>NW_027181673.1:10015000-15527500 GCF_028537555.1 Battus philenor | reverse complement strand
TACCTACCTACCTACCTACCTACCTACCTACCTACCTACCTACCTACCTACCTACCTACCTACCTACCTACCTACCTACCTACCTACCTACCTACCTACCTACCTACCTACCTACCTACCTACCTACCTACCTACCTACCTACCTACCTACCTACCTACCTACCTACCTACCTACCTACCTACCTACCTACCTACCTACCTACCTACCTACCTACCTACCTACCTACCTACCTACCTACCTACCTACCTACCTACCTACCTACCTACCTACCTACCTACCTACCTACCTACCTACCTACCTACCTACCTACCTACCTACCTACCTACCTACCTACCTACCTACCTACCTACCTACCTACCTACCTACCTACCTACCTACCTACCTACCTACCTACCTACCTACCTACCTACCTACCTACCTACCTACCTACCTACCTACCTACCTACCTACCTACCTACCTACCTACCTACCTACCTACCTACCTACCTACCTACCTACCTACCTACCTACCTACCTACCTACCTACCTACCTACCTACCTACCTACCTACCTACCTACCTACCTACCTACCTACCTACCTACCTACCTACCTACCTACCTACCTACCTACCTACCTACCTACCTACCTACCTACCTACCTACCTACCTACCTACCTACCTACCTACCTACCTACCTACCTACCTACCTACCTACCTACCTACCTACCTACCTACCTACCTACCTACCTACCTACCTACCTACCTACCTACCTACCTACCTACCTACCTACCTACCTACCTACCTACCTACCTACCTACCTACCTACCTACCTACCTACCTACCTACCTACCTACCTACCTACCTACCTACCTACCTACCTACCTACCTACCTACCTACCTACCTACCTACCTACCTACCTACCTACCTACCTACCTACCTACCTACCTACCTACCTACCTACCTACCTACCTACCTACCTACCTACCTACCTACCTACCTACCTACCTACCTACCTACCTACCTACCTACCTACCTACCTACCTACCTACCTACCTACCTACCTACCTACCTACCTACCTACCTACCTACCTACCTACCTACCTACCTACCTACCTACCTACCTACCTACCTACCTACCTACCTACCTACCTACCTACCTACCTACCTACCTACCTACCTACCTACCTACCTACCTACCTACCTACCTACCTACCTACCTACCTACCTACCTACCTACCTACCTACCTACCTACCTACCTACCTACCTACCTACCTACCTACCTACCTACCTACCTACCTACCTACCTACCTACCTACCTACCTACCTACCTACCTACCTACCTACCTACCTACCTACCTACCTACCTACCTACCTACCTACCTACCTACCTACCTACCTACCTACCTACCTACCTACCTACCTACCTACCTACCTACCTACCTACCTACCTACCTACCTACCTACCTACCTACCTACCTACCTACCTACCTACCTACCTACCTACCTACCTACCTACCTACCTACCTACCTACCTACCTACCTACCTACCTACCTACCTACCTACCTACCTACCTACCTACCTACCTACCTACCTACCTACCTACCTACCTACCTACCTACCTACCTACCTACCTACCTACCTACCTACCTACCTACCTACCTACCTACCTACCTACCTACCTACCTACCTACCTACCTACCTACCTACCTACCTACCTACCTACCTACCTACCTACCTACCTACCTACCTACCTACCTACCTACCTACCTACCTACCTACCTACCTACCTACCTACCTACCTACCTACCTACCTACCTACCTACCTACCTACCTACCTACCTACCTACCTACCTACCTACCTACCTACCTACCTACCTACCTACCTACCTACCTACCTACCTACCTACCTACCTACCTACCTACCTACCTACCTACCTACCTACCTACCTACCTACCTACCTACCTACCTACCTACCTACCTACCTACCTACCTACCTACCTACCTACCTACCTACCTACCTACCTACCTACCTACCTACCTACCTACCTACCTACCTACCTACCTACCTACCTACCTACCTACCTACCTACCTACCTACCTACCTACCTACCTACCTACCTACCTACCTACCTACCTACCTACCTACCTACCTACCTACCTACCTACCTACCTACCTACCTACCTACCTACCTACCTACCTACCTACCTACCTACCTACCTACCTACCTACCTACCTACCTACCTACCTACCTACCTACCTACCTACCTACCTACCTACCTACCTACCTACCTACCTACCTACCTACCTACCTACCTACCTACCTACCTACCTACCTACCTACCTACCTACCTACCTACCTACCTACCTACCTACCTACCTACCTACCTACCTACCTACCTACCTACCTACCTACCTACCTACCTACCTACCTACCTACCTACCTACCTACCTACCTACCTACCTACCTACCTACCTACCTACCTACCTACCTACCTACCTACCTACCTACCTACCTACCTACCTACCTACCTACCTACCTACCTACCTACCTACCTACCTACCTACCTACCTACCTACCTACCTACCTACCTACCTACCTACCTACCTACCTACCTACCTACCTACCTACCTACCTACCTACCTACCTACCTACCTACCTACCTACCTACCTACCTACCTACCTACCTACCTACCTACCTACCTACCTACCTACCTACCTACCTACCTACCTACCTACCTACCTACCTACCTACCTACCTACCTACCTACCTACCTACCTACCTACCTACCTACCTACCTACCTACCTACCTACCTACCTACCTACCTACCTACCTACCTACCTACCTACCTACCTACCTACCTACCTACCTACCTACCTACCTACCTACCTACCTACCTACCTACCTACCTACCTACCTACCTACCTACCTACCTACCTACCTACCTACCTACCTACCTACCTACCTACCTACCTACCTACCTACCTACCTACCTACCTACCTACCTACCTACCTACCTACCTACCTACCTACCTACCTACCTACCTACCTACCTACCTACCTACCTACCTACCTACCTACCTACCTACCTACCTACCTACCTACCTACCTACCTACCTACCTACCTACCTACCTACCTACCTACCTACCTACCTACCTACCTACCTACCTACCTACCTACCTACCTACCTACCTACCTACCTACCTACCTACCTACCTACCTACCTACCTACCTACCTACCTACCTACCTACCTACCTACCTACCTACCTACCTACCTACCTACCTACCTACCTACCTACCTACCTACCTACCTACCTACCTACCTACCTACCTACCTACCTACCTACCTACCTACCTACCTACCTACCTACCTACCTACCTACCTACCTACCTACCTACCTACCTACCTACCTACCTACCTACCTACCTACCTACCTACCTACCTACCTACCTACCTACCTACCTACCTACCTACCTACCTACCTACCTACCTACCTACCTACCTACCTACCTACCTACCTACCTACCTACCTACCTACCTACCTACCTACCTACCTACCTACCTACCTACCTACCTACCTACCTACCTACCTACCTACCTACCTACCTACCTACCTACCTACCTACCTACCTACCTACCTACCTACCTACCTACCTACCTACCTACCTACCTACCTACCTACCTACCTACCTACCTACCTACCTACCTACCTACCTACCTACCTACCTACCTACCTACCTACCTACCTACCTACCTACCTACCTACCTACCTACCTACCTACCTACCTACCTACCTACCTACCTACCTACCTACCTACCCCTGCACTAGCTGACCGAATCTAAATGTTTAACTCGTGAAATGACGTTTATTTCGAGTTGAAGCCAAATGTCAAAAAAACGTGCCCATAGGGCGCTCGCGTTTAATAACTGCCGCCACTGCGCTGTCTGGCTGCTTCTAGACCTTAAATGCGTGAATTAGGTTTATTGGAGATTAAACAAAATGTTCCTGAAAAAACTTGTCCATAGGGCAAATTTCTTAATAAGCGTGTTATTGTTTGGTAAAACGCTGTTATTTTTACATTGATTAAAACAAAATATAGTAATAGAGTGTTACCATTGTTCTAAATTATTATTTATATATTTTATTTTCAAGAACAAACAGTTTTCCAACTATAGTTTCTCTATGAGAAGCTTCATTACAGACTCATAGTTCCCTTAAATATAAATTTAAACCTTAACAATATAACAAAATAACTGCTACACGTTGTAATACGCTCGCATCATCATAAGCAGTTTAATTAAAGTACAGTTCAAATTCGTAAAACATGATCAATAATAATACTTACGATCAGATCTTTTCATTTTGACTTTTTATTTACTTTACAATTCCTAGATATTCCTTATACGATGGTTATTTGCTGTAAATTTAACGGCAGTTGTATAACTATTTATCAATTCTATGAATGTTATATTGAACAGTGGATTTGATTATTTGAATTACTATTTTACTGTTCCTATAAATTTACACAGACGATAGTCACAGAACTTGAGTCTTATTTTTGGATGATAATCTACTTTGGCTCTAAAGTATGCCCACCGAGTTTTAGGTGATGGATTTTAGATATTGTGAACCAAAAAGATTTGTGTCGTTGAGTTTTACCAGTCAGCGGGGTCGGTTCGCACGGGTTTATAATGGTTTTTTATAATATTTTTTCATCAGCTCGGATGAACACAAATCGTAGTTTATAAGAAAAATATTATGCATGATAAACGGGATTTTTCACACTCTTTTGAATGTGACTTTATTATTTTCTTTTGTCTCAATCGACTCTGGCAAGTGTAGAGGCTTTTGGGATATGAGCAGGTGCACGCGTGCTGCTGAGCATCCCGCATACAGAGCAACCTAGTTAATAAAAATAAGGAATAGGAATTAAAGGGTAATAGGGTGTAATTAAAAGATGTTTGTAACACTTTATCAATTTATTTAACGCACGAACAAATATTTGTTAACGCTTGAGGGCGAGTAAAAAGAACGTGCATTCGCCGTGGGATCCTGGGGCGCACTGAGCTCCGCGACCGAGCGACAGCGGGCAATAGAACAAAGCTGCGCCTTTGTTGTTTGAAACAAAAGGTCTGCGCCCGCGTCACCGGTGCGTGCGCGTGCCCACTGCACTACGTCGGCACACTAGGCTCGCCCGTCGGCTCCGCTCGCCCACAAAATCTTACACCAATTATTCATCCAGACATCACATTAGCGCATCTACGACTCCCACAGAATAAAGAAAAAACATGGAAAACAAAAAGTAAATAAACATGAAATATAAATTTTAGGATAGTGGCGAAGAATGAGAGATGACGAAAGAAATGAATACGCTGAATGAGAAAGAGGGATAGAATTTGTGAAATACTTCCGACTACTTCCTAGAGAGAGCGAAAGATCATGCGAAAAATTAAAGAAAAAATAGATGGAACAAAGCTGAAAAACTCGGGGCGTACGAGAGGCCAGAGATGGGAGCGAGAACAAAACTCTACCTAACGATCGCAAGTCTCACTCCTGCTCGGCAAGGCTGCCACTGCTCATTGATCTTGTGCGTCGTTTGCTCTGTGACATAAGGAATATAGTTTCGAATTGGTCTGGACCTTTTAGGTAACTATCTTGTACATCTGTGTTAAACTGACTGGTCGCTTGAAGGTTAATATTTTATATTACCACGCTATAAGTGGACTATATTTGCGGGGCGATTGTACAAATTACGCGGTATAAAATATTATGTAGCTTCAGTTTGTTACAACAGGAAAGAGAATAATAAGATAGGAAGACAAGGGCCAAGAAACTCACCATATCAGCATTAATTCCTGATTCTCAGAGTCCTGAGAGCGGCGCGGAACTGGATTCTCGTTCTAGCACTAATTGTCTGTTTTACAGTAAAAACACACGCGGCGTGGATGCGGTTGGTATCATGGTTTTGAAAACAATAATGGCAGGTAGAAGAAAGTTTTGTCACGGTTTTTAACCTATGCGTCAATGTTGTCACTTCACAGCACAGCTTGTTCCCTCGGCGTATTGATGCGTGAGTGGGAAAAGGATGGGAACATAGGAAATGACAAACTGACAGCTACATAGTTATTTAATAAATTTCAAGTGTGAAATATGAATGCGAAAAAGTAAATGTATTGATAATTAGAATAATTGTTCATATGATACATATCACGGCGTTTACACTGACTTTATATATCAGGCGCAGGTCTGTTGCCGTCTTGAATGGATGTTTCATTTGCTCTGTGTACGAATCCATTTCTTTTCTTTTACTTTAATGTTGCCTATTGACCTCTAAAACAATATTTGCCGGACTCAATTTCTATTTCCGCATTGCGTTAATTGTAGCACAGAAAATTCACTAGATGGTGCTTACTACGAAATTGGATAGAACTGCATACATTTGCTAGCGACACAACTAGATGGCGTTATCCTCAACATGCGTTATGCGGAAGAGACAACGCTGTATAATATTTCTCGCTTTAGGATTGGCTGCAAATTTGTGTTATTTTTTGATTAAGTATTGCATTCATAGTTTTAAGATTTTGTATCGTCACCATCTCCAAGGGCTACCAGCCCTAGGAATAAATCCCAAAAAGTGGTATCGATATTGAACAAAATCGGGCACATCGTTGACGGATGTCTCATGGTGTTCTCCGTGATGAAAACATAAGAGTATATTTAATCTTTTATATTTCCCTACCAGTCGCGTGGAAGCGCACCGACTGACGACTCGACTGGAGTTTTAGTTCCAGTAAGTAAAATAACAAGTACCATAAGAAACGAGTTAGTTAATAGCAAGCAATCCGGAACAAGGGAGTCATAACGAAAGGAATACAAAGAAGAAACTGCGTAAATAAGTTCCTTGAGGAATAAAGTGAGTCCCATGGGCTGCGTTGTTTCATTTGACAGCTGTTAGGACCACCCGTACTCAAATTGCCCCAAATCGCCACGACCGTCGGCCCCGCGCTGCTCGAGTCAACTGTCCGCGACCTTGACTTTGTAGTCGCTCCGCCCAGCGGAGGCGCCCGCGCTGCGACTGCCGGCTCATGATCGCCACTTGAGAATGTTTCGAGCCAAGCGGCTGTCGGTTTTTCTTTACGTACAACATAGTTACGATTTCGTCCCGTATGGTAAACCTTATAGTGCTCACCGCTTGTATACGGAGCCGTTTCATAGTAGCAGTGCCTACCACTCGGACCCGAGCAGGCGTCCCGTTCATTATGTATTAGTAAAAAAAAATCGTCATTTGTGGCGAGTGAGCATTGTTTTTTTAACTGTTCTAATAATATGGTTAACTTTTGAAAACCACTATTGGATTCATTCTTACAGTGTAAAAAAGATTTGTATCCACCTTTAAAGTCATTAGCTTGTAAGCGCCAGATCCAGATGTGAGAGTGAGCCAGATCGCAGGCCTTCTATTATCGATGTACTGCGCTACAGTTGCCAACGCGACACGTCCATTTCTCTTAATGTAAATTTATACCTTCGGGTGAATGGCGCGTGCACTACACGTGTATATATGCGTGTGTACGATCGTATATTTAATCTACTGTCAAACACGGTACAAAAGTTAAGTTAAGTCAAGATCAACAGGGTCTCCTTTCCTTTATATGGTGATATTAAACATAGAAAAGACAGAAAGACTGCTTTACACTTAATTTAATCATCCCTTTGCATTTATAAATAATTAAATTAGACGACAAATTAAAGAATCCGAGATCATCAACAGAGCTATTTCTACTTTACACGACTACTGCTGCATAGCGGAAGTAGCTATATATAAGTCCCTTTCTTATTTAGGACGGACTTCCGCAAAGTAACGCCTGAATCTATTAGATATTTGACTTACTCTAGTCTCTTTGTAAACTATTTCCTAACTTAAACCTTAAACTAAAATTAACTAAACTAACTTTTTTTGTGCTTTTAAATTTTGTTTCAGTGTTTTTTTTAATAATTTAATGATGTCTTCCTTGTTTGTCCACAACGCCCTCCCAGCGCACGCGCGAGCAGTGCTGGCGCAGGAGTCCTCCGTGTGCGGGCGCAGCTTTACTCTCGGTAGAGTCCGCGCCGAGCTTTACATGGTCATGCACCGATGTAACGTAAAAATTTCCGGACTTCAATAACTAGATTCTGTTATTAATTTTGAAAGCAGGTAAAATATTATAAACCCATGAGTTAATATTTTATTGCATATTGTATTCAATAAGTAGAGATCGGTCGGGAAATAACTTCTTTCGTGTTTTACATACAAATTAAAAATATTTTTAAACAGTTTATTTATATTTCATTATTATGCACTTGTGCTAATTTATATGTAGTGACAATCTCTACGCTGTAGAAATTTGGCTACATTTTCCATTTATTTTCTGACATTCGCTGGGCGAGTAACGTCGGGCGTTAGTTGGCCGCGTCGCGATGAAGCCCGCGTGCGTCGCGTCACCGCGGCGCGCGCCGCCGGCGGGGCTTCGTCGGTGCGATCACCAAACTCGGAATGAAAGCATTTCGTCCAATCGGTGCGACTGTTCCTAGCACTGCGCTAACTTTACAAACATCACGGAGTTCGTGCGCCCGGGTAAGCATTTTTACCGTTATCGGAAAAAAAAAACTTTTTTAGGAGAGTCCTGATTTATTTATTTATTTACAATGTCGATAATCGCGACTTAGTACTTTTAAAGCATTCTCTATTAAATGAGATACTGAAAAACATTTTTGTTTGTCCTGTAACGACACGCCGCGGACGATGTCCGTCCGCAGAGGACAACGCTTAACCAACAGTATCCACTATGAGCGTACACTAATAACCTAATATGAGAAGTAAAACTCAGTTCAGCTGTGCCTTCCAAAGGTTCGCTATTATGCACCGTCGCCCGGGACCACGGGTCCGCAGACGCGCGGCGACGTGCGCGCATCGGGCGTCGCCGAGCTGCCGGCGCGCTCGTGCGGAGCGGCGGCGGCCGCGCGGCGTGCGGCGTGCGGCGTGCAGTCGGGTGGGGGTGGGGGTGGGGGTGTAGGCGCGGGACGGCGGCCGGCGCTCGAGCGCGACCGAAACAAACCACCAGATTACTGATTTACGAGTATTGTATATAAAATTTTATTACTTCAACACAATTATACGTAGACCGAAATCGAGAAACGGTGACATTTCTGAGTAAACTACAACGGGACACCTTTCGCAGGAGTGAGACCTTGAGCGCGTGAAACGCAATCACACAGTGGTATCGTTTCGTTGAATTCCTGGCAAACTTAATTGGTCCACCTTTATTGCTTCTAACTAGAGGCGCCGAGCGGCGCTGTGCGTACTCGGGGATCTGCCGGGCGGAGCGGGACAGGAGACGGCGAGAGGAGCGCAGGACGGGCACGGGAGTGGGGGCGGAGGGTGGTGCTTGAGTGAGCGGAGAGCGGTGTGCGGGCGGCGGCGGAGCAGCCTCTATTCTGCTTATTCATAATGTCTATTTACATTAGTAACCGTTCAATAATTAATAAATAGTAAAAGTATGTACAGGAGCCACAGGGAGCGCGCGGGCCGGGCCGGCGCCACGGCTAGTCGGCCAAGCCGGCGTCACGGCTAGTCGGCCGAGCCGGCGTGACGGCGCGTCGGCCGGGCCGGCGTCACGGCGCGTCGGCCGCGACGGGCGCAGGCTCGCCCGCAGACAGCCGCGCCAGCGCCTTGTACAGCGGCGAGTTGACGAAGCGCGGGTAGGAGTCGCGGTGCATGAGCGTATAGATCTGCAGCTGCGCTTCGTCGAAAGTGTGCGGCGTGGGTTCCACCATGTTGCGGTTGACGGTCTCACGCACGCGCGAGTCCAGCGACACCTGCACGCGGGGCCGAGATTCAGCGGCTTGTGACGTAATTATTAAAGTAGTCGGGCGGAGGGGGCGGAGGGAGCGGAGGAGGCGGAGGGAGCGAGGGGCGCGGTCGGCTCACCTCCTTGGGCGACAGGATCGAGATGTAGTCCTCGTAAATGAAGCGCGCCTTCTCCTCGACAGCGTCGGGGTCGGTCTCGCGCTTGAGCTCCTCGCACGCGAGCCAGAACATGATGTTCTCCTCGGAGTACTCGCCGCGCAGGAAATCGCGGAACACCTTACGCCCGGCTGCAAACATTCAGTCGCTCGTGCTCGACACGTTCTCATATAAAAAGTATTCAGTAGATGTTAAAAGAATTACCTGCACTTCTCATGAGGCGGTCAAAGGACTGGCCCCAGCCGTGGATCTCCTCCAGCGTGGGACTGCAGCGCGTGCGGATCAATGGAAAAGATAACGGTTAACGAAGGACTCCTGCAAGCAAAGCTCCGGGTGCTACTGCCGGCAGTTGACGTGAATGCAAAGCCGGTTGTTAAACGACATGTCTAAGGACAACAGCAGCAGAGAGCTTTTTCGGCGGCTTTGGCGCTTGACGATGAAGCGATTGATAGTTTGTGTTTTAAAGAGCATACTTTGTTAAACGAAACGCAAGTTATTAATATTATTTCATAAATACTTTCTATTTAATTATATTTTTTGCTTCTTTTATTATATAACGCCATACGAGCCTGTTATATGCAAACTGTAACATACAATTTACTATGTACTTTTTTTACTTACACGTTTTTTTTTGTATCTATTGTAACGTTGCAAGTTAACGTCCCATAAATCTTAGTTAAAATTTTAACCTAAAAAATATAAACACGAGAAACATCTCATAAATCGCAATACAACAAAAAAAAATTGTCGAACCCTTGGCGAGGAACGGTACCTCTCAAGTGGCGTGGGATCGTGGAAGCGTGCACCCCAAAGGGGTTATTGTTGAACAGATATTACAAAAACATTAATATTAAGTAGCGTTTAGCTATAAGCCAGAGCTCAACATTTTGTCTGTGTTCATAGGTCCATTATGTATTACTTATTGTTTTTCAATTTGTTTATTTGTTCATCTCTTCCTTTTTTCACGACGCTTTACATTTTGTAACTCCGTTCTGACAGTAAACAATCACACCAACTGCTTTCGGTTTCTTCCCTTCCTTCATCGCAAGCCATCTCCGGGTTTACTGTCAGCGGAGCAAATTGTACATATATTTATATATGTATATTATAACTGTGACATTTATTCACAGGTGCAAGTTATATACTAAAATAACCTACGAGCATTGAGGTTGAAATTATATCACCGAATTTATTGCACCGGAACGAACACATTCTGTGAACTACCAGCGCTCTCTGCTCTCGACTTGCTGCCGCCTGACCAGTGCTGGCAGATCGTGCGGCTGGCTACCACCACCATCAGGGGAGTACCGAGCTGCGATGCAAAATCAGAGCAGGCCTTCTGCCCACTACCCATGTGATTTAAATACATTTTCCTTCTGTTGCCGAGTTGCTGTTTTCTTTTCACCTACCACTCCTCACCACTCAAGCTTCATACGGCACACTGTCTACTCCTACTCTCTATGTAATCAAATAAATAATTTCTACTCATTTCAGAATAATATTTATGGGATTTCATATATTACTTGTTGTACTGCTGTAAGTAAATATAACAAGTGAGGTAAGTAAAAATATACTTGGTATTTTTTTTATTGATAATACCGGTTTTAATACCGGTCTCCCGGTATTTCAAATTTCGAATATCAAATACCGGTATTTAGATTTTAGTTCGGTATTGTAAGCCTTACGGGCTACGTACGACAAGCAATAGTTCGCGACCAAATGTGGATTTGTTGACTAAATGCGACATTATCGTAACTACGGACGCTGGGCGGCCGCGCGGGTGCCAGTAGCAGCAAAGTGCAATTTGACAGTAATCGAAAGGCCAGACAGGCGCACTCCAGCCGAGGACGTGCGTGATGCAACTCACACTCGCGTATCATCAACAACAGATCAACAGAGGCAACTCGTACGCAACTCATACACATTTGCGCAATCACTGTGCGGGGAAATGTAGTGCAATAACACAAAACCTATCGAAACGTCTCAGCCGTCCGTGGCGTGTGGTCGATGATCATTTTTGTATGACAAATAAAATAATTTTGCGATAAATTTGTTTCTCTGAAATTTTATCGCGTCGTCAGTTGTTTTTGTTGCGCGCCGGTGCTAACTGTGCAGCAAATAATTGTAATGAAAGTAAGACGCGCGTGACCGAGGAGTCGAGCATTCCAAATTCTAAATTTGTGGCCGGAGGTCAAATATAAACTAAACGCAGCCAACACGGGGGCAAGCGCCGGTCACTACTATGGAGACTTTTTGGCTTAACTTTTCAAAAGGTGCGCCCTATGAGCACTTCGTGTTGTAATACAGACACAATACTCGCACGATCATCTTGTGACACCACACAAGAGTAGGACATAAATGCAATAAAAACGTGGCGTTGTCAACATTTTCAATACACGTGTTAATAGAACAGGCGGCAGAGAGCTCAGGACACCGGCGTGCGTTGCTACACCCAGCAGCGAGTGTAGTTTCCCAGGTTCGCATTCTTTTCAAATGGACGTTATTGTCCGAAGGCATAAGGCAAGGGTTCCTAAACTTTAAAATGGCTGCATTTATACCGCTAATTATTAAATAAGAAAATAAAATAAACAACTGTTCGGATGCAGCTGCGCGCGACGTTACAATGCACAACGCAATATTGTGTTCACAGGGAAAGCGCTGTTCTTGAAAAATGTGTGTCGTAGCGCGGTGCACGCGTCAGTGTTGCCGCTGGTAAAGATTTTAACACTAAGGGGCGCAGGCGAATGAATGCTTTGGGCGCAGGCGTGTGCGCGTGTGTAGGTGTGAGGGTGCGTGTGTGCTCGTGTGTAGGTGTGGGGGCGCGTGTGTGCTAGTGTGTAGGTGTGGGGGCGCGTGTGTGCTAGTGTGTAGGTGTGGGGGCGCGTGTGTGCGCGTGTGTGCGCGTGTGTAGGTGTGGGGGCGCGTGTGTAGGTATGGGGGCGCGTGTGTGCGCGTGTGCGCGCGGCGTGCTACTCACGGCGCGTCCCCGTCGACGAGCAGCGGGTCGTGGGGCCCGGGTCGGCGCAGCTTGGCGGCGGGCCCGCGCTCGGCGCCGCGCTCCGCGACGCTGCAACACACGGCACACCACGACACGCGTTACACCCCCTCTTCTCGAATGATTTGTAAATTTTGTCAATCGGCCGGCGCACTCGATGATGATGAAATCGAGAAAATCAAACAGGCCGTTCACACAAAGTGTCCGGAAAATGCGGAACCGAAGCAACGCGGATCTCGGTAATTGATAGTTATTGAATTCGCGTGAAAACTTAAAAAGCAAATCGTAAACACGTCTTTTCCAATCTGCAACAAAGTACCGGGAGCGGCTGCTCCTGCGCTCGGCGCCTCCAGAGAGAAGACACGCTGCACCGCCCCCGCGATCCTTCAACCGGCGTCGTTTCCACTGCGTGAACACTCACCGCGGTCACATAACCGAATACGAGCGCAGCGCGGCGACTCTGCGCCTGGCGCGCGTTCCGAATACTTGACAAGCAGCGGCACGATAGGCGCGGTGGGCGCGTTGGGCGCGGTGGGCGCGGTGGGCGCGGTAGGCGCGGTGGGCGCGGTGGGCGCGGTGGGCGCGTTGGGCGCGGTGGGCGCGGTGGGCGCGGTAGGCGCGGTGGGCGCGGTGGGCGCGTTGGGCGCGGTGGGCGCGTTGGGCGCGGTGGGCGCGGTAGGCGCAGAGGGAAGGACGCGGAACGACACTTACCACTTAGCCCTGCAACAGAAAACGCACAGTTAAACAACTAATTAAACAACTATTCCAGATTTTTTAATTTAACTTTATCTAGTCGATATATACAAAACGGCCAGCTCGCAGCCCAACAGCACTTCGTCATGTCGACACCCCGACGGCTCGGCTCGGCCGGGTCTGTGCCGGGTCTGTGCCGGGCCTGTGCCGGGTCTGAGCCGGGCCTGTGCCGGGCCTGTGCCGGGTCTGTGCCGGATCTGTGCCGGGCCTGGTGGCGGTCGAGAGGCAGGCGTATAGCAGACGTCACGCGGCAGCGAGCAGGGACAGCCGCGTCGAGCATCAGAGATCTAACCGCATTCCTTCAGAAAATTTTGGGCTGAGCGCCGTTTTGCTTATTCGATAACAAGCAACTAATAGCGGACGGGTTTGTTTGTTTTAATTAATTTCGTACTATACACGGGTATGTAACATTATTTGGGCTTCGTCTAACAGGAATGTACGAGTCTTTGATATTAAGTAAGTTATACGAAAAGAAGAAGCTGGGACGCGGAGAGCGAGGAGGAGGGGCCCGAGGTGATCACGCACCAGGAGCAGGAGCAGCAGCAGCACCAGCAGAGGCAGCAGGGCTTGCCGGGCGGCCGGCAGCCGCGCGCCAGCGCTGCCAGGCTGCACATCTGCAACCACCACAAGAACTGCATTGCCTCGCGTATCATTCGCTACGGGATCATTGACATCCACAAACACACGTTCGCACACACGCACACACACACGCACGCACACGCACGCACACGCTCCGGCACCGCGCGGCCCGGCGCGGCCCGGCGCGGCCCGGCGCGCACATTGAACACGCACGGGGAGGCCCTGCACTGCTGACTATACAACTACACATGTATCCGGGTTACCTCTTCCATTAACAGACCGCGTGCCACTTTTAACATTTCTCCTACATTGCGGGCATCAGCAAAGCGCCGGACGCGTCGCGGGAGCGTGCCGCCGGACGCCGCCGGGTGCGCGGGACAGTTCAGAGGCGCGCGCCCGCTGCGGCTCGGGGCGTCGGCGGGCCCATCCCGCGCCGCGCCGGCCCAGCCCGCGCGGCGTGCGGCGTGCACTCGCCGGCCAGCGCACTGCCGCGGGGAGCGGCCTTATCTACTAGCATTTAACATTTCACGGAAGACGGGCGCGGACTCAGGGTTTAGTAGGCGAAACGAACTGGGCTCGAACGAGACGCGAGCGGGCACGAGCGGCACGGGCGGCACGGGCGGCCGTCGCACTGGCGGCGAGGCGCGCAGGCGCGCAGGCGCGCAGATGGCGCTGCGGCGCGGCGACGCAATCGCGGCCGCGCGAAAATAACCGCGGATTGGAGGGTAGTGGGTGAGGGTCGGCGCGCGTATTAATAGCTGCCGGCCGGCTCACCTGCGGGACGCGCGGGCGGTGCGCGGGGCGCGCGGTCGGCGCGGCGGCTGCGCGGCCGGGCGGCAGAGCGCGCGGGCGCGGCGCCGCCCATCGCGCGCGCTATCGATCCCCGCGAGGCGGCGGGCGCGCGGGCGGCGAGTCGGCGCCGGGCCGCGTGCGTTTTTGTTCATTAACAAATCTATGAAAAACTGATAACATTGTTGTACGGTACTTGTAACAAGTTATTGCTTAACGGTTTCGTCGAGCAGAGCGCCAGCCAATTATTTCACATTTAATTTTGTTACAATGGCGATCACTAAGCACTGTACGTACATATTCTGAAAGTTGTAAAATCATTTGCGGCTTGAACCAAAGCGATATAAGTATTTTCATGTATTTTACAATCTCAATTCATGTGAGTGCGGGGGCGGTGCGTGCGGGGGCGGGCGGGCGAGCGGGCGGTCGTGTGCTCCCTCGCGCGACACTTGCGCGCTGCAGCCGGAACCGAAAATTGAAAGTATCTGCACTCGTCCGCGCCACAACGTAAGCTATTGTGTAAGGAACAATGTCGTTTGGAGTCGTGCAGCACGTACATGTGCCCCTGCTTTGCAACAACAAGGCTGTGCCACGCCGTGCTGTCGCAGCGGCACGGGGCGCGCTCCCGCCGTCGCCGCGGACCACTTAATGAAAGCTTAGGGTGGGCACCCCATCCGGTCGCGATGCCGCGTGTGGCGGGAGGGCAGCAGTCCGCTGTTGCAGTCGCGTGTTGAAACCAGCTATCGTCACGCACTCTTTTAGCGGGAGAACTCTCTACTGCCAACGTTATGGACTATTTCAGGGACTAGAATTATCGCGGCGTTTAGAATATGCCTTAGTCTTTGAAACTGGCCATAAATAATAATCCAGCGGGTTGGGGTCCAATAGATAACGGTCGGTCTTCAGCTCTGATGCAATCCGGTGCTGAGTCTAGTCGGTGGCACTAATTCTGGTTGTAGAACAAGGTAAAAACTAATTCAACAACACCGTGTTTCATAAACAAAAAAGCCTATCGCCTCAACCAATCTCCCCAGAGTCGTATCCTGATACACTCGTACCGATGTTTTGACAAGTTTTTCACAAAATATGGCTCGCTCACACTTGGACAATTAGCACCACCGAAGTAGGACAATATCCAGTCGCACCCGGCTGACTGATGGAAAGCTTGTGTAGCAGTATGACCATAAGATCGGCCAAGAAGGCCACGTCGTTTGCTGTCATAAACTGACAATTTTTTAAACATTTTCTTGTTAGGGTTTGAGCACCAACTTGCCTGATAGAAGGCGACGATGTGGTCAAAGATGAGACAAGCAGACTCCGTCGGTGCCTATTCACTCTGACCCGCTAGACCTGGGTAATAATTCTCGGTAAATAAGGAAGTCTGCAGATCGTTCCATACTCGGGCTGCGCGGGTCAGAAACGTTTACTCGAAAAGCTTGGTACGTCTCCAAAGAAACTCTCCAGTGCGAGCGTTGCATCAGACGGAGTACTGTTCAGGCGCACGGATAGTTCTGGAATGGCAGTCGGCTCCGCGTTTGCGTCGTGTAACGCTGCCGCAGCCGTCCGCTGCCGTTTGCCGCCGCGCTCCGCTTTCATATCAAAACATTTTTAACGCCGACCCGCGAAATAAAAAAAACTCTACAGGTATTCATATTAGTGTGGCAAAATTCTAATTGTAATGTAATGTTATGTATTTTTAGGTTCAATTTCAACGGTATTTATGGCTAGTCTGTACTATGACACTAAATTATATGATTTTATTAATTTTCCATGATGTGGTGTTTAATAGGAGCGGGTAGCAGGAATTGATCACTGGCCAATCATGATTTTCGATTTGCTCGAGACTTTAAACTTTGTAAGTACTGCCGTCCTAAACTTTAAAAGGTAATCAGTGAGGCACAACGACTGTGTGCTTCAATAAAAAAATAGGTCACCTTTTCACCCAGCCATTGAAGACAATAAACTGCACGGCAGAAGCGAACACCACGATGTCCTGTTTACAGATAATTAAAAATTAATTTCAATATGAACCTACAAGTTCTGCAGAGTACAGAGAGAGTACAGAGCGAGTACAACACTATTTGCAGATTTGAATGCGGTCGTCGCCGCCACGAGCGATGGTTTGTCGACCGCGGCTCCGCACGACGCGCGGCTTTTGATTTACGAGGGTGTGAGAGAGAAGGAGAGCCCAGTGAGAAAGTCGCTGCAATCACACAAGACGAACAGTACAAACTCATTTTGAACGTCGAAATATCTGAAAATGACTTCATCGGACGTGGGCATTGGCCCTCCTCCATTACCTCTATCCTTCGAATTACAAAGTATGCCAGAATTCGGTGGTTAAAGTGTGCATTATAAAATTCTGGAGAGCCTGAAGTCATCCTGAAGAAGAGCAGTGAACGTAATAGACATCGATATGGTGCTTGCAGCGATTCAAGCGTGGCCGCACAGACTCAAGCACGGCATCAAAACTAAAGATTGACAATTTGAATAGATTTTGACTCAGATTAATCTTTCGTTTATATTAACCTAAGGTAAAAAATATTTTAAAAAACGCTTCAGTTTTAATTTCATAAGCAATTAGACTTGACAGCATTTAAGGAGCGATCAGGTACTTTGTTTTGTTTGAGTTCCTTAGTTGCAAGTTGAGATCGACGATAAGTTGTACCGTTTCTGGCTATGGGCGGTAAGATGAAAACAAGCAGCGAAGTCGGCAACAGAACAAAAAATATATTTATATTAAAAGGATAGTGGGCAGAGGGCCTGGTCTGATTTTACACCGCAGCTCGGTGCTCTCCCGGTGGTGGTGGCAAGCAGCCGCACGATCTTCCGGCACTGGGCGCGCCGATAGAAGACGGACGTGCTCGTGCGGGGCGAGGTACGAATTGATCCAACCTCAATGACCGAACGTTATTTTAATTACAAACCTCGCATCTGTGAATAGATGTCTCAATTATAATAAAATTTGCTCCGCTGACAGTAAACCCCGAGATGGCTCGCGACGAAGGAAGGGAAGAAATCAAAAGCAGTTGATGTGATCGTTTACTGTCAGAATAAAATTTAAAGCATCGTAAAAGAAAAAAAAAGAAGTAAACAAATTAAAAACAATGAGGGATACATAATAATGGAATTATGAACACAGACAAAATGTTGAACACTTACTTATAGCTGAACGCTACTTAATATTGATGTTTTTATAATATTTGTTCAACGCTTACCTCACCAACGGGTGATGTGCGAGGCGATATAAAAATTGTGGCTGTGTATGGTAAATTCAAATTGGCCCCGGCGCGTGAGACGACACCTAGCTTGTGAACGCGACCGAGGCCAGGGTCCTCCTCCCGGGCGATCGATGTAAACAGCTGTGGCCGGCGCGCGGGCGCATCGGGATGTTTGTTATAAAAACAAAGGTCCGCTGAACCGACAGCACGCTTCCACGATCCCTCGTCATTCATATATATTATATACTGTACTACAAATTATGTGTGTTATGTGGCATTTCATGCGTTTATATTTTTAGTTAAAATTTTAATTTAGACACATGGAACGCTAACATGCAGCGTTACTAAATAAATAGCTTTGCGTGGACATCAGCAGGTCCCCCTTTACAAAGAGCGACATCCGCCCGAGGTGACAACTTCAAATTATTAACGAATAACAAACACATAGAATAATATTCCAAATTTTTGAACATTCTTCACTAATGTACCATTTCCGCCTACCAGACCCTACAGCTTCAGACCGACACATCTCTGTGTCCATCTGACACCTGACGCGCTGCAGTTTTTTGGAGCCACCCCTAGACGCGCAACTGATAAAGAGCCCCCGCGCTTGTGATTTGTCGAACAGACTCGGCTCCGCTGCGCCGAACGGCAGACATCAGCACGCCCGGAATTGTTCATTTTAGTTGTCTCGTCCGCATCGTGCGCTGCGCGACAAGTCAATGGACAGAAGACAATGTCGTTTGTGTTTATCGGAATCCAGTTAAAAGTGCCGAGTGTCCCGTCGCGGCTGCCGAGTGCGACAACTTTACTGTACGTCAACAAGGCGCCACTCCGAGCGCGCGCTTGCCTGGAAACTCTGACGAGCGCACTGAAAGTTCCGGTACGGAGGACGTGCGAGGTGGCCACGAGCGCACGGACGCTTGCGTGGCAGAGAACATCCCGAGCTCGTTTTGTAAGACAGGAAATTAAGTTAATGATGAATGAAATGGCGATTAAAGGTATTCAAAGTATACGCGGGGAAATTGCCGTCGACGACTTTCCAATAACTTTTATCATATCAATGTTTTAAGAATCTTAAACAGGACTTAGGTAATAAGGAGAAATCGGTCAAAACTATGGAGTTGGAAAAACGCTCGAATGTTGTCTGATTGAGATAAAAGTAAACATAAAAACACGTTGCCTTAAAAGTTTAGCTGCAGTTGGGAAACATACTCTTGAAAGTAACGTTCAAATGAAAGGTCTCCCTGAACGAAAAGCAGAAAACTTAATCTCGAAATTAGCACCTTCCTTTGAGCGTCCTGAATGTGACGCGGGCGCGCCCGTAACATTACTGCGCATCGGGGAGGTCTCCGTGCTGCGCCGGCCGCGCTCGACAGGAAGAGTGCCTGCAATGAACTAAGCACTTCAATCAAGATTCCGGGAAACCCAGCGCTCCAGTTTTCTCCGTAGAGAGTCTGATACTCCTTAACGAGTCTCTCCGTGCCGCTGCTCGGAGGAAAACTGAGAAGCTTGCATATCAATGTTCAGAATTCGTAAAGGCAACATTTTTGTGAGGAAATATGAACACAGACCATATCAATCAAATGCCCAAACTGTCCATCTGAAATATTCTAATTTCGGGATTCTTAAGTCCTGTTTTTATTGTTATTTCAGGGTATTGTCAGGGCCGTGAGAACAAAAACGACAAAATTGATCATAACATTTTAGTGGAATTAAATTGTCGTAACGCATATTTGGCTAAAATTAAGCAAACACCGTGGAGTCTTGTGCGACGGCAGACTGACCGACAGACCGAGCCGCAGAGATCGCTATACTGGTTTTGCGAAAAAGTCGGAGGCAGGTGGAGCACGGTAGCGGCTTCTCGTGATATTGAATCAATTCGCGTGAAGGACTGGGAGACCGACTTTGAAGATTCTTGTGTCCCAGACACAGTCAACGCCGATTTGCACGAGAACAACGACGAGTTTGAGGAAAATGGCGGCTCGAGTCGCGCCCGCGCTGCGAGCAAAGACGACTAGTCTTTGCGGACACCGGTGTACCTTCTCCAGTACACTTCCGTACGTCGTGTCCAACTAATCATGTAGATAATTTAAAAAAGGAGAATATAGAGGAGCCACCGCCTCCCGTGTGTGGCATGGAGCCTTGTGTGGCGTGCCGCGGTCGCGACCACACCCCGCCCGTCCCGACCAGAGGGCGACGAGCGGTCGCCGAGTCATCCTGGACTACGCGACATAGCGACCTTAGAGGGAGAAAGCGTCCACAAAACTCCATTTAGAGTCTCCCAAAGCAGTCCCAGAATTCGTGTTAGGGTGACATTACGCAGAGAGCCCGGTTAATGAAACTCGATTTGATGAATGGCGGGAGGTGCATCTGATTTTGCGGGAGGTTGCAGGAGGACATGGGAGGTCATGGAGGGTCGCGGGAGGCCGCGGTCGGCGCTCCACCCGCCACGGCGAAACGGAATTTATAAGTCGCAGTGCCCCGCGCGCGAAGCAGCTCTTGTAGTTCGAGTCGCCGGGCGCCGCCTCGCGCTCGTGCTGATGTCTTGCGACGGCGAATAAAGAACTCCGAAACGGTCCCCGCGACGCGACCGCGGATCGATGCGGCGCGGGGGTGGGGCGCGGCGCGCGGGGCGCACGCGACCGGGTGGCGCCGCCCCCTCGCGATCGATCGCCGCCGCCTCGCGCCCAGTAGGCGGCCGCCGGCGGCGCCGAGCAGGTGCGGCTGCAGGCTGCAGCGGGCGGTGCACGGGGTGGGAAGGGGCCGCGCGCCCGCTCGCGGACGTACCTCGCTGGATCGCACCCGCGCCCCGGCAGCAGCGAGCGGGGCGCCGCGTGCTCGTGCGTCCCCCGCCGATTGATCGCGTCCCGCCCGGATATGCTTCTAGCGGAATACTCAACAACCTCCTCTCCCCATTATTTTACCAAAGACCTTAAATTACATTCCGCTCGAAATAAAATCCAGCGAGGTATCGTCGGCACTTAGCACGAAATAAGAACCTTTGAACGATCGCCAGTTCAGCCCTCTCACCGCACTCATTATTACTCGCACCATTCCAGAGCCTCGTGAGGTAGAGCGCGGAGCAGCGGCGAACGCGGCATGGAGGCGGGCGGCGGCCCGGCCGGCGTCGCGTCGCTGACGATGGACTGCGAGGACATGTTCAAAGAGATAACTAAAAAGCTATATGGCGAGGAAGCCGCCGTGGGCGTGGGCGTGGGCAATATGGTTGGCGTGGAATTTCCGGGCGAGCGCGAGCTGCCCGATGACGAGTTGCGACCCGAGGAACACATCACGGCTTGGGGCCTCGCTGCGCTCATGCAGAACGGTTTCCCGCCGCCCGGCATCCTTCAGGTGGGTGTTGCGAGGTGACACGGGTAGCGCGGGGGACGCGGGGAAGCGCACCTGGCCCTCCGCGCACTCACGACACTCGCGTCCGCCTGCAGGCCAACTTTACGCCGCGCACGGACCCGTCGGCGGAGGACCGGTGGACGGCGGCGGAGGAGCCGCTGGCGTGGGCGCACTCGCGCGTGGCCGCCTACAACCCGGCGCAGCGGCTGTTCAAGTGCGCGGACTGCGAGTGCGTAGGGTTCCTGGCGCGAGTGGCTGAGCACTGGCTGGGTACGCACTCGCAGGCGCGCGCCTTCCAGTGCCCGCTGGCCGGCTGCGGGTTCGCGAGCGGCTGGGCGCGCGCCGTGCGCCAGCACCTTGCCCGCGACCACCACTCCGACCCCGCCGCGGCCGATCACCTGCTGCGCGACAACCCCGCTCTGGACGATCTCACGCGCTACCTGCAGCGCCTCAAGAGCAAGGTGCGCCCCGTCGCGAGCTGCAGCATCCGGCGGCCCCGCACTGCACTCACACAAACCGATCTGTTCGCTCGGCAGGTGGAGGCGGCGCGTACGGAGAGGCGCGCGGGTGGGGCCGGCGGCACGGGGAGCGCGGGGAGCGCGGCGGGCACGGCGAGCGGCGCGGGCGGCCCGGGTTCGGTGCCGGACGCGGGCGGCGAAGGCGCAGTGGTGGGCGACGCCGGCAAACGCTACGCCTGCAGCGCATGCCCGTACGCCACCGACAGACGCGACCTGTTCTCCCGCCACGAGAACATCCACCGCGACGAGAAACCTTTCCACTGCTACCTGTGCCAGAAGCAGTTCAACCGTGCGGACCATGTCAAGAAACATTTTCTGCGGATGCACCGCGACCAGCCGTATGACCTCAACCGCATCCGACGCAGCGGCGGCGCCAAGGCGGGCGCGGCGGCGGGTGGTGCGCACTACTGCGGCAAGGCGGCCGCGGCGGCGGTGGCGGCAGCGGACGAGGCTAGCGCGCTGCTAACGGCACCGGCGCCCGCGCCCGAGTGCCGCGCGCCTCCCGTCAAGCTGGAGCGCGCGCCACTAGCGAAGGCGGAGCCCGCGCCGCACAAGGCCGGCACGTCGTCCCCGGTACGTCGCAAGGTGAGGCGCGCGGTCGCGGGGCGCCGGCCCCGGGCGCGCGGTGCACTAACGACGCGGCGTGTGCGCAGGGCGAGCGGCGCTACGCGTGCTGCTACTGCGCGTGGTCGGGCGTGGACAACTGGTGCCTCAAGCGCCACCTCAACACACACCTCAAGCCGTTCGCGTGCGCGCTCTGCGAGTACAAGGCGGCGCGCGCCGAGCGCCTCGCCACTCACGTGCACAAAGTGCACAACAAGAAGGCCTGCGCCAAGTGCCCATTCCTCGCTGACGACCAGCACCAGCTGGCGCTGCACCTGCGCGACGCACAGTCAGTATCTCACGCCGTACCTTACCGTAATTGTGTACCAGCATCCGTTGCCAATTGATGGAACACCATCAAAACATAATGACGTTTTGTTTTTTACAATTGCATGACATTTGAAAGAATCGCAGCGTTACATCGACCGCCATAGATTCTCCAGAAAAATATACCCCTGTCATCGGACGGCTTTGACTACGCGTGTGCGTAACCGCCGCGAGAGGAGGAGGAGCACCCGCGGCGACCGCGTCAGCACGCTGCGCTGCGCGCGTGTCGTTTTTGCCCTCGTTCGTCTATTCCAAAGTAGACTCCGGCCGTGAAGTGACAACTCAATCCGATAATCACAAGTTCAAAGGGCCGCCCCCCCCCCCCCCCCCCGCAACGCACCTCCCGCTGCCCGCGCTCTTTGCGTCGCGAGTCGGAAACTTTCAACATTTTAATACTTTTCGTATAACATTAGCTATTTCATAGCCAACAACAACCACAACGTGCTTCATGATTTTAATGCAATAATGTGAAAATATTGTTATAGTATAATTCGAAGTCACCTCTAGAATGATATATAATAACAAGTACACTAGCATGAGAATGTTTAGCCGGAGGGGTCGTATTGCCGTTGCAGCCACATCGAGAGCCGAAACATCAAGGTGCCGACGAGCGCAGGGCGCGGCGGCGCGTTCGCGGGCGCGGCGGCTGGCGGCACGGCCGGGCCGGGGGCGCCGCCCGCCGCACCGCCTGCGGCCGCGCCTCCCGGTACCGCGCGCCGACGGGAGCAGCGCGCGGCCGGCGCGGCGCGTCTCTTTGGCTACTTGGAGGCGTCGGACGGCTCGGGCGACGAGTACGAGCCGCCGCCGCTGCCGCCCGAGTACGCACCGCAAGCGCCGCACGCTGCGCCCGCCGCCACGCACGCACCGCACGCCGCGCTCGCGCACGCGCCGCACGCCACACACGCCGCGCACGCGCCGCACGCCGCGCACGCGCCGCAGCACTACGCGCGCGACAAGGAGAACGCGGCGCCGCTGCACCACGCCATGCACCACGACCACTGCCTGCGCTACTAGCGCCGCGCTCCCCGGACTACTCTCATTCAGCGGCACCATCACCGGGCGTCAATAATTGTAAACGAATTTAAAATGTTTGATTTTTTTACACTAGACATCATTGTGGAAAGAAATGGCTCCTAATTTATTACACATTGTTGCCGATAACCCCTGCTATAGTTGTCTGAGCAACACCCGTCACGTTTACAGATTCACTAGAGTACGCAGAATCAAAGGTCGCAGAGGAACCAGTCCAAGACATCGGCCGCAGGGCACGCGGGAGCGCCTACACCGCGATCAAGAGTGCGCGTGCGCCGCGCGCGTGCCGGCAGCCCCACCGCCGAGCGCACTCGGTGGCGGCTGCGACGCAGTTATTACATGTTTAGCTGGCAAAACGGCCGCAAGTGCATAAAGGCTTGTGAAGTTTCGGCCGCCGTTGTTTTAGTTGTTTATCCAAGGTGACCGGCACCTTGTACTATGAATTCTAAGAACAGTAACTATATATAATAACAAGAAATAATAGTTATTGATGTTATTCAAATAAACGTGAGCAATCAAACTGTGTAATTATTTCAAGAACACTAGTTAACTCATTGTCAGCGGGGGGTAGGGGAGGGGGGGGGGGTGCAAATGAAACAATGCAGGGCTGCGAGCAGAGCTGCCTTAACCACGTCGCACCACGTGGCCACGTCGCGTACAGAGGCTTAGCGCAACGCGCGCACGCGCACGTGCATGCATACACGCCGCAATTGATAATAAAACAATTACTTTCGTTCGTTTATTTATCATAAAAGCTTATACGATACAGACAGCGGCACAGCGGTACAGCGGGGCGCTGGTACGCACCATTACAAAAATACAAAATGAAGACAGCAGTCAGTTACACTACGCGTGTGCGTTTACATAGCACTCGAATTCCAGTATCCGCGGGGAATATCCTCTGCAAACAATGAGTCACAGTGCGGCACGCAGCCGGCTCAGCGCGCCGCTTCGGGGGGCGCGGTGTCGGGCGCGGCGGGCGCGCCGTGCGGCGCCGCGGGCAGCGCGGGGGGCAGCGCGGGGGGCGCGGGGCGCGCGTGCGGGTGCGGCGTGGGGCGGCGCAGCAACGCCGGCTTGGCGGCCAGCGCAGGCTTGAGCGAACCGCCCGTGAGGGTGAGCTCGGCGAACTTGGCGGCCACTCGCAGCGTGTTGCGCGCCGGCACGGGGCTGCCCGCGGCGGGAGAGGCGTCGCCGCCGGGCGCGTCCTCTGCCGCGGGCGTCGCGTCGCCGGGGCCGCCGTCGGTGCCGCTGTGCCTGCGCCGCACAAACGGGACAGTGAGTGGTTGTGTCGGCGGCGTCCGCCGGGGACGGGGCGGCGGGGCGGCGGGCGACGTCACCTGGGCGCCGGCGCCGCGCGTTGCTTGAGCGCGTCGCGGTTGTGCGGGAGCGCGTCGGCAGCGAGCGCGGCGCGCGCCGGCAGGTCCAGCACCAGGTCCGGCGTGCTCTCCGCCAGCCGCCTGCACGACAGCGCCGCGCTCAGTTACTCATTAGCTCATCGAAATTAGACTTAAACCATTAAATAAATTGTGGCCGCGATGATCGTCTTCCTAGGAAAACTTTCTCTACATAAGACTACGACTATCTTTGCCACCGCAACGAGTATAAACATTAAAGTATCTTAGCGAATTTCCGATTGACCAAAGCATGGAAACATTGCCGGAGAGGCGGGTAGAGCAGTCAACGAAATCGCTCGGCGCAAGGGGCCCGCTTAAGAAGCATAAAATGGCGTCGTACATCAATCGTTTATGTCCGGTATTACTGATAGGCACAAGCAGAGTACTCGCCTGCAGGAATCCGCGGGGGGCGCTGGCTGCGCAGGGGGAGCGTGCTGCACGGGGGGCACGGGCTGCGCCGGGGGAGCGCCGACTGCCGCCTGTACACGTAAAGCGACCGTTTAAGTTGGTAGCGTTTGAACGTGTGCGGTGAGGAGCGGGGCCTGCTCCACGTCGCGGCCAAGTGTCACCACGTGGGCCTAGTGTAACTGCCCCATCGTAAATAATGAGTGACGTCTGGAGAATAGCGGTTAAGCTAGTGCTAGTAAATGTTATCATTCAACCGTTGGATATGCCATAGGGTGTTGACTCAGACTATTTACTATTTTCTCACTTGTGTCGCTCGCCACTGGGGGAAGGACACCGCAAAGGCGTTCCTTGAATAACTCCGCGAGGCAAGCCTGATTGTCAAGTTGCGTGGAAAGCACTGTGCTCCCAGAGATTACGCTATCTCTACGACCAGCGTGGCTGGAGTCAGATTAGGTCGTGACATGCGACTTTTTGGGTTTGCTGCGGTTTGCTTTATTATTGAAGCGTAATTGTGCGGCGAACTCAAATAGCCACGTTGCCGCGCGCACAAACGCGCAAACACGCAACGACTGGAGCTATTATATCGCCATTGCCAATCAGCGAACTGCGGGAGCGCTGCGGTAGCGCTGCGGGCGCGATGCGGGCGCGCTGCCGTGACGTACCTGCGCGACGTGCCGCCGCGTGCTGCCCCTGCACAAACACAAACGATGTAACGGCCATAGCTTCTGATCGCGCGGCTTCTATGTTAGATGTTACTACGAGGGTGGATTGAAAAGTACTCTGCCTAACCAAGAAAATAAACACATACTAAATCAGTTATATTTTTATTTTTCTACATAATCACCATCAAGTTCAATACACTTTTGCCACCCCCCCCCCCCTTCCAAGCATTTGGACCGTTGAAAAAAAATGATTCTTCCTTAGAGTCAAAATATGCGTCTACAGCTGCTTTGACCTCGTCGTTTGTCGAAAATCTTTGACCTCCCAAGTGCTTTTTTAGGTTAGGGAACAGAAAGAAGTCTGATGGTGCCAGATTAGGTGAATACGGCGGATGCGGTAACAGTTCAAAGCCACAGTTGTGAATTTCAGCCATTGACTGTACTGACGTGTGAACACGGGCGTTATCTTGATGAAACAGGACTTTTCTTCTGAGCATTCCTCGACATTTTTCTTTTATTTCCTCTCATAAACGACGTAGTAAGGTGCAGTAGTAATCAGAGTTTATAGTCTGACCCCTTTCAAGATAATCAATCATAATCACACCTTTCGAGTCCCAGAATACTGAAGCCATCACCTTATTTGCCGACAAAATCGACTTAGCCTTTTTAGGGGGTGGTGAACCAGGTCTTCTCCACTGTTTTGATTGTTGTTTTGTTTCAGGTGTACAGTAATGAACCCATGATTTTTACTATTTTTTTAAAATAAATCAGGGTGATGTAATTAATGCTCTAGATTAAAGGAAAAATATTTAAAAAAATCCTAGTGTGAATAAAAATATGTATTATTTAAAAAACAATATGATGGAAATTTACATCATCATGCAGTTTCACATATTTAGCCCGGTACTAAATAAATAAAAAAAGTTGTTTACTTAGTCTTCTTTTTTTAGTGATAATTCAAAAAACAATAATTATTTTATTTAAGCACCAATTGACGCCACATTTATTACACGAAATTGTAGAATAGCCTTTAGATTTGGGAAATTTGCACCGGGGTGACCCACCTACTTTTGGTCAATGTTCAGCACCATCTTTTCTTATGTCTTTTGGAGGTGGTGGAGCTGGAGAACCTTTTCTTTTTTTGATTGTAATTCTTCTTCTAGTACACTGGTACCAAGACGCCCTCTTTTAGCTGCTTTGGTGGTTCCTTTGTTGCATAGCACAAAGGACAATTCATTTCTGAATTGGCCCATTGTAAGCAGACTCTTTTTAGGTTCATCACTTTCTTGAGCATTTTTTTTATAAACAATCCAAGAGTTTATAATAGCAAGATCAAATAGATGAAAAAAATACGCAAATACCACTTTTTAGACCCCATTTTTATATGATTTCTGCCCAAAAAGCTATCCATGAGATCTACTCCTCCCATATTCTTGGACAATAAACGGACAAGTAATATCAGTATATATAGGAAATTTGATTACTGGCATGTATAATAATATACCAAAGAACTTATGCAAATCATATTCTGTAAATGATATAGATGAACTGGGATTACTCTGTTTTTTTTTATAAATTTGTCTCCTTTAGTAATGTTGTGATAAAATCTTAAGTGATAAAATGGTTAAAACATTGATATGGAGTTTCTAGGTGTGATAGACCACCTGAAGCAACAGAACTCCCCAAGAAAGTAATTTTATCTGTGTCACACACCAGATTCCTTT
The DNA here is from genome assembly GCF_028537555.1 of Battus philenor. Classification (NCBI taxonomy): domain Eukaryota; kingdom Metazoa; phylum Arthropoda; class Insecta; order Lepidoptera; family Papilionidae; genus Battus; species Battus philenor. Next base: position 15,499,157 of record NW_027181673.1, on the reverse strand, counting down.
TTTTCCAAATCAAGTTTCTTTTGTCAAATGGAGAACTGGATGAAGACTGCAAATTAGATGAATTTGATGTGTGAGAGGGTTCTTGATCGTCTGGTTTTACAAGAGGAGGTTCAACGTCAGCAGTTTCATCCACATCGTCATCATCATTCTCCTCCTGCAACACTTATAATTTCATCAGCATCGTGGTTTTCATCATCGGAATCTTGGTCATTAAGGCCATCTTCTGAGAGCCAACCGCCTTATAACTTACAAAGATAATCTGCAATATCTCTTTCGATCAAGTTTCCCCAAAAAACAACATAAAATAAACATTTACAAAAAAAATTTCCCATACATTACAAGTGAAGTTACTGCAGTGATGTAAATTTCTATCACAACGTTTTGAGAAATTCATTTATAGTGTTTTGATATAAATTGTACATAAAATAACAAAAACATGAAAACAAACCTTTTTTCCCACTCATTTTCATTTTTTATTGTATTTTATATCTCCGTTTATTTCCATAAAACAATTTAAAATCTCGCTCCTTTCTTCCAGTCTCAACAAACAGCAGAATAACAAGTTCTAGGTCTGGTAATTCACAGTGACCTTTGCTATTTTTCGACAACCGCATTTTGTTGTACACAATACGAGTAGTTGCTTAAAAAGTTGCGAGCAACAACAAATTTACGTTACAAGGGTTTTGAGTATCTTTTTTTGTTGACTAAATGTTATGATGGAAATTTCCATCACCATGCAAAGAAGGGTTAAATCAAGTACTTTTTTAATATTTTCGTCAGTAGTTAACGTCGAAGGCCTTCCAGAGCGGGGTTCATCTTTCACACTCTCTCTACCACGCTTAAATTCTGCTATCCATTTTTTGACGGATGAATATGACAGAGCACAATCGCCTAATGTACTGACCATGTCATCATGGATGGCTTTTGATGATAGCCCCTTCTTATGGAGGTACTTAATGACGGCACGCTGCCCGATTTGCTCCATTCGCGGAAATTATGTCCGATTACTTTGTTAATAAATTTATAAAATCACAACTAATTATCGCACACGTTTCGAACTTCACACAATGAACTAGTCTGAACTGAACTAAATAATGTGGGAAGATTTGATTTTTAGAATTGAATGAATATGTGTTAGGCAGAGTACTTTTCAATCCACCCTCGTATTAATCACATCTGAAGCGATGACAGTCAATGTGATGTAGATAATTTAACGGGTATTAAAATAACGATAATGGACCTCTAGACACCAGATGAAACCACACGATATTTTGTTTAACTTTAAACTAGTTACCTGCGCTCTCGTGCGTCGGCAGCGCGCCAAGCGCAGCGCCGAGCGCCCGCCTCCGCCTCGTCGCTCGCCTCCTCCTCTGCAACAAGAGCGTGTTCGTCGTGAGTGGCGGACGCGGCGCTGCAGAAGACGGCGAACCGCACCAACGGCCGCCAAATCAAAAAACAGATCGCTACCGTCGTCAACATCGTCGTCCTCGTCTTCTTCATCGTCGTCCTCATCGTCGTCGTCGTAGAGCGAGAGATCATCGTTGACGTCGTTCCCGTCGTGCTCGTCGAGAAGCGCGTGCGCATTTGCGTCGTCGGCGCACGCCTCCGCCCCCTTGTCCGCGTCCGGTTCCGCGCCCGCCTCTTCCTCCTCCTCCCTGCGAAGTATACGTTCGTCAAGTATTTGGAGCCGTGCGACCTCATGGCCGAACTCGTGGGATCGCGGGGCCGCGCTTACCCGGGCCGGCGGTACAGCGTGTGAGGCGCGAGCTCCTGCGGGAACAGCTCACGGTGGTGAAGGATGATGCGCTTTACTAACTCGTTCACCAGGTTCTGCGCGGTCACCTGAAGCCAGTCAGTGCGGACATGAGTGAACAGTGAATAGGTTCCTAAGCGTCAGGCGCGGTCTGTGCGGATGGGTCGGGGCGAGGTACCTGCGCGCCTCCTTCACCCCACGCCGCCAACAGCGTGGGCCCGAGGCAGATGGCCAGGTTCCAAGCATCCATCATATTGTGCTCGCTGTACTCCGTGAGGCTGCAACAAACAACAGTGTTATTTCTTTAATCGGTAGGCACCGCCTCTGTACACTATGTAGCGGTTTGAGTTACAGGATACTGCTGCAAAGCTGATTAGACCAATAAGTAAGGCAGACTAACTGCGCGAGGAAGGCGAACAGGTAACGCAGCACGAGCAGCGAGGGCACGGGCAGCGCGGCGAGCGCCGAACGCAGACGCCGCACGAAGTGCTGGTCGTCGGGCGCGGCCGCCAGCCGCAGCAGCCGCTCGTGCACCGAGGCCGGCAACAGCGGCGGCCGCAGCTCGCGCAGGTATAGCTTCAGCAGCCCGCACACCGAGTTGATATCAGATGCGTCGCGCACCCCCGCCAGCGGGTCCGTACCGCGCTCGAATGCCGCGCGCAGCGCTTGCATCTCCACCTGCGACCCCGACACGCGGAAGATGCCCTGGTGCCGTAGACCTGCGCCCAGCGCATATCTCATCACGGAACGGATCTCACTACGACTCAGCACAACAAATGAGAGACTCGCGGCGCGTACCATACGTGGCGATGACGCGCACGCAGGAGGTGAGCACGGGCGGCAGACGGTCGTGCAGCGGCGGTGCGAAGTGCCCGCGGCGGCGGCGCGGTGGCGAGCGCGGAGACGCGGGCGCGGGCGGCGCGCCGCCGGTCGGCAGCAGGCGCGCGCGCACTGCCGCCGCCTTGCTCTCCAGCCGTGCCAGCCGCCCCGCGCTGCACACGTACGACCGGAACTTCTGCAGCGAAACAGGCGCATACGTTACACCGCCGTATGCGCTGCACATTCGCTACACGCGCACGCGGCCGGCCCTACCGCTAGGTAGTAGTCCTCTTGCGCGCGGCGCGGCGCTTCGTCGTCGGGCTGCGGCGCAGTTGTCGCGGCGGCGGCGAGCGGCGTAGAACTGTCGGGAGCAGGCGCCAGCAGCGCGCCCACCTCCCACTGTGTCGCCGGGCCCTCCATGAGGCGTACTAGCTCCGCCTCGGCCGCGTCCAGGGTTTTGGCGTGCTCGCGGCACTCGGCGCGCAGCGTGCGCGCGGCGCTCTCGAGCTGCGCGAGTCTCGTGTGTAAGTCGCGCGTGAGCTCGTCGACGGCGTCATCGGTATCGGCCTCGTCGGGCACGAGCGCGCGCATATCGCGCTCCTGATCGGCGGGCAGCGGCGGGCGCGCGGGTAGCGGCGCAGGCGGCGTAAAGGCGGCGCGGTGCGCGTGCAGCAAGCGGCGGCGCGCGGCCAGCGAGTCGAGCGAGTCGGCGGCGGCCAGCAGCGCACCGGCAGCCGCGCCCAGAGAGCGCGCGCGCGCCCCCTCCGCCGCGCTCGCTGTGCGCACCGCGCGACCCACGACCGCTTCATAGCCCACCTCCGTACACTGCGCACACAACACGCGTTTACAGACCCGCACGTGCAGCGCGGGGCGGGGCGGGGCGGGCGCGAGCGCGGCTACTCACGAGCATGACGTCGGCCACGTCGTCCAGGTAGTAGCGCTGCAGCGTCGCGTTGGCGGCCTCCAGGCTGAGCACGTAGTCAGCGCGCGCCCGGAGCGCCGCCGCGCGCGCCGCACTGTGCCGCGCTCGACGCTGCACAATTATACAAATAAAATTAATGTTTGAAAGGGCTACAATATGGCAAGCGATGGTGCCGGGATCACCTTGTGCAGCTCCTTGTCTAGCGCCTTGAGCTTGCGCGAGGGCGGCGCGTCGGGCGCGGGCGGCGCAGGCGCGGCATGGCGTTGCTGGTGCGCGGCGCGCAGCTTGAGCGCCTGCGCGCGCCAGGCGGCGGCCGCGCTGGCGTGCGCCTTCCCCGCCGCCGCCGCCTCGGCCAGCGCGGCGCCCAGCTCCTCCTGCCGTTCGGCCAGCAGCTCACGGCCGCGGCGCTGCAGGCGCAGCACGTCGTCGGCGGCGCGCTGCAGCCGCGCGGCCAGCGGCCCGCCGTACAGTTCGGCGAGCGCGGCGTGATCGCGCGCCAGTGCCCGCGTCTCGTCGAGCGCCGCCTGCCAGCAGGCGAAGGCGCCGGTCAGCGGCCACTGGTCGCGCTTGTGCTTCTGGTCCTTATGGCGCTGGGTGGCGGCACGAGCCAGCTTGTCGAGCGCGCGCGAGTATTCGTGCTCGAGGTCGGCGCGGCGACGACAGTAGTCGCCCAGCTCGCTGGCCACGCCGGCGGCCGCCTCGGCGCGCGCCTCCAGCACGCGCGCCTGCTCCGCCAGCTGCACGCGGATATCTGCGGACACGCATATCACACACGTCAAGCCTTACGATCGAGGGCATCGACGGCATCGGCAGTTCGGGACCTTGCTTCGCCTTATTTTAATAGTAAAAGTACAAAGTTTAGGACTTTCAGTTTTCGATAACTTTTTAAATATTCATAAGATTAGGTTAACTTTGGTGGTACCAATTTTATTAAATTTTAAAAATACATTATACCTCCGAGTTTTTTTTTTTAAAAATACAATAAAAAGGTTTTTTGCACAAGTACTCATAACGAGCATATCCTGGCGTATTTCCGGCGTCGTCTCTCATCCCGTTCAACGGACAAGAGTCCGGGCCGTGCGTCGGGGTGCGCGCGCGCCGCGGCGAGCGCTCCGGTGGCCGCGCTTACGCCGCGACGCGCCTGACGCCAGTTCACTTCGAGACACTCATTATTTTAGCTTTTGGTTTAATCGTCTTGCTTCTGATTTATAAGTATTTTTACATGAAGCATACCATAGATCCATATTTATAATTATTTCAGCCAAAATAAGACAAATACAATTTCATGGTCAATAGCGCGGTCGGCGGCCCTCTCGCTCGCACACCACAGCACGTTTCGTTTCTCCCCGACAGCGTTACAATTCGCGGGCAAATCTAAGATGGCGCAATGACAGTCAGTTGAATTATCCTTTTTTGTTAAAGTAAGAAGCAATTTTGAGGACAACCCGTCGCAAAGCTCTCTATACTTGTATCGGTGTTGCCTCTACTGTTTACGTTATCTTATAAACGCTTTCCCTTTCCCGCTAACACGGCGCAGTATTATGTTGTAGAAGTACATTAAAAATATACACGCAAACTACAGCTGAATGCAGTTCCTTATTTATTAATTCAACACGGAAACTTGGACACAGCGTACATGACATCAAAACAAGCAGGCGACGTCGCTGCCCGGGACTCTTGTCGTTTCAATATTCCTTGATTGAACAGCGGGCTCTGTCCGTCGATTTACTTTCGGTGCGCGCTTTCATTTTGGAAACGGTGGTCCAATAATGTTTTGCGGCAATTTATTATGTATGTATGTGTATATACATATTCATTTGTGTGTGCATAGACCAAATATTTGTTAGTATTTTTAAATGATTCAATTAATGCTATCTATGATCAGGTTTTGGCTACAATAGAATTTATTCTTAGTTCTGCGGTGACAGTTGTGAACATTGAGGCGAGTGCATGTTTTTAAACTTTCTAAATGATTTAGTAATAGTTTATAATGCAAATAATACTTTGAGTCTTTTCTTATATGATGTTATAATAATAAATGTTTTGTGAAATTGGAATAAAAAAATCCAATAAACATGTCATAAACTGCGTTTTAATATTAGTGTGCATAATTATGCCCAATCCGTACCTATGTTAAAAATTGTAACAAGAAAGTGTTACTTTATTCTAAGCGCTTGTTATAGAATTTTTTTTATCAGCAAAATGTATAACCCAACTAACGAAGAAGATGTTAACAAAATATTTGAAATGTTAGCGCAAGATTCTGACATTGAGTTGACCGATGATGAGAAAGGGGAGAACTGTGAACCAATGTCAGCATCTTGTATAACTAAGATTTTCAGCACGAACAGATGCCGAGGCAGAAGGTACAAACAATGAAATGTTTATTGAAGATGAATTATTGACTGTAATGGACAAATATAATATGAAATGGCGAAGAAAACATTTTGAAACTTTAAGGAATACGTTTGCAAAACCAGATGAAAATTTTGTCGGACCACTGAGGAGTCCGTTAGATTACTTTCAAAAGAATTTACCTGATCAATTTTTTGAACAAGTGGTTAATTACACAAACACTTATGGCTCGCAACAGAGTGGTAAATTCAAAGAAACCCATATTTCGGAAATAAAAACATTGTTCGGATTGCATATTATTATTGGATCTCTAAAATTTCCTAGAGTTCGATTATACTGGGACAGGGTATTAGGTATTTCCATATTTACGGAAAATATGACTAGAAGCAGATTTATTTAGTTGAGATCTAATCTTCATATCGTCAACAATTTTGAAGTACGGACAGATTCTAATGATAGATTATTTAAAATCCGACCGTTGTGCAATTATATTCGACAATGATGTCGAGGGCTAGAAATAGAAGAAAACTTATAATTAGACGAACGAATCGTCAAACCTATAACCCGAGGTACAATATGATAATGTAGATCATTTGCCATTTTTGGATGATAACAAAGAGGGAAAGAGATGTAAAAATAATAGCTGCAATCAAAAAACTCATTTTTATTGTAATAAATGCAATGTTCATCTATGTATAAAAAAAGAAAGAAGTTGTTTTGCGGCGTATCACAGAAAATAATAATTAAAAAAAAAATTGTGTACAAAACATTATAATTTGTTGACAACACTTGGGACCTAATGTGCATAACTGTGCACGCGCCGGAAAATTCGGAAAACTTAATAAATATGTATGATTTCTCACACATTTGTTTTTATCATGTCCTTCTTACTAATAATTAGTATATAAATTATGTTAATATCAATTAACAATAATTCAGGTCTGAATGGGTTATAAACCTAATTCCGTTCATTAGAAAATAAATAAGACTGTTGCAGTCCATGTTTTGGTGCAGCCAGCTTTTCACGACGCCTTGTAAATAAAAATACACTATGGACGTCCCCTATGTTTTGGAATTTATTGTAGTTATTTGTAAACGTACAAAATATTATTTTTAGTACACTGTGAGGCCGCTGCCGGAACATTGACCCTTCAAACCGCTTCCCCGAGGAGATGCGCGGCCTCGAGCCGAAAGTGGCTCGGATGGCTCTCTTCCGCAAAACAAATATATTTCCAATGGCCGCACCGTTGCATTGCACACAACGCATCCTGCATCCACAGGACATAACTAACAACAGCAGAGCGAGTAGCGTTTCATCTTCCCAGCGGCACAAGCGGTGCTGCGGCCGAGTGTGAACGCAAGAGACTCAGTGCGAGGCCTCCATCGACTGTGACAGCCAGGAAAACCGTAGTTTCGAACATAAACATTTATTGTTATATTTTTAAGGGTGTTTGATTTAACAAATGGTAAAGATATAAATAATTTTAATACATATAGTTTTCTTTTTAGAATTAAAGACTAAGTTGTTAACACCCGCGCAGGTGCCGCCGGTGCCGCACACCGAGTCGATCCCGAGTGGACAACCGTGCCGGACACGTGGCCTGCACCACGACCATGCCTGTACTGACGGTACACTTTTCTTCTAAACATCCAAACTGTGACCTGCACAACGAAGCGATGGAGTCGAAGCGCTCTGGTGACCGATTGAATATCATTCTTTATATTTTACTTACCGATGGAAATAAAAAAAATCGGCCTGTAATTCATCCTCTGAACCTGTTTTAAATAGTGGTTTAATTAATTGAACTGTTTGAGAATCGCGTACAATGAATGATTCCGCGCGACGCGCCCGCAAGTGTCCGGTGCTTTTATTGCTGATAGTTTTAAAGGTCGTAACGATGTCTCTGAAGGTGACAGTTTTGAAGTTCCGTCACATGTATGAACAATGTTTTTATGGTACACCTCGACAACACCTCGACAACACCTCGACAACACGGCAAGTCAGCGGAGTGCTCGCGGAGAGCATCACCCGCATCATTCGTACTTTCCATGTTGAGGCCGTGTCCAATTTTTTATTTTAATTCTAATTTGTGTCGCTAGTGTTAAGTTTACAATATTTTTTTGCTTTTACTAAGCGCAGGCAGTCGGTCTCTCTTCTCCCGGCCGCGAGTCACCGTTTACAACTTTTCTTATGGGTAATACGGCTACAATGTAAACATATAAACGATACAATTCGGAAGTTTTACTCGATTGTATTATACATTAATTACCCGCGACAGTTTGGCCGCCACCGCCGCACCACCGAAGTGGTTCGTCGAGTGCCTGCCGGGCTTCGAGTTCTCTACGAGCCGTAATGTTCTTCGCCCGACGAAAGACCACTCTCGGTGGTCTCGGTGGTCTCCGCGATCGCTAGCGTCCCCAAAGTCCTGTCCCCGCTACCGTCACTCGCGCGTCAACATCTGGAGCTGCGAAGCGGAATCTGCCTCTGCAGAGTGCCCTCTTGTCGTGCGTACAGGACCTGCCGTTTTGTCGCAGGCCGCCACGTGCCTGTTTGCGGCATCTCCTCGTACTACTTCGCCGAAATCGGGATGTGTCGCAACACACGTTACATCATAAAACCTGTACTTTAATATTTTGTAGAATTTGAAAATTTAAGACAGGATGCTTAATTTCGTAAAGGAAGTCAGTTTCAGGCGTTCTTCTTCTTTTGATGCGACGAGGCGCCCGCTGCGAGCCATCCCCGAACATCGCCACGATCCGGTCTTACGCTGCCCGCGTTCAGCGACTTCCGCAATCTGAACTATGTTGTCGTTTCACCTAGCGGGCACTATCCGCGGCGCGACTGTCCGCGGCGCGACTGTCCGCCGGCCCGCGGTCGCCACTCTGCGAGCTACGAGCGGCTCACACGAGCACTCGAATAGGTAATCAGTAATACTTATTGGACGCCGAAGGTTACGACACGACGGCTGCAGTCCGCGGGATATAAAGTTAAAACAAGAGAGGCGCGCACTGTGCAGCGAGCGCCGTTGCATCTGCATCGATTCCCTTCGTCCGCCAGGTGCAGGCCGACCCCTTGCCGCGCGGGCACTTTGTAAGCGATTTTGTAAAAAAATCAAATGAAAGTAATAATCGCCTAATTTTACATTTGACTATAACTTACCGCGAGGATATAATCACTTCGTCCCCGATACGGCGGGGCATCAGTTCAGAAAAGGTTTTACAGTTGTTCATGAGGTACGACCGCGTCTTAAATCGTAAAGGGCACCGTGGACAGGCCGGGGCAGTTGATATGGCCGGCCGCAGAAACGTCGTCCAGGTCGATCCGCAGGCAAGCCCATCAATAGATTATGGACTAAACAAGTCCCACAACAGGGATCGGACGCGCGCCGAACGCAAACCGGTACAGCGGCGCGCGCCCGCCTCGACGCGGGACGTGTCCGCGCGGACGGCGAGGCTAAATATAGCAGGCACCGGGGCGAAGGGGAGGGGGGGGGGCAGTACCGGCAAAAGCATCTTGGCGGTCGGGCGCGGGCCAGTCGCGGCTCGGCGTCACGATGCACTGGAACATGGCGCGCCGGTCGCCGCTCGACTGTGCCGCACGCTCGCAGCATCCGCGCGCCGCCGCCCCGCGCGCCCCGGACCGCGCGCTCCCGGCCCCGCCGCCCCCGCGCGCACCCGCGCCGCCGAGCCCTAACGACCGATCTTTTTCTCGATAAAGCCCCGAAGTGAGGATAATAATTGTTCCAGTTTTAAATCGATGCTCTGCAAGCGCGGGCAAAGCATCGCCCGCTTGTTGACCGAGGAGATGTTTTAATGAGGATACTATACAAATAAATGATTCATAGGCGACATATGCGATTCTCCGTTATTTGCAATTGCACTCTCGGCAGCGCGACACGACACACAGCGACACACAAAACATTGCCACCGGTGCGTGCGGCGAGCGGCGCTAGGAAGAGCGCGGGGCGTGGCGGGGGCGGGGGGCGGGGGTGCGCTCCCGCCATAACACAAAGAGGAGCATCGGGAGCGGCCCGCCGACCCTCTTATCTGAGGGCGCGGCGCGCTCTCCCCGTCGCACATGTCGTTATCGAAACGAGTCGACCGGTTAGTCGTTTAAGACGATCAGGACACCCGCGCCGTGAGCCCGGCTCCAAACCGTCGTGAGCTTCGCGGCTCGTGTCAGTTTGTTTCTGCCTCCGGGTGACTCACTGTGCATCACCAGTATGCGCGCGAGCCATGCTCCGCTGCGGAGGATCATTACAATACTAACTCGCACTAAGCTCTCGCTCGCGAACTGCCTGCAGCGCTGCGACGTGTTACGGGCGGCGGCGTCACATCATGTGGAAGCCGCACAACGTCGCCCAGGCTGTGACGGAGTACTGCGCGTCCTAAGCGTGCTTGGGCCCTTCATTTCAAAATTAAGTACAACCCTTGATTGGTGCGCCGGCCGAAATGCTCGGGCGCAGCTCGTGTCGTCAGAGATAGCTCATACCGATGGCAATGCGACATCTTTTGTGTCAATACAATATATATATATATATATTATCAATCTAAAATTATTCAAAAAGAGCCGTGTGAATCTGAGTAAAAGAAGTAAATTTGCGAGGGTGAGCCAGCATTCTCTCTTGTCGTGAACGAGAGGGGGGGGGGAATGGTCTGCTGCTGCGGGGCGTGCGTCCCTCCTTCCCGTTGCGACTAAACGTACGTTCGGATGATCGTAGCGCTAAGTACGCGTAAGTTAACAAAGGACGGAAACGCCCGCAAATGCCTCGACCGTACGAATGCGAGTCCCGCGTCGTGTCGCGGCTGCCTGCCCAATCCCCCCCCCCTCCACCACCACCACCAGCCCTCTGCCGCTGCGCATATTTGCTTTTTTCGTAGAGAAATGATTTTGCAAACTTGCCCTTGCGGAGCTGACGACTGATTGCAACGACTTATTCTTTGATTTATGATTTTCTTTATATTACATAAAGAGAAAAAGAAAGAACGTGGGCTTGGTGCAGTTGCCGGCCGTTGCTTCGCGCGTGCAACGTTTGGGGCAGCGGAGCGGGCGGGGCACTCTGGCGGCGCTTCCCGATACGGGCGCGCGGCGGCGGCGGCGGCGGCGGCGGCCGCGGCTATTGTTGGCGACGCCGCGCTGAGTCAGCGGCCAATGCAGATCAGTGCACTCGCATCGTAAAACACCTTCAATTACTGGCCATTCGGCACTACTGTCTGTCAATGATTTGTAAACAAACATGAAAGCAAACTCCGCGCCGCCCGTGCGCCCCCTTGCGCCGTGCGGTGCGGTGCGGTGTGGTGCGGTGCGGTGCGGTGCGGCGGTGCGGTGCGGCGGTGCGGTGCGGCGGCGCCCGCGCGCATTTGTCAACAACACGGCACCTGCCTCTTCAGTTTCCACTAAGTAGAGTTAAAAGTATTTTTAGGTAAAAAGATATTTGAAAGTAATCATTTCCGTCGAGAGTTTGCGTCGCGCCGATTCTTGAGCGATGCGACGCCGCCAGAAGCAGCAGCAGCAGCCGGCGTCAATGGATCTCTATTGATCACCATTAGTTCTCGAGCCGTCGGCAGCCGTCCTAACGGAAAAATGAATGGCGCGGCGGCGGCGGCGGCGCTCCGGGGACACGGGTTTATTTAATATCGGCAAAGCACTGGCAAGCGGAGGAGTTCTCACAGACTTACAATGCATTTTGACGCCGCAAAAGATCGTCAGTGGAACGATGGCTTTTCGCCTTCTCGCGCGCTGCTGGCTGTTAGCTAGAGCTACATGTGTTGTGTGTGAGAGAGAGGGCAGCAGAATCACAATGAGGTCCTCTGTGGGGCGGCGGAGACACGACAACAGCGCGCTTTGGTTACCCACACCGTGAACACATTCGTTGCGTCTCGGGCGCGTCTCGGGCGGGTCTCGGGCGGGTCTCGGTCACCTCGTGCTGTACATATGCACACGCAGGACGCATTGCGTACCGCGACGCGCGCGGGCGCCGTGTCGGTGACCGCGCTGCGCGCCGGCGGGCGTGGGGCGGGCGTGGGGCGGGCGTGGGGCAGGCGTGGGGCGCGCCGGGAGGAAGCCGCCAATGAGGCGCCCGCCGCACCATCATTTATTCATCAGCTGCGCCGGAAGCGGCCGCCACCGCTTCGCTTCGGAACTTTCGTGTGTCGTGCGCTCGTAAGCGATGGTTAACACTAAGGCGCCGGAGGGGCGCGCCACATACCCCGCGGCCGCTTCCACGCGCTAGCGTAAGATAGCGCACAGTGTCGGCGGTGCGGCACTATCTCGCGCGGGAACAGGTTACATTTGCATGGCAATGTCGTTTCTCTTATCGGCGACGCGCGCAACAGCAGCCTGCCGCTGAACGTAACGCCGCAGCCGAGCCTGCAGCGCTCTCTCGCATTCCAGGTCGCTTAATCAGCGCAACGCTCTGCTGATCACATTAAGCAAATTGCCACAAATAACTACGGACATATGGAACAGCAGCCATCATACACGTGCCTAGATATCTTACAATAGCTAAAAAATTGAAGCTTACCGTGTGTTACTAACACACCGCGCGATGTAAACCGTCGTGCCGCCATGCCGCCGTGCCGCACACCTACCGCGCGGCACGGCGGCTCCGGTCGGACTGTATACACGTAGCTCCTAACTAAACGCTAAGCACCACAACTCCACCAACATGGTGGCCTCTTTACCACAGCCAAATCTCAATTAAAGTTATTAAATTCACTCCTCTAAAGATTTCAGGATATTCTAGGAGAGCATTGTATATACACAATCTGAACAACAAGTAAAATTCTTGCAAAGATACTCGATGAAATTCTGGGCAAAAGCTTGCGAGGCGGCAAGGCGGCAGGCCGGACGATACTGCGCGGCGCTGCCGACAGAACGGGCTGCAGCATTGTTATTATACAATAACAACTGACAGGAGCATTCAAAGTGCACTGACAATTTTAATTGTTTTGCAACAAAGAAACTTTTACTTATTTGCTGTAATCATGTCAACTAAGTTGGTCCAAAGACAGCTTACAGTTCCAACTCTTTGCAAATACTATTTTTGTTTATTTGTCTCATTGACAAAGAAAAAGCAATGGTTAAGCAATGCTATTGCACAGGACAAGCAATGCATCCCATATTGAACAATAAGAAGATTTGCCTTTACTTTTTAAACAAAATCTTAATGCAATATTGGCAAAAGAAAGCAGTTCAAATTTACATACGATACATTTCTATTTTATCAAAAGCTGCTATGGCTGAGGTAGCTGTCCAACACTGATTATAGACTATCAGGATTGCCTGTTTGAATAATACAAGGTTAAGTCTCTGTGTATTTATGAACCCATAATTATGTGAATAAAAATGTGGAAAGCAGATGCAGTCTTGTTTCAAATTGACATTTGTCCCCGACTACTCATCTAAAATTTTGTAACACAGCACACAAAAACTTGTTTAACAAAATTAATTTGGTGTAATGAAAGTTGTTGTTCAAATTGCACTGTATGAGTTGTTCAAGTTTTTTATGTTATTTTAGATCATCTCTACCAAGCTCTACATTGCTTCAATGTGTTAGAGCCCCACGTACATTTCTCTACGTTTGTAAGAGCACATCACTTGGACAAACATAAGTATAAGGCATATGCATAGTACACAACTACATTTAAATATATTTTAACTGAGATGAATTAGGCAATTTTTATATGCTCATTTATTGATTACAACAAAAATAATAATGTTCCTTAAAAAGAGTTACTCTCAAAGTGCATGTGCATAGATGATTGCCAACAACAGTCCGCTGACAGCTCTGCTATATCTAACACTTAAAAGAGCTGACATTAAAAGGAAATGAAGCAAGAACAGTCATCGATGACTATTTGTATCCACTACAACCTTTGCAATAACAAGCACTGACTGTGGAGCAGTTTGTGCAGCATAGCACGTTTTATTTGAAGCTCTCGTTACAAAATACACACAAAACTAAAGTGTTAGATAAAATGGAGCTTGCCTCCTCACAAATCTCCCATTTTTAACAATGTTACTTGATTTTTATGATATGAATGACTTATAAATAAAAATTGACATTAGCAGCATGTAAATATTAAAATTCAAATATATACGTAGGAAATGATAGCTTAAAATATGTACTATTCATATTGCACTTTGTTATTTTTGCGGTAACCATGTTCGTTGCCGTTTCATCAGATGTTGTAGCATCTTGGGCCGTTATCTTTGCTTTTAATGTAGGAATATCATTCGTCTACGAGAAAGTGTTATGAAAGTTAAGAAGACTTTTTTAGATTCGCGAGAACGAGGTAATCGAATCTGCTGTCAAAGCTTTGTTTAATGACATACATACCCGAAGAAAACTTACTACTGAAAGCTGCCAACTTGCGCGTGGAGCCGAGGCGTTTCATGGGAGTGCGGGGCTCCAGGTCGCGCTCATCCAGCGCCGGCGCCTCTGCCGCGCTCGGCGTCGCCGCCGACATCGCGCCGCGCGTGTACCCTCACCGCTCACAAAACGCACATTACACTTCCTCCTGGACTCGAAATAGCCGGCGACACGAGCACTGCCCGCCGGCTCAATATGTTTACGTTCTCGGAGTGTTTTCTCACAATTACAAAGGGGAAACCACAGCTCTCGCTAAATAGTGTCCGTAAACAAAAATAAGGATTTGTCATAAAATCCCAAATTCACAAAGGCGGTCATGCATATTTATGAAATGAAGATTTCACAGAAACAATACGGCCGGACGCAAAGACAATCGGTGGCGAAGCGCACGGACTATTTATCAAATTTAAACTCGACGGAAACGACCGCACACCGCACAAAGGATCAGCCCCGACCGAAATCAGTTACGAAGTCGACAACGAGCGAGCGCCGCGCCGCACACCGGTCTTTCGTACGCCGTTCTCTATGGCGCGCGCACCGTCACTCGCTCGACTTTAAAAATAGTTGCACATCTGTTGTATCTGCTTCGAGTACGGCAGCCGATACAGGCGGTATCGGCCAACGTCACAATAATTCGGCTGCGTATTGTTTTATTTGAATAATAATCTGAATTGAATATTATTAATTTGCATCATAATGGCATGATGCAAATGGTTGCGACAGTAAATATTTAAAACGTTGATTGTCGTAGCAACTAATAGTCTTCAATTTTTAAATATTGGGGTGGGAGCACATCGTAATTGACATATGGTTTAGTTCGTTAATTTTTTGCTATTTCGATTTTACAGTAAGTCGAAAATATGTGAGTTTTTGAATAATATTCATTATAAAATAGTTTAAATAGGCACGAATTTATATTTAAATCAATAACATATACAGGTGTCCGGTAATGAATGGATAACCTTGAAATGTCTTATAGTACAACTTATGTCCGTTTTGAAAAAAATACGAAGCATAATATGTCACAAATAGTACCTTTGATATATTTTTTTTAAAGAAAAGTCGATTTTTTCTATCTTATTTTACTGTCTTGAACACTATGACCAAAAATGAATGATTTCTATTGGTTTTTTGTTATTTTATTATTTTATTATTATACACTAACTGTGCTAATAGATAAAAAGTAAACAGTATGAATAGCTTTTGCAGTTTTTATTTAAAATAATTCGCAAATTAATTTATTTCTGCAAAACATGCAAAAAATATTATTTAAGCGAAGTTCAAACCTCTTGGGTATGAAAAAAATGTATGAATGTATGGGTGGACAGCCTGTATATTTATGTTATCCTGACACGACGTAATTAAAACGCTCTTCGTAAAATGTAAATGTTTTATGTATCTTTTCAAATTCAGGTTATCTTTTAAAAGTTCTTGCAAAGTTGTTAGCCAACAGATTACATATTTCTACGTAAAATTAAAAAAAAAAAATTTAGAAATTGTCACATAACACAAGTCACGGGCGTATTAAACCAAAGGTGGATTTTGTCGTTTCTTCAATTTTTTAATGTCATCATTAACTGAATATAACAATGAATCTCGCTGGCTCATGCTGTCCACTAGTCCGTAATGCTTAAAATGTGGTATTTAATTGCAGATATAATGACATTTAAAAAAATAACAGTAGAGGGAGCAAGGTAAATTAAGAAATAAAGAGGTAAAATAAAAGTGGCAGACATTGTCACATTGTTTATTTACAATAGGAAATGATTCGCGTGGAGTTGCGCAAGGCGCTAGGCGTAGAGTCGCAGCGTGCCGTCCGCGTTGGCGGCGAGCAGCCAGGGCTGCGCGGGGTGCCAGCACACGTGCAGCACGGCCAGCTGCTGGCGCGGCGGCGCGGCGCGCAGCTGCTTCAGCGGCACCAGTAACGGGTTTTGCAGCAAGTCGCTGTGCAATGGAGGGTCCAGTTTATTTATGCTCATTATTAAAACTACCCTGTGGCTTCAAGCGAAAATGTCATCAAAACAATTATATTAATATTAAGAAAAGTTAAAGTCCCACACGATTAGTGTTATACTATGTTAAATGGGTAATAGTAAACATTTAATGTGTAACTAACAAACAGTGGCAGACGGGGCCGGTACAAGCCTCTTTCTATTATTTCTCGAGGAGAACTTACCAAGCGCTGACCGATCAAGTGTCAATTGTGTACTTCAATTGTCCTTTGGAAAACTACAATGCTCCTTTTTAGTTAATTAAACAGCTATTTATGAGTTATTTCAGGTACTGCATAACATAAGGAGATAATAATGAGGGGCAACTAAAGAACTAATTTCTATAACAACAAAGGTGTCCAATGGTCAGAATGGCACATCATGCTCAACTATAAAAAAGGATTTTCGCCAAAGCTGTTCTCAGCAGAGTTAGAACAAATATTTAGGAAATTAGATTGGGATGGCCTAGGACTAAATATAAACGGAATGTGACTTAAATCACCCGAGATTCACTAATGACCTTTGGTTGTTTTGGAAGAAAATGCAAAAACAATTCAAAAATCAGATTTAGAATCGAACTCTTCCGAGACAAAAATGATGCCAAGCCAGCAGCAGATATAATCAGCAGTCATAAAGTTGAGAATGCAATCCAGACCAATACCAGTGATCAAAGGTGTAAACAGGTAGAAAGAATTGGTAGCTATTCTTTCTAGTTCTTTATCTGGATGGAGGGAATGTTAAGCACTAAAGGAAATAATGAAAAGCAAACAATTAGGCATCAAGATAAGAAAAAAATTGATACACTTATCCTACCCTCCATCACATATGACTGCGATACTTGGCTCCGGTAAAACAACAGGGAGCAACCGGCAACATGTCAGAGCCAAAGAAAGGAGTATCCCAGAGATAAAACTAAGAGACAAAATCAGAAATTTGAGGAAGAACAAAACTAATCAACATCCGGACACAGATTGATAATAAAAAAAAGATTTAAAAATGCTAACTAAACTGGTTAAAAAAATGTAATAGTTGGGTAATAAAGCCTGCTAATGTTATTATAACAACGCCGTATTGAGATCGCGTTGCAGTGCGCTGCGGGTGCGCTGCGGGTGCGCACATCCGGCTCGCGGCAGCTGCGCACGCTGACACGCTGACGCCTGACGCTCTCGTATTGCTTACTCGCGTGCATTACAAGTTCTTATTTAGATAGATCGATCAGCAATTTTACGTGTCGTGAAAATAGTTTAATGACGTCTATTTATACACTAATGTAGGTGCGCGAGTACGCGCGTGCGTTGGCGTGCGCTCACTTGTAGACCATGCCGTGCGAGACGACGATGTGGCGGTCGTCGCCGGCCGACGCGAACAGCGGGTAGCGGCGGTGGAAGGCCACGGAGCGCACCGCGCCGCCGTGCAGCCGCAGCGTCTGGTACGGCTTTGAAGACAGCTCCAGGTCGAACCTGACACATCGAGCACACAGCTAGTTAACATTCAGTCAATTGAAAAACTATACGAGTATTTGCTATTGGGGGAAGGTGGGGGAAGGTGGGGGAAGGTGGGGGAAGGTGGGGGAAGGAAGCGGGAGGTAGCGACCGTCGGTGGCGACTCACCAGATGCACTTGCGGTCGTAGGACGCGAGCAGCAGGTTGTCGCCGGCCGGGTGCAGCGCCATGGCACTGAGCCACTGTGCGCCCGCCAACAGCTTGCGCACCAGCTCCTGCTTCACCAGGTCGTATACGCGCACGGCACGCTGCGTCTGCAAGACAACAAAATAACCCGTAACAAATGCACGAGCGACCATTCAGTAGCACCATGAAGTTATTGTTACGGAGACGGTGGGCCGGGCGCACGCACCGCGACGAAGAGCAGCGGCTTGTGCGGGTGGAAGTGCGCGCACTGCATGCGGCCGGGCGCGCGCCGGAACGGCAGCTGGCTGCGGCGCCGCGACACCTGGTGCACAGCCACGCCGCGCGACGCGCCGTCCTCCAGCGTCACCGCCACGTAATCGCCGCGCGCGTGCCACGACACCTGTCAATTTAAACAAGTCACTTCGCGTCTCTAATCATATATTACGACGGCAAAAATATTTAACAAACCCCATTTTGTACATTTTCCACGTGTTCTGTGGAGACGAGATAGTGGAGATGTTGTTGATATTGTCATTAACTAGTGTAGATGGAGCTGCGGGTGAGGGCGTGAGGGTGGCGAGGATACGTACGTGTTGCACGGGCTTGAAGTGCGCGACGGAGATGCGCACGCCGCGCGCCCACTGCGCCGCGTCCGGCCGCTCCCACTGCACGCAGCCGGCCGTGCGCTCGTCCACTGCGCACACAACACGCGGTCAGCATGCGAACAACACACAAGCGAGTGAACAATGAGGGTGCAGGGTGCAGGCGCTCACTGAGGTCGCGCGCGGGCGGCGGCTCCGCGAGCAGGTCGTCGGTGAGGCGCGCCGTGCGGTGCGCTCCCACGTCTGCGCCCGGGTTGAGCAGCAACAGGCGCCGGCCCGCCGCCGCCGCCACTAGGCTCAGGCCGCCGCTCGGCGTCCACTGCACCTGCCGCACCGCCTCGCCCAACTCGATGGTGCGCAGACAGCGCCCCGTGCTCGCCTCCCACACTGCCGACGCGTACGATTGTTTAAAACGATGGATTTGAGAGAACAATGCTAGAAGGGAATTGTTATCGGTGAAAACATCCCAATCGATGTCGCTTTCAACAGCCAATTACGAATTCCACGAGAGATAGCAGCGGCTAACGTACCCTTGACGGTACCGTCGTCGCTGCCCGACACCACGTACTGGCCGGAGGGGTCGAAGTCTGCGGAGCGCACCAAGTCTGCGTGGCCGCGGAATTGCAGCACCTCGCTCGTGGGGAAGGGCTGCAGGTCGCGCGGCGACGGTAGTTTGGGCACTAGATCCTCGGGATTGATCGTCAGCTGTAACAGTAAGGGCGGGGCGGTCAGTTGGTTGTTGTGAATGCGTGTGGTGCGTGCAGAGCTTGGCGGGCGCCACTCACCCGCATCTTGATGGCGCGCGGTGCCAGGTAAAGGTCAAGGCAGCGCAGGAACCGCTCACGCACGAAGCGCTCGTAGGCCGGCACGGCGCGGAGGCAGCCGTGGCGCGTCGGCAGGAACGTGTACTTGCGCTTCCAGGGCGTCTCCTTCAGCTCGTCCCACTCTTTCATCTGAAGCATTAAGTATGTGCGTATGAGCCGGGCGTGCCGCGGGCGAACGCGGCGGGCGTGCCGCGGGCGGGCAGCGGGCGGCGCACGGACCTCCTTGTCGTCGAGCAGGTACTCGGGCGGCGGGTTGTAGCTCTCGGCGTGTGCGGGCGGCGCGCGGCGCGGCGCGGGTATGTGCCGCTGCAGCGCGCGGGCCTCCACGCTGCCAGCGCCCCACAGGTCGTAGAACTTCACCTCCTGCACGCAAACATCTCCTTACATAAAACCACTGTACTGCAAGCGACAGACAGACTATGTATAATAATAACCAACCAAATATGTATTTGCCAGGGGCAAAATATAAGTCTACGTCTATTTTCTGTGTGGTGCGAATGTTGCGAGTTTATCCCACGCGATGGCGTCGTACAAGACCGGTTTGTTTTTAACGCACGATTTAACCTTCTTATCTTCACTTGTTTAATGTGTGACTATGTGAACTACGCAGACAATGAAGGCAAGCAGCCCAGAAAACCCTGCGACTCGCATTTATAAACATTTTTCACAAATTGAGAAAACGTTCGTGTATTTGAGTGGCTAAACATAATTAATATATTATAATATTATTGGTTATCGGCGATGCGCGGCGTGCAGAGTCGATGAATTGAAAAACAATGTTGTGGCCGCTGCCAACACGATCTCACAGAGCTAAGGTAACCTATATAAAAAAGTTACAAAGACTATTTTAATGATAAATTGTTCCACTTTTGAAAAAAAAAATCATATAAACGCATCTCTTCATTCCTTTACAAATACCTGACGACTGATGACTCCCGCTAATGGCAAGTCTATAGCCTGTTATTTTCACTTTATACACATAACAGAAGTAATTTACTGATTTCTCATCAAATGTTTGGAAGCAGAAAGCCAAAGGCATAATGGCGTGAGAGTAAAGAGGGAACGGGACCTTGTTCTTCTTGCGCTCGTCGGCGATCTGTTTCCTAGTCTTGGTCCAGCCCATCTTGAGCGCGTGCACGAGGCGGGCCACTCGGCGCTGCTCGTCGCGCGACGGCAGGAACGAGCGCTTGTGTTCAGGGAAGGCGCGCAGTGGCGTCGCCATCACCTCGCGGCTGAACCACTCCACCCACGGCTGCGGATCAACACATTGGTTAGGTTAGGACTAGACTGTCGGCGTGCAAGCACCAGTACAGTAGTATTGATTGACTGACTTACCTGATACTCGTCATGCTCAGGGTTGGGTACTCGACCTTCGCGGATTCTGGCGATCAGCTCGAGATCTTTCTTTGAGAGTATGATCGCCTGCCCTGTCGAAGGATCGTGGACCGTGCGCCAGAAGTCCGGGTCCTCACATTTCCTGTGATCAAATACATTTAAGTGCCAGCCACAAGCCTGTTTATTGTCACTACACTACACTTTGGATCATTTGATGTTATCACTTATGTATGTCGAAGGAAGACCATAAGAACAGTCTAATTTTATTAAAATAATCATCATCTCATGGTCTTCTTCATAGATTTCAATAGTACTGGTTGGAGGTCGCCGGCATCCAGCGTCCGCTCACGACATTACCAAGGTTATCTATACACCGTGCACAAGCAAGGATCAAGTCGACCTCTCTTATAATATTTTTTTTAATTTCAAAAGAGTTCCTAAAACATCTAGTGAACAAAGTGTACACAATTAACAAACTCTCATCTTTTTCATCAATTTCCCAAATGTCCTAAAAGCAGCAGTTGGAACAAATCATTCAAATTTCCTTTAACTGTAAAACAAGTGTCTGACTGATGACATTTTAACATTCTCTGTTTGACAAACTTATATTTATTTGTTAATGAAAAATGTTGTTCCAATAGATATTAACATTACTGGTGTATGTTACAAGGTTAATGCTGCTGTTGTGATAGCATATACATACATACATACAGTTATAATAAATAATAAAATGATTGTAAGGTTAGTTAGTACAAGTTGTAGTGAGTTAGTTAAGTGGGTGCACCTGAGGAAGTCGTCGATGCGGTCGGAGCGCGGCTGGCGCGCGATGCGGCGGCCCAGCACGTCGTAGCCCACGTGCTCGTAGTCGTCGTACCAGTGGCGCGGCACCGAGCCCGCCGCGTTCACGCGCTCCTCCTCGTCCGATGTGTCACCAGACTCATACTCATCTGCACGCACACACGCACACACGCACACCGTCATCCTACTGCCTCTAAGTGAATGCAGCAAGTGCTTGCTCATTGCACACACTGCACCACAACTTCAAGCCCACTAATAGGATATAAGTAATCTATCACAAATTACTCATTCAATTATTTGTTGTAATACCAGAATGGCTGTATTGCATGTTAGGAAGTACATAAACACACATACCACAGTAACAGGTGGACTTTGCACATCATTACAAAATTGCTCTGCCTCCTATTAAATAATGGGCAGGCATATCACTTATCATTGAGAGTGTTACCTTGTAATGCTAACCAGAGTGATAAAATGCAAAATGATCCAACTGATTTAATAGCATTACTTGCTTTACAATTTACACAACTTTTGTGCTTGTTTAGATATGTTAACACAACATGCATATACTATACTGTTACTTCCTGTAATTAGATTTCTCTAATTTTGGTAGGCTCTGCCAAATGCTGCCAGTATTACCTTTGGTCTGCACGGGATGTATCTCGACGGCAGTTTCTTTAATTTTTTCAGCCAAGGCCTCAATGTTGTTACTTGTTATTAAACCTGGGCGGGATTTTGCTTGCTTTGCTTTAATTTCTTTCTTTTTAATGGCTTTCTGTTTGGCCCTGCCCGGTAATTGTTTGTTTGACTTGTCAGTAGACACTGACAATGCATGGCCACTTCCAGACTCTGCTCCGCTGTCCTCATTTTCCAGTTTAGCTTTACTTTGAGATTTTTCTAATGGATTCTCATCATCTGACCCAAATTCCTCAATACTGCTGGATTCATTGCCATTATCACTGCTGCCTTCTTCTGAGTCAGTAAGATCCTGCAAAGTAATGTAAAAATTAAATTGCTTTTGTGTTAAGAGAAAATCTTTAAACATTCATTTAAATATCTAATTAAAGATAAAATCTGTAGGTACAATTCATTGTCTTTTAATATGTAAAATGAATGGGCACTAATCGGTATATTATTTAAATTTATTTTAAAAGTCACTGCATGCAAGCTATTAGCAGTTTTACAAAATACACAACAAACTCAGTCATTTCAATAGGGCTTCTGTTATACAAAGAATACTTATTTAGAAGCCAGGGCCACAAATTTTTGTACAGAGTTAATTAAAATAAAGATTATTCTTCTTCTTCTTCTAAGCTGATAAATGCCCACCGCAAGCCACCAGAAATTCCCGTGACTGAAAATTATTATTGTTATAATTAAATTAATATTTTGTAAGACAAAGGCAACTTACGGATGACTCATTGGCAGACTCTCTGGGTTCATCATCTAGGTCATCGCTCAAGAGAGAGTCTGCACTATCGTCAAACACCACACCCTGAAATATAACATTGATTTTTTGTTTTATAAAATATAAAACAATATTGGAAAGTATACGCCAACTGTAGTTAAAACATTTGACCATTCAAAATCTGAACACAACTAAGTACTGAAAGCACTGCAAATGTTTAGTTTCTAGTCCTGAATGTTCCAATGTTTTAGATTCTGTATATGTAAGATGGCATAGAGGAAAAAAAAGAATTTACTTAAAATTTGTAATTTAGACAATAATGCAAAATAAATTACAAATTGGCATAGGGTCTATAATAATAAATACATACATATATATATGTATAATAAATACATATATATATATATATAATAAATACGTATGTTCTCTGCATATATAGGGTACATTTACATCTTGTTCTGCGTCTGAAGGAACTTCGTCATCTTGCTGCTCGGAGTCGGAGGAGTCGTCCGCTGCGTCCAGATTACCGCGAAGCAAGTCTTCATCTTTTTCAGATTTGTTTATGTTCTGAAATGTTAAAAAATGTCTAGCAAAATAAAGCAAACAAACCGGCACTCAATTACATTTTGAAGCCAAATAAACTTACACTCTCTTGTTCTTTATCTTCACTATTTTCTGTAATTTTTCGTTTTAACAAACCAGTTTTATAAGGCGGCATTTTCAATGCAATTACGCATAGTTTCACTTATTTAAAGAAATACCGTTATGGTTTTCTTCTAATTTATCAACTATTCAAGTACACGTGTTTCGAGGTTCGAAAAACTTCTCTAAACACAGCCTGTCATTTTTGTATACTTATCACCTCTTTTCACAAAATCTATGGGCAAAGGAGTTACGGTGATACAGGCAAAGTTTAAATTCAACGGTGTATTTTTTATGATGCAGTCATTTAATACATAAAAAAAATTACCACAGAAATTAAATTTTGTGTTTAAAATATTTTAGTTTACAAATTTTATATATTTCTATTGTGACAGCTTTTACATTATAGTTAACATTTGACAAATGACAATAAAACAAAATTGGACAATTTAAGGTTATGTTATGTAAAAATACCTCGAAAATAATATAAACGCGGAGAAATTTCTTAAAAGCGGATATAATTCTTATCAATATGAAATATTTTTCTTTATAAAATGAAATTTCATAATTAGTTTTCTCTTTAATAATTTTATTTATTAAAAATGTTACGAAAATTTCTTAGAACTTTGCAGCCCCTTGTTTCTGTGAGAGTAAGTTATATTTGTATAGATTAAATTAATTTTTAACAAGAGAGCTCGATATCTTCTAAATGTGCTTTAAAATATTTAAATTCGTTGTATTAACCATATTTAGTTGTATTCAACCATATTTATAAAACAGTACCGCGCTGCTGGTGGAGGCGGGGCGTTTGAACAGAATTGCAAGACCAAAGAGCAACAACTAACTGAAGTATTAAAACGTGCATTACCTGGTATTACATACGTTAGTGTGGAGGATATTTCTGGTGGATGTGGTGCGATGTTTGAGGTAAAAAATTAATGAACTTGTACACTAATATTTGCTAACGCTTACTTTATAAAAATCTTTGATATTGTTATAATAAATTTTATGATTTTCTGTTTGTATGTGCAGATTAGTGTGGAGGCTAAAGAATTTGCAGGTTTATCCAGAGTAAAGCAACATCGCTTAGTTACCGACTCCTTGAAGAATGAAATTGCTGAAATGCATGGGATACGCATTCATACCACACCACCGCAGCAGTAAAGCTGAAAAAGACCTACAAAGTTGTTTTGTTGAATAATAAATATTAATTAGTTCAATTAATGTAACAAAAATAGTGAATTGTTGATTTGCATTACAAAGTTTCTGTTCAATTCCCACCTCTAATTAGTAAATAATTTATTTCTATATCAGGATACTTTAATATTGTGGTTTATATTTACTAGGTGGAAAACCAAAAATTTACTCTGACATTTCTTGATAAACTTTTTATAATTTTATTATAATATAAATACAAAAAACCAAAATTTACATATATTTATATATACTTACTGAATAAGAATATAGATTTGCTGGCATTTATGCTCTCATTTAGACAGTCAGCTATTAACAATGACTGTGTCTGTATTCCTGTGTGGATCGATTATCTGTTTTGAACCTGAATCCACATTCAATTATTGCTCTGCTTATGTCTTTTCTTTGAAGACATGCAAATTGGCCATGTTGTACTAGAGCTTAAATTTTAGAACACAAAGATTTACCAGTGTTTACTGAATACCTAGTTCATCAAAGTAAGAGAAGTTTTGAAAACATTTTCATTCCTGATGTAATTTTATGCTTGCGTTTTGGGTTAAGGTGAGTTTTTCAGAACTCGGTCGTACATAAACCTCAGTGTAATTTTGAGGATGTGGATTTCAATAATAGAATCCGTTGATTTAAAGCTAATGTCACAAGAGTGCATTTGTGCTGCTTTGCGTTACCTGCAAATAAAACTTTATTTATGCAGTAGCCACTTCTGTAAAAGCTTAAGTTCTAATTAGCGAAAGCATTAAAGAGTAATACTCCATCCTAACCGAAAAGAAGTGGAACACTATTGTGTGTAAGTAAACTACATGGGTGTTTCATATGGAATTCTTGTATTGTCATAGTGTCGAATGTCTACCTTTCTCGTCCTAAATATCACGGGAGGTTCCTACAACGGAGTGCATGTATTTATCAAAGAAACATGGCTATGTATACATCTGTGGGAATAATATCAAAAAGTTCCCACATTCGCGCGGCGCATAAATTATAATTCTGTTGCAGCTCCAGCCGGTGCACAAAGTCCGTTATTTGTCTACAAGACAATTATTTTGGGGTCGATCGTGTCTATTGTGATACTTGTCACATGTTATTCATTTGAAATAAATTAAAATTTATTAGTTCAGAAGACGCTAATATTTGGCATAAATAATTAAAGACTGACCTGAGTCAGATAACACTGCAAAAGGCTATCGACACATAAGACAAATTAAATGTAATTAGTAATATATTTTTTTGTGTAAAATTATTTATATAAATATCTACATTAAATAGTAACTTTTATGAGGTAAGTGGCCGTACAATCATAATACCAATGTCATAATCTAATGAAAAGAGCATTTGCACTGTCTTTCAAATCCAAAATGGCGCTCAACTTGGTTGTCAAGATACATCCTGTGGTTTTGTTTCAAATTGTCGACGCGTACGAGCGGCGAAATGCAGATTCACATCGAGTTATCGGCACTCTTTTGGGTAACTATTGTCATGGTGCAACTATTCATAATTTATTGTACGTTTAAGTGTAGACATCGTGAAACTAACCTATTCATACCTGTAGTCACAAAAATAAATACCAACAGATGCAAAACTATTAACCGTGTGTTTTAGCATATAAAAATATTTTGCATTCCAAAGGAACGTCGGACAAGGGCGTGGTGGAAGTGACAAACTGCTTCTGCGTGCCGCACAAAGAACACGCAGATCAGGTTGAAGCCGAGCTTAATTATGCGATGGACGTGTACGAGCTCAATAGAAGGGTCAACGCCTCCGAGAACATCGTTGGTAAAGTCTGAATAATTCTTTCTAATAGTTAAACCTTATAATTTGCTTTATTTGCTCAAAAAGCTTTCATTGCTAGATTTAAAAAAGATGTCAAAGAATGCTTGTGTGCTAAGGGTTACTGCACTTTTAATGAATATAAAAATTAGCAGTGTTTTTTAAAGATATATAAGTTGGTATTATTTAAAAACAATTTTAATGTCTCACTGATTTTTGCCCGTTCTTCTCAGGTCTGAGGCATTTATCACCTGAACAGGTGGTAGACCCAACTTGACATTAAAGATTGATGTAATTTTTCATGTGTTGAATAAAGAATTTTTGCATTTGAATTTAAATGGCATAGTCACCACCTTTTTTTTGCAAAAATGGCATGAGATTTATCAACATTAAATGTACAATATCTTTAAAATATTCATTAGTGAAAGGTGGAAATCTTTCAGATAAATTAAAAAATTGCAGACACCACTCTGGCGCTTTTGTCTTAATAAATATCCTAAACACATGTTTTGTTGGTTGTAATGGTGTAACCATCATACATCTCTATATACGTGGTTATGGGCACCTGTACCCATTGCTATTTCTAATCAGCTTATGATATTCTATCTCCTCACCTTACATGAAAATGTAAGAGAACTACAGCTAAACTTGTGCTATCTACACCACAAGTGTTTGGATGAATAACTCTTGAGAGGCACTAACATTTTTCCTGTACATGAATTTTGGTTGTTAATAGGCACTAATATTAGAACACAATGAACAACTTTTGTACACAAAAAAATGAAGCATGTGCTTTGGTCTTCTGACTACTGGTTACTTTATATTCATAAAATGAACATTGCTACTTGACAGCGTAATTTTTGATTGATAAAAAGTTTTGCACCCAAGAAAGAGTCTGAAGTGTCTTTAGTGTTAGTTTGTTCAGTTTAAGTAGTCTTATGTTCATTGAGGGACTGAGCATGAGTGTTTTAATGTGCAGGCTGGTGGGCTACAGGCAACGAAGTGACTAACCACTCATCTGTGATCCACGAGTACTATTCGCGTGAGTGTCGCGAGCCGGTGCATGTGACATTAGACACGTCGCTGGCGGGCGCGCGCATGGGCCTGCGTGGCTATGTGTGTGCGCCACTAGGCGTCCCTCGTGGCAAGCAGGGTTGTATGTTCACTCCTGTTGATGTCTCGCTCACCTGCTACGAGCCTGAGGTGGTGGGCCTACAGTTG
Source organism: Battus philenor (assembly GCF_028537555.1). Lineage (NCBI taxonomy): Eukaryota > Metazoa > Arthropoda > Insecta > Lepidoptera > Papilionidae > Battus > Battus philenor. Next base: position 15,471,508 of record NW_027181673.1, on the reverse strand, counting down.
TGCCAAAAGACTATGGGCGCGAATGGGCGCGCTCGCCAGGTGAAGCCAGTGCTAGATTTGGCACAGGTTGCTGATGCCGCCAGCAAGCTTTCCAGCCTGCTTGATCAGGTATGCAACTAACTTTCGGAATATATGTCCTATTATAATAGTTGGTTACTAATGTTGTCAACTTGATGCTTCTACAAATGTCCTTACCCCCCATGGTGTAAGATCATTACTGGCACAAAAGAAATATAGTTAAAGATTAAATAAGAAAAGCCAATAATTTTCTTCATGTGCGTTTGTAGTTCAATATATTTTAACACTGCCATTACTATATACATTTCTTTAATTTTCTACAAAGAAGATGCTTAAAGTGGACAGAGTAGCGTAATGCTTTGCACTGTTATTGTCATTCACCAGCTGTGATTTTTGATTTGTTCATAAATTTAAATATCATGCAAAGTAGAAACAGCTGAAACAGTCTTTCAATTATCAAAATGATTGAGTGCATGTAAATCATCATTTTGTTGAAGTCCATGACACCGTTTCCAGAGTTCAGCATGGTCATCACCCATTATCAGTGATAGTTTGTTTAAACTACATATAACTACATATATAGGTACTATAAGGAAGGAGGTACATTTCTGTGAAAGGGGGGTAAAAAAAGCAACAAAATTTATCAAGACAGGTTTGGAAGGTATTGCGTAAGATCTGTCTCACACCCTTGAGTAGAGATTGATGAGTGTCCACATAGACCAGAGGAATTTGTCGATAAAACAATTGATATTTGTTTATGTATGTGATATAGTTTCCTAAGCGCTGCATATATAATCATACAAAGTTGCTGTAATGGTCCCCTCAAACCACATAAGATTTTCTTATCTGAGATTAGTGCAGTACCATGAAGCGGACTGCATTTTCGGCATCAGTTCGAACTTGACAGCCTTGGCAGAATGAATAGAAAAATTGAAATTCTCGTCCTCATTATCATGAAATGCAGTGGTGAAATAAGTTTGAGTGAAGATGAGTTTGATTTAGAGTTACTAAACAAGGAGATTCATAGTAAAGCTAGAGAGCCGGGCGAAAGCGCGACCGCGAGCAGCAGTGATGACAGTGAAGAAGTAAGAGGCTTAAGAGCACGACAGATCAGAATAATTGATAGTGGCAGTGATAGTTATACAGCAGGAGACCCACAATTTGACAATTCTGAATGGATTAGTTGTACAGAATCTGAAGAGATACCCTCAAGAATACCGTTTATGGCCGGAGACGCTTCTGCAGGACCGCACAGACGAAAGAGCCGTTGGATTTTTTCAAACTGTTTTTTATTGACGAACTCGTGAGTGAAATATTTAAGGAAGAAAATAAGTATGCAAGAATAATACTACAAAACAGGACGCTATCGCCGTATACGAGATGGAACACTTGGCAGTGCGACTGTTGAAGAAATGTGGGCATTTATTGGAGTTATAATAAATATGGGGACAATACCGCTGGCGAATTTACAAGAATACTGGGCACGGAATGACGTTAGTTACATTCCCTTTTATTCGATTAAATTTACGAGACAGATTTTGCCTGATTTTCAGAATGCTGCATCTGAAAACAATTCAGTCAAGCGATGCAAATCCAAGAACATGTTACAGCAAGTGCTTTCTTGATTATATTTTACACCGGGACAAGAAATTTGTGTGGATGTGTCCACTGTCAAATTCAAAGGTCGGATTTCATAAAATACCATACAAAGACTAATGTGTAAGAAATTATGTTCATGAAGGTGTAAAGGTATGTTAAATATTAAAATGTAAAAGTTTTAAGTGTTACTTTGTGTTTAATCAAAAAAGCGCCGCGTTACGCTTCGTGTTGCTGGTGGGTCCAGGCGAAAATGGTCACGAGTGCAAAGGGTTAGTGATAGTGTTCCATTTAGTGTCATTGGCAACTCCACTTGTGACAGTATTTAAGAAGCGATTTTGTAAATGTAGATGTGTTAGGCCAGCACTGAGGGAGTATGAACGTGTGCAGGTGCTGCAGTACGTGGAGGAGGTGCTGGCCGAGCGCGCGACGCCTAACAACAGCGCGGGCCGCGCGCTCCTCGAGCTGGCGCACTCGCTGCCCAGCCTCGCCGCCGACTCGTTGGCCGACGCCTTCGCCTCCAGCGTCAAGGATCTTCTCATGGTGAGTGTGCTAGCTACGCTGTTGCGATTGAAAGCTGTAGCAGGCAGACCTGAGACAAACATTGCATCAGTATTAGGTGTACATGATGCGCAGCTCGCTTTCTTTAATGCGCTAATTATGTTTACCCTCTCAGCTTCAAGGTCTGCCGCTTTGAGTAATGCTTGAAGGGGAGGTGTTGGAGTCATCTTATCACTTTCCAATTTTATTTATTATTAGCGTTATCGCTCAGTGGAGTTTTGAAGTATCGATAGGTTTTATGATGATTTTATTATGATTAATAATTTGCTTTCAAGATTTGTTTAGTTTGTTCATTGCAAAACCAACAAACGTTGTGCAGGTGGTGACACTGGCGCAGCTGATCAAGACTCAGCTGCAACTCAACGAGAAGCTGACCTTGCTCACGTCGCAGTGAGAGCCCATCTTAGTTAAACCCAAAAAGATCCGGGTTGCGCCCATCAACCGAAAAACATTTCATTTCAATAAGTGCTAAATAAATTATAAAATGCAATTATCTTTTATTGTATTCCATTTTATCGGAAGTGATGCCCGGCCGAGCCCGAGCCACTGAGTCCACGCGCCAAGCGGAGTGATGAAACCAAGCTCTTGAACAAAATCACCAGCAGGAGAACTCGCTCCTATGCTGTAGGCTGGCTTATTGCTATGAGGCAGCGTCGCGGGCACGGCACCATACTCATTGTGCAAAAGAACAATTCGGGCAGTTTTCGATCTCGGAACACTGCTCACTACATACCAACGCGCCAGATACAATCACATAATGATAATTTACTAAAAAACGGCGATCACCAATCTTTTAATACATGAAGGAAAATTAAGTTCGTAACATTAAGTTTTTGTACACATTAGGTTGATTGGTCCTTTTTGGGACAAGGTTTGCTACTGTAATAAAATCTTTGAAGCAATTTCACATTTGTCCTTGAGAAAATTTAAAGCTTATGTTAAGGCAACATTTATTAGTAAAGCCTGTAATTGTATCGATGATTGCATAGGAGATGGGCATGGGGTACTGATTGTCACCTGACCTGTAGACAATATATAGTAAATTTGTCATTAAAAGAGTAGCCGTCGAGATTCTTGGCAGGTTCTTAGTTATAGGTTCAACATTTTGAATCTGGTTTTTAAATTTATATTCTATTAATGTCTCGAGTCTGTTTGAAACGATAAGTATTAGTTTTTGTTGCTACAATCTGCTTTGAGTTTTAAGTTATTAATAGGCAGGTGTCACTTGTCGATGGACAAATGTAAATTAATCATCCGTTCATTTTGCTAATTATACGAAGCGGCTCTTCGGCGCGGAGTTGCGTTTTAAAAAAAAAGAGTGGGGACGAAACTTTTGTAACAAATATAATTCTTAACAATGTACAAATGTCATAGAAATGTTTATCACGACGTGGTGCAACAAAAAGCGGTCGGCTGACCGGCTTTTGGGTAGAGCTTTTGGGTATCAGCCACTATGCATCTGGTAGCGAGGCGGGAGCAGGGAGCTCGTACTGATGGTGTGGCGCCAGCGCGCGCAGCTCGTGGCACCGCCACAGCCAGTCGGGGCGCAGGCGCACGCCGCTCACGCGCGCCGCTCCGCCGCCGCCGGTGCACAGCACGTAGTCCACCGCCGCGCCCTCCTCCAGCTCCGCCTCCTGAATGCAGTGCTCAAAGTGAAATCACGTCATTTGCATGTCGTTATTGTTAACGTGCGGTGCGGATGCTCACGCGCAGCGGTTGTCCGCCGTACGCGCGCACGTATCGCGCCAGCAGGAGCGCGTCGAAGCCGACGTCGCGCACCTCGTCCGCGAGCAGCACGCTGCGCCCCCGCAGCAGGTCCGGCAGCTCGTCCGCCGTCTCGTCCTGCGGCTCGCCGCAGCCGCCCTCCGGCTCCGTGCTCTCCCCGTCGTCGGAGTCGTCGAGCGCGACGCTGCCTGCCACGCGGAGTGTGTTTAAGTCAGAGTGCAACTGTCAAACGCGGCGCGCGCTGGCTCTTGTCGGCGGCAGTACTATTGCTTGGCGCTCTCTCTGTCGCCAGCGCGCATGCGCAGCGCACGCTCGACTCATACGCGCATGCCGAATGGGGCCATGCACGCGACAATGTAAACGATCCAATGAGACGGCGCGTGTGCCGTTTTTGAATTATCTTTGTATCGGAGAGGCTGTTTTCTAACGTATTTCTTTCCGGTCGGTTTTTGTGACGGGCGGTTAGTTACCTTTGATCCTGTCGTCGCGGACGAAGGTCACGTCGTCGTCGGAGGGCGGTGAGTGCACGCGCGCCCTCTTGTTGCGCGCGCGCACCTTCTCTATTTCGTCGTCAGTATCGCCTTCTACATTTAACAACTTTATGTTACCTGAGTTACGGATTAAAATAGGATTTGTTGTTTTGTGCACGTGTTAAACTTTTTTGATGTGAGATCTCGGTAGGGATAATTGGTGGACTGAAAAGCACAAGCCTAACACCGACGGCGGCAGTTTTATTGCATTCGCATCTTTTTCACTTGGTATTAACGTCCAAAAGACAACTGACGAAATGTCTCGCGGTCACGAGCTGCGGGCCGGGCTGCTGCGCCGGCCGAGTTATTAAAAACAATAACAAGCAGTGTAGCACTTTACGACTTAAGTTTACATCGCTTCTTGATGGAAGAATAGGTTCGCACAGAGAAATGGCTTGCATTGTTACGGAGGCTTTGTTAAATAAGAAACAACAATAAAACATTGGTCAGCTGACTTCACACGTGCCGGTAGCGACACCGATGATGCCAAACAAATATTAAATTTTTCAAAAGTGAGGTTGCGTGTGTTATTATAGGTTAACATCGCAAAGACATCAAAAGAGCGCGTTGGCTTCACAAAGTGCAAGTGCCGTGGGACGTGCGTGGCGTTGTGTTTATTGACTTGAGAAACTAAACACCACCAACAGTCAATTGCAATGAGGTGTCCGCAAATGACAAAGAAAAACAATTGTTTCATGAAGACGCTGCGCAAAAGTCAATCGCACCGCTTCGACTAAAATACGTGAGTTGCGCTTTGAATTGCTGCCGCGGCCACCGCATTCGGCAGATTCTATTTTACGAGATTAGCTCGTCGCTGTTTTATGTTCGCAGACCTCCAAATGATACGGTCGCCGGTAAGAAATTTGTCTGGAATGTACAAGTTGGATGTTGAATGAAACTGAAGCCTGAATTTTGAGGCAAACTACAAATCGTTCTACAAAAGTTGTATTGAAATGTTACAGCGGCGCTGGAATTATTGCATTGTTATTGATCGAAATTACGTTAATGAATAAAGTTCATTTTGAATAAAAAATATGTTTTGTTTGTCAGGGCCAAGACTTTTGAGGCCGTGTGTTAGATGGTGTGAGTACTACGGGTATCGAGGGCTCTACCCTTGTCGCTGCAGTCGCTGCGGGGGTCGGGGGGCGCGCGGGTCGCGCCGGGCGGCGGGGGAGCGGCGGCACGGCGCGGTGCATGCAGTGCGTAGCGCGACTCGGGCAGGCGGCGGCGTTGCGCGCGGCAATCGCGCAGCCACGCGCCGCCCACCACGTGCGCATGCGCCGCACTCGACAACACCTGCTTCATCTTGGGCGTGTTTGGGAACGCGCACCTGGAGCGAGACAAAGTAACATGTTAAGTTAACTTGCCCTACCAGCCTTCCAGAATTGGAAAACGAGCGTTGTGATAAGTGTAAAAGGGACGGATATGCAATACGTGGAAGACGAAGGTTACGCAGCAGCGATGCGCGTGCCTGCGTGCTATGCTAAGAACAATGCTAAGTGCGCTCACACGAGATGCGTGCAGCTGGGCGTCCAGTCGGGGCAGTAGCGCGCGCCCAGCGCCAGGCCGGCGTCGCGCAGCGCGGCGCGCTCCGGGTTCACGTAGCCGCTCATCGCGAACACGACGCCGCGCAGCACGGCCGCCGCCTCCGCGCGCGCACTCCCCTCCTCCGCCTCTGCACATCTCAACACGTTATACCGCTGCTCTAATTTAATTTGAAGCATTGAGAACGCGCGCAACACCCGGCGCCGGGATTGTGTTGACTCACATAACCTTTTGTGATTTGTACAAGACTTTTGGGTGCGTACTGTGCTAGACATCGGTTAGGAAACTGCGGAACGAAGCTGAACGGAAATCGTTCCCCGGGGCCATCGATTGCAACGGGCCGCCTTGGAGATCAAGTCGGAGCCGTTTCTTAATCTTCGATTACATCAATGATAGTGTGTTGTCGGCAGACGACAGACTTGTAATGTTCAAAACACAAAAAAAAACGACGCGCACAAAAATGTTTTAACGAATTTTAAATGGGACAAAAGATTAGGAACTGACTTCAGTCTCACCATTGGATTAAAGGTATTCCTAAAAGTTATCACAAAATAAAACCGTCCGAGGTTGTCGAGGGCTGTACCGCGATCAGGACCGTTCCTGGTTGCCACGCGAGCCGCGCGTGTTGTTTGTTCGGTGTGCACATGTGAGGATTGCATACGATCCAAACTTGAAAGTGTAATGAATAAAATAATAAAATATTTCGATAAAATAGCGCGCCGAGCTGCGGCGCCGATAGCGCGGTGTTTGTGAGCGCGGCTGCGGGGGGGAGCCGGGGGGAGGCGGTTGGCGAGGCGCACCTGCGCGGGTCCGCCGCCGCTTGCCGCCGGCGCGCGTTTCGCCGTCGCGTGCGTGGGCGCCGCTCCGCGAAGGTTTCGGACTTATCGTCGCATCCTCCGCCGCGGCTTGTGCTTTCTGTTGAGCTTTTTTATTATCCGGTGTGCGGTTCTCCGACTCGTCAGGTTTCTTCTTTTGGTGCTGGTGGCTCGCCAGCACGCGGTCGATGGCGGCGTGCGGCTGCGAGTCGCCGGGTTCGTACAAGAGGCTCTCCCGCCCGCGGTCCGCTGGCTGTGCGCGGCAGGGGTCGGCGCGCGCGCCGCCGCCCCGCGCAATGGACGCCTTCTTCAGCTTGGCGGCTGCGTCCGGAATATTTTTTAAGGCTTGCGATGAAGCTTGTCTAATCTGGGCATCTGTTACGGGAAACACGGAAGAATAATTATTTATAAAATATTTAAAATCGTGATGGCTAACTGTCGGACGTCACGTAGCAAGAATTAGAAAATTTTAAAAAGCTAACCTGTACTGATGTTTTGCGCGGTGTCGTCCTTGTGCGCGAGACTTTGTCGATGCTTAGCGAACAGTTCTCCGGGCCGGTACTCGTCCTCGTCGGAGGAGTAGCTCCCGAGGGTCTGAATTTTATTGCGAAGCCCCGGTGCCGAGAGTGCGGAGGGCGTTGCCGACGCCTCTTCCGGCTCGTAGATGTGAATGAATGAGAGTCCGAACTGAAATAATGATCAGCTGCCACAGACGCGCGGGGGGCGCAGCGGCGACGTCAACAAGCGGTCAGTGTGCATGCGCCCGTGCAGACAGTAATATAGATTAAAGAGCACAGCGGTGCTCACCTGGCAGTGGCGGTTGTAGGGTTGCGAGCAGAGGACGCGCACGCGGTCCCAGCGGTGGGCGCGCGCGCCTTCTGCCAACTGCGCGCTGCTGAAGGAGCGCACGCGCTGCGCCGCCTCCGCGCGCCGCGCGTCGCCCGGCGCGGTGAACACGCAGCGCGGCACCAGCACCTGCCGCACGAGCCGGGTGTAGCGAGCGCCACCGCTGCGACTGCTCTCATGTTTTTCTTCCACAGATAAACTTAAAACTCATGCTTCTGAATTTTAATCTTACTTCTTATTTGGGGCCTGGGGCAGATTGGGGCTTGGTGCCCCCCCCCCCCCCCCCAAAGTCTAAATAATTTCAAAATTCAGAACAGAATATAGTTATAAATATTTTTTTTTTGTTTCAAAATAATAATAAATATATATAAAATAACATTACATCTTAATAAAAGTTATTTGGAAAATTAAAATAAATATTTACCCTTTTAATATTCTAATAATCTTTACTTCGGTAATAAATACATTACGACAAACTATTACAAGTTATCATAGACGTTAATAAGTTTGTACAAGAGCTTTACGTCTTTTTAGTATTCTTGTGTTAGATTTGCAGCTGTCACACATAGAAATGTCTTGTAGAAGTCGTTGTTACATTCGATCATTTATCTTTTCATATAAAATTATTTTTAGTTCAAACTTTCAACTTTTTGAAAAAAAAATGATGTAATTGAAAACCATTTTGGTAGAATTTTTTATTTTTTGCTCATAAAACACTAAAAAATCCGAAGCTCAATTTGGTTTTTTTCTTTAAAATATTAAAGAAATCAAAATAATTTTTTTTCTTAAAGGAACATGATCCTCACCCTTTTTGTATAAAACAAAAATGTATTTCCAGAATTTTTTGAACCCTTTATGAACCCATCTTTGTGGTTTATACATTAATTAAGGGATGTCCTTAAATGTTGAACACATATATATCTTCTTGTACATTTCATGAATACAGATATTTATTTTTGTGATTTAGGGCCCTTATAAAAAACACTTTATGTGTTTTGCCAATGAAAGGCTTAAACACTGTATATATTATAATTTGTAACCGTTTATTTTTTTTAATGTTCATATTATTTAAAAACTTTTTTAGTACAAAAATAGTAAAATTCGATATTCTTTTTATGTTATTTACTTTAAATTATGGTTTTCAGTTTTCTTTTAACATTTCATTATTCATCATTCAAAAAAAAAAAAAACAAAAAAATTATTTTCAACTTTGGTGCCCCCCCTGCTTGTGGTGCCTGGTGCGGCCGCCCCCTAGCTACGCCACTGACTGTATGCATTCATATCTGCAACTAATACATCCAAACTACTGGCCTTCTTTGTTAAGGGCACTGACACTCCATCACTAATCATCACTTCTTATCGAGAACTTCTCTGAAGTTAACACCAAAGTATGTACAAGCTGTATATTTAACATACAGCAAGGTGGCAAGTTCAAATGTCACAGTAAAGTAATAAACCTTTGTTCATAATACTACTCGTCAGTAACATTTACTTAAAAGAGGATTATTAAAAGTGCTAACTTGTAATTGGTCATTAGGTTTCTCGGAGGAGCCCACCAGCACCTCCACAAAGGCAGCGTGATGTGCTCCAATGTGCACAGCACTTATCTGCAAGTTTACATCTGAATGAGTGTAAAGCATAGATTTTATTGATGTAAAGACTTCTACTGAAGGTTACCCAACATGCAGAGAATATGATGCAGTATGTCAACAATTTACATTGTGACATATTCTTCAATTTTTGGAAGCCATACAAGTGGAATACAATGAAAAAAAGAATTGATAATTCAGACTGACATTATTTGAACTGAAATAACAGTAATTTAAGTGAACAGGTCTTGGAGCAGCTTTCAGCTCAGAAAGAAATGTCTTCAAACTAGTCCTATTGGAAATCTTTGAGGCTGGACTATGTTCAACAGTGGACAACCTATGGTTGAAATATATGATTTTTTGAGTCTTTACTTGCCTTTAAAGGATATCTGTAATATTTATTTTTTTAGCATTTAGTGGCGTACGGTCCTAATAACCAGCTGCAACAACATGACTGCTAACCTTTGGAGTTTATAGGTAAAGTGGGCATTTCACAACATTTGAAATTCTGTGAGATATGATCAACTTTTACCATAAAGTTATTTTTTATTATTGGGATCTATATTCCACAGACATTAGTGTTCATGACTTTCTTGTTAAAATAACAATCAATATTTCTGTAACAATCATTTTGCTCACTCTTCTGCATGTCTCAGTGTTAACTATTCACTAACTTAAATTGTAAACTATTTGAAACTTAAGTTGAATTCAACTACTTATAATGATATTTTCTTTAAACCATTGGTGTCTTGTTTGTGTGTAACAAAATCCTAAAAATAACATTGTTACCTTATAGATAATGAGTGTGTTCAAGTAGGACTAGATCATTCCCTATCATTCTGAGATGAGTATCCTCCTCAGCCTTCTAATCTTTGTGTTGCTCTAATACCATTCTTACAGAGAACAACCGTGCAACACACTGGCAAACCATAGAAGCATCAAAAAAGAAAGTATAAAAGAATGCTTGATAAATAACTTTTATGAATGGAAATAATGTGATAAAGTAAAAGTTCCATAATATCTAAACAAATCATATATATTTACTGTGACTGCACGAGCAAGCTGCAGAACCACAGAGCAGGACTGCTCACCCTTGCTGCAAAGCCATTTCCGTTTGCTCACTTCTCCTGCTAATAGATTCTTTGCTGGGTTTTCCTTGAAACACAGGACAATTAGCTCATAGTAGTCTATGAATTGCATAAAAAATTTAATTTGTAATGAAATAATAAAATGTTATCAAGTTCTTAAAATATTATAAATCTGTCACAAAAAGGGCAGTTGAACTGAATTCTCTTTAAGCAGTATACTTTTGGGAGAACGGGGGCTGCGGAAGGCGAAGTTGCCCGCGTATGGAACCAATGTTATGATATTAATGCTCCCAAGTATTCCACCACTCCCACTTTTCGGGAGACAAGTGATGGCGCCTTCCGTCACCCCCGGGGACTACACAGCGTTGCCTACTCAGTACACCTTCGTTAAACATACACGGGCTGCGGTGGCCGTAACAGATATGCCATAAAGCGAACCGACATGTCAGGAGCGCGTGAGACATAACAAGTAAACGCACCGGGTCTTCACTGCTTACACTCACTATGTAGTCAATTTTTACGCGCGGCATCGCTTCGACACAACTCTTTATTTACGGGAAGAACTAAATTTTATTGGCGCGTAAATTCAACAATTAGCAATTGTTGATGATAGTCAAACATTAACGTCATTGTCAAAGATTTTGGGGTTGCTCTTAGTTAAAATTTCTATTAAATAGCGAAACATATGAAATTTATTTCACGAGAAAGATCGTGACAGAAAATGTTTGTCAAAAAGAAATTTAACCAGGAGATTCGTAACCACAGAAAATCAAGCAGTTCAAATTTTTCAAAATGTTTTATTAAATTTAAACCATGAGCCAAATTGGTGCATAGGTACTTGCATCAAATAGAAACTTCTGTGTGCGTTCCAATTTAAAATTGCAGTTTTGCTAAATTTCAACAACGAAGTTATGAACCCCTAGTTAAAAGTATGGAAATACTAATGGACTATTTTGAACTTAGCCTGTAGACCTCACACAACCGTGCATTGCGAAAATATGTCGTCGTCGTGAACAGACGCCTATATAACAAACGATCTACTGGTGTTTGCGAACGCACTAATCGTGCAAAATACCTAGCGGAGGAAGTGGGAGCCGAAAATCTATAATAGCAAAGAAGAGAAAAAGAAATGAGTACACGGTAATGATTTGTAAAAAATGTAATTATTCGACAAAGTTAAAGACGTCGAGGTTTACTGCGGCAAACGCGTCAAAGTGACCGCCTGCCGCTGCCAAAGTTTTAAGCTGGTGCTCAAACCAGTAAGTTTAAACTTTCCTCATATCAATATCCGAGCATGTCCAATTTTAATGTCGAGAAAGTCTTTAGTCAGGCTATCGTGTGCTGCACAGCTTAGATTTTAGTTTCAGTAGTCGGCGTTGAAGGACGTCCCCGGCGCCATTCAGTTTAGTACGATCAAGCTTGAAATCATTAAACCAGTTGCTAATATTAATTACTTCTTCCGAAAACTCAGTTGACTGTGTTGCTGACAGACCACTATGAAAATCGTAGAACATTATAAAGTGAAAATTTTCACCTGTAAAATAAACCGACGCCGATTTGTTATTTGGAAACTTAACTATCGATTTGTAAAAAATAATTAATTAAATAAAGTAAAGGATTAGAAAAGTGTTTTACTTTCGAATATTAAAATTTATTTTCTGTAATATTGAAAAAATAATGTTCAAAAGTAAAACCAGTTCTAACAACACCGGTATGTGTTGGTGATACCCAACGATCTAAACTAGATCGAACAGATATTTGAAGAATTTTCAATTGAAGTCACAGTAACACAGTCTTAATTTATTTACATTAATGTACTTAACACAATTTACAATTTGAGGAAAGAATTCTGGTGCTCAAAAAAGAATTTTTCTAACAAAATAGCTTATTATAGCCAATAGTTGCTTTTTGCATAGACTCTGGTTCTAGTCGCCTCCTGGACTCCGGACACAAATGCGTGCGGGATTGGCGTCGGCGGCGCATTGTTCTGTTTCTGAAATGTTTTCAGTAACTCGGCATTCAAGGCATTGTCTTGGAACAAAGATCAAGGGCGCACCCGACAAAGCGGCTGTGGCGAGTGGGCTTTTTATATGCCTGCATTACTTAAAAATTTCGTGGTTTTGCGCGACGTATCGCGACGACTTGTTGTCACGTGACCAGGCGCTACTAGTCCTACACCAAATGTAATGTTTAACGCACGAGGGTGTTGTTTCCATTTGGTGAGAGATGGCGCTGTATCTCACAATTTTACGCTGTGGTCGCCTCAGACTAAGTGTGATTACAAACGATTAAGAAAAAAATCATTGCATCATAAAAATATTTACTTATGTTTGTAATGTGAAACAAATTTATGGTTTCGTCTGGTAGTACGCTTTGGCGAGAGGATTTTCTCCGATAATACAACGGTGCGTGGATGTCTGTTCAAGAACTTTTTTTGGTGTCGGGAGGAAATCTTCAGGATTTTCAAGATACTCTGCTTCCGGGGTTAGACCGCTTCGGTGGTCGCCCTCTGAACTGTGAGGGGGAACGTGGTACCTCCCGGTTTAGGACCAAATGCAGTTCCTCGCCTTGTGCTATTCTGGATATGCGTTATACCCCGGGGTATGCGTTGTTCACGCTACTCTCGAAACCCTCGTGGTGCTATCACGTTTACATGCTGTATTAGCGTCCGCAATCTGGCTGACTTTTAGAACAGCGCAAGCAGCGGAGCTCAGTGTACCGGCAAGAGAAGACAGCGGTTGAAGTTTCGGGTTCCAAGTTATTGCTAAAAATACTGCGGACGCAGTAACTTAATAGTTTCATTATTGAGACTCCAGCTTCTATCTCTTCACGTTTGGCGTTGTAAATTCCATTCGTAAATTATACATTTTGTGTTGCTTGCGTTTAAAACTAAGTTATTAGCGGTAAAGCAAAGAAGTATTTGCGATATTGCACAATTTCCTTCTGCATAATTATCCTTGTTACAGTCTTCTTAAAACAATAAAAAGGTATCATCTGCAAACGACACAGTATTGCGTAATTTATTATAGTGAAAAGCATCGTCTGTATAAATTAAAAATAAGGAAGGCTCCAAAATCGATCCCTGCGGCACACCCATTCGGCTTCACATTATCTGCAACAACGCGCTGAATCCTTTCACCACAGTGCGAAGCGACTAAGTTTATATTTTGTCCGCGCAGTCGGCACGCTCCGAACATGTCTACAGACCGTACCACCACCACATAGAGGTGGTAAGCTACCTCTCCGGGTCCTTTTAGATTCTGCAGCAGTTGGTGTATAGCATCCACTATCATCTCAATCCGGGGGACGAAGCGGTCGAAGTGCTCTTCGTAGTCCCATTGACTGTTGAGCGACGCCGAAGTAGTTCGTGCAACATCGTGCCCGCCAGTGTGAAAGCGCGAGTCAGGTGGCCAGCGATGGACCACAGCACCTCGGTCTTGTTGACGCTTATTCCAATTCAAGCTCTTGAATTTTGGCGACGACGAGTTCAGTTCCAAGTTCGGCGAACTCCTGGGCCTTCTCGAAGTGGTCCCCGCTGGCGATAACCAGCGTGCGGTCGGTGTCACGAACAGAATGATGCTAAAATCGACGATCGAGTCCATACACGCTCACTGCAAAGTTTAGGCCTGTGAATTATGTGTAAGACTAAATATATATAGTCCTTATCTACTCCCACACGGCTACCTCTGCCCCTTTGCTGTCAAATAATGTTCGGCACACCCGATCTAAATGCCGATGGTTTTAGAAATTAAAAATAACGTAACGATAGCATAATAAGACAAAGCGTATTAAAAATTCGATTATTAAATTATTTAAAAAATCTTAAGTTAAATGATTTTGTAGTATCTGGCCCTGCAGACTTTGTACTGTCAGTAGTTATTGTTCTTTCGCATTCGAATTGAAAATATGAATGATTGTAATATTTTTCAGAGTGGTCAGCTTGTAGAGAGGGTGTTCGGAAATAGGTGTGTAATTTTTTAGGTTGTAATATTTAAAGCTTTTTGCTGACAAATATTTATATATGTTATATATATTTATTCACCCTTTTAAAGCTTTTACATTTTTAAGGTTGCGTTGGACGCGCCGCCGAGTGCCGCGGGTGTCGTCCGGTCGACCATTTGATTTAGGATTTATTGCGCTTGCAACACGGAGGCCGGAACAGCCGGCGTGCCGAAATATTTAATTATTTCCGGCGCAGTCCCCGCTGTGGAAACGTCGGTGCGTCGATTTCGCCTCGAGAACTCCCAAGGTGGATCACTTTCTTTGTAAACTTGAAACTTCTTGCACAAGTCAGATTTTGTCGCTGCACTTGGCGGGTCAAAGCACAAAGCGAACGTGACACCGCGCCGCTGCTGTTTGCTTCTAGCACGCGACCAGCTGATAGAAACCAACACCAGAACACGGACGTGGCTCCGCGAGTTCTTCGACGTGCGGACGAGCTGGTGACAGTCCCTGGCTAAGCAGTAAAATGTATATTTTTTCATTTCATGCTAATCGTCAACAGTGCGCGTTGCGCTTGACTCTAACCTGTCACAGGATAAAATAGCAGGAGTCACGCGAGGTAGACAGTGAGGCCGGGCACCTGGAGGGACCAAGAAAAACATTTGTCGATTATCTTTTTCACCTGATAAATGACAGAAAGTTTGTGAATAAAATCCTCTGGTACTTCTCGCGCACCAGGGGAAAGTTTATTTGTCTAATTTGCCGGCAGCTCGGTGACGCCCGCCCCGCTGCACCGGTCCTGCAGTCGAACGCGGAAGAGAGCACCCCGGTGAATGTGCGCCACTTTTTACTCCCTAGGGTCAGTTACTCAATAATTATGTTTCGCAAGCCGCGAGCCCGCGCCCGCAGCGCCTCCCGCGTTACAAAATTGTTGTTCGCAAATAAACCCGTCGCGCGGCACTCGATGAGACAAGGAGATAGTAACGAGAGCGGCGTTGGGCAACGCGTCCGCCACCGACGCGTGGCGGAGTGCGCGTGTGCTTCAACGTTGCATCGACTATCTCTCTTAAACGTCGCCTGTTACAACTTCACTGTTTTCCTGAAGTTCCCAACTATGGAACCAATGCAAAGTTTGTCTGCGCGGCATCGCGCCCGAACTTTTAGGTCTGCAGCAAGGGGCGACTACAGCCAGGTGCAGGCGCACTCGGTAAAAGTATTTGTGTTCGCTGTAACATTAGGCAGTGGCAGGGCAGGGCAGTGCTCCGGTTGTACTCTTTTTGCTAACGCAACCATTACTGATAAAACGAGCTACAACGGCGACCGCACAAAAGTAAAAATCCACAGGTCTCGCAGAACAGGTTGGTGTGTAAGGTCACGGGCGCGTGGTATGTTCGTAAGGAAGACATGCATGTCGGGCGGGGATTGGTAACCATCACCTAGTAGTTAATGTTCGTTTAATGTTCGAGCAGCGCAGCGCATCGACAAGACGCGCACTTTCATCGTCACTATTCGCTAATGAACCGGTCTCGGCGCGAGCGAGTCCGGATCGTACGTCACAGGGGACGCAAGCTCCCGGTTACACTAGATAGAAGTCACTTTTTCTTTCAGCGCAAACGCTTTCCGAAGTGGTAGTAGTGTAATTAGCCTGGCAAAACTATTGAGCAAGTATCATTGAAGCCACTTGGATACAATTCAATGAAGCAGCAATGGAAGCTTGTCCGACCTAAAATCTCAGGGTTCAACATTTACTGGTCCTTACGTGAATCACGTCGATCTTCAAAAACTCGAGTGCACGAAAAAAATAATGTATTGAAAATGATGAAGAGTGACGTTTTATACCGCGTAGGGCTGTGAGTATATCGGATGAAAAACGCAGCCGCGCCGGGCGCTGGCTCCGAGGTTCGACGATATCCGTCCCGTCTCACTCGCGGCCTCTACGGCACTATCGGTATAGCGGCGTTGTCTTGGCGAATCTGCGTATAGATACTTATTCGGGAATAATGAGCCGATTATTTTTGTCACAGCTCGCGGACCCATAAAGCAACCTGACAAGAATCAAATATATTGCTATGATATAAGCTTATGATAAAGTTGTAAAAAGATGCCTTCCATACGCAGCAGCGGCCGACAAGAACGTTTGGCGAATGCCACCTCCATTTTTTTCATTAGCTGATGTCATGAAGTGCAGCTTAGAGGAGCGCGCGCTGACTGCTCCTGTTGCAGCTGGCAGCGCTACCTCTGCGCTCCGGCGCCGCGCGTCCGCGACATCTATGATGTGATCAGCTTAGAGGCTCGCAAACAGAAAACCGGTAACGCAGTCGCCGACAAAAGCTAGCAGATTGCCAAAAACTACATTTTCATTAATTTGTATAAAAACTTCCTCCGAAAAATATCATATAGCAATTTCTATAAACTGAAAACACACAAAGCAAATTTTTACCAAAAATTATGTTCAGTTGTATCATTATAATCGTTCAACTGTATTATGTACTGTTCAACTCTATCAGCTAGAACTGTGCCTCGATTTCGGTTTACTTTAGTAGTGCAAAATTGCAGTTGCATTGATGCGGCAGCGGCGCTGCAGGCGGCGCGGGGCGGCGCGCGAGGCTGCGAGGTGCAGGCGCCGGCGCGCGTTGCCCAATGCCACCGGCGCGTATATATGGCGCGCGCGCAGCCCGCTACACACACTTCCCGCGCACTCGAGCAACTCGCAGCATCATGAAGTCCCTCGTGAGTACCGAGACCGATCCTCCGACTTGGCAACGCAATGTTTTTAATTGCAGCTGAGGAGACCATGGCAAAGTTTCACTTTTTAATTTGCTCTCTCCCCCAGAGTTTCAGCAATCTGAAAAAAAAACATTTCCCGTTCTTAATGTTGAAAATTGTATTTGCAGCTGGTAACTCTGTGCGTGGTGGCCTGCGCGGCAGGCGGTGCCGTGCGCGAGAAGCGCGGCTACCTGGGCGGCCTGGGCGGCGGTTACTCCAGCGGTTACTTGGGCGGGCACTCGGGCGGCTACTCTAGCGGTTACGTGGGCGGCCACTCGGGCGGCTACTCCAGCGGCTACCTGGGCGGACTCTCCGGCGGCTATTCTGGCGGATATTCGAGCGGCGGCTACTCCGCGCCTGCAGCTCAAGTAGTAAGCGTCAACAAAGTGGTCAATGTGCCCAAGGTGGTGAGCGTACCGCAGGTGGTGACCGTCAACAAGGTGGTGTCCGTGCCGCAAGTGGTGTCCGTCAACAAGGTGGTGGCCGCGCCCAGCTACGTCTCCGGCTACAGCGGAGGATACGGAGGCGGGTACAGCGGCGGGTACGGCGGCGGGTACAGCGGCGGATATAGCGCGAAGGGAGGTTACGGCGGCGGGTACTCCAGTGGCTGGTGGTGATCGATGCATTGCTGCACGTTCACTCCAGTGCTCGAAAACATCTGTAAAGTTTTAGTATTTAATAACAATATTAATTAATAAAAACCTATTTTGTCACAACCTTGTGAATTCACTTAGCTCCCTTACTTTGTAAAATTAGTTCAGTCACATACACCTACATAGATTTACACAAAACAGCCCGACAAGTAACGCGATTCGGTTTTGGAAGGCGCCGCTCGACGACCGACCGAGTCGACTGCACACGCGCTCGAGGCCTGGGAGCAGCCGCCGTGCGCACTCGGCCTCATTTATAATTTGTCCAGCACGGCATGTTACTCAGATAATTACACTAACACGGGATCAAAAACAGAGTTTCTGGTTTAAATAGTTGGTGAGGAAATATTCTCCCGCCACGTGGGTGCCCTCCGGCTCAATGTTGGGTTACCTTTTATTCCTCGCTTACATTAATTACTTGCCTTGCCTCGTAAGGGACAATCGATAGAATCGATAGCAGACGATGCATCGTTAATATTGAGAAGAACGGCCGATGCAGTCAGTGCTCCCGGAAGCCGATAGCCGGATTAAATTCTGCCATTCACGTTCGTTACGTAAAATCCTGCGGGCGTAAAGAACGCCAGGTGTTGAAAGTATTGAAAGCAGTGCATATGTTTACAGTCGATTCTACAATATTTCTTGTTATAACTTTATATTTAGATATAAAGCGGCGGCAGCGCGGGCCGCGTCGCCTGAGCGCAGAATGTTTGCAGAGATAGAGCAGGCGCCCCGCGGCCGCGACCAATGTTAATGCTGTCATGTATTTTACTAAATAAACTTCGTGAAATTATAATATTCATCGAAATTTCTCGGGGGTCTTAACTTTAGATACCTCGTCACGGCTGGACCTAATCACGGAAAATCAAATTAGTGTTACGTAACATCTGCTTTTTACATCTCAAGCAAGTGACAACCGGGGACAATTTTTTTAATAAGGAACGCTCGTTATGGTTTCTGAAACACGACACTGGAATAAAGTCAAATGCCATTGATATCATGGACACATCTGAAAATTATAAAAATTGTAGAAAACCGTAATCAGAGTTTGAGCGCAACAATGATTGTTCTGAGGTTATAAGCAAAACTGTGTGTTCACTATTTATTTTATAAAACACAAGACTTCAAAACAACAATTTTTTTAGGTAGAAAGTTAAAAAAATAAGCGTGTCGGTGCAGCACTTGCTTCGATGCGGGCATCCCACTCCGCCACTCGGTAAGAACAAATCTCATCGGCCAAAGAGAAGCAAAACGCGCGCCGCCAGCGCCGCTCTGCCGCCCGCAGCAGCCGGGCGGCAGCGAGCCGGGCGGCAGCGAGCCGGGCGGCAGCGAGCCGGGCGGCAGCGAGCCGGGCGGCAGCGAGCCGGGCGGCAGCGAGCCGGGCGGCAGCGAGCCGGGTGGCAGGCGCCCCTCTGCCCGCTGTTGTCCTTCAACGTCCTTCAACGTTCTTTTACAAAAAATTGATAACGATAATCAATCTTTGTCAACGGATACACTTCCGCGTGTAGACGCTTATTAAACAAAAGTTGTTTGTCACCGAAAGGCAGTTCAATCATAGACAACTCGTCCGCAGCGCACAGGTGACGCACGACAACTGCATTAACATAAATATTAGATTTAAACGAAATTTACGTAATTTTTTTTTTATATTTTTATCCGTTCTCGACGATCTCTTTGTCGTGAAGCGTGACCTCGTTACAGTTCTCACCGCAAGTCTTCGAGTATTGCGAGCGGGTAATTAAAGTTCAATTTGAAAAGACGCTAATTTGTGCGAGGCCAATGAATAAAAATAAATAATGTCTTCATTTTGGTTTTCAAAAAACGCACCAACGAAATTTCTTAAATCGCAAAAACTGACTTATTTTTATAATATTTACATACATCAGCAACTGCGCCACGCGCCGGTGGTGTTCCGTCGCCTGGCTCGCGGCAGCTGTCCGGCTCCGTGTCAGCGCGCCCGCGGCTGGGCCCGGCGACGGGTGTTATACTGTAACGTTGCATGTTATATGCTTAATTAAAATTTTAACCAAAAAAAAAAAAAAAAACCTCAGAAATGACACATAAATTGCACGATAGTAAAAAATTGTTGAACACTTGGCGGGACACGCTAAATCTCAAGTAGCGTGGGATCGTGGAAGCGTGCTATCGGCTCAGCCGACCTTTGATTTTATAACAAACATTCCAATGAGCCCGCGCGCCGGCCACAGCAGCTTACATCCACTGCCCGGGAGGAGGACCCTGGCCTCGGTCGCGTTCACTAGCTAGGGGACGTCACACGCGCCAGGGCTAATTAGAATTTACCTTATAAATCTTCGACTCGATTCTTCAACTTCATTCCCAGAGCATCTTTAAATTCACACCACAATCTTTATATCGCCGCATACCCCAAGGAGGTGAGTATTGAACAAATATTATAAGAACATCAATATTAAGTAGTGCTAGCTATAAGACAGAGCTCAACATTTTGTCTGTGTTCATAGTTCCATCATTATGTATTCCTTATTATTTTTCAATTTGTTTATTTGTTTATCCATTCTCTTTTTATTTTACGATGCTTTAAATTTTATTCTGACAGTAAACGATCACATCAACTGCTTTCGATTTCTTCCCTTCCTTCGTCGCGAGCCATCTCGGGGTTTACTGTTTGAGACATCTATTCACAGATGCGAGGTTTGTAATTAAAATTACGTTCGGTCATTGAGGTTGAATCAATTCGTACCTCGCCCCGGCACGAACACATCCTGTCTACTACCGGCGCTCCTCGTTCAGCGTTCGACCTGCTGCCGCCTGACCAGTCTTAAGAGATCGTCAGCTTACCACCGCCGTCAATGGAGTACCGATGTGCGAAGTAGAATCAGGCCAGGCCTTCGCCCCACTGCCCGGTATATGGTAATATATTTTTCTTGTTTTGCCGAGTTAGCTGTATCCTTTCACTACCCTTTAATTTTAAATATATTTTTCTTTTGGTACAGTACTAGCATTGGCTTGGGAACGGCAATTATCATTTTTGCAAGAAGGTAAACTATGAGGTCGAGTATCTGTTTTGCAGCACACGAAGTTCTGGTCTACCAGCTTTGCCGCATGACCGCGGCCGTGATGAACAACCAGGCGGCTACCAACTGACTTGTTTATTTTTGTAAATAATGTATGATAGGAAATGCATCGCATCTCTCAGAGCAATGTTATAGTTTTGCACGCGTCGCCCGGTGTCGTCTCTGCTGCTAGATTAAAAAAAAATCTACCAATCGAAATCGAAACCTGACGTCCACTTCAGTTTTTATTTTTTCATTTTGCTCAGATTAAAAAAAAGATCTGTTCTTCTTGAACCCGTTGTAAGTTAGAGCTATTTATTTGTTCATATCATCTTACATTTTAGGCAACTTCCAATGCCTTCAAACCTTTTATTTGTCATTTTTACCTCGTTGTTGAACTGTACACCAATTTTGGCACCTTTAATAGCAGACAAAGTAATCTTTGCGCATTCAGTCTTTTAGTTAACGAACTATTTAGTATTTACCTAATGCGTAGCCTTTGCGCGCGTGCGCAGTGCCAGAGAGCGCCGCGCACATCGCTCATTATTACTGAAAGACGACGTTCAGAGATGAAAGCTCATCTACAAGCAACGTCGTCCCAAGATTGTCCCTTACGAGGCAAGGCAAGTAATTAATGTAAGCGAGGAATAAAAGGTAACCCAACATTGAGCCGGAGGGCACCCACGTGGCGGGAGAATATTTCCTCACCAACTATTTAAACCAGAAACTCTGTTTTTGATCCCGTGTTAGTGTAATTATCTGAGTAACATGCCGTGCTGGACAAATTATAAATGAGGCCGAGTGCGCACGGCGGCTGCTCCCAGGCCTCGAGCGCGTGTGCAGTCGACTCGGTCGGTCGTCGAGCGGCGCCTTCCAAAACCGAATCGCGTTACTTGTCGGGCTGTTTTGTGTAAATCTATGTAGATGTATGTGACTGAACTAATTTTACAAAGTAAGGGAGCTAAGTGAATTCACAAGGTTGTGACAAAATAGGTTTTTATTAATTAATATTGTTATTAAATACTAAAACTTTACAGATGTTTTCGAGCACTGGAGTGAACGTGCAGCAATGCATCGATCACCACCAGCCACTGGAGTACCCGCCGCCGTAACCTCCCTTCGCGCTATATCCGCCGCTGTACCCGCCGCCGTACCCGCCGCTGTACCCGCCTCCGTATCCTCCGCTGTAGCCGGAGACGTAGCTGGGCGCGGCCACCACCTTGTTGACGGACACCACTTGCGGCACGGACACCACCTTGTTGACGGTCACCACCTGCGGTACGCTCACCACCTTGGGCACATTGACCACTTTGTTGACGCTTACTACTTGAGCTGCAGGCGCGGAGTAGCCGCCGCTCGAATATCCGCCAGAATAGCCGCCGGAGAGTCCGCTCAGGTAGCCGCTGGAGTAGCCGCCCGAGTGGCCGCCCACGTAACCGCTAGAGTAGCCGCCCAAGTGCCCGCCCAAGTAACCGCTGGAGTAACCGCCGCCCAGGCCGCCCAGGTAGCCGCGCTTCTCGCGCACGGCACCGCCTGCCGCGCAGGCCACCACGCACAGAGTTACCAGCTGCAAATACAATTTTCAACATTAAGAACGGGAAATGTTTTTTTTTCAGATAGCTGAAACTCTGGGGGAGAGAGCAAATTAAAAAGTGAAACTTTGCCATGGTCTCCTCAGCTGCAATTAAAAACATTGCGTTGCCAAGTCGGAGGATCGGTCTCGGTACTCACGAGGGACTTCATGATGCTGCGAGTTGCTCGAGTGCGCGGGAAGTGTGTGTAGCGGGCTGCGCGCGCGCCATATATACGCGCCGGTGGCATTGGGCAACGCGCGCCGGCGCCTGCACCTCGCAGCCTCGCGCGCCGCCCCGCGCCGCCTGCAGCGCCGCTGCCGCATCAATGCAACTGCAATTTTCATTTGCTCATATGTGAAGAAACGTCCACAGTTTGTTATTGTCGATATATTAATTTAACAGGATACCTTTTTTACTTCTTATGACAGTGTTGTTGTAACACACTATGATTTCAAACGTACGCGCGTGATTGGCATTTATAGCAGTGCGGAGAGTCACAGCAAGAGATATAGACTGGCAAGAAATAGAAACAGCTTTTGCTATCAAAGCAAGAAATGAATAAAAATAAATATTATACACAAAACAAAAATGTTTGCATTTTTTAAACAAATTGACTTTTAGATTATTGCAGAATCTCTTTTTAAACATTTTTATCAAATAAATTGTTAAAATCAAGATCACCCACAGAACGTGAAGTATTGTGTTTTCGTATATCTCTAACTGAAATAATGACAAAAAACGCAGAAGAATGTTTTTTAGAACTGAAGTAAAACAATCGTTTGCCGTGCTGATGAGCCCCTGTCCCCCGGTCGCGCAGCCTGTGCGTTACGGAAGATGACGGTCGATGTTTCTGCGGTCGTCTGCGCGCGGTGCTTCGACGCGAGAACGCGAGAGGGCGCGCGGGGCCCGGCGCGCGCTTGCCGGATCTCTTCCGTGCGCACAGTGTCGCCACGCAGAAGTCACCTCCCACGGCCAACGAGCTGCAGGCTTAAGTGTTGAGAAGTTACACCACTGCATATATACTACTTCGGAATTTAACTTATTTGCAGATAGTACTCAGTTACGAGTATTAAACCTTGTTAAGGGCAATCTTAATTAAAAAAATTAACATGATTCATGAATGGTGCCTTATATACAACATATTCTTGGATTTTGCCAAGTGTTTCCCCATATTCAACTATCAAAAAAAAGATTAACTGGTACGATTTATAAAGATGTTGCAGGTCATAAATCACAAATAATATTTAATTCTGCGCAGTCTCCCGCCGGCGCGACTCAAGTATAACAGTCGATACAAGGCTCAGTCTCCACGAGCGCGTCGCCTGCACAATGAACACGACCTCACAAATTTCTGACTTTGTTATCCATCCGACACGGATACTCAGACTCTAGCGTGTGTACTTTATTGTTGAAATATAAAGTTCGCAGCGTGCTCGAGTGTTCGTAACCACCGCCGTCTGTCTGCACGATGGCTATGTGCTTAAAACTTGGCCTGGCCTGTTAAAGCCGATAGTGTTTTCAGTCCTGCGGGAACATATAAACTGTGCGCGCGTCGCGTAGCTCACAGAGGACGTTCGGTGGCGCGCCGCCGGTGCCTTTCATATGACTGCATTGAAAACCCAGTCGGTTTTCAATGCAGTCATAATTAGTTTGGTTTTTCTTTAGAGCTGATGTTCGTGGTTTCATATTCCGTACGTTAATTTGTTCACAAAAATTATAATAAGAAATGTAGTTTTAATTTCAACATGGTATTTCACATTTGAAATGGTGTTAGTGACGGTTTCTTATTGGTCAAGATTTTCCGCACCCGTCTAGACCGGGGCGTCCCCGCCGAGTCATCCACTCGTCGTATCATTAATTCATGACCACTATCTTCATACATACATGTATGTTTGTAATTTTTGTTGTTAGAGAATTATAAAATTGCATTTTTGTTGTTCACATCCAGTAAGTTGCTAACACTATACGTAAGTCAAAGGACAATAAGGACGAAGTATTGTTTCAAGTCCTGTGGCTACCTCTGTGAAGCAAAATAATGAAACTGCGCCGCGCCCGCAGACGCGTCAGCAGAGCGATCACGGTCGCTGCATCGGCGCAGGATGCGGCGACGCGGCGCTCGCGCGGCCGTCGCGGACTGTGGCAGCGCCAGGGTTGTTGCACGGTGATCCATTCGCCGTTAGCATGCACAGCACACGCGGGCACCGCGCCGGCGCTGTCCTTGGCTACCTCGAGCCGATTGCATAACGGGTTCGACGCAGCACCTCGTGCGGCTGCTCGTCGCGTCACCTCGCCGCACATCAGTTTGTTTAGAGGTGATTAAAAACAATTATTGTTGAAACTTCCTCCAGACGTCGACGCAGCGCCTGCACAGCGCTGCTGCTCGGTACAACTCAGCCGCTGATGAGCTATAAAGCTCCTTGAAACTAATAATTATTTCTAGCTTATGTTTGCGTGGTAAGGTTAAAATTGTGTAAAGGAAGCGGGGCTGATAAATACGCAAGAATAAATGAAAATAAATTTATTACATATCACAACAAAATGATTAAATAATAATTTTTCTGACGACTAGACTCGATCACCACCAGCCGCTGCCGTATCCGCTATCGTACCCGCTGCCATGGCCGCTTCCGTATCCGCTGCCGTATCCGCTGCTGTATCCACCGTTGTATCCTCCGATGTACCCACCACTGTAGCCGGAGACGTAGCTGGGCGCGGCCACCACCTTGTTGACGGAGACCACTTGCGGCACGGACACCACCTTGTTGACTGTCACCACTTTCGGTACGCTCACCACCTTGGGCACGTGGACCACTTTGTTAACGCTGACCACCTGAGCTGCAGGCGCCGAGTAGCTGCCGTAGTCGCCCACTAGCCCACCGCCGATGCCCAAACCGCCGCCCAAGCCGCCCAAGCCGCCCAGGTAGCCACGTTTTTCGCGCACGGCTCCACCTGCAGCGCAGGCCACCAAACACAGGGCTACGAGCTGCGGACATCAATTGAAATTAGAATTTATTTTCTGATGGCGTAACGGGAATTGGTATGTATTCGGGAAAAATAGGCGCTCGACCCTGTCGATAGAAGAACTAGGAATATTAAAATGTATGACGAAGAATTTTCACGTATTCTTCGAGAAGATGAAGGCACTCTAATGAAAGACGGTCTAGGTTGTGCAGATTTTGATGGGTCGTAATGTTTTGTGGTAAAGTTATCGTCTTCAATTTCAAATGTAAAGAGGAGTTGTTATGCGGAGTGGTACTCACGAAGGAGTTCATGTTGCTGCTCGGAGGGATGCGCGGGCAGTGTGCGCGTGCCGGTGCGCGCGCGCCATATATACGCGCGGCTGCTCCACATTGCGCCACGCGTCCTCGCTGCGCCTAACTTTTGCACCGACCTTGAACGCGCGTATTCTCGCGCTCGCCGCGGATTCGGGAAACAATTATGCGAATGTGTCATCACTTTAATTCAGAACTCACCGCCGGTGCCACCGCGACCGGCCCGCGCGACATGCGTTAGCTGCGGCGCCTAGAGGCCTTAAGTTCTAAGCTTATAATTCGGTGCTCGCGACAAATCTGTTCAAAGGTTTTACTTGTCTTACAATATTTTCTCTGAACAGTAAGACTCCCCCGCACCGCAACAGTTTGTGGGGCAGTGCTGGTGGTCACTACGCGCCGCGCCGGTCCTGTCGCTGTGCAGCTTTGAAAGAAATTATCCACGTTCTATCTTAACGCACCATAAAGCTGAATTATTTTTAAGTTTTTTACATAAAAATAATTCCTTTATATTGTTGTGTACGCATTTATTTATTTATATAAGTAGCTACGGATTTTGATTGGTTAAATATTAGTTATATGAAATTAGAAATAAATATAATTACTCCACCGCGGGTAACTGCGTAGTCTGACAATACGCTCTGGCGTGCCTCACATATCAGATAAACATTTAAACAGCTATTGCACAAAAAGTTTTAAACAAATTTTATTACGGTGTAAACAAACTTTTAAGTACAGTAATACCCCGCTTTACGCGACCCCGTTAAACGCGGTTTCACTATAACGCGAATTGCAAATTTCGCGCTCAAATGCCTCGAATTACGCGAAAGAGTGCATATAAATATAATGTAGTCATCAACTTCTCTATGGTGTCTTGACCATCTGTCAAACAATTAAAAACAGTGTTGGGTGTCATGAACGTATTTTATAAGAACGTAAACAAAACGTTACCCAAAAGACAATAGATGTATTTTCCGTAAAAAATAAGAGTATGTGTTGCATAAAGTGTTCCTAGAATCAAAGTAATTTATTAAAATGATTTGTATTTTTTTGTAATAATTTTTGACTATGTTTAATCATGAACTTCGTTATACGCAAATTTCAGTAAACGCGATTTTTTTTGGAACGTATCCCTCGCGTAAAGCGGGGTATTACTGTATATATAATCCGTGAAAGTAATTTCAAAATATATGTTCATATTAGTTTGTTATGGAGCAGGGTGCGTGTGGAACTCTCGCAGCTTTAAGTTGAATGAAGCCGTTGTGAGAGAACTCAATTTCCTCTTCCAAATTGGGTTCCTCAGGCATTCTTATCACGACGTATACGAGCGATGCCAGTCAGTGAGCGTCCTGAACAGATAATAATGTTGACAAATAAATAAATGCGTTCAGTCGCACTCCGACCTTCCCGTACTAACTCCGCGGTAATTCCATCATATGCTTAAATAAGCATCCAAATGGATAGGATCGCGCTTGACTATGAGAGTGTCATTTTGTTACTATAGCAACATGTAGGTTTTTGTATAGCGGACAAACAATAAAGTGTTGTCTATTCATCTCCAAGTGTTTGTATATATCAGGGCATTTAATTCGACATAATTTAGACCTAGAACCACCTGGAACTGAAATATACCATTTTACTAACATTGTAGTATTGTATTGAACTGCAGTTGTGCCATGAAGTTGAGGAGGAGCTCGTCGAGGCGGATGCCGACACCGGCCGGCGCAAGGCCTCGGGGCACCGCCGCAGGGCGAGGCCGGCGTGCGCGCGCGCTGCTATTACGTATTACAGATGCTAAGTTTTTGAATTAATCACCGTCCAAGGTCAGGCCGCGTTAGTAAACAAACGCTATTATTATGAAGGTGGATCTGCTTCGTATTAGGTCGGCGCAGCCTGCCCACCGCCCTCGCGGCATCTGCCGACCTGTTCGTGGTGTGACTGGCACAAGCGCCGCGCCGGCTTTCTTAACGTTGATATGTTTATTTATCATTCATTTATTGAGGGACAATCACAGCAAATAAATCATAATTTTTATCTAATTAATATTCGTATAGACTTACATCTATATGTATTTATATAGTACAAAATAATCGTGTCGTTAAACCGGGAGCCAATTACAAGTCAACACTTACATTATACATTAGGTTACAAATACAAAGAAAAGTAAATTTAGACGCTGTCGATAAATAGTCCTCGTTGTACACGCACATGAGTCCGAAATAAAATTATATAATTAGAATAACATAGATGAAGTGAAAATGGCGGCGTCGTCGCAGGAGTCGTTTTTGCAAGGACAACCGTAGTGCGCAGCCGCCAGAAGAATAAGCAACTGGCAGTCGACGTGTACACTGTATGGAATAGATTACGATATAACAATTATATGTAATAAATTAAAGAAAATTTAACAAGATACAGTCAGAACATCACAGTGCCATCGCCACCGGCTGAGTCGCAGAGCGTCCACGCTCGGGCACAGACCCGCCCCGTGGGTGTCTGACAGCAAAGAAGCGTTTTTCGAGGATAAGATTATCGAACAAGTTCATCTATCCATCTTAATATTATATGCATAAATATATGGATGCATCCAATTATATTAAAATATAACAAAAATACTAAATAACATTATTAATCACATTATCAATACTGTATTAAATCTACAAACAATAAAGAATTAAAATGTTATGTCGAAGAAGTCCTAACAAGCTTACACTTGACAGAGAAGGAGAAATTGAATAATGTTACAAAATTAATCTCCTGGGAAGATGATACCGATTAACCACCTTTTAAAAGCGATTTCGCAATTTTTATGTGCACTGC
This sequence comes from Battus philenor, assembly GCF_028537555.1. Taxonomy (NCBI): domain Eukaryota; kingdom Metazoa; phylum Arthropoda; class Insecta; order Lepidoptera; family Papilionidae; genus Battus; species Battus philenor. The sequence goes on along the minus strand of NW_027181673.1, from coordinate 15,443,148 downwards.
GCTGCGCTGCGCTGCACTGCGATGCACTGCGCTGCTCTGCGCTGCACTGCAATGCCGCACGAACAGCCGGCTGAGTAGATTGTGGACGTCAGTTACTTCTTTCAATTCAGTGCCTCCCCGTGACCGGAGTTGTTTTCTAAGAGAATTTGAAAGCTTTTACTGGCACGCACGGTCATTCGGTTGCATTGGCATCAGTCGACAATCGCACATAAATTTGTTCCGGAATCTCACGCGTTTCTACAGCTCTGTGTAATATTGGATCAATGGTTAATTATTGAAAATTGAACATGACATGCGGTCCGTTGGCGATACCTCGAGTACAGCGGGTCTAATTGAAGCCTTGCGTTTCCAATAAAATTCCAATTCCGAAAATGTAGCACCAACACGACGATGCGATTTGTGAATGTGTCTCAAATCGTACTGCATGGCTGCCGCTACCAGAGGAGCTAGTTTTCTGCTTCAAGTACATATTTTTTATTCATTGTTTATATATTATTATAAAAATCGGTCAGGTGCGAACAGTACCACCAAAAATTATTACTGTTACTACTTTTGCGCTTAAAAAAATTGTCCCTACAATTTTTTTTTTGTAAATTCAATAGTAAAATTATATACTAACGAATGCAACTAGCGTTTGTTTTACAAGTGAAAGTTTCAGAGCTTTTTCCTCCGCGGAGGTGATCGTAAATATTGAAGGATCGTTATTATTCACCTCCAATTAAAAGCGCGTGTCGGACTGTGTCCTTGTTGGTTACGTGGGGTCCGGGTATAAAGAATACACAGTAGTAAAAAATAAAATAAAATTTACTCCTTTAAAATAACATAATTAAATAATAAAATGTTAACAACTATTTTGTAAAAATGTTTAAGTGGTAGTCATCACCACCAGCCGCTGGAGTAGCCGTCACCGAGTACCGTGCCGTAGCCTGCGCTGTAGGCGCCGCCGTGCACGCCGCCGAGTGCGCCGCCGTAGTCCGACACGTAGCTGGGCGCGGCCACCACCTTGTTCACGGACACCACTTGCGGCACGGACACCACCTTGTTGACTGTCACCACCTTCGGCACGCTCACCACCTTTGGCACGTGGACCACCTTATCGACGCTGACCACATGGGCCGATGGCGCGGAGTATCCAATGTAGTCACCGCCCAAGGTATCGCCCACGCCCAGTCCGCCGCCCACGCCGCCCAAGAAGCCGCGCTTGTCGCGCACGGCACCGGCTGCCGCGTATGCCACCACGCACAGTACTACCAGCTGAGAACAGCATTAAAAAGATTAATCTTACGGTAAATATAATACCTTCGTTTGTCGCTCTATCAAACATAAAATTATTTTTTATTTTTTGAGCCGATAAGAGCCAACGACTCGAGCGTTGCTTTCGGGGTTGCTTTAGTTTTGTGAACGGCTCCTCAGGACTTCCACCGAGTGACTTTAGAGACTTTAGTGCTTTGTGTGAATGATTTTAATGTAAAATTTGTAATTACTGCCACTATCAGGTTTTCCCACTGCACAAACGGTAATGCTCAAGCTTGAGGATGAATTGCTCTGCTACTGTAAAAATGATTGCAAAATAAATCTGCCCGACCTTGTTGTAGGATTTCCTCCGAGCAGAACGCGTTTGAGACTGTCGTAGCTTTAGCTTGAAGGATGGCACAAGCGAGCTCATTCCGTTTCCGGGTTTTACCAAATTAGGCTCTTCTTGCACTTTTCTCTTAATGTAAACAGGTAGTCAATGTGAATGATCCTATATTGATAGTTGTGTGAATAAATGAAGAGATGTAGGAGGACTAAAGCCTCGTCTGCTCGTCGGAAATGGGTTTGCCTATCTAAATTGAATTTGACTACATTACAAGATATAAGAGGCGTGCTGTGTTCAGTGCGTTTGTCCTCCGGCAGTCGACTGCGCCAGAGTGACGTCGGGCTGCACCAGTCCGTGCTGCGAACTGTCGGTGCGCGCATGAGCATGAGCACGAGCAGTATTTCCTTGTCTCAAATGAGACTTTATTGATATTTCACAAGTTAACAGTTTTACTTAAATTTCTTCTGTCCTGTCTGTTTGTCTGGCTGGTTCAGATAACATTCATTAGATTATCATTAAAAATCCACCTCTTTTCTGTCCAGCTCCCGCCGGCCAGTGCGAGGGAATTTTAAAGTTTACTTAAATTCCGCAAAAGGACAAATTTAAAATTGGACAGAATGTCAGCCCGAGAACCTTGATAATAAAGATGAAGCTTTTTGTTTTTTGGCATTTAGTCGATCGGTCGCAGTCGACGCCGGTATTTTAAAGCGGAGCGAGGTCGACACGCGCTGTAGCTGCGGTGCAACAGAGAGCTCTGGGGCTTGATCAGCTTGGCTTGAAGCAGCGTTGACTCGCTCGAAGTCTGGTCAGACAAAAAAGCTCGACGTTTTGTGTCCCGCGAGCGCATCGAAATAGGCCTAACGAGCCGCGTGCTCGCCTGCTCTATCACATCCTGAAATAACTGCTCTGTTTGTTAAGAAATTATTGAATGATGATAAAAAGTGTATCACGCTTGATTATCTGACGACCACCAAGTCACGTTTTATCACCTACGAAAACCATTCGTTGAGGTCTCCATTCTTACCAGTTGATGAGACCCAGGGTAAGACCGCACACAGCGGTCGTCCAGCGGCAGAGCACTGTGACTTGCGGTCTAGGTTGCAGGTTCGATTCCCGGGATACAATTGTATCTAATACACACTTTTTGCATTAATTATACCAGATTGCCACTGCTTACAAACCGGTTTTAAAAGAATGGGTAGCAGTGTCTTGTGCGTACTGTACCACACTGCGATCGCCAACTCAGGTGAGTTGGTAGGTACCGAGCGTGGCAATTGTGGCATATCCCCGTCGATATGTTTTTTACAGGTAACCTAAGCCTTGCAGTGCGCATCTATGATGATGGCTGAACGACGATGGGGCCTAAGCAATAAATACAGAAACCTTCTATATGAAACATACAAAAAATACATCAGCATAAAGCGCGCCAGAGCTTCACGTTTCTTCACGCATACACTATAATGCAGCGGTTTAAGATTATTTTCAAAAGAGTTTTATCGGAACATGTCCAGGTTTTTGTCAACCTGCAAAGTGGCAATAGGTTTTAAAAAACAGCACGTGTACATTATGAAAGATTATTGATAAAGTAATAAAATACCTGAAATTTATTATACATATTAGAGAAAACGAAGAATCTGTTCTCTCTGTCGATTGTTTCATTATGAATTATTAATTTGGGCCCGGGCGGCGGCCGCCAGCGCGTGCTGTCGGCGCCTTCGCGCGGACTAGTTCGAGTGCGGTGTTTATGTTCACACACGGTAGTTCGCGGTGCGAGGGAGAGAATTACAGAAACAATGAAATTAATTAAAAAATCTTTATTATTTAAAAATAAACCATTTTATATAACATAACGAGATAACTTTGGGAAATTGACTAATCCTGCACCACTTGCGATCACCACCAGCCGCTGGAGTAGCCGTCACCGAGTACCGTGCCGTAGCCCGCGCTGTAGGCGCCGCCGTGCACGCCGCCGAGTGCGCCGCCGTAGTCCGACACATAGCTGGGCGCGGCCACCACCTTGTTGACGGACACCACTTGCGGCACGGACACTACCTTGTTGACGGTCACCACCTTCGGCACGCTCACCACCTTGGGCACGTGGACCACCTTATCGACGCTGACCACATGGGCCGATGGCGCGGAGTATCCGATGTAGTCACCGCCCAAGGTATCGCCCACGCCCAGTCCGCCGCCCACGCCGCCCAAGAAGCCGCGCTTGTCGCGCACGGCACCGGCTGCCGCGTATGCCACCACGCAAAGTACTACCAGCTGTGAACAGCATTAAAAAGATTAATCTTACGGTAAATATAATACCTTCGCTTGTCGCTCTATCAAGCATAAAATATTTTTTTGTAAAGTAAATGTTTGCGTAAGGAATATGTCGGGAGCGCAGTGCGCGCAACTTACGAAGGACTTCATGTTGCTGCGTGTGAAGTGGATCGGCAGGGTGCGCTGTGACGACGGCAGGCCCGCGCGCCGCATATATAGGCGGCGCGTGGCGACACGCGGCCTCGGACGTCGCAATAGTTTTGCATTAGTCGCGCCGAGTCGCCGACCGCCCCGCCCGCCCCGCCCGCCGCGCCCGCGACCTCGCCCAACGTCGCTTCTTCTCCGCGCCTAGGCGACCCCCTGACTGCCAGCCAAGCGTTGCCCGTTGCCCTAAGGATATTTACTTACTTAGACAGTACGTGCACTCTGCGGGACACAGAAGTAGTACAGCGTAATCCCTTCATATATCAAGTTAAAACTAAAACAACAAATTCGTGGCTTCTTGTGACAGTTTAATGAATCTACTTGTGGCGTTGTTAATGTTACGAAGTAATTTGTTTTAAATGATATTACATGTGCAATATTCTAGACTTCTTTGCTCTATCTGTGTTTTTGTCTTGGCGCTTGTTCTTTATTGTGGAGTTTTGACTGAGTTTGTTATCATTATTATCATTTCGGCCCTGGGACGCCCAACGCCCAACGCCGGATATTGGTTTTCCCCATACATTTTCAAAAGGGCCGATTGAAAGCGTCCTGCGTACATCGTCCTCCGATGAGCCGTTATATCAAGCGTTAATTTCTTTTAGGACAAATGTCTATTAATTTATTGAATAATAAAAATTAAAAATTATAACATTGTTTACGTCATAGACGACACGAAAGCAGCGCGACGTGTTAATTGTCTTTAAAAGTAAATACAAAATGGATATAGTCTGTGCGGCCGACGCTTGCGCACGTTGCGAGGTGTCGTCCTCACAAAGACATCAGCGCGAGCGGTCTCCATGCGCGCGCTTTGTCGCCGTACATAGATTAATGTTTAATTTTTTATTATCCTATATGGATAATATGAATGAATACATGCAGAAGGTCTAATTAGTATGAGGATGCGGATCCCCTGCGCTGCGGGCGCGCGGCGTGGCTTTGGCGTGGAAAAGCTTTTGCTCGCCGCATTTCTAGTCTCGGACTCTGAGTGATCGCGAGCAGCTCGCCCTCGTGCCCGTGCGTCGTGTGTTATTCGTATTTCAGGAGTTAAAAGTTTTACTTCATTTTTTTAGTTCTCCTTTATTCATTTATGTCTCGGCCGGTTTTGATGACATTTAGCTGGTGATATTTTAAAAACCGACAAAAAAAAACACTTTTTTTCTTTCCGCAAAAATAAGTGAATGAAACAAATTAATATCTTATATTTATTGAAGCTTTATTACAAAAAAATAGAAAAATGCTATCAATTCGTCAGATGAATTTATGGCATTTTCGAATTGAACACAGTGTCAGTCCGAGGACCTTGATAATAAGCTTCTTGTTTTTTTAATTTAATCGGTCGATGACAATTTAATGCAGTCGATGCCGTTTTTTTTTTAAAGTGGAGCGAGGACAATGATTTAATCGGCGCGACGCGGTGGAGGAGCTTGGGCTTGACCGCGAAAATGCCTCGACGCGCGGGAAAAGTCTGGACAGACGAGAAAATCGGATGTCGGTGCGCCGCGGGTGCGCCGCGGGTGCACTCAGAGAAGCCCGGCGAGCCGCGTGCTCGCTCGCGGTTGTGCCTGTTCCATTATATCGTTAAGTAACCGATCCGCTAAAAAAGGTCAGCGACAAGCACGAACTCACCTCAACAAAAACTCGCATAATGTGGCTCCGCGCGTGTAGCGGGGGGACCAATCCCACGGACATTGTCCAGACGATTTTTATCACCTAACAAAATCATCCAATGATAAAAAAAATAGGAAATAGATGAACGTAACACCCCCAGATTTTCACGTGTTTTCTCTCTAGACACTCCTTCAGCAGTGTATGCAAGTTTATCTTCAAGATGTATGTTTTAATTAAACTACTTGAAATCCTCTTTTATCACTCAAATTATATGTACACACAGAGTTATACCAAAAAAACTAAAATAACAATAACAGTAACTTACGATTGCTTGTGCAGACCTGGCGCCGTTTGTGAGTTTGTATAGACTTAGATGCAATAGCGTTGATGATATTCAGGTGCTTTAGGCGGGAATAACCATGACTCTCTGAACCGGTGGCCGCCTTCACCGCCGCGGCACTATCGGGCGGAGACGACGTTTTTGCTCCTAGCTCACGACACACGAGGTGGCAGTAGACCTGGGCTCGACCGCCGGCCTCAGATCGCTAGTATAACGACCCGTATCGGGGCTGGCAACGGGGATTCGGGCGTCCGTCTCTCTCCGGGGGGCGGACGTTCGTCTATAACTCCTAACCGGGGCCTGCACGTGGCGCTGCTGCTTTCAACTGGTCCGGGAGGTCCCAAATTAGTAGTCCTGATGGTGGCTGTTTGCAGGACTACATCTCGCTGGTACCTCCATACAATGCGAGAAACGAAGCGCTCTTTCCACTAGTGCTGTTTGTCTCTGACCTACGGCGCTAGTCAGGCTTGTGAGCGGGTCTGTTGGATTCGTCCGGCATGCGCGAGCGCTTAGCTTCACGGCAAAGCGTAACCCGTGTCAGGTTCGAGCTGAGATGCTCGGATAGCCCAGATGGTGGGGCACACGAGTCCCTCAAATCTAGCCGTTGCCTTCGGGTTGGGCGTACGACAACGGTGGGCGGTGGGCTATCTCCTTTTAACGGGCTCGGGCTGAGGTCTTTGGACTCTCCTTGCCAACCGGGAGGCACGAGTTTATTGCTGGCTTTTTAAAAGCCAGGAATAGGGGACGCTCTCGAGCGTCTTTTATCTCGGGCCGCTGCCGAGCCCCTGGTGATTGCTGCCCAATCCCGTCTCTTTGGCAATCGCCATCGCGCTTGGAGAGTAAGAGAACATGTGGGCGCTCTCCGCGGTCCGCAATGATTGTAACCCATGTCTGCTAAGACGATGGCATCATGATGGCCTACGCTAAAGTTGGCAATTACCAAGTACTGTATTGAACTGACCGCATCGGGGTTGCTAATTTTTTCTCTCCGCTCTATTATGTTATAAGAATTATCATAATTGCATTGTTTACATGTTTTTTTATTTTTTTTCTAGTATAATTTAATCTTTTACTAACTTTTTTCGGCTTTTTTGTTTATTATTTATCACCCTCTTAGAGTGTTATTTTTATGCCTTACATATACCTCCTAATGGACTCCTGTCTTATATACATTTATTTACATTCACATGCGCCTTCACCCATTTGAACCTAATTCTTTTGGCAAGACTGCGCTTCGGTCAGTTGTTCCTTTATTGCGAATGCTATCGGATACGTCGACCGATCCCTCAGCAGCTCCAACTATGATCTGGAGTCGCCTGGGACCTCGGCCGGGTGGGCAGGCTTCTTCAAAATATTCTAACCAAACAAGTCGCTCTTTAATGAAAATAAAAATAAATTAAAGATGCCCTCGTGCTCGTGCTCTACATACTAAATGTCAACAGGTTGTCGAACTAAAGAGAACGTGTATGTTATAAAGTGCTATTTAAGTTCCACAAATTAATAGTATTTAGTTAAAAGAAAGATTCTGTTGTCTGTCTCTCTGTCCAATACTTATATTACATTATTATTTGGTCTGGGCAGTGGTCGCCGAGGCGAGCGATACACGGGAAGTCCAGCGCTGAACTGTGGGCGGCGGCAGACTAGAACGTTGCGCAAAGTAGTTCATGTGCAGAGTTCATCCGTAATGTAGATCGTAGTGCGATGGAGATAAACATAGAAACAGTGAAATAAATGAAAATATTTTTATTAACTAAAAATAAACAATTTTTAATATCATAACAAAATCACTTTGGGAAATTGACTAATCTTGCATCTCGCGCGGTCACCACCAGCCGCTGGAGTAGCCGTCGCCGAGTATGCCGCTGTAGCCTGCGCTGTAGGCGCCGCCGTGCACGCCGCCGAGCGCGCCACCGTAGTCCGACACGTAGCTGGGCGCGGCCACCACCTTGTTCACGGTAACCACTTTCGGTACGCTCACTACCTTGTTAACGGTCACTACCTTCGGCACGCTCACCACCTTGGGCACGTGGACCACCTTATCGACGCTGACCACGTGCGCCGAGGGCGCGGAGTATCCGATGTAGTCACCGCCCAAGGCATCGCTCAGTCCCAGTCCGTGGTCCACGCCGCCCAGGAAGCCGCGCTTATCGCGCACGGCACCTGCCGCCGCGTACGTCACAACGCACAGTACCACCAGCTGTAACATAAAAAAATGAAATGTAATTTTTAATAAACATATAATTAACGATTTTAGTCGAAGTTTGAAACGAAAGGATCTTTACAGTTGATCCGAGCTCATATATTTAATCTTTCTGACTGTACAATGAAACGCGCGAAGGAGCTAAAACTTACGAAGGACTTCATGATGCTGCGAAGGTTTGAGCGAGTTGCTGAGCGGGAGGAGGTAAGCGGGCGGCTGGTTGCGGTCGGGGGAGCGCGTGCAATGCTGCCGAGCTCGGCGCCGCGCTGCTTATGTACGGGGCGCGCGCGGTGTCGCAAGCGTCTTCGCTCTATCAATTGAATTATCGATGAGTGTTTATCAATATTGAATAAAATAGTTATGTCGCCGTAGTCCCCCCCGCGCCCGCCGCGCGCCCGCCCCGCGCCCGCCCCGCGCCCGCCCCGCGCCCGCCCCGCCCCGCACGGGACGGCACGGGACCTCGCGAGTCCGCACATCTCTGCGCAAGGGCTCGCACCGACCATTGGGGCTTGCTTGAAGTCTGCAGACGGGACGAAAAAATTAAATGTTCTAAACTTATTTTCTCATATTTCGAGAAAATGCTAAATACATACTGCAGTTTTTGAAATAATCATCTGTATGAAATGTATTAACTGTTTCGTGCATCCACATTTTTGAAAAGCCCTTGGCTGATGGCCGGTATCCTGCGCCGCTTCAGCGGATGGCGTCGGTGCCGTGACGCGGGAGAGTAGCGCACGCGCACAGCTCGCGCGCAATTTAAAACGAATACAAGGAAATTAAAACTAAGCTCCGTACTTGTTTTGGACGAAATACGTATCACTTTGTAATGGAATGGAATATGAATGGAATGGATGTAATGGTCATCTGTACTGAATGTAAATAAACATCCGAGCAAATGTAAGCATTCATTGAGTTGGTTGTTCGTTGAGAAGTTATTTAATAGCTGAGCCCGTCTCAGCGAAGGCCGTCGCCGGTCTATTTACATTTGAGGACTTGGGATGTAATCACAAAGTTGTATTTGGTACCGGTTTGTGTAAAACTGGGCACTTTATGCATTCTTCTCTTTACGTAAACCAGCGATCACTAAAATTAATTCAATGTTGGAAATTATGAATAAATGAATATATAAATGGATGTCAATATATTTTGATACGCAGCGGCGTTAGTAGGTTCTCGAACCTCCAAAACCGTTGATGACTACGCGGCACTGGACAGTAGAAACACAACTTTATATTTTTAGGCTCTGGCTAACCTCTTTTATATAATTTGATCAAAACTTTGGAGGAAGTTTAACGAAACCGCTTGTGCGTTTTTATTATTTATACGTGTGATGTTGTAGCTCGTGTATCATTTTTCATTTATTCTTGTTGACGTTTTTCTGTTCATGATTTCTTTATCGAGGTGCGCGATGGCGTTTGATACAACGCAGTATATTTACACCGTGTGTATGTACACTGTGTGTATGTACACTGTGTGTATGTACACTGTGTGCATGTACACTGTGTGTATGTACACTGTGTGCATGTACACTGTGTGTATGTACACTGTGTGCATGTACACTGTGTGTATGTACACTGTGTGCATGTACACTGTGTATGTACACTGTGTGCATGTACACTGTGTGTATGTACACCGTGTGTATGTACACTGTGTGTATGCCTATAAAAGAAGTTTCATAAAGTTACGCGCCTTTTACTGTATTTTTTTATAAAGTAAATCACTTGTACATAATAAGCAAAGTTAATCAATCCATCTTAATCTGAGATTAAGTATCGATTCTCAATTTTTTTAATCGATATCCTGAATTCCTGTTTATTGTATTGGAAGTGAGTTTTATTAGTTCGTTTATTGTTAAAAACATTATTTAAGTTAACCTAACTAGTAACTAGACTAACCTTAGCACTATAACTTAAGTCTCGCCGGGGCATCGGGCCGAGCGTCGTACGAAATGAGGAGTTGTGTAAAGTACGACTGTAGAAGTTCCTCGCTCGTTACAATAAAGCGGCAACAGAGCTTCATGGAGCTGTACTTTCGAAGAGAGTAGAGTACGAGCGTGAGTACGGGGCCTGTCGGCTCGCAGCGCGCTTGTTAAGGTTCCGCCGGCCGCCGCTCGAGCCGCGCGCCGGACCGGAGGCCAGTCCGCTCGTTCCTTAATGAATGAATACCCAGTAGGCCGCGATCAATGTTCTGACACTTCCCTATGAGCGACGGATTCATTCCGTCGGGACTGCTGGAGAATAACCTCGACTAAGTTTTTTCTGAACTTCCCTCGAGCTTGGAATCCTTGTCGAGTTAAAATCGAGAGATATCGTCATATACTTTATGATTTTATTTTATATCAATTTCTATCATTTCAGGTTCTTATGGTATTTTTTCTCGACGCACACAAATGATGGAAGTTGGATCTATTTTTTAAAACCTCGGAAATCAATTGTTATTTGCAATTGATTACAAAAAGAATCACAAATATATTTTTGCTTCTCTCAGCTGAGAACCCGTATGAAGCCATTGTAGCTCTATTTTCAATAAAAAGATTTCAAACCCAAATTGGTTCAAGTATCCATGAAAAAAAAATTATCTTCAAAAATGTTCTACAAAATTGCTTAAAATTTAGATCGTCAGACAAATACAAACACTTGGATTAAGGGAATACAACGGTTGAATTTGGGTTTTAATTAAAAATAAATCCGTAACGTTTATATTGGTGATGTTGACGTCATCGGAGGACTGCCCCACTGGTGGACAGGTTAAAAGGAAATCCGCTGGAAAGACTCGCGTTCATTTTGTTAAATTCTAAAGAGGTAGTTCTTTCCTCAAGTAGTAGACTTACCTTCGACGGTAAGACAGACGGGTATAATAATATACGGGTATATAATATGTGAAAATAAAATGCAGTTTGTAATTGAAAAAATAAAAGTTTATATTTTTCATTAACGTCATTACGAATTAAAGTTAAAATAAAATAAAAAAAAATAAAATTGTTGACTAGACTGCTATGGCAGTGCCGGCACTATCACCAGCCAGCGCCGTAGGCGGGCGCGGCCGGCACCAGCTTCTTGACAGCGACCACCTGCGGCACCGTCACCACTTTGCGCACGTTTACGATTTGGGGGACGGTGATCACTTTCTGTACGTTAACGACCTTTTTAACGGTCACGAGTCGGGTGGCCGGGGCGGCTGGGGCGGCGTAGCTGGCGACGGGCGCTACGGACGATGCGCCCGCGTAGTTTACGGCCGGGGCGGAGTAGCCAATGGACGGAGCGGAGTAGCCAACGGACGGGGCGGAGTAGCCAACGGACGGGGCGGTGTAGCCAATGGACGGGGCGGAGTAGCCAACAGACGGGCTGGAGTAGCCAATGGACGGGGCCGTGTAGCCAACGGACGGGCTGGAGTAGCTGACTGATGGAGCAGCATAGTTAACAGATGGTGCAGGGTAACTGACTGACGGTGCGGAGTAACCGACGGATGGTGCGGCGTAGCTGACGGCTGGGGCAGAATAATCGACTGCTGGAGCGGAATGGCTGACGACCGGCGTGGAGTAGCTGGCTGCAGGAGAAGGATAGTTGTATCCCGGGGCCGCTGCGGGATACCCCGCGGGCACGGCGCCGCTCAGCCCGGAGAGGAAGCCGCGCTTGTCGCGCACGCCTCCGGCAGCCACGCTCGCCACCACGCACAGCACTGCTACCTGCACCAAGCACATTTGTTAGAAAGAATTCACGACGGCCGTTGGCACTGCGTGATCGCCGCTACCGGATCCATCGCTCCTTTTTCCTGTCCGCCACGGAACGCGGCCGCGAGACCGCGCGAGTCCTCTTCTCGTGCCGGTGCTAAAGCGATCTTATACTTACAAGGGAGTTCATATTGTCGAAATCTGGTGTGCGTCGGTGTCGCGGGGTGTGAGCGCCGAGTGCGTGCCGTGGGCGCCCCGCGAGCGCATATATACGTCGCGGCGTGGCGCAACACGTCTTCTCCGCGGCCGCCCAGCGCGGCCATGGCCGCCACAGTTCAAGCCGTAGGACAGACCTTCGTTTGGCCGTTAGCATAATGAGAATGATTATAAAATATTTATGTTAGTAATAATAATTAACATACAGGCATCCGCCTCGCCTGCCGGGGAGCACGTTCAGTTCATTACGACCACATTTGTATTTCATATGTCACTCGGAGCACTGTTCAAAATGAACATGAACCTTTTGTTATACCGAATTTCGTTATCCCGTTAGGTTATACCGGTGTGACAATATACCTGCGCGAGAGCAGGGACATAGTTATAGCAGGTCTTGCCTCCACCGTCTCTGACAGCAATAGTCTTTAAAGCGAGTGCCCGAGTTGTATGGAAGTGAGTAACACTTCCCTTTCGTCACCAAGAACGCATTAATGATTCAATCCTCGCTCGAGACGGCAGATCGGCGGGCACCCGTGTTATCCAAATATAGTACCGAAGTTGTGGTTACACCCAATTTCTGATTCCGATCACGGAACCTAGCTAACATTCCACCCGGCTGCGGTGGCTACTGTCTAGCATATTCCTCTTGCTAACCTGGCAAGTACCCGAGCTGAAGTAACACGCCAGTTGCCAGCCAGCAAGCTACCGTCAACGCTCGTTCCTAGCCGTGCGAGCGCCCAACATGCAGCCTGTTCGCAAGAGCGTGGAGCCGTGTACCCACTCCGCGCGATGCGGCACGCCCGGCCGCAGACCAAACCGGACACCTAAACCACGCAGCCACTATACTGATCCCCGTAGTACTAATAGAGTCTCATCCAGATAACCTATTGAAGCCGAGTGTCTCTTCAGCCAAGGGGAGCACAAAATCAACCATCAACACCCCACTAATAATAATCGATTGCCGACGATACTTATTTATCAGAGTACCATCTATTCCTCTGATCATTAGCCATCACCAATCCCCATCGTTTAATTTGGTGCATTTCATTCGCGGCGGTTAGTAGTCGCTGGCGATACAGTTCCGGAGTAATTTCTAATAAATAGCTGAAATCAGCTTGTTAAGAGGCCTACGCCACCGTCTGGACGTCCTGCGCTTCGCGAGTCAGCGGCGCGAACACATCCGCGCGCGTCTGCCCCTCGGCGGGCCTTTAGCGTGAGTCCTGTCGTTCCTTCACTCGGCGCCCCGCTGCGGACACTCGTCGGTAAAGCTAAGTTGTAGTTAGTTCGTAACGTGCCGCCTGTTGAATAAAACTAGCAGCGAACTCAGTGCAAATTGTAATTTTTTTATTTCTCTTTCTGATCGTCTTTACAGATTTATTTTTCTTTAAAATTAGAACCCTTTATTTACGACCATTTTTATTTTGAATATACTGTGAAACAGATTAATATGCCTGTGTGGCAGAGGTTGTGCTTAAGAAATTTCTTGAATTTACTAACAGATAAGTTTACCGCGACGTTTGGTAGTTTGTTATAAAGTCGTATACATTGTCCCACGAATGAGCGAGACACTTGATGGATCCTAATGGCGGGAGCAGGAAGCTTATTTTCGTTTCTATATTACTTTGATGGAGATAACTTTTTGTCTTCATTTTAATAGACTTTTATGTACGCATATTAATTCTTATTATATTAATCGTAAATATATTGAAAGTGTAGTGTGACAATGTTAGTTTCTTTGAATTTATTTCTTAGTGACTCCCGTAGACCCACTGCTGATGCAGACGGTTCGGATAGCGCACTCACAGGCACTACACGGGAGCAGCGGACAGCGGAGCACGACAAAGGAATCGTCGTCAGTGGCACTGCCACGGAGCAGAACACTGTATGACATAACGCTGTGAAGACAGTTGAGATAAACTCGCGCGGTCGGACTCGGTGTTTAGCACTAATCTGTGTAACAACTCCTGAAGATGCCCCGTGGAGGGGTGAAACACGTGTTGAGTGAATTTGCGGTGGCGGTTGTGTAGTTGGCATTGTCTGTCGCATGCGCATTTACGAGCGGGCTGGCGGGCGGTGCACTTTCATGCACGACAACCACTGCATGTGCGGAGGTGGCTAGATATTGGTCCTTTCTTATTTAGGATGGACTTCCGCAATGTAACGCCTGAATCCATTAAATATAAACTCGCGCCGCAAGCTCGGTGTTATTGTCTAGTCTAGTTGTACACGCGCCGCACGTACGTATTCCAACATCGATATCTTCACCGGTGACGAAGTTCGCACTTGCAGTGCTGCCGAGTACCAGCAGGTTTCTTCTATTAACGACAGAAGTTTCTTCGGCCGCTTATTTTCCCAACGCTAATGTTACAGTCATCGTACAGGAAAGACAGGGTTCGAGACCTTTTTTCTTTTCTCTTTACTCATCAGGGCTCGGGGGCCTCTTAATCCGGTAAAGAACTAATTTCCGGCCCGAGGTTCTCTCGAACTTATTTGTGGTAAAGAGATTAAGGTTAACGGCCTATAGCTCTCTGCCGCCTCGTACCCGAAGTTACTTCTTCGTGATTAAAAAATCTTGTGACGATTAACAGAATAAGGTTTTTTTATTTTTCCAAACAAAATCATAGTTTGATTTGAGAGAAAAAAAGGACTCGCACAGCAAAGGCTTAGGGAGTTAAGTGATAGTTTATAAGCGAACAATCGAGCTCTCGAAGCCGACCGGTCGAGAAGAAACAGTTGACGCCGTGACGTCGGCCCACGTAACCAGACACGCGAGGCACGCGCAGCGCGACCCGCAACTGGTTGTGTGCTTTAATTAAGTTTATAATTTGTTGCCCAATCTTATTATCGCCGTGTTTATATTATTCAAGGCCGCTTCGGTTGATATAATGTCGCGGTCAGTTCTCACAAACTCGTGAATTAATTGGATGACGCTTAGTTTTTGATACAAAAGTGCCAACGGATCACAAACACCCTTAGCGCTGTAACAGTAAACAAGCACTTCTCTTACACTTTGATGTGTACAAACGCTTCCATCTACAATTTATCGCCTATTTCTCGCTGTCACCAATATCAAAAGTAAAAATACGCAATCAACGAAACTCCGAGCGCGGAGTGACGCGGTAGAGTTATTACGTTCTCTCGTGTGTTTGCGCCACTCAGGCAGTTACCGACGCGTCGCACTAATAAAGGCATAAATTTCACGCCAATATTTCATCTGCTTAATATGTATTTAGATTATTTGACGAATTTGGCAAAAAATGATTTCGTCACCATTCATACGAATATGTATGTGTTTGTGTGTGCGTGCACAGATCGAAGGAACGTTTAGTTCTTCGGGCGCTCCAGGAAGTGACTTTGTCTAAGGTCCTATAAGGAGGGATCACGGACTTAAGGACGCAAGCGGGCGAGATCTAGACTTGATCTGTTCCTAATATCTGGTTAACATTATTACCAACTCGGATGGTGCCTGCGCAAGGAGTACAAGCGGCGGGCAAGAAACTCTAGCAGCACTAGAAGCGCAACGTCATTCACAGGGAACGGGTCGCAGTGAAAAAATTGAAGCCCGAGAATAAC
Source organism: Battus philenor (assembly GCF_028537555.1). Lineage (NCBI taxonomy): Eukaryota > Metazoa > Arthropoda > Insecta > Lepidoptera > Papilionidae > Battus > Battus philenor. The sequence continues at coordinate 15,427,490 of NW_027181673.1, read as the reverse complement.
TTTATGCACATACTTCTACTTATAGGCCTGCTCTGCGAAAGGCTCAGTTACAAGATGCTTTAATACAAGTTTTATCACTTAATGTAATGAACAATACAGCCCTCGTCTATTATTACGTTAATAAATGTTAACGTCAATAAAGTATTGCTAACGTATATATATTCGATACAAAGCAAGATTCTGAATTCAGTCAACCGCACAGAGCTGCCGGAGCAATTACGTCACATACGGACTGCGAAGAAGTTGCGTTCACTCTCGCGTTCACAGCAGCAGTTTAGATTATTGTGAAACTGGAAATTTGAATTATTGAAATTATTTAATAAAAAAGTTTATTTTGGATTTCATCGTCTCGATTGTTTCCGCCATAGAACCTTCAGCGTGCACCATCATGATGCTATCGTCTTAGTAGACGTGGTTTACAATTATTGCGGACCGCGGAGAGCGCCCACTGGTCCCCTTACTCTCCAAGCGGAAAACGCATTGTGCCGAGTTGATGGTAAATGGCGACTGCCAAGGAGACGGGATTGGGCAGCAATCACCGGGGGCTCGACAGCATCGCGAGATAGAGGACGCACGAGGGCGTCCTATATTCCTGGCTTTTAAAAAGCCAGGAATAAACTTGTGCCTCCCGGTCGGTAGGGAGAGTCGAAAGACCTCAGCCCGAGCTCATTGAAAAAGGGTTAGCTCAACGCTCACCGCTGTCGTACGCCCAACCCGAAGACAAAGGTTAGACTCTAGGGATACGTGTGCCCTCGTTGCTAACCCCGACACAGGTCGTTATACTAGCGATCTGAGGCCGGCGGTCGAGCCCAGGTCGACTGCCACCACGTGTGTAACCACGTAAGCTAGGAGCAAAAACGTCGTCTCCGTCGGATAGTGCCGCGGCGGTGAAGGCGGCCGCCGGTTAAGACAGTCATAGTAACTCCCGCCTTTACTACTGAACATGTACCGCCGCTATAGATTCCCAATAAGACCGGACGGGAGTGGGCAGCGTTTTCCGGCGACCTTGAAAAGCTCCCCTAATTAATGTTTTTATATGAACATATGTGTACTAGGAATTTTTTTAATTAAAATTTATTTTTAATAAGAAAAGCAAGTTTTTATTTCAATATTTATGTTAAACATAAAGTAAAGAGTATTTATAAATGTTACGTACATTTGCCGATATATTTCATGCGAGTAAGCGACAGAGGCTTATCTTCTTACCGCCGCGGGAGCCGCGGGCCGTCATTAGTTTATCATAATTGTCGCGGCCGGGCGTCCCTTAGCGATCCTACCCGTGTTTCTTTGTTATTTATTCTTGGACAATGTATCAGTTGTCGACTGAAGCATGCGGTGGAGCAGGTGTAGTTTGACCTGAAAAAACAATTAAATTGCTTATAAATTCGCGCGGCACAGTTACATAACCCAAAATGTCATTCGCTCTTAAAAAATATTTCAAAGGCGTCGTTGGAGTCATAAACAAGTGGAATGATTTACGGAAAATGACTTCGAGCATATTAACGTGCACATATATGCTAATGAAGACTAGAAGGGAAAGTATTCTAGAAACTCAAAGTTGATGACAGGATGTTTTCCATGGTTCTGTATGCAGAGCAAACGGTTAGAAAATATTTGAAGAGAATTCGATAACTAGGACTGCAACTGTAGGTTTGGAAAAACGTATCGAAACAGTTTCATAAATAATAACAGGTTTCAACACAATGAAGGTATTTTTAAAATTTGATTTATTCGTGCGCCTTAATGAATGAAACGTCGGACAACCGCGGCCCGAGCGCGCAGACCTGTCGCCGCCACGTTCGTTTCATCAAAATATACATCTGTAAGTATCTCTTGCGCATTCGGGAAATGGAGATATATTTGTCTATCGGTGTTGGTCCTCTTTTAAATACTTAAGGTGCTTTGTGTGAAATGAAATAAGGAGGACGTTATGAAGAATTGTAGGCAGAGGCAAAGTGGCTTCCGATCGTGGTGGCGGAGAGAGAGTGTGGAATGAGGGTCCTCACGAAATCGTCACTGACAGCGCGGGAAGGGCTGTGTTGTGAACCCCGTAACCACACGAGCCCCTTACTAAGAAGTACGTATTCCCGGGACATCCGTAACATCCGTAACATCCGTAACGGCTCTCGACCGGACAAGAGCCGAGTGAGCCGTTAGAAAGTGATCGCATCAGCTGCGGCGCGGCGCTGTACTCACCGCGACGTGTTGTTTCTGATGCGTGACGCGCACAGAAACGTACGTAACGTACGTAACGTTCATAAAGTTTTTCTTTGTCTTTGCGCAATATCAGAAGCTGGTAACTGTCCATCGTACAAATGTTTATTACTCAAGTTAAGAGATACTCATATTCTTGCGACAGAAGCATCCTCGGTCAACTACTGCTATTATTCTGTAAACTGGCAACGAATTTTTCATAAGTAATCGCGTACGCAACGACGTAAGGAGCGCGGATATTTTTGTAATGTTTTCCTCCCAATACACATAAGCAGTAGTAAGAAAAGGACCAATATTTAGCCACTTCCGTGCGTTCATGTGTGGAAGTGGCTAAATATTGGTCCTTTTCTTACTTAGGATGGACTTCCGCGAGGTAACGCCTGATTCCATTAAATACATAAGTAGCAGTATTCGCCTGCGGAACAAGCACACAGCACCTTACTTGACATTGTAAACGAGGCGGCACCATCGCGCCGCGGCCGCGACCAGCCCGGGGGTACTACATAAACAATTTTTTAAGTTACGAATAATTCCCATTTGCTGCTGCATTCGATTTATAACGACAACTGTTTAATTTTTGCGCGCTCTAACGCTGTACGGGGTGTCTGGTGGCAGATTTATGTTTTTAAATACGATTATCAAAGGAAGTCAACGGCGCGGGAAGAGGCGGTGCCGTTAAAATCACTGACGGTTTTTACGTAACTGCACCTCGACAACTTTGTTCACACTCCGGTCTTCGACGGATAAGTGATCCGTGTGAGGCATCATCCGTAAGTGAGGCAGGGATCCGTGCTTTTGCTTCGGTTATGAACTCCTTGTGACCAGAGTCCAGTCGATGATCACGTGTATCGGTTCCTGCTGTGGGTGGTAAGATAAAAAGAAACAGCGAACTCAGCAATAAAAAGAAAAACTTATTATAATAGTCTGTAGAAGGCCTGGTCTGATTTTACACCGCAGCTCGGTATTTCCCCGATGGTGGCGATAAGCAGCCGCACGATTTCCCTTAATATTGATGTTTTATAATATTTGTTCAACACTTACCCCGTTAGTGTACGAGACAATATAAAAATTGTGGCTGTGTGTGGTAAATTCGAATTAACCCCGGCGTGTGAGATGTCACATAGCTTGTGAAAGCAACCGACACAAAGAGTGTGCGTCGCTGCGTGAGACCTCCGAGGCTAGGGTCCTCCTTCCGGGCAATGGATGTAAACAGCTGTGGCTGGTGCGCGGGCGCATTGGAATGTTTGCTATAAAAAATAAAGGTCCGCTGAACCGATAGCACGCTTCCACGATCCTACGCCATTCATATATATTATATACTGTATTACAAATTATGTGACATTTCTGTCATTCATTTTATTTGTTAAAATTTTAGTTTAGACATATGGAACGCTAACATGCAGCGTTACACGAGGACCGCTGAAAACATGGAACTGTTTAATAGCAGTTTACGTGAAAATCCACGACTTTCAATACGGAAGAAAGTAGCTTCAGTGAAGGCTCTACGGCTCGGACTATTAATTCTCGGACTTTTTTTACAAAATTTCATAACAGGTTCTAAAGTTCCATCCTTGTAGAATTAAAATTGTTCAAAAGTTAAAAAAAAAGACATTTATTTCCACAAAAAAGTATGTCTAACGATGTTGGAAGGTTTTCACACCGTAACTCCCATTTTTGAAGCGATGAGGTTCATTTTTATTCAGACGGCCACGGCTAAACTGCCGTTACTGGTCTCCAAGAACCAACCACCATGGACTCAAAAATCAGACATCAATTGATTGACTCAGGGTAATTCTTTGGTGTGCCTTATCCACGAATGGGAGAATTGGACCGTCTGTGTTCGACAATGCCCGAGGCCCGGCGGCGCGCGGCAATAGTGGGAATTATCGACGGATGGTTACAGATTTCTTTTTGCCGAACCCTCGCGTTGATCGATCGTACTCATCACAAACGTGGTTCCAACAGGATGGCGCGACACACACGCCCAGAGCTTCGACGAATTTGCCTCGCGCTTTTTTCCAAGAAACTGATCAGTCGCTTTGAAGATATCCAATGGTCATTGAGATCACCCGACCCGAGAGTTTGCAATACCAACACTTAAAGTCTTTCGAGGTGAATTTAAAAGAAAATATTTTCGAGAAATCAGTTCATTCAAACCAAGTTTACACTGTGTCCAACTCGTCAACATAAGACATTTGGATGACATAATCTTCAAAAAATAAAATCTTCATTTCTATTCTATCGTTAAATGCTGTATATGTATATTAAAAATACTACAACTAATATTTAAGTTTGAAAACGTTAACGTGCCATCAGGCAGTCCGTAGATAAAAACCATTTGTTACAAAGCAACGGAAAGCTACGTTGTCTTGCGTGAAACTTAAACAGATATTTGCCAACTCAGAGCCGAGAGACTTCTCCTTGTAAGACTTTTTACTAATTTTGTTGAGATCTCAGTCAGCAGCGCAGGCACGGTGGACTTTGGTTAGTTTCTGGTGTTGGAGCTCAATTTCGTACTTTATTAGATTTCATTTACGGTGACGTTACATGTTAACGTCCCATATGTCTTAGTTAAAATTTTTCCCAAAAAATATAAACACGAGAAACGTTTCATAAATCGCAATACAGCAAAACATTGTTGAACCCTTGTCGGGGAACGGTACATCTTAAGTGGCGTGTGATCGTGGAAGCGTGCTATTGGTTTAGCGGACCTTTGTTTTTATTACAAAATTTCCAATGCGCCCGCGCACTAGCCACGGCTGTTTACATGCTTTGCCCGGGAAAAGGACCCTGGCCTCGGTTCCGTTCACCAGTTACGCTATCTTTAAATTCACGCCACAACCTTTATAACGCCTTGCGCCTCAAACGGGTGCGAGTTTTATATTAAAAAATAACCTACGGTCTTTGAGATTAAATTTATATCACCTCGCACCGGAACGAACACTTCCTGACAACTACCGGCTCCCTTCTCTCGACCTGCTGCCGCCTGACTAGTGCTGGGAGATCGTGCGGCTGCTAACTACCGCCATCAGGGGAGTACCGAGCTGCGGTGTAAAATCAGACCCACTACCCTTTTGATTTAAATATATTTTACTTCTGTTGCCGAGTTGCTGTTTTCTTTTCACCTTACCACCAACAGGTAAATACGGCACATTACAAATGGTATTGCGAGTTCAAATATGGTCGTGCTAACCTCAGTATTGATCCGCGGGAGGGGCGTCCCGTAAAAGTGTTTCCTGACTTTTTATTACGCGATATAATTTCAGCATGAGCACGTTTTAGCTTTATGGTAGTTGATGCGTCGAGACCTGGGGTTTCGAAACACGTAGGCATGCGCCGCACCGGGCCGGTGCTGCGTGTTATACCTTAAAGCTGTATAGATCATGAGCGCATTCTCATTTGGCTTGGAGCCCAGCAAAGGGCGCTGCTGCCTGGCACAGTCAGCTCGGTGTGGGTACAGTTCGATGAAAGTGGTCCCAAGAATAAAGAGCGGCGGTTTCCCTGCGCCGTATGCGTGTATGTTGTGAGCACTATAAGTGCGTTGATTTTGGTGCAGCTGTGTTGTAACTTACGATATTACATTATTATACGTATTGAAGAAACCGTTGCTTGGAAAAGAACATTTTTAAAGAAGACAGGTTTATGGTTAAAATAAATTTATTGAAAATAATGTCATGTCGGTTATCACAGAAGCATTCAAGGTACTTTACGGCCGATGTCGCGGACAGGGACTACTGCAGCTACTCGGGTGGAATTCTGTGTCTACCACCAGCCGCTCTTCCAGCCGGATGACCAGCCGCCGTAGCCGCCGTAGCCGCCGTAGCCTCCGTAGCTTGGGTAGCCCTTGTACCCGCCGTAACTAGCGTAGTAGGACGGCGAGTAGAGCACCGGCCGCGAGTACACCGCCGGCGAGGAGTACGCGTACGGGGACCAGCCCGACCGGACGTGGCCGCCCCACGCCGCGCCCAGCACGGCCAGCAGCGCACACGCGCAGGCCTGCGCGGGCACGAAACTTTTAATTATTCCTAAGCCTGCTAATAGTTAGCGATCGGGGAGGGAAAGACGGGACACAAGTCCGCTTAAACCTGACACTGCGGGTTGGTGTTCGGTACCGGAAGCACACATTTCTCGATATCCGTATTCGGAACAAATTAATAATATAGCAATTTAATTAATAATGTAATTGAACCATCAAAATACAAGTAAAGTAATTACTTTTATCTTGCTACGGATGCGCCGTTGTTCTCCCTCTGCCGCGGCGTGCAAAGCAACATTCACATCGCCACCAAAGCAATCTTTTGGCCACTACATATTTATTAAAAAGATTGAAAAATACTTACGAAGTATTTCATCTTGCAGGCTGTGCAGCGGACGGGAGCGCGCAAGCAGTATGCAGGCATTGCCGCGCCGCGTGCTTATATATCGCGCGGAACAACGCTACACGACTGCACTTGCAAAGCAACACGGAGGACTAGCTTCTTAATCTTTCGGTACTATTAAAACGAACTCGAAACAGTTGCTTTATAATTTACAATGTATCCACTGCAGCCTGCCTTAGAATACAGTTTACGTCGCCCCTTAGAAGTCTTCAATGTACGATGCATTGCGGCGGAAGACCTATGATCGATCGCTTCGCGTGGGCCAGTCAAAATGCCAGCCGCGCCCGGTCGCTAAATTAATCGCATCTAAATCATGCACCTCGCCTATGGGAAGAAACAATAATATCCATATAAGGCTCTGCTCACCTTCGGCCGGCACATTGTTTTGCATACGCGATGTTTACGACGTAGTTTTGTGCGCGGGCCCAAGGTCGGCCGACGCTCTCGCCGCTCGTTAGGACTCTGCCGTGGCGTCAGCGAAGCTTCGGCTTCACGTCCATCCTCTGAACTTAGCGTACGTTTATTAGGGTCGAGAAGTTCGTTTCTGAGAGTGAATATGAGGATTCAGCTCACAGTGTTCTATCGAATGCGGAGGCTCCAGGCAGGAAGGATCGCCTCGGATCCTCGCCAGGGCTGCTAGTGTGAGCTGTGAAGATGACCTCTGCGTGCATAGTAAAAAAAGAGTTGTGGAGGTAGAGGAGGTTTTTATCGCAAAGGACAGACTTTATCGAAACGTTGGAACTGTGATATTGTCCGATGGCCGAACTATTTGTACCGGCAGAACACACCAGCACACCAGCATACCAGCTTTGTCGCTTCGGCTCGACTGAGGCCCTTATCGTTATGAGTATTCGCTCTCTTCGGTTCGTTCTTCGTGTTGGCTGCGCGCTGTCGGCCGGGCAGTTACGGTCGTGGGGGGTCGTCGCACGGCCCCCCACCTTACAAACTCTTACCATCTCTCTCTCTGAAGCAATCCGCGCGTATTCAAAGGTGATGGTGCTTTGGATCTTGAAGCTGTGTATGGGATCTTGAGCCATTTGCTTCGCCCAGACGATATGTATTGTTCATTCCCTCGCAAGTGAGAGTGCGCAAAGGTCTTAGTGCGCGCTACACGAAGACAGAAGCGCGCGCCGGGCGGCACGCGGCGCCGAGCTGTGTTGCGATGACCAGTCAGCTAATTATTTTTATAAATTATTATTCGTTAGTTTCAATTATAAAAATTTAGAATTAAAATTTTAAATCAATTTTGAACAATTCTTATGTTGTTTCTCTGCCATTTTAACAATGTACATTCACGTGACCATTTTTACTAGATTTTGAATGTGAACCGAACTTATTACAGTACATTGTACGATAGCTCTACAGCGCGCGGGGACTTGTTGCAAAAGCGCGCGCCGGTGCCCGCAAAGGACTAATTTGATGGAGCCTGGACAAAACTATAACAAGCTTTCGCGTGTCGTTATTTCGATATCTAATTTTAATTAAATCACTATTTGTCACATCTTTGTAAATATTTTTGTGCACATATGGCTTTCGTGAACAAATTTACTATGTATTGCCATCATTTTAATTCCGCTAACCTTTTTTTAGTCTTTGAGTCTCACTTTATAGATAACACGACCGAACCTTTTTCCACAGGCTAAAAACTATGTACACGTGTAAACTATGTACAACCCACAAGTGTCTCGTACGGTAATGTTAGTCTATGGAAGGAATTTAATTGTATTTGTTTTGCTGTTTGAATGTTTTGTCGTATCTCCACTGATGGCTGCTATTACAAAATTGCCTTTGTACCCTTCTTAATGAGCAGTGGCTGCCCAGCGACGCAGGACTGAGGCTGCGATCGCAGGTCGGGGGTTCGATTTCCGGCCTACGGTTGTATATATAATTAATACTTAATGCTTTAATTGTATGGGATTGCCGCTGCTCACAAACAAGTCGAGTCGCCCATGTTAAGTCCACGACCGACTCCCCCTGCCAGTGCACGCATGTGCTGACGGATCCCCCGTTGACAAGTCGGAGATCCAGTCCGGCCGCCCACTCCAATACGGTGATCCCTTCGGCTCGTCCTTGGTATTTCTCCGCGCCCTGCTGTGGGCGTTGAAGTCTCCAAGGACGATCAACGGACAGGGGAGGCAGGCCGCAGCGCAGTCCGCCACCCTGTGCAGGTGCTCCTCGTAGTCGGCGCGAGACCTGCTGGGAGACACGTAGCGGCCTCAGGCAACGTAGCTGCTTTAAGAATATACTTACTATATTTATCTATTTTACATATTAATGAATACATGTTGTATGCAATACAGTTCGGAATGACTTTTTTATCACATTGTATTCATCATCACCAATTCGGCCAATGGAGGTCCACAGCTGGACATAAGTTTCCCCCTAATGATTTCTATTCTCCGCGCTTGGCGGCCCGCGGTCTGCGCTGCGAAAGCTCGGCACCGCACCGGTACTCTGTCCCGCGCGTCATGCGGCCTACCCGCTGCCCGCTCTACCTGCCATCGCACAGGGCTATGTTTGTATGCATTCAAATATAATTAACACACAACCGGCTCTTGTGAACAGAGTCTACGAGCCCGAAAATATTATATTAATAGGTATTTAGCAAAGGTGAGCAATCTTAAGAATTTTAGATTTATTTTCGAGCGGTCAATTCTAAAACAAAAATAGCTTACAATATTGCGATAAATAGTAACTCGAGTAAACACCTCACTGTCTTAATTCTAATAATGGAGATATAATTTTTTTTAATTGGGCTCTAATATTCAAAAATTTAAAATAATATGATTGAATATACTGTTTAACGGTAGAAGTGGGCGCCGCATGTCTAACGCGACAACCGCGTACAAGAAAACCAGCACCAGCTCATGCCAATATTAATGCACTCTGCTCAAGGCTCCAGGTGCATATCCGGTGGATGCATAGCGTGCTGCATAGTGAACTGCTGAAATGGTCAGGTGATACACAGGCGCGGTCAGGTATAGGGCAAGTAATAATATTGAGATGAATAAAACCAACATCTGTTACGGGACGCGTTCCCAGACGTCCCCGCTGCTGCTGTATACGTTGAAGTTCTTACATCAAAAACTAATAAAATAAAACTAGTAGTAGTACTATTACTACTAGTAATTCAGCGCGGAAATGAATTATTGAATATTGTATTAGGAACCCTTGTGAAGACGATCACAAAAAGCCCGACTGAAGTTCTTTTGCGCTCTTCTCAAATAAAAGAGCATTTGGAACCCTCGTATCTTTATATCGAATTGAAGTTTCAAAAAAAGGAACTCAATCTGATTCTTAATTATATTAAATTACGCTTTTGTAGATGTGGAAAAGCACGCGCCAAAATGAAAAGACGGGCGCACCGAGCGCGCGCGTCAGGGGACCCTTGCGGTGACGCGCCTCTTGATGCACGGAGTCGCAGCCGATTGTTTCTGTAATCGTGTCATGAAACGACACACCATTGTGTTGAGGCGCTTATGATGTTGGGATTTAGTGAATACACAGACTGTATGGTACAAAAATATTTATTAACAATACGAACATCTTATTCTAAAATATAAATACTTTACTGAGGTGCTTTGGTTACGCCCTCGCGCTTTTCGTGATTTGTGTGTCGCCCTTGACTCGTGTGGCTCGTGTGTGTGGCGTGGGTCGCACGGTTCGCGTGGCCTCCGCTCAAGCGTGCCACTGTAGACGCCTTGATTGCGCCTCCAGGCGACGAGGTGTGCGCGGCATCGAGTGGCGCTGAGGACGCTGCGATCACGGGCGCAGACAGGGAAGTCAGCACGGGTTCGTGCGAGCTCGGGAGAGAGATTGAGGACAACAAGGGAGCATGGATACTGGGCGGGTTGAGGGGGCTTGGACTGTACAAAGAGTACTCCCCTAGCGCACCGAGTGCAGGGTTAAGACGTAAACCGAGGATTGGGGAGGAATAAAGGGAGTCTGGACCTAGCAGTGACTCTGCCGATAAATGAGTGTTGAGTAGAGGCGACGAGTAGTGAGGCGAAAGTAGATCGGCCTCGTGGTGGTTGTACAGCGGCGAGGCGGGGACGATCGGATGTAGCACGGGGTGCACCTCGAAGGCCTCCGTACCCTGCAGGGTGGGGGGCAGGTCGTGGTGTAGGGAAGGGGACAGGGCATGAGGCAGAGTGTGGAGCAGGCCTGGGTGCAGCGCTGGGATCAGCGCGGGCTCGAGTAGCGTCTCCGCCAATAATCCGCGCTTATCGCGGGGCTGGGCCATCGCGACAGCCAGTAGCAATGTCAGCATCTGCAACAAGGTGGTACTATAGTAAATACAGAAACAAAATTGAGACGGGTTGGGAGCGACGTTATGAGACAAGTCCCTGTGGTCGCTCTACTAACCCAAAAGTGGTTGTAGGATCATTCCTACGGATCCGTAGAGGCCGTCGCAGCCGAGCAGACGGCGGTGAAGTATTGCGCACGAGGAATATTTCGGTTACAGCAATTGCGCAGCGCCCAGCGCGCATCACATTAATCTCGATATATTTCTAAATATGGGGCAACAAATGAGTGCGGCTTACGACAGACGTTTTTGTTATACTAATAGACAATCCAGTTTCGGATCGGTCACGGACCAGCGGCTGCCTCGCGATGGCCGCGTGGCCATGAAGTGTGCGGCCCGGCTCAGCTGGAGCTGTCAAACAGCGTTATTAATTAATATCAAATCGCGCGTGGAACGTTCATCCTTTACCTTAAAATATGCTAATGCTATATGATTTATGTGGCGCTGGGCAATCGCTGCGTCAGTACTCGGCGCAGAGGGCTGACACTTGCTGCGTGTAACAGTGCATTCATGTCAAAGCTCTGAGGTCGTGACGCTCCGTGCCGCGGGCCGCACAGCTGCGTGTTAGCTAGATGCGTCGTGAGCTACACAAGTACGGTGTGTTCTGGGAGCCCATGTACGATCACGCTGTGATCAATAGGCGAGTACGAGTGTTTTTGGTTTTCTATTTATTAACTTAGGTGGCAAGAAAATGGTAAGATTTTATGTTGAACGAAGTAGTTGTAGTCTCTGCGTTTCATAAAGTCAATATAAAACTTCACTAATTTGAAATATGGCATAACAATGTTAGCGATAGAAATAACGACAAGCTAGTCAGTCTTTTTCTAGACTCCTTTGTTGCCTGCATATTGCTGGGAAGGCTTTTACAGTGAAGGTCCTAAGAATCATTAAGCAGAAAATGTTGAAAAGTTTATTTTTAAATCCTGTAACTGTGTTAAGGATTTGTTATTAAAGCTCAATATTTCTAAAAGCGGTTGTTAAAAAATAAAACCTGACTAAAGTCGCTGAGGGCCTTTCTTCGATCAGAGCGCGTTTGAAACCCTCCCAACTTAAAGTTGAACGATACCTTTATAGGGGAGCTCGTTTGGATTCTACTTCCTGTCAAATTGGACTTTTTTGGCATCCCCTTCGACGAACACAAGTGATCACTGCAGAAGATCCTAACGACGTGAATGAAATAATAAATATATTAAAAGTATATTACTTTTTATTAAGTTTTTGGTACTAATGTAAATATTAAAAACAAATAATTCGTCCGATACGGTGTACTGATAATACGGGTACATTATAACCGCTGGGTGCCACCAACTTGATCTACATTTGAATTTTTCCGTTTGACCCCTCGCCCCGGCTGGCCTCGTCGGAGAGCTAAAATAAAATAATACAGCAGTAAACACTCACGGGGGTCTTCATGGTGCTGGTCCGGCAGCGGTGGCCGCCTGCTTGGTGTGGTGTCCACGCGGCGTGGGTGTTCACATTTATACCGGGTGATTATTTCAGCAGCACGAGGGTTGTGCAAGCCCTGCCGCCGGTCAGCGGAGCTCTAAAACATGCACAGATTTCGTCTCGAAATTATAATTCGATCCAAAACGGAGGATCATTTCGTAACAGACAGATGTCAAGGCTCCGCTCACAGTATCAACAAAATAAATTAAATCGATAATACAAGAATGTATCGCAATATTCCCGCGTGTCGTAGCTATTTCAGTTGTGTTTACTAAAAGTATAATTATTAATGCTACACTACTGTACAGTGTCATGTTGTCGTCCAACACGTCGGGTGGGAAACAACCGCACGGCGGCCGGTCTTCTGTCAAGGCTCTGAAATCTTTCGGATCCTATGTCATGCAACAACTTGGATAGAGGCGCCGTATTTATTATTTATTTATGAATCGCGACATCAACACACAATCTAACACGGAATGCTAATTAGGAGTAAATACCATTACTGTTATGCACAACTTAAAAACAATATGTTAGCGTAGCGGGTACAATATTAAAATTAGGTATTTAAAAATTATAGATTCGTCTGTGACTGTTATCCTCTCTTTACACTACTTTTACATATACATGGGTTGGTTTGTAAAGATTTATAAAAATAATTCTGAATTACACAATTACGGACTGCTCAGCGCTCCCGCGCGACGTGTACAGTCTATCCTCATACAGGAGAGGGGGGTGCGGGAGAGGCGCAGACCTTTTTGAAAATCGTGTACTATAGTCAGAACAAACGTGTACATGGAGCTCTTCGCAAGACTCACCTCACAGTCTACTGTCTCCCATGGATTCCTCTGCCTTCGAGGCACGCTCGTGCAGATTCAAGCACCATTCCATGAAGGCCACTACTTCACCCCTCCGCAACAGTCTTGACCTCATTCCCATAGAGCCCATTTATAACCCTGATCAAAAAATTCCTCCTAAACGTGGTGTTTGCTTCGCATAACGCGGCCCAAATGTTTTCCGTGGCTAATTAACAACTGCACGAAACGGTTGCCACTGGAGCTGAACTTGGAACAACATCAGCTCATACAATGGGCCGCCGGGCTCTCTCAGTCCATTTACAAGTTATTGGTGTATGTTGTTAAGCTGTGACGGATTAGTCTCACGTTGGTTCGTGACCGTCGAGTCACCAGGAGTTCGCAATATTCTTGCCACCGCTGGTTTTGTTCCTTCTCAGTTTTGTGGAACGCACTTTATTTTTTTTAGTAAAATCGGCACGGCGTATGAGGACCTCATGTGGACATCCAACTCTATCAATAAGTAAGGATGTGATGTAGTCGCGACTGCAGCGGCGCTGATGGGCGACGCGTTCGTCCTGTGTACGGGCACAGGACTTTCATTTACGTGCTTTTCGAAAGCAGCGCAAAAAGTGTTATCGGCTCGCGTCGAACTCTGTTCTCACGCCGCCGACATCCGCTGCGCATAATATTTTTGTTTATATTATTGAAATCATTTTACTAAGTTAATCATAATTTTTACTGCGCACTGATTTATGTTCAGTAGACGGCCTTACCGCTCGCAGCAACTCGTAAACAATCTTTTGACGGGCATTCATTTTAATATAAAATATATACAGTTGTGCAACTATGATTTTTTTGGTGCTCACGCATGTATTTGACATTTACTATGTTCTACATAAAAAAATCACTTAAATAATACTTTTTTTTTTAAAAATATAATTATGCAAACGTAATTGACCATTTTAATAAATTTTATCTTGTGGTGTGTGCATCTGCAATTAGAGATGCGATGAAAATGTAACGACTATATTTTCATGTAAACATGTGCATGTGTACACACGTACAATGTACATACAACGTGTACACCGTGTTTGGTGGCAAATTCATATTTGCAAGCAATTTTTTAAAGAGCATTAAACTATAGAATATAAATGAAGATTTTATTTTTTGAAGATTATGTCATCTAAATGTCTTTTGTCGAGTTGGACACAATATTCAACACGGAGCCTCATGTTCAGCACCACGCGCTGTAGTAACCTCGGCTTGATTGAGCTGGTTATTCGACAAATATTTACTTTTAAATTCACCCGACTGCGGGCGTTGTTATCGCAAACTCTTTATTCGAGATAGCTTTATAAAAAAACTCCCTGTGGAGGTAAGTCGGGTGACCACCGGTGGTAGCCAGGAGATGTCACCAATGCGACTGATTAGTTTTTGTGGGAGCTTCCCTTAGCAAGTTCATTGAAGCTGTGTGTGACGTCGCACTATCCTGTTAGAACTGTGTTATGATTAAGATGGATGAGCTTGCACGTTCGGCAAAAAAAAAAACAAATCACGTGTCAATAATTACCGCTATTGACGTTCGCCGTCTGACTTCGAACAGTTTCGAATAAAAATGGTCCGCTCGCCCTGTTCGTGGATAAGGGTCCCAAAAAGTGACCCCGGGGCAAAGCGATGGTTTTTTGCAGTATCAGTCGAGGGTCGCTGGTTCTTGGAGACCAGTAACGGATGTTTTGCTTGTTGTTGTGGCCGTTTAAGTGAAAATGAGCCTCGCTGCTCCGAAAAATGAACCAACATGGCTAGATAAAAAAAATTGTGTGAACAAAAATCTCATGGATAATCGCTCTTGGAAGTCTCAGCGAGTCTGCCCTTTTCCGTATTGAAAGTCGTGGATTTTCACCCAAACTGCTTTCATCCATTATTCTGGACTCTGACCACGAGGTGTTCATAGCCAAAGCAATTGCGCGGGTCCTTGCCTCCAGGAAGGCATTAAAATTAACACTCGGTTCATCACTTATCCGTCGAAGACCGGGGTGTGAACAAAGTTGTCATCGATGCCAACGGCACCACCTTTTTGCCGCTCCATTTATAGGTTTTTGAAATATTCGCTTTCACAAAAATATAAATCTATCACCAGACACCCTGTATATTTCTATGCATCGCCGACTAAAGCTTGAGAACAGAAATATTGTTTCAGTTTGCCATGTGCACGGTACACGGTGTATGAATTGTTTGAAGGATCAGAGCGCGCCGGCGACGGCAGCCGTGGGCGCGAGCGGTGCCGTCTAATTATTTAGTTTCAATAATCCGGAGGCCGCGGCAGTTTGGGCGTCGACAACATTCTTTAATCTGTCGGGAAATCCATTTTAGAGAAGGCCGGTACAAAGCCTGCTCTATATGCCTTATAAATATATATGGCATCCAATAAAATAAATTACTTGATGGAAGATTTAACATTTGTCATTTGTATATGTATATATGAGATAATCACTTTTTAATGTAAATATGTCACAGAACAACATTAAAATATTGTTTTATAAATAAAGAAACTAATGATTTATTTAAGCAAATATTGTTTCTTTCGCATTCCTAATCTTCGTAACAACATACCTAGTTAGTATAAAGTGTAAATAATAATTTATAGTCATATAATCTATTGCCCTGACTCACTGGCCCGCGTAAGGTTCATAGCTCCCTGCCGCTATCCTCGGACGGGTCTCACCATCATGAGAAGTGTTAGCGATGCAGCAGACTTGCACTGTGATGGCGTTGGCAAATTATATGTAAAATAATTTTGGACCAGTTTTTAGGAGAACAATATAGGGATTTGTTTAAATATTTTTTTTCTTTTTTTCTTAAATTTTGACTTTTTTCCTTAAAATTAAATTTTCCTTTCCCTAAATTAAATAATATTATTATATATATATATATATATATATATATATATATATATATATATATATATATATATATATATATATATATATATATTTATTGTGGGTTTTCATTGCTGCATCAATTGTTTTTATCACAATTCTTTGGACACGGAACTTGCCTGTAATAGATTGTTGCGCTTGTGTAAAAGTATATCACCTATTTACGTCGTAGACTCCACTGTGTGTAAAGAGGTATAGGTTAGTAATTAAATAAAAAATACTCATGACCTATTTAGTCAAGTATGTGTATAAAATCGAAATGCCGCTGCCCAATCAAAATTATTGGTATAATAAGATACACAGAATAAGTTTGGCCCGTTATGGACAAATGCCTGTAGTTCGAGGCTCGCCCAGAAATTTCATTCCGGGTATCGTCACATTGTTTAGTTCGGCTTGGGTGGTGCTTCGTGGTGATTTTAATAAACCTGTTTGAAAACCGACAGCGGCCACATGTCGGCTAATTCGAAGGCAATATCGGATTAAATGAAGGTGTAAATGAAGCGGCGCGCGCTGCACGAGCGGCGGTGGCGCTGCGAAAGCAGGGGCCCGCGGCCGCGCCGCCGCGTCTCCCCGCGCGGGCCAAGTGCAAGGACCGCGAAGTGGAATCTTCCGCACAGGCCGCACAGGCCGCGCCGCCCACGCCGCCGGCCTCTCTAACATTGTCACCTTGCCCACCGTATCGAGGTCGTACATAATTACAGCAGTTCATTGTTTATTCTAATTTTTTTCACAGCACTAATTAAAGACGACCACAGCACGTAATATAAAAGACGCAAGTCGTCGGTTTAACACGGCAGCAACATTACAGACTCTCGCTTACATGTAATAAAACTAAAAAAAGTTCATTAACAAACGTGAAAAAAACCTTATTGAAATGTAAATTAATTTTTAAGTGACAGTAGAAGTTGGGAACGAACCGCTATTATTAAGGCTATTGTAAATTCATTCATCAATCATTGTAGCTTTTGCCAGAGCTTATTATTTTTGTGGGACCCGAATTAGTTGTAGTTCCTTTCAAATTGGGCTTTTCTAGCGTTCTCTCTTCTCATAACGTCCACGAGTGACGTACTGTAAATGTTTCGAAGTGGACAACAATTTAACTGAACAAATTAGAATAAACGTTCAAACTATAAAAAACTTTCTGGTATTCTGAACGATAGCTAAGTTAGTGATTATTGATCCCAGGTTGTAAGATGACAATCGATTGAAATGAATTCCACGTATTAATTAAAACCTTCATTATTCGAAAAAAGAAATCGGCGGCAAAAGAACTTTCGCAGTCGCCCAATATCTGCAGTAGTTTTGTAGAATTTGAAAAATATCAAAAAGATTAAATGAAAAGATTATCTAACTGACGAAATAAAGTACCCAACGCATGGAAAGTATTTCACCCACAAATATTGTGCTCCCAATCTAGTGCATCACGTCACAGCAGGGATGCGGTATTTGACCGCATACGATCTCACTGTTCCGCAACACAACTATAACTGTGGCAAAAGCTTCACTTGATTCCTGAAATGTGTCACAATCAATCATTAACGTCAAACAAAAAAAGAATATTTCATTTTAGATTTTAAACAAAAGACATAATCATTAAATTAAACTTTATTAAATACATGTAAAGACAACTGAAACAATAATTAACTATTGGTCTTTGAGAGCCATCGTGAGTAGTTGCAGATATGATCTGTGATTCACACATAAACCCATTTAGGTTTCAAGGAAGCTAATAATGTAACTTCTTGTGTCTACATATTTAAACAGTATGTAAAAACTTATGAAGATTATTGAAATTAGTGCGTTTACGATTATAATTGAAAATATGAGCCGTTGCCACCGAAGTGCGAGTTCTGCGTGTTTACATCGGATGTAGTGTTACAGCGCTTTCACGAATATTCTGTTTGATGTTGTTCAAGTAAAACAAAAACGATTTCGGTATGTGATAGTGGACTAATCACGGATGCACACGCCTGAACCAAATAGTAAAAGTCGTTCGAGCCGACAAAAAACTCAAGACTCAGCCGACGAGATTACAGCGCACGTGTTTGTGACGCGCAGGGAATTGTGTTTGTCGACCATCTTGAGAAAGGCAACACTGTCAATAGATAATATAAGACGGCATTCTTGGATCGCTTGAGTGCAGAAGAAAAATAACGACAACTTAAAAGTGCCGTTTCACCACGACAATGCCAAGGTCACGAGCAGATTAAAACATGATTAAATTATATAAATTATACTTCGAGTTATTTCCTAACACCAGAGAAGGAAAATTGGGTCAAATGAAGATTTGATTACCGAAACATTTTTATTTCGCAAGTAAAGACAAATCGTTTTACATGCAGAACATTGGAACGTTGAAGAACTGTTTGAGTTGAAACGTTCCTTATGTTTATAAATAAATATGAAGCCCTTTCCGATTCGGTCGCCACCGTTCATTGTAACTGCCATAGTATTCGTGTAGCATAGGTTTGGGCACTGTTGAGGAGTTGTAGATCATAACTGGTTTTTATTTCCTCAATATGAAGTAGGAAGAAATATATGCGCAGGTGTTTTTTATTAGACCAATTAATGTGCAATATTTATGTGGAAGTGCTGCAATTTACGAGGGTATCGAACTAGGTTTAGTTCGCAAGACAGCTGCGGGAGAAAACGCCTGTTAATAAAAAATAGCAACTTCGTCGAAAAACTAATTTGCTCCAAACATTGTCGTTCACGTCGACATTGTCCTGAATGCTCGGCTGGCCTTCCATAAAATATATAATATAACAGCCTAAGTGTAAACGTAAGTAACGGGAGATCATCAGGAATATCGTCCTGATGATCCCCCGTGCTTAGTAAGTAGGTTGAGGGTAAGCACTCTCAGAAAATAATTGCTCATCTGCAGTGGCAGCGGGCAGAGTGCGTCGCTCGGGCAAGCATCGGCCGCTCGTGCCGGCCGGTATTCGGGTGGCGGCCGAGAGCTGGCAGGTGTGTTGTGTTCAGTTTCCTAATAATAGAGGCTAATAGAGGTGATTGCAGCGATTTTTGTGAGAGGCCTATGCGTTGCAGCGCGTCCTTTGGCTGACGTGATGATGATGATGATGATACGGTGCAGATGGCGCTGCGGCTGCAAGTTCGGTCGCTGCTATTGACTACAGTCCTTATCAGAGTGGCCGCTGTAAGTTTAGGACCTTAATTAAATACTGCAATGACAACGCAAAAGTTACGTGATAATCATATTACGTAACTTTAGCGATAAACCAGAGCCAGTAAAATATACAGCGGGCCGAAATAAACCAGTAATTAGAAATAGTGCATTACTAACGAAATATTAAGTTAGCGTTAAACTTTAAAAACAATTTGGTTAAAAGTGATGAATGTCCATCGTATTATCGATCAAATTCAGCGGCTAACTGTCTGATAAGACCTTAATTGAGAATTAACTGTTCGAAAAACTGGAACTTCTGTTTATATTCCTTTAATCGGTGTTAATATGAAAATTGAAATTAACGTATTGTTCCAGCGTTTGCAACTCAAATCACGTTAAACTACGGTTTACGTGAGATTAATCATAATGTAGTGGTAGAACTCTAAATATCACGTGGTTGCCACGCGTTAACAGAGAGCAATATCGAACAACAATTGTTACATTTCATTTGTCACGTTGGACTTTTGCTACACAGTTTACACAAATTAAAGCAGATGACCTTCTTGAACTGGCCACAAGCCTAAGCAGTTACTTGCCTGTAGTGTCACCTGCTGATCTAGTGTGCAATTAGCGAACATTCGCACTAGAACAACTTACTCCCAAAAGACTTAACGTATCCGTTGTAATATTGTTAATGTCGATTATTATTGAAGTTCCTGGGTTTTCCAATCAGCGCGGAAGACGACCGAGGCTTAAGAGAGTAGAAATTCCACGTTACTCAGCCAATGGCAGATGTAAAGTTCCTAAATTTTCCACCTGACACCAAAGACCGTGGTCTAAAAATGTTTTTACGTTTTACTGAAGCGCTACTGCCTCACCGCCTATTGAAGTATTGAAATAATAACTGCGATCCAATCATGCGCACATTGCGTTGTTCTTGCGCTCACTCTCACTCACTCATCTGCAATATCGATAGCAATTAACAATTATAATAACATTAGTGTAAAACGTTAATAACATGAAGTAACGGCCAACACCAGGAAAACCGACTGCGATCTTCTTTTTATAAGTTATTTCGGCAATGTAAAACTTAACCTTAATATCTCCAGGGACGGCGCAGAAGTACACTGTAACTGTGGTGAGTGTAAAGGAAGATTTGTAGTGGCCACTATCGTCAGGCGGGCCTGGCGCCAGGTATAGCAAGATGCGTGCGCTGTACTTATCCGAATATAGCATAGAACCAACACACCGTAGTAAACGTAATCTATAGTTAACCTAAATAGAGAAATAGACAAACAGCCGCGAAGAATGGGCGACATATTGTTCAGTGCCTTGAAATGGTATTGCCGATTTTTGTAAGTGAATACTGCACGCGGTGTCATTGATAAACAGATAAAGTAAAGTCCAGGGTGCCCGGCTAGTTACCGAAGTGGGTGTTCAGATGTGTGAGCATGTGCGAGCGCACCGGGTGCACCGGACGCACCAGACGCACTGCACGGCTCGCGAGTGCATTGCGCGTGTTCGGGGGCCGCGGAAAATTTTGCGAAGGCGAAAAGAGAAAGGAAAAGTTTATACGCATTACATAACGCGCGCTGGCGGCGCGGAGTGGGCTGGTGCACTAGAAGCCGGCCTCAGAGCTAAAACTAAAAATTTCCACTTGTGAATAACAGCTAAAATCTTCTATCAATTTTATATTCGTGACCTTCGCGGTGGACACAGCGCCATGTATGGATTTATTAAGTTACTCACTACCTTGGCCTTAAACTGGGATGATGTAACTGTATCAAAGTTTTTATTAGATAGATAGAGCAAGAAGGCATATGCTCGGTAGTGCTTTTACAACGCGTGACGTCAGCGCGGCCGACGTCGGTTTCATTATTTAGGCAATTGCTCTTTCTTGGATAAAATACAGTTTTGGGGAATCTATTTTTATATACCGCTAACAGCATCTCGTATCGTCGAGACATTATTCTTGACAGATTCATATGCAGCGGTTCCAACGACGACTGTCCCTGCGACGCCGGAACGCCTCCGTTTATATTACCGACAAGACTCATGTAACATTTTTACACCTTCAGTAATACATTATTATTATTTATTTATTTAACGATACAATATATAGAAAATAGATAAAAATACTCAATATCACCACTAGCCTTGTATTATTGTCTTCAATAACTCGAAAACTCAAAATTCTCTTGAAAATTTCGTCTCAAAGTGATTATATAATAAATTTAAGAATTTCATATAAGAAACTGGTAAATAACGATATATAAATGGCGATAACAGAGCTTGGAAATGAATTGCTCTAACTGTTGTGTCATACAGTAAAGGTGACCAAAAAACCGATCCGAGTTTGTGGTGGGCTCTTCACAGAACAGAACGCGCTTGATGCCTTCGTAGCTTTAAGTTGAAGAATGTCTTGGAGACTTCAATCTGATTCTAGTTTATGTCATGACGTGCACAGACGGTCATTTTAAATGATATTATTTAGATTATTTAAAGCCGTGGTCAAATTGCGACTCTTTGAGTGATTATCTTCGGCTCCGATTGATTGCAGAACTTCTTCAATATGTGAATATAGATAACCTGTGTCAGCTCCCAGGATATCGAAAATTATTGGTGTGAATAATTATTATTATTATTATTCTATCATAAAATTAGCGTAATCCAAAATACCGTTCATGATTATTAACCGGCATCTTAAGTATTATTAGGAGTGCTGTCATATACGTGTGCCATTACGTCTAACTTCAATACATATATGTTGTACTTTTATTAAAATAATTTCAATAAATATGATTCTTGTAAAAAAAAAACATTCTTCTGCGTTCTTCAAATTTCGAGAAATGGCTGGCACTATCAAAGAGCTAGGACACTCCTGATACATGTGTATATATATATAATAAATCTCTATTGACCATATGGCTTCATAAGAGACTAGAAGCGGCTTGCATCCAGCGTCCTCATCATTAAAGACTCGACTTGTAAAATTACTGATAAATACCTGATTTGCGTCAGATCGTATTACAATAAGCAATTACAGCGCCGGGGGAAGCGGCCCGTGCCCGCTGAGGACGCGTACAATTAATGAGCGGCGCGGGTGCCGCAAGAGGTCTGCGCGCCGGACAAAAAGCTCGCGGCGCGCGTGTCGCAACGGACGCCGCGGTTTTTGCTGACGTTGCACAGAGCGACGGCACCGCGGCACCGCGGCGCGCAGCCTGTACTCACAACGCGCGGCCCGACTCCTGAGGAGGGTGAGCTACGGTACATTAATCTTCAAGCAATGTACTTTGCATTTGTCTGCAAAGAGACGACGAGATTCTGTACAATTTAATCAATAAAAGAACTTCATGTCGTCAACTATCTAAATATATCAGTCTGTCTGTTCTATGCAACGTAACCATAGCGCAGTAATTACCATTTTTAAAACTGAGTCCAAGAGGAAACACCGAGGTTCGATCGGTCCGTTATCTGGAGCACATGTTCTCTGCAACACCGCTAGTTAAATAGACGGAGACACACCTAACGATTCTCTTAAAATACGAGTATTTGAAAGTAAAATGGTGCATTACCTCGAACATTATAAAGTTGCAGTTGTGTAATATATTAATAAGTTATAATAACAGCGCACTGGTTTTTTGCTTACTCAATGAGATCTCAGTATTTTCTTTGACGTGTTAACTATAAAAAATATAATTCGTTTGATCATTAAAATTGTAAGCGATTTTTATATTAATCTTGTACATTTAATGTATCACTAATTTTAATTATGGATGTTAAAAGTTGTAATAAATGCTTTTACATGTAATCTATGATTTTTATGGACTTGTTTATCGAATGCACAAATCTTTAAAAATGTAAACGCTAGTAAGCAAGGAAATATCTATTGTTAATTTCTGAATGTTGGCAATGCCTGCCGTTATTATTTACAAACAAGTGCTTAACTTAAACTTTTATACTGTCTTATTTAATCCCCATATTAGTTGTTAAATAGCTTAGTGATCCGTAGTAAATGCATAACATTAAAAAGCATTTGTAAAATAAATTGTGACGTTATGTATGGCAATGTTATGACATGTAAGGTTGTTTATGTAATGTATATCTAAATAAACTTGATTCCGATAGTCACTCCGCTACAGATAGAAGCAGCCGATGCCTTTGGTAAAAGGTTACAAGCAATTACAGATTCTGATTATTTGCAGTAGCTGCTGTGATTTGTTCGAAATAAGAACGATTGTTGATTGGGTTGTGGTAAACACTCCCAAATGGAAGTTAGTGAGTGAGCTGAAGTCGTTGCTACACGAACATATTAGTAGCTAAACACTTAACAGAAATGAATACAGGTTTCTTTAGGAAATTTAATGAATATGTAGCCTTCGTTATAGGCAACTTTGTACGCTTCTTATAATAAACTCTTATGTAATGCCTCAGATTTAAAAATAATGGTTAAACATCATCTCATGATGAAGGATCTCTTTAAATCATTTATAATGTTACAGCTCAGGAATGAATTGCTTCAACTAATGAATGAGGGTCGTTAGTAAAAGTAATCGCAAAAAAATCAGATGAGCTTGTTGTGGGCACTTCTCAGATAACCTTGTAACGTTGTACTGCATGTCGTCGTATGATTAGGGTGGATTTCAATTTTATTCAAATTTCTGTCAAATTGTTGTTTATCGTTGTCTTCTCTCAAAGTATATAAGCGATCCTAAGCTGGAGATAATGTTAATAAGCATTCGATATATTCCCGCGGCGCCGACGCGAGCGGCCGCTGCGTGTGCCAACGTCCGGCCGGCGTGCGCTTGCGCTGCGACGACGGGACGCACGGTCAGACATTGCAACGCGATGTCATGCGTGTGTATCAGTGCTTTACCGCAGGTGTCATAGGCGGCGAACGTCTACTTTGACACCAACACAAACTTAAAATTGTAGCAGCCCCACGAGACCCACGAGACGCAGGAGTCCCGACCGACGTCATCTAACAAATAATTCCATGATAACACTCCGCATGGTGCAGTCTTGCCTTTAATTACACACAGCTAATTATTTCGCCTAAATTTCTCTACACCTAAAATGTATAATGACGCTGTTGCAATTGAGCAAATATGTCTGATCAACTTTGAAGACTCATCGTTATAATATTTTTAGAATTTAAAACATTGAACCCGATGTAATCTGTGGGCCAACTTAAATTGTTGATTTTCATAATGTTACAGGTAACGCCATCTATCGACTTGCTTCTCTCTTAATAAATGTCAATGAGTCATAATAACGTAACGTAACTGTATTGTAAGTTCCATTTATAAGAAATTAACAAACTCAATGTGCCCTAGTTTATTAATATGAACGAACAAGGCGTTCTAACAGAACTTGTCGGTGACGTTATTTAAAATATTAATAATAAAATTTAGACTACAGTATGTTTGTCCGGCCGGGGAGCCGCGGGTGCGCGTGCAGGCGGGGCGACGCCGGCACTTAATTGTAGTTTAAATAAACGTGAAAGTTGTCCCGCGCGCGCTCGCACTTGCTCCACATGGGCCCGCTGCGTGTGTATGGGCTATACATCCGCGCTTAGGTAACAGTTCAGTGGGGGAATTTGTTATGCGGGAGCTGTCCAGTTCGGGTGACAAACGGACCGGGCCGAAGCTTCCCAGGGTGCTCTTAAAGTTAGTTTCTAAATCCAGATTTCGAATAAACGTCCTGTGTGCCATCCCTCCCATCTGCGACAACTATAAATGCTATTAAAACAAACTGTGAGCTTTCATGATAAGAATATCAATAAAAGCAGTGATAGGATGGCGCGTAGTACCCGGCGCTTTGTACCCATGCCACACTTGACGGTACGGCCACGCCGTCGGTAGAGCTAACGGATTACACGAGAGTAGGCAAAGAAATTAGGCGGAGGCCAAGTGGTGAGATTGCAATCATTCTTTGTCGGGAAACACACGAACATTCGATCATTCAGCTGCCGCAAGTGAAGCCGGCAGGTACGAACCGCAAGTGCCAAACTGACCCAATTATGTCAATTGCTTTAGATGCGAAATCAAAATTACAGGTACGAATGTAGTACACGCTGTGTGGACATACTAATCAGACTTTTTTAGCAAGGGAATGGACACTCCCTGCCCCGGCCGCACGACGAGAGTACCCGGTAATTGTTGTAACTCGCTAACACTCCACACGAATGTCGGCTCAGGATTGGCAACTTCATGGTTATCCGCATTTGTTAAGGTTCGAGTCGACCGCTGGAGCGTAAGTTATTATTTTTATTACACATGAATAATTGATTAAAAACCTTCACACCCTGAAGTGACCACGGGACTACACCGAGCAGGCGCACTTGCGGTCTACGCCTGTGAACAACGTTGTTGCTAATCCAATACAGAGGTGCTGATTGACGTTAGGTAATGATAGTAATAAGATAAAAGTTTGTATTTGTATCAGTTTATTGAACTTACAACGAATTAAATCAGCGTACACAGTAATTTGGCACGGGGGACCCGCGCGGTCGCCTTGGGGACATACGGGGTGAAGGAGAGGGTGAGGCGAGCGCGGGAGCTGATGCGTAGAAACTAGTATGTACCGATCACGGGATTCAATGCAGGTAGCCGTGGCCGAGGCCCAGCAGTGGCGCGCCGTAGCTCAGCTTGCCGCCGTACAGCCCATGGTCCAACACGGGCGCGCTGTACACGCTATGGCTGATGACGGGCGCCGCCGCCACGACGCTGTGCCCGTAGCCCAGCCCGCCGTAGCTCAGGCCGATGCCGTGGCCGCCGTAGCCCAGGCTGCTGTAGCCCAGGCCGATGTCGTGGCCGCTCAGCGCCAAGCCGTGGCCGCCAAGCCCGATTCCATAGTCCAAGCCGACGCCGTGGCTGACGATCGGCGCGGAGGCCAGCCCGTAGCCCAGGCCGAGCAGGCCACGCTTCTCGTTCTTCTTCTCCTCAGCGCCGTACGCCACGCCCAACAGCAGCAGTGCACACACCTGCCGACAGCGCGCGCCCTTCAGCCGACAAGAAACCGTACCTCGCAGCGGCTGCACTGCCGTCAGCGTGTGCTCACTCGGTACGGATTCTTATCTTTGACAACATTAATGCGATGTGTGTCTTAAACTACAGACGAATAAAATCGATGGAGCTAAAGATTTAATAAGGATGAACAGGATCGTTGTCGTTACGGCGCGGGGCTCCAAACCCTCTCAGCGACCCTTATCCACTTTTTCGTAACTGTAAAGTTATTAATTGATAGTACATATGTGAAGTTAGAACTTACGATAGCCTTCATATTGCGTGGGTGGTCGCGGGGGATGCTCGGTGAACACTGGATGCCGGCTGAGCTCGCTCGCGGCTTATATAGGCGGCGGGCGCGGGCCCCGGAGTGCGGCGGCTAGATTTAAGGTACTTAGGGCGGATATGTTAGACTCGATAGTGTCGCCGGCCCATGACTCACGCCCGCTCGCCTTACATATTCACTCAAAGTTTCGCACGGTGCCTTCAAATCCGGTAAATGCAGGTGGTAAGGGACCCTTTCGGACGTCGTTCTCAGATCGATTTGCGTTCTCGACTTTCCGAAATAATATACATTAATCAAAATCCGGATAAAAGTTGTATTCACGAGGTGAGGCTGATGACGGTGCCGTCGAATTTAAATACTAAAGCTGAGGTTTCTTCTGAGTGCAAAAAAAGCCACCTGGGTCACCAAAAACGTATGTCGCTCAGTACCGTAGTGTTTCGTCGAGGGCTTCCGGCAATACTACACAGGCACCAGTTTTCAGATAGGTAACGCCAATAATAAAGACAATTTTAAAAAAATGACATATTCAACGTACACGAGATTAAAGAGGCCGAAATAAAATATGAAAAACAATTAAATTTATGCGGGAATGTCCTACTGATTTGAACCCGGCGACGATCCAAATTTATTTATTTTGTTTATTAAACCAACAGTTAACACACGGCACAGTAAATATAGACACATTAAAATATGTAACGATTTACAAGGATTTCATAGTTATGTTACTTAATAATTATAAGTGAAAAAATGAATATAACGCGTCGTCACCGACATTAGCGAAGTTACTTCATAAAGAACGGCTCGGCAGCCGTCGCACGGCAGCAATACTCGCATTAAACGGTCCACGACGAATTTTTCACAAATTGTGTCAAAGCACCTGCTTACTCTTATCAGATAATAATTTTATCCGTGAGCGTTAAAAGTTTTCTCGAACAATTTAATTCTAATAATATTTCTCACCAATTGTGTCCGAGATTTCTCTGCGAGACGGGGACTGCGGGCGTTGGTGATGCGACGCGTACGGTAAAAGTCAGACATGCGATCCGCAGCTTCCTGCTCTCGTCGTCACGCTGCACCGCTTCGCAGTTGACGGAGCGCAGCGTGCTGAACATCGTGTAGATAAAAGGCTCCGGTTGTGGCCTCCAGGTCACCAGCGCTTTCTTTTGATACCGAAACCTTGCATCTCAGAGCTGTGGCAGTGCGGCGGAGTCTTTTAGATGGAGCGGGTGTTACGACGAATGCGACGACTCATTGATGCACTTGTCAGGATGTTCTTGTAATTCATCAAACTCAAATTGAACCCGTTTAAGTGCTCACTGTAGCGGGGGCAACTCGCACAAAGATTTCAAATGAATGAAAATTTCATGATGTACATTTCATTTCATAATGTACATTTCATTTCGTCATGTACACTTTATTTCATGATATACATTTCATTTCATGATGTACATTTTATTTCAAGATGTACATTTTATTTCATGATGTACATTTCATTTCATGATGTACATTTTATTTCATGATGTACATTTCATTTCGTCATGTACACTTTATTTCATGATATACATTTCATTTCATGATGTACATTTTATTTCATGATGTACATTTCATTTCGTCATGTACACTTTATTTCATGATATACATTTCATTTCATAATGTACATTTCATTTCGTCATGTACACTTTATTTCATGATATACATTTCATTTCATGATGTACATTTTATTTCAAGATGTACATTTTATTTCATGATGTACATTTCATTTCATGATGTACATTTTATTTCATGATGTACATTTCATTTCGTCATCTACACTTTATTTCATGATATACATTTCATTTCATAATGTACATTTCATTTCGTCATGTACACTTTATTTCATGATATACATTTCATTTCATGATGTACATTTTTTTCCACATGTACATTTTATTTCATGATGTACATTTCATTTCATGATGTACATTTTATTTCATGATGTACATTTTATTTCATGATGTACATTTTATTTCAAGATGTACATTTGATTTCATGATGTACATTTCATTTTATGATGTACATTTTATTTCATAATGTACATTTCATTTCGTCATGTACACTTCATTTCATGATGTACATTTCATTTCGTCATGTACATTTCATTTCATGATGTACATTTTCCTCTACCGCAATGGTACAGACTTTAATCCATGGGACAAACGAGTTTTGCAGTGTAGTTTTTTTGTTGTATGTACAATTTTTCATCTTACTAATTCTTTGTTTCAGTTTTTAGGTGCAACGCTATTTACTGTCGTCCATTTATCTTATATATATTCTTTGCTCAAATCAAATACTTATTTTATATAGTTAAATACTTTCTGCTTCAGTTGTCTGATGCAGCTGAGTTATGTGCGGCGTTTCCAAGCACCACTCTACTACCCACAACAAGACCTCTTGAAAGCGGCCTGGATCCAGAGCTATCGAATGACTTTAGCAAGATCGTATGTTCAACGTGTTAGAGGAAGTGTTACTTTGTGCTCGTCATGGTCTCACTCCAGAACCTCAAGGCCCAGTGGTCATCAGTTCTGCTCTATGTACTACAACTAATGTCACTTGGTGTTTTGAACATGTATTTTTTTTCTCTTATCGAAACGCTCAGCCGCTGCCTTTTTTACAGTCCTACTTTTAATCAGACCTTCATGGATTCCTCGACTACAGGCTGGCAGGAAGTGATTCGATCTGCCAGCCGGTCGTCGCGACTATCTTCAATGTTTATAATTCTTTGTTATATTTGCTTCCTTGTGCAGTGCTCTTTGTTATTTTACTTGGGAGAAGTGCCTTCACGACTTTACTCGTTCTTGGTTGCAAGAGTGATGCCAGTCAAGAACGAGTACAGGTGGGCCGACACAGACTAAAACCCGACGACGCTGGACATGGGCCGGTCGTTCACCCGATTCGTCCTCCGCGCACTGCTTTTGGGTTTGCGCGTGCATGCAGGTGCGCGCCTAAATCGTATTCAAATGGCGCGTTTGAATTATTTTCCGGACTTTAGCAAAAGGACATTTCCAGTATTGCACGCGTCCCGCGACCGGTTGCAGCCCGCTAATTACCTTAAAGAAACCTTGCCGAAACTCGTTTCGAATCCTAACGCGATGGGGTAAAAACCATTATCACCTGCGTTAGGTAATGAGGCTGTATTCACTTTCCCTAATTACTCAACACCAAAAATAATTAAAGTACCTTGCACTGTGTGCGTATGCACTGGACTCGAATCCCGAGGCCCGGGGCACCGCCGTTTGCTTGATTTTTTCGTTCGCGAGCCATGTCGCTAGTGGCAGCTGCCAAGCACACCACTCGCATACGAAGAACACTTTATCTCCTTTTTTATGCCATAAACTGGAAATTATAGACTGTTGGTAAGAAGTAAGTCGCTCCAATAAATGCGGGATGACAAGAGTCATTACGTTGTAGCAGTAAGTTTGATTTGGTATCGTTTTAAAATGAAACAAAATATACCAAGAAAGCAGAGAGTAGTTTAGTGGCAGTAACTAGGATTTCTTGTTTTTTTTTGGCCCCCTTTTTAGGGACCTCTCATCCCCTCCGTCGTGTATGGAGCAGGGAAATAAACTTTCAGGTAAATGAGTTTTTCAGGTTTTTTAATTTTCATTTACAACTCCTTTCTGCTTTCACAATATCTTTTACGCCTTCCTATTGTCCTTCACATGTTCTATGATTCCTCCTTTTCAATCTTCTCCCATATGCCGCCTTTCTTCTCTCATCTACGTGCTCTGGTCACAATAACACATTACACATCACAGATTTTTATGACTCGTTTCTACATAACATGCTTCATTTCTAGTTTTACAATTAAAGTTTAAAATCATTATTTTGCCTGTATAGCTTTTTACGTGATATTTATCACAATTTTGTTTATTTCCTGCGAGTCTTTATATTTACGGTCGAGTCCTATATCTATTTATCGTGATCTGCGTCACGTTTTACAATAATCAAGGGATGTATGATGTGAGGAATGAGTAAGGGAGAATGCTCACTCCCTCCGTCGTTCTCCCTACCTTGGCCTCGGAATCAGAATAACTAGACTATAGAACCCCTCCGAGAAATTTTTTGACGAATACAGAGGCCAATTTTAAAAGCCGCTTGGGCGGTGACGGGAAGTGACCAGGTGCAGAGGCCTCAACGCCGTTAGCGCTCTGATTTAAGTGCGCCCGGAATAGTTGAAGCTCGACTTGATTTTAAAGTCAAGCTTTGTAACGAGCACACGAGAACGCTCCGTATTACTGACCACTACGGCCTCAATACTTTTTACGAGTTAAACACTTCGTGGGCGTTAAATTTCGAATTTAAACGCCGATTTGAATTCGGACGTTATCAGTGAGATAGTAGCTGCGCGAGTGTTCGTGCCAAAACCATGATTTGTATATAGCCTCTGTAAATACACCACCTTGACCGTACTTGGATTCTGTTTTCTTTGAATTTTTTTACATTTGGACCTGACTGTGGATATTGGGAGAAACTCCAGCAACGCTTCTATCCAGTATGAGGTCTGGTATGCCGGCCTCGTATAGCCTGTATACGAGTCCATTATGCTTGACTTCGTAGAACGCTTAGGCAAAACTATTAAAAATATTCCAGCTGTAGCGATCCTGTTGCACGTCTAAACTTTTGCTGTGTTTAAAGTGACAGGCGCTATTTTATAATCTCCAAATGTATAACTTCGCCTGCACTAGCTCGGAAGTGAGATAAGGTTTGGCACAGCGTCTGCACACAACTTTATTTTTAACCAATGGAGTTTCATATTTCTTTTCAACCAAAAATGTTTATCGTCGTCACTTCAATGACCAAAATTGTTTAGTAAAGTAACGTAATTTAGAATTAGTCCATTGTCTGACGGCCAGGATATAAATTTGAAAACCAACTACTTGAATACCTATTTAATGTAAAACTAAGGAAAGAAGATTCTTTTTATCTGTAATCACAATAAATGTATAATGTTATACAAAAATATGCATCTTCACCTTCACCTGGAAAAGGTAAATAGTTGTGTAACGACTCGATAACAGGACGTCGATGCGCAAGTGAACGAACGAGCCTGAGCTGAACAATTAATTCATTAATACATCTAAATGTCTAACACAGTCCGTGTTTCAACTAACACCCGTTTATAAAAATGAGCCAAGACAGAGACGGCGCGCTCTGTACATTTGCTTCAATTTAAATAAGCAATAATGTAGTGCAATGAAAATATTTCCAATTACAATTAAAAATCACTTTTCTTATTAATGGCTAGATAATGAAAAATTAAAACTCGTTCAGTTATTTATTGCAATATAAATAAATAATTAGTCCTTAAACTATGTTAATTAAAAACTTGTTCAATAAGTTAGTACTATTAGGCAATATTTACATTCGACGGAAGCTTCGATGAGCGTCCGTGCCGCGCGTGCACGCTGACACGGCGCATGCATGGACGCAGCGCGCACGACGCGGGACGCACTGCGCGCGCTCAGGTTGTTTGCGCAATTTCCACACATTCCACGCATTGCTCCGCGACGCACTAACACTACACTAACACGGGTTACCGTCTATGCCGCCATAGGCGTAACTACCGGAAGTGGTCCAGTGGCTCGTTTATGGGAGGTTGCAAGCCCAGCGGGATGTGGTTGTGGAACTGCTGTTCTGACTCCTGGCCGTCGTCCTTTCGTCCTTCTGGTCCTTGCTGAGGCAAGCCGTACTCTTGTGCTGGTTGCTGAGCTACGTCGTATTCCTGACCTTGTTGAAGAAACGACTGGTCGTGCTGGCCAAATTGCTGGTCGTGCTGAGCAAATTGTTGGTCATGCTGGGCAAATTGTTGGTCGTGCTGGGCAAATTGTTGGTCGTGCTGGGCAAATTGTTGGTCGTGCAACCCATATTGATGGTCGTGTTGCGCGAATTGTTGGTCGTGCTGCGCAAATTGTTGATCATGCTGTGCAAACGGTTGGTCGTGCTGACTAAATTGTTGGTCATGCTGCGCGAACTGTTGATCTTGTTGGGAAAATTGCTGATCATTTTGTCCAAAATGTTGTTCGTGCTGAGGAAATTGTGTATCGTGCTGTCCGAATTGCTGACCGGGCTGCGCGTATTGCTGATCCTGGGGCACATACTGTTCCTGACCAAAGTTGTGCCCGTTTTGAACGTACTGCTGATCGTTCGGTATGTAGTGCTGATCATGTGGTGCATATTCATGGCCGTGGTATGCGTATTCGTGTGCCTGCTGCTGAATTTCTTGTCCGGGGACTCCATATTCTTGCCCCGGCTGGTGCGATGCGGCATACTGGTGGTGTAGCTGGTGCTGCGTGTTCACGTGCTGCTCGTACTGCGCTTGCTCGATCTGCTTCTGTATGTGATGCTGCAGTTGATGGTGCAAGTCGTTGTACTGTCCATCTCCGGTATGTTGTTCGTAAATTTGAGTACCCTGTTCCTGTGTGAAGTGATGATGAGGATTCGAAGAAAACTGAGTTTCCGAGTTGGGAGCTGCGGCAAAATCATGCGCTTGTGGAATAACTGGAGACCAGCCTTCGTGGTCTACTGGGGCTGACGGTTGAGCGGGCTGCAGGTGCACCGCGGGTGGGGCGTACGCCGCTGGTTGGATGTGCAGGGACGGTGCGGGTAGCGCCGCGGCCTGGGGGGCCTGCAGTATCGTGGGCGTCGGCTCCACTGAGACGCCTGCCGGGGCCTGTTCAACCACACTGCCTTGCACACCAGCTTGCGGCACTAAGTGGAACTGTGGGAATTGGGGCCTCTCCAAGAGGACTTGTGGTCTTTGCAATAAAACTTGAGGTCTATTTAATACAGCTTGGCCGAGACCTTGAACGCTGGGAGTTGGAGCCAGAGGTATCAGCGGAGATTGGTAATTGAGAAAAGGATATCTCGGGTAGGTGGCAAATACAGACGTCTGTACCGCGCCGCCGTGACGTAGTACGTATGGAAACTGCTGTGCGTATTGGAAAAGCGGCGCGTGCAGGGCGTGAGCCGGTTGTACGGGCACCGGGGCGGGGAACAAAGGTTTTAGATGCAGATGATTCGGAGGGAGTACGTGAATTGGAGGGGCGGCCACGGGTAACGGCGAGGCGGGAACGTTATGCCCGGACTGGATTAGCACCGATGGCAGTGGCGCTGGGTGCGCGACAGCCGCAGTAGGCTGTGCAACCGGCACGAACGGGGCTGCGGGGACTGGCGCCGGCAGCGGCAATGGCACTGGCGCGGGAGCGGGCACCGGCACCGGCGCGGGAGCGGGCACGGGCACCGGTGCAGCCGGGATTAGCGGTACCACCGGCCGAGGCGACACGTGATGATGGTGATGGTGAAAATGATGGTCGGGCTTAGAAAGCACCACTGACTTAGTCACATGCGGGAACTTGAGGCCGTAGTGAGGATGCGGTACGGGCACCCTGTGCCCCACCGGCACGGGGTAGCGCGGCACTAGCGGGTTGGTCAGCGGCACCTTGACCGTTGCCACGGCGGCAGCGGGCGGGTATGTCACCACCAGCGGCTTCAGCACAGAGTGCGACACGATCGGGATATCGTGCCCGAGTTTGTATGGGGGCAGGGAGGACAGCACGCCGCGCTTGTGGTGCTTGGCCTTGGCGAGCAGACCGCCCAGCAGCCGCGCCTTGGCCGCCTTCAGGTGCACGGCGTCTGCGGCTACCGCCCACGCGCACGCGCACAGCAACAACGCAATCTGAAAGAAGCGGCGCAGTGAGCATGCGGGTGCAGCGCACGCCGAGCCTCGTCCGTGCCATACTTACTGCAGTGAAGTTCATGTCGATCGGCCGCCGGTCGGCGCGACGCTCAGCACACTCAGGGGCGGCGCGCCCGGCGCCCATACTTATAACTTAAAAAAGAGGCGCATTGGCATGCGGCCCGCGTGCGAGTTTCACCCGCCCGCTCGGGCCTTCTTCTCTTCCGCGGCTTTCGACTGTGCCTAAACGAATCCAATGCGTCTATCAAAATACTTCGGAAGCTTAGCTGCCATTTAAAAATAAATCTTAAGTCCACGGCACAGAATTCAAACTCCGTCCATAGCTTCTTTGTGTCGTCTGGACATGGAAGGCGCTGCCGTCATTCCCGTAACACACATGTAACGATGCATACCAATCGATTAGGAAACGTAATCGAGAGAAAATTGTAGCGGCCAGGCCAGGGACGGACTGCGTTGCGTATAAAAACATTGCTTTAAAATAAAACAAATAAATGTCTCTTTTGTATTTAGTGAAAAATGCGAATGTAAAAAAGTATTAACAATTAATATATACTTAACTTACTAATTATATACTTATATATATATATATAAATATATATATATCGATTATTAACAGCTTTGTGCAAAGTACATGACTTTATATTTGCTTCGAGCGTCATCACCGCCTAGATATTAAGTTCATTGACCTTTGTCTGCACATGCATTATTTATTATAAATTAAACGACTGCTCAATTAGATCTTGATCGGATCGCTTTGGTTTTATTCGCCGTTCCCGGGGCGCGGCTAATTTGGGCACTCACATTGACATTTTCATTTTGCATAATTATTGGCATTTTGACATCTTGCATTGACAGTCAACAGTTTTTCCTATTTTAAAAGATTGGTGTCAATTTAAACAATACACTTACCTTGTGAAAATGTTGTATTATTAAACGGTTTTATTTAGTTCGACCCGTATGAAATTTATTTGGGTCAAAATTAGAAATTGAAATTTAAGCACCTTCCCGTTGTCAGATTGTTCTGAAATTTGGTACACACATTTAATTTAGATGACAATACAATATAATAAAATCAATAACATGATAAATCTAAGATGGCCGCCGATACAAAATGGCGGATTACATATTTTTCCACAACCACCAATATATGGGTATCAAAAAACCGTTTAACTTAAAAGTTTTTTTAAATGTATTTATTTTGTATTAAATTTTTCAAATTCCGTAGAGTGCGGCCCGGCGCGCCGCGGCACGCGTCCGTCGCTACCGAATAGAGTTCACTTTCCTTAGCTCTCACTCTCGACGAGCTCCCTCTGGGAGTGCGCGCTCCTGGCCTCTAGAGGGCGCGGTTTAGCAGGACGGAGACCTTTTTATTAGGATAGAAATAATAATATTTTTACTGCACACACACAATACAATTATAATTATTTGACTAATTAACGTAAACAAAAAACACGCTTGTAATGAATACAAACATAATTTTTTAAAGGGAGCATGTCACATAAACATTAGCTAGCTAAGCTAAAAAGTATAGTTGTTGTGTTCTGTTTTTGTGTATGTGTGCATTCAGCACGGGGCGGTGCCGAGAGCGCGCGGTCGCGTCGCACTAACTGAATGCTACTGTAATATTAATCAAACATCAAAAATTTTAGACGTTAAAAATAGACCGCCATCCGGCCTTCAGCATGCACACCTACTATAATGTCAATCGAATGACGGCTGTCAACACTGACGTCATCTTTACAGCTATAACTTTTTGTACAATATTTTTAAGAACACTGTGGGATTGGATGCAGTCGTAAAAATTTACAAAGGGGTGAACGGATAGTCGTACAGTCGCTGGGTGCGAGCAAAGCGGGACGGTCATCGTGGTGGTCTCAGAGAGGGAGAGAGGCTATGCCGTCAATGACCGTGTATTAGTCCAAAAGAAGCAGAAATATATGAATATACAGCCAATTAATGTATGGTACACCCTATCCCAAGCATTGGTAGCCCGGCGGTAGAGAAATGATACTTGCAATTGCAGGTCGCGGGCTCGATTCCCGCGATACAATCTTATGTAATTCACATTTTGTGCATTCGTTATATAGCATTGTGAGCGCTTACAAATAAGTTTCCAGAAGATAAGTAGCAGCGTCCTCTGCGTACCATAATAATACACTGCGATCATCAACTCGCCTGCTAAACATAGCGATTATGGTATATCCCCCCATAGATATCTTTGACGGAGACCAATTCCTTGCAGTGGGCGTCTATGGGCTGGTACGGCAACTTCCTATCTAGAAATCAACGGATTCAGAAATAGCAAATGACGCAATGCTAATACAAGTAAAGAACAAAGTTTTCGAAATTACAATCACTGCTTATTGAAATTAATTATCGTTAACTGTCTGTCCCTGCAGACTTTCTTTGCCAGAAGTTCACGGCCTGTCACATTCCAACAGGAAAAATAAATTTTCATAACTTATTTCAAGCGATTTTAATCTTTTTGTTGACAAATGGACCGCACATTCCTCTCCTTAAAGCTCTTACAACTTTAACCAATCACTTTGCGTACGGTGCACTGCGACAAGCAACAACCAACAACAACGAAAAACATACGCAGCGTGTATTTGATACTGAACAACACCTACCGTCTGCAAGTTTCAGATCTATTCGTATAAAGCTCCAGCTTTTCAAAAAAATGAGATCTTGCGGCATAACAGTCAACGACATGTTCCTATGAGGTGTCCAGTACGTGTTGGCTAAGTATGACAAGTTTCTCTCACACTGGGATCTATAGCGGAAATATTACAAGCTTCCCCGAACCTTTTTGTACAAAGAGTGATTCATATTGTGTAATTATTTAATTACATTTAGTGACGTCACAAATTACCCAAGACGGCCGACTAAAACCTCCACCGAAGATTGTTTCGGACAGGAGCAGGCTATACGGCACCGGACTCAATACTGCTGTGCCCAGGTGGCCACACAAATTTAGATTGAAAATATTTGAAAAACTACAATTTGGAGTGATATTGGCTAAAATAGCAATACATGTGAAATATTCTTTACTCATATTTTATTTTAACCGCTTTGATTTGAAGTGATTATTACCTATTATTAATAAAGCCTAAAGAAATGCAAAATTATTAAAATAATGATTATCTATATAATTGTTGAAGTGGCCAATCGTGGCGGCGCATAGTAGCCGCATAGTCGCCGCCCGTGTGCTTCGCCGCGGTCGGTAACGGAGTCGTGCCGGGTAACTAGTAACTAGGCTGCGTGCCGGCAAAGGGCAATAAAAGATTGGCAGCGCGCCCGCGGGTATATCTAGTCGAGACAGCTAATCTTAAGCAACGATTGCCACGTGCCTTCAGTGGCACGGCGGCCAGCGCCTCACACCCGCACTGGTCACGTCACTGGTTCATTCCCCGCTCTCCTAAATATGCAATAAAATAAATTGTTTTGTTTGCAGAACTATTTCCCGATCACGAGCGCATTTGTATTCCAAGTAACAATATTTCGTGCCGCGGTTTCAACACGTCGTTACGTAGCGACGGTTTAGGCAAATAAACGATTCCAAAAGTTTGATTTGAATCCGTTGCGAAGGTGAAAAAGAAAAGGTAATGATTCATTACGTCGCCACGTGATTTCACATCGTACGCGGTGGCGACAGCTGTGCAATGAATAATTACATGGCAAATTGCACGGCCACGTTCATTATCAAGGCGGGTATCGGGTGACTGCGGAATCCGGCTCATCATCGTATCCCCATTAGACTCGCATAATTGCACTGCTAAGAGACGTAGAGTAAGTAGAGACTTCTCTGTAAGAAGTTAAGAGCTCTACATCTCCTCGACAGGAGTGAGTAGCGACAAGGTAGTGAGCGCGGCGCGTTTCTCAAGAAGGCGCTGCAATCGCTGCCCCGCGCTCTCGCGGCTGCTGCGACGGAACGCAATAGCACTGATGCAACGGCCCGGACAAAACAACTCGTAATCCCAATGGACTGCAGAGAGCGGTGCCAGCACCGCGGACACGGCGCGACCCATGTACTCCGCTGTGGCGCGTCGAGGGTGAGCGCCCTGACGAGGTCGCGGTTGCCTTATTCAAGTCACTTAGCTCTGCCCGCACGTGCTCGATCATTGTACATCTCTCCCCATTACATCTGTTACGTTCTATTCAAAAATTAATAACTTCTTAACAGGGGAAAATTATACCGATCGGACTATTAATTTAAGCAATGTTAGAGTTTTGGTTCGACCTTTCACTGGCAACACATAATTAAGTTACTGAATGTTATTGTACAAAAAGAAAGTTTTGCAAGACTACGTTGCTAGATCATTTGTTCTGTCACGATTGGGGTCAATCTTTGTCGTATTTAACTCTTTAACAAATTGTACAATTATTGTAAAATAATCTTGCGTCAAATAGCTTGTATTAAATACGCACCCGAAACAAAAACGTTACTCGCTTGAACCAAAATGTTTTTAGCGTGGGCACCAAAAAAACAGTTTCTAGTTCAAAGCAGCACCGCGGGTTGCAGACTCCGAATCTGTTTTCGCTTTGGTCGCGCGGACCTTCACCCAGTTGGGCGACAGAGGTTGTCGTCGGCGCGACGAGGAAATCGGATTTCACGCGCCGCCCGCGCCGGCAATGAAACCAAACATTTTACGAAACGCTTTATTTAGAAACTTACAGCTATGCTATAAAAGTAGGAAAGACCCGCGACCGTGCGAGGCTTGCAATAAATAAGTGGTATGGCGGCGCAGCAGCGCGGCAGCATCACGCACGCGGCGCCTCCACGCGCAGGCCGCGCGCGCGCACGTACTGGTTGCGGGAGGCGGTCTCGTGCACACGCGCGTTCGGCGACAGCCGGTCCGTGCGCTCGCGCTCGTCCGCGCGCCCCGCCCCTCCGGTCCTCTCGTCCTCTCCCGAGGAGCGCCCGCTGTCGTCAGCTCGGCCCGTGTCGTCGGCCCTGCCGGAGTCGTCGGCGCGGCCATCATCATTCACACGCTCGTCCTCCCCGGCTGTTTCTGGGTCCTCCCTGATGCGCTCGTGATCATCTAGAAAGTGATCGTCGTCGGAAGCTTCTTCCAAGCGCGCCAGCTCGGCGTACTTTGTCGGGGGAGGTACGGTTAGTCCTCTAAAAAACTTCTCTTCGTCCGATATGGGCAGTTTGTTTCCATAGTAGTCGTAGTCCCCGGCGCTCAAGGAGTCCTGCTCGACGGAGCGCTTGTCCCGGCTCTGTTTGCGTCGGCGCCTGCGCTTGGCTGGGCGTTCCGTGCGCTCCACCCAAGCGCTATTCTCGCCGTCCGCGTCGGCGTCGTCGTCGGACTCCGCGGAGGCATCGCGCAGATCGCGCTCGTCTTCGCTGTCCGTTTGCTCGCGTTCTGAATGCTCCGGTCTTCGGCGACGCTCGGGCTCCGGTCTCTCGCGGCGCTTCGAACTTTCGGGTCTCTCGCGATTTAATTTCTTCGGTCGCCTTTCCTTATAGATTGGCGGCACGCGAACCGTAACGGTGTCGATCTGCCCCGGGTTGTGCTCGGTCGGAGGAAGTACCCGTGGCTTTAACGGCCGCTTCGGGTCTTCGGTGGTCGTGGTCAGCTCGGCGTCATCCTCCGGCTCAGCTTCGGGCAGTGGCAACGGAACTCTGCGCGGTTGCTGCCGTTCACGTTTCAAACTCTGATGCGTTTCTCCGTCGCTGCGCCTACGCAACTCATCAGCCAGTCCACGATCTCCAAAGTGTACGTTCCGGTAGTCGTTCGCCGCCAGTTTCTTCTTGGGTAGTCGCTTGGGCTGCCAAAATTTATCCACAGCATCGCCGAAGTCGCGAACGGCCTTTGCTCTGTCTCGTGACTCCTGGACATCCTCGTAATCGTCTTCGAGGATTTGCTGAGTCTCCTCATCATCATAAACGAGGTAGTCGTCCTCCAGCGGCGTCCTCTGAGCGTCAAGGTGGCGCGCGTCGACTGCAGCTACCTTACGCGCCACGCCGCCACGGACCACGAAGGCATCCACGAAGACACGGGGCTCGCGCGCGCGCGCCGGTGGCAGGCGGGCGGCACGCGGCTGGATGGCCACGGGCGCAACCGGCTCCTGCTCCAGCTCCTGCTCCTGCTCCTGTTGCTGTTGCTGGTCAGCTGGGGCCTGTTCAGCGGGCGCGGACGCGGCGGCAGCGCCAGCCGGAGCTCTGTTAAAGTTGAAGTCTAGACGCAAGTTGGAAGTTATAGTTTCTAGATTATCTCCTTGCTTGGGGGCAGGCGCTGGCGGTGCCGGTGGAGGTGGGGCGCATGGAGCTGCAGTGGTGGGGTTAGCACGCGGTGCTGCGCACGGCGGCGGTGGTGGCGGCGGCGGCGGCCGGGGTTTCGGGCGCGGCGCGGCGCGCGTCTTAGGGCAGGGCGGCGGCGGCCTGGGTTTGGGCGGGGGAGGCGGCGGGGCTTGCGCCCTGCAGGGGGCGGGTGCCGCCCGTGGCGATCCACAAGGCGCGGTGGCCGCTGCGGGAGCAGGGGCGGGCGCCGGCGCGGCGGCGGCCTGAAGCGGCAGGTCGATGCCGGGCACGGGGGCGAGTGGCGGGGGGAACGCCACCTCTGGCGGTTTCCTGGCCACCCTGTAGCCCAGGACGTCGGCAAGACCTCTGAAAACTATATCGCCGAAGGTACGTTTCTTGCGCACGACTGGCTCGTGGTCGCCGTTGGCTAAGGTCTCGTTGTCTGCGTCGAAGATTGTGTCATTGCTGGCGATCAGTATGACAGAAGTGGCGGAGTCAGAGTCGGCGAGCGTGTTGTTGCTCTGCGCGACGGCCGTGTGCGGCAGCAACAGCAGAAGCAGCAGAGGTAACAGCGGCAGCGGCGGCAGTGTGCGCGTGCGAGGCGCGGCGCGCGGCATTGCGCGGGCAAGTGTCGCGCGGGAGCGGCGCGCCCGCAGTTTTGTCGCAGCGCGCGTTGCCCAAGCCGTCGTGCTTCGCTGCACTCGTGATTATTAATAATAGCTGTTTATGTGTTTCCTTATTAACATTATCGCTAAGATCAAAGATTGGTTTGGCAAGACTCGCCTTTTACATTTCGTCCATGTCAGCGATTGTTGGCGCTACCAGACCAGAGGAGGACGCACGTGCGAGCTGCACCGCTTGCTGTCGCGTGTCATAGTTTAGTTTCATGAGCATACTTCAAAAGCAATTAATATAAAGTTTAGAGATGCACCCGATATCACGTACAGAGGTGCTCCGGTATATTTAATCAAGTCGTGTGGATGAGTCGCACACGGTTTTGTAGCAGCCCGTGCCATTGGCGTAGCGCCGTGCTCACAGACGCGCGCCACTTAAACACAAACACAAGGCAGCTCCGCTGCCGAACTCACTGAAGACAAATAATATATTTTTATCAATGAATTCGACAACAGTGTTGACCAGTTCCCAATCAGTACAATAACTTATTTAGCTTATAATTTATTGCTACCGCCGTCCTGTAGCCAGCCACTGCGGCGCCTCGTCATCAATGTCATCTTTCGCTCGTCTGATGATACATCAGATGATAAAATCAGGTCACAGCTCAAAGCCTTTCTTCTTCTGTCCAAACTTATTCAAAGCTTCGTGCCAATTTTCAAAAGCGCTACTATTTCTTATTTCACAATAAGAACGGAAAATTGTTGTGCTTTATTCTTTTTGCGGGAAACGATAATTTTAGAAACAAACGCCAGTGAAATGCGCATTGACTATGAGACTGTTACGGAAGGTGGCAAATAAGCCTTTGAAAATATGTTGGTAAAGGAAAGGGTAGCGGATATCGTGGACGCCGCGTTCGTGCAATCATTCTCTCAAGGTTCAAGAAGAATCATTCATGGCAGAATTTTGAAAATTTTATTATGACCACGCTATGTCAAAAAAGATAAGGTATTCTGTATTGTTTTCTAAGGTAGAATAAGCAGTCCAAGATCCAAGAGTCGCTACGAGGCGTTGCGATGGAAAGATGCGATGGGCACCTTTGCAGAGTTGCCCTAGAATTAAACCGTTCGAGAGGTCGCGGAGCAGAAAAGTTGGCGTGGCACTTTGAGGAGGGCTGTGCAACGACCCATACGACCACAACTGTTCTATTACGAGTACACATTTAAGAACAGGAAACACTGACGCACGTTCCTGTTCTAAGAAAAGCAAGTTTAGTGCGCGCGGTGATGACGGCCTATTCAAATATTTCCTCCTTTTATTAAATATGGGAATATTTAATAAAAGGAGGAAATATTTGAATCATCGCCGGTGTGCATGTTTACCAAGTCGTCGCAACTTTTCCTAGCTATATGACTAAACACATTGCAGCCAGTTCAAAACACTAGGATATTTTATGAACAGGTGTACGGAGGACGTTGGCTCACTGCTGCATTTTGTTTATAAACAATAAAACATTAAAAAAGTTATGTTTTTACAAGCCGTGAATTTTATAATTTATGAAATATTAACAAGGCAAGTCAAGTGAAGAAGGTATTGGCTATGCTCTCGCCGTCGCTTGGTACCTAAACAACATAGAATACAACCTATCTCCGTGCGGTTCCTGGTTCCATGGCAATATCGATTTCTTTATAGGCAACGGTGTATACTTATGTGTTCGTGTAGGTTACGAATGTAAATCGGTTGTGTAGGCTTTGGTATAGAATTTGAGGTCAGAGTGTTTTGTGGCAAATCACTTCAGCCGGTGGAGTTCGGTGATAGCGTGGGCTTACAGGTCT
Organism: Battus philenor; assembly: GCF_028537555.1. Lineage (NCBI taxonomy): Eukaryota > Metazoa > Arthropoda > Insecta > Lepidoptera > Papilionidae > Battus > Battus philenor. The sequence continues at coordinate 15,384,566 of NW_027181673.1, read as the reverse complement.
AATCCCAAAGAGTTTCTTCAAGTTAAGATTGGTTATTTGAGTTACTTTTTAAGTTAAGTTATTTTTAAGTACATTGGTGTAAGGGAGCTCATCACACTAAATCCAGTACAAAAATTCTACTACAGTTCCAAGGTTTTTTAGGCTATAATACATGTGGCTTGTTTATAAACTTCTGTAACTACTGGGTGATGGAAGTTTCATCAGAACGCTTCTAAAACATTCAAAGCTTCTTTTTAAGTTGAAGGATGTTATTATAGTGAAAGCTTGGGTAATTGGGTTCTCCAGGCGTTTTTCTCTTGTACACGTTAGTGATCAGTGTTAATAAATGAATGAAAATAACGTGCGATGACGTGAGGTTGCAATGCGTCGATGTGCGTCGCGAATGGCCCGCGATGCATGCAGTTTGCTGATTGACGTTATGACGTCATTGAACATTGCTGCACAGTACGAGGTGCATGAGGCCACAACAGCTGATTTAAATTGCGACGTCAAAATTAGCGACGATTTGGCGCACCTGGTTTTTCATTAACGCTTCGAGATAATGCCAGATGAAATCAAACGTTGCGCAAGCGGTCAAGGCCCGGGCGGGCGGGCACAGGTGCGGGGTGCGGGGGCGCGGGGTGCGGGGTGCGGGGCGCGGGGCGCGACCAATCGCGACCCCAGCGCGCCTGCCGCCGCCGCTAATACCTGGAATAAACATTCGCTACAAACCTTGCTTCCAGAACATTCCACGGCACCGAGTGCAATCAATTACCAGTCAAATACTTGTACATGTCACATCGGACGTATTCATCTAAATATCCATTCACTTTTGTCATGTATCTACTTGATGCAAGTGAATGGATTAGTAAAAACAAGTTTAAGCACAAAATGCAACAATACAAGTCTGCCTTGCCTGAGTCAAAACCTAGACACTGTCGCGGGGATTCTAGTCCGCGTTCTTGTAAACTCTTGTCAACATATCCGTAGACCGAATCTATCACTTACCATTCAGTAGGTTTTTTTATCCGCGTGTCAAAAGTCCTCAGCATGATTTGACCAGATTTTGTCATAAACTCGATATCATTTAAATTTATATCCAATTTCTTAGGTAGTTCGAGCTATTGCAGTTACAGTTCAGCTCGTTATAGCTAAAGCTAAGCTGTAGTGAGAACAGGCAGCCTGTACGCTTTCTAATCATTTCTGCTCGACATCTATGTTGTACTATAAGAACCTGAGTGATTTGTTAACCGAAAAATCGTAATTTCGTGTAAACATAATAGATGGCAGTGCAGACCACTCGTCGCAGCGACAAACACATTCCTTAACTATGTACTTATTACGATTCGGAGATAATGCTAAAATATAGGCGTTTTATTAAAATTCATTTATTTTTTGCTTTCGTGCAATTAACATTTACATATTGGAGCTTCGGAAAAATTCTATTATTTGAAGCCTTCACAGTCGTGCCGGAAGGAAGTACCGCACGCCGAACCTCGTCGGAGGAACAACAAATATTCCAATAATGGTTTCTAATAATCGTGTGAAAAGGAAGCGTTTCACCTAAACCGACAGCAGATCATCAGTCCGGCTGGGCCCGCATATCGTCTTCAAATCTAGTTAATGATAAATACTAACGAAATAATTGCATCACAATTCACGTAAATTCCGTTAACAGTAATCAAGCAAACTAAACATCTTTTTTAAACTAATTAAAAAAATGTCCCGTAATTGTTTTTTATTTTATTTTATTATAACTATACAAATTAATATCAGGTAGTAAATTAATAATTGAACTTAGTGGCATTATAAGCAGTGTGAATGTTGCTTGAACATAATTTATACGTATACCACTAGATGGCGGTTAAATAAAATATCTTGTGTTGGTATTTCTGAATGGTTTCCATAGCCTATTATATTTATTATACAATGTTTAACAGCGTATTTGCAGAATATTTCAAGTCAAATAATCAAAATTTTTTTTGCAGCAACAGAAAATTTGAGAACAAAGAGAAATTTAAGTTTGCGTATAAAAGAGTTAAACGCGACACAGGGGACATTCCTCGGACAGAATTGTTTTGCATCGGTCGCAGGTGTGTAAAGAACTACTACTACTCTTTGTAAATTTGATGCTCTAACTACTACATCAAAGACTCGTTGAAGTGATTGCCAAAAGAAACCGTCTGAATTTGACATGTATATTTTTCCTAGATCAGAACGTGTTTGGAACTCTAGAAGCTTTAAGTTCGAACGTCAAGAAAGTAGAGCTTTGTGTAATAGATAGTATCAAGTTGAGCTCTCCTGGCATTCGTAATCACTTTAAGCCATACAAAGTGGAAAATGATTTGAATAGATAAATGAATTAATTGTAGTCACGATGTGTATGAGGTGCGAGTTGCACCTTATAAAAAGTAGCCGCCGCCGCGCCCTCGCGCACTGCCCTGCCAGAGCAATCGCGATCGCGGGCCGCGCGGCGTGCGGTCGCAAGGTAACTGCACTAAAAAAAGGGGACGTCCGGGTTCTGTAACGCAGGCCAGTTGTCTCGGAAACATATACGTCATTAGTGGACTTTCCTGTAATAAAGTTTTTAAGACAAAAATACGAATGTTACAAACGCGTCCTAATCTGAGCCGAGCTCACAAAAAAGCTTCGTCTAGCATTGGACATGGGACAATGACTTGGGAAATCCACAAATAATTAAATTATGGAATACCTACTTGACGCGCCTAAACATGCGTTTTATCTTGATCTTTGATTCATATATGTAGACTAAGCGGTGCCTACTCGGTAAATGGGGAAAGAATGGAGCTCGTGTCTGATTGTCACCTGTGTCTTATTTGTTGTAAACGAACAGCTCTCAATCACCTACTATGAGCTGAAATATAAGCTGAAGCCGGGTGTCGAACGCGTGGGTTGTGTTAATCAGCAAAGAGTGCACACAGAACGCGGGGCGCGGGGTGCGGGGTGCGGGGCGCGGGGCGCGTCGTGTGCGCCGAAAGTCATTGCGAATGAGTCACACGTGCACTTTACGTAAACACTTGCTTTTTTGGTGAAAGGTTGTGCAGCACGCGCGCGGACTGTCACTCTTGCTGCCACTGCGGCTCTATGCTGCAGAATTGTCAGAGCTGCAATCATCCATCGATCTGATCATCTGTTCTTCCTTTATCTGTGTCCTCTCGCTACCGTTTGTTTGCCTCCTGCAGCTACCATATGCCACGCGGTTTGTGAAACCGGAAAAATTTAAGGATTTTCCAGTCTTCAGTTAATTTGCTTCGTTCGTGTGAGTTATGAGAGGAATGGGCGGGCCGGTTGAGGATATCTTTGTATCCAGGTGTTATATCACAGAGGAAAGGTTCACCATGGAATGTCCTTGGAATCCCTTATAAACTAAGTCAGGATTATTAAATTTTTGTCAGTAATTTTAAAAAATTCAGATTCATGAGCATAGATTGCGTGATCGCAGCCGAAACAATCCGGCGCGCGGCGGCGCTGCCGAATAAATCCCTCAGAGGAAACAATCCACTTACTCGCAATTGGATTTACAGTTTCGTTTTCACGTCAGTACGCTCGGTCACAGGGCGGGCGCGGGGCGGCGCGGGGCGGCGCGGGGCGGCGCGGGGCGGCGCGGGGCGGCGCGGGGCGGCGCGGGGCGGCGCGGGGCGGCGCGGGGCTCGCCCGCAACAAGGCAACGACGGGACGCGACCCGTGCGCTCGGGGGTACGCGCGTAGCCAATTAACTTATTAATATTAATGTAATTACATGAAACCACACGCCGAGCGGGTCCAATTTGCAGACCTGACGTGTACTAAACAATATCACTTTATGAACACTCTCTAGCCGGTAGGAGCCGGCGACTTGTTGCTTCTGACAAAGGAATGCTGCGAACCGAACTGTGAAGTAACGAATAGAACTGCACGCTCTGCTGCCCGACCCGGCGCGAGTGAAGCTTGACAATCGAAATGTTTTTAATTAGGCCTGTGATGCGATTGCGTGTCACAGTCTGATGATTCGAAGCTAAACTTAAACCTTACATTCACTTAAAAAAAAAAAAAAACAAAAAAATCCAAACAACCTCTATCCACGAAAACCGAAATATAACCACAAGCCAACAATACAAACATTTCATTTAATTTCAGTAATTCTTTTTTAGAAATTTAGACCCTTCGTTATGATAAGTATCGAGATGTTAATGTAGCAGACTCGTGTTTCTTCTAGTAATATGTATTTTTTAATTGATTTAGTGTCAATAGACTGTTTTTTTTTCACATTAAAAATTTTTGCTTTTTATAATTAAATACTTCAATGTTTCACGCTGTATCTTATATTTAATTTTTCGTCTCCTTAGACTTGTACACATTGTTTCGATCTGTACTTAAAATGTTAAGTAGTAATCATTTACAGTTTAATATTTTTATAAGACTGAATTAATATAAAACATGACTACTAGTGATTTGTCGATGGGATCTGACCAGTACCTGCAGGTATCGCAGCCGGCTCCCGTCGGGACCGTTGGTGTCGTCGGTGACGCAAGCCAAACGCGTTCACTTTCATCCGCTTTTGAAGCGGTTTTTTTTTCTGCTTGAGTAACAGATGAGCACACGCAAATCACTTCAATACATCCGCAGTTTCTGTTTATCATATTAAAATTAATTTCGTTTTAAAAAAAAGGTTTTTGTTATAAAACATCATCTATAAGGTAATACGGAATCCTTCAGTAGATGTAAGCGCAAGTGTGTACTTAAAATTAGGTCCGTAACAAACTGGAGTGACCCATTAATAATGTCTTTAAATATTGTAATAAGTTTTGACACAGAACGTTGGCAACGAAGGCATGAGAATTTTTTTTCTTTTAGAGTCTATATTCCACAGATAAGGGTCGTGCTTTATGTTTATCTGTTACCTATTTTGCTCTAGTTCACTCTAGTAGTCATGTTTTGGCGTCTTCAAAACACGAGCATCACTATGTTTATATGTACTTGTTAATGCTTCTCATCCAAGTCCCTTCTTAAAGTATTTAAAAAATTTTAACGCATTAAGTGTCCATGGCTCGGATCCGAGTGGAGCAGATCTACAGTAGCGGTGCCTGCTACTCGGACCCGAGTATACGTCTCGTTCATTTTGTATTAGTAAAAAAAGCTCCGGCGTTTGTGACGAGTGAGCATTGTTTTGTCCGTCTACTCTGATAATATCTTCAACTTAAGAAAATGATTATTGGCTTTAATTTTACAAGGCAGTAGAGGTTCGTGTCAGCCTTTAAAGTGAACGTCAACGCGAGCTTTGTGTGAGTCAGACGGTACTCCTTCTTTTTCGACGTAAGCAATTGGAACCTACGTTTAGGGAAGGCTCCGTGGAAGTTAATACGCCACATACGTGTGATGAGCTCAGTCTCCAAAGTGGCTGCACTTGATATCGATTCCTCAGCACACAAAATAGTGGTTTGGCTACTAGAATTCTACTAGAAACTCACTCAAGAAACCATATAATCAAATCTGTAGTATTGGTGAATAAACTATAGCAGTACTCGGATCCGAATATTTGGCACCCAGACGTGCTGTGTGTCAGTCACTTGTATATAAAAAATATTAATATTAACAATTACATACATACATGCATATACATTCACAGATATTTTCAAAATTCATATGTACTTAATCAAAATTCACTATAAAAAATTTTAGCTCTCGCTTATTAATTTTTATAGCGGCGAATGTGTTAAATATAAAATGATTAGTAATACACTTTTATTTGACACGAAGTTAAAGGGCTATAACAGTTTGCTGCTAGGCACGCAGTGCGCGAAGTAAGTACCGAAGTGCCAAGTGAAGTGTTCCGCGGCGGCCTGCGCGGCGGCCTGCGCGGCGGCCCGCGCTGCGTCGCCGGCACACGACTGTCGTCAACAGCACCAGCTCAGTTTGAAAGTCGCGCTATGTGCGGCTCGCACGCCGTCAAGTGCGATGCTCAAGTTGGCTCGATTATAAAGACATTTCCGTCGAGAGAGCGGCGCCGCTGCAGGCGGAAGGTCGCACAGGTCGGTACATTTCCTTCGCAAATGCCTTTTCCATACTTCCTATGTGCGGTGGTCATCACACGTTACGTCGTTGATTGCGCGCACCGTTTTACCTGCCGAGTAGCGCTCGCTCGCCCGGAAGGAGTGCTTGCAGCCGCAGCTCAACCGCTTCTTACTTGACTACCGCTGTGTGGCGCTTGAAAGTATATTGTCTTACAAAAATTTGGTCCACCGTATTCTTAAGTTCCATAGTTTATCAAGAACACTTCGTGAACACTACTTAGCCTCGGTCAAAATAGACAATACGATATGAAAGCCTCTCAAAGCGCTTTTTGTATTGTATAGTCCTCGACCGGGGTGCGCCGCGGACTTATGTGGTGCACACCATAGAGGTGATAGCGTAAGCTCTGTTGTTTAGTTCACACTGACCTGAGAAGACAGCGCTAAAAGCCTGACATATGTACCAACAGCAGGATAAATATTTCAATGTATGACATGTTAACAATAAGTGAACTTCTGATTGCAGCCTTGAAATCCGTTAAAGTCCGACTGATAACCAAGAAGATAGTGGTAGAGAGCATCAATAACATTACGTCACCGACGATCGAAAGTTTTAGGGTCGTACCAATATACGTTCATATGCTATGCCGGTGGGATATCCTGGGACCAAAATGTTGAAGTTCAGAGGGCGAAATAAAACAACGTATAACTATAACTAGTTTTATATGAAAAAATATTTAGGACCAAGAGGTCCGCGACACATTGAAGCCACAGACAGTATATAACAATAAAAATCGAGCAGTTTGACAAAGATTCAAAGATGTTCGAGCCTTGCGGCGGGGTTTTATATTATATAATATTAGGTGAGGATCCTTTCAGAATCTCCCCTGACGCATGCATGCACGCATTGACGCGTGTGAAGTACTCCGCCAAGGAAGAGATGGAAGTAGACTGTGAAAAGCGCTTTGCCGCCTCCTCATGATCCACCACTACTCTACCTAAAACACACGAACACAGGAAATAGAAGGAGATTATTACCAATCTTACGTGGATTTCTATAACTTGTGACGTGCTTGCCGCGTGTTTGTATCACGTGGTATTACAGACGCATTCAAAGTTTCACACTCTCTGCATCTGATAGCACAACTTACTACTTCCAACTTCCAGCAAAATTATCACCGAAATTGTCCTTAAAATTTGTTAGTCGGTACCCAATTCACGTGCTTCCCAACAAGGCTCGCTAATCAGTGAAGCCATGAAAAGGAATCCGGGCGGCGTCCTTGGAGTCTAGACGCTAATGGCTGCCTGTAATTACGCCGCCGCGTAGGACCTAGTTTTTGTTTATTTGCACATTTGTTTGATATTTTTATGTTTCTATTTATACCTGCATTTCCAATAAATGCATGATAACAACGTATTCACATCAACGAGATATTCAAAAAGTCTTTAGTTATTTTGAACAGTTACAATGGAAATAAATATATATGATAATTTATTTATATTATAAACATAAAGACTGGCTATACCTTTCTCTAGGCATCTTAAAGCTAGGAAATTCTTTTTAAGTTTTTACAACTGTGTACGTTTTATTATCATAGGTTTCCTTGTATCGATACTTCGGGATTTCATGCAATAAATTTGAAAAAGTTCATCGAGCGAAAACTGGTATAATCCTGTAACAGTAAAAAAAAATTAAGCGTCAGTAAAATTTGGTCGCGGGCAGTCGCTCCAGCCGCCGCTGCACGCGTGCGGACAGCGCGGGACCGGTTGTCGTGGTTTGGGAGAGGTACCTTTGGGGGAGGCCTGTGTCGTGCAGCGCGCGTCTGTCGGGTGGAAAGAGAGAAGAAGAAAGATCTCTTACTATAGAGCTATAATATTAAGGACATTTATGAAAGTGGCCAGAGAACAAAAGTCGACTGCGTTTGTTTTGTAATTATCCCAGACCAGAGTGGTATTTACCGTAACTTAGTAGCATTCTAAGCAGAAGAATATCAGTAATATAATAATCTGTAAATTAGGCTATTCTGGCGGTTCTTCTCTTGACGTACAATTAATACGAATCATCCAAAGAGGGTAATAATACGAATGAATTGCTATATTTCCGCATTCGACCGCATGCAGGCTTCTAGCTCAAACGAAAGCCTATTCTTTAGCAAGCGCAAACAAAGCCCCGCGCGGATGGAATGTGACCGCGGTCGGCGCAGTGCGTTCACACCGCGGCGAGCTGCACGGTTTTATTGTATGCAAGTGTACTTACACGACCGCGGTACAGTACGCGACCGCAACGCGGGATCGCTCTCAGACAATCATGAAACTCAACACGCTCCTTGTTCACGGAGAACTTCATTATAATTACGACCATATATTACCTTGAATGTTCTAGATACGACTCTACACAAAAAAAGTTTTTGGTACGCCCGCCGACGACCAGTATGATACCCAAATAATAAAGGAAGGACATTCCTGAAACGTCGCAACACTGTCCATAGCGGTGACGCAGTACACAGAGGGCTGAATCCAAAGAGAAATGACACGTACAGGCACAGGAGATGACAAAAAGCCACGTCGTCATTTTATCCTGTCTCCGACACATAGTACATAAGTCCGTGGTAAAGTAAATATGTGATGACCCTTGCACGCGCAGTACAACGCCTTAGCTTGTGTGTGAAAATAAAACGAAATCGACAAATCGGTTCCAAGCTCACAACTCGAGAAAGCGCCCAATCGTTCGACAATGTTTTTATTTTCGTTAAGGCAAAAGGAAGGTTTTGCTGAAAACATTACCAAGAAGATATTAAAGAGTTAACATTGTTTTTTTTTTAATATAACACTTATCCATAGCTGTTAAATATTTAGAGAAATAAAATCAAATAGATGAGAAATGTTTGTCTGTGAAACATTACAATTAAAATGAATCTTTACTAAAATTTTGCAGATAGAAATAGATATTTTTAAGTAACATTTGTTTAATGCTGATGAATTAATTCAATTAATGAAGTAGTAACTCTATAATTATTATATAACTATTATTAAAGGTGATGGAATGAACTTTAAACCACTTCGCTCTTATACACTAGGACTGTAGCGATGGGAAAACGCTATCAATTTGCGAAAATTGCAAATGCAAAAACACGGAGGTTACTTTTGAACCAAAACTCGACTCGAAGAAATGCCTCGTGTACACAATTTATAAAGTTGAATTAAGAACTAGATATGAATATGTACTAGCTTCGCTAGGCTCTATAACGAGGCAAATAAACTTTTCATATATTTACACCACATTGAAAGAGTAAAAAGACACTCTTTGAATAACTAATAAACCTTACATGTTGATACATATAGATTTTGTACAACAATAGTTTCATTTGTTTCAACTTTCTTCAACAATAACAATTATAAGGATCAGCATTTGCGTCAAGCTAGTAGCTTTTACCAGTTCGGAACGACTAGTAAAAGATAAAATTCAAAGGCGCCGTATTTAAAAAGCAAGCAGTTCTTGCGGCGGCTCATACTGTACATGTACAACACGTACAGGACGACATTTGCATCACAAAAGTTCAGGCAGGCGCGGGGCTGCGTGACGTCATTGACACTGCCTACTTAATAATAGCATTCTTACACTGACTTGTTGACACGTTCTTTTTGTACCGCGCAGTGTGTAAACGGGTGTGTGTGTAAACAACAACGGGTAAAGCGTAACAAAAATAATTACCAAATAGCGCTCCACAAGATAAAATCTAAAGAATATAAGAATATTAGTGGTGTTAATAAAAAGTATTGTAACCGCGTTACGTCCGGTGTTACTTATTTCAAGTTCATTTCAATATGTAACGTTGGCTGTCCGCGAACAAACTCGCTGTCCGAGTGAAAAAGTCTCGTCTGCGTGCGCTGTTTACCTTCAGACACGAAAAGGGCGGGTCACGTTTGCCTTAGAGATGCGTTGGCCGCGGCGGCGTGCGAAGCGAAACAGAGGCCGCGTGCACTACGGACGCCGCGCCACATGCTCCGAGGAATGCCACGCTCCACTTTTTTATTAAATGCTTAACGAGGCACCGAAGTAATTATTTACATTTGTTCATATCTAAGAAATCAAATCATCATCATTATTTCAGACATAGAACGTCCGCTGCTCTAACAATATTTTCTTAGAGGCTTATATATGTATGCCTCTAAAAAAATATTTTAAGAAATACCCGTGTACCTTAGACAGGATAAGTACGAGAAGCCAAAGGGCCATTAAAAAAATAATCAACGCGGCTGAACTGAGTGACCACAACTGCTCACTGTTTTCTTAACGCCAACGCAGTGCCTTTTTTTTAATAATCTGATCACTAAAGTTGGTGTCCACAGTCAAAATTTTGGTTTTATAGTATCCAATACATTCTAGGAAAAAAGTTTCAAAAATCAATATTTCTTTACCATTATATATATGCAGTGTGCTTTTCACCGGGAACCGAACCAGCGACTTTGAGTCCTCGAGCGATGTTCCGACAAGAGGTCGAATGTTTTTGTCAGCGTCCCGGTGTTGGTCGGCAATAACTACTGCAAAAACGTACCGGGCGGAGGTTGCGCAGGTTGCGGCGGCTTGCGCAATTAGAAAATGTGAACCGGCAGGCGCCCGCCGCCGGTGCTTCGTCGTGACACATGCTGCCGTTGCAGGTGCTAGCATCACTCTGTGTCGCGCTGCAACTGCCCATACGTGCACACAAACACCTAAGACGGTTGAATTTAATAAACTCCGCGAGGACAAAAAAACGTGAATATTAAGATAGCGGTTTAATAATAGACTTACACTAGATTGTACTGAGCGGCAGCTGAGTTTGGGTCGCGCATGCGGTGCACGAGCGGGACCGGACTGGCAACCGAGTGCCTTTACTCAGCCTCCGTTAGCTTTAAAATAGCTTCACTTCTACAACCTAATTCGTTTGTTTTATTGTATTTTACGTATGGCGGGGCCTCACTTTTACGAATCCGTAGCTCCGTCTCGGGGGAGAAAAACCCTCCCGTTCTACTTGGAACTAAAGGTGCACTGCAATCTAGTGCCCTTTCGCGGCCTCTCCACGTAACGCGTCGAAAGTGCTCCCCCGGGTGCAATTTGGAGAAGAAAAGAAATAAGAAAACAAGTACACGCACGCGTTTCGCGTTGGATCTCAAACTTTGTGAACTGGTGATGAACTGGCGCAAGCAAGCGACAGATCTACGTTTTATTAATTATCTACGTCTCACGGCATCAGAAGCCAGGACTTATCTACCGTCGAAACCAGCCGCGACGCGGAAAATTAAAGCGATTAACATAATTCGCGACTGGGTCAATATATCTTCCGGTACTTTAAATGTTAATTACCGGGTAATGTTGATGTTATATATTTAAATACTGCACTACTCAGCAGTATGCTTTTGAATAGTTACTTTAATTAACTAACAGTTTCAAGGTGGCAGTACAGATATATATTACGAATTAAATCATTTATTTTAATGTGTACGTTAAATTAAGGAAAAAAAGATAAATTATATAAATTAGGCGAAAGAGTTCATGCTGTTAAAAAATAATTGAATGAATAAATTAAATTCTAACTTTTTATCAATGCGCAGTGGCGGTCAAAAATTGTATTTATAGGAGTTTAACAGGTTCTTCTGGAACTGTGAGGTACGGTCCTGTTTCTAAGTGTAACGTGTGCGTTCATCGGGCACATTTTGTCGGTCGACGATCAAAAACCGTCTTACCTCCAGGTTTGATTACGAATATTTATAAAATCGCTAAAAATATGCAATTTGTCTTGAAATTGTTTCCTTTGTTTTGTATACATTTGCACTTCAACTCCGCTGTGTGGGTGCAGCGTAGCGCGGCAGCGGGCGATGGCGGCTGGTGGGATTGGGGATTGGGGCGAGCGGGGTGTCCGAGTAATATGTAAGGGAAAGGCGCGGCCGCGACGCCGGCCGCAGGGCTGCCTCTGCCTCCCGCGACGCGTCGCACAGCCGCGGTCAGAACTCATGACCTCATTAAATTAAGCGTTATATAACTGCACGTTGCATTTGTTTGGAACTAACAAAGAGCTTAGCTGACCTTTAAAGATAACCGACTAATTAATGAAAAGTTTTTGTTTTATTTCGTTTATTTTGGTGCGCTTTAGCCGGTCGTGTGGATGGTTCATGTTCCAACGGTCGCCTCGCTCTATGATGGTTAGATGGTTTCCTTGTTATCCGTGACCACGTGTACCCAAAATGTTTGACGCGGTGTCGCTTTGGGTAGCCCTGCGCCCGCGTGGTGTGGCCTCGACCCGTTTCCTTGAGCCGAGCTTCCGCAGCGCCCCTGCCGCGCCACCGCCACGCCACCGCCGCAGTCTCTTAAATAATTATCATTCACATTTCTCTGTTTACATTTGTCGTTCCATTGTTCTTGAAGAACCAGTGATGATCAACCCCCGCCCCCGCGCGGGTGGATCGCACTGATCACACCGTATGCCATGAGGGTATTGGACTTCTTGAGTTGCTTAACCGGCCTCATTAGTGATCAGCTTCTAAATAACTTGTCTTTTGTAACTCTTCTTGCCTGTAGCGACGAGATTCCTGAAGCGTTCGTCCTTTGTGCGACGTGACGGCAGCATCTGAACAGCGAAAGAACGAAACTCGTAGCGGTGACTCTATGTTTACATATAATGTATATAATATATTGAGTGGAAGTAAAGTTAAACTATTATTTAATATATTAATATTTAAATCTATACTCTAAGTAAACAGATTTTTATCCAATTCTATCATAGTTTTTAATGTAAATGGCTCCCTATGGCTTCTCATCGCCCGCACGCAACAGACACCGTGACCGTTTCAAAGTGAATTTGAAACGAAAAGGATGTTACGTTTGAATGATCCGTTGTTCGGAGGCGCCGGGGCGCGGGGTGTCGGGTTCCGTTGGCGAACGAGTTTGGGCGCGCGTGTGTCGGAGAGGGCGGAGGTCCATCAGTCACACGCGGGTTGCGCCGGCATCCCCGGGCGGCGCTCCCTGCGGGGCAGCGGCGCGTGAATCCGCGCTCGCGTTTCAATCGGCCCCGTCGGTAAAGCAGCGCCTCCTTTCTCTTTTGCACAGGTAAAGCGCCTCTCACTCTCGCGCCGATTAGCGGAGAGGTGATACGCGAGCGCCAGTCGCCCACCGCCCCGCGGCCGTGACGGTTGTGCGTGATGTGTCAGTGAGGTGCCAGTGACGTTTGTACATCGCTCGAGCGCCGCGTCCGCCATGGGTGAAGTGAGTATCCGCACGGATGTCGGCACGCGAGTCCGCAGGTCGTCGCCGCCGCGCGCGCTTGCCGTCCTGTGCCGCGCGCTCCCATATGCGGGATTGCGTGCGTGTGTACGGGCCGAGATGTCGCGCGGTGCCGAGATGCCTGATAATGACCGCTTATCTGTCGAAATTCAACTTGCGACCAGTTCCCGCGGCGGCTGTTCTCTCGTCGAAAGCAATAGTTGTCAATCATTAAGGTTCGCTGGAACAAGGCTTGCTCGCGCGCACCGCGGGTAACGTCCTCGTACCCACATCTGAAATATCTACATAAACAGTTACCCGAGCGAGCACTCGAGACGCGTGCGTTGTACTCGTGGGTTAATACGCGAGCGTGTTGTTACAAAACGCGTGCGGCTGCGCGGCGCTGCGCGGCACTCAGCGGCGGCCGCAGCGCGCCGGATGAAAGTGAGCTGCGGTCCGCCGCGTGGGTCGCCGGCTGACCCGGTTGCGCGGCCGGCGGCTGCGCTCAATTGATTCGTTCCTCGAATCCGATAGAGATTTGCTCGCGGAAAAGCCCTGATTTCTTTTTCGTGATCGCGGCTGGCGACGTCCGGTCTGGTCCAATCGTTCCGCGCGTTACGATTGCCGGTTAAGGCCGACTCTTAGTGTTCATACTGTTTAAAATAGATCTCAATAACTGCACCAATAAAACATGATTCAGCATTTTGGCGCCGGCAAGTGTCCGTTCATATTGACAGCTGGCCGTATTTAATCTTGACTTCATTTCGGCAAATTGTCGGCCGTCACGTTGGCGCCGCGCGACCTTTGCGAGCGAAATACCTACAAGCGAGTAAAACTGGCGCGACGCTTTTGTGTTTACTCGAGTCGAAAGAAAGGCAGGCTCCGTCGAAAACATCTGTTGTATTGGCTGTTCTGCTGTTCAGTTTATTTAATCTACTACATGACTCATCGGTTAACTCTTTAATTCGTGTGCGGTGCGGCACGCGGCCGCTCGTGGCCAGCGCCGCGGGCCGGTGGCTCCGCGCGGTCTATTTTTAAGGTCAGCAGAAACAAGTACACAGCGCCGCGAGACCAAGACACACTTAGTGCGCGGGGACACCGCGTGCCGGTGTGTGCGAGATGACTAATATAGCTGACTTATTCGCATTTTCTTTATTCCAGTCACTGCTGAAAGAAGATCCCCTTTCGAGGATACAGAGGGAGATTATCGAAGTAACGGAAAGGGAGAGAGAGTTCAAGGAGGGCCATTTTAGAATGAACAGGCTGCTGTCCGAGTCCACGGCGGACGTCAGCGAGCAGAACGGCCACGTGAACGGACACGCGGACAGACCCGCGAAGACGCTGAGCAGAGCAGTGTCCACCTCCCAGCTGCTGGGGCCCATCGCGCCCTCGCCGCCGCCCACGCAGACCCTTCTCAACAGTAACGGGTACACGCGCCGGTTCACGCCGCAGACGGGCACCAAGGGTATCATGCAGAGATTCATCGCCAGCAAGGGCAAAATGTCAGTGACGTCCCCGGTCTCGCCGACCTCGCCCGTCAGCCTGAACCCGCCGCTAGCGCTGTCTCCTACGCTCGCGACCCCTGCCACGCCCGCAGCACCCGTGGTGCTCCTCCCCACCGCCATCACGCGCACTCCCGAAGGAAAACCGGTCCGCAAGGGCTACGTGCCTGTCGAAGAAAAAATACAGAAGGAGCTCCGGGAGATGAAGGACAGGGAACACGAACTCAAGAAGATGAGAAGGAAGCAGAGGCCTTTCGACATCGAGCTGAGCGACAACGACAGCGGCTCCGAGTCGGACGAGTCGGACGTGCCGCTGCCGGGCCGGCTCAAGGCCGCCAAGTCCATCGGCGAGCTGTACGAGTCGCTCAACGAGGAGCTGCGCTCGCCCTCGCCGCGGCTCAGCTCCGGCAACGACTCGCTGGGCAGCCTCAAGCCAGCCAAGTCACTGGCCGAGCTGTGCGAGCTGGCGCCGGGACAGGAGTTCCTCGCGCCCAGCTCCACGCGACTGATCGCGCAGTGGGAGTCCATCATACAGCAGAAGCAGGAGGCGGGCGCCGCCTAGTCGCCGCGCACGCGGACTCGGTGCCTCGCGTCACGTCGGAGCGTGTCCCCGCGCGCGTGCGGTCGGCGCTGCGGCGGCTGTCGTCACCAGATCTGGGCCACTGCAAGCGGCGGTGTGCACCGCGCGCGCTGTTGGAAAGCGTGCGGCGTGTGAGTGCAGTTTCTTCCTATTGTGGCGCCAGTTTTTGCAGATTGGTTTTCCCGCGCTCCGGCCTGTGAAACCGCGCGAGATGTAAAAACCGTGTAATGGCCTTTCGATCCGCTCCCGGGGCCGCGGCGTATTGTTCGCGGTTTCCGACGCGACCCGCCCGCTCCGAGCACTGCGCTCCGCAACTTTCGCGTTCGGTACAATAATTGAACCCGCGATTATCACAATCGCCTGCGACCTCGCTTATCGTGAGTTCTTGAACATAAACGTACATTTATTTCCTCGAAGTTTCATGTTTGTTATCGTGTTAATGGATACGGTTCACATTACCCGAGATAAGACTTTGTTGTTTATCATCTGTTCGGATTCGCGTTGAGTCCGATATCTTATTGTCCGCCGATGCCGATATTGCTTGGAAACAAGTAAAAAGGCGAACGTACTTAAATTGTTGTTAGCTGAGTTATTCAGACTGCTAACATTCCCGCTCTCGATCTCGTCGAAAGTTTTTAATAACAACTATGTTCGTTATGTTCCAGAATAATCCGATACATTATGAATAATACATCAAATATGATAAATAAAATAGCGAGTGTGCGATGGCCCGGGCGGGCGGCCGTGTACGCGCGGGGATACCTCGGGCGTGTACAGTGTAAAGTCCTCCGACGATCGAAACTCGGAACGGTTTTGTGGGACTGAATTTTGTTTTAGAAGTGTTAATTTGTAAATATCCACGTTTCGCATGTAGTGATTTATTTATTTTTAATCTGTGAAAAAATATTTACATATCGTAGGAAATGAATTAAGATAATTGATTATGAATTATAATATTATTTATGAAACGAGCTGAAATTGTATTTCAGATGGGTGCGTCGCGTGCGCTCACCAATGTAATATCAATTTTATTTATTCGTTTAGGTAATAATAGAAGTGTCAAATGGTGTGCCTTATCAAATTGAATGCCCGATTCAAATGTAATCCTATACTTACTAAAACTTTACAGTCTGTGGTACTTGCACAAGAGTTTTGTTGTATGCGTGCTGTATGTTTTTTAACTTTTAATGTTGACTCGATGACAACCGTTAACTCGTATTTAAGTCAGGATTCAACTTTTAGATACGATAGAACAACGATAACGTTCTTAGCGTAGTAGGTGAATAGTCAATTGTAATTAATACTTATTAGGGATGTTCTTAAATATTTATCGAGGCAGTGGTTACTCGCGTTGCGCCGGAGCCTGAAACCGCTCCGCGTGATGGATAGTGCGTTTGTTTTGAAATATTTATATGTATACATAATACTAACAATGTGATATGAAGATGCCTTGAATGTTGTTATAATATTATATGCGCGCGCGCCGCGGCGGGGATTTTAATGAATGTTTTAGCCACAATTGTATTTGTACACGAACGTTGAATGTTTATATATTGTGCATAATAGGTGAAATGATAATTTATGTTGAACTAAGGTTTTTGCAATAAATATGGTGTGAAAATCCATGTGTTTTTTTCTTACTAAGCTCGGTGCAGGGCCGGCTTTGTAGGTTCATTTATCTTCAAGGCTTTATAGCGCGGCATGAATCTCTAATATTCATTTATAATGTCACTATACACTTTATATCAGGGGTGACCAACCTTTTTTGGTCGGAGGGCCGCAGTTTCAAAATCAGTGGGCTATGAAAAAAAAAAAGTATATGTTCAAGGTTCAAAACATTTTCTAAACGTAATTTATGTTCGTAATCAACCGATTTACAACTATTTAGACACTTTTATTATCTTTAAAGCCTTGATTCTAGCATTTAAAATAAATTAAAATTTACTTGCCTCGAGGGCCGCGGGTTACTAATCCCTGCTTTAGATAAATTATAATAAACACGTAGAGTACATCACTAGAATGCTAGAAATTTCCAATTTGACAGTCCACCTCCTCCCTGCGTCGTGTGACTTACTACTGAGGTTCATGACTCTCCTTGGAAAGGTTCTGGCGCAGCACGTCGTGCCGCCTGTGACTGCGTGTGTCTTCGGCAGCGCACATTGCGTCGGTCACTGTGACTGGCGTCAGACGCTTAGTCAGCATCCGTCTACCCTTCATTCATACCATTGATCAAGAGTTTTTTTTTTGTTAATTTTCAGTAATTATAACCCCCTAGAGTATAGCGCCTTTAAATACTTGTGGTCCAAGTATTTTAATGTACTCTGTTCAGAGAAGAGCCCATAATGAAATCATTACAAAGCTATGTATTATTATGTTAAAACCATAATTTGTGTGTTGTTGAAAATGGGAAGAGTGTAGAAAAAAAGACCACGTAAAGCTTTTACTAACACACGCTGTCACAGATTGCGCGACATTCACGTTATATTTATGTCTAGCGGTGAACGTGGTGTGATTAACGTGATGACGACAATGTGAGCAGATGAGTATTTTGTATTTTATTTGTGTGGCTCACAGCGTCAATAAACAACAAGCAATAGATAAGCCAATTATGAGTTACGCAGATAGTTTATGAAGTTACTTAATCTTATCGGCCTCATATATTAAAGATAAGTTAGCAAAAGATTAGTAAAATACATTTAAATGTAAATTATATAAAAATATAAACATATGTACATCTAGTTCTGCAGTCATTTTTCAATACCTTCCAGTTTAGTCTTTACTCTACTGTCAGTCTAGTTATCATGTGGATATAAAAAGTAAAAAAAATGTTGCCGGCCAGTGAGACGGCATTAGGAACTGCAACGCTGCAGCCGTCGCCTTGGCGCGCACTTCGTGATTAAATAGTTTTTATTATAAAATCCGTTTTCCTTTTTCCTGTCAGTGCGTTCGCCTATGTGTAGAGTTAACGGAAGATCAACGGGCTACGACAAACAATTTATAATAATAAACTCTACTTCTACTTTTATAAAAAACCATTCTTTTAACCAATAAATCTTAAAAAAAAACTTGTAAAAAGTTTTTACCGTATCATTACAGAACAGGGAATCGATTGGATTCTTATTTCTCTTTCACACAATAGTGCACTTAACTGCAAATATCTAATGTTTTACTTTAGAAATGTTAATAAAAATTATACTACATATTAAAGGACTAATTGAATGACAATTGACGAATGAATTACTCCATTCTCTTTGTAAGAAAAGGACTAATATTTAGCCACTTCCGCGCATGCAGTGGTAGTCGTGCAACAAAGTGCACCGCCCGCTAGCCCGCTAATAAGTGCGTATGCGGCAAACAATGCGAATCACATAACCGCCACCGCCAAATTACTCAACACGTGTTTCACCCCTCCACGGGGCATCTTCAGGAGTTATGTTACACCGATTAGTGCCAAACACAGAGTCCGACAAAGTTTACTATGACGTATGAAACTCTGTATTTTCAATTGAAGAACGTCACTAAAAGCTTTGCTTGATTGTCAATCTCTCCTGACAACCTCCTTGATCACTCGTCTACCCCAAGGTAAACGAGTGATGACTATAAAGGATCTAAAGTAATGTGAATGCATTGTAATACGTGTTAAAGTTGAAAAACTCTTAAAAGGCGGGATACTGACGCTCGAATGTACTTTCAGAGTACTTAGGACAGCGGCGCGCTAAGCAGGCAAGCAAACTCGCGGCGCGGCTCTAAACTCACGACCGCCCAAAAGCACCGGCAGTCCACATGTAACATTCTCTTCGGACAAATATTTAGGTCTAAATCTATGCATACTCTGACTTATCTACCTCGCTTGCAGTCGATGACGCTCGGCTCGTTAACTGTAAAATGCTTTACGACTTTTACAGCTCCGTCGACCTTAAAACCCAATCGAAGCTCTCCGCCGCTTTAGCGGATTTTATTTATGAAAATACTTGCACAGATACCGTTTGTGAATTGATTACTGTCCATCGTTTTCTACTTTTTAGGAACAGATTTCGTTATGTTCACGGATTAAATATATGGAGTCATAAAGATACGCACGCCGTCCGATAGTGAAGGAAACACGATGTCGCCCGACCGCGGGATTCCCCGCGTCCCCGGAACGACTTCTTTGAAATGGACAAATGCTTTTTGCTACTGATTTTAAAATCTTACGAAATTCTAGTGGCATTGCTTTAGGAACTAAGCTCCTGCTGTCCTGCGATCCGCCATCCGCCGAGGCTCCAAATCTTGGCTTTGCCGAGATGAGTCTTGATTTGATGGTTAGCTGTTTCTAATTTTGCAATGACTAGGAGACATTTCGCAGGCAACAACCAGTCACCGGCAAAAGTTTATTGACAACAATTACTTTAATTACGAATTGTTTTTGAAATTGAGAACGGCTGTCATTCCAACCCATGAACGCCCACTAGAAGACATAGTCTTCCCCAAAAGGTATCATTGGAGGACTATATCATAATCGTCACGCTTGGCGGATTGGCGATCGCAATGTGGTATTATGGTACGCAGAGGAAGCCGCTGCCCATCCTCTAATGTGGTTGTATGTTTATAACCAGTGGAATTGCTAAATAATTAAAGTCCAAGATGTGATTTATACAAGCCATATCCCGGGAATTAAACCCGCAACTTACGATCGGGAGGATCAGTCCTCTACCGCTGGACTACCGCCGCTCATTGTTTTGTTTTACGAACGGACTGAACCCGACACGATCAGCTGGTGTCGTCGCGCTGGAACCTCGCATCGACTTTACACAGCGCAGCGCGGAGCCGGGCGGAGATGAGCGCATGGCATGGAACTTCGTTGACTGAGCAAACCATACAATACATGAATTTAAATACTTCAATGTAAAAGTACTTTTATTTATGATTTAAGACTGGAAATTCATTATTTTAAGAGTTAATACATTACATTTATACCTGCACTGTACTAACTTTTGTATGGATAAAATAATTTTTAATAAATAAAGATAAATAAACAATAACGTGTGTGTTATTCATTGTGGCTGTAAACGGAATCTTGTCTTTTCAGTCCAACGAAGCTGTAAAAGCCAGAAAAGCTAACAGCGTTCAAAACTAATCGGATAGTACCGCTGACAAAATTACTTACAAAGTTTAATTCGCCTGAGACCGCCGAGAAGCGCGCGGCGGCGCCGCCGAACGTGACGCGCTTTGATCCAACCCCTCCCCCCGTCCTCCTCCTCCCCCTCCTCCCCTCCCCGACCTACTTTATCGATCGGTGATTTATTATGATTACATTATTAGCACTTGACTCTGCAGCTAATGGAATACAAAACAATCCGCGTATGTACATTGACAATTAAGTCGATTTATGCACGAGATGCGGAGGGTCATCGCTCAAATGTTATTCTCGGACGCAGAGTTTTCCTCAAAACGCAGAGGAATGCAGTCGGAGCCCGCATACTTTTGTAATGTACAGTCTGCCGTGTTTTGGTCATATTGCTCACCTCGTTCGAGTTTGCTTTCTCGCCGTTACCTTAACACACGTTTTAAGATTCTGTGCAAAACATAGCTTTGACGATAGGCAGGGAGATCCTAAGCCTTGTTCTAAAAAACGGCTCGACTCGACTACAACTTCGCTTTACCAAGTTGCGTGAAGAAAGATCGTGTTCCGTTTTTAATAGCGATGCTACCAATGAAGGCACAATCTTAGAGACCTTATTATTCTTGAAAAAAAAAATTCTTTTCTTCGCCGTGTTCACACCCGTCGCGCTCGACATAAAACTCGGCCGGCTAAGCTTCCTAAACATTTGCGATTTCGTTCGACACACATCATGTCCCGTTAGTGCAACCGTTGTGATCTGTGACGTGCGATAAAATTATAAACCTTTTATTCTAATTTTCAATAATGATTTACATCTCAAATTTATTCGTTTTAAAGTAGTGTGTAAATATAGTTTTACTGTGTTTAGTTATTTGTAGGGCTTTACTTCTTGCGCTTTTAACTATCATTGTCAAAACAACCTAGTTTTGGTTTCGATATCATATCGCTCGGTAAAGATGCTTTTACAAAATTTCTTTCTCTCCGCGCTCACCTCCAAGATGTCATGTTTACTGTACATCCGGTATCTTTTTTCCATGAGAAATATTAATAAGGCTTATTGAAATTTTACTTTCAAGACTTTATTCTTATGTTATCCTTATTGTATGGTTGGTTATCATATTTAGGGTCATATCTGACAACCATATATTAAAGAAGTTTTAACAGATATATCGATGAACGACTTTATTAGTAGTTATAGTATAGTCCTGTTTTTGTATTCGGGAGCCGAAGTTTATTTCAAGTAATTTTCATTTAACAATCAATTTGTGTTTAGTTGTAGGCTGCTAACAGCAACAGATTAATTAAAGATTTGGCCCCGCCAGGTGCTCCTGTGTTGCGACTCTGAGAGCGTTCTGAACGACGAGCCCACCCCGACGGGTACGTCGCTCTACACTATGTGATTCTATGGGACGTCCGTCTTATCAATTCCGTAAACATTCCCAAACTTCTGGTGCTCAAACTTACAAAAAACGCGGCTCCAACGCTCTGTCAACTTTAGTTTCCGTAGTCTGTGAACTAAAGCAAATAGTTATTATCTGAAAAACATCTACGTCGTCACTTGACGTATATGATTAGCGAGAAAATAGAATTAGCTCGAGATGTACATCCGGAAGCGCCTCGCGTACGCGACCGCGCCGGCGTGCGTGCGGCGCCGTGACGTCACGCGCGTCACGCCGCGCACAACTGTTCGCGAGCAGCGGCCACATCACGCGCTACACGAGGCCCACGTGCGCTCCGGTGCGACTTGTATTCGAGTCGCGATCACGAATATTGTACAGTCTGCTCCCGTCAATAGAGTTATGAGAGTTATGTTTGTCACTCAGCCAGCCGCTCCTGAAAACAATTAGATAAATGGTAAGTTACAAAGACGGCTAACTTTCTGAAGTGCCTGCTGGTATAATTTAATATCGTAAAGCTTAGTTACAAAGGTGAACAATATATTGTTAACGCAAATTTAGTGCAAGTGCTAGTGGATACGCTTATCTGAGAATGAAAGTGATCTCATAATAATCCGGCTGGTATTGTTGGATCCTCTTGTGTGGGTTCTTCTCATATCAAGATGCGGTTCCAATCGTTGTAGCATAACTCTACGTTAAAGCTCGGAGTTTGACAGTTTTAAAGAGATTTTTCCATCTTGTGGGAGAACGTCCACGAGATCAGTTTCTTTACATCATAAAACGATTAATTTTGCCTTCAATTTAAATTACAAATCATCTCATTAGCATTATTATACCTGTTTGTTCATCTTAAGCCATAGAACTACTATAAGCGAAAATTTAATATTGATGATCAGTCGACTAGTTTACCTTTTATAACGTTTTTACTTCTGTAAGTTTTATTATTTTAAACAAATAAATAATGAAGTGGAGTTTTGTATCGATGTATATATCGGTGTACCACTCTATTCTGGTAATTTACTCTAGCAAATGGTAGGAGATGTATACGAATATGTGGGGGCAAAGAAAAACGGCGTCTAGTTCGGGCGTCTGCCAGAATCACCGAAGCTTTGTTTATATTCAGATACGGAGGTCTGTAGCTGCAGTGCGTTAAGCTATGAGCAGTGAGACGGGGACGCGTGAATGACGAGACGCAAACGAGATATTTGAGAACAGATGGCATTTGTTCTCATCTACCTTCCCGTCCGACTTGCACACCCCAGACAGTGACTTGCACTTTCGCGAATACCATAGTTAGATTATGGGATTAATATGTTGCACGCATAAAGCTGGCAAAATACGGTCCGGAGCGTAATGAAAGCAAAACTAAACAGCGTTATACGAGCAACGCGCGTCACTTACGATCGGGTCAAAGTCACGCTCGACGCGTCACGTGATTATAAAAAAAAGTCAGTAATTAATTTTATTAAGTCAAACACAAATTACAATGCACCGGGTTTCTTTTATTTCGATCAATATACTGTGACCTTAGAGAGGCAAGGTAAGACTAAAAATTCCATCTCACTCAAACCGAACAACCCTCACTTCTAATACAGGCGTCTCTTTATATTGTACATTAGAAAGTTTCAGGGAAGAGTCAAACATTCTCAGCATCCTTACTGTGCTACAGATTATATATTACTTTTTTGTCCATCTCAGGTTTGTTTTAACACACGACAAAGATCCATTTTCAAGGTAAACCAACTGAAGCTTCTATTGGTTAGCTTTTATCACAAGCAGAAGGTGTCGAAGAACACAGGCTTACATTTGTAGATAGTGCTACCGAAACATTTATTAAACATACGCTCCGCTGTCAGCACTTGCGGCGGCTATGCTCATAGTCATGTTCCACGACCCCCCACCCCGCCACGCTTGCCTAAGCCCGGTACAGCGGTTTCGGTAGCATTGAACCTGTAAAATTCTATGCGCGACTTTATTTGCTGGGATTGAGTAGTACACCACATGTATAAAGCGGACTAGAATTTTCTTTTTGTAAGAAGGTTCAATAAAAGTAAGAGCATTGTGTGGAAGCCCTCCATCAAATTTGCCGATCTAAAAAAGCCTACTATTTGGAGAATAGACTTTAGACATTGTTTTAAAATGAAACAATTTGTACTGAACTCGTATACAAAGCAAGTAAACAGCCCGACAGACGGAGCGGTTGCTGTTGCTGGTGGTGTTTGGGAGCTTGAGGGCCGTCGGTGCCGCAACAACAGGCGATGTTGCGCTTGAACTTGCAGCTCGCGACGTGGGAGGTTTTATTGATCCGTCCGCAGCGCGCGGCCGAGCTAATCGCCGGCGCTGCAATCTATCGCGCAGATAACGTTTATCGTAATTTCGAGTGCAACTGATCGGCGCGACGTTGCCGCTCCGACCGCGGGACATTTGGAAAACGCGGCGTTGGCCTTTTGTTTACGCCTTGTTTACACCGCGCCCCGACTATTTGGTTCGCGATTTGCGACGCCTCGTAGGAATCGATCCTTCCAGAAAAAATCTTACGAACCTAATTGTTTACCAAGGTCAATGACAAGACTGACCGGCGTACGCGAAGAAAAGGAGGTAGACGGACCACAGGTGGTAAAATGGTATTAAAATGGAAAGAATGGTACACAAGAAACATTGAGACAAGTCGTGAATCGTAGAAAGCTAGGTGGGAAGAATTTAAAATTACAGGAGTTTCAAGAAGTAAAGCAATCCAAGACCGTCTAATATTGAAATCATAAAAGGTATTTTTTGCAAGAGAAGACAAAATTCAAAATCATTTCATAGGCTTTTTTGTAAAAAAAAATAACTAAAAAAACTGGTGTATTTTAAAGTGTTCTAATAAAGGACTTTATTCTCTTATCTTCTGTTATAATATGAATTACTTGGTCGTAGGTAATCAAACGGCATTATGTCCGTTTGTCGAGTCAAGCGACAATTCATTTGCAGTTATGACTTCCATTGGTTCGCGACGCAAACGACTTTACCGAATGATTCGTCGCATTAAATCTCTCGGTGCACACTGCGCTAATCTTATTGATAATTAATCCAGAGGTGGCGCGACGTGTTGTCGTTAAAATGCTAGTCAGTGTCGGCGACAGTTTTTGTCTCAGGCCGAGAAAAAAATCTTCATGAATACGTAATTCTATATTTATAAATGTATTTTGATGTGAGCAAATTGTATTCATAGTTTGTTACTAGAACTGCTGTTATTTAAAATGTCGAATAATTTGAAAATGTTGCCGCACCGGCACTTGAGAAACATAGCACGGGGCAAAACAATACAACGCATCGGTATCCTCAAAAGGTCGCCGCGATAGCCGGCCTCGCGCTGCCGGTGTTCAGCGACTTTCCGCCAACTTAACTATGTCATCGATCCACCGGCAGCGGAGAGCTCACCCGAGCCGTATGCACCAGCTGGTGGTCGCCACTCGAGATCCTTTCGGACCAAACTTCCTTCCATTGGTTCCACGAGTGATGTGCCACGCCCACTGCCAATTCACACGAGCGTCATAGACGCGTCCTAATCTGGTGGAATTCCACAGCAACAACACCACACTTTTTTGTAATAACTGTCACAAATGAGTGTAGTGTAGTTAGAGCTATCATTCCGAAACTGTGATATCACTTACAAAACCATTGACGCAGCTTTAGGATTTGATTACTGAAAATCTTCTCTTTTCTGTGAAAGTGTATACAGTTATGTTAGTTATATTGTGGAGCCTAGTGAAATGTTTACGCCGATTAGCGCTTATAAACGTAACTATTTACCGCCGCGTCGCATTGTCATTGTTATTGGGCGCCGTTTTTACAGCGCATTCAAATAGATTCGGCGCGCTCGTGTGTCAATGTGGACTGTTCATCGGAGACAAAGGCGCGCGCAGCGTGGGAACTGTTGCAACAGTTCACGTGTCTATGTCGGACACGAGTGCGCCCGAGCTGGACACAAGCTGCGTCGCACGACCCTCTTGCTCGATGCTTCCATTGCTCGCCCGATGTGCGAAGATCCTATGGGCAGCTGAACGTCTGCCCACCCTGCTGCTGTTGGTGCCCCCGCGAGGAATAGCGGAGCTGCCGGTGATTGAGAGCCTAGTCTTTATATAATACATATATAATACGCTATAAATACATATATAACACGCTCACCTCACACATAACGTCCATCGTCCCTTAATAAATATTAATATTTCTGTTATTATTCCTCAAAAACTCGTCTAGAAATGAGTAAATGGCTAAAGAACCTAAGGCTTTATTACCAGACCATTGTAACAATATCGGATAATTCAAAACACAACAAAGGAACATAAATTATATCACTTAAATGTTTCATTGATAAAGTGCACATACTGATATATGCCACTAGGGCACGGCAGCCTTGACTCTCTGAGCTTCCAAAATCAATAGACGGTCGCGTGTGGCCGCGTGTGGCCGCGTGTGGCCGCGTGTGGCCGCGTGTGGCCGCGTGTGGCCGCTCGGGCAGCGACCGTCACGCCGCGTGGGAACCCCCGCGCGCCACGCCGCTGACTCAATTATTCTCTAAGTATCGGGGACGTCCCCTTTCTTGAATATTTGAACAGCGCTTTACTTTACTTGTAAGTCAGGCAATAATAATCAATCAACAACATCATTTATATCAAGGAAACATTTCTCGAATTTTCTAAAAATATGAACTTAAGGTAGTAGCCGGATGGCGGTTTGATTTCAACGCCTATACATTCAGTATTTATATTTCTTCACAATAAATATGTAATCATCTTCACACATATACTTTTTTGTAAAGTTAATAACAAAAATGAGTCGGAGTTCATTGTCCGGTTCGCCTTAAAAAGTGAGAATAAACTAAATAAACAACCGTCTCAACCTTTGAGCCAACACAACGCGTCTTGAAGTATGCAGCGAGTTGTAATAAAATTTAATCTTTTGTAAACATAACCGCGAGATTCTCATGCTATATACGAGAATGTTCAGGGCCCTTAAGTCAAACAATGTAAGACAAAATTTGGCTTCGGTGTCGACTCCCCGAGAGGATGTCGGTGCGATAGCGCGCCCGCGATTGTGCGCGGGCCTCGCGCCTCACAACCAGTTCGTTTATTTCCCACGCGAGACCAGTTGTAGGTTAATAATTGAACACGGCCACTGGCGCAGTTAAGATAAGTTCGTTTCCTGAGAGGCGAATGATTACATAACATATTCATTGCTCACTAATGAGGGACCCAAGTGGTCCCTAACCGACGCCTTCGCTATTGCCTTGCAGGATTTGCCTGATCGAATCTATTACATTACGCACTTGAAGAAATGACACGAATACGCAATCGAATGATGTGTTCGCTCTCGGACTATTTCAATGTTTTTAAAATATGTCGTCGTCGTCGGTTCAGCCCATAGGCCTCCCCCAAAGTTATCTATAAGGGGGTTATATCAAAATCGCTACGCTTGTCAGACAAGTTTGGGATCGCAGTGTGCTAATACAGTACACAGAAGACGCTGCTTCCCATCCTCTGGAAACTTCTATGTGAGCAGTGGCATTCTTATATAATTAATGCACAAATTGTGAATTGTATGAGATTGTATCCCGGGAACCGAACCAGCGACCTAAGATCGCAAGCCCCAGTGTCACGGGCTGTCACGGCACAGATTATAAATATGTATTTTTTTCGCCTTTTCTTCTCAGATCCGGGTTATTTTATTCGAGCTGGCAGTAGACACAACTTGATGTCAACAAGAGATATAATCCGTCAATCATATGTTGAAAAAAGAATTTTCGAATTTCCTTTTAAACAACATACGAAGTCGAATCGAATAGGTTAAATGTTACGTAAAGCTCCTGACCGCATCATAAAAAAGCTATGAATTGAAACCCTCGAGGAAAGCATATAATAGCTGACCCAAGAAAACCTGATGCTACACTCACTAGCAGACGTGGACATGTAGAAAGGTAAAGTGCTGGGTCCAGATAAATCCAGTTGGAAGTTCACGGTAGACGCCCTCTGCTCCATTAAAAGGCGCGCAGGAACATAAGCAACGATGAAATCATTGAGAAAATACCAACTTATACCCCTGGACTATAAATTGTCACTACGCGCACGATATTAATTATATTAATTATAGCCCTTCCTCTGAGATATCGCTTGTACCCTTGCAGTGGGGAAAATTGATGGATTAGTAATAATTATAAATTTCCTGCAAACGCGGAATTTTTACTGACCTACAGTCAAGTGCCGTTAAATCTGTTTTACAAATCGTTCATCGTGTATAAGGTACATTAGTTTTAGTAAATTCGCTAGCCCCGGGGAATTACCACGGGGTCATCCCCGCACTGCGAGCGGAACGCGGGCGGTATTTTGCTGACCTTATATAGTCTTGCCATTTACTTGATGAGCAATAAAATACTTGAATTTATTTCCATAAACATTCATGTTTTTGTAAATGTTCACCTGAAGCGGCTGCGTGTCGATGCACGGAGCCTGTAAAGCAATCTTTAAGAAATCATAAACTGCGCTACTTCAAATTTCAAATAGACGGTTTATTTACTAGAAAAAAACATAAATTAAATTCCTGTTTACGTTAATTGAAAAAATTAATAAACTTGATTATCATCATCTTAGACATAGAACGTCCACAGCTGGAGATAGACTTCAGTCTTATATTTCCAACAAAATATATTGGAAGCGTCGCTGACTGTCAGCATGTACCGACGACTTTAACAAAGCCGTCTGCTCATCTCCTGGACGCAACTCCTGCGCTGCGATTGGAGGTCTGTCGTCTTTACTCCAAAAAGTGAAGGCCCCGGCTGCTATCTGTTCTATGCTCTACTTGACCTACCTATTAACACTTAATGAATGGAAAAAAGTATTTACGTCCTAAAAATACGCTAAGACTGATTTCAAGTAAACTGTGAAGCGGCAAAAGAGACAGAAAATCCTCAACAGATGCGTCGCATTGCTTTACTTCGTCAGCTAAAAAACTAGTCCTTTCACTTTGTGATATAAAATATAGAATCTTACAACATGAATAGAAATCATTAGAATCGAATGTGATTAATTATAATAACTGGTTTTTAATAATTATTTGATATTAATTTGCAGACGTCGCGCGCGACCATTAGTGTAATTGATTTCAAATTAAAAACGTAACGGTGAAGTGGTCGCGCGGCAGCCGCCGGCGCAGGAATGTCTGATACAATCGCACTGTCACCTTTCGCAATATCCCTCCGTAGAAAATAGTCATGATCTCGAGCAGGATTTGTGCCGGCCCTTGTCCGGAACACAGCGATCATCCGTCTCCAGCAGCATCGGACATCAACACACTGTCTTTTTATCAATCAGATTCAAATTATTATCATCTTCAATAACATGTATCTCTCTTAAATCGCTGCGATGACCAGTCTCGCGCTGCCCGTTCCCAGCGACTTCCCGCGATGGGAGGCTTAGTAACGCCGCGTCTACCAGCTCGTGGTCGCCGTTCGAGAACCTTCCCACTCAGGTACCGACATGACCACTATGTCCGTAAGTCCAGAAGCTGGATATTTCTGACCTTATATCGACCGTAATGTCCTGCAGTAAGCGAAGTGAAGCATTTACGCATGTTTATCATTTCGAAATGCTAACTCAGTTCATCTCTATCCTCGGGGTCGTTCCGGGGAAGCATTTCTATGTATGTTTGCCCCGGCATCAGTTTTTGCGTCCAATATATCATATATATCCTACTAAGTTGTACTTGTAATGCAATTTCTTAATATATTTATAGTGATTACTTGTGTATGTCACGAGAAACTTAAATGATGCAACCTTGAACTTGAAGCTGCGAGTTTGCGATCGCAAACGCTATCTGACAAGACTATAACAAACTCCGACGGTTTTTTTTGTGATCACTTTCACAAAAAATATTTTAAAGGTAGAGCGATTCATTTCCAAGCTTTCTTAATATTACTTGAAAATCCTTCACACTGTGATTGTTTTTTACGTTTACATTTACGATAGTTTTAATTTAATAAACTTTTTAAATATATTATATGATAATTATAAGACACATACAGAATCTTGTTGTGCGTCCGTACACAACTGTGAATTGTCCATAAAAATATATAATTGTAATGTATTATGTGTGAAAAAAAACCTCGCCGCGCATGGCGAGCGGCGGTCGTCGCCAGCTCCGTTAACTAGTGCGAAGCCCGCGCGCCGCCTCGCGTGCGTCGCTAAGATTTTCGTTTTCCCGGACGACATATCACGCGATTATATAAACATCACTTTCGTTATAAGTGCATAGATAATTTATCTAATTTTGAGCACAAAAAACAGTAAAAAGAGAAATAACAGCGCTGCCACACACGAAATGCTAATTATCTGTTTTGGCAGAGAAAGTGTTTGTCAAATATGCACTTTCAGCGGAACCTGTTCATTGAGTCGTGTTTCAAAGAGTCGCTGCAAGCTTGCGACCGATTGCCATTTTTATTAAGATTTTAACTTTATCTTGGTGTAATTTTGTACTCACTTGTCTGTACGTGCTATTGTCATCTGCTGATCAGATGGAACGTATGTGTATCGGTGCATCGCCGTAAGCTTCTTTGTATTTGTGAAAACGTAGCGCAGGAATTTCCAGTCCGAAATATAATTTATATATTAAAAACATTATAAACTTATGATCACATCTGATTACTTATGTATATAATGCGAAGAATGTTAAGAGAAGCTAGATTCAAATTGAACTTCCCTACAATAGCACCCTAGTTAAATTACGATGGTTCCAATTTCTCTCTGACCTGAAAAATTTAGCATACTCAGACATTACTTTTCTTCAGCACTTTTTTCGTCATTAGCTGTTCTTAATACATAAGTCAGGGCAATTCGTTCCCATTTGATAACATTTTTAGCGAGACATTGACAGACATGTTTGCACTGCTTGTAGAGAGTTCTTAGTCATAATAAACTTTCCGTCAGACATTTAGTTGCCGGAAGTGTTAAGTGGATGTATTGCGCAACCAAGTGGAGGCATGGGGTGACGTGGGGCTCTGCAAGCCTTGCTATCCACGCTGACTCACCGACGCACGCGCAGCTCGCAGCTGGCTTCACTATGTGCGGCCTGCGTCAACGTATTAAGAATAAAGAAACTAACATTTGAGCATATTCTCCCTCTTGGACTTTATTTGAAATAACGCGTGTCGATCGAACGGAGAAGTTCGCGAGAGAGGCTACAAACTTAGTTTCTGCGAAGAGGCCTGCACTAAGTGCCTTCAGCGCTCTGTAACCTCACACCCACTAAAGTATTTAATAACAACTAGCAAACATCTTCTATTAAAAAAAAACACACACACACAGCGAGACATTACACTACGAGCCCGTTTGTTTGACGGGCAGGCGAAGAGAAGAGAGAAGCGAGAGCGTTTTTAGAATAAGCACATAGACTACACGTAGGCCTTCGCTATAGATTTCCAATAAGATAGTTGGAAGTTTCCAATAAGATATTTTTAGTTTTTATTTTTATTTTGCTTTCATCTCGTATGTTTCGTTTTATTTATTAAATCTTTTGTAATCCCATTTCTTAGGAATTGAAAATGGTCGTCGATTATTGATCTTGAGCTTGATTTTCTACACCTGTAGGCTGTATTATAGATATTATGAAACCTTATAAAAGAATCGTATGAAATAAAACAAAGTAAGACAGTTGGCAAAATACCGGACATAACAATTTCCTGAAGTAAGCCGAAAGCATTGAAGGCCGGCGCTTGCGCAGATAGACGCGGTCAATGCGCCGCTGCAATGAATTACATTTGCATGAGTAAACGAACTATTGCTCGCAGTATCTTGGCCTGTTACCAGGAGAACCCTACCTTACAGGCTGTCTTGTTTATCTCGATTAACTGGTACATTTGATGAATGCAGAAACTTCCTTATCCTTTTAAAAAGGACAATGATTTCCAATTAAACCAAGCGGCGTACGCCAGCGGAGTTGGCAACAAATCGACTCAGTTGTTCCCACGACATGCGTGCGCGATCGTATGTCGTTACGATATCACGTTACTAGAAGTATATATTTTTTTAAACAGATGTATATGTAGTGCAGAAAAATGTGCGTTGCCCGTTTAATAAACCTCCCCGTCATTGTTTCTTGTAGATTCAAATGACTCGAATTTCATACAAATTACTCGTGTGCAAGGCCTAAAAGTCGATTTATTAGCGGCATGATAACGGAGATTGACGTTCTATAGCACGAGTCGATCGCAGCTGCCTTATTTGGTTCTCTCTCGAACTAGTTCCTGCCTTGTCGATGTGGTGGGTTTAAAAGTCGTGGCCGAGCTATCTACGGTAAATCTAAAAGGAATCTACACGGTCGGACAGAAGCAGGGCTGACGCGAGGCGGCGTCTCCTAGAGGGGACGATGAGCCTACTTCAGAGTTTAGCAGATGAAACACCTTTAAGAATCAATGAAAAGAACTTGACACTCTTTCTATGATAATGATTTTATATACAGTTCCTTCGCCTCGTGCTAGAGTATAGTACACTACAATTTGTTCCGCTGTAGTAAATGGACAGGTCTTTGCGCGAGAAGCGGAACAAGTGTTCCGTTTGATTATTGGTCAGCACTTAATTGAAGCGTCACAATAATTTGGCGCCGGACAAATTGTCCCGGCGGCCGACAAGGCAGCCTTACTTCCGACGCGCGTTCGGCGTGTGCTCACGTCCGGCGCAACTGTGTTACGTTGCTTATTACTTTTTAAACATTTATTAAAAAATTGTTTTCACCCTTCACTCTGTTCAAACTCAACTTAAAACAGTGGACATAATGTCTTGTAGTATTCTTACCAACCTTGACCTCGAAACAAAAAAAAAATCCCAAAAATATATTAATTTTATCCATTTTTCTTTTAACGATTCAACTATTACTTCTCTTAGGAGATATTCCTTTCTAACAATAATCTCTATATTATTCCAATTAATACTTCGAATGTAATCGCAGTCGGACTTCGTCTCTCCGCATTCAGCTCTACCTTTGGCGACGCCCGTGTGTTCTGTCAATTGAAGAGCTACATTTCAAGAGTCGACTGCGGGCATCGAATTTGAAAACCGCTTACGCACCGCCTCTGAGAGTACGAGTACATCGTATCATATCTTGCAAGTAATAAGTTGTTTACATTACCAGTAATATCAGAAATAACGAAATACACGTGTTCACTTCTTCTATATTTGGTTTAATTCTTGTTAATAGTTTGGTTTTGCCATAAACCCACATTAGGCTAAACCTGTATCAAGAGTATCTTGTATACAGCGTGTTCTCTTGAAACCTTCACTAAAAGACTACTACTAAAATGCGTAATTGAAGCTAAAAGCAAATTGATTTAGTAGTTTTCTTTTTTTTTAAATATCCTTAATGTAGTTGGTAGCAGTGAGAAGAATTGCTCGTGTGAAGTGGCAGTGATGTTAGCACCTAAAGATTCTCAAGTGGCGACTACAAGCAGGCGGGCGGGGCATGCATATATCCACTGAGTGGATCGATGACATTGTTAATGACAGAATCGCTGAATGCGGGCAGCGCAGGACCGGTCACCTTGGTGTTCTTCGGGGAAGACTCACGCCCTGCGGTGAACGTTGGACATGATAACAATGATAGTACTTAGAGTTATTAATACTCAAACTGCGTTATAATTTCAAATCGTTGATGAAGAAGCGTCGATTGTTCGTTTCGGCTACCCGACGGAAGGAAGCCAATGCTTCCTCTGCGTCGGAAGCAGCGGTCGTTTTTGCGATAGCCTTCATGAGCCCGGGCTCGCGCGCCGGCGGACGGATTTTCTTTAATTGCTTTATTTCAGCCGCGGCCGACCAAAATTAATTATAACCCGCCGCGTAAACACGCGGACGTCAAGGTCACATCTAATCTTGATCTCCTATTACCCTCTGGTTTTGTATTTATCAACCGAAAGTTTGGACCTAGGTCAAGGGCTGACAAACCGCGTAACAAAATAAAAGAGAAACTAAATCAAAGTAATTAGACCAGTTTTAAAAAAAAAAGTAATCTCACGTTTGTTAAAACCTGTGGTATTTTATTTCTCTTTTTAGTCTGTTTCAAGGAAAAATTAACTTATGTCATATACATATAATAATAATGCTCTTTTAAAAGATATATAAAACATTACGAATAACAGTTACAAAGTGGCGGTTATGATCTTTAACAATATGAATACGAATGTATAACGACGACTAGAAAGTCCTTGTAACAGTCTATTTGAATAAAGAATATTTCAATTTAAATTGATTTAGTTTTCATCATAATTATTTCAAGTGTAACACTTTCATTGCTGCCCCCCCCCCCCACCTTTATAGATTAACAATAGGTTGGAAGCTACCGACGTCCAGCGCCTTGCGACGACCTTGAGAAGGTCATATATCCATCATGCCAGTGGACGCCTCACGCTATGCTTGCCGGTCAGCGGTTACTAAATGTATTACGCAATCTCTGGTATGTAAACTTAACATAACCTGTGGTCTCGGATACTATAAACTCTAATGTACACAAATGAGTTCCTAATTTTATGGAGTACCGCGAGAGGCATAACAAGTTTCCCTATACTACCATTGCCAGCCTTGTTTCGTTATTTTTCTCATATTCACAAACCAGTAGCGAGGCGCCGCGAGTCGACGATGCAGTACAAATATAATTAGATAATAAAACAAAAACTACCTTCGACCGGACGGCGAGGGCACGGGACCCTCCGTTCACTTACTATGCGATATTTATTTGCATAATTTAAAACAGAAACACGTTTTTAATTAGAGAGCATTACGCGTTATAGTAAAGTCCACTTTAACTTGTTTTAAGTTATAGCAAGTCCAAGTGACTGTGGGTAAGCTATGTGGCCTGCTGAAAATGCCCCAGATGCCCGCTGGATTAAGGTTCTGGTGCGAAGAACACAGATCAGTAAGCGCAGAGTAGGTCGTCCACTCACAAGTTGGACAGACGACCTTGTACAGGTCAATCCGAAACAAAGGACGCGGACCGCTTCTTACTGGTCGTGTTGGAAAATTATAGGGGAGGCATATATCCATATATATAGTATGGAGGTTCTACAGCTGAAATGATGATCATGATGATGCGTTATAGTCTTCGGCATCAACACAAACACATATATTTTTGTAAAATTTTATAGAAATATTACAACAAGAAGAATAATAGTTTTCGATGCTGACCATTATACAAAGAAATGCGCGGGAAACACCCGCATTAGAGAAAAATTAAAACCGAATACCGGTCGCAGTTTGAACACTTTAAGATAAATGATACTCTTGTGTTAGGAATAACTTAAAATCGGTCTAATTGAAGTAGAGAGAGCTCACCGTTCCCTACGCAGAGTTATTGTCTACCAAAACTTTTAAACAGGTAAGTGCACCATACCAGGTCAGAATACTAAACGATCGTTGAGCGACAATCCAAGCCGAGAATTACTTCTTAAGGGCCCACGCACTTGGTCACTCAATGGACTGCTACCCAAGCAACCTCAGAGTTCGGTGGAATCTTAACCAGGAAACTGGGCTTTGTAAAAAAACGAGCTCAGCGCCTTACGCTCTATTTCCACGAATGGACGGAAGAACAAGGATTCTGGCCGGTTCCTTTGGGAATCTACAGGCGAGACTTGTGTCCATCAGTGGACGTCCTATGGCTGAAGTCATGATTCTGACACGTGTGTGTGATCATGAGTTTGTTTATGCGTTCGTTATCCTGCGGCGCGCGCGCGGGGCTGCGCGTTACGTAAAATAAAAATGGAGAGAAAGGCTGCGCCGGTTTGCGGTGGCGACAACTTATTTATTTCACTTTCAATAAAAACGAAATTAATTAAAAATTCGAAGGAATTGTGAAAGTGGTACATCCGCCTTGGAAACAACGACACCACTCTTATCGATATCACATATGTTACAGTGTATCCGCGTTGAGAAAATATTAACACATTGTTGACACTTAGATTAGCTGCGCCCCTCAATAAATAAAATTAGTAAGCCGTGTTCACACTGACCAGTTGAGACAACCCTTCAGAAAGTATATACACGTATCTCTAATTTTCCAGATAAGCGGTCAAAAAGCGTAACGGACATGAATGACAATGACAAATCGCTATTTCCCCAACGCACTGCTTGGACGAGGTAACAATAAAAATATAAACAACAGCACGGGGCTCTAATCTGTCGATGAATGTACTTTAAAAATAAATGAAATAAACGCACTCGCGAGCTACTAGTTCACTCACAGGCGATCACTGCTGCCGATTTATTTCCTGCATGAGGTGCTTTCATACTTTCAGCATTAGTTATTTCTGAGATAACTTTATAATTTGCTGTTTTTTTGAATCCATTAGTAGTCTGCCTTTAACCACCAACACGCATAGATAATGCACACAGACTCAGTGAGTTGAGTGCTATTCACACTGACCTTGAAAAGACCCGGATTATATTTCCCAGAAAAGAAGGAAGCAGGCTGATTGTTCTGTACTCGGGCTGTGCGGATCAGAAACATAGAATCGAAACGCTTCTTACGCCTCTAAGGGAACTCTGCCGTGTAAGGGTGGTAGTGGGTTACTTCTACTCGTCCTGTAGAGAAAGAGGGATAGTGGGATAAGATCGAGCAGTTCTGCGGCGCATTCCACAAAATGAGTCCTGTAGAAAATTGACAGACTCGCTACTCGCCGCTCGTGTTCAAGGCTAAGTTTCTTAGAAACGAAGTCATTATCACCTATAAGTCGCATAGCACGACATTCTGTCGAGTTAACAGCTTCAAGTCGGTATTTAGCCGAGCCATCCCAAAGATGGAAGCAGTTTTCCACATAAGACCTGTATGAAGTGTCTGCGTAAAGTACCGCTTAACCTTGTTCAAGATACCCTAGCCACGTCTAGTACTTTAGACCCAGTCATGCCAGCGATCTCCCAATCAGATAAAGTAAAAGTACAGACCCAAGATTATCTTTCTGGGGTTCGAGTTACTGCTTACTTACTGTATACCGGCCCAGGCTAAAAATAACTTTTCATAATGTTTTTTTTTATCTACACGTAGGCCAAATAGTGCGCAGAATATATAACCGCTGTGGCATTAATGTTCTGGAGTGAACACCGGTAAGACCGCAGCGTAGAACGTCCACCAACAAGGTGAACTTACTACGCTTATTTTATACTTCATAACGTTGTTGATCAAAATATTGTTTATTCAAATAGCCAGTTACAAACGCTTTCAATCTATAATCGACATAAAATATAGGCATTGTTGTATATAACATGCATACATGGCATATAAGAAGCTATCACCGGCTCGGAAGCCAGTTCTGCTGAGAAGAGCCAGCGAGAATCTCATCAATTGCTTTGCAAATACAGTTTTATTGAGAGTGCGCGACGATAATGAGCTTCTTGAGTGAGCATCGACAACATTTAATTGCACGCATGAGTATAGTGTTCTTGGACACAATAATATACGTTTTTCAGTAATATTTGTTTGAAATCTCGCCAGTGGCAGATCTGAAATTGATTTAGGAATTTTATTGTACATACATAAACCTTGTGCCACAAATGAAATACGCTGTAGAGATTGCCATAGACGAGAGTTCGATATTTGGACTTGGACGTCCAATGGTTGAAATGATGATGATGTTACTTAGTAATATAATACGACGAGCCCCTTTTCAAGCAGCCATTGAAGCGGATGCTGTCGAACATTCACATCTTTACTCTCTCCGAATTATATGTCCGCTAATTACTCTAAATAGTAAAACGGTACCGCCGTCCCCGCCTCCACCCCGCCCCTTCTCACCCCCTGCAGCGTCCGCCGCCGCATTCCGTCGAGAGTGAAGCCGGGCCGGGCTCGCAGAACACGAGCCACCGGCGCGGAGTCAGCGCCGCGCGTAACAGTACCGCGCGAAAGCAACGCCGCGACACCCGCCGCGCGCGCAGCGACATCTGTTGACAAATATTAAAACTATACTAATTTCATTTGTATTTATAGCATGACCAAAACTTACAATTCTGTGCTAAAAAATTAAAACACAAGGACGCAGATCCAAGCAGTGGACTGACCCAATTCTTGCTAAACTTTTTCCGAAGCTCCTACAAGAGCAAGAGATCTTGACACATATGACATAGGTTGAGATTGAGTGTAACCATCGAATTATCATCTAGACTGGCCTTGCTTACCCCGAGACCTCGGACATTGAGACGATCATTAACATAACGGAGCGCCCTAATGATCTCATACAATACAGGAGAACAAAATATATGCAGCAGTTGTCATCTACAGACACGCAATGATGATGATATCTCATCTCCGGAGATAACGCGTCGGCGTGAGTCAACGCAGTGGATCTGCTATCTTAGCGCCTGCCAACCAACTAAAATGTTTCCATTGCCTAGAATAAAATTGCAAAAATAAATAGAAAAATCCCTGTACAACTTTTTCACACTTCCTTCCAAATATACCTCGAAATCGGCAGAGCTAGAGACGAAGAACTGTTGGATGCGTACTTTATTTATTGCGTTGCTTTTGTTTTCACAAAAGTCCGTAATGCAGTACTTGAAACAGTTCCAAGCTGCATTCTTCCTAAAAGAAAACTTTACATCGTTGAAGGATTTTTAGTAGTTGTTTTGAAAGATATAACAAGCTTGTCTTTATTTCTACTGATAAAATTATGTACATCGCTATTTATATTTATCACGTATGCAGGAACTACATTACGTTATCATCAGCGGCACCTCGAAAAGGGGAATTCTACAGAAATAGAGTTCTTTATATTCATCGGGCGAAATAGAGCGCTCTGCTATACTTTTCGACGCGTGATTAGCTTTTCTTAAATATGGGCTAAGCTTGGTAAACACACACGCTTCTACTTCGGACTTCATGTTGTTATTACCTCCGAGACCTACCGACCCTAGGAAAAATCCCACGAGTTCTTTTGTACATTTATAACTGTTGTTATGCTATAGAGATATATAGATATATTGACTATTAGCACTCTATTTTACAATTGTCTGTAGTCTTTTGCTCTCATACCATAGACACACCACGAGAGTAATCCGCAGGACACAATGCTGCGAAAATAATTAAAATAAACTAATCTCATAGTGCGTATATCAGTCAAATAATTTTTTTTGGATCGCATCTTAGTGTAACAACAGATACAAAGTCATCAGCTGTCCACACAAGTCGTAGCCCGAGAGGTTCGTTTTCAGTGAAAGAATCGTGCGGGCCGCAGCTGTATTTTTTGGTGCATTGCTTTGGAGCATCGCTTGTGTTGATAATATTTAGTAGGATTTACAATTGAACATTGCACATCGCAACAGTTAGTCGCGAGTGAGTCGGCATTTAAATATATGCAGTTAATAAATGGTGAGAGCGCGGTCACGACAGACACGTAAAACTACTGATAAAAGGTTTACGTAACTTTCACGTTTGCGATATCAAATGTCATATGGCAACAATTAACGGCAACGGAATTAGTCTTTTGGCCGCCGACGGAGCTTGATTTTGGCCACCGAATAATAATCAAACTCAATTTCCCAAGGTCGACAACACGCAGGCGCTTTGGTCGCCGCAGACTTTCTTTACATCAAATTCTTATGCAGGCTTGCGAGTACACACTATAAGGATAGAATGCAATGTTTAATGTTATTAGTCAAGTATATTTTTTTATGATAAAATAAATAATACAACGGCAGAAAAGAGTAATGATTTAAAAAATAATTTCTTCCAAAATATTAATTATTTAAAATAGTTTTGCTAATATCTAGTGTCTGTGTGGTCAGTTTTTTTTTCTTTAGTTATGGATTCCTGTTTGAGTAAAGGCTTCCTCTTGCTACTCCCCTAACTTCCTATCCTTGACAAGGCCACTCAGTCATGCTCTACTTTTAATATCATAGCCAATGATGCAGAAATTTCTCTAAGATTTCTTGGACAACAGTCCTGACTCATTGGCAATTTATTTTTAAGGCCTAAGGGTTTGCATTTCTACATACGTAATTTCTTAGGTCAGTGACTACTTAGTTGGCCGAACGCAATTATCTCTGTGGTTAAGGAAAAACACTTTTATTTCATATTATTAATAAATGACGTCAACTGCCCGAGCATACGTGCAGTAATGCAATAATGTGTCAAGGATTCACGCTTATTGATGTTAGGACGATTTTAGGTCCGGTCCCGTTTATTGTAAATGCCACCTTCGAAGCAATCCCGCCGGTGGCATTTAAACATCACGCTATCCTGAGTTCCAGATATGTTTTCGACTATCTTGTCGACGTGACTACCATAACTCAGGACATAAATAATACAAATCGTAATCA
Source organism: Battus philenor (assembly GCF_028537555.1). Taxonomy (NCBI): domain Eukaryota; kingdom Metazoa; phylum Arthropoda; class Insecta; order Lepidoptera; family Papilionidae; genus Battus; species Battus philenor. Next base: position 15,344,445 of record NW_027181673.1, on the reverse strand, counting down.
GAAAACAGCACGGCGTCGGCGGCGGGGACGGTACGAATCTTAAACGATATAACATTTTTTTTTGGTTCCGGGAGTGAAATCGTCCGGAAATTCAAGGTTTCTACCCTCAGCTTTGTAAGGGACTGTGGAAGATCCTGATTATATTACACCCAACGTCCCTCGCGAGGGTATGCGTTCTTCACTCTACCCTCGAAAACTTTGTGATGCTAACACAATAGTTTCAAACCAAGTTGAACCATTGTTCGCCTCAGAGTCGGACATCGCTAAGCGGGCAGATTTTTATAGTTCTGTCAATGGTGTTCCTTTTGTCACATCTCCTCTCAACACTAATGCTTTTCGAATTCACTTCTTCTCAAGCTTAGTTAAACATGAGATCATCAAACTCTGTGCTCTCGTCACCCTGCTATATCTCAATCCTTAAAAAACTATCTGCTACCAAGGCAAACAGTGTCTAATCGTCACAAAAATAAATTATCAATTTCGCCACGCAGAGATGACGCCGCGTCAATAACAGCGATGCAGTCAGCGTGCGCTCATCTCATTATTAGCCGTTTGTTTGTTATGAAGTGCATTGCATTAGTATTCAGAACAAAGGTGTGTTACGGCACCCCATCGCGTATGCAGGGCCGCGCGCCGGCGGCCTTGGCGACGCCTTGTGCGTGTCCACGAATAGGACTCCTCTATGACTTCAAACTAGTATTAATTTATAATAATTTAATTAATTCATTTAGAACAACACTTTACTGTAACATATATTACGTATGTTGTTAACTACAGTAGTTAAAATATGTGTTTCACTTCAAGACCCACCTCAACACATACCAAAACTACTGCATTTATGTAATACTATTATACTATTATTTCTTTGGAGAACTAACGAAAATTAAAGGACTCGTTGTTTCTTCACAAACCGATGAATGATTGTGAGCATTGAATTTCTCGCTCAACTGTACTTATCTGTGTGTGTGCCGAGGATGTTTAGATTCCCACTTGAACATACCATCAGAAAAATCTAATCTTACCATAGACCTTAAAACGTATCATTAAAGCTTTCAATGACAAGATGGGGGCGTCTACAGGTGTTCTGCTGTAACCTTAATGTTTATAAATAACAAGTTGTAGTTGAGATTTTAACAAGTATTTTGTGCAGCTGTTAAACGTATTGTCCAACGTGTAAATTTACAGAGAACATGACAGTTAAAAAAATTACATTACAGGAAAAACCATTACGTAACGTTGTAGTTTTTACTAGTTGATGAAAGGGAGACTTCGCGTCAGCGCCTGAAAAAAACTTAACAGCATCTCGGGGCTGATTGCCTTAATCAATTAGCACGAGCACCGCGTCTGCCATTTCCACCGTCATAATTATTTTTTTGTGTCTTGAAACCGGAGGCTGATTTTAAATTATTGACCTGAATGCAAAAATTCGTAACATGGTGCACGCATAAATGATTACTGCAGTCTTGTCCGATATGGATCTGTTTTAATTAAGCGCACCTTTTAATGCGTACATTAAAAATTATCCACCGACATTACCGTATTAAATTCATTGTTTAAGTTTCTGTTCAAGTTTGGACGCAAAAACTTGTGTTACCAACTAAAAAGTCATAAATAAACTCAGGGTCCCTCAATGAGCAGTGAAGAGAGAGTAGACGGGAGTCGCTTTAAGAGACCGTAAGACAAACGGATCATAAATCAGAACAAAGCCACGGATATCGGTGTTTGAATTACTACGTTGAAAATAAGGTTGCTGGCGTATGCACCTGCCAAGATGAAGACCACGGGAACAGAAAAAGCTGAAAGAAAGACATAAATACGAAGTTAACGGGCAGAAACTGGATTGACATTGCTCAGAATAGTAAAAATGCAACGAGATGAAGGAGTTTTAAACAAAGTTTATTGCGTTAAGAGATAGAAAGATGGCGTAAAGAGAGTCTAAGCTGTAGAGCGCGTCGCTCTAATGCGGCGATGGCAACGCATATCTATACAACACAGCCCAATGTTCGCATTACATATTAACACCTCGATATATCACACGGCCAGCTATCCAATATAAAGTTATCAAATATTGAATCATCTTACCTTCCAGAAAGTTCTCGTGATTATGTTCGATTAGCGTCATTGGAAATGCGATTAGTACTTAAACAAAACAATTATTTCAATTAGATATCGGCGATAAAACGAACACACAAATAGCGATTCACGTCCGCCGCGGTGATAACGAGATAAGGTGATAAGAGCGGCACCTTGCGTCAGCGGTGACCTGACTGGTGGAAAGACTCCTCACTGGAAGCAGTTTCTCTTGTCAAAGCCGCCAAAGGAACACCGCGGAATGTACTTCACCCACATATAAATTATTGCTTACCTGTTTGAGAGGTGTATACGTGGGTACTGTGGCCTAACTTTTTATGCAATAAAATAAATAATAAAAACCAATTAGTTACATCCTTACTATTCATTTTAGTTGTTCCCTCCTAACCCTAGGCGTCTAAAATAAATTAAAGGTTTTGATGTGTGAAGTAGACACTATGACTGCTCCATACGGAAGTCATTGTGGAATGTTTGTATTTGTCAAAGTTACGTGGTTATTAAGTTTCTCTCTAGGGCTTCTTTGGGAAGGAATCCTAAACGGTCTATCAAAGAGTGACAGCCGAAGTCGAAGTCACCTTGCGGGTACCCTTGGCTCCAATTACTACATGGAGCGTCCGCGGAAGCGAAGCAAGTGCTCGGCGGCCTCCGTATCCAGTGAAATTGTTATGTGGCGGCCCGAGCCGAGGCTGCCTAAGGAGCTCTCGAGGTTTTCTACCTTAACGGAGGTGTTGTCCTCTAGCACCCTCGGAAAGTCTTGAGCTCTTCAGCCGTTGCACGAGGTCCGTCGTCTGTCAGCAAGACGATTAGTTTTTACCGGTCCGCGGGTTAGCAAGCGACCGATAAAAAATGAATGTTCAAGTAGCTGGTACATTAGTAACAAATATGTCAGAGAAATAACTCGAGTTGTATTTTTAAAACGCGGTATGACGGCTTTACTGATATCGCTAAGATTATTTTGATGATTAAAACAAACTTCCAAATACACCAGTTCCAAAAAATCTTATAATCAACCATCAGCGATTAGAAGTGAAAATGTTCACTATCCTATCTGAAATAAAACTATTGTGTGAAGTAAACCGTACCAAAATTTGTACATAGCGATGTATATATATCCGCAAGAATAAGATCACAAAGATACTGTCGCAAGGCGTATCAAATGGCACGTCATTAGTTGAGGCGACGTAAGTCAACGCGGTGTCCTGTTGCGACTGTGTTTGAAGCAGAGTCGCGTGGCTGTTTAAAGGGAGTCGACTTCTCACAAAGAGTTCCGTCAGTCGAAGCTCATAATTGAGAGTTAATAATTGTGTAATATGTGTAGACTTATAAGATGGCACAAATAAGCGTAACAGTTCATATTCAATGAAATCATTTCTGTGTAGCTTCCGTTTTGTCCTATTTTACCAGGTCTTTATTATTATACAAACAAAGTCAGATATTACTTACGGTTTCTTCATATACACATCGATGAAATTTACAATCCATCCAATAGATCATCCGCGTATTTGGTTTTATCGAAAAATAATCTACATATTGAACGCAACTGTCGCGCCATCTGTTGTGCACTAACATGTGACGGAAACAATTGAAGCCGTTACCTGCCATATGCCGCGTCAAAATAATCAAGAAATTTCATACGCGGCGGAAGCACGCGTTTCCTTTAGAAAATCCAGCAATAAATACTAAAACAATGAATACTGATGTATATATACTGTAAATGTATCTTTATATTCAAATATATATATAATATTCAAAATATTTAAGTCTTACACGAATCAACCTTTTACAATAAAATAACAAACACAAAAAATGAAATTAAGAAATGAAAATCATCATATCGTTAATATTTAAAAATAAGTTTGAAAAGTAATCAAAATATTAGTTTTTGGTAGAGTTCGAACCGCTGTCCCGTGCGTTAGGTAGCCATAGTACTGAAGCGTACAGCGGTCCCGGTCAGACTTTAAATGCCCCACGCCCACGGAGAGTTTTTACAGCGATGCTGCTGCGCGTCTGCAAGCTGGGAACAACATTCAGTCACTAATCATTAGGTCTCCTGTATCGATATTCTTTTACTTGTTACATATTTAGTCGTCTAAAAATCTAGGTGCGCACTTTTGATATTTGGTTATATTGTGTTATTAACTGTCACTCAAATCAGTATCGTAATGTTCTGCGTGAACTATAACAGGTAAAATAATCTCTTAAACGTATGAGGATTTATTTGTTCACCCAGACCGACGAAACTAATGTTTTATTTACTGTACTAAATCCTAAAAGTTATTTTCATTATGTTAGTAGCATAGTTTCATCAGTTATATATAATGTACGTTAAGAAACTTGTCGTTAAAGTAAAAGAACTTAGAATATATATATATATATATATATATATACATATATAACAGGTTATATTAGGCCCTTCAGTAACATCATATAATGCGATAGACACGCACTGCAAGGTATAGGCCTCCCCAAAGAATGCCACGGTGACCGGCCATGCGCTACCCGCTTCCTGTCATTTGCCGCGACCTAAACTGTCGTTGGTGTAAATGGTCTTTACTTATTTTAAAAAGCATATACTGTCATAGGTCCCTCTTCCACGACGACTCTTTGCACTGCTTACTAAATTTACTAAAGCATCGCTACTAGAGAGTTATTCGTATTTACAACGCGACGGGGCGAGGACGCTACGTGAGTGGCTATTATGTACACTATGTAATAGTATATATAATATCCCCACTGGCTTTATTACAGTACATTATAATTTTGCATTGTAAACAAAATAATAAATGCAACGTTACATTATTTTAGTTAACTTCGGAATCCATGATTATCAACACACATTCATCCCATTTACAATAATATGGATTGCATTATTGTGTTCATTTTGGTTTATTCTAATTCGTGTCTTTTTTTTAAATTTGCTATATATATCGGATGCTTAATTAAATAATCAAAATATTACTGCCAAAATATTTTGCTTTATTTTAGTATACAAACAATCCTTGTATCTTGTGTCGTATTCCTAATTTTAAATTTTACTAGGCTTTCTATCTACTAGCAGGAGAGGAAAAATTTCCATTAGGGTAGATGACAATGATAAACACATTTGTTTATAATTTATTTTGTGCCTTCTACATTGTGTGCTTTACATAACTTTTCATCTAAACACATCCAATACAATTAACATCCCACAATCATTTGTAACCATCACTTTAATTTTATAATGTAATGTGGTTTGATACTTCGTACATGAATATAAGTTGTAAAGAATGTGATGTAATTGGCTCACCTAATCTTGATCTTTCTTGATTATTAAATTTTACACATATGAATGTTTGGATTATATTCACATGTGGATGATCTCAACTTGATCAGCTAATTAGTTGTAGATGCCAATAAACTATAAAATAATATTAATATATATAATACTTTTGTGTCACACTAAATTATGATTTCTTTATATTCCAATCACACATACATGTCAATAAGTATCAACACAATGGTCATTACACAGGACCTTAGTTACACAAAATAATTACTTAATACTAAAATGGTCTTCTCAGTCTTTATGGGCTAATAAGTAATTTCCTTAAGTATTGACTAGCAAAATAGCTCAGGAATCATAGTAAACACTACCTCCGGCCTCAACTGTCACTTCTCTGCAGGAGGTGGCCGCTTTTACTATAAGCAATTAAAAATAATAAAACTAATAAACAGTAGATAATCATAAAAAATGTAAACTTTTCATTATTAAATGTATCTGTTCTTGTTAAGACCAAATACATAGTCTGTTACATCTAAACATTATAACTAAATAAAGTCATGTTGCATTCTTTCATATTGTGATGGCAGTATATATCAGTATTTTAAGCAATTACTTAATATTACTGGACTGAGCTCAACACACAATCAAATTAGCTCCTTTAGATCTAAATACACTTCAGTGTTGATTTAAGAGTATTGCAAGGTGTAAGGCTTAACTATTATAGGCTTCAATGTGGTGGACTTCATTTGAGCATCCAAATGACTGACTCGAATGTGCCGGGAGAGGTCGCTGGTGCGAAAGAAACCTCTTGAACAGTACTGGCAGATGTATGGTGTGTGGTTTGTGTGTTGCTTTAACAAATGGAACTCTAGCATTGTAGCAGTGGGGAATGTTTGAGTGCACTCTCCTATTGAGCATTTGAACTTTTTTGCATTTTCATGTTTAAACACCATATGGTGGGCTAGACTGCGCTTAACTCCAAATGCTGCGCTGCACAAACCACAGATAAAGGGTTTTTCCCCTGTGTGCTTTCGCATGTGAACTTCTAAATCAGAAAATGTTTTCAAACAAACTGTACACTGTCCAGATCTCTCAGAATGTACCCGCCTCATGTGTGTACGTAGATTACCTTTCATTGAGAAAGCCATTCCACAAAAAGTGCAAATGTTTTGCTTCTCATTAGTATGCAGGCTTAAGTGAGCATTTAGTGCAGTTTTGGACTTCATGGACTTGTTACACAGGTGACAACTGAAGCGCCGCTCATCGCTGTGCACGCTTTGATGCTTTTGAACAAGGTTTTTGTCACCAAATTTCTTGTCACATATTGGACAGGAGTATGGTTTCTCACCCGTATGTGTTCTCTTGTGCCTTATCAGGGATGCAGCTTGCCGGAAGCGTTTGGAGCAAAAGGGACAGACATAAGGCCGCTCACCAGAGTGAACTCTCATGTGGGTTATGATGTCGTTTTTCCTGAAAAAACAATTGCCGCAAGTCTCGCACGTGAATTTCCTTTCGCGCTCACGATGATAAGTGTCATTGTGTCGCTTCAGGGAACCTTTGGTGGAAAACTTTGCATCGCACAAGGGGCAGGCGAACGGCTTCTCGCCCGTATGTGTGCGCATGTGGCTCTGCATCGCCGACGGGCTGGTCACCAGCAGGCCACAAATGACACACTGTATTGGCCCCATTTTGCCTCTTTTAAATTTTCGTCTTTCAATTTTTCTTCTTTCATTACATTTGCTTTTCTTCTTGGCCGTACTCTGAACTTGTTCCGAAACTGAATCAGATAAAAAATCATAGTTGTCTTGATCGAGCTCGTGTTTAATGTCTTCAAGATTAATGTCTATTTCAATATTTTGTTGAAGTTCTAAGAAATCGGCGGATAAGGACCGCAACGTTTTATCTGAAGCTTCGCATTTTTGTATAAATGCGTACGTTATGGCAAGCTCGTTCGCGCAGCTGGCACACATCATGCCAGGCAGTCCGTCATCTTGCGTTACATTTATGTTCACGCACTGCATTATTTTAACACTATGTTGAATATCATCTTCTTTGTCGAAAAGAGAGACTGTTGCGGTTTTATCCAAACATATTCTACACACATTCGAATCCATATTATAGAAGGTACCTAAACAAATACCCTTTCATATTAACTTAAACTTTTTTCTATTAAATATGTAGATTCATATGTAGTGTCTTAATTTATTTTTTCTTAAATATGTAATAATCATCCAAACCGCCATAATTTTCGATGTCAATATTGGTATAACAATAACATTTTTTCAGTTTCATTGTAGGCATAGGCATTGAAGTATTGAGCCACTTAAAAATTTCAATTTTATGTTCATATTTTAATGTAAGAAAACTTTCAGTTTTCTTACGGTAAAGTATGAACATAAAATTGTTTTCATTTGCAAAACTTATTGAATAAACTAAATAAAATAATAAATGGAATGGCCTGACCAAGTTTCCTGAAGGCGCCATGAGCTTAGTTAAAATAAACTCGTTAAAACAGCGCCTATAGTTACTCTGCTGTCTTAAAATCAGTAAAGCTTTATGTTGTATATAAATTCTAACGGACAAACAGTCAATTTAAATCACTTGATGGATATGAGTATTATTTTTTTGCATTATCTAAGTGCATAGTAATACGCGTTCATCTTACTTTTGAATGTTATGTGATCGCTTTAAGTCGACAGCATACCAACTTAGCAGTGCAAGTCCCGTTCAAATTTGTTGTACAATAAAACTAACGATGATGACCACATTTTGATCTCCTGAACTCACTACAGACTACATTTGTTAATAACAATTTATGTTACACATATATATTTTAAACATTAAGTAACGAGAAGGATAGGGCGGTCACTCGGTGGCTGGTGGTCACGCAGTGGTGCTTACTTCGGAAGCGAAGCACCCCAATGTCACGTACATTATGTTTATACCATAGTCATAGTACAGCTAATACCAAAAGATAAATATATTTAACTCACGATTGTAACATGCTGTTGAGGCAAAAGTGAATTCAATGAACCATAACACGGAAATCACGACTGAAGAAATTTAGAAACTAAGAAAGAGGATTAAATATTATTGCTTGAACATCTTAAAAAGTAGCCATACGACAATATATTATATTTTTTTTACAATTGTCGATGTCTACTGGACTCATAGTATTTTACAGAACAGTGGCAGTGTGAACGCATCTATATTTCTTCACAAGTTTCAAAGCCTTCATTGCTATTTGAATACTTGCTTATGTGGGTTATGCGATTGAAATGGAGCTACAGTCCTTCCAGTGTATTTGTTATAGAAACAATTTTTATTCAATTCTTATATAGTCAAATCAAATGAACACTGTTTAGAAATTTAAGGAACGGGAAAATAGGATACTTCTAGCCAATAATTAATCCACAAAGGACATTAAAAAAAAGAATCGACTTCAATCAAATTTATTTTGGAAGGTTTGCATAATTTAATTGGAAGTCAACTTCATTGTTCTCTATCACAGTCAAGATACAGATTTAAAATAATAGAACAGAAAACAAGCAGACAACGAAACGGCACAAAAAACGGAGCCACGTCGACGCGCGCCCAGCGTCGGGAAAATAAATTCGAGCGAACTGCTGACGACACCCCGGCAGCGCGCACGCATAGTGTAAATAAAACTCAATAAATTGCACATTTCACAATCAAAAGTACTTTTTGATCTCGTTAAAACAAGCCATACATATTGCAGCTCATAAAACGCGTCCGCTACCCGCGGCTGCCGGATGCACATAGAGCATGATTTACACAGATTACACAAATAATGCACGAAAAAATCTATTCAGTTACATCCAATAAAAAAGGCGAATTTAAAAAGTACACTTTTTCGTAAAAAAAGCTAACAGCGTTATCATAATCAATTAAAACAAACCTATTAAAACTGTCACATAAATAATTAACTCTGCAATCTAATTAAAAAAAAATCCGCATCAGTATACTGAGCAAATGTCATTTTTGAACTAATTAATTTGCGGTCACCCATAAAAGGGATTGCAGTATTAATTTGACAGAGGTCATGTAGAACTGAAAACACGTGAAGGCGTTTAGGCCGCTCCGCGGAGTGCCCCGGCCGCTACACGACACTAGCTAACCTATCCACTACCCGCTATCGCAATGCAAATTAGCACCAGACAAATGTAGGATACCGCAGCGGCGCACACGCAGATTAGGTCGATGTATCAATGTATACCTTACGCGAACTAACTTTAAGCTCATAATAGATAAGTGTTCACTCGCCGCCACACAATAATGTGCCCCGTACACTGTACCACTTATATTTAATTTGTATTTTGCATCGTCTTATCGTATCTCTAGCCTAATATTGCTACCAAAATAAACGAACCTTCGCGCCGTCCGCCTATGTAAAGACACTTAATAATTCCAATACACGAGCGAATGCCTTATTGCCCGCGACGCTGGTTCTTGCACATTAGTCAAAATAAATAAAGTAAATAAATACGACTAACCCAAATGATTTTATACACGGTTGGCCTTTGTGATGAACTCCCCTCCAGGTGAGGCAAAAGGCACAGCCCTACACTATGGACCCCTCGCTTACAATAGATATATCATTTAAATTATATCCCATCTTAAAATATAAATAACGCTTATCATAACCACAATAGAAAAGTGTCAATGTTAAAATAAATAAATAAGTTACAATATGCTTTGTCATCGTCAACAATATATAATCTGTGAACAATAATGTTATATAATCTGTGCCCCTAACAATACGTCAATATGTCATAACATTAAGACCCTAACCTACTCAAAGAGTCACCAGGTATTCAATACATAAGTATTCGTTAATAAGTATTATACATTTGTAAATGGAGTGTTTACACTAATTGCACTGTATCTCTTCACACATTGCACCTGTTCCGATTTAGTTTCGCCTCCGGTGTACGCGAGCTGGTCTTCTCCGATGTGAGCTGGCGGAGACTGGCTCCGTTGTTCTCTTCCTCATATAAAATTCCCGATGAATGAACATCTAGTGAGACCACGATCAATTTTACAAGCATCACTAACGAAATATCAAGAAAAATAAAATTCCATTAAAACATTTTTAGTTATCTAGAGTGAACTGTTCAGAAATAAAATTATAGTATGTACAAACTAAGTGTTCTTTGTAAACGGTAAAAGGGAACATATTTGATGAAGATAATAGCACCAGCTATTAAGTAAACGAAAGAGGTTTCGCTGTGACACCGACCGTGGCACAATCATCGTTCGTTAGGAGCTCGCCCCGCGCCCGGCGCACGAGTTCGTAATAAGGTTTGTGAAGGTCGGAGGCGTGGCCGGTCGCCGTGGCGCGCCGCGAGTCAGTTGATGGCCTGCTCCGTCATCTGCAGGCAGAGCGCGTCGAGGCCGGAGTAGTCTTCGGGAGCGCTGCGCGGCGCCGAGTGCGCGGTGCGCGCGCGCATCGGCGGCGGCGGCCACAGCGCGGGCGGGAACGGCGGGTACGAGTTGGATTTACCGCGCGGCGGCGGCGCGAACCGGCGCCCGCCCGTGCGTGCGCACGCCGCCCCAGAGCGCCACCTGCTGCCATATTTATTAATTATTTCAAGCACAACAACAATGTAACAAACAATCCTCTTCTTTCCTCTGTCGTGACCTCTTGCAAACATATCTCTACTCATCAGATCAGCATTCCGTGCTGGTAGTAGCTTACTTATAATGGCAAATAATACAAAAGCGTATATGGGGAGCTAAGAAAAAAGAAGATGATCGCCGCTGCTGCAAGCATTGACGGTGGATCGATGGAAAGAAACGGCCGATCACACCTTTCCCCCCATTTCTTTCCGCGTATTACTCAGTCTATATTGCAATTAACAAACACATAATACAGTTGATGGCGTTAATATAACACGGCACTAATTTTTGTCAAAGCTGAAAGACGGTAAAAGATCGCGATATTTATTATCTCCGCTTATTCTTCGGGGATGTATGTGCGCGTGTGTGCACTGGCCTGGGCTTGTGCCTGTGCGCGTGCAGCGGCAGCTCGCCGACGTGGTGGAAGAACTGTCGCGGCGGCAGCCGGTGCCGCAGCCGCCGCAGCGCCTCCTGCAGCTCCGGCCGCCGGAACGACTCGTGGTGCAGGGCCTGCCGCCAGACATACACACATATAGTGTATTCATTACATAAATATATATTTTACAGGCGAACAATGTTGTTGGTTTGATAGCTGTCAAAAATTTGACTGCTAAGGAGACAAAGTTTAAACCTTTTGTGTGATTTCTCGGAAAAGATTTACTATCTTCGCTGCAATTTTTCTACCCGTAAGAACTTTTTCGGGTCCTTACTTAAGTATGGTAAGAATATGTCAATTGGTGGAGCCGGTTTTGAGCTTTGCGCTTTGTAATACATTTGCGATTCATTTATATTTTCACTTTATTTACATATTGATATTGTAAAACCATGGCGGTTAATAGAAAGATTAAAAGTCAATAGATGGCGCTGTATGCATTATAAAGATTTGACACACAATTCACAATTACCCCAAAGTACAAAATTGCATTAAAAATTACATAGCGGTGGTCAATCGCCGCCTCATTAGTTACGTCGGATCGCAGATAAGTCTTGAGTGGTTTGCTGACTGCTTATCATATATCGTGATATGGCATCAGTGGTATAAGAGATCGTGCTATAAATAAATATAAAATAATAATTATTTTTTAATGATAATTACATTATGACTTCTTAGTTTTACGCGTATATTTTCATTTTGAATGTGTTAACTTTTAGGTTGCTTTGCAGCACCCATGTCTTGTAGGACTGTGGTGCTGGACATTCATTTAACTTATACTCTATTGAAAAATTAATTTTATGTCACGATCGAAACACACAGTAAAATGTTTAGCATACCTTCTCAACGAGCCAGCAGTGCAGAGACATTGGGTCCACGTGCTCCGGCTCCGGATCGATGGCGGTGATGCAGCCGTTCATGCACTTTGAAGCTAAAATCAATCGGGACATACAGTGTCGATATAAAATATTATTTCACTCGAACCATATATTTAATTTTACATATTGTTATACACAACAAATATGTAAGGCGGGATCAATTCAACATTGACTTTAGAGCAGTGTTCTTTCTCTATTTTGGCTTCAGAACCAAATATTAGTTTAGTGTAATACATGTATAATAATGACAGAATACAAAATAAAAAATTTACTTAAACAAAATAATACACACTAGTCTAGAAATTAAAAATCAAATAAGATTTATGACTACAGACAAAAATAAAATAAGTGTAGAAGATAAACGACAAAATAAATATCATTGGTAGTCTAAATTAATATAGCTTTGATTGAATTGAATGCAAAGGAAGAATGCTTCGCTTATAATCTTTGCAGGTCTCGGAACACTGGTGCAAAAAAGGTACAAATCCATGTTATGTATTATGATATGTTATGTATTATATAGTCAAACTGCATGTATTACAGCGACAATTTGAATAATCTCTTATCTGATTTTATGTGTACGAATCTCCATTTCACTCGAAAATTCAAAAAAATCGACTTTACTGTTTGTTAAAGCCAAAACATATTCATCGCTAAAGAATTAGTAAGTGATAATTCTTTTAAAATAACTCTTGTGGACTACTAGGTGATATTTTACGATAAATTCCAATATCTCTGAATTGTCATGTAATATAATATAACAATTTTATTATATAAAAAATTCTAATAAAGAGAGTGATAAACATCGGCAATAAATACCTGTGCTACTGTATTAAGCATATTTTCAATTTTATTTAAAGGGTTCGAAAAATAATCCAAGTTTAAAGCCGTTTGTGTTTGAATAACTCAATTTCATTCCCGTTTCTATCAAATCAGGACAATCTTGGGTTCTTCTTTACAACAGTGCTTTCCAGTGACATTGAATGAAAGTGTATATATATATATTTTTTAAACATCATTACGTCAACTCAATTTGGGCAAAAAAAAAAAACAAACTGAATTTGAACAAATTGGTAATCTTAAAACAAGATTTTTGGCCTTACATTCACAATTTTAAGTAATTACAATTAAAAACTAAAACCTTAATTATCATTAAGAAATATAAAAACGGAAGGTCATTTGGTGAAAGAGCTCAGGTTATTAGTTGGAAATAGCATACCTAGTTCAAGAGCGGCAACGATGGCGGGCGGGAGATCAGAGCTGGGAAGCATGGGACTTAGCAGCAGAACGCGGAGCCTCTCCAGCGCACGCGGGATGGCCCCGGACGACAGCTCGCTCCGCACCAGGTCCAGCACTGCGGCCCGCTCTGTCAGCTTCTTGATCGAGACCAGGATCTTGTGTCTCGCGCCTTTCGTTACGCCTGAAAAACAATGTTTAGCAAGGCTGTGCAAACTGGCGTTTAAGCATGATCATAAATACGCTGAAATAAACATTTATTGTTTCAAATAGACTTAGCCGAGCATTTGCAAAAAATCAAGACATTGATATAACATAAATTTGAATATGTATTTATACGCAGACTACTGCCAGGTACAGAAACAATACTATCCAGAAGACCCTGCCAAGAAATTAGATACAATAACTTTACAATTAACTCCTGACATAAATTGTCTATTGGTCACGTGAAAACCAACACGATAGTAATCCCAGGCATGCTTATCTTCTATGTAATCTATGATACAATGTTCCTTTAAGCATAAGAATTCAATTTCTTGAAAATATATTTAAAATTACTTCAGGGATTTTATCATAGAAACATATATTTAGTCCCAAAAACTTTTAGGCATTTCTAATGTTTAAAGAATAAACCAAAAAAATTGGCGCCGTCTTCCTCACTAGCGGCTTGCATTTATACAGGTTTTTTTTTTTATAGCCCAAAACAACAGACGGAAATAGTCATAATTCTATTTATATCAATACTACACTGTGAACAGAGGAGGCGAAGCGCTCACCTAGCTTTTCGAGGTACTTCTCGTCCATTTCCATCATTTGCTCATAGCTAATATTAGTGAAGAGCCAGACGTATTTGTGCAGCCTCAAACTCTTAAGCCACTGGCCAACCGTGGACATTCCAGGGTGTTCCGTAAAGTTGTTCGACCTCAGGTCATCGAGCCTGGTCTCGCTGCCGGTGGTGCCGTATAGGATGCTAATCGGCCTGATCTGGCTCAGGCTGTGCTCGCTGGACAGTGAAAAACTCCTCGGTTTCTGGACGAATGGCTCGTCGCTCAAGTTCTCCGCTGAGGATGACATGTTCATAAAGTTGGAGGAGGGCGGCGTCAGACTGTTCGATCTCTGCGACTTCGGTTGTCCTATCGCCGCGTCAAAATTCAACACGTCGCCGTCGAGGCTTATGTCTACGTCCCTTCCATTCTTGGAGAAGGATTCCTGCAGGAGATCTGCGTATGTTTCAGTCGCATCGAGAATGCTTCGAAACTCAACATTCTTGCCTATCGTTCGCCTGAACGAGTTGTTGTTGGAAGCCCATATGTTGGTTTCCGGCAGCAGGCAGGGATCTATCCGCTGCTGCCACACTGACTCTGTGTTCCTGTTGCCTGATATATGGTTCTCTAAGTAGCGTAGCCACTGTGTTAATGTTCTGAAAAAAAAATCATCATGTATTTATCATGTGTTGCACATTGAAGTAATAATATTTCTAAAAAAAGACTAAATTGATATCTTTTTGTTCTAAACCTTTACTAAAAAATGTACAAACCTTTGATCTATTGCCCTTAACACAGTATAGAGCACATTTTACCAAAAAAAAAAAAAATTATGATATTAATGCTTTTAAAACATTAAATGTTAAATTTTAATTTTTTTTTTGAAAAGAATCAGAGAATTTAAGGCCCCTTCTACATTAAATATTTTTCCCACTTAATTACTTTAACTGAGACAAGATGGTGCATTTTATAATCCAAATAACAAAGTTTATAAAAACATTCTGATTTTCAATGCAGAATACAGGCATTTACTTTACTGTTTAGCATTAGCTTGCTGAAACTGTCTTAGACAAAAGTAATAAAAATCATCCGACAGAGTTTATTGTGGACTCTTCACAAATATTTGGCATGTCCAGCTAATTGGAGTGTTATTATTTTGTCATTGTTATGCTGATTAAAGGGGGATAATATAGAGATATGTGGCTTTAATTTAAGTCTAGTTTCTATAAATTGGACTCTTCAGCTATTCTTCTCTTAATGTGAACAAGTGATTGCTCTGAGCATTTAAAATTGGATTATAATAAATATTAATGAATTAATAAGTGTTGAAGTGATACACAATGGCTTCTCTATTGATTGTTGTTGCAGTAAAATTTTGTTCTAAAGGTTGGTTCATAAAGAACTGTTACGGCATTAAATTTTGAACTTAGTACTATTGAGAACTACTACTACACTAGTCTACACGAGTTTGCAGTCCATTGCTAAAACCTATTTAGTATTATCAGATATGAAGCACCTAACAGCCCCAGAAGGATCATCACTTCATCACCAGTCACTAACAGAGTAACTCCTTCCCTTGTTCTTTATAAAATTCTGACTTTATTACTTCTGACATTCTTCTCTTAACATACATACATAGGTGATCACTAAAATCACCTGCAGCTGAATATAACATGAATGTATGAATAGATGGATTCTGACAGTAGTGACTCAGAAACTCCACCAGTCAGTCAACTGTTGGTGGTAAGACTTCAAAATTTTACATTACACATTAGTCGAAGCTACCACTGGCTTGAAATGCTAATCTAGAGAAGCCAGGAGCTCAACATTTTTAGTCTCCAAATGAATTTTGATATATACATTATAATATCAATCACATAAATAAGTCAACAAACCATGTTCCCCATTTCAATAAACTAAAAACTCTTGAATGCTATGATAAGATTTAATTAATAATATACTTAGATTACATCTAAAACTTAAAAAAGTGGGTCCTAGATATTCTGGATGAAAGATAATCCATAGTTGTGTTGAGAGTTCATTTTTATTTCTTGTATCTCTTTCTCCTCATCTCTAAAGGAATGTGTAAGTACCTCTGCTCGTGGTAAGAGAGGGCAGGGTGCACAAGCAGGTAGGATAGCATTTGCCGGCACAGCTCGGGAGTGGCGGAGCCTCGGCGAGGAGCGTCCACGCAGCGCTGCACCAGCGCGGGCACCGCACCCACGTAAACGCTCTTGGCGCGCTCGTTGTCGCTCCGCAGTAACGGGAGCAGCGTCAACACCTGACGAAGGCGTTCCCTACCTGCAAAATCCAAAAATTGCAAAATGTAAGATCCACATAAAATTTGTTTATTTGACATTGATACTTTTAACAGGTCTTTACTTTTGACTCTTACTCTGCTTCATAAGGTGTTATAGTTACGGAGAAGAAACAGGAGGAAATTGTACAACAAAACAAAACAAATCTGTGATGTTGAAACCAAGATTAGCAATACATATTATGCACATATACTTTTACATATAGGCTAAATGAAAACTTAAGTATTTCTGGCATTTTAATATTCACTTAGTGAATAATTTAACTCAATGTAAAACCACTTGCATTGGACTTCCAGTAATATATTTTTTTGATGTAGGTAATCTCAAAGTTTTCATAGTGCATGCATTCTATATGTACATTAATATAAAACTAAATTTCAACACTTTATATACCCACAAAATATTTTATGCCCTGACCTGACAAAAAGAGATATTGAGAAAATTCACTAGCATTAAATTCAGAGTTTGTAGATTTCAAATATATACTTTATAGTTTTATAGAAATGTATCGTTTTAGATTATAATCAGAAGCTTTGCATTGAAAAAATCAGGAAAGGGAGTCAACAGAATCTCCCTTGACACATTAAGTGATGATGGACACTTTGGAAAGATTTGTATAACAACACCATAAATCAGGACTGCACTGCCAAGGTGCACTGCAAAGTTTGGCAGGACATAAAAAAATTCATTAACATTAGGTTAGTATAGCCCTTATCAAATTGATGACAGGAAAAATAATGAACCTTTTGAATCAGTCCCTTCTGTTATGATTATGTTATCAAGTCTCATTATTTTGCTACAATTTTTTACTCAAAAATGTTTTGGAATTTATTACAGGTAGAAACTTAAATAATAAAAGATATCACAAGTTTGATATTCACATTACTGTAAAAGGTACATCCACTTTGCTACTAAGGTTTTTAACAATTCAAGCTAATAGCAGAAACAATACAAGTAATAAAAATTTTGTTATGACGGCAGAAAAATAACTTAAGCATCCATTTTACTTTAGGAAGTCCTAACCTAGTCATACTCACCAATACAAGTTTCACAAAACCATATGTAAATAAGAGATTTACATGTATCTACTGATTTAACATAATATTTCTGAGGATAAGAGACTTAAAATTGTGCAACAATATTACTTTTACAGAGTAGAGGTCAGCTAAGAACACAATTTACGAAATTTTACCCACAAGGTGGGTCCAGAGAAGAATGATTCAAAGTGGGTGTGACACACTTTGAATGATTCTTCACATTAGCTAGTATAAAATAAAGCAAGTTTCATGCTTTTAAACATATTATATGCTTATTACATATATGTCATATTTGTTCAGCATTTAGAGGGACGTCACCTATAATTCAACTCTATTCAAGATTCTCTATATTGGCTTTCATTGCTTGTAAACAGTGTAAATTATAATAATTGACATAAAGAATACACTTATTAGAAATTCAATTAGTGATCGATCAACCAGTTGTGGTAAAAGGCTGCCATGAAATGGCTATATATAACCACTGCACAGCAGGTTTTACTAATAATTTGAGAACAAAACTAGATGTTTAATTAATCTATTTTTAAAAAAGTAAAAGTATTTCATACACAAAATAGAAACTTAAAAGTAAACAAGCACTAAATAATAAACATAAAAGTTGATCCCAAAACACTTCAGTATCTAACAATCCTTTTACTTCATGCAACTGCAAGAATAGTTAAGTGGGTGGGTATGCATCTAAAACTAATAAACTAACAATACTCTAAGTTTTTTGTTAATAGTTACTGATGATTAGAATAACAAAATAGAATCATATTTAATAAACCAAATCCAGTCTATGGGTATTCTTAACATTATAAAACATTTGATGTATATTAATTAGGGTCCTGTTAGATTTAGAGTATAGAGTAAAAAAATAAAATTCCAATTGATTGCATCAGAAACCCATTGATACACTTTGTAATTAAATTGTAATATCATAAAGCTTGTAAATTATTGTCGCCTTACCCTCGTCGTGGTCGTCGTCAGCGCGCGGCGCGAGCAGGCTGGCCAGCAGGGTCTCGTCGTTGGCGTCGCGCTCCATC
The DNA here is from genome assembly GCF_028537555.1 of Battus philenor. Taxonomy (NCBI): domain Eukaryota; kingdom Metazoa; phylum Arthropoda; class Insecta; order Lepidoptera; family Papilionidae; genus Battus; species Battus philenor. Next base: position 15,325,743 of record NW_027181673.1, on the reverse strand, counting down.
TGGTCGTCGTCCGCGTGGTGTTGGAGCGCGGCCTCCACAGCGCGCTGTACGAGCTTGAGGCCCGGCCAGGGCACACGGCGCGCCAGTGCACACGCTACCACGGTGCGCTCGCACGTGCCCCATTGCTCGAAGGCCCCGGCCACACCCCCCAGCTGCTCGTAAAAGGTGCCACTCATCGCCGCAAAGGCATAGCCAGCCGACAGTCGATCTGTTTGTGTCCAACACGTCAAAGCTCCTTGACAGCTGATCGCAACTCGACCGCTGCACCAGCTCGTATGGCACGCTGCGGCGGGGGCGGCGGCGCGACGGGCGTGACGTGTGCACACAATTAATTTTAATTCGATGATTGCAGGTAGCAATGAAAACATAACATTTATTACATTTCAAACACTACTTATATTATCAAAATCCAAAATGGCCGAATGCAGATAATATTGCGTATTTTGATTTTAATGAAACAAGATAAATATTTTACTCCCAAACATTTGAAGATCTTATTTATTTGCAAAAAAAACTAATCTAGATTCCATTATTTTTCATTCCTATGATATTTATAACTTTCATAACATTGTCATTGCCATCTGCCGTAAAATAGCTATTATAATTTCATAACTCTGGCGCTTTTTGACCCTAGGGGGCGTAAGTAAGAAGTAAAATTATACTTACAAGACATTTCGATCGTTACATACAATTTCATAGTTATTTTCTTTAAAAAGTGTTTATAAAAAATGAACGTATTTCTATAAGTTACTACAATGTTACTAATAAGCTAACCGAAAAGTTATTCTCACTGAGGATTAAAATAAGAGAAAAATATATTCTGAAGACCGAAATGAAAGTCTGTACTGGCTTTGATATTAATGCGATTCCTGCATATGTTTTGTTCATTTTGTGATTATTCCACACGTCATGACTTATATTGGTTATCAACATTTACTATTAAGTTCATGCATGTTTACAGATGCATTGTCTATGAAATTATCCAGATTATATTTAAAATAATTTGTAAGTTAAAAAAAAATCTTCTTTACTGTTTGCAGTAAAGGTATTACTCTAGGTTAAGGATATAGTTCCGAGGTGCTTGAAACATCGGTGGTCCACCACTCTGATGCAAACAATGTAGAAGCTAAGATTAAGTAAAGGCAGGGACATAATCCGCCGGCGGTCAAAGCCGTGCTAACTCGTGTGCAATCAAGCGCGCGTTGCGTCAAAGCTTGTCGTTGAATAGCTTTCAATAGCATTAACGGCGACAGCAAGCCAATGTTCGGGTTATTTGGGATTGCGTAGAGTCGGCGACGTTTGAATTTTTTGGACCACACGGGAGAACACAACCGTAGCGACGTAGAAGAAAAAATAAACTCGGTTCACAAAGTTTTCGTTCATATAAAGTTGATTCATTCTTGTCGGAGTTAGCTTCCGTGATGAAAACCTTGAAATAATTTTCAATTTCGAAAAATTCAAATGTTGCGAATAGGCAAAATTAATTAATAAAGCTTATTATTGTATTAATAATTCAATTCTAAATAAACAAGTATGTGATTACTTAGTATCATGCTGGTGTTCCGTGACAAATACACGGTTTATAATAGGAAAAATTGTTAGACGCCAGAAACTGGAATCAGATTGTACTTGTACTATATTGGCATCACTTAACTTAAAGCTACGCGGGCTCCAAATGCGTTCTGATCTAAGAAAAACCCACATTAAACTCAGATTTTTGTTATGGTCACATTATTAAGAATTATTATCACTTAACAATTCTTTAAGGGAATTTTTATACAAGTTTTTGTTTATTGATCTTTTCAAAATTATAGCTCGACAATTTATAGATGATATATGGGAGTTGTAGTTCTGTACTCAGTTGTCATAAAAGATTTGCTAAATCTTTAAAGTTAGGTTAGTAAGGTAACTCGGGCTAGTAACCGGATGAACGTGGCAGGTCCGCGTCGGGGCACTCTTCGAGCGAGCGTCGAGGAGTCAGAGGGAATCTAGCGTCTCTCAACAGCCTTTTGATGTGATCTCGGCAAATTATACTCAGTTCCTGTTCAGATAAAATTGGAGTTTCCAATCCTTAACTTTAGGCCCGTAATATTACACGTTTCTGTATTGATGGTAAACTGTATGCGTTCATTATCCTGCCTACAATTCTTTTAATATCATTCCAGTATGGGTTCAACGGTCTTCTATATACTTGTCTCTGCCTTGAATAGAATGTCATCAAGGCCTTATATGCGGGAGAGTTGCGTAGGCAGCAACGCAAGCTATTTTATATATATAGATATATATACATACATGATTCAGTCAAAAAAGAACGCACACGCTACTACTAGCTGATGTTTACGAGACAAGGTTATTCGGTGAGTGCTTAAACATGATCGGATGCCACCAAACGCCTCGCTTAGCAGTTCTAGTGACAGAGCCTGGTTCAGGAAACAGGACAAGACTTTCCTTTGCAAATAGCAATAAAGGCGGTCAAATGTAAATTCAAATAAAATGTAACTCAAAATGTGATATAAAATGTGATAAAAATGTAAACGAATAGAAATAAAGATAAAATGTAACATGTAATGAGGGAGGAATGAAAGGTCACAAAGTAAAAGGGAAAGATAGCAGAAATGTGGCATGAATGAATAGATTGAAAGAATATGTGAAGAACGAAAGGAAAGAATGGAAATAATAAATAATTATGTGAAAAAATAAATTGCCCGTAAAGTCCCTGTCCCACCAAAGATAGGGGTACGAGAGGCCCCCAATAGCGGGGGCCATAAAAAAAAAGTAAATTCAGTTAACATTGATTGATGTTGCAATAAAATGCAGCGCTTTACTTGCGCCCTAAAAGTGTTGCGATATGTACAGGGGCAAGAATTGACCGGAAGGAATAGTTTCTGAAAAAAAAAAAAAAAAACATATTATGGTGTTTGTAAAAACTGGACTTATTATAGATGAAGATTAGTAAGGGCAGTGAGGGGTAAATTCAAAGAAATTTGTATAATATAGCAGCACATCAAAAGACTATGGTTAATGTAAGAGATGGGTAGATGTGAAGATGTTGAAAATATATTTGTTTTACAAAAGAGAGCCATCCGAGCTTTTCACAGCTTAGGACCGCGAATCTCCTTAAAAAAGCGGTTTTAACAGGTCAATATTGTTACAGTGGCCTCACAATGTACTTATGATAATCTCTTCGACGTTTACAATAATCGTAATAAATTCAAAAAAAAATAGGGACGTCCATAGTGTATCTACAAGGCACCGTGATGAACTGGCTGCAACAAAGTACATACTGCAAAGAGTCTCTAGTTCATTTGTAATGAACGGAATCGGATTTTTTATTAAAATTTTACGATATTTTATTAAGAAATCTGATTCCTTTATTACATTATCGACTACCATTAACAAAATTGAAAGCGCATACTAAAAGTAAATTGACGGTATAAGCGAACATTTAAACGGCAAGAATTCTGGATAGTGATGTCGCCTGATTGGTTTTTATTCATTTAGGTTATATCTGATAAAGTGGATATGTGTAAATTTGTATAGTTAAACTTTATTAAAAGACGTGTTGTTGTAGAGTTTCTTCCTGCTTCTTCTCCACAGCTATAACACCTTGCGAAGTAGAGGAGAGTCAAAACAAATAGAATAAAAAGAGTCAAAGATACGTTATCGATCATTATGAGTTCAAGATCAACATGAGTAAAAGTTCCAATGTTTAATTAATGTATTTTATGTTTATCTTTAAGATGAGTGTGTGACGGCGTTTGCAGGAGATAAAATGCATTGATGAAGTTATAATAGTTTGAGCACATCCCTTTGCGGGTGTGCAGATTAGTTGAGAAGAAAATAAAAGAAGTTGATCAGAGGTTGTATAGGTAACATTAAAAATATCACACACTGTCCTTGTCTGTAAGAAGTTACCTACAGTGACAAGATCATATTACTAATGAACTTTATATATATTTAAGTATAATATTACGTTTTTATTTTTGACTAGCTTTTCCCGCGGCTTGGTCCGCGTATAATTTAGGAAAAACAATTATTATACACAAAAACTAGCTTCAATTACGTCTTATTACATTACCTTTAAGTATAGATCTCTTTTAAATCGGTTCAGCCATTTCAGAGTTTAACAGATAAACAGACGGACAAGCAGATAAAAATAAAAAAAAAACTGTAATTTTGGTATATGTACTATAATATATATATTCATGTAGTAAAGAGCAACTATATTAACATTAAAAACAGACAATCCAATTTTTTTATTTGTATAGGTAAAAGGCATATGTAAAAGATTACAGATAATAATAATATACTGATATAGTAAAATTGGACACGTCATCGTTGTCGATGAGTCGATTTTAAATCTTAATTTTAATTTCTCGTCAGTAGTAACGCTTCAGTATCACTAACATTTAAAATAAATATATTTATGCCAAAGTTGGTTTGCTTTTCCTTACAAAAGCGCTGGGCAAACGTCAAGCGTTTGTTGCAAGAATTTTAATCCTTCAATGGCGGCCATTGTCCAGCTCCCGAGCATGAGGGTGCACAATTATATTTTACATTACATCGTGAGATTATAAGTGAGGACCAAAACTTTGTGTTTAAAAAAAATGTATGAAATAGTTACAAAAAAAAATTCGTTGACATTATTTCATTGTTATGGAAACAAAGTGTAAAAAAGTGTGTCGTATTTTTAAATTAATTATGTGAATATAACATTATATTTACTTCAAGTTTATTAGTTAAAATTCTTTTCTTTTGATTCTTATTTGGAATATATTTTGATTTCGTTACTTATGACTATACTCGGCTAGGGAATGTTATTACAAATATATCTAAATAAAAATTAATTGGTTTTCCCATTGCTTACACAAATTTATAACGAATTTATCTTTTATGTAGTTATTAAGAAAATAATAAAAAAAATAGAACGTTTCTTGATGAATTAAAAATTTTCGGAAAATGATATGTGTAAAAGTTTAAGCTTCGCTCGTTTGACAGTTTGTTTTGAGGTTAGAATAAAATGCTTAAAGCTAAGGCATGGCAACATTTATAGAGTCCGCTAGTATATATAAATATAATATGATTCATTTAACTCAATTTCTTTAACAGTAAAACAAATTGCAAAAAGAATATTCTTTGTTTATTTTCATTTTCGTTCGTAGGAGTTATTAAAGGAGTGACAAGCCGGGAACAACGAAGCCTCCCTAATTAAAGCAGACACTTTTGGGCGTGATTAGTTTAAAGCCTCATAAATAACAGGCTCGGCCGCTTTTGTAGCGCCAGCGGTGGGGAAACGTCTTATTGTTTCGCCGCGAATTCTGTAAGCCTTTTTACAATCACCTTTTATTTTTTCTATGAATTCAGAGTTCCTAGTCCCGTTATGACGTTATTTATACAACCACCGGCTGAGGTTTTACGTTCAACGCTTCATTGTTATATTACTCTTCTAGTTTTCGTTAGCGACAGTATCGTTTCATAATAGATGCACACATAAGGTTAAATATTGGTTTGTAAGTAGTGATTTGTTTAAGGTGTAAAAGTTTCAAATAGGCGAACGTATAGCGCATATGTCAGCAAAAAGCTTTCAAGCTTTTATACCTATAAACTATCACTTTGTCAAAAACTATCTCGTATCACAAATAACACCACTAAAATATCGACATATCCACGCACCGAATCTCTGAAACGTGATATATACCAATCACCGGTAGACTGTACAGCCTGACATAAGGATCTCGGTTCTAACATAAATATAGGTCTAAAATTTTTAAACAACATTTTTTTTAAGTAATAATTTAATTTTCCTTTTTTTATTATTAGTTAATATTTTAATGCATCACAAAAATTACCAACAAGAAAGCAACGCAGTACAATCTGCGATTACGACGAGATATATATACATGTTACAATGCCGCAAAAAAATTTCATTCATAAAAAAAACTTTGTATACCTCTCTTTTTACAGAAGGTCGCGATAGTACATAACGGTGTAGGTAGTAAAAAACGGTCTGGTAAAGGGCATCCCCCGCGTGACGCACGAGTTCAACGGAGATCGCCATTGGCTGTAAAGCTGCGCGTACGCAGCCCGCCCTTGCACCGCTCACCTTATGCGACCTATTGCGCAACCAATCGGGGACTGCTGTTGCTTCAGACTACAATAGCCTATAGTTATATAACATGTAATAACTACAGCGTGTTCTCAGTAAACAGTGGCACATAGTTGTCCCTCGCGTCTCTTGACATATAAGGTCATAGTTAATACGATACAATAGTTTATACAAGTTGTATAAGCTGCATGGTATTAAACCACTGCATTTATCATCGTAGAGAACTGAGTTGTGTTTTCTATATAAACAGTTGAAAAAATAACACGTGGTAACACCGCATAGATTTCAACGGCGCTAACGCGCTGTGACGCGGTTTTATGAAGTCAAATGTGCTATTAATAATTGACATTACTATTCAATATGTAAGTTTTATATTGTTAGCAAAATACAAACTAAAATTGTTATTTTTGTTTAAAAAAATGTAATATTTTCGCCTTTTAGCTTAAATATGACATCATGACAGAAGACAGAAGAGAGAGCAAGAATTTTAAAAGCAATTTAAATAAGTTATAATTTTTTTAATCAATATTTATTTTTCTGAACACCACTATAATTAATATATCTATAATGTGTTATTAATAACCAATTATATTCAATAGCCATCGGTTACACGAGCAATGTGCTCCGCCCAATGCCATTGTAGACGAGCAACTCTTCGAGCCACGTCGGTGACATCTCATCTCAGATTCGATCTCGCAGCGAAACTCTGAGCATATCTCCCTTCATAGCTCTCTGGGTAACCTTGAGCCTTCTTATGAAACCCATCGTAATAATTCTCGGATTCATATGTTATAACCTGCAACACATATTGCCCAAAGACATTCGTCTTCAGCGGTATTTTGGAAAACGTGTTTATTTACTACACATGTCAGAATTATTAAAACCGATATTAGACATATAAACTAGTTTTCGTAGAGTTTCGCTGTGAGAATACGGGCACGTGGCGGTAAAATAACACTTGCGCTGACAGATGTCGCAGCGCGTCGCCCGTCAAAGGGTTTATAAAGAAAACAAGGCAAAAGTAATTCAAAGATCAGGCCAGGCGTATTGATTGCAAACTGACGCGTGTGTCGAAAACTGAAATAATATATTATTAGTGTTAAATTTCAACACAACAAAGAATTGTTTATTAAAAAATCTTCTCATTTCTTTTATCAATATCATAGTTCTGCTATAATTATCTGATTTTTTTGTACATATCTTTATTGTGTATATAAATCAAAATCTATGGAGCTGTGCAAATAATGTTTTCTCTCCCGCTGTTCCGAACCCATTATAAAAACGGTTCGCAAAATAAAAACTATTGTTGTTGGAGAAAGTGCAGTTCATTTCCCGCCAAATTCGTCCGCCATTGTCTATGTAGACCGGTGCAACCCTTTTGTGCGAATTTTGCAAAATTTGCAACTACAATAGTCTTTGCAAATTGTATAATTTGCATGTGCTTTAGTTTCCATGGGTACAGTTAACAGCCTATGACATTTTGAGTTATTTATCAAAGTTTGTTGGCTAGAAGCAGCGTAATAATAATATAAAACCTCCTCGGTAAAAAAAATTAAAGGAATTTTAGTACATAATGTTTCATTAACGTCGTTTAAACCACATAGACGCGCTCTGCAAGGCATAAGCTTCTTCTAAAGATATGTATGGGGAGATATACCATAATCGCCTCGAAAGGTAGGTGTGTTGGCGATAGCAGTGTAGAAGCTGTTTTCTATCTTCTGAACACATATTTTATTTGTAATCATATAAAATTAACATATAAAGTGTGTGTGGAGGGCTACGATCGCAAGTCTTAGTTCTTTACCGCTGGGCGACCGCTGCTTGAATATTGTACTTTAATGACAAATAGTCCTTTACAATTTAAACTCTTTACTTCCACTACACCCTACTTTATTATAAATTCCACTTTTTTAAATTATTTTTGGAATCTATATTCCACGGACATAAGCATCTGGGCCTTTGTTTTTTAAAAAAATATTTAGTTTACTGACCAAATTTACTCTAGTCTATTAAACAATTTACTAAGTAAAACTTAAATTATAAAAGATAAAAAGTGTCCAAATACATGTCCGGCTAACGTAAGCTTACCAATTCGACTTTTAAAAACTCATATATTGATCTATCGAATTTCGCATTCGATTAAAAGCGCCGGTGTTCTATGCCTCTATTAACGAGTCGCATTTTAAACATAATTTTAATTTACTTCGCATAGAATCGTGACATTGGTTTGCGGTTAGCATACGCCATTGTACCGCAACCCTTTTCTATGCAGTGAAACCGTTTTGTATTGTGAACGGCTGAGATCGATGGGCTGCCGTCTCTTAATAATGCGTGCATTCGATATCTATCTTGCCATTTCAATCAACAATTGCTAATATTTTTTTGAAGAGTTCGTGTGAAAAAAAATTATGTAGTTGTACGTTTGTGAATAGAATATGAGTTAATCTTTGAATGACTTTCAATATTACATCTTTATTTGCTACACAATCAGTTTTTTGCGGACATGGTCACTATCGTATATTAAAAATACGTTCTAAATTAAAAATAAAAATCAATACCGAACCGTTTATATATAGTTAACGTGCTTTTGATATATTACTAGGCTTATTCGTTATAAATCACAGCGTTGAAGTTTTTAAATACAGAGTGAACGCTCAAAACAGACGACGATATTTTAGAAACCACAAAAATAACACGATCATCATTGAAATCGTGTTTTATTGGAGACATAACATAAGCCATTTAGATATAAATCTTGTCAATTTAAAATGTTAAAGCAATATTTTTATGGACACCATTTCCATATGTTTATTATTATATCCGTTTCTATTATATCCATTGCTAATAAGTCCGTAAAAGATGACAAAAATAACTATGATTAAAATTATGTCATTATGTCAACCTTTTTTTTTGTTAGCGACGCGTTTTCAAAACACGCAACTGACCATAGATAATATAATTGAATGTCCAAACTTTTCATAAAACCAATTGAAGCGTCATAGGAAGCAACTGTCAGTGTACGAGTCCACCCCGCGCTTTTTGTCCGAGCTTCCGGCTGCCATCTTGTCGACGCGTAGGAACCATTTGCCACGGTGGTCTAATTTATTGTTACGTTCACATTAAAGGGTTTGTTATAATGGCTATAGAGGATGCGGATCAAGTGTTCTGTGACGGGTTTGGACACAACCTAATCTCTATAGGGTTGAATGGCTATCGATAACTAAGATATTTTTCAACGATACATTCTCACGGGAATTTATATATTACTAAAAATGAGTTTCAATTCAGCGGGATATGTGGAACAACTGATCATATAAACATTATTCCTAACTAGTTTTTCATCTATATTCCTAAACATAAACCGATCAACTGCTGAAGTGCATATAAATTAAAAATAATGTAATTATAGACATAAGCACGTGACAATACAACTTCAATTTAATTTATGTGATTTAATGTACTCAGTAACTTAGAAAAAGAAGAGAACCAAGGTCATTGCAATTAAAACGAACGGCTAATGTTAAAGATATGGGATTGGAAAAAAAATATTCTTTTATATTGTGCATCTAATGTGATGTTTTTTGCAGCATTTAAACAATTGTAAACAACTTAATTTGATAATGAAGTCAGGATTCATTTTAAGAGTGATTACTGCCCACAGTTTTAATTGAACTATTGAAGTACCAGTTAGTAAACAAACGGCGGGCAGCGCGTGGCCGGGGCAGCGCGGGGTAGCGCGGGGCCGAGGAGGGAGCGGCGAAGAGGGTTTCCAGGAAGCTAGCGGTACCGTTAGCGTCGGCCGCAGGTAGCGGTGCACCAACCCTTCGCTTACCCTCTCCCCTGCCGAGTAAGCCCCGCCTACAGCGACCCCACGCCGCCTGGGTACCCTCGCCACTATTAGTGCATCGTGCTTTCCAAGAACAAGACGAGCTACATCATGTCCCTGTGGACCCCTTACGCAGACGAGGCTCTGGACCTGAGTCGAACTGCTGTAAAGCGGGAACGGGCGTCTCCGGAGCCGGAGCCCTTGGAGTACAGTCCGGTCAGATTTTACCCTCATCCATCGTCACCGCCCGACAGCCTGTCTATTCCTCATCCGTGCTACGTAGGCTACCACGAAGCTCCCTGCGTGCCGTCCGCTCAAATATCACCGGAATCCGCGGGAAGTGGGTGGTCACCGAGATCCAGCCACAAGTCACTGTCGCCTTCGAGGTCTTTGGATGCATACGAAGCGGAATCTCTCTCTGAAGACGTTGAGTACCTAGCGTTTGAAAGAGATGCGCTGAGAGCCATGGCGGAGAAGAACGGTGGTACTCTTCTGGGGAATAATCCGCGGATGCGGAGGGCCGTGCAGACGAACCAGGCCGCCGACGACTCTTATCGCAAGCAGAGGGAGAGGAACAACTACGCGGCGAAGCAGAGCAGGGACAGGAGAAAGCTGAGGGAAGTGAGACTCGCATTTCAAGTAACTTTTTTGAAGAAGAAGTTGGCAGATCTAAGAGCGCGGCTGGAAAACGGGATCTGTGCTCGCTGCTAACGGTAATGCCGCTGCTGGAAGAATAGTCCAGACCACACAGGCAACTGGATTTGTCAACTCGGGGCCACGTTGAAGACTAAAATGTATTTATTAGTGATATGTGCAATTGGCTTTGTAAATTAGCATCAATATCTAATTTTATATTTATACGAGATAATTCTATTATTTTAATTATTAATTTGATTTATTTAAATGTGTTCATAAATATTTTTAATTAAATTTTACGTATTTAGGATGTACTAAATAGTTGTAAATGTTATTTTTCAATGTGTGAATTATTTTTATTTATGTAAAGTGTCAAATATGCATAGTAAAAATAAAATATAGCGAGAAATTGTATTGTTTTAATTATGTAGCATAGAGTACTATGTTGTTTTTATTTCTTTTGGGTGGTGGGCGTTGTGATTTATAGTAAACATATATTTTTAATATTTAATATTGATGCAGGAAGCCACACCGACGGCATCTGTAAAAAGACACTAATTGGCTGAAAAAATATAATTTAAGCGTGTTACGTCTAAAGTTCAATACGATGTCAGAGCGTGGGAAAATACTATATATAAAGAGACGCCCAAACTGTGGACTAACCACATTTAACGATACTTCACAAAACCTTTTGTTTTTGAATTATTTTAATTTTATTTTTAAACATAGGTAAATATTATACTTTTTATGAGCTACGTAAGATATTAAAAATACATAGTTTCTAATAATAAAATCTATTATTGCAGTACAATAAATGATAGATTATTTCCATTAAATAAAACAATAATGTTAAATGATGACTTTAAATGTTATTTTACTAACTATGTATAAAAATGAAAATATACATTATGATTTTAAAAAAATAATCCTCAATTCCCGCGGTCACGCTAAATTGAAATAAACTGCCTCGTGTGATAAGACACCAGTTTATACTTTATTACATTAAGTATATTTTCCAGCGTGCATAATAAAGCGTATTAAATTAAATTAAAACTTGAGAACGATATTATTCATATTTTTTAACATGTTTCTTAATACCTTTTATAAGGTTGATATGGAAATGAGAAAATTACAAAATGTCGTAGAAACTGGAAAACTTTCATGAAATATACCGACTGAAATTGCGCATTTGACAGTTCACTTTGAACCTTCACAATTGCTAGTGCACGCGCTGCTTGTTCAAGTGTTTATTGATCACAGCATTAATTAATTTATTTCATAATTAAACTGTAAACAAGCAATTGGAACGTGAAAGGTTAATGATTTATGGCAGTAAAAATTATGTGACAGTACGTAATATACGAGGCTATTGGAAATTGGTGCCAAGCTTTACAGGGATGAATGTATTGTTCATTTGTTAACTAAAAGGTTTAAAGCTTTAACACCATTTTTAATAATTTTCCATAAAGTGGTCACTTTAAAACTCTATTGCAGGGGTGCCCAACTTGCGGCTCGCGAGTCACACGCAGCTCTTTGAAAGATTATTTGCGGCTTGCGATAAATGTATTACAGTTACCTTTTCATTGTTTTATTATTATAAAAGATCTATTGGAAAATTTAAACACCGATTAATATTGACTAACCGGTGTCTGAAAGAATTACTGAGAAGTGACGAAAGACATTAAATATTTACGAAATTATAAATAATTATCAGGAGTATAATAAATGTATTTGATTTTTAATATTTGAGTTGATCACAAATATTTTGAATTTTTATTTAATATTATTTCATTAAACATAATCTATGTAATTTTTTGTACACTTTTGTATACGTTTTAAATACGTATTTATTAGCAACTAGCGAAAAATTAAAACTTTACAGAAAATGTCTCTTACTGTGAAGGAGTTTGGTCACCTCTGACTCATTGTAATACGACAGACCAGTAACTTCTGACGGCACAAAGTCTGCAAAAACGGATTGTAAAGAATAATTCATTTAAGTGTGTAATCAGCTGAATTTCTAAAAATGCTTTTCATAATTATATTATCTTCACGTTGTTTACTATCACTTAAACTGTTTATTTTTGTACAGAGTGCACTGTACAGCGAATGAGTTATACATTAGCACTTTTAAAGCTTTTATAACTTTACAATTGCTTCGTATAATAAGCGACATATACCACGTTGCAGATATTGTTTCCATGTTTACACGTATTATTTTAAATCGTCCAAGTTCAATTGATGTCGAGATTGTTGTGGCGGGCTTTCATGCGTTCAATAAGATGCTTTGTACATTTTAAGTGTAATGCCAACATGTTATTAGATTTACCGTCTATCCGCTATTTTAAAAACTATAGATCAAACATTTTATTGCGAATATGCCAAACAGTCAAACTGACAGACTCTTTCAGGAGACCAATTCAACTTGAAATGTTTTATTTGTCATCTTTTGTAAATAACGTGCGTGTATATATGTGTATACACTATTTACTTGTATTTAGGTTTCTGGTTCGAACTGTTTATGCCCCCAGTTTTAAGACCTATTTGTCTGTTATAACTAGAAATTAAAATCAATATTGATAATGTTTTTCCCCAACACATACATTTGTTTTTATCTCGTCTCAATAATAAACTTTTGCGTAAAAACGTTGGCAGAAATGATTGAGCTGATCTTAGGTTTTGCATTTAACACACACACACATTGGCAATTAATTTTTATATATGTATAAATACATTGTATGTAAAATTTTAAAAAATTCTATTGTCGATATAATGACTTAAGTAACATGATAATTAAAACGTCAAAATATAATTTAGCAAATATTTAATAACGATAGATCACATCAAATAAACAACAAGTCAGTTGAGAATGTAAATAAACAGTGCAATTAGCACTTCCGCAATTACTTTGGACTCCGTAACGACTTTGTTTGCGTCGCAGCGGGCCACGACACACGACATCCAACGAGCGGCATTACTAATGATCGGTCTAGACTCGAAGGCAACAAGATTCTAATTCTCCAGGCAATAATTATATTTAGCTGTAAACCTTATATACAAATTAAAACATTAAGAACCGCTCATGAGTTTTCTCGTGTTTCGGGTTCCGTCTTTTACGGATGGATCACGAAATAACCCGTGTTTTTTACAAGCTGTCTCTGGGTGTATTATATAATTGAGTATTTACATCAACAGCCAATGTATTAAACTTGATGATCAAATACTTGGTCTGCCAAGAAGGCCGACTGATGGCTTGCATTTGTCTCATCCATAGTGAAGAAAAAGATCTCATTGCTTGCATCTGAACAGATAAAACTAATAAAACCTGCACGAACGCACAATATATAATAATTATTATAATTGTTTTAAATAATACCCAAAGTGCATCCTATTTTACAATTATAAAAAATTAATTCAAGTTAATTTTTTATATAAAAATAGTTATTAAAATTATTAAAAAAACATTTTCTTTTAATAACTTGAAAGTTTAACAACAATTGCTTTATAAATAAAAAAGTTATGACGATTTTAAAACGTACAAGTTTGCCCCAAAACGTGGCGTTGCAAGCGTATGTCTTACAGATGTGGTCCTTAATGCGTTAATAAATAATTTTAAATAAAATAAACTCTAAAATAACTGTAAAGGGCACTCCTGCAGATTTCCAATATGACTGTTTGAAAAAGGCTTGCGTCCAGCGCTTGCCGCCAACCTCAACAAGTTCATCTGTTTAGGGTGGACGTCATCTTAGGGACCTAGTAGTTATCTTGTTCTTCACGCTATTCATCTATCTGCCCAATAAATCACGTAAGAGATATTCAAAAATGATTTATTTTTTACAAAAAATTTCAATTTTATAACAGTCATGACAAGCGATAGTAAATCAATCCAAGAAGCTTAGACCAGTGTTAGCCAATATCTCGGCAGTCTCAGAATCCTTTACGATAAGTTTTGAAGTGGCCCCAGTCAAAACCACTGTGGTAGCCCTTGAGCCTCAGTATAAGCAGGTTTAGACGATGCGCAATTGATTTTGTCTCATAAAACTCAGTGAAGCTGTAAATCATAATATCATTCCGACCTTAGGACATCCACAGCTGGACAAAGGCACACACCATAGTTTGCTAATTGGACCGGTTGGAAGCTTCCTGCGTGCACTGACTGTCTACCTTAGTTAGTTAATTTCTTTAGTGTACGGATCTTTTCACTTACATAATGAATACCCGAGTATAGCTTCTATTTATATGTTGTACGAGCTGCATGTGCCAATATGCAAACAGCATTTGTAAATTACCATGGAATAGGATCTTTAATAATAACAGTTACATCTTAGAATATAAGCTATACAACACTGTACAATGCCAGCATGTTTTAAAACATGCATTTAATCTTGCAAATAGTATATATATTATAGTTGATAGACACTAAAATAACTTGAAACCAAACACATTGGTATTTTAAAATAATGCAATATATATCAGCATTAAATATGGCGTCTGTTTATTTACAAAGTAAATCCCTAAGCCAAATGTCAACACGGCACGCGGCGCAACCGCTGGACCACAGATAATATCTTGCCAAAGATAAAGAGTGATGCGTTTTGACAGATCACGATAAAGGATTAGACCCGCAGTTGCAAACGGCACAAGCCCGTCTTTTCAAATCCCAGAATTCCCGAAAAGATAAGGAGATATACTTGCCATATGAATTAGATAAACTTGAAAGCTGACACAGCGAACAGCTGAATTATTTAGATCGTACGTAATACTTTTCAAATTAATAATTTTGCTAATAATGTCTACAATCTGAAGAGTTTAATGAATTAACAAAAATGAGTTGTGATATTTAAAATCCTTTATATTGAGACAAGCTCGGGCAACATCACACAAATCACATGGGATTTTATGCTTTATAGCATTATTTATATGATTGATATTATAATGTACACAACAATTTGATAAATTTTATATAAAGGAGCAACTGTTGAGTTCCTTGCCTGCTTTTCTCAACAAGTCAGCGTTCTGAGCCGGTGAAAGCTGGCTACTCATAATGTTAAAACAAGCGACGATTCAAAAATACATGAAAAAATGCCTATTTCAGTATCATCATTCATCATCTATACATATATAACGAATATATCAGAGGTTCGTTTAAGGTAGCTCCGATCCCCAGCAAATTACAGGAAAATAGACTGCGATGGTATGGCCACATTCAACGAAAACCAGATGACCACGTGGTAAAAACTGCCTTAAGTCTCCGAGAATTCCCAAGAGGGAGAGGGCGTCCAAAAGCTACGTGGTGGTCTAATATCGGAAAGGAATTGGAAACTCTTCAACTTGATGCAGAGACAACCCAGGATAGAGTGGCCTGGCGCAAATTGATAAGGAGACCCGACCCCAAATAAAGGAAAAAGGGAAGGAAGAAGAAGAAGAGTATCATCATTCATCATCATGTATTCCTATGTTCCCAAGATGGGGCAGAGGGCGTCCACAGTGCGTCGCCATCCGGAGCGGCCTTGAGTCTCGCGCTTTATATCATTCGTACTCTTTCAGTGTAGATAATCATTATTTGAAACTTTTTTTAAGATTGATACAGTTCATTCAGTGTCTGGACAACAGTTTCGCTTGCATAAATTTTTTAACTTTCCTTAATTTATTTGGCGTTATGTAATAAGAACAATTTTAACACTAGTTTGAGTATTTCGTCCATTAATGTTAACAAATAATTTGATAATATACTTATATATTCTAGTTATTATACTCTTTAAAAGCAAAACAATTTTTTTCAACCTTGGTGATTAAATTGAGGTGATTAGAGCATTGTCAGCTCAGCGCCAGGGAATTGAGACCTGCGATTGTAGGTCACAGTTTCGATTTCCGGGATACAATCTAGTATTATTCACATTTTATGCTTTAATTGAATTGTCATTGCTCTCAAACAATTTTTTATAAGCAGCAGCGTCTTATGTGTACCATAATACTATACTGAAATCGCCAACCAGCCTGCCAAGCGTGGTGATAATGGTAATTCCCCCATTTATTTCTTTGGGGGAGGCCTGTGCATTGCAGTAGGTGTCTTCGGTCTGAAACTGCGACTGGAACACTCATAGCTAGATGTTTTTAGTTAGAGAATGCTCTAGAGAAGAGTTATATTTAAGTGTAGTTTCTATCAGGCCATGCTCTTACGGCATATTCTTAACGACGTAAAGAATAAATTATCCAAAGTGGATAATTCATGCACAATTCAATTCATTAAGCTCTGATTCTACTTGGAAAGCTAATCTAGTGAGCGATATTAGCTCAAAGTTTCCAATTTACAAGCACGACGCGCGGCATAAATATTACATAGTGGCTTGTGCGAGGGTAGCAGGATAGGGGTGCGCCCTTCAGTCTTCATAATGCACCGCCCCTACACGCGCCAGTGACGCGCCGCCGTGGCGAAGATTACGAAATATCTCCTCTGTTATGTCTATACGTTATGTATGTTATTACTAGTCTATATTTTACTAAGAAGCGCTAAATCATAATTCATTATCTATACTGCACTTTGACTTGCACTCCATTCGCGATAAGAATAATTATTACTTTCAGTGAATCATTATTATTTTGCTAAGCAATCTTGACTTGAACGTACTTCCAATTCTGTAAAAATATTTATCTTATATAACAGCCTATGCAGCTCGTATAGCTTGGTTAATAATACGAGGTTTAGACTAAGCGCATTCCGCGACTGCTAACTATCAATTCCAGAATTCTATCATCATCAACATAATTTCAATCGAAGTTGTATACAGAGCTGCCTACATACAAAGTCTTACGATATTCTTAACCAAAAAGTTCTTTTTGTGGGTAGACGAATAACCTTCAGCCTCCAGCGGCCATGTTTATGATTTTTTGCCACTTCAACTCGCCAATCTGCAGGGCTTCGTGGTTTAAATTAGATCAATTCGATTCCACCAACCTGGTCATTCCTGGTGCGATATCTGTACGGCGCTTTGAGCGACTGTGTGAACGTCAATGCGACAGGAAGTGAGAAACTACGTTCAGCCGTAGGTCATCACAGCAAACACATATCGGTCTTAATACTTCGATTTAAGACATTGGAATATTGGTCGAGAAGTTTCTTCGTATACTGTACCATTTAAACAAACTTAGAATAAATACATTGATTTTCCAAAGAAAAGTATCGATACATTATCAGCAGCATCACTGGCTCGTTGCGACTGCCCACATGGGCTATCGACTCCAATCGATAATCCTTACCTAACGCGATGCAACGAGGGGCGCTCCGAGGGTGCTGCCCCGCGGGCTTGTGTAACCAAGGCCCTCTCGCCCCGTGCGAACACACCCCACGTCGACGCCATGGCTACCAGATTTATATTACTTCCAAGCTTTAACTGCGTTGTAGTCTCAATGATTGAACACATATCTTTATTGTCCTGAAATTATTTAGTTTACAGAAGTTTAGGAGTGTTAAAGAAAGAATAAATAACAAATATATTATAATTTTTTGAGCAAATTCCTTTAAATAATATCTCTATATATGGTAACGTATAATTAAGAACACGAACTTTATTTAAATCATAACGAGAATGTATATAAAAACAAACAAATCGCCAAATGAGTTGCTAAGCGCAAAACTCGAAGACATCTTGATCAAATAACGTTTAAGAACAAGGCATATTATTTATCCCATTTTCGTAAACGCATGATGAAATTTTTCAGGAAGGATAATTAGTAAAAAAATCTCTTTTACTTTTACATATAAATGATAGACTGAATAAAAGCACCTGTTTCCATGTATGAAATATTAAACGACAGATAAAAACGTGCATAACAGATGCACTTAACTGTTCTCTTCAAAGAAAGTGGGGCTGTGCAAGTCACGCGGCGAGGTTCGCTGAAGGATGGTGGACATGAAGAGTTACAAAATAGACGGGACGACGAGGTATCAGAGCGAGAGGATGATCTATTGCCAGATGGCCTGACGAGATGGTGGCAACGGCAGGTCACGGGAGGTTTTTGACCCTGAGGGGTTCATAAAAACTTAGTACAAAATTATTATGACTATTATCTGAAATATTTAATTATTAATTTAAAGTCATTTGTATGGAAAGAAAAAAGCTTTATTATTATTAAAACAGAAAAACGTGTGGAAGTTGGCATACAAAAACATCGTGTGTCATATAGCATCAATGTTATTTATTTTTCCAAATCAATATCATCCCCTTTAAAGGAATCTCCGGTTGATAAAACGCACTCTTGCCAAAGCTTTTTCCAGTCCTCGAAACATTCAGAATAGTCTTCAAGACCTTCTTCGATTAGATTTCAATCTCCTCAGTCGTGTCAAAACGGCGTCACCGCATTGGCCTTTTGAGTTTGCTGAACAGCCAGTAGTAACACAGATCCAAATCAGGCGAATATGGTAGTTGCAGAAGGAGTTTTGGCGCTTTTTTCCAAAAAATTAAGCGTTTTTGAAAATCGAAACTTGACGCGTTTGAGATACAAAATATCCTTCAATATTATTTGGACCAAGCTCGATGATTTTTCAACACTATCAGCGAGGTCCCTAATTGTTGATCGTCTTTTTTCAAGCACCAAATCTTTCATTTTTTGAATGTGGCCCTCGTAAATTATAGTAAATGACAGCTTCAACCGTATTTTACATCACATTATTACAATAGTCTTGCAAGTAACGAAATAGGTAACCTATTGTGTAACAGCGCAAAAAACTTAATACTCATATAACTTATAACGTCCCCACATACATAAAACACACGCGCATAAGCTTCACATATACACACAAACGCATTAAAGTGTAAATAAATATTGTATACGTGGTAACAGAATATATAACTTGAATATTTTTTTGTTGTTTATGTATATTTGAATGTAGCATTTAAGTACTACGTTACAGGAGTTAGTAAAGATGCCAAGAACATACTGGAATTATAATTACATATCCTGGAATTTTAAAATAAATCATTAATAAAAGAATTAAATAATTTTATCAGTATTTTCTTAATACATTAAATCTAAAATAATTACCCTGACATACTTTTCCTTTTGGACCACAGGTCAATAACCTTTTACTGCACGGAGCTTGTCTAGAAATTTCGATATCCTTACTAGAATTACAAATAACTCCGACAGTCCGGTAAAGTAAATGAGTTTAATGTCTGAATCGAGGCTTCTGAGCTCTCGTCTTAATTACTGCAAAGAGATTTCAGCAAAGCGCCTTCAGTAATCTGCAACAAAACTTCATCGTCAGCAAATGTCATTATAAAATATTGCAGCACACCATTACGCATAGATAAGGACACTCTTGCTCAGGTATTTGTAAATCTGAATAATACAGGATGATTGGTTATAGGTGTTAAAGGTTTAAAGCAGTGAATGTACTGATCGATTGTCAGCAGAAAGCTTTACAGCTTTTACACATATTTCCAAGCACTCTGTATAAAGTGATCAAGCTGATCTGTGTTACATTAGTTTATTTTTTCTATAAAATATTACAGAGCTATATCTCTTAACAGCATAGAGTCTGCAGTAACCAATACTTTTAAAAGACTTTTTAGCTGTATTATCATAGCGGTGTTTAATATTTCTGAAACCATTGAGTTTTCGGATAGATTGGACCATGGATTAATTTTTAGCAAAAGTGCAATATAAACTACTCAAAACAAAATAGGGCCCAACGCAACTTTGTCTCTAATCGTATTTATAAATAACTCATATACTAATCATTGACAAAATGAAGCACTACCACTTCTAGCACACATGTTTATTGGTTCATAATGATGTTTTAAAAGTTAAATTTTTTGTTGATTTCAAGTGGGTAGACAAAAAAGAAAAGTGCTTAAATTTATCCATTTCTTAAATTTTCAATCGTTTCTGTTCTCAGTCTTGCTTTAAGCGCAATACTTTGATCACACTTTGTTTAGTTTTGTTTTTTTCGTTTCGGCATTATTCCCGATTACAATGCCAGGTTCTCGTCGTCATATGGATGTGGAAACTTCGACAAGGGCAGTTCTTTTGCTTCAAGAGGGAGAATCGCAAAGATCGGTTGCATCTCGCCTTGGTGTGTCACGGCGAGCTATTCGAAACGTTAGGGAGCGGTTCCAGGGGACAGGTAGTGTGGCTAGAAGACCTGGATCAGGAAGGATTCGAGCCACAACTGCTCAAGAAGACCGGTACATTCGATTGACTGCGCGCCGGGACCGCACGACAACCGCCCGGACCTTGCAATTCCGGCTAAGGCAATCTACTGGCATACGCGTTAGTGGTCAAACCATTCGGAATCAACTCCACGAGGACGGGCAACATTCTAGGATGCGTATTATTCGTTTAAAATTAACAAGTGCTCACCGGGAAACACGTTTGAGGTTTGCGCGTAAGCATCTAGATTGGACCATGGATAATTAGAGGACAGTACGTGCGTGGAGAAGAAAAGGAGAACGTTTTACTGAACCATGCTTGCACGGTACTGGTCGTTTTGGGGGCCCGAGTGTGATGATATGGGGCGGTATAAGCTTGTTAGGCAAAACAGAGCTGGTGATCTTGAACGAAGGGACGGTCACTGGAGCCAGTTACGTCGAGCAAGTAACCCGACCTTATGTCATCCCATATTCACAAAGAGTACGTGATAATTTTGTGTTTATGCAAGACAACGCTCGTGCGAATACAGCTAGTCACTCAGAGGGTCACTCAGAGGGCACTTTCTGATGCCAATATCTCGGTTTTACCTTGGCCAGCAATGAGTCCCTATCTCAACCCGATTGAGCATTTATGGGATCAATTGAAAAGACGTCTTAAAGAGACCCATAGCCACGTTAACAGCCAACAGGACCTCATAAACGCGCTGAAACTGTGTTGGGAACGAATACCCAACCAAAACATCACTCATCTGATTGAGAGTGTTTCAGATAGGCTCAGAGAGTGCATACGGAGCAAAGGAGGTCCTACTCGATACTAAAGAAAAGCTCCCGGCAAGTTTATTAAAAACAAACAGTGACTATAAAAGTTTTTATTGACAGTCTACTTAGTGCTCATTTTCTCTAAAAATGTGTATTTGAGTGTGTTGCGATAAAATTAAACAATTCAAACGTTATTTTGTGTTTACTTAATGTGTAAAAGCCTAATTCAACATCGACTAATTGTAAAAATTTAATAATCATGTATGCACATAAATTACGGGGCAAAATGATGGTGGGCCCTATTTTGTTTTGAGTAGTATATATACACGTTTAAATCTTTTACATCTGTAGGTGATCATCCTGTATAGTAAGTAGAATGTGGAAGATGTCGACACTCCAGAACATTTGAAAGTAAATGAACAAGTTATATATTTACAAGCGTTGGGCTTGCCGGACAACTAACACGTTTGTATGACGCGGACTGGACCGTTACTCGATGGTAAGAAATGACCAATATTTAGCTACTTCCGCACATGCAGTGATAAATCAGAGTCCGAGACTCTGTGTTTGGCACTAATCGGTGTAACATAACTCCTGAAGATGCCCCGTGGAGGGGTGAAACACGTGTTGAGTAATTTGGCGGTGGCGGTTGTGTGATTCGCATTGTTTGCCGCATACGCATTTATCAGCGTGCTGGCGGGCGGTGCATTTTATTGCATGACTACCACTGCATGTGCGGAAGTGGCTAAATATTGGTCCTTTTCTTACTTAGGATTGACTTCCACGAGGTAACGCCTGATTCCATTAAATATGTTACTCGATGGGTAACTAGTTTTTGCACGATTGCAAACAAAAATTTCCTACTAATCCTTTGAAAGGATTTGAAACTCAGAATTGTCGAAGTCGTTTTGTTTATTCATTATTCAATATTTTGACACTTGTATGTTTGCTATCGGCCTCCTGCTGAGTAGACCAGTGACACAGGGTCGCGGGCAGTCGCTGGGCACGAGCAGCCCAAGACTGGTCGTCGTGGCGTTGTGATGGTTATTTACTGTCTGATTGTATTCAATATTTAAATTTATTATTCATATATTTTGTAGATGCTGTTTAAATTATTTTTGGGCCAAATTAAATTACTTTTCTCCGAAAAAGAGTGGAGTAAAAAATACACTTTCCATTATTAGTTTTACAGCTTCAACAACTCGATTCATTGTGGAGTAGATAGCGGTAGCTTCATTTTAGTACAATGGCAATAAACAGCGCTATTACAGCTAGCCGGAGGACGGTTATATAACAAGGCAACCGCCGACAAAACTTACTGCCAAAGGAGTCATAAAATATTCGAAAAAAACGCTGTATCGCAAATAAATAAACATATTATTGTTATTATACCATCAATGCAATTACTATTTATTTATATGATAATGTTTGTGTTAAGACTGTATGAATGTTTTTTATATATCGTAAATATTATTTAAAAACGACACAAATTTGAACTATTTCAACATTTATACCTGTGTTCCCAAGATGGGGTAAACGGCGTCTACAGTACGTCGCCATCCCGAGCAGTCTTGAGCCTCGCGCTTTACTTCGCTCTGCGTGATTCCAACTGCCTTTACTTCTGCAGTGATCGTCCGCCGCCAGGTTTGCTTTGGGCCACGTCTTTGCTTTCCTTGAGGATTCCATTTTAGGGCTTGCCTCGGTATTTGATCAGGGTCCCTTCGGAGCGTGTGTCCTATCCAGTTCCACTTGCGGCGTTTGATCTGCTGGTCGATCGGCATCTCACCGCAGCGTTTCCAGAGATCTGCATTAGAGACTTTCTCAGGCCAGTATATACCGAGAATACGTCGAAGACAGTTGTTACGAAGACTTGAAGTCGACGCAAGATATCTTTTGAACTTTTTGCTTACACTTATTTATGTTCAATTAATTGTAGATAATTATATTATCATAATTTATATAGCGTTTCGCATGAAGACACCCTTAGATCGATCTAGAACCATGTTGCAATACAATACAATGCTCGTATTTAATTGGTCTTGTCTCAAGAACAAAATACGTAAAGTACGAATAAAGTAAAATAATGGTCGACATCTTTTTAGAAATCAACCCTGCACGTCCTATTGTGAAAGGATTAAATTAAATTCTTAAAAACAGGGCAAATTTAAGTAGCCCTGCCGTCCATAAAATACGGGTGCATTGATCGCTGACAATGGCGGCTGCGCAAACGTCAATTTATGACACAGATTAAAACAGCGCAGGTAGGCGGCACGCGTCCTCAACGTTATAAAATGTTTTGTTTTTCGTTAGAATTTCATCAGCAGCTACCTTTGTTCTTCTTTCTGTCGTAAATAATAATAAACGAGTTCCTAGCTGTAAGCCCACACCAGGACCATTTCTGAACGTAAAGAACTTTTGTTTTATTATGTTATTTTTAATTTAATAACGGTTTTTGCATTTTATTAATACTCCAGTGGAATGAATATTCAATTTATGATCGCTAACTATTGTTTCAATTGAGATTGGCTCATTATTCACAACAAATTGTGTAATTTTTTACATATAATAAAGTAAAGATTTGAGTCGGCGTCATACGACAGAAAAGTAGATCATGTTTATGTATGGAGACTACATTGTTGCTTAAATTGTAATTTATCTCGTAACATTTGTACCATAAACTTACTTTCAAAGACGTTGACATTAAGTTTTGAATGCCGCCAAAATAATATATATCTTTAAAGTCTTAGATAAGTACTAAACACTTGTGACGTCACGTGGTGATGCTTCTCTATATTATACTGTTGAAGTATCTAGAAGTTTTTTTTTAATAGTCACCTGCCACTTAGAAATCCCTGCCATCACACGGCATGGATTTGTAATCTTTGTTAATTTTCAAACAATTTTTACAAAGAACATAAACTTTGAATGTAGAAGTAGTAGCCTAGAGATAGAGGACTGGTACTTACGATCGTATGTCGCGGGTTCTTTGTGCATTAAATATATAGGATTGTCAATGCTTAAAGACAAGTTTCTACAGAATGTACAGCGGCGTCATCTGCGTACCGTAATATTGCACTGCGATCGCAAACCAGCCTGCCAAGCGGGTCAGTTACGGTATATTTACCCATATTTTGGGGGAGGCCTATACCTTGCAGAGGGCGCCTATGGCTTGAAAGATCATCCTTTCAGCCCATTGACGATGAATCTCAATAACGAACTATTTAACAAAGGTATATATGAAATAGTTATTTCATATTTACCATGGGTTGCCAAGTCATTTTCCAAAATTTCAATAATTTCGAGAGCTCTGAATACGTAAGTATTATGTTTTATTAAGAAACGATATCCATCGAAAATATATATTATTGTACGAAATATTAGTATGAAATCTAAATGTAATATTTAGAATCTTTATGTAGCATGCACGTAGCTCCGATCCCCAGCAATTTACAGGAAAAAAGATTACGATGGTATGGCCACATTCAACGAAAACCAGATGACCACGTGGTAAAAACTGCCTTAAGCCTCCCAGAATTCTCAAGAGGGAGAGGGCGTCCAAAAACTACGTGGTGGTCTAATATCGGAAAGGAACTGGAAACCCTTCAACTTGATGCAGGGACAACCCACGATAGAGTGGCCTGGCGCAAATTGATAAGGAGATCCGACCCCAAATAAAGGGAAGGAAGAAGAAGATGTAGCATGCACGTGCACAGTTGGTAGTTTTTAACCACCCGCTAAACGCGTACATTGTTGACTCCGACGTGATCTAAACTGATCAGAGTATTGTGGTTGTACTGGCCGGCAATACGAGGTTTTTAAATGAACGCTACACATCTATGCGATTTCGAATTCGGCGACCTGCCAAGCCCATGTTATAACTTGACAAGTGTACAGGCTCCTCAACGATAACTATTTAATTACTGTAAAGAAATCTAAGCTTTAGTAATCAGCGATCCCAATCCCGTAGAATAAGTAATTGTTAAAAAGCAAACAGTGATTAACTTTGGGTAAAAAAACTTGCATCTAATGATGTTGTTTTGAAGCGACGCTGTGTCGTGTGTCGTTATCTAATGCGTTTGCAGCGCGGCCGCGCTCCGGGGCGATGTAACCCTTATAATTATCACACGTAATGAGATAATCATTACAATTTAAGTCAATTGATTTTAATTAAAATGTTGTTATCTAAATTTTTTTATATATCATTATCTCATTTCGCCGTTTAACGAATGCTAGAAATAGATCTCCCTCATAGGTTGTCAATATAAAACAATAACTGGGAAAATCACAAATACTAATATAGCAAAGTAAAGAAGAAATTTAATGAGAATTGTAAAGGATATAAAATAAAATGCATAAAAATACTATAATATATAAAGATCTATCATTTTCAGACCGAAAGGTGCGCAAAAACGGGTGCCTTATAAACATAGCGAGTAAGAATTGATTATAATCTCAATGTATAACTATGTATCTATGTTCATCTTAATCATATCAACATAAGGTCGACAACTGTTGGATCTTTGGCTTCGCCCATATGTGGTGAAAAGCGCACTGCATACAGCTTTTATCGTCTTCTCAATCCCTAGAAGGCCACTGCCAGGTATATGTTTCCCCTAAAGATGTGTATGGCGGGTTAAGCCACAATCGCTGCGCTTAGCAGAAGACTTGGTGATCGGAGTGTAGTATGATGGTACGCAGAGAACGTTGCTTCCCATACTTTAAAAGTTTGTTAGTGAGCAGCGACAATCCCATTAACACACAAAGTATGAATTACATGAGATTGTATCCCGGGAGTGGAACCTGCGACCTACAATCGCAAGTCTTAGTCCCCAACCACTGCGCTGCCGCAGCTCGCTTTCTGCTTTCTTAATTATCTTTAATTTTGCAGTTAGAGCAATTATATCCAAAGCTTTATTGTTACTTAAAATTCTTTACACTGTAACATGATTTGAACGATTTCTTAACTATAAATATAATATACTAAACTAACTAAAACTATAACAAACAAAACCTCCACAGCTCCGTACTCTTCAAATATAGGGTCGCGTTAGAACCTTCCTAGTTATATTTAATGTTGAAAGAGGTAGCCATATGCGAACCAAATTCTATTATATTTTATACCCAATTGTTTCCTAGCATTATTCTTTCGAAGTACACAAATGATTGTTATAAATGATCCCAAGTGGAAAATAATGAGATAATAAATCTCCGGTATTAAAAAATTGTAACGAGGGTAAGGATTTAATCCTTAAAACTATGCAAATATTAAAATTCGCAAGAACCGTAACAACAATTGTCACGCGAACCGCTAGCACGCAGGCAGCGCGTGGTGCAGGCGGGGTGCAGGCGGGGTGGGGGTAGCCCCGCCCCCTGAGCCGCCAAGGACACGGCGTGCACTCAACAGGGTAGTCAATCGTGATCGATACTTCGAGACGGTAGTGCACCAAAAATGGCCCTGTGGACCCCTTACGCCGAAGACTACGTTCTGGACTTATCCTCCAAGTGTCAACGGCAGAGCCCGCCCGCGCCGGTCTATACAAGTGAAATTGGATATGGATACGTTCATTCATATCCAGCGATGCCAACGGCTATGTATCCGTGTCAACCATATCCAAGATACGCCCCCGCACCGGCGCATTCCCCTCTGTCAGGGGAGAGCAGCTATTCATACGCCTCCACACCCCTGAGTCCGCCCGCCTCGCCTCCCAACCGCCGCGCGCAACCATCCAGTTCCTCCTTGCTGGACGTCGACTCGCTCTCCGACGACCCTGACTTCCAAGCTTTCGAGAAGGATGCTCTTAGAGCAATGGCCGAGAAGAACGGTGGGACTCTCCTCGGAAACAACCCGCGGATGCGGAGGGCCGTGCAGACGAGCCAGGCGGCCGACGACTCTTATCGCAGGCAGAGGGAGAGGAACAACTACGCGGCGAAGCAGAGCAGGGACAGGAGGAAACTACGAGAGATACATTTGGCTCTGAAAGTCACTTACCTGCAGAAGGAAATTGCCAAACTCAAGAGCCAGTTCGCCGGCAACCCTTGCGTCCGCTGCCGTCAGACGTACCCTGCCTAAACGAACGCGGGAGTCCGCATGAATATAAAGATTTAAGTAATTTATTGGAATATGTTAAGAGATCGATTAGTGCAATGTGATTGTAAACACCCGCAGAGGTTTAGTGCAATTGGTGTTTGCTGTTAGTTGATAAGTCCTAATTGTATATTTAACCATAATTTGTAATAAAAGTATGTAGACAACTTGTCATTTTTGTTAAACAAACCTAAACCCCGTAGTTTAATTGGTATAAAAATTTTCTGATATTAAACATAAAAGCCAGAGAAAAACTTAAATATAGATTACGAAAAAGCAATAATTTTTCGGGATACCATCGAAATTTTCTCCATAAAAAATATACAGAAGAAACTTAATTTAATTTAAAATTATCTAATAGGTCTTATTTCATTAACATTATGCTATTTACATTGTCTTCTTTTATATTTATTTTTGTAACGAAATACACGATCCCGACATGCGTATAGCATTTTGTGCAATAAAGAAATATTGATTTAATCTCTATTACATGTAATGCTATTTTTCATGACTCAAAGTTTTTTATTTATAACCGAACTAAATATAAAACAAGACAAAAAGTTGCAGGAAATTATTTAAAACTTTTTCTATTGTTTAACCCCTATAAACCCTAGAGCGCTTGTATTGTCAGTGTATAGTAACTAATAATGTTTTATGGCCGTCATAAAATAGATGTATTTATAATAGTTCAACTACTTTTTGCCCGCTACTGAACTCTTGAATATTTACGTAAAAACTTGCGCAAAAAACTAGGAACAAAAAAAGCTTTTTCAAGTCGCGCGTCCTCCATTTGCGCAATAATGGGGTACGTTGGAGGCGCGGTCTGCGCGCGCGCCGAATTGCGTTCCACCAATCAATGAACGTCTCGCTACAGAGTAAAAAAGCTAATGTCAATACTTACAAAGTAATATTTTTTTAACAATAGCAATTGTTAATCTTTTTAACCGCTGTTATACACTGTTATATAATAACAAATTTTATATTGTAACACCAAGTTGTACTCCCGCTATAATTAAAAATGAAATACTAAAAATATTTGGCAGATTAAATAATAAATGTTGGTCTACCTCAAGGCACGAAGATAATATATATAATATAACAATTCATAAACATTCATTTGAACTCCATTTTGTTAATGTTTTGTTAATTTGGTAAGTGCAGAAAATGTGTAAAAATGAAACAAGCGTGATCCTTAATCTAATGCGTTATAATTAATCTGGCAGCACTAATATCATCTAGATGACGTCACGTCAAGGCTTCTGCTTGATCACGTGTGCGAGGTCGTACTTGCCGCGCACGCACTTTAGCTTCACGCCGGGACAATCTTTTACCCTGGAACGGAAAATAATGATATATCAATACTACTGAACAACAATAAGCTCACGCGCCGTCACAATCTTTGTATTTGGTTCACATTTGGTCTGCGCACCTATGACCATGTTTCTAAATTTAATGAGAAATACGTAATAAGCTCAAGCGGTTGCCGAGTCGAATGCTCGCTGGAATGTTATTACAGTTATGGCTCTATTCTTCAATAGTACTTAAATTTTAGTATTTGTTGTAATTTTTATTTCTTGTTAGAGCTATATTGCTTTGTTCATGACTAGCTTGGGAGCTTGCTTGACTCTTATTGACATAGTTCTGAGTTTTATTATTTTGTATTGTATATTGTACTACTTTTTTTGGAGAATATAGAGCGACATATGAAATCGCCCACGAGAGAGACGATGCTTATGTCCAAGTGGCGGGTGCATGGAGGTAAAGCGCTGAGGGCGCTTAGCCTAAAACCTCTTAGCTAAACTCAAGGGCTCCTGGGTTGGGATCCCAAAATTGGGTTTCCAAAGTATCAATTCGCTTTCGTTCTCTGTCCTTCTGTTCACGTATCTACGAAGTAAATTAGTAGTGGAATGCTAAGGATATTAAAATACGAATCATTGCTGCCTTCGCCTTTAGCACCATGAAGTAACGTGGCCTAAACACCTTCTAGAGGGAACCTTAATTGGATTTAAGCTCACGCACCTGCCAACGCGGACCAGCACGATGTTGTGCTCCTGCAGGTTGTGTCCGATGCCGGGCACGTAGGCTACCATCTCGCGGCCGTTGGACAGCCGCACCAGCACGCACTTGCGGTTCGCCGAGTTAGGCTTCTTGGGCTTCCTTATAAGGGTTTTTAGCACCACACCCTGGGTAACAAATAGTTAAACATATTTAAATATATACTCTTTTGAATATAACCGTAGCATACTTTTTGATCTAACCACGATGATAAAATAGTGATTGATTGTTGTAACTCAATTTAGACACGCGGCTTCACCAATTAGATAACAGCAAATTAGTGAGACGCTTCCGTAATTTCAGGCGCCATCTCACATACCTTAACAACTTCAATTCGTCAATGTGTACACGCTTTTCTACACGGTGATTGTTTATAGATGTAAAAACTTTAAAGAAGTAATATATATATATATCATTTTCTGTCAATTAATGTATCGCAAACTATACCAATATATCGATATTTTGATAAATAACGTTGCAAAATTACTTTCTGATTACTAAATATTAAAATTAATTAAAGTTTACTGTCTGACCCAGCCGACTATGTACTGCTAAAAGTTATTGGCTTAAAATTGAAGAAATAAAATAATGAAACCTACATCTGAGTGATCGCTTTATACAGGGATGACTGAAACATTCTTGCTGACAAGCGAAATGTATATTCTTTCCTTTAGTTTTTATATCTATAAAGAAACAACGTACACAGTGTTTACATTACACGAAGTATATTTTCTGCTGTGCAGTTTTCCTGGCTTTATTATCATTCGTCTTCCAATCTTTCTATGATATAGAAAATTAAAAACATATCTCTCTCATCGTCAACGTCCGTTAAGGCGAAAAGAAGATAGAGACTCGTCTCTTACTTAGCTTAGTCACGTTCTTATCCGATTAAATTACAGTAAATTTATGATTGAGATGTGTTCGTAATTTCCGACGCCACGCCATATAACAATCTCAACTGGTACATGTGAACACCGCTTTCTTTACGCGAATAGACACACAAACTACACGATGACTCGTTGAAAGCGATAAATTGTTCTCGGCTTTTGTACGAGTTGCAAGATGTAACATTTATATATACAGCTAGCTGAAGCAATACAGCGGTTCCGGCCAGACTTGCTATGAACTTGCTTTCAATCAAAACGACACCCGCGACGTACCTTGGCATATGGGTTTCCGTTGAGTGGATTCCTTGACTTCCTCTTCTTGATGTGCGGCCCAGTCCTGTGCATCTGCGCGAGGGTAGCCATGGCGCGGCTTACGAAGCCCAGGGGGGACGTTGGCAACTGCTGGATTGTCGGTGCGATGGTGTGCGGTATGGCTGAGAATTAAATAAAAAAATTCTCGTTGTATGCATATGGAAGAGTAAGAGAATGTAAGGTACGATAATGACAAAATAAAACAACTTGACAAGTATATTACTTCTCAGAAGCCTGGTCGAAACAAATACAGGTTATCTTCTATTAAGCGATTGCATGTAATGGCTTCCAATGTTGTAAAATTAAACAGACTTAACAGAAGTCTCTAACAGAGCTCTTGAGCTGCACGGTCTCCAGGAGGTGCCCGGACCAATCCAAAACATAAAGACGTCCATTGACAAGACCTTTTTAGAAGTCTTTAGAAGATTTTAGAAGTGAAAGGCAGTCTAAGTGTATAGTGCTTAGTTTGTGACTTAAATAAGTTTAGCATATTTAAAAAAAACTCAGTTTATTTTTAAATAAATTTGTATTTCTCGATAAAATTGTCAATCGCTTTTAACAAGCACTGCACAAGTATTTAATTGATTTTTTTTTCATTATATAAATCGCACAACCGAATAAATTTATAGATATTTATTTGATAAAAAGAAGTCGACATTTTTTTCGTTGCACGCGTTTTGTTAAACTTGACTTAAATCAAGTTAACCAACAATTAACAGCGACTAATCGTAGGTCAAAATTAATTAGTCATCCGGACTCTAAGAGTTAGGTATGCAGCGCCTTATTAAAAAAATATTTGCACCCTTTCCCAAACAAAACGGTCCAAATATCAACCGTTAGTTATTGTGCCGGGGTGTACTTGAATGGCAGGTGGCAGAGACGGCAAATACGTTGTCGCTTCACGGATTATCCCATAAATAGTGGTAGATCGTCTTTCATATTTCGAAGGTATATTATTGAAAATTCGTATAAATAACTTTCAATCTTATCTCCACGGCGTAAGGTATTGAATACAATGTATTTTAAATCTACGCAAAAGTGTGTAAATTTACATGTCAATACGTCGTTCCTTTAGTTTTTAACAGTGGTTTACTTTTAGGAAACAAATAAATGTTTGTATGATATTGTGTCGAAGTGAGCAAGTATCTTTTGAAGCTATTCGAAATAGAAAAAAGGACTTTAATGATTTTTTTTTCTACTTTGTACTTATACATTTGTTAGGATATTTGAACAATCACCGCGGAGGAAAGACGGCAATCTGCAGAATAATCAATCCGCTACTGAGTTTGTTTCTTTCAAAACAGATGCGGCAACAACATTGTCTAGACCGAAGTTCAATAACCTCCATAGTGATTCTTTCAAAATTCGATTCTTACTCCATCAACACATGATGCACATTCTTCTCACCACCACACACACTATAGATGATGATTTGTTGACGGCCTTGTCATGTTAAAAACAAGTTAGTTTCATATGTTAGCTAATAGACAGTGGATTCTTTACATTCTCATGACGACACTGCTTCACTGCTTTATGTCGAATCATTATAATATAATATGTGCACCAGTACTAATCATCTCCTGAAATATGCGAGGGGATTGGAAGTAATAAAGTTCAAGCCATCTTTCCTCTAATATCCCGTGTGCGTCTTTTTAACCTTTCTCTCTACCGTTTCGCCGCTCACATATCTCAAGCGGTGATCATTACTTCCACACTTACTAAAGCCTTGAGTCAAAGTCAAAATTATCTTTATTCGTATAAGCGTAACTGTCGATGGTTTTGAATCGTATAAATTATCTTAATATCAAATACTATACTCCTCTGACCAACAACCCTGGAAACCTGGTTGAGTTCCGCGAGTCGGTAGGCAAATAGGTCAACCACCAATAAATTCTGAAGGCGATATTTATTTTTCAAAGTTTTGCTAAAGAACGTTCAACTACTGATGGTGCTTACAAATCGTTCATGAAATTATATCACTCGAGAAATTCAATCCTACGCATTTTTGTCACTCGTATAATCTTTAATATTATATTTAGATTTGATTTTTATTAACGTTTACATTTCACAATATATTTGAATTTCCTTATAGACAAATCAGCAATTTCATTTGAAAGTTTGTTATAAGATCTAATACAACTACCCTACAAGGTATTGCTTATTTTATGAAGCCCAATGGTGGGCACTGCGAGCTTATTCTTATTTTTAGTTTAAATTATTATTTCTTTTTAGCTTATTTACTTTTGATGGTACACAAGATTTGTTGGTTGTTGTAGTTCGGCCGGAACTTCTGCACCGCGCGTACAACGATTCCGATACAAACAATAAAGTAATGCAAATAACATCGCATTGATTCACCTTCTCTCTTAAAACAAATTCTTAAAGTACCCTACAGATAAACAAGATCAAACGACACAATTCATAATAAATTTTATCGAACAACCTATATCATTATTTTTCTCTCATAGAATTTTTCAGCGCGGTTATTATATTTTTAAATCTTTTGATAATATAGTCAGCATGTGTGGCGTTCACACTCGGTACCGCTGGCTACTACAGTCCCAATATTTGTATGTCATATCATTTTCACGCGTCCGAATTCGAAATTCGAACGCCAATTTGAATTCAGAAGCCATCAGTGCTGTGATCGCTGCCGTTATACATGTGTGAATAAATCTTCTTCGATCACCCGTGGCTATGTTCCTCGTCATGAAACAGCGGACGAATACGCGCTCGGCCGGTATCTCACGATATAGAAGCTTTAATCTTTACTTCATCAAAATATACCAATCAAGCAATGTGCGGTTTTAATTTATATTAATCATTTTTTAGCTAATCGTATGAATATATAAATTATTTTTTTTCCTCACAGAGCGATTAGCTTCTCGCTATGTTGCCTCTTGTTTGATAACGGGAGTAGGAATATCGAACTTGCAAAGAACTTAAGCAGTTAATGAAGTAGGAGATAGCAATAGTTGCCTCTGCACTAACTATTAAAGACATATCCTGTGGCAATGGCTAAAAATCATGTTTACATGGAATAGGGAAAGAAAAATTATATATATATATATATATATTTAAATATTACATGTGACCATAGCCAGTAAGATTAAAAACAGATAGCTCAGTACAAAAGTAAGTCTGTTCAGGGTCATCCTTTCAGCTAAAGAACCTCTACCGTAGATTTCCCATAAGAACGGTTGGTAGCGGCCTTATCAAGAGATACCTATGTGGGTATATACCATAATCGCCACGCTTAAGTGTGTCGGTGTTGTGGTAGACAGGGGACGCTGCTGCTTCTAATTCATTATTTAATTTTGTGTTTAGATTTCGTATATAAATTCCGAATATAGCCCTTTCTACGGTTCGTTCAGACCTCCGCGATGACCGGTCAGCGCTACTCAAATGCAGCGACATCCCGTCACCTTGTTTCCAGTCTTCAAAGTCTCTGCTCTTGAGAAATCAAGTTGTTAACCTGAGCGTACCATGAAATATATAATAAAAGTTCGACAACTTTCAGATACAAAATGGCAACATTTATAGATTTTTTGTTGTTATATCAATTGAACAAGCAACACAATCATATTGACTATTTCAATCGCTGTATATGGGCGATAGACTGTCAGACAAACCTCTATTTACACGTACAGACGACCCCATTCTGTACGCGGAGCTGGGCGGAACGTCCCGTTGTGGGAAACGCATTCGCATGCATTGTGCGGGCAGCGGGTGTGTCAATTAAGCACGCATCGCCGGGGGCGGTCGCTATGCGTAGCGGGAACTGCGCGCAACAAAGGGGTTACGCGGCGGGTCGGCCGGTGCATCGCGACGCAGCCAATGCTGACATAACTGCATTTATAACTGTATCGAAGTGGGTTTTAGAATAAAATCGCGTATTGAACAAGCATTTTTTTATATCACGAATAGATGCATTTTCTACGTCGCCGGGCTTGAGTTGCCAAAGGCTGCTAGTCTTTACTTTACCTCTATTTATTATTAACCTCTAGAGTTGCCTCAGGGAGGCAAGCTTCAGATTACCGATCTCGGTTAACAGAGGGAATAAAGGAGAAGAACATCGCCCCAATAGTTAGTAAAAGAGTGTCGCCAGACATTTTTGCAAAAAGGTAAATAAGAAAAACCATACGAAGTAAAGTAAAAAAAGAACAAGAATAATGAAAATAATAAGGATGATAAAATTACTTTGATATAGATAATGAAAAATATGAATTAACAATAAATAAGTTATTAAGCAAAAATAATAATAATAAGCGTAAAATTGTAAAACTCTGAAAGGTAAGCGAAGGAAGTGAGGCGATCTATGGAAGTATGGAAAGAAATGAAAGACATTGTGAAGGGAATTAGAGGAAAGAAAGAAAAACATTGAGAAGAACGAAAGATGAGTATAGAAATCAACTAAAATTATTAAAAAAAATTACAATGTGAATGAAGATCCTGTCCACCCATGATAGCGTTTCCTCACAACCAAGTAGGGAACTCCTTGGTTGTGAGGAACCGTAGTTCGGGCTGAAATATTACTATACTATTGCGAAATCACGTAGCTTTCAGGTTGCTGAGGCCAACGCTCCATGGAGTTTGGACTGGGTGCAGCAGCCACCTAGAAGCGGCTTCGGTACGGACGTATATACGATAGGTCACACAAGAATTTTGATCAGAGGATGCCCGAGAGGGCTGGGCCTCGGCTCGATCAATTGTTCGATTATCATTTATGTCTAGACTAGTTAAATACAGTACACCATATTTAATTAAAAAATTGCTAGTAGCGCTAGAAATAATTGTCATCTCGCATTGCAATAAAAATAATAAATTATTGCAACGTATACCAAAGTAACCACTTTATTTATTCATTAAATGTGAAATAAATAAATTATGTGATTGTTAAATACTGTCCGATGCAGCTGCTAAGCGACGATATAAATTTGAAGCGCATGAACTGTCAAAAGTTCAAAACGCACTGTTCTATGCGAAAAGCTAAATAATAGTAAAAATTGTGTGCGTGCGAGTGTAATAAGAAACTTGCATGAAACCGGTTAAGATTCTCAAGTGATGACGTCATCCAGGAGCACCGGCATACATTTTTTTAAGTGTTTGAGCAGCGGTAGCTCAACGGTAGAGGACTGAAACATTCCATCTTAGCTCGCTTGTCCGATTCCCCGAATACAATCTCTTATAATACACTTTTTCCGTTTTATTTATACAAGATTATCACTGCTCACAAGTTACCCGAACATGGGCAGCGGTATTCTCTGCGTACCATAATACCGCACTGCAATTGCCAACCCGTCTGCCAAATCATTGAAGAAGGCCTATTCTTGCAGTGATAGATGATATAGATTTAAGATACACAGTTCTTAAATCAAGGCTTGAACAGTGTTATGATTCTAAAATTGTTATCTGAATCGTCAATTATTAAAATGACGTAACATGAAAAGCTCTGTACTTATATATATTCAATCAGCGGATCTTGCGTTACTTATATAAAAGTGTTAATAACAGTATAAATAACTCAAACAAATATAGTAAACGAAAATTCAAATTATCTAAACGAATCCAACATCTTGGTTTCAAGGTGTTTATATATAAGATTATGAATATTTTATTACAATTTATTTTATTTATGAATAACGTTTCATGAAGTTTAAAATAAACATAAGATGCTTACTTTTTGAATTGATTTATCTAAAGTAATATTACAAATTAGCTCTTGACTTTTGTATACAGTTTGTTCCTGAAGAAGTGTCTGAATGTGGAGTGTTTGAAAGTAGAGGCAAATTACAAATATGTCATAAGATAAATGCGTATTATCATATATTGCTCTTCAGAATGACGTTCGTTAAGCAGATAAAAAGTATATATGATCGCCATAATTGTGTATGAACACTCTGGCATATTTCTTGGTCACTGTTGCTATATTAGCTTTTATAACAGCTACCATAAAAGTAATATCATAATGTGAACTTGCCTTAATTTCTACAAACAGCGCCAAATATCACTGCGCTTTGACATTCGTGATGTAGATGTATAGAGGATTAGTTCCCAACAAACGACGGAGCGACACACGCCGGCAGAATGTAGAACTATTGTTACTGATTATTTAACAAGCTTTCAGTCTTTTGTTTTAACGCAGCATTAATTTTGAAGTTCTTCATGGGCACGAATAATCAAGCATTTGGCAGAGTATCTCGTGCAAGTTCCACTAGAGTTGTCGCAAACCACGCACCTTACAAGCCTTGTATATTAACATTGAAAAAGATATCGCCAATTTGAACCCAGCGATCTTGCGAACAACAATTCAAAATGACGTAAATTATGCTAAGCTTGGGAAGTGCCACTTGAAAGACATCTATTTTTCAATTTAATATCATCAATCTTACACTTATAAGTAAACTGTTTTCAACAACAGAGCTCTTTTCTTAAATTTATAACAAAGTGACTGCTGGTACAAATTATGACATTACTTTCGCACCATCTGTGGCCTGATAAGGTAAAGCGCGAAAGGCGCTTAGTCTAAACCTCGTTTAGATATCCTTACAGTTCTTAGGTAACCTAGCAGCGCGAGAGCTTTAACAGGAACCTAGACTTTGACCGTTACATCACATTAGATATTTACGGATTACGAGGTCATCGAGATATCAGATCGCTTAGGCGGGCGGTTTCTGCAATACGGAAAGCCTCTTTAGAGATGAGCATTAGAGCTTTTGCTGTCGTTCAATACGTGTTTAGCACCACCTCGACTTCCGACCAGAACGTCGGCTGGTAATATTATTACATTTATTATTTATTTAGTATTACACACACTACAAAGATTGTGTTTACATGATTAGTTTTTTTTCAATAGATGTTGGTTTAGATTATTATTATTAAACAAATACTGACGAAGGACATGAACGCAACTGAACTGATCCTTATCTGTTATTAATAATAATACTAATTAGAATATATCTCAGTAAATGGCGTCTGATTGATCAATGCGCTTAAATCGAATGCGTCTCTAATGCTGTCACGATAGCTTGTATAAAAACGCCATCGCTCTTTGTACATTATATGAACTTAATTAATTGTTATAATTGTCTGTCCGGCTGAGAGTAGTGAGACCGAATTGATTTGGTGTCCGGTCCGAAGTTACTGTCCGGTCGGGTAGTCCCGTGGGACGTCGTCAGTCGCATCTGCTAGCGCAAGTAAATATCTATCGCTTGCCGTAAGCTACAGGCGGAAGCGATTTGCATTAAGAAAGGTTTTTTATCCGAGGATTTATGAAAGGACAAACCGTTTCCTTTCTTTAAGTCCCTAGCAGAAATATTCGCCATCTACCAAACGAGTTGATTGCTAACCCTCAGTAAGAGGAGATTTATCACCATGAATGTAAATCACACGTGTATTTCCACAACAACGCCGGGAAAACCTAATTATATTAAAACTATAATTCACACGATCTTCATGTTCTTAATAGTGGTCTTTATTGCAGTGGTATTTATTGCAGGACAATTCGTAGTCATTGAATAAAAATATGAGAAGTCTTAACCTAAGCGTATGTATATAACGCAAAGTGAACTCGCTGGCGCTCGTGGCCCGCGCCGCGTTTACTGTACCTGCTCTTTTTGCGGATTATAATCCGTTAATAGCGGGCATTGTGCGCAGATGACGGGCGCAGATTAAAAATGATCCCACCGCTGACTCCCCGGCGCTCGCAAAAACTGTCGCGCGACAATGGGCAAGAGTTGCAGCGCCCGCCCCTTCCCGGAACTCCAGATCATAACTGAGCGCACCATTTGTATAACTCTATCGGGCACGCGTTAGGTCTGTGCACACGGCTCACGGCCGCATGTTACATACAAAACAAAAATAATTTATGCTAATTATATTCAGGGGTATATATACCGTACTATACTATTTTATTTTTCTGGGGGGGGGGGGGGAATTTTACATGGGATACCCTACAGTTGTGAGTATACCATAAAGGTCATGCTGGAATCCTACCGCTTAAAATCGCTTGAAACTTCGAAACAATTTCGAATACTACCATTATAGTTTAAATGGCGCTGGCCACTGTTTGGTTTTAACAAATGAGCGGTAAATCACCACGAGTTCGTCCCCAAGGCTATGTTAAGGAAGTTACAGTTTCATATGAGGAGCTTTACTCTTCTCTCTCGTTTCTTCTTCACAGTCTCCTTCTATAACATGACTTTTTCGCAGGGAGATACTAAAAAGAAACTATGTAGAATCAAATAAAGATCCTATATAATGGCATACGTCAATGAAAGCTTCGAGAGTTTCAAACGCACTTTGATCTGAGAGCTCATAAAGCTTTTAATTTTCACACAACTGAAAATGTGTTTTTTATCATTATTGTTTATAAGATAATGAAAAGTAGTCCGAATCTTTGATCCAAGTTTTGTACATTATAAATAATTTTTGCGTTAATATTTTGCTTCATTTTTTTAAAATAATAAAATTGATATAAATTAAACAATATATTTTGAATAAAGCATATCGTTGAGTGTGCACCTGGTTTAAGCAGCGTACTGTCGCTTGTACTCGCTGCGCCGATCGTCCCCGGCACTTGCACTTATGGCGGGGCAGTCGTCGTGCAAATAACAGTTTTGTTCCTGGCTAATCCCCGCAGGACTGTTGCGAGACATCACAAATAAACAGGCTTCCGAGAAGGTCCTTCGGTTGGGAGCTGGCGTGGGCCTTTTTTAGTTGACTCGAAGTTTATTCAAACTTGCCCACATTGTTAACACCATAGTACACGGAGCTAATTTATTAGCGGTTTAATCCTTTTTTGGGGTTTTTTTTTCCGGAATCAATTGCAAATTTACTAAGTTCGAATATTTATTATGTGACAGATCTTATTACAGTGTAAAGAATTTTTAAAACAATAACACAACTCGGAAATTAAAGTATCTTATATATTAAATACATTTGTGACAGTGAAAACTTCGACTAATTTAATTTATACTATCATTATGTGGCGAAGAAGATTCTTATGAAAAAAATTTCCGCCCACAAGGTAGACAGGCGACCTTGACTGATAAAGTTGTTGGAAGACGCTGGATGCAAGCCGCTTTCATCGGGTCCTATTGGAAGTCCATGGGAGGGGTCCATCTGGCAATAGATGGCCTATTGCTGACATCACGATGAAGATGCAAAAAAGTCCGTGTATGTAACCGCAGCAGCCACGCTGTAGGCCAGTGCGACCAAAATGGCGGACCCGAGTTGGTCATTACATACTGTGTACGAACTGTATCGTGGTCATGTGCATAATGGTCCTGGGTTTGGGCATCGCGATATTTGGCGTGAGCACCACTCGTGGGCATCAGCGTCTATATCATAAGTATAGGCGCGACGCTATCATGAAAAACATCATAATACTGGAAGCATTATCAGCATCGGCAATCGGCACCATCGCAAAGATTTAATTGATGTTGCCATCCTATGCAAGTGTAACAAATTAAAATTCTTTTGACCATACAAACCACAGACTAATTAAAAAACACCTGACAATGGCTGTCAAACATAGCTGTCAAAAATAAAACATCTTTACCTTAAATAGGTAATTAATAAATCGCATCTGTATACGTTTATATAAAACACAAAGTCATGTTTGTACAAAGTTGAACAGCATTGACCCATATGTGATTTTTGTTTTTGTATATGCCTCCTTTCAGAATAAGATAATAAGCATTAATTACATTATGATATATAAAATAAATAAATTAAAAACATTACCACCACTGCAACGTCAGTTAGAATGAGTTTAACCGTGTTCTAATGTATCTCAGCTAGATATTACTTATTGTTGTGAGCAAAATATGAAAAATATTGTATTGAAATTCTTAAAACACTAAATAAACATTCACTCCATAATACGTTATATTCACTTATTTTATCTATTAGATTGCGTCAGTGGTAGCACAGCAGCTAAGACAGAATTTTGATCGTGGGTCGCGGCATCGATGCCCAGTATGCAATCTTAGATAATTCAGAATTTGTGCATTAATGAGATTGCTATTGCTCACAAACAAGTTTCCAAGGGATAGGTAGCAGCGTCCTCTGCTTACTATAGCATTGCACTGCGAAGCTAACCGCGGTGATTATGGTATATCTATATATCAGAACAAACTACGGAAAGAAAGATGTATTGTTTGAACGAGCACAGTTGTACAAAAACCTACCCAATGATTTGAAGTATTCAGTTTATCAATTCGCTCGCTTTTGAAAAACAGTTAATATAATGTAATATAGTATGTCACATTTTTAGTAACTGTATATAAGTTTTATGCGAGTAAATTGTTTACATCCAACCATACCATAAATATATATTTTTCTATTGTATTTGTTTACTTGTTTGTCTATATTAGTTATATATGTCTTGCCATAAATTCTGTTACTGGTTGTTTACATATGAATTTCGAACATTAGCTTCTACGGTAAAAAAATAGACTTCTTTACCGCCATTATTGTATATTTAGAAATTACTTATTTTGAAAATGGAGTGGGACACTAAGAAGAGAATAGGATTGCAGTAACTGCACTGTACAAAGTAGGCAAGGAGCCAGCCGACATTTTTGATTTATTGAAAAAGCCTGGGGATTAGCCGAATGTTTGTGTATCGTACCATGCGAAGGTTCACTGAAACCATGTCTGTTGATGACCGCGAGAGATCCGGCCGACGGCGATCTATTCGGACAAGCCAGGCCGTTAATGCAGTCAAGGCCAGAATTCGTCGAAATCCCATAAAGAAGCAGAAAATCCTTTCCAGAGAAATGAAAATCCCACTGAGGACACTTTTTCGGATTATCTATCAAGACTCTAGGGGCTTACAGGAAATACACAGGACATACCTTAAATAAGGCTCTATAACAAAAGAGAGGAGAAAGATCACAACAGCTGTTAGTTCGATTCGCGGACGAAAAACACAGAGAAATTATTTTTACCGATGAAAAATTTTTTTCAATAAAGGGGCACTATAACAAAGAAAAGGTTCGACTAAAGAAGCTTCCGAGGTAGCGGCCAAAATTCAGCGAGACCACCGTCCAGCAGATGTCAAGGTTTGGTGGGGTGTCTCCTACCAAGGGGTTACAAAACTCCATTTATGCGAAAAATGAGGAAAAACTTCAGCTAAAGTGTATCAAGATACCGTGTTAGAAGCGTTAGTTAAACCTCTCAACAACACCTTATTCAAAAACGAAGCGTGGACATTCCAAGTTTCAGCCCCGGGGCACAAGGCGCGCACTACCCGAATTTGGCTTGAGCAAGACGATCCAGACTTCATAAAGGCTGATGATTATCCTTCGGCTAATCCGGACTTAATCTCTTTGGACTATAAATTGTGGTCTGTGCTAGAGGACATGGTCTACTCTAAGCGTCACCTAAATTTTGCGTCTCTAGAAATATTTGGAGACAGCAGTGACCAAGTTTCCAATGGAAACCATTCGTAAATCCATCGACGAATAGCCCGACCGTTTAAAAGCGCGCGTTGAAGCTAAGGGTGGACCACTTTAATAACTAGTTTAGTACATTAACATGTCTTTTTCACTCTACATAATCACATATAAAACTTTAAAATATATTTTTAAGAAAATATCGGATATTTTCTTTGTTACAGAACTTATGGTTAGACTAGGTAAAGTTTGGGATTTAATTTTTTTTGTATTTGTTTTCGATACCTCGTCGAAAGCTTTGGTTCGAACGTTAGACAAAGCTGTACGTCTAAAATATTTCTCTACTGGCCTACACAATGGCGTAGTCGCCACGTGAAAATTGCGAAGGTATGAGGCGAAAATCGCTAGTCATTTTGCATTGTGTCATCGAACTGACCATCAAAGGCTTTCACGGCAGCCGGTAATGAACGTGCGAGCGCACACAAAGTGCACAAAGTGCACAACAGGCACAATGCGGCCGTGTGGTCATCGCGGTGACGCACGACACCCTCGCAACCCTTTTGTACGGATGGTAGCGTTCGCAGATAAATCATTTATACAAACAATTTATTATTTACTATATATACATTGTAATGTTTTAATATATACAAATAAATAAAATCGGATTGTCTGTCTTTAATATTAAAATAACCGCTTTTTATTACATGAATATATATATGTATATATATATATATATATATATATATATATATATATATATATATATATATATATATACTCGTATATAAATATACGATAAATAAGTAAAAATTAAATTTTTTGTCTGCCTGTCCTTCTGTTTAATCTTTGGAATAGCTGAACTGATTTTGACGGCACTTATACTGGCAGAGAGTGGATAGAATAAGGAGTAACTTGACTACTTTTATTTTAGAAAAATTTTTAAACGTAAAAAAATTTGTATGTTATAAATTTCGCGCAGACGAAGTTACGGGCACAGCTAGTATTTTATAAAATACTCATATAACATGTATGTAACACCTAATTTTTTTTTGATGAAGTATTTATTAATTCAAGTTATTTTAACTTTAAATCAATGATGTCACCACTCGTGTACACCGTGAAGTCGAAAGAGCCTAACTGTATAATCTAATGATCTATCTAACCACATTGAACTGAGGTTTCAAAAGCTCCCTAAGATTTCAGATAGGCCCACGACAAACACATTCGGTTTTTTTCGTAACCACTTCTATATATGCCTTCAATATAATAAGTAGAGGAATGAAATCTATATTATCATAGACTTTTTTTTTAATTTCACTAAATCTTTCAAATTTATGTAATCATGTATTTATTTCACAATTATATATGTACATAAGATATTGTATATTTTACCATCATAGTTACAAAAGATAATTATGTTATCGTAAACTTGGAATGCTAAAAACCAATTCTTGAATGAATACAACGAATTGAAAGCTACACCTCATAAGTAGTAACCTCTACAGGAATATTTGCCAAAAGAAAAATCGATGTTAAATTCTGCGATGATAAATAAAGATTCACT
This sequence comes from Battus philenor, assembly GCF_028537555.1. NCBI lineage: Eukaryota > Metazoa > Arthropoda > Insecta > Lepidoptera > Papilionidae > Battus > Battus philenor. Next base: position 15,281,960 of record NW_027181673.1, on the reverse strand, counting down.
TTTCCTTAAGTCAGTGCAACTTATAGATTTAAACATTTGATTAAATTAAAGTTTATAACAACAACGACATTTTTTATTATTATTAATCGACCAAATATCTTTTGTTATATTGCCTGGAAAATTGTTAATGTAATATTTATATTTGTCTATAACTTTAAAAATGAATGATAGATAATAAATAGCAATGTGTCCACAATGATTTTGCTGACTGTACCGTTCGTAATCCGGGTCCACGCGGAAGGGTTTCTCGCAAAATACAGGCGCGATATCAGCAACCCTCGCTAATACGCTGACCGCACGCGGCTCAAGCCGTTGTCGGTCATATCTCTATCAGCATAACGATCACAGCGGCGTGCACGGGGCGCTGCAGCTGCTAAATCCAATGCAGATGCGTTACCATCACCGCATTACGGTGCCGGGGACGTTGACAGTTATTGGAAATTGACATCTTCCTATATACCGCCGCCGCCTCGCGGGACCATTTCGACAATGCAATATTATACTTGACAGTTTCTTTTTCATGCCAACAAAACAGAGACACATTTGATGAGAAAGATAACATTTATTTATTTTATTATTTATTTTAATCTATTATAATTCTGACTTCAATCTACCTCGAAAGGTGTTATAGTTAGTAGTAGTAAGTTCAACTTACACTCTATCAGACATAGCCTAAATGAAATCACAACAATCAGGCGACATCACCGCCAAGGATTTCTGTAGTTTCAATATTCGTTTATTGAATAACAAGCGTTTTTCCGTCAATTTACTTTTGGTACGCGCTTTCATTTTGTAAATGGCAGTCCAATAATGTATTGCGGCAATTTATTAAAAACCTGATTCCGTTTATTACAAATGAATTAGAGAATTTTTGCAGTCTATACTGTAGTGCAGCCAGCTTTTCACGATGCCTTGTAAATAAAAATACACTATGGACGTCCCCTATGTTTTGGAATTTATTGTAGTTATTTGTAAACGTACAAAATATTATTTTTAGTATACCGTGAGGCCGCTGTCGGAACATTGACCCTTCAAACCGCTTCCCCGAGCAGGTGCGCGGCCCCGAGCCGAAAGTGGCTCGGATGGCTCTCTTCCGCAAAACGAATATATTTCCAATGGCCGCACCGTTGCATTGCACACAACGCATCCTGCATCCACAGGACATAACTAACAACAGCAGAGCGAGTAGCGTTTCATCTTCCTAGCGGCACAAGCGGTGTTGCAGCCGAGTGTGAACGCAAAACTCAGTGCGAGGCCTTCATTGAACTTTGAATCCCAAAGGAATTTTTTATTAATCATACATACATATGAAATAATGCTAAAACAGTAAGGAAAAGCGCTTACATGTACAAACAATTATTATAATATAGTTCACTAATAGTTAAATACCTACTACTAATTTTTGTATTTTAAATTAGCTCCGGACGCGGGCGGCGCAAGAGCGGTCATCGTGGCGTTACTTGCAGGAGGCCTATGTCTTGCATTGGTCATCTATGTGCTTATAGAGCGATGAAGGTGATTATAATAACATGGTTTTATTTAATACGTCTTGAACAATTATCAATCAGTCATATCAAAATAATAAATATTTACTTTTTGCCCGTACATTACCCGAGGCGCAAAAGTAATGTCAAGATGTTAACGTGACTTAATTTTTACAAATGGCGCCTAAAGTTGTTATGCTTTGATTTTTATGATTTATATGTATAGAGAATTACTTATCAACAATTGGTCGAGTACATCTATATCCTAAATGTCACAGCACAGTGATATTGCTGCAGAAGACCTGTAGGGAATAATCCATTCTGCACGACTAAGAACGGTTATCGATAGAATCAAAAACCTGATCCGTGGTAGTGGACGAAGAAAGTTATGAGTGCGCCCTTTAGCCTCTTACTGACCCAGGAGACCGTCGCGAGCATTAGATAATTACATTTAAGTTTAAATATATAGAAACGTAACTTCTCAACACCCGCGGATTTACCCTGAATGTTTTGAGTCTATCATGTTGGTAAAGAGCGGGTACAGTGCTCGGGGCTTCAAGTAGGCCTCCTTGTAATACATTGGCGTTTACCAACACTGCTTTGGTAGCCCATTCTAGAAAGAAGGTGAAGCTCGCTCTTGACAGGACAAAATCCTTACATAGGTTAGAGAGAGTGAGAGAGATATTTAGCTGTAATACCTCTCACTCTTAACTCACTCACACAAATTCACTATAATTTTATTCCTTCTTATGAATATCCTTCTATAAACCTAAACATGTATTTTAAAACATAATAATTATTAATTTTATTGTGTAGAATAGCCATGTTTTTATAGTATAAAAAAATTATTTGCATTGCAATAAGGTTCAATGCTCCTAATATGAATAAACCTTGTTTAGTAAATATTATAACAGAAAAGTTGTGCAGAGTTTGTTACAATTTGTAATTGTAAGCTGTGGGTTTCAAATAAAAATTCAAAATATCTTATCTATTCAAATAGGCATTTACATTTACTTTTGATTTTTTTATTATTTTAAACAAAAGAAGTAAGCTATCACCGGTTCAGAGTGCTAATCTGCTAAGCCAATCAGAAACTCGACCATTGCGTTTATTAAGTTTAATTTAATTATGTTTGATCTATAGTCATTAGAGCCCATTGATGCCCACTGTATGGCATAGGCCTCCCCAAAACATATCTATAGGGCAAATATACCATAATCGCCAAAGTTGGCAGGAGAGTTGGTTATCGCAGTGTGGTATTATGGTATGCAGAGGATGCTGCTGCCCATCCTCTGGAAACTTGTTGGTGAACAATGGCAATCCTATATGATTAATGCACCAAGTGTGAATAATATAACATTGTATTTTGGGAATTGAACACATTCCCTACAAGTAAAAAAAGGACCAATATTTAGCTACTTTCGCACAGTTATGAGAGTTACGAGACTCTGTGTTTGGCACTAATCGGTGTAACATTACTCCTGAAGATGCCCCGTGGAGGGGTGAAACACATGTTGAGTAATAAACAAAAGTAAACACGACTACCACTGCATGTGCAGAAGTGGCTAAATAGTGGTCCTTTTCTTATTTAAGATGGACTTTTGCGAGGTAACGCCTGATTCCTTTAAATACATTTTCTACAATCACAAATCTCAATCCTCTACCGCTACTACCAATGCTGTTTGATGTATATGAGTCAACAAACAAAATTCCACACATTTTAATCAATTAAAAAATCATTGTAAAATTTGATTAATTTAATCAATTAATTATTTTAGATCAAAACCTAAGAAAAGTTGGCTGTGAGATATCTTGAGAAATTTTATTATATTTGCATACATTTAAGAGTTTTTGGTCTGCGGTACCACAAGAGAAAGTACACTGAGTGTAAAATCAATAATATAGTTACTGCTCATTAATGTTACAAAGCAAAAGTGTCACATGTACACTTTTTTAATAATTTTATCTGTGAAATTTAAATAATGAAATACATTAAAATAATGGCTTTGTAGTAGTATTAGGTTAGTTAGCCTGCCTTGGCAGCTGGAGGTAATCAATACTCCGAAAAACCCATTTACTGTGTGCAAAATGGATAATTTTAAAACTTTTAAAAGTAGTAAAGATATAGTTTTAATCAAAAATTTCTAATGGACATAGCATTATAAGCATTTTAAGTCTGCAATTAAAAATTTAATATGAAAAGTCACATTTTTTCTCTCACTACATTTTTTTCAAACTTTTGGTAATCGGCCTCTATTTTCTTTAATATTTTTTTATGGCTTCCACTATTGGGTGCCTTTCGCACCCTTAACTTGTTTGGGATTAAGGACTCTTTAGGCAAATAAGTTCTCTATAATATTAAAAATGTATATATATATAATAATGTATATGTATGTATGCTTGGCTAGTGCTTGGCGCCAAAAATAGACGCACAAAAAATAAATATTTGAAAATATTTCTCACAACAGTCTTATCACAGCTTATATACAAGAATATAGTTTATTATTTTAGTAAATATGTTAACTATATTGACTAATTTTATAAAACATAATAACAACAGTTATATTAAGATGATAGTTTATACCATCATGTATATAATATTAGTAAATACCTGAAATCTGAGAGCACTGCAACCTTATGCCCGTAGTCAGAAGGGAGAACCCTCTTCTAATAAGATTCATCTGAAAACAAACATAAAATAAGGTTAAGAGGAATACCTCTTAAGATACTCTATTTCATGTTTAATATAGTATGTAGTCATATAACTACTATTTCGTATAAAGAAAACGTACCTTTACTCTTAACAATATATGTAATTTCTATTCAAAAAGATAAAAATAAATAAAATAACCTCTTAATATTGACAAAATTATCGAGTTCTGACAGTCGCAGCTGAAACTGACAGTTACCAGTTCGTTACTGCAATTAAATATTTTATGAACATAATAATTATGTATCTTAGAACTTTAAAATTTATAGTTTATATTTATACACAGTCTATTTACATTTATACGAAAAAGCACGAAGCTGCTATATTTTTCATAAAATGAATAGAGTTGTGTTTTTAAATCTAAACATATAATTATGTTTGTTACAAACGTAACACAAGATGTCGCCGTAAGAGTTTATGATTTGGTTACTATCCGCCAATAGAGGGCACCACATTTTTTGTGTTAATAAACTTTAAAACTGCTTCCATTATCTATGCTATGAAATGCATCTGGTTTTTTAAAGTATTTTGTTAAATTTGTTTGTTTTCATGTATGCTGACGTTCAATAAAGAGTTAAATAAGTAATTGACATATGAAAATTATTAAAACATTTAAAAATTGTCTATTTTAATGGGATAAATATTATAGCTTGGGAAAGATATTACAGGTATATCTACAATGGTTTTTGAATCGCTATCGACGACAGCTTCAAGTACTGTGATTAATATAGATAAAAAATAACTGAACAGTAATTTAGTTAGAAACTAAGTTAAGAGTTGTTAACCATTTTTTATTTATGTCAACATAATTATATTCGCTATGGAATATCCTCTTCTGCGTTCGAGTGACGTCAGGGAGGTTTAGTTTCGCGTTTCGGAACGTCGAATGTTAAGTGGGTCAGAGTAGCCCCAACATTATAGTAAAGTTTTTGAAATAGATCAACAGTAAGAGATTAAAACCTTTTTATAGAAAAACGCTAGAAGGTTATAAATAAAGCTTTAAAAAAGTGAATGTACGGACAATTAATGTATTGTCCAAAAATCAATGATTTCGGAAATAATAATATAGTTATGAAAACCGTTTTCAAAAATCGTTAGAATTTTGATTTTTTAATAAACACAGTTTATTTATAGTATAGATATATATATATCTGTGTGTATATATCAAAGTTTACACAATTCTCATAAAATACGATTGAATTATAAGTTGTGACGGGATCGTGCAAAGTTTTATGGGGTCGCTTCTCGGCTTTAACATTTATATTGGATTTTTTACATAATCCCGGCGCGTGGCGGGCCGCCGATTGTAAAGTTTTTTTGTCTAACCGAGAAGTCGGAACTGCTTGAGGTAATATAGGCGACGACGTGATGGTCATCATCTAAGATTACTTACACTTTTATTTACGAGTACTATTAAAAGAATAAAAAAAGAAAAAACAAAATGTGTCAGGAAAAATGATCAATTTTAATTTAAAAATTTAAAAAATAATAAAAAACGGAGATCTTTATCCAATGTGTATTGCCAGTGATGACATCCGAAGCCGTCGCGTGATAGATAGCGATGGACCTCATAATAAGGCTCGAGGTAGCCCAGAGAACAATGGAAAGGTCTATGCTCCAAATAAGGAAATCCGCAGAAGAACTAAGATCACTGATGTACCTCGTTTGAAGTGGCAGTGGGCGTGGACATCTTACGCGCCACCTACAACCATTGCGACCAAAACGTTCCTGAGTGGCGCCCACGGTAAACGTGGCGTGAGTAGGATCGCACCAAGTAACCGACTAGGTTACATTATTTACAAATATGAACTCTAAGAATATACAGTCTTACCAAAATCATATGATTATTGATTGTAATTTTTGATAGTTTTTGGCTAGAAAGTCTAGTTTAAAGTAACTACAAGGCATACTTAAACGCAACGGCTGATCAAGAACGATTAGAATAATGATCTATTGCACTTTTAATTGTTAAGTTATTATTTGTACTGTATATATTATTAAATAAAAAGAAGTAAATACTTTTAAATATTTTATTATTTAAAATAAAAAATAAATGCATTGTTATTGTTTCAATAAAAAAGTTTTTAACATTTTATATAATAGCCTTAAAAATAGGTAATACTTTTTGGTGAAGTTTGAATGCCAGCATCTTAGATGATCGTCTAGCTGGTCAGGTTCAGTTGGCAGATGTACGGCTGACTGCGGTGACACCACCAGTCTCTCAGGCCAGGGTTGATGGCGTCCAGCGCTGCGCAGTGTGGCTCGTCGGGGGCGTTGCTGCAAATGAATCATTTATTTTACTGATAAATGTGCATGCGGCAAACAATGCGAATCACACAACCGCCACCACCAAATCACTCAACACGTGTTTCACCCCTCCACTGGGCATCTTCAGGAGCTATGTTACACCGATTAGTTATCTATTATAGTCTATATCTATCATTAGTTAACCGATTAGACTCTGTGATTGGCACTAATCGGTTTTATCAGCGGGCTGGCGGGCGGTGCATTTCATTGCACGACTACCACTGCATGTGCGAAAGTGGCTAAATATTGGTCCTTTTCTTACTAATGATCACTTGTAGCCCAATGTAATAGAAACTGAAATCAAATGAATTTTAAATATTCATGTATCGTCGTTGCAGCTCATAGCCGTCCTCTAGAAGATAAAGGCCTCCCCCAAAGATATCTTTAGGAGGATATATAATAGTATACTCGCCACGCTTGGCAGCCGGGTTGGCTATCGCGGTGTGTACTATGTTGTATGTTGTGTGTACTATGTTGTACGCAGTGGACGCTGCTGCCCATGCTTTGGAAACATGTTTGTGAACCTGTGTAAATTCTATGTATTTACTGGTTTATTTATTTTGCACCAACACTCTATATCAAAATCTAAAAGGAAATTTAACAAAGTAACTTAGGTAATAACTAAAAAAGAAACATTTAATACACATCTACAAGAAGCGGTCTCATCGCTGAAGGCGATGTCTACCAGACTAACTTTTAATTAATACACGAAATGTGAATAAGTAAAGTATCGCAGGGATTGAGCCCGCGACCTGTAATCGCAAGTCTTAGACCTCTACCGTTGGGCTATTATAACTTCATACATATAATTTTGTTTTTGATACGTAGATGTAGAAAAAGAAATAAAGCTATTTGGGTAAACGTTTCTTAATCTGAGGAGAAACCAAAACAAAATAGTTCGCTTTTTTTATAATTTGGCGAACAAATAGGTCTTTAGTATAACAGTTTAAAGAGATTTATTCCCAAGTTTTAGTATAACTTGAAATATTCTTTTCAATACAGTCCGCTATATTTTTCCTTGGTAATAAGTCAGTTTAAATGTCTGTATGAAATCAAAGTTTGCGATACAATCGCGATTTCCTTATTTCTTTATAGATAACGACTGTGTGAGTATACGTAAATAATTCTTAACGAACAAATGTATTATTATATAAATAAGACAGCGATTATCCTTAACATAAACGGAACCTGCGATCACTACATCAGGGATCACTTACCTAGTCGCTTCTCCGTTGTGGCCGGCCCATTTGTCGAAGCCTATTTCCCGAATGTCGACACCTGGAACAACAACCTACAGTTATTAATATGTTTTTAACGACACCTCGCCTACATAGACAACTCTGCCGCAACCGTATACACGAGTAAGGTGCTATTACACTAGAGTGTTCCTTTTTCCAGGTCTTAAGTGAAATAGAAAGGTATCCATCAAACATAATTCTAGAACACATGTGTTATTTTTAAAATATCAAATTCATTAACGACTATTTGTACAGAGTGTTTGGTAATAATTGTAAAAGATTTACAATTATTACCAAACACGTATATCAGCAATTACAACTCAAATCTATTTTTGATCACTCTGTATAAAATGATCAATCTGAATCATTATTGTAATGCGACAGGGCAATAACATTTGTCAGTACAAAGTCTGCGGGCCGATATAAAACAATAATTAATTTTAATACGTAATAAACATAATGTCATGTATTATTTTGAAATTTTTACATAGGGTGTACGATAGATTAATTGACAAAAAATTAGCTATATATTCTCCCGTTAGAAGCTTTTACATCTATAGGCAATCATCCTGTATAATAAGTCACATTGCAGTTCAATTAGCTCTCGACGAGTTGCAATTTTCGAAACTTTTTTTTATCGGTTCTTTCAAAATATTATTGTTTGTAATATTTAATACTTCACATAGCTTCTGTATCGAAAACTAGATAGTGATTGGTTCACTCCTTTCTTGATGAATACAATCATTAGATTAGGTATTAATATGGTATTAAAAAAAGTATTTACAAAATTATATATTTTTTTTTATAAAATAGCTAGCTTGTTTGTCATTGTTATACCTCTTTTGCGGGGAACTGTGTACGCTTTTACAATAATTACCCTTTAAGTACTAGAATTATCACGCAATAGATTTAAAAATATATTAAACCAAAACTAGATTTTTTTTTAAAACTCTACCAGGAAAAAAGCCGTACCGGCTCAACGTGCTCGCACCCTTAACGAGGTAGTTAAAATTCCGTTTCACAAACCATCACATATTTTATTGCGCAAGAAATTACAGCGCAAAGATATCATCTTGTATGGCCGGTGTAAGCGAAAACATGATTTGAATTAAGGGAAGATGAACAGAATTAAATTGGTTTTGAAATTTGGGTCACTTATTGTTGTTCATTTATGCCCCTACACGCTGGATGCGGAAGTAACCAGACCGGTCAAAGTGGCGATCTTTGAGGGAAGGTTACGCTTTGCAGTGAGCGCTTATCAGATGACGTAATGGTGGTGATGAATTACGTACATCTAGAGAAGAACGCCGGTAAAGAATCAAATTGAGAACCCTAGTCATCCCACCATGGCAATCCAATGGACTACAATGTAGTCCAATAAACTGGACATTGTTAGGGCGTCGTTAAAATAGATTAAGACTTAATATTTTACTTGAACACTGCAACAAGCAAAATGTGAGCAAAACATCAGAAATTTTAAACGTAAATATAAAACAAAGGCACGGATGCTAACATCTGTGGAACATGGATCCTAATAATAATAAAAAAAGGCTTCCCTCAAATGAAAATAACGCTGCGAGGGTTTCGCATATGTCCTGATTTGTCAATATACTTCTGTAATCAAAAAGTAAGGTGAAATTTTCATTTAAAACACCCGGAAATTAGTTAGGCAGGTAATTTATTTTTCCTAGATTGTTAGAACTGTTTATAACATTTGCCAAGCGTCTGTTTCTAAAAAGTTGGAATATTTTTTGGCTTAATCGAAACCATTATAAAAGATGTTTTGTGTCTCAATTGCGCAAAGGAAAAACTAGACTGATATCGATCCGCAGGCACCGTATTCGCCTGATTCGGCTTCGTGCGACTTCTGGCTATTCAGCAAACTCAAAAGGCCAATGCGGGGACGCCGTTTTGCTACGACTGAGGAGATAAATACCGAATCTACGGTTTTGAAGACCGGCGCTACCGGAAAAAGACTATTACGATTGTTTCGAGGACTGGAAAAAGCCTTGGCAAGTGCGTTTTATCGGATTTGGAAAAGTGAATAAAGTATTTACATTTTAATTAAAAATTCATCTTACTTTTTGATCACAGTAATATTGTATAATATTATCGATTTTCTAAAAACACTTACAAAGTAATTTTTTACTAGTTTTGAAATGAACTTTTAAATACATTGCATGATAATTTTAAGGAAGCCTCTTCTAGCTGGTACTTTTGGAAATCTACGGGCGTGATCTATGTCCAGCTGTGGATGTCCAACATCGTAGAAGCGTACAAAGTTGCCCACTCTACTAAAGCTGTTAATGAAGCCTGATGTAAAAATGAGTTGATGAGCTCTTGACAGAACTAAATTCTTCTACAGGTTAGAGACAGATTTCGCTGACAGACCTCTCGTTTCTTCCTCTTTTTATTGACTAAGTCATCGTAATTATTAACCTTAGTTTTGTGACGTTTAGATTTATTTGTTTCCCAACAAACAGTAAATTCTATTAATACTACCGTAGGAGCTGCATTACGTCATCGTCAGCGGTGCAAAAGCGAAATTACACAGAAATATAATTCTTTATATATTAGGGGGACCGGAAAGTAATGTCGCTTTCTTAAGTTAAATTCACACGACTACATTTTTGACAAGATTTTATTTCTTATCAACAATATATTCACTTTCGTTATCACAATCAATAAGATGATCACAGCTGGGCATTAGCCTTTCCAGGCGTGGACCTTTGCTGCGTTTTTCGGTCTGTGCTCTCGACTCCAGAACATTAAAGACCCCTTGCGCGCTATGGCCTATCCCCTTCTATTTCAACTTGCCTATACGCTAGCTTATGTCGGATACTTATACTGTACACCAGTATTCATACATGTTATTAATTACAATTTTAAAATGAAATTATAATATAGTAAATTATGATAAGTTACCATCAACAGTAATCCAAGTCCTGAAGTCGTTTATATTGTTGATGCCCAGCCATACAACCAGCTTCTCCGCCGTATTGGTCAAGGCTGGGTAGTGCATGCCGCGCACCAACTTCTGGATGAACTGGAACTCTTTCTGTAATGTCACAATTTTGTTATAAATATCTACATTGTAAGCACTTCAGGTTACTGTGTGATTCCGAAGAAAAACCTAAAACCTTACAATATCCAAAAAGGATTCAAATTGGTTAGTATTTCAAATATGCAATCCCAATACTAAAAGTAAAATATTTTCAGCCGTATATCATTATAATATATTACTGAAAAGTAAATTGTTAAAGTAGGCATATAATTAAGACGTCTACCGTACTTTATCAACCATTAATTCGTTCGATTATTTAAAATTACTCAGATACGCGCGGCCATTTTGTTTTTGCGCGCTGTGATCGGACATTCCGGAACTAAAAAATTCCTCGACAAACCCGTGCCGTCTGCTGCTCAGTCTTGACGTATGTATAAATTGAGGGCGTGATTATTTAGTTCTTGATTAATCTTTAATTAGTGTTTTATTATTCTTAGTGACAGAGTTAAAACCCTATTGCGATCCAAACTAAAGGTTCGCGGACGTACTTCTTTGTTCCGCCCTGCACCACACACTTGGTTTCGGTTGAAGTTCATGCTTTTAACCCGGAGGCTTTTACAGCTTTATAGGAACTGGGCACACACTTGCCCAGTATTTCGAGCTTTTCGACTCTAACATTGGATCACGGACTCCCGCAACAACCACGCTGGAGCAAAGAGAAACAACTTTCGTCTCCCATTCTCAATTATACATTGTATGACTTGGTCTCTTATTTAGACGTGATGGTCAATTTCGAACCATATATAAAAATGTATTAGAAATGAAACTTTTTAACGAAGAAAGTGTACTCACTAGAGTACTCATAAAATTGGCGATATATACATTTGCCGCGCACCATCTGTTCCGAACGTCGTATATTTCAAAGACTAGACATTCTAGTAAGACGTGTCCACGTCTCGGGATGTTCTCGTATATTTCAAAGTAGCCTGATATTGCAAATATCACGTATATTTTCGCATATTTTCCAGGTTTCTTTTCTGCGCAACTCGGAAGTTTCGTAATTTTATTAAAATTGTTATAACACAAAAACTTGCCGTCAAAGTGTAAATAATTTTTAAGACAAAATAGAGCGTAGAAATGAATTGCTCCATCTATTGTATTATGCATCATTGTATAAACGATCGCAAGCAATCCCGGTCGAGTTTGATGCTTTTCTTAGATTAAGTCGCCTTTGTAACCCTCAAGTTTTAAGTTGCCATTATAAGAGAGATCAATTCGATTATAGTTTCTATCTGATTGTGCTCTTCTCCAATTTTTCTCATTATGTACTTCCTGTATGAATAAAGTAAGGAGGTCAATTAAGGCGTAATCTTAGGGTGAAGACAAGATATATTTCCCTGGAGACCGTACTCAAAGGCAACGGCACAAAAGCGTGCCCCTGACCTGGCTGTACTGCAACGAAGTAGGAATAAAATAGAGATCCAACTGGTATAAACCTTACATCACTTCTCATGCCACTCTCAGAGAGACTATACGAAGTACTTCTAAAGAGATTGTTTCTCCTATACCTTCTGCGCCACGCTATGAGTGACTTTAAATGATTGTGTTTATATAAACATGTAGGATTATCTTCTATTTTAATTTTAGAAATAAGGCAGGCTTTCTGAGAGATGGAAGAAGATGATAAAACGACCTATAAAAACAAATATTGTGTATTCATTTTGTAATTTAAAATAGGAAGAAATTTATGGGAGAACCTTGATAAAAGTGGTTTCACGAGTCACGTTTTCTTTCAAACAGGGAAATAGTGATTATTTAAAAAGATTGTATTAATGTGTACTTTTGGAGGCACCGAGGTGCTTCTTTATAAATTTATCCAATTGGGTCTCACCTCTGAACGCGGTACAGCCAGCTTGGCGCCTTCATCCTCGCAGAGCTGTCGCGCCATATCCCAGGGCTGTGAGCGGTATACTATCTTATACGCAGTTCCGAGCTCCTTGTTCCTCGTGTACCCTGAAATTAATGTTTATTATTATGTTTGCAAATTATGTTCGTTCCACCATTGCGTAGGTAATATCAAAGTACAGCGTTAAAGATGGCAAATGAAAAAAATGTGGTAGAAAGTGTTCATTAGTGCTCTGCAACCGGTGTGCCGTGGTATACTGAGGTGGCGTAGGTCGGATACGAGTGTGCCGTGGTAAAGATTAATAAATTGAAATTTTACAATTTTTTTCATTACACATGTTTTGTATTTGAGGTGACACAGTGACGAGATAGTCATGTTCCCTCGTCACTCGAATTTAGCTTTCGGTGTGCTGCGAAATTCTTGAAAAAATTTTAGTATGCTGTAGATGAAAAAAGGTTGCGGATCACTGCATTACATAATCACGTGTACCTACTATCACGTAGCGCCTACCTTTACAATTCCTTCTGTAAGAGTTCGATGTACATTTCGATATTTACAAATTATAACTTTGATCTAACACACTTTATATTTTTTGTAGTGTAAACTATGGAAATCATTTTCGTTAAATACTTTAGATTCTAATGATATCTTTTGTTTGTGAAAATGTTAATGACTTCATAAAGTAAAAAAAATAGAATAGGTTACAATAGGTGTCATACAAAAGCTAAGATTTTGTTAAAAATTGCTTTGCTTTCCCAATTAAATTTAATAATCCTAATTATTAAGTTTTAAATACGTTAATACGACTTTATTTTTTACTGTTAGCGGTTTGTTATGGTTGATATATGAATTGTAATTATAAACTAATTAAACTTACTTTTGCTTTATTTTGTTACATTTTCAAATGAACGATAGTACATGATACTTATCTCCGTGTCAGTCTACGCCATAAATAGACAACTAAATTACCGATTTTATTTAATAAGGTTCCTATTACTTCGTAAAAGGTTCACAAAGAACATATAAAATTTCGCAGAAATTTAAGTTGTATTTGACTTAAACTAACATACCAGAAAACAAAATAAAAAGTGTGTTTGTCAGTTTGTTATGAACGCGGTGTAAAATTATATTGTCGCATAACATCTGCATATCTATCATAAAATTAATTCATATTTCATTTTTTATCAATAAACAAAATGGCTACTTTGAAATACGTTACTATCTTTTATTTTTTCTTTTGGTATAACAACAGGCCAATTGCTTCGGGTTGTACGTCTGTCTTGACAGCTAGTTTTTGTATATATCAAAAAATATATGAGACATTTTTTTCAGTTTTCAAAAAAATTGAAACATTGTATTAATTAAAAAACCTCAATCTACTGACTTTATAGTAGTTAAACATATATAAGAATAACCTTACATAGTTTAATTCATTATTTTACGTTGAACGATACGATACGGTGAACGGTCTGATCACATTGAAATGCGTCCATAAAATTCGTGGACACACGATGCTCTCAACGGTAAATTGGCTGTCGTTGTTCTACAAAACTAACAGGATAACATCGTTTCTTTAAACAGGATCGAAGGAGAAAGTTTCTTTGGCAATCTAAAAAAGGCTTTATCGTTTACAGATAGGGTACGTTTTTACTTACCCTGCAGGCTCCTGCTGCTTACAAAGCACGTGCTCATTAGAGTGAAGACGATTGTGACCTCTTGCAACCTAGAAACGATTGTCATAGATCAGTCAACTGTATCGTAGACGCGAACTACTACGAAATTCTACCCATGAGAGTAAAAGTCAATGAATAAATTAAAATTATTTAAACGAGGGATCACTTTATTTATTGTTTGATGTATATTGATATTACTTTTTTATATTTTACTCACACGGAAGAATTGTGTTGAACAATGATTTAATTATATTTTTATTGTTATGCTTAAATATAAGATATTTTTTGACTACATACTATCGCGACTATGTTTGTTAAAATTGTCGTCAAATATTTGATAGCAAGGAATGGGAGTTTTAATTTACTCTGTAGTTCATTTTTTTTATTTTTCTAGCAATTTTTTCCTCGAAAAATAATTTTTCGCGTCATATAACGAAAATATGAAAAGAGAACAGTCAAATTGGCCAAGCCGTTCCCAGGATATGCACTCAACAAAATATTTGGAGATTCAACTTTATTTACATAACTGATACAAAATGGCCCGGAATACTCAAATATTTTTAAATTACAATGACACTCTTCTTTATGTATAGATAATATATAAATCTTAACTATATATGCGGATTTTTTTTCTAAATTCCACCAACAACATTAGCGTCTGTGCTTACAATTCAATTTAAAGTTTCCGAATTTTTTTGCTCGTGTTTTTGCATGTTGCCGTTTCCTAAGTCTTTTAAACTATTTCCTTCCCTAAATCTTAGGTTCTTAAATCATTGTTTGTTTGACCACAATGCGCTAACGATGCCACTGATCACTTCCTCGTCCCTACTCCATATTGTCATCCTCAGCTTGTACGCCAGTATCTGTGCGGTGGTTGCCGTCTTCGTCAAATCGATAAATGTTGCAATTTCATCTTAAGTCTCGTCCGTGCAATAAACACGCGAGTTCGTGTGACGTGATATTGCTACCACCGCATTATGTACACTGTTATACACCCCGAATCTAGACGACTTTATGCTTCGATGTAAAAAGTTGTTCATAGTCTATATGAAGGATATGTACATATGACACTTTTTTATCTTGAAGCAATATGTGGAGTTTCTACCTACTTAAAACGCTCAGAGCTTTCGATTCTTTGCAGTGGCCACAGGGTCTGTTGCAGAACTCACGGGTGTAATTACGTACGGTTCTAGTTGAATTTGGTTCTGTTCTTTGTAACATGAAAAAATATCTTTAAAGTCTATAAACAAGACAAGAGGAGTTGCAGAAGGCTCTAACTTATTCCTAGGTAAATTTTTTATACGTTCTAAAAGTACCTAATTGTTAGGTTACACGAAAAGGGACAGTATATTTGCCCGCGGGCAGGGAGCTATTTACAACAGGTTTTGCCTCCACCGCCTCAGCGGGCAGTACTCATTTAAGAGCGGCAATGGACACTACCTGTTTCTCCAAGCATGTGATGGAGTTGTAAGGCGCACTCGTTGCCCGTGTGCCAAAAAGAACGCACTAATGATTCAATCCGTAATGGATTTAGCACTAACTACACCCGGTTACGGTGGATTTTATCTATTACACATTTCTTGCTCAGCAGCAACTACCAGAACTGCGGCAACCTGTTGGTTTCCAGCTGGCAAGTTACCGCTACCAGTAACTTCTAACGGGATGGTTACCGCCCATGTGGCTCAATTACAAACCATACCAGGCAGACGAACATGTACGGCCTTTGTAGTTAATCAAATAGTCACTATGAGACCAACGCCAATTGCCGATAGCCACCACTGACACAGTGACCAGACCTCTGGTCCATGTAGTACACTGATGCAAACAATCGAACCCACGATTCTAATATCGAAACCGATTGAAGCCGAGTATCTCTCAAGCCAGTATGTCAGACATCTCCTATTCCTCATTTATTGATTATGCTTAATATACCCCTAACGTTCCAACGCCCCAAAGCTCCCAAACGTTAAGTATAGTATACGTGCCCGAGAGCGAGGACCTATTTACGGTAGGCCTTGACTCCTCCGTCTCCGACATGAGTGCTCTTTAAAGTGACTGCCCCGTTCGTAAAAGCACCGCCTGCCAGGCAGGTGATGGAGTTGTAAGGCTCATTCGCTTCCCGTAAGTTACCTAGAACGCACTAACAATTCAATCCTCGCTCTGGTCTCCTGGTAAGCTAGCTGCCATATTATCGGAACAAGTTATATAAATCATTTGAAACTTACCTCATGATGACCTGGTATTAGATTGTTTGTGAATTGAAGTCTTTAATCAGTTGCTATCTCGTTTCACTGCTCGCCTCGATATCTGTAACACATTGAGAGTACACAATGAGCGTGCGGGTCCGGCGCCACGCGGTCACCCGGTGCAACAGTCACAGACGTGACCTGGATAACCTCTTTGTTTACGCTTCGGTGCCTTTGCAAAGTTTTGAACTGCGATTATGTTGATATATAGTAATCTAGGCAATAATAATTGATAAAAATGTAACTGTAAGGTCAAACACATTGTTATAACATTTTGACATTAATAAAATTAAAATAAACTTTATGTTCAGTCTTTAAGAGTAATACATGAGCATGTATTTCATCTTTTCAGCCGATGGACGCGCACTGCAAGGCACGGGTCTCCACCAAAGGTCGCCGCGATGACCGGTCTTGCGCTGTATGCATCCAGCGCCTTCCCGTGACCTCAACTGTCTTTGGTCTACCTAACTGGGGGGTATTACCCAAGTATATATATGCTCACACTTTAAAACAAGTAACGTATACATGTAACATCACTGGATGCAGGTCGACTCTAACCGGTTCTTTAGGAAGTCTATAGGGGAGACCTACGTCCAACAGTCGAAGTAGCAACGTTGAAATGATGATGATGATGAAGGAATAGCTAAATTAAATTTCAACAATTAAATATATTTTAAAAACGCAGAGAGAGATATAGATAAAATTAATTTACTTAACATTGGATCTTTTCGCAGAACTCTTATTGATCATTAACGTTTTTTTAATCTATATTAGCTTTGACTACACTCTGCTTGAATTCACAAAACTGACGAGAAGTAAGGAAATACCGCGAGTGATTTCCAAACACTTATTACTTTCCTAAGAAGTGTTACATACACAATATTAAATCTACTTTATCGATTAATAAATGATTGTATTAGCAATGTATGCGCTTTTAAAAGTGAAGTTTCAGATAATGTATAGAAAGCTCTTATTACTAAATTTAAAAAGTCAAAGAACGTTTGTGTGCTAAGGGAGACTTCAGTGTGACTGACCAAAACACTTTCAAATAAAGAGTTCTTTAGGTCGTGGGCTAGATGTTTTCCCTTACGTGCGATCACTTTTCAATCATTTTTTATTTATTTGTTGTCTTCCCTTTCTGCAATGTTGTATATTGTAATTTTTAATGTTGTATCACTTATAAAGGAACACGACAGAACCATTATCTATGAGGCAACTTTTAATGCACTTTTGGCTTATGCGTACTGCTGGTATACCTAAATAAATTGTAAATGAACTCACAGAATAAATACCTCGGGAATTATGAGTTTGCTTTTGATTATGCTTTTAACAAATTATATATATTTAATTACCGTTGTAACGTTGATATGTACATACATATTCATTAGTCATTTACTTTTTCAAAGAGAAGAATGCCAATGGAACCCAATTTAATATAAACCAGAATTAAATCAAGCTAATAAAATATTCTTAAACACAAAAACAAAGCTATTAAGATTTCTTACGCGTTTTTGTATGGTTTGTTCACTTTCACAAAAGCTTCGCGAATAAATAAATTTAACTAATTGACGTTTGTTAAATTTAAAATAATAAAACTAATCATTATTGGATACCTTCTTATTTTAAATTTAATGTTTCCGACGCAAGATCACTACAATAATTAACAAGTTTTAAGGTACTTGAGAATAAATATATATGAATGTCCAACACTTCAGTACTACCCGAGACCATAGGTGCTACAAAGCACACAAAACGTAGGGAACATTAGAAGCTCGGTGTACTTCAACGAATCAATCTACCAATTTACTTTCTACTTCATAATTGTCAACCTTCTTAATATAACCTTCGATCCTGTACGAGAAAATAGAAGAAAGCGAGAAACTTTTTCTTAGATACAAAATTATTATGGGTTCATTTATATATACCTGCGTAGGTGTAAGACGCTATTGTTAATTATTACACAGTTTTGATTTACTAAGGTGCGTAAAGACGAATCACTGGTACAAAGCTCACGCCACACGGCACTCGCACTGCACTGTCGCGGTCGGAGTGGCGGCTGCCCGTTGCGTGCCCGCCGACCATATATATGATAACGGTACCGCCGGCTGCGCGCTCGTCCTTGGATTGTCACGCACTTGCCACTGACCTACGATGTACAAAACTCATCCATAAACACGCTGTAGCCGCATGGCAGCGGTTGATCATTATTATATCAAAAAGGAAATGACCTTGAAATTGTCCCCCCATTGGTAACAGACTAAATTCATAATTTATGTTTTACTATGGGTAAATACTGTTACTATTGGCCACGTGGCGCTCAGAACAGATGGCTGCCGGAGTCGTAAGTTTGTTAAGTGGAGACCATGGAACGGCAAACGTAGGACGACCACCCAAAAGGTGGTCAAATGTCCTTGTCATCCTTGTCGGAAAACACTGGATGCAGCCTCTTCCAGCTAATTTTTTTTGTAATATGACCCTATCTTTGAGGGTCCCTGGACCTTGTGTGTAGTAGGGACGTTACAAATTCAGTGAAAATGAGGTTTTCAATTTTTATTCTACACTCTCTTTCGTCCTTCACATTATCTTTTATTCATGAGCTATTCTCTATAGAATTCCGGGAATGATGGGCGCAGTTTGTCGTCGCCTATGAAAAAGCGGTACACTATTCTTCTAACTTTTCCTGGACTTCCTCAACCTGGAGATCAAGGCGGAGTCCTCCAAATACAGGACAGCAGGCGATAAAATGCACCACGAATGGGTCCACTTCCATGTCACAGATGCACGAGGGCTTCCCTTGAGTTTAAGCTTATGCACGCTCAGAATCCCTCGTGCCCTGTGAGCATCTGCACCAGACACGTGTCCAGCTGAACTTTCCAGAGTACACGGTAGGTTGACACGGCGTACGGAAAGAATTTTCTCATTAAACCAAGGTCTATGTTCAGCAGTGGACGTCGTATGCCTGAAACGATGGTGATGAAATACTGTTTGTCCATGAGGTTCGCGGCGGCAAAATGATGTTTTGCCTAAACCTCTTTACGAGGAGTGATATTGAAAATTTAAAAAGATCGAAAATTAACAAATACTAAAATCCCTTAGGCGTTAGCTGCATGCCGCTTTCAAAAGGCCCTATTGGAAATCTACGGAGGTAGCCTACGTCTAGCGGATATTGTGCTACAGATGAAACGGTAATGTTTTTCAATCTATTCATTTCAGTCAAATGTTGAATTTGTAAGTACATGACGCAATTATTGCTTACACCCGTGCCTCCCATTTAGTTGTTCAAACTTTTCATCTATTAGTTTTCCTCCCAGAAAACTCCAAAGCTGCTCCTAGAAATGTGTTTCATTTCTCTCAAGTTACTACTGTCTTCAGAGTTACTTAAACTAGACTGTATTTTCGTAACAACTAGCAGTAATTTCTCAACTTATTTATGATCGTAAGTTGTGGTTTCGTTCTTCAAGCTCTCGTTGTTCCATTATACTCCAATCCTAAATAGCTACCATGAAACGGCTGAAGCCGAGCGCCGGTGTTACTGCCAGTATGTAGACTTGTATTGTAGCAAACATTTTTATGCGTATTCTACAGATTGCATTTAGGAGAGTGTGCAGCTGAATAACACTAAATAATACCACATATCCTTTCTTCCATCGGACAACAAATCGCATGGATTGAATACATTTGTACACGATTGAAATTTTATCGCACTAATCGTTTTGCTAATACATTTATATTGCGAACAGCCAAGGAGTGGAACAACGTATCGGAGTCATTATTTCCAGACAATTATAACTAAGGAGGTTTCTTTTAGACAAGCATGTAGCAACGTAGACCTAGTCATCGCTTAATATCAGGCGAGACAGAGGTCAAATGCTTCGTCGTCTATAGAGGATAAAAAATATAGTCAAGTGAACCGTTTTCGTTTTGTATCGTCTTAAGTAAGAAAAGGACCAATATTTAGCCACTTCCGCACAAGCAGCATCTTCAGGAGTTATGTTACACCGATTAATGTCGAACACAGAGTGTTTGCTCCGCGGAGGGGTGAAACACGTGTTGAGTAATTTGGCGGTGGCGGTTGTGTGATTCACATTGTTTGCCGCATACGCATTTATCAGCGGGCTGGCGGGCGATGCACTTTGTTGCACGACTACCACTGCATGTGCGGAAGTGGCTAAATATTGGTCCTTTTCTTACTTAGGATGGACTTCCGCAAGGTAGCGCCTGATTCCATTAAATATTTGTATCGTCTTGTTTGTATTATGACATTTTAAAAAGAAAAAAAAGTTTTTCTTCGGTACTCTTAATTAGTTCCTAAAGAATGATTTTTAATAATTTAAAACTTGATATTTAATGGGTCACATAGGTGTGAGCACAACAGTCAGGATTCTCTGGTTGCTATACATATAAATATATAAATAAATCGTCTACACGTTGTAGACAAAGTGTCTGCGCATCTGATGATGTAATTTACTATCATCTGATTAAACTATCAGTAGATGTCGGGCCCGAAATAAATTATCAGCACTTGACGAAATCAATTCATAAGTGAATGTCTGGCGGGTGATTTCGGTCAAGTGTTCTGCCGGATGCTATGTATCTAATCATCAATAAGAGTCACAACTCTAAGACGTGATGTCTGCAAACCCCGACTGTCACAGCCTCCGAACGTGATATGTACTACTTTTACCATGGCATATTTTAAATAATAATACTGTGACGTTAGATATCTAAATGAGAGGCCATGTCGTCAAATACATTATTTAATCGAAAGTGCAAGACGACTAAGGATCATGGAAAATATATAACCTGTCTGTTTCTGCACCGGCGTGGTGCTAACCTAACCTAACCCTGGGTAAATGCTACATGGAGCCCAAATAAGCGGAGTGATACGAAGAAGTAGGTCCTCTTTGGACGTGGCGATTGAGCTCAAAGCAGCAAGAGGTATGCCGTGAAAAGGTTCTGGCTGGAATGTACGAACAAAATGGCCGCGCGTACCTTAGCAATTTTAAACAATCGGCCGAGTTGAAGGTAGGTGGAGTAGGAGTACAGTCAATATCTTAATTTTATGACTACTTTTACAATTTATTTTTTTAATATTTTAAGTTTCGTTTGGAAAAAAATACCTCTTTATTTTTCCACCAGTGATAATGAATGAAATAAATAATTGTGTCAAAGAATATTAGTTGCCTCTGTTTATTGCGCGGCTGTCTCACAGTTGAATTTCATCGGTGCAGCTGAATGTAACAAATATATTAGCTATTTTTTTATACCAAAGACATTTTTATGAAACATTGTGTCGATGATCTGAACTCAAACACAGAAGATCTACTTAACTGTAAGGTAAATGATAAACGAAATGTAGTGTATTACACAAGCGTAAGAATTTTATAATTTGAACTTAGAATTCTATTGCATATTTTACCTCTCATCACGGCTTTTTACGATCTAAGTAAAAATAGTGCAACGCTGTGTTTACGACCGTCATTCTGTAGATAAAATGGCTCATTAGCCTACAAACTTCAATAGCTATGGTACTCTATTGAAGTGGGACAAGGTAATCACTGTGCACATCTTGGTACATCCTAGGATAGTTCGATACCCACCTCTAGCTTTATTTATAAAACAATGTGATTTACCACTTCTGGTCTCATTTGCAAGTTTACTGTATCTCTACGAGATATGAAGGAGACAATGATCCATAAGATCGTATCAAGCTTATTTCTGATTCCATCTCTTAGAGACCCGTAAACAAACGTTAGTGAAGACATGGCCCAACGGATTGGCAAGTTGAACTGGCAGTAGGTAGGCTGCATAACGCGCATGACGTGATGCTGAGCCGAAGGTTCCGAAGTATGACGTCTACATACATAACACAGTAAATACATAACATAGTACATACATAACTTGATATTTTTATGGCCACTTTTTAGACCCCTAAGGTGTTAAGGACAGGAAAGTATTTTTTTAGGATCAGTTAATAATGCCCGAAGAATCAAACTTATAGAAATTGAGCTCCACAATTATGGCACATTTAAATTTAATGCTTATAAAACTGAGTTTAAAACGCTCCTAGATCCGATAACCCAAGATAAACTCATACGGATTTTATTTTGTGATCACTTCCACATTTATTCATCTTACGGTAGTTAGTAGAAATTCATTTATCAGTATAACACAAAAAAATGTTTACTATGCAGTAGGATTTTTACTAATTCACATTTAATTTTCATCACCATCATATCAGCCTATATACGCCCACTGCAAGGTAGATGCTCTTCCGGATGATCACCACGAAGACCGATCTTGTGATGCCCAGTATATATCCTACGATCTTAACTATGTTGTTCGTTTACCTAGTGAGTGTTTCTCACACTTGATATACTTGTAAATTTATTTCATCACAATTCTGAGCCATCTTTTCTCTCTTTTCAGCTTATATATAGCCGATACCTTAAGGTATATCCTATACCATAATGGCCACGCTTGGTAGGCGATCGCAGTGTGGTATTATTGTACGCAGAGGACGCTGCTGCTCATCCCTTGGAAACAAATGAGTAGTAACGCTTTTATAAATGTAATTCAATAAATGTGAATTATTTAAGATTGTATCCGAGGATCGAACCCGAGATCTAAGATCGTAAGTCTCTGTCTTCTATCGCTGAAATACCACAGACCTGAGGTATCACAGAGGAGTTTGATGCAAAAGTGTAAAGAGTTTTAAATAAAGAGTTTTGTATTTAGTTCATGGAGCCGAGAGAAAGGTATAATAAACTCCTTTATTTCTAATTCTAACTCTGTGTAAAGCGCTGTATTTCCTGTTTATTAAAAACTGTAATGGGTGAAACGCTCTGCATTATATTATAAATGTTCCAATGGTATTGCATATAATATTAACACAAGAAATAAACATTGCATATTAATATTATTTTAATAATTTACAATATACATAAATAAATAACATAAGCATAAGTTTTAACTATCCATAAGAGTAATGGAAGCCATGACCGGCCCCATGGCCGCCGAAGTACCAGCCCGCGCCGTACCCGCCGATAGGGTTTCTGTACCTGTTCACCGACTCCTCCACGTTGTCCGAGATTTTAAAACTAATTTTCGGTTCTTTATGGACAACACTATGCAAAGGGATAACTGTCAACTCGTGAACGGGTACCAAGTTATGAATCGGTATCAAAACTGGTACAAGTTGATGAGTAACATTGGTGGTTCCGTGCGACACGGTGTGAGATACGATTGTTGGTAGTTCTTGGTTTACGCCGTGAATTCTAACGTTTGATAGCGGTATGACGTGGAGATTTGGTACGATGATTTGCGGTACGGAGACCGATATGGGCAGAGTCGGTGCTTTCTTCTTCCTCGAGGCTGCGATGGCGTTTATGGGTATAAGCGGGAGAATTTTTTCTTGTTTCTCGATGAGTTGCACAGCGGGCTCGGAGTCGGGTATTAACCGTCTCTGTCTTTGCGGTAACCCGGGAACTTCGCACAGCGTCAATAGCAAAATAACACCAGAGTACAACAGCATCTGTAAATGAGATAAAAATATAATTGTCAATTGGAATTAAAATAATATGTGTACTTCATAAAATAATTATTTTGAAGCTCTACCAGTCACCTAACGAGCAGTGGTCGTGAAGATACCTAATTTGACGCGCGTCATACAATAAGTCTCGCGCGTCAGGTGCGCCGTTTAATAACCTGTCACTTGTCACTGATATTGTTATCCGGTTAACGAGGCAAGCGCGCGGTCAATTTGCAACCGCCTGTATATTATACAGGTTGATTTATTGGCTGAATTAACTGTGGGTTTTAATTTTCGTGTGTGCATTGATACAGTGTTTTTTATGTCAAATTTTCATTCATTGTTTTACAGTGTTTTTCATGTAAAATTTTTGACGTTAATCACAATTAAGGCGTGTTGAGATTATGTTTAGTTCATCATCATCAATGTTTCAGCTGTAAGACGACCACTGCTGGAAATAACCCCATATAGATTTCTACTAAGTCCGAACGAGTTTGTTTATTTCATGATAACTGGGGTTGTGGTGTATGTGTAACTAATCCTTGTTAATTATTTCGATATAAAAAAAGTAACCGTGGGTTTAATTGTTATTTACTTTTATTACTTTGCGAGAGGCTTTAACTTGGCAGTATGACTTGTATGGGCAACTGGGTACAATATTACACTCCCATATAATTTCTCTAAACTATCTGGCAATAAATTTAAGAAGTTCTACAAACAAAAACTTAAAAAAATCTAGCTAGAGAGAGTTGGATATTTTAAATAAAAATGAAACTTGGCAATTTATTATATTACTCCTGTATTAAAGATAAAATGTATGTCAACGTCCAACATTTATACATGACATCGGAGATCTGAAAATTTTATGCAAATATTTTTGTGCAAGATATTCAAGCATCACACACTCCGGAGACCGAGAACAATTACACAACCCCGCAGTCATACTCTTACTACCAAACAGGTACTTTCGATAAAGCCACGTACTGGGTAGCTTGTACCCGAACAGATATCCAGACAACAGAAGAGTTGCTGGTGTTTCTTCCACCTCTTCTTCTCCCATCGCCGACTCTATCTGAAGAAATGGTAATAGTCACTTTACTAATAGTTACACATCTGTCTGAGATCTGTCATCTCGGGCAATCTTGAATTATATTACTTCAAACATACCGTATATAAGTCCAAGAAAACACGTGTGAAAGTTTGGTATAATGATGTCAGAGATAATAAACTATGTAATGACAATATAGTAAAAAACACATTTTTAAAATCGGTGTGTGTGTATTTCTAGAAGTGAATAATAAATTTTGTAATATATTTGCTAGCGAAAGATCACATAATAAAAATTTAGTAAAATATTAAGCGCCTTGTTAAAACTTTCCGCAATGTTACAACTACACAACTCTTGCTATTTGTTTAAGTTTCAATTGTTTCATTCATTCTGTCACTGATCGAATTGTTCTGATGGTTCTAAAGATTATGTAAAGCAATATTGTCTATTTTAAACAACATTTTGCCACACTTCTCGTTATAAATATTACGTACGTACGTACACGTACATAAGCAAAATTTGAAAAGTTATTTGTATTGTTCCTCAATTATTCAATACGTAGATATCTTAAATTAAAAAGCTTTGAATTAATTCTATCAGTATTTATCACGAATTAAAAACATTTTTCTTTACATTTAATTGATAAAATAGAGATCACGGTTAAAATAACATTAATTTACTTTCTATAAGAACGCGACAGGTTAATTATTTCTGGCAGATTGTACTAGTCTGTCAGGACAAGTATTTTTAGAAAAAAAATGTAAAATTAATCCTAGCAAAGAGAATTTTTGTAAGTTATTAATGACGGTAGAAAGTGGTAGACTTATTAATCAAGCGACATGTCCCCAGTCCAGTGTGTCAGTGGCGGCAATAACTCAGGCGGGCTCTTGTGTTATTCTTGATAAATTAGCATGTATTTGTATCCGTTTTCTGTCTCGCCATGTTGTCAGAGGTGAAGCGAAATATTTATAATTTTGTCAACGCTTAGCATTGCTAATGTGGCCGTTAATCAATACAGACATCCTATCAGTTTATACCGCGTCCTAAATCCATTCCAATATTTGTAATAAATCAATATATGTTTTAAATTATATTAACATGACAATATAACCTAAAATACATTATTAAAAGGAGTTAAGATTTTAGCTCAGGTTAAAATGAATACATGTATCAACATATGATGACAGATGACATAGGTACGGCGTAACCTGGTGATATCGCACCTAAGCCTTTCTAAAATTTCTACGTCCCTCTATTTAACATACATATTTTTTATTTTAAAACGAAAGGGTTTAACACGTTGACTGCCACGACAAGAAATCTGGCCTAAAATGACAATTGGATTTAATAACATTATATTGTTAAAAACTCCAATTCTAGTGTATAGTTATCATTAAAAATGTTTCTTATTTAAAATTTTTGAAATTATATTTTACTTTCTGATTTTGAACTCATTTTTATATTTATATGTTTCGTTCGTTTTTTAATAAATTTTCTGTTGGTGCAAGCCAGCATTGAATTTTTGTTCTTTTCTCAGAGCCTGTATCTAATTATATAACTTTGTATATATATAAGAAATGTTTGGCGGACGGTTATTGCTCTTAAATCGTTATGGTAAAACGCTTAGTGCGGATTGAAGGGACTTCAAAGATGGAGGATTTAATTCGATTTAGAAACAAGATATTACAACCATGCACTACTGTCACATGTCTTTAATTAATAATCCAGTCTAAATTTTGTTATTTTAAGGTTAACATATTTTACAGGTAATCCTTGATTTATTAAGGAAATAAAACAACAGCATATTAAAGTAATGTTGTTTTACCTTTAAGAATATTAAAGTCATTTATATGTGTTTTGTTGTAAGAATATTTTGACAGCTAACACCGGCCATGACATAGTTCGAAAAGGGCGCGAAACTTCCTGTCAAAATATTTATCAAGGGTACATTTAGTTACGAAATATTAATTTTATTTCACGTTAAAGCTTTGCACAGGGAGGTGATTTGATTTTAAATCGTAACAAGCATTGACATAAAAGATCAATGTTGATCACCTCGGTGTCAGTTGTCCGTTTAATTTTAATAAATCGTATTGGCAAAGATTAATCAGAGGTCATGCAACGTTTTTTAATTGGCGTATGGCAACATCGGTTAGAATGTTACAGCGGTTATAATGTTGTTGGGGCAAAAATTAGCCGTCAGCAAAACAGTTTCAAGGATGCTATTTACGCCGTTTATAACAAATAATTTTAACGATTTTTGGGTTTTTAAAATTGTATTCATCGAGAATATGATACCTATTAAAATATATATTCATTGTAAAAATAGATATAAAAGAACGGTTGAGAAATACGCACCGAAGGCTGAGATGTTGTCTTCTGCTTTGATTTAACGAAACCAGGACAGTTAATCTTGACTCGTATAATGTTATACGTAGCATATGTTACATAGATTCACAATAAAATCCAACAGATAGATATACCTAGACGGGTCGAATGTCTTTAAATAGCGCGCTTAAAAGAGTGCCGTCAGGAACTCTGGGGAACTCGCGTTCCGTTTATGCGTTTCGGTACGTCCTGTATGCGGACAGGTGAGTAGCTATTAAAACTTTACAGGGATAAATATGAGTTATTTATGACCAAAAAGCTTTGAAGGTTTTTCTTTTACATCCAATCACCCTGTATATAAAGTACTATTATTAGTAACACTTTTTTAAATTTATTTTATATTACTTTATTCGAGATAAACAGTAACAAAAGGCAGTAAGAAATTAAAAACTTAGAAATATAAAATTAGTTACAATTGTTACCTTAAAACTATCTCACTAAGAACATTTAATGAATCAAAGTTAAACAATAATAAAAACAAAAACTTCATCAAACGGGGATCAATAATCCAGTGCATTCTGCAGAACAGACAGTAATAATTACGAGTCACAGCAAGCCGTCATATTCCATCAAAATTTAAATTATATTGTGTCTATCTAATAATTTCGAATGATATTGTCTTTTAAAAGATACATTAAATGTTGTTTAAGTCAAAATACAACATTCATATTTAATTACTTAGTGTACTTATTGTACATCGTTATGTATATAACTAATAAATATTAGCAATCCTTACGCCTTTTTTGCAACATTCTTTCTCATGGCCATATAAAGTCTCTTGTTGTAGATAAAACGGCCTGTTATTATTTACAATAGCAACGTACAAATATAAGGATAATTCATATATGGCACAAGGTATACGTATGTACAATAAAATTCTACAATCAATTTCAGATCTGCCACTGGAGAGATTTAAACCCAATATTAAGAATATATTCTGATGTAAATGCGTGGAATTAAATGTTGTTGATGCTCATCCGGGAAGCTAATTATAGTCGCGCGCTTTTTATAAAACTATATTTGTAAAGAGCAACTGTCGAGTTTCTCGCCGTATCAACAGAACTGCCTTCCGAGCTGGTGGTAGCTTCCCGCAGGGACAGCGCCGCCATTTTATGTTGATTGACGATTCGAAAGTTCTTGTAACAGTCTATTCAAATAAAGAATATTTTGTTTATGATTTTTTTCATGCCAGTATTAAATCAATATCCTTGCACCACTTGCAATCTTTTATTAAACTAAACTTGATCCTTAACCTTTTTTAATACGAAATTTACAATGTACTAAAATGTCGCAAATAACGCCCTGGCTACTAGAGTACATTGAGACAGATTATTTAAAAGGTGTTGCCCTTGGCAGCACTGTCCGCTTACACTCGCAGGTACCACTTGCCATACATATATACTAGGACTTGTTTTATAGGTATCTATCTATATATTAATAATATGTATATATAATCCGATCCTTTTTTCCCTTGGTCACCCCATATCACATATTTTTATAGGTACATTATATCTATATAAGCTGTGCTTGCGATTTATCCGCGTGGAATTTAACAATAAATTATTATTATATTATTTAGTTCATTTAATTTCTTTTTCGATTATGATTTTTTCTAAAATAAAAGTTGCCCAATTTACTCCTCATCACCTGTCAGTATAAGTTACGACAAAATCGGTCCAGCCATTTCAGATATTAGCCGGAACAAAAAGACAAAAATTTAAAAAAAATATATGATTTTGGTATATATACCATATACATATTAATACGAATGTATTAAAAATAGTCATTTTAGTATTACAACAGACACTCAAATTTTATTTATTTCTATACATTGGTTCTTAATGCGACAAAATACAATTTCGACTACGAATTACATTTGCAATATTGATTTGATAAAGTCGTCGAGTATTCCTGGCATCAACCTTACTCGTTCCCGTGTTACTGTAAAACCAAGCATCAAAATTTAATCTACGCGACAACTAACAACGTTGTGTATCAAGAAGCATTAAAATTAACAATATTTATATATCTTTTTTCAAATACTTTTCGAAATGATTATTGACAGTTGATTGATTATTGATTTGTCTGTTGACATTTAAAGCTTCACGATGATCGAGCGCTAAATGCGCGTAGCATAACTTATTATAGTTGATTGAGAAGCCGCCAAGATCTTGAGTCGCTTAGGCGGAGGCTGTATATAAGAGCCGTTGTTTTTTATATCACTGCTGCCCAAAATGTGTTTGCGAATTCCGTGGGTCCTTGTCTAAAACTTCTTTCAAAGTAGCGAAGCTGGGGGCGCCCGGAGGAGCCTCGGCTCGGGTCACTACATATTACTATTTCACCGGATTGGCAAACCGCTGAGCTTTTAGATTGCTTCGGTGAACAATCCTTGGGGTGAAGAGGTCTGAGGGCACCTACGAGGGGACCTCTGCTTGGGTTGTCACTCGTCGAAGGAGACATTGGCACACTATGATTATCATTTGCTTCGCTTTAAGCGTTCTGGGAATGCCTATAGAGTCAAACCATGGATTGATAGATTGTCATTACCAATTCATTATCATTTCGGCCGAAGGACGTTGACCTGGTCGCAGACCTCTCTCATTGATTTCCAATAGGGTCAAGTAAAGCACCCTGCATCCGACGTCTTCGGTCGACCTGAACAAGGTCTTCTGTTCACCTTGACGTTGGACGTTCTACGTGCGCTTGTCGATTTTTGGTTTCCATTTAAGACCCTCAAGGTCCCAATGGTCCAGATAAGGTCTGTCCACTGCCTCTACAATTTGCTAATATGCTGGACTATGTCGGTTACTTTTGTTTGTCTACGGATGTCCTTGTTGTCGATCAGTTTAAATATGCGTTCGTAGTAAAATGTAAAAATTGTTCTTTGTAATAAATTGGCTGATGGAATTATTTAAAAGAAATTATAATTCGAGTGTATTCATATTCGAAGGTCTGATAAGTTCTGACTTTATTATCAAAGACCACTTTCAAAAAGCGATCTGCGACACGCGTTGTAGCTATGACCTGCTAAATATGGAATATGTGAATTTTTATAAGTAACAGATGCTAAACTAAACTATTATCTGCCTACATTTATACGTGAAATTAAGCTCACAGTTGAAAGCAGATAAATTTTCGGGAACCTCCGCTTACGAATTGTAAACAACCATTTTTTTGTCACTCTGTAGGGGATCCTCCTGGATCATTTTGATAAATATTGTATTATCTATATTAATTCGATTTGGTCATTAAAAATTTTCGAATGCCAAAACACTATAATATTATATACACTTTTACAAAGTACAAGCAGTCAATCCAATTATTTATGACATTACAAAATTTCGTTACATACACCTTTTCGAAACATAAAATTAATTTGATTTGTATGAAACCATAAATGCTTGCTATATATTTCAAAAGATTACGCCAAAATTTAAATAATATAGAAAGCAAGTTTTAAAATGTATCTATTTACACAAGCGTCATAATTAGTAATGCAATTGTTATGAATACAGAAATAAATAGTTATTAAAAATAGTACTGGCAACTTCACCTTGCGACGGTAGTGTTTGCAGATTGTGCAGTGTCCGGCGCGTTTAAATTAGGCGCGCATTGTTTCTTTTTTATCTGTTCAACATGAATAACACAACCGCACTAGACGCACACACTGCACCGGAGTGTGTCGGCTCGTGCCTTACCGTGGCCCGTGGGCGAAGCGATGGGGACAAGTTTAGATATTTAACATTCAAAAACTAGCTGCAACGAATGGCCACATTCGAACGGGGACGCTGACAAATGAATTGACTTAGAATGATTATAACCAAATGCTAAATAACTATGTGAATTCGAAATGCATTTATAATGTTATCTATTGATTTAATTTAAATAAAATTTGTGTTTTTAGAACGCAAAAACATAGCATTTTACAGTTTAGTTACATGTCTCTCATTAATTAAAATCAACAGTCAAAATAATTTTATTATTACATATGTAGCCAAGTAGAAATTAAAGTACAGTATATATAGGTGCATCGATAAAGTATTTACACAAAAAAATTTCTTTGACAAGTTGTATAGAAAGAACTTTTTCAATAACATAACGATAGCAAGCCGTTGAACACTTAGGTTCCGCCGTGTTTGACACTCTTGCGCACCTTTTTATGTCCTTGCGTACACTACCGCCCAAGCGATCATTTAGAGTTTTGTCTAAATAAATGCAAGGATAAACCTATTGAAAGCCACCGTTTACAGGTAGAAACACATAGTGAACATACTATCAAATAGAATTTGTAAGATAAGGTTTCAACTACTTAAACATGGTAATTGTATTATGGTCCGACGAAATGGTCAAAGGTCATGGTAAGTCGTTACATGCGGACAGATCAAGACCAGTCTTTGTGGATATCTTTGGGGAGGCCTATCCCTTGTGGTGGGCGTCAATCGGCAGATATAATGGTGATGAATTTCAATATGAAAGACTGTGACTCCTTTTGTAGACCACTAAAATGAAACTATAAAAATCTCGCGAAAAACAGTACCGACAATAAATAACTTAATAAAATCAGGCATTTATCGAAAGTCAATCGGATTAGAGTCTGACTAAAAAGACACGGCAATGCTACGTCTTAGACACTTTGAAATCCCTTGGATGAGACATGATACCGCAATCATCACCTAAACAATAGGCACTTGCGGGGCAACGAATCAACAATTTTGAGGAAGTTATAAATTTTTGAAAGATTAGCATGGATTAGCATGGTACTCATGAATTATCTATAACATGAACGAATTGTGTACAACCTGATAGTCAATATTTTAAAAAAATCCGTTCAAAACTATGTGTTCCTTTTAACGAATGAACTGAAAAAATAAGCATATACCTAGTAACATTGGTAAAGCTGTAAATGTGTTATCGGTGAAATAAAATCAAAAGAAACTACGACGGACTGCCATCTAGCGGCAATAAAACGCGTTTTATGAAATTAAACTGAGTAATTTTAGTAATTGGCTTTTATTTTACTATCAAAAAGGCGATTATTCAACAAACCTTTAATCATATACTTAAAATAAGCACTGGGTTCATATCGAGTAAAAAATATTCCCTTTTATGGTAAGCATTTAAAAACACATTTTAGTTTCAAATCTCGTCAAGAGATGTCGCTTTAACAAAATTGTAAGTCATGCATATTTGCATTATTCGAGAATTTTTAGTACTCAACACGGCTGTCCAAAAGTGATAAAGGTAATGTTATATAAATAAAAGTGCCCAGCACGCGGTATGATAATTAAACGAGTTCGCAAATTGCCGCGAGGTTCAGACTCTGCGGTCGCTACATTAGCTTTTTGCATAAAACATTTTGCCTACGAAGCGAAAGCATCCCTTTCCATGCTGAAGTACCTAGATAGTACAATGTTGAGTTATGGTAATCTAGTTCGATTCCTAGTCTTTAAATTATAAAGGATAATAATATAAATAATAGCCTTCATATTGTATCGGTCGCTTGCTAATCTGCGATCACCGACCGAGACTAAAAAAATAGTGTACTTCTAGTAATGGCTGAAGTTTTTACTTTTATAGTTTACGTGATGTTTTCCGGAGCACCTCTCTTTTAGGGGAATGGTGTAGATTTTTCTCCTGTGCTGTGACCCTTGGCGGACCATTTGGCGGCGAAAAAGGAACATCAATAAGATTGTAGTCAGTGCATATTCTATTTGCCGTCTTTGTTTCTCAAGTGCGATTATACGAATGAATGGATAAAAACGAAAAGCAACATGAGCTGCTTACAAGAATACGAATGATTAAAACTGGAATATTTTCTATTCAATTGTGTTTCAAGATTTTGCCAATCGATGCTGATATATAGTTTCTTCTCCGTCTCTTCAGTTTCTTTATTCCTTGTAATTGTGACTCCAGTAAAGATTCTCCCTTGAAAAGGGGATAGAACTTGACAGCTTTTATGGGCATTATGGTAATTTTTACTATATCACAGCCTGACTTCTAGGCCAGACACCCGGTCACTTAGGTCTTTGTTTTTTTTTTAACTAACAATACAGGACTACGTTCGCGTCGAATATAACAAAAGAAATATTTAGTTTTTTTTCGTTTAATATTTCTGAGATTTCCCGGAACAAATAGAAAGACAGACAGGTCAAAATAAAAAAGAAATGTAATTTTAATAGATGTTCCGTATATATATTCATACGTATGTATTAAATGGCGCTTATTTTAATATTATGAACAGATAATATAATTTTATTTATTTGTATAAATAATATATTTTTTAAAGTCGAAACAATAACGTACTAATCACTGATACAGTTTTAAAAGTAAGTGCGGGCACTAAAAATATAAAGGATTTTAAAATGAAACAACATTACGATTTAAAATTATTGCACATTTATTTTACTTTTAAAGACTAGAATATCTTGATAACTAACAATCACGACGTTTTGATTTAGAAGTTACAATTTCTTCTTACTTGGCCAAATGACAGGTATCCATAGTAGACAGCATAAAGAACTTTTCCCGTCTGACTACAATTTTACACTTATCTCACTAATTTGACATATATTGCACAGATATTAATGACTCCTCCCTTTCATGATTTCAATCTTCAGAAATATTGCGGAGTAAAATGTATCTGACATATGTCAAATTGAGAATTAAGGACAACCTCCTTTGAAGGGTTCTCATTAAAAGTAGAGTAGTAGTATGAAAAGACGGACATTGGCGAAGAATGATATTGTAAGCATTAAACAGTTCAAAGAAGTGACATTGGACGGAGCACATCGGTCGTGCTGCCAATAGCCGTTGGAGCCCCAAGGTTCTCAAGAAGTGACTACGAAACGGTAGATGCATCGTGGGTATGCCCCCATTAGGTGAACCATAATCAAGGTCGGGGGAAATCTATGTAGAAGGGAAGGCCTATGCCCTGCGGTGGGCATCTATCGGCTCACATGAAGTAATGAAGCTCACAATAGCATCAGTCCAGGATTTGTAGAAGTTAGGACAGAGGTCTACTGGCTTATATTAGCACAACATCAAATAATTTCCACGACCTCCAACATCGCTAAGGCAATGCCAAACTCAAAATTAAGCAGAAATAAGCCACATACAATTACTTTCAGGAATACAATATTCCAAATGACTTTATTTTAGTCACTATCAGGTTCCATTACACTGTCCTCATCGTCATCATTTGTCTCAAATTTGATGATGATAGCATCATAACCTTCTATGCTGTTTGCAGGGTCTCGTTCTACAATACCTATTCTTGTGTTCACATCAACATCTAAATCACGCCTCAATTTCACTAATTGAGCAATTTCTTCTTTCAACTTGGCATCTACCATCGGACTGAGCTGCCGGCGTGGTGGTGGATTGATGTGGTCTTTTATCAATCTGCAGTGACGAGGGTGACCTTCCTGCATACGAGTCAAAGCAGCACGTTTGCGAGCCTGGATTAACCGCAGCTTGTGTTGCTCTGCTGTTTCATTCTTCCTGCGTAATGCAAATCGTTTGGCTGCCATGGCACGTTTTGAAATATTATTCTTGTTTGGTTGCGGCATGGTGTCTCAATGGTAAACCTGAATTTTTATTTGTGTTTTATTTATCTACACAGGATGATTTGCTATGGGTGTAAAAGTTTTAAAGAGGTGAATATCAGGAAAAAGCTTAAAAGCTTTTGTACCTATTTCTAATCACCATGTATAAGGCAATCACTCTGGAAAGTTTTACAATAATATATATTTTTTTACTATTTCGATGTAACAGCCAAATGATTTCTCATAGTGTAAAGTTCTAGATAAACATGTATTAAACTGTAATTAATATTAATATGTAGTAATGAAATTTTGCAAACTACTTATGTTATTATGTTATTTATTAATTTTAAAAACATTAATCACTCATGTAAAGCCTCTTTAACAAATCATCCTGAATAAGAGGAATAAAATTATTGAAAGTTTAAAAAAATCCTAATTAATGCATAAGAATAAAGAGACAGAAGTTGAGTAAATAAATGTTGTGTATACAGTACAAAATATTATAAGATGGGTTTCACATGAGAGCCTGCAAAACGATTCACGAGTCGAGGAGCATATACTGCAAACAATTAGAGCTGGAATGATGTAGAGGACTAAATAAATGAATGAATGGTATAGTAAATTCAATAACAGCATATGTTTCTCGAAGAACTGTTAAGCTAAGAACAATGAGAAATATTCACAAAATTAGTAAAAATTATTGAAAATTTTGCACAAGCTTATTAACTAGCTTATAATCAGGAGCAGAGGTGGGTTAGATTTCCAGGATACCATTATATATCATTCACACTTTTTGCTTTAATTATATATGATTGCCACTGCTCACAAACAAAATTCCAGAGGATGTACAGCGCTATCCTTAGCATACCATAATACCACACTGTGATCACTAACCAACCTTCCAAGAGTTGTGATTATGCTATATTTCTCTCATAAACATCTTATAAACCTATGCCTAGCAGTGGGCATGGGCATCTAGGGTCAAAAGAAAACAAAAAAAGCAAAAAAAATATGTTGTAAATAAAAAAAGTTTATTAAAATGTGTGACATATGTTTTATGTACTACAAATCTAATGGTTTAGTGAGAGCCAATGTTCTTTTTATTGACATTATAATATATCAATTCACAGAATTGCAGTATTAATAATATGCTTAAGATTTACATAATGTAATTAAATCTTCTTAATGTAGACAGCTGTTATAATTTCTTGCAAATACAATGCCAAATGGTTCATTACAAAATAGTACATGAATCAACAATAATATTAAGCATAATTCTATATGTGGATAGGCAATGCCAAAGTGATAACATGTTTATTTTTAAAATGGTGAATTATTTACTTCGGCTTTTAACTTTGTACTTTGCGTCTATTTGTTAACTTTTATATCTTCATTAATCTTTATGCTACTGAAACAACATCTTTAATTTTGTCACACTTTAGGATAGGCTTTTAAAGAATTTATCTGCAACGTATGGTTAGACGGAGATTTTTAAATTATTACTTGGCTCGATCTTAAATTAAAAAAAATCAGACTCAACGATTTAAGAATGTGTAAATAAAATAATAGTTCTTTAAAAGAAATGGTCACTTACTATGCTCATTAGACTTCTAATAACTTTCAACACGTAAAACAAACACACAATTAAATAAAGAATTCATAACTAAACTAATAATTAATATCGTTTATAATACCTTTTATGTATTATGAATTTCTGTTAGATGATAATTTTAACAGTTATCATATAATTATTTAAATTTTCACGGAAACTTACAGGTTCTCTTTTACAAATCTGAACTTTATATTTTTATTATTTAATAAATAAACACCGCGAGTCACTTTATCTCGCATAAACATGAAATGACAGTTCAGGATGTTATTGATTGCCAATGTCACCTTCGTCGGTCACAGACAAAAAACATATCAGCATCAAAATCGAAGCAGACATTCATAAAATCAAAATTGTAGCCAATTTATGATTTCTGAACTGATTACTTTGTAATTGTCTGTGATACATTTAAAAACACTATAGCGACAACTAGTTTTATCATATTTATTTGGTCTCTGAATGAATAAAATTTCATTTATATTCTGGGCCAATACTTTGATTACAATAATTTTTTTACAAGAATGCTTTTGCCTGCTATACGCTAAAGATCTGACAAACACAGTTATTCAGTAATGTCTAAGGACATTGAAAGAAAACTAATCCAACATTTTAAAAATATTTGCTTTTTCCTATATTTGTAGTTGATGACTTAGCAGTTTATATTTAATTTTTTTTTATTAAATGAGTTATCTGCTAGTAAACTTTAAATTTGGACAAATTTAAATGTTCATCTCCGATATGACCAGAAATAATTTTTTTATATGCACTTAAGTCAACGTATCATTTAAGTGCCTGATTTTCATAATTTATTAAAAAATTCAAAATCATTTTACTTTTAAGGTATGCTTTATGTTTATTATTGTTAAAGAGCCTTGAAATGGGGCATAATTCAAGGCATAGGCATCCTCCATGGATTGCCTCGATGACAGCCCGCATCCAACAACTTCTCGCGACAGTGATTATGTCGTCGGTCCACCAAGTAGTCCACCGTCGCCACTTGAGACCTTTTTTCAACGAAACAAATGACAACAAAGAAATGTATGTTAGTTAAATGGCTCGTTTTATAAGTAATTAAGTACCATAGGTACATACTAACTATTTGTTCATTGTTGGCAAGTGAGTACGGTTGAAAAATCTAGTCTTGTATAAATAGGCAAAAAACAAAAGATGCGAAGTGAGTGGAACTCTTCGCAAACTCTAATTAAAGTTTTGTGCAGTAAAGATCCGGCGGCGCGTTGTCCCGCGGACGAATTTTAATCAAACGGCCTAGCTTTCGTAGTCTCTTTCTGCGTCGCAAGTGTTGCGGAATGAAAAATGCACTGTGCTGAAATATTTGCGCGTTATTCCGCACTTGTTTTAGACCCCACAGAAGTCTACAGCCTCGCGAATCCTTTGTAAATGTTAAATCATTGTTGAAGTGCATTATAATGCTTTTGTCTTTGCCTACAACCTTAAATTATGTATTAAAAAGTACACTGCACTATGTTGCTGCTTAAATGTTAAAAAGCAACCCCAATTATTATTTTCATTTTTTTTGCCTGTAACAATATGGTGACCTATGAGCGCCCAATAGAATGACAACAAAATGACAGCTGTCAGAATTGATTTTCCTTTCGACCGTTGTTTATAAAATGTTCCGATTGATTACTTTACTTTTATGTGCATTTAGAAAACTATGACTAGTTTTCTAAATGTATTGTTGAATAAATTACGGAAAATAATTTCAAAGTAAAGTATATGGTGTCTGCACTTCTAGCGCCCCATATCCTTTTTTAATAGTGCGGTTTTTCAAAGCTCTCTCAAAATTGTTTCAGCTTTTAAAAAATAATTGCTTCTGCCTGCGTCACTTAGAGACATGACATGGTAATTAGCAGCGAATTCTTTAAACTGCAACTGTTTACACAGATCGACTTAGTGACTTATATTTTAGCCGCGATAACATGCCTAATGTTTTTGCAAATCTGACGTGCTATTAGAAACGTATTAAACAAAACTACAAAATCCTTTAAAAAATAAAAAAAAACTTTTTCATCTTGTTTGCTTTAAGGCTACGCTAGCTCCATTTTTGAAGTAGTTGTGCCAATATCTTCCTTGTAGAGTGGAGACATCTAAAATATACTTGCTAGGTTTTTCTCGATAGAAATAACACCCCGAGACTGGTCGTTTGATTTTTAGAAAGTGCTTAGCTTAGCCTATTGGAAAGAATGAATATTTGTTTTAATTACAATAAAAATTGCCATTGACGTTGGCTATAAATTTGTTAGACGTGATCATTTATTCCTTATATTTATTATGGTCGCTTTAAATTATGTATGTTCATATAAAAGTAATCTATATCTTCATTATGCTGTTACAAAGTTTGGTATGGAGTATAGAATGAATTGTATCCGACTAAGACCCCACAGCCCTTTGCCCTCGACTGTCTTCGCACATGTTGTTAAGGGTTTTGTCCGTTCTTTCTGGCTACGTGATCGAAAAACTAGAGGATTTGATGTAGATAGATGGTAGTACTAAGATCATGGATGTAGCTCGAACAATTACTTGTCTGAAGTGGCTGTGGGCGTGGCATATCGCTCGTGCAGCCGGTGGCCGTTGGTGCTGAAAGGTTCTCGAGTGGCGACCACGAGCCAGTAGACGCGGCGTGGACAGGCCCCCCACTAGAAGGAAGTCAATCTTTGTGGAGGGATACCTCTAAATGTTTGCGAGTGTAAGAGAGTACGCCAAAATTTAAATATATTCGTTCAGCCGGGGATTCCCGGACTAAAAAAGGTAAAAAATTCCTGTATTAAATCTCTTTATAACCACCTGGTCAGTTTGACCATAAGAATTTATAATTAAAACCACTCTTCAATTTTGATCTAATTTCATATTACATAAGTGAACCGGTAATCACACACGTAATGAATAAAAGTTGCCTACGCAACTCGCACCCATTATGTAGTCTTAAAAATTTAACAAAATATAACCCAGTTTCGTCGCGGTATATGTACAAGTTGTTATATTGAAAATTTATGTAACACTTAAACTTTGTACTTATTTATGTGATGATAATCGCCACGCTTGGCAGGCGGGTTAGCGATGGCAGTGTACTATGGTACGAAGAGGACGCTGCAGTTCATCTTCTGGTAACTTGTTTGTAAGCAGAAGCAATTTTATGTAATTATTGCACAAAGTGTGACTTATGTAAGAATGTATCTTGAGAACCGAACCCGCGAACTGCGACCGCAAGTTTCAGTCCTCAACCGCTGGGCTGCCACGGCTCATTGTAGACTTTACATTTGTCTTCCTCCGATGAAAACAGCTCACATGAGTGGCTACAAAGTTAAAACTAGTTTATTAATAATCTCTTAGATAGTCAACATATTGTTTTTGTTAATTCTAATTGATAGTTAATTTTTGATTAACAGTCTATTTTTAAACGGTTTTATTTAGTTCGACCCGTACGGAATTTGTTTATTTGGGTCAAAATTAGAAATTGAAATTTAAGCACCTTCCCGTTGTCAGATTGATCTGAAATTTGGTGCACACATTTAATTTAGATGACAATACAATATGATAAAATCAATAACATTAACTTAACCCCCTCAATATGTGTATCAAATGAAAGGGCTACACTAGTAAAACACAATGATTATGTCAAAATTTAAAATTCAATATGAACGCCGTTCCAATATGGCGGACTAGGTACATATTTTTCCACAATCACCACAATATGGGTATCAAAAAACCGTTTAACTTAAAAGTTTTTTAAATGTATTTATTTATTCTAATACATTTAGTTCAGTCAGGTTGGAGTCGTTTTAGGTGTCGATTCAAATAAAACTATTTTTATACAAACCACACATTACTGTGATCCATGTCCTGAAAAACCGGACGTTCATCACAATTCTTTCATTAAAATCATACAAAGCAAAATTACAAAAGAATATAAAAGTATATAAATGACGTTAAAAATTTATTACTTTAAATACATTAGAACAGTTGGTTTGGGCTTCTGTGAATATTGAAACGGGTAGAAAATTTTATTTAAAAGGGGGATATTTAAGCGAATAAACTATGAAAATTTATTGCTCTAATGTATTAAGGATGTTCTGCTGATCACAAAGTAAGCAACTTAGAGTTTTTTCTTGGCTCTTCATAGATCAGGTTGTCTTTGGAACAATCTTAGTGGAAGGAAGTTTTTATAGGGAAGCACAATTTGTTCCTAGCTTTTATCGAATCCGACTCTCTTGTCACTCTTCTTATTTCACAAGAGATCACCGTGAATGATCCTTAGCAGAGAATATCTTATGTAATGAATAAATGGGTATTTAAGTTAAAAGGATATTTGGTTGAGGTTGGGGTTGGATATTAGATATTCCAGCGGATTAGTAAAGTGTTTCGGTGTGCAGAGGCGGCGCAACCTTCCATTCGCGAAGGCCCCGGGCGCCGGTGCTTCCGCGGGCGCTGACGCAACGCGGGGCGCGCCACCTGTGTTCGTTCTTAAAGATCGCATTGCGGTGAAAGTTGATCTCAAATCGACCTGTTGATCTAGATCGTTTTCACACTGGCGTTTGTGTCAGCGGCGATTATAAACTGCGCGTGTTTTTAGCGCTAATATTCAGAAAAATATTTTTAATTTAGACCTTGCGTTGACCGGGGCAGAGTGCCTAGAGTGCTGAAGTTAAATCCTCTTTTAAGGAAATTAAGATCTAGGTATCGGACCTAAGTGAGAGGTTTATGAGCTTTCAGGTCGCTTTGGCAGATGCTCCGTACAGATTCAAGACTCACCGCGAGGCGTCTTCAGCTTGGCCTGTCACTTGTCTAAAAGAATGCTCAATCAATGTTTTATCCCGCACTACTGTCTACTGCTATGTACATATGCCTTGCGTACGCTTGTTACTGACAGAAAAATGTATTTCTTTATTCTGTTTTTTTTTTCAGTTACTAATTACTTTTTCAACACTAACTAAGAAGCACGCACACTCGGTAATTACCTGTTCACCCTAACCTTAAACAGACCCGGGTTACGTTTCTCATGAAATAAGGAAGCTGGTAGATTTTCCGTACTGAGGCTGTGCGGATCAGAGACGTTGTATCGTAAAGCCTAGCCGAGACAACCCAAAGGTGGCACCAGTACTCTACACATAACCGGACCTGTTATTGACACAGTAAGCAAATATCCAGGTGTAATATATCACTTGACTTTGTTTGAGATACCCAGTTTAGCAGCTAATTTACTCATAGATTAAGGATATTTTTCGGTTTTGAGTGTCGTGGTGAGAGTCAAACAAAGGAGGACAAGGTAGTCTGCCAAAGGAAACATGGCAGAAGAGCGGAGATAGCTTTAATGAACAGAGACAGTAAATAAATTTAAATAATGATTCTTTGTTATTCATTCTATGCTCGAGATAGAAAATTCGAATTGACTTTATTACAGTTATGACAATACAATTTGAAACTGAGCGTGTAAATGCGCCAGTGTGAAACTATGCACAGGGCGCATACGACGCACGTGTGCATGCACCCGCCTTGTACGCGACGCACTTAGCCGTAAGTTACGTGATCACCGGGCGCCCGCAAAAACATTCGAGTTCATCACCAATTAACCGACTTACCGACTGGATTGTATAAACTTACTTTTAGTTTCAAAAGTATTTCCGTTAATTATTTAAGGTAAACAGTTTCGCTTCATGTCAATATAATACCTAAGTAAGTTTGTCCGAGCTTTGAAACGGTTTTAAAACATGCGTTCTGTAATATGTGTAATAGTGTGATTGTCTATCTACTGTATGTTATCTTTAAGATAATTTAATAGTAATTCTCGTTATTGAAGGTTATTTTTTTCTTTATGTCCTCTGCTATTGAGGGCCTCTCGTATCCCTATCTTTTGGGAGGACAGGAACTTTCTATTTCTTTTAATAATATTTTCACAGTATTGTTTTGCGTGCTCTTTTTCAATTCTTCTTATGATCTTTCACTCTTTTCTTCTACTTACTACTTTTCCTCTATCTTTCACTTTCATCCGACACCTCTCATTCTTCACCTCGTTCTTCAATTTTACATTTATTCATTTTTATTTTATTCATACATTTTGTTCTATATAAAGATATTATAGGTTCGAGGTGACAGAATGCAAAAGGAACCTAGTCTAAGAACTTTTAAAGGTAGCGAAGCTCTATTGCTCTCGGAGAGCCTCGGTCCGGTCGGCTCCATACTTCTCTCTCTTTTCTACTCGTTATTTCACAGTGTTGGGAGACCGCTGAGCTATTAGATCATTCCGGCGACCGCTCCTCAATACCATTTTAGTTCTAATAATCATGTTATACCTACAAGTTTGAATTATAAGAAAAAAGAAATTTCGGAATATATCTTAGTTGTTTGCTGCTCACCATCTCCCGCCATTTTTCTATCTTCAATGCAATGCGTAGGTACAGGGGCGATTTCGTAATGGCCCTAATTTGATCCGTCTAACAAACTATCTCTTTGTTGTTTTATTCATTTAACTTATGTAAATAATTTCATAAACTAAACAAAAAAAAAACACGTACCAGGTTGGTTTAATGCTATTACATGCTAGATATAGATATAGATGTTCAATGGATCTGCCATACCACACTGTACACCACAATGTACGACGCCATGCAGGTGACAGATAGCCGGGATCGATATCGTGAGGATATAAGGCGGATTCTTTTACAAGGAAATCACGATTCTAAACCGGGGAAAACGACGCAAGAAGGGTATTATCATCATCATTTCAGTGATACATAGACATAGCCTCTTGTATATAGCCCCCCCTCCCTATGCTTTGACAGTGTGAGTAAAACGCGACCTGTTATCCAGCGTGTTCCATCTTTAACAAGATCGCCAGTCCTGGGACATCATACGCTGAGCTTGCATATTATTTTTATGACACACAACGGTAAAAATAAAAACTTTTCATTGCCAGATTTTAAAAACATAATCTGTTAGTTTATGGTCTTATCTATGGACCTTTAAGTAATTTGTTTTGAAACAAAGCGTCCGATTTTTACACGACAATAACAACATTAATAAAGTTAATTAAAATAAAGCAATTGCAGCAATGCTTAGCTAGTACAATGCAATCACGCATCTTTATCATATCTTCACATCGCGGACATCAGACCGTCTTTTAATTAGAGAAACGCCAGCGGCCGCCTTCGTGCTTGTGACAGGGACACGGCCACCCATTATGCATTGTTACACGGAGCTGTAATCGCCTCTCTTCTAGAGGAGTTTTGCAAAGATCTATTTATTTGATTTATCAATAAATAGAAATATATCAGTCTATGCAAGGGGAGGCTTTAGTGCTTTCTGATCTTAATTTATAATGCCTTAATTCTGTTGGAAATTTATGTAAGCATAGAATTTATATTTGTCTTTGGCCTAAATTCTTAATTTAGTGCACAAACCTAGGGTATAAAACAATAATAAGCTATATTAACACTTATATTGGAAGAGAATATCCGAATAACCGACAAGAGAATGCTTTTTTAAATAATGTTAATATTTAAATAATGAATCAGATTGTCTTGCGTTATTATGCGTTCATAAACATCTCTTTCACAGAACTTTTAAAATATGGGTACGTAAAGATTGTGTAGTTACGTATTGACTGGTATTAAATTTACGAGATAAGATAAAAAATAACGTGACTAATTTTATTGACAACAAAGTATTAAGTTTTCATCATATAAATTAATCTCCTTCAGTACTCTCGTTGGCTAGCGATGCATTTATCCTAAAGTTGATTCCACATTGAAATTCCACGATTGGAAGCAATCCTGAAATGATTCTTTCAGAAGGCCTTTCAGTTGCTCTGTCGTAGTTCTTTTAATGTCGGGAATTGTGTCTTAACTGTTTCCTTTCAGCATAGTTTTTATATTTGGAAAAAAGCAGTTGCTAAATACGAAGAGAAGAGGAAGGTTGGCTTAT
Source organism: Battus philenor (assembly GCF_028537555.1). Taxonomy (NCBI): domain Eukaryota; kingdom Metazoa; phylum Arthropoda; class Insecta; order Lepidoptera; family Papilionidae; genus Battus; species Battus philenor. Next base: position 15,237,334 of record NW_027181673.1, on the reverse strand, counting down.
ATTCCAGATTTTTTTCTCCGTACATCATCTCACAAACATAGAAGCACTTGTGAAATTCGAAGTTCAATCTTTTTCTTTGGGACGAAGTCTTTGCACGTTTCGAAGGTCGAAAGCCGCCCCAAACTTTGTTTATTTTCAACCGATTCGTTATCGCTTTTGAATACCCATACCACTTGTAAATAGCTAATAATAATATTTCAAAAGCTCCTTTAGCACTTTTCTGCAACTTAAAACTAAGTTTTATCATATCAAAATCCTCGATGCGCAACAAATAAAGCAAATATGAGTTCACTCTTCTTGCTGTGGAAGCTGACAGAGAAGCCGCCACTTGTTCAAATTCGCTGTAGACTATCTCTATGAATCAGAATATCGGAAGTATTCATTCAAATGGACTTAAAAACTGTAGTTCCTGTAATATATGTAGTATGTGTATAAAACTTCATTCACCATATTTTTTTTTTATCACACCGCGTGTTTAAACAGTACTGAAAACATGATTTTTAAATATATGGCATAAAATAATATATACGTATATAAGCCATTAAAACTATTATACGTACATAGAAGTATATTAGAAAAATTAAAGCACAGTTTTTAAAAACATTGTTCTGCATCTCTATTAGCGAGAACCAAAGACATTAGAAGCTCCGTGTAATGTGTAGGAATTGTTCATTAAAATTTTAATTTTTTTCTACTTCTCTCTTTTAATACGTCAAGATTTGGCGCCATTTTTATAATATTGTTCGATGAACACAAAATGTTTTCAGCATTATTATTGCTCGAAAGTCTAGACGGTGTTACGACAATCGCGTCCCCCGCGGCCCAGTACATGAACATAGGAATAAATGATGCATTTAGGCCATCGGTGGACTGCTAGCGACATGTGCCGCATGCGTGGGTTAAGGCAGTGTCAATTGCGTAAGCAAATTGTATATTAAAAGGAGTGACATACAGATCAAGTTGCATGCAATGTATTAAATGGTTGTTTCATATATATCTACATATATAATGCTAGTCACTTCGACACACTTCGACCAGTCTAAAAAAAACTAACCTAGTTTAGAGTTATGACTTTATAATTGAAATAATGTCTAAATAAGAAAAAATGATTTTAAAAAATAACTTAGAAAATATCACACACATGGGAAGTAATAATGACGCAATTTTTTGTATAAAGGTTATGCTTTATGTATTGATGTCAATACAGCCTAAACTTGAAAGTCATACTAAAGATAATTCCGATAACAATTTTGAATATTAATTTACGTCATATTTGACAGCAAGGGATAGGTGTTTTAATTTACTCTGTGATTTAAAAAGAAAAATTTAGTTTCTGTCTTTGTCGCTTTATTTAAAAAGTAAATTTCCATGAGCAATAACGAAACGTAAAAAATATTGAATTAATTGATTATCTATTATTTGCGCAAAATATTAGAATTAGTATAATTATTAATGGTAATACTGAAAGTTTTTAAAACTAGCCAGTTTAAAAATAGTGAACAAAATGAAATTTTGAAAATAGAACTTTTTATTATTCTTTTCACGTGCATTGCACCGTTCATTGTTTATCTACAAAAATTGGCAGCAAAGAAAAAAAAATCTTCGGTTGTTATGGATTACAGGGTAAAATTTTTTTATCATCTGACGGATTTAACACAATCACCAAAAAATACCTATACACCTCTTTATGAGTGGGTAAGTACTGGATTTGCGGTAAGTCGCCAGTTGCCAACCAGCAAGCTACCGCTGACACTAAGCATGACCCTCAACAATGAAATGAGCAACCAAGAAGAACAAGAAGAAGAAGTGGTTAGAAACTATGATTTATTGCACGAGGTTCTGGGCTGGCACGCACACACGAAAATAACATGATATAGGTTATGAAATCGATTCGTTTTTGAACTAAAAATTAAAAAGATATGCGAATAAGTATTAACTCTGCATGGCGGATTTAGAGCATGCACAGTTTTACTATTGGGTCCTAGTATCGCGAAGTAAGTCATTTCAGAGAAGCTGATCAAATTTTGCAAAAAGCTTTGAGAATCTAAGTATATGTTATATCTTCATAAATAAAAGCACCTTTATATTAAGCTGATGTAAAATAAGTTACTTTAACACGTTCACTGCGGCTTGAGGTCGATTCAGCCTCATGGTAAACTTTGCACTGGTGCGGCGCGTAAAACTCGTGTTTTCTCTCTAGTGCGGCGGCTGTTTACACTCAACCGTATGAGGTATGACAAAGACAAATATAGCTTTCTTTATGTCTGCGAAGCATTGACTCAATATTGTAAGAAAATATTGATGAACATGAGGCAGAAAAGGCCTCAACCGCACTACTAGGAAGTTCAGCTTGAGGCTGATTCGACCTCAGCCGCACCAGCTGAAACTTCTTCAAAATTGGGCCCGCAGTGAACGTGTTAAGTGAGCCATGGGCCATGTTCCGATAAGCTGTAATTTCTATGCTGATGAACAAGAAATTTACCGCAACAATAGTTACATACAGAGATTACTGCGTAAGCATAACACACTATTCGTGGTGTGAAGCACTTGTCGGTGCGTGTTTTTCATGGGCATACTCTACACGATCACAACGCGCGTGTAGAGTTCGATCACGATGTGGTCATTACTTTAGCTTCTGTAAATAACCTTAAAGCACCTTGTTACATCATTTTATAAAAGTAATCCAGTGGCTTGGTGATAATTGGTGGTAATCTACAATAAACTTACCTTTTAGTAATTTTTATTCACTTTGTTTACAACTATGAATTATTTTTATTGTATATGTCTATTGTGGTTGGCAAAGTCGAGGGAAAATTTTATACAGGTCGTACACCTAATAGATATTTGGACCAAACCTTTTTGACAATTGACGACAAACTAAGGAGCAGTTGGCGCTATATAAAGTCGAAGATAAATCCGTGTTTGTGGACGAGAACGTCAAGAGAAGAATTCCATAGGAGCTCAATTTGATATTAACAATCTAAAATAAAGCTTAAAGAGGTTTCAAACACATCTTGATCTTACAAGAGCGCGCAACAAACTCAGTTGAGTTATTTTTTTAACGTTTTAACAAACATTCTTTATATGGTAGTAAAAGAAATTTATTCTCAGCCTGTATTATTTAACTTAACAATAATTTAAACTATAGTGGGATTTTTTTAATCTTTTTTACGATGTTTTTAAATTTAGTGCTCTTTTTCTCTCTTTGCAGCCGATAGACGGTCACTGCAAGGTCTTTGGAGGGATATACTTTAACGTCAACGCTTGGCAGATGGATTGGCGTGTAGCTACCTCCTCTTGGAGCTTGTTTATGAGCAGTGACAATGCTATATATAATACGGTGTCCTGGGAATCAAACCCGCGACTTACCATTGCCAGTGTCGGTTGGCTACCATTGCTATTAAAAGACATATATACACATACATATATATTTGTATCGATCATGTATTGTCATAATTTTATTTTCACAATTTTTTTCTATTAGAGCAGTGATTCCCAGTGTGGTCTTTATCGACCCCTAGGGGTCTATGACAACCTGCAAGGGGTCTACGTCAGTGAAAAAAAATTTGGGGGTCCATGAAATGAAAACGAGGGTCCACGATAGTGGATCTCAACACATACACTGATAGTACCTATTTACTTACATCATACTATCTTATAATATCATAACATTTACATTATTTATAAAAGTACCGATGAAGTAAAAAAATTATAGCTTATGTTATTTTATTTATAGTTTATTTAATGTAACGTATATTTTACATAACAGATACAAAATTTTCTTTTGAGTACAGTTTATTTAAATTCAATTAATAAATATATAAATTAACATGTGTTTTCACTTTAAGTTTTTAACACTAAACTTCACTACAGTTAGAAATTTACAGGAAATCAATATCAGGTAAGTAGGGGGTCTACCCAACACGGAAAAACATGGCAAGGGGTCTACGACACAAAAAAGTTGGGGGAACTCTGTATTAGAGAGTCGATAGGAGAGATACATTGAGTTTAAGGGTTGCCGTGTATGTGATCACGCACGATCACGTGTCGCTGTTACGACTGCTTCGGTCACGATTGAACGGTGTCTATGAATGTTGATCTGCAACGCGATACAGCGCGCCGGTGTCCTCCGCTTTGACCTAATTATATCTCGTTATATAACGTATCTATAATATAAAGAATAAATCATAACACGATGACAGAAGAGAACGCTTATAAAAAAAGCCTCTGCCATAGATTAAAGATAGGGTAACGAGAGGTCCCCAAAAAGGAGGTTACATGTATATATATATATATATATATATATATATATATACTTACGTATCATATCATCAATCAATGTCATCATTGTTGATGTGTGAGCGTCATAATCCACAATCCAGGATTTATGATTTATGTAAATTAAGGATGCTACATATTATTTTAATGTTACCTAGTATTGTATAATTTAATTCATTTATACTGTCCACACGCTCGCCAGCAACAAGTATATTAGTTTTAATTAGTATTTATATTTTCACAAACATGTACATATTCTTAAAAGTCTTTTATCTATCACAATTTGTAATTACATTTAGATTGACAATTAAATAATTATTTTATGATTGTCACTAGTGGATCTGAACAAATTAATAAATTATAAATGGGTTATGAATTCCAAAATTATTATGAGTTTATTCATATGTTTATTTGCATGAATCATTTAAGAAGAAATTGATACACCAATGTAAATTTATTGTAAAAATCTTAATTAGTCTGCATATATTATTATATTCATTATGGAAAACTTACAGCTGGCAGATATTTATACGTCAATATACCTCAAGTAAAGCAGTACACTATAGAGTTAGAACATTAAATTAAATTTGTAATATAGATAATATTACATCGACGATTCATAATAACTAGAAAGATTTATAAAAATAGGCACATAAATGACGAATAAAAATATGTATACCGATCATTAAATATATAATTAGAAAAATATAAATAAGTCGTGTCGAGTAAAGATAGAGGAAAAAAATGTATTTCACCATCTGTAAAAAATACACATGAGTATACAGTGTTAAAAGAAAACTAATAGAGAAAGATATCCAAATATTCGAAATTTCAAGTTTTAATTGAAATTATATTTCAGCAAAACGGTAATAAAGGCTTCATAAAGGCTTATATGAGAGCTGAACAATAACACATATGTTTATGAGATGCTAATTAGGCAGACTGCACACTGGCTGCGAGTCTAGATTGCAGTTCGCTGAAGGTTTTAATCGCTCTATCGTCTAGCGCTCGGAGGCAAAATTTCTCCTTCATTACCTAATTACCTTATGACTCGAGCAGACCGGACCGCACGTAATGACCTGTCCCGTACTCTCAATTCGAATGAGTGTACAGTATTGCGTAATATGTTAGGTTGATTTTATTTATTGCATGTAAACAAGTCGCTTTCAACCAGTTTTATTGGAAGTTTATGTAGGAAGCTTATGTTTAACAGTGGATGTCTTATGGCCGAAATGATAATAAATAAATCGAAAGAAAGCTAAGAAGAATGACAGCTGGCAGCCAGTCTACCTGACCATGTTGGAACTAGCCAGCGTGAGTAATGCGCGCTGGTAATAAGCGACGAGTTTCTATACAAAGCACAAAACCGGCGCCGATAAGCGCCGGATGTTAACTATATAAACTTACTTGAAGTCAACTAATTATTATGATAATTTACTATTTTTTTAATTCACTGGTGTCTTGATTGTTTTTAACGACGCACTAACAATGCCCAGTTCCAACGCATCCTCATCCCTACTTCAATAGAAGGGGTTGGAAATGTTAATGTACGTAAATATTAAAGAATATAAATAATACATAAGTAAAAACTACATATTCTAATACATAAACAACGCAGTTAAAATAGTATATACATATATCCAGTGATAAGCAGTATTAATATTTTTTGGTAGCTTATTTAAATTTTAAGTACAAAATTATATTCTAGTAGCAGAATTTATCTGCGTGATCGATGTAAGAATGAGGTGATCCGGCGACGAACGAGAATAAGCTACATAGCTCAGTTTAAGAAGATAAATAACTTGATGTGGGTGTGAGCTGGCCTCTTAGCGCACAGACTAGACACCTGCTGAGGTCTTAAAGTTCTAGAGTGGAGAACAAGGAGTTTTCAGCAAAGCCTAGGGTCACTTTACAAGGTAGACAAACGAGCAGGCTCCGTATAATCGAGCTAGACCCGGTTCTGTTCCAAACGTTCACGAGGCACGGGGGATGAGAATCCTCTGAGTACCTGCATAGGTTTAAGGAATCCCTCGTACATCTGTGACCTTGCGGTAGACCAAACCGTGGTGCACGAAATCGTTTACTGTTGCATATTCTATGGCATCAGAACAGATTTAGGATTAAAAATAGAAAGTGGCAGCATTGTCTCTCTGATGAGGGACGTTGGGTTCCGTCACACTTTCATGCAATAAACAAAAATTATAATAAAGGAGGTAGTAAAAATTAAGGCGAAATAAACGGATATGTAAAAATAACTGTGGCTTATTAAAAAAATAACAATTGTAAATAAATGCTTTTAAAGAAAAATGTGGCGAAGGACAGAAGGCGAGGTATAGAAGGTATATAAATAAAAGCAATAAGAATGAAAGAAAATGTAAGAAAGGAAAAAGTAAAATAAAGGATATTATGACAGACGAAAGAAAAAGATGAAACTATACTGAAAAACTTAGTAAAATCAAAGTCTCTGTCTCTAAAAAATATAGAGGAAGGTGAGGTCAGATGGACAGCTGAACATAAAGTAGAGTATATGTCGTCGAAAGACGCTGTTATTGGAAAACTAAGTGGAAGCCTATGTCTAGATTGACGACCTATGACTAAATTGATGATAAACTACAATGTGGTGATTATTTTCAGGCTTAAAAGAGATGGAACATTGCCGGGCAATGGCAAAATCTGTAGAAAGTCATAGCAAAAAAAGAAAACATTGCTGTAGATTGTTGTACATTACTATAATGGTATAAAAAGTGAATGATCACAAGCGAAATGTATCTCCGAGTAACCGCAGCAGACGTTATGTCGGCCGCTGACAAATGTTGCACAACAACGAGCCATTACTCGCGAGCATCGCCCGCGGAACGAATTTCCTTCTCCTCTCGACACTGGGACGCCATCAATAACCTCGCCCACCCTGAGAGGGAACACGATGTCTTTACGACGACACTCCCAATACGAGGGCATTCCTGCAGTACATCCAGAGGAACTACAACAAATGAAACACTTTGTCAATTTACAAATATTGTTCAATGTTGATAACATGTAGATAACATGCGTGGTGGTGAATACAGAGTTCGGATTACCGCGTATTAAAATCAATTATTGTTTACTATCTATTCCTACAGACTTTTTACTGTCAAAAAAAGCGTTCGTTTCAAAGCGTTCAATTTATACACTTTAAAGTAAATAACGCAATCATAATATACAAACAAAAAACTTTTTCAAAATTCATATTAGTACATGTTAAAATTCATTGCTGTTTATTATCGGTTGATGCAGACTTTATACCGCAAGAAGTTATTTGCTTGTGGCATTCTAATGGAGATTTACTAACTTTATAAATTATAATTGAAAATATCTGTAAATTATCGCAGATAAATCAGCCATACCTCTTTAAAGCATTTATGCTCAAAACCAATCACCATGTTTAAATAAAAGTGGATCCCTATTTCATTTGGTGTAAATTGAAAAATACTTTACCGATTTTACTAAAATTTTTTAATAAGTTTCCTCATACTTTATAGAAGATTCTTGTGAAACAAATACAAAATATTTGCAGTGTGGTCTGTATTCGCAATGTCGATAGATAAATATCGTTGAATGTTAAAAAAACTAAAATGTTTTTTTTCTACTTATTGACATGGCCAATTGTATGTCGCCATCAAGCATCAATAAATTTATTTAAATGTAGAACAATGCCGTGTATCAAAACAGTTACAACAAACACCAACAACATTCTCGTTTTTTTATATTTTAATCTTCTAGTTAATTCATAGCTAAGACTGGTCAATGTCTGTAGGATCATTTAATTTCAAATCTAGAACTTTTCAAGGCAATTTATTCTAATATATTCACGTAATGGTCCGAGAACATGTGAATGCTAGACTTTTGCCAAGTTCCAAACCATTGCCAGATATCACTAAATTTTACATTATCGAATAAAAGTTAAATTTAATATTTATTTCGATACTATATAATAAATACAAAAAAAAAAATACAAAAACACGCGACGTCTAAATTTCGTCTTCAATTCAATAGAGTGTACGTATATATAACAAAGTTCCACGAGATATCAAAGCTCTCCCTTTTCTTAGTTTTAATTATTAATTAAAAAGTATTTTTAAATAAATCTTATTATCACATTTTATAGCATTTTTAATATAGAATTTTTAGTTGATTTAAATGTATGTAGTGTAACCTGATTTGTTGATTTGTGTACATGGTTGATATTATAATGTACATATGAATTATTGTTAAATTTCTTATAAAAGAGCAACTGTTGAGTGTCTGGCCGGCTCTTCTCAACAGATTAGCGTTCCGAGCCGGATTTAGTTTACTACTTATAATGTTAAAATGCGGATGACAAACCTGGATGTTTGACCTGAAGACTAGTAACAAAACACAGACCACTCAGAGAAGAATGGAAAGAAGCTACTTGTATAACCAATTAAAAGAGAAAATAAGGAACACAGCCATCCGCAAAAACACGCGTGTAACAGATGTAATTACCTATTCCCTCCAAAGAAAGTGGAGCTGGGCAGATCACGTAGCGAAGTTCGCTGAAGACAGGTGGACACAAAGGATTATAAGACGGACGAGACCACGAAGAACCAGAGCGAGAGGCAGACATGATGCCAGATGGGCTGACGAGGTGGTAGCTACGGCGAGTCACCGGTGGCTTCAAGTTGCCAAAGATAGAGAAAAATAAAAACCTTTGGAGGAGGTTTTTACCTTGAAAAGGTCCATATAATTTAGTACAAAATTTTTAAAACTATTATCTAAAATTAAAAATTACTAATTTTAAGTCATTTGCATGGAATGAAATAAAGCTTTATTATTATTATTGCTAAAATAATCGACGATACAATACTGCATCTAAAAACCTATTTGAATAAATATTTAAAAAGAATTTAAAGATAGTTTGAATTTTATAAAATACATAGTAATTCTTATTTTAATTATGCTTTTGTTGTTCAATATATTTAAATGCATTATTTAATTATTTCGCTATTTAAAAAGAAGGATGTAGACAGTTGTAATACAATTTAAAACTGGTACAGCTGCTAACGACGTACTAGAAGTACATATGGTAATTATATAAATAAATAAATTACTTTTCGTCTTAGTAGATGCCGCGTTACGAACTAAGGTACACTTAATTTAAAACTGACTATTATTAATGATGTTATAAAATAAAACTATTTTGACTTTGACTCTAACAAAAATAATTCAAATAAATTTCATATAACAAAGTATAAAAATAAATATGCCTGTTGTAAGCATACATAAACAACCTTGGCAATAATTACGCCAGATTATACCAAAATAAAAATAACAATTAAACATAAATAATTATGAATAAATAACTATTTAAAAATAAATTAAAAAACGACATTAAACGGCACAATAAATAATAATAAAACGGACACGAACAATCTCGCCCGTGCACGGTATAGGCTTCCTTCGAAGATATTTATTACAGGATGTACCATAATCGCCACGCAGAGGACGATGCTGCCTATCCTCTGGAAACCTGTATGTGAGCAGTGGCAATACTATATAATTAATACACAAAGTGTAAATGATATATAACGTTGTATTAGAATTGAACTTGCGACCAGCGATCGCAAGTCTCATTCCTCTGCCGCTGCGCTGCCACTGTTCAACAAACAGTCTATTGTATGTTAATTAAAGCCAATTGTTTTTACTTTCGTTACAGTTATGTTATAATTGCAGGCCGCTTTTAACCGGTCCTAATCTATGTAGGAGGCTGTTTTTTAGTAGTGAACGTCCTTCGGCTGAATTTAAAATGTTAATTGCAAGGAGTGTGAAATATAAATAAACATCTGTGCCCTGGGCTGCTACGCAACCAATTAAAACTAATTTGAAGGAAACACATTACACAAATATTCACTTTAAATTGAATAAAAAAAAACCGCCCAATTTAAAAACCTTCGTGGACTCATGCACAACAAGTTAGCTAAAGATTACATGGTCAAATGCATAGTGTACGATTCTATAAAGGATATCATACACAACGTGCATTTATATATATATATATATATATATATATATATATATAAATATAAATATATATACACATATATATATATATGACACATTATTTCAGTTACTCAGAAATAATGGCCAAAAATCAATTCTTTTGTCTTCACGTATGAAATTGTTAAGTTTGCTGTCATACAAACTTGTTGTAAATAAAACTTCAGTGTTTACATAGTAATTTATTGACGTGTTTATTATTTTTTGAAATTTAGAATCTAGAAACATTATTTTTATGTACATATTCAATACAGCAAAATAAGAAGATAAGCAATTTTTTCAATGGATCTCCCCATCCCTGTTTCGGTTTCTCTGCAGGACGAGCAAGAAGTCGGCTCAGTACCAACCTTACACTGTGGAGTTTCCTTGGAGGTGCACCAAGCGTTTCCACTCAACGTTTCTGATCCGCACAGCCCGAGCTTGGAACGACCTGCTGGCTTCCCAAGTCTCCTCAGGGTCAGAGTGAATAGGTAACTACTGAGTGTTACTTTCCATAAGAGGAATTGTTGATTAAAGGCAGACAAGAAAGCTTTAAAAAAATGTATGCTAAGAAAAGGAAGAGTCTAATTTCATAAAAACTAGAAACAATATGAGCTTCCCTTTATTTTCACCCTTCAACTTAAAATAGATAATCAAAAACACGTTCAGATATAAGAATATTCGGCAGTCGATTTTTAGTGATGACTTTCACAAATGTCCTCGATGCAATACTCGAAGTAATTGCAGTTAGATAGCATTTGTAGTTAGATCTATTTTTGGGGAAAGTTTAAGGCAAGCGATGTCGTGGACACTCTCCAACAAGACGGATAGATTTCATTAACACGTTCACGCTAGGACCGATTTTGATTTCGATTTTTGTCTGTCCAGACCTGCAGATGTGTTTTTATACCACTATGTTAACTACCTCGTAGAATCCCCAGTGTAAATGTGTACGAGGAACAAATGACAAAGTAAAGCCCAATGCTATATCTAATACATAAAATTCTCGTGTCACGGTGTTCGAACTTAAACTCCTCTGAAACGGCTTGACTGATTTTTACCAAATTTTATATTCGTATTCAGCAGGTCTGAGATTCGGCTACTATCTATTTTCCATATCCCTAAGTGAAAAGGGTTGTTCACCCTTAAATTTTTTTTTTTAATTTTTTGACGAATTTTTATTTATTTATCATACAGCATACAAAAATACATACAACCCTAAATTTTTACCCCTCTACGATAAACCGTTATTTTTTATTTGTTAATTAATTTTTTTTTTGCAAAACAACGTTTGCGGGATCAGCTAGTTTGATTATAAAATTGCCAAGAACGGTGATGACTTATCAGAACAACTATCGGAGTAAAGATATTTACGTAAAACAATTAAATGGTAGGGAAAAAGTAAATAGTACACTTAATATGAGGAATCTTCCTCGTGAATGCCTGATATATTTATACGAGATGGAGCACAAAAAATATGAATATATCACAATTTAGACAAGATATTGATCACCTTTTGGTCAAAAAACAAATATACTGACACATACCCCGTGTATATGAAAGTGTATTTGTTGGTCTGAAATAAAGTCCTGTAGACGCTGCAAGGAAGCACCAGAATTTGTCCAAGAAACAGAGCAGAGATTATGCCATTATCAAAAACTACAAGAGTTAAGACGTGTTGTGGGTATGTCTAGGGTGAGCCAGCATTTAGTTTGAAATGTTTTAAAAAAATTCATAAAATAATAATTAATTGTCGAACACATACCACCGGTGGCTGGCTCCGGTGTAAACGTGTTAAAAATGACCACTAAAATTCATTAAATAGATGCTCTCACTCCGCCAAACACCGAGCTAAGGGGCATGACCGCGACCACTGTCAAGAATATGCGACGGAGAAAATGTACTTCTATTGACTCTATTCTAGTTTTCTTGCTGTCTTGATATGTATATATTGTTAAATAAATAAGTAAGAATTTACCAAGATATCATTTGATACATTTTTAAATTTATTTCATAATCGTTCAAAGACATTATATAACCTGAAGGAGTTACATTATAATTATTAAAGGAGTTACATTACGCAGATTAGTGAAAGGCATTTAACATACTTAAGTTGTAATATACGTGTTCCAGTTTTAAGAAGATCACATCGATTGGAAGCGGCGTCCAGTGTCTTCCGTCGATCTTAACAAGGCCGTCTGTCCATCTTACGGTTAAACGTCCTTGGGTCGAACGATCTCCACTGCGGAATCTTTATGCTGCAGCGTCCATCAATACTGCGAAGTATTGTCTACCCTGGCACACTTGTTTTTTTTTTAATATGAGGCCTCTCTTTCCACCCCTATTTTGTTCGGAACAGGGTTTTTTATTTCTTAACAATTTTTTCACATGAATTTTTTATTTTCGTCCTCATCTTCCATAGTTCACAATGTCTTTTATTCTTCCTTTCTATCATTCCATAATTCCATCTTCCTTTCTCAATCATTCCATTCCTTTCATCCATCCTCAAACACTTCAGTTGTATTTTCTATTGCAGTATCACAGCTTTATTTATTTTATTTATTTTTCTCATGTACACCAATTTTACATTATTTATTTTAATTTCAATAAATCTATCTTAATAAGATTAAATATATAATAAGACTTACAATATTTTATGTTCAACTATGTTTTATTCCTATTAATTACGTATTGTGCAACTTTCCTAAAGAACTTGAGGACTTGGCACACTCGTCATGGATGGACGTTCTACGCTTCGAGAATACACAATTGTAAAGTTTCAGCGCAACTAAACTTTGTGACCGTTTTTAATAAGGGCGCATACAACCCACCGAGCATTGGTCCGCAGCGACAATGCTCAAAAGTCAAATAGATTCCCTCTAACTACCTGTCCCGCTGCGGAGCCCTATCGGGGGCATTCATTACGGCGCTCGTGTAAAATCCATTGTTAATAAAATTAGTTTTGCGAGTTCATTAAATGTTTGTGTATGAAGCCGCGCGGGTACAGTTCTATTGGTATTATGTTTGTGTATGTCATAGTTCGAACCGCAAAACCTTTATTGTTAACATTTCGGCGACCGCGACGGTTATAAATGGAGAATACACGGTCTCTTATATAAGTCAACAATATTTAACATACATGTTATATATATATATATATATATATATATATATATATATATATATTATAAATAGACAGCTTCCGAGATGGTCATTTGATTGTAGTTTAAGATATTTTATTTTATTCTAAAACTAAACGGGCTTTTCGGAACCGATATTGGCGGGAATATATCAGGAGTTGCCAATCCCCGATCACCTTCGTTACCAGTTTCCTGGTATAAGTTCGTTACTATAGTTACATAATAACGTATTCCGAACTGATAGTTGTATTAGTCAGACAAAAACAACGGACTAATATAAGGTCCAGCCTTCTCGGGCGCACTTGTCTACGAATGCTAAATATGTATTTAATGATGGCTCAAGTTAAGATTCCAAATCTTGGGTTCTAACGCCATCATCGCCCGCCTGGATTTAAAAGCTATAACGGGCTGAGCCAAGGTTCCCGAGGGAAACTTCGAGCTAAGTTGTGAAAAGGTTAATAGGGCAGAGCTTGTGCGTTTTTTGTTTTATTTGGACCTACACTGCATGAATAAGGTAGTGTAGATACTGATACAAAATAAAAGGATGCTTTTATAATGATTAGTAATATATCTGCCGGTTGCAAGTTTATTTTGTGCTAAATTTTCGGTTTTTTTAAGATGAGAGGTTATCGTTTGCTTTGCTATTTACAAGGTTAGGTGGTAGAACATAACCAAACAGAGAAGGCGATCAGATTGATTTAAGTTTAAGTTAGGAAGCTCGAAAGCTGTCCCGAGAGTCACCCGCCAGTCACCAGCTTTCATATAAATTATCAATTGATTTGAGGTTTGTTGAGCGCTCGCGTCGGGAGCTTCATGGAATGATCAGGTCAGGAAAATATATTAAAGTTATAATGCAGCTTAGGAATCAATTGGACCAACGACTTTATTAAGAAATATTGAGAAAGCTTTTTGGTTATCGTGTTTGGAACCCATTTAACTATAAGTTGAACGATGTCACTAAATGGCAATTACAATTTTAGTTTCTTTTAAATCAGGCTCTTCTGGCATTTGTACGTGACTCAAGTGATCACTGTATCTATATATATTAGAGGTTCCTAGACTTTAAAGCTTCCAGTTCCAGTGGAACTCCTGCTGCTTTGTTTCTACCATATTCCCCAAACTCGACCAAAAATGTGACGATTAGATCTAGATTAGATCGTATTTATATAGATGAAAAATCACACAAGAAGTACACACAACACAAGTAGTATTTCATCCCTTGGTAGTGTAAACACGAATTGTATGGTGACGATGACTTTGCAGGTTTCAACACGTTTTTTCATATGGACCCTCTCTTTGCGGGGCCTCTCGTTCCTCTATCTTAATCTATGGCAGGATCTTGCATTATGAAATATTTTTTCAGTATTTTATTCTTTTTTTTTCTTCTTCCACCCTTCACATATCACATTCTCTCTTCTGCTTCTTTCATCATATCTTTTACTCTATTACTTTTATTTCCATTCAGGCTTTACACGTTGTAATTTATATGGATTATGTAAGTTTTTAGAAGTAACAGTACCTAAACTTCTTAAAAAATTGTTCTGCCTATATTGAAAGGTGAAGTAGATTTTAATAAATTGGAATAAAAAATATTAGTTTTTGTGGACTCCTTTGGCTTGTGGTTTACGTATTGTGAAGTCTTATTTTTTGTCACGTCAAAGTACCCCTGTCGAGCCTTCCGTAGATCTCCGGTGGCCACCTTGACCACTTTAGGAACCATTGATCTAGATTATAAGTGAAATATAATATGAATAAGAAGCGCATCGGCGACTGGGAATGCGCGGGCGCAGGTGAACTGTGTCGTTCAAGCTGCCCATATAAGCCTCCGCGCAAATATATTACGCGTATTCACACTCTCGCCTTACATTGAGACGCAAGCTCCGTGCGTGGACCAGTTCATTTGAGTGACAGTTCGAAAATAGAATGCGGTCGTCAGTCTCTGTATGTTGTTTTTTATTTATACCAATTATATCATATTTTATCTGTGCTTATTGTTACGAAATAACAAATTCTTATGTAATTTTTGTATTTTTAATTGTATATTGGTGTTTTAAATTTTAATTAACTAAAGTAAAAAGGTAAAATTGAAGTGTAAGTCGAAATATAATCGATTCTTTAATATGTGTAAAATGATTCCTTTAAATATTGTATAAACAAATTCAAGAAACCCATAAGACATGCGCATCTAATCAGAGAGGTCACAAACTTGGAAAGTATATGACACTTTCCGCAGGGAACTCATAATGAATGACGAGAAGAACTCGAATATATTGGATCTTAGCTAGCTTAGCTAACTATAAACAAATTAAAACTTTAATTTATAACATAACTGCATGGTAATAAATAATAAAAAGGGCGCCTAATTTCGGAAAGTTTGTACAGTTTGGTGCTTCTATTTGTACTTTTTTGTCATAAATATGCGGGATAAAAAAATTACATTCAATTATTTAAAATTATATCTATAATATAAATTCTTTTGACATTTATGAACAAATGCGTGCAAATTTGATTTTTTCGTTGTTATAAAAAAAAACTGTAACGCAATATGATAATATAAAAACTTGATTTAGATAATATTTAAATATTGTGTACCTAATTGATTTAATATTATTAATTATGTAATTATTTTCCTAATGTTTCATTGGTACAGAAAAGATTATATTTTTCAGTTTTAATAACATAAATGCTTACGTGAGTTGCATTGCATCTTCCAGTATATTATGTATAAATTGATATAGTGTGTATTCTGGGATTGACTTAAAGAATTTATATCTAGTACATAAACTAATAATCATATTAATATTTACCGGCCTTGCATTCCAGTCTCCAGAAATTTAGTTCACATTTTGCAAGCCTCTCTAATGGATAAAGTTGTATTAACTGTATTGTTTACAGGTGTGTCTTCTGGTGCTGGCAGCAGTCCACGCCGAGCTGCACGACAGAGGGAGAGCTTCGGAACCTGAGAAGAGAGCGCTGGCAAAAGAGAGTCCGAGCTTGAACAAACGTGCTCCAGCTTTATCTACAGGTGAGCAGATCGATGGAGAGAATGATCACTATATTACTAATGACTCTATTACCAGAACTCAAGCCTTTGTAATATTTAAAATTAAAAGTAAAACTTAAACTTTAAGTCGAGTATAAGCTCCATGAACACTGTTATATATTATTTTATTTTACATTTGATTTAAAAAAAATATATTACGTTTATGTTATTTATATTATTATCGTTTATATTATTAAGAAATAATAGTCAATAGTAACTATGTAATATCTAATATATAAAATTCTCGTGACACGATGTGCTTGATTGAACTCCTCCGAAAGGGCTCGACCGATTGTCGTGAATCTTAGCGTGCATATCGGCCAGGGTAGAGAATTGGACATCTATATTTCATCCCCTAAATGTTAAGGGTGGTCTACCTTTAAATTTTTGTAGACAAAATTTTTTGTTTACTTTTTTATGATACAGCATGCAAAAATAAATACAACCCTAAATTTTCATCCCTCTACGATCAACCCTTATTTTTATTAGTTTTTTTTAATGTTTCCTAGAAATAACATATACGGCAAAACAACGTTTGCGTGATCAGTTAGTTAAAGTATGAAATTATTAAAAACAAAAATTAAAAATAATATTTTGACATAAAAAACTAAACGAACATTACTCTGAAATCTTTACGTCTCTATATTTTTCGTAATGAAGTTTTGTTCATTCATTCATATCGGTCGATAGAGGCCTATTGGCCTATAGGCCTCTCCCAAAGATTCCCGCAAGCGGTGTTGCGCTGCTCAACGCATTTCCGCGACCTTGACTATATCGTCTGTTCATCTAGTAGAGGCCCACCCTCGGCGCCTTCCGTCTAGTGATCACCACTCGAGAATCTCATCATCAATCAGCCTCAACGGACGTCGGTTTTCCACTATTAAAACTACTTTATATATGAACGGTTAACAAATGATTCTAATTATATGAACTCTTACAGTAAGCTCCTCGCTGAACGCCGGAGTCGAGTACGCAGACACGAAGCAGCTGCCGGCAGACAAATCACCGTCGCAGGTTAGTACCACCATTACTGACAGACAGTAGGTCTGTGTTGATCACCACTTCTATATTTGTGTTACCAAGCAGTTACACTACACTACGGAAGAAAAATTTTCTATACACAAGTTACTCTGCTCTTTAGAGAGAAGGCAGTGTTTAGTAGAACTTTTATCCAAAAAACTCTACTCAGTGTTAGAGGCTAATAACTAATCCTAACTGGTTTTCCTTGATTCTATGCTGTGATACGTCTCTGTGAGAAGACGAAGAGTATGAGATATTTCCATCCACTAAAATCTTCACAGTACTTATGTGGGGCAATGGATCTCTCATAAAATGCTGGTATGGGATCCAACTCCCCCAAACTTTTTTATATCTCTCCTGAAAATAGTTTTTTTTTTAATACATTACATATAGTTTATAATATTTATGATTATAGTTACATACATCAGTAATATTATAATTTATTTACTATAAATTATGGGTTGAGTTGTTATAACCCAATTTTTTATATTTTTGTCCTCCTTTGATGTCTGTTAATATATATAAGACCACTTCGATATCATGGTCTCTGACGGAAGATAAGGATTTTACCTAGTTAAGCCTTTTATTCTTCGAGCTTATTTTTGGAGGAAGCCTACGGCTTACAGTTGGCGTTTATCGGCTGATATGATGATGATATCTTGTAAGTACTCTGAAATAGTAGTACTTATATTATAAAACGCGTCAGTACAGACTGAAATATAATTTTTACACTTTACGCGGGTGGTTAGATCTCTGATACACTCTAAGTTTTTGACCTCCCGGGCGTAAATCGATATTGGTTTAAATTAAAATGTTTTTTTTTTCATAATTAAAGGTTGTGTTAGTCTTGAAATGCCTGGACGGTATCGTTGAGATTCTATGTCATCTTTTTCCAGCAAGCCTGTTCCTTTATGACCCTTATGCTAACGTGATCTTTTACAACCTATTTTACCCATAAACAGTAGTTATCTGCATGTTACGGAAATGTGGCAAAAAAACTTAACACAGGAAATTTATAAAGGCATATTTTTCAAACAATTTTAATGCCATATTTTCGCTGTATGGAAATTCACAGACGAAATGAACCATACAAAAGCAGTGGAGGTTATAAAAATTCTTCCACTTTTTAAGTCGGTTATTTTATGCGAGATTTACGTAAATTGGTGTACATTTCTAAACTGTCACAATTTGCGTGCGCGAGCTTTTGAATCTTTTCATCTCCGTATTTCCGGTGTCTGCATTTACCAGAGCTTACGGCCACAGAGCTTTTTAAATACGTAAACTGGTTTTACTGAATTTTGCTCACAAATCTTATTTTTACACATCAAGTGAGTAATAAAAGTTAAAATATAAACAACACATACTGCTACATTACCTCGCGATACACTATTACACAGTGTGGGGACTTTTTTATTCATTTATAACTTTAAAACGTTATTGGTTACTTAATGTTTTATATTTAAGTGATGTACAGTGAAAAGTGTTAAAATGTTTTTTCCCAAAGAAATTAACAGCTAACAGCGTTCAACTGTCAAATTTGACAGCCAATATTATATACAATATAATATAATTAAACATCACATTATATTTATTATATTATTGTCAAGTATAATTAGTAAAATTCGTAATGGCATACGGATTTGAGTCGTGGTCACTTACAACGGGTCTCATATGAAGGCTCGAGGTGACGCAGGGAGCAATGGAGACGGCTATGCTCGGTTCGCTGCGAGATCGAATTAGAAATGAGATCCGCAGACGAACCAACATCAGCGACGTAGCTCGACGAACTGATTGTCTGAAGTGGCAGTGAAAGGTTCTCGAGTGGCGACCACGAGCCGGTAGGCGTGGCGTGGGCAGGCCCCCACTAGCTGGACTGATGACAAAGGAACGGTCGTGGGAAATCGCTGGTGCGGGTAGCGCAGGACTGGTCGTTGTGGTGGTCCTTGTGGCTTATGTCTTGTACTAGGCGACCGTCGGCTGAAAAGAAGAAGTAAAATTCGTTAATAAGGTTTTTTACACACATTTTACTATTTTATCTCCTATCATATTTACTTTCATCATATAGTTAAAAATGTTATAACCAAATAAGAGCTTTAACAAGTTATTTCAGCATGTTATTGTTACGTTCAGTCTGGAATAAGAGGTGAAAACAGAAGTAGTACAAAGAAGTTGTTCTACCCTCTGAGAGTTGTTACAGACAGTTATTACGGTACAAACAATATGAACGTGTGGCTTGTTGTTAATCGAATCCTAAACAAACACGTCCGTTGCACAAATATCGCACTAGCTAACGCACCGTGTTTTTGTGTTTAGACAATCCCAGCGGAGTCTAGAAATTTGATACAATATAATAATATAATATACGTTTCAGTGTTTCATTATAATTATAAATTGTGCGAACAAACGAAGTTTAATGGATGGGATATATTAATTGGGTTATATACTAATAGTGGGTGTGTTCTATTTATATTAAATGGTATTTATTTCTTTTGAGAAATATACCTGAAATATTCTATAAGTTTGTGGCGTGTCCATCTTCGTTTCAGCCAAACACTCTATGCAAGGCAAAGGAGTCCCCCAAAGATATTTATGGGAAGATATACTATGATCACCACACTTGACAGGAGGGTTGGGTTCGCAATTTAGTATATACGCAGAAGATTCTGGAAATTTTTTTTAAAAGCAGTGGCAAACTGGCATAATGCATAGTGTGAATTATATAAGATTATATCTCAGAAATCGAATCAGTGGTCTACTATCAGCAAATCTCAGTGGTTTATCGCTGGGATACCACGGCTTCAGGGGATAGGTGTCAAGTTTATGACCTCTAATTTATGTCACGAAAGCAATACGAGAATCTTTTGCCTAAATTCTATTTTATATATAAATAATGAAAAATATAGGAAAATAAAATTTTATTGCATTTCCTTTATTCATTGCAAGTTATATTATCAATTGAAAAATTTTACTGTTAGTAATTGTCCGTATTATTCGAGATAATTAAAGTCAAATGTAATGCAAGTTTCAGTTGTTATATATTAAAGTAACATTTGAAAGTCTAAATAAATGTTTTCGTTAGAGCTCGGAATACAGGTCTCAGCTCGGCGAGGAGGAGAGCAATGACAGTTGAATTGTCCGCGCCGCGCGCCGCTGTTGGAACGAAGACCAATCCCGTATTCCGTTGCCCTTGATTAAAAACGTCCAACACAACAACATATATATATACATAGATGTACGCTGTAAGAAATCCAAAACGCGTTTTAAATTTTAAACATTCACGAATTCCATTGAAATGGTATGGTTACGTCAACGTTTTTTATTCTTCTTCCACTTTTTATTATTTATACCATAAGCAAAACTTTATAAGAGTCCAGTTTGATACAAATTAGAATTAAAATGAACAATAAGAAGTCTTCAAAATGAACCCATACATATGTTGTTTTTGTGATCACTTTCACAGATATCCTTAATATAGGGTACAGGTGTTCCATTAATGATAATTTGATAAGTTTTATTAATTAATATTTTATTATCCTATTTTTGAATCCTCGGCGTTAAAATACAAGACACCTCATGTATATAGGTTAGATTTTTTATTACAATAACAGCTTTAATGTTATTATTTATTTTATATTTGATTTTTTCTAATATATTAATAAAAGCTATGTAACAATTTCAATTCAAAATATTACTACAGTGAAGTGTTTATCGACTAAATTTCTGATAATTAAACATAAATAAAAGGTACAGAATATTCAATAATTGAATATAAAAATTTTGTTATCAATAATTAGTTTTAAATGTTCAACTTTTTAAAAAATGAAATCTACAAAAAAATTTAAATGAATTTCTGGAGAACTGCGAAGCCATTATCCGTCTCCCCGTTGTCATTTGAATGCAAGATGGCGGACTTTTTTAAGTTCTTTCTGCTTACGCGTTATATTCGTTACGGCAAAACTGAGGACGTTCCACTTTTGTGAATAATTCATTCACCGTCGCCATCGTCGAGGAAAGTTTCCAAGTGTACACCGCCGGCAAGACTTTTCGATTCAGACTTTTTATTTGAACGCAACTAAAGATTTTTTTGTTTTCTTTTATTCTATTGACGGACGAGTATGAATAGAACTACATGTTTTTGTAGCCTTTTCCCCGCGACCGAGGATCAGGCCTATCGTGTTAGTCTCCCTTTACATTTTTCTTCAGAATTTTCTTTATTCGGAAATTTTGATGGAGCCTTACACGGTTGTATTGCAATCTTTTGTAACTGCGTGTACAGTCTTGTATAATCGTTCTTTAGCCCTTTTACCTTCTACATTGCCGACAACTATCAAAGAAAGAAAAAAAAAAGAATTGAACACACACACACACACACACACACACACACACACATATATATATATATATATATATATATAACTATTTTCATTGCTGTTGAGTGTGGTCACAAGGTGCGACTATCCAAGCGATCTAAGAGATCGACGATCTCCGGTGAAAAATGTATGTTGAAGTCCCTGGATGCCCTAAGATTAAGATAGCGATGCTCAATTTGATGAATTGTGTTCTGGAATGTTCCCATTACGTACTCAAGTGATCGCTACGAATGATGGAAAGTGGATAATAAATTATTTAAGTTCTAGGTTTGATTCTCGATTGAACAATGTTGCAAGGTCCAAGGTTTACGGGTGTCTGTAACATTCCCACAAAACATTGCCGACTGCGACGCACAATTGCGAGTATATTAGCTTTAGTATGTTTGGTATTGTCCCACGAAGTACCCACGGACCTTGGGGTATTTCCCACGAGTCAAGAGTCAGAAATTACAAGTTTTTTTATTATCTTCATCATTGTTGGGAGAATGATTAGGTAAACTGATCCTTTTTTATTTGCTCTAAATTATTCAATGTCTGTTTCACACAAAAGCAAAGGCAACTTTTGGGAGAGTACTTCAAACATATAACTACAAAGTTACTGCTGGTACTTTAAGTTATACTACTTTTTGCGCAAGTGGGGATTCCAAGTATTTCATTCTGTCCATAGTTTTCTTTATTCTTATTTTTGTATTAGTAGTGCTTTTGTATAAGTTATTAGTAAAAATATTAATTCAAAAATGCATTACCCAATCTATAAGCGTGGATAGGAAGATCATTTAAAATAACTTAGCTTAGTATGAGGCCTTCTTTTGGAGCTTCGGTCCACTCTTGGCCAGTTCTTAGATTTTTACTGTGGTGGTTGAAAGCTGTTTTGTGCGTATAGTGGAAAAGCGGCAGCACGCTACGAGTTCATCAGTATTGATACATTGATTCTACGAGTAGTCCATGCAATTCGTAACATTCGTGTCTAGCCCAAGACAAAGGTATTTGAGTTTTTCCGTTACATAATCAGGAAAAATGATGACAGCCTTTGATCAATGGAAAGAGATGAATGGTAACTACGACACCACAGCCCTTAGCGCTGATCAGGTTTAAGGTCCAGCAAGATGATGAAATATAGCGTCACGAACATTTCAAAAATGTTAAAAAAGTCACAAGTGTCCTCAAGTTGTACGAGGAGGGGAGGAAGCCGAGCTCTTAATTTGCTGGGGCGGACTCTCCATGGAGTGATAAGCAAAGTTACATCACCGGCTTGGGTGGTTACTAAAACGCGTTAAACATTTCAATAAAAAAGTAAGCGAATATGCCGACCCTAGAGTTCATCTTTAACATTTCATCCGTAGGACTTTCACAGCTGGACAAAGGTTTCCGCCGTATGTCCAGAAGGATCAGTTAGTTGTGACTTATATCTTCGATTTTATCATTTGCAATTATCAGGACGTTTCTCTTAACAACATAATTTCCTTAAGTTTATTTGAAGTTGATGGATATATACTGGTATGGATAATTTATAAATACATTCCAGGTCAGAGGTTTTTAGCACAGCTGTTGATATCGTTTCGACTTTAGTTACAGTAGATATCGATGTAATGAGGTTAATAAGAAATTTCCTTTTATGTATTGGAGTATTGAAAATAGACGCGAGTATTTTGCGTGCAGAACCCGTCGCTACGTTATATTATATTATGTATTTGTAAAAAGAATAGTAATATAAAATAAAATGTGTTATAGAATAGAGTAAATTGTCATACTTTGTTACGGTAGAATCGTTGCCGGGATTTTATTCATCATTTTTGCATTCTGTACTGGCGCATTCCAAAGTGGTAGAAGCATAAGTGTTAGTTTATATCCTGGTCAGTCTATAAACGCCTACTATAAGACATAGTCTTCCGTCAACAATATATAGGGGGGATATATATATAACACATATAACCAGCACGCTTATTATGACACGCAGAGGGCGCTGCTGCGCATGCTCAGGAAACTTGTTAGTGAGCAGTAACAATCCTATGATATTAAAGCGCAGAGTGTGAATTATATAATCGTATAATCGAACCGGCGATTTACGGTTACAAGTCACAGTATTCTGTCGCTGAGCTATCACAACTCAATTGATCGACAAATAAAGAATCATGTTAACACTGTACGAATCAAAACATATGTATTTTTTACTTATCAATTTCCATTTTTGAGTATTTATGTTGGTCGCCTAGGTCATCAGAAATATGTCAAAAGAGTACAGATTGGTAAATACTAGCACTGAAATTGAGATGCTTTATAATTATATTTTTCAAATTATCAAATTACATGAAATCCAAATGCACTTTCGGACGAGAACAGCCTTCTATTAACTCGGTCATTATATTTATATCACTTACAGATGTTCATAATTAGTTCGAGAAATTGCTTCTCAATTTATATAATGTGAATTCTTTTACACTAACAATTATTTTTACAATTTTTGGGATGCTTTATACTTTATACAGCATGACAAATTTTTAAAGCCGTGAATGTAAAGCTCATTTATCAACAACTTTTACACATATTTGAAATCATCTTATCCCAAGTTATCATTTTGAAATATTTATTAATTTTATGTTATATTAATTAATTTTTACAACGCGAACAGCCAAAAAAACAACCTACCGCCATCACTGTTTTCAGCCCATTATAACTTAGGAGTCTTTAAGACAAGAATGAATAGGTTTCTTCTAGCCAAGCGTGTATCTACTTAGTCTTGCCATAAATATTGTTATAAAGAAAAGCACGATTTTTTTTTTATACGTAACATTTATTCCTTTCATAGTGAGTTAGTTTAATACATCAATATATAACTATTAAAAATATACAATGTTTATTCGAAGTGGTCTCCATTGGCTGCAATACAGTCTTTTAAACGTTGAGGCCAGTTATCAATAGCAGCACGAACTCTTTCTAGAGGAAAATTCTTCACTGCCAACCGAATGGATCGTTTTAGGGACTCCAAATTATCATGGCGTTTAGAGCAAGCCTTACTCTCTAAAACTGACCATAAATCATAATCCAATGGATTAAGGTCAGGACTTGACGACGGCCAGTTTTCAGTGCTGATAAAGTCCGGAACGTTAGTTTTCAACCAAGATTGGGTGGATCGAGCTCTATGACCCGGTGCCGAGTCTTGTTGAAAGCACCATTCTTTGTTATTGAACATGGTGTTAGTTAAAGGCTTAACTACCGTCTCAAGAATGGTATTTTGATAAACTTGTGCCGACGTTTTAATACCTTTTTCACAAAAATATGGCTCAGTCACCCCTTCATAGCTAACACCCCACCAAACCATCACTGAAGTGGGATAATGCCCACGTTGTACTCTGTTTACTAATTGCGAAGCTTCTTTAGAGCTTCCAGCATAAATACGGTCATTTTGTTTATTAAAATACTGCTCAATTGTAAAAATTTTCTCATCCGTAAACAAAATTTTTTTGTGACCTCCCTTTGCGTACCGCTTAAGTAGTTGTTTGGATTTTACCACCCTATTCTTCTTTAAATTATCAGTTAAGAAGTGACCAGTACGTCTCTTATAGGCTGCAAGTCCTAAGTCATCTTTTAATATACGCGACATGGTTCTAGGAGCTATCTTCATCTCCCGAGATAAAATCTTTTGCTTACGGACAGGATTTCTTCGAATTCTTTCCCTAACTGCTTTAATCACCTTTTTCACACGAACGGTACGTGGACGGCCAGATCTTTTTCTGTCACAAACAGAGGAGGTATCATTGTACCTATCAATAGCCCGGTAAACAAACATTTGACTAATACCAAGCGGGTGGAGGGTTTTAAAAATTGCACTTTTCTCCATACCTACTTTATGTAAGGCAATCACAGCGATTCGGTTCTCTTTATCACCCCACTCCATTTTAATATAACAAAATATTTAACAATATAATGGCGCGAAAATAAGAAAACACATCAAGCAATCATATAAAAATGACAGATTCCAAATTCAAACGTAATATTTTCTTTTTTTGAATAGTAACAGTATTTATGGCCAGACTAAGTAGAACCGTGAGACAGAGATCAAATGATTCGTCTATAAAAGATAAAAAATGTGGTAACACGTTTTGGAAATGCTTTGTCATACTATCTTACCATTACGTTGTTTATTTTTAATACCATTGATTTTTGTATAGAGTGGGTAATACAATCTATTATCTCCTATTTTAGAGTTACCAAAACCTAAAATAGTTGACATAGTTGAGTATAAGTTGTTTTAAAGTTCACCTGCTAATTTGACACATACCAGTACGTTTGCAACATGTCTGCATCAATTAAAACGAGATGAAAAAAGTTGACCGAAACGGCCTGCGGCGCGCGTACCCGTCCGTGCTTCAGTTCTTGCGTAATTACAGTTAAATAACTTAAATATTATCAGGTCGTTGACCCCGGCGGGTTGCGCAAGGTATCCGCTCGCGAATGACTTACATTTGTTAGTGCTCTTATAATTGCTTACTTTCATTAAGTCGTGACGTCACAACTTCCAAATGATGGAATGCCTTCTTTTCTAGGTAACGTTGTTACGTCCGTACATTATACAGAAAGGCTTTCATCTAATAAGGAAAGAGCCCGTTTACCGAGCATTTACCTTGGCCATGTTAGGCATCTATTTGCTACACCTTGCATTGAATCCCTCACAACTAATGATCATAACCGTTTTAGAAAATTTCATGCGGATTGTCTTTACCATCTATGCCAATCTTTGATAGTGTGTTTAACTTCCGATGCTGTTGTACCTAACGTATTTCGGGCCTAATCGGACCAGTGCAAGGGACTACGGACTCTAGGTCACATCTATCCACATTTCTGGTTTAAAATTTTTTCCAAGCTATGACCGCTTTTCTTTGCAATGTTCTTTGTGCATGTAGTGGAAAGGCGAGTAGATCCTCCGAGTTTTATCATTGAGCATTGGTTCTACAAGCAATCCTTGGAATTAACAACATTCATCTCTAGCACCTTATTAAAAGAATCTTTGCTAATCAAAGGTTTCATTAGTGTTAAAAAACTTTCCGTCTATTTAATGTTATTTCAGTCTGTCATGCAAGTAATTCTCGATAAAAGGTAAAGTACTGCGGGAATCTCTATTCGTGGTCACAGGTCGTGGATGTTACTTACATGTTTCGATTTATTGATACTAAATCATATCAATATCCTGTTGTCCATTTCACTGTTTGTAAGCTGTGGTCTCGAAGCGATAAATTCAACATCATCATAATCAACATTATCGTCATCTTCGCTATCATTGTCATCATCATCATGTCCCTCATCATCTTGACCTTTAGTAATATTTATAATATTATCATTATACTAACCGATGGGTAATATTGGATAAAGATTTTACGTATGAGTAAATCCTGTAACTCTCTTTGTTCAGCAACTTACGTGTACGTTTCACTAATTACAAGGTCTGCTTTTACGTTTCCTTTTCCTAGTAACTTCTCTACCTTTGCCAGTACTCGCCTTTTTGTAGTATCTTCTCTCTTTTTTCTAGTAATTACTCTAACTTTTCTAACACCTAATCTCCCTTTTGTAGTACATAATCGTACTTACGTTACTTTAATAAGTAAGTTATGACCTTGAATGACTTTCCTTGACCGTCATCTATCTTCGGTAAGAAAGTCGTCTAAGTTTCTGACGTTTCTCGACAGAGAGAATACCCCACGCCGAATCCGCAGTTTGCCAAGTTCTCAGACCTTCTGGCAGGCCAAGCGCCCTCCTACCAGGCCGCGATAGCCAGCCAACTCTTCGCGCCCATATCAGTGTATCAACCACGAGTGAGTCTATGAAACATAAAAGAAGTTTATTAATTAAATTATTTACATTTAAACGCTGATCGACAGGCCAAAAATATGTTTATTATTGCCAAGAAAAACTAGGGTACCGTTATTAGTATTTATCTTGCAGCTTGTATTCCTAATAAGGGATAGACTGCATGAGTTTCTTCACAGATAAGTATGCAGACAAACTGATTACTAATTAAAAAAAAAATAATAAGTAATTTCGCTACTGCGAAATGAAATGTTCCAACTACTGTAATGACCTTAAGGTAAAAAAATCACATTAAACTTGACTAAGATTAGATTAGATCTCATATTAGTAAGCTAGGATGGTAAGAGAACGTGTTCGTCTTTAATCGAAGGGCATGGGTGGATCCTGCAGGATTTCCTCTGGTTAAATTCATTGTTAAAACGTAAAATATTAAATAAAACACATTTTTACAGACTGGAACACCGACGACTTATGAAGTGTCGGCACCAGTGCCGTCGCAACTGGCGTATAGCGAGCATTACCAACAACCAAACGCTGTACAATACACACCGCAAGTCTACACGCCCCAGGTGTCCAGTCAAACAGGTCTCCAGCAGCAAGTCTTCGCTGCGCCTCAAATATACAACCAGCCGCAGTACCAACAAATACCTCAAGCCAATTACCAACAACCGACAGCTTATAATCAAATCCCTATCCAGTACTCTCAGCAGCAGTTCAAGCAGCTGGACAGTCAGCAAGCTCTTCAATCGGTCCAGTATCAGCAAACGCCCAAAGCTTATTCAGATGATCAACAGAATCTAGTTCCTCTCCAATATAACCTGGCCCCTCAAACGTACTATTCCGAGGGTCAACAGCTACAACAACAAGCATACGTCCATAACCAACAACCCCAAAACTTCCAGTATGTACAACCAGGAGTTACGTACTCAAGACAAGAGGAGGTGCAGCAGAATATCTATAGCCAACCGGAGCTGAAGAGCTACGTGAAGCCTCAGCCACTGCCGCAGGTATTATATTAGTAATAATATATTTCCATCGCAAAGAGTTCATCGAATACAATTTTTTACTTCATGTTGGTAAAAGGTTAACATTTAAAAACTCTGTTGTACCTTTACCACGTGTCCTATGTGTTCATCTCTGATGGCTTGTTTGCTATTAGTGGGTCGCTTTTATAAGATTTTTTTTCAGTTTGGTATCAAGAGCGTAAATTTTAGTATGATCCGATTTGTGAATGTATCTTAGTTTTCAAATTCTTTTTGCTAGATGAAGACCGTCATTTGGCTGTTGAAATTTAATAAATAATCGATCGAATTTATATATAATCGAAAATTAACCGGTAGAGTATATCGGGGGCCTTAAATTGGGTTGTTATTTTAGATGTTTTGCCGCTAAGTTCTTAGGTCTGAGAATCCTTAAGTGGGCTGCTCGACTCGAGTTGTCACTCGACTCGTGTTTATCATACCGATATGTAAGTGTCCTAGATAGTGGACCGTTAGATTGGTGGCTATAATCATGTTTTATATTATGTTTGTTTATTATTATGTATGAACAAGTATTAATGTGACTTGCAGAACGCCCCAACGCAGCCACAGGGACCAGTGAGCTTCGCCAGTTTCTCCCAGAACCAGGCCCCTCAGTCTATTATACACCACCCGTACCACCAGAGCCTGCAACAGGTTCAGCAGTACTCTGGACAGGCAGCACCCGTTCTTCCTCGAGTAAACGCACACGAGAGGCAATTGGCATACTTCAGACAGGGTCCGCAGTTTCAAATTGTACCTCAAGCGCAATTAGCCCAGCAGTCACAAATCTACCAGCAGCCACAGACCTATCAACAGCCACAAGCATACCATCAAGCTCAGCCCCAAATCCAATATTCCGCCCAGCCGAACCCAGGGTACCAGGCTCAAGCAGCAGCGCCTGTCTTCCCCGCCGTACAGTACTTCGGAAAATACGCGCAATCTATTTTCAACAAGAAACAACAATGATACAAAGTTTTAAGTTAAAAACACTGTAGCCAAAAATACTGGTGGTAATCACTCTGTACTGATATGTAAATAGTATATAGATATACTCGTTTAAGAAAATTGTAAATTATACTTATAAATATATGAAGGTGTTTTAATTTGGTTAAATAGAAAGTCGACTCTAAAAATTTCTTGGTTGCGTGCTGTGGGCAGGGCAGTCATGGTCTTGCTATTTCTCTCATGAAGCTTACACTTGATCCGTTTATCGCAAAGCTAGGATGACTGGACTTTGGATCGTTTTCTCTACCCTAGACAACAAGCCTCTCCATAGCATCGTCTCTGTCGCATAACGTATCCAATGTTATAAAATTTGACATCTAACGATTGCCGAAAGGTATTACAAGTAAAACGTATATCCTTGATATGTTTCTCTTCTATCTCTCCCACGTTTTGCAAAGTACAGAAAAAATTAAAGATATTGCAATAACGTCAAATATTATCCGCATTAGCAATCAATCACTGCCCGTCAACTACTAGACATAATATTATGATTAAAATGTAAGGTAAATTTATTTACAATGTAAAATCTTTATTTATTCTTCCAAATCAATTTCTTTTCCTTCAAAGTAATCCCCGTCTAATAAAATGCAACAGTTGGAATGGTCTTTTTCCGGTAAAGCCTTCAAGACCTTCTTGGATTCGATTTTTATTTCCTCAATCGTGTCGCCTGCATTGGCCTTTTGAATTGCTATATAGCCAGAAGTAGCTTGGATTCAAATCAGGTGAATACGGTGGTTGCGGAACGATATCAGTCGAGTTTTTGACGCATATTTTCCAAAAATTAAGAGATTTTGGCATCAATTGAGACTTGACGCATTTCAGACAAAAAACATTTTTTAAAATGTTTAGAGCTGAGCCAAATGTTATAGACAGTTCTACCAACATAGGAAAAAAAATTACTTACCTTCCCAATGCCCAGGAGTTTTATATGACAATTACAATTACTCTTTGATCACATTAGTATTTTATTTTAAATTATATGTAGCTAAAATTCAAATTACATAGGTTCATCGGAGGAATGATGTCGGACAATTTGATAGTAAAAGTAAAACAGTTGTACAGCGGGTTTCTCGACAAAGGTAAAGACTACTTTCATTGCCTTTTTAAAAAGCAGTGATATTAGCTAATCCATTATCTAAGTGATCCATTCTATGCTTATTAGTAACGCGCACACGGTTTTGCAACATCGCGTCATACGTAGTGTTTGGTAACAGCTGTGAAAGCTTTAAGATATTTTATTTATTAATTTTTATTTATTATTCTTTATTGTACACGATAAGATGCATAATATACAGAAAAGTACAATGGGCGGTCTTATCACACAAGGCAATCTCTTACAGACAACCATAGTAAGGAAAAGATAAAAGTACTTATAAAGGGTACAAAAAAATACATATTCACAAACAAATGAACATAAATATACATAAACATACATAGACATACATACTTAAATATACATACATACGTATATAACATATATACTTATAATAAAAAAGGTTTAATACATATTCTAAATATAATAAAATAATAAAAAAAAACATCTAACTGACTTCGATCAGTATTGGTTCGATCGCACTTGCCTCAGAAAGAAGCAAGAAGAAAAAGAAATGAACTGACAGGAATGAAAATAGTGAGTGTTTAGCACGTTCGCTGTCAAATTATGTACGGAACACTATTTAAAAGTAATGGTTTCAAAAATATTAAATAACATAATGATAATATAGTAACAAATAGCGTATTCTTAATTCGAATTGCTTTATATATATAAATTATTTATTGTTTACTATAAACAGACTTTGTTTTGGCAGAAGTCATTGACTTGTTGTATTCCAATAGCAAATACATATTAATGTTCATAGTGTATTTACAAGGCAAAATAAAAAAAAACCTATACCAAAGTTTCACTTGCAAAAGGAAGTAAACGGAATTGGATTTTTTAATAAAACGCCACAAAACATAATTGGACTACCATTTACAAAATCCAAAATGTCATATTAAAAATATTAACAAAAAAGCTAATTATTTAATAAAAGAATATTTAAATGACAGGAATCTTTAGCAGTGATGTCGCTTGATTATTTTGATTTCTTTTAGTCTATATTTGATAAAGTGTATATGTGTTAATCTGTATTGTGTAGTTTTTTCTTGCTACTTCTCCACAACTATAACACCTAGTAGAATAGTGACAAAGATAAATAGTTTAAAAAAAATAAGTTGACGATCAATAAGAATTCTGATAAAAGTTCCTAATGTTGATTAAATACATTTTATTTTTATATAACATACTTCAGAGTGATGACTGAATAAATATATAAATCATTTGTCACCAAATGAGGTACACATTCAACACTTTAAAGCTTTTGCTGTCAATCTTCAATCACCATGTTTAAAGCTGTAATGCTAATGAGCTATGTGAAATCACTTAATCTGTTATCTAAGTGATCCACTCTACGCTAATTAGTGCGATGTACACGGCTATTTAACATCAAGTTATATTTATAACCATTTAATCTTTCCAACTTAAGATAAGGCAAGTTATTTCGTTAACTTGGATGCCTTTCAATAAAAATTAGTTTATTTATACATAACTTCTTGCGGCACGAAGTCGCTATATAAATTTTTAAATAAAGGCAGTTTAACAAGTGAAATATATGTAGCAAAAGTAGAATGTGGTGTAGGTTATATTTCTGCGCAGCTACCTTTTAAACTGCATTTATTTATTTATTTACACTTTATTGTACACCAAAAACAGTATATAAAATAAAAAAGGAAATGTAACAAAAGAAAACAAGTAAAATAGAAACAATTTGCTCGATGCAGTGCAGGATCGGTCATATATGTCTTGCAGGAATCCCGTATTGACTTGTTTTCTCCTCAGAGGCAAGGGTATCTTGAATATAAAGAATGTTTTTACTAAAAGAAAAGGGTGAACTTAATAAAAACACATTTTTAAAGATTTTTGCCATTGGTTTTTATTTTAAATGTATATTATAACAGTAAGAAATAGTAAAACATCTAAAAGTAGATAAGATGACATTATTTAAATGCGTCGGCATGCGTTTGAGAATAAAAAACACACACACAAATACAAATAAACGCTTGAAATAGCGTAACAATTGTTTTGTAGCAAAGTGCAGTTTCCGATTCCGTCAATAGATGTCGCTACGTATATTCATAGCAATGAAAACTGAAAACATTAGAGAGAGTTGTTAAATTTAATTGATAAAGATTACTTAACATATATATTTCATAAATATATATATTTGAATGTTTTCCGCAAAGGAAAGTTTAATTTTAAAGTAAAAATTTTTCTTTCATTTTTCATCTATATTTTTCATATATAATTTGATATAGTGCTGCCCCAATGAAATTTTGAATTTCATAAAAGTAATTCCAATTATATGGATACATGTTTAGTTCATATAGTCTTATCAATACTTAGAACCCCTATTACCCTTGTGAATTCCACCGGTGTCCGGTCAAGTGGCAACATACTAACACCGACATAGAGTAGCGTAGAGAATAAGATATTACACAAACTCTCGCTCCCCACACGGCCACGCCCCATGCTCGATTTATGGGACAACTTGCACGAACTATATCTGAAATGAATTCGGCCATTTATAACTTTCGCAGCAAACAGTATAAAGTTGCTGACAAAAAATTCTTTGTTATATCACAGATAAAATATCCATATATAAATATGTTTTAGTTGTATCGTTGATGGGCGTATTTATAAAAGAAATCTGTTTAATATATGGCCTCTCACTCCGAGCTTCGTTGTTAAGCTCGTAGTCGCTCAATGAGTCACGGAGAGACCTAGACCTATGTTCAGGAGTTTTCCACAAGAAATAAGGAGATATGTAGATAAAGACAAGCAGCAATGTGCACGCCACATAATACAAACAACAGATGGCTGTTATGGTCTTAAGTTTCTAAAGTGAAAACCGGGATTCAGATGGCACAGTATGACAGATGACTTTGTGAAGGTAGTTGAAAGACGACACTCCATACCAGTCCTATTGGTGATCTATCATGATCTATCAATTCTTTTCATAAATAATAGAGAACCTCTCTTTTCCTAATTGTTCTCTTTTCGTAAAATACTTATAAATTTGTTACGTTCTTTTCTGTGCGTCAGTACGCATTATGATTATATTATGATCAGTATCATATTAATTAGTCAACTTTAATAGTCTGTGGAACTTGGCGAGGTCGTGAATGGGGTTTCATTTCGTCTCCGTCTTATTATAACACTGGTCATTTGAAAAGTTATAAATGTCACAATAACATCATGTTCCAATTTTAAAATTTGTAGTATGTGTTTTATTGAAATTTGACGTTTAAATTATTTTAGTCAGTTTGATTTGAATTAAAAATGATGGCTGTACAAAGGAAGATTAAATTTGTGAGGGCGGAGCGAAAAATAATTCGCGATACCGCGCTGCGTGTGCGGGCGATAGCGCCTGTCGTAAAAGAATAGCAAACAAACACTGTCGCGCCGGATTGCCTGCAAATTATACGGGCGCTAGTTTATTTGTACAAAAACTTTTTGAATGAACACTACGTTTTTGTTATATAATTTTTAACTCATGGCGGTTATTTCTACTTTTTTTATTTCATCTCTGTGGATACAATTGGGGTATATTTATGTTCTCACAAACCAAAATTCATCATGTACAAATATTTATTTATTTTTGTACAAAAATGCGCTAGAAACAAATTAATTGAAATGGTACAAATAAACATTATATACGACATTATAAAAGAAATCAAAAAGTCATTTACAAACGGGCTAGCGCCGCATAAGACTTCAGACAGACAGACGACGACGACAGTTAAGGTCTTGGGATAAAGTAAAATATCGATCGCATCCAACAGGTCTTATTGAAAATCTATGGAGGTAGTCCAATGATCAGTAGATGTTCTAAAGCTGAAATGAACGAAATCATTTCATGGTTGCGCCTTTCTTTTCCAATAAACGTAATATTCAATTATTATTCATGCTATGTCTGCTATATCTGCTAAAACTCTTGCCTGCTAATTTTATTGTAGGCGTGTTTTTAAGAAGCAACAAGAGTAATGAACGTTTCAAACTAAGCTTGTAGAAGGAATAAACTTTTCGTCTCTTTGTAACCGAGTCTCTAACTTTTACTCAAATTAAATTGGCTCGGAGTAACTGACTTGTGCCGGTCGCAAGTATATTGCATTGTAGGTCATAAAGTGACTTATACACGCTCAAAGCGGTAAGTGTGAAAGTTACCTAACTTATGCAACTTTAATAAGTTTATATTATGTATATAACTTAACATGATGTGTGCTCACATTGTATCACTAAACTACAAAACAGTAGTGATATACTGACAACCTAAATATAGAGATTAAATATTGTAATTTTCGATGCAGAAATTTATGACTTATAAAAGGTTAGGTTAGGTTAGACCGATTTTAACGGGACTTATACTGGGAGGTAGCAGATGTAACAAGAAGTAAATTAAGCTGCTTTTATTCTAGATATATTTCTAACGAAAAGTAAAACTATGTGAACTAAATATTTTTGTATAACTGAGGCAGAATACAGTAGTTTCATACCGATATATTTAAGCAATAAATTAAAAATTATAACACTAGACGTAGAAATTTGTTACTTGCAAAAGTATTTAAGTATTAAAAGCATGTATTTTATTTTTATACTAACTACAAGTTATTAAATCATTCGTCTCCCGCTATGAAAGATTTCACGTTAATTATAATGTAATCAAGCAAAAAATATCGCGTACTTAAAAGTAGAGATCTAAAGGAGCCGAGAGAGTTTGTACATTTTAAATGAAATTATGGAAGATTAGAAAAAAGTTACGAGTAAAAATAGTGCAGACATTATTTTTTTTTCAATTATTATAACATATAACCTACCAAAAATATGGCGTAAATAAAGCTTTAGGAGTAGAGATCTTCAGAAGTCGACAGAATTTTTCTATTGTAAATTCAATAAAACACTGTTGTGTGAAGTAAAGAGACATAACTTTTTCACACGGAATAACAATTTATTGGAATATGATTTAATCAAGAAATAACTTGAATTATTGTGATTGTTTAGTGGGGGTTCAAGAAGTGTTACAGCGAAATGTATTTACAGCCTGATGAAGGATTTAAGCCTGATA
Source organism: Battus philenor (assembly GCF_028537555.1). NCBI lineage: Eukaryota > Metazoa > Arthropoda > Insecta > Lepidoptera > Papilionidae > Battus > Battus philenor. The sequence continues at coordinate 15,201,460 of NW_027181673.1, read as the reverse complement.
AGAGAAAAAGTCGGCTTTAATCTGTTTATTTGAAATTTGGTTCGATTAGTCGTAAGTTGCTGAATGCGTGCAGCGCTAGATCGATCATTGTAGCAATCTTTGGGAAAGGCCTATGCCTCCTAGTGATCGTCTAACAGCTGAAAAGAATGAAGAAGAAAAATGTGAAAGAAGAAAAATGAAAAATGAAAAAGAAGCTGAAAAGAAGGAAGAGTATAAAAGTTGTGTTTGTGTAATTGAATGCTAATATAGAACGAAGGAGCCCGCAAAACCTGCTATACCAATCGTCAGTCTCAAGGAACGTGTCCTGTCCATCTAGATCAGAGTTCCCCAAACTTTTTTGTGTCGTAGACCCCTTGCCATGTTTTTCCGTGTTGGGTAGACCCCCCTACTTACCTGATATTGATTTCCTGTCAATTTCTAACTATAGTGAAGTTTAGTGTTAAAAACTTAAAGTAAAAACACATGTTAATTTATACATTTATTAATTGAATTTAAATTAAAACTACTCAAAATAAAATTTTGTATCTGTTATGTAAAATATACGTGACATTAAATAAACATAAAATAAATTATAAATAAAATAACTTAAGCAATAAGTCAATATTTTTAGTGAGAAGGATGAACCTGATGCTTTAATAATAAAATTACAACATTTGGCGTCAATTTTGTAAGGGTTAATCTTAAGTCTCCTCGGCTAATGATGTCCAGTCTGTGGACCCCCATTTTCATTTCATGGACCCCCAAATTTTTTTCGCTGACGTAGATCCTTTGCAGGTTGTCATAGACTCCTAGTGGTCGATATAGACCACTTTGGGAATCACTGATCTAGATAGACCATTTCGTTGAACCCATGGAACTCTAAAAAGTCACATAAGGGAAATGGGTCGTTAATTCAAAATCATTATCAAATATATTCATTCTATTCGCGACTGTACCTCACTTTATTAACTTGACTGCACCTTATTGGCGGCGTCTGACGCGCGCGGCATCAAATATGGAGCCGACGTAATAAGCGAGCTAATGGATGGGGCCCGCTCTGTCCAGTACACCCCCGTGAATAATACTCACGCGTCCGTCGCCGGATGAATATTCAAAAAGGCTTTGATGGCCGCGTTACGGTTGCGCGCGACTGTACAAACGTTTCTCTTTGTGTACAGCATCGCTGAAAGCCTCTGCCATTGATCAATTAATATTAGAGTGTTTGTCGCGGAATACCAAAAACTACCACCGCAATGTTTGTGACTAAAATCCAGACCATCATAAATATTATCCATCAAGTAAAACTAATGTGTTATCGCGGGACGGGATATTTCTGCAATGTGTTCTAGATTTGACAGACACAGCTAACTGCCTCGGCATATTTATTAAAAGGGTATTATTTAGTTCGACCCGTACAGAATTTATTTGGGTCAAAATTAGAAATTGAAATTTAAGCACCTTCCCGTTGTCAGATTGATCTGAAATTTGGTACACACATTTAATTTAGATGACAATACAATATAATAAAATCAATAACATTATAAATCTAAGATGGCCGCCGATACAAAATGGCGGATTACATATTTTTCCTTAACCCCCTCAATATGGGTATCAAATGAAAGGGCTACATTAGTAAAACACGATGATTATGTCAAAATTTAAAATTCAAGATGGACGCCATTCCAATATGGCGGACTAGGTACATATTTTCCACAACCACCACAATATGGGTATCAAAAAACCGTTTAAAAAACCGTATAACTTAAAAGTTTTTTTACCGATTTTTATTTTACGTGACTACCTGACCATTAATTCACGACTTATGTGCGACTATAGTAAATCATAAAGTGACATAAACAAGTCCAAAACGGAAAGTGTGAAAGGTATCTAAAATATGGAACATTATATAGTTTATATCTATACAAATAATCAAAATTAGAGCGTCTGTTTGTAATAATAAGATAACAGCATTATACTATTTTTAAAATTTTTGTGTCTGTTCCAGCTAATTTCTAAAATGGCTGAATCGATTTTAAAAAAGACTTATACTAGCGGGTAGCTGATGTAATAAGGAGTAACTTATGCTAATCTTATTTTAGAAAAAATCATGAAGGAAAGAAAACTGTATAAACTAAATATTTTTTTTGTTAAATACCACGCGGACGAAGTCGCTGGCACAGTTATGTATATAAGTTAACATTTGGTGTATTCTTACATTGTATAAATAAGGTAGAATACAGTAGTTTTATACGGGTGTATTCTCGTAATAGAAAAAGAATTCTAATGTTAGTCGCAGAAATTTATGACTAGTAGGAAAATATTAGAATATAAATTTCTTTATACATACAAACTACATATTAATAAAGTATACGTTTTCTCGTTATGAAAGAATTCATTACAATTATAATGGAATTAAATAAATAATATCGCGTTCTGTCTGAATATGTCCAAAGGAGTCGAGAGAGGCTGTCCGTCCTAAATGAAGTCCAGGCGGATGGCAGATAAGTTATTCATGAATGCAAACTTTCGATCGGGAATCGATTCGCGGAAGTTTTTGCTGACTGAAATTTCTGGAAAATTCTTTGTCAAATGAGTTTAAACATAACGAAAGATTTCAGAAGAATTACAAGAATAGGTAGTAATAATATTCAAAAATTATAAAGATTCTCAAACAGCTCTGAAAAGATAACGGTACAAACAAGTATTTTGCAACCTTATATGTGCCATGTCATCTGGTCTTTCTAAAATACCCCACCTGTGTAACAATATATATGTTTTTTTTTATATTAAAGCGATAGAACTAAACCCGGGCTGAGTCCCTTTACGAATTGCCCTCCTTCTTTGTAATTATGCGGAGAACTTTAAAATAATTATGCCATGACACACCATAGCTATTCTAAAATTCTTACGACCTCCTATGCAATACATATATATATATATATATATATATGTATGTATGTATAAACACAAACTCGCGTCGGGCATTGGCGCCACGTTGCTACAACAATTCTTCTAAATCGAAGGCCGGGTCAGATTCGCAGTCAGTGAAGACCACGTTTTCCCGATGGTTGCTAATAGCTATATAGCTTTTCAAAATAGCAAAAGCATTTGGGGTATCTCAATGCGTCAAGCTAGTCTGCCTCGAGGTACTCTTTGAGTGAGCGTCGAAAGGTCAGCGTGTAACTAGTTCACCAGCCCTGTGCTCTCGGATGATTAAGACTATTCAGATAAAAACAGAGCCCTTGTCTAATCCAGAACCTTAATATTGTATCTTTAGAACTATAGTAATAGAGAGGACAAGACTGAGTTATTTCGGTTATTGTCAGTAAATAAATAAAATATGATGTCGTACTCTAAATGCCTTTGATTTTTAATCTGAGACACGATCCAATGCTACATATTTTTTTCTTTACATACGTTAATTCACACAGTCGGATAAGATCAAAGTTTTAGGCTGCTTCTACCAATGTTTTAGACTGTTCCGAAATTGTCATAGTTCGGATCTCTCGGGCTCTCTTGTGTTAAATTTTTAAACGGGTGTATTCGCCAAGTGACAGTCCAAGCTGTGACCTTTTGGTGGGGTACTTGAGCGCTTTGTCGAGGCTATCCCAGGGTTCCTCGACCTTCGCTATGTTAAAAGATATCTTACGCTAGGCTCCCTTTGCATTCTGTTGCCTCGATCCAGCGAAATCTACAAATACCACTAGAGCAGAATAACCTGCAAAAGTAAGGCCCGAAAAAATCGGTAATTATTTTAAAGTAATTTTTTTGTGTAAAAACATTTATTGCTTAAAAAACGAGACACGAGTTCATTCACCTGCGTGGCGCATTAAACAGCAACTAATGCAGCGCTATACTTGATTGTTATTTAGAAACTACATAATAAAAATATAAAAGCGACGCGCGTTTCGATCCGGAACTCTGTGAAGATAATTACTGATCTAAGGGTCAAGAACCTATTTTTAAATAATATTTAGATTCCGATGCACAGCTATCTAAATGGTGTACACATTTGAGATAATGATGCTTACACAATTTATAAACCATTACTATTGTAGTTGCCACTTGAATGTTTGTATTTTATAGGCTGCCCGCGAGTCTCAATCGACCGGAATAATTGTCTTGTTGACGGATGACGGACTTCGAGTAACGGCCAAAGTGAAATAGGACTATAAATCATGCGATGAAATAGGACTATAAACAATTTCTTTCTCTACTCCTAAAGTACAATATTGGGTAGCGATAAAATAAGTAATATTAAGAGAGTATACAATGTATGTAACGAAAAGCACGTCGCGTCAAGTATGTTCATCACAAGCAGTCGCTTGACGAAGGAAATGGGATACCTTTCGTATTCCGGTTTTTTATCTTCAGAGCCGCGTCCTTGGCCTGGTCGCCGCGCACTGATCCGCCCTGTCGTTGTCCTACGTCCCCGTGTAAACTTTCACCCAGTACATCTTTGCATCCTTTCTTTTTACTCGTGCTCCCACTATATTCTCTTTCACTTTCTACGCTAAGTGATGGAGATTGTCAGATCTTGCGAATGTTTGGAGGGCGGACCGCGATTCCAGCTGCTCTGTCTGGTATACAGTGCAGAAACTACCCAACCGCCGCTAAGTCCCGTATGGTATAAAATGCTGCACCCACCTTAACCTCTATGTAGATGCCGTTGATGCAAATTGCCAGATCAGCTTTCGCGGTGGCAAGTCGAGCAGCCTCCACATCTTCCTCCTGGTAGGAGAACTCCTCATCAACTTGACCACACGGGTGCATTAGCCTCAAGATGTTCATACACAGACAAGTTCAAGGACGCTCACTATCCACAAGGCTTAGGGGCTTAAGAGCGAGGCGGTTATCTTTGTCCGTCGAATAACAGACACCCTCGTGCTGTATAACAGTGTTCATCATATGGTAGTAGCAATATCATGTCACAAGAATTCGTGCATTACACGAACGAGACTCGAGATGCGATCGAAAGATTCATCGATGTGGCGAATACGGCAACCGTCGCACAGATACTATCGCACAACCTGAGGATGCACGGAGAGTAATTTTAAAAACTGAACATTGTTGATAAAATAGATTATGAGACTTACTTTTTTACTTAAACACTGTAGTAAAAACTGAGTAGAAGAAAATCTGATATATTAAACGTTGATGTAAAAAGGCATGGACGTTAATGTTTGTATAACATAGATCCTAATAATTAAAAAAATGCATAAATAGATAAAGAGACCAAAAAGAAAAGCTAAACTTATTCTATGCTTGCCAGTACGCGGTCTTCACTATAGAACCTTAAGGTGCTAACGGCTTTTATGCACGCATGTAGCCTGCCGACTGGAAAGTATATATTGGAACATGGTAACATTTCGACGCTCAACGCTCCACATCTAGGAACCTTCAGTACTGATCATCCCTTTTTAAAATTTTCCATGGAATCTTCGAGAAAGTATTGCTAAGTACAATTTTAAAATTGCTGAATACTCTCAAGAACGCGCGTCACCCTGAAGGGTATCTGAGCCGGCATTCGTGAGCCCTTTCGGCATAACTTGCAAATTCCTGAACCGGGGAATATAATTTCAGTGAGGAATCCTTAGAGCGGTAGGTGACACTGGCGGTATAATAAATACATCTACAGTTCACCGCTCTACCAATTGAGTTATCGAAGGTGTTAATAAATACAATAAAAAAAGACTGCAATAAGAGACAAATTTGATAATGACATCTTTCAAATTAAAATAAAGATTCTAGTGTTCCAAACGCGTTCTGAGAAGAGTTCATAACAAACACATGGTTAAGGCTTCATTTTGTAATCAATATGACAAACATTCTGAATTTAATCGTTAAAGCGATTCATTTAAAAGCTGTATTACTACTTGAGCAGTAGTAGTCCAGCAGTTGAGGATTGCGACTTTGAGCAGTAGTCAAAGTAATCAAGGGTTCGATTCCCGAGGTACAATCTTATTGACAATCTGTGCATTAATTATATAGGATTGCCACTGCGCATAAAATAGTTTCCAAAGGATGGGCAGCAGCGGTCTTTGCGTATTACAATACCACAGTGCGATCGCCAATCCACCTGCCAAGCGTGGTGAATATGGTACATTAAAAGTTCAAAAAATCGATTGGAAACATCCATGAGGTCGTGGTACCATTTAATCAATTTGTCTCTTGACAGATTCGCCCTACGTAGGAAGAGGCATGGTCATCATTTTTATTTTCATCATCTTCACATTAGTTGATAGACACTTAATCCAAGGCATAGGTATGTGGGAGACCTCGACACGATGACTCGGCAGCCATCGACTTCCAGTCCTTAATAAGTAATTTTGTCCATATTTTTTGGAGAGAGTTTTTACCATTGAAGTAAGCTGCCTGAAAATACCAGAATTATATATTTAGGCAAGCTGTATCGAAACACGTCACGTGATATTTGTATCGTCATAAGTATCAAACGTATCGCGAGAGCCGTGCGCGCATAAATTTTGTGTATCCCCGAACAGCCGCCGCCCGATACCTTAAGCTCGCCGGATGAAATACGCTACCTGTTGTGTTAGGATATTACCCTAAAATATTGTAAAGATTTATACGCGAGCATAGTGATAAAGGGTGAGAATAACTGCAAAACAGGAGGCACGGAGATACTTGTAACAATATATTTTAAATTTGAGACTTATCGCAAACAATAAATATTTATGTGGGACTCTCCATGGAAAACAACTCGAATTTACTTCTAAAACTTTAATTAATGCAACTATCTTTCGCTTACTCACAACAACAACCGTCAGCTGTTGTAATTATGTATTATTATAATTATGTACTAATTGTAAACGTGTATTAGAAACTAGCTTTACTACATTAAACACAAACGCACACGTACCACTATTTATACACGTACATATATGTAATATTGTATTAAAAAGTAAAGAGAATTTGTTTATAAAATTTAAATTCTTTATTTATTATTGAAAATCAATTTCATCCCCTTCAAAGCTATACACGCACTATTGCCAACGCTTTTTGCAGTCCTCGAAACAGATGGTCTTTTTTCGGTATAGTCTTCAAGACCTTCGATTCAGTTTTTATCTCTTCAATCGTGTCAAAATTGGCAGTCAAAGTCGCACGGAACTAAAACAGGCAAATACGTTGTTTGCGGAACGGTATTAGTCCAGTTTCTGGCAAAAAAGTCGCAAAGAGCCAATGCAGTATAACAGTGTATTATCCTGATAACACTAAAAATCCTTTAAAATAGTTCGTGCTGGGCCAGATCACATACCAACTTTAGACAATCACATGCTTAGCAAAAGTCATAGACAGTCCTAACAACCTAGGAAATAAAAGTTACCTGCCTTCCTAATGTTTGGGAATTTTAAACGACAAATTCACCGTATTTTTAAACGGTTTTATTTAGTTCGACCCGTACGGAATTTATTTGTTTATTTATTTGGGTCAAAATTAGAAATTGAAATTTAAGCACCTTCCCGTTGTCAGATTGTTCTGAAATTTGGTACACACATTTAATTTAGATGACAATACAATATAATTAAATCAATAACATTATAAATCTAAGATGGCCGCCGATACAAAATGGCGGATTACATATTTTTCCTTAACCCCCCTCAATATGGGTATCAAATGAAAGGGATGATTATGTCAAAATTTAAATTTCAAGATGGACGCCGTTCCAATATGGCGGACTAGGTACATATTTTTCCACAACCACCACAATATGGGTATCAAAAAACCGTTTGACTTAAAAGTTTTTTAAATGTATTTATTTATCACTGTATACACACATACACTAACCATTACAAACATACCAAAAGTAATTTTTAATATAAAATGGTTAATATGTCCTAATATCGATTTAATTAATTTCTTTATATTTTATTTTGCAGTCTTCTCATACAGACCAGTTATTGCAAAAACGTTATAAAAATAAATATATTTTTAATTATTTTTTCTTTATTATATTAATAATATAATATATAATGGTCTTAATCGTTTGTGGAAGTATCTCTTGCATGAATGTTGTGTGTGACTTTAAACGGATTCTCCATGAGGACATGACTAATTGTAATCATGTGGAAAAATCTAAAATGCTCTAGTCTACTATCTTGCAACCCTTTTTGTGCCATGCTCTACTTTAGCCTTTCGAAGATTCTTACGCCCCCCTATGTAACACACATAATTTTTATACTTAAGCGATAGGGACAAACCCTTGTCTATTCCACAGATTGCTCCCCTGTTGGGCGTGGGTCCGACGTTGAGAAACACTGCTCTAGACAGTTCAATATCTCCGTTTAATAGATTCATTAACAATTTCAATACATTGTTTATTATAGGAGCATAATCAAGCCGAAGTAGAGTTTCTTTTCAAATTAATTCCGACCGGCCCTCGCCTTTACCTCTATAACATTCCAATTAAGCGGTGTAAGGCATGATCCTTTCCAAACTACAAACTTTGTCAAATCCCTTTTCGCATATCTTAGCATTTACATTAAGCAGGCGGGCCGCTAGGATGACCATCAGTCCTAATTAAAAATTGAGACAGTCAAAATGATGAATAGATATTTTTAATTTTTTTTTTTAAATATATTGTGACAGTCTGACCATACCGAGTTTCAGTCCACAAAAATTACTAATTAGAAAGATGCATACAAAAAAGATATTGTAATATTTATCCGCTTGTTTATTGTTATTTCCAAAGTAAGAGTAATGTTAGCTTTTTAAGTTCCATCGGACTAATGTTCGGCTATCTAAATAGGAATGCTAAAATTGATTTGCGGCGCCGTCCTAGACAAGGTCCACTTGAAATCTAGTCATTCAATGGTGCCCTCACTTAAACGGAACAGAGAATGAATACAGTTATAGGAAATAATTTAATTTTTGTGTCAATAGTATTTAGTTTCAGTTATTTTACAGTTATTTGCATAGCAAACGTTGATTTGTAACTTTAATTTATTTTTTTATAATGAAATTTATATCATTACAAGCTCTATCCCGTTCGCTTTAGAGAAACATGAAATTAAGAATACATCATGTGGGTGAAATTTCATTTAGTCTCTTCCTAGATAATCTCTCCTTGGCAAATTTTAATGAGTGTTAAAATCGTAACAAAATCTGTGCTATAGGCAGAAAGAAATAGAATAAGATTAGGAATTAAGTAAAAATAATTAAAATAAATGGTAAAACCGTAGAAATAAAGTGATAAAACAAATAAATGTAAATGTAGAATCCAGGAGAGAGGGCGACGAAAGTTAGGCGATGTATGCATGGAAAAGTATGGGAAGGAAAAAAGGCAATGTGTAGGGAAGAAAAGAGAATGAATGGTGGACATTAAAGATGCAAGAAAGGAATGAAAATAAAAGATTACGTAAAAGAATTATTATTGTAAAAAGGATCCCTGCTCATACATGGTAGTAGAGTAATGGTAGTAAAGGGAATATTCCTACTAAATTTAGCCTCAAAAATAGATTTTTATTTACGGACTATCCAATAAAATTTATATTCGTGGACATCCTACGGTGCGACAGCAAATGGTTACAATAAATTAACAAGATTTACGGTGACCACACCATTAGGCGAATCTGATCTCTTGTGACGCGAGAATAGAGATAAAGTGAGCTCTGATAGTTGAGTGTACCTTGCGGTCTCGTAGCGCGTCGGCGATGCGATGCGGCGAGGCCTGAACCGTCCGCCCGGCACCGGGAATTTTATCTTACCAATATTCGGAGGCCGTACTGAAATTCCTCAAGTTATTTTCATTTATAATATATTTGGAGTACATAGATTATCAAATATATTTTTCACTGTGGTATATTGTAAAATAATTTCAAGTAGATATGCTTTTAATATCTAACCGAATTTTTGTATTCGGTACAGTATTTGTACATTTAGACAACCGCAACATGTCTACTATTGGACATATGCCTACCCTATAAATTTACAATAAGATTGGTTGGTAGTGGTCCGCATACAGGTTTGTTTTTTAATTAATATGTTTATAAATGAACGCCACGATCGACAAAGATTCGATCAGAGACGCAAACTAAGAAGAAGATTGTAAGAAAAGAGTTTCCATAGACACGGAACGTTTTATAAGAATATATCACAACGGTTTGACAATGTCATGTCATCTTAAACATGCTACGATATTTTATATTAAGTTTCTTATTTAATGTTCACATAACGTTTTGCTATGAGTATTTAGACGGTGACCTGTGTCACAGCCCGCGTCCCGTGCGCAGGCGAGAGAGCAAGGATCCGTCGGACAGTTCGGAGCGCAAGAGGGATTCGCACAGGAGACGAGATGACAACTTGGGTTACGATCCAGTCGCGCAGTTCGACGTCGCAAGCTTCATTCAAAATTCCGAGAATAGATTGGAGAATATGAGATACAGGGATCCTGGGAAAGAGTTAGTAAGAGTTATTTTCACATCTTTTAAGGCACCTTGGAGAAGTGTTTAAAACTTTCTAGAATAAGGCATTCAAAATTCTCGTGTAAGTGTCTGAGAAAACACAAGCTTTGTACTTTTGGCGGGAACCCACCTGACTGGTGACAATTTTTTTTTATTGTAAAGTAATTTGAGGAACACTATAATGAATTTGATTATATTCAACATTATACAGGGTGATTGGTTAAGATGTAAAAGTTGTAATGGTGTGGGATGTATTGCTCGTTCATTGTCAATTAATGTATGGAAAACTCTAAAAAATACGATGATATATAAATTTCAGATTAATACATATTCAAGTTTCAGACGAGTTTCAGAACGATCACTAAACAGAACAACTAGGAAAAGATGTAAAACCATAAAGCTTTTTGCGATCAAAAGACCTGTATAACGAATCCCTGTATTATAAACAATTTTGGGAAGCTAATAAGACTGATATAGACAATCTTCAAATAACTGAAAAACCTAATTCAGTGAAGCGTAAATAAATGTAGACATATCCAGTGTATTCCAATCATTAAAACTAATATAAAAAATAAAACTCTAAGCCGTTTATTAACTTCCTAGATTAAATCTCAATGTATCCACCTACATTTACCAGTTAAAATTATAATTGCTTTCACTTTAATAATTTACTTTCTAGAAATATTAAAAACAGAAAAAAAAACTAGTATAGATATTTGAAAATATGAAATAAAAAGTAAATAGAAGGCGGCTCATCAGCGAAGATCGTTATCGAAATGAACGGCTGTTAATACAATAGATCAGTGTTTCCCAACGTGGGTACTTGGAGCAGTTCTAAAATGGATTTGACATGCTTTTAACCCTTTTGCTTCAATATAAAAATTATGTATATTACATAAGGGTTTAGGAATTTTAGAAAGGCCTGAGTTGGGCTTGGCACAAAAAAGATTAAAAAACGTTGCTATAGATGATTTTGAAAAGTCACTTCGTGGTGCTCCCTTTCACTTGTACTAAATGCAATGAAACTACACAAGATAATGGTTTACGGAGAGTGTGTATCGCGTCACAGAAATTTTTACAATTAACGCAAACTCGACTGCGATGTTTTGTCTTGTCAATATTTTTTTTATTATATACACCCTTAACTACCTTCTGCTTCATTCATCTCATCTCCATCCAAAGGTTGTCTGGTAGAAATCGCCTACCTGTATATAAATCGTTTTCCTTTTATTTAGTTATTATCTATGTTATTTTGTAACATTTCCTTTACGATTTTTAATTAAGAGTATTGGTTTACAATAATGAGATAATAATAATATAAAATAAATGAATGACGTTTGTGGTACACGGAATGAACCAGACGATCAGCCAAGTACGGTGGGACACTTCTTTCCTCGCGACTATTAGGGAAGTCGTGTGAACATCTGGTATTTTAGTAGCTTTATCCTGTAGTTTTCTATTTAAAAGTACTCTCGTGTCTCAGTGAAATATCAAAATTCTAATTATCATCGCCATGTCAGCCGATAGATGCATAAGTCTCTCAAAGTTCGCCTTGATTACCGGTCTGGCGCTGTCCGTATCCAGCGATTTCCAACGATCTGGAATATGTCATCGCTCCCCCCGGTATCGTCTACCCGCGCTGCGTCTAACCGGCTGATAGTCACCACTCTAGAACCTTCTTTTGCTCTTTGGATGACCACAAGCACATTATAAACAGACAACAAACGTGAAATAAAAATAAAACTTTTATATTCACAGATACCAAAGGCAAAACACCAAAGATTACAATGATTATGAAAACCTTGCCAACCTTGTCGACCTCAATGCGAACGATGAAAGAGGTGACGCCTGGAGGGAATATATTGACGCGGAGGAAACCGATCCCGGCCGAGTGATGCAATCCGTCAAGTCTACGAGAGAGTCACCGTACCGCAGGAACCTTGATTATAATTTCGCGAATCTAGACGACTTGATTAAGGACAAGAGAATTGGACGCGATCACGAATATCCAAAAAACATCTACAAAAATAACATTCTAGATGATTCTGCAATACATCATCACGAGAAAAAAGGGTAATTTATTTCTTTTGATCCTCATAGCTTCTCACAGTTAGGACACTCGATTTAGAGAGAGCATTTAGATAATTTAGTTTCCTTTCAGTGTTTTTTTTTTGTGTTGAGACACGTGGGTTTGTTAGCTGTAGCTTGGTAACCCACGTTGAATCTAAGAGAAACCTACATGGCCAATCCAAGATGTGGAGATGATACAAGGCAGCCGGTCTGAGTGGACTCGAGTGAACCTACTTCACACTCGAGTAGGTTGCCTCTTTTTCCAGTCTTGTATGACTGAGCTGAGGGTAGTGGGAATGACGAAGCACTATGTCATGGCTGACAGGATTTGCTTTTCCCTGTTCTGTGTAAACTAATTTCAACAATTTCTGCTTTAGCCTTGGTTTGAACCTGAAACTTATGACTGAATGCACCACATATATCCCCTGTATCTTTGGGAGAGGCTTACGCCTTGCTGTGGGTGTATATGGGCTGAAATAGCGAAATGACCACCAACGCTTTACTTCCAATTCAATCATAATTTATCCAGAAATATTATTAAATCTTATTATTTATAATTTACATTCATTGCAGTGTCCTGAAAAATTTCAAATTTCCGTTTTTTTTCCGTAACAAGACCACCGTTTTCGTGTCGCCGAAGAAAGATAAAAAGAGGAAAACCTTCAAAAGTCCCAAAGTCGGCAAATCGAAACACAGCATTAAAGTGAACGGGCAAGAGTTGACTCTTGATAATTTGTATAGCTTCGATCCGCATGTGAATAATAAAAACAAGAGATCGTACAGCGAAAACGTGTGCCCTATATGTAAGAAAAAGTATATCGTGGAACATAAACCCGTCCCTAAGACCAGACACGTGACCGACAAGATCGTTCATAACAGCAGGCAGTTCTATCAGAATCTATTTGTAGGAGGAAAAAGAACTAATGGCAAGAAGAACGTAGACCTGTCATCGGATTACGCCGAGCAGATCAGATATAAAAGACAAAGATTCGATGTCAAGGAAAGGCAGCTGAAGGAAATTGAGGAAGTTGCAAGGAAGATTGAAGGTGTTGAAATTACCACCAACCCGTCGATAAAAAACTTTGATTTAGATATGGTGAATACTACAGTGATTTGAGAAAAATTACTATATGAGCATGCACAGGAACAACAACTCAAAGTATATTTTAAATTTTAACCAAAGATTTGCAAAATCTGATTACTATGTATTCTAACAGAAGTTATTCTGTGAATGATCATGAACTGATTGACGCGGTCAAAACAATTGGAGCAAGTGCGGCGCTCGAAACATTTGGACGTAAATTTAATGTAATAAATGTTAAAGGTGCTAAATATCTTGATATAGCTTATATGGTGAACAATTTAATCGAAGAATAAATACAAGAACATACATTACCGATGTATTGATTTTTTTATTTATTTTCACATTTTGTTTGTACCTATTTATTTATTTAATACTAATTTTTATACATGCAAGTGCAGCAAAGGATGTGATCTTCAAAGTGAACATATGATATTGTGAAGGTCGTCAGAAAAGCTGTATGAAAGGCTTCTGTAGATATCTTAAGGCTGTGATGATGATGATAGGTCTTTGTGATTGAAAATTTCGGAAGTCGAGGTTTTAGACCCTGTTGGCTTCAATCGGGAAAATTGTGAAAAGATGAAAAATACTGTTTTCCCAGCTCTCCAAAATGAAAGTGGAAAAGTAAATTATGGAGTCCCATTTAAAGTGTATTACCTAATAATATTTGGGAAGAATGATAAATATTCGGTGATTTTATTATACAGATAAATTGCTATAGTAAATCACGAAGACGACTCGAAGCGGTGTCATTTTTCTATACTACTGAATAAAAAATTGTAACACCTTTTATCTGACATTGTATTTCTAGTTTTTGTCCTCAAAAAAATAAGACACTGTATAAAAACCAAATAATGTTCACTAACGAAATCAAGGCAAAAGAGGTATTCACTAAATTTTGTGATTATTTTAAAAATTATAACGAAAGATATATTTACTTGAATGATTGATGATGTAACAAAAATGACCTCTTTTAATCAACAGATTTCGGAACTAAAAACGTAGTTACAGAGTTTGTTTTTAAAAGATTATGGAAAAAAAATCTTGTAAAATTAAATCAGTGTAAAGTATTTTTTAATGATCATAAAGCTTTGAAATGAATTTCTCTAACTACTGCGAGAGGATATGATGAAAGTGAACACAATAAAACCCGTCTCAGTTTATTGTGAGCTCATCTCAGAACAGGGCGCGTTAGGAACCCTTGTAGGCTTAAGTCGAAGGACAACATTACAGAAGAACTTAATTTCTTGCTTCTAGCGACGAATATAAGTGATCGCTATAAATCTTCCTAAGTCGATAAAGTCGGTTCAGCTAATAGACGCCCACTGCAAGCCATAGGCCTCTCCAAAGATATATTTGGAGAATATACTATAATCGGCTTGAGCAAGAAAAGGACCAATATTTAGCCACTTCCGCACATGCAATGGTAGTCATGCAACAAAGTGCACCGCCCGCCAGCCCGCTGATAAATGCGTATGCGGCAAACAATGCGAATCACACAACCGCCACCGCCAAATCACTCAACACGTGTTTCACCCCTCTACGGGGCATCTTCAGGAGTTATGTTACACCGATTAGTGCCAAGACTCTGTGTTTGGCACTAATTGGTGCATTTTATTGCATGACTACCACTGCATGTGCGGAAGTGGCTTAATATTGGTCCTTTTCTTGCTTAGGATGGACGAGGTAACGCCTGATTCCATTAAATATATAATCGGCTTGGTTTGCGATCGCAGTGAGATATTATGCTTCGCAGAGACAGCTGCTGCCCATCCTCTAAAAACTTATCTGTGAGCAGTGACCATTCTTTATAATTAATGCATAAAATGTTAATTAGATCAGATCGTATTCCGAGAATCAAAATCGCGACCTACAATCGCAAGTGTTATTCCTCAACCACATGGCCACCGACTTGACGAATTCGATAATAAAATGAAAGAAACATTAAATTAATGAATTTTAATGAGTACATGTCATGTATTATGTTACGGAAGTTTCTGGAATTGCCGGTTATCGGCTCATGTCACGCGAGGTAAACAATGTGTGACACTTATCACAAATTTAACTCGTCATCCTTAATTATAACATTAGCTACTAGACTTTTACTTTTATTAATATCTATACAGGGTGATCTTTTATTATTAGTCGCTATACACAAGTTTTTTTTCTTAATCTTCTATTTACTTAACTCTGGCTCTGGTGATTATTTTATGTGGATCTTAATTTTAATGTCATATTTATGCAAATATGCCATCTAGTAGTCTAATATATGGCATTTAGAATGATGTATATATCTAATTAATTTACTTGTAACTGATTTATGCCCTATTTTATATAAAATTAACATTAGTTTTATATCTTATACACTAATTTCTTATTTAATTATTTTATACTATCTGTACATTCTTATTTACATAGTTCAATTTAAACAAGCGGCCTCTGATAATACGCCTGGCTTCAAAGGGATGATAATAGCTCAATTTTTACAAATAATCACCTTGTATAAAGTGAACAACCTTGTGTATTTGTTCATTTAGTACGCGATAGGATAATAACTAACATAGACAGATAGCTATACATTCACCTCGTTAAAATTTTTACACCAATCATCATATTATTTGGAAGTTTCCCTTTGACATCAGAATGCTTGTTGGAATGACTAAAAGAAACATGAGATTCTTTACAAATTACATTTCTGGAACGTCGCACCAAGGAGGTCCGGATTGAGGGTAGGCAGATATATTCCCGGCGCGGGTCGCGGGCGAATGATTGATGTGCAATTTTCACCACCCAACTGAGATTAGACAATGTTTCCCATTTCTTCCCTTTTTTAATATTTGTATGCACAATAAAGGAAAATGGGTGACAGGCGTCAGACGACAAGTAACGACCTACGCTAATGAATATAAAAAAACACTGCTACGAATTCACGTATTTTTCCATCCATTATTTATTCTGGTTCACGTCCGTCTGTTAAACGTAATGCAAACGAAAATCATCAATTACGCGATCAGCATATGTTTATAATAATTTACAAACGGTACCGTACCGGTCTGCGCCCTAGTTTTTTATTGCAGTGTATAGTAAAATAATCACTGTAAGTAACATCGGGCAAATATAAATGTACTTTTTTGGAATTTATATATATATATATTTCCATTTTCATTTCAAATACACTTATTAAGTATTGATCCTAACTGCTAGTGCGAATCGTTAATAATATTTCAATTTAATTTACAAGATCTACATCACGTCATCGTCAGCGTTGAAAAAAGGAATTTCACAGAAATACAATATTTTATAGACATCGCGCAAAAGAGAGCGCTCCACAATACTTCTCGATGCGTGATTAGCTTTCTATAAGTATGGGCTTTTTTTCTCACGTAAGTCAGTAAATATTATGTACGGGGCAGTCTGTGGCGTTCAGTAATACATTGGTGGCAGTTTGTGGCGTTCGGTAACACATTGACGGCCGTTTGTGGCATTTGATAATACATTGATGGCAGTTTGTGGCGTTCAGTAATACATTCGTGGTAGTTTATGGCGTTCGGTGATACATTGATAGCAGTTTGTTGCGTTCGGTGATACATTGATGTCAGTTTGTTGCGTTCGGTGATACATTGATGTCAGTTTGTGGCGTTCGGTAATACATTGATGGCAGTTTGTGGCGTTCGGTAATACATTGATGGCAATTTGTGGCGTTTGGTAATACATTGATGGCAGTTTGTGGCGTTCGGTAAAACATTGATGGCAGTTTGTGGCATTCGGTAATACATTGACGGCAGTTTATGGCATGTGGCATTATTCGTAGCTTATAATAGTTACATATAGTCAAGTATAAGGGGCAGCTGCGACAGATATTGAAGGTCGCGGGAAGTCGCTGGATGCGAACAGCGCCAGGCTGGTTATCGTGGTGACCTTCAGGGGAGGCCCGCGCCTTGCAGTAGGCGTTTATCGGTTTATATAATGATTATGAATATAGTTAGGGAAATTGTTTTTATAATTAGGATTACTGCATATTTAAATAATCTATTGTTTAATATTGATCGCATTTTAGTACAAAAATAGATTATTGTAACATATTTCAAATCGATACTTTAAACAGGGTAATTGGAAATAGATGTAATGCTTTTGCTGAGAAATTAGTAATAGATGTACCCTATTTATGTTATTACACTTATAACCAATTATCCTGTATATTGCGTAGCTTATGTTGTTTTAGGCGGATATATCAGTTTAGTATTTATTGATGTAAATACTTAAATAAGGATTTGAAAGCTACTACATTGAAGGTTAAAATATTTATTGTTTTATTTTCGTGTCGATGATGCGGTTAAGGAATACAGGGAGACCACTAATTAATTAATAGATAATTATTCTTAAATAATAAGTGGTACATACAGGTAATTAATGTAAAATACATTAATCCTGAAACAATTACTTTTAATACTATCTAATTATGACGTGGAAGTACGTTGCCCAAATGCCAAATGTTATTGATTATTCAGCTTAAAACGTTAGCCGTTTTCTTTTCTTTTTTTTTGACCATTGAAATTGGGGGACTCTCTGTGGAACCTAAGCCTATTTCACGGAATTAAGAGGCTGCCAGGCTATAAGATACCATCGGCAGATACTTCATGGAGTGACTAGGGTCAAGGGCTCTTACGCGTGGACCTCGGCTTAGGCTGCGATTTTTTGAAAGACCCGCTTAGCATTCTGACACAACGGCGACCAGAGGTCCGTACTTCGATTTAGTCTTCTACTATCGCCAGGCTAATAATACTTGGGAAAGCACAGAGAAGAAGAAGCTTAGAAAAGAAGTGGCGGAAGAAACAAGGCTTCTATGTAGTGTGAAGATTCGTGGAGATTTCCTTCTCGAGAAATTGTTGAAATTTTTTGGACAAATATATTACTCAAATCTGTATATATATATATATATATATATATATATGTGTATATGTATATATATATGATATAGAAAACCTTAAATTATGTAATTTTTATTCATTTGTGTTTATATATAAATGTAGATATTTATGTAAATGTATAATGATTTATTATATTTGTAGAGTCAAACACAGTAATTGTTTCTGAAATAATAAAAAAAAAACAAATCAAAGAAACTATCGCGATTAAATATTAAAGGTTAGGATAAAATACAAAGTATGTTTCACACAAGTCATTGACACATTGACATTTTGACATTGACAGTTAAGAAGTTATGAAATTATAGATAATTATAATAAAAAAACTAATTATTATTGAAAGTATGTTTTCCTTATATATGTTTGTATGTATATAATCGTTTTTGATTAGAAACTAACAAATTAAAATTTATGACTGTGAAGAATGACTTCATCGTCTTCAATTTCACCCTCAATTAAATTCTTGCGTACAAAACAGACACGCCTTATAATGTTCGCGTGGTTGCGTTTGTGCATTCGTGCTTGTAAGTGCGGCAATGATAAATTACTGCAATCACCGCCAACACTGCTATATACATATATATTTATACGTATATATGTATGTATATGTATATATATATATACACCTATCCCCCGATTTACACGGTAGATAAGTTCCTGAGAAAAACGTGTATATCGAAAATTAAAAATTTCAAGTCAAAACCCTGTAAATTGAAAAGCTTGCATAAAATTGCATAATTTTGCTATTTAACTGTTGTGAATTTTTTTTCAATATTTTTAGGTGTACACAGAAATAAATATAAAATGCATTGACAATATTTAATATATTACGGAAACAGTTTTTTTATTTATTTATAATAATCTAAATTATGCACTCATTTGTAATTTACGAATATGTAAAATTAAATCTTTCTGAAACTGTGAAACACTCAAATACAATTTTCCGTAGATAAAACTTTAATTTTATGCGAAGAAATACAGACAGTGTGCATGTGCAGCAAGTCAGCACATAAGCTCGGGATTCCCCGTGAAATGTGTACACAGCGCGCGTGTTCAATCACAGTAGCATTTAGTAGAGTGCGATAAAAACAAAAAAAAAACTTATTTGGAAAACCGTGTAAAAGCGAAAACGTGTAAAACAAGTACCGTGTAAATCGGGGGATAGGTGTATATACATACACACACACACACATATATATATATATATATGTATATATATATATTTATATATATATAGGTAAAAGATGAATAACATAACTGCGGATCAGAAATGTAGAGTTTCACAGCAGAAATCCATCAAAACTAAATGAATTAAATTTACAATGTTGGATGTGAAGGGACTCCACGGTTTTTTTAGGAATAAATATTGATTCGAAACTTTAGTCGGACATTCATCTGTCATCTCTTGCCAGTCGACTGTGATCTGCTGCATACGGTTGATCGTAGAGGGGTGAAAATTTAGGTTTGTATTTATTTTTGTATGCTGTATCATAATAAAATAAAAACCAAAAAAATTGTCTAAAAAATTAAAAATAAAATTTAGGGGTGGACCACCCTTATCACTTAGGGGTATGGAAAATAGTAGCCGATTTTCAGACATACTGAATACGTATGTAAAATTTGGTAAAAATCGGTCAAGCCGTTTCGGAGGAGTTCAAATTCGAACACCGTGACACGAGAATTTTATATATTAGATTACTCTAGTGTAATGTTGCATATATTGGGTCAATATTTATAATAAAAAAAAATAATGCAAGCTATTTATTGCACGAGAGCTTTGGATGCTTTGTGAGAAGTTTTTAATAAAACTGATATTCTTACGTTTGACTCGCAATATATATATCTATTTTAGATATGATGTTGATATTTTGACAAAAAAAAACAATGTATATATGTACATATATATATATATATATATATATATATATATACATAACTATTGATAAAAACAATAATAGACACGGTGTTTATAAAAGGATTCAAAATAAGCTGCACACTCCTAGTTTTAATTTGAAAAATTTAGTCATTTACGACAGAAGGTTTATATATGTACAATAAAATTCCATGATTAATTCTATCCAAGAATACCATACTGATGTTAATGCGAGTAATTAAATGTTAATGCTCACTCGGGAAGCTAATTATTGTCGCGTACTCTTTATAAAACGTATATTTGTAAAGAGCAACTGTTGAGTTTCTCGCCGGCTCTTCTCAACAGAACTGTTTTCCGAGCCGGCGGTAGCTTCCTGTAGGGACAACAATGCCGACATTTAATGTTGAATGACGAAAGTGATATTAACAGAGTATTCGAATAAAGAATATTTTAATTTTAAACCAATAGCAGTAACAGTGGGCAGGTCACATATGCAACAGGTGGCCTTTGTTGCTTAAAGTTCTGAAGCGGAAATCACCGACCGGAAAACTCAACCCAGGACGTCCGCTCCTAAAATGGAAATTAAAAAAAAAACTGTAAACAAAATTATTCAAAATGAAATAGCAAAAATCCAGGCGGAAATGGTGAGTAAAAAAGGTGATACATGAATGGTAAAGGAATGAAAAGGAACAAAAGATTATGTAAAGAAAAAATGGTGAACTAGTGAAGGATATTGAGACGGGCAAAAGCAGAGTGCGGAAATATTAAGAAAAGAAAGTGACAAATTGTTTAGTAAAAAGCAGTCCATGTGAATCCGAGACATCGTACGAGAGATTCCTAAATGCGGAGTCATGGAAAAAGGTGATGCGAAAATAAACATGGCCATCGCGTCTTATCGGAAATTTTGAAAGGGGCTTTTGCCCAGCAGCGAATTTTACACCTGAAATAATTATTACGATAATGTCTTCTGTTTCATCACCGGATATATCTGTATATTCTATTTTAAATATTTAACGCCCGCACTTTTTTATCTTTTTGTTTGTTTATCTTCTTTAGTCTATTTGATATGGCTTATTACACTTTATAGTGTGCGAATTCATGTTTATTTCATATGATGCTGCGATATGTTTAAACAATCTGCAAATTCTAGTTAGATTCAGTACAGACATAATTGCGAGGGTTGTTACATTTTGTAAGCCATTGTGATTATTTTTTTTTGTTTCGGTGGGGGAAATCTTCCGGTATTCAAGATGCCCTGCCTCTGGGGGAAGGACAGGGGTATGTGGGATTCCTACCCACTAACCCCCCCCCCCGGTGGTCGCCCTCTGCGCTCAAGCCATTGTGATCAAGTCTAACTTGGCAATGGTGACGATTTTTGGAATGAGCAGTAGCCTATGACTTGCAGCGGGCGTCTATCATAATGATGATGACGAATTTTATTGGAATACTTATATACATCTGATTTAATATTACTAAATGGCGCTACAATTTTTATTTAAACATCTCTTCGATTCACGAAGCTTTTATATCTTTACAGAAAAACACCTCAGACTGTTTTGAATTCGTATATTTGGGTGGCATGTTTTTTAATAGTATAGTTATAAGTATAGATAACAATTTTGTAACTCTTAACTTCATTTTATAACTATTTATCGTCTAAAAGATCATTGTTGTCTAATTTCATCATTTATTCCTTTGTACTCAAGATGTGACAGAGGGTGTCCATAGTACGTCGCCATCTGGAGCGATTTCTTTGCGCTTTACTTCGCTCCACATTATTCCAACTGCCTTCACTTCTGCAGTGATCGTCCGCCGTCAGGTTTGCTTTGGGCGGCCACGTCTTCGCTTTCCTTTAGATTTCCATTCTATGGCTTGCTTCGGTACGAGATCAGGGTCCCTTAGGATCATGGCCTATCTAGTTCCACTTGCGGCGCTTGATCTGCTGGTCGATCGGCGTTACACCGCAGCGTTTTCAATTTATCTAAACTAATGAGATCATAATTAGTCATAGATCATAGAGTTGATAATGAAATCTAAGTTGGAGACTTTCTCAGGTCTGTATATACCGAGAATATGTCGAAGACAGTTGTTAGCGAAGACTTGGAGCCGACACAAGATACCTTTGGTGATCTAATTTAAGATATGATTATTATACAAGGTCTTTTATGATAACTGTCGTAATAAAGAAAATAATTCATTAATCTCTGCATCTCCTATTAAATTATGTTGACCGCACGATTTTTTTTTAATTCGGCTTCACTGTTTTGTTTACGGCTTGTGTCATTGCTCTGTAAAGTTCATTGTTCCTTATACTGTCTTATAAAGTTAAACGTTTTACATAATAAACTATTGTTAAGAATTTAAATAACTTGTTGCTTTAAATTACTTCGTATCGTCAAAATTTTTCGGACTGTCTGAGTTCAATAAGCAAAATAAAAGAGAGTACCCATTTCAAGTTAATGGTTTATTTATTGATTCAATGTCTTAATAATTGACGAAAATTAATTATATATAAAGTTTTTTAATCCGCTCATCACTCTACATTGTACCGGTACTTGATATGTCTCGTTTTATTACATAAATACATGTAAATATTTAACATGTTGATTAACCGCTGCATGTCTTTTTTCTAGTTTATTACACATGGCTATCTAAAAGCATTTGCATTTAGTGATAAGACAACCTATTGTACTTTGTTTTAAAATATTATGTCTCTATTTATTTCTACTATGACTTGTACAATAAAGGAAATTCAAAATTCATTTAGAATTAGTCAATTTATTTTAAATTCAATTTTTTTTACGCGAAAATAAAAGTATTGTTCTCCTTCTTTTCAGCCGATAAGTGACCACTTCAAGGTAGAAGACTCCTTCAAAGATCACCGCGATGACAGGTCCTGTGCTGCCCACGTTCAGCGACTCCCCGCGACCTTAACTATGTCATCAGTCCACCTAATGGGGGAGGGGGGGGGTCTACCTACGCTGCGTCTACCGGCTCGTGGTCGGTACTATAGGACCTTTCACTGCCACTTCCGAAGAGCAATTCGCCGAGCTACGTCAGTGACTTTGGTTCTTCTGCGGATTTCAGATACGATCTCGTAAAGAAACTGCGAGCATAGCCGAGAGGGATATTGCTGGGGTATTGCTCTCTGGGTGACCTAGAGCCTTCTCATGAGACCCTCGTGTCCACATCTGGGATCAAAAGTGTTTGACCTCTGCCTCGCCTAGTCTTAAGCGGTGTAGAGGTCTATGATGGTACATGCTCAGAAGAACCACACATAAGTTGTTTCAGTCCTAACTGGTCGTACGATAAAAGTATTAGCAAAACGCTTAGTGCGGTTGGAAGGAATTTTAACCGTGTGCGGGAGTCGTCAACCCTTGCGTATTGTTGTCAGATGGAAGAAAGGAGATGGGGGCATTATTTGGTGTAGAATACTGATAAACTGGAAAATTTTCGCCGATACACCAAGCTTTAAGCTTAGTTCCCCAATTCATTGTCACTAATCACTATCTCTCTGTCTCTGTCTCTGTATCGAGTCCAAAGCTTGTCTTATGATGTCTTCAAACATGCTCCATTTTGGACGAGTAGATGTTTCGGAGATTCTCGAACGCTGGCTTCTATTACAGTGAAAATTATTAGAAGCCAGGCCCTCACAAAATTTCAGTATTGATTAATAAAATATCTTGTATTTTATTCACGAGATTTACTTAGCAATTTTTTTAAATTTTTCTCCTTATAAAAAAAAACTTTCCCTTTATGAAAATATAAGCTTTACGACTTGGTTTAGCCATTTTGAGTTTTGGATTTTGCAATACATGACAATGAATTTTTATTAATATATATTGCATATTATTTTCATACTTCACGCTTGTCAGAATTTTAATTATGCAAGAACGATACGCCATTCGTTATGGTGTTCGTTCACTGTATAAACAAAAAACTTGATTACTTTTAATTAGTTCATGTATATTCCTAATTTAAAATTCATTTAAATATTTCTGGCCAGTTCCATCGGCGCGAGTCGCTGGACGCGGGTCATGCCACCTACTGGTATTTCTAGAAATTTCTGAGGGTACTTTATAAGACGTGTCTTGGAGTCGTTTAATGGCTGAAATTATTATTAATGTCTAAAATTAACTAAGCATGTAAAAGATGATATAGACGGTATTAATTTTTTTAAGTAATGAAAAAAAAAAACTAGTAAAAACTTTATCAACTTTTTTTTTGACGGAGTATCAATATACAATCGTTTTTATTGCTGTAGCAGTTGAGTTGTATCTCGCCTGGCAAATTAGATTATCAGGATTTGAAGATATGATAATTTTATAAAAAGTAATGAGTAAATTCAGCAGCACTGAGTCAGTGCGCGTTCACTGTCCGCCGCATGCGGTCATGGAACGCATCACGTTCACCGTCAACGGAGTCCAGTGCTCCGGTATGTATTGACAGATTTTTTTTTACTCAAAAGGCAACGGTCATAAAACCAACAGATATCAAATCGAGAGCACCTCGACATTCGATGATGATTTTATTTTTCTCCATTTTCGAATAAATATACATAGTCCAATATAAATATATTTATTACAAGTATTATTTGATATAATAGTTTTGTTTTGACAACAATATTGTGATGTAAATATTTTTACCAATAAGCGTTTACGTAACTTAAATATATATAAAATAAATAAAAAACTAACTTATCTCTTATTTTAATTAATATCTTATATTAATCTAATATACAGGGTGTATATAGCTATATTTATAAATGCTTTAAAAAGGTAAATGTATCGTTTACTGTAAATTATTGTATTATACACCCTATCCAAAATTGAATAGTTTTATAAATAATAAATACAATATCCCTGCTGACTTTGTACTGCCAGAAGGTGATGTCCTGTCGCATTACAAAAGAAAAAAAATAATGTTACATATTTCAAAGTGATCACGCTATACAATGTGATTGAAAATAGTTGTGCATTAAAGATAAATATATGATACATTTATCACTTTAAAGCCTTAAGCTATAATTAATCACCCTGTATACAGATAAACAAGGATAGACTTGTAATGTCTGTAATATTTAGGTTGTGAGTTTTATCTGGTGATACCTTTGCTTGCAAAGGGTGATACACAGACATTGTGAAGAAACCGGATTGTCTGAGTATTAACGTTAAAAGAATAAAAAATCAGAGCTGCCACCTAGCTTGAAATTAAAAAAATATTTTATTATTTTAGTTGCAAGAATGTACATTATTAAAAAAATTTAAAATTCCGTTGCACGTTTATTTACCGTAATGTTGCATACAAACCAGTTATACGAGATTTTTGTAAATACTTTCTATATGAGCAATACGACGACGACATTTACCGTTGTGGTTTCTTCGGTTTGTTCTGAAGAAGTTTACATGCAAGTTGGTCGAAATCTGGTATCTTAAGTTACATAAATCGTATCGCAATTTAAAAAAAAAACATTCATAACCCTCTGAAACACTTCATATTACACTTTATTAGGTGCTTTGATAAGCTAGCTTGAATAAATTCCATCATCTCTAGCAACATACCTAATAGCCATAATAAAATATCTCGATTGTGTTAAACGCCGGCTGTTCTAAGATCAGGCGCGTTTTGAACTTTCCAAGCTTTATTTTTAAGAGACTTTAAGTGGGATACAATCATTATCATCATTAGCATCAGGTCCACCGCTGGACATAGGCCTCTTGTATAGGTTTTTATTTTGGCCCCCGCTATTGGGTACCTCTCCTTCCACCTCTATCTGGTTGGGAAAGGGATCTTATTTTGTTAATATTTTTTTCATTTTCCGAATTTTTTTTATTTCCATTCTCTTCTTTCATTCGTCACAATATCTATCTTGCTACTTTATATTATTAGGTCATATTTTTTAATTTATTGATTGAATCTATATACCACAGACATTAACGTCTGTGCCTTTGTTTTTACAATAACTGTTAATAATTCCGTATTTCTTTGGTCATGTTCAAGCTAAGTTACTCTAGTCACTTAAACGATTTCCTAACTTAAACCTAAATTGAATTAAACTTATTTTTTAATATTTACTTTGTGTGCTTGCTTTTTTATTTTTTACTCATCTATCACTTCTTTTTTCACAACGTCCTAGCAATGTTCAGTATTTAAAATTACAGTTCGTTCGACTGCTATCCTCAGGTTTTACGCCAGTATCTGTACGGTGGTTGCCGTCTTCGTCACATCGATAAACCTTGCAATCGCATCTTGAGTCTTGTCTGTGCTATACACGCACGTGTGTGACGTGATATTGCTACCACCGCATGATGGACACTGTTATACGGCCTGAGGTTGTCTATTGTTCGACGAACAACGGTGACAGCCTCGAACTTACGCCACTGAGCCTCGAGGATGGTAACTTGGATCCTTATTTATACCAGAGATTTATGGATCCATATTCAGCGTTGTTGTTGGTATAAGATATTTTAATCATAGTCTTATTCAGTCGATCGAGTTTGTAATAAAGTCGATGTTCTAATTAAAGTAGTCACGTTTCTTCGCGTCTTTTACGAGTTAAAATATTTTTTATTGCATTTAGGTATCGTCATGCAAGAACGTTTTTAATTATCGCGCTTATTTGTACAAATGCTAATAAATTAAAATGTTGAACAAAAATAAACATTTGAAGAGCACTTCATTGCCACAGTGTATGTTTTCTGAGTCTAATTGACCGCCTCGAACTTACGCCACTGAGTCTTGTGGATGGCAGGTTATCTATATTAATTCAGAGAAAGCATATCACATTGCGTCTTAGTCCAGTAACTTGACTCCCCGGCTTTCTAATATGAAATATGTATAGCAGTACATTACTCTTAGATGTAAAAGATAAGCGCCATCTAGCGCTTATCAAGTAACATACGAACAATGAACTTTGTTATCACGAACATCTGATTTCGATAGACCAAAACTATAAGTTGCAGCCACCGAAGCATTACGAAGCGATGTACAGACATAGATGTCAAATTTGTTAGCCGCGATCCAGCCCTGTCTAGTTAATTTTAAAAGTAGCCTTGGCCAATAAATATTCTACCAAAAAAAATATGGATGGTGCCTGGATAGAGATCTCAAGTTAACTTTATATAGGTTTGCAATATAATAGTTAAATAAGAATATTTGTTCTAATAAATATAGTTTTTTTTCTGCATTGTTTATTTAATCCAAGTAACTTTTTGAGTTTGACACCCCTGATGTACAAATTCTTAATAAGGTTGCCCTTGTTATGTCTTTGAATTATTATGTAATATAAAAACTTATTTCAATATATTATATAACAAAGTAAAGGAGTTTCCATCATCGTGATCGTTTCATATCAAAGACGCTCACTGGAAAGAAAAAGCCTTCCCTCAAAGATATCTATTGGCGTGTATACTATAATTGACTTGACCGGCGAATTCACGGAATGAGTTTTAAGTGATAGTAACTTTTGGTAATGACTATTGTGTTAATGATGATTGCAATGTGATCACAATAAAAATAACGTGTCTTTTCAACATTACCTGTTGAAATGGAAGGATGCTAAAATAGGGATATTCAATTTGATTTAAGTTTCTATAAAATTGGGCTCTTCCGGAATTTTTCACATGATACACATAAGTGAACACTGTAAATGGTTCTCAATGGAAATAAATTATTGTAAATCAAATTTCTGCGTTTGAATAGAGTCAATTATACTGAAAATTCTGACCATTTAGAGCGGAATTACCTAAATTTCTCAGATTTAATATCACTGGATTTGTTATTGACGTAGATATGTTAAAGTTTATCTTGAAAATAGCGTCAATTATGCCGCTGATATGTTATTTAAAATAATATATTTCGCAATCGTCGCGGACATCGTTTATGAATTTATTTTTTTATGAATAATAATTTTCATACTTTTTATTGCCTTTACAATAAACAATACTATAATTATGAAAATGGTTTTTACTTTTAGAAAAAAAAGTTCTACCAAATAAGTAAAACACAATAGATTCATTTTCGTAATTAAAACATTTAAACATAGTTTAAAATGAAATCTATCCGTTCGAAATTAGATTTCATAATATTAAAAATCTCGTCTAAAAATGTTTTTAGTTATCGTTCACTATTTTTTATATGTTCTACAAGAGCTACCGAAACTGCTGTACCGTGCCTTAGTAAAGCGCGGTGTGGTGGGGACGGAAGTAAATAGATGATCAACGCCACCGTAAGCATTGACGGTGGATTAATAGAACACAGTGGCCGATACTCCCCCCTCTCGCCACGCATATACTTAAGGCGTGGTACAGCGGTTTCGGTAGCATTATTAATCTTTTCTGATCTGACGAGATATTGTAATTCTAATTAACTAAGCCTTATTGATCTCAAAATACGATTTTAAATTATAACATCCAGTTCATTGTTACGTTGTACAATAATGTTTTACCCATTCCCTTACCTAGGTACAATCAGAGTATTCCTATTTCTTACTGTTTCGATCTTTGAACGGGATCTTAGGATTTTTTTAAACCCAGACCTCATATATATATATATATATATATATATATATATATATATATATATATATTAGAGGTAATGATATAAGAGAAGGAGAGGAGATTATAAGAGGCAAGAGACATCTAGTTACTGTACATACACGAATTTGCTAAAAATAGATGTTTTAGTGGAAATATAATTATAGGAGATAGTTGTAGGGGGTCGATTGCTTGATATAGGCTTTCTAAATACATCTCCAACATGACTGTTTGGAAACTGCCAGTATCCTTCAACATCTTCATCAACGACTTTCACAGCAGACGTATAATCTAGATCAGTGATTCCCAAAGTGGTCTATATCGACCCCTAGGGGTCTATGACAACCCGCAAAGGGTCTACGTCAGCGAAAAAAAATTTGTTCCATGAAATGAAAATGGGGGTCCACGATAGTGGATCTCAACACATATACTGATAGTACCTATTTACTTACATCATACTATCTTATAGTATCAAAACATTTGCATTATTTATAAAAGTACCTATGAATAAAAAAAAAATTATACATGTTTATAAAATTCTGTAAGTTGTAGGATGTTGGTATTCGCTTTGTGGTCGCAATACATTTTGAACATATACTAAACTTCACTACAGTTAGAAATTTACAGGAAATCAATATCAGATAAGAAAGGGGTCTACCCAACACGGAAAAACATAGCAAGGGGTCTACGACACAAAAAAATTTGGGGAACTCTGATCAAGATAAATTATTATTAATAAAATGTACTAATAGGGAATATAATAAATTTGTTTTGTTAGTAGATATTTTTTGTTAAATTGTTTTTCTTCGTGTTTCCGTTGTTTACTCTTAAACGTGTTTAGAAGTAGGTCAATGTAGTAATTTGTATACTGTTATAAAACATGTAATAGTACCTTTTACTTATTTAAATACGTTAATACTTATTTAAATGCGTGAGTTCTTAATAACTTATGTTAATGTGTCAATACGCGGTGTCTATGCTACTATTTGTTACTATAAGTAGATTATTTCTGTTATAACTTCTCAGTTTTGCGCAAATTTTACACATTGATATCTATTTATAATTTGTTCACATAGGAAAATTGATTTCAAATTTTACATTTTCATACTAGCGACACGTAATTTTACAGATACATGGTAAGTAAGAAAAGGACTAATATGTAGCCCACCAACCCGCTGATAGATGCGCGTGCGGCAAACAATGCGAATCACACAACTACCACTCTAATCTAACGGTGCACTTCATTGCACGACTACTGCTACATAGCGGATGTAGCTATATATTAGTCCTTTTCTTACTTGAATGGACTTCCGCAAAGTAACGCCTGAATCTATTAGATATTTAAGATACATGGTAACATACTTTTACATATAACTATGTATATATTAGAAATACGCTTACATAATCATTATATCAATTGAATGTTAATATATATTTTTAACATAAATATTTTTTGCGGATTATACTGCGGTTTATTTTGTTTATATTATGTTTCGTGAGCTTTACGTGGAATAAGGTGTTGAACAACCATATGTCATTGGATTGCTCGGGTCTGTGTAGAATTAGCTCACGGTGTTTCAAGATTATATAGTATGCTTGGTGTTAGATTTAATTATTAGTAGGCAACTAAGTTGTCGCTATTTGTCAATAGATGGCATCGGAGGAGAGAATGCTTATAAAAATGAAATTGAAAAATTATTACAAAAAGTTTCCGTTATAGCTGTAAGATAAGGGGAACGACAGTCTCCCACCCACAAAAACAGATGGCTTCAACTGTGAGTGTTGGTTGATATTGTTATATCCAAAAACCTGATGTGTCAAGCTTATACCGTTATATGCGTTTCATCATCATCTGCTTTTCAGCCATTGGATGTATATTGCTACACTGAATCCTTCCCATAGATTTCTTATTGAATCAGTTCAAAGTAGTCTGTTTTCAGCATTTTCAGACGAACTTAATGACATAGCCTTTTGATCACCTCGTAAGCAATTGCCTATCCTTGGTCTCCACTCCAAAACCTTAAGATCCCAGCAGCGGAATCCCAGGTTTAAGACCTGCCACTACAACTGCAATCCCCAGCGGATTTCAAATTCCTCGTTTCTTCGTGTGACAAGCCGTTCTAACGGAATTCGTGCATGTTTTTCTCAATAGGAATGCGATAGACAAACAGCTTCTAGCTTTGGGAAGTCTGCAAGGATCGACTAATCTTATCATTATCATATCATTCGATAGACGCCCACTGCAAGACGTAGGTCTTTCGCTCGTGGGGTAGCGAGTGATACGGTTGAAAGAAATAAAACTGTATAGAATAAGGTACTTCATAAACTCTGCACAAAATTAATTGTTAACTATTAATAAGAAATAGAAAAAGAAATGTGTTATACAGAATCAAGAAACTAAAATAAATGTGTGAATAAAGATAAAATTAAAGAATAAAAAAAAATGTACCTAGCCACGTTAGAGTAAGAAGATGATGGAAGAAAGGCGAGGAAAGAAAGAAGGTATAAAAGAGCAAAACGAGAGATATTGTGAAGGACGAAAGTAAAGAATGAAAGATATTGTGACGCGTGAAAGAGAGTGATAAATAAAGAAAAGACTGAAAAAAAAACTACTGAACAATAAAGTCACTGATCCCAAAAAGTTAGGGGTACGAGAGGCCCCCAATAACGAGGGCCATAAAAAAAGCGTAGATCTTTCCCAAAAACTTGCACTTCCCGCGCCCATGATACTGTCGTCGGCACAACTACTAAAGAACCTACCCACACCGTGTCTACTAGCTTAACATAAATAATTTGTTTCAAATTAACAACAAATATTGCAAAACGATTTTTTTGCTACATAAAATGGCACTACTTTATTTGTTATATATGGAATCATTTTAGACAGGGTATGCCATATATTAATATCTCACTAGAAGCTTTTAATTAAGTAGTGGCAACCTAACGACAGCGGACAGACAATTGCATTCGTAGGTCGCGGGTTCCATTCCCAGGATACAGTCGTATATACTCAGCCACTTCCGCACATGCAGTGGTAGTCGTGCAATGAAGTGCACCGCCCGCCAGCCCGCTGATAAATGCGTATGCGACACGCTCATCACGTGTTTCACCACTCTACGGGGCATCTTCAGGAGTAATGTTACACCGATTAGTGCCAAACACGGAGTGTTGTTGAGTAATTTGGCGGTGGCGGATGGGTGATTCGCATTGTTTGCCGCATACGCATTTATCAGCGTGCTGGCGGGCGGTGCACTTCATTGCACGACTACCATTGCATGTGCGGAAGTGGCTGAGTATTGGTCCTTTTCTTGCTTGGGATAGACTTCCGCGAGGTAACGCCTGATTCCATTAAACAGTCGTATTTATAATTCACATTGTGTACATTAACTATAAAGGATTACCAATCACAAATAGGTTTACAGAGGATGGGCAGCAACATCATCTGCGTACCACAATACCATACTGTGATCGCCAATCCTACTGATAAGCGAGGGGATTATAGAATATCCCCCCATAGATATCTTTGAAGGTGGTCTATGTTTTTCAGTGGACATCTATGGGCTAAAACGACCTTAGCTTTTACACTTAAACCCTTTCAGTTCATATATTGTTACGTTAAAGTAAATAGAAAATTAGTGCCCGTCTATTTTATACATGTTATTTTTATGTCTATTTTATGTGTATTTCAGTGTTATTTGCATTGCGCCCGCGCGCATTAGTGCGTATAATTTATTTAAGTATTAAAACGTGCTATAATTTTATGCAATGGAAGATAACCACCTCTAAAATGACAATGCGCAAAATATTATATAACATATCATCGTCATATACTACATTATTATAGCATTTTAAAACTATACTTTTAATTGTAGTAGTATATATATATATATATATATGTATGTATAAATATGGCCTCTTATTCGGTAGCCTCTCATACCTCTGCTGTCATATTTGGACAGGCACTAGTGCAATAATAATAATATGTATAATGCTAATAACATGTAGAATAATAGTACATAAGTACATATTAGAAATAATAATTAAACATCAAACTAGAGCTAAGTAAAAATGCCGCCTTCTCCCTTTTTTCTCTATCAATCCTGAACCTTCAGCCCGTACGAACATAATAGAACGCACTATTATTGGTATTTAGATGATTTCTGTGATTTAGATGCTTTCTAATTGCAAAAGAATAATCAGACATTTTCATGGCCTCTTTTTAGGGGACCTTAAAAATGTCTGATTTCTCG
Organism: Battus philenor; assembly: GCF_028537555.1. Taxonomy (NCBI): domain Eukaryota; kingdom Metazoa; phylum Arthropoda; class Insecta; order Lepidoptera; family Papilionidae; genus Battus; species Battus philenor. Next base: position 15,168,327 of record NW_027181673.1, on the reverse strand, counting down.
TTACGCTGTCAGCTACAGTTTATTTTTTATTAGCGTTGTCTTCTATCATCCCACTCTCAACATTTCTTTTACTATATTTTCTTTCGTTCTTCATATTTTCTTATTTACTCTTTTCTTTCATACACAATCCTAAATAAAAGATTATAGGCATTTATAGATTGCTCTGAAAATGTATGACTCAGACATTATAGGTGCGATAGCTTCAGGAAACACTTTAAGTGAGAGTTAAAATTTTCAAAGGCCGGAACTTGAGATGCATGACGGACGTTCGTTCTATTGTTGTTTTGTCTTTCCATTCAAACAATGTTTCGTTTTATCCATAATATCTTTACTTAGAATTTAAAGTTACGTTAAGTGTTCCAGGTGTGATTTGACGTCGTGTGAATTGACATTACTCCATTCCCAAGATGCGGTATCTCCTATATTACTAAGTATAGACATACAGTTTTCCTTTCGCCTGTTCATCTTAGGTCTGAGGCAATTATCAACCAAGCAGATGGTTGAATCGACGCCAATAATAGATTTAATCCACGGTATGTTAGATAAAGATAAAAATAAAATTCATTCGTTCAACATTCGAATTGTTAACTCGTATTGATCGACAATTTATATATTTTTTTAATCCATTTTATTTTTAATTCTACTCTGCTTCGCAGGGTGTTATAGTTGTGAAGAAGAAAGAAGAAACTTCAAGACAATACATCCTTTATTCAATAATGAAATCAAAACAATCAAGTGTCGTTTATTGTTTAATGGAATCAGGCGTTACCTTGCAGAAGTCCATCCTAAGTAAGAAAAGGACCAATATTTAGCCACTTCCGAACATGTAGTGGTAGTCGTGCAACAAAGTCTAAGTCAAGACTGTGTTTGAAGATGCCCCGTGGAGGGGTGAAACACGTGTTGAGTGATTTGACGGTGGCAGTTGTGTAGTTCGCATTGTTTGCCGCATGCGCATTTGTCAGTTGGCTGGCTGGCGGTGCATTTTATTGCACGACTACCACTGCATGTGCGGAAGTGGCTAAATATTGGTCCTCTTCTTATTCCTTTATTGAATAATATTTTCTCTAACAATATACAATAAAATGACGTCGCCCTTTAAGCCGGTGTGGTTCAAACCGTGCCCCTTTCTGTAGTAAATAGCCAACGAAGTTGTAAGTTTGACGCAAATCACGATATTTCCATATTAAAAATATTAAATTTCGCAATCGGGACAAAACACGAAATTTACAAATAGTTTGGTACAAATATTTTTGATCAGATCCGAACAGAACATGATAACATATTTACTATCTTTACATAAGAATAAATACAAGATTGTAATTAAAAATATACGTAATAAGCTTTTACAGTTTTATATTAATAAGAAGTAATATATATTTTTAATTGCACAAGGGAAAAGTAGTAACCTGTAATATATTTTATTCCGTCATTCCTCAATTGTGATCGTAACAAAGAAAGGCATGAATGTTAATGCTTGTAGGATATCGACGCACTTGGTTCGTGCAAACGATGGCCGTTGAAGCCGAAAGTTCTAAAATTTGTAGGGCGATCTTAGAGGGAGTACTATATCTTGCAGTGGGCGTTCACCGGTTTAATATTATTAAGAAGAAGACTCAACAAAACAATAGGTTATAATACCATAAACCTAAGTTAATAAATAATCATTTAAACCAGAGTTCCCCAAACTTTTTTGTATCGTAGATCCCTTGCCATGTTTTTCCGTATTGGGTAGACCCCCTACTTACCTGATATTGATTTCCTGTAAATTTCTAACTGTAGTGAAGTTCTTTAAGTGTTAAAAGCTTAAAGTAAAAACACATGTTAATTTATACATTTATTAATTGAATTTAAATTAAAACTACTCAAAATAAAATTTTGTATCTGTTATGTTAAATATACGTAACATTAAATAAACAATTTTTTTACTTCATAGGTACTTTTATAAATAATGTAAATGTTATGATATTATAAGATAGTATGATGTAAGTAAATAGGTACTATCAGTGTATGCGTTGAGATCTAATATCGTGGACTCCCATTTACATTTCATGGACACCCAAATTTTTTTTCGTTGACGTAGACCCCTAGGGGTCGATATAGACCACTTTGGGAATCACTGATTTAAACGAATAATTTTTAAAAGACGACGTTTAAATTAAGTCCTTTTAAAGAGCTTAGCTTAACTTAGCTCATGTCTCTATTTCCATGATCAGGATAGCTTTAGCACCAGCACATGGCAGATAAGAAAGTTCCCTCTCTTAGCGGACACTAATATAAGGTTGTATGTGATAAAATGTAACTCAAAATGTGATATAAAATGTGATAAAAATGTAAACGAAAAGAAATAAAGATAAAATGTAACATGTAATGAGGGAGGAACAAAAGGTCACAGAGTAAAAGGGAAAGATAGCAGAAATGTGGCATGAAAGAATAGATTGAAATAATATGTGAAGAACGAAAGGAGAGAATGGAAATAATAAATAACTATGTGAAAAAATAAATTGCCCGTAAAGTCTCTGTCCCACCAAAGATAGGGGTACGAGAGGCCTCCAATAGCGGGGCCATTAAAAAAAAATATATATAGGGTTTTAATGCTAATAAATAGTCGTTTTCAGTTGGCTCCGAAGTGAGTTCGGAAACCACATTGCTGGACTACATCAGGAATGTTCTGAAGCTGCCCGGCACCAAGTACATGTGCCGCGAGGCGGGCTGCGGCGCCTGCATCGTGTCTGCTGTGCGGTGTCCAGGTGCACCGAACACCTCTGTGAACAGCGTGAGTTATTTCAACACCTTTTTCTCCTTTTATCTCTCTCTCTCTCCTTCTCTCCTTCTCTCACCTCTCTCATCTTTAAAACATTGTCATCATTTCGGCCATTTTTACTTGATATATAAAATACACCAAGAATTGATATTATGAACTAATTCACGTAACAGACAATAGAGATAATGCGGAGTAGGAGGAAGATCTTGATGCAGATGACTATTTAATTTTTATGTAAATACTAGCTGATCCCGCAAACGTTGTTTTGCAAAAAAAATGATATTTTAATTTACAAATAAAAAATAAGGGTTGATCGTAGAGGGGTGAAAATTTATGGTTGTATGTATTCTTGTATGCTGTATCATAAAAAAATAAAAACAAAAAATTTCGTTAAAAAATTAAAAAAAATTTTAAGTGTGAACAACCTTTATCACTTAGGGGTATAGAAAATAGATAGTAGCCGATTCTCAGACCTACTGAATACGCATATTAAATTTGGTAAAAATCAGTCAAGCCGTTTCAGAGGAGTTCAAGTTCGAACACCGTGACACGATAATTTTATATATTAGACATTAAGCGGTCATAAATATACATTGAGTGCAGTGTATGTTAGTATGAGTTTATTTCTTTGTGAATCTTGTGAACTCAAAGAAAGAAATTGTTCAAGTGCATTTTATCTTCGTAAGCATTGCCTTTATTATTTTATTTCTTTTGATAAACTCCGTATACATTTCTTCATCTTGTTTCGTCTTCAAAAACTGAAAATATAATAAAGTTCCAAGTGATACCTTAGACGTTTCTATTCTTATTTTAAATCTAAAATTCATAGTATATTATTAAATAAATCTTATTATAGCATTCAGAAGCTTTTAGTTGATGTAAATGCTTGATTATTGACTTATTTATAAAGTTGATATTATAATGTACACATGAAAAATTGTTAAATTTCATAACTAATCATAACTTTAAAATAACTGACGATTTAAAAGCGCATTTAAATCCCTTCCTTATATATATATATATATATATGTATATATATATATAAATTTGAACTGTTTACATTGTTTAAAAGAGGAATTCATTTGCTAATAATTACTAAAGATAGTGTGTATAGTAATGTATATATTTCTATTCATGTTTTTGTATACATATTTATATTTGTATGAATGTACATACCAAACTGACCTCTCCTTCATGTCTCTCATCTCCATCCAAAGGTTATCTGGTAGAGATCACCTCGAGCGATAAGACCGCCTCCTGTACCACATGAATTGTTTCTTTTTTTTTTAGTTATTATTTATAGTGTACAAAAAAGTGAAATTAAACGAAATTAAATGAAATAAAACGAACGTTCAAATTCAAATTCGAACGCCGATTTGAATTCGGACACTATCATTGATGTGGTCGCTGCCGTCGCGTTAGGTTTGTGTAAATTATAAATACTCTCTACATATGTGAATAAATCTTACTCGATCACTGGGTCGCCAACGTGCTTGGGTGGTAAATATAAATACGTTTGTTAAATAAACCTTGATTAAATATAACCTAAGTTTACTTAACTAAATATCAAGTCCATATATATGTATATAAAGATAGATTAAGTTAGTTTATAAGATAATGTAGATATAAAAGCCGTTTTGTTTTCCACAGAAGAACAGAGTAAAAAGCAGGCAAGAAAATGAAAATAAATATGGTATAAAATAGGTTGACAAAATACTTACTAATTAGAAATTAAAATTAGAGCAAGAGGGGATATAATGTAAAATAATACAGTAGAGCTAAAGAGCCGGTTAGTCTGGTAAAAGTAAGGAATAGAATAATTCAAAATGTAAAAAAATCACACTGAAAAAATTACAATTTTACATACAAAAAGTTTCTGCTACGTGCCGGTAGAGGTAAAGAAGGCGTAAAAAATATGGAGTCTAGTATTTTTAAATATATAAGATCTCAGATAGTAAAGAGTCAAGAAAGAGTTTTCTTACTCAGATAGTAAAAATCTAGGACTAGCTGGAAGCGGTGCCATAACACTAAACATATCGGGGCAATTTTTGAACTTTTGCATTGAAAATGAAAAACATGAGCAATGGATCAAAAATTCTGATTTTTTGCGTTTGTAATAGAAATGTTTAATTTACTATTTAAATTATTTATAATAGATCTACTTTTATTTCCTACCTAAAAAAAATTTCATACATTCAAACAGATTAAATAAAGTTAGGTCGTTTGACCAGTTATGGAAGAAATAGGTACCTGGTAAGTGTTGGTATGATTAATGTTAAAAGTGTTATCTGTTCTTGTGAACATCCTATGCTAGGTTTGTCATTATATAGTCTTCATTTGAATCTTAATATGCTAATAAACAACAAATATATTTCCACAGTGCATGGTGTCGGTGACATCTTGCAAAGACTGGGACATAACTACAGTTGAACATCTGGGTAACAAGTTGAAAGGCTACCATGTAATACAAACCACCCTTGCCGAGAATCATGGCACGCAATGCGGGCACTGCACTCCCGGATGGGTCATGGCAATGAACAGGTGAGCTACCAATATCATAACAACAATATAATTGATAATATAACATTGATATTTAAAGTTTGTTGCAGTGCAAAAAGAACCTTACTATGCTTGAAATAGAAAAGTCTTTTGGTAGCAATGTATGTAGATGTACTGGCTATAGACCTATATTGCATGCGTTTAAAAAATTTGCAAAGGACGCGCCGCATTGGGAGAAGATACACGATATAGAAGATTTGGATGCTTGCAAGAAGAATGGGGAGTGTTCTAAAACTGATTGTGAGGATTTCGACTGGTGCGTTGTCTCGAAGGACGACGTTGCTCAGACTTCTGTGATTCATATAAAGCTTGAGGACGGTCGGGATTGGTACAGAGTGCACGAGCTCAATGATGTGTTTAACATATTACATGTAACAGGAGACGATTCGTACATGCTTGTAGCGGGTAACACCGCCAAAGGTACATAAAATTTTATAATATTTAATTATTTTCATTTGTATATTGCTTTGAATTCTCGTCGTCTGTAATTATTAAGACAATTAGATGTAATAATTGTTGTTTGTTTTCTTAGATTATGATTATATTATACATTTATATTAATAAAAATGAATCCCTTTTAAATGATACTAACAATTTTAGTCACTTTTTTCATAGCTTTCCTTATATTGTATATAAGTATCTTATTAAGTTAGAAAATTGCGAAGAAACTTTGAGAATTTGATACCATATAACGACTATTGAAACTCACATTTGACAGTTCTCTATAAACTTCTCGTGTTTGACAGTTCACGCGCTGCAGATTTATTTTGTCTGTGTTTAATAGATAAAACATATTAATAGCCTGTTAATAATAGAAAGTTTGTCTGTTGTTAACAAATTAATAATACTAAATAACATCAACAATATAATACTTGAATAACATTAACAGACAAAACCTTTCTGTAATATAAATTTTTATTGTAATTTTCTTGTAACTATTAAAAATGGTTCCAGAGCAAATAAGTTAAAATAAGTATTTTCATTATTAATCTTTAACAATTTACATTTACACTTTTTTCCCACAGGAGCGTATCCAATATATCAATATCCAAGAGTGCTGATTGATGTCAGCATGATAAACGATCTGAAAGGAGTGATCATCGATCAAAATTTGATCATTGGAGCGGGCACTACGATCACGGAAGTGATGGAAATATTCCAAGAACAGGCTAAGCAGGATTACTTCAGTTATTTACAGCAGCTTTATGAGCACCTGACGCTGGTGGCACACATACCTGTAAGAAATGTAAGTATAGAATTTATTGACCAAAGTATTTTGAAGTAAACCTCTGGGATCGACGGGATGTTGGTGTGACAAAACATGAAGGTTGGCAATTCGTAAGCAGGGATCCAGAAAAATTTATCTTTCGATAATGAAGTTTAAAAATATTGGTTTAGGTTTAGCTATATAGGTAGATAATATTTTAAGAATCTTAACAAATGCTACTTGTAAACATGCAAAAGGACGAAATACTTGTGGTGTGTGATCTTTCTAATACTGCTATATTTTTTAAATTGTAATTAGAGAAAACTAGTATATACATGCTGCGAAACGAGAACCGATGTAATTAGGGATGTAGACGAGGAAAGAAAGGCGACGTGAGAAAGAGGAACAGAAAGTGAAGAATGGAAGATTTTTTGAAGGATGCGAGGAAAAGAGGAAAGAATTTGCGAGGAAAGAAAAGTATTTAACGGAATCAGGCGTTACCTTGCGGAAGTCCATCCTAAGTAAGAAAATGACCAATATTTAGCCACTTCCGCACATGCAGTGGTGCGTGCGGTGTAACATAACTCCTGAAGATGCCCCCTGGAGGTGTGAAACAGTGATTTGACCGTGGCAGTTGTGTAATTCGCATTGTTTGCCGCATACGCATTTATCAGTGGGCTGGCGGGCGGTGCACTTTGTTGTACGACTACCACTGCATGGGTGAAAGTGGCTAAATATTGGTCCTTTTCTTACTTATGAAAGAAAAGAGAAAGAGCAATAAAATAGTAACGTCTGTGCTCCAGACAAAGCAGGGAAAATGAGAAATCTGCTAAATTGATATTATCTGCTAATTCGCTTTTTATAGTTGGGGACTATCGCTGGTAACCTAATGATCAAACACGAGCACCGGGAATTCCCCTCGGACGTGTTTCTACTGTTCGTGACGGTTGGTGCTCAGTTGACTATCTGTGAGTACGTTTGTAATAAACTGTACAGCTTCGATAAATTCTCAAGGTATGAAGGTATTTCATCGGTGAAGAAATACCTTCACACCTTGAGAGGTATTTCATGGTTTCATACTGAACCATTATTACCGGACCTTTACAGCGCATTTGCTGTCAATTAATAAATTATACTTTATATGGTAAATCCCATCGAAAAATCACATATTCAAATATTTTTTTCTACTATCTATCACTGTAGACTTTGTACTATCAAAAATTATTGATCCATCGTAATTTAACAGAATGAATTAATTAAAGTAAAATATTAAAACGATCACTCATATATATTTAGCTTATACATCTTTTTACAATCAACCTGTTTATATCTGAATACAGGTTGGTTGTAAAAGTCGAAATCTTCCGTTTACACTTTTTACATAGTCAGGTACGTTTTTCTTTCTTTCCTTTTAGCCGATCGATGGCTGCTGCATGGCATAGACCTCCATCAAAGATCGCCACGATGGTCGGTCTTGCGCCGCCTGTATTCAGCGACTTCCCTCGATCTTAACTATGTCGTCAGTCCATATAATGGAGGCCCTATCCACTTCGTGTCTACCGCCTCTTGTCGCCACTCGAGAACCTTCGATAGCACTATCTGCCCGCCCAATGCCACAGACGATAAATTCTTATAGTTTCAGCAAGAGTCGAGTCTTGATCTTAATTGGGCCTATAATATGTGGACAGCCGCAATGGATGTAAATAGATTCAGACACATCGTTGTTTTTGCAGTGAATAATGTCGGCCAGAGAAAAATTGTGACCATGCAACAATTTCTAACCGAAAACATGAAGGGGAAAGTTATTTTGAACGTACTTTTGCCACCACTGTCTAAGCATTATAAAGTCATTACATTTAAGGTTGGTTACAATTTTTGTTTTACATATTTTTATTATTTTACTTTACATACATTTGTACTATTTGAACTTATTTATGATTCTAATTCCAAATTTTTATTACTTTTAAACTGTGTTTGTAACGTCACAATATCGTATTACAATGCGTGATTGTTGCATGCATATGCATGTGCATGTGCATTTCAAACATTAATTTTAATTATCATCAGCATCATTATTGTCACCACAGCCTTCATTCAGCCTCTTTAGACTACTTAACTAGATCAGCATAAATAAAGTCCATTTTGGTCATTTTGTTCTACATGTTGTTGATATTCTTTTTCTTGTAAAGCTAAAGGTTTGTAGCCCATGACTTAAATAATATTTTGCTTTCATTCCAAACCAGCAAACTCTTCGAGTATCATAAATCTTTCATAATTTGCTCTAAAACAACAAAAAACATTACACAAGTTCATGACAGAAGCTTTAAAAACTTATGTTAATTTGAACTTCTTTACTAGATAATGCCGAGGGCACAAAACGTTCACGCGATCGTAAACGCCGGGTTCCTCTACAAAGGTGAAAACAATATTGTACACGAGACCAGGATAGTGTACGGTGGGTTGTCGCCAAATTTTATCCGGGCAACGAAGACGGAAAGGTTTTTGGTCGGAAAGCCACTGTTTACGAACGAAACACTACAGACTGCGCTGCGAGTGCTGAACTCAGAGTTGATAGTGGAGGAAAATCCACCTGAACCATCGGCAGCATACAGGCGACAATTGGCCCTGGCGCTGTTTTACAAGGTATGGTTATCTTAGTAGATCTTGTTTAAAAAACTTTCCAAGAGATTATTGTAATAAAAGCCCTATACTTTCCGCTGAAGTCAATGACTCATACATTCACCCCTTTAAAGCACCGTTTTTAACATTTTAGGGTCTCCTTATACTATGTCCTCAAAACATTCTGCGACCACGATATCGTTCTGGTGCAAAACGACTGAAGGAAACCCGGCCAGTGTCCGATGGGCGGCAGATATTCGACACAAACCCTGCTTTATGGCCGCTTAATCAACCCATTCAGAAAGTGGAAGCACTGGTAAGATACACAATAATAAGTCCCTTTTTTTTAACTCATCCGTTATAATTTTGGCAAAACATTTTACGAAGTTGTTTCAACTGCATTATGTAATGCAATTTTTCGTGTCTGTTGGAATAATAGTCCGCCAGCTTACAAGAGATTTGTTACATGCATATCGTGTAGGGAATTTGGTTACGTAGAAACAATTTGCCATGCAATCTGTAACCAGAAGCAATGTTATAAGAAATAGATATCAAGAAAGGTACTCCACATTCATACTTCGAAGTGGACTTATATGCTAACTCATAGTTATATTAGTTAGTATATAATTTAAATTAATTTTTACGATAAATAATTATAGGTAAAATGTTTCGTTCGATCCTTCTTTGCGAACGTAATTCATCTATAAAAGTTTTGTTACAAAACGAGACGAAAAGCTACTTGAAAAAGTTAATTTTATAATCATAGTTGTATCATTGACAAACCGTGTGACCAAATGACTTAGAATAAATCAGTCTAACCTAGATAATAAAAACAAAAAAGACAGCAAGCGTAATAAATAGAAGGAAAATTAGTTAGATTCTTTACTGATTATACGAGAAGTGACAGTTTTATTCTAGGTTATAAGCATTTAATCAGCTTTTCGGTCATAATATATATCCACAGCTGGACATCCTTCGTCAGACATTCCTAAAAGCGTCTTCCGACGACGTTACCAAGGTCGTCTGTCTCCCCTGTAGGTGGACATTCTACTCGGAATTTTCTGATTAGTGGTCTCCATTCCTGAATCATAAAATCTTAGTGACTATCTATTTTTCGAGCTATTTGGCGTGTTCACTGCCAATTACTGCCATCCCTCATATGCACATCATCATTTCAGCTATAGGAAGTTCATAGTTGGATATAGGTCTCTCTATGAGTATAGTTTGAAGTAGCTTGCATCCAGAATCTTCTGTCTTATGCTCTAGATAGATCTATATATAAGGTTACTATATCGTACTATCTAATTAGCTTGTTAGTGTTTACGTATAGTTTGTGATTTGCAGATCCAATGTGCTGGAGAGGCAGAATATGCAGAGGATATACCTCCACTACCTCACGAGGTATTTGCTTCATTCGTGCTGAGCACTGTTGCAGTAGGAGATATTGAAGTCGTGGATTCTACTAAAGCCATTGTAAGTTCCTTTGATCTGTTGCTTTCTTTCTAATAAGTTTGTATTTAGTCTGAAGTAAAAGACAGTAAAAAGACTCGAGTTAAATTCATGGCTATAGAATGTAGACTGTTCCAATTACAGTTTCACTAAGTGATATTGAAAACGTATTTGTCAACATCAGTATTATTTCGACCATAAGACGACGACTCCTGCTATGCTTCTGTGTTGGGCTTCTCTCGTAGATTTCCCATACGACCTGTTTACCTTTACACAAATAATTCTTCAATAAATACGAGTGCATGAATATGTATGATAAATTCCATTTTTCCATTAAAAAAACTGGACCTGAAGTAAGCTCATATGAAATTTCTAGCCCGTCTATTTGAGTGTTTCTTTTAAATTTACACTTTTTACATTTCTAATTGTATCATTTTTATACAGGATCAGAGGTTATAGGTGTAAAAGTTTCACCAGTACAATCAGTATCTTCTACCTGTATAAAGTAATCACCGGAAAGATTTTTCTATTGAAATGCGAGAGACAACAAACACTAAATAATTGTAATATGTAAAAATCGGAATTTTAAAAACGCATTTCTTCCTATATTATTCCTGAATTTATTGATTTTTGGATAATGTGTAATATACATTAAATGACTGCAAATGTGCTATACATTTTAAAGCTTTCATATCTCTGATCAATCACCCTGTATATAAAAATTTGTTGTAATCATAATATATTTTTTTTTGTAGAAAGAACCAGGAGTGGTAGCTTTTTATACGGCCAAAGATATACCAGGCGTAAACTCTTTTACTCCGGCTGGAGCTCTGCTGAGTCCAAACGTTGAAGAGCTACTCTGCAATGGTAAAGTTAAATATTACAATCAACCAATTGCAATAGTCGTCGCCAAAACCAGACAAATAGCCGACAGAGCGGCCAAATTGGTCACAGTCAAATACCGTAACGTGAGAAAACCTCTTCTCGATATAAAAATAGCGAAAAACGATGCCAGTAGAACCACGCTGTTTTTAGACATACCACAGACAGACAGAGGTGTTGATGTTACAAAAGTAATAAAAGGTTCCAACACTATATATGGGCAATATCACTTTTGTATGGAGACACTTGTTTGTGTTACTCGACCCACGGAGGAGGGTCTGGAGGTGCACTCGGCGACCCAGTGGATGGACGGACTACAGGTAGCGACTTCACGTGCCTTGAACTTACAGCAGAATAAGTGAGTTCATATATTTAATTACTTGAAATTATCACAATAGAATATATAAAAATAGTTCAGGATTCAATAACATTAGGAGTAGATAGGTTCTTTATCGAAATTAAAATGAAATACTGTTGTATGACTTAAACTACCTGACTGTTCCATACAGAACGGTTTTTCGGAATGCTGATATTGATAAAGTTATATATTAACCTTCGGAAATAATATAAAAAAATCCATAATCGTTTAGGCATTATTCAAAGCCATCGTCTGTCAACAAGACGATCGTTCACTCCCCATTTAAACCATGTCGTCGATCGGGACTCGCGAGGATATGGGCGATAAAATATGCAGGTTCAAGTAACAGCGACAAAGGTTTTAGACTTAACAGTCACAAACACTTTAGAGTCGATTAATACAATCATATGATCTAATAATATCAAGTGATCAAAATCACTCGCTATTATTAGATCATACGCACAAACAAAAACACACACACTCAAATTTCAAACCTCTCGGACACATTCAAATCAGAATTTTGAAAGTATATCGAGTGGGCTTTAGCCCAGATAATTTTTCAGTGTCTTCATCGAGGCGATATCCGTTCAATTGACACAAGCTCGACTACGACCAAATCCGGCGGTATAGAGAAATGTACAAGCTTTCAAATATGCCCTCGACCTTAGTTACCAAGACCCTGACAGGGAGGGAGCATTATATAGGTTCCATTCTTAAAATAATTTAGACTATAAATTGCATCAGATTTTTTTCGCATTTTGTGAAATGATCTTGAAATATACGTTGACCAGGCACCGCAGTACGCCTTGTCTTGTTGTGTATAGCTTCAGCTACTGTGATATCGAATGTAGTTCAGACTTGATCAGACCAACACACGGAGTTGCGGCATAATGGTCATCGTACATCTATCTTTCCAGTGATCAAAAGTTCTTTCAATTTGTCATAGCTTTTACTAGCTTCGTGCTTTAAAAATTCAAAAAATATATTTTATCCGGTAGAAAAATCAGTGGACACCGAGTTCCATCAAAAAGTTACCATGTTTATTGAAATTGTTAACAGAATAGATGTCCACGTGCGTCGTATCGGCGGTGCTTATGGGTACAAAATCACTCGGGCGCTGCAAGTCGGTGTTGCTTGCAATCTGGTCGCCTATAAGCTGAACCGCCCTTGCCGGTTCATTCAGTCCCTTACCACCAATATGAGAGCAGTAGGAAAGAGGCTGCCGAGCTCTAGCACATTTGAGGTACGTTTATTTATTTATTTTATGAATTGGAAATCTCTGACAGAAGACGTAACACATTTCCATTTTTTCTAAAACTAATTGTTTTGAATTTAAACATATAAACACAGCAGACGACTTATAGCAAATTAATGAGCAAGCAAAGTAAGAGATAATATGTTTGTATTAGAGTTTTCTTTGACGAGTAAGCTGCCTGAAAGACTGTGTAAAAATCCGATGTGCTTTCCAAGAAAAACAACTGAAAAACGCGTGGGATATCGGATGGTAATAGGAAGTTCTGAGTTAGGGTCCGGGGGAATCGCTGCTCACCAGAGTACTATCTTAGAGTCACAGAGACCCCATATAAGTTAAACAATACATAAAATGTTTGTTTAACTGTTTAAAAAAGAGGTACCAATGAAAGTTAACATATATATCGTATTTACAATTGACCTCAACAATCCTATCATCATCACTTCAGCCGGAAGTACACCGCTATAGATTTCAAGTTTCAAGTACTCTGTAAGAAAAGGACCAATATATAGGTACTTCCGCACATGCAGTGGTAGTCGTGCAATAAAGTGCACTGCCCGCCAGCCCGCTGATAAATGCGTATGCGGCAAACAATGCGAATTACACAATTATCACCATTAAACCACTCAACACGTGTTTCACTCCTCCACGGGGCATCTTCAGGAGTAATGTTACACCGATTAGTGCGGGCTGGCGGACGATGTACTTTATTGCACGACTACTACTGCATCGACGGAAGTAACTATATATTGGTTTTCTTACTTAGGATGGAGTTCCGCATAATGCCTGAATCCATTAGATTTCCAAACCGGTTGGAAGTGGCCGGCACCGCGCGTCTTCCGCCAATCTCAAGAAGGCCTTCTTTTTACCTTTTGGTGGACATTCTTCGTTGCTCTTCTTCCTTTATAACAAATGACAATTTAATGTATGCAAGTGTTTCGGCAGGTAGTTTTTCCAGAATTAAATAGGCTTTGACAAATAATCAGTTTTATGCATTTAAATCTACAAAATCGTTTACTTCGTCTTCGGTACATAGTTGATTCCGAAGTTGAAAACACAATAATGCTATTTGACTTCTACCATATTTTTCTCAACAAAAGCTGTTTACGCCGAAATGTGTATAACTTGCAATTTATATGACCAATATATCGGATCAGGGATTTACACAGTGATTTAAATATCTTTGTTGGTAATTTTAGTCCTTGACAACATTTTATTATTTTTAACACTGACTTTTAGTATCGTCTCGTCGTCAACAAACCTAATAGACAACGTATATAGCAACGTATAAGTATGTTAAAGATAATTAGTAAAAAGATTTTTTTATAAAAAATTTTGATATCAATGTCAATGCCCAGAATTTGTCAATATCAATCAATAGTTTTTATATGAACATTTTCGAAAAAACTAAAGAAACCAACTAAATATAAAGTATTTTTAAATATCTCCTTGTTTAAGCGAAGCATACTTTCGGAAATGTCTTTGAATTATCTTCATGTTTAAAAATTTGAACACATTGTGCAAAGCAAACCATTAATAATTATTCTAGAAAGTTCTCTTCATAATTAAAGGTCGGTGTAAACGAACAAGGCGTCGTGCAATACTTGGACTACGGTCTGTACGACGACCACGGGTACGTTGTCAACGAACCTTTGTTAGTACTCACACCGGACGTCTACAACAATTGCTACAGGAAAGCTCGAATCAACTACAGATGTTACAATACAACAACGGATACCGCCTCCAACACTTGGTGTCGGTCCCCGGGTAAGATTTGGTATTTTTACATGAATTTTCGTGACATGATTCACATATAAATCCATTCTTCTTTAGTCTGTTTTAACACTATATTTAAAATTTGATGAGAAACGTACGATAAAAAAGTATAATTGGAAAGGAAAAGGTAGAATAAAATGTGCAATAGTCGCGGGAATAGAATCAGATTTTGTGTCATCAGCGATGCTGTTCGTAACATTGATAATTATAACTTCATAAGGCACTGTGAAAGGTTCTCGCGTGGCGACCACGAGCCGATAGACATGGCTAGGGTAGACCCTTCACTAAGTGTACCGACGACATAGCTAGAGTCGCGGGAAGTCCCTGGATGCGGGTAGCGCAGTACCAGTCATCGTGGCGATCTTTGGGGAAAGTCTATGTCTTGCAGAGGTCATCCAGCGGCTAAAAAGAAGAAGGAGAAAGTACTCTAACCACTAGATAGACCGTCGACATAAGCGTGATCTCGGGAATGCTGAGTACGATCAGAGTAAGACAAGCATCGTGGCGATTTTCTGGGAGAAGCCTGGCAATGGTGTCTACTGACATGATGAAAAAACTCTTCTTAAAACTCCTAATATTTCGAGTGCTCCAGCAGGAATTTTTGAACAAGGCTTGAATGAAGATGGAGTGATCTCCTAGTTTATCGTCGCCAAGGCTAAGAGACACTCGAAACGTGTTTAACATCCCGATCTATGTTTTTTTTTTATGACCCCCGCTATTGGGGGCCTCTCGTACCCCTATTTATTGTGGAACAAGGACTTGGTTAACAATTTAATTTTTCACATGAGATTTTTATTTTCTTACTCTTCTTTCATACTACATTCTCTTTCAGTCTATTATCTCTCTTTCATACTACATTTCTTCTATCTTTCTCTATTGCTCTGTTCTACTTTTATTCCTCATTTCTTATTACATTATTTTATTTTGCATTTTTATTTTACATTATTTACTTATTATCTATAATATAATATATCACATTTGAGTTTTTTCTTTTTACCACATTTTATCACGTATCTTGTTGCATGTTTAGGTTTTGTTTTTTTGTATGGCGTTTTTGACTATTTCCCTACAACAAGCGAGGAATTGATGTCTTGTTTCCTTTTCGCCTATCAGGGAGGGTATTGCCTCCTCCCTGACTTGAACGCCAGACCGGCACTCGAATCCGAACCGGAGTCCCCCGAATGCGGGACACCGGGCCACAAGGTGGATCACGGTCTGGTCCACACCCGGTTCACAGAAGCACGAGGGGTCCTCCTTGAGCTTAAACCTATGAAGGTACTCAGAGAACCCCCCGTGCCCAGTGAAGAGCTGGGCCGAGACCGCGTCCACCTCGATACTGCTTCCGATCTATGTTACGTGAGATTGTTGAACCTTGGCAAATTCGGTTGCTATAATGTAAGGTCTTATTTGCACTTTTAAATTCTTCTATATCTTTAGTTCTTTTAAACAGGTACATTGGAATCTATAGCAATGACGGAATGGATTATTGAGCGTATAAGCTACGAGCTTTCTTTAGATCCTATTCAGGTTAGACAAGCAAATTTAGATCCTGAAGTACAAACTGATATGACAGAGATATTGAATACGTTAACAAAAAATTCTGAGTACACGGAACGCAAAAAGGCAGTCGAGCAGTTCAATAGAGAAAATCGCTGGATGAAACGTGGGTTGAGAGTCGCGTTCATGAAGTGGGTTCCCGTGGGTACTTTCTACTTGGACATCAACATGACGGTGTATCGCGACGATGGCACTGTCTCACTAACCCATAGTGGAATTGAAATGGGTCAAGGGATCAATACTAAAGCCGTTCAGATCTGTGCATACTTGCTCAAAATACCAATATCGATGATTCAGATAAAAGCTAACAATACTATTGTCGCACCAAATGCCACCATTTCTGGCGGTAGTTTGACATCGCAGTATGTCGGTCTTGGTGTACGAAAATGTTGTGAAGCATTCCTAGCAAAATTGGAACCCATTAGAGCCCAAATGAATAATCCCACGTGGGTAGCATTGATCCAAGCTGCATTTGCAGCGGATGTCGATCTACAGACTCATGTACAAGTTAACAAAGCAGACCTACAAATGTACAACATATATGGAGCTACGGTCGCTGAAGTAGAAGTGGATATTTTGACTGGACAGTGGGAACTTCTTAGAATTGATTTACTTGAAGATGTTGGACAGAGTGTCAGTCCGGAAATCGATATTGGTCAGGTAAGTTATCGATTAAAAATTGCAATTGCTATTAGCAGTTTACCTTTAACTATACATTTTTTTAATTTTTAATTTTTTTTTTGGACGCCTGTTTGTGCATTCTCCATATTATTGAAAATAGATGAATATTTTTTATTTACGGTTTCGTGAATAAAATAAATTAAAATTTTCTATATTAATACACCAGGTGTAGGTCTTTAATGAAAAAGATTGTCAAGCGTAGTTTCCAAAGCAGAATATAAATTCGTTGCCAAGTACCTGTCCGCATTCATTTCTCTATTTTAATTTAATAAGTTTCATAGCAAGTAAATGTCTTAAATGTTTCATCTTAAGTTTTTATTACCAAATACTTACCCGACAAATATATTAAATCTTTTTTCAATAATTGTATGCTAAATTCTTCATGTAACGTTAGATTTGAATCTCTGTATCCTTCATAAACTCTTGGGAGTAAATTTTAAATTATGAATGTTATAAGAGTTATGTAAATCATGCAGGTCGAAGGAGCTTTCATTATGGGTCTTGGATATTGGACGACTGAGAATCTAGTGTACAATCCGGACACAGGAGAACTACTCACGAACCGCACTTGGGATTATTGGGTGCCGCAAGCAAGAGATATCCCGCAAGACTTTAGAATATATTTTAGGAAAAGATCTTATAGTCTTGATGCTATACTTGGATCCAAAGGTAACCATTTTAGATTATCACAACGCTTATTTATTTGATAATTAATTACGAAATTTCGATAGGGATTTTAAAGTAAAAAAAAAACTAATGCAGAGACTCTAAATAAAAGCATAAGAATACCAGAAGAGCCTGATTTTATGGCAATTAAAATGAAATAATCTGCTTTATGATAACATCCTTCAATTGCAAGTCACGACGGTTTCAAACTGATCTGAGAATCCATAACAAACTTAATAGTGTTTTGGAGGTCACCTTCACAAATTTCCTAATATTCTTATCATTATAGATTCTACAGAGATGCTTTAGCATTTATTCGTAACTGTTACCATTTAAAATATCTCTCCGTGCACATTTTATCCAAATACAAACGATACTTACTTACTTACTCCGCTGACTCAGTGACCCAAAGTAGGTCTTGGCCTCCAAAGCGAGAGACTTCCACTTTCCTCTATCTTGCGCTATCGTCTGCCATTGGTTGACATTCAATTCGCGCAAGTCTGCCTCAACGCGATCGATCCAGCGTTACCTGGGTCTGCCCACTGGTCTTCGACCCCTCGGTTTTTCCAGGTACGCTACCTTCACGCTCCGATCCGATCCCTTTCGCTCCAAGTGACCAAGCCAGCGTATTCGTTGAGATTTATATTCGCCAATGATATTTGGCTGTGTGTACTAAAGTCTCAACTCATTCTTTCGGAGCCTCCAAGATCCGTCTTGATTTCTCGCTGGTCCAATACAAACGATATCAATTTATAATTTTATTTTAATTTTCTTGTAATAATTGATTATCTAATCTGAATTGTGCACCCTACTAGTATCAGTCTGAGTGCAATTTAATTCTAATTTTTTGGCCAGTATTGTGGTCACGTTGATTTTTTTAATTTGGGTTAATAGCATGCTCATGTTTGAATTAACCGTAGCCACTGGTGAGCCAGCCACGTGTATGGGTGTCGTTGTACCGTTTGCGATAAGAGAGGCTATTGCATCGGCCAGACAAGAACGCGGAATACCAAAAACGCAATGGTTTGACTTGGGTAAGTTTTTAGATTTACTTACATTGGTAGTTTAATTGGCGATATATCGTTTTGATTTGTTTTGTTTAGATTTTTAATCACAGTATACAATAGTTTCTTAACATGGTTTCTTTCACCGGAATTAATAAATGACAAAATCTTCACATAATTTTAAGCAGACTTTGTTGTCATTATAATGTTTTATCTATACACCTAGTCTAGCCATAAGTTCTGTTACAAAGAAGATATCCGATAATTTCTAAAAAAAATAATTATAATTTTAAGTTTCATATGTGATTATGTACTACTACTAGTTATTTAAAGTGGTCCACTCTTAGCTTTAACGCACGCTTTTAAACGGCGGGACCATGCGTCGATGGAAATTCGAAATTCAAATTAATATATTTTTTTTAAATATATGTAAACATCCAGTAACAGAATTTATGACTAGGTACTTCTGTTCATCATTGGATATAAAAGCATATCGTACTATAGATACTAAACATATATATGTTTTAATTTCTTTCACTTTATTGATTCATAACAAAAGTTTTAACGGTTTAATGAAATCAGGCTCTGTGTTTGGCACTAATCGGTGTAACATAACTCCTGAAGATGCCCCGTGGAGGGGTGAAACACGTGTTGAGTAATTTGGCGGTGGCGGTTGTGTGATTCGCATTGTTTGCCGCATACGCATTTATCAGCGGGCTGGCGGGCGGTGCATTTTATTGCACGACTATCACTGCATGTGCGGAAGTGGCTAAATATTGGTCCTTTTCTTACTCATAACAAAGAGTTAAATAAATAGATTTAGATAGGTATCTAGCTGTGAAATGTCGATCATATCGACTGCAATACTGTGTCAATAATTTGCTGTAGTTCAAAAGGTTTTGTAACTTGTGACTTGAATAACGAATACGGTGACTTCTGCTGAACATCGATGTATTCTTAAAGCGTGTTTATTTAAATTACATTAGTACATAGTACAATGTTTATTTATTATTTACTCTGCAAAATCAAATTATAACATCCGTAAAAGTAAGAAATATGACACAGGGGATTAGCAAGTTGAAGTACAGTAATGGATGTCTTACGATTAAAATGACGACGATGAAACTGTTGGGAAACTTTTTAAATTATACCTCGTTTTATTATTTCAGATGGACCTTATACTGTTGAAAAAATCTGTATGGCAGCCGCTACTAATATCGAAGAATTTAAATTTTATTAAACCTTATATATATCAGGCAAAGCGAATCAAATAAAATTTGAAAAATCTTTTGGTAAAACGCGCACTTTTCAAATTGACGAAATTGCAGCACGAGGCAAAATCTGTTCCTTTCAACGACATTAAACATTTTTATTATTAATGAACTGTCGTTTTTTTAATATTTTTTGTACAAACTAAGACACATTACGTTTTTAGTTTTTATTAGATCTATGAAATTTAAAACCAAACCATTCATCAGTGATCAACTTCATAAGTTCAGAGAATCAGTTCCTAATCTTGAAGAATTATGTATGTTCCACCAGCCAGAAAATATTTTGGATATTACTTTTTTGTTATATTGTGTAAAGTACTGGTATAATAAATTTGTCACTAAAGTTTGAAACTAAAAGAAATCTTTTACGGGTATGTTTTATTATTAGTTTAAAAATTGTTACAACTTATTATAATAAAATATAAAAATCAATGTTACGATAACTTTTGTTTGTTGAATATCTCGTGGTATGTCTTATACTTTAAACTATTCAAAAGATGCCTGCATAAGTATGAGTAGTAAATTTTAAATTTATATTATTACTAGCTGATCCCGCAAACGATGTTTGCAAATATTTTTTTTTTTAATTTTCAATTTAAAAATTAGGGTTGATCGTAGAGGGGTGAAAATTTAGGGTTGTATGTATTTTTGTATGTTGTATCATAAAAAAATAAAAACAAAAAATTTCGTCAAAAAAAAAATTTAAGGGTGAACAACCCTTATCACTTAGGGGTATGAAAAATAGATAGTAGCCGATTCTCAGACCTACTAAATACGCATATAAAATTTGGTAAAAATCGGTCAAGCCGTTTCAGAGGAGTTCGAACACCGTGACACGAGAATTTTATATATTAGATTTTCCATCATATCAGCTGATAGATGCCCACTGCAAGCCGTAAGCCTTTTTAAAGATCGTCACGATCTTGCGCTGCCAGCATCCAGAAATTTCCCGCGAGCTTAATTATATCATCGGTCTACCTCGTGGGGGTGCCTACCTACTCCGCGTCTACCTATCGTGGCAGTCACCTGAGAACCTGTGATGCACCCCGCCCACCGCTAACAATAACGAGCAATTCTTCAAACTACTTCGATGCCCTGGCCTCGTCTGCGGATCTCCTCATTTATGATTCGATCTCGCAACGAAACTTCTGGCATAATCCTTTACATTGCTCTCTGGGTGAGCGCTGTTATGAGGTCCAACGTAAGTGACCACGACTGTGATATGTGCTATCACTGGCAACGCACACAGGTCAATGACCTCCTTCTTCAGATAATGCGGCAGTTTTACTTCATTTCATTACGCTGTAAATGAAATAAATCAAGACGAACAACTTGTTTCTTCAACTAATTTTGTTATCATAGTCGAGAAATAAAATATTAATATATATATTTAACAGTAGTGTACACAATGGCAGTGTATATAATAACAGTGAGTATTACTTAATAGTATGTGGTTTATGTTTTGATCACTTAAAATTACTTATATGATATATTGCTTTCCGAGCTAGCAATAGACTTTGCGTTTTTATCAAGTTAAGGATGGCATTATAAGGAAGTTGAATTTGATTCCAGATTTCATGTTAAACGTACAGAGACTATATCAAATCGATTAAGACTTTTTATTAATAATATATGGATTGTTTTTGTTTAAATATAAGCTTTAACATTGAAATATTTCGAAACAATACTACATCGAAGAAATAATTTTAAAACAGATAACAAATTTCTTAAAAATTTTGGCACAAATCTCTAAAAGGCTTAAAGATGAATAAATATAGAATCATTGTTGTATATTTATATATTTTAAACACTTTACTTATGAGTGACTATATTAATCTATGTACTACGTATACATATGGTGAATGTTTGAGTTGTTTCAATAAAACTTGAAGTCTTCAAATTTCGTTGCAGCCGCTAAACAAATCTTCTCGGTAGTATATGGACCGTCTGTAATGTTGTATATAAACATATAATTAAAGTTAGTAATAAGGCTGTGCCTATTTCCAGACAGTTGCTAGCTGGCTAATCATTTTATAGATTAAAAAGTGACTAAGACAAATTCAATGCTTCATAAATACCTTTAGGTTCCGGTATTGCTTTTGTTTAAGTCATAGGCCCACTTAAGTTATGTAACTTCAACTTAAAGATGATGCTTTAAGTAATGAAGATATCACTTAAATTTAGATTCTTTCATTGTTTTAATCTAGATGAACTTTCAGATACTCGTTAAGAAATGTATTTAAGTGTGCCCAGTTAGTAAGGCTTTTTTTTGTAAAGAGACCATTACATGCAATTTGTTTCTATTTTTATGTTTTCTATTGAGGATTTTGCAAATTTAATATTCTTTTCGTTCTAGATATATACTCGAATTGATATGAGATTTTCTCGATTTTTATTTATTAAGCCTGGGTTCGGTTTGGTTGGGGGAGAGTAAATGTTTTAAAAGTAATTTAATAATTTTGGATTGATCAAGTGACACCCTTCGAAAATCATATTCGATGGATGAAAAAGATAGGAGACTGTAAAAATGACAGTGCAATGATCATAGATCATGATTGCTTCGCTACATGATTAAAGAAGAAGATAATTTTAGGATACGAAAGCTTACCGATTTCAAACCATTCGGTGGTTGGAATACCGGAGTCGCATCTCGCGGAGGCGATTGCTTCCCTTATCGCTAGAGGGATCCCAACGGCTAAACTTGTAGCCGGTTCTCCAGTGGCTGAAATTTTAAGATCACAGAATGTAAATAAGAAACCGTGAGAATCACGCGGTGCTATAAGGTAACTGTCTCCAAGACTCTGTCAATGTGTTTAAGAGTGACAAAATTCTATTAAAGTTCATTAATTTTCTCTGACTCTTGGTTGGGTAACTTAATTTTACTGTCATTAAACGTAACATATCTTTAAAATACACTAAAGTGTCAGAACTAACTAAGAATCACTTAATATGTCTAAATGCGATTGAGAGTCACGAAGAATCATTAAGAATTCTGTAACTTTGGTAGCCCAGCGGTGAAGGACTGATATTTTCGATTTATGATCACGAGTTCGATTCCAGGTATATCTTTTATAATTCACACTTTGTGCATAAATTATATAGCAATGCCATTGCCCAGAAATAAATTTGCAGAGAATAGGAAGTAGAGTTCTCTGTCCATTGTAATACCACACTACGATCGTAATCTTGTGAATGTATGTAATGCTTGTTAAGTGGCGATAATGGTATATCCCCTCATAGATATTTATAGGAGAGACATATATGCTTTGCAAGGGGTGTCTATGGGCTGAAACGACGGCGAAAATTAAAAGGTTTTTAAGCAATAACTTGAACCATAACTAGTCTAAAAATAGGCTTACTTTGTTAATATAATAAAACGCTAAAACCAAGTAGCTTGTTAGAATACATTATTACATTTGAAAGAGTCACTAAATGTTGCTAAGAATCTTTTAATGCTTCTAAAAGTAACTAAACTACTAAAGTGTCAAGTATGACTGCGTTTCAAAGAGTCGCTAAATGAAATGTCTTCTCTGTGGTCGTATGGCCATATAACTCACGTTACCACATGGATATATAATGCAGGTCATTTTTGGCAGTTATCTGGGTCTTATTACCTGTACTAATATGATCCAATTTATGAAAGTTTAATCGTATATATATGATATATATATGAAATTTCAAATATGTATAAGAAAAATAATAGGTGTACCTTTAGATCCTAAATATATTTCGTAGTTGTGTGAATTCTCTCTAAAAGCAATACGAAAGTCCTGCGGTATGTCTTTGGCTTGAGGCACCCAATAATTCCACGTGCGATCGGAGAGCACTTCTCCCGTACTGGGTTCATATTCCATACTTTCAGTTGTCCAATAACCAAGACCTAATACGAATGCTCCTTCAATCTATAAACAAACACTATATTAAATTAAACATTTTGATAAAACTGATTTTAAGCGCCTGCGATTTAAAAAGCGGCAATAATTTTTTTACGAGTAACGTTGCAATTTTTTTTAGAAAAATAAAATAAATTGTTCTAATAATGATACATAATTGTTATTAATTTGAGCAAAAAGTGGTGTATGTATTTCTCATCATTTTTTATTACTTCGTTTTAGGTATCATGCAAGCTGTAGTCAAATATTAACGAGAGAATTGTCGATGCTCCAATAATGATTCGATTATTTCGATGGAGATGCTCTGGATTTGTAGTTGGTCACGCATATTCGTCCAAGGAAAAATAAATTCATCATCATATCTACTGCTAGACGCAGGCCTCCCCACAGGGTTCTAACAAAACCGGTTGGTAGCAACTCTCATCAATCGTCTTCCGACGAACTTAACAAAGGTGTCTGCTGTGTACTTTTACTTAATAGAAATTATTTCATTTCAAGTTTGCCGTGAAACATTGTCTTTAAATTCTGAAGATGACTGCTGGATAGTTTAACTTTCAAAGTAGTAAAAATATATAACATACTGTCTTGTTACCAACATCTTAAAATAAATACAATAAATACGATATAGTGGTAGACATTGTGAAGGACGAAAGAATAATGTGAAAAAAAAGTGATAAGAGAAACCCAGGAATATAAATGTCCCTGTCTTAGCTTTAAGATAGGCGAACCTGAGGTCCACAAAAAAGTGGAGCCTTAAATAAAAACAACGTTTAAATAATAATCGTTGCTTGTTTATAAACTATAGATTCGCTTTTTTAAATTAAAATTCGTAAGGTGTCATTCGACTTTGACAAGGTCGTTGGAACACTCTGGATGCAGGCCGATTCCACTCAGTGATGTTGGAAAACTACATATACATATGAATGAAAAGGTGATGTGAAATGGTGATGATGAATTAGGACGTTTAAGTAAACAGTCAGAAGTCATACCTGGCCAATGTCTATCTCAGGGCTTACGCTCCGTCCGACGTCTTCCAACAAATCGACTCTTTTAATTTCCCACTGACCTGTGATTACGTCTGTCTCTACTTCAGCCACTAGGACACCGTATATGTTGTAAGTAATCGCATCTGACGGTATGACTACTCCTCTAGTCTGTAAATCTACGCCTTGTGAGAATGCCTCCCGGACCAGCTCCTCCCATGTAGGGTTGTTCATAAGTTTCCTGATCGGTTCTAACCTCGCTAGCAATTCTTCGCAACATCTTTGGACGCACAATCCAATGTTCTGTGAAGTAACGCTTCCACCGGTTTCGTTCGAGTTGGCAGATATAAAAGCTGTTTGACCTAATACATGAATCTTCTCCAATGGTATATTCAGGAAATGTGCGCATATTTGAACTGCCTTCGTATTGATCCCTTGTCCCATTTCAACGCCTCCATGGGATATAGCAACGCTGCCATCTTCAAAAAACACGGACAAATTTGCTGAGATGAACTGAGGATTTTCGGCAGTCCATCTCATGAAAGCTACCCTCAATCCGCGTTTCAACCATCTATTCTCTGCGTTAAACCGTGCTGTAGCAATTCGCCTTTCGTCGTACTGCGACTTACTTTTCAAAGTCTCCCACATTTCCTGTATATCGCTTCTGCTGTCGGGATCCAAGTTAGCCAGACGCACGTCTATCGGATCTAAATTCATCTGGTATGAAATTCTTTCCATTATAAATTCCGTGTTTGCTATATTTTCTAAAGTACCTGCATAAAAAAAATGAATGTAAAAGTTTTAAAACAGCGCTTGTTTCACGCTTTGGACATCTGAAAAAAGTTTATAAATAAAAGTCGTCATCATCTTTTCAGCCAATTGAAGCCCTCTGCGAGGTATAGGCCTCCTCCAAACATATCTATGGGGGGATATACCATAATCGCCACTCTTGGCCCGTGAGTTAGCGATTGCGGCGTGATATTGTAAAACACAGATAACGTCGCTGCCCATCCTCAGGAAACTTACTTATGAGCAGTGGCAATCATAAATAATTAATGCACAAATTGTGAATTATTTAAGATTGTATCCCGGGAATCGAATCCGCGACCTAAGATCTCAAGTCTCAATCCTCAACCGCTGGGCGATATTTTTTGGATAAAATTATTTTGGATACGTATAGGGTGCACTAGGAATCCCGGTAGGGGCTATTGATAGATGTCATTACAAGAACTCAATCTGATTCTATATGAGCCAAAAAATCGTAGGAGTTTAAGAATCTAATCGTTACTTTTTTTTGCCACGACTGCCTAATTTCAAAGCCTATAACAGTTGTACTTGGTTTTAACAAGATGGCGCAATACCCCACAAATCAAATGAATCATCAGTGATAGTAAAAGATATTTAGTAAAAAAATGGTATTCCGTCGAGAAAACAAAACCTGAAGCTTAGATGTCACACCACTGGACTTTTTTCTTAGTACCTCAAAAGCCTCGATTAAGCCAATAAACCGTTGACGATTGCCAAGTTTAAAAACAACATTCGTCTCTGCAGTATATTCTTTTTCGAGTGTGTATCCCACACAGTGCCAGAGAGCTTTCACTTATTTGCGGTCTGTATTCGAGCAGTGAGGAAATTATCCTAAGTGGGATATGTGCGTGCAAGAAGCGGTTACCTGGAGATCGAAGCCAGGAGTTGGACGCTGTGTCCGTGAGGGTGTTGTAGAATTTGAAGTTCCACGTAGTCTTGTTGTAACAGTTGTTGTAGACGGATACTCCGACCATAATGAGAAGTTCGTCGAACACGTACCCATTGTCGCTGTACAGGTCGCAGTTCAAGTATTGAACAACCCCTCCAGCGTTGACCCCTACCTGAGTGTACATGTTATTTTTAAACCTTTAAAAGCTTTAAAAACCTTTAAAAGGGTGTATTAAGTGCATTTTAATAGATACATAGGACATATATGTCATGTTAGGTTCAATGAAATTGATAGTTCTGGTATTTTTATAATGTATAAATTGTTACACAAATATTAAATAACATATTGATAATGTAGTAGCATTTTAAAAAATTGTATTAGATACTTTATAGTGAAATTAATTATTGTTTACTATCTAACCTTGTAGATATTGTTCTGCCAGATATCATTGGCCTATTGCATTCCAATAAAAAATAATTAATTTAAGAAATTTTCCAGAGAAATCACTTTTTACGGGGTGAATGGAAATATGTGTATACGAGTACATACATACACATCTTTACATAACCCTTTTAAACCTTTTACACTTATAACTAAACAGATGGTGTTTAGAGATATTACAGGGTTTACAACAACAAATTTAAAATCAAATCTCAACTTTAAGACATTTATTCAGTCCAAAGCAAAATTAGCTGCTCTTGGCTGGGTATTCTGGGGAAACTTCCACAGGAGTTCACACCAGCTTAACTCTTAAGTCTGTATGTAGCGCAAGTTCAGTCATGTGTAGAATATTATAGATGTCTATGGAATGGATCGGTATTGCACCAGCTCGATGCTTCGGACTCCATACGGGCACGAGAGCACAGGCTTGTTGGTAACGATGCCTTGGTGAGCGCTAAGCTTCATTGCTTGCAATCGGTGAAAAGTGGACAGAATAAATTCTACAAACTGCATTTTGGAAAATGTACAGCGGAATTACACAGAATAATTTCCTCATCTCCTTTCTTCAATCATACAACAAGGAGCACGGATTCAAGACATATATCCGTACACGGTTGAAATTCCACCAGCACTAAGCGTTTTGCTAATACTTTTATTGGCGAACAGCGAACTCTACTGGTGTCATTTTTAGGAGTGGAACAATCTACTGGCGTCATTTTTTCCACCCAACTACAACTTAGGACTTTTCATGACAAGAGGAAATAGGTTTCTTCTGAGTATGTAGTATCGTAGACCTCGACATCTCTTAACACCAGGCGAGACAGAGGTCAAACACTTCGCCTATCAAGGATAATAATATATATATTTCTGAGTTTTTTGTTACTCGATTCATATCAATATTTTTATTCACTTCCTGTGGTGTACGTGGTGTGTAAAGTAACGATACTTTAATTAAAGATTATACCTGAGTGTGCGCATTTCGTGGACTTTATTTGGGACTTTGAAAACATTATTTTGTATTTTACCCTTATGTACCTCATAGTTGGTAGCGCAGGGTAATCTTTTGCCGAGCGCCCTGGTGTTAGTTGTAAGTGCTTGGATGAATCGACACGGCGTATTCAAGTCGAGCGCTGCCATGCTAGCGGACACAGATCCTTGATTTATTCGAGTGATTTTATATCCATAGCCACCGCCCAGGCGACGTACCATCACCTCCACCCTGTAAACACACGATGATATGTCCATTAGTATCATCATCTGTTATGGTAGCATATAGGTAAGGAATGAGACTTGCGACCGTACATCGCGAGTATACTTTGTTTTTTCAATTGTATAACATTGCCACTGCTCACAAACAAGTTTTCAGAGGTTAAGCAGAACCTTCTTTTGCAATCGCCAAATCTCCTGCCAAGCGTGGCGATTATGGTATATCTCCCTGTAGACATATCTAATAGATTCAGGCGTTATTTTGCAGAAGTCCATCCTAAGTAAGAAAGGGACTAATATGTAGCTACTTCCGCTATGCAGCAGTAGTCGTGCAATGAAGTGCACCGCCTGCCAGCTCGCTGATAAATGAGTCGTAGACTCGGTATTTGGCATTGGTCAGTGTAACATTACTCCTGAGAACATTCCTCCCGTGGAGGAGTGAAACACGAGATCGAGTGAGTTGGCGGTGGTAGTTGTGTAATTCGCAATGTTTACCGCACGCGTATTTATCAGTGAAAAGATCAGAAAGTGAAGAATGAAAGATTTTGTCAAGGATGTGAGAAAAAGGGAGGAAAAAGTTTTGCGGAAAGAAAAAAAGAGAGAGCGATAAAAATAAAAATTGAAATAAATATATACACCCGCATTGTAATGTCTCTGCCTGAAACAAAGCAGGTACAACGAGTGTTTAAAACACAAAACATAGGTAAAAAATTTTGCCGGGAACATAGTAAACAATAATTCATTTTAACATAGTAAACCGAAATTTGAAAATGATTTTTTTACTATTATTATTAATTTACTTATTATCTATTTAAATATTATTTTTTAGAAAAGGTGTGCCATTTACTAATTGATAATTCCGTACATACAATAATGAAATTAACCCTAAATATTTACAGTTCTTAATAATTTTGTCAATTTTCAATAGACTTTATTTTTTAGTACGCGGAAATAAAAAAATAATCATAAATTTTATCGCGTACCTACATTCGTTGATATTCAGCGCACGTGATGTCACAACTTGCGTGCCCTCCACATACTGAGTCGCCGCGTGTACCTCCAGAACATCTTCCAACGGTATAGAAATGCTTGTCAGTGTCTCCATGCAAAATGCGTATTGTTGGTATACGGCGAAAGATCCATGTATCACTTTAATAACATCCTCGCCTCGATTGATCCGTGCCTCGATTTGTTGCTAATTTTGTTGCAAACAGGGTGTTCCTTTTCGGGTCATCCTTAGCTTCTTTAACGTCGATAATCGGTCTTCTTACATTGCTGTAGGACGCAACGACTAGCGTAGCGGCCCGCTCTGCGATCTTCTGAGTTTTAGCCACGACCATACCAATCACCTGATTGTAATATTTAACTTCGCCACTGCAAAAGATCTCCTCGTCGGCCACGTAGAATTCTTCACCAGACGGCGTGAAGGAGTTCACTCCGGGGATATCTTTGGCGCAATAAAACGCGATGACTCCCGGCTCTTTCTGAAAATTGTTTTGTGTCAAAATAGAATTTTAAAATAAACCAAACCCTGATTTTGCTTTTTATTAAATTATGGCTTCGGTATTGGTGGTATCCATACCACTGTGAACTAATAATCTAACTCAAATGATCTGTAATAGGTCAAAAATAAATCAAGTTCGGTAAGAAACCGACGTCGCTGCAGAAAACTAAATAGCAACCATCCCTGTTTTCTGGAGTACAATCAAGATGACGTAGTCAAGAAAAAGCTGTAAAAGTTGAAGGAGTCTTGGTCTGAAAGCCTTTCTAATCTCACGTACTCGTAATCACGTGTTAGTAACACGGTTTAAGCTTTAAAAATGATAATTCAAGGTCACTGAAGTAGCTCGAAGAATCGTTTATCTGGTGGCACGAGTTGCGATCACAAGCCTATAGACGCACCGTGAGTTGATCCTACATTAAGTAGATCGATGACATTGATTCTGCTACTTTCGAATGGGGATGGCGCAAGACCGGTCATCGTGGTGAAGTTTTGGGGAAGACTTAAGCATACAGTTGCGGCTATCCACTGACATGATGAGGCTTAAAATGTAGTGCTGGAGAAGAATATCACGGTATCACGAATGGCCTATCGCAATAATGTCTCTATTCTCAAGAGCTTAAGGTCAAGCAATCAGCCGTCGCAGATTCGCATATTTTAAAATACAGTGACAACTTTATACGACGGAATGACAAAGCAATACACTTGTTGTTCAGGGTAGAATTAATGTCTTAAGATCAAGTGGCTATGGTGGTACCGGCCCATAGAATAGTTATCAACATTTTCTCCAATGGTTGGAATTATATATTTATATTCATGGAAGATGTGTAGTGGCATCTCCTGCATATATTTGAAATAAAAAAATTATGGTCTCCAAACCGCTATGACAAGCATAGCGAGAATCGATATGAACTCAATTTGATTAACAAAAAGATCCTAGAAAAGGTAGTAGCCGTGGTAATGACGCAGGAAGAGGTAATAAGTATCTCCGGCTAATGCCCCACAAACCACGCCAACGACGACTGTCTCCCAACCAACGCACAATGACGATATACGAGAAGATTGTTGAGCTGAAAGTGGAACTGAACTGGCTGCATTGGGACATTTTAGAGCTACACCAAATTTATAAACAGGCTGAGAAACAGTTTCCCTGAAGTCTGGGGACCTGTTTTTACACTGGGAAGGCTATCGATATTTTATCAACTGTCCATCGGAAATCTATGGGGGGGGGGGTGTATATCTAGGAGCAGAGTACCTTTAGCTGAAACGATATTGAACAAAATTATGTCTTACCAGGGCTTTACTAGGATCTATCTTGTCAATATGACCCGCCCCAACCGTACACAAAACCATCGCTATGAATACTTCGTTCTTGATGGGTGGTAGATCGTCCGTATAAACTGTCTCCCCAGCGCATTGCAACTGTATAGAAAATATTATTTTCTATTAAAAAAATTCGTCAAAAAACACTCGCTATGTAACTGTACCAGATCTAAAGATTTTTCGATAAAAATTCAGTTATGGTGTGAATTAATTGCGTTGGGAGATATAAAGGACCTCATGTAATTAGTTTTATACGACGAAAAAAATCATGCCGCGCTTTGGACAAGATGCCAAGTTTATTGAGTATAAATAAGCAAAAACACATGTTTACTTCCTCCTTTAAATTTGATACGATGACATAATAAAAAAAATACTGGAGACATCACATTTCATACGCAGTGTAAGTTCTATGAAAATTCTCACGCTGCGAATGTTAGCATTAATGATATTTTTAACAACAAAGATATTCTTCTCAGATCAAGAAGTGTTTGGAATCCTTACAGCATTATTTCAAGATGAAGGATATCACTATAGGTTAACTCATTTGATCCTAGTCCTCATTCAATTGATATGAATTTAACCAAAGCTAAAAGTTAAAATAAACATCATTCCCCCTTTTTAATTTTCCTTAAAGATCTATGGCAGTATTACCCAAACTTTTTAGCGCCATACTTTAGGATTTCCAAAATGTTTTATGCCCTCTATGTAACATATATAGTTTTTACATTAAAGTAAAGAAGTTAAACTCGTATCGAGCCTATCGAATAGAATCAACAATAAAATTGCCTCACTGTGGGGCGTGCGTTAACACGGTCATTTATGCTTGTGTCTGGAATAATATAAATAAATATATAAATATCTTGTGAAAACTGGCATGAATGTGTACCAAATGCTCCTTACCAGTGCTTCGAGCTTTGGAATCGGTTTAGTGAGAGGCCAAAGGGTCGGGTCAGTTTGTATGGTCTGGCTTCCAGAACTGACTGGTCTAGTGTCATGGACTATGGTTGCTCCGGAACGGTATTTTGAACCTATCACGTGCTCCGGGCACAGACGAAGAAGACCCTGTTAAAAATATTAAGGTGCTAATATAAGAGATAAAGAAAATAACTCATACGTTTTCATAAAGTGTTTAGAAAGAGGTATATTTGATGATAGCTGTCAATTTACGATTAAACCAAATTGGTGCTTCAACAAAATTAGATTTTTTAACTCTTAACCTCTGACACCTTTCCAGCGCTTTCACCTATTGTTCTTCTTTAGATTATCGTCATTGTTTCAGCACATAGACGCCCACTGCTAAGCAAAGGCTCTCCAAAGATATCAAGGGGGTATAAACCTTAACCACTACGCTTAACAGGCAGGTTGACGATCACAGTGTGGTAATAATACTATAATAGAGAGAAACAGAGAATACTGCCCATCCTCTGGAATTTTTTTATGATATGCAGAGGCAATTATATATAAATAATGCACAAATTGTGAGGTACATGAAATTGTATCCCGGAAATCGAACAGGTGATCCACAATCACAAATCTCAGTCCTCTATCGCTGGACAACCAGTGGTCACTTTACACATTTTTAAGTTATTATACATTGATATGTTTCTTTCTTAACGTGTGCTTTGAGAATTATTAAATAAAATAAATATTTGTTTTAAAAAACTAAACGACGTAGAAAAGAATAAATTAAAAAATAGGGCAGGTGGAAAATGTTCCAAATTTAAAAGCTTACTTCAATCTACCTTATAGAACAAGCCAATTGCAAGTCGCCTTCTGTATTCGATCGTAAGTTCCGGTCGTTGCCTTGTGATTATCAATTCGCTATCCAAAACTGCAATTGCAGCTTGCAGAGTATCATTGGTAAACAATAATTTGTTCACTAAAAGATTCTCTGTTTTGTAAGCCCGTGTGAAGTTGGGCGACAATCCGCCAAAAACCAATCTACATTGCATGACTTGATTATTTCCATTAAGCTTGTAGAGGAACCCTGCGTGGACGATGGCGTGGACGGTCTGAGAGCGTGGCATTATCTGAAACGTTACCATCAGTTTTAGACAAGTTTTACATTTCTTATTTATTACAGCATCTTTGTACAATTCTTCATCAATATTTGGAACAGGTGACGCAATAAAGTCGTATACTAATTATTTATCATCGTCATCACCATCACTTCACCATACAACGTCCACTGCTGGACATAGGCCTCCTACAGAGATTTCCAATAGGACTGCACAGAAGCCGCCTGTATTCAGCGTCTTCCGTTGAACTAAACAAACTCGTCTGTTCGTCTCCTAGACGAGTGTACTCGCTTCTTGTCGGTGTAGAACATGGTTCACTATAGAATTTAATAAATATAATTATATATCATTCCATTTAATAAATAATGTTACTTTCACATTTTTTCTACTATCACATACTTTCTTATTCCTTGCTTTATGGCCCACGTTTATAGGGACCATTCGTGCTTCCCTGCCATATGCAATCAGGGACATTATTTACAATAAATTTTTCACAATTTTTTTTGTTCACGCTCCTCTTTTTCCTTCTTAAGATTTTTCCTTCATTCTTCTGTTGTCCTCCTAATTCTCTTTCATTTTATTCCATACCTTGTTAACTCATACTTCGCCCCTCTTTCTTCGTCTTTCTTTCACAATACTGTAACAATTCTTGTTTTTGATATTATTGTTTGAAGTTATATTGTGTATCCATTATTTTATTATTATTTACTATTACGTATTTCTTTATCACTCGGTTCTTTACAGTTCGTTCTCTTCTCTTCTATTGACTTGCGTCTTATTTCTCTTTATGACTGTCCCGATTGTTCTCTCGCAGTGCTCCAGAAAGATCTGGCGTCCTCTCTCTTAGTTAACTAATGCGGTAATACTATTTATCTCTATCATAAAAGATATTTTCATGTTAGCTTTTTTATTTGATATGTTATTTAAAACCAAATGGCTTTCCAAACGTAAATGAGGCTAGGGCCTCTTTCTCGCTGTTCACTTGATTTGATCAATGTTATGAAGCCAATAATATCATTTACATTCTGGTAATTATATTCTTACTTTTTTATTTAATATACATTAAAATTAAAATATGCGATGATATTTAGTCTAATATAATGATAATTGAAAAAAATGAAGGATTACCTTGAAAGTAACAAGTTTGAACTCAGTAGAGAGAGGCGGTAAGAGAACGTTCAGAATGACCTTTCCCGTCATGTTTTCTTCTAAGAACTCCTGCATCGTCACCGTTTTTCTTTTTAAATTATCCACTAAAACAGTATTGCATTACATATATTCTCAACAAATCTAAAAATAATTATCAAAACATTGTCAAATCTTTAAATGTTTACAGCGCCATCTATTGTTTACATATTAACAATTACGACCACAAGATCTAATAGAGATTGATGGCACGTTCACATACATAATACCAGTAATGTTTACACACCCATGCACAATCTCGCAATTGTTTTAACAGAAAGCTTTATGCAGCAAAGATAGAAGAATATTATTTCTTAGAGCAATGATTTTACATTTAAGACATACGTTATAAATGTTTATACTAGACATGACCAGCTAAAAGCAACTAACAATAGAAGAGAATTATCTTAATAATAATTTAAAGCGTGGAATGGCATTTTTGTCATTTTACTTACATATAGTCAATTGCGCTCCAACTGTTTCAAACAAAAGATAAAGGTCTGAAGGAAACTCGACATGTTGATGTTTTATCATTAAATTACCAGCAATTGTGCCTATCTGAAAAACAAAAATTGCAAAACTAAAATATTTAATGTTCCATTTTAAATAACGATTGGTTGTTAATCGATGTAACCACGAATTGAGACTAGTCTTCTTGTGTAACATCCTTGACTGCAGAGGATCGTGATCCTGTTCAGAAAATTTACCGCGCACTATGTCATGCATGCATATGCCCATCGTCGGCGGTATCTATTGCTTCGGCAACTGGGATATCGAGTAGATCTGACCTGATCAGACCAGCGAATATTACTGTGGCCTCGTGGTCGCCACCTATGCACTTTTCTGGTGATCAAGTTTATCTCGTTTATATGTCGTCTGAGATACAGGGCCAATATACGACACCTTTGACATCGGCTAGTGTAGTCAAATGTATTTTATATTTTTATTATAAAGTAAATAATCAAGAATCAACATGACTTACGTTCCTTACTGCGATGTGTGCAATTAATCGTATATGATTGTATAATTTTTCCAAATAACGAAAGTCATAATTTTCACTAGATAACGACTTGAAAATATCTAAAGTCTCCGATAGAGTATTTCCGGCACCCAGGACTAGATTCTGGTCGATCATAAAACCTTTTAATTGTGAGATGCCGGTGATGTCAATCAGTATCCGCGGGTACTCGAATATTGGGTAAGCCCCTGCAAAAAAACATATAATTACATTAATAAAAAATCAAGACAGGACAAGGTAAACTGGCATTCAAGAGTAATACTGAGAAGCTACAAAAAATTTCGTAAAATATGATTTAGTGGTTGCCGTGACCATGTTTCACTTGACCATGCATTCATCTATTTTATCCAAATGTTCGTCTACGGCACAGATCGTACTCACTATTAAGGGGGCCGTGTCCACTGCAAGGCGGCTCTTTTCTGTAGTTTCACAGATCTTTGTTTACATTTCCCCCAAGGCTCTTTTTGTTAATCAGCCAAACATTTTCCGTATATCGCCCAGTTGAAAAGATAAGACATCCAAACATCCAGACATCCTTTGTAGTCATCCTTTTCTCCGCTAGGAGAGAGATAAAAGGCGCAGCCTCACGTTCTCCCTTGCTGAGACGATTAGACTGCCCATATCCGTGACTTGTCTCTCCATTTGGGAAATTCTGCGGTAAGGCTTCTGCGTTTCAAACGTCAGTCACCCTCGAACTTCCTTTACCTTGTCGAGGGTCGTCAAAAAGGTTTCCCGTGCCAGACCCAGCTCCGTAGCTGACCGACCGTTCAAATCCGCTATGGCCTGTGTGTGGACTCTTTTAGTTTGCACTAGCTCAATGGCATCTGGTACGTTCTTTTTCTAGGTTAAATTTGTTTATATTGGGCAGTTTCGTATATATCCTGGAGATACTCTAGAGTAGTCATATTTGACTCCTTTTTCATGTATCAGCTGGCTTCAGCGCCGCCTTCACTCATCGGAGGAACTCATTTTCATGGCCATATCCATTTCTATACCTCGACGTTTATCTCCTGTTGTTGGAAGCACACTCAACCGCCTCGAAGTGACTAGTATTTCCGAAGCGATCGTACTTGCTACCTAGGTGTCCGACATCTCTTGGTCAGTCTCTATGGTCTTGACAAATGGTGCGCGGAGACAACTCAGCTTGTTCCCACCTTGTAACCGCCTTCGGATTTTCCGATAGATTATAAATGATAGACGACTTAGCCACTAACGCGGAACGGTTGGCCTGCTCCCGGAGCGAGGCAACATTCCTTGTGATTTTGGGGGTTGCTGGTATTTCGTCAGAGGAAGTAGATATTGCTACGCCCTTGGAGACTCTACGCGTTGCCTTAATATTAATATAATAGCCTCTTTCATATTATTTTACATTTTTAATGACACTTTCACAAACCGTGTAGTTAAATTTTATTTAATTTATTATAATGCTTAACTTATTGCTTAATTATACTTAATCTAAGAGAGTACAGTAAAAATACAAGCTGTGCGGATTCCGCTAACTACTTTAAAGTTTCCAATTCGGTACTATTGCGAAATGTGGCGTGGTGTGACGCGCCTTGGCCTGAGGTCGACGACCGTGTTAGGTAGCACTCCACGTGCTCACCTTAAGGTCAAGATGTTCTCTGCTATCCAATTTCAGAGGTAATCCTCGACTTCAAGGGTATTGGTGTCTCTCGCATCGTCTTAATCAGAATCAGAATCACTACTAGTCACCTAGAGAGGAACGTAGAGGGATACGTTTAGAAATAAGGGCATCCGCAAGAGAGTCTCGATCACCGACATAGCTTAGCTCTAAGATTTGCTCTTCAGGAGTGGCAGTGTCGCTTGAGTAACCGACATCCTTTAAGGTTTAAAGGTTCCCAGGTGGCAACCACAAGGCTAGGCAAGGAGGTCTATGTCGTGAGGTGGTAATACACCGATCAAAACATTGATAAAAAAGAGTAGTAGACACGTAATGAATACTAGAGCATTTCTAAGGTGTTTGATTAAAAATATTTCAAAATTCGATTACCTTTCGCGGTGTTGCCAGCGACCAGCATATAAGAATCAGATCCTTTTGTTTGTAAAATGTTAAATACATCCTTCAAGTCGTACACTCGATAAAATTCTCTACCGTCCGCCAGTGTAATGTGTATACTAGAGTCGTACACTTCTTCCTTCGAGACCACGCACCAATCGAATACTTCGCAGTCAGTCTGCCTACATTCTTTGTTACCTCGGCTGCAAGTACCCAGGTCCTCTATATCCCGTATCCTGCAGGACTCTGGTGCGTCTACTGCAAATCTCTTGAACGCATCGAGTATGGACCTGTATCCTGTGCACCTGCAGATGTTGCTGCCGAAAGACTGCTCTATCTCCAGCATGGTCAGATCCTTCCTGCTCTGCTGTAAGCTGGAAGAATTCTTTGTTTAAATTGAAACTTTGTATATGAGTGTAATAAGTATATAATGGGGAATAATACAATATGGTAATAAAAAATTGAGGATGATCTCATTTCGAAAAATATCTGAAAAAAAAAAATCGATCTGTAGTACTAGTGGATAGGGCACATTGTTTGCAACAGACCGCCTACTGTGCCAAAACGTTTTCGGGTGGCGTGAGCCCCACTATTCTAACCGACAATAGTCAAAGCAATCTGTGGAAGTCAGCGCAAGACTAATCACTGTAGCGATATTTGGAGAAGCCTTGCAATGGCCACCTATCAGTTTATATGACAACGTGACATTCAATATATGTTTAAATGTAAATACATTAACGTGTTTATGTATACAAAGAGATTTGTCGGAAGTATACAAAATATAGCAGTAGAGATCGAGTTTAAAAAAAAATAAACTGTGGTGATCGTGTTTATGATGGTGGAAGTACTAGTGAGGTGGTAGTTAGAGTTGCGGTGGTTGTATCAGTTGTGGTCACAGTGATGAAGGTGTTGGTAATCTTGATAGGAGTGTGACTTAAAAGTATTTTTATTTTCAATTTTCTTCTATGATACCCTTATATTAAATCTATTACAGGGACTTTTGTTTTTTCTTCTTTCACTATTTACATTTTTCTGTATAACTCTTTTATCTTATTCAAAGTTTTTACCCAATCGCTTCTTTTCCTTCACCGCATTATTTTAATGTCACAAATTTTCTTTTTTTCATAACTCTTTTTTACTCAACCTAACAACGGCGTTCTTTATTTTTCGTTGTCAAGGCTATAGCCACTTTCTATCTTAACATCCAGCCCCACTTCGCAATCCGATCTTTCCCTTACGAACAAGGGACAGAGCAAGGGTAACACAGAAGATGACGGTGGTGAAGGCAGAGCAGGTGAAGTTAGTGGAAGTCACGGTGGTGGGTGTAAGAAGGAAGCGAGAATAGTAAAGCTCGTGATAGCGGTAGCGGCATTAGGGATAGAGTTTTTCCTTATCATGAAGACATGACATGACGCCAGACATGAGTATTTATACGTAGAATAAGTATAGAATTCTAAATCATACCTGTACATAGCCATGATCCATCCCGGTGTGCAATAGCCGCACTGCGTTCCGTTATGGTTCGCCAGTGTCTTCTGCAGCTCACTGTACCCGGCCCGCCGGTTTCCCACGGCTTCAATCGTCGTGATCTCCCAGTCCTGGCATGACGTCACTAGCACCATGCACTGTACGTAAAATTGGTAATATGTTACCTGTTCAAGCGTGTATTTTGATGGCCCTCTCTTTTAGGGATCTCTCGGTTCCTCTACCTTATTATTTGGTTAGGCATTTATACTTTGTCTCTCCTCCTTCACGATGTCATTCATTATTCTGATGCGGCATACTTAAGCTTCGTCTTTTATTCTTCACCACACTCTTGCCACGGTTTTTCTAATTTTCTTTATTCAACTAATCATGTATTTGCGTGTCCTGTGCTTATCTAACCTGGATTAAATCTAGAAATTCATTTCAAATTTACCAAGAGTGCGTAGTGGGAGCTCATACTGACGACGTTGTAAATGTCCTTGTTGAGTGACATATTTAGATGGAGGGAACTTATCCGGGCTGGACTAAATCTGCATGTCGGCGTCAAAACGTACACTGTTAATGCTGGGAGCTTATCGTAGCTAGGCTATTGACAAATATCCTCCTAAGCATGTATTTACGTGGGGGAAAATTATACTAGTCGTACTATATCCACTAGTCACAGTGCATACTTTAAGTCATCATCATCATTATCATCATGCCAGCCGATCGATGCTCACTGCATGGCATAGTCCTGTCCCAAAGATCGTCATAATGGATCTACTACACCCGTCCATCCTACGACTTCCCGCGACCTAGAACAAGTCGTCGGTTCTTCTAGTGGGATCCGAGCTATTCAGCCGTGTTTATCGACCCATGGTTGTCACCCAAGAACCTTTATGCCACAACGGCCGTCATCTTCACGAGCGATATAACCCGTCCACTACCCCTTCTGATAAGTAATTCCTCGAGCTACGTCGGCATCTTTTTTATGGTGATCTCCTCATTTCAGAATCTCCGAGTGGAGACCTCTCCGTTGCTCTCTGGTGACTTTGAGCCTTCTTAGGGCCATAAGATCCAAAAGTCATCGACGGCCACATACAGTTAGTAAAGAAAAAAAGATAATAAGACGAAGGAAGGAAGGTGATGCACGGGAGACGATTTGAATTAGAAGAAAGATAGAGATTGTAAAGGATAGAAGGCAATTGTAATGTAAGAGATTGTAAGAGATGAAAGGAGAAAGTAATTAAAGGTAGAAATTTGAAAAAATTGTTTCCCCGAGTTGTAACGTCCCTGCCCCACTCATGGCAGGGTGTAACGAGAGGAGCAAAGGAGGCCCAAACAACCACAACACTGGTCAAAGATCTTCTTTTGCGATATTTTGGACTAGAAAATGTTTTATTTTAGTTGCGAGGCGGGTACTTACGGAATTGACTGCGCTAGGTGGACAACCATGGGTCTTGGAGGCAGCCACGATGCAAGCACCGCAGCCGGCTTCGCGGCACATGTACTTGGTGCCGGGCAGACGAACGCATTGCCGTATGTAGTCCAATAGAGTAACATCTGCGCTCACTTCACATCCCACTGCAACGGAAAACGTGGCAAATGATGATAGAGAAACAATGTATGTAATAGTCATTGAAACACTATCTCCTACAAAATGTTTAAATAGTTCAATACAGTTACTTTCTTCTACACAGCTTTCTAGTGACAGTACACGAGAATAAAATCTTTAAAATATGATTTATAAAAAATTACGAAGTTTGTTAAACGAAAACTCTTAAAAAACTCTATTATAGTGCAATGATTTTTTATTGCTAAACTTGGAAATATATTACGCTATTGTATGTTTTTAATTTCATTCCCCCTTATCATAGTTAAAATGGGGAGTTTAATTTCTTTAGTGATTTAACTGTTTCCAGTTCACATTTCATCCCAAACATTTATTGATAAACCATCCTTGCATCACCTGCCATAATTCACAATTACAATTTGCTATATATTGTGAATTTGATCACAAGAAAAACGATTCGAGTTTGTTGTGAGTTCTCAGAAAAACGATTTTGAAAACCTTGTTGCTTTTAGTTGAAGGACGTTGTTTTAGGAAAGATTAAATTGATTCTTATTTAAGGCACGTTAGGTTTTTCCTGTATTTTTTTAATAATGGATGTACATAAAGATAAAAAAGTAAAATTCGTTTATTCAACTTTGAAACTTTTAACAGAACTCTTACTGATCGCTAATTTATTATTTATTTATATTTTATCTATTTTATTTTTGACTCTGCTTTACAAAGTGTTATAGTTGTGGAAATAAAGCAGGAAGAAACTCCACAACAACACATCTTTTAATAAAGTTTAACACAGATTTATACATATACACTTTATTAGATAATGCTTAAATGAAACCAATATAATCCGGCGACATCACTGCTAAGGATTCTTGTCATTTAAATATACATTTAATGCATAATAAGCTTTATCCTTTAACATATTTTTAATACGCGTTTTGAGTTTTGTTAAAAAATCTGTTTTCGTTTATTACAAATGAATTAGACAGTTTTTGGAATCGAAACTTTAGTACAGACAGTTTTTCGCGACTTGTAAATACACCATGAGCGTTCCGTAGTTTTTTAAATTATTTATTTTTATTTTAAATCTACAAAATATTATCATGAATATATTATGAGGCCACTGTAAGAATATTGACCTCTTTAAACCTATTTTCAAAGGAGCTTCGCGGTCTTAAGCCATAAATAGCTCGGATCTCTCTCTTTTCTCTGTAAGTGGTAATTATAAACCAGTGATTCCCAAAGTGGTCTATATCGACCTCTAGGGGTCTATGACGACCTGCAAGGGGTCTACGTCAGCGAAAAAAAATTTGGGGGTCCATGAAATGAAAATGGGGGTCCACGATAGTGGATCTCAACACATACACTGATAGTATCTATTTACTTACATCATACTATCTTATAATATTAAAACATTAACATTATTTATAAAAATACCTATGAAGTTAAAAAATTATATGTTTATAAAATTGTGTAAGTTGTAGGATGTTGGTATTCGCTTTGTGGTCGCATTACATTTTGAACTTGTAAAAACCTGAGAGTCTCCAGTCTCGTCATACCTAGTGGAAAGGGGGTTCAGCATTGTTACCAATCTCCTAACGAAAAAAAGAAACAGACTGGACATCATTAGCCGAGGAGATTTAAGTTTAACCCTTACAAAATTGACGCCAAATGTTGATAATTTATTATATAGATAGATATACATCAGGTTCATCCTTCTCACTAAAAATATTGACTTATTGCTAATGTTATTTTATTTATAGTTTATTTTATGTTTATTTAATGTTACGTATATTTTACATAACAGATACAAAATTTTATTTTGAGTTAATTTAAATATAATTAATAAATGTTTAAATTAACACGTTTACTTTAAGTTTTTAACACTAAACTTCACTACAGTTAGATATTTACAGGAAATCAATATCAGGTAACATGCCATGGGGTCTACGACACAAAAAAGTTTAGGGGAACTCTGTTATAAAAAATCATAAAAGACTTATATTATGAATTCTATTTAAATGATTGTAAACAGTTACGCGAGTACGAAAGAAAATTAACAAGTTTACTTGCTCAACTCACCACGCAATCAGCAAGCGTGACACATTGCATAATTTTTTTAAATATATCCTAGAAACATGAAAAATGTTATTAAGGGAAATAAACATTTAGCGCTTCTTGAAAAATTTTACGTATCATTTATTTTGTACAACAAACAAATAAATTATATATCTTGATCATACTGTAAAAACCAGTGAATACTGTTAAAGAAATAATTACCGTCTGTATTTATGTTTCGCTTGATCACGTTTTGCATCATATCGTCCACGATGTTTTGTTTTATTACATTACAATACAGTTTGTTTTGATTGATGTCGAATGATTGATTGGTATGATTTTTATAATTGACTTTAATATTTTTAAGTAATAATGCAGATAGCACATTTCTTCTTCGTGTTCTTTTTTAACTGATGGACGCCCATTGTAAGACATAGTTCTCTGTCAAAAATTAGTTATGTCTAGATATATAATATATATAACATAGATAATGTCTAGAATATGATCTGTAATAAAGTACAAAACTTTTTTATTTAATCGTAGTTTTTTTTCTTTATATTATTTATCTGCGAACATCTCTGTATTAATTCTAATAAATCGAAATAATCTAATACAGGTTATGTAAATAGGTATTTGATAAGGAATATTTTAAATATAAATTTTGAATTTCTATATTCTATATCAATTAACATTATAGATAATTAATTCTAATTTTTTTTCATAGTCTTGTGACATTTTTTTGACTTACAAGTGATAATATACGAAATGAAAAACAATGTGAATAAAGCCTTAAAAAATTTGCTTGCGTTCGTTACAAGAAATATTCGTAACATCATACTATGTTTCGATTTCGTGATCGTTGATATAAATAACTGTAACAGACATTTATTCTTTCGTATAGGCTTGTCGGAGTGCCTTCGAAAAGTCAAGACATTTCGAAAAATATTTTCACAATAATTATATTAAATTTAAACAATAGGGGTATCCATAGTGTATTTAAATGACGCTCTGAAAAAATGGCTCCACCAAAGTTTCTGTTCCAAAAAGTCCCTGTTTCTTTTGTACAAAATTCAAAACGCATATTAAAAGTAAATTGTATTGTAAAGGTTTATTATTCAACAAACGAATAATTAAAAGACATGAATGGCAGTGATGTCGCCTGATTATTTTGTTTTCATTTAGGCTACATCTCATAAAGTGTATATGTATAAATCTATATTAAACTTTATTAAAAGACGGCGTGTTGTGGAGTTTCTTCCTGCTCCTCCACATCTATAACTCCTCGTGAAGGAGAGTAAAGAGATTAAAAATAATAGATTAAAAATAATAATAAGTTGACGATCAATAAGAGCTCTGTTAAAAATTCCAATCTAAAAGGTTCTCAAATTTTTCTATTTGACGGAGTCCTCACAGGCCGCTTATATATTACTTAGTATCAAATATAATGTCTGTCATTTATACTTAATATATTGTAATTAAATGTTCTTTGCAACTGTACAACCTGTAATGATTAGATAGTGAAATAAATAATTTAGCTTGTTCAATTTTTAATAAACTAGATGTAAAGGTAATTGAATGCGAGCGCACCTGAAAACGTTTCTCCGTTAATTTTGAACGTAACTCGATCCATTACTGCGTTAGACGACAGAAGGTGACGGACTGTCGGCTCGGGCGACGTCGCCGACGCTGACGAACCAAATCTACGCTCGCCAGGGTTCTGTATGTGGCGTAAATTCTTGCAGATTTTGGGATTTCATCAGACGTAATGGTTTTTAATTAGTCAAAATTACAAAACGGCTCTATTTCGAGAAGACGCCACAACAAACTAAGGCTGAATTTTTAATAATTTCTATATCATTATTTTTTTAACACGTTCACTGCGGGCCCAATTTTGAAGAACTTTCAGCTGGTGCGGCTGAGGTCGAATCAGCCTCAAGCTGAACTTCCTAGTAGTGCGGTTGAGGCCTTTTCTGCCTCATGTTTCAATCATTTTTTTACAATATTGAGTCAATGCTTGGCATACATAAAGAAAGCTATATTTGTTTTTGTCATACCTCATACGGTTGAGTGTAAACAGCCGCCGCACTAGAGAGAAAACGAGTTTTACGCGCCGCACCAGTGCAAAGTCTACCATGAGGCTAAATCGACCTCAAGCCGCAGTGAACGTGTTAACCGATGGAAGCCCACTGCAATGCAATAGGCTTTCTAAAGATCGCGACGATGTCCGGGCCTGTGCAGCGACATCCCGCGACCTGAACTATATCGTCGATCCCACCAGTGGGGTACCTACCCAAACCGTGTATATCGGTTCAATCCCACTGTCACTTCAGTTCACATTTTATAGCTTACAACATCCTTTACACAATAGTAAATTTTTGTTAAATAATATTTTTATATTTCAACGTAATTATTTGGAAACAGAGAAAAATTTAATTTGTTTTTTTATAAAGATAAGCTATCTTTAATGCAAATATTATGTACATGTTATTTTTAGCAAACACTTGACTGCGTTTATAATTGCTAATGATGGCAATGTTAGCGTAATTACAAATCTACAGTTTAA
This sequence comes from Battus philenor, assembly GCF_028537555.1. Classification (NCBI taxonomy): domain Eukaryota; kingdom Metazoa; phylum Arthropoda; class Insecta; order Lepidoptera; family Papilionidae; genus Battus; species Battus philenor. Next base: position 15,123,349 of record NW_027181673.1, on the reverse strand, counting down.
TTTGTTAACCTTCATTGTTTAAATTTACCATGTGTAAGAAATAGAATTATAGTAACTCTCCCGTCGCGTGCTGGCAAGTTGAAGTACCAATAGACAAGATATCGCGTAGAATAGATAACCGCTTGGGCCTTAAAGTTTTAGGAGGAGGATATAGATCATTTACAACATGTTATTTTGGAAATCTTCGGAGCTATTTCAACATGGCCTTCATTTTTAGGGGCCTTTTGTTCCTTTATCTTAAAGCATTCTCTTCTCTCGTCCTTCACAATTTCTATCACAATATCTCTTCCAGCCTTGCAATATATTTCATTCTCTTTCCTTTTATTCACAATACTTACATACATCGAATCTCTTCCTTGCTACATTTCTTGATACCACAGTTCTTGTTTAAAAATTGTTATTCCTACGCTTATTTTTATTTCGTTTTATCTTTCTCCGGGTCTGGGTTATTGTCTTGGATCAATGAAGTTGTTCTTGGCGAAGACAAAAACCTGGTTTCTATTGACAGATTTAATCTGTTCCTGCTGAGATACTTCAGACCAGAGACAATAACCAATGTCATATATAAGCTGTGTGCATCAAAAGCTGGTGGACGTTGTTGGCGTCAGTAGTGAGGTATAGTGAGGGAGATATAGATGTTATCATACATCTATATCTCCCAGTTCTTCATATTGGTGCAGCCTAGATGTTCTATGGCTGAGATAATAATGATTATGAATTGTATTTAATTTGTTTACATTGTATTAAATTTTTAATAAATATCAAGTTGTTATAATAGGATTTATGTTATTTTTTGAATAAATTATTTTGTTTCATATTTGTATAGAGTTTACTTGGCTGCAGGTTCTGTGACATTAGCCTCGGTACCCAATGAAAGCTATCCTGACTGAGTCCCATTATCGGATAAATGTCGGGCTACATTCTTCTATCTTACGAATACTTAAAAGATTGTCTTTCTATTTATTTCGCAGGTCTTATCTTTAGAAACTATCTTAATTATTCACTGTATCCATAAGAGATTTATAATTTTAATTCAGTATTTTTAAGCATTTTCCTTGAAGAATATTGCGCATGGTAGGAAACATTTTCAAATTAAGAATTCTTTTTTAGCATGTTTACTCTACCGTGCAATCACTTTCTTCTTCGTATTTGATGTTTTTTTTTATAATTTTATAAGTAATAAACATATATGTTGTATCACCTATAAAGGAACAGATAATAGATCCTTTATTAAAACGACAACTTTTAATGAATTTTAATTAAATGTACAGCTGGTGTACCTGTTAGTAAATTATCTGTTTCCATTTTTAAAACATATTTATGTAGTTATATTGTATTATGGAGAAGCCTATGTCCAGCCGTGGAGGTCCAAAGGTAGAAATGATGACGGTATAGGAGCTACATTACGTCATCATCAGCGTCGCGTAGAAAAGGGGAATCCCACGGAAATATAATACTTTATATACACGGGGTGAAAGAGGACGCTTCACAACACTTCTCGGAAATTAATTGGGTGACAGTTTTTATTAGTTTAACATCGTTTTCACAGTTATTAATCGGCGTAAATACTGAGCACAGCTCAAATGCTCGAATTAACTTTAATCCTCTCCTAGCTCCTATATGTATTCAACTAAATATCTTCATATGAAAGGATCACACCCTTCTCTGAAAACTAAGTAGATAACAATTAGTCAATAAGATATGTCAAGCCACACATTTGACACTCAAGACACTGTACAAGCCAAAATGACTAACAACGTTCAGCATTAATCGAATATAGCCTGAATATACAACATCTACTTTCGACTTCGTATTGTTATTACATCCAAGATCTCCTAGAAGCAGCTTCACTGACATTGACATTACTCAAACTGTTACAACTAAAAAGTGATGATGTCTATAGGGTGTAGTGTACATAATATATAGAGCGTATTTAAAATGTATAATAAAGCAAGATAAATAAAAATGAATTAAATAAATAAAGATTAATACGTGTAGTTATTCGGTAAGAGAAGACTACGTAGAGAAGCGAAAATTAAAAGAACTACAAAGTGAAACGGTGGAATTTGCGAGAAATAAAAGAAGAATAAATAAGTGACTTTAAAATGGAAGAAAGATTGGTATGTAAAAAAAGTTTTTTTTTTAATTTGTTGCTCCCATTTTGGGTCTGGTTCCCTCTGCCTTGTGTGGGCCACGGACGCTACAATTTCGGGTAAAAACAGTTTCTCAATTTTTATTCCACATTCTCTTTCGTACTTCGCCATAACTTCTATTCATTACTTTTACGCTTCACGTGATTTATCATCCCTCGCATTCATATCTCCTTTATTGCATCTCCTTCCTTCCTTCATCTACAATACCAAAGTTCAGTGAATAAATTATTATTGTAAAATGTTGTTCCAATATAATAATGACAGAGTAAGTTCAAGAGGCCCCCGAAAATGGGACCCAAATAAAATCACATACAGTGTTGATACTCAAACTAATGTTAAATCTTAACGAAACAAAAACTTCTTACAATTAGAGTCAGAAAAGATACGCAGTGGCAATGAAGTGCTCTAGAAATGTTTATTTTTGATCAACGTTTTTAATTTATTATAGCATCTGTACAAATAAGCGCGATAATTAAAAACGTTCTTGCATGACGATACCCAAAAGTAATGAAATATGTTTTAACTAGTAAAAGGCGCGAAGAAACGTGACTTCTTTTATTAGAACATCGAATTTATTTCAAACTTGATCGACTGAATAAGACTATGATCAAAATTTCGTATACCAACAATGCTGAATATGGATCCATAAATCTCTGCTTTAAATAAGGCTCGAAGTTACCATCCACAAGGCTCAGTGGCGTAAGTTCAAGGCTGTCATCTTGTTCGTCGAACAACAGACAACGTCGGGCTGTATAACAGTGTCCATGATGCGGTGGTAGCAATATCACGTCACACACGTGCGTGTATAGCACAGACAAGACTCAAGATGCGATCGCAATTCATCGATGTGTCGAACGCAAGTCGTAATTTAATTTCTACCGCTCGACTACCACTGTTCGATGCGGGCTTCTTTCTGTTGAACAATATAAATATTGTGAATATTGTACATACCTTAAATAAACAGGTGCATCAGAATTTATATTTGTAATAATATTTCATCACCACCATCATGTGATAGATGGGTGGGCATAGGTCTCGACCAAAGATAACCACGATATCTGGTAATGCACTGCCCACATCCAGCGACTTCCATTGATCTTGACCATCACATTGGTCCACTTAGTGGGACTAACCTAACCTAACCTAACCTAAACTTGTTGCATATTTTTATCTTTTTGCACATGCTTCTTTAAATAAAATCTCATATATACATACAACCGTTTACTACTTTTCTGTCTATTCCAGCATTACTATCACGTGACAACTAACAGATAACAAAGTGTAAATTGACTTGTACACTCACGTAATTTAGATCAAAGCCGAAGTTTTATGTAATAGTAAGTAATTGCGAACAGCGCGTGTGCACGCTAAATATATACTTTTATTCGATAGTCGTACCTGATAAGGACTTAAAATATTTTAAGCCGCAGTCAATGGCCTGTAACTAATTACTTTAATTAATCAGTAAACGATATATATAAGGATCTTATGTTCAATTTTTAAATATAATTAATTACAATAAATAGATTTGAATCCAATAGGCCTTAAAGGTAATACTCGAATAATATTCGGAATTTCTTAGGTGAAGAACCAAGATCACCGACGTAGCTCGAAGACTTGCTCGTCTGAATTGGGAGATAGCGCAGCACATCGTGCAACTGATGACCGTTGAGCCGAAAGGTGGAGTGAAGACCATGAGTCAGCAGACGTGGCGTGGGAGGCGTTAGATAGGCCGACGACATTGTTAAGTTCGAGAGAAGTTTCTGGATGCGAGCAGCGCAGATTTCTTTTATCGTAGTTCACGGAGAAGACCCAGGACTCGCAGTAGGTGTCAAGAATCAGTTCAAGATTGGAAATAGGTGTAAAGCAGGGCTTCTTAAACCCCAAATGGGGTCGCGACCCATAGTTTAAGCAAAATCGTGGCAAAATTCTGGCGTCGAGAGATTTTTATGTCAAATATTTATATATACCATTTTATAACATCACTAGAGTTGGCGGAATACAGTGGACTTGCAGCGTCTAGACACGCTAATTGGTGGAAGTTTTTAAACTAATATAAATACAATTTTATAATTTTTGGTGCAAATTTTAATTTTAGATTTTTGTATGTTTCCAAAACGAATTCTAAAACTATATATTTTCATAAGTATTTTGTTACCTAATAAATAAATCATCAAAATTATTAATTTATTTTTCTTTTATGTTTGTATGGGGTCGTCAAGAAACTCGCAATAATAAATGGGGTCGTGAATGACAAAAGTTTAAGAAGCCCTGGTGTAAAGTATGTTTCATACCTTTAAAACTTTTTCTAAATCAATCACAAAATATAACTTCCTAAGCCAGCAGTAACGACAATGTATCAAAATCTGTGTAAATATAAGTATTATTTTAACATGTCATATAATAACAATGACAATATATATTTTAATTAATATCTCTTATTGGGAATTGATAATATTCAACCGGAGTATTTTTATTAAAAACAATAATCTATACAGACTAGTAAATGAACATTAAATCGTATTAATGTAATAAAGTAATGTACTTTAATATTTAATGGAATCAGGCGTTACCTCGCGGAAGTCCATCCTAAGTAAGTAATGTACTTTGTTACATCGCTGTTTTTATGGGCAAATGCTATTGCTACACTGCAAGGTATAGGCTTCCCCAAAAGGCTTCTATAAGGGGATACACTATACCACGCTTGGCAGGCGCAAAGAACTCTGTTACCCATCCTCCGGAAATTAGTTTTTTTATATAATTGTAATGGATAAGCAATTGTCTTCCATCTCACCTGATGGAAAGTGTAGATAGAAACGAAGGTGGTACACGCCCATCCAAAAGTAACCTATTCACTCTCCTCTTGAAGGCTCCAGAGACCAACTTATCAGTAAAAATATTCCCAGGTAGGTCGTTCCAAATCTTGGCGACTCTCACCAAAAACTAGCTGTCGTTTAGTTCGACTTTTGTGTATATCAACAACCTATGGATGAAACTTTTGAATGCGCCTAGTAGTCCGATAAAGGAATGGAGATGGCTCAATCAGTTCGAAAAGAGCCTTTGAGCACTCTCCAAAGTGCATCCTATTAAAAACCGATAAGCTGGCAACTCGACGACGATACTCAAGGGTGTGTAGTCTGCTAAGGTATGGATAGGAATATATATATAATTAATGAACAAAGTATGAATTGTATAAGACTATATCCCGGAAACCGAACCTGCGACATATAATCACTAGTGACAGTCTTCTACCGCTGAGCTATTAGTACTGAAAAAGCCTTTTAAAACAGCATAAATAGTACACAAAGTTTAATTATTGGAACTTTTTAAGATTCATTGAAAATAATACAGTCTGCTAATTAAAACTAAACACTACCATTGCGAGTCACTGATGTTTATGTAAGACTGTAACAATTAAGTTTACTATGTTCACAATGGCTTGCTGCTTTTAAAGTAACTAGGATCTGAATACCTAGTAATGTACTCGCAATCTAAATTGTTGTGTTAAAATAGTCGCTTCATATTATTTAAAATGAGATCGTGGTACACGCTGGATAGGAAACTACTGTTAATTGGAATTGCTTCCGGAAATAGAGGATCTCGCTTTACTCGAGCCATCTCTTAATTTAATATTCCCTTATGCAGGATGATTGGTTATAGATATAACATTTTTATTGGGTTTAATGTTTTTTTTTTAATGGCTGCCGCTATTGGGGGCCTCTCGTACCCCTAACTTGAATCAGGGACTTTATAATAATATTTTTTCAGTCTTTTCTTTATTTATCACTCTCTTTCACGCGTCACAATATCTTTCATTCTTTACTTTCGTCCTTCACAATATCTTTCGTTTTGCTCTTTTATACCTTCTTTCTTTCCTCGCCTTTCTTCCATCATCTTCTTACTCGTACTCTAAGGTGGCTAGGTACATTTTAATTTTATCTTACATTTATTTTATCTTTATTAACACATTTATTTTACTTTCTTAATTCTTTATTACACATTTCTTTTTCTATTTCTTATTATTAGTTAACAATTTTTTTTGTGCAGAGTTTATTAAGTACCTTATTCTATACGGTTTTATTTCTTTTAACCGTATCACTCGCCACCCCACGAGCGAAAGATAGGAATGATGGGCGAAGGTTGTCGTCGCCCATCATAACGTGGGTTGAATGTTTACCTCATTTGTCAGTAAAAAGCTTTTCAAACTTCACACTTATTTTCAATCATCTTTTTTAAAGTTATCACCTTGAAATGAGTCACAATAACTTATCTATCCGAAACATCTCGTACAAAATACCGCAATGTTTGAAAACGAAGGTCATTGACCAATGTGTGTTATGGGTGATGACTTACGGATCCCATACGTGGCAGCTTACGACGGGCCTTATAAGAAGGTTCCATGTCACCCAGCAATAAAGAGGGTTATGCATGGGCTTTCGCTGGGCCATCGGACCAGAGTTTATAAGATCTACAGAAAAACTTAGGTCACTGACGTGGCTTGAAATATTGATCCTCGAAAGTGGTAGTGGATGGAGCACATCGCTCTTACAGCAGAAAGGTTCTCGTTTGGCGACCACGTGACGACGACCACCCATTGACGTTGCGTAGATAGGCCCCCACAAGTGGGATCGTCGGCATATGCTGCAACGACGACCTATAGTGTATATACAATATGGTACTCGAAAAAACTCATAGACATTTTATATTTGGTATTCTAATACAGATATTTAAATAAAAATAAAAATAAATATATATCCTTGTAATGATCATTTTAAGTTACTTTATATAAATATGTTTTATAGTTACAACAGTTTTTATTTATTATTTTTGTCTAATTCTTTTTTTAAAACTCAACGAATGATGTTGCTGTCAGTTATACAAAAACTTTTAAATTTAGAATCGACCGATGCAATTAATATCTTTCTTTAATTTTTTCTCAGAAAAACAAAAATAATAAGCCAGTTGTTTATCTAATGATACCACGTGAGACACGCATAAAATAATAATTCGGTGTTACGGTGTTTTGTGATAGCATATCTTGTGCGCCTCTATATTTGCGCTGTTGAAATTAAATTATTTCAAAATTCGTTATATGTTCACAAAAAACATTACCGAATTAGTGAAGTATGGTATATACAACGTAAACACTAGAATCAAAAACAAGACTATATAATGGAGTAAGTAAATCTTTCTATGATCATACTTTTACAATATAATTACGGATAATATATAGAAAGCTTTTATTACCATATTAAAAAAAGTCAGGAGTGACTACGTTGTTTATGACTGCATAGAAGAACGCGTTACTTAACTTCTTTTTCTTTTCACGCCTGCTGCAAGACATAGGCCTCCACATAAGGTCGTCACATTGACCAGACCTGTGCTGCACCTAGCCTCTCACGCCGCATCCACCGGCTCTGGTACACTCGTGAACCTTTCGCTATTTAATTGTTGTAATAATATCGCTACATAAAACGCCGCCATATGTGAAAGTTCCCGCGGACGTCGTCACAACGCTCAACCGTTTGTCGTCTCGCCCACTCGTCTCGCTCACTCGCACGGCGTGCACTATACGCGCTCTTGCTTGCGCCTTGGCAGGCAGCCAAGGCGCTGCACGTGCGCCCGCGGCCGTTGCAGTTTTCGGGGAGTCGGATTTGAATTTGGAAACGATGCGCAACCGCTCGTAAGCGCATTATTCATTTTCCGGGCACAAATTATGTTAATTATTCAATAAATGTTTTTCCACATCACATTGTATATTAAACAATTAATTTTATTTTCTTTGATAAATACATAGACGCATAAACTTTATCTCAACTCCTCCTCTTCCGAAGGAGTTATCAATCATATGTATTCCAAATATTCAGTATTGTATATCAGAGTAATAAATTTATATAGAATGATTGGTAATAGGTTTAAAAGCTATATAGATTTTTGTTGATATATGAGTTATACACTAACCCTTTTAAACCTTAATAGCCTGATTTACGAAAGTGATTTTTTTAAATATTAATGTGTTTGCTTGGGGGTCTAGATGAAGGGAAAAATAGATTTTTTTTTAAATTTTGTTGGATAGAATATTATACAACAGTAAAATTCGTACAGACAACCTATAAAAAAACTAATAGTAATGTGAACATTCGGTTTAAAAGATTGGTATCAAAATTGAAACTCTAGGCTATTAAGGGTTAAGGCTTTTACATTTACAACCAAATCAACCTGTGTGCAGACCCTAAAAAAATTCACGTTTGAAGTGGCAGTAAACGGAGCACAATGCTCGTGCAACTGATGGCAGTTGGAGCCGAGACGAGGTCAGGGCAACCAATCATCGGGGAGACCTCTTCCTAGCAGTCTCTTGCCTAACACCATGGTGACTCAAATAATTAATTACAAACTTAACAAAACAAAGTTGAGTGTATGTTTGTAGGTTTCTTTTATAAAATAGAATAAATATTATAATACATTTTAAAAAGAAGAAATGTAATTTAATTTTAATTATGTACCTAAATACCTTATTATTAAGTAAGAAAAGGACCAATATTTAGCCACTTCCGCACATTCAGTGGTAGTCGTGCAATGAAATGCACCGCCCGCCAGCCCGCTGATAAATGCGTATGCGGCAAACAATGCGAATCACACAACCGCCACCACCAAATCACTCAGCTATGTTACACCGATTAGTGCCAAACACAGAGTCTCTGTATTTGGCACTAATCGGTCCTTTTCTTACTTAGGATTGACTTCCGCGAAGTAACGCCTGATTCCATTACATACCTTATTATTAATTGCTGTTTCCTGTCGGCATAGACTTAACGGTAAATTAAATTCAGACGTTATGTATTACGATATATCTATATCTATATTTATATTTAAAATTAACCGACCGTACTATCTCAGTTTTTAAGGTTAGAGTCACTCATAAGTTTGAGTAAGTTTTTTATGATTACCAAATGCCGTCTGGTCATTGGCATTTACGGTACGTTGATTAAACTTTACATTAGGACAACAGATATTTTTATTATAATTGTTTAAGCTGTACCGTAACTACAGATAAATATAGGCCTCTACCATTAGATTCCCGCAAGGGATGGTAGAAAATGTCCTTATCCTTGTGTCTGAACTTCCTTCGCTGAGTTGTAAAGTATATTATTAAATTTTGAACAGATTTACGAGCAGATTCCTGTCTTCGTCATGTTGGTACATTTTTATATAATAAAGTCAATTGATGTCACGCGGATCTGAGACATGGACAGTTACGAAGGACCTTATCAGAAGGCTCGAGGTCACCTGGAGAGAGGGATAAGCGTAAGTGTCGCTGCGAGGTCGATTCAGAAATGAAGAGTAAGAAAAGGACCAATATTTAGCCACTTCCGCACATGCAGTGGTAGCAAATGCAAACGCAAATGCGTATGCGGCAAACAATGCGAATCACACAACCGCCACCACCAAATCACTCAACCCGTGTTTCACCCCTCCACGGGGCATCTTCAAGAGTTATGTTAAACCGATTAGTGCCAAACACAGAGAGACTCTGCATTTATCGCATTTATCAGCGGGCTGGCGGGCGGTGCATTTCATTGCACGACTACCACTGCATGTGCGGAAGTGGCTAAATATTGGTCCTTTTCTTACTTAGGATGGACTTCCCCGAGGTAACGCCTGATTCCATTAAGAAATGAGGAGATCCGCAATAGAACCAAGATCATCGACGTAGCCCGAAGGATTGCTCGTCTAAATTGACAGTGGACGGGGCATAATGCTCGTGCAACTAAGTGCACCAACGGAATTGTCAAGGTCGCGTGAAGTTCCTTGATGCGGGCAGTGCAGGATCGGTCATTGTAACGGCCTTTGAGTGAGGCCTATGCCTTACAGTTGGTGTCCATCGGCTGAAAACTAGAAGAAGATATTCAATTAAAATGTAAATATTTACCAACTTAATAAAATATTTAATGGAATCAGGCGTTACCTCGCGGAAGTCCACCCTAAGTAAGAAAAGGACCAATATTTAGCCACTTCCGCACATGCAGTGGTAGTCGTGCAATAAAGTGCACCGCCCGCCAGCCCGTTGATAAATGCGTATGCGGCAAACAATGCGAATCACACAACAGCCACCACCAAATTACTCAACACGTGTTTCACCCCTCCACGGGGCATCTTCAGGAGCTATGTTACACCGATTAGTGCCAAAAACAGAGACTCAGTGCATTTCATTGCACGACTACCACTGCATGTGCGGAAGTGGCTAAATATTGGTCCGTTTCTAACTTAATAAAAAGATTGCAAAAGTAATGTAATTATTCGGCTGATAATAAATCCTTTATGTTGAGAACTTACTCTCAACTAATAAATGTACAGATACTTGTAATTTGCATGCTTACGTATCAAACACATAATTCAAGTAAATGTGATGTTATATTTAATACACATGAACACTCTGGTAATAGATAAAAAAGATAAAATTCGTTTATTCAACATTGGAACACATTTTAACAGAGCTCTTCTTATTGATCGCCAACTGGTTTTTTAAACTTTATTATTTTTGACTCTACTTTGCTCAGCAAGGTGTTACAGTTGTCGAGAAGAAACATGAAGAAAGTCCACAACAACATATCTTGTAATAAAGTATATCAGATATAGCCTGAAAGAAATCAAAATAATCAGGCGACATCACTACCCGGAATTCTTGTCATTTAAATATTCGTTTATATATTGATGTTTGTATTTGAGTAATACAAATTTTATTTTCTGCTCGATTACGATATATATTCGAATTAATACGTAATTTTTACAATTTTAATGTCATTAGATGTTCAAATAAATGTAAGACAAAATGCAAAGTAAGGTGAGGTTGATTGTATAAAATGTTTTTTCAATCAGTTACATCAGTTAGTTTACATATTTCTTCGTTTCTTATTCTATCTCGTAGAGTACATTATATTATTTATAAATTATAGGGCTATTGTAAAAGTAAAAAGTTATCTAAAAACGAGATAATTGGTTTTATTTCTACTGTTAACTTTTTAAATATCAAAATTATTCTTATACGTTTTGTTTGTTAGACAAACAAGTACGCAGAAAAATTAAAAATTAAATTATCTAAGATTTAATTCAGTGTACACTTCACAGAGTTATCAAGTATTACATAAAATAAACAGTGCATTTTATATAGATACAGTGAAATTCTATCTCGGTGTATTCAGATAGGTGAGAAAAAAAAACGTTTTATTATCGTGTTTTAAACGGAAATGTTAGGAAGAGGTTAGGACTTTCGCCCAGTTAGACATTGCATGCAGACAGCTTCCAGCCGGTGCTGTAGTTTATACGGAAAGTATGGAAAGAATCGAGAGATACTATGAAGGAAATTAGAGGAAATAACGAAAGAAAAAAAATTTGTGAAAAAAATATTTTGCAAATAAACACCCTGTCCGCCTATAAGAGAGAAAAAGGGGAGGCGGAAAACCCCCCTTATGACATTACTTTCGATACCAAAATGAAGACTTATTTATATACTGCAAAATATATTTATCGATATAGCTTATTAGACGACGATATGTTTATTTAAATTATTTTAACCTCAATCATACTGGATATATTTATATGGGGTAATGTTGACTACATCGATACAACTTTGTACGCTACAGTCCAACAATCTACAATATGATAAACATAACGATAAAATTAATTTATTCAACATTTGAACTTTTAACAGAACTCTTTTTGATCATCAATTTATTATTACTTTTTTTATCTATTTTATTTTCGTCTCTAATCTGCTTCGCAAGGTGTTATAGTTGTGGAGAAGCAGAAAGAAACTCCACAACAACGCATCTTTTAGTAAAGTTTAATACAAATTTATATATATACACTTTATCATATATTACCTTTCTGTTACCTATACCATACGTATATCTTAAGCAAATCAAAATAATCAGGCGATATCACTGAGGTTGTCACTCCGTGATCTCCACTCGATCTGTTGCTACGCCATGTATCCTCTGCCACTTCAATTTGCTAATCAAAAAATAAAACATAAAATCAAACCGAACAATAAAACATCGAGTACCCTTGGAGTCATTCGCTGTATAGAAGTACGCATAAGTCGTAAAACTTGAGTCTCTCTGTGTTTAGTATAAAGTTGCACAACCTGCTATCAAAATTAATGTTTGCTGATGCTTAATATAGATTATATTTATTGTAACAGTCTTTATCACATCGTTGGATATGACAGTCGTGGACATATTTGAAGGTACCTTGACCTTCAAATCTGTCCACCTCAACATTTATTGTTTTTCATTATTTATTCTAGTCTAGCCTTCTTCGTCCTCTTTTGAACCGATGGCTTTCCCCAAAGATTGCACTACTGCTCTACCCGTTACTGTTGGTTCACGTGATTAAATATTTGCTGTTTAGTAAAGTGTAGGCGCCGCATGTTAACAAAGGTTCGGGAGCGTAAACGGGCCGGGCAGCGCGATAAGACCGACTTAGTTAAGGACGTTAGGAGACGCTAGAAGGGAGTCGCCTATGTAGTCTATTGCAAACATCAGAGGCCGTACGAAATGAAAACAAATTGAGCAACTTGAAATAACTTCAGTGAATTGTGAACATACATTTTTTTTATAAAATCCTGCCTTTAACTTCCTCTATTAGACGCTTAAAATGTTTTTCAAATAAAAGAGGGGTTATCTGCGTACATACCAATCAAGTTCTTTGGGCTTGTCATCCGTAATGAGGAACGTGTGGTGATGAATGAAGGCGAGCAATCTCGTAGACGCTCAGTATCAAGATGGACAGGTTTCATTAAAACCGCTTTTCAAAATCCAGTAAATGAATGGTGTCACTTCGCCAAACGCCGTGCTACATGGCAACGCATAGCGGTACCAGCGAGGATATTCTGACAAGAATGCAATAAAATGAATCAAATTAAGATGATATTTCTTTTAATTTTAATAATTGATCATATTAAAAGAATTATTAAAAATATAATTTTACATCAAGGCTGTAAAAATTAAAACACTATTCACATCGAGTCGTCATTTTAATACTTTCTATCAGTCTATATATATTATTTATTTTATTTTATTTAATTATTTACTCTTTATGCACACAAAAATATGTAAAATGGCGGACTTAACGCCATAGGCGTTCTCTACCAATCTACCTTAAGGCAGAGGGTAAATAATCAAGGCAGGTGCATAAACTGTAATAAAATATAAAATGAATATACCTTCTAATGATACATACATACAGATATCTCTCGGTATAATGTCAGGATGCCTTTATGACCGAGTATACATACCGAGTATACTACCGACATCTATTGATATAAGTAGAAAATAAAAACATAATCTCATTTTAGATTTTGTCGCACGTTACTAGATGGCGCTAGTGGTCTGTTACATCACGCTATGGTTTGTCTGGCGCGCAGGGTACTAGAGCGCTCGAGACCGTGCAATCGGTGCCATCAGGAGGGTCTTAACTGACTCGACTGTACAGCGGGTGATGAACTGGGATATGATCTTTGTGATTACACTCCGCTCGCGTTCGTCTCAACTATCGCAGAGGCGGACGTCGAAGATCTGACGCTGTTTTTGGCCACTTTATAATAAACTATGATTAAATTATATCATTACCTGCATACACAATACTTACATATATATATATATATATATATATATATATATATATATATATATATATATACATACATATATATATATATACGAAAAGTAATGAATACACAAAAAAGCCTGTAGTTAAGGGACACCATTGTATGTTTATGGTGTGGAAATAATTATTTGATTATTAAATAAGGCCGGCCGGGCTCGCATTCAAACGTAACATATATTACTATCTAAAAATAAATTGGCAAATGTGTTGCTTTATATGTAGGGCGCGCCACAATCACTTCGACATTCTTTTAATGTTTTCAAAATGCAACAAAATTTCTTTTGAGAAACATTTAAATGTCGAAAACTATATTTCGATGCAATCAAAAATTAAGTAATATTTATTTATTAACACATTAATAAGAAATAAAGCAAACGTGTTGGAAATTATTTAATTTTTTTTTAAATCCCTGTCTTGACGTCTTTGTAAATAAAAGGGAAATTTTCCATATTTTTATTTATTACAAAAGTTTTAATATGTTCAGTTTTCGGTTTCAAAATAATTCATCAATTTTTATAGATTTTTTTAAATATATATTTAAAATATAATAACTAAACTTTATACAAAAATCAAATTTAATAAAAAATTACGTATTTAGCGGCTCTTACTTACGTATGAACGGCTTTTGCATAAAAAAAGATAGATAGAGATACATTTTTATTCAAATTTCAAAAACAATTCCTTTGGGCATATTTTGTGTCTAAAATATTAATACAGGCTGTTCCGTAAACCAAAGTCGACGTGAAACCGGATGAAGGCACGAGTAGTGTTTATAACAAGAAAAAAAAAATGGTCGCGTGCACTTATGTAAGTTAAACTTCTTAGGCATTGTTAAAAATAGTTTTTTATTGCATACAATTAATTAGTTGCGATAAAATAATACAACACTGCAAAACAATAGTCAATAAAATTCAGTTTTAATTTGAAAAATAAATAAATATTTGCTTTTTTGCATTAAGGTAACATAAATTCCCTGATCATTCGATCGCTATTTTTAAACATGTCTACTGCTATAGCCTCTTACAGAAATGACTACCGAAAAAAATCTTAAAACAAACTTTTTTTTCTTATTGGTTTTTTTACAATTAAAAAGGGAATAAATTTAACAATAAATCAAGTATTTAATTTAAGGTTATTCATTTTTAAAATACATATCATTTTCGTAATTTAATATTCACTTTTGATTTACATTAAAAAGTTTTAATTAAATTTGTTCATTAACTTTTATAGGTCTTTATTGAATTTAATAACAGTTATTAAAAAATAATATTTAAAATTTGAGGTTTGTATGTATTAAATAACCAATAACATTTATTTAACGTCCACAATTAATAATATTTAGCATTAATTATGTTAAATAATAATGTTTTAATTTATATCGATAAATAATACATACGGAAAGTTAACCTCAATTATATTGGAGCAGTTGAAAAGTATACAAGCTCAATTATTTTCACGTATAATTACGTATAGTAAATTACAATAAAATATTCAATTAACTTTATTACTACATGTAATTTATTAGTACATTTATTATTCGCAATACGAAAACGAACCTGTACGTAACTGAAACACGTGACCTTGACATTTCATTGTAGTTTTTTTATAAAGCGCCTGTAGAAATGTAGTAGCAAAAAAACAGTATTACTTATTATTATTTTTTTAAAAGTTAAACGTAATTTAACTTTCCAATCATTTTGTGCACATTCTTTGACAAAAATGTTATTTTGTTTACCAAAGAAACACGATAGTAAGAATTTACAATCTTCGTAATAGAATTCATCTTTTCTCTCTTCTGTTTTCGACCAATAGATAACAACTGCTAGATATAACCCACCCTCAAAGATATCCATGAGGGCATAACGATTGGAGTGTGGTATTAAGATATGCGCAGGACGCTGCTGCCGATCCTCTGGAAACTGGTAAGGAGTGGCAATCTTGTATAATTAATGCTCAAACTGTGGATTATATCCCGGGAAACGAACTCGCGACCTAAGATCGCAAGTCAGTGTCCTCTGCTGCTAGGCTACCAATGCCCAGAAATAATGTTTTAGTGCATAAAATTTATTTACCTTTTTGAAAAGCAATCATTTTATAAAGACGTGCCATACTCTCTTTTTCGAATTGACGTTGATTTATGGGACATATATACATCTATTTCATATCATCATATTTTTTCAAAAAACGTATCAAACGCACATGTCAGAAAGCCTCATAGAAGCAATAGTGATACCAGCGTAAAAGAGCACAAACTCTCTTAAAATCACATTGTACGGCGTGTTTACATAACAAAACTTGTTTTGTAATATAAACTTGTTTATGTCTTCTTCGATCATGCAGAGCAGCCTACCATCGTGTGCAATCTCCATATTTTATTATATTAAACGCTTGAGACATTAAATCATGGTTGCACAGACTTATTAACACTAGGGGCCACTCGGGCAAATCATGAACTGAAGGCGGGCCGGCCGCCAGAAGTATAGGTAATTAAAGACAATAAATAAATGATAATAATTAGAATTCAATATTTTCGAATGTACGAGAGTATTATTTTTGCTGTTGGCGGGCCACCATTCGACCAGCGGACCGCGGTCTGTGCATCCGTGTATTAAATCATTTAGAGTATTATTTTCGTATTGCCAAAATTTCTTATCGTTAGTAAAATCATACAGGAGTAAGCTAGCCTAATAAGTCGTTGGTTTGGCCATTATTTTATATATTATATTGGCCAATCAATAAATAAATAGAGATCAAAACTAAGTCTAGCGGCGGACAGCAAGAGTAACGATGACTCACGTCGCTGCCGAGACTCGGGCCAATAGCGTAACGCTGGCTCCAATTTGTACGTGATATGACATTACACTGCACGCGATCAACTATGGTGCAACTTTATAAATTCATTCATTTATCTGCACTCAATTTCTGTTTATCACATTTTTCAAGTTACTATTATTAATATAAAAAGTGGAAAGGCCCACTTGGCAAAAGAAAGAGGAAGATCCTGTGCAAGATGTGAAGACGACGTCATTAAAGTCGTCGGTGCAGATTGGTTCCAAAAAGCGAAATCTAGGGAAAATTGGGCATCCTTGGAGGAGGTCATCACCCGCAGAGAGCTTCTACCAGAAGATTAAAAAATCATACCGTAGATTGTAGTCATTTTTTATTTTTAATCTTTACATATTTTATTATTTAAGTTACTATTATTTATTTGTACTATGTTATGTCTACATTCTGTCTAGAAATAAAAAGCTTTTTATTTGTTTATTTATTATTAAAATGAGATAAGTTGATATTTTTTATTAGTATAGGTAACGCCTATACGACTTTTGATAGTTTTTACAGTCATTAACATGGTATATAAAATAGGAATTATTTACGCTAAATTTCAAGCTACTTGCTACAACATATCTTATATATTTCTTCCAGACTGTAGTAATTATTTTTAGCAATTTGTAAATAAAAGAAAAAGATACGTTTTCAATTATAAGTCTTTTTATTTGTGCTGATAAATTTATAGTATTACCATTGATATAATATTATATATTGATGACTGAAGTAATATAACGACTGGATTGGCTAATGGCTTGCAGAAGTTAAAATTTTTAATCTAATTATTTTTTAAATTACACAAATATAAGATATTGCTAATGTATTTCTATTTTACTTGGTAATATTAAAAAGAACTTAAATAAACTCATTTAATTAAAACTTTCATTAGTTAAAATTTCTGAAGTTTTGTAGTACTTAAAAAATTATTGAATTTCAATGAGTAATATTTGTGTAATTTAAAATGTCAATATAGATAAAAAATATTACAATGAATGGGAAATGATTTTGTAAATCCTTTTCGTCACTTATAAATATAACCACAAAATAATAAAAAAAAATTCAACCTAATTATGCCAGATCTAATTACATTTAGGCAATAGTTCAGTCCAGATAAAAAAACGTAATTATATAATATTAAATTAATCTACTCGTAATCACATATGTAATACTTTTTCTCAATTGTTTTACTTCGTCAAACGAAAACAAACCGAATTTACTTGTTTATGTAATTAAATTTTCATTATCTTTATGAATTGTATAACTTTTAGATGAAAACTTTTCTGGTTTTTGTTTTTAACTTACTTATGTATCTTTGACTGTTATTTTATGTTGCTTATATACTAAAAAAAATATATGTTACTGCGACCGAAACCGTTTCGTTAGAAATAAATGGTTATAAAAACAGTTGCACCATCATTGAGCGTATGTTGTATAAGCACGTTTGATACAAAGCGTCGCGGGCGGCGGCTTGTGGACCAATTGTCAAGTTCAGCGCCGGCTGCATGCTTTTGTTATGCAGCCGTAGCTATGCTATAGTGCCCACGCTCGATCTATTACTGATACAGTCCTGAATTATTTGGTATCCACCCAGTGCTAAGTAAGAAAAGGACCAATATTTAGCCACTTCCGCACATGCAGTGGTAGTCGTGCAACAAAGTGCACCGCCCGCCAGCCCGCTGATAAATGCGTATGCGGCAAACAATGCGAATCACACAACCGCCACCGCCAAATTATTCTACGTGGTAAATATTGGTCCTTTTCTTACTTAGGACGGACTTCCGCAAGGTAACGCCTGATTCCATTAAACACCCAGTACTAAGTTTAAATTATGATTCCAAAATTTACACGATTGACAGATGTAAGCTAAGCTGTTGCACTTATACACAGGCGCTATCACTGTAATATTTATTTAACTGTAGCATGACGCGTGGCGTTAGCACTCAAACGAAATGCAGGACGGTAAAGCAAAGAAACTCTCTTAATATCACTTAAACATACACTAAAACTAATTTAGACAACAGAACGGCAACCATATCACTGATGGCGTACGAATTTAAATCGACGTTTGAATTTGATTTCGAGAGCGCATGAATGATTTTACATAAAAATATTATGGCCGTACTGGCCATCAATACGAAGCGTGAAGGCTACAAATATAATGACAAAAAATATGATTCTATGATATCACAAATATATTATTTTTGCACAATAACTTTTTTTTATATTTCATTTACAAGATGTAATTATTTTAAAAACTGTATTCCTTTTTAAGTTTAAAATCGTAAATAAAAGTTTAAACATTTGTCCCGGTTTTTTTCCGAAAAATGATTGTTACTTTATTTGTATATTATGACAGTTGTTTTTACAATCTATTGGCTTACTTCGCGGTACTTAGAAGGATTATTTTATTCAATAACTTTTAAAGCCTTATTACCTGTATTATTACCATTAATCCTTTTAATTCAATCTAGGTTTAGTAGACTTCGCAGTGTATGTGATGTAAGTGTTAAAAGGTACAAAGTACTAATGAAAATATTTGCCGATTGGGCGTAAAAATAAATGAGGGAAACATCGCCTCTTTGTTAGGAGATAGCAACAGGAGGAAATCTATTCTAGATTTTTGTAAATTAATAGTTGTACATGTGATTAAAATAAACAAGTTATTTAGCTTAATAGAGTAAGCATAAAACTCTAAATAAAAATGTGAAATAATATACACAAAATTGTAAAATAGAGAAATAGAGAGAATGAATTGTGGAAAGAAAGAACGGAATGATAGATTATGTGATGAATGGCAGTACTGAAAAAAATATTTAGTATAAAGACAATTTAAGAATTTAGTTACGGAACAGTTTAATAAGGAACTTGGGTCATTTAGCACCAACACAAGTAAACACCGCGTCACGTAATCAGCAAAGACACCGTGTTTAACGTCGGCGGTTAAATGTAGGTTAAAAAAATAACTCGCGAGATCTGCAAATGATATAAACTTTTCCATATTTTTTTACTGCTACCTCGCCTTCTTATTTAATAACTCATTTCGAAAGTGCTCAACATACTCGCGTCCTGCGTTCTTCAAATAATCGTCTTCTTCATTGTTCTCCTCGCCGTAATGACTTTCTTCACTCTTCTTTTTTGTGAAATCTATTCTTCTATGGAATACGCTGCCTTTGGAAGTCAGGATAGCAAAAAGCCGTTACAGTTTCAAATGGAAACTTCAGGAACATATTCGTCAGATATTTAGCAGAATCTACACAACCGTAGTTATTATTATTTATATTTATCTACACCAGTGATTCCTAAAGTGGTCTATATCGATCCCTAGGGGTCTATGACAACCTGCAAGGGGTCACGTCAGCGAAAAATAATTTGGGGGTCCATGAAATGAAAATGGGGGTCCACGATAGTGGATCTCAACACATACACTGATAGTACCTATTTACTTACATCATACTATCTTATAATACCAAAACATTTACATTATTTATAAAAGTACCTGTGAAGTAAAAAAATTATTATATATGTTTATAAAATTGTGTAAGTTGTAGGATGTTGGTATTCGCTTTGTGGTCGCAATACATGTTTATTTAATGTTACGTATATTTTACATAACAAATACAAAATTTTATTTTGAGTAGTATTAATTTAAATTCAATTAATAAATGTATAAATTAACATATGTTTTTACTTTAAGTTTTTAAGACCATAAATTTCACTACAGTTAGAAATTTACAGGAAATCAATATCAGGTAAGTAGGGAGTCTACCCAACACGGAAAAACATGGCAAGGGGTCTACGGCACTAAAAAGTTCGGAGAACTCTGATCTACACGAAGCATATGCATTATATTACATGTGTTATTGTATCATTAGTAGGTATGTTCTATTTTATTATAGTTTAAGCACCTGCCTCGATTATTTCCGCTCTGCTCTAAGATAGACTGGTAGAGAAAGCCTAATGCAAGTAAGAAAAGGACCAATATTTAACCACTTCACATGCAGTAGTAGTCGTGCAACAAAGTGCACCGCCCGCCAGCCCGCTGATAAATGCGTATGCGGCAAACAATGCGAATTATAGTATAAGTGTAGTGGCTAAATTCCTTCAGCAAGGTAACGCCTGATTACATTAAATATTAAAGCCTTTGGCGTTAAGTCCGCATTTTACATTTTTTTTACGCATAAAGAGTAAATAAGTCATATAAATATATAAATAAACATTCATAATTCTTTATCTTGACGTTGTCGTTTCATATCACAAACGCCCACCGCTGGGCATACGCCTTTCCCGAAGACCGCCACAATAAGCAGTCTTTCGTTGCCCGCATCCGGATACTCCCCCAGGCTTCATTATGACGTTGGTCTACATAGCGAAACCTTACCTTCAAGGGAGATTAAAAAAAACCGTCAATTTTCTTGCTGTGGGTTCATCATTATGCCAGCTGATATACGTCTATTACACGGCATAGGCCTTCCTATAGATCAGGGGTGAGCAACCTTTTTTGCTCGGAGGGCCGCAGTTTCAAAAACAAGCGGCCATGAAGAAAATAAAGTATATGTACAAGGTTCAAAACATGTTTTAGCGTGGTATATGTTCGTATTTAAGATATTCAAAACTAATTAGACACTTTGTTATCCTTTAAGCTAAGCTTCTCGTTTTTTTTTTAAATAAAAATAAATTAAATTTTTACATGCTTCGCGGGCCGCGGGTTGCTCATCCCTGCTATAGATCACGACAATGACCATATTTAGCATTTTTCGCCATCTTAATTATGCCGTCAGTTAGGTCAGGGTGGCTTCGTGTGCCGTGGTCGCCACACCAAAACCTTTATACTTACTAAGCTATCTGATGTAATTACTTTTCCTGTTCCTTTTACACTTAATAAGATCAATATACTTAGCAAAATTGGCAATAACTTGTTTCGTGTACGTATCTCAATATGTCCTTCACTGAAAGTCAAAAGTACAGTACAGGTTAGGCTATATTATTAGTAGCTTATTCTTTTTTAAGTTAGTTTTGCTTACAAGCTTATTATTCATTCTTTTGATAGGTTTTTGTGGAACTTACAGAGACACTGACATAATGTTAGGCAGGTGTTCAAGATCGCACGCAAGTGTTGTCCCATTAAGTTATTCTCGGCTTCCTAGCCTAAATTTCAAATTAAGTACGCGCTACGTTCACTTAACTGTAACTTGGAGGTCACAGTGTTTACTTAAGTTGAACCACTGCAACAAGGCCGCCACACTGTTTGATAATCTTGTCATTATTACGTTCATAATGAGTCAGTTAATATATAAACTTTGTTTTTTTTGCGTTATTTTAATTTACTAGATCTAATATATAAAATTCTCGTGTTAAGGTGTTCGAACTTGAACTCCTCTGAAACGGCTTGACTGATTTTTACCAAATTTAATATGCGTATTCAGTAGGTCTGAGAATCGGCTACTATCTATTTTCTATACCCCTAAGTGACAAAGGTTGTTCACACTTAAAAAGTTTTTTTTATTTTTTTAACGAAATTTTTTGTTTTTTTTTTTTTTATGAACAGCATACAAGAATACATACAACCATAAATTTTCACCTCTCTACGATCAACCCTTATTTTTTATTTGTAAATTAAAATATCAGTTTTTTTTTGCAAAACAACGTTTGCGGGATCAGCTAGTATCTCTATAGATAAAAACATGATCGCTTAACATGTTGCTATACGAACAACATAAGAACGGTTGGAATTTCCTTATAATTTCGCTATTATTTATAATTATTATAATCTGTGGTATTAACCCTTTCCTTACCGTAGTCCTTTCCGCTGAAGTGACGCTACTGAACTAGGCATGTGCATTTCGAAGTGTGCACATTGCATGGCGATAAGCTGGTGTTCGAATTTTCTCTATGTATTAATTAAAAATAGAAGCTAGTATAATTCTTAGTAATTTATTTGGCTTTGATGACTCTTAACCCGGCGCTGGTACACACGAGGCGTCCAGTGGATGCCGGCTAACTCGGGCGCTGGTAACGGAAGGGTTAAATTTTTATTTTCATAATGTTACACGCAGCGCCATCTATTGCCTTGTTCATAAATATCATAAATTAAAATTCAGTCTGTTCTCTGTACTAGTGTTACATTAACTCGAAACAGTTTCCTTACAGCTGTAAGACGTCCAATGCTGTACATAGGCTTATATCATAGATTGTAAATACCAGTAGAAAGCCGCCTTGCATTGACATGACCTTGACGAGGTCATCTGTGGACCTCATGGGCGGTGTGTGGTGGCCGTTTCGAAGTCTATTTAAATACTCCAGTAAGTTAAGGCGCCGTGAAGCCTATTCGAGATAAAATTTGAAACACGTGATGTTAACATAAAATTATATAAACAAAGAGGTGCGTAAATCTTACGTGCAATCAATCAAGTTTCGCATCATTAGGTAGACAATCGATCTTGCATGCAGGCCATCAAGGCGACAGGCGACAGGCGACAAGCGGGCCGCGTTATAAATCGATATTCACTTAACTTGTAAGCTTAATTAAGTTATATAAACGTGTTTCTTTATTAACATACTAATAACGAAGCAAACTCTTGCACTATACTTAACAGCAGAAGTATTCAATGAATTCTTTAAAGCTTTTCCACCTGGAACTATTCACCCTGTGTTTAACTTGTAAATTACAATATAACTACTATATATATTGAAGTGTATGTATTAATGTATATGTACATTAAAACGACCTTGTGTTAATGGGCCTGTTTAAACAATAAAGGCTTGTTTATATACAGTTCTTTGACCAGCGCAGAGCATGCGCCCTTGGTTGCACGAGGGATATTTGTGACGGATTGGGCAAACTTCACATGGCACTGTCGCAGTGATTCCGTGAGAAAAAATTATGAAATGCGACCACTGTATTGTGAACTTGTGACACATTATTTTTTTAATTTAGGGAATGCACACAGATTAACAATAAAAAGAAGACAGTTGAACTAATGATATTTTTAATTAATCAGTTAATTAACTTTTACGAACAAATTAGAGATAGTAACGGATATAGCCAAGTGAATTGGCACTTGAAGTCATGAGCCTTAAAACAGAAGTGGAAACTGCCTTTATAGGTGGAAAAACTAACTTGTTAATATCATTGAAAGACGCAATGTGGAAACCGCTTTCAAACGGTTCTAAAGGAATTCTACAAGGGTGGTCCATGACCATGATCACCGAAGTAGTTTGATGAATTGCTCCTCTGAAATGACAGTGGCCGGGTCACATCGATTGGCGACCACGCGCTGGTTGACGAGGTCTTTGATAGCACCCTTCGGGTTGGACTGAGAATTTAGTTATGATTACGGGAAGTCGTGGGAACCAGGCAGCGCAGGTACAGTCACCGTGGCGCACTTTGTTGGAGATATATGCCTTACAATTGGCATCTATTGGCTGAATTGCTAATTACATTTGTAAATATAAATCGTTTAACACTACCATAAATATACCACGATGAGTTAAATGACACATTTTGAACTATTGCATTGAAAATTTACAATATTCGGTGAGCATTAGATTAAAAATTCATATTTTTTGCATTTGTAATTGAAATTGCCAATAAACTGTTTTTTTTTTAAATTATAATAGGATTAATGTTTATTTTCTTCCTTACGACCATATTTCATATATTCAAGAAGGAAACATGAAGTCGGGTCGTTTGGCCTGCTATGATAGAAATAGGTATTTATTAAGTGTTGATATGATTAGTGTTAAACGTGGTATTTTTAGTTTATATTTGTAGTAATTTAAAACTTTTGATTAAATATATAAATATTATAGTAGCATATTCTTGTATGAGTGAATAATCCGAAAATATGTGAAGACGATAGAAAAAACAATACTTATTGTCTACTGAAGTGTAATTTTTACATACAAAGTTATAATCTTGTAAATGTGTAAGTGTTTGTATTACAATTTGATAAATTAATAAACACATTGATCACTGCAACGGATCATTATTTTTTTATGACACAAGATATTTACGATCTCCCGCTCTCTCTGCCATATGCGCCACGTTACATATTCGGGTAAATAATTTATATAGTTAAAATTGTTTCTCATTTTACTTCTATTCCTCATAAATTATTTCGTTCTTTTCTTTCGTTCTGGACAATATCTACCCTTCCATCACTTACACATTATCTACCTTTAATCACCTTTATTCCCAAATCTTCACTAAAAAACCACAGTTTGAATAGCGGGTAAATTTCGGTATCACAGTTTTTTTTTAATTATTATTTTTACAATTTAGGGCTTGCACAATTTTTTTTTTGTTTATTGCTATATATATATATTATTACCTTACTTATTTTACTTGCCTTTGGGTCTGGCCTGACCAATCTACTACTCTGGAGTCTTGTTTTAATTTATTATATACTGCACTACCTTTTTGCAAAAACCTAAGAACGATAGGCACAGTTGGTTGTCGCGCGGTCAATAACTTTAAACTTTTGACAGTTAGTATGTGGTTAACATTACATCAGCTTTTGCTTCAAATAAACTTCTTGTAATATATTAAAAAGGCGGAACTGATTCAGTCAAAGTTACATAAAACCTGCCTTATTCAACCGTGCAACGGTTCGTGTTATGGTCCATACCAGTGATTCCCAAAGTGGTCTATATTTCCCCCCTTGGGGGTCTATGACATCCTGCAAGGGGTCTACGTAAGCGAAAAAATATTTGGAGGCCATAAAATGAAAATGGGGGTCCACGATAGTGGATCTCAACATGTACACTGATAGTACCTATTTACTTACATCATACTATCTTATAATATCAAAACATATACATTAATTTCCTTTCCATCGTCATATCTAGTGGAAAATTAATTTCCTTTCCATCGTCATATCTAGTGGAAAGGGGGTTTAGCACTGTTACCAATCTCCTAACGAAAAAAAGAAACAGACTGGATATCATTAGCCGAGGAGATTTAAGATTAACCCTTACAAAATTGACGCCAAATGTTGATAACTTATTATTAAAGCATCAGGTTCATCCTTTTCACTAAAAATATTGACTTATTGCTTATGTTATTTTATTTATAGTTTATTTTATGTTTATTTAATGTTACGTATATTTTACATAAGAGATACAAAATTTTATTTTGAGTAATTTTAATTTAAATCCAATTAATAAATGTATAAATTAACATATGTTTTTACTTTAAGTTTTTAACACTAAACTTCACTACAGTTATAAAATTTACAGGAAATCAATATCAGGTAAGTAGGGGGTCTACTCAACACGGAAAAACATGGCAAGGGGTCTGCGACACAAAAAGTTTGGGGAACTCTGGTCCATACTGTATGGCAACATTGTCACAAGTTCAAAGCTTTCGCGTCGGTACTCGTACAGTCGCGTGAAATATATATATTTAAATAGCGTGCAAACGTAACGGCGCGAGTGTTTAAGGAAATATTACAAAATAACAGCTTATTAGGCTTTGTGGCGGATAATGGGGTGAAGGTGTGACGAAACGACGCAGATCTTAATGATTACTGTCGGTCAGTTGGCAAAATTAACGCAATACTTTCCCTTTCGTTTAATTATTTATTTATATTTTGTTTCATTTATAAAATAAACAAGTGTACAGAAAAATTAAATGTATAATTGTTTTACAATTTATTTATTATTTACTTTATTGGAGATAGACAGTAACAAAAGGCATTAAGAAAGTACAAACTTAGAAGCTTAGAAATATAAAATTAGTTACAGTTGTTACTTTATAACTATCTCACTGAGAACATAAAATGATTTATAGTGAAACAATGAAAAAACAAATAAAAACATTACTAAACAGGGATCAAAGACTATGGTTTATATGTTTATTTATTATGTTTGTTTATATATTTATATTATGGTTTAAATTGCATTGTATGTACTCAATAATTTCGAACGAAATTGTTTTTTAAAAGATACGAGAGAGCATGAGAATATATCAATATCACTAACATATGAATTATTGTAGATTCTATACACCATATTAGCTGGCAGACGCCCACTATTGGGCATAAGCCTTCATCAAGATCACCATGATTGCCTGTCTCGCGCTGTCCACTTCTAGCGACTTTACCTATGTCGTCTACCTTGTGGGAGTTCTACCTACGTCGCGTCTTGCCGTCGATGTTTCATCCTATAGACGAATGACTATGCTTTGTTATAGCAATAAATCGTACCAAAGAAGTAATAATAAAACAAAATTAAATATCAGTGAGGCGCGTTATTTAAATCGTATAAAAATATTTGGGTGTACTTCTAACGCCATCTAGCGGTGGATGTTAGTACAAACACATAATGAATGTATCTTTGTTAGCGGTCAATTAACATGGTTTAATGTTTACCATGGTCACGCGGGTGCAAAACGATGCCGTCGAAACTGTAACCTCACGTTGCAGTCGTATATTACGAATGGATTCCTAGAAGATTATTTCACTCAATTCACTATTTTTAACTGATACTGCATGTACATTTATAACTAAATTCATAAAATAGTAATATGTTAAAATTACGATAGGCTATGCTCAAATTTAAATAATATTATGTAAAGGCATGTAATCGTCTCCTCCGAATTGTGAAAAGGTTTTTAGGCGTGGCATAAAAACATATATTAATATCTATATGCTATAAAAAAGCCACTTTACCCACCGAACATTCTATTCCAGTCAAACCATGATATCGTAAATTATAAGACTAGAAACTAAATTAACAAAAAAGGTTAAATACATCAAAAGTTAAAATAGATAAAACAAAAAGCACATATAAAATAATTATCATGTTCAAAACCGTAACATACAAGCATATTGATAACAATTATTACCAAAAAATATTATTTTTATCAAAAGATGGCGCTATAAGCAGCAAAGTTTTAAAACTAAGCTAAGTTGACTACGATAAGGTTTAATAATGAGCGTTGATATACTAAATTATAAACAGTTTTTATAATTCATCTAGATAAACTAAAGCATGTCTAGATAGCCCATAGATATCACGTAACGACTAGAAAGGCTATCATTCCAGTGGCAGTCGAATATAGATATCATGTGTAATAACACATACACAGAATGATTCTTTTTTTCTTATTGTTTTATCTTCATCATACATCTCTACCCTAAAACGGCAAAGACCTTGTACAACCTGATTTACAGTTTTTTTCTTTATTTATTTCTTACTATATCAAATTATTCAACTCCAGCTCTTATGATTATTTTGTTTGGAATTTAATTTTAATGTGATAACTATGTATGCGTGCCATATATTTATTTATTTATTTTACTTCTAATTTATTTATTAATTTACTTCTATGTATATTGATTTATGTCCTATGATTGAACGCAGATGAACCAAGATCGACGATTCAGCTCAAATAATTGTTCTTCTCAAGTGGCAGTGGCCGAAAGAAGACGAAAGGTCCTCGAGTTGCGACCACGAGGCGGAAGATGCGACGTGGATATGCCCCCCTTTAGGGGTACCGACGACATTGTGAAGGTTGCAGGAAGTCGCTGATTGCAGACAGCGCAGGATTGATCATCGTGATGATCTTTTATAGAGGCCTATGCCTTGCAGTGGGCGTCCATCAGGAGAAGAAAGGAGAGCAGAATAATACGAAATTGTGATGCGGTAGTGTAGTAACTCTACTATTTTGTAGTAATATTTTTTTGTTAACATAAACGTATAATAAAAAGAAATACGTGTTTGAAAGCTTTTAGAATGCTGAGCTCTACAGTCAAGGTAACTTTAATGTAACAAAAACTTATCTGTTACTATTTGAGATACACATTATTTCCGACTTGAATGGTCTTGTTGAATTGTTTACTTTCTAATGAAATATGTAATCGACATTTCGATTACCGTGTTCAGTAATTCAGTAGACACTTTTTTTTTAAAGAATTGTAATTAAGTTTTACGTATGTACATAGTGAGAAACCTAGATTTTAACACAAAATTATCACCATCATTTTAACCGTATGATGTCCACAGCTGGATTTATAACTATACTAGCTGATCCCGCAAACGTTGTTTTGCAAAAAAAATTAAAGTTTTTAATTAACAAATGTAAGATAAAGGTTGATCGTAGAGGGGTGAAAATTTAGTTATGTATGTATTTTTGTATGCTGTATCATAATAAAATAAAAACAAAAAAATTGTCTAAAAAATTAAAAATAAAATTTAGGGGTGGACCACCCTTATCATTTAGGTGTATGGAAAATAGATAGTAGCCGATTCTCAGATATACTGAATACGCATGTAAAATTTGGTAAAAATCGGTCAAGCCGTTTCGGAGGAGTTCAAGTTCACCGTGACACGAGAATTTTATATATTAGATTTTACACATAGATATTTCATTTTACCTTGTAGCTGGATGTCCCACGCGGGGCTTGTGGGCTCGGGGTAACCACTCCTGATCCTTATGGCCCCGACGTGATGAACACTGTCAAGCAATCAAAATGTCTGGAAACTAAAAATAAACAGTATTATAATACATAAAAAAATATTTAATTTCTTTAAGTAAAATTCATGTAGATCTAAGAAGCCATTATGTCTGCGATATTTATGACACACATACGTATTTGTGTGTGTTACACCATGGATTTTGATGTTTGTATTGGACGAACCGATAATTTTATCAATTCTGGAAGAACAGATAGTAAACAAAGATTAATATTAATATATAATATTCCAAAATTTTAAAACGCCTTTTCTTTTCCATTATCATTACTTTATTTATTATTTCTGAAACCATTGATTCTTTGGTAGCGTACATAGTAAGCTTTTACATCTATTTCCAATCAACCTGTATATACGAGTGCTATACACGTGGACATATTCTCTGGTATTGTAAACGTATTTCATATTGTTGCTTAACAAGCTAATTATAGTCATGGAATTATTGTAAAACTATATTTAAAAAGAGCAACTGTTGAGTTTCTCGCCGGCTTTTTTTAGCAGAACTACCTTCCGAGCCGGCGGCAGCTTCCTGTAGGGACAACAATGCCGACATTTTGTGTTGGTTCAAAAGTATTTATCTACTAGAATAAAGAATATTTTGAATTATTGTATATCTGTCCTTGCAGATTTTGAATTGCCGAGAGTTATTGGCTTATCGTATTTCATCAGAGTTTTAGAGTAATCACTACCTCTTTAAGGCTTTTACAAATAAAAATAATCAACTGTATAGTCTTTTAAGTGTTTTGTAATTTATTTAGTTTTATAATATAAGAAAACCGTTAATTATTTCTTAAAATGGAAATGTATTTCAAACATACTTCTTTTATTTCAAAGCCTTCAAAGGCTTCAGTTAAACGACAGATTTGTACAACCTTAATTTGTAAAAAAGAAAAAGTATCAATTAATAACTTCAAACAAAAGTTTCAGAGATTCATTTCTTACTTTACTTAACAGCCTATTTGAATAAAAAATATTTTGATTTTGTTTCGATCCATCTGGAGTAAGTACTCCTTTCACCTATACAGCGACTTCTCTGTAAAGCTTTCAAAATACAACCTGAGTGAACCAAAAATAAATAAGTTTAATTACGTAATGTTTGTTCGACGTATCGTAATATGAGTTGCACATTGCATGTAATTATTAACACCGTGCTAAAATGCAATGCTTTGGTTTAATTAACGCAATCAAAATTCGCGGAGAGATATTGTTTGTTTTTAACTGTATTTAGCGTATTGGTACATGTTTGAGAAATCTTATTAAGACATATACTATACGGTACTCTGTTTTAGGCGTAAGAAAAGGTTGTATATGTGTTGATATACAATATATGTGTTAAGACTATAGATCCGCAAGCGTAGCCGTGGATGTCCACCCATAAGGAGACAGACGATATATATTATATCTATTGATGATAATGCACCTAGCTCGAAGATTCATCAGAACTAAAGAGTCCACGTACCCCCAAAATGATATTTGTCCCATTTGGTCAGTTAAACGAAGACATTCGTACGAAGGTAGACTAGATGCGTGTGAGTGTAAGAGAAGTGAAACCAGTGTGTGATATGAGATGAAAGCGAGGAACGTTTAGCGATCAAGAGTGGCAGGTTCTATATCGGAGGAGGAAGCGGAATCGGCTGACCATAGAAGCGAAGAGTTTTTACGACGGTCTTCTTAAGACTGAAGGCGCTGCTAGATGCAGACCGCTTCTAATCGTCCAATTGTAAATCTATGGGAAAGGCCTATTTCCAACAGTGGACTTATTGCAGAACTGATGATGACGATGATAGGAAATAGGCACTTTAATACACAAATCAATTGATAACATTATTCGGTACATAATACACATATGTATAAAATAAATACATATTTAAAATATTAGACAACTATTTTATAGGTCTCTCTATCTGTATACTTTTAAGAAACACTTGCGAGTCTCTTAATTTAGATTGAGCAGTGGTCGGGACTGAGATTTGAGACCATAGGTCGCCGGTTCGATTTCAAAGATACAATCTTATGTAAATCTCTGTGCATGAATTATATAGGATTGCCACTGTTCCCAAACGAGTTGCCAGTAGCGTCTTCTGCGTACATAATATCAGAATGCAAGGGCTAACGCGTCTCTCAAGGTTGGCAACTATGGTTTTTTTTTGAGGCCTCCGCTATTGAGACCTCTCCTTCCACCCCTATTTGGTCGGGGACAGGGTTTTTTATTTCTAAACAATTTTTTCACATGAATTTTTTAATTTCGTCCTCGTCTACCATAGTTCACAATATCTTTTTTTCTTCCTTCTATCTTTCTAAATTCCATATTCCTTTCTCAATCATTCCATTCCTTTTATCCATCCTCAAACACTTCAGTTGCTTGTATATGTACTATGGTAAATATCCCCCATAGATATCTTTGGGAGACTACGCTTCATACTGGGCATCAATGGGCTGAAAATACGAAGGTTTTTTTTTAATTATGATGTAATAGAACTTCATTAACCGAAAACTTGTGAAAAATCTTAATGGAGTGTGAAGGCTTTTTAAGTGCTAATTAAGCCTGGGAATGATACTATATAAAGACATTTGTGAAAAGCATCTTTTAATAGATCTTGTTTAATTTTAAAACGTAGTCAATATATACATGACATCTTCATTCTATATATAAGTGCAGTGTTGTATAGTATTGCTACTGATCACAAACAAAGATTCCAGATGATGGGCAACAGTGTCCTCTGCTTACCATAATAGCTCTGCGGCCTCTGCCTATCAGTGGGCGTCTATGGACAGAAACAACGACATTTATTGTTATAATTTACGAAACCTGTTATTTTTATCAGACAGTTGATGGAGTAAGACAGATCACAGTGAGAGAAACAGCCTACAGAGGCAATTTCAATATTTAACACCCAAAAAAAAATATTCAATGACAGAACAAGAAACGTATTAAGGTTTTTAGTTCAAACGAAGTGAGCGGTGAAATATTCGCTTCGTCGAACTCGGACGACGCTTGGCGACAGCTACCTTATGATGAGTTACCTCATGAATACGAAATCTTTACCAAGAATGTTTGCTTTTTGTTTGCTCGCGATTTACTTTCATGTAATGCAAGCAAGATAAACTTAACAAATCAATTACAATGAGCATGTTTTGAAATAACACTCCGTATATTTATAATACTGCAGAAGTAAAGTTTCATTTGTCGCAATTCAAGGGTTTCTTCCTTCTAACGATTTTCTACGATCATAACCATACCTTCGGTGCTCCTAGTTTTTCTAGCTCCACCTTTATGTGGATCTCTCATTGCCTCTACCATCTGTGGAGCAGAGAGAGATGTTACGTTACAAACTCGGTAAGGTATTTTTTCATTTTATTCTTTTACTTCACTTTCTACTTTCATACTTTACCACTATCTTCACTTAGTTGGAAACGACCCACGTTGCGTTCATCATCTCGTGGTCGCCACTTAAGAACTTTTCGGACCCAATGGTCATCAACTGCAATATATGCTGCACCAGCTGCCACTTAGTTATTCTATGGATCTCTTCATTTGGAATTTGATCTCAACGAAACTTCGAGTGTAGCCCTTTCGATAGCTCTCTTTGTGATCACGAGCCTTCTTATGTGGCCCATTGTAAGTGACTACGTCTCGGATCTATATGTCATCACCGGCAACATAAATTGGCCAAAGACCTTTGTCTGCAGACTTTGGATTCTGACAAGAATATACTTAAGAGCTTCCCAAACATATCCGGATTGGATTCTTCAAGCTGTGACTTAGGTTCTTCTGTGAATGTTCACATTTCTGATTCTATTTACGAAACACATCACAGCTCTGTTCGTTGCTCTGTCGCATTACAGTGGTTAATTATATAAATGAAGAATGGTTCTAATTAAATTTCGTTATCAAAAATATAGTTGCTTAAAATTATTTTGAAAATAATAAGAGTTATGACAAGAACTTTACTCATTTCTTACGTATTAGTTGGCAGTAGCATAGACCAAACCGACGTAATATTTTGACGACGTTTTGATAACAATAATTTACTTTTAGTTACATAATTTTTTACACTTCTATATAACATTAAATAAAATATTAATTATTAAAGTTCGGTGAACATTTTTGGTATTACATTACATATTTCATTTTACATATTACATTACATTACATATATATTACTTACATTATTACATACATATTACATTACATAACGTAAATTTGACTTGCTGGCAGGCGTCAAAATGTCACTTCGGTGATATGTCTTTCGATCAAATGTCTACAGGGCAAATTTTTTTTAACGCTTACTTGTCATCGATTAACCAGAAATTCGCCAGCAAAGTGTGGGTCTACCTAGTGTGGGGTCTACCTAGTGTGGGGTCTACCTAGTGTGGGGTCTACCTAGTGTGGGGTCTACCTAGTGTGGGGTCTACCCTCACTAGGTACACCGACGATATGGTTGGGATCGTGGGGTCCACTACTGGATATCGGCAGTGCAAATCCAGTTATAGTGGCGATCTTTGGGGGAGGCCTGTGCTGAAGGGCTGAAAAGAAAGAAAGTGACAATGTGGTCGAAGATGATGCACGCAGACTCGGTAGTTACTTATTCACTTTGACTATAAGATATTTGGGTTATAATTCACGAGGAATAAGAAATCCGGCAAAATGTTCCATACTAAAAGTGTGCTAACGTAAAAACAAACAAGCTATACCATCATTCTAAATGCCATCTATTAGACCATGGTTACACAGACTAGGGGCCACTCGGGCAAATCATAAACTGATGGCGGGCCGGCCGCCAGAAGTATAGGTAATTAAATTTTTTTAGTTTTATTCTGGAATAGAATTCATTATTTTTCGAATGTATGAGATTATTATTTTTGCTGTCGGCGGGCCACCAGTATTCGACCGGCGGTGATAGATGGATTTAAGTAACTTGATATAGTAAATAGGAAAATAAGAAAGAAAAAAAGAGTGAATAATGTAGTATTAGATCTCTGTCGTTTACGGGAGGTATGGCGATTGTAAATAAAAAAACTCATAAGCGTTGGATCGAAACGCTTGTTACGCATTCAAGTGTTCCACAGTATAAAGGTGGTAGTGGGCCGACTTTCTCCTCGTGCTACAAAGAAATGGGGAAGTCGTAATTAAGCCTGTAAAAAAATTGACAGGTTCGTTACTCGCTAATTTCTTTCGATATCATGTTCATACAAGTCTTTTAACCTTTCTAATAAAATACCAGATTGTAAATAAACTAGTAGATGTCGCGAATACAGAATAATGGCTTGGCGAACGGTATCATTACACCTAATCCGAATTTCAACATCGTATGAAGAATTAAACCACCAATTGTCTGGAGGTTCCCGCGACCTTGCCACAGTGTTCGCTATACATTGCAGGCCGCGGCCGACGGTGCGCTCCGGATCAGTGAACCGAGATATCTCCGACAATCATTGTATGCTAAAATTTGTTGCGTAAAAAATACATTTAATATAATTATGATAAAGCATCGAAGAAGGATAATTTTGGTATAATATAAATTTACGTGAATATTAATATATTCATTTAACTCTTAATAGCCTGATTTACGATAGTGATTTTTTTTAATATTACTGTGTTTGCTTGAGGGTCTAGATGAAGGGAGAAATAGATATTTTTTTTAATTTCGCTGAAAAGAATATTATACAACAGTAAAATACGTACAGCCAACCTATAAAAAAAAACTAATAGTTAGTGAACATTCGGTTTAAAAGATTGGTATCAAAATTAAAACTCTAGGCTATTAAGGATTAAGTGACAAATTAATAATAAACTGAATTTTGTAATTCAAAAACGTCTTGCGTTCAGCGACTTCCGACGACTTTAACTGCGTCGGTCTACCTAGTGGGGGATCTACCAACGCCGCGTCGTGGTAGACGCTCGTGGTCGTCTTTTGAAAACCTTTAGATTCCAAATCGCCACGGCGGGTTAGCGATTTCAGTATGATGTGGTACGCAGAGTATCCCGCTCCTTCTCCTCTGGTAACTTGTTTATGAGCAGTGACAACCCTATGTAAACAAAGTGTGAAGTAAATAAAATTGTATCCCAGGAATCGAACCTGCAACCTAGATTTCAAGTCACAGTGCTTTACCGCTGGGCATCGAGGTGCATGCACGTGAAAGCTCTTTTTAAGAAAGAGCGGTACGTAAAAAGTCGTCATTTCAAAGATATCTATGGGTGATATACCATAATCACCACATTGCATGAAAGTTGGCGATCGCAGTGTGGTATTGTGATACGCAAAGGACGCCGCTGCCTATCCTCGTGAATTATGAGATTGTATCAATAATCGAACCTGTGACCAATGATCGCAAGTCGCAGTCCTGTACCGTTGGACTACAATTGCTCGACTAATTCTAGTCAATTTAAATAAACTTATTTACAAAGAATATAAAAAAAAGATTATCTTTCGTTTACAATTTAGATTGTATGCCAATCTAAGAAAGCAAATTAGAAGGGTCGTTAATTAACAAATTAGTACAGACGAAGGCAACTCCCAGTCTAACCTACTCTGACATAAAATTTGAATAAAAAAGGAGGAAAACCTTTGCGAACAGAGCTGAAAAAAATACAACAGTAATTGAAACTTAATTGTAATTGATTAGCCGTCTGAGTGCCGCCAGATTTACTTTGGGGTTTTCAAACCTTATTAGTTATCTTTTTTACAAAATTACATTTAAATTTAACGAACACGTTTGAAACAAGTTGAAGTACGTGTTCCTTTACGCCGTAGTATTAAAGCCTACATTGATCACCTCTTTGATATGAATTTATTTGATATACCCTTAAATAAACATATCTTATATCATTCAAAAGTTTTTATGGTTATGACTGTACGCATATAAAATAAAGTTGCAGAAGATATCTTAGACCTTCCTTTACTTAGTATATTATTAAGTAATATTATTATAGCATTCAATAGTTATTATTTGAAACTTGAAAGGGTGATCATTTACATACTTAATATTATAGTGTATATATCAGAAATTGTAAATTTTTACACAAAACAATAACTTTTGAGTTTCATGCCGGCTCATCTCAGCAGATTTGCGTTATCTGTGGTAGCTTACTAATTATAATGTTAAAATTATCAAAGATTCTAGAACGAATTTAAATTTAAAGACATATTTTACGTAGTTTATTTACTAAGTATAATTTTGTTTTATATTTGTTGTATATTAAAATTAAATTTCCTTGTATCTGTATCTGTATTTGTAACCCTTATATTTTACATATTGTACTGTATTTTTTTAATATTATTTAGTGGGTTGTATAAATGTTAAGTTTATATACTTTTTGTTAGTATCATAATTCTTATTACACAAATAAAATAATGTATTATTTTGTACGTTTACAATAATCATTTTAAATTAAAAAAATAGGGGACGTCCATAGTGTATTTTTATTTACAAGGCACCGTGAAAAACTGACTGCACTAATATTATAGTACTGCAAAAAGTCTCTAATACATTTGTAATAAACGGAATCGGATTTTAATGAAATGTCGTAAAATATTATCGGACCACCATTTATAAATTAATAAATAAATAAATAAATATTTAAATAGTGAGAATCCTCGGCAGCGATGTCGCCTGATTATTTTGATTTCATTTAGGCTATATCTGATAAAGTGCATATATATAAATCTGTGTTGTTAAACTTTATTAAAATATGTGTTGTTATAAAGTT
Organism: Battus philenor; assembly: GCF_028537555.1. Lineage (NCBI taxonomy): Eukaryota > Metazoa > Arthropoda > Insecta > Lepidoptera > Papilionidae > Battus > Battus philenor. Next base: position 15,086,515 of record NW_027181673.1, on the reverse strand, counting down.
TCTTCATGTCTTCTCTACAACTATAACACTTTACGAAGCAGAGTAGAATCGAAATTAAAATGGACAAAAAAAGTAAGTTGATGATTAAGAGTTCTGTTAAATGTCCCAATGTTGAGTAAATGAATATTATCTTTATTTTAACTCTATCTTTCTTTTAGACAAAATGTGATGACACCTTTGTTTGTGAATAAAGTTAAGCTGCCAGCCGAATAAGGCTTTGTATATCTTCAAATTTGACCTTCCGGAAACAGAGATACGTTGCGTAATTTTTATTAACGTCTTTGTTGTAACTGGAGTATGATTACTCCAGTTTTTTTCTGTATGGCCCCCGCTATTGGGAGCTTTTTGACCCCTAACTTTTTGGGATCAGGGACTTTATTGTTCAATAAGTTTTTCAGTCTTTTCTTTATTTATCACTCCCTTTCACGCGTTACAATATCTTTCATTCTTTACTTTTGTCCTTCACGATATCTTTTGTTTTGCTCTTTTATACCTTCTTTCTTTCCTCGCCTTTCTTCCATCATCTTCTTACTCTAAGGTGCCTAGGTACATTTTATTTAATTTTATCTTACATTTATTTTATCTTTATTTACACATTTATTTTACTTTCTTAATTCTTCATTGCACATTTCTTTTTCTATTTCTATTATTAGTTAACAATTTATTTTGTGCAGAGTTTATTAAATACCTTATTTTATACAGTTTTAGATTACTCCAGTTACTACGAAGACGTTTGCACAAAGAGGGACTATATCCGTGTAGGTGTATAATGCTGTGACTAGTGTAGTGTAGGTTTGTGAAGTGTGGACTACTCGGCGGTCGGGAGCGACGCGGGCTGACCTAGACCGTCTCTTTCACGTGGCCGCAGGTGTCGTATGTACTAGTGGGAAGTGTATGTGCCCAACAGTGGACCGATTTGAGATGACTGGTGACAAGGTTTCCACAGCCCTTCTTATAGCCCACTGTACCATCTCTATCTTCTAGCAAACTCAGTGATACCATGAGAACCCTCACTTCCGTCTGTTGCAATACTGCCACTCTGAATCTTGAGCCGTTCATTTTACGCTGGACAACTTGTCTCTTTCCATCATCATATTTATTATGCAAACAATGTCCCAAGTATGCCATAGCTCGAAACGAACGAATGCCAAGATGCGTTGATTTAATATGAACTTCTAGGAAATTCGACTTCAGTGTAATACTGACTACATTGGGTCTGTCTGGTATTTGATGCTCTTAAAACGGATAGCTAGTTTCGGGCCGAGGTAAAGAACATCGTATCACTTATAGACAACGAGGAGAGTCGCCGAACCTTACTAGTTAACTTCGGAAGGGTCATAGGAGAGACTATCAAAAGGAACAAGTAGGCAAAAAAAGTTTATAAAACTAGTCAAGATAAATACTTAAATCTGTGGAAATATAAACCTATAGTATCCTGGTAGAAAGGCGTCGAAAGTGAAGTAATGAATGCAAGAATTTATAAAAAATAAATGACTAGTGAAGGGAAAACCCGTCTTTTTTTTATTTATTTTAATTTGTTTCGCTAGTGTTTTATTTTTCAATATTTATCTTTCGCTTTAAATAAACGCAGACAGTTGGGAGAGGGTTGCCGCTATTTGATACGGATCTTTCTTCTCCCAGCTTCGAGGCACGACAGCGTTTTATAATTTTTTCAACAATTTTTTTTTACACAATTTTCATTTACGGGTAAATACAGCTAAAATTTATACATATTAACAATACAATTTGGAATATTCAATTATATATTAGTTGCTACATTATTTTAGTTAAGTCGCTGCCCAAGCGCTACAGACCGTTAAATGCCTCGAGATTTAGGACAATGTGCCGGGCCAACTCATCAAAAAATTCTTCTGTAGATGCTGTAGGGGATAGCCCGTGTATCCAAGACAAGAACAATCCAAGGAAAGCACGAGTGACTCATAAAAACGGAGGTCCAAAAAAAGGAACCATTAGGTCTACAATTTTCTTCCACAGTACCAAATTTCTAAGATCACTGCTTTCATTCTTAATTATATACATGTTGGATGATCGTCATGTAACCAGATAAAACCTTTGAGAGAATATTCCAGTCCAAGAGGTCCACCCACAAGGTAGACACACTCCTAAGTTTCTAAATTGACGTCCTTCGGCAAAAAATGATGAGGAAGTCGAAAAAATGCAAATCTTATAACCAAAACTCACATATATATATAAGTTGAGTAGTTAAACAATACCTTCGTGGGAGAGGCTTTTGTCCCAAGCGTGGGTATATTACAAGGCTAATGCCCTTTGATCTTGCTTAATAAAATGAAGACCCTAAAAAATTTTCCTGTGCCAGCGAGGCCGGTTCCAATTCGCCTCACGTTTCAAATCACGTAAGAACAACGTATTAATAAAAAAACATAATTAGACTGACCCCAATGGTCGTTCTCTTTAAAACTGTTTTTGTGGGAAAACGTAAATTTGTATACTATGTGATTTCGTAAACGCGACGAAAATTGACAACTATTTTCTTAACAATAGAACACGGAGCTATTAACACTTTGCGTCTATGTGGAGTGATATGTATAAAATTTGAATTATATTTTGTATTAACGAAAAAAAAATTTTTTGTTCAAATTTTTTTCTAAAGTATAAGTAGTTATCCAAGTTATATCTCATTGCATCAACTACTTGCTATTTTAGAGATTATTCGGAACAAGCAGACATACAGACAAAAAAGGTATATGTACCTTATATAATTTCATATGGATGTAGTGAAAAGCGGTTATTTTAATATTACAAACACATTCTAATTTTATTTATTTGTGTAGACAAGCTACACCGCTACCATATCCGGAAGGAATTTAACAAAACAAAAATTGTTTATTTAGTTTTATTACCTAGTTTAGGACTTTTTCTAAAATAGCAGTAGCGTTTGTTACTCCTTATTAAATTAGTTACCTTCCAGTATAAATCACATCCAAAACGGTCTGGCCATTTCAGAGATTAGACAGAACAAACTGACATACAGACAGATACAAATTTAAAACAATGTAATTCTGGTATACGTACCTTATATATATTCGTAAGCATGTAGTAAAAAGCTGTTATTTTAATATTACAAAAAGACACTTGAATTCTAATTATTTGTATAAACAAATTGGGCTTTTCTTCATTCTTCATATGCACGTAAGTGGTGACTTTAAATGTTCCAAATCGATCTGTCAAATAGTGACCCTTAAAAGGTACGAAAATACATTAACAAAGGTTAAAAAAGGACAAAATATATCTTGAAGTACGTTCCTTTTCACCTTTGATCTCGGAGAATACGGTTGGACACCTAGAGATGTTTATATTGCATACTAAAATTCAACGTAGTACTTGTATTAAATGTCACACACTAAACTACATCGCCCTGTTTTAATAAATATGAAGAACTCTACACATTCGTAACTCCTTGTTCAGTAGTTCCGAAAACGTTACGTTACGTAAAGGCTGTTATTAATTACGGTGCTCCCGTACGAGATGACCCCGATAAGATCGTGTTTATTAAAATGTAATCCTTCATAATATTTATAAGCGCATTATATTCAAATTAAAACTTAATTATTAAATTTTAACTCGATCTCTACAATTGTTATGATACGTGTGGGATTAAGGTGTGTTTTCACTGAATATTTTTTATGTTTTTAATTGTAGCAAAATAATAACTTAAAAATTTATTTCTATATCTAAAATATTTATTTACGATGGGCTTTATGAGAAAGCTCAAACTTAAAGAAACAAAGTCTTTGAACTAGCTCGAAGAATTGCTCATCTGTATTGGCACCGTTCGTGCAGCCGATGATCCTTGGTTCCGAAAGGCTTTCTTACGGCGGCCAACCAGTAGACACGACGTGGTCAGGTCCCTTATTAGGCGGATCGACGATATAGTCAAGGTCGTGAAAGTCGCCTCGAACTACAGCGAGACTTAAGCCTTGCTATGGGCGTTTATTGGCAGATAACTATGACTCAAAAAATGATAAATTATTGAGCTATAGTGCTATAGAAATCGCTGTAACGTGCCTTATAAAAGTGCTGTTAATTGGGGACTGAAGAATGCCGCATCGAGCGTTAACGGCGGACTGATTAAGTGGTTTAGCTAATACTCCCCCGTCTCACCGCACGCATACCTAAGGCGCGGTACAGAGGTTTCGCTGATACTGCAACACATTAATTAAGTCGACTTTTAATATTGTTGCTGTTGAGATAAGAGATTGTTTTCTATGAGAGCTGGTCCTCCAAAATTAAATCTACCAAACCTAATTTTTTACCGTCTGTTCTTGCAGATTTTGTACTGCCAGAAGTTATTGGCCTATCGCTTTTTAATATAAAAATATACATATGTAACATATTTCAGAATAATCACTTTGAAAAAGCTTATACAACTTTAAACATCTAACCAACCTGTATAAGAAACTTTTAGTGTACTCGGAGTAGGGATGAGGAAGTCGTCGTACGAAACGTAATGTTAAAAACTGGACACTATCACTTAAAAACTGTAACATGCAAAACGTAAGAAAAAAAAATAAGAATCCGGGTGCTTATGTCTGTGGAACATATATCCTAATTATAATAAAAACTATGTACTCTTCATGTTATTGCGTCTACTCTAGATTTAAGGGTGACTCCCACTGACAAAATAAACCTTTTGCTACAATCACCGCTGTAAGTATATAACGCTGATTGTAAGTAAAGCTTTTTTAATCCGGTTATTCAATTTGCGACGTTGGCAATATTTACGCGCAAACTGAGGCGGAACGTGACCCATTAATGGAATCCACGTAATGATATTTAAATTTTTGCTCCATTTGTATTCAAACTCATCGGCCGCGCGGCTGCCGTGAGCGTTGCTCGTGATCCATTTCAGGCACAAGGTGCTTAAAGCCATGTGAATATTGTTGGTCACGTAAGCTTAAAAATTCGCACACCAGGAATTCCAGTTTACTTTTTTGAATGAAACATCGTAATAACAAATCTATTCAAAACCATTATCTAAACTACAGTAGTATAAATAACTATGCGAGTTTTTACGTTTTTACAATAAACTACCTTGCAATACAACAATTGACACGTAATAAATTTAAAAAGTTTATCAAAGAAAAACTAATAAATGATATAATACAAAACAGTGCAATACCTATTACAGTGTAATAGATTTTTTTTCAGTGACAAGGCAGTTTTGATAGCTTCTTCTTTTCAGCCGATGTACGCCCAGTCCAAGCACAGGCTTCCACGAGGACCGTCCCTATGCTGTCCGTAACCAGCAACTTCCTGTGACCTTAAATATTTCTCAATCGCTATTATGATATGAACTTTTCTAATTATTGTTGTTAAAGACATTTGGCACCTGTGGTACCTACCTGAAGCTGAAATGCAGGAGACAGGATTAATAAAAGAAAAATTCGCGCCGAATTCGAAAGGATTCAATAAGTCAAGGAACGACAAAGAATTGAAAAAGGAATAAGGAAGATATGGACCACTAAAAATAAATATAATAGTATGCCAAATACTGCACATTTTGAGAATATATGACACAAATAGTATAAATAAATGAATAATAGTAATGAAATAAGTAAATTGTACTGCATAAAGAAAGATTAAGTTTGTATATAAAACAAAGTAGATGTAAAAGTAAACGTTCTATTGACAGATCTGTTAAAGACCCTTAGGAAAGAGTCTCTATGCGTGCAAAATGCCTTGAAGAGAGAAAAATGACGTCCAAGGATTGATCCTTTGATTTGATTGATCTGCGCAGAGAGTAATGCTATAGAAAGAGCGTATCGTAAAATTTAGCGAATTTCGGATCTATCATTGAACGAACTACTTAATAGATGAGATGATGAATTTGCATCAGAAGGAAGTGTGGAAGGTTCTTTAACTTACTGATAGTAGCAGTATATAATAACCAACCATTTGTCTAGATAATTGAACTTATTCACAAACTAATTACTTAATCACGAGAAACTGAAAGGTGAACAGGAAATGTCGCAAAGAACTATTCGGTGTCTAACCGTATCTTGGAATTGGCTTTATAATTTACTAGTTGATGTCCTTGCAAATTTCCCTCTGTGGGAATAACAAGATATAAGAAAAAGTCGAAACCGTACTCTACCGTAATCTACTATATCGATACAATTTGTAATAAAGCGTGATTAGTCATGGATATAAAAGTGAATGTGTGGTACTCCCAATGATTTCAGAAATAAATAATGTAATGATAATATAGTAAAAATGCATTTCTGAAATTCAGATTAATATATAATAAAATTATTTATTGTTTACTATATGTCCCTGTAGATTTTGTGCTAAAAATGATCTATTAGGTTCCTAAATAAAAATAAAATAATGTAACAGATTTAGTAATTGGAATAAGATGTAAAATCTTTAATTTTTTTTGCTAAAAATGTTTTATGCGTTCACTCCTTTAAAGCATTTGCATCAATCATCCTGTATACGTGAAATCTAACTAAGTATTTTGACTGGAAAAAATCTTAGCTTCATTATTGGTTGTTATTTCATTTTCATTGGTTCATTGTTGGCGATGTAGACTTCTCACCAGGTGAAATAGGTTCGATTCTGAACAAAAAAATAAATGCAGTTTTACCGTTTAATTTTATTATTTTTCTATATCATAAACATATTATACAAGGTATTTTAATTTGCAAGTCTGCTAATATTTACGTTGTCAACTAAATTATCATCCGTAAGGAATATATTGTTTCTAGAAATTTTATTTATTATTACAAAGAATAGTTTATTTCTACTGTAACCCATGGTTTGAATTTAATTAAAATTTAATTTAAAACTTTTTACTATACACGCTAGAAAATATATGCAACTACATAATAGTAAAGACAAAGTACAATGGGCGGTCTTAAAGTGGGTTAGTAGCGGGTAGTTAGCGTGTACATATATCCAAATATATACACTACATATATCTACTACTCTACATATATCTACATACATGTATTTATATATACTTATAGTAAATACAGTATGTTACATAATTATAAATACAAAAATCAAACTAATTCGGATCGCACTTGTCTCTGAAAGAATAAAGAAACATTGTTAGAGTAATCAATGGTCCAGAAAAAATTTCTTTATTTATTAACATATATATGCTTATCAATATTTTTTATGGCCCTCGTTTTTGGAAACTACTCGTTTTTCTTGCCCCGTGTGGAGCAGGGACGTTATATATTCAGGTAAATAGTTTATTTAGTAAAAATTTTAATTCTCACTCTCTTTCTACTATTTACAAATTATTTAGTGCTTTCTTTTCGACCTTAACAATATCTATCTTTCCATCGCTTGCGTACCTGCCTTTCATCGCCTTCTATATCTCCTCTTTGCTCTTTGATCACAGTTTAAATCGCAGGTAAATTTTGATATCGCAGTATTGACTCACTTTAATTTAATTAATTTACATTTATATCCAGTTTTAGTAGTTTAGCGTCATTTTATTTTTCTCTCTTATAGTACTTACTACTTTACTTAATTTACTTGCCTAAGGTCTTACTCGACTTTACTACATTTGAGTCTTGTTTTTATTTATTGCTTATTGCACTACCTGTCTGCAAAAACCTAAGTATGATAGGAGCAGTTAGTTTGCTTACTAATATTTACAGCATTTGCTATGTAACGTATTTCAAGGAGTATTATTTAATAAATAATATTAAGAGAGAATATTTTTAAAGTTTGGTACTGAAAAATGGTTTATTTTGTTAAGATTCATTTGTACAATGCTATTTAGATTTGTTTAATAATTCAATGTAAATATTTCACTACAATATTATCAGCCTTCAAGTAGTTAGCAGTTCGATGGTTTTCATTTCATTGTAAATTCAATGAAACGAGAACAAATGTACGAATTGGCTCAATGGTTTAACACTTCGTTGTCACAGTCTAAAGTTTCAGGTTCATACTCTAAGAGATATGGTCTTCGCATTTACGTATTAATATATAAATACCATAGATCACAAAACTTCTTGACAGTCCGAGCCATTAATAAAAAAACTAAATTTAAAATCACAATATCATATCTACGCATTTAAAATTAATATTATAATGTAGCAGTAGTTGCGATCGTGTGCGTGTTCGATTCCAGAAATAAAATCTTATATTTTATTACAATTTGTGCATTAATTATAGGACTACCTCTGCATATAAACAAGTTTCCAGAGGATGGGCAGCAGCGTCCTCTGTGTACCATAATACAACACTATGATCGCCAACTCTCCTGCCAAGCGTGGCGATTGTAATATATCCCCTATAGATATTCTTGGAAAAGGCCTATGCCTAAAAATTGGCTAAAACTATATGTGTAATAACACATATTCTGTATAATTATTTATATTTTTTTTAAAAATGGCCCCCGATATTGTGGACCTTTCGTTCCACTATCTTGTGTGGGACAGGGAATTTTAATTTTTTATTAATATATTCACACACTTCTATTTATTTTCATTCTCTTCTAGCATATTTCTTATTATCTCTCTTTCTTCTTCATTCTTTTTACAGTTTTCCCAGTATTTCACTTCCATTCCGTTATCCTTACGTCCATCCTCAGCCACTACATGCTAATTCTAGTTTACAATTTTATTTTATCTATATTTACTTTATTTCTCTTGATAATTCTTTAGAATTTGATATATAATTGTCGTCAGCAGTACTCAGCAAATCTTTACTGGTTAGTTAATATCTATTTCACTATTTTTAAAGTAGAGTAAAATAATTGAAGTGAGTACGTTGCTCCGTTTATGAAATAATTCGGCAAGTAATCGGAGCGAAACAGTTCTTCATGGAGTCGCAGTGATTCGCGAGTCGCTCTTTGCCCCATCTACTGTATACATACGTTGACCTGTATAAGCTTTGAATGCTTCAAACCTTGTTAACACAAAAAAGGTATTTGATATATATATATATATATATAAGGTAATAAACATCTATATAAATATATATATATTTATATAGATGTTTATTCCCTTTTTTGGTGCGAATTTTTTTATTTAAGTTACATTTATTATGTTATATATGAATCGTTTTGTTATATAACCTTATTCCATCTCTCAGGAAGTCTCATTATGCCCTATTACCCAAAATATTTGAAGCTGATATATACGCTTATCAATATTTTTATTGGCCCTCGTTTTTGTATATACGTTCGTCGTTAATATATATATATATAAAGTGTGTATATATAATGATAGCAGGACAGCCGTGTGGCAACATTAGGATAGAAAGATGGAAGGATTGACATTGACAGACGACGATTTTTGTGAGGTTAGGAGAACGACTTTTAAGTAGTTGTATTAATTAAAGTTTTAGAAGTATATTCGAGTGATTTTCTATTGAGCATCCCATATCTAATATATTTATAAAATTCTCGTGTCACGGTGTTCGAACTTGAACTCCTCCGAAACGGCTTGACCGATTTTTACGAAATTTTACATACGTATTCAGTATGTCTGAGAATCGGCTACTATCTATTTTCCATACCCCTAAGTGTTAAGGGTGGTCCACCCCTAAATTTTATTTTTAATTTTTTAGACATTTTTTTGGTTTTTATTTTATTATGATACAGCATACAAAAATACATACAAACCTAAATTTTTACCCCTCTACGATCAACCCTTATCTTACATTTGTTAATTAAAAGCTTTAATTTTTTTTTGCAAAACAACGTTTGCAGGATCAGCTAGTATATATATATAAATATCCCTAAGTGGTAGTAACAAGTCGACATAATAAGCGGTCGGTTTGATGCGATATCGAACCAGAAATGAAGAGATCCGCTGAATAATTATGGTTACCGAAGGCAGGGAACATCGCTCGCGCAGACGATTGCCGTTAGGTCCGAAAGATTCACGAGTGGCGACGACGAGCTAGTAGATGTGGTCATGCCCACTAGATACCAACCACACAGGCAGGTTGACAGGAGACTAATCATCGTGGCGATCTTTAAAAGGCCTATGGCTTGCAGGTGGTGTCTTTCGGCTTAGATGATGACGATGATGATGATATTATATATTAATAGAGGTAACATATTTTAGATTTATTACTTTATACGGAATGTTTGGAAATAGGTGTAAAAGTTGCTGATGAATCAGCTATATATTCACCATTTTAAATGTTCTACAACTATGATTAAACACCATGTATAGCATTATAACAGACAACCAATAAGACCGTGATAATTCGATGCAGGTTCATGATCTTCTGATATAGACCACCCAGGTAATAGAGTTTTTTTTTTGGTTCTTTTTATAAGGAACCTTTCGTGTGTTCCCTTGTCTTAGGCACGCGGAGATAATATGTTCTCAATAAATTTTTCTATGACTCTTTTATTTTTATCCTCGTCTTCACACATTTTCTTCCACACATCTTTCTTTATTGCTTCATATTTCCTTTCACGTACCTTTTTTAACCTGTCACATTCTCTTCCATTCATTTCCTTACTTACGTCACCTTTCTTACTTCACCTTCACCTCTGCAGTTTTACCTTTATATTATTTATTTATGTACTTTTGTCTATTAAAATATTACACATTTTTCTTTTCGTTTTGTTAAGTTCTACATCACAGGTAATAATGTTCACCATCGCCACGGAATATAAGGCGTAATTTAAATCAAACAAATGCGCGCACGCATAAAGTTCCGAAATATCCTTGGAGGACGGAAAAAACTACTCGACCGCCCGTACCGACGAACCGGTATATAAACGTACAGCGTTGCTTGCAGACCATCAGTCTCTCACCGACCGCTGAAACATAACCACATATTCATCATGAAATTCCTGGTAAGATATTCATTTATACGCAATCCATTAGTTCATAAACTTTTGCAACATATATATTTAACTATTCAATATTTACATTTTTAGTTTTTACAACTACAGTGTTTCTTATAGTTAAAATAGACTTTCCGAATCTATTAGTAGTGTCTGGAGAAATTTGGAGCCATTAATATGTGTAAATACATATTTAAATATACATTATAATAATGTATTGACGTTTACAAGGTGCATAGTAAAGCCTTTTCAAAAGAATAAATATTTATTTGATTAACTTATTTAAACAATAGAAACTTTCTGTAGATAACTCCGTGTGATTGTACAATAAAATTCCATGCCTTCGAATTATAATAAAATAAATTTAAAATGATTGTTAATAAAAAGTAAAAAAAAAACCATTTAAAATAATATGTTTTATTATAGTATTACAAATATATTTAAATCTTTGTAAAATTGTTTCAAAATGGAGATAAATTTATCTAAAAATGGATAAAATCACCAGAGAACAGAAGTAAACATAACTTAGAAAAGACGACTATATGTATTAATATATATACACATACATATATTTGTATTAACACTGTCATATATGCGAAGGTTCCTTGGAGGTTTTTAATTATATACTAGGATAGTCATATTTTGTCATTAATATACCGTTCAAATGGAATTACAGCTATATATAATTTGAGATATATTCCTAAAAGTGCACAGTCTTGAACTCTACAGGGTGATTGGTTATAGGAGTAAAAACTTTAAAGCCTCTCATCCTGTATAGCTACGCTTGTGGGTTCGTTCTGAAACCATGGTTGGATTCACTTCGATTCTCAACATTTTAGTCGCACAACGATAGAATTATAGGAAGTGAAACCTATCGAAGAAATAGACCGTGTGTTAATAATTGGTTATTCTTGTATTTTAATTATAGATTGTTTCTATGGCTTTCTAATAATACAATGTTGCCTACTAATAAATCGCACTTGCAACAGTTTACTTAATTTTTATTAACTTAACATGAATTATAATTAACACTCGATATGCAGTGAGTCAGTCAGTTACTAGCAAACGACGTAGTCGAGGTTGAGCTCTTTCTGGCGCCTTAGAGTTAAATAATAAACACGTAACAACAGAAGCTGAGGTCCACTCATAAATTCTATGTACCGCCCGCCTTAGCGATCTAACAGCTAACGGCAAGTGATGTAAAATGCCTAAGTATCCGAGAGAGCCTTCAAGATAAGCTATCCAAGCTTAGGAAATCTCTATTAATCCCAACTAAAGCAAAAATTTGAAAAAAGGTATTAAGGAATGTAAATATAATTTTTAAATCCTGATATAATTTATTAAGTATATATAAAACTTAAATAAGTAAAGTAAAGAATTTAAGTTACCCAAGACATTTCTTCGCGTTACGATAATGCACGTGATATTTTTTAAAGATCAAGATATAAATTATAAAATATTATTAATATTTGCAAAACGCTCTTAAATATTGCTATAAACATGTCCTATTGTATGAAAGAATATGGAGCGTATTAGACCATACGAATCAAGGTTTCGTAAATAGTATTTTTGTCTTTCTATCCCTTTGTGTCCAAAAAATATTTGCTTTCCTTGACAATAAGTTAACATTGGTGATGTATTATTGTGTTGGTATCACTGTATACATGTATTCACTATATTGTATTGTAGTCATTTAAATTTAGTTTTAAAATAAGTTTCTCTTTGTATTATATTTACTATCTTTGTCAGTTTTAACATCAGCTTTTGCTATAATCAAAAAAATATATTTTTTTAAATTCTTTAACTAGAAATATATTATAATTAAAATCAAGTTTTACATTTAAAATCGTCATTGAAACTTTCTTTATTTTACATAATATTGTTATTTGAACTGCATATGATAAAACTTAAAATTATTGATATGGTTAAAATTATACTTACAGTATCCGGCGATAGATATTGCACATCGATTTGGAAAGAGACAATCGGCTAATAGATAGGCAGATATAGATAGATAGATTTCCAATTAAAAAATCAATGCCAGGAAATTGGAAATTTAAAAAAAAATACAAGCATTGTTTCAATTAACTTCAAAAATGCAAGGAAATTGCGATACAACCAAAACAATCGGACAGCGTTTTTGAATTGCATCGAAGCGAAACTGTAGGAAATGCATTGCCTAAGCGCCTGACCTAGCCTCTTATAACACCTGACATTAAGTAGTTATAAACAAATCCAAATTGCTCAGGCCTTTCATTAACGATTGACAACGGTCAATTTGTGCGCCGTATAGCAGACCAGGTGGTCAAGATATAGTTAGCTAGTCGCTAATAAGTTAGATATCATAGCAGGAGATATACAGATTATAGAGCATTCGCGTTAAGAAAATAGTGACTTGTTTTTGTAAATTTATGAATTTTTTTATACTCAGACAATCATATGGCTAGAAGTATTGTAGAGAGCTCTCTTTCGTCCGATATAAATATAGAGCGCTCTAACATGGGATTCCCCGGATTAATGTAGCATAGCTGAGCTGAGTAATAGTGATGTGTCACTATTTAACGCATATGCATAAGAGAGTTGCAATAAAGATCTTAAATAAACTATTTAAAAACGGCATAATAAGTAGGATATCTTTGATGTGAAATAAACCAAAAGACGAAGAGAATTTAATGCCCCAGTGGCATACCTTGCGCTCTGTTTTGTCTAGACCCTGCCATTACCACTTGCAAATTTGTTAGGCAATGTCGGTTATTTTATTTCGTGTACCGAACGTTGTGTATGTTAAGTAAATAAAAATTATAGACGCTTTTATTCGGAAAACTGGAATTTTAATATATATACAGATAAAAAAGTTAAAAAATGTTAATATGAAATTATTGTGCTAAATTTATGAACGACATTCAACAGATTGTTGCTGCTATCGCTATCGCCGCCGCGTGCGCCGATGAAGCTAAGGTAGAGAAGCGTGGTCTCTCCGGTCTCGGATATGGCGGTCTCGGATACGGTGGTCTCGGATACGGCGGTCACGGTGGATACAGCGCGGGATACGGTGGTCTCGGATACGGTGGATATGGTGAGCAAAAATACTTTGTATATTTTTTTATGGCCCCCTTTATTCGGGATCTCTCGTTCCCCCTATCTAGCGCGGGACAGGGTCTTTTTATTTCTTATTATATTTTTTATATTCTTATTTTTAATTTTATTTCTCTCCTTCCATTTGTCACATTATCATTCATTCGTCTTCTGTCTTTCATCACAATGTATCTTTCTCTTAGCTTACTTCCTTCGCTCCTAAAACTTTACAACAAGATATTCTTAAATCTATAACAGTTTTTATTTTTATTTATCTCCTTCATATTTGTACTTTATCTTAATTTTTACATTTTTCTTAAATTTAACAACCTTACCATACGTTTATCTTTTATCTTATATTTGTTATTTACCATGCGATGCTGACTGTACAATAAGGAATTACACTGTTTAGACCTCAATTCAGTAAAATAACAGTAAATAACCTTGCTTTATTAAAAGAGGTTTTAAACTAAGTGCTCTCTGCGCCCTGTAGCCTCGATCACGTATTTTCTAACGTCATTGGGGCATTGTATAGATGTAAGGAATAAATAAAGTCCTTTAAATAGTAGATGATTATGATGGTTTCCCTTGGATAACATGATAATCTAAGTTCAGAGAATATTCATCATCATTATATCGATCATAGGATGTCCACTGTGGGACACAGGGTCTGGTTGGAAGCGGCCTGCATCAAACATCTGTTCTTGTAATAAGACAAGATATTCATTTATTCAAATTTGAACATTTAATAGAACTATTAGTGATCGTCAACTTTTTTTTTTACTTCTGCTTCGCAAGGTGTTATACTTTTAATGAAGAAGCAGGTTGAAATTCCCACATTAAAACAAATCTTTTAAATAGTTTAACAATAAATATATTGCATGTTCACTGGTAAATATAACCTAAATGATAACAAAATGATCAAGCGACATAATCGCCATTGATTCTTTTCATTTAAACATTCTTTTATATGCCTTTTGAATTTTGTAAATAGTTTTTTAATAATGATTAGCAACATTTTATTAAAAAGAATTTATTACGTTTATAGTAAATGAATTAGAGATATTTGGCAGTCGAAACTTTGGTACAGTCAGTTTTTAATAGCGCCTTGTAAATACACTATGAACGTTTCCTATTTTGTGGGCGGATCCGTGATCTTCCTTCTCTAGAATTGAAAATTATCAAATATATAATTTTAGTTCTATTCTATGAAGTAAAAACTTTATAGATGCTGTCATCAAAAATTCAAGAATCTAAATTTTCTAAAAGCGTCCAAATTCTACATGGCAGAACTAACCCTGTCTGGTTTGTATTCAAAGTGTTGATTCCCTTTTGCGTAATAGTTCGAAATAAAATTCGTACCGAAGTTTTCTTCCTTTGACTCATTGTCGATTCTCTTGGATACATTTAAAGAATCCTCTCGAAGTCCCTCGCGGATATCATGTAATGTTATGTTTTATTCTCTTTCAATTTGCAAGCCAATGTTACCGACTTGTCAATTGCTAGTTTAGCATTCAGTGAAAATAACTTTTATCTTGTAAATAACATAACATGGAATATCTTTTAAAAAAACTCTCAATTAGATCGCATAAAGTTTTCGTAATAGAGTTATGAATTTTAAAAAGTGAACGTTGAGTGGAAATTATATCCTTGCAGATTGCTCAAGAAAAACACCTACCTCGCTGAGAATTTTAAAAGGAAATTTTTAAAATATACCTTCTTTCATTACCCAAAGGTTATGTAATTAAGTGAAATTATTTTTCCATTCGTTCTCCAGTCGTATATTCATGTAATTAAGTTTGGTAAATGCCATAGGTTCGTCTTACTATCTTCACTAATGTTTGTTGTTTATTTAAAACTTCTATGTTTAATTGTTGTTATAAATTTATTATTATATTTAGAATTGCCCACGTCCACAGCTGGACACAGTCTTTCTGCATATATAATAGAAACTGTCGGAAGCTTCGTGTAATGTCTTCCGGAGACCTATACAAGGTCGTTACCACCTTGTGATTGGATGTCTTTCACTGCGCTTGCCAGTTCGTGGTTACAATTCCAAAACATTAAAAGTTCTAGTGACCATCTATTTTGAGGCGCTATGTGGTCAGCTGCCACTTTGCACATTTCAACCTCTAATTCGATCCATAACACTGTCCATAGTTCGTTGAGCGACTTTGAGGTTCCCAATGATATCTCTAGGGCTTTGACGACTTAGAAAGGGATTATGTCTGAATGTCCTTTATCATATGGTTGCAATTAATAAAATATTTGTCAATTAGTACCGGACAAAAACTAAATCGACTTACAATCCATTAGTTTGCAATATCAATTTACCGACGAGATTAAACTTTACTTATTGGTTTATAATAGACCCTGTGTAAGTGGAATTGCGTACAACGGTGACTAAGTGATAATTATGTGAGTTTGCATGCCAAGGATCAAACAATCCCACGTTCCCCAATGACCAGCATTGTTCTCACACGCCCCACTTCGGACACGTTTATTAATTACCTCAACATGAGAGGTTTGTGAATAATTAAAAATCTTTTTTTAAACATAATTACATGTTTGTAGCCATTTGGTAAGATTAAAATTGTGTGTTGTTCACTAATACAGTAATCATACGTAATTACAATTTTTTTTGTCATTGAAATTTGATATTTGAATATGTTTAAGTTCGGTTAGTTGTCTTAGACTAATAAGCGTATACATAGATGTATATGTTTTAGGAAGGCTGTCGTTGTAGATTTTTAATCTCATATAAAAAGGTCTTATATCATTTTATAAATTTTAACTCTTCGTTTTGGCTCAGTTAACCTTTTATTTGTGAACTATTGTCTGTTTATAATTTTAATTTATTATCAGAGTATCCTTTTTTATTTTTTTGATTTAATCAACAATTAGAATTTATGTTTTTCAATGTTCTAGTAATTTTACGATCTCAGATATTTGTCGTTTTAACTCTAAGACGCCCAGTACAAGGCTTATTGCAGCGAGGATATACACTAATCACCACACCAGGTTGGCGATGTGTGGTATTATGGTACGCAGTGGACGCTGCTGCCCATCCTCTGGTAGTTCGTATGTAAGCTGTGGCAATCCTATATAATTAATGGATAAAGAGTAAATTATGTAAAATTGTAACACGGGAATTGAACCCGCGACTTATGATCGCAATCTCAGCACTCTGCTATTGACCTATCACTGCTCTGAAGTATTGTAATATCTGAACTATTCTGCAGAAATACGCACATAGTTGGTACATACTCAAATGACATCAGACAGTAAATAATATATCAACTAATCACCAACTACATGCTTTGTAAATGTAATATTAGATGTAGTAATATATATTATTTAACATATATATTAATTAATAATTTGAAGTAGATAATTCTGTTCCTTATGGGGTGTGGACGGGGCCCATCGCTCGTGCAGCGGATGGTAGAAAGATTCTCGATTGGCGACCATCGGCTGATATGAAAGATTAAATTAGAAAGATGTACCGTGAAAGTAAAAATCATGTTATAATAATTCTTTAAAAAATTTCCAACCGAATTACGGGACATTTCAAAAACTTCGTCTTAACTTATTTGTTGTTTCCAAGTTTTTGGTTAAAACAACTTCAATATTCCCGAAGGCTGTATACTTGGTTGGTTTAACTCGATTTTTGCTTATCTACCGGACGTCGCTGCGGATTCCGAGCGAGCTTACCTTCAATAATTTATGCTAGCCTGGTAACATTTGAAAAATTGGTTACACAATAACGTGCAGTGTCGGACGCCATTTTATTTTGTTTTTTTTTTGTACTTGTCCACCGAATCGCGTCTCGCTTTGTTCTCGTTACATGTGCTTCATTTTTTTGTCTAGATTTTTTTTTCGAAATCGCGTGATTTCATAAAAATTAACGAAGCGAAGAATTATAGACGCCGTATTAAAATTAACTTCTTTGTGTACTTTGCAACGTGATTTAAATTTTCACTTTGTTTGCCAATTTTAAAGTGCAAAGATAAGTAAAGATGAATTTTATCTGTGACGTCTGGAGACATCGAAGACTAGATTACCAAATAACAAACAGCATAATCTATTATTATTAATATATTACATAATGTTTTACTAGTTGTTGAATATGTAAGTCAAAATTAGCAGAATAAGTAAATATGTAGACTATACTTAAGTTATAAATAAGTATCATGGTTTAACTTTATAAGACAGAAGTATGTCAAAACGATTTTATAGATACAAGATACATTTTATTTAATCAGAGCACAATAACTTTAACATATGTCATTATCAATTAAATAAGTGTAGTATCTTAAAGTTCGGTGTTTGATAAGAAATTTGCGAACTCATGTGGTTTTTTTACCCAAATTGTACTTAATAATTTAATTCAAATGTATTTATAAAACCTTTAAAAAAGTCGCAGTGGCGCAAAGAAAAAAAAACAAATAAACGTTCTAAAGTCGTTTAAGTTAAAGGAGAAGGTAAGAGTTGTTCATCGTTTTACGATCTTCTGCATGATCATCATCATTTCAACCGAAATCTCTTCTTCTTTGTCTTTCTTCTTCATTGCTGATTCCTTCAAGGTTTCAAGGAGGGTCGACAGCTATCTTTGACCTGCCTTTCTGAGTGCATCACTATGAGGCCCATCGGACATAGAGTCCGCCCATCAGGTTGATGATCGCTTTCTTGTTCTCTTTCCCCCTACCTTTCTTAGCTTATGTTGTCTCCTTGGTTGCCTTCGAACTACGTAACCGAAGTAGCAAAAAATTCGCATAAAGTAGATGGTAAAGAGCCATGGATTTAATTGATAATAAATCCGTTGTTTCTCCAGACAATCCAAGGTACGCATAGCATCCATCTCCGGCACATTATTTTAAAAGCATCGATCTTTCTTCTATCTACCGTGCAGATTGTTCAGATTACAATTACCTATGAGAAAATTGAGCTTATCAGAGTTCTACCAGTCTCATATTCGTGGTGTTGGTAAAACTTCTACTCTGCCATATTCTGGTCAATTTACTTATCGTATTATTTGCTATTTGAGTTCGTCTTCAAATATACTATACCCTTACGTATTCTATCTCATAGAGCGCTGCGGTCTATGATAGCTGGTCTCCTTTATCAATACACATTACATTGTTATTGATACAAAGGTACATAGATCTCTCCCGTAGGTTTCCATAAGACTGCTTGAAAGATGCCTGTATCCATCGTCTTCAAACTTATCAAGATGTCTCTTGAACCAACAGCCAGCAGTACAGCGAGCTATGTGGCCTGCCATTCCTCTGAAGTTTTCATTGCCAAGCAATGATTATATTTTATCTAATATATAAAATTCTAGTGTCACGGTGTTCGAACTTGAACTCCTCTGAAATGGCTTGACCGATTTTTACCAAATTTCATTCGCATATTCAGTAGGTCTGAGAATCGGCCACTATCTATTTTCCATATCCCTAAGTGATAACCCCTCTACGATCAACCCTTATTTTTTATTTGTTAATTAAAAACTTTAATTTTTTATGCAAAACAACGTTTGGGATCAGCTAGTAATTTATATAAATTATGTTCCTGCCAATTGCATTACACTTAGCCACGTTTATTTATTATTATTGTCGACCAAATTACAACATCAACCTTCACATTGACTATTGGATCCCCGATTAGTCACGCCTCGTGCACGGCCGATACGATCGGTGGAAGGCTATCCTTTTGGCTCATTCAGTTAAAATATGTAGTCACAGACGACTAGCTTCAACGCAAAAACCGAGTAATGCGTTCAATAAAAAAGTAATGGAAAAATATAATGGACTTGTTTTAACAACAACAAGAGTTGAGTCATGTTATTTTGAACATAAATACACGTCCAACTTGATTTTACAGCCCAGTTTATAAAATTCAGGTTACGTAAGTACTTTCATGTAATTAAGCCTTATTCAATCAAGTTCTATAATTTATAATTTGTATTACATACTGTAATACACTTAACTCTGTTTTTATATGATTTTGAAATGACGCGGTTCACCAATGAAAATGATTATACTTTTTTTACATGAATTTTTTTCTATTAGCACGAGCGGTGAATTTTTTTTAACTTCTAATTTTGCCAATGTGTTACAAAAAACATATCAGCAACAAAATGAGTAAATGTCCAAAGATGTTAGTGACGAAAAAAAAAACCCACATAGGCTGTTAATAACGAACGAAATTCTTAATTTGAATCAACTATAGTTGTGCCGGACATGTCTGAAGTATCTTTTGGTACAGTCAGTATAAATGCGTAGCCATTTATCAAGTAGCAATGAATAGTTGTAAAATTTAGTTTTATTCCTAATTTGAATTTGAATATTTATATTTTTTATTTGTGGCCTGAATTTTTTTCTAAAACAAATAATTTCTTTATATACTCTTTGGCACGTCTTTTGAGAAAATAAAAATATATAGTTTTTTTTTATATTACACGATTTTTTTTAGTGGCCGAACATGTTTTCAAATTTACTGTATGTCGTACGATTTTTTAAAGAACATATCTACCGTGTAAAGAAAGAGTTGGGTGTATTAAAAAGCTGTTATATTATTTTTAAACTTCTTTATTATCTTGAGCCAAGCTTGAATCCAACTATCTTTAAGCTTAATCTCTATTTATATAAGTCTAGAGTAAAATGATACATAGTGCATATAATCAAAATTGTATACTTTGAACACACACTATATTTGTTGTTACACAACACTTTCACCATTTTCCTTTTTCATTTCCCTTTCAATTTATCTTGTTACATTTAGGACACGTCTTTAGATAAATTTTGCGCGTACTATCTCGCTTTGTCAATGTCTCTAATTATATACTTAGAGACTCTACGAGAAAAGTTTCGTCAAGAAAAATATTAGTAGATATACATGTTGGAACTCCGTAGTTTCGACCGGTGTCGACAGATGGCGCTAGTTGTTCGTAAGCGTATAGGACACCGCGCGGTAGAGTCTATATTAGTCAGAATGGCTAACAGCATCCTGTACCAATCGAATATAGCTAGAATCGACGGTAATAAAGTAGACTTGACAACTACATACATATATACATACATACTTAAATCTTGTCTATTAGTGTAGTGGTACTCTAGCAGTAGAGTCACGGATTCGATTCCCGGGATACAATCTAATTCACATTGTGCGTTATATAGGATTGTCACTGCTCATAAACAAGCTTTAAGAGACAGCAGCGTCTTCTGTGTATCATATCTCACTAAAATCGCCAACTTGCCTGTCAAGGATGGCGATTGTGGGGTATCCCTCCATAGATATCTTTGGAAAAGACCTTGTAGTGTAGACTTGTTATGCCTTTCTCTAGGCTTCAAAAATTTAATAACTCTTTTGTTAATAATTGTGTAAGCTTTTATTATACAATCCCGGCTATTCTGAATTATTACATTTATTTTTTTTTTTATAAATATAATCGATTAAAATCAAAACATTTATAAAAGTTTACTAAGCAAAAATATCCAAACTACAGTGTAAAATATATATAAATATCTATAAATTTGTGTACGAATTCAATTTGAACTAAAAAACAAAACATGAAAAATGCCTTTTGACTTTGTCCGACTCATTTCATACGGGCGCTTTTGGAACTCTCTTAGCTTGTTGAAGGATAGCATCAAACTGTGTTCTATTGACAATATGTATCATACATAAG
Organism: Battus philenor; assembly: GCF_028537555.1. NCBI lineage: Eukaryota > Metazoa > Arthropoda > Insecta > Lepidoptera > Papilionidae > Battus > Battus philenor. Next base: position 15,064,934 of record NW_027181673.1, on the reverse strand, counting down.
ATATCACTTTAAAAGATCCTATGTTGATGCTAATAATTAATGTCTTTTTAAAATACTACAGTAAAATTGCTACTCACCTTGGGTTTAAGTCCATTTAGGCCATTGCAAATTGTTTAAAAGAGTACTAATTAATGTAATTTTTATAATTATCTCTGAAACCTAAATTAAAAATTTAGTTTCATTTCAGATTTGTTTCGTTTCAGCCTTGGTTCCGTTCGTTTATCTTAAAAATGTAAATGGTTATATAATTTATATTGCAAGCAGTTAGTTTTTGTTTTCATTATTTTCATTATTATAATTAAAACTACCTATGTCTTAAATAAAATAGCTTATTTATCTTTTAAATCTGCTCCGTTCTGCGTACTATGATCATTGCCGCATCAACATGCAAATCCGCGTGGTCAAGTTAGTTGCTTTTGTTTATACGGATCTCATTTCTAAATCAATCTCTTAGATAAATATCCATAATAGTTTTTTTCATGTCTTGTTTAATAACTGTGAGTTTGTCTATGAAGTTACACGTCGTTTGAATTAGAAAGTTGTGTCTACATTGACCAGTTCAAGAAAAGTTTTTAGAAAAATATGAGCATTGTAATATATGTAACACACTTTATAAATAATTTGTAATGTTGAATATTGTCGACAGTTGCTCCGGTTGCTGTGAGTAAGGTAGCGTACACATCCACCCACGGCGGCTATGGAGGCTATGGAGGCTATGGCGGATACGGATATTCCGGTCTCGGTGGATACTCCGGTCTTGGTGGATACTCTGGTCTCGGTGAGTGTATGAAAGTTATGATACTTTTTAACTTGGTAGCATCATTTATAACCTAACATCAGAAGGTTTCATGTTGAAATATCCTCGGCGTCATTTTGGGATATCATATCAGGGTTCTATCCTGAAGTGGTAAGCTTTATTAAATATCCCAAAGTGGAGAACACGATGTGCTTCCAAACGTTCATCTGTTTAAAGATAATAATACATATTTCTAGCTATGCTCTTTTTGCATGGTTCGGACTGCCTTTTATTATTGTGTTTAATGAAATCTATTCTTAATAAATTTTAACAATATTCAAGCTGTTTTATGTCCATTAGAACTGTAGGTTAAAAGTACTCTGTCGAGTAATAATAGGGTATGTAACTTGTTGATATGTTTTATTAAAAATGTAATAATTGTTTTAAGGCTATGGCGGTCACTCTGGATACTACAGCGCCCCCGTCTACAGCGGATACGGATACGGAGGTCACGGATATAGCGGTCTCGGTGGATACGGCGGATACGGTGGGCTCGGATATTACGGACATCACTAAACAACAATCCATCTAACCTTTTACTTACATGTGTTCTTAAGTAATCTAGTACCGTTTTAATGAGGCTGTTTGAAAAAGATGTGTCAGTTTGATTGATATATAAAATTTCTGTACAACGAATCTGCCGCGCTATTTGTAAATATGTAATAAAGTATACATTTTAAATGGTTATTTCATTTCAAAGATGATCCGAAAGAGTCACGTGACATTTGTTCAGAGTTGTCAACTTAAAAATAATTTATTTTTGATACACAAAGAAAATAGACAACGAACATATATATATATAAATATATCATAAGCCTACTCTTAACTTGGTCATACTTTATTTAAATATACAAGATGATTGGTTATAGATGAAAGAACTATAAAGGAGGTAATGAATATCACATTTGTAAGCAAACAATTTTAAGGCTTTTACACCTATTTCCAATAAAGTGATCACTCTAAATGAAGTGATCACTCTGATAAAGGCTCCAGGTAGTTCCCTTCCCTCTATATTAATTACCTACTCAATCGAACCTAATCTAAGATCGACGTAATCGTCTAACAGTGCCATCTATCGAATTCACAGCAATCTGAACGCCTTCACTATCAAGTATGAAAAACTTCGTACTACAATATACAACATAACCAGTTTATTATATACACCTATCCCCCGATTTACACGGTACTTGTTTTAAACGTTTTCTCTTTTACACGGTTTTCCAAATAAGTTTTTTTTTGTTTTAATAACCGATTTTATTATCACCTCTCATAATGTAAATATTTCTGCTTCAAACATCGAATCGACAGCACAAATAACTTCGAGTGATGAAAGTGAATTCGGACCTTCGATTCCGAAAAAAGAATGAGAGTAATTTCTTTTTTGTTCTTCTGTTTTATGTGTTGTAATTATATAAAAAAACAGTGTTTCCGTAATATATTAAATATTTTAACTTGTGAATGCATTTTTTTATTTCTGTGTACACCTAAAAATATTGAAAAAAATCAAAAAAATGTTAAATAGCAAAATCATGCATTTTCTGCAAGTTTTTCGATTTACACCGTTTTGACTTGAAATTTTTAATTTTCGATTTACACGTTTTTCTCAGGAACGTATCTACCGTGTAAATCGGGGGATAGGTGTATAAGAAACCGAACAGCGGTATCACAGCAGTAGAGAGATGAGACTTGCGATCTTAGGTCGCACGTTCGATTCCCGGGATAGTAATATATAATTCCTACTTTGTTTATTAATTATATAGGGTTGCCACTGCTCACAAATAAATTTACAGAGGATAGGCACCAGCGTCCTCTGCGTGCTGTTACACGACATCGCTATCGTCAATCCCCTTGCCAGGCATGGCAGATTGTGTACAGATATCTTTGATATATACCACCCATAGATATCTTTGGAGGAGATCTACCAGTGAGCTATGAGCAGGATATGCCAATGCATTCTTAGTTCAAACATCTTTATTAACAAATAAAAGCCTCTAGAGGAACATAGCAAATCCTCGAAATGAATGGTAGATTAATTGTAAAAATTACTTTTTTATTTTAACATTATCCAGGACGTTCACAGCTGGACAAAGTTATTGCCTAGATCAGTGATTCCCAAAGTGGTCTATATCGACCCCTAGGGGTCTATGACAACCTGAAAGGGGTCTACGTCAGCGAAAAATAATTTAGGGGTCCATGAAATGCAAATGGGGGTCCACGATAATGGATCTCAACACATACACTGGTAGTACCTATTTACTTAAATCATAATATACTATCTTATAATATCAAAACATTTACATTATTTATAAAAGTACCTATGAAGTAAAAAAATTATTATATATTGTGTAAGTTGTAGGATGTTGGTTCACTTTGTGGTCGCAACACATTTTAAACTTGTAAAAACCTGAGAGTCGCAGTCTCAGAGCTTCGCCACCTTGCACTGACTTGTTCAATTCGTCACTCTATAAATACGAATGTGGGACAAATACGTTTATTCGTCTCCTGAATCTTGAAAAGGAAATGCTAAGAAAATAATAAATAATAATTTATAGTTTATTTCATGTTTATTTAATGTTACATATATTTTACATAACAGATACATAATTTTATTTTGAGAAGTTTTAATTTAAATTCAATTAATAGATGTATAAATTAACATGTGTTTTTACTTTAAGTTTTTAACACTTAACTTCACTACAGTTAGAAATTTACAGGAAATCAATATCAGAAATATGGAAAATCCTCGAAATGAAAAATAGATTAAATGTAAATATTACTTTTTTATAAATACGAATAAATAACAAAAGCTACATCACGTTTTAGAGATCAAGGATGTGCTCTTTACCGTCTTTTTAAGAGCTGACGGCGATTTAGAGCATCTCATGGCAATTCTTCTACACGCTAAGTATGTTATATTTTTAAGTTATCACTTTTAAAATTATTAAAATAGTTTCAAGACACAGATAATGCTAATGTTACTGAACCTAAATTAGCATTTTGGCCTCCGCCACTAACGAATGTTGTTACTTAATTACCACAAGAACTTTTAAAGTCTTGCAAAAACAAACAGACGGTGGTTGAAGCTCAATGTTTCTTACAGAAATCCAGTGACCTATATATGTTTTAATTAATTATGTATATATATTGTATTCTATACTCTACAGACATTAGTTCCTTCTTTTGTTTTAACAATTACATTTAATCTTTTTTTGCTCGCGTTTCTGCATGTCATCACTGACTTACTAAATCTCTTAAACTAATTACTTACTTAAATTCTAGGTTCTTAAATCATTAGTGTTAACACTGGGCCTAATCAACTGGCCCGACCTAAATATGTAGATTTGAAAAATATTTTTAATCATAGTGACGTCACAGTTAATAGATTAGATTATATTTTTAATAACATATTATTTACACTACAACATTTATATTCTTGTTTTAAAAAAATAGCGACGGATACATGATAAGTATAGAAAATGACCAATATTTAGCCACTTTCGCACATGCAGCGGTAGTCTTGAAACAAAGTGCACCGCCCGCCAGCACGCTAATAAATGCGCATGCGGCAAACAATGCGAATCACACAACTGCCACCGCCAAATCACTCAACACGTGTTTCACCCTTCACGGGGCATCTTTAGGAGTTATGTTAGACCGATTCGTACCAAATACAGAGTCAACAATGCGAATTACACAACTACCACCGTTAAATCACTGAACACGTGTTTCACCCCTCCACGGGGCTTTTTCAGGAGTTATGTTACACCGATTAGTACCAAACACAGAGTCTACGCTTTGTTGCACGACTACCACTGCATGTGCGAAAGTGGCTAAATATTGGTCCTTTTCTAACTTAGGATTGACTTCTGCAAAATAACGCCTGATTCCATTAAATAAATGGATACATTATAATTCATCATCAACATGATGTCAGCCAATAGGAGCAGCGACGACTGGTCTTTCGCTGTTTCCACCCAGTGACTGTTAACAAATTTTTTATGGTTCTGACTGTACGCATATGTAATAAAGTTCCACAAGATATCTTAAACCTTCCTTTTATTAGTTTAACACGTACCATTAAAAGTATATAATTAAATACATATTATTGTAGCATTAAAAGGTTTTTGGTTGATGGAAGTGTTTGGTACATTGTTTGTCGTACATTTTACTCTTACGGGTAACTCAGTAGACTTGTTATATTGATATACACTAGGCGGTAAGTAATATTAAAAAATGAAATTGTGCCAGAATCATTAGTTCAAGTTTGAGAAAATTTAAAAAATTTTCAGTGTATTTAATTAATTTCATTTCAGACTTCGAATGTGAGAACTGCAATGCAGGCGTATCAGACATATTTTATTTTTAAAAATTTCCTTACAAGAGCTCCATAAAATGGGTTATTTACCATACTATTCGTATTGGTGACTCATTGGAAACACTCATCCATGCGTCTTGACCAACTAAATAAGAAAGTCGTGTTCACATTCACCAGTAAAAGAAAGTCGTTCAGAAAGTATGGCCGCGTCTTTAGATTTTATAGACACGGAGCGTAACTAAGTTGAATGATAACGCTACTCACTATTTAACATGTACAAACTAAAACAGTGTTTTTCAAACTTTTAGAATTAGAGGCCTAATTTCAGATTGGTTTATCTACATTTTTGATAATCTTTGTTTAGATGTCTAATTATAAATGCTTGCATTCTGTAAGAGACCGCGAGAGATTTCTTCGTCTTCTTTTCAGATAGACGCCCACACAAAGACCGCCACGATGACCGGACTGTGGCCAGCATCCAACGTCTTCCTGCGATCTGAACTATGTCATCAATCCACCAAAAGGAGGGGGGAGGTGCCTAAACCGCGTCTACCACCTTCTCCTCGGTTCCCAATCCAGAACGCGCAATTTCTAAGGCGCAGTACAGAGTTTTCGGTAGCAGTATTGCATGACATTTACTGGGTTATTATCATCAGCCGATAGAAGCCTTCTGCAAGGTTAGGCCTCCACTTAGAATCGAAACGAAGATAGGGCTTGCGCTGCCAGGATTCAGCGACTTACCGTGACTTTAACTTTGTCGTCGGTCTACCAAGTGGAGGGTCTAACCACGCCACGTCTACCGGCTTGTGGTCGCGACTTGAGAACCTTTCGACTTCAACAGCCTTCGGTTGCACGAGGAATCTGTCCCGTCCACTTCAGACGACCAATTCTTCGAGTTACGTCGGTGATTTTGGTTCTTCTACGGATCTCCTCATTTTGTTTCTTTTGTTCATTGATTTAAAAATATATATGGCGTATTGTTATTATTATTTGGAAAGTGAACCATTGAAACTCTTCGTTCTTTAATATTTAATGGAATCAGGCGTTACCTTGCGGAAATCCATCCTAAGTAAGAACAGGACCAATATTTAGCCACTTCCGCTCTGCCAGAACTCTGTTTGGCACTAATCGGTGTAACATAACTCCTGAAGATGCCCCGTGGAGGGGTGAAACACGTATTGAGTGATTTGGAGGTGGCAGTTGTGTGATTCGCATTGTTTGCCGCATACGCGTTTATCAGCAGGCTGGCAGGCGGTGCACTTTGTTGCACGACTACTACTGCATGTACGGAAGTGGCTAAATATTGGTCCTTTTCTTACTTCTTCGTTCTTTGGTTTTTTGGGTGTTGACGATAGTGCATTACTAAGTAAATGGGATAAAGGCTTATTAATGAATAGATACATATTGCAGTTCCTTGATAGTCCGAGCCATTTTTTCAAATATGCAATTTTTCACGCGGCTTCGTTGAATATTTTAAAGATACACAAAAAATTTAAGATATACTATTTATAAAAAACTTATATTTAAAAGTAAAAACTTATAATTAATACAGTTAAATATTTATAATTTTACTTCTCTAGAGAGTTCTTTTAAATTCGGTCAATATTTCTTTTATCGCTTACTAGTCCGCATTTGAACAACCACTCGCCTGTTAGAAAGCGACGCTGTGATCGAAGATGAAGCATGCAGCCTCAGTGAGGACTTATTCACTCTGACTTTGAACAGACACTGTTCTATTTCTCAGGAAATAAGGAAGCCGGAAGTTATTCCATGCACAGGCTATGCGGAACAAAAACGTAGAATCGAAACGCCTAGTCCACCTCCGATGGGACTCCACAGTGTAAGGTTGGTAGTGGGCCGACTTCCAACTCATGCTATGGAGAAATGGGGATGGTGGAATAAATGGTAAAGTATTTCAGCGCATTCAACAAAATGAATTCTGTAGAATAATACTTCTCAGTTGTAATTTCAGATTGTAGGATATTTAAAACTGTTCAATGTTTGGTTGAAACAAATTTTAAAGGACGGCATAGTAATTTACTTAAATACGTTATTTAGAATATTAAACTTAAAATTTTTTAACTTAAATAACGCTTAAATTAAGCGCCTGTCAAGAAAGAATAGCATATTTGTATATTTATAATATTGCAGTTTTACAACAAAATTACCATTTTTTTTTCTGGCCGGTGTTTCTCAACGAATGAGCACTGCCGGTGCTAATTTACTGCCTACAATGTTCAAAAACTAATGATTTATATATATATATATATATATATATATATGTATATATATATATATATATATATATATATATATATATACGCCACCAGTAATATTGTCGCTGTCGTAGTGTTATATGTGTGTATATAAATGTGTACACATCTTCGATCACTTTTGACTATTATCTTCCTCGCCAACGTTGTTTTGACAGCTAATCGCGTATGTTGAATTAAATTCGAAAACCGATTTGAATTTGAAACGTTCTAGAATGATTTAACATTAAAGTATTGTGAACGTAGTGGCCAGCAGTACGGAACGAGAACGCTACACTAACTTAAATAAAGATATTTTGAATAACTAACTATCCTTTTCGCTTAATGAATTATCTTTTATTAAACAAACGGTATGCTTCGGGAGAAAGGGTTTAATCTTTTACATTACATTAAACAAAGGAATCCTTTATTTCTATAGTCTTTCAGAGTTAATATATTTGTTTAATGATTATGCCTCCCGACAGAACAATCTTCACTCAACGCTTAGGCTTATATGAAGCCTTATATAGACAGTGTGAAAAGCTATATGTAAAATGATAATCTAATATATAAAATTCTCGTGTCACGGTGTTCGAACTTGAACTCCTCCGAAACGGCTTGACCGATTTTTACCAAATTTTATATGCGTATTCAGTTGGTCTGAGAATCGGCTACTATCTATTTTTCATACCCCTGAGTGATAAGGGTGGTTCACCCCTCAATTTTTAATTTTATTTTTTATTTTATTTGTTTGGTTTTTATTTTATTATGATACAGCATACAAAAATACATACAACCCTAAATTTTCACCCCTCTGGGATCAACCTTATCTATAATTTGTTAATTAAAAACTTTAATTTTTTTGCAAAACAACGTTTGCGGAATCAGCTGGTAGTATATAAAAACTGCAGTCATAATAACCACATATACATTTAAAAAAAATCATTCCAAAAGATTTTCAACAAACGGTTCCGAACGTAATAGTGTCCGTGTACGGATGTATGTGTAATGCAAGTAATTTTGTGTGTATGTTGCAAGCAGATTTACTTAGTACGGAATGCGGACCCGTGCGCTGGTCCGCACAGGCCCGCATTGCCTGCGCCTAGACGAGTCAAGTTCTTTAAAAAAATTATAGAAATAATTAAAACAGGAAATTCATAGACATATCACAATAGACATTGAAAACAGACCGCCTTTAAGGTTATAGTTGAGTATTGCATTGGTTTTAATGTGTTTAATACATAATTTTATTTTTATGACAAAATCGTTAAAGGTGTCAATGTATAGCTTAATTTTTGCTGCATCACTCTTCAATATACTGTATGAAAAAGCAGAGTTAAATTGTCAATTAAAACTCCCGGGCATTAGGAAGGCAGGTAATTTTTTCCCAGGTCAGTCGAACTGTTTATGACACATACCAAGCGTCTGTCTGACAAAAGTTGGAATATCATTTGGCTCAGTCCAAACCATTTTGAAGGATGTAGTATGTCTAAAACGCGTAAAGTCTAACTTGGTGGCAAATTCGTCAATTTTTTGAAAAAAAAAAAAGTTTCAAAAACTCGATGCATACTCGTCTAATTTGGCTCCGACTTCTGGATATTCAGCAAACTCAAAAGACCAACGAGAACACGCCGTTTTGACTCGACTTAGGAGATAGTAATCGATTCGGAAAAGGTATCGAAGGCTATACTGGAAAAACACTATTCCAAAAAACATTAGTGCCAAACACAGAGTTTCTCTTTCAGAGACTGTGTTTGGCACTAATCGGTGTAATATAACTCCTGAAGATGCCCTGTGGAGGGGTGAAACCCATGTTGAGTGATTTGACGGTGGCAGTTGTGTTATTCGCATTGTTTGCCGCATACGCATTTATCAGCGGGCTGGCGGGCGGTGCACTTTGTTGCACGACTACTATTGCATGTGCGGAAGTGGCTAAATATTGGTCCTTTTCTTACTATTCCAAATGTTTCGAGGACTGGGAAAAGCGTTCGCAAAACCGCGTTCCATCGAACGGGGATAATTTTGAAGCGAATGAAATTGAAATTTTGAAGAATAAATAAAGAATTAACATTTTATTAGCAAATTCACCTTACCTTGTGATCATAGGCATTATTAAACTAACATCTTGATGCGCTTTGAGTCTGACTCGCGATGAAAATCTTGATCCAAACATTAATATGTCGAGCCAGGTTCGTTAATAGATCTTCGGGCCAAACGTAATCATCACGAGCTTGGGTCGTGATTGAATGTTAGTTTCTACATACATTTTACGTTTTGGCTCGTTTTAGACCTTTCTTGTGCATCAGTCTGATCTTTTTACTACGCGTTGACCCGTAAAAATTGGGTTCAAGTTTCGTCGAGCTAAAAAGTAAGACAAGGGGTAAATTTATCTTCTCTGTATTGCGACAGGCAGTTATCTTTTGGCAGTACACATGCATATGAGATCACTACATGCGGTTCAAAGAAGAAGCTGTACCGCTTGGTCACGGCTTGTCTTCTCGTGCAGCTGCAAGCTTGAATTATTCCGGCAGTGCAATCAGCTTTTGAAATGAATGTAACTGAAACTGACAGCGTGCAGTGCCTCCACAAAGGCCTCTAGAATATTCTTTAGCGGGAGATTTCTTGCAGAAACGTGATCGCGCTTTCGTCGGCCGTATCTATAGAGAGTATATCAATATATACGATTATTATTATTTATTGCAAAAAAATATTTTTTTTTCCGATTTCTTGATGTCATTTTCTCAATATTAAATGTTCTGGTCTCCTCGCATTTTCTAAAAGATAAACGTTAAATGTGAAAAAAGAAATATATTATGTCGTTATTTGCGTTACGGCAATTTTTTTAAACAAAATGATATATTTTAAAAATAATATCAAAACTTAAGTATTTGGTTTGTAATTTTCCTAAGTTCTAAAATATTACTATTTAAAACGTAATCAAATAAAAAAATAGATAGTATATATATATATATATATATATATAACACTACGACAGCGACCACATCACTGATGACTTTCGAATTCAAGTCGTTTGAATTTGAATTCGAACGCGGGAGAATGTTTTGACATAAATTAAGGAATTGGGGTCGTAGTGGCTAGTAATATGGAGCGTGAACGCTATGTATGTATGTGTACATATATATATATATATATATATATATATATATATATATATATATATATATATGTATGTATATGTGTGTGTGTGTGTATATACACGCATACGCAGTAAATTAGTACTGGCAGTGCTCATTCGTTGAGAAATACCGGACAGGAAAAAAAAACAAAATGGAATGTTTGTAATAATACTGCAATCTTATAAATATACAAATATACTTTTCTATTTTGACAGGCGCTTAATTTAAGCGTGTTTACGTTAAATTTTTTAAAGTTAAGAATCTGACAAATGTATTTAAGTAAATTACTTGCCCTCCTTTAACATTTGTTACAACCAAACACCGAACAGTTTTAAATATCTCAGAATCTGAAATTATAACTGAGAAGCATTATTCTACAGAATTCATTTTGCTGAATGCGCTGGAGTACTCTACCACCTATCCAACCATCCCCGTAATTTTTACTTTTAAATATAAGTTTTTAATAAATAGTATATTCTAAATTTTTTGTGTATCTTTAAAATATTCAACGACGCCGCGTGAAAAATTGCAAATTTGAAAAAATGGCTCGGACTATTAAAGAACTTGGCTATCACTGCAATATATATCTATTCATTAATAATCCTTTATCCCATTTACTTAGTAATGCATTTTCGTCAACACCCAAGGAACCAAAGAACGAAGAGTTTCAATGTTTCACTTTCCAAATAATAATAACAATACGCCATATATATTTTTAAATCAATGAACAAAAGAAACAAAAATGAGGAGATCTGTAGAAGAACCAAAATCACCGACGTAGCACAAAGAATTAGTCGTCTGAAGTGGACGGGACAGATTCCTCGTGCAACCGAAGGCTGTTGAAGCCGAAAGGTTCTCGAGTCGCGACCACTTGGTAGACCGATGACATAGTTAAAGTCACGGTAAGTCGCTGAATCCTGGCAGCGCAAGGCCTATCTTCTTGTCGATTCTAAGTGGAGGCCTAACCTTGCAGAAGGCTTCTATCGGCTGATGATAATAACCCGGTAAATGTCAATGAGCTATAGTGCTACCGAAAATTCTGTACCGTGCCTTAGAAAAGCGTTCCGAGTTGGGGACCAATGAAAAGGTGGTAGACGCGGTTTAGCCCCTCCCCCTTGGTGGATTGATCACATAGTTCAGATCGCAGGAAGACGCTGGATGCTGGCCACAGTCCGGTCATCGTGGCGGTCTTTTTATGGGCATCTATCTAAAAAGTAGACGAAGAAATCTTTCGCGGACTCTTACAAAGTGCAAGCATTTATAATTAGACATCTATACAAATGTTCTGGTCTCCTCGCATTTTCTAAAAGATAAACGTTAAATGTGAAAAAAGAAATATATAATGTCGTTATTTGCGTTACGGCAATTTTTTTAAACAAAATGATATATTTTAAAAATAATATCAAAACTTAAGTATTTGGTTTGTAATTTTCCTAAGTTCTAAAATATTACTCTTTAAAACGTAATCAAATAAAAAAATAGATAGTATATATATATATATATATACATATATATATATATAAATAAATAAATAAATATATATAGTTATAATTTTGATTATTTTTCCCGACGTAAGATTTTATATTCTTTCATTGAAATACTAAGCAAAATTGAGCGTCACATACTATGTATGTATATTCTGGAAATCAGCGTAAAACATCACAGAATGAACAGATCTATGTTTCAGGAGCAGGACGCCCATTTCTGGACACAGATCTCTCCATAGATTTATTTACTTACATACCATTTGTACAATCTTTATAATCGATTTGATGCCTTTAGATATCCTCTACCAGCCAATCCCACATGGTGAAGAGATATTATTAGGTTATAAGTATTATTCGAACATGTGGTATTTATAAAAATACTTTACTTATTATAATTACATATATAAATACTTATTAACACATACATACTCCTATTTATGTATATAATATAATATACATGTAAAATACATTGATATATGTACATGATTCTCGTAGTTTTTAAACAGGTACATGTTCACTGATGCTCTAATTCCGAGAAGTAAATTCCATAAATATGTAAATTATATTTATAAATTTATAAATTTAAAAATGTGTTTATTCATCTGCTCATATTTTTAATTGTCATGTTTTGTTCAAATTTAATTATGTTAAAAATTAAAAGTGAGGATCGGACTATAGGCTACTGCCCCCGCGTCGCTGCTTCGTGATTTGTGAGCCAATTGTGCGAAATGACTTTCCATTTAAGAAAAGTTGTAACAAAAAATATTATATCCATATTGGCACTATGGTACTGATGGGAATATTTCATAGAACTTTATCGCGGTAGTCGGAATACATCTCCGGTGTGGTACCGCGGAAGGATTTTATACATTAAAGAACTGCGCAATGAATAGCAGGCTATAGTAAACATTTGATTCCTAAATCAAGGCATTAAATGTAAGTCTTCTAGATTTAATTATGATACGCTGTTGTTGGATTCGATGCACGGATTCTAAAATTATTTCCTGTCTCTTCATCGCAGAAGAATGATTTAAGGGTTATTTTCTTTAAGTAAAATGCATACATTTAATTAAAAAAATCATGAAAGATAGACGTTGGAACCAACTTGACCCATCAAGTTAGACTTTTGCGGCATTCTTATGACGCACACAACTAATCATAATAAACAATTGTGAATAGGAAACAACATATGTATTTATTAACATGTCCATTTATTCCGTAGATGTTGCTGCCTGTCCTTATGTATCTTTCCCACCAGCTCTTACTATACTAACGCAGAAGTGGGTGGAGAATCTTATACGTCAGTATCCACTTCCAATTGGTCTTATTAAAAATCTATAGGGGGGACCTATGTCTGCATTGGATGAAATTGATTGTCTTTGTCAATATAAAAGGGAAACATATACACACACATGTGTATGTGTATATATATATATACGTCAGTATAAAATAGTTTTTTATTTAATGGAATCAGGCGTGTGTCAGTGAATTAACGGTGGCAGTTGTGTAATTCGTATTGTTTGCCGCATACGCATTTATCAGTGGGCTGGCGGGCGGTGCACTTTGTTACACGACTGCCGTTGCATGTGCGGAAGTGGCTAAATATTGTTCCTTTTCATACTTTGTATAAAATCGAATATCTCGGTATCTCAACAAACGATAATATCACAAACTAACTGTAGTCAATGTTCAACAAGCTAATTATTGTCGCGCATTCTTTATAAAACTATATTTGTAAAGAATAATTGTTGAGTTTCTCGCCAGCTCTCAGCAGAACTGCCTTCTGATGGTAGCTTCCTGTAGGGACAATAATGCAGACATTTAATGTTGATATACGATTCGAAAGTTTTTTATTAGCCTAATCGAATTAAGAACATTTTGATTTGGATTTCGAGTTAGATTTATAATGCGAGTCGTGGCTTCAAATCGTGTCCTAAAGAAGTGATGTCAGATGTTGAACGTTCGATATAAAGCGAGTGGGAAAGTCATCACGCTTAATTTTTGGTCTTAATTTAAAAAATAAAATAGTTTCATACTAAATACCATCTCGCTTTATTCATTCTGCGCACTTGAAAGTAATATGGGAGTAATAATTATTTTTCCTGTTAATATTCTATAGTTAGGTAAACTTGAGCGAAATAAAGTATAAATATAATAATAGTTTAATATAATAAAAGTTTATTTATAACTCCGGGTGGGAAGCCTGGTGTTGTATACAACACTTAAATACTTCTTTAATATACTTTCAAGATATATCTTCGATCGTCAAAGAGCTTTCGTCTCCGTTCATCTGGTGAATAAATTAAACTTTACTTTCATTGCTTACTGTTGGCACGATAAGTTACTCCCCGGCACCTACTATGAGTTCTCGATAAGAACTCGAATGTACACCTGACTAGGAAAATAAAAATATTACCATCTTCATTTCTATTTTTTTAATGGTTTTTAAAGTGAATATTCTGAAATTAAATGCTCTGATGGGTCAGCAATATCGATTACTAACTTGAAACAGGAGTTTTAGGTGATACGTTACAATGGCAACATATGCCTTACACATTGATTTCCAATTGCACTCGTTAGAAGCGACTTGCATCAAACGTTTTTCTAAGGCTATAACAAAGTCGTATGTTCACCTTATAAGTGGACTTCCCTCGCCGAGCTTGCCCGTTCATGGTCTTGATTTCACAAACTTTAACCCTTCTTCATCCACAGGCGTTAATTCATGCCCAATCGAAGGAAACTTTACGACCCGCAAATGTGAATTCGCGCCTAAGTGTTTGTTTTTCTCTTTTTTATAAGATAATAAAGCCTATATTTATTACTGGAAAACAAAAACATGTAGATATTCTTATTTTAAAAATCTTCCAGAATCTATTTTTATAAGTAGTTAATATGAGTACTTAATTTTTAACTGATAAGCATAAGTTTCCGATGTCAAGTACCTAGGACGTAATGGCCGCAGTCATTAGGAGGTAACGATCTTTTCTTTCGGGAGGCTGTCAAGGTTTAGACCCTCTTAGCTATTTGTTCTGCACGCCATGAAGCCTTCACGCTGCAACTTTAAATCACCAACACGCAATGTGTCGGTTATACATGTATCATCATCATTTTAGCCAGATATCCACTGCAGGAGAACATATCCATTCATGACTTAAATTACCTCTTCCTTATATAACCGTAACTATTCTTTTTATATATTAATTGTTCAAATGAAAAAAAAAACTTATTCAATAAATGTTCAGTGTGTTTCTAATAAATACGTAAGTGAAGTAGAAAATAAATAATTAAAATTTCGATCGACTTCAAATAGTAGGGGAATATTTCGTGAATCTTTAGGCGCTTTTTGAACTGCAAGTCAAATAATAAGGTCGCTCATTTCGCCATTAGACTTTGAGATGGGCCGCCGCGCAGCACTGAAGTCGTTGCGGTCTCGCGGAACTTGCAACCGCACCGAGAAATTGTTACCGATCGACTTTGACTTTAAACATGCGTAATGAAATTACTGACTAATAATATATTATACTACTAGCTATACCCGCGACTTCGTCCGCGTGGAATTTATCAAGAAAATATTTGTTTTTTATTTGTAGAAGAATTTTTCTAAAATAAAAGTATTTTAAGTTATTACTTATTACATTACCTACCTGCCTAGCTATTTCAGAGATTAGCTGGAACGAACATACAAACATATTTAATGGAATCAGGCGTTACCTTGCGGATGTCCATCCTAAGTAAGAAAAGGACCAATATTTAGCCACTTCCGCACATGGAGTGGTAGTCGTGCAACAAAGTGCACCGCCCGACAGCCCGCTGACAAATGCGCATGAGGCAAACAATAAGAACTACACAACTGCTACCGTCAAATCACCATACAAACAGACATTACAAGAAAAATTATATATGTGCTGTATATATATTCATATGAACTTATTTTTATTTCTTATATTTATCACATGTCTCTATTGCTATTTTTGTGAAAGAATTTAAATTTTGATTCTTAAATAATATATTATTAAACATGTTTTGAGAAGCTACCGTTGTTGTTGTTGCACAAATCATTTTTGTAAAATAAATTTAGAATTTATTTCGATGACACTGCCTCATTTCAAAATGCCCTTAGACAAAATGATATGAAAATAATTTAAATATACTAGTCGAGCAGTATTGTGCCTTACAGTATGTATCTGTTAGTACGAGTATTATAATTCCAGATATACCGTGATGAGTCGGTATATTGGTAGATATATTGCGGTTATACAGATTACATTTATTTCTTAAGCAAAATACGTTAATCCACTAGTTCACTGAGCAATCAATTGATAAGTAATTGAGTGATAATCGTATTAAGATAATATTAATGGACCATTACGTGAGATCCCGGCAGAATTTAATTGGTTCGCTAATTCTGTGCTAATTAGTTCCGTACTCTTAATACCTTACCATACTCCTGCAATACGTTGATCTATGTATAGACACTTAATATATGAATATATATGTTATATACACACACACATGATATTTAATATATATACACACACATGTGTGTGCGTGTGTGTGCGTGTGCGTGTGCGTGCGTGTGCGTGCGTGTGCGTGCGTATGCGTGTGTGTTGTGTGTGTGTGAGTGGGGGCTAACGTTATCAAATTTTTAATGATTTTAGCACAGATTTCAGGCATTCTATTAATTAAGTTTTTAAAATAATCTTCATGTAACTTGTTCCATTCACTATCTAATAATTCTGAGCTAGTAGTTGAGCAATTTTTCATTCTCCTATCGAGTTGATCCCAGTAAATATGTGAACAATAGTAAAAAGCTGCAAAGATAATATTCACTACACATTTTACTGCCTTTAGCAGGTGTTGTTTCGTTTCAACAAATGTGATTCTAAACTTTTGGACGATATATATATATATATATATATATATATATATATATATATATATATACATACATACATATATATATATATCTATTTGTGTCATGTACCTGTACACACACACACATATATATATATATATATATATATAAATTATGTCGGTATATATGTTTGTGTGGAAAGTTCTACAGTGTTGTATATATAAGTCTAAGACCAGGTCTAGATTAGACAGTAGTAAATGAGGAGATCTGTAGAAGAACCAGAGTCAACGGCATGACTAGAAGAATTGCCCATCTGAAGTCGCCTTTGGGAACAATATTTTCATAAATGGCGATGACATTAAGTGGAGTTCAAGGTCGCGGGAAATCTTTGGATGCGAGCAGCGCAAGATTGGTCACTGTGGCAGCCTTAACCTTGCTTTGTAGTAGGCTTTTATCTGTTGATATGAGGATTATGATGAATTTTAGGTATGTCTGTATATACTATGTATCATTCCATGGTCAATAGCAATGATTTTCAACGTGGGGCTCACGTGTAAGAAGACAGCTTGATTCTTAAAGTTGGCAATTTGAATATCAACTCAACGCGAGTTTAATACTTTGATATAATTATATACGTTACATAACGCGGTATGAGAACTTTAGAAAGGCAAGGATGTGGTCTGACATAATAAGGGTTGGTAAACATTGTTGTATAGTATGTCTTTTTTCTGTTACTTTTTTTTTAAATGGTCCCCGCTATTGGGGAACTCTCGTTCCCCTATCTCGTGTGGGACAGGGGCTTTTTATTTCTAATAATTTATTTTCTTTTTATTTCAAATATTTTTTTATTATTCTCATTCTCCTCTCTCATATATCATATAATCTGTCGTACTGTTTCTTTCGTTCTACAATTTTTTCAGTCTTTCTCTATCATTTCATTAGCCAAACAAACATCCTCAACCACTACATTCTAGGTTTCCTTACCATTTTATTTTGCAACATTACATTTATTGTTCATATATTTAACACATATTTTCTTTATAATTATCATATTATATTATACTGTGTATTGCACTATTTTTGGTACTACTTTATTTATTTTATTTCTATATTTTAGTGTTCGCTTTCACTTTTTTATTCCTATTCAAGTCTATTTGAATCTATTACTGTGTTTTATTTTTACCTATGGCATTTATCATCACCTTCCTACAGTAGCTGAGGAATTTTTTTCTCATACTCTTTAAAATTTATTTGGTAGAGATAGTCTGGAGCAGTGCTTGTAAACGTGGGATCAACGTCCCACAATGGGGCAACTTGATTGTTAAGAGAGGAAATTTAAAATTAGACTCAACTAGGTACCTAAGTGTGACTAGGGGGGGCGTAAGAAATTTTAGACAGCAAATAGGTCATAACACAAAATTGAAATGTACTGGCCTAGAGTAATATACTTATTATATTTTTTTTTTCAATATTTTTGTGATCGTTTACAAAAAATGAATAAATACATCGGAAGCCAAAGCACGTGAGGTCCATAAATTCCGTTTACCGAGTCAACCTTTTATCTATGCCAGGTAAATATATTAGTTTTGAAATATATTATCCAAAGAATATATTCGCGGAAGAACCCGTGTATGGCAAAGCAATAAGGGTAGAGTTTAATCTCGGAGGGATGCCACAAAAATGTATGACCGAGCCTCGCTACGGGATATTTCGGTCGACGGGTGTATTTCAAAAATACTCCAAGGGACTTTAGAGGTTTCAAATTCGATCTAATATTTAGAACTATAATCCTTCGTTCATTTTTTAAATTGTTAAATTCTATACCGCTACTTTGTAGTTCTTAACCAGAGGATCCCAGATTTTTGTAGTTCACTCTCCTTGTTACTGGCCACTACAGCAACAATTTATTTTTAAATTTATAATGTTTAATTAAAGTTCCACATTCGAATTAAAATTCGAACGCAGATTTGAATTTCGACGCCGTCAGTGATGTGATCGCTGCCATTGCGTTAGGGTCAAAATTATTAATTAAATATATATTATTTTATTTATTAAGATAACTTAAAAACTTGTTACAAAATAATAAGCGATTTAAAATAATAAGCGACTACAAGTGGATATTACAAGTTTCCGCCTTTAGCATAGGATCAAAATCCTACATAGAAAAGATTAACTCAATAAATTTTATAACATGTACAGGCGTGTCACAAAGTTTTACAATACATATATTAAAAAAGTCGTTATTTTAAATTCGATAACCGCCATCACCAAATCACTCAGTTGAGCGTAGTGGTGGCGTTTGTGTGATTCGCATTGTTTGCCGCATACGCATGACAAATGCGTATGCGGCGGGCTGGCGGGCGGTGCATTTCATTGCACGACTGCCACTACATGTGCAGAAGTGGCTAAATATTGGTCCTTTTCTTACTTAGGATGGACTTCCACGAGGTAACGCCTGATTCCATTAAATACTTTATAATATTATACAATATAATAATAAAAATATATAATAATAAATATTATATAATAATAAAAAGTTAAGTATTATTATTAATGTACATTTATTATTAGATGCTATATTAAATAATACTTGAAATTGCACAACAGTTTAAGATTGTTATAGTGTGTACAAAGAGAAATAACACCATTATTGAGCAACAAATGAATGCCTGTCGATGTTCTCATGCGAAAAACTTCAAAACAAACTGAAATTCAAATTTAAGTCAGAGTAACGAAATACAGTTGCAGTCGAAGCTCATTTTTGATGCAGATCCGGTTGGCTTTGCGGAGGCAAGTCGCGATGCGCGAAAGACAAAAGGAAATAGGAAGAGGATTGTCGCCGTCAAAAGAGACTCAGTGCTGAATGAAAAGTGGGTTAAATGCACGTTTTGCTTCGGTGCATTCGTTTAGAAAATCTCTTTTGTTCTCAGCCATTGCGTATTATAACTTTAAATAAACTGTTCTATAATTCTTTATTTTATACTGACGCATTACTACAAACCTATTTTATAAATGGTAATACAGATTTTGTTGGTAAAACACACTAACCTTATAACATCATCTCATTTTAGACATGACGTCCACGTGTGGACATGTCACGTCTTCTAATGCTTTAACAACATCATCCATCTACCACTGTGTGTGGTTGTTAAAAAATTTCTGCTATATACAAATACAAAGAAAAGATAAGATAAAAATTGCAACTATTAACAGAATTCTTATTGATCGACGACTCATTATTATCTTTTAACCTATTTTATTAACGACTCCAATCTGCTTAGAAGGTCTAGCAGTTGTGAAGACGAAGCAGGAAGAAACTCCACAACAACGCATCTTTTCAAGTTTAACAATACACATTTATACATATACACTTTATTAGATATAGCCAAAATGAAATTAAAATAATCAGGCGACATCACTGCCGAGGATTCATCTCATTTAAACATTCGTTTATTGAATAGTAAGCCTTTTTCGTAAATTCAATTCGTTTCAATCGTATTAATAATTCGTCGCATTTTCGTAATTTCAATATGCGTTTTGAATTTTGTAAGCGGTAGTCCAATTATTCACGGTGCCTTGTAAATACACTATGGACGTCTCCTGTTTTTTTTTTTTGTAAGATATTATTGTTAATAAACGAGGCAATGAAGAATTGAGCAAAATAGATACCAGATGCAATCCTAGTGATGGTAAAACGAATATAGGCAGACCAGAAAAACGGTATGATGATGATATCAAGTGGCAGGAGTGACCCGGAATAGAATTACTCAAAACAGGTTCCAATGGACGCGGTTGAACCTTTTCTGGACTTGTAAATACACCTACATAAAATTAATAAATAAGAAACTATAGTTACAATAGATTTTAAGCATGTAAAGAATTAGTTTTTGAAAGATCTAAATAAAGAGTTTCATATTATCATTATAGAAGAGTTTAATTTCATTCTAATTTATATTAAAGTAGGCTATAACAGGCCATAAGAGCCTATTTTCATTGAGACAAGTAATATGACCTTAGCGTGGTAAAAATATAAATAAATAAAAAGATATTATATGTCAGAAAGAAGGAGATAATCACTATTATGCTGTACCAAAACTAGCTAACAAACATTACAGTTGTATATGTACATGTTTACCGCATTTATTTCGTTGCAAACATTGAAAGTACAAATAAAATTTGTGCGCAAACAGCGAGCAGGCAACTATGTCGTCGGCGTCTCTGTTGGTATAGGATCTTACTTTACTTCGCAAATGTATACTCATCGGGCATAAAGGAACTTGCGAACAAACATAGGAGAGTAGGAATGATTCAAGTCGAAATTAAATGATTTATTTGTATATCAGTTCTACAAGTAGGTGTTCCCACAGACTCAAGCATCATCAGGGTTTGACGAGGATATAATCTCCGAGTGCTGATCAGGCTTTATTTAATATACGCGGCTCGACTTGGAGTGCCGGTCTAGCGTTAAAATCGGAGAGGAGTCAATAGCCTCCCTGATAAGCGAAAAAGACACCAAACAGTCATTCATCACCCTCTGCAGAAAAATCGTAAAAAATGCTATAGAAAGAAATAAAACTTAAATATTGCAAATAAATATATAATGAAGACAAAATAAAAGCAAAATAATATACAGTACTGTGATATAAAATAATTATAGAATTTAAGTAATAAAAATGTGATATAAAATAACAATGTAATTATGAAAATGTAAAAAGAAAAGAGGAATGAATGAAAGGTGATACAGAGCAGAAGGGAAAGACACCAGAATTGTGGCATTAAAGAATAGACCGAAAGACAATGTGAAGTATGAAAGAAGAGAAAGTAAATAATAAAAAATTATGTGAATAATTAAATTTGCCCGTAAAGTCCCTGTCTTACAAAAGATAAGGGGGTACGAGAGGCCCCCAATAGCGGGGGCCAAAAAGAAAAGAAAAATATACGCGGCGGTCATGCTGGTGGTCACCGTCGTCGGGTGCTTTGTTCTGGAGTTCATGCTGCATAAGCTGCTGTCTGCTAGCCTATCAATTGCGATCAACAGTACAACAGAAGACGACAATTTAAACAATGAAATTATTTTCTATAGATATTTTGAAAATAATGAACACAAAACTTTATTTTAAATTAATTGTCGTCGTCGTTTCAGCCCATAGACTTCCACTGCAAAATATAGGCTTCCTTCGAAGGTATCTACAGGGGGGATATATCTTAATTGCCACGTTTGCAGGCGATTTCACGATCGCAGTGTGGTATTGTTGTATCCAGAGGACACTGCTGACCTTCATCTGGAAACTTATTTGTAAGCAGTGTCAATTCTATATAATTGATACAGATAGTGTGAATTGTATACAAGATTGCATGTACACTTAGACACATGTAATCACAATTTTTATTGCGAAACTAAAATCATAAAATCAAAGTGTAATGAATATTTTGAATTTATTTATAATAGTGGTTACTTTAGTGCATGTTTTAAAATCCATTAGGGAAATGAAGGCGAAGGTTACAGAGTACATTAATTCAAAATTTCCACCGAGCGCTCCCTGGTCAGAGAGTATACTTCAAAGGGTGTCATGTACATGAGTCTGTTTATTATTAAACATACTTATGTGCCCCAGCTGTGCCTGGATACTGGATAATACGTGAGTACACTAGATATTTTCTTAATTTCTTTAGAACTGGCTGGTTCAGAAATAATAAAACAAAAACAATCATTGAATTCGAAAATAGAACTCATATATCTTTATAGGTAGATTTCATTATTCTGTCATTTTCACGAATTGGTGGCAAAATTAATAATTAAATTTTAATGTCTTTGTGCCTTTACATATAAAATTATGTGGTTTATGATTTTTTTCTTTTTTTCTTTGCGGTTGTAATCTATTGTTGTTCGGAAAGTGACATTTGAGGAGTGAAGCACAGACGTCAACGCGGCAACACAGATTTCTCTCCGTGAGGACATGGGGAACCCATATATCGAGCTTCGAGGTTAAACCATAAACAGTTGAAAATCATAAACAGTTGAATTCGACAAATTTAACCTCTCACTGTTGTTATTTACCGATTTGCATCAACTAATGCTTCTTGACAAGCTAAGTCTGGTCTGGCCCAATGAAATGTCACAGACATGAGCAAAACAGACGAAAAAATAAATTTTATTTAACGTAAAATTATCAACATTGAAAGAGTCTGAAGGCGCATATGTTATTTTAAAAGTGCGCTATCTTCTCTGAAGTCATTTTTAGATATGCTTGTAGAATAACAGACACCCTGGGGCTGTACAACAGTGTTATGTAGCGGTAGCAATATCATGTCACATGAACTCGTGCGTATATTGCACGGAAGAGACTCAAGATGCGATCGAAAGATTCATCGATGTGGCGAATATGGCAACCATTCCACAGACACTGGCGCATGACCTGAGGATGCCAACATGGAGTAGGCATGAGGAAGTGATCGCTTGAACCGTTATGTGAAAAACTAGGCATTTTTAGGGCGTCGTTATAAAATAATATTATTAATTAGTTGACTTCAACTTAGTTTTAAATAGTTTATGATTTAAGTTAGTAAATAACTTAAGAGACTAGCAAAAAAAAGTTCGGTAATTTAAAACGTAAATGTAAAAACAAAGCCATGGATGCTAATGTCTGTGGAATATAGATACTTATAAGAAAAAAAAACTTCTTTAACAATCGTTTTCAATAGAAGCGTTCTTAACATTTTGTGGGATCTTACTGTAAAAGCGTATATACTGCCAATAGAAATATAGTTTTCGATAAACTCTAGTGTTAGCTAGGTATAACTTGTTTTTGTTACATGTATTTATATTTTACATAACAAAATTCTTGGAAAAATCGATTTATAAGCGTGTTCACAAATATCATGCATATTTTTATTTATATAATGTTTTCTCTTAATGATAACACAACTTTGCAAATAGCACGAATAGCTTGTATCTGCAGGACAAAAATTTGTTTTTTTTCCAGGATTGTTTCAGTACTAACACACCTCTTATAAAATATCTAATGAAAGTTTACGCTTTTGGTTAAAAGCACGGGCGTGATATTGAATAAAAGATTCGTGATAGTGGAGGTGGAGGCGAGCTTTGAAAGTTCAGCGGCGAGTTGGGGCCGATGCTAATTGAGGTCCGGCAACTAGCGCAGCCTGCGCGCCACCTGTTGGCCACCGGATGAATATTCAAGCCATTGAGGTCACTTCAATCCGTACCTGAGATGTTTTACAAAATTCCTCTAACAGAATTCAAACAGACTGTTTTTATTTTTCTGAGGGAACTAAAATATTCAATAAAATTATTTTAAACACAGTGAACGTTAATCAAATATTTAATATCTTCTTTAAATATACAGTATGATTGATTATAACCGTATAGCTTAAGTAAAGTGTAGCTTATTGGTCTGCAACCTATTTACAATCATCCTACATATAATTATTATTCTGAAATATATTAATTTCTATTACTACAAGCCAATAGCTTCTGACAGTATAAAGTCTATAGCCACAGATAGTAATCAATAAATAATTAATGTTGCAATCCAATTTTAATAAACGCATTTTATTACTATATTATTATTACGTTATTGATAATTCAGAAACTGTTGATTTTTAGATACACCCTGTATTATACATATATTGACAGATAATAAGCTGTACATTCACTACCTAAAAGCGATCGTCATGTATTTTTAAATAAAATTGAAGTATACCAAGAGGCAAACTTTAATATTACGCTCCCGAAGAATAGAGTTATTACGGTGCGGTTCATATTACAATATCAGCTACTAAACGCCCACTATAAAGCCTCCCCCAAAGATACCCAAGATGATCAGTCTTTCGCTGCCTACAACCTACGACTTCCGTGACCTTCTATCATATATATAAGGTATCAACTGCATGCTGAGAGTACATAGGCACCAGGGGTTAAGAAGATGCTGGTACGTAGGCAGTTAAAAACGGTCCAGCGCGTATTTGAAATATTATTAATTGTATAAATAGATAGTCCTATCTTTAATATATCTAGTAGGAGAGAACGAAAGGTTCCTTAAAATGAGGGCCATATGTATAAAAAAGGTATCAATGCGCCTTTTCTGTTTCATTTACCGTCCACATGTCTACGCTGGAAAGGGATACAAAACAAAACTGCAAGATCCTTACGTGATATATATATCGTCGCAGTATATCCGGTACAGCACGGTGGAATTTTCCAATGTTCCTTGTTATTTATTTTAAAATAGAAACAAGATGTCTCCTCGGACGATTTGAAATGGAATACTCTATGATACAAGCGAACCGTTGTATCATAAAATGGACTCGACAGAATGTACTGGAATTTGTAATATTTTTTAAAGTATTGTTTTTCCATGTTATTATGAATAAACTTATAAATAAAGGCTTATTGCAGGTTAATGAGTAAGTTAAGCAAGAGATAACATGTATGTCTTACACACTTTGGCAAGTAAGGTATCTGGAAAATGGTGATCTGACATCCTGTCCGAGAAAACAACTCGACAACGCAAGGGATATAGGATGATGATAAGGCTAGTTCTAAATCTAGCTCTGGGAGAATCGCTGCTTACCAGAATTCTAGCTTAGACTCATAGAGTCTCAAAATCAACTCGCGGAAAAACGCTCTTTATTAAAAATAGAATTCGAAAATCAGCTTATAATAAGTTCAACACATAAAGTGTAAAATTTAGTTCTTAAAAACAAGGCTCCAACCGAAAAAACTTGATTAGATATCTTGAATGTGAAAATAAAAATAAAAAGTTGCGGATAAAAATCGCTATTCGTTGATAGTAGAAAAAAAGGGGGGAAGCAGAATTACCACGTACCCTATGTTACTACAGGTTCATATATCATAATCATCATAATATAGGGGATAGGCCTTCCCTCCAAAGATCTCATATCTGATTCTATTGCTCCATTATCATTAGTAAAAAAAGGCCTAATATATAGCTACTTTCGCTATATAGCAGTAGTTGTGCAATAAAGTGCACCGCCCGTCAGCCCGCTGATAAATGCGCATGCGGCAAACAATGCGTATTACACAACTACCACCGTTAAATCACTCTACACGTGTTTCACCCCTCCACAGGGCATCCTCAAGAGTAATGTTACATCGATTAGTGCCAAACATCGAGTTGCACTTTATTGCATGACTACTGCTACATAGCGAAAGTAGATATTAGTCCTTTTCTTACTTAGGATGGACTTCCGCAAAGTAACGCCTGAATCCATTAGATATCCATTATCATTATTAATGATTAAAAATGAAAATCAAATAATAAATACAACGAGAAAAAGAATTGACAAATGAAATCCCTGTACAAATGTTAATGTAAATTCGTTTTATATTATAAAATTGGATGGTCACTAAAAGATTGCCGGATTAGCATAGTGCCCAGAATCGAGGCCCGGTCTCGCTTCCGGTGCGACGGGAAATTGATTTTTGAATATTCTTTATTTGAATTGCTAATCGCAGTGGTTCAATTAACATAAGACACGTACAATATGGCGCAATATATATTTATTTTTGGTGTTTCCAAAAATTTTTATTACAATTTTTATAAATACGAATAACGTGTTTTTGTTTATCCATCTTTTATCAATACAAAATATTTTAAAAAAGAATACTAGAAACATTTCGACAGAGACTAGATTCAGATTGAGATTTTCTATAACGAATATCTGTAACTGAAAATATATTGGTTCCAAACACGCTCCGATCACTAGCTCTGTACAGTTTTTTTTTTAGTTTCTATTTCTCAAATCACGTGCGATGTTTTACGAATATGTAGTAGTATGACTCGGTGTTTGACACTAATCGGTGTAACATAACTCTTGAAGATGCCCCGTGGAGGGGTGAAACACGTTTTGAGTTAATTAACGGTGGCGGTTGTGTAGTTCGCATTGTTTGACGCATGTGCATTTATGAGCGGGCTGGCGGGCGGTGCACTTTGTTGCACGACTACCACTGCATGTGCGGAAGTGGCTAAATATGGGTCCTTTTCTTACTTACGAGTATGTGTTCAGTACCGTGTTGAATAATAATTTAGAGACATTATATGGAAGTGTGCGTAGAGACGAGCAGTGGTAACTTATCGGTAAGGACTGTAACTATACGATCGTAGGTCGCGTGTTCGATCCTCAGTACAGTACGTACGTATAATTGACACTTTGTGTGTTAATTATACAGAATTGCCACTGTTCATAATCAAGTTTCCAGAGGATGGGCAGCAGCGTCCTCTGCGTACCATAATTCCACCTTCTGCGATCACCAACTCATCTGCCAAATATGGCAATTAAGATATGGCACATATATATACCTTTATGTGGAGGCCCATGCTTTGTATTGGGCGTATAAGGGTTGGTACGAACAGTTTTTTTTTGGGCCCCTCCTATTTGGGACCTCTCCTTCCACCCCCTTTTTAATTGGGAACAGGGTTTTGTACTTCTTAATAAAAAAATTTCACTATAATTTTTATTTTCGTTCTCGTCTTCCATATTTCATTCAATACACAATATCTTTTTTCCTCCTTCTATCATTCTACAATTTCATCTTCCTGTCTCAATCATTCCATTCCTTTCATACATCCTCAAACACTTCAGTTATCCATTTCTATTACAGTATCACAGTTTTAATTGGTTTATTTATTTTCTCGTGTAAATCAATTTTATCACGGATTTATTTACAATTGTTTTTTTTTTTTAATATTAATGAATCTATTTTAATAACTTTACAATGTTTTATCCACCTATGTTTTGTTCCTGTCTATTGCGTATTGTGCAACTTTCCTAAAGAATTTGAGGACATTGGTACGAACAGTTGCCCATAAAAGAGTTATCTTTATTTTTAATACTAATAGAGAAACGTATTTCTGAAAAGCGAACAGTTTTGCAAAAACACGGGTATAATGTATTTCAACATCATTTCTTTAGATGAATAGGCGTCTAAGATCAGGTATAAATTTGAAAGCATTGATTTTAGAAAATATATTTAATACATACTATATCTTAAGAATACAATGTAGGTTATGGAATAGGTAATATAAAGTGTACGTGATTGATTCTTATCGTTCTTGGTACGTTTTAAAGTTGATTCACTTACAAAGAGTCGAGTAGTAGTTGATTTAATGTTCCTGTATAACCTTTCAGGGGAAAACTAGGCTATGCTCAACGATTGTTAATATTAATATTTATTTATTCCACTCACTACTAATTACAAATAAGGAAAATATGGAAAGGAAATTTTATAGCATTTTATTCTTCTTCTTGGTCACTCCTCATGAGGATAACATTCAGGTAAGTAAAATAATCAGTAATACAGTTTCTGCAAGTTGCTTACTAGTTCACAGGCAGCTATTGGCTTAAAGCTGGTAGCCCATTTAACAGCAGGCGACTTAGAATCATCCTTTAGTCACTGATCATGTTTGATTTCTTCAGATTTAGTAATGGTAGTTTGTCACGACTTTCCGTAATAATATTTTGAGGTTATTTGACTGAACTTAGACCATTAGGCTTATTCCGTACATTGCTTTTTCGTTGAATTGTTCAAAACAACTGGAACAAATCCTAGTGATATCCTTGCTCACATCGTTCGTTTTTAAGTTTAATTTTCTTTTGTGTTTTATTACGTATTTAATTTAGTTTGTTACATTTTGTTTGCTCTTAATTTCTTGCGCAATAAATTCTGACATGTATTATCATACTACGTACAAGATAATCATCTTAACGAGTGTAAAAGGTTTAAACGGGTAATATATATAGTATAGCTAATTTGTTAACAAAAAGCTTTAAGACACGTATTTAAAGTGATTACTCTGAGTAAGAAAAGGATCAATATTTAGCCACTTCTGCATATACAGTGGTAGTTGTGCAACAAGGTGCACTTTGTTGCACGCCAGCCCGCTGATAAATACGTATGCGGCAATCAATGCGAATTACACAACTGGCACCGTTAAATCACTCAACACGTGTTTCACTCATCTACGGGGCATTTTCAGGAGTTATGTTACACCGGTTAGTGCCAAACACAGAGTCACACGCATTTATCAGGGGGCTGGCGGGCGGTGCACATATACTTAATTACACACACACATATATATATATATATATATATATATATATATATATGTGTGTGTGTGTGTGTCTACAATAACTTCTGGCAGTACAAAAACTGCAGGAGCAGATAGAAAACAATACTTTATTTAATATGTAGCAATACGAATTTGGAAAATTTGGACTGAAATAGGTAGTAAGGTCGTGGGAAGTGGTTGGATCCAGGATGCCCAAGATCGATCATCGAAGCGGTCTTTCAGGGAGGCGTAGCGTTGTAGTAGTGATCTATCAGCTGATATGATAATGTTTAATTCTAATTTTGAAAAAAGAACTCTTTTGCAAAATCTATTTGACAGAATAACCACCCGTAATCATACTGTTATTATATGACTCTTCCTCTCTCTCTCTTTCATGTTACATGTGGGTAGGTTCAAATTGTAAAACTCTGTTGGTTGAATTAAATGACAAAAAATACAAGACGACACTTTACAGAATTCTTTAAACTAGATTAAAGAATTGAGATGTGCGACAGTTTGAACACGTGACGTTAGCGGTATGCGGTTCTAGCCAGACTGACGATCGGCCGATTGCAGTATATCTCCTCTTTTCCGCACGAGCATAAGAGAAATAGTTATTCAGACATCTGTTCTCCGTGCGATAGCGTCGGTATAATATTTAATTTCAGCACGATCGTCAGGGAAATCATTCTGCGTACATCTGGCTTCCTTAACAATATTATGCCTCGTATAAAATGCTTCTTAGGAATACATTGCCTTGATTATATGGGATAAAAGGCAGAGGACCGAGACTTACGATCTTATGTCGCAGGTTCAATTTTTGGAATACAATCTCATGTAATTTAAGCTTTGTGTATTTATTATAAAGGATTGCCACTGCTCATAAACAAGTTAATATAAGTAAGAAAAGGACTAATATTTAGCCACTTACGCACATGCAGTGGTAGTCGTGCAATAAAGTACACCGCCCGATAAATGCGTATGCGGCAAACAATGCGAATCACACAACCGCTACCGCCAAATTACTCAACACGTGTTTCACCCCTCCACGGGGCATCTTCAGGAGTTATGTTACACCGATTAGTGTTACACTAATCGGTTTGAGATTGGCGGAAGTGGCTAAATATTGGTCCTTACGTCCAATGAGGATTTCCCCCCGTCTAGAAATTGTAGTTTAGTAACTAAAGGCTCTGACTATGTTAGAGGAAAATTTTGTAAAATTAAAAAAAAATATATTGTTCCTTTTCTTTCTTAGGATGGACTTCCGCGAAGTAACGCTTGATTCCATTAAAAAAATTAGTATAAGATAGGCAGCAGCATTCTCTGTGTATCATAATTAACGATAAAGGCATATCCTCTCTTTAGGGGAATCCAACGTCTTGCACTCGGTGTCTATGGACTGAAATGACGTCGTTATACTAAATCGAAACAATTTGATGACAACAATGACCACTGATCAAGGCTAAGCGATACATGACTAGAAACCTACGTACGTGTATTAATCTACTTATATTAAAAGAACAATGCAAAATTTCTCATTTAAAATTTCGAGTATTTTTTTAAATTATTTTAAAATTATAATGTTTATTACAAATTAATAAGTGTAGCTTGATGTGCGGCTCGTATAAAAGAATTAAGTTGGTCCGTTGACTAAAAAGGTTGCTCACCCCTGGTATAAAATAATATGAACAGCTTCGAGTCGGAGAGACGGTTTTATGGAAGATCTTGCTGCGTTGGATACAAAATAACGATCCAACACTACGCTCATGTTCTGGAAATTTATTTGATTCGCCGTGCGCCGGGCTACCTCCGCTTGTTAGCAAGATCATTCCCAACATTCATATTTCGTATGGCAGCTTAGTTTTACCGCCAACTCGTGTTACAGACTGTAGAGAATATTTATTTTCTTAACTATCTTGTCTCTACTACGTGTTTAGTGTGGAGATTAGTTATCTGAACACGTGTAGGTTCCTAAATTTCTAACATAATTCAAAGGCCGACAACGTAAGTAATGGCTTTGAAATTAAAATTGGAACGCGCAAGAATATTATGACTTGAAAATATTACGTAGTGGCTAACAATAAGGAACGTGAACACACACATACACATTTGTACACCATAGACAATAAATAGTGGAAAAAAAAGAAACCATTAATATGGTATAAGAGGCGGTCTCCAATTTTTTTTAAATTTATTTCGTTTTACTTTATTTTACATCAAAATACTTTATATAAAATCAAAAAGGAAATGTGAAAATATATATACAGAGGTACAAGAGGCGGTCTTATCGCTCGAAGCGATCTCTACCAGACAACCTTTGGATGGAGATGAGAAACATGAAGGAGAGGGCAGTTTAATAACTTCCAGAAGTTAATGGTACCGTAATTTATACAACAGAATATCCACTGCTATACCTAGGCCTTTCATTCTGATTTCCAATAAGACCGTTTGGATGCTACTTGCATTTAGTATTTTCTTACAACCTAAGATCGTCTGTCCGACTTGAGAACGAGCAACAGTAGTCGGAAAAGGAAAAAAAAGAATTATGATAAAGAAACTAGCAATAAAAATGTGATACAGATGTAAGTCATAATAGTAAAAGATAATTAAAACGCTGTCTGGAAGGAAATGGCAAAGGAGTTGATGATATGAATAGAATGAAAAGGAATGAAAGATTATGTAAGAGAAAAAAGATAAATGAGCGAGAGAAATTGAGAAGCACGAAAGAATAGCGAGGAAATAAAATTGGATATTAAATACGTTATTTTAAAAACTTTCCTTGCTTACCCAAGCCATTTCAAAAATAAAAAACAGCAATACTTGTGAATGGATTGTATGCTGCGCTTGCGATAATCTCCATCCTAGAACGATAATGCCTCAACGACTTTTCCGCGTTGTTTGGCCTGCTCACCAGCACTTACAAATTTGCTGAATTATGTCGTTTACTTTCATTCGTCTATGGATCTCTTACTTCTTCATTCAATATCGTAAAAAAACTCCTAGCAATGTCTTCTCCATAGCTTGTTGAGCGCCAATGGGGCCAAGAGTAAGAGACCACGTTTTTTTAATGTAGATTGTTATTGGTTACATAAATCGGTTGTAGAGTTTCATCTGTAGTAATTGAGTGGTATTATACGAGATGTTTCTTAGTTCCTCGAACGCGGTTCCATCCGTATTGGATTCGACATTTGAATTCTTTGTCACACTTAGTGAAGGTATCAAATTTGGCCTATCTTATTACAAAGTAATATAAAAATGGTTACAGAGTGATTAAGTTCATTATTAATAATATAAAAACTGTATCTCTTTCCGAGTCGGCTGTTACGTCACATTTAAATTTGAAATACATGTCGTCCGAAATAATGTACAGCATAATTGGTTATGGGTATAAAAGCTTTAAAGAGTTAAAAGTTTAGCTCATTTTAACAATTAATATATGGTACACAATATTTATAAATCAATTATTTCGTAAATAATATAATAAATATATATATATACTGCGTAAAAAGCGTTTTTAAAATTCGAATTAATACATATTGAAGTAAATGATTATATGTCCGTGCAGACTGTGCTGCCAGGACTTATTCGTTTGTCGCATTTTAATAGAAAACATAAATAAATGTGACATATTTCAGAGTGAGCATTTTATACAGGATTATTCGAAGTAGATGTGTAAACATTTCAAAGCTTTATGCTTACCAGTGCAACATAAGTAATCATCGTTTTTTTATATATATTACTTTGTCTAACATTTTAAATTAAATCCTTTGTATATTTGTGAGCTTAATCTTTGTTTTAGAATATTTACTGACAATCGTTAGAAAACAATCGTGTTATCTTCTTTATGTCTTTCTCTTATTTGTCACGTTGTCTTGCATTCCTTTCCATACTTTAAGTGTAAACAGTACATTCTCGAAGCTGTGGACTCCATATGAAGACGAGGCAACACGCTGATTGGTAACGATGCTTTGGTGATCACTAAACTTCAAAGCTTGGAAGCGAAGTGTTAGGTGATGGGTGTTGTAGACTGTCTTATGGAGAGTATACAGCGCAATTACACCAAATAATTTCTCCATCTCCTTTCTTCAATTATACAACAAGAAGTACGGATTCACGACATCCGTACACTGTTGAAATTCCACCAGCACTAAGCGTTTTGCTAATACTTTTATAGTGTAAACAGTCAAGTCGTGGAATTACCTATCGGCGTCATTGTTTCTAGACAATTATAACTTTCTTCTGGGCAAGCTTGTACCATCGTAGATCATCATCGTTTAAGACCAGGAGAAACAAAGGTAAAATTCTTCGCCTTTAGAGGATATAAAAAAGTCACAGGCTAGTAATCAAAGTATTAAATAAATAAGAAGAAAACTTTGTATTGAAAAGGCATTGTCATTATAAATATATTTTCGATATTGTCGAAGCACAAAGCGTAAAATTTAAAAAAAATTAAAGTGGTTATTTATCTCTCGGAATTGTAGATAAATTAATGTTACTTCTTCTTCTTCTTGAAGTGCCTCTCCAACTAGTGGAGGTTGGCTATCAGCTTCCTGCTCTCTTCCTTATTTTTGGTTCTGCGTAATAGCTCAGCAGCGCTGGCGATTCCGGTCCACTCTCTAATGTTACGAAGCCACGGTTTCTTTCTCCTACCAACCTTCCTTTTACCAGCGACCTTTCCCACCATGATAAGTTGAAGGAGATTGTATCGTTGGTGTCGAAGAACGTGTCCCAAGTAAGCGATTTTCCTTCGTTTTACTGTGAGCATTAGTGCGCGTATATGGCCGATTCGTTTCAGAACTTCGACGTTACTAAACTGTAATAATTATAAGGTTTAATGCCCGAAACTATAACCGAAATTGAAATGTAGATATAAACGCATTAACGCTTCATTTAACTGTGACAGCACTCCGGCAGGCGGTTAATTAGATACTAATCCGATTAAAATTCCAAGTCCGAATTGCTAGCAATTGCCATTAAAGTTGATTGCGCCAAATTGCCAAACACATCGTCATCTGGCCAAACGTTCCGGTCGTTTTAATGAATCTACCACTGAAATAATGCAATTATCAACTGAAATTCAGTGGATCGTGCTCTGAAATAACTGTTATACAGTATAAAACATTAGAGAAACTACGAAACATGTCGTACAATTTACCAAAAGACAGAAGTCAAAAGAAAAAGTTGCCTCTCACAGGAGTATCATAGTCGAATTCAAAGATAAATTCTCCTGTGATTGCCTTTGAATCTAATTAGAGAATCATTCTTAAAAACAAATGGTTTAATAATAATACAGTTTGAAAAATAAACACTTTAACTACTGTATTTAAGACAAACAAAAGTAGTTATAAGAAATAAAATTTTTTCGCACAGCTCAAACACAGAACAATTTGCCGGCTTCCTCATATCGTGAGAAATATAACCCGAGTCTCTGTAACGACAGAGTGAACAGGCGCTTACTGAGTCTGCGTGGTTTATCTTCGACCACATCATATTTTTCAACAGAGGAGTTGGTGTTTAAAGGCGGATAGGTAATCAATAAAAAAGCGACTAAATTTTTTTTGGATTCTTTTCATAGTAAAAGACATTTAAACCTTACCACCCTGGAATCTAGCTTTAAGTAGGAGAATAATGTTAATGGGGCATCAAACATATTTCACAAGTCTATCGCGATCTTCGAAGAGTGGAGCTGGTCCAAATGTTTAGGAGGCACGGGCGATTAGCTGTAATTGTACAAGTTTAAACTCAAGGAGAATCCCTCGCGCACCTGACCCCGCAGTGATTTCTAGGTAGAAGTTAGAATAAGAGTAGAATAGAGGAATATCACTTCTCAGAGTAATAGTGCAAGAGGCAATAAAAAGAAATAATAATTAAATAAGGTCAGGCAAGATCTAAACTACATAAAAACAAATGTATAAAATAAGGAGGCGAAATCTTAAAAGAGATAATCAAAATGTAATACTTTAAAATTAGCAAGGTTTACTGTATCTGTAATATTACAGGAATTGTGGAGAAGATTAAAAGGCGTAATTTGAAAGGTATGTGGAAAATAATTTGTGAAGGAAGAATCAAGTAAACATTGGAAAGAAATCTTGAAGTATGAAAAACGGAATAAAAACTAAAATTAAAACTCTATCGATAAGTAAGAAAAGGACCAATATATAGCTACTTCCGCCATGCGGCAGTAGTCGTGGAATAAAGTGCACCGCCCGCCAACCCGCTTATAAATGCGCGTGCGGTAAACAATACGAAACACAACTACCACCGTTAAATCACTCAACGCGTGTTTCACTGCTGTATGGCGGAAGTAGCTATATATTGGTTCTTTTCTTACTAAGGATAGACTTCCGTAAAATAACGCCTGAATCCATAAGATCTCTATCAATGATAAGGTCCGATATAGGAGTTGAACGCGAAGCTTCTATAATAGGGCCATAAAAAAGACGTATTTCATGAAGTGATCACTACAGACCGTCATCATCATTATATCAGCCGATGTTCACTGCTGCCATCATCCAGAAATTTCTAGCGACAGTGACTATCATGTCCGTTAATCTAGTGGAGGGGCTGAAATGATTTATACTGTTGCGATCGTGCGTTATATCCTTAACATGATAATAATCGGATTACATTCGCAGTGCCGTCACCTTATCAAGGGTTGACACTGCCGCAAATTCAACGGCGCAAAGCTTGACTTAACTATGCGAAAACTATTTCAATTTCCCCTTCACGCGACATTGATCTGTCTCACCAAAAAGACGATCCGACTGGAGGGGTTTTATAAAAAGTTTTAATTACATTTTAACTGGATAACTATAGTTAGACGAAGTAGAAAACATTTAAATGGTTTGAAGTTTTTCACTCTTTTTAAAGTCGCTTAATACACTTGTAGGAGTGGTCGTAGTACTGCAGCTTCTTGTTCTTCGGTAGCTTCTTGTTAATGTTGATGGCTATGGCTATATTCTTATGTTGACGCATGCTGATAGCCGTTTGACCGCACCTCCGCTAGCACTTATAATGAGCGCGGAGATTCTCAACAGCGCGATGCAAACTTTTGTTGCGTCTACTGTGGCGCCATCTGTCATTTATCCGTTTCATTGCCGCCGCCGCCGCGATGCGATCGACGGTCACGTGGGTAAGAGCTCGTTGCTAGGCAACGCGTGTTTGAGTGGCGCGCGATATGCACGCCACACACTATTATAGCTTGAGATACGTTACTCATTTGTTCATATATACATGATGATTGGTTACAGGCATCAAAACTTTAATAATTCACGGATTCACGACATGTGTACATGTGTGAAATTCCTGAAACTCCATCCGCACTAAGTTTGCTAATGACTGAACCAACTTATCGGACTCATTGTTTCCAGACAATTATAGCTCAGGAGTCTTCAACACAAGAGTGAGTAGGTTTTTAGGCTAGCATGTGGCATCGCAGACTTCGTCATAACTTAACATTTACATTTTAATTATAAGTATATATGTTACTAGCTGATCCCGAAAACGTTGTTTTGCAAAAAAAAAAAATTAAAATAAGGGTTGATCGTAGAGGGGTGAAAATTTAGGGTTGTATGTATTTTTGTATGTTGGATTAAGGAAAAAATAAAAACAAAAAAATTTGTCAAAAAAAATAAAAAAAATTTTTTAAGGGTATCCTTATCACTTAGGGGTATGAAAAATAGATAGTAGCCGATCCTTAGACCTACTAAATACGCATATAAAATTTGGTAAAAATCGGTCAAGCCGTTTCAGAGGAGTTCAAGTTCGAACACCGTGACACGAGAATTTTATATATTAGATATACGCATGTATGTATCTTTAAGTATGTATGTCTATGTATGTTTATGTATATTTATGTTCATTTGTTTGCGAATATGTATTTTTTTTGTACACGTGAACTACCCTTTATAAGTACTATTATCTTTTCCTTACTATGGTTGTCTGTAAGAGATTGCCTTGTGTGATAAGAACGCCTATTGTACTTTTCTGTATATTATTGTATCTGTATATTATGTATCTTATCGTGTACAATAAAGAATATTAAATAAATAAATAAAAAACATCTAGCGGAACAGAGGTCAAATGCTTCGCCTATAGAGGATAAAAAATTAATAGTTACACTCTATCAAGATATAATATAGCAAGAAAAAGTGTATTAAAAATTCGGATAGCTATATATAAAATTAATATTCGTTTTCTATATGTCCGTGCAGATTTTGAATCGGCAGAAGTTATTGCTATTTATTCATCACTTTAAACGATAAACATTTGTAACCAATCACCCTGTGTACATAGTGATCACATGTATTTGTTACACACTTGGAGTCTTGGCCTCCGAAGCGAAAGACTTCCACTTTCCTCTATCTTGCGCCATCGTCTGCCATTGGTTGACATTCAATTCACGCAAGTCTACCTCAACGCGATCGATCCACCGATACCTGGGACTACCCACAGGTCTTCGACCCCTCCGTTTTTCCAGGTACGCTACCTTCACGCTCCGATCCGATCCCATTCGCTCCAAGTGACCAAGCCGGCGGATTCGTTGAGCTTTATATTCGCCAATGATATTTCGCTGTGCTGCTAAAGTCTCAATTTCGGCATTCTTTCGGAGCCTCCAAGATCCGTCTTGATTTCTCGCTGGTACCAAGATCTTCCGCATGATTTTGCGTTCCGTCACTATATAAATATATATTTATATGTATATGTATATAGACACACGCGCTTATATATATATACACACGGGCGGAAACTCTAAGAGGCTAATGATTTAGAAGAGTGGGTAACTGTTTTAACGAAAATAGCCCATAAGGACGCCACGAGGAAAACACGGGATGGAAAAACTGCTCGCAAAACACTGCCGATTCCAAACGTGGTTATTTTTAGCGTCCCTTTTCCCTAAGATTAGACGAAAAGGTTTATTTAAGGACATTGCAAAACACACTGTAAATTCATAAGTAGTAGATATATATTGCAGTAATAAATATTATCGATGCCTTTATTTATGTTGTCAAGTGGTATATGTAAGCATTTTTGTAGAACTTCGTAGTCCGTGTAAATATATAGTTCTTTTTTTAATTTTAGATATCTTATCTATCTTCCTTTTTTAATTATATAACTTATAATTACCATCTTTACCAAATAAATTGGTGGTATTTTTTTATTTTATTCATTTATGTATCGCTTATAAAATTTACATTGTAATATGCAAATACAAATAAACTAAGTGATCACTCTGAAAAATAACAGAGATTGCGACAGAGACGGCTAGTAATTTATGAAACATTGTTACATATATTCGGGAACCTATTACCAGTGGTAATGTTAATATATACGATGTGATGTACACATGATATAAACCCTCCCAGAGGTCTAGGTCTAGGTCTACCTATTAAAATTCACCGCACGAAATAATATCAATCAGGCATATTTACACGTACCTTTCGAGTCGTCATTCGTCGCCATTATATTATTAACCTTCACAATGATTTAAAATAACTGATACAGTCGTATACTTTTTTAATCCTTTATAAGCGAAGCTTTTAACCTCTGTCTCGCCTTACCTTATGCGATGGTGAGGCCTAAGACGATATATGCTTGCCTAGAAGAAACCTTTTCACCATTTTTAAGACTCCTAATTATAATTGTAATAAACAATGAGTCCGGTAGGTTGTTTCACTCCTTGGTTGTTCGCACTATAAAAGTACTTGCAATATTTAATGGAATCAGGCGTTACCTCGCGGAAGTCCATCCTAAGTAAGAAAAGGACCAATATTTAGCCACTTCCGCACATGCAGTGGTAGTCGTGCAATAAAATGCACCGCCCGCCAGCAAACACAGAGTCTAATAGTGGCATTAATCGGTGTAACATAACTCCTGAAGATTCCCCGTGGAGGGGTGAAACACGTGTTGAGTAATTTGGTGGTGGCGGTTGTGTGATTCGCATTGTTTGCCGCATACGCATTTATCAGCGGGCTGGCGGGCGGTGCATTTCATTGCACGACTACCACTGCATGTGCGGAAGTGGCTAAATATTGGTCCTTTTCTTACAAAGTACTTGCAAAACGCTTAGTGCTGGTGGAAGGAATTTCAACCGTGTACGGTTGTCGTGAAACCGTGCGTCTCGTTGTTAAATGGAAGGAAGGAGGTGGAGGAATTATTTGGTGTCATTTCGTTGCACACTCTCCAAAATGCAGTCTGTAGAACACCGATAAACTGAAAGCTTTTCGCTGATGCTCTAAGACTTAAAGCGTAGTACTTACTAAGGCATCGTCTTCAATCAGCCTCTTGGCTCGTCCTGTATGTCTGGAATCCAAAGCTGGTACTTAGCAGATTAATCCATATGCTTTATGTATAAATCCACCCGTTAAGTTGATAGTGAAAAG
Source organism: Battus philenor (assembly GCF_028537555.1). Taxonomy (NCBI): domain Eukaryota; kingdom Metazoa; phylum Arthropoda; class Insecta; order Lepidoptera; family Papilionidae; genus Battus; species Battus philenor. Next base: position 15,025,621 of record NW_027181673.1, on the reverse strand, counting down.
CGTTTGGTTAAGCCGCTTATATAGGTGGTAAATCAACGTGCAAGCTTTGGATTTGATATTTTGCACTGTCTCTATATTTATATATACTGCATACGGGTGATTAGTTTAGGTGTAAAATCTTTTGAATGGTGGAAATGTGGCGTATTTGCTGCTAATTGTTCTAAAGTCAATGGTTCCAGAAATAATAAATATGTTAATAATAATATAGTAAGAAAAAACGTTCAGATAATTGGAATTGCTGCATAGTAAAACTAATTATTGTTTACTATCTATTCATGTAGACCTTGTACAGGCAGAAGATAGGCTTTTTAGAAAAAAAAAATTAATGTAACAAATTTCAAGTGTTTATTTCGTACAGGATGTATATGTAAAAGCTATAAAACTTTTTGCAGATGAATGAGCTGTACATTTACACTTATTTATTTAACACTTATTATACAATTTATGTATAACGGTGAACATAAAGCCGCAGGCGTTTTTTGCCAGTTAACAGTTTAGGCGATGCAGAACTAAATTATTGAAGCTTGTTGAAAGAAAAATCAAAATGAGAAGGAAAATAATCACTAAGATAAAAAGCATCTTATATAAATATACTAATGGCTACTACTTACTATAATTATCAATAAATATACCAAACTAAATTTTGAAATATGTACACGTACTACTTATATAAGTATAATAAATAATAAAATCTAATTATCGTGATGATTCCGTCAACAGCTTTTGAACCTCGCTTTGAATGCGCATCGATACCTGATCATCCTAATATCGAGGGGTAGCGCGTTCCAGGAAGAAAATATTATTTTACTAATCTACCTGTATAGTTGTATACTAAAACTAAATACATAATATACTATTATAGTAATACAAGACATTATTAAAAGTTGTCTAACATTTTTTCTTATAAATTTATACTTACAACTTTAACTCTTTAGGACAGTGACTATTTCTTTAGTAACTTGACCACTTCATCAACTTCTTCTATTGTATTTACATGCAGTTACCAGTTTAACATAAGTTGTACTGCAAGCTGAATTTAGACGAGAGGAACCTTATCGAGTTCGCAAAGACAACCGGAACAGACGACTAAGTTTTTCAATCAAGTAAAGGTTACATACCGAGAGGCCCAGAATCGATTTAACTTCCGATGCCTTCCTACATCGAGACGAAGCAAAAGCCTTTGTTTTAAAGAATTGAAAATGTTATTTTATCTTCTTTATATACGACAATGTACGTATTGATGGAACAACATATAACAAAACCTTATTTATTATTTGTATTAGATTCTAATTTATATCATAATCAATTATGTAATATTATATATATATATACATATATATATATATATATATATATATATATATATATATATATATATATATATATATAACACTGTGATTAAAAAGTAAGTTAAATTGTTTATAAAATGTAAATTATTTATTCTTCGAAATCAATTTCATCACCTTCAAAGTAATCCCCGTCAGATTAAACTCACTTTTGCCAACGCTTTTTTCAGACTTGGACGAGTATAGCCGTCAAGACCTTTTTCGATTCGGATTATCTCCTCAATCGTGTCAAAACGGCGTCCCCGCATTGGCCCTTTGAGTTTGCTGAACAGCCAGAAACTCACGGAATGAATTACGTCATAGATAATTTAAAATTTAAATAATTTCGTCCTGGTAGGCATATTTAGACGCATTTTTGAATTGTCTAATATTTTTTAAAATATTTACCATGAATTTCTGGTCTAAAGAAATTTAAGAGTGTTTTATGTATATATAATAATATAAACAAACTGAAATGAGCCAACTGACCAAACTCCACACGTTTTGATCAAGTAGTAACTCTTGAATGCTTTGATGATTTATTTAATATACTTTAAATTTTAGATTTATTAGCAAGAAATCGAAGGTCTAATATATCTTGTGCAACTTTATTATATATTTATTTTTATTTCTTATATTTATCATGTATATTTGTCGTGGCGTATTAATTATATTTTATGGAATCAGGCGTTACCTTGCGGAAGTCCATCCTAAGTAAGAAAAGGGTCAATATTTAGCCACTTCCAATCTGAGAGACTCTGTGTTTGGCACTAATCGGTGTAACATAACTCCTGAAGATGCCCCGAGGAGGGGTGAAACACGTGTCGTGTGATTTGACGGTGGCGGTTGTGTGATCCGCATTATTTGCCGCATACGCATTTATCAGCGGGCTGGCGGGCGGTGCACTTTGTTGCACGACTACCACTGCATGTGCGGAAGTGGCTAAATATTGGTCCTTTTCTTACTATTAATTATATGTTAATAAGTATGTATTGGGTAGCAACCTTCATAATACATATACATATCTTTAAAATATTTTTTTAGGTAATGTTTAGCTTTTAAGGTATAAATATCCTGATAAAACTCTTTTTTGTACAATAAATATCAGTTTCACCCCGTAATGAAATTTAAAAAGATAAATGCCATGAAAATAAATTAAAAATTGAATTTTACTCTAATATACTATAGGAACTACGTCGTCGTTTTAAAAGTCGTTTATATGGATTACTTTCAACTGAAATAGGATGGACTATTATGCTCGTACCATAAAAATTTTCATCAATTCACGCCCTATTGACTGACACTCAATGCTCTTGCAGTAAATAGATCGACTTACAAATAGGTCTTTCATGAACGTTGTATCGTGGAAATTCTTTTATGATCTACATTTTGTACGGATATAGTTGAATGGTGCGAGGACATTGTTAATGTAAAAATATGATTTATTAATTGACATCATTGTTAAGTACAGGTTTGTTGCCGTCTTGAATGGAAGTTTCATTTTCTCTTTGTTTACATAAATGGCGTCTATTAACTTCTAATGCTATTTTGCCGGAATGGCTTTTGAACTCTGCAAGACGTGTATAATATTACAGAAAACTCACTAGATGGCGCTAATTTACAAAACCGGTATCGATTAACTGCACACTGTTGCAAATCACGCAACTAGATGGCGTTGTTATCAATAATGATTATCCTCTTTCAATCATTTACCGTGATAACTTGTGAGCTTTTTGAATGCTAAATGAGCCAAATTTGGCAAGATATTATAGTCAAATTGAACTCCACTATAATCAACGTCATAATGTCAGCCGATAAAAAGGTAAGGCATAAGCCTCTCTCATAGATATTTTTGGACCTCCGTCTTCGGGGGTCTCCCGTTCCCCTTATCTTTTATTGGACAGGGACTTATACTTTTTGTTTCATTTTTTCTTGTTTCATGCCTCACACTGTCTTTCATACCACGCCATATATACCTTACAATTATACGTTATCTCCTGTTCTTCACTACATCTTCAGCAATTTTGTATTTATTATTTTTAACATTAATAATTTTTTTAATCAATATTCATTTTCTTGTTCAATTTCCCTCTATTTAATTTTTTTTGTGAAATTTAAGTTTATATGCTATTGAAACCTTTCCTTGTTATACTATCACAATTAGCTAAGCCTGTATAATTTTTTAACCTTCTTCTTCTTTTCAGCCTAGTAACGTTCACTGCGAGGTATAGGCTTCCCCCAAAGATAGCCGCGAAGGCATGTTCCGCCCCGCCCGCATACAACGACTTCCCTCGTCCTTGACTATGTCAGAGGCTTACCTAGAAGAAGGCTTACCCGCGCCGCGTCTACTGGCTCGTGGTCGACGTCGATTGCTCGACTGATGTGCTCCGCCAATTGCCACAAGCAATTCTTCGAGCTACGCTATTTCGATTCCTCCCTAAAACCTTCAATTTGAGCGCGTGACTACTAAGAAATTCTTGCAGGAACGCACGAAAACTGCGACATATTTTGGTTTTGATGTGAAATAAAACACTTTCATTTAAATAAATATCAATTATATTTAATATTTTCTCTTACGATGGTTTAGAAAAAAAACTATAATCTGTTAAGGGTGTAGCTATGGGGAGGAGGCATACATCTATTAGCATCAGACTCACTGAAACTAGCAGCGCAAAGTTTTGCAAGAGAAACAATGCAGCGTTTTTACGCCGCGTAGCAGTTTTCATAGGATATTCTATATATGCACTGATCTCATAACAGCCCACAATAAACCTAGTTAGGTTTTTTTTGTGTTCACTTTCGTAATCGTCTTAAGTTCTGTACCTAGATCAATAGTTTTACAATCGTTATTATAACGTAAAAATTATTTACACTGTAATAAGAATTTTTAAGAGTTTTTTTTGTAAACTTTTCTAAAAGTCAAATTTCAGGAAAGATATTTCTTACTATTATATCATTACGTTATTTATTATATATGACCAGAAGAAAAAATTATATCGCTAATTTTATCAATATATATTAACACATTTAAAGCTTTTTCACCTATAACTAATCATCCATGAAATTAGATTTTAAAGCCTCATAAAGTTAGAAACGATGTCAAGATATTACTTTGAACTATCCACTTTTAAAGCCGCGGATGTGGAAGCCGCAAAAATGCAGAACTTGATCCCGGACGAAGGCTCCATAAGACTTTTAATCTGTTCCCAGATGTCGCCGGGTCAACCTCGGAGTTCCATAATGTACATTTATTAAGAAATAAAACTTTATAGACCTTGTTTGCACTAGATATCATACGATATTTTTTTTTATTAAAACTCAAATTTAATTTGAAAATTTTCATATTGCTTGGACAACAGAAATTATTGTTCTATAGACATGAGTTATTCATAAACACCTACCTCTATTTATTTGAATTAAAGGCTTAGGTTACGTACGTAATAAGAGCAGATACGACCATACCAACATCAACGCTCTACAGACACTCTAAAACCACCCGGATAGCAACGGGGGCGGATTAGTTCCAGCGCAATGTAGACCTCCACAGGGACCTCAAACTCCCCACGGTCCAAGAGTTATGTCTGGCTTGCTCAAAAACTTACTTTGAGTCGGGGTCCGCGCATCCCAATCCTCTCACGCTACTCCCCCGCACCTTTCACCGCACCCAGAGACGTCCTAAAGATATTCTCCCCGCGCCCATCAGAGGGTTCCCACATGTCTTGAGAAAGGTACTGCATATTTTTTTTTTCAGTGAAATAACATTACAATATTTTATTATAGGAATTAGCATTGCTTGATTGTAGACTGCGAATAGACTCGTCGGTTTGCACTGATCCCGATGCAGCTCGGTGGGCATGGTTCAAGCGCTACTGCAAATGCATTCGCACCGCAGGCGCGTTACTCCGTCGCATCGCAATGCCTCCGTCATTTCCGTCCGACGTACGCAAAAGGCTTCATGACCTTGGCGTATACAAGGTGGAAGACAACGCTTTGGACAACCCTTACCCGTGGGAGATAAATACAACCTTCACTAAACAACATGACAAACAGTTACTGCATTGGGTTAATGAGTGACTTATATTCATGGGTCCGTTAGCAAAAAATACAATGTGTCAATATTATCAAATTATACGTATTTAGTCGTTACGATCTAAAATATACCTTCATCTGGTTATCGTAATTGAATTGAATAATTTTCTTGCCTAAGAGGCTGTAATTAGGTCTGTGGACAATGACAATTGATTGGATTTTTAATGTGAACGGACTATAGATTCAATTCTGTCGATTGATGTTTCGTTCCCACATTATTCTTATGCAACCGTAACCTCTGTACCGCGCCTTAGTTATGCGCACGGCTAGACATGTGAGAGTACCAGCAATCCCCTTTCGTCAGTCTTCCATCAATCCCCGCTATACTGTTCTGAAGCACCATAGAGCAGTTGTAAATGTGTATAGTAATGTATGTATGCACCCCCTCACACAGACACAACACTGCAAGCGCAAACCACTCAGAAACATCAGCAACCACTGCACCTGCAACACTTTACACAGGTTTCCGCGTCTTACATAACATAACAAAACATTATCCACCACGCCACATCACCCGTTTTTAGCGAGCAGCCGCCGCTCCCTAGTCGTGAACAGCGTGGGCGGACCGTGGTTGGATCCGGATCCCTCTTCGACTCACCTGTGGTCCACGCTGCCGTATCAACCCGCAAGCATACTCCAGCAACAAACCCCGTCAAAGCTCTACCTCGAAGTGCTATAGCAACGTGCGAACGTTACCTTGCAACTGGTAAGTGTTCTACCAGCTTTAGATTTTAGTTTTTATTTCTAGTTCACGGACCCTTCCGCTCCGTGAACTCAGTACCGACGAAGCTGTAAAAGCCTTAGGGCTAACGGCATTAACATCGATAGAGAAAAAGCATAGATACGACCCTATAAGAGTTCGTTGCTTCAAGGGATTTTGAGACACATGATCTGACTAACATGAGATATATCTCCATTTTAATTATTTTTGATGAACGCCAACTGCAAGGCTTGCGCCTCCCCCAAAGATCGTCACGATGACATGTTCCGCGCCACCCGTATTCAGCGATGTCTCCCTATGTAGTCGGATCATCTATTGAGGGGCCTATCCACACAGCCTCTATCAACTCGTGGTCGCCACCAGAGAACTTTCGGACCCAACGACCATTGTTTGCACGAACAATATATCCCGCCTATTGCCAATTCAGACGGGCAATCCTTCGAGCTAGCAGTAATCTTTGTTGTTCTGCAGATCTCGTGATTTCTGATTCGATCTCGCAGCGAATAACATAGCCCTCTCCGTTCTTCTCTGGGTGACCTTGAGCCTTCTTATCAGGCCCGTCGTGAGTGACCACGTCTCAGATCCCTGTGTCATCACCGGCAACACACATTGATCAAAGACCTTCGTTTAAGTTTATCTAAATACCTAAAAATATGATACACGCCCCGGTGATGCAGTGAAGCATAGATTCGTTACTTCAAACGACTGAATTTTATATTTTCATCCAAATTTCATCTCGTCGCACCGTCTGTATTAAGCGCATGGAGGGTAACGGGATCTTTCTCAACCTATTTGCATAGACAAATATTTTCACCAACTTTTCTGCGGGAATTACTACTTCTTATCGAGGAAACCTAGACTAGCCTAGAAAAGTCTAGCGTATGCCCAGCAGTAAAGTGTATACTTTTTTTTTATTGTCCCTCGCTATTGGCGGTCTCTCGTTCCCCTATCTTATTTACGGGACAGGGACGTTTTCATCTTATAATGATTCACTTTCTTTTCTCTTCTATTTCCATGCTTTTCTGTCATACTTCACACGATCTATCTATCTTCTACTTATATTCTACAATTTCTAACTTTCTTTTTTTTACTTTCTACAGTTCATTCATCGCCTCAATTCCTTCGCCTACTTCCTTACTCACAGCTTTTCACAGCTTTTGGTTATCACATTATTTTTACTTTATCTTATCTTTTATTTTACATTTTTTTATTTGGTTATTTACTTTATAATTATTTCTAATTGGTTTTAGCTACTATCTGTATTAATTTTGTTTACATTTACTATATGTTTTGTTGTTTTTTTTTGCAATAATAACACTAGCCTGTTGAGTTTTTCGTCTGTTAATAAGGCCATGGTGTCCTCTCTTATTTTTTTGCTCAACCTGCTTTCGAAATCTTACCGAAGTCCTCCGAACGCGGGACAGTGGGCCACGATCTGGTCCACGCCCGGTTCACAGAAGCTGTATATTAAAAGAATATACAATATCTCACACGATAAATGTGACAGCTATTAAATAAATACTTGTTAGTTAATTAATACGTGGCAGCGGGTGGAACACATCGCGTAGCCAACCTGTGGTCTTAGTGGCCGAAAGGTTCTCGAGTGATGACCACTAGCTGGTAGACACGGCGTGGTTACGCCCACCACTAGGTGACCCGACAACTTAGTTAAGGTCACTGGAAGTTTTTTTGGGGAGGCATATGCTTTGTAGTAGTCTCGACGTAGACAGATTGTAAAAAGCTAGGTTATGCTTTAACCTAAGATTAACCTAACCTAACCTAAGATTCTTTTATTTTGCCTTTATTGCTATTTCATGAAAAGCTCCGATTTACTACAATAAGCCGTTAATTTTTTCTTTTTTTCTTAAACTTTCACCATCTTCTACCTAATTGACTCTACGATATAGGCTGTATCATTTGTAGTGCGTTTTGTTAAGCATTCAGTTTTATTGTAATTTCGTATAGGAATAAAAAAAACACAAAGTGAAATTAAAAATATCTAATATATAAAATTCTCGTGTCACGGTGTTCGAACTTGAACTCCTCCGAAACGGCTTGACCGATTTTTACCAAATTTTACATGCGTATTCAGTATGTCTGAGAATCGGCTACTATCTATTTTCCATTCCCCTAAGTGATAAGGGTGGTCCACCCCTAAATTTTATTTTTAATTTTTAGACAATTTTTTTGGTTTTAATTTTATTATGATTCAGCATACAAAAATACATGCAAACCTAAATTTTCACCCCTCTACTATCAACCCTTATCTTACATTTGTTAATTAAAAACTTTAATTTTTTTTGCAAAGCAACGTTTGCGGGATCAGCTAGTATCAATATATAAATCTTATTATAGCAATTCTTAGTTGACGGAAATGTGCTTAATTTGGTAACGAACTAATGGTAGCTTATTACATACAATGTTAAAGTAATTGACGATTCAAAAATTCTTGTAAAAGCCTATTCAAATATGAATATATTGATATACATTATAATATTATTCACGTATGGTCATTTGTTAAGGCTGTATTTAAGTGAAAACCATTTTTAACACCAGAACACTTGTACGTATAATATCGTTTACTCAATACAAAAGACGGAAGATTTCGAGCATCTTCCCGAAAGACTCATCACGTAATTATATTACGTCGCCGTGAAATTGGGTTAACTTTGCAGAAACAACACTCACTTTAAAGGGCCGTAAAGGGTAGCATGAGTTTTAATGAGTAATTTCGTTTTCTACAGCTTAATAAAGTCTTAGTATAATTTCCATAAAAGCTCCCCAGTAATATGTCCTAATATTATAAAGCTGCATATATTATAAGAGCTATATCATATCTATACGAGTATATCAGTAACATAATTTTTACGATGCTATATAATTTAACAAAGGAAATTATTACATTTTTAAATCGAATTCTTGTTCTATTTTTAAAGTTTAAAATTACTAATACAATCTAAAACTAACGTTCTTATTAGTTCATCTTATCAACGTAAGATTAATTTTAATAAACGATTATAATAATTTCATATAATAAAGCAAATTTGAATAAGTTTTGCTTGGAGTTTCATTGCTAGAACGAATCAGAAATAAGGAGATCCGTGAAAGAACGAAGGTAGGTAGCTCGAAGAATTGCTCATCTGAAATGAAATAGCTTCTCGAGTGGGTGGGTGGTGGGTGGTTCGACGAAATGGTTACGATCAAGGAGGGTCACTAAATGCAGATAGTGGAAGACCGCTCATTGTGGAAACCTTTGGTGGTGGCATATTCTTCGTAGTCTTCTATCAGCTGAAAAGTAAAAAAGAAGAACGAATTTAATAAAATCCCTTAAAAAGAACATAAGTTTATTGTACTTTAGTTAAATATTTATCCCGTTACGGTACTAAATTTCTTATTTAAGTCCGTTGTAAAGGAGTCTGCACACGTACTTTTCAATTTACTGTGTTTTCTAATATTTTAATATTATTAATTATTGCATTGAAACGTAGCACCCTGTGTATTAGTGAGAGCAATAATTATCTATTTTAAATGAATAAATGATTACTATTGTAATTTACAATGAAACATCTTCTGTGTCCAATATCCGTCTATAGTATATTAGAAGAAAGTCTACCACCAATATATGTTAGCAGTGATTATTTATGCTACTGAAACGTGATCTCTCTGGAACGCATCGGTAAACTCAGTGATGATGATCAGTGATGAAGAGGGCTATACGGAATATCTATAGCAGATTAAATTAGGAATGTGGCAGTGGCAGCAGACATGTAGCCAATGAACAGATGGATGTTGGAGCATAAGGTTCTGGAGGAGAGACCTCACCAGCAAGCGCAGCAAAGGACATTCAACCACATGGTGGACAGACGACTGTATTAACTTCATCGGAGGACGAACAGATACAGAACGCTTTTAGACGATCATATTCCATCATCATCACCACTTCAACTACAAGACGTCTACTGCTAGACTTCCAACGACTTCGAGAAGGTCGTCTATCAATTTCAGTCAATATCACAAGACAATTATAAATCCGGTACAGGACGGATTTATAAGCAACCTTAAAAAAATATTATTATAAAAATAATAATACACTATTCAAAAATAATATACCGATGTTAATGCGTGAAATTAAATGTTGATCCTCACTCAGGAAGCTAATTATTGGTAAGATCTCTTCATGTAATTATATTTGTGAAGAGCAACTATTGAGTTTCTTCTCAGCAGAACAGCCTTCCGAGCCGGTGGTAGCTTCCTGTAGGGAAAACAATGCTGACATTTTATATTAATGGACGATTCGAAAGTGTTTAAAATAGCTTTTTTTGTTTGTTTGCTGTCCAACATATTTGAAGGTTAAAGAAGCCTTCTTCTTATAGCGCCGCGTTCACTGGCTCCGTCGGCCGGTTTTGCACCATCATCATCTTCGGGACCGTCGATACTATCATGCCCGTCGAAGTTTGTAATACGTAGGTTACTTAAATAATTAACTTTGACTTCGATTTTGATTTTTGATTTAGTCCTCCTTGTAGGTGGACGTCCAACACTGCGTTTACCGATCCTATTGATTTATCAATACGTCCAAAAATAGAACAACTACCGTAATATGCTTCACTAAACCTCTATTGCAAGTTAGTTTTCGATCTGCCGGATCTATCAGAGCTTTAATTCCATCGACGCGCACTACAGATACTAGCGTATCCATGTCTCGAAAAAATGCAAATCGTTCCCACGTTCGTGAGCGTATCTTTATACTCTGTTTATTCAAACAGAACCCGACAAAGCTTAAAGCTTATCAGATCAAATATGTAAGCGAGTTACCGTGATACCTCAAAGGTTTTAGCGCGATGTTTCGGTACGTTCAGAATATATATAAATAAAAGTGAACCTTGAAGTTGGCTGTATATATTTTTTAAATTGTATTAGACAAAATATCATATTAGTAATGGAAAACGACACATTTAATGGAATCAGGCGTTACCTTGCGGAAGTCCATCCTAAGTAAGAAAAGGACAAAGGCCAAATTACTCACTAATCGGTGTAATATAACTCCTGAAGATGCTCCGTGGAGGGGTGAAACACGTGTTGAGTGATTTGGCAGTGGCGGTTGTGTGATTCGCATTGTTTGCCGCATACGCATTTATCAGCGGGCTGGCGGGCCGTGCACTTTGTTGCACGACTGCCTTTGCATGTGCGGAAGTGGCTAAATATTGGTCCTTTTCTTACTTTGGAAAACAACGCTTCTCTGGAGTACATAGGCAAACATATTACCGTGAATCAAAACCAAAAAATCAGGTGTTGGAACGTAATCAAATAAAAAAGAGTAGAACATGTAATAATTGGTTAAAACTATAATAATTTTATAATGCAACTAAAAATATAGTGGGTCTTGAGGTAGTAACAATACGAAGCCCAAAGTAGAAGTGTGTCTATTCATTTAAACTTCCCTCGTATTTATATAGATGTTAATGAACAATTATATTTCTGTGGGATTCCCCTTTTTGATGCGACGCTGCCTAAGATATAATTTTGCCCCAACAATATATTATTTTATTAATATATTATGGTTATGTTATGGGCTCATTAATAAAATGTTATGCAAAAACAAAATGATAATGTGAATGTGCCTTAATTTTTACAACATATATATATACTTCATAACTTATTTAAAACCTATTCTATATAGAGATCTATATCTTCATCATAAATATGAAATCACAGTGATATTTAGCGCTTTTTTTATAAATTAAAGGATCTTCACATTATGACATTACTTTTGCACCAACTAATTCTGTTTTACAGGGTTATACGTTACTTAGAAAAGTCGCAGAAAAAGAACGAGTAAAAATACACGTAGTATATAATATATATAATATTTGAGCATATGTTCAATAAATTTAAAAGTTCCTGTTAAAAATGATGTGTTTAATATTGAAATTTCATATCAGAACGAGTTCGCAGTGAAGTTTTTTAGTTCAAGGATATCATTGGTGAACCAATTTTCATTCCAGTTTCTATTAAGTTTGTATATCAACCACTATATATGTACAATATATATTTATAATATCTATGACGTCATCAAACAATAATCCTACTTCGATATCTAAAAGATATCCTTAAATAAAGTCAGAAGAAAACGACGTCAAATCCGATGACAAATTTATATATCGTCTCCATAATCTTAAAGTGAATTCTATTGTACCTATTATGAAAGTTTTCAATATGACATCGCACATTGGTCTATTCTTGCTTGACAATAAGTATTAAATTGACTTCAGGATTCAAACCAACTACCCGGCTTTGTTGAATAGAATGCGGCCCAAGTTACAAGCTGTTTTACTATTTAAACAATAGACGCAAACCGAGTTTCTTAGTTATATAAATACATTTAAAAAACTTTTAAGTTAAACGGTTTTTTGATACCCATATTGAGAGAGTTAAGGAAAAATATGTAATCCGCCATTTTGTATCGGCGGCTATCTTAGATTTATATTGTTATTGATTTTATTATATTGTATTGTCATCTAAATTAAATGTGTGTACCAAATTTCAGATCAATCTGACAACGGGAAGGTGCTTAAATTTCAATTTCCTATTTTGACCCAAACAAATTCCGTACGGGTCGAACTAAATAAAACCGTTTCATTACAGCAGATACGGTTTCATATACACCTATAGGCGCCTTAACATATGTAAACATTCATCACGTCAACCAATCTTACTTTTATACCTGTTGCTTGGAGTTTTGGTGCTAAATCTAATCTGAAATGAGGGTATCTGCAGAAGAACCAAGTTTACCAGTATAGCTCGAAGAATTGCTCGTCTAAAATGGCAGTAAAAGGGGCATATCGCTTGTGCAACTGATTGCCGTTGGAGCTGAAAAGATATGGAGTGGCGATCATGAGTAAATAGACTTTGGCAAAGACCTCAACAAGGTAGACCGACAGTATAATTAAGGTTGCAAAAGGCCGCTGGATGCGGACAGATCAAGACCAGTTACAGTGGCGTTGCAACGGCTATCGCCTAAAAGAAGAAGAAGATACAGTCTTTTTATTCTTGTTACTCGTCTGTGTTCTGTCCAATGTGCGTTCTTGTCCTACTAGACATACAGAGTTAACCCCTTCTAATTTACACAACCAAATGCCAAACTCACGTATTTTAATTCATCGTTAATTTCATTTTTGAAAAAAATGGTGATTCCAATTTGATAGAAATAAGAATCAAATTGAGATTCTCTTCGGCTAACTTCAGTTCAAAACATTCAGCTACAGCAGTTCAAAAGTCGCCTTGACTTGTGAAGAGTCTACAACAAAATCAGTAGTGTTTTCTTTGTTGTGTAATTACTCTCTCCCTTTTTCTCCCCCTCTCTCTCTCTCTCTTTAGATAGGATGTTCAAACGCAAGCTAAGATTTAATTTTCTCCTACTACGAGTACTAATTCTACCTGCTCTTTTTGCCGCTTGGACATTATGTGATGCGTCTGACTCGACTATACTGTTTCTTCATCCTTCTAGGTGGTATTGGGTGGAGCAGTGGTCTTTAAATAATCTAGACCAAATCATCGTGGCGCCGTGTTAGTGTTGATAAATACTGTTTCTAATAACTAAAGAAATACTTGAACTGCTAAAATAATTCATATTAACTAGTTTATGTATCACAGAATCCCATTGAGGACTAAATTCTTACAGGCAACCTTACCAGATAACTCTGTCATAAACACGTCACCTCGTCTCTCGTATAAATAAATGTTCGTAGTTATTTGTTAACATCTCATGTCCATAGACAATAATTTTTATTGTCCATGAAACATGGTGAGATATAGAGTGATTAGTTCCAAAAGTGTAAAAGTTTCAAAAGGTTGAATGTATAGCTAGCTTCTTTGCTGACAATTATTGTATGGTACAAGCTAATTGAAAATCAATGGTTACAAAAATAATAAATAAAATAACATAATTTATATATCATAAAGAAAAATACTTAATAATTTTAATTTATTATTACTACATATTAAAATTAATAATTGTTTATTATCTGTCTATGTAGACTTTGTTACTGCTGTTCAAAGTTATATTTCTCAGTGATCATCGTGATGTGATTCGAATTAGGTGTAAAAGAATAAAAGATTAAAATGAGTTGTAATTAATTTTAAAGCTTTTATACTTAATTTCGATCACCCTGTATACGTATTAAAATTAAATCCTTATGTTCTATGTCTTCTAAGAACAATTTTAAGCCTGTATGACCGTGTACATAATGAGGCGGGAGCAATATCACTTCGCACGAACTCGTGCGTGTATTGCACGGACGAGACTTGAGATGCGATCGCAAGATTCGGCAACCGCCGCACAGATACTGCCGTACAACCTGAGGATGTTAATATGGAGTAGCGATGAGGAAGTGGTCGTACGAAATGTATTTTTAAAAAGTGGACTTTATTAGGACGTCGTTAAAATAGATTGAGAGACTTATTTTTTTACTTAAAAACTGTAACAAAAGCGTAGGCAAAAAATATTTAGAAATATCAAACGTAAACATAAAAGCAAAAGCACGGACGCTAACCTATGTTGAACGTAGAACCTTATAATAAAAAAATATTCTTAGGCTTAAAGTCTTAACAGTACAAAGCCCGACGGTAGGTTAGTTCTGTGATCATTTCAGCAATAAATGCAGAATAATTCCTTTTACAATTCAACAATACTGAAAATAGCTTTGTTTGTAGATCTTCTGAAACACGAGACGTACCTTTTGCCTGAAAGATGCGCTTTTCATCTAACAAAGAGCTTTTGATGCTGCAGAACGGTTGATCTCGGGGACGTTTTTATTGAAAATGCGCATTTATCCAGTTCGTAATTTAAAAAGCAAAGTTGATTTAAGAATTGCAAGATTTGAAATCCAATTCCTTCCTCGAGTGTTTTCACTGTTCGTTTTATATTTTTAAGGTTCAGAATAATGAAGTCAATACTATGAAATATAATTTGTAACTTGTCTTTAAAAACATGATTTTATGTATTTAATGGAATCAGGCGTTACCTTGCGGAAGTCCATCCTAAGTAAGAAAAGGACCAATATTTAGCCACTTCCGCACATGCAGTGGTAGTCGTGCAATACATGCACCGCCCGCCAGCCCGCTGATAGATGCGTATGCGGCAAACAATGCAAATCACACAACCGCCACTGCCAAATTACTCAACACGTGTTTCGCCCCTCCACGGGGCATCTTCAGGAGTTATGTTACACCGATTAGTGCCAAACACAGAGTGATGATTTTATGTATAATTTTTATATACAAAGATGTACTGCATTTGCGTTGCTTCATCAAAAGTTCTTAGTTTTATCCCATAAACCTTTTCGAGATATCCTTCAAAAATGATATAACATAATCGCCACGCTTAATATGCAGGTTAATAATCGCAGTGTGGTATTATGGTACGCAGAGGAAGATCCAGTCCATCCTCTGTAAAATTGTTTGTGAGCAGTGACAATCCTATGTAATAAATGCGCAAACTGTGAATTATATGATATTATAACCCGGGAATCGAAACCGTGATCTGTGATAGTCTAAGTTATTGATTTCTCTTCATCTTTGCAATTTAATTTACCTCGATGCACCATCGGCATTTACACATCTATGTTTATAAATCGATTACTTATTTCTCTTGCCCAGGAGTGTGTATAGGTCATGGAAGTAGCTCATAGAATTGCTTATCTGAAGTCGCAGCGGGGTAGGGGGTACATCGCTTGAGCTGATGGTCGTTCGAGTGGCGACCATGAGCGAGATAGACATGGCAAGGGTAAGTTTCCCACTAGATGGTGCGATAACATAGTTAAGATCGCGGGTATTTATTGAATACGGGCAACGTAAGGCTGGTGATCGTATCAATATTTGGGGAAAACCAATACCCCTCCTAGGCATTGGCTTTCCTCAAATATCGTCTTTATTGACTGACATGATTTCTTTGTCATTCCCCTTCTTGAGGATGACTTTAACGATTACTAATAATTTTTTTTATAATTTTTGTTAGATTTATTTTTCAAAACATTCTTATAGGAAAAAAGACAATTTCCATTGCGACCTGCATTTGCAATGTTAATAAATAAATCATAAAGACATTAGTTGTGTGTTTATGAGGCTTTTATATTAAAATTTTACATTATCAAATTCATATTATATTTTGTAGCACCGTTGAAAAGCATCAAAATTGTTCATTAGGCCGACTTACTAAATGTGCTAAAATTTAATAATAGCTATATATTAGGAAGGCCAAAGTAATGACATTTTCTTAAGTTAAATTCACACGACTAAATTTTTAACAAGTTTTTATTTCTAATCAACAATATCTTCGTTTTCAACAACCTTTTGCCATCTAGTATAAAAATCAATGCCGGAGCGGTAAAAAATCAATCGGCTTTTTTGTAAAATATGTCGACAGAAACGGCATTACTTTCCGGTCCTCCTAATAATTAAAACATTTGGCCGATATAAATAAACTTTTTTATCTTAATTCAACAGACATTAGCGTCTGTGTCCTTGAATGTAATTTTTTTTTGATCGTATTTCTTCATGTCTGTGTTTACTTAGTCTCTTAAAGTATTTCTTAACTTAAATATTAGGTTGTTATATCATTGAATCACTGTAAGCCGGTGACTCTGGGTCAGTTCCCAATCATCTGAAAAATACCCTGCAGAAATAATTTAACATCAAAAACTTTCCATTATTGTTCTATTATCAGGTGGATAGATGACCCCTTTAAAATAAGAAGACGATGCCCTATCAAGGCCTGTCTACCAGTGGATGTCTTAATTGAAAAGATGATCATCATATATTTTATTTTTAAATCATATGAATGTATTTGTATAGCAACAATTAAAATGCGAATTTTATTGTAAGAAATCTTTGGTAGTAATTAACAATAAATTATTGGATGATTTTAATTAATAAATCACGAAATAATAAATGTTTCGCACCTGTGAATTGTTAGTAACCTTGAATGCCAGATTAATTAAAAACGACCCCAATTCACAATGGAAGGTCATATTTCGATGTCAAACAAAAATTCAAATTTATATTAATAAATCGATTATCTATGAAAAGATATAAATTTTTGTTTCTCGTTATAGCACACCGTCAACGTGCTGTAACGACAAGAAATTATATTGCATAATTAATTGTACTATTACATACAGGGTGATTGGATATACGTGTAAATCTTTAGCAACTTAGCTTCCGATTTTTCACGGAGCGTACAGCGAGGAGCCGGTCTCGCGCCGGCGCGAGATGTCTACTCATTTAATTCTACTAGTCAACACGTCGCCGGCATTGCGCGAAGTAACATGCTAACGTGTTTGCAAGGCGCCTGAACATTCCAACTTCGTTGGCTGTCTATTGGGTTCTAATTGTATTTTATATTTTTTTATTACGCCGGCAGCGACAGAGAGAATTCTTTCAGCGGTGCCGGTCTCGCGCCAGCGCGTGATGTTCTTGATTTCTCTTTTTTTTTTTGTTAAAATTATCTTAAATATACAAAAAGTACTTAAATAATAAGATTTTAATCCTTTTAAAATAAATAATAAATGTTGGATTTTGACTGACTTATGTTCAAAAGATTGGCAGTGAAGCCGTTGAGAGAGTGAATGTATTGCACATTTGACAGCAATAATCTTTTCATACATTTTTTTAATTAAACTGTATAAATCGATCACTCTGTAACGAAATTTTTTTAATGCGACAGGGTTTAATACCTTTGGCAATATAGCCTGCACGTAGAAATAGTTAACAATATTTAATGTAAATTCGTAGTAAAAACCATTTTTAAAATGGTTTTTACTTATCACGTTATATATTATTTCTGGATCCATTGATAAGATACAATAATTATTTGAATTGAATGTTATATTAGACTAGTTACGTACGGCGATCGTTGCACTGAGCGAGTAAACGCAACCCCCTACTCGTGTGCCCTGTACCTTGAGGTCCTGTGAATACCCCATTGAGGATTTCAATCTGATTCTACAATAGTATCTCTCAACGCGTGAAGACACATTCTTCTCATAAAGTTCACAAGTCGTTACTTTGAATCAGTGATTCCCAAAGTGGTCTATATCGACCTCTTGGGGTCTATGACAACCTGCAAGGAGTCTACGTCAGCAAAAAAATAATTGAGGGTCCATGAAATGAAAATGGGAGTCCACGATAGTGGATCTCAACAAATACACTGACAGTACCTATTTACTTACATCATACTATCTTATAATATCAAAACATTTACATTATTTATAAAAGTACCTATGAAGTAAAAAATTTATTATAATTGTTTATAAAATTGTGTTAGTTGTAGGATGTTGGTATTCGTTTTGTGGTCGCGATACATTTTTAATTGTAAAAACCTGAGAGTCGCAGTCTCGTGTTTATTTAAGGTTACGTATATTTTACATAAAGATGCAAAATTTTATTTTGAGTAGTTTTAATTTAAATTAAATTAAGAAATGTATAAAGTAACATGTGTTTTTACTTTAAGTTTTTAACACTAAACTTCACTACAATTAGAAATTTACAGGAAATCAATATCAGGTAAGTAGAGGTTCTACCCAACACGTAAAAACATGGCAAGGGGTCTACGACATAAAAAGTTTGGGGAACTCTGCTTTAAATGAACCTATGGATGTACATACGAATAAATGAATGAAATTTACTGAACTAATACGTAAATAAATGTATACTTCGTCAAGACTTGACAAATCAAACACATATACGTTTCGGCTGAATAATGGAGGCTGTGTTCATATCTTATATTTAAACGACAAGCTTTAGCAGCCAATGACATCAATAACTCCCGCCTTGTCAGAGCACACAATGCGCTGTAATATGGCGCGAGCGTGAATTTTATCTTCGTTTGTGGCACAAGCCTTAAACGACTAGCGGTAAACACATTAAAATAAATATATACGCACTTGCACTATTTTTAAAATAGTGTAAACCTGTTTTTTTTTCTTCTTTTTATGATAATAGTCTTAAAAGTTTGGTCTGTGTAGTATATTTGACCGGTTGAATAAATAATTTAATTTTGTTCAGAAACGTCATAATTCTAATGTAGATAACCGATACAGATAAATCCAAAAATTTGGTAGCCTCCAGGACGCTCATCATCCACGAGGGTCAGGGGATAAAGTGCGAGGCATCAGGTCACTCCAACTCGCGCGTTATGTGGCGAATATGGCAACCGCCACACAGGTACTGGCGCACGATATGGATACAACAACTTGTGAAGAGCGTCAGAAGATGTTGAATACAGAAAGCATAAAATTGGTTCTTTTGGAAATTTGAGAGGTAGGGGGCTATGTCAAGAAGTGGGCATCTTACGGGTGAAGTAATTATGATAATGATACATTGAAATATATCACAACTTATGAAGTTTCTAAACGTCGATAAAGATGGCGTTCGTTACATAACTTTGGAGGAAGGCGATAGATGGCGCTAAGTGACTATTGTTTTGCGCTATGGTTTGAAGCAACTACATAAAAGTGTTTCTTGCTTGAATTGTAAATTTATTATAAAGAAACAATAGACCGACATACAAGTTGTGAGCCTGAAACATTAAGCCAGTTACAATTGTAATGACACAATTTTGCTGCTTACAATTTGGCAGGCGCATTTCATAATTTTATTTTGTCTTTTGGCATTAAAAACTACACAGTTAAAACCTCTAACTGTATAAGAAATGTTACTTCGTATATTGTTGGAGTTCCATAGCAATAATATTATCTTGAGCATTCCTTGTTACGGTCGTATAGGTAAATGAATGATATTTGTCTTGTCCCAAAATATAATATTTATTAATTTTATAAGAATCAAACTATCAGGATACAAAAGGGTACTTTGAAACTGTCCGTATTTTTTACGTCAGTTTACGGCTTAGTGCCGTGAATCTCGGTTTAAAGAAATCGATATTCTTATGGTGGCTTCACAATGTTTATGATAATATTTTGTACGTTTACTATAATTATAAAAGAAATAGGAGACATCCATAGTGCATGTAGACTTTGTGAAAAACTGGATATATCAAACCTTGGATTGCAAAATTTCTCTAATTCATTTGTTATAACAAAATTGCGCAAAACATTATTCGATTTCCATTTGCAAAATTCAAAACGATTATTAAAAGTAAATTAAAGGAAAACGCTTGTTATTCAATAAACGGATATTAAAATTATAAGAATCCTAGGCAGCGATGTCGCCTGATTATTTTAATTTCATTTAAGTTATATCAGATCTTTGTATGTATAAATCTGTGTGGTTAAACTATTAAAAGATATGTCATGGAATTTCTTTTTGCTTTTCCTCCACATGTATAACGCCTTGCGAAGCAGAATGTAATATATTTTTTTTAAAGTTGACGATCGATAAGAGTTCAAATGTTGAATAAATTGTTCTATTTATTTATTTACTTTATTGGAGATAAACAGTAACAAAAGGCAGTAAGAAAGTACAAACTTAGAAGCTTGGAAAAAGAAAATTAGTTACAATTGTTACCTTTTAACTATCTCACTATAGAAACAAATAAAAACATTACTAAATAGGGATCAAAGACTATGGTTTATATATTTATATTATGTTTGTTTATATATTTATATATTTATGTTATGGTTTATCTTTATCTTATCATATTTTTAACGGTTTATAACAAGAACTTAAATCATGTTTTATATACATTTATCGTACATTTGTGTCGTCGTTTATTGACGACTTTATCACGAAAAGAAAAAGAGTCGAACATATAGGCTTGATAGAATATACTCAGCAGTCCGAGAAAACTAGAGGGTTAGGTTTTCCAGATGATGGGCAGCAAGTGACCCATGACGCGATTTTCGGAAACTTAGTTAACATAATCGCGTAGGTTATTGCAGATAATTGACTTAATGCTGGCTTATGAGCAACATGAAACTGAAACACGTGTTGAGTGAATTAACGGTGGTAGTTGTGTTTCGCATTGTTTGCCGCATGTGCATTTTTTAGCGGGCCGGCGGGCGGTGACTTCATTGCACGACTACTGCTGCATAGCGGAAGTAGCTATATATTAGTCTCCTTTTTACTTAGGATGGACTTCCGCAAAGTAACGTCTGAATGTATTACAAATTTCATCTCCTTGCGATAAAACGCATTTTTGCCAACGCTTTTCAGTTTAGTTCTCGAAATAGTGTCGGTATAGCGCGAATTATAAACGTGAAATTGAAACCCGTAGTACGTCAAGGGAACGTCACCGTGTAATGATGGTAGTGGGCTGACTACCAACTCGTCTTATTCAGAAACGAAGGATATGGTAGTACAGTTCCACAGAGAGTTACCTACAATGCTGGTAATAATATAAAAGTTTATAGAGTCTAAACATAGGTGGTCTCTCTCCCAAAGTTCATTTTTCAAACTTAGAAATTCTTCGTGAAATGCAAATCAAATATATATTTAAGAGGTATGAAAAAAATATTGTTACACTAAATAAATATTTATTTAGTGTAACAATATTTATTGAAAATATATAAATATAAGAGAGAATATTTATATTATATATTTTAAATATTAATTTGGCGATATAGTCAAGGAGCGCAAGACCGATCATTGCGGCGGTCTTTAGCAGGGGGGGTTCTATGACATGCATTGGGTGTCCGCTGCCATGGTGGTGATGATGATGATGGCGAATTGGCCACAATTTTTAGTTATGATTCATATAGGTAAGTTATTTTATATAATGAAGTAATACGACAAATAATCCAAACCAAAAATGACTGGCAAGCAAGTTTGCCCTCCTAGTATAAAAGAAGTAAAAATGGCGGTTTAAAAATAACAACAGAATATTACTTAAGAAAAATAAGAAATAATTAAAAAATAAAAAAAAAACAAAACTTCGCTGCTTCTTTCCGTGACAAGCGACGTCGTCTTGAACCCCGAAGTCAATTCCTCTGCATTATAGCCGGGGTCGGTGTTATCATTTATTGTACGTATTGTTGGAGATACCTTATTTTCAACGTCCATTGTTGCTACAACACAACGACGACTTAATATTTTATAACGGAGTTTTCAATGTATACACACAATTATTATGGTCGAGAACAATTTTACTTG
Organism: Battus philenor; assembly: GCF_028537555.1. NCBI lineage: Eukaryota > Metazoa > Arthropoda > Insecta > Lepidoptera > Papilionidae > Battus > Battus philenor. The sequence goes on along the minus strand of NW_027181673.1, from coordinate 15,003,382 downwards.
TTGCAAACGTCTAAATAGGATAGTGGAATGTTTTTTTATCGAAGAATATGACGATTTTTGTTCGACTCAAAATCAGTTATATTAAATGTTCTAATGCAAATATTAAACAATGAATCTGATATATGAATATATGTGAATCAAATGTGTGAATGTATAGCCCGTATGTCAGCATATAGCTTTTAATCTTTTATACCCATTTCAAATCACCCTGAATAAAGTGATAACCATTAAATGTTGCATATCCTATATTAGCCTCGCTCGGCAGGCGGTTTGTTTATTTTTTTTTATTAATGTAATGGAATAGGCATTTGTCTTTCTTCTCGCCTGATAGAAAGTGAAGATGAAGGTGGTATAGGCTCATCCAAAATAAACCTGTTCACTGTTTTTGAAGGCTCCAGAGTTCAACATTAGCACATTTCACATGCACATTGTAGAAATATGTACATTACTTGGAAAAGGTATTACATAAATACAAAAAAATAAGAATGGCTACCAATTTTTTTATTTTAGAGACCAAGAAAGTGCACATGAAATATGAGTTATAAATATACAATTATTTGAACAATCTAAAAATATCAGTCGAAGAAAAATAAACGAAAAAAACAAAACCTGCCTTTCTCTGTCAGTTGAGTTAGAAAAATATTGCCTTTTCTCAAAATTAACTTTCAACTTTTAATTACGCAAACAAAAAGTTGGTGAAAAAGCTTCTTGTACTCCAACTGAAAATTCGGCTGGACTTCAACGGAACTTGTCAGAGTTGTCACAGTTTTTGTAGGAGCCGAAAACTTCTTATTTGTAGCGAAGACGAAACTGAAAGAGAACAAAAACTTTGGCATTTCTACAACAATTTCAAATTAATATTTTAATATAAAAATTATAATATTTATAGCAATTAGGATAAAACCTTAACCCAGGTTTTATATCTTGACCAAAATACCAACAACACGAGAATTAAAATGTAATAATATAAGCATAGTGATACAAATAGATTATGCATAAACTTCTAAGCGATAATATTTGTCCACCAGGAAAAACCTTCCAGTTAGGCAAGTTCAACTTCGAGAGGAAGATCACTCGCCCAAATCAACGTTCAGGAACCTCCGAAACAACTTCTTATACAAAAGCAATAAAAATCTTTGATCAGTGTGTGTTGCAGGTGATGTTCAGCGGAGTTGAGATGTGGCCGTTTACAAAAAGCCTAATACTAAAGGTTTAAGGTAACTCAAAGAGAGGAGATGTCTATGGTAGAACCTTTACTGCAAGATAGAAATAGAATAATTGCATATTCGTCTTAGGAAATCCTCAAAACAAGCAAGGTTACCGAGGTATTGGTCGTCCGAAGTGGTAAGAGTACGTGCAATCGACGCAACATTACCAAGTGATGATTACGAACCGGTAGGTGTGATGTGGGTAGACTTGCCACAAGGCAAGTTAAAGTGGGTAGACTTGCGACGACTGTATCAACGTCGCTGGAAGTCGTAAACATAACTGCTAGACGAGAACAGAAGAAAATGTGACGAATAGAAGAGGATATAGTGATAGAAGTGATGGATGAAAGAGGAGAACAAAAATAAAATAGTAACAATGAAGCAAAATTATTGCTAAATAAAGTTCCTGTCCCAAATGCGATAGAGGAACGAGAGGCACCCAGAAATAGGAGCCGTTAAAATGAACAAAAACGTATCAGCTGACATGATATAGGAGTATATTCCCAGTAACAATTATCTTATTATAATATATCCAAGTGTATATCAAGGAGTGTTTGAACGTTTCATATTTTTTAAATATTTCAAGCTTCATTCTTCAAAGCTGGATCCGAGACGCATCTGCTTCGTATGCAATAGCATTTCACGAAGCAGTCGAACAAAGTTATATAAAGTTCTCTCTTTTTCACAATTCACTATTTCTTACAATCCAAGTTATAACTCGAATGCTGAAGTACTAAATCAACAATGAAAATATTTTTATTCTCGCTATTGTTTGAAATTTCAAACTAAAATGTATCATATTGTACACAAAAAAAATGATTTACGATTTATTTTTTTTACTACATAATTCTAAATAACTTTCGCTGCGAAATCGAATCAGAAATAAGGACATGCGCATAAGAATCAAGGTCACAGACGTGGCTCGAAGAATAGCTCGTCCGGAATGTCATTGCGCGGGGCGCATTGCTCATGCAACCGATGGTAGTCGGGGCTGACGGCCGTGAGAAGTTGCGGGTTGCGGGCAGCGCAAGACCGGTCATCGCGGCGATCTTTGGGAAGGACTATGTCTTGCAGTTGGCGTGTGTTGGCCACTATGAGTAGAGTTAACTTGTAGTGTCATTTTAAATCGTTTTTTTTATTTCAATATAAGCTTACGTTTAGATATAAGCTAACATAATTATGGCCAGGGTCAAATATGATATTTGTACTTTGTTATTTGAAACTTATATAAACTTATATTATGTATTATATACATTCATGAAAAGGTACCGGAAATAATAGAACAGATAATTTGAGTCCAGACCGGCAGACAATAAATTCGACCCCAAAGCAATTAGGCAGCGAATTCGTTTTACACAAAAATTTCACTTTTTTCCCCCGACCGCCTGCGTTTTGTTTATGCAAATATGAGCTATTAGGAGGCTTTAATTGTATACGATGAAATAAAACATTTTTATTTTTATTTTCATCGAAAAATATCGGTGTACAGTCAGCGACAAAACTTTAATCCAAATAATAAAGTTATCATTTTTTGTCAAATTAGTGAACACTGTAATTTTGTGTAAGTCTTATGTACAGCGATATTATGCTAAGGTACATCTTAGTAAATAGTAGCACTTCTTCTAGCATATTCGCTATTTTCACAGCAACATTAGACCATTTTTTGTTACTGACTTCTCCTGGTTTGTTTTTAGTAGACAATTTTTATTTATTTATTTATCATATTAGCCACATTGGATTATTTTTAACTTGTTTACACTGCCAGATTAATAACAATAAAGAGCAATTGAATAGAAAATTGAATCCGATTAAGCTCGACAAGCTTTAAGTTGAAGGACGCCTAATAGCATAAATGTACGAGGGCTCCAAACGCATCCAAATCGGAGAAAAACTCACAGCAAACTCCGTTTTTTTAGTGGTTTTTATTTATTTATTTACAATAACTAATAAATTTATTGCATTATAAATAAGATGACATCACTCTGGAGCGTATTTTAAAACCGTACCGGGCTTCCAATAAATGGCTTTATTTATTAGTTCATAGGCTCCCACTGCAACCGTAGGCCTTCCACGAAGATTGCCACGAGAACTGGTCCTGCTCTGCCTGCATACAGCACTTTATATATATATATATATATTCGAAGAAATATATTACATTTACCGTAATCTCTACGTCATCATTGAACTTTTCTTAGAGTGAATATTTCGCTATTACTCCTAAACCCTGTGACCATATTACTCGACTTCTATGACAGATGGAAGAAACCTTAGCATCTTATCCATAATTGAAGCTAGTGATCCTGGATCTTATGATGAAAGGATCAAGTGAGGACCACCACAGAATACTTTGATGAGGGAACTATTACACAAATCTTCAATGACCCGAATAACTCCAGCGACTCGTATATAAAAGGAACAAAAGGAACATACGACTCCGAGTTCGATGCAAGGTAATTAAAATTTATAATAGGAAAAAGAAAAATATTTAATTTTTGATTAAATTAAAAAAAAATTGAACAAAAAATTAAAAAGATAAATAAATTGTTAATTTATTATTTACTCACAGAAGCTATTAACATTCTAGTTAAAATGAAATAACTTCTACAGATACCGTTAATGTATAATACATTTGCAGCATTCATTGGTTTAAGTGTTTAAGCTCTTGAATAAAATCAGCAATGTAAATCAGTTTCGACTCACATGTGAAAACTACATTCGTTTACATGTACTCGGGTAGATTCATGGAAAGTTTCTGATACCTCCAGCGTCATTTTGATGTTTATGTTCCTATAGAAAATAATTGTGAAGAATTTTATTCTACAGGTTGTTAGCAAAGAACCAAAAAGCTTACACGTATTTTCAATCACCTTGTATAAAATGATTATCCTGAATTAAGATACATTAACTCATTTTTTATATTGGAATGCGACAGACTAATATCTTTTGGCTGTACAAATCTGCAAAGACAAATAAACAATAATTGATTTTAATATAAAGGAATATAATTTTGAAAACGTTTTATCTTACTTTATTATTATTACGTAATTAATTATTTCTGCAACTAACATATATCATACATTAATTTACAGTAAGTAGCATATTTTACACATAATATATAATTACTCCTATAAAGCCTTTACAAGCATAAATAATTATCCTGTATGGTCCAATAGCTTCGTAATGGTCCTTCACTTTCCAAAGCCTTCCGTTTACACGAAGGTTTCTCAAAGCGTCCCATGTGACATCTAATCTAATAGCTTCTTCCATCTGATATTGTTGACATGATGAGGTTTCAACCTTGACGTGTTTAACCCTTAAATGCATAATGATGCAAATCTGCAACATACCACTTAAACGGTATAAGTAACAATAAATGCATAATGTTGTATAGCTGCAACATAAGGTTTTTAAAAAAAAATAAGTATAAGAATATTAAACATGTATAAAAATATTTTCCTCTGCATTGTAGTGTACCTATCTGCAAGATATATATTTTTTAAAAGTATAAATAAAAGTCTTGCATTTAAGGGTTAAGCTATTTGAGATAAGGTTTCGGTGGATTTACCCAATTGGTCAATCGACAAATTTTTCTAATGCCTTTGCATAACTTGGCCTAGCTCTAATGACTTGACCAAGTTAAACATAATCTCAACGGTTACTTGGATAGTAAATCATTGAATATCTTCATCAGATTTAGGTAAGGAACATCGCCTCCTTGGTAGGTGACGAAAAACATCACCTTTCGTTCCTAATGTTAAGCATAGAGATCTTATAGGTTGCATGAAAGGGAAATAAAATAGAGTAGTGAGAGTCAAATTGGATCATTAATTAATAAAATGGAAATATAGTTATTATATTATAACTAAGAAATTATAAAAATTGTATGAGAATGTAATCGGATAGACAAATTAGTGGTATATCACCAAGGACAATAATTAAATGGTTCTGTCATATAAAAAGAAACCTACTGTGATATTTAAGAAGCAAGAAAGGTGATTTATAGAAGAAAACTCGTAACCTAAAGGAATGTGAGATAATGTGAAGAAAATTAGAGAAATTTAAATAAAAATAGAAGTGAAAATCAAATATTTCGTACTGTATATAGTATTTCCTTTCCTTCCCAAGATAGGAGTGAACGAAAGGTCTCCAATAATGAGGGTCATAAAGAAAACCTTGATTAGAATTTCAGCCCAAGGATCTGCCCTAGTGGATATAGACCTATAACATAGATATCCAAAAAGACCCGGAAACCGTACCAAACGTTTCCACGTGAAGTCTGACAAAGTCACTTGTCTACCTTATGTGGATGTCAAATGCTGCGGTTACCGGTCCGTGGTATTCACTTCAGCATAGAGCCATCAACGGCCATGGAAGGCATCGGTTTTATTCACTACATATTCTGCAAATTGCCATTTTATTTTCTAATCCGCTGGACTACCTCAATTACTTTCATTGAATTTTAATTATTTTTTTTTACAACATACCACCCACCACGACCGTAAACCTCTACTTTAAAATGGCAGGGACCTTGCAACTTAAACGAAGATTCAGGATCTCGGCCGACACATTTGGCATTTTCCGAATGTCCTGACAGCCCTCGAGATAGCGCTCATTTCAACCTGGAAGGCGCAATAATTCTGAAGTTTGAATTTCACTACACCGACCTCCTCGCCTCCACATCAGCAAGATCATAAGATCACGTTTCCGTCCCTGCTCTGAATCTTGCTACTATCTATAAACAGCAATAGTCGTCGTCCGTCTTTTTCCTGGATTTCCCATTGCTGGGTCGAGTTCACTAAATTTAATCACCGGAGAAACTGCAGTGACATCTTTAGGAAGCTATCCCTTTGTTACAGTCTCCCATGCCATCGATCTTACGCCCTTCAGGTACTGATAGAGCTTAGAAACCTCACGGACTTGCAGGTCCAAGAGCAATGTTCCCGTGAGGATCATTGCGAGGGTAGGTTGACCGTACAGTAGGGCTTAATTGAATAATAATATTGCGTTAAAATATTTATTTAATCTAGGGTCAATTCGCTGGCGAGTAGCGAATAAAATTCCGTCTTTCTTATTAGATTCCATCTCCGCTATACTCACAGACGTGTCTAATTAGGACTTCGTAAAATCAATCATTGGGGCGAAAGTGTATCAACCCTGAGAGGTTTTCCTGAAACCTAATTAACGGGGTGAATGGCGGTCGAGGGCAAATGAACCATGGAAAATATTTTTCTTTGACTTATATATTATACTCATAGCATCATCTTGATCATCACTATTGTTGAATACTGTCTCCATTGTAATTTCGAAATTCGAAATTTAAAAATTCGTAACATTTATTCAACTAGAGATTAACACATACATTTAATCGTCTATTATTGTAACATAAGCGATAAACTACCACCGATTCGGAATACCATCTTTATAATTCATTGTATCTATTACAGATTTTTAATTCTCTATTTTAAGTAAACAGCCTAAAGGAAAATCACTTCAAATTTAAGAGCTCTTTTGGTATCTAAAAATGAAAGCCAGACGTTCTCTCTTACGTGCGATCACTTTTCTTTTAATCTTTTTTTACGTAGTCTGACCTTTCTGAAATGTTGTAGAAAGTAAATTTTTAATGTTTTGTCACCTATAAAGAAACACGTAACAGAACCATTATTTATGCGATAATTTTAAACGTCATTTTAATTTATGTGTACTGCTAAATAAATGCAGTTGCTATAATTAAATGAAATCGAATATGTTATTAAATATGTACTGACAAGCAACCATTAGTCAATATACTTATTTATTAAAAACATCTGTCTTACCATCAAATTTATTATCATCACCAAAGATTTAGGGTTGATTGGATGCAGCCTATATCGAGTTTAACAGCGTCGTCTTTCCATCTGTAAGGTGGATATTCTTCGCTGTGCTTGTTGGTTCTTTGAAGTATTAAAGTTTAAATGGCCATTTATTCTGTGAGCTATATAGCTCACACACTGCCACTTTTAATTGCCAATCTACTGGCTTATGCCAGGAACTTTCGTTTTTCTATTAATCCTGATCGGATCTTCTATAGAAATCCCGAGCACAGATTCCTTGCCTTCGGCGACCGTAAGCTGGTTAATAAAATCTACAGTATGGCGTTACACATAACGTTTGTACAGTATCATAAAAATATATTTAAGAAAGTTTTTTTTTTTATTTAATATTTTTTTCAAAAATAAGGTCACTGCATATTATATGAGACACCTGCCAGTATAAGTTCCTTTAAAATGGGTCCAGCTATTTCAGAGATTAGGAACAAACTGACAGATAAAAATTTGTAAAAATTAATTTTGGTATATGTACCGTATTTATATTCAAGTGCGTGTAATAAACAGCGATTGTTTTATTTGTATAGCTTGTATATAACTCCTTTTTAATAGTCTACCCTTTTAACCAGCTAACTGTGATTGACGAGTATGCTCGTCATGTAGAAGTGGTACGATTTCATGTTTGACGAGTATAATCGTCATGGCTCGTTTTGGCGACGCAAACAGTGCACGTCCGCCAACGATGGTGCCATAGTTGACTGGTTAGACATAGTACTATAATGCGTTTTTATATTATGCGATTTCATTCCTTCGTAAATGCTTTCTCTCTCCCCCCACTCTCTCTTTATATATATACATATGTATACATAATAAGTAACCCGCACACAAACGTTCATTATTAATTTCCTACTTAATATTTCTTTAACGGGAAATAATAAACGAGAAATATTTGTAAATAGACGCTGTAGGGGGGTCCACTCAGCGTGTTATACGAGAATGCGCTTATCTAACGCTTTATAAGAAATATTACTGCTATACTAACAAAATTCTGTTCTATTTATATGCAAAATATTACATTATTTATTCTACTATTTAATTCGAAAAATATAAAAGAAATATTACTTTAAGTTTAATTATTTTCTATGCATTATCTGTGTGCAAGTAAAAATATAAATGTATTGAAGGGTATTAGGAAAAAGATTTGTGTCATACGTCAAAGGCTCTCGAGTAAAGAGTCTGGAAATATAACTCATTGGATATGAAACCGTATCCGCGAGGTGATAGCAGCTGGCACGTTGACAGGTGATGCTTCAAAATTAAGATGCTGGCTCCTGCAAAGGTATTTATTATATTTTATATAACACTTTGATACAAACTTAAACTGTTTTATATAATATATAAAATTCTCGTGTCACGGTGTTCGAACTTGAACTCCTCTGAAACGGCTTGACAGATTTTTACCAAATTTTATATGCGTATTCAGTAGGTCTGAGAATCGGCTACTATCTATTTTCTATACCCCTAAGTGATAAAGGTTGTTCACACTTAAAATTTTTTTTTATTTTTTTATCGAAATTTTTTGTTTTTATTTTTTTATGATACAGCATACAAGAATACATACAACCATAAATTTTCACCCCTCTACGATCAACCCTTATTTTTTATTTGTAAATTAAAATATCAATTTTTTTTTCAAAACAACGTTTGCGGGATCAGCTAGTTATTTTATATAAATATTGTTTCACCTATGGTACACTTGTGTATATTGACCATAGACTAAATGACTACATATTTTTAAGAAAATTGTTAAGAAATATTTACTACACCTATGATTATTAGTCATTTAATTAATTTATTTTAATTTTTCTGTTTCTTTATTTTTTCTGACGCAAGTGCGTTTCAAATCAGTTTGATGTGTTTATTTATTATTGTATTATATTTATAAAATGTATTGTACCTTATTTATTATAAGTATATGAGCTATATACATATATATGTATGTTTTGTACACGTTAAGTTCATTATTTATACCTCTACTGTTTCCATGCTAAGGTTGTATGGAAGAGATCGCCTTGTGTGATAAAACCGCCCAATGTACATTTTTGTTTTTTATTATTAAACTATTTAAATTTTTTAACGTGTACAATAAAGAATAATAAATGAAATTTAATTAAATAGCTAACAATAAAGCTTTTTTTCATTCCGTAAAAATAACTAAAAATAATAATTTTATACTTTAGATATTAGTTTTAATAATATGGTACTAAGTTTGTATGGACCCCCTTCAAAGTTTTCCATTTTTCTCTATCTTTGGCAACTTGGAACCAGCCGGGATCTGCCGTAGCCACGTTCTCGTCAGCCCATCTGGCATGAGGTCTGCTTCTCGCTCTGGTACCTCGGTACCATGAGGTCCATTTTATAACCCTTTGTATCCACTTTCTCGCCGCGTAACCTGCCCAGCTCATTTCTTTGGAAGGAATTGGTAAGTGCATCTGTTATACACGTTTTTTGGCGGAAGGCTGTATTCGTTATTTTGTCTTTTAATTTTATATCCAAGTAGCTTGGATACTTGAATATCTAGAAGAGATATGTACACAATATATTTTAAAAGTTGTATAATAGGTATCTTTTTATTTTTAAATTATTAAAAAAAAATTTCAACAAGAAAGTAAACTATGCGATTCAAATTGAATTTCAAAAATTGTTTCACTTGACAGATTCTTCAGGAATCTGAGTGTACGCATGCATAATAAAGTTCCACAAGATATCTTAGACCTTTCTTTTCTTATTTTTGAATATTAAATTAAAAGTATATTTATTACAGTTATTAGAAATACATTTAGCTAGGTTTGTAGACTCATTTACATGATTGATGTTATAAAATACACATAAAAAATTCTTATTTTTCACTTAAGCAACTGTTTAGTTTCTGGCTCTTCTCAACAGATCAACGCTCCGAGCCAGTGGTAGCTTACTGCTTATAATGTAATAAACTATAAAAGGGAATGTAAATGACTACTAGAATAAACATATTTTGAATTTGAATTACATCTCCTTATGTCATTTTGAGTCTAAATAGTCGTAATAACTATAGTTGGACTATGTATTTCTTTAAAATATTTTTTTTCAATAGATTATTTTTTTTTATTTAAATAATTTAATTTATAATAAACGTTGAAAAAGCATTGAAAGCATTATTGTCAAAATGTGTTATCCTTTATATAAACATCAATAGTGTAGTTATATACACAAAATATTTTTCTACTTTTTTTTAATAAATCTAGTGCTGAATTTTTTTTATATCAAAACATTTCGGAAATCATACAAATGTAAAATTAAAAAATTAATACAATAATATCCATAGATAAAACTAGCTTCAGTTCCCGATTATATACCTATATATATATATATATATATATATATATATATATATATATATATATATATAGGAAACTTTGTTCATATTAAAACTATCAACACTACATTCTTGTGCGTTGAGATATATGTGCGCTGTTTCTCTCTATCATCATCATTATAATTTCACCCGAAAACGTCCGTAGATGGACATAGGCCCACTCTATACATTTGTAATGAGATACGTTGTATACGACCAGCATTTGTATCGTCTTCTGAATATATTAAAAGTCTCAGCTGTCTACCCTGTGGGAAAACATCACCCGTTACGTCACTTTGTGGTCTCTCATCAATAACCAACACCCAGCAAGCATCATTTTCATACGCTACTTGGTCTGCCCACTTTGAAAAGAAAGAATGAGATAATTACATTAAATATATTACCTATGTTTATTTCAAGCCGTTTCCGGTTCTATTTTACATCTATGGAATATTATTATGTCCAGCTGTAGATGTCTTACGGCTGAAATTATGTTTATGATAATGATTAGTTAAATTAATCTTAACTAAATTAATTTGTCTGTTTTTTTTTTTAATTAATAAATGTTTTTTGTTGATCTATCACCCATATAATTCGATATATATATTCAAATTTTTAAATATCGAATCATATCTAATCATACCGATCACGAGATGGTAAACATAATCAAAATATTTTCCGCCTACATGTGTGTATATTTACAATGTCTGGTATAAATAAATCAAAAACATTATGTGAAAAATTATCTGAATTTGTACAAAATTGTTTGTCTATTTCGACTTTATAAATTCAGCAGGTTTAAGGCGGTAGAAAGATGAAGATGTGTAGCCTTAAATTTTCTTCTGCACGTAATTGCATGGCTTACAATACCGAAGAATATTTTAAATACCGGTATTTAAATATTTTTACTTATCTCAGTTGTTATATTGACTTATTAACAAATAATATATGAATTCTAATAAATATGGTTCTGAAATGAAAAGATATTATTTATTTTATTACATAGAGAGTAGGAGTAGATAGATACAAAGAAATGTGCAAGTGAAAGAAGTATATATTAAATTCTATGTTACATTTCACATGTAAGAGGCTCGTATGGTATTATACAATTAATGAAATAAATAAATACATTTAAAAAACTTTTAAGTTAAAGTGTTTTTTGATACCCATATTGTGGTGGTTGTGGAAAAGTATGTACCTAGTCCGCCATATTGAAACGGCGTCCATCTTGAATTTTAAATTTTGACATAATCATCGTGTTTTACTAGTGTAGCCCTTTTCATTTGATACCCATATTATGGGGGTTAAGGAAAAATATATAATCCGCCATTTTGTATCGGCGGCCATCTTATATTTATAATGTTATTGATTTTATTATATTGTATTGTCATTTAAATTAAATGTGTGTACCAAATTTCAGATCAATCTGACAACGGGTATGTGCTTAAATTTCAATTTCTAATTTTGATCCAAATAAATTCCGTACGGGTCGAACTAAATAAAACCGTTTAAAAATATAATTAAATTGAAAGCATCTATTAAATAATATTAGTAACTTGCGTTTTGTATGTATGAGGTACATAAATACCGGTTTTTAGTAGAGGATAAAAATCGTCCGAGATTCCGGTATTCAGGATCCCGGAATCCCGGTATTGTAAGCCCTAATTGCATAAAGCGTTAACATATAAATTTTAGTTACCAAGTTAAATGCCCACAATACTAAAGAGTTATTAGGACGTAATAAGTCACGTGACCAGTGGCATGTTGACCGAAGTCATGTTGTTAGGAACGCTGGGTACTACATCAACAACGCAATTAGTACAATTACCTCAAAGTCAACAGATCTGGCTTCCAATTGAGGTTCGGAATTCACGTACGCAACATGTGAATTAATTTTCAATTAAATTGCTTAAACTGTCCTAGCTTTGTTATCAACTATGTTGATGTTATGAGAAACTAGCTTCATACATATAGTTTGCGAGCAGGTACCTCGTGCTTAGCAGTAACGAGATATAGTAAAAGGAAAAACCTACTTATAGTCTAAATCTGATTGCAAAAAACAAAATAAAAAATGATGTACTTCATATTTAATGGAATCAGGCGTTACCTCGCAGAAGTCCATCCTAAGTAAGAAAAGGACCAATATTTAGCCACTTCCGTACATGCAGTGGTAGTCATGCAATAAAATGCACCGCCCGCCAGCCCGCTGATAAATGCGTATGCGGCAAACAATGCGAATCACACAGCCGCCACCGCCAAATTACTCAAGACGTGTTTCACCCCTCCACGGGGCATTCTCAGGAGTTATGTTACACCGATTAGTGCCAAACACACAATTAGTGCAAAACAAGATGTATTTCATTGTTAAAATAAAGTGGCAGTTGGCTACGCAACGTACAGAACAGATGACTGCTAAAGTTATTAAGTTCTAAAGTGGAGACCACGATGTGGCAAGTATGAAGTCATCCTACAAACTGAACAGATGACATTGTTAAGTTAGAAGAAGCTGCAAATATAAGTAAGACGCCTACGCCTAGCTGTGTAAATCCTACGGCTGATACGATGATAAATGATAATATAACTTTAACAATTTTTATTTATAAGTAAAGATCATGTATTTATGTTTAAAACACTATTTTGAAAAACGAACGAACTAAACTTTTCCAAAATCACTGACCAACTGTCAAATAATTTTTTCTAAACATTGCTTTATTCAAACAAATTTCTAAAAAAAATGTGAAGCATGATGTTAATAGAATTAGATGTAATCTATATTTTATAGTCATTTACATAACGAAAACATGTTTGTAATGAGTTTAATACATCGTTTGAAAATTTCCAAAAACTCGACGTAACCAATGACAGTGGTCATTGGTTACGTCGATGGTGGGAGACCTAGTGGATGTTGTTCTGGTGTTACCAAAACCGCAGCACTGTCAACATGAATGTTGTTGAACCTATTCACGTCGCAGAGAACCGGAACAGATATTGGTATATCGTAAGAGATAAGATTACTTTGAGATTGTCATGTACATTTGTAAATTGCATAGAGGAAATGTCTCAAGAAATAGGAGGAGTTACCTTGCCCATTATTTTATCTTGAGTTATAAGATGATGCAATTTACAGAAGGTAATCACCAAGGCAATCATCAAATTGTCATGGATAACAAATTTCTCGTTAAGCTGAATTGGTTAACGATACGGCTTCACCGGAATGTTCATCATTCATTTACTCTATAATGTTTTTTTCCATCCTGCTTCTTCCCTCTTATCTCAAATCAAGGTTTCAATTTCTTCATGATACACATAGGAGGTCTTTGAGATCATCAAAGAATCTAAAATTTTAAATTCCGGTGCATTATTCTTCGTTCGTGGTCAAATCTTTTACAACACAGACCGTTCTATTGCGGAATGAATTACCGATGAATGCAAGTCATGCTAAATGGCTACCTATTTTTAAGAAAATGGTTTATAAATATTTATTAGACCCTTGATTCTTTAACCTTTAATTACATTTTTTTCTTTCTCTTTCTCTATTCTTTCTGGGACAAGTGCGATCCAAGTCTGTTTGATGTGTATAGATAAACACACATTGTGCTTACAACATTGTATTATACTGTATTTGTATGTATGCTATGTACATCTGAATACATATGTATGTTTTTTCTATATGTACACTTAAACTTCCTTTACAATTCTACTGTTTCCATACTATGATTGTCTGGAAAAAATTGCCTCGTTTCATAGGACCACCCATTTCATTTTTTTCTCTACTATTATGTACCAATGTGCATATTTTCTAGCATGTACAATAAAGAGAGAAATTTCTTAGTGCCTGATTATGATGCCTTTCTCACTATTTATTAATTTTAATTCCAGGTTCGATGTATTATATGTAAACTAATATTCTGCTGCGCCAATTGTCGCCGCCGACACGAGAACACTGAACACAGCTTGACCTACGACTGTCCAATCTGTAGAGGCGAGAGGTTTCTTTGCAGACCAGAAGATATAAACGATGACTTCATACAACACCTAGCGGATAACCATATGCCGCTGCAGTGTAGAAAGTGCGATAAGATCTTCAACAAAATGGAGGATATGATCAATATAGACAGATGTCTAACTACATCTGAAAATTCCGTGAAAGGTAATGACACAGAAGTAATAGATGGAAATGGTATTGACACAAGCACATCTATTAATAAATCGAATAAAACAGCAGTGATCACACCTGTTATAAGATTACAGCGTCTTGTTGATTATGATTTAAGTGAAACAGAAACGGAAGGAAGTAGAATAGATGATACCAGCATTCCGTACTCGAAGGAATTCCCTAAAACTCCTCTTCCGATGAAAAAGCAAAGAGCTGTAACGCCGCACGTTAGGAAGTACATCACATTAATGAGACAAAAAGCTGTTGATGAATATGAGGAAATTTTAGAAAAAATGAACGGTTCTCCTTCTGGCATTGGTGTTTTGGAAGGTATTTTTAAATGCAATTTTTCAATTTTTATTATAAATTATTACAAAATCCAAAAATAAAAATAAATAAACGATATAATTATCATAACTGTACCAAAATAATCTTTTCACTAAAATATAATATAGTATAATATAATTTTTGACATATTGAAAATTTACAATACGAAACGCTCAATGGGTTATGCTCTTATTCGGGATTTCTTTCAGAGATCTAATCAGAAATACGTAGACGAGCGAAAGTTACACACATTCATTGCTAATTCAGCCCCGTGGATTGGGATTTGGAGTTAAGATCACGGGTTGGCAAGCCTAGTGTAGGGCGACCACTTACAAGGTGGACGACCTTCTTTGACCATTGGACGACGCTGTATCCAGTCCGCTTCTATACAGTTCTAATAGATACCAATTAGGAAACTTATATTCAACATTAGACTCTCGACGGCTCCATTTCTCCTACGGCTGAAATGACGATGAAAACAATTTATTCTTTAAAGAAAAACTTGAGACACATGTCTCCAATATTGGAGACAATATTGTTGATTCGCTTTCAAGAGCATAATTACGATTTTTGAGTAATTTTCATAATCAAAATACTCATAACAGTATCCCAATTGCTTCAGAATCAGAAAGACAGAACTTCAGTCAGAAAGAAGCGACAACACCAACTTCACAATTACCATACATGCTAAAGTTAGCGCAAGCTGTTACAACCAGCACGCCGACCCATCCAGCTGCAGCAGGGTGGACGCTGTTCGACGAGCAAGGAGCAGATTCGCCGCTTTCAGAAATAGAGGCGACTGAAAGTCCGGCGCAAAGCGTTGATAAAGACGTGAGAACTGTTTTGCTGGACCACATCAATAATTCAATATCTAAACTTTTCAGTTCGTGCGCCATCTAAGAACACACGTCTACAGACTTTTTTTTTATCAAAGATTACATTAAAAATTTTGCTACTTCCAATGGATCATAGAAATATCTGCAGATATTTCTAGAATATGCAATTTTTGCAAGTAAAGGTGGTTGAGTTTGTTGAAATATTATTACCCTACATTATTAGATAAAGTCAAGTCTTTATGTTAATTCTTTATTATTGAGAGCAGATATATTATAGTGGACTCTGCTTACGAATGTGATCTCTCAATTTTCGTCTCGCTAATGTAGACCCCGAGCGAGTCTACCTTGGATTTCGGGAGATTTATTTCCACCACAGGGAACCATTGTCTCAGACGTTCTCAGTACAGTGATATATATATGTATATATATACATACATATACATAATAAAGATAGCAATTTTAGTACTGTTAGTAAGTTCTTTAACACTCTGTAACTATGCGCTTGTAACACTCTGAAATATATCGAATTGAAATCAAAGTGACACTAAGGTTTGCGCTTGCAGATCTGGATGTGAAGAAGGAAGAAGTACTTCTTTGTACACAGTACAACAATATGTCGTCCATTGTTGTGTATAGGTCCCTTCAAGTTTTCAATACTACTGGTTAGAAGCGCCCTATGTACAGCATCTTCTAGTAATCTAATCAAGTTCATCTGTCCTCATCATTATGATTTTGAAAATTCTTATATAATATTATTTACCTGATTGTACACCTTATCCAATTATTATTAGGAAAGACTTTAATAGTGCTGTCTTTACAACCGTATTTTTGGACTCTATGAAAAACATGTTTCAGTCAAAAACGGAATCGGAGAATCTGCAGCCGAAACTGAAAAGCATAATTGTGACCGAAAGTCGTATTCGTCTAGGCAGTCAGGACAGTTCCGACAAACCCGTCGCACTCCTCGACACAGAAAACAGCAACGAGACTTCTGTGAAGATTAAAAAAGTTAAATTTGCACAGGACACAGTTTTCGATCCGGAGCCAAAGGTCAAGAGAGGTATGAAAAATTTCACTTATGTGTTTGTAATATAATATATGAATAAAAATGAAGTTTTGTCTGGTTATCCTTTATAGTTCTGTAAACTATGCATTTGATCATGTGATGATTTAGAAAAGTTGTTATGCATGACCCCACGATGATTTCTAAGTAGGTATGATAAAATTTCGATAGATGGCGCCATTGTCATCCCAAAGAGTTCCTAGTTTTGCCGTAATAGATCATGCTGATTTAAATTGCAATGAAAATAGTGAACGATTGACGACATTTCGAGTCGTGGGTCACATAAGAATTTATGTAAATTATGAAATTCATGCCCGGCTCACATAATTAAAATAAAAGCTAAATACTCTATTTATTAAATTCCTTGCAGACAAAGTCGCGAGGCACTGCTAGTGTCGTACAGAATGGAAATTAATTATTTATTTGTTATTAATCTAACTTAATGAATCAACTAACATTATAAAAACAAATTCCAAAACTTTTATATTTATCTTACGTTCAATACTTTTATAAACGATTTTCTCATATTTTGAACACCCTCGTAATATCCTCTATCTGATATATTCTTTCTTAAAATATTTAAAATTGCAAAAAAGGACTTTTAAAGCTCTTTCACTCTAGTTCTAAATTTTACCATCGGGAATACCATAGCACCATCTTTTTTCGCATAACACGGCATTGACCTTTAATATAACCGATTATTGAAATACAATACTTGATGTCGACCTCTTGAAGAATGGTGATATCATCTCATTGTTCTTATCACCACGAAAATTCTAATGGTAGTAAGCCTAGATTTATTATTAGAAATATGCTCTTAGACAAGAACATTAATTATGTCAACTGTTTAATACAATAGTGTATAACAGTCATCATCATTACCATTTCTGCCATAGAAATTCCACCACTGGACACAAATATCTGCCACAGATGTCTACAACACCAGTAATAAGCATCCAGCTTGTAGTACATTAAATATTACTTAGACTGGTACCTGCGTAGATAATTTTACAATTTTTAACTTTATTTGAAGCCTATGGTTTTAAAAGCACAGAGTGACGGAATCGTTTGTCATATATTAATATCTATTTATCTAGGCTATATTAAACAGCAAGACAAGACGTATGGGTTTACGACTTCCGCATACGGTTGAAATTCCTTCCACCCGTACTAAGCATTTTATAGTGCAAGCAGCCAAGGAGTGGAACAACCTGCCGGCGTAATTGTTTTCTGATAATAATAACTTAGAAGTCTTCAAGATAAGAGTAAATGGGATTCTTCTGAGCAAGCAGGGCTTCGTCGTCGATTAGGCAAGACAAAGGTTAAACGCTTCGCCTATAAACGCTTATATTTGATTCATACGCATGATTTATGGCTGATAGTAATTACAAAAACAAATTAGTTGAGGGCGTTATCTGCAGTATGGTTACAAAAAATATCATTAATTGTTTGGTGATATGAGAGTTGATTAAAAAAATACATTTCAATTTTTCAGTATACAGAAAACCGAAGAGAATGTTAACACCGGGTCCACAGAAACCGCGTTTCTGCTACAACCCTCACTTCCAAGCTCTCGTCAATCGGTTTGAACCTCCAACGAGGACGCCTGTTAATTGCAAGGATGAAGCCGATGCCTGTACGCCGCCCGTTGGAGATCACGGCGTGCATGCCCGCGCCATAGACTTCAGGGAGGAGAGCTGCGCCGAAGACGAAACGCACTCAAGGGAGTCCAACGACCTGTACAGCACCTGTGTTAGCTCACCAGGCGCCCCGCTCCGCGCCGCTCTCTCCGCTGTGACCGCGAACATAGCAGGCACGCTGGAAACCTGCATCGACACCGTACTTCGCACAACTGAGGAGGAAACTGAGATAGAATTCAAATTCGTAATAAAGAAGAAGAAAGTCAGCGTCAAAGCCATAGCTGAAGGCCCACAAGACGCAGAAGAAGGAAAAGAAAATATAGATAAAGAAGCAGCGGAGAATAGAGAGAACCTTTGGTCGTCGGTAGCGAAAGCCGTGAAAAGCGTGATATGGGGAAAACAAGGTGATCACATGTTTCTTTATATATATATACATAGTTATATAATTAGCCGACGACTTTTTGCAGAATAATGCTTAAACTAAGCAAGAAATTATATCTATTTCTTAACGAATAAGCTTCTTGACGAATAAGCCACCTATTAGACTATTTAAACATCTGACTTCGCTTTCAAGAAACATAACAACGCGAGGGAAATTGAACGATTATGGAGCGGCCGCCCGCTCCCTTACCGTGAACAGCGTGGGCGGACCGTGGTTGGATCCGGATCCCTCCTCGGCTCGCCTGTGGTCCACGCTGCCGTCCCAACCCGCAAGCACAATCCAGCAACACACCCCGTCAAAGCTCTACCGCGAAGAGCCTTAACAAGGTTCGATCGTCCATGTGAAATTGGTAGGCGCCCAACCACATTTAGTTTTTAAATCTAGGTCACGGACCCTTCCGCTCCGTGACCTCAGTACCGACGAAGCTGTAAAAGCCTTAGGGCTAACAGCATTAACATCTTCAGAAAAAATACAACGGTCAGTTACAGCGTCAGTCCTAAGTTAGGCTCCGGGGGAATTTCTACTCACCAGAGTACTAGGTCAGACTCACAGAGTCCCCAAACTCTTATATTAGTTAAAAAATATAAAAATACTCTTGTATAACTTTTTTTAAAAAGAAGATTTATTTAGATAAAGCTTTATGAAACGTGACTATATTATAAACATCATTAAGAGATTCTCTAAATAATAATAAACATAACGAACAATCTATTAAAGGTTGAATTAATTTTAGCTAAGATTATGTACTTTCATTACAGTGATGTCATAGGAATAAAATGTGTACATACGTACGGAGCAACCTCTTGGTCAAACAACTCAAAACAATCTCGTGATCGATCCATATTTCTTAAGCAATGTCGTAAATACCAATACGCCGAAGTTGATCTACTTTTTTGAAAATGGAATCTACTTTATTTATACCATCTTTATATTTACAATACAAATGATTAGACTAGAAGCCTTAAACTATTTTTGGTCATATATTTATTGGTAATAAAAACATTCGGATTCAAAGAGTAAAACCAAAGAGAATTTTGGCAAATACATGATGATAAAAACTAAATTACTCGATCCAGTAATATAAACATAACCAATTTTACAAAAAAAAGAAAATATCTTAATAAAAGTCGACTAAGATCATATTTCGTGCACAAATTGTGATTTTGGCTTTTTAAAGAAATATGTTTACCTTTTATTATTGAAATAGGTTTTTAATTAAAAGATACTGTCACATTCTTACAGTATTTATGTCCTTGTTCTCGTAATCATTGTTCCACAAGTAGGTTCGTCGTATTTCAATACACTTTATTTTCCTCTCCTTTTTTCCCGGCATTGCGGCGCCCGTTTCCAGGTAGACCCTCATTTTGTCCTCACTTTGGGGCATCGGGCTTATATATTAATGAATTTCCACGACCAGTGCTCTCTTTAAAGTAATTTATTGTGCTATTTATGTTTTTTTTTTTTTTTGAAATTGTTGTTTCGTCATTTAACATAATACTTTTAGATCCCATATCTTCTTGTGTTTCATCAGGAGATGAATTTAATACAAATTCCTGTAAGTTTTTTTCTCAGGCATCCTTATCTTGACGAACATAACTCATCACTATCAATGATTTCAAGTATATAATGAATAAATCACAATACACATTTCATTACAATTACTTGTTATTTTCATCGAAAAAATATGACTATAGGCAATTTCCAAATATTGGAAATCTATGAAGTAGATCTATGTATACCATTGGATTTCCTATGCCTGGAATGATGATGATAATGATGATGAAATTACACCAGTAACGAGAATAAGATTAATCAGTTACTGTAATATTAACTTTGACAAATGGCAATCTCTGACAACATCTTGTAGACATATTAATGGCATTATACCTTTGTATCTATTTGACTTTAGACAATATCTATGTAATTTTGGAAATAAACAACTTGAGTTTTAATTTTATTAGTTATATCAGTTTAAAATATTAAACTAATTTTCTTATAAGTATGGTTATTACGAAGTGGCAAGCAAGCCCAAAGTAAGGTCATGGGAGGTCGTTAAATGCGGACAACGTAAGATCAGTAATTGTGGCAATCTTTGCAGGGGGCCTATACCTTCCATTGGATGCCTATCAGCCGACATGATGATAGAAGACGCATGTGAATATAAAAGTTGACAAGTAATATAAATTACATAATAAAATATACGGTTTACCTTCTTGCAGTATGTCAGACACCACACCGACCGCTAGAGAGCGATGAGTCGAGCGCTTGGTCGGCGAACAAGCGCAAGTACGAGGAGATGACGGAGCATGAGCACAGCCCGCATGATTACAAGCGCCACAAGTACGCTGGGCGCATACGTGGCCGCCCACCGCTGCGCCGCGCTTCCACCTATACACTGGCAGGACTGGTAGACTCCGACGACTAGACCATAAGATACAACTGATGAAGATATAATTTTTTTTATTCTGTAACTAACATACCGCAAAAAAAATATCATAGCCACAAATTATACATCATAGTAACATAATATACATCTCAGTAAGAGAATATACATCACAGTAACAGAATATCATTAATTACACCAGAGTAATATACATCAGAGTAACACAATATACACCACAGTTACCAGTTATAGATGATAATAATTTAAATAATGTAGTTGACATTAAGTTTGAAAATGATTGAAATAATAAAATTTTTATAGAGAGAAAATTGATTTAAAACGCATACTTTTAGTTCTTTTTTACTATTTTATTCGAAACGGTGTCGGTGATTAAGTTAAATATCTCTGTTTTTTTTTTTAATTAATAAATAGCACAAAATTACATCATGACTTTTTAATTGAGTTTTCTAATCACACTTTTAATTATACCTATGTACGATTTATATATATAAAGTCAGTTCCCGACTTACAACGCGGTTCAGTTCCACAACTACGAACGGCTGTAAGTCGAATTTCATACAAAAACAAATAATATAATATGCTAGACATATATGTATATATTATATAAGCAAATATAATGGCTTTTATTTCTGATTTTTAATTGTTAATTATTTTTATTTTAGTTGGTTAATTAAATAACAACATACACAAATAAGTACATAAGCATTATTCTGGCTTATGGTCGATTATTATCTGAGCTTCTGATATTCATTGCTGTCTCTTGAGATATATCAACGAGTGTAGTAGTAGTGCTTTTAGTTTTTATAAACAAATCCAATTTTGTTTGGACAGTTTGTTTTTTCTTCACGCTGTAAATTTAATTATAATAGGCAATTGCTTGGTGAATATTGCATTGTACCTTATTGTGAGAAGCGTGCAAGATTATATTAGATATATATGTGACGAAAACTATAAAAAAATTAACACATATTTTTTAGAATTTTTTTTATGAAATTTTTTCGTCGTAAGTGGGAATGGTCGTAAGTCGAGAACTGACTGTATTATTAAATTGTAATTTATTTCTTACGCACTTAAAATAATTTTATTAAATTTTGGGGCAACGTGTTTTAGAGAGATT
Source organism: Battus philenor (assembly GCF_028537555.1). Classification (NCBI taxonomy): domain Eukaryota; kingdom Metazoa; phylum Arthropoda; class Insecta; order Lepidoptera; family Papilionidae; genus Battus; species Battus philenor. The sequence continues at coordinate 14,980,991 of NW_027181673.1, read as the reverse complement.
AATCTTTTGGAACGCATTCATAATTTAAATTGAAACATTGTCATATCATGTGTATGCATTCAGACTTTTCGCCCCCTCTACCGTTGTTCACAATACAACATTAAGGTTGTTGAATTCCTAAATAAATATAAAAAAAAGAAAATAAAATCCAGAGCATAATATAACCTGTTTCGCTGGTAACCCGATATATCTCCCTGATCTGTTTTGTGACATCAGTAAAGGCACTGATAGAAAAACTTCTGCAAATTACTTTAACGCTAGCGTGAGGAATTTAGAGAGATTTTCGGACGTCCGAAAACATGGCATCTAAGAAAACTTGTTATAACTTCACTTCAGAAATTTAACGGTGTGTCGGTGAATGGAAGAAATTGGGAAAATTGAAACTTTTAACGGAACTATTTGTAACTGTAAACCATTGAAAGATTTTCAGAGATGAACGTTTTGAGTGATTTTGTTGAAATATTCCATAAGGTAAACCTTAAAAACTGATAATTGCATTATAAACTTTTTTGATTTTTTTATCTACAGTCTAATAATTTTAACTCTGTCTGTGCCGATCTTAAACGATGACTAGGTCTACTATGCTACATGCCTAGAAGAAACCTATTTACTCTTGTCTTAAAGACTCCTTAGTTATAAGTCGTTCCACTCCCTGACTGTTCGCACTATAAGTATAACATTTAAACGTTTAGTGCAAGTTAAAGGGATTTCAAACGTGTATAGATGCCGTTAATCCGTGAATAAAGGATGGGAAAATAATGTATGTAACTCTGACGCCCTTTCAAAGATGCAGTTTATAGAACACCGATAAACTGTCAACAATCGCCGATGCTCCAAGCTCTGAAGCCTAGCGCGCCATGCCTAGTGAACTGGAGGGTGTCACGACACTAAGCAAGGGTTGAGGAGGATATTTTTTTATGAAAATAAATATCCACATGGAAAACCACAATTGAACATTGATGGGTCGCCGTGAAAAACTAACATGATAACAACAAGCTAAATTACCTGCAAAAAGCTGAGTGTTATTGGGAAGGTTATGCAGTATTTTACACCTGGACAGCTCTTAAGTCTGTATGTAGTACTAGTGGCGTAGCTAGGGGGTGGCGAGCGGGGCAGCCGCACCAGGCCCCACAAGCAGGGGGGGCACCAAAGTAGAAAATAATATTTTTTTTCTTATTATTTTGAATGAAAAAAAAAATATATTAACTACATTCTATTCTGAATTTTGAAATTTATTTGGACTCTTTGGGGGGGGGGGGGGGGCACCAAGCCCCAATCTGCCCTAGGCCCCAAATACCATAGCTACGCCACTGTGTAGTACAAGTCCGGTCATGTGTAGAATACTATAGCCGTCTTTGGGATGGATTGCAGAAGACCAGCTCGAAGCTTTGGACTCCGTACTGAGTCGAGCCAGAAGGCTGATAAGTAACGATGTTGCCAGTTTATCGATTTTATATAAACTGCATTTTGGAGACTGTGCATCGGAATTGCATCCAATAATTTCTCCATCTCCTTTCTTCCATCGGACAGCAAGACGTACGGTATCACGTCATCTGTACACGGTTGAAATTCTTTCCACTGTTTTGATAATACTTTTATAGTGCGAACAGCCAAGGAGTGGTACAACCGACCATCATCATTGATTCCAGACAATTATAACTAAAGAGAAATGAAATCAAATAGGTTTCTTCTAGCCGAGCATGTACCATTGTAAACCTCGTCATTGCTTAACATCAGGAGGAACAGAGGTCAAATGCTTTGTCTCAGTTTTGTTTCCGCGAACAAACTTCAAAAAGATCCTAGACGAATTGAAAAATTTAGGTACGTAGGCTATTGTCTATGTTCCTTCGTTTTTTCATTTTTATATTAACACGTTCACTGCGGCTTGAGGCCGATTCAGCCTCATGGTAGACTTTGCACTGGTGCGGCGCGTAAAACTCGTGTTTTCTCTCTAGTGCGGCGGCTGTTTACACTCAACCAAAACATGAGGCAGAAAAGGCCTCAACCGCACTACTAGGAAGTTCAGCTTGAGGCTGATTCGACCTCAGCCGCACCAGCTGAAAGTTCTTCAAAATTGGGCCCGCAGTGAACGTGTTAATATGGTATTTTGGGTATATAAATGTAGGAGATAGATCGTAGCTGAGACTAAAGCCCTAAACAAATCTTTTGGATTAATTTAGTAATGTATAACAGTGATTATTGTTACGCCTTTCAATAAGTTATTTTGTAAACATCAACTACCCATTATTAGTACCTCTACCTTTTCCATATTATGGTTGTCTGTAAGATAGGCTGTGTGATAAGATCGCCAATTGTACTTTTTTGTATATTATTTTAAAACTTATTGAATGTATCCCAACGTGTGCAATAAAGAATATAAAATAAAAACTAAATAATGTAATGATAATATAATAAAAAAGGTTTTAGATTCAGATTATTACATGAATTTATCTCACACAATCAAGTCTAATTTAGTACGAAATTGGACTTATATACATATATCTTTTCGTAAATGTATGAGTTTTCCACCTATATACTGACACATTACGATATATCTGAAACCATAAGGCTTTACTTAAAATAAGGTAGTAATTTTTTCACCAAATATATTTGCATATTATCGTGAAACTATTTAGATGTGTCCTAACGTGTACAATAAAGAATATTAAATAAATAAATAAAAATACGTCGTTTATTTGGGTTCCTTTCTTAGCACCATCAAATAGAACTGTATACAGGTTGTTAATATGGTAGAAAAAAATATATACTATTTATTTTTACACGTTAATTACTAATTCTTATTGATTTCAATAACCTCCTTTTCAATTTTCTGTGATACTTTAGTTAGTTGGCAACACTTATCGTTGCTCAAGAAGAAGGCGACACTTACGCCCTCTATTTTTCTTCCAATCTCACGCTCACACTATGCACTGGATTTTCTGAATACGAGACTTCTAGTTTTAGGTGGAGTTTCTGCGCTGCTCTTGTCTGTATGTGATTTCTAGAACCTTCCTTTTGCCTTTTCAAATTGCCAATCTTCTAGGCAATATGATCTGATCAAATCATAGTGAAAATGTTAATATTTTAGTATGATTTGTGATACGCGTATATGTTTATGTTAGTTTAGTAGCAATGGTTTTGTTCTCTCCCACAGAGTTTTATTTTCGCTGCGTAATATAAGTCGATCCAATTTTACCGCGTGACGTCACTAATTGAATTTTTCGCCTATTAGCCTCCGTCCAGCTAATTGAGGGCACGTGTATCTGAATTGGTTTAACTCTTGTTTCGGATCAATTCAGTGGTCATTCTTTATCATTAGTTATCCGTCAAGATATAAGCTACTGATTTTGATTTCACATCACAAGGCTGGTGACCTTGTGTAGATCATCGAAGGACGTTACAAGTAGGACACTTTTAACTGGTCCTACTCTCAATCTATGAGGTAGGTGTTTTGATAGATGATGATATTAAACAAGCGACAGAGGCTTTTACTATGGTTGAATTAAATGAAAGCCTTATATGAAGGCAACTCATAGGAGATTGCGAAGTAATTGAACAGTGACATTCATGAACCTGTCCAGTAAAGAGTCGTAAAGGCGCAGGTGGATTTCAGGGTTCGATACAATGTCTTCATGAATGCTCTCACTCCGCCAAACACATAGCTGGCGCATAAAAACTGACCGAGGCATGACTACGACCATCCTAACAAAAACACGACTTAGAAGAATGTAATATCTTTAAACAATTTACCGAATATAGTATCCTACAAAAATAATTATTTTCTTTTATTCCATTAATACATTGGATTCGAAATCAGTTGCAAAAGTAGAATGTAAAATCTCCTTTATTTTATTAAGTCAGGCTGGTTGAAAATAAAAAAAAAGTTTTCGATTTTATTCAGTTGGTTCCTCTTGCAATCAAACTGGTGTCCCAAAGTCTCCGATCGTGCGATGGACTGGCGACACTAATTGAATCAGGACCGTCTCGCGCGAACAGATAATTGGGGCCACACGAGGCTTCGTAATTCAATCCTGATAGTGTGTTACTTACGACTTTATTGCTTCCAGAATTTAGTCAAAACACAAAATGATTTATAGCTGATTTGTCAAAATGCGCCAAATACTTTTACACGTATTTACAACCTTGTGTAAAGCAATCACTATATTTATAATAACTTTCAGCACTTGTGTGTACACCTATCCCCCGATTTACACGGTACTCGTTTTACACGTTTTCGCTTTTACACGGTTTTCCAAATAAGTTTTTTTTTGTTTTAATAATCGATTTTATTACCATCTCTCATAATGTAAATATTTCTACTTCAAACATCGAATTGGCACAAATAACTTGGAATGATGAAAGTGAATTCGAACCTTCGATTCCGAATGAAAAAGAATGAGAGTAATTTATTTTTTGTTCTTCTGTTTAATGTATATTGTAATTAAATATAAAAAAAAACAGTTTTTCCGTAATATACTAAATATTTTAACTTGTCAATGCATTATATTTTTATTTCTGTGTACACCTAAAATTATTGAAAAAAATAACAACTGTTAAATAGCAAAATCATGCATTTTTTGCGAGTTTTTCGATTTACACGGTTTTGACTTGAAAATTTTTAATTTTCGATTTACACGTTTTTCTCAGGAACGTATCTACCGTGTAAATCGGGGATAGGTGTAATATGTTTTTCTTAATATGGTATAATTACGTAATATTTTTTAATCCATTGCTTTTTGGATAATGTACACCGTACATTAATTGATAATAAATGAGTCGTTTCTTTCTTCATTCACTTCCACTTTCTTTCTTGATTTACCGTTTTAAATTTTGTATAAGGTGATCACCCTAAAATATGTTACATTATTTTTTTTTCTATAAGAATGCTACAGGAAAATACTTCTGGCAATAGCCTGTAAGTACAGATAGTAAACAATAATTAATTTTATTATATGGTAATTATAATTTTGAAAACGCTTTTTCTTACTGCATCATAATTACGCTATTATTTATTTACACTGTATATTAATCCACAACAAAAAAGTTGTATATTCACACTTTTAAAGCTTTTGAATTTGTAATCATCCTGTATATGCAATACATTTATTCATGTTATTAATCGCTGAGGAACTTCTATAGTTATTACTTATGTAGAAGAAAGAAGGTTCCAATTTGATAGAAACTTGAATCAATACGAGTTGCTTATATTTTTAGCAGCTAATTGTTCAAACATTTCTTCAAACATATGTTATATTAAGAGTTCTTATGACCAAATTTTCATACTGATTTTAAGCAAATCAAAAAACAACTTTTTTATTTATATATTGTATGCATATGTGTGTGTGCATGCACATACATATATGTATACATGCATGTCCATGTGAGTATATGTTTATGTTTATCGTGTAAGACTTTGTTGCTCATCTTGTACTATAATCCTTGTATATAATATAATGATTATAATCCTTTTGCACGTTCTCGCAATGTAAATAATGCTAAAGGCGGAAACTTGTTATAACACCTTGATGTATGTCTCCTCTTAAATTGTAACTTGTTTTTAAGCTTCCTTAACGAGTTAAATGAAAATAAAAAATGTAATTAATAAGTAAAGAAGAAAAACATCACTTTTTAGAAAATTGGAAAAAATGATGTCGACTAACTTCGACACCTTTTTTTCGTATCGTTCGACATAAAACTACATATTTCGGCCGATTTAAAATAATTTAATTTGACCGGTGTCGCTATTAAAAATAATTTCGCTCGGTCGACAAAATTTCAACTTGTCGTATATTTCCCCTTTTTGGATGCGAGCCAGTTTTCATGAATAATAATTTTCCTGATTTTTTCTTCTGGACACATTCCAATAAAATTTAAAGAACATACAAGTGTCTTTTTAACCGATATTACGATCTAAGTTGGTATATCTTTTCAATTCATGTCACTTATTATCAGGTGTGTCGAATAATAGGACTTTCTACACTATACGTTCCCATCTTTTAATGAACTATCACTTCTTTTACAAGGAAAAATTTTCCTTTCCTTTCAACGGTGAATATCTATTGATCACAAGAAAAATTTTAAACTCTCTCTCTCTCTCTCTCTTACTATCCCTTCATCTCTTGTCCTATTTCTCGTGGTTGTAATTATTTTATCAAAAATACGATAAAATGTCAAATTAAATGTTTCAATATTCGGTCGCGCGCCTACTGCGGTCCGCTGGCCAGCTCCGTCACACACGGCGGGGCCCATTTATGCGAAGTTGAAACGGTAGGTGCGACTGGCTCATGTACACGGCGCCACTGTTATAATATTTATTTAGTTATCGTTTCAGCCCACAGATGCTTACTGTGTGGCCTCCCCCAAAGATATCTATAGGGGGATATACCAGAATCGCCATGATTGGCAGGCTGTTTGGTGATCGCATCGTGGTATTATGGTACGCAGAGGAAACTGCTGCCCATCTTCTAGCGCAGAGCTCCACAAACTTTTTTGTGTCGTAGACCCCTTGCCATATTTTACCGTGTTGGGTGGACCCCCTACTTACCTGATATTGATTTCCTGTAAATTTCTAACTGTAGTGAAGTTTAGTGTTAAAAACTTAAAGTAAAAAACAAATGTTAATTTATACATTTATTAATTAAATATAAATTAAAACTACTCAAAATAAAATTTTGTATCTGTTATGTAAAATATACGTAACATTAAATAAACTATAAATAAAATAACATAAGCAATAAACCAATATTTTTAGTGAATACCAACATCCTACAACTTACACAATTTTATAAACATATATAATAATTTTTTACTTCATAGGTACTTTTATAAATAATGTAAATGTTTTGACATTATAAGATAGTACGATGTAAGTAAATAGGTACTATCAGTGTATGTGTTGAGATTCCCATTTTCATTTCATGAACCCCCAAATTTTTTTTCGTTGACGTAGACCCCTTGCAGGTTGTCATAGACCCCTAGGGGTCGATATAGACCACTTTGGGAATCACTGTTCTAGAGACTTGTTTGTGAGCAAAGGCAATCTTATATAATTAATGCACAAAGTGTAATTTAATTAAGATTGTATCCGGATTGTAACGGTTATTTTTATATTATGTTGTTATGGATTGAATTTCACTGTACACCGATTGTAATATTATTGTGATGAAATTGATTTATTTTTATGCACGTGTCCTGTTAGGTAGCTGAGTTGAGATATGGCTGAGGAAAATATTTTTTTTTATTTGTGTCTGATCCAAGCGACAGGTCCGGTAGGTTTTAAGTAATTTTTAAAGCGTTCCATTTTAAACGATTACGAAAATCTTTTTAAATTTCCAGCGTAAACTACTTTTCATAGTTGCCAGTGAAATTTTTAAGTTTCATTCAATGCGGTCCGCATGCATCGCACAAGAATAGGTTAGTGTTGATTATTGAGTAAACGCATATTCACCACAGACGCAGTTGGAGACATTATGGTATATATTAGTAGCTTTAGATAGTTTTGTGTTATTATAAATAAAATTCAATAGAAGTATTGTATGAAACATTCCTCAAACAAGAACTCAAACATAAAAACCGAAAATCAAAGTTGGATTGTAATAAAAGCTCGCAGAAAGCTTTTATTGCGACGTAAAAAGCTTCGCGATGTCTTCCAATCAGCGCCGGGGGGAGATTAAGATCGCTTACAACCGTTTCCGGTCCGCTAAGGCAATATTAATCATAACGATGTCCTTTCAGATTTAAAAGGGGCCATTTTAATTAGGTAAACGCGTTCGTGTCTTTATAATTTCTTCAAGGAATACTCAACCGTGCGCTTTAGGATATAAAGCTGAAATACAATTGAATCATTGAAAGGAAGAGATTTAGATTTATCTAACATCTTTTTGAATCCTAACATAGTTTCTATATATAATACAATGGCAATATTTAGCCACTTCCGCACATGCAGTGGTAGTCGTGCAACAAAGTGGCTAATTATTGGTCCTTTTTATACTTAGGAGGGACTTCCGCAAGGTAACGCCTGATTCCATTAAATATAGTTTCTGTTCCCCAGCAGCAAAGTTATACGTACCTTCTTTTATCATCTAATTTAGACAAGGAAATTTTAAGAGTAGAGAATGATTTGTTTCTTTCTTCTTCTTGGTCGTCATTGCTGAGGGTTACGTCTTTCCTGTAAATCTTTGGTCGAAAAATCGACGAGCTACTTTCATATATCTCTATAACCTGCCTTTCTGAGTGCTCCCGTCATTGTGAAGGCCGTGACATAGTGTCGGGTTAGTAATCGTTTACTTTGTGCCGTGATAGTTGCTGAAATAAGCTATTTCATTTTATTTTACAATGAAACCTTACACACTAATATTAAATATATAAACCTTAACACTTGTCTATATAAGCATGCATCCACATGAACAATAGATATTAAGAAATATAAGATAGGTGAGGAATTTATAGAGTATGGAAAAAACATTAAATCTTAAATAAAAGTAATGTTTCACTTTAACCCTTTCCACTCCAAGGCTGTGATGTAGCATCGATAAAATTTAATTGAATTATAGAATCTTGCGATTCTAGAATATGTTTCATTCATTCGTGATTCAAACATTTTAGTAATAAAAATCTTTCCTGTTTTAAAATTTTCCGGAAAAAGAAGTATAACACCATGCCGATTATCACTCGACAGTGGAGCTTGTGGAACAAAATCAGTGTCGAGTGACACTCGACATTGGAGTGGAAAGGGTTAATTTTATCTTGTTAATTTTAATAATCCGATTAAAAGAATTTATTTAAACATTTTACGTCTCACTGTCAAACTATAAGTGTAGAATTAGTCGATATTAATATGACACGAAACGTCATTGAATATTCCTTCATTGCGTAACATAAAAGTATTGCATTCATAATTTGTTGTTGCAAATGGCATGTACAATAAAGACCGTTGTCTCAGCGTTCTATTACAATAAAATAGTAGTATATAGCGACCGAAGCAGAGGATCTTGGAGCTCTAGGGATTTACCTTAGGAAAAGCCTTAAACTTAAAGTCACGGAGTTGCAAATGACATTTGAGAAGCAGTGAGAATAAGAAATCTCAACGGGTTCGTGCGAATAACTCTTTTTCTTCTTCTACTAAGCTGAAAGATACGCAATTTTTTTTTATGGCCCCTGCTAATGGGGGCACTCGTACCCCTATCTTGTGTGGGATAGGGACTTTATGGGCAAATTTATTTATTCACATTATTATTTATTTACATTCTCTCCTTCCATACTTCACATATTCTTTCAGTCTATTCTTTCATGCCACAATTCTGCTGTCTTTCCCTTTTGCTCTGTGACCTTTCATTCCTCCCTCGTTACACATTACATTTTATATCTTTATTTTTATTTGTTTACATTAACACATTTTTTATTATCACATTTATTTCTTATTATCTATTCGCATTTCTAAATTTTCCTTAAGTTTTATTTTTGTCTATTGCTATCATAATGATTTTTTTGCAATATGCGAGGGAAAGATACGCACTGCAAGGTATTAGCTTCGCTTTTTTTTTGCTACGTTGACTGGTCGTGCACTCTTCATTCAGCAACTTCCTATGATCTTCACTATGTCAGGGTGAATATAGAGTATATATAATATATTCTATATATGTTTATATAGAAGAATAATCACTTGAGGTTTGGTACCTTTCTCATATGAACTGTTTCTTATGAACATTTTTGCCAGCCTAACAATAAGGGGAGCTAGCGTATTATTAATGTAGAGGGTCGTTTTAATAATCCATAACATTTCTATTCATACTAAATTCTATCTTAAACAGAGCCTAACCCACTTTAAATTAAAATATTAAGGAGTTTTTAATTGTTTTGCCTTACGCCTTCAGTAGTTGGAGCCGACGAGCTTAGGGCGGGCGGTAATAAGATGCCGGTACAATGGTCCACAATAGCGTTCCTACGTGAATGGTTGCTTTGTATAATGGCCTGTTTGCACGGCTGCTGCGCTGGTGTTTTATTCAGGCTCGACTCGCGGAGGCTTCGCAAACGTTCAACATTAGCTCTTTAAGATAATACTTACTTTTGTGCACGACTCTGTTCGTTGTTCTGAATGGACATAGCGCATTTTTTTTATTTTTATTTGCCCTATTCTTTTTATTTAACACCGGCATATCACTCGCTAACACGCTCTCTCTTTTATCTTACCTTTTTTCTTTTATATATTTTCTAGACTTACAATCCACAACATTAATTTGTGTCTTTATTTACAAGTTTTACTTTTAAACACTTATAATATTTAACTGTCGTGTTCGTTTCGAAATAAATTCTATCTGGAGTATTTAAAACCAAAACTTTTTCAATTTTGAATAGATAATTTTACTTAAACATCGTTCTTGTGAATCTTTGATTCGTATAAATAACCCTAATCTCTAGAAAACTTCTGTATACATTCTGTCATGCCTTCACCATTTCACATTCTCCGTCACTCTCACACATACTCTCTGTCACACATTTTTTCTCTACTTCACCCTCTCTTTCACGTAATCACCCGCATCTTTTTACGGGAAATTCATTTATTACTCCTTACAAGCTGCTGTAACTAGTGAAAACGAGACGGATATACTCAGAACGAGTCAAGAATCTATAATTTCAAAATACAAAGTCGTTTACTATGGTATAACTTGTAGTTAAGTATTTATGATTGGAGTGTGATAGAGACATGCTAGAGAAAGTGGGAGAGAAATGAAGAGACAATATAGGACCAGTTCTAAAAGGCATGCGGAAGAGAAGAAATGCAGGGGAGAGTGTGACAGATTACGTGTGTGATAAAGAGAGAGAGAGAGAAAGACAAAAACGGATATGCATAGTAGTATATCTAAGAGAGAGAGGGAAGGGGAGTGGAAGAGTGGAATAAAGAGTGTGTGAGAGAAGATTTGACGGTGTAGTTCTTTCAATTGTTCCACTGTCCGAGAACTGTTGGTATAAATAAAATTTGTAAATAAAACGACATTTTTAAAAACAGAATTTTATATATTTATTTATTAAACAATTCGCACAACTCGTAAAAACAATTATAACACTACAATACGTAGGAAACGTAAATGTAAACCGCATCGGAATTTTTATTTCATTTATACGCACTGTACCATTCGCAAATCACATAAATAATTTGAGCTTGACTGTACTTTCGCAATTCTATATCCGATCTAATAGAATAAAAGATATCACTTTAACAATAACACTGTACGCTTAAGATATTTACACATATAATACAGAGCATATAGCTTTCAATTTGGCGAATCGAATAGGATATAAACATATAACTATGTTTATTTATACAGTGAAACTATTATTAATGCCTTACATAATTGATTACATATACTGCTAAACATCTACCCTATTTATAATAGTAATCCGTTATATATAATATTTATTATAAAGAACGATAGATAATATTTTATATTTAATAATAAATTAATATTTGTCGAATAATTTACATATATTTCAACGATATAAAGGATTCATATATCGAACCCTGTCAAATTTGTTTATTTATACGCTGTTCATATTTAGTAAATGTATTTTTATTACTTTAATTATGCGAGTTTTTTGTTACTTGAAGTAGAAGCTAGTTGATTTTTACAATGTAGTCAAGATATATATTTAAAAGGAATATTTAAAAGAAAGTATAGTGTCATTGAATTTTATTTCTCTTGTAGAAATTACATTGCGACATCGTCAACGGCGCATCGAAAAGGGGAATTCCACAGAAATATAATTCTTCATATGCATCGGGCGAAAGAGAGAGCTATACAATACTTCTGGCTCGTGATTGGGTGACGATTTTTATTAGTTAAACATTGTTTTAATAGTTTTAAATCGACATCAATATGGACTAAGCTTGATGAATACACTTTTACTTCGGATTTCGTCTTATTATTTTCTCCAAGACTAGCTTTAGAAGGAATCCCACACTCTGTCCAAATATCTCGGCGAAAAAACAGTGCAGATGTTCTAAATTAGGGAGCTGCAATAGAACCAGTAGGAAAAGTCATCCACGCCTTCCGACAACCTTAACAGAAGAGAGTTGGACCTTGGTGCACGACGCCGTTTGTTGTTCCATATTTAATAGACAAGAGAAGAGTGTTATGCAGTTGAGAAGGAAGACAGAGAGCAGCAGAATTGCCTCCTTGACCTATCAAGATGGCGTACAAGAAATTAAACGTAATAGTTTCAGAATTGTGGTGAAAGAGGAGAAGAAGGAATGCAAATAAAAGTTTGAGATGTAATATTAATAATTTGTAAAATTTACACTGTTTTTATTAATTATCAGTGAGATAAACTTAATTAAAGTTTTTAATACCATTTTCATATTCTATTTTTGAGAAATATACATCACCGATGATCGGAATGACCTGTTGGGTAATTTCATCGTAAATTCATCACATGTGTACAAGTTGTTTGGGCTATATATATATATATATATATAGATAAACTGTTTAAAGCTTTTATATATATATATATATATAAAAAATATTTTTAAAAAATTAATAGATTTAGACATATTAAACAAAAAAAAAGCATTTTTAAAATTCGAATTGCAGTATATTAAAATTGATATAAGTTTACTATCAGCACCTGAAGACATGGTACTGTCAGAAGAAAAACAAGTTCATGTAATATATTTCAAGATGAACACTTTATTCAAGGTGATTTTAAATACATGTTAAACCTTACAGCTGTTTGCTAGCAACCTACAGAAAAGTTCTGCGAAACAGTGTTTTGTTTGAGTTGTGCAGGCTTTGTATTGCCAGAAGCTGTTTATATTTACTATTTAACTATACCATCCGCCTTGCTACGCCATTAACTAGATGGGCGTTGGGACTGAAAGGTTCTCTAGTGGCGACCATAAGCTTGTAGATGAGGAGGATTGACTGCTTAGTTAAAGGTAAAGAAAAATTTGCAAACCCAATGAGATTTAGCTTTGGGTTTTGTTCACGTGAAGTGGCACGGAGGGGCGCTGGAGTTGCGTGGAATGGCTGGTCAGCCATTAATAACATTCATCGACTAGATTTCGAACTCAAACGTACATATTTAGTAAGTGTAGTTTAGTGAGTTACGAAAAGAAGATTAAACGAGTCATTCAAGTACTTGAAAAACTATCCCAAAGAAGACGTAACTCCAACAGGTATGCTTAATTTATTCTAGCTTCTTGTATTTATATTGCATATGCTATAGTTCTTGGAAAAATCGATAATGTTTTTATGAACATACAATACATTTTCATATACGTATTAAGAAGCAATAGTATTTAAATTATGTAAAAGAAACAGGGGCGACTTAACCTATAGTGCAGGGTGGGCAATGCACACGGGCGCCGCCGTCTCAGGTAGCGCCGCTCCTTGAGACAGCTAAGAGCATCGTCTTGGAATCTATCGGGGTTTGCTGCTTAGTTTCGCAACAGAGATGTGCTACAGGCATAAAAACGATGAGTATTATTCTGCCGTCATAAGAAAGGCTGTAACTAATACCATACTGTAAGCTATACCTACTTATAAAAAAGCTTGTTGGAATATGAAGAAACTTTCTTGTTATAACGGCACAATTAATAGTTATAGGGGGGGAGGGGGTTCAGGCCTAGTTGGCGCCAGGGTTTCATTGCGCTATACGAGCTAGAGCCGCCACTGAAACTAAATAAGACCGTATGCAATTATTTTGCGAGAATCGTACAACTCCGATTACTGGTCATTACATGTTCATAAATATCTTTAAAATAATGTTTCCATCTACAATACATTTGATATGATCAAAATATTACCACGTAAATAATTACATACTATGGTATCAAATCGCGCCGTGCGTTGACTTCGTATTTACAAGTATTAACATCTAATAGTAAGTACATTAACACGTTCACTGCGGGCCCAATTTTGTAGAACTTTCAGCTGGTGCGGCTGAAGTCGAATCAGCCTCAAGCTGAACTTCCTAGTAGTGCGGTTGAGGCCTTTTCTACCTCATGTTTCAATCATTTTTTTCACAATATTGAGTCAATGCTTCGCAGACATAAAGAAAGCTATATTTGTCTTTGTCATATCTCACACGGTTGAGTGTAGACAGCCGCCGCACTAGAGAGAGAACACGAGTTTTACGCGCCGCACCAGTGCAAAGTTTACCATGAGGCTGAATCGGCCTCAAGCCGCAGTGAACGTGTTAACTAATGTAAATAAACATTATTTGATCTCTTGTACAAAGCGACCCATATTTGAACTCACTTGCCTTGTAATATAAGATAAAATAAAAGCAAATAAAACCCCTGGACGGAAAGGCGAAAATTTCAATATTGCCAATATTGTACTTTTAAACGCTAACACAATTCATACATATCATCAATACACTTACTTACTGGTTAATTATCAGTTTTAATAAATCTCACTACCTTATTCAAGTGTAACTTACATGCGACTTATGTATATTCTAAGTTAACAGCAAAGACTTAAGTGAGCAGGAACAAATGATAATGTACAATTAAATGTAAAAAAATATCACAACCTTAAAAACTAAAGCTTTATATTGCTGTATCTATCTTTTGGCGCATTTCTTAAAGAAATGTCATTAATACTGAAATGATTTTTGGAGAATATACAAAAATTGAAAGTTGTAGGAGGAATGATATTTTAGTGTCAGAATAGACGCAAATATTAGAATGACATTTTTGTAATGGTCGTGTGGAAAGGAATAGTTACACGGTACGCAGTCAATCGTAAGTTGGGCTCGGCCCGCTTAACGCGTTCGCATATCCTTGGATGTACTGTTACAATATATATTTTTATTCAGTTAATTTTCTTTTCGCCAATTCGCTAATAATAATGATATTTGGCTGTGTTGACAATATATCATTGGCGAATATAACGCTCAACGAATCCGCTGGCTTGGTCACTTGGATCGAATGGGATCGGATCGGAGTGTGAAAGACGCGTACCTGGAAAAACCGAAGGGTCGAAGACCAGTGGGTAGACCCAGGTATCGCTGGATCGATCGCGTTGAGGCAGACTTGCGCGAATTGAATGTCAACCAATGGCAGACGATGGCGCAAGATAGAGGAAAGTGGAAGTCTCTCGCTTCGGAGGCCAAGACCCACTTTGGGTCACTGAGCTAGCGGAGTAGTAGTAGTAATTTTCTTTTATTTATTTTATTAAACCACAAGAAAAAAATACATGTGGTCAAAACTGTATATGGAAATATTTTCCTCTCACTTTACTAGGATTGTAACAATTTTTGGAGAGTTTGTATCACACTGTGTTACGATATAAGTGCCAGTCTGTGGTGTGTATTGCTTTTACTGCTGTGGTATCAAGCGTTCGAATCAGACCAACACATGAAGCTGCTGCTAGTGATATGTGAAATACGGAATCTTGGATAGCAGTTTTATGCAAAAATAAATTAGACTGAAATGCGTGTTAGTTAAAATTGGCTAACGTTCTCGGTATATGGGCCGAGCCGGACTGACGATCTAATGTAGATATATTGCAGCCTTTCTAAACAACTGTTAGAGTATTTATAATTCTTAAAGCATTCCTCCTACGAAGCATAATATTTGTCTTTTAATTTAAAAATATTATTACAATTTGTATAAGTATTAATTATTAAATTTACTTTGATATGCTAATCGACTACCTTTAGGACAAGAAGTAGAACTATTATTTGATTATCACAACGTAATTTACATTTGTAGTTACCTTTCCGATTTTATTTTATCACTTATTGTTATTTGGTCGTCTCAGGAGATCTCAAATGCAGGTATGAAGCGCAGTGGGGATATGAAAACGTTTCGTTGTCGTTAGAACAGTACATAGTAGTTTAATAAAGAATTATTCGAGTGATTTAATCTTAAAATACAATTTATACAAACTGTCGCCTACCTGCAAAAGGAATCGTGTGAAATTCACAATCTACTGAGTGAAAACGACCAAATAATCTACGGGCTAGGTACTACATCTTAATATTTTCCTAAAAGCCTTCCTGAATTCAGGGTTGAAGATCGTGTAGATGACAGGATTTAAGAAGGAGTTTATGTAACCGAGCCAGGTGTTGAGGATAAAGACGGTGACTCCAGGGCTGAATTGAAGACCGAATTTTCCACAAATTGCGTCCACGACGTTGCAGGTGAAGAATGGTGCCCAGCAGAATAGGAAAACACCTGTAGACATACACATTATCATTTATTGGTAGCACTCGTATCAAAAATTAAGTAAAAGTTTTAACAGTTGTAAATACAATGGTTTTATTGATTTATTTTAGATTTCAATAAACTGTTTCAAAAGACTTACTGTAAAAAGTTTTTAGTTTTGTCATTAAGTTGCAACTTTTCCAAAAATCAGAGTTAAATCTTATGAACAATTTATATGGTCTCCATCATTTTGAACCTCCTATTCACCCTTATTTTAAAAGTGCAGGGATTTAATTTTTAGTTTAATATCTTTTTTTAGTTACATCTTTTCTTTCACTCTCCTCTTCCGTGATTCACATTTTCGCTCTCCTGGTGTGCATACAATAGCATCTCAATTTCTTTCTTAATTTTTTCGTTATTTTCCTCCTTTCATACATCACCTCACCCTTTTCTACACGATTTCCACAGTATCGTAGTGAAAATTTTCTCTTATCCTAATATCTATTTTGCAAATTGCTTTATAAAAAAATACACATTTTCTTGTAAACAATTAAGAACCAAAGTTTTCGAACTTTAAGGTAAATTGTAAACCTGTAAAGAAGGTCATAAAATACTTATTATATCGTGGAAAAATTATAATTGTATTAACTTCAAAATATATTTCTTCAAAAAAGAAAAGTATCAAGTTTTGTTATGCCGTATATAATATTGCGTCATGTAAACAACTAACATTTAATGCTGGCAAGGCCTAATCTCGACCTATGGTAAATAAAAAAAAACATTTTGTAATATAAAATACGTTTATGGAATATCGTTTTTGTTTGTCCAATTTGCTTAAATCAACGAATGGTATCAAAGTATAATTAAAGAGACTGTGTAATATTCCTCTGATTTTTTTTTATATACAAGTTTGTCAATAATTGTGCCAAACGTTTACTTTTAAGAATTATATTAATTTAATTCACCATCACCAACATTTCAGCTTTCATGTCCACTACTGAACGCAAGGCAACCCGGTAGATTTCCATTTTCTTCTTAACTATCTGTACCGAGTTGTCTATGCACTTTTTAAAATCGAATTATTGTTCATCGATTTTCCAAATGTGAAAATGAAAATTGGAAATATGTAATAATATAATAGTAGATGGCCGTTGAGGCCGACAAGTTCTCGAGTAGCTATCACGAGCTGGTATATACGGCGTGGCCGGTCGTCGTGATCATATTTCCTGAAGGCCTATGCCAATGGGCGTCTATTAATTGAAAAGAAACAGAAGATGTTTGTTTTTCATACCTAATACGATTGCTAGTGTTTTAGTCGCTTTCCGTTCCTTTTTAGCGGATGATTTCTCTCTTTTCTTTTTGCTCGCCTTGTTCGCTTTGTATATAGTGAAGCGGGCGGTGGCAGCGCTGGCCTTTCTCTCCTTCTTTGACGTTGTACCGTCTCTGAGGTCGTACGTGCTCGCCTCGTGGTCGTCTTCGGATCGCATGCCGAGTGACGCGTTCCTGTGGCCAAAAAATAATTAATATCATAGAAGATTCTCGACTTGTTTTTTTGTTTATTTAAATATTTGAAGTATGCATACTATACTTTTATCAGATGTTCTGTTTAAGTTTATACACACCTGTGAAGTAATAAACGTATGATATAACTGTAGTATGTTTCTCTCAATATTATAATATTAATCACCTGTTAGTTTTTTTACAAATTAAAAAATTGCGTCATATAATAAATAGGTAAACTTTTACGCTTTTATTTCATTTATTTCTGGATATAAATAAGTTAGAATACACAAGGCACGAAATAGCACTAAAGCTAGTGAATAAATCCTATACCAATTTAAAGAAATTTTCCTCCCCCCCCAAACAAAAAAATCTTTACTATGTTGTTGGTCCACCATGTTGAATATTTATGCGACATTGGTATTATTGACATTATTTTACATTATTACTTCTATTATTACATATTACATTATTTACATTATTAAACATAGTAACATTATTTAATTGCGCATTTATCTTCTAATAAACTAAAAGTAAAGAGTTTTATTTTAATTTGTTGTATACTTAGTTATTTGAATAACAAACTTGTACTTGGAAAATCCTTTAAAAATACTACATACGTTTTACTTTGTGCAAGAAGACAGCAAATATATTTTTAATGAAACCCAACCTTGATTCTGGATAGAGACGTGTCATCTTCTCGTTCTTCCTCCACTTGGTGTCGCAGGACATGTTACGGAGCACCGTTGCTCCCTTGGATCCCGGAGATGCCGGCGGGGAGATGTGCTCGCGGATTGCATCATCCAAATTGGATGCTGCGTAACCCGAGTCGTTGTTCCCGTTTGGGTCCGGTGTTATTTGCATCTTCAGACTCTTTTTCGTCTTCCTAAAATACATTATTGTTATTCATTTTTATCCTTACTACTCCGCGTTACAAATCAACTACCATACGTGCATATATTTAAAAGCAACTCTAGTTTGAATCATGTTAGAAAAAATCTTTAAATTATGGGGAAGTCGTCATCGATGTCGGTGGGAAACCAAGATATGAGTTAAATATTTAGCGCTGCTTGCATCGATTTTGGCGGAGGGCTATACCTTGCAACGGGAGTCTATCGGCTAAATATTTTTTTTCTGAATTAAAATGGTTTACACTTACTGCATTCTATTTTAAATTCATTTTCGTTGTGATTTTTGTAGTTTCTCGTTACTTTAATTTATGTTGAGTAATATTTAACATGTAAATCATTTTTTTATATAAATGCCCTCTTAATATAATTTTAATTGAATAAGAATTGAATTAAAATAGAATTTGAATTAATTTGAATAAAAAGAATTGATTCGGAATTGAATTTGAATAGAACTAGGATTAGATTGAATTAGAATTAGAATAGGATCTGAAACTGAATATGAATTAAAATAGAATTTAATTGGAATTGAACTTGGATTGAATATGAATTTAATTTGAATTGATCTTGAATTGAATTTGAATTCATTTTAAATAGAATTTGTATTGAATGTGAATTAAATTTTAAACAAATATAAAGTTTTATAATTTTTATGAGAGAACAATTAGTAAATACTTTTTGGTATATATATCAGGACAATACAGTAAATTGAATATATTAATTGAGAGAGTAATTGACATCTTCAACCGTTATTCCGCAACGTTTATTATGTCGTAGCTCCAAATAGT
The DNA here is from genome assembly GCF_028537555.1 of Battus philenor. Classification (NCBI taxonomy): domain Eukaryota; kingdom Metazoa; phylum Arthropoda; class Insecta; order Lepidoptera; family Papilionidae; genus Battus; species Battus philenor. Next base: position 14,961,645 of record NW_027181673.1, on the reverse strand, counting down.
GTGCGACCTACCCACTGTATGTATATATATAATAATAATCTTATTGTCACATTTTTTGGAATATATGTTAATTATTTTTATTATTTAAATATTTTTTTTATTGCATGGATTGCAAGGTGTGTTGTACTCCAAGGATACAAAATACTATTAAAAATGCTAAGTTTAAAATATTACTTTGTTGTTTCTTCCGTGACAGATGCCAGCATGAACTCCGTGGACTTGTCGTTCGGAATGACGTGACAATCGTCGGCCTCGGCTTCCATATCTGCAGATCTCTTGTCGAAGCTAAAATTAATAATTTTTATTAACAAAATTACTTTGAGATAAGGTTAGAATATCTGTTGTATCACGTTTGATATTATTGTCACAGATGATCAACGTGGCTTTCGTATATGTATATGTATATGTATATATACACCATGAAGTGATAAATTTATAGCTGCAACACACAAATATATTATTTAGATTTCAAAGGTATTTTGTATATATAAATAAACAGCAACCGATGATCGTTGGGGTCAAAAGATTCCCGAGTGGTGAGAAGGTAGATGGTGGTGGTGGATGCAGGTAGCTCAGGGCAGGGTGTCGTGGCGACTTTTAAGGGAAATGTATGATATTGCTACAAAACACGAGTTACAGAACCCTCTAAACAATAACACAACACGGAACCCTAATAAGCGCCAAACACAAAAGTGCCGTAAACACTCGTTACCTTAAAGTTATTTATAGATTTTTGTGTGCGGTTCTCGGAAATTCTTACCGTGAACTACCCTAAACTTAAGAATACCACGGAGAAGATCTGGAACCTTCAGTATAAATAGGTGTACTCTCCATGACGTCAGTTCAGTGTTGCTTTTCAAGTTATAAGATCAAGATATACGATCAGTGATACAAAGTGACTATTTGATAAGTTATTTGGACAGTGATTTCTTAAGCAATTTAGAAGCGTAGTTTTGACTAAGCGAAAGTATAATTTGTGTCACAGTAAGGTGACCATATGATTTGTGAATAAAGAACTCCTTATGAACCAGTGGTGTTCTTTCCAAGTCAGAACCCACAATACGTACCAATATAATGCAATGTTCATCGGCTGATAACAATACGAAGAAAGCGTACAAATAGTCTAATTATTGTTACGCACTTGTTATTAAAGTATGTATATATATTAGAGCAACTGTTGAGTTTCTCGTCGGCTCTATTCAGTAAAATTGCCTTGCGAACCAGCGGTAGCTTCCTAGAGGGACAACAATGTCTGATATGTTATGTTTATTGTCGAATCGTATTCGAATAAAGAAAATTTTGATTTTGAAAGGGTTGGGTGTGTACATTGACTGAATGATCAAAAATACAACGTGAAACCAATAACAAATTGTAATAATACTGCTACATAAAAAGCCGCCATATGTGAAAGTTCCCGCGGACGTCGTCACAACGCTCAACCGTTTGCTCGTCTCGCCCACTCGTCTCGCTCACTCACACGGCGTGCACTATTCGCGTTCTTGCTTGCTTTGGCAGATAGCCAAGGCGCAGCACGTGCGCCCGCGACCATTGGAGTTCTCGGGAAGTCGGATTTGAATTAGGAAACGATGCGCAACCGCTCGTAGGCGCATTATTCATTTTCCAGGCACAAATTATATTAATTATTCAATAAACGTTTTTAACATCACAAAATTAAATTTACCGCGAACATAACATGCAATTACTTTATTGCGGAGTTTATAACGATAATTAAGTGTACACGAAGCAAATCCCGATGCCGCAATCAGCTGAATAAACAAAATGGAGGGAAATGCGGAACTGATCGTGAATACTTAGCTAAGTATTGCGGAGGAAATGAGAGAGGATACACTGAAGGTTTTACTTACATAACTTAAACATATTCTTTAATAATAAATCCTTTTTGATAAATTAGTTTTATCTATATAAATACAATAAAGAATAGTTTAAATTCTACTTCGTGTGTATGTGAAATATGTAATGCTTACTTCAGTGGCATAGCTATGGTATTTGGGGCCTGGGGCAGATTGGGACTTGGTGCCCCCCCCCCCCTAAATAGTCTAAATAATTTCAAAATTCAGAACAAAATGTAGTTAATATATCTTTTTTTTGGTTCAAAATAATAATAAATATATATAAAATAACATTAGATCTTAATAAAATTTATTGGGAAAATTTATAAACGAACATTCCTCGCTTTTTGGCCTGCAAAGTCATTAATCACATTTCAAAATCAATAGTGTCGTCTAGTTCATGTTCTATTGACATTATTGCAATATTATTTAATCTATTTATCATTAAATAATCTTGCAATAATGTAATAATTTATTATTTTGTCATTTAGGGCCCTTTTAAAAAACACTATGTTCTTTGTGAATGAAAAGGCTTAAACACTGTGTATATTGTAATTCGTAACCGTTTATTTTTTTTAGTGTTCATATTAATTAACAACTTTTTTAGTATAAAAATAGTAAAATTCGATATTCTTTTTATGTTATTTACTTTAATTTATGGTTTTCATTTTTCTTTTAACATTTCATTATTCATCATTCAAAAAAAATTCAAAAAAATTATTTTCAACTTTGGTGCCCCCCCTACTTGTGGTGCCTGGTGCGGCCGCCCCGCTCGCCACCCCCTAGCTACGCCACTGGCTTACTTATAACTAAACGATATATTTTTAGAAATATTTAAGATGATTGTATCCTAGAACCCAACGGTAAGCATTATGACCTGCGATCATAGGTGATGCATGGTAATTGATGCGCGCTGTTAGCCGTTTTGGCGATTTCCGGCGACCCTCTCTATGTAGTATGTCGATTGGGGGGCGGGGTTACTATGGTTTGGTAAAATCAAAAAAAAATAGGCAGGATTTTATATATGTGTCTATCGAGACATATGCAAGCATATGTATAACCGTCTATTATAACAAGAGTAGGCGCAACTTGAATAGAGCTAACTTAAACTTGAATCAATTTTGAAAAATAACGGTAATACTTTTAAACAATTCCTAGTAATTTTGTACGATTTTGAGTAATTTTTTTTATATTTATTATTCGCAGGAAAAATATTGTGTTACGAAATCTTTTTTTTTTTTCGTATAAATATTTACTTTTTTTGGTATACTTTCAGCTTTCATATTTATGCTGCCCATATGCATCGCACAAATCACACCTACAAATATATTAGAGTATAGTTAAATGAGTAAAATCAAATATATTGTCTACGAAATAGGTAACTTTGTCGTGATCACAGAGTAATATTTACATAGAGGTTACCTATCATCATGGTCGTCTTCATTGCTCCCAGAGCCGGTGTTGGTGGGTCGGTCGTCGTGCAGCGCAGTCTCTGCTAATTGTCTAGTCTGTGCCACGTTCTCGATGACCACAGCTGTAGTCCCAGTGATGGGATCTCCGGACACCGGAGGCTTTTTGGCTGCCCTCTGTTTTTTCGCTCGTTTTCTCAAAGCCTGATTATTAATACAAAAGTCAAAATTGTAATCATTGGACAGTTTCAATACTAAACAGGATAACTTGAAATAGGTTGTAAAATCTTTAAGAGGTGAATATATATATATTATTTGCTAAAAAAATTATAGCAATATAAAATGATCAATTATTATCGAATAATTCAAACAGTGAAAAGTTTGCAAGGACGGTATGGTAAACAATAATTTAATTAACTTGTTTAAAATAACATACATCTCAATGTTATTTTAAATTTTACACAGCAATGATTAATTGCGAATATTTGATAAAGGAACCACACTATTTAGTTTGCGGCAAAAAATTACAAACACGAGTTAATTAGATACAATGTATACTACATTTTTATGAAGGGAAAGTTTATTTTCAAACATTAACAGAATAATTAAAAATTGCTGCACATAAATGGGGGTACCACTACACACACAACTATTCGAAATTGAACAGGCAACCTGTATACTACTTAAAAAACAAGTCATTTTTTATCTTGTGGGATCATTCCCAGGGCCGGCAGGACAGGCAATGATAATAAGAAGTCCAAAGTAGAAGTGTGTATATTGAAACAGCCCATATTTATACCGATTCTTAGAACCATGATGATTAACCACTTCGACACGAATGTCGAGTATAGTCGACGGCCACAGGTGAATGCCCACAGCCGGCTCGTACCTGCTGCGACACTGTGCTCTTTAAAAAACTCGTAATAAGAGTGTTTTACATCACAAGCTAATACAGATACGCATTACGTTCATATAATGTTATTATAATAAACTTCAATTACAGAGATAGGTAAAAATTGTTCGGTTGACGAGTAAAGTCGACGCTCATCTGTGCGCAATCATATTGCGGCCGTCGACTATAGTCGACGCTCGGATATGTCTATGGTATTATGGTCGACAAGCGCTGTACCGAAGTGGTTAATATTGACCCAAGAAATAGTCATCCAATCAGAAGGCAAGAAGTATAGTAGATCTCTCTGGCGTGGGATTCCCCTGTCCGATGCACCGCTATTTAAACTCTCTATATATATCTCTATAATTAAAGTTGACTTACCTTAAATATATTGTAATATAGAAACATCATCATTATACAAGGTATGTAAAAAGAGCCAATAGAAGAATACAGCACGTAGTTTTGGCTGTTGAAGAGGCACTCATTGAAGTTGCGATCCGGAGTGTCGTTGAGCCCCAGAACTATGGGAGCGCCTATAGCGGCCGACACCAGCCACACGAGCACTATAGTGAACCATACACGTCTGTTGTTCTTGTGCTTCGCATATTTTATCGGTTGAGTAACGGCAATGTATCTGAAACAATGGAAATGCTTCGCCGTTAGGTTTAATATTTATTATTTATAATGACCAGGTATTTATGTTAATTCTAGAACGTCATTGCATATATTCTGGAATTTATTACGTAAATTATTGTTTTTTTTTTTAAATAAAAATTGTAACGACGAATAGTAAACGTTTATATTCGTATTAATTTGAATAGTAAGTAGTTCGAACCGTGAAAAGGATTTTTCATCCCATAAATATCTCCAAAATCGACCTCGTCAAGGCTTACAACCAAATTTGCGTCAACCCAGATGACGTACCGAAAACTGCCCTGACGATTCCATTTGGATTATTTGAGATCGAGTTCATGACGTTTGGACTTAGGAATGCGGCTCAGACTTTCCAGCACTTCACAGACGAAGTACTCCTCGGTCCTGACTTCACCTATGATTACATCGGCGACATTCTTGTGTTCTCCCGTACTGCGGAAAGTCATAGTGCTCACTTGCGCGAACTCTTAAACCAACTGAAGAAGTACGGGCTACCGATCAACACTTTCAAATGCGAACTTAGAAAACTAGAAGTCGATTTTCTTGGGTACGGTGTTTACAGCTGCAGGATCCAAGCCGCTTGAGAATAAGGTTCAGGCGATTCTGTATAACCTTTCTCCCAAGACCGTCAAAGAACTGCGTTGCTTTTTGGGTATGTTAAACTTTTATCGCAGATTCCTTTCCGGTGCTGCGAATCTTCAAGCTCCTTTGAACGCTTTGTTAAGCGGTCCGAAGGTAAAAGATTCTCATCCAGTCATATGATATCCACTAGATGGGCTATCATCACCGATACCTCAGAATCAGCGATTGGAGCTGCACTACATCAACGGAAAGGAGATGACTGAGAACCGTTGGCTTTCTTCTCTTACAAGCTAACCACCACTTAAGCGAAGTATAGCCCTTACGATCGTGAACTTCTAACTGTGTATATATGTAAGCTATCAAATACTTTTGCCGTGTGATTGAAACTAGGACTTTGGTAGTGTACACTGACCACAAACCACTAACTTTTGCCTTTCTGTGTGCAAGGAGAAATGTACACCACAACAGTTCCGACATCTCGATTTCATTGCACAATTTACGACAGACATTCGCTATCTACGAGGAAAGAAGAATCTTGTTATTGATGCCTTGTCTCGCGTAGAAGAGATATGCTCCATCGACAATTAAGCTCTTACACGATATCAGGATACAGAACAAGAACTGCAAGACTTGTTACTCCAAGGTTTCGCCCTGAAACTTGAGAAGATCAAGTTCATCAACAGTGACATTTCAGTCTACTGTATAGGTGTCGACCTCTATGAGACAACCCCGTCCTTATGTCACTCCTCAACTTCGCAGACTGATCTTCGACACAATTCATGGACTATATTATCCTGGAAACGCAGTTACAGCACGACTGGTCTCACAAAGATTTGTATTTCTATGGATTCGGAAAGACTGTAGAGCTTTGCCCACAGCAATGTTTACAATATCAGCAATCCAAAATCTCCAGACATACCAAATCTTCCTTTTACTCATACCTATCTTCGAGGTTCTCTCACGTTCACTCAGACATCGTACACGTTTTACGACAATGTAGTGAAAGATTATATGACGGTCGCAGATTCCTGTCATGGTTGGAGTCATGGAATTGCATGTATGGATTATGTAGGAAGGCGAAGTGTTAGACCTAAGTAAAGAATAGACAATAGTTTTTACAGTATATTTTTAAATTTATTTTGATCTGTTGGGCCCCTACAGATTTATGTAGATATATAGTCAAATTTCGACAAAAATGTGACGATCAAATTGACTATGGAAATTGGTGTTGCAAATAAGTTTCAACTACGAATTAATAGTTTGTCGCATACACAACTAGTCGTTTTTAGTCCTTTTGTGAACAAGCCTTACATACTCGCGCTTTGCAAGTTTTGACACTTTTTAAGGCGTCATTATTGGGGATTTATCGTACAACCCTGTCTTCGATTTACAGGGACAGGTTTTTCCTCACTCCCTTTTTGTCCGTCTAAATAATGCCTCGTTTCTCTTTTTTCCTTCACATAATCTTTTATCCCTTTTAATCCCTTTACGTTTCATACATCACGTCTTTTCTTCCACCATTTCCTCCAGCACTGCTTTTATACAATTCTTAATTTTATTTATCTGTATTTTTAACAATGTCCTTATACTTTTTATTTTCTTTATCTATAAATATTAATACATTATCACAATTTTTATGACTTATTTTTGTATCAAAGCAATTTTTCTTTACCCTTTCAAAGATTATTGTTTTTCGCTAGTTTAATATCTTACTTATTGGAAACGGTATTTGCAAGTGTGACTAAAAGTTTGCTAAACTTACTAAAACATTATCTTTCTACATTGACACACAGCTAAGAGCAGATAAATGTCCGTGGACTCTTTTTACAAATTTTGAACCGTCATCTTTGTCACGTCAACGTAAAGCCCCGCCGAGTCTCCCATGGACTTATTTGAATTGCCTGGACCACTATAAGGAGTAAAGATTTAAGATGATTACGCTTCGTATTGCTGATCACTACCACAATACTTTTATGTAAAATTATTCTTGAGCGTTCGAATTCGTATTCAAATTCAAATTCGGAATTTGAATTCGGACGTCATGAGTGATGAGGTCGCTGCCATTGCGTTAGATTCGTATAAGTTTTAAATATTGCGGTAACTCAGCTCCGCCCGCAAATTATTAGGGGGACTGGAAAGTAATGTCGCTTTCTCAAGTTATATTCACACTACTACATTTTTAGCAAGTTTTTATTTCTAACCTAACAGTATATTCATCTTCGTTATCGACAATCTTTTTCCATCTAGTTTACAAATTTTTAATGCCGGAGCGGTAACAATACAATCGGTTTTTTTGTAAAATATGTCGACAGAAACGCCATTACTTTCCGGTCCCCCTAATAACATAACGGATGACAACACCAGAGAAGAGGAGATCGATATCCGTATCCAGAACTCGCTGAGATGCAGTGCAGCACTTCACAAGGTTCTAGTGTCTAGGCTCCTAAGCAGAAGTACAAAAGTCTGTATCTACAAAACCGTAATACGACCAATATTGATGTATGGCTGTGAAGCTTGGACGCTAACTTTGAAAGAAGAACAAAAACTGCTAGTGACGGAATGCAAAATCATGCGGAAGATCTTGGGACCAGCGAGAAATCAAGACGGATCTTGGACGCTCCGAAAGAATGCCGAAATTGAGACTTTAGTAGCACAGCCAAATATCATTGGCGAATATAAAGCTCAACGAATCTGCTGGCTTGGTCACTTGGAGCGAATGGGATCGGATCGGAGTGTGAAGGTAACGTACCTGGAAAAACCGAGGGGTCGAAGACCAGCGGGTAGACCCAGGTATCGCTGGATCGATCGCGTTGAGGCAGACTTGCGCGAATTGAATGTCAACCAATGGCAGACGATGGCGCAAGATAGAGGAAAGTGGAAGTCTCTCGCTTCGGAGGCCAAGACCCACTTTGGATCACTGAGCCAGCGGTGTAAGTAAGTAAGTAATAATATCGATTGCATCTAAGATGTTACTTCTGAAATAAAGACTAATTTCAACAACAACACCTCGTTTGTATTATTTCTAATAAGTATAGAGATATGATCTCATAAATATAATAGTATGTAATACAAATCTTACCTGTCTACAGAGATGGCGACTAGATTGAATATACTGGATGTAGATGATGTGACGTCCATTGCGATGTAAACATCGCATATGAACGCCGGCAAACCCCAAGAGCCATTGACCTGAGAACAATAAAATGATATTGAATAAATTTGTAATTATAAAAATTGTAGTTTGTTCTACAATTCCTTGCTTATAATAAACGTAGGTATAAATAAGAAAAGGACCAATATTTAGCCATTTCCGCACATGTAGTGGTAGTCATGCAATAAAATGCACCGCCCGCTAGCCCGCTGATAAAAGCGTATGCGGCAAACAATACGAATCACACAACCGCCACCGCCAAACTACTCAACACGTGTTTCACCCCTCCACGGGGCATCTTCAGGAGCCATGTTACACCGATTAGTGGCAAACACAGAGTCAAAGCGGGCGGTGCATTTTATTGCACGACTACCACTGCATGTGCGGAAGTGGCTAAATATTGGTCCTTTTCTTACTAAGGATGGACTTCCGCGAGGTAACGCCTGATTCCATTAAAAATAGTAGGTATAAATGTCGTTGGAGTCGAAAGATAACGACTAACATGTGCCGGTAGACACGGCGTAGTTAGATCTCCCACTAAATGGAGCAAATGTCAAAGTTTTCATTTTTTTGTTGCCTATGTTTCGGAGCTTTCTGGTTAACCCCTAGCATCTGTAAAAAGACGTTACAATCTCAGGTAATAAAATTTTCATATATATCTTTTATTCATATTTTACTTCTTTCTTTCTACGTAAGATCTTTTACTACTTTTTCTTTCCTTTCATTCTTCATCTATTTTTTCCTTTCCACATCAAATTTTATCCCTCTTCACCATTTCCAAAATGTAGTCTGTCTATCACTATATATTTTAATTATAGATACATTTTTATTTATCACAGTATTTTTTTTATCTGCTAATTTTAATTATTTATTGTTACGTACTGTGGGTTCTGACTCGGAATGAAACACCACTGGTTCGCAAGGAATCTTTTATTCAACAATCAGATGGTCACCCTACTTTAACACAAAGTAGACTTTCGCTTAGTCCAAACTACGCTTCCAAATCGCTCAAAAAATCACTGTCCAAATAACTTACCAAATAGTCACTTTTATATCACTGATCGTAGATCTTAATCTTATAACTCGAAAAACAACACTGATTTCTCGTTATGGGGAGTATATCTATTTATACTACGGATAAGATTCTAGTAAGTTCGCGATAATACTCGGTTAGAATTTTCGAGATTTGCACACAAAAATCTATAAATAACTTCAAGGTCACGCGTGTTTACGGCACTTTTGTGTGTTTGGCGTTTACTTGTGTTCCGTATTTTTTGATAAGGGGGTTCTGTAAATCGTGCTTCGTAACATTATGTTCGATGATTATTGTAAATGTAATGCTACTATTTTAGATTTAGTCATGGCAACATTATTTATAATTGTTTTTAGGTTTATTAATCTGGCAGCTTTCTTCTTCCTCACCTGTCATTTTGTCTATGCACATCAAGTGCTGTAATTTTGTATAAATTTAGACCATGCATGCGTTGTTTTACTTAACAATTTGTACTTCATTTATTTTGACTTTACAGTTAAGTTTGCGGGTAGTCGCTGGATGGGAACAGCTATTAGTATTTGTGTAAATATTGTATAATAGATACACGGAATATTTGTACCGTATTTAGCTGTAGGTGTGAACGCGACCGAGGCCAGGGTCCTTCTCCCAGGCAATGGATGTAAACTACTGTAGTTGGTGCGCGGGCGCATTGGAATGTTTGTTATAAAAACGAGGGTCCGCTGAACCAATAGACACTTCCACGATCCCACTTGAGATGTACCGTTCCCCGCCAAGGGTTCAACAATTTTTTTATGACAGATCAATTTTAGTTTTATTCGGATAAATCAACTTCTTAGTTTGCGTCCACTGATACCGTATAATGATTTTAAACATTAATATTCCTAATTTTTTTTTCATAATGCCTATCACAGTTATAATATGTCTTATTTAGGCTCTTACTCGACCTTATTTATTATTTTATTACTACATATGACAGTCTATACTATTTTCCTGAATAACATCGGGAATATGAGGGCGACGTTTATAGTTAATGTGCGTTTGTTAATTTACTAATAAGTTTGATATGAGAAAGTACAAAGAATAAAGTTCACTATTAAACTATATTTAGAATTTAGGACAGTACAGATATGAAGACGGAAACTAATTTTATCCAAAGAGAAAACATTGAATATCAGAAATGCGATAACGGCAAAGCCAAAGAATATAATGCAAGGTTTATTGCGTTGCAAACGATTTGGAAAAAATCGCGGCAGCGAGAAGCGAGGATCAAGCGCCCGAGCATAGCTAACAATGGCGAGCAGCGGCCGAAGATTGCCGAAGTTAACCGATGCGCCAGCGCAGATAATAAATGCACGCGTAATGTGGATGCGATCTTTGCGTTATTAATGTTAGGAACATTAAACATTCCTTTTAGGTTGCCAAAGGTTCATTGTCACTCATACACATAGGTAGTTTTTTTTTTTAAATTTTCCCCCTTTTTGGGAACCTATCGTTCCCCATGCTTTCTTTGGGACAAGGACGTTACAATGCGGTTGTCAATATTTTTTTTCTTTTTTCACTTTTTTCTTTACAACCTTACACGAAATCTTTCATTCTTCATGTTCTGATATTTCTAATGAAATTGTTTCTTATTTCGCAGTATATTTTTATTTGTTTCCGTTATTTACGATTTTGTTTATACTTTTTATTTATTTATTCATTCAATTCCACGAATAATTCACCTTACTTTTTATTTTATTACCATTTACGTCATATGTAGATTAAAATGAGTTAGCTACAATATGAAAATAATAATCAAATAAATTCTCACGGATTTTATTTGAAAAATATTAAAATTGGTAAATAAAAAAAGGAAGCGAGTGAAATCAATTAGTTAAATGTATTATTTAAAAATCTACCGACAGTTCGCGCTACTGCAGATTTGCATATAAAATTAACATTCATTTAATTTTCGAGCAAACGAAATAAATATTCTCGTGTATTTTACATGAGCGTGAATCGAGTTCAAATAGAATTAACTGTTGCAGGCTCTGTGTGGAGTTGTGTTAACACTGAAGCCTTCGAAGCCACGCCCACTACATTTATTTACAGAAGCAATGAATCTACAAATTGAAAGCGAAAATAAAATTAATGAACGTTTTTAAATTAACAAACACAATCACTATTTTATATAATTACATCATATTTATATTTCGTCGTTTCATCCCACTGGCATATATCCCCCTCCCAAATATCTATGGGGGGATTTATCTTGATCCCCTTGCTTAACAGGCGGGTTGGCGATCGCACTGTGGTATAATAGTACACAGAGGACGCTGCTGCATATCTTCAGAAAACTTAATTATGAGCAATGGCAATCCTACATAATTAATGCACAAAGTGTGAATTATAAGGTTGCATCCTAAGAATCCAACTCGAACTTTACCGCTATACTACCTATGCTCGAATATTATTTACAATTACATTTTTTTTTTCAGATTTATTATTGTTAGGACCTGTATATATATTTTCTATTTGTAATGATATATATCATCATTCCACAATTATTGTAACCCTTTACGTACAAAAGAAGAATGTGGGAAGAGTTTTCTTGATAGAAACTACAATCAAAGTAACATCCTGAAATTAAAAATGAAGCTAAAAGTTGTACACTACCATGCAAAAGTTTTTGATGGTATAGGTTAAGCGAACTTGTCCCAGATTATAACAAGGAAATACCTTTGACATTGAAAAAAATTAAATTTTAAAAGATGATGTCGATATAATAATAATCTAGAATTCCAAATAACATAGGTTGATTAGAAAATAAAACTTCACTGTATATTTTATAAGCCTTATATTTTAGTTAAGCGTTAATCGTACAAAGACTATAAAATTGGTCTGGCCAATTCGATCCAAAGCGTAACAGAAAATTATTTTATCAGCGACATAAAAATTGTTATCTTGTGTAAATCATTACTGCAATGCACAGTTTTTTATTTCGTATAATCGGAAATCTGCAAAAGAACCCAGGTCACCGACGTCGCTCGAAGAATTGCTCGTATGCAGCCAACAGCAGTAGGTACCGAAGGGTTCTCAACGACCACCGGCCCATAGACGCGGCATGGGTAGACCCCAATGAGGTTGATCAACAACATGGTCAAAGTTACCAGAAGTATCTTGATTCTAGATTACAAATTGCTTATAATTACTTATATCTACTATCATGTGTAATTCAGTAATAAAAATGGATTAATCCTTATTCCATTGTTTATTGTGGTCAATGTCCAGTTCATCTTCGTCCTTAGCCAGTGGGCATGCGACACGACGTAATGGTGGGCGTCCGCTGATGCGCCCAGTGTACTTGTGGCGCTTATGTTCAGGCGGGCTGTGATCCGGCTCCGCTACTTCCTCGTACTTACGTTTGTTCGTCAACGATGCACTAAATTCTAAGCTCTCCATCAACCTCTGCGGTGTCTGACACGCTGCAAGAAGTAAAACCGACTAATTTCAATAGTAATAATACTACTAATAATATAAACCTTCACATTTTTCACGATGACATCAATTTGATTCCATGTTTTAGCGAAATTTCCTAAACTTTTTAGGGAATTAATGGAAAAAGGTAAATAACTTTATTAAAATCATGCAGAAGTTTCAGATGGACTAACCAAATAAGAAACATTATGGTAATATTGGCAGATTAATGTAATCAAAACTAGAAATGTAATTGCGGACAAAAGTAATCAAAATATTGTGACATAAGTGGAGGTAAGAAATTAGATTTCTTAAAAAGAAAGGAAAATGCAGGATTGTAGTAGAATAGAAAACAGTACTAAATACGAGATGATAAAGTAGAAGAGAGAAAGGAAGAAAAAGGACAGAAAATGTGCACAAAATTGACAACTTAGCATTAAAAGGATACCAAATAGGAGATACATCCTAAACACCAATTCACATCAATCTGCATATTACAAAAAAGAGAACTAACTAAAACATGGAACAGCATTGCGAGGTATTGATAGAAGGCATATATATGCTAGCAACTCATAAAAGTCCTATAAGTGAATCGAAGAAGCATACATAGTGTAAGATCGAAATATTTACATATACTTAATAATTTACGGACCTATCTATTTTCTTTGCTTTATGCGTAATGAATTTTAATTGCTATAGCTAACTGAATGCTAACGGTTGCAATTAAAGTTATTTAAATTTACTAATTATGATTTATTTTAATCATGTTAGCTTTTAAATGGAATTAATTAGCAAGTTTAATCACCTTGTTTGCCACATAGCATGTTCTTTACAGCGTTTGTTACTTTCGACCAATAATTCTGTGTATTTTCTACTGTCGACTTTTCAATACCAATTTCTTTTTTATCATCTGCGCTCTCTCTTTGTTGAGTCATTGTTTTAATTGTGACCTTCTTTTTCTTTATCATTAATTTTAGTTCTATTTCAGATTTCTCCTCGATCGTGTGTAGTACGGAACTCAGCCTGCCGGTGATGTTTGCGGTCAGGGAGGAAAAGGCAGCACTAAATGGGGAACGTGGAGTGTCAACATTCACATCTTTAGGCTTATTCGTGTGACTCACTTTCTCGATTCCACTATTTTCCCCAAAGTCTATGGCGCGGACATGTAAGCTGTGATCGCTTAGAGACGGCGTGTTGACATCGCTCTGTTTATTGTGTTCGATCTTTCTCGGTCGAGTCTCAAACTGGTCGATGAGGGCTTGAAAGCGTGGATTGTTGCACACCTGTGGTTTAGCTCGACCAGGTGTTAGCATTCTCCTCGGTTTTATGTACACTAAAAAAAGTTTGAAAATAATTTTTAATTTTCACTTTAGTTGGAGCTAAATAATCTGTCATAGTTAGTTTATCACAAGTGTTTAAAATTTACTGAAGTTTACCGTCATGATAGAAATTATTTATTTAACAATTACTTCCTTCTACATTTTAGATATTTTAAAGAAACATAAAAATTACACTGAAGTACAACTGACGATCATATCTCGTTCCTGTATTAATTACAATGTTTGATTTGGAAAGGTTTTGTATTTCAATAGCAGAATTGATGGATATGAAAAAAGAAGAATTATTTAATGTCTATCTACGAGGTGGACAGATGATCATGTTAACGTCATCGGAAGATGCTTGATGCAGGCCGCTTCCTAGTGGTAATTTATTGAGAATCTATGGAAAAGGTTTATGTCCAGCTGTGGGTGTTTAAAGACTTAAATGATGATAATGACACTAGGCGTTGCCATTCACTGGATGTAACGACGACATAGTTAAGATCAGGAGAACTCGTTGAATGTGGGCCGGTCATCGTGATGATTATAAAGGAAAAATGAACATAAGTAATATAAACATACAAATTCTGAATCGTATTAGATAGACCTATCGCATCATTTAGTTTTGCAGTAATTTTACATCGAACGATAAAAATAATAAATTTAAATCTAAAAGTCAAAAGCTTTAATAATTTATATATAAACTTGATTTCGTTTGTAGATGGGTATTAATAATTAATAAATAATAATATATGGGATAAGCAATGTTACGGATGCTTTAGATTTACGGGATATTATTATTTAAACAAGGATATTCGTGTTTTAAGATCAATCTATATGCAGTTCTATATCATAATTATATTGATATACTAAGCTTATATGTATTGCAACATATTATCGTCCTATATCCCTCAGTGATTACACGAAAGTATAAAACAAATGTGTTACAGATGACGATGGTAAGAAACATCACTCACTTCTGGTTGCATTGAAATGTGAACAGTTCGGCTTCGAGTGCCGGTCTGGAATTCAAGTCAGGAAGTAGACAATACCCTCCCTGATCAGTGGCGAAAATAAAAAGACATTTTTATCCCTATGTCGAGAAATCGCAAAAAAAGCCATCGACAGAAACAAAACAAACATTGTGTAAAAAATATAAAACAAAATAAAAAGCTAGAAGAACAAAAATGTAAAATAATAGTATAAGATCAATGTTAAACAATGTTAAATAAAATTAAAATTATAAATGTAAAAAGGAGAAAAAAGGGAAGAATGTCAGACGAATAGAGCGAATGAGAAAGAAAGACGAAATGTAACATGAAAGATAGACAAGACTGAAAGATTATGTGAAGAACGATAGAAGAGAAAGACAATAAAAATTCTGTGAAAAAAATTATATTAAAAGATTAAGTCCCTGTCCCACTCAAGATAGGGGTGCGAGAGGCCCCCAATAGCGGGGGTCAATAAAAAAAAAAAATGTGAACAGTTGTTCAATGAGCCTTTGATGTTCATGTAGGAGATCTATCGATGAGATCGCAACAGGAATTAATTTAAGTACACGAATCCCTTTGCTCCGTGAACATAGCTCCGATGAAACTGTAAAAGCCCTCGGGGTAACAGCAATAAATTCAATAGAGAGTAAGTAACAGAAACGAAGAGATCTAATGAAGAATTAGAATGACTAATTTAACCCAATGAGTCTTTAGAAACGATTTTCATAATTCACTAGACCTATGACGGATTTTTGAGTACTTTTAAGTACATAGCGTTAAAAACATTTTCAAATTAAAAGCTCTTTTGGAGTCTAAAGCCGTAAGCCAGTTGTTTTCTCTTACGTACAATCACTTCAATATTTTTTGTTGATTTTATACGGTCTGATCTTTGTAAAATTTTCTATTTAAAAAAAATAATGTTGTGTTACCTATAAAGGAACACGTAACAGAACTTTTATTTATGGGGCAACTTTTGATGTACTTTTACCTTATATGTGCTGCTGATATATAAATAAATAAAGCTGCAGAATAAGAAGTACACCTACAAGATGGACAAACAAACTTGTTACGATTATCCAAAGATGCAGGCCGTGACCAATCTATCCGATTGGGAATCATCACACTTATGTCCAGCTGTGGATCGATCGTAGATCGTCTACGGCTGAAGTTTCTTGAAAGACCCATGCTAATTAAATCATTATTGATTTTTTACGAAATTAAAATATAATATCATTTGAAATTGGAATACCTCTCTTGACGTCCGTTTCCGGCTCGAATACGGTGCCTTGTGCAAATTTAACTGTTTTAACGTTAGCGAAGGCATCGGTGCTAGTTTTGGAGTCCAGAGCTGTGGACGGTTTATCTGAACCATATTTGCTGTCCAAACTAAGTTGATTTCCGGTCGCCATTGTTTGTTCTTCTTTCCCCTGTATGACTTTCGAATCCATTTTTGTCTGTAACATGTTAATTGAATAAATAGATACAATTACTTCGAGTCTGAACAAGTTTTTATATTCTTATTGAGGCTCAAATTGCTCAAGCAAAGGCTTAAATTGCATTTGAAGATACTTCTGCTATGAGGTAGCAGGATGCAGAGTGCGCCTAGCATAAGGCCTCTTTCAAGGTGCAAAGGCTTTCAAGGGAGCCTTGGCTTGGGGCGCTACACATTAATACTTTACAGAATAGGGAGCCCACCGAGCGTTTAAATCACTTGGGTGAACGCTCCAGGTAGTGTCTATGGTAAAGAACTCCCTCAAGCCTCCCCCAAGGGGGTCACTTGCACGAGGTGGCTGAACCACAGCTTGGCCAGAGGTTATTGTCTGGCTTATATCACTACTGCCACTTCGGAAAGTGTTAGTGCTGTGAGAAGAAGAAGTGGAAGAAACTTCAGCAATGCTTCTATATAGTATGATACGGGTTGACGTCCTCTCTGATTTACGACCCGACCTCGTTTCGACGAGACCGGTTGGTAATCAAGTTTATTTAGTTTACAACTCTGAATATACTTAATATATACTCACTTCGTACTAATTGACTAGATTAAAAAAATACAACACGTATTAAACGTAGTGTCTTCAATTAAATGGGAATACATATACAGATATACATTAATGGACACTTAGTTTGTTTGTTTATTGTTAACTACCTACACCTATCTCGGTGTTAAAAAAAATTAGTAATCAATTAGTTTTTGGCAAAATTTTAAGACATTTCCCTTGAGAATATAAAAGTATATAGTTATTAAATGCTCACGTCTGTATCGGTGCTTTGTGTTGAATTTTCTGTCGCTTTGATTTCCAAAAATGGATCTGCCTCATTCTCTTCGAAAGGGCCCCACCCACCAGCTATTGAATACCTTGGAGTACTAGTGGTAACAGCTTGAGGCCACTTAACTTTGTACGACGATTTAGAAGTCGGTGTTGTCGTTTCATTCTGTGTCTCCGTAACTTAAAAGTAAAATTGGATTAAAGATACTTGCAAGAGATTATATTAATCGCATTCATAAGATGTTATAAGTGAAAATTATAGAAAATTATATTACCTTCTAAATGATTTATTCCTGATGGTGAACTATTTAGATTGTCATCATCGTTAGTTTCCTCGTATTCTTCATTTTTTGGTATCACAAGTAAAAAACAATGATCGAAATGCGGCGTTACTGTTCTTAGGTTTACTAGTTTTATGGCAGGAGTTTTAGGTACGACATCTGGATTTGAAACGTGTGTATCTTCAATTTGACTTCCTTCTATTTCTGATTCACTAAGTTCATGATCAACTAGACGCTGGTTTCTAGTAAACGGTATGATTACCGCTGTTTTATTAGATTTGTCGACCATCTCTGTCATTCTAGAATCTTCTCCTTCATTGTTATTTGTAACTTTTCTATACAACGAATCGAATTTATCATCCACTGCCTCTACTTCCTTAACTTTGATTAAATAGTCTGGATCAACTAACTCCGATATTGTCACGCATTCATCCGTAGTTCCTATGTTCTCCATTTCGTCGATGACGTATGTTCTTCCTATCCAGAAAATAACTTTTCAACTAATCTGATCAGGCGGTTGAAAGTTAAAAACTACTTTCCACCTTCTTGCGATGACGCTTCACTAAGAAAATAAACTATTTACCGTACCCAACAATTGAACCTAAAAAACCAAAAAAAAAATAATCAAAACATTAGTATCTTTTTGATATTTAAGAAAGCAGAAATAATATTCATCTGTTCTGGTATCTGATATCAGATAATGAAATTAGACAAAAAATTCTACTTAGATACGTATGCGTTGTATTGCCTTTGCAAATGGAATTGCAGAGCTGATAAAACCGGTTCAACTCTTCTAAGAATTACAAGAGCTGTTCGCTAAATATGTTAATTTCGAAAGCCACAATAACATCGTAGCAGTAGGTCGTACCATTTACCGTTAGGGGAACATGCTTCTCGTCTCAGCAAGATTTACAGTAACTGCGAAGCCATTTTATCTTTTTACCTCCGAGACGGGAATGTTCGTTGCGTTCTACCCCATAAGTATTCCGGTAAATCATTGATAAAATCTTATGCAATTTACAGGTGGAAGCAACAAGACTTGACGGGATTTTTTTTATAATTCTATTAAGAATTTCTACACAATTCAACGCCAGAACAACAAATCAGCACCAGAAAATACATATAAAAATAATACATATATATTTTTAAAATGTAAATTAAAGTAATAATCTTAAGTAATTGATAAAAAGTACTAATACCTATTAAAATACATTCATTTCATGAATGTATGTATGAATTCTGGAGTATGGTGTACAAAAAAGCAACTCAAAATAACTTAAGAATAAAACAAAATAATAAAAGTAAAGATTCAAAATGATGATACTAGTGTACTAGGTTCCTACATTACAATGCATGATTAATATATCGAATAGCTTCAATAAAATGAGTGACATTATTTACCTCAGATTAGCCAGTAGTAATAATGTAGATTTTTTATGGATATGACGTTTATTTATGGGACACCATGTTTGAATAAATCTCAAAATATATTTAAAATTTATAAAGCTTGATTGATACATTAAAACGCACACTGTAACAGAAATATATGAAAGTGAACAGAAATGTATATTTGATGCCTTTGCTTCTTTTGCATTTTTAGATTTAATTTTAGATTTCTGTTACTATAATGGGTTAATATATATATTTATTTATTTTAAACAGAAACACTATATATAATAATATTACATTTGATTCATATGACATAGTACAATAATAAATTTGTTCCTTAATTGCATGCGTATACCGCCATAATTATGTTAGCTTATATGTAAATGTTAATAACTGTATAAAAACTATATTAAATAGTTTTCTAATAATAGATCAAAATACAAACAATCCATTTTATATAAAATAATTATAGATAAGATTGAATCATTTTCGTTACAGTGTTACAAAAATTACGGAAATTGTTTAAGCATTCTAACCCTGAAAACACAAATAAAGACTAAAAATATTCATCTGGTTATATAAGAGATATATCTCAATATCGTAAAATGTAAAACAAATTTAGTTGTAAAACAATAAGCGTGTTAATCTAAAAATAAATAATACCTACCTTTGTGGTTATGTCATCCAGGACTATGTGCCTCAAATAACAAAACAATTTATTTGTAAAAAATAGAATTTGTTTTGTTACTATTAAATTCAATATTTAACTTTTAAAAATACTTCAATGTCACATTTAATTGCAAAATTCAATAACAAGATTGTACGCAAACAAATCAAAAACACTAATGATTTATTTACTTCTACCCGTAACTTAAAAGTAACCGCATTTTATTTTAAAGCTACCTTCAGTATATAATGAAATTAAATTATTATGAAATTGATTAGGGAATCACATACAGACAGATGAAGTTTAAATTTAATTGTCTTTATAGTACACGATACATAATTTATATATAGTTACCAGCGGATCCCGCAAACATTGTTTTGCAAAAAAAAATTTTTTAATTTTCAATTTAAAAATAAGGGTTGATCGTAGAGAGGTGAAAATTTAGGATTGTATGTATTTTTGTATGTTGTAACATAAAAAAATAAAAACAAAAAATTTTGTCTAAAAATTAAAAAAAAATTTTTAAGGGTGAACAACCCTTATCACTTAGGGGTATGAAAAATAGATAGTAGCTGATTTTCAGACCTACTAACTACGCATATAAAATTTGGTAAAAATCGGGCAAGCCGTTTCAGAGGAGTTCAAGTTCGAACACCGTGACACGAGAATCTAATTATATATTAGATATATATCTATAATAAATACTTTCTAAAACAATATTACAAAAAAAATCAAAATGTTAAATTATGTTGGATCACACATGCCTGATAGAAAATAAAGAAATAACCAGAATAACCAAATAAACCAAGTATTTGAGCAACCTGTGTTGCCAGTGACGACTTTCGCTGCGAGATGAAACCAGAAATGAGGAGATCCGCTGAAGAAGGTGACTAGAGCTCGAAGAAATGCTGATCCGAAATGGCAGGGAACGAGGTGCATCGTTCAGGAGATCGTAAGGTTTTCAAGAGGCAACTACGACCCTATAGACGCGGCAGGGCCAAACCCACCACTAGTTGGAACGACGACATACTAAAGGTCACGGGAAATCGTTGATGCCGGCAGCACAGGACCGATCATCATTCTGATCTATAGAGGCCTATGCATATGGGCGTCCATCGGCTGAAATTAAGAAGAATCAATGGTCAAGTAAATATTTCACAAACATTTACTGAAAATATGTGGTGACTTAGCATGTGTTATATTTATCAGTAACGCATATAAAATATAGTTAACGTTATATACTGTTTCAAATGCGAAAATATTTTTAGTGCTATTAGTGATTTTTACCTCCAATGATATGGAATTAATTGTTGAGAAGATTTTTCCGAATTGTATTTTTATAACGAAATTTGACTGTTTGTTAATGGATGTCATTTAATATATTTACAAGGTTTTTCTTCTAGTACAGGACAGCAAGCAACAAGTTAAAATACCAGTGGGCATATATAGAGTACAGAATAGATGGCCGACGCAGCCTTAAGGTTTAGAAGTAGAGATATCGAACCACAAAGCCGAAGTGTAAATTTTAAATATTCGAGCAGTAGATCGCTAACCAGAGGACTCCCACGGTACATAAACATCGGAGAACGATCACCGCAGAGCGGTTCCGAAGCTCCGAAGTCAGCGAGTTGGCACTAACAAATTTAACGAGTCAGTCTCAGGTGCATTGTACACGCTGCTTGCTTCCCTGTTTAAGGCCAGTGGGGCCACGAAATGTGCTTTTGTATATATATTAAGTGCACAGTTTAATATTATTATTAATATATTTGTAAAAGCTTTATAGAAAAGAATATATAGATCATTTGTTAGCAAAAAGCTGTGTCTACACCAATTTTCAATCATCCTGTATAAAATGATCACAGTGGATCATTTATAGTGACCATTAGTGTACGTTATGAAAAGAATGGCTGAAAATTAAAATAAATACTTCTAGAGTCTATAAAATTTACTTGATGTGTGACTCTAGAATGAGATTGAACTTCTCTAAAATGACAACCTTTAATTTAAATCTACGAAAAGGTTGAAAACACATCGTTTTCCGAGGAGAATCCACAAAAAATTCTAATTTTACTAATTTTATAAAGCATAGAGAAAGATATAACAAGCTAATCTTTATTTCTAGCTGTAAGTTTACGTACATAGACCAATATTTCTACAATTTAGTAAACGAGTCCCCAAAAAGGGGGCCATTAAAAAAATATACTTCAGCACATGAACCTGAACCATATATATATAAATATGTGGGGGTGTAAGTGGGCGGTGTAATTATGTATTAATTTGGAGGTACTCACATAGAATCTCTTTTAAAATTAAGACCCGCTCCATGTTTATCAATTCGCTGCTTTCATGGCCCGACAATCTAGTCGTACCTTAAATAACTGGGCCACCAGTACGGGTGACGTGGTCGCTGAGGGTCGGATTGTAAATCTCCCTAATTCAAGTTACGCGTTCATTGCACTTCCTCAAAGTTTAATTGGTTTCTAACATAAACTATACATTCAAATTATTTCCAGTTTGAAATCATTTGAAAAGAAAATCTGTATCTGATTTAAATTATGATTAACTTGACTTCTATAATGATCCATATTAAAAACTTGTAAACATAAAATAAAAAGGAATGTAATCAGTTGAAAACTAGAACCTTTTTTTTTAATAAATTACCGAACCCAACAGCTCTAATTGAAATGGGCAGATATGTATTTAGAAGTATGATGTACTAAATGTAAGTATCATAGACTAAAAAAGATGAAAGAAGAAAGCTACTTAGGTGGGACGATGGCATTACAAAAGGTTGAAGGAACAACATGAGATAGAAAGAGATAAATTTTTATTGACAACTCTTTGCAAGGCATATGCAACAAAGCAAGAGAATCAAGATAAGGTGGATAAAGTTTGAAAACGCATCCTGATTCGTGAAGGCACAGTAAACTTGCTCATGCAAGCATATAAAATATCTAAAGTAAATATTAGACACTTTCTAATAATAAAACAAACAATATATTATATTTTAAAAAATTCACAAATAAGATCAAATAATTTTCGATACAGTGATATTAAAGGAAATAGTTAAATAAAAATTTATTAGTAATAAACATTCGTTTCCAAATGTATCCAACTTGTGTATTACCTTTAATCATATTGTAATATTTAAAACAATTACAGTAGCAAAACAATAAACAAACTAATGTGAAACAAATTATAACACCTACCTTCATATTTATTTTGACCAGGAGATTGTGGTTCAAATAGTAAAACAATTTATTTGCTAAAATAGGTTTTGTTTGTCACATATATAAATACATTTAAAACACTTTTAAGTTAAACGGTTTTTTGATATCCAAAGTGTGGTGGTTGTGGAAAAATATGTACCTAGTCCGCCATATTGGAACGGCGTCCATCTTGAATTTTAAATTTTGACATAATCATCGTGTTTTACTAGTGTAGCCCTTTCATTTGATACCCATATTGAGGGGGTTAAGGAAAAATACGTAATCCGCCATTTTGTATCGGCGGCCATCTTAGATTTATAATATTATTGATTTTATTATATTGTATTGTCATCTAAATTAAATGTGTGTACCAAATTTCAGATCAATCTGACAACGGGAAGGAGCTTAAATTTCAATTATTAATTTTGATACAAAAAAATTCTGTACGGGTCGAACTAAATAAAACCGTTTAAAATCAACACATAAACTACAAACCTATTTCACTATTAAATTTAAAGAAACTGGTGTATCAAGAAAATTACTATTTTTAACAAAAGGTAGTTAACAAAAGATGGTTAGTAAAGTCTGTATTGATTTAATTTTATTTATTAATAATGATATCCCGGAACATAAATGCACGATGATTCAAAACGCATTCAGATCCGGGATCCAACAAGCTTAGTCCACTCAAAAACTAATCCTTCATACCTTTGACTAATTAATTTTCCACGAGTGTCCCCGAGTCGAGTTAGTTCGAGCAAGTTAATCTGAGATAGCTATCAGTGTGATCAATGAAAGAGAATCCAATGATAAATTGCATTTCCATGAGCTAAATAACTGTCGTTCATATTAAATAACTTACTTAAAATGACTGACTTCCGTGTATATATGGTTATTACATATGCAATTTAATATTTCTTTTTAAATTTCACTAAACCAAAACTATAAGACTAGTTATGGGTTTTAAATATTTAATGGAATCAGGCGTTACCTCGAGGACGTCCATCCTAAGTAAGAAAAGGACCAATATTTAGCCACTTCCGCACTTGCAGTGGTAGTCGTGCAACAAATGCACCGCCCGCCAGCCCGCTGATAAATGCGTATGCGAATCATACAACCGCCACCGCCGAGTCAACTCAATAACAACTCTGTGTTTGGCACTAATCGGTGTAACATAACTTCTGAAGATGCTCCGTGGAGGGGTGAAACACGTGTTGAGTAATTTGACGGCTAAATATTGGTCCTTTTCCTACTTAGTTATGGGTTTGATAAAAAGGTTCAAAGTCACCCAGAGAGCAATGGAAAGGGCTGTATTCGGAGTTTCCCTGCGAGATCGAAGGAATGAGGAGATCCGCAGAAGAACCAACATCACCGAACTTTAAGAAATGCTCGTCTGAAGTTGCAGTTGGCGCAGCATATCGCTCGTGAAACCGAACCGTGCTGCTGCCGTTGAACTTGTAAGGTTCTCGAGTAGTAGACCACGAGCCGGTAGACGCGGCGTAGGTAGGCTCCCCACTAGGTAGACCGACGATATAGTTAAGGTTGTGGGAAGTCGCTGAATGCGGGCAGCGCAAGACGATGTGACTATGTGACTATGACTATGTGACTATGTGACTAAAACTATGTGACTATGATTATGTGACTAAGACTATGTGACTATGACTATGCAGTGGGCGTCCATGACTAAAAAGAAGAAGAAGGAGAATTATCAATAGAAGACGAGATAAAAGAAGACAAAGGGAGATTTTTTCAAAATGTCTGCCGGTGTAAATTTGACAATTTTCACAAGGCATTTAATATATCATATTCGGTTAACTGATAAGATGACACATTGGTGAATAACTCCACCAGCGTCTCAATTTGTGTCGGGCCATCTAGTGAGAGGTAAACCTAACAATAGTTAAAGTAAACTGACAACAATGAAGGTCGCAGTAAGTTGTTAAAAGCGGGCAACGTAACACTGGTCATCTTGGAGATCCTTAAAAGCCTATCCCTTGTAATGGTCATCTATTACCTGACATAATGCTGATGATAAAATAATAAAAATATAAGATTACTTTGATAAAAATAACTTTTAGTTAGTTATTGATATGGTTTAATTAAATATTTTGTACCGATCTCCGGTGTAGGCAGTGGTCCTGTATAAATACGTGCCGGTTGCTAATATACCTGTAATTATACAACTCGGAGGCCTAAATAAATACATTACATGCTTATCTGACGTGTTTCCAAAATTAAATTAAGCACAACAATAAGTTGTCTACTTGCAAAGTTAAATGTTAATTAGTACTTTGAAGTTGCGTTGCGAATGCTATGTTTTTCATTTCACGATTGAGAACTGCATGTTTAACCAAAAATAAGTCCAATTCGAAAAAGATATCACACGTCGAAACGTTTTCTCGTCCAAAATAATCCGTAAGGTTTGAAGACAAAGGTCTTTGACCAATGGGTGTTGCCGGTGATGATATATGGATCTGAGATGTAGTCACTTACGACGGGCGTCATAAGAAGACTTAAGCTCACCCAGAGAGCAACGGAGAGGGCAAAAATGATGAAAACCGCAGAAGAATCAAGTTCACCGAAGTAAGTCGAAGAAATGGTTGTCTGAAGTGGAAGTTGGCACATCGCTCGTGCAACTGACGGTTGTTGGTGCCGGAAATTTCTCGAGTGTCGAATAACGCTACTAGTGCATACAAAAGTTTTTAAACTTATTATGCGTTTAGTATTTACAATTGTCATTAAGAGCCTGTTTAATTATACATATATATACTACTCAAAACAAAATAGGGCCAACCATCATTTTGCCCCTTAATTTATGTGCATACATGATTATTAAATTTTTACAATTAGTCGATGCTGAATTAGGGTTTTACACATTAAGTAAACACAAAATAACGTTTGAATTGTTTAATTTTATCGCAATACACTCAAATACACATTTTTTGAGAAAATGAGCACTAAGTAGACTGTCAATAAAAACTTTTATAGTCACTGTTTGTTTTTAATAAACTTGCCGGGAGCTTTTCTTTAGTATCGAGTAGGACCTCCTTTGCTCCGTATGCACTCTCTGAGCCTATCTGGAACACTCTCAATCAGATGAGTGATGTTTTGGTCGGGTATTCGTTCCCAACAGAGTTTCAGCGCGTTTATGAGGTCCTGTTGGCTGTTAACGTGGCTATGGATCTCTTTAAGGCTTCTTTTCTATTGATCCCATAAATGCTCAATCGGGTTGAGATCGGGACTCATTGCTGGCCAAGGTAAAACCGAGATATTGGCATCAGAAAGTGCCCTCTGAGTGACCCTAGCTGTATGCGCACGAGCGTTGTCTTGCATAAACACAAAATTATCACCTACTCTTTGTGAATATGGGATGACATAAGGTCGGATTACTTGCTTGACGTAACTGGCTGCAGTGACCGTCTCTTTGTTCAAGATCACCAGCTCTGTTTTGCCTAACAAGCTTATACCGCCCCATATCATCACACTCGGGCCCCCAAAACGATCAGTACCGTGCATGCATGGTTCAGTAAAACGTTCTCCTTCTCTTCTCCACACACGTACATGCCTGTCATCGCTAAAAAACTTAACTTTACACTCGTCTGAAAAGAGTACTGTCCTCCATTTGTCCATGGTCCAGTCCAAATGCTCACGCGCAAACCTCAAATGTGTTGCCTGGTGAGCCCTTGTTAATTTTAAACGGATAACACGCACCACTAACGCGTGTGCCAGTAGATTGCCTTAGCCGGGATTGCAAGGTCCGGGCGGTTGTCGTGCGGTCCCGGTGCGCAGTTAATCGAATGTACCGGTCTTCTTGAGCAGTTGTGGCTCGAATCCTTCCTGATCTAGGTCTTCTAGCCACACTACCTGTCTCCTGGAACCGCTCCCATACGTTTCGAATAGCTCGCCGTGACACACCAAGGCGAGATGCAACCGATCTTTGCGATTCTCCCTCTTGAAGCAAAAGAACTGCCCTTGTCGAAGTTTCCACATCCATATGATGACGAGAACCTGGCATTGTAATCGGGAATAATGCCGAAACGAAAAAAACACAGATAAACAAAGTGTGACCAAAGTATTGCGCTTAAAGCAAGACTGAGAACACAAACGATTGAAAATTTAAGAAATGGAAAAAATGTAAGCACTTTACTTTTTTGTCTACCCATTTGAAATCAACAAAAAAGTTTTAAAACATCATTATGAACTAATAAACATGTGTGCTAGAAGTGGTAGTGCTTCATTTTGTCAATGATTGGTATATGAGTTATTTATAAATACGATTAGAGACAAAGTTGCGGTGGGCCCTATTTTATATATATACACTAGATTGCAAAAGGTTGTTGATAACGAACGTGAAAATATTAGTTAGTTAAAAATGTAGTGTGAATTTAACTTAAGAAAGCGACATGCCTTCTGGTCCTCCTAATATTTGTTATATAATATATATATTAGGAGGTAACAAACCAATCGATTTTTATGTAAAATATGTCGAGACAGTATTTTGGACATCATCAAAACTACGGCGTCCGAGAGATCAAAATCGTCTGATCTGGACTATGAGAATCATTTTTGGCATTATCGTACTTAAAATTCGCTTCACATCGTAAATATTTTTAGTCACAGCAGTTGCGGTATCACCCTTACGAAACTTAAAGCATACAATCCATGCTATGCTCTTATCCTATCATATCCAAGATATGCTCTTCTAATATTTGGTTGGTCATTTGTCCCTAACATTGCAAAAAAAAGTGTAATAATTAATTATTCGGAAACAAATATGACACAATAACTTCAAAATCCCTTTGATACACCTTTCAAGTACGTAAAGAGCTACCAATTGACTATCAAATATCGACATGTGCACAAAAGACATTACGTTCTTGTTTACCATATATATATATTAAAATCGTTTCATAATCAACCAGTTAAGTACCCATTATTACTTTGATTGCGACGGTCGATCTGCAAAGTGGAATGTGGCTGACAGCCGAGCATGACGTGGGTTCACGTTTTTGGCTGTACGTGTCATTCCTTTTGCCCGTAAACCCTTTTGTTGTCTGCATAATAACCTAACAGTGCTATTGTACCGTTGAATACAACCAATACATCCGTCCGGGGCTGAAGATTTCTTCAAAACCAATGACATATTTACGCCAATAATCTTTTCAATCTTTTGCAATGATAAAAAAATTATATACGTCCATACATGTATACTATTGACACTTTACCAGTATCTCCGTTTCAGCTGTAAGACGGCCGCTGCTTTACATAGACATCTTGAGTAGTTTTCCAGTAGAACCTTCTGAAAGCGGCCTGTATCCTACATTTTCCGACGATCTTAACATGGTTGAAAATCAGAATAATTTATACGCATTAATAATATATTTATATCACCGTTAAACTTTACCAAGCAAAGATGTCAATGCTTCTCATCTTTTTTCTATAAAATATAACTTAAGATTTTGCCATGTACATCTATCGTTTATAAAGTATTATTTTGTATCCACAAAAACACCCAAAAAATATAATAAAAAACCAGGATAGACACGGTGTTAATAATAGGAATAAAAATTAACTGTATAGTCCTAGTTTTAAAGCCTATTAAAGCCTTTTTGGAAACCAGTGTTTGAGACAATTTAATGATCCTTTCGTTCAGAAGTGAGATAGGACATTTCTTCAACCACCACACTCCTGTTCCGTCTCGCCTTCGTCGAGGACGGTATTAAACAGCTACTGTAAGAGTCACAAGACTGGCTATCCACCTGCCTTCGAAGCTCATCCATTATTTCATCCTCAACTGGCGCTTTATTCTTGATCTGTTTTATGGATACACTAATCTCAAACAGGCTGAAGTCTTGGAGATCTTCAGATATAGCGTCAAATCATCAATTTAGCTCTTGGGTCTTTTGCTTTTGGTAACAGTTTTACTTGCCGGTAAATGTTTGTCCTAGTTGTATGACAGCGTATAATAAAACGCGATGTAAAAGACAACCAGCGCCATCTTGTATATAAAAACGCAACTTCAGATTAACGTTCTTTGTTAAATGGGTTAATATTTATTTTTAGCTAAATCTACAGATGGAGATTAGTTTAATGCTAAATGTAACACCAAATCTTTTATTTTTTAAAATGAGTATAATAGAAAATTCCGAATTTCACAGACTGTTCATAGAATTCGGATTATCTTCTAGCCTTTACACTATATGCACAAGGTGTAATTATGAGCCTTTTGGCGTTGTCTACATAGGAGGTGATAAGTAAGAAAAGGACCAATATTTAGCCACTTCCGTACATGCAGTGGTAGTCGTACAACAAAGTGCACCGCCCGCCAGCCCGCTGATAAATGCGTATGCGGCAAACAATGCGAATTACACCACTGCCACCGCTAAACCACTCAACACGTGTTTCACCCTTCCACGGGGCATCTTCAGGAGTTATGTTACACCGATTAGTGCCAAACATAGAGGCTCTGTATGACTACCACTGCATATGCGGAAGTGGCTAAATATTGGTCCTTTTCTTACTTGGGATGGACTTCCGCAAGGTAACGCCTGATTCCATTAAATATTTTAGAGGTGTTAGGTTGAGAAACATTTAATCAGTAGGGAACCATGG
Source organism: Battus philenor (assembly GCF_028537555.1). Classification (NCBI taxonomy): domain Eukaryota; kingdom Metazoa; phylum Arthropoda; class Insecta; order Lepidoptera; family Papilionidae; genus Battus; species Battus philenor. The sequence goes on along the minus strand of NW_027181673.1, from coordinate 14,931,900 downwards.
AATGCGACCCAAAGACTGCAGCCCCATGGATGGTCTAATCAAGTCCTAACTACGCTCGATACATCGTAGGATAGATAGTTTAACATATTGCGCCTTAATATTCCCAAAAAGATTCAAGATCTTCGGTAGTAAGAGATACGAGTATGTAAAGAATAGAAGATGTCCTGACGTGATTTCTATTCTTATTTTCTTTTGGGTTTTTTAACCAGAACCAACAGAGAAATTAAAGAGAACCCTACTTGTCTCGGGTATATTTCGCTGCTTGTTTTTTTTCTACTCTCTCTAACTTATTTCGAACGCAGTCGATTTCAATTTAAAATGAACGTAGACTTCACGTTTGCGCCGTTTATTAGGGGAATAAAACAAATTAATGGAGGGTACTCGTAAAATTTCTCCTCATTACTAAACAACTCACAATTTTACTAAGCGCCCGTAATAAAATGAAACATCTTTATAAATGTAATATTACATTTCGTTGTGTCTAAAACGTGAAAATACTAAGTATGATGAACAGCTGGATATCTTAATATGTACAGATATCTTTTTGAATAGAAGGAACAAGAAATAAACATTTATTTCTATACATAATAAATCATAAACATCATTGTATTGTTTCTTGTCTCTTTGTATCAACGAAACACAGTTTTACTATTGTAATACATAATAATACAGACCGAACGCAGAGCACGTCCGCACGCGAAAGCGATCCATGTGCGAGTGTCATAATTAGGTTGTACATACACTACAATCATTCATATCAATATATAAGCCTATAAACGCCCACTGAAAAGCTTGGGATTCCCCTAAATATCATCACGAATACCGCTTTCGCTGCGCGCATCCAGCGGCATGTCTCGATCTTGAATAAGTTAACTTAGAAAGGGACTAATATATAGCTACTTCTGCTGAACCAAACCAACCAGCCAAAGCTCTGCCAAACACCGAGTCTAAGAGCACTTGTCGGTGTAACATCTCCTGATGATGCCCCGTGGAGGGGTGAAACACGTGTTGAGTGAATTAACAGCGGTAGTTGTGTTTCTCATTGTTTTCCGCACGCGCATTTATCAGCGGGCTGGAGGGCGGTGCACTTCATTGCACGACTACTGCTGCATAGCGGAAGTAGCTATATATTAGTCCCTTTCTTAGTTAGAATGGACTTCCGCAAGGTAACGCCTGAATCTATTAGATACTTGACTATCTATCTATTTAATGGAATCAGGCGTTATTTTGCGGAAGTCCACCCTAAGTAAGAAAAGGACCAATATTTAGCCACTTCCGCACTCTGACTCTGTGTTTGGCACTAATCGGTGTAACATAACTCCTGAAGATGCCCCGTGGAGGGGTGAAACACGTGTTGAGTGATTTAACAGTGGTACTTGTGTAATTCGCATTGTTTGCCGCATGCGCATTTATCAGCGGGTTGGCGGGCGGTGCACTTTGTTGCACGACTACCACTGCATGTGCGGAAGTGGCTAAATATTGATCCTTTTCTTACTTATCTATCTATTTATTACGCAACTGTCAGGTCTTGGTCAACACTTAGGAAACTGTCAGCCATAATAGAAATACAATTTTATATACAATTTAAAATTAAATACAGCGGAAAAAGTTTCTTGATAGATAAAAATTAATTATTGTTATTTGATAGTGATTATGGTTTTTGATTAGTTTTAGAGAATAAGGCTTGCTGTAAACGCCACGATAATTTTAGTCCATAACACAATTCATACTACAAAAATGTTAAAAAGTTAGTATTGCAGGCAATGGAGACCACTTCGTATAAGCTTTGTGTATTTAAATTGTTTATTTAATGTATTTTTATTTTAATGTATTAAACTGACACACTGCAATATTAATATATGTTACGTACCATCAAATTTTTTATATGTAACGATATTGATGGCAAGACTAAGTACATAATACTTAATGGAATCAGGCGTTACCTCGCGGAAGTCCATCCTAAGTAAGAAAAAGACCAATATTTAGCCACTTCCGCAGATGCAGTAGTAGTCGTGCAATAAAATGCACCGCCCGCCAGTCCGCTGATGAATACCTATGCGGCAAATAATGCAAATCACACAACCGCCACCGCCAAATTACTCAACACGTGTTTCACCCCTCCACGGGGCATCTTCAGGAGTTATTTTACACCGATTAGTGCCAAGCACAGAGTCTCTGTGTTTGCTGGCGGGCGGTGCATTTTATTGCACGACTACCACTGCATGTGCGGAAGTGGCTATATATTGGTCCTTTACTTACATAATACTTGGTTAACTACGACGTGCCCCATAAGAAGGCTCAAGGTTACCCAGAGGGCAATGGAGAGGGCTGTGCTCGGAGTTCCGCTGCGAGATCGAATCAGGAATGAGGTGATCCGCAGAAGAACCATGATCACCGATCTAGCTCGAAGAATTCCTCGTCTAAAGTCGCAGTGAGCGGAATACATCGTTCAAGTAACCGACAGTCGTAGGAACGGAAAAGTTAACAAGTAGCTACCACAAGGCGGTAGATACGGCGCCGGTAGACCCTTCTTTGAAGAGGGAGGGAGGACGCCTTGTAGTGGGCGTCAATCGGCTGAAAAGAAGAAGTGCATAATAGATAATTGTCATTTAATGGATTCAGGCGTTACATTGCGGAAGTCCATCCTAAATAAGAAAGGACCAATATCTAGCCACCTCCGCACATGCAGTGGTTGTCGTGCATGAAAGTGCACCGCCCGCCAGCCCGCTCGTAAATGCGCACGCGACAGACAATGCCAACTACACAACCGCCATCGTAAATTCACTCAACACGTGTTTCACCCCTCCACGGGGCATCTTCAGGAGTTGTTACACAGATTAGTGCTAAACACCGAGAGATAATTGACATCATCTAGAAGAGGCGTTGATTCTTTTACGAATTTAAATTCTTCCCTTTTGTCTTATCTGTCAAGTTACAAGTTAATCTTTGGCGAGCACGAGATCAAAAGAACAAGGAAAAACGTTGATAAAATTCCCTAAAGCATTATGTAAGAGTCTAAATCACCGATATTAATAACGTTTCAGGCGATTTGTTGCCCCCGATCGAAGATTAAGAGATTTTAATAAGCCCTAAGCACACGCTGGGGGCGGATTTAACGGGAAATATTAAAAATAAAGACTGGCCATATCACAGCAACATATATTTATCATTTTTAAAATATTTCTATTTGTTATAAAGACAGAAGTCTATTGGATGCGGTCGCGGTTTTTTTGGTTATATATATATATATATATATATATATATATATATATATATATGTATATATTTCTATTCTATAGACGTATGATACAATATAAAGGCTCTAAAGATGTGCATGTATCGCTTAATAAACTAATTTGTGGGTGTACACCATAATCAAAAATCTATGGTTTTTATAATTTAGTAAAAAAGATCGCTACCATTTCGGAATAATATATTTTAATAAAATTCATTGTTTACTATCTGTCTTTGCAGTACTATCTGTATTTCCAGTAGATATAGGTTATACAGGATGATAAAAAATAGATGTAAAAGTTTTGAATCTGCATGCTGCCAAATGAGTTTTACATTCAATCCATTAAACCGTTTAAACATATCACTAATTAATCTATATATGGGTCGGGTGTATATTTTGATGGATTAGAAGTTAACTTTATCTTATATATATAAATAGACGGAAAGTTAATGAACACTGCTTCTATGTATATCTACTACGCTTTTAAAATTACTTATAGTAATGACTATATGAAATCAATATTTTTTATTAAAAAAGTCTCACTTTACAAGGGGATAATAAAATGGAAACGTCTTAGAAATTGAACTGCGGACCATTGAGTCGTAAAAGAATCACTTTGGACGTGATCAACGGATGGTCGGGGCGGGCGGATGCAGGATTGCTCCCCAGAGGAACCGCTTGATTTAGTAACACGGCCCTTCATACATATCTGTTATTAAAAGAAAAGTTTCTCCAATGTTTTTCAATCTGACGTGCAAAATGTACGTGAGCTAATTTAATTGATAATGAGGGTCAAAAAGATTTTGATAAAAAAATACGTGATCGAATCTTACTCACTTACTCCCCTGGCTCAGTGACCCAAAGTGGGTCTTGGCCTCCGAAGCGAGAGACTTCCACTTTCCTCTATCTTGGGCCATCGTCTGCCATTGGTAGACATTCAATTCGCGCAAGTCTGCCTCAACGCGATCGATCCAGCGATACCTGGGTCTACCCACTGATCTTCGACCCCTCGGTTTTTCCAGGTACGCTACCTTCACGCTCCGATCCGATCCCATTCGCTCCAAGTGACCAAGCCAGCGGATTCGTTGAGCTTTATAATCACCAATGATATTTGGCTGTGCTACTAAAGTCTCAATTCCGGCGTTCTTTCGGAGCCTCCAAGATCCGTCTTGATTTCTCGCTGGTCCCAAGATCTCCCACATGATATTGCGTTCTGTCACTAGCAGTTTTTGTTCTTCTTTCAAAGTTAGCGTCCAAGCTTCACAGGGGTACATCAATATTAGTCAAATTACGGTTTTGTAGATACGGACTTTTGTCGACGAGATCGAATCAAGAATCGAATATGGAAGTAGCCCAGTGGATTGACAAGTTGAAGTAACAGTGGGCAGGATGGCAGTTGGGACCTTAAGATTTTGAGACCACGGACTAACAAGTGTATCGTGGACATCCACACACTAGGTGGACAGACAGCTTTGTTAAGTTTTTTTGTTTTTTTTTATCCTCTATGGGGACCCCTTGTACCCCTATCTATTGTGTGACAGGGATTTTGTTCTTATTCAATAATTTTCACATATAATATTTTTGTTTTCGCGCTCTTTTATCGTTCCTCCTTTGATCTTTCATTCCTTTATTTCCTTCCTTTCTGTAATTCCTCTTTCTTTCCTTTTCGAATCATTTTTTCTATCTAATGGATTCAGGCGTTATTTTGCGGAAGTACATCCTAAGTAAGAAAAGGACGAATATATAGATACTAGCTAGCTACTGCGCATGACGGAAGTAGCTATATATTCGTCCTTTTCTTACTCATTTTTTTCTTTTTATTCGATACCATTCTTTCTTCTCCTCATACTTTAACTACTACAATTTCTTTGTTTTTATTCTGTATACTACTATACTACTACAATACTACTACTACTATATACATTTTTGATCTAATTTAGGTACATTTTTGTATGTATTATTTTATTTATTTAATTACCTGTTTTTCCACTTTTATTCACAAATTTTTTAATTTTAGCTCAAATCGTGTTTATTTTTCTCACGTTTTCCTCAATCGTTCTGCACATTTATAGGAACATTGGTCTTGCTTCCTTCTCTTTGATTAGCGAGGCCATAGAGTCCTCACCAACCTTACCGCCTAACCGGCATTCGGAGTCGACTTGTTAAGTTTGTTTGAAGACACTGGATGCAAGCCGCTTCTATTAGGTTGATTTTACAAGGTCACGTTAAATACGTTGGTTCTCGTCAGATGATCTTAAATAAGAAACTTCGCGGTCAGTACTTGAAAGGGTGATTGCTTGGGAACAAAGCGTTATGTTGGTTAAAATAAAATCTAGCTTGCACTATCTATCGGTCGATAGTCGAAAAACAGGTAGTATTCGCTAATTTAATAAGTTAAGGTACTGCATGATAAGTATGAAAATCCCTGCTCAGTTTGATGAGATAAAATTATCCTTTCGATCATAGCCATCCCGGAAAGATGTAAGATCAGACTGGAAGGCAGCATCGACGTAAGAGGTAATGTGGTGGGCGTGTTTCGTTCCTTTCAGTGGCAAGGAGACAACACTCGGATAGCATGTCTTCTCACGTACGGTTATTCAAAATAATAATACAAGCTGCTATTTAGCATAGCTATTTGGCTTAGCTATTTAGCATAGCTATTTAGCATAGCTAATATTAAATGTTCGTAGCGATGCAATGGCCCAAGGAACGGCACGGCAGCTGCCCGTCAATCTAAAACGATGTTTGTCGAATAAAATGTATCCAACTTTAGCTTTAGCTATCAACAGAATATGAGGCAAAGTATTGAACAGCCTACATAATGAAAATAATTTCGTTTGTATTAAAGATAAAATTGTATGTCTGTCTTCACAGTTCGACTGCTGTTAGACGTAGAATTTTTCTTACCCAATGCATCTAAGTTTAAACTCAGACTAAGCAACGCTAAGAACTCGGAGCATTCATTCGTTATGGAATCACTTGAAACGTGTTAAGCGCTCCTTCCAAGTGAGCGAGCCGGTTGATTGCTGTGCGGACTTTCTTCACTTAACTGGGTTTAAGCCCGGAGGGGAATTGATATTTTGCTTATAGCTCTCATATTATGTAAGCAATTTGCAAAATTCATGTTGGCATGTCTGCACAGAAGATCAAAGATTCTAGCATCGAGATTGCATTTAGGTAACATATTACAAATACGTACAGGATGATAGTTTACAGATGCATATGCTTTAATGTGGTGATTGTTTTTCGCCAATTATAATTAGAAAATCTTCAAGATAAGAGTTAATAGATTTCTAGACAAGCATGTACTGTTATGGACCTCGTCATCGATTAACATCTGGCAAGACAGAGGTCAAATGCTTTGCCTATAATGAGTAAAAAAGTGTATACCTTATTTACTGACAATTAACTATGGTACACCCAAAAGTTAATGGTTTCAGAAATAATAAATACATAATGGTAATATAGTAAGAAAAATCGTTATAAAAATTCGTATCAAAAAATATTAAAATTGATTATTGTTTACTTCATCTGTCCTTGCAAACTTTGCATTTCCCGCAGTTATGAGTCGAATTCTATTAGAAAAAATAAATTAACATAAAATATTTCAGAATGTTTAATTAAATTATTTTAATTATTTATTTTACACGTCCTAAAATATATAAATAGTTATGTAATTGTAAAAAAGTACAACGGTCTGTTATATCACACGAGGCTTTTCTTCCAGACAACCATAATATGTAAACAGTATAGAGATAAATAGCATATAATTAACGTACTTATATAGAAAAAACATACCTACGTATAAACTTATTTAATACAGGATTTTTAGAAATGAGTGTAAAAGCATTTATCAACATACGAGGTATAAATTTTCCCAATTAGAACTTTAACAATAATAATCTATCAACTTATATATGTATTTATTTTCCACTGTGGAGAATTTTTACATATTCACGTTAAGGGAAGAATAATAGAAAAGTACAATTTGATACATAATAAAAAAAAATTATAGAATCCTGAAAGAAAGGCGATGGAAGTGGAGTGATGGATGGAAGGAAATATAAGAAAATATGACGTAAAACAGAAGAATGATTTAGAAGGATGAAAGGTAAGAATGAAAATAAAAGAAATACGTGTAAAAATTATCATTGTATATATATAGGGAGTACAAGAGGTCCCAATAACGCTTTTATGCTTGCTTTAACTTGAGCAGAACTCCGAATAAACATGGCCTTGTAAACTTTCTTTGACATTCATTTCGTTGAACAAATCAAAACCACGTTGATAACGGTTTGTTCAAACATTTTAAGTGATTTATTATGTAGTTTTCGTTGGGGATGAAAGGTTCTTGAGTCAACCAGGCGGTAGACGCGGAGCAGGTAGGCTTCAGCAGGAGAACCTTTGACATAGTTAAGGTGGCCAATAGTCGCTTGATGCGGATCATTGGGAGAGGCATATAGCCTTACAGTGAGCGAAGAAGATACATGCACACAATGCGAAAGAAATTGGTAGTGACTTTGGATCGAGTCTAGTCGAGTGTTTAGTAAGATTATGTACGACGCCCAAAGCAAACGCGAAATCCAAATGATTTTTATTTATTTATTTGTAATCTTTTCATACATTTTATGTATGACGACTAACTTTATGCCGAAAGCATTCTCCACCAGTAAACTGTTAAGCGGCGAAGATATATATTAATGAAGGTAAATGGAACAAGTTAATATCATAAAAGACTAAAAATAAAATAAAAAAGTAAAATTGAGAAGAAAAATAATCACATAAAGACACCTCATATAAATATACTAATGGCTACTACTTGATATAATTATATATAAAAATACAATAATACACATTTAAATATATACGTATACTATTTATATAAATATAATAAATAATAAAATTCAATTATATATATATATATATGTATATTTATATATATATATATACTCAGACACTGCTAAGAAGGTTAAAAATCTGTCGGAATTAACAAGATAATTGAATTTTACACATATATATATATATATATATATATATATATATATATATATATATATATATATATTATTTCTGAGTATATTTTTGTAGAGGCTTGGTTGGATCTAAAAAGTTTTCTCTTCCCTTACCGTTGCTTTACATTTGTTGTGGTACAGTTCTAAAGAGTTAGACTGTGACAATATTAGGATAAAAAAAAACAATTTGTTTTAAAACTTAGTAGCTACTGTTCGGATTATTAAAGAAATCAAAATAATTTGTACATATTAAAGATCATACTCGTATACAGTGATCACATTACTTTGAGATGTAAGGTGAATTTAAATTTAAAGTAAACAAAGTTCGATCAAACGTATTTTTGTTTTCTTTTCAGTTCTTCGAAGGCTGATTTCATGACTCCCACTGCTCAAATATTGTTTTTTTTCTATGTAATGTCTTCGTACCTCACTGTAGTCTTCTCTTCTGGTCGCTTTGAAAAAAAGAGGCTTTTAGAGCTGATAGAACTATATTCACTATCTTAATCTGAACACTTGTATAATTTTTCTTTTTTAAACACAATAACAGCGTAATTTAGCGAGAGTAATGCTGAGTGAGATAAAACTTAAAGCGCTCAACACAGTCGAATATCTGCCAAAGCCACTAATTGTAATGGCCCCTGGGAATGGAAAGATATCGCGGATCTCTTTTACGGAACAAGGAAAACGCCTCGCCCGGGACCCGAGGTATTATTCTGTAATTTAAATTTGAAAAATCGTGGCACACTTAGTCAAGGGCACGGGATGTTGGACCAAGTGGAAAACGTTTCGTACAATTAGATCATAACAACTTCTCTGAAAAAGTACCTAGCATTTTTTTGTACAAACTCCCATAAGAAGAAAAAATTAGTGATTTTTTAATTTAGATTTATATTCTATAGTGCTCTCTCTTTCTCTGTATACATATATATGTATATATATACACACACACATATATATATATATATATATATATAAGAAGGTTAAAAAACTGACGGATTTAACAAGATAGTTGAATTTTATTATTTATTATATTTATATAAATAGCATACGTATATATTTAAACGTGTATTATTGTATATTTATTTGTATATTTATCAAGTAGTAGCCATTAGTATATTTAATTAATTATTTATTTTATTTTTAATCTTTTATGATATTAACTAGTTTCACTTACCTTTATTAAAATCTCTTCGCCGCTTAACTGTATATAGCGTACCTTATTTGTCATTCTTGTTTGCTTTAAGTTAAACGTAAAGTCAATTTAATGTCACAAGAAATATTTAGTGACAAGATTGTTACGCTAGCAGCGAATAGACTAATATATAATTATATGAATTATATATTAACATATAATATTAAAGATAATTGGAATAAAATAAAGATTTGTGTTCTGGACCTCCGCCTTTATTGTTTAGCAAACCTTCGCGTTTATATTTTTATATATTGCATACTTAGCAATGGTAGTCCATCGGTAGATTGATATGTGAGATCATAGGTCGCGAGTTCGATTACTGGGGTACAATCTTATGTAATTCATAATTAGTAACACCACACTGCGATCTCCAACATGCCAAGCGTAGCAATCGTGGTATATTCTCCCAATGGATATCCTTGTAGAAGGCCTTGTAGCCGTCTTTATCAGCTAGTTTTTTTGCATCGTGATCAAAGCGTGACAATATCGCGATTACAACGTGACGAAAGCGCGAAAGAAGCGCGGCAATATCGCATTTGCAACGTGATGAAAGCGCGACAGCAGCGCTAAGATATCATGTTTGCGTCGCGACTAAAGTGCGACAAAATTGCGTTTATATCGTGACAGAAGCGCGGCAATATCGCATTTGCAACGTGACGAAAGCGCGACAGAAGCGCTAAGATATCATGTTTGCGTCGCGACAAAAGTGCGACAAAATTGCGTTTATATCGTGACAGAAGCGCGGCAATATCGCATTTGCAACGTGACGAAAGCGCGACAGAAGCGCTAAGATATCATGTTTGCGTCGCGACAAAAGTGCGACAAAATTGCGTTTATATCGTGACAGAAGCGCGGCAATATCGCATTTGCAACGTGACGAAAGCGCGACAGAAGCGCTAAGATATCATGTTTGCGTCAACAGAAGTGCGACAATGTTGCGTTTATATCGCGACAGAAGCGCGGCAATATCGCATTTGCAACGTGACGAAAGCGCGACAGCAGCGCTAAGATATCATGTTTGCGTCGCGACAAAAGTGCGACAATATTGCGTTTATATCGCGACAGAAGCGCGGAAATATCGCATTTGCAACGTGACGAAAGCGCGACAGAAGCGCTAAGATATCATGTTTGCGTCAACAGAAGTGCGACAATGTTGCGTTTATATCGCGACAGAAGCGCGGCAATATCGCATTTGCAACGTGACGAAAGCGCGACAGCAGCGCTAAGATATCATGTTTGCGTCGCGACAAAAGTGCGACAATATTGCGTTTATATCGCGACAGAAGCGCGGAAATATCGCATTTGCAACGTGACGAAAGCGCGACAGAAGCGCTAAGATATCATGTTTGCGTCAACAGAAGTGCGACAATGTTGCGTTTATATCGCGACAGAAGCGCGGCAATATCGCATTTGCAACGTGACGAAAGCGCGACAGCAGCGCTAAGATATCATGTTTGCGTCGCGACAAAAGTGCGACAATATTGCGTTTATATCGCGACAGAAGCGCGGAAATATCGCATTTGCAACGTGACGAAAGCGCGACAGCAGCGCTAAGATATCATGTTTGCGTCGCGACAAAAGTGCGACAATATTGCGTTTATATCGCGACAGAAGCGCGGCAATATCGCATTTGCAACGTGACGAAAGCGCGACAGCAGCGCTAAGATATCATGTTTGCGTCGCGACAAAAGTGCGACAATATTGCGTTTATATCGCGACAGAAGCGCGGAAATATCGCATTTGCAACGTGACGAAAGCGCGACAGAAGCGCTAAGATATCATGTTTGCGCCAACAGAAGTGCGACAATGTTGCGTTTATATCGCGACAGAAGCGCGGCAATATCGCATTTGCAACGTGACGAAAGCGCGACAGCAGCGCTAAGATATCATGTTTGCGTCGCGACAAAAGTGCGACAATATTGCGTTTATATCGCGACAGAAGCGCGGAAATATCGCATTTGCAACGTGACGAAAGCGCGACAGAAGCGCTAAGATATCATGTTTGCGTCAACAGAAGTGCGACAATGTTGCGTTTATATCGCGACAGAAGCGCGGCAATATCGCATTTGCAACGTGACGAAAGCGCGACAGCAGCGCTAAGATATCATGTTTGCGTCGCGACAAAAGTGCGACAATATTGCGTTTATATCGCGACAGAAGCGCGGAAATATCGCATTTGCAACGTGACGAAAGCGCGACAGCAGCGCTAAGATATCATGTTTGCGTCGCGACAAAAGTGCGACAATATTGCGTTTATATCGCGACAGAAGCGCGGCAATATCGCATTTGCAACGTGACGAAAGCGCGACAGAAGCGCTAAGATATCATGTTTGCGTCGCGACAGAAGTGCGACAATATTGCGTTTATATCGCGACAGAAGCGCGGCAATATCGCATTTGCAACGTGACGAAAGCGCGACAGCAGCGCTAAGATATCATGTTTGCGTCGCGACAAAAGTGCGACAATATTGCGTTTATATCGCGACAGAAGCGCGGCAATATCGCATTTGCAACGTGACGAAAGCGCGACAGCAGCGCTAAGATATCATGTTTGCGTCGCGACAAAAGTGCGACAATATTGCGTTTATATCGCGACAGAAGCGCGGAAATATCGCATTTGCAACGTGACGAAAGCGCGACAGAAGCGCTAAGATATCATGTTTGCGTCAACAGAAGTGCGACAATGTTGCGTTTATATCGCGACAGAAGCGCGGCAATATCGCATTTGCAACGTGACGAAAGCGCGACAGCAGCGCTAAGATATCATGTTTGCGTCGCGACAAAAGTGCGACAATATTGCGTTTATATCGCGACAGAAGCGCGGAAATATCGCATTTGCAACGTGACGAAAGCGCGACAGCAGCGCTAAGATATCATGTTTGCGTCGCGACAAAAGTGCGACAATATTGCGTTTATATCGCGACAGAAGCGCGGCAATATCGCATTTGCAACGTGACGAAAGCGCGACAGAAGCGCTAAGATATCATGTTTGCGTCGCGACAGAAGTGCGACAATATTGCGTTTATATCGCGACAGAAGCGCGGCAATGTCGCATTTGCGTCGCACTGAATCGTGGTTATGTAGTGCGACTACACAGTTGACCGCTACGCAACTGTATTGATTCACACGCGCGACAGCTTCGCTACTAAAAGCATCGGGCGTGAGACTAACACAATAATCTTTGACTAAACCGATTGGACTACAAAACGTTGTGTCTGATGTCCAAACTAAATGAATCCATTAAGACTAGAGGGAATGATATTAAATCACAATTATCATATACAAAATACATAAAATTACTAGCTTGTTGTTTGATCGTAGAGGGGTGAAAATTTAGGTTTGTATGTATTTTTGTATGCTGTATATAAAATAAAAACCAAAAAAATTGTCTAAAAAATTAAAAATAAAATTTAGAGGTGGACCACCCTTATCACTTAGGGGTATGGAAAATAGATAGTAACCGATTCTCAGACATACTGAATACGCATGTAAAATTTGGTAAAAATCGGTCAAGCCGTTTCGGAGGAGTTCAAGTTCGAACACCGTGACACGAGAATTTTATATATTAGAAGATGATCGAGGAATATTTTTTTGAGAAAACATTTCGACGCGTGTCATGTAACCTGACATTCTGACAAGGGTCCCGTCACGTAATGACCTCTGTAGGTGGATATTATGTTTCGCATATTTGCTGATTCCACCCGGCCGGGTAGCAGGACAAGGAGTTTGATATTATTAACTTGCTTACAAGGTGCCTTTTGACACGACATGCTAGCGCTTGTGATCTTATGTTAACCCTTTTTTTAGTTAAAACTTACGAAATCTATATTTAAAATACTTTTATTCAAATAGACATGTTTATTTGAATTGTCGATTATTTTAACATAAGCAATAAGCTAACACCGACTGGAACTCAACAGAAGCACTCTTAAAATAAAATTTTACAATTTTTTATGTGTACTTTATAATATCAACTATGTGAATTGCCATAGTTATACACATTTAGATCAAGAAAAACTCTAATATACATACTTTTAAAATTGGGAAACGTGAGGTCTAAGATAGCTCTGAGATATCTTGCGGAACTTTATTATATATATGTAAACTTCGATTACTAAAGGATTTGTTAATCTATTGAAAACGAAATTTAGTAGTTATCACAAACATTATTTTAACCATAGGAAGTCAATTGGACATAGGCTTTTGATATTTTAAATGGAAGGAGCCTACATCCAGCGACTTCTAATGGTTTCAACAAGGTAATTTTAAACTTAACTTAAATTTCATACTTAGTTAAAAACACTTTATTAGTTACGCATTCTTGTTAACACTTCTTAAATGTGTTTTCCTTGCCATACAATGTTTACGAACTACTGCATGATGAAATACACAATTTTTTTGTCATACTTTTATCAAAAAAAAATTACAAACCAAAGTGTTTTGGAGTTTGTTGTCAGTTCTTTTCAATAGATGGCGCTTTACACACTAAAATAAGCGTTAATTTAAGCTGACGACTATAGATTATTGTTATAATCTTATGTAATAAAGCTACTTTGACTAAGATATAGCTTCTCCGGATTTCTATCATCACTATCCTTAAAATTATTAAATAATTTAATGCATGCTTATTTATTTTATGTTGTTGATTTGATCCAACGATAGACAACCACTGCAAAACACTGTCCGGTTTTTATATTTATATGAATAAATCGTTATGCCAGATGTCTTTAATGTTTTATGTTTAAAAAATCGTGCATGCTCTCCGGCTGTATAACAGTGTCCATCATGCGGCGTTAGCAATATCACGTCAAAGGAACTCGATCGAGCGATAAAGCGATCGCAAGATTCATCGATGTGGCGAATAAGGCAACTGCCGCACAGATAATGGGGTATGACCTGAGGATAGCAATATGGAGTAGGGATGTGGTCATACGACACGTTAATATATAATAGATTAAGAGAGTAAATACTGTAATATGCAAAATGTGAGGGACAATGTCGTATATATATTATAGATATGAACACTAATGTCTGTGGAATATACATCCTAATAATAATAAACTCGTGCATACCTTAAGTGTTTCAGCCCATAGAAGCTCACTGTAAAGCATAGACTATCAGGAAGATAGATATGAAAGAATCGCCACGCTCGGTAGACGGGTTGGCGATCGCGATGTGCTATTATGGTACGCAGACCACGGTACTCCCCATCCTCTGAAAACTTGGTAGTGAGCAGTGGAAATCCTATGTTATCAATGCGCAAAGTGTGAATTATAATACATATATAATCTTTTTATTTGATTTCACTTAGTTTCTTGGCCCCCGTTTTTGACCTCTCTTTCTCCCTGCTGTGTGTGGGACGGGGACGTCACATAACTAAAAATTTTTTTTTTAGTTAAAATTTAAATTTTTCTTCTTCCATTCTTCACAAAGACCTTTATGCTTTCCTTTCTTTCTTCACAATATCTATCTTTCTTTCGCTTACATATCATCAGCCTTTCATTTCCTTTCTTCCCTCTTCTTCACTCTTAGATCATAGTTTGAATCACAGGTAAATTTTGGTTTCACAGTATTGACTCATTTTTATTTTAATTTATTTCTAGTGTTTTTTTTATTTTAACTTTTTAGCTAATACTATTTTAATTTATTTTCTTGAAATATTTAATACCTATCTTGCCTTAGAGTATTTCGAAAAAGTTTCCTAGCAATGTCAGTTTGACTTTTGAAATAATATATGCAGAATGTAATATAATTGTTGGACATAACATGGTCCAGAGGTGGGGAATTAAAATAACTATCCATTTCATACTCATATATACTTAACAATTTTCAATGGCACAAATGATATTCAAGTAATTGTATTTATTCTTAAATATCAGATGTCTTCACAAGAATTAATGATACAATGTACAATGTATATGTTAGGTCAACGGTACAGATTTGGTGTCAAGAATCTTTGGCAATGATGTTGCTTGATTATTTTAAATTCATTTAGACTATATCTTATAAAGTGTGCATGTATTATATTTGCTTGAGGTATATAGCTCCCTACAGGACAAGTATCTTATTTAATGGATTCAGGCGTTATTTTGCGGAAGTCCATCCTAAGTAAGAAAAGGATCAATATTTAGCCACTTCCGCATATGCAGTGGTAGTCGTGCTCTCTGTTTTTGGCACTAATCGGTGTAACATAACTCCTGAAGATGCCCCGTGGAGGGGAACACGTGTTGAGTAATTTGACGGTGGCGGTTGTGTGATTCGCTTTGTTTGCCGCATACGCATTTATCAGCGGGCTGGTGGGCGGTGCATTTTATTGCACAACTACCACTGCATGTGCGGAAGTGGCTAAATATTGGTCCTTTTCTTACTTAGGACAAGTATAGTTTATTTCTAAAACTACTTTGTGTCAATACAAATCCGTGACTAACGTATATATTGAAGAATTCACAATACGCGCAATCCTTTTCCCGATCAAATACTCCTTTTAAGCTTCAAATATAACACTTTTGAAAAATACAGCCAGTGTATTCTTTTCTCCTTGTATTTGACTGGAGAGGTTGAAAGAAGTTTATACAAGATCTATAAATAATTTTCGTTAATGAAATACTCAATTAAAACATTGCGCTAATTTTTACACTGAAAATGTTTTTTTTTAAATGTGTTGTTGTGGAGTTCTTTCCAGCTTCTTCTCCACAAGTATAACAATTTGCGAAGCAGAGTAGAGTAAAAAATAAAATAGATTAAATTTATAAATAATACGTTGACGATCGATAGTTCTGTTAAATGTTTCAATGTTGAATTTTGTTCCTATCTTTCTTTTATTTTTTACATCGGGGATGGTACAGCCTGTAACATCTTAACGACATATATTTCAACACGACCTAATGCCACTTGGATGGTCTATTTCTTAATTACAATACTCTGAAAAGAGAATTTTATAACTCAGCGTGGGTCATTATAAAGCTCGAACAAAAACGTTTCGCGTCGAGCACGCTTTTTGAGTTCATTGAAAGACGAGAATGACAATCGTTCATTACAGTTCATGCATTGCCGATTCGCTGAGCGCTCAAAAATAATTTTGCGCGGCGAGAGTGCCGTGTATAGCTGGTGACTAATTTGTGACGTTTAATTTTATTTTATTAGTGTGTTGTAATATTTCAGCTGCTATTTGCTATTACACCATACCATAATCAAAAGATAAGAGGAACTTGTTGATAAAATTTAAATTATTTATTTATTATTCCAAATTATATTCATCCACATCCTATAAAAGGTACTTTTGCCAACGCCTATTCCATTCAAGTCAAGACCTTCTATTAAAAAGGCGACTCCCTCTCCATTACTCAATTAATGTTTTCAGAATAGCCAGATGATTATCACCTTACTTTTTGATCGCAGAGTAAATATAGCTTATACACTGCAAGGTGATGCAGAAGTAAGATCACCGATGTAGATTGAAGAATTGCTCATTCGAAGTGGTAGGGGCGTGGCACATCGCTCATGTAACCAATTATTATATTGACAAATGAGCTATACATTCATCCCTTTACAGTAATTACATCAAAGCTTCTATATGCATAGATTTTAATTTTATTTCAAAATTAAAATTAGTTTTAAAATATCTTTTACAAAATTTTCATTTGTCCTTTGACCATGTATTAGACAATGTACGTCGTGAAGAATCACACCTACTGTAATTCTATTATAAAGGAAGGTATATATATATGCTATATAATCCAAACACCTGTATCATATTGTTATAGCATAAATTAATTAAAGCACTTGCACATTCAACTGTCAAACCGGCGCTGCCAGCGCTGCCTGGTTTGACGCGACGCGTGAAATCAATTACAAACGGTAGATTAATCAAGTTGATTGAACTGATAACTTCACAGATTTAAAGATCCAGTTTTCCAGCAACAGATAACAGATGAGGCGAATGTCAACGAACAAAATGCTGAAGCGCATTCGGTAAATGTGACCTAAAATTCTGTGTAGGTGATAGGTAGGTGGTTGTTCTACGATAGGTGTGACAGTTTGTACTTAATGTATCAGTTTTTAACTTAATCATACAACATTTATTTATTGTTTTGCATAAGGATTGTAAAAATCAAAATTTAACGGTTTGACAGCTCGTTTTTGGTGAGAGTTGCCAAGATTTGGAACGACCTGTCAGGGTCTATTTTTCCTGGAGACTTTAAGCGCAGAGTGAAGAGGTTTCTTTTGGATTGGCGTATACCACCTTCATCTTCATCTACACTTCCCATCAGGTGAGATGGAAGAGAAACGCCTATTCCATTTGAACTATATAAAAAAATCTAACTTGGATCCGTCCTTATCTTTTATTTTACTTTTTTAATTTAATTTTTTTACGTTTTATCATAGATTAAAGGCTTACTTGCGTGAGTAAGTGTTCTCAAATATCAAGAAACTAGAAATTTCGACAAAAAAGTCTATGTCTTCACTCAATACGAGTAGGTATTGTATGTTCATGAACGGAATTCAAAATCTTCGAAGTTTCCAGATGCGTGTTTGACCCAATGATGAAATGGGCAGCAAGGGACCTCTTTATTCATATAATATGCTAATTTTAGCCCCGGCAATATAAATGCGCTTTACCTTCGACCCTTCTGCCTACGTAAGGAAGGGACGATATTTATATAAATGCATTTGTACGTACGAACAAGATACATCCATCTTGTTTACAAGAGGGAAATAAATTGAAATTAACCTTACCTTTCTGCTCTAAACCAGCTTTCAACGTGATAATACTGTGAAGGTAAAAAGGATTTTGTTCTTATATCCCATCTAAGATAAAACGTTGAATCGTAAAATATTTTACGCAAATAACTAAGAATCGATTTTGTACCTCAAAAGAGTGATTGTTTTTAAGCTTTAAAATGAATAGTTAGCTGTATTTGCAATCAATTTATGTATGGGTTACCCTATTAAAAATCAACAGTTTTATAAACAATAAAAAAGTAAATATATAGGAAGTATTAAAATTAATTATTGTTTATTATATGTCCCTGTAGACTTTGTACTTCTAGAAGTAATTAGCCTTTACTATACAAATTTTTTTTGTTAAATTTTGTACCTGTCCATAATTTGTAATATAAAATCCCTTTTGAATATTTCTGGATCGGTTAAACACCTTGACGTATCTTACTCAACACATAAAAGGTTGGCGAGGAATTTTAATACCAAAATAAAATGCACAGTATCCTACCGTCTTTGAACCAAACTTATAAATATATAGTAAAAAGAACTAACTAGAATGTTGATATATATAATCATACGCACATTATGAAGGATAGATTTTGTATTTATATATCATTCTACTCATTACAGAACGTTGCCGAGCATTTTTAAATACAAAGTCCTTTTTGAATTTCATTCTTCATTGATTTTGCACATGACAGACCTTATAAAAATGATATAGGATATCGGAAGATTGAAGAAACAGGACATATGTTGTGCTGAAGATATGGTTGTTTGGGTCGTTAAGGTTTCGGAGGAAAGATCCCGGATTCGTATTTACATCCAGCAATGGACATCCTGGGATTGAAATAATGATGGAATATTTTCTTTAACGGCACAGATTAAAAATGCGTGATATTTATAGGTTTATTTTTATATGTAAATTTGCTCATCAGATATTCTGTTGTATCGGGACTTTTTAGATGAAAATACATTACTGAACTCACGCTGTCATATCTCATTGTAAGCGTACACTTTGTTAGGTTATTTAATTTGACAAAGGATGGGTCAAAATTACCGCTCAGAGAACCCTGCTAGATGGAAGGGACTATTGCTTGAATAAAAACCTTTTATACTTATATATTACGACAAATACATCGGCAGCCATCAAATTTGTTCGATTAGTTTAAATTTGTTACAATAAATGCATAAAAACTTGTCTTTTCTGTCCATAGACTGCAAAGCCTTCCATGAAGATTTTTAGGGATATATAACCTAATCGCCTCGTTTAGCAGGTGGGTTGGGGATCGCAGAGTGGTATTATGGTGCGCAAAGGACACTGCTGCCCATCCTCTGGAAACTTCTTTGTGAGCTGTGACAATATCATATAATTAAAACACAAATCGTGAATTAAATAAAATTTTATTTCCGGGAATCGAACCCAATCAATACTCTACTACGGGACTGCCAATGTTCATAGATATAGAAATGATTACATTATAATTAAAAAAGATTTTATTAACCCATATGCTACACTATCCTTTTCAAAAATGTATAAGATATACAATCTCTAAGTTAGACATTTTTGAAAATTTTTGAAATGCCTTTAATAAAACCTCAAACACCTTTTGTTTATTATTTATTTTCTTTCTATAATATTACTGTAATTAAAATACAAAAGTTGTTAACACTTATATAAAGTTAGATTTCGTTTCAACCCATAGACGCCCACAACAAGGCATTGCCCCCCCTTAAAGATATTAATGGGGGGATATACTATAATTAGGTGGCGCTCATAGATGCACATTATGCATGCATTTCAAAATGTATGTACTGCGTCCATTAGGAACAGAGAATGGTTTAGGTTTTCTCCACCAATATGATGGGATACTCCCCCAAAGATACCTATGGAAGGATATTTACTATAATCGCCACGCCTTGGGTTGGTGATCACAGTGTGGTATTATGGTACGCAGAGGACGCTGCTGCCTATCCTCTGGAAACTTCTTTGTAAGCAGTAGCAATCGTATAAAATGCGAATTATATAATATTGTATCCCGGGAATCTTCCACATATGATATTTGTTACTACTATTAGCTTTATTTTAAGGAAATAGTACAAATATACCCACATCTCTTAAACAAGTCAAAAAAATTCTATGACCGGTTTGAAGAGGTTTACATCCAACGTCTTCCGATGACCTGATGAAGGTCATGGACAACATACCCTGGGCTTGCTGTTCTATGGTCTTTACTCTAGAACAGACATTCCCAAAGTGGTCTATACCGACCCCTAGGGGTCTATGACAACCTGCAAGGGGTCTACTGGGCGAAAAAAAATTTATGGGTCTATGAAATGAAAATGGGGGTACACGATAGTGGATCTCAACACATACACTGATATTTAATGGAATCAGGCGTTACTTCGCGGAAGTCCATCCTAAGTAGGAAAAGGACCAATATTTAGCCACTTCCGCACATGCAGTGGTAGTCGTGCAATAAAATGCACCAAACAACCAAATTGTTTGGTGGTGGCGGTTGTGTGATTCGCATTGTTTGCCGCATACGCATTTTTCAGCGGGCTGGCGGGCGGTGCATTTCATTGCACGACTACCACTGCATGTGCGGAAGTGGCTAAATATTGGTCCTTTTCTTACATACACTGATAGTACCTATTTACTTAAATCATACTATCTTATAATATCAAAACATTTACATTATTTATAAAAGTACCACCCCATGAAGTAAAAAATTTATTATATATGTTTATGTGTAAGTTGTAGGATGTTGGTATAATAGATTGGTTTAGTTAGTATAGTAGATACAAAATTTTATTTTGACTAGTTTTAATTTAAATTCAATTAATAAATGTACAAATTAACACGTGTTTTTACTTTAAATTTTTAACACTAAACTTCACTACAGTTAGAAATTTACAGGAAATCAATATCAGGTAAGTAGGGGGTCTACCTAACACGGAAAAGTATGGCAAGGGGTCTACGACATAAAAAGTTTGGGGAACTCTGCTCTAGAACATCAAGGTCCCAGTGGTAATCCGTGAGGTAACTGGCTTGTCTACTGCCAATTTAACTTGGTAATTTTCTGGACTATGTTGGTTATTTACTTTCTACGGATCTTTTCATTTCTGATTGGATCTGAATATATTCCTTTCTATAGCCCGTTGAGGGGCTTTTAGCTTGTCCATGGGGTAAAGTGAGAGTGAGATATGATGCTTTTATGTCGTAGGACATCTGTGATAACACACTTTGGTCTTAGACTTTCAACAATTTCTTGAATGCGGACAGCAAGACGATTCAACGATTGACTACCTTCTCGAAGTTTGACTTAGCTTGACTATTCTCCATCATTCTGCATAGCACATTGAGTAACTATAAACTTGCCTATATGGCTAGAAAATATATTTAAGTTTAACACAACCTTTTTTTAAAAATATCAACGCATAAATTATTCCTAATTAATTTTACACCCTTATCCCCTTTCATTCGCATCTCCACTCGTGTAATGTTAACTGTTTGTCTTATATAAAACGGTCGAGCGGTAATTTTGACCCTTCCTTTGATAAATTAAATGCCCTGGGCGAAATGTTAAATTTATGCGCCGTGAGAACTGAACAGCGACAAAACGGTCGTTTTAATAAAGAGAACAAACCATACCAATTAATACCTAATGTTCGGCATCCGAATTGAATATAAAAAACTATTATTTACATCATTTATTATTTTTTTAAATAACAATACATTTTTTTTCTTTTATATCTTTAGATATAGACAATATACATATGCTCGATAGATTTACAATAACACGGGCTTGAAAAGTTCTTCATCTAGCATCTTCTGATGATGACATTCCTTGCAAGTAAACATCCTATGCTATGCTTACAAGTCTGTAGTCTTCATTCCAGAATATTAGGGTCATAAAAGTCATCTATTTTGCGTGCTATGTGTCTTATCAACTGCCACTTCAAGTTACTAATTCACTGGGTTACTACATCTAGCAGTGGCCTTTCTGTCAAATGATGGTGATGTCATTGATTGTTCTAGTTATAAAGTGCCAGTAGAGTTCTTTTCCTAAAGAAAAAAGTTCTTCTTGGTTCTTCTTCACAACTATAACATCTTGCGAAGCAGAGTACAGTCATATATAAAATAGATTCAATTAAAATAAAAAGTATGTTGTCGATCAATAAGAGTCTTGTTAAATTCCAATGTTGGATTAATTATATTTATTTTATCTTTATATATTATTATCTATAATTAAATGATACATTCAAGTATATTATATTAGGGTAACCGGAAAGTAATGTCGCTTTCTTAAGTTAAATTCACACGACTAAATTAACAAGTGTTTATTTATAATGAACAATATATTGTCTTTCTTTATCAACAACTTTTGCGATCTAATATACAAATGTTCAACGCCGGAGCAGTAAAATCAATTGGTTTTTTCTAAAAAATATGTCGACAAAAACATTACTTTCCTGTACGCCTAATATAAACAACAAAAAAATAGAAAGACAAGTTAAATATTGCGTTGCTAAATAATATTTATGAATACGTATCAGGAAAACTCCAATTCACAGCACAGTAAATACTTTTATTCCACTTTTAATACTCTTATAGGCCAACTAGCATAGTTTCCACTAGACAACTTATCACTTCGATGGTTATCGAACGAGTGACCGAGCTCCCGACTCAATAATCAAACTCGCTGTTACAACCCCACCACTCTCAATCCTTTCCGGTTGTCACAAAAGAGTGACGGGGTCGAGTACTGTTGCCATTTAAGAAAAATAATATTGCCTTTTATAAAATTACATACATGTGTTTGTTTATATGTGTAAAGATTTTTTGGTGTGTTTCATGTGTTTAAATCTAATATATAAAATTCTCGTGTCACGGTGTTCGAACTTGAACTCCTCTGAAACGACTCGACCGATTTTTACCAAATTTTATATGCGTATTTAGTAGGTCTGAAAATCGGCTACTATCCTATTTTCCATACCCCTAAGTGATAAGGGTTGTTCACCCTTAAAAATTTTTTTTTATTTTTTTGACGTAATTTTTTGTTTTTATTTTTTTATGATACCATATACAAAAATACATACAACCCTAAATTTTCACCCCTCTACGATCAACTCTTATTTTTAAATTGAAAATTAAAAATATTTTTTTTGCAAAACAACGTTTGTGGGATCAGCTAGTAGTCTTATAATATTTCTATTCACAATATTTTCTTGAAAGAGATTGCAAGAGAGATTTTGTATTAAAAGAAATTCAAGCACTTTTTTTGTAGTACATGCACGAATATTTAGATAATATAATTTTTACTAATTTCGAACCAAAATAAATATTTTAAAAAGTATTTTTCTTAAATGAGTACTAAATAAGGTTTTGTCGTAGGTAGGTTTATGTATAAACCACGGAGAGTCACTAATAGCTACAAACGTGTAAGCTTTTCAACTGCAAATTATTAATCAGTCAGGATGGACGCCGATACAAACACGACCCCGATAGGAAGCCGCGCGAATTTCGAATGTAACTTTGAATTCGTAATGACCGCTATTGTATTGTCGATCGTATCGAATATTGACGAGAAATTTAGTTTGCTAAGGTCTAAGGTTTTACAGTTCATTAGTTTCTTAAATTAAATTCACATGGCTACATTTTTAACAAGTTTTTATTTCTGATCAACAATATATTCACTTTCGTTATCAACAACCTTTTTCTATCTAGTATACAAATATTAAATACCGGAGCGGTAAAAATCAATCGATTTTTCTGTAAAATATGTCGACAGAAACGACATTACTTTTCTGTTCTCCTGATATATACCAGTCGTCGTTTTAGTAATATCATATCATAACACCTACTGCAAGGTATATGCCTCCCCAAGAGATACCTATGAGGGTATATATCATAATCGCCATGCTTGGCAGGCGGGTTGGCGATCGCAATGTGTTGCCTATACTATGGAAAATTATTTTTGAGCAGTGGAAATTATTTGTTGCACAAGGTATGAATTATAAGATTATATTCCACACGTTGGGCTATCTCTGCCCACAACACACTGGTCAGTAGTATAAATTAGTAAAAGAGAATTAGATAGAGGACTGAGACTGGCGAACATAACTCTCTCTGTGTTTGGCACTAATCGGTGTAACATAACTCCTGAAGATGCCCCGTGGTGGGGTAAAACACGTGTTGAGTAATTTGGCGGTGGCGGTTGTGTGATTCGTATTGTTTGCCGCATACGCATTTATCAGCGGGCTGGCGGGCGGTGCACTTTGTTGCACGACTACCACTGCATGTACGGAAGTGGCTAAATATTGGTCCTTTTCTTACCGGCGAACGTAAATCGTATGTTCGATTCCTCGGATACAATCTTACAATTCACAGTTTCTGAATTAATTATACAAGATGGCCGCATATAAACAAGTTTCCAGAGGAAACAACAGTGTCGTCGGCGTACCATAATACCACACTGCGATCGCCAACCTTCCTGCCAAGCGTGGCGATTATGGTATATTCAGTTATAGTATGTTTGTATATAAGGAAGCTATACGTTTTTCTTATAAAAATCAAGTCGAATTACAATAAATATATAAATAATATTATAAAGAATAACAAAAAAGGTCATAAAGGTAACAATGTCTACATTTTTATTTCTCACATGCCCTTGGAGTCTGCGCCGGAAGTAATACATGAATTAATATGTTTTTCCACTTTGGATCAAACCACAACAAAAAAATGCCGTAGTATATATATATATATATATATATATATAAATACATAACTTACTTACCAAAAAAATTAAGGAACGTCAAACAATTCTATTCTTTTCAATTTGATTTTAAGATTTTATTTTAATTGCGATCATTTTAGTACTAAAGAACAATAATAGAAAAACTCTCTACTAAGGCATTTTCATGCAATTTTCTCTTCACGTACACACAAACGTTTCACGTTTGATCCAAAGTGGAAAAACATATTAATTCATGTATTACTTCCGGCGCAGACTCCAAGGGCATGTGAGAAATAAAAATATGACCCGCATAAAAGAAAATCAAGTTTTCCCGGGTGTGGTGATAATTCCGATCTTAGCGTACGCCAGTCGCATACTAAGCGACCGCGCGAGCTCCTGTTACAATAGACTTGTGATACTGGATTTTGCTGCTCTATGACTGTGACCTTGACGAGAAACACCGCCCAATGCATGTTGATATTTTATATTAGTTTTGATAAGTTATTTTTGTTTAAAATATGACACTATGTGCATAAAGCAATGGAAAAAAACACAATCATTTAAACTCTGTTGCTATGTCAACAACTAAGTGTTATTCCAATAGTTTTGCGCGCTTAATTGTGAGTTGAATTATTTCACGTAGATTTTTACTTCACCTATAATCCTAAACATCATCAATTTCGCTGTTTTCGTTTCAATTCAAATCGGCATGAACTGTCACGGTAATTTATGAAATTCTATTGGAGCGACAGTGGCGCCATCTATCGAAAATTGGTTATACTAATTTAGAAACTTAGGCTCATGTACAACTTCGATAAAGATTTTTATATGATATAATGGATAGTTTACAATTCTATAAAGGACATAGATTATTTTTATGTAGATAGATGTCCAGTGCAAATGTTTCTGGAATGATGATCACGGTTGACAGGTGACCTTGTTAAAGAACATGAATGCAGACTGCTTCCAACCGATCTTTGGATTCTATGCCCAGAAGTGGTCGTAGAATGACGTATATATGATTTTTTATAGCCGTTATGGAATAGGCGTCTTCTATCTCATCTGATGAAAAGTGTAGATGAAGACGAAGGTGGTATACGCCCATCCAAAAGAAACCTGTTCACTCTACTCTTAAAGGCTCCAGAGGTCAAATCATCAGGGAAAATAGGCAAGTCGTTCCTGATCTTGGCGACTCTCACCAAAAACGAACTGTCAAACCGTTTAGGTCGACTTTTGGGTGTGTCAACAACATAGAGCGATTTAAAATACTACTAACGCCATCTAGTACGGAGTAAAAGACTTTAAATGTCTTGAGTTGAAGTTCTGTGATACACCAGTTAATTATTTCTTAAATGGAATAAAGTAAACTTGTAGGAAACACAAATGTTAGTGAGTTGGGGCTGTGAGTTATTTAGTAGTTCTCAAGACCTTTCTGGCTTTTAGATTAGCTGAGTAATAAATTATTTATTGCTTCCGCCCTCAGCTGTACGACTTCATGAATCTTTGAATACCTTTTCAGGCTAAATATCCCTACCTATTATAGTATTTGTAATTTTATTTCTAATTATTTATAAAGGTTTCTATTCATTTTCATGAACAGGTCGTAGCAATTCTTTGTGCCGGTTTCGTCTTTGTGCATCCAGCAGTTATGACATTGCAACATTCAACCGCTGGAACAATTTGTTTCACCAAGTCCAGTTTTTTTCACGTGATAGCAAAAATCTTACAGATTTTACACATTTTTCCAACCATCTCGTATAAAGTGATTTAACTGTAGTGATAGCAAAAAGCCTATAAATTTACACAAATTTCCAACCATCCGGTGTAAAGTGATTGCTTTGAAATGTTACATTATTTTTTTAGCTTAGCAACAGCTTCTGGCAGTACAATGTCCGCAGGGGCAAATTGTAAGCAATAATTATTTTTTATATTAACTTTATACGTACACCCCTTTAAAACTTTACACATAACCAATCACCCTGTATAACAACTGAGTCGTTCATGTCAAATTATCAAAAGGGTCTCGTGAGAAAATGTTT
Source organism: Battus philenor (assembly GCF_028537555.1). Taxonomy (NCBI): domain Eukaryota; kingdom Metazoa; phylum Arthropoda; class Insecta; order Lepidoptera; family Papilionidae; genus Battus; species Battus philenor. Next base: position 14,904,965 of record NW_027181673.1, on the reverse strand, counting down.
ACGATATATACAACAAGAATACAAAAGTTATTTCCTCTCCACTTTGTATTTGATTTATGAATGACATTTAACATAACATTCTGTAGATATTTCACATTAAAGGCACCAAATTTATATCTACGAGGTGGATTTTATTTATTGCTATTCCGCACCCGTGGATTTCCTTTTTTAATTTCACGTCATGCGTTCGTGATTCTTTAGAATTGCCACCGTTTGACATTGACTTTTAAATCAGCGAACATCTAGCGCTGTCATTACCTTTCTGTCAGAATAGACTTTTCATTCTTTGTACCATAATATTTACAATCAATCTTCTTTATAATACGTCTTTTAAGTTTGTGTTTCAATATATACTTAATTAATTGATTTACCTATTAATATCTTATATTGAAAGTAATCTTACATTTTTTTTGAATATCATTTTCAGACTTTTTACAAGTACATATACAGGGAGAACCATAATCTAAGAAAATCAAATTAAAAAATAAGCAAATTGTAAACTGTAAGTCACCCTTTGGACGACGAACGAGAAAATAATTAAACCAATTAAAACTGTGATACTGTAATAGAAATGGATAACTGAAGTGTTTGAGGATGTACGAAAGGAATGGAATGATTGAGAAAGGAAGATGGAATTGTAAAATTATAGAAGGAGGAAAAAAAGATGTTTTGTACTATGGAAGACGAGAACGAAAATAAAAATTCTAGTAAAAAAAAATAATTAGAAATACAAAACCCTGTTCCCAAATAAATAGGGGGTGGAAGGAGAGGTCTCCAATAGCGGGGGCCACAAAAAAAAATAAAAAAACCCTTTTGTAAGCGGCAGACGAAAATGACTGATATTGAAAATTTTAGTATAATATGGTTTATTCTATATATCTTCCTTTCAGCCCGTCTAATGTAAGGCATAGGCCTATATATATATATATATATATATATATATATATATATATATATATATATATATATATATATATATATATATATATATATATATATATATATATATATATATAATTTTTTTGTACATATCGACTAACCTTTATTATAGAGTTTCTAATTTGGCCCTTTTTTTGGATCTCTCTTTCGCCCCTACCATGTATGAACCAAGGACATTACAACTCATTTAAAGTATTATTTTCCTTTTTATTCTTGTGTTTCACTTTCTCCTTTCATCCTCCACAATCTCTATCTTTCTTCACATTCAAATCATCTCCCGTACATCACCTTCCTTCATCTTTCTTCTTAGGCCACAGGTTTGCTATATTATCACAGTTTTCACTCAATCACTTCTAGTTTTATTTTTATACGGTTATATCTATTTTATTATTTTTTCTTATTAACTACCTATATTATTTGTGCTGTGTGTATCTTAGGATTTTGCGCGACCGACTATAGATACTTTTTTTCATATACACTGCTATCTGGTTTTGCACAGGGCTTTATATTTTTAATATGCTTTTCCTTATTTAATAATCGATATCATATATTTTCACAGCAAGATTTAGATATTTTATTATTATTTTCATATTTTGTTAATAATTATGATTTTAATTATATTTTGATTTCCTCCTATTTTTACATGCTTACCCGACCTGTTTTATTTTTCGGTACTATGTCTTTTGATCACGTCCTCAACTATGAAAAACGCATTGAAAAACGCAGGCCTATCTTTATCGCCATGTATTAGTGAGACGATGCTCTCAGTATAAATACAGATACAGATAGTACACATATATATATCTTATATGGATTTCCATCAATCAGAGTCAGGGTGATATCGGTCATAAAGGAAAGTAGTGACTAACAGGGAGACTAATTAAAATTTATTTGACATTTTCATGAAATGATTGTCAGTCTTATTATACGTGTATTTCTTTCATATAAATTTCCCAGCAACAAACAGAAACATTTTCCTCGGAACGTGGATAATAATTATAAAGTAAAAATTCAAACAACAATAGCATTAAGAGTTCTTCTTGCTATTAAAGAGCAACAGAGCGAACAAAGACTCGTTTTCAAATCTCGTCCTGCACCAGAGCCAAGGAGAAACTTGTTAAAATTAATAGAAACATAACGAAATGCAACGTCGGTACGGAATATTGCATTATAGAAAAGACAGCGTCCACTGCGATGAGAGAAATAAATACTGTGATTATAAAACCGGAAGAGACTCTTCAAGCGAAAACTTTGCTTTGCGGAACTGCTTGCATAAACTATATTATTTATATCTATTCATTTAACTAAACTGAATACATATTATATAAGTAAATACTTTTATACTTCAATTACTATGTTGTTTTAAAATAATTACGCCCTCCAGGTTGTATTCAGCCGCCTGGACATATGTATATTATCAGTATAATGACATTGTATAAGATTATTTTTCATCCTTTATTTTATCGTTCATCTATATGTGATAATATAGTCCTCGCAAGACTCCTTTTGCCAGACACATATTACAGCACAATTTCAATTACAGACCATCACCGTGATCATCATTTCAGCAGTAGTATTACCAGTGCTGAACATAAATAAGCCTCCTTCTTAGATTTCTAACAAAAAAGATTTTTTATTTATGAGATCCGCAATTTTAGGGGAACTCTCGCTTCAGGGAAAATGAAAGTTTCAATTTTTACCCTATACTCACTTTCGTCCTTCTCATTATATTCTATTCATTTATTTTGTGCTTCACATGATCTGCCATTACTTGCTTGGAGATCTTCTTTCTGAGATCTCCTTCCTATCTTCATTCCTAGATCACAGTTTTTTTTAAATAATAATTAAACTAATATCACACTCTTTACACTTATTTATGGTTCTTTTGTTATTTTACTGTAACAGAATAAGTTAGATGCAACCTGCGTTTATCATGTTCCAAAGGTATCAACATCATCATCTGTTCACCTTGTAGGCTGTCGTCTCTCGTTAGCTAGTTCGAGATCACCACTCCAGAAATTTAGCTTCAACAGATATCTACATAGCCTGCATACTGCCTTCTATATAGATATATGTGTATACCGCGGAACATAATAAATACGACAGTATATAAAAAGTTGAAGCATCAAGTAAAACTTGAATGAATTTCGTAAGAAAATAATGTTATATAACAAGTAAGGTACGGTACGTAAACATAAGACCCGAGAGTTTACGAAGAAGTTAGGCGAAATGTTGAAAATCAATTACGCGTTTAATTCGACAGGCGAGATACTCTGATGGGGGCCTTGTTCAGTCTAAGAGGTGAAACATGGATCGAAAATAACTGGAGTCTAGTTGTTAGATCGTGGGCAGTGTGTTCGATTCTCATTTAACTGCGTAATTACAACTTCAATGTACATACAATGCGATTAAAATAAGAATAGGACCGGCCTAGCGCCATGTTGTGACGTCACAACGGGAACTTGGTATAGTGTGCAAAAAAAGCAATGTTAAAAAATAATACCAGTGGCTAAAGTCCCTCGCTCGGTTACCTTCGAAGCATTTTCCAAATGCTTAATGAAACTTCCAAATACATCACGCGATATATGAATATTGCCATCTGGCCCTGGTACAATTCTCGCTTGTTTTAACTGGTCCAACAACATAATGGCACGTTTTTTCTCTTCCTCGAAGTACTTATCAACATTGCTGATATTCTCTCCAGCTCGTCGATGTAAAACACTCTTTTGCTCATTGTAGAACAAATAAAACAATCAACAAAAACAATAATTATTATTTTTTTATTTTATATATTTAATGCTGACCGTACTTATATGAGTGAAGTTAGCCGAGAGCCCGTCCTATTTTTATTTTAATCGCATTGTACACTCCAACATCCCTCGCTCCGATATGTAATGTATAATTGATTGATAGATTTAAAATCTTTAAATAGTTGAATAAATTGCTTATTTATTAACAAGAACCTTAAAGTCTTTTACATCTATTTTCCTTCACCCTGTATAAAGTGATCACTTTGAAAATAGTTACACTAATTTATCTGCTTTTATGTATACGTATCAATGGAGCAGTGGTAGCTTAGCGGTATAAGACTAAAACTTGCAAACGTAGATGGGTTTGATTCCCGGAATACATTCTTATATGAATCAAACTTTCTGTATTAAATGAGTTTTCAGACGATAGACAGCGGCGTCCTATGCTTAACATAATACCATGCTGCGATCGTCAATCCTAAGTGTGGCAATCATTGTATATACCCCCATAAATGAACAGAAATTGTAAGACACTTTTTATTACTATGGATAGGGTGTAACATACAAAAGTTGACAGTAAATGAGGTAGACTTTTACACCTTTAAAGCCTTTGTACCTATAACCAAACATATATATGTTATAGAACAGTATTTCGACTTCAATTAAAATAGCAAAAGCTCTTAGATTTTTCTATATGTGGCCGGCAAGATCGCAATGATAATAAATCAAACATAAGTAGGGGTTTCTTTCAGATGTGACACGAATACAGATTTCGCATCGCGACCGCAGAGCTCTCGGAAAGTATATAGCCTCGCCAGTGACCTTGGATTATGGTATTAAAGTGAGTTGGATAAAATTATCTTTACTTTGCCTTGAACTAACTAAGAGGTGAAGATATAGAGATTTCTCTAATATAATATTTAATATATGTAAAATATTAACTATTTAAATTTTTTAACACGTTCACTGCGGGCCCAATTTTGAAGAACTTTCAGCTGGTGCGGCTGAGGTCGAATCAGCCTCAAGCTGAACTTCCTAGTAGTGCGGTTGAGGCCTTTTATGCCTCATGTTCATCAATATTTTTTTACAATATTGAGTCAATGCTTCGGAGACATAAAGAAAGCTTTATTTGTTTTTGTCATACCTCATACGGTTGAGTGTAAACAGCCGCCGCACTAGAGAGAAAACACGAGTTTTACGCGCCGCACCAGTGCAAAGTCTACCATGAGGCTGAATCGACCTCAAGCCGCAGTGAACGTGTTAAAACGCAAAAAAGTTAATAAATAACAATGGTGTCTTTAAAACCACTTTATGAAACATACTTCTAAAATTGGTAGGATTATTTACAAATTTGGCTGGGAAAAGAAGGAGAGTCTGGTACCTAATGGTGAATGCCAAATGTCTTACACATGCTATACGGGTGGGCAGCTTCAACCACCGTACCCGGCCCTTCGTACAGTACGATAGATCCGACACCCGTACGACTATAGTCCAGTTGTTAGAGATGTTGGTAGGTAGTGAATTCGATCCTGAATATATACACTGAATTATAACTTCAATATACATACACCTCAATACTGCCCGCTTCCATATGTAGAGGAATATTTTCAAAACACTTGTATTCAATCAGTATAGTGATTACTCTGAAATAAGTCACATTAATATATTTTTTTAATGTGATGAGTCGAATAGACAATAAACTATATATATTTTTAATATCTATACGTACTATTCGAGCAGTGGTAGGATAGCCCAGCTGTGGGGCACCGAGACTTGCGAGCTTAGGTCGCGGGTTTGAATCATAGCATACAATCTTATATTTCACACTTTGTGTGTTCATCATATATGATTGTCACTGCTCAAAAACAAGTTTCCAGAGGATGAGCAGCAGCACCCTATGCGTACTATAATACTACACTGTGATCACCAACCCGACAGTCAGACGTGGTGATTATATATCACCTTCTTCATCTTTAAGGGAGGCCTATTCCATTCAGTAGGCTTCTATGGACTGAAACAATGATATATAATAATAAAAAATCATTTTTAATTTTAGTTTTACATCACATTTAAGATATGTATATATATATGTATATCTTTTAAGAGATTTTAAAAATGAAATATGATATAATATAAACCAGAAATCGTCAACATTTTTGACCAAACGAAAAGACATTTAAATAATTATATTTAAATTATGTACAGGATAATTTTGTCGCGTGCCGAATGTTGACAATACCTGAATAAGAATACGTTGAAAGCTAATAAATCGACAGCGGCGAGTCGGCTATAAATTAAATAGAGTATCGACATTTAGTGCCGCGCCGTAAACATCGACACCAACGGTTAGTACAGTTGCATCGATATAAAACACATAAAACTCGAATTTGTCCCATAAAAATGATCGAATTTGAATCTGGCCATATCGGAAACAAGTATAAATGTCATTACAAATTTATGTCATGAAAATATTTTTTCATCCATACACGGTTAGAATTCAGATCTTCCTTTTCATTTAAGCCGATAGAAGCCATACAAGGCTTAAGCCTTATATTAAGCTATTATCGATCTGTTTCAGTGATTCCCAAAGTGGTTTTTGATTCTAGCTTCTACCAATAAAGAAACTTCACGCAATCTTATCCCTCTTACCCTAGGGGTCTATGACAACCTGCAAGGGGTCTACGTCAGCGGAAAAAAATTTGGGGTCAATGAAATGAAAATGGGGGTCCACGATAGTGGATCTCAACATAAACACTGATAGTACCTATTTACTTACATCATACTATTTTATAATATCAAAACATTTACATTATATTACATTATTATATATGTTTATAAAATTGTGTAAGTTGTAGATTGGTATTCGCTTTGTGGTCGCAGGACATTTTGAAGATACACTAAACTTCACTACAGTTAGAAATTTACAGGAAATCAAGATCAGGTAAGTAGGGGGTCTACCCAACACGGAAAAACATGGCAAGGGCACTGTGATCTATTTGAAGACCGCGTCTTCCGTCTCGTGGTCGCCCCTCGAGAACCTTTTACGTAAATACAGTAAACAATATTAAACCTTCACTAAAGTATAAACGTTTCCTCAACCAACATTTTGGTTAATAGATATAATCAAGCTAAAAGGATTCAATTACAATTATTGACAACTGATTGAATACTACCAAAATTGTTTATTTACGATTGGATGTCTGTATTTGAAAGCTAAGATTTATTTACATAGGAATATTTGCTGATAAATAGATAATACATCTACACAATACTTTAGTATACAAAAAAAAATTATGTTTCGAATCAGAAATGATATGATCCGCAAAAGAACCAAGGTGACGGGAGTAGCTCGAAGAATTTCTCGTCTGAAATGGCAATGAGCCAGTATTAAGTGGCGATAACGTACTGGCGTGGTTTGGTTTCCCACTAGATGAATTGACAGCTTAGTCAAGATCGCAGGAAGGTACTAGATGCAGGCAACGCAAGACTGTGATCATCGTTGGTAAAGGCCTGTTTCATCAGGCGCCTACCGGTTGATATAATGATTATATCTTAGAGGAGTAGAGTAAAAAACAGGTGATCGAGCTGGTGTACAGTTTGTAAAAAACTTAGAATTCGAAAACCAATTATTAACTTACCTAAACATAATGTTAGTGCACGAGTTACAGAACCATTTAAACAATAAACACTAAACCCTAGGATCAAGAACACGCGTGACTTTGAAGTTATTTATAATTTTTTGTGTACGGTTCTCGGAAATATTCATCGAGTACTATCTCGAACTTACTAGAACTTGTTCCGTAGTATAAATAAGTGTATTCCTTATGATGAAAGTTCAGTTTTGTTTTTCGAGTTATAAAATTAAGATCTACGATTAGTGATACAAAGGGACTATTTGGTAAGTTATTTCTTAAGCGATTTAGAAGCGTAGTTTGGACTAAGCGAAAGTATACTTTGTGTAAACACGTTCACTGCGAGCCCAATTTTGAAGAACTTTCAGCTGGTGCGGCTGAGGTCGAATCAGCCTCAAGCTGAACTTCCTAGTAGTGCGGTTGAGGCCTTTTTGCCTTATGTTTCAATTATTTTTTTTCAATATTGAGTCAATGCTTCGCAGACAAAGAAAGCTATATTTGTCTTTGTCATACCTCATACGGTTGAGTGTAAACAGCCGCCGCACTAGAGAGAAAACACGAGTTTTACGCGCCGCACCAGTGCAAAGTCTACCATGAGGCTGAATCGACCTCAAGCAGCAGTGAACGTGTTAAAGTAGGGTGACCATCTGATTAGTGAATAGAGGACTCCTTGTGAACCAGTGATGTTTTATTTCGAGTCAGAACCCATAGTACGTAACAATAACAAGGCTAGTATACAAGAATGGATGAAAGCATTCCTTCCGAGTCTCAACTAATTGTCTTAAAATTCCGATCCCCGCCGTCTTGCTTCCCGAATTTATTCAAGAACGCGCTTAGCTCTTGAAGCTCGCGTACCATAAATATTTCGCAGTACTTTAAACGGATTAAGCTGGCTAAGTAATCTGCTTAGCGATTGCACAGCTACCTACACTATATTTAATTCAACAATTACTAATAGTTAAAATAAATAACGTTCATTTCAAGTTTTATAACAAAGATGCAATAACAATATTGCTACATCTATATTTTTTTGGCCCCGCTGGGGTCCTCTCGTTACACTCCCTATTTTGTTGAGAACAGGGATTTACTTTCTTTATTTAATTTTTCACTTCCTTTTTATTATTTTCATACTCTTCTTCCATTCTTCACAATCTCAGTCATTCTATTCCTCATTCTATAATTCAGTCAATTTTTCTCTTCCGCTCTTATATCCTTTCATCCATCCTCAATTACTTCAGTTTAGTTTATTTATACGATTTATATATCACAGCTTTTCTAGTTAATTTTACACTTTATACCTATATATCAAAGTTCTCTTATTTCTCATATTTTCAATATTAGTATTTATATATTAAATTTATTTCTATTGTAATTAGTTGTAATATACATTTTTGTATTGCGCTGTTTATCTTAATATTGTTCCTATTTATTACTGTTTCGGCTACTATTCTGCAGAAGCCTAGGAAGGTTTTTCTGCCCTCTTTCTCTATTAAAAGTTATATCTATATTGCTACACAATGATTAAAAAAATTACCAGCACTCGTATGTAAGTACAATTAATTAGTTTCAAAAATTATGCATGAAAGTCAAAATGGCGGCAGGAATACTATGAAATATATTTATATTTCTGTATATTACTAGAATTATAGGAAAATTTTTGTGTATTTTTTCTGACACAATACTGCGAGCAAATCTATGAAGTACATCGTTGACCTAAGTTCTTCCCTGCGACATCATATAATCTCCATACGTAAAAGTCAATACATACTTTAAGACATATTTTAAATGGCGATATCTGTGTACAACATATCAATGACTATAATTACTTATTCTTTGACTACATTCCTTCATTTAAGGCTTCGCTGCATGGTTCTACGAAACAATCTATGACATTATCTACGTCAAAAATGTTTGTTTATTATAAGGCGTGTATTATTGTCAAATTAGTTGTGTTCATCAGGGTGCGCTGCATGTATCTTATAATTCCCTTTCACTGCACAATATCCCACAATATCTTTTCCGAGGTACATCGAATAGATAGATTCATATAGATATATAAATTTGGTCATTTGATTCATTTGGTTTTTTAGTTTAGCATTCTTTATGACAGGTATTAAGTTTTCCTCGATTCGGCGTGTAGTAACCTCGGACCTAAGGAAACTTCATATTACAGATGCTCTTATTATATTATTTTGGTTCAGGATCTTTCGTGGTCCTAATATGTTTGCTTAGAGATATATATAAATTAACCAGGTTTGATAGCAGTATTGGTAACTTTTTACAAGAAAAACAATAAGAATATGTTTGTAGCTTTAAAATCATTACAATAACTATCATTTTAAATAGAAATAAATCCAGAGAAAATTGTTAAAGCCTATTTATCAAGACATAATAACGATGGAAAACTTTTTCAAAACTTTTTCTTCCTACGGACAAAAAGATGCACAGATTCACGACATCCGTACAAGGTTGAAATTTCTTCCACCCGCACTAAGCGTTTTGCTAATACTTTTATAATGCGAATAGCCAAGGAGCGGAACAACCTATCGGCGTAACTAAGGAGTCTTCAAGACAAGAGTGAATAGGTTTCTTCTAGGCAAGCATGTAGCATCGTGGGCCTCGTCATCGCTCAACATCAGGCGAGACAGAGGTCAAATGCTTTGCCTATAAAGGATAAAAAAGTCTGCCACAACTCCTCGCTCAGCAAGACTACCCCGCCGGGCGGGTTTTCTCCCTAATTTTTGGTGAGGGTGTGTACATTTTGGTGGTCGTGTTGTTTAAGTGCCAGTGTTACTATTGGAGTATATGTATATACGCGTTTTAAAATAAGTAGTAAATATATTTAATATATATATATATATATATAGGGAACACACACATAGACACACGCACACACGCACGCACACACACACGCACACGCACAGGCACACACACACACACGCGCACACGCACAAACACACACACAATGAATGAATAAATAACGATTGTAAGTTGATAATTAATAAGGTAGTAGTATAATAATTAAAATGTATTTATTCATTCGATCACTCCCGTACGAGTGATATTTCAAAGGCGAATCATATTTTAATAAGAATCACGGAATGATTGATGCTGGAAGTTTTAATGGGAGTTGATTTATGTTGCGTTAATTGAGGAAATTTAATCAAGGCGCCGTAGAGCCGCGCTACGATCTTAATATTGCTGTAGCAAGCTGTAGCCGGCTGTAGCACGTCGTAGCAAGTTTTACCAAACTCCTACAACTAAGATGGGACGGGCAAGTTTTCTTTTTTTAAATTTTCTTTTTATATTTCAGTGACTTCACGTTACAAATTATAATAGGTTAAATGAACGATTTAAATTATTTACTTTGAGAAGGGTTAAATTTTAGAATATAAAGGTAATAACACACGTATATATATATATATATATATATGTATATATATATATATATATATATATATATATATATATATATATATATATATATATGTGTATACGTTTTTATAATTATTCACGGAGTAGACGTATGAAATATATTCCGTAATAAAAAAAATAGAAAACCCGGAAATTAAAACACAACAAAAATCTTTTTTTATAGTGGTTCCCGATTGAATAAAGGAACCTCGACGATTAGGCAATTACTTTGTTTTAGGTCAAACTGATTATAATTTTCAATAACATAGCAACATGTTACAGTTATTTTATTATCATACTAACCGGTAAACGACAGTGGGCGTCAGTCAATATATGATGATAATGACCATCATATATTTTTTAAATTTTTTGTTAAATGAAATGAGTGATGTTCATAAAAATAAGTGAAATAGGCTTTCTAAATTTTTAACGGGAAGGCACGCATAAGTGCATGCTCGCAATCACATACACATAAACATGTTGAATTTATTTTTAGTATTTCGTTTCCTTCGGAATTAATTATTTTTTTTGTTCACTTGTAGCATTTTATTACTACGCTCTTACACGGATGTGGACGCCATAATAGTCACGTTGTTTTTCTAACTGCAGTTACCAACTATCGACCATTCCTCTTTTCCTGTTTATTATTGTACGAAATATAAATTTTAATATATTTTTTCACTTACTTCAATGGTTTATCCGAAATAAAGAATGATGTAGTAAGGTTATATACACTTTTCCAGCGACAAGACAACCAACTCACCAAAGAAATGACGGCTATGTTCTCATAGCTTTAACTGTGTGTATTTTTTAAACTTCTATGCTTACCTGTAACAAAAATAACGTAAGTTTAATGAAAAAAATAATATAAGTATGATATAGACAGTCCTAAGAGAATTGTACATATAAAAACATGTCTTCGCACATTGTGTTTTCTTGGAAAACTCAACCCGTAACCATAACCCATCACTGCAGACGACGATAGTCTGGTTTTCAAGGTCTAGAAAGACAGAAACCAGAAGGCTATGGAAAGAGAAGACATTACATTGTAAATAGTGTAGTACATAAAATAATACAGTTTATATATGTATATCCTGTGTTCTTCGATTCTCTAATTAATTAATTCCCGGCTTCACTGAGAGATATTCATTTGTAAAACCTGCATTAAAAGGTCCGTAGTTACAGCGTTGCGATATGTACATAAATAAGGCTTTTATATTTACATGCTTAAAGCTTTTAGTTCTCTTATTAACCATCCTGTAAAATATATTCGCCTTTGATTCGTAGCGCTAAAAGAAACTTTACATTAAACGCAAGGATTATTTGAAGTTAGATATTTATAATTGCAACTAGATGAATACGCAGTAGGCATGATATTGATTCCAAATCAAAGTGTTGTGTGCTAATTGGATTTTGAACCCGTAGTGTATAGTGGATGCCGGCTCACTGGCTTACCTTTTGGAGGGAAAATGCGTGTTTGTCTAATCACTAGCGCACAAATGGTTTATTCAACAATATCTACAAAAATTATGTTATATGTTATTTATTTATATTATTGTATGCTTTATTATGCATAAAAACTCTATAAAAATGAATCAACAAAGAAATGTAATAAAATAACGTAGATAATAAATAAACTATTTATATTTATTCGAAGCGAATCAAAATTTACTACACATTTGAGAGTTTCACACTATATATATATATATATATATATATATATATATATATATATATATATATATATATATATATATATATATATATAATAACACACGCTACGCAATGTCCTATGTTAGATGCCAATGAAGTGTCTTACTTTCTTTTTAAATGCTGGCGGCGATTTAGCGCATCTTACTGCTTCTGGTTACTCATTCTATAGAGCAGTGGCAGACCAGTTGCAGCGGACTAAAACTTGCAATCGTAGGTGGCGGGTTCAAATCCTGAGATGAAATCTTATGTATTTCATACTTTGTGCATTAATTAAAAAGATTTCCAACGATCGCCAACCTATCTACTAATCTTGGCGATTATAGTATATCTCCTCAGATATGGTTGGGGTAGGCTGTACTTTGTAGTGGGCGTATTTGAGCTGAAACAACGATTCAATCCATTACCTGACAGTGATAACAGAGAAAGATTACTCCAATATAGTTTTAAACTTAACCAGAAATGTAAAATTTATTTACTTTTGTTTTACACGATAGAGGTTGTATATACTTAATAAAATAGAATATTGTTGTCTGTTGTAAACAATATGGCTATTCGATACGAAATGATATACATATTGAATAATATCAATGTTCTCAGAGTAGTGCGGCGTGTACTGTGGCGAGCCCTGTCAACATATATTCTGTCTTTTCTTTTTTTTTTCCAACTTGCATATACAGCCAGTGTCCTTTCATTTACATCTACTTTGTTAGTTATAAAAAATTTTTGTCAAATAAAATAAATAAATTTTTATGTCGTTCGCTTAACCTTCTTACTATTAGAATAAAATTAAAGGAACTTAAATTTGTGAATAATTTAAATGAAGGTGATTATTAAATGACATTTAAAAGGAAAAAATTACATTTAAAAAAAGTTCCTATGTAAAACAGAGGAGCTACGAATGCCCAACCGTCACCAAAAAAAAAAAAGATCTGTTATATATATTATTGTGTTTTCTATACAGAATTTACTAAAAGTTACAAAAACATACCTGACTTTGTATACATTACCATAATATAGTATTAAATACAATCAAATTATGTTTTTTAAATTATTTTTTCTACAAAATTTTATTAATTTTTCTTGTTGCTTGTTTTCTTATCTTTAAGTTTTACAAACACAAGGTTAAAATTGCAAACACGTTATTTTTAACCTTCCTATTTTATTCTCTAGATCGTACATTTCTTGTCCATAGGTGGGAGTGGAAGTCCATGTTTAGGCTTTTTTTATATGACCCCCACTATCGGGGGCCTCTCGTACCCCTGACTAGTTTTGGGATAGGCATTTTCATTTTTTTTAAAGTAATTATTTCAAATATTCTATTTTATTTTTGCGCTCTTCTTTCACAAGTCTTAAGATCTTTCATTCTTTCCTTACTTCCTACATATCATCTGTCTTGCCCTTTCATTTAATTTTCCCTCTTTTTCAATTTCTTTCATCCATCACCTCATTCCTTAGCTTTTACAATATTTGTTTTTTTTTATTTTGCAGAATTTAATTTATGTACATATTACTATTATTTACAAATACTTTTATATTTTTAGTTCTTATTTCTTTTTATTATTTGTGTTATAATTTTTTTGCATAGTCTAAGGAATTCTGGTCGCATCTCATCAGTTCTCGCTGATCTTCGTGCGTAACCGGCATTCGGAGTCGACTCTGAGTCCTCCGAATGCGGGGCAGTGGGCTACCAGGTGGAATACGGTCTTATCCACGTCCGGTTCACAGAAGCACCAGGGGTCCTCATTGAGCTTTGACCGATGAAGGTACTCGGAGAACCCTCCGTGCCCTGTGAAGAGCTGGACCAAAACCGCATCCACCTCGATAGTGCGGAACATGCGATATTCTGAAACGGCGTCCGAGAATGTTTAGACGTTACTAGAAGTCTGTTGTCATGTTAAAAAGAGTTGAAGTATATCGTCAGGAATTTTGATCACAGTATTATATTTTTAAACAAATTTAAATTTCGTTGACTAAATTTTCAGTCAAGGAGATAGTATTAAACTTCTAGACGACCCTTTAAATTCTATCACCCTTTAGATGAAGAACAGTGGTTGCCTAACGGCCTACTGCAAGGTATGGACCTCCCCCCAACATATCAATGAGGCTATATACTAAAAGTAACTCTTGGTGGGCGGGTTTGCGATTGCACTGTGGTATTATGGTAGTAGAGGGCGCTGCTGTGCTTTCTTTGAAAACTTGTTAAGGAACAGTGGCAATCCTGTATAATTAATGCACAAAGAGTGAATTAAATGAGATGGTGTCCCAAGCATCGATCATCAGTCTCAGTCTACTGCAGATCTACAACTATGTGTTCACTATAAATGATCTAAAATGAATTATATGTGTAAATAAAGATTATCAATTCGATAATAAATCAAGTATATAACTCTACTGCGTTGAAAAAAGAACCTTAAGACTATACAATAAGTATGTGTTTTCCTTAGCCAGCGTCGCAAGTTGTTTATCACGACAGCGTCTATTGTTCACGAGTATTATTCTTAAGTGAGTAGATGATTCTCGGTTCATTAATCTCGAAGCTTCCGGAACATTCGATTTTATATAAGAGCACAAGAGCTGCGTATATGTGAACATGTGAATTATAGCACCGGATTGATCGCCCGGTAAAGATAATTTGAATTTCGAAGCGAATGCCAAGAGATCTGATATTCTATTGATGCGTTCAGATAGTTGGACTACTAAGAAATTTAAAGTGCGTTCATTTATTTTTCAGTTAAGTAATAAACGACATATAGTTGACCGATTGAATTCTATTACCCTTTAGGTAAAGGATTGGGACTTGCAATCTTAAGTACGGGTTTGATTCTTACGATTCAACCTTGAATAATTCAATCTTTGTGCGTAAGTTATATAGGATTGCCACTGCTCACATAAAAGTTTCCAAAGGGTGGCAGCAGCGTCCTCTGCTTACCATAATACCACACTAAGAACACTAACCCAGCTATCGCGGCAAGTATGGTATATGCAGGATATATATAGATGTCTCTGAAAGAGACGAAACGATGACCTATTTATAGCATAGGCTAATTAGTTTCATAGAGGCCACTATCGCCTCCCTTTTGATAAAGGAAAAAGGCAGAAACACCTTCCTCGACTTCTGCATACCAGAAGCAAAAGCAGACAAGACAAACAGCGCAATACAAAAATGTATATTAAAACTAATTATAATAGAAATAAATTAGATATGTAAATACTAATATTGAAAATATGTGAAATAAGAGAACTGTTATATATAGATGTAAGATGTAAAATGAACTAAAAAAGCTGTGATATATAAATCGTATAAATAAACTAAACTGCAGTAATTGGTGATGAATGAAAGGATATTAGTGCGGAAGAGAAAAATAAACTGAATTATGGAATGAAAACAGAATGATATAGATCGTGAAGAATGGAAGAAGAGTTAGAAAATAATAAAAGGGAAGTGAAAAATTTAATAAAAAAAGTAAATGCCTGTTCCCAACAAAATAGGGGTTGGAACGAGATGTCCCCAGTGGCGGGGGCCAAAAATTGATTTATGATAACTAGTCAAAAGGTTGTCGACATTCATTAGTGTCCAATACTCAAAAGGTAATGGCAGATATATATCTTCGCTAAATATATGCGCGTAAAGGTAATTGTGATACAATATACCATTATCTTTAGACACCAAAGCAATATTAATCTACAATTCAATCTATTATCTATGTAATCACGAGAAGATTTGACACATATATTTATTTCTTACTACGAAGTTATGTAAAAAATAGATTCGTTAAAGACATAAACGCCTTTAAGTTGATAGAAGTGTAAGCTATTTCTCAGCAAAGATTTTTAAAGCTTTTACACCTACTTCTAATAATATCTTATTTTTCTTCTTCTTAGCTGATAGATGCACACTGCAAGACAAAGGCCTCTCCGAAAGATCGATGACTCCAAGGATCTCCGAAGACACGATGAACAGTTTTGATCTTCCGGCATAGAGCGATTTCGACCTTACAACCAGGAGGGGCCTACCCACGCCGCGTCTACTGAACATGGTTGCCAATCATCATTTATTCCTATGTCTCCAATATGCGGCAAAGGGCGTCCACAGCCTCGCGCTTTACTTCGCTCCACGTCATTCCAATCGCCTTCAATTCTGCAGTGATAGTCCGCCGCTAGGTTTAATTTGAGCGGCCACGTCTTCGCTTTATTTAAGGATTCTATTCTAGGGTCTGCCTCGGTATGTGATCAGGGTTCCTTCGGAGCATGTGGCCTATCCAGTTCCACATACAGCGTTTGATCTGCTGGTCGATAGGCATCTTACCGCAGCGTTTCCAGAGATCTACGTTGGCGACTTTCTTAGACCATTATATACTGAGGATACGTCGAAGCTAGTTGGTAACGAAGAATTGGAGCCGTGGCGAGATATCTTCAGTGACCTTCCGCGTCCTGCATACATATAGCGATACGGTTTTCAAATTGATCTGGAATATTATGAGCGTAATTCTCCTAGACAGTTTACGTGATTGCCATACGAACGGAGCTGCGCGAAGGCTGCTCCTACTGTTTGTTATGATATGTTTGCCATACTGCTAATCACTATGTGTAAATTAATTATTTATAAATATCTATTTTTCTATTCAAATGCATCAGGACAATTATTTAAGGTAGTACAAAGTCTGGAACAAATAGTAAACAATAATTAAATTTAATATGCAGTTAACTTTGAAAACGCTTTTTTGTCGTATGATATCAATACGATAAATAATTATTTATTAATTCTAAAACCGTAGATTTATGGCAGCGAATAAGCTATAAATTCAAGTTTTTAAAACTTTTACACCTATTACTAATCATACTTTATATCCGATACTCGAAACTCACGTCGCCGATTGAATGTCGGATGCACATTAAAAACATCAAACAAAATCTAAATATAACAGATATTTCAAGATCTAATATGATTTTATGATTTATTTCAATGTTTATAAGTAAATATAAAACAGGTAAAGAGTGTAAGATGCACATTAAAAACATAACAATGATATTTAAATAGCATATGCATAAATTTAAATAGTTTTAAATTATCTTGAAATATCTGTTAGATTTAGTAATATAACAGATATTTCAAAGATCAAATATGATTTTATGATTTATTTATTTATTCCAATGTATGTAAGTGACAATAAAACAGATAATAAAGATATATATAAATAATGCTATGGAGTCGTGTTGTTGTTAAAATATTTTAATTTGTTTTAGACTGCAATGTAAAGGATTTATTGAGAAACTTACGACCGTAATATCGTAAGTTGAGCAATAACAATTCGAGAACCGAGTGGGATGAGGTTTATTTCCTTTGACTTTGTGCGATGGTTATTAAAAAAAAAACTTTAAGGCACCTTTTAGGAGGTAAAATATAGTTCTGTCGATTTTATTAATGACATTCATCGTGATGCGTAGTTTCTCAGTATTCCATAGATTCACTTTTAACATAATTTTTACGGTGTATTAATTTTTATTTTTTATTTTAGATGCCCTGCTTGGCAAGCTATTATATTTGTAGAGAAGAATCAGGAAGAATTTCCACAACAACACACTTTTAATGGTTTAATAATATAGATTTATACATTTACACTTTATCAGATATACCCTAGATGAATCGATATTTATGAAATTCGGTGTGTCCACTCGCAACTTCAAATTGAGGAAAGCAAGGAAGTTTTTTTAATTCTTCTCACACATAGCCAGAATAACTTAGAAAAACTTATGATTATTGGAATAAACAACTAACGAACTGAAAGGAGTAGATAGATGGCGAACAACAGACCGTTGCCTCATGCTTTTGTTTTTACAATTACATTTTTTTCGCTTGCTATTCTGCATGCCAGTATTTACTACGTCTACTTAAACTATTTCTTAACTTGCTGCTGCCTCATGGTTCGATCCGATGAAGTCTGAACTATACTTGATACTACAATAGCCGAAGAGAAATACACAATCGAAGACCGGTATAGATGGCGTAATGTAGAGAGCGGTAAATTTTTCCAAAAAGGGTCACAGTCCTCAGCAGAACGGATAAGATTCAAGGAGGTGTCGCTTAAATCTAGATAAATATGTGATCCAAGAATCATGAATATTTCAAAAAAGAATATTTAAATATTACTATAGTAAAGTCATTAAATAAATGCATTTTTATTATAACATAAATATTGTAAACTTCGTCGATCGGTTGAAACCGGCTTACACTATCCGTGACACAAAATCATGTGATCGTGTACAAGAGAAAGAATGCTAGAATCCATCACCAACAAGGAACCCGGAAGCTCGTGCGTCACAATATGTTTCGGGAGAAAGAACAAGCCTTCTGTACGCTTCGCTTAAGAGAGAGCACTGTAGCGACGTCGACCGGCTACTTTCGCTCGTATCGTTTCGAAATATACGTTTATGATACGATATTAAACATTTACAACTAAATGCTCAAAAAGCCTTCGGGGATGATCTCCTACGAAGAAAACATCTCTCCTAAAATATTAAAATCTGTTAAAAATAAAGAAATATTAACTAGTAAACAAGGAAATATGTTGGCGCTAGGCCAGACACGTGTGGAGCCCCGAGCTGTGACAGATGAACACGTGTAGAACAAGCTATTCCGGATTTTTTTTAGACTGTGAAAAATAAATTTCCGTAAATATTTATTATAAATGTACATACTAGCTGTTCCAATAGACTATTATGCCAGAAGTAAAGGACCAGTTTCGTATCACTTTTGAGGATCGAAACTCTTTTTGAAGAATTTGTCGTGCGAAATGTTGTTCATCTCGGAATAGGACTTCAGATACTGTGATATCGCGTACTTCCTGATAAAGCCAGTGCATGGACTGCAGCCTAGTGGTAGCTGTCCATCCATTTCGGTGATCATATTTTATATAGAACCTTAACACAAAACTAATCATATTTTTCCAAGATGTCATAGTTTTTCCTGGCTATGTGACATAAAAACCTTTTGAAAATATAGTGGAAAAGCGTGTGGACACTTAGATTTTCATCATTGGATCAATCAGTCAATGGAATTGACAATTTTCGTCTCTAATACTACTTCCCAAAGGATACCTATGTTGCCGAAACAAAGACTACTGAGGTATAGAACGTGGTTTGGACCTGTGCTGAGGTTGCGGCCTTGTGGTCGCCGTCCATATACGTTTTCAGTAATGAAACCTTTGTCTAACTTGTTATCGTCTTTTCAGGCTCTGCGATAGAAAACCTCAAAAATCCGGTTTGTGCATAACGGAAACACGATTGGATATTTTGTGTTCCATTTGTTTCAATTCGTGGGTTTTACTTAATTAGTATAAGTTACATTTAAATCCAGAACGATCAAAATACCGATATCGTGAAAACTTTTGAGATATCAATGTTTTGAAATAACAAAGGCCGTGGAGCTTTTGGGCTTCCGCTACATTGAAAGTTCGCTCGATTGTTACAATCACACCGCGGGGATTAAAATCCAAAGTCAATTTTCATTGATCCAGCGCCCGGCTGGATTACCTCAACTTCCCCGCATAATCTGGCTTAAAAGCGACTTTATACTTTTAATTGCGTTGTTGCATCACGACGTCAATTTTTGAAGTTCCTTTTTTGAAATTGATTTTTTTTTTATAATTACTACTATCAAGTTTAGTGGCCAGAACGAGAATCATTTACACAATATTTGTGTGCAATCTTTTTATGATTATTTAAGCTTCATAAAACTAGAAAGTATTTTAACAACTGTCTTCTTCTTTTCAGCCAATCGAAGAGCAGTCCTACGCTACCTGCATCTAGTGACTTCCTGCAACCTTACCTTAGTCATCGATCCACCTAGTCTGGCTTGCAGGAACGATGTCCTGCGCCCATTGCCACTTATCTCTTAGCGATCATTTCTGATTCAATCTCGCAGTGAAACTCCGAGCATAGTCCTCTCCATTGCTTTTTGGGTGACCTTGAGCCTTCCTATGAGGCCCGTCGTAAGTGACCACGTCTCGGATCCGTGTCATCACCGGCAACACACATTGGTCAAAGATCTTCATCTTCAAACAACTGTCTACGGTATAACAATATACTCCCTCCTATTAATATAGTATACAGTTGGCATTATCTCATACGATATCTCGCATTAGTTACTGCGCTTTGCAGGCGGCAGTAGAAAACTGGTCTTGCTCAAATTTCTTTCTTTTACATTGTAGAGTAATATAATATCCAACTGTGACATATATAGTATACATAACAGATAATATTTAGAATGATGTTCGATGGAAAAACAATGGCAAGTCTATCACTGTCAACATTTGAATTCAAATCGGCGTTCAAATTGAATTCGAACGAGCAATGATAAATATTTTTAAAAAGTATTGGTGATAGTACACGTGGTGGCCAGTATTCTTGTATATTTGTCACTCGATCGCTGCATAAACTGTAACATCTTACTAAAGGATATGTTTCCGCTTAATCTGTTTCTACAATATTCTTTACCTTATTGTTTTTATTTGTTTTAACGTATAAATTATAAATTTATGTATTATACCTAGAGGTACGGAATTTTCGCAAAAAAAAATCACCAATTTCGCATTAAATTTTTTCAAACATTGCAAATTTCGCATTAATTTCGCATTTATACTTTTAAACTTATTAAATTTGGGGTAATAGGCATTTTTCGACAAAAATTTTTCAAAATTAAAGGTGCATGCCTTAACATTTGACAAGTTTAGTTAATTAAAAAATCGTAAAAAAATTAATATTCGCAACCTTAAGCGTTCCTTTTTAGTTTGTTACGACGACATTGTATATTTTAAAGATGAGTTAAGCGTCCACTATGTAAAGTTGGATGTCAAATACTCTGTATTAGATTCCGCTCCATCAAAGGACGAAAAGTTGCATTTGACGGCCAACAAATTGTCATGCATATTATGATTTATATTTTTATAAATGAGTTCATGGATTAGCCCATTGATGGCAGAGTTCGAAAAAAAGATAAGGCGTTTTTCTAAAAATTAGGGATTTTCAACTGACCAGAGGTCTTTTACACAAAACAAAGAGCTTCTTAACTGGTAAGTAAGCCAAGAAATATATCCCGTAGGCCTTAGGGGTCTATGATACGGGGTTGACATCACTGAATTTACCTATGAAAGTGTGTATATTCATCAATTAACTCATTTAAAAATGACCTTGAAAAACAGAAAATTGCATACATTTCGCATTTATTCGCATCTATTTCGTAAATACGAAATTTCCGTACCCCTAATTATACCCTAATAAAAAATACATAAATATTATGTGAATAAATTTGTAATTAATACAAAGTAACTTTAATAATCAATCAAATGCATTTTTCAGTATAAAGCTTTTAACGGCACGATTAAAAAGCATAATATTTTTATAATCTCTTTAAGGCTCGAAAAAGATTTTTGTGGGAGGGAAATATTTAAAAAATTACGTAAAAATTGTTTAAGTTTAGACATACTACAGAATAAACTACAATACTTGTGGAGCAATATATTTGACGACAATCAAAACTATAGAATGGAATTAAAACTTAAAAATACAAGAAATAACTTATTTTTGATGATATTGTTGTTTTTTTCTTAAGACACTGGCTTTGCCAAAGGCTCCTCCGCATGGAATTGAACAAAAACATTTAGTTTATTTACTTATTTTTTTGTTAAAGAATTTTTCTTAAATAAAAGTAGCCCAAATAACTTCTTTAAACATCAGCTACTTGCCAGTAGCCTGTTACAACCCTTTTAGCCATTTCAGATATTAGTCAAAACACAACAAAAACAGTCAGACAAAAATAAAAAAAAACGTAATTTTGGTGTATGTACCGTATTGATATTCATGTATTAGAAAGTTGTTAATTTAATATTATAAACAGACGCTCAAATTTTATGTATATGTATAGATTAAATCAATAAACAGCAATCACTTTAAAAATGTTTCTTTTTTTCCTTTCGAATGCCATGCCAAAAATTTTTATCATTACGAAATGGGATCAGCACAGATTCACAATTAATATATTTATTAATTCAATATCTCCTTTTAGTCAAATTCTATAAAGATAAGTTAAATGTAAAATATATTTATTGAAAATTATAATTTTTAATAAATCTCTCATTTATCGTCGACTTATTATCTATTTTTTTAAATCTATTATATTTATCTTCTTTGCTTCGCAAGGTATTATAGGTCTATAGCAGACGCAGGTAGATATTCCACAACAATACGGTTTTTAAACAAGCTTCAAGAATACATACACACTATCAGATATAGCCGAAATGAAATCATAATAATCAGGCATCATCACTGCCAAGGATTTTTATCATTTAACCCTTAATAGCCTGATTTACGAAAGTGATGTTTTTATTATTACTGTTTGCTTGAGGGTCTAGATGAAGGGAAAAATAGTTTTTTTTTTATTTCGTTATAAAGAATATTATACAACAGTAAAATTCGTACAGCCAACCTATAAAAAACACTAATAGTAATGTGAACATTCGGTTTAAAAGATTGGTATCAAAATTGAAACTCTAGGCTAAAATATTCGTTTATTGAATAATAAGCTTTCTTCCGTCAGTTTTCTTTTACTATGCGTTTTGAATTTTGTCAATAGTAGTCCAAAAATTTTTGCGGCATTTTATTTAATAATCGAACTAGAAACTTTTTGCAATCTAAACTTCGGTACAGTATATACATGATGTACGAACAAAAGAAAATAGATCAGTTAAAACAAATCTTCTCAATTTGATTTCTTTGACTATTTTAAATTATTTATGGCTACACAGATAGAAAGTTGCAATATATTAGTTTCACAAATCTCTACTGCATAGATTGCCATTTAGGTAAGCATATAAATTTCTAAGACATAAAATCAATCATTTATGGGACGTAAAAGGTTTATTGCATTGTGTGGGTACTTTTATAAGATACCAATCCTTAGTTGATGTATCACTTATTTATTAATTACACTTATTTTGTACTATGACAATAAATAAAAGCCTTTTATTTCCTATATATCCATGCATGCATGAGTTAGTTTGGTTTATCCTTTTCTATTAATTTACTTAATTAGACTATATTTTTATGCGTAATTTTAAAATATTTATTTATTTATACTTGATTGTACACCATAAATAATAACTAAAAAAAAGTAAAAATTATATACAGGAGGCGGTCTTATCGCTCGAGGCGATCTCTCTCAGACAATTATTGGAGGGCAACTATTTTTTTACTATCTTTACTATTTCCCACGATTTCACTGTCATTATTATTTTCCACCATTTCAATGTCATTATTATTTTCCATTAATTCACTGTCATCGTTATTTCCTATCATTTCATTATCTTCACTACTTTCATTACTTTATTATTTTAAATATTTTATTATTTCATATTTTTTTGGTTTATTATTTCATAATTTCATTACTTCATTATTTCACTACTTTATTGTTACATTACTTCATTATTTCATTATTCCATTATTTCATTGTTATATTACTTTATAATTTCATTACTTCATTATTTCATTAGTTCATTGTTACATTAATTCATAATTTCATTACTTCATTGTTACACTACTTAACGATTTCATTTCTTTATTATTTCATTACTTCATTATTAGATTACTTCATAATTTCATTAATTTATTATTTCATTACTATTATTGACTCATATAACCTATCTTTGTAATTATCAAATAAACATTAAATGTTACTATTTTCTTATATATAATTTAAGCGGTCACGTCAATATAATTTGAATTACTTAGTGACTAATATTATTTACGTAGACCTTACATTTGTAAGTGTTTAAGAATAGAGACAAAAAATAAACAAATTACCCTGTTCTTAACAGCAAATATTCCGTGGTGTATTTTTCTTGTCTCGACTCCGATGTAACATCGCGTTGCTTCTTCGATCCTATTCTAAGTTCCACTCGGGAAATATATGTCGGGAGCAGACGAGACTTTCGTGTATAACAAATATTGCAACGTTTGAGAGTAATGGTTCCTTCTACCCGGTTCGAGGAAAACGAAAAAAATTCACGCGAATATTTTACCACTCATTTGTATGTTTGTTGGCTTAATACTATATTTTGCGAAATATTCATTTGATACATTTAAAACTTATGAAGTAAGTGATCGTATGAAATAAAATTTTATTAAATTTAGGTTACACATAACACTGAAACCAGAAAGTATATCAAATTAACATTTGTAAATAAATTAAATTAAATACAATAATATAACAGAGTATACCAAAAATAAATTATAGGAAATGTAAAATGTCCAAAATTTCATAAATAAAGTACAATACCTGGCGACAAATATTGCAGATCGACCTTTGGAAAGAGACAATTGGCTAATTTCGGCTTCGTTGAGCACTATCTCTGTCCCACACTACCTATTTGACGTTTTGTCAGTCGTTGTATTTCGTGCGAAAGAGACAACGCTCTACGAAGCCTAAATTAGCCGATTGTTTCATTAGGAAAAATTGTAACTGCGATAGAGTGGAAATCGTGGAGAAGAGAATAAGATGATGTGCGGAAGGAAGAAAAGAATTTGTTGTGATGAAAGGCAGATGAAAAGAGCGGAAGATAATGTAATGCGTGGAAGAGGAGAGTTATATAAGAAAGTAATTAAAAATTATATTAATATTAAAAATAAAATCAATGCCCCTTCCAAGACAGGATTAAACGAGAGGTCCTTTAATGAAGGGGACCAAAAAATATATATACGAGTGACTACGACTCATTTGAGTGCCAAACTTCCGTCATAGAAATTGTGATTACATTTTAAACCCGGACTATCTTAGAAATACGGCTAAAGTTTGGACATCTGCACGCGACGATTTATATGTTCTCCTTGAAACTTTGAAAAACACTGGATAGCACTTTGTTATTCATTTATTAACTGTACTTGTTGTTTTACAGTGGATTCGGAGGACTCTTTTACGATCTCGCGAAAAGATAGTCAACAGTAACGTCGGAATAAATGGTAAAAATACTTTTGGATAAACAATTTTATTTATAACAGCCTTATATTTCTAATAGATTCCGGCGTTACTTCGCAGAAGTCCATCCTTAGTAAGAAGAGGACTAATATATAGCTACTTCCGCCTTGCAGCAGTAGTTGTGCAATATCCTCTCAATGATACCTCTTTCGAAACACGTATTGAGTGACTTAACGGTGGTAGTTGTGTAATTCGCATTATTTGCCGCATGCGCATTTATCAGCGGGCTGGCGGGCTGTGGACTTTATTGCACGGCTACTGCTACATAGCGAAAGTAGCTATATATTAGTCCTTTTCTTACTTAGCCTTATATTTTACATATGGATATACTTTTTGCTTATTGACAACTAATTCTCTATATATCAACATCATAAATATCAAAACCCTGTGACATTTGGCACTATTTGTGAAAATTAAGGCACATTCATATTATAACATTACTTTTGCGCCACCTTTTAATAGTGTCATGCTGATTTTTACATGTCATAATTTTTACAGGTATCAGGTTCTTCTCGACATAATCAATATTCCAGACCTAGCTGTAGTCTATATATAAATTTATATTTAAATGTACGTTACACCAATATCTTCACTTTTCGAAAGTGACACTCAACAATGCCTTTTGAAATTATAATTTCCATTATCTGATTCATTTAAAAACTGATTTAATAGAAAAAAAAACTGTATATTATTGATTGAGACCTTGTTAGCTATACAGGTTGATGGATAATTGGTAGTAAAAGCTTTGGAGAGGTATATAGATAACTTGCTGAAAAAATTCACTCAAAATTATTTTAAAATTATTATTTTTTTATTATTAAAATGTGACTAGCCAGTAACTTTTGGCAGTACAAAATCTGCAATGACAGATATTTTAAAATAATTATTTGTAATATGCAGTAATTAGAATTTTGAAAACTTCTTATCTTCCAATTTTATTACACTATTATTACGTTAAAACCATTTATTTTTAAACTGGGTGTACCGTACACTGATCGAAAAAAAATGACCCACATATTTATCTCCTTAAAGCTGGACTCATTTTACATCGAACAGCTGACGACCTTAAACTGCATACTTGTTCAAACACTTACATTTAAGTTATAATTAAGTTATAGTTTACTTCTATAGCCAAACTCGTAGGAGTTTTTTTTTTCAAATATTCTATTACAAATCTTTACTAACTTTAACTGATAACAATATAATTATTACCTTTCGTCCCAAACCATCATTTTATTACCTATGTTCAATTTATCCCATCACAAGAGTGGCGATTTCGGTAAATCCCCACAAAGATATATTTGAATCCTATCGTCTAGGCATCTATGATCTGTCAAATTGCCTGCAGCTATAAACCTTCCATAGCATTTTATTTCAAAAATTGTTTCTTTGATGTTTATTAGAAATAGAGTAACAACTATATTTATTATATGTTTCTGTTTTGTTTGAAGGAGGTTTTATATCGTCTCAAAAATTCTGAATTGTCCAAAAACACTTCGTCTCTTTATCATTAACTTATCAATTCACGAAGGAGTAAAACTTAACCTTAATTACTCAAATGAAACTTTTTTTGAAGCAATCAGCTTGTTGCCGGTCTTAATAATGATTGATTACTTGAAAGATTCTCAATTTTAAAGAAATTTCATTTTAACGCACAGATGTCTTTTAATAAAGTAAAGTAAACCAATACATCGAACTGGACACATGTCTGGCCCAAATGTTCACGGGGCATATGTGATTCTCAGAGTACCTGGATTAGTATAAGTTTAAAGAGAGTCGGCCTTGTACATTTGTGACCCAGCTGTAGACCAGATCGTAATATATGCAGTCACTTACTATCCCATGTACAGAGGGTCTAGAGTGGCTTGTGTGAAAAAGAAGAGAGCTGTTACACTTTCTTGCGTTTTTGTTACATTTTGAGAAGAAATTGTAATATAGAGTATGGGAAAGATACAATATCAATGTATTAAAAAAATGCAAAACAGAAAATTTGATGGTAAGAAAAATAAATATAGTGTATCGGAAATGTAAATATTTAAATTTTAAAGAAATGTGGCGAAGGATGGGAGGCGATGCGTGAATGTAATGTAAATGAATGCTGTGAGAGTTATTGAAAATATGAAGGAAGAGAGAGACAAGTAAAGGATAAGAGAGAGAGGGTTAATATATTTATTTATTTACTTTATTGGAGATAGACAGTAACAAAATGCATTAAGAAAGTACAAACTTAGAAGCTTAGAAATATAAAATTAGTTACAGTTGTTACCTTATAATTATCTCATTGAGAACATATAATGATTTATAGTCAAACAATGAAAAAACAAATAAGAATAAAAACATTACTAAACAGGGTACAAAGATTATGGTTTATATATTTATATTATGTTTGTTTATATATCTATATTATGTCTATATTATGGTTTAAATTGCATTGTATGTACTCAATAATTTCAAACGAAATTGTTTTTTTTAAAAGATACGAGAGAGCACGAGAATATATCAATATCACTAACATATGAATTGTGGATACACACATTCTGTATAAGGGTGCACGTAGAAAGATTTATATCCCTGTTCTAAAACTAAGATGGAGAAATAAGATTTTTTCTTATTTGTTGGTATGTTCATACATGTAAATAAGTGTGGTATTTAAACGGTGTAAGTGAAACGAAACATAAATTTATATATTGCTAATAGCAGTTTACATAAATGCCTTTGTTCATAATTAACGATTCCCTTTTACTCGTTGTTTCAGACACTTAACTTACTGCAGGTCATGCCATTCCCCAAAGATGTCTATGACGAGATATCATAATCGCCACGTTTGGCAGAATGATTGGCAATCGCAGTGTGGTATATAGTACGCAGAAACATGCTACTTCCCATCCTGTGTTAATTTATTTGTGTAAGAAAATGTTATGCACGCTGTGTTTGGCACTAATCGGTGTAACATAACTCCTGAAGATGCCCCGTGGAGGGGTGGAACACGTGTTGAGTAATTTGGCGGTGGCGGTTGTGTGATTCGCATTGTTTGCCGCATACGCATTTATCAGCGGGCTGGCGGGCGGTGCATTTTATTGCACGACTACCACTGCATGTGCGGAGGTGGCTGAATATTGGTCCTTTTCTTACTTAGGGTGGACTTCCGCGAGGTAACGCCTGATTCCATTAAAAATTTATTTGTGAGCAGTGGCAATCCTATACAGTTAATGTAGTGTGAATTATATAAGATTATATCCCGGGCATCGAAACCACGACTTACGATCGCAAGTCTCAATTCTCTACCGTTGAGCTATCACTGCATGTGTGATCTATAAATTAAACATATAAATATATACATAAGGGGTGATTTGCCGGTGTATATAAAGAGCAGATTTTATACTACCAAAGTTACTAATCTATCGCATTTCAATAGTTTCACATTATACAGGATGATTAAATGTTTAACTTACTTAGATATAAGTTAATTTATTAAAAGCCTTTACACCTACAACAAACCATATTGTATGTATATCAATGAAGAATTTTCCAGCAAGCATTGGGTTTTAAGATGTATTTGTGATCTAGTATTTAGTTTCATTGTTGTTTCCGTTTGTCATATTCCTTTTATAGCAGGTGTAACTTTTTATGATTATACTGCAATTATCTATCTATATATATCTATTATTAAAAAATGAATATAAAGTCAGTTTCCTTGTTTCACAGTTTGACTGTGAATCCAATTTCCTGTCTTTTTTATCTTATGGTAACCTATACAAAATGATATTAGATAAAAACCCCGTTGAAATCAAATAATGATTTTATCTCGTAAATATTTGCTTGAATATTTGAGTAGGCGAGAATGTAATGGAGGTTTTATTGAAGTTTTATGTGAGCTTGTTTTACGATTATATGTTTCTTCTGTACTCAAGCGGGGAGAAGATTACATGTGTAGTAAATTTGTCTGTCAATTTCAATCGATGTATATATATATATATATATATATGTATAGCATCCACGCTACGTATTCCTGGCCACTACGGCCAGAATAATTTGATGTTAAATCACTCTCGCGCGTTCGAACTCAAAATTCGAACGCAGATTTGAATTCAGAAGCCATCAGTAATGCGATCGTTGCAGATCATTAAGGCCCTAAATTGTAAATAATTCTTACATATATGAATACAGTTTATTCGATCACCGTCGGCTATATTGAATAGCTTATATATATTACGAAAGACGGCGCAAAAGTAATGTCATAATGTAAACATGTCTTAATTTTTACAAATAGCGCCTAATGTCACTATCCCTTGATATTTATGATATAAATATACAGATAATTAGTTATCAATAAGCTAGGAATATATCTACATATCTACAATATACCTATCAAAGAATAGTCGCGCTACATATGCAATTAGGCGCGGTCTAGCGGTGCTACGCGTGAAAATTGTGAAGAAACACAGGACCGCGTCTGCACTCTGGACCTTCGAGTCCATGAAGCAGCCTGTTTATTTATAATAAAACGTGGTTAGCTACTAATGGAGAATCCCTCCTGTGATCCGGATGTGCGCCATACCACGTGCACCTGATCACCGGCTGTCCCTTTCTCGGGGCTAAAGTTGAATACCAGTCTTTGCTAACATAGAAAATAGAGGAGGAGAACATCGCTTCACTGGTTAGTAAAGAAGAATGTCGTGTAGATATTTTGGTGTTCTGCAAAGAATTAAAAGGTGTAAATAAATAAAAAGAAGAAAATTTATTAAAATAATAAACAACAGTGATAAAACAGTTGTGATATTAGAAATGTAAATTAAGTGTGATATAGACCGATAATAGGATAAATAAATTGCCACAAAATGATAAAAGTAACTAACTTAAAGTTGCAAAACTCTGGAAAAAAGTCAGGCAATGTATGGAAAGGAATGAAAAATATGATTTTAGAGGAAAGAATGAAATACGAAAGATGGGTATGGAAATTCATTAAAATTATGTGAAAAATTATAATTAAAATAGACACTCTGTTCAGTCATGATAATAAATGAAAAAAAATGCGATAAAAAATAAGTACATTGTAGTTAAGATCACGGGAAGTTATCTATAACTTGATATAATGCTGTGTAATTAAACAAGCTTACTTTTCAAGTATAACATTAATACATGTCTTGCATTATAATTTGATGGTGTAAACATTTTTAAATTTTCATTGTATATATTCCCGATAGAAGAGGTAAAGAGTGGCCATTACTCTTGTCTGTGCAATAGTTGTACTTGAGCGGCAATAAATTTCTTGAATCGAGGTTAAGTGAGGTGTCTCGGGTACAGTGCGCCGTAAAGTACAGCGAGAAAGAAAACCCGGAACCTGGATAAGTTAAAGCTTAGCCGATAACTTACTTTATTTTTACTAATTCTTTAATTAAGTTTCACCGTGTTACCTCTTTACGTAATTAAGTTTTTACTTGACAATAGTGGACATTTTTTTCTTTTTCATCTTTACTCTGTACTAATACAATATAGGTTAGGTTTTGCTTCTCGTAAATATCAAATATCTGATATTATGACAAATTTATATTTTCGTTTTAGTCAGCTATGTTTATAGGATAAATATTTTTTTTATAATACATGGATGTTATATCATTGTGGATAATTTTGAGTGTATTTATACTTACAATAAAAAATATTGCATTAGTAACACTAATTACTCGAACTAGAATAGTATGACAAAAGCTAACAGATACATAAAGCAAATCAGAAAATGGTTAAGAACTATTCACTAGATCTATTATTATTTATCTGTTAATTCATTTCTTTTTCTTTCTGTTTCTTTGTTCTTTCTGAGGCAAATGTGATCCAAATCAGTTTGATGTTTTTATTTATTATTGCATTATATTTATAGTACTTATATGTATGTTTGTATATATGTATGTTTTGTACACGCTAACTACCCATTATTTATACTTCCTCTGTTTCCATACTAAGGTTGTCTGTAAGAGTTTGCCTTGTGTGATAAGACCGCCCATTGTACTCATTTGTGAAATTTTATAATTTTATGAAACTATTTAAATGTATACTAGCGTGTACAATAAACAATATTAAATAAAAAAAGCAGTGAAAATATTTATAGGAACAATTGTATATATTCTTAGCGTAAGAAAAGAGTAAAATATTTTCATATATCGTATAAACTTTTTATTCTTCGTACTTTACCATGTTTATTTACAAAATATAAAAGATAACTTTGCCTATCTTTGCCAATTTTAGTCCGAAAATTTGCAAATATTTAAAAACCAATAAAAAATTATAAGGGCGTTTTTAATTTCGTGCGATAGGGGCGGCGACACAGGGTGTACCATAATTTTCATTATTTTACAGCAAATGTGTAATTTTACCCTTTTAATACTTTTACAAAAGTAAACAAACTTAAACATCCTGTATATGATACAAAGTAGAAAAATAAATAAATAAAAGAACGAATCACCTAATATGAAGTGTATATAGCATTTTACATGTATATGAAAATACTTTTGTAGTAAAACTGATTAAACGTAAGTTATGAAGATTCGTCGCGAGAAACAGTAAGTTACAATCCCAGTTTACTTAACGGCGGGGAACTGGTGTAACTAAGTGATCACTTAAGTTTCCAAGTTTATCTGAATCATATAGTAGATTAAGGTGGAATAATATGTTTCTTAAGGCTTCAGTAACTTACGAATACTAATGAAGCTCCTATCTTAAGTTATTATTAAATGATGGTATTTATTATGTTATTTTAGTAGAGGTAACTTTACCATTTCAACAATGAAATGTCCACCACTGGACATAGACCTCCTCCATATTTCTTCAACAAGACGAATTGGAAACTACTTGTCAGCTTCTTCCCTCGATCTTAACAAGGTTGTCTGTTTACCTTGGTAGTCTCCTCTCTAGAACCTTAACGTCCTAGCAGCCTTCTTTTCTGGGATCGATCTTGCCTGCCTACTGCCACTACAACCTGCCTACCTGCTGGGCAATATAAATAGATATATACAAGATACTTATACATAGAACAAGATGTACCCGTTCACGTGTTCCTGTGCTGTGAATATAATTAAAAATATGAACAAAAAAGCAGTCAAACATATACTGATATAAAAACCTTCCTTCATATCCCCCATATAACATTTTATTAAATTTTCATGGTGATTAGTTGTATGGTTTTTGAATCTATCGAGTACAGAGAGATAGAAAGACAAACATTAAAACTTATAGATGTATATAAAATTAATTTATTCAATTTTGGCAAATTATTTTTTTTTAAAACCTATTTTATTTTTGACTCTACTCTTTGTTATAGTTGCGGAGAAGAAGCAGGAAGAAACTCCAAAACAATACATATTATATTAAAGTTTAACAATACAGATTTCTTCAGACACACTTTACCGGATATAGCCTAAATAAAATCAAAATAATCAGGCGACATCATTGCTAAGGATTCTTGTCGTTTAAATATTCGTTTATCGAATAATAAGCCTTTACCGTCAATTTACCTTCAATATGCGTTTTGTATTTTGTAAATGGTAGTCCAACAAAAGTTTTCTGAAATTTTATTAAAAAAACTGATTCCGTTTGTTACAAATAAATTAGACTTTTTACAGTCAAAACTTTGTCACAGTCAGTTTTCCACGGTGCCTTGTAAATACACTATGGACTTCGCCTATTTATATATGTCAGTATATATGTATGTCTATATATATCTATATATATGTGTGTGTATATACTTCAATAAAAGTTCTTAATTTTCAAGAATTACTGATTTTTTTCAATTTTTTTTAAACTCTTAAATATACATGTACGCAACATTACTCAATATACATCCATATGTACATATATATACGTGATCTATGTAGCTACAGCGACAAAGTCGAACTTGACGTTGGGTTGTAAGATTGCTAAATGAGATAGCTTCGGATATATAAATGACTAAAATTTTTTCGAACTGGCCGGTTAAAAATAATAGAAAAAGTAATTTAAAATTCGAAAATAGAACTCTACTAATCTTTCACGAAAATTACATCAATTTCATATGCAGTAGTAGCCCAGCGATACAGAACTGAGTCTTGCAATCATAGGTCGTGAATTCAATTCCTGGAAAATATTCTTATATTATTCAATAAATAATAAAAACAGAAAAAATATAAAAAATATCATGATACGTCACTTTAGATTTCGTATTTAACGAATTTGAATGTTTTTAATATATATCTTCTATGATTTTTCATGTATTTATAGCTTCTGCTATTCACATTTATTTATAAATATTTTTTTGCTTGATCACTTTTGAACGTCAAGTTACAAATATCGATAGTGAAATTTGATTTGAAGGTCGACGTATTTTCCACAAGTGTTTATAACACGAACATCTACGAATGTAATAATAACTCTTATTGTGCCGATAAAATTAACTTAATATTTTTTTTAAATTTTAAAATGAAACTCACTTAGGCTACACCTGCCTAAAGAATTGCTCGTTTAAAGTGACAGGGAACGGAGTACACTGCTCATGCAGACAGTCTTTGGCGCCGGACGACTCTCGACTGGCAATCATAGGCCTATAGACTCGGCCTGGGTGTACTTACAATATAATAAAGCCGCTAAAGGATGCCTATATCTTGTTGACCGACATGACAATTATGAAATTTTAAATTCGAAATCATATCATTCGTTGATTATTGTTTCAATGACAAAACTCTTTTCATTATGCTCATGGATTCCCTCAGAATCTCCAGCTTAGTGATATCTTAACGCATTTAGAGGCTGCCAAGGTTTTATAACACTTCTGAAAAGGCTGTACCGCGCCTTAGATATGCGCTTCATTCCATCACTCTTTCATTAACATTTAAGGTTACGCTTATGCTCTTTTGCTCGGCCCTCACCTCACCACTGTCCTAATGAGCGGTACAGCGGTAGTACTATTTTACTAGATTTTAAGAATCTTGTTAAACCTTTAAATACACTTAACCATATTTTTACCCTTACTATTATTATTACTTTGATACAATTTTATTAGTATGTTAATAACGTTACACAAACCTATTAATATATATTCTTTTATAATCGAACTGGGTAATAAATAATAATTAACTTTCCTCTTGATATTAATTATTCATCAATAAGTTAATTACACACATAATTCTTTTTTTAATATATAATTTTTAATATATTTTTTTAATATATCTATCTAAAGGTTATAACAACCTATAGATTAGTAGGCATTTCATATTTTGAGTGGATATAGTGGTTTTTTCGGAATTACATTCGACGAACTGTACACATTGTAAATTATTAACTTGGTCGAAATAATTGTTGTTCTATAATACAGGGTTGATTAAATTTACCTAGATTACATCTACAGGCCGCATTTATTTTTATTACGGCAATTTTATAGACGTTATAAATCTCTACACGGAGATGCGGGAGTAATTTGTGTCAAATTAAACGTATAGAGACAAATCAAGTATTGCTTTTAACATCGAGTGCTTTTGTTTTATTATCTACCTCGACATACTTGGCACTGTTATGTCATAGCGGCACCAGAGGAAAAGATACAGATGAACTAACCAAGAGTGGCTTCAGCATGGTCGCTTACGGCTTGGAGCCCCTCATCCCATGGCAAGGCCAGATCTCTCGTATCGAAGCGTACTATAGGGTAGGCCAAAAATTTTTGCAAATAGCAACACTTGATTTCTCCAAAACCGTGAGAGTAACCGTGAGAGTGCCAAAGGCGAGACGGAGCACATCTCGACGATGTAATTTTTAAAAAATAAATTTTAATAAATGATAATTACGGTAAATAAATCATAAACAAAATAGCATTTGTACTTTTATTTCTACACATGTTTCAAAAGTGCAAAAATTTATGGCCCACCCTATATAAGATAATACAATGAGCTATGGAAACGTCGACTAAACTGAAGGTAGATATGGAAAGCATCGCCTTAATGATGGGCGACGACAACCTTCGCCGATCATTCCTATCGTTTGCTCGCAGGGTTGTAAGTAATGCTATTAAAAGGAACAAAACCAAATAGAAAAACTGAAACCAAAAATAAAATAAATGCACATGTAAACGAAATTATCAAATAATAATAAAATATAAGACAAGTCTAACAATGTTTGTAACAATGTCTAGCAAAGTTCAAATCCAAACAAATCTGAATCAAAAAATGAAGATAAAGATTGGAAAATAAAAATGTACCTAGACACCTAAGAGTAAAAAGATGAGGAAAGGAAGGCGGTGAAAGCAAGAAGGAATGAAAGAACAAAAATTGTAAGATATTGTGAAGGATAAAAGGAAAGAATAAAAGAAATTGAGAAGTATGAAAGTGAGTGTCGAATTAAGATAAAACTCTCAAAAAATTATGTGTAAATAAAGTCCCTGTCCCAAACTAGATAGGGGGTACGAGAGGCTCCCAATAGCGGGGACCTTAAAAAAATGAGCTATTGACCAACCATAAGCATAAAAAGCCAGTTCTTCAATAATCTGCTTCGTCCGTCACAAATTCAACTTCGTCTGTTGGCAGAGAACACAGATCGTGGAATTTTTTAGCAAACATATGTTTACTTTAGGTTTTACGGAGATTCCTCTGTGCAAAGCATGTCTAGAAGAGGACAAGGCTGTTGCCCATGTACTAAAATACCCTACAGGACTATATCAGAGCACCAAGGTTATTTCCTAAGATCGCTGACGACATCAAGTGACTGCTAGAATGTCTCGAAGAGTTAGTTAAAAGAGAAGACAGGACAAGACTGTCAAATTATGACCCGTCTATTTATTAATTATGTTTATTAAATAATAAGTAATCTATGAAAACTACCAGACAATGATAACGTGATGACATTTTAATTGCAGTGTAACATACAACCTTTTTTTCATAAAGAAAATTATTTCAGTTATAAAACGTCCAAGACTGGAAAAAGTCTCTACTTAAAAGCGGCTTCATCATCTGAAGATATTAACTGGATCATCTATCATCTTGTAAACCTCCTAACCCGATACGCTGATGATACAAAATTTTAATAACATGACAACAAAAACAAATTTTATATACCTAAGACACGAGACAATATTCGTACCGTATTCGCCGTAGTAAGAGCAGGATACCAGCCTCGGTAAACAGAGAGAATAGAGGAGAAGAACATCGCAGCACTGGTGAGTAAAGAGAAGTGTCGCCAGAGCTTTTTGGAAGTTATGCAAAGAGGTAAGAAAATACAATAAAAATCAATAAATAATGAAAATAACCAAGAATGATAAAACAGCTGTGGTATTAGAAATGTAATTTAGGTTTGATGCATATAAATTTATACAAATGTATGAAATAAAAACAATAAAGAATTTAAAATAGTCCACTTGAAACTGTAGAACCCTAAAAGGAAAGCGTGGGAAAGTATGGAAAGGAATGAGAGATCTTGTGAAGGAAATTAGGGAAAAGAATGAAAGACATTAAAAGGGACGAAAGATGAGAGCGATAAATTAAAAAAAATTGAGGAAAAACATTCAAACAATTCCTTATGAAGGTATGCACCTATGATATCCAGTTATGGGGCTGCACCAAACAAAGTCATATAAATACAAATCAGCTGTTCCAAAATACAGTATACAGCGGTATAGTAAATATACCTCAGAACTTTAGAAATGAGATCTCCACCAGAAACTTGAGCTGGAATCCGTCAATAATGTTATTAAGAAGTACACAGACGATCATGAACGAAGGCTTCACCATCATGTGAATATTGACACTATCCAATTCCTTGATGAGAAGATTATCAAAAAATAAACTTAAAAAATAACTTCGGGTATAGTAAAATCGATGTTTAAGTCGACACTTAAGTTATTCACATAATATTCAATGACCGTTGTGAGGCATCGGAGCGTACATATGACCGTTCCACGCCCGGGAGTCAGCGCGACGCCGTCCCGAAGCTAAGGGAGTATTGACCTACTTGTAACAAACGCCACGATCCGTGTTATTTTTCAGGAGTCGTAAAGTGCGCAATGAAACGACTACTTTATGCAGATCACTCCTTTACAGTATATTTCTATTGTATGTTTTTTCACTGTAGCTGTAGGGGCAGTGGTTAAAATTACTGTCATTGCTATACTACGGCATGGGTTCTTTATGTAATATATAAAATTCTCGTGTCACGGTGTTCGAACTTGAACTCCTCCGAAACGGCTTGACTGATTTTTACCAAATTTAATATGCGTATTCAGTAGGTCTGAGAATCGGCTACTATCTATCTTCTATACCCCTAAGTGATAAAGGTTATTCACACTTAATTTTTTTTTTTTTAACGAAATTTTTTGTTTTTATTTTTTTATGATACGGCATACAAGAATACATACAACCATAAATTTTCACCCCTCTACGATCAACCCTTATTTTTTTATTTGTAAATTAAAATATCATTTTTTTGCAAAACAACGTTTGCGGGATCAGCTAGTTTATCTATATAATTTTTATGCCAATCGACTAAAACTTAACTTAGAAATGTGCGTAAATATCTGAAAATACAAAAGAGGTAAAACAATACTATACCGGTTACGTAAATGTAAATAAAAATATACAGGCTATTTTGTATACTGCTAGACTTCAGTAATAATTTGTATATATTTACATTGTAATGTTTTATATCGCAAATGTTTTGTTGTGCTTAAATAAAAGCAATGAAATGTGCTAAAAAATAGAAACACAGTTTTTAGTGATTATTGTCAAAAACGATGTTAAAATGTTATTAAAATATCAGCATAACAATGTGTAACAATTTTTTAACTATTTCACAATATTTTATGATATTTATTTGTGATAAAAAAAGGATGAAGCTTCCATTAGAATGAAACTGCTACTTTAGGGTGGTATTTCGAAAACGATAGACTTTTATCACGTATGTAACGATATCCGCGGGGGCCGATTGAAATAATAGCGAACGCCCGATAAACGCAATGCAAAATCGCTTCCGGCATCAGATTAGTAATGTACGGCCGTTGTATGCTATTATCGAACATATATACGTTGTTACTGGCTGCCCACAGACTTAAAACTGTCAAAAGTTTCCCGTTCTAGTTCTAGTTTAAAAAAAAAACATAAAACGCGTTTCAAAGTGATCAATTATTATTATTTACAATAATAATTTATGTTCTGGCTCCTAACAATATCTCTGGAGCAATAAATCATATAAACATAAAATTGGGTAGAAATATACCTTACGTTAAGCAAAAGTCAATTAAGAACGAATAAGATTGATTTTTCGGAATACAACCCACTAAGGAGTTGAAAAAAAAACCGATATTTTTCAAACTCTATACATTTATAATACCATAGATGGTTTTCTGAGGGAGTTTATTTAGAAATATCATACATCAAAATAATATATTTCTATTTATATTTTACGCCCCGCGAAGCGAGCAGAGGACAGGTAGTAACTTAAAAGTAACTTATTTTAAAATACAGGTTGATTCGTTATAGATGTAAAAGCTTTAAATCGGTGAATGTACAGGTACAGGTATATATATATATATATATTTATATATATATTTCATATATATCGCAAGGTCGTCTGTTTAGTTTAGAGGTTTATCCTTCTTGTAATGAATTCGAAGGCTTCGTATCAGCCTTTAGACGCCCACTGTAAAGCTTACTCCTCCCCCAAAGATATCTATGGGATAGGCATGTGTCTAATCAGCAGATAGAAGCCTTCGAGAAGATATATGCCTCACTGAACATTGCCACCATAATTATACTGTCGTTCCATATAGTGGGGAGTCCAATCCTGCCTCTTTTACCGGCTCAAGGTCGCATCTGTCAATTCAGACAAGTATTGTTCGAGCTGCGTGGATGAACTTGGTTCTTACGATTTCATTTCTTATTCGATCTCGCAGCGAAACTCCTAGCATAGCTTTATATCTTTTAATATATTGAAATTTGCTAATAACAACATGATTAAAATTGTTACATAAATTGTAACTCGGTTTAAGTTGCTTCAACGAATCCGTAGCAACTGAAGATGTAACATAACGAAACGTCACATTAATACGAGACGTTGCATGCCATTATTAAGGAGATTATTCCCTACACAAAGACAAACAACTCTTAGATAAATGTCTTTAGTTTGACCTACTTTCGTACGTTTTTTTTTCATATATGGGTAAACAATAAGAACAAACATTAATAAATCATGTCGACGTTTTTTCATTTCTTTTTTTTTTTAACCTAACTTTTGCGAAATTTCATCAATTATTTAAGTCATCGTTATGGCTTGTTCTATAGAAGTTACCTATCCATCTTTGTTCTTCTAATGACTAATTTATAGCATTTCTAATTGAATACACCATGTTTTGATTGTTAAAATATAATCACGTAAAAATGAAAAGGGTAAAAGAACTTTTGTCATTTCTTAGAATTATTTTATTTCTTTACTATTTAGGATTTAAATAGGTTCACATGTTAAATGTTTCGATTTTAATTTAATTGTGTTAAACGCAAAGGACTCCCCTAAAGATATTAAAAATAATAATAATAAAGTTTAAAATTTCATTCCATAAAAATTACTTAAAATTAGTAATTAGCTTTAATAATTTTGTACTGTTTGTATGTACCTCCTCAGGGTAAAAGTCTACTGAAAAGCTTTCCATTTTTCTCTATCTCTGTTAACTTGGAGCCACCCGTGACCTGCCGTTGCCACAATCTCGTCAGCCCATCTGGCATTAGGTCTGTCTCTCGTTCTGGTACCTCGTCTAAAGATTTATGGGGAGATATACCATAATCACCACACTTGGCAGGCGCATTGGCAATCCTATAATAGATGCACATAGTGTGAATTATATAAAATTATGTCTCGGAAATCGAGCCCGGGATCTACTGCTTACGTGATCATTATAATCAACAATTTAGAATAAAAAATCGAAATACTGAATGAAAATTAGTATAAGCGCCATCTATCGACACCAATAAGAAACTGGTTTTTCAAACAAAACACCGTTTTGAAATTCGAAAATATTTGTACGTAATACACAAAAATCACTCCCAATGGAGATGGTTTATATTCTTTAACTCATTTTTGTGTTGACAGCCAATCTTTTATCGATATTGAGTGGCTATGTATATATAAAAATATAAGGAAAATCGTAGATAAGCGAACGTTATATTTTTCCCCTTGGAATCTATATCCAATATGGCGAATTTTAGACGCTGCTTAAACTTGGAGAGTGCCTATAGATATGAATCTTTAACTAATAAA
Organism: Battus philenor; assembly: GCF_028537555.1. Taxonomy (NCBI): domain Eukaryota; kingdom Metazoa; phylum Arthropoda; class Insecta; order Lepidoptera; family Papilionidae; genus Battus; species Battus philenor. The sequence goes on along the minus strand of NW_027181673.1, from coordinate 14,864,241 downwards.
AACCAATCTATTTATTAGAAATCAAGTAATTTCATTTATACAGGATGTTTGTTTATTTTTAATTTAATATTCTTTATTGTACACGTTAAGATAGATTTAAATAGTTTCATAATAATATAATTAAATTACAAAGGGCGGTCTTAGCACACAAGGCAATCTCTTACAGACAACCATAGTATGGAAAAGGTAGGAGTACTAATAATTGGTAGTTTACGTGTACAAAACGTACATAAACTTTCATACACTTGTATATAACATATATATTTATAATAAATAAGGTATAATACATATTATAAATATAATACAATAATAAATAAAAACATCTAGCTGATTTTGATCGCACTTGCCTCAGAAAGAAACAGAGGAAGAAAAAGAAGAGAATTTCGATATTTATACTAAGTAAGAAAAGAACCATTATTTAGCCACTTCCGCACATACAGTAGTCGTGCAACATCTTCAGGAGTTATGTTACACCGATTAGTGCAAACACAGAGACTCTGTGAGATGCCCCGTGGAGGGGTGAAACACGTGTTAAGTGGTTTAACGGTGGCAGTTGTGTAATTGGCATTGTTTGCCGCATACGCATTTATCAGCGGGCTGGCGGGCGGTGCACTTTGTTGCACGACTACCACTGCATGTGCGGAAATGGCGAAATATTGGTGATTTTCTTGCTTAGGATGGACTTCCGCATGATAACGCCTGATTCCATTAAATATTTATACTAAGTGCCCGATGCCAACTTAAAATACGCCCCCTAGATTCAATTTCCAAGTCTTTACTACCTTACTGTTCTAGTAACGTCGTAGTGAGTACAAGAGAATCCTAGGGAATACAGATATAGATAATAAGCAATTAAAAATTAAACCTCTCTCTTATCGGGTCACTCGCGGTAGTGTGTCATGATTATAAATTAATTAAAAATACAAAAGCATACTATGATAAAAATGTTTAATTAAAATTAAGTGCACAATCATATGCCGCTAAGCTATATTAACCGAACGAAGATGTATACATATGTTAGTGCGCTCTTACTGGTGATACTGAGTGTATATTTATGTTCGACCGAAAGTAAAGTCGCGTTCACATTTACCAATGTTTGTTTCGCTTCCTAGAGTAAAAATGAAGGTTTAATACTATTTCACCTATTAAGCAGTTAATATCATTATTTTATAAATAGTATACAGGGTGATAGGTTTTATATGTAAAAGCTGGATATAGGATAGATGATATATGTATAGATCATTTTCCAGCATGAAGCTTGAAATAAAACTTTCAACGTCTGTTTTCAAACATCCTATATAAAGTGATCGGTCTGTAATATGTTACATTTTTTTCTATTACAATCCAATTGAACCATAGCTGCTAGAAGTACCAAGACTGAAGGGATAGATAGTAAATAAGAATTAATTTTATTATGTAGTAATAAAATTATTCTTCTCTGCAACGCGCTCCCTCTTGATTATGATCAGGAATCGTTGTGCATTCAAAGCGAAGGTTTGAAAGGTGTTGCTTGACAAGCTGACAGAATCATCACGAATATGTCTACATATATTTGATCATTATATATTTAAATATATATTATATAATATTTAAATATATAATCATCATTAATATATTTATTGACGGGTTTTTATTTTAATTCTTATTTTGATTTTACTTTTAATTTTCTATGCACCGCCCAAATGATTAACTGCCAGAGAAAGCTTTCGGCATTAAGTTCGCTGCTATACGTTCATTGTATAAGTGCTTGAATAAGTTGTAGGGTTGAAAGTTTAGTATATTCACTAGGTGTATATGAGAGATGGAATGAAAGTTTTTATAAAAAAGTTTTATCGCTTAAAGTTGCTAGTTTGTTCACTAAGTTATCACAAAATGAGTTTCAAAATTAGTTGGCAAAGAGAAAGGTGCGTGCGTTTAGTTTTGATCTCAATGTATGATCTTCGTAAGTTAGATGCGTTGATTATTTAACAATAATTAGTCGCGTAAGGTAGGTGCGATTTTGTACTAAAGATCGCCACAGTTTAAATTATCTGTAATTAATACGAGTATGCTAGTTACATATGTAAGTAGACTCGTCGGGAGTATGGGAACGACAGGCAACATAGTCCGCCCGCCGCTCTCGCGTCTCTAAGTATGCTGACATTATAAAACATATGAGTGCCTTCAAAGTTAAAAGATAAATAAATAGTCCATATTTTTTAAAATACATTACCTTACTATGTTAACATTACGTTATTTAATGAAATCAAGCGTTACCTTGCGGAAGTCCATCCTAAGTAAGAAAAGGACCAATATTTAGCCACTTCCGCCCATGCAACGGTAGTCGTGCAACAAAATGCACCGCCCGCCAGCCCGTTGATAAATGCGTATGCGGCAAACAATGCGAATCACACAACCGCCATCGTAAAATCACTTAACACTCACACAACCGCAGACACCGATTAGTGCCAAACATAGAATGACTCTGTCACTAATCGGTGTAACATAACTCCTGAAAATGCCCCGTAGAGGGGTAAAACACGTGCATTTATCAGCGGGCTGGCGGGCGGTGCATTTTGTTGCACGACTACCACTGCATGTGCGGAAGTGGCTAAATATTGGTCCTTTTCTTACTTAACATTACGTTATGTATTATCTTATAACAATTATTTTTTGGATAACATGTACCATATATTCATTTATAGCAAACAATATATATATATATATATATATATATATATTTAATATTTTTAAGATTTTACACAAATAACAAATTAAACTGTATATTAAATTCGAAAAATAAATGTATGACTCGTAATAGAATAAATACGGAGCCTGTTATAGAGGCATCTATTGTACACTTAGGGCGGGCTTGTCCTACTTTTACCTGCCTCTTAATGGCGGATTATTATCCTTGATTGCAATACATTGTTGTAGTGATGTGTTTGTTGGTTATTTATGTCGATATTAAAACGGTTCTCATGAATAGAAGAAATCCTGAAACTTGTGCCATTAATTGGCTGTTGATGGTAGATGAAAGAAAACAGTTACTCGGCAACAGAAGAAAAAAACATATGTTTTATTAACCCTAGAAAGATAACCATATGACAACGTACGTAAAAGATAACCATACGCTTCGGAGGCGCATGCTTATCTAAGGCGTCAATTTTATACTAACAATGGATATTTATGTAAGTTAATCTAGTCATTTTAAAGATTTGGCATTACTATAAATATAAAATACATTTATATTATATTTTTTGACATTTTAAGTAATTTTAAACGTAAATCACTAGACCTCTATGAAAAATTAACAAAAATTAACAGTCTTCGGTTTATGGGAACAAATCCCGTAAAGTATCACAAAAAATAGTGTTTTATCCTTACAAAATAGTAGACTATAATATTATCAGTTTAAAAAAACTATAATATCATAGAAAATGGGTAGTGGACAGAAGGCCTGGTCTGATTTTACATCGCAGCTCGGTACTCCCCTAATGGTGGTTGTAGACAGCCACGCGATCTCCCAGGACTGGTCAGGCGGCAGCAAGTCGAGAGCAGGGAGCGCTGGTAGTTCACAGGATGTGTTCGTTCCGGTGCAAGGTGATATAAATTCAACCTCAATGATCGTATGTTATTTTTAGTATAAAACTCGCATCCCACTTTGGGGCGCAAGGCGATATAGAGTTTGTGGCGTGAATTAAAAGGTGCTCCGAGAATGAAAAGAACCAAGACGTGAATTTATAACATAAATTGGAATTGGCCCCGGCGTGTGAGACGTCACGTAGCTGGTGAACGCGACCGACACAAAGAGACTCGCTTCCACGATCCCACGCCACTCTAGATGTACCGTAACTCGCCAAGGGTTCAACAATTTTTTTTGCTGTATTGCGATTTATGAGATGTTACTGGTGTTTATATTTTTTTGGTTCAAATTTTAATTAATTTGATGACACAATGATCGACACAATCACCGGAACTGCAGTAAAGGTTAAAGAGATTTCAATCGTATGTAGATGTCCGAGGAGAGAAAGGAAAGTAAAAATTAGTTGATGTAACTTCGACGCATACTCTCCAAAACACAGTCTAAACAATACAAAACAATATACATCATATATATATTTAAAAGCTTTACTGTTTTTTCTACCACATTATAAAATGATCACTGTGAAGTATAATATTCATTTTTTTAATTTAATTGCGAGACACAAATAACTTGTGACATTACATAGTCTGTTGGTACATAAATTGAAAAACTATTTTAATATGACTGTATAGTACCAACTAATATACAATTGAGTAAAACTTACAAATTTTATGGTTAATATGTATATATTTTAGCTGTATTTACCCATAAGAGAAAATTGTGTAAGAGAAATTGTAAAAATTATAAAACGCTGTCGTGCCTCGCAGCTGGAAGAAGAAAGATCCGTATCAAATAGCGGCAACCCTCTCCCAACTGTCTGCGCTTAGAAAAAGCGAAAAAAAAATTAAAATTAATAACAAAAAATATGTCTATATATGGTGTCAGTATTTTATTTTTTATTTCTGAATCTACTGATTTCTAGACAGGGTATATCTGATATTAATTTACAGCAAATTAGCTATAGATTCACATCTATAACTTTTATCTAACCACCCTGTATGTACAGTATCGAAATAAAAAGCACATCACTAAAGTCGGCAGAGAGTGTCGGTCTGTGCACGATAATGGTTGTGTTAATCACACGTGAGCCGCGTTGTAATTAGATTTGTAATTAAAACTACTATTTTACTAAATTCATTTTCTTTGAAAATAAATTAATATATAACAACAGTTAATCACATATATTTATTGGTATAATTATTATCTAACCAAATAAACTCTGATAAGATACAAGTTTGAGTATCGGAATCTCAGAGCAAGAATTGGTAGCATCTTCTATACCACACAGCTAAGGTGACAAAATACAATTGCCTGAAACTGTAAACAAATCCTTTGTGAATTCGTGTGGTGGAACTAGAAGCGTGAGGTATAATTGTATAATATATCTATAATCTGCTAAACAATTTAGACCTATTAAGATGGAATATAACCAATTATTCCAACAGGTTTCTAAGGCAGTGTTAGTGGTATATATATTTGAGATAGGAGGAGATAGATGGCATAGTTATGTATCTAATGGATTCAGGCGTTACTTTGCGGAAGTCCATCCTAAGTAAGAAAAGGACTAATATATAGCTACTTCCGTCGTTTTAACATTCGTTATAAGGAACATATTCCCGCGTATAGGAATGATCGTCCTGAAAGATCTCATTTCTCTAAACATTTATTTGAGTCGGGACATAGTTTACCGCACGGTCATTCCTATGACTTGCTGCATACCTGTAGCAAGAGATTGCGGATGGACGTGTTGGAACAGTTAGAAATAATAAGACACGGGGCTATTGGAACTATATTTAACGAGCAGGTCAATGTTTTCTCTTCTCCATTATTACAAATTTACCAGTGGACTAGCTCAAATTACTCATCTATTACGTAAAATCGCATATAACTTACGGATAAGAGAGGGTATAATAAAAATAGCTCACGTGATCGGTCACGTGACTTTGAGTGGTAGTGGGGGAGGAGGTGGCATATAATATAACAAAGCGGCGACGGACTGAGCTCGAATCGAGTGTATGAAAATGAAAATGTAAAATTAAAAAAAAAATCATGACGCTGTTTTTAACATGAGATAGATGAACGAGAGGTCCGTAATAGCGGTGGCCATAAAAAATATTGACCCTCCATCATCGATAATGGATTTAATAGCCTAAGTATTGAACTAAATATCCATTTCACCCGCAAAGTTGAATGCGATTCGAATTGTTTAATGTGTACGCCCATTATGTTAGAGAAATAGAGCGACTTAAGAGAATGTGAAAAGCTCCCTAAAGTTTCGGGACGTAATCAATTTTGACGCTCACAAATGTTGACCTCAATATTTCGACGTATGCTCGGACTTGGGTTTACGTATGTGTGTGTTATTTACTAGTGTGTGGTAATTTGAATGGACACTTCAAGTCCATAGAATATACAGAACTAACAAAACCCGAAAAAAAAATTAAAAGTATTTTAAGTAAGAAAAGGACCAATATTTAGCCACTTCTGCACATGCAGTGGTAGACGTGCAACAAAGTACACCGCCCGCCAGCCCGCTGATAAATACGTATGCGGCAAACAATGCGAATCATACAACCGCCACCGCCAAATTACTCAACACATGTTTCACTCCTCCACGGGGCAAACACAGAGACTCTGTGTTCGGCACTAATCGGTGTAACATAAGTACTGAAGATGCTGCATGTGATGAAGTGGCTAAATATTGGTCCTTGTCTTACTTAGGATGGACTTCCGCAAGGCAACGCCTGATTACATTAAAAATATTTCATAAGTAAGACTTAGATTTACTTAGTTTTTCGAACCTTTTAACTGTTGAAAAAATTTCGAACTAAACGTTGTAAATCGAGCAGTTATAGCGCAGCGGTAAAGGACTGAGACTTACAAAGATCGCAGGTTTGATTTCATAGATAAAGTCTAATTACAAATTAGTTTTTACTCTATGTTCGATGTAGTTTCATAGATCGATTTAACTTTTAATCAAATGATATTTTAACATAAAAAATTAGATTAAAAAAATACCTTTAAGTATATAGTACACTAAAACAGACACACACAGACAAACTAACTACTCACGTATACATAAATTCAGGAATAAATAAAACTTAGTTGCATAGGACTAGTAGGCGTGGGTTCGATTCCAGAGATAAAGAGTTATATATAATTAAAACTTTGTGCATTATTATATAGGATTGCACTGTTCACAGACAACTTTCCAGACAAAGCACAGCAGCGCGTTCTACGTACCATAGCTTCACATTGTAATCGCCACCCTGTCTACCAAACATGGCGATTTTGATATTAAACTTTGAGGGAGGTATATACCGAGCAGTGGGGACCTACGGCATGAAACGACGACGAACACTTGGATCGCCAACCTATCTACTTAGTGTGATGATTATGGTATATATTCCCATAGATATTTTTGGGAGAGACCCAACGAAGAGCATTTAGAATAGACCTCTAGATTTGTTTTTATTATTTATTATATTTCTTGTATTAACCTGTTAATATAATACGTATTTATATATACATTGACACGAAAACAGATTTATAATGCTGTTGGAAATGTTAAAAAAAGTTCTTGTCACGTAGTTATTACATTTTAACAAGTGACGAATCTTTATTTCCAACTTATTATGTCAATATATACGTATATAAAAAAGGATAGTAAGCGAGTGAGATAGATGAGAGCGTAGTGTGCGTGTGAAAGAGATGCAAGATCAAAGTGACAGATAGTACTTCGTGAAACGTAATAAGCGAGGCATATTTACAAGACAAACTAGACGTATTTTACTACACGACTCGGCGTGTTTTATTACGCGGTAGTAAATAGAAAGGAGTTTGGACGAAGAAAATATATTTAATTTTTTCTTCCTAATCTCATATCGGTAGAGAAGACGTGTTTAATAGAATCAGGCGTTACCTCGCGGAAGTCCATCCTAAGTAAGAAAAGGACCAATATTTAGCCACTTCCGCACATGCAGTGGTAGTCGTGCAATAAAGTGCACCGCCGGCCAGCCCGCTGATAAATGCGTATGCGGCAAACAATGCGAATCACACAACCGCCACAGCCAAATTACTCAACACGTGTTTCACCCCTCCACAGGGCATCTTCAGAAGTTATGTTACACCGATTAGTATCAAAACTCTGTGTGTGAGACTGTGTTGTGTAATATTGGTCCTTTTCTTACAGAGGAGACGTGCTCACATACGACGCGTTTCATAAGAATTGCTCGTCTGTTAAAAGTCCACATAGTAAACACAAGATTTAGTGATACATAAATGTATCCCTACAAATCATATCCACTTATATATCTCTGATATCAACCTACGGCAAATATCTTTTGACGGTATGATTTTAGATGTAGCATTTATTACAAACAGATCATCGATTTTATGTTTATTTATAAGAATCTACATTTCACAGACAACGTCCATGCCTTTATTTTCACAGCAAAGTTTAATATTAAAAAAAATAATAATTCAAAGTTTTAAATCGTGAACTATTTAAAATAAAATAAAGTAAAATAATTATTATGACTATTTTTTTTTAAACAATTGGTGCTTGGTTTGTTTTTAACGACGCCCTAACAATGTCTATTTTTAAAATTAATATTCCTGTCACCACTTCCTCATTCATACTCCATATTGCCATCCTCAGGTTGTGCGCCAGTATCTGTGAGATGGTTGTCGTATTCGCCACATCAATGAATCTCGCGATCGCATCTTGAGTCTCGTCCGTGCAATACACGCACCAGTTCGTGTGACGTGATATTGCTACCGCCGCATGATAGACACTGTTATACAGCCTGAAGGTGTCTGTAATTCAACGGGCAATGATGACAGCCTCTCTCTTTAGACCCTGAGCCTCGTGGATGGTGAGCATCATTAAAACTGTCTAAAATTAATGGTTTTAGAAATAATAAATAACATTTTGACAATATAGAAAGAAAGACGATCTTCATTTTTTCTCGCAGATTAAAATTAATTATTGTTCTTATGTTTACCTGTTAATTGCAAGACATGTTTCCTATTCTTTAAAATGTCTGTCATATAAAGGTCAAGCGTTTTTGTATGTAATCGGCTACAGAGGTAATGCTTAAAAGGTTGTATGCGCTAGGACAGTGATAACCGCCTAGTTCTATGTAAGAAAAGTACCTATATTTAGCCACTTCCGCATATGCAGTAGTAGCAACTACTGCATGTGCGGAAGTGCAACAACTCCTGAATATGCCCTGTGGAGGGATGAAACACGTGTTAAGTGATTTGACGGTGGCAGTTGTGTGATTCGCGTTTTTTGCCGCATACACATTTATCAGCGGTCTGGCGGGCGGTGTACTTTGTTGCACGACTACCACTGCATGTGCGGAAGTGGCTAAATATTGGTTCTTTTCTTACTTAGGATGGACTTCCGCAAGGTAACGCCTGATTTCATTAAATATGCCTAGCTCTATGTTTATATAACTTGTATAGCTATCACACTTGAAGCTTGAAGGAACCTCTAATGATTATTATCATTAAATGTTCTCACAGTGTTATCACTGCGGGTGTATAAATTGCCATAAACTTTTATTAATACAATCATTCTTCTTGTTCACGGAACAGTTTCATTTTGACATGAAAACAATCTCTACTTCTGAAACTCTGTTCCACTAAACTTGTATTATTTAAATTTGGTTTCGCTAAAACCGAGTTGTCAACATCCATTAATAACTTGATGACTTGTTTGTCTTCGCATTCATTTCGAGCGTTTCGCATAAATACTATTGAGATGGGACTCGGAATTGGAACAAACGAATTAACATTGCCTTGACGATTTGTTTCTAAACTTATATACAGGGTGATTGGTTATATAAGTTTTGAAGTTATTAAATATATCACTCATTTGAAAGTATAGTTACGTACTGTGGTTTTTTACTCGAAATAAAACACCACTGGTTCACAAGGAGTCCTTTATTCATAAATCAGATGGCCACCCTACTTTAACACAAATACTTTCCCTAAGTCAAAACTACGCTTGAATATCGCTCAAGAAATCATTGTCCAAGTAACTTACCAAATAGTCACTCTGTATCACTGATCGTAGATCTTAATCTTATAACTCGAAAAACAACACTCAACTGTCGTCATTGGGAGTACACTTACATATACTATGGATAAGGTTGTAGCAAGTTCGAGATAGTACTCGGTTAGAATTTACTGGAACTGTACCCAGAAAATTATAGACAACTTCAAAGTCATGCGTGTTCACGGGATTATATCACTTATCTATTTAACATAAGAATTAATTTCCTGTATAGTCCATTTTCTAGAACTATAGAGCTGCAAGTAGAAGTATTTTTTTTTTTTGGTTCTTACTTGATCCCAGGGTTCAGTGTTTATTGTTTAGAGGGTTCTGAGGTTCACAACAGATGTAACACGTGCTTTGTAACAGTATGTTACAATTTATTCATAAATCAATGATTTCAGAAATAATAATAGTTATGAAAGTATAATAAGAAAAACCGTTTTCAGAAGATAACATATTGGAACTAATTCTTATTTACTCTCTATACCTGCAGATGTTTGCTAGATGTTATTGACCTGTTGAACTCTAATAGAAAAATAAATTAAAATAGCATAATTCAGATTGATCATTTTATGCAGGTGAATATAAATATATGTAAAAGCTGTAAATATTTCCGCAGTCGAACGAGCTCTTTATACATATACATATATATATATATATATATATATATATATCTATACGTATCATTATTTTTAACCTCGAATATAGAGTTTTTAAATTGGCTCCTTCTTTAGCCCCTACCATGAATGGGTCAGGGACGTTACAACTCGGGTTAAGTATTTTTTTTCCATTATATTTTTGTGTTTCACTTTCTCCTTTCATCCTCCACAATCTCTATCTTTCTTCACATTCAAATCATCTCCCGTACATCACCTTCCTTTCTTCATCTTTCTTCTATATATATTACATGCTGTATATAGTTTTGTGTTCTTTAGACTGTATTTTGGAGAGTGTGCGACGGAGTTACATCAACAAATTTTCACTTTCCTTTCTCGTGTCGGATATCTACACATGGTTGAAATCCTTCAACCCTCGCTAAGAGTTTTGATACTATTTTTATATTTCGAACATACAGGTTATGCAACAACCTACCGGTGTTCTTGTTTCTACTATCTATCTATTTATAACTTGGAAGTCTTTAAGTCAAGCATCTAGCATCGTAGATTTTGTGATCTCTTAACATCAGGGAAGACAGAGGTCAAATGCTTCAAATATAAAGGATTAAAAGTATCACCTTTTTGAAGCTTTTACACCTATATACAATCACTCTGTATATCAATCGTTTAATTAACTAATTACACTATTATTCCCTTGGTCTACACGATTTTTTTCCAATTTCTGGAGCTATAGTTACCAAGAAAGTCGATCGCGTGCCTTATCATTTACCGTGTAGCTGAAAATGTGTATTTTTCATGACATATATATATTACACTGCAACGATAGGAATTGTATAATAATAAACAGTACTTAGGTTCAAACAGTAACTTTAAGACGTCCTGGTGCAATTTCATTCAATTGATCAGTTAACAAAAATGATTATTAAAAGTAATTAAACCTTAATTAAACCTATAAACACCATTCATACTCGTTGCTTTTGTCTATGGCCCAAATTTTTCATCACGAGTCAGACTCATACTCGTTAATGGAACAAGTTTTTCATCACAAGTCAAACTCGTGGTTATAGAGCAAAGAGTTAGCTAATATTATCTTCCATATCTTATGTATATTTAGTTTTAATGTATTTGTTATTACCTTTGTTATATGATAAGTGATAAAACTAAAGTATTGTGTAGGAGAGTTGGTAGCAGAATGATGACCTAACAAGCATGCCGAAATGCACTGTAAAAATCAACCATATCATCACCAGTATATTTACTAATTTATAAATATTTATATTTATTTAAATATAATATCGTGGCATAGGTTCAAGGTAATAACGAATAAGTAATGGCTTTTATAAAACGTTCCAAATCGTGTAAAGAAAGACAAAAAATAAATATCTTTTTGGCATATCTTGATCTGCTTATATGTGTATAAATGAAACATTCAAATAAATATGTAGAAAGAAAAAGTTGCACAATAAAAGTTTCTCAAGGAGCAAGTAAAGTCAGATCTCGTAAATTTGTAGTACAGTACGGAGTTTATATAACAATTTATTGAACCGCGTAACTTTTTCAAAAGAGAACAAAAGCGAATAGTACCACAAATTGCTAGTAGGGCAAACTTTAACACAGAATAACCTCTATCGATGTCGCTGTTATACAACAGAAAACGAAGGAACATTTAAAGTTTTCCAAGCTATATTCATTAATATCGCTATAGAACTACAAAAGCAGTGGAGTCGATGAAATCGAAAAAAAATTCTTTACATTAGAGAAGATAAGTTATAAACGGAACACCAATTTATCTTCCAATAAGGGAAAAACCTTTGTTAATTAAATCAGAAATGTACTTCAGTCTTGACTACTTGAAGTTATAAAGGTGTCGTATGACGGTTTATGTTATTTATTTCATTATTGATTATTGTACAATGTATTTATAATACGAAATCTAGTAAAGCGACCTTTACGGAATTGCGTGTATATTGTTATATACTTTAAAATATTACATTAGGCCTCATCTGATAGCTTAAAAATATCACTAATCTTATTTTAACTTTTAGTTTTAGCATTTGAACTTTTAGTTTTCCGTATTAAATTGTTCGCATTCTTACATTATGAAACACACACACACACACACGCACACTCGCACATGCACACGCACACGCACACACATTATTTTTATATATAATATACACACACAAACACACACATGTGTGTCAATATTCTTACGGGGGCCTCACAATGTATTTATGATAGTATCTTGTACGTTTACAATAATTATGATAAATCCAAAAAATAGGGTATGTCCTTAGGCCTTACAAGCCACCGTGAAAAACTAGCTGCACCAAAGTTTCAACTGCAAAAAGTACATGATACATTTGCTATAAACGGAATTAGATTTTTTAAAATTCCGCAAAACATTATTGGTCTACTTACAAAATTCAAAACGCATATTAAAGAGGAATATTTAAATTACAATAATTCTTGGCAGTGATGTCGCTAGATTATTTTCATTTTATTTCGTTACATGTGATAAAGTGTATATGTATAAATCTTTGTAAAAATCATCATCATCATCAAAATCAACCAATACAGGTTGTCTGTAAGAGATTGCCTTGTGTGATAAGACCGCCCCTTGTACTTTTCTGTATATTAAAGTAAAACTTATTAAATGTATCTTATCGTATACAATAAAAAATATTAAATAAATAAATAAATAAAAAAATAAAACTTTATTAAAAGATGTATTGTTGTTGAGTTTCTTCTGCTACTTATCTACAAATTCTACACCTTGTAAAGAAGAGTAGAGAGAAAAATATATAATATATAATAGATTTTTAAATAAACGATGCCGATCAATTAGAGTTCTGTTAAAAGTTTCAATGTTGTATAAATTAATTTTATCTTTTATCAACTGTGCCGATAAAATATATTGACGGGCATATTTTTAATTCTCAACTTGCTAACACATTGTTATTTCTCATCGGACTTTCATGCATATATTTTTTTTTAATTTTCTCCCGACGTAGGTGTAATGATGTGGGGTTAACGGAGGTATGAACTTCACATAAAAGTCTGATGAAAAAATTACTGCATCGTGTTTGAACAAAGGGACGCTGTGTTGAAATCTCTTTACCACGTCACCCACCTATGATTAACACGGGCTTTATGGTAGACAGACTAACGGCCCCACAGCTTTAGTGATGGGTTATATATCGATAAATGGCGAACACGAACCGAAAGACTAGGTGTGGGTATACGCACCTTTAGGTAGATCGCTGAAATAATTAAGGCTGCGTTCTATAGCCTAATATGACTAAGTTATAATTACTAGATGATGATCATGATGATGTAATAATTAGTAGCGGTCCTGACACTCTTAGTCAAAGGCATAATAGATATACAATTAAGTTATGTTGGTACGTAACACACGACCGATTTTTTTGATAATTGTATCAGTAATGTTACAAAGCACAAGTTACAGAACCCTCTTAACAAACAACACGGAATTCTAGCAAAATAAAATAGTATGGAACCCTAGAATGTAGTGGTTGAGGATGGATGTATGGCTAATGGAATGAAAGAGAAAGACTGGGAAAATTGTAGAACGAAAGGAACAGTACGACAGATAATCTGATACATGAAAGAGGAGAATGATAATAATAAAAAACTATATGAATTAATTATTAGAAATAAAAAGTCCCTGTCCCACACGAGATAGAGGAACGAGATGTCCCCAATAGCAGGGACCAAATATAAAAAAAAAACACGGAACCCTAGGATCAAGAAGTGCCGTGAACACTTTTAAATTATTTATAAATTTTTGTGTACGGTTCTCGGAAATTCCAACCGGGTACTATCTCGAACTTACTACAACCTTATCTGTAGTATAAACAGGAGTACTCCCCATGGTGACAGTTCAGTGATGTTTCTTGAGTTATGCGATTAAGATCTGCGGTCAGTGATATAAAGTGACTATTTGGTAAGTTAAGAATTATGACTTCTTGAGCGATTTGGAAGCGAAGTTTAGACTAAGTGATAGTATACTTAGTGTTAAAGTAGGGTGACCATCTGATTTGTGAATAAAGGACTCCTTGTGAACCAGTGGTGTTTCATTCCGAGTCAGAACCCAAAGAACGTTACAGTATTTTTTTATTATTTCTAATATTAAAAAAATTCATTTCCTAAAACATTGATCAAAATTATTGGCTTGTTTTGCTTTGCATTCTAATACATAAAATAAATTCATGTAACATTAACTGTCACAATTAATAGTGAAATAAATAAAATATTCTTGTGATCGATATATAATGACCGGATTTTAAACGACATGTGATTCAAATGCGTGAAGTTCGTAGCAAACTGTCAAATTCAAATGTAATCAGATTTTGTTAAATTTTTCAAGTTTTTACGTAATTTATAAATTCCTTTACTATGAAAAGACTCTGGAAGTATTAGAAAACATAAAAAGTATGAATGAAATCGGTAAAGTGGTTCTCTAGTGTGACTGACGGAAACAGAGTTTCATTTACATACATAAAGATTGGTTATATGTGTAAAAGTTGTGAAAGGAAGAATGTACTGCTCCTTTATAGTACATCCAATCCAAAAATCAATGGTTTTAGAAATAATAAATAATGTAATGATAATATTGAAAGAAAAAGCGTTTTCAAAATTAATATTACTACATATTATAAATAATTATTGTTTACTATTTTCCATGCAGACTTTGCAAAGTCACAAGTTATTAGTGTGTCTTATTTTATATATCGGTGGGGGAGCGATAGTAGGGGGATAAAAACAGCAACCCTATCATTTTTCCATTTTTCCTCGAAAATTTTATATTTTCTAGACATCAAAAAAAATTTTTTTTTCTATCGTAAATAATAATGCTTAATTAGTCTAGACATTCCCGAATTATATTTTGAAAATTTCGTGATCATGTTTTATTTATAAATAAATATAGATAATAAATTATCGATACCACGCAACTTTTGCTATCGTCCATCACTAATCTTGTATAGCAATCAACCATTACGCCTCGCTATTAAGACGCAAGGAAAGTAGGGCGAATGCGTTCACAGTTCCGAGGTAAGCAGTGTTTAATATTATCGTCAATAAATATTCAACACAGTTTTATGCACTCCCTGTGTATAAGATACGATATATCATTAACATCGTCATCGTCGGTATACTAGAAACCTCACCATGTCTTGCGTTTCAAGAGATTCGCCGAAATGACCAGATATGAGTTATACCAGCGCTTAGAATTTTTTTACTATTCTCACTGCTGCTTAAATTTGCAGATGACATTTACAAATTCCGCGGGAATAAGGTATCAGGGCGTAGAGTGTACCAAACCTTAGATCTAGTAAGATAAAGTAGCGATGCTCTATAGCTTCCGGGGATCCTAGACTCGAGCTGCACATGTTACTATTTTACTGAATTAGGCGGCATCTGAGTGAATAGATCTTCGGTAAAGTAGGGACTTGTAAACCGTATCCATAGGCACTCTCTCTCTCGGATACGGTTCTGTTAACATAGTGTAGTTAGTTCGTATTATTTACCTATAGTTTGTGTGTAAACAAGTTTTAACAGTTACTGTATAAATAAGAGTGTTTTTAAAGTAAAGATGAACAAGTTTCTTTCCAATATAGTCTTGCGAGTTTCTTTTGAAAGCTAATCCCACGTGTCGTACTAACTAAACTAAAAATCAAAGTTAAACCGCCTCTGTGAAATACGGAAGAAGGGGTACTAAATATTTAATGGAATCAGGCGTAACCTCGCGGAAGTCCGTCCTAAGTAAGAAAAAGACCAATATTTAGCCACTTCCGCACATACAGTGGTAGTCGTGTAATAAAGTGCACCGCCCGCCAGCCCGCTGATAAATGCGTATGCGGCAAACAATGCAAATCACACAACCGCCACCGCCAAATTACTCAACACGTGTTTCACCCCCCCACGGGGCATCTTCAGGAGTTACGTTACACCGATTAGTGCCAAACACTCGGACTGGCGGGCGGTGTACATTATTACACGACTACCACCGCATGTGCGGAAGTGGCTAAATATTGGTCATTTTCTTGCGGAGGGGTAATAGTTTCATTCAAATGACGTCAACTGTTGGACTCAAGCTATGCCTGTAGAATTCCAATAACATCCTACTATACCGGTCTTTTATCCACGCTATATATAGAAGTTCAATGTTGCTCTTGAAAGTATTTCGTCTCCACTTGACCAGACCACAGCGGCCATACATTCTACGCGCCATGACCTGATTACTGCCACTTAGGACATTTATGGACATATGTGTCTGATAGTTCTGTCAATCCGAGGTTTTACTCTTCCGAGCACGTTAGGATCTGAATTCTAAATACTAGTGATAATAATCGAGGTTTATTGGGGGCCTTTGATCCCAATTTCTTCATAATTGAGTAAAACTTTTAAATTATATTGTTTAGATGTATAAATGTTATCAGTATTTATCCATAAGAAAAATTGTAAAAAATAATAAAACGCTGTGGTGAATCGCTGCTGGGAGACGAAAGATTTCTGTGCTCAGTAAACGGCAAAAATAAAATATTTTAAACCAAACACCCTTGCGATACAAACAAAAATTAATTAAAAAATAAGATAAATTTTTAAACCATTGTAATAAAATGAATAAATGTGAATGTAGAATCTGGAAGAGAAGGCGATGAAAGCGATGCAATTTATGTATGGAAAAGAATGAGAAGGTATGAAAGAAAAAGTGAAATGAAGGTAGGGGGAACCAATAATAGACACTAAAAGGATGTGAGATAATAAGTATAGTATTTAAGTAAATAGAATATGTCGTATTATTAACTTTTGTGTAACATTTAAAAAGGCCTATCAATTATCTGTACATCGCCTTGGTTTAGCTGGTAGAGAATGAAAAATTAAAATTATTAAGTCCGCCATTATGAAGATTATAAAAAGGGCGAATAAATAAAATAACTATAATGCAAATTTAAGGATTATTAAAATCATTTACAAATAAAAATGAAAGTGTAATAAGTAAAATCATTACCGAACGTAAGTTGGAGAATCTTGTGAAGATTTCAAAATGGCGTCCGCTCGGTTCGTAGTTAAAATCAATTTTGTCGGCACACATGTCGGCCCAAATGACACAAGGGTGTATAATGGAGCACTTAGAGAGCTATAACTTTACGGAATTTGGCGTTGATAATAGTTTCTCAGCGTTCAACGTACAGGATGTCCCAAATTGTTGATTCCACATAAATTTTTTGACGAAAACTAATGTAAGATTGTTATTATCAGCACATATTTGAAATTTTGCAGTTCCAAATATTAGGAATAATTAGAAAAACATTAATACGTATATTTATCACTTTCACAAACTCTATCTCTTCTGTTTCTTATCTTCTTCTTCTTTCTTATACCTTCAAGTATCTTCGACTATAGTGAGCCTATATGTAACCTTTGAAATATCACCTCTGTAGCCAATTTCATACAAATACGCATGAGATTTATATCACAGATAATTTAAAATATAGGAAACATATCTTGCAATTAACAGGTATACATATAAACAATAATAAATTTTAATATGTAATAAAAATAAGAAAAAGCGTTTTTTTCCCACTAAATATAATAGTAATGATAATAATAATTACGTATTTTTATTATTCCTGAACCATAATTTTCTCGAAAGGTTCAAGGACTCTCACCATCCACGAGGCTCAGGGGGTAAGGAGCGAGGCGGTAATATTTTACCTTCAAACAACAGGCAGTGTTCATCATGCGGTGATAGCAATATCACGTCACAACAACTCGTGTGTGTTTTACACGGACGAGATTCAAGATGCGATCGCAAGATTGATATTGCGAATACGGCAACCGCCGCACATATACTGGCGTACAACCTGAGGATGCCAATATGGAGTAGGGATGAGAAAGCGGTCGCAAGAAACGTAATTTTAAAAACTAGACATTGTTATATCGTTGTTAATATATATATAAATGGATTTAGTAAAAATTATGACATGCTAATGTATGAGTAAAAAAAATCAAATTCAGAATTATTAATGTAAAAACAATGGAACAAACGCCTATATATGTGGAGTATAGATACTAGGAATAATTTGAAAATGTTACCGATTTTTGAATATGGTGTACCGTACATAAATTGACCGCAAATAATCTTTACATCTACCTGTGTATAACTTTTATATCTATTATTGATCATCCTATATAAAAAAGCTTAGTATACTATCCATTAAATTTTCGATCATTCGGATGATTACATACATAGTAAACATACGAAATTCCCCCGTATTCCTAACAAATATCATATGTCGCAAATATTTGTTCAGCGCAAGGCTCGAAGCAATAACACTCGACTTTTTTACTAGTGCTCGATATATTTTTGTAGAGCGCTTGTAACTAGATACCGCTTCAACTTTTATATGTGTCACTAAATTGTCGTGCAGGAAATTTAACACCGGGTTGAACTGTAGTAACAATTTATATAAAAATGTAAATAAAAATATTCACTCTTTAATAAAATTAAATTCTAAGTATTATTATGTATTATAAGTAGTTTAGATACAGTGTGATTGGAAAAAGGTTTAACAACTTTGAAGAGGTGAGTAAATACTCGTAGATCTTTTAACAGTAAAAACCTTCAAAGTTTTACCTAACCCAGTCAATGATTCAAGATCCATAGGTCACTCAGCATGATGGTGGAGTCAAGCGAGTACCAGACATTCACCACTTATGATGAAATGCTTCTGTGAGAAAGAGATGGCAAGGTTATCAAGACTTTCGTGACCAGAACTCCTCTGCGAAGACCGCGAAGTATGAAACTTCGAAATAAACGTGAGAATGAACGGTTTATCCATAATCGGGTACATCGGAGTTCCACGAGATCAAGTTACAACTTACGAACAAAAAGTTTAAGTAGCCCATCTCGACAAAGTTTACTGAACTCGTCGTATCGGGGACTAAGTCACGTCAGAAGCAAGTCCAGCTTAATTGGAAGTCACAACGTCCCTCGTCTCATAAACCTCACGAGTATTAACGAAATATACAAGATGTTTTAGATCATATTACTGTTTATAAACAATTTGCTTTTAGATTAAGTTTTATTGTTTTGCTTCTGCTATGCGTTGATCATGTTTATTCGTTTATCATTCGTGTAACTTTAAGTTAAAGCCTTCAAGAACTTAACCTTTTCTTTGTGACCACTTTCATAAAACTCCTTAATTATATAGGCAGTTACATCTTATAATTAGTAAAAGATATCTTTAACACTGTGATAGATTTTATTTCATAATTATTTTTTTATTTTAAATTTGTTTCACGGATACATCACCATCATGACTACGTTTATCATGATCGTAAAAATTATCACCATCATCACCATAATCATCACACTCATCACCAAAATCATCATTATTATCACCTTCATCATCGTTTCAGCATAGAACGTCCTCTACAGTCCACTCACATAGTTAATCAATCGAAAATAAACTCAACTCCGTCGTCTTTGCAATAAAAAAATAAGACAATTGACGGACTTAAATACAGCTCGACTGATATATTTTAGCTTCTTTCATGGAATTTCGTTTTAGGGTATTTTATTAGGAGACGGTGCCGCCGAAATCAGTTCTGTATTTGATTTTACAAAAAATAGCTATTTGAGATATTTATAACTTAAAAGCTATGGATTCCCTGAGAGATGTTTTTAAATAAATTGTTATTCTAACAGTTTCTTTTCAATATATATTTAGCAACATATTATTTACGTGGAAAAATTTAAAATATTATATAGAAATAGTTACAGGTAAATAATAAATAAAAGAAATGAAAATAAACTCGTAACGCCTACATTTTCACCTTCAAAAGGGTTATAAATCTTTCGTGGGTCTAAAAATACGTAAATAAAATATAAATCCACAAGATATCTTAGACCTCCCTTTTCTTAGTTCGAAATTTAAAATAAATAGTATTTTATTAAATGAATCTAAATATAGCATTTAAGATGTTTTTGGTTCATCTAAACGTGTGGAATTTAGTTTGTTGACTCATTTACATGATTGATATAATAATGTACACATTAAAAATGTATAATTTCAACACATCTGCATTCGGAGCCGGTGGTAGCTTCTACTTCTTCCTTCCTTTTTCCCTTTATTTGGAGTCGGGTCTCCTTATCAATTTGCGCCAGGCCTCTCTATCCTGGGTTGTCTCTACATCAAGTTGAAGGGTTTCCAGTTCCTTTCCGATATTAGACCACCACGTAGATTTTGGTCGCCCTCTCCCTCTTAAGAATTCTGGGAGGCTTAAGGCAGTTTTTACCACGTGGTCATCTGGTTTTCGTTGAACGTGGCCATACCATCGCAATCTATTTTCCTGTAATTTGCTCGGGATCGGAGCTACCTTAAACGAACCTCTGATATATTCGTTCCGTATTCTGTCCATTCTAGTGACGCCACCCGACCATCTAAGCATCTTCATCTCATTGACATGATGTATTTGCTCGTGTCTCTGACTTACAGTCCAGCATTCCGAGCCGTAGAGCATAGCTGGTCTGACAACCAAGAACCAGTGGTAGCTTACTATTTATAATGTTAAACTAATCGATATTTCGAAAGCTATTATGAATTTAATTTTTTTTAAATGTTTGAAATCAGTGTCGTAATCAAAAGAGACTGAATAGGACATCGCTTCGAGAAGTACAGCCTTTGCACGTCTCCGTTCTGTATAGCAATCACAGAAACTGACTTAGAGACTTTCCAAAAAATTCCAAGGTTCAAAACATTCCAGTCCAATGTGAAATCCGTGTTGCTGTAAGAATGCGAGACATGGAAAGTCACCAAAGATATCTCGCGTCGGCTCCATGTCTTCGTCGTATTCTAGTTATATACTGTTCTGAGAAAGTCTCTAATGTAGATCTCTGCAAACGCTGCGGTGAGATGCCGATCGACCAGCAGATCAAACGCATCAAGTGGAAATGGATAGGCCACACGCTTTAAAGGGACCCTGATCACATACCGAGGCAATCCCTAGAATGGAATCCTCGAGGAAAGGAAGACGTGGCCGCCCAAAGCAAACCTGGCGGCGGACGGTCACTACAAAAATGAAGGTAGTTGGAATGACGTGGAGCGAAGTAAAGCGCAATGCAGATCCAGACTGCTCGGGATGGCGACGTACTGCGGACGCTCTCTGCACCACCTCAGGGACATGGGAATAAATGTGTTTGAAATTAAGACTTCTGTTTCATCTAATAATTTGACAGTTTATCTTTTCACTTGAAACACAATAGACGATTCAAGAAAGACAATGTGCACTCGACGAGCGTGCACGAGCACAGGCATTCACAAATCTGGAGGCACTTAATCAAAAACAAGTCAAGTATTAATAGACAGCACTTCTTGAGCTCTTCACATTGTTTGTGAGTTGAAGTTGACTCTCGAGTGTTGCGTGGATAGCGAGCATAAGTAAGGCGAGGCTTTTGTTTGGGAAGTATTTAACAGTTCTTAGGGGATCGTGATATACAGTTCGTTGAAACAACTATTATCTAATGATCAAATACAATAAAACATATGTTTTAAGACCACAAAATTTATGGTATTAGAAATGCTTACACCTATTGCGATCTAGTTAAATAATGCTGTACTTATGTGCTTTGTTAGCAAAACAAAATGGAACTTTTCTTACAGAGTTGACCAGTAGCCACAAAGTATGACTCAGTGTTTGGCACTAATCGGTGTAACATAACTCCTAAAGATGCCCCGTGGAGGGGTGAAACACGTGTTGAGTAATTTAACGGTGGTAGTTGTGAAATTCTCATTGTTTACCGCATGCGCATTTATCAACTGGCGGGCGGTGCACTTTGTTGCACGACTACCACTGCATGTGCGGAAGTGGTTAAATATTGGTCCTTTTTTACTTAGGATGGACTTCCGCCGAATAACGCCTGATTCCATTAAACAAAGTATGACATTACAAATATTTTATTTTAACTATCAAATCATGAAAGAACTTAGCAGTCGATTTAGGCCTCCTACTTTTTATTAAGTATATACGAAGCAATTACATCTGTCTCGCCTGATGTAAAACGAATAGGTCTACCATGCTATATGCTTGTCTAGAAGATACTTTTTCACTCTTGTCTTGAAGACTCCGTAGATATAATTGTCTAAAACAATGACGCCGGTTGGTTGTTCGCATTAAAAGAAGTATTAGCAAAACGCTTAGTACGGGTAAGCAAATTTCAATCGTTTACGGATGTTTTTAATCCGTGCGTTTCGTTGTCCGATGGAAGAAAGGAGATGGGAGAATTTTTTGGTGTAATTCCAACACACACTCTCCAAAATGCAGTCTATAGAACACCAATAAACTTTTCGTCAATGCTCCAACCTCAAAGTTTAATGCTTACAAAACTATCGTTTTCAATCAACCTCTTGGCTCGTTTCGATATGGAGTCAAGATATTATTATATGTGAACCTTTTCATTCCGCGAACTTAGTTCCGATCAAACAGTAAAAGTCAACAGCGTCAACATCAACAGAAACTAAGCAAGCTTTTCGCATGACATGCATTAATTCTGGTAGGTTAAATTAAGTCAATATATTATTAAATTATCATAATTTTTCTAAAATAAAAATAGCCCAAGTTACTCCTCATTACTTCAACTACCTGCATAATAAAACTTGTATAATCCCCGTCAAAATCGGTCCAACCATTTCGGAAATTAGCCGGAATAAACAGATACAAAGATGACAGATATAAATTTAGGTGTATTTTAATGTATGTACCATATATATGTTCATATGATTATATAATTATATTTATTTATAAAGATTATGATGTAAATATTTAATGGAATCAGGCGTTACCTTGCGGAAGTCCATCCTAAGTAAGAAAAGGACCAATATTTAGCCACTTCCGCACATGCAGTGGTAGTCGTGCAGCAAAGTGCATGCGGAAAACAATGCGAATTACACAACTGCCACTGCCAAATCACTCAACACGTGTTTCGCCCCTCCACGGGGCTTCTTCAGGAGTTATGTTACACCGATTAGTGCTAAACACAGACAGACTCTGTGTCTGTGACCTTTTCTGACTTAAAAATTATGTAAAGCCACCGTAATACTTACTAAGCCAATGTAATGTATTTATTAACCCTTAATTAGGCGCATTAAGAAAATCACTCAATTAGGCGCATGGGGTCTTAAATGACCCCAAAAAAACATTGGGAAAGGAGTATCAAAAAGGAATAAAACTTAATGGATTTCTATAGTAATTAATAAAGTTCTTTAATATACTTAACTTTAAGAAACAAATACTTACTATGACATTAAAAATATTTAAAAAAAGACAAAAACAGTAAACCTCTCTTTAAACTAATTTTTTTGGCATAGCCGAGATCAACTTAAGAAATAAAGTTTATTCAGCCTCATCAGCGGAATCTTCTGTTCTGCATCCGACGCAGTAAATCCTTGAGTGTTGCTGACAAATAAATTTACGACACTTGAAACATTTTGTTGGCATTTTTATGTCGTCCTTTCTAGGACATGATGAACAGCGCCCGCGCTTAGCTGTCGATTGATAAACCGCCTTGTTCACATTATAAACTTCATGGAGCCGTTTTTTTGTTGTCGCTGGTACAGCACGTAGTTGTATGCGACGTTTTTGGTGATCTTTCACAAGTGTCGCAGCTATTTTCTTCAAGAAAATCCGTCTTGTATATGTCAGTCTTCTCAGTATTCGCTTTGTGTATGACAAATGCGTTGATGCCAGATATGTTTATACTCCAGGTAAATGTAAAATAATATTTTTTGCTCGGGTCCTTACTGCGTTCGATGGTGGTACTTTACAACATTTCACTTTCGGGCCATTCCTCTGAGTATGTCGAGATAAAAAATAATTGTCTTCCGTTGACACAGGGATGTCTTGGATATGTTCAGACTCCTCAATTTCGCTTTCTAAATTATTAGCACTATCAATGACAGCATCGTTTAAAGTTTCGTCTTGCGAATCCGAACCCACAACATCTTGCTCTTCATCAAGCACTTCATCCAGCCGTTGGAATACTTGTTTGTCGTTAGGCATTTTAATTAAAAAAAAAGGAAAAAGCATAGAAAAAAACTGAAAAATACATAAAGAAATCATACCGTATCAAAATACACACATACAAAGATAAATAGTAAACAATATACTAATGTAAACACAAAAAAATTACAAAAGTAAAAACTTACCTTCGCCAAAAAATGTAACGTAACTGGGCGCATGGGGTCAGCTCTCTAAAGGACAGCGATGCATGCACATGCGTTAATGTTCTGGATGTGACTAATTCGCGTACCCCGGGGGGAGTGAGGAAGCTAGAAAGAGCGTTAGTATGCTCTGAAGACTGTAAGCCATTATTTTTTGAACATCAAGTGGCCCTGACCCCATGCGCCTAATTAAGGGTTAAAACTGTGTCTAACTACCAATCTAATATGTGTTATTTCTCTACATGTTTTATTAACATTTTCTGTTCAAACAATTTAGCAATAAAACAAAAGTGATCATAATAAAATTTGTTTAGATTGCTTATGTCACATTGTAATTTACCTTTATACGTTTTTATGTTCACTTTATGCTTTTACCTTTAAGTTCTTTTTATTAGTCTAATAATACGGGGCAATCAAGTTAAGATGTTTGTTTTTAAATTTGAATCACGTCTGAAGTGTGAATAGGTATCTATTCAAGCATGTAGCATTGTAGACCTCAACATCTCTTAACGTCAGGTGAGAAATTAAATGCTTTGCCTATAAATAATAAAAAAAAAATTAAATTTTTTTTCAGAGAAATTTGGAGATGTCGTTTTGTACCCGCACTTAAATATAGTTGAAAGGTTTTCTAACGGTTTTATTTAGTTCGACCCGTACGGAATTTTTTTATTTGGGTCAAAATTAAAAATTGAAATTTAAGCACCTTCCCGTTGTCAGATTGATCTGAAATTTGGTACACATTTAATTTAGATGACAATACAATATAATAAAATCGATAACATTATAAATCTAAGATGGCCTCCGATACAAAATGGCGGATTACATATTTTTCCTTAACCCCCTCAACATGGATAACAAATGAAAGGGCTACACTAGTAAAACACGATGATTATGTCAAAATTTAAAATTCAAGATGGACGCCGTTCCAATATGGCGGACTAGGTACATATTTTTCCACAACCACCACAATATGGGTATCAAATAAAACCGTTTAACTTAAAAGTTTTTTAAATGTATTTATTTATTATTATTATTACAATCTATGTTCCACAGACATTAGCGTCCGTGCCCTTGTTTTTATATTTAGTATTTACAATATTTTTTTGGGCTCACGTTGTTGCATGTTATATTGTTAACTAAGTCTCTTAATCTATTTTAATGCCCTAACAATGTGAAGTTTTTAAATTACGTTTCGTGCGACCACTTCCTCGTCTTTACTGTATCATCCTCAGGTTGTATGCCAGAATTTGTGCGAATTATTATCGTTTTCAATTATTGTTGTCCTTTCAGCCCATATACACCCACTGCAAGGAATAGGACTTCCCGAAAGATATCAACCATAATCGTTACGCTTGGCAGGCTGGTTGGCGATTGCAGTGTGGTATTATGGTACGCAGAGAACGCTGCTGTCCATACTCTAGAGCAGTGATTCCCAAAGTGAGGTATATCGACCCCTAGGGGTCTATGACAACCTGCAAGGGGTCTACGTCAGCGAAAAAAAATTTGGGAGTCCATGAAATGAAAATGGGGGTCCACGATAGTGGATCTCAACACATACACTGATAGTACCTATTTACTTACATCATAATATCTTATAATATCAAAACATTTACATTATTTATAAAAGTACCTATAAAGTATATATTTTATGTTATTTTTTATAGTTTATTTTACGGATATTTAATGTTACATATATTTTACATAACAGACACAAAATTTTCTTTTTAGTAGTTTTAATTTAAATTCAATTAATAAATGTATAAATTAACATGTGTTTTTACTTTAAGTTTTTAACACTAAACTTCACTACGGTTATAAATTTACAGAAATTCAATATCAGGTAAGTAGGGGGTCTACCCAACACGGAAAAACATGACAAGGGGTCTACGACACAAAAAAGTTTGGGGAACTCTGCTCTAGAAACTTGTTTGTTATATTTGATTACATTACCGGAATCAAACCCGCGACCTACAATCGCAAGTCTCAGTCCTCCACCCCTAGGCTACATTATACAAAATCAATATATTGATTTAAATATTTAAATTATTATTAAAAGAGAAATTCTTTCTGTGATACCTCTGGGTGAGTCATTACTTCACTCGCGCAAATGACCCGGCCCAGATATCGATAGCAAATTAAATAGAGCAAGCAATCGGTGAAGAGAGCAAATAAAGTTTCTAAATTGACTCATTTGGTTTACCGTTTTATTTACAAATTTTGGTTTATTTTTCAATTGCTATATTTACTGACAAATTATCCTGATATACTTCGTATTGTCAAAGTTACTCGCCTGTCAAATTTTTTTTAATTTCATGATTATTCAGAAATGTTACATGGGAATGAATTGGCAAGTGAGTAGGAGCGCTCTACAGCAGCAGAACTTAGCCTTTGAGGCTTTAAGATGGAGTGGAGACCACAGAGCCGCAAGCGCAGAGTAGAATGTCCACCCACAAGGTTGATAGACGTCCTTATTAAAGATAAGACAAAGATTAAATACATTTATTTAACATTTAACAGGACTCTTATTGATCGTCTAATTTTTATTTTTGACTCTACTCTGCATCGCAAGGTTATAGTTGTAGAGAAGAAGTAGGAAGAAACTCCACAACAACACCATATTTTAATAAAATTATTACAGATTTAAACATATACACTTTATCAGATATAGCCTAAATGCGATCAAAATAAGCAGGCGACGTCACTGCCGAGGATTCTTATCATTTAAAAATTCGTTTATTGAATAATAATCTTCTTCTGTCAACTTATTTACTCGTATTAACTAATTTTATTATTAGTAGTATAATGATAAAAGTCGACAAAATACTTTTTTTAACGTTTGGCCGTTTTTGTAGACCTCTCGTGCGCCCCTATCATGTGTAAGCAGGGAAAATATTTAGAATAAATTTTTCATAGATTTTTTTGTTATTTTCACGCTCCACTTTTGTCATTCTTAACATCTTTCGTTCATTCCTCTGTTGTGCTTTTCATTCTCTTCCATTCTTTTTCATACCTTATTACCTTTCATACATCGCCTCTCTTTCTTCGACTTGCCTTCAAAATACAGTAACAGTTCAAATTTTTTTATTTTTGATCTTTATTTTACACTTTTTTTAATTTATTTAGGTTTTATATTGAATACATTATCCTTTACAACTATACATTTCTATATCACAATATTTATTTCAGTTTCTCCCAGCTTATACATAATTTTTATCTCTCTTTTATTGAATAACGTGTCATTCTTTTGTATTACTATTTTGATTATCATTCTACAGCATTCTAGAAAGATCTAGCATCATTTTTCGCTAACTAACGAGACGATGTTACTTTCCTCTCTCCTTTCCTGTTGGATGTCGACAGCTTAGAACTGTAAATCTGCCAAGACTTATGTCCAGTAGTGAATGTCCTTTGGATTCAATGATGATATTCATCTATTATCATCTCAGAAAGCCTTTATAATCTAGACTGCATGAACTATTCGTGGATATCTCATCTGCAATACAAAAATTGTGTAGGTGTGTACAAAATTATTCCATAAAAGTTACTCTAAGAACGTACGTTGTAAAAAGAAAAAAAGAAAAGAAAGGTATACCTTTAAAAAAAGAATTCGAAGTAATTTGTGTTGGAAATGTCCCCGCATTGCCAACCACAAATCACTCTAACGTGCCACGTCAGTTGAGCCGCTCGATGCTATTAAAATAGACAGTCGACGAAAATAAATCGTGTTACAATTCTACTCCACGCCAATCAAGTTCTAAATCAACGAGAACTTGAATTAAAACCTCCTTCGTGTTCATCTTCAGTTGAACTCGATAAGGGATATAAATTTAAATAATTTTTCGAATAATAATGTTTACTATAGGTTACAAATAGTTTAATGTATGCAAGATTAGCAGCATGACCTTGGACTTTATTTTGTTGAGATCTATTCTTTTAATCGTACATACTAGTTTATTATTTTCACTCAGTGGTTCGTTTAAGTCAATTCTACGTCAATATAGTCACGTCAGCCAATAGATGCTCTCTACGAAGTAAAAGCTTTTCCCATAGCTCACCACAATGCGCTGCACCAATCCAACCTATGCCGTTGATCCAACCATTGGGAGGTCTGACCACACCCCGTCTACCGCCTCGTGGTCGCCATTCAAAAAAACTTGGACCTCCACAGCCATCTGTTGCATGAGCGACTCACTCACTGCCACTTCATATGAGCAATTCTTCGAGATACGTCCGTGATCTTGATTCTTCCGCCCATCTCCCAGCAAAGCTCTCTCCATTCCTCTCTGGATGACCTTTAGCCTTCTTATGAGGCCTGTCGTATGTGATCAAGACTACCTCCGTATTGCCTCACCGGCAACACACATTAGGCAAAGACCTTTGGTCATATACCTTCATCTTCAGATATTGTAGGATTATGGACGAGAAGAGATTTCGGAGCTTTCCGAAAGGTACCAATCCGAGTTAGATTCTAGCCCAGCGGTGGAGGATTAAGACTTGCGAACGTAGGTCGAAGGTTTGACTCCCTGGGTCAAGTATTTGTAAATCACACAGTGTACATTAATTATATAGTATTGTCGCTGGTCACAAACAAGTTTACAGATTATCACACTGCGATCGCCAACCCATTTTCCAAGCTTGGCGATTATAGCATATCCCGTAGATATCTTTGGGGGAAGCTTGTTCATATTAAGCGTCTATAGACTACAATGACAACGACGACTTTTAATCCAAAAATCAATGATTCAAGAAATAATATACAATGTTATGATAATGAAGTTAAAAGAGATTTTTTAAAATTGGAATTACTGCATATTACTTTTAATTATTGTTTATTAGTCCCTGCAGATTGTGTATTGCCAGAAGTTATTTATCTATTGCATTTCAATTTAAAAATATAGGTATCATATTTCAAAGTAATCACTTTATACTTTATACACGGTTATTGGAAATATGTGTAAAAACTTAATACACATTTACTTATACATAAATACACAAACTTAATAAAAATTTTATACACACGAATGAGCTATATATAACACTTTTAGACTGTAAAATCTAATTGTGATTAATCACCCTGTATATAAAAATAATATAGAGCTTCTTTGCTTACATAAATCAATTAGGAAAACAGAATTACAGTGATGCAATAAATTACAAATGTGTACGAACCCAAGTTGCGTCTTAACAATGCCTTTTAATTAACCATATAATTACACTGAGTTATTTAAAGTAATTTTAGGCTTTCATTGATTATATCTACAATAAATTATATTATATATCAACTAAGAAACGGTAAATAAGCGGATAACAGACTAGTCTTCAGTTCGAATCCCAAAAAGTTGATATAAACTTCAAAGAAAAATTAAAATGGGTAATATATCACTTGGATCGGAACACTCAAAGAATAAAAATGTATGTTTGTTCGTTTACTATTTAATGACTTTGTACAAACCGCTTTTAACCCTTAAATGCATAATGATGAAAAATTGCAAAATACCACTTAAACGTAAAACAAATAAATACTACACTTAAAAATAAATGCAGTGTTGTACATCTGCAACATAAGGTTTTTTTTATAAAGAAAGTATTAAAAATATTATATATATATCTTTTTCTTTTTTTTCCGTGCTTTGTAGTGTACATATAAATACTGTCGGATATATTTTTTTTAATGTATAAATAAAAAACATGCATTTAAGGGTTAAAGTGGCGCACACATAAATTAAAACAAACTCGATTATCTACCACTTCATTGGAAGTGTTTCTAGAATTTTCCGAATCATAAATACAGTA
This sequence comes from Battus philenor, assembly GCF_028537555.1. Taxonomy (NCBI): domain Eukaryota; kingdom Metazoa; phylum Arthropoda; class Insecta; order Lepidoptera; family Papilionidae; genus Battus; species Battus philenor. The sequence goes on along the minus strand of NW_027181673.1, from coordinate 14,833,890 downwards.
CATGTGCAAATAAAACTTAATAAAACGGATGTAGGGAATGAAAATGAAAAACACAAATTGGCCGTCGGAGCTTAACGAAGCATGTTCTATATAAATTAAGAGAACGCCTTAATTAAAGTGGCGCGAGTACTGTTTTACAGTTAGCTGTTACGTGGCATTGATAATGAAAATTCAATGAAACTAGACAAAAGAAAACTCAGTAATAAATAGTATTAAAATTATATGATAATACCAACTTGAACTCTGAGTCTTATTTGCAAACTCATAATCACTCAATAGGCTACGTAAAAAAAGCTGTTCCTGTAATTTTTTTATTTATAACGTTGAGAATTGTTCGCTAGGCGCAATGAAAACGTTCATGCACTGAGCTTCCGTGTGAGATTGAATTAGAAATGAGGAGATCTGTACAAGACCCAAGACCTCCGATATAACTCGAAGACTTATTCGCTAAATACTTATTGCTCATCTAGTACATCTGAAGAGTAAGCTAGTTACTAATCATAGTCAGCTACTGTCAAAAATATACTGGTGTAAAAAAGCAAAATCATAAAATAATGAAATCTATTTTATAATTCGCTTTAAAAACGTAAATAATTATAATGTGAAACACAAAACTAAATAGAAAGATTGAGATAATTTTTTTTTCTTTCTTTACACGGTGACGAATTTTGACGGCCGCGTGGGATTTACTCAGATAGAATACTTAATAGGATTAAATCCCTTTTGTCTTTATTTTTATAATCGGAAATAAAATGTTATAAATAAATTATATCAAATAATGACCCAAAATACTTTATTCAAATATTAATCATACTTTTTTATAAAAAAACATTTGAAGATGTTAAAAACGTGATTGGATTTAAAGGAGTGAATGTATAGGTTATTTTTTGCCTGTATAATTTTTATTACATTTTTAAGTTGGTAATAAAAGTTGTGAATATTTTTATCTCTCTCTCTCTTACGACACTAGTTTCTTACGACAAACCTCAAAGTCAAGTCGTCTGTTTTTGCGTGCAACACAAATTTATTTCTTCCTCTCATTTTTAGCTGATGATTCTGCATTACCTGAATCCAGCGACTTCCGGCAACCTTAAATATGTCGTCAGTCCTCGCAATGGAGGGTCTATCCATGCCTCGGCTCACCAGCTCCTGGTCGCCAATTAAATATTGTTTACTATATATCTGTGCAGGCTTAAGCCTCCCAGAATTCCCCAGAGGGAGAAGGCGTCCAAAAGCTACGTGGTGGTCTAATATCGGAAAGGAACTGGAAACCCTTCAACTTGATGCAGAAACAACCCAGTATAGAGTGGCCTGGCGCAAATTGATAAGGAGACCCGACCCCAAATAAAAGGAAAAGGGAAGGAAGAAGAAGAAGATATATCTGTGCAGGCTTAAGTCATTTATGATTTTTAAAATTTTATAACTGATATAAATACATGAGTGTGTTTCTGTATTCGTATCTGAAATAATAATTCTTATTCTAGATTAATTAAGAATAATAAGTAATTGAAAATGAAAATGAAAGAAAAATAAAAATTCATATGAATTATTATTCGAAGACACCGGAATATTAAGTTCAAAATGTATCTTCCTAACTTACGAGCTTAACAGAATACCTGTTAAGTTAGTAAAAGTTCATCACGTATGCTTTTAAAAGCTCAAGTCACGAGCTCGCCGGAGTGAATATCACGTGTAATGGTTTCGGCAAGGGAGCAGCGGATATAAACGTCGTATGGATTTTATTGAGGCGCGTGCGGTTTAATCTATGTTTTTCGATCTACGTGATTCTATTTTCAATTCTAACGTTCACGTTATTTTAACAATAATTAAAATTACGTTAATAATTGAGTACACTATCTACTATTATATTACTTACGAAGAGAAGACTATCAAATTGTGTTATATATATATATGTATGTATATGTATATACTCTATGTATTCGTATGTACGTACATCCTTATATGCCCTCTCATTCATGTCTCTCATCTCCATTCAAAGTTTGTCTGGTAGATACCACACCGAGCAACAAAACTGCCCTTTGTAACCATTATATAAATTGTTTCTTTTTTTAGTTATTACCTATGGTTTACAATAAAGTGTCAATAAATATATATATATACATATATATATAACGGTGTCGTTTCCAACATTTATTATTTTAGACAAGTTTAATTTGAAACATATGAAAGTATGACAACATTCAAGGTTAAAAAAAGAGATTGATTTTTTTCCGACAAAAATAATACCATTCGTAGCACTGCTCCACAAGTAGGTCACAAGTCCCGTAGCCCCGGGAGAGATCGCGTCGCGCCTTCGGCCTCCGAGGGAGGTGCGGCCTCTCGCCTCCGTGTTTGTGCTTTCCGCAGGCAAAGAACGGTCATTGAATTTTAAGTATATAACTCCGAGACCAATGTAACCATTCATTGTTAACTTAATTTAACTTACTTTTGATATTAACATTATTTCCAAGAAAAATTACTTTTAATTAAATCTGAGAAACAACTAAGTATTACAAATAACAAATTTTATTATAAATAGTAACTTCTTAGTAGTTTCTTGTTCGTACTTTACCATGTTCATGTTTTGCCAAAAATTATGGAGACACACACACACTTACACATACATTTTCGTCTGGCCCCGATTTAATGAAGTCAGGAGGTCTTGAGAAGAAGATGTATGCTGCAAATTTTATCTTGAAACTCTTTCTCTTCTCACCCATGCTTGGGAACTTACGAGCGCGAATTCTTCGACCGTGCTAAAGGACTTGGGAAAAAGAGAGCAGGAACGAGAGAACCTAGCCTGAACAGCCACTATATTAGGGAAAGCTGCGTCTAAATTCCTCCCGCGAAGTGAGTTTATATATATATACATACATACACACACACATATATATTTATATATACATATATGGATGTATATACACACACACACACACACACATATATAGATGTCAATAAAATATACACGTACCGAAGAACCGTTAATCCACAGCTTTGAACGAAGTCGACTCCCTTTGAACAATCATCTTGTTCGACAAGCCTTGCCTTCAACAACGCACCACAACAGGACACCGTGTTGACAAACATACTACGCGATGTCCAAACTTTTTACGATATTACTCCCTAGGGTGTGTAAATAGCGATGTCATTTTTATTAAAGAAGGCAATGTATGAAAGCCTTTTTCAACAGATGGGAAAACTCTAGTGGAGGCTTTTGTCCAACAGTAAATGTCAAATGGCTAAAATAATAATTATGGTGATGAAGTATACGGTATAGAACAACAAGGTGTTTACTCCATGCTGCTGTGATCAAAAAGTCATTGAGAAAGCAAATATTTGTTTTTTAAGTTGGTAGAACTGTCATATGACTCAGCACCGATCATTTTAAAATATGCTGTTTTATGTTTCAAGCTAGTCAAGTCTTCTTGGTCAATGTCAAACTGCATTGGTTATTCGCAACTTTTTTGCCTAAAATTCGAATCATATATATAAGGTGCGTATTCGCCTGATTTGTCTTCGTGATACTTCTGGCTATTCAGCAAACTCAAAAAGCTAGTGAGGGGACGCCGTTGTTACATGATTGAGGAGATAAAAAACGAATCATACGTCTAGAAAGCTATATCTGAAATAGACTATTCCGACTGTTTCAAGGACTGGAAAAAGCGTCGACAATAGTGTGTTTTCGGACAGGAGGAAATTGATTTGAAAGAAAAAATAAACAATTTACATTTTATAAAAAAATCACCTTACTTTTTGATCATAGTTTTATAACCAAACATTTATAGTTTATCTATTGTTAAATATTATCTATATGTACATATTTATATATCACAGTTTTACTCGTGTGTAAACATACAGAAATTACTATATAACAAGCTATGTACTTTATATTACATATATAATACAATAAGAAGGACAAAACAACATAGTATTTGTATACATAATGTACTGCTCAGGCTGCAGTCGCTGATCAAAATGATGATGACAGAAGAAAAGCGCTGTCGCAGTGTTTGTTTTACACTCAGTGGAGACAGTGTCACTACTTGTAAAAGTCTTATATATGCTAGTTTATTTTATTACTAAAGATATATAAATACATTTAAAAAAATTTTAAGTTAAACGGTTTTTTGATACCCATATTTTGGTGGTTGTGGAAAAATATGTACTTAGTCCGCCATATTGGAACGGCGTCCATCTTGAATTTTAAATTTTGACATAATCATCGTGTTTTACTAGTGTAGCCCTTTCATTTGATACCCATATTGAGGAGGTTAAGGAAAAATATGTAACACGCCAATTTGTATCGGCGGCCTATCTTAGATTTATAATGTTATTGATTTTATTATATTGTATTGTCATCTAAATTAAATTTGTATACCAAATTTCAGATCAATCTGACAACGGGAAGGTACTTAAATTTCAGTTTCTTATTTTGACCCAAATAAATTCTGTACGGGTCGAACTAAATAAAACCGTTAAAAATATGTAATATACATGAATCTGATGTTGTTCCATCACGTGTATATATTAACATATTACATGTTTCCGGCAGAAACAGTTAATGGAGTGCAATGGTAAAGAATTTATGGGTGACTTGGCTTTAGGTTGCCCCGGAGAGCCGGTCGCGTGGAAAGGCCCCCTTTCCATATCTCATTTCGTTTCCCAATAGTCATTTATGCGTAGAGGGCGATGTTTGGATACATTTTCTTACTTTATTTTTCACGGAAGTCATTTTACTTTGCCAAACTCTAACAGGATTCGATTCTAAATTTACATCGCGTTTGACATCCACAGAAAAACATGGTAATATTTAATAGATAGATTTGTTATTAATTTTTTTTTTGTCTCTAATAATGATTGATAACAAGATACGTTTGAAACATTTAACTTTACAAGATCGATTCTACGTGGATTTGATTTATTAAAAGTAAAAAAAAATTCGCAAAAAAAATATTCGGGTTCCATCACAAAGATCATTTATTTCACGACACGCTATTAAAACGGATATGCGCACAAAAAAAACAAGTTGCACAATAAAACAGCAGTAAAACCGGCGAGCACCGAGTTACTGTGGGTGCTAAATAACACCGCGCACCATATGCGTGGACGATATCGTGGGAATATTTCGTTAGACTCACGCCGGCCCGCGGTGACGTTGGCTCGCAATTTTTCCCAAAGTTTTCCGCATCCCCTTTCCTCTTTTCAATTGTAAAGGAGCTAACACACTTACAAATCATTGATGTATTTTATAATTACCTTTACTTGTCTAAAATAAAAATGTATCAATTTATCATGGATTCACAAGTTATTTTTTATAGCACCCATTTTTGGGGTCCTCTCGTTCACCCAACCACGTGTGGGGACAGGGACGTAACTCGAGAATATTTTTTTTCATTTTCTACTTTAATTTCACTTCCTCCTTTCGTCCTTCACATTCAAGTCGTCTCCCACTCCTCACCTTCCGGGGAGGAATGCCTTCTTATATTGTCAACTTCTTTCTTAGACCACAGTTTTGACTCAATTTGTTCTATTTTATTTCCCCCATGTAGGTAGTTTATTGAGAGTGATTAGTTATAGGTATAATATCTGTGAATATATAGCTCATTTTAGATCAAATAATCTATAGTCCACCGTATCCAAAAACCTAGGGTGTTAGAAATAATAACGTGAGGTATAGAAGGAAAAACGTTTTCAAAATTTGAATTATTCACGTATTTATATTATCACACACACTGTACAGACGGAAGATATGTCGAAATAAATTGACTGCAACAAATCAACGGCTCGGTGATCAAGTTATTTAAGTACATTTCACAGGACAGACTGCAACGTATCAAAGGCTCGGTGATCAAGTTATTTACAGATCAAGTAAATTTCACAGGACAAACACAAATAATTTTATTATAATTACGTTGTACATAAATAACAATTGTGATGTGGAAAAACATTTATGTAATAATTAACATAATTTGTGCCCGGAAAATGAATTATGCGCCTACGAACGGTTGCGCATCGTTCCCTAGTTCAAATCCGACTCCCCGAGAACTGCAACGGCCGCGGGCGCACGTGCTGCGCCTTGGCAACCTGCCAAAACGCAAGCAAGAGCGCGTATAGTGCACGCCGTGCGAGTGAGTGAGACGAGTGGGCGAGACGAGCAAACGGTTGAGCGTTGTGACGACGTCCGCGGGAACTTTCACATATGGCGGCTTTTTATGTAGCAATATTATTACACAATGTTAGAGAAATAAAATGTAAAACTAATCAATGTATCTATTTACTGGTTGTTTTTAATTCTTTAATAAGAAAATGTACAACATCCGAAATGCGTTTTTTTAAAACGTTAAAAATATGAGTATGTCAGTGTGTTGGGTCCCTTACCTTCATTCCGGTTATAAAGCTCAGTAAATGGACGCAATATCTTCCCCGCCACGTGGCTCGAATCTCGACAATTCGCGCGGAGACACGCCGAGCGTATATCGCGGTAAGTGGAACGGACTTTATTGAAGACATTTTAGTGGCAAAGTTGTTTACCGCGCCCGGCTTTGTTTATGTTAAAAGCTTCCGTTTTATTCCGGTGCGCTGCCGCCTTTACGAGCAACGGGATACGTTGAGGCTTCAATGCATCTATACTTATTCATGAAATCAATACAAAAAGCTACGACGGCGGTAAGCTTTCGTAGCGTTACTGGCCAGATAAAAGCTCACTTTGATTGTGATTGGAAACACAGCTATATACGCTATTGGTATAATGTATATATTTAAAAAAGCTTCTTATATAATTCATTTAATATTGCGAATTTAATGTCGAAGACATTCTTTTCCATTTAACCGCTATGCGGTGCAGAGAAATTTAACGTGGGTAATTGAAACAAGGCAATTTCATAAAGAACAAAAATAAATAAAAAAGTAAATTCAAATTGAGAACTAAAATAATCACTAAGATGAAAAAATACCTTATGTAAAGAAATGAGTAAAAAATAAATAAAATCGGTGTTTCCGACAAAGAAAAATAATTTAACAGACTTCAGCCATCATTTATTTATTTAAAGCTTTTTGTATAAGTAATCTGTAACGGCAAACTTAATACCGGAGGCTTTCTCTAATAGTTAACCGTTACGCAGTGCAGAGATAAATTAATGAAGGTAATAAACAAGAAAAAAATGAAGGTGAAACAAGACAATATCATAAAAGACAAAAATAAATTATAATGGGCAGGAAAATAATCACGAAGATAAAAAACAATTTAAATAAATAGAACAATGACTATTACTTGCTATTATAATATATAAATATACCATAATATATATATTTAAATATATACATATACTTATCTAATAGATTCAGGCGTTACTTTGCGGAAGTCCATCTTAAGTAAGAAAGGGACTAATATATACCTACTTCCGCTATGCAGCAGTAGTCGTGCAATGAAGTGAACCGTCCGCCAGCTCGCTGTTAAATGCGCGTGCGGCAAACAATGCGAAACACAACTACCACCGTTAAATCGCTCAACACGTGTTTCACCCCTCCACGGGGCATCCTCAGGAGTAATGTTACACCAACCAGTGTACACATTACATTAATATAATAAATAATGGAATTTAATAATCGTGACGATTCCATCAGCTTGTCAAGCGACAGCTTTGGAACCTTCGCTTTAAATGCGCAATGATTTCAGATCATCATAAAACCCAGGGGGGCGTGCTCCAGACTACACTGTATTGCGAAGAAGTGAGTAAAGTCGGTACTATAGGGGGGACATCTAAGTAGACGAATTCTCGAGGAGTGTAGTGTTTTTTGTGTGTACTGGCTATGAACTGGAATTGAGATGTTAAGAAGATTGTTAATACACACAAATAGCGCTGTCGGATAGGCAGTCAAATCTATCTATATATAAATACTGGAGTTTAATTTTAAAATCTGAGAGGCATATACTTTGCGATCTTGTTCTTTTTTTTTATTATGGTCCCCGCTGTTGGGGACCTCTCATTCTCCTATCTCGTGTGGGACAGGGACTTTTTGTTTCTAGTAATTTATTCTTATTTTCTATTATTATCATTCTTCTCTTAGGTGTATCATATTATCTGTCGTACGGTTTCTTTCATTCTACAATTTTCCCAGTCTTTCTCTTTCATTACATTAGCCATAAATCCATCTTCAGCCACTACATTCTAGGTTTCCTTAATGCGATCTTGTTCATATAAACATTAAAAATGAGTAACTTTGAGTATCTGGCCTCTGGCGTTAAAATCAGGGAGGAGACAATAGCCTCCCTGATAGGCGGAAAGGAAACTAGGGAAGAATTCCTCTCATGCTGAAAATAATTAAAAAAGTTATACAAAAAAATAAAAATTTAAATAGACAATAAGAAAAAAGGTGATATAATGTAACTCAAATGTGATATAAAGTGTGATAAAAATGTAAATGAAAGAAAAAAGATAAAATGTAACAAGTAATGAGGGAGGAATGAAAGGACACAGAGCAAAAGTGAAAGAAAGCAGAATTGTGGCATAAAAGAATAGAATGAAAGATTATGTGAAGAATGAAAGTAGAGAATGAAAATAAAAAATTATGTAAAAAAAATTAAATTGCCAATAAAGACCCTGTCCCACCTAAGATAGGGGTACGGGAGGCCCCCAATAACGGGGGCCAAAAAAAAAAAGTATCTGGCCTCCTCTTTCAGTAGATTAGCATTCCGTTTTGGTGTTAGCTTACTACCTATAATGCATAAATAAATAACGATTTACGTACATAAATATAAATGTGTAATAGAATGAAGATATTTTGACTGGTAAGCATAGATCTCACCTATAGATTTCCAGCAAGATCGGTAGAAAATGTCGTTAACTCTTCACAGCCTTTCCCGTAGTCTTCCCCGTGATCTCTTTTTGTCTTTATGTCAGCAGACGGTTGTATCAGGATTACTGACAGACATGACATTTAGTCTTTGATTTGTTTGTATTTCTATTCCTCAGAGTGTAGAAATATAGTGTAGAAACGTTGGCATCTATTTTGTTTATTTATTTATTTTCATAACAGTCTGTGACGATTATATAACATTTATGTGTGTATATATATATATATATATATATATATATATATATATATATATATATGCACAATCTGGATTCTTCATAGGGCAGCTAGATCTTGAGATAGTAACATCACGAAGTCTGATGTGTATATTCATTCTAACTTCGTACTTATATCGACCCAAATGAACAATTTTAGTTCTGGGGAATTCCCCTTTTCGATGCGCCGCTGACGATGATTTAATGTTGCCACGTCAAACTCATAAAAATATTATTCATTTATTCAACATTGAAACTTTTAACAGAACTCTAATTGATCGCCAACTTATTATCTATTTATTTTTAATCTATTTTATTTTTGAATCTACTCTGTTTCGCAAGGTGTTATAGATGTCTAGAAGAAACAGGAAGAAACTCGACTACAACGTATCTTTTATTAAAGTCTAGCAATACAGATGTAAATATATTCACTTTATCAGATATAGCCTAAATGACACCATAGTGCGACTTTAAAGAAAAAGAAGATGTGTGCACTCTGTGTTTGGCACTAATCGGTGTAACATTACTCCTGAAGATGCCCCGTGGAGGAGTGAAACACGTGTTGAGTGATTTAGCAGGGGTGTTGTGTAATTCGCATTATTTGCCGCATGCGCATTTATCAGCAGACTGGCGGGCGGTGCACTTTATTGCACGACTACGACTGCATGTGCAGAAGTGGCTATATATTGGTCCTTTTCTTACATAAGAAGATGTGTTTTGAATTTTGTAAATTGTAGCATTACTGAGTATAATGTTTTGCGGAATTTAAAAATCTGATTCCGTTTATTACAAATGAACCATAGTAAACATGTAAACATAAATAAACATTCCATTAACTCTCAGCCAAACCTTATATATATTTCAGTAATTAAAGACCCAATAATGGTTGATGTATGTTCCTCGATTCGAACAATTGCTTCGTGTATTATAAACGTTCCATAAATAACTAATATTGGAATTAAGTTCAGCTTGGGATGTTACATGATGGTTATAATAAACCAAACGCTTATTACTCTTAATGGTACAAAGTTACTGCGACCAACTCAAACTAAATAACTAGATATAAATTCATAGTATATTTGTATTCGATGAAGGTAGACGTGACAGGTAAAAACAGCGCAATATTTCCATGTTTATACATTGAAACTTTTCTGTTCAACACAAATAAGAAATGTTTACTTATATTTCTCCTTTTTTTAAAATAGAGTATATATTGATCTTTAGTTCAGTTTTTTTATACAATATGAAGTTGTTTCGATGGACCTCATAAGAAAGCTCAAGGCTATTTGAAGAGCAATGGAGAGTGCTATGCTTTGTTTTAAAGCAAGATCAAATCAGAAATGAGGAGATGTGTAGAAAAACCAAATGCACTGAAGTAATTTAAAGAATTTTACGTATGAAGTGACAGCGGTCAGCGCACATCACTAGTGCGAAGCCGTGGGGGGGTGAAGGTTCCTCGACGACCACGAACAGGTAGTCGTGGGCCCTGCCCCCACTAGGTGATCTTACAGTTAAAGTCCCGAGAAGCCGGTGGATGCTACTCGAGAATCTTAACTCCACTTGGCCACACGAGTGATGAAACCCAGCCAAATGCCACTTAAGACCAGCAGTTTTTATTACTTACATTAATTCATGCTATTATCTTTTCTTTTTGTCTATATCAGAGTTCCCCAAACTTTTTTGTGTCGTAGACCCCTTGCCATGTTTTCCCGTGTTGGGTAGACCCTCTACTTACCTGAAATTGATTTCCTGTAAATTTCTAACTGTAGTGAAGTTTAGTGTTAAAAACTTAAAGTAAAAACATGTATATTATACATTTATTAAGTTTTTACAAGTTCAAAATGTATTGCGACCACAAAGCGAATACAAACATCTTGCAACTTACACAATTTTATAAATATATATTTTTTTTTTTCTACTTCATAGGTACTTTTATAAACAATGTTAATGTTTTGATATTATAAGATAGTATGCTGTAAGTAAATAGGTACTATCAGTGTATGTGTTGAGATCCACTATCGTGGTTTCATTTCATGGACCCCCAAGGTTTTTTCGCTGACGTAAACCCCTTGCAGGTTGTCATAGACCCCTAGGGGTTGATATAGACCACTTTGGGAATCACTGGTCTATATCAAGATAAGATTGCGAGAAGATTCTTTATTGATAGAAGCTAGAATCAAATAAGAGGTTTTCAAACACGTGTTTACTTTGTCATCACTTTTACAATTATTCGCATGCTTACAGTTTTTAATTTCTTTAATAATTAAAAATCATTATCACTACCACAGCTGATGCCGGATAGAGAAGACTAAATAACGTGAAACGTGAAATAAGGTTACAATGACGTAAATTGAAATAGATTATCTTTTTAAACAACATATTAGGTAACAAAGGAAGAAGTTTGGTTTAACAGTGTCCCAAATGCAATTTATTTGTATAACAGACGACACGCACACAAACTAAGACAAAATATTTAGTTATTTTGGTTTAAGTATTAGAAACGTAAAACAAAATTATGAAGTAATAATTAGATATAAACAGTGTCCCTCAATGACATACTTGTTGTAAATAGAAGGCATTTACACATTGTATATATAGATTTAGTAGATAATTTAGGAATAGGAAATCAATATATTTTATACTTATATATGGACCACGTTATTGGATATATTTTGCAATGATTTTTTCACGAACCTTCCAATTTTCACCATCTCTCTCTCATCCTTTACTTGTCTCTTTCTTCCTTCATATTTTTTATAACTCTCACAGCATTCATTTACATTACATTCACGCCTCGCCTCCCATTCTTCGCTACATTTCTTGAAATTGTAATTACTTCCAAAAAAAAAAATTTTTTTTTTGTTCAATTTTTGTTTTTTTATTTTATTCTTAACTATTACAACTTTCTTATAATACATAATAATTTATTCTAAATATTTTAAATAACTCAAGCTATAACAATATCTTCTCGTTACACGATTTTATTACCCTTAATTACATCACTTATCAATTTGTAACAAAACCGCAAGAAAGTGTAGCTTTCTTCTTCCAAAAGAGAAGCGATGCTGCCGCAAGTAATGTTCTAACACATTTCCATTTCACAAGCCTAATGTATATTATATGGTAGTAAATTGAAAAATAAAATAAATAGATTAACATATAACTATAAGCAATCTAAATACATAATAAGAAAGTAATTATTAAGTACTGTACAGATAAAAGAAACTTATTAAATAATGAATTAGCGGCGAGGAAAAATGTAAATGTAATGATAATTTTACCAATATAAAAGCTCCCTGCCATTTGGCGCCACAGGATTACATGTAGTTTAAATAAAAGAAAAATGGTTGACATTGATTTTTGCGATGATTTTTATAAATATTCATTTTATTTAAATTTGTTCGACCATTTTATGTGTGGTAAATATATAGAATTGTTTGATCATATTTACCATAAAAACCTACTAGATGGCGCTAGTCAATAAGCCTCATAGACGTGGTACTGATTTACCGACGTGCTGTTTAAAACCATTCAAAATACCTTTATACATGCTCCACAAAATAAATAACTATATATACCAAACATGGTGTTTCGGTCTTAAGAGCAGAGTTCTGTCCTTTAAGAGCAGCCTACTATTATCTACAATGTGTAATTGTTGATATAGTACACCTATCCCCCGATTTACACGGTAGATACGTTCCGAGAAAAACGTGTAAAACGAAAATTTAAAATTTTCAAGTCAAAACCGCGTAAATCGAAAATCTTGCAGAAAATTTATGATTTTGGTATTTAACAGTTGTGATTTTTTTCAATAATTTTAGGTGTACACAGAAATAAAAATAAAATGAATTGACAAGTTAAAATATATAATATGTTACGGAAAAACGTAACAAACGTTTTTATTTTTTTAATTTAATTACAATATACATTAAACAGAAGAACAAAAAATGGTGATGGTAATAAAATCGGTTATTAAAACAAAAAAAAACTTTTTTGGAAAACCGTGTAAAAGCGAAAACGTGTAAAACAAGTACCGTGTAAATCGGGGGATAGGTGTATATTATTTCTTATATATTAATACGTAAGATGTCAAGATATCTTCTAATTTCGAATATGGAATAATTATATATAAATATATTACTTTGGCTTTACAGATGCCTTGTCAGTTGATTAGATAGAGAGTATAAAATATTATATTTTAATTTATGTAGTCTCTTACATGAGAATAAATTAAAAAAAAACTTATTTGTAGCTCGAAATATGTAATTATCAAAATTTTCCATCTTAGTAAAATTTTACTTGTGCAAACATCGTGCGTAGGATCAAACACAGTAAATTGAAACAAACAGTTGTTCTGATATAACCAACAGTCGTAAACAGTTAGGAGGAAACTTCATGGCAGGCCGTGTAACGCCGGGGGCTGGAGTTATACTTCGGCGGTCGGACCGCAGCCAACTTAAGCAATAAGGAATGCTTTGGCGGTATAATTGCTCGCATACCCAAGTTTTGGGATATTTTTTACATTCACTTCGTATTTCTGGAGTTAAATGAGGCTTTTAACATTTTTAACTTGCTAACAAAAGTGTAAATATTTTGAAAGACGCCGATTTATGTGGTTTCTTTGAGTTCTCTTAACTGCTAGGTGAAGTCGTCAATTTTTGCGTGCAAATAATTTCTTCTACTTTTCAGCCGATCGTTGCCCATTGCGAGGAATAGACCTCTTCAAAATTTTTTAGGTTATTTTGACACCCACTATATACACAGTAGATATATTCCTTGAAATACAAGCAAGAAAAAACGTGTAAAAAATAAAATGAAAAACCTGTAAATATTTTCCAAAAAAAATCGTGCAAAAGAAGTAATTAAATATATATTACATTAGTATTTATAAAATGCAAATATTGTTTTTTTTCTTACAAGCAATTTTTAATTTTTCTATTAAACATGTAAATTTAATTGGTGATCAGTTTCAATATATAAGTACGAAATATATAAAAATTAAAATTGAGATTTATACAAATTCTTCTGAAGAACAGCTTCTTCGATCACTCTTGTCTGTTGTCTATCATCTCTCTTGTTGGTCTATCATCTTGCTTGGCAACGTGCTCGCACGGTAACTTGCCGCCGCCAGCTAATTGCGTACATACGAAAAATCTTTAAAATGTTTAGGACAACCTCATAAATTGATTTGGATTTTTTTTACAAGAATCCAGTCTTTCTGTGTACATATAAAAATGGATGCCATTTTACTGTAGCGAAAGTAAAATTGTAATTGGTTGATAAGATTTGTTGTTAAGCAAACAAACATAACGCATGTACAAACGCGTTATGTTTGATAATTTCGTTACATGATTATGATATATACGGGACAGGTTCGCTGTATTTGCGTAATTTGGCAATCCGCGGTCAACCGCAAATACACAAGCCTGCCTTTACACGGTAATTATTAACAACCAAATGACCTAAACGTTGAAGTACAGTCAGTTACTTCTAAATAGGCGGTTCGATTTCTTTTTAACTTTTCACTTTTAAACTTTTATATATATATACGTACAAATATTTACACATAATTTATATATATATATATATATATATATATGACTAAAGAGCACTTTTTTGCCTTTAAAATAGGATATAGTGTAGCATCTCATAATTATTTATATTCATTTCGTATACTTTCCCACGTAAATATTTATATATATACATACATACATACATATTTATATATATACATACTTATATATATATATATATAAGTATGTATATATATAAATATTATATATATTTATACATACCTATTTCTGTAACAAAAAACTGTGCGAGAAATCTACTATTGCCAAAATTATAATTGGCGTTTTTAATTTGGTTTATGGTTCTGCTGGTTCTAAATTATTTTGTGGTATTGTATTAAAATGAATTAGATAATATTTTAGTCGAAACTTTGGTACAGTCAGTTATAGTTATAGGTTTCCAATATGTCCGGCTTAAAGCGACCCTTTCCATAAATCTTAACAAAGTCATCTGTCCATTTTCTGTGTCGTACGTCCTGCGCTGCTAAAAATATTTTTGTTGTTTATTTTCATTTCATAAAATATATCAATAATCTGTTTACGTCATTATTAAGAACTTCGGAAGACGTTTGGTGAAGGTCGCTTTCTATCGGTTTTATAATCTATAAGGCGAGCCCATAGGTGGCCCACAGCTGGACATATACCTCCCTTATAGACTTGTGGTAGAAACAGTAGGAAACTACCTGCATGCAGCTTTGTCCAATAACCTTATCAAGGTCATCTGTCTAAATTCTGGGCAGAGGTCCAACGCTGCCCAGTTACCGCTTAAGAACTCTAATGACAAGTGCCCCGCGCATTGTTACTTCAACTTGCGACCACTATGCTATCTTGAAATCATTAAACAAGATCAATTGAGGTGACTAAAAACGATAACGAATGAGATTTTATTTCAAAGTTTCATTTATTTAGAAAACGATTGACGTGGAGTTGAATTGTAAATCGATTTATTTTCGTCGACTGTCTAATAACATCGAGTGGCTCTACTGATGCGGCATTAAGATTGATTTGAGGTTGGTAAAGGGATTTTTGAACATATTTAAAAAATATTTTTTTGATTCTTAGGTATTAAAGTGAAGACTACAAACACAAAAAGAGTAAAGTGGACAAGCGACCTAGGTCGTCTAAAGAGACAGTATTCATGCTGCATCGTTTTTTATGGCCCCTGAGAAGATCCTGCACTATTTGGGAGATCCAATCACACAACCGCCTTATCATTTAAATATTTATTTAATAACAGACATGCAATCCGCGCGTTGTTTAGCGATCGACTACAGGCAGGCAAGCGCTTGTGCCCCGCGTGGTGGATCTTGTTATTCGTGCGCGAGCTTTTTCGAAGCGGACGGATTTTGTACATTTATGTATTTATTTACAAAGATGCTATGGCCCCCATTTTTTGGAAACTTCTTTTCACATCTACAACTTTGTTTATAGAGATTTACCAAGTCATTTATTTTATTTTCTTCTTCAATTCTTATAATTTCTTCTTGTATTCTTCATCTTTCTAGCTTAAAATTCATGACCTTTATATTAAGTAATACAATTTCATAATTCATTAGTTTCTTAGACTATTTACAGGTACAGTCAGCGTCACGGAAAATCACTGAATGGCATCGCAAGACGGATTATCGTACCAATCTATGGGGGAGTCCTATTCCTTGCAGAGGGCGTCTATCCGTGGACAAGATGATGCTGACATTATATCATTTATTTATGTTTTCATCTGCAACTATTAACTAATCTATAATAATTAAAATGTATATAGGTATTAATAGAGCAGGAAACCAATGAATTTGTGGAATTGTTCCCAGGGCCGGTAAGTTTTGAGGTACTCGTAATATCAACACGAAGTAGAAGATGTGTATTGAATATTTAATCGAGTCAGGCGTTACCTTGCGAAAGTCCATCCTTAGTAGGAAAAGGACCAATATTTAGCCACTTCCGCACATGCAGTGGTAGTCGTGCAACAAAGTGCACCGCCCGCCAGCCCGCTGATAAATGCGTATGCGGCAAACATGTATTCATTCAAGCTTCGCCCGCATTTATACCGATGTAAATTAACAATTTTATTTCTGTGGAATTCCCCTTTTCGATTCGCCTCTAGCGATGACGTAATGTTGATCCTAGAAATTGATGTTCACGGGGCGCGGGGCATTCGCTGATTACCTGCGTGGGTTCGAACTATAAGAGTCCTTCTTTCGCCTGTTTTTCATTCTTTCTGACCCTGCAGTGGTCAAGACCGAGGCGCATCTGATCACTGACTGTTCCGTACTTGGCGCACTAAGAATGGATTGTCAGTTTCGGTTGCAGCTATGGGTCGAAGAAAGAAACATCGCATTACTTATGGACAACGAGGGGATTGATTGAAATTTTTCTAGAGCACTGCAAAAGTATTATAGGAGAGACAATTAAAAGGAAAACTGGTATAAGACTAGTCAAAATTAAATTCAAAAATAAAATAAAAAAAAAAATTAAAAAAAAATCAAAGTTAAATCTGTAATAAATGTAAATAAAATAGGAACGTAAAAATAAATTATGATGGATTGTAAATATAAGATTAAACTAGCGGGAACGCGACGAAAGTATGGTAATAAATGAAATAAAAATATATAAAAAAATGTATTACTTTCTAATAAAATCACTTTGTTTCTCTATAATATTTAAGTTTACGTCATATGACTGCAATATTAAATGATGAAGTTATCTATAAAATTGTGTAACAATTTTTGTAAAAATAACTTAAATGAAAAACATAAATACATGTATATTCCTCATAGATAATACGCTTGTAGTACAGATTTTTTTATGGCCTCCACTATTGGGAGCCTCTCGTACCCCCTATCTGGTATGGGACAGGGACTTTTGTTTTTATTTATTTAATTTTTCACAATAGTTTTTTTTTATTTTCGCTCTCTTCATTTATGCATCCTTCGATCTTTCATTCCGTGTTCATTCCACATTTCTTCTTTCATTCTCTTTCGCTCTGTGACCATCCATTACTCTCTCATTATACATTAGTATATTATTTATTTTATTTCTGTTTATTTACATACTTTTGTTTTACATTTGTTTCAATTAGGCTTTATAATTCTATTTATTTACAATTTACTAAGAGTTGTTACCACTATTACTTATGTAGTACAGATATAAGTACATTAGAAATGTGAATAACATTTAAAATTACTTTCTGTTTAAATAAAACATGAATAATACATTCTGCGAAGAGGGAGTTTGAATCAATCTTGTCTGCCTACCACAACGCTACATACCGACACAACCTAATGACGAATGATTTATTTTAACATAAAAATTGTCGGCTTTTTAAAATGCTTTCAATGTAATATCATTCCAAAAAACTTTTTGAATTTTCGTATTTATTTATAAAACCTTATTCATTTACTTAATGATCACATTCACACGTCAGTACAGTCAATAGCTGAAATTCACAACTGTGGCTTTGAACTGTTACCGCATCCGCCGTATTCACCTGATCTGGCACCATCAGACTTCTTTCTGTTCCCTAACCTAAAAAAGCACTTGGGAGGTCAAAGATTTTCGACAAACGACGAGGTCAAAGCAGCTGTAGACGCATATTTTGACTCTAAAGAAGAATCATTTTTTTTCAACGGTCTAAATGTTTGGAAGGGGGGGTGGCAAAAGTGTATTGAACTTGATGGTGATTATGTAGAAAAATAAAAATATAACTGATTTAGTATGTGTTTATTTTCTTGGTTAGGCCGAGTACTTTTCAATCCACCCTCGTATACATCAAGATAATGCGAATAATAATACTAACAAGGCAAAAGAGATTTTTTTTTTTAATTTAATAATCCAATTTTTGGAGGCTTCTCTTTTCATCTGCCTTGTAGTGGGCAGGGACGTTACGAATTCAGGTAAAGTGAGTTTTTATATTTTAATTCTACATTCTCTTTCGTGCTTCGTATTATCTCTTATTCATTTCTTTTACGCTTCACATGATCTATCATTCTTCGAATGCAGATCGTTTTCTCGCATCATCTTCCTTCATCTACATTACTAGATCAGAGTTTGTTACATTAATTATCAGATTTTTTTTTTCCACAGACTATACTTATTTTAATTATTTACGTTTCACTTATTTTGCTATTTGGCACTATGTTACTGCCAAAATAAAAATACAAACACATGTCTTATTGTAATATCGTTTCTTGTACAACCATTCGATGTAATTATTTACTGGTTAAACATAGTACAAGATTTATCATGTCATAAGAAATTATTGGAAATCTGATCTATAATTACAGTGACAAGCTGTGCCCGCGACTTCGTTCGCGTGGAATACAACAAAAAAAAGTTTAGTGTATTTAGAAAATTTTTTTCGTTTAAAAATTTTTCCAAAATAAAAGAAACCTTAGTTACTTCATAGTACATCTGCTACCTGCCAATATAAGTCCCGATAAAATCGGTCCAGTCATTTCAGAAATTAACCTGAAAAATTAGACAGACAAACTGACATTTTTTTTTAAAACAACTTTTTTATTAAACGTATATGTATGTATATTCATATGCATGTAGTAAAATGTGATATTTTTATATTACAAACAGACACACTAATTTATTTATTGTATGTAAGTAGAATTACAGAGATAATAGTGAAAAGCAATGAAATAAAGTCTTCAAGATATAAATAAAGATACAGACTTTCTTATTAACATAAGAAACACAAGCGTTAAGCCCAGGATAAATGATTTTTCTAATAAGCGCACATAGAAATTGTGAATGGAAGATTCTTTTACGATTGCAAGATTCGTAAAATTGCTGCCATATATATTATTAACAAAAAAGATATACCCAAGTTTAAAACATTATGAAAACACATTTTTACACAAACACAAGTTTAAAACATTATGACAACACAAAAACTATTTGATGCTATTTTTTTTTTTGTTCACTTAAACAGTTTATATTACACTTTAAGGCTTTTATACATATGAATAATCATACTATATACTGCCTTAAGATATTACACATAAAGAAACTAACGACCCACTAAATCCCTTACAAATGTTAGTGGTCGATCTAGCGAGAAAGCGTGAGAGGGGCCTCGTCATAGACAAATAGATTCGCAGAATTTGCTCGAACCGTGTGGGTTTACCGCAGATTAGCGTGGAGCTTTCGAATTGTCAGCAGGAAGTTGTACTCACGTGCTTACGAAATATGACTAAGAAACCTGAAGCTTTTGAACACAACTGTATTCTTTTACATCAAATAATAAGTGCACTATATCACTGCTTTACAAAGTGAATTTAGATAATATAGAAAGATACAGGAAACATTTTCAAGTAGAAACGTGTTAAAAATTTCCTAATAGAGTCGTGTATTTTTTATTTAATGGAATCAGGCATTACCTTTCGGAAGTCCATCATAAGTAAGAAAAGGATTAATATTTAGCCACTTCCGCACATGCAGTGGTAGTCATACAACAAAATAGGACAGTAGCACTGATTAGGACACTGTGTTTGGCACTTATCGGTGTAACATAACTCCTGAAGATGGCCCGTGGAGGGGTGAAACACGTGTTGAGTGAATTAACGTTGGCAGTTGTGTAATTCACATTGTTTGCCGTATAGGCATTTATCAGCGCGCCAGGGCTGGCAAGCGGTGCACTTTGTTGCACGACTACCACTGATTGTGCGGAAGTGGCTAAATATTGTTCCTTTTTTGACTTCGTGTATTTTACTAAAAAAGCTTTTTTTTCATGACACGCATGGTTTCAACAGAACAGTTACACAACTACGGAAAAGATGGAAGATGACTCATGATTTACATCAGTCATCAACATCATGTTGTTGTGGAGTTTCTTTCTGCGCCTTCTCCACAACTATAACACCTTGCGAAGCGGAGTAGAGTCGAATATAAAATAGATTAAAAATAAGTTGACTACTAACTAATAAGTTGTATAGTAATTTTATCTCTATCTCTTTCTATACCTCTGTCTTCATCTCCATATATATCTTTATCTATGTCTCTGTCTCTGTCTATGTCTCCGTTTCTGGCTCTGCCCTCTGCCTCCATCTCTATCTCTACCTCAATTTCTATCACTAAATATAAATGATTTTTAATGTTTATAATAAATTATTAATATTTAAAATAATTTGTTGAGAACAGAGTAGATATTATTTTCCAACGAAGGTTTATTGCACGACTTAACATAAATAACATTTGAAAATTACACGATAAATCATTATTAATAAAAAATCACCTATACCAATATAAATCATGATCTTCTAATATAAGCCTTTTTATTTTCACTTCAAATGATTTAAACTAAGTGTAGAATTACCTTATTTTAAAAATTCCAACTCAACACCAAACCTGGGCTAACGATCGCTGCAATTTATCAACGACGTTGCAACGGCCCGACGTATCCAGAGCACGAACGGCTTTCAAAATAGGCAAACTCCCCCGGGCACTTAGAGCAGGGTTTAACTTGAACGATCGCTAAATATATAGCTAAGTATGAAATATCTACGATAGGTTATATCTGTCACTACCTTTTAAAGAATTTGGTGTTACATTCTTTTCACCAAGTGATCACAAAACTTTATCAGATAAGATCATATCAAAAAAATAGCCAAGGTTGCGGACGTTGATCGAAAAATAGTTCGTCTGAAGCCTTTGGGGTGAGGTGAAAGATTTTTGAACAGTAACCGGGAATATTTAATGGAATCAGGCGTTACTTTGCGGAAGTCCATCCTAAGTAAGTAAAGAACCAATATTTAGCCACTTCCGCACATGCAGTGGTAGTCGTGCAACAAAGTGCACCGCCTGCCAGCCCGCTGGTAAATGCGTATGCTGCAAACAATGCGAATTACACAACTGCCACCGTCAAATCACTTTTTCGTTTCACCCGTTCACAGGGCATCTTCAGGATTTATGTTACACCGATTAGTGCCAAACATCGGGAACCCAAACTCGCAGGAAATGCCGATTACTTATTTAATTCATGGTAATATAAGAAGAGAATAATTGATACACACGAGAACCGTGTTAAACTTTCTTCTTATATCTCACTTTTAAATCTATCAGTCCATCTTTATATATATACACGCATATATTTAAAAACCTTTTACTAAATTAAAATCTACTGCTTTTATTTACGTATTTACTGTCAAAATTTAACGCAGTTTCAGCAGCTCGTGTACAATAGACCAAATTTCAGAAAATCACAGAAATAAATGGATATTGTTGAACAATAGTTTGTTGCAAAATGCTATAAAGGATGATAGGTTTTAGATGTAAACTTAAAATGTGTTTGTATAGCTTGTTTGTCAGCAAAATTCTTTAGAGATTATAGAAATATTTTCAAATACCCCGTTATAAATTGTTTAATCGGAAACTAAGTTTACATCCACTGAGTTTACATCGATTGACCGGGAGTAGGACCCTGGCCTCGGTCGCGTTCACTAGCTAGGTGTCGTCTCACACACCGACGCACACTCTTTGTGCCGGTTGCGTTCACCAGCTACGTGTCGTCTCATACACCGGGGTAATTCAAATTTACGTTATAAACTCTCGTCTCCGTTCTTTAACTTCATTTTCGGAGCATCTTTAAAATCACGTCACAATCTTTATATCACCTGAGTATTATAAAAATAACCTTCGATCATTGAGGTTGAATATATTCGTATCTCGCATCGAGAGGAACACATCCTATCTACTATCGGCGCTCCCTGCTCTCACCTGCTGCCGCCTGACCAGTCTCGGGAAACCGTGCCGCAGAATACCACCATCAGAGGAGTGTAAAATCAGACCAGGCCTTCGTCCCACTACAATTTAAAATTAAATATATTTTTCTTCTGTTGTTCGCTGTTTCTTTTCACTTTACCACCCACAGCAAGAACCGGTACACTACTCGAAAATCAATGAATACACTCATCTTTTTAAAGCTTTTTCATTTATAACCAATTATCCTCTATAATGAAAAATTCTTCTTGTAACCTCACCCAAAAGAACCAGATCCAAAGTTCACTTATTTTCTGTGTAAACAGTGTGATTTGATTTAAGTTATTATGACATCACGATTCCCAATTGTGAGTTTAACTCTGTCCATATTTTACTTGGTTTTCCCAAATCTGATTAAGCTATTGGTTTACTTAATTTTAACAATAAGGGTATAAAGTTTGTCATTCAAATGTTTAACTATGGGATACGATCCCATGGTTATCTTAAATGCTTTAGTTAACTAAGTTTATGGATTTAATTGCAATTGTAAATTATTTAGTTTTATATTTCTTAGATAAGCTTATTATTCAAAAAACGTATATTTAAATGACAAGAATCCTTGGCAGTGATATCACCTGATGATTTTGATTTCATTTAGGCAACATCTGATAAAGTGTATATTTATAAATCTGTATTATTAAACTTTATTAAAAGATGTGTTATTGTGGAGTTTCTTCCTGCATCTTCTACACTATAACACTTTGAGAAGCAGAGTAGAATCAAAAAATAAAATAGATATAAAAAGTCAATAAATAATAAGTTGACGATCAATAAGAGTTCTGTTATAAGTTCCAATGCTGAATAATTTAATTATCTCTTTTACCTTTAATGGCATCTCTTGGATATTTAATTAAGACTCAATTTATTTTCGTATAATTGTCGCTTTATTAGGATTGAGAAATTCCGAGGAAGAAGAAAAGTAATCTCGGAGTGGCAACAGACAGGCCATATGGCGAGCGAAACCGATGACCGCTGAAGCCTTAAGGTTCTGAAGTGGAGATGATGGACCAGTAAACACATCGTGGGAAGGTCACTCATAAGGTGGACAGATAAGCTAGTTAAATTCGTCGAATAAACTCGTCATAGGCCCCTTCTAAGCGGTCTTATTGTAAATCAATTGCGGACGCACATAACTAGAGGTAGATAAAACTGAATAATAAGTCTTAATCAGCTAATTACTTAAAAGCAAACTAACGTTCCAAACGCTCGCACAATCAAGTCAAGTGCCTCGTGCAAAGTGATTCAAAAAGAGATGTCGCTTTCAAAGCTAACATTTAAGAAGATGTTGCTTTTTTGAAGTCAGATGTTTTGCGAGCAATAATTCTTTGCATGCAATGCATTCATGAGATGGTCACTTGAGAGATATATTTTTTTTAAATAACTATTAATTTTACACTTTCAAGTAAACTTCTTTCAACATGAAA
Source organism: Battus philenor (assembly GCF_028537555.1). Classification (NCBI taxonomy): domain Eukaryota; kingdom Metazoa; phylum Arthropoda; class Insecta; order Lepidoptera; family Papilionidae; genus Battus; species Battus philenor. Next base: position 14,810,067 of record NW_027181673.1, on the reverse strand, counting down.
ACCTTTTTTTTAATTTATAACAAAATGGCTGCTGGTTCAAATTATGACATTGCTTTTGCACCACTAACAACATTTTGCATTTTGCAATTTTAACTAAGGAGTCAAGACAAGTGTAAATGGGTTTTTTTCTACGCAAGCATGCAAGCAAGGAGAGAGAGAGGTCAAATGTTTCGCCTATAAAATATAAAAACAAAACCTTTTTAGTGCAGTAAGTATAAAAGGAACCAAATCTTATTAAATTAAACATGATGATATCATAATATAAAATTTTAAAAACGTTTTTGATTATATTTATAATAAAAGGGGTAAACACATTAAATAAGTTTATCAATCTCACGAGTTCCTATTTATTTGTACACCAAATTAATACCAGAGAATATATCCGGAATTTTCTGATAGAATAGCTTGTAGAAGGAATCATTGTATACAGAGTAGATTCATAGAGGAACCGATATAGGTTAGGGGATTTGCGAGAAGTAATAGTGGGCAGGTCATGTCGGTTCAGCCCATAGACGTCCACTGCTAGGCATAGTCCTCACGTACAATATTTTTGGGGATATACCTTAATTACCGCGTTTGGTAAGCGGGTTGGCGATCCCAGTATATTATGGTACGCAGGGGACGATGCTGCTTATTATCTGGAAACTTTTAAGTGAGCAGTGGCAATCCTATATAATTAAAGCACAAGGTGAGAATTATTTATGATTTCATATCGGGAATCGAACTCGCGACCCATGATCGCAAGTCTCAGTCCTCAACTACTGCGCTTTCACTACTCAGAGGGCATATAGCACTAAAACAGATGATTACAAAAAAAAGGAAATGATATATTCGAACACTTTGATTCCTATAAAATAAACTGCGCAGTAATTGAAAAAAAAAACCCAAAATATTCTTAAAAAATAGCCGCCTAAGTTTTGATTTACTAGAGTTCTATTTTAGCTGCGCTGTTAATATAATTTGAAATGAGCGCTTATTTATTGGGCGTTTCTCCATAAAATGCCCGACTTAATCGAAAAAGCTAGAAAGTAATATGGAAAGTAAAATGGAATAAATTTCTAGTAAAGTGTAATAAGTATGCCAAAAACCAGTGTTATATAAATTTCTCACGGAGCAAGTCGAGCGGGCCGGCGTACCTTCCCTATAAATTTGTATCCGATTAAAATATACTACGCAGGCAATTTTATATTCTTATATATTGCGAACATACATATTATATATCTGGCACTGGAAGTAATTTCATTTGCAAGAACCTTCTAAGTAAAAAACGCAAATTTTTTGCATCGAACATAATCAACGAAATTTCAGTCATAACAATTCCACTTCTGGGCATACATAGACTTACCCTATTATTTCCAAGAGATCCAGTCGAAAGCACTAATATTAATAACTCAAAAAAAATTACTACAAGAAACGGAAGCAAAGGATCAAAACATAAATGAAATAGTATTGTAGTATAGTTAGTAGTATAGTTAGTAGTGTAGATAGTATAGTAGTATAGTTGTATTGAGTGGTATTTTATTATATATAATAATGGTGTACTAACAATAGAAAAGAGAAATAAAAGAACAATAATGTTAGGATAGGTTCTAGACAAGATTTTACAAAATGAGCAGTTTGGAAAAATAAAACAGTTTGATTCCAAAATCGAATCGCATACTTACATGTGTACTCTGAAAGATTTGCGAAGTTTCTAATATAGGCGATTCCCATACTGTCGCTTAGTAGGTTAATTTTGTTTTAAGTATTACTTGAACAGGTTAGGAATACGCTCCATAGTCTTTTAGAGTACGGAGGTAATTGAGGTCGGTAATTAGGGTCGGCATCACTACCTTCATAAGTGCAGGTTGTACATTTGAAAGCCTCCAAGACTTCAGAGCTTTCAGTTATCCGACGTCTATATTTTTATCTGATTTATCTAAACTAGCTAGCTTATTACACTTATTACATCACTTGTATCATAAAATTATTGCTTAAAGAATCCAGTTAGATAGTAACTAGACTTATATGAATCACTTGCAGTTCCGTATACGGAGGAGTAAGAGCTGGTTGTAAAGCAGATATAAAGGAAAAGTTAGTTAAAGAAAGTATTACATCCCTCATGGGAGAAGATAGGAACCGTCACATCCTTTTGTGGTTTTCCAAAAAAATAGTGGAAAACGTAACACAGCGAAACAAAAAAGAAATCGAATGAAAATAATACTGTCCAAAATAACTGTGATAAGTATAATAAGAAAAGATTTTAACTGCACATATGCCTGTAATGTGTAAAAAACAGTTTTTTAAACAGAGAAAAAATCGAACATAGAAAATTATCGCAACCAAAAATTTATAATTCAAATTTAAAATGTAAAATTGCGAAAAATGTGACGAACGATGAAAGATGAAGCATAAATATAACAGCATGAAGCATAAATAAGTGTTAATATGCTATGAGTGTGGCAGATAATGTGAAGAAAGAAAGAGAAAAAAATAAAAGAAGTTGTGAAGGATGAGGGAATATAAATCCTTGTACAAAAATTAAAATAGGGAAAATAAGAGGACCTCAAAAGCGGAGGTCACAAACGAAAACTAGCAGTATATTGAGATGTCGTATAATGTTATCCTATATACATCCTATTCGGGTTCTAAATACACCATGACCTGACAAAAAAACCACAAGCGAACAATAAACTCAGGCGAATACTTTAGTCATCATTTCAGAAATTATATTTACGTTATTTCTGCCCCAAAAGCCTTCAGTTATAAGAACGATGTGATCCGTCCACTGCGACTTCAGACAAGATATATCGATGACTGGTTCTTCTGCAGGTCTCATATCTAAGTAAGAAAAAGACCAATATTTAGCCACTTCCGCACATGCAGTGGTAGTCGTGCAACAAAGTGCACCGCCCGCCAGCCCGCTGATAGATGCGTATGCGGCAAACAATGCGCACTAATCGTTGTAACATAACTACTGAAGATGCCCCGTGAAGGGGTGAAACATGTGTTGAGTAATTTGGCGGTGGCAGTTGTGTAAATCGCATTGTTTGCCTGTGCGGAAGTGGCTAAATATTGGTCCTTTTCTTACTTAGGATGGACTTCCGCAAGGTAACGCCTGATTCCATTAAAACGTCTCATATCTAATTACATCTCGCAACGAAGCTTCGAGCCTTTATCTCCATTACTTCCTTGGTGACTTTGAGATTTCTTATAAGGCATAGTAGACGATAAGGTTTCTGATCCATTTTTAATCATCGGAAACACACACCTATTTATCTACAAAGTTACCACTCTTGAATATAACTTGGTAATACAAATTAGTAAAACTGTTAAGTTATATAAATAAAGATCCATAAAAACGAATCGATTTTCCAATTTTTATTGTACATTTTAATGAGTTTTAAACTTTGTGTTCAGTTCTTAAATTATCAGTTTGTACTCTTCCAACCATGTTTTCCTTTTCTTTGATGCTCAAGTGAAAATATTTGGCTCCGTTATTCCATAAACAATCATTACGTCGGCCTCAAAGCAAGAATTCCACTCTATGTTTCTGTGAAATCAAATTGGTAAAGTTCTTAAGGCGGCAGGCATTTTCCATTCGAGAACGGATGAAAAGCTCCCTCACTCTTCTTGTAATGGCTTGCTTTCATCAAGCAAATTTAAGTAAAACGATCATATTATTTATTTTACCACCGTACGTTGTATGCCCTTGACATTTAGACGTACTGCTTAAAATAAAATTTATTTGCTAGAAACATGGTTACAAAATGTCACAGATATTGCAATGTTAATAAAAATTTTAAAACAGAACATCGTATTCTATTTATTATTAAATTTTTACCTATAAATAAATAATATATTTAAAAATATTTAATACTTACTAAAATAACATTGATTCAGTCTCTGTGAAACATACTTATAACATGTTATGAATGACACTGTAAAAACATTTTCCAATGTGCTATTATTTATCTTTAATTTTGAATTATTTGAGGCGCAATTTTGGTTTAGACTTAGTACTTTGTTGCATAGTATTTAAACGGTTTTATTTAGTTCGACCCGTACGGAATTTGTTTATTTGGGTCAAAATTAGAAATTGAAATTTAAGCACCTTCCCGTTGTCAGATTGATCTGAAATTCGGTACACACATTTAATTTAGATGAAAATACAATATAATAAAATCAATAATATTATAAATCTAAGATGGCCGCCGATACTAAATGGCGGATTACATATTTTTCCTTAACCCCCACAATATGGGTATCAAATGAAAGGGCTACACTAGTAAAACACGATGATTATGTCAAAATTTAAAATTCAAGATGGACGCCGTTCCAATATGGCAGACTAGGAACATATTTTTCCACAACCACCACAATATGTGTATCAAAAAACCGTTTAACTTAAAAGTTTTTTAAATGTATTTATTTTAAAATGCATTAAGGACTCTAATATATACTACTATGATCAAAAAGTAAGGCGAAATTGTCATTTAAAACTTCTGGGCATTAGAAAGACAGCTGTTTTTTTTTCTTGGTTCGTAGGACTGTCTGCAACATTTGCCAAACGTTTATTTGTCGAAAGTTGGAATATCATCTGGCTCAGGTCAAACCATTTAAAAGGATGTTTTGTGTACCATACCTGTGAAGTTTCGATTGGTCGATGTCGTAATGCATTGGTTCTTCGCGACTTTTTTTGCCAAAATGTCGACTCATATCATTCCGCTATCATCGTATTCACTGTTTTGTCTTCGTGCGACTTCTAGCTATTCAGCAAATTTAAAAGGCTAATGCGTGGACGCAGTTTTATTATTGATTCAAAAGATAAAAACAAAATCTAAGCAGATCTTGAAGGTTTGAAAAAGACTATTCCAACTGTATCGAGGACTGGAAAAATCTTTGGCTAAATTACGTTCTATGGTACGGGGATTACTTTGAAGAGAATGAAATCGATTTAGAAGAATAAATAAGTAATTTACATTATATTAACAAATTCAAGTTACTTTTTGATCACTATATTTTATATATATATATATATATATATATATATATATATATATATATATATATATATATATGACCTAGTCTTGGAGCGTCCCTTTTAACCCCTATCTTGGGTGGAGCGGGTGGACGTTATTTACATTTTTTTTGCTTTTTATTTCAATACTCATATTTCGTCCTTCTCAATGTCTTTCATTCTTTCCTCTAATTTCCTTCACAATATCTCTCATTTCTTTCGATATTATCTTTCAAACATCGCCTCACTTCCTTCGCTTTCCTTCGAGTTCTACAATTGTAAGTTTATTATTTTTATCATTTGTCTAAAAGCTTCTCTTTTTACCTCATCTTATTTTCTGCCGATGGACGTTCACTGCAAGGCATACGCCTCTCCCAAGGATTGTCACGATGACCAGTTCTCCACTGCCCGCATCCAGCGAAACCCCCACGTTCTTAACCATGTCATCGTGGCCCACCTAATCCACCTACGTGGTCATCACTCGAGAACTTAATATATATATAAAATTTTCATGTCACAATATTAGTTACTGTACTCCTCAGAAACGGCTTGATCGATTTTTACCAAATTTTATATGCGTATTTAGTGGGTCTGAGATCGGCTACTATCTATTTTTCATACCCCTAAGTGATAAGGGTTGTTCACCCTAAAAGATTTTTTTTAATTTTTGAACGAAATTTGTTTTATAATGTAGCACTAAAAATACATACAACTCTAAATTTTCACCCCTCTACGATTAACCCTTTATATATATATATATATATATATATATATATATATATATAAATAACTAATGCAACGGCCTTGACATGAGGCCTACTCTAATGTCCAGTACAGGATATCCTACTCCTGAAATATTAATGTACAAATGCCGTATAACATAAAGGCTCATCATCATGGCCGTGTCAGCCGATAGACGCCCTAGACTAGACTTCTTAGCCCCCCCCCCCACAAAGATTGTCACAGGAACCGGTCTTGACCCACATCCAGCGACTTACCGATACAATGACTACATCTTCGGTTCACCTAATGTCTCTTCTACCGGCGGTCGCCACTCGACAAATTTACGTCTTCAACGGTTATCAGTGCTTTGCCGGACTTTTTTAAACTTTTTTACGAACTATTTTTCGATTTATGTCAGTTGCTCTTTTTCTGTTTCAATCTACCAGTTAATATTAGAGCATAGCTCTGTTGTCTTCCGTGTGACCTTGAGCCTGCTTATAAGACTCAAATTATGACCACGTCTCAAATCCGACGCATCACTCAATGGATTTTGAAGCATTGATTGGTGATGGAATCTCCTAGCCGTTCTGGCTTCTAGCGTCTTCGGGCTCAGAAACCTGACAACCTTACCTTGTTTCCGTGTGCGACGCAGCGCCTCACTTACCGGCGACTCCAATCGATCTTCTCCCAACTCCGATAATAATTCAGATAAAAAGGCTTCAGAGAAAAGTATCACACCTTTCAAAATCCTGGTAGATATCAATTATCCCATACGTCAGGCGATGCATCTGACGTAGATTTTTTTAAATTTATCACCTCGCAAATACACTAGTTATGACAATCATTCTGTCTTTCTTTAAAAGATCGAATGACAATATTAAAAACTATATCTATCACTATGTGTCTAGTGTCTAGGCTCCTAAGCAGAAGTACAATAGTCCGTATCTACAAAACCGTAATACGACCAATATTGATATATGGCTGTGAAGCTTGGACGCTAACTTTGAAAGAAGAACAAAAACTGCTAGTGACGGAACGCAAAATCATGGGGAAGATCTTGGGACCAGCGAGAAATCAAGACGGATCTTGGAGGCTCCGAAAGAATGCCGAAATTGAGACTTTAGTAGCACAGCCAAATATCATTGGCGAATATAAAGCTCAACGAATTCGCTTGCTTGGTCACTTGGAGCGAATGGGATCGGATCGGAGCGTGAAGGTAGCGTACCTGGAAAAACCGAGGGGTCGAAGACCAGTGGGTAGACCCAGGTATCGCTGGATCGATCGCGTTGAGGCAGACTTGCGCGAATTGAATGTCAACCAATGGCAGACGATGGCGCAAGATAGAGGAAAATGGAAGTCTCTCGTTTCGGAGGCCAAGACCCACTTTGGGTCACTGAGCCAGCGGAATAAGTAAGTATCTATTTCTATCACACAATGAGTCAATTTTGATTTTATGTCAAACATAAAAATAAACTTACATAAAATACGAAAATAAAAGTGAAAATTCGTGTACTAGAAGGGCGAGAGCTTTAATCAAGAATATTCAATCTTTTACTAAAAAGTTTTTTCCTCTTCAATGAGCTAAATCTGTCTTACAACAGGTTCAACGAAATTGTTGCCTCTTTGTCGCTGGTCTGGAAAAGTTGAATTTACCCAAATGTTCACCGTTTGCAGAGAATTCATTTTGCTTAGCAACTTTTCGTACGCAAATTGCTGTTTTTTTATTTTCTAATTATTTGTACATAAAATTTCTACACGTATATACACGTGTTCATTTGTTTTAACAAAAACCTCCGGTGTCATCACAATTGACATAACAGCTACAGGATGTTCACCGTTGGACTTAGACGTCCCTTTTTATATATTTAAATTTTAGTGTCGTTTATCCTGATATTTATAAAAGATACCTTAACAAATAAATAATTAAGATATGTAGTACGTACTATGAGCAGTGGTATACCAGCGGTAGAGGACTGATAATTGTGATGGTATCTCGCGGGTTCGATTCCTGGGATGCAATTTTATAGAATTCACATTTTGTGCATTTATTACATAGCATTACTACTACTCATAAACAAGTTTCTAGAGGATGGATAGCAGCGTCCTCTGCGTACCATTGCTTCACACTGTAATCGCCACCCCGTCTACCATACATGGCGATTATGGTATATCCCCCATAGATATCTTTGAGGGAGGTATACACCTTGCAGTGGGCGCTTATGGCTTGAAACGACAATGGACTACATTTTTCTAATCACCCTGTATAAAACGATTATTTTGAAACAAAATTTAAATGCGACAACCTAATAATTTCTGGTAATACAAAATACGCATTTCAATATCATCATTTCACCCATTATGTTCACTATTGGACATATGTATCTGTTACAAGCGGCACAGGGTCTTCCAATGACCTTAACAAGATCATGGGTCTACCTAGTGGGCGGACATTAACATGTAAGTACAGTAATACCCCGCTTTACGCGAGGGATACGTTCCAAAAAAAAAAACGCGTTAACTGAAATTCGCGTATAACGAGGTTTATGATTAAACATAGTCAAAAATTATTACAAAAAAATACAAATCATTTTAATCAATCACTTTAATTCTAGGAACACTTTATGCAACACATACTCTTATTTTTTACGGAAAAATACATCTATTGTCTTTTGGGTAACGTTTTGTTTACGTTCTTGTAAAATACGTTCATAACACCCAACACTGTTTTTAATTGTTTGACAGATGGTCAAGACACCATAGAGAAGTTGATGACTACATTATATTTATACGCACTCTTTCGCGTAATTCGAGGCATTTGAGCAAGAAATTCGAAATTTGCAATACGCGTTATAGTGAAACCGCGTATAACGGGGTCGCGTAAAGCGGGGTATTACTGTAATACGAATTTTAAAAACGCTGTTACTCATAAATACGTTATTTTTTAAACAATTGTGTTTTAATATACGTTAATTGATATAAAATGAGCTTTAAATAAAAATCTTTTACATTTATAATCATCGAGTCTGAATCGATGTGATAATGAAATAAAAATGGGTAGATAAAAAAATTTAATTATACGTTCAAAGCGCATCCATAGATTGGATTTATGATAGCTGTTTGATCTTCGCTTTATTAAGTTATATTATTAAAATCCTGCAACAGTAACTTAAGAAAGACTCTCTCAAATTAATACACCAGTCCTTATTAAACCGGGAGTGGAATAATGAACCATTGCCTTTGCGGAATAATTGATTTGTTCCTAATAGCTTCGAGTAGGATCAACTGGATTCGATATTTTCGGATTAATATTTCTTATAATTCGATCGATTTTCTTTATATTTCTAATATTACTCGTCGCTACATAAATCACTTCATATACTTTGTCTCTTTTGCATTGGCTAATAAATATTGTGATCAAAAACAAGTTAGGGTTGTCAATAAAATCCCCTGGGCATTAGAAAGGCAGGAATTTTGTTCCTAAGATGGTGGACTTTCACAACAGACTGTAGCTGATGTAATAACTTAGGCTACATTTATCAAAGAAAAATTAAAATTTAAAAAGAAAATAAACGAACTAAATAATTCTTTAGTTATTTAACGGAATCAGGCCTTACCTTGCGGAAGTCCATCCTAAGTAAGAAAATGACCAATATTTAGCCACTTCCGCACATGCAGCAGTAGTCGTGCAACAAAGTGCACTGCCCGCCAGCACGCTGATAAATGCGTATGCGACAAACAATGCTAATTACACAACTGCCACCGTTAAACCACTCAACACGAGTTTCACCCTTCCACGGGGCATCTTCAGGAGTTATGTTACACCGATTAGTGCCAAACACAGAGTCTACGCTTTGTTGCACGAATACGACTGCATGTGCGGAAGTGGCTAAATATTGGTTTGGCACTAATCGGTGTAACATAACTTCGCGAACGAAGCCGCGGGCAAAGCTAGTGTATAATATAGTTCGTACCTTACAACATTCAAATTTTATTAAAAAATAGAAGAGGGTTTTGTGACATTTACTAATAATTGTAGATATAGCATATGAATTTAATGCAAATTAAGAATCACTCATATAAATTCTAAATTTGAACGTATAATACATTCAATGCCACAGATAAAAAATATAATGATTGATACATAAATTGTGTTACAGATAAAATGTTTACCATTACCTTAGAATATAGATTATCTCATTTTACATCATTAAAAAAGTAAAGCTAATTCAAATGCGATAGAGCAATAAAAAAGTTGAGTATGTATTTGTTAATAAAAGGTGTAAACAAAATAAGATTCCCGTGTAAATATTTTATACAATGTATTATTAATTATCGTGTTATATATTTTTAATTATGTTATGGTATAATAAGCGTCATGTAACATTTGTCTCAATAATTTTCCACGCGCCCTCAGGGTGGGTAGGCGAATGTTTTTACATCATTAATAATTACACATCGCTCCGAGGTGGACTTGTCTGTTTTAATAATAAAATTGATTTACGAACAGGGGATGAAACTTTATTAAAGGGAAATAAACAATGTTGTCGGAGTGGCGGCCTGGTGTTCAGAGATTGCGATTTGTAAGCAGTGGTCACAGGTTCAATTTGTTAAGATGATATATTAATACCGCTGTTTCGTTCGAAAATCTAAAGTGTATAATATCCACGGAAAAATTCCAAAGATATGTTAAAACTAACATAAATCAGAAAATTGTGTGAAATCAATTAAAATCTGAAAAATTTGTGATATCTAGTAAAAATTCTAAAATATCTGAAATGTACCAGAAATCCGAAAGATAAATTAGTCACATGTACCAAAACTCTGAAAGAAATGTAAGATCCATAAAATACTTAAAAAATTTTTGATGTACCAAAAATCGATAAAATATTTGAAATATTCCAAAAATCCGAAAGATGTCATGTACTAAAATTCTGAAAGATATGACATTAACCAAAATTCCGAAAGATATGATCTATGATTAATCTAAAAGGTTAGTGTTTTCTACCAAAATACAAAAATATACCGGAAATGTACCAAAGAATGCAAAAGCAAAGTCCAGGTACAAAGGTAAAGTCCAAAGGTACATGTACCAAAAATTTGAAACCCGTACCATATCTCTAGTCTATAGTATCGTGTGAAGTTTGTGCTGTTAGCCTTGCGGCTTTTACAGCTTCATCGGTAATGAGTTCACGGAAGGGAGGGGTCCGTGGACTATATAAAATTTACAAGATTCGAGTTTCCGAACCCGTATCAGTACTCGGCGGGGAGACGAGTCACAAAGGTAGTGGCCGCGAGATAGAGGCAGCGGGGCCAACCCAGCCAGCCCTCGAGGACACAAACCCAGCGCGACCCAGCTGGCCGGCAGAACTTACGACTAGCGCGCAGGTCTGTGTTGCTGAAGTGTACTGAGTGAGGAGTTAAGTGTTGACGGCAGCGTGGACCACTCGGCAATCTAAGGAAGGATTCTGATCCTACCTCGGATCGCCCACGCTGTTCGCGGCGGCGGCGTCGGAAGGCCGACGCCGTTTAAGTAACGGACGATGAGAAGTGTGGTGTGTGATCTTTGTGCATCGCACGCCGTACCATGTGTATCTCAAAAGTATTTAAGAGACTTTATCCTTTCTTACAATTAACCTATCGTCACTAAATCTAACTTGAGAGGCAAATGTTAAAGATACGTACAATACCCGGCAATAAATATTGCACATGGACCTTTGGAAAGAGACAATCGGCATGGGTAGTTGTGGGACAGAGATAATGCTCTACGAAACCGAAATTAGCCGAATGTCTCTTTCCAAAGGTCAATATGTAATATTTATCGTCGGGTACTGTATATACTCGGACCTAGTGTACAATTTTAGTTATCTTTTACATACAAATTCAACTATATGGATAATATATAGGATATAGAGAAATTGACTTCGTGATCAAAATTATACAGTTGAGCCATTCTCATCTTAAAATTTGAGTTCCATTACCGAAACTTGTACAATGTTCGCATAAGACGATACGTGACCGGAATATGTTTAGCATAACGCATGCAACTCGTGTGAAGCAATGCAAACAATCGTGCATTCGGATCTACATTGTATCTGCAATTGTCTTTATGCACTAATTTACTGATGATACTAAGACACAATACAACCTGAATAAAAAGGTTGCTGATTTACATAGAGCATCTTTGAAATGCAGCACTGGAGATATAACTTTCGTTTGCAATTGATAGAGGAGAGTGGAGTGGTCACATTGGGCACATTGGGCACAGTGGGCACAATGGGTACAGTGGGCACAGTGGGCACAGTGGGCACCGTGGGCACCGTGGGAAAAGTGGGCACGGTGGAAACAGTGGGCACAATGGGCACAGTGGGCACAGTGGGCACATTGGGCACAGTGGGCACACTGGGCACATTGGGCACAGTGGGCACAGTGGGCACACTGGGCACATTGGGCACAGTGGGCACAGTGGGAAAAGTGGGCACGGTGGAAACAGTGGGCACAGTGGGCACAGTGGGCACAGTAGGCACAGTTTGCACTAGGGCTTGTGCCCAAGAGCAGGTAAGATTTTTTGTAGCATTATATTCATCGCATAAGAACAACAAAATGAACATAAGCTGAATATATCATTCTTGTTCCCTTGTCAAATCAAATGCACTTGAATATCGTTGTCATGTATCTAATAGAAATCTGTATTAAATTAAGATACTTATGATCACCGATAAAGTTGTCGGAGAGAGCATGCGATCTAAGTCTAAATATTAGCAATGATATTGACAAAATACAGGAAGAAGTGGAAAGGGAGACAAGTATAATATAGGAAGAAGAGAAAGAGAAAGAAGGGAGAATACGAAACCTTAGGTTGTAAGGCTCTACATGTTTTAAAAGACAGGATGATAGTCTATAGTTAAGTATAGTAGCATAAAGAAGTCCTATACTGATGTAAGATATGATTCTAAGTATTATTAAGAAGAATCAGGAAGAGGAAAATCTTGAAATATGAAAAAGTCGTCGCTGTACGCGGGCAACGCAGTATCAGACATCATAGCGATCTTTGGGGAAAGTCTATGCCTTGCAGCATGCGCCTATTGGCTCAAAAGACATGTAGTCTTGCATTTAAGAACTCCATTTTAGCCTAATTTTAAAATCTAGCCTAGATAAAGATGGAATAATATGCACTTTTAAAAATATGCACCTTACTTTCTTGTTGATATTTAATATGGATGTAACATCTGTACTGGTATATCTTGCCGTGGCGGAACGGTTCAGTAACTGAGCCCTGGTCATTCATAGATAAGATAAGTTGAACCTAAACACAGCTTGAAGTGCAGGGCTGTCCACAGGTCGCTATCCTATGTTAGATCGATGAACTCACTTCATCAGTAACTATCGTCTTTTTTCAACAACGTCAAAATCTCTACTCTTAATTTATAAAGAAATGTTTAATGTTATTTTTAGATTTTATCAATATATTATTTTCCAATTGCCATTTAGAATATTTTTAAACGACCTAAAAAAAGTTTGTGAGAAATTTATTTATCCTTTGGATATTTTTAGCTGTAACGGTCTATTAAACGTAAACAACCTTTGATATTGATATCAGATGGTATTAAATGTTAAATAAACTAAATTCTTACTAAAGTTGGACATTAAATTTATTAAATGTATTCTGTAGACGCATATTTTTCTTAAATCAATTTATATTTTATGTTATGAACTTAAAAAATAAATTATACGAAATAAGCAATTCTAGAAGCACAAACTGCGGTTAACTATACGGCGTATTTTTCCAAACAACCTTTTTGTAACCAGACTTGAAAACCAAGGAAAAACAGCAAGCGGACATCAATTGATAGAAGTGGAAAGGAATAAAAAGTCAATTGGAATTAAATTACGGAGTAGTCATAATAAATATATATTGAAAGTAACTATATTTTATAAAACACACAATCCAGATGAAATACAATGTTTACATGTGTATATTATCGAGTGATATATAATATCTTTACATGCCCTTATTAAAAGTATTTTCAAAAACCTTTTTTTTTTAATTTTTTTCTGAACTATTGTAGCTCAAGAGTAGAGGACTGAGACTCGCGATCGTTGGTCGAGGGTTCGATTCACACTTTGCATATAGGATTTCCACTGCTCACAAACAAGTTTTAAGAGTTTAATGGAATCAGGCGTTACCTTGCGGAAGTCCATCCTTAGTAAGAAAACGACCAATATTTAGCCACCTCCGCACATGCAGTGGTAGTCGTGCAACAAAGTGCACCGCCCGCCAGCCCGCTGATAAATGCGCATGCGGCAAACAATGCGAACTACACAACAGCCACCGTCAAATCACTCAACACGTGTTTCACCCCTCCACGGGGCATCTTCAGAAGTTATGTTACACCGATTAGTGCCAAACACAGAGTTTTAAGAGGATGGGTAGCAGCATATTCTGCGTACCATAATACCACACTGAGATCGCCAATCCGCCTACCAAGAATCGCGATTATAGTATATCCCCTCATGTGCATCTTTAGGAGAGGTCTATACCTTGCAGCGATCGTGTATAGGAGGAAACGATAAACAAGTTTTTAGAGGATGGACAGCAGCGTACTTTGCGTACCATAATACCACACTGGGATCGCCAACCCGCCTAACAAGCGTGGCGATTATAATATATCCCCTCATAGGTATCATCAGGAAAGGTCTATACCTTGCAGTGATCGTGTATAGGATGAAACGGAAAACAAGTTTTAGTTAAAGTTTTCTTCGAAAACCCGTCGCTAGTGTTGTACTTAAAAAAATATTACGACAATGTATTTTCTACCTAAAAATACGATAACTTCTTGATTCACTGAAATTCCTGAAGGGAAATCGTTCAGATTCGCTATTGTGCGACCTGAAATAATTTTATTACATATATTTTACGACCATCCGAATTTTCTGCGGCCTATAAAGTTTTTTTTACGACTGGATTATTCGGCATAGCAGCACAAGTGTAGTACGCGTGTCCGAGTACAGGATCGAACTCGGGAATTTTTATTGCTAATGTATTATTTCATATTTTGCTAAGCCTTTTATCCGACTTGCGAAATGATTACGCCAGCCCCGTCAACGGTTGGATAAAGGAGCTTAACTTCTACTCGCTCTAAGGAATTAAATTAAAAATTTTCTTTTGTTCATCCATTTTTATTTTCCTTATTTTGTAGGCTTATTCCTGGCACGGAGCTTTCATATGCTACTCGATAATTATATAATTTTAAAAGCTTTAATGATTTTCTTTGTTTTTTTTTTAATTGTAATATTGTTCTATTATAATCTGTAACAGTTTAAATACTGAAACATATATATAGTTATTTATCCATCGTAAGTTAAGAAATAATACTCTGATCAATAAATAAGGTGATTTTTTTTAATATCTAAATTCTTTATTTATTCTTCCAAATCTATTTCAAAGTAATCTCGTCCAATAAAACACATATTTGTTAGTTCCAAAACAGTTGAAACAATCTTTTTTCGGTATAAACTTCAAGAGCATCGATTCGATTTTTATATCCTCAATAGTGTCAAAACACCGTCCGGACATGGACTTTGTAAGGCATGGAACCAAATCAGACGATTAAAGAAGAGTTTCAATTCAGGTTTTGCGGATTTCTTCCAAAAAAATGAGCAATTTTAGCATCGACCGAGTCGGCACATTGGAAAAAATTGAAACATTTAACAAAAACACATATTAGCTGAAGATAATTAAACCTTTTGAAAAAAGAGACGCTTGGAAAATCCTAAAGAATGTCAAAAAAATTTCTCTCTCTTCTGAAAGAATGCCGAAATTAAAACTTTAGTAGCACAGCCAAATATCATTGGCGAATATAAAGCTCAACGAATCCGCTGGCTTGATCAATTGGAGCGAATGGGATCGGATCAGAGCGTGAAGGTAGCGTACCTGGAAAAACCGAGGGGTCGAAGACCAGTGGGTAGACCCAGGTATCGCTGAATCGATCGCGTTGAGGTAGACTTGCACGAATTGAATGTCAACCAATGGCAGACGATGGCGCAAGATAGAGGAAAGTGGAAGTCTCTCGTTTCGGAGGCCAAGACCCACTTTGAGTCACTGAGCCAGCGGAGTAAGTAAGTCAAAAAAATTTATCTGCATCCCTAATGATCTGGAGTTTTAAAAGACAATTTTACTTTACTTTTGATGATTGTAGTGTATATAGTATAAATAAGCCACATAAAACATAACACAATATAAAATATTAAAGACGTTATATTTTTTAATTATCAATTAAAATAAAACTAAGTTGTACGTAAATATAAATATACAGTATGATAAGTAAATAAAAACAATTCAGAAAATTGTTAGGTTTTTTAAAACAAGTTTTTTATTAAACTTTTTGATTTAAAATAGAAGGAAATGTTTTAATATTTGCAGAGTAGATTCAGCAATATTCGTACAAAATTTAAACATGATAATACAGACATATAATTCAGGTAAAATTTTCAATTTTATTCCACTTTTGAGGAATATTAAGTCAAAAGGTGAGAGGTAAACATGTTATGAATATCATCACATTATCATCAGAAGTGGTAGCAAAGTTATTGAGACTTTCGATTGTAGGTCTCGGATTGATTTCTGGGAAGTAATATTACATAATTAACGTTGTTTTGATTGCCACAGCTTTCAAACAAGTTTTCAGAGAATGGGAAACAACGTCCTCTGCATACCATAATAGATACGTTCACCAACCTGCGAAGTGTGGCAATCATGGTATATCCCCCATAGAAACCTATAGGCGAGGCCTAGGCATTGCAGTGGGTGTCTATCGGCTACAAAGACACATCAGGATATAGTCAAAGTACAATATGAAGTTGTTATTTTTATATTAATAAACTCAGGAAGCATTTCTGTCTATATATTCTAAACACGATATACCAAAAATAAACACTTTATACCCTGATTTATGTACACAATGGATGTAAATTTTAATTTAATCAAAATCAAGTTATGGCTTATTGTTATCACTCACCAAGTAATACACTCCAAACGGCATCACCACCACCGCCACCAGCAGGTCCGCAACCGCTAAGCTCACAATGAAATAATTCGTCACCGTCTGCAATGTTCTCTCCCTCACTACACTCAATATCACCAACACATTACCGAACAGTGTAAAAAATGGAAAAATCAGCAATAATAGCGCCCAGAAATTGTACTCCGGATGTACCTCAACCCGGCTAAAACACGAAACGTTTAACGTACCATTAAATGTACAATTAGAGTACTCATAAACATCGTTAAGCGCGTCTATTGTACGATTGTGTACACTAAATATATCTTGACTTGCGTTACTGTAGAAATAATCACTGAAATCATCGACTAGCATCATGAATTTCTCACTCTTATCTCTTGTTCCATTATCCTCTTTTCTGTTATACTCTTTCGTTTTCTCTATTGTGCTATAGTTTGTTTCTTCTATATTCTTAACCATATTATCTGGTGGTCTTTTAGAAGGGTATGAGTAAGTTGTTATGCTTTGGTATACTGTGTTATTGTAATATGGTACTCTGGTTGTAACTGTCATTGTTGATTCTACTGAAGCGTGACCATTTAGCTTATCATGCTTCATGATAATTCCCTATCTGTCTTGTGAACATTTTGGAGCCTCGATTATTTATGCCTTTTCAGCCCGCCTTCAAGATTCTTCTTTCTTCGACCATGTATTCGTGTTCCATTGTAAATCTGTAACAAATAGAAATTATATCTTAATAGTTCTGTTTACATACATATAACATTAATATTTGTCAGCAGATAGACACTAAAAGGCAAGACCTTCCTCAAAGATCGCTACATTGACTGGTATTGCACTTGATTATGTCTTCGCTCTACTTGGGGGAGAGCTTACCTGCGCCACGTCTACCGGATCATGGTTGTCATATTCACAAAATACGACTACATTATTTTAATATGATAAAGGTATGGTGAAGTTTTGAGTTTCTTTGTTTTTTAATTTTTTTTTCGTTTAAGAATTTTCTAATGTAAAAGTAGCCTTACTTACTTCTTATAACATTAGCCATTTCAGAGATAAACCATAACAAAAAAACAGACAAAAATAAAAAAATGTCAACTTGGAATACGTACCGTATATCAGGAGGACCGGAAAGTAATGTCGCTTTCTTAAGTTAAATTCACATGACTACATTTTTAACAAGTTTTTATTTCTAATCAACAATACATTCACCTTCGTTATCAACAACCTTTTGTCATCTAGTATACAACGTTTTCCAAGTACGAAATGATCTACCAAATGACAATCATATATCGTCATGCGCAGAAATGACATTACTTTCCGGTCCCCCTAATATTAACATGCATGTAGTAAAAAGCTGTTATTTCAATGTTACAAACAGACAGTCAAATTTTATTTATTTTTATAAACGATTTACTTTTCATTGTTTTATTGTCAAGTTTATAATCTGTACCGATGATATCTGATAGATTGTTATTCAAATACATAGCATGAATTTAATTTAATCTGTGAATGTAAACACCGTGTCCTAATCCGCTTACACTGCCATTAATATGGACTTTAGTGATTATCTGAAAGAAATTCGATCATCAATCAATTTAACGTGTTATATGGACTTCCTGTACCAAAGCTTTTAATAATTATCAAAGAGATTTAGGCGTGTAAGTCGATTCAAAATGATTGATTTAAAAATCGGTGTCAACTTTGAAACAGAGAATACAGTGATCAATCATTTCATATGTAATATTGATAATACTTTTGTGAGTTTAAATACTTTTTTTGACTCTTATGTGTCATTCTCTACCTACAATGTATACACGTTAAGAAAACACTGACTCGTCTTCGTAATTCAGTACAATAATACCCTTTAAGCAATTCATCATCTCTTCAGTAGTAATACGTCCACCGCTGGGCAAAGGTTGGATTCCCAGGAAGGTATATTGTAAGCGGTCTGTTCATCATGTGGATTCGTGATCACTCCAGAACCCTAAAACCCCAATAGCTATTTATTCTAAACGTTACATGCCCAGCTCATTGCCACATCAACCTGGCAATCCGCTGGACTAATTCAACTGCTTTCATAAGTCTACAAATCATCATCATCCCTGATTCAATCTCGTGGGTAAATCTAAGACAGCTCTCTACATGGTTCATTGACTGTGAGATAAATGTGACCAATTCTTCTATTTTCAGCCTATGGACATCTTTGACAACGTTTAGACCTTCTCAAAAGATCTCGACCCTAGAGAAAAAATAAGAAGAGACTTCCAGCGATCTTAACTTTGTCTTTACCCACGCAACGTCTGCCGGCGTGTGCCACTCAAGAATCTTTTAGGTCTACCAGTAATGGGCGACATACTCCGCCCAATGCCACTTCACACGAGAAATTCTTCAAGCTACATCGATGATCTTGGTTCTTCTGTGGACATATTCCGATTCGATATCTCAGTTAAACTCAAAGCATAATCCTCTCCATTGCTCTCTGAGTGTCTTTGAGCCTTCTTATGAAGCCCGTCGTAAGTGACCATGTCTCGTATCCGTATGTCATCACCGGCAACACACATCGATCAAAGACCTTCGTCTTCAAATATTACACTATTTGGACGAGAAGAGGGTCCTGGTAAGAATTAGATCAAATTAAATTAGAACGCCGTGTTCACACTGACCAGTTAGGTCGATAAAACATACGAATGAATATTTTGTTTATTTAAAAAATGTATATGTCAGGTTTGGAGTAACTTGATCGTATCATAATTTTATTTTAAAAATTTGATTTACAGTTCATTTGTTTTTCGGGAAATTGTTTAAAAAATCTCCAAGTTGCAAGTGCTTTTATGTTTATTTGTTAATTAACAAGAAAGTTTACATAGGTGTTACAAAGTAACAACTTTTAGTAATAATAAAATTATTCTACCAATTATTACGGAGTTCAAAATTATTATATATGTCTCCATAATACGTAACACGTTATAATTAATTCGTAAACATTTCAAAACAATCTGATATTGTTAACGACTAAACTTTGGCTGTGACAATAATAAAATGTAACCTTTAGTGTCGCGTAATATTTTATTGTTCATATCTGACCTTTTTTTTAGAAACGTAACAAATCATTTTCGATATGTAAACTTTTGAAACGTATGTTTTACTGTCAGTTTGTAAACTACTGTGTGATATTGTGTTATAAAATTTTAACATTTAAGAACCAGAAATAAAGAAATCCACAGAAGAACTAACATAACCTATCTAGCTCGAAGAATTGTTCATCTAATGTGTCAATGAGCAAGGCACGCTTATTGTGTAAGAAATGACTGTTCAGGATTAAAAGTCTTCGAGTGTCAACCACAAGCAACGAGCCGGTTATCATAGCGATCATTGATGGAGGCCTATACCTTGGAGTAGGCATCCATCGTCATGAGGCTGTATATTTTACTTTAATAATTTTTTTTCATTATTCTTATAAAAAGTACAACGTAAACCATACTTAGTTACGTAGGTTAACATTAGCTTAACATGGTGGTATATATGGTGGTGGAATCGGTGGCAGAAATGGTGGTGTACGTGGAGAAGTAGGGCAGGGACTGTGGTAGTGCTGGTGATGATGACGAGCAGTCTGATCATCTTTTCTACCCACTGGTAAAAAACATGACTAGTATACAATTAAGAAACAAATAGTTAACATTTCAGGAACTAGCAATAAATTCAGAGATTGCATCCGTGATGAATGGTAAATGTAATGCGGTCAGGGCGGTGGTGGGGAACTTAAAAAGCACGATTTAACCCTTAATAGCCTGATTTACGAAAGTGATTTTTTTTAATATTTCTGTGTTTGCTTGAGTGTCTAGATAAAGGGAAAAAAAGATTTTTTTTTAATTTCGTTGGAAAGAATATTATACAACAGTAAAATTCGTACAGCCAACCTATAAAAAAACTAATAGTAATTTGAACATTAGGTTTAAAAGATTAGTATCAAAATTGAAACTCAAGGCTAGCAAGGGTTAACTAGTAACACGTCTATGAACGAGAACCGAGTGGCGAAATCATTAAGACGTAAAATTAGAGACATATTCCCTACTAGTAAACCAGAGAGGTGCAGGGATTGATTAATAAAGAAAACGAAATAAAAATAACGAAAACCATTATCATCATTGCAGCCAAAGGATGTCACACCTGCATATAGGCCTTCGCTATAGATTTCCAATATGATCGATGAGAAGTAGCCTATATCCTGTCCTTTTATGCGACTTTGACAAGGTCGTCTGTTCAACTTGCTGGTAGACTTTGGCGCTACACTTGCCTCATTCTCTCTAGAATTTCTCTACCACAGCGGCGTTTTGATGAGTGCGGTTAGTAACATATATGATACCAATTTTGTATTATATATGTGACGTTATAAGTTAATATGTAACCTTATGAATTACGTAAGTATTTGTTAGTATGTTATCTTTTATAATTTTAACTGTTATGCAGCCTATATATCAATTCTGTAGTAATACCCGACTGCTTTTTGTTTGTAATTTTTTTTTCTTGTACATTCATATACTATTTTTTTATATACTACCTATTTTAATATGTTTATAACTACAAAGTTTATCAACCTATTAGTATTTTTTATTATTTATTTATTAATGATCCCGTTTTTGAGCTCTCTCGTTCAAACCTTGGGTGCATAGGGTATTTACTGACATATCTATTTTTTTGTTTTTTTTTATTCCTACTCTTTTTTTCGTTCTTCTCAAGGTTTATCATTTTTTTCGTAAATTTCCTTTTCCATATGTTTGATTCTTTACATACTTTCCTACGTTATATTACTCGACGCATGTGGTAGTGGAATTGTCCACAACATAAAACATCCGATTGCAAAAACATTCCCGATAAAAATCAATAGCTCAACAATGTCAGCCATTATGCAAATCCTGCTTCACGGGTTTCGGGGCTCGGCAAGTATGATGGACTGTATTATGGTAATTTAGGCAATTCACTTGGTTTGATGGATTCGGTGCTGACAGCACTCTATTGTCAGCGATTTTAACACCCATTACCCTCTTTAAATGAAATGTCGGAACGTCGAAATATCCTTTATCGACAGATCCACTGACCTGACTCCGTTTAAGAACATCACTGTTAACTTTATTTCTTACAAAAAGATTATTTATTTATATATACACTTCTTTTATATAACTCATCATCATAAATCGGCTATCGTTCACTGCAAAATATAGGCCTCTCCAGAGGGTCAGTTACTTCCTGCGACCTTATCAATATCAATGGTCCACCGAGCCGTGTGGCAACAGGTATCACTGTGTTTAATGGAATCAGGCGTTACCTTGCGGAAGTCCATCCTAAGTAAGAAAAGGACCAATATTTAGCCACTTCCGCACATGCGTGTGTGGACTCTGTGTTTGGCACTAATCGGTGTAACATAACTCCTGAAGATGCCCCGTGGAGGGGTGAAACACATGTTGAGTGATTTGACGATGACAGTTGTGTAATTCGAACTGTTTGCCGCATGCGCATTTGTCAGCGGGTTGGCGGGCGGCGTACTTTGTTGCACGACTACCACTGCATGTGCGGAAGTGGATAAATATTGGTCCTTTTTTACTTAGGTTTCACTTTGCACCAAAACACTGCGGTCCAAACGGGGAAAGCCAAAATCCAAGAGTAGATTTTCCACTGCTAAAATGATGACCAAGATATTAAATTATGAATATTTATTTATTCAAAAGTTATGAGGAATACCTTCCTCAACAAGGTGGTGATGATATCATCACATTATCACTTCAGCAATGTACTCCCCCAGAGATTTCCAATAGGAACTACATCTTCTATACTTCAACTCTTTTCATAGCGCCGTGGTCATGTTCCTATAGGTCTTGGTGTCTCTGCATGTGCTTGTATTTGACATTAGTGACAGCTGTGATGATGTCTGTCTATCTCGTCGGAGAGCATGCACGAGATCGCTTGTTCCATTTTTCCTTTCATCATCAAACGTTGCATTGAGTCCTTATTACGGGTGATATGTCTAAAAACTTAAGAATAATGACCTCTCTCTTATACTGCTCCGTATGAATGACATAAATCTATTTTAAATATTCATTCTGTGACTTGATAACGTTGTTAGATATGAAATAATATAATGTTCAGAATTTCATAAAGGGAATTTCGATAAAGTTCTTCAAACAAAAAAAAATAATTTCCGCTTCGATACCAGGAGCGGCATAATGGCATTTTAATTACAGTCTACTTCTAAAACAGATGCTATCGAATATTCGTTCAGGAATCTCGCGCGCGCCATCCCGATATCTCGACTCTTACACGCCATCTCTTCTTTTCTCTTATTTCCGGCAATTCAGACATCTTTTATATTGACTTGGTAGTTGATGACCTTATAGAAATATTTATTTATGTTCATTTTCTACTATTTTACACTCTTATTTAATACAAATTATAAAAATTTACAAGTCACCAGTTTTTATTTTATTTAACTAACATCATTTTGGGTTTTTATTATTGCTTCCTAGTTCTTTTAATTCTAGTTTTTTTTTTCTCCACCTCCCGTTTATTTGGTTGCTTACCCGACCTGTATCAGCTGTAACAGCTTTATTTATTTTATAACATCCTTCCATATCTTCCTGCAGCATTTTTGGAAGGCTGGTCTGTCATTGTCATTTTTCATTAGTGAGGTGATGCTGTTCTCGCTATGCCTTTTGCCCAACCGGCATTTAGAGTCGAACTGAGGTCCCCCGAATGCGGGATAGTCAGCTATGATGTACCTCGGTCTGGTCAGCACCCGGTTTACAGAAGCATGCGGGAATCCCCCTGAGCTTAAACCGGTGATGGTACTAGGGGAATCCCCCGTTCCCTTTGAAATACTGGACCTAGACCGTGTCCAACTCGGTGCTGCTAACTCCGCGAATAGATATAAATAGGAAACCGGGTACCGTATTCACGCCAACTGTCTTACATACGGTACCGTTTTTATCATTAATAGACGAAGCATTTGAACCTGTCTTGCCTGATGTTAAATGATGACCAGTTCTACGATATTTAATGGAATCAGGCGTTACCTTGCAGAAGTTCATTCTAAGTAAGAAAAGGACCTATATTTAGCCACTTCCGCACATGCAGTGGTAGTCGTGCAACAAAGAGCACCGCCCGCCAGCCCGCCGATAACAGAGACTCTGTATTTGGCACTAATCGGTGTAACATAACTTCTGAAGATGCCCTGTGGAGGGGTACAACACGTGTTGAGTGATTTGGCGGTGGCAGATGTGTAGTTCGCATTGTTTGCCGCATGCGCATTTGTCAGCGGGCTGGCGGGCGGTGCACTTTGTTGCACGACTACCACTACATGTGCGGAAGTGGCTAAATATTGGTCTTTTTTTACTTACTACGATGGCACATATTTGCCTAGATTGGGAAATAACTTAGATTCTGAAAGTACGTATGTAAATATGCAATACTATACTGATAAGCTGGTAACATAGTTACCAATCAGCCTCTTGACTTGTATCTGTACGGAGTCCAAAGCTTTTGAACTAGTACTTTGCAGATCATCCCACATATGGCTACAGTATGCTACACATGACTGGATCTGTGCTACATACAGCCTTAAAAGCTGTCCTGGTGTAAAATAAATCCGAACCTTCCAATACTTAGATTTTTGTCAGATAATTAAGCTTCTAAAAGTACCAGCTTATTATATTATTACCTTATGGTATATTGTAATTAGTTGTAGAATAAATTAGCTTAAGATTGTATTTAAACTAATGTTACTTAGCGGATTTCTTTAATGTATTGTCCTGTGAATTTCTTTTAAAAGCTAGCTCCAAGTGTCTCGCAGCAGTCCAATAATTAACTTGAAAGCGTCTCCGTGGAATACGATCAGAGACGCAATATACATATATACAAAAATCAATGTTTTATATTACGAAAAATATTTGAATACATACTAATTATTAAAATCTAAAATGAATTATTACTTACTGTCACTCATTGCAGAATTTGTAATGACATAAATTATTGGACATCACAATAGTTAGACGCAATAGAGTTTTCACTTTGTACAACGTGATTAGGTAGGTATTATTATAAAGCACTTAATAAAACTATATTTGTAAAGAGCAACTGTTGAGTTTCTCGCCGGCTTTTCTCAGCGGAACTGCCTTCCGAGCCGGTGGTACCTTCCTGTAGGGACAACAATGCCGACATTTTATGAATTAACTTTTCTAAAATGCTTGTAATAGCCTATTCGAATAAAGAATATTTTGATTTAAATTTAGAATTACTGCTTATCAGTCCTTGCAGAATTTGTACTGCTAGAAGCTATTGGCTCATCGCATCTCATCAGAGTTTTAGAGTAATAACTACCTCTGTATAGTCTTTTAGTGTTTTGTTAAAAAAGTAAAAAATGTAAAACTGAATAAATTTATTTAGTTTTACAATATGAAAAACCATTAAAAAATTCTTAAAAGGGAAATGTATTTCAAACATACTTCTTTTATTTGAAAGCCTTCAAAGGCTTCAGTTAAACGACAGATTTGTACAACCTTAATTGGTGAAAAAGAAAAAGTATCAATTAATAACTTCAAACAAAAGTTTCAGAGATTCACTTCTTACTTTACTTTGTTCTTTTCTGTTTCTCTCCTAGTATTCGGGCTCCATTGATTTATAAGTAAATATACTTTTAATGAAAATACATTTTAATAAAAATTATTTTTTAACGAACCTCTGTGAAGATATAAGTATGGAGGCTTATTTTATTCTTTAAGGCCATTTTAAGAGATATCTACGGCGGAATATACATTAATACCTACATGGATAAATATATTTTGAATTTAGAAAACTTTTATGCCGACGATTTGTCAACATCATAAGCATTTAATGGAATCAGGCGTTACCTTGCGGAAGTCCATCCTAAGTAAGAAAAGGACCAATATTTAGCCAATGTTTGCCAAACACAGAGTGGCTTAGTGTCAGTACACTAATCGGTGTAACACAACTCCTGAAGATGCCCCGTGGAGGGGTGAAACACGTGTTGAGTAATTTTGCAGTGGCGGTTGTGTGATTCGCATTGTTTACCGCATACGCATTTATCAACGAGCTGGCGGGCGGTGCACTTTGTTGCACGACTACCACTGCATGTGCGGAAGTGGCTAAATATTGGCCCTTTTCTTACTTAACATCATAAGCGACTTGAGAATATAAGATGTTCATATGATATACATTGGAATAAAGTGTTAATACGTAATAACACTAAACTTGACATCAAAGTTTCATTATTCCGTTAACTGCCAGCACTTTTAAGTATCAAGCTAACAGTAACTTAAACCACTTAAGCATCGACTATGCGTCAAGAATCTTCTTACTTCAGTTAGTTGACTAATTCGTACGTTTCAGTCTGTATCGAGTTAAGTTTAAAGTTTATATACTGTTTATATGTAACATATTTTTTTATGGCCCCCGCTATTGGGAGCCTCTCGTACCCCCTATCTTGTATGGGACAGGGACTATTTAACATTATTTAATTTTTGCACATATTTTTTTTTTATTTTCATTATCTTTTTTCATACATCATATGATCTTTAATTCTTTTAATTCTTACCACAGTTCTTCTGTCTTTCCCTTTCGCTCTGTAACGCCTTTCATACATCCCTCATTGCTCTTTTACATTTTTATTATTTTATTTCTATATAGGATTATATGTAACATATTAATTATATGTAAAAGTGATTACAAAAATCAGCAGTGACAGGCCAGTGGTAGAAGACTGAGATTTTCGATCGTAGGTCGCGGGTTCCGTACCCGATATACAATTTTATAAAATTCAGACTTTGTATATTAACTACATATGGTTGCCACTGCCTACAAAAAAAGTTTCCAGAGGATAGATAGCAGTGTCCCCTGCGTACCATAATACCACACTGTGATATCTTTGAGAGAGGCTTATGCCGTGCAGTGAATGTCAATGGGCTGAAGTAACAAGGAACGACGCATTCTGCTTTTTAATGGCATACTTATAAGTTATATTTTAAGCGTCTAGTTTTTATATGACGACAACATATGACGGGCCTAATAAGAAGGCACAAGGTCGCCCAGAGAGATATGGAGAGGTCTATGCTCGGAGTTTTGCTGCGAGATCTAATTATAAATGAAGGTATCCATGGAATAACCAAGATGATCAAGGTAGCTCGAAGAATTGCTCATTGGAAGTGGCAGTGGGCGGGGCAGATTGCTCGTGTAACTAATGGCCATTAGGACCAAAAGGTTCTCGAATGGTGACCACGAGCAGGTAGACGCGGTGTTGGTGGACCCCCCCCCCCCCTAAGTGGAACGTCGACATAATTAAAGTCGCTGGATGAAGCCAGCTCAAGGCCGGTCATCTGCAGTGGGTGTCAATGAACTGAAAAGAAGTTATATAATGGTATGCAATTATTTTTAAAGCATCTATGTCGTTAGTATTATGTATTTTAATGTCTTTATATCCTGAATTTTTGACCCTTTCTATTATTTGAAGACCATCCCTACTATTTTTCCTTGGTAAATAAGTCATGTGGATAAAATATCAAATTATTTATAAAACTTCCAATTGTATTATATTATTATTTTTAATGTTTATTTCCTATGTTTATAGCTGTTGGATAAAGTAATAAAAAATTATAACTAAAGAATTAATCTGTTTGTCTTATTTGACATTTTCGATAGCACATTTAACATTCACAAATCTTACTCTTTTTAATTAAAGATATAAAAATATTCAGTTATTGAATAAGTAAAAATGAAAAAAAAAAAACAGAAAAGCTTGTAATAAAGACGAGAAATCTAAACACCGTTATACTTACTCGTACATATAAAACTTTTTTAAATTAATCTAATTATTTTAGAAATGTTTTTTTCTGTGCCACTCCATAGCGTTTGAAATTTTTTTGTTCCGTAACAGTTATACACGGGAGTAGCAAAAGAAAAACGTACAAAGGCCGCCTTCACAAATCCTCGCCGCGTCAAGTGGAACTGTTTGAAGCGCTAATGTATTATTTTCGCATAAAGACCCGCGCTCCCTCTGTTTAATGTAGGACAAAGCCAGGTCAAGGACTTGGAGACGTATAAAAAGGGTGAAAGTTGTTCACGTTCCTTTTGCTCTAAGGACGAAGATCTGAAGTGAGGAAGTTGCATTGTCTTTATAAAAAATACCCTTTTACATCACCTAGTAGTAGTACCCGTGCTCAAAACTGAATGAGTAATTAGGTGCTATTTAGAACAACGAAATACATAGAGAGGTATACATACTAGAGACATCTGAAAGTACCACCAAGCCACTAAAAGGAATGGAGTAGCTAATTGGTACCTTTACGTTATATCGTTTTTGTTTCTTCATTTAGAAATACGAAGAAATACGTATGCAGTACACACCCAGGGTTTTGAGGAAATGTTCGCAGGAAACTTAATCTTAAAAACTGGACGTTGTTAGGGCTTCATAAAGATAGATAACTTAAACACTGTAAAATGCAAAAGAAAGGCACGGACGCTAATATCTATGGAACTTGAAGATATCAATAAAAATATATGAAAGAATGAGTAAGGAGGTATCTAAGAAGGTTATGTAAATGAAAATGAGCTGGGTCTTCATGCCAAAGAAATAGAAGATGATTAGATTAATTGATATATTCTAAGAAGAGAGGCTGCCACAGGATCTCGAAACGAAGCAACCACTGGAAGGAGATGAATAAATATAAAGATAATTACAAATCATACAAAGCATAAAATAATCTCAGTTAATTATAACTAATCAAAGCATTTTAAAAAAATAAGCAAAAGACTTTCCTAATTGCCGCTAAAATAAAAGTACCAATTAAGAATTTCAAAGAGACTACGGGTTCAGTGTTCTATTATACACTCCTTTGCTAATTAGGAATTAGCGTGACGTCACGTCCGCTGAAAAGTGTCCGTCCATCTTTCTTTTCAGTTAGTAACACCAAAGTTCCAGCTAGCTTTTCACTTTGACATTGATTACAATTTTAATTAAAATTACTTTTGGCTAAAAATAAATATATACTATGTTAACATGTAATATATATATATATATATATATATATATACATACATATATATATATATATATTTATACATATATATATAGACTTGTCGATTCAACTCAAAGACGCCTATTTCAAGGCATAGACCTCCCAAAGATAAGGGGATGTACCGCAATCGCCACGAGTTGACGTTCGCAGTGTGGTATTTTGTTACGCATAGGATGCTGCTGCCAATCCTCTAGTAACTTATTAGAAAGCAGTTAAAAAGTGTGGATTATATAAGACTGTATCCCGGGAATCGAACAGTGGCCTAACATCGCAAGTCTCATTCCTCTATCGCTGTGCTACCACTGCTTCAAACATAGATGATATATCGATATATCCATAACTGATTATTATTACTAATGTAATCTCGGGCTTCAACTTCTAAACAGCAATCAATATTAGAGTAAAAGAGTGTATAGATACAATAATTGTATGTAAACGCATTCTTATCTTGCCATTACCAATCTACTAAATATGATGTGTTCCACATGGAGATTAAAAATAGGTTTAAAAGTTTTAAAGAGATGAGTGTACAGGTTATTTCTTTTTTTTTTCAGCCAATAGACTCCTTTTGCAAGGAATAGGTCTCCATCAAAGATTGCCACGAAGACCAGTCTTACTCCACCCGCATCCAACGAGTTTCCGTATCCTATGTTGACGGTTCATCCTGATGGGGGGAAGGGCTACCAACGCCTTGGCCTACCAGCTCGTGGCCGAGAATATTTTCCAACAGCCATCGGTTCCACGAGCGACGTACCCCGACCACATCACTTCAAACGCCCAATTCTTCAATCTACATCGGTGATTTTGGTTTTTCCGCAGATCATTTCATTTCTAATTTGATCTCGCAATGAAACTCCGAGCATAGCTCTCTTCATTGCACTCTATTTGATCACAAACCTTTTTATAAGGCCTATCGTACCACTTCTTTAATCTACGAGTACATTGGTGATTTTGGTTTTTCTGCAGATCATTTCATTTCTAATTTGATCTTGCAATGAAACTCCGAGCATAGCTCTCTTTATTGCTCTCTGTTTGATCATGAGTCTTCTTATAAGGCCCATTGTAAACGACCATATCTCGGATTCTTGTATTATCACCGGCAAACTTATTGGTCAAAGACCTTCGTCTTCAAGCTGCGGAATTTCGGAAGAGAAGATATTTCGAACCTTCCCGAACTCTGCCCGATCTGAGTAGGACTCGAGTAGAGATCTCCTTCTTGAAGTTGGACTCACCAAACTTGATGGTTTACTGTCAATTAATGCATGGTATGTATTGTTAAATATGGTTTCAGAAATAATATATAACGTAAGCTTAATGTATTTAAAATAGCGTTTTCATTATTAATAATATTTTTTTTCTATCTATCCCTGCACACTTTAAATTGCCAAAGGTCATTGCCCTGTCGCATTTCATTCGTAAAAACAATTTATTTTAACATATTTTGGACTAGAGTTTCCCAACCCCAGGCCCCATAGGGGGGCAATTTGATTGTTAAAGGGAGAGAGGTACTTCGAAAGTGGATTCGAAACGATTCTAGCCCATTACATAAAAATATTTATGTTAAATATGGGGGCAGAAGAATTTTAAAAAGGCTAAGATGATGTATGGCACATAAAATGTTGATAAATATAGTTTTTGAGTGATCATATCTATATAGGAGGATTGTAAATAGGTGCAAAAGTTTTAGAGCTTTTTGTTGACAAATGACATATGCATTGACCCCCCGGTCCAACACCGAGTCTCACTTCGTTGCACGACTACTGCTGCATAGCGGAAGTAACTATATATTAGTCCCTTTCTTACTTAGGATGGATTTCCGCAAACTAACGCCTAAATCTATTAGAAATTTTAGTATTTCGTTTTGCGATTTTAGTAGTATTTATGAAAAAATTTTTGTAAAGTTTTTTCCTGTAATGGATTTTCCTAATAATGTTTATTGAACATCGCTAGACGAAATAAGGTTGGATAATTTAATATCTTCAACGAGCCGCGGCACAAGAATGCCTGATACGGTCCCCGATGGATCGATTGATCCCTGACTTGTGGATAATTGATATCTTTATTACCCAGGGTACATGATTTATTTCTTTCTTATAAAGGATAATATATAATTTCCATTATAACAATAATAAAATAATATCTTCAACCGTATATATCAACCGTAACATGAGCCAGAAAGTACTTTTTTATTTATTTATTATACACGTTAAGATACATTTAATAAGTTTTACAATAATATACAAAAAAGTACAATGGGCGGTCTCATCACACAAGGCAATCTCTTACAGACAACCATAGTATTGAAAAGGTAAAAGTACCAGTAATGGGTAGTTTACGTGTACAAAAAATATATATTTACAAACGAACGAACATTAACATACATACATACGTATATATCATGTATACTTATAATAAATAAGGTTTAATTCATATTATAAATATAATACAATAATAAATAAAAACATCTAACTGACATCGATCAGTATTGGTTCGATCGCACTTGCCTCAGAAAGAAACAAGAAGAAAAAAGAAATAAATTAAGAGATAGATAATTATAGGTCTAGTTAATATTTCTTAACCATTTTCTTGAAAATAGGTAGTGAGTTAGCACGTCTTATATTCAAGTACATATATAAAAAGTACATATTTATAAAAAAAGTTCCACAATATATGTTACACCTTATTTTACTTAATTTCAAATGTAAAATTGAAAGTTTATTATTTATACATCTTATTATAGCATTCAAAAGTAATTATTTAATAGAAATATGTAGAGTTGTTTCAGGCCGGCTTGTATCAACAGATCAGCGTTCCAAGCAAGTTATAGCTTGTTACTTATAATATTAAAATAATGTATGATTAAATAGCTCATGTAAATGCCCTTCCTAAATAAAAAAAAATGTATATTAAATTTTTTATACAGAATTGAATCTAGTAACGTACCATCGTAAATTACAACACTCAACAACAACTATAGTCATATGATGATTGTTGTAAATGACCGATCATTTTATAATCTTAAATGATATTAATTTTCATCATTCATTATCGATTAAGATAAGTGGGTTATGCTCCTATAACCATTTTTCATACGCATCAAGACACTGCAAGCGATGGTTGACGGCTCACGACAGAAACCGATCCATCACCGCAGCAAGCGAGTTGGGTTGAAATATCAAAATGTAATAATTGAAAATAATTTTCTCAACTAACGTATTTTAATTAAACTATTTATAAAATTTAAACTTTGTTTGTTTTCCCTGTAATAATGAATTTATGATCAGCGGTGGTATCCCAGCGGTCGAGGACTAGGGACAAAGATCGTAGGTCGCGAGTTCGATTTCAAGGATACAATTTTATAAGCATATACTCTATTCGTTTGTTATATTGAATTGTCTTTGCACACAAACAAGTATTTAATGGAATCAGGCGTTACCTTGCGGAAGTCCATCCTAAGCAAGAAAAGTACCAATATATAGCTACTTCAACACATGTTTCTCCGTTCTCATTCTTGTCTCCGTGGGGCATCCTCGGGAGTAATGTTATACCGATTAGTGCTAAACACAGAGTCCAGGCACTAATCGATGTAACATAACTCCTGAAGATGCCCCGTGGAGGGGTGTGTGAATCGCATTGTTTGCCGCATACGCATTTATCAGCGGGCTGGCGGGCGGTGCACTTTGTTGCACGACTACCACTGCATGTGCGGAAGTGGCTAAATATTGACACAAGTTTTGAAAGGTGGCGAACTCGCCTGCCAATCGTGACGACTATGGTATATCTTTCTATAGATATCTTTGCGGGAGACCTATGTCTTGCAGCGGGCATCTATGAGCTGAAACAATGGAGGTAATATTCATTGTGAAATTGTATGTGCTTTAAAGCGCGAGATATAAGAGAAAAAATCTATCTTTTTTTGGATTCCATGACAGGACAAGATCCTTCAGAAGGATGGACAAAAACATTGTCATTGGTAAGATAGGTATTATTTAAAATAGACAGAGAGAAGTCTGGTCGTTTGTAAATTGCAGGCAGGGCTGTTTAAAACTGCTACGCCAGTCGTCAGCCCCGAAAACCTCAGTTAGCTCCTCTTTCTACAATCCGATGAATTTACCATTGCTAAGATGAAAAAGAAAATGTTAAATAGCATATCCAAATTCATCACTCTTGGCTCATTTTTGTGGATTTGTGTTAAAAATGTTAAAACAAAATGAAATTAATCCATTAAAATACATTTTTAATAGAACAAAGTTTCTTGACATGCTTCTTGTATTCAATTAACAGTGTAACAATGACTTGAGACATCCGAATGCTTCGAACATTTGAGGAACAATTTTCTATCTTTGTGCCGTCAGTGAATCGTTTATTTATATTCATCAACAATACTGTTTGTCTTCCATTCAGAAATATTTTTTGACTACACTACTAGTTACAAAGTATATATCACCACAATCGTAGTCGATATATATGGTATATATACAAAATTGTATCATCAAAATGGCATTTACAAAATGACATTTAATCTATGAACAAATTGCTCTAAATCACAGGCAAAAATTTTCTATGTTTACACAAAATCCATTCAGAAAAATAGGATTTAAAAATCAATGCTAAAGATATGATAAAATACAGATATGTATTTGTTAACAGGGAATATTACACGTGCCACGTCAAGAGGCGTAAGGGATACGAAAACAAAATGGCCGACGTAATAGAATCTGTTTTCAGTAAATGCAAATAAATTTCTCGGCACCAAATGATTTCCATTAGAGTTCGAAAAGAGATCTAACGGGGCAAACACGACGCATGCCGGCAGCGGGAGGGATCCGACGTTATTTTCTTTGATCTGATTATTTAAATAAATTTATTTACTTCGTATATTGGTTCTTTTTTTAACTGTCTATATAGATGTTAACTAAAAACGAGGGTGTGCTCTTAACTTTTAAAAACCATAATCAAATTCAAAATATCTTTTTGAAGTATGCATTTCAAACAGAACAGGACCGATAATCGTGGCGGCCTATGTCTGGCAGTGAATAGTTCGATAGTCAGAAAATGACTCATTCATCACAGTTGATTTTCTAAAACAATAGTTTGATTAGTAAATACACAACAAATAAATACATTTAAAAAACTTTGTGAAAAGTGAAACGGTTTTTTAACGGTTTTATTTGATACCCATATTGTGGTGGTTGTTGAAAAATATGTACCTAGTCCGCCATATTGGAACGGCGTCCATCTTCAATTTTAAATTTTGACATAATCATCGTGTTTTACTAGTGTAGCCCTTTCATTTGATACCCATGTTGAGGGAGTTAAGGAGAAATATATAAATATAATCCGCCACTTTGCATCGGCGGCCATCTTAGATTTATAATGTTATTGATTTTATTATATTGTATTGTCATCTAAATTAAATGTGTGTACCAAATTTCAAATCAATCTGACAACGGGAAGGTGCTTAAACTTCAATTTCTAATTTTGACCCAAATAAACAAATTCCGTACGGGTCGAACTAAATAAAACCGTTTAAAAAGGATGTTTCGGGTTAACAATTTTGATAAATTACTCGATAAAGCAACTAGTAATCTGCGTCTGGAGCCTGATTGGCCAACAATTCAACAAATTTGCGACTTAATTAGACAAAATAATTGCTCTCCAAAATTTGCAGTTGCAGCTGTCAAAAAAAAATTATATTCGCAAAATCCTCATTAGGCAATGTTTGCACTCCTCACTCTAGAAAGCATTGTTAAAATTTATAGATTTGTAGTACATGATGAAATAGCATCTAAAGTATTTTGTGAAATGCTCAGAGATTTGATGAAATCAACACAACATGAAAATATTCGCAATAAGATCCTTGAACTGATACAGGCGTGGGCATTTCCTTTTCCCAAATATAGAGCTGTGCAGGATACACTCAATATTTTGAAAGCAGAAGGATACAAGCATCAGCATTGAAGGAATCTGATGCAATGTTCTCGGCTGATATACGGCGATGATGATGAAAGACAGACATATTTATATTTTTTATTGTATTATTACAAAGACTTTTTAACTTCAATTTTGTATTTAAATTATTTTTTTCTCAATATATGCTTTTTATAAAAACTATCATTGACGTAGATTCTTTTGCCTGCCTTTGTCTTTGCCAGACTTTCACTGCTACTCAAATGACATTCGCAGATTCCGCATGTTTGAGGGCACTAAGATCTTTTTTAAAGTAGCAAGGCTCGACGGCTTCCGGGAGAGCCTTGGCTCGGGTCGCTACTTACTATTGTTCTACCCGATTGGGTGGCTTTTCATAGCATTCCGACACCAGGGCGGCTGGCTAATATCACCACTTCCACTTCAAGAAGCGTTACTTCTAGAAGAAGACGAGGATGAAACTCCAGCAAAGATTCCATCTATTATGATATGGTTCTCGTCCCTTGAGACCTAAAATCCTTGTCTATCTATTCATTTATTAAATTATACAGAGATTCCGTTCGATTTTTGTGTTAAAATATCCGAACAGATAGCTTTCTTATTTCACTTGCCGTGTGTACGAAGGCTGTTTTTCTAAATTCCGTTCGTTACATCTTGGAACTGAGCCATAATTGTTACGTTTGTTCAGTCAACGCTTTCCGGTCGCTCCGAGAACTTCTCGCTTGAAGAAATCCATCTGAAGCCGTGCATTGAATTTCATGAAATTAATTTTGATGTTAATTACCTACTGTTTTGAACGTTTAATGAATGTACTTCTTTGATTTTGGTGCTTAACCATTTGTAAATAAGATTTAAATGTCAAACGTAATCACTTATGTCCTTCTTCAAATACAGTCGCTTAGTACATGATCTTCTATTTTCGTATAAAATAATAAATGCTCAAATCTCTTGTAGAAACCTTTTTGAGTTTATAGGACTAAAGGTTCCGTGCCATTTGACTCGACACTCCCATTAAAGTCGTCCTCTATAAGCCCCACTATTGGGCAAACGTTGGGCTGCACAATTCTATCTCACGAATGTGCAGTTTTTATAACAGAATATTTAAACAATTGCACTCTATCGATATCTTTCCGACTTCTTATAGAGTCTTAAAGAAATCATCTTAATAATAAACTGTATTCGTAACAGAATTTAATTTTAATTTAGTATTTATGAGAACACAGTCTTGAAAAAATTACGCGCCGGTGGAAACACTTTCAAATTAAGAGTTCTTTTAGTCGTCTAAAGTCGTAAGACAGATCTTTCTTCTCTTACGTACGGTCACATTTCTCTTTAATCTTTATTTAATCAATTTATTTTGATTTATTATGGTCTGATATCTCTGCAAAGTTGTATAAAGTTAATTTTTAATATTGTGTCATCTATAAAGGAACACATAACCATTATTTATATAGTAACATTTAAAGTAATTAAAATGTTTGTTTATTGAAATAAATAATGAATAAACATGCTATACGGTATGATTGGTTATTGATGTTAAAACGGTGGTGAATGTATGGCTGATTTATCAGCAAAAATCTTTAAGTTTAATACGTTTTCCTGAATCAAACTATATAAAGAGGTCACTCTGAAATATGTTACATTGAATTAATAGTTCTTTTGGAATACGATTGGTTAATGATTTCAGACCGTACAAATGATGCAAGGAACTATAGATAGATAATTAAATAAGTTTTTAAAATAACATTTCATGCGACCACTTCCTTATCCCTACTCTATATAGCCATCCTCAGGTTGTATGCCTGTCTCTTCGCAGTGGTTGCAGTATTCACCACATCGATGAACCTTGAACCTCATCCGTGTCAGACGCACAAGTTCGTGTGACTTGCTATTGCTACCACCGCAACATGGACACTGTTATTCAGCTTTAGGGTGTCTGTTGTATCACGAACAACGATGACTGCCTCACTCTTTAGCCCATGAGCCTCGTAGATGATGAACGTCCCTGAACCTATCTCTTAGGACGTTTTTGGTATTGTAAGATGTTTATATTACAGCGAAAGGGTTTGAAGCGTGGGCTGTTAATAGACGCCTACCCACCGCGAGAAAAAAAGGCGTGAGGTGCACTAAAATCGAGCACAATACTGTGTACAAACCGATTCGTAAACGGAGGCGGCCGCCCGCCCTTGCGTACGCGAACAGCGTGGGCAATTCGAGGTAGGATCAGCATCCTTCCATAGATTACCAAGAGGTCTACACTACTCTCTAAGCTGTATAAATTACTCTCTATACTAATCACAGACACTGCGAGGTAAGCTTCCTTCCTTGGTGAAAACTTCATCGTGGAATTGGAACTATTGTATCTTAATTGAAAATTCGGTACAGTAAACGGTCCTTGGGTTATAAATAAATACATTTAAAAAACTTTTAAGATAAACGGTTTTTTGATACCCATATTGTGGTGGTCGTGGAAAAATATATACCTAGTCCGCCACATTGGAACGGCGTCCATTTTGAATTTTAAATTTTGACATAATCATCGTGTTTTACTAGTGTAGCCATTTCATTTGATACCCATATTGAGGGGGTTAAGGAAAAATATGTAATCCGCCATTTTGTATCGGCGGCCATCTTAGATTAATAATGTTATTGATTTTATTATATTGTATTGTCATCTAAATTAAATGTGTGTACTAAATTTCAGATCAATCTGACAACGGGAAGGTGCTTAAATTTCAATTTCTAATTTTGACCCAAATAAACAAATTCCGTAAAGGGTCGAACTAAATAAAACCGTTTAAAAAGACGGCACCACTAGGTACCAGAGCGAGGTACAGACCTAATGCCAGATAGACTGACAAGACCGTGGCTACGGCAGGTCACGGGTGGCTCCAAGTTCTCAAAGATAGAGAAAAATGGAAAGCTTTGGAGGAGACTTTTACCCTGAGAGGGTACATAGAAACTTAGTACAAAATAATCAAAACTATTATTTAAAAATTCTAATTTTTAGTCATTTGTATGGAATGAAATAATAAATGCTTTATTATTATTACAGTCCACGGAGCCTTCTGTTCCATGAATTCATGTCTGAAGCTGTAAAAGCCTTAGGATTAACAGCGTAAATTTCATCAGAAACAGTTCAATATCATGTATTAGGAAACATTGGTAAAGATATTACATTAATGTTTTATATTGTGTTTGGTCTCAATTTCATAAACGGAAAAGGAAAAAAGGAATACTTTCAAAAAACTTACATATAGATCCTTCGTTTCTTAGATCAGAATAATGTGAATTATACTTTGGTGTAGTAAAAATAAAGTATAAATTTGTATAGCACTGGTCCACTTGATAAATAACGTCGCTATAAAGAAGGGACCGCTAAAATGACATAAATCTGACGATTCCTATGGCACTGATATATCGCCAGATTTACTTAGATGGAATATGTCAGTCCGTGGCAACAATCCATCACACCCGACAGACTCTGGTCTTGTACAGGGCCGTAATTGGTTGTACAAATAATAAAAATATTTTTTTATTAACATGAATTTTATGTTTTTCAATAAATGGACACCTCATTCAATAGACAACGGTTTTAGAAGTAATAAACTATTTCGTAGAAAGTATTTTATAAGTTCGTATAACTATATATCAAAATTAATTATTGCTTACCTATCTATCGGATTTTAATGGAAAAAGTAAAATTATATAGCATATTTCAGAATGCTCTTAAAGTTTATTAAATTAGCTAGTTTTAACAGGCCAACGATTCGAATATGTATACCGATATGCTTTAAAATATATATATATATATGTATATATATATATATATATATATATGTGTGTGTGTATAGTAGTAGTTATGATCGCAGGAAGTCGCTTGATACGAGCAGCGCAAGAATGGTCTTCGTGACGATCTTCGCAGGAGACCTAAGCCTTGAAGTGGATTTTCACCGGCTGAAAATAGAAGATGATGAATTGGTCGCATTCAGCTCACAGTTTTTCAACGAACCATGGAGAGACCTGTTTTCGATTTACTAGCGGATTTGCAGGTTTTTTATGGCCCCCGCTATTTGGGTCCTCCTATACCCCTAATTAATTTATAGGCTAGAGACTTTTATTTACTTTTCATTAACTTTTTTCATAAATATTTTATTTTTGCGTCCACGCATCTCAAGATTTTTCATTCTTTTCTTTGCTTTCTACATTTCTTCTGTCTTACCCTTCTATTCCATTTTCCCCCTTTTCCAATGCCTTTCATCCATCTTCTCCTTTCTTAGTTCTTACAATTTTGATTTTTAATTTATGTACATATTTTTATTCCTTACATATATTTCTATTTAATTTACAATTTTCTTACTTTTAATTTTTTTTCCTATTTATTATATATGCAGCAATTCTCTTACAAAGCCTAAGGAATTCAGGACGTGTCTCTACTTCCCTGATAAGCAAAACCATTGAGTCCTCGCTAAACTTTATGCCTAAACGGCATTCGGAGTCCACACGGAGTCCTCCGAACGCGGGACAGTGGGCTACAAGGTGGACCACGGTCTGGTCCACGCCCGGTTCACAGAAGCACCAGGGGTCCTGAGATTTGCAGGTTTATTTAGAAATGTACACATAGCTTATTGTATTTCAAAGTCATCCATTTACTACTTAGTACTTATAGATAGCTGCATGAGGGTTTTTTTAATAATTTTTCTGTTTTAACTTATAAACATTGTGATTACAACAGGCGTCGCTTGATTTATATTTTGTGGTCGGCCGTCGTCCGCAGCCGCTGCAGCCGCGGCTTCCTATTTAAGCTCGGCGAAATTATTTTTGTGCGAAAATGTACTGATTTATTTTAATGGGAAACGGGTTGCATGTCACGCGCATTTGCCGTTACATTGTATTTGCGAATATATTTTTTTCCGTTATTTGAATATAACCTTTGTGGACATGTCTTTTGAAAATTCGGCAACATATCTATTCTTTTGAACCGTGTGTTTAATAAAGCAATTATGATTATAAAATCACCTGCGGAGATACATGTAAGTGAAGGCTGGTGCTCAGGTATTAATCCCGTTTTACATGACAATTTACCTTGGCTTCGGGGACATTTCCGAGATCACTGGCAACATTAAAGGTTTGCTGGTATGTTAGCTTGGATAT
The DNA here is from genome assembly GCF_028537555.1 of Battus philenor. Classification (NCBI taxonomy): domain Eukaryota; kingdom Metazoa; phylum Arthropoda; class Insecta; order Lepidoptera; family Papilionidae; genus Battus; species Battus philenor. The sequence goes on along the minus strand of NW_027181673.1, from coordinate 14,770,168 downwards.
TAAAATTAATTATTGAGTAATATTTTGTACTGGACTGTCTTTATACAGTCAGAAGTTATTGGCGTGTCGCATTCTGATAAATAAAATAATCAAACACATTTCAGAGTGATGACTTTATAAAGAGTAAGTCAAAATTGTAAATGCTTTAAAGTTTTTGTTGAATCAAATTAGCTATACATTTAACAACTAGTTTTTTTACATATTTCTAATCACCCAAAGGTCAATTGGCAACTCCTATTTTATCTACATTTAAATTTTATATGTTGAATTTCAAGATCAAGAAATCAGTCACGGGCTTTTAGTGACTCAAAATAATGTGTATGTGTAGGTACATATGTATATATAAATATACACACATATACATACATATATATAAAAAATTGTATATATATATATATATTTATTGGTATGATGCCTTGTCTAAGACAGCTAGGGCTACATCTAACACTACTGTTCTACTGAATTTTGGGGCTGTGAGACTCTTAGAACATTGCGGCGGATGCTCTCTGGAGTAACTAGGGAGAAGAACCCACGCGAGGGTATATCTGCTTGGGATGACCCTCGTGGATAATACCCAGAGAACATTCCGACATGAGCTATAGAGAGAGAAGAACTTCGGCTTAACCTGTTGCTATTTTTGGGCTAATATCACTACTATCACTTCGAAAAGCATTATCGCTTCTACCTATTATGATCGAGGGTTGTCGACTCCTGACTTCCTCTGTCATTTAAAGTTTTATAGATGACTAGCTGATCCCGCAAAAGTTGTTATGCAAAAAAAATTTTAATTTTCAATTTAAAAATAAGGGTTGATCGTAGAGGGATGAAAATTTAGGGTTGTATGTATTTTTGTATGTTGTATAATAAAAAAATAAAAACAAAAAATTTCGTCAAAAAAATAAAAAAAAATTTTAAGGGTGAACAATCCTTATTACTTAGGGGTATGAAAAATAGATAGTAGCCGATTCTTAGACCTACAAAATACGCATATAAAATTTGGTAAAAATCGGTCAAGCCGTTTCAGAGGAGTTCAAGTTCGAACACCGTGACACGAGAATTTTATATATTATATTAAATCTATTTTACAAGCATCAAATATATCTTTTCTAATTATAAAGATAAGTCTGTACGTTACAATAAAATGTGTAGAAGTGATCTTTTCTTATCTACATTGAAGTAATTTGGCATTAATTGCTAAAACTTTTGCGGCCTTTGCCAAGTTTGACCTACTTTATTATCCACCCAACCTGAATTAAATTGAAGAGTAACATATATATATATATTAGGAGAACCGGAACAAATGTCGCTTTTTTAAGTTAAATTTACACGACTACATTTTTATCAAGTTTTTATTACTAATCTAATATTCGCTTTCGTTATCAACGGCCATTTGCTATCTAGTATACAAATATTCAATACAGGAGCGGTAAAAATCAATCGATTGTTCTGTAAAATATTTCGACAGAAATAACATTACTTTCCGGTCTTCTTAATAGATATACATAGTCAAAGATAAACGATATGTAGATAATTAAAATATAAAAGTTTTTGTAAATGAATCGAATTAAAAAAGGTAAATAAATGGAAAGGAATGGAAAATAGAGTGAAGGAGAATGAGTAAGAGATATTAAGAAGTACGTAATAAGAGTGACAATAAAAAATATAGTTAAACTATGAACCCAAGACGGGGTTGTACGAGCGGTCAACAATAGCAGGAGACATAAAAAATGTATAAAATTTTAAAAATGGTGTTCGAAAATTGAAAACCATTACTTGCTATGAATATATTTTTTAATAATTTTAACTATCTATTTATACGTTGTCCACGGTTGGACATAGACCCGCCCCACAGATTTTCAATTATCGACCTGCATCATCATCATCACCTTATAGCGTTTATTTAATAACGCTTCATGTTACTGGCCACTACGACTACCTTTTTCAAAAAAAATTTGAGCGCTCTATTTGAAATTCGAATGAGGATTTAAAATCGAACGCCGTAAGAAATGCTACCGTCGTCGTCGACGAGAAAATCATACACGGGTGGTAATTTCTAACGCTTATATACTTTTTAGAGTAGACGTCTTTGCTTGCTTAAGGCTCAAGAGACAACCTTACTGCGTGCAACGTAGCCTGAACACTGCCATTTTGACGTGCCAATCCACTGGCCTATATCGGTAACTTTTATATGTCTATTCTTTATTCAATATCGTAGATAAATCTAAAGCATATTCCTCTCTGTGGATTGTTGAACGAGCTTACTAATCAGGTCAGAAATACAAAAAGCGAATTTTTGTCTTCACAAATTAACTACATATAGCATTAAAAGCAAAAATTTCAGTTATAATATGACCTTCCCTTAGTGTAACATTTTAATATTTTACAAAGATAATCACTTAGTGTTTTAATATATTTAATGAAATGCATGTATCGTGTAAAAATATTTTTTTCTTAATGTATCTTTTAAATGCTATGTGTATAATAAAAAAATATTTTATGTACATTTTAATTTACTTTAATAACATGCGAGTTAAAAGAGGATGCTTTAGTCTTTCAGCTTTTGATTATTTTTACTTAGCGTGTATTAAAATATGTTTCAAGTAAATATATTTATGATTGCAGGCTAAAATAGAACGCATGTACAGCGAGATAGTAGATTTTAAAGCTACAAAGGGTTTAATGTATATTTCATTTATCATTAAAAACACTTTCATTTCCAAATCATCCTGTATAAAATGATTATTATGAAACTCTAATAGAATGTGAAAATCTAATAATTTTGTCAATAAAAGGTATATATGGAGAGATAGTGAGTAGAAAATATATTTTTTTTAATAGTGCCGCAAAACATTTTAGAATGCTATTAAAAAATTATATAACACATTTAAAAATAAATTGACGGAGAAAGCTTATTTATTCAATAAACGAATATTTAAATATTTAATGGAATCAGGCGTTATTTTGCGGAAGTCCATCCTAAGTAAGAAAAGGACCAATATTTAGCCACTTCCGCACATGCAGTGGTAGTCGTGCAACAAAGTGTACCGCCCGCCAGCCCGCTGATAAAACCGCATGCGGCAAACAATGCGAATTACACTACTACCACTGTTAAATCACTCAACACGAATTTAAATGAATATTTAAATCACTCACTCATTTAGGCTATATCTGATAAAGTGTATATGTATAAATCTGTGTTAAACTTTATTAAAATATATATTGTTGTGGAGTTTCTTCCTGCTTCTTCTTTACAGCTATAACACCTTGCGAAGCAGAGTAGTGTAAGAATAAAATAGATTAGAAAGGTAAATATATAATAAATTAACGATCAATGGGAGTTCCAAATTGGAATAAACGAATTTTATCTTAACAATAGTAAATTTTGAAAACGAAGTCGCTAGAAGCGGGCAGCGTAAGGTTTGTCGACGTGGTGATCATTGGAGGAAACTTAAGCCTAGCAGTAGGCTTCTAAACTTATATTTTACATATATACTTCTATACTGATATGTTGACTATTTAATGGAATCAGGCGTTACCTTGCGGAAGTCCATCCTTAGTAAGTAAAGGACCAATATTTAGCCACTTCCGCACATGCAGTAGTAGTCGTGCACCATAGTGCACCGCCCGCCAGCCCGCTGATAAATGCGGACTAATCGGTGTAACATAACTCCTGAAGATGCCCCGAGTAGGGGTGAAACATGTGTTGAGTGCTTTAACGGTGGCAGTTGTGTAATTCGCATTGTTTGCCAAATACGCATTTATCAGCGGGCTGGCAGGCGGTGCATTTTGTTGCACGACTACCACTGCATGTGCGGAAGTGACTAAATATTGGTCCTTTTCTTACTGATATGTTGACGTTCATTAAGTTTTTATTATTTCTTATACTCTTGATTCATATATAGGGTGTACCATATATTTATTACAATAATGGATTAAATCATTTACAGCTTTTACATCAATAATCATAGAATGAACAGTATTAAATTTCCAGCTCCTTATAAAAGAAAAATATAGTGTAGAATTTTATAATTAACTTTAGAAGAGAAAATATTATCTACACTCATTAGGTGGTAAGAAAAACAAAAGTTAATATCGTGGCTAAACAAAGAAAAGTGTCCTCCCGGAAGTAAAGCAATTTTTCTTCTCTAAAACTATAAGTAATACGGTCTAAAGTTTCTTAATCACGGACCGACTTTCAAACTTAGTGACGTAAGTAATGGCTACTTCTAAACAACTCTATCCTTTTCTATAAACAACTACCATTATACAGGATGATTGGTTATGTAAAAACGGTAAAGGGATGAATGTAGAGCTCATTTATCATTTCCAATCACACTATATAAAGTGATCACTCTGAAATATATTACATTATTTTTTTTTAAATGTGACAGGCGAATAACATCTAGCAGTACAGATTCTGATGTAGTATTTTTAAATAATTTATAACGGTTCTTCTTACTGTATTACCATAGCGTTATTCTAGTAGTTTAAGTCTAAAAACACATACTGCAAGGTACTGGCATCTCCCGAAGATATCTATGGGGGATATAACATAATCGCCACGCTTCGCAGACGGGTTGGCGATCGCAGTATAGTGCGCAGTGGCAATTCCATATAATCAGTGATACTGTCAAAAGAAATAATGTCAAAAGGAATAACAGTATAGATAAGTAGGTACAAAATAAACTGCACAAATAACTGGTCAATTAATAATAGGAAAAATAAACTAAAAATAGAATAAGAACTAAGTAGTATTGTATTAAAAAAAGTCAAACCTAAAAATAAGTAAACTGTGATATAAAAAAAATAGGATAAGTAATAAAATAAAGAATAAAAGAAATGTACCTAGCCACCTAAGAGTAATAAGATGATGGAAGGAAGGCGATGAAAGCAAGAAGGAATGAAAGATATTGTGAAGGAAAAAAGGTAAGAACAAAAGAAATTGAGAAGAATGAAAGTGGATGAAGAATAAAGATAAAAATTTGAAAAAACTTATTTGTAAACAAAAACCCTGATTGATCCCTACAAATTAGGGGTACGAGAGGCCTCCAATAGCGGGGGCCAAATAAAAACAAATTCATATAATCAATGCAACAATTTTGAGCCATATAAGATTGTATCTCGGAAATCGAATTTGCGACTTAAGATCGCAAGTCTCAGTTCTTAACCGCTTAGCTACCATAATGTTATTAATTATTAGTAAAACATTTGATTTTTTGGTAGTGTATCATATATTTTTTTTAATGACCCCCGCTATTGGGGGCCTCTCGTACCCCTATTTATGGTGGGACAGGGACTTTATTTGATATAATTTATTTTTTTTGATTTGATTTGATTTAATTTATTTTTTCACATAGTTTTTTATTTTCTTTCTCTTCTTTCGTACTTTATTGTCTCTTTCGGTCTATTATCTATCTTTCATGCTACAGTTCTTCTATCTTTCTCTTTTGCTCTATTCAATCTTTCATTCTTTCCTCTTTTGTTATTACATTTTTCATTTTAAATTTTTTTTTATTGTACATTTTTATTTTACATTATTATTACTTATCCTATAATTATTCTCTATTACAGTTTTATGTATCACTTTGGTTCTATTTTATCTTTTTTTTATCTATTATCTATTTATTTATTGTGTTTGCGTTTTGTTTCTTTCAATGGCACATTTTGCAATTGTTTTGTATTATATATTAATTGATAATAAACGAACTATACATTCACCAGAGAGCAATGGAGAGAGCTATGCTCTGCTGTGAAGTTGCAGTGGGTGGGGTACATCACTCGTGCAATCGACAGCCGTTAGGGCTGAAAGGTTTTTGAGTGATGACTGCGAGGCAGTTGAAACGGCGTGGTTAGTTCTCTCGCTAGGTGAACTACATGGTTAAGGTGATGAGAAGTCACTAGATGCTAGCAGCGCAGGTCTGAAAAGAATAAGTGTCGACCGAATTTCTCTGAACAATAAACTCGCATATTAAAAAGCTAGGAAAAATTTTCACACCGCAACTCGTTCGCTTCAAAAGTGTGAGTGCAAAAATATCCTTTTACACTAACCAATTTATCAATCTAAGTGACTTGTAGTAAATATATGACTCCGTAAATATAGATTTATAGCCAGCTTAGTGTGAGCTATACGAATAAAGGTATTGAATAAAAAACCAATATATCACATATATTACGACGTTGAAATGGAATTTTGTTTTATAACGAACACAAGGTGATTTTAAACGTACCTTTTTATAAGGTTAATATTAGATATATATAAAGATTTTAGAAATACTGTGGTTTTCTAAAACCCTTTTCAAACGATTCAAACTAACATATATGTAGATATATATATATATGTGTGTGTGTGTGTGTATGTGTGTATATATATAACTGTGCTAATTTAAGATTTAAAAAATTCGTTATTGCTCATATGGACGAGATATATAAGACTTCATCGACATAATTTCAACCAAAGAACTATAAATGCTAAGTATTGGACTCTTCCACAGCGTCTTCTAACGATATATAAAGGCTGTATCCACCTCGTTGACGGAAGCCATAACTGCTGTAGAACCTTAAGGCTCTGGCGGTCATATCGTTCTATTCAGTGCCACCATTTTTTTTTCCAATTAAACCATTATTTTCTATCGTGGGTCCTGCATTCCAAAGAGGCGTGATTTGATTATTACAGAGGAAGTTCTAAAATGGAATAAACACGAGTGAATCCCTTTCGATTTAATATAAATATTATATATGTTAAATACGAGACGTAAGAATTTAAAATAGAAATTTCAGTGAGACATGTTACGAAAAAAGGTTGGAGAACACTGGACTAAACTGCATTAATATTTTTAGTGAATTATAAGAGTTAAATCAAACTTGAATTCCGCCTACCATCAATGAACAGAAAACTAGGTAAGCAGACGTCTTTCTTAAAAGTTTTATTTAAGTTAAAGAGATAAGTCCAGCAGACATCCTAAGCTAAATGTAAGATGGATCAGAGATATCTTCACAGACTCTTTAGTGTGTAAACACCGCATATGTCCCTGAAATTCCTGAAGAAAAACCTACATGACGTAATTTAGTTTACGTATTTATTTCCTTCCCTGATATAACTAAAAGCAAATTGGATTGAATATTTTCCCGCGTAATTTGATTTCAATTCAGTTGCGTGAGGTACCGTGAATAAGGTTGCGGAAACGATTACTCTTGAGTGTGTTTTGGAACCAATTCACTTGATTCGACGAGCTAAAGATAAAATATTTCGGTTATTATTTACACGCGAGCCGTGAAACCTTTTGAAACATTTTTTTATTTTTTATAAGTTATACGAAAGAGATACTAACACTTACATAAATGAAGAAAATGTTTTCGGTTTAAAATTTTAATTCTTTATAAAATAACTCAATGGAAATACTAGGTAACTGGTAACTCAACGTATTATATTTAATGGAATCAGACGTTACCTTGCGGAAGTCCATCCTAAGTAAGAAAAGGACCAATATTTAGCCACTTCCACACATGCGGCATATAAATAATAAGCGACGAACTGAGCTCACTCTGTGTTTGGCACTAATCGGTGTAACATAACTCCTGAAGATGCCCCGTGGAGGGGTGAAACACGTGTTGAGTGATTTAATGGTGGCAATTGTGTGATTCGCGTTGTTTGCCGCATGCGCATTTATCAGCGGGCTGGCAGGCGGTGCGCTTTGTAGCACGACTGCCACGGCATGTGCGGAAGTGGCTAAATATTGGTCCTTTTCTTACTCGACATATTATAGTTCAGGGAGGCTGAGTGGTGAAGGAAATAAAGTGCCTTTTGTTTTATTTTTTGGGTAAAGAAATAATCACGAAACATCGTCGTTTCAGCTTATATAAATAATTCCTTTTTCAATATCTTTGGAGGGGTATACCATAATCATCACGCTTGGTAGGCGAGTCGACCACGTTTCCAAACTTGTTTGCAAGCAGCGGCAATCCTATATAATTAATACACAAAGTGTGAATTATATAACATTATATTCCGGGAATCGAACTCGCTACGTATGATCTAATTCCTCTGTCCTGTACCAATGGGATAACATTTCTCACCACGCTTGGCAGGTAAGTTGGAGATCGTAGTGTGGTATTATGTAAAGTAATACGCTGCCAGCTAGTAAGCTGTTCATACTCGGGAAACTTCTTTGTTAACAGTGTCATACCTGCATAATTCATAGGAACAAAATTTATTTTGATGAATAAATAAAGAATTTACTCTTTATTAACAAATTCATTTAACTTTTTGATCACAGTATTATTTAAAAGATTCTTCTTTGCTTTTTTAGCTGATAGACGCCCAATGTATGGCATAGTCGTCCTCCAAAGATATTTTTAGGGGAATATAACATAATAGCCACCCTTGGTAGGCAGATTGGCGATCACAGTGTGGTATTATGGTATAAAAGGACGCTGCTATCCATCCTCTGGAAAATCGTTAGTGAGCAGTGGAAATTCTCTAATATAGTTAATGCACAAAGTGTGAATTATTTAAGAATGTCTCCTGGAACTTCAACTTGAGACCTACAACTGCAAATTTCTGTCCTCTACCGCCTGGCTACCACTGCTTAAATTTTAACTCGTAATTTTTTATAACGTAATGTAATTTTTTGTTTTTTCATTGTTTGACTATAAATCATTATATGTTCTCAGTGAGATAGCTATAAGGTAACAACTGTAACTAATTTTATATTTCTAAGCTTCTAAGTTTGTACTTTCTTACTGCTTTTTGTTACTGTCTATCTCCAATAAATTAAATAAATTAGTAAATAAACGCGTAATACATCTACTCATATAGTGGATATATGTTGTTATTAAGGTCATTGGAAGACGCTAGGTGCAAGCTATTTGCAGCCTCTATATCAGTCAGTTTGCGTAATATAGCCTGTCGACAGTCGACTACCACTTATGCTTCCTAATTAGTTGGGTTAAGTCGATGATTTTCGTTCATAGCATATAGAAAATATATAGTAAAAGCATTGGTTAAAAATTAATAATTTAAATAATATTAAAACAGAAAAGAAAACGAACGTACAAATGTAGGAAAAAAGAAACTTAAAAGAAAAGTAACTTAAACTTGAAGATAGGAATACACGTTCAATTGCACCCGATGTGTCTAGAGAAGTGATTTATCGGCTGAAACACTTTTTGTGTGAAGGCTTACTTTACCACTTCATACGAACACTTCCCGTTATCGTACCTCCGTAATTTACCTGAAAACTTGTGTTCTAAATCACGCACTCGTGACTTAATACACCGACTTTAGGGTGAGACTCACAAAATGTGTGAATAAGTTTTTTTTAAAAAAAAAAAGAAACATGCTTTAATTTTAATTAAAATGTGATTCTTATTTACAGCCCTATTCCGAATAAATTCCAAATTCAAATACAATTTTTTTTATTCAATACACGATTGAATAAATCTTCTATTAAGTTCAACACCTCTTCCATTTATAAATAACTTAGACCTAAGAAGAACAGGCGAAAGAGATCGTGATTAAATATATTTTATAAATAATGTAAAAAACGTATATAATTGAACAGTGGTTACATATATCGCGGGTTCAATTACCGAGATATAGTCTAGTAATAAATTAGTTTTTACGCTCTTTATCTTCGAGCTCTTCACCGATGTTGTTTTATAGATCGATTTAAATTTTAAGTAAATTATATTACAACATAAAATAAGTCAAATGTAAAGTTTAAAAAAATACCTTTAAGTACATAGTACACTTAAACATACACAAACTAACTTCTCACATATACACATATTAAGGAACAAATAAATATTAGTTGTGTAGGATTAGTAGGTCGCGGATTAGATTACGAGATACAGAGTTATATTAGGGGGACTAGAAAGTAATGTTGTTTTTGTCGACATATTTTACAGAAAAATCGATTTATTTTACCGCTCTAGGACTGAATATTTGTATATTAGACGGCAAAAGGTTGTAGGTAACGAAGGTGAATATATTGTTGATTAGAAATAAAAACTTGTTAAAGATGTAGTCGTGTGAATTTAACTTTAGAAAACGACATTACTTTATCTATCTTTCTAATATATAATTAACACTGTGCATTAATTATATAGCTAACTTTGAAAGAAGAACAAAAACTGCTAGTGACGGAACGCAAAATCATGCGGAAGATCTTGGTACCAGCAGGAAATCAAGACGGATCTTGAAGGCTCCGAAAGAATGCCGAAATTGAAACTTTAGTAGCACAGCCAAATATCATTGGCGAATATAAAGCTCAACGAATCCGCTGGCTTGGTCACTTGGAGCGAATGGGATCGGATCGGAGCGTGAAGGTAGCGTACCTGGAAAAACCGAGGGGTCGAAGACCAGTGGGTAGACCCAGGTATCGCTGGATCGATCGCGTTGAGGCAGACTTGCGCGAATTAAATGCCAACCAATGGCAGACAATGGCGCAAGTTAGAGGAAAGTGGAAGTCTCTCGCTTCGGATGCCAAGACCCTCTTTGGGTCACTGAGCCAGCGGAGTAAGTATTAATTATATTAGATTGCCACAGCTCACACACAAGTTTTCATACGATGGACAGCAGCGTTCACTGTATACCATAATACAACACACAATACTACGAACGCCAATCCTACTGCCAAACGTGGCGAATATGATATATTTATTCTTTGGGGGTGATCGAACGAAGAATTTTTAAAAATGATCTCCAAAATATGTTAACTTTAGTATTTTTTTTAATTAATTACAATTTTGAAATATTGTACGTATTTATAACTACAGCGACATGAAAACAAAATTGCAATGATATTCAAAATATAATAAAGTACTTTTAACCAAATTATTAAACAATAGATTCAGGCATTACCTCGCGGAAGTCCACCCTAACTAAAAAAGGGACTAATATATAGCTACTTCCGAAACACTGATCGCACGGTCCAAAATCTCCTGAGGATGCCCCATGGAGGGGTGAAACACGTGTAGAGTAGATTGAAGTAGTTCTGTTTCGCATTGTTTACCACACGCGCATTTATCAGCTGGCTAGCAGGCGGTGCACTTTATTGCACGACTACTGCTGCATAGCGGAAGTAGCTATATAGTCCCTTTCTAAATTATTAAACATTAAAAACAACTTTATTTCCGATTTATTATGTCAATACATACGTATATGTTGAAAGGAAAGTAGGCGTTTTTGTATATAATTTTAAATTTACTATTTAAAACAAATATCAAATTGACGAACATACACTGTAACAATGTTAATAAGCATTTTATTCATTCGTGTAAAAGTGTAACACGACAATGTCCTCCGACAATTCATACGTGACAAGTGCCGTCAAAGTTATTGTCTCAAATCATCCCGAGTGCACTGTCTGTCTGTGTTAAGTACATACAATTTATTTCATTCTCTTTTGAATAATACTTTTATATCCCTCTTCATGTTTCTCTCACTTAAAAGAATATTTTTGAGAGGTGTTAAGATATTATGTTTAGCTTCTGAATTTATTTTAACTGCGGTGAATTTATAATAAATGTATGTATGCAACTCAATCGACTTTATAAAACAAAGAAATAGTATCTAATAGATTCAATCGTTACTTTGCGGAAGTCCATCCTAGGAAAGAAAAGGACTAATATATAGCTACTTCTGCTATGTAGCAGTAGTCGTGCACGACTATTTGTCCTTTTCTTACGTAGAAATAGTAATTTTATTTTTTCTTCTTTTTATCCGATGGTCGGACACTCACTGCAAGGCATAGGCCTTCCCCAAAGATCAAGGACCTGAACTATATCGACGGTCTACCTAGTGGGGTACCGGAGAACCTTTCGCTTCATACGAGTAATTCTTCAAATTATGTAGGTGATGTTGATTCCTCTGCGGATATCCTCATTTATGATTCGACCTCGCAGCTAAACTCCAAGCATATTTCTATGTACTAGAAAATTTTTTAGAGACAAATTTATATTTGAAATATTTTTATATATGTATTCGTTTACATACGCTTTGAAATCGTATTAAGCTACCACTGGCTCGGAACGCTAATCTGTTGAAAAGAGCCGACCTGAAACTCAATAAACTCTATAATCGAATTTTAACAATTTTTAATGTGTACATTATAATATCAATCATGTAAATTAGTCTACAAGTAAAAATTCACATATTTCGATCAACTAAAACTTTTGAATGCTATAATAAGATTTATTTAATGATATACTTTTAATGATAGATTTAAATTAAGAATCGCAAGGTGTTTAATATAACATTTAGAAGACGAAATTTAGATGTTACAAGTTTATTTTTATTTCTCGTATTCGTCATGTGTCTGTCAATATTTTAAATATATATATATTTTTTAAAAAAAGCGCATAAATAATATCCTTTTAAAAATGTATTGCGATGCAACCGTTGGAGTACCTATTTGATTGAAAACCTCTGTCAGTGAATCATTAGCTTTTAAGTTATAAATATCTCAAAAAGCTCTTTTCTGGTGAATAAAAATGAGATCATTTCTTTGAACAAATGATGATTTAATTCTATAAATATTGAAAGATGCAACTGTTAAACGATAACCATATATATATATATATGTATATTTATGTGTGTGTGTGTATATACATATATTTCAAAATGCCTGAAATTCAAAGCGAACTAGTAAATCTTAGCTTAGTCTATAAAACTTACTGCAAGGATAAAGTCTCCCTCAAAGATATCTCGAGGGATATACCATAATCGACGCTTGGTGTTGGCGATTTGGCGATCGCAATGTGGTTTATATACACAGAGGACGTCGTTGCCCATCCTCTGGAAACAAAGTGTGAACTATATAAAACTGTGTCCCGGGAATAGAACTCGCGACCTACGTTGCAAGTTTCAGTCTCTTACCTCTGGGCTACCACATAATATAAGTTGGCTAGTGGTAACATTTTAATTTTATATTTATATTAAAAAAATACTAAAAGTAATTTTTTATTTTATCAAAAGTTGGGCAGATTATAAAATACATTAAATATTGAGTCTATAATCCGGAACGAAAATTATTTTATGAAGTCTATCATAGATCAAAAGCATCAGAGATAAACCAGAAACAAACTCCTCTACAACCTTCTTATTAAGGTATAGAGATATTATAAACATACCGCGGAAATTAAAGGGAATATAACACAAGTATATTCTACGGCTTCACCGAAATATTTGTGTCAAGGCAATCATATTAGCTTTGCGGTTTTCTCAACAACGCGAGACTGTTTTGCCGCATCGGAATTTATCAACAGCTCCCTCGAACTGCCACAGACTAGATAAATAACATCATATCGCAGTAGAATAAATACATGCCTCTATTTACAGTACGGTATACGAAAACAAAATAGATTGCTCTACTGAAACTAACACGTGTGTGTACGTGTGTGCGTGTACGTGTGCGCGTCTGCGTGTGTATGTGTGTGTGCGTATGTGCGTGTGCGTGTGCGTGTGCGTGTGTGCGTGTGCGTGTGTAAGTGCGGGAGCGCGCGCGCGCGCGCGTGTTTGTATGTGTGTGTTCTCCAATGATCCAAGCAATATCACGTGAGTCACGTCAAGAAATTAAATCTAGATTAAAAGTAAGAGGGAGTAAGTGGGTTATACAAGATACTATAGAGAAAAGAAAGGATGCAAGCATCCCGACAAAGTCGAATCGGCAACCACTTGAGTTTATTACGAAATTCAAAAAGGTGGTCATATATGTGCAGACCAAATATGAACCTAATACAAAAATTCTGAAGGCACTCGTGCTTATTACGTTGCTCTTTAGTAATATTAATATAGATGGCAATATCATCATAATCAAGGAAAAGAAGAAGGGACTGTACCTGTGAAATCTTGGTAACCAGGGGTAGGCAGTTGTGTTATCTTCGCAAAGACCCCGCAAACGTAAAGACTTTATGACCTATATTTTTTTCTATAAAAATACGATAGGCGTTTAACTTCTGTCAATACACCCTGGAACAACTACTATCATAATTAAAAAATAATATCAATTAAAAATTAAAACTGCCTGTATTTCATTTACGCAACAACCCTCAATATAATGAACGTCGTCTTATTAAAATACAAGATTAGTTTATCAAACTCAAAGCATACAGGGCGGACATTTGTTTATAGAACTAAACATTACAGCTCCCTACATGAGAACAAAGGCCCTTGGGCTATCATGGAAGCATACGTACAAAGGTGCTAACACACTACAGTAGGCTCGAAATTTAAACTTGTACTCGGTATTTTCCGAAATCGGACAAGTGTGACTGCGCCTTTATGCTTACTTTTATAAATATACAGAAACATATTAGTATTTTAAATAAGTCATATATCTTTTACATAAATGTATGACTTCAAAATTACTTATTTAGTTATTTCTACGTAGACCGAAGAACCGAAAAGAATATACCTTTCAGTAGGCGTCCATCTGCTGAAAAGATGAATAAGATCGAATCCACGACAATAATAAAAATAAGAAAAGGACTAATATATAGCTACTACCGCTATGTAGCAGTAGTTGTGCAATAAAGTGCCAAACACCGAATGATCACTAATCATTACTCCTGAGGATGCCCCGTGGAGGGGTGAAATACATGTTGAGTGATTTAACAGTGGTAGTTGTATAATTCGCATTGTTTGCCGCATGCGCATTTATCAGCGGACTAACGGGCGGTGCACTTTATTGCACGACTACTGCTACATAGCGGAAGTAGCTATACATTAGTCTTTTTCTTACTTAGGATGGACTTCCGCAAAGTAACGCCTAAATCTATTAAATAATAAAAAATATTGAAGACACCTCGGAATAACTATGACATATTTAAGTCAAACATATCTCTTGTACTTATGACTATGGGTTTGAAACACTTTCAACATCGTCATCATTTCCATGAAAGGTCCACGGCCCCATCCACACATCACCAAAATGACGGATAACAAGCGACCTGCGTTGTGCTTTTTCCTATGACCTTAACAAAGCTGTCTGTCCTACTGGAGTTCTGCAAAAAGGTTGTTAGCGTCTGACTGGGTCATTTAAAACCTTGTAATATTTTCATTTGTTTTTATACTTTTTTTATTTACTATACAGATTGTTTTGTCTGTCTATTGTTGCGTATTATTTTACTGCTATCTAGTTTTTTAAAAAAAATAATTAAATCACCACTATCATTTGCGTTTATTTAATCCGTTTATACCTTCCACATGCTCGCTAACAAAGGTAATAGGAGAAACGAGAATTATTAATTATTAGTTAGTTATTAGTGTCAAAATAGCTTTGATATATAAATGTTAATTAAATTAAAAATAGTAAGAAAATAAACAGGAATTAAAAATAAATTAATTGTTAAATAAATAATGTGAATATTAACGTAAAAATTGAATAACTCTTGACGGAAGGCGAAGGAAGTGAGAAGATGTATGGAAACGAACGAAAGACATTTAGATGGACGTAAAATTATTATTGAAAATGAAGACCCCAATCATGGTACGAGTTGAAGGAGAGGTCCTAAAACAGGGATATATAAAAAAGAGGTGTACACACTACATTGCACATGTCTTTCTGTGGTTTCCAATCCTAACTTTGGGAACGTAAAAAATAAAAACCAACAATATATGATGTGTTAAAAATTATTTTTATTTAATGAGTAATATTATATTTAAGATAGATATACGTATTGTCTGAAAGCGTGTGTGCGATGTTAATATGGATATAGAATGGGGGGATATTAAAGAGAGAATAGCAAAGGGATGATTAAACACGACAAGTTCTAATGAACTGGAAAGCGATAATACGGCATACGGCGTTATCCTTCCTAAAAGTAATTTAAGCAAATTTATTACACGCTGTGATTACGTGTTTTGATTTTTCCGACAATATTTTTTTAATTTTTAAATTGCATTCCTGTGATATAAAACCTCGTTCTTGAGGAAGTATTCTAATTTAAGCAAATATATTACACCCCGTGACTACGTGTTTTGATTTTTCGGACTATTTTTTTTTTTAAATTGCAATCCTGTGATATAAAACCTCGTTCTTGGAGAAGTATAATTCATCAACCACAACGAACTTACATTAAATTTTAATGGATCACGTATACGCTTATAACGTAGTTGTGTAATTTTTTATGGCCCCCGTTTTTCGGTATTTCTCCTTAACCTTTATATGTAGAACAGAACCTTGTTTAATATTTTTTTTTAGTTCATTTTTATAAATCAATTTAACCACGTCCTCACCATATCCGGTTTTTATAGCTACGATTCTTGCGATTGTAAGTCGTAGGTGCGATTCACAGTTTGTTCATTAGTTATATATATGATTGTTGCTCACATTCTAATTTTCAGAGGATGAGCTCTGCGTACAATAATACCATATTGCCATCACCAACCTGCCAAGCGTGATCATTACGATTTTTCCCCCCATAGATATATTTGGGAGAGGCCTATGTCTATATTTTAGTTTTTATGTCTATCACATTTTAAATTAAAATTTTTGAATTTAAATCCCGTATTGCAAGATTTAGGTGTTACGACATCTGTTTAGATCTGTGATATATTTTACTCGATTACTTTTGTTACTTTTAAATCAGATGTCGTTGCCAATTGAAATCAGAACTGAAATGCAATAAATTTTGTTCTCGCTAGTCCGGTGGAACAAGAAAAAAACGCTCTCTAAATGATAGTATTATTGTTGTAATTTGTGGCCATGTGAATTTCTAATGCAATACTTACAATAAAAAATTAGTACTGTTACCAATGTGTTACTGATGACAACCTGCGCAAAAGGTGGTCTCTGATTTCTGGCCTTTTTGGCAAGTTCACAGTCGCTTAATCAGCCACGAAGAGGGCTTGACTAGAGAGGGATATGCTCAGGATTACTCTACAAAATCTAAATAGAAGTGACGAGGTACGTAAACGAAAAGTAAGTAAATGTCATAGTGCATTAGATCGATAAGTTGAAGTCCAGTGGGCAGGCCACATAGGGAGTAATACAGATAGCCGCTGTGGTTGTTAGTTTCTAAAGTGGAAACCGGCAAAAGCTTAACTGGCAAAGGTTTAAACTGAAAGAGAGTCTCTCGTGCACGTGTGACCCTGTGGTGGACCAGACCGTAGCGCACGTGTTCATCGGCTGCCAGTCTAGGTTGCACGAAAAAAACATCCCCTCACTGGTGAACAAAGAAGAAAGCCGCCAGATATTTCTGGATAACTGTCGAAAGGTTTTAGGGAAAGTAATAAAAAATAATAAAATACAAATGAAACGAAATGGAAAGAGAGATAAATTATGACTGAGAAATATAGTGATATAAATATAATATAGACATAAGATATAAATAATAACAATATAAAACAAAATAAAGAACATAAAGGAGCAGTACAGAAGAAATGGTAAAGAAATAGAGGAGATGTATCAAAGGTGAAGGAAGAAATAGTAATGAAAGATAAAGTGAGGAAGAAAAGAAGAAGCGAAAAATATTAAAGACATAAGAAGACTGAGCAATTAAAGAGAACGTGGAAAAATCAAGCCTAAAATTGTCCGTGTGCACCCAAGAAGAGGGATTGTAAGAAAGGAGAGATCACAGTCCACGCTGTGGACAGTCGACCTTGATGAGATCATCGGAAGACGCTGAATCCAATTTGCTTTCAACCGGTCATCCTATAGTAGATATTCACTGTTCATGTAATGTTAATGGTTTACATTTTTAACATGTTTTACAAATGAATAAAGTAATAATTTCTCATTTACATTTGACATGTTACCGAAAAATGAAATACATTTATGCCTTCCGCGCAAACCGTTATTATAAACATTAATAGAAAATTCTAGATCGACCTACAGAAAATACGAAAGCCGCGAAGCTTATGTATATAAAGATCAAAGTTAATTATCATCACTGATTTAATTGAATAAAAACTCTAACGCAATAGAGATAAGGTGTGAGTTTGCGTGCACGTCGCTGATCCGATTTACTGGACACGAAATCAGAGGGCAATGATAGATTGACCTTCATCTCCTTCGCCCAATTAATCGAGGTTTGCTACATCTTGACATCATTCCTCTTACGAGTGATATTTTCTTTGAAAAGAATACATTGCATCATTCGTTTGTAGGTATTCTTTTGAATAGGTCGTGTTGGTTGAACCTTTTCTCTCCTGGAATTTGTTTGAATCTCGCAAAGGGACTCATTAGCTATGTTTCTATCTCTACAACTAATCGGAAAGGCTTCGTGGATGCATTGGAGCTGAAGATGATAATATTCTCCATGACTAATAAAGATTCGGAATGATAGAAAAGTTTTTGAAATATATTTTGTTTTTGACTCTTCTTTGCCAGGTGTTATGGTTGTGAAAAAGAAGACAGAAGAAACTGTACAATAATACGTCATTTTAAAAAGTTTAAGAATACAATTTTATGTATGTACATTTCATTAGATATAGCCTAAATGAAAACAAAATAATCAAGCGACAACATCACCAAGGTTATTTGTTATTGAAATATTTATTTATTGAATAATATGCTTTTTTCGTCAAATAATTAGAGTGATAGGTGGTGGTAAATATATATATATATATATATATATACACATGTATATATATATATATATATATATATATATATATATATATATGTATATATAAAGTCTAAAATATATGAGTTTCAACAAAATTGTTTTTTTTTGCTCTCGATCTTCTACTGTTTTATTGCTAAAATTCATTGATTTCTCGCACTTCACGAAGCTCTGTCTTTATCTCTACGGTGTTAAAGGTGTTATTTCATTAAATCTCCGGTTACAAATAAATTTCATATTAATGCACGTACCTTTAGAGTTTACTTTAAGAATATATTTTTGTATAAAAGTATTGTGGCCGCGGTGGCTAGCGATACGGGAGCATGAACTTATTACATTACTCAAATTATTATAATTGCACATAATTATCGTTGCTTCATATGTTCAAAGACCACACATTCGAACTTCAAACTAATTTATTTATGAAATATTTCAAGTACCTATGACTCTTGGTGAGGGATTCACGACAGCGCGATTCAAATGCCTAGTAGCGCCATCTACAAATTTCTTAGAGAACTATTCTTAATTATAAATTATAAAACGAAAATCTCATCATTTTGAACGCTTAATTACTTAAGTTACTTAATTAATGCTTAATTCCGTTCTGTTTAATTTTCTTCTAATCTTAGTTCTTTTGTATACACAGTGTACAATAAATGTATCATAATTATTCAAATTATATCTACGTAAATTGAATGTCAAATTTATATAATTATAAACAATTTGTCTTGCTTATACATCCGTTTTGGGAGATATCTCACTGTCGGATTCAATTTTATCTTTGTGATTATAATCACTAAACAAAATACGGATTAAAATTGCATGATTAAATGAAATTTAGAATATTCTGGAATTTCGAAAACATTTATTTTGCTTCTCGAATCATATGCGATTTATTCAAGCAGGAAATTCATGCTAATACAACGATATATACGATCGATCGATAATATACGATCAAATGAGTATCTTAATTTTATTAATCAAAACACATCTGATATTTTCATTTTAAAACGACTTCGATATCTTTAATAGTAACATAAAAGAATACATTACTTATTCTCGGCTTAAAGAAGGGCGATATCTTAACATATTTATTTTTAATGTATTTTAAAACATACACACTTTTGTTTTATTAATAATGAATATACAGAATAATTAGTTATAGATGCAAAATTTGTAAAGAGGCTTGATATAAAGTTCATATGTTTCAATGTATGCGGTATTCACATATCAATAGTTTTATAAATAATAAGTATAGTATAGATAATATAGTAAAAAAAGCGTTAACAAAATTCATATAACTAAATTTTCTTTTTTTCAGCATATAGATGCCCACTGCAAAAGCCTTCCCCAAGGATCATATGATGACTGGCTTTTCGCTGCCCGCGATCTTTGACTATCTTGTTCTCTTGTATCTCTATCCAGTAAGGGTCTACTGACTTTGGTAGCCACTTGGAAACCTTTCGAACCCAACGGCCACCGGTTGCAAGAGCGATATGCCCCACCCAGTTCCACTTGATATGAGCAACTCTTCGAGATACGGTCTTTACAAAAATATGCCAGGCTGTCTTTGTCGTGCTTTTCTTTCAAAATAGGCTTTATTACAAATTTTTGTAGTAGTTATTTTAAGCTAAATATTATCTTTATAGGCTAGTTATAACGTTATCTACCTGTTACGCACTGTGGGTTCTGAATCGGAATGAAACATCACTCGTTCACAAGGAGTCCTTTATTCACAAATCAGATGGTCACAATACTTTAACACAAATATACTTTCGCTTAGTCTAAGTTTCGCTTCCAAATCGCTCAAGAAATCACTGTCCAAATAACTTACCAAGTAGTCACTTTGTATCACTGATCGTAGATCTTAATCTTATAACAAAAAACAATACTGAACTGTCAACATAGGGAGTACACCTATTTACACTACGGAGGAGGTTCTATTAAGTTCGCGATAGTACTCGGTTAGAATTTCCAAGAATCGTACACAAAAATCTATTAATAACTTCAAGGTCACGCGTGTTCATAGAACTTCTTGTTCTTAGGGATCCGTGTTTATTGTTTATAGGGTTCTGTGCTTTGTAACACACCGAATAAATGACGAAATAGTGTTGTGAAAACTAAAATTTATTTAATTCTAATTTCAAAATTTAACAAATTTGACATGAACAGCAGCGTCCATTTGCGTACCATAATAACACACTGCGATTGTCATTCCGCTTGCCGAGTGTGGCGATTATGGTTTATTCCCCCATAGATATCTTTTGGGAAGGCCTGTCTTGCAATGTCATAACCAGCTATCTAGTTTAAATTGAAATGATATCTATTTTATAAGTAGTTTTATTTCCGCCTGTTGGCAATAGTACCAACCAAAAATATTTTAGGTAAGATCTTGTCTATGGTTTGGCGAATTTGTAAAATATGTTTTTATCTGTGCTCTCTCTCTCTGCTTCCTGCCGCCACCGAGCACACGTGTTTTCGCTTCCTTATGAAATTAAGTCTTAATAAATTAATTCATTCTCTGGACCAAGGCCTTTTAATTAAATACAGTCCACTAAATTCAACCCCAATCTTATACACCGCCTCATAAAAGTAAGTGAAAAATGATTAAATTGAAAATTGGAATAAAGATATATTTGGGGAGGCCTATACCTTTCAGTGGGCGTCTATGGGCTGAAACAAGGGCTTCAGTATTTTGAAAGGATTTAAGAAAAATCTTTGAAGATTTTTGTATTAATATTATGTCTTCATAGACTTGTGACTTCTTAGTAAATAAAACTGTTGTATATAAAATAGACAAGTAAGAGTTTCCAGTGTAAATATTCAGTAATCGAAATACGTAAAAAAAAAGTTACATCGGGAGTAAAGCCGACGTGAAAAGGCGATAAAAAACCGCCCTCGAAAACCGTATTATACACTTTTATCAATGACGGATAAATGTATGTAGTCCGGATTGATGGACGCCAGATCGTTCTATTTCCGCCCAAAAACTAAATGGGAAGGTTTTGTGGTAATCCTTAAATTTGTTCGGCCGGAACCGATGACCTTGACGATCCGAATCCCCTTATCAGAATTTATATGCGTGGAGACCAGCTTACAAATTATTTATTTTAATACCAACCATTAATCACAGATTACAGAAATCCATAGAGCTAGAAACGTTTATACTATTATTAACAGGTGGCGCAAAAGTAATGTCATAATGTGAACGAACGAACGAACGGTGGTAGTTGTGTAATTCTCATTGTTTGCCGCATGCCCATTTATCGTAGTTTATTTTGTAGATGACGTTAAAAAGGCCTATAAAGACACCGTTTAGATGGAAATAACTCTACAGAGGTTTGTAATAAGACCTAATATGAAAGAAGAGCACATGAGTAATAAATAAGAGACTCTGTGTTTGGCACTAATCGGTGCAACATAACTCCTGAAGATGCCCCGTGGAGAGGTAAAAACACGTGTTGAGTGATTTGACGGTGGCAGTTGTGTAATTCGCATTATTTGCCGCATACGCATTTATGAGCGGGCTGGCGGGTGGTGCACTTTGTTGCACGACTACCACTGCATGTGCGGAAGTGGCTAAATATTGGTCCTTTTCTTACTTATAATGTGAATGTGCCTTAATTTTCACAAATGGCGTCAAATGTCACTACGTTTTGACATTTATGATAAAGATATATAGATATACTTCGTTACTTGTTGACAACTAATTCTCTGTATAACATTTGGCGCCATTTGTAAATATTAAGTCACGTTCAAATTATGACATTACTTCTGCTTCAACTTTGACATTCAATAATTAAGTAAATCTAATAGAATAGATAAGAGAAGGGATTTTTCATAAATTTCATTATTCACTATTGCTGTATAAGCCTTTTCTACTAGTCGATCTTAGGTGGCGAGATAACAAATAGGCAGATGTGAAAAATTATTGAATTCACAAATAAAAGTGTAAAAAAGTAGGACTGCTCAATGATTTAATGGAAACGATAAAGTTCTTCACGAATACAACAGTTACATTCGTTTCACATTTATAATTCATCCTAACTTCATATCGTTTTGGCGATGGGATTGTTAGCAAGCCTGTTATATTTAAGTCCGTGTCGTGAGCTTTTTATTATTGTATTATGTGAACAAGACACGTTCTACACGTTTTTACAAATCTATTCAAAAAGAATGAGATTCGTGGACAAATAAAAGTAACTGATGTATAATTAGCAAGTAGAAGTGAAAGTGGGTAGGTGTTCAGACATTAAAATTCTGAAGTGAGACCATAGACCAACAAACGCAACGTGAACTGTTCAGCCATAGAGAGATCGCCTAATTAAGACACTCAGAGAACTGTCACGTATTTTGTAGCATAAAAACAGATCTGGAAGAATAGAATTGAAAGTCAAAATAGATACTGGCATCATTACCTTACTGATAAGGAAAGCAGGACACCGTCACACTTTTTTGTAATATGCAAATATTTATAATAAAGTAAGTAATAAAAATAAATAAAATCGCCGGTGTTATGCAGGTACAAAAAAATAAGTACGATATAGAAAGAAAACTTATTCAAAAATTAGAATTGTAAATATAAATGTGACGAAGGATGTAAGGCGATGCATAGAAAATACGCAAACTAAAGCAACAAGTATGAAAGACAATGTGAAGGAAGGAATAAGATAGAATGCCAGATGCTGTGACGGACGAAAGAAGAGAAATAAATAAAACTATACTGAAAAACTTAGAGAAAGCAGAGTTCCTATCACAAAAACGATAAGAGAACGAGAGGTCTGCAAAAACAGGGGTCTTAAAATAATCTGGGAGTGGAGTATGTCCAGCAGCGGATGTCTAAGGTCTGAAATTATAACGATTATTACGATTAGATTGATGTTATTAGTTACCCTGTCTGAACAAAAAATTAAAGTAAAATTTCATGTCTGGTTTTTCTTTTTTTATATTTATTACAACACTTTGAATGGTAACACCAATTCATTAGATATCATGCAACCGTGAACGACCCCATCTATTACCAATTCATACGAGCAATTCTTCCAGTCCTACATACACTTCTTTATTACTTATAATCAGGCGTTACTTAGCGGAAGTCCATCCTAAGTAAGAAAAAGACAAATATTTAGCCACTTCCGCAGATGCAGTGGTAGTCGTGCAACAAGCTTTGTTAAGATTATAGGAAAAAGCATAACGCAGGTCGTTCGTTATGCGTTCTTTTGGTGATGTGTGGAGGAGGCCGTAGACCTTTTATGGAAATTATGTCGATGTTGAAAGGGTTTTATACCCATGGTCAGAGGTACAAGAGATATGTTGAACTTAAATATATCATAGTTATTCCGATGTGTCTCCAATGATTTTTATTATCAAATGGATTCAGGCGTTACATTGCGGAAGTCCATCCTAAGTAAGAAAAGGACTACCTATATTATTTCATAGTAGTCTTTCACCTAATATTGAAATTGGGGCAATATGACCTCCCTTTAGAATTATCCCATTTAACCCCTTTCAAATTCCATTATTAAATACAATTATTTTAATTACCTCAGGAATTACAGTCACCTGAGCTCACCATGCAATTATAGAAAATAATTTTTCTCAAATAACTCAAGGATTATTTATTACTATTATATTAGGAATTTATTTTTCTATTCTACAAGCATATGAATATTTTGAAGCTTCTTTTTCTATTGCAGATAGAATTTATGGTTCTACTTTTTTTGTGGCAACAGGATTCCACGGACTTCATGTAATTATTGGAACAATTTTCCTTTCTATTTGTCTTATCCGTCATTTAAATTTCCATTTTTCTAATAATCATCATTTTGGATTTGAAGCAGCAGCATGATATTGACATTTTGTTGATGTAGTATGATTATTCCTTTATATTTCAATTTATTGATGAGGAAACTAATTTATTTATATAATATATTTAGTATATTTGACTTCCAATCAAAAAGTTTAATTTAATTTAATATAAATAATTAATTTATTATTAACATTAACTATTATAATTATATTAATTTCTAATATTTTAATACTTTTATCCTTAATCTTATCAAAAAAATCATTTATAGATCGAGAAAAAAATTCTCCATTTGAATGTGGATTTGATCCCAAATCTTCTGCACGAATACCATTTTCTCTTCATTTTTTTTTAATTACTATAATTTTTTTAATTTTTGATATTGAAATTGCATTAATTTTCCCTTTAATTAATTGTTTTAACTTAGTAAATTTTTCTACAATAATAAAAATTAGATTTTTTTTTTTAATTATATTATTAATTGGACTTTATCATGAATGAAATCAAAATATACTTAATTGAACAAATTAGGATTATAGTTTATAAAAAACATTTGATTTGCATTCAAAAAATATTAATTTTTAATTTATCTTAAATAAGAAGCAAATATTGCATTTAATTTCGACTTAAAAGAAAGAGTTAATAACTCCTTATTTAAATAATTAATTGAAACCAAAATAGAGGTATATCACTGTTAATGATATTATTGAATAAAAAATTCCAATTAAATTATGAAATATAAAAATTAAGCTACTAACTTAAATTATAGTGGTTAATAACCATTAATATTTCTATTTATATTAATGGTTATTATATATAGCTACTTCCGCTATGTAGCAGTAGTCGTGCAATAAAGTGCACCGACCGCCAGCCCGCTGATAAATGCGTATGCGGTAAACAATGCGAATTACACAACTGCCACGGTCAAATCACTCAACACGTTTTCTACCCCTCCACGGGGCATCTTCAGGAGTTATGTTACAACGATGCCAGTTAGTGCCAAACACAGTCTCTTATTTATTACTCACGTGCTCTTCTTTCATATTAGGTCTTATTACAAACCTCTGTAGTGTTATTTCAATCTAAACTGTGTCTTTATAGACCTGTTTTAAGGTCATCCAAAAAAAAATTGTTTAGTTTAAACATGTGAGTTAACACTTCTAATTACGAATTTATTTTTTTAAATTCTTTTTTCTAACTGGCCTGTTTGAAATTACATTTCCATTTGTATTATTAAAACAATTTCTCAACATCGTATTTCTATGTTAAAGACGTCAGATAACATGTAAAATTAGCTCTGCTATTATGCTTCAGCGCTGTTCAATTTAGGACATAAATATTTACCCACAATTACTTGACTGAAGTAGCAGACAGTCACGCAATAGAAATAAAAACCATAATAGCAGACTGTTATATAATATGTATTAGCTTTAAACGATATTTTTAAATAACGAATTATTTTAATTAGCTTTTAAAGGTATTTTTTTAAATAACGAATTATTTTAATTAGCTTTTAACGGTATTTTTTTAAACAAAAAATTATATAAATAAGCCTTAAATCTTATTTTTTTAAATAACGTATTTTTTCAATTAGCTTTTGACGTTATTTTTTAAATAACAAATTATATAAATTAGCTTTAAACGTTATTTTTTAAATAACGAATTAAATAAATTAGCTTTAAACGTTATTTTTTTAAATAACGAATTGTGTAAATTAGCTTTAAACCATTTTTTTAAATAATGAAATATGTAAATTAGCTTTTAAAATCTCTAGAGCATGATTAATATAATTTGTTTTCTCTTACTAATGCGATCAGGAAACATCTGGAAGCTTTTGAAATGCCGTGGACGGATACAGTATTCAATTGTTTTAAAACGATACAAATATGAAAACTAAAATATTTATATTGTATAATGAGATATAACAAATTGCTACTACTACGCTATCTGCTAGCTACTATAGCCACAGTACTTTTTTTATTAAATCATTCTTGTACGTTCAAATTCGAAATTCGAACGCCGATTTGAATTCGGATGCCATCTGTGATGTCGTCGCTGCCGTTGCGTTATGTCGCGTCAATTGTATATACTCTTTGTGAATACCCTAATCCTTCACTCTTGGCTATCATCTTCACGAAAGTGTTTGGATTGTAAATCACTTTCACATAAAAGACAGCACACGCAAATGGAGTGTGGACGCTACAAACTCATTTAACACCGAACTGCGAGGATACCATAGCCTCACTAATAAATGACGAAAAGAAGAGAACAACATTCCTTCAATTTTGCAAGGAAATCGCAGCAAAAGTAATAAATGGGAACAAAAGTTAAAATGTAAAAAATATATGTAAATAATAAAGTAGCAAATAAGGTAAAATAAATATAAATGTAAAGAACAAAATGTGTTAAAAAAAAGATTAAGAAATGTAAAATTGGAGAACGAGATCAGGAATTAAAAGATCGAATAAAAGGAAAAGGTAGAATAAATATAGAAAGACAGGAAAAAGTACGAAAGAACATAAGACGAATGAAAGAAGATCGCGGAAATAAAAGTATTATATGAAAAACTTATTAAAATAAAATAAAAGTCCCTATCACAAAAATCATAGCTAAAGAATATTACGGAGTAAAAGAAACTTGAAAAACATACTTGATTGCCACAACAGCTGTAACAGAAGTAAAGAAATTTCTATTACAAACTAACCTCCGGTAAAAGATTGCTTTATAAGAGTAAAAACCGATGTCTTATTTTTTATTATATCTTATTATGCGTCTATACAATATCAATATTTTGATACAAGTATATTCTTAATAAGGACATGTATTGTAGAAATACATTTTGATATTTATTTAAACCAACCGTTGACAATTAAAATTCCTATTTTCGTATCCTCCATAACTTGAAAACAAATTTATCTATATCATTCATTTAATATTTCCAAAGTATTTTTAAAAGTTTCTTAGGAACAAAAATTACAATTTCCATTGCGTTTTGGACTACCAAAGTTTATGTACTTTTTAATTATTCTTTTCATCCAGTAGACGCACACTACAAGGCAAAGATATATATGATAAATATATAGATACAGTTCATATATTCAACATAAGAACTTTATGGTCATTTATTTTACTCTACTCTGCTTCGCAAGGTTGTGGAGAAAAATCAGCAAGAAGCAAGCAAGTACACAGTAAGATTATATTTCTGCTATATATCTAAGTATATGTTGTTCTTGTTTCAGCATTGTGTTTAGGTCATAGATAGACCAAATATATCTATGGGAGATCGCCAAGTTTATCAGGCAGGTTGGCGATAGCAGTGTGGTATTATGGTACGCAGAGGACACTGCTGTTCATCCTCTGAAGACTTGTTTGTGAGCAGTGGCGATCCTTACTGCACGAGTGTGAATTATATAGAATTTGTATACTCCTAATGCTGGTCTATGATTTCTGGTTGGATTACCGCAGCTCGAATTCAAACAAATCCAATTTATCTAACTTAAATTTTATGAAGTATAAAAAACGTAAAAGTTAAGAACAGTTCCTTTTTTAAAATGATATAGGAGCATCGAGGACAGACGGACAGAAGTTAATTCGACCTATTTCCATTCAGTACAAAATCGAATTTGCATAATCCACGGCATTCAATTTTCTCGACTTTAGCGATAATGATTTAGGCTTGTTCCTTTTGGATGGCTTCCGACCTTTTGTTTCGTATAACACTCGCTATTTCTTTAACAATTATAAAGACTATATTGTTCCGTATACATTTGGTACAAGAAATGTATATATTTAACAAGCAAACATACAACTCTACCCTATAATGGCAAAGACCTTATACTAGCTCATTTGTAGTTATTTTTTTTTAAATTTTCCATTTATTAAATCAAATAACTAACCTCCAACAGCAGATTATTTTATGCGGATGTTAATTTTAATGTAATAATCATTCAATTGTACCAAAAATAGTATAAAGTAGGATTTTATCCCACAAAACTTTTTTTTATTCTATTGGGGCTATCCTACACCCCACCGCTGCGATCGATTGACATTTAAAATTAAAAAAGAACTTTTGTTTGTATATACACACACAAATATATATATGTATATATATACACACACACACACACATATATATATATATATATATATGTACATATATGTATAGTGTATATGTATATTAGTACGTCAATTCATCTTATATTATTATAATAGTATATTTAAAATCCAATGTTTCAAAGTTCAAATATAATTATATTTAATGATAGCACCTTGCAAGGCGTCAGGAGTTAAATCGATTCTGTGCCTCTTGGTATGTAACCTTTAGTTGATTGAAAAACTTAGTTGTCTGTTCCGGTCGCCTTTGCGAACTCGATAAGGTTCCTCTCGTCTAAATTCAGCTTGCAGTATAACTTCTGTTAAACTGGTAACTGCATGTAAATATAAATAGAGTAAAGGCTTTCAACGAGGCTTTCTTTAAACCTCTCGTACTCCACTTTGATTCACAGAGACAGTTTTGCTTAGTGATTGATTTACATTCTTTTTTTGACTGTCCCACTTCTTCCGTCCTTCTTGATATCTCTTATGCGTTCTTCTTTTATCCGACACTTTATTTTCCATCCGTTTCTTTACTTTCATATCTTACTTCTTATCCTTCACCGTTTCTCCTAGAGTGAACTGGCTACTATACAATTTCAATTTATTTATTTACTTTATTTCACATTTTATTATATTCTTACTTTTCATTTTTATTGTCTTAACTTTTGTTTATATCACAGTATTATGATTCAATTTTTTATCATGCTGCGTTTTATTACCTTTCACTACTATATTTACTACCTTCTAGCAGTAATCCAAGAAAGTCTGGCGGCTTTCCTCTTTACCTATCAAAGAGGTGATGTTCCCTTCTATTTTTTCTGCAATCTAAACTGGTATCAACCTGTAATTCAGTATAAGGTCCAGTGGTGATAAGTGAGCATTGTCGTAGGCACAATTTAATGAGTGTATTTTATCCTTTTCATAGGATAATTGTAAAAATAGTATAAATTTTCACTTGATACAATGTTCATAATCCATTTTTTGCTATGGTAGTTCAACGGTAAAAGACATAGACTTGGGATCATACGTTGAAGGTTCTATTTCAGGTATACAATCTTAAATAATTCACACTTTGTGCAATAATCATATAAGATTGCCACTGTTCAAGAGCATTTCCAGAGAATCGACAGCAGCGTCCTTTGCATACCATAATACCACACTGCGATTTGTAACACACCTTCCAAGTGTGGCGTTTGTGGTAAATCTCCTATAGATATCTTTAAGGTAGGTCTATGGTCTATGAAGAATTGCTCGTTCGAAGTGACATTGGGCGGTGCACATTGCTCATGAAACCAAAGGTTGTTGGCTCCAAAATCTTCTCTAGTGGCGATCACGTGCCGGTCGACGCGGCGTGGGCCGACTACATAGTAACAATCGCGGGAAGTAACTTGATATAGACAGCGTAGGACCGGTCATTGTGGCCTCTATCAGCTGATATAAGCAGGGTGATTATAAATAGATGTAATAGGTGTTGTTTTATAACTTTTTCCTAATTATAAGCTAGAACATTAAGCTATTACGTCAACCAATCACCATGTATACATTTAATGCGAAAGATCGATTAAGTAGGTTGCAACTTGAAGCCAATATCCGCTAACTTAATGCAATAATGTGAAAACATGTTAGAGTTCAACGGAAGTACTGTTCAAACTGCACTGTTTCTAAGCATCTTATATTAATAAGGCGACGATACCGCATTGTTAAATTGCTTCACTGTTTAACTTGTTTAAAAAATCGTGATTGATTTGATAATATATGTGTTACAAAGGGTTGGCGTAGACCCTGGATTATTAAGCACAGAAAAGGACGTCCATCTACAAGTTGATCAGATAGACCGCTTTCAACTGGTGTTCAAATTGTGGTGGGAATGTCCCATACATTTCAAGAGGTCTACGTCAACAATAAATGTAATGTTGCAAAATAAAATAGTAAGAAAACCTAGAATGTAGTGGTTGAGGATGGATGTATGGCTAATGGAATGAAAGAGAAAGACTGGGAAAATTGTAGAGTGAAAGAAACAGTACTATAGATAATATGATACATGAAAGAGAAGAATGATAATAATAAAAAATATGAATAAATTACTATAAATAAAAAGTCCCTGTCCCACACGAGATAGGGGAACGAGAGATCCCCAACAGCGGGGACCATTTAAAAAAAAGAGGTCTACGTCAAGCAGAGGATGTTGTGCTGTTGAAATAAGTATGATGGTGATATATAAAGATATTATTTCTTGAATAGTTTTGATACTTTACCCTATGGTCTAATAAAAAAATACCCATGTAAACAACATCCTTATCCAGTCATTTAATACTTAGTGTTATATGAAGAATTACCTTTGATTACTTGTTTGGGGGAACCTGCAGCAGAAATGATGACGATGATGAAAATATAGAGTTTAAAAAATATATGCTTAAGATTAAAATCCGTGACCGAAATACGTCGAGATAAATCAAAGTATACACGTAAGAAATAAAGAGATTTTTAACATACATACAATTTGTTTCACGGAATACGACAGCCCAAAGACACGAGATTGCTTCGGGGCTCCGACACATTCGTGACGTCCGACACACATGTACGTGACCAACTCAGACCTACTTAGATCTAAACGTGCCACTCAGACTTCTTGACATTTTGCGTGCGAGACGCAGGGGCGTTTGATTTTACCCCGGCACCAATTTTCATTTCGTTCGAAAAAAAAATATCACTTGTCCCACTTCGTCGAAGCTTGTTACGTGCTAACACGAAATTTTCAGTGATGACATTATTTCATGAAACGTGAGTACTCGAGCTAAATATTACATTTGAAAAATGTAATGTTATAACTTGAGATTATTGTAATAGAACAATTTTTATCACATTTTCAAGTTGTCCCATAAATCAACGTCATGTCGAAATTTATGATAGATCAGGCAGAGGTTATTCCTAGAAAATGAATTTAAAAAATCTTCATCTAACCTTTTTTAATGTAGTCTGTTAAATATAGATTGATTAATAATATTTTTTGTCACGCTTTCTCACCTTTACCGTTAAGAGGCAGAGACTTTTTATAATTAAGCTTAAAAAAATTCAGATTCATTATTTTTTGTTTACATAATTAATATTTCTTATTCTTCTAATTTCACTGGTTCAATAACCTGTAATAAGAGCTCTACTCTAGTTTACTTACATTATTATCCTAGTCTATTTTAGTCCACTATAATTTCTAATTCTTAAGTGTTTATATCAACCTATCTTTATATTTATATCGTTAAATGCCTGCTTTCCAAATTATTGTAAAAAGCCTTACGGCTTTTAATTCTTGGCAGAATTAATGATATATTTATCAGAATAACCATGTTGTGAATTCGCATAATTTGTTAAAAACAATTATTACAACACATACATATTGATGGTGGACAGGTTTAAAAACGCGTAGAATAGATAACCGCTGAAGCCTTATGATCCTGAAAGAGAAACCCTAAAAGTAAGACTTCCACAAGGTTTCTAATGGATTCAGGCGTTATTTTGCGGAAGTCCATCCTAAGTAAGAAAAGGACGAATATATAGCTACTTCCGCCATACACGCAATGCAAAAAAATGTATGACGGAAGTAGCTATATACTCGTTCTTTTTCTAACTTCCACAAAGGGTGATAGATGTCATAAGACACTGGATACAGGATGTTTTCAACCGGGTGCATTGGAGATATCTAAAGGAGGTATATATCCAGCAGTAGACATCTTAAACGATGATGATAAACAGTATAATAATGCTTATTTATCGAAGTTACAGTACTTCAAAACTATAAGTACTTGACCCAAATCATTTCAGTATAAGAATGTTTTTATTCGAATCTATTTTTATTTATTTCAAATTAAAATTATAGTATATATAGATATATAGATTATTGGATGTGACGTCATGAGGCTCAAGATCAGGGTGTAGCGGCAAATATTAAATCAATTATCCCCCCTACAAAATAGTGACCAAAGGTAGCTATGGGCAGGCCGGTGCAACTGAAAATCTATAAAGAATGCATATATCTAGTAGTAGAAGTCTTTCAGCTCAAATGATGGCGACAGTTATAATATTTTTTAAAATTAATTGATACGAATACCTGAGTCTTTTATTACAAGGTAGATATGTACCTAAAGAGTGCATTATAAATGTATACAAATGCATGTGACATATTGAATAAGTAAAAAAAAACTTAAACGAAAATTTAAATCAGGAATAAAAATTAATTTTGCAACTATTCATTGCTACTCGATATGAAAGGTGTACTTTTATTACGGACTGTTCCAGAAATTCACTAATCAATACATACGCCTCATACTTCTAGTAAAATAGTTGGGTTTCAACTTTCTGAAATGCCTCCGTTTGTTCATTTAGTTGTTATAGTCTTTTACACGCCACTGTTTATTTGTTTTTTCAAGTTGCTTATATAAATTTTGATATACAGCACATACAATAGCAATGCAAAACTTAATTGATTCTTTTTACATTGTGTTTGATTACTTTGAAATTTTAATTCAAGCTCCATGCAGAATTAAAAAAAAGTATTTGTGCTAGAAGAAAAAAGGGTACAAAAAAGTTGAAAGTATTTGTAAGCCTTATTAGTGGTGTAGGAGCTACAAAACATCGTCAGCGGCGAAAGAAGGGAATCCCCCGTTAGGACATTCTACAATAGATTGATAGGTATGTTGAAAGTAATTCTATTTTCTACCAAATTGGGTTTCCATCGCACTCTTTTGATGACCTACACAAGTATTTACAGAATAAATGAACGTATGAATGAGCGAATGAACGATCAGAGTAGTGAATGAATGAACAAATTGACTAATAATACAAGACGAGAATAAACGAACGAAGGAATGAACGAATAAATTAATATAAAATTAACAAATGCATGAAAGGACGAATGAACAAACGAACGAATAAACGAATGTATGAATGTGCAAATTATGGAATAAACTAATTTCTGAGTGTAAGAATGAATGAATGCACGAACGAATGTAGGGATGAATGAATACCCGAATGAATGAATGAACGAACTAATGAAAGAATGAATTAAAGAAAGTAAGAACGAAAGAACAGAAGAACGAATGATCAAATGAATTATTGAAGCAATTATCAAATGTACGAATGAGTGAATGGGCAAATGAACACATCAAAATATTGATGCATAAATAATAGTTGATCTTGGGTTTTATGGATTGTTTATTCCTATTGATGAACACGAGTATTTTAATACTACTGACTTTCCATCGCTAAAGTTGATATAGGAATCACAGATATACTTTTTTAATCTTCAAAATATCGTGCACTAATCAAAAGGTTAAATCAATTAAACTCAATTCAATCATTTAATTTCGGAAACATTTTATTAACTAATTAGGAGATCTCTAGCCACAGATTTGCCGGTGCGTGGCGGCCATTGCATGCTCATTCAAATTCCATGCCCGATGAATATCTCTTCAATACCACAATGCCTTATTAGTGGCAAACATGAAAGCGTTTTAAGTCGTTTTTATAGCTTCGGTAATAAAACACAATACTATCGTGAATGTCTCTAATAACCGCAGCTCGCGAGGTCTCGACGGGGCTACAAAGTTGGCGTTAACCCAAATAATTAGTAACTTAATCAACGCGACACACTTAGATTAAATACCACTGAACCCTTCGAAGTAACCAACAGATATGCCTCTATACTTTGAAATTGTCAAATCATATAAGTCGAAAGAGTTAAGATATATATGACCCGTGAAAGTGTTTTTGATGTACCTTTGGATGTGTTTCTCCCACCATCTCTGTTTATCTACAGGACAAGTAGGAAGTCAGCCTACTTGCAACTAACACCGTCGAGTTTCCTGGGAGACATTTAAGGCATTTTTATTCTAAGCTACTGATCCGCACAGGTATGGAACAATCTGCCGGCTTATTTCCTGAGAAATATAATCCGTGTTTCATCAAGGTCAGGGTGGACAGGTACTTACTGAGTTTGTGTGGTTCATCTTCGACCACATCGTCGCTTTTCAACTGACTATTTGATAGTCGAAGACGTACTTGTAACGATAAACCAAATCACCATAAAGTGTGTGTATTACACACGTGAAAATTTTGTTTCGAATCACGAGAATCCTGGTCTTTGCGATCTTTTTATATGGAAACAAGACCTGGACGCTGAGGACTCTTGATCATTGAAAAATTGACACGCTGGAGATGTGGTGCAGGAGACGGATGCTCAGAATCTCGTGAACGGCGCACCGACCCAGCGTTTCAACCCTCGAAGAACTCTACATAAAACTGATTTATATATAGTCGACTGTGCAATTACGAATCATTGAATTCTTCAGGCATAAGGCGAGAAGTGGACCCAATGGAACGGTTGGTGTTGGACGCTTTCCAATGATACGGATAGACATCACGAAAACTGTCATTAATAAGTCAGTAGAAGAATGCTCTCTGCAACAACCACCAAGCTACATGAGAACTGAGCGTCAGGGGCACCGGAACTGACCGGGCTATGATCACGGTCACTCTGAAAAGAGTGCACATATGAGAACACAGCCTGCATGTACAGACAGTAAATAAAATTATTTTAACTATGTACTAATCCGAATTTATAAAACTATTTTTCGCAATGTCTTATCGTTCATTATTATTATTTGTTAAACACTATTTATTATTTTTAAACCATAGATTTTTGGATAGAATATACCATACATTAATTAACAGCAAATGAGTTATTCGTTCTTAAGGTTCAAATGGCGAGGTTAGGCCTGCCACTAGGTAGACCGAAGATATAATTAATGTCGGGTCGCTGATTTTTAAAGAAGGCCTAGGCCTTGCAGTGGGCGTCCATAAGCTGACAAGAATAAGAAAAAGAGCTGTACATTCACCCCTTTAAAGAATTTATACCAGTAACAAAAACTTCTGTATATTCTTCTCATATATCTATTCTTATTGAACGATTTTGTGATATGAATGTAGATTTATATATACAAAAAGGTTTGTTAAAGGATCACATAGGGCACAGCTGCAAAAATACAAGATCACAGACCACAGTAATTATTTATTCTCGTACCAAAATATAAAATGAATATCGTTTCCTCCATACGAACCCCAGAAGCGCCTGCATTATACATCCATAAATTTATTTACCCCGATTTTTTTCCCCTACCACGGAAATAGGCAACGAATTGAACTGATAACATTCGAGTTTATCGCGCGGAAAAGAATTTATGAATCTCATCTCTGTACCGAAACACACCTTTTTTATTGGTTAAACCATTTACGTACGAGTAGGGAACGAATGAAAAAAATATTTATATACATACGGTATTTTATATTTATCTTTTTTAGACTGGTAAAAAATATTAGAAAAGTTAAATTATTACAATATACAGAGTGATTGATTATACACTATATAAGTAGTATTTAGTGTATTATATCTAATATATAAAATTCTCATGTCACGGTGTTCGAACTTGAACTCCTCTGAAACGGCTTGACTGATTTTTACCAAATTTAATATGCGTATTCAGTAGGTCTGAGAATCGGCTACTATCTATTTTCTATACCCCTAAGTGATAAAGGTTGTTCACACTTAAAAATTTTTTTTAATTATTTAACGAAATTTTTTGTTTTTATTTTTTTATGATACAGCATACAAGAATACATACAACCATAAATTTTCACCCCTCTACGATCAACCCTTATTTTTTTATGTAAATTAAAATATAATTTTTTTTGTAAAATAACGTTTGCGGGATCAACTAGTACTTTATACATAAATCAAATCTTTCAGAAATATTACTTAAAATCATTTTTATCACATTTTAAAATTCGGATTACTACATATTTAAAAGTATTGTTTACTTGCAATGCTATAAGTTATTGGTTTGTTGCATTCTAATAAATATTTCATGTTGTAGTCATCACATATACAGAATGATTGTATACAGGTGTAAAATATTTTAATGTTTTGCGGATAAATGAGCTAAAAATACATACTTACACCTTTAAAAAATCAAGCTGTATAGCTGTGTAGTTGTTATAAATAATATATACACGTGTAAAAATTGCTAATAAACATTATATAAAAATTTCGAAGAGTTTCTTGTTTGAAGTAACGGGGGATATGGTTTGCGCAACCAACAGCTGTTGGTGATGAAAGGTTCTGATAACCACAAACCGCATCGTGATCGCGATCAGTGACATAAAAGTGATTATTTGGCAAGTTATTTGGACAGTGATTTCTTGAGCGATTTAGAAGCATAGTTTGAACTAAGCGAAAGTATACTCGTTGAGTAGGGTGACCATCTGATTTGTAAATCAAGGACTCTTTGTGAACCAGTGGTGTTTCATTTTTACCCAGAGCCCACAGTACCTAACATTACATATGTATACACTAAAATAAAATGTAGGCGTTACTAGTTTATTTTTATTTCCTATATTTATTATGTACCTCTCACTGTTTTTATACAAGATTTTCAATTTTGGCTAATGAATAGTATGTTACTAAAATGCACTGCAAAGCAACAGTTAAATACCACACATCGCACGATTATGGTATATTCCCCATAGATATCTTTGAAAGAGGCCTATGCCGCGCGGAGGCTTCTATCGGCTGTAAAAAAACATAATTCTGTTAAGTTTCATTTCCTTACATTTCTCAATTCTACTGCATTTATCATCCGAACTGGTCATATATTCCTTTTGGCGTCAAAAGATGTGATTCATCCTTGAAGTAAGAAATTTTGAATTTCGAATTTTACAGAATTGAACTCTTATAGCCTTTAATTTTTATACAAAGAAATTATTTCTATAAATGCTCCATAGCAATAAAAGAGTAATATATAAGACATACAGTATGACGAATACTACAAATTTCACTGCTACGGCATTTTATTCCTTCTGTAAATCCTGGTTGTATAGAAAAAATATTTCTGCCGCCATATAATTTAATAAAAGAATTGTTTTCAGATTAAGAAAAAAAAGATGTATTGACTATTTATTTATTTAGGTACACTATCAGTAAATATAAGTTAAAGGTACATTAAAGTTACGGAATAATTATAATTTAGTATTTTTAAGCACAGAGCTTTGAATATAGCACGCTGGAGGAAACGCTTTCAAATTAAAAGCTCTTTTGGTGTCTAAAGGCGTCGTTCACTCACGTGCGATCACTTTTTTCTTCAATCTCTTTTTACTTGATTTGGTCTGATGTTTCTTTTTACAATGTTGTGTAAAGCAACTTTTTAATAAAGGAACGGCTTGTTAAATTGCAGAAATGACAACATTACTTCTTCATTTCTTCAATATACAGAAAGGTTTGTACGTAACATTTAAGGTTGTCTTACTTGCCTGCAGTTGCAAATTGTCTGCGTGATAATCAATTATATAAAAAACTTGAGTGCGTCTATTTTTAAAATAACATCATTATTATATTTACTTTCTTATTTATTTTATACTTTATTATACACCGTAGATAATAACTAAAAAAAATAAGACACAATTTATATAGAGGTACAAGAGGCGGTCTTATCACTCGAGGCAATCTCTAACAGACAACCTTTGGATGAAGATGAGAGACATGAAGAAAAGGAAAGTTTACGGCTTACATACATACATAACTATACACACACATATACATATTATATATACATATATATATGTGTGTGTGTGTGTGTGTGTGTATAAATATATAAATATATATGCTACACAAATTTTAAAACTGTTCTGGTAGCCCATTCCGTAGCCTGATATCGACAGTAGTAAAAGATTTCTCTATAAATATAGTAAATTGAAAAGGTATAGTCAACTTCAAGTTCTCTGATGATCTAAGCAACTTATTATTTGAGTCAAGTAAGAAAAGAAATAGATTTAAGCAAAGGGAAAGAAAGCGGGTTAAACAGAACACTGCTGACAAGAGAAAGTGATGATTAATAGGTGACATTTCTAATTGACAAGTTTTTTTTATTTAAGTCTCAAGTTCACTAATGTTTATTTTCGTAAAACGTTGTTGTAGTTTAAAATAAATTATCTTACTTTTCATATACAAAAATAGCCATAAAGTATATATGCGTACTCACAATATCACGGCATCTAAGTAATTGTACAAGATATACCAATGCACCAACTTGTTTAATTTTAAAAATGCTTGCTAGAGATAAACATACAAACACAGCATACGTTGTTACGGCGTAGCAACGTATTTCGAAATCGCTCCACTCACGTTATCCTGGAATGTGAACGTGAAATTATTTTCCGCGCTACGCGCCGCTTCTCCTAACGAGTTATCAGCAACAAGTGAGAAAAAGTAATTTCTGTCGCTATCGTATCAGTTGCGGTGGCGAAGGCTCTCGTCTCTATTCGACGCCATAGGGTTGTCACTTACATGCAAATTAATATTTATTTTAAACTCAATATTTTTTTATAAGTACCTTTTTTATTGACAGCTGCATACAAAATACAATATAATACATATCCGTGTAATGTATTTAAGATATTTTATTGTTACAATTTTAATGATTTCATTTAACAAAAATTTTTAAATAAATCTGATCCGTAATAAATGTAATAAAGAATCGTGTAAATCGACAGTCTCTTTCGTAGATTTCCAATAATACGGTGGGAAAATGTCTGCATACAGCATCTTTTGACAACCTTAATAAGGTCATCTGTCTGTCCATTTTGTGGTTTAAAAGTAGGATTTCAGTTCACGGTACTCGCATCGTGATCACACAACACAACTATCTGTTATATAGGCTATGTGGCCTGACCTGTTCAATGCCACATCAACCTGCCTCCGCCGAGCTATATATCTTTTACTTTCGTTAGTCAGTTGAAAGTAGATATTTATTAATTTAATTTAAAACTGACAACCCTAATAGAAATAAATACTCACTAAAAATGTTTGCGTATTAGTCTGAAATTCAATATTTTGTTACAACAGTGTGATGTTATTCGAGCTTGCGTGATTTACCGATATTGTCCTGTAAATAGGCAGACAAATAGAAAGAAAATCTAATATAGAAGTATAATGAAAAGAATCATTGTTATAAATAATAGTAAAAATATTTTTTTTTCAACATGTGAATTTTTTTTGATGCGATCGTAATTTTCGTTGGTTATTTGAAAATGAAAGAACTTAATTGAAAAACTCGTCTGAACTGGCAGTGGGCGGTTGATCCTGCCATAGGGTCTGAAAGGTTTTTGAGTGGCAACCAGTAGCTGGTAGACGCGGCGTGGGTATTCCCCCACTAGAATGACCGACGTAATTAAGGTTGCAGAAAATTGCCGAGTGCGGGCTGCGCAGGACCTTTGGGGGAGGCTTATTCCTTGAAGTTAGCGTCCATTAGCTGAAAAAGAAGAAGCGAAGACCAGGACATCTGCCCACAAGGTGGAGAGACGAAGGTTTATAAAGTCGGGAAGGTGCTGGAGGTGGATCGTTTCCAACTCGAATACATGGAGTCTCTGGTGAAGCACTATGTTCAACTGAGGACATCTTACGACTGAAACCGATGGTGATGATGACCTTAATATTTCTTTTATTAGTATCTTACTACTTCATTGGAGATCACTTACTAAAAACGGACCATAGGATATCCGTTCACAAGGAGGACAGACCACGTATTTATCGACATATTTATTTAAATTTTAATGTAATAAGTACAATGAAAAAAACCAGATGGCTGCTAGGGCCTTGAGGTTCTGGAGATCAGGGATCTGCAAGCGCAATTATGTCCACCAGGTTGACAGAAAACCTTGTCAAGGCGCTGGATACAGGCCACTTCCAACCTGTCCTTCTGGCAATATCTGGGAGAAGCTTATCTCCAACAGTAGATGATGACAAAAATTTTCACTTTTTTGTGATAATACATTTCTTATCGAAGTTACAGTGTGATAAAATTGTAAACAATTGACGTAAGCGTTTTCAGTACATGAATATCGTAATTCGAATCTAATTTAATCTATTCCAAATTACAGGCATACTATATATAGTAACAGATTATTGGATGTGACGTCACGAGGTTCAAGATTGGTGTGTAGCGACAAATATTTGATCGTTAACGCCCTCCCCTCCCCCCATAAGGTAGACGATCTAGTTAAAGTCATCAGAGGTCGCTGCATGAGGGCCCGTACTGCTGAAAATCTATAAGAGAGGCCTATATATTTCCAGCAGTATAACGGCTCAGACGACTATGACAATTTTTTTACAAAGTAGATACGTACCTCAGAAAAGCGTGTTGAGTAAATTTGTGGAATTATAAACTGAATGAGCTCTAATATATTGTACGAACAGATAACAGGATGTGACGTAACGAGACTCAAGATCGGCTTGTAGCGTCAAATATCCGAAGGTTAATCCCCGCCGCGGCCTGAACGGATGTCGACATGTCCCGGAAGCACTGTACCCGAACTAATGCGCTAACCGATGCTCCACATTCCTCGGCTAAGTGCGCCAGTACCGTCTCTAATGCTATTTACTGTTCAAGGATTTTCGTATAGACGAACATCTAACAATAAACTGTAATAATTTGTGACCTAGGAATGGGAACGAAGGAGTGTAGGCGGTGTAAGAAAGAAAACATGAAAAAGAAGGTAAAAAAAGATTATAAACGACAGAAGGAGAGTATATAAGAAAGTTATAAGGATGAAAGGAGTATAATGAATAAAATTAAAATATCGAAAAAATAATAATTACCCGAGGAACGAGATACTTACAAATACAAGTGCCATTAAAACAAAATCTAACTACATACGAGTATATTTGACTTCGGCGTCTCTACATAAATTTTTAACAATTAAAACTACAGAATAAAAAAATATTTCTTTTAAAAATATACATTAGAAAAATATTCGTGCTAACATAATTTTGGTGTGTAGACACGAATAAAAAAAGTTGTAAAAAATCTAATTTTACAAACGGATTAACAGTTTTTTAAAAAAATTTTATATAAACGGAATGTTGTTATTTATATCTATTTACTAATACAGGGTGATTTCGTATTGGCATAAAAGCTTTGAAGAGTTGAACTTATAGCTTTTAATTAATGTATAGTAGACTCTATTCAAAAATTAATGTTTAAATGTTTGTTGTTAAAATTAACGTAATGATACTCCGTAGCATGGAGGTGGATGCGGTTTTGGTCCAGCTCTTCATGGGGCACAGGGGGTTCTCTGAGTACCTTCATAGGTTTAAGCTCAAGGAGGATCCCTGGTGCTTCTGTGAACCGGGCGTGGATTAGACCGCGATCCATCTGGTAGCAGAATGTCCCGCATTTGGAGGGCTCCGATATGAGACCGAATGCTGGCTAGAGGAGGCAACAATTGCCTCCATTATAATGGAAAAGGATGAAAGAGAGTGCGTCCTCAAATTATTAAGGAAAGTTGCACAATACGCAATAGACAGGAACAAAACATAGGTGGATAAAACATTGTAAAGTTATTAAAATAGATTCATTGATATTAAAAAAATGTAAAATAAATCCGTGATAAAATTGATGTACACGAGAAAATAGATAAACCAATTAAAACTGTGATCCTGTAATACAAATTGATAACTGAAGTGTTTGAGGATGTACGAAAGGAATGAAATGATGGAGAAAGGAAGAATTGTAGAATGATAAAAGGAGGAAAAAAGATATTGTGAACTATGGAAGACGAGAAATAAAATAAAATTTCAAGTGAAAAAATTATTAAGAAATACTAAAACCCTGTTACCAATTAAATAGGGGTGGAAGGAGAGGTCTCCAATAGCGAGAGCCATAAAAAAACGTAATGATAAAATAGGTAATAGATACATTTTCTAAACTCTTATTACTGCGTATTAAATTTATTTATTGTTTTCTATCTGTCTCTGCAGGCTTTGTAGATTACCATTAGTTATTACCCAGTAACATTCCGATTAAAAATACAAATAACCTACCTAAAAGTGATCACAATGCAGGGTGATAGGAAACAAATGTAAAAGTTTTGAAGCTTTTTACTAATAAATTTGCTATACATTCACACTTCCTAAAGCTTTTACTTATTTCCGATCGTCCTGTATAATTCAGTGCATTGCAGTCTGACCTGTCGCTTTGCTATAGAAAAAAAAATAATGTGACAATTTCATAGTGATCAATACTACATATGTATAATTTATATAATGTAGAATTTGACCTTTTAGACCATGCGCATTTATCAGCGGGCTGGCGGGCGATGCACTTTGTTGCACGACTACTACTGCATGTGTGGAAGTGGCTAAATATTGGTCCTATTCTTACTTAGGATGGACTTCCGCAAGGTAACGCCTGATACCATTAAATATTTATGTATATACATTCACACTTTTACAGCTGTTTACAATCATCGTGTATGTGTGTAATAAAGTAAATGGTGTTTTATAAACCATGATATGAGTTTCCGATACCAATAACATTATATAAATGATCACTCTTTCTTTAAAACACAGATTGAAATGTTATTCATACATATGACTTAAAGCGTAGAAAGATCTAGAAAGATCGATGAGAGAGACATTACTGAAGCTAGGCGCTCATTATATACACTCCATACTTCATCATATTTACAAGAGAACAACGCGATTTTATTGTCTCTCTTTTGGTGGTCAACCACGAAGACCGCTCTTGCGCTGCCAGCATCCAGCGAATCTTTATCCATTATATAATTTAAAAAAAGTAAGGAAAGGACCAATATTTAGCCACTTCCGCACATGCAGTCGTAGTCGTGCAACAAAATGCACCGTTCGCCAGTCCGCTGATAAATGCGCATGCGGCAAATAATGTGAATTACACAACTACCACCGTTAAATCACTCAACACGTGTTTCAACCCTCCACAGGGCATCGTCAGGAGTTATGTTACACCGATTAGTGCCAAACTCTGTGTTTGAAGTGGCTAAATATTGGTTCTTTTCTTACTTAGGATGGACTTCAGCAGAATAACGCCTGATTCCATTAAAAATTAAAAAAAAGTGTTAACATAACAATTTTAATTTCTTTAATCGCCCCGTTTTTTGAAGCCTTGCGTTCCTCCTGCTTTGTGTGCTGCAGGGATATTACAAATTCGATTCTCTAAATTCTCTTTCTTCCCTCACATTATCTTTTATTCATTCCTTTTACGCTTCACATGATCTGTCATTCTTTTCTCGCAGATCTCCTTTCTTCCTCTACATTCCTAAGTCACACACATTATTTAATAATGGTTAACTTTAAAAAGTGTAAAATTGATAACACGGTGCTCACAATTCGGGTCTGAAAAGTAACTAACTTAACTATGAAGGCTTTATTACAGAGGCTATGTAATGATTGACAATTAGTCATTTAACTAAACGGCCATCAAACAAAGACGCCACTTCGTGTAATTCCGTATTCGCGTCGCGTGATTCGCCAGTCCCGCAATTAGTTTGGGACATCTGCTTTTAAAACAAACAATTTGTCAACTCGTTATGCCGGCTGGCTATTACAATTTTGTATAGTTAAATGAGTTTCACTAAAATCCTAGTTCTAAATAACAAAACACGAAACTTATGTTTTATCATATTTATGGAGGCATATCTGTAAGGATTAATAAGTAATAATGCCTTATAATGACATAAGTATACCATCCACTAAGTGTATCGATGACGTAATAAAGGTTGTTGGATACGGGCAGCGCAGGTACGGAAAT
Source organism: Battus philenor (assembly GCF_028537555.1). Taxonomy (NCBI): domain Eukaryota; kingdom Metazoa; phylum Arthropoda; class Insecta; order Lepidoptera; family Papilionidae; genus Battus; species Battus philenor. The sequence continues at coordinate 14,726,035 of NW_027181673.1, read as the reverse complement.
CATGGCGATATTTGGTCGAGGCCTATGCCTTACAGTGGGCGTTCATCGGCTGAAAAGAAGAATTCCTCCTGTGTGACCCGTATGGCGTGGGAGAAGAAGATATATATCCAGGAACAAAATATATAAAATATTTAAAAACTAAGCAGTAGAGACTTGTAATCATACGTCATGGGTTCAGTTACGAGAATACAATTTTATATAACACACACTTTGTGCATTAATTATATGTAATTGAAAATACTAAAGAACAATTTTAGTCTCTTAACTATCCTAGTCATACGTAATATATTTTTAGGCTGTTTGCACTATGTATTGTTTATTTTTAAGTCATATTTTCAAGTCATAGATGCCCACTTCAAGGCACAGGTCTCCCATAGATATCTATAGGAGTATATATCATAATGGCCACGCTTGGTAGGAAGCTTGGTGATCGAAGTATGGTATTATGGTGGGTAAAGAACACTACTGTCAACTCTAAAATCTTTTTTTGTGACTCGTTGTAATTCCATGTAATTAATGCACAAAGTGTGAACAATATATAACACTATATCTCGGGAATCGAACCCATGAGCTACGATCGCATATCTCGGTCTATTATCGCTGGAATACTTATAATTTTACTCTTTGTTAGATCGTAAGGTTGTCATTTATGTAACTTATAATTCAAAATATTAATTTATTTCATCAAACATAGATATATTTAAGAGAGTAATATAGTAAAAAAAAGTATTAAATATATAGTAGATAGAGAAAGAAAGATGGAATGTCCGACATAAAAATGAATGTTCGTACATAAAATATGCATGCATCCAATGTTATAATACAATAAGGGTTGGATACCAATAAGGTACGGACGGAGTTTTGTAACATAAAACCTTTTTTATGGTAATTCAATTTGCGTAGCCGCCTGGTATTGTATAACCTGTGTATTTTTTTAACTCCCGCATCAAAATGACACTTTTGACATGGACCGATGTCATCTTGTATTAATTAAAAATGAAAAATACACTTGTGTAATTTAAAGCGAAAATCTCACATGGGAGTTTTTTTAATATATTAATCACTTGTTTTATAGGTAGACACTTGTATCGTTTTTGACACAAGAGGTGTCATGATCTATTTTAACGCACGAAATTATAAAGAGTGATTGGTTAGAAGTTTAAACTGTTGAATGCAATATTTAATAGAATCATGTGTTACCTTATAGAAGTCCATCCTAAGTAAGAAAAGGACCAATATTTAGCCACTTCCGCAACGAGTTTGTAACATAGCTCATAAAGATGCCGTGGAGGAGTGAGACACGTGTAGAGTGATTTAACAGTGGCAGTTGTGTAATTCGCATCGTTTGCCGCATACGCATTCATCAGCGGGCTGGTGGGCGGTGCACTTTGTTGCACGACTACCACTGCATGCGCGGAAGTGGCTAAATATTGGTCCTTTTCTTACTTTGGTGAATGCAAAGCAAATTTGTCAGCAAAAAGGATAATATGATTTGCGCTGAACATTCTTATGTCAGTAATAAATCGACCACTGAAAAGTATAGGCCTCCGATCAAATTCATGACTAACATCGGTGTTGCGCTTCTTATAACTTATGCGTTCTGAAATATGTTACTTAATTTACTTTTTTCAGCTGAAATACGATAGGCTAGTAACATCTAACAATATAAATTCTGTAAAATCAGATGCTAAACAATAATTTTCTATTTATGCTATTAATATTTTATTTACTTTTTTTTAAAACCAGTAATTTTTAGCTAGAAAGCTCCTAAAGTAATTAGCCTCAAGTAAGATCGGTGACAAGTTTTTATGAAGGTGTATAAAAAAAATTTGGGTGTTCTATGTTATTTTACAATTATAATCTTATTAATAAATCTTATATATACGGAAACGCAAAATGAAGGCCAATTAGAAAACTTTTACAACTCATAGCCTTTTGAAATAACTAATAAATAATTGCGAACCACGTAGCTCGCACTCTACGAAAGTTTACACAACCGCGTAGCACTCGAGCGCCGCTACATCTGTCGTAGCAAAACTTGTAGAGGCGTAGCTGTCGGCTGAGCGCGAACTTTAATATATTTCCCGCGTATACGAGGTTTGAAATAGGCACTCCCGTGCGGTACACATGAGTACAGATGCGTCCCATTTGTACTGAAATGAGTTGTTCAACATTAATCGAATGTCTGCGTTTAGACATTATCTTGTTGATTATACTTACATGCTACTGTTTGATATATGTGCAATCAAACACAGTTTACATATAACGATTCAATTATAGTTTCAAACGTTTAATATTTATTGTATTTCTTATAGTATATATATATATATATATATCATATATCTTGCGTCCTCCTATTATTTATATATCTATATATACATATATATATACATACACACAAATATATATATGTATATATATATATATATATATATATATAGATAAATACACATATATATATTTATATTATATTTATACATGTTAGAAACAGGAGGATGACGAATGAAATGATATAGATGACCAAATCATGTTCACTCATTCACTTTTTTTAAACTAATCACATATAATGATAATGCAATAAACAATAAAATACTGTAGACTTGGATAGGCTCTCCCCTTTCTTTTACTCGTTGAGAAATCCTGCTTTGAATACCCTTCCGCTATGGGGACAACGAAAGCGTTATGTCGGACTCCTACCAGCTAAAACCACGGTCTTCTTGAACGCCTTTTGTTGAAACTTCGTCCAGGCAATGGTACTGAACAGGCAGATATAGAGCGCTGGTATAATCTTCTGCGAAAAGTGATATTGCTGAAGAAGGCTGAGGAGAGAGAGAGAGAAAACACATCTGAGCTCCTAATCAGAAGTATTATATCACGCCTTACTCCAATCCCTTTAACATGGCCTTGGCAACAAATTTGGGGTCATCCGCCGCAAGTAAGGAGCTAAGACACTAGGTCACCGCCGTTGAAACTACTGTAGTATTGAATGTGTTCTTGTAGTTCCAACAAAAGGCTTTTAAAAGACCGTGAATAGTCTCTCCCTTAAATGAAACAAAAACATAACCAAGATCGTGGGAATCTTTGGATACGGGCGCAGCATCATTGGGCATAGTGGTGAAATTTGGGCAAAGGATTCAGTAGTATATATAATTCAGTGAAATCACTTAAAACGAGATGTAAGTTCTAAACAGTCTTCTAGTTCCAAAATTGAATTTAAGGGAAAAGATTTTCATAAGTGAATATAGTAATACATAAAAATACTAAACAATTGAGTAGTGGTAGTCCAGTGGTAGAGGACTGAGACTTGCGATCATAGGTCGCCGGTTCGATCCCGGGATACAATCTTATATAATACACACTTTGTGCATTAAATATATATAATTGCAGCTACTAACGAAGCCAATAGACACCTACAGTAACACATAGGCCTATCGCAAAGATATTTACAGGGATACACCATAATCGCAATGATTCGAATGCTGGTAGGCGATTGAAAAGTGGTATAATGGTATGCAGAGGATCCTGCTGCCAATTGTTTGCGAGCTTTGGCAATTCTATATGATTAATAAACAAGGTGTGAATTATATAGGACTATTCCAGGATTGAACCCACAACCTACGATTGTAAAATCTAATCCTTTCCGTTGAGCTAACATTTATGTAAAAAATTAAATGAGACTAAGTTGTTGTTATGTTTTCTACAAAACAAATTAGCGACGTGGTCGAATTGCGAAAGCGGCCGGTTTGCCCTGATTGAAGGCTTTAGCCGGCATACGTGAGAAGAGTACGTAACGATCTGTTCTATGATACAGGCTAAGTTTTATCATTGTTCACTCATTGTTTTCTCTATTAGTTCTATTTATACTAAATTTATAATTATAAATGTTAATATCAGAAGTAGAATTTGATAAGAATTCTCTTTATTGTACTCGACAATAAAGAAATACAACGGTGTAATGATAACTTAAAAAATACGTTGAAAGGAAAACGGTGATTTTCACATTCGTTAATCGATTTCGTAGAGAAATCACTAGAACAGCCCATAGCTTTAAATATACGAATCTAGGCTTCTCAGGCAACCCTGAAACTCGCTACCTTAACAGAGGTTTCAAACGAATGTTATTGTAGGTATTTTTAAATAAAGAAGCAGGTTTTTTCATATTTTTCAGGAACATACCTCGATGAATGTTACTCTATGACTTGGTTCTATCATAAGGAACCACTTATCAGTCATATAATGTCAGCATGAAGATCGTATATGAAATGTTTCCAAGAAAAGTCATATCCAAAGGCTTATCACATATTTCAGTGGCCACCATGAATCAATACATCTCAAGAGTAGAGCCTCCTGTTCCAAAAAAGCTTGCTGAATAAACAAAACATTCGACAATAAATGGCGGCGATTCCAAAAGCTTAACTTTCAGGCATGTTTTTGAAAACATTCTTTGTATTTAGAATGTTTCCTTAAACCCTCGGAATTTTTAAATTAAAATAATTTTTATTATTATATTATTATTATTATTTTTATTATTATATATTATATTCAAATAGGCATTTACATGCACTTTTGAATTGTTGTTTATTTTAACATAAACAGTAAGCTACCACTGGCTCGAAACGCTGATCTATTGAGAAGAGCCGGCAGGAAAGTCAACAGTTGCTCTTTCAAATGAAATACAACAATTATTCATGCAAATAATCAATAGATCAAGTTCCGCGCATTATGATCAACTAAAAACTATTGAATTCTATAATAATATTTATGTTATAATATACTTTTAATTTTTAATTTAAATATTTAATGGAATCAGGCGTTACCTCGCGGAAGTCCATCCTAAGTAAGAAAAGGACCAATATTTAGCCACTTCCGTACTTGCAGTGGCAGTCGTGCAACAAAGTGCACCGCCCGCCAGCCCGTTAATAAATGCGTATGCGGCAAACAATGCAAATTACACAACTGTCACCGTCAAATCACTCAACACGTGTTCCACCCCTCCACGGGGCATCTTCAGGAGTTATGTTACACCGATTAGTGGCAAACATTGAGTCACTGTGAGAGAGTGTAGCTAAATATTTGTCCTTTTCTTACTTTTTAGTTTAAATCTAAGAAAAGTGAGACATAAGATATCATATGGAACTTTTAAAATGTTTGCATATACACTAACATTTCAAAGGTATAAATGTGATTTTTAATATACTGTCTACTTTTATGCAAAAATTACTGAGAATTTTTATTCACCGTTTTTTTATATCAGTATCTATGTTATATTATTAAAATATTTCTATTATAATCCGGTAATCAAATCGACGACCTTCGCAGCCTTTACCCATAGCCATCACGCTATAAGCTTACCACTTATTTTATTTAGTTTATTTTTATTTCTTGTATTTATCATTTGTCTATCTATTTTTAGTTAGGTCAAAGACACTCAAAACAGCGAGTAAACATGTAAAATGTACCTCGAAGTGTTCAAAGAATTCTAAAAAAATGAAAACCTTACTAGAAGCTTTTAAATATAGAACACACAAAGTTGATAAAAATAAACATAATCACTTAACACGAGAGGCTTTCATATCAGTGCAGGTTCATTGCTCTCGCGAGTGCCACCGTTAAGCGTACCCGCTTTGTACATTAACATGTAAGAGGCTATTTAATATATCGTATACTGCGCTTGAACTACGTTTTGTGTCTCTTCCAGTCATTTGACACGCTGTAATGATCCTTGGTTAGAATAATTATCACGTCGCTTTTTGTATGTTTTTTAAAGAGACCGGTTTAACGTATACATTGGGATTGCTTATCCCTTAAATGCATGACTTTTGTTAATACTTAAAGCAGGGAAAATAAGTATATATATACAAGTTTTATACTCATTAATAAAAAAAAAACTTAAGTCGCTGATGTGAAAACGCTTTGCATTTACTGCTTTTTTTATTCTATCTTACTATATTTTTTTATATTATTTACTTATGCTCGTTTAAGTGTAATGTTGCAGTTTTTCATCATTATGCATGTAAGGGTTATTAATCTATAAGATTTAATAGTGTTAATGTATGATATCTAACTACCACATAGAATTAGTAAGTTATTTTGTATAATTTTATATATATTAGAGATAATATAACTCGATCACATAAGCGCAAAGAGTCAAGAGAGTTTGTAAACCGTAAAACAAGTCATAAACCATAAGTGAACGACATATTAAGGTCATCACCATTCTATTTTGTGAGATCAGTTTAGTTATGAACATAAAATAGAATATATTCATCTATAAATATAAAGCCTCAGTTATTATCATCGTTAAATAAAACGTAAGGAAAACCTTGAGATGTAAATACACGGACCCGAAAGGATCTCTAAATATACTCCATTAATAGGGAGAGACCGACATAAAATATGTAAGAGTCCTTTTCGATGACGTAATAAACTGCGAAACATCCAATACAAAGCGTTTTGAGATATACAACTAACCCCTTCCATATTTTATATTCGCCTTCCATTTGTCTTTTTTGACTTAAATGTTTTTTTTTTCGTAATTCTGTCAACGTGTCAACATCCTCTGCATATACGACCTCATTGGAGAAATTATTAACCTCCTTAGTGTAATGTCATTTAAAAACTTGAAATTAGTAAATACTATACTCTTCTTCTTCCTTCCCTTTTCCCTTTATTTGGGGTCGGGTCTCCTTATCAATTTGCGCCAGGCCACTCTATCCTGGGTTGTCTCTGCATCAAGTTGAAGGGTTTCCAATTCCTTTCTGATATTAGACCACCACGTAGCTTTTGAACGCCTTCTCCCTCTTGTAAAACTATAATTATTAAATACTATACTAAATAATTTAATTTCATACTATGGTTGCCTGAAATAAATTGCCAGATGTGATAAGTCCATTGTACATTTTCCTTTACTATTATCCAACTATGTATATACTTTTAAAGTGTATTAAATTAAATAATTACTGCGCCTCGCTAATCAACGACGTGGAAGCAAGATCAAAGTTCCTAAAAATGTGCACAACGATTGCGGAAAACGTGATAAAAAGAAACAAGTGTTGAGCTAAAATAAAAAACTGTAAATAAAAGTGTAAAAATAGATAAATAAGTGTGTAAAATAATACATATAAAAATATATAATTAGTATGGATCACAAATGTGATATGGAATAAAAACAAACAAATTGTAATAGTTAATATGAGGTGAAGAGAGATTGGTTTCGAATAAAAGGAAAATGGACATGAAAGAGAGAGAAAGAAGAATTGTAGAAAGAAAGAAAATAAAGGAACGAAAGACCATAGAACGAATGATAGAAGAGCGCGAAAATAAAAACATTACATGAAAAAATTATTAAATAAAAACAAAGTCCCACAGTAGATAGAGATACGAGGGGTCCCCATAGCGGAGGTCATTAAAAAATTACTACAACATTAACATTAAAAAATTATAAAATGCTCTTTAAATATTAATAATCAAAAAAGACGATGATAGTACACCAATACCTCACTTTGAGTCATGGTTACGTTCCAAAAAACATGACGCAAATTGTAACGCCGCAAAGTGAATTAAGATTTTCTGTAGCAAACCATGTAGAGATCGAAGATAGGTTCCAAGGACACGAAAATACTACTTTTAAAAAAGAAAATATAACTCTGCTAATAAATAAATTGGAATAATATTTACCTTTTTTGTAACCAGAAACAGAAACACGTAAAAATTTATATAAAATTATTATTCTCTTTTTTAAAAAAGCACAACACACTACGTAATTGAAACTGAATTCTAAAATTAGCAAACCAAAGTGAAAATAAAACTGTATTCAAATATGCGTTGATTTTTAGTTAGAAAGGAAATCCCCGAGTTTTGATGGCATGGCGCAATAAGGAACAAAAGTGTTTCCATCTTTTAAAAAAAAAGAAAATTTCAAAAAAAAATTAGAGACTCGAACCCAAAACAACGCAACCTCGAAAATCTAACAACACACAACGAAGATTAGTACTAATTAAGCCGCGACGCAACATCAAAAAAAACGCAGAACAAAACGACGCAAAGCGAGGTATTGGTGTGTTTTTAATGATAATATCTATTTGAAATTCATTTCTATTTTCAAAATTATCAAGTTCGTTTAAACCCTGTGGGAGACGTCACACGCTGGGCTTGCCTGTCTAACAAATTTTTTTTTGACCGCTAAAACTGTAAACAGTGTGTTCGTTTAAAAAAAAATTATTTTAAATTTTTTATTTTGTTAAACAAAATTATTCAATTTTTATTTTGTTCATCGTATACAGTATTAAAAATAGTCAAGATATAAAATAAGCTGAATAAATATACGAAAAGCTTTCTTATGAGACCTGTTGTAAGAAGGCTCTGGGACAAATATGCAATGGAGTGGGATATAAATAAAGGAGGAGATACACAGTAGAACCAAGATCACCGACCTGGCTCAAAGAATTGCTCATCTGAAATAGCAGTACGCAAAGAAGGCATACATGTATGCAACCAATGCCCGTTGTGTACCAAAGGTTATCGAGTCCTACTAGATGAATCGATGATATAGTTAAGGTTGTGAAAAATCGAAAGATTTTTGGAGGCGTATTATGCCTTGCAGTGGGCGTCTATTAGCTGAAAAGAAGAAGAAAGAATAAGAAAAATTCTCTTGTATTTCGTTCTCTTTTTTCTGTAAACGAGAAATTTATTAGTGATTATCACTGACATTATATTTTTAATTACATATTTAATTAATCTTAAAATATCGTGGATATCAACTCTAATGTAAACCTCTGGTATAATTCTCTACATTTTTGTAAAAGGACATGTTATTCATTATAAATTTTAAGTTCATTAGTAACACTGTATGTTTTCTCGTTATAGAATATTCGAGATATTCCTCGGTAAGATCAGAAAACCGGCACATTAGCTTAACCGAGCGCACGCCGTTTTAGCCGATAATTTATAATAACCGATTTAGCGCCCTCCTCGAACTTTAATTGCAATTTCTGATCGACATATTAGTTTAAAATCATGTTATCTATATTTTTGTAACAGATTATCACTGTACCAAATCATTTATCCTATTGCAATATTTTGCATCATCCCCATCGTCAATATTTCAGCTATAATTTGCCCACTGTTGGACACAGACCTATTTTTTTTTATGGCCCTCGCTATTGGGGGCCTCTCGTACACCCTATCTTTTGTGGGACAGGGACTTTACGGGCAAATTTAATTATTTACATAATTTTTTATTATTTACTTTCTCTTCTTTCATACTTCACATTGTCTTTCGGTCTATTCTTTCATGCCACAATTCTGCTGTCTTTCCCTTTTGCTCTGTATCACCTTTCATTCATTCCTCTTTTCTTTTTACGTTTTCATAATTACATTGTTATTTTATATCACATTTTTATTACTTAAATTCTATAATTATTTTATATCACAGTACTGTATATTATGTTGCTCTTATTTTGTCTTCATTATCTATTTATTTGCAATATTAACGTTTTATTTCTTTCTTTAGCATTTTTTACGAATTTTCTGCAGAGGGTGATGAATGACTCAGGCGTTATTTTGCGGAAGTCCATCCTAAGTAGAAAAGGACTAATATTCACACCGGGTGTAACATAACTCCTGAAGATGCCCCGTGGAGGGGTGAAACACGTGTTGAGTGATTTAACGGTGGCAGTTGTGTAATTCGCACTTTGTTGCACGACTACCAATGCATGTGCGGAAGTGGCTAAATATTGGTCCTTTTCTTACATAGGCCCATCTACTTACGTATACTAAATTATTTTATATATGTTATTATGTGTAACATTGATCAATATCTGTTTTTATCGACTACAGGCAAAGAATTTACCATCTGTCTCGCCTGATATAGAACGACGAGGTCTAAGATGCTACATGATTACGTAGAAACCTATTCACTCTTTACTTGAACACTTTCAAGTTATATTTGGAAACCTCGACGTTGATAGGTTGTTCTATACCTTGGCTGAACAGCCAAGCCTACTATAAAAGTTGTATTAAATTGCTTAGTTCAAGTTGAAAGTATTTCAACCATGTATGGATGTCGTGAATCCGTGGGTCTTGTTGTCCGATGGAAGGACGTAGATAGAGGAATTTTTGGGTGTAACTCCGACGCACACTATCCAAAATGTGGTCTATAGAACACTGTTAAACTGGCAACTTTCCACAGAGTTTTCACTTACCAAAGCATCGTTACCTATTTTCTCAGTTGTTAATAGCTTTAGATGTGATGATCTTTTATCTAGATAACAATGATGTCTAGACTTCACCTAAATCTTCACGAACCGGTATCACTAGCTTTTTTAAATGGCCTATTACAATTTCAACTATTTAAAAATGTTTATTGACATTTATTTTATTTACCTTTATATATTTTAAAAGGCCTCTGTTATTTGGGGCCTCTTGTTTTCCCCTATGTAGTTTTAGGTCAAGGAATTTACAATTGTTAATTAATATCACATCCTTATTTTTTAATTTTTTTACTCCTCTTGCAGTCTTTTTAAGATCATTAATTCGGTTTTCTAACATACTTCACGTGATCTTACATACTCATCCTTTTTAGTTTCCTCCTTTTTCGTCACCTTTTATTCATCTTACTTCACAAATATCATAGCTTTTAGGTTCCTTATCTTTTTTATCGACTAATTAAATTTGTAGATATTATCACAGCTGGTATTATATTTAATTTTATTTCAATTAATTTATATATTATATGTTAGGACTATTACAAGTAATACGAAATAAAATACACTTAAGTATACATGTACACACAGGATGATTAATCATTGATGTAAAAGCTTTAAACCGTTGAATATTTAGTTCATATCTAGCAAACAGATCTAAAATTCTATACACCCATTTCTAATCATCCCGTATAAGGTGATCACTATTAAATATGTTATAAAATATATTGTTTGCCGCGCAGAGTCTTTAAGTACAAGTATTAAACAGTAATTTATTTCAATAAGTAGAAATCTCAATTTTAAAAACATTTTCCCGTGCTATATATATATTGCGATGCAACCGTTGGAATACCAATTTGTTTGAAAACGTCTGTCAGTGAATAATTAGCTTTTGAGTCATAAATATCTCGAAAAGCTCTTTTCTGGTGAATAAATGTGAGATCACTTCTTTGAATAAATGATGAATTAATTCTATAAATATTAAACGATGCAACTGTTAAACGATAACGATATATATATATATATATATATATATATATATATATATATATATATATATATATACAGCAAATGATCTCTATGTACAGCTCTTGAAAGCTTTTACTCCTACAACAATTTACTTTGCTAAATATTAACCGCACACACGTGAATTAAAAAATATTAGGGTGATCGGTAAGTAACACCGTTTCTGTTGACATATTTTACAGAAAATTTTGATTGATTTCTACCTCTTTTGCATTGAAAATTTGTTGTATAGCAAAAGGCTGTTTATAATGAATGTGAATATATTGTTGATTAGAAATTAAATCTTGTTAAAAATGTAGTCGTGTGAATTTAACTTAAAAAAGCGACATTACTTTCCGATCTCCCTAATATGTTATAAACAAAACATGTCAATATTTCCAGTGCAATGTTTCAAACACTATCTCTTTGATGTGCTCAATCATGTGTTGTATAACTCGATACATAAACTTACTCATTATGCGATATATCGGCTCCGGCGGCTAAAGTTTGTGCCAATATCGAGGCGTATGAATTGTTTATAGCTATATGATGTAGGAGAATAATTCAAATGTAATGTTAAGTTACAAGCATCGGTAACGAAGTTGTTTCGGAATACGGCTATAAATTTGACTCCCTGAAGGACAGAAACGAAACTTCATAAAATATCATTCACCTCACAGTCGTGTGAAGACTGTTCTCGGGGCTGACGCCTAGCATAGTGTTTGTGTGCCAACAAACCCAATCAGCATGCGACCGTAGATATGCAAATATGCGCTGGTCTTTCATAGGCTCGTCATGTTAACGTAGTCGTGTAGGTATTCTACAGCCTGCATTTAAGTGAGGTTGCGTTAGAATTACACCAAACAATTCCACCAACATTTTTTTTCCATCGAACAAAAAAAAAACGCACGAATTCATGACATCGTGTTTTTTTTTTTTACTTTTTGCTAATACTTTTATAGTGTGAACACCCAAGGATTCAAAACTCTACTGGCGTTATTGTTTGTAATCAATAATAACTTAAGAGTCTTTAAGTTTCTTCTATTCAAGCATGTAATATCGACCTACGTCATCGTTTAATCAGACGAGACAGAAGTTAAAGTAAGTCAGATAAAAGTAATCATTACTGCAACCGCAGGAAATGAACTGCATCACATAGGCTTTCGCTATAGATCATTGGGTGGTAATAATCTGGCTTATTAATCCCAGAATATATAAGAAGCGATACCATAAAAATATGATAAATTGAGCTGTCGTTGGGATCGAAAGATTCTCAACAGTTCTGATCTACTGGCTGGTGGTGACTTGACCAGTAGATTCAGCAAAGGCAGGCCTTCCACTAGGTAATCTGATGATATAGTCAAGGTGGTGGGAAGTCGCTAGATGAGCGTAGCGTAAGATCGTAGCAAACTTTGGGGGAGGCCGATGTCTTGAAAAAGAACTTGTGACTGATGTGATGATACTGATGATGAGCAGTTTACCACGAAGTTTAGCAAAGCACCAAGCTTTATCATTTTCGTAACAAGTACATTTTTAGTAGACCATGACCCAGTAGACGCGGTGTGAGTAGGCGCCCCATTAGATGGACATTCGACATAATTAAGGTCGTCTGAATTTTTCGTATCTTACTTATCCTTGCAGATGGCGTCCATCGGGTCAAAAACCAGAACATTTTCACTAAATATTCCAAAGATAAAAGAAGATCGTTTTCACTAAACAAAGATTAACATAAAGAAAGTAATAATACATTCGCCAACGTACCCTAAATTTCTGCACGAATAACTTTCAGAAATAAAAAAACTGCGCCCAAAGAAAACATGCGAGCTTTTATGTTGAGCGCAAATAAGACAAATACATTCAGTTGAGTGTGAAACAAAGCTTTCGTAAAGTCCTTTCAATGAACGTAAACAATAAATATGTATGTTTTATGTAGAAAGGGTTGATTTATATATAGTTTTTCATATACTTGGCCATACGCATACAGATGCTACGCTGTGACTTTCTCTAATCTTTGATTGTAACGTTACCTTTTGATTTGTTTATACTTCAAATATACGTACTGCAGTATTAAATTGAATGTATTTATGAGACCAAATCAAATATGAGGAGATTCGTAGACTAGTGAAAATAACAGACATAGTCCAGCTGATATACAAGTTGAAGTAGCAATGGACAGGAACTGGCCGCAGAAGCCTTAAGGTTCTAGAGACTGTAACAGTAAGATCGTTCACTGACAAATTGGACGGACGAAACTGTTAAGGCCAGACGTTACATGCAGATTGCTTCCAACTGGTTCAATTAGAAATCTGTGCTGGATCTGGTTGGCGTCTTTGTTCCATTACACATTAACGTATACAGCTGAAATTATGTTGATATTAAAAGAAGTGTATACATAACCTTACAAACTAGAAACATATATTTATGTAAAAATACGCTGTGAGGTATATTTTTGATATGTCGAACTTATGACAGTTTTAAAAATATTCTTAGTTAAATTTCTCGGATTCGTTTCTGTTAACGCTACGCAATGACATTTATATTCTGTTTGATTTTATTTCAATTTTTCTAAAATATTTGCATAATCATAGTCACCAAGTTTAAAAAAAAAATATTACAATTTCGAAGACTGTTACTCCGGAAACCGATAGATGGCGCTAGTAGTCGATTGTCTCGCACTGAATTTTTACTTCCATTAGTGGTGGTTGTAAATATTTTACTAGCATGTTAACGGACTGGAACGAGTTAAGTTCTTTATTAAAACGATATGTATTTATAGTTTTTAGAATATCCCAGTTTTAATTTTTCTACTAAATTAAGCTTAATTTTGATTATTTCAATTAAAAGGTCATGGTGCAAGCGGACAAAGTGAAACAAAAAATTTAATTTGTTTCCCTATGACGGTAGTTGTCTAAAAACAACCGTTTTACTTTTGCAGCTATTGCTGTCATGATATATAATAGTCAATAAGGCTATATATGCAATTGTCCATCTTGTCAATATTGAATGACTACACGACAATTATATTTTCTACGTTGTCAACCTTATTTCCAAAAAAATGTTCGTAATTTTATTATATTACATCTTAACTTCAAAGTGTATACCTGTTTCGTTTTCGGGAACATAGTTAATTACTTAAATGTATTAAGAACTTAATAAATTTGGTCGAAATCAGCAGATAAGTAGGGTCCGGGTTAATGTTAATCTTTTAAAACGTCTGATAATCCTGAGGTGCTTTCGTCGACTCCAATTTTGGAATGGTAAAAGTAATTTTCATAATGTGAAGATTTTAGCGAAAATAATTGATATTGCATTATACATACTTTATCATTACCGATGATACAGCATGTATATATATATTAGTGCCAAACACAGAAACTCTGTACGCATTTATTAGCGGGCTGGCGGGCGGTGCGCTATGTTGCACGACTACCACTGCATATGCGGAAGTGGCTAAATATTGGTCCTTATCTTACTTAAGTTGATATAGACGCAATGCTATGTGAGAGACATATATCCAACATTGGACGATGTACAGCTGAAATGATGTCGATAATTAGAAATACCATTTATTTCATCTTCACACAATCATTGTGAAATATATTTTGTTATTAAAATGGTATATGATTATATAAAGAACAGATTGATTAGAATATCTTTACGTTATGTATTTTATTAATTTATTTACACTTTTTTGTACACCATAGACAATAAATAGATGAAAAAACAATTCACATGGTGCAAGAGTATAGTATGCTTGGTATCAACATAGTATGTAAAAGGTATGTATTTAAAATATATCAAACAATCCGCTTGGTATTTGTCTTTGATTGTATGTTTAACACAATAAAACCTCTTTTGTTTATGATAGTATAAGATCTAACCATCCAAATAGTATTCGTACGAATCGAATGGTTCAGTGGGGGGGGGGGGTGTTTTCTAGTAAGGAGTGACGGCGCTGTTTTTGTAAAAAAAAATCAGTATTGTCACAAGTACTTACTTTACTTTATTATAAATCATTAAGTTGACAGTATACTTTTTCGATATTAAAAAGTTTTTAATCTATATTGCAGCTGAATTTATCTGAAAGGTCAGCAAACATACTTGAAATTTTCCATTAACAAAATTCATTTGACGATGTGCATAGTTTCATGTAGTAAACCTGAAGTATCCAATCAACACATTTATATACAAACATAATATAGTAGAAAATGAAATATGTTTGCCTTTTGTAGATGTACACCACAAGAATTGTTTTTGTAGGCCCGTGTTTGGGACCTCTCGTTCGACCTCCTATCATGGATAGATAGGGTCTTTATTTTGTATAACATTATTTTTCACATTTTCATTTATTATTTTATTTCTAATTCATTTATTATAAAATCACATACCGATCTTTCGTTCTTCTCAATATCTTTTATTATGTCATATGATTTTTCCCCAATAATTCCTTCCATACTTCGCATCACTTCCTTTTCCATCAGAATTCTACAATTTTAATTTTATTTATTTATTTTCTTACTATCCACATCGCACTTTATTTACATTTCTATTATCAGCTTCTCAAAATTATATTAGTTTATATTTAAAGGTTAATAAATAAATAAAACAGAAAAAAATACTAAAAAGCTCTCTAAGTAATAATAAAACATCACACGTATAATTTATATATAATAGATAATAATTTATACTTACATTACAGTGATATCATAGAAAAATAAACAAATAATAGTTTGAAATAATTCTGTACTAGAAAGCAACTTCTGTCTCCCAACAGATTAGCATACATATATATGTATATATAATGCTATGCACATCGAAATAACTCAATAGGTGATCATCGTGCCAACTGTAAGGCATATGTCTCCGTCAAAAATAGTCACAACTGGTCTTTCGCTGCCTGTATCCAGCGACATGTCGCGACTTTAACCTAATAGGAGGCCTATCCATTAGAAGGTATTATTACTTATTAATCCTTACAGATATGCCTCCATAAATATGTTTCTTTTATATATACACAATGTGTGTTATATAAAATTGTATTCCGGGAACTAAACCCACGACGTATGATTACAAGTCTCTATTGCTTAGTTTTTAAATATTTCATATATTTTGTTCCTGGATATATATCTTCTTCTGCCACGCCATACGGGTCACACAGGAGGAATTCTTCTTTTCTGCCGAAGAACGTTCACTGCAAGGCATAGGCCTCAACCAAATATCGCCATGATTTCCGTACCGGCGCTGCTCGCATCCAACAACCTTAATTACGTCATCGATACACTTAGTGGATGGCCTACTTATGTCATTATAAGGCATTATTACTTATTAATCCTTACATATATGCATCCATAAATATGATAAAACATAAGTTCCGTCCTTTATTATTTAGAACTAGGATTTTAGTGAAACTCATTTAACTATACAAAATTGTAATAGCCCCCCGGCATAACGAGTTGACAAATTGTTTGTTTTAAAAGCAGATGTCCCAAACTAATTGCGGGACTGGCGAATCACGCGACGCGAATACGGAATTACACGAAGTGGCGTCTTTGTTTGATGGCCGTTTAGTTAAATGACTAATTGTCAATCATTACGTAGCCTCTGTAATAAAGCCTTCATAGTTAAGTTAGTTACTTTTCAGACCCGTATTGTAAGCGCTATGTTATCTAATTTACACTTTTAAAAGTTAATTATTATTTAATCATGTGTGTTAAAAAAAATATAAGAGACTGTGACTTAAGAATGTAGATGAAGAAAGGAGATCTGCGAGCAAAAAATGACAGATCATGTGAAGCGTAAAAGGAATGAATAAAAGATAAGGTGGAGGAAGAAAGAGAATATAGATTGAGAATTGGAAAATTCATTTTACCCAAATTCGTAATGTTCCCGTCCCACAGAAGGCAGAGGGAACGGGATGCTCCCAAAAAACGAAAGTCATTATAAAAAAAAAACAATAATTATGCTAACATTTTTTTAAATAATGTATTGTATATTGATTCGCTGGATGCTGGCAAAGCAAGAGCGGTCTTCGTAGTTGACCACAAAAATGGAGACAACAAAATCGCGTTGCTCTTTTGTAAATATGAGGAAGTATGGAGTGTATATAATGAACTCATAGCTTCAATAATGTATATCTTATAGATCTTTCTACACTGTAACTCGTATGTATGAAGATCAAGCTTTTTAGAACACCATTTACTTTATCATACACATACAAGATGATTGATTGTAAGTGTAATGGCTTTTAAGGTGCGAATGTATAAAACAAAAGTCAGCAAAAGCTTTGGAGATTTTACACCTATGTAAGAAAAGGACCAATATTTAGCCACTTCCGCAAATACAGTGGTAGTCGTGCAACAAAGTGCACCGCCCGCCAGCCCGCTGATAAACGCGCATGCGGCAAAGAATGCGAATTACATAACTACCACCATTAAATCACTCAACACGTGTTTCACCCCTCCACGGGGCATCTTCAGGTGTTATGTTACACCGATTAGTGCCAAACACAGTCACACAACACACAGAGTCAAACAACACTAATCGGTCAGCGGATCAGCGGGCTGGCGGGCGGTGCACTTTGTTGCACGACTACCACTGCATGTGCGGAAGTGGCTGAATATTGGTCCTTTTCTTACTTAGGATGGAATTTCGCAAAATAACGCCTGATTCCATTAAATATTTTATACATACATCACAGTTAAATATTAATTATTATTTTTATTGTTAGTTTGAACAATAACGCGTCATTGGCTTTCGTTGGTCGCTTAGGTGCAATGATAGATCAATTCTCGATAAAATAAAAATATATAGAGATATATAGGTCTTGTAGAGGGAGTTAGTGAGCTCCATTAACTAATTTATTGGCGTAGTGTATCGAGGTCGACGCCTTTGAATGCCTCTAAGCATAATTACTCTGTCCTCCGCATAATTTCGCCACTGAGGAGCTCGGTGCTCTTGGGAGATAATTTTAAGAGCTGTAAAACTAAAGCGACAATCGTTAAATCTCAAATTTCAACGTACTTTGTACACGTGATAGTCAGCATAGAAAGAAAAACTCGAGTCCAAGAGGACATACTTTGTGATGAACAAATAATACTTGGATTTAGATAAATGTAAGCTGTAAAAAAGTCTTCACATTTACTTCAACTATAGTACATTAAAAGAAAGAATCTTGACTCAAACAACCAGATCTTACTCTTGTGAGAATTTTAAAGTACACTATTTCTACACGTGAGAATATTAGCTAATAATGTAAATTTTTCTACCTATTTTTAGTCTTCGGAAAATTTTGTGGAGCTTTCGAAACAACACCAGTCCTGCAAATAAGTGACCATTCTCTAGCTCGTTTACCACCTTTATTGTCGGCAATTATAAGCAAGTCTAGATTTTCTGAGCTAAAGAATTAGTTGAGGATAATACGCAAGAAAATTTATACATAGGCTTATATACATTCCACTAAGTACACGTCCTTATAGTTGGACTACTTTTGTTCGAATCTCTGTCATTAAATATTTAACAGAATCAGGCGTTACCTTGCGGAAGTCCATCCTAAATAAGAAAGGGACCAATATTTAGCCACTTCCGCACTTGCAGTGGCAGTCTTGCAATAAAGTGCACCGCCCGCCAGCCCGCTGATAAATACGTGTGCGGAAAACAATGCGTATTACACAACTGCCACCGTTAAATCACTCAACACGTGTTTCACCCCTCCACGGGGCATCTTCAGGAGTTATGTTACACCGATTAGTGCCAAATACAGAGTCAAAAAAAGTTTAAAGTACGCGTAAATCGTCGCGCAAGTTCTTGATAAAACTAAACTGTTTGAAATTTTGCTCCTACCCTGTCTCGGCTCGCATGTTTGACAACACAACAAACTGTAAACTGTCATATTGTTTGAGAACTCTAAGAGGCTTATATATAACGCTACTAATAATATCCTCATTGCCTTCATTTCAGTTTATTAACACCCTCTGTAAGGCATAGGTCTCCAAAGTATAATCGCCACGCTTGGCAGGCGGGTTGGCGATCGCAGTGTGGTATTATGGTACGATAAGTACACTCCTGCTAATCCTTTCGAAACATATTTCTGAGTAGTAATAATCCTATATAATTAATAAACAAAATGTAAATTATATAAGATTGTCTCCCAAAAATCGAATCCGCGACCTACGATCTGAATTCTCAGTTTTCTGCCGCTAGTTTTACTACTGCTTTCTAATAATATAACCTTTACTAATTCGTTAGTTTATAACTGACTTTTTAGAAGGTTGTGAAAACAATTTTTAACTTAATTTTTTTTATCTTTATTAGGTGTATATTTTTACATGTATAGCAGGCAAACTCTAAGTTATTTGTACAATCTTATTTCTGGTGTCAAATGTCAATATATATATTTATATAACTAGATGTTGAATTTATATTCGCTTATAAATTCAAATCGCGATCAGTGTAACACTACAACTTTTTGGATTTACCACACATCATCAGGTAATCACCGCGGTGGATTCATCTTTTCATAACGTAAATAAATATTAATACAATCCAGTTAATTAATCGTTTCGACGCTCACGATAATTATTCGAGTCCGGAAAGTTGCGAGCGCATTTAATGCACGATTAAAATGTACATTACATTTTTAAATTCATTATCGAAACTTAAGGTATGAGGCACACTGAACGCAAAATAATAATTTTAATTTTTTTTACAATAATATTTTTTTAAATCCTGTTTTATGAACTTTAGTAAAAACGATAATAGAATTAACGACGGCATTTTCGGAGACTCTCTTCTCATTTGAGACTAATGCAGCTTTGTTTACAGTCAATGCATCAATGTAAGGGAAAAAAATGATTGAGATCAGTAATCAACAATCATTAGCCTCAACTAATCAAATATCAGCAATCATTGCAATTCAAAACAATCAAGTTGTAACTATTGTTAAAAAATTAATTTGAAAAACTAATATTCTTTATTTTTATACTCCAAGTCATTTTGAAATTTCAATAAGGTCGACTATAAGACTGATGTTAAACCAATAAGTTATTCTGTTTCTAATTTATGTTAATCTTACTGTCTGTACCCCCAACTTATTCCACAAGGAATTTAATAAAAAATACTTTTAGTTTATTTTTTACCGTTTGATAATATTTCTTAAATAACTATCTATCTATAGCCACAGTTCTTCCTTATCACATCAGCTACTTGCCAGTATAAGTCCTGTCAAAATCGGTCAAGCCGTTTCAGAGATAAGCCGGAACAAAATGACAGACAAAACCTAAAAAAAAATGCTATTTTGATATATGTACCTTACATATATACATATAGAGAAGCTAATTTGATTTGATTTAGCTAATATTTAGAAGTCCAAAGTAGTATAACTTTTTAAAATATTACAAACTAAAACTAAGTCGAAACTGGGAAAACATTATTTCGTATGAATAAAGTTATAATTCAAGTTCTCTCGGTGTACCACCGCCACATATGGTGATACGCGTTGAATGTTATTATGAACTTTAAAATTCGTAGCTGCATTGTGTTTTCCGGTGCGACGGCTCGGAAAATAATTTGTATGCTGTCCACGCACGAATGCTATTAGGGTGGCGACACATTGCAAGTTTTTATGACATTTATTTTTTTATTAATTCGTATATTTTATTTCACAACTTAAAGAAGTTAACAAGCACGCACAAAACTGTGGTCTGATCAGGTCCACGACATAAAAATCTGGACAATGGCAAGAGATCATACGGCATAACCTCTTAGGGGGAGGTTCCGATCTTCAAAATTGAGGAAAACTAAGTGTAGCGTCCATGTGAGAAAGCTTCATGTAACTGTCAATTCATTAACTTACTCTTGTGTCTTTAAGTTTAAATTCGGTTGCCTTCGGTGATATATTTGTAACATGGTGTTTGAGTGAACATTTTTAATGGAATCAGGCGTTACCTTGCGGAAGTAAATCTTAAGTAAGACCAATAATATAAAACTCACATTAGTGGACTCTGTGTTTAGCACTAATTGATGTAACATAACTCCTGAAGATGCCCCGTGGAGGGGTGAAACACGTGTTGAGTAATTTGGCGGTGGCGGTTGTGTGATTCGCATTGTTTGCCGCATACGCATCTATCAGCGGGCTGGCGGGCGGTGCACTTTTTTGCACGACTACCACTGCATGTGCGGAAGTGGCTAAATATTGGTCCTTTTCTTAATCCTATATAATTAACGCAGTAATTATAAATTGTAAGATTATGTCATGGGAATCGAACTGATGACCTACAATAGCACGTCTCATCTTCTCATCATACTCATCTCTCATCTACATCTACTACATCTACTATTCCAAGACAGAACGAATACGATAAAACTAATAATTCGATTTTCAAAAAAAAACCTTGTTTTATCAACTTATTACCACAGTATTTGTACTTACATTAATTAATAGAATATGAGCTAAACATTCAACATTTTAAAGCCTTTACGAATGTGAATAGCCACGCAATATGTTTATTTATTTAATGGTTGATTTTGATTAGATTTGTCAACTGTGAATTTATTTTTTAATTTCTGATGATAAATTACATTATATTTTAACATTTTCTAAATTCCGTAGTTATTAAAAATTAAGTTATTTTTTACTAGGATTTCTATTCCACAGACGTTAGCGTCCGTGTACTTGTTTGTACATTACGGGTAATATTTGCGAAATTTATTTTGCCCACGTTTTTGCACGTTGTAGTGTTTAAATCTCCTAATATATTTACTAGTTTAAATCATAAACTATTTGATACTAAATTGAAGTCAACTAATTATTATGATTATTTATTTTAAGTCATTGGTGTTTTGTTTATTTCTAAATACGCCCTAACAATGTCCAGTTTTTAATATTACTTTTCGAGCGATATTTTCCTCATCCCTACTCCTTATTGACATCCTCAGGTTGTGCGCCAGTAACTGTGCGGTTGCTGCCGTAATTAAATTAGCCAATAAGTAACTAAAACTTAAATAAATCTATATTAGCTGATACTTATGCAAGACATAAACGATTTGAAGATAAATAGTGAAATAAAAATTAATTTATAGCTTCGCAACCACGTCGCATTATCTCCGCAAACCAACTTTGCACTAGTGAAGTAACAGACAAATTTAACAGCTTTCTACCTAACTCTCTAAAACAGAATTGTGACGTCACAGTTGGAAATGTCAGTACACCATATCCGTACGTCCATTTCACTGTTAACTGTATATGAAGGGCTATTATATTAAACGTTGAACTACAGTAATAGGCGTGGTGAAACTATTCTTCAAATTTATATCGTTTACTCTGTCACTGAAACTTTTTATAACTGGCCAGTTAAAAAAAAATATTTTAAAATTCGAACTTCGTTTCGAGTTCGAGTTCGAAATGTGTACATCTTAATATTCAGTTTATTATTACATTTTCGATAATTATAACTTTTACATGTTCATTACACACATTGCTTATATGGGCCATAGAATTAAACACGCTATTCTTATGCAATGTATTGTGTGGTATTTAATAACAAAATATAATCATCTTTAATTATCACTTTTTAAAATATTTACCTTGGTTTATTAATTAAAATAAATCTTACAACGGAGGCTCAGTAAAGAAGCGTCTTCTAAAAAAAGATTCAACCATATTGTAGTCATTTATTGACCCTTAAAACATATATCTGTAATACATATTACATACAAATAATACACTTTAAAAGCATGTACAGAAACAATTTAATATTTATTTGCTACATAACCATGTTTAGGTGAACCTGATTGTAATAATTTTTTGAATCTAATAATTGTTATTTAATTTTCTAAGCAAATATCCTTTGCTTGAGCTCAATGTAGCCAAAGACTGAAAGATATTTATATATGTGCGTTTGTCTTGCCAGTAGATTATTTAATATTTGAGTTTTTGTCTATAAGGAGTTTGTTATAACAAATAAAATGTATACAATTAAATGATACAGTTTGCATAAAGGTGTTAGTTACATCCCGAGGTATGTAATTGGCAAGGTAGACAAACATCAGACTGTTTACTCATATATCCCATTAAGGTCTGGCCAATGTCAGGTCAATATCTGATCACATTTGCTCAAATTTTTGGTCACATGTCTGGTCATATATTCTGTATAGTCAATCTCTTTGTTTCATCGCTCACATACCTCAAGCAGTGACTACACCTTCGTACACTAAAGTAATTTTTTATTGCTCAACGTTGTTACTAAACCTAAAAACAGTGATTTAATTATGAAAATTCAAATATGAATTACAACTATTGACCTAAAAGCATGTCACATTAATTAATAATTATTTATTTTTAAAATCAGAAATCCTTAATTATAGTTACTGTATAAGCAGAGAGTGGAATACACATACACACGTAAGATGTACACATTTCGAGAACGAACTTTCTTCATTTATATTACTTATAAATTACGTATTAATATTATTGTATTAAATAATATCAAGAAATAGCACCCTTGCATTTACACATAAATTATAATAATTGTTCATTGTTCATTTTCATTAAATATAAGAACTTTGGTTTTAAGTGGACAAAATAACAAGGAAAAGAAGAAAACAGTAAAAACGGAATTGTACAATAGCATTTGCTTGTCTATTGGATTGGAAAAGGTTTGAGAAAAACGTACTTTTAGTCATAGTATTGGGCACGTGTGGAATTATTGACAAATTCATCCGTCTCTACCTTTCACTTTAACCTTGGAACTTTTATATTTTCCGAATTGTAACAATCATTTCAAAGTTAAATTCGAAATACAAATTAAGATGCTATTTACACGCACTTTTGAAAAGTCGAATATTTCAACATTATATAAGTAGTAAGTTTCCACCGGTACATAATGCTGAACTGTTTATAAGAGAACAGAAACCCAACAGTTACTCTTTTAAATGAAATTTAACAAGTTATCATGGGCACAATGTAACCAAATTTTTCACATTTCGATCAAATAACACCTTATGAATGTTGTAATAAGATTTATTTAATAACATACTATTCATTCTAGATAAATAGATAGAAAAGATACCAATGATAAAAAATATTTAGTAGATTTAAACTTAGTTATAAATAGTGTACGATTTAAGATAGTAAATAGTTTAAAAACTTAGTAAACACTGCAACATGCTAAAATTGATAAAATAAATCTGAAATATTAAACGTAAATGTAAAAAATGGCACTGACACTTGTCTGTGAAATATAGATCCTAATAAACAAATAAAAAAACTGGTACAATATTTTTATATGATGCAACGATGCATAGATTGTCAAGGGGTCTATTATGAAAAACAATAAACCATTTATAAATTAAAAATTAAATAATTTTCTGTATTAAAACTTTCAATGTCACCCACGATTCGAAAATATGTGATGGATTGTTTTCGTCTGGTAGCGCAGAACGTCCTTTAGTAGTAAGTCCGTCTAGACTTATTGACGTATATATTTTTCGGAATAAGTCTATATCGGACTTGACAAGTGTAAACAACGAGGTGCGAATTATATTGCGTCATAGAATAACTCTGTGTTTGGCACTAATCGGTGTAACATAACTCTTGAAGATTCCCTGTAGAGGGGTGAAACACGTGTTGAGTGATTTTACGGTGGCAGTTGTGTGATTCGCATTGTTTGCCGCGTGCGCATTTATCAGCGGGATGGCGGGCGGTGCACTTTGTTGCACGACTACCACTGCATGTGTGGAAGTGGCTAAATATTGGTCCTTTACTTACTTAGGATGGGCTTTCGCAAAATAACGCCTGATGCCATTAAATATAGAATAAATTGATATTCCTGTTAACTGAATATGGTATTTTTACAACTGAACATGAACTTGCCCCCTAGATTTCCAATAACAAATGAAAGCCTTCATCTAGAGTTTTGCGACGTAAGAAGATCACCTGTTCACCTAACCCTTCACTACAGTTTCTGGTATCTGGTCTTCGCTCCTTCAAGGCCCAAGCCATTTTATTAGCCAATGCTTTAAAGATAATTATATCACGATATAAAAACATTAGTTGTTTTAATTTATTCTTCTCTACAAGCTATTTGATTTGTATAATACTAGGCTGACTCAACAGATTTTATAAAGAGAGTTGAATGGAAGATTTTAACAAGTTTAAGTCCCTACTCTACCATGGTAGAGAAGAACGAGCGTCCCCAAAACTGGAGCTGTAAAATAAATAGCCTTCATAATGTCAAAAGAATTAGGCCAGTAGTGGTGCAATAAAAAATTGTCAATGTGAGTAATTACTCTACTTATTATTTTAATGTGTTGATAATAAATAACTTGTATATACTAAGTTAAATTGACCATTTTGTAAACCACAAAACTTAATTATATTTCTTTTGTAATAATTTATTGTACACGATATCCTGAGGACTTTAGGATATGGTTGGAGTTGCTGCTATCCATGATCACCGACATAGAACGAAGAATTTCTCGTCTGAAGTAGTGGTGAAGGTGAAGCAGTGGGCGGGGTTCATCACAACTGATGGCTGTTGGTGCCTAAAGGTTCTGCAGTGATGAACACGACCCGGTAGATACAGCGAGGGTGGGCACAGTACTAGGTCTACCGACGACATAGTAAAGGTTCCAGAAAGTCGTTGCATGCGGACAGCACAGGATCCTGGCGATCTTTGTAGGAGACCTAAGCCTTGCAATAGGCTTTCAGCGGTTAAAAATAAAAATCAACAAAGCTGAACATTTTTATATTTATCGTAACAAAACAGTAATAAAGCAATAACATAAACAAGATAAAGATTCTAGATATAAATATCGTTGTACCCTCAGAAATATAATTTCCTCGGGTCGGATCCACCGGGTCATTCGCTGAGGAAATTACGACAAGAACTATCTGAATCAAAAGTCCTACTGAATATCGATAATTCAGTTACTATTATTCAATGAAGCGGGGAAAAGGAAATTGGGCCGAGTCGGGCACGAGATGCCTTAGAATGCAGTATAGACAAAATTTGGTTTTATCTAAAATATACTGAAAATTTTACGTAAAGGAAAATCTGAGTAAAGATTTGTATATATACAGAGTGATCGAACATAGATATAAAATGATTGAAAGCTTTTACATATATTTTCAATCACCCTATTGCGGCTCCGTTCTCTTTCCACAGAGGCGCTTTTCACAGTTGACATTTAGTGGAATGTAGCGTATCACGTAGGGTTAACTCTGAAAATAAACACGCAGGACGATGAAGTAAACAAACACGTTTATTTCCTATACACGCAAAAATAAAACAACTAACTAATTGCACACATACTACAACTAAAAAATTATAGCCTCCCTGATAGGCGGAAAGGATACTAGGGAAGGATTCCTTTCATACTGCAAGGAAATAATTAAAAAAGTGATACAAAAAAATAAAAATTAAAGAAAATAAGAAAATTTTTAAATAGACAATAAGAAAGAATGTGATAAAATGTAACTCAAAATGTGATAAAGATGTAAACGAAAACAAATAAAGATAAAATGTAACATGTAATGAGGGAGGAATGAAAGGTCACAGAGTAAAAGGGAAAGATAGCAGAAATGTGGCATGAAAGAATAGATTGAAAGAATATGTGAAGAACGAAAGGAGAGAATGGAAATAATAAATAATTATGTGAAAAAATAAATTGCCCGTAAAGTTCCTGTCCCACCAAAGATAGGGGTACGAGAGGCCACCAATAGCGGGGGCCATAAAAAAAAACTAAAAAATTAAAAGACTAACTAAACTATGATATGAGGTACCGTGTCCGAGAGAGAGTGCTGTTACGGTATCCCAGACCCTGCTTTCATTTACACGGGCCTGCACGCGAGTGGGAGTGATATCGGGGCGTGGGACGCGGGGTGGGGTTCCGCATATGCACGCTCAGCGCAGGCCTTCTAGGTGCAGGGCGCGGGGGAAATATGGCCGCTCTACACATTTCCAGCTGTTCGCAACACACCCTTTATAAAGTAATCAAAAATGAATGTGTTATACTAATACGTATTTTTTATTTAAAAGCAACAAGTAACAGTAATTTTTTGGAATTATTGAAACGATTTTTTTCTTACTCTACAATCGCTATATTGTTTAATATTTCTAAAACCATTAATTTTTGGATAGCGTGTACCATATGTTATTAATTGCAAATTCATACATTCGCCCTTATACACCAATATCTAATCACCCTGTGTATAAAAAGCTAGGTATATTTGTTAATAATCTCTCTCGTGCAACTAATGACCGTTGGGTCCGAAAGGTTCTCGAGTGGCACGAACTGGTAGACTTGACGTGGGTAGACCCCCTCACCAGGTAGACCCCACCAGGTAGACCCCCACCAGGTAGACCCTCACCAGGTAGACCCCCCCACCAGGTAGACCCCCCACCAGGTAGACCGACGACATAGTTAAGGTATTCACTGAATGCGGGCAGCACGTGAGCGATCATCATGACGATTTTTAAGGAAGGCTTTTGCCTTGCAGTAGACGTCGATCAGTTAAATAAAATGATGTACCGTTGGACATAAGCTTTCTCCACAAATTTTTAATGGAATGTTTCAATTTAAAGGATCGGGAGGAAGTGGCCTGCATCTAGTGTCTTCCGTCTAACTTAATAAAACCTCTGTAATATAATACTTATAAATACGTACATTTATTTCACGTCACATACTACATTTCTTTCGTATACCAGTAAATATTTTTATATTCCAGTAACAGTATTAGACGCCTTTAATGTACACGTTGTCCTTAACACATAGCTAACCATATTTTTTGTTTCAAAATCCGTTAAATCACCCCATAGTTACATGCTTTTCCATTCCCACCAACTTTGAAACTTAAGAAACTTGCAAGACTTAAAGTCACGCGCGCCCAAAAGTTACGTAAATCTATAAAAACTTAGATGGTGTTTAAATCGGGAGGTGTTTTGGCAAAGTACCAACAACCATTACATTTGATACCTATCAAATGCACGTCACGTATCCGTTTTGCACGCCAACTTGAGCCTTAAGCTTCCTTGTGCTTAGTTTTTTAAGTTATCTCAAGTTATCAATGCAGTAATGATCATATCTGCAAAATTTCGATTACCCATTTGTATATTTTAAGAACCATATATTCACATATGTATTTACATATGTTTGTTTGCACATTATGTCTACCTTCTATGTATGTAATATATGGTAAATTTATATAAATTAGTTATAAATTCACTAATTACATATATAAAACAAATAACATACAAACTTATTCAGGTAAAACAGTTTCATTTTAAAGTTGCCTGAATTTCAAGTTTTACCATAACATAACTTTTTCTTCACTTACCTCTCTCTACTTTGTTCCGATTTCGTGCACGCTCCAACTTTTAGGCTGCTTAGAAAGGTGCGGTTTCCATTGTCCGCCCTGAAACAAAAGCTATCGATAAGTAAGTCTATAGACTTACATTATGTTAACATATGTAAGCGTAAGACGTTAGTCCATGGAACCAAGTAATATATATATATATATATATATATGTTTATATATATATTACTTGGTTCCATTACTATTATATATATACATATGTATACATACATTACATATATATATATGTGTGTATATTATATGTAAATATGTGTGTATATATTGGCCTTTTGAATAGCCAGGATTCGCACGGAACCAAATATGGTGGTTACGGAAAGATATGAATGATTTTGGTACTAATCGAGACCTAACAGGTTTGACATATATGTATATATAAGAAAAACTACAATTCACAGCACAGTAAATACTTTTATTCCAACTAGCATAGTTTCCACTAGACAACTTATCGCTTCGATGGTTATCGAACGAGTGACCGAGCTCCTGACTCAATAATCAAAACGCTGTTTCAACCCCACCGCTCTCAATCCTTTTACTGGAAGTAGTCACAAAATAGTGACGGGACCGAGTAGTGTTGTTATTTAAAAATAAAACTAGGTTTTATAAAATTATTATATTTCTATGTATGTATATATATATATATATATATATATATATATATATATATATATATATATATATATATACGTCTGGTTACCAGATGAAGGTTGTTCTTGTGATTAAGACTTGTTAAGCAATTTTATTGATTAAAGTTTTAGAAGTTAATTCAAGTGTTTTGGGATATATAGGTACACATATATGCATATATAGGTCGAAACTCTGTAGTTTCAGCCGGCAACAACAGATGGCGCTGTTTGTTCCTGCATGAACTTGACAACACACAAACATATCACAATATAAAATTTCTATAGGCCTCATAACCTATCTTGTAGTTTCTAAATAAGCCATATAAAGATTTAAGCTTGGGGATTCTTTACGTGATCGTATCAGCAAGAACAGATTTATTGATGAACGATGTAACCGATTTATCCCAGTGGGTTGACAAAACGTAGAGACAGTAGGCAGTAAACGTAAGTAAACGTAGCGCATAGATCAGATGGCTGCTAGGGGCTTAAAATTCTAGACTTAAGAACGCATACCACAAGCTGAATACAACCTTGTTCCACTGAAAATGTACGTTCTAGCAGTGAACATTCTACAGATAAAATGATAATGAATGGATATCAAATTTAATGTGATTGAAGATAGTTGATTTCGTTAAGAATTTAAATCAGGACATATAAGAAATTATTGGCATTCTCACGACGTAAACATGAAATCTATATTCTTAAAAAAGTTACAGTCCCTCGAGTTTCAAACCTTATGGCGTTCACCAACTAAGAAGGCATAGCCATCTCGATTTTAAGAGATTTAACTTAAATTTAATAAGCAAATTCTAAGTTAAAATTCGCATAAATTAAACAAACACGATTGACTTATAAACTATAACATCATGAAAAAACTAAAAGTCTTTCTCACAAAGTTTTTCTTTTAATTTTCTTTCGATTGACTTGACCTTTCCCAAGAACGGGCAAGAAAATTACGTCGTATGTTAAAAACATAAAGAGTATCTTTTTATTAGATTCGATGTACTTCACCCAAACACATATACTTTATGTGTGCGAAACGAAAACACTTACACATATATCAGGAGCCTTTTTAAATTCCTCTTCTGAATGAAAATTTTGTGGTAGAAAATTTTATTTAGTATTTTATAATTTTATATCTCCACAAATATGTAATAATTGGAGTATCTGTTTGTAATATTAAAATAACATCTTTTTGTTTATTCTATTTATTTATTACTACTATTTTGTACACTATAGACAATAAACAGAGAGATACAAAACAATTCAAATGGTACGGTACAGGAGGCGGTCTTAACGCAGACAACCTTTGTATGGAGATAAGATACAGGAAGGAGAGGGAAGTTTAGGGTGGACTTACATAAAAATACATACTTAACACGCACACAAATACAAGAATATATATATATATATATATATATATATGCAGTTTATATATATATATATATAATAGTAATAAGTATCGCAAATCTCAATTCTCTACCGCTTCTCAACTTTATATATATATACTTTTAATATAAAACTCAATTACATCTTACATTAAGATAACAAGTGATGTTCAGTATCTTTAATTGCGTATTTAGAAATCTTCCTTTAATTGCTCAGTAATTACATTGAATTTGAATGGTAATCAAAGAGCTGATGTTGTAAAGACGTAAGTATATTATAATTAAAAGTATCCGCTTGTTTATTGGACACGTATAACGTTTCACTTTATAACGTCACCTTGTTACGTTAATCTAGGTTAAAGGGTTCACGACGAAGGTTGTTTTACCTCCTGGTATGATATACTCGATTACCACATGGTTTAATTTTAAATTTAATCGTTTATTTTGATCACTGTCCACCCAAAACACTGTAATACCTTCGTTAATAAAAAAGAGACAGATAATATACAGGATTATTGAAAATAGATGCTTAAACTTTAAAAGTGTGAATAATTATCTTATCTTCCTTTTTCTTTCATACTTTCATTCAGTCTGTATAAAGTGTTCACTGTGAAATATATCACGTTATTTTTTCTATAGGAATGCGACAGTCCAATATTTTTCAGCCAGTTTAAAATCTAGAGGGTCACAAATTCAGATATTGCAAACAATTTTCTAACTATATTACCTTTATGTTTTACACATATCATTTCACGTAATTTAATTCAAAATAGATTGTTGTCGAATCACGCAGCACTCCAGAGAGTACTATTAATCGATTGTAAGTGTTAGTTGTTATGTTCAGTACTTTTATATAAATAAAAAACAGAAATAAACTGATTTCAAAGATAACAGGTCTCTACCGCGTGATATCCGTTTTTAGGTGTGGCTGTGTAGAAATAAATCGAAGTTGAAGCCCGCCGAGATATAAATCTACTAAATATACTAAAGCAGGCGCTTCATGGAGTGACCTTGGTTTGAGCTGACGTTCGATATGTATATATATATATATATGTATATATATATATGTATATATATATATATATGTACATATATATATATATATATATGTATATATATATATATGTATATATATATATATATCAATATTCGTCTAAAATACTTTTTTATTCTTATTAGGATCTATATTCCATCATTCCATCGAAGTTGAAGCCCGCCGAGATATAAATCTACTAAATATACTAAAGCAGGCGCTTCATGGAGTGACCTTGGTTTGAGCTGACGTTCGATATGTATATATATATATATATGTATATATATATATGTGTATATATATATATATGTACATATATATATATATATATATATGTATATATATATATATGTATATATATATATATATCAATATTCGTCTAAAATACTTTTTTATTCTTATTAGGATCTATATTCCATAGACTAGAGTCCGTGCCTATTTTTTAAATTTACGTTTAATATTTCCGATTGTTTTTCTCACGTTTTAGCACGGTTTTACTAAGCTAAGTTATTCTACTCTCTTCTTAAACTATTTTCTAACTTATAACTTAAACTACTTTAAACTAAATTAGACGTAATAACCTAATTACGGTTGGTATTGTGTACGCAATATATGTGCGGCGGTGTATTAGTTACACCGTGTGATACACGCACGAGTTCGTGTGACGTGATATTTCTTGCATGGATACTGTTACACAGCCCAAAGGTGTCTGTTGTTCGACGGACTACGATGATCGCTCTTAAGCCCCTAACCCTCGTAGATTTGGCTAATAAGCACTTATGTCTAAAATACTTGTTAAGTAAAAAAAGGACTAATATTTAGCCACTACCGCACATGCAGTGGTAGTCGTGCAACAAAGTGCACCGCCCGCCAACCCGCTGATAAATGCGTATGCGGAAAACAATGCGAATTACACAACTGCCACCGTCAAATCACTCAACACGTGTTTCACCCCTCCACGGGGCATCTTCACAAGTTATGTTACATTGATTAGTGCCAAACACCGAGTCAGGAACTGGCTAAATATTGGTCCTTTTCTTACTTAGGATAGACTTCCGCGAAATAACGCTTGATTCCATTAAATACAAAATACTTGTTACCTACGTACAGATGATAGCGCGATGTAAAATACAACCAGCGCCATCTAGTTTGATATAAAGTAAATTCACGTTAGACATATTTGTTACAAACATCAATTAAGAGTATTGAAGTTGGTCACTCCTTATAGAAAACACCGCGGTATCGATATCTTCTGGCAAACAGAGGCGTGTAAACGTACCGTGTTCCAGTTTGACAGCGATGGAAAAAATCAACTTAATAAGTGACCTTTAAAATAATAAGGTGAGTAATGCGGTGTTATGAAATAAAATATACGTTCCTTTGATCAAAAAGTAGAATGAAATTGGCATTTAAAACTGCCGAGCACTACTAATGTATGGGAATTTTTTCTTAGTTTGGTAGGACTGTCTATAATATTAGGGAAACCTTAAAGTAATGACGTTTCTGTCGACATATTTTACAGAAAAACCGATTGATTTGTTACCGCTCCGGCATTTAAAATTTGTACACCAGATAGAATAAGGTTGTTGATAACGAAGATGAAAATGTTGTTGATTAGAAATAAAAACTCGTTGGAAATGTAGTCGAGTGAATTTAACTTAAGAAAGCGACATTACTTTCCGGTCCCCCTAATATTTGGCAAGCGTCTGTTTTTTAAAGGTTTAATTACAATCACACATGTTTTGTGTCAAATGTTAAAATTTTTCAAACATGTGTCTCAATTTTTTTTTTAAAAAAGGTGTCAATAACTTGACTCATATTGTTCTAAAGTAATTCAAAAGGCCGATGCAGATACGTCTTTTTAATACGAACGAGGAGAGTAAAACCGAATAAAATCTTGAAGGCTTTATCGGAAGAAGACTATCTCGATTGTTTCGAGGACTGGAAAAAGCGTTGGTAAAAGTGCGTTTTATAAGACGGGAATTACTTTGAAGGCGATGAAGTTGATTTTGACGAATAAATAAAGAATTTATATTTTATTTAGATATACACATTACTTTTGATTACAGTATTATTTAATGTAAACGGTACTGTAATATATAAAACCTCTAAGCTGGTACTCGTATCCAAAAGACGAATAAATAAGCCTGATTTAGTTTGCCATATTAACACTCTACAACCTGTTGCCTTACAAGAATCTCATATTAATCTTTTTGTTAGCATCCAAAAGAAACAACACGTCGACACGAAATAAACTCTATATGTTTTTTCGTTAAGAGAAAGTGTATTTTTTTCTATTGATATAGTTTGCTTTTATGAGTTACGTGATGAGATGACTCGAAGCTTTTATGATACTGGGATCCAAGTGTACCGACGCTTTTTAAGAATGTCTAGATAGAAGCTCTAAAAACCGGGATAGTAAAACGACGAAAGTTTAATTATCTTATATAATATATTAACAAATATACGAAACTTTAAATATAAAATCAAACCTTTTTATCTCTTGTATTTTGAACAAGGCTATGATAAATATGAAACACGTCATTTCAACGAAAATATATACCAACTTTTACTCTCCCTCCTTATCACCATATCAGCCGATAAGAGTTCACAACAAATAGGCCACACCCAAAAATGACCTCGATGTTCGTTCTCATGCTGTCTGCATCCATTGATTTCTCGTGACCTTGATATGTAGTCACTTAGTTGGTTGCTTACCCACGCCGCGTCAGCTCAAAGTTGTGCTCCACCAATTGCCACTTCAGACAAACATTTTTTCGAGTTACGCCGGTGACCTAAATTATGGACAGTTTTCCCTAATATTATTTAGTTCTAATTGTAACCTCCGTTCAATATGCTCCACCAAGTGCCACTTCAGACGAACAATTTTTCGAGCTACGCCGATGACCTAATTTATGGACAGTTTTCCCTAATATTATTTAGTTCTAATCGTAACCTCCGTTCAATATGCTCCACCAACTGCCATTTCAGACGAACAATTTTTTGAGCTACGCCGGTGACCTAATTTATGGACAGTTTTCCCTAATATTATTTAGTTCTAATCGTAACCTCCGTTCAATATGCTCCACCAACTGCCACTTCAGACGAACAATGTTTCGAGCTACGCCGGTGACCTAATTTATGGACAGGTTTCCCTAATCTTATTTAGTTCTAATCGTAACCTCCGTTCAATATGCTCCACCAACTGCCACTTCAGACGAACAATTTTTCGAGCTACGCCGATGACGTAATTTATGAATAGTTTTCCCCAATTTTATTTAGTTCTAATTGTAACCTCCGTTCAATATGCTCCACCAACTGCCACTTCAGACGAACAATTTTTCGAGCTACGCCGATGACGTAATTTATAAATAGTTTTCCCCAATTTTATTTAGTTCTAATTGTAACCTCCGTTCAATATGCTCCACCAACTGCCACTTCAGACGAACAATTTTTCGAGCTACGCCGATGACGTAATTTATGAATAGTTTTCCCCAATTTTATTTAGTTCTAATTGTAACCTCCGTTCAATATGCTCCACCAACTGCCACTTCAGACGAACAATTTTTCGAGCTACGCCGATGACGTAATTTATAAATAGTTTTCCCCAATTTTATTTAGTTCTAATTGTAACCTCCGTTCAATATGCTCCACCAACTGCCACTTCAGACGAACAATTTTTGGAGCTACGACGGTGACAGAGTACTTTGAGCTACACTGATATCCTAATTTAATTACATTTTTTACAAATTTTATTTATATATTTATAATTGTATCCTGCTCTCAACGTGTAACGCCTACTGCCACTTTAGACGAACGATTCTTTGAACTACGTTGGCGACCTAATTTAATAACAATTTATTTACTAATTTTTTTTATGTATTTATATACCCAACCTTCACTCTGTATGCTTTAAGAACTTCGAACATTTCAACTTAAAATTATTAATTTAACTTATGA
Organism: Battus philenor; assembly: GCF_028537555.1. Lineage (NCBI taxonomy): Eukaryota > Metazoa > Arthropoda > Insecta > Lepidoptera > Papilionidae > Battus > Battus philenor. The sequence continues at coordinate 14,690,453 of NW_027181673.1, read as the reverse complement.
ACACACACATTCACACAATAACTTGATTGATTACAAGCAATATAGAAAAAAAATTGCCATGTTCATTAGTAGAGTAAAAGAGTGGAGATAATCAAACAATTTCCTTCTCTAACAGTAAAGGAAGAATTAGGTGCCCGTACAAAGTATCAAGATTCAGCAATAAGTATAATTGTAGGATTGGTAGAAATTCAATTTATGATATTATTTAGTTAACCGCTCTAAACTTACGAATCTTAGACACGGTTAACTGCTTTACAGTGGTTAAATTATAAATTTAACAGATACTGGTAAGTTTGTATCAAAGTTTACAATTGAAATGAACAAAGTTTGGTTTATAGTTGTACGAACCTGCTTCTATAGTCAAATGATGTACCTTATACATTCTTCAACGATAACTTACTACAGCTATGATGAATCTATATACAGGATGATTATTTATAGGTATAAAATCTTTAAAGGGGTGATCGTATAGCTCAATGTTTTCAATTATTATAATAACTTAATGGTAATATGTAAGAAATAGTGTTTTCAAAATTAGAATTATTATAAATTAAAATACATTATTGTTTCAGTTATGATAAGAAATACAGCCATCCGCAAAAAGACCTGTATAACAGATGCACTTATCAATTCCCTCCAAAGAAAGTGGAACTGGGCAGGTAACATGGCGAAGTTCACTGATAACAGGTGGACACGAAGATAAAAAAGACAGACCAAATACCAGATGAGCGGACGAGATCGTGGCTACGGCAGATCACAGGTGGCTTTAAGTTGCCGAAGATAGAGAAAAATGGAAAGCTTTGGAGAAGGTTCTTACACCGAGGGGTCCAGATAAACTTAGTACAAAATTATCAAAACTATTATTTACAACTACTAATTGTAAGTCATTTGTATGAAATGAAATAAAGCTTTATTATTATCTGTTACTTTAGACTTTGTTCTATCAGATGTTATTGGAGTGACGCTTTTGAATATAAATAATAAAATAACATATTTCAGACTATTTTACTGTGTAATCGAAAGTACATATAGAAGCCTTTAAACTTTTTTCTATCAAGTCTCAGTTCTATATAGATAGGCTGACTACACAGTCTGCTGCTTGTTTTTTCTATCGGATTAGAAAGTGTGGTTTATAGACTGGACATAAGTGTCCGAGAGTGGAATACCGTCTTGGTTCACTAGTAGCGTTTAGAATTCTGACTCAAAGGCGTTCGAGAGAAATGAAGGTCGATTTGATAGGTTACCATTTCTCGGCTGATATAACTATCAATTTGGTAAGCGTAAAGGTTGGGAGTAGTGGCAGAGGATACTCCAGAAACACTTCTATAGTTAATTATTTAAATACTACATGGGATTTTTCTACGACATAAAAACGAAGTACAAAGATAAAGATGAATTACGTTTATTCAAAATTGGAACTTTTAACAGAACTCTTATCGATCGTCAACTTATCTTTTATTTTGTAATCTATTTTGTATTTGACTCTACTCTGCTTCGCAAGGTGTTATATTTGTGGATAACAAGCAGGAAGAAACTCTTTTATAGTTTCGTCAATACATCTTTTAATAAAATTTAATACAGATTTGTAACTCAAATATCTCAAATCAAAATAATCAGGCGAAATCACTTCCAAGGTTTCTTATCATAATATCGTTTATATAATAATAAGCTTTTTCTGTCAATTTATTTATAAAGTGCGTTTTAAATTTTGTTAATGGTGGTCCAATAATGTTTTGCGGCATTTTATTAAAAAAAAATAATTAGAGACCTTTTGTTAAAACTTTGACACAGCTAGTTTTTTACCGTGCCTTTTAAATACACTTTAGGTTTCCTGTATTTTGTTCAAACTTATTATAGTTATTGTAAATGTAAAAAATGTTAACATATATATTGTGTGGCCATTGTACGAATATTCACCTCTTTAAATATATTTCACAAAGAAATTCGCGACCATAAGCCGTAAATAACTCGGAGTCTAGAAGTGAATAAGACTCTAAATTAGAAATGTTTATCTTCACTTGTAATACATTTACACGTGTTCCCCCAGTAGGCAAGCGACACAAACATAATCGTAACACATGGTGCTCGATTAAAACGTTATTTCCTAAATGTCTGAACAAAGCGAGTACAATTCGCGGATCAAAGTAAACAGAAAATTAGACCCTTAACACACGTTGATCTGCAATCGGCGTAGCTTCGATCGTTTGCCGTAGGCGCTGTTATTTCGTGTAATTACATTCGTGTGAACTTGGCTTTATATTTGTTGCTACTTCGCACCGATGATCGTGTATTCACAAACATATACAATAATGTAAACGAAGATTAAAAAATGCTTTAATGAGTGCCTTTAGTAACTCTAGGTTTATTATAAACTCAAAATTTGTATTATTTATGATCTCTAGAGTAAATTTTACTTTATTATCTACAAACAGTCGTACTACTGCTTTTTGTTATAAAATATAGTGAATCGACATTATGATATACCTGTAATAAATCAAATCGTTCCTAGAAATATATATTTATACTGATAAACAAAGATGAACAGCACCGAACATGATAGAACACGATTGGACATCGTGAAACATTACTAAACTATAAGAAAAATTGTTTAAATACAGATTTAGAAACTAGCAAAATTCTAATTCGAAATGGTGTGGAGAAAATGTGATGCATGAAAGGTAAAAGAATGAAAAGTTATGTGAAGTAAAAAAGAGAAACGAGTGGGAGATATTTAGACGGATAAAAGAAGAGTGAATCCAAGACAGAGGCTGTACTAGAGGTCACCAATAGAGAGGGCAGGGGTCCGAGTTCTCGTGGTAAATCCAGTCTGGCCAAGCTGATCTAAGTTGGCGTCATGTCCAATACAAACAAGACTGATCAAACCGAAAAAAATAGAGAGGGCAAAAAAGAGTTCAATTTATCTGACTACAATTATACAACGACGTATCAAAATAAATGGATGAACAAAACAATTGTAGCATTAACATAAGGAGTTTTCCTTTCCGCAGCTGACAGGCAGTGTCGGGGCATAGGCAGGTGCGCCCATCCCGGCGAGCTTTACGGCTCGATGGCCATGCGGCCCTTTGATTTTCCACCTGATGCTCGCTTAAAATAAACCAGACAGATCCGTAGACGGGGCAAGCGACGGATTCGATAAAGATGCATGATGTTTTCATTAAGTGATTTTTGAAAACGCTATAGGAAACACGGGTATTTATTTTCTTCAATATTACAAAGCTTATATTTATTTATTTATTTATTTCAAAGAATCATACAAAATAAAAATTGTTTGTAAATAGATAAAATACAGTTTGATCGCGTTCATTAAATAGATGATCATGTGTATATAAATCATTCTACTGTATCAAGTATATAGTAAAATTGCCCACAAATAAAAACAGTCAGAGTTAATTGTGGGTTTTTCACAGGTAAAGGTGTATTTTGAACTATCGTAGCTCGAACAACTTGTCTGAAATGGCAGTGGGTGTTACAGATCGATACTGCAACCGATTGGAGTCTAAAGGATTTCTAAGGCTGACCACTAAGTAGACCGACGACATGACTAAGTATGCAGGAAGTTGCTAAATGCGGGAAGTGCAGGATCGGTCATCGAGATCTTTGGGGAAGGCTTATACCTTGCAATGGGTGTTCATCGGCTGAAAAAAGATGCCATAGGTGAGACCAATCTGATTATGGTTTTATTAAATTAGTCTCTCATAGCATTTTTCTCACAAAGTGTAACTCATTTGCCTGAAAAAGAGTACTTTAGATTTTGCTACTGAATCGTGTTGAAGTTTAGAAATTATGAAAGATTTCACATTATAGGATCTTTCATTCTTAGTAAAAGATTTTTTACAAAAACTTTAATTTCAAAATCAAAATAAAACAAATAAATTCATATACAAATTAAACCACTATTTATAGTATTAGAAAGAATAAAGTTTGACAATGAAATATAAAAATTTATTATCGACAGATATCTCTTATAAACATGCTTACAGATAAACATATTATAATTTTTTTAGTAGGGGTTTTTAAACATTAAGTTAAATTAAAATACAACAAATAATTAATATATAAACCTATATTTTTGGTTATAAAACAAACAATTACGTATCTATAATAATTGCTTATCTGTGTTGACTGTGAGCAAGGAGCATTGCTGAAAGATTCTTTTGTAGCGACCAGGCCCTGGATGGGTTCCCACTAGATGATACGATAAAGGATTTAGGGAAAAGCTACTAGATGCAGGGAGTGCACAGGTCACTGTGGCGATCTTTGAAGGCCATGTCTTGCAGTGGACGTCTTTTGGATCACATGAATTAAAATATTTCCTAAAAGACGCTTAATTTTTTTTTCATAAAGCCTTTCTTTTTATAAACAACATACAAAATATAATTTAAAAGATAATCATGTTCTCTTTTATAGCGTTAAAAAAAATAAAACTTGTAAATTACAAATATAACATATTATTAAATAAGTATCGACAAACAAGTATCAATACTCCAATCAAAATTAAAAAAGCGTATCTTCACATAATTATACTCACATATTTTATATAATTACAGGCACTGGTTTTGAGTCAATATAAATTAATGTATTGGTGTTTAATCGCATGATCGGAACAGCCAATTAATAAATGTATTTCATTAAATAATGTATATGGAAAATTTATTTTGCAATAAATACGTGATTTCGGTAACTATTTGGCAAGTGGCACCTCCCTTGTAAAATCATACGTCAGTGGTATCCAACTTTCGGAAAATAAATTTCTTTTTTTTTTTAAATAAAAAAAATAAAAACGTTAAAGTTTAAACTGCGAATTTGACGTAGATAAATAAAACACGCGGGTGCTGTTTCATCACTTTTTTTGGATGATGTGTTGAAATTAATTTTTTGTTCATCGTGTTGACGAATGCGTAACTAGTTAATGTGAATCGTCTTCAATATTATCATCATACCAGCCTCATTGACAAACCTTGTTTATTCATTAAGTTATAGAAAGATTTCGCTGTGATACCTCTCGCTCTTACCTCCAACTTATATGTTTTAAGTAAGAAAAGGACCGATATTTAGCCACTTCCGCAGATGCAGTGGTACTCGTGCAAAAAAGTGCACCGCCCGCCATCCCGCTGATAAATGCGCATGCAGTAAACAATGCGGATTACACAACTGCCACCATTAAATCACTCAACACGCGTTTCACCCCTCCACGGGGCATCTTCAGGAGTTATGTTACACCGATTAGTGCCAACTACAGACTCTCTTATATATTTTATTCGCAGTATGTAAGACGAATACATACAGAATGATCTGTTTTAGTTGCCAAAGATTTAAATATGTGACATTTTTTTCCATTGGAACGCGTCAGGCCAATAACTTTCAGTTGTAAAGTCTGTCGAGACTGATCGAAAATAAAAGGCCATATGGTTCATTAAAATTCTTTATTTATTCTTTCACTCAATTTCATCCCCTGCTAAATAATCCCAGTCCGATAAAATACACTTTTGCCAACGCTTCTTACAGTCCTTAAAAAAGTCGCAATGCCCTTTTTCCGGTACAGCCTTCAGGACCTTCTAATCGCTTTTTATCTCCTTAACAGTGTTAAAACAGCTTCCTACATTAGACTTTTACGATTTCTAAGTGCCCAGAAGTCGTATGGAGCCAAATCAGATGAATACGGTGGTTGCGATACAATATTAGTCAGGTTTTTGACGTTTTTTTTAAAAAAAGTAATTATTTTGGCACCAATCACAATTTGACGCTTTATTCAAAATTTAAATATCAAATAGATGCTTGTCAAATGTTATAGACAGTCCTACCAACCTAGAAAAAAAAATTACCAGCCTTTCTAATGCCTTGAAGTTTTAAATGATAATTTCACCTTACTTTTTGATAACAATAGTATAATAATCAGATTTTCGAAAATGTTTTTTTATATTATATTATCATTTTTGAAATTATAGATCACATCATAACCAATGAAAATTCACCAATTTATAGCTTTTACATCTAAAACCAATCATCGGGTATGTAATGAAATTAGTAATTCTAAAATCCAACAATAACATTTCATACAACATGTTTAGAAATGTCGGAAAATGTCCCAAAACTCTGTCATGTCCGGATTTAGTACGATAGAGTCTGACACGTGACAGATCGAAACGAGTTAAATCTGATTTAGGTACAACACATAAGTGAGGCTTCATTGAAGGCTTCAAAATTGCATGAATACAAAATACATCGCTTCGTGGTTGTATTTTTCAAAAGTCTCACAAGTGTTTTTCAAAAAATGTTGTGGTTTGTACTCCATATAAAAATTATGATAAATAGGTAGGAACGAAAGATATCACAGCCATTTTTTTTCTATAGCCTGATGAAGAATCAAGGTCTGTCAATAAGTCTACATTGGGAAAAATATTGCTAGGAGAACCTTGATCAGTTCCGCGGTCTCTATAACTTAATAAAAAAGTCAGGAAAAAAATAAAGAAAACTGAGCTAAACACACCACCCAAACACCTGTAAGTGTTAATCGTGGAGAGCATAAAGCTGACTCCATTTTTCCACAGATATAACCTTTTTAATTGTAAAGGACAGCTAGATCTACCTTAACTCTTCACACCTATATTCTAGTAATTTGTTTTTAAAGTCAAGACATACGGTAATATACAGTAGGTTTGTACTGTAGTATATACATGTTTACATTATGTTGTTAAAACTAAACCCTAGGACCATGAACACGCGTGACCTTGAAGCTATTAATATTTTTTTTGTGTACGGTTCTCGAAAATTCTATTCGAGTACTATCTCGAACTTACTTGAAACTTATTCGTAGTATAAACAAATGTACTCCCCATGACGAGAGTTCAGTGTTGTTTTTCAAGTTATAAGATTAAGATCTACGATCAGTGGTACAAAGTGACTATTTGATAAAAAGTGCGAAAGTACACTTTGTGTTAAGGTAGGGTGACCATCTGATTTTAGAATGAAGGACTCTCTGTGAACCAGTGGTGTTTCGTTTCGAGTCAGAACCCATAGTACGTAATGATATTTTGTCTTAAAATCGAGTAGTTTATTGAACAAAATCTAATATAAACATCCCGTTGAAGTGTAAAAGGATTTTTCGTATAATTCGGATCACAATTGTTACTCTATTACTGCTTGTATTATCATGTGCCAAAAGAGTTACAAATAAATTTTCTTACATCAAAAAGATTTCCTTGTAAAGAACAAATAAAGGCATAATTCTTGTTTTAAATGGAAGAGACCACAGAGCAAGGCAAAACGGTTGAAGCCTTTGTGTTACAATTAGAAATTAAATTAAATCTTTTCTCAATTAATTACATTTGTGGTTCTCTTGAATACGTATACTTTTTGTAAGTCATTTAATGAACGAAATATATTTTAATGATTACATTGTTGTAAGTAAGCCGACTGGGTTAAAAGGTTCTAGAACGGCGACCACGAACCGGTAGATGAGGTTTTGGTAGGCCCCCCTCTATATTCACCGACGTTATATATATATATATATATTAATTTATTGAATCGTCCGTATCATTTTTCATAATCACATTTAATTTTTCCGAATTTTTTTAAAAGTAAATTGCTGTAATCTTTATCTTGTATCTAGTTATAAGTTAAATTACTCTAATCTTTTAATAATATTTTTATCTTTGGTGTCTCGTTTTTTAAATTAAGTTTCGTGCGTCCACTTCCTCATCCCTACTTCATATTGCAATCCTCAGGCTGTACGCCTGTATCAGTGCGATAGTTACCGTTTTTTCCACATGAATCCTGCGATCGCATCTTGAGTCTCGTCTGCGTTAAACACGCACGAGTTCGTGTGACGTGATATTGCTACCACCACATGATGGCACTGTTATACAGTCCGAGGGTTCCTGCTATTCCACGAACCACGACGACAGTCACGCTCTTTATCTCCTGAGCTTCGTGGATGAGTGTCCTTGAATCTGCCTCTGTACCGTAGCCATGTCTAATGGAATGTTGTTGATCGGCCTGGGTGTGTGTGAGCTACAGGATGTTACTTCTATACACAAACACCATGTAGAATAAACAACCAACCATAACTTCGACACAAACTACTGATAGGATAAGTTGACGTTAAAAGATCACTTAGGGGGTCCTCTAACCATTGGTCTGATCAAGTCAAGCCAATTACTTGACCTTCTATTACTACTTGCTCGTAGGTAGAGATGTGAATATTGAAAATATACGTTTTGCAAAAGAGAGCCAGGCAATTTACGGCTTACGGGCCGCGAGCCTCTTTGAGAAAAGGTTTCGAAGAAAAATAAATCCTTACAGTCACCTTCTATTTAAAATAAATTAAAAAAAGGAAACGTCCATAGTTGATTTACAAGGAACCGTGAAAAACTGGCTGCACATAAGTATAGGCTGCGAGTAATCTCTAATTCATTTGTCATAAACGGAATCAGATATTTTAATAAATTTTTTAAAAAAGTTATTTGAATAATATTTACAAAATTCTAAACGCATATTAAAATTAAATTGATAGAAAAGGCTAATTATTCAATAAATTAATTTTTAAATGATAATTTTTAGCAATGATAATTTCGATTTCATTTAGGTTATATCTAATAAAGTGTATATGTATCTGTGTTGTTAAACTTTTAAAACGAGTTGTGATATTTCTTGCTGCTTCTTCTCCACAACTATAACATCTTACGAAGCAAAGTTAACGACCAATGAGAGTTTTATGAGATGGTTGTCGATTCCCTTTTTAACTCATTTTTACGTGTTAGAACACCATCACTATTAGTCCGGCTTACAAGCTGATGATGAAAAATTAGTTTTCACGTTAGATGGATACGTCTGAAGTTGAAGGCGGATGACTTATAAAATAAACTGTGTTTACCTTTCATCAAAGCGTTTTAATTTTTGTGCTCCAGCTCTTTAGGTGTTGTCTCTAAAATTGCGTATTAAACTCTCCACAGTTTTAAATATTTTTTTTATATATTGTTCCTAATTAATTCTTTCAAGTGGGCCCAAACCTTAACATGTTTATTGAAATTGAATTTTTTTCGAAATATTTAAATCGTGATCGTGTAATTAAAACTAATTAATACAAACTAACTACGCTATGTTACGAGGTACCGTATTTTTTATTTACTGGGGCCTTCGCGCTGGTGGGAGAGGTGACATCTGGTTATTTCGGCGAATCCTTCGAGACGCGCGACGTGGTGGGGTTTCGCATATGCACGCTCAGTGCAACGTTAGACGTCCATAACATTATTTATTCCAACGTTTTCTTTAAATTTTGGCTAGTTTTCATGAATGTACTTTTTAAATTTTTTATTACATATTTACCAAATGTTTACAAATATATCAATATGAGTAAATAAATATTTCACTCCAATATGGAGATAGCACTTGCAATCTCTCACTCACAATATTTACCACACGCAGACCTGTACAGGTCGCTTGCCTACGAGTGACGCAAAATGTATAGATATAGCAGCAAAATAAAGAAGTCAAAAGAAGTAAGAATAGAAACGAAAAAAGATGCGTGGTAACAAGCCAGAAGAGAATCTAGAACCAAATCGATTAGCAAAATTGAAGTGTTTTTTATAAGTTCGATGAACTCTTATCGACTACCTACAACGCTTATATACTGAGCCATGTATTCTCTCTCTCTCTCTTTGCTACTTCGTCTGTGGTAAATATATAGAACTGTTTTATTATATTTTATCTAATAACAAACTAGATGGCGCTAATCAATAAGCCTCGTGGACTTAGTGCTGATTTACCGATGTTTCTTTCTTTTTAAAAACGGCTCTGTATGCGTGTAATACGTGCTCTAAATAAATGATATATCAGAAAAATGTCTTTGAATCTTCCAGTTTGTCTGGATGATATATGTTATTAGGGAGATCGGAAAGTAATATCGTTTCTGTCGATATATATTACAGAAACACCAATTGATTTTTATCGCTCTAGCGATGAAAATTTGTGTATTATATGGCAAAAGGTTATATATCGAAGGATAATACATTGTTAAATATAAATAAAGACTAATAAAAATGTATACATAACTTTCCGGTCCTCCTCATATTATAATAATACAAGAAACCTAAGGCCATCTTAATATAGAAAATCAGAATTATCTCTATTAAGTATATTTATGAATACACACAAGCAATAACAATTTTATTACTATTATATGGATTAATATAATGGACATATAATAGGCTTGAGTGCCCAATACATAAGACCTTCTCGTACTTAGTTACCCCGCAACGATCTGCCCATAAAAAGAGGCTGCCCTAATCTCCAGATAAGCACTCGCGTATTATCCGGCTTAATTAAAAAGTAACTCACTTCTTATATAAATTATGGTGCCTCGACTAAGTTAACTGTCTTTTTAATTAAGTCATGTTATTTATTCAATTTAATTAAATAAAAAGTTGCGAAATTAAATGTGCATTACAGTGTTTCCTGACGTCGTGCCCACACACCACAGGGGGGCAACTTGATAGTTAAGGTGGGCAACTTGAAAGTGGACTCAAGATATGTTTATTCCTTTCGCTTAAATGTAAAAAGTATATATGTTACATAAGATCACACATGAAAGGTAAATAGCTATAAATCTATTAGTTTTTAATTCTTATTAAAAAAAAATCAAAAATTGTTTCTAATAAAACTTATCGTCAGATGTTAAGTATTTTCTTGGCAATTCATTATTATATTAGACTTGTTGACCCGACAGATTTTGTTCAGTCCCAGCTATAAATAATTAATTCAAGTTTTAATAAATAGAAGAAATGTAGTGTTTTCATTAAGCTTCTTGATATATAAAATTGTATTTTAAGTTTTACAGTACCATTATAAAAAGTTCGATGCTTTTCAAACTGTACACGTAAAAAATTTGAATTGACAGACACCACAGATTTTTTTTAATTAAATTTAATGTCTGACATAATGTAATATAACATATTACGTTGTATATAAGAGGCAAAATTTTACGAGATCTTGTACTCAAACATCATCATTATCATTTATCTTCATAGAACGTTCACTGCTGGACCACAAGGCTGATCCCAAAGTCTTGACCATGGATTTTAACAAGACCGGTAGAACTGTTGTCTACCTTGTAGATAGACATCATCCGCTGCACTTGTCGTGACATACTCTATCATCATCATCATCTTCGTAAAACTTTCACTGCTGGACCACAAGGCTGATTCCAAAGTCTTGACCGTGGATTTTAACAAGACCGGTAGAACGGTTATCTACCTTGTAGGTAGACATCATCCGCTGCACTTGTCGTGACATACTCTATCATCATCATCATCTCCGTAAAACTTCCACTACTGGAACATAAGGCAGGCCCAAGGCCTTGACCATGGATATATAATAGTACCGGTAGGAACGTCGTCTACCTTGTGGATGGACACCATCCTCTGCGTTTGCTCTGTCTCTATCATCATCATCACCTCCATAGGAGATCCACTGTTGGATCATAAGGCTGGTCCAAAGACCTTTACCGTGGGTTTCTATTAAGACAGACAGGAAGGTCATCTACCTTGTGGATGGACATCATCCTTACCTTGTCGCATTTATACGATCGCATCTTGAGTCTCGTCCGTGTAACGCACGCATGAGTTCGTGTGACGTGATATTACTACCACCGCATGATGGACACTGTTGTACAGCTAGGGTGTCTGTTGTTCGACGAACAACGATGACTGCCTTGCTCATTATCCCTTTAGCTGTGTGGATGGTGTCACTATATCCAAGCTTATCATATTTTATTATTGTTGTTATTAACACGTTCACTGCGGCTTGAGGTCGATTCAGCCTCATGGTAAACTTTGCACTGGTGCGGCGCGTAAAACTCGTGTTTTCTCTCTAGTGCGGCGGCTGTTTACACTCAACCGTTTGAGGTATGACAAAGACAAATATAGTTTTCTTTATGTCTGCGAAGCATTGACTCAATATTGTAAAAAAATATTGATGAATATTGATGAGGCCGAAAAGGCCTCAACCGCACTACTAGGAAGTTCAGCTTGAGGCTGATTCGACATCAGCCGCACCAGCTGAAAGTTCTTCAAAATTGGGCCCGCAGTGAACGTGTTAAATCACTCTTGACATGGACACATTCCTTCCCCTCGCTCTAGCAGTAACCGACCACGTGAAATCTATTTGTTATTTAATATAAATGAAAAAAACTGTAAACGTACTAAGACTTCTTTGCTTTCACTTTGGTTGTGAAAGGTCCCGGATTCAATCCCCGGCATCTCTATGACTCGATACCTGTGATATTTGAGAAATGAGGTGAAGGATGAAAAGGTGGAAACTAAAGAAGTATGAGTATGTAAGATCATGTGATGTGGGAAGTATGTCTGAAGACCAAACAGAGTAAAGAAATTAAAAGAAGAATGTGGAATAATTCAAAATTGGAAGTTCTCTATCCCTAAACGAGATACGGAAGAACGAGAGGTCCCGAATAACGGGGTCCATAAAAAAACCACTAAAACCTTCCATATATATAACGCAGAGAATATATCTCAATCACTACATACCTTGGATGAGCTTTTTCCTGAAGCAAATTTCTTTAGTATTAACACAACAATGTATTTCCTCAACATGAACGTTTGGAAAATGAAAAGAAAAACCTTGTTGATTTTTTTCTCTAATAAAATCGGATATGCTGGAACAGAGGCCGGTGTCCGTTTCACAGAGCCGCCATTTTTCCACGTCTTATGTTATATGTAGTTTATTTATACCGGCCACCGGGTGGAAAATCAAAGGGTCGGACGCGTTGAACCATGAACACCGGATCAATTCGAGCGCGGAAAGCACGCGTACCGAAGTTCGTCAACAGCTGCAGGAAGTGAGCTTTTTCTTATATACACTTTTTCAAAAGCTTGTATAAATGTAAAACAGTTTTTTATCATCTGCAAAACGTGCCGCAGATATCTACCATACATCGATGTTTAATATTATTATCCTTATCCAATCTTTACCTCAAAATCGTTTTCTGTTTTTTTTTTTTAATGTTTAACAAGGCTTCGCAGCTGATGGAATTTCTATGCCAATTAGACTAATCACACAAGACAGATGCCCTAATGAAAGCCTGGTCACGGTATGTACTGTTAGTAAAAAGTAAGAAAAAGACCAATATTTAGCCACTTCCGCACATGCAGTGGTAGTCGTGCAACAAAGTTCACCGCCCGCCAGCCCGCTGATAAATGCGTATGCGGCAAACAATGCGAATTACACAACTGCCACCGTCACATCACTCAGCACGTGTTTCATACCTCCACGGGGCATCTTCACGAGTTTTGTTACACCGATTAGTGCCAGACACAGAGTGGCACTATTGTGACGCGTGAAAGAGAGTGATTAATAAAGAAAATACTAAACAAATTATTGAATAATAAAGTCCCTGATCCCAATAACTTAGGGGTACGAAAGGCCCCCAATAGCGGAGGCAATAAAAAAAATTAAACAAATGACTTAATCAAGGTCACGAGAAGTTGCTATTAGTTTAGTTATTTATGTATCTACAATATTTGACCCGTCTACAAAAGCATTTCCGATGGCCATTGAGGCTGAAAGGTTTTCGAATGGTGACCACGAGATGGTAGACGTGGCGTGGGTGCTTACCCCACTAGGTGGATGACATTAAGATCGCAGGTAGAAGCTAGATGGCAGAGCAAGACCGGCCTTTGTGACTATCTTTGGAGATCGCCTATGCCTTGAACTGTACTTCCATCGGCTGAAAAAAGAAAGAAGAGTTGTTCTTCCAAAATAAATATCTCCTATATATATAAATGAATGTTTATCTGTATGTCTCTTATAGAATCGTGAACTATGCATTTGATCATGTGATGATCTTTAGCAAAGTTATTGTATATGAGTCCACAAAGGTTCCTAAGTTGGTTGAATTTTTTAAAACCAATAAAATATCTCAAAATGAATGAATGAATGAATATTTCTGTAATGCCTTCCTTTCCTTCAGTTTAATTTCAGTTGATGGTGTATGATAATGGTTTCACATAGTTTTTAACATATAGTACACCAATGCAAAGCCTTAAAATTTAATATTGATAACTTTATAATATATAATATGTAACCTAAATGCCTACCCTCGTTCATATCCGCCCCAAACTTGATAATGGATGTAAAATTTAACAGATGAGGTTTTGCCGCCCACGCGAGATTAGACTTTAGTTGGATTTCATTTATGTTAGTAGTGAAATAAGTTTTTATACAGGATGATTTGTTATAAATATATAAACTTAAAATGTTTGAATGTACAACTCATTTACAAAAGCTATCCGAAAATCGATGGTTTTATAAATAATAAAAACAATATAAGAAGGTAAGAAAAACTTTTTTCAAAATTTGTATAGAAAAAATTGAAAAGTTGTAATGTTTTTACCTTATACGAGTTCTGTGTATCGCTAGCCGTTATAAGTCGGTTATTTTTTTTCTATGTTTATTGTGTTGAATTTTTTTCGTTCATTTAAAACAAGACAATATGGCTACACAAAGCATAAAACGCATGCTCACCAACTTAATGCCCACCGCTAACTTGGGCATGGTGAGTCATATATATATATATATATATACATATTTATAAATATATATATATATATATATTTATATATATATAATTATTAGTATGTGCAATAGTTATCTATTTAATGTGATACGACCAGCGCACCGCAGTTCGTCTATGACTCCAAGTTGAATAAGTCCATTTGCACAAATAGATATACACAGATACCATTAAATTCTGTACAATTGTACAGAGTTTATGGTATCTGACATGTTTTCATGTGTGTTTATTACTAGTATATTTTTATGTGTTTGTGTTATGTGTGTTCATAAATAAATGTAATTATGATATCCTTACTTATATAAGCGGAAGTTAATAAAAACAAAATCAGAAGGCTTCAAATTTCAAAGGAGGAATTTAATTACAGTTTAATATCGCTTCATTGAAATTTTCAATTATGTTCCGTTCCTTTTTATATTTGTCCATGCTTCCGATGTAGACCAGAGAAGTAGTTTGTTATATAACTATTATATATTAAGTATCATTTATGTTTGAAATAAGTAGTAATAATCTTGTAACACAACAGTTGATAAAAAGTCAATTCCTCCAGGTGTAATGATGCTGAAGATGAGCTCACCAGGAGAGGCTCCAGTATGGTCTCTCAAAGCCAGAAGTTCCTCATCCAATGGGTAAGGCCAGATCTCCCGTAGCGTAGCGTATTAGGAATCAACACAGTGTCATGAGGAGTGCCATCAACCTAAGGAGGCAGTGCTCACCATAAACTGCCGGCTCTGGAATACCCTGAACTTACGTGACTGAGAACCTTTTAACAAACATTTACTTTAGGTGTAACAGGCAGTCATCTGCGTAGGCTATACCTGGAAGAGAATAATACTGCCCATGGATACCCATCCTGGATCACTCGGTGATGTAGGATGCCTCTCCGAAATCGCCGACGATATCAAGGATCTACAGGAATATTTTCAGGAGGTGACTTAGTTTTAGAAAGGCTAAAGCTACTGGGCGTAGTGCCGCATGGTTGCGAAAACCATAACGCAAAGACAAGACAAGAACGTCATCAGAATAATAACAGAAGATGTCTCACTGAAAGAAACTAAAATAAATTAAGGCTTCTGCAATAAATAAAAATATTTTTTTCAACTTTTGTGTGTTTGGCACTAATCGGTGTAACATAACTCCTAAAGATGCCTCGTGGATGAGTGAAACACGTGTTGAGTGATTTGACGGTGGCAGTTGTGTAATTGCATTGTTTGCCGCATACGCATCTATCAGCGGGCTGGCGGGCGGTGCACTTTGTTGCACGACTACCACTGCATGTGCGGAAGTGGCTAAATATTGGTCCTTTTCTTACTTACGATGGACTTCCGCAAGGTAACGTCTGATTCCATTAAATATTTATTTCTAATTGTTATACAAAGGTACACAGCCTTTTTGTATGGCTTTTTTGATGTTATTCATTTTAAACAATTGTCAGGACTATGTCGTCGGTTCTGATAACGGAGAGCCTACCCACGCCGCGTCTACCTGCACTTGGTTCACTCTAGAATATTTTGACCTCAACCACCTTGCCCACTGCCACTTCAGACGAACAATTCTCATCACCATCTAAAGGTTGTACCTGTATATAAATTATTCCTTTATTTAATTACTATCTATGTTATTTTATTACATTTGTGATGTGGAAAAACGTTTTTTGAATAATTAACATAATTTGTGCCCGGAAAATAAATAATGCGCCTACGAGTCGGTCGCACATCGTTCCCTAGTTCAAATTCGACTCCCCGAGAACTGCAACGGCCGCGGGCGCACGTGCTGCGCCTTGGCTATCTGCAAGGCGCAAGCGAGAGCGCATATAGTGCACGCCGTGCGAGTGAGCGAGACGAGTGGGCGAGACGAGCAAAAGGTTGAGCGTTGTGACGACGTCCGCGGGAACTTTCACATATGGCGGCTTTTTATGTAGCAATATTATTACACATTTTCTTTTTAATATTTTCTGAAGTTATTTAATGTACAATTGTAAATAAATACTCGTAGAATAATTAACTTCTTCGAGCTACATCGATAACCTAATTAAATATATTTTTTTCTTTAAATTTAATTACATATTTATATTTGTAACCGCAAAGGTTACATTAATACTTTTTGTATTGTTTTTTCAACGAAAATAATTCAGATACTTCTGCATTTTAAATACAGTATATTAATTAAAAATATTATAGGAGCATAATCACCTTTTAACGTTTGCCCTTTATAAATTAATGATGACGCAAGCGAGCGATGCGAATGATCTTTGATGATGATTTTTAAATATTAATGAGCCACGTACCGTGGGCCATTCGAGTATAATTTGCAAATATATCACGTAACGACGCTGTTCATTTTTGAATACATTTATACGTATATGTATATACATTGTGTGTATATTATCGTACTAATATAATATCTAAATAAATAATTAATATAAAATTTTGTAAACAAGCAAAACCGACGGGCGAAACTTATATGCCAACTTAGTGCACTCGCATGCATCGGTGACGCGTGCGCAGGCCTTTTGTTTCCTGCGCCTTTGTTCTATTACTCGCTTTCGCTCGGTCGCTGAGCACAGTGCGCCCCAGAGTCCCACGGCGAATGCACGTCCAATTGCGCATAAAAAATTGTTACTTGTGCTAAATACCCTCAATCGCTCATAAAAATTTGGTACTTTTGCTAAATAAATTTATAAAGTGTTACAAACCTAATTAAACATCTTTTAATTGGACCACTACCGCCTTAACATATACATATACATATACATATATATTTATATATTATATATGTATATACGTATATATATATAGAGAGAAAGAGAGAGAGAAAGTTCGTATATCCTTTTTTCAGTGTTCACAAGATTGTAGATTAGTTTGTTTTAGTAAATATCACCGTCATACTATTAGAAGTTCTGTACTGTATCTACAAACGTCTTAACCCTTAGTAGCCTGATTTACAAAAGTGACTTTTTTTAATATTACTGTGTTTGCTTGACGGTCTAGGTGAAGGGAATTTTTTTTTTAATTTTATTGGAAAGAATATTATACAAAAGTAAAACACGTACAGCCAACGTACAAAAAAAAACTAATAGTAATGTGAACATTCGGTTTAAAAGATTGGTATCAAAATTGAAACTCTAGGTTAGTAAGGGCTAATAATGTCCATTTTTTATCATTACGACTCATGCGACCACTACTTCATCCCTACTCCATATTGATATCCTCTGGTTGTGCGCCAGTATCTGTGCGGTTGCCATATTCGTCACATCGATGAATCTCGCGATCGCATCTTGAGTCTCGTCCGTGCAATACACGCATGAGTTCGTGTGACGTTATATTGCTACCGCATGTTGGGCACTGTTATACAGCCTGAGGGTGTGTGTTGAGCCCGTGGAAACCTTCTATTCATCATCATCAAACCGCTACTTTATTTGACAGATAAGCCTTTTATATAAATAACTTACTACCCTCTTACGACGACCTTAGCACGGTCGCCTGACCACTTTAGTTCCTAAACTTGATAGAGTGTGAGAGTGAAGACTTTATATCGAAAACCTCCAAGTCCTTAAGGTAGATGAAATAATCCTGTTTATTATAAGCCAAAGATATTTGAATTCCAAAGTTTTTATATTTAAGCTTAATGTACCAAAAATTTCATTAAATAAATAGTTTTGAATGACAATAAAAATATAGTAACAATTATAATTGAACATTAGATTGAACGCATCCTGTTTCTCTGATTACATGTCGCTGACAGCGAGTACTGTCGACGATTTGATGAAGTTGTATTGAGTGCAACCACTGGAATTTTAGAGCCGTTCCAACGGAATAGGTAATCAATATTTTTATATACAACAATTGATTGAATTTCCACTGAGTAAAACTAATCAAATAATCATAACAAAGTTAAAAATTTACTGACACGTATAAATAGTTTTATTTCAGTTTTCGAAAGGGAGTTCATCAAATTTTACTTTCACTTAAAAGTCTCAAATATCAGTGATAAATGCATTTGTGAGTCGAGTAAAAAATTGCGTAATTTTTTTTTAAATCCTGTTATTGTACTCACGTACAACTACCGTCTCCAGGTTCATTGATTGTACACAGTTACAACTATCGTACTCACGTACAACCATTGTACGTACATTTGTAAGTTGTTTATACCTACTTTAATTATACTCGCATTAATTATGTACTTCTAAACGAACTGTAGTATCTTACCGCATAAGTGCTCGTGTACGATAATTGTACCTTTGTACAGACACTGAACCTTATATTGTTATTATTTAAAATAATCGATCCTCTGTTTTAAAGTTATATATAATATATCAATAAAAAATTTAACATCAACATATATATGTATGAAAACCATTATAGAAAGTCGTAAATAATATGCTAGTTTAAGATACATTAATGACAGATTTGTATAACTCGAAAAATATATATTCTAATGGAATTTATAAGCAAAACAAAATATGAAACTTAGGTAGTTAAGGCTTTTTGGGTTAAAAGTTTCTCCATTGGCGGTGGACCGACGGCGTGGTAAAAAGTATGTTATCATAGAAATCTTGGGCGGAGAGTGGAGAATGCCTTACAGTGAACATCTATCAGCTTAAATTATGATTATAATGAAAAATAGTAACACGAAAATGTAAGCAAAATATATAAAATGAACAGCAGTAATACAATAAATGAAACATGTTTCGAAAATCCAATTTAATAGTAAAGGTACAGTAACAAAGGCACTAACAACAGATAGATTTCGTATCTATTCGCTTAATCTAAATCGAAGGTCAATAACAAAACAAAATTATTTACTTCGTTTCTTCCATTTTCGCGGTATAATTTTTTTTCTCGTAGATCTCTTTCAAAAATTTTACTAGTTCTGACATACCACCGAAAGTAGACTGCAGTTACTTTTCTGCTATATTCCTAAAACTGGTAGAAAATGTGATGATAAGATCTAAAATAGTTCCAAATATTTTATTTTCTAATGAATTACAAATATATTGGTAATTCATAAACACTAAATAAATGGTTATACATTTATTACTTCTGCATTTTAAATTATATGATCCTATAATTATAAATTGTTACTCATCTTTTTATTTTCTGCCGATAAAAGCCTAGCCAAGGCATATGCTTCCCCCAGAGATCGCCATGATAACCTATCCTTTTCTGCCATCATTCAGCGACTTATCACAACCTTAATTATATCGTTAGTCTACCTACTGGGGAACCTACCTACGCTGCGTCTACCGTCTTGTGGTTGCCATTCGAGAAGCCTTCGATTCCAAAGGCTTTTAGTTGCACGAGCGATGTATCCCGCCTAATTCCGTCGAGGAATTCTTTGAGCTACGTCGGTTACCTTGGTTACTTTGCGGACCTCCTCGTTTCTGGTTTTATCACGCAGTGAAACTCCGAGCGTAGCCCTCTACATTGCTCTTTAAGTGAACTTGAAAATTCTTTTAAGGCCTGCCGTAACCCGACCACATTTCGGACCCATAAGCTATTATCGGAAACTTACTGTCTTCAGGTATTGCGGTGAAGGGAAAAATGTTTCCGAGCTTTCCGGATGCTGCCTCTCTGAGTTGGGTTAAGTGAGTGGTCTCTCACGTTATTTTACTAACTTTGATAAATATGTACAATTTTCCTGTATATTTTTTGTAAGTTCATTGTAATTTATTCTCTCTATTAAATATGTTATTGATTTTTACACTATGCTTTCAATGTAAAATTAGAATATACAATAAATTAAGTGGTGTATTTATAAGTCCTAGTGGCAAAAGAAAGCGCGTTATGTTTCAATAAATTAATGAATTATTATTAACACAATTATAAGTATTTAAAAGCATATATGTATTACTTATTGGTTTTACATCTAAGGAGTTGAAGGACCGTTTACATCACTAATGGTTTAGTAACTAAACTAAATGAGAAACAAATTGAATTATGCATTAGTCGCTAGCATCTACTTTACCTGAGCAAGATAAGCAAATCAGTTGTTAGTTAGATTCCATATCGTTTTATCATAGGTATTGTAAATAGTGAAACTGTCAACTATCCGTGTTACACTGTTGGATTAGAGAGATAGTGTTTGATCAGTTGCATATGAAAACAAATAACAAACAACTGTATATTGAGTTTTATATATTGCCTATCGTGCTACGCCGCCGCTACGAAACTGCTACGATACTGCGTAGGCATGAAAAAGGTATAATTTAGTGTTCATGTTCTATAGTGATATAAGTAATCCATACATACATCCAATATTTTTAAATCAAATTTCGTATTAGAAAATTCTTTATTTAAAATATTATGGATTATATTTATTTTCGACTTCAACTTGAGATTACCATCTTTATGGATAATGATCGCCTCAGACTTGAGAAGTAATTGCGAAAAACACTCAGTGGAATTAAATCTTAAGTTTTTTAGATGCGGCGTGTGTAGGACCTTTAACAGGTAGCCCGATGGAAAATTTGCTTTGAAATTACACCAAGCAATTCCTCCGTCTCCTGTATTCCAAAGGACAACAAGACACGCGGATTCAAGGCATCCGTACATGGTTAAAATTCCTTCCACCCACACTAAGCGTTTTACTCATACTTATATAGTGCTAAGGAGTAGAACAACCTACCGACGTTGTTAACACACACAGTTATAACTTAGAAGTCTAAAAGACAGGAGTAAATGAGTTTCTTCTGGACAAGTACCATCGCAGGCTTTATTAACGCTTAACATCAGGCGTGACAGGGATCAAATGCTTCTCCTTTAAAGGATAAAAAAATAGCACGGATCCCTGGATACGGGTAGCGCAATACAGGTCATTATTTCGATGTTTAAGAGTAACCTATGCCTTGCAAGGGGTACTAATAGAAGATTGAAATGGCCTGGATGTGTTTCCCCATCAGGACTAAGGTATTGGATTTTCTATAAAGTGTTAATTTTAATAACTTTTAGCACCAATATTTAACACGGTCCCTACGTTAACATTTCCAAAGAGCTATGACCTTATTTTTTGGATAAGAAAAGGACCAATATTTAGCCACTTCCGCACATGCAGTGGTAGTCGTGCAATAAAGTGCTCCGCCCGCCAGCCCGCTGATAAATGCGCATGCGGCAAACAACGCGAATTACACAACTGCCACCGTCAAATCACTCTCTCACTCAAAATTTTTTGGAGAAGAATACCTCTATACTAAATTTTACTGTACTGCAAGATCCGATAGGTCCCTAATATTTTATTATGCCATCAGGTCAAATTTAAAGGAGGAAGCAAATATGT
Organism: Battus philenor; assembly: GCF_028537555.1. Classification (NCBI taxonomy): domain Eukaryota; kingdom Metazoa; phylum Arthropoda; class Insecta; order Lepidoptera; family Papilionidae; genus Battus; species Battus philenor. The sequence continues at coordinate 14,668,573 of NW_027181673.1, read as the reverse complement.
ATTTTTGTCTTAGTCATACATTAAGAACTTTAAATTTGGAATGAATTTTGTTTATTTAATAAAACAAAAGGCGAGAGGTCTTTTAGATCTCGTTAATCATTTAATATATTAACTGAAAAACTAACTAGGATTATATTGTTAAACCGCATACTTTGTCCAAAGTTACTACAACTAGGCGAAATCGAATCTAAAGTACCAAAAAAATATTTTTCCACAAGTATTTATTTATATATTTTTTGTCAACTATTCTGGGAAACTTTTATCAACTTATGGTTGCCAAACCTGAACATTTGGCCTGAAGATTAGGAACAAAATACAGACCACTCAGGAAAGAATAGAAAGAAGCTACTTGTATTTAAAATTAAAAGACCAAATAAGGAACACAGCCATCCGCATAAAAACGTGTATAACAGATGCACTTACCTATTGTCTCAAAAGAAAATGGAGCTGAACAGATCACGTGGCAAGATTCTCTTATAACAGGAGGATAGAAAGAGTTATAAAATGGACGGGACCACGAGGTACCAAAGCGATAGGCAGACCTTATGCCAGATGGGCTGGCGAGGTCGTAGCTACGGCAGGTCACGGGTGGCTCAAAGTTGTCAAAGATGGAGGAAAATGGAAAACTTTGTAGAAGGTTTTTACTCTGAGAGGGTTCATATAAATTTAGTATAAAATTATTAAAAACATTATCTAAAATGTAAAATTACAAATTTTAAGTCTTTTGAATGGATTGAAATGAAGCTTTATTTTGAGAAAATAATATAAAATATACCAAAACAATTATCTATATCTATATAAAAGCACGTGAATACAATGAATGTAATATACGTTCACCTAATTGGAATTGGAACGCCTAAACAATAAATCAGAACTAGCTCCGACATTAACTATCGAACATCAATAACTAAATGTTACTCAAAAAGCTATATATAGCTTTCATTTTAGCCTACTAAAACGAATTAGCAGGAAAATAATCTTAAATAATTGCATTAATAAAAAGCTCTCATGTATTAATAGAAATAAATACAGCGAATATATTCAAAAAAGCTATATAGCGTGTAAGATGCGACACAAATATCATGTCAGTTTGTCGCTTCGTGAAGATATGTCAGAAAGACAAAGTCCTAAGGGCCTTAAAACAACCAAGAAAGCGTTAGTAACATTGCTCTCGTTATGAAACATAACTCATGGACTTTCGAGAAATACATTAACGAATAAAACTATAGAAATAAACTATTTAAATATCTATTTCGTATAGAAACTAATATCAAAATTTGAAAAATTAAATAATAAATCGATACTAATTATTCAAATTTAAGAATAAGAATATTATCATAGATAAATAAATAGAACTGTTTTATCATATTTTCTCTAAAAGTCTACTAGATGGCGCTAATCAGTATGCCACAGTACTGATTTACCGACATTGCTCTCAAGCCACTCTGTATTCGTTTAATACGTGTTCTTAAAATAAATATCATCATTGTTTCAGTCTACTTCAAGACATAGGTCTCCTCCAGTAAAATTATTGAAAGGATATACCATTGAGTAGCGATTGTTGGTACGGGCCCCTCATCCCGTAATAGATAATTCGATGTAAAGAAAAACACTTGTTAAACTTATAATATCACAGAACAAAAGATCTCAATCTGAGTTACAAGTATTTCCTTTGTTGAACAGCGGTTGAAGCGACACGTTCGCTCGGCAGCGCGGCGCGTCAGAGAGAGAGCGAGTTGTATCGAGTGTAAGAAGGGGCATGCCAAAAACATGCGTTCACAGATAATAAATTTGGGTGCGTTCTAATGAAGGCCACACCATAATCGCTAGGCGGTTTAGCGATTGCAGTGTGGTATTATAGATTGCAGAGGGCGCTGCTTCCTATCCTCTAGAATCTTCTTTGTTAGCAGTGGCAATCCTGTATAATTAATGCACAAAGTGTGAGTTATAAGATTGAATCGAACCCGAGACATACTATCGCAAGTCTCAGTCATCTAGCACTGGGCTACCACTGCTGATCTATAGCCTGAATCTGATGAAGAAGCCTTTAAAGGCTTTATGTTTCTAGAGCGGAGATCACGGACAGGCAAGCGTACGAACACATGGTAGTCGGAAGACACTATATAGACCGCTTCTAAAATAAGGTCCTATTGAAATCTATAAAGAATGCATGTTTCCAGAAGTAGACGCTCAGTATTATTGATTAAGTATTTTAAGGAGTGAGAGATGGCAATATGCTCAACAATTGATGATTTTGGTACACTTAAGTGATCATTTTTATTATGATGGTCACGTGATCAGATTATTAGTTTTTTTGGTAAAAAAAATCATACGTAAATATAATTTATACGCGATTAGCATTAAGAAGTAATTTACCATACGAGCACCTCGGAAAGGAAAGATGATAGCCAAGAGTGATCAACGTTGTATTCATACATGTACTGTATTTACAATTTACACGACCTAACGCAACGGCAGTGACCTCATAACTAACGGCGTCCGATTTCAAATCGTCGTTCGAATTTCGAATTCAAACGCGCGAGAATGATTTGACAAAAAAATTACTATGGCTGTAGTGGCCAGTAACATAACACGTGAACTGTAAATATTTATGAATCTTCAGGTGAAGTTCATAAAACAAGGGTTGCCTGTTAGTTTTAGGTTGTTGTTTTTTTATATAATCATGAAACCACGGCGTTTAAATAATAAATACACGTATACACATGCATATAACATCAATTAATTAATATAATGTTTTCTTTTTAATTTTATATTTTATACAACATTCTACTCTAGGTATTGCCTATATTGTAGTATAGTAGAGATTAGGTCAAAATTACAATTTGCATACATATGCAATGTTAGACAATATAAAACATAAATTCAATAACAGATGATTAAAACTAATTTACACAATATTTAATAATAAGGTTCATTAAAAAAAAAGTATTTATATAAACATTTCTTTCAACTTTCAAAAAAAATCAACCACTACGATAGTGTAATTACTTCGAGATTTTCATTTAATTGTTAATATATGTAACCGTAATATGTTTATTAACATATACATATATAAATCTAAAACGTTATATCTTAGTTATAGAAAAGCGGAGTCATCTAATAAATGTACAAGTAGACATTTCTAACTAGCTGGTGAACATATAATTTATTTTTATTAATAAAGAGAAATATGTTAGTATTCATTTATTTTAGTAACCCGAACAAAAAGGCCTTTTAAAATTCAGGTATGAATACACCTATAGAAATGTTCACATTACTTAAACCTTACATTCTCCTCTTTAAGTTTAAGCTATCGTTAGAGGAACTTTTTCCACGCTCCGAAACTTACAGCGTCAATGTAACTTACCGAAGTGAGTTCGAAATAAGGGGCGGAACTCAACGGGAAACCGATACCAAGAACTGGAACTTGGCAAGATTTTTCGATTGCTTTCATTAGGAAAACTTCCACAATTAGGGCCCAGCGTCTGAGAGATATTACCTTTGCAGCAGATGTGTATTACGTTAATTGACTTCTTAATCTGCTCGGGTGGCGGGAAATTCATCAGGTTCCGGGTTTAATTCTAAATGAAAATTATTTGTAGCGGTTAGTACTTTATGTAAAACACTCAATCTATATATAATGATTACATATGAAAGCTTTAAACTTGTAAATGCACAGGAATTTTCCTACCAATTAATGTTTGATACATCCTTTATAAACATTAACGGTTTTTATGACCCCGTTATTGGGGACCTCTCTAATGTATTCAGGCGTTATTTTGTGTAAGTCCATCTGCAGTTTAGTTTATTTATACAATTTATATATTACAGCTTTTTAGTTAATTATACATCTTATACCTATATACACAGTTCTCTCAATTTCAATATTAGTATTTTCATATTTAATTTATTTCTTTTATAATTTGTTCTAACACATATTTGTTCCTATATATTACTGTTTTGGCTACTGTTCTGCAGAAGTTGAGGAAGGTTTTTCTGCCTTCTTTCTCTATCAAAATGAAGACGATGTTTGCCTCCTCTATCTTAAACATTAACTGTTGCAGAAATTATTAGTGACTTAATTATATATTTATTCAGGAATATATCTATTTCAGAGATTAAGTTAACAACCTCTTCCGGCAGATTTTGTATTGACAGAAGTTAATAACTGATCACATTCCAACAGAAAAAGTAAAAAAATTCAATATACTTTAGCTCACATTACTTTATACAGGATGATATATAATTAGCAATAAGCTTCACAGCCTGCGGAATTGGCGAATAGTTGGCAGTTTATAGTTATTCTACAGAATGCCTTTTGGAGAGTGTGCGTCGGAATTATACGAAAAAATTCTTCCATCGGACGAACTTCATTTACTACACGCGTACACGGTTGACATTCCTACCTCCCGCACTAAGCGTTTTGCAAGTACTTTTATAGTGCGAACAATCAAGGAGTGAACAACTAATTAACAACCTATTGGCGTAATTGTTTTAATACAATCCTAATTCGGTGGCGTAAAAATCAGGGAGGAGTCAATAGCCTCCCTGATAAGCGAAAAAGAGACCAAAAATTCATTCATCACCCTCTGTTAAAAAATTATAAATAATGCTATAGAAAGAAATAAAAAGTAAATATTGCAAATAAATAGATAATAAAGACAAAATAAAAGCAAAATAATATATAATACTGTGATATAAAATAATTATAGAATCTAAGTAATAAAAATGTAATATAAAATAACAAAAAATGAGGAATGAATGAAAGGTGATACAGAGCAAAAGGGAAAGACAGTAGAATTGTGGAATGAAAGAATAGACCGAAAGACAATGTGAAGTATGAAAGAAAAGAAAGAAAATAATAAAAAATTCTGTGAAAAATTAAATAAATTTGCCCAAAAAGTCCCTGTCCCACAAAAGATAGGGGCACGAGAGGCCCCCAATAGCGGGGGCAATTAAAAAAAAAACATAATTAGGAGTCTTCAAGACAAAAGTGAATAGCTTTTTCCTAGTCAAACATGTACCACCGCTTAAGATCAGGTGAGACAGAGGTCAAGTGCTATAAAAAATAAAAAAGGTCTAAAAGGTTTAAAGGTCTTTATTGATAAACGATCCCGTCGCTCATTCATACCTTTAATGCTTTCACACCCATAACCGATCACCCTGTAGATATATTATAAAAGAAAAAATACTTTAAATACTTAGAAATTGTATTTAAATATTAAACTGTAGCACAGAAAATTAGTATGAACTGAAAATAAATAAATCTTATCAATTACATTTATAGTGCCTTATAAATGATTACATGCATTAATATAAGAAAAGGACCAATATTTAGCTACTGCCGCACGTGCAGTGGTAGTCGTGCAACAAAGTGCACCGCCCGCCAGCACGCTGATAAATGCGTATGCGGCAAACAATGCGAATTACACAACTGCCGCCGTTAATTCACTCAACACGTGTTTCACCCCTTCACGGGGCATCTTCAGGCTCAACTCATAAGCTTTAGGCAACTCAACCACTGCATGTGCGGAAGTGGCTATATATTGGACCTCTTCTTACTTAGGATGGACTTCCGCAAGGTAACACCTAATTCCATTAAATATTTAATACAATTTGTCCGAAAAACATCGTAAAGCAAAGTTATAATAATTAAAGATAGCTCACAAAATTTTAACAAATTTTTATTAAGCTCTACGAGGTGAGAACGGCTGAATAAACTTTGATGTAAGTTTAAGTATTATTTTAATAATCAGTAAACTTCATGTGCAGAAGTAGCTAAATATTGGTCCTTTCCTAATCTAGTGCTTCATTTTAAATTATACAGGGTGATTGGTTATATTTCTAATGGCTGTAAAAGGGTGAATACATAGTTAATTAGTTATCAACGAGCTTTATACTTTTTACACTTATTTTTAATCGCCCTGTATAAAATGATCACTCTGAAATATGTTACATTAATCTATTATTTTTATTACAACGACAATTGTACAAAGTCTGCAAGGATAGATAAAAAAACAATAAATTATTTTAATATGTAGTAATTTTGAAAATGCTTCTTGTACTATATTATCATTACGTAATTTATTATTTCTGAAACCATTGATTCTTAGATAGGGTGTATCATATATGAATTGACAGCAAATGAATTATAAATTAAACCTATTTAAAGCCTATATAGATCTGTGCTATTGCATAATTGGCCTTTAATACTTTAATTATAAATTATAATTGAAAGTTCTCAGTTTCATCGCTTCGTAAATTAACACGACAAAAAGTTTCTTAAAACCTTTGAATAATTATGCCGATTCATATGGAGTACCACAAGGGAGTGTGCTTGAAACCCGATAGTTTGTAAACTCATAGCGGGAGCGTATAAATAAATTATTACATGTTTTTATACGTATGTAACTTAAAAGTGTTTTTTATGATATACTTTTATTATACATTACTGAAACTTTTCTCTCTGTCTTCTTCTTAGAATAATTCTGAAAGCATATTCACGAATATACAGACTATCGGCGAATAGATAGTAATAGCGATGTAGTGTACTTGCATTTTGACAACATTAGTAAAATATAATTTTGGAACAGTTTTCATGAGAAAAATTTACTTAGGATGGACTTCCGCAAGGTAACGCCCGATCCAATTAAAAAAAAGAAACACTAGATAAAGAGATTACTCTATTAAAACACTCCAATATGAGATTTTTGCTGTTCGTATCTACACGAAAGGGAATTCCTTATATATACACATAGTTATATCAATTTCGCTAATTAAATATAAGCAATCATCCTCTATATATATAAATCAACATTAAAGGAGTAAGTAAACGTTTTTAACGATTAGTTGCCGGCCATAAAAGTTTGCTTCGCTACAGGATGCAGTTTTGTGACGTCTTTAAAACTTTACGAGGAACATTTTAACTGGCCATTGTTTTGCACTCACCGTGTTTTATGTTTCTCAATTCAGATCTTTGTGTTTGCAGACGTTAGTGCAAGAATTCTAAAATAGTTAAGATTCTATTAAAGTTACGAAAATGCTTTCATTGTGCAATGTTTTACATAAAACTACAACCCGGAAACAATTATTTTCTAATGCATAAAGTTAACAACAATAATATTTTTTAACTTGATCTACGAAACCGATATTTAATATTTAAGGCTTCCATAATAATAATACAGTTTAAGTATTTTCAAAATTCTTTTGAAGTAATGATATAATTGGTGTAACTGTTTATTTCGCGTAGAGGGTCGTAGCAGTTCTACAAGTGCTACGAAACTTTTACATGATTAAACAACATCCGATCTACGCAAAGCGGGTCTTATCAGATTTTAATCAGGAAACATCTTGCGAGATCGGCGTCGGGGGCGAAGCTCTAATTTATTTATTGGCGAAATTCAACCGTTATCCAAGCGCTCTTGTGTATAATTGACCGTGAAATTTTAATTAAGATCAAACATTTTACTTACGCCTGCCGTTTTATTATCCCGGCCTGGCTCCTTTCAAACACTCACAAATACTCAGAATTGCCTGGCAGTTTGAAACCCGTTTTCTTTCTCTGGTGACATTGTTCTTTTTAGCTGATCGACGCATACTTCAAGGTATAGGCTTCCCCCAAAGATTGACACGAAGACCGTTCCTGCGCCGCCCACATCTAGGGACGTTTATTATGTCGTTGATCCACCTAGGAAGGGCATACCTACGCCGCATCTACAGGCTCTTGGTCGGACCGCAAGAACCTTTCAGGTATAACAGCCATCAGTTGCACGAGCGATTACTTCGCCCACTGTGACTTTAAATGAGCAAATCTTCGAGCTACGTTAGTGATCTTAGTTCATCTGCGGATTTTCGCATTTATGATTCAATCTCGTAGCAAAATTCAACATAGCCCTCTCCATTGCTCTCTGGGTGATATAGAGCCTTTTTTACGTAGTTCATCGTTAGTGACCAAGTCTCGGATCTATATGTCATCACCGGCAACACACATTGGTCTAAGACTTTTGTTTTCAAACATGACGGTTTTTCGTGCAGGAACTGGTTTCGAAGCTTCCTGATTTGACTACTAGTACTGTGGTATAATTATAATTCAGAGAGCAGAATAAAACTTTTTTAAGCCATTTAGAAGCCTAATTAGTTCAAGATTCAGTACAAGTCGCTTTGAGGCTTTATCAGATTACAGGAGCATTCCTTAGTGAAATATTTATCTATTTACGATAGGCATTAATCTCATAGCAGTGACACTAGTATGTGAGCGCAGCGGTGGAGGACTAAAACTTGCAATCGAAGGTCGCTGGTTCAGTTCCCAGGATACAACCTTATTTAATTCACTTTATGTATTAACAATACAGGATTGCTACTACTCACAGAAGAGTTTGTAGAGCATCGTTCTCTGTGTACCATAATACCACACAGCGATCATCAACTCGCCTTCCAAGCGTGATGGTTATTGTATATCCCCCCCCCCCCCTAGATTTGTAAAATTAGTCACAAGAACTTGAATTAGTTGTGGGCGTCTTTCACAGTAATACGTTAACATTCCTCGTTGCTTGAGGCTGTAAGTCACTACAGGAGTTCAAGTTTATTCTAGAGTCTATAAAATTAGGCTCTGGATTAGGAGTGGCAACTGTCCGTTACAAAGACTTCTACGCCTAAATCTTTAGTTTGATAGAGAAATGATTTATTCTTCTGCGTTATTAAATTTATAAGAGCAAAATACCTAATGATTTAGCAATAGAACCTGATAAATATGACGTTTGAACACAAGACGAATCCACAAAAGCTCCATTACTATCGTAACAATTACCAAACTAATTATAGAATATAAAGGCAAAGTTTACTATTACAATAAGAAAGTTTACCAATTAGTTACCGCTTGTATAATATAAACTTAGTCGAGAGGCTATATTTAGAACATTAAGTATATCATTACATTAATCAAGTGATAAAATGAAGTATTGTTTAACTTAAAATGGTATAATTGCGTTATCATCAGCGACGTGATAAGTTTAATCTATCTTATTCTACTTACTGCAAGGCATTGGCGTCTCCTGAAGATTGCTACTATTATCGGTCTTGCGTTGATCCACCTAGTGGAGAAGTAAGTAAAGGACCAATATATAGCAGCTTCCGCCATGCAGCAATAGTCGTGCAATAAAGTGCACCGCCCGCAAGCCCGTTGATAAATACGCATGCGGCAAACAATGCGAAAAACTTTGTGTTAGGCACTAATCGGTGTAACATTACTCCTGAGAATGCCCCGTGGAGGGGTGAAACACGTGATTAAACGGCGGCAGTTGTGTAACTCGTATTGTTTGCCGCAAGCGCATTTATCAGCGGACTGGCGTACGGTGTACTTTATTGCACGACTACTGCTGCATGTGCAGAAGTGGCTAAATATTGGTCCTTTTTTTACTTAGGATGGACTTCCGCAAGGTAACGCTTGATTCCATTTTTTTTTTTTTTTTTTTTTTTATGACCCCCGCTATTGGGGGCCTCTCGTACCCCTATCTGATTTTTGGGACAGGGACCTTTTCAGCAATATTTTTCACATACGTTTTTATTTTCTTACTCGTCTTTCATTCTTTACATTATCATTTCTTTCAGTCTGTTTTCTATCTTTCATTCAACAATTCATCTTTCTTTCTCATTTGCTCTATTCAACTTTCATTCTTTCCTCTTTTCTTATTACTAATTCCATTTTGTGTTTTTATGTTACCTTTTTTATTTTACAATAATAACAATTTATTAATATTTTACAATAAATTTCTTACTCTATAATTATTTTTCATTTATCACAGGTTTATGTTTCATTTTGTCACTTTATTTTCTATTTTCTATTTGTTTATTATGTTTGCGTTTTGTTAATGCTTGTGGCTTTTTTGACTATTTCTTTACAGAGGGTTAAGAATGAACTTTTGAATTCCCCGCCTATCAGGGAGGCAATCGAGTCCTCCCTGATTTGCACGCCAGACCGGCACTCGAAGTCGTACCGGAGTCCCCCGAATGCGGGACACCGGGCCACAAGGTGGATCACGGTCTGGCCCACGCCCGGTTCACAGAAGCACGAGGGGTCCTCCTTGAGCTTAAACCTATAAAGGTACTCAGAGAACCCCCCGTGCCCCGTGAAGAGCTGGGCCGAGACCGCGTCCACCTCGATGCTGCGGAGCACGCGGTAAGCTGAGGCGGCGTCCGGGAAAAACATCCTCGTTACCGAAGCCGTCGTTCCTTCTACATACCTCCTGTTCCATTCGTCGAGCGACTCCTGTCTCAGTTGCCGCTTGACGAATGAAACAGGGCATCTCTCATATTCTGGTCGTCTTTTACTCTTCAGGGCCGCTTCCTTGGCAAGCTGGTCCGCCCTCTCGTTCCCCTCCATCCCCGCGTGCGCTTTCACCCAATACAACCTTACATCCTTCCCTTTTTCTCTCACTTTCATCACATTCTCCTTCACTCTTAACGCTAAAGGATGGAGGGTGTCCGATCTTGCGACAGTTTCGAGAGCGGACCGCGAGTCGCTCAGTACGGCGCAGACTTGCGCCGACTCGCCGGCCGCGTACCCTGTTGCCTCAGCTAGAGCCAGCAGCTCTGCCTGGTATACGGTGCAGAAGTTGCCCAACTTGAGTTTCTTTGTGTATGACTCTACGGCGCCCCGCTTGACGCAGAACGCCGCACCCACCTTATCCTCTATGCGGCTGCCGTCGGTATAAATTACCAGATCGGCAGCCGCGGTGGCAAGTCGGACTTCCTCCGCACTTTCCCCCAGACAGGAGAACTCCACACCAACTTGACCAGACGGGTGTGGTAGTCTCAGGTAGCTGACCGGTACCTCCAGGTCTCGGTCCTTTACCACCTGCCGGGAATGACCCTTTCTTATTTCAAATAAGCGGGCTGCTTCTTGGACCCGAAGGTCCAGGGGAAGCAACCCGGCAAGTATAAGGGCCGAGTGCAGGGACGCGGTCCTGTGGGTCCTCGCGATCTTCTGCGCGAAGCCCCGCTGGACCGCGCCCAACTGCCTGCGGACCAGCAGCTTCCTAGCCGCCGGCGCCCATGCACTCGCTGTATACAAAATCGTCGGCTCCAGCACCGCCAGATACATCGCTCTGATCACCTCCGAGTTCAGACCCCAAGATACCTTCGCAGCCCTGCACAGCTGACGATAGAGGCCCTGTGCCTTCTTGCTCACGTTCTTCACGTGACTGTTGAACGTGAGCCTATCGTCAATTGTGAGGCCTAGTATCCGGACCTCCCCAGTCCGGCCAAGCGGCTCGCCGCCCATGCTCAGTAATGGGTAGTCGAACTTCTGCTTGTTGGTTAGCACCATCACCTTGGTTTTGTGTGGTGCGAACCTCAGCTTGTTCCTAACTCCCCATCTATGAACATGGGCGAGAACGGCATTGGCCCGACTCGAGATGTCCTGGGCCTTCTGCCCCGAGAAGACCAGCACGACGTCATCTGCGAACGCCTGGCAGTGTGTCCCGGTCTTTACCACCTCCTCCAAGAGAGGGTTGATGAGGAGGGTCCAGAAGGTTGGGCCGCCTACGGATCCCTGCACGCACCCCTTGGTGGTCTCTCTGGCCCACTCTGCCCCCGCGTACCGTACGGACACCTTGCGATCGCTAAAATAGCTGTCGGCAAGGCGCCGCAGATTCACGGGGCAGCGAGTTTCTGCCAGTCTGCACCGTATAGCAGGCCACCAGGCGTTATCGAAGGCTCCCTCTATGTCCAATGATACCAGCACTGCGATCTCCTTCTCCTTCAACCGAGTTCGCAGATGCTGGATCAGGACATACAGGGAGTCCTCGGTACACCTCTGCGGCATAAAGCCGTATTGGTGGCTGCTGACATACGGCGCAGTGTACCACCGGATCCTACGGACCATCATTTTCTCTAGGACCTTGCCGAGAATCGGCAAGAGTCCGATGGGCCTGTAGGATTTCGGGTGCGTGTAGTCCTCCTTGTCCGGCTTCCGCAACGCTACGACCACTGCCTCCTTCCATCTCGTGGGGAAGTGGGAAAGCGCGAGACACCGGTTGGAGAGCGCGAGGTACAGAACGGGGTCCACGGCGACGGCCGCACGGCAGATGTCCGCGGTGAGTCCGTCAGAGCCAGGTGCCTTCTTGGCGTTGAAGGTCGATACGGACCATCGGAGCTCCTCCATCGTAAACGGGGGGTCGCATGTTCCATCATGGTCCCCCGAATTGACTTCATCGGCTTTAGCTCTTACAGTTCTGTGGTCCGCATTGTCCTTCCCGGGGTCGTCCTCCGGGAAGAAAACCTCCGCCAGCAACCTGGCTGATCCCGCTGCGTCCAGCACTTTACCTGACTGGACGAGGGGGACGTCCTCTCGCCTCACCTCCGTGCGACGCATCACACGGTGGATCCCGTCCCACATGGTCTCGCGATCCTGTCTCTCACAGAAACGCTTCCAGCTATGGGTCTGAGCGCGCCTCGCCTCAAGGCGGTATGCCTCCTTCGCGTCGCAGTACTCGCGCCAGACCAGCTCCTTACGAGCCGGCCTCGCGGCCCTGATCCTTCTCTTCTTCCTCAAGACATCCGCCTTGAGGAGAGAGAGCTGTTCGGACCACCAGGGCAATTCCGTCCTCTTCCGCTTGGAGACCTTCGGCAGGACCAACTCGCAAGCGTCCCTCACGGTTTCCACATACCGACCGACCGTGCTGTCCAACGCCCCCTTTTCGGTGATCTGATTCACCTCGGTAGGCGTCAGACAGCGATCCGATAGCAGCCGAGCGACAGTTCGATGGAACTCGCCCCAGCCTGCCCTACGGGTAGTGTACTGCCGTGTGGTCCGCTTGACGTCCGTGCCTTGGGACCTCTCAAACTTCAGATTGAACACAATTGCCCTGTGGTCCGACGAGGATATGTCGTCCACGAGGCTCCAGCCCACCGCTCGGTCGAGCAGGGTGGTCGAGCAAGCAGTAATGTCGACGCGACTGGAGTAATGCTTACCGCCCCGATATGTATCAAACGTCGGCTCAGACCCCTGGTTCAACACGTGCACTCCCAGTTGGTCGAGGGCGGCTGCGACCTCCTCCCCCCTTCGGTCCGTGGACCGGCTACCCCACCAGGTGTTATGCGCATTGACGTCGCCACCCAGTACCACGTTGGCAGTCCCCAAGCCCTCCACGGCCGAGCCGATCCGGTCCAGGTATGGTCCGACGGGCGTATTAGGCTCCAGGTAGACGGACACCACCCCTATCTCCCAAGCCCCAGTCCTCAGCCTGGCCACAGCAACGTTGCCAGACGTGAGTTGGGGACATTGAGTGATATCGATAGTGTCGTCGAATAGCACAATGGCCGCCTTGACAACCTCCCCGTTGCCTCGCGCGACACATTGTACCACCCTTGTCCCTGGGTAGTGCCTCATCTCGCCAATAGCGCCGATATACGGCTCCTGGACCAATGCGAACGCCCAGCCTCTCTTCGGCGCTTCGCATATCAGCTCGGCAGTAGCGAGCCTGGACCTTTGCAGGTTTAGCTGCGCCACGCGGTACTGGTGGTGCCCTGCGCGGAGAGTGCGGTGAGTCACCTGGGTGCCCTTAGCAATACGCTACGGACGCCCGTGCAATGGTGTCCCACTTTCTCCGCACAGGACAGTCTTCGTCGAATGCGCCGTGGTCCCACCGGTCTGCCTTAGCTAGTCGGCAGTTCCGGCAGGCGGGAGGTTTCCCGGCTTGCCGATCCGGACACTCGGCGCGTAGGTGCCGGCCACCACAATGGCTGCACCGGTCTTCGCTCTCTGTGCAATGCCGTTTGGTGTGGCCGTAACCTAGGCACCGAGTGCACTGGACTAGCGGGGAGTGATCATGCACCCGCACTCGCTGGAGGTCCACGTGCATGTAGCCCGCAGCCGTCAGCCGTCCCCAGAGAGCAGGCGACACGCGCATGACCACATGGACCGTCTGCACGTTTCGCGCCCTCCTCCTGAACCTCACCTCTGCCCTCTGATCCTCCTCAGAGACGTCGACCAGCAGGTGTTTGTTTTGGGTCTTAATGGCCTTTATTATTTCTTCGTTAGTATTGTAGGCCATTACGTCTCTGAGCAGCACCAGTGGGTCCTTGTTTTTAACCTCTGCAAGGTTCAGGTCGTTACCTGCCCTCCTCAGCCCCTCACGCACCCTCTCCAGCTCGGCCTCTGTGCCGCAACCTAGAATAACACGACCGTCCCGCACTCTGCGGATCCGGTCGACCCTTATGCCGGTCTGGGTGGCGTTAAGAGCTTTCCTAATCTTGCCCAGGACCTGCTCGCCCGTGTCGGTCCCCGACGAGACCGCCACCGAGTGCTTAGGTTCGCACCCCGGTGGCGGCCTTTTTGCCGGGCCGGCCGTCACGCTCGCGTACGTGCCGGGAGGCTTCACCTTTTCTTGTACTTTTACAGCCGCGAGAGACTCCCTCAAGCCCTCCAATTCTTTGGTGTTGGCCTCAAGGAGTCTCGCGTGGCTGTCCAGTTTATTAAGGAGCTCGCTATGACTCACCGGCGGGGGGTTTGCGGGTGGATTCTTCGCTTCTACTTCCACCCGGTTCGCCGCACTCGCCGGTTCTTCTACTGGACCCTTTTTTGGGTCCCGGGTTCGCTCCCTATGCGCGAGCTCCGCCTCCTTATATAATTCGTAGAGCCGGTTTATGGCTAATAACACCTGCTCTTTTATTTCTGTTTTTAGGTTGCGCGAGCTGCCTAGGTGTAACTTCGCCTTTGTCAGGCACGCTCGCGCCTCCTTTATCCGGTCCGCGGAAGCCGGTTTGTCCCCTTTCGGGGATTGCCCGGCCGCCGCGGGGGCAGGTGTCGGCTCCACTGCTTTCGGCAACGCACGCGCCTTTTCCTTTACAGCCGGCACGACGCTACGGGGAGAGGTCCTGGGCTTTTTCGTTTGTCCTTCCCACTCCCCCACACTCCGCCTGACGCTTCTAATGGGCGAGGTGCTCACCCTGCACGCCTGGCTGGCGCCTGCCTGGCTCACCTCGCCCGCGTCGGCGGTCTTTGTGGGGGTCCTAATCATTCTTAAGGGGATACGCGTCAATATATTTAAGATTAAATACTTTGTCAAATTTATATAAAAACTAAAACTAAAAAATTTCTATTTTGTTAAAAAATAATTTAAATAATCCTAACCTAGCGCAAAAGGGCGATCTTGTCTATATATACTAACTTATAACCTAATGGCAATAGGCCCCTATTTATTTAATTACAGTAAAATATAAATTCTTGTAATTCCTGTATTATGTTGTCGTAAGTGCTTGGCCTTAACTGCCGGCACAGGTGCGGCACTGTTTATACAAGCGCGGCTCGCGCGCGCGGCCCGGCAGTGAGGGGAGACGCGCGACGCGCGGGCGGCGGGGGCAAATGGAATGCGGTTTGCCGCTTCTTTAATTCTTTTGTTTGGTTATAGTTAGTTTGGTCTTATATTTATTTATCTTCCCTAATGCGATAGATAGTCTCTTCTTAACCTAGGGCAATAGGGCCGTTTACTAACTAGTGTATTTTGTCAGGTGTAAAAAAGCTTAATCCTAGTGCAATAGGGCTGGTCTTAACCTAAGGCAATAGGGCCACTATATTACTGTTACTGTTTATAACAAAGAAATCTCAACACGTTATAATATTAATATTACGCGCGGCGCAGCGGCTCGCGCGATGCGGACGGCAGCGCGCACCCGATATGACGTAACAGCGCCCGGCGGCGAGTGCAAAAGAGACGGTTGCGCCGCCCGGTACTTCTGTCCTTATCCGCGGCGCTCAAGCGCACGCCAGATGTTACGGTACAGCCGCGGCGGCGCAAATATGGCTCGGTTTTATGTTTTTTAGCGTCTACCGTCCGCACCTTTTTATTGAGATTTCTTTGTTATAACTTGCAACTACTGTCTAATTATACTAATTCTTAATAACTATGGGATGGGTCAAAAGACCACAATCCCAGTGGCAGCCGCCGAGTATTTTATTTTTCTAATATTTGTCAAATTTATTTTATTTGCGATCTTTTGATCGGTATTTGACCTTTGTGGTGGGAAGAGATTTTTCTTATTTTATAATTGTCTGCCCTTTATTGGGCCCTAAAAATGGTACCCTGCTAATTTGCGCGGGGTCCGTGACAATTTTTCTCTTCTACCCACCACTTATAAATTTTTATTTTCGCAAGTTAAAAACTCGGCGGCTACCTTATCTAGTGAAATATGTCCCGCGTCGTCGGACTCCCGGCTGCACTCCCCTCGAACCCGCTGCCTGACTTGGCCGCGGATGTCCGGTTTCGACGACCCCGTGGGCAGACTGGTGTTGATTTTCGGCCCACGCTCCCTGGTTATGAGCCAAGAAGAGCCGACCGAAGCCCCAAGCGTCGGGCTCGTCGATCCGGAACTGATGTCTACGGGAAAGGTGCGCCACGCACCGTTCCGCCAACGATTTCACTCCTTGCCGGGATTCCAATTGGAAATAATCCAATTGGAATTAGTTTATTTCCTTCAGAGTTTCGCGAGTTTTTTGCCTAAAATTTTTCTGATTATACTGTCGCGTAGCTCTCGTAAGCGCGCACAAGATAGCACTTTCAGTTTATGACGTCGCAGCGCTTATTCGCGCGCGGCGGGACTTGAAAGTTTTATACTGTTACGCACCTTTTTCACTAATTTGTTTGTAAAAAATCGAAATAACGTTTGATTGTGAATTTTTCCACTGCACTATGTTCGGGTTTAGTTCGCGGATTTTTTGGTATAAAATTTAATAATTATTTCTCACTAAATCCCACTGAAAGCTATTTTTAAAGCGCCGACTGTGCGGTTAGGCGTCACGGACAGGTGCGTTCTGCTCGGGAGCGTGCGCAAGACTTTTTCGCTTGATTCCATTAAAAAAAAAAAAAAAAAAAAAAAAAAAAAAAAAAAAAAAAAAAAAAAAAAAAACTATTGTTTCCCACACGTGCACTTATCAGCGGGCTGGCGTACGGTGTACTTTATTGCACGACTACTGCTGCATGGCGGAAGCAGCTATATATTGGTAATTTCCTTACTAAGGATGGACTTCCGCAAAATAACGCCTGAATCCATTAGCCACATAGTGGAGAGCATACCCACGCCGCGTCAACTGCTACTTTAGAAGAGCAATCCTTTGAGATACGTCAGTGATGTTGGTTCTTCTGCAGATCTTCTCATTACTGATTAGATCTCGCAGTAAAACTCAGAGCCTAGCCTTCTCTATTGCTATCTGGGTGACCTTGATCCAAATTAAAAAAAAATCCTTATGAGATCCGTAAATCTCGTCTCGGATACGTGTCCATATCTTCAGATTACTGACAAGTAATATGTTACCAGTAACTGGTACGTAGTTTCCTAGCTAACTTATAAACAGACGTACAATACAGTCATTAAAATAATATTACTCGCTTCCAGAGTCGTGTAACTTGAAAATTAATGTGTACACCGAGATCAACAAATTCGTTCCATATTCTCAACTCGGGTAACCCAATTTATTTTCTATTCCATTAAAATAGGGACGATAATTATTTGTACTTTTCGGTAGATGTTAAATTGAACGCCGTCGCTTCTTGTACCTTTGTTAAGGGCTCGGAGAAGGGTTACAGAACTCATTTCACTCCCGCATTATATTTTACTGGAACATATGTTAAAAGTAATTAAAAAGGAACGATGCTTATTTATACGGTTGTATCATCAAAGATAACAGCTATACAATTTAGTAGGATAATATTATTGGTGCTACTGACTAAATTTCATTAGCAGATTCTGTGAGTTTTAGGTGATGGGGCGCAAAGTGCGCTGGTGGGTTCTCGAGGGAGCCTCGCTTCAGGCCACTACTACTATTATACCAGATTCCGAGGACGTTGAGCTATTTGATCACTTCAGTGAATTCTCCATGGAGTGACTAAAAAAGAGGATCCTCAAGGGGAACCTGGGTTTTTTTTTTTTTTCTCGTACCCCTATCTGATTTTTAGGACAGGGACCTTTTTTTACAAATATTTTTTCACAAAGTTTTTTTTATTTCCATAATCATCTGTCATTCATCTTATTATCTTTTATTCTTTTCTCTCTATCTTGTTATATTTCTTTTCTTTTATGCCCTTTTACTCTACTCTTCTTTCTTTCATCCTCTTATTTTGTTTTACAAATCTTATTTACTAGGTATGTTATCACAGTTGTTTACTTATAGTTATTATTTATTTTACTTCAGTCTTTTTTGTTTTCTTTTACCTAGTTTTGTTTTTTGTATTGCTTGTGTTATTATTGTTTTGCAATACTTGAGGAATTCGTTCCTAGTTACACTTTCGCCTATCAGGGAGGCTATTGACTCCTCCCTGATTTGAACCCCAGACCGGCACTCGAAGCCGAACCGGAGTCCCCCGAATGCGGGACACCGGGCCACAAGGTGGATCACGGTCTGGTCCACGCCCGGTTCACAGAAGCACGAGGGGTCCTCCTTGAGTTTAAACCTATGAAGGTACTCAGAGAACCCCCCGTGCCCCGTGAAGAGCTGGGCCGAGACCGCGTCCACCTCGATGCTGCGGAGCACGCGGTAGGCTGAGACGGCGTCCGGGAAAAACATCCTCGTTACCGAAGCCGTCGTTCCTTCCACATACCTCCTGTTCCATTCGTCGAGCGACTCCAGTCTCAGTTGCCGCTTGACGAATGAGATGGGGCATTCCTCATATACAGGTTTGCATTTACTCTTCAGGGCCGCTTCCTTGGCCAGCTGGTCCGCCCTCTCGTTCCCCTCCATCCCCGCGTGCGCTTTCACCCAAAACAACCTTACATCCTTCCCTTTTTCTCTCGCTTTCATCACGTTCTCCTTCACTCTTAACGCTAAGGGATGGAGGGTGTCCGATTTTGCGACAGTTTTGAGGGCGGACCGCGAGTCGCTCAGTATGGCGCAGGCTTGCGCTGACTCGCCGGCCGCGTACCCTGTTGCCTCAGCTAGAGCCAGCAGCTCTGCCTGGTATACGGTGCAGAAGTTGCCCAACTTGAGCTTTTTTGTGTACAGCTCTGCGGCGCCCCGCTTGACGCAGAACGCCGCACCCACCTTATCTTCTATGCGGCTGCCGTCGGTATAAATTACCAAGTCGGCAGCCGCGGTGGCAAGTCGGACTTCCTCCGCACTTTCCCCCAGACAGGAGAACTCCACACCAACTTGACCAGACGGGTGCGGTACTCTCAGGTAGCTGACCGGTACCTCCAGGTCTCGGTCCCTTACCACCTGCCGGGAATGACCCTTTCTTATTTCAAATAAGCGGGCTGCTTCTTGGACCCGAAGGTCCAGGGGAAGCAACCCGGCAAGTATAAGGGCCGAGTGCAGGGACGCGGTCCTGTGGGTCCTCGCGATCTTCTGCGCGAAGCCCCGCTGGACCGCGCCCAACTGCCTGCGGACCAGCAGCTTCCTAGCCGCCGGCGCCCATGCACTCGCTGTATACAAAATCGTCGGCTCCAGCACCGCCAGATACATCGCTCTGATCACCTCCGAGTTCAGACCCCAAGATACCTTCGCAGCCCTGCACAGCTGACGATAGAGGCCCTGTGCCTTCTTGCTCACGTTCTTCACGTGACTGTTGAACGTGAGCCTATCGTCAATTGTGAGGCCTAGTATCCGGACCTCCCCAGTCCGGCCAAGCGGCTCGCCGCCCATGCTCAGTAATGGGTAGTCGAACTTCTGCTTGTTGGTTAGCACCATCACCTTGGTTTTGTGTGGTGCGAACCTCAGCTTGTTCCTAACTCCCCATCTATGAACATGGGCGAGAACGGCATTGGCCCGACTCGAGATGTCCTGGGCCTTCTGCCCCGAGAAGACCAGCACGACGTCATCTGCGAACGCCTGGCAGTGTGTCCCGGTCTTTACCACCTCCTCCAAGAGAGGGTTGATGAGGAGGGTCCAGAAGGTTGGGCCGCCTACGGATCCCTGCACGCACCCCTTGGTGGTCTCTCTGGCCCACTCTGCCCCCGCGTACCGTACGGACACCTTGCGATCGCTAAAATAGCTGTCGGCAAGGCGCCGCAGATTCACGGGGCAGCGAGTTTCTGCCAGTCTGCACCGTATAGCAGGCCACCAGGCGTTATCGAAGGCTCCCTCTATGTCCAATGATACCAGCACTGCGATCTCCTTCTCCTTCAACCGAGTTCGCAGATGCTGGATCAGGACATACAGGGAGTCCTCGGTACACCTCTGCGGCATAAAGCCGTATTGGTGGCTGCTGACATACGGCGCAGTGTACCACCGGATCCTACGGACCATCATTTTCTCTAGGACCTTGCCGAGAATCGGCAAGAGTCCGATGGGCCTGTAGGATTTCGGGTGCGTGTAGTCCTCCTTGTCCGGCTTCCGCAACGCTACGACCACTGCCTCCTTCCATCTCGTGGGGAAGTGGGAAAGCGCGAGACACCGGTTGGAGAGCGCGAGGTACAGAACGGGGTCCACGGCGACGGCCGCACGGCAGATGTCCGCGGTGAGTCCGTCAGAGCCAGGTGCCTTCTTGGCATTGAAGGTCGATACGGACCATCGGAGCTCCTCCATCGTAAACGGGGGATCGCATGTTCCATCATGGTCCCCCGAGTTGACTTCATCGGCTTTAGCTCTTACAGTTCTGTGGTCCGCATTGTCCTTCCCGGGGTCGTCCTCCGGGAAGAAAACCTCCGCCAGCAACCTGGCTGATCCCGCTGCGTCCAGCACTTTACCTGACCCCGATCCCGTCCCACGAGAGACAGGATCCCGTCCCACATGGTCTCGCGATCCTGTCTCTCGCAGAAACGCTTCCAGCTATGGGTCTGAGCGCGCCTCGCCTCGAGGCGGTATGCCTCCTTCGCGTCGCAGTACTCGCGCCAGACCAGCTCCTTACGAGCCGGCCTCGCGGCCCTGATCCTTCTCTTCTTCCTCAAGACATCCGCCTTGAGGAGAGAGAGCTGTTCGGACCACCAGGGCAATTCCGTCCTCTTCCGCTTGGAGGCCTTCGGCAGGACCAACTCGCAAGCGTCCCTCACGGTTTCCACGTACCGACCGACCATGCTGTCCAACGCCCCCTCCTCGGTGATTTGATTCACCTCGGCAGACGTCAGGCAGCGATCCGATAGCAGCCGGGCGACAGTTCGATGGAACTCGCCCCAGTCTGCCCTACGGGTAGTGTACTGCCTCGGGACTTGTCAAGCTTCAGATTGAACACAATTGCCCTGTGATCCGACGAGGATATGTCGTCCACGAGGCTCCAGCCCACCGCTCGGTCGAGCAGGGTGGTCGAGCAAGCAGTAATGTCGACGCGACTGGAGTAGTGCTTACCGCCCCGATACGTATCAAACGTCGGCTCAGACCCCTGGTTCATCAAGTGCACCCCCAGTTGGTCGAGGGCGGCTGCGATCTCCACTCCCCTTCGGTTCGTGGACCGGCTACCCCACCAGGTGTTATGCGCATTGACGTCGCCACCCAGCACCACGTTGGCAGCCCCCAAGCCCTCCACGGCCGAGCCGATCCGGTCCAGGTATGGTCCGACGGGCGTATTAGGCTCCAGGTAGACGGACACCACCCCTATCTCCCAAGCCCCAGTCCTCAGCCTGGCCACGGCAACGTTGCCAGACGTGAGTTGGGGACATTGAGTGATGTCGATGGTGTCGTCGAATAGCACAATGGCCGCCTTGACAACCTCACCGTTGCCTCGCGCGACACATTGTACCACCCTTGTCCCTGGGTAGTGCCTCATCTCGCCAATAGCGCCGATATACGGCTCCTGGACCAATGCGAACGCCCAGCCTCTCTTCGGCGCTTCGCATATCAGCTCGGCAGTAGCGAGCTTGGACCTTTGCAGGTTTAGCTGCGCCACGCGGTACTGGTGGTGCCCTGCGCGGAGAGTGCGGTGAGTCACCTGGGTGCCCTTAGCAATACGCTACGGACGCCCGTGCAATGGTGTCCCACTTTCTCCGCACAGGACAGTCTTCGTCGAATGCGCCGTGGTCCCACCGGTCTGCCTTAGCTAGTCGGCAGTTCCGGCAGGCGGGAGGTTTCCCGGCTTGCCGATCCGGACACTCGGCGCGTAGGTGCCGGCCACCACAATGGCTGCACCGGTCTTCGCTCTCTGTGCAATGCCGTTTGGTGTGGCCGTAACCTAGGCACCGAGTGCACTGGACCAGCGGGGAGTGATCATGCACCCGCACTCGCTGGAGGTCCACGTGCATGTAGCCCGCAGCCGTCAGCCGTCCCCAGAGAGCAGGCGACACGCGCATGACCACATGGACCGTCTGCACGTTTCGCGCCCTCCTCCTGAACCTCACCTCTGCCGTCTGATCCTCCTCAGAGACGTCGACCAGCAGATGTTTATTCTGGGTCTTGATGGCCTTCACTATCTCCTCGTTTGTATTATAGGCCATCACGTCTCTGAGCAGCACCAGCGGATCCTTGTTCTTCACTTCCTCGAGGCTCAGATCCTTTCTTGCCTTCTTCAGTCCCTCACGCACCCTCCGCAGCTCAGCCTCTGTGCCGCAGCCCAGAATGACCCGGCCGTCCCGCACCCTGCGGACTCGGTCGACCCTTATGCCGGTCTGGGTGGCGTTAAGGGCTTTTCTAATCTTCCCCAGGACCTGTTCGCCCGTGTCGGTCCCCGACGAGACCGCCACCGAGTGCTTAGGTTCGCACCCCGGTGGCGGCCTTTTTGCCGGGCCGGCCGCCACGCTCGCGTACTAGGGGAACCTGGGTTAGGGCTGTCACTGGTGGATAATAACCGCTTAGCGTTCATTTAGCCGATTGCTACTGTTCTGCTAAATGGATAATATTGTGTATATATTAGGACCATGAATAAGTTCTCGCTGTTTTTTGAAAGATGGCGTTGCGGCACTCTGTGCCTGGAATTTCGTACGGTAACAAATCACCAAAGTAGTGGTATATGTAACTCAAATTATAGTAGAATAGAGTTTACCACAGTGTCAACTACATATTTATTTGCCTTGTGTGAAAATGTGTACTTTTGTGCCAAATAAAGTGTTTTTGCGAAGAATTTTATTGCACTGCTTTATTCAGAAAAAATCTGCAGCAGAAGCATGCAGAATTCTCGTTGAGACATATGGTGACAATGCTTTGTCGAATACAAAGTGAGAAGTGATTTGAGAGTTAGGTGCAGGCGTTTCATTTAACTGCAATGAATTTAAAAGGGACAGCTATATGTTACGGTCAAATATATGTGACTTAGGCACAGTATTGAAAAATAAACTCTGTAAGAAAGGTCCTTCCGTACACTCTAAGTATCGAAAGCAACCATCATATACAAACTATTTTTTTACTGCATTTCTGTAAGATCTATGTTTTAGGATTTTGTATATAGCCATTGAAAAATAAGATCTACATTCAAATAAGATTGACTTAAGATCAAAAATTTGTTTCTTGTTTAAAAAAATAGGTAGAAAAAACAGGCAATGCTCGAAGAAAGATCTTGTTAATATTAAAATCGGGCACAATACCCTTCAATGGTCGAATAAAAGAGTTTGAATCTGATATCGCTTTGAGGCCCAAATAAAATTTTGCCACTCAATAATATTAAAAGTTTTGATTACTTAAGGCTTCGGATTTGAAAGCAATACAATGTTCTACGAAGCTTTCGATTATGTAAAACAAAACAATTCAAATTTTAATTTGAGTAAATCCGTTACGACTTGTTATAGATATTTCTCTTTGTTTTACGCCTTTCGCATAAAAGCATCTACGAAATTTCTTAATAACTTTTTTATTTATTGATTTCTCTTAATAAAGAGGTTAGATAGATCAAAATCCTGGTAAAACCTTACTTTTCCTCTGTGTTCGGCACTAATCGGTGTAACATAACTCCTGAAGATACCCCGTGGAGGGGTGAAACACGTGTTGAGTAATTTGGTGGTGGCGATTGTGTGATTCGCATTGTTTGCCGCATACGCATTTATCAGCGGGCTGGCGGGCGGTGCATTTCATTGCACGACTACCACTGCATGTGCGGAAGTGGTTAAATATTGGTCCTTTTCTCATTTAGGATGGACTTCCGCGAGGTAACGCCTGATTCCATTAAAAAAAAAAACCTTACTTTGTTCGATCCAATTATTAGTTGTTAAAGATAAAAAATGCAATGGTTAATGTTTGATTTAGAATCCTTGGAGAAATATGTGTTTATAATTATGTATTTAATTTTGACTTCACTATTTTATCGGTATAAGGGCTTCCATCGCTGAACATAGGCCTTCTCTATGAATATCAAATGAGATCAGTTCCAAACAACCGTGTTCCAGCAGCTTCCAACGACTAGCACTAGCTCTTAATATAAAAAGATAAATAAAGTGTACGAGTATGTAATAAAAATAAGTCAAATAAAATTGTAATCAAGGAATTTAGATGGGAAGAAAGACGAAGTATGGAAAAAAATTTTCAAATGAGTAAAGAAAGAACATGTGAAGCCATTAAATATATTGTGAAGGAAAGAAAAAGTGTTTAAATAATAAAAAAAAAACTTGATAAAGTCAGTTATTCGAAATTTTACGTCCCTGTCTCACACATGGCAGAGGGAACGAGAGGTTTCCAAAAACGCGGATAGAGATAAGTAATTATATACAACAGCACTATTAGTTTTTAAATGTGAACACAGTGCACTCTATTCTAACATACAGGGAATGCACATAAAGTAAGTGTTTTTAAAATGTAAAATTAGGAGAAAATTATAAAAATAGCAGCTTTGTTAAAATAAGTGTAAATTAAGTTAAAAATATTAAGGCTGATAATTATAAAGTTCAATTGAAGAAGTAGTTTTTTATTCTTTATATAAAAATATATAAAAAGTAGAACCTTTTTATATATTTTTATATATTAGGGAGTAGAAGTTTCAAGCTACTTTTGTTTACGAGAGAAATAAAGTAAAGTGTAAAAGGTGATCAAAAATTGACGAAAAATAAAAACATTTATGAAGGATATATCGAGAAAGATAAATATTCTATTATTTTTTATTTTATTAATATATAAAACATGAAAGCAAATTACATTATAAAACTAAAGTAAGTTATAATAATGTAAGCATACTAACGCGAGTACTGTTGCTCACACTAAGCAAGGCCTGTACAGCGGGGGCAGTAGCAGTGAGATTCACGGATTAGGATGCACGGTACCATACAAAATAAGATACACGCAGGAAAAAAAATAACACTTAGTTCGGAATTTAAACTCTTGAAGAGACAATAGATATTTAATTCTTGGTTGAAAATAAGGTAACAGACCCAACTATTATTGTATCGCTTTAAAAATGTTTTCAGCTTCTTCATATGATGGAGATAATAACAACGTGACAATTTTGCGATTGGTAACTGTAATCTTGGACGGTGCAGCCAAATATCATTTGGAAGCTTTGGACTCAGTTGACCGAAGAGCCCGTAGGTTAATTAGCAACGAAAACTCTTTAATAGCAGACTACACACCCTTGAGCATCGTGATCGAGTTGCCAGCTTAGCGGTTTTAGAGGATGTACTTTGGAGATCGCTCGAAGGCTCTTTTCGAACTGATTGAGCCATCTCTACACCTTTATCGGACTACAAGGCGCAGGTAAAAGTTTCATCCATACGTTGATGACATACTAAACGTTTTTACAGCTCGTTTTGGTGAGAGTCGCCAAAATTTGGAACGACCTACCTGGGTCTGTTTTTCCTAATGAGTTGAAATCTGGAGCATTTAAGAATAGAGTGAACAAGTTTCTTTTGGATGGGCGTGTACCGCCTTCGTCTTCATCTACACTTTCCATCAGATGAGATGGAAGACAAACGCCTATTTCATTACAACTATATAAAAAAAAAAACTGAAAACTCGCCTGCTCAACATGAGATGGTATTCTTTAAATGCGATAGTGGTTCTATGTGTGAAGACGCCCAAGTTTAGAATAAACAGCTTACGCATACTTAAGATATTTACTTCTTTACAATAATAAACATAAGTAATACTTAAATTATTTAACCTGATATTTTACCGTCCCTACCCCATGCAACACAGAGTAAACGAGAACCTGCAAAACAGAGGCAAATAAAAAAAACCCAACCGAATGTCCACTTCGTGGTTGTCTTCGATCCTGTGGTTATCTGTTCTACTTATAATGTCATCTGACTCATGCCAATTCAATTTTCGAACACGTTCTGCTACGTACATCGTCTTTACAAAGGCATACTGCGAAAAGCTTTCCTTCTTATGTTTACTAAATTCGTAATACTTAATAATCTTACAGGTGCGTGTATATACTTATAATCGTAACAAAAACTTCATTACCGCAACATATCCGATATATTAAATATTGACAACTAATTATTCTGTATACGATAATGAAAGGAAAGGTAAAGTCAAAAGTTTAGTAATAAATAATTGACGACTTAACATGTTACGTGCGAAATCTCTTGTTCGCATCCAAGTTATTTTGTTTGGTTTAAATAGCCTCGCTTTTAATGCTATACAAGATAACGATGTAATACTTAATTTTTAATCATCATGAACCCTTTCACTCTCGTTCCAAAGTAAATAGTTAATATAAAGCCTTCATATGATTTACTTTAGATATTTTGAAAATGGAATATCGTTACGATACAACACGATACAACGCGACCCGAAACAACACGACACGATACGAAGAGAGACACGAGAACATGAAATGACCCCCGGACCTGATGGCATCTCCGACTGAGTCCATAAAATTCTTCCCCGCACCTCATACTTTTCCTAGTATCAATCTTTAATTCTCCCATCATCAACTCCACCTTTCCTAAAGTATAGTAGAAAATAGTGGTAAAAGGAATGTCTTCGCCCTATCCCGTTGCGGCAGAGAAAAGAAGGAAGTAAAAAAAGGACTAATATATAGCTACTTCCGCTATGTAGCAGCATTCGTGCAATAAAGTGCACCGCCTGCCAGCCCATTGATAAATGCGCATGCGGCAAACAATGCGAATTACACAACTACCACGGTGTTTCACCCCTTCACGGGGCACCTTCAGGAGTAATGATACTCCGATTAGTGCCAAACTCGACTAACTGACTCGAAACACGTGTTGAGAGAGTGCACGACTACTGCTACATAGCGGAAGTAGCTATATATTAGTCCTTTTCTTACTTAGGATGGATTTTGCAAAGTAACGCTTGAATCTATTAGATAAAGAAAAGAAGAGTCACAATCCGGGCACACTGTCCCTACCCGATCGCAGCATCCCAAGGATGAAAACGATCAAATACTTAGGTATCACTTTTGATTCTCAATTCTCCTTCTGCCAACTCATGAGCTTTGTCAGGAATAAAGCCTGCACCAACTTATGTAAGCTTTATCCCCTCCTGTGCTCCTCGAGCAAGCTGCCTCTCCGAAAGTCCACCTCTATAAGAGTTGTGTGAGACAGTACACTTCACTCATTACACTGTTCTTATTTTAATTTTCACACTAATTTTAAATTTAGAATTCTATGTACTATACACAGACCCTTCTGTTCCATGAAATCATGTCAGATGAATCTGTAAAAGCCTTAATGCCAACAGTATAAATTGCATCCAAAACAATACACGAAACGAGACGAGACGAAACAAAATCTAAACGAAAGGCGTTTTAATTTATATTCCTAAATTAATTATTCTTTGTGACAAAAGTAAAATGTACATAATGCAAATTCAACCTTTAGGTAAACATCTCAAAGGATTCTAAAGGTAAAACAAATGTTATCCTGACATTCGAGATTATATAATTTGCATTGCTAAATTCTAATTTAAAATGGACGAAACGGTTAAAATTCTGTACACGGAATTTGTTCAACGCCAGCCATTTGAATTTTTTAACTCGGAACTCTTAACAAGTGATAATGATACTTATTGTAAATAATTGTTGGTTTCATAAATGTATATAGGGTGATTTAAACAGGTGAGGCGATGTGTAAATGCAATGTTTTATGTTGAATGTAAGCTGAATGATAGAAAATATGAAGAATGATAGAGGAAATAAAAAGAAAATTGTGAAGGATGAGAGAGGGCAAGTGTTAGTATTGTGTAATACCGAAAACAAGATGGAGGAAGAAGAATTAAAAAATATGATTGCCGGAAATAGAGAATAAGATGGTGTGAGAAGAGTTCGAAAATATATACACTAGAAGAGACGGTTGTAGAGGATACCCCTGTTCTATTTATAACTAACTGCGCCCGCGACTTCGTATTTGTGGAATTTTACAAAAAAAATTATTTAGTTAAAGAATTTTATAATATAATGGCAGCCTAAGTTTCTTCTTATTATATCAGCTACTTGCCGATATAAATAAAGTAAAAATTGGTCAAGCCGTTACCGAGATTAGCCGGAATAAACAAGCAGACAGACATAAAATTTTAAGTTCCATTTTTGTATATGTACCGTATATACGTGTGATTTTTATATGTACACTAGCTGATCCCGCAAACGTTGTTTTGCAAAAAAATATTTTTAATTTTCTATTTAAAAATAAGGGTTGATCGTAGAGGGGTGAAAATTTAGGGTTTTTGTATGTTGTATCATAAAAAAATAAAAACAAAAAATTTCGTCAAAAAAATAAAAAAATTTTTAAGGGTGAACAACCCTTATCACTTAGGGGTATGAAAAATAGATAGTAGCCGATTCTCAGACCTACTAAATACGCATATAAAATTTGGTAAAAATCGGTCAAGCCGTTTCAGAGGAGTTCAAGTCCGAACACCGTGACACGAGAATTTTATATATTAGATATGCATGTAGCAAAAAGCTGTTATTTTAATAATAAAAACAGACTCTAAAGTTTTATTAATATTTATAGTTAATTGTGGCCATATTAAGAATGAAATGCGTGTCACAAAACACGAGAGATCGTTGTAACGAAAGCAAACTTTAAAATATTCAAAAGTTCCGAATTAAATGAGATACTGGAAACTATCAGTCGGGCCTTTTTTAGGCAATGCTCTGACTGAATAAACAGCCTTTGCGAAAGTAAAACTAAGGCACGTATTATATTACAGATTCCCAACTTTAATATTTAAAGTTAACATTCCCGCGGATTATTTAATATAGGTCGACATCTCTGATGTTTTTTAAATAAATATTTATAGGACACTTTTGCTCTCGCATGTATTTTAAATGTCATGATGCAGAATAGTCGTAGTTTGTCTAGTATGAAAAATAAGATAATATGATATTTAATGGAATCAGGCGTTACCTCGCGGAAGTCCATCCTAAATAAGAAAAGGACCAATATTTAGCCACTTCCGCACATGCAGTGGTAGTCGTGCAATAAAGTGCACCACCCGCCAGCCCGCTGATAAATGCGTATATACAGAGGCGTCCTTGTGCTTGGCACTAATCGAGGTGACATAACTTCTTAAGATGCCCCGTGGAGGGGTGAAACACGTGTTGAGTAATTTGGAGGTGGCGGTTGTGTGATTCGCATTGTTTGCCGTATACGCATTTATCAGCGGGCTGGCGGGTGGTGCATTTTATTAGAAGACTAGCACTGCATGTGCGGAATTGGCTAAATATTGGTCCTTTTCTTATTTAAGATAATATGAAAAAATATGAAGTGTGTTTAGGTAAAGTAATCAAGAAAGTTAAAAAGAAAGTTAACCACAATTTGAGTAACATTCTAAAGTTTATTTTGAAGTATCTCAAAATCTTTTAAGACCTTACATAACAAAAAATAATAAAAAAATATATACAGAAACACATGTCGCAAAAGTGTTCGTCTACCATTGACTCTCATGCAAAGTAGTTCGTCTACCACTTAGTTGTGTACAATTTATGCCTTTACTTTTAATTACAGCTTTGAATGATTGCGACCAATGCTCCATCCTCGTCGGTCGTGATTGACTCCCACACAGCAACGAGTTTAGCCTTCAAGTCGCTCTTCGATCTTGATGGATTTTTGCGAAGAACTTTCTTCATTTTCCACCACAGGGTCTCAGATAAGTCTGGGCTTTTAGATGTCCATTCTATAATTGGGATGCTCTTTGACAGAAGCCATGTTGTTGTTCTTGCAGTACGACAGGAAGCACCGTCTTGTTGATAAATTTAAGAATCACGATGTTTGAGTGACGGAATGGAGGTCAGTAGACTTTCTTCCGAAATAGTTTAATATTTTCTTGCATTATTGGCACCATCCACAAACTGAATCCCAGCAACACCTTGTGAAAACCATGCAGCCCCGTATCATAAGAGAATCTGGAAACTTAAATGTTCATTTAATGCAATCAGTATAAAATTCTTCATGTTCATTTTCTTTCATCACCTACTGTGACTTCAAATTTGGACTCGTCACTCCATATGATACTACGCCACTGATCAGAAGTCCTGTTTAAGTGATCACGAGAAAAATTCAGCCTTTTTTTATTTTGTAAGGCTGTCTATAGTGGTTTCTCCTTACGTGTAAAATCCGTAACCCATTCTTTTTAACACTTGTACATGTGTCAATTGAGACATTTTTGTTTATCATGTCTCTCCATTGCACCGAGCGTTCTCTAGCTCAAGCTTAACGATATTTTTCATAATTTTCTTGAGGTTTTCTGTTTCACTGGTGATACGGGGTCGGCCATTTTTTTTACAAGCAAAAAGTATTTCCATTGTTTATATAGTGCTGAATAATAGATTTCACTGTAGATATTGACGGTGTCAAGTCTTTCTAGATTTGGTATCTTGAATTACCCGCCTCAATCCACAAACGATATTGCTTTCGAAATTTTTCACCCACTGGTTTACACACGCACACCCACATGCACACCCACACGCACACCCACACGCACACCCACACGCACACCCACACGCACACCCACACGCACACCCACACGCACGCACACACACGTACGCACGCACGCACGCACACACACCAAAACATACACACACACACACAGTTAAAGATATTAACCCATTTTCAAGGTGACCATATAATTCCAGGATGACAAATTATAATGAATATAATTTTTGAATAATTACTCGACAAACATTCGCGCGGTACCGTTGCGTTGCAATGAATTAATATATTTAAGGTGTAGCTAATCCGGCCGACACCGGAGCGTTAATTGTCATTATCCGGCACTTACCCGGATTATCGGCGCAGGTTCAGGTTTTAATCCGGGCATAATCTAACAATGGATGTACACCCTATATTTACAAAATTAACTAAACCCACAAGAATAGCGTTAGAACGTTGTTTAAATACAATTTGAAAAATATGTATCCGCAAATGATATTTGGGTAACAGAACATGTCACATTAAAAAACAAAAACTTTAATAATTCCGAAATTATTTTTTGCTCGCGTTTTACATGATACAGTGTTTACTAAGTACTTTAATCTATTTACTAACTTTAATTGTACACTACTGAACTAAGTTGAAGTCAACTAACTATTATGATTATTTTTTTATAATTATTAGAGTCTTGTTTGTTTTTAACGCCACCCTAATAAATTTTCAGTGTGTGTGTGTGCGTGTGTGCGTGTGTGCGTCTCTCTCTCTCTCTCTCTCTCTCTGTGTGTGTGTGTGTGGCAAAATAATGAACTATAAACTTAAATATTCTCTCATATATATATATATATATACATATACAACTCTAAGAACAGATTTTACCTACATTAGTGAATTAGCTAGATTACAAACAGAATTTATGCTCCAAATGTTTTCTGTGAACACTTAAAACTTTATGTTAGTTGAACTAAAATTTTATGCAACTGCAACCGAAGATATAAAAAGATTCAAGGCTATATATTTATTAAACACCGATGTTGCTGTGACACATAATTTCCTTCGGAAGCGCTCGAAAAAGAAGAATCGAGTAAGATCTTATCCGCAACGGCTCGAGTCGGAGATCATTTCAAAGGGAAATCAAGATAAATGCATAGTCTAAAATGTTTAATACTCCGTAATCGATTCGTGGTATAGAATATTTGCGAAACTAGTATCTGATTTAAGAATTGATCGTATTTAAATTCGATTACACGACTGATTTTTGTTAAAAACTAATATTTAAAAACATATACATGGTGATTGGTTTTTGGTGTAAAATATTGTAAAGCCTGAATGTATAGCTCATCTACTGTCAGTCAGTATGGCACATCACATCAACGGTTTCATAAAAAATACATTTAAAATACTTTTAAGTTTAACGGTTTTTTGATACCCATATTATGGTGGTTGTGAAAAAATATGTACCTAGTCCGCCATATTGGAACGGCGTCCATCTTGAATTTTAATTTTTGACATAATCATCGTGTTTCACTAGTGTAGCCCTTTCATTTGATACCCATATTGAGGGGGTTAAGGAAAAATATGTAATCCGCCATTTTGTATCGGCGACCATCTAAGATTTATAATGTTATTGATTTTATTATATTGTATTATCATCTAAATTAAATGTGTCTACCAAATTTCAGATCAATCTGACAACTGGAAGGTGCTTAAATTTCAATTTATAATTTTCACCCAAACAAATAAATTCCGTACGGGTCAAACTAAATAAAATCGTTTAATAATAAACAACGTAATGATAATTTAGTCCAAAATCATTTTAAATATTTAATTACTATCTGTCCCTGTAAACTAAATACTGCGCAAGGTGTCAGCCTGCCGCATTATAATAAAAAAAGAAATATTAAGTTAATACTTGCTGTTGAGAGTCTTAAAATACAGGATGATTTGTTATGGATGTATCTTTAAAGGAGTAAATATATAGTTCATTTGATGTCAATATGGTACACGATACACAAATATATAATAAGAAAAATAATTTTTAAAATTCTAATTGTTAAATATTTTAATTTTTTACTATTTACTGTCTAACACCGCAGATCTTGTTCTAGCATAAGTTATTGACATATCCCGTTCCAATAAATAAAATTAATGTAACATATCTATATACATATATATATCACTATGCACACATTAAACAGGACGATTGTAAAGCTTCAAAGTTTATTGCTTACAAATAAACTATAATTCCTTTAACCGCCTTTACACCTATTTTTAATCATCCTGTATTCCAATTATCGCCTTGGGTCATGTATTAGAGTTATAGATGGAATGCACACAAATTACATTATAGCTAGAATTAGTAAATAAGTTTAGATATTAAGAATAGGATAAAAAATATCGAATAGCAAGAGCAAGTAGGGGTAGGTAATTACAAATATATTAATTGTAATTGACAATAATCAATCTATAATTAACGCAAACTAATAAACGTTTTTAAGCTTTTATTAAAATATATCGATGGAAACTTTCTGAAAATTATCTGTAATCCTACTGTATGTGTTTAAGATAAAGATAGAATTCATATATTTAAAATTGTAACTTTTAATAGAACTCTTATTGATCGACAACTTATTATCTATTTTATTTCTGATTCTGCTCTGTTTTGCAAGGTGTTATCAACAACATGTATTTTAATAAAGCTTAGATTTACATATATACACTTTATCAAATATAGCCCAAACGAAATAAAAAAGCGACATCCCTGCCAAGGATTCTTGTCATTTAAATATTCGTTTATTGAATAATAATCCTTTTCCGTCAATTTATTCTTAATATGCGTTTTTAATTTTGTAAATGGTATTCCAATAAGTTTTTTTGAATTTTATAAAATCTGATTCTGTATATCACAAATGAATTAAAGAATTTTGCAGTATATACTTTGGTGCAGCCAGTTTTTGACGGTGCGTTATAAATACTCTATTGACGTACCCTATTTTTTAATTTATTATAATTATAGTAAACATACAGTATATTATAATTAACAGGATGTTATGAGGGCTCTGTAAGAGTAACCTCCTTAAAATGATTTGTAAGAAAAGGACCAATATATAGCTACTTCAGCTATGTAGCAGTAGTCGTGCAATAAAGTGCACCGCCCGCCAGCCCGCTGATAAATGCACATGCGGCGAACAATGCAAATTACACAACTACCACCGTTAAATCACTCAACTCGTGTTTCACCCTCCAAGGGGCATCATCAGGAGTAATGTTACACCGATTAGTGCCAAACACAGAGTCGTTTTGAGATTTTTCAAGTAGATTAATTGCTTTAAGCTATAGCTGGGTTGGTTCTCTTTTGCAAAAGCCCAAAAAAGGATTTGCTTACTCGATGAAGTAGTGTGTTAATAGTGCTTCTCGTGTTAAGTTTCGTAACATTATATCTTCAAGGAAAAAATCACGATTTAAAAAAATAAACAAATATAACCACAACTAAAAAGGGTTTAGGTAGTGTGCTCTACATAAAAAAAAATGTTTGCGTACATACAGTTCGACGTAATAACATCTCATTCAAAAAAATATTTTTTTTTTTATTAAAACCTCTTTCGCAATCATAATACGTTATGTACACAAAACGTTTAGAAAAAATACGCATATGCATCGGGCTTTTAAACGTATTACGCTTTTTCTAGAAAATCTTTTGCTTTTTTTTTCTTTTATAAATATGTTACGTAAGTATTTCTTTCTTTTATATAAATGCATCGATGTATTCTCTTAACATGTTTATTTTGACTTTCAATTTTTATTAAAATTTTAAAATTACTTATTTATATATAAGGTTACAAGATTATATTCAATGCAATATTTTTGCCATAAAAATACAGAGAATTTGAATGAATATTACGGGTTTTAAAAACAGTTCAGTATCAATCGTAAATATTCAATCAATAATTATTCAAAGAAATAGTGCCATAATATAAACCAAATTGCAGTTAACGTTATGACATTTAATGGAATCAGGTGTTACCTCGCGGAAGTCCATCCTAAGTAAGAAAAGAACCAATATTTATAGCCACTATATTACCCACTTCCGCACATGCAGTGGTAGTCGTGCAATAAAGTGCACCGCCCGCCAGCCCGCTGTTAAATGCGTATGCGGCAAACAATGTGAATTACACAACTGCCACCGTTAAACCACTCAACACGTATTTCACCCCTCCATGAGGCATCTTCAGGAGTTATGTTACACCAATTAGTGGCAATACAGACTCTGTGTGCGGAAGTGGCTAACCTTCGTATGGACAAGCTTGGGATGTATTTAAAAATATTTCAGACTGTACACACCCACTACCAGGTATAGGCCTCCCCCAAAGATATCTATGGAGGATATACTATAATCGCCACGCTTGGCAGGCGGGTTGGCGATCGCAGCGTCGTATGGACACAAAGGACACTGCTACCACTCATCTGAAAACTTATTTCTGAGCAGTTGCAATCACTTTGTTTTTTCTCTGTTGATGTTAGCCCTAGGTCTTTTACAGCTTCATCGATACTGAGTTCACGGAGCAGAAGGGTCCGTGAACTAGATTTAAAAACTAAAAACTAAATCTGGTAGGGCGCCTACCAGTTGCACGGGGATGCTCGCACGTTGTTAAGGCTCTTCGCGGTAGAGCTGTGAAAGGGCTTTGCTGGAGTGTCCTTGCGGGTTGGGATGGCAGCGTGGACCAACCACGGTCCGCCCACGCTGGTCGTTAGGGAGCGGGCGGCCGCTCACTAAAAACGGGTGTTGTGGAGTTGCAATCATTTCATCTTTGTATAATATCACTAATTAAAATACAATTATTTACACATTAAAAAAGATTGATTTCACTAACATCAACTCCTAGATCACCACATATTCCGACGTTTGACAAACAGACGTTTGGAAAATTTTATAGACAGTCGTGAAAACCTAGGACAAAAATATATCTGCTTTTCTAATGCCGGGAAGTTTAAAATGACAATTTCACCTTATGCTCACAGTAGTATTTAAGTTATAAGCGAATAGCGCACACCTAAAATGTATTCTGCTAACATTGATTACAAGACAAAATTTATTTATACAAGTCTATCGTGGTTTAAAAAATTTACCTGCCATTCATTACCATCTTACTTTAACAGTATAAATTTATGTTGTATCTATGTCTTAAATTTTCAAATGTGTTTTTCTGAGCCTATTCCAAAGGATATATATTGGTAACGTTCCTTCATTTGTTTGTATATAGATAATAATTAAAAGAATGTATATCTCAGTGATTCCCGAAGTGGTCTATATCGACCCCTAGGGGTCTATGACAACCTGTAAGGGATCTACGTCAGCGAAAAAAATATTTGGGGTCCATGAAATGAAAATGGGGGTCCACGATAGTGGATCTCAACACATACACTGATAGTGCATATTTACTTACATCATACTATCCCATAATATCAAAATATTTACATTATTTATAAAAGTACCTATGAAGTAAAAAAAATATTATATATGTTTACAAAATTGTGTAAGTTGTAGGATGTTGGTATTCGCTTTGTGGTCGCAATATATTTTGAACTTATAAAATCCTGATAGTCGCAGTCTCTGAGCTTCGCTACCTTGCACTAACTTGTTTAATTCGTCACTCTATGAATACGAATGTGGGACAAACAAATAAATTTAATGGAAATCAATATCAGGTAAGTAGGGGGTCTACCCAACTCGGAAAATCATGGCAAGGGGTCTACGACACAAAAAAGTTTGGGGAACTCTGGTAAATCTTTTAAAAATGTTTTAAATAATAAGTTAAATGAAAGAGACAGCCAATTATCCGCAACCGGTTAAGCAATATCATCAATATTTCCGAACGTATTTCATTTAGTTAATAGATAATTCAATTTAAAATCCGTTTCCCAGCAGACTTACTTCAAATAAATCCATTAAAAATATATAAACGAACGAAATGAAGAACAATTTTCATTGAATACGGTGCGGTTTATATAAAGGCGGAAATTAATTTCCTCCTCTTTCAAAAGTCACTCGGTGACGTCACCAACTTTGAGATGATATAAGCATGCGTTTAGATGTACATGAAATTTCGGTAGCTTATATAAAGTATATTATATATATGTATACATGAATCTTAATTTTTACCTCATAAGTAACAATTGAATGAATTTAAATAACTTTATATGAAAATAACATCGTCTTGTAGATCCGTTCAATGTTCTTTACAAATATAAAGATAAGGATACTTACACACACACGTGTATGTACAATTAAATAGAGTATGTTTTTTGATGTGTGACATTTATGTATATTTTTAATTTATTTATATATCCAAACATTCATGTGAATTGGCTTTACATTTGTAGTGATCACCTATGTACAAGTTATTTATGCTAGAAGAGACAGTACCAATTTAAACTCATCGTTACATCTTTCAGTATTAAAACTCCCTGGTTTCCAAACAAAAGACACATACGCAACAAACTCAAATGATTTTTGGCCACTTTCACAAACATCTTCAATACAAGTTTTTTTTTTAAATATGTTTTTTAACTGACATCACTTTTAATGTCGTGTCATAACATCGAATGCGAACCTGTTACAAAGAGTCCATGTGAAACTTTTAATAGATGCCTATATAGACATCCTATGGCAGAAATATTTGCAATGGCAGCTTTGGTACAGCTTATTTTATTCGATGTCTTGTAAATACACTAATCTAATGTAAATACATCTAATCTTGTTTATGAAAGACCCCAGGACCAAAAAATGTAAAGTTAAAAAAGCTCTAAATATCGTGGAGATCTTTAAAAAAATTATCAAATATATATATATATATATATTAAACTACTTATACTTTATTTTAAACACGTACAAGGTAACATAATCAACGCTGATATTTAAAAATGAAGTTATTCTTGATTTAATACCTAAAAAAATATAGAATTAAGGTTTTATTCCCGACAGTTATTCTTATATACCGTAAAAAAAAGAACTTTCACAGCGAAAACGTAAAAACTTACGATTCACGTCACAATTTTTTCTTGTCGGGCCTCTCATGTTGATGACTTAGTAAGTGTGCTCGACTCTCTATCAAGATAAGGGGAAGTAATAAAACGTGGATTGACCTACTTTTATCAAAAATCCATTTTTAATACGTTACTCTTAAAGATTATCTTTAATACAGGTTCATTAGTGACAGAAGTGTATAATGTACAGTTAGATGTAACTTTCACGATCAATTTAACCATTAACCACCCAAGTTTAATTAAAAAAAAAATTATTTATAAATTGCCTAATACATATACTAAAGCGATTATTAAAACATATTTTACCAAACTAACGTTCATAATGAAATCGTTAAGAAGTATTTTTTACGAATTGTTCATTGTAATGTCATATTTTAAGTATACGAGTATATTTTTTTAGACACATCCCTAGAGGAAGCTGTGCTTCTATCGGCATCCTTGCTCTACCGCAGTCTTGTGTCTTCGAGCTTCTGCTTTTATCAGGTCGGCATTGAGAGGACGATGAGGACCAATGCTATGCAGTGGGCATCTAACAGTTGACCTGATGATCACATGAAAGTGATATAATATACAACCGTAAAAGGATGCCCACAAAATGTTACTAATTCTATACAGAGTAGAGAAATTTACAATAAACTCATGTTTATTTATAATGATAACTTTATATACAATGTCAGAAAAGCCTATGTAGGTGTAGAAACAAATTAAGTTTTGTCATATTATGACTTGGTATTCTTTAATTTTAAATGGTACGAAGTTTCCAAATGCGCCCTGAAGGGTGAGCTACAAGAACCTGTATAGGTTCAAATTCAGAGAGAAACCCTCATGCATCTGTGATCCAGATGTGGATCAGAGCGTGTTGCACCTGAACAGGTTGTCTCGTAATCGCAGCGGTAAAAGCAGAACCGGTCTGGATTGGCAGAGAGAATCGAGGAGGAGAATATTGCCTCACTGGTGAGTAAAGAAGAATGCCACCAGAGTTTTTTGGACTTTTGCAAAAATGGTACTAGGAAAAACAATAAGAAGGAATAAAATTATAAAAATAATAAACAAAATTAATAAAATAGCTGTGATATTAGAAATGTAAATTAATTGCGATATAGATAGTAAGAAAATAAATTAGAATTAAGTATAAATAAATTGTAAAACCAGTAATAAAATAATAAACGTGAAATTGTAGAACTTTGGAGCAAAGACGATGGAAGCGAGGCGATCTATGGAAGGAAAGCATGGAAAGGAATGAATGGCAATTGAGAAGGTCAAAGAAAATTATGGAAATCTATTTAAATTAGGTGAAAAATTACTATATATGTAAAGGCGTAGGGAATGTAGTCATGTATGTCATGATAGAAGTTGAACGAAAGAGTCCAAAAAGGGAGCCATAAAAAATCAGAGGAACAACAAAATCAGTTTGGTTCATTTTAAATAATCAGTTTCCCTTTAAAAATTGTAACAGAGTTTTGGAAGCTATTGTACCTTGTTCCTGTCATATTATAAAAACAATTAACATGTACGAAACTTTTCGTGGAACACGCGTTTAATTTTGTTTATACCGTTACAAACTTTTCGAAATGAGGTTACGTATAATTATAAAACTAGCCCATATGTTTACATATTGAAACAGAAAGTACAATATGTAATTTTTTTAATTATCGTTACAAAGCACGAGTTACAGAACCCTCTAAACAATAAACACGGAACCCTAGGATCAAGAAGTGCCGTAACACGCGCGATCTCGAAGTTATTTAATTTTTTTGTACGGTTCTCGGACATTCTTGTACTATCTCAAACTTACTAGAACCTTATCCGTAGTAAAAATAGGTGTACTCCCCATGTCGACAGTTCAGTGTTGTTTTTCGAGTTATAAGATTAAGATCTACGATCAGTGATACAAAGTGACTATTTGGTAAATTACTTGTACAGTGATTTCTTGAGCGATTTGAAAGCGAAGTTTGGACTAAGCGAAAGTATTCTGTGTTGAAGTAGGGTGACCATGTGATTTTTCAATAAAGGACTCCTTGTGAATCAGAGGTGTTTCATTTCGAATTCAAAGTACATAACAGTACATCTAATTTATTAAAGGTCTTTTAAAATTTATTTAAATATATCTTATGAAAATTCTACTAATTATATCTCTTTACAAGCCATGTTATAATTTCAACTATTGGAAATATAGATTATAAATTTATTATAAATCTAAACAAAATTAGTATTCAATATATTTTCTCTGCCGCCATTTTCTTTGCACAATTGTTTTTGTAACAGTAACAAAATATACGGACGCACTTATCTATTGATTAAAGGCTTTATCTTAATTTTTTTTTCAATTTGTTTCGAACGCTGAGAACAGCTGGCAAGAAACTCAACAGTTGCTCTTTACAAAATACAATTTAACATATAATTCCGCGCATTAACACCAGTATAGTATACTTGGATAGAAAAATAACACATTTTAGTACATTTTTATTATTGGTTTTAAATCATTCCAGTGGCAGATCTGAAATTGATATTGGAATTTTATTGTACATATATATATCTTGTGTCATAAATTTATTTAATTTTCGAATACGAAAACTAGGATAACGCAGCTTATTAAAAGGTTTTATTCGACCCGTACGGAATTTATTTGTTTATTTTGTTTGGGTCAAAATTAGAAATTGAAATTTAAGCACCTTCCCCTTCAGAGTTATAAACGCACTATTGCCAACGCTTTTTCCAGTCCTCGAAACAGATGGTCTTTTTTCGGTATAGTCTTCAAGACCTTCGATTCAGTTTTTATCTCTTCAATCGTGTCAAAATTGGCTTTTTGAGTTTGCTAAATAACCAGAAGTCACACGGAACTAAAACAGGCAAATACGTTGTTTGCGGAACGGTATTAGTCCAGTTTCTGGCAAAAAAGTCGCAAAGAACCAATGCAGTATAACATATTGTATTATTCTGATAACAATAAAAAACCTTTAAAATAGTTCGTGCTGGGCCAGATGACATACCAACTTTAGACAATCACATGCTTAGCAAAAGTCATAGACAGTCCTAACAACCTAGGAAATAAAAGTTACCTGCCTTCCTAATTTTTGGGAATTTTAAACAACAAATTCACCGTATTTTTAAACGGTTTTATTTAGTTCGACCCGTACAGAATTTATTTGTTTATTTATTTGGGACAAAATTAGAAATTGAAATTTAAGCACCTTCCCGTTGTCAGATTGATCTGAAATTTGGTACACACATTTAATTTAGATGACAATACAATATAATAAAATCAATAACATTATAAATCAAAACATTTATTTTCATATATATAAATGAATAACAATCACATATATTTAAACTTGTAAGGATAATTATATCCGAAGTTTATTGTTATCAGTATATTAAGGTTCGTCTTAGTTACGGCTTTTACTTGTAGCATATTATCGTGATGTATTTAGTTGATGAATGTTATATACTTTTATTATAATTATTTATGTTTGCGTTTTGTTTATATTTGTTTAATAATAAATTTGTTGATGAGCGTGTGGAATGTACACTAGATCGATAAAAGAATATGATGGTGGTAATTTTGATACTATATTTCAATTATAATTTTTAAAATTATGTAAACAGTAGACTAATAAGTAACATATCTTTCTATTCATATCTATATTCAACAGATATGATTTTCCGTGCCTATGTTTTAACAATTACGTTTTTCTTTAATTTTTCTTAAGTTTTTGTACAAAGTATTTTCTAAATCTTTTAAACTATTTATAAACTTAAACCTTAAACTATATATAACTAAGTTGAAGTTAACTAATTATAGTGATAATTTTTTCAAGTGTTTTTTTTTGTTGTGTGTAATAATCAGTTTTAAAAATTACAGTTCATTCCACCACTTCCGTTATATTATAAAATAAGACAATATGTAAAAATAGACTCAAATAGAACAAAATCGATAAACGACACATATTGTCAATATAAAAAGTTAAAAAATATATGTACAAATATAAATAGATTCTAAACGCCCCAGTCAGTCACCTACAGAAATGATTAAAAATTCATTTCGCTTGCTTGAAATAAACACAATATTCTGTCAATTCTTTCGCTTTAAAATTTTATTAATGAAAATAAATAATAATAAGCATCGAAGGGGATACGTTTAGACAACGTAATTTAATATGATGAAACAATATGTGGTTCTAAATTTTAATTAGTGTGCAATGAATATAAATACATTTCGTGTTTTTTTAAAATAGTTTAATTAATTTAAAAAAATGTATAATGTAAGAAGCACTACATGGATTATTAATCACCACATTGCAAGGCATAGGCCTCCCTCAAAGGCTTTGCAGGTGGATTGGCGATCGCAAAGTGGTATTACGGTACGCACAGGAAACACCTGCCCATCCTCTGGAAATCTATTTGTGAACAGTGACACCCCTATACAATTTTTGAATAAAGAGTCAATTATACAAAATAACATCCGGCGAATATAACCCGAGACATACAAACGCAAGTCTTAGTGTTACAGATGCAGATTATATTGTACAATAAAATTAAAATTGAGATATCCAACAGGTGGCGCAAAAGTAATGTCATAATGTGAACTTACGTTATTATTATTGTATAGTGTCAATTATATGACATTGTATTTCGGGAATCGAACCCAGAACTATGATCGAAGGTCACAGTTCTCAACCATTGAGCTAGCACCGTTAAATTAATCATAACATTAACATCACTACCGTCGAACAACTACTTCTGGAAACATGCATTCTTTATAGATTTTAATAGGACCTTACAAAAGCGGACTGTATTGAGTTTCTCTCAACTACCTTGTGGTCACATGCTTGCCGGTCCGTGATCACCGCTCTAGAAACATAAAGCCTTTGAAGGCTATCAGATTTAGGCTAAAGATTAGCAGTGGTAGCCCATTGGTACGGCCACTGGGACTTGCGATCATAGGTAGCGGATTCGATTCACAAGAAACAGTCTTATATATAACTCACACTTTGTACAATAATTATTTAGGAATTTCCATTCTGCGTACTATAATACCACACTGCATCCACCAACCTTCCTGCCAAAGGAAGC
The DNA here is from genome assembly GCF_028537555.1 of Battus philenor. Taxonomy (NCBI): domain Eukaryota; kingdom Metazoa; phylum Arthropoda; class Insecta; order Lepidoptera; family Papilionidae; genus Battus; species Battus philenor. The sequence continues at coordinate 14,625,787 of NW_027181673.1, read as the reverse complement.
GAATATGATATATCCTTATAGATATCTTTGGGACCGGCCTATATTAATGCAGAGGGCGTCAATAGGCTGAAAAGGTTCACAGTTTAAAATTTCCAGAATACATTTGATTCTTCACCAATTCTCATCGCATAAAGATCATAAAGTAAAGATTAAATAACATAAGAAGGTTTCTTTACATCGGCGTTTGAATTATTTAAAAGTTCGCTCAAGTGAAAGAACCTTTTTAGGGTTAGGTGTTCGCAATTTATTTTTGAACTTTTAGGTTAAACTTCGAAAGTTGTTTCGCTTCGGACCTTTTGTGATAAGGAACTTGTGTATACAGATCTCTGTTATATCTTTAGTCGTATTCTATTAAATCTTTATTTTGTTTATATATAGATATTTTATGGAATCAGGCGTTAACTAGCAGAAGTCCATCCTAAGTAAGTAAAGGACCAATATTTAGCCACTTCCGCACATGCAGTGGTAGTCGTGCAACAAAGTGCACTGCCCGCCAGCCCGATGATAAATGCGTATGCGGCAAACAATGCGAATTACACAACTGCCACCGTTAAACCACTCAACACGTGTTTGACCCCTCCACGGGGCATCTCCAGGAGTTATGTTACTTCGATTTGTGCCAACTACACTTGGCACTCTGTATTAGCGGGCGGTGCACTTTGTTGCATGACTACCACTGCATGTGCGGAAGTGGCTAAATATTGGTCCTTTACTTAGTTTATATATAGATTTAATTGCATTTCATAAATATACTTGAGAATATATTGAATATCGAATGGAAAAATTTATAATTTATTTGTTATAAACGAAATCAGATTTTTTAACAACAAGCTTCAAAACTCTGACTACCATTTACAAAATTCAAAGCGCATATTAAAAGTAAATTGACTAAAAAGGCTTCATTACTCAAACAAATATTTAAACGACAAGAATCCTTCGCGCTGAAGTCGCCTGATTATTTTGATTCAGGCCTTATTTTATAAAGTGTGTATGTATCACACTGTGTTAAACTTTATTATATGTGTTGTTGCTGAGTTTCTTCCTGATTCTGCTCCACAACTATAACAACGTGAGTAAAGTGAAAACAATAAGAGTTCTTTTAAAAGTCCAATTTTGAATAAATGAATTTTATCTTCCTCTTTTATTATAGATTCATTTCTGGAATTCTCTGTTTGAATTTCAAAAAGTATTGATATATATTTTTAATTAATTATTCGACATAACTATTTACAAATTTGTCAATATATTCTAACAAGAAAGAAGAGCTTTTATTGATAGTATAGCAATTAATCATCGATAGCAAGTGATGAAATTCAAATATTTGTAACGCAAAAGTAATTGCCCATCGATTTGAGATACAAAGCCGTAATTTTTACTTGTAATTTCGGGAAAAGTAATAGTTATGTAGACAATGGTAAATTATTTTTACGTATTTAGCATGTATAGATTCCCAATAAAACCAGTTGTAAGTGGTTTGTACCCAGCGATGTTCAACGAATCCAACAAGATTATCTGCACTTGTGGGAATCCTACGTTGGGCTTGACGATCCGAGGTCCAGTCCAGAAACTTGACGCCACGGCAGCCATCTATTCTGCTATGTGGCCTGCTCACTCCCATTTCAAGCTACTATTCCACTGGGCTATAAATCTCCTTATTCATGATACTATCTCGTGAAGATATCGAGGCTTCTATAGTTCAATGAACGACGTGTGCATACTTAAAAATACTATAACGATATTTTAAAAGTACCAACAATTAACCTTTATTAAGATACTGCAGAATAGTTTAGTTTAGTGTTTCCCAACACAGGGTCCACGCCCCACTTTGATTGCTTTTTTTTTCATCTCGTTCTCCCTGTTTCATTTAGAGTAGGGACTTAACAATGAGATTGTAAATAATTCTTTGATTTTTATTTTTAGTACTCTTTCTCCATTCTGTTTTCTCCTCTCATCCTTTAGGAAAACTTTCATACTTCACGTTCTGATATTTTTCTACGCGTCGCTTTATTTCCTCACCTATATTCCTAATTACATGGGTTCCTTATTTTGCAACATATATTTATTTGTTTTCTTCTACAAAAGCTAAGGTGTCGTATCCCAAAAAAATGTTGGAAAATATTGTCCTAGCCTGTAAAACAGCGCTGATTTTCAGTAAAGGACCTAGTGAACATCGACAATAATTAAACCAAGTGCATATCGCACAGAGTAGTATTAGTAACCATTAATTGTATTACTGGAAATCAATGAGGGAGCTCTATACCCAGCAGTGGACATCCTACTGCTCAAATCGGAAATTTTTATTTAAATATACAACCTAGTAATTTAAAGTATTCCTTATTTCAGTAGTATAATTGTTTATTTTAAATACTAATGAATGACATATTTATTGGTAGTTAAATTGACTGAAAACTGAAATTACTGTAGGTGTCTTATTTCTAAGCGATTTCGGTTAAATTCTGTATGTATTATTGTATGTATATATCTATGTATAGGAATAATAACATATTAAATATTACATTTAGAATTTACTAAGTAGCATATTCAATAAAGGAAAAGTATACAGAATAACAAGAAGTAGAGTAATAACAAGATGAGAAGAAGGAAAACCTTGAGCATGAATCCTTCTTCTTCAAGGCATAGTCCTGCTCCAAAGGTTGCCACAAAAACAGATCTTATACTGCCTGTATCCAGCGACTTCTTGCCATCTTAATTAGATCAACGGTTCGCCAGATCTACTGGCTGGTGATTGCCACGAGGATGTGACCCGCCTACTTCTGAGGATGAGCTCATTTCTGATTCGATCTCGCAGCGAAACTCCGAACGTAGCCTTAATTATTGGTCTTGAACTTTAGCCTTCTTATGAGACCCTTGGCCACGTGTGGGATCCGTATGTCATTACTTGCACACTTATCGGTCAAAGACGTTCATACTCAAACATTGGGGTATTTTGAACGAGATGTTTCGCTGTTTCCCGAAAACATAAATTAAATTTTGGTAAATCTACAATACTCTGATGAGATAAGTAGCATAAAGTTTTCTTTCAGGATTTAAATTATGTCGCATGTGTCGTTATTGTGGGTTTAAAAGCTAAGTTGTGAATGTATAACTTATTTGTTGTATGGTATACCATATACATATAAAAATTATTTTTATATGTATATGGACAAATTTATATATATATAGATATATTTATATATATATATATGTGTGTGTATGTATATGTATATCGCAATATTTCTACAGGCTTAGCAAATTTTTTAACTTTTGTGGTTCGTGAGGATATTGCAATACATTCCTATATAATTTATCTAATAAGGTCACTTAAAAATTTTTTAATAAATTCACATAGTGTAATTTTAATTGATAAATAAATCAAAGCATTACTAATCTACTGTATTAAATAATTATTAATTAATCATTGTTGTAGTGAACAAATAAAATATACCCGTCTAAGTTTGTCTGGTCCTCTGATCGAAAAGCCTATGGAACTCATGTAGCTTTGAATTTAAAAGATGCCATTATAGACTTCAATCTGATTTCCACAGAATTTGGTTCATGTGACTATATAAATAAATGTGTCTAATACATTACAATTTTAATATTATTACAAATATTCCATAATATATTAATACAATATAATTATTTAGTATTTTAACTAAATGATTAATTTGTAAATTTACGTTAGTTAACTAAGAAACATGTTAATTTAAGAAAATATACTGTATTTATTTTAAGTATAAATTTAAAAAGCCTCAATCATACTTATCTATGTCATATCTTTTTAATACGATGGTATAAATATCGATTTCAATTCAAATATTGTCATCTTATTTCTATAGTTTAGAATCTTTTTTAATTATAGAATAAATAGCATAAAGTTTTCCTACAGAGTTAAAAATATATTGGATGCATGTATTAAAACTTGTAAATAAATGTAAATAAATCTATTGCTCATTTACAATTTGACACACTTGTCTAAAAATCGATGAATTCAGTAGAACCAGTATAAAAATTCCGGTAACTACATATATAAATTAATTATTATTTACCATATTTCCCACATTTTTTGCTGTCAGAATGTATTATACTATCGAAATTTAATAGAAAAAAAATAATTATTGTAACATATTTCAGAGTGATCGCTTTATAATGAATGAGAGTAAGTAGGCTATATATTCACCCCATTAAGGCTTTTAACCTAATTTCCAATCATTGGAATAGAAAAAAAGTATAGTAATCAGAATTGTAAATTTATATTATCATTTTAAATTATCGTTTTTATATAATAAAAGTAATTAATTTTATGTGTGTTTTTTTATTGATAAACGTAATTAAATTTCTTTATATGATAGTGTTTATATATATAAAAACTTACCAGTAGACGCACAGATCACATAACACAGGACACGAAATAAAAACACGGCCGCGGACGTGTGAGAAGACGCGGTTATATACGCGCGCTTTTCGGAGGCTTCCCGGCGTCGGTCCGGACCGGAGCTCCACCGTACACTGACATCGTAGAGCACGAGGACCGCGCCAAGTGCTCCCGCATGCGCACCTATAAAGCACTCCGCTGTAGAGAAGTGCTGTTTATGTTACCGTTTGCATTCTTTCACCCCGCCCGCGGCACATCTCAGTTAAGTACGCGGGTCTATTTAAGTAAGGCAAGGTGCTTTCAGTGGAAATTGAGTTGATTAAATTTTTCACGGGGACTCTTTGTGAATATTTGCTGAATTTATTACACGCGTTGTGGATATATACATTCTTATTACTTTTTTTATATTATCACTTGTACCTAAACAGTGTGTTGGCAGCTAAACCTCTGTGGTTAATGCCTGTAACTTATTATTGTAAGTCGTCAGTTCGATTTCTAAAAAGCTCAAATTTTATAATCTAATACATCGTGATTTGGAACATGTTTAAATGTTTTACACGTGTGAATGTATAGCTAGTTTATTTTCTATCAATTCATATTTGTTACACCTTATCAAACATTAATGGTTTCAGAAATAATAAATAACTTATTTATAACATAGTAAGAAAAAGTACTTTTAAAATACAGATTCGCTGTCGTTTCCGCCTATAGATCCCCTCTGCAAGGCATCCGCTTTCTTCAAAGATATTTATGGGGAGATATACCGTAATCGCCACGCCACGCTTGGCAAACTGGGTGACTATCGCCGTGTAGTATACATGCAGAGAACTTCTGCCCATCTAATAGAAACTTGTTTGTGACCAGTGGTAATCTCATATAATTAATGCACAAAGTGGTAATTATATAAGATTATATCCCGGGAATCCGGTAATTAGTTGTCAACAAGCTATGGAATATATCTGTCTAATGACATTACTTTTGCACCACTTATCATATTTATGTAGTTGAGTCTATCACCTATTCTGATGATGATTTCGTGAGACAAGCATCGAAGTTATCGATGCTCGCTGCTAGAACTGCCAGTCGACTGCGCACGCGGCTGTACGCTCTGCACCCGACCTCGCTTCACGGAAACTCCGCTAGATGGCGCACAGTAACACGGTTGCCACATACATAGCCATATTTTTCAGATATTTAAAATTACAATTTAATAAACATAGAAAAACCGAGGAATACATGATTCCCAATACGTACTATCTCATATGAAGTCATCAGAACAAGTGGCACGAAGTATTATAATAATATGAACTTGCCTTATTTTTTACACATGGCCGCAAATGTCACTTCGACATTTAAGATGTAATTATATATAGAATTAGTTGTCAATAAGTAATGGAGCCATACACATAACAAGAACTTGGAATTATTGTCACAGCTTATTTGACAAATTTTTAGTATGTTGTTTTAACGCAGCTTGAATTTCGTCGTTTACTTCGTGGTCGGGCTTCATGTGCTTAAATAATCAAGTATCGTATAAATAAAAATCATGTTTACTGCAACAAACTAGACACCTTACAATCCTTGAAAGCTAACATTGAAGAGATAGTAGCATATTTGGAGCTAGATCTTTTGTGATAAACATCATCATCCAATTGCGATGTGGCCAATTAAGCCATATACTTCTATCAAATTAATTCCATTAATTTAACACTTCCAAATATATTTTTTTTGTAACTAAACTCTTATTTTTAAATTCATTACAAAATGGTTGCCGGTTTAAATTATGACATTACTTTTGCACCACTTTTGCTTAATGATCCTTAGAGCATAAATGCTTTTGGACAATTATTATTAAATGTAGCAACGAGCTTCGTGGAAATTTTCTAGGATCCCAATGTAACACGATAAAGTTGAGACAATACAAAACATGTTTGTTCTACTAGTATTGATTTTGTATATATCATACTCCATTGTGAAAATAAGTAATTTTTCCTGGTCGTACAACACAATCACTTATATTGAGAATCAATATTCAAATGTCTTAAATTTTCTTTAAAAGATATTTTTGACTCGAGTCATATATTTAATTTCAAATTCATAATGTTTTTAAGAAGGCACATGCGCTAATAAATCATCAATAATTTTTACATCAAAGGCAATAAGCTACCACCGGCTTAAAACACTGATCTGTTAAAAAAAACCGGCTAGAAACTCAACAATTGCTCTTTTAAATGAAATTTAACAATGTTTAATATGTACATTATAAATTCAATCATTAATATGAGTCAACCAACCACTATCCCATATTTCAATCAACTATTGGTCCCACAGCTGGGACTAAAGTATCTGGTAAACTTTTTGTGTATTTATTAATTTAACATATCTACTTTTATTCCTTATTTTCCTAGAATAGTGAAACATGAATAAATTATATTCATAGTTTTGATACCACCGATCAATAAAGTATGTAAGTAAATATATCAGGGGTGGCCAATCTCTTTAATAGTGCAAGGAATTTCCCAAAATTTTTAATATTTTGCGAGCCGCAATTGAACACTCATTTAAATAACGCAAAAGAATGTTTGTTTTTTACAAAAATCATATCCATTGAAATTGTTTTATAAAAAGTACAAAACATGTATTTTGAAGTTAGATATACACGTATATAACAGCACTCCTAATAATACTTGAGATGCCGGTTAGTTAATTATGCTCCGCATTTGAATTTCATTATTTTTTTGGTGGAATAATAATAATAATTATTTACACCAGAAATTTGTTCGATTTCCCAGGAGCTGATGTGGGTTATATAAATTAAAATATTGAAATAATTCGACATTCAATTGGGGCCAAAATAATCGTTCAAAGAGCTGCATGTGACTTGCCTATATTCGTCTACGGTAACATAAAATAAATTTAAATTACGAATAAGGAAATTAAATTAATAGTAAAATATACTAAACCTATAAATGTGTTGTATTAAACATTGATCCAAATGCCAAAAATAATTGAAAATGAAGGTGTGTAATTAGCCACTCACATTGTAATATCCATTATGTAAATGAATCAACAAATCAAGTTCTACACATTTCGATTAACCAATAATTCTTGAATGCTATAAAAAGGTTTATTTATTAATATACATTTTATTTTAGATTTAAAACTAAGAAAAGTTATATCTACGAAGTATAGTGTAATTTTAAAACAGAGTTCCCCAAACATTTTTGTGTCGTAGACCCCTTGCTATGTTTTTCCGTGTTGGTTAGACCCCCTACTTACCTGAATAGAACAAGACAGTGCAAGGTAGCGACGCTCTGAGACTGCGACTCTCAGATTTTTACAAGCTCAAAATGTATTGCGACCACAAAGCGAATACCAACATCCTACAACTTACACAATTTTATAAACATATATAATATTTTTTTACTTCATAGGTACTTTTATCAATAATGTAAATGTTTTGATATTATAAGATAGTATGATGTAAGGAAATAGGTACTATCAATGAATGTGTTGAGATCCACTATCGTGGACCCCCATTTTCATTTCATGAACCCAAATTTTTTTTCGCTGACGTAGACCCCTTGAAGGTTGTCATAGACCCCTAGGAGTCGATATAGACAACTTTGGGAATCACTGCTTTAGAACATTGTGTACAGTCAGACCCATAAAAACTCTTGAATGATATAATAAGATATATTTATTTAAGTGCATACCAAATAAATTCATATCAGAGAGGTGATCAGTGTAGGCTTTCATAATACGGTGCAAAGGAACACGTACTGAGTTAGTTCAAATGTAATCGTGAAATTTTACTTTAATTTTGTAAAAAAAGATAACAAACAACGTTTGAAAAGACCAAAGAAAATCTCGCGGGAATCAGACAGACGGCTAATCAATAACAATTAAGAATAAATATACAAACTGTAGGTCTAAGAAATCTTGTGAAATTATAGTACAAATAAACGTTTTTCTATGGCCCCCGCTATTGAGGACCTCTGGTTCCACCCCCTATTTTGTTGGGAACGGAGTTTTGTTAGGTCGATAAATTTTCAGTTCTCTTATTATTTTACAATTTCTTTTCTCTTCTTTTGCTCTTTAAAATTTTCTCTATTACAATTCATTTGTCTTTATTCCTTTTATTCGTCACCTTCCATCCTATCCTCAGTCACTACAATCTATATCTATTTTATTGTTACAAGGTATTGCATTTTTGCTTAGATTATTTATATATACATTTCTCCAGTTTAACCTTCAGTTTATTTTATTTAGTATTTTATTTACATTTTGTTTTGTTTTATTATTTTAAAATTTATTCACATTTACATTAATATTTATTATTAACGAACGGATCTTTTCTGCGGCAATTTATTCCAAATTATACCATTACTTGTAATAGGTAATACAAATATAGTAATTATTGGCAACCCTGCTTAGGTCGCTATTTATAAGCCAACAAAATATTACAACTTCTACACGTGAACTTATCTATAAAAGTCCCGATGTAAGTTAAATACCTTATCTTAAGAAATGTTAAAACAAATATTCTCTGCTCCCTCTACATAAAACTGTTACTTAACTTACTTAAGTTCACATGAAAGTGTACGCATTACAAATAGACACTTTAATATATCTCTTTTATCATTCACTTATACACACGTCACCTGAGGACACTAAGTAAAAGAATCAACAATGGATAAAATGTACAGAAAGGTCTGCCTCTATCAAAGTTTTTTACGTTTATATTCACACCGAAAATTAATTCAAAATCAATGAATCTTCCTTACTACTGTCAGCCGGAATGAGTTCTGAATCAATAAATATCTGCAAATGGTATCCGAAATGGGCTAAAAGCTCCATGGGAGAACATAAAGCTCAAACATTGTCCCTCCCCGCCACTTATAGACCATTTTATAAAGGTCTGAATTTAAGAATATAAATGATATATATTTCTAGAAATTTCACATACAACGTAAATTGTTTTAGTTCAAAATATCTTCACTTAAGTCGGAATTTTCATGCGCTTTTGTATCGTAGATTGATTTGATATCACACGTTGTGTATATCTGTTGAGAAGTGCCGGCCAAAAACTCAACAGTTGCTATTTTAAATGAAATTTACCAATTTCAATTAATAAATGCTAATACTAAAACTCTTAAATGTTATAATAAGATTCGTTTAATAATACACATTTATTTATTTTAGACTTAAAGCGTAGAACAATACGGTCTAAAATATCTCGTGGAACTTTATTATATATGCCTACACACGAATCCATGAAAGATCAACTTTTGAAAGAATTCAGTGTTCTTGGAACGTTCCCTCAAACGATTTTTTTTAAATAATAAATAAACTAATTTTTATTCAAATAGTCATTTACATGCACTTTGGTGATGAATTATTGTAGTTTATTTTAACATAACCAACTCGTAAAGCAGATAGGTCTTAATTTAAAAGAGCAGGCAAGAAACTCAGCAGTTGTTTCAGTCAACGAACCAAGTTAAAAACATTCCGATCTAATGTTGTCCCTATTGCTGGGACAGAAGCAACCTCTTAGAGCAATTTTGTGCGCTAACTAATGTAACATAACTTCGTTTCTAGGATAGTGAAAATTAAATAACTATATATATATATATATATATATATATATATATATATATATATATATATATATATATATATATAAAGCTTTTATACTACTTTCACACAGACCAATACATTTATATTCGCCTGCGGTAATGAAAAGAATAAAATTAATAATACAAGGAGGTATTAACTTAATATTACAATGTACTAAAACATTATAATATAAATTAATAAAGGCTAATTGCCCATAAAATATGTATAAGGGTCACGCGGTAAACTGTAAATAAAAAAGTTATGTAAACTGTAAGTAAAATAAGCTATGTTACACGCACTCTACTAAATGAATAAGACTTTAAATTAAATAATAAAAATAGTAGTTTAAAATAAGTAACAGAACCTTCGAACAAAAAAATATTATTTTGTTATTGATATACAGCTAATTATTTTTCAAAAGTTAAATTGTTAATAATAAACTGTAAAAGTAACTTAACTTTTAAATAGTATTAATTGTATCCTTTTAAAAATACAATATATTTTTTTAAATATTGCAATAGATAAACTCTTTAGTAAGAAAAGGACCAATATTTAGCCACTTCCGCACATGCAGAGGTAGTCGTGCAACAAAGTGCACCGCCCGCCAGCCCGCTGATAAATGTGCATAAACTCTTTATTTGTTTTGGTGATCACATTTATTTACTTACGTCTTACTTCCTTTCAGCTCATAGATGCCCATCATCATGCTTGGCAAGCAGGTTGGCGGTCGCAGTGAGATATTATAGCACGAAGAGGATGCTACTATTCATCATCTCAAGCCTTATTTGTGAGCAGTGATAATCCTATATAATTAATCCACAAAGTGTGAATTATATAATATAACACGGAAATAGAACCTGCGATCTATGATCACAGGTTGTAGTAGGACTACCACTGAAATACCAGTCCTAATTTTTAAAGAAATACTAAATATCACTAACCTAGAAAACACTGATTTAATAATGATCAACCAATAAAAAAGTTTTTCCAAAAAATTTTCTTTTTCTCTTGTAAACTTGTTACAATAGGAATCCAGGATTGATATCTGTAAAAAGCCTACGCTGAACAGTAGAGAGAATTCAGGCTGTTTTCGCATGAAAGCATAATGGAAAGTTAGCATAACTCCTAACCTATCATCTCCGAGAACGAATGAGTTTTCTTTTAAACTTCTTCAAGTTTCCCGGCTTGTGAAAAGTCATTTATCAGAATACAAATGAACAACTTTTGTAGTACTCAACGTACTATGACGAAATTTAAACTTGACGATTTTTAAATTCAATGAAAAAAAAAAACAAAAATAATCAAACTACTATAAAAGAAAATGTAAATGTAGGATCCTGCAGAGAAGGCAATATACGAAAGGAAAGATGTTTAAAGGAATTCAAAATATTGTAAAAGGAAAAAAAGAGAAATTAATTGAAGATATAAAGAAGGACCCGAAAGGAGCATGACAATAACAATATTCAGTGTAAAATATATTAATTGTATAAATAGTCCTTTTCCTTGGTAGGATAGAATGTCAGGTCGTCAAAAACGAAAGTGATAAGAAAAATCCTTCACTGTAACTTATTTACATACCGCAATTGTCACAGACAATATTTTTAAATACCAAATTTTAGGTACTTTGGGTTGTAGAAAATCAAGATAATGGTAGTATGCCACCACAACAACAATAAGTCAAAACGATCAGAAATCGTGACATAATGAAAACGTTTAAACAAAATAAATGTACAAATTCTTACTATTATACCTATTAAAAATACATCTTTACAATGAAAAACCTTTTCTGCTATAAAATAAATACATAAAACATTTCTTAACTGTAGAAAACGTATTTTTCTCACAAACTAAATACATAAATTGTTACTTTTACATCGATTAAAAATAACTCCGTGTATAAACATATCTCTACAATACTAAACCAATCTATTCAACAAAATAAATATATGCAATTGTTTACTTTTACTTCTATTAACCATAAAAAATTCAAAATAGTACCATGTATAAACACATCTCAACAATACAAAACTAATCTAATCCAATATATATATATATATATATATATATATATATATATATATATATATATATATATATAAAAATTGGTACTTTTACTCCTATTACAAATAGCACCGCCTGTAAACACATCTTTATAACGAAAAACCTATTTCTTCCTTTCACTCGCTTATATATGGCCAAATGTGCTTTTTGTTTACTATATCCGATGAATAAAGTTTAAAACTAGCTTCTTAACGTAATTATAAAATTACTTTTTTAATCACCGCTTGAAAAATGTGTTTTTACTTGTTTGTATTTCAAGGTATTTATTTATAACTCAAAAAATATATTCAATGTTAATTTTGTTAAATTAAAACACCACCTACTATATACTAACAACATCCATAGACTGAAAAAATAACTACCGTAAAAGTGTCTTATTCTGTTTTGGAATTTACATGTAAACATATGTATAAATATAGACATCAACAGCGTCATTTAAGGTCATTTCAAACAGAATTATCATACTTCAACAAATGCCCAACGGATGCGGGGCCAGTCAACAGGGTATTCCCCGGAGAAATCAAATATGAAAGCTCACGAGCTTTTGTATGCAGCAACTCGGTACCTGGAGCTTTTAATATTACATTTCGTATAATGGCCGACTGGACAGTTTAAGTGAAGAATTTCAAGTTATTTCACAATTACTTTTGTTCTTTTTTTTAAATAAGTATATTAAAAGTACTTGATATTTATATACGTAAAACACTAGTATTTTAACTTTTTCAAAAAGATCACAGAAATAATGATTACAAGTAATATTAAAAATGCGATGGGTCCCAGACGCTTTAGAGTGAGCTTTATAAGAAGGTCCAAGGTGAGTTTTATACCTTACAGTGGGTATCTATAAGCTGGTAGAAGTTATATAAACAAATTTTTGTTTGAAGTAGTTAGATCAATTTTTAATTTTCTCTTTAATTTACAAAAGGAACTGTTTTATTATAATTTATTTAATTTTTTACTATTTTAAATTTCACTCTCTATTAATCGATTTATTATTAAATATATCAATGAAAATAAAAATTCATAGTGTATTTATTTCAACGTCTTCAAAATGTCTTTATTTTTATTAGAGTAAATATTACTAAAGTGAGCAAGATATAAATGTTTATTCAGCAAACTAATACTAAAACAAACCACAGAACTAATAAATAATTCATAACAGTTTAAATCGGATACAACTCGGGTGCGGTGAGGGCGTTAGTGAGCAATTCATTTTATTAATGATCACGTAAGATGCTATACTTCTACGATTGGACCCTGATTTTCAGATGCTAACAACTGTAAATATATGGATGTACCTTCTCACCATATCAGGGTTTCACTGTGGAACACACACTATGTTGTCCATACAATTACAAAAGGCGTGATAGGTTTAAGCAGGCATTTTTGTAATACATTAATATTACATTTCACCGATAAAACTCCACTTTCTACTAATGCACTTCCATAAGCCCGTTCCAGAAACGAACTTACGTTGAATCTTTAAAGCCTAATATAAATATTTTTTATTGGTGAATATGGTAAAAATATTAATTTAAATATATAAAAGGGTATCACAGATAAATTTCAAATAAAAGTTTATTAAATTCAGAAAAAGAACGAATGATAAATTACACAGCTATCAGGTAGGTAGGATAATAAAATACATATAAATAAAACTAAAAAAATAAAATTCAAAATGTTATTACAAAAGCGCTCGCCGAAAATTTATATACTGATATGAGACAATAATTCATTTACGATAAAAATAAATAATAATAATTCATAAAACAGAAGATACATAAAAATATACATATAAATATAAACATGAAGGTTATTTTACCATCTATATATCTATAGGTTTAATATCTAATTACCTGTATTTTGTTGTATTCCTTTTGTTGCGTACATAAATTGATTATTGACAGTTAAAACTTGAAGGATGCCATTGTGCAACTCTATTTAATAATAGTTAATATAAAATTTGTTTTTTTCCGGCATTTTTTACATTCATAAATACAAGTAAACACAGTAATTGACTCATATGTACCTTGTTCTCCTTCTTTTCAGCCGCCCACGGCAAGGCGTAGACCTTCTGGAAAGATCGCCCTGTGATTTCCTGCGAACTTTGTCGTCGGTCTACGTAGTACTTTTAGATGCACAACAACGAGCAATTCTTTAAGCTACATCTGTAATCTTGGTTCTTCTGCGTATCTTCTCTTTCAAAACTCCGAGCATAGCCCTCTCCATTGCTCTCTGGACGACCTAGAGCTTTCTTATGAAGTTCGAAGAAGAACCAAGATCCCCGACGTTGCTCGAAGAATTGCTCGTCTGTAGTCGGAATGAGCGAGGCACTTCGCTCGTGCAATCGATGGCCATTGCGTCCGAAAGGATCTCGAGTAGCGACCACGTGCGTAAGCGCCCTACTAGGTAGACCAATGAAATAGTTAAGATCATGGGAAGTCGTAGTACAGAATCGTTCGTAGAGGCGATCTTTAAGGGAGCCTATACATTACAGTCAGGCATCTATCGGCTTGAATGAAAAAGATATTAAAAATAATTCGGGAATTGAGAGAATATGTTTCTATACATATATGTAATATACACGTCACGTTACTAACACGTCATCACAAACCATTATATAACGATTTTCTTAAGAAAATTTCACGAATCCTTAGCTAAACGAATATAGTACATTACCGCTAACAAATATTTATATCGGCGAATCCAACAAGACAAAGCTAAACGGTTTATTGTTCCGTTATAATCTACTTCTGCACTATAAAACAACCGTGCACGTATTTCTTCCTTATTTTTTGGCAAAGAAATGTAATCTCTTGCTCACGAATGACTTTTATATCTCGTGTATTAGAGAGAGTGTTTACAATAATGACACGATATTGACAGAAACAATAATATATGTGACGTCATTCGAATTTTAAACGGCGTTCGAAATTTAAATGTAATAAGAAATTATTTTATCCAAATAGAAGAAGATTAGAGATGAAGATCTTAGAGCAGTGTTTTAAGTTGATATGAAGATTTATGGATCTAAAACCATGGAACATGATATGGTTTGAAGTCACCCAGAGGACAATAGTGTTTTGAGGAGTGGTACAGCCATCACATCATATCCTTTGAAGTTTTAAGGTCGAATAAAAAATTGGTCAAAAAATGTCAGTATGACAATGGCACATAGCCCATGCAATGGATGGCCATTGGGGCTCAAAGGTTTTAGTTTAGCAAACACGAGCCCATTAGATGAACCGACAACATAGTTAAGAGAGAAGGAAAAAAGTAAGAAAAGGACCAATATGCAGCCACTTCCGCACATGCAGTGGTAGTCTTGCAACAAAGTGCACCACCTGCCAGCCCGCTGATAAATGCGTATACGGCAAACAATGCGAATTACACAAATGCCACCGTTAAATCACTCAACACATGTTTCACCCCTCCACGGGGAGTCTTCAGAGTCTTCAGAGAGAGAATCTTCAGGAGTTATGTTACGCCGATTAGTGCCAAACACGGAGTGAGAAGAGAAAAAAGAGGTTGGCAGCGCAAAACTGCTCATTGTTGCGATCTCTGGAAAGTTTCTTTATCTTGCAATAGGCATCTATCATCTGAAATGATAATAATTTAACATATTGACTACAGTAGTGATTAGTGTATCTTGTTCTATTTCTTGTCCGTAGAGAATACCTTCTTATATCTACCATTGACGCAACAACGACAAGTTCTCGGACTAATACCACCATTATATTCCATAATCTATATACCACGAGAACGATGTCGTATATTTGCAGCCCGACAAGCGACGGTTCTCATGCAGTTCCGTCTCCGGGGAAATGAATCTTCCTTCTCCTCCTAAATAAATCCAATGCCTGGAATACCTTCTTTATTAGCCTCTCCTCCTAATATAGGCAAAGAAATCTGACCAGCTCATCACTGAGATGCCAAAAGGGATAGGGGAGCAAGTTCTCGCATATACAGGTCTTTCTCAGCAGATCTGGTCTTTGGATTCGGAGCCAACAAGAAGTCCGCCATGAAGGATGATTAGCTCTTTCGCTACATTTGCAGTAACCCTGCTTCATTATGATCAATATTTTAGATGTTAGACTGCTTTTCATAGGCTTGCTAAATCGCAAAGAACGATACCGCTTCCGCTGTGAAACGCAAACACATACACCCTTAACATTGCTCCATAACCCATCTTCTTGTCTTTGAAGTAACCTTGAAACAGCCATGGAGATTCCTCTTCACTTTGGGCTACCAAGCCATAAATACTGGACCTCTCCGCCACGACGAGAGGGGTTACCTTTTTGGGGGTATTTCAATAGTCACTTTAATGGAATCAGGCGTTACCTCGCGGAAGTCCATCGTAAGTAAGAAAAGGACCAATATTTAGCCACTTCCGCACATGCAGTGGTAGTCGTGTAATGAAATGCACCGCCCGCCAGCCCGCTGATAAATGCGTATGCGGCAAACACAGTCTGTATTTGGCACTAATCGGTGTAACATAATTCCAGAAAATGCCCCGTGGAGGAGTAAAACATGTGTTGAGTAATTTGGCGGTGGCGGTTGTGTGATTCTGCATGTGCGGAAGTGGCTAAATAATAGTCACTTTACCCTAGCTAAAATAAACCTTTCGGTGGTATCCACTAAGATAGCACCTTATCTAGACAGATTCCTTCCAACTGTTTTTATCTACCGCAAAAGGTTCTATGTTTTGATGTCGTATAAAGATAACATTTAACTAGTTGCTCAACTAAAAGACCATCATCTAATGTACCAGGAATCTGTTGGCCGTGTCGCTTTTCCACCACTTCAAAATAAATCCCTCAAGCGGAAGTGAACGCAGAGGGTAGAACTGAAATGCAAATGCGTCTCGTTAGTACAAGTGCCCGCATACGTTACAATTTCTGCACGAAGGAGCAAGATGTGAGCCTACTGCATAAATGAAACAGGCGTTAAACTTCACATGACCCCCTCTGCGTTGAAGCCTTGCGAGCCTTGCGGCGAAATTTACGTCGCTACCTTAATTAAATAGGAAGATAACACTTAAATTTTAATTAAATATTTAATTATAAAAGTTACTTTACAAGAACTACTTTATCCATGACATATTGATATCACAGGCTAGTTAGTTCAACAAGACAGTACCGCACCCATCAAAACCATATCTGTTACAAATAGTTTCGAAATTTCAATCAACATAAAATGTGGGTATTGTTGTCCTATCAGGAAGCTACAGTCGGCACAGAAG
The DNA here is from genome assembly GCF_028537555.1 of Battus philenor. Classification (NCBI taxonomy): domain Eukaryota; kingdom Metazoa; phylum Arthropoda; class Insecta; order Lepidoptera; family Papilionidae; genus Battus; species Battus philenor. The sequence goes on along the minus strand of NW_027181673.1, from coordinate 14,608,490 downwards.
GCAGTTCTGCTAAGAGTCTGCGAGAAATTCAACAGTTGCTCTTTACAAATATTATTTTATTGAGTGCGCCATAGTAATTAGCTTCCTGAGTGAGCATCAACAACATTTAATTCCACGAATTAACACCAGTATATTATTCTTGGAGTGAATGTTAAACTTTTTTCAATATTATTAGTTTTAAATCTCTACAGTGAAAGATCTGAAATCGAATATGAAATTTTATATTACATGCGTATACCATGGGTAATAAATACTTTTATAATATAAAGAAACTATTAATAGACTAGATACATTTTAAGGATTGACTTTCATCCATACGTTGTTGACATACACAAAAGTCGAAATAAACGGTTTGACAGCTTGATTTTGGTGAGAGTCGCCGAGATTTGGAACGACCTGCCTGGGTATATTTTTCCTGATGAGTTGAACTCCGGAGCCTTTAGGAGTAAAGTGAACAGGTTTCTTTTGGGTGGGCGTGTACCACCGTCGTCTTCATCTACACTTTCCATCAGATGAGATAGAAGACAAACGCCTATTCGCCTAGGTTAAAATGTGATTATAGTTTTTAATCAAAGAATCAATATCTGTACATGTAGTAATGACAAACAAATATGTTAAAATATATTTCATGCTTGTCGCCTCTGCAGAAATATATATTTTAATACCTAATTTTTCTATCGCATAATGATTTACCATTCTTTTGTATCGAAAATGCTTGTTACGAAATTTAGATAAACATTTAAGTATTATATTTCTTAAGAATAAACATATATATATTAACAATAATCATATCAACATTTACAAGTACCAATTTTTACCATAGCTAATGACCTACATACATGATTTTGTTTCAACCTTGAATGTTTGTTATATGGATGCTAGGAAATAAATAAAAATTAAACGCAAGATATAAGAATTTTTTGTCCATTGATAATTGAGTTTTGTTCGTTTTCAGTGATAAAGTTCAAAATGGATCATTTGTCTCGTTATTATAAATCTAATATTAATATGTCATACCAAAACTTTATTTATTTAAATAGATCTAACTGCAGGTTCTTTTAAATACTCTAATATTATATCTAATTATACTAAAATGCTAGGATCTAGCAGAGATCCAATAAGGGTATTAAAGTTGCGCAGTTCTTGGACAGGCATCAATATAGCTTAAATTTAATTTGACCTTTAGTTTTACTCTTCAGAAAAATATACCAAGAAGCTGAGGTGTTAAGTTCTGCGAGATCACTGATGGAGTGTTTTATTCTTCTTTTCTTTCGAGCTCCCGCTGTAAGGCATAAACTGATGATGTTCACAATTTTTTTATTTGGTTTTTAATAAAAAGTTTTGTGATTTTCTTTTGTTCCCAAAAGGACGCTAAATACAATTACTTATGCAAGAAATTTAATTAGAAAAAATTTCAAGTTTAAATATTCTTTTAAGCACAATTGTGGAAGCTTAAAAGACCGTAAAGTTTTAAGAAAGTCACTTTAGAAGTTAGTGTCGTAAGACCGCACGGTGTAAAATGACTCATGGATAGAATTTATTCATTACTAGCTGTACCCGCGACTTCGTTCGCGTGGAATTTTGTTTTTCGTTAACTACTTTTCTGAAATAAAGATAGCCGAAGTTACTTAATATTACATGAGCTATCTGCCAATATAAGTCCCGTCAAAATCAGTCCAGCCATTTCAGAGATCAGCCAAAACAAACATAGACAGACGTACAAAAAATTTAAAAAAATGTAATTTCGGTATATGTATATATAAATACATACACACACACACACACACATATATATATATATATATATATATATATATATATATATATATATTCAAATGCATTCAAGATATTTTAATATTACAAACAGACTCTCCAATTTAATTTTATATAGATAATAACGAAAGAATAAACGTGGACACGCCATACAATTTATTTTAGTATAATAGATACTTATACATTCAAGTTTTTTGTTACTTACCAATGTATCAGTATTTCATATTTATTAGTTAAATGTATTATTTATTATCAGGTAAACATACTTTTCTCGTTAGTAAAATATATTTACATTAAGAGAAAAATATAGAAATATGAATAGATAATAGAGAGACACTTCAATGATAGTAAATGAACGCGAATACCGCAATGCCTGAAGACGAAGGTAATTGATTAATGTATTTCCTCTGACAACCTGTGATTCCGAGATTTGGTCGCTTATGATATGCCTTATAAGAAGGTCAGTCATCCAGAGAGCAAAGGGCTATGCTTAGAGTATCTCTGCAAGTTTAAATTAGAAATAAGAGCTCCGCAGAACCAAGGTCACTGACGTAAGTCGAAGGCTTGTCTGAAGGCTCACCGCTAGATGGACCCACGACATAGCTAAGCAAGTCGCCGGTCATCGTGGAGATCTTTGGCGAAGGCCTATATCTTACTGTAGGCGTGTTTCAGCTGAAAATAAAATGAAAATCTTTATGGAATTTTTGTAATTTACATTACCATTTTTATATATAGACAAGATTTTATATAAATATTCACTATATTGTAGCACGTAGTACAAAAAGAAATATATATTTTTTATCATTATTATTGCAGTATGTGATGTGTAAGATGTTTGGCTTTGTGCAGCTTAGTCTAAGTTGAGGTCACGGAATCAGAGGTTTGTGAGCTAAAAAGCTTACTCTAGCAGATCGTATCAGACTTACAACGATGACGTTTGAATGAAGAGGGTCTATATCCGTGTAGGTGTATAGTGTTGTGACTAGTGTAGTATAAGTTTGACAAGCGAGTAGTACTCGGTGGTCGGGAGCGAAACGAGCAGACTCTGACCGAGTAACATAGCTTCGGAATAAAGTGGGGAATTTATTCGAATCCAACTTTAAGAATCAAATGAATTAGAAAATGCATTTTTATTGATATATAAATAGTCGTATATATTGATCACTTATGACGGTATAATACGTATATGTCGAATATATTAGAAATTAAAATGAATTTAAGGTTGCATATAATAGTGTTGCTTAACTTGACTAAGGCTTAGGTTTAAGAAGCAAGTACTGCTAATGATAATACTTGTAATTTTGATAAATTGATATAAAATTATCTTATTTATGGGACAGCGATATATTTTTTAATAATTTTACTGATGCTCTTTTATTTTTAATCTCTCTCTCTTTCTCCTTCACAATTTCTTTCATCTTTTTTCACTTTCGTTCTTAACATTTTCTTTCACTGTCACTGCATATTTTCACATTGAATTTATCTTTCATTTTTTATGTATCGCCATGCTTTTCGCGATTTTACACTTTACTTTTACGTTTGTAATTTTTCAAGGTTTTGTAATTATCTTCTTGTCCGTTTGTTCACTAACTTATTAGTTAGATAAGTAACAAATGATTTGTCAAAAAGAAGCGTGCGTTTAGCGCCCAACGATTGTTAACAATGAACGCTCGTGTAAGGTAGATCTGATATTTTCCATACTAAAGATCGTCACAGTTTTTATTTAATTTTCCATTGTTAAAAATTTTGTAACAATATAAGATTATATAAAGTTAAAAATTTTCCTTATTATACATATTACATTTGTTTTCGTCTGTATTTTTTGTACCCCACCACTATTACAGAGGTATAAACATTTAAATATATACAATAAAAGAATCTTTAAAAAATTCGCTTCATAATGTCAATCAGATTACACTTTTTCTAGAACGTATAAAACGCGCCGGTACTGCAATATAACGTGTCCCCGGAGGCTTGTAAATGAACCCGGGGACCTGGAAAGTTGCCCGGAGCATCTTCAGCTGGAAGTGTTGAATACTGCACGATTCCGTCATAAAATGATTCCGTAACCTATTCTCACTTCACTTTAACATTTTACTAAATTTATGCCATTAATTTTCATAAAAGCATAATTGATTATATTTGATTGTTAGTTTATAAGTTAATAGGTTTAAACATACACTATATAGGAATATATAGGAAGTGGCTAAATATTGGTCCTTTTCTTACTTAGGATTGACTTCCGCAAAATATGTCGAGAACTTGCGATTCCAGAGTAAAATTTTTTTCAGAGTAAAAAAGGGAGAGGGCTACTGAACTACACTGGTCCCAAGTTAACCTCTTGTGAAGCCTGTTAGAAAAGTATCAAGAGCGGACTTCTTCGAAACATACATTTATCTCACTGTAACTGAGTGTTCAGTTCTTGTTTATTCTTTCTCCATCACTTATATTTCATTTATTGCTGCCAGCTCGTGCCTGATCTTCGGGTTTAGCCCCTCTGAATCTTTTTTTTGTTTAGTTTTCTAAAATTTTCGTTCTGAATGAAACATTATCACTTCAATTTTTTCCAGAACTTCCTACGAATTTCTTTAAAAACTTAAAGTACTACCAACACTACTTTCATTAACAGGAATCAACCGTGACTCGATGAGTATTCTTCAGAGGCGAATAGATCGACTCCGTATTAGTAACAGAGTTAAGGAAAGAAGAGACTGTGCATTATGGTTATAATTTTCTCTCCACCCTCCGCGACCAAGTGATGTCGCACCAGGATGCGACGGCAATGGTGCTAATCATTTACAATGACTGTACAGTAGGCGAAGGAGCCAAAGACCAGATCAGGGGCCTGAGAACGTCCTGTGTTTGTGACTTCTTTCTATCTTCATCCTTTTGACTTCTAGGAGACAGACTTGGGGAAGTATGTTGCTTGAATCAGGTTGAAAAACGGAGAAGTAAGGTTCCAGCTTGTTTCTGCTTAGGGGAGAAGGAGAAATTTTTACCCCGAGATAAGGCTGCTTGTGTCCGGCAGCATTAGGTGTCGCGCCATATGGCACTAATAATACCTTAGTAATCAGGAGAGAATGAAAATTAGGGCTTTCGTAATTTTTCTTAGTGTAAAAGGCAATATTTTTTTAGGCTATGAACATGTTTATTTTGTAATTTTTTAACATGACTCATAATATTCTCTATTTAGTGATAATTGAATAATATCATGAGGGTTTTGATCGGTGCATGACATAATCCAGTCTTACATATGCAAGGAAGAATATGCCAAGACATTTTCTCCGCGTAAAACCAAAAATTGTATTATATTTCCCTTTAAAAGCTTGTCGATGCTTTGTTTCAGAAAAACGTAGTAGAGATTGGTGGAAGCCTTGTATGCTTTAAGGATACTAATATGTAAGATATTTCAAGATATTTTGTTAATCAGTGGCAAAGTTATATTATTTAAAATAGCCTAAAAATAACTTGGAAATGTTATATAAAATAATAATTTTGTTTATTTCTTTTTAAACTTGCCGGATAATATTTTTATTTTGTTATTATAATTGTTAAATAAATGAATAAAAATAGTGAATTATATGTGTAAACGCTGCGACGGCGGTAGACCGACAAGGAAGACGCTGGATAAAGGTCAATTTCAAGCTGTTTGTACTTACTTACTCCGCTGGCTCAGTGACCCAAAGTGGGTCTTGGCCTCCGAAGCGAGAGACTTCCACTTTCCTCTATCTTGCGCCATCGTCTGCCATTGGTTGACATTCAATTCGCGCAAGTCTGCCTCAACGCGATCGATCCAGCGATACCTGGGTCTACCCACTGGTCTTCGACCCCTCGGTTTATCCAGGTACGCTACCTTCACGCTCCGATCCGATCTCATTTGCTCCAAGTGACCAAGCCAGCGGATTAGTTGAGCTTTATATTCGCCAATGATATTTGGCTGTGCTACTAAAGTCTCAATTTCGGCATTCTTTCGGAGCCTCCAAGATCCGTCTTGATTTCTCGCTGTTCAAGCTGTTCTATTGAAAATTGACGAGGATACAGGAGACGTCCCACAGCTGAAATGATAGTGCTGATGAATGAATATAATGATGAACGAGAATTGGTACCTTTGAAGCCTTCGCTGCCTTTTAACATTCTAAGTAAACCAATTATAAAGATTATGGTAACTAAGAATCGTAAAATATGTTCAAATTTAACATTCCGTAATGACCGGCCTTTAGGAAAAGATCTTTTAATAAATCCGCCAATTTAAAAATACAATTAAACTTTGTTAATCATGAAAAAACCGGCCTTGGGAAAGCGACGCTTTATTTCTAATACCTTTCCACTTCTGAAATTAGTTTTTGCGTTAAATTTTTTTTTATTATTTTTCTCTTGTTCTCGACGTGACGTAATTTATTTAAGGAGAATAAATGATTTTAGTTCGCCTATCACAATTTTATTCAATAATTAACACTTATACTTAATTATGTCTTTCTTTATTTTTATATTTAACAAGTTAAGGAAAATTAATATTTCTATAACCGAAAAATCTATTAACAGTTGGTTTATAATTATTTATTCATCGACATCATTTCAACTGAAGGATGTCCATAGAGTATCGTATAATGATTTCCAATAAGAGAGGTAATAGCTTGCAACGACCTAAACAATGTCTGTTCTTTTGGAGGTTCTATGCTGGGCTTGCTTGTCCCTGGTCTCTGCTCTATAACCCTAAGGCTGCAAGGGTAATCTGTTCTGCACACTACGCAGTCTGCCCAGTGTTAATTTAAGCATTAGAATTTTGCTATTTGCTATTTATAACTAAGCAATTATAGATTGATTCTTTTAATTAAACGGTTTTATTTAGTTCGACCCGTACGGAATTTATTTGTTTATTTTGTTTGGGTCAATATTAGAATTTGAAATAAAAATAGCACATACATTATAAGCACCTCCCCGTTGTTAGATTGATCTGAAATTTGGTACACACATTTAATTTAGATGACAATACAATATAATAAAATCAATAACATTATAAATCTAAGATGGCCGCCGATACAAAATGGCGGATTACATATTTTTCGTTAACCCCCTCAATATGGATATCAAATGAAAGGGCTACACTAGTAAAACACGATGATTATGTCAAAATTTAAAATTCAAGATGGACGCCGTTCCAATATGGCGGACTAGGTACATATTTGACCACAACCACCACAATATGGGTATCAAATAAAACCGTTGAACTTAATAGTCTTTTTACCGATTTTTATTTAATTTTTTAATGATATTTTATATCTGTTATTGGTGAGTGGACTAGTGAAATACGTACAAAAATAAAAACATTCAAGTCAGATGATGGAAAAAATTTAACCGTATACACATTTTAATTCACTAGACAAATTTCCATTGTTCTTAATTCTGGATAAAATCCAAGAATGTGAAGACACTAACATCTCCGTCTAGACTCGGCAGTTTAAAGTTACAACACCGTATTATCACACTGTTTATCGGTGATAGTTGGACTTGAAGTAATTGAAAGTCCTCTACTTCGTTGGACTTAAGATTTACTGACTTAAGTTTGCGCTAGTGCGTTGGCCTCCAATACGATATGTTTTCAGTTTGAAAGAATAATAACTAACAATTTTATATTACACATCATATTAAAGATAAATTTAAAATGCAAACTACCAACAAAGTAGTAAAACGTACATCTCTCACTCCGACAATGACGACATATAGTAGATCAAGTCAACGCTTCTAGGAAGCCCACAAGTCAAGCCATGAAACGTCCATAGCTGGGCATAAATCTTTACAATAGATTTCCAGGTTGATCCCTTAGAATCGGACTGCAACTAGCACACATGTGTGTGTGTGTTTATGTTGTTGCAGTCTGATTCTGTCAGTGGAGGTGTCAGGTGGACCACCTCCAGGTCCAGACTTGAGGTCACATTAGAAATCCCCAAAAATGGTGACCATAAGAATACAGGGTGATTGGTTATAAATGTATTATGAAGGCTATAAAGAGGTTGTACAGTTCATCTGCTGTCTATTTATGTATAAAACTTAAAACTTCTAAACAACTTTATTTAAGAATTAATGGTTTTAGATATAGTTGAAAACGAATTGATAATATAACAAAATCGGTTTCAAAATTCGTTTGTTATGTAGAATTAAAATATATTACAGTTTTCTATTTTTATTTGCGGACTTTGTACATTCGGAGTTATTAGATGGATTTCAATTGAATAAAACAAATTAATGTAATATATTTCATAGAGATTTATACAGGTTGATTGGAAATAGGTGTAAAATCTTTTAAGCCGTTTAGCTGACAATAAATCCATGCATATATATATATATACACACCTTTAAAATGTTTATACATATAACCAATAACCCTCATGCAAAAAGCTTTATATAAATTAATGAAAACTAAAGATATAAGGGTGGGTTCACACGCGTTCCATTATGAGCTTCGCATAGCATATTTGTCCAGCCGGGCCTAACCGGCGTCATCACGTAAGCCGTGGCAAACGTAAGGTACTATGGTCGGTATGTTTAATTAACAAAGCTTGCATTATAACATGTTGTATTTTAATATATACTGAGATTGATGTTGGTAGCCGTGCGCATACATTTCCGAACCAATATCCGAAAAGTCAATATATGTTATATATTAAACCACTAAACTAGAGTATGCTCCGAGCTTGTGACATTAAATATAATCTAATTAAAGTACATAGACATATTGCACAGTGGTAGCTTAGCTGTAGAGGACATAGCCTTGCGATAATCATGGGTTCGATTCCCGGAGATAAAATCTTATATACTTCACACTTTGTGCATTAATTATACAGGATTATCACTGCTCATAAATAAGTTCCCAGAGGATACCATACTTAAACACACCGACCGCCAACCCGGCTGCCAAGCGTGGGAATTACGGTCATAGATTTATCCCATGCGTGGACGTCTATTGGCCGAAAAGATGAATATATATATATATTCCTTACCTTTTTTTTAAACAAAATTTATTAAATTTAAAATTGTAATCAATTCAATTAAATTCAAAAGCTAGCTACAAGTATGATATTACTCATGAAAAAGGCTTGCAGTGGGCGTGTAAAGTCTGAAATGATGAAAGTACATAAACTTCGAATATTATTAAAAAATCATATCGTTTTAGTGTGAATGTTTTATATTATTAAAACACTGGCCACTACATACATTACTACATTTTATTTTTAATCAATTATATTTCGTTCGAATTGAAATTCGAATTCCTATTTGAATTTAGAAGCCGACTTCTTAAAGTCTCTGCTATTGCTATTGAATCATTCGTAATTATAAATAGACCTTTAATATACACGACATAAATCACAACTGGCTTTCTCGTTTCTTTATTAAGAAGTAAGAAATATGAGTGAGGGAAAATTCACTTTCTGGTATCTAATAGGTAATTATTCATGTGTTTATTACTGGAATTTCCACCATCGTGGGCTTAAATGAAAACTCACGTTTTAAGATAAGACATAAAGGAGGGCCTATTTTAATTATAATTTCTATCAAATTGTTCTATTCTTGCATTATTTAGATAACGTACGCGAGTGATTAATGTGAATTATTTAAAATAGACAACAATATAAAAGAGTAAATGTATATCTATAAGACATCAAATTTAGAAATGAGGAGATAGGTAGACAAATATATCTCCAAATTTATAATTTGATCTCTCGTATTTCCCACATAGGCCGGCAGATTGGCAAGGTGATGATGCAGTGATAGGCCATATAGTGTGCAGAACAGATTAACTATAGAGCCTTCAGGTTCTGGATAGACGTCAGTATTAAGGTCGACAAAGACGATGATGATAAAATAATAATTTATATATTTATATGTTATCGATATCGTCAGTCCATTGAGGTCCGCTGCAAGCCATAGGCCTCCAAAACATCAATGGGGAATATATGGTACCGATAGTGGAAAATCTATGTAATATTTAATGGAATCAGGCGTTATTTTACGGAAGTCCTTCCTAAGTAAGAAAAGGACCAATATTTAGCCACTTCCGCACATGCAGCGGTAGTCGTGCAACAAAGTGCACCGCCCACTCTGTGTTTGGCACTAATCGGTGTAACATAACTCCTGAAGATGCCCCGTGGAAGGGTGAAACTTGTTGAGTGATTTAACGGTGGCAGTTGTGTAATTCGCATTGTCTGCGGCAAGCGCATTTATCAGCAGGCTGGCGGGCGGTGCACTTTGTTGCCCGACTACCACTGCATGTGCGGGACTGGCTAAATAATGGTCCCTTTTTTACTTATATCTATGTAATAGTTACGCTTGGCAGGCTTGTGCCTATTCAAAACTGTTTATGAGCAATAGCAATCCTATATAAATAATCTATAATAATAAATATAAAATTGTATCCCGGGAATCGAAATTGCGACCTATGCTAGCAAGTCACAGTCCTCGACCGCTAAGCTACCCCTACTCGATTCATTTATAGATTAATGTCATTTAATATTTCAAGTTCGCAAATGTCTTTTGGAATTTTAAAATGATACGTTTACTGTCAATTACAATCTTTCGAGATATTTTTTTATAAAAATCTTGATTAACATATAAATACATCTATAGAAACATAAGAACTTTTTTAACCTGTTTTTGCGCTATAGAATATCTAAATTAGTTTTCAGGTCATGAAGCCTTATAAATTTATTACACACATGTTTTAATAAGGGAATGTATTGTAAAACAACATACATTTTCCTATAAGTCTGTGACTTTCGCGTTCCATATTGCTGACCACTACGACCACAACACTTTTTTAGCAAAATTATTCGCTGGCGTTCAAATTCAAAATTCGAACGCCGATTTGAATTCGGAAGCCATCAGTGATGTGGTCGCTTTCGTTGCTTGGGTCGTGTAAATTGTAAATACTTTTTGTACATATGTGAATAGACCTCATTCACTAATGGTGATCTTTCTTCCTAACACGCTTTAGTCTTTTTATATCTCTGCTCGCTAATAGCATTTATGTCTTTAAAAAAGGATAAGTTGTTTTATTGATATTTAATAATTTAGTTATTCTCATATTACAAATAATTAATTTAAATATTTATAATTTAATACGAAACAGGTAACGTATACGTATGTAACGAAGTGAAAATATCGTCAAACCTTATTAGGTAAACTATAGTCTTGTTTGGTTAAGATAAGAACATAAGCACTAAAAGCCTATTACATCGCCGGCGAATTTCTAGGGCACCTTATCTGTAGACCCTTATTTTTAGACTGCCATATAAATAAGGATTAACTTTGACCTTCAAGTTACTCGAGATGGAAAGGTCGAGAGAATAATTATTAATGTTTTTTTCTTTAATAAAGAAACATGGTAATGATTTTTATATTTTTTTTTGAACAAGAGCCTTTAGCTGGTTAGCTATCGTTAGTTAGATATAATTTTGACAAGTGTCAGACGAAAGACGGCACTAATATGACGTCATTAGTATAACTTTATTCATTTATTTACTTTATTGAAGATAGACAGTAACAAAAGGCTGTATGAAAGTACAAACTTAGAAACTTAGAAATATAAAATTAATTACAGTTGTTACCTTATAACTATCTCACTGAGAACATATAATGATTTATAGTCAAACAATGAAAAAACAAATAAGAATAAAAACATTACTAAACAGTGATCAAAGACTATGGTTTATATATTTATATTATGTTTGTTTATATATTTTTAATATATTTATATTATGGTTTAAATTGCATTGTATGTACTCAATAATTTCGAACGAATTTGTTTTTTAAAAGATACGAGAGAACACGAGAATATATCAATATCACTAATATATGAATTGTGGAGGTCACACATCCTGTATAAGGGTGCACGTTTACCGATATTTGTCCTAGCTGTTGATAAAAAAAGAAGAGATCTAAAACGTTTTAAACACAACGTATAATATTTTTACTACCGAACTATTAACACTAAATTGCCACAACATTTGACTTATTCAGACCGTTAGTGACTGCGTGTTGTTTGAAGTAGGTTAATGATCACAGATCCCTTCACGGGCCATCAATATACGAGTTTAGCGGGCAGTTGGTAAATACCACACCTGCTTCTTCCCCAAAAGTTAACCCAAATGCAAAGAAGATGCTAGCATCACTTGACGCGCTCAAATTAAAATCGCCGATTGGTCAAAGAGGTCTAAAGTTTCTCGAGTGCAACAACGGGTCAGATGCAGTTTGGATAGGCCCCGAACTGGGTGGACTAACGTCATAATTCGTTGCGGACAGTCGCTAGAGCTACAGTTCAGAACATATCATGGTAGCGATATTTGGGAGAGTTCCTTGCAGTTTGTGTCTGCCAGTTTGAAAGAAGAAGATACGTAGCCATCAGTTTAAATTTCCCGAAGTAATAGTACATGTCTTTTAATTTATTTATTTTCACAGATATCTAATTTTGTTTTCTTACCTGGAATTGTGGAAATCAACTCTTATAAAGCTACCGATGTATTTTAACATATATTCATACAGTGTAGACTCAATTGATTGGAAGTTATTACTAATATTTTTTCCCTTGTATAAAAGACATCGAACAAACTTGTATATTAAACGGAAATTAGCTGAAAAATCTTATTACATTCAAGTAAATCTGACTATGTATATTTCCGAAATTGATTCCAAAAACGATTGTGTTTTTCATGTGTTTTTTCTCAGATCAAGACGAATTTTGAACCATTTTTTATTTTTACCTTTTCAAATTTCCGAATTTTTTACGTTTTTGTAATATGTACTAAGTCTTTATTTACGGACTAAAATTTTAAACTATTTAAAACTAAGTTGAAGTTAACTAATTACTATTTTTTTTAACCATTAGTGCCTTGTTTGTTTTTAACTACGCCGTAACAATGTCCAGTTTTTAATTTTAAGCCTCTTAATTATATCATTTACATCAAGTGTTTACTGCACGAAATATTTAATTGCTTAATTAGAAAACTGTAAAAATATATTACTAAATTCTTTGTCCTTAATAAAAGGTTTAAAGAAAATCAACAAATGACTGCATTGAAATTAAGAGCAAACAAAATTTATGACATTGGATAATATTTATATGGAAGTATATAAAAGTAACCGGTTCAGTGAATTGTAAATAATGTGAAAGAATTAAATCCACTGGAAACGAGAATGTATCATAGTTTTAATTAAGAGCCGCTTCAACTTGTCCCCGAGGCACTAAACTGTAACTCGTTTCATTTTAAATAAGGGTCAGCAACTTGCTACGGCGACCGACCAGAGCTACGAACAGCTACGAACAGCTACGTACAGCTACGCCGCCCGACTTTTCATTGCTCAGTGGACTAAAAATCACTGCAATATAGCCTTATTGCACGAACTAAAGTTATTTTTAAATAGCATTAAAGAAATCTTTAATTATTATATGTCTTTTTTTTCTTGGACTCTTCTACATGTTTAAGAAGGCTTCGTTGACCTTCACTGATCAGGTTCTTCTCTCTAGGTCCCAATATGAAACGATTTTACCAACGCTACTTCAGAAGCGTGCTCCAATAATGAGCTGATACAGCTGTTGAAAAGCATATCGTTCAGCAATTTTTGTCTACATGTACATGTTACTTATCCCTATACTTTTTCTTTACTATTATGCAATTATTTTCTAGGATATACAATAAAGACTTAAAAAATGCGCTGGCGACATCATCGTGGCGAGGTTGTGGCAGCTAGGTATAGCCTATCTGACATGATGATAGAGATAGGAAATAATTAAATCCAAATAAATTTGTGACATTAATAAACAAACTGTCTCACAGTAGATGAGCTATACATTCACGCTTTAAAATATTTTACACCAAAAATTAATCACCACGTATATGTTTTTAAAAAAATTGTTTTTTACAAAAATTACTTATGTAATAAAATTTGTATACGATCAATTGTTACACTAGTAGATATTAGTTTCGCAAATATTCTATACCACGAATCGATTACGAAGTATTAAACATTTTAGACTATGCATTTATCTTGATTTCCCTTTGAAATGATCTCCGTTGTGGATAAGATTTTACTCGATTCTTCTTTTTCGAGCGCTTCCGAAGGAAATTATGTGTCACAGCAACATCGGTGTTAAATAAATATATAGCCTTGAATATTTTTATATCTTTGGTTGCAGTTGCATAAAATTATAGTTAAATGTTCACAGAAAACATTTCAAACATAAATGCTATGTTTGTAATCTAAAGCTAATTCACTAATGTTGGTAAAATGTGGACTTAGAGTTGTATTATATACATATACACACACACACACATATATATATATATATATATATATATATATATATATACATATATATACATGGTACAATAGTAACTATTTCACTATAGTGCCGCATTCAAAAGGAATGAAATTTAGATATTTCGGCAACACGTGTATGAAACGTTCATTTCCTACATTTCGTCGATTTTTAACTCTCGATATCTAACTCTACGGTAATGGTCGCAGGCTGTTGTGGCAATCGTTTAAACCGGCGCCATTACCGTCGAGATTGTTTAGGAAAATAGTTTTATTTCCTAGTAAAATTTTTAGTATAAACTTTTGAATGAAATTTCAAATTATTAACAATTTTATTGACAATATCAAACTTTAGACTAGGTTTCCCCAAACTTTTTTGTATCGTAGACCCCTTGCCATGTTTTTCCGTGTTGGGTAGACCCTCTACTTACCTGATATTGATTTTCCTGTAAATTGCTAACTGTAGTAAAATTTAGTGTTAAAAACATAAAGTAAAAACACATATTAATTTATACATTTATTAATTGAATTTAAATTGAAACTATTCAATATAAAATTTCGTATCTGTTATGTAAAATATACGTAACATTAAATAAAAGTTTTTTTTACTTCATAGGTACTTTTATAAATAATGTAAATGTTTTGATATTATAAGATAGTATGATGTAAGTAAATAGGTACTATCAGTGTATGTGTTGAGATCCACTATCGTGAACCCCCATTTTCATTTCATGGACCCCCAAATTATTTTTCGCTGACGTAGACCCCTTGCAGGTTATCATAGACCCCTAAGGGTCGATATAGACCACTTTGGGAATCACTGCTTAAGACGAAGGTTAATCTCAAAAGTTTTACAGTTGTCAATATATAACTCATTCGCTGTCAATATATATACGATACATTCTGTTTCAATATAAAGTCAAAGCTTTCAAAAATAATGAATGAACAATGGTAGCATAGTAAGACAAATAATTTACAAAATCCTTATTATGACATATTACAATAAAAAAACGCCTTGCTAACCTATCTTGCATTGCCCACATTCAGCGACTTTCCGCTATTTTGAGTATCTTGTCGGGCCAGAGTTGGGAATCTACCCACGCCGCATCATCGATACTTAATTTTGGAAGTGTTTGCAGCTTGTACCATCGTAGCACTTAGGATTGCTCATGTAAAGTGATATTGGGCGCAGCACGTCGCTTGTGCAACTGATGGCCGTTAGGTCTGGAAGGTTCTTGAATGGTGACGAAGGCGAAGTAGAAGGACGATATAGTTGATGTCGCAGAAAGTTTCTGGACGCAGGCAATGCATTGAGTTTCCATCGCCTAAAAAAATAAATAGAAGCAGAAGAACACATTCTTACACAATCAAACATTTTCTATTACGTTAATTCACGTGAAACCAAACCCAGGAGATTTAATATGATCTCCGAAGGTTGTATGAATGTGTATATGTTTTTTTTATTCACTAGAAAAATAACCTGTCTATTTAAAATACTACTGAAGATTCCCTCCAACCTTATAGATTAGTAGAGTGAAGACTATGTATATCTATAATATAACTATTTAACTTTAATATTAAAATGAAGTATTTATTATCTATTAAATGTTTTATACATAAATTGAATCCGTGAACTTGTTTCGAGTTTTATTCATTATATTATACGCTCTCGACGTAAGCCAAAATAACAAAGTTTAATGAAAATGTCATCAGCATTACCTGTGGCTTATCTAATTTTTTGCCTCTTTATGTAACGTAAGATTACAATAAGAAATTTCGCTTCGATTATTAGTTCATTGTAGAGAATTGGTAGCTTGATGATTGAGTTTAGTCAAATAAATAATATCTTTATTCAAGTAGGCATTTACAAGTAATTTACAATAAACAATAAGTTGGAGGTAGGAAGCATTCCTACAAAGTTGAATTATGACTATAACAAAGTCGTATGTACACATTGCACCAATATAAAGGCTTCAGACCTATGTTAAATCATGGGTTCTTTACCAGGTGATAGGCATCAAATGTCTGACTGAATATTGAAACTGGTAATTTGACCACCGAGGAATAAATTCCAAAAGTTATTTGCTCGAACACATATTAAAGACATTTGTCAAAGCGATCATAAAAAAATCGACGCAAAATATTTTCCCGACTCTTCGGTTTGACCCGCATTTGAAAATCTCGTAAAATACATAGTTTAAGTCGCAGGGTGGCTATGTAATATATAAGTGAGAAATGTGAGATGCAGGTTCCTTCAAGCAGGTGATTATGATGATGGTGGCGATGATGATAACAATTATGATGATGATAAAAGTAGTGGCCATGATTATGATGAATATAGTATGATTGAATTTGACTCTAGTTTCAATCAAGTTCACCATTCTTCACATTATAACATGCCCAAGTGATCACTATAAATATTGCAAAGTAGGTACCAACTAATAACAAAATACCAAAAGGTTAATGAACTCGAATAACTAATCTATTTTATATTCCATTCGACTCCGAAGATAATTGGGAACAATCCGAAAATATATTAATATCTTTAATTAAGACATGGACAATAAGATCGCTGTGGTCTCATTTCTCAATTTATTTATACTACAATCGTGTTTTGAATCAGAGACGATGTTTAATTTTCTAATGGAATCCTATGTAAGTAACTTGTGTGACTCCTGCTATTTCTTCTAATAATATTGCTGAAAAAATAACTTATTTAATTTCAACAGTCGACGAGGTATGTAACTCAATTTATATAAGAATCTGCTATCGGATCGTTCGATCTCAACACATATGGGGGCAAAAAAATAATTTAGAAAGGGTTGCAGCGTTACAGGATACATTAACACGTTCACTGCGGCTTGAGGTCGATTCAGCCTCATGGTAGACTTTGCACTGGTGCGGCGCGTAAAACTCATGTTCTCTCTCTAGTGCGGCGGCTGTTTACACTCAACCGTATGAGGTATGACAAAGACAAATATAGCTTTCTTTATGTCTGCGAAGCATTGACTCAATATTGTAAAAAAAATGATTGAAACATGAGGCAGAAAAGGCCTCAACCGCACTACTAGGAAGTTCACCTTGAGGCTAATTCAACCTAAGCCGCACCAGCTGAAAGTTCTTCAAAATTGGGCCCGCAGTGAACGTGTTAAAACAACGAAAATCTTCCCTCAAGGTATTACTCTTATTCAAAGTAGCTCCAATGGCAGAAAAATCCAGTGATGGGTCGCCAACTGCAAAGCACGGCTCGCGGATCTAACATCGCTAGAGATAAACCTTTGATAATAGTTACTACATCGTTTGCACATGATATAGATAATTAAATCCGTACATATGCGTCGATAAATATATAAGGTAATGTTTTTCAGGATTTTTCGATGAAAAGCCTGTATTTTGATACTTACATCAAGCGATTTCTCCACTGCAGGGTGTCAACTTCTTGATTTTGGTGATATGGGATTGGACGAACGTATCGTAGATTGATTGATTGATGACGACGGTTCGTAGACTGCATACAATTGATTCCAAATGGGGAATAGATGCTCTAAGTCAGATATTACTGATGATAAAGAAGGAAGAAATTCTCTACGCTTCAAAGATTTTGTTATACGTGTAACAAAACCTAGCATGCGGTAAGATTTATTAATAGCTTAATCAATGTGTCTGTCGAGAGTAAGTTTTACGTCCAGATACACCCCAAATCCCAAAAAAGCGAGGTAGTTACCTATGTGAAAATCAGCCTGTATTACATTAACCTTTCTGGTATAAGTTACATGTTTGATGAAATGAAGGTAAAGCTAAAAGTGAATGTAGAGAACATCGCCTTAACCCTTAAATGCATCTTGTTGCCAAATGTCAATACCACGTTTCTTTTTTTTTTAATTCGTGTGGTATGTGTTTCCGAACGCATTTCGACGACCATAGATAATAAATATATTGAGTGTCTAAAAAGAAATTATGCAAGTTTCGGCGGCAAATCTATTTTTTTTATAGATATTTGTAATTATTAAATACCTACCAGGAAACATTTTTTCCAGGCTGCAATAAGAAACCATGCATTTAAGGGTTAATGATGGGCGACGACAATCTTCGCCCATCCTTCCTGTCCTTTGCTCGCAGGGTGGCAGACAATGCAATTGATAAGAATAAAACCGAGTAGGAACAGAAACAAGAAATGAAATAAAAAATGCATGTAAACGATTTCAACAATGTAAATAGAAAAGTTACATGTTTACGTTTATTATGAGCTAGGAATTATTTATTAGTTTTACAGTATGCATCTAGTCTGCCTAAAACATCATGTATTAAGTTATTCAAACATGTAACCTCGGAGTATAATTTAAGGTCATCCGCGTATAATAGAAATTAGAAATTGATTAAACAAGACGATGCATCATTAATAAATAAGATCAATAGTAAGGGATCGATTATTGATGTAATTGGGACAAATTAAGGATAGTAAGAAAAGAGCCAATATTTAGCCACTTCCGCACATGCAGTGGTAGTCGTGCAACAAAGTGCACCGCCTGCCAGCCCGCCGACAAATGCGTATGCGGCAAACAATGCGGCATCCCCGATGCCCCGTGGAGTGATTTGACGGTGATGGTTGTGTGATTCGCATTGCTATATATTGGTCCTTTTCTTACTTAGGATGGACTTCCGTAAGGAAGCGCCTGATTCCATTTAAAAAAAAAGTTAACATTACTTTACAGAATGGGAGGTTCTTCATATAATAAATAGGTTAAATGTTCTTGAAAATATGAATTAACCATTTCTAGAAGTAGTCACCCGTATCCAATCAGTTGACTTCACTTACACCGTTCATACGAATACGAAAATATAAAAGAATCAAAATGTAATCTCACCGGTCTACGTTTCGACTAATTTCTAAATCTCCTTTATTCCCTACGTTTTACAAATGAGATTGTATTATCGATTTAAAATGACTTTGTTTGAACATTATAATATTATATCTAGATGTAGGTTTTATTATATTTTCAAACGTAAAACGTTGCAATAAAATGAATTTGAAATTTTGGAATCTGACAGGTTTCGATAACAAAGCCTATGATAAATAAAAAAATTAAAATAAAAGTTTAACATTTACTGCGAAGTTTTCTATTTTTTTTCTATCTATTATAATAAGTGGATTTAAGAAACAAATTCATATGTTATAAGAATAAATAAAGAATAAGCAGTAATAAAAATAAAAAATTACAGTAAATTTTACATTATTTTAATTTTGCACTGAAATTTAACAACAATACAACTTGTTTAGGTACATAACTTGTAATCTATATCCCTGCCATTACTATTTTGTTATTTTTTTTTAATCAGAATATAATTTGAAATTTATGTTAAAGAAAAATTAAAATAAAAACAAACGACAAACTACCATATAAATATGTTAGTAATTTATTCAAAATTTTAAATTTTACAGTCAATTCATGTACACCTTATGCAAAATATTTTCAAAAATAATAAAAAAAGCGTCTTCAAAGTTTGTCTAACTACATATTTAAATTGATTTCTTTTAACTACGTATCCCTGCAGATTTTATACATCCAGACGTTACTTACCATTTACAATCCAATGAAAAAATCTATAATAATGTAACATATTTCAAAATAGGTACTTCAGACACTTAGGCCGCGGGTTCGATTTTTCAAAGTGCACTGATGACTCTGTGTTTGGCACTAATCGGTGTAACATAACTCCTGAAGATGCCCCGTATAAGGGTGAAACACGTGTTGATTGATTTAACGGTGTCAGTTGTATAATTGGCATTGTTTGCGGCATACACATTTATCAGCGGGCTGGCGGGCGTTGCACTTTGTTGCACGACTACCACTGCATGTGCGAAAGTGGCTAAATATTGGTCCTTTTCTTACTGACTATATATAATTACCACTGTTCACAAATAATTTTTCATAGTATGGACAGCAGCATCTCCTGCGTAATATAATACAATGCTTAAAAGATAACTTTTTGGGAGGCCTAAACTTTGTAGTAGGCCATCTATGTGGTGAAACGACTCTATATATGGCGATTGGACATAGGTAAGTTTTTTGACAAATGTACACTTATAATGAAATAATAAATAGTATATGTATATGTATAAATATATTATTTATATACACTTTATTGTACACTCAAACTATTATATAGGTAATATTCTAAAATAAAAGGTTTTTCACAAAAGAAGCTCTTTTCATCCGAGGCGATCTCTCTCCCTCTCTCTCTCTCTCATATATATATATATATACATATATATATATATGTATATATATATATATATATATATATATATATATAATATACGGAAGATAACATTTTTAGCATTGATTGATTTTGGACATACTCTATATATATCAAAAAATGTCAGAATTATTAAAATGATTTGACTACGCAAGTGCTTGCTCTTTCTCTGTTGATGTTAATGCTTTAGCCCTAAGCAGGAGCAGAAGGGTCCGTGAACTAGAATACATAAGTGCTAAACTTTAATACTCGTTTTCTTGTTTTGAAACCAACACGAATGTTTATTTCATAAGTTTTAAAAAATTTCTTATAAATCATTTCTTTAGTTAAAGCAAGAAAATAGAGACAACATCAATACATAAAAAAAAATAAAAAATCAAATCAATACAGGTTATGTTTTCTATTTTAACTATAAGAATGTCCTATGTTTTTTTTAGTACTGGAGTCACAGCTGTCCAAAATGACATCTGCAGATTCAGGTGGCAGGGTACAGAGGGCGCTTAACTTAAAACCTATTTTAAGGTGGGGAAACTCGAAGGCTTCCTGGAGAATTAATATGTCGATACTTCTTTGTCTATTAGTGACTTACCAGAAACTTTGATCTTATTCATTACTTTAGCCACTAGTGATCCTTAATAGCGATTAATTGTGTACGTCCTGTAAGGAATTCTACAAAAAAAGTTTTTATAAAAATTTAAATCAAATTTAGCCTCCACACTTCATTTTCAAGACATAGTCAAGAGGTTACTTAACACGCTTTTATGTGTATACAGTCGCTGAACAAATTCAAACGAGTTTTATTTATGATCAATCTGAAAACTAATTTCCTCCAACTATAGATTTTAATGATGTCTTTGAAGGTGTGTATTCAACTACACAATTACTTTCAACAACCAAAAACTAAAACATATTGTTATTTGAATTTTAAAACAGCGTCATCTAGTGAGCATAATTAAAAATGTTAGGAATTTTATTATTATTTTATTAAATTAATGTTAAAATGTTTCAATAGAGGGCGGAATTATTAAAAGGTTGTAAAAATTTATATATTGACTTGATTGCTTAAATAGCATACAAGAGATACATTTAACAAATATTTTTCAAATACTATGTAAAAACATGGTTTAAAATAAAATTTGTTAGTTAAGTAACTGAATGTCAAACTAACAATTAAAATTCTTTTTAATATTTCACGTTTAAGGCTTCTTTTTTTTTGTTCGTGGCTTTTGGAAGTAAACTTAGAAACATTCTTGTTATATCCGTTGTAAATGCTAGGAAATCATGAGTGGAAACCGATTGATTATTTGGAATTAATATGTTCGCTACAGATTTCTGTTGTAGTTTAAAAGTAAATTATCTACTAGATGGCGTTAAACCTAATTATTTTGAACTATACTGTCTGGATGGTGTTTTAATAGAATTTGAATTAGAAGCTGGAAAACTAATTAAAATATGTTAAAACAGTCTTATTAATCCCTTTATTTTGTTATTTATCTGTGGTCACAGCATTAAGACCTACGGGGTACTTATCATATTACTGTAATGTGGATTACATCGTTTTATTTGTAATACAGAAGATTATAAACGTATATAACGTATATAATAAAGAAGTTTATAAAACCTTACTTACTTCCCTGCTTTATATGTATGTAAGCAAGGACATTATCTACAAAAAACTTCTTAGAATTATGTTTATTCCACCCCTTTTTTGTCCTTCTAAAGTTCTTTGTTTCCACTATTCTCGTTCTCATTATCTTTCATTCCTTTCCATATCTTACTACCTTTCATACATCGCCTCTGTTCCTTAGCTTTCCTTTTAGAACACCGTCCAACTGTTCTAACTGAATTTTTTTTAATCTTTATTTTACGATATATTTATTTAAGTTTTGTTTCGTATCCATTATTTTTATTAACTTTTACTTATTTTTATGCCATGATTTTATTTCGGTTTAATCATAATATTTATTTCGCTTCTATTGATTTAGATCCTATTAATCTATAATATTAGATCTAGAGACACTGGCTGCAAACAAATTGTTAATTATCATGACAATATAAAGTCGATACACACGATAACGATGTTGTTAATAAAATAGCAATGTACATTAAATTGGTGCTAAAAATAAAAATAAAAATAAAATTCGTTAATCCAATATTGAGAGTTTTAACAGAACTCTTATTGATCGTCGACTTATTGTATTGATCTATTTTCTTTTTGACTCTACTTTTTTCGCAAAGTGTTACAGTTTTGGAGAAGAAGCAAGATTAAACTCCACAACACACTTTATCAGGTATTCATACAGCCTAAATGAAATCAAAATAATCAAAAGTCATCAATGCCAAGGATTATTATTATTTAAATATTCGTTTACTGAATAATAAGCTTTTTTCGTCAATTTATTTATTATATGCTTTTTGAACTTCTTTCTTTCGGATTAAAAAAATAGTGACTTTTTAAAATGTCAAATTTCAAATATTCATTAAAAGTTCTGTTACAATGTGAATTTTATTTAATAGAACTACTTAATGATCAATTGCTTTAAGTTCAGAGATATAGATATTTGTCGATCAAATGAAGCCAAGGCTTCTTATCAGATCAGGTTGCCTTTGGAAGACTTTAGCCACGGATTTTACGTTGCGTGACATTATACGGAGCTCTATTTCACTCTATTCTATAGGCATCATTTACAAGGTCATAGTTGCTCAACTAGCCATAGAGAATACTCGGAACTTCTCTGAGATTGAATTAGGAGTGAACAGATCCGTGCTTTGTAGTGAGCCACAAAACGCTGCAGATTGAATAGTTCAGGTGGCAGTGTAAAGGCTACATAGTACGCAGAACTGATAAGCCTTAAAGTTTTGGAGTGGAGACTATAGACTAACGACTTTATCATCAGAACCTTGTGGATGGTGAGCGTCCTTGAACATGCCTCTGTTCCATAGCCTTGGCTGATGATATCTTATCTATCGTCTTGGGTATTAGTCAGGAACAAGGATGTTTCTCTCAAACTTTTATTGTTAAGTTCATGGTCAATTCGTTATTGAGAGTGGTTTCAGACAGAGAAGGCAATTCCACAAACATCTAAAAATACATAAAGGCGTGGTGTAAAATTTTTCGTTACTCTATATTTTTCGTTAGTAGAAAATGCACGTGGAAAATGTATAAAATGCATCGTAAACCTCAGATTTATGGGCGCACCGTCCCGCCTGTCCAAATTAGAAAGCTCGCTGCCCTCTAAGTTATAAAATTCCAGCCAGCGATTTAATTCAAGACTTGAAATTTAATTCTTTATCAGCTCTTTCTTTTCGCTGGTGGTCGGTGATTAACTAAATATTATATGTTATATTTCAATGTATATGTCTCATAGCTTATAGCTAGGAGCTATATAACATATATACTCTCATAGTCATATACTCATATACTCTCTCCTATCCTCCTCTAACCTATATATATATATAGCTTATTTCTCATAATTTCTGCCCATGTTATAGCTTATAGTTATAGTTTATAGCACGTAGACTTTATATTAAAGGTTATAGATATAAGCACATATATAAGCACATAAATCATAGCCGAAAGCACATAGCTCATTGAAAATAGATTAGAAAATAGACTATATACTTGTAGCTTGAAAAAAAAACAAAACTCAAAATAGTACAGGGATCGCGGGAGACTCCAAAGCAAATAAATTAAGTAAAGTAGCAAATATTGAAAGAAAGAAAAATTAAAATTGTGCAGGATAAAATTTGTATGAATTAAAATGAAAACAAATAGAAATAATGTACATAAATTTAATAAAAGAGAGCCAACACTGTGATACTAAAATTTACCTGTATTTCAAACTAGGATCTGCGAAGGTGAGGGAAGAAAGGTGATGAATGCTGATGATATATAAGCGATGGAAAGATAGATATTGTGAAGCAAGCAAGATATTGAAAAGCTCAAATAGCAGCTTTCTCCAACAAATATAGCCGTTTTAATACTGCATTATTTGATAACCAATGTTAAAAAACTTTATTAGCATTGTAATAAAACGACGCATTAAAACTTAAAATCCGAGATATATAACAAAATAGATCCGAAAACATTTTTTATTAAAATTATGTTTACCTTGTCGTGGGGGATGAATGTCGAAAATATTAAAATTTCATAAATCTTAAATCTTACTTTGACCAATGTAGCGTAAAGTTGAATGATGCTCATACAAGTTGGCTATTTAATTTTAAAGTTATAACATATTTATTGCTAAATCACTCCTGTAATAATATTGCTATATAAAAAGCCGCGAAAAGTGAAAGTTCCCGCGGACGTCGTCACAACGCTTAACCTTTTGTTCGTCTCGCCCACTCGTCTCGCTCACTCGCACGGCGTGCACGATACGCGCTCTTGCTTGCTCTTGGCAGGTAGCCAAGACGCAGCACGTGCGCCCGCGGCCGTTGGAGTTCTGGGAGTCGGATTTGAGCCATGGTTCGATGCGCAACCGCGCGTAGGCGAATTATTCATTTTCCGCGCACAAATTGTTTTAATAATTAAATAAACGTTTTTCCACATCACACTCCTTAATTGACACATTAGCTCAGCGGTAGAGCAATGAGATTTACGATTGAAGGTCACGGGTTCAATTCCCGTAATATAATCTTATACAATTCACTTTTTGTGCATTAATTATATAGGGTTGCCATAAACAAGTTTCCAGAGGATGGACAGCAACGCCCTCTGAGTACTATAATACCACACTGTGATCGTTAACCCGACTGCCAAGTGTAGCGATTATGGTATATCTTCCCATGTAGGCGATTATGGAATGAAACGACGATTTAAAATTCGAAATATAAATCTTAATAATGAAGTAACAAAAATTAAATAACATAAAGTTTCTTTACATCGGCCTTTAAATTCGAAATGTTTGTTCAAGTAAAAGAACCTTTTTAAGGTTATATGTTTGCCTATGTCCCGATCTGGGAGTCTAAAAGCTGAAACGACGATAAGTACTTTATGTTATAATCAATAAAAACCTACTCTACCCTACTTTATGTACATATAAACATATACTACGTATGTTTTTTATTTGCCTGAAACATTTTATCAAATATACGAGTCCATGAAAAATAGAACCTAGCATTGGAGCAGACTGCAAACAAGTACGTCTTTAAGCTGAATAATAAAAATATTAATCATCTTCTAAGTAATAAGACCATAAAATTAGATTTGCCAATTAATAACGTTTACGACCAATAAAAAGTAATCACAAGTAATAAATGATCGAAATTTATTCTGTTGTGATAGAAATAGTTACATATAATAGTATATGAGATTGCTATTACATATGCGAAGTCCATATATGGTATTTTAACTAATAAATCGAATCTTTAGGTACCTTATACTTTAATGTCACGTTATACTTACGTAAGTTTCGTATATCTCTCTTTCTGCCGATGGACGCAAGACATAGACCTCCTCCAAAGGTTGCCACGATGACTAATGCTATGTTATCCGTATCCAACGTCCTGCGACTTTAATTTATGTCGTCACTCCTTTGGTCATATCCTTTTTTATATATTAACGTGGGTCAAACTGGTCGAAGTTTTAACATTCGTTATAAGGAACATATTTCCGCGTAGAGGTATGATCGCCCTAAAGGTCTCATCTCTCTAAACATTTATTAGAATCGGGACATAGTTTACCGCACGGTCATTCCTATGACGTGCTGCATACCTGTAGCAAAGGATTGCGGATGTACGTGTTGGAACGGTTAGAAATAATAAGACACGGGTGTATTGGTACTATCCATTATTACAAATTTACCAGAGAACTAGCTCAAAGCACTCATCTATTACGTAAAATCGCATATAACTTACGCGTAAGAGAGGGTATAATAAAAATAGCCCACGTGATCGGTCACGTGACTTTGAGTGGTAGAGGGGAAGGAGGTGGCATCTAAATAACAAAGCGGCGACGGTCTGAACTCACTCTGTGTTTGGCACTAATCGATGTAACGTTACTCCTGAGGATGCCCCGTGGCGGAGTGAAACACGTGTTGAGTGATTCGCATTGTTTGCCGCATGCGCATTTATCAGCAGGCTGGCGGGCGGTGCATTTTATTGCACGACTGCTACTGCATTGGCGGAAGTAGCTATATATTGGTCGTTTACTTACTTAGGATGGACTTCCGCAAAATAACCCCTGAATCTATTAGATATCAAATATATGTTTAATAAAAAGACCATGACCAGTAAAGATGGGCTGTTAGCCGGCAGTTTATGGCAGGCATTGCCACGTTGGCTTGTTGAGACTCTTTAAAGCACTTAAATCGTTCACTATGTTGACTCCTAGAATGCTTTGATACACACGATTTTGCCTTACCGATTAGAAGATATATGGCTCCGGGCTTTAAAAGACCATGCTGATCATCTAAAGCGGCAGTGGGTGGCGGCCATGAGCTCATAGACGCGGCGTGGGTAATCCCCATCTAGGTAGACCGAAGTCGCTGATTGCAAGCAGCGCAGGGTCACCCATCCTGGCGATTTTTAAGAAAAGCCTGTGCTATCCAGTGAGCGTCCATTAAATGTAAATAAGATACGTCAAGGGGAATGACTAGAAAACTCCAGTTTAATGGAAAGTGGAAGTGAAATGACCTCTCCTTTAATTAAAATAAAATACAGATACGATGGTCCCAAACGTGACTTGATCGATGAAGCGACCACAGCAAACGCTGTCAGTTTTTTATGATCATTTCTACTATTATTTAGAATTAGTGTCAGTAAAGGCGCAGTGGTAGTCCAGCGGAAGAGGGCTCAATCTTGCGATCGTAGGTCGCCCGTTCGATTCCCGGGATAGAATCTTGTATATTGTTCACTTTACGCATTAATTATAAAGAATGGTACAGCCCACAAACAAGTTTCAACCTGCCTGCGAATCATGACGATTTTTAATTATCGTCGGAGAGAGGCCTTGCAGTGGGCTTTTATGGGCTGAAACGACATCGAATGCATTTTACCTATTTTTTATTTGATGATTTTCTTAAATTTATAGTAGTATATTCAAAGAAATCTCAGAAGTAAAATTAAAAATTTATTTTCATATTATTAGAAATTTGTCACATGCAAACATTTCAGCAGCTTGCACGAAAACAATCAGAAATACTTTCTATTTATGAGTTTAAATAACTTCCATACAAAACCGAGAAGCGAGTCGCTTTCAAAGTTAAAGAGAAAAAGTTATTCCGCCGGATCTCCGGTCTAATATAAAAAGGTGAATGAATTTTTTGAATTTCGAACGAAGAGAACAGATTAAATGTGAAAGGAAAAATTCCGCGCCGTAAATAAGGTTTAAATGCAGCTTAAGATGCAGACGGTCGACGTTAACTGTACTTAATGGATATCGTTATTGCAAGCCCGTTGTCGTTGCGAGATTGATTTTTGTTTTAATCTCTTTAAGTCTGCAAACAATTGTCATATGATATTATGATATCAATATCACATAGATCCGACATAAAAACATTACAATAAAGTACAAACTATTGACATTTTAATTCAGTATAGCATAACTCGTCTTTATTATCATATACATCACTATTGTTATAAAGTAGGAGTTACAGAACCCTTTAAACAATAAACACGGAACCCTAGGATCAAGAAGTGCTATTAACACACGTGATCTTGAAGTTATTTATAATTTTTTGTGTACGGTTCTTGATAATTATAACCGAGTACTATCTCGACCTTACTATTACCTTACCCGTAGTATAAATAAGTGTACTCCACACGACGATAGTTTAGTGTTGACAGATCTACGACCAGTTATATAAAGTGACTATTTGGCAAATTATTTGGACAGTGATTTCTTGAGCAATTTGGAAACGTAGTTTGTACATCACATGTAGTTTGACCATCTGACTCCTTGTGAACCAGCGATGTTTTACTTCGAGTCAGAACCCAAAGTACGTAATGCTATTATGCATGTCGGAACTCTGTAGTTTCAGCAGATATCAATAGATGGCGCTAGATGTTATTAAACGTATATAGCGGGCACCGAGCGGTAGAATCCACATTAATAAAGAAGACTCTATGACGACACGACCTGTATATATTTTTTTATTTGGGAATTTACGCGAGTTCCCCTACAAGGGGTGTAGGGAAACTCTGGTAAATCCCTCCGTCTTATCTCTTGTTTCTCATCTTTCATTCGTCACATTCTCTTCTATTGCTTTTCATAATTTTGTTTCGTGTTGTTTTCCGCACGCGCATTTATTGCACGGAGCACTTCATTGCGTGACTACTGCTGCATAGCGGAAGTAGCTACATATTAGTCCCTTTCTTACTTATGATGTATCTCCCCATAGATATCTTCGGGTAAGGCCTAAGCTTTGTAGTGGGGTACCTACCCACTCCGAGTCTACTGTTCATGGTCGCCACTCGATAACCCTAACAGCCTTAGGTGGCGACGTGCCACTCCCGCTGCCACTTAAGCCTAGTTTCTGAATCAGTCTCGCGGTGAGATTCCAAGAAATTAAAGTGATCACTCAGTGAATAACATTTTGTATATTTATTCTATTCGACTGCAAAATGCGCATAATATTGGACATTATAAAGACGTTCAGTGCATATATTTATAAATATAATTTTCACCTCAACACACTTCTGAGGGTACTTTTATAACTAGTCGTAGATTGCATCGCATATTTTATCTCCGAGAAAGAAACTTAAACAAAGAATGCAGTATTCTTTGTTGATTTAAAATTATATTTAAAAAATTCAAAACGTGTAATATATTTTTCACTTTGCCTCTGTAGGTGCGATAAAAATTTCACTCTGCTCTTACTATTCTCCGCATAAGCAAGCGATCTACGTGACGTCACGTTCTGCGCACCCCGGGACTTCCCCATTATATTTGGAATAAACAACAGACACACAAGTGAAAGAATTCGCTGGTTGAATACAAAACACTCCCGACAATATTCGTCAGTTGTAAATATAAGAATAGCACATGGTGTACTATATGGAGAAATTCAATATAAAAAAGTATATTATTCTTTTCGAGAATATTATACTGATGTTAATGTATATATTTAAATGTTGTTATGGAAGCTAATTATTGTTGCGGACTCTTTATGAAACTATATTTGTAAAGAGCAACTGTTAAGTTTCTCGCTGATTCTTCTCAGCAGAACTGCCTTCCGAGCCGAGGGTAACTTCCTGCAGAACTGACAATGCTGACATTTTATGTATAAAGAAATTTTCGATTTTGTTTTTGATTAATGCTTATTCAGTTTATTTAGTAATCTATACAAATAAATAAAATAGAAGTGTCTGATTGTAATATTAAAATATCCACATGCATATGAATATATCGGTACATATATCAAATTACATTTTTTGCATTTTTGTCTGTTTGCCTGTTTGTTTTAAATAAACTTTTAGACTGTTGGACCGATTTTGACGAGACTTATACTAGCAGGAAGCTGATGCAATAAGGAGTACTTTAGGCTACTTTTTACTTCAAAATAATTCTTAAATGAAAAAAAATACTAATTATTTTTTGGTAAGTTGCTCGAACGAAGTCGCGGGCAAAACTGGTATTAAATAATTTATACTTAAATCGTGTGTTCCTGGTGATGTTATGGATTTCATATGTTGATGTTTACGACAGGCCTTATTATAACGCTCGAGGTCTCCTAGAGAGGTATGGAAAGGGGCGTGCTCGGAGCTTCATTGTGAGATGGAATTAGGAATGAGGAGATCCGCAAAAGAATAAAGATTACCGTCGTAGCGGGAAATCGCCGTCAACTAGGTACATCACTTGTTCAAATCACCTGGCTGCTGATTAAGCAAACGTCACAGAAAATCCTTGGATACGGACAGCGTGAAACCGATCTCCGAGGTGATCTTTGAGGAACAGCTATGCCTTGCAAGACTTAAGTGGGAGTCTTTAGTCTTAAGTCTTTTGGCTTATATGATGATGATGGTTATGAACTTGGATTCCATCAACACAACCGATGGTTCTTTAAACTATATACTTTATATGTATCTTTCCTAAGACTAAGCTAGCTTTGAGGCTTTTTAAGACCATGAAATTCAGAAGTTATTATTTCGTATAATAAAGTAAATTATACAATGTTATGAATCTCATCTGATTTTTAATTATCCGATGCAGAGCAGGTCTGTAGCTCGTTACTAGAGATTTATTTAATTACAACTGTTATAAATACACATCTGCTTTGGAATAATTTAACCATAGGTATTAGATAAAATTGTCATTAAAACTCCCGGGCTTTGAGAATGTATTTTGTTACTAGGACTGTCTATACCATCTGTCGTCCACCGTCTGTTACAAAAGTTTGAGTGTCATTTGACTTAGCCCAAACCATTTTGAAGGATGTTTTGTGTGTCTGTATATAAATATATACACACACACATATATGTATATAAATATATATACAATTAAATATTGTATTTATACAACACCTATTGCGTAATAATCTCTAAAACACCTTAACTTGACTGGTAGAGAATGTCTAAAGGAATTAAGTCTGCCTTTACACAGTTTGTAAAAACGGTGGATAAATAAATTATTGATTTATTATATATATATATATATATATATATATATATATATATAAGAAAAGGACCAATATTTAGCCACTTGCAACAAAGTGCACCGCCCGCCAGCCCGCTGATAAATGCGTATGCGGCAAACAATGCGAATCGCACTACTGCCACCGCCAAATCGCTCAACACGTGTTTCACCCCTCAACGGGGCATCTTCAGGAGTAATGTTACACTGATTAGTGCCAAACACAGAGTCTATTAATATATATGTTATATACAAATGGATGTTTATGTATGTTTTGTATACGTTGGTTATTCATTATTTGTATTTCTACCTTTTCTATACTATGGTAGTCTGTAAGAGATTGTCTTGTGTGATAAGACCGCCCTTTGTACTTTTTTATATGATTGTGAAACTATTTAAATGTACCCTAACGTGTATAATAAGGAATATTAAACAAAATAAATAAATAAATATAAAAACAAGGTCGGGAACGGACAATAACTTACATTAAATCACTTTATTGAAGTAAATTAAAAAATAATTTAATAATCATCATCAACGAAATTGTCTCAGCAAGACGTGTACAGCTGGGCATAGGCCTCCGTCTTAGATTTCTAACAATTATATTCCACCTTGTGGGTGGAAGTCTCACTGTTTGTAGTCACCGTCTTGTAGTCTCTACTTCACAGCCTTAAGGCCTCGACGGAAACCACAATATATTAAAATTAAGCTCGCTACGAGAAGTATGTCTTCTCAGTCTTTGATCATATACAATTTTATATATACAATCAGATTTAACTACTCCTTATAGGAAAATTAGGTATATACGTACGTGGAGTAAAATAAATAATTTCGAAACATTTTTTCCGGACGTGCCAAACCAAATGCCGGGCACCTTAGCGAGCTTTACAAGTTAGTTAATAGAGCTTTTATAATATTTCACCGTGTAATAGTTTTCCCGGGAAAGCTTCGTTACAAAGTCCGACTTTTTTGAGTATTTACACTAAAAGGTATACATTTTTGGTTTTGTTCATAAAATACGGCGTGGGTTATAAGCAAACACGCAATGTAATATGACTTTTGCGAATGGTTCATTTATTTCAATGCATGTATATGACACTGAGTAAGTACACGTTCATTAAAACAAACATATTTTGAGTACAAATCTCACAGTAATTACGCGACCGCCATTATATATCCCATATGCCATCTGATTTAGGTCAATATCATACGAATATAACATTTTCATATATAAACTATTTTTAATTGAGATAATATATAAGTGATTTGTTATATGTGTAATTTCAACTCTGATATATATATATATATTATTAACATGTTTTGAATTTTTTTTTATTATTTTATTAGAATGCGAAAGGCCTACATCTTACGGCAGTACAAATTCTACATACAGAGAGTAAACAATATTTAATTTTATTTAATTATAATTTTTGTTAACGTTTTCTTTATTTTATCATAATTTCTGAAACCATTGATTTTTGTATATTATGTACCAAAAATTGATTATTATTATTATTAAAAGTTTAGAAGACTGTCTCTTGATGTTAAAATTATAACTCGAGTGCAGAGAACATACTAAGTTTTATTTGCCAAAACCTTATATTTATATCAAACCTTACAGTTACGTTAATTAATCCTGCAACTAACTTTAATTACACAACCAATCACAATCCCTACTTTTCAACCAATCAAACGAGTCATTTGTGTGAGAGCGACGGAAGATGTGTGCGACAGGGAAAGGTATATAAACTAACGCTCCCAATTTTGTAGCGCGCAGTAATCTATATAGCTGGTTATTGTTGCTATATCAGCAAATATATTCTCACTTTTATAGTTATAACCAATCATTCTGTATTTCAACATTCAAATCCACCAATTAAAACACATAAAAATAAAAATCTACTGTTGTCAAGCCTTAATGAATAGATATCAGTCATAGATAGGAATGATAAAGTGCTTTACTCTTTCATTTCATGAAAGTTTCAAACAAAGCCAGCCTGTCAAATGCAAATGCCGTCACAGCCACCACGGGAACAATGGACAGCGGCAATGAAAGAATAACACTATTTCTACGTCGTAGCACTCGTAGCGCTCGTAGCGCTCGTAGCGCTCGTAGCTGTCTACGCATGGCTAACTTGACCGATTGCTGTAAGTTCTGTTTCTTTCTCTGGTTACTTTTTAAATGTATTTTATAATTTATTATGTAAAAAGTTAACGATTAAACTCCTTCACCACTTAAACTGGTTCTAACTCACTTTAGTAAAAGTAAAAATAAACATACAGTACCCGGCAATAAATATTGCTCATCGAACTTTGTAAAGAGATAATCGGCTAATTTCGGGTTCGTAGAGCGTTATCTCTGTCGCACGAAATACAACGGCTGACAAAACGTCACATAGGTAGTGTGGGACAGAGATAGTGATCTACGAAGCCGAAA
This sequence comes from Battus philenor, assembly GCF_028537555.1. Taxonomy (NCBI): domain Eukaryota; kingdom Metazoa; phylum Arthropoda; class Insecta; order Lepidoptera; family Papilionidae; genus Battus; species Battus philenor. The sequence continues at coordinate 14,575,140 of NW_027181673.1, read as the reverse complement.
TTAGCCGATAGTCTCTTTCCAAAGTTCGATGCGCAATATATAAATCGCCCGGTACTGTATACATATTTAATTCGTACTAAATTTTGAAATGTTTTGTAAAAAATGTTTTGTAAATCGTATCGTATCGTATCGTATCGTATCGTATCGTATCGTATCGTATCGTATCGTATCGTATGAAATGTTTTGGTTATGTTAACACAATCACTGCGGGCCCAATTTTGAAGAACTTTCAGCTGGTGCGGCTGAGGTCGAATCAGCCTCAAGCTGAACTTCCTAGTAGTGCGGTTGAGGCCTTTTCTGCCTCATGTTTCAATTATTTTTTTTACAATATTGAGTCAATGCTTCGCAGACATAAAGAAAGCTATATTTGTCTTTGTCATACCTCATACGGTTTAGTGTAAACAGCCGCCGCACTAGAGAGAAAACACGAGTTTTACGCGCCGCACCAATGCAAAGTCTACCATGAGGCTGAATCGGCCTCAAGCCGCAGTGAACGTGTTAAGAAACTTCACTATTTTGTTAAGGTTTCTATGAAAATTACTACCTAAAAAAGTTCCTTATACAATGTATTAAAAACAGAAGATTCAAATGACCTATGAAAATTACTACCTAAAATAGTTCCTTATACAATGTAATAAAAGCATTGATTCAAATGACGCCATTCACGCCTCTATAGCTTTTACATCTATAACCTATCATAGTGTATATTGTTCGTGTCGCTTGAATATATATATACGTAAACATCATAAATGTTTTGACATTGCACGCAATAACAAATTCTTTCGAAAGCCTCTTTTATAATGGTATCGTGACCGTTTTGTTCTAATAATTCAAAACAAACCGACATTGTTTATGCCGTTCCAATTTTATTTAACTAACCTTTAGCACGGATAGTTGGTATTATAAAATGTAATAATCATGAATTTTTAAAATAATCTTTTTTTTTTAATTGTGTATTTAATAAACGTCAAAAACTTAAATAGTAGCTTTATTCACCCTGTCTTGGAATAACGACAAAATCAAGTGTTTAAGCACCAATAAAAGAGTGAAGCCTCAACAAAATACCTTCAGAAATAGCTGGAAGGCTTGAATCCAGTGTTTGTGTTCTTAACAAGGTCGTTTATCAGCCTTACGTGTGAATTTTTGAAATCCTTTTTTAATTGTGTTTTTAATAAACGTCAAGAACTCAAATAATAACTTTATTAACGCTGTCTTAGAATAAAGACAACATCAAGTGTTTAAGCACAAATAAAAGAGTGAAGCCTCAACAAAATACCTTCAGAGATAGTTGGAAGGCTTGTATTCAGCGTTTGTTCTTAACAAGGCCGTCTATCAGCCTTACGTGTGAATATCCCACGCTGCGTTTGCTGATTCGTTTGTTTTAATCCAACCGTAAAGCCTCATCGGTCATCTGTCTTACACGCTAACATGATCGAAATTTGTTCTTCATTTGTTTAAGCGTCATTCATAATTCTGTTTGCATATCTCATGTAAAATCACAGGCTGCCCCGCATTTAGAGCGAAAAGAGAGTATTACCAGTTTCTGTTGCCGTTGCAGTTCGATATTGAGCCGTACACAGTGTGTTGCACTTTGGTAAATGCATCAGTCCAGCTAGTATGTAATCGTTGTCTAATTCAATGAGATATTGAAGACAGTCGCTATAATTCAGGGGTGTCAAATTTAAAAGTTAATATACGTTCAAATAAACAACAGTAACTTTGTGTTTTTCTTCATCTTTTCATCCGATGGACTCTCACTGCGAAGTGAAGGCATCCGCAAAGATTGCTACTATGATCAATCATACGCTAAGTAAGAAAAGGACCAATATTTAGCTACTTCCGCACATGCAGTGGCAGTCGTGCCTGTGTTTGTCACTAATCGGTGTAACATAACTCCTGAAGATGCCCCGTAGAGGGGTGAAACACGTGTTGAGTGATTTAACGGTGGTAGTTGTTTAATTCGCATTGTTTGCCGCATGCGCAATTATCAGCGGGCTGGCGGGCGGTGCACTTTGTTGCACGACTACTACTGCATGTGCGGAAGTGGTAAGATATTGGTCCTTTTCTTACTTATGATGGACTTCCGCAAAATAACGCCTGATTCCATTAAACAATCCTACGCTACTCGGATCCAGTGACTCCTCGCGACCTATGTCACGGGATCACCTAATGGGAGGGATATCCACGTCACGTCCTCTGACCATCACTTGTACGAGCGATGTTATCATCATACTAGTGAACAATAAGGAAAGTAGCCATACCTTCACAGACTTCTATAGGAAGGTCATTGAATCTTCGATAAAAGTCATATGACCGATAAGAGACACCATATAAGAAGTATTATTAAAATAATTTAAATAAATCCAAAAAAATAAAAGTGAAATAAGCTTCAACAATTTTAAAAGTCATCTAAAAATAAACTATGATATATATAACAAGGAATCAAAATAATATTAAGTTAAAGCAAATAAATATATATAAAGCTAAAAAAAACAAAGTAAAATAAAAGAAAATTTAAATATTAAATCTTACAGAGAAGTTTATAGAAGTGAGGCGTTGTACGAAAAGAAATAAGAAAAGGAATGCAAGATATTGTGAAGTATAAAAAAGAGAAAAGAGTAGAAGGTATTAAAAAGTATGAGAGAGAAAGCATGACAATGATAATATTCAGTGAAAAATTGTATAAAATGTTTTTTTACCTTGGCAGGGGAGAACGTGAGGTCATCTTTTGGTGCCATAATAACATGTTATTCTATCAAGTTAGGAAACGGAGGTTTTGTAATTTTGCATTAAACTTAAAATTATAACGAATCATGATTTTGATAGTAATATTTAAACTCGACTGAACAAGAAAGCCTCCCCTTAAATTTTAAATACAACTTATTGAAAGCAGCCTGAATTCAGTGACTTATCAAGATCGTATGCCACGACCTTGTAGGTGGATTGAGTCGCGCTTGACGCATTATGGCTTACACTTTAGCACCTTGAGGTCCAAGTAATCATGTATTCTATACGTGTGGCTTCGTTATTTTTTTTTATTTACGTTTACTTCCACTAGACTATTTCGGTGGCTTTTGTTCGAGAACGTATCTCTTCATTCCTAAAACTATCTTGTAGAGCAGTGATTTCCAAAGTGTGATATATCATAATCGCCACGCTTGATAAGCGGATTGGCAATCGCTTGGTATTATGGTGCGCAGAGGACACTACTGTTCATCTTCTAGAACAGTGATTCCCAAAGTAGTCTATATCAATCTCTAGAGGTCTATGACAACCTGCAAGGGGTCTACGTCAGCGAAAAAAAATTTGGGGGTCCATGAAATGAAAATGGGGGTCCACGATAGTAGATCTCAACACATACACTGATAGTACCTATTTACCCACATCATACTATCTTATAATATCAAAACATTTACAAACGTTGATAATTTATTATTAAAGCATCAGGTTCATCCTTCTCACTAAAAATATTGACTTATTGCTTATGTTATTTTATTTATTATATATTTTATGTTTATTTAATGTTACGTATATTTTACATAACCGATACATAATTTTAAGTAGTTTTAATTTAAATTCAATCAATAAATGTATAAATTACCATGTGTTTTTACTTTAAGTTTTAAACACTAAACTTCACTACAATTAGAAATTTACAGGAAATCAATATCAGGTAAGTAGGGGGTCTACCCAACACGGATAAACATGGCAAGGGGTCTACGACACAAATAAGTTTGGGGAACTCTGTTGTAGAAAATGATTTCTAGATATATAGTTATTCAATTCGAAGGATATAACTCTCTGAATAAAAAGAAATACAATAATGAGGGATATCAAGTTAACTATGTATATTACTTCGAACAATGTTGAAGAAATATTCTCCATTAGACGCTAGCGTAAATAGCCTGTTTGACCTTTGGTAATTACGTTGGGAGGTCGTTTCTTTTGTTATAACATAATCGATGTTTCAGTGTTACAGGAAATAAGTAGCTGTAAACTGAATTTAATATAGCAATATCGTTTGTTGATATATGTTACAACAGGGGCGTCAAACTCGCGGCCTGCATGCGAGTCGAAATGAATTTTATTGTAGCCGAGTCAATATATCAGATGCAAAGTAAAAATAAAATTAAAAAGTGGATTAGAAAGTGGGCGGGGCACATCGCTCGTGCAATCCCTGGGCCGAAAGGTTCACGAGTGGTGATCACGAGCAGACAGACGGAGCGTGAGTGGGTCTCCCACTAGGAGGATCGATGATATAGTTAAGGTCGTGGGAAATCCCTGGATGTGAGCAACGCAGTGTCAATCATCGTGGAGATCTTTGGGAAAAACCTTTGCTTTACAATGGGCTTCCATCGGCTGAAAATAATAATAATAATTAGACATGAAGCTACAGTATATAATATATACTTTACATCCCAATATGCCTTTCTCATTTTTATCACAGTCAAATGTTTGACAGGATGAAACATGAATTTTTATTTTCTTTATGTGTTTCGTATAGGAATAGAAATTTCATTTCACTTCATAAGAACTTCTCTAGTGTGTTGTATATTACTCTAATTATTTTTATGGACGTATTAAAATAATTACATGTTTTGACATCAAAAAAGTATTGACTATACAAGTTCGCATTGGTCGCACAGGTAAACATAAATAAATTGTACATACAAACAGATATTATTTACTCTACATAAAAGGTCTCTACCATTTTACGGAAGACAATTTAAAATGGCTAAATATAAAAAGGTACGCTTGGAATAGCAATTTAATTATAGGCTCGATGAAGCAAACGCGCAAAATCTTTATTATTTTATAAAAAAAATTATTTTATTATTTTCTTAGTATATTTCCTTTATATCCGACGTTATATTTACTTATAAAATATATATCTATTAGAAATCAATACTACTTTAGTCGATATATTAAACTTACACACACACAACTTACTACTTACACTTACCGAAATATTTCAGACTTGCAAAATTATAATGTATGTTTTTAATTAAGTTTCCTCTTTTAACTTACCAGATATATTAAGTTATTTCTGAAAATACTGCATATTTACTTTAAATTCCGTAAGCGCTGGTTATAATTTATTATTGAAAGAGCTTTTAATATTATTGGATATCTGTAAATATTAATTGAAACGTGAGAGATGTTTACCTACATTGCTTTTAATATTCTTCAATATTTTTACTAACTATTATAATATTTGTTATATTCAGTGCAAGATAGAAATGAGAAGATCCGCAGTATAACTAAGGTCATCGATGCAGTTCGATAACTTGTCTAAAGTGGCAGTGTACGGAACTAATTGCTCGTGAAGCCGACAGCCATTGGGACCACCAGGTTCACTAGTGGCGACTACAAGCTAGCAGACACCACGTGGTTAAATCCACTACTAGAGGACAGGTCACAGGATACGAGCAGTGCAAGAGCAGTCATCGTGGCAATATTTAGGGAGAGGAACACTTGACGAATGGAATAGGAGGTATATGGAAGGTACGACAGCATCGACAACGCGGGAATTCTTCCAAGACGCCATCTCAGCCCAACTCTTCACGGGGCACGGTGGGTTCTCTGAGTACCTTCACTGATTTAAGCTCAAGGAGGACCCCTCGTGCTTTTGCACCTGGTGGCCCACTGTCCCGCATTCGGAGGACTCCGGGTCGACTCCGAATGCCGGTTGACCATAAAAATAAACGAGGAAAACATCGCCTCTATGTTATAAGATGCCAAAATTAAGGAATCGTTTCTAAGTTTTTGTAAAGTAATAGTTAAACATGTTACAAAAATAAACAAGTAAACCAGTGTAAAAGAGTAAGCATAAAACTGTTAATAATAATATTAAAAAATTGTAAAATAGAGAAATAAGAAGACGATGAATGAATGAGAATTAGAACGAAAGAGAAAGACATAATGAATTGTGGCAAGAAAGAATAGAACAATAGAATATGTGAAGAATGATAGTAGAGAACGAAAATGAAAAGGACCGTGAGTAAAAAATTAATAAGACAAATAACGACCTTGTCCTTCTCAAAGATAGGAGAACGACAATAAACTAAACTAAACTAATAAAAAAATTAAGTAGAGGGGGAGATTCACTCCACTGCATTGCTAATATACCAGATATTGATATTATATATACACATATTATTTGTCTAACGTATATGCCGAACGTTAACCACTAGTGGACAGTGGTATCCCAGCAGTAGAGAACAGAGACTTGCAATTGTAGGTCACGGGTTCAATTCTACACACAATCATATATAATCCACACTTTGTGCGAAAATTACATATAATTGCTACTACTCACAAACAAGCTTACAGGGGAAGAGCATACAACATCCTCTGCTTACCATAATACCAAAGGATTGCCAACTCTCTTGCCAAGCGTGGAGATTATAGTATATCCTTCATAGATATCTTTGGTGGGAGGCCTGTACCTTGCAGGCAACGACGTACGCCTTTGTGAAACAAATGCGAGTAACAGTTTCTCTAATGTTTATCCAGAAGGAAAGTCGCATTGATGCACTTGGTCCATGGGCAGTTCAACTAGGTTCGCAAATCGCGAACCGGGAAACCAATAAACCCTATAAATATAACTTTATGTAAAATATATCGTCGTTTCAACCTATACACGCCCACTGCAAGACTTAAATGTCCTTAAAGATATCTATAGGGGGATATATCATAATCGCCACGCTTGATTAACGAATTGGGAGATCGCTTGGTATTATGGTGCGCAGAGGACACTGCTGTTCATCTTCTAGAACAGTGATTCCCAAAGTGATCTTTATCGATCCCTAGGGGTCTAAGACCTCCAAGGGGTCTACGTCAGCGAAAAAAAATTGGGGGGTCCATGAAATGAAAATGGCGTTCCACGATAGTGGATCTCAACACATACACTGATAGTACCTGTTTACTCACATCATACTATCTTATAATATCAAAATATTTACATTATTTATAAAAGTATCTATGAAGTAAAAAAAATATTATATATGTTTATAAAATTGTGTAAGTTGAAGGATGTTGGTATTCGCTTTGTGGTCGTAATACATTTTGAACTTGTAAAAACCTGAGAGTCGCAGTCTCAGAGCTTCGCTACCTTGCACTGACTTGTTCAATTCGTCACTTTATAAATACGAATGTGGGACAAATAGGTTTATTCGTTTCGTTCGTAAATTTACAGGAAATCAATATCAGGTATGTAGGGGGTCTACCCAACACGGAAAAGCATGGCAAGGGGTCTACGACACAAAAAACTCTGTTCTAGAAGCTATTTGTGAGCTGGATCAATCCTATATGCCTAACGCACAAAGCGTGAATTATTGAACATTGTGTTTTAAAAATCAAACACGATATCTACGATCGCATATATATAAAAAGGTAATTAATTTTCTAGTAGAGATCGCCTTGATCGATAAAACCGCCTCTTGCACCATATAAATTGTTCCTTTTTTTCTCTATTTATTGTCTATGGTGTACAAAACAGTGTTAATAAATAAAAATAGATAAATTATTACATTATACATAAGAATTTAATTTAAAGTTATATCAATAAGGTGTACAAAATTCAGTTTGTGTTTCACTCAAAACTATCTGAAACTTTGTTAATATAAGAGCAGTTATTGATTTTAAATGTTTAACATTTGAATAAGCGTTTTAATTACCTGATCGTCGCGGTACAATACTCTAAGATGTGTTTAATCATATTTTAAAGAAATTTTCAGTTAAATTTTTTTATGTTAGCTAAACAAGGTTACTTTGGAAAATAGGGTTTTATTTCCAACCGCTTTCGCATTAAGCAATCCCAGTGTCGCATAATTATTGGCACATATCTTTCAGATTATTGGTCTAAAGATATCACTATATTTATCACGATCATTTTTTATAGTGTTATACAGGATGATTAAATATAGTATAGCTCATTTACTGTCAATTAATTTATGATACATACTATCCAAAATGATCTCTGTAATAATATTGCTGCATCAAAAGCCGCCATATGTGAAAGTTCCCGCGGACGTCGTCACAACGCTCAACCGTTTGCTCGTCTCGCCAACTCGTCTCGCTCACTCACACGGCGTGCACTATACGCGCTCTTGCTTGCGCCTTGGCAGGTAGCCAAGGCGCAGTACGTGCGCCCGCGGCTGTTGCAGTTCTCGGGGAGTCGGATTTGAATTTGAATTAGGGAACGATGCGCAACCGCTCGTAGGCGTAATATTCATTTTCCGGGCACAAATTATGTTAATTATTCAATAAACGTTTTTCCACATCACATCTCAGAAATCAAAAATAACGTAAGTGGGAAAAATAAAATAGTGTAACATGCTACAGATTATTTCGATCGTGCAGCTGAAATACACGTGAAATACACGTGAATGAAATACAGCGTGGATACGATTATAATACGAGAACGCATGTCATCATGGTGAAATTTGCAGTGAGTGTGTATTAGCAGAAATGAAGATTTCAAATTGAACACATTATACGTGGTGTTTATTGTAATAATGACTCAAACATTTGGCTACCAGGTGTATGCAGGACTTTAAAATTTGTATCTAACAACATACCTACTTTATGTAATACAATCATAGATATTCGATTTCTTTATCACTCTCGGTAAAGTATAAGCTCGAAGCTTTGAAGTCCAAATAGAGAAGATCCAAGAGCTTCATTGGTAATGTTGCTTTGGTGAGAACATAGCTTGAAGGATCGTCCAAGAGACGCCGGTGTTCTACAGACTGCATTTCAAAGAGTCGGAATTACATTAGTTTACTTCATTATATTTTTTTTGATACCACTTTTATAGTGCGAATAGCCGTATGTAACAATCTATCGGCTTCATTGTTTCCAACCGACTATAACTTTAGAGTCTTCAAGACAAGAGTGAATAGGTTTCTTCAAGCCATCATCGTAGACCACCAGTCAAATGCTTTGGCTATAGTTGATAAAAAAGATAAGCTATAAGTATGTCGCATTTCAATCGAAATTTGACATATTTTAGAGTGATGGTCTATATGCATGTATATGAGTTCCATGATACGTACCTCTTTGGTGTCAACAAATATCCTGTTAATAAGTAAATGATCAAATTTTAAATTTTACGTTGTCAGTTATGTAAGCCAATAGGAATTCTATTCCCTTATCTTCACCATGAAAAGAAATTCTTCCACAACCGTATATAGGCAGTACTTAAAAAACTTTTTCGTCGTTTCAACCCAAAGACACCCACAAAACATAAACCATCTCTAATAATATCATATGGGGGATATACTATATGGGGTCATACTACAATCGCCAAGTTTGGCAGACGTGTTTGCGATAGTAGTGTGGTATTATGGTACGCAGAGGACGCTGCTGTCCATCCTCTAGAAGCTATTTGTGAGCTGGAGCAATCTTACATACTTAATCCACAAAACGTGAATTATATAAGATTGTATGTCGGGAATAGAACCTGCAACCTACTATTGTAATGCTCAGTTCTCTACCGTTGAGCTACCACTGTTTGTACATACATATAATGTTATATATATATATATATATATATATATATATATATATATATAGTTCGTATATATGATAAATGATTTTACTTAAAAAAAGGATTCCTATATTTATAATGTAAAAATATTAAAAGTGTCAAATTGTGTATATTATACTAATAATATAATAATAAATTAATGTAATAATAAATTATCACTGTTATCTGATGAAGTAGCTTATTCAGCTGTTGTGTTGCGTAAAACTTTGCTTATTTTGCCTAAGTATTCTCCCAACCCTCTTACAATTAAATAAAAACATTTTTCTTTTCGTAAATTCATGTTAACGTAAAAACTATGTCTTTACTCGAAAATTGGTTAATATCGATCGAAAATGTATCGTAGAAGTTTTGTACACAAACTAGAAAGAAGGTCAATTTAACAATTCGCGACTACAAATGCTTTATCGTATTTTCTACAATAAACATATTTCTCCGAGCCGCTGCCACGCAAAGGTAATTTAAGAGGCCGTTCGATTTATAACGTTATATAAACACAATTTGTAACGAAATCAAACTCACATTCTTGCATCGCAAACAAATTTTTTTTTAACCTTTATAGGCGAATGTCAAATACTTATATCAAGCCTGATCTTAATGATGACGAGGTTTACAATGGTATATGCTTGCTAGATGAAACCTATTCAGTCTTGTCTTGACTACTCCTAAGTTATAATTGTCTGGTAGGTTGTACTACTCCTTGGCTTTTCGCACTATAAAAGTATTAGCAAAACGCTTAGTGCTGGTAGAAAAAAATTCAACCGTGTACGGGTGTTGTGAATCCGTGCATCTTATTGTAAGATGGAAGAAAGACGGGGGAAATTATTTAGTGTAATTGACAAACACTCTCCAAAATGAAATCTGTAGAATATCGATAAATTGGTAACTTTTCGCCTATACTCCAAGAAATCCCTTTTCTATTCAAAACTAACCTATATATATATATATATATATATATATATATACTTAATCCATAAAAGTCTAACACACAGAAGAAACTATTCTTCTGTGTGTCAGACTATTATCATCATACTGTAATATTAAGAGGTCAGAAAGGGGTCTTAAATTATTTATTGCAAAGAAAAAATACTTAGGCGTAAAATCTTAAAAACAGACAGATCTGACCAAACTATGACTTAGTAATGCTGTTACGAATGGACAGCCTTTACGAAAGGTTGGAGGGCTATTTAAAGTCGAGAAAAGACGCTCACTACAAGGTTAGGCCTTCATTGAGGATTATCACGAAAACAGGTCCTGCGCTGCTCGCATTCACCAACTTCCCGTGACCTCAACCTTACACTGTCTTCGTTCCATAGCAAGGTGCCTATTCAGACAGCGACTACTAGGTAGTGGCTGCCACTCTAGAACCTTCGTCCCAACGGCCATCGGTAGCACCAGCGATGTACCTCACACTGCCAATTCACACTAGTTGCTCTTCGAGCTACGTCGGTGATTTTCATTCTTCTGTGGATCTCATCATTTCTGATTCGACTTCGCTGCGAAACTCCGAACTTAGCTCTCTCCATTCCTCTCCGGATGAACTTGAGCTTCCTTGTTATATATATCTCATTATATATATTATGTTTAAACATAATCAGTACAAATGTACGAAATATAGTTGAAAATATTGGTTGATTAATAAACGTAATCATGTTGAAATATTGGTAACTTTGTACAATTAATTTTGCTAAAATCTAAACCATCGTTGTATTATGATCGATTAATGAACGCAAACATCGCTAAACTCTGTAAAAGCAAGTGTTGGTCGATCTATTTTGAATATTATCATTGACGTCAAAATCTAGGACGTTGATATATGTTGCTGTTCGACTAGTAAACTTTATTGCTATTTGTTATTTCATTGTGTGCTGTGATCGATTTATAAAAGTACACATTTATAATAATTTTAAGATATTTCTTTATTCAAAATATAATCATTTCTAAATTCAAAAAACCATTGTATACGTAGTTCAATTAATAAAAAAAATATATGCATATTGATATCACTGCGTTTGTTGATCGTTACATAAAATGCTAAGAAATTTCCAGGTATGCAATGAGTTTTTTATATATTTTTTTAATTTTTAGCAGTCACTTATAAAACATCTAACGACAATTGATAGAAACCATATAAATACAGATTATAACAAGTTTTTAATTGTATTTTTTACACAATTTGTACTTGATTTCTACATTTCTTGAATTTAAAACCGTTTTCTTATCTCGCTGCAAGGTATGTGCCTCTTCTAAAGATGTTTAATGGGATATATATATATTTTTTTGAGGCCCCCGCTATTGGAGGCCTCTCGTACCACAAATTAGTTGGGATCAGGGTCTTTGTTCACAAAAAAGTTTTTCAGATTTTTCATCTTTATTCTTCACTCACTGTCATACTTCTCAATTTCTTTTATTCTTACCTTATTACCATCACAATATCTTTCATTTTGTTCTTTCATTCCTTTTTGCTTTCATCGCCTTCCTTCCATCATCTTATTACTCTTAGGTGGCTAGGTACATTTTTTTTATTATTATTCTTTATTTTATTATTTACATATTCAATTTTTTATCAGTTTTATTTGAGTTGTTCTTTCTTAATACATTACTACACTTTTCTTATTCTATTTTTCCTATTATTAATTGACTAGTTATTTTATGTGTTTATTAGGTACCTACTTATCTATATTGTTTCTATTACGGGATATATATTATGGGATATATATTACAATCGTCATGCTTGAAGGGGGATTGGTGATCGCAATATGACGCTCCTGCCCATTCTCCGGAAACTTGTTATTGAACTGAGAAAATCATACATAATTAAAGCACAAAGCGTAAATTTTATAAAATATTATCCCAGGAATCAAACTCCTGACCTACCATCGTAGTCTTTGACCGCTGAGCTACCACCGCTCTTAGCTGTTTCTTAATCACATTTAATTTAATTACTATTCTTTATGTCTTTATTATCATCTATTTTCTATGTATTTTCTTCTAATTATCCATATGCGTGTCATATATTTATATAAATGTGAACCTTTTTATTCTATCAATAGTTAAGTCCATCCTAATGTTTAATGGAGTTAGGCGTTACCTTGCGGAAGTCCATACTAGTGTCCTTTTCTCATCCTAATGTCTGGAAAAAATCGTAGATTGCTATAAAACTGTTGTTTGTACTCTATTTTAATTTGAATGACTAATTTTATATACTTCCTGATTCCGTATCTTAATTTACATTAACAGTTTAGTAAACTAAATCTTCACGTTATTCGAAATTCGAACTGTTCCCGCTGTTTTAACTGCAGACGTTTGCAATTTTCAACGTGACGTCACTCGTTAGAGATATTCGGCGCAATTAGGCGGCACGCTTTGTCGCAGCTTGTCGGCTCTACGCTGACGGTGTAATTATCGTAGCAATTACAGATTGTTTCGCTTCGCTAATCTTATGTACAGATTAGTCTCACACGGCGTGACTTATGTAATCATATTTATTAGTATTTCTGAACTAACCGAATTCTAAAGAATTAAAAAAGTGATCACTATGTCAAACGCGTTTTGTATATTTATTCCGTTCGACTGTGGCTAATAACATTGGACAGTATATCCGGCATGTTGTTATAAATGAGGATCAATCAATCCTTAGATTGCCGAGTGGTCCACGCTGCCTTCAAATCACTAACATTAACACTGACACGACCAGGTAAGCCTCGCCTTCACTTCCACCTCCGTCGAAGTATCAAAAGTAGGCTCTGAAAAACAATGTATAAAATTTTAGTATAGTTCAAGGACCATTCCGCTCCGTAAACTCATAACAGACGCGTTAAGAGTGAAGGAAAATATTAAGTTAATAAGTATAGTAATAGATAGAAATTAAAGCTAATAAAAATGTAAACAACAAAAATCCAAAAAAATAATAATGTAAAAGTGATATTGTAATCACCTATATAGAAATAAAATAATAAATATGTAAAAGAGTAATGAGGGATGTGTGAAAGGCGTTACAGAGCGAAAGGGAAAGACAGAAGAAAGATCACACGATGTATGAAAGACGATAATGAAAATAAAAAATATGTGAAAAAATTAAATAATGTTGAATAGTCCCTGTCCCACACAAGATAGGGAGTACGAGAGGCTCCCAATAGCAGAGGCCAAAAAAAAGTCCATAACAGACGAAGCTGCGTTGGGAAACACTGCTGAAAAGAGAGTGTAATAATATTGCTACATAAAAAGCCGCCATATGTGAAAGTTCCCGCGGACGTCGTCACAACGCTCAACCGTTTGCTCGTCTCACCCACTCGTCTCGCTCACTCGCACGGCGTGCACTATACGCGCTCTTGCTTGCACCTTGGCACGTAGCCAAGGCGCAGCACGTGCGCCCGCGGCCGTTGCAGTTCTCGGGAAGTCGGATTTGAACTAGGGAACGATACGCAACCGCCCGTTGGCGCTTTATTCATTTTCTGTGCACAAATTATGTTAATTATTCAATAAACGTTTTTCCACATCACAAGAGTCACTATGAAAGCAAAAGCTATTTACATAAATCTAGTTACACTTGAATCATTGAAATCAATTAAAATGTACCTCGGGTATTGTCTCCGGTCGTGCGTACTGCTTCGGAATTCATTTGTCTTGACATATACTTATGTACCGTACCCAAAAACCCGTCCGAGGCAAGTGGCCTTGATGAAATAAATCAAGTTTAGGCAATCGGCTTACGCCCAAAGAGGGTTATTAGATTTTGTTTGCTCGACAACTAGGGGCGAGATGTTATAAGGAAAATTTTAATTATCATCAAGAAAATAAATAAGCGTATATATAAAATAAATATTTTTCTTTATAACAAGAATGCAGTGAACTCACTTAAATTTATCACAATATTGACAACAGCTTAATGGATTACTAGTTGAACATTTTTATACTTTTTTGGTGAAAAAAATTAGCTTAATGGATTACTGGACATATTCTTTTATACTTTTTTCGGTGAAAAATTTTTTTATTTCTTTGATAATTTTGTAATATAACTGCTAAATAAAATAGATGATGTGTTTATTAAATTTTTAGATACTTTATTCACGTAATTTGTGAACTTCTTTAAGTATGTTTTAATACTTTATTCACGTCGTTTATATACTTTTAACACGTCGTTAGTAAACTGCTTTAAGTTTGTTTATATACTTTATTCACGTCGTTTGTGAACTGCTTTAAAAACGTTTATATACTTTAATCACGTCGTTTATGACCTACATTACGTACATTCATTTATTTCTTTATTTAAGACTTTTGTAAACCGTGTTAAGCACTGTGGCTTAAGGACTTTATTCAAACTGTATAAAGATCATTAACAATTTATTTTTGTTAAATAATCCGTATAAAATGTTTGTGTGAATTAATATTAAGATTTTAGAATAAGGCAAATTTTTGAGCCCCTGAAACTGTTTTAAACTGTCGGATACTATCTTAGATGCACCCGATTTGTAATTTTTTACTATTTCTACAAAATTAAGCCTATCTTACTTTCTTCTTTTAGCAAACATAAGTCATCGTTATAAATTACTCACAGTGGAAAACAACATTCATTTTGAAAATCATTATATTAGATTTCATGGCGATTTAAGGGGGAAGCCGATGTTTGTACGCGATTGGGTAATAAAATAAAAATGTTGCCATTACTTTCAGGTTCATATTATTAATTGAAATGACATAATAATGTACCACCATATTTCATCGACAACCGGAAAAGGTTTCGTATTAAATATAAGGCTTCAAAATTTGGGAGGGAATTTGACAACTCACGAACCGCAATTAAACTAGAAAGCCCTTCAACCCGATGACGGCGCACAACGGAATAACAACCTTTATTATATTAATATATAACGATACGTGACGTCATGGATATTTTCATTATGAACAATTTAAAAATCGTATTCTATATGCTATTTCATATACGTTTGGAAATGATTGAAATAGTTAAATAATTTATACGAGTAAATAATCGTATCAGAAAAACTCCAATGCACAGCACAGTAAATACTTTTATTCAACCTTTAATACTCTTATAGGCCAACTAGCATAGTTTCCACTAGACAACTTATCACTTAGATGGTTATCGAACGAGTGACCGAGCTCCCGACTCAATAATCAAAACGCTGTTTCAACCCCACCACTCCCAATCCTTTTACTGGAAGTTGTCACAAAATAGTCATGGGGTTGAGTAGTGTTGCCATTTAAGAAACATAAAACTACCTTTTATAATTATTACAATAGGTTAGGAAAGAATTTCTGGTAATGCTGCGGTGATATGCCGACCAGCAAGTTAAACGCCGCAAGTGGAACTGGATAGGCCACACGCTTCGAAGGGATCCTGATCACATACCGAGGCAAGCCCTAGAATGGAATCCTCAAGGAAAGCGAAGACCTGGCTGTCCAAAGCAAACCTGGCGGCGGACGATCACTGCAGAAATGAAGGCAGTTGGAATGACGTGGAGCGAAGTAAAGCAGAAAGCTTCAGACCGCTCGGGATGGCGACGTACTGTGGACGCCCTCTGCCCCATCTTGGAGACATAGGAATAAATGATGAGAATAACATTAATTTATAGCAAATGACCTAGAAATCCTTTTAATACTTCAACAAGTTTAAGCGATCATCCTGTAACTTACATTGCCTTTCAAGATATTTTTACATAAAGTTTTTCTACTCATTATAAGTTTACGCTCGGATGAATCACTTAAAGGTGTGAGAATACTTATCTAAGCATAAGTCTTACATTAGTTACGCTTCCTTGGGTATTTCTTGAATGTGTAATAAAGTTTGCAAAGATTTTTCGTAAACATGAAAAGGCAGTTTAAAACTTTTCTTTAACATATGATGATCTATATTTATAAAAATGGGATGTTCGTAAGTTTTTTGGTTAAGAAATATGACTATATAAAGGCACTTTAATAATGACTTCCGATGTCTATCAGAATTTCATTTAGTAAACAAAAAACCAGTATGAACATAAACGAAACGTATACATTGAAATAGCGGTTTGACAATGGACACAAACTGTATTGTGATGCGAGGCGGTTGAAATTAGGTGACTGCGGAACACTGACTCTGCCGGACTAACTGTTAGGTACAGCGAGGTACGGGACTTCCCCGTATAAGCGATTGGTTAAAAATTCGTTAAGATTATTACATATTATATTCTGAGAATAGCATCTTACGGTTTAGATTTTTTTGTAAGGGTGGTCATATAAACAAATGGCATATATGTTGAATGTTAAAATTTAGGTTTACTTATTTGGCAATTTTAAATATTGTCAAATGAGTCAGCATTTTCATGTATGAGGTTATAACATTTTTAAAAATAGAATCAATCGCCAAGTACAATGGCAGATATACAATAGTTTCATCGAAAAAAGTCGTTTAATTGAAATTTTCTCTGTTCCCCAATTTTAAATACAATTCGTTATATAACTTTTATTAAAAAATTGCACCTTCATTTTCGTTCACCCCTGTCAACGGTATTGGAACGGTACAATTTTAAAAATAGAATTGCAAACATTAATCGAGGGCAAAGTGTAGAAGGTCGGCATACATTCGAATTTTTCACAGAAACTCAATAAAATGTAGATATTTGTTTCATCATAGAAAAAATAATATAACTCTTTTATTTGATAAATAAATGCTTAATAAAGGCTTTTGTTTGGCATATGACATTCATTATATCGAGAGGAAAACATAACAATACAATAAACCACCTGCGAGTACAAAGTGTCAATTTAAAATAGAATTTTTTTGGGGAATGCGATATGGAGCTACGCAGTCTTATCCCACCATCCTCATTTCTCTATAGGATGAGTAAGAATTCAGCCTACTATCCTTAATACTGTGGAGTTTCCTAGGAGTACAAAGCATTTAACTCAACATTTATTATCCGCACAGTCCTAGTATGGAACGATCTGCCGGCTTATTTCCCGCGAAATTGTAACCCAGGTCTCTTTAGGGTCAGAGTTAATAGGTACCTAAACCTGCGTGCTTCGCTTTTACTCACATTATGAGATTCTTCCTAGGGCCAGTAGATTTTCAGGCATTAACAACACGAACTCCGAAGTAGAAGTGTATGTATTCATTTCCACGAACAATTTTATTTCTGTGGAATTCCCTTTTTCGATGCGCCGCCGACGGTAACGTTATGATGCTACCATAATACTGATTTAAATAAAGAATTATATTTCTGTAGAATTCCCCTTTTCGATGCGCCGCTGACGATGAAGTAATGTTGTCTCTACTACATCGTCGCTTGCCATCAGAAGACTTGGTGGTCAAACGCAGACAAGTAAGCGATAAAAACAAAAATCAGTGAAATTTAATTCAAATTTATTTACATATTCATATTCTATATTGTATATTTCTCTGTTTATAACAAATCGCAGAGATAAAAGAGAAATAGTATTCATAAAATGATTGTAGGCATATTTATTTATGATATTACAATATAATACCGACATAGAGCGAAGAATTGCTTGTCTGAACCACAGTGGGCCCACGACAGAAGTACACCACGCCCACTACCACAGTGGGCGTGGTGTACTTCTACAGTAGCAACGACGACCCAGTAGACGCTTCTCTAGGTGGATTGACGACATAGTCCCAGGAAATCACTGGATGCAAGCAAAGTAAGATCGGTAATCGTGGAGATCTTTGGGGAAGGCCTATGCCTTGTAGTGGGCTTCCATCGGTTGAAAAAAGAAGTATATACGGTATTACAAAACAGTTCCATGTTATATCTATATATTATCTTATATCAAATATATTATGAATAATTAATGTGATAATGCAGAAAAAAATCTATATGTATAGTGTTTTATGGATAAAGGTACCGTAAACGTTAAAAGCTTGTAGGAACTACCTAACGTCATCGTCAGCGGCACAAATAAAAGGGGAATTCCACAGAAATATAATTCTTTATTTAAATCGATATTATGGCAGCAACATAATTTCATCGTCAGCAGCGCATCGAAAAGGGGAATTCCACAGAAATATAATTCTTTACTTAAATCGGTATTATGGCAGCAACATTACTTCATCGTCAGTGGCGCATCGAAAAGGGGAATTCCACAGAAATATAATTCTTTATTTAAATCGGTATTATGGCATCAACATTATTTCATCGTCAGTGGCGCATCGAAAAGGGGAATTTCACAGAAATATAATTCTCTAAATACATCGGGTAAAGGAGAGCGCTATACAATACTTCTCAACTTGTAATGAGCTGACGATTTTTATTATTAAACATTGTTTCCATATTTTTAAATCGGTATAAATATGGGCTAATGTTATTGAATATACACACTTCTACTCCGTGTTTTTATTACCTCCAGAACCTAACAAACCTATGGAAGATTCCCACAAGCTTTCACAACTGTTGTTAACCATTCTGAATTATCCAAGAAACGTCACCTCGCCTTATAAAACCACATTTTATCCAGTCCAAAAGAGAAATTCTTTTAATAAAAATATAATATCTTTGTGAACGGCATAGTGGGTAAAGCTGACCCAATTCTTTAGAATGTGGTGTTCGAAAAACTTGTACCATAACTTGCAGTCTGCAATATGTTTCTTTCTAAATAATAAAGGAAAGTTCTAATAATAAGTAATATTTTTGTAGATACATTTTAATTAAATTTGAAAAGATATTCCTTTTTGATAAAGAGAAAACATATCTACAAATAATTTTCATTTTTTATGTAAATTTTCGACTATAGTCCAAAACAAATTTGTTTAAACTTTACCTCTTATAGTATAATTTTAGATTAGATATATATTTCGCACAATTACAGGCGATCGATACAATATAACAATCATATAAGGAAACAATAACGAACCAAACTGTTTTTAAAGGCACCGTGAAAAACTGTCTATATCAAAGTTTCAACTGCATAAAGTCTAATTTTGTAATATACAGAATCAGTTTTTTTTTTAAAAATCCGCACAATATTATTAGACTACCATAGCATTAGCAAAATTCAAAACGCATATTAAAAGTAAGTTGATAGAAAAGGCTTATTATTAAATAAGTGAATATTTAAATAACATGAACCCTTCGCAGTGATGTCGCCTGATTATTTTAATTTTATTTAGGCTACATCTGATAAAATGTATATATATAAATCAGTACTGTTAAACTTTATTAAATGATGTGATGTTGTGGAATTTTTCCCTGGTTCTTCTATTATAACACCATTCAAAGCAGAGTCAACGATATAATAGATTAAAAAAATAAATAGATAAAAAGTTTCAATGTTGAACAAACTAATTTTATCATTCATCTCTTTCTTACCAATAAACTCCTAACGCCTAAATTTCATCTTCAACACGTTCATAAATCCTTTATGTATCTATCTATACGTAAATGTTAGAAAAAATAGTTGGTAACTTTTTTTAAAAAAGGCTTTTTAAGAAAAATATTATTTGCAAATCTGAAATTAGTTTAATAATGTAAGTAATTACTGTTCTTCACATAAATAAAGATTTTAAATATTAGAGATCATCTGTGTGTGTTTTGTGAATATCGTTGAAGGCACAGACAGAGTTATCCATCGATTCGTCAGAGTTCGAAACTCTCAACACATTGTTACGCTGTTAGGCATACACCGAAACTATGTTGTATTGGAAGTTTGTAATTACAAATTATGTTAATGCACTTATAAGGCTATTTCTTACACACACACATACACACACACACACACACGCACGTACGCACGCACGCACACATGCACTCATTCACACATGTATATATATATATATATATGACATACCAAATTTTATGAACAAAATATTAGACTTAATATCGATTTATTTCCATTACATATTAATAGCGAATGGATGAAAAAGGATAATTCTCTAGAGACATAATTACGCCGTGCCGTAGCGTGCTTGGAAAATTTCAATCAATTAATGATACCATAGAAAATTGAAACACGATATAAGTAATAAAACAGCCGGTTGTATATCGCCGTCTATTTTAATCACATTGTTTCTTCTACTTTTTTTCTGCCGATGTACTTCTACTGCAAGGTATAGGCCTCCCCCACTTCTCGTTACTTTAAGTATGTCGTATGTCACAGGTCTACCTATTAAGGAGGTCTACCTATACCGTGTGACATCGCTTAGTTAACTACAAAGAAACAACATATATATATATATATCATCACTATGGACTAGATATATATTATTTAAACACCACTGACCAGTGCGCCGCGGTATGTGATCCCATGCTGGACCTACGTTTGCACACACACACACACACACACACATAAAGAAGACTCTACAACGATACGACGTATGTATTATTAATATTAAGGAGTGTGTTTAAAAAATGTTATATATGTCGTCTTAGTAAGTATTTAAAGTAATCTTAATATATTGGTTAAAATAATGATTACATCATCAGGTCATCCGATAAACGCCTGTAAGGCATAAGTCTTCCTCCATCATCGCCATTATAACACTTGCGCTGCATCCAGCCACTCTCTGTAAACTTAACCATGTTCCTGTCATAGTCCATGGCTAGTGTACAAGCTCGTAGTCCTCAGTGAGAAAAGGAACAATAATTAGCCACTTCCGCACATGCAGTGGTAGTAGTGCAACAAAGTGCACCGCCCGCCAGTCCGCTGATAAATGCGTATGCGGCAAACAATGCGAATTACACAACCACCACCGCCAATTACTCAACACGTGTTTCACCTCTCCACAGGGCATCTTCAGGAGTTATGTTACACCGATTAGTGCCAAACACAGAGTGGACTCTGTGTTTGGCACTATCATCTAAATATTGGTCCTTTTCTTACTTAGGATGGACTTCCGCAAGGTAACGCCTGATTCCATTAAATATCGTAGTCCTCAGTTAAGAATCTTTTAAACCCAAAGCTAACCTTTAAAACGGATTTAAACTAAAGTAACGTCGATATGTATAGATTATTAAACCATAACTAAAGCTCTACAATGAAAGGATAAGTTAGATCTAAGTCTTGAAGCATTTGATCGATACAGGGCCAAAGTTTCGACTGAGAGTTTCATATTACTCTGTTGCTTGGAAAGTTTGAACTTCAGCTATAACTTTCGCAATGTCCGTTAAACAGAGCGAAGTAACAGATTAGACTTCAATTCTGTTTTCAGTTGTGTATTTTATTTATTACTTTATATTCCGCAATTTTAGAAGTAGGTACGTTATGCGGCTAATGCGTTAAACATATTTATCACAACAATCAATTTCAACTTACTAGAGTGATGCTTTTATATGCAACTACCCTTGACAAACCATAGCGGCTATGTGATTACCTAATGCTAGTTGAGGGCGCTAGTAGTCTATTGACTAACGCCATCAATTGGCGCCATTCGAAACGATGACAATCTCTATTCATATAAGAAGTATTGATGGAGTTTCTTCTGCGTTATTTTTCTTTTAGCGCTAACGCTTCCCAAAGTAGTAGTAGTAGTTTAAGTTAAGTAGCCGCCAAATGATAAACTGTTATCGAACGACGGCATCGACAACGCGGATATTCTTCTCGGGCGCTATTGCAGCTTATTGCGCGCTCCACAGCATGAAGGTGTACGGTCCAGTTCTTCACGGGATACGGGGAATTCTCTGAGTACCTTCATAGGTTTTAGCTCAAGGAGGATCCCTCATGCTTCTGTGAACTGGGCGTGGACCAGACCGTTCTCCACCTGGTAGCAGAGTGTCTCGCATTCAAAGGTCTCTAGATCGACACAGAGCCGGCACGGCTAGGTGAAAAGGTCGAGGAAGCGACTATCGCCTCCATCATGAAAGAGGAAAAAGGGGAGAGAAACCTTCTTCAACTTCTGCTGGAAGGTAATTAAAGATGTAATAAATAGGAACAAGTAAGTAAAGCAGTGTAAGAATAAAATGTAAATTAGATAAAATATAATAAGGAAAAAACTAGATGTAAATAAAAATATTGTTGTAACTGTGATAAAATAAAAGAACTGTAATACATAAATATCTGAGAATTGTTAAAATAAAAAATCTGTGATGTTGCAAATTATAAATAAACATAACTGCAGGGATTGAGGATGGATGAAAGGTAGTCGAAAAATAGATCGAATTGTGGAATGAAAGAATAGCAAGATATATATTGTAAGGAACGAAAAAAGAATATGGAAATAAAAAATAAAGTAAAAAAGTTATTAGTAAAAATATAATCCCTGTCCCCTACCAGATAGGGGTGATAGGAGAAGTCCCCAGCAGGGGAGGGGGGGGGCATAAAAACGGTTATCAATTTATAGCCCAAGCTGAGGTCTCTTTTCATAGGCTTTTGTGTACGGTCTCTCCAAAGTGAATAATATAGTATAAGTATAAAGTACACGAAACAGCTTTCTCGTCGCATTCGAAGCTCGATGTTCAGCTTTTAAACTGTTTTAAACCTATTTTACTTTTTTAACACAACCATGAGTTCAAAGAGACCCTTAAAAATGAAAAAAAAAAAACAAATTTGGTTTATTTCATTTTAATTCATATTTATTCATAGACATAAATTTCACAACTCTCTGTTCTAACAATTACATATAATTTACATAAATAAATGCAGTTCGTAACAATTTTTTATAACTGTACAAATCTATATATTTGGCTTAATATTACATTTAATAATATTTCTAAATGTAAAATATACATCGATTAAAGCTATGGAAACATTAGCTATTATATATACATACATGATTGAAGGATTAAATATAAACATATATTATGAAAATGCTTCTATCATATAATCGACCATTAAATCTAGTTTTTTTACTACACAATGTTTATTTATACTGGATATAAATATGAAAAAGTCATTTATATGTCTATAGGAAGTCAAAGACGTCACTACAATGATGTTGAATAAAAATACAGAAAATTATACTTTGTCTATCTGTTTTACCAAAATAATAGAAGATGTAGTTTTTTAATAAAAAATACGCCAAATTGACAAACAAAATCAGTATGCGGTTGAATTATTCATATAAAAGATTACGTGAATTATTTACCGAAAGAGGAAATTTTATAGTCATCAAGCATTATATTTTTTTTGTATTTCATAATTGTTTGAATTTGCAAGGAATATGTCAAAAAAATAATTTAAACAACCAAACATATTTAGCAAGGCATTAAAATAAGATGTGATTATTTTTCGTAAAAACAATTTAAAAATAGCTAGTTTAATTAAAAAATAGCTACTACTGCTATAACTGTGTTATAAATTATAGCAGACGATGGCGATAATGCTAAAAATATAACAACAAATAAATAGCTTTCACAACATGAGATATTAAAATTACAAAGTTACATTATTTGAAATCTATACATATATATATCACAACCAGAGGGTTAATAAAGTTAGATATAAACTTAATATTAGATACACTACTTAATTACGTGAAGATAATGATTTTTAACAACAAGCAAGTTACAAAAATATTTGCATTTAGCATCTTTTGCTTTATCATCACGTTTGGCCGAAATATTGCACTTGGACTCATAATCAGTTTGAAGTATATCATAACATTAATTAATTTTAGAGCCACAGGAAATTATGTTATAATTTGAATTTTCAAGAAAGCATATTTACAGAAATAATATATACACGAATAAATCACCTGATATACGAAATTTATTTTCAGAATACGAACTTTTTTTTAACAAACATACACACTGACTCATAATTCTCTTAGATAACATCACCTCACATTTAATTATTAATATAAACTTCATAAAAGTTTATCTAGTTTCATATCCCACTGGAACATGAGCTTTACTCTTACAAGAAAGCTTCCTAAAAGTTCTCATCTTACAATTTAACTATACACGTAATAATAATCACTCAGCTATGTACCGAAATGTAAAAGCTTTCGAAAAGCCTTCCGGAATTCAGGGTTGAAGATTGTGTAGATGACAGGGTTGAGGAAGGAATTGATGTACCCCAGCCAGGTTGTTAAAATGAACACCGTCACACCTGGAGAGTATGGCAGACCGAATTTCGTGCAGATGGCGTCCAGGACTGAGCACGTGAAGAACGGGGCCCAGCAGAACAGGAATACACCTGCATATAACATTTAACTTTAGTAAAGTATATTTATATAATTCTTGTAACTAGGAGCTTTTGAAAGTAATTATGCTTATCTAAAAATAAGATCATCTTTCTCGAGAATCAATACAATAAAATAAAAGTCATAAAATACATTGAAAAGAATGGATCAGCAACGGTGTGAGCGGAGTAGAGTGGAGTTGAGTAGATGTGGGTGTAGTTGAGTAGATTTGAGTAGAGTGGGGTGAAGTAGAGTGGAGTGAAACGGAATTAAACAGATTTAAGAGGAGTTCAGCGGTGTTTAGTAGAGTGGATCGGAGTTGAGCAGAGTGAAGTGGAGTTGAGTGGAGTTAAGCGGTGTTTGGTGGAGTGGATTTAAGTGTATTTGAGAAGTGCGAAGTGAAGTGTAATAGAGCAGAGCTAAACGGAGTGGAGTAGATCAGCGTTCAGTAGAGTTAAGTTGTGTTTGGTGGAGTGAAATGGAGTTAAGTGAAGTGGTGGAGTTTAGTAGAGATTTGTAGAATTGAGTTAAATGGAGATGAGTGAAGTTTAGTGGATTTCAGTGGATTAGGTAGGGCATGGTAGGACGGGATAGAGTGAGATAGAAAGGAGAAGATGGGACAGAAAAGAACATATATATTGCTCACTTATTAAACATATATACGATAACTGTATTGATGTACGTTAATATAGGGTTCGAAAATGCTATTTATTTTTAACTTCATATTTATGTGCTACAAATCTTTTTGCTTTATAATAATTGTGTATTAAAAATAAATATTCATTTATAAACAACTAGAGACTTAATGTAACTTCTTTTGTTTTAATTTCTGAGTGATTTCAAAACAACGTTTTAATATAAACAACGAAGATTATCATTAACAAAAACAAGTCTATAAACTTTTAATGAGTACTTGTTATAAATCGATGCTATTTATATAGCGTATCGCTATAGCAATTAATCAGCGTTGTTTAATATCTGCTATGTAATTTAAACTATGAATCTCTAAGTAAGTTTGAACACACCACTACTTCACACGGACTACAGGTTTCATTTTTTTTTTATGGACTTTGTAATAACAGGTTGTCAAATATCTCCCTTCCGCTTTTTTGCTTTATAAAAAGTGTTACAGTGATCGGATTTAATTCAAATATGCGCCGTTTTGTTCGATAATCTGTTTCCATCTAGACGACAACTTCATATTACCTCCCTCGTAGAAGCCCCCCTCCTTATTTGCGAAGAACTCGGACAGCCACTTTTCACAAACCTCTTTTGAGTTCTACTTTACACCACCAAGGGCGTTCGCCATGGACAGGAACAGGTGGTAATCACTTGGCTTTTGATGCTTCTAATAAAAGATATATAATTTCCAATGCGGCTTAGATTTTCAATATCGCATTGTATAGCATCAATATTAAAATTCATGTTATTAACAATGCTATTTATTATAAATTTTATCTGTCACTTGTTATAAAGTTTTTTTTGTCCTGTATAAAGGATACATTTGACCTCTATGTCGCCTGATGTTAAGCGATGACGAGGTCTACGAAGCTACATGCTTGCCTACAAGAAACCTATTCACTCTTATCTTGAAGACTCCTAAGTTATAATTGTATGGAAACTATGACCCCGGCAGGTTGTGTTCGCACTATAAAGTATCAACCTTCCTGTACTCGCGCGTTTGTCTGAGAGACCGACAGAATGATTTTTCGAATTTAAATAAAGAACGAATAATGCTAGTTTAATGAACTTTCTAATACTTGCCTAATTTGATACGACCTTGAAATTGACGTTACGTGTGACCTTGAGTGGGGGCCACATTCTGGTGAACTAAGCGTCATTCGTGCCATTCATCCCAGAGACCGGCACGACACGTGTTACACTATTTAGCGCGGGTACAGGAAGGTTAATAAAACGCTTTGTGAGGGTGAACGGAATTTCAACCGTGTACGGATGTCGTGAATCCTTGCGTGTTGTTGTCTGATGGAAGAAAGGAGATGGGGGAATTGTTTGGTGTAATTCCGCTGTACACTTTCCGAATGAAATGCCAACTTTTAGTCGATGTTCCAAGCCTCTTGGCTTGTCTCTGTATGGAGTACTATCAACAAACTCAAGCTGTCCTGATGTAAAACACGAACTTCCCACAGAATACCCTGCTTTTTATCACCTAACTTACAATATTATATTTCAAAAAGCAATAGAGTATACGTTATGTATTTTTTTTTTAAATAAACGTTTTTGTCAGTGTTCCAATTGGTTATTTACAATTAAGACAGTGAAAAGTCTGTCGAGACAGCTTAAATTATATAAAACGTACTATGATTCTCAAATAGTGTTAGACATAGGATTTTTTTTAGTTTAATAGCTCTTTTTCATTTTGTATACTATTTTTACATACGAGAAAATAGTTTGAAAAACAAATAATAATGTACTACTACTATACATGATGATTGTTTATAGATGTTATAGCTTTGTGGTGAATGTATAGTTCATTAGCTGTCAATATATTCGTGATACACCCTGTATAAAAACAAAATTTATTATAGTTTACTATCTATACCTGACTTTATGGACCTGTAGCATATTTCAGATTGATAAGCTTATACAGGTTGATTGGAAATAAACATTATTATACTTTTTGCTGACATATCACCTATATGTTCACCCTTTCAAAGTTTTTACACACCCATAAACAAACAATCTGTATACTACATTAATTTATATATTAATTTATACATAACAAATGCTACACAATATTTTATTTAGAGACCAAGCAAGTACACTTTTACTTTAAACCTTTTTTTTAATGGTAACAGCTATTTAGCGCATCTCATTGGTTCTAGTAACTAATTTCATAGCCTGACAGCGACAACTGTGAAAGATTTCTCCATAAATATAGCAGTAGGTTCTGGTACAAACAATATTTCTCCAAAGATCAAGAGAGAAATCCAGATTTAAGGTAAGAGGGAGTAAGCGGGTTAAACAAAATACTATATAGAAGGGAAAAAATTTAAATAAATTGTAATGGTTAAAAAATAGCATAAATAAATTGATTATTTTAAAGTTGATTACCAAACACCATACAAAAATATTCCCTATAAATACGTTATTATTAATTTTAGGATAAGTGTGTACAATATAACATTCGATAGTAAATATAAAGTTATACATTTACCCCTCAAGAGTTTAAAAATCTATAACAAATCATCCAGTAGTTATATTGTATTTCAGTGGAGTAACTGTATATATAAACAAGTCTGAAATAAGAATGATTTATTTACATTACCTAGGACGATGGCCAAAGTTTGCGTGGCCTTCTTCTCTTTCTTGGCAAAGGATTTAGCGCGCATTTTGCCAGTCCTGTTGGCACGGAATATCGTGAACCGGGCGGCGGAGGCTGCGCTCTTAAACCGTCTGCGTGGAGTCGTGATTATTGAACTGTTGCTTATACGGCTAAGTTTCTTCCTGCATTAAATAAAGATAACTTATTATTGCACAATATATCTAATATATAAAATTCTCGTGTCACGGTGTTCGAACTTGAACTCCTCCGAAACGGCTTGACCGATTTTTACCAAATTTCATATGCGTATTTAGTAGGTATGAGAATCGGCTACTATCTATTTTCCATACTCCTAAGTGATAAGGGTTGTTCACCCTAAAAAAATTTTTTAATTTTTTGACAAAATTTTTTGTTTTTATATATATATATATATATATATATATATTTAATAGCTTAGGTATTGAAAACTTATTATGTGTCAATTAGTCGATCTTACACCTGTATAGTTTTGATATTTTTTTATTTTAAAATTGTTGTCTTGCCCAAACGCAGCGAACAAGGATGGTGTCATTGTGGTCGTTGGAAGACGTTTAATACTTGCCATTTCAATCAGTCCAATTGAATCTATGGGGATGGTCTGATGATGGAGATCGTGTCTCCTCGCGATAAACTTCTTATTTTAGTTTATATCAAATTAGATTGTTACAGTACTCTTTTCCTAACGGTCGAGATTCCAATAAATCAGGGGTGATCAACAGGCGGCCCGCAGGTCGCTTGCAGTCCGTTAAACATGTCTATGGAGTTATTCTAAATTTAAATTTAGTCTATTGAATTTCTGTCATCAATATGTTGTTATAAAATTATTTATAATAAAATGGTGTTACATACTAAACTGAAATTTCATTTATATATAATAACCATCGATCAAAACTGAGCGATACACGATTAGATGCGTACGTATTAAATGTAAATTTTATTAAAAAAAAACGATGACAAATCTCTTATTAAAATTTTTAAGTATACTCGTTTTTCTGTTCTTACGTTGTACCTGTTAATTTGTATATTTTCATTTTGTAATGGTTATCCAAAGTAAAGTTTTGTAAATTATTAATAAGTGTTACATTATATGGCAGGTTGCCAAAGACGTTAGTTTAAATCAGCTGGTTGATTTAAAAGGTTGCTTAACCCTGCTATAAATGATCTAAAGTAATAAATACTGTGATAAAAAAGTAATCTGAAATTGTTCATAAAATGGAAATTCTTCATTTATTCTTCCAAATCAATTTCACCCTCTTCAAAGTAATCCCCTTCAGATAAATACCACTTTTGCTAACATTTTCTTCCAGTTCTCAAAACAGACAAAATAGTCTTTTTCCAGTAGAGCCTTTAAAGACCTTTTATTCGGTTTTTATCTCTTCAATCATGTCAAAACGGCGTCCCCACATTGCTCTTTTGAGCTTACTGAATGGCCAAAAGTGGCACGGAGCCAAATCAGACGAATACCGAGGTTTAGAAATGACATGAGTAGAATTTTTTGATGTTTTTTTTTTTTTTAAATGAACGATTTCAGCATTAAACGACAAAATTGAAATATTCGACAAAAACGTGTGTAACTCGAACATACTCGTAATTAAACCTTTTGACAAACAGACGCTTGGCAAATGTTATAGATAATCCTGCCAACATAAGAATAAAAATTTAACTGCCCGGCAGTTATGAACGACAATTTCGCTTTTTGATCACAGTAACGGCTTTGCTATGCTATTTCTACAGCTAAGTCGCTATACATCATAGCTATGCTATATCTATTGCTTAGCCGCAATATTTTATAGCTATGCTAGATCTATAGCTAAGTCGCTATATATTATAACTATGTTATATCTATAGCTAAGTAACTATATATTATAGCTATGCTATGTCTATTGCTAAGTCGCTACATATTATAGCTATGTTATATCTATAGCTAAGTAACTATATATTATAGCTATGCTATGCCTATTGCTAAGTCGCTACATATTATAGCTATGCTATGTTTGTTCTTAAGTCGCTACATATTATAGCTATGCTATATCTATAGCTAAGTCGCTATATAATATAGCTATGCTATATCTATTGCTGAGCCGCAATATATTATAGCTATGCTAGATCTATAGCTAAGTCGCTATATATTATAGCTGTGCTATAGCGCTCACTTATCACAAAATGTTCATAAGCCAAAGTTTATTAACACAAGTCTACTGCTATTTTCGTTTAAGATATATAACAAAATTAAAACGAGTTGACAATTTCATGAAATACATTTTAAATTTCCCATATCACACAGTAAAGTAATTTAAATATTAATTTTATTAAAGTAACGAATACGGCGCTTCGAGTCGTGTTTAATATGTTCAGTAAAAGGAATATTAATTTAACTGCGGAGCATTCGTTTAAATATGACGACGGTGCATTTAAGAGAAGATTCAATATGTGTTTACTGGAATATTTGATTTGACAGTTGGGGCTGAAGTGTTTAAGTCATTATATGTAAAGTTGATTTTTAAAAAGACATAATGCAAAGAAATAAACAGTACAATAGACACAAACACTGCTTTCATGCAATACTCAGATAACACTGGTCATTTTCTTCTTGTTTTCAGCCGATGGGAGCCAATGAAAGGCGTAGACCTCTTGAAGGTATTATGGTTTTGGAGAAGAACCAGGAAACTCCTGATGTAAGAAAGAGATAGTCTTTTACGATAAGACCTATGTTTGTACTTCCTCTTTACCTATATATTTTTTGCCTCTTGCTTGACGCAAAAGAATGGGTTTGTTGAATAAATAATTACTAATGATTTTATACGCTAACATTTCACCTATATACATTGCTAGGAAGCATTTGTGAATTGGAAATCAGTTTCGTGGGAAAAAGGAGCGGAGGATGCATAGCTTAAGCTTCTTTAAGGAAGAAAGATTATGGGTTTCCTGGAAAGCCTTCGTTCTTCTTATATAATTAATAATGATTTCTTACACGAACCTTTCACCTATGGCGAAACCATCAAAATGTTTGTTAAACTTAATAACTTCAAAAGACTGTTATATTTAATATTAAATTTTTAACTAAAGTGATTAAGTAAGAAAAGGACTAATGTATAGCTACATTCACTATGTATCAGTAGTCGTGCAATAAAGTGCACCGCCCGCCAGCCCGCTGATAAATGCGCATGCGGCAAACATTACACAACTACCACCGTTAAATCACTCAACACATGTTGCACCCCTCCACGGGGCATCCTCAGGAGCAATGTTACATCAATTAGTGCCAAACTCTGACTCGGTGTTTGGCACTATTTCGGCCGCATACGCATTTATCAGCAGGCTGGCGAGCGATGCACTTCATTGCACGACTACTGCTACATAGCGGAAGTAGCTATATATTAGTCCTTTTCTTACTTAGAATAAACTTCCGCAAAGTAACGCCTGAATCTATTAGTAAGAGATATAAAAATACAAAATACAAGCATTTTTTCCTATAAGAAGTAAATTAAACAGCTGATTTTTAAAAGATACGTACTTTAACTCAGGTTTCTTAGTTGGCGGCCTGATCGTTTCTTTCCTTGTTGGTTCTTTACTAGGCGATTGTGGTGGAGAATGCTCCTTCTCTGCATCGATGTTCGATGGCACGTAACCGGAGTCGTTGTTTGTGTTTGGATCCACCATTGGAATGGGTGATGCCAAGTTTGCCATAATCCTATAAAAGAAATATATTTGTAAATACCTGTGATCAAAAAGTAAGGTTAATGGTCATTTAGGTACATCGCTAGAGAAAACAATGGGCATTGGGCCGAAAAGTCCTCATTAATATATAACATCAAAAAAGAACATGGATACTGGAGCTCTCAACGCATTGCTCGAAAATGACTGGATTACTTCTAAAAGTCATTGTCACCTACAAAGCCAATAAGTAGAGTAAGAGATTCAGGGGACTGATCTAACCTAATCCGTACTCCTTTCGACATCAATGTCTCTGATGCTATACACGAATCGGATTGGAGAATGAAAATACACAAGAAAGAGAAAGATTTTGATTTTTATTTTATAACGAAGCCCCGGCTTTTATAGAAAGTTCTGGACCAACTAGAGGAGATAAAATGAAACAGATTAATCCAGAAACATATCGAAGATGAATATAAAAAGTGACTAACAAAATGTAGTACATATGAGCGGAACATAAAAGCCAATCCGGAGGCCATTAAAACAATCCAGTAAGAAAAAAGAAAGAAGTAGTAAAGTGAAGAAGTGAACAGTGTGAATATTGGAAGATTCAAGCAGGTCGAAGTAAGAGGACCGTATCTAAGCATTTCTTCGTAGCTCAGCATCCCTCAACCTGTGCATGCTTTCTTGCAAAACCAGAGTTTAATTTTAAATTAATACTTACAAACCAGTTTCTTCTACCACAGCGGCAAGCATAAACTTCGTGGATCGTGAATTCGCTAATTCATCGGCAAAAACACCCATCTCTGTGCGATCGAAGCTGTAAGAATAGGACCTATGCTGATTAATATTAGGACCGTAGTAACTTCATACTACGGAAACGATAAAAGGTAAAATATAAAAGAAAAATCATCTACCTGTATATGCTAACATATAAAGATATTTTAATCTTACTTTCAAACTACTTTGAAGGCAACTGTGTACTATTTTACAATATCGTTTTGGCCTATAGACTTCCATTGCAAGACATAGGTCTCTATCAAAGATAACTATGGGAGAATATACCACAATCGCCAGGTATGGCATTAGGGGTTGGCGATCTCAGATATGGTACGCAGAGGACGCTGCTGTCCATCCTATTTACAATATGAAGCAATGTAATTATTCTTAATTATGGTTCAATAAATGTAAAATGTTTATTAAACCATTTAGTCCTTGTTCAGAAGACGATGAAGCGTTTCATCATACCACTGAAACATCAATATATTGTGAGTTCATTATGCTTGTTGTATGGAGAAAGGATTTGTAGTGGAATTTCTTCCTGCTTCTTCTACACAACTATAACATCTTGCGAAGCAGAACTTGGTCAAATATAAAATAGCTAAATAAGAATAAGTTGACAATTAATAAAATTTCTGTTAACGGTTCCAAAGTTGAATGAATTGTTTTTCTGTTTATTGTATATCGGAGGAAGAACAATAAATAACAAACTTGAAGGTTTATCGAAATATTTATGAAATATGGAAATCTGAGAACACAGTTTTATTTGTAACCAGAGATCAGCTTGTTGGAGAAAGAACAAAAGCCGTCAAATGTTCTTGAAGTATTGTAAAAAATAATAAATAGGTTATAAAAAGCAACAAATCTTAGTCGTATAATACCGGAATAAGAAAACGAATTGAAAGAGTATAAGATGTAGAATTCAACAGAGCAAAATATAAATGTTATTAAAAAAATTGAAATATAAAATGTTTTGATAAACAAAAGTAAATTAATAAAAATAAAAAGAATGTAAAATAGTACTCTGAAGGAGAAGGCCAAGTTAAAAGTGTGACGTATGAATGAAATATAAAGTATGGTAAGAAAGATCTGTAGTGATAAAAGATGAGAATGAAAAAAGGTAGTGAAAAACTTTTTGAGAACATATTTTCCCTGCGTACCTAAGACAAGAAAATGCACGAGAAGTCCACAATAACAAAAGCCATATAAAAGAAAAAAAAGTTACTTTCAGACTGTTGAAACTACAAGTCTAAAAAAGGCTTTATAAACAGATAAAAATTATATGCATTATCAAAATGTAAGTACATTTACTGTAAACGGATCCAAAGACAAATTTCCTGCAATTGTAGATATACGTAGATCGTTTTAATATATAGCTATTTCCGCCAATGCAGTAGTCTTTGTGTTTTTTACGACACATAGATCTCTATGTTTGGTACTAATCGATGTAACATAACTCCTGAAGATACCCCGTGGAGGGGTGAAACTCGTGTTGAGTGATTTAACGGTGGTAGTTGTGTAATTCGCATTGTTTGCCGCATGCGCATTTATCAGCGGACTGGCGGGTGGTGCACTTTATTGCACGACTACTACTGCATTGGCGGAAGTAGCTATATATTGGTCTTTTTCTTACTCATGATGAACCGCAAAATAACGCCTGAATCCATTAGATATGTAGAAGTTTTATCTACTTATGTGGACTTACTACAACTTACTTATCATCTTCGTCATCTTCATTGCTTCCTGACGCAGTGTTAGTAGGTTTGTCTTCTTGCATTGTGCATCCGCTGTCATTACGTCTATGCAAATTGACCACGTTTTCAATAACCACCGCTGCAGTGCCACTTGAGACTGTGGATCCAACAGCTGAAGATGTCTTCTTCGCTACCCGCTGTTTCTTGGCCCTTTTTCTTATCGCCTAAAGGATGAAACTTTTGTTAATTAATTTTAAGTTTCTTGTGCACGGAATGTGATTTTTTTAGTTATTTTATATGTATTTGTACATGTTTAAAACGCTACTATTTATTTTAATATATATTAATAAAGGTAGTTTTTGTTGATTTTTTATTTACTTTTAACATATTAAATAACGACATAATTAAAATTAAGAAAAAACTGAAAAACGAATATAAATATTTATTTAGTTATAATTCTTCATTATATACGCTAGAAAATATATAAATAGATGCATATTATTAAAGGTAAAATTACAATAAGCGGTCTTATCACATGAGGCAATTTCTTCCAGGCAACCATAGTATGGAAACAGTAGTAGTATAAATAAAGGGTAGTTAACTTGTACGTATAGACAAAACATACATACGTAAACATATATACATACGTGTAGAGCATATATATGGTATATATACAGTATGATAATTATAAATAAAATAATAAATAAATTCATCATTGATATTTATTTATTTTTCCGAATTCAAAATAAACTTTATTATCTGTATTCACAATCGTATCAAATTAACTATTATTTAATCGTAATTAATTACTTACATGTAATTAAAATAATTTCTAGGTAACTTAATATTTAGAGTAAAAAAATACATACCTTAAAAATATTATAGTACAGAAACATCATAATGATACACGGTATGTAGAAGGAACCCAGCGAGGAGTAGATGACGTAGTCGGTGCTGTTGAAGAGACAGGCGTTGGGACTGCGGTCCGGCGTGTTGTTGAGACCCAAGACCACGGGAGATCCGATCGCGCCAGAGACCAGCCAAGCCACGGCTATCATTAACCAGACGCGAGCGTTGCTCTTGTGTTTCGCGTATTTTATTGGCTGTGTTACTGCGATATACCTAAAAATATCAAAACACAACTTACAAGATCTGTAGAAGAACCTGGGTCAATGACGTGGCTGGAAGAATTGCACGTCTTAAGTGACAGTGCTCGTGAAGCCGAAGGTAAAGGTTCTCATGTGATGACCACGTGAAGGTAGACTCGGCATGAGTAGGAATCCCTCTAAGTATACCGATAACATAGTAAAAGTTACGGAAACCCTGGTAAGGTTTAGGAGTAAAGAACACGGACTGGCAAGCATAGCGTGAGTGTAAGAAGTTTTAAAGTTTGAAATAAGTGGTGGATATTATCAAGAGAGTGAAGAGGATGTAAGAAAAAATCAAAGGCTTCTCGCAACGTTAACTAAGTCATCGGTCCTCCTAATGGAGCGCCTAACCTCGCCGTGTTTACAGGCTCACCATTATAATACCCAACGACCATTGGTTGGAAGAGAGAGATGGAAGACTATAGGTGGAAGGAAAGAAAAAGAAAGAAAGATACTATGAAGGAAGAAAAAGGAAAACTTAAAATAAATAAATGATTATACCTGAAAATGTCAAGTTTCTGTCTGAATAATATGATAGTTTTGTAGAATGTTATTAACAAGTATATATAGCTTATAGAGAGAATGCAGAATAAAAGAATAAACGAGAAAATCAAGGCATAAACGAAAGTCGATTTGATACATTATATCATACAATTTGTATCTTAAACTGAATTTAATTGTTTGTTGTCTGTGGATGCTTTTTAATTTCGTTAAATAATTCTAGACGATAAGTGAGTATCGAACTTAACACTATAGAAATAAGGTCAGATCTAGCTTGTCGTGTTAAATATAGGTAAATATATATGCAATACATTGCCAACAACAAGAAGTTTCGATATGCCATAAGTGTCATCCATGTATGTTTGCTATATACCAATCTTATTTAAATTATTTAAACTCGATCTTAATAAGATTGTAATACATTACCTGTCAACTGATATAGCGACCAAATTGAAAATACTTGAAGTCGAACATGTTACATCCATGGCGATGTAGCAGTCACACACGAAAGCCGGTAAGCCCCATTCACCATTGAACTGCGACAGATTAAACACAAATTTTTAAAAAAATATATTGATTTACAACCTAATTTTAATTATAATTGTGATGTGGAAAAACGTTTATTTAATTATTAAAACAATTTGTGCGCGGAAAATGAATAATTCGCCTACGCGCGGTTGCGCATCGATTCATGGCTCAAATCCGACTCTCCAGAACTCCAACGGCCGCGGGCGCACGTGCTGCGTCTTGGCTACCTGGCAAGAGCAAGCGAGAGCGCGTATCGTGAACGCCGTGCGAGTGAGCGAGACGAGTGGGCGAGACGAACAAAAGGTTAAGCGTTGTGACGACGTCCGCGGGAACTTTCACATATGGCGGCTTTTTATATAGCAATATTATTACATAATTATTTATCATAGATCGCAATGATAACTAAAAAAGAATTATAACTAAGGTAAGCATCTAGCTACTTTGCACGACTTTAACTAAATCGTCAGTACACATAGTGAGGGCTTACCCGCACCATAATATATGGCAGAGGTGTCCAACCTGCGGCCCGCAAATCACACTTTTTTATTACGGCTTTAATAATTTTTGTGTAATCATATTTTATAAAAATACTAGCTGATCCCGCAAACGTTGTTTTGCAAAAAAATAAGGGTTGATCGTAGAGGGGTGAAAATTTAGGTTTGTATGTATTTTTGTATGTTGTATCATAATAAAATAAAAACCAAAAAAATTGTCTAAAAAATTAAAAATAAAATTTAGGGGGACCACCCTTGTCACTTAGGGGTATGGAAAATAGATAGTAGCCGATTCTCAGACATACTGAATACGCATGTAAAATTTGGTAAAAATCGGTCAAGCCGTTTCAGAGGAGTTCAAGTTCGAACACCGTGACACGAGAATTTTATACATTAGATTACATTAAATTTCAAATCGTCTATCGATCTATATTAACTAGCCATCTTAAAAAATACTAGAAAGCACTGTTACCTTATTTACAAAATTGTAAACAATTTTAAATAAAGGTAAATAATACTTTATCTTCAATGTTAATAACAATATTCATATTGTATATATTTTATCTATATGTTTTTGATATCTTTTCTGTATTTTTTAATAGCTCGAACTAACTAGAATCTTGGTCAACTGTTAATACAATAATAAATGTAAGACCGTTATATAAAATCGCGAAACTATATCGTATTGAAAGTATGTTCTCATCACCGAAAATAATGTTATTGATGTGAATATACATACATATTTAACCTTCAATTTATAAATATGACATCTAAAAACAAATAATTTGTCAATAGGCTGTTGACTACTAAAAAACGTATACAAAAAAATTAAAAACATTATCTCACTGCTATCAAAAATGAATTTGTTATGCTTATATTAAAAATAGTTGTTATAGTACGATACTGTGTTTAGAACATAAAAATGATGATAATGAATATTTTTAATTTATTTATTCAATCTTTTAACAATCTCTTTAATGTCGAACTTAATGCCTTCAGGCATTCTCTACCAGTCAACCCAAGACGGTGCAAACATAATTAGAAGTCAGGTGTTCAAATCTATACAAGTAAATTTAATTTAAGTGTCTTTGTTATTAAAGTAACAGTTTTTGCTACATGCATATATATATACGGTACATATAACAAAATTATATTTAAAAAAAATGTTGTCTGTCTGTCTTTTTGTTTCGGTTAATATTTATTGTAATCACGCGTTACCTTGCGGAAGTCCATCCTAAATAAGAAAAGGACTAATATTTAGCCACTTCCGCACATGCAGTGGTAGTCGTGCAACAAAGTGCACCGCCCGCCAGCCCGCGGCAAACAATGCGAATTACACAACTGCCACCGTCAAATCACTCAACACGTGTTTCATTCTTCCACGGCATCATCAGGAGTTATGTTATACCGATTAGTACCTAGACTCTGTGTTTGGCACTTTTGCCCCGTCGACTACCACTGCATGTGCGGACGTGGCTAAATATTGGTCCTTTTCTTACTTAGTTTTGGTTAATCTCTGAAATGGCTGGACCGATTTTGACCGGACTTATACTGGCAGGTAGCTGATATAATAAGGACCAATTTAGGCTACATTTATTTTAGAAAAATTAGTAAACGAAAAATTCCATTTACACATAAATATATTTTTTTTTTGTTAAATTCAATGCAGATGAAGTCGCAGGCACAGTTAATATCACACTAAAATTAATGACTTATACGACGATATGGTTTTTATATTAATGCTATACTTATTAAAATTACATAAATAATTGCTTTCAAACATATGTTTATGTAGGAGGGTTAAAAAGATTTTTTTTTGTGTAAACTTTATCTTTTTCTTTGACACCCAGGGGTGTTATGGGCTCTTATTAGATGAAAATGCGCTTGGAAGTCTCATAGCATTATTTTAATTATCATTCTTCGTTTTTCTTTTCGTTTTCTTCTTTTGACGTGCAAAAGTGTTCACTTTAGTATGTGATAAATGTGTAAAGTATAAATAAGACAATTTCTCTCAACTTTATAGGTGCATGCTTCATGTTACATTTAAAGATATAGTTTAAATTGTCGATTCATTTTTTAAAAGTTAATTCTCTCATATTTTTTTATCACTTTGACATCACATAAAAATTTGCTTTACCCACCGGCGACCACAGTGGGCGCCATCATTACACCATTATTGACAGCGCCATCTATGAAGTGTCAATGTTAAACAGCCGCTGCTTTACCGACATTAAATAAGCGCGGCGCAATACAAAATATAATTGTTAAAGAAACTAGATTCTTTACATATATAAATAAATATTCATGCTGTACTGACAATAACGAGGCCATGATTCATGAAAATATATTCCATTATTCTTTTCAGTAAAAAGAAGTGCTTGAGGAAAAAAATGATCCAAGAATGAGTGGTGAAAATGTTCCATTAGTGCATCGCCTACTTACATCTCGCATTTCCCCATTAGCGTACGCAAACATGTAGATACGAATGAACGAGTTTGTGAAAATTTAAATTTTCCTCTACCAACTCCACCGAGATGTACCATTAGCTTTTTTTATGAAAATGTAAAATGGCCACCAGTATTAATTCAAGTCATGCCATTTCTTATATTTAAACTTTTTTCGTCCAAAAACAAGTGTCCTAATTTAATAACGTTCATTTTAATGTTATTTTAATTAAAAATGATACATTTTAAAATCAAGGCCAATTCAAATAATTTTTTTTTTTAGTTTCCTCTTTCAAAAAGACTACTTCTCGCATCAAACTGTTACAATAAACGTATTTATTTATCATTTTACATAAACATAACAATAACCATCATTAAATTATCATTTCAGCCGGAAGATGTCGAATTCTGGGCATAGGTCTGCCTCTTAATATATTAATATCCCCCATATAGGTACCATGTACCAACTCTACCGGCGCCTGGCATTCGGGTTGTCAAGCGCTGTTTTTCACATATGATTTGTTACATGTCCGAGAGATGTCGCTGTGCCGACCACTATAAGTAATAGACCAACATAGACAATGGCAGGTCATGTACTACCTTCATCATCATTATATCCCAATGAGAGGTGTAACCACGTCACTTTTAGCGGCTAAGGTTGCACAAACGATGTGCTTCGCTCACTGCCCATATACATGACGACTCGAAGGCGACATATTTTGATGGTGGGGGTTTAGACCAGCCCCCCGCCACTACCGGTTTACTGTGTAGCATAGGACTCCGAACTACTACTTCAGACGTGCAAGTTTTCAAGCTATGTCATCGATGACATAGCTTGAAAACTTATAACCATAACTTATTATTTACTATATTTATGAATATAATTTTATGAAGATATCGATATCTTCATAAAATTATATTCATAAATATCGTAGGTAGTGGGTTCAATCCCGGGACACATTTTTTTATAATTCACACTTTGTGCATAATTATAAAGGATTGCCACTGCTCATGAATACGCTTCTAGAGAATGGACAGCAGCGTCCTCTGTGTACCATAATATCACACTGCGACGACCAACCTGTCTGTCAAGTGCCGATTGTGGTACAGTCTAATATATCCCATAGATATCTTTAAGTTAGAAGACGACGAGATGCATACCAGTATGAAATTAAGCTACCTGTAATGGTATGATTTGTCTTAAAATAGAGCTTCCAAAGTTCCATACGCGTCCCGATTTAAAAAAGAATATAGAACACTTGATGTCTTGATGTATTATTGTGATAAATTAAGTAACCTTGATACAGTAATGGATTATTATTTGGTCTATAGGATGGGAAAAAAAAGTTAAAAGTTTGAATAAATTGGTACGTACCAAATAGTAAACCCCAAAAGGCATGACCACGACAGCGACCAAAAGATCCGCCACAGCCAGACTCACAATAAAATAGTTGGTGGCGGTCTGAAGACTCCTCTCCCTGGCCACGCTCATGATGACCAGCACGTTACCAAACAGAGTCAACACTGGGAACACTAATAGAGACAACGCCCACAAGTTATAGCTTTGCACATCACTACACGTTCCATTTTCAAAACTATAATTCGATATCGTTCCGTTCAAAGTTCTCTCGATGTTGTAAAAATCACTTAATGATTCGTTGAAATCGAAATTCGTTTCTAGAATGTTCTGATAGTTCGTTTCGTTTTCGCTTCGATTCCCTATGAAGTTACGATTCAGCTCCGGCGGCTTGAAAACAATCGTTGTAACCCTCGAAACGTTGCGGCATTGGTTTGTACATAGACTGTGTTTCGGGATATCCATCTTTATTGTCTGAGTATTAAAGGCGGATGTTGCTTCCATTTTCGGATTACTTTAATAGATTTGTTTTGTCACTTCACTTTGTAGTTACATTTCGAACCGATCTGCAACAAAAAAAAAACATCTCTCACTACTTTTTATACAAGGAAGGAAATTTCTACAAGTATAACAACTATTTTGGCCACCAAGGAGCATTGTAAAAAGTTTTTACATAACCTGTACAAAAAAATGTCTGTTTTTTATATTAAAATAACCGCTTTTTATTACAAACGTATGAATAATATATACGGCACATATATCAAAATAAGAATTTTAAAAATTTTTGTCTTTCTGTTTGTTCCGACTGATCTCTAAAATGGCTGATCCGATTTTGACGGGATTTACATTGGCGGGTAGCTAATGTAATAAGGAGTAACTTAGGCTACTGGGGTATGAAAATATATTTATCTGAAAATAAAATCAAATAATTAAACAAAATTTGTATTTGTTAAATTCCATGCAGATGAAGTCACCGGAACAGTTAGTATTGCTTAAATTTAAATATGTTTCCCTATTTTGCGAGCACAGCTGTCGCCAAAATTATACTAATTGCAGTGTTATACTGTAAATTAAAATTAATATAATACATACAAATTATTCTAAATTAAATCCTAACAAGATATTAAAAGATAATAGAATTTTGCATTACATCAAAGCGCTTGTGTACATAATAAGAATGACGGTAGAGCTTTAATTACATAGTAAATATAATCAAATTGAACAGCTCTATATCCGGCGATTTTAAACTTAACTATAAGACAAGCTATATACACTACATACAGCTATCGTCGCCATTCGATAACAAACCGGTCTTATCGGAAATGAAGTCTAGTCATATATCACAGCGGATAAAAGCATTGCTGATGTTTCTTCTGCTTCTTCTTCTCTTACGCTTTTCTAAGTGGTAGTAGTGATATTAGTCAGGCAATACCAACTAAGTTGAAGTTTACCATTCTCAGGCGCCTTTGTATTAGAAAGTTAAGCGTGTATTATCGAAGATTAACAGCCTAGGACAGCCAAGAACGCGGCCCTAAAGAGGAAAAGACGACCAGAATATGAGGAATGCACTATCTCATACGTCAAGCGACAGCTTAGACTGGGAACGCTTGACGAATGGAATAGCAGGTACATGAATGGAACGATGGCAATGACAACGTGGAAGTTCTTCCCGGACGCAGTCGCGGCCTACCGCGCGCTCCGTAGCATGGAGGTGGACGCGGTCTTGGTCCAGCTCTTCACGGGGCACGGGGGGTTTCTCTGAGTACCTTCAACGGTTTAAGCCCAGGGAGGACCCCTCGTGCTTCTGTGAACCGAGCGAGCAAAAAATAGAGGAGGCAACACTTGCCTCCACTATAATGAAAAAGGATGAAAGAGAGTGCGTCCTCAAATTCTTTAGGAAAGTTGCACAATACGCAATAGACAGGAACAAAACATAGGTGGATAAAACATTGTAAAGTTATTAAAATAGATTCATTGATATTAAAAAGAAAAAAAACACCCTAGGACGAGCTCCACTTGTGGGGGCCCGTAAGTGTAGTCACTCTAAGGCGTTTTCACCAAAGCAGTCTAAGGGCTTGTTGACCTCCCAATCACAGTTCTGTTGGTGTATGCCGCAACATCACGTGTCATCATGATCCGGTCGACAGACTGTCCAGTCACATCAAGCAACACCAATTAATACGTATATCAGAAACGAATAAACGTAAAAGAAGGAACTGCCACGTATGTTCTAAAACCAAGAAAAGAAGGATAATAAATTTAATGTGCAAGTATTGTGGAGTTGCGTTGCATCTTTGAGACTGTTTCGCTTCATACCATAAGAAAGAAAAATACTGAATACCAAAGACAATGGAAATAAACAAATATATAAAACAAACAAATTTTGTATTTATTTACGTATGTATATCTACGAAATTTCATGAAAGTAAGGGAACAGGGTTTAGAACGCATGAGAACTAGCGATGAGTTGATAAAAACTTTACAATTCATAATTTCCCGATAATGTCAAAAACGGCTGGCGACAAGCCAAGTAATCCGAATTAGCGCTGCCGGCGCCAAGCGTATAAATTTTTACGAAACGTG
Source organism: Battus philenor (assembly GCF_028537555.1). Lineage (NCBI taxonomy): Eukaryota > Metazoa > Arthropoda > Insecta > Lepidoptera > Papilionidae > Battus > Battus philenor. The sequence continues at coordinate 14,532,015 of NW_027181673.1, read as the reverse complement.
CGAAAGGCAAAGTGATACATCGTGAGAATAAGTAAAGAGCCTTATTTGATAAAAGCTATAATTAAATTTAGCTCACCTATAATGACGTCCTCCAGCTTAAAGCTACAAGAGCTCAATGGAATCAGGCGTTACCTTGCGGAAGTCCAACTTATGTAAGAAAAAGCTACTCAGTTACTTCTGCACATGCAGTGTTTGGCACTAATCGGTGTAACATAACTTGTAACGTTGCAGATTACCGTCCCATAAATCTTAGTTAAAATTTTAACCAAAAAATATAATCACGAGAAACGTCTCATAAATCGCAATACAGCAAAAAATTGTTCAACCCTTAGCGGGTAACGGTATATCTCAAGTGGCGTGGGGTCGTGGGAGCGTGCTATTGGTTTAACGGATCTTTGTTTTTATAACAAAAATTCCTATGCGCCCGCGCACCAGCGACAGCAGTTCACATTTGCCAGGCAGAAGGATCCTGGCCTCGGTCGCGTTCACTAGCTAGGTGTCGTCTCACGCACCGACGCACACTCTTTGTGTCGGTTGCGTTCACCAGCTACGTGTCTTCTCACGCGCCGGGGCCAGTTAGGATTTTTGCGTTATAAATTCACGTCTTGGTCCTATTCATTCTCTGGGCATCATTTAGTTCACGCCACAATCTTTACATCGCCTCGCACCCCAAAGGGGTAAGTGTTGAACAAATATTATGAAGACATCATTATTAAGTAGCGTTTATCTATAAGTTAGAGCTCAACATTTTGTCTGTGTCCATAGTTCCATCATTATGTATTCATTATTACTTTTCAATTTGTTTATTTATTTATCTCTTCTATTTTTGTTTTACATGCTTTACATTTTGTAACTCCGTTCTGACAGTAAACAATCACATCAACTGCTTTCGGTTTCTACCCTTCCTTCATCGCAAGCCATCTCCGGGTTTACTGTCAGCGGAGCAAATTGTACATATACTTATATATGTATATCATAACTGTGACATTTATTCACAGGTGCTATCTTTACACTACAAGTTTTACACTGCAAGTTTTACACCGTTGAAATTATATCACCGTGCACCGGAACCGACACATACTGCAACCTATCGGCGCTCCCTGCTCTCGACTTGCTGCCGCCTGACCAGTCCTGGGAGATCGTGCAGCTGCCTACCACCACCATCAGGGGAGTACCGAACTGCGGTGCAAAATTAGACCAGGCCTTCTGCCCACTACCCTTAATTAATTAAATATATACATACTTTTTCTTTGTGTGCCTTTTTTAATGCCAACATTCACTACCTATTTTAGTTAATTAAATATATGTATATTTTTCTTTTTTTAAACGGCACAAACTCCTGAAGATGCCCCGTGAAAGGGTGAAACACGTGTTCAGTGATTTGACGGTGGCGGTTGTGTAATTCGCATTGCTTGCCGCATACGCATTTATCAGCGAGCTGGCGGACGGTGCACTTTGTTGCACGACTACCACTGCATGAGCGGAAGTGGCTAAATATTGATCTTTTTTTAGCCTGGACTCTATGTTTAGCACTCATCGGTTTAACATTACTCCTGAGGATGCCCCGTGGAGACACAAAGGAGAACGGAGAAACACGTGTTGAAGTAGCAATATATTGGTCCTTTTCTTATCAAAAAAAATCTCATCGTCCAGCCTATGACCATTGGGGCAGTGGAAGTTTCTAGAACCGTGACCAAGAGCCGGTAGACGCGGCATAAGTGCTTCCACTAAGTAGACCGACGACATAGTTAAGATATATCATAATAAACAATATAACAAAATACTCGTACAATTTACAAAGTTTGTTATATATAAACAAATATAATGTACACATTTTAATTACATATAAAGTGAATTTCGTTAGCACGGTTTGAAATTCAAATTGGATTACGTCTTGAAGATTCGGAAGCTGCGAACGCGAGTCATCTCATTCCATTAGTTTAAATTCACGGCAATGTATTAGTCAAATCGGATGCGTGCGGGAGTTTCACGGGAGCACGCCATAAATTAAATTATTCGTTCGATTTGATGACGACTGAAATTCTGAATTCGCATTTATAAGTCCGCTGGCGTTAAAAATATTTTATTTCTGGAATATTCTCATCTTCCAGAACTTTCTATACAGTTCGTTAATCACAGATTTAGTCTTTAATGTCTTTAGATTAAGATCGGGTTTATATTCTATTCATAAAAGATAATGATTTGACTTCTGAAATATCTATATATATTGTTAAATATGTGTCAGTAAGAAAAGTACCAACATTTAGCCACTTCCGCACATGCAGTGGTAGTCGTGCAAAAAAGTGCACCGCCCGCCAGCCCGCTGATAAATGCGTATGCGACAAACAATGCGAATCAAACAACCGCCACCGCCAAATTACTCAACACGTGTTTCACCCCTCCACGGGGCATCTTCAAGAGTTATGTTACACCGATTAGTGCCAGTGTTTTTCTTACTTAGGATGGACTTCCGCGAGGTAACGCCTGATTCCTTTAAATATTTAAATATGTGTCAACGGTGATGACTTAAGAATCCATGCGGTCGTTTATAAAGGACCTTATAAGAGGTCACAAGGTCACCCAGAGAACAATGAAGAGGACGGTGCTTTGGACCTTCGCTACAAAATCCAATCAGATAAGAGAAGATACGTAGAAGAACCGAAGTCGCCGATTTTAGGTCAGGACACATTTCTCGTGTAAACGAAAGACGTAGGATCTGAAAAGATTCAAAATGACGATACGTGACAAAATATAGTCAAGTATGTTAAGGGTTTTCTGAAGGATATTGCAACCACTTACATGTATACTATATTTGTTAGGTTTTTATTGAAGGAAGCATTCGTGTTTTTTCCACGTGGAGTTCCAATATGGTTTGCGTATATATAACTTTTAAATATACTATATCTTTAGTACGCTGTCATTTTTAATTTTATTTAAGTACACTTTTATACGCCATAGATAATAAATAGAGAAAATAACAATTTATATAGTATAAGACGCGATCTTATTGCTCAAGGCTATCTCTACCAGAAAACCTTTGGATGGTGATGAGAGAAACCAAGAAGAGGGCAGTTTAGGATGTACATGCATACAAATATATACATATTAGGGGTACCGGAAAGTAATGTCGTTTCTTTTGATATATTTCACAGAAAAACCGTGTAATGTTTACCGCTCTGGCATTGAAAATTTGTATTTTAGTTAGCAAAATTCTGTTAACAAATCGTGTTACAGACGGCTAAACAACCTGCGTCTACCTGACGTCAAGAGAGATTCCTCGAAATGAACTGATGGCGATCTCTGGCCCCAGCGCGCTCTCTCTCATATACGGTACCTTATGACATAGTTTAGTTTGTATTAATTTTCTTTTAGCTTTTGTACGATTCAATTTATAATAGTTAGTTGTTTAACAAATTAGTTTGTGTATTTAAAATAAACAAGTTTCTCTTCTGTATTGTCCATCGAGCTAACACGTGTCAAGCTGCTATCCAATAAGTATCAAAGTTACAGCGCCTCTGTACAATACGGCCGGAGGGGCAAAAGAAATCATTTATCAAAGAAAACGAAAAATTTAAAAATTACTTGATATTACTGTTTCACATCTGAAGTAGCTAATTTAATTTAAATCTTTGTCGTTGATCAAAAAAAAAAAATATATATATGTATACATATATATATATATATATATATATATATATATATATATGTGTGTGTGTGTGTGTGTGTGTAAATAAATATTTATCTGTGAAACATATATACTATATATTACTCTCTTACATCACTATATTTATACTTTTATCTTATAAATTATAAATTATAAATTATAAATTATAAATCCTTCATTATCTTTTTTTTCTTATTATAGATAACTCAACTTTAATACAATTTTTAGAAGATACGTATATAAGAATTTTCTATTGCTTGTAAAAACAAAAAAAATGTATATATAAATATATTTTTGTTTTTATATATATATATATATAAATATATTTATTCATGTTTATTAATTTAATCTAGTTGTAGACTTTATGAAAATAATTTATGAAATTGAATTGAATTAATTAATATAAGTAAATGAAATAACACACCTGGTTTGTACGATTAAAAAACTTCCATCGATGCCCATGTTGTACTATTAAACATATTTATGCAAAAAGTATATTGTTAAAAATTTAAACAAAACGTTTAACATTTTTTCTTTCATATTTCACTGCACCACCAAATGTCATAATAAACTTTGCCGCGCACAAATATTACATTCATTCATTCTACATTACACACATTGAATCCGCTATATGAAATTGATCTCAATATGTCTTATGTCAAGGTGATGACAGTAGACGCAGTGTCTGCGGCTACTGATGCCTATTCTACAATTGAATTGAGCGCTGAGAATTCTTAATGGACCTTCGAACAAGATTCGTACAGTCGCTAACGAAAGTGTTACGAATAAATTATAAAATAATATTTGGTTTTAACGAATAAAAACTGTGGCTGCCAGAAACATTGTTGTCGAATTGATTTGTATTTCGAATCGTAAACATAACAATGTATTTGTTATTTTAAATTTATTTTCTGGCCATTCACATTAAAATGTTTTGATATTTTTTTAATAAAACAAGTTATTATTATGTGATTGTATTGTTCATTCTTTTATGCAGAAGAAAGTGAATAAGATAAAGAGACATTTTCCCCCAAAATTACGATACCAAAAAAATAGTGGAAAAATTTCGAGGAAATTTTATTATTTATTGACAATATCACTTTCCTTTTTGATCATAAGTATACCTAGGAACCCTATGTCGACGGTTTAAAATGATATACATACACCAATGGCGCAATTACGACTACTGCTTAGTGGTGGCAGTTAAAATTTTTTTGTACCATTTTAAAAGTCAACTTTTATAATCCATGGTATGACGTTGTATTCTAAAAACACGCAAAATAATGATGATAACATAAACATAACACTTAAAAATGAGTGACCAATTGTATAAATTACAAAATAAATAAACGAAAACTTTATGGAGAATTCTGATAATTTTCAAATTAACTAATTGCTAAAACGTATTGAATTTCAAATAATTTAATCAAGAAGTTTAATCGTCTATTTTGATACCGAAATATAAATTCACGGCACAGATAAAATATTATTTAACAGCAGTGATACAATTAAGAGTTCTATGCAAGATTCAACTTAAATACATTTTAAAATAGAGCATACAATAGTTAGTTAAACTTATTATAGACATGTGTAAAATGAAAAATAGGGAAGTCGTACAAATGTTTGAAGCTTTACTTAGAGAGGTCCAATTTATCAGCATTCCATAGGATAACCGTGAAAAACTAGACGTTGTAAGGGCGTTTTTTATAAGTTATCATTAGAATAAGTTGACTTAACTTAGTTTTAAATAGTTAACTTTAAGTAAGTGCGTAGTTTAAGAGACTTAAACACTGTAATGTTATCTAGGTTATACACGGAATTTCGCTGCGAGATCGAATCAATATGAAGAGATCCACAGAAGAACCACGATCACCAACGTAGCTCGGAGATTTGCTCGTATGAGGTGGCAATTGGTAAGGCACGTCGCTAGTGCAACCAATGGCCGTTAGGGCCGAAAGGTTCTTGAGTGCCGATCTTTCAGGAATGCCTATGTCTTACAGAGGGCGTTGAAGAAACACTGTAACATGAAGAAATTTGAACACAGAAAATTTCCGAAAAATAATGTAAAAGCCATAGACACATAGACGCTAATATCTGTACAATAAACATTGTAATAAAAAAAGGTTCATCGTGTTGTGCCAGGTACAGCGCCCGGGGCCTTCGCGGGAGTTTAGGGTGGAGGCTCTAAACTCCCACTAGCTTCGGCGACTCTGAGGCGGACGATGGTTCGACGTAGTCTCGAACCATCGTGATAGCACCACGAGGGTTTCGGGGGTAGCGTATCCACGCATACCCCGGGACGGGCTATCGAAAAATAGCACGGCGCGAGGGAAGACCGCGTGGCGATCCCTGACCGGGAGATACCGCGGTCCCCCTTTTAGCGCAGAGGGCGACCACCGGGGGGGGGGGGGTTAGTGAGTAGGAATTCCACATACCCCTGTCCTCCCCCCAGAGGCAGGGCATCTTGAATACCGGAAAAAAGTACAGCGCTCGAGGCTGCCTTGCAATATTTGGCGTTCAACTTCACCGTAAAGACTTCTCGCCCTAATAAATCAAATTTTAAATGACCAACCAGCGCTGCTTCGGAAGGAAACCAAGGTTCGCACTTGACAATTCCAAACTCAGTCATGTTCATTATCTGTTCTAATTATTATAATACACTTAGGATCATTCAATCCGATCTCTTGAGTTATTTATTAAAATAATTTTTCTAGATCTTTCGATTTGTCTATTTGTAATGTTTCTACTAGAATCCTTGCAATGTTCGAACTAGAATTAAATTAAGTTGCATTTTCTTTCAACATACATAACTTGTAGCATGATGGTACAGCCTGATATTTTTTTACAAATGTTTATATATAATTAACTTCGAATTGATTTCACACTTTCTATCTTCGCTTTATATATGTACTTATTTCTTATATATTGATATTATTCTACTAGCTGATCCCGCAAACGTTATTTTGCAAAAAAAAATATTTTTAATTTTCAATTTAAAAATAAGGGTTGATCGTAGAGGGGTGAAAATTTAGGGTTGTATGTATTTTTGTATGTTGTATCATAAAAAAATAAAAACAAAAAATTTCGTCAAAAAAATAAAAAAAAAATTTAAGGGTGAACACCCCTTATCACTTAGGGGTATTAAAAATAGATAGTAGCCGATTCTCAGACCTACTAAATACGCATATAAAACTTGGTAAAAATCGGTCAAGCCGTTTCAGAGGAGTTCAAGTTCGAACACTGTAACACGAAAATTTTATAAATTAGATATACAAATTTTCTACTTAGTTCTGTATATAATAAAATTAATATTTATATGTATATACATATATATATATATATATATATATAGAAATTTAAAAAAATCCAGTGTAATATGTGTCTGTAAATCACATCAAGAAAACATCTATACGATCTCGACCTTCTTCAAGGGTTATGTTTCTCGCCCCGTACCTGAATATGCATAAAGATAAAATTAATTTATTCATCATTGGAACTTTTTGAATATTGAAACAGAAGTCTTATTGATTGATAATTTGTTTTTTAAATCCATTTTATTTTTCACTCTACTCTCCTGCACAAGGTGTTTAAGTTGTAGAGAAGAAGCAGGAACAAACTCCACAAGAACGCATCTTTTAATAAAGTTTAACACAGATTTATACATATACACTTTATTAGATATAGCCTAAATGAAATTAAAATAATCAAGCGTCATCACTGCCAAGAATTTTTTTTATTTAAATATTCGTTTACACTTTGATTTTTATATATTATACTTTGATTTTTGTTAATGGTAGTCCAATAAAGTTGTGAGGCATTTTAATAAAAAATCTCATTCCGTTTATTAAAAAATTAATTAGATACTTTTTGCAGTCGAAACTTTGGTATAGCCAGTTTCTTACGGTGTCTTGTAAATACACTACGGAAGTCCTATATTTTATTTTTTATTATAATTGTTGTAAATTTACGAAATATAATCGAAAACATATTGTAAGGCCACTGTATATTAACGTCTTTAAATCAATTTCTCAAGGAGATTTGCAGCCTTGAGTCTTAAATAGTTTGGATGGCACTCTTTTGTGGAACAAATATATTTTCAATATCTGCACCTCTATCCTGAAGCATCAATCCACAGGAGAACATACTGCGGGGAAAACTAATACACTATCCCAGCAATATCAATACCAGAGGAACGTTTCATATTCCTTTAATTTTCATGTTTTCTGCAGCTGTGATATAGTTGTTTGGCAACAAATATACGCCTTTTTATTTCTTATTTATCCTATGTTGTTAAAAATAGAGCCAAGGATCTTGATAGGTGTCTAGGTATATATGTTATATACGTATGTATGTATGGTTATGTATACTTATGTTCATTTGTTTGTGAATATGTATTTTTTTGTACACGTGAACTACCCTTTGTAAGTACTATTATCTTTTCCTTACTATGGTTTTCTGTAAGAGATTGCCTTGTGTGATAAGACCGCCCTTTGTACTTTTCTGTATACTATTGTATCTGTATATAATGTATCTTATCGTGTACAATAAAGAATATTAAATAAATAATAAAATAAAATAAATAAAATATATGTATATATAAACGTTATCTATGTAGGGAAATATGTGTTTTATAATTGTTAATAGTATATTTGTTGAGTTTCTCTACGGAATGGATGACAATATCGACTTTTGATATTGTGTAATTTTAAAATACTCGTTATTACGAGCTTCTTCACGCATCAGCGTATTCGAACAAAGAATATTTTGATTTTGATTTTTATAAGGTGTTTTTATCTTCGTTGTATTTTCCTATTCATTTTTATATTTCTTTCCTTCATCCTTTATACTTATTTATTTTACCTACCTTCTTTAATTTTTTTCTGCACCTTCCAAGTTCACTGTCGTATATAGATTATATAAGAGATGTATAAATAAATAAATAAATGTAATAAGGATACCAAACAAGAGTCAATTAGGCCTTCAAAACCAAGGCGTTCTCGAAACAATCGAAGTTCTGAAACTTGTGGAATTAATTCTGTCTTCTAAAATAGCGGATTCGATATCCGTTCCGCTCTTTATGTAGCCTAAGCTATATAGCTTTACGCTATTTAATCTTTATCCATGTAGTTAAGGAAAATGTCGATAGTTTTCTTTTAATGTGGTATCAGGATCTATACATATATATACTATAAATTATATACATATATATATATATATATATATATATATATATATGTATATATATATATATATATATATGTATATAAATATATCAGTTCTATATACATAACAAATTGCAATATCAGAAACAGTTTTACTTCTGAATCTTTGTTAATATAGTAAATATGACGTATATGTATTAAATGCTTAATGTAACAGTGAGAAATGAAAAAAGGGAATTAAATTTTTCTATTATTCGACAATTAGCACCGCAACCTTAATTAAACCTCTATCGAATAATATGAATTTAAATATTCCGAAAGCCTTACGAAATTCAGGCTTATTAAAAGGTTAACGATCACAATTCTACATCTTGACTCGAGTGATGAAATAATAAGAGTTATTCTGAAACTTTTCACCGTTTCGTCCTTTAGCGAATAATTAGCTTTGAAAATTTTTAATGAAAATGAACTTTGACATTATTTCATAGGAATTTTTTTAAAGTTGTCACAAAGCTTTGTTTGCTCGTGTTGCAAATTATTAAAATGTAAAAAAACCTGTTGAATATTTACCTTTTGGTTTGTGAAATTCTCTACACAAAGTGGTTGGTTATATGTGTAATGTGTATACATTATATATATTCTACTTAATTGCCTTGTACTTTCATTATTTATCTTCTGTTATAATTAAACTGTTTTTACACAATATTTCATAGGTGTTTTAAAAAGAATAATTAATTATTGTAGTAAAAGATTTAAAGTGGTGTATGTATGGTACGAATACTGTTTTCTACTATGGTAAAACTTACATAAAAAACTATGGTTTTAGAAATAATAAATAATCTAAGTCTTACTTAGGTATTGAAAACATAGTGTAGATTCCTTAATTAAACTCAGATATTAGGAATCTACTTAATTTTTAGGAAACACAAATCATACATAAAACATAAATTAGCATTGATACGTCAAACGAACTGATCTAGTAGAAGTCATGTCGAAAACGAAAGAGGCCAGGCGCCCACAATAGAAAGAAAAACGTTTTCAAAATTTCTTATTAGTACGTATAAAAAAACTTCTTTCTTCTTTTAATATGGTGGACGCCCACTGCAAAACAAAGATCACCACGGTGACCGATCCTTCGCTGCCCACGCCAAGCGACTTTCCGCAACCTTCACTATGGCGACAGTCCACCCCGTGGGAAGCCTACCCACGCCGCGTCTACCAGCTTGTCTAACTTTCTCCAAGTAACGAGTAGTTAACAATTAGTCACGAAATGTGATATATAATGTATTATAGAAAATAAGTAAAAATGTAAAATGAAAATGTAAAATGTAAAAAGAAAACAGGAAAGAATGATAGATGAACGGAGCAAAAGGGTAAGAAAGTAGAAATGTAGCATGAAAGATAGATAATAGACCGAAAGAGAGAGTAAAATATGAAAGAAGAGAGAGAAAATAAAAAATCATGTGAAAAATTAAATTGCAAATAAAGTCCCTGTCCCACCATAAATAGGGGTACGAGAGGCCCCCAATAGCGGGGGTCATAAAAAAAAAACCTTCACTATGTCGACGGTCCAATCAGTGGGAAGCCAACCCACGCCGCGTATACCAGCTTGTCTACCTTTCTCCAAGAAACGAGTAGGTAACAATTAGTCAATACAATACGTCAGGCGACGTATCTAACGCAGATTTTTTTTAATTTATTAGCCCGAGGCTTTCAGTTCCATGAGACCTGAGTCCGATGAAGATGTAAGAGTCTAATGGCTGACAGCGTCCAGCAACAATTGAGTATAGCCAGTACCAGTTCGTGGTCACCAGCCGAGAACAGTTCAGACCCAACAGCCATCGATTGCACGACGTACCTCGTCAATTCAGACGAGAAATTCTTCTAGCTATATCCGTGATTTTTAAACATCTCCGGATCTCGTCATTTCTAATTCAATCTCGCTTTTTGTGTGAGTGAGAGTGAGAGAGAGCATATAATAGGTCATTTCCTATGCGTGTCGTACGAGACGACAGAGAATCACTTTTTTGACTCTGTGTTTGGCACTAATCGGTGTAACATAACACCTGAAAATGCCCCGTGGAGGGGTGAAACACGTGTTAAGTGATTTAACGGTGGCAGTTGTGTAATTCGCATGTTTGTCGCATGCGCATTTATCAGAGGGCTGGCGGGCGGTGCACTTTGTTGCACGACTACCACTGCATGTGCGGAAGTGGCTAAATATTGGTCCTTTTATTACTTAGGATGGATTTCCGCAAGGTAACGCCTGATTCCATTAAATAGACAGAGAATCAGTTACAAAAGGATTGGCAGCAGCGTCCTATGAGTAACACCACACTGCGATCGCGAATCCAAACAAACACGTCGATCATGTAATATCCCCCAATGTTTGAAATATAACAGGAAATAACTAAAGTATGTTAAGGTGTAATAAACATACAAATTATTTTTCAACCCTTATTTTTGAAAATTTCATATCGATGTATGTATGAATAAGCCACTTAGCATAGAGAACAGAGTATATGCTGCACCTTCTGGCTGAGGAAGAATAAAACGGTGAATATTAAAAAAATAGTTTCTCTATTTCATTCAGCTACATGTTCCATAATCAGTGGTCAGTAAATATTATTTGCAAAACAAGAACAAAAAACTATGAAGTCAAATATAAATCATTTTGCTTTGAACGCACGAGTTTTTGTCGTCGAACGAATCGAATTGGAAGCAGATATAAAAGGGGTCAACAAACCACTATGAACACGTGGCGAGTAGCCGAAGCGAAAATAATAAATTCACTTTACTTCCTTTCTGTACCTGTCTGTATCCTGTTTAGTAATTTTCGTCACAAATGTACATTAGCAGTATCATTTGTTTATTTTTCACACTATACTAGCTAACATTTCATACACCGGCGACGTAATGGATGGAATTTTTAATTACAACTTTGAGTGCTTTCATAAAATAAATAACGGTATGTAAGGTAAAAGCTACAACTGAAAAAGCTCTCCCAATTAAATTCAGAAACATAACCACGTATACATTTATCCAATTACCAAAACAATATCGCTTAAAACAAAGGTATTTAATAATTGTTTTATTTACTACACAGGATGATTGTTTTGATTTGATTATAGATATAAAAGCTTTAAATTTGTTAATATATAACTTATTTACAATCAATTAATGTATGTTAAATTATCATAGTCGTTTAAGCAGTATACATGGCCTCTGCAAGGCAAAGACCTCCCGTTAAGATATCTATGGGGGGATATACCATAATCGCTACGTTGAGCAGGCGGGTTGGCGATCGCAGTGTGGTATTATGGTGAACAAAAGACGCTGCTAACCACCGTGGAAACTGACTAGAAACGAACAGTGGTAATCATATATAATTATTGTACGAAATGTGAATTATATAACATTCTGTACCGAGAATCAAACTCGTAACCTACGCGCGACTAACCCCGCTGTTCCCATGTATTACAATTTTATTTATAGTATATAATATCCTTAATAAATATACAGATTTGTCATATTTAATATACACATTTTGTCACTATTGTACAAGTAAACTTTATTTACATAACTTTCTGTTTTATTTATTTTCTCTTTATTTATTTATTTTCTTTCTATTATTCCTTTAAATTCTTACCCGACCTGTGCTATTATCGCCTATATTTCTGTTAATTACTTCCTCAAATATCGCTCTGTAACATTTGAGGAACGCAGGGCTGTCTTCGTCACTGTTTATCTATTAGGCGAAGCTATGCTCGGATATCCTCTTTTCTGTAAACAGTTCGGAATCGCATCTGAGTCCACCGAATGCGGGACAGTTGGCCACCAGGTGCACCACGGTCTGGTCCAGCCCGGCTCACAGAAGCACGGGAGACACTCTTGAGCTTAAACCTGTGAAGGTACTTTGAGGATCCCACATGCCCCGTCAGCATCTGGACCAAGATCGTGTCCAGGTCGATGCTACGCATTGCACGGTAGACTAAGAGATACGGCGTCCAGGAAGAATTTCCGGGTTGACGAATCCATCATTCTTTCCATGTACCTCCTGTTCCATTCATACAAGCGATATAAAAAATATTATAGGAAATCGTTGTACCATAGCAATACTTTGGGAAAACCCACGAGTTTATTGCCCATCCGCTGGGCAAGTTCAAGTGGCACTAGATAGGTCACATAGCGCCTAGAATACTTTGCTGCTAATATAATCTACGAAAATATAATTGTAATATAAAGCTGTGATAGAAATAACTTTAGGAAACATAATAAAAATCAGTAATATATTTATGGCGGACAGTCCCACTACGTCGGACTGTCCTGTCCGCGATGGCAACATGATCGCCCTAGCGCATCAACGATGTGACGTAAGTCAGCGGCCCGGATCCCCGGTCGCTCGGCGCGCGCGTCACTCACTCTGGGTTCAGCCGTACATCAGCGCACACGCAAGCACGCCTTAATAAACTCTCGCTCCGACGTGCCTACCTTTGAATAGTGGTTGTGTAACCAAAAATTAGGATTTTCTCAATTGCTCCCGTTTATTTCATTGCACCACCACACATTGTATATAATAGACGGCAAAACCGCAGTTATTGAGGATGGATGAGAGGAACTGAATAAAAGGGAAGATAGAAGTAATTGTAGAATGATAGAAAGGAAAGTTAGATAATGTGACGAATGAAGAAAGAGTTAGGAAATAAAACTGGAATGTGAAAAAAATTAATGTAAATAAAAATCCTGTTCCCAAATAAAAAGGGGTGGAACAAGAGGTTACCAATAGCGGGACCAAAAATATAGAATCTGCGAAGATTTGAGTTAGAAAATAAATTAAAAAGAGTCTAATTTAGCTTAACAAACACGCAAGAACAAAATAAAATCAAATAAATATTACATACTTGGAGCTTGTTGCCCACAGAAAGTTATATTCCTGCCGATCAGCAAAAAAAAAAGTACTGGTTACTTCGATCTTGTTTTAAGTTTATGTGATTTTTTCACACTAGGCACCTATACTAGATAAGTCAAGATACTTACAACGACTTTATTTGCTTTACAAAGTTATAAAAATTTCAATAGAAAACTTATCTTTAGAAAGAATAAAAATATTTTACTCGGAAAAAGCTGAAAGTAATATCGAACAAAAATAAAACTTCTTCGTGAAACTTGTGAAGATGATAAAAAAATAATTCTCCCAACTTCACTTATGTAGAAGTGCGTATAAATATCAAATTTATACACCGACATCTTTCGACATAATTTTCCACTCTGACGCCAAGGTTGAGTAGTTTTTAGAGCACTTTCTAGACATATTTTATGATAAAAATAGTATAAACGTACAATGACCTTACAAAGATGTTTTCAGATATAACCTTGAGTTATTTTTGTCTAAAATATATACAGACGCTAATCTTTGTGGTACACATTAGGGTGACCATAAATTAACACAACTACATGTTTAACAAGTCTTTATTTATAATCAACAATATATTCACTTTCATTATCAACAACCTTTTGCCATTTAGTATACAAAATTTCAATGACGGAACGGTAACAAATCAATCGGTTTTTCCGTAAAATATGTCGACAAAAACGACATTACTTTCCGATCCCCTTAATACATTCTAATAGCAAAAAAAAAGTTTTTTTTTAAATCAAGATCTTAATAAAATTTATAAAAGACATCATGGAATGTTTCAGTAAGTAATTATAAAAAAAACCTAGTAGAGTTTGGTATAGGCGCTTCATAGATTAGGAAGAGTTTGAAATCAATATAACTTTAAGTTAAAGATGACATAATAAAGCTCTACTTGATTCTTTTTAAAACATTAGTAGCCCAGCGATCATGGTTCGATTCCCAGAATGCATTTGACTCTGTGTTTGGCACTAATCGGTGTAACATAACTCCTGAAGATGCCCCGTGGAGGGGTGAAACACGTGTTGAGTGATTTGGCGGTGGCGGTTGTGTGACTCGCATTGTTTGCCGCATACGCATTTATCAGCGGGCTGGCGGGCGGTGCATTTCATTGCACGACTACCACTGCATGTGCGGAAGTGGCTAAATATTGGTCCTTTTCTTACTTAGGATGGACTTCCGCGAGGTAACGCCTGATTCCATTAAATATCCCAGAATACAATCTGATATAATTCATACTTTGTGCATTAATTAAATAGGATTGAGGATATTCACAAAGAAGGTTCCAGAAGATGGACAGAGGCGTAAACGCTCACTGCAAAGCATTGGCCTTTTCCAAAGATATCTATGGGGGGATATACCATAATCGATGTGTGATATCATGCAAATATCTTTATGAGTATTGACAATGCTATATTATTAAGGCACAAGGTGTGAATTTTATATATATATATATATATATATATATATATATATATATATAATTTATAAAAGGTAAGGTTTGGAAAGGAATGAAAGAGAAGTTGAAAAGAGGAGAATAAAAATAACAAAATTCCATATGAAAATTCTTTTAAGTAATGTCTTATACATGGCAGATAAGAACGGGAGGAAGACCGAAGAACGGACTGATTGTAAAAAGCTTGCATAAAAGATCTACAACCTTACTGAGAGACCTGTCTATTATTGGGCGGGCGTTTTACTCTGAGACTGCCAGTTCGGGGTCGACGCTCAAAAATCTTAAATTACAGCGGCCATATATTCATTTTCATATGGAAATATAAAACTCTACATTATATCTTTATGTTTGCGTGCCTAAATTAGTAAATAAAATGTGTGACATTTTTAAAAATAGAATCCGTAATACGACGGTTAAATAGCTTTTATTACACGCTTAAAAAATAATCTACAGGTGTTATATTTATTATCACAGCTATTATAACTAATCTGTATGAACACGCACAAGCGAGCTTTACCTTAATCAACCCTAATTAGATTTTTGTTCGGTACACAAATCGCGTCCCTTTGATGTGGTCGGTTACCCTTTGTTCATTATAATTTAAATCAAACTGTAAGCGTGTAACAAATTAGTAGGTTCAACCTCTAGATATTATCTGGTTACATCTACCTTAATATTCATAAGTTGTTTATTTAAGTGAACATAACCTTAATTATCTTCAATATTGAATCATAAATAAGGAGATATGTGACCTAAAGAATGTAACAAACATTGGCCAATGGATTGGTAAGTTAAACTAGACAGGTAAAATATCCCAAAGAAAATATTACCACTGGATCAAGATTCTACAGTGGATGTCATGTCCCCTAGCATAGATTATGATATATAAAAAGGTGGACATACAATATTCTTACTGCTTCATAGCAGTCCTATTGGAGACATACAGGGAAACTCTTTGTTCAACTAGGATCCTTCTACAGCAAAATTTATGATGAAGGACACAAATTTATTACCTGGGTAGCAATAAGAAAAGGTCATCACTAAACTTGGATATACTACACTTGACCAGCACCCAGCTCCGACTTACGCGACCCCGACAGCTCCTGGTGGCAGATCTTAACAGGTTATTATCTTTTAAACATCTGTTTACATTAGGTGTTACGAACAATTAAGGCATCCCTAGAAGAAGACGATATTGCTTCCCAAAATCATTACCCAGTGGTGAACTAGACTAGGATCACGTAGTCACTTGCTGTCCCATATATGAAGGGTTTAAAATGACTTGTGAAATGGAATTGGATATAAGCATGAAAAGTTGGCTCTCTTCTTCCTGTGGTTGTGTCAAAAGATCATAAGCGATGTAAACAAGCAAAACAAAACGAATGAGAATACTCGTTTGTTACATAAAAAACCAGTAAATAATTAGAAATAGTATTGTACTAAATAACGTTAAAAATAATTAAAGTGAAAGATCGGAGGCGATATATAAATGAAATGTAAATAAATGTTGTGAGATTAAGAGAAAATGTGAAGAATGAAATAAAGACATAATTGTGAAGGATTAGAGAGAGCGTGAATATAAAAAAAACATTGAAAATATAAAACAGGGACACTAAAAAACTCGCTTAGTTTAGTAAACCAGCCCGCAGAGACAATACAAGAGTAGTCTTGAATTGAGTTTTCCTTTACGGTCCAAAAACGAGTGGAAAATGGAAGGTGTGACGAGAAAAGAAGAGAGAACAAAATCGCATCGACGCTGTTTTTTAATTTTGGTGCTGGCGATGAATGCTGTTTCGTGTAATCCGGACTTACGTATCCATTTTTCAGGAATAAACAACAAAATTCCTTTTGAAAATCGAATATACACAAATAAAAAAAAAACTTTGATCATGTTATATGTAAGAAGATGAATACGAATGAAGAGTGAATGCGGGCAGTGCAAAACCGGTTACAGTAGCGATCTCTGGGTAAAGCCTACACCTTGTAATATGCATCTATCAGCTGACTTATGATGATGATAATTATGATGAATTTGACGTACATTGCTCGCTCAGTATGGGAAAAATCTGTGGCGTCTTCTCACACTTAACAAGGGCATGTACTTGTATTAATTCATTATAAATAAATGATTTGATTTGATCTTAATAAAGTAATATACTTTGAGTATTAAATAATAGATAAAATACAAGTAAATGAACTTGTAAAAATCACATAATTCGCGATACTTTTTTAATACACCTCGTACATTGAAGTTCCCTATCGTTGTTATTGACGTTTCCCTGTCCGCAGCAGAGTCTACGCAAAAAGAAGTCATCAACTGTCCGGTGTCAACAAAACAAACCAAATAAACCGTCGTCGTCCCCGGACAGTGGTAAACCAGTGCTTCCTATTTATCTTGCTACAATTGTACTACGGCATAGCAAACATTTGCTAACATTTCTATTTTCAACGATTCAATTCAATTCAAAATATATTTTGTTCAAGTAGGAATTTACAAGCAATTTTAAATCATCGATAACTTTAAAGTGAATAGTAAGCTACAAAAAAGAGACCGCCAGAAACTTAACATTTTCTATTATTAAATGAAATTTAACAATTTTTAATGTATATATTATAATATCAACCATATATATAAGTCAACTAACTAAATGTCATATATTTCGATCAACTAAAAACTCTTGAATGCTATGATAAGATTTATTTAATAATGCACTTTTAATATTAGATTTAAAACTAAGCAAAGAAAGGTCTAAGTTATCTTGTGAAACTTAATTATATATGCGTACACTTAGACCCATGAAAGATTTGTTAAAGTCACCAGAGATAGGTCAATACACACAATAAATAATCATGAAATATATATTTTAATTTGCTTAATATTGATTACAATGTAATCATAATTTAACGATAGAAATTAATGGAAACCAAAACTATCTAAAGTACAATTAAGTGAAATTGCGTTCCGCGGAATAAGAGATACCATATTGCAACAATGTAAGTTTACGACTAAAATTCATAGCGCAGCAGTTAAGTTGAAACTAAGTTACATGTTTACAAAGTAAATTTTATTTACCAAATTGTACGCAGTAAACGAAATTTTATTACAGCGTTGTACACCTGTTATATATGTATATATAAATAATAGCTGTCGCTCGCCCGTATAGCGTAATATACAAAGAGAAACAATATTTTTTTATCTAGTTTGCTTAATTGTCTACCTCCTAAAACCATCTTTGGAGCATAATTTTATTAATTTTGTTCTTAGCTGATCTTATCTTACAATAACAAGTATATCTAATAAATTTTAAGTTTCAAAACTTTTCAGTTTCAGAGATATCGTGATGAGTCAATACGTAAGTGTAATTTATTTTAGTTACATTGGCCAAATTACATTAAAAATACAAGTCATTCATATATATACGTATTTTAAAAATGCACTTATTAAATTTTTGTAACATTAAAATAAGCATGAAAACACTTTTCAATAAATCATCTCATATTTAACTGCTTTTTCAGACTATAACTTTAAATGTATTTATCTCTATTTCTAGTGAGATCAAATTCTGCCTCATGGAACTCATTTTCGTCTACTATCTGATATGTTTTAACTTTCTTCAGTTTTTCTACTACGTCTTACTTTATATAATTACCCTTACGCCCGCACAGGTTGTATCGGACTTACACTGACTACAACTCTCGTGATGTTCCATCATCATCACTACTTGACGGAGCCTTGGGAACGGTGTAACAACTCCGTAACACCGTCAATGACTACCGTTCATGACAATTCGTAGCGGTAAAAAAAATCTTTTCTGTTCCCAAGCAAAAGTGCGCAGGAGCATAAGTCACCTTAATTCACAGCTTTTCTACATATAACGAACAAAAGACTTCCCTACTCCATCACCATAAGGCACCAAGAAAGCTATCACTTACACATGGAGATCAAAAGTGAAGTATCCACATGGACCATTTCTTCTTTGCTTCAAGCATTAATTCTGGTTATTAGCTCTATCACCAACCATAACTCTGTAGTCGAGAATGATTATCACCTATCTCCACCGCTGCTGCATCTTTGATACGACATTATTTAGTCTCAGCAGGCAGAGACTGGCGTTTCGTATTACTAACACTACTCTTTCTCCGCGACTCCGTTTCTGCCGCAGAAGCTGAAACAGAAGTCTCCATCTCTGTTCTACTTACAGCTTTTCTAGTCGACTCTAAAATGAGCTTGCTGGGTTCACTCAAAGCGACTACCTCTATACCTCTATTCAGCCATGTAAAATCACTATAGGTAACGAAGTCATTGTTACAAAGCCACCCGTTATGACAAAGACTGGAATCGATTCGGGGCGTTTCATCTTTCAAACGTTCAAGACACCAACTACCCATTTAAACACTCCCGGAGGTAGCTATCTATATTGTGTGAAGAACTTCAGTATCTCCAGGTTAAGGAATATTTATAATCCCTCGCGCTATTCCTCATGTTCCTTGATAGGATATGTATTATATTTCACACATGATTTTCTGGTATCTCCACCACGATGGTACTCTTTTAACACGTTCACTGCGGGCCCAATCTTTAAGAACTTTCAGCTGGTGCGGCTGAGGTCGAATCAGTCTCAAGCTGAACTTCCTAGTAGTGCGGTTGAGGCCTTTTCTGCCTCATGTTTCGGTTGAGTGTAAACAGCCGCCGCACTAGAGAGAAAACACGAGTTTTACGCGCCGCACCAGTGCAAAGTCTACCATGAGGCTGAATCGGCCTCAAGCCGCAGTGAACGTGTTAAAGGCCCGCTGCGAAGGCCTATTTCTGGTAGAAGAGCACCATTATCTGGAGTATCGTGATGAGGCACGCATGTGTGCTGATGCCGTTGTTTCAAAGAGAGCTCTGTCCGTCACGTGTCACATATTTGTTCATAAAAAACGATATTTTATAATTTTGTGTATAAAAGTTATGATTAATACTTTCGCTTCGTTATTATAAATAATAAACTTAAGTCGTTCCGCTTTCTAAGTTGTATATTATAAAGATCGTAAAACATCAAGATCCTCAACTTTAACGCCATATAATGGATTCACTATCAAACGTTTATGGGTGTTTATACTAAAGTCTTGTTTGTTATTGCATGGTTTACGACGCCCGTAATACGATTTAACGACGGAACATTCTAAGCTAGACCGTCGTTAGTACCTAGGTACAATGTAATTTGAAATTAGACTTAATGTATTACCTGATTAAGAGCATATTACATTGTTATGTTTGCTTGATTCATTTACGTTGCACTGGAATGCTAACATTACAATGAGTAACTTCCGGTATGTAATGAGCTGTAGTTTATGACATTATTATGGAATAGTTGTTATAAACTTTTACAAAAGGTTGCAACTTTAATACTAGCTAAGTAGCTCTCAAGGTAAAGGAACAATACCGTGAAAAATAACACATATTAAAGTTATAAGTTACTTGATATTTTATGTATACATATCAATATCATCACACGACGCCACAGGACCCCCTCATAAATTCCATTCAGCATCTTTCGAGGACCTTAACTTTATATATATATATATATATATATATATATATATATATATATATATATATAGGTTGTTGTTGGTCCACCTGGTGGTACCTGCAAGGTACAGGTCTCCATCAAATTTGAATATATATATATATATATATATATATATATATATATATATATATATATATATATATATCTCAAAACAATTGCACCGAATAATAGTGACTTTTGTTGCACAATTTATACAACTTTTTCTTTTATAGTCGATAATGTTTTTTTAAATATAGATATACACGAATTCGTATAGTAACTTATAAATAAATTAGTTTGATTCTATACATTGGTTTTTATATTTTAATTAGACCATTCGATGTTAGATAGGATCGTAAATATAATGAGCTGTAAGCAAATAGAATACGAGAACGCTCGTTAAAAACTTTGACGGAAGTGGAACGGTGAGATATTTATCATAATTCTCGATATACCTTTCGACAACGACCTCGGCGTAACAAGGGTTTCATCGAGAAAACAATCTTCAACTTATTATTTGCGATTCTACCATACTCCTGTCATATAATTTTTTTTCCGAGAAAAATAAATTCATACCGTGCCTCTCAAATAGATCTATAGAGAAAATATCAAAATGAAAAGTTTTTTTTATTTAAAAAATACCAATATCTTCCTATTTTCACCATCTTTCTTTAATCCTTTACAATTTCACTCTTTATTCCCTCTTTCATCCTCCTTATTTTATATCATTCGAAAGCAGCATTCACCCACATTACATTTACGCATCGCCTCCCATCCCTGGCCACTCTTTCTATTACACGGTTTTATTATGCCTAATTACATCACCTACCACCCTGCAACTAAACCCCAAGAAAGTGTGGCGACACTCCTTCTCTTCCAAAAGAGAAGCGTTGTTGCCGCAAGCAATGCTCTAAGTAAATCTAGGTGGAAGACGAGGACGAAAATAAAAAATTCATGTGAAAAAATTGTTAAGAAATTAAAAACCCTGTTCCCAACAAAATAGGGGTGGAAGGAGAGGTCCCAATAGCGGAGGCCTCATAAGAAAAAAAAAAGTAAATTAAAACTATAAACAATATATATCTATATATATATATATATATATATATATATATATATATATATATATATATTATATACATATATATATAATATATATATATATATATATATATATATATATATATATAAAACTACAGAGAGGAAAATGAACCGTGTATTTATATGTTTAAAAATACTAATACTCTTTATTGTACACGCTAGAATATATATAACAAAGAGTATTAGTATTTTTAAACATATAAATTCACGGTTCATGTTACTCCTTGTAGATGGAGTAATTCATTATTTTCACCTTTACAGCTTTGAGATGTCTACCGATTGACAAAGGCGCCCCTCACAAATTTCCAGTAAAACTGGTTGGAGGTCACTGCATCCATTCATCTGTAGATCTTAACAAAGTCTTCAGTCACATTTGAGTGCGCGTCGTATGCTGCGCTTGTCGGTATTTTTCCAATGTGTTCTTAATCCATCTTTTTACTATTTTTTGTTTAAACAACTATTTAGAACGATTGAATAAAAATTAAAATACATAATTTAAACACGTATTATGATAAACAATTAATAAAGGGTCTGTTAAACTGTCTGAGCCTATTCAAATTTAAGACAATTAATAGGTCCAGTTATATAAAACTCTTTTGTTAAGAACTTACATTAATTATGAAATTCCAACAAAAGAAGCATAATTATGAATGATGTTATACAATAAATCGTCAAGACTTTAAGAGACATTAATTTTTTCTTATCCCAAAACTTTATACTTTTTTAATGAATTAACAAAGCACCTGCTCTTTACGAGTTATTTATATAAACTGATGAGTATCTCCTGCATAAGACTGTCCAATATATACTACATTGAGATCTATATCTGTAAAGTTGTAATATAATAAAATAAAGAATTGAAGAACCAATACAAGGATGACATTATATATCAGCAGTACAACAGTACAGCTGAACGCTTTAAGCTTGTTATATAAGATGGCGCAAAATAAATATTATAATGTGAATTTGACTTAATTTTTACAAATGGCACCTGATGTGTGTGAGATACAGCAATACCTCACTTTGCGTCGCGGTTACGTTCCAAAAAAACACGACGCAAATTGAAACGCCGCAAAGTGAATTAAGATTTTCTGTAGCAAACCATGTAAAGATCGAAGATAGGTTCCAGGGTTACGAAAATACTACTTTTTAAAAAGAAAACTGAACAAAGTAAACATTTAAAAAACAAAAATTATATATCTCTGCCAATAAATGAATTGGAATAATATTTACCTTTTTTGTAACCAGAAACAACACGCTACGTAATTAAATCTGAACCGTTAAAATAAGCAAAACAAAGTGAAAATAAAACTGTATTAAAATTGCGTTAATTTTTAGTTAGAAAGGGAATCCCCGAGTTTTGATTGCATGGCGTAATTAGAAACAAAAGTGTTGCCATCTTTTAGAAAATTTCAAAAAAAATTAGACAAACCCAAAACAACGCAACCTCGAAAATCTAACGACGCACAGTGAAAATTAGTGCTAATTAAGCAGCGATGCAACTTCGAAAGCAAAATATAACGACGCAAAGCGAGGCATATAAAGAATTAGTATTCACTAAGTGCATATATCACCAACGTAGCTCGTTGAATTAATCGTCTTTAGTGGCAGTAAGAGGAGCACGCCGTTTGTGCAAACGTTGACTGTATAAATAGAAAGGTTTTTTTTGAATTTTTTTACTTGATCCCCATTTTTGAGGCCTCTCGACCCCCCCCCCCCCGTGATAGGTACGTAGGTATAATTTTTTATATTAATAAAATTATCACATCTTTTCGTTCTCCTCTTTTATTCCTTCCTTCATATTTACATCTCTCTTTCTTGTCCATTAACCTCAACAGAATCACTATGCTCTATACCAGGGGTTTGCAACCTGTGGCCCGTGAAACATGTGGTTACGCCCCGCCAAGAAAAATTTAAAAAATATTTGATTTATTTTATCAATTTTCTCTCATCAACATATTGTTTTAAAATTATATAACAACAAAATAGCACTACATGCTAAGCCGAAATAATTAATTAATAATAGCCACCGATCAAAACTGAGCGTGTACAAATAGAAAGTTGCGCATTATAAATACGCTTATATTAAAAAAAATAATGCCAAATATCTCATTAAAACATTCAAATATATTCATTTTTCCGGCCTTATATAATTTTTGCATTAAAACTTGTATATTTATTTATTGTAGTGTTTATTAAAAATAAAGTTTTGTAAATATTAATAAATTTAAATTGGGTCGTTGATTAAAAAGGTTGCTCACCCCTGCTCTATATTGTGTATATTATGAAGTTATTAATTTATGTATATATTTAAAATTATTTCAGCCCACTTTGCAACAGGTAAAATGAATTTTCTATTACAAAAAATTATATCTTAACTTCAAAGTTATTTTAAATAGGTTGACTTCAGGCAATCGCATCTCAAAACAATTTCATTACAAAACATCATAGAACTCAAAGACATTTTTACGTAAAGAAAATCTCCTTACGTATTTATATAGTTATGTACATATTAACTTTGTTGTGAAGGCTCTCGTGATTGTATTAAAGAATAATTTAACAGTGAAACAATTGTTAATATCTACACTATACATACTTATACGTGTAATAATAAAATATAATATAATATAATATAATATAATATAATATAATATAATATAATATAATATAATATAATATAATATAATATAATATAATATAATATAATATAATATAATTATTGTGTCATCTAGTCCAACAACGACATTTAAACCTTCGCGTCGAACGCGTATTGTGTGATGATATGCGATTGTATGTTATTCTAATATGTAAAAGAACCGCAATAGGTATATAAGGGTCGATTTGTTATAGGTGTAAAAGCATTAAACAATTTTGAAAATTTATATTTAATAAAATTTATACTTATTTGCAATCATCCTTTATAATGTGATCACTCTGAAACTCTATTAGAACGAGACAAATGTGTAAATTACTTTATTTATGAGAATTAAATCCTTATGAATAAATATATGATTAAAGCCAAAATATATGAACCATTTGTAATATAGTTTTGGTATACATAAAATATGAGATATGACAAAAAATACCGTAGCGCACCGTACCGCAGCACGTGCGCGCGCGGCCGTTGCAGTTCTCGGGGAGTCGGATTTGAACTAGGGAACGATGCGCAACCGCTCGTAGGCACAATATTCATTTTCGCGCACAATATTTATGTTAATTATTCAATAAACATTTTTCCACACCACATCATTTATTTAATCCATTTAAACAGTCCACACGCTCACCAACAAGTGGTTTAAGCTATTCAAAATCGGTAATGAATAAAAAGAGTAAAAAGATCAGGGCCTTCTTTGACCTCAAAGACAGACGAAAACAGGCGATTCGAAAGCTTTCTACAAAGTTACGAGATAATATAAGGAGAAATAGACCAGGAATGGGCAAATAGTTTCCTCCTCTATCAGGACAATGCGTCGTCAACACGACACTGCTGATTCGCGGGTTTTTGGAAAAAAATATCTGTCTGGACTCACCCGTCATACTCTTCGGAATTAGAAGAATGCGATTTCTGAAGTTCTGAAAGCAAGAAAAGGACCAATATTTATCCACACACATGCAGTGATTATCGTACAACAAAGTGCACCGTCCGCCAGCCCGCTCCTAAATGCGTATGCGGCAAACAATGCGAACTACACAACTGCCACCGTTAATTCACTCAACACGTGTTTCACCCCTCCACGGGGTATCTTCAGGAATTATGTTACACCGATTAGTGCCAAACACCGAGTCAAACTATCACTATATATGGCATTTAAAGTCACAGGACAGTGTTACTGAAAGAGATTTCCTGAAGATGCATAATAGAAGTGCTTCCAATCGTAAAATCAACGTTGGGATATGTGCATACCTAGCCAGGGAGAGTATTTTGAAGGAGTTTATTTTATTTGTTCGCAATAAAATTTGTAACCGTCTTTTTTGATCATATCTCGCACGTATAAAAGGGTAAACAGTAAAAGGAATGAAATAAATCATCTAGATAGCGGCTACTCCTATTTTATTATTATTTATCTTACCTCCTTCCTTTTCCTGTCGGACCATCTATTTTCATAAGCGGTGGATTTATGATGAAGTTCATCTCGGGATATTAAAATTAATATTTATTTCACTTAAAAAGAATTCATCTCTTAAAGTAGATTTTTTTAAAGCTTTATAGTATGTTACTGTTTATTTTTAAACGGTTTTATTTAGTTCGACCCGTACGGAATTTATTTGTTTATTAATTTATGTCAAAATTAGGAATCGAAATTTAAGCACCTTCCCGTTGTCAGATTGATCTGAAATTTGGTACACACATTTAATTTAGATGATAATGTAATATAATAAAATCAATAACATTATAAATCTAAGATGGCCGCCGATACAAAATGGCGGATTACGTATTTTTCCTTAACCTCCTCAATATGGGTATCAAATGAAAGGGCTACACTAGTAAAACACGATGATTATGTCAAAATTTAAAATTCAAGATGGACGCCGTTCCAATATGGCGGACTAGGTACATATTTTGCCACAACCACCACAATATGGGTATCAAAAAACCGTTTAACAGTTACAGTTTTTTAAATGTATTTATTTATAGTGCCAAATATTTAAGTTATAGGTAATTAAGTGGTGAGAAGATTTAATATATTGTATCTGAGTATTGCCATAAATATTGTTTACAGAGAATGCAGTAGTATTGTCACAATTATACAGTAATATAAAATCATTAACAATATATAAGTATTATTAAAAGTAATCTCCATTGGCTGAAATACATTTACATAGCAGCACACTCTATCTACGCGAAAATTCTCACTGCTAATCGTATGGATTGTTTTGTGAACTTATCGAATCGAATGACGTTTATAGCAAGTATTACAGTCTAAAATTGGCCATAAATCATAATTTAGTGGATTAAGATCAGGACTGGAAAGCGACCAGTATTAAAAAGTCCTGAAATTTCTTTTCTAACCAAGATCGATCACTTACCCCGACACTGGTTCCGATTCGCATCCAAAAGACATAACCACTTATGTGAAAACCTTAATATACCTCCGTTCAACTTTCCGAACCTTCTCAAGAAAAAATCAACAGCAGAATCATTTGATGAGTTGGCCCGGCATATTGTCCTAAATCTCAAGGCATTTAACGGTCTGTAGCGCTTGGGCAGCGACTTGAAATAAAATAATGTAGCAACTAATATATAATTGAGTATTCTACAATTGTATTGTTAATATGTATAAATTTAGCTGTATTTACCTGTAAAAGAAAATTTTGTAAGAAAAATTGTAAAAAATTATAAAGTGCTCTCGTGCCTCGCAGCTGGGAGAAGAAAGATCCTTATCAAATAGCGGCAACACTCTCCCAGCTGTCTGCGTTTAGTTTAAGCGAAAAATGAATATTGTAAAAAAAACACATGCGATACAAATTAGAATTAATAAAAAAAGAACCAAGATTGACCGGAGGTTTATGATCTGGCGCTAAGTGTTACTGAAAAGACCATTCTTAGTTATTAAACATGATGTTTTGAATGCATACCTACTCAAGAATGATATCTCGATACACTTATGTGAGTTATTAGATACTTTAAATTCTTGATTTTTTTGACGTGGCTCTCGTCGGTTTTAATTACAATTTCACCTTACTTTTTGATCTCAGCAGTATGAGATCTGCACTTATGTACTGAATCATCACCATTTCACTGTAACTTTAAGTTTAAGAGACTTGAAATTTGATTAAAACATTACTTTTATCAAGTGAAGATCAGATAAGAAAGGATTTTTTGAATTTTAATCTGTAAGAGAGGTAATAGAGGGCTGATAATAATTCATTCGAAATTATTAGATATACACAATACAATTTAATCCTCATTGGAATATGACTTGCTGTGACTCGTAATTATTACTGTCTGTTCTGCAGAATGTGCTGGATTGTTGATCCCTGTTTAGTAATGTTTTTGTTTTGTTTTATTATTGTTTCACTTTGATTCATTAAGTGTTCTCAGTGAGATAGTTATAAGGTAACAATTGTAACTGATTTTATATTTATAAGACCGTAATTTCTTTTAAATTAAAAAGCATATTTTCAAATCTCTTTCACGGGTGTAAAACTTTATTTGAATATATTACGGTTACATTTAAAAAGTACTGCAACTGACATCGACACAATTTTAGTAGTGTAAAAGAAGGCTTTTCGTGCAATCTCTAAAAAATAATCATCCTAATACAAAAATTATTCGAACTAACTGGAAAACCAGAAAGTCGAAATTTATATCTATAATTAGCGTAAATCGCGAAAGAAAAGTAATTAATCTTAGATCTGTCGAATGCAAGGTTAATTACATACCTAATCTAATTAATTTCGCACATCGGTATGTTATTAATTACCTCCGATTTAGACAATATAAATGAGTTCAACCCAATTAAACGGAGACCTTAACCGCTGCCTTTAATTTATTAGTAAGACTAATGGGTCGATGTTCTATTGTTTTTGTTAGTAAAACAATTAAGAGAATTTCCAAGGTGCATTAATACTGGTAACAGATCACTTCGAATTATTTTTTTTATGGCCCCCGCTATTGGAGGCCTCTCGTACCCCTAACTTTTTGGGATCTTTATAATAATTTTTTTCTCAGTCTTTTCTTTACTTATCACTCTCTTTCACGCGTCACATTATCTTTCATTCTTTACTTTTGTCCTTCACAATATCTTTCGTTTTGCTCTTTTATACCTTCTTTCTTTCCTCGCCTTTCTTCCATTATCTTCTTACTCTAAGGTGGCTAGGTACATTTTATTTATTTTTATTCTTTAATATTATCTTACATTAATTTTATCTTTATTTACACATTTATTTTACTTTCTTAATTCTTTATTACACATTTCTTTTTCTATTTCTTATTTTAGTTAACAATTTATTTTGTGCACAGTTTATTAAGTACCTTATTCTATACAGTTTTATTTCTTTTAACCGTATCACTCGCCACCCCACGAGCGAAAGATAGGAATGATGGGCGAAGGTTGTCGTCGCCCATCATAGCGGCGATGCTCTCTATGTCTATTTTTAGCTTTGTTTCAGTCTCTAGGGCACTGCGCATCCGTGCATGTGCACACTTCGAATTATTAGGTATTATACTAACATTAAATCTCAACTTTGAGTCGTTTATTTCCAAAGCAAAGCTAAGCTGCAAAGCCAGGTGTTCTGGAAAAGGTTCCGCAGTATTTTACACTACACCTCTTAAGTCTGTTTGTAGCACAAGTCCGATCATGTGTAACATACAGTAGCCATCTGTGGAATGAATCGAAGTACCAGCTCGAAACTTTGAACTACATATAGATACGAACCAAGAAGCTGATCGGTAACAATGCTTTAGTTGTCAAAGTTGGCAGTTTATCGGATATCTACAGTCTGCATATTAGAGAGAGTGCGTCGGAATTACACCAAATAATTTCCCCATCTCCCTTCTTCCATCGGACAAGACCTACGGATTCACGATATCCGTACACTGTTGTAATTCCTTCCGCCCGCCACGCTAAGTGTTTTGCTATATTTCGAACAGCCAACGAGTGGAATATTCAGCGTAATTATTTCCAGACAATTATAACTTAGAAGTCTTAAAGTTTAGAGTAAATAGGTTTCTTCTAGGAAAGCATATTTCTATGATACATATACTTCTAGGATAGCATTACCTTAAATATCGTCATAGCTTAAGATCAGACGAGTCAGAGGTCAAATGCCTTCACTTACAAAAGTTAACATAAAGCAATTTCAGTTCCTTTCGTTCATGTATTAAACTTCATATACTTGATTCGAATTCGAAGAAAAATCCCGACCATAGTCCTCGACATCTTACGTCGAGCAGGCCTAGAGTGAAAGGCCACATTTCATGCTTTCCTTTTAAGGTTTTAATTAAGAGGACGTTCTTAATCCAAAACCTTATTATGTTTGCTTTCTTAGCGATAAGATCTACAGGCATCTCACATTTAAAAACAGAAAGATATGTTAAATTACTTAATTAAGACATATGTGGAGATAGTCAACAAAAATGTCATTAGTATCTGTTGTTATGTCTTCTTAAACTAAGACGCGTTAAGAAATTAAATATCAGCTTAAGGTAGCATACTTAACTATACTTAATATCAAATATGTGTATCTACAACTTACAAATATAGTCATTAAAAAGTTAAAAATCGAGTAAATAATTTAAAAAAAATATTATGTTTACACTGGCGCGATTTCACACTGTAACAGCGTGAAATCGCAAAGCGTCTTAATTAACATAACACAGTAATATCTCAAAGTATTTCAGGCTGCGGGGGCGTGATAAATGGAAGTCTTCCGTTGTCTCTACAATTCGGCACTGATTTAATTAAACAATATATTTGTGTAAACACTTCCTTATTTATAAAACCACAAAATTTCTATACAATTACTCGTCTTAAGTACCAAACACCGTGAATATAATAATAAGCGATAATTTCATTAAAGATATAAAAACATAAATTAAATTAATACATCATGCCCTTGATTCTTAATTAATTTTGAAATTAAACGGAGCCATGCTTTTTTATTATACTATAGCGCGAGTCAATCTACTACTTGCGCCATCTATCGACGGCATATGAAAATATTGTAATACAATTAACTTAATTTTTTGTAAACATTTGAAAGCGCAGGAGGGCCTTCATCAGAATCCATGTCAAGTGAGCATCGTGGGAGGTGATGAAAATATAGTGATCTTGCGTATGATTCAAAATGATTGCTGTATTTTCTTTATAATCACTTTCTTTACACAATGAGATAATAATAAAGTAGGAAATCAGAATGATTGATATGATATTGAGCGATTCGTTGCTGACGCGATGCGCTGGCGACAATTCGTTTAAAACTATTTCGATCCAAGATGGCCGCCCCGCCGTCACAGACACGACGCTCCGTTTAACTTTGACAGCTCTACGACGCGTCATAATTATAAAAGAACTTTAAATTCTCAAAAAAGTATATTGCATGTAAGTAACATAAACATAATTACTTCGAAAAAAATTAAATACTAGCTGTAACATGAACCTATAGATAAAATAGTAAAAATTTTGTCACCAAACTAAACTGAATCATGACTGAAGGTCGTGACCTCGGTATGTTTTTCTTTCTTTCTTATCAACCGATGGACGCCCACTGCATGACATAGGCCTTCCCCTAAGATTGTCATGATGAGTGGTCTTATGCTGTCTGCATCTAGCGACTTGGACTATTCCATCGTACCACCTTGTCAGAGCTCGTGGACGCCACTCTCTTACCTATCGAACCCATCGGCCTTCGGTTCCACAAGCGATGTACCCACCGCCACTTCATTGACTATATATATATATATATATATATATATATATATATATATATATATATAATATAAAATTCTCGTGTCAGTGTCCGAACTTGAACTTCTCCGAAACGGCTTGACCGATTTTTACCAAATTTTACATGCGTATTCAGTATGTCTGAGAATCGGCTACTATCTATTTTCCATACCCCTAAGTAATAAGAGTCCACCCCTAAATTTTATTTTTAATTTTTTAGACAATTTTTTTGGTTTTTATTTTATTATGATACAGCATACAAAAATACATACAAACCTAAATTTTCACCCCTCTACGATCAACCCTTATCTTACATATGTTAATTAAAAACTTTATTTTTTTTTTGCAAAACAACGTTTGCGGGATCAGCTAATATATATATATATATATATATACATATGTATATATATATATACTAGATATATGGTATATGAATATATATATATATATATATATTCATATACCATATATCTTCAAATACTATAGTATAAAGTACTAATACAACTAATAATAATGATTAACAAGGATAAATTACGCGTTTTCCTGCCCGAAAGCTACAGGAAGAAGAAGACATCTCATAATTGCCTCTTTTGACAATTGAATAATGGATACCGTTTTGTCTTTTAAGACGTCGATCGATCGTAAATTAAGACGAGATAATTATTACATCTCTTATAAAAATACATCAATTACTTGTTATAATTAAATATATATAATCTTTCTTTTAATAGCTAATGGAAAATTCCACACCGAGAATAAGCTAGCGAGGTCAATAATATTGAAAACGTATTTTTATTTTAATATAACTTATATGTTACAGACAATTTTTAAATCATCATAATTATTTGAGTAGTAAGACATCGACAGCCGAACAAAGACCTCCTCCGTAGATTTTTAAGGCTGTTTTCAGGGCCTCAAGTCATGGGTGGACAGAGACAAGTTTTCTTAATCCTTTATTAACATAATAGTTCTTACTTTCTCGCTATTGTACACGTCTATATTTTCCACTAGTTCTTTTTTTCCATCAAATTCCCTTATATTCTTCTCTATACCTTGTTACCTTTTATACATGGTGTCTCATCTTTCGCCCATCCTCCTAAACACTGCTATCTTACAATTTTTTTTGTGTGTATTAACGAATTTGGCAACTTTATTAATTATATCTAAATCTATGGAAATAGAAATGGAATGGACCGGAATGAGAATCTTTTTCCAAAGGGTTGTAATATATTTAACAAATTTGTCATTTCACCTTGTCGGTGGATGTCCTCCGTTCAACCTGCCTTGCCAGGCTATGTCGGTTATGTTCGCTCGTTTAGGGATCTCCTCATTCCTGATTTGATTTGGCAGAAAAATCACTAAAATAGCGCTTTATTAACTGTAATACCATAAAACGGTAAGATATGAAAGGCCATGCCTAAAAGTAATGCTTAGAACGACAGATATTGTGGGTAAAGATAGATGGTAAGCAAATGAAAAAGTGAAGATAAAAATAAAATTTAAAAAAGTTTTTAAAGCGCCAATAAGTTTCCTATTTCAAATGTAGGGCAAAGGAGAGGAACTATATATATTTATAGTTTTTAGTGCGTTAGTGTGCGTGCGTGTACTCACACGCGCGCGCGCTTTTGTGTGTGTGTGTTCTAATTTTATCTGTGTGTAAACGAATGCCGCAGAATACCCTGCGTAATTTATTGGGTCCGCAGCCTGACCTGCACAAAGCCTAAGTCGAAATTAGAACTCTGAAATACCCTTTTTTTAACTTATAGTAGGATATAAATAAATGAAAACTTTCAATTATTACATACATGTGTTAAGAGTGTTTATTTCCGCACACAATGAGTGCAAGTTTGCGATTTTTATTGTTCTTTTTTGTCAGATAAATATGTGTAAAATAAATAAAATAATTCTCTTGTTTTTATCACTTGAAAGTACAGCTGAGAAGTTACGAAGTTAGAAGTTAAGAAGATAAATAAGAAGAGGAAAAAGCAGAGCTATCGCTAGCGCGCGAACTCGCTTACGTCGGGCCGCGTATAGCGTTTACGAATGTATTCTAATGTATTCAATTGTCGCTTGATCGTTTTCGATTCATTATCGAATTATAATACAATTATTTTTAAGGTTCTAAATAATTTTCACAGGTTGAAATGCGATACCGCCCAAGCACCTATTTTATATTCCTTCGATGAAGTTTATACGTTCAGCGCTTGGATGTGAATTACCACCTGAGCACGTTGGCAAGGAAGGCGATAGAGTGATCGAAGAAGATTTATTCACATATGTAAGGAGTATTCACAATCTACACGACCTAATGCAATGGCAGCGCTCATATCACTGATGGCGTCCGAATTAAAATCAAAATTCGAATTTGAATTCGAATGTTCTAGAATGATTTTACATAAAATTATCGTGGCCGTAGCGGGCAGTATATACTATAATACTATAATATGGACTATAATATATAATAAATACTATAATATTACATTAAACATGTTTTTTTTTAATTAATTTTATTAAATGATATAATTACATTTTGACGTACAGTCAGACAGGTTAAAAAATCTCGAATATATACATTTTATATATCTGTTAGCTCCTATTGAAATATGAGTCGTAATATTATTTTTATTGCATCAATGACAAACTTACAATCAAATAAATGTTAGATAACTTCTCCCTTTCTCTATCTTACATAACGTCTAATACTATAAAAGCTTCACTGAAATGTTTTCCCATTGTAAGAATGACGTAATATATGTCAATGCCATAACAAAAACATTGATTTTGGCCTCGATTCAAGTGATTACCATATGTTAAATACTTCCGACATTAGAAAATTACACGAAACGTAAATACGTATCAACTTCATAAATATAATAAAGTTTTTAATAGTTTTTTAGTTTTTGGACGTATTGATATAAGAAGTAGCACAGAGGGAGTGGAGAGAGATCACACATTCACTTATATCGGTATAGTAGTATCAAAAATCAGGAAGAACCGAAGAGGACATTGCTTCGAGAAATACCAACAAAAAGGCAGCCTTCGCATAACTCCATTCTATATGGCAATCACGGAAACTGACTAGGAGAGTTAAGCTCAAAATATTCCGGTTCAATTTTAAAACACTTGTTGCTATATGGATGCGACACGTCGAAAGTCACCAACGATATCTCGCAGCGACTCCAGGTCTTCATTAAAAATTGACTTCGACGTATTCTCGGGATATACTGGCCTGAGAAAGTCGCCAACGTAGATCTCTGGAAACGATCGACCAGCAAATCAAACTCCGCAAGTGGAACTAGATATGCCACACAACAGAAGGGACCCTGATCACATACCGAGGCAAACTCTAGAATGGAATCCTCAGCGAAAGCAAACGTGGCCGCCCAAAGCAAATCCGGCGGCGGACGGTTATTGCAGAAGTGAAGGCAGCTGGAATGACGTGGAGCGAAGTAAAGCGCGAAGCCCAGGACTGCTCGGGATGGCGACGTACGGTGGACGCCCTCTGCCCCATCTTTAGGACATAGGAATAAATGGTGATGATGATATAAGTAGTGGTAGCCCAGCGGTGGGTGATTAAGACTTGCGATCGTAGGTAGCGGGTTCTATAACAGACTTTGCGCATTAATTATATAAGATTGCTACTGCTCACAAATGCTTCTTGTTTTTTGATTTTACAGAAATGTTGATATAGTTAGTTCTACCGGAGTAAATATAATTACTAGCGTTTTTGTGTGCGTGCGTGCGTGTATACGAGTGTAACATGTATACACACACTTAATATTTTTTAAACTTTATTCTTGTATCT
Source organism: Battus philenor (assembly GCF_028537555.1). Taxonomy (NCBI): domain Eukaryota; kingdom Metazoa; phylum Arthropoda; class Insecta; order Lepidoptera; family Papilionidae; genus Battus; species Battus philenor. Next base: position 14,496,974 of record NW_027181673.1, on the reverse strand, counting down.
GCTACTAGATAGCAAAAATAAGTCATGACATTTTAACGTGAAACCCCTAAAGTGCTTATTTAAATATCGAATTGCGGCTTTCTACAATCCTTTTTGTGATTAACGCAAGCCACCAACTAAGCCTTTATTATTTAATGGAATCAGGCGATACCTTGCGGAAGTCCATCCTAAGTAAGCAAAGGACCAATGTTTAGCCACTTCCGCACATGCAGTGGTGCTGTAGTGGTGTGTAGTGCTCTTAGACTCTGTGTTTGGCACTAAAAGGTGTAACATAACTCCTGAAGATGCCCCGTGGAGGGGTGAAACACGTGTTGAGTAATTTGGCGGTGACGGTTGTGTGATTCGCATTGTTTGCCGCATACGCATTTATCAACGGGCTGGTGGGCGGTGCACTTTCTTGCACGACTACCACTGCATGTGCGGAAGTGGCTAAATATTAGTCCTTTTCTTACTTAAGCCTTCATTACTCAGCTACCACTCATATGCATTTAATCTATCAACTTATGTTCACAACATAAACTAATTAAGATAACATATTCCGTATTTCATTTAACGAAATTACTTTGAGCATATTGACGAAGCAGAAGCTCGTGTTGAAAGCCGTGCTTTCATTAAGCTCACAAATATTTGTTGCCGGCCCGGATTCGGCCAATTTCTATGGTAATTTAATTACAAGTTAAGATCATATATACATGAGTAGGTAAAGCCATCGCCTACTACATACATTAACAAGGAAAGTCACTTATTGATAAGCAAGAGGTACAATGTAATAAGGTTATAATAATAATTATAAAAACAAAAGTTATAAAATTCAATCTGTGTTAAAATTTTAAAATTTATGACAAATTTAATAAGTGATACTGGCAGTAATAAATAAAATAAAATAAAGAATTAGCAATCAAAAACTAAAGGTAAGTGTAAAAACCAAAGAAATATGATAATAAAATGAATGAATTTGAATGTAGAATCCAGAAGAGAAGGCGCTGAAATTGAGTCGATGTATGCAGGAAAAAGAATGGGATCGAATGAAAGATAATGTAAAAAGAAGAATGAATGGTAGAAATTAATAAGGATTCAAGATGAGAATGAAATTAAAAGATTAGTTGAAAAAATTGTTACTGTAAAAAAGATCCCTGTTTACATATGATAGAGAAGATAGTCCCCAAAAACGATAGCATAAAAGAAATTAAGAAAGACAGTATGTTCAATGGCACCTATATCTAAGTATATATGGGACGCATTAAATCTCATGTAAATAGGTTGTGTGCGAAGAAAGAAATAATAATAGTGATGAATAATTATGTAATATATAAATAACACGCAGTGAAATAAAAAATGCATTGACAAATAAACAACACTAAATTTTATATACAGTAGACTGAATTTGAAAACACATTTTCTTATTTTTTAGATTGTATGTACGAAACGTTAATTTAGCCATACATTCCCCCGTTTAAATATTTTACACCTATTACCAATATCCTATATAACCTAAGTCTTATTCTTGCTCGGATCAAAACATAAATATTGATTATTCAATTCCTTTTATTTACATTTTGGATGCTTATAAAATATTCAACGCTAAATATGTTTCATTATTATGTGAAAACACTTCAGAAGGTTTACGAGGAGATCAAAGAGACAGAAAAGGCTCTATATTAAAGCCTCCTATCTCCTAAGCAGATAATCACACATTTACCCACTGCTACAGATAACAAGATCGAACTGTTTACATACAGTCGCTGGTATCTCATAGACTTAATAGAATATATTACTAGATTTGAAATGAAATTTTATAAATATAATGTCAATATACTATGGTAGGGCTTACAATACCGGAATCCGGAATACAATACCGGAATGTTTTTTTAAAAGGAAACTTTAATAAACAAAACGCAAGTTATTAATATTATGTTTGCTTCTTTAATTATATAATGCCATATGAGCTTATTATTTTTAAAATGTAACATACAATTTAATATGTAATTTTTTTTACTTCCACATTTTTTTTTACCTACTCCTATTCTAAGTGTAATATAATAAATAATATCTACTCATTTCGGAACAATATTTATTTGATTTCATACATTATTTATTAGCAAGTCGAAATAACAACTGAGGTAAGTAAAAACTTAACCAGTAACTTTTTTATTAATAATACCGGTTTTAAAACCGGTATCCCGATATTTAAAATTTCAAATATCAAATACCGGTATTCAGATTTAAATTCGGTATTGTAAGCCCTAATCGTGTGTCACAAGTTGGATTCCCGAGATACAGCCTTATATATAACTCATAATTTGTGTATTAATTATAACAGATGGTGCAAAAGTAATGTCATAATTTAAACTAGCCGCCATTTTGTAATAAATCGAAATAAAAATACCTGTGGTATTAGAAAAAGATTTTTTGTAAATGTAAGATTGATGATATTAATTTTAAAAAATGATATCACTCAAGTGGTAACCTCCCGAGTTGATTAATAATTGCGCTCGCAAAACATCTGACCTCAAATTGGAGATATCTTCTTCGATATTTGTTTTCAGGGCGTGTTAGGTGCGTAGTTTTCTGGATTAAAAGTGAGGTGAGATTCTACTAAACCCCAAAAAAAGAAAACGCTCTTGATAAAAGATCAGAAATTCGTAAAATTAGTATCCACTTTTTTTCCTTTTTTTTACGTTCTTCCTTCTTCTTCGCAAAGTGTTTTTATTATTAATTCTTATTTGTATCGCTAGTGTTTTTTTTTTACAATATTTATTTTTCGCTTAAACTAAGCACAGACAGTTGGGAGAGGGTTGCCGCTATTTGATACGGATCTTTCTACTCCCAGCTGCAAGGCACGACAGCGTTTTATAATTTTTTACAATTTTCCTTACACAATTTTCTCTTATGGGTAGATACAGCTAAAATATATATATATTAACAATACAATTTTGGAATACTCAATTACATATTAGTTGCTACATTATTTTATTTCAAGTCGCTGCCCAAGCCCTACAGACCGTTAAATGCCTTGAGATTTAGAACAATGTGCCAGGCCAACTCATCAAAAGATTCTACTGTTGATTTTTTCTTGAGAAGGTGCGGTAAGCTGAACGGAGGTATATTAAGGTTTTCACATTAGGTCATGTGGTTACGTCTTTTGGATGAAAAAAGTGTTATAGTTGTGGAGAAGAAGCAGGAAGAGACTCCACAACAACAAATCTTTCAAATAAGTTTAACACATATTAATACACATACACTTTCATCATCACATCAAAATAATCAGGCGACATCAAAACCCAGAATTCTTGTCACTTAAATATTCGTTTATTGAATAATTAGCTTATTTTCCTCAATGTATTTTAATATGCGTTTTCAATTATGTTAATGGTAGTCCAAAAATTTTTACAGGATTTTATAAAAAAATTGATTCTGTGAAAACAAATGAATTAGAGGCTTTTTTCAGTCGAAATTGGAAATGAAACTTATGCTTCAATCATATTAGGAGTTAGTTTTGCTTAAAATTACTTAGTCAGAACTTTAGTGTGCCCTAGTTATTGTACAACTTAATTAAGGTATAATTATTCCTTCATAATTACAGTCGCAGGTCGACCACTATTGGGCATAAGCCTACTCTATATTTTTCCCGTAAGAACAGCCTACATCCAGTGTCTTTAATTGACTTTAACAAGGTTATTCTACCTTGTAGGCACACGCAGCTAAAAGTCTCCATTCCAGAAACTTAAGTCCCTATTTATCCTATGACAGAATGGTAATCTTGTTTTTTTACTAGGATTGAGGAATATTATTTAAACAGCCAAAGTGGATACTGGTTGTTTTTATATACATAGATAACAAGCAGTGTTAGCACAGTGCTAAGCACTGAGATATGCGATCGTAGTTCGTGGGTTCGATTCTAGGATACAGCTGTATATAATAAGCACTTTTTGCATTAAATATAGGATTGCCATTGTTAACAAGTAAGTTGACTGTGCGTACTATTATATACATATACAACATTATAATCGCCAACCAGCCTGTTACACGTGATAATTATGTTACATTCACCACCACCACCCCCCCCCCTTCCTCTTTCGGTAAAAATCTTTGGGTAAGACCCTATTTATTGCATTGGGCGTTTATAGGTTGAAACGACCATGTATAAGTAATAAAAAAAACCCTCTTTTTCGTTGAGCCTATGAAAAGATAAAAAATTAAAGAAGTCTTACATACCCAACCCCCACTTAATACTAAAAATGGAAAATGTCAAAATCTGAAATAAATTTGAGTAAATTTATAAAGTGAGTAGGAAATAACATGAGCGGTCGTCAAATCGAAACATTAACGTATAAAATAAATTGTATGACCTCTTGCAAATTATGGAAGGTGAAGGCATAACATAAAAATACGTACATTAATAAACGCATTATTATAATCTTTTGCTAGTCAACAAACCTTATGTTTCCTGGTCTTAACAGGATAATTTCACTTTAGAAATCCTATATACTTGGTTGAGGAATAATATTGAAACGGCCAGTATCGACACATGCTATATTACAGTAATATTCATTAATAAACAACACTTATTATTATTACTACAAACAACACTTATATGTAATTAGAAAAATTAAAAAAAAAACAAATTAAAAAAAACTACAATCGAAAAATAGAAATTTTTAATAAATGAAAAAGGATGTATACTAAAAAACCTAATATGGTTCCTTCTATTGATACTAAGTTATACTTAAAATATCATACGATAAATAGAATTTAAGTAAAGCGCTATGTAAAGAAAAGAAATGGTAAAAGGAGTCTTATCACAGAAACACAGACAACAATTAAATATAATTCAAAAGACAGTTATCATAAAACGCAATGCGAGAGACATATTCTAAATAGGACAACTAGACGTAAATAGACTCAACGAAACTGGAGTCACCCAGTGAAGTGAGATAAGAAGAGAATAGACGAATTAAAAGCGAACAAAGAGACTAACTACGAAATGAAATGTAATTTTAAGAATTTGTAAGATGAAATTAAAACAGATTACTTTATTCAAAACTAATTTCTTTTTAATCTATATACTTGGTACTGGTCGTATATTTTTTGTTTTATTTGTCAGTTTTGAAGCTTTCACATCTATTTTCAATCAACCTGTATAAAGTGATCACTCTGAAATATGCTACAGATCATAAAGTCGTGTATAGATAGTAAACAATAAAAATATTAATAGGAATTCGATTTTTAAATAGGGTGTGTCATATCACTTGACAGCAAATGAGCTATACATTCAACCCAGAGCTTTTACATCTATAAACAATCACCATTTGTAGTCTATTTCTTATTTTCAACCGATGGACGCTCACTGGAAGATATTGGTCTTTTTAAAGAACGCCAAGATGATCAGTCTTGCACTGCCCGTATTCAGCAACTTAACTATGTCATCGATTCACCTACTGAAGAGCCTATCCACGCCGCGTCTACTGGCTTGTGGTTGCAACCCGACAACCTTTGTGCCCCAACGGTCATAATGCAACTGGTGTGTTCTTTTGAAAATCTCCTCATTTCTAATTAGATCTCTCGACGAAACTCAGGCATAGCCATCTTCATTGCTCTCTGGTTGACCCAGAGCCTTATGAAGCCCGTCGTTAGTGACCAAGCCTCGGTCTCATATGATCACCGGCAGCACACGCTGGTCAAACACCTCCGTCATTACCATTAGGGTATTTTTGACGAGAAGATATTTCGGAGCCTAATAAATACGTGTAGTACAGAAAGTAATAGGCGCCCAATTTGATAGAAAAAGTAATGTAACTGAGGTTCCCTGTGAAGACATCTTTCTCTCTCTCTCTCTCTGTATCTCTCTCTCTCCCTCTCTCCCTCTCCCTCTCTCTCTCCCTCTCTCTCTCTCCCTCTCTCTCTCTCTCCTTCCTTGACATTTATTATTGGTGGAATAATAAGAATTAGCTTACGTAAAAGGATATCGTTATAGTATACCTCACTATGATAACTCAAAGGATTCCCTTTCATCGTCTCGTAGTTCGACAAAACTATGTTATGTGACTAAAGATACTCGTATGTTAAAAGAGACAATATATCATTTATCAAACTAATTATCCACGTCATATACGTGGTGTTGAAGTTTTGCTGATATTATATCTGGATCATTGTGTTTACAGAAGACTAATATAATCTGTGCATGTGACCGTCAAACGTTTTATTTTTTTTATTTATACAAATGTTTACAATTTATTCATGAAAGGAAAACAGATGCGCACGGAATACAACAGTAGTTATTATTTATTCAACTTTACTGTATGTACCCAGTGGATTCACGAGACCGTGAACATTTGAGGCAGGTGCAAATTTATATCAAAAGTTTTCCATCAGCATTAGAAGATATTCGCTACCAAATTTTCTCAGCACTCTATAACTTATATCGTTATATGTTGAACAGAAACGTGGACTGTAAAAGGTCTTTTTCAAAAACGCATTGATGCCTTTAAAATGCACGGAGAACAATGTTTGGATCATCGCGGATCTTTTTCCAATCAACTCGAATACTGCTGACAGGTGAAGTCTCAACTCTAATGTTTATATCGACAAGCTTGAAAATATCCAGAAAAAGATCCTCAGATTTGTTCAATGTCGTCCAAAATTTATTTTCCTTATTATTTCAGTCGCTGCTGGAAAAGGTTACTTACCCTTCTAGAACGGAAGCTTCTACCGCTCTAGTATCCTTATCTAGCCTCTCTTTCGTCTTTAGCGAACGGTACGATTGAATATAGCAGTGTGGTGCTGCCACTACTATCTTCAATTACCTGGTCCTCAAAAGGGGTGCTCTTCATCTTTATCATTGCAACTGCAGGAGAGCCTTCTACCCCCCCCCCCCTAAATTTAGTTAAAAATAACAAAATTTTAGGGTGAGTTGATGCTGATGGGAGTACGCAATCGGCATAGTCCGGCGGATTGACAAGTCACAGTAGGCAGGCCACAAAGCGTCCGGAATAGATGGTCGCTAAAGCCTTAAGGTTCTGAAGTGTAGACCACGGATCGATAAGTACAGCGTAGGATATACAGACGTAAGGGGTATAGACGACCTTGTTAGGGTCTTCGGAAGTTTCTTGATGCAGGCAGTGTAAGACCGGTCATCGTGTCGACCCTTGGGGAAGGCGAAGACCTTGCAGTAGGCGTCCATGGATGTAAAATAAGAAGTAAATCAAAATCCAAGTTTTCTAATCGAAGATGCAATGTGAGTAAACTTCAAAAGAAGACTACTCAGACAAGTTTCGTTTGTCATATCTTGTTTAATACAACTCTACGCTCAATAAAAAGGCCCGGACCATTATTCAAGAGCAAATCTGAGCATAAAATATGTTAACAAAAGGCAGCGGGCGATTCGTTTGTGTTCATACCCGTAAAATTGCTTTTACGAATTCAACTAAGAGAATGACAAACGATTTTTTGAATATCACTGAATACATAAAAGATGTGTTCGCGAATGAAACGACAGTTGGTTGAATTGTGACTGTCAATTGCTTGATTGTTCCTCACCAGAGCTTTGAAGTCGAACATTTAGTGTAGTAACAAATTTAGTTCGACTAACTCTTGTTTTTCTTTCCAGGCGATGGACACCCACAGCAAATAGGCCATAGGCCTCCCGGAAATATCTGTATATTGGCAATTAGTATATTATTTGATATGGAAGCGAAAGTTTAGTATGCACTGGGTGGACGAAGGCCAATTTAGATCACATTTGCTAGACTGAAATTACCACGAAACACTAGGGCCCCTCCTCCCAAACATCATATCGTCGATCGACCTAGTGGGTAAGCTACCCACGCCAGTGATGATATACGGATCCGAGACGTGGTCACTTACGACCGGTCTCATAATAAGGCTCAGAGGGAATGGAGAGGACTGTACTCGGATTTTTGCTGCGAGATCAAATGAGAGAGATCAATAAAGGAGGGGATATGCAAAAGAACCAAGCTCACCGAAGTTATCGAGATACTAGGACTCCTCCCCCAAAAATTGTCATTATAACCGATCATGCACTGTCTTCGTTTCATAGAGAGCGGAGTCTACCCACACCGCGTCTACCGGCTCATGGTCGTGTTGTTGCCGGTGATGGCATCGGATCGAATCAGAAATGAAGATATCTGCAGATGAACCAACATTACAGAAGTCATCGAGATACTAGGACTCCTCCCTCAAACATCATATCGTCTATAGGCTCATGGTCGTGTTGTTGCCTGTGACGGGCCTCATAATAAGGCTCTAGAAGAATAGAGAAGACATACTCGGATTTTCGGTGTAGGGTCGAATCAGAAATGAAGGGATCTGCAGAAGAACCAAAGACACCGACGTAGAAGAATTGCTCATCTGAAATGGCAGGAGACGGGGCATATCGGTAGTGCAACCGGCGGCTGCAGCGTGTGTAACCCCACAGTAAGTGGACCGAGGAGATAGTTATGGTCACCGGAAATCGTTGGATGGATCTTTGGTGAAGACCAATGCCTTGCAATGGACATCCATCTGCCGATAAGAAGAAGGAGCACTCAAAGTCTAACAACATAAATTTTACCAAAAATAACTTCTATTGTGATGGCCTAACAAACCTAATTCTAATAAAAAAATAAAATACATTAATCAAGTAGGCGTATCTCGACTTCGCATTACGTTTTACGAAATGTAAAATAAAGTTGAAGTGAAATATGACATCGATATACGTCATAATTCATCTTGTCTAACGACCGTTTGTTTGGCGGGACATTTTACGAATATTATAGGGAGGGCGGAATTTTAAAAGGTTTCATAATTTATGCCGCCCAATTCGCTTAGCTTATGGCGACCGTAACGAATCTCTTTATACATTGTTCATTCCTCTGAGAAGAATAACTTGTTTTGTAAGTACAAAATTATCTGCATAATAAATATTTAGACAAAACCTTTAGCAAAATACCTCGAACACACTATAATAATTATTGTTAGAAATAAAACTATTTATTAGATACAAAAACACATATAACTAACAAATATAACTGTTAATTGGCATTTGACACAATTTAAAGCCAATTTTGACAAAAAAACATCAACGTATGGACTATGAACTTCCTCTATTCCCCACTAGATGGAGTTAGTTGTATTTTGCATCTCGCTGTGTAAATGAATATCAATGATAAGCATTGATCTGTTTCAATGCTTCAATGGTTTTTTATAAAATGATTAATGTATTTTCTTTCTTCACCTCTGCTCCCAGTGCTAACACTTTTCGAAGGGATAGTAATGCGAGCCAGGCACTAACAATAGACAAAGTAGAAGTTCGGCTCTCAAGCGCCCCAGATTCGAATTTCACAAAGCGTTTTGAGTTACAAAACAAGCTTACATTACAGGGGCTCTTCACACCATAAAGCACCCATCTAAACGACCTTAGAGCTCCACGATCTACTATACTATATATATACTACATATATACACTATATATACACTATACCGGAACAGTATAAATAATGTGTATAGTATATATAGTTAAATATATCAGACCGAAACGAAGCTCCCGAGCAAACCTTCCAGCTTTACCTATAAAGCTTTAAGGTAAACACCCTGCCCCCTTGTACCAGAGTAAACTGTAAATGCCATTTAGTGCACTATGTGTTCAGTTTTAAAAAAAATTGTATTCCTTTATATGGATAGCTACTTTAGGGGTTCCCCTTAACACATTTATTTTATGAACGAATTAGTAACGTTAACTTTCAGAATCTGCCATATTACGTATAGTTTAATAGGATATAAGAAATGTACATTGTTCTTGAGGGAAAACGAAGAAAGAATGGCGATGTATAGAAGGTAACAAGGTTTGAAAAAAAAAGAGAGTTAATGTGAAGAACAATTGATAAATAGATGAAAGATCTTAATAAATACAAAAGAGGAGCGTAGCAATAAAAAATTGAGAAAAATAAATTGTAAATAATATCCCTGCTTACACATGATAGAGCAGCACGAGAATTCCTCAAAAATGGGGGCATTAAAAAAAATGCTAAGTAACCCGGAAAGGAGGAACAAAGAATCATATGCTTCCCAAATACTACTTAACTGAGTTTCCTTTAAAAAGATTTACGATTCTCTCATAAATATCTTTACGACCGCATCCGATTTGTATAAAGAGAGAAAAGCAGTTAAAAAGCACTTATCCTTTCATATTTTTCTTTTAAGTCTCAAATCATAGCTTCACAAACGATTCGTAACTTAGTTTTAATTTGACATACTGATTTCTATTTTACTGTATTAATTTTTTGACTAGTGCTAGCTCTGCGGTAGATGACTTCTATTCACGGAATACATTCTAATATACAATTATATTTTGTGCATTAATTATATATGATTGTCACTGTTTACAAATAAGCTACCAGAGGATGAACAGCAGCGACCTCTACACCACACCATCGCCTACCCGCCAACCAAATGTGGCGATTATAGTATATCTCTCATAGATATCTTTGGTGGAGGCCTATACCTTACAGTGGGTTTTATATGAGAACTACAAAGATACGTTTTTTGTAGTAATATTAACCTGTAATAATATTGCTACATAAAAAGCCGCCATATGTGAAAGTTCCCGCGGACGTCGTCACAACGCTCAACCGTTTGCTCGTCTCGCCCACTCGTCTCGTCCACTTGTCTCACTCACTCGCACGGCGTGCACTATACGCGCTCTTGCTTGCGCCTTGGCAGGTAGCCAAGGCTCAGCACGTGCGCCCGCGGCCGTTGCAGTTCTCGGGGAGTCGGATTTGAACTAGGGAACGATGCGCAACCGCTCGTAGGCGCTTTATTCATTTTCCGGGCACAAATCATGTTAATTATTCAATTAACGTTTTTCCATATCACAAACCTATTATTGATGAGTATACCTTGGCATCGTAGGTCGATATTTCTATCAATGGGAAGGATAAAAAATCCTAAATTTGTACTACACTAATTGGACTTTTTACATTTTTGTCCCACTTTACCTTCCCACTTTTCTTCTTAATATCAGCTAGTACTTAATACACACAAAAACACTTCATCCCTTTACTTAAGTGTACTCTCACAGTACTGACTTAACTCTCGTCCTTTGCAATACAACCTCTTCTTATCTGAAATACGCTTCCTTTTGACATTAGATGGAGATATGAGACGCAATTAAAGTGAAGATTCAAATGCTGTTGGTTAACAAGCCAAATGATCATAAAAGTTAGGTTTCATTACTTAAAATTATATGTAAACTTTATATTATGTTTATGAAGGTAAAACATTATTAGACGGTTCGACAAAGTTGCTAAAATTTATGAGGGATTTCTATGCTTCACATATCGCATCTTTTGGTTGAAATTATGAATATATATTATTAAACTGCAATATATATTTATCGTTATTAAAGTGAGGGATATTTCTTACATTTTCTCTTACTCTCTGACTTCATCACGATGTAGAGTTTTTGTTACAAATTTACACGTATTTTTAATCAATATATACTTTACCTGTCAGAAGCCACAGATGTTTTTGGGTCGACTGCATTCCGGAGAACATTTAGGTCGAAAGCATCATTATTAAAACGACTCGCACTATCGATCCACACCTGTAGTACTACGTTGTATGTTTTAAAACCTTTTTTTGTACAAGAGTTGATTATGGTCCCTGTTTCTGGGAGCCTTTCGTATTTCCCCTCTTTGAGTACACAGGGATATTATTTATTCCACCTTAATGTCAATTATTCTTTCTTTTTTTATTCCTCACATATTCTTTCGTTCTTTTTTATTCTTTATTCCGTTAATACCTCAGCTCACTTACGTCGCTTTCCCTCACCGAATTTTATTTTTGGTGTTACATTTTCTTCATTACTTTACCTTTTTAACTTCTTATACATTAAAAATTTTTATTTACTTAATATTCTTAATACTATATCACAGTTCCATAGAGATTTATACAAGAGTTTAAATAATACACTTGACACTAGTATATACTCTTAAACATTTAGAGAGACAAATCTTTGATGAAAAAGTAAGGTTAGCTGTTGAGGCCGAAAGATTATCGAGTAGTTACCACGGGCAGATAAACACAGTGTGGCTACGCCCATTACTAGGTAGACCGATGACATAGGTAGGTGATCATGGCGGCCTTTGGGGTATCCATACCTTGCAGTGGGCCTCTATCGGCTGAAAAGAAGGTTAAAAGAGACAAAACATAACTTTCTCTCTTCATCAATAAATTAGTAGCTTTTTCGCAAACTCCACTCAAATACATCTGATAATGATTTTTAATTATAATTTAATAAATTTAATACGTACAAACACTTGTAAAGATCAATTTGCAATATAAATATTGTTAAGTAATTATAATGAATTACTCTACCATTGTAATATAGATATCATAAAAATCTTTACAAAAATATTTTATTTATTTCTAGAAGTGCCTACAAGTTAGGTTATAAGCTTATTCCAAAGATATATATATATATATATATATATATATATATTACTATTAATTTTCAGGAGGCCTATGTCTTTCAATAGGCGTCTATGGCTGAAATGACGGATCTAGATTCCCCAAAGGTACATATTTATATATATATCGGACGGGTCGGCGATCCAGGTGTGGTATTATAGCACGCAAAAGACGCTGCTACTTTTCCTCTGGTAACATTAAATACATCCTGTATAAACAATATACCTAATATACCAGCTCCTTATGATTTAATTTCGTACTAACAATATTATCATTGAATTAAGCGAAGAGCTTTCAAAGCGCGCAGTAGCCAGCGAAAGCTCCGCGTGCAAACTTAATACGCGGATGAATTTTTTTTTCTACGCGTTATGAATAATTCTAAGACGTAATGCTACGCATCCAATTTGAGGTCGTATTACGTCTCCATTGTTGTATTTACGTGCAAAAATATCGTAACGTTTTTTTAATCTTGGAACGCTAAATGACCTTCATTTTCATCATGTTTTATTTATTTATTAAATTTATGTTCCAAGGACATTAGCGTCCGTGCCTTTGTTTTTGCAATACCCTTTAACATTTCCGTATTTTTGTGCTCGCATTTCAGCATGTCACAGTGCTTACTAAGCTAAGTTACTTTAGACTCTTTATCTATTTAATAAGTTAAATCTTAAACTATATATTTAACTAAATTGAAGTAACTTAATTATTATTATTAAGTCCAGTTTTTAACATTACGATTGGTGCGACCACTTCTTCACCTACTCTATATTGCTATCATCAGGTTGTGTGCCAGTATCTGTGCGGCGGTTGCCGTATTTGCCACATCGATCTTGCGATCGCGTCTCTCGAAACTGCCTCTGTACCGGCCAGGCTGTAAGTCAGGTACTGGTGTTTCTCTCTTTCGGGATATTCTCTTCAAATTTAGGAAAACTACTTGTATTCTAAAATTAAATTGAAAATCAAGGAGCCTAAAATGAAATGTATAATCTAGCATTCAACACGTCAAAAGTAAACCTTCCGTTCATTGAAAAAAAAAGGTATTTTTGTGAGACATGCACACATAAGGTGAATAGACATCCTTGCTACAACGATGTTACTATCGTTGAAAAACATTTAATGTATATAACTCGCCACTGCTTTTTTTTAATTTATGAGAGTGTTGAATATCCCACGACATGTAATGATTATGATAAAAACCAAAAAAAGGAACAAAAACTCTAGCTCACTTAATCGTCACTTAAATGTTATCTCACTTAAACGCGATTCCAATAAGTAATAACAGATTTGTCTGCGCAAACACAACGGTCAAGGTTTCCATGACAGTATTTGAATTTCGAATTGGTCATATTGACAATATATCTGTGGTTGGACGTTACGTTGTTACGTTCAATTTAATGCGTAGTAAATTAAATTTTATTCCTGATAATCGTTTTGGAATTTTCCTAGTGTATCAATTAAAATAACTAAAATAACCCAATTCAATAGAAGCTATTATTATTAAGTTAAAAAAATTTCAAAAATTAATTTTCAACTTACAAATGATTATAGTGAAAATAAACAGGGTATATGATAAGAGAGAAGACGAAGATTAAATGGATACGAATATATCAGAGTGGTATTCACTACAGTGCAAAAGAGAGATAGACAGAATAAGAGATGAGAGGATGACATTAGGAAAGTAGCAGGTCCAACAGCGTGCAGCAAAAGATAGAATGGAATAAAAAACTTTAGAGGAGGTTTTTCTTGGAAGACTACCTGAAAGTATTTAAATATCGTTTTCCAATTTATTGATTTTACATTACCTTATTATTATTATTATTAAAGCTATTTCCAGCAATAATGGCTATCTTATTTTATGTTTATTATCAATTTTGCGCTCCTATATAACCACATCTTTCAACTGAAATGCATTGTACAAGTAGAAGGAATTTTTGTCAATTTTACAATCTTTTAATATAGTTACCGCAATAATTCATTCATTAAAAAATAAACACTGAAAAAATCTTTTATGCATTTAAATATTACGACTAGTTTTTCTTTTATTAAATTTATTCAATTTATTGTAGTAAAATTACTAGAAATTAGATGGAAATTTATTGTCAAAATGTTTACAATTGCGTATAAAGTTTCTAAGTTTTGCACGATAAAAATGTGATAAACCTTTACAACTTAGATATTTGTATTGTTACCTTTATGTACATTTCTGTAATACATACATATAACTGTGTGTTACATATTACACATACTACTGTGATCAAAAAGTAAGGTGAAATTGTCATTTAAAACTCACGTGCATTAGGAAGGCAGGTAATTTTTGGTAGGTTGGTAGGACTGTACATAAAATTTGCCAAGCCTGTGTTTGTCAAAATTTTAAATATTATTTGGTTCATCCTAAATTATTTTAATGGATGATTTGTGCCTTACACGCGTCAAGTCTCGATTGGTGTCAAAATCGCACAATTTTTCGAAATTAAAAAATCGTTAATAACTCGACTTCTATCATTCCACCACCGTATTGACCTGATTTGGCTTCGTGTGACTTCAGGCTGTTAAGCAAAAAACGTGGTTTTGACACGAGGAGACAAAATCTGAAAAAGTAGATTAAAGGCTTTACGCATTTTTTCGTCTCATTTTTACCCTCCGTTACTCAGGAGGAATCGACAAATTCCAAATATCTAATTCTATTTTGAACCGGTAATTTAGTTTCCGACATTCCATATACACTGTATACGGAATGTCGGAAACTATATTCGTTAGGTATAAATAAATAGAACATACTATAATAAATATAACATAAAAATTTAACAATTTTTTTTAATCGCAATCCCTATCTAATATGGCTCCATAGATCACTTATTTTTAAATTTAAACTCATTTTTTGCTCTCGGTTGAAAAATAAACCTTGTAAATGCTACGAGCGAGACTTTGTTTCAAGTCCATATCCCTTGAGACCTTAAAAGTAAACTATTCTGACATTTTCTTTCGTTAAGCCCACGGGTATACCTTACTTGCTTCAACTTTAACGTCAATGATTATTTATCACTTACTTAAAAAAAAGAACAAAGAAAAAAGAAAATTTCTTAAAATATACAGTTAGAGGTTTAAAAACTATGAAGGCAAGAATTTATAGTTATTTTGCTTTTAACTAGGAATATGTCATACCCAAAACTCAAAGCATTTTCAAAATTTGAATTACTATATTTTTAAATCAATTAATGTTCACTGTTCCTTCAGACTTTACTGCCTAAACAACTTGCCTTTGTATCAAATAGCGGCAACTCTTCTCCCAACTAACTACAAGCAGTAAAAGCGAAAAAAAAATATTGTAAACAAAACACTAGCGATACAAATTAGAATTATTAACAAACAGCTACTTACTTGCCGTTGCATTTCAATATGAAAAAAATTATGTTACGTAATTCAGAGTGATCACCATTATATAGGATGATTGTAAACAGTGTTAATAATAATTATTATGTACCATTAACTATGTACGTAACTGTTTATTTTCGTATTTATAAAAGCTAAAAGTAAAAAGTTCAAAAAAATTCGTTTGCAAACGTAAAAGGATTTTAAGTGTTTAAAAACCTTGAAATCTAATTTCTCTACTACTGTATCGAGGTTATTGGGAAAGTGATCCAAAAATAACCGAATTTGATGTGGGTTTTCGCTTTGTTTTGGACCCTTGAAGCTCTTAGTTGAAGGATAAATAGGTCAGTTCAATTTGAATCTTTTATCATTCAAATCGGATTCTTCTTGAATTGTAGTGATGACTTACACTGTAAATAATCCTAAGTGGAGCGCATCTTCAACATATCATCACCATACAACAGCTGCAAAGCATTGGCCTCCCTCGATGATCACCACCATGACCGGTCATACGCTGCCCACATTTAGTGAACTTAACTATGTCGTCAAATAGTGATATTCATTTATTTTTCTCTTTCTGCCTTTTTCTCTACTTCCTTCTCTCTCTACTACTTTCTATATCTCTTTCTTTAGCATTAATTAATAATAATATCTACCTTTCAGTTCTGGAAACATTTTCAATGGCGTGAAAAAACTTTTGACCGTAATGAGGTCAAATTTTATATAAACAGTAGCAAAAAACACTCGCTGCGATTGTTCCGCACGTCACGGTCGCTGCAAATAAGCGATAACGACCCGCCACGCTACTTAGAACATGCAAATTGCCGCTTGTCGGTGTACCGCAAAAATATAGAGTGTTTTTTGCTTATTATGAAATCAACTGTATACAATATTCGACGCTCAAATACGTGAGAATACTTTCGCTGTATTATGTATGTCGAAGGAAAAGTTTTCGTTCTATTTTTAAAAAGTGTGACGTCATGAACAGATGAAATTCTTGCAGCTCATGCCTTTATACAAAATCAATGGAAGATAGAATATGATACATGGAAACATAGAATCGTATTCATTATATAAAAGTGATATTCTTCTGTGAAGATCATATTAAAAAAAAATTAAAAATATCTTTATATAAATACACATATATATATATATATATATATATATATATATATATATATATATATACGTGTATGTGAGTGTGTGTATCAAGGTAAAATTCTCTGTTATAATAATTTAATAAAATAAAAGAAATATTATAATATAATCAGCTACCTGCCAGTATAAGTCCTTTAAAATCGATCCAGCCATTTCAGATATTAGCCGGAACAAACAGAGTGAGTAAAAAATTTATAAAATTTAATTTAGTTATATATACCGTAAATATGTGTATGACGTAAAAAGCGGTAACTTTGATATAACAAACAGACACTCCAAATTTATTTATTTGTGTAGGTGTACCAAACATTACTTGACAGGAAATGACCTGAACAATCACCCCTTCAAACACTTTATTACTTACTACCAATCATCCTGTATAAGTGCATATTAACAAATATCGCAAGATATTTTATAATCTGTAGGAACTATAAAGATGAGGTTCTAAAATATTTTTATTTTCATACAGTTATGATATGTTTTCCATATACATAAAATAATATCAGGTATCATTCGTAGCACCGGCGTAGCACCGCTACGCAGCTGTGTTTTTAACTTCGGACAGCGTATATAATTTCAAACCTAATTAGAATAACTTAATGTTACTACAAATAACATATTTAAGTTAGATATAAAATAAAAACTTTTTAAAGGTTTAAAGAATCCATTAATAAGTGAATCTATCAATGTTTTCATTCCCACTCCCTTTATTTCTTTGTTATAAACGGTTTGAACGCAATAAATTATAAATACTTCATTAAAAGTTTATCTTTGCAACGTTTCAAGAATATTAACATAAAATAATATTTTTAAAACAAACTTTAAAAAGGTATAAAGTACCTGAATATATTATGGTTTGTTCGCGAAACTTTTTTCTTTGAGTATTTCAGTAAACTGTATTATTTTAATGGTTGAATTGGCTCATGGCTTTAAACAAACCAGAATTTTTAAACTTAAAAGAGATGGATTTATAACTCATTTAACAGTAATATTACTTTAAACTGAAAATGTAATCACTCTGAAATATGTCATATTTTTTTTCTATTTGAATATATTAGGTCAATAACTTTTGTCACTATAAAGTCTGAAGAGACAGACAATAAAGCATAATTAATTTTAATATGTAAAAGTCTAAAGTATTAGGACGTTGTTCTGAAACCATTGTATTTTAGATATGAAGTAACATACGTTAAAAGGGGAGTCAATTACTACATATTGGTTGTGAGGAGGGCCGCTCCGAGCCTCCTCCACCTGAGTATATTACTTTCAAGACGGCATTAATGGGTCATAATGAAGTGGAATAAAAAAACTATATATTACATATCAGTAAACGAGGCATACATTCACCAATTTAAGGCTTTTACAACTAAAATCAATTAATCTGTATATAAGAGCCCATTTAATATTTGATACGACTGACATATACTGTACATATATTGTATTCAAAAAACTTTATTGATAAACTTTTAAATCTAAGTATATTTATGTACTAAGGCGTAAGATATGTTGTTTTAGTCCAGAAATTAAAATAAGAAAATTATTTTTAATTGCAATTAATCAGACCATTTATAAACAGAATACTTTTCAACTTTTTTTATCTATTTATTTACCCTTTTTACAAATTTTGTCAAAGGCGGATTTACTGCCTTCAGGCGTTCTATACATGTTCAGCCAAGGTGGTGTAAGGGAACAATTAGTGGGAAGACGAATAAATGTTATTAAAAAGTTGATTGATTATACAATATAATAGTATTTATGTAAATTTTATGCTTTATATATATATATATATATTATAATATCGATATGACGTTTTATCCGCTAAAGTGTCTTGAACCTACTTTTTAAACATATACCGGTTTGCAGACTTTCTAATGCTAGGAAGTCCATTCCTAAACAGAACGCTTTAACAAAAGGAATAATGAACAAAGTCATATTGTGCAAAAGGTAAAGCAATAAAAGATTAATTGTCGACCGTACGTTTCTGTCATGATTTGAGTCAAGGAACTAGAAGCATGAAGCTGGGTAATTTGATATCCAATCGACGAGTAGAGACGTGGTCGTATATCCAAATGCTAAAAACGAATTGAGTGCAGTTATTAGAGAATACGACTTAATTTATTGAGAAGAACTGCATTCAGGTCCACGTATAGCGATTTTTTTTCTTATGAAGCCTATGCGAAAAGCAACATCATTGTCAATAGTTTAGCTGTAGATAATTCATATAGGTGAAGCAAAGATATATTTAAGGCCACAGGAAGTCGCTGGATGTGGGTAATGCAAGATCGCCTTTTGCCCTGTAGTGGGAAGGCGTCGGTTGAAATAACCTCAAAATTGAGCCAAAACTGTAATAATGTAAGAAGTTGTGATAATGTAGCTAATAGTGGTGAGAATAAAAGATGAGTGAAGGAAAGTGATGCGCCGGAGACGATTTGAATGTAATGAAAGATAGAGACTGTAAACAGAAGAAAACAGTTAAGGATGAGAGAAAAGAGAGAAATAAACTGGTAAAAAAAAAATATTTACCCGAGTTGTAACATCCCTGCCATACACATGACATGGGATAACGAGTGGTCACTAAATTGGAAGGCCATAAAAAAAAAACTAAAAAAAATTACAATAGGGTACCCTCAATACTAATGTCACTTCGAGTGCACACTCGCTTGTATATATATGCACTAAGCGGGTTATTCATTTCCTCGATCACATATAAAATGCGATGACAAATTTAAAATACTTTTGATTGACACCAATCGCAGGTTCTATCAGATAGCCAAAGTGCACATAAAGTGCAATAAAATACACATGTAAAGACCGGCACAGGTTGTTTAATATATTGACGGAAAAATCTACCAAACAAAAGTCATGACCCTAAGTATTGAGGAATACGACGGAAATAAAAACATGTTCTATTTTTAAAACGATATTTTTTTTGTAATACAATATCATAAAACCTTTTATTAAAGCCAACAAGCCCGACGAAATTGTTGACCTACAAAGGTTTTGATATAAAAACTTTTTCAACCATACAACCACTTATGACAAATAACGTGCTCGACATATACTCATTAGAGCAGTGTACAATACGAAAACCAGATGTAATCAACATTAGAACTTACCCTGCCTTCCATACAATTTACACGGATGAACTTTGCCATTGTATTCACAAACAGATTTCCCAACAAATTTACACCCGAATACGTAGCGAGCAAATGTAGACAACATTCCGTTGAATTGAATATGTTGGTATATTTCAATCGATTAATAATATTTCTGTTTCGCTTTAACAAAATTACACATGTTAATTAATAAAAACCTATTTGGTTAATACGTTTTTATGCTGACAAAACACTCGTATGTGCTATATTAAATTTATTACGTTTAAATATTTTTTTTATTTATATTTGAATTCTTCTTTTTTAAGCTGCTAGAAGTCCACTTCAAGGCATAGGTCTTCCCCAAAGATGGTGACGGTGATTGGTTCTACGCAACCCGTATCCACTTTCACCTAACGTGGCGCCTACCTTTCAGCTCCAATTGATTTCATGAGTGATATACTCCTCCAACTGCCATTTCAAACGAGCAATTCTTAGAGCTACGTCAGTGATTTTGGTTCTTCTGCGGATACCCTCATATCTGATTTGATCTCTCAGTGAAACTCCGAGCACAGCCCCCTCTATTGCTCTCTAGGTGACTTGGGGTCATCGCATAAGGCCCGTCGTAAGTGACCGTCTAGGATCCGTATGCCATCACCAGCAATATCATGACCATGAGCCGGGTGACGTGACGTGGATATGCTCCCCACTAGATGTATCGACGACATAGTTGATATCTCAGGAAATCGCTGAATGTGGACAGCACAGGACCTGTCATCGTGACAATGTTTAGAGGAAGTCTATTGTCTATTGTCTCATGTGAAGTTTTTGCCGTTAGCCTTACGGCTTTTACAGCTTCATCGGAAACGAGTTCTCATAACGGAGGGGTCCGTGAACTATACAAAATTACAGGATTCGAGTTTCCGAACCCGTATCAGTACTCGGCGGAAAGACGAGGAAGTCACAAAGGTAGTGGCCACGAGATAGTAGCAGCGGGGCTCACCCAGCCAGCCCTTAAGGAAACAAACCCAGCGTGACCCAGTCGGCCAGCAGAACTCGCAGCTAACACGCCTAAGCAAGTACGTCTGTCTAGTCAGCGTTACTGATAGTGTACTGAATGAGGAGTTAAGTGTGGAGTGCAGCGTGGACCACTCAACAATCTAAGGAAGGATACTGAACCTGGAGGAAGTAAGAATAGATTCAGGCGTTACCTTGCGGAAGTCCATCCTAAGTAAGAAAAGGACTAATATATATCTACTTCCGCTATGCAGCAGTAGTCGTGCAAAGTGCACCGCCCGCCATCCCGCTGATAAATGTTTTTGCGGCAAACAATGCGAATAACACAACTGCCATCGTTAAACCACTCAACACGTGTTTCACTCATCCACGGGGCATCCACAAGAGTAATGTTACACCGACCAGTGCCAAACACCGAGTCTAATCTTCTATGACATAATCTAAAATGACTCCTGATGATCCTCATTTATGATACCATCTTGCAGCGGAACTCCGAGCACAGCCCTTTCTATTGACCTTATGCATTCTTATGAGGACCATCGTAAGCGACCACATCTCAGTTCCATATGCCGTCATTGACTAGAGTCAAAATACATTATAGTCCTGACTTACACTTAAGATATAAAAACCTCTCGTGATATATTTTTATTTATTTATTTATATTTAATATTCTTTATTGTACACGTTAAGATACATTTAATAAGTTTTACAATAATACACAAAAAAGTACAATGGGCGGTCTTATCACACAAGGCAATCTCTTACAGACAACCATAATATCGAAAAGGTAAAAGTACTAATAATAGGTAGTTTACGTGTACAAAAAATACATATTTACAAACAAATGAACATCACCTCAATCAATTCATGGAAGTGTGATTGCAAATATATGTAAAGGCTTTAAAGTGGTGAATGTATAGCTTATTTATTGTTAAATAATTTATAGTTCACCCATTTAAATGTTTTCAGAAATAATACATAACGTAATGGTAACGTACTAAGTAAAACAATTTTTAAAATTCGAATTTCGTTCTTGCAGAATTTATACTACCTAATGTTACTGTTCTGTCGCATATTTAAATGTAATATATTTCAGATTGATCAATTTATACAGGTTAATTGGAAATATATAATATTTTCTGACAACCAGTTTCGCACCTTTAAAGTTTTATCAACATATTTCCAAGCACCATGTATATTACTTTAATGTATAAATAAAAGTTCTTTTGCTAAAGGCGGACTGTGAAATATATGTTTGCGAAGGTTTTATTTAAGAAAAAAAATGCTTATACCTAAAATATGAAATACTAATTATGATTTTGAATTAAAACTCTCGTTTTAGATTTATATTCTGTAGGGAAAATCTCTACAAGAAAATGTGCTCTCTGGCGTCTTTTTTATGGCTTGTCTTTGAGTAGGAGAATCGTTTTATTTCATTTTTTTTTGCGCTTTTCTTGCATTCTTCTAATAATCATTCGTACTTCATCTTTCTTTCCACATTTCTTCTGCCTTTCTCTTTTATATCACGATATCATTCATTACATCACAATTTAAACATTTTATTCTATATACTTTTCATTTTCATTTTACTTTATTTGCTATTTTTTTGTTCATTTTAACTTTTATTTCTACAGATTGCTTTTACTGCAAAGTTCGAGGAATGCTCTCTGGCATTAATTCCGCTTCGAACATATAGTTTTTAATGAACTGAAATTAAAAAAATAGTTTTTTTTTTTATCGGAATCCTTCACCAACCATTCTGCAAAACTCTCGAAATGTCGAGAATTAAAAAAAAATCACTATATACTCTGTTGAAAAATATTTCATTTTAAAATATATACATTTAATTACTGTAGATTTCCAAATGCTATTGATGACAGATTGCTCTATTCTTCCTCGATGTCCATCCAAAGATCATTTAAAAGAAAAATGCTGTTTATACTTCTTATGTCTATTTCATGTGAGTACAAGAGAAAATACTCTGCGCAATAAAAAAATAATTACTTCAAAATTAAGTATATCATTCGTGTAAATCTTTGTAAAAAAATTCATGAGATTCTACCATTTTACAATATGTTTTAAGATCAAGTTTCGATATTGCCGTCTGGTGTGAAGTCTACCTTACAATCTCATGTTACAGTGTTTGGTTTAAAAAGGTTTTTTAATAAGAAAATCTCTCTTATTCCACATAAACAGGAGTGCAAACCATTATTATGAAGTAGAAAATCATGTATAGAACTTCTAAATGAACACTTGGCGAAAGATAAAGACTCCGTGGACGTGATTCTATGTAAACAGCTAAAAGAAAAGAGACTTCTTTTAAAATATTACAAAGTTTTCAGTTAAAATATTTGAATGCTGACGGGTCGTGATAACGGGGAGAAAAGTACACCAATTTTATTCTTTCACGCTGCCATTTCTATTTAAAAATGTTACTTCTATTTAACAATAGCACATTTATTGTTTGTTGTGGCCAGTAGCAAAACAATACTAGAAAGCGAAGGCTGTTGTGGCGACAGTCAACTGCGGAGACAACCTTGACGGCCATTTTTGCTTCAACTCCATGTTAAAACTTTCTTTTCACTAAATGTCGGTATTGTGGTCGACGTACCAATCTTGAAAATTGATTAGTTATATTTAGTCAGTTGTATAAACAAAAGGTACCTTGTTTAGTCATTTTAAAATAAATAATTATTTCAGTTTTATAAATATTAGATTTAAAAAAGTAACAGAAAAATTTAAGAAACTAAGTGTAAATATTGATGACTTCGTAAAATATGACACACCTTAGTAATGATATGGCGAACACATACATTTATTATTTAAAGAAACACGTATCCTAAAGCATAATATATATTCCGAACAGGTAGGTTGAACGTGACATCAATGATGTGTCTATCGTATGGTAAATAAAGAATCTAAAGCAAAAAAAAAACGTTTATTTGTATTGTAATAATTTTATAGAAGGTAAGAAAAGGACCAACATTTAGCCACTTCCGCACATGCAGTGATAGTCGTGCAACAAAGTGCGCCGTACGGCACAGAGTCTTTGTGTTTGGCACTAATCGGTGTAACATAACTCCTGAAGATGCCCCGTGGAACACGTGTTGAGTGGTTTATCGGTGGTAGTTTTGTAATTCGCATTGTTTGCCGCATACGCATTTATCAGCGGGCTGGCGGGCGGTGCATTTTATTGCACCACTACCACAGCATGTGCGGAAGTGGCTAAATATTGGTCCTTTTCTTGCTTGGGATGGACTTCCGCGAGGTAACGCCTGATTCCATTAAATATTTATAGATGGTAGTTTTATTTTTCTTAAATGGCAACACTACTCGACCCCGTCACTTTTTTGTGACAGCTTCCAGTAACAGAATTAAGAGTGGTGGGGTTGTAACAGCGTTTTGATTATTGAGTCGGGAGCTCGGTCACTCGTTCGATAACCATCGAAGTGATAAGTTGTGTGGTGGAAACTATGCTAGTTGGGCTATAAGAGTATTAAAAGTGGAATAAAAATATTTACTGTGCTGTGAATTGGAGTTTTTCTGATTATATAAATTGATGACTAGATATCAATTTCCAGTGCGGCTTGCTTTTGCTATGACCATAAACAAGTACCAGGGGCAATCATCAGGTGTTTGTGGTATTAATCTGGAAAACCGTGTTTCTCACATGGTCCATTGTACGTTGCCTGTTCCCGTGTTGGAAAACCATCAGATTTGTTTGTCTATGCGCCAGGTAATGAAACAAAAAACATCGTATTTCAAAAAGCGCTACAATGAAAATAAAACTGATTTTTGGTAATAATTATGATTCACATGATTAACAATAAAGTGATTACTCACTTTTATGTGCTTATATCTGTTTTATTTTATTAGTTTTTTATTAACAACGCCATATCACCAGGGTGACGGTTATGTTCAGGAGAATTTTTTGCTTTGACTATAAAATAGGTAGAAACAAAAAACTAACACATTACAAATATTTTTGACAGGACGAAGTCCGTCGGGTTATCTAGTATATAATAAATTTGAGTTTTCAGGCGACGGACTCCCACTGCTGGACATAGGCCTCTCCTAAAGAGAGTCATATACCATAATCACCACACGTGGCAGGCGAGTTGGCGATCACAGTGTTGTATTATGGTACGCAGAGTAGACTGCTGTCCATCCACTGAATATTTGTTTGTTCGCCTTAATGATGGGCGACGACAACCTTCGCCCATCATTTCTATCGTTTGCTCGCAGGGTGGTAAGCAATGCAATAAAAAATAATAAAACCAAATAGGAAAACTTTAACCAAAATGCACATATAAAACACATGTAAAAGAAAAAAGTCTAATCTAAACAAATCTGTAATAGCAAAAGATAATGACAGAAATGTAAGAATAAAATAAAGATTAGAAATAAAAGTAGAATGAAGGCGAAAAAAGAAAAGGAAGGCGATGAAAGAAAGACGGAATGAAAGAACAAAAAAATTGCAAGATATTGTGAAGGATAAAAGGAAAGAATAAAAGAAATTGAGAAGAATGAAAGTGAGTGTAGAATAAAGATAAAACCATAAAAAATATATTTGTAAATAAAGTTCCTGTCCCAAACAAAACGGGTACGAGAGGCTCCCAATAGCGGGAACCATAAAAAAAATATTTGTTTGTGGGCAGTATTGATCCTATATAATTTATGCAAAAGTATGAATTATTTACGTCTGTAGGGAGAATCGAACAGGTGACCTACGATTTCCAGTCTCAATTATATACCGCAACTAAAGAACCTGCTAAAAACTCTACAATTGTTCTTATTAAATATAACAATGTTTTATGTGTATATTACGATATCGATCTACAAATGTGTCAACATATCTCCACACACTTTGATTACTTGACTCTTTGAAGGCTACACTAAGTTATCTATGCTATGTAACTTAACTTTATAAGATGTACTTTTATGAAATTTTTTTATAAACCGTTTTAGCTTTTGATTAGATTGTATCTGATGTTCTGTTTGGAGTTAAGTGATCATCATACTTGTTTTCTAACTTATGCTAAGCTTTGTTAAGTTTTTAGCCGGCTATTTAGCTGCGGTAAAGGACTTAGACTGGCAATCGTATGTCGCGAGTTCGATTCACCTTACAGTCTTAAATAATTCACTTTGTACGTGAATAATATAGAATTGCCACTGATAAAAACAAATTTCATTTCCGGAGGATGGGTGCGGATACTTCGTTTATCATAATACTACACTGTGGTCGCTAACCTGCGAAGTGGAGTGATTATAGTATATCTCACATAGATATCTTTGGGGGAGGCAGTATACCTTTCAGGATATTAGCTAAGCTAATAAAACTTAGAATCAAAAAAACACAAACCGAACTTTCAAAGATGCTAAGAAAAAATTCAGGAATGTACCTTCAAACAGTAATTTTAATAAGTGAGGAAAGAAAGCTTTAAGCGTGTCCTACCGACCGTTACCTTGTAGGCTGCTCTAGCATTGAAATAAGGTTATATAATTATGCAAATGCATGCGGTCGACCTTCACGTTTCACACGTTTGTTTGTGATAACAAATGGCAAATTACACCTACAAATTATATGGCTTGTTAGGTTATTAAAGTACTTTCGCTTCTGTTTACTATTATGTTTTTTTATTATAGTTCACTGCGTATAGTAGTTTATATTATAATCTGAAAATTGAACCGTTTAAATGCGTAAAAGTTTTGCGGTATATTATCTTGAAAACTGCGACGCAGCGATTTTACGCTGCATGTTTTAGTGTCTTATCGACCTAGATGTATTCGAACATCAATAAATTTAAAGTTACTTTCTAATATTTTACTTTTCTTTTTTTAACTTTTATTATTTCTAACTTTTATACCTACAACAAATCACCTGTATAAATGTTATTAGTTATAGTTTACTCAATAGAATATTTAACGTTAATTTGTACGAGTTTTGAAAGTATTATCAACATAAATCAAAATAATATATATAGAATAGTTATGAAAACAGTTGACAGCTTATTACAGAATAATGTGCAAACTAGGCAAGAAGCTATATCTATTTCCTAGACTTTACTTCGCGAAATAAGCTGCCTGCAAAACAATGTAAGCATCCGACTTTCCTTCCAAGAAATTCAACAACATAAGAGACATCGGATGATCATGGCAGTCCTGGGTTAGACTCCGGGAGAATCGCTGCTCACCAGAGCACTAGCTCAGACTCACAGTCCCAAAGCCGATTCTTTGAGATATATGTATATATATATATATATATATATATATATATATATATATATATGGGCCAGTAGAATAGAGGCTTTCTTAAATAAATGCTACAAATCGATACTATTTTTAATCGATTTTTTTGTACTGTTCTATTGCACAAACTTAATACTTCTAGCGAAATATAAAACTGAGATATCATCGTATTTGAAAGGAATGAATTATCAATTAAATTCTTCAATTTCATTCCTCTCCAAGATCTTTGTAATTTTTTCTAATTTAATTTTGCACGAGATCTTTAGCGTTTGGGCCTGCTGAACAAGATTTGCATTAGATTAGATTTGCATCAGAGGGATTCCCCTTCTCTGTTTCCCGTTACCTAGATCACTCGAACCTAGGCCTGTCCCTGCTTTAGACCGCTTTCGACGACGTTGGTCGCTTGTCTAGAAGTAGCCTTTCTATATTTGAAACAAAGATGATAATTATCTATGCTGAATAAATAAAATTAAACGCAAACTTATATATATATATATATATATATATATATATATATATATACATGTATTAACTTTATAAAACTTGACTGAGTCATCATCACTTAAAATCAAGAACACCAGATAAGCTTTATTTTTCTTAACTTGAAATGTTTACAAAACTATCTCGTATGGTGTATATTTCCTTGGTTAAAATAATACGTAAATTTAGATTCATAGCTTTATAAATTTATTTACGGCTTATCTAAAAGAATACACTTAAAATATGTTATCACACAAGAAGTGATTTAATATCTTATATATGAACACTTTGTAACACTTCGTATTACGTGTTCTACTGGTTTCTAAAGGCAAAGTTATTACGGATAATTGGATGAATCATTTGTCATCGTGTCATCAGCATACAAAGAGCGTAATCAATCAATCAACATGAAAGAGTGTTGAAAACAATGAAATAATAAGCATTCACTATTTTTACGCTTTTTAAGTTAAACATAAAGAGATTTTAATGTATAAAACCTACTTCGTGTTCGTGATAAAAAAATAAAACTTTGTTAATTTCAAAAATAGAATTATAAGTCCTTAACAGTATGATATTGCCGATTCAGTGTAACAACTCCCGAAATTTACACTTTTATCAGGAGGGCGGACAGTTATAAAACATTAAAAAAAGCCAAATTAATCCAGAGGTTCTCTTATTTTGCGCTTAGCACATATTATTAAAGATTAATTTTATTTATAAACACATACAATAGAAATTAACAAAGTAACTTGTAGATTTATTTTATTTTAACAGAACAAAACCTTGTTAGTATAGGATACCTGTAGCATCTTACTAAAACGGTTCTACGGACTCTTTAATTCGTAGCACCGCGTAGGCGTTCGATAGTTCATTATACTACGCGTCTCGTAAACAAAGTACTTCGCCGTAGCAAACAGAAAAAAAGGTGCATCCATGCATATAGATACTCCATCGCAGTTGAACGTTTTTATAATTAATATTAAATATAACAGTGCAAATGTACGTAATGTACGTACTTCAAAATTCAGGAGAGTACCTAATTATTACACAATAATTATTACAACGAAAGTGGAGTGGTAGCCTAGTGTAACGACCATACGTCGCGAGTTTGATTCCCGGGATAGAATTTTAAATTATTCACATTGTTTATTAATTATAAAGGATGCCATTGCTCAGGAACAAGTTTCTATAGGATGGGTAGCAGCGCCCTTTGCGTACGATAATACCACAGTTCGATCACCAATCTGCCTGATAAGCGTGGCCATTATGGTTTATACTCCTATAGATATCTTTGGGAAAATCTTATGCCTTGCAGTATGCGTCTACGGGTTCAAACAACGATATATATAATATTTAACGGTATGAATACAACAATATATTTTTATTTTAACATACAACCAGCCAATCTCGTAGAGTGAATAAGGTTAAAATAACACTTTCGACTAGCTTGCAGAGTTAGACAGTAATCAAAAATTAAGTAAAAAAAATAGAAAAATATTTTACGGTTACATGTTTTTTTGTTCTTCTCTTCTCTTCTCGATCTTTTCTCTTCGTTTGAAGTTTTTCATAGAATCTTCTGTTTCTAAATTGGAGCAAATTGACGGTACTTACTTCTTGTTGTTTCTTAGCTCTATTATGTTGGTTGCATTTAATTGGGTTATACTGCCACCCACTGCCATTTCAGACGAGCAATTCTTCGAGCTACGTCGTTGACCTTAGTTTTTTTGCGGGTCTTCTAATTTCTGATTGGATCTCAAAGAATTGAATAAAGTAAATTTTTAAATATATGTGTGAATGCTAAGAAAGAAATAAAAATATGTATCGTTGCCGAACTTCGGATGGAAGGCGAAGGTAGTGAAGCTATATATGGTAGAAAATCATAGAAAGGAACGAAAGATATTGTTAAGGTTATAAGAAAAAAGATAAAAGGTGAGTTTTGAAATTAATAAAATGTGTAAACTTTTTGTGAAACGATTTATAAGGAAATAAAAAACATTTCACCGCTTTTAAGTTAGTTTGAAGTTCAAGTTATAAATGGAACAAATTTGAAATTAGATCCTTCGACATTAATCTATGGAGGGATAATGTACTTGAGAGTCCGGTCCGGAAAATCCAGTTTGGTTGAAATTTATTAGAAAAAAAAATGTCATTTATAATCGACACTAAGAATGGCTCCATTATGTGTCTTGTGTAATGGACCAAGATTCTCTACATTGTCCGCGAGATTCCGCATTGTTCGCTAAATAGAGCTTTTCACTTAAAGCACCCTTTTAGGAATATCCTATTTCTCACTAGACAATATAGCGGGATAAAAATAGTTTCGCCTTTAATTTTATTTATTCAACATAGATAATTATCATCTTTGTTTCTAGCTAGACAAGCGACCAACGTCGTCAAAAGCGGTCTAAAGTAGGGACAGGCCTAGGTAAGAGTTCGGGTGATTTCGGTAACGGAAAACAGAGAAGGGGAATCCCTCTGATGCAAATCTAATCTAATCTAATGCAAATCTTGTTCAGTAGGTCCGAACGCTAAAGACCTCATGCAAAAATAAATTTAAAAAATTTACGAAGATCTTGGAGAGAAATGAAATTGAAGAATTTAGTTGATAATTTATTCCTTCCGAATATGATGATATCACAGTTTTATATTTCGCTATAAGTATTAAGTTTATGTAATAGAACAGTACAAAAAATCGATTAAAAATTATATCGATTTGTAACGTTCATTTAAGAAAGCTTCTATTCTACTGGCCATTACAGCCACGAAACTTTTTTTTAAATAGTTCTTACGCGTTCGAATTCGAACGAGGATTTGAATTCAAACACCGCTAATAATATTGACATCTATTGCAATCATCTGTCCCTTTTACTTGCTTATAGACGTGTTGAAAGAGTGCTATATTGTAATAAAAGTGATCATTTATATATTCACGTTACTAATCATATAGGATCTTACAATGACCATGATGTATATACCATGAAAATAATGCTAGAAAAGCCTAATTTCAAGGAATCTAGAATCAAATTGCTCATTCCTATGCTGGCATTCTTCAAGTTAAAACTATGTTTCAAACATGCTTTAATATAAGAAGAGTCCATAACAAACTGATGGTAATTTCCAACCACCAGCTAAATGCGTGTACATTACAATTGGAAGTTCGAACGATCTTATAACAACTCTCCGAACAAAGCCATTGCGCCAAGCGGTCTTTGTTCCTATATGACGTTTTTTTTATTTTTTACTCGCTCCACCTATCCTATAGCTATGACATTGACCATTTGTGCTATAATTTCTTCATTACCATTCCCTCTTCACGTCCTTTACAATATTTTCCATTTCATCCTCCTTCAAACATTACATTTTCTTCCATGCATAATTCTTACATACATCGCCTCTCTTTCTTCACCACTATCTAGTTCCACAATGTTTTACTTTTTTCATTTTTTAATTTCACATTTTTTTTCGTATGTCTATTTCTATTTGTAACTCTATTTCAATTTGACTTTTTGAATTTAAACATGCTTTAATTTTATGTTTTCGACCTTTTTAAGTTTTTAAGTTAATAATTTCTTTTATTACTTTGTGGCAAAAATTTTAAAATGTGGTATCATGTTTTATCCTATTAGGTAGGCGAAGGTTCCGCTTGTATATTTTCCCCAACCTCTACTTTTCATTACCGCCTTTGTGTTGCGAATACGGGACAGCCTGGCATTCTTTTCGGTGTTACCACGTGAAAACGGTCGGAACAGCAGTCATATTTTGGCAGACGAGTTACAGAAACAAAATGCATTCTCACGTCACTAATTTAGAAGGGCAACGGGATCAGAGGAACAATTTTTTTCTGGACGCAAACGATAGAATGCCTCGCCATCACGAGAGGACTCGATAGACATCTTTGAGAAGCTCTGGAATCTATGCAACTGCCAAGTTAGTTATTCAATATTACTGCGTCTTGTTGTGTGTCTAAAATCAGACGTAATAGCTTCGTTGCTCTTCTGTCCTCTTACATTTCTTAACTCAGCATACGACAGCAAACTAAAAATTGGTCTCTAATTTAAGAGTGAATAGGTTTCTTCAAGTCAAACCTGTATTATATAACTACGTAGACCTCGAGATATGTCAAAAGCTTTGCCTATAGTCAAATAAAATTACAAGCTTCATGCGAACATTAAGGTTCTCTCATTTTACGTAAATAAAAAAAATCGTTTTCATTAACCAAAATCACTCTCGCGTAATTCTCTTCGCGTAATAAAGGTGGGGCGACGAAGAATTTATATAAAAAGGGGAAACCATGCGACCGAATATATTCAAAGGGATGTAATATACGAGCAAAGTTGGTACGAGACCGTGTGAATTACGAACCCACATTTTATTTCCATTTTCACAGAGCCCACTGCTTTCGTTTCTACCTGTTCGAATATGTTATGTCAATTAAATCGTATCCAATATCATTAGTGTACAGACGCTACGTAAAATAAATACATGTTTATATATATATAACTAGCTGATCCCGCAAACGTTGTTTTGCAAAAAAAATATTTTTAATTTTCAATTTAAAAATAAGGGTTGATCGTAGGGGGGTGAAAATTTAGGATTGTATGTATTTTTCTATGTTGTATCATAAAAAAATAAAAACAAAAAATTTCGTCAAAAAAATAAAAAAAAAATTTAAGGGTGAACAACCCTTATCACTTAGGGGTATGAAAAATAGATAGTAGCAGATTCTCAGACCTACTAAATACGCATATAAAATTTGGTAAAAATCGGTCAAGCCGTTTCAGAGGAGTTCAAGTTCGAACACCGTGACACGAGAATTTTATATATTAGATAGTATGATCATTAAAGCATCTATATGTACATATATATGTTGTTTTTAATACCTAAAGATCTGTTATTAGTCTCCGATCAAGTTTGTTTTATGTACTGTTTATTGTGTGACCTCAGATTAAAGATATGCATTGTGCTTTACTGTATTTTAAATACTAACCCGAAATTATTTCATCTATAATTTTTACAGAGAACTTAAATATAATAAGCATACATAATAACAATATTAGAAATGTGATGACATGAGATTAACACCACATAATTTATATATATATACACTATTAGCCTTATGTAGAATAATGTGAATGAAAGGAACTAAAAACAGTAACACAGTACTTATTTTAATCTATAGGAAAGAAACAAAAATATCCGACATAGCCTAACGGATTAATAAATATAAGTGGTAGTAAGCACACCTCGCGCTCAACACATAGCTGTTGGGAACATAACACTGTAACTGTAACAGCATTGGTCCACCTATAAGATGGACAGACGTTTTTGTTAATATTAAAAGATGTTGAAAACTTTTTTATTTTCATTACGTTGCATATTCCACACACATTAGCGTCCAAAAATTTTTTAAACGGTTTTATTTAGTTCGACCCGTACGGAATTTGTTTATTTGGGTGACAATTAGAAACTGAAATTTAGGCACCTTCCCGTTGTCAGATTGATCTGAAATTTGGTACACACATTTAATTTAGATGACAATACAATATAATAAAAACAATAACATTATCAATCTAAGATGGCCGCCGATACAAAATGGCGGATTACATATTTTTCCTTATCCCCCTCAATATGGATATCAAATGAAAAGGCTACACTAGTAAAACACGATGATTATGTCAAAATTTAAAATTCAAGATGGACGCCGTTCCAATATGGCGGACTAGGTACTTATTTTTCCACAACCACCATAATATGGGTATCAAAAAACCGTTTAACTTAAAAGTTTTTTAAATGTATTTATTTACAATAATGTTCAATATTTCCGAATCCATTTTTTTTTTCACTTTAACGTTAATTAAGTCTCTCAATCGATTATAACGACGCTCTAACAATGTCCAGTTCGTTTAAAACTACAATTCGTTTGACCGCTTCCTTATCCCTACTCTATATCGCCATCCTCAGGTCGTGCGCCAGTATCTGTGCGGCAGTTGCCGTATTTGCCACATCGATGAATCTTGCGATTGCAC
Source organism: Battus philenor (assembly GCF_028537555.1). Classification (NCBI taxonomy): domain Eukaryota; kingdom Metazoa; phylum Arthropoda; class Insecta; order Lepidoptera; family Papilionidae; genus Battus; species Battus philenor. The sequence continues at coordinate 14,463,118 of NW_027181673.1, read as the reverse complement.
CTTGAGTCTCGTCCGTGCAATACACGCATGAGTTCGTGTGACGTTATATTGCTACCGCATGTTGACACTGTTATACAGCCCGAGAGTCTTTATTGTTCGACGGACAGTAACCACCTGGCATCACCCCTGAGACTTGTGAAAGGTGAGCGCTTTTAAACTTGTCTCTGTGAAAAAGCCTTGGATAATGAGAACTAATTCATAGGCTTATGTGTGAGGTAGGTATAAGCTGTTTCTTCGTATCAGGATATTATTTCTAGAGTAATGATGCCTACTCAGGTAGTATACCACCTTCTTAGAATATATGCCCTTGATGTTGAATTCCAACTTCTTATATTGGACATCAGTAGGACGAGTTTATTTCTAGCAGTGAACTTTCTTTGATTGAAATATATAAATACATAAGAATGGCAAATTGTAATGGCAGACCATACAGCAAGAATGGGTGACAGTTGGTTTCTTAAGGTCCCGGGATTGGAGAACACGGACCGGGAAGGGAGACGTAGGACCCCAAGAGGTTAAAATTAATAAGAACATTAATAAGGTCATTAAAAGACGATGGATATAGGTCGATTCCCACCGGTCCTCCTGGATAACGATGATGAAGGCATATATCCAGGTGTAGATGTGCTAAGTCTGTAGTGATGACAATAACATAGTTCAATCTAAATCTATCTCAAATTCCATTATACCGTACTTAACAGAGTAAATATTACATAGTTCAAACATATAACCAACGATTAATGTAACCAAGGCAAGGATGTGTTTACATAGCTACAACGTTTTAGTCTACATTTGTCGTTCGCATACAGCCATGTGATTTCTTGCTCTTATGTTAACATTCTGTTTACTCTACAAAAGCTTATTTTGCGTTTGATTTCTATTTAAGTTGTGTTCAGTGTGTTTTTGCATTTACTGTTTAATATTTAAATTTTTTAATAAGTAACAGGTAAAGCCTGAAACTGAAAGGTCGAGGATAATTTCTAGTGAAAGTAAGAAGTTTATTATGCAAAACGCTTATACATTAATCATTACTGAATTACGTTTGTATTAAATATAAATTGCTTTTTTTCTTTAGTTATGATGGAATAGACTTTGTCTTCCATCATCAGATAGAAAGTTTAGATGAAGACGAAGGTGGTACATGCCCATCCATAAAGAAACCTGTTAGTCTACTCCTAAAGGCTCCAGAGTTCAACTCATCAGGAAAATTAGACCCAGGCAGGTCGTTCCAAATCTTGGCGACTCTCACCAAAATCGAGCTGTCAAACCGTTTAGTTCGACTTTTGGGTATGTCAACAACGTATGGGTGGAACTTTTGACAGCGCCTAGTAGTCCGATAAAGGAATATAGATGACTCAATCAGTTTAAAAAGAGCCTTCGAGCACTTAGTATACTTTCATATATAAATTATAATTTAACTATATTTCCTTGCAGAACTAGATTACTTAACCTAGCTCTGATGTTATGTTTATTACTTAATTGTTATCATAAGCATTTACGATATATGTTATATGAGATCATACTGTGATCAAAAAGTAAGGTGAATTTGTTTATAAAATATTAATTCATTATTTATTCTTCCAAATCAATTTCACCTACAAAGTAATCCTCATCCGATAAAACGCACTTTTGCCAACGCTTTTTCCTAGTCGTCGAAACAGTCGAAATAATCTTTTTCGGTATAGCATTTAAGACATTCTTTGATTCGATTTTCATCTCCTCAATTGTGTCGAAACGCCGTCCTGGTAATGTTTTTTTTAAGTTTGCTGAATAACCAGAAGTCACACTGAGCCAAATCTATGAAATACAGTGGTTTCGGAACGATGCGAGTCGAGTTTTTGACATCTTTTTTTTTAAATTGAGCGATTTTATCACCAATCGAGAATTGACGCGTTTGAAACATAAAATATCCTTCAAAATGATTTGGGCTAAGTCGGTAATATTCTAACTTTTGAACAAAAGACGCTTGACGAATGTTATAGATAGTCCTACCAACCTAGATATTTAATGGAATCAGGCATTACCCTGCAGAAGTCCATTCTAAGTAAGAAAATGACCAATACTTATCCACTTCCGCACATGCAGTGGTAGTCGTGCAACAAAGTGCACCGCCCGCCAGCCCGCTGATAAATGCGTAAGCGGCAAACAATGCGAATTACACAACTGCCGTCGTTAAATCACTTAACACGTGTTACAACCCTCCACGGGGCATCTTCAGGACTTATGTTACACCGATTAGTGCCTAACACAGAGACTCTGTACGGCACGGTGCACTTTGTTGCACGACTACCACTGCATGTGCGGAAGTGGCAAAATATTGATCCTTTTCCTCTTAACCTAGGACGAAAAATATCAGCTATCCTAATACTCGGAAGTTTTAAATGACTATTTTACATTACGTTTTGATCGCAGATAGAGAGTATTTAGTTGCTTACTTTAAAAGAATGCGTATTCATTCATTAATACATGTTAGCAGATAAACACCCATTGAAAGAGATCCAGAGATCTTCACGACGATTATGAAAAATTAAATGCACCTTTAAATTTCTTCCAAATTGCTTACAACATTACTGGGTAATCCTTATTTTTGAAACAAGGTAACAATGTGTCGATTCCTCATTTCCAGGGAGATAGGTAATAGGTGTAAAAGATGTAAGAGTGTATGTATTTTGGTATTACATTTGGTTTCACTTAATGTTAGGTACAACTTACATATCAATAATTTTACAGATAATTAATTATGTTATGATTATATAGTAAAAATAGATTTTTCAAAATACGGATTACAACATATTAAAATTAAAATTTTGTTTACTATCTGTTACTACAGAATTTTAACTGTCAGAAGTTATTGATCTAAACATATATCAGAGTGATCATTTTACATAGTATGTTTGGGAATAGGTGTAGAAACTTTGACATTATTTAGGTATATCCCCCTTAATATTTATCACCGAACATCCAGTATATATATACATATGTATATGTATATATCTGTGTATATTCTAATAAATAACAAAGCCGTAATATCCTAAAGAAATATAAAACCATCCTGTTCTTCGAGAATTACTTAAGATGAAGTAAGTTGTTCCCGTATACAACCTTTCGTACCAAAATAAATATCCAAAGTTTAACAAATATCCGCTATTTGTTCAGGGATACTTCGTTTCCATCGACGTTATACTTCGCTACCTAAGAAGATTGGTTTTTCAGTTGAAAAATGCTCGAGTTGAAATTTCAATCGTAAATGTCACACGGGGTGGAAAAGAAATTTTAATACTATTTTTTTTTCTTTTTCCATCACTTTGCAGAGAAATTTTGAGTTATATTGTCTTATATTCTTGATTTTATCTAATAAAACTACTAAAAATCAAAAGTATTGTGCGTATATTATAATGCCATTTTAAAAAATGTACACAAACGAGATTATTTTGTGTCGAAAGGTCTGCCTTTCTTAACTCCCCTGGCAACATCGGCATCTGACATATAAAGTCCCTCATCTTCTAGATTACAAAACACAACGCTTTTCTTAGTTGTTAATTATAAAACTGTTTGATTTTTCGCACTGAATCAACAAAGGTTTTATTTATTTCAGAGAAAGATACAGTGCCAATAATAAAGATAAAAATAAAAATCTTTTTAAAAAATGATAATAAAATATATGTTCAGTGTATAAACCACAAATACAATATAATTAATTAAATAAGATAGTGTTCATAAGGAAACTTGTTGTGGAGTTTCTTTCTGATTCTTTTCCACAGCTGCAACACCTTGCGAAGCTGAGTAGAGTCACAAATAAAATAGTTTATATATAGATAATAAGCTGACGATCAATAAGAGTTCTGTTAAAAGATCCTATTTTGAATAGACCTTATTTTGGTTTCGGGGGGGAATCTTCCGGACGTTCAAGATACCCGCCTCTGAGGGGAGGACAGGGGTATGTGGGATTCCTACCCACTACAACTCACCCCCCCCCCCCGGTGATCGCCCTCTGCGATATACAGGGGACCGCGGTATCTCCCGGTCAGGGATCGCCACACGGTCTTTCCTCGCGCCGTGCTATGTTTTCGATAGCCCGTTCCGGGGTATGTGTGGTGCTATCACGATGGTTCGAAACCACGTCGAACTATCGTCCACCTCAGAGTCGCCGAAGCTAGTGAGAGTTTAGGGCCCCCACCCTAAACTCTCGCATTTTAAATAGACTTATTTTATCTTTTTTACTTTACTAGACCGAATGAAAGATAAGCGAAAGCATTCGAAACCTTTAATTAATTCTTTATATAAGTAAGAAAAGAACCAATATTTAGCCACTTCCGCACATGCAGTGGTAGTCGTGCAATAAAGTGATAAATGCGTATGCGGTAAACAATGCGAATTACACAACCGCCACCGCCAAATTACTCAACACGTGTTTCACCCCTCCACGGGGCATCTTCAGGAGTTACGTTACACCGATAAGTGGCAAACACAGAGTCTGTGTTATATTAACCGTGGACTTCCGCGAGGTAACCTGATTCTAGCCTGATTCTATTAAATATTCTTTATATAAGAAAAAGACTTAATTTAATTACGAAAATATTTTTCTTCCAATGCAAAATAAAAACCTCCGTAAATGACTGTCATAATCTACGACTTCTCTTCTGTTCTACCTACGCGAGGACTAGCCACGCCGCGTCTACCGACAGTTCAGTTGCACCAGCTATGTACCCCACCATCACTCTAGACGAATAGTTCTTTGTACTTCTTCGGTTACCTTGGTTCTTCTGCGGGTCTCTTTACTTTTAATTCATTGCTCTCTTGGTGACCTATAGTGTGTTATTCCATTCTCTGGAAACTTGTTTGTGAGCAGTGGCAATCATATATAATTAGTGCACAAAGTGTTAATTATATAAGATCAATCGCAAATCACAGTCCTCTGCCGCTGGGCAGAAAATCTGTTACTGCACCCCTTATTACTACGCTAATTGAAAGTACAGTTTAAACAGATAAGCACATAACAAACAGATTTTGCATTTCAAAAGCCTTTGTAACATTGGCCCGTTGATAAAGTTTCACTCGTCTCACAACACAAATAAAAACATTGACTGTTGCGAAACAAAAAAACATACGTATAAACGCTTCGCTTCACCGTAATCCTTTGTTATAAGGGTTCATATTTCATAAATTCGTGCGTTGTGAATACATTTCTCTCTCGTAACGGGTAAGGGTGAATTTATTAAAATTCAACCGCTTTACCAACTTCACCGTGTCTTTTACACGGAGTGAACGACAGCATACGGTGAATTACAATGCGTGTCATATAAAATTTAAGCCTGTAAATACTGTGGCATATGTAATAAGCTACCGACATAAGCTTATGAACTGTTTTAATATATTTTAAAATGACTACGTTAGCCCGTGAAATGTTTTTAAAGGTCACACTGAAATGTTTATATCTTAGACTCGACTATCGAATGTAACGACATGAAATCCTGCAAAATAGTTGGCAGCTTGGACCTTTAGATTCTGAAGTGGTGACCAAACACCAGAAAAAAAAGTGTAGAAAGATCACCTACAATATGAACAGATGACATTGTTAAACCTCTTTCTACAGATCTTACAAGAAACACATTGGAAATGCCGAAATCTAGCAGTGAAGTATCTATAATTAAATGCAATATAGTTCAGTACCAATTAGTACATTACAATACAGTATAATACGGTACAATACCATAAAATAAAATTTTATCATTACTTATCTAAACAACTTCGTTTTCTCATAAGTTTCATTTTGTTAAAAATTGTGTGAAAGAAACTTTAAACTGATTGAGATTTCTTCTCTCTTTTATTTTAGTCAAGCAAGAAATTTAATACAGGCTCTTAACTTGAAAAGGAGTCATGAAACAACTTCTGGTGCTTCTAGCCTTCACGCATATAATATCTAGAATCATAAATACAAAGTACAGTACATTATAAAAATCAAAAAAAAATCATTTATATAAATAAAACTTATATATTAAAATACCGAAATAAAAAAAGCACTATCTTAATTACATTACAAGTAATATTCGCTTGTAATGTAAAATAATCTCATCACAAATATGTTAAAGCGAAAGACGGACTCGGTGTCGCTGGCACGAGGCTTCGCGGCAGGTAATTAACAAAAGTTACCCAACGAGACATGAAGAAGGCTATAAAATTAATTTCTCTGCAGATTTGAATTTGGAATAGGAAGACCATCAAGCGAATGCTTCAGCGGATGGTCTTTGAAAGTGGCAGAGGGCAGATGAGAATGGTATTAGAGTGGAATCTTTGGATCTGCAGACGCAGCATATGGCGTTCACCCCCAAGTAGAACTGACGATCTTGGGTCATCAGAAAATACTAGACAGAAACCGCTTTGAACCTATCCTTTTGTAAATAAGGGAGGCCTATGTCAAGCAATGGAGATACAGTTTAAATAATATTGATACTGTGTCTATCATTATTAAAAATACACATTCGTTGCACAAAGTTAGTGTAACATAATATTAATAATAACAGTGCACAAATTGCCCCACTATTGTGCACCAAAGGAAATTTTGCACGAACTTTGCACCAAATATGCACTAAATTTGCACCAAATTTGCACCAAATGTGCACCAAATATGCACGAAATGTGCACTAAATATGCACCTAATATGCACGGGTTCCGTTTTCCCTTTTACGAATAGATATTATATAGCTCAAGTCTGTAATTACGTTATAGGAAAGTGAAAACTAAGTTAACACGTAAAGTCGTCGGTCACAGAGAACATGATTAATTAAGTTGGCGAATGTCTCGTCTTAAGTTCAGTACAACCGTAGTTCATTGCGAACTTATAGCTTTGCTAATCTGCAAAATACATAGTGCTTCACTTATAAATTTTATAAACATAAGTTATATATATGATCGATTCTTTCAACTTAAAGATTTGTGCAATATAATTATATACTTAGCTCAAATTAAATGTATATTATTAAATAAATATTAATATAACATTCAAGAGATTTTTAGTTAATATAAATGCGTGGAACTAAGTTTATTGGCTCATTTACATCGTTGATATTATAATGTATTTACATGTGAGAAAAAATATTAAATTTCATTCAAAAGCGCAACTGTTGAGTTTCAGGCCGACTTCTGTAAAGATCAGCATTCCGATCCGGTGGTAGCTTACTACTTATGTTAAAATAACTGACGATTCTAAAACGCATATAAATATCTACTTGAATAAAGGTATTTTGAATTTTATTTTAATTGCTAAGTGTATCGGAAGCTTTTATGATTCTATTGTCAAATTATACAAAGAGAAGTTTACACTTAATTGTCTAAAATATTTTGTTCCTGTAAATTTTTGTGAACTAATATAACATATGTAAAACCAAAATGTACTGCTTAAACTTCTAAATGACCAAATTTCTACCTAATCAATTTAATGACATGTAAGGTAATAAAATGATAAAAAAAAACTTAAAGTTATGATGAAGTTAAAAAATAATCCAATACCGTGATCACTTTAGAAGATACAATTTTACTTAGTTAACAGTGGTAGCTTAACGGTTGAGGATTGAGACTTGCGATCGTAAATCACGGGTTTGATTCATACTTTGTGCAATTATTATATATGATTTCCACTGCTGACAACCAAGTTGTCATAGAATGAACTGCAGCATACTTTACCTAACATAATACCGCACTAATAGCCACCCTGCCCACCAAGCGTAGCGATTATTGTATATGCCACTATAGATACCTTTTAGGGAGGCTTTTGCCTTGCTATGGGCGGTTATAGGCTGTTAAGACGATGAAAGTTAAAAGGTTTTCAGAGCAATAACTCGAACCATAATTACCCTAAAACTGAGCCTACATTATTAATGTAATAACGTAAACCAAGTCGCTTGATAGAATACATTATTATGCTTTGTACAAATTAATGGATTACTCCGAAAGCCTCCACCGATAGTGTTTACTGATAGATTGGGCGACCACATTATAAATTAATATTATATTACGGAGCGCCGGCGTGCGGGCAAACGTGTATCAAAACACGAGACCGCTTCTGCAATTAGTGGTAGTGAATTTTATATTTGTTTTCACAACATGAATATAAATAAACAGTATATAAATAACAGGAACATATTCCATATTTAAAATATATTCAATTTATGTTAATGGTATTAAAATCAACCAAATATAACAGTACAAATAAAAAATGTAACTATTTAAATATAGAATACGAAAAATAAATTGTTGGAAATTACATTAATCTCTCTCTCACTCTTTCACTCTCACTGTGTTTTTATTTGTGGCCCCCATTATTAGAGGCCTCTCGTTCCCCTATCCTTGAGAAGGACAGGGTCGTTTTTCGTCAAATTATTTTTTTTATTGTTCTTTTCATTTTCATTCTCTACTATCATTCTTCACATAATCTATAGTTCCATTCTTTCTTTTCCACAATTCATTCTACCTTTCTCTTTCGTTCTAATTCTCATTTATACATCGCCTTGTTATTTCTCTATTTTACAATTTTGTTTACATTATTTCACTTTTTATTACAGTTTTATGCTTACTCTATTACACTGTTTTACTTGTTTATTTTTGTAACATGATTAACTATTACTTTACAAAAACTGAGAAACGTTTCCCTATTTTTAGCATCTTCTAACATAGAGGTTGATTTCCTCATTTATTTTTACGGTCAACCGGTATTCGGAGTCGACCCGGAGTCCTCCGAATGCGGGACAGTGGGTTACCAGGTGGACCACGGTTTGATCCACGCCCGGTTCACAGAAGCACGAAGGGTTCTCCTTGAGCTTAAGCCGGTGAAGTTACTCAGAGAACCCATCGTGCCCCGTAAGGATACTCTCTCTCTCTCTGTGTGTCAAAGTCGATGTGGTTAAACTCGCAGGCCGTTACAGATTCGTCGAAATTAGTTACATTTACCAAAATCCAGGTAGGCCGAAACGAAGGTAGGCTTTACCCGTTTATTAAGTCTAGATATTTATATTCAAAGTTACGGGAAGTCGCTGGTTGCCAAAAATACAAGATAGGTGATGTCAATCTTTGGGGGAGGTCAATGCCTTGCAGTGATAGTTTATCGGCTGACATGAAATAAATATAATATATACCATAATACTTTATACTTTATAATATATACCATATACCATAATACTTTTATAAAAAAATATTATTTCATTTTTATTTGCATGTAAACATTTTATAATCATAATAATATTCTAAATATACGCAATTTATCTATTGAAGGCAGGTCGTTCCAAATCTTGGTGATTTTCGCTAAAAACGTGCTGATAAACCATTTAGTCTGACTCTTGGGTATGTCAACAATGTATGGATGAAACTTTTGCCTGGGCCTGGTAGGCCGATAAAGGAATGGAGATGGCTCAATCAGTTCGATAAAGCCTTCGAGCACTCACCAAATTGCATCCTATAAAAAACCGATAAACTCTAAACTAACTCGACGACGATGCTCAAGGGTGTGTAGTCTGCTATTTGAGAGCTTTTCGTGAACCTTCAATTTGTAATTTTATCTTCAACGGTTGCCAAAACAATGCCCACAATCAATAACATTTCATTAAACAAGTAAGGTACACTCGAGTGTAACATTAAATCAATTAACGTCGAAGTATAAAGGCTACAAGAGAAACTTAGGCAGACCGCGCAATGCACTTGAGTGTAATAACTTCATATTATTGTTTAAAAGTTGCTTAAGTAATTAACAAGTTATATTTAAAATTCGAAACATAGTTACAAAGTCATGCAGATTTTTATACGCAGTATCCTTTTAAATTATGTATTTAAAAATAAAGGTAAAATAAAACTGTTTTATAAAGATTAATAAATATATATACCTAGTCAAGCCATAAATTCTGTTACTGGCAGCTTATATCCATTTAAAAAAAAAACAATTTGAATTTCGAACCTTTGCTTCTGCGGTAAAAAGTAGACTTCTTTTCCGCTATTACTGTATATTGTTAGTTTAGAAATAATTTATTTTTAAAATGGAGTGAACACGAAAGAGAATATGATTGCAGTAATTGCACTATACAAAGTAGGCAAGGAGCCAGCCGATATTTTTAATACATTGAAAAAGCTAGGGATTAGCCGAATGTTTGTGTATCGTACCATACAAAGGGTCAATTAAACCATGTCTGTTGATGACCGCGAGAAATACGGCCGACCGCGGTCAATTCGAACAAACCAGGCTGTTAATGCAGTCAAGGCCAGAATTCGTCTAATTCCCACAAGGAAGCAGAAAATCCTTTCAATAAAAAAGATAATCCCACCAAGGATACCTTCTCGCATTGTCAAACAAGATTTAAGTCTAGGGGCTTACCAGAGATACACAGGACATACCTTAAATCGGGCACTAAAACAAGAGAGTGTCGAAAGATCAAAAATGCTGTTACATCAAAACGCGGACGAAAAAAAAAATTTTCTTTACCGATAAAAAAAATTACAATCGAGAAGCACTACGACTAATAAAATGATCAAGTGTGTGCACACAACTCTAAAGAAGCTTCCGAGGTAGTGGCCAAAGCTCAGCGAGTCCATAATCCAACAAACGTCATAGTTTGGTGGGGTGTCTCCTATCAAGGGATTACAAAACTCCATTTATGCGAGAAAGGAGTGAAAACTTCAACCAAAGTGTATCAAGATACCGTGTTAGAAGCTGTAGTTAAACCTTTCAACAACACCTTATTCAAAAACGAAGTGTGGACATTTCAACAGGATTCAGCCCCGGGTCATAAGTCACACACTATCCAAATTTGGCTTGAGAAAAATATTCTAGACTTTATAAAGGCTGATGATTGGCCTTCGGCTAGTCTGGACTTAAACTATTTGGACTATAAATTGTGGTCTGTGCTAGAGGACATGGTCTACTCTAAACGACACCCAAATATTGAGTCGCTCAAGAAATCTTTGGAGGCAGCATTGACCAAGTTTTCAATGGAAACTACGTGAATCCATCTACGCATGGCCCGACCGTTTAAAAACGTGCGTTAAAACAGGTGGACACTTTGAATAACTAGTTTAATACGTTAACATATCTTTTTAACTCTACATAAACTAATATATAAAATTCTCGTGTCACGGTGTTCGAACTTGAACTCCTCTGAAACGGCTAGACTGATTTTTACCAAATTTAATATGCGTATTCAGTAGATCTGAGAATCGGCTACTATCTATTTTCTATACCCCTAAGTGATAAATGTTGTTCACACTTAAAAAAAAATTTTTATTTTTTTAACGAAATTTTTTGTTTTTATTTTTTTATGATACATCATACAAGAATACATACAACCATAAATTTTCACCCCTCTACGATCAACCCTTATCTTACATTTGTTAATTAAAAACTTTAATTTTTTTTTTGTAAAACGACGTTTGCAGGATCAGCTAGTCATATATAAAAGTTTAAAATATTTTTTTTTTTTTTAGAAATTATCGAATATTTTCTTTGTAACAGAACTAATGGCTAGATTAGGTATATATACCTTATCCGCTTGTTTCAGTAAGATCGGTATCTTCATGTGTGAAGTGTCGAACGGATTTAATCTGACTAACCTTGAGGACTATGTTCGCTCGGATGTTTCGTCTTGACTCTTTTAATCGACATCAGTTCAAGATTCCTATCCTTCCTTGTCTTCTTATCTTGTCTCTGCGGACTGGTTTCCGCAACGATTGGTAATGGTTTCATTTTGCGTTAACTGTACATCATATATAAGATATGTAACAAAGTAGAACAATAAATCTTTTTTGTTTTTTTCAGCCGAGGGTTGCACACCTGAAGGCATTTCTGCTTGCTGCTTCCTTCTGCTGCTTCCTTTTACATACCACGAAGACCGGTCCTGCACTGCCTGTATTCAGTCACTTTCCACGAGCTTAACTATTTCGTCGGTCCACTTCGGCGACCACGAACCTTTCGACCACAACAGCCACCGTTACATGAGCGATTTCCATCCACTGCTACTTCATACGGGCAATTCTTCGAGCTCATCATTTCTGACTCGATCTAGCAGCAAAATTCCGGGTATAGCTCTCTCCATCGCTCTCTGAGTAGCTTTGAGCTTTCTTATGTGACCCGTACCATATGTATACACCTATCCCCCGATTTACACGATACTCGTTTTACACGTTTTCGCTTTTACACGGTTTTCAAAACATGTTTTTTTTTGTTATAACCGATTTTATTACCATCTCTCACAATGTAAACATTTCTGCTTCAAACATCGAATCGGCACAAATAACTTCGAGTGATGAAAGTAAATTCGAACCTCGAAGTGATTCGAATCGGTTCCGAAAAAAAGAATGAAAGTAATTTCATTTTTGTTGTTCTGTTTAATGTATTGTAATTAAATAAAACAAAATAGTGTTTCCGTAATATATTTAATATTTTAACTTTGTCAATGCATTTTCTTATTTCTTTGTACACCTATAATCATTGAAAAAAATCACAACTGTTAAATAGCAAAATCATGCATTTTCTACAAGTTTTTCGATTTACACGGTTTTGACTTGAAAATTTTTAATTTTCGATTTACACGTTTTTCTCAGGAACGTATCTACCGTGTAAATCGGGGGATAGGTGTATATAGATAGATATATATTTTAAATATTATCATTTTATTTCGAGAGCCAAAGATATCACTCTAATAACGAGATATGAATAGTGCAGATTTAAAAATATTAAAAAAATGATTTAAGGTAAGTTACAAGCGGCAGACCCAATAAAATAATTTCATTCGCAGATAGAGTGCGGCGAATCGATGCAAATAGCCGAGGCGCGAGTTGAGTATAATCCAATTCTCTTTATAGCCACCTGACATTTAGAACGTGATGAAAAGTCATAATGCTAGGTCCTTTACTGGCGCACGTGTATTGAAATGTCTAATACAATTGGAACTGATAATAAAGCGGAAAAACTTATAGCTCTGTACGCTATTTCAAGTATCGATAATATCAGAAACTTTATGTACATTCTTATAATTATTTTGATAAGAAAAAAACTTAAGTTACTAACGAGAAATTACATGTCGAATTGAAAGCGGAACAGCGTTCGAGAATGTCTAAAACATCTCAGCAAAAATACAGTTATACTACAAGACGAAGGTCTTTCACCTGTGTGTGTTTTCAATGATGATTTAGATCAGTGATTCCCAAAGTGGTCTATATCGACCTCTAGGGGTCTATGATAACCTGCAAAGGGTCTACGTTAGCGAAAAAAAGTTTTGGGGTCCATGAAATGAAAATGGGGGTCCACAATAGTGGATCTCAACTCACACTGATAGTACCTATTTACTTACATCATACTATCTTATAATATCAAAACATTTACATTATTTATAAAAGTACCTATGAAGTAAAAAATTTATTATATATGTTTATAAAATTGTGTAAGTTGTAGAATGTTGGTATTCGCTTTGTGGTCGCAATACATTTTGAACGTAAACTAAACTTCACTACAGTTAGAAATTTACAGGAAATCAATATCAGGTAAGTAGGGGGTCTACCCAACACGCAAAACATGGCAAGGGGTCTACGACACAAAAAAGTTTGAGGAAATCTGATTTAGATAATCGCGCTTATGGTGGGCCTTATAAGAAGGCTCAGGGTCATCCAGAGAGCAACGAAGAACTCTGCTCGGAGTTTCGCTGCGAGATCGATTTTAAAAATAGAAGAATCCACAAAAGAACGAAGATTACCGATGTTGCACGAAGGATAGCTCGTGTGAAGCTCTGACCGTTCTGGCTGACCATGGGACGGTAGACACGGCGTGGGTAAGCCTGCCACTAGGTAAACCGACGACAGTTCAGGTTGCAGAAAGTTGCAGGCAGGAAAAGACTGACCATCACAGCGATCTTTGAGGTCCATGCCTAGGAATTGGCCTGTATCGGCTTAAATGACAAGTATACTTAATACGAAACGTTGGAATTTGTTCGTAGGCAACTGTGTACGGTTTTGTAATATTTTATCTTTTAACGTCTTAAAGTTGAATCTTTAAAAATAAACTCGTCTGAATTTATTGTAATAATAAATATGCATTTGTAGCTCTCGGAAGATTATTTTAAATTCATTCATCATTTTTTCCTATGTCCCCAAGATGGGGCAAAGGGCATCCATTGTACGTCGCCATCCCGAGTTGTCTTATGTCTCGCGCTTTATTTCGCTACACTTCATTCCAACAGCCTTTACTTCTGCAGTGATCGTCCGCCGCCAGGTTTGCTTTGGACAGCCAGGTCTTGGCTTTCCTTGAGGATTCCATTCTAGGGCTTGCCTCGGTATGTGATCAGGGTCTCTTCGGAGCATGTGGTCTATTCAGTTCCACTTGCAGCGTGTGATCCGCTCACCGCAGCGTTTCCACAGGTCTACGTTGAAAACTTTCTCAGGCCAGTATATACCGACAATACGTCGAAGACAGTTGTTAATGAAGACTTAGAGCCGACGCGTGGTATCTTTAGTAACATTCCACGTCTTGCATCCTCATATAACAACACGGTTTTCACATTGGACGGGAATATTTTGAGCTTAACTCTTCTAGTCAGTTTCCGTAATTGCCATACAGAACGGAGCCGCACGAAGGCTGCCTTTCCCTTGGAGATTCTCGAAGCAGTGTCCTTTTTATATTCATTAATAATATTAAAAGGTCCTGTTTTAAATGATTTTTGTGTTCATCGTCAATGTGATTCTGTTTTCTGACTAAAAACATTTCTTTGTGCATAAGAAAATGAATAAATATATGTCGGTGTGACTGAGGTAAACAATTGAACAGTAGAGTTAGAGAACTGAGACATAGTATCGTATATGGTATAAAATAAATATCTTTGGAGAAGGCCTGTGCTTTGTAGTGGACCATGTAAGACTGGCAATCGAGCGAAGCCAGGTACAAAGAGGCTTTCACTTCGCCCTCAGCGATACCCTCATCTGTTCATTACACAACAGCTTCCCACATCTGTTAAATTATAAAACACTAAACATCCTAAGTCATTATTTTTTGTATCCTAGATCATAAAATTAATTAGCCTTTTGTTATAACCTATATTTGTATTCAACGCAAAAGAAAAGTCATCGACCGTGCAAATACAAATCCTGTAATGAGGACTCAATTGAATTTATGACCGCAATGGTTAAGCAAATTACATTTCAGTACACGCTGTGATGGATATCATCATATCATACCTAGACGGACATAAAAGAATCTCTTTTAAGAACATCTAAATCAATTTTCAAAATTTATTGCTAATTTTCCCACTCAAAACGAAGGTCGAGAGGTTTACACAAACATTGGGACCCTGATTAAATTGGGCAGTGAGCCAAGAGAATGCCAGATCACACGCGATTTATTCTCATGGTCCCCAAACTTACATATATATGTGCATTTATATTTCACAAGAAAATTGTTTCTGCAATTCGTTTTACGCGACATAATGAAACAATTGTCTATAATAATACTGTGATAACACATGATATATTTGAACAAAAATTTACAATTTTTATTTAAAGATTAAATTTATTCATTTTTTCTTGTATATTTATCTTAAAATTTATTTCTTTCAGGGCCTCGAGACTAAATTCTGAAACCAGGCATTACCAATAGAACAGAAACTTACTTTCCCGCTTCTGGACTCAATCAATTTCGTATCACATTGAAGGGAGCTAGACATCCAATATTTCTGGCCTCATTGACAAGATTAATTGCTTAACGAGCCATTGAGATATTTATGCTAAGAATTTCTCTATGATATCCAATTAGGAAAAAGGAGATTCGTAGAATAAATATGTCTTTTTTTTTGTTTCAGTGGGGAAAATCTTCCAGTATTCAAGATACCCTGACTCTGGGGGGAGGTCAGGGGTATGTGGGACTCCTACCCACTAACCCCCCCCCCCCCGGTGGTCGCCCTCTGCGCTAAACGGGGGACCGCGGTATCTCCCGGTCAGGGATCGCCACGCGGTCTTCCCTCGCGCCGTGCTATTTTTTCGATAGCCTGTCCCGGGGTATGCGTAGTGCTATCACGATGGTTCGAGACCACGTCGAACCATCGTCCGCCTCAAAGTCGCCGAAGCTAGTGGGAGTTTAGGGGAATAAATATGTCTGTCATAACCTAGCCACATAGCTGCCTTGCCTGGGGCCAGGTGAAGAAAAAACCTTTTGTATGTTAAATAAATTATAGCAAAGATTTTTTACTCTCTTTAGAGTTTTACAGGAGTAAATATTAAATTATTTAAGAAAATTAATTAATAATTCTATTTTAATAATTGTAAACATTTGAGTAGAATATCAATTCGTATTAACCATCGCATTGCGGAGCTCTTACGTCATAAATGTGGGCCGTAAAATGTCCACTGCTGGGGATAGACTTCCCCTCTATATTTTAACGACAGTTCAGTGTTGTTTTTTAAGTTATAAGATTAAGATCTACGATCAGTGATACAAAGTGACTACTTGGTAAGTTATATGGACAGTGATTTCTTGAGCGATTTGGAAGCGTAGTTTGGACTAAGCGAAATATAATTTGTATTAAAGTAGAGTGACCACCTGATTTGTGAATAATGGACTCCTTGTGGACCAGTGGTTTTTTCTATTTCGAGTCAGAACCCACAGTACGTAACAATACTGTTACTCTGTTTAATCCATTTCTTAACGTTTATATATAAGCTGGCATAATAATAGCCGGAGGTGTACACGTGTAATAGGCAAGGCTTATTTAATATTGTTTTATTCTTTACTGAACTAATGTAAACTTATCTTATCTTCTATCGCTGCCGTGCTTATTCTAGTTTAAATAAATAAATGACTACTAATAAAGTTCATTATACCATCTATTGCGTGTTTCAAATGTAAGAGAATGATTGCATATATTGGAACATCTTTGCGCCTTAGGTACAAGCCGACAGCCCGCTTGATCGTACCTAATTAAAAGTCTACTATTTAATTTGTAGCGACTGATTGACCAGCGGTGGAAGACTGAGATTTGCGACTGTAGGACACGGGTTCGGTTCCTGAAATATGATCTTATATAATTCACAATTACATTATTTAAATAGGATTGCTACAATTCACAAAGAAGTTTCCAGAGATATACAGATATACCCAAGTGTGGCGATTATGGTATATCACGCTATATTTTTGGGAGAGACCAAAGCCTTCTAGGCCGTCTATCAGCTGAAATACTGAGAGAGATGCTAACATTGTTCCGAGGTACCTTCAAACTTATTAATTATTATATATAATACAAATTCATTTTATGTTATTTTAATTTATTCTCTACTATGGACAGAAATAACTAGTTTCTCGCTGTTATTCTAAGGCAGTCAAAACTAATTCGTCAAAACGTAATATCACATCGGTTTTTACGTATCTTCTCACGTAACAACCTATTTAAGATAATATCGCTCATTTATATTGTAAAAAAATGGTTTTAATATAGTGCGCTCAAATAGCTCTCAAAGCATTCCACAAAGCCTATTTCTTCGGGCGTTCTGCTTCCGCAGTTTTATTGGATTCTCTGTGTCTTTACACCCATTTGTTGACACGCCACAAAGAGAATTCATTGAAGTGTTAAGGGATAAGAGATTTGTTATTATTGCTTTAACAATTTTCCTTCAGATATGAGGATTTATCGTCTTCAAACCGTACTGTGTACAAAAAAGTTTTAATAGCACGTTTCGAATAATTCAATTTCACTATTCGTGTCTTCGACTCGTTTGAATGTATATTCAAAACATCTTTATTCGAGTAAGTATTTACTACTTTTGAATTGTCAATTATTTTTAATTGTCAGTTTAAAAAGAATTTCAAATGAAAACAACAAATCTTATTTCACACATTTTGATCAGCTAAAATACTGTTTTAAATACAAATTTATTTCTAATACTTTTAAAAGATAAAAGGTTGTTTAATAATATCTATTTCTTGAATCAAACTGTAAACAATGACAATTGGCCGGATTAACCTTAATTTGTTTATGCATTTTAAATCTCGATTCTATAAGCTTATAGGCGCCCACTACAAAGCATGGGTCATCTTCAAAGATAGCAACGACGAATCGTCGGCATTGACCACTTTAAACGAGATATTCTTTCAACTACATCGGTAACCTTAGAAGTAATATAATAGGGTAATTAATAAATACTTTTTTTAGAGCAGTGATAGTCCAACGATAGAGGACAGAGACTTCGATAGTAGGTCGTGGATTTAATTCTCGAAATACAAACATATATATATAGTTCACACTTTGTCCTTGCTTTGTATAGGATTACCATTGCTTTCAAACAGTTTCCAGGGGATGGGCAGTGTCGTTCTTTTCGTACCATAAGACCACATGTTCGCAAACCCGTCTACTAATACTAAAAAGTGTGGCAATTATGGTATATATCCCCATAGATATTTTATGGGGCTTGCAGTGGGTGTCTAGAAGGAAACGACTCTGATTTATATTTTGTTTAATTTCATAAGTATTGAATCCCTTCTAGATTGAAGGGTTCTTCCATCTTCCTTCATATCCTGTTCCTGTCCAGTATGATTCAGTACTATTATTTTTTGTTGATCTATGACTACATCCTATTATTGTTAGTCTACCGACTCGTCGCTTTAATATGATAATAAATACATCAAGTTACTTTAAAAAGTAAAGTTTAAGGTTGTGCAATCATTTCCTCGATACAACTATAAAAGTTGGCTCAAGAAGGACATAGAAATAACATTTGAAGTGGAAAATTACCATACTAGGTCATACCTTATTAGGTCAATGTATTCTATAAGTGAAATTTGCCGGAAATGCAATTATAATTTACGGAAGCACTCAAAGCCTTAAGTATCTCTTGTTAGGGTACATCTGTATCGGTTGCCAAGTTGGTTAAAGTTACTATTATGTAAAAATAGTTGTTATATATATTTATATATAAGATTTAAAAGCTTGAAAGTATAGCTTATTTGCTGTCTATAGTATACATTACAATGTAATAATAATATAAGTAAGAAAATTTGTTTTAAAAATTCGGATTATTATTGTTGTTTTCAGTCGATGAACGCCCATTGTAGGCTTCTCTCAAAGATATCTATAGGGTATATATCATAATCGCCAC
This sequence comes from Battus philenor, assembly GCF_028537555.1. Lineage (NCBI taxonomy): Eukaryota > Metazoa > Arthropoda > Insecta > Lepidoptera > Papilionidae > Battus > Battus philenor. The sequence goes on along the minus strand of NW_027181673.1, from coordinate 14,444,014 downwards.
GCTTGGCAGGTGGTTTGGCAATTGCAGCGGTATTATTGTACGAAGAGGATGCTGTCTTTACACTGTAAACTTATCTGTGAGCTGTTACAATCTTATATAATTTACGCGCAAAGTGCTCCTGCATTATTCTAAAAACCGTACTACAACTGCGACTTTACAATCACAAGCAAGAAAAGGACCAATATTTAGCCACGTCTGCACATGCAGTGGTAGTCGTGCAACAAAGTGTACTGCCCGCCAGCCCGCTAATAAATGCGTATGCGGCAAACACTCAATACATGTTTCGCCCCTCCACAGGCCATCTTCAGGAGTTATGTTACACCGATTAGTGCCAAACACTGAGCTTAGTAAGTCGTCGATTGTTATTTATATGCCACCTCCTCCCCCACTCCAACTCAATTGAGTGTGTAGTAGTGAAAACACTTTGTTGTACGACTACCCCTGCATGTGCAGAAGTGGCTAGATATTGGTCCTTTTCTTGCTTAGGATAGACTTCCGCAAGGTAACGCCTGATTCCATTAAATATTTACAATCACAAGTCTCAATCCTTTACCGTTGAGCTATCATTACTTAAAGAATAATTATCATCATCAATGCAGTCGTGCATCCACAGCTGGATAGAGAACTCATAGAACAAGATGGAAATGACATGCATCCAAAGTCCTCTTTCTACCTTTTTGGATTGTTGTAATTATGACCGCAATAAAGAATAATAAGAAAGAAGAATTATAAGAAAGTGAAAGCGTACTCCAGAAAATCGATCTGAACACGATTCTGCTCTAATTGATAACGATGCATGGGAAATTCTCCAAATACCTGGATAAATTCGAACTCGAAGACAGTACCTCGTGTATCCGTAAGCCAGCAGTGGACCAAACCATGATTCACGCAATCGCTTGGTGTCTCATCTTTTGTGGCATAAAAACAGATGTATAAATCGAATTGGGACACAAAATAGACAGTGGCAGCATTCTGAACAACTCCTTGGTGAGGGACGTTGAAAACCACCACAGTTTCTTGCAAGGTCCAAAAATTATTATAAAGGAAGTAATAAAAATAAAAGCCAGGTCAGGCAAACAAATAATCAGGTACATAAATATAGTTATATAGAAAGAAGACATTAAAAATTAAAATCATAAATAAATGCTATTGCGGAATAATCAAACGAGAATTGTTAAAGAAAATGTAAAGAATAATATTACAAATGAATATTTATTGTAGTAATGTGGTGAATGATTAACGGCGATACATAATAAATATATAAATAAAAGCGATAAAAAGATAGGATGCCAGACATTGTGAAGGACGAAAGAAGAAAAATAAATAATACTGAACTAAAATACTTAGTGAAAACAAAGTCTCTGTCACAAAAATGATCGGGAAACGAAAGTTCACAGAGAGACTATAAAAAACACGGGAAAGTGATTACATAAAAAATTAAACCAGATTTAGTTTGCTGTAGGCTATTCTCAGATCAGGATACTAAAACCCATCTATGTTCAGTTAAAAGTATCAACCAGGTGTCTATAAAATGAAAATCAATTTGATTGTAGTTTCTATCAAATTGAACTCTTTTGATATTTTCGTCTTGTACTCTTATCTTCATAACAAATGTTCTTGATCAAAATTTTTGTTCTGCGTGTGTTTTATGTATACATTTCGTAAAGATTTTTATCTAAAAATATCTTTTAAATGGACCCCTGTATATATTTTTATTCGTGATAAATACACTTCCAATAAATTCCTTGTTTAAGTAATCGCGTTGAATTGAATAAATCGAATCAGATTTATTCGCACTGCAACGTTTTATTCTGTATGCAAATTGTATTAAGTTTGCATATTGCAAATATTCCGCTTATAAAGACATGCGTTTTAATTTCAGCCGTAGGACGTCTAAAACTGGACATGGGCTTTCCTCTCAAACTTTACAAGATCGTATATCACCCTTGAAGGCGGAACAGTCTTACGCTGTGTTTACCAGTTCTCATCACACCAGAGACTTACCATTGATCATCTGTTCTATGCGCTATGTGGCTTTCAATTTACAAACCCCCTGAACTATGTCAGCTATTATCGATTATCAACGTATCTGATTTATAAATAAAGAGATCCGTCTTCCATTGCTCCTACTATTGTACAAATCAGGGGTGACCAACCTTTTAAAACAACGCGCAAATTTAAATTTAAAAATTTTGCAAATAATGTAACACTTATTAATAATTTACAAAACTTTAAAGATTAATTAAAATAAGAAAGTATATAAATTTAATTCAAAATAACAATAAACAAAGTAAGAACGTAAAAACTAATATATTAGAAAATATTAATGAGAAGTTTGACATAGTTTTTTTCGATATAAGCGTATATATGATATATAAGCATCTATTCGTGGTTATAGGTGGTTATTATTTTAATTAATTTTAAAACAATGTAATTATGAGAGAAAATTTATGAATTAAATTCAATTTTAGAAATGCTTAGCGGGTCGCATAAACATGTTTAACGATCCGCGTGTTGGTGATCCCTGTTTTTGAAAATGATCACTGAAGAACATAGTAACTCGTTTTAAATACGAGGGTGAATCAAAAAATTCTTGGAATCAATATTAAAAAATGAAAAGATTTAAATAATAATATTTTATTTTTCTACATAATCTCACTCCAATGCAATGCATTTAGAATAACGCGTTTCTAACTTCCTTATTTCTTGTAAAAAAAAATTATTTTCTTGACTCTCGAAAAAGTCCTCTACGACAGCTATAACCGCGTCATTATCGTGAAATTTTTTTCCACGAATTTCCTCTTTTAATTTTGGAAATAAGTGAAAATCACTTGGGGCTAAGTCCGGAGAATATGGTGGGTGGTCAAGGAGATTGAAGCCAGCACAGCGGATTGCGTTGAGCGCAACTTCCGATCGATGAGCAGGAGCGTTATCTTGAAGGAACAACACGCCCAACGACAGTTTTCCACGACGTTTTTCTTTAATCGCTTCACGCACTTTCGGGATTAAATTTGCATAATAGGGTCCAATAATCGTCTGGCCTTTTGGCATGTAATCAATAAAAAGGATTCCTTCACTATCCCAGAACACAGAGGCCATAACTTTGCCAGCGGTAGGAGCAACTCGAAATTTCTTAATGGATGGAGAGGATGGTCGTTTCCAAGACATGCTTTGTCTTTTAGTTTCAGGATCAAAATGGTGGACCCACGTTTCATCCATGGTGACAAGACGACGGCAAAAATTATCCGAATCACGCTGGAACATTTCGAGATTACGCTTGGAAATTTCCAAACGTCGCTTTTTGTTTTCGTCGGTTAACATTCGTGGCACCCATCTTGCAGACACTTTTTTGAACCCCAGTGAATCAATTAAAATGGATTGAACGCTACCAAAAGATATCTTTAGGATCTCAGCTATATGTTTTGTAGTCATTCTTCTACCTTCCAAAACCAGATTCTCAACCTTTTTGACATTTTCTTCTGTAACGGAGGTTGAAGGCCGCCCAGAACGCGGGTCATCTTTACAGCTTGATCTACCTCTTTTAAATTCAGCCACCCAGTACGCAACCGTAGAATAGGGTACAGCATCACTCCCTAATGTCTGCTGAATGTCCAAAAAAATTTCCTTCGTAGACATTTTTTTCAAACTGAGATATCACCGCACGTAACTCACTTTTATCCATAATTTTGACTTTTTAGCAACTCGTTGCACAAAAAAATTTATTACATGCGAACGAACTGACAAAAACAAGTGACAGTCTGCATAAATATAGTGTGATAGACACTCTTTACTTTGAATATCGAACTTGATCCAAAAAGATTTCATATATATGCACTTCTAAGAACTTTTTGATTCACCCTGGTATAAGGATGTTATTAAACGGGAGCTGATTTGATTATAACTTTGTTTTTCAGTTTATCAAACTGGGCTCATCTGGCATACACAAGTGACTACTGAAAATGATCCTAAATGGATAAGCCGTCGGAGAAAAAGCGTTTTTGCAAATATTATGTACATACTTATTACGTAATAAAATGTATGCGACTGTACCATTTATACATGTGTTACGTTGTGTTTGACTGACTTTGATAATATTAAAAAATATTAGATTTTAAAAACAAAAACATACCAGTTTAATTTTTTGTTTCGTGACATTCTTCTTTTCTTTATGTCGCAACAAATGAATCTAATGAAGAAATTTAATACGATTTGAAATTTTAATTTAAAAAGGACAAATAAAACACAAGTTTCGTAAACTTTGAGACTTTTATTAATCTGATAAAGTATTAGTAAAAGTAGCATATAGGTTCGTTGTCATTGTCGTTTTTACCCTTCCACTGCAACCTCAAAGGTAGCGTAGACTACGCATACCCTGTGATGGGCTATATAAAATAGGAAAACGAGGAAAATCGTGGTGATCCCTGGCTATGAGACACCGCGATGCCCCACAGCGCGCAGAGGGCGATCACAGGGTAGATTTACTAGGTAGGAACCCCATATAACCCTGTCCTCCCCCCAGAGGCAGGGTATCTTGAACATCCAGAAGATTTCCCGCCGAAACCAAAAGACAAGACCAGTTTTTCCCAACGCTCCATGTTGCAAATTGATTGCTAAGGGGGACAATTTAAAAGTAGACACGACATTAGCTAAACTCTTTCGCTTTAATATAAAAATTATGTATGTTACGTAAAGATTTTAGAAAGGCTAAATTGGGGCGTGGTACAAAAAGGCTGGAAAATTCTGTGCTAGACTATATACTCATATTTTTAGATAACAAACAATTTCACCTTGGACTCTCTCTCTTTCTCTCTCTAGGGATTTCTTTTTTTCAATCAAAAGTCCTAAAATTTCTACAGCAACTGCATGATATCAATGCCTATAATATGACAGAAACTAATCGAACAATATGGCACATATATGTTATAGCTAAATATTAATATACTTTTTAAAAAAATATCTTTTCATAGAAAATAAGAAGGAACATTTCATTTAACTTATTAATATAAATATGTATTATTATAAAAAATGTCAGCCAGATGAAGAATGGAATAAAAAAAAAATATATTTTTTTTTCATTTTCAGATCTATTGCGACGAATTCACAAAATGTATCCAGTTAGTGTGAGTTTGTTTGGAATAGGCAACAGTAATTAGAATTCTTTGTTTACGATAAGTGGAAATGTCGCCGAAGCGAAAATACGTCGAGGAAAAACATCGGAGCGTTTTTAAACAACATTCGTGTTACGTTTAATTAAGTCGAACTAGTGAACAGATGTACAGACTATTCGCTTATTGCTCGAGAACACGTGTGTTTCATTTAAATAATTTATTTAAACAAATTTAAACTAAGCAGAAATAAAGTTCCTAATAAAGTGAAAAAAAAATAAAGTGAACTAACCAAGAAACTGTAACCAACGTACACATGTAGATTAAACATTATTATGGGCACATTCCTCGTGCATCCAAAAGCCGTGTCGGCCGAAAGATATGCAACTATGAGTCGGTAGAAGCGGCGTGTACACCCATTTCTAGGTGAACCAACAACATAATTAAGGTTTTTTTTAAATTCGGTTCAGTCAGTCTTGTTTGTATTGGATATGACACCAACTTAGATCAGCTTGGCCAGACTGGATTTACCACGAGAACTAGGACCCTACAAACATAATGTGATAATGTATTAAGCTTATAAAGAAATAAAATAAAAATGTAAAATAGTAATGAGGGATGAATGAAAGGCGTTACAGAGCGAAAGGGAATGACAGAAGAATTGTGGTAAGACAGAAACGAAACGAACGATAGATCATATGATGCATGAAAGCCCTAAACTCCCACTACCTTCGGCGACTCTGAGGCGGACGATGGTTCGACGTGGTCTCGAACCATCGTGATAGCACCACGAGGGTTTCGGGGTAACGTATCCACGCATACCCCGGGCCGGCTATCGACAAGTAGCACGGCGCGAGGGAAGACCGCGTGGCGATCCCTGACCGGGCGGACTGGAGGCCGACCACCGGGGGGGGGGGGGTTTAGTAGGTAGGAATCCCACAAACCCCTGTCCTCCCCCCAGAGGCAAGGCATCTTGAATACCGGAAGATTTCCCCACCGAAAAAAAAAAAGGGGGGTACGAGAGGCTCCCAATAGCGGTGGCCAAAAAAAACAATAAAAAACATAATTAAGGTTGTATTTATTGCGATCCTTGGTGAAGGCTTATGCCAGGGGACGTCTATTGGCTAACAAGATGATGAGGATGTTGACGATGAACAGGATAACCTGAAGGGAACACCCTCCAGGTTATCCTTCACGCATCCTACAGTCTAGCGCGCTAGTAACTCTTGCTTCACGCGCACATAATTACATATAGAAAATAATTAAAAAGATAAAACTAAATACTAAAATCTCTACGGAATACAGTTTATCATAATAATGAATATTAATATTAATAATATAAATAAATAAAATATTAATATAGGTACAAAGGGTGCTTGTCATATTAACAATAATATTTAGTATGTATGTGTGCCTAGTCGAATCTTTATGATACACAACAATATAAGGAGCTTTTTCTCTACCTGGGTAACACAAAATACGAATGTGATAAAACCACCTATTACTACACTGCAAAATATAGTAACATGCATTTCAAATTTCATTTTCATTTTCATAATTCATTTTCAAATACTACATTTAAGGAAGTTACATGTATATCGTGATGCACTTTTAACAATAAACACAAACGAACAAGGATACCGAGATGAAGTTCATCATTTTCATCAGAGTCACATCACCCGATAAATGCCTACTGCAGGACATAGGCCTCCTCTAAAGATGATCACGACTCCGGTAGTCATGATGATCTTAGGATATCCCACGACCTAATTTATCATGTAAGTCCACCTTGTGGAAGGCCTTCCACGCCGCGTCTACGCTCCTGGTCGCCATTCCAGAACCTTTCAGCCTCGACGGCTGTCAGTTAAACGAGAGATGGGTCCCTACAACCACTGCCACTTTATACAAGTAATTTTCATATGCGTAAATAAATGTTCACAGTACGCGAGGACAAATCGGACTCGTAACTTAGTTTTTTTTTTATTAAGTAACCTAAACTCTTCTTCCGCCAAATGGACGAGACTTTCATACGATAAATTATTTTTGTATCAAGCTTATATTTCATAATTTATCTCTGTATTTACTACTGTCTTATTTTTGTTTATCTGTGCAGTCGATCGACGCGGTACTGTACATTTATTCCTGCCTTTTTTCCTTTTTTTTCCCACATTGTTTGTACATAGTACCTGATACTATTATTACATTGGTAATTATCTTTTCGTTATTTACATTTTGTATTTTAGTATTTTACATACTATTCTTACAATACAATAAAATATAATGTAGTTATCTAATAGATTCATTCAGGCGTTACTTTGCGGAAGTCCATCCTTAGTAAGAAAGGGAAGTAGCTATATATTAGTCCCTTTCGTACTTACAATATAATTTACTTGTAATTAAAATTTATATTTGCGCCATTTATTGTTTACTAAATCTAGTGTAGCTAGGTAAGGGACTGTCTTTAACGCTCCTAGCGAAACCGATATCTATTCCTTGAACAATAGTCTCCCTTCTTAATTAAATTTACATTAAAAAACACCTCACATCCTACGAGTGTTATGTCTATTAAAATACTAACATATACAAAAAAACATCTTTAGATATTGAGAAATAAAATCAAAGCTTTCAAAGTTTCGGATAAGAATGACACGTTTATTTCTTTACAATAAAATCCTAGGCCTCTCGTATAAAACATCCTGTAACAGCTAATCACATAGAAACCTGAATTGTTAGTTTCATTTCAGTCCTTTCTTCTTGGCATCTTGCCAACTACTGCTCGGCGATAAAAATACACACTGACAACTGCTTAGAGTATAAGCTTTAAACGCATTCTTATTATAATGTGTAATAAATATTTCATGGAAAATATTTTAAATGTAGACGAGACTTCTTATCAATTTATCGTGACGAAGAACTGCTCCTTTTTATTATAAACAGGGAGAAAATGTGATCGTCATGATCATCTAGCTATCTTCTAGAATAGCTTCTTTTCTACCTACCTTATTTATTTATTTTTATTTTACATATTTCTATCTTCATTCAGAATATCTTTTATGCCTTCCTTTTGTCCATCATATGTTCTACCTATCCTCATTTGCAAATCTTCTATTATGCATCGCATTCTTCTCTCATTTACATTCAGGTCACAATTTTCTCCAAACACATGACAACCGATGTGCATCACGGTCTGGTTCAACTCCGGGTCACAAATGCTCGAAGGACCCTCGTTGAGATTGAACATCTGGACTAGAACCGCATCCAGCTGGACTTCAGGGAGCATACGATAGGCTGATACATAGAAATAGTACAAAGCTTCTCCATCCAGCCACTACATCCAGCCTCGTCTGCCTACCTTAATAAGATCGGCTGTTCACCTGATGATGGACGTCCTTCGCTGTGCTTGCTGGAGCGTGATCTCCGCTCCGAAACCCTAAGGCCCCAACGACCTATTTATATTAAAAATAAAATCGAAACAAAGACAAGGCCCAGAGTAATAAGACAGTTCGTTAAATATTTAATGTCTACAATGATTTTTCATTGTTTAAAATATTTTAAATTTTAAGTCGAAGCTCGTTATAAAGTATATTTTAAAAGCATTTCTTTATTAATATGCTTCTTAGTTACTTTTAACTGTTAAGGGAATTGTAATGTCTACCTAAATTAATGTATATATTACAGTATGTATTATTTTAATTTTTGAATGAATATATAGTGTAACACGGGTCTAATTTTAAACATGTGCAGGATCTAAAATGCGTCATCGTCACCGGCGCGTCGAACAGGGGAATCCCACGCCAGAGCGCTCTATATTTAAATCTTGCGAAAGAAAGCGCTCTAAAATACTTCTCTGCTTGTGATTGGTCGACGGTTTTTATTGGTTTAATTTTGTTTTTTGAGTTTAATATTATTATGGGCAAATTTTATTAATATACACCAATACCTCACTTTGCGTCGTGGTTACGTTCCAAAAAAACACGACGCAAATTGAAACGCCGCAAAGTAAATTAAGATTATCTATAGCAAACCATGTTAAGATCGAAGATAGTTTCCAAGGTTACGAAAATACTACTTTTTTAAAAGAAAATTGAACAAAGTAAACATTTAAAAAACAAAGATAATATAACTCTGCCAATAAATAAATTGGAAAAATATTTACCTTTATTTTAACAAGAAACAACACGTAGAAGTTCATATAAATTTATTATTCTCTTTTAAAAAAAGGACAACACTCTACATTACAACACACTATGTAATTGAAACTGAATTCTAAAATTAGCAAAACAAAATTAAAATAAAACTGTATTCAAATTGCGTTGTTTTTAGTTAGAAAGGGATTCCCTCAGTTTTCATGGCATGGCGCAATTAGAAACAAAAATGTTGCCACCTTTTAGAAAATTTTAAAAAATTTAGACTCGAACCCAAAACAACGCAACCTCGAAAATCTAACGACGCTCAGCGAAAATTAGTACTAATTAATCAGCGACCCAACTTACGCAAAACGAAACGACGCAAAGCGAGTTATTGGTGTACACACTTCTAGTTTGGACTAGGAATAATAATACAGTGCTAATAAAAACATTATAATGTACTGTGAAAAAGTTATCATGATAATTTAATCGATGGAATATCCACAGATGGACATAGGTTCCCTCCCCCCTTCCCTGTATCTTTAATATGACTGGTACAAATTAATAATTTATTACTGTACCTCCTCCATGCATCACATTATCCTCCGCTGTTTTAATCTATCATCCATCACTGTTTCTTTTATTCTTTTATCATTCTTTTCTCCTTCCATTCATCAACTCTATCTCTTTTTTCTACTATTTCCTCATTGTCACTGTTACAGTTTTACATTATTCTAATTTCTTGGGTATTATTACTATATAAATATATGATATATTTCTATCTATCACATTTAATATATGATATCCTATGTTATTCCGAGTTCCTGCTAGGAAGGAATGATAGTGAGGACAGTATCGCCTCACTAATAAATGACGATAAAGATAGGCCTGCGTTTTTCAAATACTTCACTATTCGAATGTGAATTTGGCTCTAAACACTGTGCGCGAATACCATTTTCTCTTAATTTTTTATAATTTCCATAATATTATGAATTTTTTGATATTGAAATTAAATTAATATTTCCATTAGTTCATTGTTTTAATTTAGTTAATTTCTGTACAATTATAGAAATTAGATTTTTCAAAATTATATTACTAATTGGCCTTTATCGTGGATGACAAAAAAACTTACTTAATTAAACATATTAGTATTATACTTTATTTAAAATACTTGATTCGCATTCAACAGATATATATAATTATATATAAATATATATATATATATATATATATATATATATATATATATATATATATATATATATATATATCACTTTGTCACTATAATAAGAACTTACTATGACTACTCTTAATACATCATCATGGCTTGACCCCTGATAATAGAAACTATAAATAAATAAAAAGATCCCGGTAGGTTTCGTCGCGGTTCGGTTAATAATAAATCTCATGGAATAAAAAAGTTTCTCACGGATCTCATTAATTCTCCCGTTTCAATATTTCTCACGGTGGTATTTCGGGAAAAATATTACGTTCTCATTCAAAATTCCTGACCTATTGTGTTAGTTCCCATTGTAGTGTGTGTCATTGTTTATATCTATGGAGAGTGGAAATTTTTTCATCTATATTATGGGAAATGACAAAGGCGCATCATACATGTATATATAAATATTTATATATATATATATATATATATATACTCCTAGAGCCCTCTGTGGCTTGTTAATCAACTATGGGCCTGTCTACGAGGCGAGTTACATACAAATAAGTATATATATACTAAATATATATATGTGTGAGTGTGTGTGAGTGTAGCTAAGACAAGTGTTGGGGGTATACTTCCTTTAAGTACTAGAAGGCTCAAAAAACGGTTATCATTTTAAATAATATTCAAGCTTTCTTAGCCACTGACTACAATATCTGAATTGATCTTTGGATTCTCCGTTCACTTCTTAGTGGACTTTCGTTTACAATATGAATTGCATAGTTATTCCTTATGCTGAAACTATTCTAGTATAATATAAATGATAATGTAGCCTCTTTTTACTGCAATCTTTAAACATAACATCCAAAATTTTCAATCTCCTTTAAATAGGCACCCTGAGAAAACTACAGGTCTGTAACTGATGATTATAATTTGCTGTGAATACAGCCACTAAGCACTGGAAGGCCTATTAGAGGTACTAAATACTAATATTAACGAAGCCTCAAGACGCACGAGCGCAACCATTCGTAAATACCACCTTCATCAAATGCCACAAAACCTCCAAATGTTACTCAGGCCAATAACTCCTTTTACCAATGACTAAACTTTCCCGTATACAATACACAGTAAGCTTATTATCAAGTTTATATCTTAATATATCTGATAGCAATAATCACAAAGTAAAAAGATCGTAATTGTGTCAAATAAAAATAAGCCTAACCTAATTATTAAAATGATTTATTATTTAGACATAAATGTAAACCTTATGTAAATCTTTACAAATAACAAATATTTATAGAAGAAACTGTAATCTGTAACCAATGTGGATATTTCCATCAGCATACAGTATTGATGAGGTGATTAAAATGAAAGAGACAGCATGATCACACTATCATTTTTCAAACATTGGTACCTTACAAAAACTTATATTCACACAGTACCTCTTCTTGCGACTTCATCTGCATGAAATTTAACAATAGAATGTTTCTTTATGTTTTTTTACTTTAACAATATTTCTAGAATAAAAGTACTCTAAGTTATTCCTTATTCATCTACCTTCCAATATATGTTTCGTCAAAATTGGTCCCGCTATTTCAAAGATAATCCGAAATAAATAGACAAACAGGAAAAAAATGAATAAAAATTTTTTGGCGAATATACCATATTTATCCATTGATGTAGTAAAAATCGGTTATTTTAATATTACAAACAGACACTACAATTTAATATATTTGTATAGGCATAAATATGCACTCACACACAAATGCTCACATACCTACATTTCATGTATGCATACAAATAAGTGTTATATTATTTTTATACTACATTACATTCTTGAACTTTTTTTTTTTTTACACCTAAGATTATGTATCACAATATTTATTTTAAAAATTTGCTTTCGGCTTTGAGTTTAGCAAATGTCATATGTGCACTCATATATATTAGAGCCGGCATATCCTTGAAAAATACAATACAGCCTCTGAAAACCTTAATAATGGAAAAAATTGCCACAAAAAAATTCGGGAGGCGCAAATATCTTTACTGAAACTTTACTGAAATATGAATATAAATTTTACATTTTATTAAAGAGTTTCATATCTGTGGAAAAACTATACAAGTAACTACTGACCCTCTGTAATTGGACAAGCTCTGAAATAAGAAGAAGATAAATTACCCAACGGACCTCTAGCAAAAGACGCCAACTAATTATTTTTAATAAGTACTCGTAGATATAAATTCATATTTGATATCATTAACAATGGTCATTAAAAATCATGAAGAATGCATTAATGCGAAAAAATTTTATGAGATAAATTTGTTCGTTTTAAAAATCATCGACATTATTTCAGCCGAGGACCAACTCGCTGTCGAAAATAATAAAAAAAAATAAAAATTAAAGATATTGATACAAAACACAAGCTGTACAATTATCCCACTGTACAATTATCCCACTTATTGGAACAAAACCACAATAGCCTATATATTTGGTAGAAAACATTATAATGTTAACAAAAAATATATTTTCTTCCTTATTTCTTTTTCTTCAGGTTAACAGTATTTATTAATATGACGTTGTGTGGTTCTCGTATAAATTTTCTTCTGCTTTATTTTCTTCCTATCTAGGTTATTTGCTTTTTAAAATAAATAAGTACAACTTTAAAAATATATGCACATATTTGTTTACCTATTTACACCTTATATATTTTTTTAATTCCATTGCATTAACATATATCGTTTATTGGTATGCTAATACTAATTGTTTATGAACACTATAAATTAAATGTAATTAAAACCTTTAATTTAAGTCTGGTTCATTCGTTTGTATAGGTATAATAACATACGTAAAACACACTATTAATATGTACACAAAAATTTCTAAATATTTTAAAATTAGATATCAACTTATTCCATTATCACTAACCTGATTAACGAAATCTTTTTGACCCAGTTTCAAAGCACCAACCACTCCACAAGCACTATACCGTAAATTATATTTCACACATCGCAATAGTTGCAGTTCGTAGATACGCGAAAGTGGCGTAGAGGGCAGCCGTAGCCGTAGCACTCCGACCGCTACGCTAGCTGACGGGACACTGATGCCAAAAAGTACTAGTATACACCCCGCAGCGGCGTGGAATTTTTAACGTAAATTAGCAACCCTTCCCTAAGCTGCAAACCGCTGCTACGGACCCCAGCTACGAACTTTAACATTCAGTGAAAAAATTGGACGGTCCAAAAAAAAGGCTTTCGTAGAGCTTTTCTCCGCGAATCTCGAGCGTTGCGTTTTCATTCGAGCTTTTTGATTGCATTTTTAATTTTTAATCCCCGGTAATAGTAGAATTTCAGACACGGATTACAGATTACAGAAACAGTATCCAGTGTTCTCATGTAAAATTATAAATGATAATGCTATATCGTAATTAAATAAAATTATCCAGATAATTACAATTTTACCGCTTGTGAACCAAATAATAATGCCAAGGCAATTTATTGTTGTTTTAATAAAACACGCCAGCGGTGAAACATAAAATATGTTTACATACGTTTTTTTACATTATGCAACATTAAATATGTTTTCCTATTTTAGGCGTATAAAGCGTTGACCAATATTAACATGGCCTTTAACTAAACGTTATCAAACAAAAAAATAAAATAAAAAGAGCCTTTAAATAACAAAACACGCTACATATAATGAATATAAATTTATTATTATAAACAAGATGTAAGATAATTAATATAATATATTATTCTTCTTGCAGTCTCCAAAAATGTCCAACTCAGCTACTGATGGATTAGGTTAACGGACCTAACTCTGTAACGACAGATACTTCACATACTAGTGTTATCATAGATTGGTATAGTGTCGCGGAATATTAAAATCTTTTGTTATTGGACGATATTGATATCTATAGTGAAAACTTGCAATGATATGCGATTTAAAATTAATTTTTGCTTAACGATTTAAAGAACGCGTTCGCTATGGAAATTTTGTGCTATTGAGACATGTATATCTCATTTTATTGCACGCAATTGATCCACCGGCAAAGGTAATGTATTTTAGAAGCCAAGAATTGTAATTTTAAAGCCATTTCTTCTTGGCAATATAAAAATAAACAGTCGTATTTACATTACCGTAGTCATTTCTGTCCGCAGACGCCTACCGGAAAGCATAACAAAGATATCTAGTTGGAATAGGATACTCGTCACGATTAGCCAGCGGTTTGGCGATCATAAAGCGGTATTATGATACGCAAAGGTATGCTTTTGCCCATCCTCTGGACACTTGTTTGTGAGCAGTGGCAATCCTATATAATGAATGCACAAAGTGTGAATTATACAGGATTGTATCCCGGCAATCAAACTCGAGAGCTACGGTTGAAAATCTACGCTTTCTAAGCCTCCGTGCGCTTCCACTGTTTATTGCATTTTTGATGAAATTATTTCAAGCGATTCTTAATGTTTTAATTATAATAAGTATTGTTATGAAGAGAAAAGGGTGTGAAAATATCTAAATATCTACACATGCTGATTTTAAATATCTAATAGAATCATACATCCGCGAAGTAATCTAAATATCTCTTACCAATTTTTAACTATGATTATATATAAAGTATACATGCGTATACAGGGTGATTGGTTATAGGTTGAAAAGATTTAAAGGGAAATAAAAATGTATGGTATATCTTATCCAAAAATAAATGTTTTCAGAAATACTCAATGAAATAATGATAAGATATTAATGAAAGGCGATAAGCGTTTCATAAATTTTATTTATATTTACTATCTGTCTCTGCAGGCTTATTACTGCCAGACGTTATTGACCCGTCGTATTTCAATGGAAAAGAATTGTGAAAAATGAATGAAACGTACGTATCAGTGATCACTTTATATATAATGATTGGTACTATGACCAATCAGGCTTATGCTTACATTTACTTTTTTGAAGCTTTTGTACCTATAATCAAGAATTCTATATAATATTTCTATTGTGACCAATTAATTTTTATGCAGTAATGTAAAATGTTATTTTTCTTTCTTTCTTTTATGTTATATATATATACATAAATGTGTGTGTGTATATATATATATATATCGTAAAAGAATAATAAATATATCTTATTTTATGATATTTTTAAAAACAAAAATGAAGCATCTTATGTTTAAAAATGTTCGCTCTAGCCACAACGCTACGCGGTCGTAGCACTTGCTACGCGTGCTACGTTAAGTACTTCAATAAACACTCCACAACAACGATTATAGTGTCGTCGACTCGTCCTTAACAATATTACCTTCTGTGAGGTTAAAATTAACAATTTACGTTAAAATTACCACGAAATAATTCTCTTGCGATCGTAAAGTTTCGGGAGTTATTGGTCTACGGAGGGCGGGGAATATTTACGTGACTCCACATTAAACTTTCAGTTCTTACTACAAAATTTTGAGCGCGTTAAAAGTTTTACAAGGACATTTGAAGCTTTTTAAAGCATTCATAAACTGAAAATTACATTTATTGTTTGTGTATCAACAATATTACTCTGATATTAAAAGTGCATTAGACTTTAAAATATTTTTACAACTTGCTGACAGTAAACCAGAGATTTTGAAAGTGATGGCATATATCACCAATTTTCTACTGTCCATACTTTATCTTGTGTTTAAATGACTTCTTTTCCTGGTGGTTCCAATATATGACCTTCCACCACGACCCTCTTCCATCTCTATAATTGTGGAGATATTGTCCTTCTCCTTCCTAAAGTCTTTCTTTGTACCATCCAGTTATCTCTCTCTGAGTTTTCTTCAGTTTTTTATGTCGTATTCAAATGAACTTGGTAGTAAAATTATGGAACCTAGCATATGGCATCAAGAAAACGAACGCTAAGTGAGTTTTAAAAAGCCACTATACCTTCGCGAGAAAACACTTTAGCTCCACTAATCACTTTGTACATTATTAAAATATTCATTTAATTTTTCCAAATAATTTTAGTATATTGGTTCTTAAATTATTTTTTCTTAAGTAAAAAAGAACCTTGCTCTTATCTTTACCTAGATAGGCTTTAGATACAATTAAACTCTGAATATACTGTACATATTATTATTTCTAAATAGCATTATACAGGGTGAATAGTTGTAAGCATAAGTCTCATATTTTTCAGCGAAAAACTTTAACGATTTTACACCTATTTCCTATTACCATGTATAAATAATTTGCGATGTTATAAATGTAAATGCATTTAACCGGTGATTATATAGTTCATTTGTCGGTAAAAAGCATTAAAACTTTTACACCAATTTTCAAACACCTTGTATAAAGGGATCACTCTGAAATATGTTACATTAACTTATTTTTTCTAATGCAAACTCTGCAGAGACAGTTTTTCATCTTGTTTTTTTCAGGCTATGGACGCTCATTGTAAGGCAATGGCTTCTCTTAATGATGACCAGCCCTGTGCTGCCTGCAGCCGGCTACTTGTCACAACCTTAACAATGTCGTCGTTGAGGGGCCTACTTACGCCGCGTCTACCAGCTGTTGGTCGCATCTCGAGAAGCTTTCGGCTCCCAATAGTCATGGTTTTATTGAAGGTACTACGGCTTCAGTGACGAGGATATTTTTCCCGAACGCCACGCAGGCCTACCGCGTGCTCCGCAGTGTCGAGATGGATATGGTCTAGGCTCAGCTCTTCACGGGCCATGGGGGTTCTCTGAGTACCTTCAAAGGTTCAAGCTCAAGGAGAACCCCTCGTGCTTCTGTGAACCAAGCATGGGCCAGACCGTGGTCCACCTTGTGGCCCACTGTCCGGCGTTCGGAAGACTGCGCGCAGATTCTAAAAAGATAGAGGAAAGGAGTATCTCGGCCAACAAGCAAGACGAAGAGGAGAGAGAATGCTTCCTCAGCTACTGCAGGAAGGTGGTGATAAATACAACAGGTGAAAATAAAACACAATAATAGATTCAAATAGACTTGAATATGAATAAAAATGTAAAGCAAACACTAAAATATAGAAATAAAATAAATAAAGTTGTACCAAAAATAGTGCAATTAACAGTATAATATAATATGATAAAACAATGAATGTAATGTTGCAAAATAAAATAGTAAGGAAACCTAGAATGTAGTGGTTGAGGATGGATGTATGGCTAACGGAATGAAAGAGAAAGACTTGGAAAATTGAAGAACGAAACATTACAACAGATAATATGATACATGAAAGAGGAGAATGATAATACTCTGGAATAGTTATCGAACAATATTTAATTTTAATATATACGTATACTATCACTAAGCTATTTATTGTTTCTTAAATAAATGATATTTGAATAGAGTGCGCCATAAATTATTTGACAACTAATGAGCTTTACATACATACTCGTACATCCCTTGAAGCTATTACACGTTTAATCACCCTCTATACATGCGTTTCAATATAATAACCAATATTTCAATAACCTTTCAAATTGTCACCTGTGTAAAATTTCATTTTTCATCAATCGTAAAGTTTTCATTTAGTGTTTTCCATCAGAACTACAGCGACCCACGGAGGCTTTCACGTGAAACGATTACGCAAAGTAATTGCCACTCTTTCGTTAGCCGGAAAAACTTTTCATTCTACTCAAAAACAATTCCAAAATAAGGATTTATATTGTGGCTGAACAAATCCTTGAAGGATAACAAAAACACTCACATTGACTCATTATTTATTATATATTTAATTATGTACGCCACTCTTCAAGTTGTGTTTACAGATTCCGTAACTTTAGGGTGGCAGGGCGCTTAATCGGAGGGCCATTTTAAGACGAAGCTCAAGGACTTCCTGCGAAACCTCAGTTCGAGTAGCTTATACATATTATACTATTTCACCGGACCCCTCAAATGGACCTTGGCCAGGGCTGCCACTTGTAGATACTGTGCAAGAAAAATTCTAAACATCTTATGCATTCTCATACAGTCATACTATATTGCAAGAAAAAGATCAATATTTAGCCACTTCCGCACAAAAACACTTCTGCACAAACACAGAGTCTGGCACTAATCGGTGTAACATAACTCCTGTAGGTTCCCCGTGGAGGGGTGAAACACGTGTTGATTGATTTAACGGTAGTAATTGTGTAATTCGCATTGTTTGCCGCATACGCATTTATCAGCGGGCTGGCGGGCGGTGCACTTTGTTGTACGACTATCACTGCATGTGCGGAAGTGGCTAAATATTGGTCCTTTTCTTACTTAGGATGGACTTCCGCAAGGTAACGCCTGATTCCATTAAATACTATATTTCGATTTATTTTCTAGACTCTAGTAAACTAGCGACATCTATCGGCCTAAAACCAAATCAATTTTAATATAAATTAGTGTAATGGCAATATTTATTTTGAGGAAGTGTACTGAACAATACTAGAGAAGTAGTTGAAAATAATCATTCTTCTTTCTTATTCTGTTTAATTGAACCGATACAAGTGCAGATAAATTCGGTACGAACAGGTTACCGGTACCAGAATGATATCGTTTCACCTTCTTACACACTTAAACATATATTGAATTTCTTCTTCATCTTTTCAGTCAAAAAGAAACCAATTTCTGAAGACTAGTGTTTATTTTCCGGATAAACTTAGAGAATCAAGACGTGCTCGCTTACGGTAAACCTTGTAAGAAGGTTCAAGATGACCCAGAGAGCAATAGAGAAAGCTACACTCAAAGTTTCTCAAGATCGCTGAGGCAGTTCGAAGAATTGCTCATATATATCGCTGGGATACCACTTAAGTATAAAGTACAAAGTATAATAAAAATACGTAAGTAGATACACAATGATCATACGTGGAAAATAATTTATATATATAAAGATAGATAAATAAAAAGTTAAAATTATAATAAATTTTTATATACGCTCAAAAGACGCTATTCGCAATTTCAACATAAAGGATTCCTCTTTTTGCGATTAAGATATTACTTAATACAATAA
The DNA here is from genome assembly GCF_028537555.1 of Battus philenor. Classification (NCBI taxonomy): domain Eukaryota; kingdom Metazoa; phylum Arthropoda; class Insecta; order Lepidoptera; family Papilionidae; genus Battus; species Battus philenor. Next base: position 14,424,666 of record NW_027181673.1, on the reverse strand, counting down.
TACAAAGTGAAACGTGTGTGTGTATTCTGTTTGTGTGTGTATGGGTATATAGAATCAAAAATGAGACGATTCTCAGAATAACCAAGATCGCAGCCGTAATTCGAAGAACTGCTCGTATAAAGTAGTGGGCGGGGCACATTGCTCGTGTCTCCGACGGCTGTAAGGGCCAAAAGGTTCTAGAGAGGCGACCCCAAATCGGACGCTACGCGGGCAAGCCCCCAATTAGCCGGACCGACATAATTAAGGTCGCTGAATGCGAGTAGCGCATGAAATATCTATGATAAAATCACATATTAGAACACTAAAGCTATAATAAAAGCTAAGGTTAGTGTTCTGTAACAATATTATAAATTACTAGCTGATCCCGCAAACGTTGCTTTGCAAAAAAAAATAAAGTTTTTAACAAATAAAAAATAAGGGTTGATCGTAGAGTGGTGAAAGTTTAGGGTTGTGTGTATTTTTGTATACTGTATTATAAAAAAATAAAAACCAAAAATTTTGTATAAAAATTAAAATAAAAAATTTAGGGGTGAAACCCCCTTATTACTTAGGGGTATGGATAATAGATAGTAGCCTATTCTCAGACATACTGAATACGCATATAAAATTTGGTAAAAATCGGTCAAGCCGTTTCGGTGGAGTACGGTAACTAACATTGTAACATGTAAATTTTATATAATAGATAATCATTATATTGTAGAATATAAAAGTAAAAAATGAAATCGTACTTTCATTAAAACCAAAATATAGTATATACTATTAATAATAAATGTGTAATTTTACAATTAAATTAAAAGCTAATTAACTTTTGCACACAAATATGTTATACAAATATTAAGTACCGATGGATGTGCGTATATTCTAAATAAAGTGTATGAGGGCATATATTGGTCCATGGAGGTGGTGTAGTAACTGAGGAGAGGTCCTTACTCCAGGGAGAATATCCTGAAACAAAGAAACACCCTGTATCTAGCTCACATCCAGGTCGAAAAACAAGTTGTTATTACCCAAGGCTACGGCATGAAGACAGGTTGAAGGGCGTTCACCATCCACAAGGCTAAGGGGCCAAAGAGCGAGGCGGTCATCGATGTTCGTCGAACAACAGTGCCCATCATATGGTGATAGCAATATCACATCACACGAACTCGTGCGTGTATTACACGGATGAGACTCAAGAAGCGATCGCAAGATTCATCGATGAGGCGAATACGGCAACCGCCGCACAGATACTGGCGCACAACCTGAGGATGACAATATGCAGTAGGGATAAAAAAGTGGTCGCATTAAACGTAATTTTAAAAACTGCATATTGTGATTCAAAGAATATTGTAAATAAGAACCCTTTCAGCGTAATTTTTGATTGAGAAATGTCATTGAGGAGATCAATTTAGTGATAGCTTATATCAAATCAGCTGACACAGTCATCGATATTTGTGATGATAGACGTTCACTGCAAGGAATAGGTTTCTACTTAATATCGCCACGACTGTTCTTGTGCTGCCCTCATGCAGCTACTCTTAGGGACTTTGGCTATGTTGACAGTCCATCTAGTGGAGGGCTTACCCACGGCGCGTCTACCACCCTGTGGTCGTCAGTCGAAAGTCTGAAGATTCTTACTACTATTTAGTAGCAAGCAATTCTCCGAGTGACCTTGGTTCTGTTGCTCCCTCATCTTCGATTCGACAAAAGTCGAATGACCTGTCGGAATAAATACAGTTAACATTATTTATGCTGAAATTTTGCTAAAACTAAATACAGGAGAAAAGGCGAATTTACGTTATAATTTCACGGTGTACGTAACAAAAACGCTTCACCTGTTCCGATCAATGGTTATAATCGAAAGAATGTACGTTCACGTTACATACAATTTTCAATTCAGATATCGCAACCCGCCGTGCCTCTGGGGCTGAATTTTAATTTAAAATGGATTCACGTCATTTGCTTTAAAATCATTCGAATCATCAATACGGGTTGAAAAATGCAAACTACACACCTCGGAGCTGGGTTGAGGGTGAGGTTTCATTTCTTAATGTAAACTCTCTTCTGTGTTCAGACTCGAATCACAACTTTTATATTAAACATTTTCTCACCAAGTTCATATATCTGGTGTGAGCTAGTTGTATCTCGGCATTAAACGAGTGAGTCTTGCTATCGGATACTCGAGGATACTCTAAATACGAAGGATACTCTATTACTCAAATATTCTTCATCGATAAGGAACGTGTTCCCGTTGGGTTACAAGTAATGGATTTATTCTGTTGGCAGTATGAAACACTTATCTCCTTGTCTTTATACAAAAAATTCTTACTAGCTTTTAAAAGATATTATCTAGGCAGCTTATGTTCATACCAAAATCATAAGTGGTTATTATAAGCTTTCACATCAAAGCCTTCCAAAGCCTTACTGCAGGTACTTTGTTAACTGAGTATCCCGTACGGTTAATATTTAAGATAAATATTGCAGTTCTAGAGTAGCTACAATGGAAATGTTTTTGTTAAAGAATTGAACTGCGTAGAATGATACGTTTTACGTATATTTTTAAGTATAATAAGGTATATTTTAAAGACTTTTTTAGATTATTTTTAAGTTTTTATATATAAATTAGAGGAAATTTTGTAATAACAATCATCAAAAAATATCTATACGAATCAAATTGGTATCTCTGTTTGTGATATTAAAATAACCACTTTTTACTACATAAATATGAATATATATACGGCACACGTAAAGACAATATTATTTAAACTTTTGTCTGTCTGTTTGTTTCGGATCATCTCTGAAATGGTAGAACCGATTTTGACGGGACTTATACTGGTTGGTAGCTGATGTAATAAAGAGTAACTAAATAAAAAGGGCTAAAAAAATCTATATTTTTTGTTACATTTTACGCGGACGAAGTCGTGAGCACTGCTTGTTATAAATAAAAAAAATGATTTGAATTTATTTTGTAATATTACACAATAATTGTCTCTATAATTTTAAGAGTAAATTTTTGGTAGCAGTTTTTTTAATTATTGTATCTTTCGTCCACTACAATGTCCAGAAATACATCTGTCTTTATCAAATATCTTTAATTGAGAGAGGTAATATCGTCTGTTTCATTCTACAATAAATGTCGAAGGTACGTTGTAATGAATAGAATGTTTTAGTTTCTTTGTCATACATTGCATCTTCTTTTCATCCTATAGACTACGCAGTGCTCTTAAAAAGCGAAAATATAGACATACGAAAGATTCTTTCATTCTGTTCTCAATTAGCTCATATTCAGATTTTTAAATAAACCTTTATTTACCGGTAGAGTAGTGACTGAAACGTGAATAGTGACTCAAGCGTTATAAGCATTTTTTTATATAATTTGTTGTTATTTCAGCCCATTGATGCCCACTACTTTTTTTTTAATGGCCCCCGCTATTGGAGGCCTCTCGTACCCCTAATTTTTTTGTGATCAGGGTCTTTGTTTACAAATAAGTTTTTCAAATTTTTATCTTTATTCACTCACTTTCAATCTTCTCAATTTCTTTTGTTCTTACCTTTTTTCCTTCACAATATCTTAAGATGCCCACTGCTAGACACATCTCACAAAGACATCTATGGGATATTTAATGGAATTAGGCGTTACCTTGCGGCCCGCTGATAAATGCTTATGCGGCAAACAATGCGAATTACACAACTGCCACTGTTAAATCACTCAACACGTGTTTCACCATACCACGTACTCCAGGCATCTTCAGGAGTTATGTTACACCGATTAGTTTACACCGATTAGGACTCTGTGTTTGGCACTCAGCGGGCGGTGCACTTTGTTGCACGACTACCACTGCATGTGCGGAAGTGGCTAAATATTGGTCTTTTTCTTACTTATCTATGGGATATACAATAATCGTAAAGCTTGGCAGGCGTGATGACGATCGCAGTGTGGTGTTATTGTACGCAGAAGACGCTGATGCACATCCGCTAAAAACTTGTTTGCATGCAGCTACATAACTGCATCTCGGGAATCGAACTCATGATCTACAATTGCAAGATTCAGTCATCTAGGCTACCGCGTTATACATTTAGAGCATGGGAATTATAATTCATACACGGTGTTTTATAATTCCGAAAAAAAAAACGCGAAGGTATACAAAGGTACCACTAGCTTGATAATCCTTAACTTATTTTTGTGTGAGAAATAGAGACAAGTTTCTTAAAATGTTATACGTTTACAATACAATACAATACATTTCGGACGATCTTTTTATGTTTGACTAACATCATAACAAGTTGTAAAGAGACCTGAACGTCACATTCATGTTTTAAACAAACCTGAACGGTGCGGATGTTCAAGCAGCAGCTCTCTGTCCACGCAGCTTGTGTGTCTTATATGCTTTTTTTGTATCGATCCATATAAGTCAATAAATTTGGACAATAGAGCGATATCATAATGCAGTGACGCAGATATGTTAATATCTGAATATTCTTTTTTATTATTAGGATCTATATTCCACAGACAAAAGCATCCGTGCTTTATTTTTACATTTACATCTAATATTCCCGAAATTGTTTTTTTTCACACGTCTCTGCATGGTATAGTGTTCACTAAGTATCTTAATCTATTTTAGCGACGCCCTAAAAATGTCCAGTTTTTAAAATTACGTTTAGTGCGACCACTTTTGTAAATAAAGAATTAGGTTTAAAACGTGACAAAATAATATAGACAACAATAAAAAAAAAGAAACAATTTATTTATATATACTACAGGTGGTCTTATCGCTCGAGGATATTTCTATCAAAATACCTTTTGATGGAGATGAGGGACTTGAAGAAGAAGGCTGTGTTGGGTACATGGGGATATTATACCAGTAATAATTTCTTCACAGAATTCTATTATTTACATCCTCATATTCCTTCCATCGTAATGGCAATGGAGGGGTGAAACACGTGCTGAGTGATTTAACGGTGGTAGTTGTGTAATTCGCGTTGTTTGACGCATGCGCATTTATCAGCGGGCTGGCGGGCGGTGCATTTTATTGCACGATTACTACTTAGGATGGAGTTCCGCAAAATAACGCCTGAATCCATAAGATACTAATGGCAATTTTTCTTTCATCTTTTGTTTCTCTCTTATTCTTTCATTCCTTTTTATTCTTTGTTCCGTTCATACCTCACCTCACTTTCATTGCCATCCCTCACAGACATGTAATCATTTTTTTTTTCGTTACGTTTTCACATATATCAATAATATTTTTAATATTTTTTCACAGTTGTATACAGATCTATGTTATTTATGTGTATAACCTATTTGTTCATTTTTATACACTTTCCTTTATGGTACTTTATTTATGTTGCGAACTAATATTTCTCTATGGGAGAAATATTTGTTCGTACAAGTAAATGCGATATGAAGTAGTATTCGCTATACAGAGAAGTTGATTATAACTAAAGCCTTCAGAATAGCGCATACCGATTCAAAAGCACTCGTACAAATTGAACTTCACTAATTAATAATTTATAAGGTAAATACGTTATTTATAGGTGAATTAGGTTGAACTCTCAACAGGAGTATTGACTATTCAATAACCTGTAAACTTTATATATGCATATAGATGGTAACAAATGGTCTAACTCATTCTATAACTCGAGAATACTTTAATCAATGCGGCATTTTTTAAAACAAAGCACGAAAATAGTTCTAAACAAGAGATAAACTGAAAAATTTGTATAGAAAATTAAAAACTATAACGATTTTTCAAAATACAAATCACAGAGTATAATTCAACCACCTATCCCTGTCCGTCAAATATTTGATGACGATCAAAATTAAATAAAATGCGAATAGAATGTGGCACATGTACAAAGTGGACTGTGCGAACAAGAAAATTAATTTTTGATTGTCATCAAAATTATTTTTATTTAAGTACTAGTGGAAACCTCGCCACAGTTGGTGATAGGCCTCCTCTGTATTTATGATTTTATTTCCAATAGGTTGAAAGCAGTTTAATAGATTCTAAAACTTGTTTAATTAACTTAATAGTTTGCTTAACCCTCAGGTCGTTGAGCGACCCATGAAGAGGGTTCTGCCCATGATTTTCATACAAGATAGACTTGAGAGTGAGAGGATTCGTAGACACATAAGAGTAACTTAGATAGCTCATCGGAATGGTATGATTACCTTTATTGCTTTGTTTTTTGGACCTCTGGTTCAAGGCCTATCATGGGTGAACAGGGTCTATATTTACATTATACTCGTATTTTTTTTATTTCCATACTCATGTTTCGCCCTTTTCAATGTGTTTCATTCTTTTACCTAATATCCTTTATATTATCTTTCATTCGTTTCCATATTTATCTTACATTTCGCCTCGCTACCACCGCCTTCTATCCACAGTTTTACAATGTGACATTTATTTTTTTATTTCTACATTCTTTAGCTTTCATACATTTATTTATTTATTATTAATAACTATTTATTTTTCTTAATATCTGTATTAATTTACATTTATATTATCACTGCAATTTTATCTCTCTCTTGTTTATTATTTTTATTATCCTCATTCTTATTTATTTATTTATTGCCTCTTTTAGTTATATCTATTACCTTTTGCAGATCTCCGTAAAGATCTGGTGATATTCCTCTTTATATACCAGTGAAGTGATGTTATTCTTTTATTAGAGGACTATAATTTTACGTTTACTATTTTTATTATTTGTTTAACACAGAATAGTTGCTAGGTTCTGAAGGATTTAAAACGGAACCCACACATAGGGAAGCGTTATATAAGACATCCATCTGCAAACCTTGAAAAATTCATATGTCCAACCTTGTTAAGGACATCGAAGCCTTACTGGATACAGGCAGCTTCTATCTAGTTCTATTTGAAATTTATGAGAAATAGGCTAACATCCTGTTGTAGAAGTCCTATGCCTGAAATGATGACTCAAATGATCTTGATATTTTTTTTTATTTATGACACGAGGTATGTATAATAAAATTCCAGAACTAATTTCAGATTTGCCACTGGAGAGATTTAAAAACAATAATATTAATATTATTGAAAAAGGGCATTATTATATACTGATGTTAAAGTGTAATTAAATATAATTTATGCTCACTCAGGAAGCTAATTATTGTCGCGTACTCTTTATGAAACTATATTTGTAAAGAGCAACTGTTGAATTACTCGCCCGCTCTTCACAATATAACTGTGTCGACATTTCATGTTAATTTACGATTCGAAAGTACTTGTAACAGCCTATTTAAATAAAGAATATTTTTATTATCATTTTTACTTAACACTTCTTTAGATGTCATATAGTATATTGCAGTGCATTCATCTTCGTTCATGACCAAATCTTTTACCACACAGGTCGCTAGATTGAGGAATGAATTACCGCTGAACATAAGACGTGCTAGGACATTACATTTTAGAAAATGTTTAAGAACTATTAGGGGGACCGGAAAATAATGTCGCTTTCTTAAATTAAATTCACACGGCTGTATTTTTAAATAGTTTTTATTCCTAATCAACAATATATTCACCTTATTATCAACAACCATTTGCCAACTAGTGTACAAATTTTCAATGCCAGAATGGTAAAAATCAATCGGTATTTCTGTAAAATATGTCGACAAGACGACATTACTTTCCGATTCCCCTAATTTTCTTTTCTCTGGTTCTTTATTCCTTCTGAGATAAGTAGAATCCAAGTCAGTTTGATGTTTTATATTTATTACTGTATTTATACTTATATATTATACTGTATTTATTATAATTACATAAGAATAGATGTATTCTATATACATATGTATATACGTTTTTCTATATATACACGTCAACTACCCGTTATATATCACTCAACTATTTGTAATCTATGTTTGTCTGGAAGATATTGCCTTGTGTGATAAGACCGCCCATTCTACTTTTTATTTACTATTATGTAAGTATGTCTATACGTTTACAATAAAAAGTTTTAAAATAAGTAAAATAGCAGGTAGTGTAAGTACAGTTAAACTAGAATTTATCGTACTAAATGTCATTTGAAAAGTACAAGAAGTGAATTCAATTTTCTAATTAAAGTAAAATAAAAAGTAACGACCTTAGAAGCTAGAGTTAATGGAATAGGAGACCTCCGATAATGAAGTCGATTTAGATTAAAGACCTCAGGCAAATTGAGAATTTTCCATTACTTGATACATTAAAGACTTTATCTTCTGTTTTTGAACAGCTTTTCTTTTGTCATTCTAAGTTCAAAGTATCTAACAACCAAGTTGAAGATATTTGGAATATTTTTTTTCCAATTCCCAACTAAATTTGTTGTGGACTTCGATCAGAAAGCTTAGATAAGGATCAAATATATAACAGTACATAATTATATATGTAATTTTCATTTTCATTTATAATTATACAATTTTTATGGTGGGAGTAAATAGGCCTTGTAACGCGTTGAGATGGCCTCTGGAGCCTTAAAGTTCTAAAGTAAAGACCTCGGACACTGGATGCAGACCGTTTACACCTGGTACTATTAAATTGGCACACAGATGAGAGGAATACAATAGAGCATTAGTTGTCAAAACTAATGAAGTATATCTATAGATATATATAAATACATACGTATATATACCGCCACCTGCTATGTATCAATTTACAAATCATCAACAGATTATGGTCAGTAAAGGCTTCTAAAACGTTATGTATACATATATATATATATATATATACATGTAGTATAAAATTGATTAACCTTCCTTTGGCCTCTCTGCTAAACTAATATAACAAAATAAATCGTAGTATTCATGTAAAGGAGAAAACTTTTAAAATTAAAACATGAAAATAATATAATTTTTCTTATAACATTTATAGTCGGTGTTTAGCACTAATCTGTGTAACAACTCCTGAAGATGCCCCGTGGAGGGGTGAAACACGTGTTGGGTGAATTTACGGTGGCGGTTGTGTAGTTGGCATTGTCTGTCGCATGCGCATTTACGAGCGGGCTGGCGGGCGGTGCACTTTCATGCACGACAACCACTGCATGTGCGGAGGTGGCTAGATATTGGTCCTTTCTTATTTAGGATGGACTTCCGCAATGTAACGCCTGAATCCATTAAATACATTTATAGTCGTTACGAAATAAAATAATTTCTAAAAAAAAAAAAACAAGAAAATAAAACCTGAGAAATGGTAAATAAATTACCAATTTAATTTGAAACAAACAGAGTATATACTTTTAAAACAAACAAAAAATGCATAATTCATTTAAAAACATTTCAGCCGATATACGCCCACTACAAGGCAATATGCCCCCGGCAAAAATACCTACAGTAGAATACCATACTATAATGGCCTCGCTTGGCAAGTAGGTTTGCGATCGCAGTGTACTATAATGGTGTGCAAATAACGCTGATGCCTATCCTCTGGAACCTAATTTCTGAGCAGCGGCAATCCTATATAATTAATGCGCAAAGTGTATATTTTATATACGACTGTACCCAAGGAATCGAACCCGCGATCTGCGATTGCAGATCTTAGTCCTCCACCCGTGAGCTATCACACCAAAAATACCTCCATCTCATTTCTTTTATCCAACAAGACGTAAAGTTTCACTACATCCGTACATAATTTAAATCCCTTTCGCACTAAGCGTTTTGCTAATACTTTTACAGCGCTAACAGCTAAGGTTTAGAACAACCTATCGGCGTCATTTTTTACAGTCAATTATAACTTAAGAATCCTAAAGTCAAGAGTGAATAGGTATCTTCTAGGCAAGCATGTACCGTTGTAGTCCGTGTCATCACTTAAGATCAGACGAGACTGAGATTGTGGCGACCTATAGTATGAATAAATCGCACCTACCTTACGCAAGAGTTCATTGTTAACTATACTCAGCCGCAAAACGCACTCTTCTTTCTGTCAACTCATTTGCAACTCATTCGAATTATTCCAGGCGCTTGAGACTTCACATAGCTGGTGAACGCAACCGACACATAGAGTGTGCGTCGGTGCGTGAGACGGTAGAGAACGCAACTGAGGTAAGGATCCTTCTCCCGGTCAATGGATCTAGACTCCTTTGGCGTGTGCGCGGGCGCATGGTAATGTTTGTTATAAAACCAAAGGTGTGCTGATCCGATAGCAAGGTTCTACCATCCCACGCCACTTGAAATGTACCGTGCCCCTCCAAGAGTTAAAATATATTTACTGTTTTACAAATTATGTGATATTTCTTGAGTTTACTTCTTTTTGTTATAATTTTAATTTAGACATATGAAACGCGGAAATACAGCGTTACAAGTTTAAATAAAAATCTTCATTGCTGCTTTAGGACGTTGGACTTAGGCCATCCTCATGGATTTCCCATTGGAACGGTTAAACTCTTCCATCTATTTAACAAGTTAGTAAATTTAATTCTGAGTAAGAAATTGACCAATATTCAGCCACTTCCGCACATGCAGTGGTAGTCGTGCAACAAAGTGCACCGCCTGTCAGCCTACTGCTAAATGCGTATGCGGCAAACAATACGAATCACACAACCGCCACCGCCAAATTACTCAACGCGTGTTTCACCCCTCCACGGGACATTTTCATGAGTTATGTTACACCGATTAGTGCCAAACACAGAGTGTGTGCGTATATATATATATATATATATATATATATATATATATATATATATATATATATATATATATATATATATATTGGTCATTTTCTTACTTAGGATGGACTTCCGCAAGATAACGCCTGATTCCATTAAATATTTAATTCTGAGATGCAATTGGAATTGTAGAATGTATTTTCAAGTTGTATGTGTTATGTGGAACGTTCCCTTTTGCGCTAGCCTGCAGGGGAATGGAACCGCAAACTAATTTCCTGTGCGTACAGACCGCATGCTCACTGAACATGCCTCGAGATTGACATTGCAAAGATTAACAACCTTTAATTTATCTTCTGCTTCTCTTCTATCATTTCTGTCCACTAATGCTTATTGTATTTTAATTACTTATACTTGGATAACTACATATATGTTATAACTATAATATAGATATACTAGCTGTTCCCGCAAACGTTGTTTTACCATATACGATATTTCTAGGAAGCATTAAAAAACAAATAAAAATTGAGGGTTGATCGTAGAGAAATGAAAATTTAGGGTTGTATGTATTTTTGTATGCTGTATCAAAAAAAAAATTGCGGTGGACCGCCCTTAACGTTTAGAGGGATTGAAAAATAGATGTTGTCCGATTCTCCGCCCTGGCTGATATGCATGCTAAGGTTCATGATAATCAGTCGGGCAGTTTCGGAGGAGTTCAATCACGCACACCGTGACACGAGAATTGTATATATTAGATAATTTAATTATGAAAAAAAAATATTTAATAGCTGCCTATAAAATTTCGCCTTGTTAATAAATAAACTTACCGGTTTATATTAAAAAAAAAAAGGTTTTGTATGAATAAATAATCCTAAAAATTTATTTGATGTAAATACGCTTATGTACAGTTAAAATCCTTTCCTATTAAACTTATTACAGTTGTTTTCGACTATATTATCTTTTATCCAACCTCTTTCTTGTTTTGTTACATTTTCCACTACTATCGCCACGCTTTACAGATGGGGCTGCCGAACGCGATGTGGTATCATGGTACGTAAAGGACTCTGCTGTTCAATATTTAAAAACCTGCTTAAGCAGTGGTGATCCTTTATAATTAAAGCACGAAGCATGTCAGTCACTACAAAGTTGAGTATTACATATACAAAATTGGATTTCATTTCTGGTGTTTGCACTGTGTATATCACACTTCCTGAAAAAATTGGTAAAGTTATTTCGGTAAAAATCGGGTAAGGTTTTGAAATGCGTCGTCTATATCAAGCTGTGCTTCCAGAGCCTGAAGAGTGAGGCTGTATAACAGTGTCCATCATGCAGTGGTAGCAATATCAGGTCACATGAACTCGCGCGTGTTTTACACGGACGAGACTCAAGATGCGATCGCAAGATTCATCGATGTGACGAATACGGCAACCGCCGCACAGATCCTAGCGCACAACCTGAGGATGCAATATGGAGTAGGGATAACGAAGTGGTCGTACGGAAAGTAATTTAAAAAACTGAACATTGTTAGGACGTCGTTAAAATAGATTAAGAAACTTAGTATACACTGGAACATGTAAAATCATGAGCAGAAATATTGAACGTAAATGTAGGCATAGACTGAGGTCATTAAAATAGATCAAGAGACTTAGTAAATACTAAAAAAATCGAAAATATTAGGAGTAAATCTAAAAACAGAAGCACGGACGCTATCGTCTGTGAAACATACAACAAATAATGATAATAATGTAGTTTGATATGCACAGACCTTTGTTTCCAAAAAGGTACAGGTGGACCCCTGGGTCTAGACGAGTTACTAATCAAATCATTTATTAATTAAACAATCAATTCTCTGTTTTTTAATGATGATTAATACACGGCTGTAACTTAGCTGCAATGAAAATTTCTATAGTTCTGTAATTATGGAAATATAGGAGATAGAAACGTGCAGTGGGTCCGTCTTTTGAAGGTGGTCTATGGGAAAGATATTGTTTTTTGTTCAAGTCTTATATTTATGATAAAAGTTACCCCAACTTCTAGAAAGTTGTCGAAATTTCCGTAACCGTCTAGCTGTGACATCACAAGAGAACAATCAACTTACGTAACCATTACATCCGCAACTTTGTAAACACTGTTCGCGTATACGGGAACGCGTAAGCTCATGTACGATCTTCCACATCAGCGGATGCAAGTTTCGAACTGTCAAGAGCTTTAAGGCTTTTATGTGTGGAATACTAAAAGCCTTTGGCGCTTTCGTTCGTAAGTTACAAAGTTTTCGCATAAACAAAATGTTATAATTTTTAATAAAATAGTTTTATTAATGTAATATATTGTTTTAGCGTGTTAATAATAAAATTAAGTAAAGATTACGTAGGTTTACTTATTCATTATATCACTTGATCTCTCGCTATATTTTACCGTAGTAAATAAGTCCATATAAAGCCTTAAAGGTTCTCGAGTGGCGACATTGAGCCGGTTGACACGGCGTGGGTAGGTCCATCACAAGGTAGACCGAAGACAAAGTTAAGGTTCTACAAAGACAGGTTCAAACACGCTCACGATACACGAGGCTTTGGTGCTAAAGTTGTTTTTCGAACAACTGACACCTTCAGGCTGTATAACAGTGTCCTTCATGCGGTGGTAGCAATATATTGTCACATGAACTCGTGAGTGTTTTACACGGACGAGACTCAAGAAGCGATCGCAAGGTTCATCAATATGACGAATACGGAAACCGCCGCACAGATACTGGTGCACAACCTGAGGATGGCAATATAGAGAAGGTAGTATGAAGTAGTCGTACGGAAAATAATTTTAAAAGCTGTACATTGTTAAGGCGTCATTAAAAAAGATCAAGAGACTTAGTAAACACTGGAAAATGTATAAACATGAGCAGAAATATTGAACGTATATGTAGGCATGGGCCTCCGCCAGAGGTTGTAACGGTGACCGGTCCTGCACTGCCCTCATCTAGAGATTTCCTGCGACCTCAACTATATCCCACCTAAAGCCTACCAACGCCGCACCAACCCGCTCTTTGTCACTATTTAAGAACCTTTGAGCCCTCACGGCCTTCGGTTGCACGAGCGTGTGCCCGTCCTCTCTCACTTCAGATGAGCAACTCTTCGGGCAATACTTGTGATCCAGCATATACTGAAAACTAATTCTCTATATATTTACATCATAAATATCAAAGTACGCTAACATTCGGTAGCGTTTGTGAAAGTTAAAGTACTTTCAAATTATGACATTACTTTTGCGCCACCTTAAATAACAGTGTTTTTTAAACTGGACTTTTAATGAAAATTAACGCTAGCTTCAAGCTGTACTTGTTCATAGCAGAGTAAGGTTTCCTTTTGTTAAGCAAAGCACAAAGAAGCAATCTTTGCTTAATTAATTTGTCTACTCAATATAATTAAGCAATCTATTTCAGAAACCTATGACACCGAGTAAAATAAGTTAGAATATAATTTATAACAAATCACCACACATGGCTCGACTAAATCAAAGTTCCCCAAACTATTTTGTATCGTAGACTCCTTGCCATGTTTTTCCGTGTTGGGTAGACCCCCTACTTACCTGATATTAATTTCCTGTAAATTTCTAACTGTAGTGAAGTTTAGTGTTAAGAACTTAAAGTAAAAACACATGTTAATTTATACATTTATTAATTGAATTTAAATTAAAACTACTCAAAATAAAATTTTGTATCTGTTATGTAAAATATACGTAACATTAAATAAACATAAAATAAACTATAAATAAAATAACATACGCTATAAGTCAGTATTTTAGTGAGAAGGATGAACTGGATGATTTAATAATAAATTATCAACATTTGTAAATGTTTTGATATTATAAGATAGTATGAAATGAGTAAATAGGTACTACCAGTGTATGTGTTGAGATCCACTATCGTAGACTCCCATTTTCATTTCATGGACCCCCTTATTTTTCGCTGACGTAGACCCCTTGCAGGTTGTCATAGACCTCCAGGGGTCGATATAGACCACTTTGGGAATCACTGGACTAAATGGTTAAAAAAAAATATGGCGTTTTATAACCGTCATTTCGTTTTACAGAGTCGAGTTAAACTCTGTGTAAATATTAGTCCATTTATATCGCAATTAAAATGTCTGACAGTTAATTTGCATTTAGATCAGAAAGCCAATGAGAAAACAAAGTGTACGCTTCTGTAAAAAGCTTCGTGAGAATATTATCAGGCTACGGTTCGGTGGACGGAACGAGAACCCTTCTTTTTTGATCGTAATGAAAATGCTCGTGTACGTTTTGTGTAAAAATGTTTATGTATTTAAAAGCAATACCGAAAATACACGACTTTGAATTAATTACCTCATTTATTCTGAACAGGCCAACGAATTACATTAGTTTCGTATACATAAAATTAAATATCTTTGCTTATTTTAAGCACAGCGCTGTCTATAATATTACGAGTTTCTATCTAAGCTTTATAAATCAAGTATAACAATATTTTGATGAAAAGATCTTTTTGTATGTTTATATTGTTATGATGCTAACTATTTTGGCTTAGTGCAGTTTCGTCAAAATTGTCCTTTTTTATACACACGTATGTGTGTGCATGTAAGTGTGTGCGTTTGCGCGTTTGAGTGTGGGTGTGTGCATGTTTGAACGTGTGCGTGCATGTGTGTGCGTGTGTGTGTCTACTTTCCTTTTATTTTCATTTCTGTGTTTGTTTTTTTATTACATTTGCATTTTATAGTTTTCTTATCCTATTTATATTTCTAATTATATTCCTTATACTTATGATTAATTTTAATTTTTTTCTTTAAAATTTTATTTCTATTTTCCTATTTTCACACTACATTTACACCTTTGTTTTAAATAGAGTTCTCGAAAAAGCAAATCCGTGAGGTAAAAACTTTACTCTGGGAGATAGCATTGTGGTTACAACGATTATATTTGTACAAAGAAAGGCTGTACCCATGTAGGTTTATATTGATGTAACTGTCGTGTAGATTAGCGAAGCCGTCTCTTAATAAACCGCCTCATTCTACAGGAAGCGGGGAAGTCCAAGGACACATCCGCACTCCAAATTCTGAAAGTGTTGGTTGTCCTTACACTGAGGGGTAGAGGATCGAATCCTTATTGACTTGCAGTCAGTAATAAGAGAGGCGAGTAAGTGGTAAGACACGTCCGACGTCTCCAAGCCCTGGGCTCTCAATGGAGACGTCTATTTGTACAAAATTCTTTCTAAACATATAATGATTTGCACCTTCTCTAACTCTAGGTGAACCAACTAAAAATTCAAGGTCGAAGGAAGGTAGAGGGAAGTGACGATCTTTGGGACAGGCTTGTTACAAAGGCTGCTTTCTGCTGAAATAGTGATGATGAACTCCGTAATTTCAAAAGAGAGAATATCCTATAAGTTCCGGATTTGCAAGGACATCATCGTTTTATTCGTAGAAAGTAAACTACTGTACATTGGCTCCCTCCGACGATTTCCAAAAACCGTATAGAAGCCCAGTATCAAACGTTTTTCTAAGATCCTTATCTGGTCTAGAACCTTAAGGCTTTATATGCTTAAATCGAATACTTTTTTTAAAAATAGAAACATAAAAAATTTGATACGAATTCATTTCATTTTTCTTTTTTTAAACCTGTATATAATACAATATTTAATCTTTTCCTGTTACTTTTACTCAGGAGTAATAAAAAAGGGACGAGTTGCTATATTTAAGCATCTCGAAAGCTTTTTACAAATTATATTTAATTGCGCAAAGTGAGGAAAGATATTAAATTCGTGTTTACACCCAAGAACGTACAACCATTAAGCGTTACGTATAGGTCACTGAGTTTACTTTATTCGAGTGACTGCTGCGAATCTTTTTCTGTTTTAAAGTACCGCTATGTTTGAATACGAAGGTCAATGTGTGTTGCCGTTGATGACATACGAATCCGAGAGGTCACTTAGAACGGACCTCAAGATCATCCAGAGAGCACTGTAGAGGGCTACTCTCGGAGGTTCCCTGTAAAATCAAAACAGATATAAAGAGATCTCATTAGAATTAAAAAGTCTCGATGAATTCTCGTCTTAATTGGCACACAGAGCACATCGGGCGTACAACCAAAAGCCGTTGGGCAAGAAATATTCTCATTTTTTTAAATTAAATACTTTCGCCTATACCTTATATTCTAATTATAACATAGGCACCGAGGAATGCGTGGTAAAAATATTCGGAGAAATATTTAAGTTTCGCCATAATAGTGGCGAGTAACGCGATCACCACGATCAACAGAATGCGCACCGATGGACTGGATGCTGTGCGGAGTTTGACGACCATATGGTCGTATCAGAAACGTGGATTCCCACAAAGAAAAAAGCGTAGCTCGAAGAATTGTCTGAAGTGGCTGTGAACGTGGCACGTCATTAGATACAGCGCGAATAGGCCTTCCATTAAGTGGACCGTCGACGTGGTCAAGGTTGTGACGATCTTCGTGGAAGACCCATCCATACCTTGTCATTGCCTGAGAAGAAGAAGATGGCTGCCGAGTTCTTAGATTGCTTAGGTAGGCGTACCATTGAGTGACCTGATAGGTCCCACAGGTGGGACCTTGGCTTCCGCTGTCAAACAATACGCGTTAAATATTTTGAGTCAAGAGCACGAAAGGGAGATGATATTTTATACAAGCACCTTTACCACTATTTTTTTAAAGTTTATTTTTAAAGTCTGTTTATGAAAAGTGACATTAATTTTGTTTTAGTTAAAGTCATTGTCAACCTACTTCTAATCATATTTTTATTACTTAAATGTTAATGTTAAGAAATAAATATATCTAATATAGAAATACATAAAATACATTTCGAATACAACGCTATCGTCCGCCGCCGTATATCTGCAACTTTTGACGGAAGTTCTTAAATTTTCCACGTCAAAGAAAGTATCGTATGATATTTGAAATTTGTGCACGCCAAGGTTTTCGGGCGCAACGAGACGCGGAGCTTTCTAAGCCGGTGGAGCTTTCTTAATGCATCGCCAATTTGTCGCATACCCACATTATATAAGAGCTTTTATCTATGCCATTTATCAAGTATTTTATAAAATTAAATGCTAGCATATATACTTGTGTTATTGATTAGATGTTATAACCATATTATATTCAACGAGAGTCAAAAGTTTCCTCTCATAAGTTACGAAGAGTAACTAAATAATTTCATTAAAGTGATCATGCAATTATAAGTTTAACATACAAAAGTAATAAAAGGTTCTATTACTGTGTAAGCACTTTTTAAGTGATACGTGTTAAGAATAAACTGCTTAATTTATTAAGAACGCTTGTGAAATATATATATCCAAAAAAAACACATCTAACTCTAATTTTTGCAAGATAGTTTCAAAATAAGATATGTTAGAAATCCTCATACTTTTATTTTCAGTTAAAGTATGTCAAACTAAATACAAGATACTCTTTGAAATAGTTTATGTAAAACGATGAAATTGTTATTTAAAACTGCCGAGTATTAGGAAGACAGGTAATTTTTTTACTAGATTGAGGTTAGTATTGAACTAGTAAGGTTTAATATATCCGAGACATGCATGTTTTTGTCAAATGCTTCAATTTCGTCTAATGCTTCAAGATATTTAATGGATGCAGTTGACAGTTGCAGTTTAACGGTGGCAGTTGTGTAATTCGCATTGTTTGCCGCATGCGCATTTATCAGCGGGCTGGCGGGCGGTGCACTTTGTTGCACGACTACCACTGCATGTGCGGTAGTGGCTAAATATTGGTCCTTTTCTTAATAAATGCTTCAAGTCTCAATGGTGCGAAAATCGCTCAAGTTTTTGGATCTAGTTATTCAGCCATCACGAGGATGTCATTTTAACACGATTGAGAGATGAAAACCACATCGAAGAAAGACTTGAAGGTGTGCCAAGAGTCTTATTGATAATGTTTGGTAAGTGTTAAGCTATAGAGCTTGGAACATCTGAGAAAACTTGCCAGTGTATGGTTGTTCCTTTATGGTGTCAGATTGTGTTTTGGAGAGTGTTCTTCGGAGTTACACTAATTAATTACATCATCTCCTTTCTTCCATCAGACAACAAGGCGCATGACGTCATTGACGACATTGACATCATTCTTACACGATTGAAATTCCTTTTAGCGTTTTGAAACTGCTTTTACAGCACGAACAGACAAAGAATGAAACAATCTACCGGGGTCGTTGTTTCCAGCCAACTATCGGGGGAACCGGAAAGTAATGTCGCTTTCTTGTGTTAAATTCACACGACTAATTTTTAACAAGTTTTTATTTTTAATCAACAATATATTCAACTTCGTTATCAACAACCTTTTGCCATCTAGTATAGAAATTTTCAATGCCGGAGCGGTAACAAATCAATCGGTTTTTCTGTAAAATATGTCGACAGAAACGACATTACCTTCCAGTCCCCCTAATAAATACGGTACATTTTTTTAAATTTTTCATATATATGCGATACAAATACCAAAATAATCTTTTTTTTAACTTTTGCTTCTCTGTTTTTTGTTCTGACTAATCTCTGATATGTCTGTACACTAAATATACAAATTTTCATTGCCGGAGCGGTTAAAATCAATCGATTTTTCTGTAAAATATGTCGACAGAAACAACATTACTTTCCGGACTTCTAATATATACGGTACAATTTTTTTAAAAAATTTTAATATTTGCGGTACGTATAACAAAATAATCTTTTTTTAACTTTTGCTCGTCTGTTTTTTGTTCTGACTAATCTCTGAAATCTCGTTATACTAGATACACAAATTGTCTTTGCCGTAGTGGTTAAAATCAATCGGTTTTACCATAAAATATGTCGATAAAAACGTCAATACTTTCCGGTCCCTCTAATACATGGATGCACAGACCGCGGCCCGCGGGCGCCAGTCGAATTCTAATTATTATCAATTCTTTATTGTCTTTCATTACCTATACTTCTGGCGGCCGGCCCGCCATCAGTTCATGATTTGCCCGAGTGGCCCCTAGTCTTAATAAGCCTGTGCAACCATGCTCTAATATATATTAGGGGCCTTCAAGTCAAAAGTGAAAAGGTATCTTCAAACATATACCATAGAATACCTCATCATTAACATCAGACGAGACAGAGTGTAGACTTTGCTTAGAGTAATAAACAACACTTGTCATCTTGTTGTTAGACTACATAAACGCAAAAATGTTCGAAATTAATATCGAACTAGAAATAACATTTTCAGCTCACCGTTACAAACGTGTTTCATTAAAAATTTAACGTTGACGTTTCGTTGTGTCTAGACTTGAACTATTTAATTATCCTCTCCAAGACGTGGTGGCGATAGGTGGAATGAGACGTATTTTACAAATGAATGATTTATGAGAACAAAGAGGTTATGGAGATTAGAAACCTTTATTAATATATTAACGCCTTAAAACTGGGTTTAACTTATTTAAACTATACTTAAATGTACATAGAATAAAGTCAAACATTCTCATAGGTCTATTTTGTGGAAGATCGTGTAGAGAAGAACCAACACTTTATTCAAAACCAAACGACGATGTAATTTTTTTGTATTAATATAAATATTCTTTCTTAACATTATTGTATAATCTACACCAGTGATTCCCAAAGTGGTCTAAATCGACCCCTAGGGGTCTAAGACAACCTGCAAGGGGTCTACGTCAGCGAAAAAAATTTGGGGGTCCATGAAATGAAAATGGGGGTCCACAATAGTGGATCTCAACACATACACTGATAGTACCTATTTACTTACATCATACCATCTTATAATATCAAAACATTTACATTATTTATAAAAGTACCTATGAAGTAAAAAAATTATTACATATGTTTATAAAATTGTGTAAGTTGTACGATGTTGGTATTCGATTTGTGGTCGCAATACATTTTGAACTTGTAAAAACCAGATAGTCGCAGTCTCAGAGCTTCGCTACCTTGCACTGACTTGTTTAATTCGTCACTCTATAAATACGAATGTGGGACAAACAAATAAATTTACAGGAAATCAATATCAGGTAAGTAGGGGGTCTATCGAACACGGAAAAACATGGCAAGGGGTCTACGACACAAAAAAGTTTGGGGAACTCTGATACACAAATAAAAGGAAAAATTTTTTCTTCATTATCATCTTTACATTCAAAGAACGTTCTCAACTGGACATAAGTTTTCACAGTATATTTTCAATCTAACCATAACCTCTTTAACTTATTCCTAACTTTCTACAATACTCTACAATACTCTACAATACTCTAGAAAGATCTAGAGTCCTCGCTTTTAGCTGTGGGCGGTTAGACGTCCACGCTGCTCTTAGGTGCTGCAATTAATCTTGAGAGATCATTCTGGAATTTCAAGTCGGTTCGTTACATTTCATATTCTATAGAATGACAAAGACGACAAGCTCTTAGATCAATAAGTCCGTCTCTATCGTCAATGGATACTCGTTTGGAATTCCGATTTAATTATGTCAGAGGGTCGACTTGACTCAATAAGCTGCTATTATTCAGTTATTAAAACTAGAATATAATTTGTTAGTTGTGTAGCAGAGGTAATTATTTTGAATAAAATAAGTCGAAAAAAAATATGTCCAACCAAATAGTTTTTTATTTAATGGACTTGGGCGTTAATAAATGGGCGTGCAATAAAGTGCACTGTGTTTGGCACTAATCGGTGTAACATAACTCCTGAGGATGCCCCGTGAAGGGGTGAAACACGTGTTGAGTAATTTGGCGGTGGCGGTTGAGTGATTCGCATTGTTTGCCGCATACGCATTTATCAACGGGCTGGCGGGCGGTGCACTTTATTGCACAACTACCACTGCATGTGCGGTAGTGGCTAAATATTGGTCCTTTTTTAAGTAGTTTTTTTTTGTGTTCACCAAATTGTGCCGGTGTGTGTATATATGTGGCTCCCGTTAATTGGACATTTACAATTTTTATTTCTTTACTCTTCTTTTATCCGTCATATAATCTAACTTTTCTCTTCTGTCAGTCCATAATTCTCTAGCATTCCTTTGCATAATAATTTCCTTTCATGCGTCACCCTTTTTTCTTCACCTCGTTTCTCAAATATCACAGGTTTTGGTAATCACATTTTAATACACTACATTAGTGTGTTTGGCACTAATCGATGTAACATAACTCCTGAAGATGCCCCATGGAGGGGTGAAACACGTGTTGAGTGATTTGACGGTGGCAGTTGTGTAATTCGCATTATTTGCCGCATACGCATTTATCAGCGGGCTGGCGGGCGGTGCACTTTGTTGCACGACTACCACTGCTTGTGCGGGAGTGGATAAATATTGGTCCTTTTCTTACTTAGGATGGACTTCCGCAAGGTAACGCCTGATTCCATTAAATATTTAATAATCATATTTTTCGCTGTTAGCTTTATTGTTATGCTATACTATTTTGTATTCTTATTTGTTATACTTATTTAATACAGGTTATCTCAATTTTAACATATATATATATATATATATATATATAGTATATACTCTCCTGCTATGATTTATTACTATATATTGTTACTAGGAAGGTATATGATACGTGGCAACGATGAATAGAGTAAAATAATTACGAGGTGGTACCCCAGAAGGTAAAAAGAAAAAGAGGCAGATCACAAAATTGTAGAATGATGACATCAAGTGATGGGAGTGACCTGGAACAAAGTGGCTCAAACACAGGATGGAATGGTAGCGGTCAGTGGAGGCCTTTACCGGAAAATAGATCTACAAAATATTACTAAACAAGTTAAGTTAAGCTAAAATAAGTTACAATTAATTTCATTTTAATTTTTAAGTTCGTTAGTATTACTTTTGTAAGATATAAATAAAGAGTTTGTTATTAATGTAACAGTATTTTCTACATTAAATTTGCTTTATCAGATTCTTGTATTATCAATAGTCACTGTGCTTAGTGAATAAGCCTTTCGTTATCACACTTAATAGATCATAAATTTCTATCATTGTAACGGTGACAGATAAATTAATCAGTTCAATTGATTAGGCATTCCGAAACTGTTTGACAAATTATGAATCTAGTCACCCGTTTCAAAGGGAAACGTAAATGGAATTTAGACATTTCGTGAAGGGCGAAACTAAAATTAGACCCTCTGAATACATATTTCACTTCAAAACATGTTTTTAAATATGTTTATGAAGTATTTAAGGGCGGTATCGGACTTTAAAAACATGCATTAATTATAAGGGTAAAGACAAACTAAATCTAAACAAAGTGTATACAGAATTATTGGTTATACATGCAGAATTATAGGTGAAGGATTTGGCAGCAAATTCAAAATGATCACTCGAAATTATTTTTAATAAAGTGGGAAGGTCAATAACTTCTAGCAGTACAAAGTCAGCAGGAGTATAGAGGAAATTATAATTTAATTCATTTCTTTTTCTTCTTCTGTTTCTTTCTCAGGCAAGTGCGATTGAACCAATACTGATCGAAGTCAGTTAGATGTTTTTATTTATTATTGTATTATATTTATAATATGTATTAAACCTTATTTATTATAAACATATATATGTAAGAAAAGGACCAATATTTAGCCACTTCCGCACATGCAGTGGTAGTCGTGCAACAAAGTGCACCGCCCGCCAGCCCGCTGATAAATGCGCATGCAGCAAACAATGCGAATTACACAACTTTGTTTACCGCTGCATGTGCGGAAGTGGCTAAATATTGATCTTTTTCTTACTTAGGATGGACTTCCACAAAATAACGCCTGATTCTATTAAATATAAGTATATATGTTATATACATATGTATGTATATTTAAGTATGTACGTCTGTGTATATTTATGTTCGTTTGTTTGTGAATATGTATTTTTTGTACACGTAAACTACTCATTATTAGTACTTTTACCTTTTCCATACTATGGTTGTCTGTAAGAGATTGCCTTGTGTGATAAGACCTCCCATTGTACTTTTTTGTATATTATTGTAAAACTTAAATGTATCTTAACGTATACAATAAAGTTGGTAATCCGAATTTCTTTACTATCATTACGTTATGTATTATTTATGAAACCGTTGATTTTTAATTGGTAAAATGTTTTAGAGTGATCACACTATACAGAGTGATTGTGTGAAGGCGTAAAAATTTTACAGCTTTTTGTTGTAAATCACCCCGTAGATTTTATACGATGACATACTTTTTCAGAATGTAAAACTAATTATTTTTAAAAATATTAGTTTCAGATAAATTATAATTATGTATACACATCATTGAAAGGTATCTTAATCCGATAAAACTTTGACTGTCACTAATTATCTTATTTAAAACATCGCAACACTTCCTATGAAACTTGTTTAATCAAAAGCTAAGGAACTTTTAAACTAGAAGTAAGATTCTTTAGACATTTTATCAAGGTAATGAAGTGAGCATTCGCTAAGTCCATTTCACTATTGCAATAAAACTAATTGCAGTAATGCTAAGTTGGGAACGACTCGGCGTTAGCTCTAAAAGATTGGAGTGGAGAGGTATTTATCTCCTTTCAACTCCGACTACTGTTTTCCGATGTAAAAAGCTTTAAGAATAAGAAGTTTAAGTCTTAGTACGCGGAGATATTTACTTGTGATGATACTTAACCTATAAATTTCTATTTATAACTTACTTGCTTAAGTGAAAATGTGTATTTCTTTGTAATTTAGGAGACTGTCTCTTGAAGTTACAAGAAAAAAAAATTAAGTATTGTTTCTGGTGTAGTTTTGTCTCTCTCTCTCACGCTATCTCTCACTCTATATATATATTCGATCCTCGGTGACAGTGGGCCTGGGATAGTACAATTTTGGAAAATAAGTTTCGCAGATTTTTCTTATTAACATTTATCCTCTTTCCTCCTTCTTTTTTCATGCTTTTTCTTTCGTTCTGCTGCTGCTCTAACATGAGTTCACGGAACTAAAGGCGACCACGACTGGCTTGTCCTTTGTTCCTGGTGGATATACAATATCTCAGCTGTTTAAATTAAATATCATATGCACAGTATGGTGTATTTTGTTAAAAAGTGAATTATATTATAAACGCGTATGTAATGTAAATGAAAATTATTCTTATTACAATCATATTAATGACTATTTTTGGTAATACTTTAATCAGTTAGTTTCAGAAAAGAGTTCGTTGTTATTATCCGATTAGCACGTAATAGGGGGACCGAAAAGTAATGAAGTTTCTGTCAACATAGTTTACAGCAAAACCGATTGATTGTTACCTAGCATTGAAAATTTTTATACGAGATGACAAAAGGTTATTGATAACGAAGGTGATTATATTGTTGATTAGAAATAAATGTACTCGTGTGAATTTAAACTAAGAAAGCGACATTACATTCCAGTTCTCCTTAAATTTCTTTAAGAAATTTAAATAAAAAATTGTACGTAAACAAATTGTTTCATAAACGACCGCGGCGATTTCAGCGGGTACTTTCAATTCGCCGGAGATTGCGAAAGTTCTGGAACAAAAAACCAATTAAACTTACCAGCGTCCAACGCGATAAGACAAATTCTTTACAGTTAATCTCTAAAAGGCTTTAATAATACATAAATTTAAATTATAAAGAAATGCTTTAAAGATACCTATATGTACTAATTTAACCCTTAATAGCCTAGTTTAAATTTTGATACCAATCTTTTAAACCGAATGTTTACATTACTATTAGTTTTTATAGGTTGGCTGTACGTATTTTACTATTGTATATTATTCTTTCCATTAAAATTTAAAAAAAAAACTATTTTTCCCTTCATCTAGACCCTCAAGCAAACACAGTAATATTTAAAAAAATCACTTTCGTAAATCAGGCTATTAAGGGTTAAGTGTCTCTTGACTCCCTGATAGGCGGCGATGACAAACAGGCGTTCATATCCCTTTGTAAAGAGATCGCCAAAAAGGCGATAGAAAGAAATAAAACAAACAGAGTATAGAAAGATAAATAGATTAAAAACGTAAATAGAAACAAAACTGTGATAGAAATAATTATAGAATATGTAATAAAGTGTAAAAAAAAAATGTGTATAATAAAAATATAAATCCAAAAATGTAAAAAGAAAAAGGGAAGAATGATAGACGAACAGGGCAAAAGGGTAAGAAAGAAGAAATGTGGTATAAAAGAATGGAATGAAAGATCATGTGAAGAATGGAAGCAGCGAACGGAAATAAAAAAAATTGCCCAAAAAAGACCCTGTCCCACTACAAGATAGGGGTACGAGAGGCCCCCAGTAGCGGGGGTCATTTAAAAAAAAAAAGTGTCTTGAAGGCCACTACAGGCGTGCGATCCTTCGAGCCACATAGTAAATCGTCTGTAACAATTTGATTGTTTATTATTAAATCAGGTAAAGTTATATGATTCGTCTAACGGTTTAAGATTATGACTACCATCGGTGCAGCACCGCATGTACCGTCTCGAAGGCACCACGTGGCTCTAGTGTATTTTTGTATTACGTAGGTAATGCGTATTCGCACGGGGTACTACACATTATGGAGTACTATAAATTACATTTTATAAGTTAGCTAAATTATAAAGAGGCTAAGTTATAAAGAGGCGATGTATGAACGGTAAATAAATGAATGCGAATGAGAGATAATGTGACGGTAAAAAAGAAGACGGAGTTAAAGATATTAAGATGGATGTGAGTAAAAAGGAGGAGGAAAAATTATCAAGCTAAAATTGTCTTTGGGTGTCCAAAATGGGGGAATGTATGAGAGGCCCCCAAAAAACAAAAGCCTTAAAAAAAATAAAAATCTGCCAAGATCTCTTCACCTATGATTAGGTTACTTAGAGTAATTTAGAGTTAAACCCTCTCCATAGCAGGTTGATTAACAGTCAATTTTCCCATGAATGTAGGAATGGTATGTTTAAAACTTCAACATAAACAACAATAGAACTTTAGATTACAACCTCAAAAGTCTGTACGAATATATCGAACAGACACAGCGCGGCGGAAAGCAAACAAGCGCTTTCTGATCGAATTCCCTGTTTGATTTGAAAAGTTTCAAATCGAATAACTCAATAGTTTATATCGATGCACATTCGAAGGAGAGAACTTGTGAATGCACATTGTTTTGTCAACAAATTTTAAATCAAGACATCTCTGAAAACAAGGTAACACTAGAGTGTAAATCTGATTTACATTGTAAGTGTGATATCTACTGTAGCACACAGGCTGTATTTTATTCGACATATACTTGCCGCATTAAAAAGTCTCAAAAAATAACAGAAACCCCACAAATTTGTGGCTGGCGCATATCAGACACGAATAAAGAAACAACTTTTTGCTACTGCAACTATGTCATTAGTAAATAAGTAGCTTAGTGATCTAACGGATTAAACCTATGTAATGTGATGAAATATGTGAATATCAAAAAAAAAAAAAAAAAAACATTTATTGGCCGATCAAATCTACTGATTTTGTTTTCATAGACTATGTATTTATATATATATATATATATATATATATATATATATATATACATGTATACCTTCTATATTTCTTTCTTTCCTGCGCTGTCTGCACGCAGAGATTTCTAGGGATCTCATAGTTGGCTACCCACATCGCATCTACTAGCTTGAAGTCACCGCGTGGTTTGAGAGTATTTTTTATATCTCTGTTATCGAGGACCTCTCGTATATTAAACTCATTCCAAATTCGAAATCAAAATATCTTTTTTCAAGTATACATTTTACTTTTCGGACCTTTTTATTTAATGGAATCAGGCGTTACTTTGCGGAAGTCCATCCTAAGTAAGAAAATGACCAATATTTAGCCACTTCCGCACATCCAGTGGTAATTGTGCAACAAAGTGCACCGCCCACCAGCCCGCTGATAAATGCGCATGCGGCAAACAATGCGAATTACACAATCACCATCGTCGTCAGTTTTGTTGTCACCGGCGCGGAACGCTGATCTGTTGAGAAGAACCGGCCGGTGGCTAAACATTTGCTTATTTTGAAATTAAACCATCATTTAATTTTTAATTTTAATGTAATATATTTTATAATGATTACTATATTTACTTCATAATTACAGTTAATATTGTTTACATTGATAGTAGTTTTTCAAAATGTATTATGCTTTAGTCTGTCCTCACCCTTATATTTATTGCATGTTTTTATAGTCTGATACCGCCCTTAAATACTTTATCAACTTAAAAACATATTTAGAAATAAACTAAGGGCTTAATTTGAATTTATCCTTTCACGAAGTGTTTAAATTACAATAAGGTTTATCTTTGAAAAGGGTGACGAGATTTTGAAATGTAATCGCTGGGATGAAATAATTTATCTGTCATCGATACGATAACAGATATTTTAGATCGACAAAATGTTATGGCGATAAAATTAATGTAACAAATTACGGGGAAATTACTTTCTTTTGGACCCTCGTTTAAGGGAACCTCTCGTTCTCCCCTATCATCTTAAAGGGGACTATAAAGTTACAATTAATTATTTTTTTCACTGAATGTTATTATTGTCGTGCTCCTTTTCGATCCTTCTTAATATCTTCCATTCATTTCTCCTTTTCCCACTTCACGATATCTTGCATTTTTCCTTTTTGGACTTCTCAATATCTTCTATTTCTCCTTTTCTGACTTCACAATATCTTCCATTTCTCTTTTTCTGACTTCACAATATCTTGCATTTCTCCTTTTAGACTTCACAATATCTTCTATTTCTCCTTTTCTAACTTCACAATATCTTCCATTTCTTTTTTTCTGATTTCACAATATCTTCCATTTCTTCTTTTCTGACTTCACAATATCTTGCATTTCTCCTTTTCTGACTTCACAATATCTTCCATTTCTCCTTTTCTGACTTCGCAATATCTTCCATTTCTCTTTTTCTGACTTCATAATATCTTCCATTTCTCCTTTTCTGACTTCACAATATCTTCCATTTCTCCTTTTCTGACTTCACAATATCTTCCATTTCTCCTTTTCTGACTTCACAATATCTTCCATTTCTCCTTTTCTGACTTCACAATATTTTGCATTTCTTTTCTTATCTTTCCTTTCGTATATTGCCTCACTTCCATCACCTTCTCTACAGGATCTGACTTTTACATTTTCTTTCATTTTTGACTCTTAATTTTCTCCTTTTACATTTATTTGCCTTAGTTTAATATTAATATTATTTTTCTCTTTATTATCTAAGTCACAGTTGATTTACTTTTCTTTCTGATTTTATTTCATTTAAATTGTTTCAATTAAACCCTTTATATGTTTGCTCTTATCGTAGGTGCTATTACCTTCTTACAGAAGTCTAGGAGGATTCGACGACTTCCCTCATTGCTCACTAATGAGGTGATGGTTCCTTCCTCGATCCTTCTTGCACCTGGAACTGGTAGTTCGCTCTTTACGCGCTAAATATGGAGCAGCCGGTGATCAGCTGCACCACGGTCTGGTCCGCTCCTGGGTCACAAGTGCACGAAGGACTCTCCTTGAGCTAAAGCCTCTGAAGGTATTAGGAGAATTTCTCGTGCCATGTTGACATCTGGATAAGGACCGTGTCCACCTCAAGGGAACCTGTACCTATATAAAATTGATAGGTTTGTGTCGTATGATGTTACAGTATTTGTGCCGGTCTTCAGCGGTGTATTTTACTTCGGCTACTGAATCAAAAGTAGCCCAAAATTGATCAAACTAGAGTATGGAGTCTCGTGGTCTTTATGCTACTTTTTCACGGTTTCCATGAAAATTTTCTGAATTCTAATCACCTTTTCATCACCTCCACTGGTCCACATATTGTAAACGAGATCTCTCTTTCTTTGCCCACCTTATACTTAAAACTAAAAGCGCGTATGCCACTTAAACTTGTCTGCCACTTTCCATTTATCTTACAAACTAAGCAATACATTACGTTACTTGAAAACTTCGGAGGCACTGCTATTTTGCAACGCTGTACTTAACACTTACGTTTCACTTAATGTTTCTTACCTTAAGTTACTTGTTTAACTTTATATTTATTTAATTGGTTGTTATACGTACACGCGGTGATTAATTTTATATGCAGCAAAAACCTTCAATGTTTTTACACCTATTGTCACCTGTATAAAGTGATCAGTATGTGATATGTTACTTTACTTTTTATTTCATTGCAATACGACAAGCCAGTACCGAAGTTAACAGGTAATAAATAATAATTAATTTTAATATGTAGCAACGGCGATAGACGCTCACTACAAAGAGTAAGCCAACCCTCAAAGATGACCACAATAATTGTTATTGCACCGCCCATATCCGACCTCAGTAAATTTTTAAGGGTCCCTTTTTGGGGGCCTATCGTTACCTCTATCTTATTGTTGGGACAGCAAATTATTTTACGAATAATTTTTAATTTACATTCTCTCTCTTTCATCCACAGTTCTTACACAGGTCACCTCTCTTTCTTCGCCCACTACCTTGATTATATCATCAGTCCACCTAGTGGGGGGACCTGCCCACGCCGCGTTTACAGGCTTGTGGCCGCCACTCAAGAGCCTTTAGGCCACAACGGCCGTCTGCTTTGCTTTATTATCATTGCATTATTTATTAATTCTGAAACCATTGATTTTTCTACGCGCTTTTTAAAATACTACATAACTTTCACATTTATACAAATAAATAAATTTGAAATGTTTGTAATATTATAATAACCGCATGCATTTGAATATATATACGATAAGTACACTATAATAACATTTTTTTATCTATCTCTCCCGGCTAATCTCTGAAATGTGGGGACGGATTTTTACGGGACATATACTGGCTGGTAGCTGATGTACTCGTAATAAGGAATAACTGAGGCTATTTTTATCTTAGAAAAACACCCAATTGAAAGATAAAGTAAACCATTTCAAAATTAGAAAAGTATAGCCTAGTTTTCTAAAATCGTATAACATATCTGTCGATTGTTTTTGTAATATTTATATTAACGGAATCCTCCGTAAGGCATGATAAATATATTTCGAAAGCACATCAATCAAAAACATCCGAATTAATCCGAATCCGAAATCCGAAAGGTAATTTCTAGTTTTATGAGAGAGCCTTTAATCATACATCAAGTTATATTTAGATAAGTCGTAATAAAAAAACATTATTATGTAATAAAACTTTCGGAAGGTTTTCTTGGGGGAATAATACCAGTGAGCTTCCCACGTTCTTCCTGTTCAGTTATATATATATAAATATATATATGTATACACATATAGCGAAAGTTTAATTTGTGTTTAAGTAGGGTGACCATCTGATTTTTAAATAAAGAACTCGTTGTGAATCAGTGGTGTGTATTTCGAGTTAGAACCCACAGTTACAATATATATTTATATATATATATATATATATATATATATATATATATGTATATATATATATATATATATATGTATATATATATATATATATATATATATATATATATATATGTATATATATATATATATATATATATATATATAAGGGATAAAAATACCATAATCGCCACTCTTAGCAGGCGGGTTGGCGATCGCGGTGTGGTATTATGGTACTAATACGCTGCTGTCTATCCTCTCAAGACTTAAATATTTAATGTAATCAGGCGTTACCTAGTGGAAGTCCATCCTAAGTAAGAAAAGGACCAATATTTAGCCACTTCCGCACATGCAGTGCATTCAATACGTGTTTCACCCCTCCACGGGGCAGCTTCAGGAGTTATGTTACACCGATTAGTTTGTACCAATCTACTCTGTGTTTGGGTAATTTGGCGGTGGCGGTTGTATGATTCGCATTGTTTGCCGCATACGCATTTATCAGTGGGCTGGCGGGCAGTGCACTTTGTTGCACGAATACCACTGCATGTGCGGAAGTGGCTAAATATTGGTCCTTTTCTTACTCTCAAGACTTGTTTTTGTGCAGTGATAATTCTATATTATTAATGCACTAAGTGTAAATACAAGATTGTACCCCGGGGATCGAACCTAAGACTTATGACCGCAACTCTTAGCGGATAAGGTATATCATACATTAATTAACAGGTAATTCACTATACATTCACACCGTTAAACCTTTTACATCAATAACCAAATAAACCTTAACAAAATATTTGAAAAAATAATTTCAATAGCGTTCGTAATTGATACGTAAAAATCAATATGGCCGCGTCGTCCATATATTGTCACAGACTAAAAAATACACGTTAAATTCTCCCGACGTAGGTACCGACGCGTATGCCCAAGGGTAATCAGTTGAACTGATCCTAAACAATGCAAAACAACGACCCATATCCAATTCCGTTTTCAAAGTTATTACATTTTTTTTTTCGGATTAAAAGCATATCTATGTTTGTGTTTCAAGATGGAAATACACAAAAACGAAATATGTTCACGTTTTTTTGTTATATCAAAATAAAAAGCTACCAAATGCGACTTAATATCCTTGGCATCCTTGACATCCTTGGGTAAAGCTGCAATGGTTCCAAACGCGTCCTGATTTGATACACAGCCTTTACCAGAGATGAGCAACAGGCGCTACTTTTAACTTGTTCATGCAGCCTTAGCATTTCTAGAATAGAATTTATTTTATCGAAGTTCTCTCATCAATATATTGTTATAAAATTAATTATAATAAAATGGCATGCTAAACCGAAACTATTTATTGATAATAACCACTGATCAAAACAGAGTGATGCACAAACAGAAAGCTGCGTTCGTATAACATGTACACTTGCATCGAAAAAACGGTTCCATTTCTTCAGTAAAATTTTCAAGTGTTTTCATTTTCGCGTTCTTATCTTGTTCATTTTAATTTGAAATTAAAATTTATATATTTTCTTATTCTAACGTTTAATAAATATAAAGTTTTGTAAATTATTATTTCGTGTTACATTATGCGCGAACCGCAAACAATTTTAAAATTCAAATTGATCTGTTCATTAAAAAGGTCGTTTACCCCTGGTCTATACGTTTCGCATTAAAACCTCTTTGATAAATTTAAATGAACAACGTCTGTCTCGAAGTAAAATATGTGAAAATAAAAAAAACAATCGACACACTATTATGGGCTTCCGCAATATTCACGCTATATATATAGCTATATATACATTTAGCGAAATCACATGCAATTGACTAAAAGTCCACAACAATTCCAGACGAGTTTAAATTTGACACATTATTTACGCGCCATAATTTAAAATATATATGAAAAATAGTGACCGATGCATTATAAATACAAGAAATAAAAATAAAAACGATGATATTATATTTTTATTATTACATTTGTGTGCGTTACTCTTGTTGAAATAATATAAACTTGTTACTGTGTACAATTTGTATTTATTTATTGTTTTTTTTTTGTTTTACAGTTTTATATGTTCGACATTGTTGCATGACCATCTGTCATTTCCTTCTCTTTCCGGTTGCCACACCCGATTCCTGACTTAACTAAATGTTGCCGCTATAAATATTAAATAATATTTGCTGGAGTACAATACCCGCTATAAATATTGCGCATCGACCTTTAGAAAGAGACAATCGGCTAATTTCGGCTTCGTAAAGCGTCCCTGTCGCACGACTGACAAAACGTCACATAGATAGTGTGAGACAGAGATAACGCTCTACGAAGCCGAAAATAACCGACTGTCTCTTTCCAAAGGTCGATGTGCAATACCTATCGCCGGGTACTGTAAGTGGCTATTCGCCACACATTAATGCTTCTAAAATAAACTTTCCATTTATACAAAATAAGAGTAGAGAGCATGTTGTAATATACGGGGGTTATTGACCTAAAATAAATATTTTTCAATTTTCGAAACCAAAAAAACAGTTTTTTTTTTTTCACTAAACCATTTGTTCATCTCTTTCCCGTAAGGCTAGAATTGAATGAGTAATGGAAAGAACTTCAAATGTTAAATAAAATTTCTCTTTTGCCTCTGATTTGTGGGAAAACTTTTTAATCTCCCTCAAATTAATTTGTAACCGTTATGAAAGTTTCTCGAGTTTTAAAATTGAATTCCTAATGAGATGGAATAACAATAATCTCTACATTGCTTTATTAAAGTCCACATTGTACCTAGAACAGATGGTAGTGTAATTGTTTTACAATATATCTATATTACCTACGAACCGGCAAACGTAATATAAGACATTCACCTTCTCATATATGTATATATATATATGTGTGTGTGTTTGAAAAATGGCATTATTGAGTTCAAATTATTTCTTTTATATTAGTACGAAAAGGACCAATATTAAGCCACTTCCGCACATGCAGTGGTAGTAGTATCCCTCCATAAATGTCTTTTGAAAAAACCTATGCCTTACAGTGGGCATCTATGGATTAAAACTAAGAGAATTGTGTTTTCTTTGTTTTAAAAGTAAATACACTGTTTGCTTCAAATTAAATTTGTTTTTATTTATTTTGACAGATTTTTCCTTATTTTCTTGCTTCATTGTATTTTATTACTTAATTGTTATAAATTTTATAAGACAATTATTTTCTTTTATGCTTTGATTTCGATTAACAAAAGTTTTTCTCCTTTACGTTATATGGGGGATTGTTAGATATTAAACAAAGCTGTTGAATACACAGCCTTTTACAGTACCCGGCAATAAATATTGCACATCGACCTTTGGAAAGACGCGATCGGCTAATTTCGGCTTCCTTGAGCGTTATCTCTGTCGCACAAAATACAACGACTGATAAAACGTCACATAGGTAGTGTGGGACAGAGATAGTGCTCTACAAAACCGAAATTAGCCGATTGTCTCTTTCTAAAGGTCGATGTGTAGTGTATTTTATTTACAGTCGTTGATAGCGACTGAATGGGTCATTTAGAACCTTTTTATATTTTTATATTGACAGTTTGTGTCGGGATGCAGTATTTCTTGTTCGTTTGTTCTGTCAATTTATTGTTACGTATTATTTTACTGCTACCAAGTTTCGTAAAATTATAATTAAATCACCACCAGCATTAGCATTTATTTAATCCGTTTATACAGTCTATACGCTCGCCAACAGTCTTATTACTGTCGTCTTCCAACTACGTCTGTCCCTCTCTGACAGTCAAACTAAACTTCATAACACATGACATTATCATAGTGTTTTACAAAGAATTATAAATTAAAATCAATACTTAATCATTCAGCGATTCCAAAGCAAAGTACTGAGGAATGTAGTAAATGTCCCCCGTTACTTTAGTATAGTGAATCTTCACCGGGATCTAAAGGTTGAACCTATCAGTAATATTATTAAGAAGTACGCATATCATGAACAACACCCGTTTTTAGTGAGCGACCGCTCGCTTATAACCGCGAATAGCGTGGGCGGATCGTGGTTGGATCCGGATCTCTCTTCGGCTCGCCTGTGCTCCACGCTGCCGTCCCAACCCGCAAGCACACTCCAGCAACACACCCCGTCAAAGCTCTACCGCGAAGAGCCTTAACAACGTGCGAACGTCACCGTGCATCTGGTAGACATCCTACCAGCTCTAGTTTTTAATTTTAAAATCTAGTTCACGAACCCTTCCTGTTTCTTCCGAAGATGCTGTTAAAGCCTTAGGGCTAACAGCAACAGAGAAAAAGCAAGATCATGAACGAAGACTTGACCATCGTGTGAATGTCGAGGCTGTCGGCAATAGAAATATAGTGCGAAGACTAAAACAGACAAAACTGTTTGATTTAGTATAGTGAAGTGCTAGTGTGATAGTGAAGATTCAAAGGGGCTTCCCCTAAATATAGACAATAAGAAAGGCGTTAATTAAAACATTCTTAATATATTTTATATTAATTAATTTCAATCTAAATTACCAGCCTATAAGCTTGATTTTAATTTTGGTGGGTGTCCAATGAAAAATAAATACACCATAAAAAATACTCTATCTTTATATTTCTTTTGTTGTTTTATGAACAATAGCGATTAATTTAATAAATATGATGTCATTTTGAGACGGAAATAACATCTCAAAATAATTGAGCCGAGACCGCTACGCAGGAATTTGATTCAGGGGACGATACTACAGAATTTTAAGAACGTTTGGTTTAAACCATTCTTTACAAAGAAGTACGCTGCCTTTTTTGATGGAATAATTATGTATATATCTTATATATATAGGTAAAAATCTTTTTTTACTTTTTATTAGAAAGGAACATCGTATCATATATGGACAAAGAGGAGAGGTGTGGAACCTTTCTTAAGTACTGCAGAAGGGTCATAGGAGATACCATGAAAAATAACAAAGTAGCAAAAAAAGAAAAATGTATAAGACTAGTCAAAATAAATACTTAAATCAGGGATAAATATAGTTTATAATTAGGAAACTAATAATTAAATTATGAAAGAATGTGAATGTATATGTGAATGTATTCTGGTAGGAAAGCGACAAAAGTGAGGTAATAAGTGAAATGAATGAAAGAATTTATGAAGAATAAAAGATGAATGAATAATGATTTTGACAATAAAAAAGAAGAAGAGAACGCAGATAATGCGATGAAAAAATGATGAATAAAAATAGCTCCTGTGTACCTTTCACAGAACCTGAATATTTATAAAAATATATATATAATCAATGATATCAGAAATAATAATGTGTATATGTTGTAATGATAATATAGTGATGTTCTTAATTCGAAATAGTACGTATTAAAATTATTTATTATTTATTATCCGTTCTTGGAGTCTGTGCTGCCAGAAGTAAATAGTCTATTGCATACTGGTCCAAAAACTTAATTAATCAGCTTATATCGGAGTTCAGAATTTGATGGATGGCGCATCGATCCTCAAAGAGTTCAACATAAACAAGAGATTATATTCGACTGTACAAATACGAATCCTCCAGTTATTGACGTATCACCCTTAATGAGGACTCAATGGAATGTTTAGTGGTGCAAGGTAAAGTGGAAGTATCTCGTGGACGCTCTCCAAGAAGATGGACAGACATCACCAGAACTGTTCAATCTCTGTGTTTGGCACTAATCAGTGTAACGTAACTCCTGAAGATGTCCCGTGGAGGGGTGAAACACGTGTTGAGTAATTTGGCGGTGGCGGTTGTGTGATTCGCATTGTTTGCCGCATACGCATTTATCAGTGGGCTGGCGGGCGGTGCATTTGTTGCACGACTACCACTGCATGTGCGGAAGTGGCTAAATATTGGTCCTTTTCTTACTTATGCAAGAGAGAGCAGTAGGAGCACCAGAACCAACCGGTGTACGAATGAGAAGATATAGAAGTTATATCTTTATACGATCATCAGAAATAGATCTTATCAAAAGATGGATAGGTCCCTTTTAGGTCGTCCGACGATATAGTTACGGTTCGGTGATCGCGACGACTTTGGGGAGGCTTATACCTTGACGTGGACTCCATCGACTGAGAAGATGATGAATGACGAATGAAATGTATGAAAATGAACGAATGAAGAAGATAAGCTCTACAAAGAATTTATGCTGACAAATGATACTACATTTACTGCTTGTACTTTTTACCCTGTAGAATGTAATAAGAAACTTATATACCACTGTTAACTTAAAATAAACATAATCTGTATCCGTAACTTGTAAGTTCAACACGAGCGGCCTCCAACAGAGGTAACAGGTAAAATAATATTCCTTTATATTTCCACAACGAACGACTCGCTATTGTGAGTGGATATTCGTTACGCGAATAAAGAATTTAATAGAAAAGCATTTTCAATTCCACAGTTATTGCGAGTGTAACAACTTTGAATAGGATCGATGCGTTTGTTTGAGATATTGTTTTCGTTGAATCAGATTGTTTTGTTTTACTTTGATATTACTTGAGATTAATTAAAAGTTATCATTTACAGATTAGAAACGTCGTATCTTACTCTGTAACCCCTTGGTAAATACAGTCACTAAACATCATAAGTGCTACGTTCAGAATTTCTCTAAGAGGTCAAATCAGAAGTGAAAGTGAAGTGAATTGAAGTAGCATTGGGCATGTCATATAACGCGCAATATGTACAAAATATAAAAGCCTTGCCACACGTTCGCTCACGAGACGGACAGACAAACCTGTTAAAGCCATCCTAAGACACTAGAATCATGTCTCGAAATGTAAATGTTAGAAAAAAGCTAACAGAAAAATAAATATAAAGCAAAAAAGGATAAAATGTAAACATATAGTATTCTAGTTGGAAGGCGACGGTAGTAAGATGATGAATGAAAAAATTAAAATAAATGGAAGGTATGAAAAGACTTTAAGAAGAATTATTACGTAAAAATAAACGCTGTGTGCTCAAGACGAGAAGTACATGAGGCCCTCAAAACAAGGTACATTAAAAAAGACGCTGGAATCAATGCCCCCCCTAATTTGGGACCACTATATTGGATAACTATGTGGAAGCCTTATGTTCAACAATGAGTATCCTGCGGGTTAAATGAAAATAAAAAATTCTGATGATTAAGTATGATTATGTATATATATATATATATATATATATATTGGAATACGATGTTGGCCAAAATTAGGGCTAATTAGGCTAACCCGCGAAGGTTGTAGTAAACAGTCAGATGGTCAGTTTCTATAGTTTATTTTATTTATTTTTTTAATATATGACATGGAATGTTTAAACTATACAAAACACTTTTATACTCTTAACTAGATGATTGATTTCAATGACATGTTATAGCTTGTAACAGTTTTCTAGCTATTACAAGTACAACGTGAACAGGCACTAACTAAATATGGTTCCTAAAAAACTTAAAGCTCAGGCACCTTGCCGAAATCGCAATCTATCTAGATCTAGATCGAACTGCAGACACACTTTATTAAAGCTAGCAATTGCACGAACAATGCTACTGTTTTCTCCATAATTCGAATAAACTTTTGTTAAATACAAGAGCTACAAAAAAATTGATTTGAATGGAACATTTATATATATCTTAGCTAATAGTTCGGGACAATCAATTTCATTATTTAATTTCTATTTTATATATTTTTTAACTAGAACCTTTTTCATTATTATGAAATTTTTATAAAAAAATGAAATAGATCAGAGAGTTTATACTCGTGTAATGGCGTGACCATATACATATAAACACTTGGTACAACACACAGTATTATTGTGGTATATTATAAGGTAAAAGTTTCGTGAAAAAAAAATTATATTTATGTGACACTAAGCTAAAATAAACTTTAACTTATTTTTAATTGGCTCAATTTATTCTTCATCACGCGCCGGAGAATCCAAGAAGTCTCCACAGCTCACTGAACCAACACAATCCAACGACATCCATTGTACATTACTTAGATAAAAAAAATATTTTTATTAGCACTTACGTAATTTGAAAATAAAAACATTTTTGACCTCTCAGTATTCAGGTCGATGTTACGTATCTTCAGAATACGCTAAAATGACCTCGCAGGCCTGCGTCTGGTTTGGCTAAGTGATCGTAAAATAAGATAGTAAAAAGAACGTAGTGGCCAATGTTTTGTAAATTTTAGTCTCTTAGAAATGTTGTGTTCGAAGTAGTGAATTTTTTAAAATATTATTTTCCAGAACTAGGTCAATACGTATAATAAAAAACATTGAGCAAAAATATACAAGTGTCATTTTATTTATTTAATGGAATCAGGCGTTATTTTGCGGAAGTCCATCCTAAGTAAGAAGAGGAACAATATTTAGCCACTTCCGCACATGCAGCGGTAAACAAAGTTGTGTAATTCGCATTGTTTGCTGCGTGCGCATTTATCAGCGGGCTGGCGGGCGGTGCACTTTGTTCCACGAC
The DNA here is from genome assembly GCF_028537555.1 of Battus philenor. Classification (NCBI taxonomy): domain Eukaryota; kingdom Metazoa; phylum Arthropoda; class Insecta; order Lepidoptera; family Papilionidae; genus Battus; species Battus philenor. The sequence goes on along the minus strand of NW_027181673.1, from coordinate 14,385,395 downwards.
TACCACTGTATGTGCGGAAGTGGGTAAATATTGGTCCTTTTCTTACATATATACTTATAATAAATAAGGTTTAATACATATTATAAATATAATACAATAATAAATAAAAACATCTAACTGACTTCGATCAGTATTGATTCGATCGCACTTGCCTCAGAAAGAAACAGAAGAAGAAAAAGAAATGAATTAAATTATTGTTTACTCTGCTCCTGCTGACTTTGTACTGCTAGAAGTTATTGACCTTCCCACTTTATTAAAAATAATTTCGAGTGATTATTTTAAATTTGCTGTCGAATCCTTCACCTATAATTCTGCTTTTATAACCAATCATTCTGTATACTGCATAATTATAGTCAACATTGCTTACATTGAGAGCATTTTTCAATATTTATTTAAATTTAGTTAGTCTTTACTCTTATAATTAATGCATGTTTTTATAGTACGATACCACCCTTAAATACTTCATAAACATATTTAAAAACATGTTTTGGAATGAAATATGTATTCAGAGGGTCTAATTTGAGTTTCGCCTTTCATGAAATGTCTAAATTCCATTAACGTTTCCCTTTGAAACGGATGACGAGATTCATAATTTGTCAAACAGTTTCGGAATGCCTAATCAATTGAACGGATTAATTTATCTGTCATTGTTACAATGATAGAAGTTTATGATCGATTAAGTGTGATAACGAAAGCTTATTCACTAAGCACAATGACTACTGATAACAAGAATCTGTAAGAGAAAATTTAATGTAGAAAATACTATAATATTAACAACAAACTCTTTACTATATCTTACAAAAGTAATACTAATGAGCTTAAAAACTAAATTGAAATTCATTGTAGCTTATAACATGTTGTTTATTATTATATTTTTGTAGATCCATTTTCTAGACCTACTTTGACTACCATTCCATCCTGTGTTTGAGCCACTCTGTGAGACTATATATATATATATGTAATTGTGATAACATGTATTAAATAAGAATACAAAATCTGACAGCATAACAATAAAGCTAATAGCGAAAATACCCAAAGCTGTAAAATATTTCAAGAACGAGGTGAAGAAAAAAGGGTAAAGCATGAAAAGAAATAAGTATGACAGAAGAGGAAAATTAGATTATATGACGGACAAAAGAAGAGTAAAGAAATAAAAACTGTAAATGCTCAATTAACGGGAGCCACACACACACACACACCGGCACAATTAGGTGAACACAAAGAACTCTACTACACAACTAACAAATTATATTCTAGTTTTAATAATTGAATAATAGCAGCTTATTGAGTCAAGTCGACCCTCTGACATAATTAAATCGGAATTCCAAACGAGGATCCATTGACGATAGAGACGGACTTATTGATCTAAGAGCTTGTCGTCTTTGTCATTCTGTAGAATATGAAATGTAACGAACCGACTTGAAATTCCAGAATGATCTCTCAAGATTAATTGCAGCACCTAAGAGCAGCGTGGACGTCTAACCGCCCACAGCTAAAAGCGAGGACTCTAGATCTTTCTAGAGTATTGTAGAAAGTTAGGAATAAGTTAAAGAGGTTATGGTTAGATTGAAAATATACTGTGAAAACTTATGTCCAGTTGAGAACGTTCTTTGAATGTAAAGATGATAATGAAGAAAAAATTTCTCCTTTTATTTGTGTAGATCAGAGTTCCCCAAACTTTTTTGTGTCGTAGACCCCTTGCCATGTTTTTCCGTCTTGGGTAGACCCCCTACTTACCTGATATTGTTTTCCTGTAAATTTATTTGTTTTTCCCACATTCGTATTTATAGAGTGACGAATTGAACAAGTCAATGCAAGGTAGCGAAGCTCTGAGACTGCGACTATCTGGTTTTTACAACATATATAATTTTTTTTTTTTACTTTATAGGTACTTTTATAAATAATGAAAATGTTTTGATATTATAAGATAGTATGATGTAAGACGACCCCTAGGGGTCTATGTCAACCTGCAAGGGAAACTACTCTCTCTACTAACTCTCCGTCAGCGAAAAAAAATTTAGGGGTCCATGAAATGAAAATGGGGGTCCACGATAATGGATCTCAACACATACACTGATAGTACCTATTTACTTACATCATACTATTTTATAATATCAAAACAGATTGAATTGACGCCAAATGTTGATAATTTATTATTAAAGCATCAGGTTCATCCTTCTCACTAAAAAAAATTGACTTATTGTTTATGTTATTTTATTATAAGTTTATTTAATGTTACGTATATTTTACATAACAGATACAAAATTTTATTTTGAGTAGTTTTAATTTAAATTAAATTACTAAATGTATAAATTAACATGTGTTTTTACTTTAAGTTTTTAACACTAAACTTCACTACAGTTAGAAATTTACAGGAAATTAATATCAGGTAAGTAGGGGGTCTACCCAACACGGAAAAACATGGCAAGGGGTCTACGACACAAAAAAGTTTAAGGAACTCTGGTATAACCTAACGGTTGGGATTTTTGAAAACAGTATAATCCATGAGAGGTCGACGTTCTAACCTATTCGTGTTGACCCGCGACCTCCATTAAAAACTTTGAAGCCACATAGATATTAATTTTGTAGTTATATTAATCTAGTACATTTCTTTGTGTTGTATGATATATATCATGTTTTTGATTATAGTAATCACTATACATATGTGATTAAAGAAAGTTTTTGAATAACCCAATTTGATCTTAAATTACGACTTCAACCGAAATGATATTATTTGATACAAAGCGACATGAAAACATAAAAAGAAATATATTTCTTTATAAGCATCGCAAAGTTATTTAAATTTTTCTTTACCGTAAAATAATGATATCTTTTTATTTGATTTATAACTACATCTTATTGTATTTTTTAAAAGTATCTCTACGAAATTTGATTGTGAATATTTTTATGTTTTAAAATGTAAAACATTTCAATTACGTATTACTTTTATGAAAAAAAATTCCGATTTATTTACCAGTTCTTCACAGATCAAAGCGCATATTTAAACCCTTGGTGCTTTATTCTTAATTTAAAGATGCTATTCTAGAATGGCCCAATTTGATTATAGTTTTTATCAAATCGATACCTTCTGAATTCTTCTAATGACACAACTAATCACTGTAAATCACGACTCTACAACCTTTTCTTACGTAATATTTTATTTAAACTACAACATGATAAATATTTAATAGAATCAGGCGTTACCTTGCAGAAGTCCATCCTAAGTAAGTAAAGGACCAATATTTAGCCACTTCCGCACTTGCAGTGGTAGTCGTGCAACAAAGTGCACTGTGTTTGGCACTAATCGGTATAACATAAGCCCTGAAGATGCCCCGTGGAGGGGTGAACACGTCTTGAGTGGTTTAACGGTGGCAGTGTAATTCTACGTGATAAATTTTATTTATTCAACATTAAAACTTTTATCAGAACTCTTATTGATAGTCAACTTATGATTATATTTTTAATCTATTTTAATTTTAACTCTACTCAAAGTGTTATGGATAAGAATCATAAGGAACTCCACAACAATACATCTTTTAATAAAGTTTAATACAGATTTATACAAAAAGAGGGGAATATTCAAAAGGCCCCCAAAGACGAAAGCCATTAAAAAAAACCTGCCAAGATCTCTTCACCTATGATTAGATTAATTAGAGTAATTTAGAGCTAAATCCTTTCCATAGCAGATTGATTAAGTGTGCATTTTCCTGTGAATGTAGTAATGGTATGTTTAAAACTTTGACATAAACAACAATAGAACTTTAGATTACAACCTCAAATGTCTGTACGTATATATCGAACAGACACACCGCGGCGGAAAGCAAACAGGCGCTTTCTGATCGAATTCCCTGTTTGATTTGAAAAGTTTCAAATCGAATAACTCAAAAGTTTATATCGATGCACATTCGAAGGAGAGAACTTGTGAATGCACATTGTTTTGTCAACAAATTTTAAATCAAGACATCTCTGAAAATTTGGTAACACTAGAGTGTAAATCTGATTTACAATTGTAAGTGTGATGTCTAATGTAGCACACAGGCTGTATTTTTTATTCGAAATAAACCTGCCGCATCAAAAAGTCTCACAAAATAACAGAAACCCCACGGACTTGTGGCTGGCACATATCAGACACGAATAAAAAAAAACTTTTTGCTACTGCAACTATATCATTAGTAAATAACTAGCTCAGCGATCTAACAGATTAAACCTATGTAATGTGATGAAATATGTTCATATAAAAATTAAAAAAAAATATATATTGGCCGATCTAATCTATTGATTTTTTTCATAGACTATTCCTATATATATATGTATATCTATATACATATGTATATATATATATATATATATATGTATACCTTCTCTCATTCTTTCTTTCCTGCGCTATCTGCATGTAGCGACTGCTAACGACCTCCTAGTTGGCTACCCACATCGCATCTACTGGCTCGAAAACGCCTCGTGGTTCGAGGGTATTTTTTATATCCCTGTTATCGAGGACCTCTCTTATATTAAATTATAAATATATTCCATATTCGAATAGTTTTTCAAAATGTATTAAGCTTTAGTTTATCCTCACCCTTATATTTATTGCGTGTTTTTATGTCTGATGCCACCCTTAAATACTTTATCGACTTAAAAACATATTTGGAAATAAACTACGGGCTTAATTTGAATTTATCCTTTCACGAAGTGTTTAAATTACAATAAGGTTTATCTTTGAAACGGGTGACGAGATTTTGAAATGTAATCGCTGGGATGAAATAATTTATCTGTCATCGATACGATAACAGATATTTTAGATCGACAAAATGTTATGGCGATAAAATTAATGTAACAAATTACGGGGAAATTACTTTCTTTTGGACCCTCGTTTTAGGGAACCTCTCGTTCTCCCCTATCATCTTAAAGGGGACTATTTGTAAAATTAATTATTTTTTTCACTGAATGTTATTATTGTCGTGCTACTTTCCGATCCTTCTTAATATATTCAATTTCTCCTTTTCTGACTCCACAATATCTTGCATTTCTCCTTTTTGGACTTCACAATATCTTGCATTTCTCCTTTTCTGACTTCACAATATCTTCTATTTCTCCTTTTCTGACTTCACAATATCTTCCATTTCTCCTTTTCTGACTTCATAATATCTTCGATTTCTCTTTTTCTGACTTCATAATACCTTCCATTTCTCCTTTTCTGACTTCACAATATCTTCCATTTCTCCTTTTCTGACTTCACAATATCTTCCATTTCTCCTTTTCTGACTTCACAATATCTTCCATTTCTCCTTTTCTGACTTCACAATATTTTGCATTTCTTTTCTTACCTTTCCTTTCGTATATTGCCTCACTTCCATCACCTTCTCTACAGGATCTGACATTTACATTTTCTTTCATTTTTGACTCTTAATTTTCTCCTTTTACATTTATTTGCCTTAGTTTAATGTTAATATTATTTTTTTTTCTTTATTATCTAAGTCACAGTTGATTTAACTTTTCTTTCTGATTTTGTTTCATTTAAATTGTTTCAATTATACCCTTTATATGTTTGCTCTTATCGTGGGTGCTATTACCTTCTTACAGAAGTCTAGGAGGATTCGACGACTTTCCTCATTGCTCACTAATGAGGTGATGGTTCCTTCCTCGATCCTTCTTGCACCTGGAACTGGTAGTTCGCTCTTTACGCGCTAAATATGGAGCAGCCGGTGATCAGCTGCACCACGGTCTGGTCCGCTCCTGGGTCACAAGTGCACGAAGGACTCTCCTTGAGCTAAAGCCTCTGAAGGTATTAGGAGAATTTCTCGTGCCATGTTGACATCTGGATAAGGACCGTGTCCACCTCAAGGGAACCTGTACCTGTATAAAATTGATAGGTTTGTGTCGTATGATGTTACAGTATTTGTGCCGGTCTTCAGCGGTGTATTTTACTTCGGCTACTGAATCAAAAGTAGCCCAAAATTGATCAAACTAGAGTATGGAGTCTCGTGGTCTTTATGCTACCTTTTCACGGTTTCCATGAAAATTTTCTGAATTCTAATCACCTTTTCATCACCTCCACTGGTCCACATATTGTAAACGAGATCTCTCTTTCTTTGCCCACCTTATACTTAAAACTAAAAGCGCGTATGCCACTTAAACTTGTCTGCCACTTTCCATTTATCTTACAAACTAAGCAATACATTACGTTACTTGAAAACTTCGGAGGCACTGCTATTTTGCTGTACTTAACATTTACGTTTCACTTAATGTTTCTTACCTTAAGTTACTTGTTTAACTTTATATTTATTTAATTGCTTTTTATACGTACACACTGTGATTAATTTTATATGCAGCAAAAACCTTCAATGTTTTTACACCTATTGTTACCTGTATAAAGTGATCACTGTGTGATATGTTACTTTACTTTTTATTTCATTGCAATACGACAAGCCAGTATCTCACAGATAATAAATAATAATTAATTTTAATATGTAGCGACGGCGATAGACGCTCACTACAAAGAGTAAGCCAACCTTCAAAAATGACCACAATAATTGTTACTGCACCGCCCATATCCGACCTCAGTATATTTTTTACAAGGGTCCCCTTTTTGGGGGCCTATCGTTAGCTATCTTATTGTTGGGACAGGGAATTATTTTACGAATAATTTTTAATTTACATTCTCTCTCTTTCATCCACAGTTCTTACACAGGTCACCTCTCTTTCTTCGCCCACTACCTTGATTATATCATCAGTCCACCTAGTGGGGGGACCTGCCCACGCCGCGTTTACAGGCTTGTGGCCGCCACTCAAGAGCCTTTAGGCCACAACGGCCGTCTGCTTTGCTTTATTATCATTGCATTATTTATTAATTCTGAAACCATTGATTTTTCTACGCGCTTTTTAAAATACTACATAACTTTCACATTTATACAAATAAATAAATTTGAAATGTCTGTTTGTAATATTATAATAACCGCATGCATTTGAATATATATACGATAAGTACACTATAATAACATTTTTTTATCTATCTCTCCCGGCTAATCTCTGAAATGTGGGGACGGATTTTTACGGGACATATACTGGCTGGTAGCTGATGTACTCGTAATAAGGAATAACTGAGGCTATTTTTATCTTAGAAAAACACCCAATTGAAAGATAAAGTAAACCATTTCAAAATTAGAAAAGTATAGCCTAGTTTTCTAAAATCGTATAACATATCTGTCGATTGTTTTTGTAATATTTATATTAACGGAATCCTCCGTAAGGCATGATAAATATATTTCGAAAGCACATCAATCAAAAACATTCGAATTAATCCGAATCCGAAATCCGAAGGTAATTTCTAGTTTTATGAGAGAGCCTTTAATCATACATCAAGTTATATTTAGATATGTCGTAATAATAAAACATTATTATGTTATAAAACTTCCGGAAGGTTTTCTTGGGGGAATAATACCGGTGAGCTTCCCACGTCCTTCCTGTTCAGTTATATACATATAAATATATATATATGTATACACATATAGCGAAAGTTTAATTTGTGTTGAAGTAGGGTCACCATCTGATTTGTGAATAAAGGACTCCATGTGAACCAGTAGTGTGTTACGAGTATTTCGAGTCAGAACCCATAGTACGTTACAATATATTTTATATATAAGGGATAAAAAATACCATAATCGCCACTCTTAGCAGGCGGTTTGGCGATCGCAGTGTGGTGTTATGGTACTAATACGCAACTGTCTATCCTCTCAAGTCTTAAATATTTAATGGAATCAGCCGTTATTTTGCGGAAGTTCATCCTAAGTAAGAAAAGGACCAATATTTAGCCACTTTCGCACATTCAGTGAACTCAACACGTGTTTCACCCCTCCACGGGGCAGCTTCAGGAGTTATGTTACACCGATTAGTTTGTACTAATCTACTCTGTGTTTGGGTAATTTGGCGGCATACGCATTTATCAACGGGCTGGCGGGCGGTGCACTTTGTTGCATGACTACCACTGCATGTGCGGTAGTAGCTAAATATTGGTCCTTTTCTTACTCTCAAGACTTGTTTTTGTGCAGTGATAATTCTATATTATCAATACACTAAGTGTGAATATAAGATTGTATCCCGGAAATCGAAGCTGCGACTTACGACCGCAACTCTCAGCGGATAAGGTATATCATATATTAATTAACAGGTAATTCACTATACATTCACACCTTTAAAGCTTTTACAACAATAACCAAATAAACGTTAACAAAATATTTGAAAAAAGAATTTCAATAGCGTTCGTAATTGATACGTAAAAATCAATATGGCCGCGTCGTCCATATATTGTCACAGACTAAAAAATACACGTTAAATTCTCCCGACGTAGGTACCGACGCGTATGCCCAAGGGTAATCAGTTGAACTGATCCTAAACAATGCAAAACAACGACCCATATCCAATTCCGTTTTCAAAGTTATTACATTTTTTTTTCAGATTAAAAACATGTATATTTTTGTGTTTCAAAAGAAATACACAAAAATGAAATATGTTCATGTTTTTTTGTTATATCAAGATAAAAAGCTACCTAATGCGACTTAATATCCTTGGCATCCTTGACATCCTTGGGTAAAGCTGCAATGGTTCCAAACACGTCCTGATTTGATACACAGCCTTTACCAGAGATGAGCAACAGGCGCTACTTTTAACTTGTTCATGCAGCCTTAGCATTTCTAGAATAGAATTTATTTTATCGAAGTTCTCTCATCAATATATTGTTATAAAATTAATTATAATAAAATGGCATGCTAAACCGAAACTATTTATTGATAATAACCACTGATCAAAACAGAGTGATGCACAAACAGAAAGCTGCGTTCGTATAACATGTACACTTGCATCGAAAAAACGGTTCCATTTCTTCAGTAAAATTTTCAAGTGTTTTTACATTCGCGTTCTTATCTTGTTTATGTTAATTTGAAATTAAAATTTATATATTTTCTTATTCTAACGTTTAATAAATATAAAGTTTTGTAAATTATTATTTCGTGTTACATTATGCGCGAACCGCAAACAATTTTAAAATTCAAATTGATCTGTTCATTAAAAAGGTCGTTTACCCCTGGTCTATACGTTTCGCATTAAAACCTCTTTGATAAATTTAAATGAACAACGTCTGTCTCGAAGTAAAATATGTGAAAATAAAAAAAACAATCGACACACTATTATGGGCTTCCGCAATATTCACGCTATATATATAGCTATATATACATTTAGCGAAATCACATGCAATTGACTAAAAGTCCACAACAATTCCAGACGAGTTTAAATTTGACACATTATTTACGCGCCATAATTTAAAATATATATGAAAAATAGTGACCGATGCATTATAAATACAAGAAATAAAAATAAAAACGATGATATTATATTTTTATTATTACATTTGTGTGCGTTACTCTTGTTGAAATATTATAAACTTCTTACTGTGTGCAATTGGTATTTATTTTTTGTTTTACAGTTTTATATGTTCGACATTGTTGCATGACCATCTGTCATTTCTTCCTCTTCCTGGTTGCACACTCGTTTCCTGACTTAACTAAATGTTGCTGCTATAAATATTAAATAATATTTACTGGAGTACAATACCTGGCGATAAATATTGCACATCGACCTTTGGAATGAGAAAATCGGATAATTTCGCACGTCTGACAAAACGTCACATAGATAGTGTGTGACAGAGATAACGCTCTACGAAGCCGAAATAAGCCGATCGTCTCTTTCCAAAGGTCGATGTGCAATATTGTCGGGTACTGAAGTGGCTAATCGCCACACATTAATGCTTCTAAAATAAACTTTCCATTTATACAAAATAAGAGTAGAGAGATAAGCTGTAATATACAGGGGTTATTGACCAACAATAAATATTTTTCAATTTTCGAAACCAAATAAAAAGTTTTTTTTTTCACTAAACCATTTGTTCATCTCTTTCCCGTAAGGCTAGAATTGAATGAGTTATGGAAAGAACTTTAAATGTTAAATAAAATTTCTCTTTTCCCTCTGATTTGTGGATAAACTTTTTAATCTCCCTAAAATTAATTTGTAACCGTTATGAACGTTTCTCGAGTTTTAAAATTGAATTCCTGATGAGATGGAATAACAATAATCTCTACATTGCTTTATTAAAATCCACCTTGTACCTAGAACAGATGGTAGTGTAATTGTGTTACAATAGATCTATATTACCTACTAACAGGCAAACGTAGTATAAGATATTCAGCTTCTCATATATGTATATATATATGTGTGTATGTGTGTGTGTTTGAAGGATGGCATTATTGAGTTCAAATTATTTCTTTTATGTAAGTACGAAAAGGACCAATATTTGGCCACTTCCGCATATGCAGTGGTAGTAGTATCCCTCCATAGATGTCTTTTGAAAAGACCTACAGTGCCTTACAGTGGGCATCTATGGATTAAAACTAAGAGAATTGTGTGTGTTTTCTTTGTTTAAAATACACTGTTTGCTTTAAAATAATTTTGTTTTTAATTATTTTCACAGATTTTTCCTTATTTTCTTGCTTCATTACATTTTATTACTTAATTGTTAATAATTTTATAAGACAATAAATTATTTTGCTTTTAAGTTTTGATTTCGATTAATAAAAGTTTCTTCTTTACGTATATTTATATTAAACAAAGCTGTTGAATGCACTGCCTTTTACAGTAAGATTATATGGCGAGAAATATGGCACATCGACCTTTGGAAAGGCGCAATCGGCTAATTTCGGCTTCGTAGAGCGTTATCTCTGTCGCACAAAATACAACGACTGACAAAACGTCACATAGGTAGTGTGGGACCGAGATAGTGCTCTACAAAACCGAAATTAGCCAATTGTCTCTTTCTAAAGGTCAATGTGCAATATTTATCGCCGGGTAGTGTATTTTATTTACAGTCGTTGATAACGACTGAATGGGTCATTTAAAACCTTTTTATATTTTTATTTGTTTTTTAAACTTTTTATATTGACAGTTTGTGTCACGATGTAGTATTTCCTCTCCGTTTGTTCTGTCAGTCTATTGTTACGTATTATTTGACTATTACCAAGTTTTGTAACATTATAATTAAATTGCCATCATTTTCATTTATTAAATCCATTTATATAGTCCATACGCTCGCCAACAGTCTTATTACAGTCGTCTTCCAACTACGTCTGTCCCTCTCTGACAGTCAAACTAAACTTCATAACACATGACATTATCATAGTTATTATCACAAAGAATTATAAATTAAAATCAATACTAAATCATTCAGCGGTTCCAAAGCAAAGTACTAAGGAATGTAGTAAATGTCCCCCGGTACTTTAGTATAGTGGATCTTCACCGGGATCTAAAAGTAGAACCCATCATTAAGAAGTACACATATCATGAACAACACCCGTTTTTAGTGAGCGGCCGCCCGCTCCCTAACAGCGAACAGCGTGGGCGAACCGTGGTTGGATCCGGATTCCTCTTCGGCTCGCCTGTGGTCCACGCTGCCGTCCCAACTCGCAAGCACACTCCAGCAACACACCCCGTCAAAGCTCTACCGCGAAGAGCCTTAACAACGTGCGAACATCACCGTGGTAGACATACTACCAACTGTAGTTTTTAATTTTCGAATCTAGTTTACAGACTCTTCCGCTCCGTGAACTTAGTACCGAAGATGCTGTAAAAGCCTTAGGGCTAATAGCATTAACATCAATAGAGAAAAAGCAAGATCATGGACGTAGACTTGACCATCATGTGAATGTTGTGGCTATCGACAATAGAAATATAGTGCGAAGACTAAAACAGACAAAACTGTTTGATTTAGTATAGTGAAGTCCTAGTGTGATAGTGAAGACACAAAGGGGCTTCCCCTAAATATAGACAATAAGAAAGGCGTTAATTAAAACATTCTTAATATATTTTATATAAATTAATTTCAATCTAAATTACTAGCCTATAAGCTTGATTTTAATTTTGGTGGGTGCCCAATGAAAAATAGATACACCGTAAAAATACTCAATCGTTATAATATTTTAATTATTCTATGAACAATATCTATTCAGCGATTAATTTAAAAAATTCGATGTCATTTTGAGCCGAGAATAACATCTCAAAATAATTGAGTCGACACCGGTATGCAAAAATTTGATTCAGAGAACGGTACTACAGAATTTTAAGAACGTTTGGTTTAAACCATTCTTTACAAAGAAGTAAGCTGCCTTTTTTGATGGAACAGTTATGTATATATCTCATATATATAAGTAAAAATATTTCTTTACTTTTAGATTAGAAAGGAACATCGTATCACTTATGAACAAAAAGATGAGTTGCGGAACCTTTCCAAAGTACTGTAGAAGGGTCATAGGAGATACCATTAAAAATAAAAAATGGGCAAAAAAAAAAAAGAAAAATGTATGAGACTAGTCAAAATAAATACTTAAATCTGGGATAAAGTTAGGTTATAATTAGGAAACTAATAATTAAATTATGAAAGAATGTGAATGTATAAGTGAATGTATTCTGGTGGAAAAGCGACAAAAGTGAGGTAATAAATGAAATGAATGAAAGAATTTGTGAAGAATAAAAGATGAATGAATAATGATTTTGACAAGAAAAAAGATGATAAGAACGCAGATAATGCGATGAAAAAATGATTAATAAAAATAGTCCCTTTGTACCCTTCACAGAACCTGAATATTTATATAAATATATACAAAATCAATGATTTCAGAAATAATAAATGTAGTAATGATAATATAGTAATGTTTTTAACTCGAAATAGTACGTATTAAAATTGCAGTCTGTGCTGTTAGAAGTAAATGGTCTATTGCTTACTGGTTCAAAAAATTAATGAATCAGCTCATATCGGAGTTCAGAATTCCATGAATGGCGCATCGATCCTCAAAGCTCAACATAAAAGAGAGATAATATTCGACTGAATAAATACGAATCCTCCAGTTATTGACGTATGACCCGTAATGAGGACTCGTTGGAACGTTTGGTGGTGCAAGGTAAAGTGACAGTATCTCGTGGACGCTCTCCAAGAAGATGGACAGACATCACCAGAACTGTTCAATCTCTGTGTTTGGCACTAATCGGTGTAACATAACTCCTGAAAATGCCCCATGGAGGGGTGAAACACGTGTTGAGTAATTTGGCGGTGGTGGTTGTGTGATTCGCATTGTTTGCCGCATACGCATTTATCAGCGGGCTGGCGGGCGGTGCGTTTGTTGCACGACTACCACTGCATGTGCGGAAGTGGCTAAATATTGGTCCTTTCTTACTTATGCAAGAGAGAGCAGTTGGAGCACCAGAACCAACCGGTGCACAAATAAGAAGATATAGGAGGTATATCTTTATACGATCATCAGAAATAGATGTTATAAAAGATGGATAGGTCCCTTTTAGATCGACCGACAATATAGTTACGGTTCGGTGATCGCGACGACTTTGGGGAGACCTATACCTTGACGTGGACTCCATCGACTGAGAAGATGATGAATGACGAATGAAATGAATGAAAATGAATGAATAAAGAAGATAAACCCTACAAAGAATCAATGCTGACAAATGACACTACATTTAGTGCTTGTACACTTTACCCTGTAGAATGTTATAAGAAATTTATATACCATTGATAACTTAAAATAAACATAATCTGTATCCGTAACTTGTAAGTTCAACAAGAGCCGCCTCCAACAGAGGTAACAGGTAAAATAATATTCCTTTATATTTCCACAACGAACGACTCGCTATTGTGGGGTGGATATTCGTTACGCGAATAAAGAATTTAATAGAAAAGCATTTTCAATTCCAGAGTTATTGCGAGTGTAACAACTTTGAATAGGATCGATGCGTTTGTTTGAGATATTGTTTTCGTTGAATCGAATTGTTTTGTTTTACTTTGATATTACTTGAGATTAATTAAAAGTTATCATTTACAGATTAGAAACGTCGTTTTTTACTCTGTAACCCTTTGGTAAATATAGTCACTCAATGAGCCATCATGAGTGCTACGGTCGGAATTTCTCTAAGAGGTCAAATCAGAAGTGAAAGTGAAGTGAATTGAAATAGCAGTGGGCATGTCATATAACGCGCAGTATGTACAAAATATAAAAGCCTTGCCACACGTTCGCCCAAAAGACGGACAGACAATCCTGTTAAAGCCATCCTAAGACACTAGAATCATGTCTCGAAATGTAAATGTTAGAAAAAAGCAAACAGAAAAATAAATATGAAGCAAAAAAGGATAAAATGTAAACATATAGTATTCTAGTTGAAAGGCGACGGTAGTAAGATGATGAATGAAACAATTAAAATAAATGGAAAGTATGAATAACTTACATTAAGAAGGATAAACATGAGAATGCGAATAATAAAGAGTCTGAGAAGAATTATTATTTAAAAATAAACCCTGGGTGCCCAAGACGAGAAGTACAAAAGGCCCTCAAAACAAGGTCCATTAAAAAAGACGCCGAAATCAATGCCCCCGTAATTTGGGACCACTATATTGGATAACTATGTGGAAGCCTTATGTTCAACAATGAGTATCCTGCGGGTTAAATGAAGATTCTGATGATTAAGTATGATTATGTATATATATATATATATATATATATATATATATATATATATATATATATATATATATATATTAGAATACGATGTTGGCCAAAATTAGGGCTAATTAGGCTAATGCGCGAAGGTTGTAGTAAACAGTCAGATGGTCAGTTTCTATAGTTTATTTTATTTATTTTTTTAATATATAACATGGAATGTTTAAACTATACAAAACACTTTTATACTCTTAACTAGATGATTGATTTCAATGACATGTTTTAACTTTTAACAGTTTTCTAGCTATTGTAAGTACAATGTGTACAGGAGGCACTCAATAAATATGGTTCCTAGAAAACTTGCAACTCAAGCACCTTGCCGAAATCACAATCTATTTAGATCTAAATCAAACCGCAGACACACTTTATTAAAGCTCGCAATTGCACGAACAATGCTACTGTTTTGTCCATAATTCGAATAAACTTTTGTTAAATACAAGAGCGACAAAAAATTGATTTGAAGGGAACATTTATATATATCTTAGCTAATAGTTCGGGACAATCAATTTCATTATTCAATTTCTATTTTATTTATATGTTTTTAAACTAGAACCTTTTACATTATTATAATTTTTTATTAAAAAAATGCAATGGATCAGGGAGGCTATACTCATGTAATGGCGTGACCATTTACATATAAACACTTGTTACAACACACAGTATTATTGTGGTATATTATAATGTAAAAGTTTCGTGAAAAAAATTATACTTATGTGACATTTGATACACTAAGCTCAAATAAACTTTAACTTATTTTTAATTGGCTCAATTTATTCTTCATCACGCGCCGGAGACTCCAAGAAGTCTCCACAGCTCACTGAACCAACACAATCCAACGACGTCCATTGTACATTACTTAGATAAAAAAATATTTTTTTATTAGCACTTACGTAATTTGAAAATAAAAACATTTTTGACCTCGTAGTATTCTGGTCGACGTTACTTCTCTTCAGAATACGCTAAAATGACCTCGCAGGCCTGCATCTGGTTTGGCTAAGTGATCGTAAAATAAGATAGTAAAAAGAACGGAGTGGCCAACGTTTTGTAAATTTTAGTCTCTTAGAAATGTTATGTTCGAAATAGTGAATTTTTATAAAATTATTTTCTAGAACTAGGTCAATACGTATTATAAAAAACTGAGCAAAAATACACAAGTGTCATTTTATTTATTTAATGGAATCGGACGTTATTTTGCGGAATTCGGTAGTCGTGCAACAAAGTGCACCGCCCTCCAGCCCGCCGATAAATGCGCATGCAGCAAACAATGCGAATTACACAACTACCACCATAGAGTGACACTCTGTGTTTGGCACTAATCGGTGTGGCTCCTGAAGATGCCCCGTGGAGGGATGAAACACGTGTTGAGTGATTTAACGGCAGTTGTTGCACGACTACCACTGCATGTGCGGAAGTGGCTAAATATTGGTCCTTTTGTTACTCATTTTATTTATTCACAACGAAACGATTATCAGGTTCAGTAAGTAAAAGAGGTTCAGATAGGCAGGCCTCTTTGAAAGAATGCCCAACACCAGGGCTGTTAATACCATCTCCGAGTGCACCCCGTAATACAAAAGACACAGAGGAAGACCCAGGAAGAAATGAATGGAATGTATGGAGGAAAATCTCAGGAGTATCGAAAGGAAGACGTCTTGGTGAACATCTTGGTGGACAAGACACATAAAAGATTGTAACGCCACAGGAAGAAAAAGAATAATACATAAGTATCCTAATAGATTGGCCTGTTTACGACAATAATACAAAAGCTTCAATAAAAATACTTTACTATTTTAAAGTAAGTAATTTTCTTTATTTACACAAAATTGATCGTAAAAAGATGTACATTTAAAATCGCCACACACTTCTTTGATGGTGTCACGTAGTTTCCTTCTTTGACCTGTCTGGCTAAATATTAATAACAAATTTACAGATTTTACTCCACCGACTTCAACCTAGGTGAAGGCTGAATATACGAAAGCCACCTTTCCCCCCCCCCCCTTCCATTCATCTCTTCGACTGCCCGAGGCCACAAAGGCTGGAATTGATCCCTTCCGAGAAACTTAAAGCCCTTGCTCAATATCATTCCCAATTCCCGAAATTGAAAGATTTAGGGCAGAGAAACTGAAGGACATTTCGTATGAAACATTTCAGAAGTGCTTCCAATCGTGGCATCAATGTCGGGATGGAAGGGGAGAGAGAATGCTTCCTCAGCTACTGCAGGAAGGTGGTGATAAATGCGATAGGTAAAAATAAAACAGTAATAAATTCGAATAGACTTAAATATGAATAAAAAAGTAAAGCAAACACTAAAATAAATAAAGTAGTACTAAAAAATAGTGCAATAAACAGTATAATATAATATGATAATTAAAAATAAAATATGTGTTAAATGTATGAACAATAAATATAATGTTGCAAAATAAAATAGTAAGGAAACCTAGAATGTAGTGTTTAAGGATGGATGTATGGCTAATGGAATAAAAGAGAAAGACTGGGAAAATTGTAGAACGAAAGAAGCAGTACAACAGATAATATGATACATGAAAGAAGAGAATGATAATAATAAAAAAATATATGAATAAATTATTAGAAATAAAAAGTCTCTGTCTCACACGAGATAGGGGAACGAGAGGTCCTCAATAGTGGGGACCAATAAAAAAAATGTTGAGATGAGTGTGTCGCTAGCCAAGGACAGTACTTTGGAAGAAATTCATATAAATCTTATGTGAACTTAGTTCGCAATAAAAATTAGTCACCGTATGTTATGATCATAACTCGTACGTAAAAATTTCTATCTCTCTTTACATTAGGGTCTGAACGAATTTAAATAAGGATGTATAGAGAACCAGACGGCAATATAAAAGATAATGTAATAGTAAAATATACCAAAGTAGGATATATATAACATAGGTTTACCCTAATATATTGTGAAAGAAAGTATTTTCGCCAATAGCATACATAAACTTGTAATAAAATCTTTTTGGCTGTACCCATTGTGTCTGGCAGGTTTTGATGACATTAAAACGTTTGCGTTTTAAAAAAAAGGAATTGAGTTAATAAAATTTTGTTTCGATCTATTCTTCATTTGTTTTTCTTTCTGACAACATGATGTAATGAAGTAATTCTACACTTTTTAAAATATTTCCTAAGGAATTTTTCTATTTATTTAAAATTTAAATAAACATGTAAGTTTTAATTTCAGCATAATATATTTTGGGCAAGAATATACTATTATAGATAAACACTAAGACAGCTAAGATCAGTCAAGACAGGTCAACCGAAAAACATATATACATATATATGTATATATATATATATATATATATATATATATATATATATATATATATATATATAATAGTATATTGATTAAACATTAGTTCCGTAACACATTAGGATCCCGATCATAGAAAATAGAAACCTTTTAGGTGTTATTAATAGTAGTGTTATTAACCAGGCAACCATCCAAGTTCAGGTTTGACTCTCTAGGATGTACTAAGCGGATATTCTCAATATCCCAAGGTCCGAGGTCCCTTCGTGGGTGTTCTTGAACTATAACTTCTAGTGAAAGTAAGGTTCAAATTTTTTAATTTCATTTAACACAACAAATAACTTCCACTGTGCCGTTTTAAGCACAGGAACATAACTTTACCACATCATTATTCAAGTCACATATTGGCAAGTTTATTTAGTGAAACTCCCATTTATCTTGTGAAATTCCCCCTTAACTGAGTGAAGAGGGTCCAACAGTGACATGCAAGCTATCTACTTGTCTACATTTGATATTTTAACTTTGCAAATACAGGATAAGTTACTTAGAATTCAGTTGCGTAGTTATAAATGTACAATAAGTCAGCTTTTTACGTATGTATGTATTCACGAATTTCCTTGGATTTTGACATTGTGTATTTTTAAATATATATTTAAAACTATTTTTTTTTTGGTGGAGACGTCTTGTTTCCGCTGCCACGTGTGGAGAAAGGACATTACGTATTCCTATAAATATTGTTTTTCAGCTAAATTTTTATATCTCATTCTCCTTCTATAGTTCGCAATTCTTTCTATTTTTCCATCGTTTACATATCATCTGCCTTTCATCGTTTCATTTCTCCCAACTTCGCTCTTAGATCACAATTTTAATCACAGGTAAATTTCGGCTGTGATACCAAATCTAAATTAATTTATATGTGTATATATATATACTTGTATTAAAACTAAAACATGTGCGTGACCATTTTTTTCATATCAAGTTTATGAAAATAAAACAATTAATTTACCAATTTTCTTTATTGAATTACTATACATACTGGTTAGACGCATCGTCGTGCATTTTTAGGCCCTGAGACAAATAGGAGGCTACGGCACTAAATATAATGTACATATATATATATATATACGAGTATGTACATTTATATATAGTTCTAAATAAACCGAGCTTGGATATATTACTAAAGAATCCAATAGCGGTGTAGATAATTAGTCATGCGTGATAACTATGTCGTACATAATGCAGTTACGACTAATTGAAACCACAATGGAGTGTGCTTGAATAGAGACTGGATTCCGGAGTACAATACTAGTGTAATTGAATAAACTATGTAACATATAACATACATATATATATGTTTAACCCGCAACTCGGTCAGCTCGGGTAGTTACTGTTCCTTTCCCTCTATCTAGAAGGTTTATATCCTAACAATGCAAACGTTACAAGGCTAAATTTGTTTTCTTCTCTATTTTATTTGATTTAAAGTTTGCGTATAAGCATGTGACAGTCGGAATAAATGCCTAGTGCCATTTTCTCACCGTCAACCTTAGGAGAATTTAAAACTACATCTTGTGGCTGCAAGATAAAGTTAATAAACAGATATAAGAGTGTCGGAACTTTGTAGTTTCGGCCGGCGTCAACAGATGGCGCTAGTAGTTTCCCCGCATAAACGTATAAGAGGCACCGCGCGATAGAATCGACATTAACAAAGAAGATTTGACAACGACAAGACCTATATGTATAAATAGATATAATAGATATAGAAAGAAGTAAAATACATAAATAGTTGTGTGTGTATGTACGTATATATTTATGCTAGATGTTCCCTTTTGTGGGTATAATTTCATTTAATTCATTTCATATTTTTTCTAGTCTACCTATAAGGGGTAGAGTTTGAAAATATGCATTATTTTTATTTTAAACGCGCCTTCAACCGCTAGTTACTGATGGGATTTGGTATAATCCTTTCTTGGCTGACATAGTTGGAATTAATATTTGTGTCAAATTATAAGTTTCTAAGGCTTCTATAGGTAGGCTTGTCACTAGGAGGACCAAGAACGATAGTTAAGGTTTCGGGACATCGATGACATGCGGGAAAGACAGTGTCGGTCATCGTTGCGGTCTTTGGAACAAGCCTCCGTCTTGCAGTGGGATGTGTATCGCCTGAAAATAAAATAAGCCTTCTTGCTACAGGAAAACTGTCAAATGTAGCAGCGATATGGGAGTCCCATATATATATAAAACATATACATCGCAGCATTTAAACTTTCCTATACTTGATACAAAATGGCGTTCGGGACGCTTTTACCTCTTATGACACCGATGTCAGACGTTTGTTAGAGTATGTTTAAGTATAAATATTTTATATGGTTATTACATTGACATAACATAGTCAGTTTTATTTAATTATTATTGAACCACCTGAAATCCTCTGCCGCGAAATGGCAGAAACCTTATATGGTATTAATAATTTTTTAATTTAACTTTTCTTCACTCTTATATATGTTTATCTGTGCTACCAACGTGAGCATGTAAATTTAATTCTGTTTTTTTTTTTACTTAGATTGCTTATTACTATTTATACATTTCTAATTATCTGTCCTTACTAACCCTTTCCTTGTTGACATTTAATTTTTGATATTTTCTGTCCTATTACCATAATCGGTCTGTGTTATTTTTTTTTTGTTTTTTTTTTTTTTTAATGGCCTCCGTTTTAGGATAGCTATCGTACTTCCTGCGTCTTGGGTACACAGAGATATTATAACAATGATAATTTCTTCACAGAATTCTATTACATAAATATTCAAATATTTCAAAACTTGATACGTATTTTATATATAAAATTATATTACAAATATTCCGCATCTGATCAAAAGTCGGCGTAAACAAAGAATAACAAAGATTTTTAATATTATTTCATTTCACATTCATTCAAATTCGACAATTATTTTATTATATAAGATCATTACAATCATTTATAATTCAGTTTAAAATTAAGTTTACGTTAGTTCGGAAAGCGCTGCTTACTGAGAAGAATTAACAAGAAACTCAGTGGGGTTTATAATTCTTTAATGATTGTGTTAACAATTTCATTCATTTAAGTCTGCCGCGTGCTCACTGCGACGCATAGGCCTCTCCGAAAGATCGTCACAATTAGTATAGTTAATACAAATTACATAAAAGTTATTCTTATGCCATAGAAAAGGCTTAAGACTATTTTTTATGAAAAAACGAACTTGTAATAATATTGCTACATAAAAAGCCATAAGTCGTCTCGCCCACTCGTCTCGCTCACTCGCACGGCGTGCACTATACGCGCTCTTGCTTGCGCCTTGGCAGGTAGTCAAGGCGCAGCACGTGCGCCCGCGGCCGTTGCAGTTCTCGGGGAGTCGGATTTGAACTAGGGAACGATGCGCAACCACTCGTAGGCGCATTATTCATTTTCCGGGCACAAATTATGTTAATTATTCAATAAACGTTTTTCCGCATCACAAACTATTTATAAAAAAGTAGTGGAGCACAGACGAAAAATCAAAAACTCTTTTGCAATATCTAAAGGTTTATAAAACATTTCCTTCGTTCTACGTAACATATGCTGCTAGATTTATTATCCAAAAGCAAAATTTTCTTTCCGGTAAATGAATGGCGCATGTAAGGTTTATTTCATGGGTAGAAAAATGGCAAAGGATCCGACCCGGTCAGCGGGGTCGGCTTAGACGTAGGATGATAGACCACAAGACAAATGGCTTCAATGACAAAGTGGAATAATTTCGACAAATGGCAATGGGGCGCAAAGGATATATCTACCCAACTTCCACCCGCAAACGGTATTTTTTAACCAAATTAAGTTTAGTGAGTATTTTTAGTATTTTCATCATGCCAACAGCCAAAGACTGAAACCACTTGCCAGTATCATTGTTTCCAGATAATTATAACTAAGGTGCCTTGAAGATAAAAGTAAATAGCTATCATCTAGGCAAGCAGATTGAGACAGAGGTCAAAAGCTACCTATAAAAAATAAAGAAAAAAGTTATTTATGCGGTCAGGTATTAAACTAAAAATAAAGTAGGACAGTAGGACAATCACTAAACGTAAATTTATTTATTTTTTTTAAAGATAGACTAGAATAACTTAGTAAAGACTGTAACATGCAAAAACGTGCCCAAAAAAATATTTTATATGTCTATCTACAACAAAGTTCTACTGTCTGAAATAAATATTCTAATAATGTAAAAAAATATTCACATAATATAAATAACAAATAAAAAAGAAAGTTAAATGTGACAATATTAAAAAAGAAATAAATATATAATAACAATGAAGTGAGAGTTTTGTATTTAGAAAAGTAGCGTAATTATCTATCAAAGTTCCCTTTGAATTCATATTGACGTTATAAAAAATGAAAGCCCTCAAGCTAAGGTTTTGCGGGCTCTAAGAAAGACTTTGTACCGTCACTGTGAACATTGCTTTTATTTCACCCTTTTTATATTTTACCAAAATTATCCTTAGCCTTTCAACAAATAACGAATGTATAATATCCTGTTAAATTATTAACTCTGTAATAACAATATACTAAATTTTAAGATAATTTATTTATTCAAATCATTGCCTATATAGAACAGTGTTTCTCAACCTATTTTTATGCTATATACTTTCTAAAATTCTTCCGTCTCCTTATGGGTTAAATTCATGCCGAGTTTCTTTTTAAATTGCCTCTCTTAACCGTCAATTACCCCCCAGTGGGGCGAGATTCCCACTTCGGGAAACACTGATAAAGAATTAAAAATATATATAATAAACATCAGAGTTCCCCAAACTTTTTTGTGTCGTAGACCCCTTGGCATGTTTTTCCGTGTTGGGTAGACCCCCTACTTACCTGATATTGATTTCCTGTAAATTTCTAACTATAGTGAAGTTTAGTGTTAAAAACTTAAAGTAAAAACACATGTTAATTTTATACATTTATTAATTGAAATTAAATTACAACTACTCAAAATAAAATTTTGTATCTGTTATGTAAAATATACGTAACATTAAATAAACATAAAATAAACTATAAATAAAATAACATAAGCAACAAGTCAATATTTTTAGTGAGAAGGATGAACCTGATGCTTTAATAATAAATTATCAACATTTGGCGTCAATTTTGTAAGGGTTAATCTTAAATCTCCTCGGCTAATGATGTCCAGTCTGTTTCTTTTTTTCTTCATAGGTACATTTATTAATAATGTAAATGTTTTGATATTATAAGATAGTATGATGTAAGTAAATAGGTACTATCGGTGTATCTGTTGAGATCCACGTATCGTGGACCCCCATTTTCATTTCATGTACCCCCAAATTTTTTTTTCGCTGACGTAGATCCCTTGCAGGTTGTCATAGACCCCTAGGGGTCGATATAGACCACTTCGGGAATCACTGATTTACAGTGATAAGAGCTCTATTTGACGTACGGACGTGACATAGGCTTTCAAAGATCGCTGCGATGACCCATCTCGTGCTGGCCGCATCGAGCGACTTATCTCTATCTTAACTAAGTTATCAGTTCACTTAGTGGGAGGCCGCACATCCTCCAGCTTGCGGTCCTAAAACCTTTCAGCTCTAACGCCCATCGGTTGCACATGCGATGAAGATGACATAATATAATACACGAAATTTTTGCTCGTAGGGTGGTGAGTGATACTGTTAAAAAGAAAAAAACAGTACAGATAAGTAGGTACAAAATAAACTGCACAAATATCTAGTCAATTAATAATAGGAAAAATAAACTAAAAATATAATAAGATCAAAGTAGTATTGTATTAATAAAGTGAAAACCAAAAAAAAGAAAACTGTGATATAAAAAAATATAGGATACGTAATAAAATAATGAATAAAAGAAATGTACCTAGCCACCTAAGAGTAATAAGATGATGGAAGGAAGGCGATGAAAGCAAGAAAGAATGAAAGAACAAAATGAAAGATATTGTTAAAGAAAAAGGTAAGAACAAAAGAAATTGAGAAGAATGAAAGTGAGTGAAGAATAAAGATAAAAATTTGAAAAGCTTGTTTGTAAACAAAGACGCTGATCCCAACAAATTAGGGGTACGAGAGGCCTCCAATAGCGGGGGCCATTAAAAAAATACCTATTTTAACAACACTCAATAATATCAAATTCTTAAAATTACGTTTCGTGCTACTACTTCCTCATCCCTACTCCATATTGCCATCCTCAGGTGTTACACCAGTTGTTTGTGATGGTTGGTTGTTGTGTATTCACCACAT
Source organism: Battus philenor (assembly GCF_028537555.1). Classification (NCBI taxonomy): domain Eukaryota; kingdom Metazoa; phylum Arthropoda; class Insecta; order Lepidoptera; family Papilionidae; genus Battus; species Battus philenor. The sequence continues at coordinate 14,361,263 of NW_027181673.1, read as the reverse complement.
CGATGGATCTTGCGGTTTACCAAAGTTATTTAAAGTGGAATATAAGTAAGAAAAGGACAAATATTTAGCCACGTGTTTCACCCCTCCACGGGGCATCTTCAGGAGTTATGTTACACCGATTAGTGCCAAACACGGAGATATGGACTCTGTCACGTGTTGAATAATTTGGTGGTGGCGGTTGTGTGATTCGCATTGTTTGCCGCATACGCATTTATCAACGGGCTGGCGGGCGGTGCATTTCATTGCACGACTACCACTGCATGTGCGGAAGTGGCTAAATATTGGTCCTTTTCTTACTTAGGATGGATTTCCGCGAGGTAACGCCTGATTCCATTAAATATGTGGAACATATTCACAGCATCGACGTCGTTTCCGCCCACTGCAAAGCGTAGGCCTCTCCTAAAGATATCTGTGATAGGATATACCATAATCGCCACGCTTGGCAGGTCGGTTGGCGATAACGTTATTATGATAAGTAGAGGGCGCTGCTGTCCATCCTCTAAAAACTTGTGTATGAGTAGTTGCGATCCTATATAATTAATGCACAAAGTGTGAATAACAAATAAGGCTGTATCCCCAGAATCGAACCTGCTACTTACGATCGCAAGTAGCAATCATTACCACTGCTCGATCAGCAACCACCCCAGCAGTAAAAAACAAATTCTTTAACATATGTATCCTTAATTATCTAATGGATTCAGCCGTTATTTTGCGGAAGTCCATCCTATGTAAAAAAGGACCAAAATATAGCTACTTCCGCCAATGCAGTAGTAGTGCAATAAACTGCACCGCCCGCCAGCCGGCTGATAAATGCGTATGCGGCAAACAATGCGAATTACACAACTACCACTGTTAAATCACTCAACAGGTGTTTCACTCCTCCACAGGGGTCCTCAGGAGTAATGTTACACCGATTTTCACCGAAATTGTTAACGAAATTGTTAACGTTTTAATGATTGTTCATTAAAAAATGCAAAACCCCACTGAGTTTCTTGTTAGTTCTTTTCAGTGAGCGGCGCGTTCCGAATTAACATAAACTAAATTTTAAGCTGACTTATATATATAATAAAACAATTTTTGAATTTGAATTTGAATGAATGTGAAATGAAATAATATTAAAAAATATTTAAAGGAATCAGGCGTTACCTCGCGGAAGTCCATCCTAAGTAAGAAAAGGACCATGATATATCACCGGCACTAATCGGTGTAACATAACTCCTGAAGATACCCCGTGGAGGGGTGAAACACGTGTTGAGTAATTTGGCGGTGGCGGTTGTGTGATTCGCATTGCCGCATACGCCCTAATCGGCGGGCTGGTGGGTGGTGCACTTTATTGCACGACTACTACTGCATTGGCGGAAGTAGCTATATATTGGTCCCTTTTTACATATGTATCCTTTCTATACTCATCTATTTCTTTTTCGATCCGATTCCGCTGTTGTACCTTCCGCGTTAAATGTAAAATGTATTTTATGCTACCATCTTTACATCCATGGATGCATGTATAATGTGACCAAGTTAATAAACTTAGTTCTATAACTTATAAATGAATTAAGTAAAATTGTTCAACGAGTCAATTTATATCTAACTTTATTCCGATGCAGATGTTTCAAAAGACTCTCGTCTCGTTTAAAACGCTTCAACACTTTTTAATTCAAAACTATATCTTGTTTAATTCAAAGCTTTGGAACTTTAAATAGGAAGTTTAATTATTGAAGTGCCAAATGAAAGGACATATTTTCATTATTACGTTATTATTTACATTATGCTATCGTCCACCGACCAAAGACGCAATAAGCCAGTGATTCCCAAAGTGGCCTATATCGACCCCTAAGGGTCTATGACAACCTGCAAGAGGTCTACGTCAGTGAAAAAAAATTTGGGGGTCCATGAAATGAAAATGGGGGTCCACGATAGTGGATCTCAACACATACACTGATAGTACCTATTTAGTTACATCATATTATCTTATAATATCAAAACATTTACATTATAAGTACCTATGAAGTACTAAAATTGTTATATATGTCGCCATTGACTTTTGTCTTATTGACGCTAAATGTTGATAATTTATTATTAAAGCATCAGGTTCATCCTTCTTACTAAAAATATTGACTTATTGCTAATGTTAAATTATTTATAGTTTATTTAATGTTACTTATATTTTACATAACAGATACAAAATTTTATTTTAAGTAGTTTTAATTTAAATTCAATTAACAAATGTGTAAATTTACATGTGTTTATACTTTAAGTTTTTAACACTAAACTTCACTACAGTTAGAAATATACATGAAATCAATATTAGGTAAGTAGGGGGTCTACCCAACACGGAAAAACATGGCAAGGGGTCTACGACACAAAAAAGTTTGGGGAACTCTGCAATAAGCTAAGAGAAAATAATTGTCTTGTTGACAGACGTTGGACGTAAATACAAAAGGATGACGTTGACAAATGTGCACACAACGAACCACTTCATTTAGTTTAGAAAATCCACTTCTAAAATTTCACTATGTCCGGTAGCAGATTTTAGTTTTTAAACTTAAATAAAAATTGTACATTCAACATTTAGATTTAATAAAAAGTATTAACTGATAGAATATTAATGCGTATTTAAATATTTATTTTAATATACATATAATTTAAGAATTTTTTGTCGTATGGTACACTTCAAAATGCGTTTTGTTCTACCACACGTAGTGAACTTAATTAAAACAATGTGATTTCTTGACGAATTTTTTTGAGTTTGCATATTGTTATTGTGAATTCTTTTTCAAATAGCTACATTAAAAATTTATTAAAGTTAAATAGGGTGAGCTTGGAGGACACAAGATATTCCGAAAGACTAACAATTTTTGTGAGAAGGCTTCGCGAAGTAGGTTCATCGAAGCTCTGACCGCGTACAGTCGCACCATCCTCTTGGAACCCTGCTAGGAAAAAAGGAATCCGTAATCGATAAAGCTCACTAAACAGTTACTCCTGCGCAATGCAATGGTTTTTAAAACTTCAATCCAGGGTTGCGGGCTCTTTCAGAGTAACCACAGTTTAGGTTGTCGACTATAAAACCGCGAGGCACTCAACGTGTTATTAATGTCGTGTCTTCTGGATTTTTATTCCTTACTATTCAGGGAATCGAACACGCGACCTCCCATCGCAAGTCTCAGTCTACTACCAGGCTTGGCTTCTTGGGCAACCACTGCCCATTTTCATATGAACACAATACCTTTTTAACATCACCATAATACAATTTTAATATGACCACAATACAATTTTAATATGACCATAATACCATTTTAATATGTAGTAATTCTAATTATGAAAACAATGATCTATGCTATTATACCTAATTGACACTAAATGAGTTAGTTATACATCACCATTTCAAAGCTTTTATTAATATAACAAAATCTCTTATAAATTGTGATAAAAAATCATCATTTTACATTTTTCATCGCAAAATTTAAACTTCATTAATCAAGTAAGAACGTTTATGTTTAGATGATAAATATAATAAGTCTGAAAGTTATATTTGTGTTAAACGCAAAACTAATTTTAATTTAATAAATTTAAACAAAGATATTAAATTAAACTGTTTGATATTTTATAAGGAGAAATTAATAAAGAAAATGGCGTCGGTAGCGTCAGCTAAAAAATATAAATCATTTGTATACACATAAATTTCATTATTTCAGCTAAAGGTAAGATGTCCACAACTGGACATGGTTCTCAACTAAAGATTTCCAATGTGATCATTTTTTTTTTTATACAGAAAACAGCACCACAATTAAATGCTTTAAAATGATTAATGTTATGCGATACAACATTCGCAATATTATTATAGAATAAACATTTGATCATATAACAGCAAACAAATAAAAAAAGAAGATTAAAATCTAATTATTACAAAAACTTATATTAAAAAATAGTTCAACTTTAAATAGTGCGTCTGTGATAGGGTTGAAATCATTGTCTATGATACGCATTTAAATTGTGGAAGAATTGAAACAGGTGTTGGTACGGATAGACGGTATATGCAAAAAAAAATTATATTTTTTTAAATATTTTAAGATAATAAAACATCGTAATCCTGTAAGATAATTAATAATAAATAGTTAAATTAATGTTATGAGAATATCCGGGACTTAACTAAATCGCAATAAATAGTCGTGTATTTTGTAAATTTCTTATCACAGATTATATACTATTGGACATATATCCTTTAGAAAAAGAATCGTCTCTCCTTTAAAAAACTAAATAGTTAGGAAGGTAAGAGTAAATAAATGTTTACTAAGTATATTAAATAGACTTCATTGATTTTTTTATCCTAATTATAATACATTATTTATTTTACGTTTTATCTTCATTATTTTTTATATAATTTTAAACAATATTTAGTTTAATGTAAATAAATTTTATTAAATTATATCAAAAATATATAAATCTGCTATTAAAATTGACTAATTACTTAAATATCTTACTTTTCATATTGCAAACAACAGTTAGAGTGTGTGAGTACCGACATCTAGTTTTTATTTCTTGAAGTAGTCCGTATCTAGATTCATTTAATTCTCAGTTTTCTGCAGTTTTTTTAATTCCAAATCCAGTATTGACGCGCTGTTGACGATGATGTAATGTTGCTCCTACATAGTAAATGCTAATTGTATGAATGCTTTAATAATTATTGAATGTAATAATATCATTCTTCGTGTCATGCGGAACGAAATCGCACTAACTCTGAATAGCAATGTCGAAATAAATTTAAGTTCACTTCAAAGATGGCGCCACTAGAATTCAAAACAAGTAACTTGTCACGCCCAAATATAACTAATCGCTAAGTGATTGCATATTATGGTGAAATAGAAAGTTATCTCCTACAATTTTCTCGATATTTTCAATTCATCACATTTGAACAATTAGTTTACTTGCGTATTTTTCCTTTCGCAATAATATTGCAACGAGAAAATGACGTTTGTTATATTTCAAGTAGTTTCCAATTATGGCGTCAATGTATGTTGTCTCCCTCGCACCTTGCGAACACACGCGTAAGACTGAAAGAGGTGATAAAATATATCAAGTTCGCTTAAAGTACACTAGACTTTCGTATCAGCTGACAACCAAAGCAAAACAGTCGGTGTGCGACCATCTTGTCAAAACTGGAGTTAGTGACAACAAATAAATATTGTAAAATGTCCTAAATTATTCGTAATCACCTAACGATATATTTGTACAAAGTAAATAACTGTGTGTTCTTTGCTCTTGTGTAGTTTTAAACGCGTTCACTATACATTTTACTCAATAATTTGGGTTTGTGTTGCGTCAAATGACGTCATGTGTGTGATTATACACGTATCGCTGGCGAGTTCGTAAGTATTTTCTTTTATTCCTCGATTAAAATTACTAAACTTGTGTTCGCTGTGTTGGTTTTTCTTTAGAACGGGTAATGCTTTCATTCATTATAGGCAAGTAAATTAGTTTTGAAGCTCGGCGAATACGTTTACGGTGTTCGAAGTTGGCAGTTTACGATGCCCTTGAAAATTATGCAGCAAAAATTACATTGTCGCTAAGCCCATAGAACGGTCGAGGAAGCGTTCGCTTTCAATATTTTTATCCATCCACGGTTGTAAAGGCCGCTTGCTAATTCGTCGGTCGCACCTTTTGATGCAACTGCAAATGACTTACGTACGGAACTAAAAATGGAACACTCTCGTCTCGTAGAAAGTATTGTATAGCAAACATCCAATATATATATGTGTTTACACTTGGATAAATGGCTGTCACAGGTATTTCGTTTCTATACGCCTTCGTTTTATTTTGTTGTAGCATAACATATGCCAACTTTCAACGACGATAAACCGACGTGCAATCACCTAGTTGCATACAATTTAATTACGATGTTTGAATTACGTCGTTTTTTTATTAATTATTCGTTTCTTTGCTATAACGGCCGGTGCATAGATCGTTAGCGTTCATATTGCATTGTGGGCGTTGTAATGTAACGTAATTATTTAATCTAAAATGTGACTTGTGACCGCTAAATTCGATTTTAAACAACTTGTCACTAATTAGTTCTTTGTTCGACACTTATAATAGACCTATCGACTAGACCTAACCGGTTCCTTGAATATCAAGTTATTTTTGTTTCTTTTTATATTTTCATTGTTTTTTTTTTTTAAACATGGATAGATATCAACTTTTACATTGTCGGATAAACATGCCAGTAGTTTCACATGACATATTACGAAATAGCTAAGTCAATACCACAAGTTTCATGAATAGGGGAGTACTTATTTATAAATCATATCAACCTATTCTAGTTTTGTTATAACATAGGTACAGTAATAATAAGCATAGGAAAGCTTGTTTTTATCGATTAAGTGCCAATGCGTGTACATGTCCTTGCATTTAGTTGTTACTATATCTATTATACACATTTGTTTTTGTCCGCCGGTTTAAACCGATGCGTGGATAAAAAATACATCAAACTATTTTTTATTCTCGCAATAATGTATTACACATTATAATCTGTGGTTTTTATGTTATCTATTTTTATATTCTGTATCGTACAAGATGTGCAAATGATCTTTGTTTTAATTAGATTTAGCTTTGTTAAAAGCTAACTAATTTCGCAACTCATATAATTTTTTTTTAATTTTTTTTATTTTGTGGTCTAAATATGATACTATGTAAGTGTTTTTTTATCTATTTATAGTGCCCTAATTGATGTATTGCACTGATACACGGGGTGATTGATTACTGTAATATAATATACATAATCTTAATTTTGCTTTTTACTTATGTCAACAGATGACGTTTTTTATTGTTTTAAATGTTTGCCGTATGAACGTAATGCGAAAGAATAATACATTTATTGATTTATTTTATATGTAATTAGAACCATCGATTATTGATAGGTTAAGATACGCGTATTATTTTAAATTAGAAAGCTCACTGTCTATAAGAAACACTAAGAGGAAGATGCTCAGGATATCCTTAGGAGATCATATCAGGAATGTGAAGACTAGTAGACAAGGGAAAGTGACAAAGGCCAGTGGATTGTGGTTGAAGTAACAGTGGGTATAAAGAATAACCAGTTGTTGAGGCCTGGTTCTCATGTGGAAACCACAACCGGCAAGTGTTCCGTATTTGGTGCAATAAAGCCAGAATATCAGTCTCAGTTATTGGAGACACCTTGTTCACCCCTATCTTGGGAGTAAAAGAGTTTTTTATACAATTTAAAATTAAGTCTCATTCATACACTCCCCTATTTTTCTTCATAATATCTGTATCGATTAGCAGACAAAATAGAAGAGAACATCGCCTTCTTGGTGAATAGTGTCACCAGACGTGTTTGGAGTTCTGCAAAAAGGTAATGGAACAAGAATAATGAAAATAATTAGTCATAATATAAATGTAAATTCTGGTGCGATATGTATAGAAAAAACATAAGTTTTTGGAAAAAATTACATGTTTAAACAAGTGATAACAAACAATAAACGTAAAATTTTAGAACTCCGGAGGGTAGACGAAGGAAGTGAAGTAATGTATAAAAGTATGGAAAGGAATGAAGGATATTGTGATGGACGACAGATGATGATGTAAATAAAGTCCCTGTCCTCCCATGACGGGGTTTCAACGAGAGGTCCCAAAAGACGTAACGTAGAACGTACAAGGTGGATATGATCTTGTAAATTTCACCGAAAGAGCGCTGGATGGTGCTCACCGGTGCTATTGGATATCATCAGGAGAAGCCCATGTTCAGCAGTGGATTTTTAGATAAGATGATGATGTAAAATTATTTTTTTTTTTGGATTAGAAGTAATTTTGTAGTATCTACTTCTAGATATGCGCTATTGACTTTGATACGTAATATTTCCTTTTCCGTTCGAAATGAATTTATTATTATTTTTTAAAAACATGTCACTGACTTTTTGAAATTGGATCCTTACTGCGGAAACCAATTATATCCATGATTTGATTGTAATATATATATGGTGATTGTTTATAGGTGTAAAAGGCATTAAACGGGGTAAATGTATACAGCACCCGGCGATAAATATTGCACATCGGCCTTTGGAAAGAGAAAAACAGCTAATTTCGGCTTCGTAGAGCGTTATCTCTGTTTCACGAAATACAACGAATTACAATATTTCACATGGGTAGTGTGGAAGACAGAGATAGTTCTCTACGAAGCCGAAATTAGCCGATTGTCTCTTTCTAAAAGTCGATGTGCAATATTTGTCGCCGGTTACTGTACTTCATTTGCAGACAATTAATGTACACTCTATCTAAAAATACTAAGAAATCAAAATTGATATAACTTAGTATTAAAATGAATTATTGTTTATTATCTGTTCCTGCAGACATGGTGCTGCCAAAAGTTTTTGGTCTTTCGCATTCAAATAGAAAAAAAGTAACATTTTTCAGTGATCATCTTATACAGGTTGATTTAAAATATATGTAAAAGTTTTAAAGCAAAAGTCAATTTCGAAACATACTGTGTAATTCATGTAGAGCAATAAAATAAAAGTTAAAGAAAATACTAATTATTCTCGTTAGAGTTTAACGATTTTGTTACTGTCTGAATGCTAAATACTCTATGGTATTTACTTTGTTTTTTTATTTATTGTTACGAGAGCAAAGTAACGGCAGCCATCTTGTGTAAGACGTCATTCGATAAATGTTTTTAAACTCGTTTTTAATAGAGTAAAAAGTAACAACGTGGTACAGCCTATCGCATATCAAATAATTAATGCTAGTACCCTACTTATATAGTTTTTATTGTTTTATAAAAATACTTCATATTGTATTTTTATGAAAGAGAGGCTATCGTCGACTGTGAGGACACAATGGTACCAAGGGGTATATTTTCTGCGTGGAAACAAAATACACTGCCCTCCGGAAGAAGGATAAGGTTATATGGGATTTCTACCAATTAAAATCTCCTAGGTGGTCCTCATGTGAACCTTTGGAGAGATAGCTGGATCTCGCAGCTGCCCGTCCGTGTTTCGTCATCACATCCCAGGTGGAAGCTATGGCTCCTCCGGCATCCTCGTTTTGACGCAGTAATTCGAGACCACTGCCTTGCTGCCCTTCTCGGGTTTTCATTGCGTGTACAATGAAGGCCTCCACCCTCAACGACCACAAACCTGATGCCCTTTTATTCGCTGATGACAGACAGACTAGACAAGGTCTCGATGCGATCGAAAGATTCATCGATGTGACGAATACAGCAACCGCACAAATACTGGCGCACTACCTGAGAATGGTAGTATGAAGTAGGGGAGAAGAAATGGTCGCATGAAACGTAATTTAAAAAACTGAATATTGTTAGCGTTTCGTTAAAATACAAAAACGTGCTAAATTTTTATTTTCGGATATATAAAACGTAATTGTAAAAACAAAGGCATTGTTGCTAATGTCTGTGGAATATAGATCCTAATAATAAAAAAATACTTAAACCAACTAGTTTTAAAATTGAGCTCTTGAAGCATTCTTTTTTCGAAATACAAATGAGATAATTATAAATTATTAGAAGTTTAATATCAATAAATAAATGTATATGTATATGTATATGTACGTAGTATGGAAGCTCGTTAAAATGGCATATATCATGCAATTTTTGGCACAAAGATTGCCTCTATACCGGCTATTTACACAAGACGAACAAACAAATGATATATCATCGGAATATGACATTGATGACGTCACAGCACACGTCACACGAATGCTTGAAAAACCGTGGTAATTGTGGCAATGACAGTGTGCAATGAGGATTGTCCTCGTGTGATTTGTGGTCCTAGTGACGTCACACAGGTGGAATTATTTTCCAATAATAATTTATTTTGTGTCTTCGTTAATTGAATATAATAATTAAATGAATTTTATGAACAACGCGATATGATACATAGTACGTTCCAACACTAAGAGAAATTGTTTTGTAGCCGCACCTATAATTAAGAACTTGTATATAAGATATTTAGTAGTTCACTATGTCTTCATTTCTAACATAAATCAAAACGTATTATCATAAAACACATTACTCACTAGATGATAAACTAAAATATACAGGTGTTAGTTTATGACAAGTGGCGCAAAAGTAATGTCATAATTTGATCCGGCAGCCATTTTGAAACAAATTAAAAAAAATTGCTTTGTTGTTGAAAAGAAGTTGATTTGAAAGTTTAAAATTGATGACATTAATTAAAATAAAATTATATGACTCAACTGGCCATATGTCGATTTGATTTATATTTGCGCTAGTTTTACGCCATTTTGAATTGTTGTTCGAAAAACATCTGGCTACAAATTGTCGATACCTCCTTCAATGTTAGATATCAATGCTTGTAAGGTGCCTGGTTTGTTGCGGTAAACGTGGAATGTTTGAGCAAATGGAGCACAATGTCAAAATTCACGCTGCGGTAAAACAACAGACTGAAAATCTGTCAAATAAGCAGTAAAATTCCACGTTCTGAAGTGTATATCGTTCCATGGCTTATTGACAACAAATTCTCTTTATATTTACGTCATAAACGTCAAAACACAGTGACATTTGGCGCCATTTGTAAAAATTAAGGCGCGTTCACATTATGACATTACTTTTGCACCATCTGTTATAAACAAAATATCTATCACTAGGTTATAGATGTAAAATCTTTTGTGTGTACCCACCTATTTTTAATCATCCTGTATAAAGTTACATATGTTACATTAATTTTTATTTATTAGGGAATGGCCAATGACTTCTGTCAGTAGAAAGTTTGTAGAGACAGATATTTAATAATATTTAATTTTAATATGTAGTAATCTGATTTTTATCAACGCTTTGCACTAATTACGATATTTATTATTATTACTGAAAATGTACCATTAATTCACCCCTTTAAATAAATTAAATAAAATATACTTTTTATTTATAGCCAATCAGGTTGTTTTTACAAGTCCAAGCAGGTGGCCAAAAGTCAGGATCTATAGCAATAAAATGGTACAGAGATATGGCGAAGTTTAGTGAGAAGAAATCACTTATCAATTGATGATATGGACGTAAGGATAAAGACTAGGACAGTCTTTTGTGTTTAAAAAAAAATCAAAACAATAATTGAGTCTTATAACAATGTAATGAAAATAAATGTAACAGAGTAATAAAGTATACTAGGTAGATACAGGAATTTTAAAATTGGCAACACTGTCTGTGGCGCTAAACAAAACATTGCGACTGCGCTTTTCTTATGTCCCAGTAGTGCATATAATCTGAAACATTGTGTTGTTTTGTAATATATAGCTTTTGGAAATTAAAATATTAAAATCTCTGAGAAATGTGGCAAAGGATGAAAGGCGATGCGTAAATGAATGTGGGAGAGAGAAAACGTGAAGAGTGAAAGAGAGAGCTTGGAAATAAGTATGTATAATTAAATAATTATTGATAATGATAGCTTTCCCTAAAATAAGATTAAGGAACGTGAGGTCCACAATAGCGAGGCTATGAAAAACATATAGCTTGCAGCATATAGTGATCTCTGTGTTTGTTTACATACAAGTAAAAGTGTAAAAATAAATATATAACAAATGATACGTTAAAATGTTTATATACAAACATAGTTATTTAAGTAGGTAATTATATTACAGCAATACTTATGTTTGATCCAATAGCTTTGCCTTTTTTTTATTTTTTTTTGTTTCAAAAGATGACAACACTTTTGTTTCTAATGACGTGCCATAAAAATTCGGGATTCCATTTTTAAAAAAAGCTGTTCAAATATTTAACCAATTTTTTGTGAAAGAAAGCTGACTTACGAACAGCCACTATAGACTCATCAGGCGGTGATCAATTAAAATTTTATTTTTCATAAATTAATTGAATAGTTTATTTTGTTTTAATTGTATACGCTTTTAAAAATTTATATTTTCGTAACCATGGAACCTATCTCCGATCCTTACTTGGGTTGCTATAGAAAATCTTAATTCGCACTTTTGCGACGTTTCTTTTTGTATATATATATTTGTATAGTACCCGGCGATAAACATTGCACATCGGCCTTTGGAAAGAGACGTAGAGCGTTATCTCTGTCGCACGAAATATAGCGACTGACAAAACGTCACATGGATATAGTGTAGGACAGAGATAGCGCTCTACGAAGCCGAAATTACCATACTATCTCTTTATTATTCATATTTATATAGTAATATAGTTTCGTTATAAAACATCGAGTTTTACATTTTTCTCTCAAACAGAGCTTGGAATAAATACTTCGTTAGTTCTTCATTCAGTGTAAAATTTCACGTCATTTGACAAAATATAATTGGTTCTTTAGACTCTCGAATGTATAGCATTAAGTTGTATGTTTTGTTTAAATATTCTTTATCTAAATGTATGTTTATAGCAGTGTTTCCCAACGATATGCCGACACCCCACACGTGGGCAGTTTGATTATTAAGAGATTTAATTGAATCAGGCGTTATTTTGCGGAAGTATACCATCCTAAGTAAGAAAAGGACCAATATTTAGCCACTTCCGCACATGCAGTGGTAGTCGTGATAAATGCGCATGCGGCAAACAATGCGAATTACACATGTGCATACATGCGAATTATACATGTTACTAGTATTTATCATTATTTTTATTTTGTTTACATTTTTTAATTCTTATTTCTTTTTATTGTTCGTGTTACAATTTTTTCGCATAGTCTAAGGAATTGGCATGTAAAAGGTTGAAAAATATTTCTTTATATCAATAACTGGAAATTTCACGAAACGGACAGGTTGGATGTTTTAAAATAATAAGTTGTAAAGTCATCGTCAAACTTGGCTTCAAAGTTAATATATAATATGGCTGCGGTTTCAGCTTAACGAAATTGGACAAGTTTCAATTTTCATCGCTTGCTGAAAACGTATACCTTGAATTTGGGGCGATATTAATACTGCATTGGTTTTGTATCATTGCATTATCCACTACTTTGTTGTATGGTTTATATATATGAATATAAGTTTTGTCAGTCTGTGGCTTGAGAGCGTTTTTTTTTAGTTGATAATACAAATTATATTTATATTTAATGGAATCGGGCCTTATTTTGCGGAAGTCCATCCTAAGTAAGAAAAGGACCAATATTTAGCCACTTCCGCACATGCAGTGGTAGTCGTGCAACAAAGTGCCAACCGCCCGCCAGCCTATTTATGGCATACAGCCCATATATATTATAGATGCGCATTTACCACTGAATGTGCGGAAGTGTCTAAATATTGGTCCTTTTCTTAAATTATTTATATTAATGCATAACATAAAAAAGATTCGTTCTTAAAAACGAAGTAGTTTTAGATTTAATGTCAATTTTCTGAATAACTAAACATCCGCGCGATACTCGCATGCCAAATGTTAAATATCATAGAACGTTTATAAGAGCTAATATGTGCGTATAGACTAAAGATTCCTTTTTCTGGCTCAACATCAAGACGAGGAATCTCGCATCGAAGATATGTACTTGGACAGACCTCCACTGCAAGATATAGGTCTTCCTCAAATATCGCCACAATGATTGGTTCTGAGCTGCCCATGTGCATCTTTACACGATCACTTAGAGTATTTAAACGCATTTTTTATGTGTGTTGCCGGTGATGACATACGAATCCGAGACGTCACTTATGATGGGCCTAATAAGAAGGATCATTGTCACCCAGAGAGCAATGGAGAAGGTTATGTTTAGAGCCTCACTGCGAGAACGAATCAATGAGGATCTTCGAAGAAGAATTTAGATAACCGAAGTACTCGAAGAGTAGCGTCTAAAAGAATGATGAAGAATGAATGAAGTGAATGAACCAAAGGTGTTTTATTATCTTTTATCACTGTCAGAAATCACTATAATTCTTTTTTCGAATCGAACGTTCGAATTCACTTTCATCACACGAAGTTATTTGTGCCGATTCGATGTTTGAAGCAGAAATATTTACATTATGAGAGATGGTGATAAAATCGGTTGTTAAAACAAGAAAAAAAACTTATTTGGAAAACCGTGTAAAAGCGAAAACGTGTAAAACAAGTACTTAGTAAACCGGGGTATAGGTGTATATATATATATATATATATATATATATATATGTGTATTTATATATATATCGAACTTTAGTTGAATCATAGATTGTAATAATTCTTTAAGGAATATTAAATGTAACTTGTTTTAACTGACTTATTTTCTCCATAATCAGTTAAACTTGTTATGAATATTAAACGTGACACGAGATAACCCCTGCTATCCCTTTCGCGCCAAAAATAACCGTTTCGAAACTCGACCTTTGTAAACAAGGCGGTATTTGTCGAAACAAAGTAACAATTCCGTTGCCGGGGTAAACATGTTTCTATATTCGAACTCCATACGCGAAATGTTACGTTAAAATAAAAAAAGTTATCTTTGGATATGTATCTTCTGTGCCCTGATACACAGCAGTGACAGTTCGGTACCAAAAAAAAGTTCTTATAGTGGATATATAAAAGATATGATCTTAGATTCTTTTTAGACACATTTTATCTACAATTCAAACTGATTTTTCTGTTGAACTTATATATGTCTTATTGGAAATGTATTGCTAAGCCCAATGTCCAGCCGTGGACGTTTGAATTGATGGTGGCAGAGAAGTTCGCGAAGGGCGGAAAGTTTTTATTAACAACAGATGGATTGTACTAATAAGGTTTCAAAGTATTGCCACATTTCAAACAGCACCGAGTTGAAGTTATTGCAAATCGTATTTCGAAATTCAACTTTTCGCCACGAAAACTGTTCGACTATGTTAAAAATAGAGCCTACGCAATGAAATCGAATCGATCGCAGCCTTAAAACTGAAGGCGTAGTTAATGTAGAAGGTGCGTTGAAAAATGCGATAATTTAAAAAAAAAACAATTGAGTCGATGTGTATGATATTATTTTTAACTAAATAACCAAACTTTGCTTATTTATATACATAGATGGAAATTTAAAAAAAATAATAGCTATGGCATTACCAAATTTGGAAGCAGCGAGGTGAAATATAATGTGTGTGTGTGTGTACATATAATATCTAATATATAAAATTCTCGTGTCACTGTGTTCGAACTTGAACTCCTCTAAAACGGCTCGACCGATTTTTACCAAATTTTATATGCGTATTCAGTAGGTATGAGAATCGGCTATTATCTATTTTCTATACTCCTAAGTGATAAGGGTGGTCTACGCCTAAATTTTATTTTTAATTTTTTAGACAATTTTTTTGATTTTTATTTTATTATGATACAGCATACAAATATACATACAACCCTAAATTTTCACTCCTCTACGATCAACCCTTATCTTACATTTGTTAATTAAAAACTTTAATTTTTTTTGCAAATCAACGTTTGAGGGATCAGCTAGTATATGTATATAATTTTTGTGCATTTGACAGTACGCTGTGAAGCTCGTGCGTTTGACAGTCCGCTTGTCATTTTGCATGTTTGACTTTGCACGCGCTGCATATATATATAGTTTGACAGCTGCATTGGTCAATATTTATTGATTACAAAGTAGAAACAAGTTATCTGAAATAAGTTACCTACATTTTTAAATTACAATGCTATGGCTAATTAATTCTGGCAGTGCTTTGTGTGTGTGTGAATTGTACAATAAATATAGTCTTTATTTTGAACTAAATGATTGGTGGTAGTTGTGAAAGGCTGTTACAGTTTCACCGGGCCAGCGAGGTTTCAGCCGATGGACACCCACTGCAAGGCATAGGATTCCCCATAGATCGTCACGATGCCCATTCCTGCGCTTCCTGCATTATACCTCCCGTGATCTTAACTATGTCGGTCAACCTACAATAAATATATTTAATTACAAATCTATAGGGTTATGTTATGTCCAGCTGTGGACAACGTTTCACATGATATAATTCGATATTAGTGACATAAACACGACGCGGTGTTATGTCTAAATCAGTGTTTCCCAACGTGGGACGCATGTCCCACAGGGGGCAATTTGAAAATGGATTTTAATCCTTTCGCTTTAATATAAAAATTATATATGCTGCACAAGGGGGCGTAAGAATTTTAAAAAGGGTTAAGTGGGGCATTTCACAAAAAAGTTTAGGAAACAATGGTCTAAATTATGCGTTGTTATAACGATTTATTACTTTTATAATGTACGATAATTGTACTGATTTCATATTTTCAATTACGACGTATCTATTTTTAGATGATGTTCTCAGAAGCGGAAGTGCTAAGTGTATAAAGTTTATTTTATGACACATTATACATTGTTTATAAAACGTTTGCACTGTTTTTGCGTTTATTATCATTTATTACAATACTAACCCGATTATATTTACTCGTGGTGTTACTAAACATATGAAAGAGGTCGCTGTAGTTTTTTAAAGTATTCTCAACGGAATGCCGCCTCCAAAATTATTTTCTTTATTATAGGTAAATGTTACCATTGATATTAAGTATTGATACCTTAGTAAGTGAAATAATTTGTAATTTTCTGCCAGACATATTTGGTATAGTTCTCTTTCAATCTCACTTTTGTAAGTGAAAGAGACAGATGTTTATATTGGACCTAACAAAGTAAACACAGATCTGTCTTTTGTCTCTTGTCACGGTGTTTTCTAATCTATGTTTTCTATGCTTTATTGCTCTAGTACAGAGTTCCCCAAACTTTTTTGTGTCGTAGACCCCTTGCCATGTTTTTCCGTGTTGGGTAGACCCCCTACTTACCAGATATTGATTTCCTGTAAAGTTTAGTGTTAAAAACTTAAAGTAAAAACACATGTTAATTCATACATTTATTAATAGAATTTAAATTAAAACTACTCAAAATAAAATGTTGCATCTGTTATGTAAAATATGCGTAACATTAAATAAATATAAAATAAACTATAAATAAAATAACATAAGCAATAAGTCAATGTTTTTAGCGAGAAGGATGAACATGATGCTATAATAATAAATTATTAACATTTGGCGTCAATTTTGTAAGGGTTTATCTTAAATCTCCTCGGCTAATGATGTCCAGTATGTGGACCCCCATTTTCATTTCATGGACCCCCAAATTTTTATTTGCTGACGTAGACCCCTTGCAGGTTGTCATAGACCCCTAGGATTCGATATAGACCACTTTGGGAATCACTGCTCTAGAATCTTCTTAAACTATTTCTTAACTTAAATCTTAAACTAATTTAAACTAATTATTGTTAAATTCTTATTTCTTTTTTTAATTATTGTTAAATAAGAGTGCGTCGTAAATGTTAACACTGAATGCTGGCCGCTTCTTACCCACGTCTAGTCTCTGGGATAGGCCGTTATTCAGCTGTGAACGTTCCCATAATTCAATTTGTTAGTACATGTTAATTTAACTTTAAATTTAACGTAACCACAGTCGAGATATTATAATGGTTGAAGTGCCGACAATAAGTAAATAATAATGGCTCCTTACTTAAGTATTTTCTAATTTTTTTTAATAATTTTTAAATTTTGCCATGTTTCTCCTTAGCCTTTGTAAAATTCTTACGCCCCGTATCTAACATAAATAATTTATATATTAAAGCAAAAGAGTTAAACTAGTGTCGAGTCCACTTTCGAATTGTCTCCTATCAATCAAATTGCCCACCTGTGGTGCAAAGGGCTACGGTGGGAAACAATGGCTTACTCAGCTACATACTACAGTATAGCATAAACTGTAACAAATAATATATAATTGAGTATTCCAAATTGTATTGTTCATATGTATAAATTTTAGCTGTATTTACCCATAAGAGAAAATTTTGTAAGATGATTGTAAAAAATTATATAACGCTGTCGTGCCTCGCAACTGAGAGAAGAAAGATCCGTATCAAATAGCGGCAACCCTCTCCCAACTGTCTGCATTTATTTTAAGCGAAAAATAAATATTGTAAAAAAACACTAGCGATACAAATTAGAGTTAATAAATAAAGTATAGCGTGAACTATATTACAACGCTGATTTTTAGTAATGGACCTAAACTAACAATAAAATTCTATAAAAGAGAACTTAGTTCAAAATAAATTTTTAACGTGAACACAGTAACTTCAATCTCTATTAAATTACATAATAATAATTGCATGTGGACAAAAAAATCATAAATTTATTTATCTTCGAGTGAAAATGAATCAAAGGTGTATAAGAATAAAGTGGTTAATTGCATAACACGTGGTTTACCGAACAGCATAGTAACATTTCCGCTCTCACTATCGCTATAATAGAGGAAACCACCAAGCCAGCTATCTAAAACGTTTCAGTGATATGCTATTATTATACATTTGTAACGAATTTATTTTTAACGTTCATTTATGGTCGTTTATGATGAGCAATATAAGATGTCTCACTCGAAGAGCAATGGATAGGGATATGCTCGAACTTTTCGCAAGATCGAATCGGTGTGAATCAAAAAATTGCTCGTCTAAAAGTGTTGCACAGCGCTTGTACAATCGACGGATTTTGGGATTGAAAGGTTCGAGTGGTGAACTTGATCCGTGGGACCGAAGACAGTCAAGGTCGGGGGATGTCGCTGGATACAGGCAACGCAAAACCAATCACCGTGGTGATCTGTCGGCTGACATAATGATGATGTAGCGACTAGGAGTTAAAAGTTAAACTCGAGTGTAGAGAAAAGACTGAAATTTATTTGTCGGGACCCCGTATTTATACAACCAATCACGTTTGTGTGAGAATGATTAGAGATGTCTGCGACAGAGAACGATATATAACCGTATACACCAATACCTCACTTTGCGTCGTGGTTTTACGTTAAAAAAAAACACGACGCAAATTGAAACGCCGCAAAGTGAATTAAGATTTTCTATAGCAAACCATGTAAAGATCGAAAATAGGTTCCAGTGTCACGAAAATACTACTTTTTAAAAAGATAATTGAACAAAGTAAACATTTAAAAAACAAAAATAATATAACTCTACCAATAAATATATTGGAAAAATATATACCTTTTTTTGTAACCAGAAACAACACGTTAAAATTTATATAAACATATTATACTCTTTTAAAAAAAGCACAACACACTACGTAATTGAAACTGAACTCTTAAAATTAGCAAAACAGAGTGAAAATAAAACTGTATTTAAATTACGTTGATTTTTAGTTAAAAAAGTAATCCCCGAGTTTTGATGGCATGGCGCAATTAGAAACAAAAGTGTTGCCATCTTTTAGAAAAAAGAGAATTTAAAAAAAAATTAAAGACTCGAACCCAAAACAACGCAACATCGAAAATCTAAATTGACGAATCTAATAGACGCAAAGTGAAATTTGGTACTAATTAAGCAGCGACGCAACTTCGAAAAAAACGCAAAACAAAACGACGCAAAGCGAGGTATTGGTGTTTATAAATACGAACGCTTTTAGTTTTGTATTGGTATCTTACTACAAAATTGAAGGAACCGCTTCACCCGGCTTGCAACCGGCGTGAGGTGATTCCAAAGTAACATCGACCTGCACAGTAACCTCAAGCTCCAGACCGTCCAAGAGTTCTTCCAGGCATGCTCAAAAGCATATTTTGAAAAGGCCTTCTTTCATCCCAACCCCTTCATAGCGAATTTTACTCGCTACTCGGTATAACATAACTCCTGAAGATGCCCCGTGGAGGGGTGAAACACGCGTTGAGTGATTTGGCGGTGGCAGTTGTGTGATTCGCATTGTTTGCCGCATACGCATTTATCAGCAGGCTGGCGGGCGGTGCACTTTGTTGCATGACTACTACTGCATGTGCGGAAGTGGCTAAATATTAGAAAATTATTACTCACTGACACGGCCGACTTTGTTCTGCCTAGTAATAATAGATAAATACAGAGTAACAACAATGATGTCAAAGTTATTCAAGAAACTATTAATGTTTCTATGCTATGAAGCAACGGATTAACGAATTGTGTGCTCTTATCATTCCTACATGAGTAGATCATTAGCATACATGATAATACATAGCGCTATTGAATGTAAATGAAGTTATTAAGTTAGTATATAGAATACGTTTTAATACCAATGTGGGAAATCATAATAGCGGGACCTCGTCGTATCTGGTTTTCGAACGGAAGTCGATTTTCGGAAAAAAAAATTGCGAGTTTTCGAACGCAACCGTGACCTTTGCAAGTAGCAAAGTATCATTTATCTAGATCAGTATTTTTCAACCTACTATGTGCCTGTCTCCTTAACCTTTCTAAAAATCTTACGGCCTCCAAGGTATATATATATATATATATATATATATATATATATATATATATATATAAAAGGTAGTCCTCAAGTCTACTTTCGAATTGCCAGTTAACAATGAAATTGTCCACCTGTTGGGCGTGGGCCCTACGTTAAAAAACACTGGTCTACATAATTATCTACGTAAATAAGTATTTTTGGTTTAAAAATAACCGTTTTTAATCTTACTTTTTCTTGTATAAATATATTATAGAAGACAGGTTATAGGTATATAGGTGTCAATGTATAGTTTATTTTGCTGCAAAAAGCTTTTAAAGCTTTTACATCTATTTCCAATTAATTTGTAATAAGTAATCTCTCTGAAATGTAACAATAGTTTTTTTTTTCTATTGGAATGCAAGTGTCCAATTGTTCCAGGCAGTATAGTTAGCTGGAAAAAAAATTGGAAAAAGGCTTTTTCTCACTACATTATCATTGTGTTATTGTTTCTGAAATCATTTTTTTATTTGCAAGCACAATAGCTATACATTTACCCCCTTTAAGGCGTTTTATACATAACCAATTATATATTGGAAACAATTTAAAAAACAAGGCAATAAATCACTTACGTCATACATAAAAGAAAGCATTGAAACACGTTATAAATATTCACAACATATTTATTAGAAATGCAAGATGTCTTTCCTTTTTAAACGGTTTTATTTAGTTCGACCCGTACGGAATTTATTTGGATCAAAATTAAAAATTGATTTAAGCACTTTCCCGTTGTCAGATTGATCTGAAATTTGGTACACACATTTAATTTAGATGACAATATAATAAAATCAATAACATTATAAATCTAAGACGGCTGCCGATACCAAAATGGCGGATTACGTATTTTTCCTTAACCCCCTCAATATGGGTATCAAATGAAAGGGCTACACTAGTAAAACACGATGATTATGTCAAAATTTAAAATTCAAGATGGACGCCGTTCCAATATGGCGGACTAGGTACATATTTTTCCACAACCACAACAATATGACTATCAAAAAACCGTTTAACTTAAAAGTTTTTTAAATGTATTTATTAAGTTTAAAAAAATTAAAGCATCTCAATAGCACAATGTATTATCTGTGGTCTGCCATGAATCTGTCACGTCGTGTCAAGTAGAATTATAGCGAATATTTAACACAATTCTCGCGCCGTATTGGGAAACCAAATTTGTAACTAAATAAACAAATATGTCTACCATGATGTAATTTAAAGTGTTGTTTTTTATTTAAGCCAACTGCAATCCTCTGACACCTAATGGCAGGAATCTTTTATATTGGTTACATTTATAATCATTATATTTATATTTTTTCTTACCGCTAATTCGTTATTATTTATCTAGATTGCTTATTGCAATATTCATTTCCTATACTATATTTTTCTTAATTTATTTATATGTACAGTATGTGCTATTTACAAGAAATAGGTGGCATTGCCACACTATATACATTCAATTATTATTTTTTTAAATATATTTGTAAGTTTCTAGTAAAAGTTTTTTATTAGCGAGGTATATGTTCCATAACGCGGTATATTATACAGTAACTGTGAATACGGAATGGTGATCTATATGTGATTATAGTGGATACAATCCTAGGTGACCAATGAAGAAAGATATATTTTTAAAATTCTATTAAATTTAAATTTTAGATCATTTTTATTAATTATCTTAAGGATTAAACACGATTTGAAGAATTTTGTAATTTTCTCCTGTTTGGCAGTTTTTAAAAGCACAATTCAGACTGATTCGCAGCAGTCGTATTAACAGTTTGCCTTTTAAAAATAAGACTTCGTTTGATAGACAGATCAATGTTCATAATGAAATCCCAAAGCACAATTGCCATTCTTATACTTTCAATAAGATTTTTCAAATTAAATGTCTTGTTTTCAGTGCTTCTTGAAGCGTTTTCTTTCAATGGGCTGTGTTTATTAGTCCATCTGACGGTATTTGCAAAGGATATCGAGTTGAATACCTATTGAAATCCTTTTATGTATGTACCTATTAGATCTGCGAATAAAGAATTTTTAGTTGCGAATATATGAAGCGCGAATAAGGAGGTTTTACTGTAGTTATTTTAAATTAACTCTATAAATACAATTTTGTCTTAGTGTGTGTGTACAGTCTATACTAATAGATGGCATTTGCCACAATGTTAAACTAAACTTCTTTATCTGTGTCTTACTCACTCTGTGTTTGGCACTAATCGATGTAACATAACTCCTGAAGATGCCCCGTGGAGGGGTGAAACACGTGTTGAGTAATTTGGCGGTGGCGGTTGTGTGATTCGCATTGTTTGCCGCATACGCATTTATCAGCGAGCTGGCGGGCGGTGCATTTTATTGCACGACTACCACTGCATGTGCGGAAGTGGCTAAATACTGGTCCTTTTCTTACTTAGGATGGACTTCCGCGAGGTAACGCCTGATTCCATTAAATATTTAAACTTCTTTATCTATTACCTAATATTTAATGTAAAAAGATGATCTATTTCAATTTACGTAATTGTATACTTATTTCACGTTTCATGTTATTTAGTATCCTCTATCTGCGTCGGCCCGATCGCAGCGGGCGCTGTGGTTACTTGTATGTACTGTACTGCCATTCAGCCAGTGTTGAATGTATTTCATATAATTACTTTGATCATTCAGAACGCTAGTAGATAGAAAATGATAGGAGTCCAAGACCATATTTTTTTTGGCTAATCTTGGATGATTTTTTATTCTCTCAGGAAGTCAATTCGAAAAAAAATTACCATTATGTTAAATATTGTATAAAATTAATGACATTTTCTATGACTTCCTTTATTGGGGGCCTTTCCACTTTCCTCAAATGGAGTTCTTCGTGCATCTGCCAGCCTGAAAGGTCCAAGCCGTAGTGCACACAATGCCTATCTTGTCCCGTATTCGCAAAAGGTCGTATTGAGATTTAAATTTTTTTTAATAGATTCCATTTTTGAGGGCCTATCGTTCCTCATATCATACTGTTGTAGCATACTATCATACGGTAGTGTTGTGTGTATAATAGTTTTTTTTTAATTAATTTATTTATTTTACCTTCATGAAGGTAAAATAGTAAAAATTTTAAAAATAATATACACGGAAATTGTAAAAATAGCGACATATGAGGCGAAGAAAGGAGGCGATGAAAGAATGAAATGTAAATAAAAGCCGCAAGAGTTAAACGGATTAATAAGAATGCAAGAAGAGAGTGCGGAAGAGATTCGAATAGATAAGAGAGGAAGAATTCAAAATTAACAAAGAAAATTCTTTTAGAAATACAGGTCTCTGTGATAGTATAAGAGATAGAGAAACAAGAGGCCTCGAAAAAAATTCAGTACACTGTCTCTATGGACTTGTGTTCCAGAAGTAAAAACATTTAAATGTAACATACGTGTTACATGTGTAGACAGTGAAGTGTGATCTTAAAATGTATTTGCAGTACTTACAGTGATCATTACAAAACTCTTTGTCGTTAATTTCGTTCGAAAAAACAATTGTTTTTTACATCGAAAACATAAAGATTCAGTTGGCAAGTCGCGCGTGAAACATTATCGCCTTTTTTGTGATTGACGGTGATTTGCAACACGAGGACAAATAATGCGAACCGAAATAAACTTCACAGGTGTGCTGTATGTAGCTTTGAATTTCGTTTGTTTGTTAACACGTTCCGTGGCGCGGTAAATTTTGAAGATTTTCCATTCAGGCCTCGTGAAGCGTATGCGACCCAAACTTTAAAAAGTCATATATATATATATATATATATATATATATATATATGATTCTCGTGTCATGGTGTTCGAACTTGAACTCCTCTGAAACGGCTTGACCGATTTTTACCAAATTTTATATGCGTATTTAGTAGGTCTGTGAATCGGCTACTATCTATTTTTCATACCCCTAAGTGATAAGGGTTGTTCACCCTTAAAATTTTGTTTTTTATTTTTTTGACGAAATTTTTTGTTTTTATTTTTTTATGATACAACATACAAAAATACATACAAACCTAAATTTTCACCTCTCTACGATCAACCCTTATCTTACATTTGTTAATTAAAAACTTTAATTTTTTTTGCAAAACAACGTTTGCGGCATCAGCTAGTAAGCTATAAAAAGCTGTTATTTTAATATTACAAACAGATTATAAAAGTCCAATTACCAAGTATAATTTATGTTGTACGAATTCAAAATTAGCACTTTACAGTTTGAGACCTTGACCCAAAAAACAGTGTGCCAAGGTTGAGCCGAGGGGCAACGGCCCGCGAAAGTGAAAACGCGTGTAGCGGGACAGTGAGCGTGGTCGCGGCCCATGAACTGGCCCACGGCGCAGTGCGGCCGCGGTCGGTGTTTCCGTTGCCTTGTTCGAAAAATACTTTATCAAACCTAACCTGTTAGGTTGTATAAATAACATAAATTTATAATCTTTGCTAATAAAACTACATAAGCTTGTAATGTATAAAAAAGTTTATTACTAATGGGAAATTGGATGAAGAAACAAATTAAAGGCGCAAATGTAAAATTACGGAAAATATGATGAAGGATAAAATATGAAGCATAAACTCAATGTGTAAATATGAAACGAGAGTGAAAGATAATGTAAAGAAAAGGACGAGGAAAAAATTAAAGAAATTATGAATGATGAGAGAGAGGGTGAAAATAAAAAAAAAAATTAAAAATATGTCTCTGTCCCAAAAATAAGATATGGGATCGTGATGTCGCCAATAATAAGAATCATAAAACAGAGCGGCTCAACCAATTCGGCTAATGTAACATATTATTATTGGTTATATGAATATATATCATTTGTAAGAAATATTGAAGCTTTTAGACCATGGATGCACAGATCGCGCAGCAAAAATAATACTCTCGTACATTCGAAAAATATTGAATTCTATTCCAGAATAAAACCGAAAAATTTAATTACCTATACTTCTGACGGCCGGCCCGCCATCAGTTCATGATTTGCCCGAGTGGCTTCTAGTCTTAACAAGTCTGTGCAACCATGCTTTAGACCCGTTTTTAATCAGTCATTATAGAATCATTTTACTTTTTACTACAACTATACAGGGTGATATTAATACATAAAAGGAGTCGATGTATAGCTCATTTTATACCAATTAATGGTACATCCTTCGAATACATTATTTTATCATTTATTCCTATGTCCCCAAGATGGGGCAGAGGGCGTCCACAGTACGTCGCCATCCCGAGCGGTCTTGAGCCTCGCGCTTTACTTCACTCCACGTCATTCCAGCTGCCTTCACTTCTGCAGTGATCGTCTGCCGCTAGGTTTACTTTGGACAGCCATTTCTCCGCTTTCCTTGAGGATTCCATTCTAGGGCTTGCCTCGGTATGCGATCTGGGTCCCTTTGGAGCGTGTGGCCTATTCAGTTCTACTTGCGGCATTTGATCTGCTGGTCGATCGGCACCTCACC
Organism: Battus philenor; assembly: GCF_028537555.1. NCBI lineage: Eukaryota > Metazoa > Arthropoda > Insecta > Lepidoptera > Papilionidae > Battus > Battus philenor. The sequence continues at coordinate 14,335,622 of NW_027181673.1, read as the reverse complement.
TCAGCGTTTCCAGAGATCTACATTGAAGACTTTCTCAAGCCAGTATCCAAGACATTGGACAATTCCCACTCTGTGCCACTGCGTTTGCCGTTGATGGTGGTGTTCATGATGCCATCCAGAACGAGAAGGAAAAGAAGAGATAACAGAAGGCACCTCTGCCGCACACCTGCATTTCACACAAGTCACTCTACAAGAATATTTCCCGAAATTCAGATAACTACATATTAAATTATTGTTTACTGTCTGTCTGCAGATTTTGTATAGTAAGTTATTGGCCAGTCGCATTTGAATAGAAAAAAAATATATTTGAGGATTATAAATTTATACAGGATGATTGGATATAGACACTAAAAGGTTTAAAGGGGTGAATGTATAGCTCATTTGACAAATACGTTCTAAAACAATGTCGTCATATGTTATTAACTACCATTATATACGAAGTTGTTTATAATTTTATTTATAAAATCATCTCGCGAATCGATAACGACGGACAAAGAAAAATCGTAAATATAAACGACTATAGCTGCTTATCAGTGTAGTCATGTTATTTCTTTGCACTACAGATGTATTTCGACACGATAATAACCGATAATGTTGTGGGGTCGGTGACATGTAACATTGAGTTATGTAGAAATAATAAATCTAGATTTTTCAACAGTCGTCCTAGGCAAAAAAACTGCTGATTTTCTTTAAGTATAACATACAACTGCTTATAGGTGAATGCTATTTGGCAGTCATATAATAAATGGTTTATTATGTCCAAAAATATGGGCTTCAAAAATTAAAATAAAAACATAATGATAAGATATAAAATTATTAGTAAGAAGAGGACCAATATTTAGCCACAAATGCAGTGGTAGTCGTGCAACAAAGTGCACCGCCCGCCAGCCCGCTGATAAATGCGTATGCGGGAAACAATGCGAATCATACAACCGCCACCGCCAAATTACTCAACACGTGTTTCACCCCTCCACGGGGCATCTTCAGGAGTTATGTTACACCGATTAGTGCCAAACACAGAGTGGCAATAAAAACCGTCAGCCAATCAAAAAACGAGAAGTATTATATAGCACTCTCTTACGCCCGACGTAAATATTAAGCGCTGTAGCGTGGGATTCCCCTGTTCGTTTCGCGACGGACGATGACGTAATAATGTCTAGACTAGTTGAGTTTAATATTATCCTCAGCTAGTTTGTTAAAAGTTAATAAAAAGTATTAGATTCTGAAGTATAGGGTAACAGTAACCCGTGATAAAATATGTGAAGTCTGTAGGCGTTATCGGCAAAGATCGATAAGAAAAATGCATGTAGATTGAAACGCCACTTTTATTGTACTTTTCCATCTTGATTCATTTAACATTTTAACCTTAGGTCGTGTCACAGACTTCCATGAGGGTCATTTAGAAGTGACCTGACGTCTTCCGACCCTGACAAGGTCATCTGTCCACCTTGTGTGTTTCAGCTGTGTTTGCTGGTCTATAATCCCTACTCTAGAACTAATACCGGGCTATCCTCCTTCATGGCTCATTGAATCAATGACCTTTCCAACGGGGCTCAAAATGAAAGACCACGTTCCTGACCTATGTTAGGTATTGACACAAAAAAAATTACACGAGTTTATCGTATACATGGCCTACAACGTGGTTAGATTATCCCTCACTCCGACCGGTCCATCCCTTGGAAGGATTCTTTCTGGCTTGCTCAAAAACTTACTAATAGCTACCGCCTAACGCTACTCCCCCTGCACCTCAGTAAACACCAAGTGATGTCCTAAAGACGTTATCGTCACGCCCATCAGAGTGTTTCCACAGAACACTCGCCACACCGCACCCTCTGTAGACATTCGCAACACTGCAAGCGCAAACCACTCTGCATCATCAGCAACCAATGCACCTGCAACACTTTACACAGGTCGTCGCGTTTTACATAAAAAAACATCACCCACCACGCCACAACACTCGCTTTTAGTGAGCGGCCGCGCGCTCACAAACCGAGAACAGCGTGGGCGAACCGTGGTTGGATCCGGATCCCTCTTTAGCTCGCCTGTGGTCCACGCTGCCGTCCTAACCCGCAAGCACACTCCAGCAACACACCCCGTCAAAGCTCTACCGCGAAGAGCCTTAATAACGTGCGAGCGTCCCCGTGCAACTGGTAGGCGCCCCACCAGCTTTTAGTTTCTAGTTTAAAATCTAGTTCACGGACCCTTCCGCTCCGTGAACTCAGTACCGATGAAGCTGTAAAAGCCTTAGGGCTAACAGCATTAACATCTTTAGAAACAATAGGCTAGATTATATGTATACAAATAAATAAATTCGAATTGTCTGTTTGTAATATTGAAATAACCCTTTTTTACGATTTGAATTTGTATAAGTTTTTTTTTTCTTCCCGATAAACTTTAAATTCACTGAACCGATTTTAATGGGACTTATACTGACAGTGCTAGCTCAGCGGTAAAGACTACAGATATAGGTCGCGGGTTTAGTTCCCGGGATACAATCTTGTATAATTCACACTTTGCACATCAATTATACAGGATTGCCTCTGCTCATAAAGAAGTTTCCAGAGGATGTGCAACAGCTTCCTCTGCGTACCATAATACTACATTGAGATCACCAACCCGTTCACCAAGCGTGGCGGTTATGGTATATCACTCATAGACTTGAGCGACGATACTGGCAGGTAGCTGGTGTGATAAAGAGAAACTTAGACTACTTTAATTTAGAAAAAGTAAACGAAGTAAACTAAATGACTTAAGCTAATTTTAAGCGGACGAATTCACTAGCACCTCAAGTTTTAAGTGTATTGAAGTAATTGATGACAAGTTCTACCGAATTGTACTTGCAACAAACTTATATGTATATAGCATTCATATATAAAATTATTGTGTCACGGTGTTCGAACTTGAACTCCTCTGAAACGGCTTGACCGATTTTTACCAAATTTTATATGCGTATTTAGTAGGTCTGAGAATCGGCTCCTATCTATTTTTCATACCCCTAAGTGATAAGGGTTGTTTACCCTTAAAATTTTTTTTTTATTTTTTTGACGAAATTTTTTGTTTTTATTTTTTTATAATACAACATACAAAAATACATACAACCCTAAATTATCACCCCTCTACGATCAACCCTTATTTTTAAATTGAAAATTAAAAATATTTTTTTTTTGCAAAACAACGTTTGCGGGATCAGTTAGTAGCATTCATAAAAATTAATGATTTATTAACTTTAAATTGAACGCAGACAAAACTAATGTATTTTTTTTTGTAAAATGTGGCGAAATATTTGCACAAATGTCTAACGATATTTAAAAGGTCACGCGTTTCGTGCGATGCTAACAAGATGTCGCTGTTACAAATAAATGTCAATGTCAAATAAACTTTTACCGCCTTAATTTTTAGTAAAGTTTATATGGAAAATAACAAAATAAAACAATTTTTATAGATCTAAGACATTATTTACTATTTTTGACTTTTACACTCTTAGATTGTAAATACGATAGGTTAAGTTCTGAAACTATACGCCGAATGTCAGAAAGGACATCAGTTGTTTAAATATTTAAACGAGTTGTATAACTTTGTTCCAAATTTAAAAACATCTTTTTTTTTAGAATCTATACTGTCCAGATATATTTTCAAATACCGTTTATTGAACGCTAAAAGTCTAATTGTTGATTAGCGCTTGTGATATCGTACCACAAGTAATTGGCGTCACTTTTTAGACACGCACGGGGACGAAATAATGATTATTATTTTTATGAACTAAAACTTGGGGAGTTTCCAGGTTGTTTAAAAATTAACAGTTTACCTCTGTTGCTGTCTATAATAACCTTGAGACATATAAGGTCAATCGTAAACGACCTTCGTCTTCAGACATTGCGGTATTTTGGACGAGATATAGAAACACAGTAGTGATGTCTTTGTGTCTTGGTTTCAGATAGTGGACAATGCACGAACAGGACGCGGATGGGGAGCCGGCACACCACGCGCGGCGTCCCATGAACGCCTTCCTGATCTTCTGCAAGAGACACAGGAGCGTCGTACGCGACAAATATCCCAATCTTGAAAACAGGCGAGATACCTTCACTTACTTTTTGATTCAATTTAATATTCTTTATTGCACACAGATACATTTAAATAGCTTCATAATAAAGTAAAAAGTACAATGGGTGGTCTTATCACACTAGGCAATCTCTTACAGACAAACATAGTACGTAAAAGGAAAAAGTATAAATAATGGATACTTAACATATACAAAACAGATATATATACAAACATACATATATATGTAATGTAATATAACTCTAAATAAAAACATCAAGTTGATTTGGATCGCACTAACCTCAAGAATAAAGAGACAGAAGGAGAAAAAAAAAATGAATTGACAGATAAATAATGATAGATATAGTAAATAGTTCTTAACCATTTTATTGTAAATAGGTAGACTTCACTTACCTTATATATAATTCGATATAACCTTCATATAATAAATTCATTTTTGAGATATAAATATTTAACAGAATAAAAGCTCTTCGTGGGGCATATGTTCCATAAATATGACCTGAATACAGAAATATTGAATACGAAATGGTGATCAGAATGAAATAAAAGATATATCTTAATTATCTAATAGATTCAGGCGTTACTTTGCGGAAGTCCATCATGACTCGGTATTTGGCACTAAACGGAGTAACATTACTCCTGGGGATCCCCCGTGGAGGGGTGAAACTCGCGTTGAGTGATTTAACGGTGGTAGTTGTGTAATTCGCATTGTTTGCCGCACGCGCATTTATCAGCAGGCTGGCGGGCAGTGCACTTTATTACACGACTACTGCTACATAGCGGAAGTAGCTATGTATTAGTCCTTTTCTATATATATAAAAAAAAATTAAGGTTAAAACAATGGTTTGAAAAATTTTGTAATTTTCTCTTGCAGTTTTTAAAAGCACAATTCAGACTGATACTCAGTCGCATTAGCAATGTGCGTCTTAAAAATATAACTTCATTCCATAGACGATCAATGTTCATAAAGAAATCGCAAAGCACATTTGGCATTCTTAAACCTTCATTAAGATTTTTCAAATTAAATGTCAAGTTTTGTGCTTGTTGAAGCCCCTTATATGGGCTGCGTTTGTTGGTCCATTTGACGGCATCTACAAAGGATTTTGGGTTGGATACCTATTGGAATCATTTTACTATTATGTATGTTCTTATAAGAATACGCGAATAAAGATTTTTTGTCGCATTTCTTTTATCCGCGAATAGTGAAAGCGTAAATAAAGATCTTGCTATGTCTTGTAATTTGTAGAGATGTAAAACCTTTAAAATAATCAATGTTTAGCCTATTTGCCGTCAATTAATGTATGGTACACTGTACAAAAATCATTGTTTACAGAAATAATAAATAACATTATGATATTATAGTAAGTTGTATTTAAAAAAAAAAACATAATAAGCTAAACACTGTAATTATTTTATTCATATTCTGGTACTATTTATAAATAAATAAATTATAATACCTACTCGAGTAACATTAAAGAACTTAAGAACTTTACAAAACTGAATTAAGGATATTTAAGTGAGCACCAAGCTCTTTTCAAATCAGGGATAGGTTACCACTCTCTTGCTTTTTTTATATTAAAAGTTACCATTTCAAAAGCCCTTCCAATATAAAAGGCCATTTGTAACTTCCTCCGATGTCCAAGTTTCCAGCTTCTAATTCGCAGTTTTATTGTCCTCTTTTTCTCCGCAGTCCTTTCTATAAAAAAATCCTATAGTATGACTCTAAACATTTGTAAATAATGTTCGTTTGAATACAGATCCATAACTAAGATACTCGGCGAGTGGTGGGCCAATTTGGAGAAAGAAGAGAAAGCTTGCTACACCAGTCTTGCTAAACAGGTAAAAAAATGCGCATATTTTACGACAAATGTCTCACAACCATAAATAACGCTTTTAGACTAACTGTTATTTTTTTTGTTTGTAGTATAAAGACGCATTCTTCAGCGCTAACCCTGACTTCAAATGGTACAAGCTGCCCGCCCCTCCTCTAAGAACTTTGTCTTCGAGGCCCAGAGAGACGTGCGAGAAGCTCAGCGGATCTCCCACCAACGAATACCAAGACCCAGAATACGAAAAGACAAACAACAACTCTACTAAAGTCGATCTGAACAAGAAACCGAACGACAATGTTTTCGACCCTGACGCAAAACAATTGTCGATGTTCACACCCGGCAAACTGGCCGACGAAGCCCAAATGGGAGGCCTAAGTAGCCTCCTAGCCACAAAGACTGAAATACAAACCCCAAACCCCTATTACTCACCTCCTTCCTTTAAGTTTAGTTCGATCTCAACCCCAATAGAAAACCGATCTCATAACATACTGGACCGGGTGAAAGGCAACAGGGACGACAATATTCGCGAACTGCAAAACGCCCTGACCGAAACTACCAGGATATTTGAGGAGGAGTTCGAAGACAAAAGTCATATATACCGTTACGCAGTGGCAAGTGACCAGTTCACGAATCAGGACGTCATCGACCAAATAGTCGATAAAAGGTACTCTACCGAAGACGGGTATCAAAGAAACTGGTCGGACGACGAGAAATCCAAATCCGGAAGGACATGCAAGGGGAAGAGATACCAGGAGTTCATGGCGGTTGGGGGACTGATAGTGAATAAGAGACAGAGAAGAGATTATCCCGACAAAATATCAGACGACGGCTACAGCGCGTCCTGTAGCTGGGATCCTGGTAATTTGCAAGAGGATTCCTTCATCGAAGATACGAAACAGAATTTTATCAACGAAGTTATCGTGAAGAGCGAAGTGAAAGTCGAAACGCCCGACTCCGAACAAGACAATAATGGTAGCAAAACTTTTAAGGCTGCCGACTTCGATTTAGATGCTAAAATAAGAGCCCTACCCTCCCTTAGTTTAGAGAAGTTCCAACAAAAGAAACGTGAGAACAAACGTAAGAAGAAGACGATTAACTTGAAACCGAAGGCGCTGGAGACTTCGCAGATCATCAACTCGGTGCCGCGGCCGCTGTTGGACGAGAGGCGGGAGATGGCGGAGCGATGGCGGGAGAATGTCATCGGCAGCCAGAAGCGGAAGCCGAGGAAGATATCGATCACGCGGCTTGAGATCAACAGCATGGTGTCGAGCGATATGAATGGAGCGAAAACGAGTCCGGAGATCAAGATAGCCACCGAGGCGCCGTGCACCGTCATCCATAACATGGACATCTGCAGCCCGACTCAGCACAGCAGCGCGGACCTCCTGGCCTTGGCCACGCTCGCCGAGGTCGCAGCTAACACGTCCAAAATAGAAGACACTAGCGCCATCGCGACGGACAACGCTTCCACGGTATGAAATACCTACACAACTAGCCTTAAAAAGATATTCCAAAAATTATTTACTACATAATCAAATAATATTTATATATAGATCTACTTTTACATACGCATAAAAAAAATTAATATTATTGTACACGTTTTAATTGTAGTTTTTATAAACTAGAGATAGATTTTATTTATATAGGAGATAGAGATGATGTATGTATACTTGGATTGAGTTCGTGTAGGCTGCGATATTCCGCTTCTCTAGTTTTAAAACAAATCTATGGGTGATAGAATAAAATAAAGTACTAAACATCGTCACAGGAATTAAAGAGCATAATCTATTTTGCAAGTAAATTCGTCGAAATGTCTAAAATACACGCGGTGATCCATGACGTCAATTAACTAAATCTGTTATTGGATCGCGCTGTATTCATGTCACGCATCACAAAATGTATTTAAAAAAAAAATGCCAAAAATAAGTCATTGTAAAAACATAAACCTCATTACGTTTAACTTAGGTTAAAACATCGCCTTAATAATTTAGTGTTCCAGAATTATGACACCAAGTGCATAGACTGTGTTGCATTTTTATGGTGATGTTTTTATTTGTTGTTGTATAGATTATATGCATGTTTGCAAATTTATAATTTTTACTTAAGGCACTTTGTACAGGTACGTGGTTTTGATCACAAAATAGAGTCGGTGTTTAAATTATACGTTAGCGTTTATAAATTATGTATCGTTAATGATATTATTACGTAAGAAAGATTAAAATATACGCATGTACTGAATTTTCAAATCGAAACAGTTTGCGGGAATCCCGCTGTCCATTGTGATAAAGATATATGCCAACGTTGAAATCTTTCATCGTTTAGCTTGTAACACACAAATCTATTGCTCGTTGAACTTATAAATATTTAAAGAGAAGGAGAATATAAAAAAAAAACTATTTTATTTTCGTCCACTACGTAAAACTTGTCCCAATTCGGTACCTGAAATTATCGAAAAAAAACTAACTAATTTCTCTAATAAGTAAATCATTGCATCGTTTCTATTTTTAACGTATTTTTTTACAGTGTTTAGGCTTTAGTATAGTTACTAGTTCGTCCCAGAACAGTGTTTCTCAAATGTTTTTACGTTTTATTATTATAATTTTTTTATTTATTTTTGTGATGGAGTTATTTAGGAGCTTCTGTGATTACCCTCTCTCCCGTGTTTTAATACAGAAGGTTGATGGTGCGATGTTTTCGTTGCAGGTCTAGTCTAGAATAGTATTGTAATAAAATAATCAAGTAATAAATTCTGAAAAGTGCACTTGTGTTATTTAAAATAAACATTACATGCGCCATAAAATGACATGCTCATCCAAAGACCAAATGTATTTAATGTAGAGAAGCTAGGCTGTAGACTCATAGTATATGTAATATATAAGTGATATATACATAGTATATTATATAAATATATTTTAATAACCGCGTAAACATTGTGATTGACAAATATCACGTTTTATATTCGTATTTTTGTTGATTTAATTTTCGAAATGTTTCGTTATTTTTTTTCCAAATTTTATATATTAATTTTAAAGAAAGAGAGCTTTCTGAAGTTCCTCGTTTTGAGATTTATAATGAGCTTCTATGAGAAGGAAATCCTTGTAGATTACCAGAATAGCTTACTAAAATTCTCTTTGAAACTATATTGTTATCGGTAAATTAGTAATAAGACTATATATAAAAAAGGGGGCCAGTAAGCGCGAAAGGGTTGGTAAATTTGTCAAGTTTTTGATATAAAATGGGGCGTTTTTGCCAAAAATAATTTCTATGGAAATTTAATATGAAAGCTAGGAGCTTATATTGAAATATTAATGATGGCGATTTACTGAAATATATGGTGCTGGAAGATCTGTATTATTTTAAAACCAACCGTTGCATTAGTTTCCTATTTAGCAACGGGCTGTAATGGTATCGATTTATTGTCAATATTTTTTTTATTTTTTTTTAAATCGCAAACGATTTTGTGTTGTCAAAGTATATATGTTTTTGTTAATGTTTATAATGTTCGCTTTGTTCAATCATGTGCCGGTAAGAACTCAACACAAGAACGATTGCGATATTTTGTTTACGAATATTGATGTCGCAAACAATATCAAAGTTACCTTCGTTGAATGTTTTAAATTATTTCTCCATTTTGTTAATGTTAAGGAGATGGAAATGTTTGTTTATTGTAATCGTGTTTTAGATGCGTTTGTCATTAAATCAAAATTAGGTTTCAATTTAATATTTCTTTTAAGATGTAATGTTGTTTCTAAAACTTGAAAAAGGATAATTTATTTAACATTGATGTTGTTTGCAAAAAGTATATAAATATACGGGACGATTATTTAGTTTGAGAAACACTGGTCTTCAATTCGTTAATTAGGGCATAATAAGTCGACAACCAAAGTGTTACGTTGGCTCCAAAGTGTTTTGTTGAATGTTTTGTTTTAAATACGAGCGTAGGTCAATCTATATCTTTTATTGTAGTAATAAAGTTTATTCATATTAACAATTTTGTTGTTTTTATTCCGTATTTATCCCCACGTATGTACTTTCCGTGTTACAAAAAGGTAAGTAGGTGTTTTCATTGTAGTGGTATGTAAGCGATCGTTGGTCGCGCGTTCGATTCCTGCGATATAATGTTATATAATTCACACTGTGCCTTAATTATATAGGATTTCTCATGAACAGGATTTATTGGGATGGACAGCAGCGTCCTCTGCATACCATAATACAACACTGCGACGACCAATCCACCTGCTAAGTGTGGCGATTAAGTAATATCCTTTAATGGAATCAGGCGTAACTTTGCGGAAGTCCATCCTAAGTAAGAAAATGACCAATATTTAGCCACTTCCGTACATACAGTGGTAGTCGTGCAACAAAGTGCACCGCCCGCCAGCCCGTTAATACAGTCTCTGTGTTTGGCACTAATCGGTGTAACGTAACTTCTGAAGATGCCCCGTGGAGGGTTGAAACACGTGTTGAGTGATTTGACGGTGGATCTTCTGAAAAGTTGCATTTTCGATTTTTTTTTTTATTTGGTGAGGCGGCAATTTAATCATGTAAGTAAGACACGACGGATTTGTATAACGCCTAAAATATAACAGGTTTCCCGGAGGACAAATCGATCTACAATGCGCTCCTGAAAATCGTGCTGGATACGATTCTAGTCCAAACAACGTCCTCTAGCCACGGGGTACCTGCTTAGGTTTATATGCATCTGTGACCCTGAGGTGGACCAGACCTTGGTGCACGCAATAACCAGCTGTCCCGTTCGCAAAAGAAAGGTCGAATTGCGAATTGGAGTTGTAGAGAAGAGTGATGCATCACCATGTATTTTTGAAATATTGTCGCGAAATTGTGAAGAATGTTATAAAAAAAATCTAAAACGTAAAGTAGGGTAAAACATAAATAATAAACAATGTCATCAAAGACTTTATAAAAGAGAGGATATACAAATAAAGAATGTAAGATAATGTGAAGAACTAAAAAGATAGAGAAGTAGAGAGAGAAGAATAATTAGGAAATAAAAGTTCTGTTATGTTAAGATTGGACTGAACGAGACAAAAAAAGTTTACATGTAACATCGTATCCAATTCTAATAAAGTCCTATACAAGGCACTATAAAATTTAAAAAAAAACGTAGAACGTTTTGGTTTATTAGGTCTTTATTATCTTTGATCGAGAGAATTTTAATGGCTGGAAATCCTACAAAACCCTTTCTTCCCCAAGGGAACCTTTTTAAAAAAAAAATTACACCCGCCTTTTTATGAGACTCTCGTACTTCCCGTTTTGTGTACCAGAGGAGGCTTAACCTATAGTGCAGGGTGTGCAATGCATACGGGCGCCGCGGCGCTCTCTGGGACAGCTAAGAGCATCGTCTTGGACCAACATGGTACAACAATGTTATGACAAAAGCGGCCAGCCAGCGCGGTGGCGGCAGCTATCATACGTGAGCGCCCTATGGGCGACTTCTTTTTCGAACATTTTGTTTCAACTTGAAATAAACCTTATTTCACGTATCGCTTTCGGGTCGGCGCTTATTTTCGCAACAGAGATATGCTACAGGCATAAAAACAATGGGTGTTATTCTGCCGTCATAAGAAGAAAGACCGTAACTAATACCACACTGTGGGCTATACCTACATATAGAATAGCATGTTGGAATATGAAAAAACCTTGTTACGACGGCAAAGTTAATAGTTACAGCTGCGGGGAGGGGGGCCAAGGGGCGCCAGGGTTTCATTGCACACGGGCGCTTCACGAGCTTGAGCCGCCCCTGTTGGATACACACGGATATTATAACGATAAACTAAAATAAAAGCCATCAGAAAATTAACGGATTATCAATTTATTAATTATTACTTTTTAAAATAACCCATTTAATAATCTATGCATCATTGCATTTTGTAAAAGCGTTTTCGAACGTAACCGCTTCTTAGACATCTTGAAACCATATTCCATAAAGGCTTAGTTTTATTTTTCCGAAATAAATCAAAATAGCGTGGTGCATGCACAAAACTATAAAAAAGGTGACCCAATTCCTCACCAGTCATGGTCAAATACTCGATTGTTAGTTTAGCAAAGTGTATTGCATGTAAACGCTAACCGCAATCTATCGTGACTACTTTGCTGATAAAGACCACAAACAAAGAGGTTGAATTACAACTAAAAAACATTATTTTTAAATTGCCGCCAAATTATAAAAATAAAAGACCTAATTATACAAATGATTAGTAAACGTTTCTATTTTAATATTTTTTTATAATGTAATATAAATTTTAAATTGGCCAGTTATAAAAACTAGCAGTATCACCAATGCACTAAATAGAATCTTATGTGCACGAAAAATACGTAAAACATCGTCTAGTGAAATAGCTTCCGTTCAACAAAATTTATTTCAAAATGTTAAATGTACAGATGATTGAAAAATTAAAACATTAATTGCAAAGTTCTGGATGCGCGAACACTTTTTCAAATAAGTATTGCAAAAAACAATTTACGTGCTATTACTGAACTTTCATAAACATAGTACATTTTAATAAAGTCACAGACTAAACAAGAATTTATACAAAATTCACAGGTTATACAGGAATCAGTTAAAAACAAAAATCAGAACAAGAGCAAAAAAACGCGTCCGCACTGTGGATGTGGATTGCATTACCTATGTTTAATAAAAAAAATCTATATTTAAATGGAAAATTTTCTTATACTGTATTTAGATGTCTTTACTAATAAATATAAGTAAGTGTAAATCAAAATATGCAACGGTATCTCAGTAATAATCTTTTGCTAATGATTAACAGTTCGAGTAGACTTTTTACATAGAATATTTATTATATTTAGATTGGTTTTCAATTTAGTCATCAGTTCTTATTCTATTAAAATTTTATGTTAAAAATTACTAACGTAAAAAAAAATGAAACAAACATAAGATCATTTTGGCTTGGAGTTTGTCGATGAAACACCACTTTAGTCTTCAAAGTCACCCAATATTTCTTTGGTATAATGCTATAGTACCACATAAAGTGTCTATCTTATTCATAATTTAATAAATGTTTGCGTTTGACAATCTTTAAAAACTAATTATGAAGTTATCTTGATATATAAACCTACATTTCAAATTTATTATTCCTTCCGTTGTTAAAAAATTCAAATTCAAATGTTACATAAATTATTATTAGTATTAACTTTCGTATTAATTTTTGTAATATTTTTCAAGTTCATTAAGTATGTCTCTGGTGATCAGTTTTAATGTTTTTAAATTGTGACAGTGTCAGTTTGACACGCCGGAGAAGGAGCGTTAAAATTTTGTTTTCATGCCTTAATAATTCGTATTTCGCGAACAGAGATTTGTTGCGTTATTGAATAGAAGTGATAATAATATTTGTTTCAAATCTGGATGATATTACCATGATTGCGGCCTCGGAACCATTGGTAAGTTCGTTACACCTGTGTACTTTAATATACAATGTTTTTAATTACATAGACCCAAACAATATTTACTTTTAAAGTTATTAAGTTAAAGTCTTTACGGTTCGTAAAGATATTGTTCTAATTTTTTGGTTTTATTCGAGGAAAATTAAATTACAATAACATGAATTAAAATATTATACTGTCTTATACGTTTTACTCCTTAAAATACTATTAACGAATTGACTAAAAATCACACAATCAGTTACAGTACACTATAGCATATTGCTGACATAAAGAGTCTAGAAAATATTATCATTACATCACGGCAAGGAATAGCCCTCCCCCAAAGATCACTTTGATGACCGACCATATGGTTGCCCACATCCATCGACTTTCCTCTGCCTTAACTATGTTAGTTAGTCCAAATTGTGGCAATGCAATGACATGCCAAAGGATGCTATGATATTCCACAATGTAAAGCAGTGCCAATAGGGGTATTATTATTATTTTATCAAGCACTCATGAAGGCGTATAGTATTCTTAACACATTGTTGTCAGATCGCATGTTTTTTTTATGGTTTCTGCTATTGGGGACCTCTCTTTCCCCTATCTCGTGTGGGACAAGGACTTTTTATTTCTAATAATTTATTCATATAGTTTTTTATCATTATCATTCTCCTCTTTCATGTATCATATCTGTTGTACTGCTTCTTTCGTTCTACAATTTTCCCAGTCTTTCTTTTTCATTCCATTAGCCATACATCCATCCACAACCACTACATTATAGGTTTTCTTTCAATTTTATTTATATCACACTCAACATTTTTTTTCTTTTGCAACATTTATTGTTCATACATTTAACACATATTTTCTTTATAATTATCATAATATATTATACTGTTTATTGCACTTTTTTTGGTACTACTTTATTTATTTGCTTTGGTAAGAAAGGGACCAATATTTAGCCACTTCCACATGTGCAGTGGTAGTTGTGTAACAAAGTACACCGCCTGCCAGCCCACTGATAAATGTGTATGAGGCAAACAATGCGAATCACATAACTGCCACCGTTAATGCACTTAACACGTGTTTCACCCCTCCATGGGGCATCTTCAGGAGTTATGTTATGCCAATTAGTGCCAAACACAGAGTCTCTGTGAGAGAAGTGGCTAAATATTGGTTTTTTTCTTATTAAGGATGGACTTCTGCAAGGTAATGCCTGATTGCATTAAATGTTTGCTTTGGATCGCATGTTAAGTCATAATTGGTTGACTAGTGCTAGAGATCACATATAAATATGTTTTTCATAGACTGGCAGTAGAATGTGGGTCGCTTGTAAATATGTACCTGTAAAATCTATGTCGAAAGTGAAATTTATGTCCACAAAACTATAAAGAATACATTTCTAGGTAATACAAAAAAAACATAAAAAACAGATAAGTATTTTCCAAATTATCGCAATTTACCTGATTGTTGAATCTCACGAAAAATGCCCGCTCCACACATAGTCTCGCAGAGAAAGCGACCACATACAGTATTAAGATGCCTATTAGGCCATCAGAAGGCTGATGTATCTAAGCAGCTAGTGTGAGCCAACCCGTGGATTACTAGATAAAAATTACCGTCCTGGTGTACATAGGCTTTTGGGATCTTAGAAGCTATCTTTTAATATGAACAGTGTTCATGGTTTTAAAATTTATTATTAGAGTACAACATGGGCTAGGCATGCAAATTTCAAAATTACTCTGCTTGAAAAAGGCACAAGGAATCTGGGCTTGGATAGTGGGGCTAGGTAGCTTGGTTTTCAGAAAGAGTTGCCAAGGAGTATTTTCATAGTGGATAACCTGTAGTCCTTTTAAAATTCTATTTTTTATGATTTATTATGGTTTGCTCAATTAAAAACCTGACTTTGGGTCATGATTTTATTTTTAAGTATGAATTTAAACTTTTCAGGAGTTTGTGCCTCATGGCAGAACAATCCTTATGAAGCACCCTGGACAAATTTATGGAAAGGGAGTCCACAATATGTCATCGGAAAACTCTCTGATGTATAAACTGACTAACTTTGCCATAAAAGATGAGAGCCTTCTCGAAAGTAAAGAGCCTGAAGAAGAATGGTGGTGTGTTAGAGAAGTTTATTATAGAGATACAGAGGGTAAGTGGTGTAAATTGCTTTATAATATGTTATTACTTGATTTTATGTATATTTCAAAGCCAAATAAGAAAGGACCAATATCTAGCCACCTCCGCACATGCAGTGGTTGTCATGCATGAAAGTGCACCGCCCGCCAGCCCGCTCGTAAATGCGCATGCGATTAGTGCTAAACACCGAGTCATGAAGGACTCGGTGTTTAGCACTAATCGGTGTAACAACTCCTGAAGATGCCCCGTGGAGGGGTGAAACACGTGTTGAGTGAATTTACGGTGGCGGTTGTGTAATTGGCATTGTCTGTCGCAAGCGCATTTACGAGCGGGCTGGCGGGCGGTGCACTTTCATGCATGACAACCACTGCATGTGCGGAGGTGGCTAGATATTGGTCCTTTCTTATTTAGGATGGACTTCCGCAATGTAACGCCTGATTCCATTAAATATTTCAAAGCTGTCTAATATTTTTTTATTTATTCAGTTATTATTTTAGATCTAATCATGCTAGTTACGACCTATGTACACTTACAAATTTAAATATCTGTAAATCCTTAAATATATATCAAAAATATATCAAATCTATATGCAAGTAGGCATTGACACTTTTGAATCATCAATTATTAGTATATAAGTTGTAAGCAGTACAGAGCAATTGTACTGTGTGCTGAAATGTGTAAGTTTTAATGTTTTTATTATTATGTACACCTTTAACTGCGCATTTATGTCTTTCGTGTCCATCCAAAGGTTGTTTGGCAGAGATTGCTTTGAGCAATAAGACTGCCTGTGGTGACTCTGTATAAATGCTATATTTCATTTTAGATGTATTTTTATTGTTATTTTGGTGTATAATAAAGTATGAAGTAAATAGAATAAGCAAACATATAACTTTGTGCCATGTTTTATGAAACTAATTTTTAATGTCAGCCAATAGATGCCCACTGCAAGGCCTCCCCCAACTAACATAAACTTATATATTGCTGTTGCCTTGTTCATTTTTAATAAAAAAAATATTTTACAAGTCATAAGCTTTTCCATAATATGTAGCTTTTCCATGACATGTAATTTTCCCTGGACAACTAAGGAATTGTGTAAGACTCATTGTAACACTTTACTTTGCGCTGATTCAAATTTTTCTGAATATTAAAAGAATGTGTAGTGTAAAATTTTGTTGCAACACCTGTGGCTAATTGTGGAAGCGATAAGATATTAGATAAAATTTAAAAGAAATTGTGGGTAAAATAAATTATAAAATAATTTTACACAGTGTCGTAGCTGTAGCTAGGGGGTGGCGAGCGGGGCGGCCGCACCAGGCACCACAAGCAGGGGGGCACCAAAGTTGAAAATAATTTTTTTTAAATTTCTTTTTTATTATTTTGAACCAAAAAAATATATATTAACTATATTCTGTTCTGAATTTTGAAATTATTTAGACTCTTTAGGAGAGGGGGGGGGGGGCACCATGTCCCAATCTGCCCCAGGCCCCAAATACCATAGCTACGCCACAGATTTTACATCTACCACTGGTGAAATTTAGAATGAATATAAAAACATATTGTTAATAAAAGTACATAATTCTATACAAGAATTGTATGATGATGATGTGGAATTAAATGTTGATGCTCACTCAGGAGGCTAATTATTGTCATAGACTCTTTTTTTATGGAGGAACTGTTGAGTTTCTCGCCGACTCTTCTCAGCTGAATGACCTTCGGAGACTTCCTGTAGTACTGACAGTACTGACATTTTATGATGTCTGACGATTCTAAAATGCTTGCAACAGCTTATTTGAATGAAAAATATTTTGATTTGGGTTGATATGGTGGGTTGGATTGGATGGTAGGCGGAACTGCCTAATGGTGGTATAAAATAGTATTTTACTTGTAAATAGAAATAATAACATTTTTATGTAATATAATGAATAAAATATGTCGATGGGTGATGAATTTTATGCATAGAAATACTTATTCCCAATCAATCAGGAAGACTGAAAAAGCAACCAAAAATATAATTAAGAACAAAGACATTTTTTAAATACTTTTGCACAATTCAACAAGTGTATTTCATATATTGTTTTGCAAGAATAATGATGAATGCTGCTAACAAGCAAGCCTGTTGGAAATCTAAGTTGGTGGCCTATGTCCAGTGTATAGTTGAAATAATGATAATGATATTGATTCATATTGTCTTACAGATACAAATGAGGAAGAATCACAGCAATCCGGTAAAGAAAAATATGAAGACTCCTTCAGACCACCTAGCAGAATAAAGCCTGACTTTAATATATCTATAAAATCTGAACTGCTGAGCGGGATGAAGCGAAATGAAGGCGAAGGTATACCTGGTCCATCACAAGGCGGCAGTGCGAACAGCTCAAGTAACATGTCAAAGAAATTTAATCTAAATTCCACACAACACCAACAGCCCGCAGTAAAGCCAATAAATCCAAAGACTGATTGTTCTTATGAAGAAGAACTTTATGTCAAAGGTTGCACAGCAGTATGGTCTAAAGGTAAGAAGAATACCAGATTCTAATTCAAATTATTTTTCATATATGCCTTTACATGTACTTTTGAATTGTAAAATATACTAACATGATAAGTTAATATCGGCTCATAATGCTGATCTGCTAACAGCCAGCCAGACAAGACAGACAGAAAATCAACGGTTGCTCTTTTTAAATGTAATATGTTTGACATATATATAATTTTTTGCTGACTAGTAAAACAAAAAAATAGGGTAATTAATTTTTTTATTATTATAAATATTATAATGACAAAAATCTAAGTAAGAAGTAATTGAGTATGTAAATAATCACTATTTTCGTTAAAGATTTATTTATGATTACTGTGTATTGCAGGTTATATTTTTTATATTTTTCGTGGGTTTTTATATCATTTGTTTATTAAACAAACATTCCTGGAAAAACCCTAATATGGTTGTTTTAAATTATTTTAGGTGTTTATCACCTAGCTAGCTAGGGAACTATTTGCAATTATTAAAAAAAAAACATTATGGCATAGTTTTTTTATGGCTCTCGTTTTTGGGACTTCTTCTCCCCTACCATGGTAAAGTAGGCACTATTTATATAATTCATATTTTGTCATGCTCTTCTCTCATCCTTCTTTATAATTTCTGTTCATTTCTCTTTTTTTACTTTTACAATACCCTGCATTCCTTTTCTTACCTTTCCTTTTGTATACCCTATCATACTACTGTGTTTAGGATAATTGAGAAACACAACCAAAATTTACCCACGAGGATTTGTTGTGTGATCAGAGTGCTCTGGAAATCTCGGTGCTTTAAGAATAAAGGATTCCACCACGGGGGAGCAAATTTGATTCTGTTTTCTAACAAATTGGAATCTTTATTCTTGTCATGAAATACATAGGTCATAACTAAATGATCCTTAGTAAGAAAAGGACCAATATTTAGCCACTTCCGCACATGCAGTGGTAGTCGTGCAATAAAGTGCACTGCCCGCCAGCCCGCTGATAAACACAGAGTTGACTCTGCTAATTGGTGTAACATAACTCCTGAAGATGCCCTGTGGAAGGGCGAAACACGTGTTGAATAATTTGGCGGTGGCGGTTGTGTGATTCGCATTGTTTGCCGCATACGCATTTATATATTTTATATACGCGGAAATGGCTAAATATCGGTCCTTTTCTTACTTAGGATGGACTTCCGCGAGGTAACGCCTGATCCCATTAAATAATTGATCCTTATTAAATAATAAATAAAAATTTTCACCATTAAAAGTGTTTTTGTATTCCAGGGCTGTTATCTACACCCGGCACAACACTGTCTGGACCCGAATACAGAGAAACAGTTTCATGCTACACCATAGACAATCCAATCAAACATGCAGCCTTCTGTGACTTTCATGTGGGAATAAACAACACCATGTTGATAGATGCACTAAATTCACAAATAGGTGATGTTAAAAAGAATATTAAAATTGAAGATACCACAGAGCATATTGAAACAAAGAAAATGCCATCAGTTTTGCTAATGGACAGCAAATGTATGAGGGTCTATGCTACAGATGGTAGAGAATACATAACAAGCATTCCATTTCAAGTTAAAAAGGTGTGGCCAATGAAATATGGAGTATTGTTAGAGAAGGATGCAACATCACAAGTACATAATTCAGTTCTACCGTCATTTTTAAAGTTCAATGATACATGCAATAGTTCAATGTCTAAATCGAAGACGAATATACCTTTGAACATGAGTGCAAAGCTACGTGCAGAGTCCCTTTTGGGGTATGATCAAGAGTATCCGCTGCCCACATGCTTTTCATTATCGCATCCTTTAGATGAAGTAACACCAATACTGATGAAGTCCCCATCACTGGGACTACAGTATTATAATGATGGGGATGTACAAATCATATTTGTCAGCGTAAACCCTAGTATTATATTGCTGTATGACTGGAAATTAGGAACTCATTCTCTTTGGAAGGTCCGGAAGGCAACGCGGGAAGAATGCTTAAATGTTTGCCCGAATATTAACTCAACGACTACGATGTTCAGTCAGTCATGTGATTTTGTTGGAAGTCCAATGCAGAGTATGGGTAGAAATGCCAGTTGGAATCATGGAAGTCCGTTTCAGTCTAAAAAAGGAATGAATACACCAAATCGCTCTCATCAGAGTCCAATGGCTAATATATTCCATCAGCAAGGGTTATCACCCCATGCATCTATCGGTCAGGCTTCCTCGACATCCATGCTAGCTAACACCATGACCCAAGCACCACCATCATTGCCTTTATATCCTGATATATGTTTGGATCACATTTGGACAGATACCCAAGTCATTCGTCGTGATCCAATTGAAAGCCCTCTAGATATTAAGACGTTTCTACATACAGACCTTGTGGGTCATGATTATTTATGTTTTTTAATAAAAGTAGGAGGGGTGAACAAGTTACAGATTTTAAGGTTGCAGAGATCACATTCGCATGGGCAATTTATGAAGAGAAACCTTATTGTTGGTACGGTGTCCTCGGTTTATGCAAAGGATGCGGTTGTCCTTAATGATTTGAAGATGATAGCTCTTATAGATGAGTCTGGGAATATAATCTTACAGTCTGGGAACAGTTTTGTAGGAAAGGTATGTATTAAATTTTTTTCTTAAAGGGTTAGGTGGAACAACAAAATAGTCAAGTTGCTGAATGCGGACAATGTAATTCTAGTCATTGTGGTGATGTTTGGAGGAGGCCTATGCCTTGACATGAATATCATGTTCATTTTTTTAACAACAGCATTACATATTTTACTTTCCTCTTAATGCTTCCTCTTAATTTATATTCAAAGTTTTATAGAAACTACTGAATATCGATAACGACTTTTTTGTATTATGGTGACTCTTCTAGGGACCTCGGGACGTTATAAGTTGGGGTAAATAAGTTCCTCATATTTATTATTTTTATTGCACTTTCCTTTCTTTATTCACACATTTTCTCGACGAGTTGTTTTGGCTTGATAGAGACCAACCTCACAAAATGACAAACAAGACAAGACTTCACAAAATCTATTTTTTCCTCATATATCTTCCATGTTTCGCCTTCCTTCCTTCCATATCTGTATTCCCAGATCACAGTTTTTATTAGTTATCTTAGTTTTTACTTTATCACAGTTATTTAGTGATTTGTTTAAAATTATTTACATATCAAACTTTTTAATGAATTTTTCATTATTTTGTTTTAAGCTCCTTATCCAGGAACTTTTGTCAAAAAAATTTTGCCTCTAGACTCTTCTTGTCTTACTTCTTATATCCTCGGAATATTAAGAGATTAAGTTTATCTTATTTTTACTTAACTTATTCTAGTTTTTAGTCCAGTATCAACTTCATCTTCCTGTGAATACTGTGTGGTATACTATTAATATAAAAAAATAATGTCTAACTAAATTATTTCCAGGTGCACGTAGGTGGAGTGCTGGCCCGACTCCTGGATTCGCCGTATACGAAACGCTCCCTGCAACCGCTGCCACCCATGCAATCTCCATTTCCCCGTCGCAGCAGCTTGTTGCCCAGCCGTGCTGCTGATCCTGCGTTTGACGACTCCGCCCTTCATCTGCTGTCGCCAGTTCCTCATTCCTCCACGTCCAGGATTGAGCATAAAGATAGCTTAGGTAAGTTCTCTTTATTAACTTCCCTCTTCCTCGACTCATATTCATATCTGAATATGGTACACCCACCACAGGGACAATTTACAACTTACATTTATATTTGGTTAATTTTTTTCACTTATACACACTAATATAGGTATAATTTTTAAAAAAAGCTTTCAGAAAAAAGCTGTTAGTTGAATTATATGTAATGAAATATAGAAAATGAGAGAGAGAGAGAGAGAGAGAGAGAAAATTAGTGAAGGAAATATAACAGTATATAGTCGATGTAAATACAATTTGCTCTATGTATATAACAATATGAATGTAAAAAATACCGAGTTTCATTAAGAATATTGTAAAAGAAAAAACTGTACGAGTTTCACGTGGATTCTTCTCAGATCAGTTTGTTTCGAACCTGGAAGTTCATAGTTAATCGGATTCTTGTTTCAATAAGATATATTTGGTGCAATTGATCCCATGTAGAGAATGATATAAAAAATTACTGTGGTCATTGAATCAAAGCCATATATGTGCTTGGTCACAGGTCTTCGAGGACTGCGAGACGCGGCCGGATGTCGCCTGACGCTGTGCTTGCAGAGCGGAGTGCTGTACCGTATCGCGCTACCACCCCTGGCTGCAGCAGCTCTGCCACCGCGAGCGGCGGCAGCCCTGCGAGCTTTGCTGCCACGGGACATTGCCATGCAGGTTACTCGTTCGTTCTTTACTAATTCCCCAATTCTTGAGCGTCTTTTTATAGAACGAACTAATAACTAGCGCCATCTATCGGCGCTGACAGAAGTTAGAGTTGATATATATATGTGTGTGTGTTTGTGTGTGCTATATATATACATGCTTGGTATTGGACTAACACTGACTAAAACTCTTCTATTCCTTCGTCACTATAATAAGTATGTATATATATATAAGCTTATATAATAAGCCTCCTACTTAAGTTATCAATACGACCAATAAAACCGGCCTGCATTAATCTTACTTCGACTTCAACAAGGTCATCTGTCCTTGTGAGTGGACCTATAAGGACCTTTTGCTGGTCTTTGGTCTCAACTCCATAACCATAAGGTTCCAGCGGGTATCAGGTCTGAATGGCCTGTATACAGTCAGTTTTAACTTGATAATCCACTGGGTTATGATGTTTACTTTTTTCGTCTCGGTGTATTAATTCATTTGATCTTATTTCTTCAACTGGTAATTGTGATATTTACTTTCTAATAAGGAATGATTTCATTGGTTACAAGTTTATAAAAGAATATATTACAGTATAAATGGCTTTTTAAAAAATCATTGTTTAAATTTATTACATCGTTAGTACAATTGGTAGTTGATGGCTGTTGAGACTGAAAGGTTCTAGTGGTAGCAACGAGCCGGTACATGCGGCGTGGGTATGCCCTCCATTAAGCGACCCGATGACATTGTCAAGGGACCGGCCGTTATGGCGAACTCATGCTGCCACTTCTTCTCATCTCTTCTCAATAACAATTCATTTAAATAATCAATTGCAGGTTTTAATAAAGTGGTACGGTGTCCGGAACGCGCCCGGAACCCAGGACCTTACCCCGGAACAGGAATGGGCGATGTTCTCCAAGCTTCTCCTCTCCCTCATCGGCTACGACGTGGAGAGACTTGGCCAGACACGTCAGAACGAAGAAGATAATTCAGAAATAGCCAGCAAGAAACAGAGAACTTCCAGCGATGGTACTCAAGACGACTGGGATTATCTTTTAAGCTCCAGGATGCATAAAGCGATTGGCAGTTCCTTGGCTTGCATGCTGAACCTGAGCCCGTCCCAACCGGATGGTAAACCGTGGCATCCAAGGAAAACGAAGACATCTGAAGTCGATAAACCGGTGCAGTTCAATTCGAATTCTCTTCTGTTTCCACATATGCTGCAAGTGTTTTACGCTCTACATCTGCTGTACGAAGATCTGAAGTTAAACGTTCTTCTATCAAGCAATCTGAAACCTTTATCCGTTCTTCTCTATCAGCTCGCTAAAGATTTGAGATTGGGACACTATGTCAACTACTACTGGATTGACTTCCCAAATGATTACAATTATGAATATGATGAAACTGAATCGCAGATCAGTGATGGTTTGTTGAAGAAGTTAACACCGCCTAATTACTTCTCCTTGGAGCCACCTTCCATCTTCAGTTATATCAACTCAATGCTGAAAGACTGCGATGTAGGATATTACCCATATCTGCCGGACGTCAATAACTCTTGCCGAGATATCATTGAGGTAAGGTTCATTAGATTTTTTATGACCACTTTAACCTATGTCCAGCTGTGGGTAACAGCTGGGGATGGTATAACCCATGTGTATTATATTTAAACAAAACAGTTATGTGATGTACAAAAACATAGTTTATCATTGAGGTCTGCCAATGGTATTTTGTCATTAAATGAAAAAATGGTGATGATGATGAAGGTCTATAAAGTAGTGTACAAAGTCTCATTAAGGTCTGTTTGGTTCTAGATCTCTAAATAAATCAATCTAGATAGTATATTTTTTATATACTATTACTTGTTGTTGACCAGCCATAGTTAATTAGAGTAAAAGATAAATAAAACGTAATTTATAGTGACCATTTTATTTATTTTGTCTTAATAAACAATGTTTAACTACAAAAATATGTTTTGTAGTGCTATCTCAGTTGACGCATGGTCGCTCATATGTGACGGTCGCGGTAGTCGGGCCGAGCCGGACTGACGGTCGGCCGAATACGGTCTGACTGTACTTAGATATTTGTTTTTCGTATGATAGCTTCCGTCTCACGTATTCTAAAATTAATATTGCCTAGCTTTTTATTTTATTTGATTGCATACTAGAAGTTTTGTTCTTTTTTTCTTTGATATAAAATACCTAATTAAAAAATCGCAAACGTTCTGAATAAGTTGTTGGAGCAATTAACTTACAGGATATATAATTATTGGTAAATATTTTACACTATTTACCCAAGATATTTTAAGGTTGATTTAATTTTTGAATTTATAACATGGGTCTGAGACATGGTCGTGTATGATAGACCTCGTAAGAAGGCTCAAGGTCACCCCAAGAGCTTCGCTGCGAGGAAAAATGAGATTTGCAGAAAACCAAACTCACCAACGCAGGTGGCAAGAATTGCTCGTCTAAAGTGGCAGTGGTGGAATTGGAGTGGCTACCACCAGCCGGTAGACGCGGCCTGGATGGGCCCTCAACCAATTGGAACGAAGACATAGTTAAGGTCGCGGGAAGTAGCTGGATCCAGGCAGAGCAAGATGTTTTGGGTAGGCCACCAGGAATCAAACCCAAATTCATCATCAGCTATAGTTGAAATTTATTTCAGATATTGACGACGGTTGGATGCGGCCGTTCAGCTGGAATTCAGATCCTGAGTCAGCAGATCATGGGCAGCAGTACCCCTAGGCCGAGGAGGGAGTATGGCACTAACAGTTCACCCCACGCACAAGCTGCGTTACTTGCCTGCGAGAGAGGTATGTCATGTGTTCAGGTGGAAACAGACCAGCAAGAAATGCGTTGGTCGCGGCTTCTATTCCTTCGATACAACCTTATATAGTTCACACTGTGTATTAATTATATAAGATTACCACTCCTCACAAGTTTCAAGAGGATGAACACCAGCGTCTGTGTACCATAATACCACACTGCGATCGCCAACACAGCCAAACGTGGCGATTATGGTATATCCCCCACATAACTATATAAGCACTTGTTCCTTTTGAAAATACAGCGTTTCGAACGCCATCTCGTATCAAGTTGTAGAAACTTGGTATGTTGCGACCTATGTAGACAAGAGACTGCAAACTAGCTGTTCCGTTTTAGTATTGTCAGATATAATTACCAAAATTATTTTTCTGTTACGTAATTTACAATTTTAATAAGTGTGATTATGGTTTTGTATTATGCCTTTTTGGTAGACATTTTTTTGTTATAACCTATTCATTCATGTCGGCCGATAGACACTTACTGTAAGGCTTAAGCCTCCTCCAAAGGTCGTCACGATGATCAGTGTTTCGTTGCCTGTATCCAGCCGCTTCCGATTGACCCTCCATTGAACCGTGGTCACCGTTTGAGGGTCCACTGCCACATGACCCTAGTAATTTATGGAGCAAAATTATATAAAATATTTTGTATTCAAGAATATTTCACCACCATCAGATAATTTAATCAAATAAAAACCTATTCCAGGTATCACCATAAGGAGCATCGACAACTTCCCACCAGCGATAGGTCTGTTGCTTCTCTCCATCTTCAGCCGTTGCAAGAGTAGTCCACCCACGGACTGGCCCCCGGAGGCCTACTGCCTAGTGATGCGTGAGGACTTAGCCGTACTAGCCAGGACTGCGCAAGCCATGAAGTCCACTAATGAGTACTTGGAGAGTGAGTCATGTTATTTATATTATTTTAAATAATTTATAGCGATTGTGAAAGTTCATAGCTCTCTACTTATGCTGTGAGATCGGATCCGAAATGAGGAGATCCTCTGATGGCCGTTTGGGTCGAGAGGTTCTGCCTGAGATGGTGGAAGCGGAACAGGCAGGCCTTTCACCAGGTTGACAGACGACATATTTGAGGTCCAGGCCAGTCATCATTGCTATATTTGGGAGGAACCTATGCTTATAGGCTTTGCAATGGATGTCTATCAGCAGGAAAGTAATAGAAGAAGTGTACTTCAAGAGAAAAATGCTAGAAGAGTCCAATTTAACAGAAAATTGAACTGGGTGGGGGGGTCGCAGTTTATTTGTGTTCCACATATGCACGCGCGGCGAAGGCCCCCAGGTTTGAAGCCGGGGGCGGGGAATACGCGAGTGACTCCTTAACGCAACGCTAGCTGACCGTGACTGACCATGACTACATTAAAATAATCGACAATTCAAAATTGCATGTAAATGTATACTCGAATTATGATATTTTGAAATTATATGTTCATAGATTAATTTAATAAATTATGAGTTCATAGAGATTTTTTTTTCAGCATTGGCCCTAGAGATTTCTGGTAAGGATACCGCTTACTCCCTGGTCAGTAAATCCGCTGAGGAACACACCAACAAGTTTGAAGACAGCGATACGAGCACAGGCATGGAACACCTTAACACCAAGCTACTACGTCTGCTGTACCCACGGGATCATCGGTGAGTTTTTTTTTCTGCTTGTTGTCATAGGTATAACCTTTATTTAAATACTCCTTGAATATCTGTCGCTATTTGAAAGTTAATTATCTTTATATCTTCATCGTAAATGTCAAAACACAGTGACATTTGACGCCATTTTTAAAAATTAAGGCACATTCAAATTATGACATTACTTTTGCACCACATGTTAGTTCACTAGTTACTTACATATGTTTTCGATTTTTTGATTTTTTTGTTTGTTTTGTCCAGGATGTCAGAAGTGTTCAACCTTCTGCAGTCCTCCATCCCGGTGACCATAAACCTGACTCAGCGCCCAGAGGTCTCTGACCACGACTTCATCGAGGAACAGGAGAAATATTTATATGCTGTCACCACCCGGACAATGGCTTTGCCTGTAGCAAGGTAACATGCGTATTTTACACTTGCATCATTATCATCATCATCATCGGCTAAGGTCGTTCAATATTAGATAAAAGCGGTCTTAATAGATTTTGAATTAGACAAGTTGAAAGCGATCTCAATCCAGTGTACTCCGACGACCTTTAGAAGGTCATCCATCCTCCTCGGGCTTCACTTAATAACTTTTTTCAACTTGCCAATCCCCTGGGCCATCTCGGTTACTCTCGTTGTTAGCACAGTCTGAAGAAATTCCTAAAGCAATTCAAGAAAATGAAATCTAGAATTATTGATGTAACCGAGATAAGGTCTAAATTTCTTTGCAAGGAGTGACTTCGAATCAAACACATGGCTGTTCTGTGTGATCAACCAATTGTTCCTGCTTTGCTACCTCAGTTGCAAGGAATGCGAGCTATTTAGTATACATGGACATCTATAAGGCTTTGTTGCCCTAAAACGGGGGCCATAAAGAAACTTGCTCGTTTCTTTATGGCCCCCGTTTTAGGGGACTTCTCATTCTTCCCCTACCATGGTAAAGCAGGGACCATTTATATAATTAATAATTTTTTATGTAATTTTATTATTGTCATGCATGCTCCTCTCTCATATTTAGTATCTTCCTTTCTCTTTTCTCATTTTTCTTTTTTTCCCTTCTCAATAGCTTGCATTCCTTTTCCTCCATTTCCTTTTGTACATCGCCTCATTTCAATCGCAATTTCTGCAAAATCACACTTTTTTATTACAGGGGCATGTTAACATTACGCAGCCTGCCTTTGGCAGCCACGGAGCCCCTGACAGCTGCACGGCTTTGTGTAACCGGACGTGGGCCTCCGCCCCGCTGTAACGCCGTCTCGCTATCCGACCCGTCGCCCACGGCACTTCTCTGGCCTTCGTTCCACAATGGTGCTGCAGCCGGACTCGCCTTAGTTCCAGTCGCGGGCGGCACCATACATCACAGCTGGGTCGTGTATAATAAGCCACGGGTAAGAGATGTTCGCTTGTATGTTCATACGTATACATTTGTACATACATATATAATATAGTAAGAACAAGCGTCTTCAAAATTTGGAATACTACAAATTGAAATTTATTATTATTTGCTCATAGATTCCAATATAAATAATAATATAATGTAAATTAATAAATTATTTTAGAGCGATAACTTTGTATTTTCTGACATATAACAATTCATCACTTTAAAGTTTTAAAAGTTTTAATCACCCTGTATATATATGTACACAAGCACGCTACTTCTTTACTTACGATACTATTATTATATTATAACACTATTTAAGATAAATATACCCGCGTTTATTGAGATAAATAACTGTGAGCCTTACACTTAATGGGATCGTATGTTCACCTATAAAGTGAACAGATATAAGTTCTATCACCTATAAGATAACAGTCTGAAGATGATACAGACCGCTTTCAACTGCTCCTTGGAAATAGGAAGAGCTGAGATGATGATATAGTGTTGTTTACTTTTAATGATTTTTTTTATTAAAGTGGTCCCCGCTATTGGTGACCTCTATCTTATTTTTGGGAATAGGACCTTCTTGTCTTTAATATTTATTTTACGTTTCTTTTTATTATCATTCTCGTCTTTCGGTCTTCATATTATCATTCATTCATTCTCCATCATACATCACAAAATCTTACATTCTCATTTATTATATATTCCCTTTGCATCGTCTCTCATCTTCTCCATAATTATAATAGTATGGGTTTTTATCACCGTTTATCACAACATTTATTTTTCTAATAATTTATGTTTTTATTTCTAGTTCACTTGTTACATTTATCACAGCACATTGTTTTCTTTTAGCAACTTATTTTACTATCTTATTTTCATACTTGTATTTATGTTTTATTTTTATTACTTTGAAGGTTGTCATCGCTAAATAATCAATAATTTGTTCAGGGTACCCAAGATATGTCAACGGAGCACGCTGGGTTTCTATTAGCTCTGGGCTTGAACGGTCACCTGCGAGACATGCCCTTCATGAACATCTACGAGTACTTAGTCAAGTGCAACGAAATGATCAGCGTGGGCCTACTGCTGGGATTAGCTGCCACATACAGAGGTACCAGAATAAAATTATTCGTGGTTAAGGAAATTGATAGTAATGTCTCTGTTTTGATAGGCAAATGTCAACAATCTCGACAGTGTAGATTTTGTTCACGTCGTAGATTTCGAAAGATAAATTTTTCTCAAGAAATATTTTGAATACAACAACCGATGTTCTAGAATTTTGTTATTTTTTAAACATACTATATGAAACACTGTATGAATTGTACTGTATAAAAAACATCGTGAAACAAATTATGAAACCCACTACACACTACATGGAATGCATTATATGGGACACGCTAAATGAAACACAACATTAAAAACAGACTTTATGAAACGCACTTTATGAAACACGCCACGAGAAAGTCACATCATTAAACACAATTTATGAATCGCATTGTCTACGTAAGAAACAATCTAAAAGTAACAGCCTAAATTACTGTATTCAATTTGTTTCTGGACTTGAAGATATTAAAATATTTTTTTTTTCAATAAATTAATTATTCATGTTACTTAAAAAAATAAAGAGATTTTGCTATGTGGTAGGATGTGGTTATTAGATGCGGGCAGCGTGAGGCCAGTCATTGTGGTGATCTTTATAGGAGGGCTATGTCCATCTGTGGGCATCTATTATATATTGGAAATGATTAAAACTTATAAAACAAAGTCAAAGTACAAAAGCCTTCAAAAATATTCATCATATATCAGGGAGACTGGAAAGTAGATTCACACGACTACATTTTTAACTAGTTTTTAGTTTTACCTTGTTTTCAAAAACATTTCGCCATTTATTATACAAATTTTCAATGCCGAAGCAGTTAAATCTATCGATTTTTTTGTAAAATATGTTGACACAAACGAAGGTGTTCCTAATAACTAAGAAATTTTCTATTAGGTACGATGGACGTGCAGGCGACGAAAATGATGAGCATCCACCTGGAGCCGCTGCTACCGCCTACGTCTATAGAGCTGGACATTCAGCAGAACATCCTGGTGGCCGCACTGTTGGGTGTGGGGTTATTGTACCAGGACACCTGCCATGCTCATTACGCGCAGGTCTTGCTCAATGAGATAGGTGAGTTTTTACGTTAGATTTTCTTGAATTTAACCTAACCTCGATTTTTAACCTGCTGCTCCTTTAGGATACAGTTCAGTTACACATTGAATAACTTTTTGGTGAAGGTTTTGATGTTCCTGGTAAGCCTTGGTGGAGGATTGGTCTAGTTGCCTCCTCAGGTCTCTATGACCTGTTTTTCTGAGTGTTTCCGTAATTGGAGGGCCCGTCATCACCCCCAGAGACCGCCAATCTGGTTGATGATCGCCTTCTTGGTCACTTTTCCTCCGACAACCAGCTTATCGAGGCTGTCTGCCTCCGAGTTATGTTTACATTTTTTCTGTCTGTTTGTTCTGGCTAATATCTAAAATGTCTGGACCGATTTTGATAGGACTTATACTGAGAGGTGGCTGATGTAAAAAAAGAAGTAACTTAGGTTACTTTTATTTAAAAAAAAATTGAACAAAAAAACAACTAAAAATTACTTTGTCATATTCCAAGACGTCCCGGGTACAGCTCGTTTTGTGATAAAAAGGAACTGTTTTCACTACACGGTTTTTTGGAGAAATATACATTTTTTAATTATAAAGTTTTCTCACTTTACAACATTTTTTAAAGTATTTCTCATATGTTATATGTATTTTTTACACATTTTTTTTTGCTTGATTTTCTAAAAAACATATCTACCGTGTAAAAAAGAGTTGGTTGTCCTTAAAAAAATCTGCTTTCGAAGAATTTATACAGTTCTATTCTCTTCTCAGTGGAATTAGAGTCCAAATCCATCGGCTAAAAATGGGTTTTTATGTGTAATGGTGGTGGTGTTACTGAATAATTTCTACCAGAACTGATCTAATGGCGTGTAGTAATAATAAGTAATTTGCAGGTAAACCGCCAGGGCCTGAAATGGAGAATTGTGTAGAGCGAGAGGGCTATGCTCTGGCAGCAGGATTGGCATTGGGATTGGTATGTGCGGGAGCAGGACAGACTGCACCAGCACACATCGCGCCACAACTACGCGCGTACGTCCTTGGTGGTGACCGGCACGCTTATGGTAACGAATATATATATATATATATATATATATATATATATATATATATATATATATATATATATATATATTATACAGGTAACTTGTATACATACGGACAGTCAATTGACTTTCGGTGCAATGACTCAAGTGAATTTAAAAAAAGATATAAAAATGACAGAAATTAAAGAAATAAATCATAAAAAAATAATTGTAAGCTGTAGTAGTCCAGAGGGAAGGCGATAGAAGGGTATGGAAGTAAAAGAAGGTATAAAAAGGAATGGAAGATATTTTGATGGAAAACAGTAGAATGAATAGAGAAGTATGAAAGAAAAAGATTATGTAAAATAATTATTATTGTAAAAAATATTGTAACAGGTGATAGACCACTTATTATTAAGGGAGTATGAGGTGCCATAAAAATGGGGCTAATGAAAAATAGTGTAAATCTTGATTTGTACTATTTTATTATTTTCTTGTAATTATAATGAAATATTTATATATATAATAAATTAAATTGTAATTGGTTAAAATCTTTACGTAAAGGTAAT
Organism: Battus philenor; assembly: GCF_028537555.1. Lineage (NCBI taxonomy): Eukaryota > Metazoa > Arthropoda > Insecta > Lepidoptera > Papilionidae > Battus > Battus philenor. The sequence continues at coordinate 14,303,814 of NW_027181673.1, read as the reverse complement.
TGATTTGATGTAAGTAAGCCAGCTTTCATGTACGTGCCGGTAAACAGTAATCGTTTAAAACTGTTAATGTTTTACAATTCATGTTCGTTCATGTTCAAATGACAATGTAAAGCAAATCTATAGAAATAAATAAATTTGTAGTGTCTGTTTGTAATATTAAAATATCCGCTCATTACTACATGCACATGAATACATATACGGCTTATATACTAAAAATATATATATTTTTTATTTTATTTGTCTGTCTGTCTTGTCTGTTCCGGCTAATTTTAAAGACTGGACCAATTGCGAAAGGACTTTTGCAGATGGTTGGTAATAAGGAGTAACTTGGACTACCTGAATTTTAGAAAATTTCTTACGTAAAAAAAATAAATAAATGTTTTTTTTTAAATCCACGCGAATTAGGCGTGTATATTTAGTCATGTATATATATGATGTGGAAAAAATATTTGAAAATTATATTAGAACTCTTGTGCCAGTGTTACATTTTAATTTAATTTAATATTCTTTATTGCATACGTTAGGATATATTAAAATAGTTTCATAATAATAAACAAGAAAGTACAATTGGCGGTCTTATTACACAAGGCAATCTATTACAGATAACCGTAGTATGGAAAAGGTAAAAGTATAAATAATGGGTAGTTAACGTGTACAAAACATACATATATAGAAAGTTACATATGTGTATAACGTATATACATATAATACATATGTGTAAGATCGAGTATATAATCAAAATATGTTTACTATTAATTTCAATTTTAGATTTTTTAGGTAATGAGTATAGTATTTTTTTAGGTAATCTAAAAGAGATAGTAGAACGTGTATAACTTGGTTTGCAGTGCGAGAAGGTGTGGGTGTGAACGTTGATGTGACGGCTCCTGGTGCCACCTTGGCGCTAGGGCTCCTGTACCTGCGTGCCGGGAACTGCGCCCCCGCTGCCTGGCTGGCACCTCCCGCTACTCCTTACCTGCTCGACTACGTGCGTCCGGATTTGTTGATGCTCCGCGTCGTCGCTAGAGGTCACTACCTTGATGTGATATACATTTATTTCACACTAAAATTTAAACGAAAAACTAAATTGTTTTTATATACAATGCGATTAAAATAAGAATAGGACCGGCCTAACGCCATGTTGTGACGTCACAACGGGAACTTGGTATAGTGTGCAAAAAAAGCAATGTTAAAAAATAATACCAGTAGCTAAAGTCACTCGCTCGGTTACCTTCGAAGCAGTTTCCAAATGCTTAATGAAACTTCCAAATACATCACGCGATATATGAATATTGCCATCTGGCCCTGGTACAATTCTTGCTTGTTTTAACTGGTCCAATAACATAATGGCACGTTTTTTCTCTTCCTCGAAGTACTTATCAACATTGCTGATAATCTCTCGAGCTCGCCGATGTAAAACACTACCTCTTTTGCTCATTGTAGAACAAATTAAGCAATCAACAAAAACAATTATTATTATTTTTTTATTTTATATATTTAATGCTGACCGTACTTATATGAGTGAAGTTAGCCGAGAGCCCGTCCTATTCTTATTTTAATCGCATTGTATACACATGTGATAAATTGGTTTCAACAGGCTTGATATTATGGGACAGCATCGAGGCAACGGAAGAGTGGATAGAAGCCCAGGTGCCTGCCACCATAAAGCCTTACTGCTTTTTCAAACCAACTGACGAGAATATAGATTACGAAGCCATGAAGTAAGTATTCTCTTATATATATGCAACTTCTTCTTTCTCTTCTTCTTTTAAGGAGAGTGTTAGGAGAGACTTGTGAAAAAATCGTTATTTATGAGTTCACTATAAACGTGGTGTAATTATGTTTATAGACATAGCTATGCCGCGCGACTTTGTCTGCGTGGAATTTGAAAAGAAAATATAGTATTTTTTTAGTTTAAGAATTTTGTTAAATTAGCTACCTACCAGTATATGTATCATCAAAATCGGTCTAGCCATTTCAGAGATTAGCTGGAACAAACGGATAGAAATATTAAAATAAAATTGTATATGTACTATATATATATTAATAATAGAAAAAAGCGGTTATTTTAATGTTACGTACAGACACTTCATTTTTATTTATTTGTATGCACTATTACATTTTTTTAGTCTAATATCAATGAATTATTAATATCACTACATTCTTCTCCATCTTTTTTAATCTTCCAATACTTCTTCTTAATTGGTCACTCTTGGATAGTTGTAAATTGATGGCGTATTTAGTCTACTATTTATCAATTCATACCGGGCACTGGGTTAAGGACTTTATTACTATAGATATAGGGTTTATTTTAGCACGTTGAAGAATTCTTCTTTTCAGCCGATTTAAGCTCAATACAAGGTAAAGACTTCTCCCAAAGATCGCCACGATGATCGGTCTCACGCTGCCCGCATCTAGTGACTTCCTGCGAGTCCAACTAGTGTGGGGTCTACTCGAGAGGTCAAAGGCCATCAGTTGCATGAGCGATGATGTGCACACTGCCATTTCAGACGAGCAATTGTTAGACCTATGTCTGTAATCTTGTTTTAGAGACCCTCCCCGAAAGGAGATACTCGAAACAAAGAGAAAACCGGCACGGTATAAAATTCCTTAACAGCGCCATCTATTGGCGAATATATAATTTGTAACAAAATATATTATTGATAATGTATTTTAATTCCAGTCAAGCATACTGCAATATAATCTCGGGCGCGTGCTTCGCCCTCGGGCTACGGTTCGCGGGATCTGGTGACGAGGATGCCAGAGACGCGGTGCTCCATTACGTGAACCTGTTCCTGGGCAGCCGTCGCCGTCTGGCCGACCTAGCTGGTGCCTCCACCCTCGAGACCTGCTTGTGTGTCTGCTTGCTAGCTGCCGGCATGGTGGGTACCTTCTATGTAATATGACATTTTAAAATGAAACACCAAGTAATAGCTTCTAGGCGAGAAAGTCTATACATTGAACCACTAAGATTTAATGGTGGTTGGAAAGGATTTCCTTTATTGAATTGCGACTTCGTTTTTATAGTCTATACTTTCACCTTTTCTCTACATCTATTACCAATCATCATATATGTATTCATATACACTAATACCTTGCTTTGCGTCGTTTCGTTTTGCGTTTTTTTTTTGAAGTTGCGTCGCTGCTTAATTAATATTAATTTTCACTGTGCGTCGTTAGGTTTTCGAGGTTGCGTTGTTTTGGGTTCGAGTCTTTAATTTTTTTTAAATTTTCTTTTTTTTTTAAAAATGGCAACACTTTTGTGTCTAATTGCGCCATGACATCAAAACTCGGGATTCCCTTTCTAACTAAAACAACTAAATTTGAATACAGTTTTATTTTCACTTTAAATTGGTAACTTTAGAGTTCAGTTTTAATTACGTAGTGTGTTAATAATAAATTTATATAAATTTTTACGTGTTGTTTCTGGTTACAAAAAAGGTTAATATTTTTCCAATTTATTTATTGGCAGAGTCGTATGATTTTGGTGTTTTAAATGTTTATTTTGTTCATTTTTCTTTTTAAAAAGTCTTTACATGTTTTGCTATAAAAATCTTAATTCACTCTGCGTCGTTTTAATTTGCCTCGTGTTTTTTTGGAACGTAACCACGACGCAAATTGAGGTATTGGTGTACATATATATACATGTGTTGCTTTAGTGTAGATATGTTTCGTGTGTGTGTGTGTATAGCTTTCAAGTTAAAAAAAAATAATTTTGCTTTATATTTTATTACTTCCATACAGATTATTAATATTTGCAATGTGATTAAACCTGCTACGATAGTTCAAGAATTCCAAAAGGCTTCTGTAAGACAATGAATATTACAGAAATTGCTGATATATTTAATCATTCAATTCTCCAGTTAACAGTTATCTCTCTTCCACTTATTGCGAATCAAATGATCTATCTCTTTCAGATAATGAGTGGGCGTGGCGACGTGCGTGTGCTGCGACTGTGCCGACGGCTGCGCGCACGCCTCGCTGTACGGACAGCACAGCCCGCGCCCGCATCTCACCCGCCTGCTCTCTCGCATGGCGCGCAGGTAACCCCCCCCCCCCCCCCTTTTGAGTGGGGAGTCTAGATGAGCACACATGATGCATTTATATTCGATTCCTACCCACTAAAATCTTAGTGGCCGTCGTTTATACAGGCAGAAATATAATTTTTTAAGTAAAATATTTAATCTGTGTGCATAGATGGCGGTGCACTGCACGATTGGGCTGCTGTTCCTGGCCGGTGGACGAGGCACCCTCAGCACCTCAAAGACCGCCGTGGCCGCATTGCTCATTGCGTTCTTCCCCAAATTCCCCACGCACAGCGAGGACAATAGGTAACATTAATCTTCTTCATCACCGAAGATCGTGTCCGTGTTGAAATTCTTTAAAATTTAATTAAGCTAACAGAGCTAATATCAGAAAATGCACAACGATAAATCGTTAGTAATAATGAGGTAAGGATGTGTTTACATGGTGGCAAAATATCAGTACATTTGTTTGTTAATTTTAACGAGTGCTTTATTTGAATAATTCGTATTTCATCTGTGATTTGGCATATACATTGATACTTAATATATTCTGATAAAGATAGAACATATAGTAAAAATAAGTAAATATCCAATTTTTTTATATATTAGTAATTAGATAATAAGTGGACGTCCACTGTCTAAGCCTCCTCCAAAGATATCTAAGGGGGGATACACCAACATCGCCACGCTTGGCTGGGGGTGTTGGCGATCGCAGTGTGTTATTATGGTACGCAGAAGACGCTCTGGCTCCAGATGGCGATTTGTAAAACAAGTCAACATGTTTTCAAAATTATTCTTTTCTTACAGATACCATTTGCAGGCGTTCCGACACCTGTATGTCCTGGCAGTGGAACCGCGTCTGATCCTGCCGCGTGACCTGGAAACTGGCCAGCTATGCTACGCTCACCTGCAGGTCACACAGTTTACCATCTCTACTTACCGCCATTTTATGAAAAATTTAGTTTCTTATCACACGACGTACAATACTGCTGTAAAAGAAATAAATATGAAAGTAAATATGAAAGGTGATCATTATAGGTTATAAAGAAAATATTATATATTATATATGAATTTTTGGTAGAAGGCATCACAAAGATGACTTCGCATAGTTGCACACATAGATTAAGTGAGAGAGAGAGAGAGAGAGAGAAAGAGGGAGAGAAAGGGAAAAAGAGAGACAGACAGAGAGACTGACTGACATACAGGGAGAGAAAGAGATCCACACCGCATTGACAGACACACGCACACATCCAGGAACGTTCAAACAAACACAAACACTAGAGTAATTGTTTTTATCCCGGTAAAACTAACTACATTCAGGTTTTCGAAAAACATTTTAAAAAAATCAAAAGAAAGGAGATGATCAGTCATATTTGACCGTTTAGTGATTAAATTTTAGTTAATTAGAAAAACCTGTGGCCTATATTAAAGTTAAATTTGCTTAACTATTTTAATTAATTATCTATTTTTATTGGTCTTTACTGACAAAATAAATGGTTAAGAATAAACATTAACATAAATGAAACTGTGAACTTTTGTTCCAGGTGGTCGACTTGAAGGGCGCCGTGAAGGAGCTGAAAGCTCCTTGCATTATTCCCGAGCTCGACGGCTTGCGGGAGGTGAAGATCATGGACCCCCGCTACTGGCCCATCGTGTTCCGACGGGACCAGAACTGGGATCAACTCAAGTGAGTACAATGTTAATTATTATAATAGCTCGGGATTTAACTTGTGGGTGTAAAATAGAAGCAAATATATACAAAATATATTATCATCATGTTCTAGCCGGTAAATGGTAATTGCAAAAAAAAAAAAACTGTAGAATGACTAATTCAGAATTGTTTATATTTACTTTAAAGCAAGGTTAATAATAAATATATATATTGTGAAAAGTAGTATTCGGGAGAAGGCAAAGGAAAGCGATGTAAGAAAGGAAAGTAAAGTATGAAAAGGAATGATAGATTCTTTTCTTCTCTTTTTATTCTATTGACGCCCACTGCAAGGTATAAGCCCCGCCCCCAAAGTTTGCAGCGTTGATCGGTCCTGTGCTACCTCAAGTGACTTCCCGTGACCTTAACTATGTCGTCGGTCTACCTAGATGATAGATTATGTGACGAATAAAAGAAAGATATGTGGAATATATTCAGAAGGATAAAAGGTGAGGAAGAAAATAAAATTATTAGTAAAAATAATGTCTCTGTGTACCCAATACCGGTAATGTACAGGAGGCCCCAGATAACGGGGACCAGTAACTAGAAAAAAAATATACATGTACATATATATTATACGTTTACGAACAACTAGCGCCATCTATCGAAACTACAGACGTTTGACATATATAGACGTATACAGATTTAAATTAATTAGCAAATAGAAGTAAGAAATAATCAATAACATGTGATATGTTGTTGTTTCCAGAACATTCCTCGAGTACACTTGGTGCATTGATATCAAGCAGCGTGCCGGTTGTTTGTCTTACGTGTCGGACCCGCAGGGTTTCCTCACCATGCTGGGCCAGACGCTCACGCTAGATAAGGCGAATATTTGGCTAGCGAAACCTGCGAATATCGAGCTGTTTACCAACGACGAGAAGGTGCGGAGCTTCGTCAAGCATCACTTGCAGCCGGAGGGAGAAGGGGAAGTGGCAGGGGATGCGGAGTGGCTTCCTAAAGCGCGGAAGGGGGCCCCGGCACGCCAGGAGGAGGAACACGTGCAGGCTCTTAGTATGCTCACTTACGAGTGCTTGCTGAAGGACGTTCTTTGCGCACTGCCCGTATGGACCACATTCCTCAAGGTTTGTTTCAAAGTCAAAATATTTGTTTCATGAGATCATTACATTCATTTATTATCTTGAGCTTAAAATTAAGTTTTCGTTAGTTCGTAGCACGCCATCTATTGAGAAGAATTAACAACAAACTCGATGGGGTTTGGAATTTTGTTTATAACTGAATATTGAACGATGACAAGGTGGGCGTGATATATGATCATTTTTAGAAATCAATGTTTCATTTATTCATATCGGCTGATAGATGCCCACTGTCCACCGAGTGGGCGGCTTGCCGTAATTGCCATTTTAGATTTTTTCCAATAACTTGTTTATTTAGTTAAACGATCGATATGACCACTGCCACTTGAGACGTACAATTCTTTCAGCTACGTCGGTTAGTTTGGTCCTACTGTGGACTTCTCCGTTGTTCTTGAGCCTTCTTATAAGTTCCGCATTCATGGGCGCCATGTGTCATCAACACACATTGATCATATCTTCGTCAAACATTAAGGTTTACGACGACATATTTTTGACATACAAATAAATGTATATCGTTTACTTGTCTAATAATAGTACAAGCATTGATCATCATTTTAACGTATAAACGTGCACTGATGGATGGGCATATTTTTTCAAAAGGATTAATATGATGCGGCCTCCGTTTACCTCCCTAGTACCTTAACTAGGTAGTCTGTCTACCTTGTCGGCGGAACAGTCACGAAATACTTTAAGAGTCCAAACTTTCATCGTCATTTATAGGAAGTTCAATGCCATAATAACAAAATTTGTACATAGTATGTTGGATCAGGCATCCTTTCAGCTGTCAGATGTCCACTAAAGACCGGTTCCTCCTTCCTTATTTCAAATAAGACCGGAAAGGGGCGGCCTGCATCAGTCTTTTGATAACCTTAACAGGGTCTGACCACCTTGCTGATGTCCTTCTTGCCGGTCCGCAGTCTTCCGCTCTATAACCATGAGGACCAGCTACGATCCCTTTTTCGAAAAATCTGGCTTGCCTTCTGCCATTTGAACTAGCCAATACGCTTAGCTTCGAACAAATAAGAAGTTACAATTTTGCAGGATATTGATTAAGCATAATTATGTGATCAGAAAGTAAGGTGAATTTGTTTACAAAATGAAAATTCTTCATTTATTCTTCCAAATCAATTTCACCTTCAAAGTGAATCACCATCCGATAAAATACACTTTTCCAGTCTTCGAGACAGTCGAAATAGTCTTTTTCCGGTACAGCCTTCAAGGCCTCTTACGATTCGGTTTTAATCTCCTCAATCTTGTCAAACCGGCGTCCGGTGGCCTTTTGAGTTTACTGAATAGCAGCCAGAAGTCGCACGGAGTCTAATAAGACGTATACGGTGGTTGCAGAACGACATCAGTCGAGATTTTGGCAAAAAGGTTGTGAAAAACCAATGCATGGTATGGTATCGGCCAATCCAGACTGTCATATGTATATGGCATCAGTACTGGATGCAATAGTTAACTGCACATTTGGTGATGCATTTTTATTTATATTTCAGATATTAAAAATAATGAAAAACGAGCCCACTTCGTACCACATATGGCAGGTGAAGCTGCTTCTGTCGCAGGTGGAACATCAGAACAGGCTCACATCAGCGGAGATGAAGGTGGACGGAGAAGAGTCGAATTCAGAACCTCTCATGTCTACAGAGTTTACGCTAGCAATTAAACAGAAGGTAGCGAGTGTGTTAGATGCTTGGGAGGCACGGGTAGCGCCGCAACTACGAAAATATGTGGGCGCGGGTACTGGTCGGAGGGGAGATGATGTGCGGCGACAGCTTGCAGCGTATGTACTGTATCATGAAGTGGGGGGAGCGTGTGCGGCGGCAGGTGGGGGGTGCCCAACACCGCGACCAGCTGCCCTCGTGTGCTCGCGAGATCTGCCCGCTAGCGCGGCTGCTGTGCTGGCGCCGCTGCTCAGCTGATGGCGGCCCACGCGCGCACGCACGCGCTCTCGTCGATAGCCACGCTCACCGCCCACCAACAACAACGCCCACATCTAACAACACAGTGAAAACAGAATTTTATAAATAGATCCACTAGTGCTTTACTAGTGAAGGGAACACTAAAACGAAAGCACGTGGGCAATTTTAATGAAAGTTTATATATAATCTTTATACAGTTCATGATAAGAATGCAGTCAATAACCCCCCTCTAATTTCTGTTCTCAGTTAGAAAGTCAATTTCACAGTGACCATAAATGAATAGTTTAAAACGCAATGACTAATTAACTATGGTTTTATTACATATTGCTGTATTGAAAGCATACAAGGTTATTCTCTACACGCACTACTAAACAATTTTGAAGAGTGAATCTACACTTTGACATTCTGTTCAAATAAATGTGAAATTTGTGTAAATAGTACGTAGGTATAAAATTGTATTTACAAAAACTGCGTCATTGTTTTTTTAGCCGTGTATTCACTTTATAGGCTTAGGCCATAGATTTACAATAGAACAGGCTGGTGGGACCTGGATCTCGTCTCCGGGCGACTTCAAGGTCTGTCCACCTGGTCTCCAGTCCAGAAAATTGCCACAGCGGCCATTTGTCCTGCACGATGTCTGAACTGCGTACTTAGATAAAATTGTAAAAAAATTAATTGGTTTAATTATTAATTAAATATCGAAGTAAAGGTTGGTACATAAGTGCATGACATTAAAATTATTACGCCTAATGAAATGTCTACTTAAAAAAAATATTTACAATTTGTTAATGTTGAAATTTTCGTCTCTAAATGTAAAAAAAACTTTTGTAAATATTAAATATGTTTACTGTAAGATTAAAGTTTACAATACAATTGTTTCGTTTTTTTGTATTTACCTCACATTGAATTTGCTTGTTTAGCATTTTAAACGAAATAAATAAATACATTTATTTCAGAATGAATTAGGTTAATAATTGATGATAAAAATATTAACAATTATTTTAAAAATAGTTATGTTTTCATTTTGCGTCAAAATACGCCGCGGTTCATTCTTGGCACGCTATTTTGGGTCGATGTCTGATACTTTAAAAATTTTTAATCATTCTTAAAAAGTATTATCTGAATGTAAATAAAAAAATCTAAACCACTATTTTTTGGTCCCGCTGTAACTTTAGAATGTCTTTACCGATTTTACTTTTTTTTATTAATCTTTTTTATTTTCTGCAAAAAAAATAAAGAGAAAAAATTTAGAAAGGGTATTGACTATTGAAAATGCACATTTGACAGTTAACTGTGAAATTCGCGCGTTTGAGAATTTTCTGTGAATTTCACACGTTTGACAGTTCGCTGTGAAATCCGCACTCTTGGCAGTTAACCGTGAACATGGCACGTTTGACAGTTCGCTGTGACATTGACGCGTTTGACAGTGATCCTTATGATTGACCTTATTGATCGATGCCTTAAAAGTGCAGGGTCTTATTTTTTCGGATTTTACGCAAATCGAAAATAATAAAATTTCCAAAAACTGAGAATGGTGTTTTTTTTTAAATAAAGGAATGTTTCCTTTAAGTAAAATTGTCCACCTCCAGTATGTACAGTACTTTCCCTCCAGGTGGCGTTAAAAATTCTACTCTATATATTAACAACTGTATAGATCAAATTCTTTTATTTCGCATTAATTTATTGTTTTCCATTGGAGTGCGATAGGCCAATAGCTTATGACATAAGTCAGTCTATCGGGCAGACAATAAATAAAAATTAACCCTAATGAAAATAATATTAAAAAGTAATATTGAACAGCTTATTTGCCGATTCATTTTATTACTATATAAATGAAATATACGTCATTGAGAGGTCCTATGGTTTGACCCATCGCAGATGCACGATTTTTGATGGTTGAACATTGTTTTCATAGTTTTAAATCGATATAAATATGGACTAAGCTTGATGAATATACACTTATATACTACAATACACTTCTACTTCGGACTTCGTGTTGTTACTACCTCCAAGACCCTAGGAAGAATCCCACAGAATTAAAGTAAAAACGGGTTTTAAACACGTCGTGATTCTAGATGACCATGATACGAAGACAGTCAAGTTTTTTGTTCATCAAATATTCTAAACAAATAAATACTTAATCAGCGTGTGCCCGCCAATCGAAATCGCAACGATCGTAAATCCTTTACCACGTCACAAGTAGATTGTAATTATGATAAAATTATTTACAGATAAAGATTTATTTTTATCATCGTAATATTTTTATCGCAACAGACAGCGTTTGGTCTATCCAAATCTTGTTTTTATATGAATGCAATAAAGATATTATTTACAGATTTGATTTTTTTAACATAAAAATAGTAACTTCTTTTCGTCGTTGTTGTTTCAGATCATAGACATTTACTCCAAGGTATAGGTCTCACCAAAAGATATCTTTGGTATATGAAATACCAAAATCGCCACGCGGAAGGCCTGTTGAAGATCGCAGTGTGGTATTATGGTACGCAGAGGATACTGCTGCCTATCCTTAAACTTATTTGTGTGCCGTGGAAATCCTATATTTAATGCACAAATTGTGAATTATATGAGATGGTATCTTCGGAAATCGAACCCGCGTTTGCAAGTCACTGTATATCGTATTCAATATTATATAATTAAATATTTTTTATACTAATTACACAATTGACTTCTTCCACGGCCACGTAACTCGTCTGTTCCTTTTTTACTTACTCTCGGGAATAGAACTCGCGACCAGCTATCCCTAGTCTCAATCCTATACTTCTGGACTACCACAATAAATTTACTTGCTCGTTGCAACGTTATATTTACTGAAAGGTTCTTGAGTGGCGACAACCTGCCGTTAGACGCGGGTTGGGTAGCTCCCCCCCACAAGGTAGACCAACGATATAGTTAAGGCAGCGGGAAGTAGTGTGATACGGGTAGCCCAGGACCGGATCTTTGGGGGGTGACCCATGGCTTGCAGTTGGCGTCCATCTGCTGAAAATAAGAAGTATATACTTTTAACAAAATCACTAGATTCATGATGTATTAATCTAAAAGTGTCGCAATAAAAATGGATAATTGATAACAAATAATACAAATCACGTTTGACTTTAAATCCTGCTATCGTTTCTTATCAAACACCAAACCGATTTGTGTTATAAAACGTTTTATAAAACTAGTAAATGTGATACGGATTACAGATTTATAAACAATATAAACATTCAAATATGTAAGAAAGTCGACAATAAAAGCAAATTGTTAATTATTAAATAAATCAAAATATTCTTTTTACAAATAGGCCGTTTGTAACAGGGGCACCCCCTAGGCCTAACCCCCTCCCCCGTGGCTATAACTATTAACTTTGCCGTCGTAACAAGAAAGTTTTTCCGTATTCCAACAAGCTATTTTATATGTAGGTATAGCTTACAGTATGGTATTAGTTACGGCCTTTCTTCTTATGACGGCAGAATAACACTCATTGTTTTTTTGCCTGTAGCACATCTCTGTTGCGAAACTAAGCGGTAGATTCCAAGACGATGCTCTTAGCTGTCTCAGACGGCGCCGCGGCGCCCGTGTGCATCGCTGACCCTGCACTATAGGTTAAGCCGCCCCTAGTTACAATCAACATATAAGGTCAACGTTGTATTCCTTACAGGAAGCTACCACCGTCTCGGCAGGTAGTTCTGCTGAGAGCCACCGAGAAACTCAACAGTTGCTAATTACAAATATACGTTTTATAAAGAGTGCGCGACAATAATTAGCTTTCTGAGTGAGTATCAACATTTAGTTCCACGCATTAATATCAGTATAGTATTCTTATATGTATTATATAGACTAACTATTTTTTAATAAAATATTTTATATTGATTTTAAACTTCTCGAGTGGCAGATTTGAAATTGTTTGTGGAATTTTATTGTACATACCTTGTGCCATAAATGATTTATTTAATTTTTAAGATGAAATCTAGGAATATACTGTTTAAGTATATTATTAAATAAATCTTTTTATTAGAGCTTTTAGCGGATCGAAATGCGTGAAATTTTGTTTGTTGACTCATTTACATGGTTGACATTATAAATTAATTAAAATTCATTTAAAATAGCAATTGTTGAGTTTCCATCCGGCTCTTCACAGCAGATCAGCATTTCGATGATAGTTTACTACCTATAATGTTAACATAATCGACTATTCAAAAGACTATATAAATGCCTACTTAAATAAAGATGATATATTACATAATTGAATTGAATAAAACTGGCATGATTATTTATTACACATACGTTTAACTTATGCGTTATGGACAGTCTTCTACGCAGGGTATGTCTGAAAGAGGACGATACTGCTGGTTACAACTTCCTGATATCACTGGCGACTTCAAGGGTTTCCTAGGATTTTTCGAGTCATGTCTAACTAATCCCGACAGAAATTTACCCTCGGTGCCGTTCAGTTACGGAAACTAGCCCGAGGTAAGATAATTAATAAATTCTATATACACTATAATAATAATAATAAAAACTGTGCATCGTCTAAACATAAAAGATTTTTTGTTAAATAGTAAACTATACAGGGTGATGGTATCATCAAAAAAGGCTTTTAAACTTTTACATATATTCCCAATCAACCTGTATTAAGGGAGCACTGTTATATATGTTACTTTAATTTATTTTGTTCATTGGTTTAGTATGATTTATTGTTTTAGTTTCAATCAAATTAGACGCTTATTAAATTGATGTAAATACACGATAAATTTAAAACTTTCAAAGTATATTACGTATAAATACTTATAAAATCACAAAAGCAATCCGTTAATGTCAGAAATATGGGAATTATATGATTGCGTATCTTATACAATCGTAATGAATGACATGGATTAAATTTATAAATAAAATTTAAAGTATATGCAATTTATATACCTACAACTGGATAACATTTTAAAAATAATTACAATACGTATGGTGAGAGCTAATTCAAATATTCCTTTGATATGTAATTGGAAGTCAAAACATATTTGGATCAAGATCTCGTATACGGACTTATTAGGGGGACCGGAAAGTAATGTCGCTTCTGTTGATTAATTGTACAGAAAAACCGATGACAATACAATATAATAAATTCAATAACATTATAAATGTAAGATGGCTGCCGATACAAAATGGCGGATTACATATTTTTCCTTAACTCCCTCAATATGGGTATCAAATGAAAGGGCTACACTAGTAAAACACGATGATTATGTCAAAATTTAAAATTCAAGATGGACGTCGTTCCAATATGGCGGACTAGGTACATATTTTTCCACAACCATCACAATATGGATATCAAAAAACCGTTTAACTTAAAAGTTTTTTAAATGTATTTATATATACTAAATGGCAAAAGGTTGTTGATGACGAAGGTGAATATATTGTTGATTAGAAATGTAAACTTATTAAAAATGTATTCGTGTGAATTTAACTTAAGACAATGACATTACTTTCTGGTCCCTCTGATATAAAAAAGGATTTAGAGCAGTGTTTTTAGGCGCACCAGTTCGATCTTCAGACCCTGGATGTAAAAGATTAAGATTGCTCTGATGAATAGTTGTAGTGCTACGTTTTTAATACACTACGGCTAATCTATTTCTTATCTGATTAATGTAACACTTTCTAAAAAAAGGGAATATCTTTATAGATCCTAAAGTTGTAAAAACTTTAACAAACTTACAAATATTCAAAACAGACTAACCAAAACTATCTCTGTCTTAAATTTATTTATACCAAATCTGTATTCAAAGCCTTATTTTAAATATAAAAAGTCATTTACCAAACGCCCTTATATACAAGACATATTTTTAAAACTGTTAAACATTTAACTATACCAAAGTTGACTTTTAATAATACATATATTTAATGGAATCAGGCGTTACGTTGCGGAAGTCCATCCTAAGTGAGAAAAGGACCAATATTTAGCCACTTCCGCACATGCAATCTTCAGGAGTTATGTCACGAAGATGCACCGTGGAGGTGCGAAACACGTGTTGAGTGATTTTACAGCGGCGGTGGTGTAATTCGCATTGTTTGCCGCATATGCATTTATCAGCGGGCTAGCGGGCGGTGCACTTTGTTGCACGACTACCATTGCATGTGCGGAAGTGGCTAAATATTGGTCATTTTCTTAAATAAGACATATTGAAAATATACGTGTATCAAAATTGCCTGTATCAAAAATTGGCTTTATTCCAAAATAATTTACATTTTTTTTTCTAAACTTACAAAATAACCTATAGCAGTCGATTTTTGCAATTGTAAATATCAAAAATAATTGAGATTTCAAAGGTTATTTAATTATTATCATATAATGCGCTATCTACACAAATCACATATATCTATGCATACGTATTTGATTATTTACGTTTATCAGTAGTACATATAAATTTGCAATTGTTGCGAGAAGTCACTCTGGAAGGACACATCATGGGGTACAAAGTAGGCTTTTTACTGGCGACTCTACTCGTAGGGAGTTTAGGTGAGTTTAATACATCTACAAAGGTCCTTACAAGTTTTTTTTTTACTAAATACTAGTCATAAATGTCAATCAATGTGTCAAATGTTGTCATACAAAAATGCGTTACTAGTGTTGCAAAACAAAAATTGTAAATATCATAGTATAATAGATTCTATGATCCCATTCAATTATACATATGAAACGAAAATAAACGTAACAGAAAATTATGTAAATAAACAAAAATTGTTTAGTTGTTATAAAATGTGAAATTAAATGTGGATATTATATATTGTAAATAAGATTGTAGTGTCTAATAAATACGATAGGAGAGAGAGAGAGAGAGTTCTCCAATAGCGGGAGCTATAAAAAAGCGCAAAAGCCTTTTCCAAAGATCACTAAGACTACTATGCCGCGTCAACCATCTTGTGGTCGCTACTCAAGCTTTTCAATCCTAAAGACTCAACTGACCGAGCTATATGCCTGTAGTGCTATTTAAGACGAGAAATTCTTCTAAGTACATCGGTCATCTTGGTTTTTCTGCGAATATCCTCTAGCAGTGAAACTCTGAGTATAAACCTTTCCATTGGTATATGTGATTCCGAGCCCTCTTTTAAGCATGTTAGTAACGTTGAGTAGAATCAGAGGAAGTTGAAAACCAAACCAAAGATGCACCACATGACTGGACACGTTAAAACGTATTTAGTACAAAAGCGACGTTCAAAGCAAGAGTCGAGGATACGGATAGCCTTTATGATAATGAAGCTCCGGCAGAAGAAGGCACTATAAGGAAAATAAATTTAAAAACGATTAATGATACATTTCTAATAATTGACAAGAAAAGACGAACAAGTTTTTATCTTGAAGGTACTGATTAATTAAGGAATTAGAAACACAAATCACAACTCATTATGATATGAAATATTGTTGAATGAGATATTGGTAAAAATAATAGTTGTAATATTCATTATTTCTATATGAAACAATTCATGTATACTGGCGAGTTGCCCATGCGTCCAAACAGTCATGGGGAAAGGAGTATACATATATTTATGCCTTCCTGAAATTATCACCTTTGTATATAATGTGATGATCATTTAAATATCCGACACTAAAGCAACCGCCGGGAATAAAGGATGAACTCTACAAACGACCATGTCGGGGCTGACGGCGTAACGGTAAAAAAGGACACGGTTAATGAAGGCGATAAAGCTGTTTAGGCCGTAGAAAATATCTGCCAGCGATATTTAACAATGGAATTGGGGAAGGTAGGGAGATTTTAATCTAACGTCTGGCCAGCGATATGAAACGATCATCGACACGTTCGTGGCGTGAACACTTAGAGTGTTTGCGGTGTTATAATTGAGTGATCGCGTTGTTACGAAATTGTGCAATTATAGTCAGTAAATGTCCATGCCTATAGTTACTTCGGTGCCGTGAATAAACACATCTATTTAGTACAAGTGACATTTTAGTTCAAGCATGTAACAATTTTTTTTTTCATCATGATGTTATTTTCGGACGGTGATTATGTTATCTGGTGGTTACAGCATTCCCTAAGCCCGTCGAGGAAGATGATATGTCCCACCTGTATGGGCACTCCGATCCCACGGGCCGTATAGTTGGTGGGTCGTCGGCTGGTACCGTAAGGCACATGGTTGCGCTGAGCAGCGGTCTTATAGTGCGCAATTTCCTCTGCGGTGGATCCCTGGTCAGCCGCAACATGATCCTGACTGCTGCCCACTGCATTAACGCGGTCTTCTCCGGAGGTTCGCTCAGTAAGTAAGTATAACGTCTGGGTTTACATTGAGAAGTCTGGTGAGGAAATGATGAAAAGAATAATATTGTGGCAGCGTGTATACTTCTTCCTCATGTGCTCTTGTATTTCTCCAGCTCTCTCCGAGCGACAGTGGGTACCAACCGTTGGAATTCAGGAGGTACGCATTACAACATCCAACGCAACATCACCCATCCTAACTACGTGCAGGCGACCATCAAAAATGACATTGGACTGTTGAGGACCTCCTCAAACGTTGTTCTGAACAATAACGTCGCAACTGTAGCCCTCAACTACAACTTCATCGGCGGCAACGTGGATGTCGTCGTCACCGGGTGGGGACGAGTCAGGGTGAGCTATTGACAACTGTTATTAATTTATTCCTATCTTTACTTGTCACGAAGAATACCAGAAGAGCTCAATTTGACATCTGAATCTTGGATCTTAATTCAATATGTTTACTAAACTTGAAGTTTCTTAATGAGTCGTTGTATCAAGTGGTTAAAACATATCGATAGAAGGCGCTGACATTGACAAATACCTTAACCGCTGCCTCTCATATTTGACAACATAAAACATGTTAGGAAACAGGATTCTTCTAGATTCAAAAATCCGAATTAGTTTCTATCGCTTCTGCTATGGATTGCAATTCCTTCCTTACTTCTAATTACAAGCATGTATTACGAGTATGCCATGCTCTTAAAATTTAAGGACTGCATATTAAAATAAAAAAAAATGTGAAGTATTTTTTATTTAGAATAGGTATTTTTTGACATAATGTAATGCTGTTTGATATTTGGCATTTACATCAATAACAGATGGCATTGGCATTTATAGTTCGATCAGGTTTGGAAGGTAGAACGCTGAAGACGTGCTTTCAGTAAATTCACTCAATTTTTTAACAACCTCCACCTTTTTCGTTTTACTAAAGTCACCACGAAGCTGAAAGAATTTTTCGTCTGAAGCGATAGAGCGATGCATGCTGTTCATCACCCGAAGGCCATTGGGTGCTTCTTCTTTATTTCTTCCTATCATATTTTTCGGACAGGGATAATAAACCTTACTATTTCACCACCTCTCTCTATTATGCTTCACGATTTATCTATTTCTTCTCTATTTAATCCTTCATGTTTTCTATCATTCTCACAGCAGTCATATTACATTCCTAACCTGACTCTCCCCAATGACCATTAGTACAGCAGCAGTAGTATTTTAGCTGTATTTACCCGTAAGTGAAAATTGTGTAAAAAAAAAATTGTATAAAATTTTTTATAAAACGCTGTCGTGCCTCGCAGCTGGGAGAAGAAAGATCCATATCAAATAGCGGCAACCCTCTCCCAACTGTCTGCGTTTAGTTAAAGCGAAAGATAAATACTGTAAAAAAAACAGCAGCGATACAAATTAGAATTAATAAAAAAAATTACAAGATTAGTTCTCAAGTGACGATCGCCATGGGATCCCTTACTAGATGGATGTAAGCGTGTAAACCGGTCTTCGTTGCAATTTTTGGGTGATGCCTTTACCCTACAATGGACGTCTATCAGCTATATGATCATTGTAAGATTCTGTGGGAGTCGTATATACACTGACGTGATGTCTGAAGGAATAATAGGTGTAAGATTTTGTGGGCGAGCGTAGCCGACGGGCGAACTTAGTGTGCCGAATTAGTGCAGCGAGCACATGCACGCACCGGTGACGCGGGCGCAGACCTTTTGTTACTTTTGTTTCTTTTATTTCTTTTGCGCCTTTGTTCTATTGCCCGCTTTCACTCGGTCGCAGAGCACAGTGCGCCCCAGAGTCCTACGACGAATGCACGTCCTTTTTGCTCGCACTCAAGCGCTAATAAAAATGTGTTCGTGTGTTAAATAAATTGATAAAGTGTTACAAACGTCTTTTAATAAGACGCCAACTCCTTAATTCTTTCTCTAGGTATATCACATAAATTTTGTTTGTCACAGCATAATGGTGCTCTTTCCGCTGAGCTTCTCCGATTGAACAAGCAGACGGTAGAAGGTAGCCGGTGCGTGACCGAAGTAGCGCGCAGGGCAAGCCAGCTGAACATCCGTGCGCCTGCTGTCGAACCTCACATCGAGCTTTGCACCTTCCACTCCGCCGGCCGCGGCACCTGCAATGTTAGTATACACACTCAAACGAAAGCTCACAGACTAATATTAAATATTTAAAATTAAGTAGACCAACTAATTTAATATAGCTTCACATAATTTTCACGTTTGAAATCTAATATATAAAATTCTCGTGTCACGGTGTTCGAACTTGAACTCCTCTGAAACGGTTTGACTGATTTTTACCAAATTTAATATGCGTATTCAGTAGGTGTGAGAATCGGCTACTATCTATTTTCTATACCCCTAAGCGATAAAGGTTATTCACACTTAAAAAAAAAATTATTTTTTTAACGAAATTTTTGGTTTTTATTTTTTTATGATACAGCATGCAAGAATACATACAACCATAAATTTTCACCCCTCTACGATCAACCCTTATTTTTTATTTGTAAATTAAAATATCTTTTTTTTTTGCAAAACAACGTTTGGGGGATCAGCTAGTATAATATATATATAAGTTTGAATAACTCCAGGATGCTATAAACATGTTTCAAATTTCCAATTCGGTGTACACGTAATGCGATAAAATATGTTCGTTTCAATAATCGAAATAAAAACACAATAAACAGCCGATCATATATACTAACTTCATAAATTATGTGAAAAAAATTTCATTTCTTTGGAAATTAAAAAATTAAAAATCTTTAATATTATTACGTTGGTACGCTCTTAAACAGTGACAGTTGTCAGGTTACTTAGAACACAGAACGAACGTTTTCAAAATTCGAATGACATATAAAAATTATTTTTGTTTACAATCTGTCCTTGTACAGACTTTGTATATAAGTTATTTCCGTATCGAATTCAAACAGAAAATATAAATTAATATTAAAATTATAATTGACATTTTATCATTATCAGTAGTAAGCTACCACTGGCTTGGAAAGCTGATCTGATGAAAAAAGCCGACAAGAAATATGAAAGTTGCGACGAAAGTTGTTTCGAAATATATATAGCTATAAGAGGCACTTTATGGGCAATAATTTTTTCATATAGTTCTTATTAACATACTCTCGTTAGATTCTTCACAATTTCTTCTATTTTATCCAAACATTACATCTTCTATTTTCTCTATCCTCTCGTTCACAATTTTTACACACATCGCCTCTCTTTCTTGGCCATAATCTTTAGATTTACAATTTTATATTTTTAATTTGACATTATTATTCTTCTCTTAATTTGTAGATTAATTTTATTACTTACATTTATATTTTCGACCTTTTTAAGTTTTGATTTATGTCTTTTATTTCTTATATTATTTTGTTGCAAAATATTTTTGATATTGGCGAACTTGATCCGATAATCGTATTTCCAAAAGTTGGACTGAAAAAACATATTTTATCGTATACATTACGTACATTAGTACTTATCGGGTATTTTGTTTACAGGGCGACAGCGGCGGTCCACTTCTGACCACCAGCAACAATCAGCAAGTGGGCATCGTGTCCTGGGGTCTGCCATGCGCGCAGGGTGCTCCCGACATGTTCGTCCGTGTTAGCGCTTACAGGTCCTGGTTGTCGCAGCACTTGTAACTGAACCACCAATAAACGTTCACTAACTTCAAACGTCAAATGACTTGTATTTATTTCATCAACAATTCCTTTCGATCATCATCATTTCAGATGTAAGACATCCAATAACACAAATTGACGCCGCCTGTGTCCATCCATCTTTTGGTCCACCACTCCTAAATTACATATTAACACTTTTGTCGACAACTTTATCTTTAATATTTAATGGAATCAGGTGTTATTTTGCGGAAGTCCATCCTAAGTAAGAAAAAGACCAATATTTAGACACTTCCGCACATGCAGTGGTTATTAGTGCCACTCTGCACAAGCTATCTTTGCTTGGCACTAATCGGTGTAACATAACTCCTGAAGATGCCCAGTGGAGGGGTGAAACACGTGTTGAGTGATTTAACGGTGGCAGTTGTGTAAATCGCATTGTTTGCCGCATACGCATTTACCAGCGGGCTGGCGGGCCGTGCAATTCGTTGCACGACTACCACTGCATGTGCGGAAGTGGCTAAATATTGGTCCTTTTCTTACTTAGGATAGACTTCCACAAAATAACGCCAGATTCCATTAAATAATCAAAATTGATTTCATTCATTTACTATTCAAATAATTTCTTTTATTTTCCGATTTTTATAGTAAGTTTTGACAATATAACGCTATGTTTTTGGACAATTAAATTCTCCTTCCGTGCTCGACAAAAGGCTGTTACAGCTACTTGAGTGTTATAAATAACATGAGACGACGATATCACCCCGAAAATCGAAAAAGCACGCGAAGAATAAATACCGATGGAGGGATTGCAAGTGGCAGTACTTTAGTGCAAGTTGTATTAGCTTAAGCTACAAAATACACGTTATAATGTTTGTATTGAAATAGTCTGAACGGTAGTATCCCAGCGGTAAGGGACTAAAACTTTCGATCATAGGTCGCGGGTTCCATTCTCGGGACACAATCTTATATAATTCACACTTTGTGCATTGATAATATAGGGTTTCCACTGCTCATAAATAAGTTTCCAGAGGATGGAAAGCGCCCTTTACGTACCATAATACCACAAGGAAATCATGAATACGCCGCGTGGCGATTATGATATATCAACCCATAAATATCTTTGGACTTTCTTACAAAACAACGCACAGCGTTAAGAAAAGTGTTATTTTTACAGTTTTTCCTTTATAAAAACCTTATGCTTTTGAAAAGATATAACAAGGCGTACGAATATCAAAGGGCGTCTATATGCTAGTACGACGATAACATATTAATATCTTTACATGGTGATTAAAAAAATTGTTAATATATTATTTCATTACTTATTACTTATTTCTAAAAAAAAATCATCTACTTTCAATTGCCGTATATATATACAAAAATAAAAGAATTTTAAAAACATTTTTTTTAAGAAAGGCGATATAAATATTATATTATGTAAATAATAAACTACTTACTTACTTACTCCGCTGGCTCTGTGACCCAAAGTGGGTCTTGGCCTCCGAAACGAGAGACTTCCACTTTCCTCTATCTTGCGCCATCGTCTGCCATTGGCTGACATTCAATTCGCGCAAGTCTGCCTCAACGCGATCGATCCAGCGATACCTGAGTCTTTCCACTGGTCTTAGACCCCTCGGTTTTTCCAGGTACGCTACCTTCACGCTCCGATCCGATCCCATTCGCTCCAAGTGACCAAGCCCAATATATATAATAATAATAACAAAAAAAAAAGAAAACGACTATGATAACCATAGTTATAAAACTTAATATAAAAAAGCAAAGGCCAGCACGGATAATACTAGTAGTAAGATATAACCAATAAGCAAAGATTTGAGGGAACACCTTGACCTGGAGACACATAGAAGGATCTAGAAAAAAGGCATCGACCTCCATATCGATGGACCAACTTGAAAAGTGGAGAGATTGGCAAATGGGGTTTTTAGTGGGTTAGAGTCCGACACTACCTGGGCAACATTCCCAGGTGTCCAGGAGAATTTTCCCCATTTGCTAATTAGCTCGACAACATCTAATAAAAAAAAAGTGACCATGCCAGCGGATTCGTTGAGCTTTATATTCGCCAATAATATTTGGCTGTCTCAATTTCGGCATTCTTTCGGAGCCTCCAAGATCCGCCTGGATTTCTCGCTGGTCCCAAGATCTTCCGCATGATTTTGCGTTCCGTCACTAGCAGTTTTTGTTCTTCTTTCAAAATTAGCGTTCAAGTTTCACAGCAAATATGATAATAAACTAAATATAACATAAATGTAAACATAAAGGTTCGATGTAGTGATGTTGGAGCAGGTGTCTGTAGGCTGATATAATAACGACAGTTTTATTAACTTTGGAAAATCTACATTACGTCATTTGCAACAGCGCATAGAAAAAGGGGAATTCCACAGAAATATATAATTCTTTATGTACATCGTGCGAAAGAGAGCGCTATACAGTACTTCTCTACTTGAGTTTGGGTGACGATTTTTATTCTATGAACATTGTTTCCATATTTTTAAATCGGTATGTATATAGGCTTAGCTTACCTAAAAATAATAAATTATCTTCAAGACCTGCCGACCCAAGAAAGAATCCCACAACTTCTTCTGTGAAATTAAAAAAATAAACTACACATTTTCCACCGCAAGCCTTTAAATGACATAAAACCTTATTCTGCCCTGCGTAACATGAAAACTTTGTTTCTATAGTTGATACTTGCCTCATCCAAATATCGCTACAATGACCTGTTTTAACTGAGATACATTCACCCTTTTAATAACTGTAAACAATCACATTTTGTGTTAGACTATTTGTTATTTTTAAATTAATAGTATACGCCACTAGTAATAATAAGCTGGTGTTCTTCTGACTAGATTGTTTTAATAAAATGTTAAATAAAACTGACATCGAATAGTTAACTTCTTTTAAGGTAACTTTGTGAAGTTTTACAATACACAAGCGTATATTGTCTCTGTGATAATATCCTGTAAGAAAGTGATTTTTATGTGATAACATTTTTCAGAATTAATTGCTTTTATTATTATATATACAAGTGAATGTGATCATAAACATTATCGTCAGAGATTGGGGATTAATCTCAGGACAAGTTTGGGATCTTCATAGCTTTTAAAGGATGGAACTGCTGAAGTTAAATATTAACATAAAATCAAGCATCTAGCATTTTTTATATGAGTATCTCGCAAAGAAATGTACACTCAATGTCTAAATCACTTGCAATTGCCTCTTCGTTCATGATTTGCTAATTGCTTAATATATTAATTAGCTAAATCTCTTGTGTGAATCTTTCAAAGGTTCCGTGTCATTTGCCTCGACGCCCCATGAAAGCCATCCTTTGTTTGTCCCAATATTGGACAAACGTTGGGCTACACACTCTATATTTGAACAAATTCCTGCCATCGACATCACTGCTCTTATAGAGCCTTCAGAAACCTTCTTAGTATATCACTGTATACATAAGAAATGTTTATAATTATAAGAATTTTTAAGCACACAGTCTTGAAGAAGATTGCGTTCTGGAAGAAACATTTTTAAATTAAGAACTCAATTGGTATCTAAAGTCGTAAGTCAGGTGTTTCCTTTTATGTGCGATCACTTTTATCTTCATTTTTTTACGGTCTGATCTTTCTACAATGTTGTAACAGGTTGCGCAAAAGTAATGTCATAATTTGATCGTGATATATAGATTTAGTTGTAATATGGATATATGTCTATATATACATCATAAATATCACAGCACATTGACATTCGGCGCATTAGTAAAAATTAATACACGTTCACATTAGGACATTACTTTTGCGCCACCCGTTATACAGTTTATTTTAAATGTATTGTCACCTATAAAAGAACACATAACAGAACCAACATTTTTACGATAACTTTTAATGGAATTTTAATTTGTGTACTGCTGGTGTACCTAAATAAATAAATAATAAATAAATAAATATATATATAAATAAATAAACAGTATTGTAGTTTCTATTGAAGTGTGTTCATCTAAAATTCTCTTAACGTACAAATGTGATCACGCTGCATGATCCAAAGTTGTGTATGATAAGAATAACTATATTTGCGACTTGTGACAAATTATTAGTCTTTACTACACCCTCTATACAATTAACTCTCCTTCTACTCCTTTTTAGCCGATAGGCGCCCACTGCATGGCATAGGCCTCCCCCAAAAGATCACCACGATGACCGGTTTTGCGCTGCCAGCTTTCAGCAAATTTCTGTGACCTCAACTATGGCTTCCACCTAGTAGCTTGGTCCATCTAGTGAGGGGTCACTTCGGAAAGTGAGGAACATTTTGGTCGCAACAGCCATCAAAAGCAGGACCCGTTGGAAGCGGCCTGTATGGAATGCCTTTGAATGACCTTGACAAGGTCATCTGTTCGCCTTGTGGTTGAACGTACTCGGCTTCACTTGCCGGTCCGTGGCTTCTTCTTCTTCACAGTCAATGGATGCCCACTGCAAGGCGTTCACCGATGATTACCACCATGACTAGTCTTGCTCTGCCTGCATCCAGTAACCTTAACTTTGTGGTTTGTCCACCTAGTGGGACATCTATCTGGTCGTGGTCATTCGGCCCCAACGGCCATCGATTGCAAGAGCGATGTGCTCCGCCTACTTCCACTTCAGACGAGCAGTTCTTCGAGCTACGTCGATGATCTTGGTTCTTCTGCGGATCTCCTCATTTCTGATTGCTCTCTGTGTAAACTTGAGCCTGCTTATGAGGCCGGTCTTAAGTGACCACGTTTACGGATCCGTATGCCATCACCGGCAAAACAAACATTGCAGTATTTTAGACTAGAAGAGGTTTGAGGTGCCCATACGAGTTGGATTCAACAAATGATTTCTTTTTAGAAGTTGACCTTATCAAGCTAGATGGTTTGTCCAAGGTAGTCTTCTACAACTTCGAACGTAGAACCTCCGACAACCACTTTAGTAGGCACGACATGGACATTAGGCATAGATTTAGTCTTGTCCATGTTTATTTTAAGGCTTATTTTTCTGGAGGCTCAACTGAGATCCTCGAGCATGATACCCATGTCCTCCATAAATAATTCTATTGACTCCTTAACGCGTTGATTCATATATATATTGCGGCTATAGTGTAGAGCAGTGTTTCCCAAAAGTGGTCTATATCGACCCCTAGGGGTCTATAACAACCTGCAAGGAGTCTACGTCAGCGAAAAAAATTTGAGGGTCCAGGAAATGAAAATGGGGGTCCACGATAGTGAATCTCAATATATACACTGATAGTACCTATTTACTTACATCATACTATCTTATAATATCAAAACATTTACATTATTTATAAAAGTACCTATGAAGTAAAAAAAATATTATATATGTTTATAAAATTGTGTAAGTTTTAGGATGTTAGTTACTGAACACGGAAAAACATGGTAAGGGGTCTACGTCACGAAAAAGTTTGGGGAACTCTGGTGTAGAGAGACCACATAAAACCTGTACCAGTTTAATATGATCTCCCTTCAACCCATGACGCGTTTGGAACTTAGCTCTAAGTCGACGGATGCCATTTAAGTGGCATCTTTGTTGTGGTCAACCACAAAGCTACTCTTTAGGCATTTCTCTCATGACGTCAACACTTATGTTATCACATAACAATGTCAAAAAGGATAATTATGTGCTTAAATAGATAAATGAACGAAGATTTGACGTTGTAATAAATAATCCTAACCGGAAAAATCAAACAATGCAATACTGTTTTTTGAAGTAGCTTTAATCAACTCATCGTAATATCAGAACTATGCCAGATAAGCAGAAATTTCGATAGTTTATCGTTCACAATCAACATATTGAATCAAATCTTGTAATTAAAAACATGTAATCGAAGCATATATAAATACGACGCAGTTTGGTAATCCAAAACATAAGCGGGTAGGTTGTGAAACGAAGATGGCGTTTAAAGTTAGCTTTTTACTGGTGTCGGTTCTGGTTGGTAGTTTAGGTAAGCTTATTTAATTACTTCCAAAATATTATAAAATATAAAAATTTTATTTGCCAAAATTTGCCACTTATGTATTTTTCTAAATAACCTTATTGAAATCGGTTTTGCGACAGAGTTGGAGAATTTATGTGATAATTGTATCAAAAAGGTCGACAAAATAATTTTGCCATAATTTGCCACGTGAGTCTTCTTCGATGTCTTCTTAAAATCGGTTGTCGATTCTAGTTGAGAGTTTAAATAAGCTAATTTGACTGTATCAAAATATTACTAAACATCGAAATTATTTTTGCCACAAATTGCCACATTTGTCTTTTAAGTTGTATTTATACAATCGGTTGTAAGACAAGTAAGCTTTTTACTAATACCGATCCCATATAACGCTCGATTATATCTTAAACCACTAGCAAAAATTAAAGGAGTTTGGCTGGGAGTCCTATGATTTAAAGATCTTGATATTTCCACCTATTCCATCTATTCCAATTCTTTAAGCAGTGTCAGGTTACTATCAAAAAAAGTCTGACAAAACTACTTGCAACTATTTTTTGTTCAGAATTCCCAAAAAAAAATTTTATTGAAACAGATACAGCAAAATGTCTAAAATTCCTCAAAAACGTTCATTTTTTAAAAAAAAAACCAGTGATAGGTACGGTGTTAATTAGAAATAAAAATAAGCTGTGTACTCCTAGTTTTCGTATTCAAAAATTCAATAAATCGTTTATGGCGCAAGGTATACGTATGTACAATAAAAATCCACAATCAATTTTAGATGTACTGGAGAGATTTAAAATCAATATTAAATAAAATATTGAAAAATGTATATTATACTATCCCATAATACTATGCTGATGTTAATGCGTGGATTTAAATGTTGTCGATGCTTACTCAGGAATCTTTTTTTCGCCGGCTCATCTCAGCAGAACTGCCTTCCGAGTCGGTGGTAGCTTCCTGTAGGGACAACAATTCCGACATTTTATGTTGATTGACGATTCGACTATGCCTGTAATAATCTATTCGAAAAAAAGTCATGAAACAGAATAGCATCTGTTTTTATTTAATTTTGAGAATTGCGAAGGAACTTTTCTCTAACCTAATATTTAGAAATAATTTTTATTTCCCTTTTTCAAGGCGTAACTTGAAAAAGTCTTCATAAATTTTTTTATAAATATCTTAAATCTTTGAAAAAATCTTTGAATAGAAAAAAAACTCCTTACAAAAGTTATAATATATGTAATTATAATAAGTATAGTATGTGTATAAATAGCATATGTTCCTATAATTAAATATCTTTTTTATAACATTTGAACAACCTTGGGTTGACTGATAGAAAATGCCTAAAGTGCGCAATTACATTACGTCAAGGATTATAAAAAGGGTAAACAGATATATAAATAGATTGCCACTGCTTACAAATTTCCAGAGGATGGGCAGCAGTGTCCTCTGCGTACCATAATACCACACTGCAATCGACAACCCGCCTTCCAAGCGTTGCGATTAAAGTATATTCCCCTAGATATCTTTCGAGGAGACCTATTCCTTGCAGTGGGCGTCTCTCGGCTGAAAAATAAATGAGTTAATAAGCCAAGTTCTCACACATTGCCATCATAAAAATTCTTGAATGTTTTAATAAGATTTATTTAAAAATACACTTTTTATTTTAGACTTAAAAATAAAAAAGGAAGGTCTGTGATATCTTGTGAAAACTATTGTACATGAGAACTGACACCAATAAAGGATATGTTAACTCTTTACAGACGAAATTAAGTCGTTTCGAGTTTATTTTTATTTCTTGTATTTATCATGTGTCTGTCACAATTATTTTTATGAGATTTTAAGTGAAGTAACCGTTACAATTTTAATTACTTTAGAAATATATTTCAGAGAACTTCTGGCTTTTAACTTTTAAATAGGGAATACAGGTCGCTTTTGAAAAAGAAATACATAATTAATATAGGTGAGACTGTCCCATTATAAAAAAGGGTAAAACAGACTGATATACATCTATCCCCCTATTTACACGGTAGATGCGTTCCTGAGGAAAACGTGTAAATCGAAAATTAAAAATTTTTGAATTCAAAACCATGTAAATCGAAAAACTGCATGATTTTGCTATTTAACAGTTGCGGATTTTTTTCAATAATTTTAGGTGTAAACAGAAATAAAAATAAAATGCTTTGACAAGTAAAAATATTTAATATATTACGGAAAAACTGCTTTTTTTAAATATTTAATTACAATATACATTAAACAGAAGAACAAAAAAGAAATTATTCCCAATCTTTTTACCGGAATCGAAGGTTCGAATTCACTGTCATCAATCGAAGTTATTTGTGCCGATTAGATGTTTGAAGCAGAGATATTTACATTACGAGAGATGGTAATAAAATCGGTTATTAAAACAAAAAAAAAACCTATTCGAAAAACCGTGTAAAAGCGAAAACGTGTAAAATGAGTACCGTGTAAATCGGGGGATAGGTGTATTAAATTAATTAATTAAATTAATTAACTAAAATATGTCCAATGTCCTATGTCCAGCTTGGAGTCTGTCGAGAGAAATTATGATAAATTTCAATATATTATCAGATCATAAGATAGACAAAATTTAATTTCATGTTCACAATATGTTACAAGAAACACGTGGAAGATGCGCAATGAATAATTAAAAAAAACCAAGAATGTCGCCATCAAAGTTAGGTACAGAACATGTTCTGGCTATATGTTTCATTCTCTGACAGGAATGTAATGTTTATGGTTTAGACTTTTGTAGATGGTTCCATACAGAAATCTAATTTTAACCTCTATGTGAATGCAGAGAAAATATTTAATTTTATTGAAATATTACGAAAGTGTACTGATTTATTTAAATGACGCAATTAGTATTAACAGATTAAAAAAACTGATATGAGCCGGATTTGAGACTGGGACTCCGTTTGATTAATAACAGTACAATTACAGCTGATATGAGATTGTATTACTTATATTTATCTTTCACGTGTTTAAAGATTAAATAAAAAAAAACAGATAAAATTATTACATGCAAATAAACGATTTCATTTTTCATAACAAAATATAACAGAGAATTTATTCGAAATATCTTATCATTGAAATCGAAATGTACAGATTTTGGAAAGGAACAATTTCTCTGGAAATTTATTTGTGACAAATTTTATGTATCTGATAGAATCAGGCGTTACCTCGCGGAAGTCCATCTTAACTAAGAAAGGGACTAATATATAGCTACTTCCGCTATGCAGCAGTAGTCGTGCAAAGAAGTGCACCGCCCGCCAGCCCGACCGACCAGTGCCGAACACCCCCGTGTTTGGCACTGGTCTATCTAACATCTCCTGAGTTAGTATATTAACGGTGGTAGTAGTGTTCGCATTGTTTGTCGCACGCGCATTTATCAGCGGGCTGGCGGGCGGTGCACTTTATTGCACGACTACTGCTGCATAGCGGAAGTAGCTATATATTAGTCCCTTTATTAGTTAATTCTATGTAATTAATGCACAAAGTGTTTATTGTATAAGATTGTATCTCAAGAATTGAACTAGCGATTTACGATCGCAAGTCTTAATCATTTACCACTGCTCAAGAACAATTAGATGCACGACACTTTATTTCATAGAAATAAGAATTAAATTTTAGTTCATATCACCGAAGGCAATGTTATATTTTAATGTATTTTTTAAGTTTGAATAACATAAAAGTTATTATCCATAATTAAATAATTTTTTAGTGTCATCTAATAAATTTGAAATACGTCTTATAAGGTTCTAAAACGTAAATCAAAAAGAATATAAGATGAAAATACATGAATAAATATATTATTTTCAAGACGAAACTTCATTTACCAACAGCGTTCCCGAAACCGGAG
Source organism: Battus philenor (assembly GCF_028537555.1). Classification (NCBI taxonomy): domain Eukaryota; kingdom Metazoa; phylum Arthropoda; class Insecta; order Lepidoptera; family Papilionidae; genus Battus; species Battus philenor. Next base: position 14,273,317 of record NW_027181673.1, on the reverse strand, counting down.
TTTGATTTCGAGGACCTGTTCTATCACACGGACCCCAATGCCCGCATCGTTGGTGGCAGTCCAGCGGCTGATGGCAGCGTACCTTACATGGTGGCCATGTCCAGCGGAGCTATAATCAGGAACTTCATGTGTGGAGGCTCGCTGATCAGCACTAGACATGTCCTGACGGCCGCACATTGCATTGCTGCTGTTTTCTCCTTCGGATCCCTTAGCAAGTAAGAACTATAACTAATCATTTTAGTGAAGTAACATTAATCTTAGTTTAAGTAGGGACTTTGGTAACTTAAACCCTAATAAGTACAAGTTAACACTGTGATATTCAAGAAACAAGAAAAGGAAATATTAATAGTAAATTAAAAAAATAAAGGCACTGACATCAATGCTTGTAGGAGAACCTTTTTTTAGGTATGGGGTGGAAAGTCTGAGTGAAGAACAAGGTTATGTGAAATACTTATCCAGTTAAAACACCTCGATGATTGTCTTCAGTACTTTTGGAGAGTCCGCCAGATCTTCTACGGAACTCGCTGCTAAGGGAATAAGCTCTGCCTCCTTCTGCATCCTCATTGTACTGCAGCAACACCAGACCACTTCGCGTTGTTGCACTTCTCGAGTTCGCATTGAGTGGACGATGAAGACCCACCCTTAATGCCTGCGAACCCGATGGCTTTTTAATCACCTCCTACGACAGGCAGGGAATACCTCAGCCCTGTTCTAGTGAATCTGGGCTAAAGGGTGGGATAACCTAACCTAACCTAACCATTTAGATATCATCAGTATATGTGGATTAGTTTTATTTGACGAAAAGATTTCTTTCCGTTTTGATGTACACCAATCCTTACACTAAGTGACAACAACATTTTAATAATCTTAAAGTATTTATGTGATCGTCTGACTACTCAACTACAATTCTATTAAATGTAAAAGTAAATAGAAGAAAGTACAGAGACGGTCAAAGATCGCACAAAATTAAATTTGGTGTATTACATCCCGTGTGGAGGTAAAAATTGGCAAGCTATCATCGTTAGAGATTTTCACAATACTTAATTTGCTTTATCCTCATAGGATTGGCCAAAAATCTTATACAAGAGGTTGATCATTACATTCAAAGCAGGAAAGATCTGGTATTGTTTAAGCTCTTTTGCTTGTACTTCATGTTAAAAGCCTTTATAATATACTGTACATTGGATCTTGGTTGGTTTTCTGTTTCATAGAATTTTTTAGAGACGGCGCTTTACATTTCACTATTTTAAATAGTGTCTGTCAATCGATTGTAGGAAGCGGGTTTTATTCCCGGGATATAGCCTTATATATAATTCACGCTTTGTGCATTAATCACATAGGATTGCCATTGCAAATAAATAAGTCTTCAGAGGATGTGCGTAGCATCCTTTATGTATCATAATACCACACTCAGAATGCCTAGCGTAGCGATTATGGTATATCACCCCTAGATATTGTGGCATGTTCTTGAACGCAACTATTGCAATGTACAGGCAAATCTGTTAATTACCGTGTGTTCCATAATATATTAATTAAAGTAACTGCTTGTTTCATTCCGACGCCAATCCTTCAAGATTAATTTGGACACAAGGATTCCCTACCTGGAGTCCTATCAGGGTTACCTGTAATAGTTGCGTTCAGAATAACGCTATAATATCTTTGGTTGAGGAATGTCTTGCAGTGGGTGTCTGTAGCCTGAAACGACAAATGCTGTCTACTCTCCAATATTTTCTTCCATCAGTCGTCGTATGTACCAAGCATTAAAACATAATAAATTTTCTTTTCAGCTCTCTCCGTGTGACAGTTGGCACCAACCGATGGAACTCTGGTGGACAGCTGTATTCCCTTTCCCGCAACATCACCCACCCTCACTACGTCTCGTCCATAATAAAGAACGACATCGGTATCCTTGTTACCTCCAACAACGTGGCTCTGTCCAATAGAGTGCAACTGGTTCCTCTGAGCTTCGATAACATCGGCGGCGGTGTTCTTTCCAGAGCAGCTGGATGGGGAAGAATCAGGGTAAAAATTATTGAAATTATTATAAATAATTTGTACAAATATTGACCTGAATATATTTTTAACTCATATATGGCCCCAGTTTTCGAAGGCTACTCGTTTTCATTTTCATATTGTTGGGAGTTTGGGACGCAGGCTTTAGATTTCCAGGTTTAATGATTTCTTCATTTATTTGTTCATTTACAGTTTTTCTCTTTCATCCTTCACGGTATCTTTCGTTCTTTTTCTTTCTCCTTTCACCTGTCCTAAAATCTTCCACTCCTTTATGCTCTATCACGTTCTTACCCATCTCCTTTCATCGTTCTACTCCATTCTCAAAAATATTACTGGTTTAATCATAGTTGTGCTTATCACAGTTATTTATCTTATTTGATTATTTCCTAGATATTCTTCTACTTTTGTGGTTCCCCCATTATTGGGACCTCTCGTGCTCCCCCATCTGATTTCGGGATAGGGCATTTACATATTTTCTAATAATTCTTTCCACATACTTTTTTACATCTTTACTCTTCTTTCATTCGTCATATGATCTTACTTTCATCTTCTTTCATTGTATAATTCTCTAGCATTCCTTTACATACTAATTTCCTTTTATCCATCGCTTGTCTTCCTTCACCTCGTTCCTCAAATATCACAGGTTTAGGTAACTATTAAATTTTTATCGTTTTTGCTTTATTCTTATTTCTTATATTCGTTTAACACAGGTTATCATATTTTATCACAGATACGGTTTTCAATATTTACATTACTTTTGTTTAAGTTATATCTCCTATTTTTTGTGGTACATATTTTTTTGTTTTAATTACCTAGTATTTATTTTATTACTTATCAGACTCCAATTTAATTTACTGATTGCCCTATTGCCTGCCTATTGCCCTGCAGAATTTGAGGAACGCAAGACTGTTTTGATCATGGTTAACTAATGAAGTGGATCTTGAATTTTACTACTTCTTTCTTTTTATTATTTATACATATAATCAATCATTTCTCAAGAGGCGACCACGAATTGGTAGAGGCGGCGTGGTCTATAAAGTGGGTCGACGACATTGTACAAGTTGCAAAATCACTGAATTCGAGCAACTGTTACAGTGGACATTTGTCAGCTGATATAATGATGATAATCTAGATATAACATTTTCTTATTCTCTTTTTTATATGGCGGGCCATAAATTTTTGCACTTTTGAAACATGTGTAGAAATAAAAGTACAAATGCTATTTTGTTTATGATTTATTTACCGTAATTATCATTTATTAAAATTTATTTTTTAAAAATTACATCGTCGAGATGTGCTCCGTCTCGCCGTTGGCCCCATACTCTCACGGTTTTGGAGAAATCAAGTGTTGCTATTTGCAAAAATTTTTGGCTAACCCTATATTTAATTCAAGATGGACATGACAACTAAAGTTTAATTTTATGGTTGTAAGTCTTAATTATGGTAGCGTAATATCTCGTTTTTTGCTTTCCATGTTATCATGGCTCGTTTATTTGTTTTTTGCAGCAAAATGGCGCTTTATCAAACACATTGTTAGAGCTTCACGTGTGGACGCTCACTGGAGAGCAGTGCATTAGAGACATGGAGCGCAGGACCACTGAGCTGGGCGTCCGAATGCCGCCCATCGAGCCCCACATTGAGCTCTGTACCTTCCACTCTGCAGGACATGGCATGTGCAATGTAAGTTATTATTTTACTACTACTAATAATTACTTATTAACAGGTTTACTAATAAGCAAGTCTTGCAAGGATGCACGTAAATAGCAGGACATATTTTGTCAAATAAAACACTCTATCTCTCATTTAGACAAATATCAAGCAATTTTATAACGAAACGATAAACATAAATTGTTTTTTTTTTTTGGTGAAAATTAAAAACATTTTTTTCTTAGATGAATTATAATACTGCTATTATCACAACTCGTGTCTCTTCTTCCACCAACCTCAGAAACACTAGCATTCGAATCAACGTCCGAATAAATATCCCGTGTAGTGGTACAAAGTTATTATAGGATGACTCTTGTAATAAAAGACACGTGAGACTATGTTCACAGACTCGGAGCAATAGACAAAAAACTAGAAGCGCAATAGCGCTGCGTCGCGGTTTTTGGAACAAAATAACGCATTCTAGTTTCTAAGTTATCTATAATAATTTTATCTGTGTCTCAACACAAGTAAGGCAAATGAGAAGAAATTATTCTCGTATCTTAACAGTAATACACTTGGTGGTTGTGTAATAATTGATGATATATGTTTCAGGGTGACAGCGGCAGCGCTTTGGTTAACATTGCCGACGGCAAACAGATCGGTATTGTATCCTGGGGTCTACCCTGCGCCCGCGCAGCTCCCGACGCTTTCGTTCGTGTCAGCGCCTACCGAACCTGGATCAACAACTCCATACGTAGTGCTTAAAGATATTAACGTAAAATGATGAAGGAATGTGTGATATGAAATAAATAAGTAATTTTGTAATTTTTCGTTTTGCTTTTGTACCAATGTGTACAATTCTTTCGTACAAACAAAACTATACTTAACAAAGTATTAACACCTGTACAATATATAATATATGTTATACATGTAACTGTTTTCACACGGAATATTCGACTATATTTAGAACATAATTCAAATGAGCAAAAATGTATTTTCACTTTTATTAATTTTCAATAAACGTAAAGCTTCAGTACCAGACTCAGAAATTTATTAGAAAAACAATTCTGGACGGTCAATACTACAATTCAGTAAGGAAATGAAAATTCAACAATCTTCTTTCTTTTTGTCAGATTAACCCAGTGTTGCAATTACAAAAAGTAAATAACTACCACTGTTCAGTCTGTATGTTTTCTTTTTTTGGTTTTAAGATAATATTACCACACATATAATAAAATTAACTGTATACAATGTTTGTGCATTGATTGCTGATAGAATATTCCTCACCTTCTTCCCCCGTTGTTGTTTGACCTGATGGAAAATATTTCACACTGTCTCCTGAATATACTTGTTCTTTCGTTCTGAACATCTTCTTCAGCTATAAGACGTCCAATACTTGATATAAACCAACCCCACACGTTTCCAATAAGCCTGATTGAAAACGGCTTGTATCTAACGACTTCCGACAATCTTAACCCTTTTAGTGCCAAACATATATCAATATATGCTAAAAATAGCAGTAAAAAAGTGCATTTTTATAGATAATTTATATAAACAATAAAAATATTCACAATTTCCGTTATAAAACACTAGTATTCATAGTTTCTTCAACATTCTCTTCAGAAGATTTTACACTATAATAAAACACAATAAAAAACACAAAAAGTGAATACTACATATTGACAAGTCAATTATAAAAAAGTATATTTAAAATGAACAAGATTTATTTACAATCGTGTTTCCCTATGTAATAACAGTGCAATCTTTTAAAAACCTGCGCACGCCAAAAGTGATCAGTCAAAATCAGCGCTATCGGAACTCCAGCATTTTTATTAAACGGTTTTATTTAGTTCGACCCGTACGGAATTTGTTTGGATCAAAATTAGAAATTGTAATTTAAGCACCTTGCCGTTGTCAGATTGATCTGTAATTTTGTACACACATTTAATTAACATGACAATACAATATAATAAAATCAATAACATTATAAATCTAAGATGGCCGCCGATACAAAATGGCGGGTTACATATTTTTCCTTAACCCCCTCAATATGGGTATCAAATGAAAGGGCTACACTAGTAAAACACGATAATTATGACAAAATTTAAAATTCAAGATGGACGCCGTTCCAATAGTTCGGACTAGATACATATTTTTCCACAACCACCACAATATGGGTATCAAATAAACCGTTTAACTTAAAAGTTTTTTAAATGTATTTATTGAGAACTAGCGATAAGAGCGCAAAGGTGCTCCTTTTTTTATAGTGGCCCCCGCTATTGGTGACCTCTCGTTTCAACCCTATTTATTTGGGAACAGGGTTTTATATTTCTTTATTCTTTCTCATCTTCCATGCTTCACATTGTCTTTTTTTCTACTTTCTCTCATTCCACAATTCAATCTTTCTTTCCCTTCTATTCAGTTCCTCTTATACCTCCTCAATAACTGCGGTTGTGCAGTCTATTATTTACAATGTATTACTGATTTTATTTATTATGTTTCCTAAAGTTATTTATATCACAGCTTTATATCACAATTTATTTAAGTTACAATTTAATTTATTTCTACTAACCTTTTTTATACATTATACTTAAGCTACCTTCTGTGTTTATACATGTTTAAGTTTTATTTCTTTCTGTTACTTTATTCACCACAAACCTGCATTAACCGAGGAAGGCCTCCCTTTTTTCTTTTTCGGCCAAAATGGAGACGATTGTGGATTGTGGCCTCTTCTTTCCATGTGCCTATACGGCATTCGATCTCGTACCGGAGCCCTTCAAATGCGGGACATTCTGCTACCAGTTGGATCGCGGTCTGGTCCACGCCCGGTTCACAGAAGCACGAGGGGTCCTCCCCGAGCTTAAACCTATGAAGGTACTCAGAGAACCCCCCTTGCCCCGGGAAGAGCTGAGCCAAGACCGCGTCCACCTCCATGCTACAGAGCGCGCGATAGGCCACGACGGCGTCCGGGAAGAACTTCCGCGTTGTCGATGCCGTCGTTCCATTCATGCACCTGCTATTCCATTTGTCAAGCGTTCCCAGGTTAAGCTGTCGCTTGACGAATGAGATAGGGTCTCATATCCTGGTCGTCTTTTACTCTTTAGGGCAGCGTCCTTGGCCAGTTGGTCCGCCCTCTCGTTTCCCTCCGTCCCCGCATGTGCTTTCACCCAATAGAAACTAACGCTCTTACCATTCTCTCTTGCTTTCATACAATTCTCTTTTACTCTCGCGGTACTCCTTGGCACTAAAAGGGTTAATGATGTTTGTTCACCTTGTGGACGGATGTCTTATACTGCATTTGCTACATAATTTTTTCAAATTGATTTTTGTTTATATTAATACTATTTCTTATTTACTTTATCTGTCCGGTTCTTGGCTCTGGTCCTTTACATTATTAATCTGGTCTAGTCTATTTGTTATTATTAAGTATTGTCAACCTATCTTTATTTTTAAATTGTTACTCTCTTTTTCTGCTTACACTATTATGACAAGCCTTACGGCCTTTATGTCTACTTCACCTTATATACCTTATCTAACTTTACAGAGTACTATTCATTTATTACATTATTCATTAATTTCTATAATGTGTGCGTGTTATCTGCATCGAAAATAGATGACATTTGCCACACTTTTAAATGTATTTTAATAGAGGTTTTCTTATTATTATTTTTTAATTTCATTTAATTACTTTTATTACATTTAATTTTAATTTGAGTTGAACATTGTGATTATTATGGAGCTAGTTTTTATTAAATTGGGCTCCTCTAACATTATATCATAGACGTACTGTAGTGATTACCATAAACAGCCCCAACAGCCATCAGTTTCATGAGCCTGTTCTTCGAGTTACGTTGGATATCTCAGTTATTCTGCTAATCTCCTCATTTTTGATTCGACCTGGCAGTGATGCTCCACACATAGCCCTCACTATTGCTCTCCTTATGACTATGAACCTTTTTAATTCCTTCTCTGTGTGTACGTATTTCAATAATACAATTTATCATTGCCACCTCCTCCTCAAATCAGCCTCTTTGCTGAGGACCATGGACACAGAGTAAACTTTATCTTCGCTACGCTTGCCCTTCTTTGCCTATTTTTGGTGCTGCGTTGCGCTAAGTTAAGTGATAAATATTTAATGGAACCAGGCGTTACCTTGCGGAAGTCCATCCTAAATAAGAAAAGGACCAATATTTAGCCACTTCCGCACACGCAGCGGTAGTTGTGCATCAAAGTGCACCGCCCGCCAGCCCGCTGATAAATGCGTATGCGGCAAACAATGCGAATCACACAACTGCCACCGCCAAATCACTCAACACGCGTTTCACCCTTCAACGGGGCATCTTCAGGAGTTATGTTATACCGATTAGTGCCAAACACAGAGTCAACAGACTGGCGGTGCACTTTGTTGCACGATTACCACTGCATGTGCGGAAGTGGCTAAATATTGGTCCTTTTCTTACTTAAGTGATAAAATAAAATTTCCGTGGTGGGATTTTCGTGGATTATACAGAAGCCACGTACTTTCTCTCACGGCCAATTTTGCAGTAGATTAAGATCCTCAAGTTATAAAGCAATTACATGCAAGTTATATATATGATAAATTCTCGATAGCAGGATCATTCTTCTACAGGCGAATTCTATTCGTTTTTCAATCAGGCTTGAAACGGCGGAGTTTGTTATAGATGCCATTACTTATCAACGCCTGTTGTAATTTATTTCGTGAATTCGTTTGTATACAGCCTATAACTTAAGTAAGTTAGATATTTATTATTGATATGTTATGTTATGTCCCCTATCATATTTATGGGACAGGGCATTAGAATCTAATTATAATATATAACATACTTAATTAAAATTCTTATTTACTTTCACGATTAAACAATTTTTGAATATTTACATAGGGTTCTGTTCTGTTTATTTCAGCTTTATTTATTACACATTTGTTTTATTAATTCTAATTTGTATCGCTAGTGTTTTTTTTACAATATTTATTTTTCGTTTAAACTAAACGCAGACAGACAGTTGGGAGAGGGTTGCCGCTATTTGATACGGATCTTTCTTCTCCCAGCTGCGAGGCACGACAGCGTTTTATAATTTTTTACAATTTTTCTTACACAATTTTCTCTTATGGGTAAATACAGATAAAATTTATACATATTAACATTACACTTTGGAATAATCAATTATATATTAGTTGCTACATTATTTTATTTCAAGTCGCTGCCCAAACGCTACAGACCGTTAAATGCCTTGAGATTTAGGACAATGTGCCGGGCCAACTCATCAAAACATTCTGCTGTAGATTTTTCTTGAAAGGGTCCGGTAAGCTGAACGGAGGTATATTAAGGTTTTCACATAAGGTCACGTGGTTACGTCTTTTGGATGCGAATCGGGAAGTGTTTGAGTAAGTGATCAAAAGTCTGTACTGTGGAGTCGTCACATGGGCAAGTCTCATTATTGATTATTTTAAAACGGTGCAGGTACTGCTTGCAGTCCCCTTACCCGCTTAGTAGTTGTGTGAGATGAAAAGATGTCTTGATGAGTTTTCGCAGTTTGTTTATGTCGGTGAGTTTCGAAAGGAGTCCTATGGTATGTCGACCCTGTGCCGAGCTGTCGTATCTAGCCTGCCAAATGCGGTTGTGTTCAGCGCGGATTGCGCTCTTCACGAAACTCATTGATTTATTACACATTAGTGTTTTTTGTATTTCTTTAATTTCTTACCCGACCTGTATTATTTTCACGTGTATTCCTATTAATTACATCCTTTATTATCGCTCTTCAATATTTGAGGACGTCCATCTTTGAACGAACTTTTTGAAATTGTCGAACCTTACAGTGGGCGTCCATCAGCTGAAAAAGAAGATAAGGAATTTTTACAAAAAAGCACGTGTTCTTCTGGGTTCTCTATTCTTTCGATCAAGGTATCTCCTACTTGCCTGCTGACTTTATTCTGCCAGAAATTATTAGCTTGTAACATTAAAAAAACAAAAATTATGATTGGAAACATATGTTAAAGCTATTGCTGAAAATTCCAAGTATTTTTCAATGTTTTAAAGTTATTTAAATTTATCTTATATATAAATATAGTATAATGGTACAAGGTAAATGTTTATCTTAAGAAATTAAGGCATAATATTGATTAATTTCAGAAAATAAAACCATCCGAGTCATTTAATTAGTTCATTTGTATTTATATCTTAATATGTTAAAACACTTAGTCATCTATTTAATTGCAAAAATTATTCTTATTATTACGTATGTCGTTGTACATACAGCATTAATTAATCAGCCTACTTCTCGGTGCTAGTTAAGTATTTTAATATTCATAATTGATATGCCAAAACGACAATTAAAAAGATAAATAGACTATATATATAAAAGAGGCGAAGAAATACGGGATCCAGTCATTGACAGAACCAATATGGTGTTCAAACAAGTATTTCTGTTAGTGGCGTTGTTAACAAGGAGTTTAGGTAAGTAGCATATCATTATTCTTTTATTTTAAATAAAATATTTATAATGGTGATATATATTGAGATATATCATCATAATTTCATTTATAGCACCTCTATATCTGGGTATATATGTACCCGTAAAGGACCTGTTGAAAGCGGCTTAAAGCCTTCCGTAAACATATAACTATATATGTTCAATATGCAGGGGCGGCTTACCCTGTAGTGCAAGGTGTGCAATGCACATGGGCACGGAAGCGCCACGGCTCCCCCTGAGACAGCCCAGAACATCGTCTTGACCATCATTCTCGCTTAGTTTTGCAACAGAGATATGCTACAGGCATAAAAGCAATGAGTGTTATTCTGCCGTTATAAGAAGAAAGGCCGTAACTAATACCATACTGTAAGCTATACCTACTTATAAAATAGCTTGTTGGAATATGAAAAAACTTTTTTGTTTCGACGGTAAAGTTAATAGTTATAGCCGGGGGGAGGGGGGGGGGTCAGGTCTAGGTGGCGCCAGGGTTTCATTGCACACGGGCGCTACACGAGCAAGAGCCGCCCCTGTCAATAATTATATCATACTTAATAAAACTTTTCTTTTATATATCTTATAATATGTACATAATACCCCACTTTACGTGAGGGATACGTTCCAAAAAAATCGCGTTAACTGAAATTCGCGTATAACGAGGTTTATGATTAAACATAGTCAAAAATTATTACAAAAAAATACAAATCTACTTTAATTCTAGAAACACTTTATGCAATATATACATGCATACTCTGTTTTTTACGGAAAAATACATCTATTGTCCTTTGGGTAATGTTTTGTTTACGTTCTTGTAAAATACGTTCATAACACCCAACACTGTTTTTAATTGTTTGACAGATGGTCAAGACACCATAGAGAAGTTGATGACTCATTATAATAGGTTGTCAAATATCTCCCTTCCGCTTTTTTGCTCTTTATTCAATGCTTTATAAAAAGTGTTACAGTGATCGGATTTAGTTCAAATATGCGCCGTTTTGTTCGATAATCTGTTTCCATCTAGACGGCAACTTCATAATACCTCCCTTGTAGAATAATATATATAAATCCTATAGTATTGCCAGATACGAGCTCTGTAGCGCTTTGTACATAGCCGCGAAATTCAAAAGACAAAAAGGCGGAAGGGAGATATTTGACAACCTATTATTTATACGCACTCATTCGCGTAATTCGAGGCATTTGAGCGCGAAATTTGCAATCCGCGTTATAGTGAAACCACGTATAACGGGGTCGCGTAAAGCGGGGTATTACTACATAGATTGACATGTTGTAATATAAGTTCATTTTAATGTACATATATAACATTTCGTTTTTTTTTTTATATTTCTCTAGTGAGTTGAGTAGGAGAGTATGTTGAATACGTAGGCTTTGTGTATTCATAAAAATGTTTATTAATAAGTATTGTAGGATTAGTAGTGTAGTTTAATGCAGGGATGAGCACCCTGGGGGCCGCGGGTCGCATGCGGCCCTCGAGGCAGGTAAATTTTAATTTATTTTTGTATTTTTTTAAAAAACTGCTAGGTTCAAAGCTTTATAGATAATAAAAGTGTCTAATTAGTTGTAAATCGGTTGATTACGAACATAAATTACGTTTAGAACATGGATTGAAACTTGAATATATACTTTTTTTTTCTGGGCCCACTGTTTTTGAAACTGCGGCCCTTCGACCAAAAAAGGTTGCTCACCCCTGGCTTAATGTAATATGTATGGGATAATAAGAGAACTCTACTATTTAAGTAACAGATGTCGGTGTCCAGGGTCTTTAACCATTTACTTACCGCAGTACGTTCCGCCGAAGTGAATGCTACTGAAATGGGAGCTTCGAAATATGCACATTGCATAGCGGTAGGCTAATATTCGAATTTTATCATTCAAGTGTTACATATTTAAAGATCATACTTGCATATTAATTTAAAATGGAATTTGTTTCTCAATAATTTATTATGCAGCGATAAATCTTAAAACAGGTATTCACACATAAACCCACTGTACAATTTTAACATTCATATTTAAAAATTGAAAGTATATTTATTGATTTAAAAATTAAAAGTAAAGTGTGTTTCGGTCAATCTTAGTGGATTATTATGGCGGTGATACTTTTTTTACATTTTGAATTTTAGTTTCTAAATACATACTATACTTTCGAAGAATTGTTTTTAAATAAAGGCGCATTCAATTACATGATTGAACCCATAATGTAAATCAATAACATTGCAATATAAAGAACGGTAAATAGATGCCACCGAAATGCTGCACTGGTACTCACAGCATGCCCAGTGGATGCCGTATAACTCTGGCCCTGGTAACGAAAGGATTAAGTAAGGTATCTGGCTGCACTCGAATACCAGGCCGACATGATCTCTCTTATTTTAACGGCCAAGCATCAAATTACAATATGTTATATGTAAAATCGTTACCCCATTATATACATTTTATATACTTATTACATTTACTAAAATTCAACCATTAGAGCACCTCGAATACACAGTATTTTATTTTGCAATATAATTATGTTTTTCATTATTCGTTAGTCTGTTATATATTATTTTTATGAAATGGCGATTAATCAAGTAGAGTGCGTACTGCAATATTTATGTTTCACTATTTTTAATATAGCGTGACAATCGGCTGACAGCGCCATCTATTGTCGCCGTCCGACATTAAAACGCCTCACATACTTTCTTTGTACATTCCGATATATTGTTGATTGAATATATTTCGATGTGTTCAGAAGAATGCAATGGTGATATACTTATCTGTTTATCTTCAGGTGCCACGCCAGCTTCTCAACACCTTGATCTCTACAACCATGTGAATCAATACCAGTCTCGTATCGTTGGCGGTGAGCCGGCGCCCCAGGGCAGTGTGCCGTACATAGTAGCCTTGACCACTGGAGACGCTGTCAGGAACTTCTTTTGTGGAGGTTCCATGATCACCACCAGATGCATCCTTACGGCAGCTCATTGTATCGTAGCGGCGGCTCCAGATGGATATCTCATTGAGTAATATCTTAAATATTTTAAAAATAGAATTTGATACGATATACACATTCCATTTTTAAATTTGTTTCTATACTACTTTTTTCTTGTTCATAAATGATAACTGGGACACAGTGAAGACATTTACTGATTCATTTAAGCACAGCATTTTGCAATTTGAATTAAGTTACATTAGTAGTTGTGTATGTTCAGAGAATAACAGAAGTCTGATTCGATAAAAACTTCAAGCAAAATGGAATGACTATGACGTCATTTATCCTAAAACAAAGCTATGTGCCTTCCTAACACGTTTTGTTTTACGAAGATCTCGCAATAATTCCTAAGCATTACTTAAAAGTCCTTTACAGTATAGAATGATTTTTTAGTAATTTTCTTATGAATTAGTTATGTATATTACTTATGAATGTATTTGTATGTACGTATATTCTGAACTGATCTCTACTTTCCGTCTCTCGTCTCTATCTAAGATCTGGTAGAGATCACCTCAAACGATAAGAACGCCTCTTGTACCATATGAATTGTTTTTATTTCTTCTCTATTTATTGTCAATGGTGTACAAAAAAGTGTTAACAATAATACTTAAACACAAAGATCAGAATTAAAGTTAAGGTTTTTGTAAATGTTTACACATTTAACTACGAAGACGAACGCTTTATATTTTAAAAATCGTTTGTCTTGTACGGTTTTCTACATAACCTGGCTTTTTGAAACCTAAGTCCAACCACAGCTGAACAGCCATTTTATTTTTGATATTTTTAATGTCTAATTAAACTGGTATTATTTTGTGACAGAATTTATCTTTCAAAGTGAGGTTTTTATTCCACTTTTCGGTTTTCTAAATGATTTCGCGGGCATTAATTGTCAAACTGATTGAAAGATTATAGTACGATAGTCTGCGAGGCAATCGGCTGCCAGCGCCATCTATCGGTGTCGTTTAAAGTTACAACTGTACGAACGCTGCCTTGTATAATTTTTTGAATCTTTTAATATTTTAAATTAATATCACAGTTCTCTCCGTGCAATCGTTGGCACCGACACCTGGCGGTACGGTGGACAAATGTACAGCATCTCGACAAATTTCACCTATCCCGAATACGATGCCAATGAATTAGTGAACGACCTCGGGTTCCTGGTCACTAATAACGACGTGGATCTATCTAGGGAGGTACAGGTAGTGCCTTTGAATTTCGATTACGTGGGAGGCGATGTCCTCTGTAAAGCAGCGGGATGGGGATTGATAAGCGTAAGTAAAATATATTTACAGTAACATAGACCGCATAGTAGAGTTTAATTGTTTTTATATCGACGATGACTTCACAAATTTACATGCCTATCGCGAGATGAGGTCATAACAAAATGTAATTACGATATTGAGAAACTAAAAGTAATACTACCAAATATCTCTGCCGAAATGTAATATTTTTTTTTCTGTAGAAAATATATTTCATGGTCATTACGCCAGCTGCTATGGACCCACTGCAAAACATAGTCTTCCCTCAAGTTCAAGCCCAAGACTTTGGCTATGTCGTAGCTCCGCCTAGTGGGAGGGCCACACTTTGTGACATGCCCACTACTATTTAAACTTACCAATATACCAATGGACTCCTTCCGAAACTTTCCGACATAAACAAACTGCGAAAACTCATCAAGATATCTTTCCATCTCACAAAACTACTAAACGAGCACGGGTACTGCAAGCAGTACCTGCACCGTTTTAAAATAATTTTCACTTACTCGGACACTTTTCCTTATACAATAACCTTCATATACCTCCATTCAACTTACCGGACCTCAAGAAAAAATCTATTACATAATCTTTTGATGAGTTGGCCCGGCACGTTGTCTTAAACCTCAAGACATTTAACTGTCTGTAGCGCTTGGACAGCGACTTAAAATATAATAATTTGTATATAAATGTATAATTGAAGGAAAGTCATAAATTTTATCTGCATTTATCCATAAGAAAAATTGTGTATAATAAAACGATGTCGTGAAAGATTCGTACCAAATAGCGGCAAACCCTTTCCCAATTGTTTGCACTCAGTGAACAAGAAAAAAACAAGTTGTATACGAAAAACCTAAATGGTTGAAATTGCAATTCTTCTTCTTCTTCCTTCCCTTTTCCCTTTATTTGGGGTCGGGTCTCCTTATCAATTTGCGCCAGGCCACTCTATCCTGGGTTGTCCCTGCATCAAGTTGAAGGGTTTCCAGTTCCTTTCTGATATTAGACCACCACGTAGCTTTTGGACGCCCTCTCCCTCTTGGGAATTCTGGGAGGCTTAAGGCAGTTTTTACCACGTGGTTATCTGGTTTCCGTTGAATGTGGCCATACCATCGTAATCTTTTTTCCTGTAATTTGCTGGGGATCGGAGCTACCTTAAACGAACCTCTGATATATTCGTTCCGTATTTTGTCCATTCTAGTGACGCCACCCGACCATCTAAGCATCTTCAATTAATAGAAAAAAACTTGCCGATGCGCTGGGCTATTTTATGCTAATGTTTTATTATTTTACAGAGAAGTGGACCTCTTTCTGAAACGCTCCTCCAGTTGTACGTGGAGACAATCACCGCCGAGGAGTGTATTAAGGAAATAGAACGTACAAGCGAGGCTATAGGCATGCGTCTACCGACAATCGTTCCTGAAGCCCATCTCTGCGTTTACCATTCACCTGGACACGGCATGTGCAGCGTGAGTCAAATGATTTTATACTCTATCATTATCAATAAATATAGTTCGGTATCGATCGGTGTTTGGCACTAATCGGTGTAACATAACTCCTGAAGATGCCCCGTGGAGGGGTGAAACACGTGTTGAGTGAATTAACGGTGGTAGTTGTGTAATTCGCATTGTTTGCCGCATACGCATTTTTCACCGGGCTGGCGGGCGATGCACTTTATTGCACGACTACTGCTACATAGCGGAAGTAGCTATATATCAGTCCTTTCCTTACTTAGGATGGACTTCCGAAAAGTAACGCCTGAATATATTACATATTATGAATAGAAGCGTTTTTCTATAAACCTTTTCATTTAAAAATTATGTAAATGCAAAATTAGAGGTGTAAGAAAAGTCCCTAATAACAGGGGCTATAAAAAAGTTTTATCATTTTAAAACAGGATAATAAATAAGTAGAAGAAAAGCGGTTAACTATGACTTTAATAACTTTGAGGTAATGGAGGGGAACCGGAAAGTAATGTCGCTTACTTAAGTTAATTTCACACGACTACATTTTTAACAAGGTTTAACTATAATCAACAATTTATTCACCTTCGTTATCAACAACCTTTTGCCATAAAGTATACAAATTTTTAATGCCGGAGCGGTAAATATCAACCGGTTTTTCTGTAAAATAGTTCGACAGAAACGATATTACTTTCCGGTCCCCCTAATATTTTCAAATTTCGTATTTATAGACGGCGTGACCTCATATTTAAATATACGTTGATTATTTGTTATAAATAGACACATGTGATGTGGAAAAAATGTTTATTGAATAATTAACATAATTTGTGCGCGGAAAATGAATAATTCGCCTACGCGCGGTTGCGCATCGAACCATGGCTCAAATCCGACTCCCTGGAACTCCAACGGCCGCGGGCGCACGTGCTGCGCGTCTTGGCTACCTGCCAAGAGCAAGCAAGAGCGCGTATCGTGCACGCCGTGCGAGTGAGCGAGACGAGTGGGCGAGACGAGCAAACGGTGGAGCGTGGTGACAACGTCCGCGGGAATCCCCACATATAGCGGCTTTTTATGTAGCGATATTATTACACACATCAATTTAAAATTCTAGATTCTTCTCCATTGACTTCCGCCTTTAGTAGATACTTCAAATACATGTAAGACGTCCACCGCTGCACACAGGGTTACCTCATAGATATCTAACAACACAGGCTTAAAGCGGCCTGCATTCAGTGTTACAATTACCCTAACGAAGTCATATATCCACCTTGTGAGTGAACTTAGTTCGTTGTGCTTGAATTTTGAAACACTGGTAAATAATAAAATGCCAATAGAGCTTAATTCGATAAAAACTAGAGTCAAATTAATATTCTCTTTGCAGATATCCATCATAAATTAAAGCTAGAAAGGTACAAATGATTTCTGATTTAACAACAAGCAATTTTTATTATTAAAAAAAAAAACTTGTAAAACTCATTTACCAGAAATGTCATGCCACTAAAAAAACTTACGGCTGAAAAGAAAGACGTCAATAGGTTATTTCATTCTTCGTCATTCACTATAAAAGTAGAAGTGAAAAGATTGGTGCTGGTCATATTGTCAGAAATATTGATGTCTGATCTATCCTTCACATTGTTATTCCAGGGTGACAGCGGTGGCCCTCTGGTGACGGCCAACAATATAAACCAGGTCGGTGTCGTATCCTGGGGGCTGCCATGTGCGATGGGGGCACCAGACATGTTCACTCGCATCAGCAGCTATGAGTCCTGGATCAGAAGTGTCATAGAAAATGTACATGGTGATCGCTCCTAAATCCCTATTTAAAGAAAAATATCTCTTTTGTTTTGATTTTTTAATCTTAATAGATGTTATATAGTTTTTAGAATACGAAAATTTAAGGAAATATCAACTAATAATTTCTTTTTAATTAATAAATCGCATGACCATATATATATGTTTCGTTTGCATCCTGTAAAACCACTGTAAGAAGCAGTATGGCCAGTAAGAACACAGCCATTTTCTTTTCCATGCATTTTAAGGTTTTTTCCAAGGTTTTTTTTTATAAGTATAAATGAGTAAAACGCTCGGTTTTTTCATCTCTTTAATTCGCACGGAGCTTTATTATTTCGTCTATCGCAAATTTATTGTTAACTGTCAAATAATAACACTGAAACATAATTTATAAGTCTAAGTTTCTCTACACCCCTTCCACCCCCCCCCCCATAAAGTACAACGAGAATCGATAATCTTTGAAGGTTTTAATTCGATGATATTTCCATCACAGAAAACGCAGTTGAGCCGCCAGAAATTGACATTAAGGTGTTCGTAGCAATAAATAAAATGCGTCGTGTTAAAAAAAAAAAACAAAACAAAAACATTCAAAATTCGAAATATCGAGTAGGCATTTATTTACATGCGCTTTTGAGTGTCATTTTAACATTATAAGTAGTAAGCTACAAATAGCTCGAAACGCTGATCTGTTGAAAAGAGTCGACCAGAAACTCGGCAGTTGCTTTTTTAAATAAAAAATAACAATTTTTAAAGTGTAGATTATAATATTAACCAAGTACATTAGTTAACAAACCAAGGTCCACACATTTCAATGAGGTAAAGGCTTTTGAATACTATAAGGATTTATTTAATAATATACATTTAATTTTAGATTTAAAACTTTAAAACAGAAGGTCTAAGATATCTTGTGAAACTTTATTATATTTGCACACAGACACTGAAAGATTTGTTAATTTTTTAAAGACGAAAAAAGCGTTACGAATTTATTTTGTTTCTTATATTTATCGCTAGCTGTCTCCTTCCAGCTTTGCGTGGTACGCATTGATTTTTACGGATTTCATTATATATCAAAAGACTTGTTATAAACTGTCATAAACTAGTTAGCAGGAACAAACAGATAGACAGACAAAAGTTGAAAAAAAATAATTTTAGTATATGTACCGTATATATATTTATATGCATGTATAGGAGAAGATTAGTATATCTTTACCCAATAAAACTGTAGCAAGTTCAGCACTAATAAAAGCGAAAGAACTGAATTTAAATAATTGTTGGAATCTAAAACAATTAATATTATTTATAAGGAAAGCAACTTAATCGACTTAGACAAGTAATAATGAAGAAGGCGCGTCGAGCGAGCAGCGGCCGCGTATCCAGTCCGCGCGGGAGTGGTGCGTCTTTTAACATATATGCGCACGTCATTTGTGCGTATGGTACAATCGGCATAAGCGGAGCGTTTTCATATGTCAATATTATAAATAAGGCGATGGTCCAATTTGAAACACATATCTTTCGTCACACGTGTAGTTAGAATCGATTATTTTAATATTAAAACTGACATTCCAATTTTATTTATTTGTGTACAGATGTGTCTGTCAGTATTTATTATATATTTTAAATTATGGCGTATAAATTACTAAAAATGTACTATACGAAAGCATTTACGAAAAGAATAAAATGTACGGTTTATGCATTTGAGGTCCTTAGAACAGGACAAACTGCTGCTCTTTTTCGTAGTTCGTTAAGCACAACGTTTTTTCTTTTTTAAATATGAATTCATCATTATAAATAAAAGTAACAATTTAAAATAAGCATTAAAACACACAGATTAATATTATGACGACATTAAATAATAAAAACAAAATAAAATATTCTATATTTAAGTAAAACTATAGTAATGAGAAAACAATAACTGTGGGCTTATACCTTAAAGTGGGCATCTATCTGTCAAAAATAAGAAGAATATTTATAAGACGACAAGTTTTTATCGAAAGCTGCACTAAGAGTATGTGTCAAAAGAGGAATTTAAACACATACGTATTTAAGATTTTCTATATATACACATATTTACATACAGGAATGTATTACTTAAGTAGTAACATCTAAGTTAATGTTTTATGTTATCTGGACTTAAACTATCTCGAAAACTTATAAATAGTGCATTAAACAGTCGCAGATAAATATAGGAGTTAGTTTACAAAGATTTGTTTGTAGTTAGAGTCACATTTGCCGCTAAAATTCTTCTAAAACAATTATATATTTCAGATCCGCTATTATTGTTGCGTACTTTATAAAGTATATTTTACATATTTAATGGAATCAGGCGTTACCTCGCGGAAGTCCATCCTAATTAAGAAAAGGACCAATATTTAGCCACTTCCACACATGCAGTGTTAATCGTGCAATAAAGTGCACCGCCCGCCAGCACGCTGATAAATGCGTATGCGGCAAACAATGCGAATCACACAACCGCCACCGCCAAATTACTTTTCAATTTACTTGACTCTGCGTTTGGCACTAATCGGTGAAACATAATTCCTGAAGATGCCCCGTGGAGGGGTGAAATACGTGTTGAGTAATTAGTATTAGAGTCCTTTTCTTACGTATATTTTACAATTACATGACTTAATGTAAATAGGCATAGGCCATCCTCAAAGATATCTATGAGTGAATATAACATTATCGCCACGCTTGGTAGGCGGGTCCACGATTGCGATGTGGTATTACAGTAAGAAGAGGTCGCTGCTGTCCATCCTTTGAAAACTTGTTTGTGAGCAGTTGCAATCCTGTATAATTAATATAAAAGTGTGTATTATTTATAAGAATGTATTTTGGTAATCGAAATAAGTCTAATTGAAGTCAAAATGTATTCAAAATGTCCGCCTCTATTTTTGACAAATTGTGCTGATCACGCACTATATTCATGTCTACCTCGATCACCACTTCTCTCGAGGATGACTTCAAACACTTTAGATTTTAATATGGCCGAGCACACACTTTAGCCTCCAAAACCATAGTAACTTTAGTACTTTAGATCTGGACTGGAAGATGGCCAGTCTTTATATGTGATGTAGTCAATATTTTGACTTTAAAATCAAACTCGGGCAGTCTTAACCTTGTTGTCGGTGCACTTTGTAAATAACTCCACGCGATAATGTTAATAAAAATTGAATTACGAATGCACAATAAAATTTCAATTTCGAAATTATGCCAGTGATAATATCTAAGAACCTATTGTGGATTTAAATGTAGTAAACTATAATTGAACCCAAAGATACATTACCTCCCAAAAAGTTGGGTAATCTAGGAAAGGTTTCCGTAGTATTTTACACCACAGCTCTTAACTCTATATATAGCACAAGTCCGGTCATGTGTAGGATATTGTACCAATCTGTGGAATGGATCGAAGTACCAGCTCGAAGCTTTGGACTACATATAGATACGAGCCAAGAAGCTGATTGGTAAAGATGCTTTGGTTGTCAAAGTTGTCACTTTATCGTATATCTACAGTCTGTATATTAGAGTGCGTCAGAATTACACCAAATAATTTCCCCTTCTCCTTTCTTCCATCAGACAACAAGACGTATGGATTCACGACATCCGTACACCGTTGGAATTCCTTCCACCCGCACTAAGCGTTTTGCTAATAATCTTATATTGCGAACAGCCAAAGAACGGAACAACCCACTGCGTCATTGTTTCCAGACAATTATAAATTCAGAATCTTCAAAACAAGAGAATAGGTTTCCTCTAGGCAAGCATATACCATCGTATAATGGATAAAAAAAATAGAATTAAATTCGCTAACGATTCCCAACCGTTACTTACATTTATTATTATCGCATTACCGTTACGATAAAAAAAGAGATTCTTTTCCCCTAAAAACTAAAAAAATAATTATAGCACCCGCCCCTATCAATAATTTGACGGCAATCAACACTACAGCGGGCTTGCTATGATATAATTAAAGAAAATATATGTTAAGTAAGAAAAGGACCAATATTTAGCCACTTCCGCACATACAGTGGTAGTCGTGCAACAAGTGCACCGCCCGCCAGCCCGCTGATAAATGCGTATGCGGCAAACAATGCGAGTTACACAACTGCTTGTTAATTCACTCAACACGTGTTTCACTCCTCCACGGGGCATCTTCAGGAGTTATGAGTTACACCGATTAGTGCCAAACAGAGAGTGACAAATAAGCACTTTGTTGCACGACTACCACTGCATGTGCGGAAGTGGCTAAATATCGGTCCTTTTCTTGCTTAGGATGGACTTCCGCAAGGTAACGCCTGAGTCCATTAAAGTATATGTTTCAGTGACTGGATGCTTAATTGAGGTTAATGCCTTCAGCAGTTTTATTTTTTAACTGGACCTTACTACTGTCGAAATGTCATTTGCAGATTTCTCGGGTTTAAGACGACAAGGTGCAGAGTGCGCCTAGCTTAAAACTTATTTTAGGCTCGAAGCTCGCGCACTCCCGGAAGAGCATCGGTTACGGGATTACTTTCTATTTTATTGGAAGGCATGTAATGAGAAATATTTTTTTTTCTAATCATTAAGATGACACTGACGGATGATACAATGTCTATTGATCCGTTTATCTAATGTTAAATTAATTATCCTGCAATGCGTTCGATTGTGATAAAACATACATTCACAATTCTTTATTGTGTACACAATACGTCCACGTTTCTTTTACCGTAATAAACAATTGCCTCTAATCAACGATCTGTCGGAATAATGATTGTTAAACATATATAAACGCTAGTTTATCGTTTTATATTACGTTTTGTAATTAATAAAACACAATAATAAAGTATATAAAGGTGTGAAATTTTAGAAATTTAGACTGTGTTAAAATCAAGATGGCGCTCAAAATATGTCTACTGTTAGCTGCAATACTCGTTGTTACTCTAGGTAAATTAATTTATTTTATTGTATCATATATAATTTAATTAAATACGTAGAGATATGTAAAATTTAAATAAAGTATATATATTACTAACGTTTCTTACAAATAAATTTATTAAAACAAGTGAACTAAATAATGTATATGTTGTTATTAGTATATGTCTAAAACATCACAATGCTAGCCGGCCCACGTTTTAGAAACTAATAATTTCCGCTATATAACGTCCACCGTTGGACATAGACTATCCCATAGCCCCATGTTTATTGACAAATATATTTCATTATCTGATTATTTCATTTTTGCTTCATATATAATATTTTTTTAAATTAATATAATCTATGTTGGTGTAATTACAAAAAAATAATGTCGGCTTTTTTGTGAAGAAATCTTTATTCGTAACAGTTAATGTGATCGAAAAACGACAGCTATAATACATATGATAATAAAACAAAAAATAACTAATAAATAAATTGTTAATTTAAAAGAATTTTTCGTTAACCATTTTAATCTTTGTTAGAAAAATTACTGATACACTCGTGGTTTTAATTGAAAAATACTTTTGTATTTAATTTAATTATATTTAATGTATTTTCCTTTCTTGTATTTGTTTTCTCAGGATCAATAAAATTTATTTATGCTCAAATACGGCAACATATATAATGTCTCTGTATTTCCGTGTATTGGATTAAAATAAAATATACCAAAACTTCTGCAAAAATCCTTTATTAAGGATTTTTAAGTGCTAATAAAGATTAGAAATGAATTTCTCTCCAAATATATATTTTTTTAATTTAATTTCGTTTCACAAAAATAACTGTTTTTAAATATTGCACAATTTTCATTTACATTACATAAATTAGTCATAATTATTACAGTTAAACAGTAAGCTAGATTACTTTTACAGTTAACATTAAAATTAAAAAATAAATAGCTATATATCTATAAAAAATCATATTTCATTTTGTACTTTCATTTATTGATTTTTAATATAAAATCTTTCGGTATACCATTTAGTAGTGTGAGTACCTACTTCCGTAATAGATATTGACTTTTTTAATTGGCAGTTTCCATGGGTTAGATTTTCGTGTGCATATTTTGTTAGCAATTTGTACATATTTGTACATATATAATTGTGATGGTGATCACAAAAAACAAATGAGTCTGTCGAATTGTACGCTTTTTGCAATTTTTTTTTCATTATGAAAACAATTGAACGAATTTTAAAAATAGAATAACAGGTAGATAAATTGGTCGAAAAATTTTCTAGGTTTGCGCTCCACAAAACTTCTAGCATTTGACGACACATTTTTATTTATTTATATTTATTGACTCCTTTTAAAATTTTTGTAAAGGTAATGCAGAAAAAATTAGTGTGATTAATTGTGATTAAATTTTATAAAAAGGATAATTGGTTATACAAACATATAGTCTTTATATAAATACTATATACCTATCCCCCGATTTACACGATACTTATTTTACACGTTTTCGCTTTTACACAGTTTTCCGAATAAGCTTTTTTTAGTTTTAATAACCGATTTTATTACTATCTCTCATAATGTAAATATTTCTGCTTCAAACATCGAATCGGCACAAATAACTTCGAGTGATGAAAGTGAATTCGAACCTTCGATTCCCAAAAAAAAAATGGGAGTAATTTCTGATAGTGGTAAAGGATAATAAAACACCTTTGGTTTTATTTTTTACTTTTCAGTTTAATGTATTGTAATTAAATAATAAGACAGTATTTCCGTAATATATTAAATATTTTAACTTGTCAATACATTAAGTTTTATTTCTGTGTACACCTAAAAATATTGAAAAAAAATCACAATTGTTAAATAGCAAATTTACGCATTTTCTGCAAGTTTTTCGATTTACACAGTTTCCATTTGAAAATTTTAAGTTTTCGATTTACACGTTTTTCTCAGGAACGTATCTACCGTGTAAATAGGGGATAGGTGTACTTATAATAAAGATATAAATAGTTACTTACAAACATATAATTAATAGGAGGATATAATATTATATATAAATAGATAGATATAGTATCTACGTTTCATTTATATTTTCTATGTCATCTCACTGTTATGTGTTCCAACAGCTAGGCCGCCGTCGGAATCCGTCGAGTTCACGTTCACAGACCCCACGGGTCGCATTGTGGGGGGAAAACCCGCCGAGGAAGGCAGCGTGCCCTATATGGTCGCGATGATCATCGGAGAAACTGCGAGGATATTCATGTGCGGAGGCTCCCTCATCAGCCAACGACACGTGTTGACAGCTGCTCACTGTGTAGTTTCGGTGTATAACTCTGGATCCCTTCTCAGGTGTGTACATAAATTTTCATATTATTCCCAGGATATATATGGAAATAAGTTGTATGTTTTCCATTCCGGAATCATCTGGGCAAAGTAATTAATTTCAGCTTCCATCGACGCGGAAATGAAATCGCTTGTGATATAAGGTGGCGCAAAAGTAATGTCATAATTTTAACTTGCTTGTAATTTTTAGAAATGGCGCCAAATGTCACTGTGTTTTGACATTTATTATGTAGATATTTAGTAAATTTGTTGTCAATAAACGAATAAGTATATCTATATGTCTAAACATCAAATCGATGTATGACGGAGTAACTAAAGTAATTTTTATTTTCAAATAATTCTTATTAATAAAGCATAATAATTTCTTTGTAAAATTCCACGCAAACGAAGTACGAGAATAAACTACGAGTGTTATACTAATATATGAACAATAAATTTAAAATAAATAACAAATTTTTCTAAGATATCTTAGACCTTTCTTTTTGTAGTTTTAAAACTAAACTTAAAAGTATATTATTCAATAAAACATTTTTTAGTTCATTGAAATGATTGTTTTTAAAAAAACCAATTGTTGAGTCTCTAGGCGCTTTTCTTAGTCGGTAGGTTTATTTGCGCAACAACACAGGTGGGAGTATTGGCCACTCCGTTCCACCAGCCTTTCAACGCTCGTGGCGACGACGTTTATGCCTTTTTGTATTCAGCAGCTTTCCTAAGGCACGGTACAGATGTTTCGGTAGCACTATAGTTAATGTGAAGAGTTTTCCATTAAGCGTTTTTTCATGGCCTTCGTTTCTGAGAGTTTCTTGTTCCCAATGCTTTATGTGGCAGTGACATTACTGCTACGAGTTAAAACATATTTCAATTTTGTATCTATTTAATTTTAATCTTTCTCCATTCTTTCTTTACAATTTATTTTTCTGTTCCCTTGCATCACTCATTCGTTTGTAATCTTTTACATATCACCTTTTTTCTCTTACGTACGTTCCTGGTTTTTTTTTATTTAAAATTTTAATTTTTTCACTTTTACTTTTATTTATTTATTCATTAAGCAATTTTTTATTTGACCACATCATGCTATACCCGACCGCTCACTTATATTATTTAATCTTATTACTATTGACAGTCTGCAGTGCTACTTGTTTGCAAAATCTGTGAAATATTAAGCGACTTTTATCTTCACCTATGAGGGAGGCGAAACTCTCTTCACCCGGAGTTGCCATAATTAACAATGATAAAAAAGGGGATGACAGTAAAATTTATGTATTGAAAATAATTACAGCTCTCTACGTATAGTCGTCGGAACAAACACATGGGACTCAGAAGGCCAGCTTTACGAAATCTCCCACAACTTCACCCACCAAGAATACAATTCGAAAACGATACAGAACGACATCGGAATGTTGGTCACATCGTCTGACATGAAACTATCTGATACTGTGAAGTTGGTCCCCCTGAGTTATGACTTCGTCGGTGGTAATGTCAACTGCCGTGTTGCCGGTTGGGGAAGAGTTTTGGTAAATATTATTCACAGGGCTGTTCCATAAACAGACGTAAAGAAAAAAAATATTTTTCGACACGAACTATTTCAGTTTAAAATTAGTTAGTTCCATTTTTCTTTCGGTTACAAAAAGAAAACAGAGAAATAAATATTTGAAAAGTAAATATGGAGTGATGAACAAGTGGGCAGGTAATATGGCATGTAGAAGGGATATCCCGTGGGGTTTTAAGTTTCCTGGGCCCACGGGCCAGAAAATGCAGTGCTGGACGTCCATCCACAAAGTTCCTCTTCCACTTGGTCCTATTAACAATCTATGGCTGTACAAAGACTTGTAGTAATGCTTCTACTATAGTAACAGAGAGAATATTACGGCGTTTATTAAATTTGGAATTTATTTATTAGGAAAATTATTTCTATAATGCAAGACTCACATTTTTTTTAATAATTTCTGTGAAGTTAGGCAATATCTGTTACATTTATCAATTTCGAACCGTAATTAATTTATGGGACATATCCTAATCTTTCTGTAAGAGTGCTACATACATGAGAATAATTCGTTTTTAAAAATAAAAAGAAAATGTAATAAAGGCGTATCTATTAGCAATTAATAAGAGAAGTTAGATTCTTGTTTGTATCAAATAGGTTCTCCTAGCTTTATCATCCCATGTAAAATATTTAAAGACATGAATGTGTTGCTCATTTGTCAGAGAATATATTTAAAGCTTTTAAACTTATTTACAATCAAACTTTATAAACTGATAACTCTGCAAAACAAATTGTTTGTAATGAAATACGGCAGCCTTCTAAATTTTAGCAGCACAATGTCTGCAGATACAGATAACTAATAATTAATTTCAATCTATAGTTGTCTGAAATTTGACAACACTTTTGCTTGCACAGTGTGGACTTATTTTTGAAAAGAGTGTACCAGACATTAATAAAAAAAATTAGCAATACATTCACAACTGTAAGGCTTTTAGGCCTGAACCAAAATTTGTTAAAAGGTTTAATTATTTTTTTTTCATTTCACAGGCAAGTGGTAAACTTTCGAGCACTCTATTGGAACTTTACGTGACGACAGTTGATGCAGATGAGTGTATTGAGGACGTACAGAAGGTTGCAGCTGCAATTGGCATCCGCCCGCCCCCAGTCCTTCCAGAAATGCACCTCTGCGCCTTCAACTCCAAAGGACACGGAAGCTGTTACGTAAGCAACTTACAACCTATTTCCTATTAATTGAAAATGACGACATCAATGACAAACGTGAAATTATTAGCGTAAATTTGTTGTAAAGTAAAGCGGAGTTTTGAAAATCAGACAGCCGTGTTCACAGTGACCAATTTAGGTATGTACGTTCAGAAAGTATAGTGTCAAATTTAAAACACACGAGGAATCTAGGAGCATAACTAAACTATCAAGATGTTAAACTGGTGGAAATATGAAGGTGCAAGATTAGGGTTATATGGCGGATGCATTATCACTTCGCAAACTCTCATAATTTTTGCTAAGTCAATAAATACCCGACTCCCTGCTCATCTTTAGATGGTATTTCTATTCTGTTTCCAGGGTGACAGCGGCAGCAGCTTGGTGGAGGTCGACAGCGGCAAGCAGGTGGGACTGGTGTCGTGGGGTCTACCGTGCGGGTTAGGTTCTCCGGACATGTTCACACGCATCAGCGCCTTTGAGCCCTGGATCGAGGAGAAACTCGCGAAGTCCGTCGACATTGAATAGTGACGAACAGTAGACGAATAAATGCTAATAGTTAGCAATTTACATAATATTTTGTTTTATATTTCTCCTTTACTGTTTTAAATCGAGGCACTGTGTATTCGAGGGCATTTATATAAAGACTTTTACAGAAACATCTATGGCAATATTTCAGTCGAATTCTGTATCTTACCATTTACTCTAATTTGAACAATAAGACCCTCCAGAGGGTAAAAATTAAGTCATGTACTTTTTTGTATCGCAAATGTGTCTTTAGGTGTTAATAGAAAGAATACTTTAAAAAAAAAAAACAGTAAATAAATTTTGATATGAGCCAATTTTCATTTTAAGTAAGAAAAGGGCCAATATTTAGCCACTTCCGCACATGCAATAGTAGTCGTGCAACAAAGTGCACCTTATTATCTGTGTATGGCACTAATCGGTGTAACATAACTCCTGAAGATGCCCCGTGGAGGGGTGAAACACATGTTGAGTGATTTAACGGTGGTAGTTGTGTAATTCGCATTGTTTGCCGCATGCGCAAAAATAAGCGGGTTGGCGGGCGGTGCACTTTGTTGCACGACTACCACTGCATGTGCGGAAATTCCATTAAACAATTTTCAATTTTCAACAAGCGTATGTTATGAATAAATGCGATACATTTTAAAATTTTATTTCCATAAAAATATGCAAGGCAAGCCGTAACGAAATTGTGACGTTTATGGGTCTAACACAGTGTCAATAACAATAGCAAAAAGTTAATTAAAGCGTTTTTAATTTGATAATTTTAATGTCATAGATGTACCTCGCTCAGGTCGCCCAACTATAGAGAATGGTCGCTATTTTTGTTAAAATTGTAACGTAACATTCGACCACGATCACAAGATAGTTTTTAACCTATTTTTAAAAAGCTGAGTAGACAAAGTCTCCATATTTTGGTACCATAAGAGCTCAATGAAATAAACCAAAAAAAAATATTTGTGATTATTTATTCAGACCTAATGAAACCGTACCATTTTTAAGATATTAATAAATGATGATTCAAAGTGGTTCGTGTACGACAAGTGCGTTCGAAAAATGTAGTCAAACAACGATCAGGCTTCACAGGCTGGCAAAATCTTGGTCAATTTTCATTAAGGTGATGCTGTTTGTATAGAATGTTAGAAAGGCATATGATGCGCACTTGAAGGCATGCGGAGGACCCGTACTTCGTGAACTTGTGGTGGTGAAATGAGATAAACGGATGCTATTGAGAAGATCCTAATTTATTGTTCACACAACCACAAAGGTAGGCGCGTCGGAACGAGAGTTTATTGTGGCGCGCTTGCGTGTGCGCTGATGTGCCGCCGAACCCAGAGTGCGATGAGACGCGCGCGCCGAGCGACCGGGGATCCAGGCTGCTGGCTTCCGTCAATGCGCTAGGGCGCGCATGTTGCCGCCGCGGACAGGACAGTCCGCCGTAGTGGGACTGTCCGCCATAAACTGAAGACAGTCAAAGTCGCAGTGTGTTGTTAAATACGGGCAATACATGATCGATCATTGTGATGATATCTGCTTGAGAAGTCTATGCTTTCTTGCGAGTGTCTATGGAACATTATGATGATGAGATCTGATTGGCCGAGATCACAGGTTGAGGGCGTTAGCTTCGCCTAATTTACGTTGACTAGTCATACGTTGGGCACCACGTGACATTTACGTTCACCCGCTTATCGTACTTTATTGACTAACGCTTCCGCTATTAGCAAATTCGCATCGTCTTCAACGACTCTCAAATTGCCAGGTTATGCAATACATTGTATAAAAAATACAATGAGAAAGATAGCAATATCGTCAAAACCTGCAATGCACATACAAGTTAATGAAATGGACGAAATTGTACCTCCATTAGTAACCAATACAATAAGTTATTAAAGCGATGCTTATCCCGACAATATGCAATGGTGCTATCTCTACTACATTAAATTAAACTTTCGAATTCCTGAAGAAGAACGCGTTCTAGATCTATCTTTTTTTATCAACGGCTAGGAAAAATATCGGTAAATGTGCACCCTTATATAGGATGTGTGACCTCCACAATTCATATATTAGTGATATTGATATATTCTCGTGTTCTCTCGTATCTTTTAAAAAACAATTTCGTTTGAAATTATTGAGTACATACAATGCAATTTAAACCATAATATAAATATATAAACAAACATAATATAAATATATAGACCATAGTCTTTGATCCCTGTTTAGTAATGTTTTTATTCTTATTTGTTTTTTCATTGTTTGACTATAAATCATTATATGTTCTCAGTGAGATAGTTATAAGGTAACAACTGTAACTAATTTTATATTTCTAAGCTTCTAAGTTTGTACTCTCTTACTGCCTTTTGTTACTGTCTATCTCCAATAAAGTAAATAATAAATAATAATAATAATAATAGGCTAAAAGAGCAAAGACAAGACAGAACTTTTCTAATTTTTTATTGCTTAAATTATTCAAACTGTAAAATATAATGTACTTAATATTCAAAGCATAAATAGGCAAGTAAATAATAAAATGATTTACGTTCTATAATAATGAATTAAAAAAATAGGTCATTAATCTATGCAAACAATAAAAACAAACATTTTAATGTTAATCCTGACACGAGACACGATAATGAATTTCCGATTATAATATTGATAATACAAATCATGCGATAACAGTGCGTAAAACTGACGAAGTTGTAATTTTCAATTGTGTATCCTATTCGCATATAAGGTTATTCACCTTATCTAGCTTTTCCATTTCCGCGCAGCATTTCACCAGTTCCCTAGAAAACAGTTATTTTGCTCTCCCTTCATCTCTAACAAGTCTCTATTTTAATGTTTTCACGATCCTCTGTGACTGGTACAGCCAACAGATGTGACCACCCCACTCCCATTATAATTATTAAAACAAACAAACTTAGCTAGAAACACAAGACGCTCAATAGTGTAAAGAAAATAATTAAATATTTAGATTTTTATTAATAAACAACAGTAACAATACTTAAGCATAAAGTTAAAAATAAATAATACTATATGTGTTTCGTAATGAAGTCCTGGTAGGCGCTGATCCTGACGAAGATGTCCGGCATACCGCGCGCGCAGGGGAATCCCCACGAAACTATTCCGATCTGTTGCCCAGTGTTCCGGGACACCAGAGCGCTGCCGGAGTCGCCCTGCGAAATGAAAAGTCGCATCTTCAATAGAATCCATGAATTAAATTTAAAACTATAACATTATATTATCAATAAAGATCGACTCCATTTGGGACTAATCCTCCACTTATGGCCTGGCCTAGTGGTTGAGTACTGTGATTGTTGAGACTTGATCATAATTCGCGGATCACTAGGAATAGAGTGAAGAAGAATATTTTGAGGAAAACTGTTCTGGGTGAGGTGAATAACAATTGCAATCTAATCCTTATAATTCCAGCTATGAAAACATTATACATCTAGTGTCAATTTCAAACAAGTTTTCATTTAAAATAATAGTTTTATATATTGTTTCGTTTCCCTTGCTACAAAAGACTTGCGACTCTACTCACGTTGCACATGCCGTGTCCGTACGAGTGGAAAGTGCATATCTCCAGCTCGGGATCCATGGGCGGCGCGAAGGGCGCCACCTGCAGCTTGTCGATGCATACCTGAGGATCCACCGTGCTCACATCCAGCAACTGCAGGTTATCGGGTATTCCCCACTGAAACACATTAAGTTTGTTTATAAACAAACTATTTACAAAATCGGCTCCACGACCTTCGTGCTTCTCCGTTTTGGACGCAGGCTTCGTATTGTCACGATAAATATATTTTGGAAAATTCCTCTTACAATATCGATAAACTGGCAACTTTTCGCCAACTATCCAAGCTTTATTCTTTCTCACCAAAGTATCTTTACCAATGAGCGTATTGGATCGTCTCTGTATGGAGTCCAAAGCTCCTAGCTGGTACTTCACAGATCCATACCAAGGATGGCTAAAATATTCTACACTTGACCGGACTTGTGCTACATATAGACTAAAAGCCGTCCTAGTGTAAAATACTGTCCATCCTTCCGTACACCTGCTGTTTAAAAACACAAACCGTAATCCATTTAAACATGACATTCTCCACGAAATTAGTCTGACTATAGATATGAGTCTTAGATTTGAGGTTAACCATCTTGGTATCAGAGCTATAGGAGTTTAATTACCGTGAGCATATTTAAAAGAATAGGTTGGTATACTCTACCGACTTTTACTATTCAACGTGAAGTGTACAAGAAAAGTTATTTGAGAAATTACGTTGGTCATTCCCCATCCGGTGACGAAGCTCTCCTCGCCGCCGCCGACCCACTCGAAGCTCAGCGGCACGGCTTGCACTCTCTCCGTGAACGTCAGGTCTTCTGTGAGGAACAGGACGCCGATGTCGTTCTTGATATCGATCCAGTCCCAACCGGGGTGATTGGCGTAGTGACTGAACTTGACAACAATATCATCGGAATTCCACTGATTTGAACCAACGACGGCTTCGAATGATCTGAAAACATAGTTAGTATAAGACTTTGGTTGACGGTGCTAAGAGCTCTAGTGTACCACGCACGCCCCGGACCGATTGCAACATTGTATGGTTTTTGTTCCGGTGTAGCAATTAGCCTGTTTAAGATTTCCATTATCAAGAGGATTGTGAGCAATGTTCTTTCATTAGACTACTCATACTTATCCAGAATAACTCAAAAGGATTATATCCATTAAAACGATAAAAATAAACCCGACATGAAGAAGAGATTAATCTTTCACCAGATGGAGCAGCTTGCCCGACCAACGCTGTCGGGAGAAAGGAATGTGTAGAAAATGTTTCCCGTGGTCTTGAAGACGAAGCGAACTGAGCGAAGGAGGAACATCTTGGTGGTTTTAGTCGGTACAAGTGTGGTGTGTCCAAAAGAATGTCTTCTTTACAAAACAGTTGCAGTTTGACTTAAAAACATAGACAATTGAAAGATAAAAAGGTCTTACGATATCAAGTCCCCCTCCCAGTCCACCATGGGTTCGATGCAGTGCGCGGCCGTGAGGATGCGACCCGCGGTCACGATGGAGCCGCCGCACACGAGGCCTCTGAAGGCGCGCCCGACCACCAGCGCCGCCATGTGCGCCGCGTACCCGTCGCTTGCCTCTGCGCCCCCCACGATGCGCGCGGAAGGATACCCTGAGACATAGAGCACACACACTCACACACCGCGCAGACGGATCCAGTTTTCTCTGGTTATTAGGTTTCGCTTAGAGAGCTAGTGAAATGCACTGTTTTTTTCGCTTACTGTCGTTTTGAATAGGTTTTTAATTATATAATAAAAACCATGTCATCGGAAAAATGACGGACGCAGGCCGCTTACAACCGATCTTTTTAGAAATCTGTGGACATCCAACTGCTGAAATGATGATGGAGTTAAAACAAATTTAAAACACATAAAATATCATATTTTGTAAATGCAGTTTCAGCCACATTAGGGAAGCCCGATGCGAAGTCCTCGAAGAGAACTGTTCGTCTTCTGATTCAAGTACCACTACGTATCGTACCTATGTAAGTTCAGGTCATTTGTCCTTTTTGACTTATTTTTGCGGCATTTTGTCCTTCCGGTTACTTACACAGGGTAGCTCTGCGGAAATCGATACAACTTTTATGTGCAAATAAGAGCCGCTCACGCAAGTCTGTATGAGATCCAGAAAATCTCTAAGAGAAGAAATTTGTGAAGAAAATATTATGACGGTATATATTCGAGTTATATATGACTTTTTGTCAAAGTACATAAGAATATATTTAAGAAGTATATAAAATTAAAACTTTTAAAACAATCGTATTATAGTGTACAGAACTTATTGAGTGATAAAAGACTTGGGAATGAATTGCAATAACTACTGTATTAAGAATATTGTAAAAGTGACCACAAAAAAATGTCTGGGTTTGTTTTGGCCACTTCTCAGATCGGGAACCCTCGTAGCTTTATGCTAAAGGACTCGTTAAAAGGCAGTTCAATCTGATTCTAGTTCCTATCAAATTGAGGTCTTGCATTCTTCTTATATCGTCCACAAATGACCAATTTAAATGTTCGTATGTGGACAGTAATGTAAATAAGTATATACCGCTCGCAATGCCGCCCAGCGTCGCCAACACTAGTAGTGCAGAGTACATTGTGACTGTGGAACTGTTAATGAGTCCAGTCGGACGGCGCGCCTTCTTATATGAAGGCAAACACTATCGCGAGCCGTCGCACGTTCGGTTCCGCAGACGCAACGCACCCGCCGCGACTTTGGAGCGGCCGATGTCTGAGATAAGGTGCAGCCGCCCCGAGACTCCCGAGCGAGTCGCTTGTTGAACTCGTACATTTCAGCAGCACCTCGACAGTTGATAGTGCTCGCAGATAACAAATAATAACAAGGGATAGTTCAATGTCCTATTTCGTGTGTAAACAGAAACAAAATTCTATTGTTCGATTCGTAATGAGCATTTAAACATGTTTTTTTTCATACGCGTTTACTACTATTACAATTTTTTTATTTTATATTGTTTTTATCAATTTATTCATTTGATTTTGATTTCATATTTTTATACCCTGGGTTCTGAGGGCCTCACGTTCTCCCACCATGTTTATGGGCATTACATATATCAAGTTAAAAAGTTTTATATCTATTTACATTTATTTCTTCTTTCATACTTAATGGTTTTATTCTCTCTTCTGTCATTCGTCACAAATTCTTTCACTCTTTTATTTTATTTTTTTACATAAATCTTTAATTCTTTCCTATTTAGTGTGTAAATTTCTTTTAATTTAATCTTTTTAAAATGTTTGTGTATTTGTTTTTAAATAACATGTTTTATTTTAAGCTACGCGTTATTGCTATTCTGGTTTTAGCATCTCAATTTGAATGGGATTCGTCACGAATATACGGATGCGGTGTCAACGGATATTGAAACCACTGTTGATTTTAAACAGTTTGTTACAGCAAGAGGTATTATTTTTTCGCATAAAATGCATTTATATGCTGTTACATTGCATGTTGCTGTTTTATATGTATAAATTAATATTTTAACCTAAGAAATTTATAAAAGGAATAGACGTTGTGGAATTTTTAACGCAATGAAAATATTTGAACTTGACGTGGCACGGTACATTTCAAGTGGCTTGGGGTTGTGGAAACGCGCTAATGGCTCAATACTTACGTTTATAACAGACATTACATTTACATTATAAATTCTGGTTTCGATCTTACAACTTCATTCTTGTAATATAATTGAATTAACTTCCCAATGTTTGTATCATCTCGCACTCCAATAGGATAAGTGTTGAAGAAATATTATTAAAATAAATACCTTTAAATTTTTTTTAAGTAAAACGGTTTTTAGATACCCATATTGTGGTGGTTGTGGTAAAATATGTACCTAGTCCGCCATATTGGAACGGCGTCCATCTTGAATTTTAAATTTTGACATAATCATCGTGTTTTACTAGTGTAGCCCTTTCATTTGATACCCATATTGAGGGGGTTAAGGAAAAATATGTAATCCGCCATTTTGTATCGGCGGCCATCTTAGATTTATAATGTTATTGATTACATTATATTGTATTGTCATCTAAATTAAATGTGTGTACCAAATTTCAGATCAATCTGACAAAGGGAAGGTGCTTAAATTTCAATTTCTAATTTTGACCCAAATAAATTCCGTACAGGTCGAACTAAATAAAACTGTTTAAAAATAATGTCATTAAGTAGCTAGCTATAAGTTGGTGTTCAGCATTTCGTCTGTGTTCACAATTCCATTATTTTGTATTCTTTTTATACTACTTAATCTATTATTTATTACCTTTCTTTTAGTTTTATAATGTTTTAAATTTTATAAAGCTGTTCTGACCCTTCACCGCAAGACATCTCAGGTTTTACTGTCAGAGGAGCGAAATGTGTACACACACGCACACACGCACACATGCTTAAAAAACCTTCGGTCGTTAAGATCGAATCTATTCGTACCTCGCATCAATATGAACGCATCCTGTCCACTGGCCGCCTGACCAGTCGCGGGATACCGTACGGCTGTATCCCACCACCATCATGGGAGTAC
The DNA here is from genome assembly GCF_028537555.1 of Battus philenor. Classification (NCBI taxonomy): domain Eukaryota; kingdom Metazoa; phylum Arthropoda; class Insecta; order Lepidoptera; family Papilionidae; genus Battus; species Battus philenor. The sequence continues at coordinate 14,237,135 of NW_027181673.1, read as the reverse complement.
CGACAACCAGAGTAAAATCAGACCAGGCCTTCTGCCTATTGCCTTTAACCCTTAATAGCCTGATTTACGAAAGTGATTTTTTTTAATATTACTGTGTTTGCTTGAGGGTCTAGATGAAGGGAAAAATAGATTTTTTTTTAATTTCGTTGGAAAGAATATTATACAACAGTAAAATTCGTACAGCCAACGTATAAAAAAACTAATAGTAATGTGAATATTCGGTTTAAAAGATTGGTATCAAAATTGAAACTCTAGGCTATTAAGTGTTAAATTTTAAATATATTTTTGATACCAATCCGATTTATGATCTCAATTCAAAATTGCAACTGGGGCCGCTTGCTCTCGTATCTAAGCTTTAGTTTATATCACACAGTATGTAAATTCGACTTATTTGTATGAATGTATGCATTTAATTCGTACAAACAAAGAAGTTTTGCTAATGTATTTTATTATTATTATAATTAGAAGTGCATTATCTTGTCTCGTGTCAGTATTAAATTTAAAATATTTGTTTTTCCATTTATAGGTTAAAGACCTATTTTTCTTTTCGAATCATTGACTTAAAACGTGAATTGCTTAAGTTGAATGTACGTATCGACTAATGTTTCGAATGTATTCCAGCGGTCGATGATTGTTGAATCTTCGTTATCAAATACAAATTGTGAAGGTTGAATAATTAACACAACCTACAACTGCTTTAGATAGGAATGTCTAATTGAACATTTAGTCTTCCTATCCAATTTTAAATTAAAATTACAAAGTTATTGGTACTTGATATTTACATTTGCGTGGGAGAACACAGGAATGCTCGCTCTGGATCCGTAATCCTAGGGTCAAGGCCACCTGAGGACACGCAGCCTGATCGCAATTTAACAACTGAGCGACATCAAAGTGTCTCATCCGCTTCACTAAAGTTTTATATAGCCTGCCTCCTGTAACATACCCTATTACCATAAAAGGAACATATAAGGCTTGTTCTATATATACAGATTTAATATGATAAAAAAATCATTTATATGCATTACAACACCCGGCGATAAATATTGCACATCGACCTTTGGAAAGAGACAATCTTTAAAGGGAATCAGGCGTTACCTTACGGAAGTCCATCCTAAGCAAGAAAAGGACCAATAGCCCTATTGGACTCTGTGTTTGGCACTAATCGGTGTAACATAACTCCTGAAGATGCCCTGTAGAGAGGTGAAACACGTGTTGAATAATTTGGCGGTGGCGGTTGTGTGATTCGCATTGTTTGCCGCATACGCATTTATCAGCGGGCTGGCGGTGCACTTTGTTGCATGACTACCACTGCATGTGCGGATGTGGCTAAATATTGGTCCTTTTCTTGCTTAAAGAGACAATCGACTAATTTCGGGTTCGTAGAGCGTTATCTCTGTCGCACGACTGAAAAAAATGTCAAATGGGTAATGTGGGACAGAGATAGTTTTTTTTTATTTTATTCATTTTATTTTATTCAATATAATTCAATAACAGTTTTCTTCTAGAAAACCTTAACCAAATTTTTCCATCTTGTAGGTTGACCGGTAGAAAGAGCACTTGTTGTATGCTATAAATATGAAATCAATTATGCTGACCATATAAAATAATAATTATAGTAGTATAAATATATAACTTATATGGAATAAAAACTAATAATAGTAATAATATAGATTAGTGATAGATATACTAAGATTGGAGATAAAGAATAAAAGATTTATGTTAAAATTAGAAATGAAATAATAATAAAAGAGTGATAGAATTTGTGACGAATGACAGAAGAGAGGATAAAAGATTAAGTACTCGTATGAAAGAAGAAATAAATGTAAATAGATGTAAAACTTTTTAACTTGTAACTCTTTTTAACTATGTAATGCCCATGAACATGGTGGGGGAAAGTGAGGCCCTCAGAACCCAGGGAATAAAAAATATGAAATCTAAATCAAATAAATAAATTAATAAAAACGTTGTAAAATAAAAAAAAAACTGTAATAGCAGTAAACGCGTATGAAAAAAACATTTTTAAATGCTCATTACGAATCGAACAATAGAATTTTGTTTCTGTTTACACACGAAATAGGACATTGAACTATCCCTTGTTATTATTTGTTATCTGCGAGCACTATCAATTGTCGAGGTGCTGCTGAAATGTACGAGTTCAACAAGTGACTCGCTCGGGAGTCTCGGGGCGGCTGCTCCTTATCTCAGACATCAGCCGCTCCAAAGTCGCGGCGGGTGCGTTGCGTCTGCGGAACCGAACGTGCGACGGCTCGCGATAGTGTTTGCCTTCATATAAGAAGGCGCGCCGTCCGACTGGACTCATTAACAGTTCCACAGTCACAATGTACTCTGCACTGCTAGTGTTGGCGACGATGGGCGGCATTGCGAGCGGTATATACTTATTTACATTACTGTCCACATGCGAACATTTAAATTGGCCATATGGGAACATTGTGAAAAGAGCCCAATTGGAGAGATATTAGAATCAGATTAAACTCCCTTTTAAGGAGTCCTTTATCTTAAAATCACGAGGGTCCATAAGGCACCCTGATCTGAGAAGAGTCCATAACAAATTCTGATGGCTTTTTTGTGGTCACTTTTACAATATTCTTAGCACTGCATTTATTGCAATTCATTCCCAAGCTCTTTCATCACTCAGTAAGTCCTGCACACTATAATACGATTGTTTTAAAACTTTTCGTTTTATATACTTCTTAAATAGATTCCTATTTACTTTGACTAAAAGTCATATTTAACTCGAATATACCGTTATAATATTTCCTAATTCTCTGGATTTCATACAGATTGCGCAAACAGATCTTATCTGTACATAAAGGTTGTATCGATTTCCGCAGATCTAACCCGTGTATGTAACCGGAAAGACAAAATGCTGTTAAAACAAGTAAAATAGACCAATCGACCTGAACTTACATTGGTACGATACACAGTGGTACTTGAATCAGAAGACGAATAATTTTCTTCGAGGATCCCGCATCAGGCTTCCCTAATGTGACTGAAACTGCATTTACATAATATGATATTTTATGTGATTTATATTTGTTTCAACTTCATCATCATTTCAGCAATAGGGTGTCCACTATTGGACATGAGCCTCCTACATAGATTTCCAAAAAGGCCCGTTGTAAGCTGCCTGCATCCAGTATTTTCCGATGAGCTTGTTCTTATTATATAATTATTACCCGAAGTTTGTGAGTGTATGTGCTCTATGTGTCAGGGTATCCTTCCGCGCGCATCGTGGGCGGCGCGGAGGCAAGCGACGGGTACGCGGCGCACATGGCGGCGCTGGTGGTCGGGCGCGCCTTCAGAGGCCTCGTGTGCGGCGGCTCCATCATGACCGCGAGTCGCATCCTCACGGCTGCGCACTGCATCGAACCCATGGTGGACTGGGAGGGGGACTTGATCTCGTAAGACCCTTTTATCTTTCAAGTCTATGTTTTTAAGTCAAACTGCAACTGTTTTGTAAAGAAGACATTCTTTTGGACACACTGCATTTACACCAACTAAAACCACCACGATGTTCCTCCTTCTTCACTTAGTTCGCTTGATCATCTGGCTACGAGAAAGTGTTTATCCACATCCGTTGACCCGGCAGGGCTGGTCGCGCAAATGTCTGGAGAAAGATTAATCTCCACTTCATGTCGCCTTTGTTCTGATTCACGTTATCCTGTTTGAGGTATTATGGATATCTAAAACTTATTTAATTAAACAATTTTGGTCCAGACAATTTTAATAGGCCTAATTGCGATTTTATACTTCAAACTTCGTTTCCAATCTAGGGAATAAAAACCTTCAGATAGTGCAATCTGCCCAGGGCGTACGTGGTATATTAAGACCTTTCATGGGCGAGCGCAGTCTTATGCTAATAATGTTTTCAGATCATTCGAAGCCGTCGTCGGCTCAAATCAGTGGAATTCGGATGATATTGTTGTCAAGTTCAGTCGCTACGTCAATCACCCCGGTTGGGACTGGATCACGATCAAGAACGACATCGGCATCCTGTTCCTCACTGAAGACCTGACGTTCACGGAGAGAGTGCAACCCGTGCCGCTGAGCTTCGAGTGGGTCGGCGGCGGCGAGGAGAGCTTCGTCACCGGATGGGGAATGACCAACGTAATTAATTTTAAATGACACCACCAATAGCCGTGATGCCAAGTTGGCCAATCTCAGGTCTAAGTCTCATAGTGAAACCAATTTCGCGGGGAAAGTTATGTTTAAGTTGGTCAAAGTTTGTCTTATTAAACAACAGCTGCAAGGAAACACTGACGCTGCCACCCTATAAGCTCTTCAGTTTCTAATGAATTGAAAGAAGAAAAATATTCTGCCCTAATGTTGCTTATACTCGTATCTGAAATAAACATATGGATTCATTAACAGACTTCCAATAATTAAATCTGTTAAAAATTGTATCTAAATTGTAGTAGTGTGTAGTATATTAAATCAGAGGTTCGTTTAAGGTAGCTCCGATCCCCAGCAAATTACAGGAAAATAGATTGTGATGGTATGGCCATATTCAACGAAAACCAGATAACCACGTGGTAAAAACTGCCTTAAACCTCCCAGAATACCCAAGAGGGAGAAGGCGTCCAAAAGCTACGTGGTGGTCTAATATCGGAAAGAAACTGGAAACCCTTCAACTTGATGCAGAGACATCCCAGGACAGAGTGGCCTGGCGCAAATTGATACGGAGACCCGACCCCAAATAAAGGGAAAAGGGAAGGAAGAAGAAGAGAAAAATTGTATCTAAATAATACAAGGGCTGTATTCAAAGCAATTTAGCATTAAGAACGAGTCGATACGATTTTGATTAACAGTTTTTTTTATAAACAAACCAAACGTGTTTCAGTGGGGAATACCCGATAACCTGCAGTTGCTGGATGTGAGCACGGTGGATCCCCAGGTATGCATCGACAAGCTGCAGGTAGCGGGCCGCGCGCCGCCCATGGATCCCGAGCTGGAGATATGCACTTTCCACTCGTACGGACACGGCATGTGCAACGTGAGTAGATTTTAAACGGAAACAATTAAGTACACTTATAGAAGTCGAATAACATTCACAACTTTTTATAAGTACCCAAAAGGAAGGGTAAAAGTACATAGAGGTATCAAATTAAATGTAAATGTATTTCATATTGTACAAGCCTTGTGATGTTTCCATTGCTGGAACACGTTTTCCCTCGTGAATATGACCACCACCGCCACCATGCTTTTTTCAAATCATTTATCTTATTATATTCTTCGCTTTCTGCCTAGCAGTCTATGATCAAGGCACAGTACTCAACCGCTAGCCTCTCGTTGATCGAAATTTTTCTCAAATGGAGTCGATCTTTGTGTATAATATAAAGTTATAGTTTTAAATTTAATTCATAGATGCAATTGAAGATACTTCTTTTCGTTTCGCAGGGCGACTCCGGCAGCGCTCTGGTGTCCCGGAGTTCTGGGCGTCAGATCGGAATAGTTTCGTGGGGATTCCCCTGCGCGCGCGGTATGCCGGACATGTTCGTCAGGATCAGCGCCTACCAGGACTTCATTACGAAACACATATAGTATTATTTATTTTTAACTTTATGCTTAAGTGTTGTTATTGTTGATTTTAAATAAAAATCTCAAAATTTAAACATTATTGTGTTATAATTTCCTACTAAGCGTCCTGAGTTTCAGTGTAATTGAAAGCTAAGTTAGGAAAAGTTTTAATAACTTGATAAGATTATAACTCTGTGAGATAACAGGAATGGAGTGGTCACGTCTGTTAGATGTGCCAGTCACAGGGGACCATGAACACATTAAAATGGAGTCTTTTGTTGGAGGCGAACATGGAGGTGGCACCTTTTTACTGGAGTACTGGCTGAATGCTGCGCTGAAATGGAAAATCTAGATAAAGTGAAAGTAAATCTTTGCCTCGTAAATATCGCATGAGTTGCATTATCAATATTATAATCGGAAACTCATTATCATGTCCCGCGTCAGGATTAACTTTAAAATGTTTGTTTTTTGCATAGATTAATGACCTATTTTATTGATTCATTATTTTAGAACGTAATTCACTTTATCTGGATTTACCTGCCGAATCATGCTTTGAATGTTTAGTATGTTTTGCTTTTTTATATTTTGAATCATTCACTCCATCAAAAAAAAGTATCTCTGGCCTTTTCTTTTTCAGCCAATTTAGTAGAGACAGCGTCATCACCTCATCATCTGACCACGCTATGCTGTCGTGCCATGATAATAGACTTTTTGCTGATGTTATAAACTAAAGCTCCACTGAACAACTGTAAGTAAAACTTATCATCTTTGATGTCATGACGCGAAGTTGGAATTTGTATTCTATTCATTATATTACGCTGATGTTGATTGATACATTTATTATCTGTAATAACTTTTTAGTTGTTTTTTTGTTGACATAATTGGTTAACAATAGTTAATTATTTTTAAGTAAGAAAAGGACCAATATTTAGCCACTTCCGCACATGCAGTGGTAGTCGTGCAATAAAGTGCACCGCCCGCCAGGACGCTGATAAATGCGCAAAATGTATTATTGATAGGTACAATGAAACCTCCTCTGTTTGTGGCACAAAAAGATCTGACCATCCAAATAGTCTTCGTACGAAAAAAAGTAAAGGATAAATATGAAGAAATCCTGTTCGAAACGAAAGACTTTATCTTTGGAGATAAAGTTAGCATCTAGAACCATGTCGAGTATTTTAAAATACGATCTGGCGGTCACTCTGCCAAACACCGATGAAAATGGCGACACTAGAGAGTAGCGAAGACACCAGAAACAACTGGAGCATGACTGCGACAATTCTGTCATGAATGTGAATTAAAAAAAGAAAACTTAATCAATATGTTCCAGTGTCGCAATTCTGTGTTCAAATAATAGATATTCCGCAGTGTAACGGCTGATTGAAAAGACAATTTCATAAAAATAACTAATTTATTAGTTTTATAAACAAAAAAAAAACTAAATTCTTAACTAAAACTAATAGGTAGGTAACTTTAATAAGTTAATAATATCCAATGTATCATACCTGTGTCGACAATGTTTTATGATAATAAAAAAAGTAAAATACGATCAAGAAACTTAATATAGCTAAACACAATACATGTTGCAACAAATAATGTGTTTTAAAGTTTATCAAAGTTAACATTTAAAAAAACTAATATTAAGTAAAAAAAAATAACAAATTCATGCAATACAGTTTATCAGAACATAAAATATAATTTTAATAGATCCCACTACCTGAAATTTAATATATCAATATGGCAAAACAAAGTCAGTAACGATACAAAAACAGCTAACATAATAAAACATGTAAAATAAACATTATGAATAATGTATTCGAATAAAATGTGTATATATACATATACTTTAAATAAATATATAAACAGTTAACGTCACGAGAGAGTAAGTTATATACACATATAAAACTATTGTAAATAAATATCAAAAGATATAAAACGTTTATAACAGTAGCACATATGCCCGATTGCCAAGAAATCGTAAATATAAAAATGAAAAAAAAAACTAATAATTTATTGACCACATAATGTTAAATGTTGTTTAAATAACACTTTAAAATGAAAGAAATCGGTCGATTAGTCAGTTTTAAAATAAATAAAGAGAAGTATCTTATTTACATGAAGTACCAATAATGTTAGTTTATGCTTACATCAATAGACACTCTTAATGAACCAGCATTAATTAATCAATTTTCTTGTACAATTTCTTCGCGGGCGGTATGTGCAGATCGTGCATTATACTGCAGTGTCTCTTCAGTTCGGAGTATTTCCTGAACTTTGAGTCGCACATGCTGCAGTCGGCGACGATTTTCCTCACTCTGTGCACCTGCCACTCGTGGTCCCACTTCTCTTTCAGCGTCTTGTAGTAGCCGTGGCAGAACCGGCAACGGAAACGAGTCGACGCTTCCTTCGCGTGCGCGTACTTGACGTGCTTGTTCAACATCGACTTGAAGTAGAACTCCCTGTCGCAGTACAAGCATAGCAGCGGCGAATTCTTGTTGTGATAATCCATATGTAGTATTATCATCTTCTTCGAGTTGAACTTCCTCTGGCAAAGGTCGCACTGGAAGTATTTGGAGCCGTGGATCTTCTTATGCTTGGAAAAGTTACTGGAGTCGCTAAAGGATTTGTTGCAGCTCGTGCATTGGTACAGGGTCAGCTTTGCGTGCTCGCGCAAATGCTCTTTGTACTTGTCTGTTTTGTTAAAGACCTTCGCCTGACAGACTTGGCACTGGATGGATAGGGATCCATTCTCATCAACTGGGTTTTTGGAGAGAGTGATTGTGACTATGTGTTCTATTAGATGTCTCTTTAGATCTCCGATCCGGTCGAAAGACTTACTGCACACGTCACACTTCTGCAATAAAAAACAAAGCATTCTTTTATTAGACTAGTAATCTAATTAGTTATCTTTTCATTAAGGGAAGTAGTTTTGTGTTCACGTACAGAAGTGATGCTTAAACTAACTTTGTTAACGTCACATGCCTGCACACATTGTTAAGATCCTTCGAAAAAAAACAAATAATCATTAAGCAGGAACAACACAGACATTATCTATTTCTAACCCTTGTTTCTTTTTCCTGTCAAAATCTCTAGATATTAAAAATTAATTTAGCCACAGTTTTGAAACTATGGTTTAATTTTGTTACTAACAAATTGTGATATTTTTTAAATTTCCAGAAATTATTCGTGAAACTTAAACCAGAACCAGCCGGTACATATCCACTGCAAGGCACGGGCCTTCCCCAAAAGATCGCCACGACGTCCGGTCTTACGCCGCCTGCATCCAGCGACTTCCCGTGATCTTTTTGTCGTCGGTCTGCCTAGTGGGAAAACACCTGTTACCCCCTGCTGTTGCCCTGGCCGTACTACTGTAGCCGTACCGCCAGATTTGTATGTATGGAGAGATGAACCAAAATCGCCGAAATGTGCGCAGATGACGCTGCTGCCCATCCGCTAAAAACTGTACTTTCGTACAAACAAGGGAGTAAATGGAATGGGCCTATGTCAGTTCCACACGGTGTATAGATGTGATGATAAAGACATCCAAAATTTTTGTCTGAACATTGAGGTAAGGATTATCAAAATTTAACAACCAGATATACAAAGATAACACGAGATATCATACCTTATTATATCTCTTTTGTTTTCTAGCAGCCTTCGAATGCAGCAGGAAAATTTTGTTTGAAATTACTCTGGAAATAATCGCGTCTGCATCGGTTTTGTTTACATCTTCCCAGTCATTATCCTCCGAAGCCATTTCCTCGTTAGCACGCGGGGGAGGACTGTATTCGGGGGATCGATTTCCGATGGTAATATCCGATCCGATTTCTAATTCTTTAACTCCACTCGCGTAGCCTTCGTGGCTGCTCTGGTGAGCTTCCAGATCTCTGTTATCACTCGCCGTGTATTCGCAGGTATCACAATTGTACTCCGAGTGGACCTTGGCAGCATGAGCCTTTAATTCTAATGATCTAGAGAATGTCTTTGTGCAATGCTCGCATGGATATTTCCTCATATGTATCTTGCGGTGCGTGCGTAACGTGAATTTGGAAGCGAACACTTTGAAACACTTGTCGCATTCCAAATCCGGATCTCCGTGTCCGAGGCAGTGCTTCTCGAATTTCTCCCGTGACTTCAGCTTCTTGCCGCACTGCGAGCACATGTATTGGTCATCTCTATCCGAGGGGCGCTCTGCCGCCTTGTTCCAGTGGTTCACCATGTGTTGCTTGAAAGTCGCTAGTTGATCAAATGTCTGTTTACATTTATCGCATTGATATTCCCTTCTCGTAGAATTTTCGTCAGTCTCTATAAAAAGAAAAAATATATAAGTAAATGTAAACTAAAATGTAGTAATGCCATATTTACTTCTTTTCTTCGTGATATGACAATTTTTGTCTGCAATAATTACTGTAAGTTAGATTTTAAAATTATTATTGTCAAGATTTCTAACAGTTTGTTTGCAGGAGATCTATATCAAAACACTGAATAATATTTTTTTATTAATTTGTCTATTATGTAAACTTCACTTGATTTAAATTTTTAGACAGAAAAGTTTTTTTGGAAATATATTGAAAATGTACAACAACATGTACACATAACATGTAATGCACTGTTACAATTGACGTTTAGAATATTTAGTTGATAATTTTAAACTAATTATTTATCATTTGTGTTCATTATTTAATTCTTTTTTATTCGCGTTATTATTAAAAAAGGTAATCAATATCATTTTTTCATTTATTCATTGTTGTGTAGTTTTAGGCATATGTACACATATATGCCTGTGGATATTATATATATATATATATATATATATATATATATATATATATATATATATATATATATATATATATGTGTATATATATACGAAGAGCGTCATTTTTGTAAACAATATTTGGAAATTCGTAATAAAACCTTTTTGGTAGGACGATTTGTGTCTGGCTGGTTTTGTTGTCATTATATACTCAAATTCAAAATCAAGCTGGTTGAATTTTGATTCGTACTATGTTACATTCATTATTTGTTTTCTTTTTGTCTAGTAATTTATAAATCCGAATAATTTGCTCTGGTCAGGCAGTATTTTTAAGTGAATTCAGACCGCCATATCAGTAACAACATAACCAAAGAACTAAAATATGAACATAAAACAGTTTTGACCCGGTTGACTAAAAATAATCATACAAAAAATGCCAAGAGGCACACAGAAACCGTGAAGTTATTGAGAACCAGCTGTTGCTATTGTTATGTAATTAGCTTTGTATGGAGCATATACTCACCGACACCTGATTCACAGTCAGTTGCAGCTCCCGGGATGCACTTCACCAAGGGATCGTTGACAGTAATCTTCTGAATGGTTTTTGCATCTTGGTTGTCATGGCCGATGAAAAGTATAGTCTTCTGCTGTTTATTAGGTAACTGTATGTCGGGTGACATGAGCTGCTTCAGTGCGGAATTTTCAGTCTCCGACTCCATAGAAACAAATCCCTCCTCCTGGGATTCCTTTTCTTCTATTTCTCCGACGGACAGAGATAAGAATATCTCACTCTCAAAAGCGTCACTTTCATTTAGTTCGTCTTGCAGCGGTGAATTGTCCTGATCGCTTACCTCGTTGCCTGACTTGCACTTTTTTAGATTTATTTCAACTTCATCAAATGAATCTGAACATTTATTACGAACGTTTCTTCGTTTATACTGTTTAAAAGGTTTATTTTTGTGTTCATTGTCCACAGAATATTTTGTTTGTGATTCATTTGTATTGTAATTACTGTTTAAGTAGGGATTTCGATCGGGATCTATCCACACCTTGGGGTCCTTCGGTGGGGACAAGACAAGCATTTTAGGAAGTGTTTCCACTTGTTTACTTTCAGGGTCCATCATTAACGTAGGTAGAAGCTGAGGATATTGGGCGTCATAATCTACGAATTTAACATTGCAAAGGCCTATGTATAATTTTGCCTCTTGGTTGTGAATGTCTATTACGCATATTTTTAATTTCATGAATAAATCATCGGATATATCGCAGGGTGTCAATATAGTTGCCCGGGATTTTGGTATAAACAGCACTGGACACATCATTTTCGAATCGTAAGTTACATCCTCGGAATCCATTTCTTATCAATAAATCTAGAAAAAAAGCAAGGTATTTTTAAACTATTCGTATGTGATATTAAAACCTCGAAATACCCAAATTATAAAATTTACTCACAAAACCAAGTCAGACGAGTTGATCAACAGCGGACGACGGCTCGCGAAAATGAATTCCGATTGGGGTACACGCAACTATTACCACTGAGTAACTTTCTTGTACCGCCGGCGGTGATAATGTCATAGCGAATCTTATGATTACCCACATTCGATCTTATATTTTGTTTTTGTTATATTTGTTAAAAAAAAACTAACGGGTAAAGTAATTTATAAAATATATATTTTTTAAAAAGGCCTGATCACTCTTCGCTTGTTTAAATGGCCAGTGTTAAGCAATTAAATCAAAAACACGATCTTTCTTCTAATTAAAAATTGCAATATTTTTTGTAGTATTGTATGTTATATAAATAAGTATAAAATGTAATATCTTCCAATATAACGATTATCTTAAATATTTTTCTTTTAAAAAGAAACTTGTATAACCAATAAAAAAATTAAAAATCGAATATATAAAGCAACACTTCATGTATGTGTTTTGATACTTGTAATTGCAAATAAACTGTCAAGAGTGTCTTCTATGAACTTTTGACAGATGTATATAGAAACTTATTTTTATTTTTCTTTAGGCTTTAGCTAACCAGGTTCTTTCTACCAGGTCCTTTTATTGGCTGTTTAATTGATTTTTCTATAGAGAATTGGCACCAAAGTGTTTTGAATATTTTGTATTGTGAATATAAAGTCCACCATATCGACATCGATGACGGCGAATTCGAAAAATAAAGTGATCCCTTGAGCGTAGCAGAATATACCCATGGATTTGTTGGTGGTTTGCAGAAAGTCCTCCTCAAACATTGGACAAAGAAGATTTAGTTCCGAATTGACGATGTCGATGATACGCAGCGTGTATCCGAACAACACCTAAACTAGTAACTTTAAATGTCAAATAGTTTATGCAAGTTTAATGTATAGTAAAACAAAAATAAATATTAATATGCAGTTTTTATTAACACTATTATATTTAATTACGACTGAAAATAATTTAAATTTTTGTGCTTATAACTTTTATTTAATACAAAAACACAGACAAAAATGCTTTACAATATTTCTGTTAATAACACACTTAAATTGTATACATACGCATATAAGTACTTTTACCTAACCTACCTTTTTATATAAGTGGGATTTTTACCGCTCCGGCATTGAAAATATGTATACTAGATGGCAAAAGGTTGTTGATAACGAAGGTGATTATATTGTTTATTAGAAATAAAAACTTGTTAAAAATGTAGTGTGAGTTTAACTTAAAATAGTGATTAGTACTTTCCGTTACCCCTGATATATTCTCACATTGATAATTTCGTTTTATACAGGGTGCCTGTTTGCAATTGTAAGTTTTAAAACAAGATTATTTAAAAAAGTTATAAACGGTGCGAGTTGGAAGCTGGAGCTTTTGGAAAGCGAGGGTCCAGTCGATCTTAAAAGAATTGAACTGGCTGAAAGCAGATTACGTGTAGATCAACAACTTTAAATAGGCAACAGAAGAGCTTTACGTGAACATCCAAGAGCGATTATTCATGAAACGTCAAGAAAGGGTCTGGAGTTCAATCCTTTTAAAATTCAAATTATTCATGATCTGAAAGATAGTAAGTTTGTGTAATTAAACAATGCTGGAGAGGCATTCCTTCTTCCCAATTCCTCAAATTCACTTAAATGGCCATGTTAACAAGTAAATCTCAACATCATAAACCATTGCATTGCCGTAGCGTAACTCTTTGGTGTGATTTACCCTCGAATGGGATAATTAGACAAATTTCTTTTTCTTAAATACTCCAGGATAGGTGATGAATGTCAATAGTGATAATAATTGACCCATCATTATGGATTTCAACCAAAAAACTGATCAGTAGCTTTTGGGATATCACGTTGCTACAAGGTCATAATGGATTTTTTTATCAAAAAGTTTACAATAACAATCCCCGACCTCTTGTGAATTTAAAAGAAAATGTTCGTCGAGAAATAGGTTTAATTATATCAAGTTTTTAGCAGCGTGTGGCGCTGAAAACAAGGCTCCACATATTGCGAAGAGAAATGTCCGAGATTGTGACGGAAAAAAGAAGACTAAATAAATTTTAAATAGAATTGAAAAAAATTATTGACTTTAAAAAAAACCTGTTCCTCCCAAGATAGGGGTGAAGGAAATAAAAAAAAATAAAAATAGGAAGCAAATCTTTTATTTTAAACTAACTGTGCAATTCTACGGAACCACTTTGATGACATGATTTTTAAAAAATAAAATCTGCGTTTAGATTTAACTATACAACGATTTTGTTTAAGCTACACGTCAACTATTATATTTTTCATTTTAGGTAAAAAAATGTCTGCCAATAAACACCCTTGTACATATCAAGTTTAAGTAACTAATTAAAAGTGTGATTTCTAAGTAATGAAAGATTTTATTGTAAATTTAATTGAATATTCTTTACAACATTTGTTACCATATATATATCAACTACAAAATTATCAATTAAACATTTCAAACATTATTTGTTACTCTGCATTGTTAAGTACAATATTCAGTAAGTTTCATATCATTAAATGAATTACAATATGTTGAATGAGGTAAAAGTATAAGATATTAAAAATATATATATTAAAACACGTAATGGTGGTTTCTTTATTTCATTAAGACATCTTGAAATCAAAAGAATGATTATATTGAAAAATTATCACAAATGTTTCGTATTAAACATATCGAAGCGACTAGTTAGATTCGCGACCCTGAGTAAACTACGAAACCAATGAACACTAAACACTTGGAACCACTTTCATTATTTAGTATTTTTAGTAGATTAATACAAACGTATGGACAAAAATACATTTGTTTCTGTACCCTAATCTAATAACAGTCGTTACAAATAAATTCAGATACGATAATTTCAACAGTCATGTCTAACAAAGTTCATTTTGCTAAATTCACAGGTTATATATATATAATATATTTTCTCTAACATAGTCAGAGCCTTAATATTTATTTACAATTTCTAGACGCAGGGGGGAAATCCTCACTAGGACGCCTAGGAATGGAGGGCCCAGGCAGTGTCAGACTCTTACTGACTAAACCCCCCCCCCCCCCGTCGGAAATTCAAAGGTTGGCAAAGACCACCATAAATTTAATTAGAATATGTGAGGATGTCTTTGTATATTTTGATATAAAATCTTATTATTACTGGTAAGATATCATACAGAAAAAAAACTTTGAATAATGTATTGTAACTAATAAATTTAAAATATATAACAATTGCAGATAAAAAAGGAAGGTAAACAAGTGTTTTTAAACTATATGAAACAATCAAAAGAGAAATGTCCATTATTGCCCGTTTCAATATAATAATTTCTTTACAAAATTTGGTTTGAAATTATGTTTCGTTAATACTTCTAAATTTTTTAAAAGACGAAAGAATTTTTTTCTCAATTACAAATCAAGTCAACACTCTATTACCGAAGAGCTTATTTATTTGATTTCTTTTAGGTCCTAGCAGTGTGTGCGCGTATGTAACGTTAACAAAATAATTTTTGGTTTTATTTCAGTACGGCAACTCAAAAATACTTGCCTAAACCACAAAATAGAATTTTAGATGAAGGCATGCTTTACTTTTTAACGTAGAAGGATGACGTCTGGAGTAAGTCTTGCAACCGGATCGGAGATCTGAAGAGGCATCTGATAAGGCACGCAATCACAAGCACTCTCTACAAAAAACCCAGTGGATGAGAATGGGACCCTGTCCATCCAGTGCCAGGTCTGTCCGGAGAATTACATCAATAAAGCAGACAAGTTCAAAGAGCATTTGCGAAAACACGCGAAACTGACCCTGTACCAATGCACATATTGTAACAATTCCTTTAGCGACTACAGTAATTTTTCCGAATCTAAGGAGATCCACGGCTTCAGATGTTTCCAGTGCGACTTTTGCAAAAGTAAGTTCAACCCGAAGAAGATGATAGTGCTCCATAAGGATTATCATAACAAGAATTCCCCACCGTTTTGCTCCTGAGACAGGAAGTTTCGCTTCAAGTGGATGTTGAAAAATCACTTATAGTACATGCACGCAAATGAAGCGTCCACTCTGTGGCATTACCTGTTCTGCCACGGCTACTACAAGATGCTGAAGTAGAAGTGGTAGTACTAGTGGCTCGTGTACAACGTCAGGAAAATCGTCTGCGACTGCTGCGTGGGCGACTGCAAATTAAGGAAATACTCGGAGAAACACTGTAGCATGTTTTTTTCAAGAGATTTCTTTTATATGAAAATAAATCGACTTTCATTAGTCAGTTTTATTAAATATCTATGATGCGGACATTATTTTGCACGAAGCTATCGGTGATGATTTTCCTGACTTTGTGCACGAGCCACTTGTGGTTCCTCTTCACCTTCAGCATCTTGTAGTTGCCGTGGCAGAACCGGCAACGCACCCGATTTGACGCTTCATTTGCGTGCATGTACTGGAAGTGATTTTTCAACATCCACATGAAGCAGAACTTCCTGTCTCATGAGCAAAACGGTGGGGAATTCTTGTTATGATAATCCTTATGAAGCACGATGATCTTCTTCGGGTCGAACTTACTTTTGCAAAAGTCGTACTGGAAATTTCTGAAGCCGTGGATCTCTTTAGATTCGGAAAAATTACTAGAATCGCTAAAAGATTTGTTATAAAATGCGTATTGGTACAGGGTCAGTTTCGCGTGTTCGCGCAAATGCTCTTTCAACTTGTTTGCTTTATTGAAGTAATTCTCCCGACAGTCCTGGCACTGGATGGATAGGCTCCCACTGTCGTCTACTAGGTTTTAGTAGAGAGTGCTTTTGATTGCGTGCCTTGTCAGATGCCTCTTCAGATCTCCGATCCGGTTGCAAGACTTACTCTAGAAGTCATCCTTCTACGTTAAAAAGTAAAGCATGCCTTTATCTATAATTCTATTTTGTGGTTTAGGGAAGTATTTTTGAGTTGCCATACTGAAATAAAACCAAAAATTATTTTGTTACCATTACAGACGTGCACACACAGCTGAATCTTAAAGAAATTAAATAAAGAAGAACTCTTAATTAGCACAATGGTGACTTTAAACATTTCTAAATAAGAGAAATTTCTTTCTGAAATTGAAATCTGTAAACGTATTACCAAAACATAATTTTTCCCGAAATTTCGTAACGAATATATTATTTTGTAACATGCAATAAATACAATTTCTTTAGAAAAGCTTAAATGTTTCTAAATTCAACATTAAACTTACTAGAAAATATTTTTCTTACCATCATATTTATTAAAAGTTACTTGTGTCGTTTACAAACTATGCAAATCATATATTTGTTAAAACACTTGTTTCTAATGTACATTTCTGACCAAAACTATATCAAAATAGTCTTAGACCAAATAATTCCTGCTTTGATCACGAAGTTAATATTCAAAATGTATTCCATATCGTTTAAGTAACGATAATAAAATTTTAATACCAAAATAGACAAAGATAACAAACAACTTAAAGTCCCTAATTAAATTTCTTTTGTTTTCTAGCTACGTTTGAATTAAGCGGAAAATTTTTGTTTACCATGACGGGCGCCGTCTGTTATTTCTGATATGGTTTCCAATTCTTTATTATCACTCGCGTAGTCTTCGTGGCTGCTCTAGTGAACTTCCAACTATCCGTGATCATTGGCTGTGTATTGGCATATATCACAATTATACACCGAGGGGGTCTTGGCGGCGTGGGCGTTTAATTCTAATGATTTAGAGAATGTCTTTGTGCAATGTTCGCATTGATATTTCCTCATATATATATTGCGGTTTGTGCGTAGCGTGAATTTGGTAGCGATCACTTTGAAACACTTGTCACATTCCAATTCCGGATCTCTGTGTCCGAGGAAGTCCTCCTCGAATTTCTCCCGTGTCTTCATCTTCGTCCCACATTGTGAGCACGTGTATTGTTCATCTTCATCCAAAAGTCACAAAGGCCTTGCTCTTGTGATTTACCGATTGCTGATTGAATGTTGCTTGTTTATTTAATATCAGTGTACATTTCTCGGATTGATATTTTTGGGACATATTTTCGACGGTCTCTATAAAAAGAAATAAATTAAGTAGTATTAACAATGTACCAGTGATTTTGTTCTTTAGTTTTTAGTCAAATTTCGTCTGTAAAAACTATTGGACAGATATTAAAATATCAAACATATGACATATTGTGTATTTGTCTATATTACTAATGTACTGCATGTATCTGACCTATATTTGAAATTGTGAAAAGAATATATTAAACTTACTGAATTAAATGAAATTCTACATAATACGTATTTAACAAATGACAAATTAATTACAAAGTGCACTTCGAAAATTATTGGACATGGCAAACTTTTTATTAAATTATTATTAAAAAAAAATTGCCGTGTCGATATAAGCTAAATTTATTGTGTATTTTATCCAGATTCTATTATAATTAAATGTATAGCTTTACATAAAGAAGGACATACGTGTAGTGGGATGAGAACGCACAAAGAACAAAACAGAGACAGGTAACAAGGAAAACAAAACTACCTACCTCTACTACGATACGACAACTAACGAACGTGTTTTGCGCGTATCATTTAACATATAGTGCAAAAACTCACCAATAGATGTATCAACGTCAGTCACAACCTCCGAGTTGTACTATACCATGGGGTCGTTGATAGCAATCTTCTAAATTTCCTTTCCGACATTGTCTTCTTGGTCTACAAAGAGTATTGACTTCTGCTGTTTATTCGATAACTATATGCCAGATGACATAAGCTGCTTCATTGCGAAATCCCCAGTCTGTAACACCACAGATAGAACTCATTCCATATTCTTTGACCTTTCATTGATCTCTCCAGCCGGTTGGGACAAAACTACCTCACTTTTAAAATCATTATTTTCTTTATATATTTCTGCTGGCTTACCTCATTGCTTTACATGTACTTTTGTAGTTTAATTTCTACTTCATCAAATGTCTCTAAATATATCTTGCACATGTTCGAGGTTTATTATTTTTAGTACATTTATTCATGTTCTGATTATACGTACAGTTTCACTGTATACCATTCTGGTAGGGACATTCTTTCCGGGTCGTAAGGTATGCCGTGAAAGTTCACATTATTTTTAAATAAATCTGAAGATAAGCATTATTATGATATTTAAATTGAATTGTATAAAATAATAGAACATAGGAATACAAAAATTATTAAGTTCACTTACACAAGTAAATCAGATGAGACGATGACCTGGGAACGACGGCTCGCTGAAATGATTTCTGATTTGTGTGTTTGACAGAACTAGCTCTCATCTATTTATATTCATATTCGTACCCTCAGCAGTATTAATGTTGTAATATTTACCCACATTTATCAAACATTTTGCACGTTACCTTTGTCAAATTTGACTAGAACATTAAATAAATATAAGAAAATCAATATTTTTAAACGGTTTGGTCTTCGAATGTATAAATGGCCAGTATTAACTCTGTCAACTTTATACATAATTTATTATTATTATTATAAATAAACGTTTTATTAACTTTGTCGTAGTCTGTTTTTTATTATACATTCGTATATACATTGGTAGTTTATTTATTTTTGCGAACGAATTGAATTTACACTCTGTTTTTCATTTATCTGTCAAATACCGAAGTGTGAAAAAAATTTTGACTACTTAAGAATACTCTTAAAAATATCTAAACACGAGATTTTCACTTGACTGCAACGGAATTAGCACGGTCATTGATACAAAAGACACCACCCTCCCCTCGCACCGTCTATAACTTTATTTGTATTATTAACTTATTAAAGTATTTTAATATATATGTAATGTGTATTGAATTAAATTAACATGCAAACTAAGGCTCCTGAATTTATTTTTATCCAGTTTATATCATCATCATATCAGTCGAGGAGTTCCACTGCAAGCCGTGGACCTCATAGATCATCATCAAGAAGGTCGCCACGAGTACCGGTCTTTCTTGCATCCAGAGATTCCACGCGACTATAACTATATCATCGATGTATTTGCCACGCCAACTGATGCTATTGGAAGTATTTGGGTACTTATATCCAAGAATGGACTAAACCAACAATAGCTGCTTGAAAATCAGGTGCTGCCTTCGGAATGTTCTCCACTTAGGCCTCATTGACAGCATTCTGCTGAATGATCTACCCTGGTAATCATGGTCTAAAAAGATCTAACTGTTAATTCTATAACTGTAAGCCAGAACATAAGCTACTTTCATGCAAAATTCTAAGACTAAGTTCAAAAAAGATACCTCTCCGCATCCTTGAATGTAGTAGTAGTAGTAGGTATCAAAAATATCTCGTTATCAAAAGCATTATTTTACAATAGATTTTCTTTCACGGGAAAACAATTCTGTTATTCTTCCACATTGTTTCACTGATCTCTTGGTCGATCTTCATGTATTCAATGTGCTGTACAGAATAAGGAGTCATGTAGTAAACATAACAAAACAGCAAAACTTATACTCTCAAAAAATTAAATGTGATTGTGTTTTTATTACAATTTTAGTACAAGATCAGAGCATCTATTACTACAGTACAAAAAATATGTTTTATTTACCACCATCACAATCGTCATATTCATCATTTCAGCCGTAGGATGTTCACAGCTGGACATAGGCCTTCCCCATACATTTTTAGTAGGACCCGTTTTTTTTTTTTAATGGCCTCCGCTATTGGGGGGTCTCTCATACCCCCTATCTGTTGTGGGACAGGGTCTTTTTGTGCAAATTTATTTAATCTTTCACAGATTTTTTTTTTTATTTTCGTTCTCTTCTTTCGCACGTCACATTATCTTTGGGTCGTTTCTTTCATTCCACAATTCTACTGTCTTTCCCTTTCGCTCTGTATCGCCTTTCATTCATTCCTCATTTCTTTTAACATTTTCTTAAATTCTATTGTTATTGTATATCACATTTTTACTTAGGTACTATAATTATTCTATATCACAGTATTATTATATTATTTTGCTTTTAGTAGGACCCGTTGGAAGTGGCCTATATCGAATGCCTTTGAATGACCTTGACAAGGTCATCTGTTCGCCTTGTGGTTGAACGTCCTCCGCTTTGCTTGCGTCTTGCGCTTTGTTGCGCTTGGTCCGTGGCTTTTTCTTTTTAACAGCCCAAGGTCGCCCACAAGGCGTAGGTGTCGACCAATGTTTACCATCATGACCGGTCTTACACTGCCTGTATCCTGCAACCTTACCTTTATCGTGTGTCCACCTAATGGGGGATCTACCAAATCGTGGTCGTTCGGCCCCAACGGCTATCTCCCGCCCACCGCCACTTCTTCGAGCTACGTCGATGATCTTGGTTCTTCTGTGAATCATCCATCGTCTCTACTAATTACAAATGTAACAGATATTACAACTTTATACGAAAACCCAAGTAATAGTATCTCTCCGCGAAAAAGATATCTACCCACACATGTACAGACTCTATGCTTTAATAATTAATTTTAGTCATTATTTTAAAATTTTATTGATCCTCAAATGTTGAACTACATAGATAGTAACTAGATTGGTCTGTACGCATTAGTGCACGTGCACCTAATTATCTACCATAAGTCTATATACCAACCAAAAAAAAAAAAAAAAAATCATACGAATTCCACGTGTAATATCAGTATATCTTTAATAAAACCAAACGTGTGGCAGCAAAGCGTGCTCATGTAGTTGAAGGTTCGTGTATTTATGATTGTATTTATGAAGTTCGTGGATTTATGATTATATTTTATATTCCAAGATGGCTATACCGATGTTCCGCAGCGTGTATCCGAATTGCGCCTGAAATAATAACTTTAACTTCGATGGTTTTTAAGTTTCGAACAGAAAGTAAAAAAGAACCTCAATATAATTTGATTATTTAAATGAGTATGAAGCGGTTAATTCAGATCAACAATTTTTTTTTAAATATCTATATACATACATATATAAAACATTTTGTCACTATATATATAAATCAATAATGTAAATACTTACGAGAAATAAAGATAGAGAACAAAATAATTATAATTTTTAATTATAATAGTAATTTAATAAATCATGTACAAGATTATATTGGCTTAACACTGGCCATTTAAACATGCGAAGAATAATCAAGCTATAAAAAAATAAGTATATGTAATATGTTTATTTAAGGCTTTACATATATTTATAAAAGACCACATACAAAAGTTTTGACCAAATGGGGGTATTTATTATAATCGTTATTATATTGTTGCTGCCGAGAGTACAAGAAAAATAACCAGTAGGCGTTTGTTCTGTACAACTAAATCTGCGTTTAATTTTGCGAGCCTTCGACTAAAACATTTGATTTCGGTAAGTAAATCTAACATTCTCTATGTTATGAATATAAAACTATTTGAAAGGAATAATATAATAATCGTTTCTGTTGTAATTTTTAGATTTACTGATAAAAAAATGGAGTATCACGGTAAGCTAAACGAATCGAAAACGGTGTCTCCAGTAAATATAAGCTGCGTACCAAATCGTTGCAATAATTACGATCATGTACAATTGCAAATTAATATAAGTAAAATCGTCGACGAAGGCCACGAGACAGGACTATTCACAGGATGTTGGAAAATTGACTTCATTAATGATAACGCACAACCTCCACCTATTTCCCTGATGAACCAAGATAACATACAAGAGAGGGAGTCATTTTATAATGAAGATAATAAACAAAAAAATGTGTCAACCTGTGAGATAAGACGTAACTATTCGCCTGAAAATAATTTTTATGAGAATGAGGTATTTTTACCTCGGCTAAATGGAGAAATAAATGAAAAAGATTCCAAGGAATCGGAGGGATTTTCTTATATGGGCTTAGACACTGAAAACTCTGCATTAAAACAACTTATGTCGCCTGATGTATACTTAAATAAACAGCAAAGAACTGTACTCTTTGACCATGATAACGGTAGTAGAATGACTATTGAAAAAATTGCCGTCGATGATCCCTTGGTGGAATGCATCCCGGAGGCTGTAACTATCTTTAAAGCATCTTTTGGTGAGTTGAGCACTGTGTTAAAAATATATAAACTGCTTTCATTAGTCTTATTTTAGCAGAGATAGGAAGTTTTGTTTTTTGTTCCTACCCGACTTTCTTTTGTTCTTTACGCGATCTCTTTACACTATACTCTTACGTTTTTCACTACAATAAAAAATCAAACTACAATTTCAACTGTAAAATATATAATATATACATGTACAATATAATAATTTTAATTATAAAAATATCAGTATACATGTTGAATAAATGATGTATAGCTATAAATAGATGCTTATAGGAAAAGTTCACACACACATACAACATTTACAAGAATACTTACAAATTTAATTTATGTCTTACGTTATATATATATATATATATATATATATATATATATATATATATACCTATAATCTTTCCTATAAAAAATTACAAATAAAAGAATTGTAAATAATTTAATAAGTTTGCATTATGTATGTACTAATTTTAAAATTTATTACTTAAATATTTATGAACATTTATTGTTACTATACATTACATATATTATATCACGCAATTTGCATTTTAAAATAGTACACGATAGACAAATGAATAGAATAATTATTATTGAAACACTGAACGGCTTTGTCTTTAATTTGTACACGCATTTTCGTAATGAATATTTTGAAAAGTTATTGGAAATGTTTGCGTCATTTTTATTATGCAAGCAGTCTTAATTTATAACAAAGCCAGCTACTAGTTCTTCACGCGATCCTAAGCAAACGTTCGGTGATAATAGTAACTCAACACCTGGAACCACATTATTCAGTATTTAAATAAATGTATTTTTTTATCTCTATATTTCTAAAATCTCTCTAACTGTTGTTATAAACAAAAGTATTCATTTGACTTTTCCTTGCATGCTTACACTTTTTAACAACCTGTTTATTCTTGTTATAGAGTCCGAAAAAAATTCGACCAGAAAAAAATACCACTGCAATAAATGTGAAAGGATATTTGATCAACTATCAACTTTCAAAAAACACGTGGTGAAACACAAGAGAACGGCGAATGGAGACATCCAATACACGTGCACTCAGTGCGGTAAGAAAATAGCAAAGAGGGAGAAGTTCAAAAAGCACTGCCTCGGACACGGTGATCCGGAATTGGAATGCGACAAGTGTTACAAAGTGTTCGCTTCCAAATTCACGCTTCGCACACACCGCAAGATACATACGAGGAAATATCGATGCGGAAATTGCAAGAAGAGGTTCTCCAAATTATTAGATTTAAAAGCCCACGCCACCAATTGCCACTCGGTGACTTCGGAGGATAATGACTGGAAAGACGCAAACGTAAATGACGCAGATGAAATTATTTCCAAAGCCTTGTCAAACAAAATTTTTCTGCTAAATTCAAAAATGGCCAGGATCCAAACAACTAATAAGGTACATTATTTTGTCAATTTTTAAGTTAAATTTAGATGATCATTACTTGAAAGATAAAACAGAAAATGAATTTTGAATAAGGGCTTCGTTATTGAACGAGTATATATATGGTCGCCGACCAATTTAAAATGTAGTACCCGGCGATAAATATTGTACACCGACCTTTGGAAAGAGACAATCGGCTAATTTCGGCTTCGTAGAGCACTATCTCTGTCCTATGTGACGTTTTATCAGTCGTTGTATTTCGTGCAACAGAGATAACGCTCTACGAAGCCGAAATTAGCCGATTGTCTCTTTCCAAACTTCGATGTCCAATATTCATCTCCGGGTACTGTAATTATGATAAAACAAGCTTTCCAATCAATTAAATGATATGATTATATTTAGAGAGTATTGGTGTAGTTCGGTTCAGTTGGTAAATGCCACTGCAAGATATAGGCCTCCGCATAAGATATTTATGGGGAGATATACCATAATGCCCACGCTTGGGAGGCGAGTTGGCGGTTGTAGTGTGATATTTTAGTACGCAAAATACGCTGTTGCCCACCTTTAAAAACTTATTGGTGAGCAGTGATAATCCTATATAAATAATGCACAAAGTGTATTAAGTAAGATTGTATCCCGGAAATCTATCTATTTACAATAAAGAAACGTAAAGCATCTCTTGAAAATTCATTGAAACAACTTAAGTATTACAGAAAACCATGCAAGTTAGATGTTGTTAAATTTCTCTATATTGAAGTCGCAAGTCTCAGTTTTACCGCTGAACTACCATTGTCGAACGGCAGAAGTGAATCATTATAAAAGTAAACAAATAAGAAATAAGTTTTAATTATTTGAAACATTTCATATAAAATAAAATTTCAATATTTACGATTTGGTTGGTTACAAAATCATTTGTTAGTATTTATTATTTTAATAGGAAAACGATTTTTTAACACGTTCACTGCGGCTTGAGGTCGATTCAGCCTCATGGTAAACTTTGCACTGGTGCGGCGCGTAAAACTCGTCGTTTTTTCTCTCTAGTGCGGCTGCTGTTTACACACAACCGTATGAGGTATGACAAAGACAAATATAGCTTTTTTTATGTCTGCGAAGCATTGACTCAATATTGTAAAAAATATTGATCAACATGAGGCAGAAAAGGCCACAACCGCACTACTAGGAAGTTCAGCTTGAGGCTGATTCGACCTCAGCCGCACCAGCTGAAAGTTCTTCAAAATTGGGCCCGCAGTGAACGTGTTAAGAAACCAGATTATACAAGACTGTAACGTTAACATATTATTTTGGTATCACTTCTGTATAATAAGTTCTTCTTTTGTTTTTCTGCACAGAACTGTGACATCTGCAGCAAGACTTTCAGCCGGATCGGAGATCTGAAGAGGCATCTAGTAAAACACGTAGTAACAAGCACTCTCTCCAAAAATCCAGTCGATAAGAATGGATCCCTATCCATCCGGTGCCAGGTCTGTCTGGTAAAGGTCTTCAACGACACAGACGAGTTCAAAGAGCATTTGCGCGAGCATGCAAAACTAGCCCTGTACCGATGTACATATTGTAACAAATCATTTAGCGACTCCAGTAACTTTTCAAAGCATAAGAAGAAACACGCCTTAAAACATTTCCAGTGCGACATTTGCCAGACGAAGTTCAACTCGTGGAATATGATAATACGACATATGGATGTTCACAACAATAATTTGCCGCTAGATTGCTCCTACTGCGACAGGAATTTCTACTTCAAGTCTATGTTGAACAATCACATCAAGAACGCGCACGCGATGGAAGTGTACAATCGCTTCCGTTGCAACTTCTGCCACGGCCACTATGGTACGCAGAAGGAGAAGTCTGACCACGAGTGGCTGGTGCATAAAGTCAGGAAAACCATCGACTGCGGCATGTGCGACTCAAAGTTCAAGAAATACTCCGAACTGAAGAAACACTACAGCTTATGGCACGACATAGACATACCTACTGCTAAGAATTTTTCAACATAGATATCACGCAAGCACAAACATTATGAGTTGAAGTGAGAATAATACAATACATCTATAAATGCTGACACGATTCCCTTGTTAAATAAAGATATTAAACAACCCACAGATAAAATAAAGATATATAAAACGTATTTATGTTCACAAATTCTTCTTCACCATATTATTTAATTTATTTAATTAATAAAAAATTAATATGAACAAACATTTTCAACAATATGAAGAATACAGGGGTCAATATTACTTGTCAACTGTACTTCGAAACACAAGTGTAACAATTGATTACATTTGATAAATAAATAAATAAATACTGTAAGTGTTGTTATCTTTGCTTTTACTATAATATAAAAATTAATATTAGAACGTGATTAATTAAAATTAAATTGTTGCAGAATTATTCTTATATATTATTGTCTTATCATTTAGTAATGTTTTAATACATAGGAAAAGAATTGCTATTAAAAATTAAGTTTGTCTTTACGTTTGAGAATATTAAAGTTTGTAAATTCGCGATTTGAATCTTCTATGTGAGAACCCCGAAATATATAAAAACCTGTAAAGCGCTGGTCAAACGACTACTACAGTAGTGTTGGCAGCTATCTACTCCTCACTGTGGTGGGGAGTAGATAGTGGGGGTAATATACACTCAAATATTGTTTTTAAAGATGTAATAGTTATATAATCAAAATGAATGTAAACCGACCGCGTGACCAATAAATTCATAGAAAGAATAATTTCGTAAGTTTTATTAAACGGTTTTATTTAGTTCGACCCGTACGGAATTTATTTGAATCAAAATTAGAAATTGTAATTTAAACACCTTCCCGTTGTCAGATTGATCTAAAATTTGGTACACACGTTTAATTTAGATGACAATACAATATAATAAAATCAATAACATTATAAATCTAAGATGGCCGCCGATACAAAATGGCGGATTACGTATTTTTCCTTAACCCCCTCAACATGGGTATCAAATGAAAGGGCTACACTAGTAAAACACGATGATTATGTCAAAATTTAAAATTCAAGATGGACGCCGTTCCAATATGGCGGACTAGGTACATATTTTTTCACAACCACCACAATATGGGTATCAAAAAACCATTTAACTTAAAAGTTTTTTAAATGTATTCATTAAGGTTAAGCATAAATATACTCCCGAATTAGAAGATATAGAATATTGTATAAGATTCTTGAAAATCCTTTCTTTCATATTTCTGACCCCTGCGCTGCTGCATCATCCGTCAACAGACAGTCAAATGTATAATATAGCACACTCTCGTATTACTACACGAAAAAACATAAATAATGAGAAAATAGTACAATTATAATATGCACTGTTATATGGAGAATGTATTATGTTATATCGGCACGCTTGTTGTGACAACGTCCACGCACTGCAGTGGTCTACACCATAATGTGTCCTCCCCACCACCGGCACGCGTTATTCACAGCTCGAAACAGACTGGAACAGTCGTAATTAAATACAATAATGTTAATAAAAACTTCATATTAATATTTGTGTTTGTTTTACTATACATTAAACTTGCATAAACTTGACATTTAAAGTTACTATTTTAGGTGTCGTTCGGATACACGCTGCGTATCATCGACATCGTCAATTCGAAACTAAATCTTCTTTGTCCAATGTTTAAGGAAGACTTTCTGCAAACCACCACCAAATCCATGAGCATATTCTGCTACGCTCAAAGGATCACTTTATTTTTCGAATTCGCCGTCATCGATGTCGATAGGGTGGACTTTATATCCATTATACAAAATATTAAAGACACTTTAGACCTAATTCTCTATAGAAAAATCAATTAAACAACTAATAAAAGGATCTGGTAGGAAGAACCTGGTTAGCTAAAGCCTAAAGCTAAATAAAAATAAGTTTCTATATACATCTGTCAAAAGTTTATAGAAGACACTCTTGACAGTTTGTTTGCAATTACAAGTAAAAAAGAAATCAATAAGTGTTTTTAAATATTCGATTTTCGATATTAATTTGTTTTTATTAGATTTATATTAAGTTCATATCTACAAAAGAAAAAAACTACATTCGAAATTGTTTTAAATAAAAAAATTATAATTAATCAGAGATTACTTTGTATCATCGAAATTTTGAAACATCTTAGAATTTATGCTCACTTATCAAATATACAATACGATAACAAATATTGCAATATTAAATTAGAAGTAAAATTATATTTACGATTAAATTGCTTAACACTGGCCATTGAAACATGCGAAGTGTTATTCCATTTTAAAAATGTTTATTTCGATTGGATCATATTTATTACTTTTTGCGTTAGTTTTTAAAAAATGTAACGAATACAAAATATTAGAGTGATGTGGGTAGTCATGAGAATCATTGTGTCATTATCACAGCCGAGGGTAGAAGAAAATAAGTGGCAATAATTGCGTTTACCCCAATCGGAATTCATTTTCGCGAGCCGTCGTCCGCTGTTGATCAACTCGTCTGATTTCGTTTTGTGAGTAAATTTTATAATTTGGGTATTCCGAGGTTTTAATATCGCATACGAATAGTTTAAAAATACCTTGCTAATGTTTTTTTTTTCAAGATTTATAGATAAGAAATGAATCCCCGGGATATATTTTATCAATCGAAAATGGTTTGTCCAGTGCTGTTTATGCCAAACCGCTGTGCGACGCTTTTGACACCTTGTGATGTATCAGATGATATATTCCTTAACTTGAAAATAAGCGTAATAGACATTGACGACCACGAAGCACGATTGTTCAAAGGTCTTTGTAATGTTAAGTTCATAACTGACAACGCCCAAAATCTTCGACCTCCACCTACTTTAACCACGGACCTTGAAATCACGCAAATGGAAGCACTTACTAAAAAGCCCGATATGTCCTCACCGAAAGACCACAAGGTGCGAACAGATCCCAATCGAAATCCCGACTTAAACAGTAATTATAATACAAATGTTTCAAAAAGGAAATATTCTGTGGACAAAGAAAACAAAAGTATACCTTTTAAACAGTATAAACAAAAAAATGTGCGCAAAAATTGTTCAGAGCCGTTTGATGAAGTGAAAATGAAACTAAAAAAGTACAAGTCAGACAAGGTAAGCGATCAGAACAATTCACCCCTACAAGACAATCTAAATAAAAGCAATGCGTTAGAAAGAGAGATAATTTCGTCTCTGCCGGTCGGAGAGGTAAATGAAAGGAAATCCAATAATCCGGAGGGATTTGCTTTTAAGGAGTTGGAGACTGAAAATTCCGCACTGAAGCAGCTCATGTCGACCGACATACATTTACCTAATAAACAGCAAAAGACTATACTTTTAATAGGTCATCGCAACCAAGATGGAAAGACCATTCAGAAGATTTCTGTCAACCACCCCTTGGTGAAGTGCATCCCGGGAGCTGCAACTGACTGTGAATCAGGTGTCGGTGAGTATATGCTCCATAGAAAACTAATTACACAACAATAGCAACAGCTGGATATAAATAACTTCACAGTTTTTGTTTGCCTCTTGGCCTTTTTTGTATGATTATTTTTGTTCAAACGGGTCAAAACTGTTTTATGTTCATATTTTAGTTCTTTGGTTATGTTGTTACTGATATGGCAGTCTGAATTCACTTAAAAATGCTGTCTGACCAGAGCAAATTATTCGGATTTATAAATTACTAGACAAAAAGAAAACAAATAATGTATGTAACATAGTACGAATCAAAATTCAACCAGTTTGATTTTGAATTTGAGAATATAATGACAACAAAACCAGCCAGACACAAATCGTCCTACCAAAAAGGTTTTATTACGAATTTCCAAATATTGTTTAGAAAAGTACTTTATACCCTACTTAATTTGTTTAAATTATATACATATTTAATTATACATTAGTTATAAATATATTTACATGCACCAATAAGTATATGCCCACAATTTTTACGATTTTTTTTTTATTAATTTTCAAATTTTATAGCTATTGAAAAAATGTTATTGATTACCCCTTTTATATTAATGGCGTGAATAAAAAAGAATTAAATTACGAATACAAGTGACAAATAATTAAATTAAAATTATCAACTAAATAAACATTAATTGTAACTGTGCATTATATGTTATATACTCACGTTATAGTACATTATCAATACATTTAAAAAAAAAAAAACTACTCTAACTTAAAATTTAAATCAATTGCAGCTTATGTAGTGGATAAAATAATAAAAAATATATTATTCAGTGTTTTAAAATAGATCCAATACAAACATAATGTTAGAAATGTTGACAAGAATAATTTTAATATCTAACTTACAGTAATTATTGCAGTCAAAAATTGTTATATTACGAAAAAAGGAAATAAATAGGTACCAGCTAAATCTTTCAGTTTACATTTCTTTATACATTTATTTTTCTTTTTATAGAGACTGAAGAAAATCCTTTGAAAAAAGAATATCAATGCGATAAATGTAAACAGATATTTGATCATCTAGCGACTTTCAAGCAACACATGGTGATCCACTGGATCAAGGCGGCAGAGTGTCGCTCGGATAGAGATGGCTTATTTACGTGCTCGAAATGCGGGAAGAAGATAAAGACGCGGGAGAAATTCGAGAGGCACTGTTACGGACACGGAGATCCAGAATTGGAATGCGACAAGTGTTTTAAAGTGTTCGCTTCCAAATTCACGCTTCGCATACACCGGAAAATACATATGAGAAAATATTCATGTAAACGTTGCACAAAGACATTCTCTACATTATTAGAATTAAAGGCTCACGCTGCCAAGGTCCACTCGGAGTACATTTGTGATGCCTGCGAATACACGGCGAGTGATAACAGAGATCTGGAAGCTCACCAGAGCAGCCACGAAGCCAACGCGAGTGGAGTTAGAGAATTAGAAATCGGATCGGATATTACCATCGGAAATCGATCCCCCGAATACAGTCCTCCCCCGCCGCGTGCGAACGAGGAAATGGCTTCGGAGGATAACGACTGGGAAGATGAAAACAAAACCGATGCAGACGCGGTTATTTCCAAAGTCATCTCAAATGAAATGTTCCTGCTGAATTCGAAGGCGGCTAAAAAACAAAAGAAATATAACAAGGTACGATATGTCGTGTTATCTTTGTATATCTGGTTGTTAAATTTTGATAATCTTTACCTCAATGTTAAGACGGTAAAGAAATATTGGATAATGTGTTTATCATCACATCTATACACCGTGTGGGGCAGACATAGGTCCACTCTTTTTCCTCCCCTGTTTGTGAACTGAACTCTTGTCAGTTTTTAGCGGAAGTGCAGCGGCGTCCTCTGCACACACTTCGGTCGCCAACCCGCCTGCCAAGCGTGGCGATTATGGTTCAACTCTCCATACATACAAATCTGGTGGTGCGGCTACAGTAGTACGGTCAGGGCAACAGCAGGGTGTAACAGGTGTTTTCTCACTAGGCAGACCGACGATAAAAAGATCGCAGGAAGTCGCTGGATGCAGGCGGCGAAAGACCGGACGTCGTGGCGATCTTTTGGGGGAGGCCTGTGCCTTGCAGTGGACATCTACCGGCTGGCACGATGATGATGAATATATATATATATATATATATATATTAATATATATTTGGTCAACATCTAACATGGAATGGTTTTGGTTAAAAAACAAAATGTTCTTCAACAAAATAGTTTCAATTAATTTATGTATGTATTGTCTTACAGCACAAGTAACTTATTATAAAAGTAAAGAGGCAAAAACAATTTTTAACTTTCACAAATAATTTCAGCAAACTTGAAAATTTTCTGGAAAATATCAAAATTGTTAATAACAATATTAAACCATAGTTTCGAAACTGTGGCTAAATTAATTTTTAATGTCTAGAGATTTTGACAAGAAAAAGAAACACAATAGATGGAAATAGTTAGTCTGCGTTCTTCCAACTTAAGGATTATTTGTTTTATTTATTATATATATATAAATATATATATAACAATGTGCTGGCGTGTGACGTTAACAAAGTTAGTTTAGGTATCACTTCTGTACGTAAACACAAAAAATACTTCCCTCAGTGAAAAGATAACAATTGTAATACAAGAATGCTCGGTTTTTATTGCAGAAGTGTGAAGTCTGCAGTAAGTCTTTCGACCGGATCGGAGATCTGAAGAGACATCTAATAGAACACATAGTCACAATAACTCTCTCCAAAAACCCAGTTGATGAGAATGGATCACTATCCATCCAGTGCCAAGTCTGTCAGGCGAAGGTCTTCAACAAAACAGACAAATATAAAGAGCATTTGCGCGAGCACGCAAAGCTGACCCTGTACCAATGCACGAGCTGCAACAAATCCTTTAGCGACTCCAGTAACTTTTCCAAGCATAAGAAGATCCACGGCTCCAAATACTTCCAGTGCGACCTTTGCCAGAGGAAGTTCAACTCGAAAAAGATGATAATACTACATATGGATTATCACAACAAGAATTCCCCTGTAGTTTGTTCCTACTGCGAAAGGATGTTCTTCTTCAAGTCGATGTTGAACAAGCACATTAAGTACGCGCATGTGAAGGAAATGGCAACTCGGTTCCGTTGCCGATTCTGCCACGGCTACTACAAGACGCTGAAAGAGAAGTGGGACCACGAGTGGCAGGTTCACAGAGTGAGGAAAATCGTCGCCGACTGCAGCATGTGCGACTCAAAGTTCAGGAAATACTCCGAACTGAAGAGACACTGTAGTATATTTCACGATCTGCAAATACCGCCCGCGAAGAAATCGCTAAAAAAAATTGATTAATTAATGCTGGTTCATTAAGACTTATATTTTGATGTGTTTTTTTTTTTTTTTAAACCAACAAGTTGACCTATTTTTGATTTTAAAGTGTTATTTAAACAATATTTAACATTACCAGGTCAGTTAGTTTTTTGGTTTTTCATTTTTTTTTATGTTTACGATTTCGTTGTCAGCCATACGTGCTGCTGTTTTTTAAGTTTTATATCTTTCGATATCTCTTTACAACAATTTTATCTTGTTGTGTATAAATAAATTAAAATATATATTTATTTATATAGGCATTTACAATACCCGGCGATAAATATTGCTCATCGACCTTTCGGCTAATTTCGGCGTCGTAGAGCGTTATCTCTGTCGCACGAAATACGACTAACAAAGCGTCACATAGTTAGTGTTAGCCAGAGATAGTGTTCTATGAAGCCGAAATTAGCCGATTATCTCTTTTCAAACGTCGATGTGCAATATTTATCGCCGGGTACTGTACATGCGCTAATGAATCGTCTATTATTTTAATATTTTGTAGTAGGCTTTCGCCGGCTCGGAACGCTTGTTAAAAAGGATCGGTCGGAAATATAAAAAAAATCATATGTAGATACTATATATATATAGTATATACATATGATTTTTTTTATATTATATTTTTTTTTATATTTTATATTTATTTTATTTATAATATAACTTAGAGATGAATTTACCTGTTCATATACTACTTAGGGATAATCTAATATTTATTCAAATACGGTGTTCATATTTTTAGTTTTTAGATGTTTTGTTTTGTAAGCATTTTTAATTAAGTTTTTTTTTTGTTACTGTCTTTGTTTCTCTGTCAAATTTATATATGATTTATATCGTGTTCTGACAAACTACTAATCAGGTTTGTTATATTTTTTACTGGAAATTAATTTATTTAATTTTTATCTTTGATACACTTTGAAAGCATATTTTATGTTGCGTTAAATTAAACTATGTTAATAAAACTTTCTTGATCGTATTTTACTTTTTTATAACCTTATAAAGTTGTCGACGTATGTGTGATATAATCATTTTATAATTTGTTTAGCCTTGCCTACTTAGTGTTGGTTTACAATTTTTTTTTTCATTCAATAAAAGCTATGCTTTTTTAATAATAATGGTATACAACAGTACTCCTCAACCTTTTCTCGTCTAAGGCACACTAAACTCTTTCCAAGAATTTTGCGACACTTTGAAAGACGTGTGCACATGACGCGACACTGTGTTTCAAATACAAAACACATATAATGAAAAATAGTAGAATTTCAATTTATTAATTTTTACCGCGAAGCAATGGTATATAAGAGTAATTGCAGATTACATCATACAGCCTAAGGTATTAAAGTAAAAAAACCTGTAGCGTCCTTTGCGATCGCATCGCTAGTTTTTTTAATGGTACCCGCTATTGGTCGCATCTCGTCCCCATATCTTATTTATAGGACAGGTACGTTTTTATCTTTTAATGATTCACTTTCTTTTCTTTTCTATTTCCATGCTCTTCTGTCATACTTCGCATGATCTATCTTTTTTCCACTTACATTCTACAATTTCTATGTTTCTTTTACTTACTTTCTAACATTCATTCATCGCCTTGTTCCTTACTATCACAGTTTTTGGTTATCACATTAATTTTTACTTTATCTTATCTTTTATTTTACATTTTATAAGTTAGTTATTTTATATTTTATCACAGATTGCATAGTTTTTGTTTTGTTTACTTTATAATTATCTTTTATTTTTTTTAGCTAATACCTGTATTAGTTTTGTTTACATTTATTACATGTTTTGCAATTTTTTTGCAACGATCAAGGAACACTGGTCTGTCGGATTTGTTTTCTATTAATGAGGCGATGGTATCCTATCTTATTTTTTTACTCCTTTTCCTGCTTTCGAAATCGTACCGAAGTCCTCCGAACGCGGGACAGTGGGCTATAAGGTAGACCACGGTCTGATCTACACCCAGTTCACAGAAGCTCGCAAAGCTAGTTGACTCACTAAGTAACCTAACACATTAGACAAATGTTTATAAGAAATAGACACCGTAGAAAGGAAAACGAAACTTAAACACACACACACACAAGTTACTTAAATTAATAACATTGTATATCTTTTAGTATGCAATACTCGATTAAATTATTTAATCGATGATTTACGAACATCGGCGAGTGCCGATTTATAGTCTGTGGTCAATGGTATGTTTGTACTGCACACAGCGCCATCTGTTGTACAAGCAACTTACTGGACATGTTTTAAAATATAGCGTAATTTAAAAAAAAACTAAAATATTAAATGTAGTTAATAAATATTTTATTTACACAGGCCTAAGTTATTATTATATATAACAATTTATTTAGATCGGTAGACACAAAAATATTATACAGTACCCGGCGACATTGCATATCGACCTTTGGAAAGAGACAATCGGCTAACTTCGGATTCGTAGAGCACTATCTCTGTCCCACACTACCTATGTGACGTTCTGTCAGTCGTTGCACATCGTGCGATAGAGGTAACGCTCTACGAAGCCGAAATTAGCCGATTGTCTCTTTCCGAAGATCGAAGTGCAATATTTATCGCCGGGTACTGTAATCAAATATGACTTCTATACAATAATTTCGTCATATAAAACAATGATGACTTAAAGATATATAAATTAAAATTGATTAACTAGTTAAATGTTAGTAATTAAAAAGCTATTGCAGCTAAAAAATTTATCAATCAACATCAACGTAATATAATGAGTAAAATATAAATTCCACCTTCACGTCATGACATCGAAGATGATCAGTTTTTAACAGTTAGTTTATAACATCATCAAAAAGTCTGTTATCATGGCACGACAGCATAGTGGTCAGGTGATGAGGTGATTAATAAGTGAAATACTGTGACATTATGAAACAGCCATGTAGATAGTACCAAGAGTACTATTTATAGACGCTGTCTCTACTAAATTGGCTGAAGAAGAAAAGGCCAGAGATACTTATTTTTGATGGAGCGAATGATCCAAAATATATAAAAACAAAACATACTTAACATTCAAAGCATGATTCGGCAGGTAAATCCAGATAAGGTGAATAACGTTCAAAAATAATGAATCAATAAAATAGGTCATTAATCTATGCAAAAACCAAACAAAAACATTTTAAAGGTAATCCTGACGCGGGACAAGATAATGAATTTCCGATTATAATAGTGATAATGCAACTCATGCGATATTTATGAGGCAAAGATTTACTTTCACCTTATCTAGCTTTTCCATTTCAGCGCAGCATTCAGCCAGTACTCCAGAAAAAAATTACTTCCTCCATCATCGACTCTAACAAAAGAGTCCATTTTAATGTGTTCACGTCCCCCTGTGACTGATACATCTAACAGACGTGACCACTCCACTCTCGTTATCTCACAGAGTTATAATCTTATCAAATTATTAAAACTTTTCCCAATTTAGCTTGCGATTACATTGAAACTCAGGACGTTGAGTAGGAAATTGTAAGACAATAATGTTCAAATTTTGAATTCTTTATTAAAAATCAATAATAACAACACTTAAGCATAAAGTTAAAAATAAATAGTACTATATGTGTTTCGTAATGAAGTCCTGGTAGGCGCTGATCCTGACAAACATGTCCGGCATACCGCGCGCGCAGGGGAATCCCCACGAAACTATTCCGACCTGATGTCCAGTGTTCCGGGACACCAGAGCGCTGCCGGAGTCGCCCTGAAACGAAAAGCGGCATCTTCAATAGAATCCATGAATTAAATTTAAAACTATAACTTTATATTATCAACAAAGATCCACTCTGAGAAAAATTTCGATCAGTGAGTGGCTAGCGGTTGAGTACTGTGCCTTAATCATAGACTACTAGGCAGAAAGCGAAGAAGAATATAATAAGATCAATGATTTGAAACAGCATGGTGGCGGTGGTGGTCATATTCATGTGGGAGGACGTGTACCAGCAATGGAAACATCACAAGGCTTGTACAATGTGAAATACATATACATTTAATTTGATACCTAGATGTATTTTTCCATTCCTTTGGGGTACTTTACAAAAGTTGCGAATATTATTCGACTTCTACAAGTGTACTTAATTGCTTCCGTCTAAAATCTACTCACGTTGCACATGCCGTGTCCGTACGAGTGGAAAGTGCATATCTCCAGCGCAGGATCCATGGGCGGCGCGAAGGGCGCCACCTGCAGCTTGTCGATGCATACCTGAGGATCCACCGTGCTCACATCCAGCAACTGCAGGTTATCGGGTATTCCCCACTGAAACACGTTTAGGTTGTTTATAAAGAGACTATTTATCAAATTCGTCTTTCTAATTAAGATTGTTTCTGACTTGTCATTTATGTTAATCTGTTTCGAGCACAGGCCTCGTATTGTCAAGATATATCTTTTCATAGAATTCCCATTTTGGAGGTTGTGGAAAAAAAACTTGTGATTTTTTTATTGGAAGTCTGTTAAAGAATCCATATGCTTATTCCAGATATTACCAACATCAGTAGAGGAGGGAGGTAGAGTATCAAGTTTTTTCCAATTTATTGGACAATAAAGAGAGCTTATAGTTTGGCAGCGTCATTTTTTCCACACAACTGTATTTGAAAAGACTAACCGTAATCAACTTAAAGATATGAACTTTAGATACGAGATTAACCAATCTAGTGACACAACTGATGTATATATAATTGACAGAGGCTGACTTAAAATAACAACTTGATATAATAAGCTACTTAGTTGTACTACACAAAGTGAAGCCTGAGGGTGAGAAAAGCTATATAAAATTAATTACGTTGGTCATTCCCCATCCGGTGACGAAGCTCTCCTCGCCGCCGCCGACCCACTCGAAGCTCAGCGGCACGGCTTGCACTCTCTCCGTGAACGTCAGGTCTTCAGTGAGGAACAGGACACCGATGTCGTTCTTGATATCGATCCAGTCCCAACCGGGATGGTTGGCGTAGTGACTGAACTTGACAACAATATCATCGGAGTTCCACTGATTTGAGCCGACGACGGCTTCGAACGATCTGAAAAAATAAATAATACAGGCCTTGGCGCTGAAAGGGGCTCTGGGCCTTTGTGAACCGTTCCACGGATGGATTGTAGCATCTTGGGGGTTTTGTCTCGGGGATTTGTGTCCCGAGACTGGAACTGAAATATGGAGTATACAATGGCACTTAGAGTCACTAAAGTTATCTAGAATCGAGCAAAGTTCTTTCGACGAGAAGAGAAGATTAATTTTTCTCTAGATGCAGCTGCTTGCTCGTTCAGCGCGGCCGGATAACACATGCTGGCGAAAGCGTTCCCGTGGCCTTGACAGCGAAGCTAACTATGGTACGAAAGTGCAACATCTTCGTGATTTTAGTCGGTGCAAGTGCGGTGTGACCAAGAATCTTTTTTTCGTTATACAAAAAAATGAAGCTACCCTACAAAAACATAGATTTAAACAATAAAAGGGTCTTACGAGATCAGATCCCCCTCCCAGTCCACCATGGGTTCGATGCAGTGCGCGGCCGTGAGGATGCGGCTCGCGGTCACGATGGAGCCGCCGCACACGAGGCCTCTGAAGGCGCGCCCGACCACCAGCGCCGCCATGTGCGCCGCGTACCCGTCGCTTGCCTCCGCGCCGCCCACGATGCGCGCGGAAGGATACCCTGACACATAGAGCACACACACTCACAAACTTCGGGTAATAATTATATAATAAGAACAAGCTCATCGGAAAATACTGGATGCAGGCAGCTTACAACCGGCCTTTTTGAAAATCTATGTAGGAGGCCCATGTCCATTAGTGGACACCCTTTTGCTGAAATTATGATGGAGTTGAAACAAGTATAAAACACAAAATATCATATTATGTAAATGCAGTTCCAGCCACATTATGGAACCCTCAGACGAGGTCCTCGTAGAGAATTGTTCGTCTTTTGATTCAAGTACCACTAGGTATTGTACCAATGTAAGCTAAGCTTGTTTGGTCTATTATATTTTCACAGCATTTTTTCCTACGGGTTATTTATACGGGATAATCCTACGGAAATTGATATGGCTTTTAGGTACACATAAGTTCACGCAATCTGTATGACTTTTAGTCAAAGTATATAAGAATATATTTAAGAAGTATGTAAACAAAAACTTGTAAAACAATCGTATTATAGTGTACTGGATGTTATACGTGATAAAAGAGCTTAGGAATGAATTGCAATAACTTCAGTGTTAAGAATATTGTAAAAGTGACCACAAATAAGAAATAAGGTAAGAATAAATGAAATATGACAGTGAGTGAAGAATAAAAATGAAAAATCTTAAAAAACTTAATTGTAAACAAAGACTCTGATCCCAACTAATTAGGGGTACGAGAGGCCTCCGATAGCGGGGGTCATAAAAAAAGTGACCACAAAAAAGCCATCGGAATTTGTTATGGGCTCTTCTCAGATCAGGGTGCCTTATGGACCCTCGCAATTTTAAGACAAAGGACTCCTTAAAAGGGAGTTTAATCTGATTCTAGTATCTATCAAAATGGGCTCTTTTTGCATTGTTCCCATATGGTCAATTGAAAAGTTCGTATGTGGATAGTAATGTAAATAAGTATATACCGCTCGCAATGCCGCCCAGCGTCGCCAACACTAGCAGTGCAGAGTACATTGTGACTGTGGAACTGTTAATGAGTCCAGTCGGACGGCGCGTCTCTTTATATGAAGGCAAACACTATCGCGAGCCGTCGCACGTTCGGTTCCGCAGACGCAACGCACCCGCCGCGACTTTGGAGCGGCCGATGTCTGAGATAAGGTGCAGCCGCCCCGAGACTCCCGAGCGAGTCACTTGTTGAACTCGCACATTTCAGCAGCACCTCGACAGTTGATAGTGCTCGCAGATAACAAATAATAACAAGGGATAGTTCAATGTCCTATTTCGTGTGTAAACAGAAATAAAATTCTATTGTTCGATTCGTAATGAGCATTTAAACATGTTTTCTTTTATCGTACGCATTTGCTGCTGTTTGCTGTTTTAATCGATTTATTTATTAAATTTTATTGTCTGTAAAAATAATAGTCAAGTGCTGAATTAATGCTAATTGCAAAGCAAAATATTTTTCATTTTTTTCGGAAGAAACCTCTTAGGATTAAGTAATTAAATATCCTTTATTCTTGTATTATACACGTATTAAAATTAATAAAACAAATGAATATTTTTAATTAACGGTGTTTTATTTTTTTATTTATGACATATTTGTCGTACAAGATGTTAGGTGATACACACAGTGCAGATGTATGGATGTCTATTTTCAAAGTTACTTTTAAAATGAGACCTGTAGAAGACCGTATCACAAACAGATGTATACCAGGACTGAATGAAAGACAATGTGAAGAATACGGGAAACGAGGAAAAGGAAATTGTGAAGAAAGAAAAGAGAAAGATGTAAAAAATTCATACAAAGTTAAAAAATAATATTGAAACCCGAAAACATCCCTGCCACACACAAAGCAGAGGGAATGAGAAGCTCTCAAAACGGGGAGCATATAAAACAGATATTTACCAAGTTAAGACAGTCTCAACAACCTCTTTTAATTGTTTGTATGTTTGAACTACTAGGCTACAAAAATCGGTATTACATTTAGATGAATATGAAGAAATTATTAAGAAAGTTCAAGGTCATCCTGAAACTAAAGGAGAAGGCTATGCTCGGAGTTTCAGAAATAGGAAGGTCCGCTGAAGAATCAAGATCACCAACGTGGCTCATTGCTCGTCTGGAGCAAGTGGGCGTGGCACATAGCATGTGCAATCGATGACCGTTAAGGCCAAAGGTTCTAGAATGACGAACACCGTTAAGATAGTGGTAAGTGAATGCGGGTAGCAAGAAGAAAGTATTTATTTTGTGTATTTTTTCATGACGCGTGAAATTTTTGATTCTCGTTACAGTCAAGCGACTTTAATCTCAAGTACTAGGACATTCGGTTTTGAATTCAAACCTCAAAGGATTTCTTTTAACCTGACTTGCACTGCTTCCAGCATTGCACTGAAATTCTCTAATCTACTTTGACATATTGTATTAAAGAAAAATTACAAAGTCAAGGGTCAAAGGTTTATAAAAAATATACATGAGATAATTAAATAATTAATGTATGTTGTATATATATATATATATATATATATATATATATATATATATATATACAACATACATGTATAAAATTTATGTACCATTATACTTAATACTAGTATACATATATCAAATATTTTAATGATAATATCTTATTTTACTTACCTTCATTTATTATCTCTGTTCTTGTTCATTTGTTAACTGTTAGAAAATACCTCCAATATTAACTATTCCATTACACATAGATTATTTAAGATTTTAAATAAATTATATATTTTAAATAAATGTGTTTCCGCGAAATGTAAAGAAAACTTGAAACACGCACGCAGCTGTATTATTTACTAATTTCACATGCATTAAAACACAAAGGTAATATTACTTAAAAATATATTTAAAAAGATAAACAAAAAAAAAAAGGTTACAGTCGACATAATTTGGATGATTGTTTTTTGCAGAAGTTTTTTTTTTTTTCAAATTTGCATAAACTAATTGTCATTTTAATTTTAGACGCCGTTCGGATACACGCTGCGGAACATCGGCATTGTCGTTTGGAATTTTTTTCTGTCAAATCGGTCCAAATTTAAAAGAGACTTTTTTTAAAAAAAATAGACGCAAACCACCAAAATCATGTGAAGAATTATAAGCTACCCGGAACACTCTACAATCGTGATATTCTGTATTTATGTTTACGTTCGATCTTAGCGAAGCCATAAATATTTTTTTTTTGAAAATCCGTCATCAATATTAGTGGACATAACTTTATATTAATAAATAACATAAGAATTAGTCGAAGCTCTTGTAAAATAAACAGTTGTCTCAATTTATATTAAATATCCTTGTACTAAGCCCTTTGTAATCCGGCTTCAAATTCAAGAAAGAGATCACTCACCGAATGCATGTCAGATAGGTAGCATTCGGGAATCACCGAAATCTCGTCCAAAATACCGCAATGTATGAAGACGAAGGTCAAAGACCAATGTGTGTAGCTGGTGATGACATACGGGTTCGATACGTGGTTGCTTACGACGGGCTTTATAAAAAGTTTCAAGGTCACCCACAGAGCTATGCCCGGAGTTTCGATGCGAGATCGAAACAGAAATGAGATCCGAAGAATCAAGATCATGGACGTAGCTCGAAGAATTGCCCGTCTCAAGTGGCAGTGGGCGGAGCATATTGCTCATTCAACCGAAGGCCGTTAGGTCCGAAAGATTCTCGAGTGGCGACCACGACCAGGTACTCGTTGGATTCGAGCAGCTCAGGATCGGTCACCGTAGTGTTTTTTGAAGTAGGCCTATACGTTGTGGACGTCCATCGGCTGAAAAGAAGACGAAGAATCCAGCTTTATGTTATCACAGCACGGTCACCGATTTTAAATCGTTTAATCGAAGAATCAACGATCGTCAACCGCTATACATTCAAAACATAAGTAGGTACATTGAACTTAAACGTGACGTTTTTAATCCATGAATCAACAAAATAGGTCTTTAACCTATATTGCAAAAATAAATAATTTAAAGTTAATACTGATATGTGACATGATAATGGACTTTTAATAAGACATATAATCCATTATTTTTGAATTGCGAATTATAATTTGAAATTGCGCGGCATATGTGTGTAATCTGCTCTTTTGACTTACCCCTGCGGTTAGTGTAGCGCTAAACTTTAAATTAAGTTGTTACGTCTTCTAGACCGCCCTTGGATATCTTAGATATCACGCCACGATGAAATGTTACCAGCTTAAAAAATTATTGACATTCGTTTTTCAAATAACTTGTTTTGTATAGGGTGGGCCACAAAATTTTTGCAAATAGCAACACTAGATTTCTCCAAAACCGTGAGAGTAAGGAGCCAACGGCGAGACGGAGCACATCTCGACGATGTAATTTTTAAAAAATAAATTTTAATAAATGATAATTACGGTAAATAAATCATAAACAAAATAGCATTTGTACTTTTATTTCTACACATGTTTCAAAAGTGCAAAAATTTATTTGAGACGAGAGATGACGAGAATGTATGTAATAAAAAACAATAAAAAAATTATGTACTAGTTCCAACCATAGATTTAGATAGGGGAACGAAGAGAAAAAAAGGCTGTTATTTTTTTAAG
Organism: Battus philenor; assembly: GCF_028537555.1. NCBI lineage: Eukaryota > Metazoa > Arthropoda > Insecta > Lepidoptera > Papilionidae > Battus > Battus philenor. The sequence continues at coordinate 14,193,973 of NW_027181673.1, read as the reverse complement.
TAATTCTTTCTCATAGAAATGTACCACATAGTACGAAGCTTCGAAATAAACCATCACTAATGATGGATGATAACCACGTCGAACTCTTTAAATGATGTTAAAAGCTTCCATAATTTTTTTTCATCTAAACAGAATGCAACGATGCCTGTTCCTGTCTAATTGTTTAAACAACTCTCTGACTCTTTTCACCATCATTGCTGGATGAGAAGGCGATTTTCTTTTTTTCTGCAAGCCCGCAGTCAACAAAGAACAGAGAAGATTCAACAACTCTAGACAACAATGATGTAAAACAATTACCGCTGTTCGTTTCTTTTCAAGTCCACTCTATAGAAAGTTAACAAAATTATCGAATTTTAGCATTTAAAAATAGAATGCATAGAAATAAATTTCAATTCATCATTAATTTTTTTTTTGTGCCAGTGATAATATTTAACGACCGACATGTATATATTCACATAGCTACCTCTATATGCATTAAATGCATGTATAGAAATATAAAGAACAGATGTGGCTCAAAGAAATGCTCTTTCGAAGTAATAGTGGGCGGGACAAATCGCTGGTGCAACCACGAGCTAGTAAAAGCATCATGAATAGGCCAACTAATTGAACTGAAGACATAGTCAAGATCACGGGAAGTAGCTGGATATCATGACGCATTTTGGGAAGGCCTATGCCTTGCAGTGGCGTCTATCGAACGCTGAGGTGATGATGTTTATGATGATAAAAATATGTCGAATTTCTATACTATATCAAAGTTCAGATACAAGTGCAGACGACGCTGTTCTAGAGTTTGAAATCGCAGGCAGCTTACATCTTGCATATAAAAAAAAAATAACAAAATTTACCGCCATTAAAAAAGAATGCCGGTTGTGTTACGCTATTGTGTTTAAAATCAGAAGCTGTGCCGGGCAAATTATTAATGTATTCGCTAAGATTTTAATTCTAATTCAAATAGCGCTTGTAGGTATTTTGACGTAACCGTCATTTAGAAAAAAAAATTCAAAATTAAAAACACCATAACCAAAGTTTTTACTACAAAATATAGCAAATAAAACCAACTTTAGGTAAAGAATATATTATCGAATACATTTGACAATCGTCTAAATGAAGCAACTGTAATAAAAAAGACACAAATATTCCTTTTTCGAATTTTCAATGTTCGATATAATTTTAAATTAATGAAAGCAAAAAAAGATACATTTACAGTAAAATTCGATTCTTAAAAAAAAACAGCAATCACTTTGGATTAGCAAAAATTTTGATCGATTTTAATAATTATATATAATCTGTATATAGAAAAAAATTTAACAAATGCATAATTTAAAAAAAATACGTGTTAACATATAAATTACGAAAAAATTCTTATATTTTTCTTTAATTATAATTTTATAATAAAAAATAATAAATATATGTTTATTAAATTTTGAGATAAATTAAAAAAAATCACAGACAATATTTTAGATCGAATGTGAATATTTAAAAATGTTACTACAGCCGAAGGTAGAAGAAAAATAAAGGTTATGCTTTTTGTACCGCCCAATCAGAAATCACTTTAACGTTGCATCTTCCATAGTTCAAATCATCTGATTTTGTGTGAGTAAATTTAATTATTTGGGTATTCCAATGTTTATTTATTTGATTTAGACAGTTTAAAAATACCTTGTTTATTTTTTTTAGATTTATTGATAAACAATGGATTCGCACGGTATAGCATTTGAAGCGAAAATAGTGTGTCCAGTGCTTTTTATGCCGAAATGCTGCACAACACTCATGACACCATGTAATATTTCCGATGATATATTCCTGGAAACTAATATAACAATAGTTGATTTCGATGGTCAGGAGGCACGGTTGTTCAAAGGCTTTTGCAATTTCAAGTTCATCGACGACGATGATCAATCTTTATCAACCATGTACACCGATCACAAACAAGCTGAAACGCTTAATCACAAGATTGATTCGTCGCCGTCCAAGGACCCGAAGGTGTGGATAGACCCCAATCGAAATCCTTACTTAAACGGTAACTATTATAAAAATGAATCACAAACCACTAATCCTGAGGAAGATCAGAAAATAAATAAACTTAACAATCAGTATATATATCAAAATGTGCCCGGCAAATCTATCGAGCCATTTGAAGAGTTGGAAAATAAACTTAAGAAATGGATGTCAAGCAATAAGGTATATCAGCAGAGCTATTCCCCGGTGCACGAAAACATAAATGAAAATAATGTTTTTGAGAGTTGTGTGTTTCTGACGCAGCCAGAGCCTGAGACCAAGGATGAGGAGGCACTTTTGGACTCTCAGGCCGAGAATTGCGCATTAAAACAACTTATGTCACCTGAAACGAATGCACTTAATAAACAGCAAAAGACTATACTATTTTTGGACCATGAGAACCATGGTGGAAAGACAATTCAAATGATTACTGTCAACAATCCCTCTGTGGAGTGCATCTCGAAGGCTGTAACTGAGGTTGAAACACCTGTTGGTGAGTTTTATTCTTATTTATTCTAATTTGTGTAGCCAGTGTTTTGTTTATAATATTTTTTCACCGTATACTAAACGCAGACATTTGAGAGACAGTTGCTGCTATTTGACACATCTAACTTCTACCAACTGCGAGTAACGACAGCGTTTTATTATTATTTACAATTTTCTTATAAGAAATACTCAAAATAAACTTAAATATGCATTAATAATGAAAGTTAAAAATAATAAGTTGGCAGCTTTTATTTGCTTGTCATTACTTTAGCAATATAATGACAATAATAAATATTGTAATATTTTAAAGTTATTATTCAATTTTGAAACCTTAAATTAATTCAAAATAATAGTATGTACACGTGGAATGCTATAATAGGTATATATAAATACTAAAATTGTATGAATATTTATGTTTTCAAAATAATACATATACAAAAGCATTTAACAATATATATATAAATATTATGTTTAAAATGTATTTACGTGTAAAATATATATATGCCAGTGATTTTTAATTATCGTTTAATCTGGTAACAAATGAAAAGTATAATATTTTTTTTATAATACTATGTTAATAAGTAGTAAACTAAAATGCGCAGTCAGGTCGCGGATTCGATTTCCGTGAGAAAATTTTATATAATTTACACTTAATATATATATTTTATAAGATTACAACTGATCATAAACAAATTTTTATGTTCATAATTTTTTTTCTTTTACAGAAACCGACCAAGATACTACGAAAAAGAAATATCAATGCGATAAATGTAAACAGATATTTGATCAACTAGCGACTTTCAAACAACACATGGTGAACCACTGGAACAAGGCGGCAGAGCGTCCCTCGGATAGAGATGACCAATACATGTGCTCGCAGTGCGGCAAGAAGCTGAAATCACGGGAGAAATTCGAGAAGCACTGCCTCGGACACGGAGATCCGGAATTGGAATGCGACAAGTGTTTCAAAGTGTTCGCTTCCAAATTCACGTTACGCACACACCGCAAGATACATATGAGGAAATATCCATGTGAGCATTGTACAAAGACATTCTCTAAATTATTAGAATTGAAGGCTCACGCTGCCAAGACCCACTCAGTGTATAATTTTGATACCAGCCAATATACGGCGAGTGATCAAAGGGAGTTGGAAATTAATCAGCTCAGCCAGGAAGAATTCGGGAGTGAGGTTAAAGAGTTGGAAATGGTATCGGGGATTAGCATGAATGATCCAGGCCCCGAGAACAGTGTCATACCTCCACATGTTAAAGAACAAATGTCCTCGGAGGATAATGACAGGGAAGACGCAAACAAAAAGGATGCAGATGCCATCATTTCTAAAGTCATGTCCAACAATATCTTTCTGCTTAATTCAAATATGGCCAGAAAACAAAAGAAATATAATAAGGTACGTGATATCATGTATGATTTCTATCTTCAATATTTAATTGTAAGATTTCAGTACCGTAAAGGATAAAATTCATTTATTCAACATCGGAACTTTTAACATAACTCTTATTGATCGACGACTTATTGTCTATTTATTGTATAATCTCTTTTATTTCTGACTCTGCTTTGCAGGGTGTTTTGGTTGTGGAGAAGAAACAGAAAGAAACTCCATAACATAACATCTTCTAATAAAGTTTAAGACAGATTTAAACACATACACTTTCACAGATATAGCGTAAATCAAATAATCAGGCGACATCATTAGGATTCTTATCATTCAAATATTCGTTCATTGAATGATAAGCTTTTTCCGACGATTTATTTTTAATATGCGCTTCGAACTTTGTCATTGGTAGTCCAATAATGTTTTGCGATATTTTATTTAAAAATCTGATCATTTTTATTACAAATAAGTTAGACTTTTTGCAGTCGAAACTTTGTAACTGTCAGTTTTTCACGGTGCCTTGTAATAACACTATGAATGTTCCCTATTTTTTCGAATAGATTATAATTATTGTAAATGTACATAAGATTATAAATATTTTGTGAAGCCACTGTAAGAATATTGACTTTACACCGATTTCTCAAAGAGAGTTTTAAGCCGTAAATGGCTCTGATGGCTCTCTTTTGCAAAACAAATATTTTTAATATCCGCACCTTTACCCCAAAGCTTCAATCTATATGGCAATATGCTGTGGAAATAACTAAAATACACTATCCCAGCAGTTGTTATTGGAGGCATAAGATGTAGAATAATTTTCAAACAATGGTTATGAAATCGAGGCATTTTTATTACTTTTAATAATTCCAAAAACAAATTTTGTCCCGTTTTTGCATGTTCGTGTTTAAGTATCTTAATCTTTTTAGTAACTTATATCGTAGACTGTTTAAAACCAAGTTGAAGTCAATTAATTATTATGATTTTTTTTTTATCAGTGCCTTGTTTGTTTTTAATGACGCTTTAAGAATTACTATATTTAGAGATTATTCATATTTACGACTATTTCAAAGTGATTATGGTCGAAAATGTAAAGTGTATTTTTGTTTACAACTTATGTTCCATAAAAGGTAAAATAATAAACAAAATTTTATTATGTTTTTAATTGAATAGTTTAAGAAAAATCTTATTAAAAATTTACAATGTTGGAAGTTATAAAATAATACATTTATTACAAAATTTAATTGAAAATTCTCTTTTCTTTTCTTAGCATACATAAAGATTTTAACACGAGAAAAAACCTTTGTTTTTCAGATTTTGAGGTTATGTTTTTAATTACTTCACAGCTTACATATTTTCGCATGTATTGTTAACATATTTATTTATTGGTTTTATTTTTATACGTCAAAACAAAAATCCTCCAGTAAATCAAAAATTTGAATTTTTTAATAAATGCACTCTTTGTTTTTTAATATAGAATTGCGTCGTCTGCAACAAATCTTTCGACCGGATCGGAGATTTAAAGAGACATCTTATAGAACATGTGGTAACAAACACCCTGTCCAAAAACCCAGTCGATGAGAATGGGACCCTATCCATCAAGTGCCAGATCTGTCAGGCGAAGGTCTTCACCAAAACAGATAAGTTCAAAGAACATTTGCGCGAGCACGCAAAACTGACCCTGTACCAATGCACGAGCTGCAACAAATCCTTTAGCGACTCCAGTAACTTTTCCAAGCATAAGAAGATCCACGGCTCCAGATATTTTCAGTGCGACCTTTGCCAGAGGAAGTTCAACTCGAAGAAGATGATAATGCTCCATATGGATTATCACAATAAGAATGCGCCGCTGGATTGTTCATATTGCGACAAGAAATTCTACTTTAAGTCAATGTTGAACAAGCACATCAAGTATACGCACGCGAAGGACACGTCAACTCGGTTCCGTTGCCAGTTCTGCCACGGCTACTACAAGACGCTGAAAGAGAAGTGGGACCACGAGTGGCAGGTGCACAAAGTGAGGAAAAACATTGCCGACTGCTACGTGTGCGATTCAAAGTTCAGGAAATATTCTGAACTGAAGAGACACTGCAGCGTATGGCACAACTTAAATATACCGTCTGCGAATAAATAATTAAAAATATTGTACAACAAAACTGATCAGGGCTGATATTTTAATTTAAGCGCCATCTATTGTTAAAAGTACAAACTAACAATATAAGCATTTTAGAAGAATTACATGCCTATATTGTATAATGTAGAATAAACTAAACATTTTTGTTGAAGTGTAATTGATTGAGAAATAATTACATTATGAGTTCAACATGTTTTGGTTTGTTTATATTTGTAAACAATTATGATAGTGCATAAATATAAAGACGGTTGATATGATTCATCTTTGAAAGTTTTTATATCAGTGATTAAATTAAGCGATAAAACTTTATACTTATCATTTGTTTATTATATTTTTATTTAAATGTTAACGTTATTAGACTTTTAAAGTACAGTTTTGGTTATATGATAGTTTATTTTATATAGATATAGGTCAAAATATAAAGTTTACCTATTAGTGTTGTTTTAGAATTATTTATTTTTGTTGTCAAAAGATATTAAAAGAGTTTTCTATTAAAAAATATCTTTGTGTTTATCTTCAAACTTCTGATAAATATGTTAATTTACATTGTAAACTTGGGATACGATATATCAATGAAGATTTCTTTATAATCTGTCAACAAAAAAAAGCAATCAAGTAAATGTCTTCACGATGTTGTAAATATTTATTGAGCATTGCCATTTTAGCGTAGAGATATTTTGAAGTTGTTATTGTATAACAAGCTATGTATAACGTGTAATTTGAAAAGACCATTTGTTATGGGGAATAGGTTATCTGTCTTATTCTCGCGCGACCTTGCTCGGGCGCGCACGCGCGTGGCGGCACCTGCTTCGGGCGAACATCGGATTTCCACTTTTTCACAGTCCGCGAGAGCGTCTCGCGTTGTTGTGTTCGTTCCTGCAAAGGGCGCGAAATCTTCGCGCGTAGTTTCCTCAACTGTCAAATTGTAATATTAACATTATTGTGAATCGTTTTATCAGTTACTTGGCGGTCGCTGGTCAGTGGTCGGCGCATTGCAGCGGCTAAGGTTAGTAAACCGTTATCTATAAGCCGTCACGTTTTGTCGTTTCGATGTGTTAATAGTTTGAATCCATACAAGATTTGTTTGTCCGGCAGTTTATTGTGGAACGGGCGTGGATCGTTCGCCTTTATAGCCGTCTGTTAATGGTATGATTTAAGTATCGTCCAACTAGACGTATTGAGTGGTATTGCACTTAAAATTCCATTCAAAAGTGAACTATTTCGCTGTTAAAATAGCTTCGTAATGTTGTTTACAATATACAGGAAGTTTTGCATCATATCGAAACGCGTAATAACTAAATCGTCTTTTGCTATAATACATTAAATATGGTCATTAACATATGAAATACTGAAATGTTACGTTCAGATATCTGTAAAAACTTACGAATAAAATAAACAAAATACCTAAACAATTTATATTATCGGTTCGTTGTTCATGATTAATAATTGCGCATGTAAACATGTTAAAATTAATTCCGCATGGACATATATTTGTATCAATATATATACGAATAACTCAGGATATAGTGACGGGCAAATGATACAATATTGAAGTGACTTTTGTAGTGTATATACAAGAATTAATATAAATATAATTAATTATATTTGTATTAATATGAATTAATATAAAAATAACACATGTCTATATTGATAATAGATCAAAGAGAAGTTGTTTTTAGTTAAAAACAACGTATATAAATATTTTCGTGTAAAATATTATCCGTCTTATTGTCCGTCGTTCTGTCTGTTCGGTGATGTTCTATCGACGAAGTTGACATTCTAAATTCAAAGATAGTTCGAGAAAGTTCGAAAAAGTTTTTGGCCTTATCAAATCAATACCTAGTAGGTGCATACAAATAAACATATAAAAACTTATTATAACTTTGTTCGTTAAAAATATGATATCAGAGTTCCCCAAACTTTTTTGTGTCGTAGACCCCTTGCCATGTTTTTCCGTGTTGGGTAGACCCCCTACTTACCAGATATTGATTTCCTGTAAATTTCTAACTGTAGTGAAGTTTAGTGTTAAAAACTTAAAGTAAAATACATGTTAATTTATACATTTATTAATTGAATTTAAATTAAAACTACTCAAAATAAAATTTTGTATGTTATGTAAAATATATGTAACATTAAACAAACATAAAATGAACTATAAATAAAATAACAAGCAATAAGTCAATGTTTTTAGTGAGAAGGATGAACCTGATGCTTTAATAATAAATTATCAACATTGGCGTCAATTTTGTAAGAGTTAATCTTAAATCTCCTCGGCTAATGATGTCCAGTCTGTTTCTTTATATTATTATTTATAAATAATGTTAATGTTTTGATATTATAAGATAGTATGATGTAAGTAAATAGGTACTATCAGTGTACGTGTTGAGATCCACTATCGTGGACCCCCATATTCATATCATGAACCCTAGTGGTCGTTATAGACCACTTTGGGAATCACTGATATACATGCATAAAAAAATATTCAAAGATATACTCTCGAAGATATGATCATCCTCCTGTATATATACAAAATTTAAAAGATATACTTTCTTAACATCATTATTTCAGCTGAATGGCGTCCACTGCTAGATTTCCAATAAGTCCGGTTGGAAGAGCTCTGTATCTTGATGACCACACAAGTAAGCGATAGGCCTCCTGATTGGCTAGTGACATTGGGCAGGCTATAAGTCTCGCTGAAGATATGCCCTGCAACCCTTGAGGTTCTGGATTGGAGACCACAGATTGACTAGCGAAGCGCATTCATTTCTGTGCTCAGTCATATAGTTTGGTTTATTTTTTTTTTCTTTATAAAATACTAGTTGCGCGATAGCAAAAATATGAAAAAAATATCCTAATTAGTTGGGTCGTATAGTTTTTTTGCTTAGCACAATTGTCGGTATTTTATATAGGTCAGTTTCCCAGACTTTTCTGATTTCCCACCGAAACAGAAAATTGTAAAATAGCAATCCATGAGGAACGGTGAATGATGAGAGGCATAGAATGAATGGTAAAGGAATGGATAGGAATGAAAGAAAATGTGACGTCATAAAAGATGAATGAATAGGATGTATACAGACAGACAGAGAGAAAATAAAACCGAATGTGAATGAATGATTTAGCAAAAATTGTCCCTGTGAACATAAGACAAGTTGTAAGAGAAGTAAAAAAAAAGAAAAACCGATAAAGATGAAGATAACAGCAGACAAAAACATTGTCCCGATCAGTGGCAGCCAACAGTCTATTGTTTATTTAACAGAAGTTGTACGTTTATGTCTAGTTTTATTTTGAGACGGATAAAAAGAATCGCAGGGACTCGTAAATGATTTTATAGCAGTCTTTCAGAATAGGCGATCACTTTATTTAAAGTGTCTATTCACAATTCAAATTCTTCAAAATATATTTACTCGAATACCATTTATTCGCACTTTTGAATCTTCAATAATTTTTACGTTGATCCGCTATAAGGAGCCGGAAGCATAGAAACTAGTGCTGTTTTTAAATTAAATTATAAAAAACATATTGATCGATGTCATTTCAAATTAAATGCGGTTACATGATACAGAAGGCCTGGTATTCCTCTAGTTCGGCTCAAAAAATTACGCGTCTATACAACAGTTACAATGTATCATTAAATTCTTTAAAAGAATCAGATATTTTTTTTAAAAAAATCACAAATTTTTAAATATTAAGTGAACTAATAAAAATGTTGAACGTACAAGGGAGAAAGATGGACAGATATTGAAGTTGTCTCACGCCTGGGCCATGTTTAATTCACCGGATATATTACACCTTGTATACCGGTCTAAATTTCGACAAATTTAACACATTTATTTAACATATTTATTTAATTATAAATAATATAATTCAAATGTTTGTTAATCTTGTTAATTTTGGAAACGACAAAAAAAAATGGCGGAAATATAATTTGATATCGAAAACGGGGTCATAAAAGATGACCTAGATAATAATAAAAAACAAAATCAAAATATGTTCACCACGGGGGACTCTCTGAGTGCTTGCATAGGCTTGAGCCTATGCAAGCACTCAGAGTCCAGGAGAGTCCCTCATCTGTGACCCGGAGGTGAACAAGACCATGGAGCACGTTATCGCCGGCTGTCTAGCATACGGAAGACCCAGGATGGGATGTGAACTGGAGATAGAAGACCAACGTTCCTTAAATCTTGCAGGGCGGTAATTGAGGAGAGCATTAAAAGAAACAAAATGTAATAGTATATAGTAACAGGTAGTTAACATTATTACAATTATACAATTTAAAACAAAACTTAATAAGATAGATAAAAATAAATAATGTGTTTCGAAATAATGTGATAAATTGTAAAAATTAAGCACTGATAAATATATCAATAAGTCCCATATCAGCCTGTGAAATTTAGGAAGCGAAGGGAAGAATGAATTAAAAATATGCATGTGAAGTGTGCTAGAAGAACGATTGAAAGATCTTGAGTAGATTTAAAGAAGAATGCAGAAATAAATATTAGAACGGGTGAACTAGGTTCCTCCAAAAGGGGGAAGGGGGTCATATAAAATCACATAACTACTAGCAGTATATATTCTGCAAGGACAGTTAACAATTATTTTAATATGTTATTATTATGTCGATTGATTTTTAGATAGGATGCACCATAAATTGAGGCAGTTGATAACATACGTTCACACCATTAAAGCCTTTTAGTCGTATGCATTCAACGTATGTAGTGTCTAGTAATTGGGACAATGTTTCACGTCGTAATGTTAAGTGAAGAAGAGGACGAAGAAACCTCCTCCTAAGTTATAGTTAGCTGGAAAGAAAGGCGCAGGTAGATGGTTCCATACCTTGGCTGTTCGAAATATAAAGGTATAAGAAAAAGGCTTAGTGTCGCGAATCCTTGCGTCTTGTACGATTGAAGGAGATGGGAGAATTTGGTCTAATTCCGTCTCACACCCTCAAAAATTTTAATAGATGGCCATTCAGACATGACTGACATAGGAACCCACCTGTAACAAATAAGATATAGGCTACATTGTTCAAGCTAATTAGTTTTAGCTTGTATAAACAGAAGCACTAACGGCACATTAGACATATCACGTGGGTCAATACTCGCTAAGTTTATTTCGATCCACCCTTTGTGAGCCACGGCACGGGTCAGAGAGCTTACGGCTTCTCCGTCGCGTGTATTATTAATTATTATATTTAATCTATTTATATTTAATGCTTAACAAATGTTCTGTGGCCTTAAGGTTTTGTAATGGAGACTATGGAACGATAATCTTAAATATATGCGTAGAGTGTGAATTACAGTACCCGACGATAAATATCGGCCTTTGGAAAGAGACAATCGGATAATTTCGGCTTAGTAGAGCACTATCTCTGTCCCACACACTACCTATGTGACGTTTTGTCAGACGTTGTATTTCGTGCATTTAAAATATTTTAGCGTTTAAACTGGATGAATGCTGTTTTCAATCGGCTTTGTTTTTTTAAAAAAGTTTACTTTGCATAACCTATGCGTATAATGTCCCCTATTGACGCGACCGCCAGATAAGCGATACTCTTTGACAAGAAGCCGTCAGGCAAAATGTTTTTGATTATAATCAACATTAACAATATTTAATGGAATCAGGCGTTACCTCGCGGAAGTCCATCCCAAGTAAGAAAAGGACCAATATTTAGCCAGAGTCTGAGAGCACTCTGTGTTTGGCACTAATCGGTGTAACATAACTCCTGAAGATGCCCCGTGGAAGGGTGAAACACGTGTTGAGTGATTTGACGGTGGCGGTTGCGTGATTCGCATTGTTTGCCGCGTGCGCGTTTATCAGCGAGCTGGCGGGCGGTGCATTTCATTGCACGACTACCACTGCATGTGCGGAAGTGGCTAAATATTGGTCCTTTTCTTAATTAACAACATTTCGTCTATAATAGGTTAGATATACCGCAATGAAGACGAAGGTCATTGACCAATGTGTGTTGCCGGTGATGATATGCGCATCCGAGATGTGTTCACTTACGAGTCACATACGAAGGCTCTTTGTCACCCAGAGAGCAATGAAGAAGGCTATGTAATTTCGTTGCGAGATCGAATCAGAAATAAAATCCGATAACTAAGATCACCGACGTTGTGAAGAATTGTTCGTCTGAAATGGCAGTTGGCTCATTGCTCGTGCAACCGAAGGCCTTTGGGACCGATAGGTTCTCGAGTGGAGAAAAAGAGCTGGTAGACGGCGTGGATTGGCCCCCCCACTGGGCAAACCCACATAGTTAAAGTCGTGGGAAGCCGCCGGATGCGAGCAGCGCAGGACCGGTCATTGTAGCGATCTATGGAGGAGGCTTATGTCTTGAACTAAGTATATATATATTTTTTTATTTGCAACCAATGGTATATATATATATATATGTATATATATATATATATTATTGGTTGCAAATCTAATGACGGATATCATATTGATTTTAGGCAATGAGTGTATAAACATGAATAACGTTGTTTTTCATCTAGTTTGGCCTTAAATAAATTATTAGGAAATGCATGGTAGTCGTATAATTAGAAAGAAAATAACATTAAGTATGTAATTGCGCTTTGGCCGCAGCGCGTTATTGTCCACGCAATATTTGCGCAAGAGTTTACATTTGCGTTTAACGTTCAAGAACACGTGGCCCTATTTACCGACCGTGTTTACTCACATGGAGTAGGGTGTCCATATTGTAGGCGCACGAAAGACAAGTCCTGTATTATAGAAAAAATAAAAAAAAATATTATTATTTAATGCGAAACTCGTAAACGGAAGGTCTGACGAGGTTTTTTTTTCATTATTTTATGTTAAGAAACGAATGCATATGGAAAAATTTTAAGCCAAATAAAACAACACTTATTTATTTAAAAATCACAGAATAAAACATCCATCGGATTTTAAAAGCGTGTAAGGATATAATGAAACAAAAAAATAGCGTATTTTATAACTTAACATTTCCCATTACATGATTCATATGTTTACACAAAAAGACGGATGTTTACGATATTTACAATCGCTGTTAATACTATGTTAACAAAACAAGATTATAGCACTCTAATTGGCTACTTATACAATACATTGAATGGATATTTAAATATACATACGTGAAGTGAACAGAAAATATATTCAACACAGAACAGTGATAGCTTAATGGTAAAAGACTGAGATTTGGGATCGTAGGTTGTCAGTGCGATGTTCGGGATAGAATCTGATATAATTCACACTTTGTGCATTAATTATACAGGATTGTTACTTCTCTCATACAAGTTTTCAAAGGCAGCTGCGTCCCCTGCGTACCGTAATACCACACTATAATCGCCAACCCGCCAGGCGTGGCGATTGTGGTATATCCTCCGTAGATATCTTTAGTAGGATCGACGATTTAGCAGTAGTAAAACAATACAACAAAAATTTCCGATATCACTAAAAAGCATAAACTCATTGGATTTGTGATTGCTTTAAATAAAAATATGTATTGATGAATGAAATATGGTTTAGCAACAACAAATTAAACAAGTGTATTTATATACCTACGACGTTTAGTAGTTACATTGAATGCAGTTTCATTAAAGGGAAGCGTGAGAATCGACTTTCGTAATCATTTGTATAAATGCTAAGAATGTTATTCTTATTACTTATACAAACAGATTTTTCTGAAAATATTAAAAAAAATAATACGAAAATATATTCATTAAACATATTTTTTATTTCGAAAATAGATTCATTGATTATTCGCTATTTGAAAATTGGCGTACATCACGTAGTGTTGCGTAGAACGTCCATTCAAAATGTGGACAGCCGACATTGTGAAGCTATGATTGAAATTTGGCATCTATTAGTAGCTATAAGAATAGGGTTAGGTTAGATTAGGTAAAGGGTTAGGTTAGGTTTCTCTAGAGGAGGCGGATCGAATTGATTTTCCATCTCGGAAAGTCTTTCATAGGAAAAGTTCGTGGAATATACTCAATGCTATGATATTAAATTACCTTACACTTGTTATTTTTGTTTTTATGCTGTCAAAATATTGTATACCTTTTCAACGGGCATATAAAAGGGAATTCAAAAGGCATCATCTTCTTTTGTACCTTTGAACATAACAGAAACAAATGACAAGCGTTACAATTGTGCGATGTATCGTAAATACTGAAATAAAACATAGTTGCAAGTGAGATAGACATAGGATCAAGTTTTCTTTTCCATTCAAAATACTTTTTACTCGATCGCTTCTCTGGGTTTTTATTCTATTTGTCGTCTGTCAAGAAAGATATACAACCGTCATATTTTTACACTCTAATATAACTATATTTTTTTTTTATCTCCAAACTTCATTCATCAATTTGAATGCTTCGTTCCTTTATTCTAATACACACACACTTACTATTCATACATATATATGACTAACCGTCTCCCCGTCTGCTTCGTGGCTCGCACTTCCTTTTCTGGTTGTAACTTTAAAAAATAAAGTGAGAAAAAATCTAAAAGAGAATAAAAGAAAGAAAAGAAAAATAATCACCAACATAAAAAACATCTTACACAATTATGTTAATGGCTGCTACTTACTACACCTATATATTAATGGCTACTACTATCTTTAATAATATGTAAATACGTTTGAATATCTACATGCACTATTTATATAAATATAATGAATAAGAAACCAATCATAGTGATGATTTCGTCAGCTTGTCAAGCGACAGCTATCGAACTTTCGCTTTGAATGCGCAACGATACCTGATTATCCTAATATCGAGGGGGGCCGTATTCCAGAGAAGAATAGATTGTATTGCGGAGGAGTGAGTAAAGTCGGTGCTATGAAAGGGACATCTAACACATCTATTTACATATATTAATACAATTTAAACAAAAACACTCAAATTTGGAACAGTCCACTAAAATATTCACATAGTCACCCTAACGAGCACGAAACGTGGGAGCAGGGATCAGCGGCTAAGCCATGTTGGTATTGTTGCAAACGTACTTATTGTTCGCAACTCCAGGATTTCGGGTTTAATTTCCATTTAATAATTTAACACAATTTGATGACGGTTTCTGAAATGAATGGGGACTCCCCGTTCTACATTCCGCTCGTGTATGATATTAATAATTCAATCTCTTCGGTCAAGACCATTGGTGTGCCTGAAATGGTTTATTTCAGGGTATAAATAAAACTATAATAATAAATAAGTTAAAAAATAGTTGAAATATAATATACGCACAGACAAATAAAATAAACTAAAATTTTAATGCAGTATTCGGGAGAAAATGCGACGAAAGAGAGGCGATGTATAATAAGTAAATAAGGTTGGAGAGGCAAGAGAACTTGACGGAGAATAAAGGTAAGAAAAAATGCATTCAGATGGATAAGAGAAGATTGTGATAATTATGTAAAAAAATATATGAATAAAAATGTTTCTGTCCTCCCATGACAGGATAGTATGAAATGCCCCAATAATGGGACCATTTAAAAAAATAACAATGTATATTTTGGTAAAGCTATCGACATAAATGAGCCTCGAAATAGAATTAAAATTCGCATTTACTAATTGTTCTTATTGGAGAACGCCAAAGGTTTTATGGTTTCTTTATTAGTTATTCATATAATTATCTACTTCACTTGTAAAATGATCGCATGTGTACATAAGATCTACTTCAAATCAAAATCCATCACCATACTATGGTTGCCTGCCTCGTGTGATAAGACCGCCCATTGTACCTTTTTATACTACGATAAAGAATAAACATAAATCACCACGAATGTACCAAACGCACCCAAATGTAATTACCTTTATTAGTAGTATTAACTTATTGCAATGCAAAAGAAAGGACTAAGAAAATATAAAATCTACAAGTACAGTCTACTAAGATAAATATAAATTTATTTATTGTTTATAACTTTAGCACATCTACAGCTAGATATAGGCTTCTACCATAAATTTCCAAGGACAGGTTTTTTTTTATTTTTTTTTCATGGCCCTCTCTATTGGGAGCCTCTCGTACCCCCTATCTGGTGGGACAGGGACTTTTTGTTTTAATTTATTTAGTTTTTCACAATCTCTTTTATTTTCTTACTCTTCATTTAAAGGACAGGTTTAAAGCGGCCTGCTTCGAGAATTTTCATTAACAAAATACTCTGTCCAATTTAATGAAGCTTCTCACAATTTCTCACAAAAGTTTCCAGAGGATGGGCAGCTGCGGCCTGTATGTACGTTTATACTACGCTGCAATCCCCAACCCGCCTGCCGAGCTTGGCGATTATAATATATTCCTCAATATATATCTTTGGAGGTAGCCAATGTCTTAAAATGAACGTGTACATGGTTATTTTAATGAAATAGAAATAAATTCAAGGTAAATTTAGAGGAGAGAGAGGCACAACCATAAAATCTCTAAAGCCTTCTGAATGATTTATGTCTGTCAAGAGAGAAAATCAGCTCTTTTCTGGAAATGGCTTCTAAGAAATCGAAGTTCATAAAATTTTGCTTGGTAATGCAACGTCAATACATTGCTAATCGGGTCGTCAGCCCCGAGTACCGTAATCGCCATCTCTCCGTACAACATGAATGTTTCGGCACTCGCACGACAAATACCCGCCAAAATGTACCACACTGTCTACATAAAATTATTTAAAAATAATAAGAACGCTTCGTATAACTGGCCGCTACCGTCCAAATTTTTTTATTTTAAATAATTCTTCCGCGTTCGAATTTAAATTCGAACGCCGATTTGAATTCGGAAGCCGTTAGTAATGTCACTGCTATCATTGCCGCGTTGATTTTTAGGTACAAATATGTTCACAAATTGTATTATATATACTGATGATTTCGCCTTTAAGACTTCCTTATTCTCTTAAGGCTTAAGGCTTTTACAGCTTCATCTGAGCTGAGTCCAGGGAGCGGAAAGGTCCGTATACTTAATGCCTTTAAGAAAGTACAAATACGTGCTCGAATGGTAATTCCCCTCCATCCTCTAGAAGCATATAGATGTATTTTATAATGTCCCTCATTTGTACCCGCAATACTGCTCTGCGTTTTATGTATTCGGTATTTTTATTTGCATTTTTGATTTGAAAAGTCTTTATTATTTTCATGTAAAAAAAATTCAACAGAGGATTTTACACGCCGGCTTATCTACTGCGAATGCAGCTAAAAATGTTTTTACATACCTCCTACAATCAAAAACCATTTTTATTTTATAGAGAATAAGGAAAGATTTCCATCGCTAACGAAGCGGCAGTTCGAAGCGTATCGGATTACAAGAAGTGGGTCAGAATTCGCTAACACCGTCCAATTTCGACTCGCTAACAAGCGCATACCTAAAATTATCCTTTGAAATATCAAATAATTTTACAACGTAACCTAAAACATCGTAATGTTGTTAACGAACTTAAAATTACCACAGCTTTGTTCTGTTAAAAGTTATTGGTCTATTACAATTAAAATAGATATAATAGAAAAATGCATATTTAGAGATGGACGTTGTGTATATTATTTTAATTTCTTTACTTACACACATACACAAGACACAGACATACACCGAAATCATTACAGTAATTATTTTTTTTGTCTAAACAAAAAAAAATATCCTTAATGAATTTAAATATAAAATAAAATATAAATGTAATAAGACTGTAATAACTTAAAAATAAACAATAGAAACTGTTTAATGACTTGTCTTATATTATAGGATTACATATAAAAATAAATTTTGTAAGTGAGGTGTTTTAAGACCCACGTATACGGCGACTTTTTAAAGCAATAGCATGGCTGCTAACGCAACATAGCGCAACAGAAGCGCGACAGTATCGCGTTAGCATAACAACAGAAGCGCGGCAGTATCGCGTTAGCATAACAACAGAAGCGCGACAGTATCGCGTTAGCTTAACAACAGATGTTTGCATCGCAATAGAAGCGCAACAGTTTCGCGTTTGAATCGCAACAGAAGCGCGACAGTATCGCGTTAGCATAACAACAGAAGCGCGGCAGTATCGCGTTAGCATAACAACAGATGTTTGCATCGCAATAGAAGCGCAACAGTTTCGCGTTTGAATCGCAACAGAAGCGCGACAGTATCGCATTAGCATAACAACAGAAGCGCGGCAGTATCGCGTTAGCATAACAACAGATGTTTGCATCGCAATAGAAGCGCAACAGTATCGGGTTTGCATTGCAACAAAAGCGCGACAGTATCGCGTTTGCATCGCAACAGAAGCGCGACAGTATCGCGTTTGCATTGCAACAATGCGCGACAGTGTCGCATTTGCATCGCAACAGAAGCGCGACAGTATCGCGTTTGCATTGCAACAATGCGCGACAGTGTCGCATTTGCATCGCAACAGAAGCGCGACAGTATCGCGTTTGCATTGCAACAATGCGCGACAGTGTCGCATTTGCATCGCAACAGAAGCGCGACAGTATCGCGTTTGCATTGCAACAATGCGCGACAGTGTCGCATTTGCATCACAACAAAAGCGCGACAGTATCGCGTTTGCATCGCAACAGAAGCGCGACAGTATCGCGTTTGCATTGCAACAATGCGCGACAGTGTCGCATTTGCATCGCAACAGAAGCGCGACAGTATCGCGTTTGCATTGCAACAATGCGCGACAGTGTCGCATTTGCATCACAACAGAAGCGCGACAGTATTGCGTTTGCATTGCGATTGAGTCGTGGACGAAAGCGCACAGCTCTAGGGGTCGCGATATCATCACTACTACATCACTAGATGTCACCGTTGGTCTTAACAGTTTGCCGTTCTCGGCTTAAGGCGAGAAGGGAGCGAAGCGGGACACCCGTCTCGTCTTGAGGCGTCGCGGTGTTGCGAGTTCTATGTTATTGTTCGCTATTGTTAATTTTGAATGTTTATTTTATAATAAATAATTTAAAATTATTAGATAACGTCATCTCGCCCCAAGGTGAGAAGGGCACCCAGATTAGAAATTCCATCCCAGACGCCTTTCCCACTATAAGGCGTGAGATTTTTTTTTAATAATTTAAAAAAAAACATACCTTTCCTGCCCTAAGGCGTAAGATTTTTTTTAAATAATTTTAATTTTTTTTTTCATATTTTGTCAAAAGCAGACAAAAATCATCTATCGGCAGCCAAACTGTTAACACTTTGTCGGTAGCACTATTCGTAAAAAAACATTCTCTTGGCGGCGATGTAGCGGCATATTCCAAGTTTTGCTCACAAGCATGCACGTATCGCACACTTTCAATAAAAATAGTGAAATCACCACTGTGGTGTCGCCGGACGGCATAGTGTTTAAACTTAACAGACGTAAGACTCAATTGTCTAAGTGACAAATGTACATGTCATTAGGGGCATAAAGAAAGCCAACCCTGTACTGTTCAATCAATCCTACTTGGCATCACATCCCGCGAGAATTATCAAAGTTAAAACGTTTCAGTGTCGTTTGTGTATATTATTAAAAATGCATCGCAATATACACTAAATACCTTAGATACGTGATTTCCAAAGTGGTCTATATCGACCCCTAGGGGTCTATGACAACTTGCAAGGGGTCTACGTCAGCGAAAAAATTTGGGGGTCCATGAAATGAAAATGGGGGTCCACGATAGTGTATCTCAACACATACACCGATAGTACCTATTTACTTACATCATACTATCTTATAATATCAAAACATTTACATTATTTATAAAAGTACCTATGAAGTAAAAAAATTATTATATATATTTATAAAATTGTGTAAGTTGTAGGATGTTGGTATTCGCTTTGTGGTCGCAATACATTTTTAACGTACACTAATCTTCACTACAGTTAGAAATTTACAGGAAATCAATATGAGGTAAGTAGGGGGCTACCCAACACGGAAAAACATGGCAAGGGGTGTACGACACAAAAAAGTTTGGGGAAATCTGCCTTAGATTATCGTCTATGTAAGTGTTTCCCAGAGTGGGTCACGCGCCCCACAGAAAGGCAATACGAAAGTGGACACGAGTTTAACCCTTCGGTTTTAATGTTAATATTGTTTATGTTATATACGAGTAGGCGTGCGTAAAAAGTTTTAGAGAGTTAAGGGTGGTGTTTAAATCCAATATTAAGGAGCATTATTACATTATTACATTATTATTGGTTTTTGTTATTTGATTCCTAATGCACTGATCTTTATTTAATAATTTATTGTTATATTTCTTGGTTTTTCTCTAATGCTTTGGTTTAGGTATTTGTCCTGATCTTTATTTTTAATAGAACATAGTAAGTGTACATTGAATGTAGTTTCTTCCTGCTTCTTCTCCAACAACCTTGGAAGCGGAGCAGAAATTAAATAGATGAGAAAAAAGCTGACAATCAATTAGAGTTTAATTCAGGCAGGGGGCATACCACAAGGTGGACAGAACAGGTAGCCGCTTGGGTCCTCAAGGGTCTGGAGTGGAGACCACGATGGATAAACGACCTGGTTAACGTCGTTGGGTGATGCTAATTGCTGGTGCCTTTCTACCAGTTACTATTGGAAGTCAATGGAGGAGGCCTTTGTCCAGCGACAGATGTCCTATAGATAATAAAGTCAAGAAACGGAGCGTTATGGAGAAAGCAAGTTGACGGAGTCAAATGAAACCAAGTTCCCCAGTAGTGAAGAAAACGATCAGAGAGATATTTGGTCATTTTGGATGACAAATTTATCAACTTTATCTTGTTTCTATAATAAATTGTTCCAATATCGACGTAAATTTTCGCTGACCCACGAATATATCTCCGTGAAGTTAATATTGTATTAGACGCCAAGATAAAATATATCAGGAACGAATAAGGATTATAGTCCTTGAAGTAGCTTGTTGACCTGGATCTGTTCTAGAACGTTCGAAGATGAATGAGCCTTCGTATACGAAGGACAGTGACTTATTGTGACATCGCGCCAGACAGAAGTTTTTATGAATGAAACGCTGGCCAGTAACAATTTATTATAAATAGATCTTTACAAAGTGAAAACATATTTATTGTAAATATAATTTCTCTGTTATAGAATAATTAATGTGCACAAAGACTCTACTAAATATAAAACTACGATCTTTGTCAGAAGTCTTACTCTTCTATGTGTCTAATCAAATGCCGGTAGTATTTAATGGAATCAGGCGTTACTTCGCGGAGGTCCATCCTAAGTAAGAAAAGGACCAATATTTAGCCACTTCCGCACATGCAGTGGTAGTCGTGCAATGAAATGCACCGCCCGCCAGCCCGATTAGTGGACTCTGTTTTTGGTACTAATCGGTGTAACATAGCTCCTGAAGATGCCCCGTGGAGGGGTGAAACACGACTACCACTGCATGTGCGGAAGTGGCTAAATATTGGTCCTTTTCTTACAAATGCCGGTAGTTAGAGTAGTTCACTACTAGTTTGTATCAAATTGGATTCTCCAATTATTCTTCTTATGATGAAAGTTTCAAGTAATCTCTTTAAGATCTTTTTATTAATTAATAAGAATAAATAACTTGTTACAGCCTTTATACTATATACGCACTGGCTGTATATTTTACCCAACAAAAAATTATAAGTTAACAAAGGCCTCCACCAAAGATGTATGAAATAAGATTAAATAAGAGAAAAAAAATTAAAAACAATGTCCCTGTCCCACAATAGGGGGTACAAGAAGTTCCCATAGCGGAGGCCATAAAAAAATTGGCGAACATCATGGGCGATTCAAGGTAGAATCCGCATGCAGCCTCAGATTACCACGTGGTCAACGCTGCCACCTTCATACGAAAGTCATCTTGCAAATAAAGTACGACTTCCTAGTAAAAAAAATTTTTCAAGTTCATGGACCCTTACGTTCTCTAAACTCATTACCAGTGATATAAAAGCCCCGGTGTTATCACCATTAACATTAAAATAACCAATAATAGATCTCTTCTTCTTCCTTCCCTTTTCCCTTTATTTGGGGTCGGGTCTCCTTATCAATTTGCCGCCAGGCCACTCTATCCTGGGTTGTCTCTGCATCACGTTGAAGGGTTTCCAGTTCCTCTCCGATATTAGACCACCAAGTAGCTTTTGGACGCCCTCTCCCTCTTGGGAATTCTGGAAGGCTAAAGGCAGTTTTTACCACGTGGTAAAATAAACAATAATAGATAATAAGTAATATTTATTTAATACTAGCCTTTACATAAATAAACAATCATCCTGTATATAAACAACTTCCCGCTGTCATTGCAATGTAAATTAAAAATAGCATCATAGTGCGAGTTTAACCAAATGTGTTTCGCGAACACCCTGTACCATTGTAAATCGTGAATCAGACGTATCTAACTTCGTCTTGGACGAAAATAACACACGCGGAGCCAAAATAATATTCACACGTTTAGGCGTTCGTTATTCGATTATCGCGATATGTTATCTGTTCTTTGTATGTCTATGTGTTTATAACTTGCCAGATATTTTGGTTTTTTTTTTTGGTTTATCTTCGAACTCGAGGCCTTTTCGAAATTCAAAATATCATTATAATAGGATTATTTAAACATTATAATTAGTAAGATACCACTGGCTCGAAACGCCGGTCTTCTGAGATTAGTCGGTCTGAAACTTTACGGTTGCTATATTAATTGAAATATTAAATTTTTTTGTAAATCTATCATAAAAGTTAACAAACCCAGTTCCATACATTTCGATGGACTAAAAACTTTTAAATAACCTAATTAGATTTATTCAATTTTAGATTTGAAACTAAGAAACGGAAGGTCTAATATATCTCCTGGAACTTAAATGCGTACATCCATACCAATTAAGAATGAAATTGAAATATACATTTAATAATATAATTAATAAATAAAATATATACAGTTTACTGTCTTGTTATATTAATAATTAAAAAAAAAACATTCTCATATACCGATTATAATAGTGGCAAACGCAGGAAGTGACGGTTTTGTGCTGACTAGGATGGTAATCCTGAATAGCGCTGATATTAGTTCTCTTAACTTTCTACGCCGTATTATGTTCCATATGGAAAAATTTTAAACAGGACCAAGGCAAGGTGGAGATGTCGGTGTGCTGAAGAGTTAATTGAGGCTCTCCCTCTTTCTCGCTGTATGTGCGTGTGCATGTACGTGCATATACGCCAATGCTGTCAAACTATATCTATGCATATCCCCTACTATATCTCTCTCTTTCTTTCACTACCTTTCTTTGTCTGCCTATGTCTATCTCTGTCTCACTCTCTTTTTTCTCCCTTTCTATCTCTCTTTGCGAGATAGATATCTATAAAAAAGTCGTAAAACCCATTTCTTCACAGTTTTTATAGTTCAAATATTGTTTTGTCATTATGTAGTGTTAGTTAACACTAAACCTACCAGCAGCGGTCAAATTGACCGTTTTCAAACTTTTTATCCCATTTACACATTTTTCAATGTTATAATATTGTTATCAAACCATATAACTATAAAATAATATAAATAATATAAACTATAAAACAACAAAAATCTGTTCAAAATGCGAAAAATATGTTTGCGGCAAGTGCACATTTCATACTAAACTAATTTGTAAGCAATGCGAGGAAGCCAAATAGCCATAACATTCTGTATAAAACTTTAAATTTATTTGTTTTTTTTTTATAAAAATTTTAAAAATTATTTAAAAAAAATTGAACGAAACTTTATGAAAATTCTTTATTTTATACACATTTAGCAACAAATCAAGCATTGAATAATGAAATAAATGAAACTTTTTAATTACCAGTCAATTTGACCGCACGCGGTAGAAATAGATATACAAGAATTGTCGGTAGGTTTAGTGTTAAATTCATTGCAAAACGCATACGTTACAGTTATTTGTTTCAGCCGCCAAATATTACTATTTCAGCGGATAGTTTATTGCTCGTGGCCTTGATGTCCACGTGTTCAATACTACCCACATGATAAAGGAATATTGCATCTCTTTCTCTACCACTTCACACCCGTATGTCCAACACGTATCTTCTGTTTCACGTTCCTGATTACTATATCATAGTAATAAACAAAACGGAAGGCCGCCGCTTGTGTAAAAATAAAGCCTTTGAATATTTACAACGACAGGCGATTTCGCGGACCGTAAGTTATTGAGGAAATTCAAAACGCATCACTTCAATAGTATTCTTAGATGCCGTAATTCCCAAATTCTAAATTCAAATTGTTTATTAAAATGAACGTACTAGATATTATTATATATTCATATTAATGTAATACCATTTCCATGTAAAATGTATATACTTATATAACAAAAAGAAATAGATTATTGAGTTTTATTTTCTTAAAGAAGCCTAAGTTACTTCTTATAACATCAGCTACCTGCCAGTATAAGTTCCGTCAAAATCACAGACAAAAAGTACAAATATAAATTTTAAAAAATGTTATTTTGATATAGGGTCCATGTAAATATTCATTTTTTAGTTTTGAAATTAAAATAGAACAATGGAACAATGTCTTTCGTGTTTGAAATACAAAATAAAGATTTTTTTTATCATAGTTCAAATTTGTAAATGCAATATGTATTTTAGCCCGCGACGTTATCCGTGTGAAATTAAAAAAAAATGTCATTTTTTTCGTCTAACAATTTTTTAAAAATAAATGTTGCCTAAGATACTTTTTATTATATCAGCTATCTGCCAGTATAAGTCACGTCAATATCCGTCCAGCCATTTCAGAGATTAGCCGGAACAAACAGACCGACATAAAATAGAAAAAATGTTATTTTTGATACATGTACTATGTATATATTCATGTGCAGTAAATAAAAAAAAGTTATTTTAATAGTACAAACAGACACTAATTTATTTTTTTATATAGATTACTATCTTATAATCGTTGTTTAACATGATGGGTTTCTATAACACATAATCTTAATCACTGATTAATGAACGATCAACAAAAAAATTCCAAAACACATTTTCTTGGCCTAATCTATCAAATGCCATTAGCTAATTAGTGAAATTGGCCGATTAATGATCGTTTTGAAAAAGTAGACTGATCATTTGTCAGCAAGCTTTTACACCTATTTCTATTCACCCTGTGTAATCTCCCTGGAATGTGTTTAATTTATTATAATGCAACAGGCTAAAAACTAGCAGTACAAAATCTGCAGGAAATTAATTTTAATATGTGTTAGTTCTTCAGTTGTTTCGCCCCTATACGCCCACTGGAAGGCACAGCCTCCGCCATAGATATATATATATATATATATATATATATATATATATATATATATGGAACTTTATTAGTCAGGAGTAGTAATCCTATATAATTAATGCATAAAATGTGAATTATATAACATTGTATCCCGGAAATCGAATCCACAACCTAAGTATTCAATTCTCACTTTTTTAATTTTTGAATTGGAAGCACCACATTATTAGTTGACAGCAAATAAGGTATAGATTCACCCATGTTTTGTGCACAATCTAATATATAAAATTCTCGTGTCACGGTGTTCGAACTTGAACTCCTCTGAAACGGCTTGACTGATTTTTACCAAATTTAATATGCGTATTCAGTAGATGTGAGAATCGGCTACTATCTATTTTCTATACCCCTAAGTGAAAAAGGTTGTTCACACTTAAAAAAAAATTTTTTTTGACGAAATTTTTTATTTTTATTTTTTTATGATACAGCATACAAGAATACATACAACCATAAATTTTCACCCCTCTACGATCAACCCTTATGTTTTATTTGTAAATTAAAATATCAATTTTTTTTGCAAAACAACGTTTGCGGGATCAGCTAGTATTTTAATAGAAATTGAAAAATGTTTTCCGCCCGGTGTGCCACAAGCTTTACGTAGAGAATGCATCTCAAAGAATGTTTACAATAGCCGCCCGGGAGCCGTGTTCCTAATGACGTATAAATCATGCGCTAACGCTGTACGCAGAAAGAACTCGCATCGCTTCCTCAATGTTTAGGCCAAGGATACAACGCGATTCATTAGTCGTGTATTTCTTTCGGCGCGAACTATTTATATGCCAGTTTATATTCGTGAGAATGATTTCAATTTTCTAACTCTGCGAACTGACGTGAAATTCGGTGACGTCATTGATCTTCACTAGCCTAATATTCGAAATAAATTACGTAGTTTTTTTATTATTTTATTTATTTTTTACACCTCATAACTCACAGTAAAAAAATAATATTCACTTAAATATTTTTACTATTTATTGTTACCAATATAAATCTTCATACGGTTGGCACTAGACAGAGATAGCTTATTATACCTTTCTCCAAATTTAAAAAAAAACTCCTGTGAGTAACTGCGTTCATTATTACAATACAACACTACAACAATGTTATTTCTCTAGATACAATAAAAATAGCGCATTATTATGGCGTCATAAAAAACAAACAAGACACCAATGTTTTACAAAATCAATATTTTAGTTAGTAAATAGTTTAACAGATTTAATTAACACTTACATGTAAAAACGTGATAAAAAATATTTCGAAAATATCAAATGTTATTGTAAAAATAAATCCATTTTGCATTTGATGTTGATAATGTTATGCTACTAAACCAATTTAGATTTTGTGCAGTTTACTAAAAGAAAAAGAAAAACAAAGGTAAGATCGCAACTTTAATATATCTGCGTTCAACTTACCGGACCTCTTCAAGAAAAAATCTACGGCACAATCTTTTGATGACTGAGAAATATTGTAAATAATGGTAAAACGATGTCGCGACTCGCAGCTGGAAGAAGAAAGATCCGTATTAAATAGTGGCAACCCTCTCCCAACTGTCTGCGTTTAGTAAAAGCGAAAAAAAAAATTGTAAAAAAAACACTAGCGATACCAATTGGAATTTTTAAAAAAATCTCTGTGGAATATAAATTCTAAAAAAAACTTTAGGCCCTATCTCGCCATATTAAAAAAAGTAAGATTTACAAATTTTATGGATCCTAAAGAAATGTAAGACAAACACGGTTTATGTCATTAATTTATTACAAATTACAATTAAACTTCTTAATTGTAAATTACAATAGGCTTTCGTTACGTTATTTGGGCGGAACACATCGCCCGTTCAACCAACGGTCTTGGAGACGAAGGCTTCTCCAGTTCACGAGCAGGTACACGACGTGGCTGCCTTTGTGGGGAGGACTATGCCGTGCAGTGATCTATCCGCTGATGATGATAGATTAATGGAATAACACATTACTATGACAAAAAAAAATGGTGAACCTCTACCATTAAACAGATTATCAATGTTATTAAAAGACTTGAAATAATTATTGTAGCGATTATTACTATGGGTTACGTAAATAATTAAAATTTGGCGTCCATTACGGAGCCAGCAGGCAAGTGTCTTGGAGCATGCGTGGAAGCAACTAGGTCAGGCGGGCAATGGACTCCGGCCTGGGCACATCGTTTTAAACCTTCATTAAAGTTAGCGATATTGACATATATTAATTGTATATTAAATCCCTTTTTAATAATCATTCAACAATTTTTAGGTTATATGTATAAAACTGTAAATATTTTAAAGGAGTCAACGTAGAAAGAGATCATCCTGTATAAATTTACAATCTGATATATGTATTTTTTATATTAAAATGCGAAAAGCCAATAACTTCTGTTCAAAATCTACAGGTATAAACAATATTTGTTTTTATTATATAGTAGTTGAATTTTAAAAACACTTGTCAATACGTTATTTATTACTTCTGAAACCATTGTATTTTAGATAGGCTATACCAGTGATTCCCAAAGTGGTCTATATCGACCCCTAGGGGTCGATGACAACCTGCAAGTGGTCTACGTCAGCGAAAAAAAATTTGGGGGTCCACGATAGTGGATCACAACACATACACTGATAGTACCTGTTTACTTACATCATACTATCTTATAATATCAAAACATTCACATTATTTATAAAAGTGCCTATGAAGTAAAAAATGTATTATATATGTTTATAAAATTATATAAGTTGTAGGATGTCGGTATTCGCTTTGTGATCGCAATACATTTTTAACATACACTAAACTTCACTACAGTTAGAAATTTACAGGAAATCAATATCAGGTAAGTAGGGGGTCTACCCAACACGGAAAAACAAGGTAAGGGGTGTACGACACAAAAAAGTTTGGGGAACTCTGGGCTATACCATATATTGAAAGCAAATGAGTAATACATTTTCAAAACTTTTACACCTATAATTAATCACCCTGTATAGAATATACTAATTATTTTCAAGAATAAATTCGTACACAAGGCATTCATATAAATATCTCAAAACAAGATGTATGAACAGTGGTAGCACGGATTTACAGTCATAGGTCAATGGTTACATTTTCTAGTTACAATCTTATACAATCCAAATTTTGCGTATTAAATATATATGATTGTCACTTCCAGAAGATGGACAGCAGCGTACAGCAGCTAATAACATACGTCGATCTCCACCCCGCCTGCCAACCGTAGCGATTATGGTATATCCCCCCATAGTATCTTTGGGGAAGGGGTATTCCCAGCAATGGGCATAAATGTGCTGAGATAACAATGTTATGTAGTCATATAACATTGATATTTCCTGGCGTAAAAATCAAGGAGGATTCAATAGCCTCCCTGATAAGCTGAAAGGATACCTGGGAAGTATTCCTCTCTTATTGCAAAAGAATCACACAATATGCAATAGAAAGAAATAAAAGTTAGGCATAGACAACAAATAAAAACTAACAAGACAAGTTAAAAAATATAACTGTGATAGAGAATAGATAAAAATGTGATACAATAAAAATAGAAATTAAGAAAATGTAAAATGAAAAGAGGATAAAAGAAAGGTGAACAGAGCAAAAGGGAAAG
This sequence comes from Battus philenor, assembly GCF_028537555.1. Classification (NCBI taxonomy): domain Eukaryota; kingdom Metazoa; phylum Arthropoda; class Insecta; order Lepidoptera; family Papilionidae; genus Battus; species Battus philenor. The sequence goes on along the minus strand of NW_027181673.1, from coordinate 14,165,190 downwards.
AAAGCAGAATTGTGGCATAAAAGAATAGAATGAAAGATTATATGAAGTATGAAAGTAGAGAATGAAAATAAAAAATAATTATGTGAATAAATAAAATTGCCCATAAAGTCCCTGTCCCACCAAAGATAGGGGTACGAGAGGCCCCCAATAGCGGGGGTTTGAGTTCTCCCATGCAAATTGATGCGACGCTATATGCTCTAATCAACAATCCATGGTGTATATCAATGGGAGCATTGGAGCAATACTTCCGTGACGAAATACATGAGCTACTTTACATACTTGCCTTTCGTGTTCACGATTGATTACCGATATAATACAATAGGGCGCGTTTCAAATTTCAATTGAACGCTACTATAGAATTTAATGGAATCAGACGTTACCTCGCGGAAGTCCATACTAAGTAAGAAAAGGACCAATATTTAGCCACCTCCGCACTGCAGTGGTAGTCGCATACGCATTTATCAGCGGGCTGGCGAGCAGTGCATTTTATTGCACGACCACCGCTGCATGTGCGGAAGTGGCTAAATATTGGTCCTTTTCTTACTACTATAGTAATCGTATTTTATTAAGTCCTATTACACATGATAATTGCTTTAAAGTGTAAATATTTATAACAGTGAATATATATCTCATTTACTATCAAATAACGATGTTTTTTTGTAATATGCAACGATTTAGGATCCTAGATATAAGTTAGACTTGTAAATATATGCAGGAAAGTAAGAATAAAAATTCGGAAAGTTTAAATGTAATTGTTAAAACAAAGGCAAAAACGCTAATGTCTGTAGAATAAAGATTATATAAAAAAAGTTTGCTTCATCTTTGACCACATCAACGAGTTAGTCAAAGTCAAAGGTAAAACAAGAGACAAGGGTACAAAGCAAAAGGTACCTTACTGAAAATCAGCGTGGTATTTAAATTGTTTATATTCAAATTTATTATTACACATGATCAAACACATGACTTAAAGGGTACGTTGTCAGATAGGGGAGGTTTCGAGCGGCCTTCCGTCACGACCAGTTTATAAGCAGCACTGGACTTCCTCCCCTGAAGTACTGGTAAAGCTGTACTGCAAAACCCAGAGGAGTAAAGGTTCGCAATGTTGGTATTCTTTTCTTTTCTGTGTTAGTTTTAAGTTAATCCAACAATAAACTTAAACTGCAAGCTTAAAGCAAGCAGAAATGGTGAAAGAAAAATGGTTATGTGTATATGTGAAAATGAACGAAAGTAGAACTAGGAAATAAAATTAGAAAGTGAATAATTTATTTGAAAAATTATCTCTGCGTATCCAAGACTGAGGATTGTACGAAAGGCCACCAATAATTTTAAAAATAAATAAAAAAAAACTTTTTCAAAAATTAAATAAACTGTGACACTTATCATCGCAATTTTTGCCATAGGACATTCAATGCTAGATGCCTTCGCCATAAATTTCCAAAAGGTCCGTTTACATTTCGTGACCCGTATCCAACATCTTCTGTCAACTTTAACACTAAACATACCATAACGGTCATTTGACCCGTTTTTAACTCAGCATCAAGAATTTTATTTCTTTACGTTTGTAATAGAACTTGTCAACATACTATTCTCTTTAACTATAATGAATTTTATTTCCCTGTCGTTCCTAATAACTATATTTCATACATTCAAGTAGGAAATGTAAAGTCGAGTCATTTTACCCGTTATGATAGAAATATGTGCCTAATAAGGGTTGGTATGATTAGTGTTAAAGTCATCTGTGTTCCCTGTAAGTGGATGTCTTTCGCCGATTCGCTGTCTTCAGAACCTCAAAGTCCCTGTGGCCATATGAAGTGCGAATTGCCATATCAAATTGCCAATTCGCTAGGCTTTATCAGTAACTTTATTTCTACGGATCTTCTCCTTTCTAATTTGATCTAATAGAGAAATATCGTGCGTAGACCTTTTCATGGCTTGTTAGAAGGTGAGGTACAAACATTTAACTGCCTTTAGTCGTATATCACACATTAGTCTTATACCTTCCTCGTAAAGACAGATAGTTACTGTACGAGTTGATATTTCACACGGCTCAATCGAGTTGGATATATATATATTGACCTATATCTTAAAACGCAATATTGTACACTAAAATTAAGTTTCATTTATCCATTTATAATACTTAGTCGATTTAATATGAGGCTAATTAGATAACAAATGGTATTCTGGTTGCAGTTTGATATATCGGTTGGGCGGTCGGAATTTCTGTTTGTTTTTAGTCTATTAACGTCTTCAAAGGGATCTCGGACGTGGATATATGGCTCTGTATATCGACCTGTTAGTTCTACATCGATAATTACGTTCTTTTGATAAACAATGATTTGTTACCTAGGTTGAATTGAAGTCAAGGACTCTTTGGCCATATTGTTTCAGTTTATTTATTTTCTTCCGCGTGTCAGTTTGGCCAAGATAATTAACGCTAGCTCTTAATTTAAGATGCATTAATCCGATTCTAGGTTACATTTAGGTTTGATCATCATCATCATATCAGCCAATAGGTGATCAAGGCAAGGCATAGATTTATTTTATAAATTTGATTTTATTAATATCATCGAGAAATAGGCAATATATACTTGCCAGTTTAGGGTGCAGCAAAGGATCGAAGACAGGAAGATCATATCACTTACGGACAACGAAGAAAATCGCGGGACCTTTAGTACTGCAAAAGTTTCACAGGAGAGGCCGTTAAAAGGACCAATTAGCCAAATAAACAAGTGTATAAGACTAGTCTAGTAGTAAAAATTAAATCTGCGATAAACATAATATTGAAATAGGAAAGTAAATATTAAATTATAAAGGAATGTAAATATAAAAAAGCTAACAAAGGAATAAAACAGTTGAACAGGACAAAATGTAAACCTGTAGTATAATGGTAAGAAAGCGACGAAAGTGAGGTGATGAATGTAAAGAATGAAAGAATTTGAGAGGAATAAGAGAGTAATGAATTGAATGCATTGAAAAGGTAAAAAGATGAGAACGCAAATAATATAATTAAAAAAAATATGTTTTGTACATATAGTCCCTGTGTACCCAAGGCAAGGGAAGTACGAGACCACAAAAGCAGGGGCTATGATAAAAAATCATACAAGACTTATTTAATTCTAAGTAAGAAAAGGACTAATATACAGCTACTTCCGCTATGTAGCAGTAGTCGTGCAATAAAGTGCCCTGCCCGTTGATAAATGCGAATGCGGCATACAATGCCAATTACACTACTACCGCCGCTAAATCACTCAACACGTGTTTCAGCCCTCCACGAGGCATCCTCAGGAGTAATGTTACACCGATTAGTACCAAACACCGAGTCGGAATGTTGTTGGTGCAGTTGCCTCTTACTTCCGCTATGCAGCAGTAGTCGTGCTATATATTAGTCTCTTTCTTAGTTAAGATAGACTTCCGCAAAGTAACGCCTCCATCTATTAGATATAAATATATATCTACATATATGTAAATATAAATACACACATATATATATATATACACATATATTTATGCTTAGATATATATATATATATACACAGAGTTCAAAATCGTGTACTATTTATATTTTAAACCCAAACAACATGTAGCGACTATATCGCTACTGGCTTCCAAATTCAAACCGGTGTTTGAATTTGAATTCGAACAGCTAATAATAGTTTAACTTTTTTTTAAATATTGTGGTCGTACTGGCCAGTATTATGGAGCGTTCTTTCTACAGAAACATTTTTGTTGTATACATATGTGAATTTTTTAAAAGTTTTAGATATCTTTTTTACTTTCAAATTATCATATAAACCGACACCGTGTATACCAAAATGGAGAAACTTACTGGTGTCTTCTTTGGGATTATATATTTATTTATTGTCATCGATGAACAGAGGTCACCGACATATATCGAAGGATTGCTCATCCGAAGTCGGCAACACGTCGCTCGAGAAACCAAAGATTCTCGAGTGATGACCACAAGTCGCTGGATACGGAAGATCTTGCAATAGGTGTTTGTCGGCTGATGATGATGACGCTCATCAGAACTAGAACTAAAGATCTTTTAAAGAAGTTCTTTTTAACTCTTCAAAGAGAAATGGTTTTTTATTCTCGTAAAGCTTTTTTAACAAAAACTTCGTAATCAAATTCCAAGAGCAAGCATGTTTATAACACGCCATGCATCGCGAAATAGTCTTATTCAACATATATTTTAGTGAAAAATATCAATATTTCTTTATTAAAACATGTGTGTATTACTTCATAATGTAACGTCAGTTGCATTATCGAGCCAGCTACCAAAATATTGTACGGAGGCGTTGGCCGCTGATAACATGCGAAGGACGAAGTGTTGGACTGCGACGTACACTGTGGGAAATTTGACTATCAGCGAAACATCTGATTATTTTTTTTTATTTAACGTAATTTTGTTTTGAAAGAGGGTATTGGTTTATTCCAAGGGTAAGCCACATTTTTAATCAATAGGCCAATTTAGAATTTAAAAATTTTTGCCGGAACGCACGTAATGTAACACTTATTAATCTTTTACAAAACTTTATATATAATAAACATTAGAATAAAAACAATATTAATATTAGTTATTATTAGGTAATAAATTTAATAATAAACATAACATATACAAACCTCAAATCTCATTATTTACATGTAAAAATAGCTTGTAAAGATAGCTTCGTATAGTGCTGTTTCGTGTTACGGTCTATTTTGATGAAACTTATCTTACGTGTTAAGCGGGGTATTATTATATTATAAATCATATTTATAACAAGTATATTATTATATAACATATAATACATAATACATAATTAAATTACAGCATTTATCTCACTTCACACATTTATACGATTACTTTATGGATATATATATTAATATATATGTGTGTGTGTGTGTGTGTGTGTGTGTGTGTGTGTGTGTATATATAAAAATATCCCAACATATTAGCATATTAAAGTGATAATGGGAGTGACCTCATAGCGCGCGAAATAAATGGCTCTTATCTGAGATCCCAGCCCAAAAACTGACCATGATGGCCTCAAAAGGCGCTAGATCTGGGCCGCTGCCTACCCCTCCTACCGGAAGTCAATGTGGAATACCTATGCTACATCCTACGGCTGAAATGGTGATGTTAAGGGTTTACATTTAAAAAAAAATAAGCAGTCATATCTGGACTTTTTTCCTCCTATTCAACCCCTGTTTTTTTTTATTTACACTTTACTTTAACAATACATAAAAACTAAAAAAAAAAGAAACAATTTAATACATGTATAACGCGGTCTTATCGCTCGAGCCCATCTCTACCAGTCAACCTTTGGATGGAGATGTCAGACATGAAAGAGAGGGAAACTTGCGGGTACAAATAAGTACATTACTGTACACACATATATGTATAACGTATTAGGGGTATAAAATATTTTTTTTTTCAGATATTTTTTTCATTTCTGTACTCATGTTTCATCTATCTAAATGTCTTTAATTATTTCCTCTAATATCCTTCATAGTATCTTTTATTCGTCTCCATACTTTCTTTCATACATCTCCTAACTTCCTGGATTTTAACATGTTGTAGAATAAATAAGAATTACGATAATATTTTAAATCTCGTTATGCACCGGCTCGAGGTTGCCATTTCGAGAATCTTTCGGCCCTAATGGACATCGGTTGCAAAAGCGGGCACACCGCTGTCATTTCAGACGAGAAGAATCATACTTCTAGAATCCAGAACACATATAAACTGGTGTTGCCTCAACGCTACACCGAACTTCACAACGCTATCATCACAAAACGGAAAAGTTCAAATGTTACGTAATGAGGTACTCGTAAAATAGTCAGATTGCACAATGCCCTAATTACCACATCGCCCGCAACGCTCGCTAAGCAAAACCAGAGCGCCACGAGCAAACTGACCCCCCGTCCCCCGCACCCGCCCCGCGTAATCCCTCCGGCCGAGCGTGTTTAATCTCACGCCGTGTGTCCATTGCTCCAGTGTGGACGTTTCAGAGAATTACTGGTTTTTCTATTTACACGCAACTATTTTTATACGTAACATATTTTACAAAATGTAATACAACATTGTTCACGTAATTTTCATTTAGAGTGGTTTTTGGTATCATTTTCCATTCAGGCTGCGTGGGGCGTATATGACCCACAATATAAAAATTAAGGAAACTCATTTAAGACGTATGCTTTACATTTTTTCAATACTGCAATATGATACTGCATACGTGATGTGAAGTTATCTATATTCGACCCTACAATTAATTTGTTTAAGAATACTTTGTTTTTCAATGAGATCTGCAAATGGCCAAAACTGAAAGTGCAGCGGGGGTCGTATACGCCCCATGTGGCATGGAGAGTGATATCCGTAGTTTCAGGAAAGACTGAGACGTGCAACGCCCCTTTCTATTTTTTTAATAATAATTATTAGTCCGATTCATCAGATTAAAAAGCCATAATATGTACAGGATGATTCGTTATAGATGTAAAAGGCTTAAAGATATTAATGCTCATTTGCTATCAATCAATATACGAAAATTCCGTAGTTCCAAAAATACAAGGTTTAACAAAGCGTTTTTAAAATTCGTATTACTACATATTAAAATTCATTATTGTTTACTATATATCCCTGCAGACTTTGTATTACCATATATGCGACAAGCCAATAAATTCAGGCATGTCGCATTTCAATATGAAATTAGTTTATTGAAAATAGGTCTAAATTTTTTTTGCTAATGAGCTAAACTCAAATCTAAATATTCTAATTCGAATAGACTATTATAAGCAATGTTGTCTCTAGGAAGCTACCACCAGTTCGGAAGGCAGTTCTGCTGAGAGCCGGCGAAAAACTCAACAGCTGCTTTTTACAAATATACTTTTATAAAGAGTACGCGACAATAATTCGCTTCCTGAGTGAGTAAACATCGACATTTAATTCCACGCATTAACATCAGTATAGCATTCTTGGATAGAATAATATACTTTTTTTCATTAATATTGTTTTTAAATCTATCTATTGTCAGATCTGAAATTAATTATGGAATATTATTGTACATACGTATACCTTGTGCAATAAATGATTTATTAAATTTTTGAAGACGTACACCGACAGCCAATCTTTGTGTAGTATTAATTTTTCTAACTATATTTTATTGTTAAGGTAATTTTCTTGAGTGATTTGCAGCAAACATGGTCACGGAAAGAACTGATTTATTGTTATTGGTCCGATCCATCGACTTGGGAACATTTAATTAATATAAATAAATCAAACAAAACACTGCTTGACATAAATACCAGAAGAGTAATTTGATTTGAATTAGAATGTAATTATCTAATGGATTCAGGCTTTATTTTGCGGAAGTCCATCCTAAGTAAGAAAAGGACCAATATATTGCTACTTCATTCCAATGCAGTAGTAGTCGTGCAATAAAGTGCACCGCCCGCCAGCCCGTTGATAAATGCGCATGCCGCAAACAATGCGAATTACACAACTACCACCGTCAATTCACTTAACAAATGTTTCACCCCTCCACGGGGCATCCTCGGGAGTAATGTTACACCGATTTGTGTCAACTTTATATATATTATTAGTGACTCTGTGTTTGGCATATATTGGTCCTTTTCTTAGAATCTAATTTTGATTTCTTATAATGCCATAATTTATGCTGGTTCGGTGAGAAAAGTCAATAACTAACATTGTGATTTTAGCGTTCCCGCTCTACATTGACCGAATAGAACGCCGATTTGAATTCGAACGTCGAATTAAACTCGAACGCCGGATTGAATTCGAACGCAAACTTGAATTCGAATGCCGATGTGAATTCGAACGCCGATTTGAATTCGAACGTCGAATTAAACTCGAACGCCGGATTGAATTCGAACGCAAACTTGAATTCGAATGCCGATGTGAATTCGAACGCCGATTTGAATTCGAACGCCGATTTGAATTCGAACGCCGATGTGAATTCAAACGCCGGCTTAAATTAGAACGCCGATTTGAATTCGAAGCCCGATTTGAATTCGGACGCCGATTTGAATTAGAACGCCGATTTGAATTCGAACGCCGATTTGAATTCGAACGCCGATTTGAATTCGAACGCCGATTTGAATTCGAACGCCGATTTGAATTCGAATGCCGATGTGAATTCGAACGCCGATTTGAATTCGAACGCCGATTTGAATTCTAACGCCGATTTGAATCTGAACGCCGATGTGAATTCAAACGCCGGCTTAAATTCGAACGCCGATTTGAATTCGGTCGCCGATGTGAATTCAAAACGCCGATTTGAATTCGTACGGCCAAGAATGATTTGACATAAAAATATTGCAGCCGTAGTGGCGAGCAATAAGGAGTATGAACCACACTACATGATTTTTTTTGTAGCTAATTTCACGGCCTTTATTATTGCTTAAAAATTATAAAGTACTAGAATTTTTTCGAGATAATGTTTTTTTTTATTAATTCTAATTTGTATCGCCGGTGTTTTTTAATATTTTTTTCCTGCTTTTACTCAACGCAGACAGTTGGGAGAGGGTTGCTGCTATTTGCTTTGGATCTTTCTTCTCCCAGCTGCGAGTCACACGCTTTAACATGTAATGTTAAAGCGTGTGACTTTAACATGTTAATGTAATTTTTGTTATGTGTAAATAAAGCTAAAATATATACAAATAAACAATACAATTTGGAAGTTTTACTCAATTATACATTAATTGGTGCATTGTATAATTGAGTAAACTTCCAAATTGTTTTTTTTAATATGTACAAATATTAGATTAGATATAGAGAGATATTGTTTATTTAAATTTATTGCGTGATAATTAAAAAAAAAAACAATACACACATGTATTGTAATATCATACATAGTTTTCCCGTGAGGTATTAACTTTATAGAACCCCGGAGAATATATTTTTCTCATTTACGAGATTATTTAATAAGCATTTATAAATACAAACCAAGGCCCACACATTGCGATCTAAAAACTCTTGAATGCTATAATAAGATTTATATAATATTATAATTTTAATTTTCGACTTAAAAATAAGAAACGGATGGTCTACGATATCTTGAACTTTATTTATACTCATAAATAAATGTAAAATCAATTCGCGCATATAGAAGTACATTAATAATTTATATTTCGAATTTCCGGTCAGATGTCCGGACCAAGACATGAACCGAAAAAAATAAGTTAAAATTTATCAAAGGAAATAAATATAATTCATATGTATTTGTATTTCGTTCGAATTTATTTAAGATAGTTACGTATCGATTGTTTTGAATATAATAAATATACAACAACCTTTGGTCACCATGGTAACTAAGTGATTTTAAATTTCGAATACGACCTTTTGTGATTTAAATACCAAATTGAAACAATGGCTTTTTGTTTTGATTTACAGAATTGTCCTCGTGTATAATATCAGAGGTGTCTAAACGTATTGTGATTTTAAATTTTATTAAGCAACTAGCTGATCCCGCAAACGTTGTTTTGCAAAAAAAATTAAAGTTTTTAATTAACAAATGTAATTAGGGTTGATCGTAGAGGAGTGAAAATTTAGGTTTGTATGTATTTTTGTATGCTGTATCGTAATAAAATAAAAACCAAAAAAATTGTCTAAAAAATTAAAAATAAAATTTAGGGGTGGACCACCCTTATCACTTAAGGGTATGGAAAATAGATAGTAGCCGATTCTCAGACATACTGAATACGCATGTAAAATTTGGTAAAAATCGGTCAAGCCGTTTCGGAGGAGTTCAAGTTCGAACACCGTGATACGAGAATTTTATATATTAGATTAATATTTACTTAAAAAATTATTCAGTGACAAAACCTTTCAAGGTGTGAAAGTATAGTCTCTCTCATTGCTCATTTCTCTCTCTCTCTCTCCCTTTTTTTCTCTCTCTTATCTCATTTGTTATCAATTAATCTAGGTACACCCTGTACAAAATTCTGGGGACAGCTGCCCGCCCCCGCCTCCGCGTACAGTGAGGACGATCCGATTCAGGACCCGTATCCTATCTTTGATCGCCGAGTATTTCTCGCTTCATTTCACATTATACATTATACATTCACACGCGTATAGTCTACCTTCTTGCGAATGTCTCCGTTCAACTGGTAAATTCACGCTAGTTTCATTTTGTTAAGTCCCTGGACCCTTCATTTCCGATGAATCTGCAAAACCATCCGGGCTAGCAACATTAACATCTATAGATGTAAGAAATGCAAAAATCAATCGTAATTATGATATAGTAAAAAAAATGTTCCCAAAATTAAGAATACTACATATTAAACTTAATTACTGTTTACCATCTGTACCTGTAGACTGTTTATAGTCAGAAATTATTGGCCTAACAGAATAGAAAAATAAATAAATATAAAATATTTCCGAGCGATAATTTTGTACAGGATGATTGGAAATATATCTGAAAGGTTAAAAGCTTTGTGCTGATATATGAGCGTTACATTCACCCTTTGAAACTTTTACATATATAATGTTCAAATCTAGTATCTAATCTAATATCATACTAAAAGAGAATCTGATATTGTTGATCTAAATACGATTTATTGTCTAAAACCATGAAAGATACCAAAGGACAAAAGGTAGGTACAGCTTTTCGTCTACTATTACTTCGTTGTGAGTGGCTCGGGGCTTGCTCACTGCAACTACAACTTCAAAAGAGGGATGGGTAGCATGTTTTTGAACTTAAGAGTCAATCGAATCACATATAAAATGAAAATCCTCTTTGATTGATTTTCAAATATTACTTTTTCATTTCAATCAATACGAAATCACTCGCATCGGAGAGTATGAAATGAGTTTGTTTTATGTAATTAAATTTAATGAGGTCATTGTGTTAGGTATTGACCTCATAACCTAGATAATAAGCGAGTCCAATTAACCAAGGTATCGGAGTGAGCAGAAACAATGATTTTATGCAAAATAACATATTACCTATAAAAGACATTTGTGGGTAGTTAACAAAAAACAACAAAATTCATGTCCATGTATAAATAATACCTGAGGATAAAAGGGTAAGACAGATGAAATGTACTTCGTACTTTCATTCCATTTTCCCTCTTTTTCGTTGCCTTTCATCCATCACCTCATTCCTCAGGTTTTATTTACATACATGTTACTATTATTTACAATGCTACCTTATATTGTCGATCTATCAACTGGAGGCCCTGCCCATAAAGCGTCTAGAGCAGTGTTTCCCAACGTAAGGCCCACGCGTCATAGAGGGGCGAATTGAGTTTTAACGGGGGGCAATTTGAAAATTAACTCGACACAAGCTTAACTCTATCGCTTTGATATTGAAATGATATATGTTACATGAGGGGCGCAAGTATTTTAGAATGGCTTAGGTGGGACATGGTACAAAAAAGGTTGGGAAACACTGGTCTAGAGGCTTTGGGTCGCAACTCGAAACCTTTAGGCTTCAACGGCCACGGGATGACCGATGGGCCCCGCACAATCACTTCCGATGAGCAATTCTAAGGTCTTCTGCGAATTTACTGTTAACTGAAAGTTTAGTTTACTGTACAATAAAAGAGAGAAAAGAAACTTATCGACTTTTCGAATATATGTCGCTGTGGAAGAACGTTAACGTGGTCACATGCCTTGTAATTATATATCTTTTCTTCCATAGCTTAAGATCAAGTAAGGCCTCGCCGAAATATTTCACTTTCGATTATAAACTATGGCCACGTTTTGTGAAAGATGGATGACTTCGTTGAGAGGCTTGTTATCTAAGGTAGCATAAACGGCTCTAGATCCAAAAGACGCTCTATAGTACTAAGTAGAGAACATACTTTAGTCTACGAGTTGCATTTTACTAGAAAGAGGCGTTGATAGAGATTCTTCTGCTACTTCCCCCAAGTAACCCACCAAGTCGAGGTCTAGCCCTCTCGAGCGCCTTTGTAACAGAATGCTAAGCTGTTATTATCAAGTGACAGCTTAAGCCGAGTTCCCTTCGTAGGACCCTTGAGTCTAGTTTCTTTATGATGTATCAGCCAAAGCGATCTTAAAGCAAGGCGGCCACCATACTCTTGGCCCTAGCCAAGATCTTAGGCTACGCGCCTTCTGCGTCCTGCCACTTTGGACTAACAGAATCTGTAAATGATATTCGCACAGCAGTAAAAGTCCAGTTCACTAAAAATTCGAGAAAAAATGCACTTGTTATGTTACTCAAACAACACCATTTGCTTCTGATCACTTAGAAATGTACAATAAGAATTTTTTTTTTTTTTAATTCCGAGTCAAAAAATCAATTTGACAAAACACCGTCTTTTATGATTACATCATGGTCACCCGAAGTTCGTCTCGCAAGATGTTCGTAATGTGGGTTAACGCGCCACTCTGCCGCACTAAAACACAAACGACATTCCCTCTTTCACTCATTGTGTTCGACGAATTATCCTTTAAGGGTGCGTACACACTACGCTTTCATAAAGTTAATATAAATTTTACGCAAAGTATGGAGTTTGTAGTATGAAGTTTCTAATTCTTGATACAAGATGGCGTTTAGAATGCTGTAACATAGAAAGACACCGACAGATGGCGCTCCGTTTAGTTCAGAGTTCCCCAAACTTTTTTGTGTCGTAGACCCCTTGCCCATGTTATTCCGTGTTGGGTAGACCCCCTACTTACCTGATATTGATTTCCTGTAAATTTATAACTGTAGTGAAGTTTAGTGTATGTTCAAAACATATTGCGACCACAAAGCGAATACCAACATCTTACAACTTACACAATTTTATAAAAATATATATATAAGTTTTTTACTTCATAGGTACTTTTATAAATAATGTAAATGTTTTGATATTATAAGACAGTATGATGTAAGTAAATAGGTACTATCAGTGTATGTGTTGAGATCCACTATCGTGGACCCCCATTTTCATTTCATGGACTCCCAAATTTTATTCGCTGACGTAGACCCCTTGCAGGTTGTCATAGACCCCTAGGGGTCGATATAGACCACTTTGGGAATCACTGGTTTAGTTCAATATTTTTTTAATATCAAAATAATGTCATAAAATATTATGAACACGTAGTAATCAATTAAGCGGAGTGGCGGAGTGAAACCACCTGCCGGCGTCATTGTTTCCATATAATTATAACTTAGGATTCTTCAAGACAATGATGAATAGGTTTCTTCTAGATAAGTATATATCATCGTAGACCTCATCACTTAAGATCAGGCGAGACAGAGGTCAAATGCTTTGCCAATACCTATAAAGCCAAACACACAGAGAGCCCACAAGAAATTTCCACTCGAAAAAAATTTCGAAGAAAAAAATATGTTAACCATAAAAAATAGAATTTGACCACTTATGATCTTTCTTAGTTATTACCCGTGTTCGTCACGAAAAATATTCCAGTGAAATCTAATTTGATAGAGACTAGAATAAAATTAAGCTTGTCTATGATGTATTCCTTCAACTTAAAGCTACTAAGTAAGAAAAGTACCAATATATAGCTACTACCATGCAGCAGTAGTCGTGCAATAAAGTGCACCGCCCGCCAGCCCGCTGATAAATGCGCGTGCGGCAAACAATGCGAATTACACAACCACCATTAAATCACTCAACACGTGTGTCACCTCTTCACGGGGCATCCTCAGGAGTAATGTTATACCGATTAGTGCCAAACACAGAGTCGGCTTGTTGTTGGTGCAGTTGCCTCTTACTTCCGCTATGCAGCAGTAGTCGTGCTATATATTAGTCTCTTTCTTACTTAGGATGGACTCCCGCAAAATAACCTTGAATCCATTAGATATTAAAGCTACTAGTAAGCCCAAATAGTAACCGATAGAAACCGTCATAACACTAAGATGAGAACATACCATCCACATAGTTTTAATTGTGATCACTTTCACAAAGACAATAATATAGTAGATATAAATTATTATATCCGCAGTGTGTCGACAGCCTTACGCCTTTAAAATCTGACCCGGTCATTAACTGAAAGTGATGTTTGAAATTCTGAAAACCGCTTCGTCCCAACTTTAATATTCGAGTTGGAGCTTAACAAGAAAGTTAATTAGGCTAAGGACTTTGTTCTGGATCAATTGTTATACGGATCGGCGCACAAATTTAAGCTATTAGACCGTTACGTTATAATCATTACAAGGACTTACATAGAATGTCCCATAAATCAACGTCAAGTTAAAAGTGCTAACTTATCTCAAAATTACGCGAAAATTTTTACTTGGATGGTTGTTTTATTTGGAGGCAGTTCTAAGTCACTTGTCACTTAATGATGCTTATGACTCCATGGAGGAGTAACTGAACAAAAGGGCCCCTTTGAGAAGATTTTGTCTTGGACTACCATTGGCTCGATACGTTTAATAAGATCAATAATAATACAGTAATCGCGGTTATGGCATGATTGATTAATTCCGCGTTATAGAAAAACGAGTTGTACGAACTCTCCCGTATAACGCGCTTGTATGGCCCCGTATTACATGTCATGTACAAATAACTTGTGTTTATTTGCCCCCGTTAAAATGAGTTTCGGAGGAAATTGAGTTAAAGAAAATAAAGTTATACGTGTGTTTTTAAGGAAGTTAGTGAAGGTGTTCAGAAGAAACTACGACAGTTTGTTGCTTTAATATACGAGGTAGAAATATTCGAATTGGTTAAGATGTTTTCTAGTTTTAAGAGAAACATTTGTCGATTAATTTATACAGATATTCCGTTTTAATTTTAAAGTTTTCTTTATTTGAAAATGAAGACGATCACCATACGCGCCATAAATCCCACTCGTGACGGTTGCTGTTGCAACACTTCGAAAATCACTTTAAATCACGTCGTTTTAGAGTTTAATTCATATTGAATTAAAACTAAGTATAAAAACATGCGATAATAGCATTATTGTGCAGAGAAAAAAGATTCATATTCGTGTGTGTTAATATGTTTCTTTTGTATATTTCGTGTACAATGTGAAGGTAATTTTTACTAGTTTATGTCAAAATTGATTCTCCGGGATTTATCCTTTTCACGTACGTAGTATTTATCAATTGATTTAACATAATTCAAGATAAAAACTAGACTTTTCTGTGAAAGAACATATTTAAGTTTGTCAAAGTGTTATTATATAATTTATTATTTATTGTATTTATCAGAAGGTGATACGCAAAACAACCAAGGTCGATAACGTATATATATATATATATATATATATATATATATATATATATATATATATATATATATATATATATATATTTGTCATTTATGATATTATCTGGTTTTACCGAAACTTTAAACTGCACCGGCCACACGGTGAACTGGTAGAAAATGCCTCCGCCATTAAGTTCGCCGTTATAAATAAACTCTGTAGTTAAATAAATAAGTTATTGGTGGACTAGCATTAGAGAGGGGATGATATATAAATATGTTTATATAGACAGCCGATATCGCGGATCGCTTGTTTTATGAACTGTGACAAATTTTTAAATAACAACTAAAAAAAAACTTGAAAATCAAACGAGTATCAAGTTATGGCAATATACCTGAATATTGAATCTTACGAAATATAGGCATAGTCCCTCGGCACAGAGCTATCTTATACGTTGTAATAATTTGGTTTATAAAAATGTTATAGTTTGAATTGCCGTAGAGACATTGATATTGAAAAGAACCCATATCGATTTTAATTCCGAAATATTTATATATTCAACGTAACAGCAATTTTGTATCCTAATCGTATGTCTCACGACAGCTGCTCATGTTTATCTTACATCTGACGTTAATTAAGTCAAATGTATTCCTCGCTTTCGATGGAATAGTGAATTTTGATACAAGGGGAGGATGTTTATATACATATATTTATATATTCAAGGAATAATACATAATTGAAGCCGATTTAGTGGTTCTCGAATTTCTTTACTTGTAAATATGTTTACGTAAGGCAATGTTATTATTTATTATATGAGTTTCGATGTTGGAACTTAGTCGATTAAAGCACTACAAAAGACTAAGGAACACGAGTATTTAAAAAGGGTAGCGACAAATGATAGAGGGCTAGATAGACCATAGTCTAGTGCAGAGTTCCCCAAACTTTTTTGTGTCGTAGACCCCTTGCCGTGTTTTTCCGTGTTGGGTAGACCCCCTACTTACCTGATATTGATTTCCTGTAAATTTCTAACTGTAGCGAAGATTAGTGTTAAAAACTTAAAGTAAAAACACATGTTTATACATTTATTAATTGAATTTAAATTAAAACTACTCAAAATAAAATTTTGTATCTGTTATGTAAAATATACGTAACATTAAATATTTTTTTTTTTACTTCATAGACACTTTTATAAATAATGTAATTGTTTTTATAATATTGTATGATGTAAGTAAATAGGTACTATCAGTGTGTGTTGAGATCTACTATCGTGGACCCACATTTTCATTTCATGGACCCCCAAATTTTTCTGACGTAGACCCCTTGCAGGTTGTCATAGACCCCTAGGGGTCGATATAGACCACTTTGGAAATCACTGGTTTAGTGTGACGTGGTAGACGTGGTTCGAAAAATTGCTTATCTGAAATGGCAGTGGGCGGAGAAGATCGCTCGTGCAAGCGACGGCTGTTGGGGCCGAGTGGTTCTCGAGTGGCGATGATGAGCCGATAGACGTAGCGTAGGTAGGTTCTATAATAGGTGGAGTGACGTCATAGTTGAGGTCACAGGAATTCACTGGATGCGGGCAGCGCAGGACTGGTCATCGTGACGATGTCTGGGTAAAGTCTATGCCTTGTAGTAGGCGTCCATCGGCTGAAAAGAGTGCTACTAGTGACTCTGTGTTTGACACTAATCGGTGTAACATAACTCCTGAAGATGCCCCGTGGAGGGGTGAAACACGTGTTGAGTGATTTAACGGTGGCGGTTGTGTGATTCGCATTGTTTGCTGCATACGCATTTATCGGCGGGCTGGCGGGCGGTGGATTTGTTGCACGACTACCACTGCATGTGAGGAAGTGGCTAAATATTGGCCCTTTTCTTACTTAGGATGGATTTTCACAAGGTAACGCCTGATTCCATTAAATAAACAAGATATATATATATATATATATATATATATAAAAGTATAAGTGTGTATATATGTACATATACAAATATTTACTTAACCGTATACAGATGCATCCAGGAGAAGGAGTAACAAACTAAACACTTGCTCTTTTTAAAAAGCCAAGAATATTTTATATTATTTTCACCATATTCTGAGAGCCGATAGTCCTAGATTTTTTGCCAAAGTAGATGTCCACCTGAGCGCTGACTCATCACGATATTTCTAAAACCATAAGGCATAGAGACTCCAAATTTTGTAATAATATTCCCTTCGACGAGTGCAGAGCAGCTAAGAGCGGATATTTGCAAGATATAATGATAACCATCACATCGCCAAACCGCCTGCTAGGCTTGGCGATTATGGTGTATCCCCCCATGGATATCTTTTTGGGAGACCTATGCCTTATAGTTCACGTTTATTGGTTGATACGTTGTAAATACACTTATAAGTATAAAACTTGAACAGATATTTTTGGCATGACAGAAATTAATAAAAATATATGTTATGATATTACGCCCACAAAAGGCAGTGCCAGCCACGCGGAGCGGGCGCCAACAGCTGGTATAATATACGAAGGACGAAACAAAGTTTTTAGAATAATAAAAACTAAATTGAATATCAAATAATAAATAATTAATATTTCAAAATGGTCTCCATGACAGTCTTTGCATCGTTGCATCCTGTAAAAAACATAATGAGAAGGATTAGGCCAATTTCTCTTTTTTTTTTAACGGTTTTATTTAGGTCAACCCGTACGGAATTTATTTGTTTATTTATTTGGGTCAAAATTAGAAATTGAAATTAAAGCACCTTCCCGTTGTCAGATTGATCTGAAATTTGGTACACACATTTAATTTAGATAACAATACAATATAATAAAATCAATAACACTATAAATCTAAGATGGCCGCCGATACAAAACGGCGGATTACATATTTTTCCTTAACCCTCTCAATATGGGTATCAAATGAAAGGGCTACACTAGTAAAATACGATGATTATGTCAAAATTTAAAATTCTAATTCCGTTCCAATATGGCGGACTAGGTACATATTTTTCCACAACCACCTCAATATGGGTATCAAAAAACCGTTTAACTTAAAAGTTTTTTAAATTTATTTATTTCACGGCGTTTCTGAACGCACTGCTTTTGTGGCATATTTTAATGATCTTCCATGAAATACTTGTTGTTGAAAGTCGACCACCATTAGGATAATCTGTATGTAATTGGAGTGTTTGTAACGTCAAAATACGGTACATATACCAAAAATATCTTTTTTTTATAAATTTTAGTCTTTCCGTCTGTCTGTTTGTTCCGGCTATTCTCTGCAATAGCTAGACCGATTTTGACAGGACTTACACTGGCAGGTAGATGATGTAATAAGACTTAGGCTACTTTTACATTTGAAAAGTTCTTAAATATAAAAAGTAAATTAAATATTTTTTTCATTATATTTCACGCGGGCATAACTAGAGACAGTTGAATTGGTTAAACCAGTTGTAAATAGAAGCACAAGGAACGAATGAAGTCTCGTTGCGTTCACTCAGACCGCATCGAAAATTATGAAAAAAAAAACATACATTAAAAACTTTTACGTTTAATCTATGACATCGAAACGTTATTTTTAAATTGCCGCCAATTTAAAAAATATTATTTTTAATGTGGCCAGTTCTAAAAAAAAACTTTTAGTGTTAACGTATGTTTTTTTTTTGTTTAGTTGTTAAAAAACAGGAATACGACGTAATGTAAGTATTTTATTACATTAACATGAAATACATGAATACAATGATATATGTATTTATGCAGTGGAAAAATCTTTAATATAAATATTATATTTATCGGTATTACTTATTTATTTTGTTGTTTTATATGTTAAAATTTACTTTTTTTTATTCATAGATGCAGTTTTAATTTTTATAAATATCTATATGTTTTAAATTTTTCCTAATATTTCTTATATGACCTTTCCCGTTTAAATACATCAGTCTGTAGACATGCATGTGATCAAATATTTTTTAAAATAATATATACTATAAATAAATCGCCAGTGACAGTACCAGGAGCGCATGAACATTACATACAGTCATAAAAACCGGTCGACATCTAACAAGACGACATTTTACGATTTTGACTGATGTTTCAGTTTATAAATCAAAGAAAGGCAAACCTGAAGAATGCTGAAATTAATTTTTATATCTACTGCATAAAGCTTTCTTTGTCGATTTCTATTTATTAAAAAAAACTAACTAGGTAATTTTTCAAGTAAGAAAAGGACCAATATATAGCTACTTACAATGCAGCAGTAGTCATGCAATAAAGTGCACCGCCCGCCAGCCCACTGATAAACGCGCATGCAGCAAATCACTCAACACGTGTTTCACCCCTCCACGGGGCATTTTCAAGAGTAATGCTACATCGATTAGTGCCAAACACAGAGTGGAAGTACACTATATATTGGTCCTTTTCTTACTTAGGATGGACTTCCGCAAAATAACGCCTGAATCCATTAGAAATGTTTTCAAGCTTCGCACACAATTTTTGTTCTAGAACATACCAGTTTACGTACAACGTTATCCTACATTTTTGTGCCTAGATACAAACCTGCTACCAACTATCGTAAGTCACTATTAAAGACCTTAAACAATTGACAACTATTGCTCCATATTTTACTTAGGATACCCTTCTTATTCATTTTCTTAGTCATGTTCTTCTGACATCAACTGAGGTGTTCCAACATCCTTCTCCACTTCGTTCGAGTCACTTCATGGCAATTCAAGGCAAACAGAAATTTCGTGAACTACTATTGGTTCCATTGTAAATGTTTTCGACCTCTGGATCTTCAGCTATTGACTCTACCCTGAACTCTCTCTGTCTCTCTTTCATTCGTATAAAGAGGATAGAGTATTTATAAATTTGAAAATAAACGACAGCCGTGAGGTGTAGCTTGATTTTGAGTTGTTTCCGCAACAATCTAAGGCAATGTTTCCAAAAGTGGTTCATATGGACCACTACGAGCATCATCATCGTTCATAATTTATGTCATCAAAAATATAGGGTGGACCATAAATTTTCGCACTTTTGAAACACGTGTAGAAATAAAAGTACAAATGCTATTTTGTTTATGATTTATTTACCGTAATTATCATTTTTTAAAAATTACATCGTCGAAATGTGCTCCGTCTCGCCGGTGGCCCCTTACTCTCACGGTTTTGGAGAAATCAAGTGTTGCTATTTGCAAACATTTTTGGCCTACCCTTTATATGTCCGTTGGATGAAATCCATTTTTTGATTCATAGACTTTGCTTTTGATTTCCAATAGTTTTTAGAAAAATATTTCTGGAAGTCTAATTTCCACAGTTAATAAATCTAATCATCACATTGTCTGAGTTTTGTGAATATGGTTGAAATTTAGATAAAGGAGGTCTATAAAGAACCTGGTAAATGTTGAAATTGCTCTATGAGAAAAACAGTACGAAAACTTCTGTTCTTAGGCATGATTCAAATTAACGTTATTAAAATTTTGTTAAACAAAGTAATTTGTATTTTCCTATATATTCATTTAAATAGCATAAAAAGGTTGAGAACACGGTTTGCGGAGCATTAGGAAGCCCCACGGGACGTATGAAGCCAAAGCCTCCACGGTCGAAGGTTGTTCAGTAATTTACTTTGAATAATTGCATTTAAAAGTTCAAGGAAACTTTAATGGTGATCCAATAAAAGAGTTTAGGGTCATTACAGTTTGTGCCGAGGACTGGAGAGGTTTTATATATCTTTTACGATATAACCTAGTTGTAATAAGTGTTTAAACTATATTATATTCGTGTCATAGAAAAAAAATGGTGAGTATGTCTTTTAATTTTTTAAAAGTTATTATTGTTTCTTCCTTCTCTGTGCAACAATCATTATTGAGGATCATAAATCCTTTTTAAAAAAATTACCGCGCAGTATGTAATGGCATCCGTGCCAGTTTTTGCCATGTTAAGAGGATATTGGACTATATAACAAAGCCCAGCTCTCTTCCTTTTTAGACAGTTTTACTTGGATAACATGCCTGGTATTTGTTAAAATGTACTTCTGAGAAATGTTTATTACAAGTATTTTGAATTGAGCATGGTATATCAATTATCCTTGATAAATATAAAATGTCTATAACACGTGCGTGATCGTATATCTCGTGTCACGTTGAAGTTGCGTAAATAAGGCCGTCGTTTGGAATATGCGTGAGTGACCCTCGTTAATACGGGACGAGTTGCTCCAAGACGTGACACGACCGTGACACGAGCGTGATGCCAATTAGCACGCCATGGGACGCCTTCGACAATACTTCATGTGTAACTTTAATAATGTACACGTAAAAAGATTTTTTCTATCCAATTAGGGTTCAACTACCTTTACTTCATACCTAATATTTAGACCTAGGAAAGGTGGAAAGATTGGCTGGAGCTATCATTCCTAATTCAATCGACTCGTATGTAACCTTATAATTAAGGATTTTGGACGGTGTGCCAATTTAAATGCCGGGTACCGTAAATGATTTATCGGTAACTATTAGTACCTTAGAGATTGAATTAAGGTCGGCGTGAATTTGTGAAAGCCTTAAACAACAAACTCCGCCCAAAGTCTGATAACATTAATGCATAAAGCCGCTAACATAGGTTTAAGAGCTAAAGGCTTTGATTACTTTAATGTCTTCTCTTAATCTAATACATATAAACAACTAAGTACCAGGTCTTCTATATCTTGTAAACGCAATTCATTATTGCCGTATAAAATTTGTTAACACTGAAAATTCAAAAAGCGTAAATGTATACAAACGTTAGTTAGTGCTATTAATAAAGATGCGTTTTTTATTTAAAAAAAATAGGGTTTTTCAAAATCGCAAAAAAAGTATTTCAATTGCTACAAAGACGAAATGTAAACACACAGACAGATGTAAGAAAATACTGACAAAAAATACAGTGTAGGTATATATATGAACTTATTATATAATTATATTTTGAATATACAAAATATATATGATTATTTTATGTATATATATATAAAACACAGTTTATTAAATGGTTATATTCTTTCATTTTTATTTAAGTTTTAGAAGTAGTATTTCTATCAAGTTTTTTTTTTTTTTTGTTACTTTACCATTCGTCTTTGTAGCGTTTGAAATTGTTTTTGTGCGGTCTGGAAATAACAATTTTATCTATTTGTGTAAAATGTATTTAAATAAAACACATCAATATAAATAACCCAAACTAATGTCTATTTACATTGACGCCTTTTTCATGTTTAGTGTAAAAAAAATTATACAACAATGATGAATTGCGTTTACACGATACAAAACGCCTGGTATTTAGATAGTTTGAGGCATCATTATATCGTTAAATTCTATGAAGGAATCGGCTATTTAAAAAAATTGCTGAACGTACACGAGGGTGAAATGCTATTTTTAAATGGTTTTATTTAGTTCGACCCGTACGTAATTTGTTTATTTGGGTCAAAATTAGAAATTGAAATTTAAGCATCTTCCCGTTGTCAGATTGATCTGAAATTTGGTACACACATTTAATTTAGATGACAATACAATATAATAAAATCAACAACATTATAAATCTAAGATAGCCGCCGATACAAAATGGCGGATTACATATTGTATCCTTAACCCCTCAATATGGGTATCAAATGAAAGGGCTACACTCGTAAATCACGATGATTATGTCAAAATTTAAAATTCAAGATGGACGCCGTTCCAATATGGCGGACTAGGTACATATTTTTCCACAACCACCACAATATGGGTATCAAAAAACCGTTTAACTTAAAAGTTTTTTAAAAGTATTTTATCTATAGGTGTTATAACAAAATGTATAGCTGTATAAATAATAATCTAACTTTAGTGTGTAATTCAATAAGCAACAAAGGAGATCAGAGTTCGAGGCGACAATCTATGCGAGCTGCACGAACGGCCTCACAGATATAATTCAAGATTCAAGGTTCGATAACATTTCGCGCTCACTGCCGAAGTCATTGAGTAACGTATGGTGACCATGCTTTATTTATATTTCAGGATATTCATCGCCTATATCTATCATATAAAGAATTCCAAAAGAAGAATGATACTAAAATCAAATTGACGTCTTCTATGTGTCATGAGGGTTCCAAACACACTTTAATTTCGGAATAATTAATTACGAAGCCAATTGAATTTTTTGGTGAAATATATAATAATTTGCATCCATGCTATATAATGAAATAAAGCTTTGTTGTCATTATGTATAAAAAAAGGAAGTTGATATTTGTTCAAATTTAAAATTACGTCCACAAGTCTTTGTAATATAATTTGAAATCGAATTAATTAAATATTTTTATAATAATAATACATAATACGGAATATATATATAAAAAATTATAATTTATTTAATAGTCAAAAGTATAAAATGCTGTCTCTTTTTTTATGGAAAATATATTCGCAGTATTTTTATCTTAAGTACATCAACAGGTATATTACTAAAATCACTAAAGTCTAACATTACTATTTGTTGACACTCTTAAGAATTTTCCTATTTTATTCCGAAATCTTTGTCACCCTAGCGTGATGAAGAGGTCGCGGCGGTCAGGGACCGCGGAGACGTGATCCTTAACCGGGAGGCATCTAATCTGCGGCTCGGTTATTTGGAACGAGATTCAGGGTTCCGTATTATGTTTTTAATGCCTACTCCAGGCTTATACTCCGATCTTGTACAATAATATTCTTTTAGCGCCGCTAAATTTGTATAATATAAATAGGTAAGTAGAAATATATAAGAAATTAGTGTAATAAATATAAAGTTAAGCAAGAAAAACTTAAATCAATTAGAAGTAAATTAATTATGTATATACAAGTGAAGCAAACTGGCTATACTATAATTCTAAATAATCATTAGAAGGTAGAGAGAGTAGAGTTAAGTAATTTGATGGGGTTGTGAGATTCTTCCAAAGACTAGTTGCATCGTAAGGACAGTTCATTCTTCTAGAACTTGAATGTACCATTTTTTTTTGAGATCTTCAGTTTCTTTCAAAATGTTCTTGAACTCGACAGGTCACCAATGTGGAATTATTCCTAGACCCGGTAGGCTTTAGAGGTAATAACAACACGAAGTCCGAAGTACAAATGTTTTTATTCTAACTACTCCCATATTTGTACCGATTTGTATATAGAATTATATTTCTGTGGAATTCCCCTTTTTTATGCGACGATGACGTAATGTAGCTCCTAGTAAGGGAAATCAAGAATGAAAATAACTGGTAAAGAGGTAGTACATTGTCTCTACCGTTTTAGATGTGTATCGCGACTATAAAAAAAAAATTCGTTTTCAGATATTAATATCTTTAACTGAATTAACTACATTTTATATTTCTAAATAAAAACATGACATTTCACATTACTTTTATTCATATTTCGCAACTGTTATATGACTAGAAATAAATATTTGATTAGATAAAATTTTTATCACAAATTGTCTATTAATTATAAAGAATTGCTACTGCCAACAAACAAGTTTCTAGATGATGAGCAGCAGTGTCCTATATGTACCGTAATACCACATGGAAATCGCCATCGCCTGTAAATGTAATGGGCGTATATAGGTTTACCCGTAACCACGTATTAGGTAGCAATGCACAGAAACTCGTGTCGGGGCGATATCTGTAGCCTTATTGGGAGATAGCACCACTCTTAGCTCGCTTTGGTGGACGGTCCACAGTGAACTAGCTTAGGGGCCCAGGGGCGGCTCTAACTCGTGTAGCGCTCGTTTGCAATGAAACCCTGGCGTCCCCTAGACCTGACCCCCCCCCCCGCGGCTATAACTATGAGCTTTGTCTTCGCTTCTAAACTTTAAATACGTGATATAAGGTTTATTTAGAGTTGTAACAAAATGTTCGAAAAAGAAGTCGCCCATAGGGCGCTCGTGTTTGATAACTGCCGTCACCGCGCCGGCTTGCCGCTTCTGTTATGTCATTGTTGTACCATGATGGTCCAAGACGATGCTCTTAGCTGCCTCAGGGGGCGCCACGGCGGCCGTGTGCATTGCACACCCTGCACTATAGGTTAAGCCGCCCCTGAAGGGTCCCCGAAATAGAGCCTACGCCTAAGCCTCCGTTTGAGTTGTCACTCGATATCAGTTTTCCGTTCCATAAAGGCACCCTAAGAAGCATCACCAACGCATTGTTCATTGTCTCTTGTGGTTCACGAGCCTAACTATCCGTCTTCTTCTCTAGCTCCTCTACAACTACTACTCTTCTACTCTAACTTCTTCTCGAATATCAACGAATTTTATGGTGACTGATTTGTTTCAGTTTGGTCATCTGATGAACGTTTATTGGCCTCAAGACGACACGACCTTTGAATGTCCGCGAAAAAATGCTTTTATAGTTAGCCGCATCTATAATTAACTAGTTAATATGGTAGTGGCAGAGCCATAGAAAAGAACTGTTGACCATTGTAAGAACTGGAGTAAATTTGGTTTCAATGTTACCGATTAAGTACAAACGGTATTGCGATGTAAAATGTAACTAGCGACATCTAGTATGTAATATAGAGACTTCATATGTGAGCCGTTCAGAAACCCATGCGGTCAAGTCCATTTTATTATATTTTCTGATTTTTAGAAATTTTGATGAAAATAATAATAATTACTCGTCTGTTACTTTTCTCTAGGTTAGGCGGCCCTTTTTAATAACTTCTGAATATATTGTATGATAATTACAGAAGCCATTGTAAATAAGTCCACCTTTATCGATATTTTTTTCACATAAATTTCTTATCTTTTCTAGGTGCCAAAAGGTACAAGTCCTAAAATGTTTAAGATACTGTCATTATTTCAATAAATATTATAATAATAATTATTAATAATAATTCCGTTTTCATTTGTTTGCAGGACCTGAAGATGGTCAGCTGGTGAAAGATAGAAGTGTCGTGAAGAAGCTAGCGACACCTACACTGCACGATGACTAAGAAATTCGAGTTCAACTGGCAGATACCTGTCCCCGAACCGCTGCTGCAGGTGAGCATCACGTTTATCCATCTTTTACTTTGGTTGGGTCCTTACAAGCGTACCAGGGAGTCGGCGGCATTACCTTCATTATAGGATTTTCCGGTAATTACCTGATATATTTAGGTGACAGTGATAGGTGTCTTGTATAGATCTGAAATGGAGGTAGTTGGGGCATATCACTAGTGCAGCCGACAGCTGTTAGGGCCGAATTTTTGGATATCGTTTCACGTAAACCCCACTCTTCAGTAGTGTTCTTATACCTGTGGAATACCTGCTTGAACACCTGGTGTTCACTCTTAGCCTTTAGCTCAACTACGGAAACTACCTTATGTCTAAGCCTAAATAAGCTGTTTAAAAGCTGGCTAAGTTGACTTTTCCTTGCTCTGAATCATGCACAGGAACATGTGTGGGAGCTACCACCTTGGGGATGGCTTAGCTGAACACCAGCTCGAAGCTCTTGATTCGGTACTGCGTATTATTCGAATTTTTTATTAATGAGTTAGTTTTTAAGAAGCATCACAGATTTGAACACCGCCGGCAATTAGCGTGTTTGGAAATTTTTTACAGGATTTATTTCGAGAAATGCGCCGAGGAACTTCACCACCATATCTCACCTTCCATTTCTCTATAAGATGAGTAGGAGGTCGGCCCACTACTATCCTTATACTATATTTGTCCTTTGAGGCAAGACAATAAGGTATTAATGCACCGAATAAACAAAGTAATTTCCTTCAAAGGTTTTGCATTTGACGAAGTCCTGGTAAATATCCTCTGGCGTAAACTTCCCTTTGACCCAGACAAAGCGTGTTTACACGGCTTCTCGTAACCTCTTGTTTTCTTTCAATTATTTATTTCGAGCGGTGAACATTTTTACCAACTACAATAAAGTAATTTTTTTAAAAGCCGTTATTGGCTTTGAAAATACGCTCTCACATTTAATACATCTTCTCATTCTTGATGAGAAAAATTTTGATTGTACAGAAGTAATAAATAATATTCGGCTATAAGTGGGCAAGATTTTGGCATAAGAAAAAGATGATTTGGCAAAAGCGAGAGAAGAAAACCCTGCGCAAGATGGGGAGACAACGTAATTAAAGTTGCCGGTGCAACTTGGTTCCAAAAAGCCAAATCTAGTGAAGATTGGGCATCCTTGGAGGCCTTCACCTTCAAAGGGCGAATATACGTGAAAATGCCTATCTGCACAGACAATTTTTCTCTTTACTTCTTTCTCCCACTTCACTAACATTAACATCTCAATTTCAGTTCGTAGCCAGTACACACAAAAAAACGCTTCGCTCCTCGAGCAATCGTCTACTTAGGTGCCCCCCCCCCCCCATTACCGACTTTACTCACTTCTTCGCAATACAATCTTTTCTTCTCTGGAACACGCTCCCCCTCGATATTAGGATGACCAGGAATCGTTGCGAATTCAAAGCCAAGGTTGGAAAGCTGTCGCTTGACAAGTTGACCGAATAATCACGATGATTTAATTTTATTATTTATTATATTTATTTAAATAGTATATGTAGATATTTGAATTTATATGTTATGGTATATTAATAGATAATTACTGTTAGTAGTAGACATTAATATATTTATTACCTCCAAGACGCTAGGAAGAATCCCACAAGGCATTTGGAAATAGGTGTAAAAGGTTTTAAGCTAATTATCTAATAGATTCAGGCGAAAGTCCATCTTAAGTAAGAAAAGGATGAATATATAGCTACTTCCGCTATGCAGCAGTAGTCGTGCAATAAAGTGCACCGCCCGTCAGCCCGCTGATAAATGCGCATTTAGCTATATATTAGTCCTTTTCTTACTTAGGTTTTAAGCTTTTACATCTATAACCCATCACAGGATATGATGATGACAAATACAAGATATGATCACGTCCAAGATTTTCGATTTGGTATATCTGGTGCCAAGAGGCATTATTCAAAAGCTGTGTTTGCAGGATTCTGTTCAAAAGCCTTTATTGCTCTTTATCACCTGTTATTCTCTGGACCTTTACGGTGTAAGCCAGGGATGTGCAACACGCGGCCCGCTTGCAGCCTTTTTAACATATCTATGCGGCTCGCATAGCTTTCCAAAAATTGTATATATATGTTGACTTTTTCCCATTAATGTATCATAAACTTAATGATAATACAATGATTGTACATACTCAATCAAAACATTTTATTTGTGACTAGTTACCTGCACGACGCCTTATTCATGCGACGGGTCTGCACGATTTTCCTGTATTTTTTTTATATAAAAACTATTTTTTATTATAAATAAAGTTTTGTAGATTATTAATACGTGTTACATTATGTGCAGCCCGCCAATTAAAATTGTAATTGGTTCGTTAATTACAAAGGTTGTTCACCCCTGGCGTAAGCAAATAAAACACAAAGGGAACTTACGTGGGCGAAGAACAAAATAACTGGTTTAAATATAAACACAGAGTTAGAGATATGATCTTTAACCAACCTCATTAAGGCTTCTGGAACGTTCCACGGTAACAATGACGGAGGCGTCGCCGGGAAAGCCTTTTGTTCTAACGAAACCTCTGGCAATTACGCATTAATGAGTAGTTCCGAAAGAGGCTATATATAGAATTCTATTTTGGGCGTTAGAAAAGGAAATTTCATTTAGCCACGTGATTTTATCATTATCTCTAATTAGTCATGTTTTTAGAAGTCCAAGTAATGGAAACCGTTGCAAGACCTCTCTTTCCCTCCATCTTCCTTTTCCCAAGGTACTACAATTGTACAGATTTCGGAGGAAAATCCGTGAGAGCTTTCACCTGATTTGACTATAGCAAAGCTTGATTCCCTCTGAATCCCATAATAACTATAAACTATGAAAATATTAAATAAAAAATGGTGGGGATACTATATTTTAAGTTAACAGCAAAAAGCAACCCCCTACCTCGTCGCACTCAATCGCTAAGAGTTACCTAATTTTAAATACCACGCATCATAATCTAATATATATATATATATATATATATATATATATATATATATATATATATATATATATATATATATAAAACAACTTTCTCAAAATACACATATTCTATACTTTCTCGTCCTGTTTTATTGACTAAATCCAAACGTCAGAGACTACAATGTTGTTCAATTAGATACAGGATGCTATTTTATGAGACGTGGTCACTTACAACATGCCTTAATGTCACACACAGAGCAATAATAGAGCTATGTTCGTAGTTTCGCTGACAGAATCAAAAATGAGGAGATACCCATAAGAACCGAGATCACCTCATTGAGCGTGTTGGTTTTATATTATAAATGGTTTTACGATAAATCACTAGATGGCGCTGAACGAGAACTGCAAATGGCCTGAACGGAAAGTGCAGCTGAGCTCGTATACGACCCGCATGGCATTGAAAGTATTAAAGATGTTAATTTTTTTTAATCATATTTCGTACGATCACCCTAATTCGATAGTCTATTTTCTATACTTTAATTATAACTATACTTTCAATTTTATCTCAACAAATTTCTAAACTCATTTTACCCTCTTATCTCAAGTCGCCGTGAATATAAAGTGCCTATTCACACCGATATCACGACCCGTACCTGCTACGTCTGTTCGCAGTAACGTAAAAGTAACATATTGTGTATTTTATACTTATTCAACGATGGTTTATATGGAGAGTTTACACTGGTATTATTGATCAAAAGTTAAATTATGGGTCAAAACTGTTTTGCGGTTCATTTTCAAAAGTCATATATATATATATATATGTGTGTGTGTGTGTGTGTGTGTGTGTGTGTGTGTGTGTGTGTGTGTGTGTAACGAAAAGTAAACAGTAAAGCAACTCTCTTGACCCGGTATATAGCTTAAATAAAACAAAAAGGAGTGTGGGATGAACTATGATAATTTTAATGGGCTGAAATAAACTGTGATATGAGTAATAAGGTAATAAAATATTATTAATATTACACTAAGGCATTAATATTTTAAAAATAAGCTAAAATCAATGAAAACTTAAATGCAGAATCCAACAGACAAAGCGATGAAAGTGAAGCGAAATACGAAAGGTACAGTAAAAATGGTATTGCAAGACATTGAGTGACAAAGAAAAATGGGGAATGAAATATATTAAGAAGAATGACGAAGGATTACAACAATAATAATATTCAGTAAAAAAATCATTAGTTGTATAAATATCTTTACCATGGTAGAGAAGATCGAGAGATCACTGAATATCGAGTGTCAACTAACGCTTTCAACAAACCTCGTAACAATGCGCCTTATTCATACTCAATATTTCAATACGTTTAAAATTATATTTGCTACTTTATTTCTAAAGGCGCTTGTTTCATTTTTGTACAGAGTGTACCGAAACCTTTGAAATATTTTTTACAGGAAACATATCTTTTGTAATATTCCTCACTTTATATTTATTATCAACATCCTATTTTTGCATAATTACATTTGCTAGATTCTCCGGGTTTCAAGACTTCTTCCTAACTAAGTTTGAGGTTTCCTAGGGAGCCTTATCTCAGACCGCTACATACTAATATTTTACTAGGTTGGGAGGCCGCTGAGCTCTTAGATTTAAGCTCAGGAAGTCCACAAAAGGACCTTAGCTTGGGCTGTCACTCGTCGATAAAACCCGCATGGCATTCCGACACAGAGAGAAAGTCGAACTTTGACTTTGCAGATTGCTATTGTCTGACTAATATCACTACTAGACTTTGAAATATGGTACAAATATAAATAAAAATGAGTCCAACGGGATCAACAGAATTTTGAATCTGGTCTTTGAGGAAAAAGTCTGGAAACCTCTGATCTAGTGAGAGAGTGAGCGCGCTCCCTGAGACGAGTTCTATGGGCACCGAAACAGAAATTCGATACATTGCGCTTCTATTTCACTGTCCATAAAAGTTAAAAAACAAAACGAAACATGAAGTATCGCGGCTCGCCGCTTAGTTTCGCAACAGAGATGTGTTACAAACATAAAAACAATGAGTGTTATTCTGCCGTCATAAGAAGGAAGGCCGTAACTAATACCATACTGTAAGCTATACCTACTTATAAAATAGCTTGTTGGAATATGAAATAACTTTCTTGTTACGGCGGCAAAGTTAATAGTTATAGCTGCTGGGGAGGGGTTCAGGCCTAGGGGGCGCCAGGGTTTCATTGCACACGGGCGCTACACGAGCTAGAGCCGCCCCTGGATTTCATTACAGACATTAAGAATGCATATTATGTTAAATAATACAAGTCTTATTTAATATTGTAATACTAAAACTTCTATTAATAAACAGTCACATTAATTGTACTTCTATAATTAATAATTATTTTGTTAATTTACGTTTTCTTATTTTAAATCTTACTGCAAAATATAACATTTCTTTTGAGACACAATATGTAAGAAACATCGCTGATGATCCGTTTTGTCGGTAGGGCGCGGTGTTCGACCGGTGGACTGAAGAGAAGGATAACACGGAGCTGGAGCAGAACTGCCTCTTCAAGGTCGATGAGTACGGCTTCTTCATCTACTGGAAGAGCGAGGGAAAGGTAGAGTATATATAACTATATTTTATTTATTTAGAAAAGCACATGTATTAAAATAAACACATACGCGATGTGTACAGTTCGCTTATACGTTTCCTGTTTTTTTAAATGCATCCAAAACACCATGAGAACACCATACAATTACCCATGTGACACTATAGAACAGGGTCCATCATTCATATCTTAGTCTAATAGGGGAAAACAGTTTTAATTGAAGCGATCACATTGATGCTGGCAGCATAAGATTGCGACAGTTGCTTCCAAAATTCTGTCAAATTAAAAAAGTGCCAAATGCACCTAAAAATATATGTGGCATTGGCAGAATGTATATTATATAAAATCACTGGGCGCACATTTAAATCACACCTTCATAGAATATTCATGTCTCAAACTATATTTCTTGAAATAATTATCCTCAAAAATATTAAAAAAAATACAATAAAAATTCCATGATTTTTTTTACATTCTGCATCATTTTACAGTTTCGGCAAAAGAGTTCACGAAATAAAATAGTACAATAATGATGAGGTATAATTAAAAAAAAATATTTGTATAAATTTACACACAAACACACACATACACACATATATATAAATATATATATATATATATATATGTGTGTGTGTGTGTATATGTATACTGTTGGGTCCGGCAAGTTCTCGAGGAACCATCACGAGCAGGGAGACGCATATAGGCGCGCCACTAGGATGAAGGCAGCGTAAAGGTTTTTGTGGCGATTATTGAGGGAAGCCTATATCTTGCAGTATGCGTCCTTGGGCTGACATGAGTCTATGAATCAATATACCTAAATATACACACATTTACATATTTTTGTATGATTTTATTATATTACTTCTTTACATCAAAAAGTTTAAATAAGATATTTTTCAATGCAAATCAGAATCATACGAGTGCTGTTACTCGTAGCAGTGGAAATAAATTATTGAAGCCGGAAGCGATTTCATACATGGCTGTCGGCGTATTTCCCAGGGCGTTGCAAAGTTATTCATGACTTACGAACACGAGGTACTTTCCATCTCTCATGACGCTATGCAAAGGGATTCATATAGCTAAGCAAATTACCAATGGAATTGTATTTTGCTGACTTTTATTACGGAAATAAAAAATAAAACCAGCCATTCCTTTTTAAAATACCTACATACAGATAATATTTCGCCAGTGCCAAAAATTGGCGAATATAAAGCTTAACGAATCCGCTGGCTTGGTCACTTGGAGTGAATGGGATCGGATCGGAGCGTAAAGGTAGCGTACCTGGAAAAACCGAGGGGTCGAAGACCAGTGGGTAGACCCAGGATTCTCCAAATACCTTCACAGGTTTATGCTCAAGAAGAATCCCACGCACATCTGAGATCCAGAAGTGGATCGGACCAGACATAGTCATCAACTGTCCCAGATTAGTCCCAGTGTCGGTTGCTGGTAAGGATATAGAGAAGTAACATCACCTCGTTAGATAGCCAAGAGGGAGGACGCCAGATATTTCTGGAGTACTGTAGAATAATTGGAACAGTAATAAAAACGAATAAGACCCAAGTCAATAGAAGACAGATAAATATTCTGAACAAACTGTGAAAAACAGAAATAACAATTATGAATATAAAAAAATAAATAATTTAAATATAAAAATTGTAAAATAAAGATGCAGAATTGTAACAGTATACCGTATATAAGGAGAAGTTAGTACGAAGGAATAATGACGATGTATGAAAGGAAACAAAGTATTGATGAAAATGATACGGACAACAGAGGAATTTATTAAAGATCTTAATGACAAAAGAAGAGTGTGAAAATGATATAAAATTTTAAAAAAAAGTTTAGTGTTAGTAATTTCTGCTTACACAGGCAGGAGAACCCAAGAGGTCCACAAAAACGGAAGCCATTAAAAAAATGTCCACTGCTTGGCAAAGGTCTCCTAGATTCTTCCAATGGAATCCCAAACAACGTTGTCTGTCCACCTTTTGAGTGTGCGCTCTATGCTGTGCTTGACTCTCCGTGACCTTCTAGCTAGGATCTTATATCCCCAGCTTAGTAACCTGATCGCTGCCACAGTTATGTTATGTAAGAGGAATAAAATATTACAAGTGATAAAATAGATAGTATGGTGCAGATAGTAATAGTATACCGTTATGTTAAAAAGAAGGTTCCGAAAAATCGAAGTAATTACTTAAACTTTTATAAATTTACAAATAACTTTGTACTTATTTCATAGAGGACATTGAACCTTAAATGTACGACTAAGTTATACTCAACTATAGTGGATGGAATTAGCCGAGCAGTCGTTTAGAGTTTTCAGTCGTTTTAATTCCAGTCACGTACCCGCCCTTTAGTCGTTAACAGACGCTCCTGAGAATTGTTTTCGGTCATTTACAGTTTACGACTTGACTACACTTAATGGCTTTTAACCCGTCATATATACCACATGATATACATTTTCAAGGTCTCGGTTATTGATATGATAGTCAAATTCAACAAAAAAAAATTATAATTATAATATACGCAAAATACTTCATGACATAGAACCAATTTCTAACGGAGGTTTATATTAATTTGTAAGTTTACGTATTCGAGTGCT
Source organism: Battus philenor (assembly GCF_028537555.1). Taxonomy (NCBI): domain Eukaryota; kingdom Metazoa; phylum Arthropoda; class Insecta; order Lepidoptera; family Papilionidae; genus Battus; species Battus philenor. The sequence continues at coordinate 14,130,981 of NW_027181673.1, read as the reverse complement.
TTGCAACTAATTGATAGATTTGTTGACAAAACGCCAGCGCCAGAACTGGTTGCAAAACTTCAATCCGGCAATTTCGATGTCGAAGATGCACAACGTTCTGGAAGGCCAGTTGAAGCTGATAAAGACGCAACAAAGGCATTAGTTGATGCAAACAGTGAATAACTACACGTGAGATCGGTGAGAGGTTAAATTTATCGAATTTAACTGTTTATGACCATCTTAAAGGCATGGGTTTAACCTCGAAGCTCGATATGTGGGTTCCCCATGCCCTCACGGAGAGAAATTTGTGTCATCGCGATGACGTCTGCGTTGACGTCTTCACTCCTCAAACGTTACAAAAATGATCCATTTTTAAAGCCCATCATCACTGGGAACATAAAATGTATATAACAATGTAAAACGTAAGAGATCATGAAGCAGAAAAAATGAACCGGCTCAAAGCATTTCAAAAGCTGATATCCATCAAAAAAGGTGATGCTGTCTGTTTGGTGGTATTTTAAAGGAGTCACTTTTTTGAGCTTTTACCGGATAACACAACAATTGATTCGGAAGTCTACTGTCATCAGCTGCACAAACTGAATGATACACTTCAACAAGGCCAGAATTAATCAACAGAAGAGGTGCTGTGTTCCACCAAGATAATGCGAGACCTCATACGTGTATGTACTGCCACACCCACAATATTCTCCAGACCTGGCCCCTTCGGATTATTATTTGTTCCGATCACAACAAAATTTTTTGGACAGTTAAACCTTTACCTCAAATGAGGACATCAAAACACACCTTGATCAGTTTTTTGTCAGCAAAGACCAAAAATTATATGAGCGTGGAATCATGCTACCACCAGAAATATGACAAAAGATGTTGGATCAGAGTGGCAAATGTATAATTTAATTAGTATTTATTCGTTATACGAAGATCGTCTTTAATTTTCACAAAAAACGAAATTACTTTCCGAAAAACCCAATATATATATTGATCTGGTTTGCACTGCAGCCCAAATGGTAATTCGAGGGGGCAGAGTGCAAAAAACGCCTAGACTAAGACTTTTAAAATAGTGAAACTGAAGGGTTCCAAGGGTTGCCAGTTCTCTAGCCTACTATTTCAACGGATTGGGAGACTGCCGAGCACTTAGATTATTTCGGCGGAAGCTTCATGTAACATTTTTTTTTATGGCCCCCGTTACTGGGGGCCTCTCGTACCCCTAACTGATTGGGATCAGGGATTTTATTATTAAATATTTTTTTCAGTATTTTCTTTATTAATTACTCTCTTTCACGCGTCACAATATCTTCCATTCTTTACTTTCGTCCTTCACAATATCTTCAGCTTCATATAGCATTACAAGAGCTATATTTCTTGGATAATACCCGCTTAGCATTCCCTACACATAAGCACCCTGGAAGACCAAACCTCGACGTGGTCGATTGCTATTGCCTGTTTAATATCACCACTATCACTTCGGAAAACGTTAGAGAAGTGGCGGAAGAAACTCCAGTAACGCTTCTATCTAATAAAATCAGGAGTTTGACGTTCCCTGTGATATACGGTTCGATCACCTTTCCGACGAGATTAGTTGGTTATTGAATTGCGAGCAGCTATAGTCTTATTCTATTAAGAACATAGGATATTCAGTGTGATGTAAACATTTGAGTGTAGTGTCAATAAATCTCTTACACTTTATTCATCTATTTACATTATTCCCTTTAAATCATTTACAGCGACACGTGAAAAGAATGCCAACAGAGTCCAATAAGTGTAATGTAAATAGTACTCTTAAAATAAGTAGTGTTAAATAAGTATGGCTAAGGGTAAGAATGACTCTTGAAGAACATACCAACAACTTTTTAATTGATTTACGTAACTTAGTTTACTTCAACATCCATTATACCCGTCGTTTTTATCTCCTACATATACATGATAAGCTCTAAAAAGTATGCGATAAAATAAAACACAAAAACCAGGCTTCAAATCGTCGCTGCTCACGGGACTCCCAGGGATGGAGCCCAGTGTTATTGTCTCAGAGCGATTCAATGATTTAAGTACATAATATTTAACTAAAGAAATAGTTTAAGAGACCTAGTAAACACGGACATGTAAAAATCCAAGCGAACAAATTTCGTTAAAAAATGTAATTGTATTTACATAAAGGCACGGACGCTTATTTCTGGAATATAGATTCAATAAAAAAATCGGTTGAAACATATTTAAATTTGATTGTAAATATGCCAAATCAAAAGCCGGACACTATAAGTGATACAAAGTGCAAAATAATATAAACGAATATATCAATAAAAGAACCGTTCATTGATAAAGATTTTTGAGATTGAAATTATTCCCCGTAATTTTTAATTTCTCTATGATTTCTTTTTTGTTCAATAATCAAGCACCCTTGTAGATACTTAACCAAGAGGGCGGCTTACAAAACCCGGAAATTGTCTGCGGTTCGTTACTTGGGTCGCAAGGTCGAGGGCCTGCTTTGAGACTTGAGATTGAGTCGCGGGTTCGATTTCTTCGACACAATCTTTGTAATTTACACTTTGTGTAATAATTATGTACAATTCCTACCGCTCACAAAACAAGTTTCCAGAAGATATGCAACAGCTTTTTAAACAGTTTTATTTAGTTCGACCCGTACGGAATTTATTTGGATCAAAATTAGAAATTGAAATTTAAGCACCTTCCCGTTGTCAGATTGATTTGAAATTTGGTACACACATTTAATTTAGATGACAATACAATATAATAAAATCAATAACATTATAAATCTAAGATGGCCGCCGATACAAAATGGCGGATTACGTATTTTTCCTTAACCCCCTCAATATGGGTATCAAATGAAAGGGCTACACTAATAAAACACTATGATTATGTCAAAATTTAAAATTCAAGATGGACGCCGTTCCAATATGGCGGACTAGGTACATATTTTTCCACAACCACCACAATATGGGTATCAAAAAACTGTTTAACTTAAGTTTTTTAAATGTATTTATTCTGCTTACAATAATACCACACTACGTTCGCTCACTCGCCTGCTAAATGTGACGATTACGGTATATTCCCCCTTACTTATTTTTGCGGGAGGTCTGTGCCTTCTAGTGGACGTGTATCGGCTGAAACGACAATACGGTGTAACATAGCTCCTGAAGATGCCCCGTGGAGGGGTGAAACACGTGTTGAGTGATTTGTTGGTAGCGGTTGTGTGATTCGCATTGTTTGCCGCATGCGCATTTATCAGCGGGCTGGCGGACGGTGCATTTAATTGCACGACTACCACTGCATGTGCGGAAGTGGCTAAATATTGGTCCTTTTCTTACTTAGGATGGACTTCCGCGAAGTGACGCCTGATTCCATTAAATAGACAATATGTTTTACCTACTTCTTATATTATATCAAAGCATGGAACATATCTACCGTGTTAAAATATAGTCGTATTGTATTATTGAGTCTTAAATTGAATCCGATGAAGCTTTAAAAGTCAGAGAGGCTAATAGCGACCCACACCAATTAAATATATTCTAATTACTTCCCTTTTTGCTGCAAATGAAGTTACATTATAATTGAACTTTTGCCTGAAACATGCAAATGAGTTTCAGAAAACCTTTTCACTTTTCGCTACTCTAAACCACAAAGCTGTTGGAATTAACATATTTTCAATCGTCACATGTAAATTTCGAAAAAAATTCTTTTTAAATAATTTCATAGAAAGATATCCTATCAACTAACTATTTTTTCTTAAATTTATTGTATTTGCTATATATAAGAAGTCGTGCATACGTGTCTTAGATGTTTCTGAAACCTCCTATTTCCGCGAGCTCAATTCAGATGAAGCTGCACAAATCCCAAGTCGACTAGCAGCATAACGTCAACTACAAAATGATGGAACATATAATTTCATAACGGTGAATAAAATTAATAATTCTTCATTGCCAATTTTGTACACTGCCTCAGATTTATCATGCAATAAATATAAAAGTTCATTAAACATAAGTTAAATGAGCAAAACTATTGTTTTAAGTTCACGGAACGAAAGGGTCTGAACTCAGTTCCGGTGAAGCTGTAAAAGCCCTGGGCTAACAGCATCAACGTCAACTGAAACCAAGCTAGAATTTATGTAGACATCATACGACACAAAGCGTTTCAACTGAATTTACTGCTCTCTTCACATAACAATACGAGTTTGGAAAAGTGGCTTTATTTTCAGTTAAAGAATTTCAATATAAGAAAGTTCAATTTAAGTAGTGTCCATCGAATTAATTTTCTTGTATTCTACGTTTAATATAGGTGTAGTTTTCGTACCATAGACCTTTTTAAAGTAATTAAGTTTGGGAACTCACTCGAGGTTCTAGGCACGAGCCGTTACATTGTTTCACCCAAACTAGGACACTGCCTAACTAAAGGTATGCTCTATAAATTGACCTTAGTGAACTTAGGATGTCACTCGAACAGAGCTTAGCATCATGAAGGCACCCTAGATGAAACTTCGACGTGGTCGGTTGGTATTGCCTAGGTTACATGACTACCATTTTTGAAAGTGTTAGCGCTGGAAATATGTTAGCCACGCTCTCACAAGGAGTAGAACTTTAACAAAGCCTTGGTAAATTTAGAATGAACTGCTGCAAGAGTGTAACGAAGAAGGTAACCTGCTCTACTCTAAGATAATAAGTGTTAAAGAAAACTATATGGTTTTACCTTACAGAAGTGCGGGGTAACCCTTTGTCCTTGCAACAGAAAGGTATCATATCAAGGTATCATTGCTTGCCGCATATGCATTTATCAGCGGGCTGGTGGGCGGTGCACTTTGTCCCACGACTACCACTGCATGTGCGGAAGGTGCTAAATATTGATTCTTTTCTTACTTAGGATGGACTTCCGCAAGGTAACTCCTGATTCCATTAAATAGAAAAGTATCCTATTATTTCACCCTGAAACAGAGAGAAGAAGTAAAGGAAGAAACTTCTGCGAAGTGTTTTCGATAAAGCTCTTTATTCGTAAGGTATATGTCGCATAGATATAAAGAAACCGTAAATACGGAATGGTGATTTACATGGGATTATAGAATATACATTCCTAGATGACAAAATAAAAAAACATGTGTTTAATATATCTCTTATATTGTAATTTTTTAACATTTTGATTATTTATCTCACGGCAACGAAAGAATTTTGTTATATTCTATTGTTTAGCAGTTTTTAAAAGCTCCTTCAATAAACACTGACACACAGTGATTGCTTTAGCAAGTTGCCTTTTAACAACAATTTCTTACACGGATAAATGTTCATAAAGAAATCGCAAACCACGTTTTCCGTTCGTAAACCTTCACTAAGATTTTTCAAATTAAATGTCACGTTTCCAGTGCTTGTTGAAGCCCCTTCTTTTATAGGCTGTTTTTATTAGTCCATCTGACGGCATTTACAAAGGAAATTGGGTTGGATACCTATTGGAACCTTTTTACTATTACGTATGTACTTATTAGATTCGCGAATGAAGGAAAGACTTCTACAGTATTAAATTGAGGAAAACCTAGATAATTTCTCGGAAACTGGAGATACTAGAGAACTCTAGATCTCTCTTCTTTTTATCAACTGCTAAGATAAATATCGGTAAACATGCACCCTTATACAAGATATGTGACCTCCACAATTCATATATACCTATATTTAGCCACTTTCGCACATGCAGTGGTAGTCCTGCAACAAAGTGCACCGCCCGCCAGCGCATGCGGCAAAAATGCTTTTCTTACTTAGGATGGACTTCCGCAAAATAACGCCTGATTCTATTAAATCATATATTAGTGATATTGATATATTCTCTTGCTGTCTTGTATCTTTCAAAAGACAATTTCATACGAAATAATTGGAAATACACAATACAATTTATACCTCATTGTAATGTGACTGCATGTTGTGACTCGTAATTATTACTGTCTGTTCTACAGAATGGACTGGATTATTGATCCTTGTTTAGTAATGTTTTTGTTTTATTTTATTATTGTTTGACTTAAATTCATTAAATGTTCTTAGATAGTTATAAGGTAACAATTGTAACTAATCTTACATTTCTAAGTTTGTAATTTCTTACTGCCTTTTGTTATTGTTTATCTACAATATAGCAAATAATACTCGAGTATCTAAATGTGTATATCACAAGGTTGATAATATTGTTAAACTGCAGCGACGTTCTTGTTTGAGAAATATCTAACGTTAGAAATATCTCGGTCTGGTATTGTCTGGGTCGACAGACTGAGGCGGATATATCTGAGTCAGTTTTGACGTCGCTTGAATAGAACTATATAGGTTGAATTTCAATGCCATGCATACCTTTATTCTTGTAACTTGATTCATTCAGAACATTTCTAGAATAGATACCATTCACATCACTCGACTAAATTGATTTCAAAGCTTTATTGTGTAGTGTTATAATGGTTTCAGGATGTTGGTAGTACTGCAGTAAGTCTGGCATGTTCGCCCACGTAAATATAAATCATTTAAATTTTGCCCATTGGCATTGCACAGTCTGTATTTTGGAAATTGTGCATCGGAATTACACCAAATACTAACCCATTTTCTTTCTTCCATCGGACAACTAGATGCATGAATTGACTACATCTGTACACGGTTGAAATTCCTTTTATCCGTACTAAGCGTTTTGCTAATACTTTTATAGTGCGAACAATCTATCGGCTTGACTGTTTCCAGCCTATTATAACTGTTTTTATCGTTCCCCCTGTTTGGTGTAGAACAGGGACGTTACAATTTCGAATAATGTTTTTCAGATATTTTTTGCTTATTAACTACTTACTTTATTTCATTTATTATAAACTTTTTCATTCCATAAGCTTTATTTTCGTTCAAGCATCGCCTTGCCAATAATAACTTAGGAGTCTTTAAGACAAGAGTAAAAAAGAGTCATCGCTTAACATCAAGTGAGACAGAGGTCAATTGCTCCGCCTATAAAGAATTTTAGAAAAACTAATGTGGGGCATTACACAAAAAGGTTGTAAAATACTGATTTATAACTATGAATTATAATAAGAGATATTAAAATAAATAGATGGAACACGTTAATAATTATGACTTGTATAAAACGATGTTAAGAGCTAGAGATAAGGTAATTTGATATATTTACCAGAAAATTAAAAATAGGAAATAACCCTCTAAATAAGGAGGTATCAGCCGTTTGCTTTAAGGTATATTTATGACGAATAGTAATAAAAAAAAACTATTAATAAATCTGTCATTGTATCAAGCGAAACATTTTCACAATAAACATTTCGTGTATAGTAATATATTTATTCTACACTCTATTGCATCGATTTAAAAACCGTTGCATTTCAATTCATCCACGCGCTGAAATAATCGTATCGTATTCGATTCGACTAGATACGACAGCTGCAATCGCAAGTGAATTTAAATTGTTATCTTAACAGACAATAAATGTAATGTGCACAGGAAAATTTTACTTGTGTATACTTTATTCGATATAGTATATAATAAAACATAAAATTTATTAATTCAACTTTAATACTTTTAACAGGACTCTTATTGAACCTCATTTTTTTTAAATTAATTTTATTATTGATTTTACTATGTTGACCAAGCTGTTATAATTGTGGAGAAGAAGCAGAGAGAAACACCATAACATTACATCTTGTAAAAAAGGCTCTCTGTTTTTATCTTGAAATTTGGTATAAAATATTCTTTCAACAATGAACAGCTTTTAAAAAATTTAACCCGCAAAGGAGGTGGTGAAAACATTCATTATAGCAATGCATATATATATGTATGTATATTTTATAAATATATAGCATTCAGTGTCGTTAAGCAAAAGACGGGTGTATATTGTAACATGTCCAGATGAGGCTCGAGTTAAAATGCCATTTTTTTTGAAGATGTGTTATTTATTATGTGATTATTGAATATTTGCTCACAATTCCATTACTAAACGAATACTAGACTAGCTCCGCGAACACTGCTTCGACTATCATTTTATTGCTTTGTGTCGCTAAAGAGACGTCAGACGATAAAAACCCCCAACCATCCTCAACCTCCATATATATCCACTAGCAGGCATTTTTACAGTTCGACATGAGGTCAGGAAATTAAGTAAAGAAACAATAAAGCCACCTGAAGGTCGATCTTCTATTGTCCACGTTTCATTTCATTTCACCATCTGCGAGCTGCAATGAAATATGCAATGAAGAACGCACAATAATGCTAGCATAATTTAACTTCACCACATGGGCCGTTTCGATGTCGCGCCGTCAGCCCCGATTGTCTCGTTCGCGGAATTCGTGCTTTATTTCCGGCGATCTTAAGTCAGATATTTGAGCGGTAGTCACAATATCAAAGCGCTTGGAACTCTCGTAACTTTAAAAATTTATTTAAAGGGGATTTTAATGTTATTGTAAAGTCAAATAATATTGTGAACAAAGTTAATCGCTTAGCTGTCAGTTCAAAGAATTGTCTAATTTAGTTCAAACGTTCGCTAATCTAAAGCGACTGAGACAAAGGCTTTCAGAGAACGCCACTACACTTTATTCTTTTATATTTCAAAGGCGAACGACTCTGTGTATATATATATATATATATATATATATATATATATATACGTAGTGGAGAGCGAAATAAAAATAAATAAATCTGATACAGGTCAAGTAAGTAAACACATAAGAGAAAAGAAAAATAAAACCAGAATGAAAAGAACAAGAAAGATATTAAAAAACCCAAAATAATGTTAAGTGAGTAAATTAAAAACTGGAGACTGTGATAAATCGTAATAAATAATCATATTAAATAAGAATGTAAAATAAATACAAACTAAGGTAAAAAAATGTTTTATGGATTAGGATATTTGAGGAACGCGGTGAAGGAATTGAGGCGATGAATGAACTAAAATAAGAATGAAAAATGTATGATAGAAAATTGTAGAATAAAAGAAGAGAAAATATAGATCATAAGAAGAATAATAGAAGAGCACAGAAATAAAAGGAAAAGAAAGTGCGAAAATCGTTAAAGAATATCAACATCGGGAGTACCAGAGGTCCCCATATAAAATATATTTATATATACCTAACATGAATTTAAACTATCTTTATTAACAGAATATATGCTTCCGCGTCTGTTGAATATATCATATGAAAAGCGAGCGCAATGTAGCAAGCTCTAAACGCAATTTCCTCCGAAGAACAAACGTTGGGAAGCGTTCAGGAAATGAGAACGCTTAGGCGGTTGACGGTATTGTTTGTCTTAGACGAAATCTAGGTCACAGACTTGCTGTATGGCCTGCTTATTGAATGCATACAACTGATTTCTTTACAATATTTTATCTCATTTCTTTAATATTGGGTTATACGAGTAAAAAACTATTTAATCTTCTTAATTTCGTAATAAGCTCAAGTGTTGGCCGATTCGACATCATCGGAATGCACGTATCCTTACCGTTGTCTATAGCAGGGCTTCTTAAACTTTTGTCATTCACGACCCCATTTATGATTGCGAGTTTTTTGACGACCCCATACAAATATAAAAGAAAAATATATTAATATTTTTTGATGATTTATTAATTAGGTAACAATATACATAAACATATAGTTTTAGAATTCGTTTTGAAACATACAAAAATCTAAAATTAAAAAATTGCCTAAAAAATTATAAAATTGTATTTATATTAGTTTAAAATGTTCAACAAATGCGCGTGTCTAGACGCTGCAAGTCCACTGTATTCCGCCAACTCTAGTGATTTGATTAAATGGTATATATAAATATTTGACATTAAAATCTCTCGACCCCAGAATTTTGCTACGCGACCCCATTTGGGGTCGCGACCCATAGTTTAAGAAGCCCTGGTCTATAGTATCGTGCTAAAATTTCTCTTACCTTAAATCTAGATTTCTTTTCTTACGTGATCGAAATAAGTTCCTTAGATCATCGGATACCTTGAAATTGACTATGCCTGCTCATTTTACTATATTTATGGAGAAATCTTTCACTATTGTCGCTTTCAGGTGGAATGAATTACCAGAAGCAATAAGACGCGCTTAATCGCTGTCGCGCAAGCCGATTTCAATCGGTCTTATTGAACCATTCACCCATCGTTGGTTTCTTTGCATGTTATTTACTGTATAGTCACGTACTAATATATCGTTTGTTTGCAGGACGGTGACGTCATCGAGCTGTGTCAAGTCAGTGACGTAAGATCGGGTGGTGTGCCAAAGGTAACTATTTTCTTTAGATTTTTCGATAGGAATTCCAGCATAAAGCACACATTGATTACTTATAATATTAGGGAATTCCCGCAGCCCTAAAAGGCTTCGTTTTGTCAAAAGTAATTGGCCTTTCGCAATCGAATAGAATAAATAAAATGTACTTCAGTGAGAACACTTTATTTATTGACTTTAATAAAATTGTAATAATATTTTTGTTACAATGCTTCATAGTACATGATAACATTGATTACAACTCTATGTATTTACATTTCACCTTGCTAAACTATATAAAAACGTATATTTTATAAATTATACTGTTCCTTTCAATAAAACTTGTAACAATATTTTGCACCTTATACTAGTAAGAATTTAATATATAAGAAATACATCATTTCGGGAGATCATACTATGTTATACTGTACATGATTTTGTGTGTGATTGACTATGTGTGTTAAGAGATAGGTTGCGTATATACACTAATTAGAGAAATTCAGGACTCGTTGGATGTTTTTTCGCTACTTCTCCCAGCGTTAACGTTTTCGGATGGCAATTCTGTGATATTAGCTAGGCACATTAAGTCGGAATACTAAACGGGGATCATCGAATCCATACAAAGATTCCCTCGAAAGAACCCTTAATCCTTGTTAGTCGATGGAGGTTCTGCCTAAGCGATCTAAAAACTTGGAGGCTTACCGGCCCGAGGCGAGGCTACCCAGTGAGCTAAAAAGCATCGCAGCCTGCCTTCTCAAACCTAGCCTCCTCTAACCTACATTAGGACATGGATGCATAGACCGCTCGCGGCTCGCCGGTCGAATGCTTGTGGCCCGCCGACAGCAAAAATAGTACTCTCGTACATTCAAAAAATATTGAATTCTATTCCAGAACAAAACCAAAAAAAATAATTACCTATACTTCTGGCGGCCGGCCCGCCATCAGTTCATGATTTGCCCGAGTGGCCCCTAGTCCTAATAAGTCTTAATAAGTGTGCAACCATGCATTAGGAGGATGATCAAGAACATAATCGTGAGGAATTAAACATAAAATCTAAAATTAAATTAGGGTCAAGTAACAATTTAAACAAGAATAAAAACATATAAGATCAATAAAAGTCACAAAATAAGGTAATAAAATAGAAATATTAAAATACAGCAAAACCAAATGATTGTGATATATACATCTTTAATACAAATAAATAACATAAACTCTAATAAAATAAGAATAGACTGTGATACATTGTTACGGATAGGTTTAGTCTGTGATAATTGAGGAGAAGATGAAAGGTGATGCAATGAAGGAAATTTAGAACGAAAGAGAATGTCAGATCATGTTATATGTACGAAGAGTGAATGAACGACTATGTAAAGACTGAAAGAAGAGAGCGAAAGTAAAAGACACTTAAAAATTTAATAATGTAAAAGTGCCTCACAATAAGGCTACAAGAGGCCCCCAAAAATGGGGCCATAAAATATAATATATAAAAATTAATAAAGGCTTTCGTGGATCAAAACCATGTACTATTGAATTCGAAATATGAATAATTTTTGTTAATCTAAAAATTTGCGATCGCCCGACTGCTAAGTAACAACAGTCGCTAGAACGAACAGACCTCACCTGTCACCTTTTATTCCACAAACGTCTAACCGGGCGGACATCAAAGAAATACGCGTGACGTGAAACGATCCCAAACGCAATTGTGAAAATAATGTTACACAATTTCTTAGCCGAAATAGCTTCTAGATTACCTCATTTTCCATAATTGTTTGTACCATAATTATTTATTATATACTTCGTGAATCTATAGTATACTGAAACATTATGTCTCGTCAACCTATATTAGAGTACATATTTATTTTTTAAATATTTTCTTGCAACCAAAACCACAAGAAGTCAATCCATATATCATCCCAGAAACAAAATTCCAAAAAATGGGTGCCGGCGTGCTGGGTGTGGCAATTATGGTATAATCCAGGACTTAACCTATAGTGCAGGGTGAGCGATGCACACGAGCGCCGCTACACTCCCTGAGACCGTTAAGAGCATCTTGGAATCTATCGCGGTTCGCTGCTTAGTTTCGCAACAGAAATGTGTTACAAAAATAAAAACAATAAGTGTTATTATGTCATAAGAACTAAAGTCCTAATACCATACTGTAAGCTATACCTACTTATAAATTAGCTTGTTGGAATATGAAAAAAACTTTCTTGTTACGATGGCAAAGTTAATAGTTACAGCCGCGGATGGGGGGTTCAGGCCAAGGGGCGCCTGGGTTTCATTGCTCACGAGCGCTACACGAACTAAAGCCGCCCCTGGTTATATCCCCCCATATCTTCGAGATAGACCTATGTCTCGCAGTGGGCGTCTATGGGCAAAAACAACGACGTTTTATTAATCATGTCGTTTCTTTCATACAACTAACTAATGGTAACATTAAAAAGAAGCCTCCAAAATGAAATATTTACCAGTTAGGATAATTGATGTAATTAAAATCCTACATAGCTATGGCAATTTATACTATGGTCATGATACTCGAATATATGTCTTATCGTAATAGCTTTCGTTTGAAAGAACTTAGCTATACAGTGTGAGTGGTTAAATATGTAAAAGCTTAAAAGGAGTGAATGTACAGCTTGAATTGTCTTCAAAAGCCTTTCACACGTACTTCCAATTAACCTGTACAAGGTTATCACACTAAATATGTAACATTGATTTATTTTTTTCTATGTAAATGCGCAGGCCAATAGCTTCTGTGAATGTAATCTAAACGTGATAAGTAAAATAAATAAATAAAAATCAAAATTGAAACTCTACTGTATACAAAAGTGTGTGGCGAAGGAAGACAGGCGAGGTGTGAATGTAAATAAATGGTAAGATAATGAAAGTAAGTAAAGTAAGTGAAGAATGGAAAAAGCAGAGTAATAAGAAAACACAAACAAATAAGTGCAATTTAAACTAAAAATATACCAGTCCTCAATATGATAGGGTAGGGATACGAGAGATCCCAAAACGGGTCCATTGAAAAGATAATAGCTTTTGACTGTAGTCTGCATATACAGACGATAAACAATAATTAATATAATAAGTGTATTTTTTGTAATATTCTTTATTGTACACGTTAAGATACATTTAATAAGTTAACAATAATATACAAGCAATAATAGGCAATCTCTTACAAACCAATCATAGTAAGGAAAATGCAAATTAAAAAAAAATAGTTCTTGCTATATTATTATCACGTTATTTATTATTTCTGAAACAATTTGTTTTTTGGTCTAACATACATTAACTGTTGTATCAATTTATGACCTATACATTTATTCCTTTAAAGCTTTTACACTTATAAACAATCACCTTGTATATATTCGTAAAGATTTTTATTTTGAAACTAATAAACAGATTATACCATAAGGTTCAATTCCGCAATATCACAAGGTGTTGTGATTTCTCATGACAAATCTAGTATCCGTGCTTGGACTCGCAAATGTATGTAGCAATTTACTTCAACTGCCATCAACTGCGTATGGACCTCCTAAAGATAATATCGCTATCTTGACGCAGAGCGGTACTTGAATACTATGCATGGAGATTTTATTACATTGTTTTAAAGTAGGGTTGAGCAACCTTTTTAAGACATAAAAATAAAAATAAATTAGCCATAAAAGTAAATAAGTCCTGACTTCCTGGCATTAGTATCCGCCGTATGTTGTTACGCCATAGATCACTCCTGCTGTTTTTAATGGCGTCATATAGGTGCCATATGTAGTGTGTATCTGATAAAACCACCACCTACTTTGATGGTCTTAAATATCTCTAGGATATCAGTCGTTCTCCTACCAATACTAAAGCTATATGAAAACATTTATAAGTCGATTTAATGTTTTTTAAGTTTGATGACGTCACGTATTCAAAATGGCCGCACTCTGCGGCTGCACGTGACGTTGAATAATTACGCATGTTTGCAAATGGATTGAAATAGAATCACTAACGATTTGTTTATTCGTCTACATACATCAAACGCAACATCAATTTAAATATTGAAAAGTTTTGCGTAACGATTTACAGAGATATAAACGAAGTATATGTTAATCCGGCTCTAACTTATTGCATCATATGTTATTAAATTTCGGATACGATTCTCGAGCATTAGATATATACAGGATGAATCGTTTTCGGTGTAAAAAGCTTTAAAAGCATGAACGTATGACAGCATCCACAAAGCGAATAAATTTCCCAAACGATTCAGTTCTGGTCAACATGGGCACTGGGTATTTGTTGAGTACCTCCACAGGTTTAAAGTCAAGGAGAGTCTCTCGTATTCCTTTGACCCTGCGATGGACCAGTCCATGATGCACTTGATGACTGACTGTCCCGTATTTTGAAGACTTACAAAAGGGAGAAGACGTTATACGTAGTAATAAGACTTAGTTACGTGAAGCACTGATGGGTATGACCTCAATCCTGTGATTCATAAATAAAAACTGAGATAAAATTTGTATTTGATGTACTTAGGTGTTTACTAAAAAGAACAAAATGAAGACAAGATATGGACGCAAGTAAACCAGTAACAAAATCTGTGATAGCAAAGTAATGTGATAGTTAAAACAAATCTATGTTATCTTGGAAACGCAAGAGAAGAATGTAAGAGGAAATTTGAACGAAATTCAAGGAATCTAAAGAGTGCCATACATTGAAGAATAAAAGATGATTAATACAATAAAGTATGAAGCACAAGATAAGAAAATTGAATAAATCATTTACCCTTGCAAACAAAGACCCTATCCCACGTGCAGGAGAGAACGAGATAAATAAAAAAGGCAAGAATGGATATCTAAAATCCATAGCATTTGTCAGCAAAAAGGTATCCTTAACATCAGTGTAAAGTTAATAATTTACGCGTAAAACCAAAAAATAAAACAATCATATTTCTAGCATTATTAAATTGACTGGTTTAATTTGCAGCCAGAGTCGAAGCTGAGCACCAACCTGTTTAACAAGCACGGAGAGACGCTGGAGGACAAGTCGCTGACGATATGCAGCGGTACGGATTACATCAACATAAACTACCAGCACGTCGTCTGTCCAGACGCCGCAACTGCCAAGGTTCGTCACCTTTACTTTAGCTCTGCTTATTTACTAGCTTTTTTAAGAGATATTACTCTGAAAAGGAAAGCCAATCCTTTTTTAGGATCTTAAAGTTCTATGCATATTACGTCAATTCCAAAGGAGATTTAAGGTCATCGAAAGACTATACAACTTCCAACTAGTCCTATTTGAAATATATGAAGGCTTATGTTCATCAGGACGACTACAGCTGAAGTGATGGTGTTAAAATGCTTCATTGATACGTATTCTCCTTTTTAAAGTTTGTCTCCATGGCTACGGCCAATTAAATCGTATCGACTTCTTTTGGATACTTTTTGAAGTACTTCTTGTTCCTTTAGTTTCTACTATCATGGAGATGTAGTGATCTTTCATTCAATTTCAATGATAATTGCGTGCAATTTACTGTTTGCTTTAACCTTGATTTCTTTTCTGTTATATATACTATACTATATAATTTCGCACATATTGTGAGTTTCTCCTTAAACTTTGTCTCTGTTAATATTCCATGTCTACAACAATACATAGCAAGTTCATTATTTCTACTTTTATATTCAATATTTTTACTACTATTTCCTGTTCACGCAATTCGATATTAAAGGCTTTATGATGGTAAAGTTCGATATGACTTATCATCATAATATCAGCTGATAGCCCACTGTAAGATATAGGCCTTCCTGGCTTTATGACTGATCCTGCGCTGCTTGTATCAGCGACTTGTTCTTATATTGGACCTGTGAACGATAACAATATTTGAGGTCCCCCTCAGAGATCAGCTCGAATTGTTGATTGAAAAATTACCAAGGTCTAGGGACGTGCTCCAAAGACTGGTAATGGTTCTGAAAAAGGCCTAAGGACAGACACTGGAATTGCGTGTACCATCACGAAGAAATACTGGATATGTAGACGAATGTGTGTTACCAGTGAAGTTTTCACGGCACAGAAACATGATCTGTCACTATGAACCTCATTTTCAATCTTATAGACGCTTAAAGGAGAATAGAGAAGCAATACTCGAGATATCTGTATAAGTCGAATCAGAAAAGAAAATATCTGTCGAATGAAAGTAACCAATGAGCCAAAGTGGCGGTGAGCATGTCATATAACGCAGTATAGAAAGTTGATGGCTCTAAGATTCAAGAATATTGTAGAGTACATGTTACGTCCACCTACAAGATCCCAGCAGTGGACGTCATATAGCTAAAATGATGATGATGATACCAAAGAAGATAGAATTTTCTGGGATTCTTATCCATCAAAATTAGTACGCTTATATTCTAAAAGAATATTACATCGAAGAGACTTAATAGATACGGTAAGTTATTGCTGGAGATTGCTAGAAACATTGTTTTATAAAGTGTTCTAATTTTAAAAATATAATAACTAAATTTCTATTCAGCCAGTTTTGATAAATCATGTTAATTCTTAAATAACCTTGGTATATATAGTTTTTATGTACAAAGATGTGTGTATTTGAAATGTGTTTGTTCACGTAAGGTTTGGCTAGACGGCCTGAGGAAAATCACTCACAATGTGAAAGCGAACAACGTGTGCCCAATGACGTGCCTCAAGAAACAGTAAGTGCATTCGCATGCGGCATGGCTTTCGTTAAAGTAACGCTTCTGTTTACTTCGGTGGCTGTCGCGCTGTTAATTTGTATTCCACTACCTGCTTTAATTTAAGTGGTATGATTTATGATCGGTGATCGAAATATATGGTGTGCTTTCTTACACATATAGAAAAGTTGGTAAAAATATGAATAATGAAAATAATTATCAAAAGCAAGCAAATGATACTTGTTGTAACAGCTCCTTATAGATACCGGACTGTTTGCATTTCGTGCGACAGAGATAACGCTCTACGATGCCGAAATTAGCCGATTGTTTCTTTCCAAAGTGCAATATTTATCGCCGGGTATTGTACGATTTTTTTGTGATTATTCATATTAGTAATCTTTAATCATTTCTGATTGTGTTGTGTCCATTTTAAAACAAAAAATTATTACGTTTTTCCAGTAATAGCACCATATAGTTCGATTACTGTTAATTTGTTTTTTTTTTTTGTGAACAAGTATTTGTTTGCAGATTTTATATCTACCCTAGCACTATGTTAACATTTAAACAATTGTTCTACTGCATGTTTTTTTTTTAATTTTTGACGCAAGGTGTGGAAGGAGTCACTGCGTGAGATAACACATAACAACAAAATCAACAATGTGTGCCCGAGAACTAGTCTGATGAAACAGTATGTACCCTCAACAATCGTGTGACTCCATGACTGTAGAACTACGTGCTAAATAGATTTATATAACCTTTATCTAATTTGCTTCCGCTTCTGCTTATTGGTAATGTAATAAATATTCATCTATTAAATTAATTTTCACTATCAGATAGTAGCTAGTGGTTAAGACATGGGCACACTTATTTAACATCAGCCAATTAACGCTTCTGCTTATTAAAATTGTAAGGTTGATGGGTGACGTAGTAAAGAGACACAAAATTAACAATTAAAGATATATGTACAATCAAGCGATTCCTCCTGCGCGTGACTTCAGAGCGTGGTGATTTATGCCAGGTCCCGAAAGTGAGAGTGACTTAAGCGTCCAAAAGAGAAAGACAGTAGAGAAAAAGATACAGCGTAGAAACGATAGCACGTTATACACCATTCGCGCCATCTAGTGACGTATATACGAAATTAATTAGTAATGTGTTACGTTGACATCTGTTACAATTCAATCATTAGATTCACTCATTATTATCACCGGTAGCCAAACACGATCTTTTTGGATGGACTGATTTAAATCAAACACTCCAACCACATAAAGTAATATAAAAACTGAAATATTTTTAGAAGTACCCACATAAATTTTATACATTATTTTGGCGCCCAAACTAAGCTCGTAGTGTATGTACAACCCGACTACGACAGTCGCGCACCGATCGTGGCCGCGTGCGGACGTGCTCGATGTGCCGTCTGCATTATCATTTATTACAATAGTTAAACTTTGTTTTATTATATATGTATTTTAATAAATATCTGAAAAAAAAACATGTAAAAATTATAATAATAAATTTATATTAAATCTATTACAAATTGGTATTAATTTTACTAATTTATTAAATGTTTTATCATCTACTCTGCAAATGACCTGTTCTATTAAGTTAAAACATCAAAATTGGAGTCAGATATAAAAAGTTTTTTTACCCTAAACGACATAAAAAAATTGAAGGTTGTATATAGACATCCTAAAACCTGTAGATGCAAAATGAGGCAGACATTTAATACATTAAAAACACTAACACCACATTACTGGATTATTCTGAGATGGCAACAAATTGTCTAAGAAAGTCATTTTGACTGCTTTTTTACTTTAATTATAAATTTAAAAAATATATAATTTTTTTAAAGATTTTTTTCTGACAAATGTGTTAGACTTCCAACCTATCAGCCTATAGACGACCATTGTACATATACCATAATCGCCATCCTTGGCAGACGAGTTGGCTATGACAGATGTATGTATTATGATACGCAGGGAACGATACCGCCCATCTTCTGAAAATTTCTTTGTTAGCAGTGGCAATCCTCTATAGTTAGTACACTACTTCTACCGCCGGGCTATCAACCTGTATTGATTGTTAAAAAAAGGCTTTCTTTTCTTGCATTTCGAAAGAAATAAAAACCAGACAGTTTAGTATTCAATTAAATTTGTTTCTATTAGGCGATATATAGTTCATGAAACTGTAATGTCTGAGGTCATTGTCCTCGCTAAAGGTCTGCAGACTCAGCTGTGAGGTACTAGACTGAGTAATAAATAGTGTACCTGTTTCAAACGACCCGTATATCGAATTAATCCACTTGTTATTTGACGCGCACAACGTTTATTTCAATTTGCCTCTAACTGAATTGAAAAGAATAGCTTACACAGCTAATATAATGAAAGTATATATGTTCCTACATCTATTCCCGTATTGTGTTAAAACTTCGTGACTTATAAGTCGGCTTCGTAGAGCACTATCTCTGTCCCACACTACCTGTGTGACGTTTTGTCAGACGTGCGACAGAGATAACGCGATACGAAGCCGAAATTAACCGAGTGTCTCTTTCCGAAAGACGATGTGCAATATTTATTGCCGGGTATTGAAAAATTTAATCCGTATTTGTGTAATATTTCTTTTAAATAAATTATCTTTTTTAAATAGGGTGATAGGTTGTAGGTTTGTAACTTGTTTTCTGTTAATTATTTTATGGTACCCTATAAAATCAATGGTTTCAAAAATAATGAATAACATAATAATAATATAGTAAGAAAATTACGTTTTCAAAATTCAGGTAAAAATAAAATTCATTTATTTAATAAACTTTAACGGAACTATTATTCATCGTCACTTTTTTTAATCTATTTCACTTTTGACTCTACTCTACTTCGCAAGGTGTTATAAATGTAGAGTAGAAGCTGGAAGAAACTCCACAATAACACATCTTTTAATAAATTTTAACACAGATTTATACGTATACACTTTATTAGATATAGCCTAAGTGAATTCAAAATAATTAGGCGAAACATCTTCCAAGGATTCTTGTAAACAAAAATAAAACTCTACTTTTTATTGTCAAATGTTATTGGCCAGTCTATATATAACACAGAATGTAACAAGTTTAAAGCTTTTTGCTGACAAATGAGTTATATATTCACTATTTTAAAGCTATTGCACATATATTTATTCACCCAGTATATCTTTAGTGCTAAACATGTGCAGGTATCCATATTTCTTATATTTATTACTATTTTAGCTATAAATTATGTAAATTTTTGTTGGGGACCAATGAAATACAGGATGATTTCCATGTTTTATTACATTATATCTTAGTAGGTATATTAATTTATTAATTTATTTCATATATATATATATATGAAATAAATTAATAATTTCTCACTTTTTGTAATTACTTTGGATATAATCGTTCTTGTATGTTTAAAACGATACTAAATTTAAAAAATTTTCTTACTTTAATATATTCAGCAAAGTATTTCTTAACTCCATTAATATTCTGTAAAGACTTATTAGCAACTTGATAAATTCATTCTAGAAGAAAGTTCTAGAAGATTTAAAATTATTCATACGCTACAAGTCTAAAAAAAATAACATTATTATTCAATAAGTGAGTCTTAAACATCCAAGAATTATTCATGAATCTATATTTTTCTATCCGGTTCATCTAAAATAAAAAGTACCAGATTGATTATGTTTTTTTTTTCTGTGGAAAGTCTTAACAACATGTTGACGAAAAATTATTTATTTTCATTGTTTTTGTTTACTCTACCTGTACACTAAACATTTTATTTCGTTTATCATTCGTACGGTTACGAATAAATACCTTTACACACACTATACAAATAACGCACGTACAATACCCGGCGATAAATATTGCACATCGACCTTTGGAAAGAGACAATCGGCTAATTTCGGCTTCGTATATCTCTATCGCACGAAATACAGCGACTGACAAAACGTCACATAGTGTAGGACAGAGGTAATGCGAAAAATACGAAGTAGAAATTAGCCTATTGTCTCTTTCCAAAGGTCGATGTGGAATATTCATCGCCGGGTACTGTATTATTGGTACCATGATTTGTTTTTCTAAAATGTTACTTTAATTAAAAATATTTGCTTCGTATTTTAATAATTTAAAATTATTTGCATTAAAATGTAAATGAAAAAAAAAATAACTTGATTTATCTTATCTTTTACCCTGCGAGCCTTTATATTTTCATATATGTAGGTCATTCTTTTAAGACAGTGTCTCCCAACAGGGGCAATTCTAGAAGAAACTCGACACGAGTTCAACACTTTCGCTACAGACCATTTAAAAGCACTTTCGATGATTGCGGTAAATAATTATTAGGTATAATTTCACTTGCCGAGAACCAAATTTTAACAGGGTGTATAGTATTATCAAGTAAGCTGTCGCGGGGAATCCCAGACGTTTTAAAATCTCGTTAAACTTGAACTTTAATAACCCATTGTATCTCCTCTAGTGTTTCATAGCATTCTGTTGGTTTTAATTTGAAATGTATTGATATAAAAATTATATATTATGTTATATAAGAGACGGCAGGAGAGTTCTAACAATTTCAAAAAGATTTAGGTGAGGCATGTCACCAAATCAATGAAGTTGAACGCATCTTTTCAGGATCATGATATATCTATATCTATATATCAATATCTATTTACGACCGATATTCTTAGAGTTTAAGTATTTGTATATATAAATACTCGAAGTTATGTACACTAATGGATTATTCTTATCAAAATATGCTCCGTTCAATATTGTAAATTATAACATCAAATTGACCTTAATTCTGATAAAGAACACAAGCTTATGAACAAAGCTTTTACTTTGATTAAAGACGTCCATTCAAGTCACGGCTTCAGGCTGGGTGCGGCGGGGAAATCCTTAAATTTTCATATTTCTTACGTATAAGTGAGCCGAGAATTCGGGGAGTTCCCTTTTTGTCATTCCTCCTTAATAAGTTCTGTATACCTTGTTTAATCATTTCCATCGGCTTTGTAAAAACACTTGTAATTGCAAAAACAATTCCTACTGTATTTTCGTGTACTTTTATGTAAATACGCGTTTGGAATTCCCTTATAAGTTTATTTTAAGTTGAAAGATGCCATTATATAGTCTCTCAGCTTTCAATTTGATTCTAGTTGCTATCAAATTGGACTCTTCCATTCCTCTCATAAAGTAGACAAGTAATATACTGTGCCGTACGTAGCTGTCGATGATAAGGTAAAGAAAAACAGCAACTCGGCAACAGAAAAAAAATGTATTTAAATCACAAGGGTAGTGGGCAAAAGGCCTCGGTACTCCCCTTATTCTGGTGGTAGCCAGCCGCACGATCTTCCAGGCCTGGTCAGGCGGCAGCAAGTCGAGAGCAGGGAGCGCTGGTAGTTCACAGAATGTGTTCGTTCCGGTGCAAGGTGACATAAATTCAACCTCAATGATAGTAGGTTATTTTTTTGTATAAAACTCGCACATATGAATAAATGTCACATTACTGAATGTTACTGAAAGGCATTCAATAACTTTGGCACTGAACGCGAAATGTATACGAACCTTGAATCTTCAATTATATCTGGAAGTCAACGGCACGACTTACAGAGACTTTGCGACCAGGAGCCAGTAGACGTGGCGCGGGGAAGCCCCCGCTAGGTGAACCAACGACAGAGTTATGGATGCGCCAGCGCAGGATTTTTGGAGGAGACTTATTCCTTGAAGTGAAAGGAAGTTAATATAGGAAAGCTCAATGTTTTTACTGTTCTGAAACTCCGGTTTTAATACCGTCTTTACAACTCTACGTTCGACATTTTAATGATATACTCTTTTAAAAATAAATTCCACATATATACTCCATCGTTGAATGCCTCTATTGAAACTATTCGTAAAATATTACATTATTTATTTAAAATTGTAAACATAAATCAGCCGCCGGACATCCTGTTTATATCAAATTGTACTTTTATTGTATCTATTAAGGTAAAAGTAATTAACATAAGTGAACACATATTGGGGTTATACATAAAAAATAAAATAGTATATAAATGTTAAAAATACACGCTGTGAACGGTAGAAATAAAAAGTACTCTTAGTATGGTAATAAAGTTTCTTGGTGTATATTAGTACATACACAAATTAAATTCTCATTACACACTAGAGCACAAAAGTTTTACACTGCTTGTAGAAAAACCAAGACAGCTGAGCACCTCCTTGCATTCGCACAATACACCTCTTTATTTGGTAACGAAAAGGTAAGGATGAGTTTACACGTCGGCAATATATCTTGTTCTTATGTTTTATTTATTTACCCTACTACTTAGTGTGGTTTTTAAATGATACATATTTAACCTGTGATTGTTGTAAATTATGAAGATCCCAAAACATTGAAATCTATCAGATAAGCAGGATTTTTGAATTTATTGATTTTTTTCTATTCTATTAAATACATAGTTTTATGTGATGATGTCTACCTTCAGTTGGATGCGGCTGTGTTTCCTAACGGATCCGCGCGGTAAAGTCCCGGTAAAAGTGGTGGCCCGTACTTTCGCGTCGGGGAAGACCGAGAAGCTTGTCTACCAATGCCTGTCCGAACTGGGCCTGCCTTCAGGGAAGAACGAAGCTATGGAGAAAGAGGCGTTCACCTTCGACAAGTTCTACGCCCTGTACCACAAAATCTGTCCAAGGAACGACATTGAAGAGTTGTTCAGATCCATGTAAGTATTTGCATAACTTATCTCAAGTTATTTACAAATAGGCGTGCGGATGTATCGTTTCTCGAACAAATTGTATAAAAACACTACAAAATTCAAAATGCATATTAAAAATAAATTGACGGATAAACTTTGTTATTCAATAAACTAATATTAAAATGATAAGAATCTTTGGCCGTGATGTCGCCTGATAATTTTGATTTTATTTAGACCATATCTGATACAAATAGGCATGCGGATGTATCGCATCTCTAACAAATTGTATGAAAACACTACAAAATTCAAAATGCATATTAAAAATAAATTGTCGGATAAACTTTGTTATTCGATAAACTAATATCAAAATGATAAGAATCTTTGGCAGTGATGTCGCTTGATTATTTTGATTTCACTTAGACCATATCTAATAAAGTGTCTTTGTATAAATCTGTGTTAAACTTTATTAAAAGATGTGCTGTTGTGGAGTTATCTGCTTCTTCTCTGCAACTGTAACACCTTGCGCAGTAGAGTAAAAAATAAAATAGATTAAAAATATAAATATATAATAAGTTTACGATCAATAAAGGTTCTGTTAAAAATGCCTTGCTTCTGTCAAGCGCTGGGAATACGTATCTGCAATAAATGTTATCTATTTATGAATATCCTGAAGTATTCATAAGACGAAACCTATATTTAAATCCGTTAGTAAAAAAATATACACAAAGTTATTCTAGCTACCTCGACGGAATTAGGACTGAAATAATTGGCCAATTACATGCCATTACGAAAAATAATTAATATAAAATTATTAAAAGCATATATTTTATTTATTATATCTATATATGTATATGAATGTTTGTCTATATGTCCTTTTGCAAAATAGTAGACTATGCATTTGATCCTGTGATGATCTTTAGCAAAGTTGTTGTGCGTGAGCCTGCGAAGGATTCTAAGTTGTTTGGTTTTTTATTAAACGGTTTTATTTAGTTCAACCCGTACGGAATTTCTTTATTTGGGTAAAAATTAGAAATTGAAATTTAAGTTAATTTCACCTTCCCGTTGTCAGATTGATCTGAAATTTGGTACACACATTTAATTTAGATGACAATACAATATAATAAAATCAATAACATTATAAATCTAAGATGGCCGCCGATACAAAATGGCGGATTAAATATTTTTCCTTAACCCACTCAATATGGGTATCAAATGAAAGGGCTACTAGTAAAACACGATGATTATGTCAAAATTTAAAATTCAAGATGGACGCCGTTCCAATATGGCGGACTAGGTACATATTTTTCCACAAGCGACACAATATGGATATCAAAAAACCGTTTAACTTAAAAGTTTTTTAAATGTATTTATTTACCAACAAAATTACTCAAAATTAATTTAATATTAATATTGTTTTTTATTTAAATTTATTTTAGTTAGTTATGTAGCAAAGCGCGTAGGGTATAACTAGTGAAAAATAAATTAAATTAAAAAAAACTTATTACGTTAGTCATGTCCCTATCATGGATTAAGACAGAGGAACGAGAGGGCCCCAAAAAAAGGGACCATAAATTAAAAAAAAAATGAAAACCTGATCACTGAAAAGCTTTATTTTTCCGAATACATTTCCTAAGTTCGTTTTTTGGTTTACAGCACCCAAGGAAAATCGGACCGAATCAACCTGGACCAGTTCGTGAACTTCCTCAATGAGAAGCAACGCGACCCTCGTCTCAACGAAATCCTCTACCCTCTCTACGACGACAAGCGCGCCTTGGAAATCATTACAGACTACGAGCAGAATGAAGAAGCTAAGAATGCAAGTTAGTACTCGATCTCATTCTAGAACAGAGTTCCCCAAAATTTTTTGTGTCGTAGACCCCTTGACATGTTTTTCCGTGTTGGGTAGACCCCCTACTTACCTAATATTGATTTACTGTAAATTTCTAACTGTAGTGAAGTTTAGTGTTAAAAACTTAAAGTAAAAACACATGTTATGTTATGAAAATGTATTGCGACCACAAAGCGAATACCAACATCCTACAACTTACACAATTTTATAAACATATATAATAATTTTTTTACTTCATAGATACTTTTATAAATAATGTAAATGTTTTGATATTATAAGATAGTATGATGTAGGTAAATAGGTACTATCAGTGTATGTGTTGAGATCCACTATCGTGGACCCCCATTTTCATTTCATGGACCCTTATTTTTTTTTTTCGCTAACGTAGACCTCTTGCAGGTTGTCATAGACCTCTAGGGGCCGATATAGACCACTTTGGGAATCACTTTTCTAGAAGATTCCAGAACCCAGATTATATGTTAAGCAATACTGGAACAAGAATTCAATCAAAGCGTTACAGGTCAAATCTGCTTTAATGTTACATTCATACCATCTCTTGGGTATTTTTTTTTTCATACATTTAGTTATGAGAATCCGTCCAACCGGTCCTTTTGGAAATCAATGGAGGGCTCCTATATTAAACAACGGATGCCCGTCGCTTGAATGCTTAAAATACAATTGTACATTTAATACAAATAACCAAGTAAAGTAATCAAAGAAATAATAATAAATTCGATGTATCCCAGCTCCATAAAGTGTCGCACTCATAGGACGTGGTAAATACTTGCTTACTTATTTACTCCGCTGGCTCAGTGACCCAAAGTGGGTCTTGGCCTCCGAAGCGAGAGACTTCCACTTTCCTCTATCTTGCGCCATCGTCTGCCATTGTTTGACATTCAATTCGCGCAAGTCTGCCTCAACGCGATCGATCCAGCGATACCTGGGTCTACCCACTGGTCTTCGACCCCTCGGTTTTTCCAGGTACGCTACCTTCACGCTCCGATCCGATCCCATATGTAAATACCTCTTCGTAAATCCAAGGAATTTATTTAGCACATGCTCTACCAAAATATATATTACTCTGTTTAAGAGTATGTTCACGATCATATTTGGAAATGAATAAATCTATTTAAAAAAAAAAAACACAAAGAGAGAACCAAACGTAAAAATATTTCAAACAGTTGTTAGTTTTTTTCAATAGATGGCGCGCTACGAACTAATGTAAACTTAATTTTAAATTGCAGATTATAGATTATTGTAAAGATCTCGTATGATAAAACTTTTTTCATTTTTACTTTGCTTATGTGGATCGAAATTAATTAACGTCACGCAAAAAGTAAAAATTGTTCACACAGCACCTGAGACACCTGAGACACAGCATCTGAGCGACTGTCACAGACTAAGTATAGCGCTGGCGATGATATATCAATCTTCCTGGTATACCCGACAATAGATTACGTTGTAACTTAAGGTTGTGATAAATAATGTAAGTTTTATTGTATCCGAATCCATTAAAATAAACTATCATTTCGGTCAAGATTATAAAGTAATTCGTTCTTTTGATAAAGTAAGCATGAAAATTACTTTAGTATATTGTTGCTAATATTTGTTTAATACGACAAATTTTAAAAGAATTTACTAAAAAATATTGTATTTATTACCAATGTAAACTAACGATAAGTTTCATCGCAGAGTGCCTGACGAAAGACGGACTAATCCGCTACCTGATGTCGGATGAAAACGCACCCGTGTTCCTGGACCGGCTGGACACGTACATGGACATGGAACAGCCCCTGGCACATTACTACATCAACTCCTCGCACAACACCTACCTCTCCGGCAGACAGTTCGGTGGCAAGAGTTCCGTGGAGATGTACCGTCAGGTTCTACTGGCTGGCTGCAGGTAACCTTCTCACCCTCTTCTCTCTTCTTCATTGTCGTGATGATATATATATATATATATATATATATATATATATATATATATATATATATATAATATCGTCTGTGTTTATTGTGGGCTCTACAGATCAGAGCGAGTCTGAAACTCTCAAAGCCTAAAACTTGAATAAAAACGGACTAGTATATAATTGAAGACATAAATGTATATGTATATAATCTGGCTAATAGTGATAAACGATGATAATATATAATAAATAAGCATGAAATATAAAATAGCATAAAATAAACATAAACTAAGGTAAACAAATGTGATAATAACGCGGATCTGTGATATTTGAGGAGACGAAGTAAGGGAGGCGATGAATGAACGAAAATAAGTATGAAAAGGAATGATAGAAAATTATAGAATGAAAGAAGAGGAAAGATATATCATATGAGTTATGATAGAAGAGTACGTAAATAAAATGAAAAGAAAGTAAAAATAATAATTAAAGAATGTAAAACTTTGTCCTAGAATAAGATAGGGTCTACGAGAGCTCCCCAATAACGGTGACACAAAATAAAACCCTCTAAGTTTTAAGTTGAAGGATCCCAATACAGAATAGTTCAATCGGCTTTAAGAAAACATAATTTTGTACCAAAATTACATTTACGTTTTCAAATGATCTGAATTCACGCTAGGAGAGTTCAATTTGCTTGCAAACCACTGTAGAAATTTATACATTGTTGTATAGAGGTACATGTACTATGTCGAATTAAGTGTTTTTAAAAATAACCATTTACAGGTGCGTGGAGTTGGACTGCTGGGACGGCAAGGGAGAGGATGAGGAGCCAATCATCACCCACGGCATGGCCATGTGCACGGACATTCTCTTCCGTGACGTCATCTACGCGCTTCGAGACACTGCATTCGTCACCTCCGATTGCCCCGTCATCCTCTCCTTCGAGAACCACTGCTGCAAAGCACAGCAGTACAAGCTGGCCAAGTACTGCGACGAGATCCTGGGAGACCTGCTGCTTAAAGAACCGCTACCTGAACACCCCGTGAGTAGAGTAACCTCTACTTCCCATCCATTTCTAATAAGGTTAAACAACGTTATATGAATATTGATCAGGAATAATAAAATCACAATTCATTTAAAGAAACAAAATAGGTGTTTAATAACATAAACTTTTAATTTTCCATCCCTTTTGGGTTTTTTTTGGATTCTCATTTTTGATTTACTGGAATTTTTATTCCGGGGTCTTTAAGGGTCAGACGCAATAGGCAAAACTAAACCTTATAATCATCATGTACGCCAATAGACACCCACTGCATGGCATAGGCCTCCTATAAATATCCCCCCGATAACTGGTCTTTTGCTGCCCGCGTCCAGCTACTTTTGACCTTAATTATGTTGCCGATACACTTGACTAAACTTAACCCTTTGCATTCGAATAGTAAGGAAACCTAGAATGTAGTGGTTGAGGATGGATGTATGGCTAATGGAATGAAAGAGAAAGACTGGTAAAATTGTAGAATGAAAGAAATAGTACGACAGGTAATACGATACACGAAAGAGAAGAATGATAGTAATAAAAAATATGAATAAATTACTAGAATTAAAAAGTCCCTGTCCCACACGAGATAGGGTAACGAGAGGTCCCCAACAGCGGGGACCATTAAAAAAAAATAAAAAAACCCTTTGCATTCGAGAGGTGAGTCTCACTCACCACGCGATTTTAAGCCGCAACTCAAGAGGTTACTGTCGCTCACCACTTCGTACACTGCGGTAACTTGATGGGCGGCGATAGTTGTATAAATTAGCACCTAGATCGACGAAGTTGTAAAAGTCCCACAAGGCTAACAACGAAAACAACAACCGGAATACAGAAATACAGAAGTTGTTTACATTTAGTTCCTTCGACGCGTGTTCCTACGCTCTTTATATAATCTTATGAATTGTAAAATGATATCAAATGGAGATAAAACTTTCTTATCTGAAATTAGTACGCAGCGGACTGCATTTTTGGTCTCAGTTCGAACCTAACAGCCGTGACAAAGAGTCTAGAAAAGTTAAAGTTTTTGATCCCCATCACCATGAATCGTGATAACGAAGTACACCTGGCAAAAGCAATCAAACAACGTACTATTGTGATATTTGTCCCGATAAACCGGGCATGCATCTTGACAATTGTTACATAAAATATCACACAAAACAAAATTACATAGAATAATGGTAAACAAATTATCCTTGTAAACATGTAAAGATACATTATTAAAATATAAAAGTTTTGTATGTTACTTTGTGTGTAATCATTTTATGTTAGCGCTAGTAAAGTCACGAAAAGCGCTAAAAAATGTCTCAAGCTTTTGGTAGGTCCGCGCGGAAACGGCCTCGAGTGTCAGGTAGCAACTCTAGGTCTACCTCGAGAGCCTTTGCTCGGGTAGCTTCAATTATCTATTTGGAGGTTATTGAGCTCGTATATTGCTTAGGTGGAAGATGAAATGACCTTGTGCAAAGTCCTAGAGACACATTCAATTGAGTCGTATTTGGCATTTAAATTTAAGAGCACTCTAGACAGCTGTACCTTGTCACATGTGTTGACATTTGTTGAGAGAAAGATAGAGGGAGATAGTATCGCCTACCCAATGGCCGTCAACAATCTGCGCCCAACATTCCTTTAATGTTGTAAAAAAGACTTTACCCTAGATCCTAAAGCTCGGTAAGACTCGCAGGAAATTAACAAAACCGTTGATAAAAATCATATTAAAAGCACTACTGGCAAAATAATGACAATTTGAAAATGTACGAAAAAAGATTAGTATTATAAAATAAGGCATAAACATCTGTGATCAACGAATGTAGATGACGGAAGAAATGCTTTGTGAAAGTGTGAAATGGAACATAGAAAGGATAAAAGAAAGATAAAAGATATTGTGAAAGAGAGAAAGACTATGTAAAAAAACCTAAAATTTTAACCCGAAATGTAAAGTCTCTATCCCACACGTGGAATAGGCAACAGGCGGTCTCCATTGTCAATTATAATTAAAAATTAAGAAAATACATTTAAAAGATGAAGAAAAATTATACAGAGGATAGTGTATATATTGACAGTGTGGATATTGTATGTTTCAATCAGATTCCAGTTATACATAGTATAAAGTATACAACATACAGTACCTATTATGTTCAATTTCTTTGTAAATACATTGCTTTATATCTGTCTAGGGGAAGCTCTAAGCCGGGGATTCCCGATTCACTGAAATAAAAGCTTCTTCTTGTTCTTCCTTCCCTTTTCCCTTTATTTGGGATCGGGTCTCCTTATCAATTTGCGCCAGGCCACTCTATCCTGGGTTGTCTCTGCATCAAGTTGAAGGGTTTCCAGTTCCTTTCCGATATTAGACCATCACGTAGCTTTTGGACGCCCTCTCTCTCTTCGGAATTCTGGGAGGCTTAAGGCAATTTTTACCACGTGGTCATCTTGTTTTCGTTGAATGTGGCCATACCATCGCAATCTATTTTCCTGTAATTTTTGAAATGAAAGCTAAGGTATAAAAAAATATTTTAGTTGGAACCCGGCGCCCCTCTGCCTCCGCCTTCGGCCCTCAAGCGGAAGATCATGATCAAGAACAAGCGGCTCAAGCCTGAAGTGGAGAAGCAGGAGTTGGAGCTGTTCCGGCAGGGTCAGTTCGTCATTGAGGACGAGGTGAAAGAAGATGCGTCGGCAGTCGTCGTGCCTGACAAAAAGGTAAATATAGTTATTTCATTGAAAAGTATTTACAGGATGATTGAATATAGTTGTAAGTAATTTGTCAGAAAATTTATAAAATCATACACTTATATCCAATCACCCTGTATAAAGTGCTCACCGTGAAATATCTTACGTTAATTATTATTTTTTTATTGAAATGCTATAGTTCAATAACTTCTGGAAGTACAAAGTCTAAAGGGACATGTAGTAAACAATAATAAATTATAAGAGCAGTGCTAGTCTAGTTGTAGAGCACTGAGACTTCCGATTGTAAATCGCGGATTCGAATCCCGGGATACAATCTTATTAAATTCACATATTATACTTCAATTATATAGGATTGCTCACAAAGAAGTTTTCAGAGGATGAGCAGCAGCGTTCTCTGCGTACCATAATACCACACTGCGATCATTTACCCACCTAACAAGCATGGCGATTATGGTATATCTCCCATAGATATCTTTGGGAAAGACTACACCATTCATATAGTACCCGGCGATAAATATTGCACATCGACCTTTAGAAAGAGACGATCGGCTAATTTCGGCTTTGAAGAGCACTATCTCTGTCCCACACTAACTATGTGACGTTTTCTTAGTCCGTTGTATTTCGTGCGTGTACTGTACGTTTATAAGCTGAAGTGATAACAAAAAACTAATTTTAGTATGAAGTAATCTGAATATTGAGAAAGCTTTTTTACACATTACGTTATTTATTATTTCTGAAACCATTGATTTTAGTATATAGTATATATACAAATTAGCAATAATTTCACTCCTTCAAAGCTATTACACCTATAACCATTCACCCTGTATATATACTAAATAACAATAATTGGTTTACTCTTCAATCTCTTCTCCAGCCGGAGGAGATAGTAGCAGAAGCGGCAACTGGAGGGGATGACGCTCCTCCCCCAGTGCAGTATACTGGGTCTACAACTAACGTGCACCCCTGGCTCTCTTCCATGGTGAACTACGCGCAGCCAATTAAGTTCCAGGGCTTCGAGGAGGCAGAGAGTGAGTTAACAAAGATGCTATGCTAGATTTTTTGACGAAACTAAACATAGGTTTCTCAGTAAAGCAAACACGTTCTTTCGACATCTTTACAATGTTCCCTAAATCACTTAATTTCACTATGATATATTCCAAAATGATTTTGTGGAGTATTTTGTTTTTTTAATGTTACCGCCTCATGCCACCACATTTGAAGTCATATTTTAAACCCATGCTACGCTTTAAACCCATTTTTTCCATCAAAAAACAGTGTAAGTTTAAAACAATTGTTTTATATTCATTGTTATAGAAATAAAAAAATTCATGTTACTAAATTAACTAATATCAGCTGTCTCTTTAAAGTTAGTACTGATAGAAAAAGAGGTTAATACATTAAAACTAGCGCCATCTATGCGTTAGGCCCGGTGGTTTGTAAGCAGTGTTTTTTTTTCTTACATGATTGTTTATGGGGCCTCTAGTACCCCTAATCTTATTCTATCACAGGGACTTTATCTTTCAAAATAGTTTATTCATAATTGGTTATATTAGCATTCTCTCATCCATTGTTTAATATTTTAATAAAAACTTGTTTTTATTTACAAAAAAAAAGTCTTATTGTATTATTACATTTTATTACTTGTCTGTATTTTCCCCTTTCGAATATCACAAGAAGGTGCGAGCCCCATCCCTTCCTCCTAACTGTGTCTCTTTGTCTTCCGTATACGGGACAGCAGGTCATTAGGTGCATCACGGTCTGGTCCATCGCAAAGTCAAAGATGTAGTTTAAACCTATGTAGGTAGTCCGAGATTCCTCCGTGCCATGTGAACAATTGGGATAGACACGGATCCATCTCCACTTTGAGGAGCGTGCGATTAGCTGACGCTGCGTCCGGAGAAGACTTCCGCGATGTTGACTGCCTCACCTTCCACATTCCTCCTAATTCATTCGTCACATTCTCTTACACTCTGATCACCTTTTGTTCTTTAGGGAAGCACCCAGCCCATGTATAACTTGACTAATTTTATTTTTTATCTGTGTATATCTTTTTTACTGATAAGTTCTCTTCTTTTCTACTTTCTACCGCTCCACAGAGAAGAACATCTATCACAACATGTCCTCGTTCGCGGAGACCACCGGCATGAACTACTTGAAGTCTCAAGCCATCGACTTCGTGAACTACAACAAAAGGCAGATGTCTCGGATCTACCCCAAGGGCACTCGAGCCGACTCCTCCAACTATATGCCGCAGGTGATCCACTATTACGAATCTAATTTTTATTTCACAGGTCACCATCAGACTTGGCGCAGTCTACCAGTTCCAGTACAGCACAGGATTCTACCATCTTGTTTACTTTATGTAGAGGAAATGACCTGTCATACTTGCCATTGCTATGACGGGTTATGTTGAACCTGCACTGGATGGCAGCCTACGCAACCCTGTCTTACGTGAGACAAATCCATGGAGAATGGTGTGCCTTCTCTGGTATCCTCGCTGTACTCAAACAACAAGACACTACTTTGCCTTGCATTCCTTTTCAGGTTGGCATTAAATGGACGATGAAGAACTCTAGTCATCGGCGAACCTGATTCCCCATTAGTCGTCCTTTACGACAGGCAGGGGATACGTTAGCCCTATTCTATTAAACCAGGGTTAAAGGATTGGAACGACGAAGCGTCCGGTGCCACGGCTTCGTCGCGACCGTCTATGAGCAGGATTGGCTCTTTCCGGATCCCGTCGAGTACCCAGAACCTAAACTATAACTATAACGATTTTTGACGTGAACAGGTGTTCTGGAACGCCGGCTGCCAGATGGTGTCGCTGAACTTCCAGACGTCGGACCTGCCGATGCAGCTGAACCAGGGCAAGTTCGAGTACAACGGCAACTGCGGCTATCTTCTCAAGCCGGACTTCATGCGACGTGCTGACAGGAGCTTCGATCCGTTTGCAGACGCGCCTGTAGACGGTGTCATCGCGGCTCAGTGTTCTGTGCAGGTGATGATCACCATCATTACCGCCACTATATTACATAGGTGGACCGGCGGCATAATCAAGGTCATGGGGAAATCGCTGGATACAGGCAGACTAAGACCTGTCATCGTGGTGATCTTTGGGAGAGATTTTGTCCTTGCAGTGACCTCTCTCAGTAGGGACTGATGATGAGAGATCCACATTGAGTGAGACGACTGTCTTTTCTATATGATTCGCCCATATATTTATACCGACGTAAATGAATAATTTTGTTTCTGTAGAATACCCCTTTAGATGCCACTGACGTAATATTGCCCCTAAAATTTATATATTTACACGTTCTATCAGATATAACTAACAAAACAAAATATCGAATACCATTGCCAAAATTATTTTCATTTATATATTAGTTTACTGAATAATTTTTTTTTTACTCAAAATTTATTGCATGGTTTAAATTTAATTAATGGTACATTAATAAAGTTTTGCGGAATTTAATTAAAAAAATTAAATTTTGTTAATCAAAAATTAACTGAACATTTTTTGCAGTCAAAATTTTTTGTATTGGTTTATTCACGGTGCCTTGTAAATACACTGTGGACTTCGCCTAATTTTTGTTAATTACGCAATATTAAATCGTAGTGATGGTATAGATTTGCAAGTTTTTAATATCAATTGTAATTGTATTGTTAATTTGTACTACATACAGGTAATAGCGGGACAGTTCTTATCAGACAAGAAGGTGGGGACGTACGTGGAGGTGGACATGTATGGCCTGCCGTCAGACACCATCCGTAAGGAGTTCAGGACTCGTATGGTGCCAGCGAACGGACTGAACCCTGTCTACAATGAGGAACCCTTCCTATTCCGTAAGGTCAGTAACTTTAAAGTCCATATAAGACCTTAATTTTCCATCTTAGACTTGAGAGGTGAGAGGTGATGTAGAAATCTGTTTATTGTTAATAACATACTTATATATAATAAATACATTTAAAAAACTTTTAAGTTAAACAGTTTTTTGATACCCATATTGTGGTGGTTGTGGAAAAATATGTACCTAGTCCGCCATATTGGAACGGCGTCCATCTTGAATTTTAAATTTTGACATAATCGTCGTGTTTTACTAGTGTAGCCCTTTCATTTGATACCCATATTGAGGGGGTTAAGGAAAAATATGTAATCCGCCATTTTGTATCGGCGGCCATCTTAGATTTATAATGTTATTGATTTTATTAAATTGTATTGTCATCTAAATTAAATGTGTGTACCAAATTTAAGATCAATCTGACAACGGGAAGGTGCTTAAATTTCAATTTCTAATTTTGACCCAAATAAATTCCATACGAGTCGAACTAAATAAAACCGTTTAAAAACAATACTTCTACTGGTCATTGTGAACACAGCCTTCTAATTTTACCGAATAGATAAATTTAAGAACATAGTGAAATGAGTTGACTACGCATGTTTATCAGGCTCCATGTTCCAGGTGGTGTTACCTGATTTGGCGGTGCTGCGTTTCGGTGTCTATGATGAGAACGGCAAACTGCTGGGGCAGCGTATTTTGCCCCTGGACGGTCTGCAAGCCGGCTACCGTCATATCTCCCTTCGCACGGAGGCGAACTTCCCCATGTCTCTGCCCATGCTTTTCTGTAACATCGAGCTCAAGATCTACGTGCCCGATGGATTTGAAGGTTTCTTACTTTTTATATACACTAATACCTCGCTTTGCGACGTTACGTTTTGCGTTCTTTTCAAAGTTGCTGCTTAATTAGCACTAATTTTCACTGTGCGTCTTTACATTTTCGAGGTTGCGTTGTTTTGGGTTCGAGTTCCAAAAGATGGCAACACTTGTTTCTAAATGCGCCATGCCATCAAAACTCGGATATTCCCTCTCTAACTAAAAATCAATGCAATTTGAATACAGTTTTATTTTCACTTTGTTTTGGTAATTTTAGAGTTCTGTTTCAATCACGTAGTGTGTTGTGATTTTTTTTAAAGAGAATAATAAATTTATATAAATTTTTACGTGTTGTTTCTGGTTACAAAAAAGGTAAATATAATTCCAATTTATTTATTGGCAGAGTTATATTATTTTGGTTTTTTAAATGTTTACTTTGTTCAATTTTCTTTATAAAAAGTAGTATTTTCGTAACCCTGGAGCCTATCTTCGATCTTTACATGGTTTGCTATAGAAAATCTTAATTCACTTTGCGTCGTTTCGTTGTCACTTGTTGTCGTCGTGTTTTTTTGGAACGTAACCGCGTCGCAAAGTGAGGTATTGGTGTACTTCCTTTTTGCTTTCTATCATCATCATCACCATAGGAGGTCCATAGCTGGATATAGCCCCGTCTCATCGTAGATTTCAAATAGAACCAGTTAGAGGCCTGTATCTAGTCTGCTGGCAGTTCTACGGTACGCTTGCTGATCCATGGTCTTCACTACAGAACCCTAAGGCTTCAGTGGTAATCTTCTGAGCGCTATGTGGCCTGTCCATTCAACTTGCCAATCCGGTGAAGGTTGCTGGATGCTAGCAGCAGATCTTTAAGGAAGGCCTGTGCCTTACAGGAGGCTTCTATCGGTTGAAATGAATTACAAACACCCACCATTTCATATATAAATTAAAAAAGCGCCAATGAATAAACATAATTACACATACATAGTACCCTTATACTAAGTTTAAGTTAAGTTACGTGAAAGAAAATTAATCTATTTATTGTAAAAATATCTAGACTTTGGAAGGTTATCTTATTAGTCAAAACTTCAAAGAATGTATTTGACTTAATACTGTTTTACAGACTTCATGGCAGCGCTGTCTGATCCCCGAGCCTTCATGGGTGCGGCCAAGGAACGCACGGATAACATGAAGGCCATGGGTATTGAAGAGAGCGCGCCGGAGAAGAAGGTCACCATCGAGGAGAAGAAAGAAGGTGAGTTCTTCTCTATCAATTTTTCTCAGAACTTTGGCTTTCCAACGGAAAATTTGTACCTCCCTACTCACTAGAACCCTGTCTGATATCTCTAAGATAAACAACCTGATTAAAATAAAAAAAATAGTCCACTTCAATGAGCAATGTTAGGCCAGAGGTAAAGGACAGAGATTTACGATAGTAGGCCGCGAGTTCAATTTCCGAGAAGCTATTTATATATATATATACACATATATCGGCTCGACCGATTTTCGTGAATCTTAGCGTGCGTATCATATCGGCCAGGGCGGAGAATCGGACAACATATATTCTATTCAAAATTAATTCATGTTATAAACTGTAATTCCGCATTTACACCGAATTACATCAAATGTTATACAGTGTAAATACGGAAGATTGTTTAAATGTTCATTTATATCCATCCGTACCGCCACCACTCTGGCGCCTAAACACGGTCGGATATTTTGGGCGGTTATTGGCCTGTGGTCCAAATTACGAGCGTAAAGCAATTTTTTTTTTTATTTTAAAGGAATTGTCTCCTTTGTCTTATTCAAGAATAAACCTGCTTATGCCTAATTTCAATTCTTAAAACCTAACAATAAACTTTATCGGGTAAAATTGGAGCTCAACAATCCGAAAAGCAAAAATAATTGTCGAAAAATAGTCCATTTTTAGTCCGTAAATGAACATTTTTGGTGACATTTTTATTCATATCGTTAATTCTTTGTTAGCGTTGATATTTCTAGCTAATTATAACTTGGGAGTCGTAGACCTCGTTCGCTTAATATCAGACGAGGCAGAAGTCCAATGCTTAGCATATAGTCGTTAAAAAAAATTCTGTCGCATCCGAATTGACAATAGCTATTATGTATATATATACTGTATGATCTGATATTGTTTTTTTTATATATTTTTGAGAAACCTGTAGTTCATTTTAGAAAATAAAACATTTTTTAAATTAAATGTTTGACAATAAGAAGCTTCCATATGTATATGTGTATATATATATATATATATATATATATAATAAATAAATGAAATAAATAAATGATTAAAGTCCCAATAATAACAGTATTAAATTGAATTAGTTATGTTTACATTCAATTTTGATAATAAATACATACACGTGTACACTCGGATTTGTTACTCTTTGATGTTTGATTTCAATCAATTAATCCATACAAATAAAAAAATTGAGATGGCTTACAACGCTTCTAGTATTTATAAATTTACAAGATGGTTGGTTATAGATGAATAAACTAAAGAGATGAGTGTATAGCGCATTCGCTTCAACTTATATATGCTACATCCTATCCAATTATCTATGGTTTCAGATATAATAATTAGCGTGATAATAATATAGTAGATATATCATTTTTTAAATTCGGATCGCTACATATTAGAATAAATTAGTGTTTACTATGTGTTATATATGTATCTGCCTGTCGCATTACCATAACATATAGATTACTATTATAAATAGGTGTAAAAGCTTAATGTTTTTATATTTAACAGGTGGCGCAAAAATAATGTCCTAATGTGGGCATGCCTTAATTTTTACAAATGGCGCCTAATGGCACTGTACTTTGACGTTTATGATGTTAGATATATAAAAAATTTGCTGTCATTAAGCCATGAAGCAATATACCTTTAGAAAGTGGAATTATTGTTACTACTTATTTGACAAATTTTAAGTCAGTTGTTTTAACGCAGCATGATGTTTGTCGTCGTATTACTCGTTGTCATGCATCATGTGCTCAAACAATTCAGCATTCGGCCGAGTGCCTCGTGCAAAGCCTTGCAAGCCTTGAAAGTTAACATCGAAGAAGATTTTGCCAATTTAGAGTCTTAATGTTTCAAAATGCGATAAAATGAGCGCAATTATTCCTCAAATTGAGAAGTGGACACTTTAGAAATATTTTATTTTCAATTACTCATAAATCTTACACTTTGAAATAAGCTTTTTTTAGGAACTAAACTGTTTTTTTTTAATTTAGATGAAAATGTCTTTCGGATCAAATTATGACATTACTTTTGCTCCACCTTTTATAACCAAACTCAGACTCTGTGTATATATATATATACATATATATATATATATATATATACATATATATATATATATATATATATACATATATATATATATATATATATATTATTTGTCATCGCTTTAGTACATCGCACGTCGCACACGAGAAATACCTAATGATTTCAATTTGATGGAAATTAGAATCAAATTGTGTTACTCTAATATATTTCAACATAATAAAAGTATAATGAATATAAAAGGGTTCTAAACGCATCCCGACCTGTGAAGAATCTTTGTTATTACGATCCAGAATCTCATACCATAGATCTTGTAAAAGTAAACATGTACAACGGTTAATATATACTCTCTAATTTAGATATATCTCGTTTATTTCGGGAGTCTTTTCCAGTAATTATGTAGGCGTTTGACGTCAGAGTGCATTAGTTTACCGGATGCTGATTGGCGGACATGCGTGTGCGCATGTGATCTATTTTCTAACACAAGATAAACGACCTTTCACTGAGACTTTTGTTGTTTTTAAAAGAATTCTTTGCGAATTTTTAACATCACAAAAAACCGTTTATTGTGTCAAATAGATAGAACATATGTACAAACAAATAAAATTAGATTGTCTGTTTGTAATATTAAAATAACTGCTTTTTGCTGCATGCATATATATACGGTGCATATACCAAATTTAGTTTTTTTTTTTTTATTTCTGTCTATCTTTGTTCCGGCTAAAAGGTTTAATAGTTTTAACTAATCACCTTGTATATATATTATTAACCTACATTTAGAGAAGAATTTATAATAAGCTCAAATTAAGCCCCCCCCCCCCTCCCTATA
The DNA here is from genome assembly GCF_028537555.1 of Battus philenor. Classification (NCBI taxonomy): domain Eukaryota; kingdom Metazoa; phylum Arthropoda; class Insecta; order Lepidoptera; family Papilionidae; genus Battus; species Battus philenor. The sequence continues at coordinate 14,091,169 of NW_027181673.1, read as the reverse complement.
AAGGCATTCTTCAAGTTAAATTAAAATTAGATTTTCCACAGCAAATTCAGTTACGCATTTTTTACAATGCTCTTATCTAAATTCAAATTTCAGTTCGGTATTATGGTAGGCAATGGAAGCTGCTGCCCATCCTCTGGAAACTTATTTCTGAACAGTGGCAATCATGTATAATTAATACATAAAGTATAAAACATTGTATCCCCGGAATGTAACCCGCGACCCATGATCCATGAAGTCTCAGTCCTCTACCGCTGAGCTACCGCTGCTAGATATACGAATTAGAACAAAGATGATAGTCACGTCTTCGTTTTTATCTGGTTAAAAATTCTGGTATTACAGAATCATTTTAATACAGCGTATTTATTGAATTTATTGCCCCGTCATTCTATTGCGTTGATCTTAACCTCACACTGTAATAAGAGTCCCAAAAATAATAAGATCCCACTACTTATTATTTTTGGGACCTTACTGAACCACATATTGGTTGGTCATAGTTTTAGGTTATTTCTCGTCGCCTGAGACGACGTTGGTCTTTCACAGTCTGGTCTCTGCAACTGGCATATCGGCGAAGTTCCTACCATACATTACGCTAAAATTCTTTTCAAAATATCTTGGCTAATTTTATTACGCACGTATATACTATAATTGGTGTTAAGAGCATGTATTAGAACACATAAAAATCATAGGAGTTCAATACCACGTGTTTAGATAGAAAATAGTGCGGATTTTTATTTGATAGCAGAGGAGATATATTAGACCAGTGATAAAAGTGATAAAACGGTTCACGCTGCCTTCGGTGCTATTCCACTTCAAAAATTCAACGCGTCGGAGCGCCGAAACAACAAACAAACAATCAATATTATATTATGACAAAAATAACAGGCAAGGAAGTAATTATATTAGAAAAAAATTCTCCACTAAAAATCATTCTTATAACGCCATGTATGAAAATGTTTGTCTTACATTTTATTTATTTTCTCAAACCCGCTTTATTCTTATACCTTGGGACACACAACAACATTCCGAGTTTCTCATGTTAGTTCGACAGTCTTCCGCGGCAGTCCATTCGAGCATGCCATAGTGTTCTTCGACCTTTCATTTGGACGCGAAAACATAAATATCTAATTGATTTTGTTTCGACAATGGAAGTGAACAAATTTCTCTTCAGTTACATGTTTGTACCGAGGCTTCTAGAAATAAACAGGAGAACCATTAAAGGTTATTTTTATTTTATATTTAACACGGCTTAGCACGGGAATTATGTTTTACTAACCTTTTACAACCATATTTTTCTGCCGAATTTGTTTAAATTATTTATACAAGTTTCCAGAGGATGAACGGCAGCGTCCTCTGCATACCATAATACTACACTGCGATCACCAACCTTGCCAAGGGTGGTGATTATGCTATATCCTCTCATAAATATCTTTCGGAGAGACCTAAATATTGCAATGGTGGTTTATGATTTGAAAATTGTTTTCATTATCCGCTGAGGCAACAATATAAATCCTTTGTAATTCTTTTATGTAATTGCAGCCAATTTCTAGATACATTACTATAACGAATATTTGTGTGACGTAAACAAATCTTTCATTTTGAAATTCGAGCATGCAGATTTAATTACGTCACATTATTTTTTTTTCTAAATTCTGACAGTACAAAGTATGCAAAGACAGATTAACAATATTTAATTTTAATATATAGTTATTCTAATTTTGAAAATGCTTTATTTACTATATTATCATTACGTTATATTATTTTTTTTTAAATCATGTAGTAGACAGGGTGATCATTAATTGAACTATACATTCACCCCATTAAAGCCTTCACGCCTGTAACTAATCACCATGTATATCTTCTTATGGTGATAGAGTTTTATTGGGAGGTATTAATGATGGTGGGTTCTCTTGTCTTTCCGGATCAGACTTTTTGAGTGGATTTAATTCTTATTGTCATTGAATACAGCTTCATTTGCGCTGGATGGCCATGAAGTCTGATAATTTCCATCTATGTCTTTGCGTTCACGTTTTGCAGTTACCATTTGTGAAACGAGAAAAATAGATGAGTCCAATTTCAGAATTTCAGTCCATTAATAGAAAATAGAATAGGATTAAATTTTCCTATAAAGGAATCCTTCAACATAAAATGAGGATTGCAAATGCTCTCAAATCTCAGAAGAGCCCATAGCAAACTTAGATGGATTTTCTCTTTGGTCACTCATACAATAAATCAGAGGTGGCCAAGCTCTTTGCCAGTGCGAGCCATTACTCGAAATTTAAAATATTTTGCCAACCCCAATTGAATACGCGTTTAAAACACGCAAAAGAACGTTTTTTTTTTAATCATATTCATTGAAAATATTTAAACAAAAGTTAAAATTATGTGTATTGAAGTTAGATATAATGGAACACGTATATGACAGCACTTCTAATAATACTTAAAATGCCGGTTAGATATATATGATTAGTGTTTGGATTTCGCTAATTTTATGGTAGAAAAATGTAAATAATAATGACACAGGTGATATAAATGTAAATATTAAAATAAATCTACAATCAATCGGAGCCAAAAATAATCGTTCAAAAAGCTACATTTGGCTCGCGAGCCGCAGTTTGGTCACCCCTGCAATATAACATAATAGAAGAGCAAATAATTCCCAAATTTAATTATCACTTAAAAATGAAAAATATTCCACCTTTTTATTTAAAAAAACTTACATTACTTATGACACCGTACACAATCGCCTACACGAATTATAAATTTTATGAAGCCTAAGTTAATAATTTAATATAATATGAAATATCCCTCCCAACCCTCCAAAAAACAATAGCATTGTTAATAATTGAAACGTAACAAGGTATGGAAGAGTATGTAAGAGAATTGTAGGACAAGAGAGGAATGAATAAGAGTACTTAACAAGGACAAGAATGTGGAAACAAGAAATTTTAGTCAAAAATTTCTTGTAAATAATGTATGGCAAGAGAGCAAGAGAGGTGATCAAAAATGGGGTCGGGGCCATAACCCTTCCTTCTTCTTGACTTGGCAGATCGGCAAAGTCAAAAATATATGGACATTTTTATTTATAAACACAGTGAATATATATGTTATGTATGTGTAATAAACTTATTAGATATTACTTTGTATGTCGGATTGAAAGAAATACGTAATAGTACTACCAGATATTTTTAATATTAATAATTACAGAATAATTCTAAATATTCTGAAGTAGAGAAATTTAAATAAATTGTGCATCATTTAAAATTAATTTTAACGCCATCTATTTCATAAAATTGGCAATAAGTAAGAAATATTTCACAGGCGAAATTATTATGAATTTATTAAATATTAATAAACTCATAAAACAAAAAAAAAATAGTCGGCTTAAAATTTTAAAAATGAAAAAAAATATAACTGTTTCCGCCCGGGATCGAACCGGGGACCTTGTGCGTGTGAAGCACACGTGATAACCGCTACACTACGGAAACTTATTTTAATCGCTCTAAATATTAAGTCGGATTATTTGGAATATCTCAATGAAATGATAACAGATTTTTTTCAATAATAATTTTAATGATTTAATCAGTAATATAAATACAATAACGTTACGTAAGACATGAAGTATCAATCTACACGAAAATCCATTTTTAAAGGATCATATAAAAGATTCATGTGTAAGACCAAGGAAGCACCGAAATGCCTCGCTTGTCTTCAAGAACACCGCTATACTATCGCAATCTTTTATTTATTTCTGTGGGTGTATAAATAGGCTATCAATTTGCTAAACAACTATTGCGTTTACTTCACACATTCATAATTTCGATTGGGGTTGATGCTGTTTACATTTACAACTTTATCAGAACTGATGCATGATGATGTTCGCACGTATTAAACCGCTCTACTCAAGTAGAGCTGTGTAGTGTTTGTTTCAATTAAGATAGAGACGCACTCTACACCTAAATCATAAGGAAGTCTAACTCCTGAGTACTAAAATATTCTATACAAATTGACACCAACAGAGCCGCCCCTTGTGTTCGAGCCTATCACAGTGGAGTCACTCCGGCAGGAGAAAGGTTTCCTAAAAACCGGCCGCAAACAGCAGAAGGAGCTGGAGACCATGCGTAAGCGTCACGCTAAAGAGAAGATGACACTACAGAAGCAACAGTGCGCCGCGCTAGAGAAGATGATTAAAGGAAAGAAGTAAGTACAATTTCCCGCACATATCTGCCATTAAATAACCTAATACTGTGATCAAAAAGTAAAGTGAATTTGTTCACAAATTGTAATTATTCTTCCAAATCAATTTCATTCTCATCCGATAAAATGCAATTTTGCCAACGCTTTTTCTAGTCCTTTAAACAGTTGTAATAGTCTTTTTCTGCTATAGCCGTCAAGACCTTTGACATTCGGTGTTTTATCTCAATCGTATCAAAATGGCGTCCCCGCATTTGCCTTTTGAGTTTGCTGAATATCCTGATGTCGCACGGAGCCAAATCAGGCGAATACGATGGTTGCGGAACAAAATAGGTCGAGGTTTTGGCAAAAAAGTTGCGAAATACCTGTGTAGTATAACATCGACCAATCTTGACGTGTTTGAGACACAAAACATTCTTTAATATGGTTTGAGCTGAGCCAAATGACATTCCAACTATTGACGAACATACGCTTGGCAGATATTCTAGATCATGGTTGCACAGACTTATTAAGACCAGGGGCCACTCGGGCAAATCATGAACTGATGGCGTACCGGCCGCCAGAAGTATAGGTAATTAAATATTTTTTGGTTTAATTCTGGAAAAGAATTCAATATTTTTCGAATGTACGAGAGTATTATTTTTGCTGTCGGCGGGCCACCAGTATTCGACCGGTGGGCCGCGGTCTGTGCATCCATGTTCTATATAGTCCTAGCAACCTAAGAAAAAAAAACACCTACCTTCCTAATGTTATATTGTATTTTTAGGACTCAAATAGATAAAAAGATATCTGGAATATAAATGATATTTTTGGACATCAACATGTCAGCTGATTGAAGCCTATTGCAAAGACTACATCTGTTCCAAAGATCGCCACGACGACCTGTCTTACTCTGCTCGTATCCGGTGATTTCCCGTGACCCTGACTATGCCGTCGGTACACTTAGTGGGTTGTTTACCTTCGCCGCGTTGCGTTAAAGCCACCCGAGAACTTTTCCGCCCCAACGACCATCGGTCGCTTGACACACTGACGTTTTTAATAATCAACAATCCAAGGGTGCATGCCTACTTGAATAAATACATTTTGAATTTGAAGCAAGGAGCAGCTTAGCAACGATGCAGCGTTCCGCAAGCTGGTTGGTGAGCAATCATCAGCTTGGAGCGAGCTAGTGGCCAAGCACCGCGTGGAGGAGTGGTCCAGCGCACGCACGCGCCTCAACGAGCAACGTGACCTCCTCAAGAAGATGATGGAGCAGACTCAGCTCGCTCAGATGAAACAGCTTGAAGCCAAGCAGGATAGGTGACGAGATTTTTATTCCTTCTACATCTGTGACCAAATGATCCAATTCCAATTCTTGTTAACACCACACCTCGTGCACACCTCGCCTTTCTTCCAACGCCACACCCTTTTAGACTATCACAGTACAGTTTTAACTTTGATCTTTATTTATTATATCTTTTATTGTCACATTTTGAATAGTTATAATTACATTTAATTTCAGGATTCTTACACTTTTGTTACATTATTTCTATATTTTCTTTATTCTAATTAACAATTTGTATTGTCCTTACTCTTTGCCGACCTACGTTGCATTTTTACTTATTACCTTCTTTACAATTTTGCGGCAATACCTCAAAAAGATGTGGCGATACCATTTATCTCCAATAAGGGAGGCAATGGTGCCACTCTCCATCCTTCTTCCTCTAACTCTAGCTCAAAGTCTGCTCTGACACTTGCACCAAGGTGTCTCTACCAAAGTTTCAATAACTATAAAAATTCTGATACAGCCACTAAAGAGGTCCAAGTGGAACACTTTAGTGGCTATTAATGGCAGTCCCACGGGAGACTCAACAGTGTCTACGTTGGCATCACATAATATGATTACTAGCTGATTAACCCTTAATTTGGCAAAGTATAAAATGCTATAAAACCTGAATTTTGTCATCAGAAATGTTATTTATACACATAAAACGACTATAGAAAATTACTGATACCAGATGCCTGTTTTATATTTTCTATTAAAAGTTGCAAGGTGATAAAATATAATTTTACGTTATTTATATATTTTCTAATACAAAATATTTTTTAAAGTTGATGTATGTTGGGGCATACATTGTCAAATTAAGGGTTAAGTAAGACCTACAAACGCAGGTCTACGAAGGTTAAGATAAAAAATGGATTCTTTAATGGTACATAGATAATTTAATATTTGTTCCATTACTAGGACATGTCCACCCGCTAAAAATATAAATAGAGCTAACAGAAAGTATGTTATTTTGATAAAACAAATTAACCTCTTCAGAGAGTTGAAGGACATGAATGCCCGCCAAGCGAAAATCAGCATGGAGACCAGCAAGGAAGTCGCCAACGACAAGACGCTGAAAACCAAACAGGAGAAAGACCGGAGACTTCGTGAGAAGAAACAGAACAATACAAAGAAGTTCATGGACGAGAGAAAGGTAAGCTTCTTCTTCTATTGAAATTGTTTAAAAAATTATTTCTTTTAAAATTCTTTTTGCAAAGAGTAAACTAAAAAATGATTAATGTATTGCCATTAATTATCTATGTGATATGTATATCTTAATGCAAAACACAAATTGACCATATAAAACGATTATAAATCAGATTAATTAATTATCTTATGCGTAAAAATTAAAACATTCATATAAGTAATTGACATTGTGGGAGTCTTTTTAGGGTCGGTAGTAATGACAACACAAAGTCCAAAGTAGAAGTGTATAAAATACCCGGCGATAAATATTGCATATCGACCTTTGGACAGAGACAATCGGCTAATTTCGGCTTCATAGAGCGTTATCTCTGTCGCACGAAATACAAACAGTCCGGTATCTATTAGGAGCTGTTACAACAAGTATCATTTGCTTCTTTTGATAATTATTTTTATCCATTGTATAAAATACACCAATTACTTCTTGTATATTAAATCTATTGTACTGTACTGTTTCGATGATGTTTTTACTGTTAGCCCTAAGGCTTTTACAGCTTCATCTGATATGTGTTCACGGAGCGGAGGAGTCCGTGAACTGTACTAAAAATTTAAGTATTCGTGTTTTTGAGTATATATTCATTCAAGCATAGTTCATATTTATACCGATTTTTAAAACTATGAAAACAATATTCAACTAATAAAAACAGTCAGCGAGAAGTATGGTAGAGTTAACTCTTTCGCCCGACTTAAATATATAGCGCTCTGATGTGGGATTCCCCTATTCTAAGCGCCGCAAACGATGGCGTATTGCAGCTCCTACAAACCCATAAATCATACATATCTAACCAGACAGCTCAAAATAAACATGTGACACTGAGAGAAACTTAATAGTTTGTCTGCCAAATGAACTTATTTTTTTGTCTCCAATAATAATAAGTTCAGGAACTCTAAGAAATATTAATATATACCTAAAAACAGTACAACTCTGAATAACGGTCAATAAGTACATGATCTATTGTCGATAGTCAAGTGTATATGGATCCTATTCGATTTTTTTTGCTAAAAAATATTATGAAATGTTCTTTAATTATGCCTTCAAGGATTTTAAAATATAAATTCTACAATCTAGAATAAATAAATTATTCTAAAGATAAATATTGTTACGTACTGTGGGTTCTGACTCGAAATGAAACACCACTGATTCACAAGGAGTCCTTTATTCACAAATCAGATGATCAACCCTACTTTAACACAAACTATACTTTCGCTTAATCCAAACTTCGCTTCCAAATCGCTCAAGAAATCACTGCCCAAATAACTTGCCAAATAGTCACTTTGTATCACTGATCGTAGATATTAATCTTATAACTCAAACAAACTACACTAATTTGTCGATATGGGGAGTACACCTATTTATACTACGGAGAAAGTTCTAGTAAATTTGCGATAGTTCTCGGTTAGAATTTCCGAGAACCGTACACAAAAATCTATAAAAAAAACTTCAAGGTCATGCGTGTTTACGGCACTTTTTGATCTTAGGGTTCCGTGTTTATTGTTTAGAGGGTTCTATAACTCGCGCTTGGTGACAATATTGTGGGCGTCTTAAATTCACTTAATTTTTAAATGCCACGCACACTTGTTTAGTTTTCAACATTACTTTTTTTACAAACCATTGTAAACTTCGGTTTCCAAATTCAAAAGTTGTTTTTTTGTGGCCAGTGTAACGAATATTTGCTTCCAGACCCAGATCATCAAACACACAAGGGAGAAGGAGAAGCTCAAAGGCACGCACGACAAGCAACTTGAAGAACTGTCCAAGGATGTAGACAATGTGAGCACAACCACCAGATGATTTTTTTTTTATATCTCTTACACTCAGCTTCGGCAGACTTCACACTCTTAATATTTAATGGCCTGTTCCATTCCAATTAAAAAATATATAAACAATACGTATTTTAGAGTGATCACTTTATTTATCGATTTAATGCACTTATAAACAATGAGTACTTATAAAAGTAGCAGTGGCGGCTAACCTAATAATTTCATTTATTTATTTAACAATATGGATGACATTTATATATTTTTGTCATAACTCAATGCACTATAATACTATTATATGTCCATTACTGACTATTATAATAAGTGATTTGATAATGTTAACAAAATATTTGTTGAAAGTAACCAGTTATAAAAACCTTCTTTTAATCATTAGACTTTTTATTAAGAAACGCCATTCTTCCATAACTAAAATTATTTTATTTATTCTATAAGATAAAAAAAATTAATGGTATCAGGCGTTACCTTGCGGTAGTCTATCCTAAGTAAGAAAAGGGTCAATATTTAGCCACCTCCGCAAAGAAAAAAAATTGACGGATTGTTCATTAATTTTGAAATTTTAAAATTATGTAAATATCAAATTAATACCATTATTTCCTTTTCCAGTTGATTGAGATGTACAAGATGGAGGAAGCAGAGTTTGACATGGCCAGTAAAACCGAGTTCTTCGCATGAAAGTACCCTGATATAGCTCCGCTGTTGGAACAATTGACTTAGTGAAGTGTGGGTGTGGTGAAATAATTTAGTGGTGGGACAGTGCATTAGTGAAATGTTGGTAGTGGTTAATTAGTGGTGGGCCATCATTAGTGGGTTGGTTGCAGTGGTGGTGTGATGGGGTGATGCTCTAGTGTTTTGGTGCAGTGATCTCTATGTTATGTCACACTTGTATCAAAAATCCTATCAACGCCTGAAAACATCAAATATCATGTAGTTAATTGCGAGGAATATGAAGATGTAAAAATAGAGTCAATATTTCTGAACCAAAATTTTTCAAAATTATTTTTATGAAGAATTTCGATCATTGAAATAAGGTGGTAAGACATTCATTAATCATGTTTTGTTTATATTCCAGCATGGTCTGAAATTAAATCTATTAAGTGAGATAGGGCTATATTCAATCTCTAATAAAGCCCTCTAGTAAACCAGTGATAAAAATTGGTTAGATACAAACATTAACATATATATATATATATATATATATATAAACATTGTAAGACAAATCTTCCTTCATACTAAATTGATCAGCTGATGTCATTTCATATGAAGAGTAAATTAATACAATTTCTATATATCAATATTATATTAATTAGACATTGTAACATGGGAACGGTTCTTCTTATTAAGATACTTACTAAACAACAGTGAAAGGGGTTCCGGGTGCAAATGGTGCAATTGGTGCAATTGTAAATATCCAGGAACAATATACACCCACAATATCTGGCGATAAATAATGCACATCAAACTTTGGAAAGAGACAATCGGCTATTTACGGCTTCGTAGAGCGTTATCTCTGTCGCACGACTGATAAAACGTCATATAGGTAGTGTGGGCCAGAGATAATGGTCTACAAAGCCGAAATTAGCCGATTGTCTCATTCCAGTTCGATGTGCAATATTTATCGCCGGGTACTGTACCTCGTGACAATGTTCTTAAGTATATCAAATTTCTTTATACTAATTCCAACCTTATGTCAAAAGTATAGAGTTCAATATCAATTGCTATACATTTAAAGGTTGAAGAACCTTGATATTAGGTAAACGTACAAGGGTAATGCATTTTGATGTCATAATAATGTATATTCAATAAGAGTTTACAACTGTTCTCGGCTGGATGCTTACAAACACTTATGGCCCTGTAACACATCCTTAGAACATAAAGATGCCTCTACATGGATATTGTGCAACAGCAATATATCCTTATCTCGCTTAGTTACTATTATCTTGAATTTTTAACTAAATTCAAAAGCCAAATCCTCTTATAGATGACTACTATGTGACTCGAAGAGTTCTTCCAACATTATACAAATAACTTGTCACATTCATATTTGAAAAAAAAAAAGGAATTCATTCTCTAAAATTTTAAATCATACGTCAGTAATATTAGACATAGTAGATATCTTATTCATATAGAAATTATCCATAGAAAATCCTATCCATAGTGAGATACATAGACATTTAGTAATATTGTATTATTACTTCTTTAAAACAGGCTACGCAGGTATGGACATAAATGACTAAATAATTTATTTACCCTGATTAAATAATATTGAAATATTTACTATATCACATATGCATGTGTCTATGAGTGGATATATATGTATGACAGCATATTGTGTGTTTATATGTCTGTGTGATTAAGTGCATATATAGTAGTACGAATAATGTCTAACACATTCTAATGTTCTTCGATTTTATTTGACTATATCGCTAAATGATACCAACATATATTATCATATATATTTACAAATAATTACTATATAAAAAAATAAAATCTTTGACTACATAAATGAAACATTTCCATAACAATACATATTAACTTTACACATATAACATGTATGTCCTCAACAACCTAGATGTATGCAGGGGCTACACACAGATATCATAGTTTTCTAGCCAAGTGCCAAATGATCAAATTATATTTAAAAAAAATGTATTCATTATATTATATGTCAAATACTACATTGGCCTTTCAAAGATTGATATAAAATTAAATAATACAACAATGGAATCTAGCATGACTCTTAATTAAAAATTTATTTTTTTACTCTGCTTCGAAAGGTGTTATAATTATGAATAAGCAGGAAAAAGCTTCACAACAACACATCTTTTAATAAGTTTAACAATAATATTAATAAACCAAGAGTCAATTATATGTTTAATATCATATATTTATTTATCAACATATATCTTTTATACTAATACTATAAAATCTGTGTGTAGCCCCTTATTAGAAGTAAGATATAATTATTGTTTTTTTATATAACTTTTAATATAAACCTACTATAGAGTATATCATATATGTGTGCACTTTGTGTTTGTGTTGGTGGGGTTTATGTACAGACACCGGATTGTATATCGAACTATCAAATCCCTCTAATCTCTAGATTACAATTCATATATAATTTTTTACATATATTTATCACAGTTTATTATATATAGCATTATATTATGCAAGTAATGTGTTAAGTGTTTCCGAATATCTAGCCCATACTATACTCCTGGTTTTATAGTCTTTCTCTTTCTCTCTTTGGTCATTTCTGTCACTTACTAAAGTTGTTGCTATTTCTGACTTAAGATCCTACAACATTGAGTTTAACCATTGTTTAAAATAGCGGAATTTTTGTCACCTTCCATTGACTTTCATCATCTCTGTCAGGCATTCCAAGTTATTGTTTATGATGCCAGCATATTGTACACAGATTTTTTTTAAGTATGCTCTCTATTATTAAGTAAATTTTGTAGTATTTTCAACATATCATACCATCAACATAATACAAAGTCATATATTTTCGAACACTCACCTTGATTATCTACTCCATACTATACTTTATAATGTAATTAATCTTAATTACAAATACAATATGAAAATAAGATATTTTAGCAGTACCGAGTGATTCTAAAATTAAGAAATATATACTGAAATCTATTCCAATATACTGAGATAATAATAAATATATTCTAATTACTGTTCTGTTAACTATGCTTCAAATAAACTATAATATAACACATAAATATAAATAATTTTATTATCAGATATCTTTTTTTTCCTTTAAACAAAAAATAAGTGTTTGCTGTGTTTATCTATGATATAGAGTTGTAATATCTATTCAATTTTTACTCTGTGCATTTACAATAATAAATATTTTAGAGCCTATTTTAATTATTCAATAATTTATTAATATAAGGCAGTTTATTTTAAATATATATTTACATAATAGGAACATCAGGTCATTCATAGCATGTCAATAATATATTAGATGGACCGAAAAGTAATGTCGCTTTCTTAAGTTAAATTCACACAACTGCATTTTCAACAAGTTTTTATTAATAATCAACAATATATTCACCTTCGTTATCAACAACCTTTTGCCATCTAATATACAAACCAATGCTAGAGCAGAAAAAAATTTATCAGTTTTTCAAAAAAATATGTAGACAGAAATGACATTACTTTCCAGTCCCTCTAATACATTAATTTATATTTGTAACATCTATACATACATAACATAATATTTTAAATTAATTAAAGTAAATCATGTGTGAAATTTGTTTCATGTGTATTATACATAATCATAAACAAATAGTTATTCTATATCAATTATAAATGAAGCATTAATATTATGTTAATTAAGTATATAATATTGTTTATAACTCAATAATTATTGATAAATTATAATGTTTACACTATCATGAAAACTGCATGGTTATAACCCACATTTAGATACATCCACATTTTAAAACATTTATTATGACTACATTAGTTTTCGTTGTATAGTGTTGGTTTAGTGTGTTAATTCCTTCTTGCAACATTTAAGTACAAAACATTACATTACGAATCTATCAAAAAACATTTTCTCTTTGACAATACCTACATACTTACGGTTATTCAACATAATCTAACATACAGTACCCGGCAATATTTATTGCACATCGATCTTTGGAAAGAGACAATCAAAGCCAAAATTGGCCGATTGTCTCTTTTAAGGTCCATGTGCAATATTTATCGCCGGATACTATATATTAAGATTTAAGTATATCTAGTTAAGGAGAACCATAGTGATCAAAATAATATTTGCAACATTTGAAAAGAATTTTTTTTATTCTTTTACATTTAATACTGTGGCAGGTTGATATATAAGGGAATGTACTATGATTACAAATACATAAATTTATGATGTTTTCTATTTTCGTACATTAAATGTGTAAAGTGCACATTGGCTAAACCACATGTATCACTATGGTTCTTCCTTACACATTTATTATTACTATTATAGATAAGATTTTCTATAGTTATATATAAATATACAGTATAATATTTAGTTTAAGAATCACTGTTCTAACATACTGTACGAGACAAATTTTCTCATCTTCCATTCCAAAGAACAAACCAAAAAAATAAATACCAATTTTAGCCCAGTTCAGCTGACCTGGCCTGCCATATGAACAAATATTGCCAACTAAATTAGCCTTATATACCAGTATTTATTATACGTGAATATTACTATAATGTTAAGTGTTTTATAAATTGAATATATTGGATTATATAATAACAATACATTAAGAATTTTAATCTTTTCTAAAGAATACACTGTGTTGCATTTTGATTTTTCTGCAAAGAAACCAAAAACAAATTATAATAAAAAAATATGAGTTATATTATTTATATAATTAATGCAAATATTATTTCAGAATATAATATTCAAATTATATTTTAATGCAGTTTTGTGATCATTAGAATGTTGTAGGCAACTTTAGATAAATTATCATTTATATTAATTCTATAATTAGCTTTAGATATTAAGTGATATATAATATAGTTGATTCTTGAGTTGAGTTATAACTGAAGTAAATTCATACTTACCTATATAATTAACTTCAAGAGTTCACTTTTAGTTTTCCTGCTTTTACACTTAGTGTATTAGGTAGGTTATATTGAATACAATACTTTAAAATCAGAGTTTATCATTATTTACAGTGTAATATAATTGTTAGAATATTCTGGAAATAAATATATAAATCATTCCATTATACTTACCACACTATCTTGTAAAAGGACCAAATGTCAAGAATTCAATTTACTAAAAATTATTTCTATCTCTTGTATTAATAATCAAATATAATTAAATGAATAAGTTTAAGAAATTCTATCTTTGTTGTATAATTAAATAATGTTTAATTATAAACGATTTATATGTTACATCTCAATGTCAATCCTTAAATATATTTCTTTAATATATAAGTACATATAATTAGTTATGTAATTTTAACTAAAGTAATTTCTATTTTAAACATTTAAGTACATAACTAAACTCTAGTCAATTCTATAAGTTTTTAACATGAACATTTATAAGTTATCTGTATTAGTGTTGCCACCGTATTCTCTTTTCGAAATATCCTTTCAAAATGTTACCAGATCCTCTCTGTATATTATAAGAAATTAAAGATTATATGTTTAATATTGTATTTGTTACTTGTATTAGATGTTTTAATATTAGAATATGAAATAATAGTGAGAATATATTGATAAGTATTTCATTAATAATTATATAATATACAAATAATTCTATTCACATTGTGTTAATCTATTGTGCACATTTGCCGGCTTTTAAATTTTAATTATCATTTTAAATTATTATAATTATATTAAATAATTAATAATATTATTGAATAATCTTGTTGTTTTATCTAAAATAATTATGTTAATATTTTGTGAGCACTTGGTAAAAAAATTCAAGCACTTTAGATTATAATTCAATATTATTTTGCCTGGCAAAAGGCGAAGTAAAGCATATATTCTAAATTTAATATATACTATTATAACAGATTGAGAAATGTACTTAATATATTGGCTAGCAATTCAAAGATATTGTATGCATTCTGTTTATTGTTTTGAAATACGATAAATAAATAAATAAATTTTAATTATTTAATAGTTTATTTTTTTCTACATTACTTACTATATTTTCATTTAGTTTTATAAATTCTATAAATCTATTTTAGGCTTCTGATCTTCTTTCGTTCCTTGTATAAACTCTCATGTTGTACTGAAACAAGATGATAAAATAAGTTATATAGATCAAGTAAAGCGCCAAGTACCTTGGTTGCCAGAAAATATTTTAAAGCTTGTTATGTGATATAATGCAATTGTTTAGACAACTTCAAAAACTTAACCTTAAAGTTTGATAACTTAAATTATTCTAGTCCGATGAAGCAGTTAAAAATTGTTTAGACGTAATAAACATAGGTAATATAGATTTTTAATTTAATCCTATTGTTTTATGGCAATTGACACAAATGCATTGCTCACTAGATATGTAGTTCAACAAGAGAAGCAATGTTAAAGGACTGTATCTGATTACCATAAATCACAGCGTTCAAATCCTGGCTTAGGACCATTCAAATATACTACGGCCACTGCTGAGAAACATGAAAGAAAAAATTGCGACAATCTGGCATATCCTAAGATCAATAAATAGTATATGATTACCAACACCAACCAGGCTATCAGGGTCCATATATAGATTTATAACCTGTGTACTTTCTCTTAGGGGCATTGTCAAAACATTGACAAAAGGACCATCACAAGCAATTGCAACCTACTAGATCCTTTTTTGTTTTTTTTAGGGTTATTTATTTCATAATAATTACTGGCTATGCCTATGAATTCAACATGGAATTTAAGAAAAACAATGTTTATTTAGTTTTATTTTTCATTCGACAATTATTCTAAAGTAAGAGTAGCCAAGTTATTCCATATTACATCATCTACATGCCAGTATAAGCCCTGTCAAATATCAATCCAACCATTCCTAAGATTAGTCGGAATGACACATAGATAAAAATGAAATTTTGTTATATGTTCATTATATATATCCATATGCATATAGCAAAAAGCAGTTATATTAATATATCAATCAGATACTACAATTTTATTTATTGGTATAGATAACAATCTTTATTTCTACATTAAAATATCTCTTACTTTGTTGTGTCTCAGCGCTACAATTATTTTAAGTTTGATAATACCACACAAGAGTAATTGAAGACTATATATTAGAAGGCAGAGGTTTACTGCACAACAGTGAAATACCATTACTTATAAATCATGGTTCAGTGAATCATTCCCAAACTTATTAAGTCTTTATTGATATTATCATTTAGTGGATAGATAGACGCCCACTGCAACACAAAAGCCTCCCTCAAATGTTGCCATGATTGGTCTTGCACTGCCTGCATCTAGCGACATCCTCAACCTTAACATATATAAAATTTTAAAATTAAGATCAACATTAGTACATAAATTAACACTTACTGTATGGATCGAAGCGTATTAACTCAAGTTTGTCAGCTAACCTCTCTCTTATTGCATTAAACTTGTGTCCAGATACAGCGCTTTCCATAACAACCATTATGAATCTGAAAACCATATATATTTTTGTTCAATACAAGTCACTTATGTAATACTAAACATTTTGTTCGTGGTTTTATTGTCATAAATTATTATTTTGTTTTATTATCAAAAAATGCCCTACACATGCTCCCTCGGTGGTGTCAAAGGAATTACAACAGTGAGCTGAAATAACTAGAGATTAGTGACTATTAGGGAACAAATAACCACAACCGCAACAGCAATCTGGGGATCTGGAGTCTTGGCTGAATTGTCTGGGCTGAGAGGAAAGTAGCTTTATAGAATATTCGCCCCAATTCCATGAAGGGATATGTGTCAATGTACTGCATGGCTGATGGGAGATCAGTTACTAGCACCATCCTCAATGGACCTGGCAAACGTTCCTGTAGTTGTGCCCTCCTGGAGGAATGGGAGTTACCCTTTAAGTGACCTTTTCTTATCGACCCATCTCTTGGTAACAGAATGAATGTTACAAACAACGAAAAACAAAAAAAAACGACAATAACCCCCAATACGACACAGCAAATTTTCCATAAAGGGATGTTTATACGAAATAGGAGCAACTCACTGAGGCATTGGCGTTAAAAACAAATATTAAAAGCAATTTCGATGTAGAAATCAACATATTTAGCATAAATGAAGATAATAATGAAGAACTCTGGCAAAATGATCAGATCCCTGCAAAAGGGAAAGCAGTATCAAGTTCTGAAATGTTAAAAAAATAGCAAGCTGACTTAGACAACATATACAAAACCGAATTCAAATCTTAGAAACTGTAAACAATGAAGCACCAGATGAACAAAAAGAACCTAAACCAAGAAAACTTAAACCCATATTTGTTACAGGAGTTATCAACATAAAAAAATTAAGACAACCCCTCTCTACGAACACAAAAGTTGAAAAATTACAACCCTGAGGTCAGGTTGTTAAAATAATGTCTGCTGATGAGGATATGTATAAGACCAAAAAAAAATGTTAGCCACTATACATACAAACTAAAAAGGGAATAAGCATATCAAGTAGTTCTATGCAGGATACATTCCTCCGATGACCCAGCAACAAACAAATAAATTATATAAATAAAAAATCTCCACTTCTGATATTTTATGTGGATCACGAACCTAGGTAGAACAAGGAAGTATTTATGATAAAGCATATCAATTCAATATCTCATTTGAAGCACCATATACAAAAAGCAATATATACTACAATGTAAAAGATGTCAGATATTCTGACACACCAAAACCAAATTTAATAGGCCATTTAGGTAGGTGAAATGTGGACAAATTCACCCAACAAGAAGCTACCAAAAAAGACCTGATATTGCGGTACTGATATTGTGCCAACTGTAATGAAAAACACCCAGCAAGTTTAAAGGTTGTGCTAAATACAAACAGTTTAAAGAACTGCTCATGAAATTCAAAATAAAATCTAGCAATGACATTACAAATAAAGTGTTGCCAAACCATAATGCTAACCATCTAATACAACCTGCACAAAGGAACAATTAATATGCCAACACCAAAATTACCAACTACATTCATACAAAAACCAATGAAACCTATATACAAGCTGCAAAACAAAAAAATGCTCACTAATATAAAACCAACATCGAAGATCCAAAAAATTTCACCAAAGTATTAGATGTCTTGTTGAACAAAATTCCAAACATAATTAATATTATGTTAGACAATATGATGGAAGGTATGATCTAGCTAGTCACAATCCTTAACAAACCATCCTAATCTTAAGAATATTTACATGGAATGTCAACTGAAAGTAGAAACAATTGATATTTTGAAAGTCAAACTATAGCTTTCATAATTAAATAGTGTATACTATAAACTACTTTTATGGTAATTCACATGGAGGAACTTCTTTCATAATTTATTATTAGATTCTCTTTTACGAGAACATTAAACACTTCCTTATTGAAAAATTCAAAACTGTAAAATACCATAGCCATCTCAACCAGAATTCAGAGTACAGAAACAACCATGTCAGCTATCTACTGCCCACCGAGGCACGCTATTACATGTGATGACTTTAGGGCATATATTGGAGTACTAGGAAGTAGATTCATATGCAAAGTGCTACACACGATAATGTACCCACTTAGCGGCAAGAAAATAACAAGTCCCTCGCCCTTAAATGTAATCCTCTCAAGAGTGCAACAGGGCATTATATTGGGTTCTATACTGTACCTGATCTTTACTACAGATCTGCAAACACATCCTGACACATTGATGGTCACATAAGCATATGACACTGTCCTTCAGTCAACACATAATAATCCACATATCGCATCAGTAAAACTACAAGACCATGCATATGAAGTGGAAAAATGGCTCGTTAAATAGCAAATCAAAGCCAATCAGAGTAAACACATTCAAATAACACACGCTTTTATAAAACTGCACAATGAAGATATACTCCAAGCTGAGGATGCAAATACCTGGGAATGTATTTAGTTAGAAGACTGATGCGGAAAAAGCACATTTGGACCAAAAGAAAACAGCTGGGCACAAATCTCAGATCCATGTACTGGCTCTTGGGATTGCAAGTCAAAACTATCACCCGAAAGCAAGTTATTGGTTTTCAGCAGGGTACAGCATGCAATAACAGTTATGAAATACAGGAGAGATTTCAGACTAAAACACTTAGAGTCACACTGGATACAACCAGCTATGTGAGCAAACATTTATAAATGAAGACTTAAAAATCCCTACCATAAAACAGGAGATCACTGCACTTAGCAGAAATTACCAGACGAGAATGCTAACATATGTCAACAAACTGGCATCAAAGCTAGAAGTGTCACACATTCTCGAGTTAAACAGCATAGTGTGCCTACAGTCACTGTACATATATATATATATATATATATATATATATATATATAATTAAAAATTGACACTATCCGAGCCGAATGGCTTATGGTGTATCACAGATCACCATGTCAAAGAAACAAGAACAAAAATATATTATATAGAATAATAATATAAAGAAATTTTAGGATTGCACCTTTTTGATTTATACTTTCTAGTATTAAGCATAGGCATTCATAGAAATAATGATAAATAGCTATATAGCTTCAAAACAACAATATAACAAATAGAACATATATTAGGGGACTGGAAAGTAATGTCGTTTCTTCACATGTCGATATTTGATTGTCATTTGGTAGCTCATTATGTACTTGGAAGATGTTGTACACTAGACGGCAAAAGGTTGATGAAAAAAAAAATTGTTAAAAATGTAGTTGTGTGAATTTAAGTTAAGAAAGTGACATTACTTTCTGGTTCATTTTATATATATATAATATACATATATGTATATATAAATATACATATATGTGTATAATATACATATGTTTTTTTATTTATATTCAGATAAATAGTAAAATACTACGTAAATTTTTAGTTTTATCTGCATATATAAAATAAAGGTTATGTTTTATTAAAATTACTTTATTGGCACTTACTTGCTCTTTGTTTTCTTTAAAAGCACGTTAGTCAGAAACATTTTATTAAAAAAATATCGTTAACGATCCTTTTATCAAATGGTGTATTTTAATAACTCTCTGATAGTGCTTTAAATAACAAATGTCACTAATGTTTTTCTATAATATGTATCAGTATTGCCATAACTTGATGTTCCACAATCAAAAAAAAAGTGCATAGCCACAATGCACAATAACTTTTGGTTAAAGTTTACTCGCCGTTGGAAAAATTCCATTTGCTTTATTTGACTTTAAGGTATACAAATTACCTGTAATATAGAAAAATAAATATTTAACGATAACTGTCAGCTTTGTATTGTAGTGAAAATTAATTGAAACTATTTTGTTAAAAACTGCTAGTTAACTATTAATTTAAATTAAAACGAAGATGAAAGTAAGAAATTATTTTATTTCATATTTGTTATGACATAATTGACCAAATTATTATGCAAAAATGATTACAATTAAAAAAGCTGGAAAATAATGTCAATTTCTTGTTAATTAAACAATATTGTATAATAATAAATTTTATGTAGTTAATATTAGGTAATGGATTAATAAATATATATAACAAGTCATAAATAATACTATATAAGCCATAGACATCGATAATTCTAATTTTGAGGATATCGAATAATGACGTGCCACGTTTTGGGAAAATAATTATTATTTTAATTTGACAATATTCGTAAACGGAGCACGTGTTTTTACAATTTTAGAAATATTATAAATTATTACAAGTGGTTTATGTGTCGATGTGAGCGGTGTCGCTTATGGCTTTGATAGTCTTTGTCTAACAACAATAGAATATTCTGGTAATGGTAACATTTGGAAAACAAACTTGTTCGTGTCGTGTGATGATGGGCCTGTGAGCCGGCGTTGCTGTTGGCGTTTTCGTGCATTTAGATTTTTTTGTGTTAGTTCTTTGTTCATTTTCCATGTCGGAAAATAAAAATCTTCCGCGTGTGTGAGTTTTACTAGTATTTTGTTTTACGTAGTGTAGTTAGAACGACAAAGGAACAATGTTAACAAACAACATGAATGTGGAGAATGGCGGCGGCGACGCCAATTCCAATGTGTCACCTACCAAACTCATGGTCAATTATATACCGGAGCTGATGACTCGAGACATGATGTACGCTTTATTTTCCGCAATGGGCAAAATCGAGAGCTGCAAATTGATAGCAAACAGAGGCTACGGCTTCGTCGAATACGAGAAACACGAGGACGCAGAGAAGGCGCGCGCGGCTTTCAACGGACTACTCATGCAAGGGAAGACTTTAAAAGTTTCATTCGCACTATTGAACCCCGAGAACAAGGTCAGCCACAAACCCGATACAGAATCGAATCTCTATATAAGTAATCTGCCGCCCGATATGACGCTGGAGCGTCTCAACGGGCTGTTCGGACAGTTCGGTAACATCACCAACAGCCGGGTGTCACAGGGTATCGGGTTCGTTTGTTACGAGAGTCGGCAGCAAGCGGAGGATGCCATCCAGCACATGAATGGGCAGACGCCGATTGCGGGCGCAGGGCCCATCGCGGTGAAGTTTGCGAACAAGCCGAACGGCGGCAAGAGCGTACCGCGGGCCGCCGCGCGTGGTCCTACGGGCGGGGCGGGCGGTGCGGGGAGCGGCGGCGGGGCAGCTGCGGGTGCGTTCAACGGGGCAGGTGCCGCATTCAACGGGGGTGCGCTGGGCGCTGCTTTCGGCGCGCGCGCCGGCGCCTACGCGGGTTTCCCGCAGGCTTCGCCGCCACTGCTGCCATCGCCGGGTAAGGCGCTGCCGTTCATCACGAAGGGACAACAGCGCTTCAACCCGATGGCAGCGGGTAACCACGCGCCTCTGCCGTTGCTGGGCGCGCCTGCGCCGGTGCCGCTCCTGGGCGCGCCCGCCGCCCACCAGACGACCGTGTACGTATACAACGTGGGCGAGGACACGGAGGAGCTGGCGCTGTGGCAGCTGTTCGGGCCGTACGGCGCCATCGACTCCATCAAGGTGATCAAGGACCCCGAGACCAAGAAAAACAAAGGTTTCGCTTTCGTTAACATGCGCGAGTGCGACGAGGCGGCCATGGCCATCCAGGCGCTGAACGGCTACACGCTCAACGGGCAGGTGCTGTCCGTAAGCTTTAAGACGCAGAAGCGCACCAACTAGCGGCCGCCTCGCCGCCGCCTGGCCGCCGCCTCGCATTCCAGGCTCCCGGAGCGCGTGCGCCCGCGGGAGCTCCTCCAAGTGCATTTCAGAGTAGCCTAAGTATTTTTGTAAGAGTAAGCTAGCCCGCGGCCGCCTGCCGCCGCTCGCCGCCGCCCGCCGCGTCTGCGTGCAGTATGTCGTACCGTATGCTATTATATCCCCGGACGCGCCCGGCCGTCGCCCTCCAGGTATTCTATTTTGTGTAAGACGAACCATTGTATGTTTTTTTATCTTTAATAAACTACATGTTTAAATAGTGTTTATTGTATATTTCTCTATTTTTTTTTCTATATACTCATCCCCTCTCCTGTCCCTATATACGTATGGTATATGCAGTAATCGATAACCCATAATATAATTATTTGTGGCAGTAGCTTGATGTGTACATACCGGCGACCGCTTGTGCATGTTGTGTAGTTGACTGCGAGAATAGTTTTTATTTGTTTGCGTTAGCTGGACTCGACGGCCGTCGTCATGTCCTCCCTCGTTAATTAATTTTTGTGTTATTTTTGGCGCAGCGGACGGGCGGCGGGGCCCTCGGAGCCGCGGCTTGAAATCGAGACGGCTCGATAGGGCTTCGGTCCCGACCGGGGGTGGACGCGCGCGGGTTTTCTCTAATTACCGAATCGTCAGGGAATGCGCCGGACATCGACCTGCGACTAAGGCTTTCGCGCTAGCTTATCACCACGTAAACGTTAATTTTTATTGCGCTGTTTCCTCGCGATAAGCCGGCCGCCGTCCGAAGGCACCTGCCGCACTGATAACGCTCCGCTGATAACGCGTGGGCACCCGCCGCGGTCGATACGAGCAGACGCTCCTAAATAAAACGTAAAGTTCGCAACTCCGTCTGTCCTTCTCAAGGGCGAGCTCTATAAATACATCTCGTTTCGTTCCGTCTCATCGCGTGCGACTTCGCTCCATATTTCGTTAATGAATTATAGACGCCCGAACAAACCCATTCGTCTCGCATATGTCATATTTTTAATATAGAACCCTAGTTCGAACCAGTGGTTTCCAAAGTTGCAATATAAAAAAAATATTAATTCGAGTATCCTAAGCGGAGTAAACGTAAAATAATAAAATTTTTATGACATTTTCCATAATAAATAAGTTATTAAGTCCATTAAAATATACATTTAATACCGAATGACTGACTTAAATTGATGTATTGTTTATTATAAAAACTTTTACAATTTACCTACATGTTCGTAGACAAGCTTAGACTATAAATTAAAAAAAAGTTTGAGAACCACTGGTTTTTTATCTAATGCTGTAGGTATAAAATAGTAGCACTGCCTTAATCCTTTTAAAAAGGGCGTATAACTATGTCTAATATATATCTACTAATATATATAAATTGATCAGATACTATAGATGTTATATAAAATTAATTATTAGGCTATAGCGATGATACAGAAGTACAACAAGAGGCAATGCACTCGTATGTCCGTTGAACTGAACGCGTGTGAACTCGGTTTTAACTGGCGCATGTCATCCAATGTGGAAAAATAACTAGTTTACATCTTTTACAGATTTATATGTAGTAATAAAATTATTTTTTCGACTTTTTTAACATATTTTCATGTCCAATATTGGCTTGGCAACGATGTAATTGGATAGTAAATGATCGAGGCTTGCGTACTTGAGCGTGTTGACCGGTGAAGGGCATTCACCGTCTTATCAAGCGTGCCAGCGTGTGTGATAACGGCCAGTGACGCGATCCCGGTCTAATCTGGTCTCCGCAGACCGGAGACCCGCGACCGTGACCTTAGAATCCTTTCGATCTATCTACGATACCACGATAGGCTATCTATCAAAAACGCATTGGACTATGACACTAAATTGAAGTATATATACAATGAAATGTTATTTAATGCGCAGTATTGTTATTTTCTACGATAAAATCGCGTAACACGGTACTTCGTGTTTAGATGCCCACGCAGTTTTCAACAATAACACGCGGTTATACCGCATCGGTTCAAACGGATCGATACGTTTTCGTTTATGAACGCGTCAACTAGGAAAATTTTCACCGAATGTTATTTTGCAAAAATCCGCTTCCAAGCGATATTCGTTTTCATAAACGCGTGCGTAACGATTTTGTTAATACGTAAATGCCAAGGTTGGTAGAATTCGGCGTTTGAAACTGGTATTTGATAGAAAAAAAAAAACTTCGGAAATATGATACGGAATTTTTATTTCTGCGTAATTATACCTGATTTTGTACCAGGAAATATTCTAAATTATAATATACGGTATTGATTGTTTTCCTAATCGCAACAATTTCGTGTATATAGGTTTATTTATTTAAATTACCTTATGTATGCCGCTTGGTTTTTGTTGTTACGTACTATACGTATTATTATAAATATACATAACCATTCTCTAATATGTATTATATTACATTATACGTATTCATTATTTCAGTTATCTTTTTAGTAATTAAAATATAATTATTTCAACTCAAACATGACAATTTAATAGACTGAAATTGAATGATTGTATTAAGGTTTAATGATGTTATGGAAACTGGTTGGCATACGGGGTGAACTATTTTGTGATATATGCGTAGAGTTGTCCGAAATGTGTTTGGAATGTTTCTGCTTTTGGATTTGTGATTCATAACTTACTGAAGTACTTAAGTAAGTGACCGGGGCTCTGATTTTTTTTTCATTCCATTTTGATATTTGACTTGTATAGACGGCGGAAGGAAATATAACTTTGTCAATGTAATTGTAACTCTGTTCTTTAGGAGTTTGAGTCTAAATCTGAGTTTATAGATCCAAATGAATCCGTTGCAAAGGCGTTTGCACTAGTCAGTAAACGTTAGTTAGTGATAAGCCTTACGATGTGGACGAAATGATATTGTGATACGTCTGGTGATCCAGTGCATAGATTGTAAGTTGGTTATGAACCAAAAAATGTTTTGTCACCCGCCGCACCCCGAGGACAGAGTCAACTTGTCCTCTCATCACGGTGTGCTGAATTAAACATAAAATGGATTACTAAATCTAGACTTTTCAGAAGATATATGGCTATGTGATAAACACGTATAATTTTCTACTATGGATTTTTTAGCATTGAAAATAAAATATAATTGTAAATAAGTGTCGAGTACACGTTATGTAAGAATATTTTTACACCGCACTAGACTTAGTGTATTAGATTATATCGTGTATGAAAATAAATTGTTCTTTATAAAAATAATGTCGTGATTTTTTAATTCGCCATGCGTCTGTGTAACCGTATGCTGTATGAAATAACCCTTTGTCGGTTTTCCCCCGCGCTCGCGTGCGCCGGCGCACCGCGGCTGAGTCTGGGGTGAGTACTGACTGTGACGGACTGATGGCAAGTCCGTTGTACCGCACACACACTTCATTACCTCATTGTTTACCTCATTCACGAAATCTAAATATACGTTCGCGAAACGAAGGCGAATCGAAGACTTGCCAGAACGGAAGTGGGGCACAGGAGGAAGCAGATGACGTAAGACAATATAAAGTTTGGTTATATATATGTAAAAGTTTCAAAAGGGTGAATGTATTTCCTGTCAATTAATGTATAGTATGCCCTGTGCAAAAATCTAGTTTTAAAAATAATAAATAACATAATGAAAATATATTAAGAGAAAGTGTTGTCTACAGTTTAATTTAATATTTTTAATATCTAATTCCATAGACTTTATGCTACCAAAAGTTACTGGTCTGACATTTGCTTAAAAAAATAATGAAAATTATTTCAGTGTTCACTTAGTTATAAAAAAGTTGTAAAAACTTTAAACATTATGAAACAAATAATTTTTCTGTGATATAAGGAAAGTATATATATTTATAAGTCAATTGCTATAGCTACAGTATTGAGGGCATTATATACATGTATTTTATTACAAAAGTCAAAATATTAGATCAGGGTGCATTTCAAAGCCTGGTCTTTCAAGTTAAAGAAATGTAATATATGGGGCAGCTTTCTTTGGTTCTAGTTTTATCAAATTATTTTCGTGATATATATGTGATCACATGTCACAACAAAGTGTTTTTTTAACAAAAAGGTGTAACAATTTTGGTTTGGTTATGACCATATATGGTCAATATTTTCATAAGGGAGATCATAGTTATCTAAGTGAGATTTGTATTTTCAAAAATTTGCTAATACATTTAAGTTTTATTATACTATGGGTTTACATATATCCTCCCAAAGGGCATATTGAAAATCTATTAAAAGGATTATAATATATTTAACTTTGGTTAATGGGGCCTGAAAGATATTTCTTTTCTGTTGCAACAAATACATTTTAAACAAAATGTCATATCCAATTGTTGTCCAATTATAAATTATTTACTAAGTAATACATGTCTAATGCTAGAATTGAATTTACTTGTAATATCACAAGTGTTTCAAAAAATCAATTTGTTAGATAACCCTACATTTTCAGGCGTCAAATTGCACAATGTTTTCTCTGGCTCTAAAATACAAACTAACGTATCAGTACCATTGTCGCCGGCGCGAGGATAAAAATCTTAACTTCGCATGTTGCTATACAAAAGTTCAATGACCTTTGACCTACACCTTGACCTCTCCCAACGTTGTGTCGGCTGCGCTCGTCGCAAATTAAATTTCTTTAAATTACAACTAACAGGCTTAGTGAAGCGCGAATGCTTGAAATACAGTCGTAGGATTTCTTAGAGGTCTAGACTAGCACCTATTTCTGATGGCAAATTTAGTAATGCAATGTTTTTATTAAAATTATGGAGCTGTCATATGAGTCACTAAAATGGATTGGTGTCCATCAAAATATATTTTTTTAATTCTACTTATGTTCCGCTTGGAATATACAGAGAAACAAAAATATTTCTCAAAGCAATCAAAATGCAAGGTATGTATAACTTCATCATTTTAGCAAGGACTGGATACAAAATATCATTACATACTGATTTTATCTTTTCGAGGCATTATATTAAGCCTAATTGTTTTATAATATCATCTCATGTTTTCATTTGTATATAACAAATCATGTTATGCTTTATGGCAGGTTTAAAAATGTGTGTTTAGTACCCAGCTTTTGATTTGGCACATCGGGTATAGTGACTCGAGGTAAAAATCAGAGTCCAAAATGTTCCAGTTTTTAGAAGTGTCTTTATCACTGTGGTCTGACAGCTTGTTATTTCAGACGTGGCAATTCATTCGCCGAATGCATTTTATTCTCTTCCATAGTTTCACATAAATTCGTTATTGATCCATTTGTCAATCAATGAGTAAGATAAACAGGGGAATGGGTAAGGTAAAATGAAAATACTTTATAAAAAGCTTATTCTAGTTTTATTTGTCGGTTTAACGTACAGACGTAAGGCATCCTCCCATCTCATATATTGGCACACATAACCGTCGCTACTGTACACTCTACCTGAGCATAATATCACTTCGGACCACAAACAATATGGAATGCAACGCTCACAAAGGACAAGGGAATGCCCCGAACATAATTACAGGCGCCCGGGGACTCCCGCCGGGCGCTAAATAAACAAGACTAGAGTTCTTAAGTAAACACGCCGTGAATCCGCCACAACACGATACAAAGCGGCAGAAAGTACATTTGTGACAACTGCATTCAACGGGAGATTCTTATTATAATTTGGTTGGGTTTTGGTTTCTGCTAAAACATGAAATAAACCAAATTGTCATCACCATGTCAGCCGATAGACGCAGCAGCAACTCATAAACCTACCCCCACTGCAATGATGATCAGTCTTTCGCTGCATTCAGCGACCAAGACTAGTGGTAGGTCTACCTACGCCGCGGGTACTAGCGGCTAGTGGGCATCGGTTGCACAATACCCCGCCCACATTCGTATGACAAGACAATACAAATTGGTCACAAATAAATATATTCAAAAGTGAATTAATCTCAAATACTGAACGAAATACTGATTCACGACGATATCAACATAAATTAAAATTGTATATAATAAAAATGGACGCAAATCATTTTACAATTATTGCACAAAACAAAACGTAAAGACGGAGAAAGAAAATAAAAACACATCGCGACACACAGTCGACGCGCTACTGGCCTCGACAACACCTCAACACCCGCCCCAGTCGACGTTTAGGCACTGGTTTCAGCTAATAATATCAAAGCTAATTTCAATATTCAAACTCCACGATATACTTATGCTTATATACTCGTTTGGTACGCCCGGGCGAAGGCCCGGCCGACGTCACATCGCTCACGCTCCGACTAGCTAGTAATTCATCTAAGTTACATTTCACCGCGGGATAATACAAAAGCTTACTTCTACTTCGTCTACTTCACCCGATGCTCTCTGTAAAAAATATCCAACGTTCTCGATCTTTGTACAAAAGCGTTATATATATATATAGATGTGTGTACAATATATTATACGATTGGAACGCGTCGCTGCATGAGAGCCTTAAAAATACATTTGTACTATTTATAATAAAATAAATGCTCGTTAAATAATGGGTAAGCTTTTACATTGGGCTATTTACATTTGTACAGTTGTTTGTGCCGGGTCGCTCCCAACTCCGTCGCATCCTTCGTACTAAAATCCATATGTTTTGAGTTTTACATTTACAAATACAATTTCTTATCACCTCACAATTACAATTTGTGTCAACAGGACTATAAGACATTCGCGTTAATAATGTAGAGAATCATTGTCCGTTGACTTAGCCATCAAATCATTTCTAATTTACGTCAAATGACATATTGACAAGTTGTAGTCACATTTTCACAGTTGTTCGGTTATAAAAGACTAGATCTGCAGACAATTATTATTCAGTGCATTCTTAACGCGAACGAACTGCCACAACGATATACCCTCAAACATATTTTTGTAGTTGATATGGATCACATAGAGGAAAATGTATTAAAAATATTAAAAAAATCGAAAGTCGACTGCGACTTTGTATAACAGTTTCACAACACAAAACTAAATAGTCTATCTCATTAACAAAAAACCAACTTATTAACCTAACAGGACACATCATTCAATGAAATATGTGCATATTAAACATTGAAAAAAAAAAAACAATTTCCAATCTTAGATTAAAAACTTCACACATCAGATAAAACAGGTTTGACGGTACATCACAGGTATTTATGACAATTTTTTCCACAAAAATATACACATTTTAATATATCCATGATATTTTTACACAAAAAATTTCTCCCCTTTCAGCACTTTCTCTAACGTACAAGTAAATTCTACACAACGTCATCTAAATCAAATACATGTGCCAATTCCACACAGCCTATATTATGGCAACAGTAAATAATTGTGTTAAGTATGCTTACATATGCATACATGCGACTATATTGAAGTCAACAATACAATACAATACAAATGAACTTAGTTTGCATGTAAACCTACTCTATATATTACATTTGTTCAGTACTATTTTGGACTCTTATCTAAGGAACTTTTGAATAATGTATGGTGGTTATTAGTCTGTCAGAAGCACCTTTATGCATTAACATTAAACAATTATATTTGGGTCAAAGAAATTGCTGTAAATAACCAATATATATACCCCATGAAAGCCAACGAATAATCGATATTGTCGAAAAAACTAAAAAAAATAAGTAAACTGGATATAGTACTATGTTGTACTTTATAATGAACACAATTTTATAAATAGCTCATTTCTACTTCTACCCTCTCTATGAATTTAATTAACGTAAAAGAAGGTGTAAACTGATACAGTTGCAACCAAAGGTAGAGTAAAAATATGGTATTTTTAAATATGTGTAAGAGAAGCAATAACTTGAGATTATGTGTAAACTATAGATTTGAAATACATATGCAATACTTCTCTAATATACTATCCGGCATTTGATATGACGAATTTAATATTAATTGAAAAATATATTAGAGCTGTGTGCTGTGGTCACGCAAAATTACAACAACACTTAGAAGTATTATTATCGTAATAATAATGATTGTTTTTTGCATTTGATGTTAGTGATACTAATAAAAATTAACAATAAACATATTTAATTCCATCACATATAAGGTAAATATTCAAATTAAATATGTTTATAAAACATTAATCTCATGTCATAGTGTGCCACATCAAATGCCGGGTCAAAATCAAGATGTTTCTGCAGCTTCCTCGGGATATAAACTTTATATTTGCATTGCTATAAATGAACCAATTTTACTTTAACAGTAATATTAACTCCGTTGACAGAATAGATGTGTGTTAAGAATAATGAAAGATAACTTATTTTAAAAAGAAAGGTAATCAGAAATAGTTGAAAGAAAGAGATAACTTTAGAAAATGAGTTGAGATGGATAGACAAAATACCTCCTTTTGACAATGGCAGTGAAATATTAAATGCAACTAAATAGATTATAAGTTTAAACATGGAATGTTATGTAACTAATATTAAATCTGTATTTATTTCATCTGAATTCTGAGTTTTTAGTGTTTTATTTATAGTTTTTTTGATTTGGAAGATTCAACATTTTTGCTACACAAAATATTTTTATATGTCAACCATGATGCCTAATATGAGTGATGGAATAAAACATGAATATTCCACTTTTTGAAATAACATTTGACGGAATACCATAAAATTATTTCTCATGTTAGGCTGGTGTGTTTTAAATCACGCTTATTCCTGTAATAACCTTTAAAGTTAAAAGTTTGACGAAATTATGATATTTAGATATAAACTAAATCTGTACAAAATTTGACATATTTCATACATTTCCCATATGCAGTAGGATATTTCAAATCATGTGATTTTCTTATTTTTTACATAACAATATCATTTGTTATAAAAAAAACAATAAAAAATTTTGACCTTTTTTTAAAATGTTAGACATTTCATAAATTCAAAGCAGATTATGGGATTATCATGTTTTATTCTACCACTCCCTATATAAACGCTTTATATATTATTGAACCACGGTGACTTGGGAGATGCTTGTTTGAAACGGAATATATAATCACATATATACCTATTGATTTAATCTCAGAGACACACGCTTACCTGTAGAACCGACTTCACAGATCCACATTATTTACATTAACGTAAGTTAGTGTATAAACTAGATTTGAACACGAGTTTTATAACTACACAAAATGACTTCACACAAATAATGTCACACGGTTTTAATGGAATGTAAACTCCCACGCGGTTAATTAAAAATTACTTAGATTCAGTCACAAAGGTTTTTAAAGTTGATCTTAAATTAATTTCATATAATTTTCCCAACAAATAGTACAAATATAGTTGTAACTATCATTTCTTTCCTATGCAATTCTGTTGGCAGTTATAATTTATAATGCTGAATATTTTAACATTCGAAATGCAAGAACACAGGCTGGAAAGCCCTGGACAGAACTCATACAAGTAAATGAACACCAACAAAAAAATTCAGGATTTGTCAGGACAATTGCACAACAGCCACAGTCTACACAGTAACTATTAAATTCGTTAACACTTCACAGTCCATCTCCTGATCCGTTATCAGGATGTGAGTGACTTGATGACTCCCAGCCTCACGGTTCCACGCACTACCGCCAGTCCATCATACGAGGTAGTCGTCGAACTTCTTAAGCCTTCGCTACGAGTGTCGCGAGGGTCTGCGTTCCATGGTCCCCTCCATCGTCTCCGGACTGAACCTCACCCTGGACTGCGAGCCGCTGGATGCGTCTCTCGCGGACACGTATGAGCTGTCTGTCTCGCTGGTTAAGCTGTCGGGTGGAGTGGGATTAGTCGGTGTTCCCCCACCAGAACTGCCCCCGGATGCGCTGGATTTCTTATATTTCTTCAAACTGGATCTTAGCTTGGTAGGTGCTAGCTCTAGACCCAGGTTCGCGGGTCTTTCCGGTTCGTTTCTATCTTGTGAGTCCTGTCTGTAGTAATCTCTTGGTAAGGAATAATCATTTGATTTCCTTGGGTATTCAGTTTTCGGAGATCGATACTCCTCTCGCCTTTCTTTCGGGTATTTCTCCATGCGGAGCTGTCGTGAGGGGGAGAACTCCTCCGCGTGTGAATTAGTAGCGGAGGAGTTCGAGGGTGTCCTCCTGTGAGATAGATACGGCGCCGAAGGTCGGTAGTCCGGGGTGGGTTCCCTGTACTCGAAGGAGCATTCATCGTAGCCGTAGTAAGGATGTTTGACGACGTAGTCTGCAGTCCGCTCGTAGGAGTAGGGCTCCGTTCTGTAGTAATAGTCTTGTATTCGATCTTGAGATTGAGGTGAAGGCTGGAAGTTCTCTCTGTAGTTGTGGTAGAGATCCGCGAGGTGGTCTGAAGTAGATGATGAGGTTCTTCTTGGCGAGGGGGTGGGAGGTTGAGTTCCGGTGTAGGCGGTGCCCAGACCGGATGTTGCGGTGTAAGCGGTGCCGAGGCCGGATGTTCCGGTGTAGGCAGTGCCGAGTCCGGATGTCCCGGACAGCGGCGGCGCCGAGAGACCGCAGCCGGACGATGAGGATGCGTGCGCGTAGTGCGTGGGGGAGTCCGTGAAGCGGATCGGCTTCTGTTCCTCTGCTTGTAGACTAGATAACTGAAATATTCCGCAAAATAGATGCTATAATCCAAGTCATACGAACCATATATACTGTAGGTGTCAAACTCAAAAGCTAACTTAGGCCAAATGAACAATGATTGACTTTAGGTGGACCGTAAAAAAAACTAAATACAGAAACTAATATTTTTACTAGTATTTTGTAAGACATAAATAAAGTAAAATTATTGTTTACATGCCGATACCTGACATCATTTGTCTGATTTCCTATTGCAAAAGAAATTTCATTGTCAGAATTAAAAATGATCCTTGCAGGCCGCGAGTTTGATACACCTGCTATACACCTACACGAGTCTCTCTACACGGGAAAGTCAAGAAGGAAGAGCTTCTCTAAATTTTCCGCATCTTCACATTCTGCTATTGTTGATTTAGTATTTGCAGTTGTACATTGAGTGCTTTCAACCGGTTTCCTAGGAAATCTATGGAGAACTGTCTCAGCAGTGGACATTCTACGACTGAAATATTACTACTGAAATCAATTATACATGTCAATATAATAGTTATATTAGAATTATATGGGTCTACCTTGGCACAGCTTCGGGCATGGTCGACCAAACAAACATAAATAATTTCTTTATAATTTTGCACAAAAATACTGACCATTACAGAATCTACTTCTGAATGTAATACTACGTATGATTCTCTTCTTTTATAATTTGCAGAGGTGTATGTCTACCTTACAATTAATACTAAAATAAGTAAAACAGTTGTTTTTAAATTAAATCAAACACAAACCTTTTACTAATAAGTCTTTATGTAAACAATGTTCTTAACTGATATTATATTGACTAAGTTTGAAATAAATTGATTATTATTACATGTCCAGCTGTGGACATCTTATGGCTAGACTCTGTGTTTGGCACTAATCGGTGTAACATAACTCCTGAAGATGCCCCGTGGAGGGGTGAAACACGAGTTGAGTGATTTAACGGTGGCAGTTGTGTATTTCAAATTGTTTGCCGCATGCGCATTTATCAGCGGGCTGGCGTGCAGTGCACTTTGTTGCACGACTACCACTGCATGTGCGGAGTGGCTAAATATTGGTCCTTTTCTTACTTAGGATGGAATTCCGCAAGGTAACGCCTGATTCCATTAAATCTTATGGCTGACATGATAGATACTAGTTTCAGCATTGAGGAATGTATCACCATTCTGCATCTGGTGGTGAAGTGAACTAGATAACCATGATCTGTGTGAAACTCACAGGTGAGCCCGTGATGGCGTTGAGGGGCGCGCGTAGGTGTCTGGTGGGACCGTGGTAAGTGTTGTGAGCGAACCCGTAGCCCTCGTATAGAGACGACGCAAGCGGCTCAGGTTCGATCTCCGGCCTGGAAATTTCAAATTTAAATTGTTAGGTGAGATGGATATATATTAGATAAATTATCGATTTGGTACTAAAGAAAATTGAATTTTGTACATAAATAAAATTCAGTTCATAAATAAAAAAACACAACAATTCTAATTGAAATTAGTAACAGAAATAGATATTGCAAATATTAATCTCTACTTGACAACAAGCGTGCACGTTTATCACAAGTATTAGGGGTACCAGAATGTAATGTTTCAGTCGACATATTTTACAGAAAAACTGATTGATTTTTACCGCTCCAGCATTGATTTGTATAATAGATTGCAAAAGGTTGTTGATAACGAATATGAATATATTATTGATTAGAAATAAAAACTGGTTAAAGATGTAGTCGTGTGAATTTAGCTTAAGAAAGCGACATTACTTTCTGGTCCCCTAATATATATGTATCTATGGGCATAAACTGATCGATAGTTTGTTTACGTTGTCACGTTTAGTACAATTCACTGTAATATAGTTGTTCTTATTGGTGCACCGCATTATTTCAAGTCGTGTAAAAAGGTAGTAAATTGTATGTAAAAATAATTAAATGATAAAATTATGTGACCTATTCTAATAATCCAAACCCCAAAGAGTGTGATGCCATTATGCCAAGAAGGAACAGAGTAAACTTGAGTTTCTGGTCAGCTCTTCTCAGCAGATCAGCATACCGAGCCAGTTACTACTGGCTGAATGAAATGAAGTTGAATGAATGAATGAAGTTACAACTTACTTATATTAAAATACCAATCGATTCGTGTAAATGTCTACTTGGATAAAGATATTTTGAATTTTAGCTGTGTTTCGCATAAGGTTTACCTGTGCGGCTGCAGCGTGGGATGCAGGGGACTGACGTTGGACATGCGCACGTCGTAGCCCGCCGCCACGCCTCCCAGCAGCGCCGCCATGTTGTACAGCACCAGCTCTATGATGCTCGGCTTCTTGAATTTGTAACCTGGAATCATAGCCAAAATCATTTGAACCTCTTCCATCCAGACCTGTTGTAATTCTTTTGGAGAGCTCTATGTCCTACAGTATTTGTTCAGCGACCTTTAATAATCTAACTTTATAAAACACAAAACATTATTAATAGGGCCATGCCTGACAGATTGTTGGATTTAAAAATAGAACTCCAGATATTTAAAATAAAAAAATCACTGCCATCTATTTTTTTGATAGTAAAATGAACTAAATATTTTAAAATTTTAGTATCATCCTAAAATAGATATGAAACTATAGGACTCTATATATTCCAAACATTAATCAAAGCAAATATGGAAATATACAATGCAATATAGTGCTACCGAAACAGCTGTACCGCTCTATAGGTATGTTCGCGGTGAGACGGGAGGGAATATAGGCCTTTCCGTATAGTTCACTGAATTTTCGCGGCGACAGCGCTTACGCAATTTCTTCCTCAGCCCCTGCCTCCCCGCGTTTTCCTTAGGCGCGGTACGGCTATTTCGGTAGCACTATATTTAACAAATTTGAAGTTGGAACTGTGTAATGTGTTAAAATTAAATTTTATTTCTAGAGTTAATATTGGTAAAATGTCTCACCTTCAGTGCTATATAGCGTGGGCATTGGTACTGTATATCTGGAAGACGTGCTTAAAGGAAACTCTGGGCCCCAGTCATCTGGACTGAAGTCTGTATAAGGAAGAAAACAACCTTGAATAGAAAACATATGGAGTGTTAGTCGCTTCAACTGCGTCTCATGTGAGAGTGAGACAGTATTACATGTTTACATAGATTAGAACAGGACGAGATGAACCTGATAAAATTAAAAGGAAATAAATTAAAAAAAAAACAGCTAAAAAGCGTGATTACAACATTGATTAGACATATTAATTTTGTTTACACATTTATGTAAATATTAAACGACGATAAGATGAAAAAATTAATAATTTATTATTTTAAAAAATACAGATTCGTATGGAATGTTTTAGAAACATCAATAAATATTACATTGATTTGTTACATAAATTTTTTTGGACAATTTTGTACAATAACACGTATTGGATAAGGTCGAAAATGACAAGAGATCACTGATTATTTTTTTAAAATGTCGCTATTCTAAATTTAGTAGGTTCTATATCAGGGGTGTCAAA
The DNA here is from genome assembly GCF_028537555.1 of Battus philenor. Classification (NCBI taxonomy): domain Eukaryota; kingdom Metazoa; phylum Arthropoda; class Insecta; order Lepidoptera; family Papilionidae; genus Battus; species Battus philenor. Next base: position 14,054,853 of record NW_027181673.1, on the reverse strand, counting down.
CTCAAAGATTAACTCGGGCCGCAAAAAAATAATGTTTATGTTTTGACTGTTTACGTCATAATTCTTGACATCTCTTTTGTGTTATCTTTCCTGGGATAATTATTGTGTAAAATTTATTTAACCCTTAAATGCATGACTTTTATTTATATTTTAAATATGCATATATCTTATAATGATAAGTACACTACAATGCAGGGAAAAATAGAAAAAAATACATACATATAATATTCTTATACTTATTAAAAAAACCTTATGTTGCAGATATACAACACTATGCATTTATTGTTACTTATGACGTTTAGGTACTATGTTGCAGTTTTTCATCATTATGCATTTAAGGATTAACACTAATTATACCAACAATTACTAGATACCTATTTCTACCATAGCGTGTCAAATGACCCGACTTTATGTTTACTGTTTGAATGTATAAAGTATAGTTAATAAGAAAGAAATGAAAATTGAATTTATTATAATTAAACAAAATATTATATTGACCATTTCGTTTACAAACGCAAAACATAAGAAATTTTGATCCATGAGTCATTTGACCCCCTGTGGTATGTTTAGTGTTAAAGTTGATTTATCGGATAAATAGACAGGGCCGCGAGTTTGACGCCCCTGTTCTACACAAATGCATGCAACACATCTGTGTGGCCAATTCTACACATGCCAAACAGTTCATTCGAAGTAAGCAACGTATGAAGCGGTAGTGAATGTATGTTGACTAGTATACTTACGTGTGCAAACTCATGTCGCGTCAGACTCTGATAACGTTGTTAATATATACCGGAGGCCGGCTTGTATCTCCTCCATGTTAGAGTAGCCCCGGGTGAGGTAAGCGCAAGCGGATGCTTTTATTCACATCACTTTAATTCGTTTCACCCGTCACCATGTCTTTTTTAATCTGTATAATTTTTTATAGTCTATCTGTGAACTAAATCACACTGGCTCAACAGTTTAATATATATATCTCTCTGAAATGTTACGGGGGGTTTGTTAGTTTACTGATTAGTACTCCCATGTTAAAAAAAAATACACCGGCATTGATTTTATGGAAAAGGTTTATTTGATATATATAAAAGTTACTAATTATATAATTATAGAGAACCAGATCACCGAAGAGTTTTCGATTATTATTTTTTATTCCGTTATAATTATGAAGGGAAGACGAATTTCGAGCGCGCCGCGACGCCGGTTTTCGACACAAAGAGCCTCTCGCGTATCGCAAGTCCACCACCACAGGAACATTGTTACGGCCATATGTTACAGCGGAAATTCCTTTGTACTAATTAACACTCTCAACTACTGTCTAGTTTTGGAAGCCAGCGTGATCTACTCAAACTTACCAACGATATGTTTTTAAATTAAAAATAAATATGTATATACAAGTGTCCCATAAATCAACGTCAACTCAAAATTGGGGGAGGGGGAACTCATACGCCCCCAAACAAGGTTTAAGCCTCTCCCAAAGATTACCACAATGACCAGGTTTGTAGTAGTGACGACCCCAGAAAATTATTTAATATAAAAATAAATAAAATGAATTAAATCCAACGTTACACGAATTGTAAATAGAATTAATAAATGTCTCTATTATTACTTTTATAACTTTTTAATTTTATTTTACCACAAGTAAATATTCTCAAAATTAAAAACAAAACGTCATACTGCAAGGGCGCGATTTTAAAATAATATAGCAAACTATTACATATCTGCCGCCATCTTTAAAAACAACTAAAATATGTAAAGCAGACTTATTATTATAATTTTCTCATTGACGTTGAATTATGGGACACACTGTTATACGTGTAAAATGCAAAATTAGTTAGTTGCATCACGTGGACTTCCAAATACACGTTATTAGAGTCATTGTAAACATTTGAAAGCGTGCCATATGACATGGTGATAAAGAAACGAAGCGCATCATACAAACTAACCATAAAGTAAGTACGGACAAATACATATATAATAATAATTTCTTATGTTGTACCGTAAATAGCGTAACTATGAACTGCTAAGCATGCATAGCACTTAATTGTAACGTAAAAAAAGTAATAGGCTAAAAGCAAACAAATGCTTACAATTTACAACAAAATTAAAAAAAAAAAACACCTGTCAAATGGATACTTAAAAAATAGGAATATGTTACAATCGACATTTAAAAAAAAAACAATATAAAGCACACACACAAAGTTCTCGGCGCCAACACACGATTACCGATTTAAAATTACCAGTAATAACTAATTACGAAATATTCGACTACTTACAAATATACTATTCCCTAATGCCTGCCACAACTCCTAGGCAAATGAACACGTTTTGCGAACAATTTGTGACGCGAACAATGAGAAATAACGATCTAAACAGATAAAATATCATAATTAAATGTATAGAAAAATAATACTCACAAGGATAAGGAAGATTGTCTTGAGAGGTCCCTTTAGAGCAGCAATCAACAGAACAAAATGGCGGACATTAGAAAAATAGAACTTAATATTCTCGCGCCGAACCGCTCGCGAACAAACCGTTTTTATTTTTTTATATATTTTTTTTATTTTTTCCGAGTTCCCCGTCCAGCGACGGTTCGATCGCAAGTCGTTCGTACAAAATTTGGCAAGATCCTAATTCTCATCAGTCAGTCGATAAAAAAAAAAAACATTATATTTTACGTAAGTCTTTTAAGAAATTCCCGTCTAATGATTCTTATACATCTAAATACGACAACACTACCGCTATAGTCCTAAAACTGGCCACACCGATTACAAAATTACATATAAATTTTTAACAATTAATAATACAAATACGATACAAGTTAATATATTTTTAATTAATATTGGCAGTTTCATTCTGTACTTATGTGTTTTATGACAAACAAACAAAACTATTTTTTGTACTAAATTGACAGCAATCTAAACGGTAAGTTGGTTGTGGCCAGAATTTCGTTAAAACTATAACTATCGACTAAACTAAAAATAAGTCTTTTTGTTTTTTTTTTTTCCATTGAATTGCCTTAGATTCTAACTTTTTAACATCTAGTACCCAATCCAAGGTAATTGGGACACGAAAGCGTATTTACATTACAAAGTAATTGTATTCGCTGATGAATTATACTTTTGACTGCAGTCAAAAAGGGTCCGTTGAAGGTAGATAGACTATCATTGAGAAGTATTTATTGTGAGTTAGATAAAAATGCACAAACGAGGAATGTGTTAGTTGTAATGATATGTTTTCAATATGGCAACACATTTGTACATAAGTAGGTTTGAACTTCTCTGTTTTGTATTTATTTTCTATTTGAACTCCGCTGAGTCTTTTTGAGTCAAGAAGATCATGGAGATCAAAGGTAATATGAAGGCAGGGTTACTCGTCTCTGAGCAATTCGGTGGTCTCTGAGCTGATGCTAGTGGCTACTGCCAGTAGGCCTGCGAGGCTGTTAGAGCGAATGCTTTTAAGGAAGTTTCGTTTGACTTCTCCGTGGCTGCCTTTCCTGCGACCCTTTTCGACTGCGTCAATGTCGAAGACAGTGTCGTAATGGTTCGGGAGGTCCGGGGAGGTGAACATGGGGCAGAGGAGGAATCTGTTCCTCCTCGGCTCCGTGTTCTCGTAGAGCAGGTCGTCGTGGCTGCCGCTGCGTTTCTTCCCCAGCTCGGACTTGGGCGCGCGCACCTGCGACTTGGACTTGCGCGCCTTGCGCTTGCCTTCGTCCGTCGCCCCTACGGACACAGATCCTGCGGCCCGTTTCGCCTTTTATTTACTTTTATACATATTTCTAATAGTCCTCCCGACTTGTTTATATCTTGGCAATTATACTTTGTGCTACTCGGAACCAGAATCGAAATTGGTAATCTATTCATAATATTTTTCGCCATTTTATGGACATACTGTAGAATATAGCAAGTTATTTATATCCCAATTACTCATGTTGACAAGCCTCATTGCTGACTATAAACGTTTTTTTTTACCATCATCATTTTTCTATTTCCGCATATCATTTATAATTTAACTTTATAATGATCACAAGTGTACGTCAAGAGAAGAAAACCATTCGACTTAAAACCAGGGTTTCACTTGCATCTTGATTAAAGACATTACAACTCAATCTTACTATATTTTGTAATCACAAATGTTATTTAACAGTAGCTTTCAGCAATTGTCCTTTGCTAGTTATGGATGATTTTTATTAATTTATTCATATTAATTGTTAGATTACCAAAGAATTTTACTGTAAAAGCATGTAGTATAAACCCTAGAGAAAGGTTTATACTTTTTTCTAGGCTTCAACAGTATGTAAATACTGACTAAACCTACACATTAAACAATTCACAAGTAAAAATTAATTGTCTGTAAGAAATAACTCAAAATTTCTAATTTAAGATTGTATCCAAATCAATAAGTGTTGTTTGAAATGTCTTTCCAAATAAATTTACTTGTTATTAATATTAATAAATCACATAATTTACTTATTAGATATGAGTCAGTGTGCCGTTATTTGCTTTGGAGTGTACATTGTTCGACCGAAGGTACAGTCAGGTGCACATTTAATTTATAGCTACTGTTTGTTCTCAGTTAATGTTTAGTTTGTTTTTATTTGACATTCATGACTAAAATGCCGAAAAAAAGAAGTTCAAATAATTACAAAATTTAAAAATTACATTTTTGTTTCAACCTATTTAAATAATTTGCCTTTACAACAAACTATGAACAAAACAAATTGCGATTTATTGAATTTGTCTTAAAAAATGATTAGTTCTAAACACTATCTCCCCGATTGTACTTCTGCTCTGTTGGTTCAAAGTGGACTGGAAGTTCAGTTCGATGAGTAAAACGTATAGAATGCGTCACTTTTTAAATATTGTGTAGGCACCCTTAAAATTTTATAAGATTAAGAAAATTTTTGTTTTTACAATTTTGCTTATACATTGGTATGATCTAAACGTTGCCTGTCTCTCTGATTGTACTCCTGCTCTACTTGAAAGTGGACTGGTAGTAGTACTTTGAATAACTCCTATATTCTTTGTAAATATATACATAGATACCACACAAGTAAGAATTTTATGAAAAAGCAAAGATTTTTCCGAATTAGACTAGACGTCCAGACATTGTCTTTCTGAATGTACTCTTACTGGAAGGTACTGTAATGTTGTACGCTCCTAATGTTAGTTTGTAAACATGGTTATAGTGTAAGCAGTGGTCGGTGCGGTTCGCTCGGGTGGTGGTGTACCTGGGTGCGTGCGGCGGGCGGGGTGCACGGGGGCGGGCGGCAGGTGCGCGGGGGGCTGCAGGTGCGCGGGGTGCGGCGGCAGGTGCGGCGCGGAGCAGCTGGGCCGCTGCGCGCGCGGCCGCAGTGCAGGCAGCGGCAGGTGGGCGCGCGCCCGCTGGTGCCCCGTCGACGGGCCCCACGTCTTGCCCTTCACTCCGTCCGCGGGCACTGCAGTATTACATCATATATATAAGTAACTGATCTCAATTACACTCCACCTGTTTTTGGATATTTTTAATAAAAATACTAGTTTTTGATTATTCGGAATAAAAATACTGTAAACTGTTTGACTAGAATGTGTTGCCGAGACATCTTATGGATTCAAAACGTGGTCATCTACGATGGAGTTTATAAGGCTCAAAGTCAATTAGAAAACAATGTTATTATACTCGGAACTTCATTGTGAGATAGAAAAAAAATGAAAAGATTTGCAGAAGAACCAAGGACACCGATGTAGCTCAAAAATTTGACTGTCTATAGTGGCAGTGAGCGGAGCGCATCGTGAAACAGACACAGTCCGTTATCAAGTGGCGACCACGAGCCTTCCACCAGGTTCACTGGCAGCAGTCATCGTGGCCATCTTTGGGGGAAGCCTATACCTTGCAGTGGGCATGTACCCCTGAGTTTGACCACTGAGGTCATGATTATGATGATAGATGTACTGACGAGCGATGGCGCGCATGATGGCGGGCGAGCCGGGCGGCGTGTCCTTGGCGACGGCCACCAGCTGCTTCACGCTGGACTCGTCCTCTGACGGCCGCACGGTCAGCGTGTGCCGGAAGTCTAATGGTGACGAGATCGTGTCCTTTTTCAGCAGCTTTATTTTGCTGAATTTGCCTGAAATTTACACACAAATACAATTTTAGTTGGAATAATAATTTATGTAGTAATTTAATACATATAAAAATAATATAAATTCATTAACAAATACTAACAGAATGATTTCAGGTTTAGGGTGGTGAACAATGACTATTCCTAAACAAACTGTGGTATATATAAGGACAATATACAACCAAGTGTTCTATATTTAGATAAAAAAATCTATTTCCATTGTTCACGCCATAAATCGAAGACGGCTCCACCGATTTCAAAAGCGCAATTTATTTACAAAGCCTTATTATTACTAAAATTTCTCACACTGTTATAGGATTTATAACAAATTTTTGTGTTCTCTTTCTCAACTATTTCCGAAAATTATTACAAGATAATTTTGAAGACATTACGTGTGAGTGTGGAGGTTTACAGGTACAATATTCCAGGCTTATACCCATCTGTATTTCTAGCGCTGAGTAGATAGATACATACTTAAATAATATATTAACAATAATTTATACTCACATTTTCTGAAATGGTATTTGAAAATATGGACTAAAAAGACTATTATTACATGGGGATGTATTATAATACAAAGTTGACCAAATCCTATTGGACGTCTTACGACAGAAATTATGTTTGGAATTGGACAGGCTTATATCTTCAGACTTCTGGGAAAGAATATTGTAAGTGTGAGTAGAATATAGAAGATTGTCACCCTTGCGCTTGTTGGGCTGCGGCGGCTGCGTGTGGGACATGTTGCTGGCGAAGATTAGTATATGCAGCTCGCGCTCTGCCAGGTCCTTCTCGCGCATCTGCAGCTCGCGCTCCTTCTGCGCCAGGTTCTGCTCCACCAGCCGCTGCTGCAGCTGCGCGCGCGACAATTCCTCCTCTCGGCACCGAAGCTCCTGTTACACAATCCCACATTAATACAAAACATTCTCTGTGACAAACTGAATACTCCTATAAATAACTTTGACTCTTTTTTACCATTGACAGTTTAACCAGAATAGAGATGGTAGAACGCTGAAGGCGCAAGAAAATAAAGACTATAGAGTTGGCTGGGAGATGATAATATATCCATATAGCCTCGGCCTTGCACCTTCATATTTCTACCCGTTTCAGTCTCGTCAGAATTCCTTGAACGGTGTCAAAGTAATCATGAGAGGACTGCCAAAACTACTTTTCGCGTTAAAAGTCCAAAAGTTTCTACAGCAACAGTGTCATATCACTACACACTAAATGGCAAAAGTTAAAAAGTCATCAAACAAAATGACACCAACATACTTTACTTAAATAAAAAAAAAAATATGTCTCGAATTTTCTTGTAAAAAGCGAAAGAGCTTTCCCCCCTACGTATTAATCGATTAAATACTTGTCTAAATAACTTTCTTTCTTTTGTGCCATTGACAGCTTCACCGGATTTGAGTGAGCAGGGTTTTAAGCCCGAGACATCTATATGGGAACTAAGGAACCTCGTAGGTGGACGCCCTGTGGTGTGACTGGGCACAATAGGGAGAAGATCACAGCTTGAGTTGTCACTCTAGTTGTAAATGCTCAAGATGACTAAACCTTAGCTCGGTCCAGTACATCTTATAATCGTAAAACAACTGCAGATCAGGCTGTTACATCTTGTTAACGAGGTAGCTATAGCTTTTAAAGACCTTAACTTATGTTTCTCTACAATAACAAGGTCCAACAGTTCTTATTGGAACCTCAACTTGAGATGTTGGGTAAACTCTTTCATAGTATTCGAAATTAATTTACAATAAACTTTCAAATAATGAACAAACATGGTCTACTATATTATGGAAACAGATTCAATAAATAAATAATGACATAGACTACAGCGATACCAAAACCGCAGTACCGCCCTTTAGAAAAGCGCGGCGAGGTGGTCGAAGAAGAGTATGAGCGCCGCAGCGAACGTTGACGGCGGACTAACGGAACAGAGCGGTCGATACTCCCCTCGTCTCACCGAGTACATACCATACTTAAGGCGTGGTACAGCGGTTTCGTTTGCACTTCAATAATAATTACGTAAATAATTTAGTGATTCTTGTAAATACATTGAGCTAGTAGACATTGCAAACACAATTTTATTTCTATTAATAAATTCTAAATTGAGTAATTATATTTAACAAGCTAAAATAAATATTTCTCAATTACATTTCGTCTAAATATTTACAGTATAGTATTTAATTAAACAGATGTGGGAACACTAGATGTGTCACTACCAAATGTAATTGAGTTTAATAGAAAGCAATATAAAAGAAAACTAATTGAAACATATTACAACTAAAATATTATACACAATTATTGTATGACCCCACTAACCTCTTCGATAGTTTTGCATTCCTAAGTGCAAGCGTTGCATATGAAAAAGCATTAAAAGTTAGTTCAGATGTAACAAATTTGGTTGTTCTGGCAATGATTTCCACTAGCATTTATTAGTTCACAGTTATTTGAATAAATATGTGCAATAGAGAGTGTCATGTTACATATGTCAATGAATATTTTTGTCATAAATTCTTAACATAGTGTTTTGTACAATGACATTGTGAAGATTTTTTAAACCTTTTATTATTTCGTGATAGGTGTTCTGTTCTTTAGGTTTTTTTACATCATAAGCAAAATTAAGACTTGTTTTAATTCTGGACTTGGCTTTTATTAAATAAATTAATTCGCACCACATTTACTGAGTGTACATATTTTAGATTTGTTAAACACTATTTTTTATGACTAAGCACACACACACTCAAATTTCAATGAGCAATAAACTTTTAAACACACACACACTCAAATCTACAGGAAACTGAACTAAATTTGGAAATTGAAATCTATAAACATTAATGAAAAATGTGACTTTACTATTGTATGTTTTATAAAGAAAGCAGACAGGTTATATACCTTTTCTTTTCTTCTAAGATCCCTTAAGACCTCCTCGATTTCCAGTCTCCATCCATCTTGCATGGTGTGGAAGGACTCATGTGGTGCTCTTGTGAACTCTGACTGCTGAATGTGCTCCAACTGCTCCAGGATCTCGGGGAACAGCGGCCTCTCTCTTGGGTTAGAGTGCCAGCATGCTGGAAAGCATAATTGAATTTGTATGTACTTCACATTGACATTTACAAGTATAATAATTTTATGTAGGTCTAGCGAAATGTTTTGGAATTGCCCATAAAGTAAAACATGCTAAAGATACTCTCAACACAATGAATAAAATATATAAAGACAATTTATTGACTAAATTAGAAACATTATAATTATTGACATTTTAACCATAAAGTATCCTTTGATGCACATAAGCATACTCCATTGATTTTGAATAGGGTAAATGGGAAGCGCTCTGCAGCCAGCGCTTTTGGACAACCATAACAAGGTCCTCTGTCTTAATTTCTGATGGACCTCCTATGTTGCGCTTGCCAACTCGTAGTCTCTACTCCAGCTGCCATTTAATCTACACGTTATCTTAATTGTCCACTATCTATTCAAGTTGCCAATCAGCTTAGTTAAATTGTTTACTTTCATTTATCTACCTCCTCATTTCTGATTCTATTTCATAAAGAAATATTATAGTCCTCTTCATGTCTCCTTCCACTATGAGCTTACCACTGATGAAAGAGCGAGACAACTGGTACTAACATAATTAACTCAGTCCTGTCTTCTCTCATTGTTCCATTTTTATATATATAAGTAACTCAATCTAGTCTTAATATTTCACTCAACATAAAATAAATCTAATGCCTCTTAGCAAATTATTCAGAGTATATTATGCATAAAATTATATGGTAGATATATATGTAGATAGACAATGAAGCTTATAAGAAATAAAGCCGTTGTGAATATAATATATTTAAAGGTCATATAAAACAGATGTCAGTAAAAATGATTGATGGAAGCTTTTTTGGCAGTTCATTAGTGTTTTTCTAGATGCTTCCCTGCATTAATTAAGGACAGAGGTAGTTTTCGAAACCATAGATAATCAATAGTCCAGAAATAAATTATAGACTACTATGAAATTATGAATGATGTGAATGTTTTTTTTTTAATACTTTTGAGGTCATTTAATATCATTTAATATAGGATTCAACTAATTTTCAGAAGGCTTTTACAGCCAAAATAAAAAAAATTGTCAATATTTTAGTGGTAAATGTTACTGAACTATAATTCACTTTATAGAAAATATCCATTTTATTCATTTCAATGTTTATATAAGTAATTTTACATTATTTAATTATCTAAGAGTAGAGGTATCGCAGTGGTAGAAGCCTGAGACTTGCAACTGTAGATCAAGGGTTCGATTCCAGGATACTACCTTATTTAACACATTATACATTCATTATATAGGATTGCTATTGTACTAAAAAGGAATGTTGGTGATATCATGGATTCGACAACAAATTTTCAGGTGTTTTTTTTAACGTGCAACCTCTTTTATCTTGGAATTTAAATTTTTTTTTATAATGTACTCGGTTAATTAATGTTATGTCACTTCTAAAAGAACACATAACTCATATTGTAATATAAACTTATGTCTTTCTAGTGAATCTGTATAAATAAACAAAACTATTGTTTTTTTTGTTGTCCAGGTTAGAGTACAAGTTCCAGAGATTGTTCAGCTTTGCAATGAACAAGTTAGCTCAAGTTAAAGTTTTAGGGAGAGTCGTCTGAGTTATTAAAACAATCTTCAATATGATGTATTATAAAACTATTGTAGTGTTTAAAAATGGTTATTAAAGTAAACATAGGCCACTCCCAGAGATTTTCTAAAGACCGGTTGGAGTCAACCTTTACAAGATCTTATGAGCTGACACTGCGCTTGCAGATCCGTGATCTTCCCTCTAATACCTTAATCCTTTCCACTCCCAGGCTGTTATGTAGCATCGATAAATTTTTAATGAATTATAGTATCTTGCGTTTCTAGAATATGTTTCATTCATTCGTGATTCAAACATTTTAGTAACAAAAATCTTTTCTGTTTTAAAATTTTCCGCAAAAAGAAGTATTACACCATGTCGAATATCACTCGACTGTGGAACTTGTGGAACAAAATCAGTGTCGAGTGTCACTCGACATTGGAGTGGAAAGGGTTAAGACCCATCTGTAAATGAAATACCTAGGTCTTAATAATGAACGTCGATTCTAGAAGACATTTACAAGTAATTCCTACGAGTAAATAGGCACATTGTGGCGATCTCTGAGGGAGGCATATGCCTTGCAGTGGGTGATGAAAGACACGCACCTTCCATGAGCACCCTCCATGGCTCGGGGCACGTGCTGGGTATGGGCAGCGTGAGCTTGTTGACCGCGACTCCGTAGGCGACCGCCAGCGCGTCGATGCCCTTATACGGCGTCTCCCCTGTGAGAAGCTCCCACAGCAGCACGCCGTACGACCACACGTCCGATGCGTGCGAGAATGTCGAGTTTTTTATCACCTGGAAGTAAAGTTTATATTTTCTTTACTCACTTTTCGTTATTCCTGCCATAATTTGAAAATATTTAACCCTTCTTTGCATGATTTTTACTATTTTTTTTTAAATTAATCAGGGTGATGTAATTAATGCTCTAGGTTAAAGGAAAAATATTTAAAAAAATCCTAGTGTAAATAAAAATATGTATTATGTTAAAAACAATATGATGGAAATTTCCATCATCATGCAAAGAAGCATACAATATAATTTAAAAATGTTCAACCTTGTTGATAGGATAATTAGAAGTTAACAATACTTGTATTTTTATTTTATTTTATTACCATGTACTTTTAATGAAATAATAAAATGTATATTTAACTTACCTATACTAAGACTATGCCTAATCTAATTGCAAAATAAAACCATATTCGAGAGTTCGCTAATAAAATGCGACATTACTGGGTTAATTAAACAAATCCAATTCCGTTTAATTACCAGCTAAATACACATTTTGATATTTCATTTAGATCTGTCAGAGAACAAGGTATATATTTATTATCTTCGATCTCGCATAGCTCGGCGTACAGTGGCGTGCATAAACGTCGCGGTATCGAACGACCTTTCATCGTTTGCGTGGTGTATTTAATTAAATCTACAGGGTGATCATGGTCTCCCCTACATTGGAACTGCAGGAATTTGACATTGCTAGGACGTTTAAAAAACAAGACCACTTAAAAGATATAAAAAGAGTTATGTTTAGTTTAAATTAAGATTTATGCTACGCAATTTATTCATTAAAATTTAATCATCTATTGAACAGATTAAAAAAGAACTTGGTTAACACAATATCACTAACACAAGTATTCATATAATTTATTATGTATTAACAAAAAAAAGAAGAGAAATATATATTGTGATTGTAACAAAGGCGATGAAAAATTACACGGTTATTGGTTATAGGTGTAAAAGTTTTAAAAGGGTGGATGTGTCAGCAAAATGCTACAGTGTTTTTACTATATATATATATATATATATATATATATACATACTATATACTATAATATACACGGTGATATATCTATTTATATCACCGTGTATATTATTATGAAACTCTATTGAAATGCAACAGACAAATAACTTTTCACAGTACAAAGTTTGCAGGGACAGATAATGAACAAAAATAATTTTGATACGTAACAATCCGAACTTTTAAACCTTTGTTATTTACTATTTTCGACACCATTAATTTTTGGATAGATACCATATAGTAATTGACGGTAAATAAGCTGTACATTCACCCTTTGATGCTTTTATACACATAACCAATCACCCTGTACGTAGAGTGCGAATATAGTAAAAACCTGCTTACTGTGCGCTCCAACTTACGCCGGCAACCGTGGGAAACCGATAGAAACGAATCTAATACAAGTTTGATTAATTGGATTATAAACTTGTTCGCACAGTGCCGCAGAGTTGTCGTCGCGTTTATTATTGGAGATTAGGCACGGCCGTGTTTAATCTATTTTTTTACTTCGACATAATATCATCGTTTATATAACTTACAAAATATAAAATAATCACATAAAACAGTCTTATCCACAGGGGGCAATTCGAAAATGGTCTCGACACGTGTTCAACTCTATCGCTTTAATATAAAAAATATATACCCGGCGATAAATATTGAACATCGACCTACACTACCTATGTGACATTTTGTCAGTCGTATTTCGTGCGACAGAGATAACGCTCTACTAAGACGAAATTAGCCGACTGTCTCTTTTCAAAGATCGATGTGCAATATTTATTGCCGGGTACTGTATGTTACATAGGGAGGGCGTAAGAATTTTAAAAAGGTTAAGATGAAGCATGACAGTTAAAAGGTGTAAAAATACTGGCCTAGTGTAAGAAAAGGACCAATATTTAGCCACCTCCGCACATGCAGTGGTAGTCATGCAATAAAATGCACCGCCCGCCAGCCCGCTGATAAATGCGTATGCGGCAAACAATGCGAATCACAACCGCCACCGCCAAATCACTCAACACATGTTTTACCCCTCCACGGGGCATGTTCAGGAGATATGTCACACCGATTAGTGCTAAACCCAGAGTGGCCTGACTACCACTGCATGTGCGGAGTAGCTAAATATTGGTCCTTTTCTTACTTAGGATGGACTTCCGCGAGGTAACGCCTGATTCCATTAAATACTGGCCTAGTGTGTGTTTTAAACTCAAAAGTCGAAAACAAATCTGGGCTAATTTAAATTGTATTTTTATTAATATACGAAAAAGATTCCGATTGAATTGTATACCGCATTGAATTTCTATTTTTCTATATAATCTTATATTAGGGGTACCGGAAAGTAATGTCGTTTCTGTCGACATATTTTATAGAAAAACCGATTGACTTTTACTGCTCCGGCATTGATTTGTATACTAGATGACAAAAGGTTGTTGATAACGAAGGTGAATATATTGTTGATTACAAATAAAAACTTGTTGAAAATGTAGTTATGTTAATTTAACTTAAGAAAGCGACATTACTTTGCGGTTTTACCAATATATAGTTCAGCAATGGACAGCTGGTACTACATATTATTGGTTTACGTTAGTGTTTTTTTTATGACCCCCGCTATTGGGGGCCTCTCGTACCCCTATTTGTGGTGGGATGGGGACTTTATTAGCATTTAATTTTTTTACATTATCTTTTATTTTCTCTCTTTTTTCATTCTTCACATTCTCTTTCGGTCCGTTTTCTATCTTTCATGCTACATTTCTACTTTCTTAACCTTTTGCTCTGTTCGTCTATCATTCTTCCCTTTTTCTTTTTACATTTTTCGATTTGTATTTTTATTTTACATTGTTACTTATTCTATAATTATTTTCTATCACAGTTTTGTTTCTGATTACATTTTTAATCTATTTATCTTTCATACTCTGTTTGCTTTATTTCTTTCTATCGCCCTTTTGGCGATCTCTTTACAAAGGGATATGAATGCCTGTTTGTCATCTCCGCCTATCAGGGAGGGTATTGTCTTCTCCCTGATTTCAATACGTTAGTGTTTGTAAGATAACGTTGCTTTACATTAAAACTATCTATAAATAAAGTGGACATTCTAAAATACTCTGTGATCAAAAAGTAAGATGAAAATTGTCATTTAAAACTCCCGGCCATTAGGAGGACAAGTAATTTTTTTTCCTATGTTGGTAGAACTGACTATAATATTTAAGCCCAATCCATAATAAATAATATTTTGTGTCTCAAACAAGTGCACGTCAAGTCTCGATTGGTCGATGTCATACTGCATTGGTTCTTCGCGACTTTTTTTACCAAAAACTACAAATATCGTTCCACAACCACCGTATTCGTCTTGTTTGGCTCCGTGCGACATCTGGCTATTAGTAAACTCTAAAGGCCAATTCGGGGACACTGTTTTGACACGATTGATGGTATACAGGAAAAGATTATTTCAAAGTGTTTTATAACTGGAAAATGCGTTGGCAAAAGTGCGTTTTATCGAACGGGGACTATTTCCAACTGGATGAATTTGATTTGGAAAAATTAATAAAGATATTACATTTTGCAAACAAATTCACGCCATTTTTGATCACACTATTTATTATATTTAACATATATTTTTTTCTATAGCACTGATAGTCCGCTATTAAGTATTTTGGTGTAACACATTATTCGTTGAAGACGCATTAATAAAGTCAAAACAAATATCCTTGAGAAGTAATCGGCGAACGGTCTCTTTCGCAAAAGATAATCAATGATCGACGACCCGAGCTTACTTTGTTCCGTTTTAAAGAACAACTGTATTAGCTTAATTATAAATACTTTACTAGTCACCTTGAAATGCGGAGAATGTCGACCGTTGTTCGATAAATTTTATATCATAAACTGTATAAAACATATTCCTATAGACATATGTACATAACATGATAAAGAAATCTAAAGTAGAATTATAGACAGACTTGAGATTCATCAACGTCATACGTATATCGATAAATTTTCATGTAGACCAGAGTTCCCCAAACTTTTTTGTGTCGTAGATCCCTTGCCATGTTTTTCCGTGTCGGGTAGACCCCCTACTTACCTGATATTGATTTCCTGTAAATTTCTAACTGTAGTGAAGTTTAGTGTTAAAAACTTAAAGTAAAAACACATTTTAATTTATACGTTTATTAATTGAATTTAAATTAAAACTACTCAAAATACTACTTCTAGGTACTTTTATAAATAACGTAAATGTTTTGATATTATAAGATAGTATGATGTAAGTAAATAGGTACTGTCAGTGTATATGTTGAGATCCACTATCCTGGAGCCCATTTTCATTTCATGGACCCCCAAATTTTATTTCGCTGACGTAGACCCCTTGCAGGTTGTCATAGACCCCTAGGGGTCGATATAGACCACTTTGAGAATCACTGATGTAGACAATGAGGGTTATACGCGTCATTTTATAATAACATCTGTTTTTGATCTTAGATCGTTGTCTTCTATGTTATATATAACTCGAGAAAAAAGTCCACAGAGCAATTTGATTGAAATGATTCTAGCCGAGTTTTTTCAGCCGAAAGATACACCTTTTAGTGCTCATCAAAATGTTATAGCGGTAAATGTCTTACATGAAATAATTCTGGTATACAGCGTGATTGGTTATACGTGTAAAATCATATAAGTACCTATTTCCAATAATCTGTATTTGTAATTATTTTTTTTATCGTAATGCAACAGGCCAATAAATTCTGGCGGTACAATGTCTATAGGGACAGATAGCAATCATTATATTATTTTAATATATAGTAATTGTAATATGTCTGCCATTGTAATATTATTTATTATTTTTGAAACTATTGAATTTTTGATAAGGCATGTTAATTGGCTGAAAATGTATACATAAATCCCTATAAAGCCTTGCAAGGTTCATCGGCATGTTTTTATTTCACATTAGGGGCATATATTTACCTCGGGTGGCATCCAGGCGTAGGTCCCCGCTGCCGACATCCTCGTGGTCTTGTAGACCTCGCGCGCGAGCCCAAAGTCCGTGATCTTCAAGGTTTTGTCCTCCAGCGTGTCATCAGGTAATATCGCCTCGCTCAGCAACACTGGAACCATATATTTAATATTAACATTACTTCATCTTTCTCCGCTTAGCTGTTCTACGACTTATTCGTGTCTTTGAGGAGGACTTTCATCTTCTACCATCTACCCAGATAAGTAAAACATAACGAGTTAAAATAACAGTATATATATATATATATATATATATATATATATGTATATATAAAAGGAAATATTTTTTTTTAAATTGAATCGACAACATGATACGACATGTAAACTCAGAAGTAAGCAAGTTAAACACAAGGTACAAAGTTGATATATAGTGAATAGAAATCAAAGAGGACACTGAGTCTATATACCAGCGGGAATTAAATTAAAAAAATATATGAACACTGAAATCTACAATGTGTGGCTTGCACTGACGCGCCTTATAAAAATGCACATGGAGGCTTCGATCTAGAAGGGAAATCCTTTTCGAATCGAAACGAGTAGAATTATATTACTTAATTATTTACATTTTTATGTGTATGCGTCTAAGTATATATTATATATGTATATATATAATACACCAACTGATATACAAACATATGTTATATATATGAGACGTTACACACTTATGACAATTCTTCCGCCAACAAGACTCGAACCTTTTTAAACATGCACCGGTTTGCTGACTCTCTAATTCCGAGGAAGATTATTGCAAAGCAAAACATTTTTGACAAGAAAAGAAGAATGAAAGAAGTTACATTTGTGCGAAAGACAATTTAATAAAAGAAGTGATTTTTACTATCTATCCATTTTGAGTTTGAGAAGATGCATCATTACTTTTACATATAGAAATAGATGAACAAATAATACGAATGGAACGGACGATAGACCGTATACAGTGCAGCAAGTTCGATAATTAATAAGCCTTCGGATGTAGGCTGGGTCGTTACGTCAATCATAAAAAAGTGGCATTGGCACACGAAAGTACGCGTGGGCGGGCACGTGGGCGGGCGCGGCGTGTGACCCGGCGAGGGTGTCGGCCGAGGACGTTGGCTATACTTAATTACAGTAATGTATGTGCCATTCAAGTTTACAATTATGTGAATTTAAAAGGTTTCTCAGATGATACGTTCATTAATAACCTGTGTCTTGGGTATGTATTCGGTAGATAATTGTATTTTAATGTCTACCTTTAGCTGTTACATTCATTTTATTTCAAAATTTGCCCCGTCAGACTATTTTGATCGTACCGTTAAAAGTTAACATTGTATTCTTATAAAATAAGTAAATAAGACATTCTCAATGATCTTTTTACTTAAACACTTATTACACAATGGTGAACTTAATGCTGAAGACATTTTAATTTATTAAACATTTAACGTCTTAATAATAACGAACTCTTCCTACAATAAGTTTTTTTTAAATTTACACCGCAAAATTTTAATAGTGATTATATTATCATTTTAATAATTCATGATACACAATATATTTTATTTGTGAAATATCTGAGAGCAAGGAATCAGCTTTACCTTTTAGGCTTTTATCATTATCTTTCCTCATAAAAATTACCCGTGACTTTTCTACGAAATTGTGAAAAAGAAATTAGTCGCACTGAAGGAGCGGTTCCCGAGTATTAAGTTTAGCAATACATTTGGCGTTTCGTTCTCTGTACATACGAGATGTTCACCTATATACTGACTCATCACTATATGTCTGGAACCATAATACTTCGAGACATTGAAATTTGGAAGGAATATTCCTTTCGCTGATTAGAGGTCAGCTAATTTATTTTTTAATTAAACTCCACTCTACAGGTAGTTCAGCTGGCTTTCATTGAGCTCGCGGAGGGGGGTGGGGGACAGCTATTTATTTAAATATTATTTTATTCGTTTATTTTTTAATGTTTAGACGTCATTATGTACAGTACTATTGTATGGTAATCTATATAAATTTAATTTAGATATTTCCTTGCTAAATAATGTTGTATATACGAGCTACTTATATATGAACAACTATGGAAGTCTAGTGGAAAATATCCGCCCAACCCTTTTCCGAGTATTGAAGAAAATCGATTGTTATTGAGGTCGATTCGGACATTGCGGTGGCCAACTCTAAAACTAAAACGTGATTTACGGAATAAAAACAAAGAAATTGTTATAGTTAAGGTATGAGAAGAAAGAATGGTATCGAATAAAAGGAAAAATTGATATGAAAGGGAAAGAAAGAAGAATTACATGAAAAAATGATTAAATAAAAACAATGTCCTTGTCCCACAATAGGTAGGAGAATGTGGACCTCCATAGCGAGAGCCATTAAAAAAAAAAGTGATGCACAAACGTCTAAACTTTGTAAATTCTAAATAAAGCTTTAAGTATTATGTTCATATACGTAATATTAGGTCGTATTGAATAATAAGGAACTTTAGAGTTGGTATGTGACGTTTTAGAATATACAGAAACAATATACTAAAAAATTACAAAAGATTACATGTTGCTCCAAATATTAACAGATTAATATTTGAGCAAGAATTAATTAATTTTCTTGTAGGGATCGCACATACGCTAGATCAGTGATTCCCAAAGTGGTCTATATCGACCCCTAGGGGTCTATGACAACCTGCAAGGGGTCTACGTCAGCGAAAAAAAATTTGGGGGTCCATGAAATGAAAATCCATGATATCGTGTCGACGAGATCCACTATCTCGTCGACACGATATCTACGATATCTACGATACTATCTTATTATATCAAAATATTTACATTTATAAAAGTACCTATGAAGTAAAAAAAATATTATGTATGTTTATAAAATTGTGTAAGTTGCAGGATGTTGGTATTCGCTTTGTTGTCGCAATACATTACATTATTTATAAAAGTACCTATGAAATAAAAAAAAATTGTTTATTTAATGTTACGTATATTTAACATAACAGATACAAAATTTTATTTTGAGTAGTTTTAATTTAAATTAAATTAATAATTGTATAAATTAACATGTGTTTTTACTTTAATTTTTTAACACTAAACTTCACTACAGTTAGAAATTTATAGGAAATCAATATCAGGTAAGTAGGGGGTCTACCCAACACGGAAAAACATAGCAAGGGGTCTACGACACGAAAAAGTTTGGGGACCTCTGCGCTAGATGTACTCCGCTTCAAACCTGTTCTATTGGAAATCTATGGTGGAATCCTATATCCAAGAATGACCTTCCTATGGCTAAATGATGAGATATACATCAGCGTGATCACATTGTAAGGTCAGTACATTCTTAAAACTTATTAATCGATTGTATACAAATATTTATGTCTTGTTACAAGGAATAACGAAAACTAACAAAACAGAACGAAGAGTCAAAAGTGTAGATACACAAGATTGCACGTAAATATTTTCTATCGGAGGTAAAACTAATACTAAAATCGTATTAGTGACGTCAGAGCTACTGCCTCTCTAGTAGCGATCAGAGTGCCTTCGCTTCTTTTCTATAATCTTTCCATTTTATTAGCAAAGCCTTAGAGATTTATATCCGTACGTTTAGTACTTTTTTGTGAATTGTTATTGTGATAATTTTACTTGTCACTTTACACACACTGCATTCATTTTGTGAAAATGAAATAGATTCATATAGAACAGGACGAAATTAGTGCCTTATTGGCTATAGAAAGGAGTAATTGTACTAAAATTAATTACTAATACCAGATTTACCATTAACCGCGTATTCACAATAGGAAGAAGATAAACATGAGAAGAATTCGAATTAAAGTAATATAAAAATTATTTGCTTGAAAACGTGTGTAACCGAAAATCAAAAAACCAGTGAAGAATAGAATATTCAGTCTTAAAGCCATAGGTCCTTGCGCTGAGAAAAAGCTAGTCCTTAAAAAACTAACCAGTATTTAAAAACAAAAACCTACTTATTACGCGGTCTGTACGTAAAACGAGGACGCATCAACCAACGGGTAATTCTAAAAACAGAAAAAAAGTCGGACCCGGCGCGACCTTCGAAAAGCACCGGCGCGTATTTCCCGTAACGTAACGCAAACGTGACCTGTGAACGTAAACGCAAACGGTCCGTGCGCCGGCGCAGCGTAGCTACGTAAAATCAAAACGACGACGTTTAGATGTTTTTTTGTGGTTGACGATTCTTGGAAAATAAACTGTCTTCGTTTACGACAACAATATAACGTGTTGACTATTTTACTTTGATTGAATGTTTTCTTCGCGAGGCATTTTTTACCAATCTAGTCTAGAGTGTTGATAATTATATATTATATAATACACAATTCATCTAAGTTGTGCTTTCATCGCATTTTCATAGATAACTAAAGATGTCTACCTCCTAATAATTATCGCAAAATAAATCAAAATTCATTATTTTCTTAAATCTTTATTTATTAATTAAGTGTTTTATGCATAGATATGCCATAATTTACGTCTTAAGTCACCAAAAAAAAAGATTCGTAGAACAAATTTGCTTCTTCCTTACATGGTTGCTTGAGTATACAAGTACCAATGTCATGTTGGTCTAAAGACAGTTTTTTTCTTAAGTCCAGTCTGAGCACCTTCCATTAAAAAATAAAATTTATTTATTCAACATTGGAACTTTAAACAGAAATCTTACGAATCGTCATTTTATTATTAATTTATTTTTTTATCTATTTTATTTTTTATTCTGCTCTGCTTCGCAAGGTATTATAGTTTTGGTTTAAAAACAGAAGGAAAACTCCACTCCATTTTGATATGATAGGTATCTTCCACTACAATGCAATTTACACTATAAGGGAAGGTTTCTTTTTTTTAAACGGTTTTATTTACTTCGACCCGTACGGAATTTATTTGGGTCAAAATTAAAAATTGAAATTTAAGCACCTTCCCGTTGTCAGATTGATCTGAAATTTGGTACACACATTTAATTTAGATGACAATACAATATAATAAAATCAATAACATTATAAATCTAAGATGGCCGCCGATACAAAATGGCGGATTGCATATTTTTCCTTAACCCCCTCAATATGGGTATCAAATGAAAAGGCTACACTAGTTAAACACGATGAATATGTCAAAATTTAAAATTCAAGATGGACTCCGTTCCAATATGGCGGACTAGGTACATATTTTTCCACAACCACCACAATATGGGTATCAAAAAACCGTTTAACTTAAAAGTTTTTTAAATGTATTTATTTCCTTGTAGTTTCATTTTTTTTTCACACGTTCCTCTTTCATCTCTCACAATCTTTCATTCCTTTTCATTCCATTACCATTCATATATCACTTCTTTTCCTTCATCATTTTCTCCTGGACTGTTTTTTCATTTTAATTCTTTTATGTTATTATATCACAACTTTTATTGCTTATTTCTTTATCACAGATGTAGTTAGAAGGTTCTATATATACGTATGTCTCTGAACAACATTTACAGCTCAATCTCCAACCGGGGCAGTTGCGGCGCACGGGCCGGTCCATACAGACGTCAATCACGTCAATAAGGAGACGCGCGCTTGCGACGCCCGGCCCTAATGAGTCCAGAGAACACGTTAAGCTAACTGTAGACGGAACAAATGGCGCCTCTATTATATTTATCGACGTTCGTTACAACTATTTATTTAATCTATGTAACGTACCTTCTCAACTTCATTCGATTCGTTTCGTTTTCCTTTTATAATATTTATAATTACGCGCCTCTGTGAATTTATCGACGTTCAATATAACTATTTATTCAATCTATGTAACGTACCTTCTCAACTTCATTTGATTCGTTTCGTTTTCCTTTTATAATATTTATAATTACGCGCCTCTGTGAATTTATCGACGTTCAATATAACTATTTATTCAATCTATGTAACGTACCTTCTCAACTTCATTTGATTCGTTTCGTTTTCCTTTTATAATATTTATAATTACGCGCCTCTGTGAATTTATCGACGTTCAATATAACTATTTATTCAATCTATGTAACGTACCTTCTCAACTTCATTTGATTCGTTTCGTTTTCCTTTTATAATATTTATAATTACGCGCCTCTGTGAATTTATCGACGTTCAATATAACTATTTATTTAATCTATGTAACGTACCTTCTCAACTTCATTTGATTCGTTTCGTTTTCCTTTTATAATATTTATAATTACGCGCCTCTGTGAATTTATCGACGTTCAATATAACTATTTATTCAATCTATGTAACGTACCTTCTCAACTTCATTTGATTCGTTTCGTTTTCCTTTTATAATATTTATAATTACGCGCCTCTGTGAATTTATCGACGTTCGTTACAACTATTTATTCAATCTATGAAACGTACCTTCTCAACTTCATTTGATTTGTTTCGTTTTCCTTTTATAATATTTGTCATCATTTATCGAGTTTATCTTCTTAGCAACAATAGAATATAAGCTGTCTCTATCCTTGCTCTTTCACTAGTCAGGTTGTGGCTGTGAATTCAAATCTCTTTCTTTTCATTATTTTACTAACATGTTTACAATCACCTATTAGTTTTTATATTACGATTATATTATATCCTAATGGTTGCTTCTCAGAGTATGTGAGATCACGTGAAGTAAGTTAAAAGACCGAATGAATGAGTCAAAGATGGCTGAAAGAATAAATAAATAAAAAGAAGGATGTGAAAAAAATAATAATTGTAAATTGTAAGTTCCCTGACCCTAAACGAGATAGGGGAGAACGAGAGGGGCCCAATATGAAATATCCCTGTGTAATCCATTTTAATTAATATAAACAAACTGTTTCAACAATAATGTATAAGTCATGTCGTTGTCGAGCCTTCTTTGTTAATGTCATTCTTATCGCGCGGTGCCCCTTTTAAACGTTTGTGTTGGGAAGCTACTAGCGCCATCTGTTGACGCCGGTCGAAACTATAAAGTTCCGACACAAGTATATGTGATTAAATGTCCACTGTATTTGAAAATAATAAAGTAGCTGCCGTCGACAGAGATACAAATAAATAATTTTGTAGTATTTGTCAATATCTATTCGTTTCCAACAAGGAAATCACAAGCCCCAAAGGCAATGGAAAGTAATGTTTTCTAACGCAAACTCAAGTTTTCATACAGCTCTATAAATAATGTTCGCGTGCTGTTTGTCCATAACGAACTGATTGTAGTTAAAAAGGAAATATTAGTTATTAAAGTCATGACCAAAAACGGACAGTTGTATATTAAAACGTTCGATAAGTCCGCGGCAAGCGTTCTGGCGCTCCTGTTGTTTCGTAAGTGATATTCTTGCTTATAAATTCCATTTAAATAGGAGTCTGATGTTTTTCTGTCCGTAGATTATATTGGCAAAATAATTTTACTATATATACTATAACATTCTAAGATTATTTAGTAATCCTGTTTTATATTCACAGCGTTCGCCAACACAAAATGTTATAAAGTTAATTTTAACTGTTTTGCTAAGAACCGCTTTTAAATTATCGAAACTTATTTAAAACTTTATTGTACACACTAGAATATATAGACATAATTGCATAATAGTGAAGACAACGTACAGAGGGTGGTCTTATCATACGATGCAATTTCTTCCAGACAAACATAGTATGGAAACTTTAGAAGAATATATAACGGGTAGTTAAGGTGTATATATATGTCATACATTGTCGCTTGAACGCGGGCGAAACTGTCTGTTGGTGACCGACTGGGGCATATAGAAAACCTCCATGTATCTTTAGTTGTTTTTTTATATTGATTTTGTATCGCTTGGCAGTTTTTCGATGATCGTTTTTGTTCTGTCAGTCTTAAGTATTATTTTACTTTTACCTAATTTTGAAAAAATATAATTATGCTACCACTAACAGTTTCGTTCATTTAATCCGTTTATACAGTCCACACGCTCGCCAACATCGACATTATTAATATTCTTTCGTTAATTATAATCAACATTCAATACAAAAAAAATTCCAGTAGAATCTCATATTGGGATTACAGCGTACCAATGTGTTGAGAGCACGCTCCGATGGTGTAAGCGACAACTGTCTGTGCCGTCGGCGCCACAAGCAACACTTTTTCAACATAATTTTTTTAATAATAAGGTGATAAAAAATATGTTTGTATTCTTCTCGTTATGACAAATACACGAAATTAGTAAGAAAATAAAATTAATAACACTATGTAAAAATACATATCACATCAATGCCTTGACGTATTTACTCGAAGGTACTGTACTTAGCGAAGCCTATTCGAAAGGATCAACATTTGTTTATTTACCGCGCAATAAATAATTCTTAACAATATCCACACCGACATGAATATAGTCATAATTTTTATTAACCAAATAGATAACTCAGTTGTATAAGAAAAACTCCAATTATACACAGTAAATACTTTTATTCCACTTTTAATACTCTTATAGGCCAACTAGCATAGTTTCCACTAGACAACTTATCAACTTCGTTAGTTATCGAACGAGTGACCGAGCTCCCGACTCAATAATCAAAACGCTGTTTCAACCCCGCCGCTCTCAATCCTTTGACTGGAAGTTGTCACAGAAGAGTGACGGGGTCGAGTAGTGTTGCCAATTCCCGTGTGGAGTTGCCAGACTATCCATCGGGCGCGTACCCCGGGTGGCGGATAGGGAAACGCCACCCAGATATGGGTGGTATCGGACATGTTCCGGCGTGGACCAAAACGGGCAGGGTTAGGGGCGTACCATCGGTTCTTTCCAGAACCGAGAAACGGCCAAGGACTGCACAGTCCCAGAGACGAGCCGCTCAGGCTTGAGGTAGCATCCCGTACCCTTCTTTAAGAGATGGGACAGAGGATGTAACCAGTGCGGTGATGTGCCAGGTGCACTCGGCTTCTGCCGACACCGGACAACCCGTAATCCCAGTAGGGACCGGGGGCTCCGTACCTGTACGGAGCTGCGAGGAAGAAAACCTCTTCAAAAATAACTGGAAGGGAAATGGCTGGAAGGAAGTTCAGTCACAAGCGCAAAAGAACCTCACCCTTAAAAGGAAAAAAATGGACGCAGTTAAAAAAACAATTTCCCCAGGGTGGTACTAGCGATGCTGGAGAATCCACCCCTGGGCTTTGCCCAGGCAGCCCCGCCGTATCTGGGGGGGGGGGGCAAAAACTTGCGTCGCGGCAACGCTTCAGCGTCTGCCGCTGGGCCGTTAACATCCGGGGCCCAAAATCAGGCCCGGTACGTGATAAGCGAGGGCAATCTATGCGCTCCGCCCGTTTGGCGATTAGTACGGTTGGAGAAAGCGAGGGCGGATCAGACGCCTCTCGCGCATCGGTCGGAATACTGGAAGATTTCCCCCACCGAAACAAAAAAAAAGTGTTGCCATTTAAGAATAATAAAACTACCTTTTATTAAATAATTACAGTTGAAACCAATAAATGCTTATTAAATTAGTTATTGGACATAAAGACGAGGCGCGTCGCACACTCAGTTCCCGACCGGGGCACGTCTGCCCGACTCATGAATAATTCAATGCAGCGCGCGGGAAATACACGCCGACAGGATATAGATCCGGTACCTCCGCGATAGACCGGCTCCGGCGCTGTCTTAACACACTCCTACAAATCTCTCATCGAGATACATTTACTCTATTCACCATCACAAATAAATAAATAAAAAAAAACTGTCCTTCGACACAACCAGCCGCGGAAAAGGTTCACAAAGTAAATTTAATATTTTCCTAAAATAATTCCGTCGTAGGTAACCTTGTATTACATATTGGAATCATAGGGTAGTTATATGTCAACCATCATCAAACAATCATTCGTAAAACTTATTAGGAAGTAAACTGACCACTAAAGTGATAGCCGACACAATTCGTGGCAGTAGATTAGAACAAAGGAGAATACAGCAAAGAAATATCTCTCAAACGCATAATGATGAAAAACTGCAACATACCACTTAAACGTAAAATGTACTACACTTAAAAAAGTAAATGTATATTAGTACATATCTGCAACGTAAGGTTTTCATTTATTAAATCAGTGTAAAAATTTTTATATATATACATACACTTATTTGTATTGTTCTCTGCATTATAGTGTATGTATCTGCAAGACATATGTTTTTTTAAACTAAAAAAAAGGGTTAAGAATAATGTTTGGTAGTACGTAAAAATTAGGTAGGTTCTTTTACAGCAATCAATTTTGATAATAAGTTTAATAGGCAGTAATAACTATGCTTTAATAAAAGATATCTTATGATACAGTTAGGGAATTAATTGTTTTAATTTCTGACATAAGAACATAAGTTCTTTATGCACTATTCATATCAGTGGCGCGTTTAAACTCACTTGATTTTAAATTGTCGATGTTATTATAGAGAATCACAATTTCTCTAATTATACTGTATTATAATAAATTTATATTTGGTGTACGTATTCTTCATTTTTAAATTTTTTAATCATAATGATAATTTTTTATCGAAAATGCGTGTTAGTAATAAATAAGCACAAATAATATTTCTTTATTCATTTTGGGAACAGTAATAGTTAGGTTAGGTTAGGTTAGGAACCAATAATTTTCTTCTAATTTACAAAGAGAATATAAATTTATTTAGTGAAGATTTTTTTACGTATACTGTTAAAGATGATATGATAAATTTTCTTGTAAGCCAATTCATTGCACTACCAAGTACCAATACAAATGAATCCATTGCGCCACCACGTACGTGTGCGTTCTATGAGCGGCCCTCGTAAAAACGGACCAACCGTCCGTTTGTAGCCGAGTGGTGTAAAACGATCGCTTGGTTCGAGGAACACCGCGCGTGTGCGGTGGGCAGCTGCTCAGGTATTCAGCCGCGGTCGGCGTCGGTGTCTTACAGGGCGAGCCCGGCTGGATAGCTCACCATAGTCCGCACACTTTTTTTTATTTAACCCTTAGTAGCCTGATTTACGAAAGTGACTTTTTTTTAATATTCATACTACTCATAGATAAAATAAAACAATAATGACATTAGATTTTTTTTTAATGTCGTTGGAAAGAATATTATACAACAGTAAAATACGTACAGCCAACCTATAAAAGAAACTAATAGTAATGTGAATATTCGGTTTAAAAGATTGGTATCTAAATAGAAACTCTAGGTTATTAAGGGTTAATTATACGTTACACAAAATAGCATATACTCAAAGTGCAGTTCAATTTTTTTTTAAATAAATTATGAGTTCTGGTTGTTTTGTTCAGAAAGCTTTCATTGCGAGATTAAAAAATAATGTTTACACTTATGATTTTATAGATGTTCAATAAAGACTTTCGTTTCGACCTCATCATTTCTGATTGGATTTCGCAGCGAAACTTCACATATAGCTCTCTCTTCTGCTCTCTAGCTGACTTTAAGCCTTCTTGTAAGGTCCGTCGTATGTAACTATATCTCAGATCTGTATGTCATCACCGGCATCACACATTGGTCAAAGACCTCTTCTGTCTTCAAACATTGAGGTGTTTCGGAGTTACCTAAATATCCAGTATATGCAATCAATTCATTACTCCCATAGCTAGTAATTGCAAGTCGTTACATCAGTGAATTGGTATATAAGGTGTCTGTAGGTTGTGACGATAAGGCAATTTCGATGCCATCTGCGGGCAATTAGGCGCCGGGCGCTTGCAAACGGCCGGAACGGGCCGGGCTCGCGCCGCTAATGGACCCGCTGGGGGTTGCACGGGCTGCCGGCTTATTGGCAACACGACCCCCGCGCCAATACCAACATACATTTATCTAACGCATTAGACAACGAACTGTCTGCATTATTATATTGGGAAGAAAATAGCTAGTATTGAATTTATTTCAATCGATAATAGGTTTAGGTTGTCTATCGTTCTTATGTCTATTCTAGAAAAAAATTTTGTTTTATTAATTTAATTAGAAAAGTGTATAAAGTCTTGTTTCGAGGCGTAAACTCTGCAAAAAACAAGATACGTACAGGATGTCTAAATACAAAAAACGTAAGTATTTATTAAAGTAATGACTGCATCTTAAAAATTTTAGGACTTGTACCTTTTGGCAACTGAAAGAGATTTTTTTTTAAAAATGTGGACTTATTTACAGTGGCTTCTGAAATTATTATACAATACATTCAGAAACTATTAAAAAAGGGCTGCCTAGCCTAGAGAAGAGTATCCGACGAGTAAATAATATAATAACTAAGAAGATTGTTATTTATACCATCAAAGTTTATAAAAAACAGAAAATATAAAAAATTGACTTAACCACACTGGCTTCTGGGCGGCTCAAATAATCCGTTATTTATTTTTGTCACTAGATTTTTGAATAAGTTATACCATATTCTAAGTAAGAAAAGGACCAATATTTAGCACGCACATGCAGTGGTAGTCGTGCAACAAAGTGCACCGCCCACCAGCCCTCTGATACATGCGTATGCGGCAAACAATGCGAATTACGCAACTGCCACCGTCAAATCACTCAACACGTATTTCACCCCTCCACGGGGCTTCTTCAGGAATTATGTTACACCGATTAGTGCTAAACAAAGAGTGCACACCATACCATATTCTATTATACCCTACCATACCATACTCTATTATATATCACGTTTGCTATGATAATGAACTGAAATGAAATTTGAAGCTTTATAAATGTATATGTTAAAAAATAGGATACGGTTCGTGAGAAATCAACATATATGATGTCATATAACAGTTGCGGAGTGGAATAATTTTAAATTATATCACGAATGTAATTTAAAAAAATTAAGAAGGAAATGTTATAATTAATTCCAATAAACCAGTCTAATTACCGCGACTTATAAATGTCACATTATAAAGGTCGATCGCGAACGACTCGACACACACCGGCATCGTGTCGTCGGGTATGCATAAGATGCAAATACATTTTTTAAATAAAATACATTTAAAAAACTTTTAAGTTAAACGGTTTTTTGATACCCATATTGTGGTGGTTGTGGAAAAATATGCACCTAGTCCGCCTTATTGAAACGGCCTCCATCTTGAATTTTAAATTTTGACATAATCATCGTGTTTTACTAGTGTAGCCTTTTCATTTGATACCCATATTGAGGGGGTTAAGGAAAAATATGTAATACGCCATTTTGTATCGGCGGCCATCTTAGATTTATAATGTTATTGATTTTATTATATTGTATTGTCATCTTAATAAAATGTGTGTACCAAATTTCAGATCAATCTGACAACGGGAAGGTGCTTAAATTTCAATTTCTAATTTTGACCCAAATAAATAAACAAATAAATTCCGTACGGGTCGAACTAAATAAAACCGTTTAAAAATACTTTACCGCTCAAACTATTTGATTTTTCACATGTGTTATATATCATTGCATACCATTACAACATAGTAAATATATATGTAAAAACTTTAAAGTGGTAAATGTGAAGATTGTTTGAGGTGATTTAATATATGATTTCATATATAACAAATAAAGTAATGATAGTGTTATATATAATAATAATTGTTTGCTGTTTCTGCAGACTTTATTGTAAGAATTGACCCCACGCATTCCAATAAAGTTTCGCATTGTTAACTTTATATAGGGTGCTTGGAAATTAGTGTAAAATCATTATAACTTTTTTTACTGATTTTAAAGCATTTACATCTAAAACTAATCATCATGTAGGTCTTACTTGCAATTGGTCTAAACACACCTTTTTATATAAAGCGGCACCGTGTAATTAATTTTTCTTAACCATTGAAGTGTTTTTAGAATGTCTCAAATCTATATATATATAATGAATGTATATCTGTCTGTGCTCGATATATTTAAAAACCATACATCCAATAGCTGTGAAAATTTGGTAAATTGTTAGGTTTAGCTCTAGTTTTTTTTTAAATATCGGTTTCGGTATCAAAACTTATTTTAGCGACAATATTTAATAAGATACATAACATAGCAACACGTAAACGAGTACACATAGCATTACGTAACATGATATAAATTCTCTGTTCCAGTAGACTTAGTATCAAATAAATTAAAAAATATATTGCATAAATAAATTTTCCATTTTGTTCAAGAGTGTAATGACCATCATTTGATGTTATTATATTTTAATAACAAATACAATAAAATTTAATCTAATATAAATCAAATTGACTTAAAGATATAAATAGTAAAAATAAATTGCGACAATAAACAAGAATACGCTTTCCATTCAGACATGTTTATGTATTATACTATATCATAATAAATCGCCGTTGGCAGCGATCGCACGGATTAATTCAGTCCGCCCCGACGACGCAGTTCATTCGAGGGGAGGGTCCCGTCTTGCCGGGAGGTGTCTGTGTAACAACTTCACTTGAGGGAGGACCGTCTGGACTTATACACTGGGTTGTTGAATTTAATGTATTCCGACATAAAATTATATATTAAAATAGACTTTTTTTTATGTGAACAAGAAGTTTTATATTTTTCAAATTATATATTGATCGATACTTATTGTAAGGTTTTGAAACGGAGACCAGGAACTGGCGGTGATGACCTTGTTAAGATCATCAGAAGCAGCTGATTCCTACAGATCTTATTGGAAATCAATGTGTGGAAGGGGGGGGGGGGTTAGTTTTCACAATTACGTCCATCAGTGGATATCTTTCGCCTGCAAACGTGTCCGGATTTAAAAAGAGCCCACAGCAAAAATTGTCGTGTTTTGCAAGTGATCCCTGTAAACCAGAGCTTCCCAACGTGGTGCAAAATTAATCCGTAATTTCAAGCAGGTATATATATATATATATATATATATATATATATATATATATATATATATATATGTATGTGTTTGTGTCTCCAAATATTTACTCTTTCTTCTTTCTTCACCTCCGCGTATACGAATGCGTCGAGAAGAGGTGGGGAACAATATAAAAACTTCTTTTGAAAAAGCTAAGAATATTTCATTATTTCTACCATATTCTGAGAGCCGATAGTCTAAAGAATTTTTGTCACTAAGAATAAATATTCTTTCAAAAACTATCTCAAGTTATCAAGCAATTTAAGTTGTTGGACAGAGAGATAATAAAATACCATCGCAATCTGCAAAAGTAGTTGTAAAATAGAAACAAGATTAACTCCGTCAAGTAAAGAGAATGCAACAACAGAAGTATACAACATCGAATAAAGCTGCGACTAAAATCCGCACTTTGAACAAGTGGCACTCGACAAACGACCTCTTACAGTTGAAAAATTCGGTCAAGCATCTAATGACCGTTTAGAAAACTAATAACGTGGTTTGAAACGCTCAGCTAAAAATTTCTAGTTCAATCTTTGTGCAGCGTTTCATTTGATATCAGCTAACATATTTAGTTCAAGTGTTCTGAACGTGGAACACTCGCTTCACCGCTGAATATCGTGTCCGTCTCACAAGCTATCCTTTGCTCTCCACAGAGCAGTAGTAATGGAGGGTCCAGTTACTGATATAACTTGATCAGTACCGTTTACTTTTCTTAATAGTTTGTCGAAGTCTTGTACTATGACATTGATAAGTGATAAACAAAGCACGGTGAAAAAATATTCAATTTTTAAACGGTGTTATTTAGTTCGACCCGTACGGAATTTGTTTATTTGGGTCAAAATTAGAAATTGAAATTTAAGCACCTTCCCGTTGTCAGATTGATCTGAAATTTGGTACACACATTTAATTTAGAAGACAATACAATATAATATAATCAATAACATTATAAATCTAAGATGGCCGCCGATACAAAATGGCGGATTACATATTTCTCTTTAACCCTCTCAATATGGGGTATCAAATGAAAGGGCTACATTAGTAAAACACGATGATTATGTCAAAATTTAAAATTCTAGATGGACGCCGTTCCAATATGGCGGACTAGATACATATTTTTTCACAACCACCACAATATGGGTATCAAAAAACCGTTTAATTTAAAAGTTTTTAAAATGTATTTATTTTCAAAAGCAAAACATTTTAAATGCTCGAGTAAAATTTCCACCAATGACAGTGTGATTTTCTCTAATAGTATTGATTTATACGATCACATGTATAACTTGGTTTTGATGTCATTTTTGGGTCTGAAATAATTTTTTAAATTAAAAAAATACGATCTGTACTCCACCACAAGTAAATGTTTTATATTTTTTGGTCTCAAGTGATGTAGATTTTATTATGGTATCATATTATCATTTTTAATAACTAATTCCAATTTGTATCGTTAGAGTATTTGGTTAAAATGTGTTTTTTCGCGTTAAGTAAGCGCAGACAGTTGAGAGAAGGGTTGCCACTATTTGATACATATTTTTCTTATCCTATGTCACTATTGTCATTTATTATATACAGTTTTTCTGGGTAAATGTAGCTAAACTTTCCACACAACCACACACACACACACTCACACATATATATATATATATATATATATATATATATATATACACAAAACAATTTAAATTTACTAAATCTTGCCTTCACTTTTACATGTTTTTTAGAAGTCAGTACGCAACTCTTTAAAGGAAATCCTTTTTAAAAAACCAATTAAGTAATTTAAAAAATAAAATAAAATGTTATGTGTCACGAAAAAGGTTTTAATTGAAAAAGAATTATAAAGTAGAAACACGAGCATTTGGTACGGATGATGGCAGGAAACTGATTGGGCGGAGTGGTTGCATCATTCAAGAGAAGGTAGGAAATCAAATCCGCGGCCATATAAGCTAGTGTTTTAACCACCAAGTCACCAGTGTTCGAAAAACAAAACTGTAAATATCACATATTCTCTTAACAGTAAAATTTTCGTAGCAGCACTGTTTACGAGGAAATAAATTTTAAATATAAGTCACGTAGAAAAGAGAACTTCCATTTCTCCGGCGCAGCAATAAAACATACAACTTCGAACCGTACAGAGTAATGTCGGAATAAATAAGGAATGACCCCCCCCCCCCCACGCCAAACATTTCACATGCGACGAGTTTATATGTTTATTTGTAACCGGTACTTCGATAGAATAAAATATAAAGGTATGTATAGGATGAGCACAGTTTTACGCTTGATTAAGAATCAATATTGCAGGGGGTGAGTGCGCATTTTACGATAGGTGGATGCCGCAAAAATTTACATTCACATATCTCGTTTTATTGCAGCAAAATGTTGGACTACCCTGCGTCTCTATATGTTTTATTCAAGACGAATACTGTAACATTTTTATTGATTACAGGGTGCTTGGGTAAACATGATATCTATGATTCAGTTTGTACATTTACAGGGTGTTTTGTTATATATATAATCGCTCTGAAAATATCCGATACCCCACTTTGGTATAATGTACTACCATGAATTGTATTTCACTTTTACTACTGCCCTCTCTTTACCGCCGCACTGCTCTATATCCCGCTGGAGACATTGAAAAAAGTGATCACCAAGAAACCCAGTGAGTTTTTTCTGGACTCCTTACAAATTATCGCGATCTATGAACTTTCGTTAATTAGTTCAAGAAAATCATTATGAGGGAAGTGATCGAATTGATTCTGGTTTCTTTAAAATTGGTCTCTTCTGGTATTGATGATGAAGGATAATGAAAACTTACATAATCATGTGACTCCTGAATTAGTTAAGTTACTTAAGTTATTCCTCTACTACTTCTGACCCTGATTTTAACTACCTGGTGATGAAAAAATTCACCACGGTGATTACTGTAAAATGGCCATTTGCTTTTTACCTACAATGTATTAAAAGGTTTTCCTGTATAACATTTGTGAAGAATCTATACTTAAATATTATCCCAATAATAACTAATATTTCAGATGTAAAATCAAATAGCATAAAACCTTTTTGTGTGCCAAAAGTATTTGAAAATTAAATAAAAAAAACCTTTAATTTATCGTCGAGCGGGGTTGCTTGAGAGGCAGCCAACTTAATTCTGATTGTAGACGGAGGCCATTGGAACGATTTACATAGTAAGTGGTATACGTAGACACGCATACCAGACGAGAGGTTACTAATCTTAATTTAAAATACAATTTAATATAAAAGAAAATTAAATATGTATTTATACATTAAATTAGCAAGGCTCAAGAAATAGTGGAGATAAAATAAATGGATTCGGTTTGTATAAATATTGATAATAATCCGTAGGAACAAAATTGTATGGTCAAATTTACAAATCAATCTACACAAAATTTTGCCATCCTGTATATTTTACAACACGTTTGGCGCATAGGGTAAGGAGTTTTATTTCAATCCACGTTCAAACTTAATACTTCTGTAATAACAAAATTTAAATGTAAATGCATATACATAATGCATGTAATTTTAGGAGAACTCAATGTAATCCTAATTTATAAATTGGACTCTTCTGGATTTTTTTCGTGATCAAGTGATAATTCAAATTAGAGAATAATATGTATAAGATATAAAATTGATATTTACATTTTAAGATATAATACACATACAACATAATTTCATCTCATGTGTAGTTGAACCAATCCGTACTAACACTAACTTCGTAAATGAACATTTAATAGTATATGTCAGAGTTCTCCAAATTTTTTGTGTCGTAGACCCCTTGCCATGTTTTTCTGTGTTGGGTAGACCCCCTACTTACCTGATATTGTTAAGTTTAGTGTTAAAAACTTAAAGTAAAAACACATGTTAATATATACATTTATTAATTGAATTTAAATTAAAACTACTCAAAATACTACTTCTAGGTACTTTTATAAATAATGTAAATGTTTTTATATTATAAGATAGTATGATGTAAGTAAATAGGTACTAACAGTGTATGTGTTGAGATCCACTATCGTGGGCCCCCATTTTCATTTCATGGACCCCCGAATTTTTTTTCGCTGACGTAGACCCCTTGCAGGTTGTCATAGATCCCTAGGGGTCGTTATAGACCACTTTGGGAATCACTGGTATATGTAATGTAATCTTTATACGAAAGCGAAATGAATGCAGTAGTTGCGTAAGAGAAATGAAATTCACGAGCATACAATTCATTAAACAACAAGTACACTGTGCAGGTCCTAGAAAAGTGCAAGGCTTGCATTGTGTAAGTAGGTACGCGAATGCATTGTGCGGCCGGCGGGGTCAATTGCAAGCTGGGACAGAGGAATGTGCTCGTGCTCGTCCTATTTATTAATCCAACGACTAAGTCACGTAGCAAATAAGAAAACCAGGCATTTCTTTTTCAAAAGTATAAGGCAAGATATCTCGTTGACGCTCTACAACGAGATGGACAGACGTCAACAATATATTAACTAATAATATAGTAAATGAATGAGCGAGCTACACGGCGACGATATAGTCAGAGCCGCATGTACACCAGAACCAACCGGAGCACGAATGACAGGATGTTAGCATTTCTTTTAAAGGTCTATTTGAAATTAAGACGACACATTCGATTTAGATTTCAACTTGACATGTTCATCCGTTCATTATTACCGTTCATATATATCGATCGCTTATACGTCAAGAGAAAGACCGAAGAGTCCAATTTAACGCAAGCTAGAATCAAATAACTTACCCAATGATTCGATGAAATGTAATATATAGAAACAAACTATAAAAACATGCGCGGCATGCTTTAGTTTACAGTGTGTTCATTCGCGCGGTTTATAGCATAATTAATACAACGTAACATTGTATTATGTCTCATTTTAAGTAACTATGTATATGATTTATGAAAATAAATTTATTAAATCCAAATTGAGTTCCCCTACAGTGGCATTTTAACACCAAAATACCCTGAGAGCTTTCAATAAACCCTGTCGTGTTTTTTAAAACCAGTATTATATCTTACAGCTAATAATTTCCAAGCTTTATTATCAATTTAAATCTTTTACTACACAACATGTGAATTATTATTAAATTTATTACATAAAGGTGAATAATGATATTTCTTACACACACACTGAAGGCGCTTAACCTAAAATAACCTTTCTTAAACCCCAGCTCGACTCATTTCATATGATTTTTCAGGGCAATAAAGAATAGACCAATATAATGCAAGTTGTAGACATTTGCATGACCTATTTCTGTACAAACTGTGTGAAGATTTCTCGATGTATGCAAAAAATTCAGCAAGAAACTATTTAAATACACGGATTCCGTTACTTCAACATATCACAAGCCGCTATTCTCTCTGCATGGCATATGTGTGCCCCAAAGATCGTCCCTATAAACGATCTTGGGCTACCCGCATCAAGCGCCTTCCTAATATCTAAAAAAATCATGATCAACTACTCATAGTAAGAAACTAAATTGCACGAAAGGTGGAATATAGTCCAATAATGTAAACAAAGACATATTTAATTCAAATAACAAAACTAGAAACTATATACATGTTTAATGATTAAGTAAACCAATTAAATAATAAGAGTTAAACTTGATATAAGTGAAGTAATTTTAATAGTAGCATTAGCAATGCCTGTGCGGATTCAAAGTGCGATTTAGTTTCCTCGCAAAGTGCATTTCCCGTTTACACTAGCAATTTCCACTTCCCGGGGGATTGCTGCCGGGTGGAGGAAAGGAAATTTATCACCCGGGGGAAGCGGCTCGGGTGTGTCAAGGAGCGGCCGGTACTGTGCGCTTCTCGCTAAGTGATAGCTTATCGTCTGGAGGTGTGGCTTAAGTTTACGCAGATATATCAAGTAACCCTTTTTCTACGGATGCCAACAACACAGAGTGATTGGTTTTAGATGTAAATAAAGTAAACAACGTGTTATCGGATTACTACATATTTAAACTTATTCTTTATTAATTATCCTTGCAGACTTGGTGCTGCCGGAAGGTTTTGGCCGCATTACAATAGAAAGAAAATAATTTAATACATGTCAGATGTTTAATGTTAAAACACTCGAAATTACTTATAAAACTTTAATTAATACAACTACTTAAAAGTACTTTTCCTCACCACTCAACAACTGTCATCTGTCAATGTCAATCTTATCATTTTACTATCCTAATGTTGCCATTTTCTTCCACATATATATTTCAGAGTAACCGTTTTATACGAGGATGTGGATTAAATAAGTTAGAGAGAAACATAGAAGCTTCATTGTCATTCTAAACAAGTATAGATAAGTAAAGAAGCGATCAGCATAATAACAAAGTTAAAATAAAATTATTGCTAGAGTTCGGTGCGCTTTACGGGTAGCCCCATTATAGCGTTATAAGCAAGAGGTCGCCGGCGTGGCGCACCCATAGATGCATATTATTAGACCCACGGCTCAAAATCACAAGTCGGAACAAGCGTACTTGATACTTTTTTCAGTAATGGCCTTGTGTTGTTTTCACAATAAAACAAAAACGTAAATATATAAAATTTTTAATGGAATCAGGCGTTACCTCGCGGAAGTCCATCCTAAGTAAGAAAGGGACCAATATTCAGCCACTTTCAGAGTCTCTGTGTTTTCCTCTGTGTTTGGCACTAATCGGTGTAACATAACTCCTGAAGATGCCCCGTGAAGGGGTGAAACACGTGTTGAGTAATTTGGTGGTGGCGGTTGTGTGATTCGCATTGTTTGCCGCATACGCATTTATCAGCGGGCTGGCGGGCGGTGCACTTTGTTGCACGACTACCACTGCATGTGCAGAAGTGGCTAAATATTGGTCCCTTTCTTACTTATATAAAATTTAGAAGCATAAATAAAATCATAAATAGGAATATGAGATACACAGTGTACCACCGTGCCACCTATTTGTTGTTAATAGAAGGTATACACACAATGTACACATATAATAAAATAAGCAGATAGATTAAGACAAATATAGGATAGGAAATATATATTCTAATAAGGCAGTAAATAAAATCAAAATATAAATCAATTAACATTTAGTGATAAGCAATCTAGGTAAACAACAAGGAGGTAATAATTAGGTATAGTATACACAAAAAAATTAATTAGGATTTACATATTTATTTTATTTGTTCAAATACTTTTAATACATTTTATGTATAACGGCGAACTTAATGCCGAAGGCATTCTCTCCCGGTTAACCGTAGGCGGTGCAGAGACAAATTAATAAAGGAAGTGAAACAAGATAATATCATAAAAGACGAAAAATAAAATAAAAAAGAAAAATCAAATTGAAAAGGAAAATTACATAAAAACATCTTTAAATAGATATAAATGTAATAAATATTTAAATCCAATTGTCGTGATGATTCCGTCAGCCTGTCAAGTAACAGCTTCTGAACCTTCGCTTTGCATGCGCAACGATTCCTGACCATCCCTTATATCGAGAATTAGCGGCAAGGGAAAACGTAAAAAGCAGCAATGATACGAAATGTAACCAAAGTACGACAGCCGAAGATCGTGTGTCGATTGCGTTTTATTTTACCAATTTTTCTTCGACATTTTGACTTGTTTTTTTTTATATTATTCTCTATTTAAATTTATCAAAAAGGTTTTAATGCCAACCGTGTTGACTGTATCTCTACATCCTATTTAGATTTTATTAAATTAATTTGTTTCTTTTAGATAACAAGGTTGCGGATCTCTGAACTAAACATATCATCTTGTAACAAACTTTGACACGTGCTGTAATCTGTACAGAACTTTATATTTTAATTACTGGATATATTGCTTTAGATATATGTTACAAGTACTTGCTTATAATTTTAAATAAACCCTTCCGAATACTGCGTTTAGCGGACTAATCCTAGACGTTCTACTAGTATGGACTTGCCATGACGCCGTAGGTGTGTGATCTAGCGATTTCTCAAACCTGAAATAAAGTCTATTCAAGTACCGTTCCTTGCGATTGTTATCCGTGTGGCGAATGTCGTAATTCTCCAACATTCGCGACATAAACTTGGCGAAAAGCTAGACGATTAATTGAAAATGGGACCTCCTGTGCCGGGTACGAGCCGGGCCATTTTTATCATTGAAGTTAAAAATGAAACTTAAATCTTACGAACAATACACATATATATATATATATATATATGTTGTATGTTGTATATACTGTATTATATATAATTATGGTAAGACTCGAATCAAAACACCCAGGCAGTCCTTGGGCTTTTCTACCTTAAAAGAGGTTTTAGACTAACATCCTTCTGCGCACAACTTCCTTGCACCAGCTGAATCTGCAAATGAAATTTGGACAGCAGTGTAAGCAACACCATAAAATATTTATTTACGCTCAATATATTTAATCTTGTTTATATTTCAATAAATCAATTATTTACTCAGCACTTTTAAAACGTGAAAACATTGATATAATGTTATAGTATTATTGTTTCAATTTCTTTATACACCACTACCAGCGATATTCGCGATCTTTGGACGCCTATGCCTTACAGTGGATGTCTATTGGGTGACAAGATGACTACCTTCCAGGTTTGTAATGTTTATTCTTCCGAGAAGAATTTAAATAACACATTGAAGTACATGTTAAGTTAAAATTATGTTTCTAGATATAATTATATTCGTGATATCTAGAACTAGTGTTATAAAAGAATAGTTGACTGTATCAAATCTCTTAGTATTTATAAAATAAGAAAGGAATTGTTCTTTAAAAAACAAACCACACGATGTTACTTCGACACATGTTACAAGACCATTAAAACCGTGTAAAGTAATGGTTGTTAAAATTTATTAACCGCACATAAATACATCTTCGCGCTGACACTTGAATGTTAAGTTTCTTAAGTGATAGAACAACGGACCACCAGTCGACGTTGACGCAACAAACGCACAAACCTTCAAAACTAAAAACATTAAACCGTCTTACCCGATCGAAACTCGAAAAGAAATGAAAATATACCCAATAACTAACTGTCATGTCTACGGTGAAACTAAATATAGATGTATATAAGGCTAATTAATACACACAAATCAAGCAAATAAGTTTTAATATAGAAAAACATCTAA
This sequence comes from Battus philenor, assembly GCF_028537555.1. Lineage (NCBI taxonomy): Eukaryota > Metazoa > Arthropoda > Insecta > Lepidoptera > Papilionidae > Battus > Battus philenor. The sequence goes on along the minus strand of NW_027181673.1, from coordinate 14,014,507 downwards.
AATTATGAGAATATAGCAAAAACAACACTATCACAAATATTCAATACATACAAGAAGAATAAAAATATCTTTCTTTTTTAGAATCTGACTGTCACTGTTGCCCAAATGACATTTGCAGATTTCGCGGGTTTCAAGTGGCAGGAGGGTGCCGAACCTTCTTTTAAATTAGCGAAGCTCGAAGGCTTCCGAGGGAGTCTCGACTCGTGCCGAGCTCTTAGATCACTTCGGTGAACGCTCCAAAGAGTGATTAGGCTCAAACAGAGCCTTCACGAGTCACCACCTTCACTCGTTTTTCTATCAAACTTGGGCAAGTCTAGAAAGGTGATGATGATGACAGTTGATAACTTTTACGTAAATTTTGGTTAGAAGATTTTTTTGTTTAAGACTTGTTGATATAGAGGCAGTGATTAGAGCCGTCTGGCCCGCCCACGTTGCCCTGTGACCGGCTGCGGTCGATGCTGTTCTGCGTCGCGTCCGTGAACGTGTCTACCCGGCGCCGCGCTGGCGCCAGCAACTTACCTACACCCAGGCATAGATCCTCAACCTTTTACGACCCATATTATTTCATTATCACTTGCAGATTCATTCCTAACTTACTTATTACGAAAAGATTTGTTTGGAAAAAAAAATCATCAGAATTTCACTGTTGCCCAATTGGTAGCGCATAGAAGGCGCCTAACTTAGCACAATTTAGCAAACTTAGCTTAATTTTAGGGCAGCGAAGCTCGAGTACACCCCGTAGAGTATCACACGGGAGCCGCTACAATTTCACCGAATTTCCAGGCCGTCGAGTCCTTAGATCACACATCACACGAAGTAACTAGGCTACAAAGCTACCTGGGAACCTTGGCTTGTCGATAATACCCGTCTATTTTGATCTTTAACATCTTTCCTCTCACACTTTAGATAAACCATTATTCGTACGGCAATTTAACCTTTTTGTACACATCGAAATCACTCCAACACACAAGATTATCATGTCCTATTGAGCAAACTTTACTACTTTATTTTTATCACATGATAATTCATAAATATTATTCTGGTATAATGTAATACTGTACACAACTGCCTAGAGTTTCTGAAGCCTAGAAACATATAGATAATACTGTGGGTATACGTAGATAAAATTGTTAACTATGTTTGTTGGCGTGCGGACTGTATTAACAGATTAAATAAATGACAATGTTGCTGGTAATTTAACTATAATTTTAAAAACTAGCAACACTCAAATAATACGTAACAATAGACTGACAGGACAAAAAAAACATACACAAACTGCGTAATTACACAAACTGTCAAAATATAATAGTATAAAAAACAAATAAAAATGTAAAGAAGTTTAAAATGACCAAGACAATGGCCAACAGTGTTACTATTAAAAAGTTCTATTAACTAATATTGTTCATAATTTTTTTGACATCACTTCCTTTCTTTTTGACCACTTTCAAAGCTTAGCTGGTTCTTTGAACCTCCTGTAGCTCCAAAGATGAAGAGCGCAGAGTCAGTGACCTGTTCATTCTGACCCTGAAGAGACCCGGGTTATATTTGTCAGGAAATAAGGAAACCATCATCTGCTATACTCGGGTTGTGCGGATCAGAAACGTAGATCAGGAGTAAATACGTTTTAAAATATCTGCCTATATAGTTGAAGTCAAGCCAACATTTTATTTACTCACTATCGAAAGCAGATATTTTTGTCGCCATTTGTCAAATTGTGAATCATTTTTTTTCTCATGCCGACGTAGAACCCCGTCGACTCTCGAGTGGAGGTCTGTGTAGTCCACCTGAATCACTATGGGAAAAATTGATCCACGGTGTAACGTTGCAAGTTAACGTCCCATAAATCTCCAAAAAACCTTGCACCGGAACCAACGCACCCTGTGAACTAGAGCGCTCCCTGCTCTCGACTTGCTGCCGCCTGACCAGTGCTGGGAGATCGTGCGGCTGGCTACCACCACCATCAGGGGAGTACCGAGCTGCGGTGTAAAATTAGACCAGCCCTTCTGCCCACTACCCATTTTTATTAAATATATATATTCTTCTTTATAACGGCACAACGGATACCATGCAATGCGTACCGTACCGCCTTACAATGTTATGTCACGTTTTGTTTTTAATGTTAGAAAGCTAGTAGCGATATTATTTGTTGAATTATGTAATCCACTGGTGGCCGTAAGCACAAAGCGGTTTATTGGATAAGAGTAATGGACATGCCGGGTGCGCTTGCTCGCTTGCATCCAGCGGCCGCGCGGCGCTGCCTTGTTTATGGAACGCCGACGGCCGAGTATCTCAGCTCGTAAACCCGTTGCCGCACTCCCCCGCACTGTTTACATTGCGGATGAGTGATTGCATCGCCTACTTACGCCATTAACGGACCGACGGCACGCTGTGTTCGAACAGTAAGCTATATTCTACGCAATGTACTAGGATACTGCAATTGTATCGTTACTTTATTTTATTTTTAAGTACTCCAAAAATGATTACACAGTTATAATGACAAGATGACATTGTAAATACGGTACAAAACAATTTGTATCTTAAGTCTAAGGAGAGACAGCGTGCATTACAAAAACAAAAAATAGTAAATGTACAAAGATATTTAAAAAAATATACTAAAAACGTAAATATTGACCATAACTGCTACATTTACATCCCGATATTTTTCAGATAAATTTTAATAAAGAATTGCTGAAAATATTAATTTCTAATGAGGCGGCTGAGTTCATTGTACTCGTATTTCAACGTCATATGGTGGTGTGTTCTTGTATGAACCCGTTGTGTCTAGAAGGGCGTCGAATCAAAAAAAATATTGGATTTATGTGTTGTATGGACTTTTTCAGAGACACAGATCAGGCTTAAAATAATGGCAGCTTTAAAACAGTCGTATAAATTTCATAATATATTGATATATGGAATAAACAATTAAAATAATAATACTAATAAACTAAACTTCAACAACACAAATAATTAAAAACAAAACAACGACACCATGCGTGTCTTCCTAATTCAACTACTTGTTCAAAATACAGAAAAATAAAAAAAAATTCTTTCAACTAAAACTTTAATAACGATTTTTATTACAATTAATAATCCTAACACCCACCACCAATTTTGTTACATAGACGAGACGCGACTAAATAAACACACAAAACATTTGTTTATATGATTCTTTTTTATGATTTTCTTATATATAACATATATAAGAAGTATCGATAAATAGAAAAACAAAAACAATTGTCTGTTACACATATGACGTAGACCAAAATCAAAAACAGGCGCCGTCACCACCCACTGGAACCACTTTGGCAACTTGTTCGTGAGCAGTGGCAATCCTATATAATTAACGAACACAATATGAATGTCATAAGATTTTATTTTGAAAATCGAACCCGCGCCCTATGATCGCAAGTCCGAGTCCTCTACCGCTACACAAAGAACACCACTACACTGTTAGAAACAAGCGTACCAAAATGTAATCAAACAAAAATATATCCTGTATCATTTTATATGTCACACGAATTGTGAACATGTCGACTATCGAACATACTAATATTGTAAGCAGTAATCACTAGACAATTAGTGCTCTTTTTATGAATATACACACAAAATTATATATTTAATAAAAGCATTGTAGAATTTATTTTCGTATTATGTCACAATTATACAAAGTTCAGTATTAAAATAAATAAACTTGGTATATGTATATATATATATATGTATATATATACCATAGAGCCAGTTATGAAGCTAGACCTACTTGAAATAAAGGAATAATTTTTTTTTTTAATTTTATGTGCCATGCCTCACCTTAGCCTTTCTAAAACTTACGCAATGATATGACATAGGAATATATATTTTTCATATTAAAGCGAAAGGGTTAAACTCGTGTCGAGTACATTTTCGAATTGCCCCCCTGTGGGCACCACGTTGGGAAGCTCTGGTTTAAAGGGATCACTTGAAAAACACAACAATTTTTGCTGTGGGCTCTTCTCAATTCCGGACACGTTTGAACGAAGGCTATACCAATCCAAAGTAGAAAATAATCATCATCAAACCAGCTACAGGTTATCCACTGTTGGACGTAACCCCCTCCCCTTCACCATCCACACATTGATTTCCAATGAGATCGGTAGGAAGCGAGACCATTATCCAGCTGCTTCTGATAACATTAACAAGGGGATCATCACTGCCAGTTCCTGGTCTCCACTTCAAAACCTTAAAAAAAGACCATTTGAATATATAATTTTATGTTACGAACTACATAACTGTCTGCTTCTGTATAGATGACATGAAAAGATTTACAAGGTCGGTTCTGCGATAAAAAATCGATACATGACTGCGACCCAGTGGGAGGGCGTTTATTCAACTTGTGTTTCCGTTGCGTGCTAAACGATTCATTTAACGCCTGAAAAGTTTCGCTCGTACAAACGACCTATAAACCGGATCGCACGTTCGAATCTGATTTATGTTGCACTTTAGTTGATTAGACAGTTACGGATTTCAAACGTTTATTGTTTCGACTGGCTGATTTATAAAGTGATCTATACGATAGGTCATCAGGCTTTGGGTACAAGAGAGACGTGCGATGCTAGATCGTGATCTCCTGAAAAGTTAAAAAGTCCAGTGCATTCTTACAATATGTTCGTTCTTTCTTTATTTATTTATTCAATATTTATACAACTTGTGTAATGAAGCATTCAATATTTCATAGACATTCTCTTCTATGAATGTTATAAAATATTTTTTTATTTAGTATTATATACTATATAATACTATAAACAAAAAATAAGGTCAATTTGTTTATAAAACGTAAATTATTTATTTGTTCTTCGAAATCAGTACTATACCCTTCAATGTCATCCCCATCCGATAAAACGCTCTTTTGCCAAAACTTTTTCCCATTCGTCGATACTGTCGAAAAAGTCTTTTTCCGGCACAGTCTTTAAGATCTTTGATTAGGTTTTTGTCTCCTCGGTCGTGTCAAAACAGCGTCGCCGCCGCATTGGTCTTTTGAGTTTGCTGAATATCTAGAAGTCGCATGGAGCCAAATAAGGCGTATACGATGGTTGCTGAACGATATCAGTTGAGTTTTTCTCGCTTTTAAAAAAAATTACGTGCCTTCGTTATGCCCCGGGAGTTTTATATTATATTTTCACTTTAATTCTTATTATACCTTGATATAAGTAAGAAAAGGACACACACAAGAAAAGCATACAAGGACAACAATACACTCAGTGTTTGGCACTAATCGATGTAACATAACTCCTGAAAATGCCCCGTGGAGAGGTGAAACATGTGTTGAGTAATTTGACGGTGGTAGTTGCGTAATTCGCATTGTTTGCGGCATGCGCATTTGTCAGCGGGCTGGCGGGCGGTGCACTTTGTTGCACGACTACCACTGCATGTGCGGAAGTGGCTAAATATTGGTTCTTTTTCTTACTTAGGATGGACTTCCGCGAAGTAACGCCTGATTCCATTAAATAACAAAAAAAAGGTGAACTTGTTTATAAAACGTATATAAACGTAAATTATTTATTTCTTCTTCGAAATGAATACTATACCCTTCAATGTAATCCCCATCCGATAAAACGCTCTTTTGCCAACGCTTTTTCCCAGTCATCGAAACAGTAGGAAAAGTCTTTTTCCGGCATAGCCTTCAAAACAGCGTCGCCGCATTGGTCTTTTGAGTTTGCTGAATATCTAGAAGTCTCACGGAGCCAAATAAGGCGTATACGATGGTTGCTGAACGATATCAGTTGAGTTTTTCACGCTTTTTTTTTCAAAAATTTTAACGATTTTGGCACCAATAGAGACTTGACGACGTATTTAAGACACAAAACCCTTTTCAAAACGATTTGGGCCGAGGCAAATGATATTCCAACAAACGGACGCCTGGCAAATATTATAGAAAGTCTTAAAAAGTTAGAAAAAAATTACCCGCCTTCCTAATTCATATTATATATATAGACCTCTACAATTCATATGTTAGTGATATTGATATATTCTCGTGCTCCCTCGTATCTTTTAAAAAACAATTTCGTTGGAAATTATTGAGTACATACAATGCAATTTAAACCATAATATAAATATAATATAAATATATAAACAAACATAATATAAATATAAAAACTTGATACCAGTTTAGTAATGTTTTTATTCTTATTTGTTTTTTCATTGTTCGACTATAAATCATTATATGTTCTCCAATATCTATCTATCTCCAATAAAGTAAATAAATAAATGCCCCCGGTGTTTTATATTATATTTTCACTTTACTTTTTATTATACCTTGATATAACTTTTGATCATCTATTTAGATAATATTAGGGGACCGGAAAGTTATGTCGCTGTCTCAAGTAAAATTCACACGACTAAATCTTTGACAAGTTTTTATTTCTAATCAACAATATATTCACCTTCGTTATCAACAACCTTTTGCCATCCATTATACAAAATCAATGCCGGATCGGTAACAAATTAATCGGTTTTCTGTAAAAAAATGTCGACAGAAACGACATTACTTTCCGGCCTCCCTCATAGATAGCACGCACATATAAGAATAACACATTTAAGAATGATAACATTGTAAATACTAAATAGGACAATAAAAACTAGAGGCCTTTGGAAATGGTCGGATAGATATAGAAAAAATACATTTAAAAAACTTTTAAGTTAAACGGTTTTTTGATACCCATATTGTGGTGGTTGTGGAAAAATACGTACTTAGTCCGCTATATTGGAACGGCGTCCATCTTGAATTTTAAATTTTGACATAATCATCATGTTTTACTAGTGTAGCCCTTTCATTTGATACCCATATTGAGGGGGTTAAGGAAAAATATGTAATCCGCCATTTTGTATCGGCGGCCATCTTAGATTTATAATGTTATTGATTTTATTATATTGTATTGTCATCTAAATTAAATGTGTGTACCAAATTTCGGATCAATTTGACAACGGGAAGGTGCTTCTATTTCCAATTTTGACCCAAATAAACAAATTCCGTACGCGTCGAACTAAATAAAATCGTTTAATAAGATGTGGGTACAGGATAGACGTTTTACAGGTGGTCATTAGAAAGAAACATCTACGCATAAAGCAAGGGACATTGTGTACATTCAAATGTTGTCAGCCGAGGACATTCGCCAACTTGCAAATAGCAGCGCCGCCGTGGGAACGGCCGGCGCCTCGAAAAGGTATCCATTAATAATTGCCACTTTGACTAATCCTGTATAAGGAGCGCTGTCAGCTTTGCATTATTTAATAAAATTGAATTAATTCACTTCTCGTTTCGCTAAGTTTCATTCAGTTTCCGTAAGGCTGCGTTCCGACAAATAATGATATATTACACACAAAGACTCTTTTCATAGAAACTTTTTGTTGTTTTAAAAATAAAGACAATATTTACAGTGCATTACATAGACAATGAAGAATCTGAAGACAAAGGAGCAGAGTTCAATTGAAAATTGCATTTTATATTTAGCAAATTTCAACATATACAGGATGATTGGTTATAGATGTAAAAGTATTTTACACCTATCCAATCATACTGTATAATGTTTTTTTACTTTATTAGAATATGACAGGCCAATAATTTCTAGCTGTACAAAGTCTGTAGGGACATATAGTAAACAATCTTTCTTACTATACCGTCATTGAATTATTTCTGAAACTGTTGATTTTTGGATAGGGTATACCATACATTAATACGTTAACTAACCGTTATTTGAGCCGTTCAAAAGCCAATGCACTTAAATCAAAAACAGAAAAATTTAAAAAAAATTTATGGTACATTAATTTTTATAATTCTCGATTTACCAATTTAATTAGAAAAAGTCTATAGTCATTTTTTATGCAAACTTTGCAAAGACAAGATATGTAGACAAGAGAATGTAAGTATTTATTGAAATAATGACAGCATTTTAAATTTAAACATTTTAGGACATATACCCTTGGCAGCAGAAAAAGATAATAAATTTATGTAACGGTTACAACAGTTTATTTGTTTTTCAGTGTTACCAACATTTATCGAAAGAAGAATTACTCAATTTTTATTTCAAAGTTTATGTATATATTGATAAAAGGTGGACTTATTCAAAATCGCTGCTAAAATTATTACACAATATATTCAGAAGCTATTAAAGAAAGGCTGTCTAACCTAGAGAAAAGTAACCGACAAGTAAATCCTTTAATAACTAAGAAGATTATTATTTATTTCATCAAAATTTCCAAAATCAGTAAATAAAAAATAGACTTACCTACATTGACTTCAGAGCGGCTCAATAAAAAGCGTAAACTAAACGTAAGAAACTAATGGATAAGACGTCCATACTTTCGTAGCTCCGCGAGAGGCCGCACACATACCTTATGGGGCACTCAAATGTCTTATCAGGTTTCACCAAGACAACGTAAACAGTGTTACTCCGCAATCCAATCTCAACCTTAACAGTGCGTAATAAAGACTGTTTCATCTTAAACGCGTTGCGCCGGTGTCGAAACACGCATTAAATCGTGACGTATTGTGGTAGAGAACTGCTTACTAATTAAGCTATGAAGTATAAGGAGCGCTGCTATAGAAATCTGCGACTAGAAAATCTAACGACAGTGCTTTCGACTGGCCATCGTTATCTTGGCTTTCTTTAATAATTTCTATCTCTCTTTGTACTATGCTTAGTAAAATACGAGGCATTAGACAGTGTCTGTACAAGTAAATTAAATAAATGTGGAAGTAAATTTTTCGTTGGACTTTACAAAGTTTCTGAAGTATCTGTACTATAGTTATTGTGCTCATGTTTCAAGCTTAATATTACAAAGAACGCAATTACATGTACCGTACTACATATTTAAATATACAAAAAAAGTCTTTCTACGTTTATTTATTTATTTATCATATAAAAGAAATACTTAAAACTGATGTTACTCCAATAATCAAATGATAATATCTTAAAACAATAATTCATATAAAATATTTAAAACACATACACATACATACACTAATTTGTCAAGAAAGCTTTATAACAGTTAATTATATCTATTTTTAATCACCCTGTATAAAGTAATAACTCTGTCTACTCTATTGAAAAGCAACGGTCCAATAACTTTTAGCAATAGTCTTTTGGGACAATAAACAATAATTCATTTTAATACGTATCAATCTGAATTTGAAAACCGTTTTTCTTAACATGTTTATTATTTCTGAATTCATTAATTTTTGGACAGTATGTATCATATATATTACTTGCCAGCAAATAACCAATATTAATACATTTACTCCGTTAAAGATTTTAAACATGACCAATTACAATGTATATGAATAAGCTAGCTGATCCCGCAAACGTTGTTTTGCAAAAAAAATATTTTTAATTTTCAATTTAAAAATAAGGGTTGATCGTAGAGGGGTGAAAAATAGATAGTGCCGATTCTAAGACCTACTAAATACGCATATAAAATTTGGTAAAAATCGGTCAAGCCGTTTCAGAGGAGTTCAAGTTCGAACACCGCGACACGAGAATTTTATGTATTAGAAGATATTGAAACATCGCATTAAAACGTGATTCAAAATCCTAACACTGTACCGTTACGGGGAAACCGTTTATTCGTTTATCATCTAAGAAGTATTTATTAAAATAGGCACATTGTTATTGGTAAGATAAGACAATAGGATCGACATAAACATCGACCCAACATGAGCAGCATGTACGATATATGTGTGTGTCGATGTAAGTGCTTACAAGGTAATTTGTTACATTTGAGCCCCACGAGCGGTGTCGCAATGCGGTACCACCCCATCCCCCCCAGGGTTCTTGTCTGCCACTCCTGATCAATGTGTTCTTGACGGTGAAGTTTACACGAGTGTTACATTTAAATCATAATTGATCACTATCGGTGCAGGATGTTTTCAATGTATAATTGTAAACAAATTATATAAACAGGATGTACAGCTTTTGCGGTATATATTCAAGTGTCAAGTGTTCATGTTATCTATGTCTATATATATACTAGCTGATCCCGCAAACGTTGTTTTGCAAAAAAAATATTTTTAATTTTCAATTTAAAAATAAGGGTTGATCGTAGAGGGGTGAAAATTTAGGGTTGTATGTATTTTTGTATGTTGTATCATAAAAAAATAAAAACAAAAAATTTCGTCAAAAAAATAAAAAATAAATTTTAAGGGTGAACAACCCTTATCACTTAGGGGTATGAAAAATAGATAGTAGCCGATTCTCAGACCTACTAAATACGCATATAAAATTTGGTAAAAATTGTTTCAGAGGAGTTCAAGTTCGAACACCGTGACACGAGAATTTTATATATTAGATGTGTGTCTATAGAAGCGGAAGGACAAGTTGAAATAACTACTTATTCTAGGTTTAAGTTTTTGCTGCTAGCCTTTTACAGCTTCATCGCAGCTGAGTTCACAGAGTGGAAGGGTTTGTGAACTTAAAAATAAACAAAGATGATCGGGCGTGTACCAGTTGCATGAAGACGTTAGCACGTAGTAAAGCGCTCTACCTGAGTAGAGCTGTGTAGTGTTGGTGTTGTGTAAGTGGCTTGGGGCGGCAGCGTGGACCACAGGCGAGCCAAGGAGGGATCCAGATCCTACCTCGGTTCGCCCACGCTGTTCACGGTTAGGGAGCAGGCGGCCGCTCCCTAAAAACCTTATTTTTTGAGCTTAAATTTGTTTGACGATAGTTATGTAAATACGGAAATATTTTGTAGCTACCTCAACATACAAGATATTAATACTTAATCCTTCTGATATATTATCAGACAGGATTTAATAAATACCTTTGATAAAATGCAGATATCGCAATTAATGGCATGCTCGGAATGCGACTGACATTTATTCAATTCTGAGAAATTTGCACAGGACTGAGCGGCATCGACTTAAAACATATCACCGCACGCTACACATAACAAGTTACCCCTTAACATAATACTTACGTATTTAAAGGAATCAGACGTTATTTTGCAAAAGTCCATTCTAAGTAAGAAAAGGACCAATATGTAGCCACTTCCGCACATGCAGTCGTAGTCGTGCAACAAAGTGCAACACCAAACTGCAAACGAGTAGTGATTTAACGGTGGTAGTTGTGTAATTCGCATTGTTTGCCGCATGCGCATTTATCAGCAGGCTTGCGGGCGGTGCATTTCATTGCACGACTACCACTGCATGTGCGGAAGTGGGTAAATATTGGTCCTTTTCTTACTTAGGATTGACTTCCGCGAGGTAACGCCTGATTCCATTAAATATTTAAGATAACTTTGCTCTTACTTCCATCATCCAAATACCAGTGAATCTTAGACCGTATGTGTCAGTATTCTTACTCGTTAAACTTAAACATAATGCTTCATTCTTACTCCTAGTCTTAAATAACTTTTGTTGGGTTTTTTTTGCAAAAAAAAACAACTGTCAGTGCAACGTGGGCCTCTGTTTGCGCAGGCGCCACCGTGCAAGTGTTGATTCAGACGCTCGACCAAACGGCCGGCGTGTTTGCACAAATATCCCAAGCGCCGCCTAATGATGCAAATACATTTTGTGCGGCGACATGGTGAAGCTTTATTAGGTGGCGCTAAGTTACAACTTAACATATACAGCGTGCTTGGAAACAGATGCAAGTTTTTTCACTTGTATCACCCTGTATAATAAAACTATTTGCGCCTTTTGGGTCTTTTGTTTGGGCCTATTAGACATAAAGTTCGTCATTGATTTATAGTAACACACTTGTGACCTCTTCTCAAACTAAAGTGCGTTTGGAACCCTCGTAGAAGGATTTAATAATAGTTTGTATGAAAATTATATTTTTTATTACAGGCATTATTTTTTTTTATTTTAAATATGTGTTATTACTCTAAAATGAGATTATCTATAAATAATTGTATTAATATTTTATTAATAGTGAGAACAGAAAGTAATGTCGTTTTTTTTTCGACATATTTTACAGAAAAACCGGTTGAATTTTACAGCTCCGGCATTGATTTTGTATTCTAGATGTGCAAAAGGTTGTTTATAACGAAGGTAAATATATTGTTGAATAGAAAAAAAAATTTTTAACAATGTAGTCGTGTGAATTTAACTTGAGAAAGCGATGTTACTTCCCGGTTACCCTGATATATACAATAATTATATCTGTATATGTTACCGTGGGTAGTTTAGTCTTGGCCAGAATTTATTGCTCGTGTACAAAGCAAATCAACTCGTTTCATACGGTACCGTGCAAGTTGGTTCAGCCGAACAACCGCGCAGTGTGCGAGCCGCCTAATTGCTTCGGTCAATATTTGCCACCATAAAGATCGGTTTTTTTCGGCCGCCGGGTCGTTGACCACAAACGGTGTCACTAAACTAGGAGTCACGATGACATGGTGTTTCTGTGCTTCTGTTACGTTACCAAACAATGTGCAGCCTTTACTTTGTCGTTTAAGAGTTTATAATTATTTTTAGAAGCTGGTCAAAATGAAGTGATCACGTGTCTATATTTTTCCCAGGATGATCTTTGCTTACTGTATACACAGGTGCATTCTGTAGATTTTGGTGCACCTTTAAAACATGAAGAAAACCATGTAGTGTGTTTTAATGGGGAGAAATGCCACAACCTCATCCCCCAAGTGTGACGTATTACCCGTAGACTCAAGATCTTCCTGTAACTTTATTACTCATGAAACTATCTATTTATCCTTTATAGACGATGCATTTGATCTCTGTCTCGTCTGATCTTAAAAGTGACGACTCCAGATCTTACTGAAGCACTAAAGGAGGATAAAAGAAACAGTAATTCAAAGAAATAAGAGGTATGTCAATAGAAGAGAACATATAAATATTGTGAACAAAATATTAAAAACCGAAATCAAAATTGTGCGAGAAACGTATATTAGTAATATAAACGATAATAAAATAATGGATACAAAATATATTTAAAAATTGTAATACAAAGATCAAACATAGAAAATTTGTAATGTTACAGTATTTTTTTGCAGGTAAGGTGAAGTAAGTAAAGGCGATGTATAGTAGGTAACAACGCGTGTAAATCAGTGAAAAAGAAGGAGAAGTACAACTACGGAATGAATGGAACATCTAAAGAAGGACAAAAGAGAAGCGTGGAAATAACAAAAGAAAATTGTTAAAAAATTGTAAATATTGTAAACCATGACATACGAGAGGTCCCTAAAAACGGGTGCCATAATAAAATAAAAACAGACCCATTGGAAATCTAGGAGGAAAGCCTCTCAGTGGACCTCTTATGGATTAAATGATGACAACGAAAATGATAAAGTGGTAAACAGGATACAGTCCACGTACAGACAATTTAAAATCACGAGTTTGTTTACTCTGCACTTAAAATAACTTCGTAGTAATAAAATATTATGACCTCTAATTGCGCCAATTTTATATACGGTAATTAAATCTGTTTGTTATTATTACTTTTACGAATATAATAGTTAATAAGGTATAAATTATTTCAGATTTAATCTGGTTTAATTGAACATAGATAAAAGAGAATAACGAAAACATTTAACTTTTTATGCTTCTAAATTCAGACAGAATCTTTAACTATTTCGCTTCTCTATTTTGACATATTTCAATTAAAAATAACGCTGCGAGGGTTCCAAACACAAACTGAGAAAGAATCTTGACCAACAAATCTTTTTGTGGTCACTCGCAAATGATCTATAACACACAGGCAATACATTCTACTACTATATCATTTAGCTGAATGTATATATTAATGCTCAGAGAGTAAATAAAACTTCGTAAATTTAGATAAAAAAAAATTAAATGAAATAATATCGCTTACAATATGTTTCCACTGTACTAGATGAAGATATAAGTTAAACTTAACCCTTAAATGCATAATGATGCAAATCTGCAACATATCACTTAAACGGTATAAGTAACAGGAAATGCATAGTGTTGTATATCTGCAACATAAAGTTTTGAAAAAAATTAAATAAGTATAATAATATTATACATATATAAAAATATTTTCCTCTGCATTGTAGTGTACCTATCTGCAAGATATATATATTTTTAAAAGTATAAATAAAAGTCGTGCATTTAAGGGTTAACACATTCCATGCCATATGGGGCCTATACGACCCCCGTTGCACTTTCCGTTCAGGCCATTTGTAGTTCTCCTTGAAAAACAAAAGATTAAACAAATGAATTGTAGGGTCGAATATAGATAACTTTACATCACGCATGCGCGTACGTAATGCATTATAAATTTATTACTTTATCCTTTTTAGCTTTGCAGTATTGAAAAAGTGTAAAGCATACATCTTAAACGACTTTTTTAATTTTTACAGTGTGTCGTATACGCCCCTCGCGGCCTAAATGGAATATCTTCGAAAATTGCCGTGACACGGAACGTGTTAATAAATTTCAGTAAAATTTAAATTCTTTAACATTGCATTTATCGATTAACATTCAGACATTCTATCTTACGCCGCTATCAATATTATGGCTGTCATTTTAAAATGTGTCTAGTAGCGAAACCAGAAATTGCAAAGTTTTTTGCGAATGAATCATTTCCCGTATGGCAATTAGCTCGTGAACATCAAAATATCGGATAACACTTATATTAAAGTGCCTTATTCAGTTAAAAAAACTAATTTTGTTTTCTAATTCAAGGCGAAGTATTATACTTTGCATATTGAATCTGAAAAACTGATGAAACTTTTTGACTTCGTTTTACGAGTGACGCACATATAAGACACGATTTAATTAATAAATATTAATTAAATCGTTTCTTTTATAATTAAAATGGAATTCCCCAAGTACAAATTGACCATACGTAATTATGAATTGTATTCGATAGGACTTACTTTTTTTTTATGTTTCAAAAAAAATATTGAATTTTCAAAATAATTTTCTCAGTTAATTTAGGTTACAATTTAATAATCATTGGCAGTGATGTCGCTTGAATATTAACGTTTCATTTAGGCTACATCTTATAAAGTGTATATATAATAGACATATGAGAAATTAAGAATAAGTATAAGTACTAAGCTATTGTATAAGGACATACAGATAGGAATTAGTATTAAACGTACAACTCACATATAAGTATATTTAATGTAAATAGCTTAGGAAAATAATAAGTGTAATATAAATAAGAGTTAATACTATAGAAATATTAGAAAATAAGCAAAATAACTAGAAACTTAATTGTAAGAGAGCCGACGGTGGGGGGTTTTAGTCCGTAAAAGTCTGACACTGCCTGGGCCCTCCATTCCCAGGCGTCCATTTGAAGATGCCCCCCCCCCCCCCCCGTCAAGAAATTGTAATTTAGTAAATATAGACTGACTATGTTAGAGGAAAACTTTGTAATATTAAATTTAAAAAAAAAGTGTATATATATAAATCTGTATTGTTAAACTTTATTAAAACATATCTTAGGTTGCTTTGTAGTTTCTTTCTGCTTCTTCTCCACAACTAGAACATCTTGCAGTAAAAAGTCGACGATCAATGAGAGACCTGTTAATCCAGCGACTACCTGTGACCTCAACTGTGACGTCGCTCCACCGGCTCATCGACGCCACTCTGCCCCAACGGCCATAGGTTACACTTGCGAAGTGCCACGCCCACTGCCACTTGAGACGAGTAGTTCCAATGTTGAATTAATTGTTTTTATCTTTTAATACAATGCCTTGTTAAAGCCGTTAGCAGATGCTAGATGCCATGGCCAGTTCATATCGGTTCTATTAGAAATATTTTTGAGAATACACTTTACTGAACGTGTTAAGACGAAAATAATGATTTTTTAATTAGTTTATATACTACTACTCCTTAGTCTAGTTATAACGTATCCACAATATTATTCTAAAATAAAGTATACCGTCTCTTAAAACATAAAGGTAAATGATATTCAAAAAAAAAAAACTCGATTTTTTATCTCCATACAGCTCATCAAAGCGTCGATTATTAAAAATTTATGCAAATCACTTGTTTGTTCGATCCTGACATATGCTATTTAATAAGACATTTATATGCGCTTTCGAACAGACGAATGATAATCTTTTTATAAGGAATTTAGAGCTTCTTAGAACAATCTACGAATTTAATATATTATTTCATTTTTTTTTTCACCAATGTAACTCTTTTATGCTAAAATATATATAGCAGGACTTCACCCCAACGGTATACGATTATAAACAATTTATTAAAATAGACAAAAGTATTCAAGACAAATATAAGGTCGATATAGAACAAACGTTATGATGTCGAACACACGTACATGAATATGTCATAGTTACTAAGAGATGACGACCCCAGATACATCTGCAAGATGAACATCACCACGCGGGCAAAATTTCAAACAGAGTGGATGCCAAGAGATACAAAACGAAGAAGAGGTCGACCAATTAAAAGGAGGAACGCTTGAGCCAGAGACGGATACTTATGGATGCGTGAGGCACGGGAACATGATGGAGGGTTTAGGAGAGAACTACGCCAAATATGCGACTATTTTTATTGTAATGAACATAGAGGTCCAAATGTCTCAAATTAAATCAGTCCAGTCGAGTTAATCAACAAGGGAATCTAATTAAGTTACACCATCCTTAAAACACCATTAAGTTGTTGTTAAATAACTTAGGTTAGGTGAGTCCAGTCTGTATAAACCTGAATACTGCGCTAAGTCTGATTGCGTCATCTGAACTCAAAATTAAAAAAGTAATACAAAATTGTATCAAAACGAAACTACACAGCTATGTATTGATTTTCAACAAAGATCCCAGAGACATGACACTGAGCGTGACATAAGTTATATATACCACTTATATATATATATATTATATATATATATATATATATATATATAAGTATATATATATATATATAACATAGTAAATGCTTCTCCTTATCAGCCGATAGACGCCTACCGAAAGACAAGCCTTTCCCAAACATCGCCTCGATGACAATACACTACCCGTATCGATCTCTTATTTATTTACTTTATTGGAGACAAACAGTAACAAAAGGCAGTAAGAGAGTTCAAACTTAGAAATATATAATTAGTTACAATTGTTACCTTATAACTATCTTACTAAGAACATTTAATGACTTATAGTACAACAATAACAAAACAAATAAGACATTACTAAACAAGATTCAAAGATTATGGTTTATATATTTATATTATGGTTTAAATTGTATTGTGCGTACTCAACAATTTCGTATGAAATTGTCTTTTATGAGAGACGAGAGAGCACGAGAATATATCAATATCACTAATATATGACGATCATAACTATGTCGTCGGTCACACAGGTGATCTGTCTATCCACGCCGCATTTACCGAATCGTGGTCATCATTCGAGAGCTATTCCTCAACGCCCACTTTCACTTTGATCCACATCGATGATCTGCGGGTCTTTTTCCTAAACTCCGATCATAGCACTTTCCATTGCTCCTCGTTAGCGACCACGTATATCTCACCATGAATAAATGCTTTAAATACAAAACAAAGTAACTTCTACATGTAATTCTATAAACCCGGTGCAATTAACCCTTAATTGCATGACTTTTATTTATATTTAAAAAAAATTATCTTGCAGATAAGTACACTAAAATGCAGGGCAAAAAAAAATATATATAATATTTTTAAAACTTACTTTTTTTAAAAAAAAAAACTTTATGTTGCATATATACAACACTATGCGTTTACTCTCTCATCTTACGTTTAAGTGGCATGTTGCAGTTTTACATCATTATGCATTTTAGGGTTAAGGTATCACGATCGCTATTCTCGTTTCAGTTTCTCGCATCGATCGACTTTTATATCGGTATAAACTGTGCCGGGGGAGCACTCTTAATATAAATCGGTGGCTAAAGTTTATAAACGGCTGCCGAGCGTAATTTATGCGTCAACCTACTTTATATGTTTAGTTAAAACTACTTATTTTTTAGCTTCGCTTGTCGAAATTCCCGCATCGTGATTATTGGAACCGGTGCAATTAGCATACGTGTAAGATAATTTCTTTTGAAGGTCACGCAATGGAAATAAACAGTCGCTAAATTTTCAGCGAACAAAGATCTTATACATTTAACGTTTCATCATCATTGGCGTTTCAGCGTAAAGGATTTTGGTGCGGCCTGCATTCAGCGATGACTTTAACCCTTAAATGCATTATGATGAAAAACTGCAACGAACCACTTAAAGAGCATAAGTAACAGTAAATGCGTAGTGTAGTATATTTACAACATAAGGTTTTCTTTGAAATAAATGAGTATAAAAAATAAAACATGTTTATTTTTTCTATTTTAAGTGCATTGTAGTGTACTTATTTGCAAGATATATATATATATTTTTAAAGTATAAATAAATGTCATGCATTTATGGGTTAACGAAGTCTGTCTAACTTGGACGTTTTATATTTGTCTATAGCTTCCAGTCCACCTTAACACGTTCACTGCGGCTTGAGGTCGATTCAGCCTCATGGTAAACTTTGCACTGGTGCGGCGTGTAAAACTCGTGTTTTCTCTCTAGTGCGGCGGCTGTTTACACTCAACTGTATGAGGTATGACAAAGACAAATATAGCTTTCTTTATGTCTGCGAAGCATTGACTCAATATTGTAAAAAAATATTGATGAACATGAGGCAGCAAAAGCCTCAACCGCACTACTAGGAAGTTCAGCTTGAGGCTGATTCGACCTCAGCCGCACCAGCTGAAAGTTCTTCAAAATTGGGTCCGCAATGAACGTGTTAAGCTTGTCCACTGTCACTTCTTTCGATCATCTATAGATCTCATTCCCCATTCGATTTCGTAGAGAAAATCCGAGCATAGCTCTCTCGCTTACTCGTTGAGGACCTGTGAGCTTGCCTATTACGTTCAAATTAAAACTAAAAAAAGTTTAAAAAAGACAATTGCGTATAAATTTTATATTAATATAAAACTTCTATTTCCGTACCGGTCCGAAAAGTTGAAGGACATTTTTCGTCCTTTGAATCGGACTCGACGTTGCCCCGATAGGAAAAGTTTCTCTTCAAATTAAGCCTTTGAAGTTTCCGATAGACGAAAACTTTACGAGAGTTGGGCGAGTGGTTTATTAATGCGCGGGCATAAACTGTATATGCATATCGAAGATATACCCTCGGTATTGTTATTTTAAATTAGTATATAATCTTTGCAGACAACACTAGTACAATTTTAGTCATTAGAATACAGTATCGGAGAATATTCTTATATTAGACTAACAGTGCATTTGATGTGATTGACGTTATGCTGCTAGCTGGATTAAGCTTTGTGCAGCTTCGTTGACCTTGAGCTAGCGGAAACAGGGGGTCGGGGGAGGGGGGGGGGGAGTCGCACTCCTGTTACAACGATGACGTTTGCACGAAGAGGGACTTTACCCGTGTACGTCTAAGTGTTGTGAAGCCAGGACTACGCAGGAATGATGCACGCCGACCCAGACCATCCTCGCTCACACGCGGGCATCTATGTGGTGGGTATTTGTGTGATTCGTGTTCGGTGCATCGCACACGACCGGGACTTGATCTACGATGATTGTCTTATCTTTAGGATGGTGAAGAAGAAGTGTTTTGCAATCAACAGAAAGCATTCCAATGGATTTGCTGAATATGGCGGCCAGAACAGATACCTCGTCGAGGCATATTCGCCCACTTACAGTTACTTAGACATCCGAAAGCTGGGGCGGATAAAGTTATCATTTCTTTGTGCAGTCAGTACGTCGTCCTTTAATACATTACATGCCATGCGGGTCGTATACGACCTCCGCTGCACTTTCCGTTCAGGCCGATTGCAGTTCTAATTGAAAAACAAAGGATTCTTAAACAAATTAATTGTAAGGTCGAATATAGATAACTTTATATCACGTATGCGTGTACGTAATGCATATTAAAATTTATAACTTTATCCCTTTTAGATTTGCAGTATTGAAAAAGTATAAAGCATACGTCTTAAATGACTTTTTTAATTTTTGAAGTGTGTATGTACCCCCACTAATGAAACATACAAAATATTCACTAGTAAATCGATGTGTAGAGCATAAAAATATAATCATTGAATTCCACACGCCTACGTTAAGTGCAACCGTACGCAGTAGTTAACCGGCGCGTTGTTTTCGAGTGGCCAATGCGATAGAGGAATCCACCTGACTCTCGAGCACTGACTCACAGACCACTAGACTTACATTTCAGTGATTCAAAATTAATGTTCCACCCATATTTCACTGTGATACATGATTTGCCCGTTTCCGTGTGTTCGAGTTTTAAAGTTTTTAAATCGATTATCTGTCTAATAACGGAGTTAGATTTTTATTATTCTGTATTTAACAAACATTGGAATCCGTGCCTTTGTTTATACATTTAATATTTTCTCAATTTTTTTTCTCACATTTTTCCATGTTGCTGATTATAAATTTTTATATTAACCCTTAAATGCATAATGATCAAAAATTGCAAAATTCCACTTTGAATACAATAGTGTGCAGTAAATGCATTGTGTTGTATTTCTACAACATAAAAGGTTTTTTTTTTAAAATAAATGCTTATTTATTAAAGTAGTTTTTTAATAAATATGTAGGAAAAATATCAAATACAAATATCGTTTCTATTTTTCCCTGCATTGTAAGGTACGTAACTGCATATAAATGTGCTTAAATGCATATATATATATATATATATATATATATATATATATATATGCATTTAAGAGTAAAACGAAAGTGTTCGAAAGTGACGAGTTTTGAGTCCGCTTTGGAATTAGCCCTCTGTGGGGCGTGGGCCCCACGTTGGTAAACACTGCGTCTGACAGAAAGGTGTATTTTTTATAAAGAGTGTTATTTTTGAGTATTAAAATGTATTTATTATAAACATTACAATGAACGATTCTAATTTTATAAGAAACAATTTCACAATTAATTAAAAAAGTTTCTATCAATATATTGATCGAAAAAATCGGCAATGAAAATCGATGTATGCTCTACGTCACTCGTCTACAGCGGCGACTTTATCCAAACGCATATTTACACCCATACGACCCAAAAACACCCCTTTTTTGGTCTTGTATGAAATCTTAAGTTTTTCATGTCAATCAAAGAGTACGTTTGTACTGGGAGCGCGTACGGACTGTGAGTAATGCAACATATCATTATATCAAAACTGATCGATGAGACTTCCGGCCAGTCATCATTGACTAAGCCCCCGGCAGCTGCGTTTCAGGCGCCTGCAGCTGACTCTTCAGGTCATTCTTATTAACCATTACCGATGACCGACATCTCATCTGCGTTTGCACTTGAAACTAGATACGTTTAGATTATATAAGGCTGAAATGTGAATTCATTTTATTTTACATAAAGGCTTCGTCGATTGTAAACAACCAATCTTTCCTAGCGGCATAAGCTGCAGTCGATGTGAGACATGCCATTCGCGTCACTGCAGCCGCGATGTTTTGAAATTACGCGATAGTACGAGCAGCTTCCCATGCGCACACCGCTGGGACAATGCCGCGGGTTTTCCCCGCAATCGCGCCACCAGCCGTCTCCTTGATAAACGCCACCATGTTTATAAATTATCGATGTTGACATATATATCAACTACGTACTCAGGACTTCAATGATTTTCATGACTCTTTGTTAAGGTTTGTTGTGTACTATGTTATACCTTCTTTGTCCGTCTTCGGCTGTATGCATTGCTTTCGCTACTGCGGTATCCAGTGTGTTTTGGGACAAGATATGAACAGTCTTCATGGTCGTCTTCTAGTTATATGTTATTTACAATAATCAAGAGTTTTTGGTTATTAATTACGGTTTTTTCTGACTATGTGATAGAAAAACTCAAAAATGTGCTATGTGCATATAGTGGAACTCCGTTTGCTAGTTCGAACAGGGAATCGGTGTAAAAATTTTATCCCTATTCCCAATCATCCTGTACAAAGTGAACACTCTGAAAAATGTTACATTGATTTATTTTTTCTACGAGAATGCGACAGGCCATTAATTTCTAGCAAGTAAATGGAAAAGCAATGAAAAAGAGAAGAATTAAAAAAGAATGGAAAAGCTCAGAAAAATCTTTATAATGTTTACACCAATTTCCAAATATGTAATCAATTTGAAATATGTTAAATAATTTATACACGAGATGTCAACAGCTTCTGACAGTACAAAATCTGCAGGGAAAGATAGTAAACAATAATGAATTTTAATATATAGTAATCAGTATAGTAGTCAGAATTATAAAAACGTTTTTCTTCACTATATTATCATTATGTTATATATTATTTTTGAAACCATTCATTTTTGTATAGTGTACCATGTACATATGCAAATGAGCTATACATAATTTTTACACCTATAACAAGTTATTTAATAAAAACATACATTTACATTTTAAAATGCATTACACAAACTCCGTTTGACTCGCTCGAGACAATGTGACGATCGCTATTTTTAAAAATCATACTCGCAGGAAGTAAGTTTTTTAAGCTGATATTTGCGTATATTTTATAGCTCTAACGCATATAACCAATCATCCTGTATACCAGTGATTCCCAAAGTGGTCTATATACGACCTCTAGGGGTCTATGACAACCTGCAAGGGGTCTACGTCAGCGAAAAAAAATTTGGGGGTCCGTGAAATGAAAATGGGGGTCCACAGACTGGACGTATTTAGCCGAGGAGATTTAAGATTAACCCTTATAAAAGTGACGCCAAATGTTGACTTATTGCTTATGTTATTTTATTTATAGTTTATTTAATATTACGTATATTTTACATAACAGATACAAAATTTTATGTTGAGTAGTTTTAATTTAAATTCAATTATTAATGTAAAAATTAACATATGTTTTTACTTTAAGTTTTTAACACTAAACTTCTCTACAGTTAGAAATTTACAGGAAATCAATATCAGGTAAGAAAGGGTTTACCCAACACGGAAAAACATGGCAAGGGGTCTACGACACAAAAAAATTTGGGGAACTCTGCTGTATACGAACGTACCATTTGTGAAATAATTTTAGTTATTTGCATATGAGAGTTTCAATTGAAATGCAACATAGACAAGAGCATTAATAAATGCGTGTAAACAAAGGTAGGTATGTAATAAATAAACAGTAATATTTAATTGATGGTGTTGCTGACCACGTCGGCGCGGGGGCAGTGTGAATGCTGATCTATTCTTAGTAAAACGGCGATTTTCCTAGAACGGCCGCGTCACTGCGATTGTACTCTACAGCACGGACATGGTAAAGGCAATTAAATCGTAATGGTATTTAAATAAACTCAACGTTAATACGCTATTTGTTATTCAATTGTTGAACTAGCACTAGTTGCCGAATGGTGAGACAACATCCAAAAATTTTAAACTGTATACACCAATACCTCGTTTTGCGTCGTTTCAGTTTGAGTATTTTTCCAAGTTGCGTCGCTGCTTAATTAGTACTAATTTTCACTGTGCGTCGTTAGATTTTCGAGGTTGCGTTGTTTTGGGTTCGAGTTTTTAATTTTTTTTAATTTTTTTTTTTCTAAAAGATGGCAACACTTTTGTTTCTAATTGCGCCATGTCATCAAAACTCGGGGATACCCTTTCTTACTAAACATCAACGCGATTTTATTTTCACTTTGTTTTGTTAATTTTAGAGTTCACTTTCAATTCGAAGTGTGTTGTGCTTTTTTCAAAAGAGAATAATAATTTATAAATTTTTACATGTTGTTTCTGGTTATAAAAGAGGTAAATATTATTCAAATTTATTTATTGGCAGAGTTATATTAATTTTATTTTTTAAATGTTTATTTTCTTTTTGTAAAAATAGTATTTTCGTGACCCTGGAACCTATCTTCGATCTTTACATGGTCTGTTATAGAAAATCTTAATCCACTTTGCGGCGTTTCAATTTACGTCGTGTTTTTTTGGAACGTAACCACGACGCAAAGTGAGGTATTGGTGTACTTAAATTGTAATAGTCATCTATACAGGTGTTCCTTATCTAAAGCTATACGAATTTATCGAATAATGCAAATTTTTCACAAAGCAATACGTCGCGTTATAGTGTATCGATGTAACATCGACCTTTGTCTAAGCGCAGACGGTGTCGTGTAGGCAGGCAATAGGCAGACTGTAAGACGACACCGGCAGCGTACGTGCCGCCACACACGGCAGCTCGGTCTCGATACGCAAATGTATCGTAAAAAATAATTAATACGATATCTGTTGACGTGTAATGCATGTAATGCGTCTGAATTATTATGCAATAACTTTAAATGTTTTTTTTTTACAAAATAACATCATCACCATATCAGCCGATAGACGCCTGCTACAAGACGTAGACCTTACTCGAAGACCGCCACGAGGATCGATCCCGCGACATCTGACGACCCTATTTCATCGATCCACATAGTATAGACCTACCTGCGCCACGTCTACCGTCTCATATCTAATAGATTCAGGCGTTACCTCTCGGAAGTACATCCTAAGTAAGAAAGGGACTAATATATAGCTATTTCCTTCTCTGACAGTCACCGAGACTCGGTGTTTGGCACTGGTCGGTGTAACATTACTCCTGAGGATGCCCCGTGGAGGGGTGAAACACGTGTAGAGTAGATTAACGGTGGTAGTTGTGTTTCGCATTGTTTGCCGCACGCGCATTTATCAGCGGGCTGGCGGGCGGTACACTACATTGCACGACTACTGCTACATAGCGGAAGTATCTATATATCAGTCCCTTCCTACTACCGGTTCTTAGTCATCACTCGTAAAGCTTTCGACTCCAACGGCTATCCGTTGCACAAGAAATGTGCGCCATCTACTGCTACTTTAGAACAGCAATTCTTTGAGCCACGTCGGTTGAGCTCTTGGTTCTTTTCCAGATCTCCTCACATTCGATCTTGATGATCTTGAACCTTTTGATAAGTCTCGGACCCATATGTCAATACATAACTTAGTTTAGGTAAATATATAGCAATTTATCTAACTTAAATACGAATCACGTTAAGCATTCATTAATTAATATTGTAAAGATATGTACGCTCAGTAATAGGCGGTCATGACGAAGGAAAATTATTTCGTCCTTTACGTTCGGCATTGCGTTATCACGCCGTGAGATTACATCAGCGAATGAACGACACAATTACTTCGAAATAGCGCCTCAAACTGTGTGGAACTACGTATACTGCATTCAAGAAGACATTTACATGCACTTTTAAATCGTCAATTAATTTTAAACTTACAAATAGTAAGCTACCACCGGTACGGAATGCTGATCTGCTGAGAAGAGCCGACCAGACGCTCAACAGTTTTTTTTTTTAATATTTGACGCGTGCATTATAATACCAACCATGTAAATACGTTGGGTTCCACCATATTTGATTAAATAACATACATTTAATTTTTGATTAAAAAGGTTCAAGATATGTAGTTTAACTTTATTATATATATGTATACTCAGACGTATGAGAGATTTGTAAAGTTACGAAACTGTAACACAGTACACAAGGAATATACTACACTTTGAGTTCTCACTTATTACCCGCATATGCCCATTTATAGAGATAACTAATGAAAGAAGTCATGAGAAGAATTCCAGAACAGCCCAATTTGATAGAAAATAGAATGTAGTTATACTTATTAGTATCCTTCAAAACCTGGGGGCCCATAAGAAACTAATATTTTTTGTATGTACACAAATATATGTATGTATATAAATATCATTAATACAGTATAGATGAGGTATGGTGCTATCTGAATTCCAACTCTACTCGGCGCCTCGGCCGTGGTTGGATGGAACATGGAACAAATGTTCTACAGCGGTGTGCTGATGTCTGATGATGCTGTAAGAGCCAGAAAGACTAACAGCTCATGAACACCAAACGAGAGCAATCATTACCAAATTTAATTATCATTCATCGATACTAGGATTTCCTTTACATTTAACGCATAATAATATAGACATTACACGGGTGTACTTCTTCGTACAGTTTCCCACAAGAGGTTTTTTTTGGCCCCGGCTATTGGGAGCCTCTCGTACCCCCTATCTTGTGTGGGACAGGGACTATTCAACATTAATTTTTTCACATATTTTTTTTTTATTTTCATTATCGTCTTTCATACATCGTATGATCTTTCGTTCTTTTCATTCTTGCCACAATTTATCTGTCTTTCCTTTTCGCTTTGTAACGCCTTTCATATATCCCTCATTACTCTTTTACATTTTTATTATTTTATTTCTATATTTTTTTTGGATTTTTGTTGTTTACATTTTTATTAGCTTTTATTTCTATCTATTACTATACTTCTTATTATTCTACAGAGTAGGAGGAACTCTTCTTTGGTTTTTTCTTCTCTTATCAGGGAGGCTATTGATTCCTCCCTGATTTTCACGTCCCACAAGTGTTACTTTTGGAGCACAGTGTAAAGTATAATATGATTATTTCCTCCGAAAAGAGTAGGTTTACAATTCTAGCCTAAGTGAGAATTATTATTATATTTAGAGTACCTTTAAGTTTACAGGTTAATGTGACCACTCAGTTCAAAACTACAATATTTAAACCGTAACACTACGCCAAGATAATTTCAATTCCAGGTATCGTTATCTGCGGTACAGCAATTCCGGTCGGACTCTTTATCGCGATTGCAAAATAACAATAACAAATGAAATTACATTTCTTTATATATAATAGGACACATGTTGACAATTACAAATCGTAACGATTTTAAGACAGAAACACTTTTTTTACTAAAAAAACAAGAGATTTAATGTTTAAAATTACTATAGAAACCTATAGTGTCTTAAAACCACGGACCGACAAGCGAAGCGTAGGAATTTCTCCCACGAGCTGGACATATGACTTTAGTTATGTCGATGGAAGAAAGGATTTCACTTCCAACCGGTCCAGAGGGAGTATGTGTTCTTAATGATGATAAAAATCAAGTCTATATTTGTTTACCAAGTATATAAATGTTGCTATCAGTTTTCTGTAAACACAACATCACTTCCGCGTATCAAAACACGACACGGAGACTATTCACAAGGTTAATTATCTTTATCGGTCAACGTTCTCTTATCTTCATCTCGATCATACTGCATGGATACATCTTCCTTGCACTGTGTCATATATTTTATCAATATTTATAACAAAACAGCTCGCAGATAACCTGACTTCATCCGAAGATGGCGAATTTGAATCGGAGAAATCGATACACCGTATTCGATTGTCGGATTATTAATTTGATTCTTTACAGGACTTACTTAATCTAAAAAGTTCCTAGACTTTTTCTTACAGAGCACTTTGAAAATTTAGCTGGTTCAGATACAATTTTATCATATTCCCAAGAAAACAAATTGTGATAGTACGTGATGTAGAATATAACATAGCAAAAAAAATGTAAAAATAAAAATTTTAATATAAAATACTTTAATAAACAAAAGTAAACGAATGAAAATGATAAATGTAAGAGTGGAGAGAAAAAAAAGATAATTTTGCCTATCTTCACCATTTTTATTAGGAACTTATGGATATAATCGAAAAAAAAAATCGCTTATTTGGGACACGTTCTTCGACACCAACGATACAGTCTCCTTCAACTTATCATGATGGGAAAGGTCGCTGGTAAAAGGAAGGTTGGTAGGAGAAAGAAGTCGTGGCTTCGTAACATTAGAGAGTGGACCGGAATCGCCAGCGCTGCTGAGCTATTACGCAGAACCAAAAATAAGGAAGAGAGCAGGAAGCTGATAGCCAACCTCCACTAGTTGGAGAGGCACTTCAAGAAGAAGAAGATGGATATAATTGACAAGGTGTATTGGATCTCTTAGATATAATATTTAAGAACCCGATAAAACTGCGACTGCCTTGATATATGAACTAATTAAAGTTTAAAAGTACACTTATCGCATTAGCGTGTGGCACGTGCGTGTCTCGCGTGCACGCCGTGCTCGTCGGGTCTGATCTTTTTAAATAATTAAACGCTCAACGGCTCGCAAATCACGTTAAAGGGTGGCTTTATGGGTAATTTTATGCTCCATGGAAAGTTTATTTGGGTCAGTTGGACGAACGTGAAATGGATGGTACGATAAATCGCCATTACCGCCCGTTACCATGGTTATTTGCCGCGGTACCTCAGCGTGAAATATATAAAAGTTAAACGACATAAGCCACTAAAGAATCGTTTATTACAAAATTACTTTCACTATACATTATTAATTTAAAATTACGTAAATGTCATGGTTATAAGACATAAATAGTAATCTAGTCATCCGATAGACGTCCACTTACGCCTTTTTTCCTAAGGATTTTTTAAGGGCCCAGTTTTTGAGGGCTGTAGTGAATCGTGACTTCTCGACTTTTATACGAGAACGAATCAACAATGCGGAGATCCTTAGACGAAGAAAAGTAACCGTACGTAGTAATGTACCTTAGTTACGACGAAGACGTCTACACGCGGAAAACTACAACCGTATAGTGTAATGAGTGGGGTGTTGAGTATGTAGCACGAAGCGAGGACTACTCGGCGGTCGGGAGAGACACGGGCCTCTCCGGACCGCCCTCGCTTGAACGCGGGTTAGGCGGACGCGGCCGCCGTGTCATGTGTAGGAACCGCCAGTAACATTTTTTTTTACTTAAATAGCCCTTGTTTTGGAAGACATTTCGTACCTCCCATGTCTTGGGCACACGGGGACTATTTCACAAAGTATTTCACAACAGATTTTATTTTCCACATTTTCGTCTTTTTTCCATTAATTCGTCATAAATCCTCCCTAAGATTTGCCACGACAGCCGATGTTGCGCTTCACTCATCTAGGGACTTCTAGTGAAATTGGCCCACGCCGCGTTTACAAATTCGTACTGGCCAGTTTAAAATTAGATAATTAAAAATAACAACTTTGACATTAAAACTCTGAGACATCTGCTCGTGTCATAGTATCAATAGCGTTATAAGAATGATGAATTTTTAATTATCAATCTGGATCTACCTACAGTCAGATTTTACGTAACTTAGGACGGTATTTTCAACACCACTTGAATGGTCGCCTCAGGTCGGTTATGCAGGCTTCTTTCAACATTTCTAAAAGTGATTAGATCACCGATATAAATCCCACAAGTCTAGAACTCAATAAAGTCTAGCTAAAACTGGGAAAATTGTAGAATGAAAGAAACAGTACGACAGATAAGATGATATATGAAAGAGAAGAATGATAATAATAAAAAAATATGAATAAATTACTAGAATTAAAAAGTCTTTGTCTCACACGAGATAGGGGAACGAGAGGTCCCCAACAGCGGGGACCATAAAAAAGTCTAGCTTAAAAGAGACTTACTTTTGCTAAACTATGGATTAAAACTATGCATGTTGACCGAAAGGCAAGCGGTGACAAATCAAGTGTTCATTATCGATTCCTTAGAATACGTGAATGTTTTGTCTGTGCAACGCGTAGTGTTTATAAAACTGTATATCGATTTTGCGTGAACTGATTGCATTCGTCAGGTCAACGGGAGCTTCGGATTTCGCACGCATGTCTACTGCGTGCAGCCCGTATTAACTAGACATGTGCTTGTTTCGCGAGATATTGGAATTGGACTCTGGATCTGTATCCTCGTAAATATAATTTACAGTCGAAGGGTCAGCAAGCAGATTTACATAAAGAATAAAAATAAAATATAATTGTAATTATCAAGATAAGATAATAATAAATACATTAAAAAAAAACTTTTAAGTTAAACGGTTTTTTGATACCCATATTATGGTGGTTGTGGAAAAATATGTACCTAGTCCGCCATATTGGAACGGCGTCCATCTTGAATTTTAAATTTTGACATAATCATCGTATTTTACTAGTGTAGCCCTTTCATTTGATACCCATATTGAGGGGGTTAAGGAAAAATACGTAATCCGCCATTTTGTATCGGCGGCCATCTTAGATTTATAATGTTATTGATTTTATTATATCGTATTGTCATGTAAATTAAATGTGTGTACCGAATTTCAGATCAATCTGACAACGGGAAGGTGCTTAAATTTCAATTTCTAATTTTGATTCAAATAAATTCCATACTGGTCTAACTAAATAAAACCGTTTAAAAAGCTAAAGAAGACAATGTATTATGATAAACATAACACCTGTGATAGAAATAAAAATTAAATAGAATAATAAATATTGTGATAAACTGTGATAAAAACTCTGTACTGTGATAATTGAGGAGAAGATGAGAGGCGATGTAACGAAGGAAATTAAGAGTACACCAATACCTCACTTTGCGTCGTGGTTACGTTCCAAAAAAACACGACGCAAATTGAAACGCCGCAAAGTGAATTAAGATTTTCTATAGCAAACCATGTAAAGATCGAAGATAGATTCCGGGGTCACGAAAATACTACTTTTTAAAAAGAAAATTGAACAAAGTAAACATTTAAAAAACAAAAATGATATAACTGTGCCAATAAATAAATTGGAAAAATATTTACCTTTTTTGTAACCAGAAACTACACGTTAAAATTTATATAAATTTATTATTCTCTTTAAAAAAACAACCACAACACACTACGTAATTAAAATTGAGTTCTAAAATTAGCAAAACAAATTGAAAATTAAACTGTATTAAAATTGCGTTGATATTTAGTTAGAAAGGGAATCCCCGAGTTTTGATGGCATGGCGCTATTAGGAACAAAAGTGTTGCCATCTTTTAGAAAAATTAGACTCAAACCCAAAACAACGCAACCTCGAAAATCTAACGACGCACAGTGAAAATTAGTACTAATTAAGCAGCGACGCAGCTTCTAAAAAAACACAAAACGAAACGACGCAAAGCGAGGTATTCATTTTACTTTGTATTCTGTTATAATTACATTACTAACATTATATCAATTCATGTTCTATTACGCAATCTTAATGATTTCTCGAACAGGTCAACAAACGAAATTAACTTTACGGTTTTATTATTCAAAACCGTTTTCTTCACTACGTATGTAAAATTCTAAAAATTTCGTAAACCTCTCATCCTTAGTTATTTTACATTGACATTTTATCATTGTTTATTTTTTGTATTGTATACTTTTTACTTTAATACATTTAATGGTATTCAAGTAAATATTATGCATACTTAAACGAAATGTCCTCGAGAAGTACAAAAATATACTATTGTTTAAAATTAAAATCACAGATGACGTATGTGACTGTCGTACAGACGGGAGACGACAATCACAACTTGTACCTGCTTTCTTAGATTTTGTTTGTTAAGTACATTCAAAACCTATACACAACGATAGTATTCAATGTTATTGTTTGTTCCCTTTGTATGTATAAGTAAAAAAATTAACAGAGAATTAAGAATAATAATAAACATAAAGTTGTAGAACTCCTGAGGTAAAGCAAAGAAAGTGAGGTGGTGTATGAAAGAAAAATATGTAAAGTAAATATGTATCAATTAAAATTATGTGAAAAATTACAACGTAAAATAAAGAGCCTGGTAACCCATGATAAGGGTTGCAAGAGAAGTCACAAGAATGGAGATAAAAGAAACATCAATACGTAATATAAAGTTTACTAATATTATTTGCATTTGTTAAGTCACGTTATTAAATTTATAATATCTTTACTCAAGTAGACATTTACAGGCATTTTTAAATCGTCGATTTTTTTAATATTTTAAGTGATAAGGCTATGACCGCAATTCTGATCTGCTGTGATAAGCCAGTCTTCTGACTCAACAGTTGCTCTTTTTAAAAGAAATTTCAACAATGTTTGACGTACATTAATTTATATAACTGTATCATATTACATGTACTTATGCATATAGTATATATTACTTACTTATGTATGCTTGTTATAATTATATATTAATTAAATAAACCTTGTAACCATTGGTCAACTTACCTTTCGATGAATCAAAATTTACTATTAATTATAAATTTAACATTAAGAGAAAGAAGATCTCGGATATCTTGTAAAAAACTTATATATGCGGACAACTGAGGACCTGTTAATAATAAGAATCCTTGGCAGTGACATTAGCCGATTATTTTGATTTAGGCTATATCTGATAAAGAGTATATGTATAAATCTGTATTAAACTTTACTAAAAGAAATGTTCTTGTGGAGTTACTTCCTGCTTCTTACACAACCATAACAACACCTTGCGAAGTAGAGCCAAAAATAAAATAGATTATAAATACTTTAACGATAAGTTGAAGATCAATAAGAATTCTGTTGAAAGTTCGAATATTGAATAAACGTATTTTATCTTTATCTTAACTTTTTATAGACGGAATGTAGCCGTTACAAATTTATCCTTCTTTCTTATATTAATCACGTGTCTGTCTATTTTGATATAATTAAATCTTTGGCGCATAAATGTGATACTAATTTCTTTGAAACATCTTGAGCTGCCAAAAGAAAAATTGAATGTTGTGATGTTAATCACTTACATAAAATAAAACTAGTGTTCATTAAAAATCATTATGTATTGTACTTATAAGACTTACTTGTAAGTACTTACACGTACTTGCAATTACTTACTACAATACTTATACGACTGCACATATATATGTTACAAGGGATACCGACATAAACGCCTGGGGCAAACAAATATCAGTGTCGATCTGAGTAGAAGCGTGTCGGCCGGTCGCCGCTCGGGTCCGGCTGCGTGCGAACGAGAGAAAGTGAACACATGGGCTGCACAAGGACACGAAAGCAACGCACATTCGCCATAGAAATTTGCATCGCGGACACTAACTGCTTTAGGGTTATATATTATGATATGATTTGTTATTGGTGTAAAAGGAGTTATTTTTTATGACCCCCGCTATTGGGGGCCTCTAGTACCCCTATTTATGGTGGGATAGGGACTTTATTAGCATTTAATTTATTCGCTTAATTATTTTATTTTCATTCTCTTCTCTTTCATTCTTCACATAACCTTTCATTCTGTTCTCTTATACCACAATTCTGCTTTCTTTCCCTTATGCTCTGTTTTACCATTCTTTCATCCTCTTTTCATTTTACATTTTCTTAATTTCTAGTTTTGTTGTATCACATTTTTATCTTTATCTTTATCACAGTTTAATATTATTTATTTTTACATATCTTTTTTGTTTTTGTTTGTTGATGCCTAACTTTTTTTTTCTATTGCATATTGTATAATTCTTTTGCAATAACTGAGGAATTCTTTCATGGTTTCTTTTCCGCCTATCAGGGAGGGTACGTGTAAAAGGAGTGAATGCATAGCTCATCTAAGTAAGAAACGGACCAATATTTAGCAACTTACCTATAGCTCCTGAGGATGCTCCGTGGAGGGGTGAAACACGTGTTGAGTGATTTGACGGTGGCGGTTGTGTAATTCGCATTGTTTGCCACACACGCATTTATCAGCGGGCTGGCGGGCGGTGTTTTGTTGCACGACTACTACTGCACTTGCGAAAGTGGCTAAATATTGGTCCTTTTCTTACTTAGGATGGACTTCGCAAGGTAACGCCTGATTCCATTAAATAGCTAATCTGCTGTCAAAAAATGTATGGTACACCCTATCACACAATAAAAGCCTTCCAAATTCGAATTACTACATATTAAAATAAAAAAAAAATTATACTTATAGAAATGAACGGTGTTTTGCGGTGGAGAACTAAAAATTGCGATCGTAGCTCGCGGAATCGATTCCCGATTTACAATGTAATATAATTCAC
The DNA here is from genome assembly GCF_028537555.1 of Battus philenor. NCBI lineage: Eukaryota > Metazoa > Arthropoda > Insecta > Lepidoptera > Papilionidae > Battus > Battus philenor. Next base: position 13,980,876 of record NW_027181673.1, on the reverse strand, counting down.
ACTTTGTGCATTAATTATATAGGATTGCTTGTTTGTAAGCAGTTTCCAAAGGATGGGTATTATAATGCCACACTGCAATCGCCCACCCGCCAGCCTGTACAGCATAGCGATTGCGGTATATTCCCTCATATATATCTATGATGCCTTTGCCTCGCAGTGGGCGTCTATGGGCTGAAATTATAAATTAAATATTTAATGGAATCAGGCGTTAACTCGCGGAAGTCCTTCCTAAGTAAGAAAAGGACCAATATTGAGCCACTTCTGCACATGCTGTGGTAGTCGTGCAATGAAATGCACCGCCCGCCAGCCCGCTGATAAATGCGTATGCGGCAAACAATGCGAATCACACAACCGCCACCGCCAAATTACTCAACACGTGTTCCACCCCTCCACGGGGCATCTTCAGGAGTTATGTCACACCGATTAGTGCCAAACACAGAGTCAATCTCTGTGTTTGGCACTAATCTGGCTAAATATTGGTCCTTTTTTTACTTATAAATTAAAGGATTATTAAGGTTTACTATAAGTCTCTATAGACTTTGTACTGCGAGAAGTTACTTGCCTGTCGCATTCCAATAGAAGAAAGTTAATATAACATATTTCAGGGCGATCACTTTATAGAGGTTGATTACAAAAAGGTGAACAATATTTAAAGCCAACAAACAACAAATTTAATAAAGGCGGCCTTTAGGCATTGTCTGCCAGATTATGTGTTTATTTCAAGCTTTTACATATAAAATCAATCACCTGTACATAAGTCAGATGTTTTATGTTGTTGTAGAAAGTTACGAAACAAGTAGAATTACGTGATCGACTTGCCAAGAAACATTTTTTTAATTTTAATTTAATTAACCTCAACATGGAGTATTTATACAGATTATTAATAAGTAAATACCTTCAATCTTTCTACGAAAACCAGATGACCACGTGGTAAAAACTGCCTTAAGCCTCCCAGAATTCCCAAGAGGGAGAAAGCGTCCAAAAGCTACGTGGTCTAATATCGGAAAAGAACTGAAAACCCTTCAACTTGATGCAGAGACAAACCAGGATAGAGTGGCCTGGCGCAAATTGATAAGGAGACCCGACCCCAAATAAAGGGAAAAGGGAAGGAAGAAGAAGATTAATAAGTAACCTTTGGGGGGGTGGAGGGAATCTGGATGTTCAAAATACTCCGCGAGGGAGGAGGACAGGGTTATATGTGGTTTTTACCCATTTAGACATCTTCTACTCTGGAGCAATAAATATGACTATCATAATTTGTCAAAATATTGTTTAAATGTATCTTCACGTCCCCACAAGTGGCCATACTCACTAACAACTATCAAAGCTGTCTGTTTACAAATATCTCGTGTGCGTCTTGTCAATTGCAACATTCGTCTCACAGAATATTAATTTATTTCAAAATAAAAGTTAAAAATAAATTTACTTTACTTTACGGTCACTCGTTATCTTTAGTTGTATTACAACGCGTTAACATTTTTAATTACCAAAATAAAAAAAAACCGCAAGGAATTTCCTACACAACGTCTGACATTTTAGATCATATAATTCAGTCTATTATATTGTGTTTTTTTCTTTATGCAAATCCGAGCATATATATTACCTTTATAAATCTCTAACAGGTATAATATTTTTAATTTTATGTATGTTTCTAGGAAATAGTAGCGTCATACAAGTGGAAAGAGAAACCTCTTCAACTCAAAATGTTAAATCTCTATACATATATATATATACAAGTTGGTTCAGCCCATAGACTCCACTACAAGGCATTGGCCTCTAAAAAAGATATCTATGGTAGGATATACCATAATGGCTATGCTCGGCAGGTATGTTGGCGATTGCAATCTATCATTATGGTACGCAGAGTATTATGGTGCATGCTCTTAAACTTGTTTACAAGCAATAATCATATGTATATTAATGTACAAAAGTTGAATTACGTAACATCGTATCCCGGGAATCGAACTCGCGACCTAAGAACGCAAGTCTCAGTCCACAAGTGGGCTACCACTGTTCAATATATATTTTATTATATAAATATTATTATGATTTACAGTGACCGTTAGGTCAGACCAATTTAACATCTTTAAGCTCAGAGGGTTTGATATGGGCCTTGATTTCAGATCATATTTTTTGTAGTTACCTTTACAATATCATACATAGCGACATATTTCCAAACTTGTGGTGTTTAATGCACAGGGTCGTGTCACATTAAATAATTATAGCACATAGTAATAACAATACATATATATATATATATATATATATATATATATATATATATATATATATATATATTATATATATACCATGATCATATGAAAGAACTTGGGGTATATATATATACCCCAAGTTCTTTCAGCAAGCCTTTCGTTTTATTCCGGTTGTTGTGCTTTTATTAATATTTTTCAAGCCTTAATATTATAGGTTGTACGAAAAGCTCTGTAACGATATATACGCTTTGTAATTCAGATTTTCGCCTGACGAGGAAAAGTTTTTCGGAGCCTCCGCCTGTGCAGGGGCCGCCTGCGTAACCCCTGACATTCAAGAGATATTCATCTCGATTCGCCACCAGCGAGGGTGCAATGACCCTCACCCCACGCCACGACAGCGCTTTCATCGCGTGGCCGCAGCCGGATGTCTAACGCACCTGGTGCGCCGCGTGTTGTTCGCGAGGCATTTACATTATCATCTATATTTTAAATTCAATGTCGCGATTTACATTCGCGATAAATTCCTGAACCATACCACTGATCTTAATGTTGTATTTTTTTAAACGCGCAACTAGTTTCAAATAAAAAAATAACGAATATTTAATGGTAATTTACCGATTTTTCATAGTCTGAGAAACTGCCAAATGAAAGTCTAAAAGACACTCAAATTATTCATATTGACATATATAGATATATATATTTATAAGCTTATTGGCTTCCTCTCCAATCACCCATATCTAATATTTTATCTATCAAAGATTGTACCCGATCCTTTGGAAAATTCACCACCTGAAGAAAGATGCGTACTCCACTTTGTCTTTTAATTTTCGCTATGTTCTGTCGAGCGCTGTTGATTTAATCTTAACCTATTCATAACATCCGATGAGATCACATCAGAGGGGTTGGCATTCCGGTATAACATTATGTATTTGACTGGATTAAGGCAGAGGATCGGCAAGCGGGGCGTAATACGTCCACCTACAAGATGGACAGACAACCTTTATCGTTATCGACAGCCACTGGGTACAAACCGCTTCCAACTACTCCTATTGCAAATCTAGGGAAGGTTGTCTATGTCCAGCGATGGACGTCATATGACTGAAATTATAATGATAAAGAGGTCACCAAATTCGACGACCTTTCGCTGGAATACAACCAGAGTAGAGTAGAGTCAAAAATTAAATAAATTAAAAAATAAACAATCAATAAGTTAACGACCAATATCTGCTCTGTTTTGTTAATATTTTCAATGCTGAATTATTAATTTTATCTTTTTAGCCACTCCTTTAAACTCTGATAGGGAGTACGGGACGAAGTAGGAGATCCTAGATTTTAAATTACATTTTTTGGCACATCAACACAAAAGTGCATGCGAAGGCATAGCTCTTTAAATGGCATTCGTTCGATGCTCTCGGATCGGTTTGAAGTAGTTCCGTTACGTCCTGAAATCACGTCAAAATGTGTTAACGAAACCAATATACTACTACTCACATATTCCGCTACAAGGTAATGAATCCTGTCTGATCCTTTTGCCTTTGCATGCTACCGGTTCTGTTTCTTTCTTAATTAATTCGCCGGCCAGTAATTACTTTGTTTTTTAAAGAAAAAAATTATTGAGGTCCTTCGACGATATTTCTCGTAAAAATTATTTACGCATGATAAAAAAATTAAATTCACAATTTGGTATAAAACTTGATATTTTTTTACTTATGATAATTTTATTTCGTATAAAATGAAACATCCAAGGTACGGAACTTTGATACCAGATTGAATCACCACCGACGTAGCACGAAGTGGCAATGGGCGAGACGAATCGCTCGTGCAACTGATTAAGGCTTCGCGGGTAGGTTCCTCACTAGCCATAGTCCATTTCTCTGTGCTTTTTTTGCTAAATCGTTTAGATACCCCAGGGTATCCGAAACTTGTTACTCTATTACGATGGTCCATAAATCGATACATCAACCTCTTTATTCGCTGAAGCTAGAGTAAGTTCAGGATTCCAGCTGTGAAACCACCTGCAATTACCAGAACCCCTGTTGTCCCAGAACACGATTCTCCAAAAGGCGCGCCTGTCATGTACGACAAGACGCTAAGTGTTTCAAGATATTAAATAATTACACGTCGAGTCTTCAAGTAAGTCGACAGTGTTATACCTGTTAAATATTCACAAGTTGAGAAAAGGCACATTAACCTCGAGCACAAAAAGGTGAGGAAAAATGCTCCGTAACATAAGTTCGACATGCATTAGGATTCTTTAAACAAAAACTTCTCATAATTACATAAAAATAACACCAAAATAAAAAACAGTAATTTATAAAATGTTCGTCGATATAAAAATTCAGATGCATATAACGTTTAGTCCTCTGTCTGCAATGGGTTTCGTTTGTGATTTAACGAAAAAGCCTTAGTTCCCATACGTACACCTATTCCCCAATTTACACGGTACTTGTTTTACACATTTTCGCTTTTATACGGTTTTCCAAATAAGTTTTTTTTTTGTTTTAATAACCGATTTTATTACTATCTCTCATAATGTAAATATTTCTGCTTCAAACATCGAATCGGCACAAATAGCTTCGAGTGATGAAAGTGAATTCGAACCTTCGATTTCGAAAAAAAGAATGAGAGTATGACAGTGATAAAGGATAATAAAACACCTTTGGTTTAATTTTTGTTCTTCTGTTTAATGTAGCGTAATTAAATAAAAGAACAGTGTTTCCGTAATATATTAAATATTTTAACTTGTCAATGCATTTTATTTTCATTTTTGTGTACACCTAAAAATATTGAAAAAAATCACAACTGTTAAATAGCAAAATTATGCATTTTCTGCAGGTTTTTCGATTTACACGGTTTTGACTTGAATTTTTTTGATTTTCGATTTACACGTTTTTCACAGGAACGTATCTACCGTGTAAATCGGGGGATAGGTGTATTTATCTAAAAAAACCCCTCTATTTATAGATTTCACAGCACCATATCCAACGGGTTACTGTTATGTAATAAAACTGCGTGTTTTGCGTGAGACAACCACTGCAAGGCATAGGTTAAAGATATCTATGGGGGATATGCAATAATCGCTTAATTGGTAGGCGGGTATGCGATCGTAGTGTTATATTATAGTATGCAGAGGACTCTGCTGCCCATCCTCTGAAAACTTCTTTTTGAGCACTGACAATCCTATATAATTAGTGTACAAAGTGTGAATTACATAAGATTGTATTATTCAATATATATTTAAATGATGAGAATCCTTGGTAATAATATGGCTTAATTATTATGATTTAATTACAATCCCTTTTTGTCATGTGGATGCACAGAACGCGGCCCCCCGACAGCAAACATAATACTTTTGTACATTCGAAAAATATTGAATTCTATTCCAGAACAAAACCGAAAAAATTTAATTACCTATACTTCTTGCGGCCGGCCCGCCATCAGATCATGATTTGCCCGAGTGGCCCCTAATCTTAATAAGTCTGTGCAACCATGCCTTATGTAAATATATCACATTGCATCCCGGATATCGAACTCTCGACCTACAATCGCAAGCTTCAGTCATTACCACTACGCTACCACTGCTCACAACAATACTGTAATGTTACTGATATCGATATAATTTTAGTATTGCTGAATGAAGGTAGTTTTGGATGGAAGGCAGAAGATTTGACAATACATTAGAAAGTGAAGGATCTATAAGACCATCGGTTTAATGTCAAATTTACGAACATTGAATGTAATTGACAAGTGTAATGAACGAGACGAAGTTAACGACGCCCGCGACGCCCCGGACCCTTGCCGGGCTATTAACGTGGATATCGGTTAATAGCTTTATAATTGAGAGACTGTGGGGTAGCGCGCGCTAGCCGTAAAGTCGTACGACAGTTACAATATATATATATATATATATATATATATATTCATTAATAATTTCCAAGCGTTTCGAGGTAAAAATTAAATAATACTTATTTTTAGTGTAAACAAAAATATGTTTAATACAGCAACATGAAAATATTTTTATATTAAACAGACACTCGTAAGAAAAAACAGTACCTAAGTACATATAGAAAATATGTCCAGTATTTTTTAAGTATTTAAAATATTAGAAAATAATACTATAAATTTTAAATTGATTTCATACATTAATCGGGAGTAGTTAATATTTCTTTATGGTTTACACATCGAAGTGTGAATTTTTAAAATGTTTTATATTATTGAATATATACACATATATATATTTAATGACCTACTATGAACATGACATGTAACAATGACATATATAATATCGTTTCAGCACATATACTTTTAAACGGTCCTTTTGGAGAACTATATACTTTTTGATCTCAACGGCTGTCGATTGCACGAGCCATATGCATCGCCCACTGTAGATCATACCATATGTAATATAAATAAACAGTTTACGTCTGTGTCTTCTGGACAGGGTATGCTTTAAATGTCTCCGGAGGAATTGCTACATAGGTGGCTAACATACAAGTACAGTATCCGGCGATAAATATTGCACATCGACTTTTGGAAAGAGACATTCGGCTTATTTCGGCTTCGTAGAGCGTTATCTCTGTCGCACGACTGACAAAACGTCATATAGGTAGTAGATGTGATTTATCGCAGAGTATTGAAACAGATAATGTCGAGAAACGTAAGTGAGGGTAGAGAGAAATCAGCTCCAAGTGTACGCGGCATAATCCCGTGTCCGCCAAAAAAGGAGTCGCCGAATTAACGCTAATTGAACACGAGAGCGGTGCGTATGTACACCCTGAACTTTGCTCCCGCACACTTGCGCGCGCCGCGAGGAAAATATCTCGCATACACAGAATGGCACATTGGTTATATGTGTAGAGGATTTGAAATGGGTGAACGTATATCTCATTTGCTCTAAGTAATATATAATTCAGAAATAATATCGTAACGATAATAAAGTTAGACCAAAAGCGTTTTATAAATTCATATTGCTATATAACTTCGTGTATAGAAATTTTTGAAAAAAAATCAATAAACGCAACATTTTTCAGAGTAATCATACAGGTTGATTGAAAATAGGTGTAAAATCTTTATAGTTCTATTAAGTTTTTACACGTATAAACGATCACTCTATATACACATCAATTTCATACCGGTAAGTACTACATGAGAAAAGTGTAATTTTTAGAAAATTGATAAGGGCTGCACGCTGTATTAAAATACTAAATAATATTTACTGTCATTCTTTCTCTTTTTAGCATAGTTCTCTTTGTTTCTTTTTTTTTGAAAATGGAATATACACACACACATATATAAATATCATGTTAGTACATCAATTACTATTGCAAAATCAGTGATTTGTGTGATTTTTTCAACAGCAAATTTTTTAAAAAGTATAAAAGGTAATAGATACGAAATCTAATTTTGAGGCGCAGTTTATTTCAAAGTACGGTTTACGCACTTTATCTACAAACATCTACCTTACGTAACAATTTAAAAAAAAAAGTTCCAATACACATCTTTGTTACATTAATAATAAATATTACAAAATAATGTCTAGTAAGCCAGTTTTTCCCACATTAAACGTACAATTTTATCAAATGACTATAACGAGACGATAATGCCGGGTGAGTAATGATTTCACTGCGCTCCAGGGAAATGCTGTGATCACTCTGAGATGACAGGAAGCTTTCAGCTGATTGGATAAGAGCTGAAAGGGTTGGCACCCTCCGAATACCACTGCAGGGGTGCCCTATTACGACCTAAGACGTAGATGTGCTGTATATAAACACAAGACGCATATATTAATGGAATAACATGTTTTGGTAGGTTGTATATTTATATTTTTTTATTTCTATAAAGCAATTGTCACTGAAATTGAATCACAAGTTACATATTAGCTAAGAAGAATAAGTTTTTTTTCAACACAGTGTTAAAGTGTGTTGTAAAAAAGTAATAATAATAAATTGTTTTTTAAAAAAAAGTAAAAATATTGTTGTAAAAAAATTTTCAAAATCAAACTATTGCAGTATAAATTTTCCAATAGATAGAATACACACGTTAAGATAAAAATAAATAAATGATCCAAAAGTTATGATAGATAATGATATGTGTATAAAATATGTAATATAATTTTTGCTTTACGTTAATTTATTGGACAGCCTGTACACTAGGTATATATATGTATAATAAAATTCCACAAGTCTTAGTTCAGATCTGCCACTGGAGAGATTTAATATATATAAGATAAAAAAAAATACTATTAGAAAAAAATATATTATTCTATCCGAGAATACTATACTGGTGTTAATGCATGGAATTAATTGTCGATGCTCACTCAGGAAGCTAATTATTGTCAAACACTATTAAAAACTTATTTATACAGAGCAACTGTTGAGTTTCTCTTCTGAACGGAACTACCTTCCAAGCCATTGGTAGCTTCTTGTATGGACAACAATGCCAACATTTTATGTTCATTGACAGTTCAAAAGTACTTGTAACAAACTATTCAAATAAAGAATACATATTTTGATTCCCATACACAGACGAAATGATTATTTTAAAGTGAAAATGCAGATACCAGCAAGGAATCATTTGGTATTCATCACCATATATATCATTATTATTCTTCGCTATCAAAGTTTTTCTTTAAATTATAACACAGTAACACTGACACTATAGCTTCTCGAAACTGTCATAATGGCATAATTCCAAAACAAGTAACATATTTTATTATTAATAGCAAATAAGGATTTGAACCTGATATCATGAATTAACCTCAAGTACACAATTACATGACATAAGAATGCTTAGCGGGTACATTTTCCTTGTAGGGTACATAATACAGGCATAATTATGTTTTAATTAAGTACCTAATGTCAATATAGAGGCATTAGTACATGTTATGGTATAAGAGGCTTGTAGAATAAAAGCTAAAAGGTTTATTTCCCAAAATTACTTTAAAAAATATGTAATATTGTGAATATCATATTGCCTATAATGTTCAATATAAAACTATTACTATTCATGGTAATATTTTATAATTACATTGGTCATGGGCTGTGACCTGGTGAAATATTAAGGACTGTCACAGGCTTTTTAAGCAATATTGGCAAGATTTTTTAAAATTAGGTTAAGTAGAAGGGCATCTGGTTAGAAATAGTGAATTCTAATGTGTTGCAAGGCAGCGACTCCAAGTTTAATATAATGGCCATTACCCAGTACCTTACCCAGCCCCTCTTATATCTATGAACCTATCAATGGCATCCACCAGTCCAAACAGGAAAAATTAGAAAAAAAGCTTGTTATTATATTGAAGTACAATAAGTCATGCAATATGGCAGGAGCATTTTTCGAAAAACTATAAAACACTTTAATAATTTTTAAAAACATAAACAATTCTTTTATATTTTAATAAGTAAATTAGCCATTAAATTGAAATATACTTTCCACAGAAAGCTTACACTATAAATTAAGATAAATACAATATAACAGTTGTCCCAAAGGATAACAATTCTTTATGTGTAAATAATTGTCAGCAATAAGTTTATATTGATGATCTTAAACTCAATTACAAGTACTAAATAATTACACAACAACCATTTAAAACATAATGGCAGTAATTTTAATGAGATTTAGATTACAAGCAACAATGCAATCAGTGCCAATATTTTGTTATAAGTTCAAATGGTATTGTGTGTGGGTGTAGAGCATTTTAAAAGCTCATGCAATGTGGGCGGAACAATGTGAAGTACTGTTACATAACTGCCCTTATGGAGATTGTTGATATGGACAAAGGTTATGAGTATTTATTAATATAATCTAAACAATAAAATGAAACATAAGTTAAAATACTCAGAGACTTATTGTTTATCTGTTGTTCACACATTATTTTCAGGATATATCACAATAAACAATTGTTTTTGTTTATTGTGGACACCTAATACACCAGACTCTCGCTTAAAAGGCAAATGTGTTAAAAAATACAAGTTATTTAAGGTAAACCTGGGGATGTGTTCACCAACTTAATTGATATCAGAAAGGTATTTATAAAATTAGAAAAATATATTTGTAACAAGTATGTATTAGTGCACACTGAAAATTTAATCCAGTAGTACAACACATAAAAATTAATTTTGCAACTATTCAGATACTTGAAAAAAGTGGTCCAAAATCAGGTGTTAGGGTTTTCCTGCAATTTTGTTTTGCTGCTGTATAGAATATGTTTCTGTAAGCACTGCAAAGCAAAAAATTCGTTTTTGTTTTGTGATTTCCTAAGAGTAAAAAATGGCAATTCATTTTCTTATATCTATTAAGGGCATATTTCAAAACTGTGTAAAGAAAGATTTGGATTTATATTCTTAAATATTAAATAATTTAGGAGTGGATCAAACATCAAGAGGTAACAACCTTAAAGTGCTTTGCTAGTTTGTGAACTACTGTATCAAATAACCTAGATATAACAGCCTTAAAATACTAATCCCACTATCTGGATTTACTGCTGTGATCCAAATTTTAAAATTCAATTCATTTAAAACACCAGGACCATTAGGAAGGCAGGTAAATTTTTTTTCTAGGTTGGTAAGACTGTCCACAAGATTTGTCAAGCGTCTGTTTGTCAAAAACCTTATCACAGATGTTGTCCAATGTTTGAATTTTGTTAAAGACATCTACTCTGGATTGGTGCCAAAATTGCTCAATTTTTGAAAAAAAAAAGCGTCATAAACTCAGTTTGTTTTGCAACCACCGGATTCGTGTGATTTGGCCCCATGTGACTACCAGCTATTCAGCAAAGTCAAAAGGCTAATGTAGGGACGCCGTTTCCGCATGTTTTCCTCAGATAAGAACCGAATCGAAGATCTTGAAGGTTATACTGGTAAAAGACTATTCTGACCATTTCAAAGGATTAGCTTTAATCGTAGTATGATGTATAAAGTTAGCTGAATTCAATGTCAAGCTATATTTCTAGAGATCATCACCTCAAGGAATAAAGCCTTCTTTTGGAGATACCAAAGTTTATAGTAGTAATTGCAGTAGCTTGTAGAACAATACTGCAAAGTGGTGCAATGTTACTAGAAACACGGTAAATATTTAATGTTATAAATACTCCTTTATCAAAGTCTAACCCAGAAAATGGGTATTGAAATTTTCATTATAAATAAATGAGAGAAAGTAATGAACTAGTTTGTGGATACATTATCAGTTGGTGTAAACAGATAAAGTAAATTTAAGCAGGACATGAAACTTGAAGTGGTATAACAGGTTCTTACAGAGCTCAATTGTATTGTAACTCACCTAAAATGAAGAAATATTAATCATTTGACTTTTTCAATGTTTCAAATGATTTTATCTACTCTGTTACCATATATGATTAGTTACATATTTTTCTGATTATTTAGTATTAAATTCTTGCAAGACAGTATTTTCAATATATAGCTTTCCTTTACTTCAATTTTATAATTTAGGTAAAAACATGAAAGTAATAGTAGTTTAGTATCATTACTGCAGAATTCAGACTAAATAAATATGTATAAACATGAACAGATGCAGCATGACATTTCAGTATGCGCACAGCACGAAACTGGTCATTGAAGCAACCTTTGGAGGAGGCCTATGTGGGTGTGTATTAGCTGACATGTAGATGAAACATATAGTAGCATTTATATATACTTGTGAGATGTAGTCTTCTAACATAGTAATAAGCTCTCATATAGTAAACACTTAAAGGCTTTAAGTAATAGAAGATTTTATGGTCTTATTAGTAAATTAATTCCTATTAACAGTAGTTTTAATATTTGATTTCATTAAAAACTGTTGAAAATAATATTAAACCTAATTCTTGGCCACAAAACCTGTAACCTTGTACATATATCTAATGCATTAATTCAACTAATTTGTGGCTTTATATCAAGGTTATATATAAACAGTGTTTGCAGATGTTTGTGGATCAATTAAATTGAGGAAGTGGTCAAATGTTATTAAATCATAAATAAATAGATGGCAGGAGTGTTATATTTCATTTTATTTTAAAGTACATAGTATAAATATATGATAACAAAATAAGGATTGTATGAGATGTATATCTAATTGTACTCCCATAAAGGAACTTCTATACAGAATTTAGAATATCAAGTAAAATTGATATTATAACATATAATTTGTTTATATATATGTAAGTTTAGAACACATTAACTACCCATTATTTATACTTTTTCTGTTTTACAGCATGTGTCTGTCAGGAAGAATTTGCCCCATGTGAAAAGAAATCCCAAAGGTACTTTTTTCTTTACTATTAAGAAACACAATATATATATATATATATATATTTTTAGTGTGTACAATAAAATATTTTTTAAAGGATGTATAAAAACCATTTTAAGAAATGAGTTTCATTTGTTACATCACCTGTAGAATATTAGTAAAATTGGTTGACATATGCCAGAATTAAAAGAGCTGAACTCAATTTTAAATGGTATTATAAATTTTCTTGTTACAACTGTGTGGAACAGTAACTAGCAGATAAAGTGGTGCCATACACTTCAGACACACTGATCAAGCGGGTTCCAATTATCTATCCATCCATGGTGACATTGAAAACCATTATCAGTGCTTCAGCAGTTATCATGTTGGAATGCAACAAAGAATTTCCTGTTATTGATAATCTGAAGTGAGGTACAGACACTTATCTTGATTGTTTCAAGGATATCTGTACAATGAAAAGTATATATAATGTTTTCGGGTCAATGACTTTTGCTGTTTTTGATAACATTATAATATCTGTCTGAAAGAATTCATTGACATGTGCTATTTCCATTTAAACCTAAAGAAAACAGCTGGATATAAAACTCAGATGCATGTACTGGCTAGTGGGATTCAAGTCAAAACTACCTGAAAGCAAGTTGGCCATCTATAAAACCATCCTAAAACCAATCTCAACCTATGGAGTACAGATTGCAATAGCAATATTGAAATGCTGGAGATATTTCAGACGAAAACTGACAGTCATGTTGAATATACCCAGCAATGTGAGCACCAAATTTATATATGAGGACATAAAGATACATACCATGAAACAGGAGATCACAAGACATAACAGAAATCACCAGATGAGAATGCTAACACATGTGAACAAAATGGCATCAAAGCTGGATGGCACAGGAAGTGTCACAATTTCTCTGACTAAATGTCATAGTTTACCTACACAGGCAATGAGATTTAACAGAAAATGACAGGAATACACATCTAATACTCTAAACTCAAAATTGATATATTACCGATCACCAGGTCGTAGAAAGTAAAAAAAAAAAACCTTATTATTTACTGGGATATTTTAACAAATTGTAGGTACCTCACATTTTAAGTCATTATTAGTTGATTAGTAGGAAACTAATGTAAACATAAGGGGGAGTACTACTTGTTCCAAAATGGAGGAAATCTTGATTCTTGGGTGACATCCAAGACTTGTGAATTATTAATAATAAAATCTCCAATATTTTCTTCAAAAACTATAGCAGTAGTGGAAGTAAAAGCTGCTTATTTTATTTTTCTTTACATTCACAGAATAAATTTCTTCTTAAAAGATTTTTACTGAATCTATTCTAACATGAGTTTTCCATCCACTAACAGGTTAAATAAAGAATGATCTTTCATTTCTTAAAAAGCCTTCAGATTTGAACTGAATAAGTCTTCGCAGCTCAATTTTTTTAACTAAGTGAAAAATTTTATTATTCTCTGTAGAAGAATCTTTATTTTAAACCACAGACATGCACTACAAGGCCCAGGCATTTCCTAATTGTAATTATGGTGAAGTATACCATAATTGCCACACTTGGCAGCCTGGTTGTCATTCAGAGTGTAGAGGAATGTTATGGTGTAATTAGAAGTTGAAGAAAGTTGCCATAAAACACTATGTAGCAAACTAAATTACTACTGATAAGTATGCCTAATGAATTAGGTGATTATGTGGACATGTTTTTCATGATATCAATATCAGTCTCAAAAAAGGCAATCCAAGTCTATTATAAACAAAGATATATTATTTTCACAAAGTTATGCAAGGAGAAAGCAGTATATTATATTAGAAATATTATGATTTTTTGGCCAAAAAATAAATTGGGGATGATTAATTTTTCACTATATTGTAATTTTTTAACAGTTTAATGGTTTAATAAGCTACAGAGTAAGTCAATGTACATAACCTTCAAGTTCCAAGAGTGTATAATTTAGATATAGTTCATTTTTTAAAATCTCATTTGATATATGGCATAACCTATATAATGGTGATCTTAAAGACACCTTTATTATTCTTCACTCAGAGGGTTTTTAGTTCATTTCTTTAGTTCCAGGTACACAGGTACAATCTTTGTTTTTGTTTGTAGCCTGTAGAACATTTTAATGTAGTTTTTAAATAAATGGGCCACAATTCAAAGCCACTTGATTATTATTCTTAAGTTCAGAGTATCACTAAGAATATGCAGTACTCACCGTTTGAACTCTTGAGGTCCCGATGTATGAGCGATATGGGCGCGTTGACGTGGAGGTAGGCCATGCCACGAGCCACCTGTATCGCCCAGTCGACCAGGATGCCCGGTCGGATCTTGCGCCCCGACAGCACTCTGTTGAGCGGGCCGCCGCGTGCATATTCCATCACCAAACACAGATTAGGCTCCTCCAAACAGACACCTTTCAACGACACTATGTTATCATGCTGCAGCATCCAAAACAGTTTCGCCTCCTGCAGCACACTCTCCTTGATCACTTCGATATCCTCGTTCGCGTCCTGGCGCGCCGCCTTCACCGCCACCACCTCATCGTTCCAGTAGCCGCGGTACACTTTGCCGAAGCCGCCCACGCCGATCACCTCCTCCAACTTAAGCTCCGTGAACGACACTCGCGGCGGGTCTACGTCCCCGATCACCGACGACACTGCCAGGGGGTCTTCCTCCGTGACATAGACCGCGGGGAAAATACCGACTCGATCGCCGATCTTGCCCGTCCACCAGCCCTCGTCGCCGGAGATGTTCGCGTCCTTGGACAAGACCTCGACGATCTCCCCGCGGCGCAGCGACAGCTCGTCTTCGCCCTGCGCGACGTAGTCGTAGACGGCGGTGAACAGAGCCAGCGGCGGGCGTCGCTCGTCCGCCGCCATGGCGCGCGGCGGCATCACCCCGGGCGCGCCGCCATCGCGCCCCGCGCTCAGCGACAGCGCTGCGCCCTCTGCCGCCGCCCACCTTCGCACATAACTACTGGACGCCTGCGGTTACGATCACCGTGTTATTCCGCCATCTTTGTTTCTCACATCGATCATGGCGGTGTTGTGGCGAGTGGAAAGCGGCGGCGATTCGCCCGGTCGACGACGTACAGCCTTAAGTCGTTTTCGTTCAACTAAAACACGCGTCTACTTCGCTGCGGTGATCTTAATTATTCTCCATTCATCTATCACGTTAACCGATAGACGGACGAAATGACAACCATACCACAGCGAAGTCAGTGACAAACTGTCATACGATGCAACTTCATAATTTCATTTTTTTTAAATGTCTTATCCATTTAGACTGTTGTTTTTGAATACATTCTTAGCCTTATCCATAGTCAAGCAAGGTTTAATGATAAATTTAATCAGACAATCACACAGAATCTCAAATTATTTCTACGATATTATATTTAATTTTTAAAGATCTTCGAATCTGGTAACATTTTTGCTACTAAGACAAAAAAATTGCTGTAGATGGCGCTTTTGTGGTAAACAATGTTCTGAAATGTTTTTCATGACATCTAGTGATATATCACATGTAACAATTTTGATTATAACACATTAACTTAACAATCAAAAAGTATTTTGTTTTATTTTAAATTAAAATCACATAAATTTATTGTAATATAAGTTTTTGACTTTTTCGAGTTTTTGAAGCAGAAACAATAAAATATTTGTCTACTAAAAATGTTTGTTTTTAAGAGTTCAAACTTATTTTTGTTTTGAAAAAAATGTAGATGGTATTAGTGGTTAAATTAAAAAAATTGAATAGTAATATCCATTATAAAAACCAAGCCATCAACTATATTTTTTGGAAAATATGTTAGCAAAATAAATGTAACATTTCTAAAATTATATATGCACAACTTACAGATAAATATTTGATATATACGACATAAAAGAAATTTATGAAATATACTAAGACGATGGTATATTAATTTCATTTTAGAATATGCGAAAAACTTATTAAATATTTGATATATAGCTGTATTTACTGTAAATTAAGCTTTAATTGGTGTCACTATAAAAACAGCTTACAAATATGGTGTAAGTATATTCTTATATATGTATACATATGTATACATTGCTAGATATACGCTTTAAATAGAAATTTAAGCGGATGAAGATTTTTGTAATAATTATTGGAATACATATTCCTTTATATAATATGTAGTTATAGTCAACATATGAGTTCGTATATTCTTATCAGATTCTTTGTTATTTATTCAGATGTAAATTATATACTTTAATGTTTTTTTCAGTGTAATTTAGACGTATTCTTTAATCAATAAATTGTATATTATTTTAAAACTTATTTAATGTATTCTAACGTGTATAATAAAGAATATAAAATAAAATAAATAAATAAAGTTATTTAAAATATAAGTTATCATTACATTTTATAATAAAATTATATGTTAAGGTAATTTATTTTTAATACTTTAATTTCAATTTTGTAATGGCCGGTCCCATGGTGTAATGGTTAGCACTCTGGACTTTGAATCCAGCGATCCGAGTTCAAATCTCGGTGGGACCTGAATTCGACTTTTTTTTCGTAATTTGTTACTTTTTTTTTTTAAATAAACCTTAAAACATTTATGGATTATCAGTTTTATATATTTTTAACAATTTTACGAGGTTTATAGTACTGCGGAGCGTTTTAACTTCGGATCTCGTAGGGATGCTGGGTAGGGAGCATTATTGATCGCGTTAAAGTGGGATGGCTGTATTCATTCGCGGCGAACACCCGGTCCGCGGACGTGAGGCCGCCTCGCAACACTCGAAAACACTCACGAGAGCGTTCGTAGCTCGCTGACATCACACACATTTGCCAAAATAATGGCAATACCGTAATTGTAATGAGTAAACAGTGGCCGAAGCCCTGTAACACGGCCGGGCACCGGCGGCCAGTGTTCGCGACGTAAAAATGTGACATTCCGTAGTGTAACAGATCCCATTAACACTGTTCTTTCACGTTAAACAATAACTTCACTATTGTGTCAGTGGTAATCGATGCTCGACGTGACTGTATCTCGTTGAAGCACCAGCGAACTTTTCACGGGATGGATCCACAGCCAGTGTTTCCGCCAAAATGTACAAATCAGCAGTTACCAGGAGATTTATAAGTGGTCTTGGCGGAAGCGCTGGTTGTAACACTCTATTGAACGCTAAAAAGGTGCGGTGGTGTTAAAAATGAATTCTTTCAACCCTCCAACCACTCAAATAAACTCTATAGACAAAATGACAACTGTGAAGTGTAAGTCCGTGGATTTAGAGGGATACGTTATTATTGTGGTTCAAACTAAGGATAATAAAATCAAATTATACGGTGAGTCCTTTATCTAGGATATACCATTAAGATAATATTCGTGGAAACATCTGGAAAATATTTAACACAAGTTTTCATTCATATTTGGAGGTTATTTTTCTGAATGTTTTCACGACATGTTACAGAACCGTATTCTTCTTAATTATTTTAACGATATTAATTCGTATAAAACTTCTTACATAAATAATAAATGTTTATTATTATAATCTATTTTTAATAGTATAAACTTCGAGATAAATTATAGAAATACATTCTACACCATATTCTTCCCCCAAAATAAAGTCAAATATTGAATTAGCGTAATTGTCTGTCAAATTATATCATAAATACTTCAATTATTGTTACACCTGAAATTGTCAAAAATTAAAATTATCGAAGTGACAATATAATAATTGGTTTTAATAATAAAACACCTCTAACCAAATATCTAGACATATACAGAATAATTGTAATATAGGCGAATGTTTAGCTAATTAGTCATATTATTTAATAACTAAGGTATTTGATATATGTCATGGAAGTCATTGATATATCTGGTTATTACGTCTAAGCACATTCTAGAAGGGAGGCTCAATTTGTCACACCTCAAGAATATCAGACATATTCTACATGGCCGTCGTTGCTTCCATATGTTATAGTCCATCATCGCATGGATCGAAAGTTTGCTATCATAAGGGTGTATAAAATCTTGACGATATACAGGATGATTGGTTCTAAGGAAGACCTTTAAAGGTGTGAATGTTAAGCTCATTTGCTATTACGGTGTAATACTCCTTCAAAAATATCAATGATTTTAGAAATAAAGAACGTAATGATAATATAGTAAAAGAGTTTTCAAAATTCGAGTTATTATCTAATATATAAAATTCTCGTGTCACGGTGTTCGAACTTGAACTCCTCCGAAACGGCTTGACCGATTTTTACCAAATTTTACATGCGTATTCAGTATGTCTGAGAATCGGCTACTGTCTATTTTCCATACCCCTAAGTGATAAGGGTGGTCCACCCCTAAATTTTATTTTTAATTATTTTGACAATTTTTTTGATTTTTATTTTATTATGATACAGCATACAAAAATACATACAAACCTAAATTTTCACCCCTCTACGATCAACCCTTATCTTACATTTGTTAATTGAAACTTTAATTTTTTTTGCAAAACAACGTTTGCGGGATCAGCTAGTTACATATAAAAATTAATTATTGTTAACTAACTGTCAATGCAGTCTTTGTACTACCAGGAGTTCATGGCTTTACGTATATGTAAAAAATAAATTAACGTAAAATATTTCTTTTATCTTATTATCTTATTCTTTCTATATGTTTTCATAAAACACACACACATAACTTACTTTTCATTGTAATTTGAATTTTGTAAGATTTTCTAGTGATTTACAAAAAGCAACACACAATACAAATATGTATTTATTCTTTTTTTATCCCCTATGTGCAAAGCTTTTGACTTCTGTCACGCCTGATCTTAGGGGATGAGATGATCGTAGACCTTCTACGATGTTCCATGCTTGCCTAGAAGAAACCTATTCACTCTTGTCTTAAAGACACCTAAGTTATAATTGTCTGGGAAAAATCAAATCACTTCTTGGCTGTTCGCACTTTACAAGTATAAGCAAAACACTTGCAGGTGGAAGGAATTTCAACCGTGTACGAATGTCGTGTATCCGTTCGTCTTGCTGTCCGATAGAAGAAAGCACTCACTAAAATGCAGTCTGTAGAATACAGATCAACAGTAACATATGTAAGAAAAGGACCAATATTTAGCTGCTTCCGCACATGCAGTGGCAGTCGTGCAACAAAGTGCACAGCCCGTGAGCCCGCCAAACACAGAGTCTACTAACTAACACTAATCGGTGTAACATAACTCCTAAAGATGCTCTATGGAGGGGTGAAACACGTGTTGAGTGATTTAACGGTGGCAGTTGTGTAATTCGCATTGTTTGCCGCATACGCATTTATCAGCGGGCTGGCGGGTAACGGGTAAAACTATTCCAGGTTACTCTGTATACTGAATTTCCGCAGCGCGTTACCCAGAATGAATCCTGTAAAAAATTGACAGATTCGCTACTCTCCACCGGTGTTCCATGTTGAGAAGTTTCTTAGAAACTAACACATTATCACCTAAAAGTCGAACAGCACGCCGTTTTATGGAATCATGAGCTTGGAGTTGAAATTTTTCTTACTGACACTTTTTAAGAGCTTTTCATTCTCTGCCTCTCATGGGTGGACAAAGACTATTTTTCTTAATAATTTTTTCATTTATTTTTTTTCACACTTATCTTTTGTCCTTCTCTATACTTTTCACTCACCTCTCTGTTATACGTCATATTTTCTATTATTCCATTTCACACTTTTATTTTTCTTTTCAAGCTGGTATTTAGCCGTGCCATCCCAAAGGTGGCAGCGGTATTCCAAACATGTCTGGATCTGTGCTTGAAACAGAGTAATCAACTGTGCTGGTGAGAAATATCGCCTGACCTTAAAAATACCGGGATCGAGCAGATTGTTAAAATGCAGCAAAAATACAGTTACGGAGAGAAGTGAATGCTGAGGTACAACAGCATTTATATCCGATTGACTAGACAAGTCATTAATGACCACTCAAATTTCTATTTTCCTCAGAAAGTTCGCAGTTCAGGCATAAAAAACCCGCAGGAAGTCAATAAGAAGGAAGCTTATTAATGAGGCAATTGTGCCAAATTCTGTCAAAGGCCTTTAACATGTGTAGAGAAACGGATTAGCCGTTTTTCTCAATAGCCTGACTCAATATGTGCGTGGCATATATATACAAGAAGATCTCCAGTAGATCGGTTTCTTCGGAAGCCATATTGCTGATCGCTGAGGAGGCAATAGTCTTCAAGGTATGCCGTTTGCAATGAATGGAGGTGATCGAAAAAGGCCTGTAGTTGTCTGTACTGATATACGATCAAATTTCTGCTCGTCGATCTGTCCTCATATAACGAGTTTTATAGCAGTATTATTTCTTACCTTCCACGTTAAACTCCCACTTGCAATTTCTTGCTTGAACTGAAAAAGCTGTCAAATAATTTTCAAATGCTTTGTTCTCCTTACAATTAGAATTCGTTTATTTTCGTGTCTAAATTCTTATATTTTAGAACAGATCAATTTCCCTCGGATTTGGAAATTTTTTTACAAAAAAGGTGCGAGAATCACTAAAATATGTTACGTTCACACATTTTTTTATATTAGACTGCGACGGACCAAACACTTCTGGTCGTACAAAGCCGACCATTGCCATGCGAAAGCCCGTGCTATCCGAAGCTGATAATAAAGAAAAATAGAGTATGATACTATCAACCTCTGAAAACTAACTTCGTTCACCTTTAATCATCATCATGTAAATAGAAAGACGTCCACTGCAAGGCACAGGCCTATCTCAAAGTTCGCCACACTTTGTCGTCGATTCAAATAGTGGAGGCCCCTGTCCTCCACACCTTTGTACCACAACGGTCATCGTTTTAACGAACGACTTGTCCGTCTACTTCACGAGTTACGTGGATGACCTAGGTTCTTCTTTAGGTTTCTTCATTTGTAATTCTATCTGGATGCAAATATCTGGGAATAACCCCCTCTATTGTTCTACTTTCCGCGTATATATACTGTTCGACTTCAAAACTGCCAATATTTAATGGAATCAGGCGTTACCTCGCGGAAGTCCATCCTAAGTTAGAAAAGGACCAATATTTAGCCACTTCCGCACATGCAGTGGTAGTCGTGCAATGAAATGCACCGCCCGCCAGCCCGCTGATAAATGCGTATGCGGCAAACAATGCGAATCACACAACCGCCACCACCAAATTACTCAACACGTGTTTCACCCCTCCACGGGGCATCTTCAGGAGTTATGTTACACCGATTAGTGCCAAACACAGAGTCTTTGACTTTGTGTTTGGCACTAAACTTCAAACTTAAACCTTCAAAACTGCCACTGTGATCTTACTAACTCCATAGTTATATAATATGTCAGGGTAAATGTTCTGTACAATATTCCAATGCGGTGGTAACAGTCACTGGATACGAATAATCTAATAGGCATAAACAAGACTTAAAATTTTAGGAAAGACATTAAACAAAACTGCCTTTTTTCCATAAATTCTATTATTTCAATTTGAATAAAGAATGAAACTATTCATTTCATTTTTCATTTAAATAAATTTTTTTGAAAGATCGATATCAAGGGATATCGATAACTCAGTGGTATCGTTCGAAATCGATTGACAAATCACATATCGATGACAGTTTATTTGACATGGTTTAACTTCTATATTAGCTTCATAATTTATATTTTTCAACCATATTATATTGAGCATTTTAGATAGATGAATAGCATAATTGTTTTAATTAAGGACCACTGGATCATGCGCACCAAGATTATTGAATTACTGTTGTTGAACAATATTTAAAATATTTCGATAAATGAAACTTCTGTGTGACTACCGACATTTTTTAAACAAAAAGTCATAGAGATACCAGACTACCAGACAAGAATCCTATAACATCACGGATGTATTTGATGGCTCAACGTTTGTCAATGATAGGATGAAGACATTGATGTAATAATTGATGGTACCCATTTATCACCACACGATAGCTGAGAGAGGACGATGCTTTTTGGGGCAGGGACGTTGCAATGTCTGAGTAACTAATTTTTAATTTTTTGGAGCTCTTTCTTCTTTCCTCCCCCACAATTTCTTTCTCTCTTTTACTCACATCCTTCACAAAATCTTTTCATTGACATTAATTTAGACTTTAAACATGCCGTTGAAAATAATATTTCAATATAACATGTCCTTTTCAATGGAAAGGGTTCTTTTAGGAGTTGAGAAACTTAGTAACAGAGAGGTTTTCCGCATAAATTTTCCATACGGAAAATCTTTACTTAATGCACGTATTTGTTAAAGTAACATGGCTATTTATATAAATAACTTTGTATTATATTCCCGCTAGTAGACTATGAGAATAATACTATGAAAAAGTTTTAATTGCGGTTATTTAGGTTTATAGGTATGGCTAATGAAAATAAACATATTCCACATACAAAATAAAGTAATTTTTATGAGTATTTAGTGAATGATTTCTATTTTTTAAAGTCCACAAAAATTAATCCGGTAATATAAGATTAAGTAAATAAAAATGCGTAATTGAATATTTTAGATCTTTTTTATGACGGCCCTGTCGTAAAAAATACGAGTAAACAAAAACAATCGAATGTAATTGGTGAAACCAAAACGATTCGTATTCGAAATACGATCGCAAATGATCATTTATTTACAAGATATCATAAATTTTTGTTCTTATATTAAAGTTTATTTAAATTATTTTTAAACTAGTTGTTACCTAAGTAAGAAATGGACTAATATTTACCAAAATTAAATCTATTTGGCGAAATAGTGACTCTGTATTTGGCACTAATCGGTGTAACACAACTACTGAAGATGCCCCGTGGAGGGGCGAAACACGTGTTGAGTGATTTGACGGTGGCAGTTGTGTAATTCGCATTGTTTGCCGCATACTCATTTATCAGCAGACTGGCGGGCGGTGCATTTTGTTGCACGACTACCACTGCATCTGCGGAAGTGGCTAAATATTGGTCCTTTTCTAACTTGTGCGTTGTTAGGCAACAAACTATAATAAAAAGAAATGTACAAAACTATTCAAAAACGTTACCAAATATAAAAAGAACGTACAATATTGTCTGTTCAATATGAGCCGGACATGAATTATTTAATTTACATAAATTCTTACGACACCCATAAGGCTTCCACGGGAGCACTCAACCTTCACTACCTTAACAAAGGTTTAGACTGGGCGCTCCTGCTCGTTACCGCCCCGAACCCACAGAATCTGCAAATGCGTTGCCAAAAACAATCGAACAGGAAAAGCTCAAAAGTCATATTATTTATCATTTCACTAAATTAAAATTAATATTTTAAAATATTCTTTTTTTGATTAATGAATTTTCTTTTTCTCATACGAATCTTAATGAAACAATAGAAAAATCGTAATAAGAGATAAATGAAATCAATATGGTCAATGTCGCCTATTCATAGGAAACAAGGATTAATTTTATTATTTGTTTTATAATATTTCTTCTAATTACCAGGGTCGCCGTCAGCAGGCAATTGGGACAACTTGGAGCTTGCAGATGAGATCATGGATGTGAACGAGACCAGGCTGGAAGACATGTCCAGGACTGAAGTGCTTAGCCACATACACGAGGTAAGCGATTTTCTCCAGACGTCGTACCAATACTTTTCTTCTTCTATTTAGCCGGTAAACGCCCACTACAAGGGATGAGTCTTCCCTACAGATCGCCACGTTGATTGGTCTAGTGTTACCTGGAGACCTTAAAATAAGGTCCCGTTGCGATATCTGTCTATTTACGAAAATAGAACAAGTCAAGGAATTTTTAGCTGCCATTTTAACCTGCATATTCAAACAACCCCTTGCTAACGCGGGAGTACTAGTCGAAGGCGAATTCTTCATTTCACATTCGATCTCGCTGCTAAACTTCGAGCATATCTCTCTCTATTACTGTTTGGAAAAAGAAACATTTAGCATTTGTTTCAAATTTATAAAGGAAGATCTATTACCTTTTATACTACTATTATTAATTTGCTGTTAATGTGTATATTCTTGTATGAAATGACGGCAAATTTGTTTTATTCTGGGCGCTTTAAACCTTAGAACTTACTTTGCCTGAAAAGTCAAATGCACTAAGTTACTGTCTGACTTAACCATGTTCCCTTAACCAATTAAGTCGTTCCTAATTTAAAAGTCAAGTGATACAGTGATCGGTTAAAGGCATTGGAACGCATCGGCTGTGTCAAATTTTACTTAGTTATGCAATCGGACAATAATAATTCATTGCAATTTTAACAAAAAACTAACTATAGTGATATAAAAAATCTATTTTAATATTGCCATGGGTCCGGATCGAGTGCCGGTCTGGTGTAAAAATCAGGGAGGAATCAATAGCCTCCCTGATTAGTAAAGAACAAAAAAAACTTCCTTCTACTCTGTATAAAAATAATAAACAAAGTCATAGATAAAAATTGTAAAATTGTAAACAAATAAGATTAACTAAGATAACGCAAAATAAAGTGATAAAATTAAAAAATGTGATATAGAATAATAATATAATATAAGAAAATGTAAAAAGTAATGAGGAATGAATGAAAGGCGATACAGAGCGAAAGGGAAAGACAGTAGAATTGTGGAAAGAATGAAACGAATGAAAGATAATATGACGTATGAAAGAAGAGAAAGAAAATAAAAATGTCAGTGAAAAAATTAAATAACTGTTATCTAGTCCCTGTCCAAACCAGATAGGGGGTACGAGAGGCTCCCAATAGCGGGGCCATTAAATATTAAAAAATATATTGCCATGGTGATATATGGATATGAGATGTGGTCGCTTACGATGGGATTTATAAGGTTTGAAGTCATCTAGGGAGCAATGGAGAGTTGGAGTCGAAAGGTTTTTGAGCGACCACGAGTCGGAAGACGCAAGAAAGAAGTCCTGATAGGCCTTTTACTACTAGTTGGATCGACGATGGTCGCAATCAGTCTCTGGCTGCTGGCAGCGCTAGACCAGGCATCGTGGCGATCTTTGGGGGAAGTCTTCTTCTAACAGCGGGCATCTATCAGCTGATGTCATCATGTGAAGATGATGATGATATTATTTCCGTGATTTCATTTTAATCTTTAATACACCTATCCCCCGATTTACACGGTACTTGTTTTACTCGTTTTCGCTTTTACACGGTTTTCCGAAAAAGTTTTTTTTGTTTTTATAACCGATTTTATTACCATCTCTCATAATGTAAATATTTCTGTTTCAAACATCGAATCGGCACAAATAGCTTCGAGTGATAAAAGTAAATTCGAACCTTCGATTCCGAAAAAAAGAATGAGAGTAATTTCTGACAGTGATAAAGGATAATAAAACACATTTGGTTTAATTTTTTGTTCTTCTGTTTAATGTATTGTTATTAAATAAAAAAACAGTGTTTCCGTAATATAATAAATATTTTAACTTGTCAATGCATTTTCTGTGTACACCTAAAAATATTGAAAAAATCATAACTGTTAAATAGCAAAATTATGCATTTTCTGCAAGCTTTTCGATTTACACGGTTTTGACTTGAAATTTTTTAATTTTCGATTTACACGTTTTTCTCGGGAACGTATCTACCGTGTAAATCGGGGGATAGGTGTATAGTAATTAAATTTTTTTGAAACAGGTAGAGAGTGAATTGTACGATAGATCAATAGTTAGGTTTCCATTTGATATGACAATTAGGATTCATACAGTCAATTACAAGCCGCGCATGCTTGTACACGCACGTTGATTGCGTTATTGTCCATTATGCAAATGGAGCAATTGCACCAAGCTTAATTAACAGAGATTTGTTCTTGGTTCATTATGTGCCCTTGAGAGAGAATTACACGTAGCGATGGATGCATAACGAGGTAGGAAACGATAAATAAATATAAAAATAAATTAATAAAAACACTTTCTTACAAGGATTTTTTAGTATCTGAAGTTTTAATAGTCTCTGAAATCGCTGAAGCGATCTGGACGGAACTAATATTTGCAGGTAGTTGATTTAATGAGAAACTTAGGCCACTTTTATTTTAGAAAAATTCATAAACGAAAGAAAAATTAAATTAAGTAATTTTTTTTATTAAATTCCACACAGATAAAGTTGCAAAACATATTTTATAATTCTTAAGAGATATGGAGAGTGAAATAAAATTTCAACTTAATCTTTAGTTTGCTAGTATAGCTAAATATGAAAGAAATTTAAAAGCAATTTTAGAAACCTAAAAATAGCCGCTAATATCAGGCTTCGAAGATGATGTCAATATAGGAGGAGGAGATCCTCTTTCAGAGAGCTCAATTTTAATTCTGTTTTTACCATATAGTTCTTCTCTGGTCAAAATTCTTGTCGTGAAACACAAGTGATAATTATTAATAATCTACTGGAGTAATATGTACTTACCCAGATACAAATATTAATAATAATTGTCAGTCCGAAACAGATTGAGGAAATAAAATGAATGCCACATAAAATGAATATTGTTACAATTTACCGTCTCACCATAGTAAGACAGTGTAGAAGCATCCATTGTTGAAAAACCAATTTATGTTTATCAATGATTTATATATACAATAAAATAATATGTAGGCAATTGTGGCATTGAAACGGACTGAAATGTTGTGATTACTGGTCCCAGGCTTCGCCGGTACTATTCACAGGCAGTGGACGTTATTCATCTTAAATGACGATGATGAATTATGGAAAATTTCTAACTTCATACTTAACGCAGTGGACATTTGATATGGCTCCTCTTCGCCCGCCGAGGAACTCAAAGCACTGTACCTCGCCAATGTAGACCTCGATGAGGTCTGCATCCTTGCCGCAAATCTCTGCAAAGCCTTCGGTTTAGCGGAGCACTCGGCCCTTCTCGCTGCCCTTAAAGCGGCATTCAAATAATATCCGATCCTCCGTCTGAACATCAGGATACACGCCTCACATCGAGCCCAGGCGGCCTCGATGCACATGTCATGCACTACTCACCTACACATGACACAGCGGCGCCTGCGCTTAATTCGCGTTCAAGCGAGGGCGGTCCGGAGAGGCCCGAGTCTCTCCCGACCGCCGAGTAGTCCTCGCTTTGTGCTACGTACTCTACACCATGGATGTACAGTCCGCGGCCTGCCGGTCGAATACTGGTGGCCCGCCGACAGCTAAATATATTCTCTGGTACATTCGAAAAATATTGAATTCTATTCCAGAATATAACCAAAAAAAATTTAATTATCTATATTTCTGGCGGCCGGCCCGCCATCAGTACATGATTTACCCGAGTGGCCCCTAGTCTTAATAAGTCTGTGCAACCATGCTCTACACCCCACTCACTACACTAGTATAGTTCTCAGCGTGTGGACATCTTCGTCGTAACTAGGATACGATGCCCAGCGTAAAAATGTCTAGTGAATTGGAATTGATTAAAAGCATTACTAATAGCAACATCGCTTCCTTTTTGAAAAACGAAGAGAACCGATGTAATTAATCTAAACAAAAACGAATAAGGGCAAGACTTGTTAGTTATATAGAAATAGGAAATAATTACATAACAGTATTCTAAAATATTGCTCATGTATCCAGTGGCAGTTAGGGCCTAAAACTTCTTGAATGGCGACCGCGAGCACTAGGAGAACCGATGACATAGTTATGGTTGCGGCATGTCGGTGGATGCAAGCAACGCACCCCAGGACGGGCTATCGAGAAAATAGCACTGCGCGAGGGAAGACCGTGTAGCGATCCCTGACCGGGAGATACCGCTGTCCCCCGTATAGCGCAGAGGGCGATCACCGGGGTGGGGTGTTTAGTGGGAAGGAATCCCACATACCCCTGTCCTCCCCCCAGAGGCGGGGCATCTTGAACGTTCGTAAGATATCCCCCCCGAAACCAAAAAAAAAATGTGGACAGCGCACGACAAGAATCCTTGGCAAGAGTGGCGGTTTTTGGGGAAGGCCTATGCCATGCAGGCGTCTATCGGCTGAAAAGAAGAAGATTGTATAAAATAACATTAAATAGAAATATTAAAGGAAAGGATAGAAGATAGAGCTAGGAAACTAATACTTAGAGAATGCGATAACATGTGAAGGATGATAGAAGGTAGAAAGAGAGAAATTGTGCAACATGAGAGAAAGAGAGGGTGTAATAAAAAAGTAATATTAAGAATATTTTTTTTCTCGTGTGGATATCCTGCATGGGATACTGGTTCGCTGCGGAGGCAACGAAAGGTTTTTGCTTGAATCCTTTTTAATCTTGTCAATTAAAACCCCCTTTCAACAAATAGGGGAATGAGCGGCTCCCAATAACGGGGGCTATAGAAAAACCAGTTCCATCGCAAATCTAAGGGGAGATGAGAACACTATTCTGCTACGTTTGCCGGTTCATCATCGCCACGTGGCCTGCTAACTACCACCTGAACTTCCTAATCTGTTGAGTTTTGTATGTCACTTTGTCTTCGGATCTCCTGAGATTTTTTTATCTATGAGCTATCTGTTCTCATTAATCAACTGTTAGCTTGTTATTGAAACCCGTTGTCATATAAGACTCTAAAACTATAATGAAATAAAGTATTTGGAATTTACACAATGAACTATGAAAGGTGTGGAGATACAACAGATGTACAAACATTACGTAAACAATATAAACCTCCCCCGTATCCCTGTCGCCAAGTGTACAGTACGACGTCACACGTAGTTTCTCTAAATATAACCATCTGATACAATACAAGCGTGCAGACAATCGGCATTGTTTGTGACCGAGTCTACATACAAGGCGATGCGCAGATTTATGAGTGGCATGTATCTCATGCAGGTATAAGTCTAACATATCAGGTTAGTTTTGATTCTTTGTGATTAATTAATAACTATTGTGCCATATTTAGAATTTTTTTCTTACTTAAATGGCTCTCTCTTTCTTTTGGGAGCATTTCATTCTCTCTATCTTATTTTTGGGACGAAGTGTTTTAAATCTTCGGAGATAACCTATCGTTATAAGGCCATGGTACAGAAGGGGCAGTCATGAAGTGCTGGTATAACATTCTGCAAAGGGTGATGTTGCAGAAGGAGACTGTGGAGAGAGAGAGAACATCTGAGTTCCCCATCCGCAGTCGGAGACCTGGATGTTGGAGGGTGTAACATGGCC
Organism: Battus philenor; assembly: GCF_028537555.1. Taxonomy (NCBI): domain Eukaryota; kingdom Metazoa; phylum Arthropoda; class Insecta; order Lepidoptera; family Papilionidae; genus Battus; species Battus philenor. The sequence continues at coordinate 13,951,334 of NW_027181673.1, read as the reverse complement.
TTGACGACGGTTTGGGGGTGATCCGCCGCAAGTATGCCTAGCCCTATGGTGTCACACAAACTAAATCTCGAGTATTTATAGTGAGTGGGGGGCAACAGCTTTAGTCTAAGGAGTTGGTACTAGGCCACCGCCGTTGAAACTACGGTAGTATGTGAAAGTGTTCCCATAGTTTTATCAAAAGGTTTTCACTCCTTGAACCTTCCTGAACCTGGGGATTTTGGCCAGCAGGAGTCCGGCATAGCTCTTCCACTGCCCTCGCAGTGGAGGGGTGGGCCGTGCAGGATTTCCACATGAAAAAAGGAAGTATTTTAGTAATAACTTTTCATCGTTATTTTTTATTTACATTCTTTTCACTCGTTCTTTACAATATCTCTATCCTTTTTCAAACTTTACAATTTATTACTTTCTCTTTTTTCCTACAGTTCTTACACACGTCGCCTCTCTTTCTTTGCGACATTCTTTATATCACAGTTGGTTACAATATGTTCCTATACTATTTTTTTAGTTTACTTATCTTTTTAAATATTTAGTATTATGCAAAGAGGAGATTCGCAATAGAACCGAAATCACTGAAATTGCTTATTGCTCACGCAGATAAAAGCCATTTGGCCGAAAGGGTTTGTGGGCACCAGGAGGGTTGCAGTTTGCAGCTATGGGCTGATAACGTAACTATAAAGATAAAGTAGGTTTATTCAACATTGGAACTTTTAATACAACTCTTATTGATCGTCCACTTATTACTTTTTTAATCTATTCTATCTTTCATTCTACTTTGTTTCGCAAGATTTAACAGTTGAGGGGAAGAAGCAGGAAGAAACTCCACAACAACACATCGTTTAATAAAGTTTAACACAGCCTAAATAAAATATAAATAATCAGGCGACATCACTGCCAAGGATACTTGTCATAAATATTCGTTTATTGAATAATAAGCTTTTTCCGTCAATTTATTATTGTATTCACTGATTGACTGATTATTCGACTTTTACAGATTTGTTAGACCCAGAACTTATTTTTAACTTTAACTTAATTTTAACTTTTTCTTTTAAATTTTGTTTTTTTCTTAAGATTAAAACAATTAATTTAAAATCATCTTTATCGTGAAGTTAATTTGAAATAGAATCATAGTCGGTGCTAGCTTAAAAATATTGACGAAATTAACTGCGTGTATAATGATTGTAATATAATTTGCTTTTAATTATTTTTTTGTTACACTACTGTATTAGATTATTAGCAGATAAGAAAGAGGAAATAAATAAATAAACAGAATAATTTTTGGTTTATAATCCTGAACTAAAATGAAATAACATAATACGGAACAACTGTACCGGTAGAGAACAGATATTAGTTACACAAATGTTTGACTCGTGTTCCGCTGAATGCATGAGCATACGCTTCCGTGTGTTAGAATGGAACATTGCAGTTCAGTAATTTGTTTAGTCTGTACCAGTGCCTCCGTCAACTCGCTGGATCCAGTCCAAATTAGTTCGCGTCGGAATTGTTTTGTTCTTGTAGTCTTCGTTCCAAATAACTCGGAAGTTTCCTCATTCGAGTACTCTGTGGTTAACATCGCAGTTTATTTCTGTAAACAGGTTTAAATAATTACTATCACAGCTACTAGAAAAGAAAAAACAAGGGGAACATCGACAAAAGGAAAAGAGAACTATCTATCTCACCTTTTAAAACTAAAAAGCAACAAACGATTAATTCCATCAATACAAATGCCTTCGATATGATGAGAATTTGTTCAAACTCTCTCACTGACACCCTTACACAGAAAAATCAATAGCAATGAGAGCTATGAGAGGCAACCAGGAGAAACTACACCATCTCCCCAAGTCGACTGGTCCTCGTGGAGGATAGAGACCACAACCATCCAACAACAAGGGAAAAATAGAGTAGCATGGAGTAGGTTGCAGGTGTCCTTTGTCAATTGGCAAACGGACTTACAAACAATAACAAAGCACTATATATATTAAAAAAATATTTAGTTGCTATATATAAGTGTAATATTATGTAAACATTATTATACTTTTTAAATCCGAATAGAAGGCTTTATTATTTATTATAAATTCTCCACTAGATGGAGAGACATAGTAAAGGTTGCGGGCAGAGTAAGACCACATGGTCTCGATATTTGGAGAGGGCCTAAGCAGCCTTGCAGGGGGCGTCTATCATGGTGATGACGAAGATATGCCTAGTGATAGGCTCTAACTGAAGATGACATTGTTCACAACCTTGGTATGTGGGTAACAGTTTGCAAAACCATACACTATATTTTGGCTTTAAATGTAGACGTAAAAGTACCTATTTAACACGTTCACTGCGGGCCCAATTTTGAAGAACTTTCAGCTGGTGCGGCTGAGGTCGAATCAGCCTCAAGCTGAACTTCCTAGTAGTGCGGTTGAGGCCTTTTCTGCCTCACGTTCATCAATATTTTTTTACAATATTGAGTCAATGCTTCGCAGACATAAAGAAAGCTATATTTTTCTTTGTCATACCTCATACGGTTGAGTGTAAACAGCCGCCGCACTAGAGAGAAAACACGAGTTTTACGCGCCGCACCAGTGCAAAGTCTATCATGAGGCTGAATCGACCTCAAGCCGCAGTGAACGTGTTAAATGGCAAGTGAGATCTATATGTGATATCTATAAACTTCTATGTTTGTTTCAGTGTATATCGTCGTGCGTGATCAAGCTTCGTGTGAAAAGGAGGAGTGAAACGAAATTATGTAAGTCTGTCCTTTTCTCATTAACCAGTGTTACAATTGACAGTTTTTAATTTAGTTAAACAGATTATAATTTAAAAAAAAACAATGCATTTACATATAGAGTACAATACATTTCTTTGTAATAACTTTGTAATTATTTTATGTAATAAACATTTACACTTAGCCAGGCCATAAACAATGTTATAATGAAAAATAAACATGATGTTACTTTTAAATTTGGAACCTGTCATTTTTATATGACAGTTCATCGTGTTTTCATATTTTCGCGCCAATATATAGTAAAATATTTTGTGATATCATAATTGGGTTGGGGTGATAAAGAGAACCGAATCGCTGTGCTTGAATTACATGAAGTATGATAAGAAAAGGACCAATATATAGCTACTTCCGCCAATGCAATAGTAGTCGTGCAACAAAGTGCACCGCCCGCCCACCCGCTGATAAATGCGCATGCGGCTAACAATCCGAATTACACAACTGCCACCGTTAAATTCACTCAACACGTGTTTTACCCCTACACGGGGCATCTTCAAGAGTTATGTTACACCGATTAGTGCCAAACGCAGAATGAAGTCACTCTATGTTTGGCGGGCGGTGCACTTTATTGGACAACTACTACAGCGTTGACGGAAGTAGCTATATATCGGCCGTTTTCTTACTTAGGATGGACTTCCGCAAAATAACGCCTGAATCCATTAGATATGAAGTATGGTGCCAAATACAATTTTAAAAACCCTCCATACGTTTGGTATTTGTCAAATATTTGTGTAACGGGCTATTGATAGGTACAATGAAACCTCCTCTGTCTGTGATATAAAAAGATCTGGCCATTCACGTAGTGTTTGTATGAAAAAGTGATCAAAGCATTAAGGGAAAGAATTCGAAGAAATTCTGTCCAAACGAAAAAGATTTCAATTCGAGATATGGAGATAGCTCCTGGAACCATGTCGCGTATTTTAAAAGATGACTTAGGACTTGCAGCCTTTAAGACACGATCTGGTAATTTAAAAAATAATATTGTGGTAAAATCAAAAAGATTACTTTAGCGGTACAGAAAAATTTTGTTTACGGGTGAAATTTTTTTTTTACAATATTTTAACGAAATTAATGACCGTATTTATGCAGAAAGCCTTTAAAAAGCCTTATTAGTCAACAGAGTATAGTGATGGTTATGTGGGGTGTTAGCGAAGGAGTGATTGAGCCATATTTTTGTGAAAATGGTGTCAAATCATTGTAAAAGTGTATCAAGATACCATTCTTGTGAAAGTAATTAAGCCCCTTAACAACACCATGTTCAATAGACAAGAATGGTTCTTTTAGTAAGGCTGCGCCGGGTAATAAGGCTCGATTTATCCAATCTTAGTTAAAAACTAACCTTCCGGACTTCATCAAAGCTGAAGACTGGCCGTCATTTAGTCGTGATCCTAATCTCTGGATTAAGATTTATGGTCAGTTTTAAAGAATAAGGCTTGCTCTAAACGCCAGGATAATTTAGAGACAACAATCCATAAGATTGGCAGTGAAAAATTTTCCCGTAGAAAAAGTGTATGTTGCTCTTCGAATAAGATTTATAAATTTTTGATAGTATTATATAAATGTATTAAAGTAACATACTGTAATAGTTATAAATGTTACGTTCAATAATAAACATATATAAATATATATATACATACATATATATATATATATATATATATATATATATATATATATATATATATATATATATATATCACTTCGATCAACGCTCCATGGAGTGTTGTCCACATTTTCTAATTTCATTTTACAACAGAACTGTAACCTAGCAAATAGACGGCTTTTTTTTCAAACCTATTGATCATTTAAAATAAGGTTACAATGATATTAAGGTTTTAGATAGGAGCAGGCCTCTTTCTTTATTACAAATCAGTGATGGAGGTCTACATTCAGCGCAAGAACTTCAACTTACGGTTGAAATGATGACGGTGATGATATTGGTGATTTGAGAACAGACGGCTTTACAATTATCTAAATCCCTCGCACTGTCGTTTACGTACAAGATATGATTAGTACTTTGATTACTAATACAAACTTAACTTGTAAAAAGGTTTTATGTACAATTCATATATTTAATATAAACATATAAATATGGTATTTAATGGAATCAGGTGTTATCTCGCGGAAGTCCATCCTAAGTAAGAAAAGGACCATTATTTAGCCACTTCCGCACATGCAGTGGTAGTCGTGCAACAAAGTGCACCGCTCGCCAGCTCGCTGATAAATGCGTATGCGGCAAACAATGCGAATCACACAACCGCCACCGCCAAATTACTCAACATGTGTTTCACCCCTCCACGGGGCATCTTCAGGAGTTATGTTACACCGATTAGTGCCAAACACAGAGTTTGTGTTTAGCACTAATCGGTTGTTTTCGGTTGGTCGGTGTGTTTGCCACAGACGCATTTATCAGAGTCCTTTTCTTACATATAAATATGGTAAAAAATAAAAAGCTTTTTTAGAATTAATAGTTATTATATTTATTTGCGATTCTCAACAGGTTCAAGTTAGTTTGACCTTTTTTTTATCTAACAGGAAGACTTCGTCTCAGTCTGTCAAGGCGACGAGATTATTACAAATTGTTTTTCGCGACGAAAAGGGAAATTTCGTTTAATTTTCAATTTCATATCTCGTTCTATTATCTGATAATGCGATTGATATACACGGTTAGGCTAAAAGGGAAGGAATTTAAAGGGAAATGTTTGTATTGTTTGAAAATTTCGCTTGAATATTTAGATGAAATGTTTTTCAATATTTATTTACGTAGGACAGAGATGTAAGATTAACACTAGAAATAGAGAAGCCTACTCTATATTTTTTACTTAATATTTATACAATTTTAGGGTTGCAGCAGATAGATGAGTGTATTATCTAAAATATGCACTAATAAGTGAAGTCTATTAGTTACTAAAAGTTTAGGGGAGAAAAAATTATGACATATACATTATATTAGATATACACTCGTCAGCCGTTATGACCGAAGGCTCTCTAGTAACGACCATGAAACGGTAGACGCTTACGTTAAGCCTTATAAAGTCTCAAGGTGAGCAGTCGAGAGAACTTCGATTTAGATATGTGGAGATTGGCAGAAGAACCCAGCTCACTGACAGCTCGAAAACTTGTTGGTCTGCAGTGGCAGTAAGGATATATTGCATGTGCAACTGATGGCCTTTGGAGTCGGAAGGTTCTCGAGTGGAGACCACGAACTGGTGGACGCTAATTATGAGCCTTATAATAAGGTTTAAGGTGACTGACAGAGAGATATTCGCAGAGATATTGAACCAGAAACAAAGAGATTCTATCTTTACAATATAAAATAATAAATGCTTTGCGTGATTACATTGTATTTAAGTTAGGTAAATACCAGTGCATCTACCTAAGCTATATATTGATCTAAGGATGCTTGTCTCTTATTAAAAGGACCAAGGTGAGCAATAGAGAGCTTCGCTGAGCGATTAAATCAGAAACTAGTAGATTCGCAGAAGAACCTCGTTCACCAACGTAGCTCGAAGAATTTTTAGTCTGAAGTAGTAGTAGGTGGGGCACACTGCATTTGCAACTGATGGCCGTTGGTGCTGAAAAATTCTCGAGTGAAGACCACGAGCCAGTAGACGTGGGCACTTACGAAGTGCCTTATGAAAAGGTTCAAGGTGATAAATAGAGAGAGCTTCGCTGAGAGATCGAATCCGAAACGAGGAGATTCGCAGAAGAACAACGTTCACCAATGTAGCTCAAAAAATTTCTAGTCTGAATTGATAGTAGGTGGGGCACATTGCATTTGCAACTGATGGCCTTTGGAGTAGGAAGGTTCTCGAGATGAGACCAGGAGCTAGTAGACGTGGCGTAGGTAAAGGCCTCTACTTGGGTGATGATATAGTTAAGGTTGCGGGAATTCGCTTGCTGTGGGCAGTGCAGGTGCATTGCAGTGGTCGTCTAACGGGTGATGTGGTGATGAGGGTGGTGATTATTTTATGAATATATTAACATTGTAGCTATTTTTTATTATTAAGTGTGCCGTTCTGTTACAGGTTTTATTAAAATTTAAATGATTGTATTGAGCTCTTCAGGCATTTTCCCCTTGTATGCAACTGATCACTTTAAAAAAGCTAATGTTGAAATTAATTTGAAAAAACATGTGAAATCATTTAACAACGAAGAAATGGTCCAATATTTAGCCACTTCCGCACATGCAGTGGTAGTCGTGCAACAAAGTGCACCGCCCGCCAGCCCGCTGATGAATGCGTATGCGGCAAACAATGCGAATCACACAACCGCCACCGCCAAATTACACGTGTTTCACTCCTCCACGGGGCATCTTCAGGAGTTATGTTACACCGATTAGTGCCAAACAGTGTTTGGCACTAATCGGTGTATCATAACTCATCACTAAGCTAAATATTGGTCCCTTTCTTACTTAGAATGGACTTCCGCAAGGTAACGCCTGATTCCATAAAATATTTAAAATCATTTAATACACTATAAAAGAAATGTATTTTTTTAAATTAAAAGGTTTCCTTGACTAACTTGTCGTCTAAATAGGCAATAACGTATCCTCTAATAACAAAATGTGTTAAAATTAAACGAAAGACACGTCCGTATGCACTGAAGGACTTACTTCGACTGGTCAATATGAACACGGTTTTCTAATTTACTCTGAATTATGATCTTATTGGTATATATGCTCGTTCCATGAGCTAAAAGCCTTACACTTGTTAATATTTGTTTTAAAATAGATAAAAATTGTAAAATGAAGATATATTTTTTGACAAGAAGTTTTTTTTAAGAATTCGTCGTGTCGTCTGTCTGTCAATCACAAAAAAAAAAGGTTTAAATGATATAACGATTTTATATTTTTATCTATAGTTGCATATAAATAGAGCGGCATAGAAAACAAATCGTATTCCCTGCGAATTTTCCGATGCATTACGGCCGCGTCGAGTTGCGGCGTTGGGGTTCTTTGAAGTGATAATTTAATTAAAAACTAACGCAAATGGCTTCCGACGCGAACTATATTTTAATTTACATTTTTTAAACGTAATGCATTTAAAAGTACTACGCAGTACAGAGTATAAGGTTCTTTTAAATTTGGAATTTCAGGAATATAGAGCGTTAAATTTGACAAGGTTGTAAGTGAGTTTCGCGACGGCGCTGTTACAACTTTGTCGCAATGTAGGCTGTTGACGCGGTGAATCATGTTCGTGTGGTTGTGCGCACCCGCTGTTTTCGTTCGGACGCAGCCTTTGAGGTTACTGTCTCTGTGTTGCCAGTTTATAAATAAATCCCACATAATAGGGTGTGTTTCAAATTTAAAAAAAATTGTTTTGTGAATTTAATGAAAAAAAATATACATGTATTTATTCTTATATATAAGCTTCGCAGTGCTTTCGAAAAGTCAAATCAATTTTAAAGTAGATTGAGTTTAAAAACATATATAGCATTTATCGGTTTCAATTTTCTCCATTTATCATGGAATGTTCATCCTATTGAGAAAAAACCTGACAGTTATTTTTTTAATGCCTATTTTAATTTTTTTATGTTATAAATATTCTATTTTTCATGCGAAATATGTTTTTTATGCCTTGTCTAAAACCTTCTTGCATAATTCGAAGAGACTATTTAAGACAATGTGGATTTAAAAATTACAAATTTTATTTGTCGCTCGCTCTAGATAAGTACATTTTTGTTGTTAAGTATGGATTGGATTTACAATATTTTTTCTTCTTCTTTTATTTTTGTCGGTCTTGGTAAAAGTCAGATATGTTTGTTCTATATATGATGTTTAATACAATAACATGTTTTAATGATCAATCTTTTCCTAATATAAAATAGCTTAAGGCGTTTTATTAGGAAAACGAAACTTCGTCCCAAAATATATACCAACTGTATGTAAACTTAAACTAAGGGCTTGAGGTAATTTATTTCTTTGTGTATTAAAAGAATGGCGGTCGATATTTTAGTGTTTTTTTAAGAAATTCATTATGTCATTGTAAATATAGAAGATGATATTATAAATATATCTCGTATAATAATATAATCCAGTATACGTTTAAAAAAGTTAAGGAAAAAATCTAATAATTTTTTTGTTTCGATTTTATGTCACTGTATCTCACAGACACATAAACTATTTATGTCAATTCGAATAGCAAATAGTTTTATCTATTGTCCTGAATTATTGTTTGAAATAGGGCTTCGTACAAATCGATTTCGGTTGATATTTTGTTTCATGTTACAACCTCTCCCCCTCTTTCTTTTGATGTCAACGCAGATAGCCTTGCGGAAGAAACGGAGCGGTCCGCACTATGCATATTGTTACAAAGCACGAGTTACAGAACCCTCTAAACAATAAACACGGAATCCTAGGAACAAGAAGTTCGTGCGACAAAGATGAAATACGCTCTACGAAGCCGAAATTAGCCGATTGTCTCTTTCCAAAGGTCGATGTGCAATATTTATCGCCGGGTATTGTAATATTCTATTTGATAGTTTTGTGTGAGATGTAGTGTACTACTTATTTAGTGAGACTTGAGATAGCGTAACTTCTCTTTTCTCTTTCTCTTATTAGTGTGTTAGAGATTGAATTTTATAAATTATTTATTTATATATATATATATATAATACGTATGTGTAAGTGTGTGTACACTTATGTGTAGATATACATATATAAATATATATAGGTAAAAGGCGGTTGCCTCGCCTTCGATAAGGCAACACCGCGTAAAACTCGTGTGCGAGCGAGAGGAAAAGCTGTCCGCGGAGTGCCCGGTCGCCCGCGCCTTGCCGCGCACAAATATTATTAAACAACAATTAGCCGTGTTTTGGATCACGAAATCATTGTTTGAACAACACGAGCGACTCACACCGACGGCAGTGCCGTGTAGTGCTTTGCGGTGCTTTGCAGTGCTATGCAGTGTTTTGCAGTGCGTAGAAAGTGACCGTCGCGTCCGTCTGAGGTGACTGAACCTATCTGCCAAAGCCCCGTCTCGCTCGAGACAGCAGCTTTTCCTCTGGACCCCTACGCCTCTGTACGATTAATATAGAAGACATATGTTTTAAGGTCAGTATTAAGTGCAAGTGTTCTTAAATTAAAAATAAAATCTCAATAAATCCGATGACTCATTTTCGCAATAGAAAAATCACTTTTATCGTAACTCAGTAGCAATTTAAACCATAAATTTTTCAAGTGCTTATAGAATCGATGTGAATGTTTAGATTTAATGTGGGATGTTGTTAATATTTGACAGTTAATACATACAACAGATTGTCCAACAATGGGCAGTCGACTGAATGTTACACGTCGATGAAATACCGGTTCGACAATTACCGAGAAGTTGCTTCAGACACGATGTGCGACCAATGTATATGTATAAGATTAATTATACCCTCGCCTTTGACGATCATATATTTAAAAAAAATATAGTTTTAATGCGAGTATCCGAATGGATAATTTTTTTTTTTACATAAAACATGACTCATATTTGTGCGAAGTTCTTACACGTTTTATAAGTAAATAGAAAAGTGTCAAACATGGTATGATTAGCAACTGACAGTAGTACAAATTGGTCACGATTTATTATGAAAAAATAACAACTCTTAAAAAACAGCTTCTTCTTTTTTTTATTACATATTAGCGTGTGCATACAGAACGTTTAAAGCATATGAGCTTCTTCACAATAACTAAGCCCAAAATCTCCTTCGAGAGTCTTATCTTGGTTTGTTACATTAGATATATCCTTTACATTGGAAGACAGCCAAGCTTGCTTAGGTCAACGCCGTCGACGTTTCAGCCCATAGACTCCCTGCACGACATAAGCTTCCCCCAAAAATATACAAAATACAAAAAGATCTACAAAAAGAATTTCGTACATGTAGAGATATTTCTAATTTCACTATTTATTATTATGGTGTACAGAAGACCCTGCTGCGCCTTCTCTGGAAACTTGTTTGTGAACATTGGCAAACCTATATAACTGATACAAATTGGTAATTATATAAGATGGTATCCCTGGAATCGAATTCGTGACCTATGATCGCAAGTTTCAGTCATCTACCGCTGCGATACTTCTCAAACTGCTATGAAAGTTCATTACTATATATTACTATATCAGTTCATATACTATATCAGTTTATTACTATATATTACTATATTGTCGAGGACATTTGTCCTCGATAATATAAATAGAAATCGGAGATGGACTTTCAACAGATATGGGTTCGTTCCGTTTTGAAGTTCCCGAGATCCCAACCTCGTCACGACGGGTTCATGTTATAGTATTATACGAGATTAGATACTCACCTAATTGTTAGTGATGTTTACTAACAAAATGATAGTGACAATGAATTTTTTCAGGTTAACAAAAATTAACCTAATTTACAACTTATAAATGACTTATTGTTTATCAAAATAGGTCCTGAAAAGTTGAAGTTGAAACGCCTATAAAGAAGCTGAAACATTTAAATTGGAGTAGCTGTTTGTAATATTAAAATAATCGCTACATACATATGAATACATATACGGTACATTTAACAAAATTATTTCTTTTAAGTCTTTGTCTGTCTGTCCTTCTGTTTATTTCAAATAATCTCTGAAATCACTGGAGCTGTTTTGACGGGACTTATACTGACAGGTAGCTAATATAATAACGAGTAACTTGGCTAATTTTATTTAAGGAAAATTCTCAAATGAAAAAACACTAACTTATATATTTTTGTAATAATGTTTAGCGGCTTTTAATTAAATAATCTAATTACGTTTATTACAAATGAATTATACACTTTGGACAGTAAGTATTTCACGGTGCCTTGTAAATAAACTATGGACGTATCCTTATTTTTTATTTTGAATTGGTTATAATTATTGTAAATGTACAAAATATTATAATAAATATGATATATTATGAGGTCACTGTAAAAATATTGACTTCTTTAAACTGATTTCTCTAGGAGATAGTTCTAAGCCGTAAATAGCTCGGATGGCTCTCTTATACAAATATCCTTACTCTATAATAAATAACATTTTGGTACAAAACAAATATTGTTGTTACTGCTCTTTGTTCGCTATTGCGTTTGCTGTAAACTCTTTTCACTTCTGTTGTTTGAAGCCAACGCAGCTTTTTTTAGAAAAAAAAATCATTAATTTAAATTTAATTAAATGAAGCCTATCAAGTTGCTGTAACCGGAGATAAATATTGCACATCGATCTTTAAAAAGAGACAATCAGCTAATTTCGGATTCGTAGAGCGTTATCTCTGTCGCACGAAATAAAACGACTGACAAAACGTCACATAGATAATGTGGGAAAGAGATAGTGCTCTACAAACCCGAAATTACCCGATTGTCTCTTTCCAAAGGGCAATAGGTACTCTATATATAAATGATCTCTATATAATGATCAATAATAAATAGATATATAAGTAAACAAATTATTTATTAATACACACTGTATTGTACTCAACAATACCAATTGAAAAACATATATAAAAAATTGCAGTGAAATAAAAAAAATTGGTTATTTTAAAAGGTGGTAGTTAAGATTGTAGTTGCAACACTCGGCAGCCTTGTACGCGGCCTGGCGTTTCGTGAAGCGCATTCATACAGCCTCCGCGCTGTTATTGTACCAACCGAAGCAATACTGCCCTAGTTAAAATTAGTTACAGTTTATTACTAGATTGTTATATACGATTTTCGACGGATTTATAGTGGACCTACTTTACAGTGAGAGTTCTGATATCCCAGTGGTAAAAGACTGAGACTTGTGATAGTAAGTCCCGGGTTCGATACCGAGAATATCTAATATATAAAATTCTCGTGTCACGGTGTTCGAACTTGAACTCCTCCGAAACGGCTTGACGGATTTTTACCAAATTTTACATGCGTATTCAGTATGTCTGAGAATCGGCTACTATCTATTTTCCATACCCCCAAGTGATAAGGGTGGTCCACCCCTAAATTTTATTTTTAATTTTTTAGACAATTTTTTTGGTTTCTATTTTATTATGATACAGAATACAAAAATACATACAAACCTAAATTTTCACCCCTCTACGATCAACCCTTATCTTACATTTGTTAATTAAAAACTTTAATTTTTTTTGCAAAACAACGTTTGCGGGATCAGCTAGTAAACTTATATAATTCACATTTTGTGCATTAATTATACAGGATTGCCAATGCTCACAAACAAGTTTCTAAAGTTTAATAACATCACACTGTGATCGACAACACATCTGCCAAGTGTGGTGATTATGGTATATATATCCCCCCATAGATATCAGGGAGACCAATGCCTTGCGGAGGGCATCTATGGGCTTAAACGACTTTACAGTAATACCCCGCTTTACGCGAGGGATACGTTCCAAAAAAAAATCGCGTTAACTGAAATTTGCGTATAACGAGGTTTATGATTAAACGTAGTCAAAAATTATTACAAATCATTTTAATCAATCACTTCAATTCTAGGAACACTTTATGCAACACATACTCTTATTTTTTACGGAAAAATACATCTATTATCTTTTGGGTAACGTTTTGTTTACGTTCTTGTAAAATACGTTCATAACACCCAACACTGTTTTTAATTGTTTGACAGATGGTCATGACACCATAGAGAAGTTGATGACTACATTATATTTATACGCACTCTTTCTCGTAATTCGAGGCATTTGAGCGCGAAATTTGCAATTCGCGTTATAGTGAAACCGCGTATAACGGAGTCGCGTAAAGCGGGGTATTACTGTATAGTGTACTGGCTATCTATCGCCTACTACGTTATTTTATTACCGCTTTCTTAACGTCTCTTGCCGGTGGAATTTCGATAAATTCATTCTTACCTGGCCTTTAGTCGAAAAAAGAAATATTTCTACTAGATTTTAAATCGATACGCCTTATATCTTTAGAGATATCTATATACACAGATGAGCAGTATTAGTGAAGTAAGGGACCACGATCGTAGTTCACGGGTTTAAATCCCAAGGCATACTTGTATAGAGAAAAAAGATCCGAAAGATATTTGAAATCCATCTGTACGGTATTCGCATTGTGAATTACCTTCATGCCATTTATATATGGGAAAGTGGCTTCAGCAGTGGGCATATAACAAAGAATATTAAATCCGTTTATCATTTCAGTTGTAGGAGGTCCATAATTGGACATAAACCTCGAGGTCAACTAAGTGAGTCTTCAGCTTACTTCAGTAAACACTTTATCAGATATAGCCTAAATGAAATCAAAATGATCAGTTGACATCACTGCCAAGGATTCTTATTATTTAAATATTCGTTTATTGAAAAAAATGCCTTAACCATTTATGTGTCTTGAATTTTGTAAATGGTAGTTAATAATGTTTAGCGGAATTTTATTAAAAAAAAATCCGATTCCGTTTATTACAAATGATTTGAGACATTTTGCAGTCGAAACTGTGGTACAGTCAGATTTTTACGGTGCCTTTTAAATACACTATTGACGTCCCGTATTTTTGTATTGTGTGGCCACTGTAAAAATATTAATAGTACACCTTTATATATTTGCGAAAAAATTTATTATTTATGTAAATATTACATAATATATATGTTGCGTTAGGTTTATAGCACGCAATGAACTGTTTTACCACGAAAATGCAAAATTAATTTATTTACAATTTACTTTATAACATTCATAATAATTAAAAAATCTATGTTTTTATTATATACGTTTTCGATTACTATTATCATAATACGATAATCTCTCTTTCTCCATCTCTTTCCTCATAGCTGAATGTCATGCTCCTCAGGGCATGGAAATGTATATCTACCTTTCATGACGTCATAATTAAAAACAAAACATGCAGGACTTTGGCAATTGGAAGCCAAGTAGTTTTCTACTTTTTAAACGGTTTTATTTAGTTCGACCCGTACGGAATTTATTTGTTTATTTATTTGGGCCAAAATTAGAAATTGAAATTTAAGCACCTTCCCGTTGTCAGATTGATCTGAAATTTGGTACACACATTTAATTTAGATGACAATACAATATAATAAAATCAATAACATTATAAATCTATGATGGCCGCCGATACAAAATGGCGGATTACATATTTTTCCTTAACCCCCTCAATATGAGTATCAAACGAAAGGGCTACACTAGTAAAACACGATGATTATGTCAAAATTTAAAATTCAAGATGGACGCCGTTCCAATACGGCGGACTAGGTACATATTTTTCCACAACCACCACAATATGGGTATCAAAAAACCGTTTAATTTAAAAGTTTTTTAAATGTATTTATTTAATGTGCTGTAGTATGAATGTGTGTTAATTGCCTCTGTATGTTTTCTCTTTATAAACGCTTTTACACTTTGTAATGGCCGTCAGTGTAGAAGTCGGCCTGAATAATTAACCCGAGCCTGTTCTCTGTTAGACGTGAGAATCGTTCTGTATTTCGTGATATTTCAAAAAGTGAAATGCAAATGAAAATATGAACAGCCTTTCATCATACGAGTGTTTTGGATTTGAAATATCCCGGCATGCAACTTTCCTGGACAAATAATTTAGTGAATTACTAGTGTTAATATTAATAATATAACTTCAGTTGTAACACGTGTTGACGTGTGAATAGATTTTTAATTAGACTGGTAGCTATCCTATTTTTTGCTCCTGCTATTGGAGGACTCTCCTACCCCTAACTAGTTTGGGATAGGGATTTTTATTTTCTTTTTTTGTTCTATAATTTTTTCATATAATTTTTTATTTTCTCGCTCTTCTTCCGTGCATCTTAAGATCTTTCATTAATTTCCTCACTTTCCATATTTCATCTGTCTTCCCCTTTCATTCCTTTTTCTCTCTTTTCATATGCCTTTCATCCATCACCTCGTTCCTCAGGTTTTACAATATCTATTTTCATTATACGTTACATAATTTAATTTAAATACATTTTACTGTTATTTTTATTTTGTTTATAGTTTTCTTACATTACTTTTTTATTTCTATATATTAGCTCTGATTAGCTATCCTATTGAATCTTCCAATGACTTTAATCAGGTCGGTCATCTGTCCTAATTGTGGGTCGATGTCTTACGTTACGCTTGCTTCACCGTGGTCTCAACTCTACAACCTTAAAGTCCCAATGCCACTGCTACTTCAACTTGCTAAACAAAAGGAAATCTCTACTTTCAAAAGACTAGTAGGTTTCACAAATTTTCATTGTAATATTTTATCTATATATTTCGGCTTATCGATACGTAATTACAATAATTTTAAGTGTTACATCAATGTAAGAATTTTAAGAAAAATTTTGTTTAAAATTGCTTTAAATAGGAAACAATTTAAGAAAATTTATTGTCAAAGTACTTGACAGTTTTTACATTTTTCTTTTGTATGTTTGTATGTATGTATGCTTGTCTATATGTACACGTTAACTACCCGTTATTTATACTACTACTGTTTCCATACTATGGTTGTCTGGAAAAAGTTGCCTCGTGTAATAAGACCCGCCCATTGTAATTTTTCTTTACTATTATGCACTTATTTATATATATACACACACACATATATATATATATATACATGTATATATTTATACATATATATATATATATATATAGTTTTTAGCTTGTACAATAAAAAATATTAAATAAATAAATAAAATAAAAGAGCATAGATTAAAAATCATGAGTAACTTTATGAATTTAATTTTGTATAAAATTGTATAAATTAAAGTATATAGCTTTCAATTTCGTCCTAAGGCCTATGTGAAAATTTTCTCTGTAGAATACATTAGAGAGTTGTGTGTCTTTGTATCTTCAAAATTGTAAACACGCAAATTAATCTTATTTGCTTATACCTTATAATCCAAAGATTCCTTTAGAGATGTATTTAAAGAAATTGGTGTTTTAACAGTTGCTTCGCAATAAATTCTTAATAACATATTAATTATGCGCCATAATTTAAAATATTATACGAAAAATAATAACAGACACATGATAAATACAAGAAAAATTAACGCCTAAACGTCAACTGAAGTTAACGAATCCTTCATGAGTAAGCAAATATAATAAAGTTCTACAAGATATCTTAGATCTTTCGTGCTATAGTTTTAAATCTAAAATTAACAGTATTACATTAAATTTATCTTATTATACTTTTCAAGAGTTTTTAGTTGAACGATATCTGTGAAACTTGGTTTGTTGACTCATTCACAAGATTTTTCTTTCACGAGATATCTTGGACGTTCCGTTTCTTATTTTTAAATCTAATATTAAAAGTATAAATTTAAATAAATTTTATTATAGCTTTCAAGTGTTTTTAATTGATCGAAATGTGTGAAAATTGGTTTGTTGATTTATTTACATTATTCATATTATAAAACATGAAAAAAATTTGTTTAATTTCATTTTAAAAGAGCAACTGTTAAGTTTCCGGCTGGTTTTTCTCAACAGGTAGTACTTTACTACTTATAGTGTTAAAATAATCGACGATTTAAAAGCGCGTGTAAATACCTACTTGAATAAAGATATTTTGAATCACGATTTTATTTTTGTAATATGTGGGTAAATGAATTAAATACATTTAAAAATCTTTTAAGTTAAACGGTTTTTTAAACGGTTTTATTTGATACCCATATTGTGGTGGTTGTAGAAAAATATGTACCTAGTCCGCCATATTGGAACGGCGTCCATCTTGAATTTTAAATTTTGACATAATCATCGTGTTTTACTAGTGTAGCCCTTTTATTTAATACCCATATTGAGGGGGTTAAGGAAAAATGTGTAATCCGTCGTTTTGTATCGGCGGCCATCTTAGATTTATAATGTTATTGATTTTATTATATTGTATTGTCATCTAAATTAAATGTGTGTACTAAATTTCAGATCAATCTGACAACGGGAAGGTGCTTAAATTTCAATTTCTAATTTTGACCCAAATAAACAAATTCCGTACGGGTCGAACTAAATGAAACCATTTAAAAATGTTACTGTGTGTATGTTTGAATGTAAAAATGGCTTATTAATTTTTTTTTATATATCATCCACTTTTTATACTAGCCTTTAGGTACTCGGCTATATACCCACATGCTTTCCATTTGGAGATTTGCAATAGAGTTTTATAAGCGATATAAAATAACGCTTACTTACATTTTACGATACGTACTCATACAAATTTAACTTCGTCTACCCACAATCCTTCAGCATTGAGGATTATTCCTCATCCAGTTATACAGGTTGATTTATTTACGCCAAAAAGCTTTAAAGGGTGAATGTATAGCACGTTTTCTCTCTGTTAATTTATGTTTCACCCTATATAAAAACCATTACTTTCAGAATAATAAATAACTTATTGATAATATATTAAGAAAAATTGTTTTAAAAAAAATAATGTTACATATTAAAGTTAATTAACAATTACTTTTTACTGACAAAAGTTATTAGATTAAGAAAAATAAATTAGTGTAACATAAATCAGAGTGATCACATAATAGTGAGGGATTGGAAATAAGTTTAAAAGTTTCGAAGGTCTTTGCTGACTTATCAGCTATCTTCTTTTCCATTGGCCTTTCCCAAAGATTGCCACGATAAACTATCCTGCGACTTCTTGCGGTTTCCTGCGACTTCCTGCGACTTCCTGCAACTTCCCGCGGCTTCCTGCGACTTCCTGCGACTTCAATTATCTCGTCGGTCTACCTAGTGGGGGTCTACCCCGCGTCTAACGGCTATATATTCACATTTTCAAAACTCTTACGCCTATAACAAATCATCCTGTATTTAATATGTAGGCGTTGGCATGTAACTTGGCTGTGATCCACGATACCTTCAGACTCCGTTGAATGGAATCTGCGCGTAATCTAGCCGGTGTTCATGTGGTAAGGCTGGTTCTAATGGTTTATTTATTATTTACGACGACGGAAATCTACGCAAGAGCTGTGAGGTGAATATCGAGTGTTGAAACACTTGCGTCTAATATCTTACTAGCTTCAACAACTACACCTGAATACGTAAATATACATGTACGAAAATTTGACTTTTATGTTTTCGTTTGCTACTTTTATGTTATCTTTCTATTATATATATATCTTGTATAATTTATTTATCTTTTATAGTATTTACGTATTTCACTAATTTATTTCTGTAATGATCTAACTGTTAAGTGTCAGGAAATATATTCGGCATTAAGTTCCCGTTAAAAAATACATTGTAATAAAAAAGTAAGATACTATACCTTATTTTATTTTTTAATATATGTATAACGAAACGTATTTTTTTAAATTTTTAAACTTTGTTGTCATAACAGTAGAACTAAACTATAAAAAAAAACAGCGTTGAGTTTGACCACTAAAACAATGAACATTTGTGAAGTGTAAATGCTGTACATTTCTTAGTAAAAAAGTGGAAGATATTATCGAAACAAACTGTAGCACTTTGAGTGCTTCTAACGAAATCTAAATTGTAGCAAACAATTGTTAACTCACAGAATAAGTGCGCATGCGGCGGACGACGACGTTGTATGGTTTCACATTTGTCAAGCATATCTATGAAACCCTAAAAACATTGACGCAAAGATATAAATAATAGGACGTTTGAAAAGAACTTTCTAATTGAACGCGTCTATAGTTGCCACTCCGTATCGCCGGCCACTTCGACCACAATACTAAATTTAAAATGAATTATTCTTTCCAATTTCATTTTGGAAAACTGACTGTACCAAAATGTCGACTGCAAAAAGTCTCAAATTCATATGCAATAAACGGAACCAGATTAACAAAATTCCGAAAAACTTTTTCAGACTACCATTTACAAAATTCAAAACGCAAATGAAAAGTAAATTAAATATTTAAATGATAAGAATCCTTGGCAGTGACGTAGACTGATTATTTTGATTTCATTTAGTCTATATCTGATGAAGTATAAATATAAATATGTGTTGTTGTGTAGTTTCTTACTGTTTCTTCTTCACAACTATTACATCTTCATCACATCACATCTATAACAGTTTGCGATTAAAAAGAAGAAATAATAAATTGAGGATTAAAAAGATGGTTTAAGGTAACGCCTGATTACATTAAAGATTGAAAAGAGTTCTGTTGTAGAGTAAATGAATTTATCTTTATCTGATGTTGTCGCTGCCATTGAGCCCGGGTGGAAATTGTGTATGCGCGCTAATCGCATATACACACAAACACACACACACACACACATATATATAGATATATATATGTGGGCGGAGTGGAGTTACTACTCGAGAACGCATTCGATGCGCTACCTTCGATGCAGTATACTCATTTAGAGAGAGAAAGTAATAAATCACCCGTGCGCGTTGATGAGGAAGACGATAGCCAAGAGTGATAGCGATAGCGAAGGTTTATTCCCATTTGTACAACGACAGCTATCACATCACCGATGGCGTCCCATTTCAAGTGAATATATATATGTATAAATAAAAGAAAGTGTTTTGGCTAGCAAAACGATGCATGAACGCTCTTTCACCAATATCGAATCATTTTGTACAGGTATATAAACTTTCATTAAAATTACGATTGGGTTTATTGTGAATTCTTTTCAGATTTTAGTGAGTTTGGCACCTTCGTACTATATAAACGAACAGAGTGGGCGAACCGAGGTTAGATCCGGATCTCTTCTTGGCTCGCCTGTTGTTCTCGCTGTCGTCCCAAGCATATATACGACATCAACACTACACAGCTCTACTCAGGTAGAGTGCTTTACCACGAGAGACTTCGTGCAACTTGTACGCGCTCGACCAGTTTTGGTTCATTTTTAAGTTCACGAACCCTTCCGCTCCGTGAACTAAGCTACGATGAAGCTGTAAAAGCCTTCGGGCTAACAGCATTAACTTCGACTGAGAATAAGTATAAGGGTTGTATTGTAATTGACATAGCCAAACCGGGACGCAGAAGAGAAAGAGGCTCATTTTCATTTTGCTTTTCGCTTAATTTGTGTTTTTCATATTTGAAATGCAATCAAAATTATTATGAATTAACAAAAACAACATTAAAAATTTGCCCGGTTTTATTATTCACCTACGCTTGCTTTATATTTTTCACTAGAGAGCACTTTCTTCAGAATCGTTTAGTCGTGCTTAATTTTGTCATAAAATTCACTGCATGACATGTTCAAGTTGAGTTTGCACGTAAGCGAGGCTTCCACAACGCATTCTTCCATCCTCCCCCGATCGTCAGACCACATTTTTACTATCTGTGAAAAAATTCCTTCCACTGGCGCTGAAGTACCGGGTAGACACATAGCAAACTTCACAATTTTTTTTAAATTTGGCACCTCAATATGCTGCTTGTGAAAATGGGTGAATAGCTGGACCCATTTCTCGGAGCAATTAGCACTATTCATTAGATTTTTGGCGCGGGTGGCACGGAGGTACGATTGGTTGGGGTGTCGGTGCTGTTCAAGTATGACCAGGACGCTAATGCAGACCGGCCGGGACGCCGGAACAGGGATCTCAAACCGGGACTATCCCGGTCAAACCTGGACGTATGGTAAGCCTAGGTATGAAGGCTTCATAGGTGAATATCTCCTTTGTTAGCAAATAACTTTAACACTTTTACACCTATTGTCAATCACCCTATATAAAGTGATCTAAAATACTTGAAACATGTTACTTTATTGTATTTTTTATTAAAATACTGCTGATCAATAATTTCTGTTACTGCCAAATCTACAGCGACAAATAGTAAACAAGAAAATTTTTTAATTGGTAGTAATAAGATTTGTAAAACGCTTATTATTACTATAATACTATTAAGTTATTTATTGAGAAGATATTAGCCTTTAAAGCCATTTATAACCAATGCCCATATAAAGATTTGATAATATTGTTACAAAGCACTAGCTACAGAACCCTCTAAACAATAAACACGGAACCCTAGGATCAAGAAGTGCCGTGAACACGCGTGACCTTGAAGTTATTTATAAATTTTTGTGTACGGTTCTGGGAAATTCCAACCGAGTACTATCTCGAATTTACTAGAACCTATCCGTAGTATAAATAAGTGTACTCCCCACGAAGATAGTTCAGTGTTGTTTTTAAAGTTACAAGATTAAGATAAAGTAATACAAAGATACTATTTGGTAAGTTATTTGAACAGTGATTTCTTGAGTTATTTGGAAGCGTAGTTTGGACTAAGTGAAAGTATACTTTGTGTTAAAGTAGGGTGACCATTTGGTTTGTGAATAAAGGACTCCTTATGAACCTGTGGTGTTTCATTTCGAGTCAAAACCTACAGTACGTAACAATAAATAAGTTACCTTAGGTCTTTAAATGTGTTTATCACAACACGCGAAATGTGACGCGTGCGGTGTGGAAAATGGGCCATTCGCACATTGCACCTGATAACACTAACAATAACATGTTACGAGAACTTCTCTTAATGATATGCGTGTGTGTCATTATTTAATTTAAGTCCTGGTGAATTATTTTGGGTTATTTTTGTAATATATTATTTTTAACACATTCCTTAACGTTATACGCTTAGTGAATAGCGGTGTGATATCACTCGTGTACGTATTTGTTCATTCTCGTTAAGGAAAATGAAAATGGCGTAATTGAATTTTTTATTGCATATATGCATAGACTATTTACATTTGTGTACTATTAAAAGTTTTGACCCGAATAAAATGCTGCTATCTCATTGATGGCGTTCTATTTCAAAACGGAATTGAAAATTGAAACGCGCTTGAAATATAAAAGTATTGTGGTGGTAGTGGAAATCTTTAACTTAATGCAACTAAGCTGGTTTTGTAAGAAGAGGTTATAATAAACATAGTCTGATTTATTTTTGTGATTACCTTCATAAATATTCTCAAAAATTTATTGCAATTAATTCCAAATCTCATTTAAAATCCTTAATATTGTTATTTAATTATTTTAGGTATTTCAATTTAAAGTGCACAATTTAATATGAAACGAAACATAATCATACATGAGGTATGTGCATAATTAATTATGCGATGTCAATATAGCCTTTAACGATATCGGGCGCTATTTATAGCAGCTGCTACAAATAGCTCGATAGTTGCGGCCCGCGGTCCGCCCCCGTCTGTACCTAAGTCTAGACCGGCGACGCGTGGACTAATTGGTCAATGCCCCACAACCGAACGCTCCGATGTGAAAATAAACTTGCGTGCATATTTTTGGTTTGTTTATTTTTTCGTTTCTCTGTGGAGATGTTTAATGATTTATATTTTTATTTAACATTCTGTTTTTGAATTGAGATTTATATCAACGAAGTATTTGTATGTAGAATAGGATCTTTATTCCAAGGTCTGAGTAAATGCCTACTCGAAAGGGTCTCGTTTTCCGGCAAAAATCAGGCTTTCACGGGAATCCACTGCTAGAGACTCTGAGCGGACAGGCAAAATCGAAACCGGTGATTGGAAGCTCTTATTTCCTGGAGGTGTTACTTCCAGATACTTACTACTATAGACGAACACAGTTACAGTGTCCTGTTGAACAATGGTTGGCATTAAAACTTATGCACCAAATAGGCAGCAAAGGAATTAGAAACACGCGCGATCTTTAAAATCTATGGAAGCTATGAGATCATTTTCCTTTGTAAAGCGAAAAGTTTCAAGTTTTTTTTTACCGTCATCTGTTCAGAATCAAAGATTGTCTCATTAATTAAACAAATTGGGTTTATAGAAGGTAGTAATTTGTTTAACTGGTTTCTTAGATTTTTGTAGTCAGTCATCCGTGACGATGGAGTGAATGTACTAACCTTCCAAAGGTTGCGGATCGAAACGAACAAAAAACAATTTTTATGTGATACTGTCTCTAAAGATGATGATGTTTTATATTTTATATACAAGATGATCAGGTATAGATGTGAAGGCACTAAAAGAATGAATGTATACCTCATCTAACTTTACAAGTGATGAACATAAAATATGATACACTAAATTATTATTTCCATTTGAATGCAACAGTTCAATAACTTCAGGTAATATGAATTTGTTCGCTCTTTTTCTGCTTCATTATCCTTACGTTATTTATTATCCCTGTATCATATATTAATCGATAGCTAGTAAGCTATATATTTACCTTTTTAAATCTTTTACGTCAGATACTAATTATCCTGTTTATGAGTATAAATAAGGTTTGACTATATCCTTGACATTAGGATGACAGTAATGACAGATGACAATGTCACGTTGACAGAACGTTGACACGTTTGACAGAAGGGAGACAACGATGATAGGTTGCCATATATGCGTACCGACTTTGTTTTTTTAATTAAAAAAAAGAACTAGAATGAGGTTAAAAAGCTGTTCGATATTTTTTTATTTTTTAAAAACATATTTAAATATATTTATTTACACTTTTTTCCGATTAAAAATTCTGGAATTAATTAGTGGGATTTTTAGTATTGGTGAATTGTTATGATGGTATATATTGACGCCATTATAGAAGAAAAGACAGTACGTTTGAAGTTGATACAAGGGTGAATAGTGGAGCTTGATCTTAACCTTAAGTAGGATGATAGAATTGGTGGTGAAATTTATACACAAGATATGAATATTTGGTGAACTAGATCTTTATTTGCACCCACAAGCTGGACATAGAGAAGAATTTTAGAATTTATGTCCGGCATTGAACATCTCACAGCGGTGGTGATAAAGGTTATGATGATATTTACGTATGCATATATTATATATATGTCGTATTAGTCCTTGCGTATGCAGAGTTTTTGCGAGTCGATATCACTTGTTTTCGCTATTGTACGGAGACGCCCAACCCGGGTACCGTTGCTTGTGTTTGTAGAGGAATGTCTAGAACGGGTTCCACCGGCTGGACCACTAACTGACCAACATACGCGATCGTGCGTCTTAAAATCAACCTTATAGATATCACCGCTAGGTGCAATTCTCATTAAATACTGCAAAAATTTTTGATTTTTAAAATTGCTCTATCTAAAGTCACCTGTCCGTGACCGAATTTAAGCTCTACTTGTTGAAGATAAAGTATATTTTTCATTGTCAGTATTGTTATCTGATAATAATTAAAGAATATAAGATTGCCCACGTGATTTCATTAGAGATCGCATTGCTGGATTGTTCACGTAAGATATTAGTTGTTAAGAGGCCTTACTCAAATTTCTTCATCACCTTGCCAATGACATTAACTAACTACTGCATAGTCTTAAACCATTTATGAAAGAGATTACGACTAAGTTTGACATAAATTCCTTTCTGGTCAGCGCTTAGAACCCGTGCAACTATATTTTAAGTTGAAAGATGTAATTTTGAGATAATATAAGTTTGTACGAAAATTTAGTTCTTATAGCATTCGTCTCTTGTCGCACATAAATGATCTGATCTGATTTAGATCCAAAGTAAGAAAAGGACCAATATTTAGCCACTTCCGCACATACAGTGGTAGTCGTGCAATAAAGTGCACCGCCCGCCAGCCCGCTGATAAGTGCGTATGCGGCAAACAATGCGAATTACACAACCGCCACCGCCAAATTACTCAACACGTGTTTCACCCCTCCACGGGGCATCTTTAGGAGTTATGGTACACCGATTAGTGCCAAACACAGAGTCTGTGTTAGATCCAAATTTTGTTACTAAATTGAGACGCCGCGAATCTCTAATGTTGCTTAGGACGATGCTCAACGAGTGACCGTGATGTCTTAGTTCCACCAGTGGGGGGCCCACGCTACGTTGTCGTTGATCCTAGGGCTTTTACAAAACTAAAGTCGACTATCGAGAGGATTTAAGTGAGTGAATAGGTAGATAATATATTGTCTTTCCCAAGTCTGTAAGATATAAAAGTCTGTTTAGTTAGACGAGAGAGTTGAAGAGAAGATAATTTCGCTTGACGTGCACACAATAAGAGGTCACCAGTGTATCATAGAAGATTCCAGAACTCTTCGTTGGAGACAGAATCATCATCGTCATTATTTCATCCACTAATACCGTTGTTACGGAAATGTAAGGAATGTTAGAATTAGTGAAGCAATAAATATGAAGAATAGAAGATGAAATTGTGAAGCATGGAAGGAGAAAATTAAATTAAATTAAAAATATTATCTAATGGATTCAGGCGTAATTTTTGCGGAAGTCCATCCTAAGTAAGAAAAGGACCAATAAAACCCTACTTCCGCCAATGCAGTAGTAGTCGTGCAATAAAGGGCACCGCCCGCCAGCCCACTGATAAATGCACATGCGGCAAAAAATGCGAATTACACAACTACCACCGCCAAATCACTCAACACGTGTTTCACCCCATCATCCTCGGGAGTATTGTTACACCGATTAGTGTCCAACATCTCACTCTGTGTTGGCACTAATCGGTGTAACATTACTCCTGAGGATGATGATACTCCTTCTGTATTGGCGGAAGTAGCTATATATTGGTCCTTGAACTCTGGCAACCAAGTCCCTATTTTACATGTAGAGGTGAAATGAAGTCCCCAAAAAACGGACCTATAAATAAGTAAAAGAAACCTCTCTCCGTTATTTTTATATTTGATCGATACGTTTCATATTTATTTCATTTTAATATTGCCTGGTTCATTTTAAGACGTACCATCTACCCGTCTCTGTCGACCGTGTCGAAAATGATACACCGAGAAGGTCAAAGAACTGCAGACTATCTATATTTCGACAAGGCCGGAGCACTAATTGTTATTTTTAATTTTATGCTATTATGTCATGCTATGTTATGTTTTATTGCTAAATCCGAGTGATGGGTTTAGACGATTCGCTTTGCCGATTTTATTTGTTTATTTTGTAATGTTTATTTTAAAAATATAGTTTCGATGAGAACAGACTTAAAATAAAATGCTTAGATTTAATGTATTCTTCTATTTTAATATTTCTTCTTGTTCTGCTGTTAGTCGAAAAGATTATTCTAAATTGTGTCATATTAGAAGTGAGTTATTATCACCGAAATAATGTTGAAGTTACTGATCACTTTTTAAGTACACTACTCATTATACTCCTTTGACATATAGGGTGATTGGTTATAGATTTGAAAGCGATAAATAGCTGAATGTGTAGCCTATTTTCTGTCACTATATATTTCACAGACTAAACAAAAACCAATGGTTTCAGAATAAATAAGCAAAGTAATGATAATATAGTAACAAAAAGCTTTTTCAAAATTAGATGACTATCATGGACATATAAGTATAGTTAAAAAAATAGGTGTGTTTAATTATGTATTTACGAGGCACCGTGAAAAACTGGCTGCACCAAAGTTTTCATTGCAAAAAGTCTCCAATTCATTTGTTATAAACGGAATGCGATTTTTTAATAAAATTTCCTAAAACATTATTGGACTGCCATTTACAAAATTCAAAACGCGTATTAAAATTATATTTATGAAAATGGCTTCAAGAGACAAAAATCTTTTGCAGTGATGTCGCCTGATTATTTTGATTTCATTTAGGATATATCTGATAAAGTGTATATGTATAAATATGTATTGTTAAACTTTATTAAAAGGTATGAAGTTGTGGAATTTTTCCTGTTTCTTCTCCACAACTATAACACCTTGCGAAGCAGAGTGAAGTCAAAAATAAAATACATAAAAAAATCAATAAATTAACGATAAGTAAGTCTTGTTAAGAGTTCCAAAGTTGAATTAAAGAGTTTTATCTTTATTTTCATTAATAAATAATGTAATTAAAATATATTAGGGGGACCGGAAGGTAATGTTGTATATGTTGACATATTTTATAGAAAATGCGATTGATTTTTTCCGCCCCGGCATTGAAAATTTGTATACTGAATGGTGAAAAATTGTTGATAATGAAGGTATATATATTGTTGATACGAAATAAAAACTTGTTAAAAAGTAGTCGTTTGAATTTAACATAAGAAAGCGACATTACTTTCCGGTCCCCCAAAAAGTGTTTACGATTTTTTTTAAATTAATTACTGTTTATCTTCTGCCACTGCAGACCGGCTTGTGATTTGGCAGTTTGTACATAAGCTCGCCGACATAAAATGACTACTTATATATATATATATATAAGAAATAAATGATTCTATTAAGAATCATTTATTTCCCATGTCACGATCTCATGTCTAACAATTGTTGCAACACACACCCTTATTGGCATACCGTGTAGATAAATTCCGATGCATTCATTACGTATATATAGCGCTCATTACATACAATATAATCACATACGCTTACTTACTTAACTGAATACATACATACTTAACTGAATAAGACATGAGGCTATTACAGGTCCTAATTACATTAGTTATAGAGGTTAGTTTCGCTCAGCAGAACGTTATGCAATTGACGTGCTTATATAAGCAGTACAACATCGCATGTTTATTATTTAATATGGTAATTAAAGATTGTATAAAATCGACGTCCAGTTACCTATGTTTTCATGTAACAAACTATTTAAAATTCTTACTGAATACTGTAAAATATTACTTTGAAGCAAATAAATAGACTTTAATTGTGAAAAGAAATTAATTTTTGTTCTGATATGAACAATAATGGAAATTGTTGCATTATATCTAACACTTTTATATATATTTCGAATCATCCTTTATAAAGTGATCACTTTAGTACTCTATCAGCATGTGACAGGCATATTAACACAGTACAAAGTTTGCATGGACAGATGATGGATGGAAGGGAAAGAGAGAAGAATTGTGGTATGAATGAAACGAACGAAAGAATATAAGAAGCATAAAAGAAGACAATGAAAATAAAAGATTATGTGAAAAATTAAATAAAATATAAAATAGTCCCTGTCCCACACAAGATAGGGGTACGAGAGGCTCCGAATAACGGGGGCTAAGAAAAAAAAAGATAGTAACCAATATTTTTTTTCCATTAATAAGTAATTACGATGTTTATTATTAGGTATAAAATACATTAATTAACAGCTATTTACAATAATTATATATAAAATAAAAAGCGTGCGTTCTAAATAAGAATTCGCGAAATATTGTTGTACGTAATATTTCTCACCAGGTTACTACTGATCATTATTATTAATAACAACGGTTTTACAGTTAGCATGTGCGAAAAGGCATGATACTTTTAAAGGCTGTCTCTTCCGGTTTATTTGACCTTATTGCATGCGGTAGGCAGGTCTTCTAACATATGTATAAGTATATAAAATAAACTTTTATTCACAGTAATCTTTTACTTTCAGAATTAAATATTAGTAAAATGTAATGATAGCATTATTAAAAATAAATATAAGTTAAGATTCTTCTTACTCTCTTCAGTCTATAGACACCAACAGCAAGGTATAGGCCACTCTAAAGATCGCAAAGATAGCCAGCGATAGGGTTCGTTTAAAAATCTTATTGATCGTCAACTTCTTTTTAATTTGTTCTATATTTAAATCTACTCTGATTTACAAGACTTTACAGTGTAGAAGAACCAGGAAGAAACTCCACAACAACCCATCTTTTAATAGTTTAACACAGATTTATATCTGTGATCTACAACTCCTGAAGATGCCCCGTGGAGGGGTGAAACACGTTTTGAGTGGTTTAACGATGGCAGTTGTGTAATTCGCATTTTTGCCGCATACGCATTTGTCAGCGGGCTGGCGGGCGGTGCACTTTGTTGCACGACTACCACTGCATTTGCGGAAGTGGCTATATATTGGTCCTTTTCTCACTTAGGATGGACTTTCGCAAGGTAACGTCTGATTCCATTAAAAATATTTATATATACATATATATATAGCCTAAATGAAATCAAAATAATCAGGCGACATCATTGCCAAGGATTATTATATTTACTATGGCGGTATAATTCATTTTTTTACTATTAAATCCAGTTTATGCAGAATGATTGGTAATAGATGTCGTTTCTTTTAATTATCTCCAACCAGCACTAAGTGTTTTAACACTTTTGTAATGCAAACAACCAAGGTATGAAACAACCTACCGGCGTATTTTTTACCAGCCAACTATAACTTGGGAGTTTTTAAATTAAGAATGAGTAGGTATTTTCTAGGCAAGCCTGTACTAGCGTAGACCTCGTCGGTGTTAAGCATCAGGCGAGACAGAGGTCAAATGCTTCGCTTATAGTGGGTTAAAAAAAGGTATAGGTGGAATAGTTTCAGAAGTAAAAGCATATTATAATTAGTTATTGTTATTATTATTATAATTAGTTATTATTACGGATATCAAATTAGTAATGTAATAAAATATTTCACAAGTAAACATTTTAATTTTTCTGTAATTTAGGACTTAATTTGTTTTAAATCTTTGAATATTGTTTTTAAGTAGCTTACTATTTAAAGTGAAAGCTCTTAGCGTTATTTGGCTGTAATAGCTTCGCCGGTCACATGGTTCAGTTACTCTTTCTTCTTCTTAAAGTACCATCTTTTTATGGAACTTCATTAAGACAATCCTAATCTTTGACCCCCTAATATATTCATCTAAAGGTTATTTAAAAGCCTCCAATCCTGTAAAATTATTAATATAAAATGTCATGTAGGAATCTTCCTGTGAAACTCGAACTGTAAGCTAGAGTTTGACTAAGCAACTTCCGCAATCTGAATTGAGACAAAAAATAAATAAAATTAACAATCATTGCTGGGATTACTTCCGCCACTTCTTCTCCCAACAGCCCAAACCGTGGTCTCCTCTCCCGGCAGCCTTCATCTTTCGCTCTTTAAAAAGGTCTTAGGCATACTTTGATTTTCTTAAATTTTCTTAAAAATAAGTAGTGACTTAGCAATACTTATATTCAGCGATAAATCATTAAGTTAAGTTTATGGGTTACACTTAATAAAATAAAAAAACGCAACACTCGCAAATTGTGTTAAACTATATATAGTAGCGATGGTGCCACTTGAAACCGCATAGTGGCCCTCGATACATCTAAACCGCGCCTCCACGGAGCTGTAAGACAATAGAGATCTCCAGAGTGTTCGCTGTTCACAATTAGTCCGCTTTATTCTCGATCGTCTTCAATTTCGAGCTGGCTCTCTTGCTCGAGTGAAAACAATAGACTACAAGTGGTCATGTATTACACATCCACTTTTATACCGCTATCACTTCTTAAATGTATTTTATTGTTGAAGAAGTGAATAAAATTGAATGTCATTGTCAGTGACGCCCAGCGAAATTTCGTGTCATGGATTAAATGCATAATAACATGTCTATAGGAAGATTCTAGAACAATAGATTAGATGCATATAGACCGCTTCAAACCGCATTTATTAGAAATCTAGAAATGAAGGCTGTGAATGTTCTACGGCTGAATTATACAACTTTATAAACCTTTTTTTGCACTAAAAGGCTTTGTCAGATTCCGCGGGTTTTTACTGGTAGGGCGCAGAGTGTATCTAAGACTTCTCTTAAAGAGCGAAGTTTGAAGGCTGTGGGGGGAGCGAACTACGGTTTGGGCTGTTGGGAGAAGAAGAAAGGGAAGTAGTAATGCATTGTGAAGTACATGACATGGAAAGTAAAATTATAGTCATTTCTTATTTTATTTGAGTTCCTACTTGAAGTTATCGTAAGTCATGTGTCATTTATAATTGAATTAAAACCTCCCTCGGTATTTAAACGCCTAGATAGTATAAACTTAACATTATATATTACCAAGTGATATCTAAGTTTGTATTATACATTATATTGTGTTTAATATGTATTGTAGTTTTTGATAGTGACAAATAAAAATAATGAATATAGTCGTCTATCAAAACATCGCTGCCACTCAGGATTATATATAGACCGTAGTGACAGTACGCGGCGAAGTCCCAATCAGATTCAGACGCGATGCTAACATCCTGCGCTGTGGATGCGCAATAATTGTGAATAACGCGGTGTTTATTATTCCGTTGGCGCGCAAGTTAAGGCACATTCACATCACAAGCTGTCGTGCGATTTTATAAACATTATTTAAAGTGAAATACTTTTATTTTTTGCATATTTACTATGTTTACATCTTTTAAGTAATTACCAAAGTAAATTTTTACCATAGTTTTTTTACATAAATTATCGAGTAAATAATCTTTAGTTAGTATTGTGGCAATGGTGTTTATATTCTGCTGTCTAAGTGGAATTTGCAAATTCCGCAGGTTGGACGTTGGACGCAGGTTGGTGGTAGGACGCAAAAAGAAACCTCTTTACCTTTAAGGCACCGACGCTTAGGGGTTCCCGAGGGAACCTAGGCTCCTGTTGCTATTTTGAGATATAATAAATAATATATATATAATTATATATATATATATATATATATATTCTCGTATATAGTAACACTTACGATAATGAATTATCGTCTTTTAAAATATTAAGTAAGTAATAACAACAAAATAAAATAATGAATGCAACGAAATAATTACAATAAAAATATAGTGTTGTTATGGTGTATCTAAAATTCTAAATGTTAGCAAGTCGCAACCTCGGAGGTTAGGAAATAAATTCCAAATAATTATCTGTATGACAAAGTTCTTTTAAAAGTAGAAATGGCTAAGTTTAAGTATTATTGAGTTGTTTATGAATAAATATATCCATCCAGAAGAAAGATTGGCATAAAACCGCCCATTGTACTTCATTACCCATTACACATCATATTTTTAATTTCGTCCAAATAGTAAATTAATTAATAAAGAAGAGAAAGTAAATAATAAAAAATTATGTAAATAAATTAATTTGCCCGTAAAGTCCCTGTCTTACAAAAGATAGGGGGTACGAGAAAAAAAATAAATTAGTAAAAATGTTTATTAAATCAGTGGCTCTAGTCTGAAAAGACAGTAGAAAAAGAATACAAAAATATTAAGTTTGGGCGTTAAGCGCGATATCGCAAATTGCGTGTGAATGAAACTTTATAATTCCGTATTCACCGGCGTGTCACGATACACCCGCCCACGCAGCGTTGTTAACAGTTAATTGAACCGTGCAAGCAATTATAGATGACAGTGCCTTCGATTAAGGACAATAGTCGGGTGCGGTACGACGACGGCGGTGGATGGAGCTGTCATGTCGTGAGTTACATCGCTCTGGTGGAATGCGATAGCGCCCTCTTGAATATGAATTGTCATAGAACCACGATATACGACTGCATGAACTACCGCAGTTTCATATAATAGATCACGCTTTAGATCATCTATAATGAACTAATTGTGAGTATGTTTTGAATAACATCACGTAATGCTTATGGCCATATTCAACTGCCAAATTAATGTATATTAATTTAGAAATAAAATGATGATTACTTCTTCTTCTTTTTAGCCGATGGACGCCTATTGCTTGTCATTGGCCTATCGTAAAGATCCAGCAAACACCCGCGACCTTAACTGTGTCGTCGCTTCATCTAGGGGTTCCTACCACGCTGCACTTACTCACTGCCACTTCTTAGGAGTAATTCTTTGCATTACGTCAATGATCGTCTTTGTTCTTGGTTCTTCTGAGAATTTTTTCATTTCTGTTCCGATCTCGCACTAAAATTCCAAGTCTACCACTCTCCATTGCTCTCTGGGTGACGTCAAGGCTTCGTATGAGGCCTGTCATTAGCGACCAGAATATCACTCAATATATGACTGCTGTTATCGGGCTAAGCTGATGAAATGACGTGCCATTTCATCAGCTTAGCCCGTTATCTCAATAATTAACTAAATCCTTCATAGCTTCGATATTAACTTTATGGGTAATATAAAAGGTGTTTAAATGTACAAATTTGAAATCACATCTGTTGAATTATGTTTTCTTACATCCTTATAGAACTCAGTTCTTTTGCGGATCTTCTTATTTCTGGATTGTATGATTACTTACTAATTATAATTACATCAATTACCGAGGAAACGTAAGTTATTGCAGGCATCCGATTGGTCCTATTGACAATCTGTGGACGAGGTCTATGTCCAACACGTCCACAGTTGGACATAAATCTTACCTAAGAAAAGGACCAATATTTAGCCATCATCATGCCACCTCCTCCCCTGTATATTAATAACAAAGCGGCGACGGACTGAGCTCACTCTATATCGGTGTAACATAACTCCTTAAAATGCCCCGTGGAGTGGTGAAATGCATGTTGAGTGATTTAACGGTGGTAGTTGTGTAATTCGCATTGTTTGCTGCATGCGCATTTATCAGCGGGCTGGCGGGCGGTGCACTTTGTTGCACGACTACCACTGCATGTGCGGAAGTGGCTTAATATCCAATCTTACTTAGGAAGGACTTTTGCAAAATAACGCCTGATTCCATTAAATATAAATCCTACGGCTTGAATGATGATGGCCTTATGAATAATGGAAATTTGAAATAACATTTCGTCCATACTTATTTTTTTAAAGAATACCGTTGCAATAAACATATTTATCTTTCGAGGCTTTTATCGAATCGAATAGATTTTACCATGTGTATTTATCGTCTGTAAATTTTATTAATTTTTATTTATCTTTTCTTTATCTGTAAATTTTTATTAATTATTGCAACTATATAATAACTTGAACAAAAAGATAAAAACAATCTATAAAACGTAATATAAATACAAACTTTTTACATTTAGTAATTTAAATATTTCGTTTAAGAAGATTTATGTCATGATAATTCATATTTGGTCATTGTGAACACGGCCTTCTAATTTGACATAATATAATCAGTCAATAAAACGAGGCGAGGCTATAATATAACTTGTACTCGACCCCAGTGGTCATGTGTGTTGCATACTATATGGTCTACAAACTGCGATATAAGTTTCCAAGGGTTTGATAGTAAAAATAATTTTTTCTAGCTACAATCATAAAATAAGCACTCGTCTTTAATATTTTGTACACTTCTCAATCATGAGGCAATTTGAATCTCATATTTGAGGTTCATAGATCTCATTATACGAGGCTCAGTTTGATTCTAATCTCTGTTCAATTTATTTAAATTTCTAATAAATCTAATACATGTTTTTATTTATTTACCTATTAATTTAGTTATTTCATTATCCCTAATAATAGATTATACTCCATACAGAAGTGTAAGACACATAATTACAATATATATGGCAACTAACATTTTACTTTATTCCACTAAGTACAAAGATAGTACATACCGTCAATGACTTGGCAACCTGGTTGCGCGCCCGACAGTGGGACTTGCTGCATCGCTAATTTGTTGCGAGCTCGAGGTACAGAAAGCTTAACCTGTTTTGTGCCAAACTTAGTCTTTATAAAATTCTTACACCTTCCTATGTAACATACATTTTTACATTAAAGCGAAAGGGTTAGACTCATGTTAAGTCAACCTTCGAATAGCCCCCCTCAATAGTTAAATTGCCCCCCTGTGGGGCGTGGGCCAGAAGTTGGGGAATACTGATTTAAGCGGTCAAGAGCTATTTTTTTATGGCATATCACCACAAGGTGATGAGAAGTATTGAATACATGTATAGACTGTGTCGTCGGCCTCCTACTAACAGGTGATATAATCTAAAGATCGAAGAAAGTCGGTGCATGAGGGAAGGGCGGAATTCGTGGTGATCTTCGTAAAGCCTATATACCTTACAGTGGGCATTTATCTGTTGCTGTGATGAAAAATAGTGGTTGAAGGTTCTCTTGTTTCAGTGTCAGACATCGGGCACAACATCGTGCAGGATGCGTTCCTCATCGCGGTGGAGGAGCAGGCCAGACAGCGGCTGCAGCGCCTGTCCGCCCTCAAGCGCATCACACCTGTCGACATGTCCAAGCTCTCTGTAGAGGTCAGTAATATTTACATTGATAAATCATCATATAGTATATAATATTCTCGTGTCGCGGTGTGCGTGATTGAACTCCTCCGAAACGGCTCGACCGATTTTCGTGGAAAATCGGACAAAATCTATTTTTATTCCCCCTAAATGTTAAGGGTGGTCTACCCCTAATTTTTTTTTATTCTCTAGATAAAATTTTTTTTGTTTTTATTTTTTTATGATTCAGCATACAAAAATACATACAACCCTAAATTTTCACCCCTCTACGATCAACCATTATTTTTTATTTGTTAATTAAAAACTTTATTTTTTTTTGCAAAACAACGTTCGCGGGATCTGTTCAGATCAGATCATAGTTATTAGATAAAAGTACATCCTCTTTCACCTACCTCTCTTCTACCTTTTTATAGCAATTGACTATTAAAGTATATATGAAATGGAATATATGTAGTAATATTTATGCTCGATTTTAATGTGAATTTTCACACTAAAAAAAATTTTACTAGTTATTCCTTTAGTCCATTCAATAGTAGATTCTTACTGTTTTTATAGGAAATCAATGGGGGGTAAAGACAGCCTATGAATGTCCTTCGGCTTAAGTTACGCGGATGATGACGACATAAATAAATAACATTACAAAACAATTATATACAATTTTTTTAATATCCTTCATTTCTGTTGTTCAAACTGAGAAAGTTAGTAATGTAATAAACTGTACAATGTCCACAGGTGGGTTACTTAGTCGTAACTTCCCACCGCGGTGCCGGGGTCGTCCTAAACATACAAGGGGAGGCTGTGTGCACAGACGAAAGCAATTTCACCTCGCGGGGATGGTTTAGATTCATTTAACGAGCAGTTCTTTTTTTATAAATGACTAGTGGAGAATGGAATCTTTATTACGAAGGGTAAAATGCCTTCTTACACTCCCCATGGGCATGGCATGGATTTGTTTTATTGGACATAGTCTAAATAACACAAGGTATTCCTAGAAAAGCAAGAAGGAATGAAAGAAAAAAAAATTGCAAGATATTGTGAAGGATAGAAGGAAAGAATAAAAGAAATTGAGAAGAATGTAGTAAGAATGTAGAATAAAGATAAAACCCTGAAAAAAACATTTGTAAATAAAGTCCCTGTCCCAAACAAAATAGGGGAAAGAGAGGCTCCACATATCGGAGCCAAAAAAAAGGTATTCCTAGCAAAAGTACAAACTCTAATTATTTCTGTGCATGGAGATCCAATGCGGGCAATAGACTATCCTGATACTGATAACGAAAGTCGAGACCTCTTATTGGGGACCCTTGAATACGATGGCATGTAGCATGTACCTTCGCGCTTCGCTACTTTAAAAGATGTCTTAAGCTAGGCTCCTACGTCCTTTCGTTTCAAACCAGCTGAATCTCCGAATGTTACTTGGAGCAGTAATAGTCTAGTTCTTACAACCCTGACATCACCAGTTGCTAAATGTGAAACCAGTAGAGCTAGAACTTAAAGTATAAATCGTTGTAATCTGATTTTTGATTATCTAGAAATGAAAGTAAGCTTTTTAGACTCGAATTTTGGCACTGGTCGGTCTAATATCTCCTGAGGATGCCCCGTGGAGGGGTGAAACACGTGTAGAGTGGATTGGCGGTGGTAGTAGTGTTTCGCATTGTTTACCGCACGTGCATTTATCAGCGGGCTGGCGGGCGGTGCACTTTATTGCACGACTACTGCTGCATAGCGGAAGTAGATATACATTAGTCCCTTTCTTAGTTTTTATACCTTTCTTTAAACTAAAAAAGCTTCTTAAAAGAAAGAAATTTTTTGTTAACAACTGTGTACAGTTTTACATTGCACTACCGTGTAAATTAAAAAAAAACATTTAACCAAAACTTATTAGAACATCCTAATATAGTGTAAAGATTTATTTATAGCACTATGAAACGATTAAGAAAGATACCGAGATTAAATAAACATGTCGCGAAAGCGGTAGCAGCTGGGTATAATTGAAGGAGTTATATCTCTAGCTGTAAGTATAAGGCTTGTTTATATATAGCCTCGATGTCCACGACTTCAGTGGGTCATGTTCATGATAGACGCAAAAGTTGGACACGATGTACGACTGAGCCGGGTGAGATGTTAAGGCATAAGCTTAGCGGAAATTGTTTCAATAACAATATAGCGATTTTGATTAAAAATTTTTTTTTTATCCGTGGTCAATTGTAAATTATATTCGGTAAAATTTTATTAATTTATATATTTCTAAATTGTATTTCTGTAGAAACATATAAGGAACAACATGTACATAGAATTTATGTAGCGGCGTATTAAAATTTTTATTCATCGAAGAATTTCTAGAATGATCTAGAATTTAAAGATACATATATGTTTGTTTATAAGGATTTTTTTTTTAATTTATGTCTTTACCAAGAGGTTTGGACATCAAATATCACGTCAGTTTACGATTTTATAAATTCATATTAAAATTTATTTTCAGTTTTATTTATTATCTTATAATCTAACGAACTTTCTCGATTGAGGGCTATCTGACAGAAATTTTTTTATGAATATATTTTTCGTTCTACTATATGTATAGAAATACCTTAATATACAATATTATTTTACGTTCTTTGTTTAAATTCTATTCATCAACAATCCTTGATATTTGGGAACAAACGGACTGCTATGTTTATGGCATACTCAAACAAGGGTACAGAAAATCCGGACTCCGGACCTTCCTCGTGTTTTTACAAATTGTAGGAGTGATATTTATTTTAAAAAGCTGTGTATTGTAATGTCCAATAGTTAGTAACATATTTTTACAGTAATTTGTAAACATTTATAATATTTATTTAGGTACACCAGCAGTACACATAAGTTAAAAGTACATTTAAGGTTACCATATAGATAAGGGTTCTGTTATGTGTTCCTTTATAGGTGACAAAACATTAAAATTTTACTATATACAACATTGAAGAAAGATCAGATCATGTCAAATCAAAATAGATTGAATAAAGATTGAAGAGAATAGTGATCGCACGTAAAAGGAAACATCTGCCTTACGACTTTAAACACCAAAAGAACTCTTAATTTAAAAATGTTTAAGAATACACAATTAAAATTATAAATCTAAATAGATGATATGTGTATGTAGTGAATTATTAAGATGGTTTTTAAAGACTACAAGAGCTGCGAAATATATAAAATTTAATTTGATACCCATTTGTTTTTTAGAAATTCATATATTTTTTTGTTGTTTTAAATAAGCAGGTATATTAATATGATATGTATGTTTTATTTTGTTAATGGTTCAAACTTTGTGCATCTTTTATTTGGAATTGCCACAGCCCACGAGTTTCCAAAGGATGAACAGCAGCGTCCTCTGCGTACCAAAATAGATGATAATATATAGCCTCCCATAGATATATGATGAAAGGCTTTTGCAGTGGGCGTATATGGGCTAAAATGGCAAAGTTTTTTGTATTTTTATAATTGCGTATCAAATCTCTATATAAAATAGCCAAGATTTTTTGCAGTTAAAGCAGTGATTCCCAAAGTGGTCTATATCGACCCCTAGGTCAGCGAAAAAAAAATTGGGGGTCCATGAAATGAAAATAGGGGTCAACGATAGTGGATTTCAACACATACACTGATAGTACCTATTTACTTACATCATACCATCTTATAATATCAATACATTTACATTATTTATAAAAGTACCTATAAAGAAAAAAAAGTAGCAGACTGGACATCATTAGCCGAGGAGATTTAAGATTAACCCTTACATAATTGACGCCAAATGTTGATAATTTATTATTAAAGCATCAGGTTAATACTTCTCACTAAAAAAAAGTGGAAATGTTTATTTAATGTTACGTATATTATACATAGCAGATACAAAATTTTATTTTGAGTACTTTTAATTTAAATTCAATTAATAAATGTATAAATTAACACGAGTTTTTACTTTAAGTTTTTAACACTAAACTTCACTACAGTTAGAAATTTACAGAAAATCAATATCAGGTAAGTAGGGGGTCTACCCAACACGGAAAAACATGGCAAGGGATCACAAAAAAGTTTGGGGAACTCTAAGTTAAAGAGTAACAGTTACGTCTCATGACAATGTCAATACCTTGTCTACAATCTGTGAGAAGACACGCTCTCAACATCGGAATTACTTATTGTATGCTAATTTCGTGACATCATTTTTAAACACAAATGAATACCAACCCGTCAGTAATCATAGGTCGTCTCTTTAATGTATTTTTAAATTAATACTATGCTCATTATTGAAAGATAAGATTACATTTTATATTCGTTTGGATAAAAGAATTTATTTTCGTGTGTAATTATAGTAAGTATTACATTGCACACAATAATTAAAGTAATTTAACACGTGAAAACATATCTTATTTGTTCCGAACAGAATGGTATCTGTGTGCAAGCGGCCCTATTCAACATGGGACCACGGAAGTACTGCGTCTGTGGTGTTTAGTGAAGTATATAATTGTATTTTATAATATAGAGTTCTTGTAACAGAATATATGAACAATTGCCTGCCATTGACATCTATCGTGGCTCAAATATAGTCTTTAGAAGTATTATTAAGCAGACAGCCTTAAAGATAGCGCGCTAGAAATAAAACATTTTTAAATTAAAAGCTTGGTGTTGCCAGATGTTTCTACGTGCGATTACTTATTCAATTTTTGTTTTTTGAATTGATGTGATCTGATCTTTCTATCTATAAGTTGTCACATGAAACAGAATCGTTATTATTTATTAACTTTTAAAGTGTTTTTAACTTATGTGTACTGCTGGTATATACCTAAATAAATAAACAGATATTGTGCAACTAGCTGCTACAGTAAATTCCTTGACTTGTCATAGTCAAATTGTAAAAAAAAACAAATGAAACATATTTACAGCGATCACTTTATTTATTTAATGTTTAATTAAAATACAGTGATCCAATTCGGATAGGCAGCGTTCAGGAAGCTTCGAAACCTCTTCTTGTTCAAAATACCCCAATATTTGAAGATAAAGGTTTTTGAACAATGCGTGTTGCCGGTGATGACATGCGGATCCGAGACGTGATTACTTTCGAGGTTTCATAAGGAAGCTCTAGTTCACCCAGAGAGCAATGGAGAGGGCTATGTTCAGAGTTTCACTACGAGATCAGACCTTAAATGAGGAGATCTGCAGAGGAACCAAGATCACTGATTATAGATAATTAAAAAACATATATGTTAATAGCCATCGCTTGTAATTTGGACCAAACACCAATTACATGTTATCGCCGCTGCAGGCTCGGAGATTATTTCTAACAGGCCATAGAGAGTTGTGTTTAGGAACTGTTTTAGAAAAGAAGTACTAATCAGGAAAGCAGAGAAATTTTTAAAATGCAATGACTATAATAAAAATAGAATAAAGTTATAGAAAACAAAAATTGGTTGAAGGAACAAAGGTGGAATGTGAAAGGACTGTGAAAAAACGAAAAGAGAATATAAGATAACGTGGCAGATGACAGAAGAGAGCGTTAATAAAATATACGTTGGAAAAATTAATACGAAATAAAAGTACCTGTTATTTTAAGATAGGGGTGAACGACAGGTCCCCAAAAACAGGACCCTTAATAAAAAAACACAGAGAAATTATTTCAACATTTTTTCAGGAAGAATCGCAAATCCTTTTCAATTGTATAATATTTATATTTGTATAAAAACGCTGTTTTCATGCAATTGTCACCATCGACACTATTTCAGTCGTAAAACGTCTATTACTGTACATTGGCTATCACAACAGATTTAGATTTGGACTAATTAGATGCTGCTTATATCCTGTCTTCCACTATGTGAATGGACCTTTTCTAGGTGGTTCACTGTGGCCTGCCCAAATGAATGAGTAATAATTGCTCATAATACTTTATTGAAGGCACTGTAAAAGAGATCACCAAAAAATCTCAACTGAGTTCTTCTTAAATCTAAACGTCTTTGTTACTCTTGTCGTTTTATATTGTTTTAAAGGGTGTCATCATAGGCAAATTTAATTACTTTTTTTAATGGAATCAGGCGTTATTTTGCGGAAGTCCATCCTAAGTAAACAAAGGACGAATATTTAGCCACTTCCGCACATGCAGTGGTAGTCGTGCAATAAAGTGCACCGTCCGCCAGCCCGCTGATAAATGCGCATGCGGCAAACAATGCGAATTACATTACAGTGTCTATCAAATTGGATTATTCAGTGATATTTCTTATTAGTGATCCAAAGTGGAAAGTATTTTATATTCCTGAAGAGAAAATAAGGTTTAATATAACAATAAATTGTATATCTGATACATATAGATGTTCCTCACCCTATTATAATAATGTCTAGGCCTCTCCAAAGATCGCATATTGACCGGTGTCACGCAGCTCCCATCTTGCGACTTCCCGTCTTAACTATGTAGCCTTTTTGTGATTTATTATACTTTGTCTTACCTAACCTTAACAATGTCCAACTACCTAACTAGGGGGTTTACTTAGTCCGCGTCTGCCGACACTTGATCATCACAGACGAGAAATTCTTCCATAGCTGGAAGTCAGTAACTTTGGTTCTTCTGCGGTTCTTCTTATTTCTCCATAGCTCTCTGAGTGACCTGGATCCTTCTCATAAAACCCATCGTAAACAGTCATAGATAATTTATATCTACGGGCCGATGACACCATAAAGTAATCTCTGATTAACAAAAAAAAACTAATTGAATTATACTGCCAGCGATATTTAATTACTAATTCGTGAATTTGATTATAGTTTAAAAGCAATAACATGCCGCTTGTGCGACGACCTTCGCGAATGTTTTGATAAGCGCCTGAGTCACCTCGTGTCGTAACACCATGCGGTTTCGCCCGCCCCCTGTAAACAACGAACAATGTAATTACTGAAACTTGTTGAAGACAAGCAGTAGCATAATAATATATGCCATCATCACCATCGTTACAGGTGCATGACATCATCTGCTGGACATGGTCATCACCTCTATATTTTAAATAGGAAAATTTATGTACAGTCCTCGATTTTGACATATTTAATTTATACATACATTAATTTTAAACCAATTCAACTAGGGATACCATAGACCTGGATATCTAGGCCAGGTCTAAGAGATCACCTGAGCTTAGTAACACAAAACGAGGTTTACAGTTATCTGTGCTCTGTCCTTTCGGACTGCACATCATTTTAGCAATAATGTTAATCAAGTAAAAAAACTGTTTTTTTTTTTGATCTGCCGAAGCGTTGTAAGCACTCGGCGGCCTGCCAATGATTCAGGGGGCCCACGAACTTCGATACCTTAAAATAGGTTTTAGACTTAGCCTGCTCCCACCCCAGAAACCTGCAGATGCCGTTTGGGGAAAAAAGTAAATTACGGTGAAAATAATATCACGTTATTATTAAAGTTTTACAGTGTTCGAAATACAAAACTTATTATTTAAATAACCGTTTATCAGTGCATAAATAATGAGAATTGGGTTTTATATATATATATATATATATATATATATATATATATATATATATATATATATATATATATATATATATACATAGAGAGAGAGAGAGAGAGAGAAAGATTTTACACCAATTTACAATAACTTTAAATAAAGTGATCACTGAAAAATGTTACATTAGTTACAGTAAGTGATGTTTACTATTTTTGAACCCAATGATTTTTGGACAAGGTGTACCACATTATTCGACTGCTATACATGTTTCCGACCAGTCTTATAGAAAATCTATGGGGGAGGCCATGGTGTAACAGTGAAAGTTCTACGGCTGCAATTATAAAGATGAAGACATGTCTATATCCAGTCACCCTGTATAAATCTAACGACACAACGTGTATAATTAACACGTGCCAATTTTAGCACGTTCGTGTGAAAAACAAAGTCCGGAGCGAGTCGGTGCGCTAGTGAGTTGCATTAAACAGATTCATCTCCGGCCAGTCTCCGACCGCCTGCAACAATGCCTCGTAACTGACGGCCTATTGTTCGTTCCGCCATTGATTCCTAGCCATTTCTAGTTATCGACTAGAGATTGTATAAAGCATTTGTTGTAATTTATTTGTTCAGAACGTAACGTGGCAGGTA
Source organism: Battus philenor (assembly GCF_028537555.1). Classification (NCBI taxonomy): domain Eukaryota; kingdom Metazoa; phylum Arthropoda; class Insecta; order Lepidoptera; family Papilionidae; genus Battus; species Battus philenor. The sequence goes on along the minus strand of NW_027181673.1, from coordinate 13,907,845 downwards.
TGACGTCATTTTAATCAGGGAGTTCTATATTTTTAATTAAAACAAATCGTGATTTTTAACCATTATTACAAATTTAATTCTCGTGTCGTATAGTATAGTATCGCACTTGGAGCTACACTGTTATAAATTAGGAAATCCGCAGAAGATGGTCACTCGAAGCTCGAAGTATGTCTCGTCTGCTGTGGCGGTGCGCGTGGCACATCGCATGTGCAACCAATGGTCGCTAGATAGAAGAGTTCTCCAGTCGTGATCACGAGCTAGCAGACCGACGACATAATCAAGGCCACTAGAAGTCGTTAGATATGAGCAGCGCTATACTTCTTGCAGTGGGCGTCTATCAGCTGACTGTTATATCTGAACACATTCAGGGAGCTCAATAACGTTCTAGTTGTTAAATTTTGTTCCTCTGCCATTCTTCTTTTGATGTCGAGGATATACATATATGATATAAGTTTTAAGGAATAAAATGAATAAATACGTTGAGAGTTATGTGATGCGTTGAAACATAATCCAGACTGATTTTAACTATAGTTGTTATAAACAAACTAAACGACAATAAATAAATAAACGAATAAGAGTACAGAATTATCATTGGTCGAATTATAGTTTTCCTTATCAACGTAATGTTCGTCTCCACAGTGAGCGCAACCTCCGAACGGCCCAGGAGTGCTTTGAGCTATACTCCCCCTTCTCCTTCCAAGACCAAAAAGTGGTGTCTTTAGAACATCCTTATTGATCAGGTCACAGGGTTTCCACAGCCCAGTGATCACACTGATCAACCTCCTCAATCACTCAGAATAAAGCAAGCATGGACCTCACAACAACAACTCCACTGAAGACACATTGTACTCAAACACGAGTACAATGCCTAAAGTGTACACAGGTCAAAAACCCCATTGCTTCTTCGCCCTTTTCGGAAGCATTGCAAATTGATACAATACATACGCCGACAATTTGGTGGACTTGAATTTGATGATCAACAGTTTTATCAAAACACTTGTGTTAAAGAGGAATAAAAAACAAGGAAAGAAATTGTGATGGAAGATAGAAGAAAAGAGAACAAAGAAAATGCATGGAAGAGGAGAATAAAATAAAATAAATGTAAATTTAAAAAAACAAGAACAAGGAATTTGAAATTATGGATTAAATTATATTAAAGAACGGGGTGATGGCAGACAAGTGATGCGTGTAAGGATTGTGAATGAACGGAAGAGAACAAAAGAAAATGTGATGAATGATAGAGGATGTAGCAATAGAAGATGTGTAGGATGAGAAAGAGAAAGAAAAATAAAATAGTAACAATGGAAAAATTATTACTAAATAAAGTTCCTGTCCCTCTAAAGATAGGGGTGAAACAGAAGTCCCTATAACGGGGACCTTAAAAGCACTACATTGAAAAGCATAACTTAATATAAAAACATTGCAGCTATCTATTATTAGAGATGCAATGAATGTTAAGTGACTTTTGCAAAAACGTAAGCAATGTTTAAAGTAATTTTAAAAATGAAGGTATATTCGTTAATGTACGTGGAATGTAGATACTAATAATAACAAAAAATCCTTTAGCATTCGAATAGAAAATAAATAAATAAATATAACATCAGAAGTTTCTCTTTATACAGTGTAAAAGCTATAAAAAAGGTTTTTAAGGACAAATGAGCTTTTTACATTTACTCCGCCATAGCGTTTACGCCTGTAACAAATTATCCAGTATATAGTATCATCTGTTGATGAAATATATAACTTCAAAAGTATTTATTTAGAACAAAAAGATTAAATATTTTTTAATTTGCAAGCGACTCATGTATGGAATTACTAGTGTGGAATATTCCGTTTGTAACGGACTTTAAGTTGGGGTTGAAAATGCAACCGAATAAACAACGGGTTGGTTTTGAAATATTGTTAATGGATTGGCTTTACTCTGACCCATTTTAGGGTTGCGTTCATGCATGCGTGGTTCCAACCCTCATGTACCGATGTTTGCGAATTTAAGCAAAAATATTTGTACTTTTTAGTGGTATATCTTCACTACTAGTTGTTATTATACAATGGAAACTGTGATGTTCAAGAGTAAGTAGTATTAACGTGAGAAAGATTCGTATTATCTGCCACTACGACCACTAATATTTTTAGTATTAAACTATTCTTGCTCGAATTCGAAATTCGAACGCTGATTTGAATTCCGAAGCCATTCACTAATGGCTTCCGTATTCATATATATAGTCATAGCTATCGTGTTTGAGTCGAATTGTAAATAGAACACGATGATTAATAATCTCTGTATATATGTAATACATAGATCACTCAAGGTCACCATTTTCTTCATCATCAATAAGGAGGTCCATCACCGCCACCCGTTTAACGCGTATAAATATATGAAGTTCAAGCCAATGTTAATTTATTCAATAATTTAAAATATTATACACTTAAGATTATCTATAGTGATCGCTTAAGTACGTAGTGAGAAGAATAAAAAAAATCAAATTTGGTAAAAACTGTTTATTTATTTATATAGTTTTATAATAATAAACAAAAGAGTACAATGGGCGGTCTTATCACACAAGGCAATCTCTTACATACAACCATATTATGGAAACAGTAGATGTATAAATAATGGGTAGTTAAGATGTACAAAACATACATATATAAACATACATAGACATACATACATAAACTATTCTACTATATTTATGGAGAAATCTTTCACTGTTGTCGCTGTCAGGTTATGGAATGAATTATCAGAAACAATAAAATGCGCTAAATCGCTTTCAGCTTTTAAAATTATGGTGAAAGAGCACTTCCTTTTTCTTCAAAATAGGATATTGGACAGCATTTGCTATTTGCTCGTATTTATGTAAAACCTTTTCAATAACGAGCGATAAAACCGCCTCCTGTACTTGCGTATAAATTGTTTCCTTTTTTATTTATTATTTGTGGTATTTAGTTACGCTTTCGTTTTTCTATAGAGTTTTGGTATACAATGAAATAAAAATATATAAATAAATACGAATACAAAAATTAATATTTGCATACTACTTTAAAACACATTTCTAACTATACAATAAATAATTTGATCTTTAGTTGTTACCTTAAAACACATTTCTAACAATACAATTCTTCTAACAATAAATAAATAAGTAAATAAATTCATTTTTACATATTACTTTAAAATACATTTCTGTATGACGCAAATAGTTTAAGTTATAATGAGAGAACCTTATATCTAATATTAGATACATTAAACATGGTAATACGTTCTCGTTAAAATTCCATTATGATAGGAAGAAAACACTTGTTTGTCGCGTAGTATACAGTATCCTGTATTCTTACTTCGTGGATTGCAGTGTTCTTTTTTTAAAGTTATTTTATAATACGTATTGATTTAATATATCAATGGTTTATCTATTTTACAGTTAAACAGAAAAAAACGGACGCAGCCCGAGAACAGGCAAGAGTTGAACGGATACATTGCAAACTCTGCCGTCTACGTCACGTCGATAAATGAAAACGGCGCTATAGAAAGCAAACCAACGATATCATCACCCAAATCTCAACCGAAGTCACACCAGGCAAAACCAGCGCCGGTCATAGCAAACGGAATACCAGAGAACAAGAAGGAACCAGAAGTAAAGGAAACGAACCACGAACCGGAGAAACACGAACAGGATACCAGCGAGAAATTAAAAATTACAGTGGAGTGCGAAGTGAGAGTTGAAAGTGAAGTGACTAGTGGTAAAGATGTTAAAAGTGACGCATTAAGTGTTGCAAGGGAGCATTTGAACAACGGTAGATGTGAGAAGCTGTTAGGTGAACAGCCTGATCACCGGCTCCGCGCTACCGCCGTCGTCGAGAACAACAAGCTTGGACCCGGGGAGAAAGGGTATGTTATAATTTAACACTTTAAAACTGTTGAACTTTGACTTACTAAACCAGAGAATTTCCATAGGAATCTCGGCTTGGAACATTATATCAATTACTGTACTAGATTAGCAAAATTCTTAGCTCTTAGGTCTCTAAGGCGGACCCTCCATGAAGTAACTGGTGACAAGAATCCAAAGGATATGACCTCAGTTCACCCTATTACTCTGCATCTCGCGTTTAGTGTTCTTCATCAAATCTGCCGTTGATGTCGATTACGAATACAGTTTATTATTCTTACCGAGTCTGTGCTTCATCTTCGACTATATTGTCGCTTTCCAATAAGCAAGTTGGTAGTTAAATGCTTACTAGGAAGCGATAAAAATAACATTACTTTATCCTAAAGTATCATGTTATATTGACACTACTTTTGAGTATATGGTGCTCTCAAATAGATACATCATCATCTATTGTTTCTGAACATGTTAATGCTGTTAGCCCCAAGGCTTTTACAGCTTCATCGGTACTGAGTTCACGGAGCGGAAGGGTCCGTGAACTAGATTTAAAACTAGAAACTAAGAACTGGTGGGGCGCCTACCAGTTGTACGGGGACGCTCGCACGTTGTTAAGGCTCTTCGCGGTAGAGCTTTGACGGGGTGTGTTGCTGGAGTGTGCTTGCGGGATGGGACGACAGCGTGGTGAGCCGAAGAGGGATCCGGATCCAACCACGGTTCGCCCACGCTGTTCGCGGTTAGGGAGCGGGCGGCCGCTTACTAAAAACGGGTGTTGTGGCGTGGTGGGTGATGTTTTGTTTTGTTATGTAGAAAGCGACGACCTGTGTAAAGTGTTGCAGGTGCAGTGGTTGCGTACATTATCAAGGATAGTATGGTATTTTTAAACATATATACAACGCTTGTGAATCTTTAAGGTTGCTTACAAAAAGATATAACCTTGAAGGATAATACGATGTGATGCTTTAAAATGTATAACACTGCCAAGGATTATTAGTGCTTTTACTGGTCGTACCACTCACTTTTGCATGCATTGTTTAGGTAAATAGTGTCTGCGAAGCTTATCTCAATGGTTAAAGAGCAATGGATTACAATATTTCTTATTAAGCACGCCGTAGCTAGATGAATTATTAGGTTAATACCGTCTTGTGTCAAGGTGAGAATGAAGATATTGCGTAGTGTTTTGTATTACGCAACCGTATGTTGCATTGTTAATAGCAGGCTGTATATTTGTATATATTTATATAATAATACATTGTAATATCGAATTTGTAAATGGTAGACAGTTTAGGAGACGAGACGAGACGTGGTCACTTTTTTCACGAACGAATCACTGACTTCATCATTGTCTAAGATTCTGCATTGAAATACTTTAGTATCATCATCTCACTGTAACACCATTGAGCATCCTAAGAGCTTTAGCTGTTTCTACGTACTTACTTCATATTCGTAATACCGCGAGGAAGCTGGGTCATCTAGTAACAATAGAAGCACGAGAAGCGACGAGACGAGACGTGGTCACTTTTTTCACGAACTTTATAAGAAAGGTTAAAGTCATCCAGAGAGCAATGGAGAGGACTATGCCTGGAATTTCGTGAATTTCGCTGCGGAGATCCGCAGAATAACCAAGATCAGCTGTATAGCTCGTTCAACCAATGGCCGTTGAAGTTTCTCACGTGGCAACCAGGAGCCGGTAGACGCGGCGTGAGCAAGTCTCCCACAAGGTAGACCGACGATATAATTAAGGTAGCTTGAGGTCGACAGATGATGGCAGCGTAGTACGGATCATTGTGACGATATTTGGGGGTAGCCTGAAAAAAAAAGAAAGTTTAATACTTGTCAAACATTACATGTTTCTCCATTTTAGTCGTTCTCCTGTGATTGGACGTCTTGGTCAATCATGTCAGTATCAGCTAACAATTTTCTGTAGAATTTTCTGCATGCTTTTATAACTGCATCAGATCAACGATTAGGTCATCTTCATTTATACCTTGAACTCTTCCATGTTCAAAATACTCGAAGATTATATGCAAGCGAACCAGATAGTCCAGTATTTATTCATGAGGATCCACGGTATTTTTATTAGTCGCAAACTACAACTTCTTCAATGCGTCTACCCTTTACCTTACGAGACATAAGCGTTCATGTTTCACACTGTTAGGTCCAGCCTGTATCCTAGATATTAAAAATTTCCTCTCTCGCTCACTGTTAAAACTTTAGCGTTCTGTAAACGCGACCACTCCGGTGAATGTCACCATCCAACCTCCGCAACCACAATTGCCCATTTATTTCCAATTCTTGTGTTTATATAAAACCTATTCCTAAATTTCATATTTTATTTTATTTATTTAATATTCTTTATTGTACACGATAAGATACATAATATACAGATACAATAATATACAGAAAAGTACAATGGGCGGTCTTATCACTCAAGGCAATCTCTTACAGACAACCATAATAAGGAAAAGATAATAGTACTTATAAAGGGTAGTTCACGTGTACAAAAAAATACATATTCACAAACAAATGAACATAAATATACATAAACATACATAGACATACATACATACGTATATAACATAAATACTTATAATAAAAAAGGTTTAATACATATTATAAAAATACAATAATAAATAAAAACATCAAACTGATTTAGATCGCACTTGCCTCGGATAATATAAAGAAACAAAGGAAGAAAAAGTAATGAATGAAGGTATAAATAATCATAGATCTAGTAAATAATTTTTAACCATTTTATTAAAAATAGGTAGTGACTTGGCACGTCTTATTGTCAGCGGTAAATCATTTCACAATCGAACGGCCTGCGTGGTGAAAGAATTGGCCATAAACGAGAAAGAATGCGCCGGAATTTTTAATTCCAGATTATCTGATGATCTCAAAGAACTCACATGTGTATCATGAAGAAATTGAAACCTTGATTTGAGATAAGAGGGAGTAAGTGGATTGAAAAGAATATTATAGAGTAGATAAAGTATGTGAGCATTCCGGCGAAGCCTTATGGGTAACCAATTGAGCTTAGCGCGAAATTCCGAAACATGATCATATTTTCGGAGGCCAAATTTGAAGCTTATTATTAATACTTATACTAGCTTATACTAGCTTATCTTATTAATAATAAACTTTATTCAAAAACGTTTCTCAACAAACTCAACAGCACGCAACTATTAGTTTTATATTGGTGTTTCTTTGGATTTCACTGATACATTCTCCAAATTTTTCATTGAAGCTTTAGCCATTTCTACACCGGGCATTACTTCAGTACACCAATCACCACTAGATATTATAAATTTCCCTAGCCACCTAAGAGTAAAAAAGATGAGGAAAGGAAAGCGATGAAAGCAGGAAGGAATAAAAGAACAAAAAAAGATTGCAAGATATTGTGAAGGATAAAAGGAAAGAATAAAAGAAATTGAGAATAATGAAAGTGAGTGTAGAATAAAGATAAAACCCTGAAAAAATTATTTGTAAATAAAGTCCCTGTCCCACTCCAGATAGGGGGTACGAGAGGCTGCCAATAGTGGGAGCCATAAAAAAAAGATATTATAAATGAGCCCAGGTAACCTGATACCAAGTCTTGCAGCTTGCATGTATCCTCTTTAATATGAACATTAATAAGTTATATTTTTATTTCTATAAGTTCTTTAAGACTTTGTAAGTTCTAAAAGATATAGTTAGATGTAACCTGACGATCGTATTATTTTGTAGTGTCTTCAAGTCCGGGACGAATGGTTTGTTTATTCGACGCCGTGCTGCGCTCTTGGGCACGCGTGTGTGTTTACATTTCTCCTACACCTGTGTGGACATTACGCAGAACTATATTAAAACAGCTATATCACTTACAGTGTTTTAATTTTAATCATTAACTCTGTATAGTTAAGGTATATAATCGTAAAACTACGGTTTGTTTGTATAGTTGAATTACTTTGTGTCGATTCGCTTTTGTTTTAGAATGTTTCTAGGGCTTGTATTATATGTAATGTTCTTAAAGCCTACAGCATATCTATATTCGAGCAATAAATTTGTTTTTAATTGTTTTATTTAAACTTATTTTATTTTCTAGAAATGTCTTAATAAAGATGATCTTTTGTATCAATAGTTAATTATCGTATTTGTAAAGTTTGTTAACAACCGTTGATTTATAGGATGATGTTGATAAAGAATTGTGTAAGGTATATCATATCAATAAGACGAAAGAGGTGTAAAGGTTAGAGAGATTCAAGTGATTTATTTCCTGATATAATTGTCACCAGTCCGGAGTAATATCAAAAGTCCTGGAATTTTGTTAGGTTTGCTTAAATAACTACTTTGAATCCACTTTGATACATCCTCCAAGATTAGAAAGGCGCGCAAACTGATTCGATCTCAAGGTTTTCACAACCCATACACCACACCACACCTCAGTTACTCAGGACACTGCAAATAGGCCTCATCACAACAGCAATTACTTCAACAAATTTCACAAACCAAAAAACCGAAGCAAAAGCGCTTCCAGAAGAGCTGCCCGCCCCCGTTCCGCCCACAGCGAGGGCGATCCCGGTCCTCGGTATCCCACCATTGATCGTCGAGTAGGCTTTGCTTCTGTTACAAGTCGCACATTTATAATTACACGAGCATAGTTTACTACCTCAGTACGAATGTCATCAGACTTGTGTATCTTGTTAACTTCGTGGGGTCTTTAATTCCGCGAAATCAATTCCGATGAAGCCTTCTACTTACCCTGCCTTCGGTCTAGCAGTAACAACATCACCACCACCACCTTTAACCATAAACCACAGTTTTTAACCACTGACTTATCATTGTCTAAGATTCTGCATTAAAATAGTTTAGTATCATCATCTCACTGTAACACCATTGAGCATCCTAAGAGCTTTAGTTGCTTCTACATACTTACTTCGTATTCGTAATACCGCGAGGAAGCTGGGTCATCTAGTAACATTAGAAGCATTGGGTATCCTCTGTCTGTGCTTCCATAGCTGACACTTTTCAAAATGGCGGACATGTCACGTTATGAAGATTGCATTGAAGAGTTTTGATCGATGAGCCGAGCTTCAGCCTTTTCGGAGTATTCTCGAAAAGACAACGAAATGACAACTCAAATAAAGGTTTCCTCAAGAGATGTCTTGCCCCCAATCAATCTGAACAGCATCTGCTTATCAGCTAAATCTGGTGCACTCAAAGCTGTGTCCACAATGACCTTTCAAATAATGTAGCCTTACCGGATTATGGAGTGTAGCTATGGTGAACGACAACGATAAAACCCAATTCAATTTACGCTATACGCTAATATGTTATAGTGTTTAGCAAGATATACAGGATGATTGTCAATTTGCGTAAAATTTTTAAAGAAGTAAAGTCAAATAATGTTTGATATACCTTTTATTAAAATCAGTGGTAATAACATAATTATAATATAATAAGAAGAAGTGTTTTCGGCTTCATAGAGCGTTATCTCTGTCGCCCGAAATACAACGACTGACAAAACATAACATAGGTAGTGTGGGACAGAGATAGTGCTCCGAAGCCGAAATTAGCCGATTGTCTCTTTCTAATGATCGATGTGCAATATTTATCGTTGGGTACTGTAACATATTTCAGCGTAATTATTTTATACAAGGATGATTGTAAGTGTTTTCGCTGTCAAATGTAATATATATTAATTTTCTTTTACACCTATAACCAATCATCCTGTATAACAATGAAACGAAGTGGAAACTATTTCGTTCCACGCGTAAGAGATAACGCCGCGCACAATCTGAAACTAGAATCGGGTAGTTAATTGTATAGATCGCGCGATATCTTTTGTGCAAACGGTGCCGACTCGTGCCTGGATAACGTCGCCATTTTGTTTACTGGAAACGATTCCAACTAGGAAATGCATTATTAACTGATTTAATTACAGGATTTTGTCTGAATAAATAGTTCAGTTAACAAATGTTGTTCGAAGAATTACTCCTTTAAAGTGGATTCGAAAAGTTTTCAAGACTCAAACACGTGCCGGTAGACTCGGCGTGGATAATTAGACTACATACTCAAGTTTCCTTTGTGACGATCTTTGTGACCTTTGTCTTGCAGTGAAGCATCTGTCGGCTGGGGCAATGATGATAAAATAGTCTACCAGAATTATTAGGGAAATGATCCAGTTGTCCAGTATATATGACGGATTATCCAAAAACAGACCAGTGTAAATATTTAATGGAATCAGGCGTTACCTTGCGGAAGTCCATCCTAAGTAAGAAAAGGACCAATATTTAGCCACTTCCGCACATGCAGTGGTAGTCCTGAATATGCCCCCTGGAGGGGTGAAACACGTGTTGAGTGATTTGACGGTGGCAGTTGTGTAGTTCGCATTGTTTGCCGCAAGCGCATTTGTCAGGCTGGCGGGCGGTGCACTTTGCTGCACGACTACCACTGCATGTGCGGAAGTGGCTAAATATTGGTCCTTTTCTTACAGACCACTCTAGTTTGTATTTTTTTTTTAATTTATCAATATTATTGCTTACTTCGGAAAATGCATAGAGCTCAATATGATAGAAATTTAATTCAAAACACATTTATAATGTTTACAACGTGACCTGGAAAAGCCCACAACTGTCTCAATTTTTTTTTGTGATCGTCGTTCTTTTAGTTCATAAACGCCTATTGCAGTGCATAGGCCTTCCCTAAAGTTATCTACAGGGTGTATACCATAATCGCCATGCTTGGCAGGTGGGTTGGCGATCGCAGTGTGGTATTATGGTACACAGAGGACACTACTGCTTCTTTAGAGAATTTCTTTGTGAGCTTAGGCACGCCTATGAAATTAATACACAAAGTGTGAAATATGTAATATTGTATTCCGGGAATCGAATCCGCTATCTCCGATTGTAATTACTTTTACATATATCCTTAATTACTAGAGTTAGAACGATTCGTTCCTAAACATCCTTTACCCTGTAATAGAATTGTTTTAAAAAAAAAAATTATTATTTTTTGGTTGCCAACTCTGAGTGTAACGAAAATAAAACAAAAAGTTAAAATGAAAATTATAAAACTTTAAATTGATTTAGATAGGGTAAAGCTTAGCAATTATGATGAATTATATGTTATTGGTTAGATATTCACAATCATAGACATTTTGATTGTTTAATCAAAATTTTCAAATCATGTTTTTGTCAATGATTGGTATGTTTTATTATTTATCTTACGAATTTTGAATGTTAGCGCTGCAATTGTTACGGTTTACTATATCTTTAATACGGACTGTATAAAGAAAACATTATAAACGCAAAAAATAAAAATGAATCCAATGGTTTTAATTGTATTAACGGCGCCGATAATACGACTGAATTTCGTGAAATTTTTCAACATGAAAATTTGGTTTGCAAAATTTTTTTGTTACATTGGATGTGTTATTTGTTATACCGTTCTGTTTAAACCGGTTGGTTCTGATAACTGAATGTTAAAAACAAATTCATATTTGGAAAACCCTTTGTTATTCTTAACCGCTTTAATTACCACCACGAAGTCTGTATATATTGTAACATAACAACAGATTTTTTTCACATTTTGCCATGATTTGCAAACTTTTTATTTTATAAGCATTATCTTTATTTATTTATATGTTCCCTTTATTTAATTATTTACACACCCTTTGTACAATTATTGTAATGGTAGGTTTAATATTATTTATATTGCATGCTATTATTTACTATTTATTGTATGATTTAGATGTTTAACATCTAAATAGTCCATATGTGAATAGAACCTGAAAGTTACGATCAAAAATAAAGTTTTTAAATCATCATCTATGTTTAGCAGTGTAATGATGATAATGAACAATTAGAGTAATCTGTTGTTGCTTGCATTTTCTTCAGTTTTTCGGTCGGTAGATGCCCATCGCTGGGCATAAACGTCTCCCAAAGATCGTCCGGATCTGGCGACTTCCGAGCTTCACTATGTCGTCTGTCTACCTAGTGGGGGCATGCCCACTCCGCGTCTACCGGCTAGTGGCCGTTACACGAGAACCTGTTGTTACTTGCATAACAACATGAAATAGAAATAAAGGAATAAATCAGTTTTTAATGGAGTCAGGCGTTATTTTGCGGAAGTCCATAAGTTAGAAAAGGACCAATATTTAGCCACTTCCGCACATGCACTTTTTTCACATTTTATGTATATTTTCTTGCTTTACAAACATTCTTCGCAATATGTTTCATTTCATCTAGCGTTTCTGTTCTTCTTGTCTCTTTCCTTATTTCGCTTTCGCTCCCAAAATTTAACAGTAAGTTCTTTTCTTTTATTTTACAGTATTTGTAATTCCTCCTTACCTCCTACACTATTGTTATTTTTGTTAATTTTCACATTTCATTATTTATTTAATTTAATTTTATTATTCGTTTGTATCTTCGTTTATATTTATTTATCACGTCTTTTATTATCCTACTGGAGAATTTTAGGAACGAGAAGCGACACTTTGTTGCCCATCCAGGAGGCGATGTTCGTCGTCTCAATTATCTTCCGTACGTCAACATTCATATCATTCCGTTCCCTCCAATATGCAGAACAGCCAGTGACAAGGTGCAGCACGTTCTGAGGGACCTCTCTTCAGACTGTCACTCCAAATGTATACAGAATATCGGTTTAGATACACTGGTACCCCCCGTTATTGTATTAATCCGAAGATATACTGAAGATTTGGGAGTTTATCTGATAGATTGACTATTTTAGACTCGCATCATAATATTACGAAGTAAATGAGGTTAACAAAAAACTCATCACTTACAATAGAAAGCATTTATTTGTATCTTATATTTTATTTAAGGATTGTAAATGTAGGATCGAGAGAGTAAAGACACTTTTGTGGTTGATTTAAATAAATTTATTATTTATTTCTCAGAGCTTTACAGAACGTATGTGGGAGAGCGAGATAAAGACATTTGCCCGCTTGTTACAATACGAAATGTTTATAATACATACGAGTACATGGTATTGTTTCAACCTATAGATGCCGTTGCAAGGCATAGGTCTTTACCGAAGATATCTATGGGGGGATAATACACCATAATCGCAAAGGACGTTGCTTCTTATCTTCTGGAAACTTCTTTGTGAGCAGGGACAATCTTATATTATTAATGCACAAAATGTGTATTATGTAAGATTGTGTCTCAGGAATCGAACTATATGATCGCAAGTCTGTCTTCTATCGCTGAGGTACTACTGCTAAATACAATTAAAGCATAATATGTGTGTATATATATATATATATATATATATACCATGGACTTACCAAGTACTGTGATGTTAAATTTTAACACATATCTTTTTTTTAGTACCCTAATCCTTTTTATTACTGTACTAAAATGCAGCAGCTATGTTTTATAGGATCTAAAAATGAAATGTTCAGAAACGAATTTGCACATTCGAATGAATTCGTACATTCAAAACGATAACTTTATATCATTGAACAAGGGATAGATCTCAACGTTAGGTAGATTGTATTTTAGTACCAGTTTGTGTTATTCGGAACGTAAAAATAGATGAAAATTATGGGAGATTAAAATATTATATGTTACTTGTTTAGACTACTATTTTTCAACCTTTTATGTAAGTTCCACCTAAACGCTTCTAAAATTTTTACGCCTCCATGTCACATATATGTATTTCATGTTAAAACAAAAGGGTTAAACTCGTGTCTAGTCCATTTTCGAATTGCTCCCCTGTTGGGTGTGGGCCCCATGTTGGGAAACACTAGTTTAGACTATTATCAACTCCAGTAACTTTTGAAATTATTGAGATAGACATATTGGCAATCTCCGAACTTCTTTCAAAGCCTTCTGAATGGTGTTCTACCAGTCTGTTTATCTTCTGTTATCTAAATTTAGATTATTATTAATTATTATACTATTATTGTTTTTCTTAATTATTAGTACATGGTAAAGGCATCCTAGAACGTCCACCCACAAGATGAACAGACGACCTAATTAATATTTATTATGTATATCATTATTTGTCTATGAGTTAGACTAGACTGATTTGTAGACAAGATAAATCTATTACATCATGTGACTTTTCTAGTTTTCCTAAGATTTTTATGTTTAGGTAATACTGGTATCGTTTTCAATTCGTACCTTTGATTGTTTTAGTGCTAAATATTTAAATTAAATGCATCCCTACTCTTTTTCACCATTCAAGATGTTTAACCTACGTGAGTAGTTTTAGCGCATATTGACTTAAAAATAACTTCAAGTAAATTAGGTTTTGTTCTCAAATAAAAATCTTTCTATAGACGCATCGAAAAGAAAAACAAAAGTGAGGTAACCAAATTGTTATTTGAAATATTTCTTTCTTATGTGTCATCATAAGTTATTGTTATTGTTTCCGAGACGTTGATGATGTTTACAAATAAATATCAGAGGAATTTGAATACCTCCGTTCGTTTAGGCTAGTTTTGTATCAACTTATGAGTTCATGCATCCTCCGGCTGCAAGCGCAGCAGCTGTAGCATCAAGATCATGTTGCATGGCCGCTTTTTACCGCGTCTCACCTCCCGTATACGTGTTACAGTTATACATAACTAGAGGACGCTCCGACGCCGTCCGACTCGAAACAAATGTACAATCACTCACTCGCGACCTGCCCACCGAGTGACACATGTTCTCAGCTAATAAATCATTAAATAAAAACAAGTCACGTAATAAAAAAAGGGAGGAAATATTACCCCGCAGCGTTACCTGACCCCCCCACCTGTTACCGTACTAGTTTTCCGTCTCGCTTGCACGGCTGCGCACGCGCAAGGTTGTATAGCTCTTCTTGCATTTTGAATTTAGAACTTTTGGATCTTACCTGCGCGTCGGACGTGTTGAAAGAATCGTGGTGCGTTGTGTGTGCTACCTGTGATCTGTGTGAGTGTGTGTGTGTGTTTGTGCTGTGCTGTGAGATGTGAGCTTTGCCGGTGAGGAGATACAAGATGCATTACAAGCTATTTAAAAGGTACATGAATGTTTTATGCAAATGTTTTCTTCCAAAGTAATTATAAGTCATTAATATCTGTTATAACAAGTTGTAATGTAGGATTCTTAGAAAGATTGCTGATGCCTACGACAAGTTCAATCTAATCCCTATTGCGAAAGGTATAAGATCTACAAATTATTGTTTTAAATGAATACTTCATCACAATGTTTTTTTTCGTTTAACGTTAACAAAATGAGGGTCGTTCTCTAAGTATTATCAAATGAAAACAGTTTCTCTATTTCATAACTAAACAATAAAGATTACTTTATTTCTATTTTATTTTAAGTGTCTGGTAAAACTACACGAATGATTTAGAATTTTACTATGAAGCAAGAAGGAATATCTATATTGAAATAAATAATATATATATACACACGTACATATATTTATTTGTGTGAGTATGTGTGTGTGTGGATATATAAATAGTGTTTTGTTTGTAACTAGAAAAAAAAATAGAAATTTCTCGGTTTTGAAATTCTATAAATACCACACATCATAGTTGTTAGGTATATGAAATGTCGGTCGGTCGGTCGATATGGTTGTGGAATCCACTTGATATCCCCGGTTTTTTTAAACTATAAATTATTGTACATAATTTTTAGATTGTTTCGTATAAAGAAGGTAATTATTGTGAGTAATTTTGTCATGATAGCTAACGTTGTTACTTCTTTTGGACGTATATTTTATTTCTTTATTTCAAAAGCTATACGAATAAATTATTATAAAAAGACTAGACAAACTCTTAAAACTAACCTAAAAAAAAACAATGATGTGACTTACCATACATATTCGCCAGAATAAAGAGAATCATTCGCGTAAAAAGGTACCAGGCTTAGTCCAGCATATTTACAAGTAGAAGGCCACATAATGTCCGCTAGAGCCTTAAAATTCTGAGTGGAGATCACCGGCAAGCGGAACGTAAAACGCCCATGTAGGATGATGAATATATGATCTTGTTGAATTGATCCTGAAGCATTAGTTACAGGTTTAAAGGTTCTAACTGAAAATCTATAGAGGAGACCTATGGTCTAGCAGAGGATTCTATAGCAAAAGTGACAGGTGATAGAAGAGATAATGTTAAAATAAGATTAGAGAATCAGGCTAGTTTTATAACGGTCTTCAATTACTGTCTTCTCGATGGCCTCATGCAAATGCAATCGTAGATCTAGAAATGCAAGAAGTGTCATAATAAAAATAAATGCAAGAACACTTCAAGTCATCTTCGTCATCACTTCAGCTCAATAGATTTCCAAATTGACAGTTTGGAAGTGGAAGATCTTAACCAGGTCATCTAACTACCATGTGGGGAGACATCCCACTCTTCGCTTGCTGAACCATGGTCAATAAAACCTTAAGGCTGTCGAGTCATAACATAAATCTAAATTATTGAAGCTTATCAATTAGCATCATACGTTTTATTAATGTAAATGTTTTCTCAAGACATAATTTCTGCCTAATTTATGTCCTAAGGTAAACGGACTAACTCGTGTGTATGTAAACAAATCTTTAGCTTGTTAATAAGTACTATTGAGTTCAGTTGCACTTAATAGTCTCCAAGCGACTATTGTCTAAACTGTTACCATCTCTAAATTTCTTATAGAGACGATTTATATAAAAATAAGATAGGAGATATAAAACCATGACACCAAAATATATAGTCTAATATTTGAGTCAGCTGTCACGAACTGTATTTTCGCGCCAAAATATATTAATTTCAATGTAAAGTGACAAAATGTTACGACAGTTTCTACACGGTATGCGCATTACACAGTTATCATACGTTACATTTAACCGTTATAAATACAGTTGTTGAATCTGCACGTCGAAGATCTTGGCTTGAAACAGCTGTAGTTATGATGCAAAATTTAGGAGGTAAAAACTTAGATAGTCTGTTTATATGCCATTTATATTATATCATATCATACTATATTATAATAACTAAAAATGTTTTTATTACAAAACGAAACAATTTCATCAATTGTAGAAAATAGCATTAAAATACACGACGATTGATTACACATTTAAAAGCTTTAAAGATGTGTATGTATAGCTCATTTGTGAGAAAAAAGATTTAAATATTATCTTATATATTTCTATTGTATTATATTATATATAGGTTGTACTATACATTCATTGATTACAAATGTATTATTACATTTACACCTTTAAAGATTTTACATCGTAAGTAGTCACCCTGTATGTCAATTTATTTACGACGTAACAAGTCATTTCTTTTACCCGGCATTTGATTTTGCACGTCGGTAATGTCCTGTACAAAATTCTGCACAAGATTAACCACAGCGACGCATTTGAGTATATAGCATTGAAACGAGATAGCGCTTCTCATTTATCATGCCTTTATATGTAGTCTTATGTCTCTGTCTATTCCCATTAAGGAAGTGATAGTTAAGATCGAATTCTGTTGAGGCGTATTTTCCCGAAGATATGGTGAATACGTTTTCCGGTTTTTATAAGGATACTCTCTTAGAGAAAAGTGTCATGAAACAAACATGAGTGTACATGCTCGTCATTTATATATATATATATATATATATATATAAATATATATATATATATATATATATATATACATATAAATGATGAATGTGTATGTATGTTTGTATGTATGTTACTTTTTAATGTAATATTGGGATTGTATTGTAATAGTTTACGGCAGCGATGAGCAACCCGCGGTCCGCATGCGGCCCTCTAAGGCGAGTAAATTTAAATTTATTTTTGAATTAAAAAAAATTCTAGAATCAAGGCTTTTAAGATAATAAAAGTGTCTAATTAGTTGTAAATCGGTTGATTACGAACATAAATTAGGTTTAGAACATGGTTTGATCCTTGAGTATATACTTTTTTTTTCATGGCCCACTGTTTTTGAAACTGCGGCCATCCGACCAAAAAAGGTTGCTCACCCCTGGTTTACGGTATTATAATACAATTCCAAGAATCGCCAGAAGAACTTAATTTTCTTAAATTGTGCTTCCTTACACTATCCTTCATTGTCATCACCATGTACGCCTAAAGGCGCCCTCTACAAAGCACTAGCGTCTCCCAAAGAACGCCACTATGACTTGACCGATGTGACCAACGACATTCCGCGACCTTGACCCTGCCACTTCAAATAAAACTTTGAGGTTTAAAGTCCAAGTTCAACTATTGAAACGGTTTATTATACAAAAAGATAAAACAAAATTAATTTATCCAACATTATCACTTTTTACAAGGCTTGTTGGTTATTTTTTTTTAATCTATTTTATTTTTGAGTTGACTTCGCAACGTGTTAATTGTGAAAAATAAGCATAAAGAAATTCTACAACAATTTTTTTAATAAACTTTAATAATACATATTTATATACATTTTCTATTAGGATTGCCTAATGAAAACAACCTAATTTATACTCATAGTTAGGAATTTTTGTCATGTTTTGACAAACCTACCAATTTTTTAGGCGATGAATAAATAATACAATCGTATGTTAGACGAATATATTGTGCATACTTAGTGTATATTATTACAAGTTGAACATAAAGGTTCACACGGCGCATTTAAAGTTGCCAAAGCATCGCATGTACCTGATAAGCTTACCCCTATTTTTTACTTCGTCTTATACTTTAAATACTTAGTCGAATGCGAGATGGACTTCAAGTGGTTTTGTTTGTGTCGAAGCAATATTGTGAATGTACAAAAAACACTAAATATATCCCGATCCGTTTCAGCTGTGGAGATTCCAATCTTCTATACAAGTGTCACCGTCTTTTCGAAGATATTTTAGCACACAGATTTTCTTATCTAATGGGTATTGTCAAAGTGCGTAGGTATATTCTGTGACATTAATGTTTTTTTTTTAAATTTCTTAAACATAGATAATAATAAAAATAGCAAATAAATGAGTATATTGAACATAGTTAAAAATTAACCATTAATGTTATTTTATCTATAGAAATAGTTGAGGCATAAATTTAAAATGAAATTTCTAAGTTATTTCGTAAGTTATTGAAGCCTTTTTGTTTTTACATTGTTATATATGACTTTGATAGGTTATGATGGATAGGGTTGCGCAAGAGTGGAGATTAATGACGATGATTGAGATACATATATAAGTACCTTTCATAACTTTACGTGTAAATCGTCTTTCGAGATTTGGTGCGTAGCAGAGGTCCGTTAAAATTTGTCTCCGAGGTCCGTTCCGTCAGACGTCACGTCGCACTCGTAATATCCGGCGACGTAATTAAGTACTTCTCAGTACAACCTTCCTCCCGCCTCTATAAGCCTGTAAAGGAAATTTGTAACAGAGAACCCATTGTCTACGCCCGACTTCTTCTTGGAGACAGGAGAAAATATTGACAGTCAATATTCAATTCTTACGTATTTACAAGTGTAAGTGTAACCAAAAAAGAGCTTTAAGTTTTGTAGTTAAGGTTTGAAATCTATTGACATTGAATAACCGTTGGACTTTTTTTGAAATAAGAACATGAAACAATGGCGGCATTCAGTATTCCGCATTCGTTCGAATTTCCCGCGCTGTCGCTTTAATATTCGAACTGGCCGGTGGATTAAACGTCTCGTGCTTCGGATGCCTTTTAAAAATAACTGATTTTTTTTTAAATGAAAATGTTATTCATAGCGTTGTTGATGTGATGTACAATGAATAAAATATTCATTACTTCCGCTGAATTTTTGGAAGACATTTTTAAAAATAGAATTTAATTTCAGAATTATAAGCTTCGATGTAATAAGTCGTAATTGCATACTTAATCAATTGATATTTTGAATTCAAAATTACAGGTAATAAGAAATACATGTTTGTTTTTGGTAACTACTCATCACGGTTTTTTTTTTGGAGAACAGTAATAAGGTCAATAATGCATGCTCTTAAAAGAGCTCCTGCTATATATATTACACTACCGTTTTTTATACCATTAAGTAGCCGCCGACTATTTATAATAATAATAAATGTTATTTCAGAATCTAGTGAGTCCATAGAATATAAGTAAGTTAGTAACAAAATTTACTTAAAGGCTATGCAAATTATGGATTAGTATATCATACAATTTAACTATAAAAATTTTAAAAAAGTAGCTTAATATAAAAACTAACTTAAGATAGTTTTTAATAGTAGTGCCTATTTTCCATTCGTACTCTTGTGTAGGTGTTTCCAGTGGATGATAGAAACCACTTTTTGTTCACATAATGTTTATACATATAGCATTAATATAAGCCACACCGATTTCGATATACAGGCTGAGCAAGAAAGATGAACATATTTCAGTTTTTGATTATTTATTCTTTTCACAAATACATAACTTTGTCTACAATAGGAGGTCCTGGTTGTAAAAATACGACGCGGTATCTCATACATCTGAAGAGTCTTTGGTAGTTATGAACGAAATGGTTAGTTGAGAAGGGATATTAGCTCGACGAGAGATTCCGTGGCGTCTTGGAGTTAAAATCTAGATGGATACCAGACTATATATAATATAATAACAAAAAAAACAACCGTTAAGAGAGTCCGCTATCTCAGGAGTTATGTGCGATTTGTTTACGGATTTACTGTATTAATTATAGAAATGTATTTAGTATATTTAGCAGATTAAATTATATTTTTATATGTTTACTATATCATAAATATAAATTTTGTTTCTTAAGCCTTGTAGACAATTACACTAAATATGCCATCTTCCATTGGACAACAAGATGCACGGATTCATGACATTCGTACACGGTTGAAATTCCTTCCACCCATACTAAGCGTTTTGCTAATACTTTTATATTTCCAACAGCCAAGTATTGGAACAATCTACCGACTTGATTGTTTCCAGACAATTATAACTTAGCGTTTCAAGAAAAGAGTGAATAGGCATTCTAGACAAATATAAATCTACATTTACTATCGTAGATTTCATCATCGCTTTAGATCAGGCAAGACAGAGGTCGAATACTTTGCCTATAAAGGATAAAAAAGTCTATGTCAATGTCTCGACTACAAACTAGTTCAGTCCGACTCATGGACAAATAATATGACAAATAGTACATAGTGTATCATTATCGTTTGAGTCTCATATCATCCACTGCTAGGAGAAGAGTAAAGAAGTGTGAATATGCTTCTAAGCAAGCATATATCATCGTAAACCTCGTCATTGCTTATGATGTCAAAAGCTTCACCTATAAAGAATTAAAAAAAAAATTGTTTTATGATTTTTTTAAAATATCAAATTTATAGCCATTATTCAATTGATTAAGAAATAAATACATTTAAAAAACTTTTAAGTTAAACGGTTTTTTGATACCCATATTGTGGTGGTTGTGGAAAAATATGTACCTAGTCCGCCATATTGGAACGGATTCCATCTTGAATTTTAAATTTTGACATATTCATCGTGTTTTACTAGTGTAGCCCTTTCATTTGATACCCATATTGAGGGGGTTAAGGAAAAATATGTAATACGCTATTTTGGGTCGGCGGCTATCTTAGATTTATAATGTTATTGATTTTATTATATTGTATTGTCATCTAAATTAAATGTGTGTACCAAATTTCAGATCAATCTGACAACGGGAAGATGCTTAAATTTCAATTTCTAATTTTGACCCAAATAAATAAACAAATAAATTCCGTACTGGTCGAAATGAATAAAACCGTTTAAAAACAGCGCTTATTCTAAAATAATTACACACACAAGTGTAACATTTACAATAATAAACAACGAATTTAAATCCTATATTAAATTTTATAATTAAACTAAAAGGCGATATGAACATCTCTTTAAGTGCCACTTGAATTCTTTTAAAGTTTTTTTTTTAAACTCATAGCACTTTACCATTCGCAGACTTTAAGTTCTGTTTTAATTTAATTGTTAACAGCCTTCGCAGATAAAATGTAACAATTTATATTTCTTTTTAAAATGGTTACGAAAGTTGTTATAATATAAATTAGACTAGTGTTTCAGAGACATTTTTTTGTGTGTGTTTATAAGCAGTAACAGTACCTTGTTTAAACTATAACAAGAAGTTTCCTAAGTGATAAGTATTGAATTAGGTTTCACGGATGTCGTAACAAACATAAGGTGACTACGGGTGTCTAAGAAATCTAGAAATGGACCCCTAGTTATTTATAAACACAAGTTCTTATCGTAATATATAAACTACTAGTATTTGTTACCTGACCAATCTTGAGGTTTTTTTTTTTTTCATTTTTTATGGCATTCCTTTTTGGGGCCATATGTGTGACAAGGACTTCATAACTCGGGTGGAGTATATATTTCTACATTTTATTTTTTTTACATCACCTTTTTCCTTTCATCATTCACAACCCTTCACAAGCGAATGATCCATCTTGATGAGAATGACTAAAATTTTAGTAGGATAAGTTATTGATGTACTGTTACTGTGTTCCAGGTATAGCTTATATTTCCATGCATATATATCTATGTTTGGACATGTCAAAACTTTTGTGACCATCAGATATATACGCCATTACATTAAAATAATATAATTGGAGGCAAGACGCCATTATGCAAAGATATTTATTTTATATATATTAATATCAATCTTAAATCATATAAAATACTATGTCAGTCGGACACTTTCACTCGGCGTCAATTGTTTCACGTTGTCATTATTATAAACCTGTCATACAAATTCAATACAACGGAGCTTTATGTGGAAACTAAACATGGATGATACTTCGCTTTCTGTCAATGGCACTGAAACAGTTTCTGCGATAGCGTTCGTGTCTCATAAGATATCACACATTTCCCTTACATGACATTTACATATAATTATTCTAGAGCTGTCAAGTTTAAAATGATTTGCACATCTCGAGGGAGATATAGATTGAACGTATGTATTTTTAACGTCATTTGTTCGCGTAAATTTTGACCTAAGTAAAGAATTGATGTGCATACGTATTTCGATTTATTTTATTATTCCCAAAGAGCCAGTCTACCTCGGTCTTTCGTTCGGTGTAAGTCACGATGCGACTGCGCAGCGCGGACTGAGAAAAAAAAGTAAAAAAAAATATGAAAGATTGGAGATTATGGGCATTCGGGTCGAGTTGTTAACCTCGGAGCCTTACCACGAAAGCCTCCGATATTGCGTTGCGTCATTTTAGTGGTCCAATGTTTTGCTTTGTACCCTTTGTTTCGGGTTATTTCAGTATATTTTTTTTTAAATACATATTTCACTTGCAAATATTGTAAGTTAACACAATGCCCATAATTTAAATACAAATTTTAGTTATTTTTGAAGGCGGTGTACGATATTATAGTACAGTACCCGGCAATAAATATTGCACATCGACTTTTGAAAAGAGACAATCGGCTATTTTGGGCTTCGTAGAGCGTTATCTCTGTCGCACGAAATGCAAACAGTCCGGTATCTATAAGGAGCTGCTACAACAAGTATCATTTGCTTCTTTTGATAATTATTTTTATTTTTTGTATAATATACACCAATATTTACCATCGGATACTGTACACTACTATGTAATGTCCCTGAACTTTTTTGTAATAGGTTTAAAGTTAGTTGAACAAAATCTTGAAAAAAATATTTTATACTATGAAATGTATTTTATATATATATATATATATATATATATATATATATATATATATATATGCGTATGCGTCTTTGAAGTCTACCCTTCCCTGATTATACACTATATGTTGTCAACAATTTAATCTCATTTTAAAGTGAATGTTCCGCTTGGCTACCATCTAAAGTTAAAGGTAAATACTGATATATCGGACGAGTTACTAATAGCTAGAATAATCATTTTAAACTTGGAACCTTTGTAGGTCAGTTTTTATTTTAGATATTTGTGTGCAGGGGAAATAAATTTGAGGTTAGTTTTTCTAAAATTCTTCCCTTGACATACACACATGTTCATGAAAATAAGAAAAGAAGAATATAAAGTAAAATAACAAAAATGAAGGTATGAAGACAGAAAACCTGGACAAATTTATTGTAGTGGATGGAGATGATGAAGGAAGAATTAAATACCAACCTCAAAATCCACAAGATCTGATGATAAAGAGATTTCAAAAGCTGTAGTTACCTGCGTGAATTTTGTATACCTTCGAATTGACTTCATCGAGATTACGCTTTCACATTAAGATCACAGGAAATGTCCAAAAAACCTCCCAATGTCTAGACTATTACAAAACTATTTTGTACAAAGGATAACTGTACTGCAAATGACTTCATAAAAGATAAAATATCTTTGAAATGACGTGTTTACATTCTTTTTGAAAAACCTCATAGTTCAGCGGAACTCCCCCTTGCTCTTATATATTTATTTACACTTTTTTACACTGTAGACAATAAATAGTGGGAAAAAAAGAAACAAT
Organism: Battus philenor; assembly: GCF_028537555.1. Lineage (NCBI taxonomy): Eukaryota > Metazoa > Arthropoda > Insecta > Lepidoptera > Papilionidae > Battus > Battus philenor. Next base: position 13,883,606 of record NW_027181673.1, on the reverse strand, counting down.
TCATATGGTACAAGAGGCGGTCTTATCCGGAGAACTTTTGGATGGAAATGAGAGATATGAAAGAAGGCAGTTTAGGATGTACGTTCCTACAAATATATACATTACTATATACACATACATACAAGAATGCTTATCTATACATATATACACATTTGAATATACATATATATATATATATATATATATACACTTATGCATATATGTATATATATAGTCTGTAGTATTTATTATCTAAAAATGCGGTAGATTCAATTGGATGTTAGTTAGAAATGTACCCCATCCTTCGAAAAAAAAAGTTTTTGAATTTAGAATTATAAATATGACGTACGATGTTAGTGACTGGTCAAAATCAAGGTTGCTAGAGCATGACCTTCATTAATCAAGAGAGAAAAGAAAAAAAAATCAATGTTAAACATGTCTAATTAAACTATTTAGTCCATCTCGACGTAGAAAGTGAGCAGTGACGCTTTCTACCGGTCGCTTGTTACGCAACGGTTCATTTTAAATTCAAATTTAACGGAATTCCACAAACGCTCGACTCTGACGGCGAGTTGAAATGTGTTAATATTAAGTAACGCTTTTATTGATTTGTATAATATCTAAGCCTAATGTTATCTGAAATACAGGGTGTTTCGTGTATTAAAAAAAATCTACCTCAATTATTTTCGGAATTTTCGCTCAAAATAGTAAGTATATTTTATGCGTATTTTGATGGTATATCTCTATAACTCTAGGATATTATATTTACTTTTTTTTAAATATACCGCTAGTAACCCTTACGTAACAAACAGACAATTGCATCGACCTAATTTTCGAAGAGCGTATCACTTTTTGTCAAACTATTCACTCAAAATTATTACAACATTTAACTTAAAAACATCATGTGATATAACACATACAACACAGAACATATGTGAAAACTTCAAGTGTATAAACACTTGAAGTTTTCTTTTATTAATTTTCTGTGTTCAGCGTTGTACTATTTGACGTTGATTTATGGGACACCTGCCCTGACGCCCACTGCAAGGCATAAACCGCTTCCAAATATATCTATGGGGGAATATACCATAATCGCCTCGTTTGGCAGACGAGTTGGCGATCCTAGTGTGGTATTATGGTATGCAGAGGACGCTGATGCCCGTCCTCTGGAAACTTGTTTATGAGCAGTGGTAATCATATATAATTAATACAGAAAGTGTGAATCGAAACCCGGAGGAATCGAACTCGCGACTTTCGATCGCAAGTGTCTGTCTATCACTGAGCTATCACTGTTATCTGCATCTATCAGTGTAGCTGCATCTAAGTCAAAGCAGTTATATGTATAAAGTATATTGAAACGTATCCTTTGGTTAATAATTACAAAGTATGAAACTTCCTTATTAAATATTATAAATATTGAATTGTAAATATTTTTCGGATCGGCAATTTAAAGAGACAATGGAAAGGTATCAGGCAGAACATATTGCTGGTGCATGGACCTGCATTCATTCTCAACGCCATTGTCTAATGTTAACAAAGTCTTGCTTAGTAAGAAAAGGACCAAAACTTAGCCACTTCCGCATATGCATTGGTAGTCGTGCAACAAAGTGCAACGCCCGCCAGCCCGCTGATAAATGCGTATGCGGCAAACAATGCGAATCACACAACCGCCACCGCTTACTCGACACGCGTTTCACCCCTCCACGGGGCATCTTCAGTAGTTATGTTACATAGAAATGTAAAAATGAAGATGCTCCGTGGACTACCACTGCATGTGCGGAAGTGGCTAAATATAAGTTCTTTTCTTACTTAGGATGGACTTCCGAAAGGTAACGCCTGATTCCATTAAAGATATATTATTTTGTAAATAAAGATCCAGTCCACCCATAATAACGTTGAACAAGAGGTCCGAAAAACGAGGATATAAAATGCGATCTATTTGGAAATCTATGATGGTTTATACCCAGCATTGGACATCCTATGTGTAAAATGTTGATGACGAATTAAAATAAAGAGAAATAAAAAAAACAAAATAATTTTAGCGTACTATTTATAATTTACATAACCCAAGTGAAATTTGTTGCCAAATACTTTAACAACTTTGTGAAGGTATATTCGATTGACATTTCAATAATTCAGACAGCGGTGTGTTGTGTCGTGTTGTGGAAGCGTGGACCCGCCGGCGTCCGTGACGTCAGCGCCTGGGATCGGTTACCTGAAGGTTTTTTCGGGAATCACCGCCGATTACGACGGAATGCGGAGGTTTTGGTGTCTTTGTTCGTTTTTTTATATATTCGAATTGCTTTTTCTGTTGATGCTTTTCGGAAATATTCACTCAATACGTTCGTGAGAAATTCCATTCTTTTACGATTTCTGCGAACCGTCTCGTTTGTAAAGTTTTGTTGTTTTGGTATTTCTAGAGAATTTAGGAAGTCATTGTTCTTAACTGTTGTGTAGTTGTGTGACTATAATCGGCTTAACTGTCTCATAGTTTACTATTGTTAATATTATCCTTAAATCTATTGTTACTAACAAAATAGAATTCTTAATTACTTACTATACACATTATTTTAAACAGCGAATTTTTAATTGTAAATTTATAATTAAATAATATAATAATTTTTTGGCTTCATAAGCAAACAGTACTAAAACTCTGTACGAAAAAAGATATACTAAAAATAACAAAATAATGGAAAAAAGCATTTTAGTAGTTGCGATTGTAGATCGCGGATCAATTCTCGGAATACATTATTATATAATTCACACTTGGTACACTTATTAGCTATATTCGAATGCTGCTATACGCTATTAGCCGTTTTAGCTTTTATTGCTTCTTCGGATTCAGGGCTCGCGGATCACTTGGTTTTCGGATAAAGATGTGATGCTTTCTTCCGAACACATTTTAACAGACAGATATCAGAGATAGAATCGAACAGAAGATATCACAGAATAGATATCAGAGAGGAATTTAAAACTGATTCTGATATCGTTCACGCGTTGTGAGACTTGCGCGGTCGGGATGAGCATATATACACTAATTATTAGAGATTGTCACTGTTAATAAACAAGCTTCTAGAAAATGAGCAAAAGCATCTTCTGCGTACCATAAAACCACACTGCGATCGACAACCCGCTTGCCAAACATAGCAATTATGGTACATCTCCCCATATATATCTTTAATGGAAACCTATGCCTTTAAGTGGAAGTCTATGGGCTCTAATGATTAACATTATTATAACTTTGTCTGCGTCGAAAGAAAAAGTGTTTTCTTTCGTTAATAAGGCATCTAAAACGTGAGGTTTTAATCATAGATGTAACTTTATATTACAAAACTGTTAATTACCATTTCGTGCACTATCCGACAGAGTCCAATCATTCTATTTAAAAAGGTGATGGACCTGGAGATGGTTCTTTTACTAGGCTTTTCAATCTGTCAGTGTCAACTTTAGTAGTTCTTCTAAATAAATACAAAACAAGCAGAGAATTGATCCTCTGGACTCTGCACCTGGTAACTTCTTGGAGCGTCCACTCATCATCCAAGACCTTAGCAAGTCCCGAACTAGCTATATGAAAAATATACCGCAAAAGTGAATGCTTTTTTTTATAATGACTCCCGCTATTGGGGGCCTCTCGTACCCCTATTTATGGTGGGACAGGGACTTTATTAGCAATTTATTTTTTCACATAGTTTTTTATTTTCTTTCTCTTCTTTCGTACTTTATTGTCTTTCGGTCTATTATCTATCTTTCATGCTACAGTTAAAAGTGAATGCTTTGAGACATGTATTACAACATTTAACTTAAATTTATAAAAATCTTTTTTAAACTCCTCTTATGGAAGGTCCTTATGACAAGCAGATTACCTCAAATAATTCCCTTATCTCCTATCTTATATCAAACAACAAGACGTACGGATTCACGAAATCCGTACACGGTTGAAATTCTTTCCATCTGCACTAAGCGTTTTGCTAATACTATTATAGTGCAAACAGCCAAGGAGTGGAACATTGTAACGGCGTCATAGTCTTCAAGACAAGAGTAAATAGGTTTCTTCTGGGTAAGCGTGTATCATCGCAGACCTCGTCATCTGGTGAGACAGAGCTTCAACGCTTCGCCCATAAATAAATAAATAATATCACTAAGACAAACAGAGGTTTTTTATTCGGTTTTATTTGAAAATCAGGAAATTAAACATATAAATAATTTAGTAATGGATTATTTTGCGGAGTAAAAATAGTAATCGAATTATATTAAACAAGTATCGCGGTCACCTTTTCTTGTAAAGTTTGCTTCGACATTTTTTCACCCAAAATAACTCGATATTTTTCAACCCTCTCACGACATTGAGGTCGAAGAGGACCTCATTATTAGTTAAGTTCTACTCTCCACGGAATCCTATAAATAACAAACGTTGACAGGAAAAGTTAATAGCGTTTAGGGTAACCATTATTTTTATTGATAAAAGGACATACCAGAATGCTTCAATGATATATAGGCTAGTAGAACAACTTATAAGGTAAAACGTATTATAATGTTAAAATAAGCATTAACACTTGTTTGTGATTGAAATTTATTTTTTTTATATAAAAATTATATTACTGTATTAAATCTTTTGTAACTACCAATTCATAAACTACCAATGCATTGGTAGCCCAATTGTGGAGAAGTAGGGCTTGCGATCGTAGGTTGCAAGTTCGATTCTCGGCATCCAGTTTTATATAATTCACACTGTAGAATAATTATACAAATTACCGTTACTCGTAAACACATTTGCTACCCCGCCTGACAAGCTTGGCGATCATGGTAAATCCCTCCTTAGATATCTTTGGGTGTGACCTATGCCTTGTAGGTGTCTATATGTTGATAAGATGACGAATACGTCAGTGTTGAAAATAAAAAAAATTGTGCCTAAATTTAGAACGCGCCCGCAATAATGACAACAAATTGACAGATGTCAGAAATGACGTTTCTTGGGAGGTCATTGTTTTATTGACAGCATTGTAAATTGTAAAGTAATTTTGGTTACAAGAAAACAAAGCATAACTGGTAGTAAAAATAAAGTGGTAGGTCAATTCTAAGCAAAAATTTGGAAGTAAAGAAAATAAATAAATAAATGCTGCGAAATAAGAACTAATGTAATTGGGATGATGAAAGTCGACGCGTGAAAGAAGATCAGAACGTGAAGAATGAATGAGGAGATGAGGAAAAGAGAGAAAGAATTTGTGAGGAAAGAAAAGAGAAAGAGCAATAAAAATAGGAAATGAAAAAAATATTTACACCCGCATTGTAACGTCCCTGCCCCACACAAAGAAGGATGAACGAAAAAAAGTAATTTTAGTGTACACAGTGAACTCAAAATAAAGATCTTTGAACTAATTGTCATTTTTAAAAATGTTATGAGTTTTAACGTCAAAGGTATGGCAGCCTGATTTGACCAGTATAGACTTAATTAAAGCAATCAATTCTAGATCTAATTGTAACCTATTTATTGCACCTAATTGATTGTCTTGTATGTGCTTCATTCGTACAACATTAGGTCGATTGGTGTGAAAGCTATAAAGGATTGAATGCATAGGTTATTTGCTGGTTTGTTACACTCTATTCAAAAATCAATGGTTTCAGAAGTAATAAATAACGTAAACAATAATGTAGTAAAAATGTTTATTATCTGTTTTTGCAGATTTTGTACTGCAGAAATTATTGGTCTATAGCAGAGGTGAACAACCTTTTTAATCAACGGACTAATTAAAATTTTAAAGTTTTTTTTACAGATCGCACATAATGTAACATTTAATTATACTAAAAAAACTATATTTTAAAACTTTATTATAATAATAAATACAAATTATAATGCAAAATGAAAATAAACAAGATGAGAACGGAAAAATGAACATGCTTGAAATTTTTAATGTAACATTTGGCAACGTTTTTACGAAGCATATATATAATACGTAGCCAGCTTTCTGATCGAACATCACTCAGTTTTGATTTTTCAGTTTAGTATGTACCACCATTTTATTATAACAATACATCAATAGATGAAAGGAAGACGGTAAAATAAATTATATTTTAGAAATGCTTTTCGGGTCGCATAAACATGTTTCACAGGCTGCGTGTTGCTTTTTACTTGTCTATAGCATTCCCATAGAAAAGGAAATCCAAAATTATACTTGGTGGTTGAAAATGGGTGTACATTTGCACCCTTGAAACCTGTTTTACACATAATCAGTTACTTTATATATAGACAGACTAAATATTATAAAAATAATAGCTGATCCCGCAAACGTTGTTTTGCAAAAAAAATTAAAGTTTTTAATTAACAAATGTAAGATAAGGGTTGATCGTAGAGCGGTGAAAATTTAGGTTTGTATGTATTTTTGTATGCTGTATCATAATAAAATAAAAACCAAAAAAATTGTCTAAAAAATTAAAAATAAAATTTAGGGGTGGACCACCCTTATCACTTAGGGGTATGGAAAATAGATAGTAGCCGATTCTCAGACATACTGAATACTCATGTAAAATTTGGTAAAAATCGGTCAAGCCGTTTCGGAGGAGTTCGAACACTGTGACACGAGAATTTTATATATTAGATAATATAATTTTGTGTATTCTGTACTTCTACTATATGGTGACTCTAACTGAAGGTTGAGACGGCTATATTCTTAAAATTCCTCAAGCGTAGATTAAGGTGCGTTCACACGATAATACGGTAAACAAGTCTGTTATCGCGTGACGGCGATGCTCTTAAATAGTTAAAATATTACTCACTTAAGTACACTCAATACTTGGTGTATTGCGCAAGGAATTCCAAAAGTGCTTTGGGGCAGACTGCATGTTTTGAAAGCACACAATTTTTTAAACTTACACTATGATTCCTTCTGATTTTGTACTTCTAGAAGTTATTGGCTTATCGCATTCCTATTAAAAAAAATTGAAATTTAATTATGATAAATTTATTTATTGATTAAATGTGAAATAAAAAAATTGTGATCGATAAATACTGTCCGATGTATTTATTGCTGCAGAACTTTCAAAAGCTCTGAGCATCTATAGTCATTTCTTATGCGAACTTTTTTCTGGTTCGTGCACAAGTATTTTTCTATAAAAACATTCACAAAGTATTAAGAAACTTATAAACATATTAAGGCATCTGTAAGAACGTTTTGAGAGATAATTTTATAAAAAAGTTTTCAAATATGTTTTTGCATGAACGCTTATTTACAATAAAACATATTCTAGGACGAAATATCCGAAACATATGTGTGATATCAATCTATCTATGGTTAATTCAAGCCAGAAAGGACCTATGTTCCAACTAAAAAATATTATAAACCTGTTAACAGATTACATTGGTCAATATAATATGAAATTGTATGTTATAATTAACAGTAAAATGCAAGTAAATCGAGGTTCGGTTCTCTCAAGTGTCCATGAGTTGTAATGCTAAACGAATGAGTGTCCGCCCAAGCCGAGGTTAGCTAGGAGACCTTCTCTTCAGGCTTACTACATGGAACATCAGTCTAAGTTATCTCAAACAAGTTTGCATTCCAATCTAGTCCGAGACGAGGCTTCGATTCAAGGCTTCTTTTGATTCGAGACGAAATTTACTACCATTTAAAGACGTTTAGGTTAAGCGCCATTTGCTCCCTGCCATCTCGAACTCGCGGAAACTGCAAATGCCATTTGGGGAGCAGCATTAGTCATTTATATATATATATATATATATATATATATATATATATATATATATATATATATATATATACAGGGTGGGCCAAAAATTTTTGCAAATAGCAACACTTGATTTCTCCAAAACGTTTACGCAGTCGATTACAGGAGTGCCAACGGCGAGACGGAGCACATCGCGACGATGTAATTTTTAAAAAATAAATTTTAATAAATGATAATTACGGTAAATAAATCATAAACAAAATAGCATTTGTACTTTTATTTCTACACATGTTTCAAAAGTGCAAAAATTTATGGCCCACCCTATATTTATATATATATTCAGTCTTACTTTTGCCTGTATCACAATTTGTTTATAAGTTTGAAATGCCCCTGGAATGTGCTACAATGTAAAAATACTATTTAATATTATTTTAATATAACTAGACTTCGTTTTTAGTACTCAAAGTTAACTTTCGCAAAGGTCAAAATGTCGAGTAAATTGCGAGAGAAACGTCATTGAAACATATTTAAAACTTGTAACAAATGTTTCCTTACGCATTCGTGGCACGATCCAAATGGTGGTGGAACGGGGGGGGAGTGGTGTCCTAGCTAAGGGCGGCTAATGGTTTCTTGTCAAGCACTCTTTCATTCCGATATTACTTTTCAAAGTGGCGACAATACTTTGTTTTCACTTATTTATTTCGTAACAACGTAGCCATGTACATTACATTCAAATTAGCACAAGTGTCTGAAGTCTTTATATACTTACGGCAATCAATTGATGAACTATATCTAAGGGCTTAGGACGCCCATACATTGACTTTCCTCATAGATTTCTAAACCTAACCTGTCTTAGGTTGGAAGTGGTTTGCATCCAGCGTCTTTCTAACCATAACGTGGTCATATATCCACCATGTGACGTCTTCCTATGCTGCGCTTGCTGATCCATAGCCTCTAACGCCAATGCAACAAACATACATCTTTAATAATCAGGAAGATTGAGCTGTGCTGCAAAACTACCCAACTATTCACTGGCTATGGGGGAGTGTCCCAATATTTGCACCGTTTTAAATGTAAGCCCAGTTCTGAGTGCATATGTGATCCCAATGTTAGTAAAAATCGTCTCCCATATAATATTGGAATGCCCAGTGTACTGTAGGGAAAGTTACGAAATAGAGCAAAAAATGAAAAAACGTTAACAGTGGATAATATCTCAGATATATTATATTAGGAAACCTTAGGCAAGAAGTTTTAGATTATTGCTTAAAATTTATGCAAATAGTTATAAATAGAAATAAGATATAGATATAAGTATGATGATATAATATCGTGGAACATTGTATACATGATACAAATCCATTGACTTTAATCTAAAAACAAGGATAAATTTAAAGAAGATGTAATTGTAACGTAAATATAATAAGAAAGAATAAGGACAAAAGCACGTGAACCGCAAAACACAAAATTGTTACATCCGCTTCTAAATACAGAATCTAATAGAGATATCATTCATATAACTATAAGGTTTTTTTTTTTTTTTTTATAATGACCCCCGCTATTGGGGGCCTCTCATTCCCCTATCTTGAGTGGGACAGGGACTTAATCTTTTAATATAATTTTTTCACAGAATTTTTATTGTCTTTCTCTTCTATCGTTCTTCACATAATCTTTCAGTCTTGTCTATCTTTCATGTTACATTTCGTCTTTCTTTCTCATTCGCTCTATTCTTCTGACATTCTTCCCTTTTTTCTCCTTTTTACATTTATAATTTTAATTTCATTTAACATTGTTTAACATTGATCTTATACTATTATTTTACATTTTTGTTCTTCTAGCTTTTTATTTTGTTTTATATTTTTTATACAATGTTTGTTTTGTTTCTGTCGATGGCTTTTTTTGCGATTTCTCGACATAGGGATAAAAATGTCTTTTTATTTTCGCCACTGATCAGGGAGGGTATTGTCTCCTCCCTGACTTGAATTCCAGACCGGCACTCGAAGCCGAACCGGAGTCCCCCGAATGCGGGACACCGGGCCACAAGGTGGATCACGGTCTGGTCCACGCCCGGTTCACAGAAGCACGAGGGGTCCTCCTTGAGCTTAAACCTATGAAGGTACGCAGAGAACCCCCCGTGCCCCGTGAAGAGCTGGGCCGAGACCGCGTCCACCTCGATGCTGCGGAGCACGCGGTAGGCTGAGACGGCGTCCGGGAAAAACATCCTCGTTACCGAAGCCGTCGTTCCTTCCACATACCTCCTGTTCCATTCGTCGAGCGACTCCAGTCTCAGTTGCCGCTTGACGAATGAAACAGGGCATCTCTCGTACTCTGGTCGTCTTTTACTCTTCAGGGCCGCTTCCTTGGCCAGCTGGTCCGCCCTCTCGTTCCCCTCCATCCCCGCGTGCGCTTTCACCCAGAACAACCTTACATCCTTCCCTTTTTCTCTCGCTTTCATTACATTCTCCTTCACTCTTAACGCTAAGGGATGGAGGGTGTCCGATCTTGCGACAGTTTCGAGAGCGGACCGCGAGTCGCTCAGTACGGCGCAGACTTGCGCCGACTCGCCGGCCGCGTACCCTGTTGCCTCAGCTAGAGCCAGCAGCTCTGCCTGGTATACGGTGCAGAAGTTGCCCAACTTGAGTTTCTTTGTGTATGACTCTACGGCGCCCCGCTTGACGCAGAACGCCGCACCCACCTTATCCTCTATGCGGCTGCCGTCGGTATAAATTACCAGATCGGCAGCCGCGGTGGCAAGTCGGACTTCCTCCGCACTTTCCCCCAGACAGGAGAACTCCACACCAACTTGACCAGACGGGTGTGGTAGTCTCAGGTAGCTGACCGGTACCTCCAGGTCTCGGTCCTTTACCACCTGCCGGGAATGACCCTTTCTTATTTCAAATAAGCGGGCTGCTTCTTGGACCCGAAGGTCCAGGGGAAGCAACCCGGCAAGTATAAGGGCCGAGTGCAGGGACGCGGTCCTGTGGGTCCTCGCGATCTTCTGCGCGAAGCCCCGCTGGACCGCGTCCAACTGCCTGCGGACCAGCAGCTTCCTAGCCGCCGGCGCCCATGCACTCGCTGCATACAAAATCGTCGGCTCCAGCACCGCCAGATACATCGCTCTGATCACCTCCGAGTTCAGACCCCAAGATACCTTCGCAGCCCTGCACAGCTGACGATAGAGGCCCTGTGCCTTCTTGCTCACGTTCTTCACGTGACTGTTGAACGTGAGCCTATCGTCAATTGTGAGGCCTAGTATCCGGACTTCCCCAGTCCGGCCAAGCGGCTCGCCCCCCATGCTCAGTAATGGGTAGTCGAACTTCTGCTTGTTGGTTAGCACCATCACCTTGGTTTTGTGTGGTGCGAACCTCAGCTTGTTCCTAACCCCCCACTCATGAACATGGGCGAGAACGGCATTGGCCCGACTCGAGATGTTCTGGGCCTTCTGCCCCGAGAACTATAAGGTTAAGGACTTAACTATAAGGTTAATAGCAATTAGTAAGAAAAAAATATTGTAACAGAGCCGACGGAGGGGGGTTTTAGCTAGTAAAAGTCTGGCACTGCCTGGGCCCACCATTCTCAGGCTTCCTATGTAGGATTTCCCCACTTTGTCTTAAAATTGTAATTAGAGTAAATAGGCTCTGACTATGATAGAGGGATCTTTGTAAAATAAACAAAAAAAAAAAAAAACATACATCTTTATATAACATTGAACTGTTTCAATGATTCTTTTTTACGCTATTAATGGAGCATCTTAAGCGATCTAAGAGTAAGGCCACCTGCGATCCGATGGAATAAATAATTCAACTAGTCGGACCCTGGAATTTGAACCCAATGCTTAGTTACTAAAAAGAAGTTTAGACTAAGTAACTGTCTGTCACCTAAACTTGATGTACCTGCTCTGTCACACTCCTATCGTGGGTAGACAGACATTTGTTACAATAATAATCTTTTCATATGATTTTTTATTTTCACACTGTTTTTCATTCATCTCAATGTCTTCCATATATCTCTTTTATGCATCACAATATCTTTCGTTCCTTTCCAAACCTTATTTTTCTTAAATACATCGCCTCGTTTCTATCGCTATTTCTCCATTCGACTTCAAATTGCAAGGTTCAATTTATTTCTTATTTTTACTTATTATTTATTTTCTTACTTTTTCACTTAGTAACTTAAATTCTTATTTATCACAATTTTTTTCACTGTCTATCAGTTTTTCCATTTTCCATTTCATCCTTTTATTGCTTACTATAATGGAATTAACTATCAGAATAATGTAACAATTCTTCATTAGGAGTCTTATTTTTTATTGAAAATACTGTGTATGTACTGCAATCAGCGCCCCTTGTTCGGGAAATGCTGAACGCAGAGAAATTGTAACCATTACAGACGAACCATATTTATTGTGTGCATTATAATAAAAACAATAGCAATCGTATATATAGTTAGAAATCATCTTGTTTTCATATAATGGAATCATTGAATTTGCTTCTGTGTTATATGATGTTGTACATTCAAAGTAACGAATTCGATCAATTTAGAAATGACGAGATCAATAGACGAACGAAAGTAACAGACAAAGCCCAGCAGATTAGAAGTTTGAAATGGCAGTCGGCAGAACAGGTGGCCTCTATGGCCTAACGTTCTGAGTGGAGACAATATTATTAAAGTCATTGGAAGATGCAAGATACCGGACGTTTCGAACCTGTCCTATTGGAATTCTATTGAGGAGGTCAATGTATAGAAGTTACTGAACGTTTCGATCCAGTCCTATTGGAATTCTATTGAGGAGGCAAATGTATAGCAGTAGACGTGGTGCAGTTCACGAAATAATGATAATTATTGGTACCTATTGGTTTAACAGCTTATGGACCAACTACAGGGATACGGCGGATCGCAAGTTGAGGACCTGGTCTAGATTGATTTTCTGATCATGCATTCTTGAATTGGTCTCAGTCCGAATACTGCAGCTGTTCCTATGGTACACATATACTCACACACACACACATGTATATATTTGTGTGTGTGAGTGTGTTTGTGTGTTTTATATGTATTTCTATTTTACATTAATATTTTCCCTACATCGCCTACGCCGGTGAGGACGGCATGCTGTAGTGATGGTGAATCTTTTGATTTAGAGTTAGAGGAGTTTTAAAAACGCTAAACGCAATAAGATCAACGCTTGGTAATGTTGGTAATATGACCAAAAAGATATTCACACTATTTAAACTATATATATATATATAAATATATATATACCTAGGACGAGCTTTATAAAGAAGGCTTAAGGTCACCCAGAGACCAATAGAGAGAGCTCGAGGGAGAGAGATGGAATTAGAAATCAGGACATCCGTAAAATAACCAAGATCACCGAAGTAGCTCGAAGAATTGCTCGCCTGAAATGGCAGTAGGCGGGGCACGTTGCTCATGCAATCGATGGTCGTTGGGGATGGAAGGTTCTCGAGTGACAACGACGAGACGAGGTAGACGATCGGTAGACGCAGCATGGGTACGACAATAAGCGGACGACGGATCGACAACATAATTAAAGTCGCGAAAAGTCGCTATACGGGTGATCTAGGACTGGTCATCGTGGCATTCTTGGAAAAAAGAAAAAGAAGATACTATACTGTAACAAGCAAGACTTAAATATTTAACGGAATCAGGCGTTACCTCGCGGAAGTCCATCCTAAGTAAGAAAAGGACCAATATTTAGCCACTTCCGCACATGTAGTGGTAGTCGTGCAACAATATAATTCCAATTAAACAAACAATTTAATTTAATAACTCCTGAAGATGCCCCGTGAAGGGGTGAAACACGTGTTGTGTGGTTTAACGGTGGCAGTTGTGTAATTCGCATTCTTTGCCTCATACGCATTTATCAGCCAGCTGGCGGTGCACTTTGTTGCATGATTACCACTGCATGTGCGGAAGTGGCTAAATATTGGTCCTTTTCTTACTAAGCAAGATTTAGTTAACATTAGACAAAGGCGTTGAGAATGAATGCAGGTTGCAACAATGATGATGTAGGCCTTGTTTATCTAGCCACAGTGGCAGGTGCATTTAATAAGCGGTTGTCATATAAACCTCTTTACAATTTTCTCGGAATGCAGATAAGATTTCTATCGGCCTCAGCATGCGACACCAGCTCGCCTCGTAGCACATTAGGAAAGACGACACCGCATTGCGGTGTCCGGTGGCAAGTGTCTGGTGCCGAGAGAGATCTTCACACGCTCCCGGCTTAGTAACACATTCCACGCACCGTTGGTTGCTTGATAATTTTTAAAACTCTGTACATAGTTTGCCATAGGTATTACAACTTTAAAGAGGTGAATATATATCTTATATGTTGTCAATTAATGTGTGTAACACACTATCTAAACACAGAATAGTTTCATCATTCCATGATCATCATTCCCAATCGTCCCAAAAATGGAGTTGAGGGCGTCCACAGTACGTCGCCATCTCGAGCGGTCTTGAACCTCGCGCTTTACTTCGCTCCACACCATTCCAACTACCTTCACTTCTGCATTGATCGTCCGCCCAGGTTTGCTTTGGGCGGCCACGTCTTCGCTTTCCTTGAGGATTCCATTCTAGGGCATGCCTCGAAAAATCTAAAAGGATTTTTGTAAATTAAAATGGTTTTAATTCTAAATTTAAAATCGCTGCAATAGAACTGCGCAAACTCTTTATGCAAACTATCAAGTTAATTGATAAAATCAAAATCACAATATTTTTAACTCGAATAGGTTGTTACAAGCACTTTCAAAATCGTCGATCAACAAAAATGGCATTGTTGTCCCTACAGGAAGCTACCGCCTGTTCGGAAGGCAGTTCAGCTGAGAGCCGGCGAGAAACTCAACAGTTGCTATTTACAAATATAGTTTTATAAAGTATCCTCGATAATAAATAGCTTCCTCAGTCACACTAAAGGAATATATCACAAATAGAAGTCTTTCATAAATTCATTTTTTAAATTCTGGGCTAACCATGAAACGTCTATTTTAATATACATGAACATTTAATAGATTCTTTAATTAAGTCGCTTTATATTTAATGGAATCAGGCGTTACCTTGCGGAAGTCCATCCTAAGTAAGAAAAGGACCAATATTTAGCCACTTCCGCACATGCAGTGATAGTCGTGCAACAAAGTGCACTGTCCGCCAGCCTGATGATAAATGTGTATGCGGCAAACAATGCCAATTACACAACTGCCACCGTCAAATCACTCAAGACGTGTTTCACCCCTCCACGGGGCATCTTCAGGAGTTATGTTACACCGATTAGTGCCGAACATAGAGTACTTCATATACTTCTGTAGCCAGTTAAAATGATTTACAAAAATTATCACCAGAAAGAAGTTCTAATGCTTACTGCGTTTAATCATAATATGTTATTTTTTAACCAAGTACCAAATCAATTGATACATACAGAACAAGAATATTGTACAGTCAGCGCCATAATTTTTACATAAAATATTTTTGGAAATTTCGGTACAATTTCTATACTAATATATATACTTAATAATATGACAATGTTCCCTAAAATGTCCGACGTTTTTGTCACAAAGCTCCGCCTATAGCGTTCATTATATATGATCAAAAGAACCTTTTGTGAAATCAAAAGTACAGTCGAGTACACATGTGACGTTTTAACAATTGTGCATATCAACGAAATGTACTATACGACGTACATTCGGAAACAGTATCGCCCGTTCGTTAGAAAGTAGCTTCATTTGGTTCGTCCGCTAACAGGCGAAGCGATTCGACGCGCGATGTGTCCGCCGTTAGGCACGCACGCCTGTCGCCCGACCCGTAAATAATTTCGATCACGAATGTACGTGTGTTAAAACATAAATTTCCATTTTTAAATTGGAAAAAGTTATCAATTCGAAAATGGAAATTTATATCTAAATTAAATCGATTTGATTTTTAGCAATTGGGTTTAAGAGCTGCGAGATACAATCATAGTTCGAGAGATCAGATAATATTTTTCTAATTTTAAAATGTTATTTATATTATCATAAACACTAATACATCGAACGTCTGCTTGCCATAAGCTTCTGTAGATTTCCAATAGGATCCATTGGACGTAGAAGTCTACCGACCTTGCCTTGGCTAATCGGTCCATGGTCTCCGCGTCATAACCCTCAGGATCCAGTTCTTCGCCCCAAGTGACCTGCCTAATGCCACTTCAACTAGACAATCCGCTGGCTTGTTCTACTTTCTTCGCCTACGAATCTTACCATTCCATATTCGATCTCGTGGAGAAATCCCAAGTACAGCCCTCTCTATAGCTCGTTGAACGACTGACAGCTTGCTAAAAGCCCAGAGTAAAAGTGTATATATATAAATATATTATAATTAGCAATCCTAGTCCATCTTCTTTACTGTTAGTTTGTTATTATCATTTTACTATGTATAGAATTGTATCGATAAATATGTTGTATCGAAATATTATGTACATAAATATCACAAAGGTAATTTATTTTGATACAAATTAATATTTATCATATATTATATGCCGGTAAACGTGGTGTGAGCAGGCCATCCGATAAGTGGACCGACATAGTCAATGTCGCGAAAAGTCACTAGATTCGGACAATGCGAGATCAGGCCTCGTGGCGATATTTGAGGAAGGCAGTCTTGTAGTCAGAGAACACTGGAAAGTATTATGCTTGAGGTTTCGTTGCAAGATCGAAATAGAAATGGGGAGATCCGTAGAATAACAAAAATCACCGACGTAGCTCGAAGTTGCTCTTCTGAAATGGCAGTGGTGGTCGAAAGGATTTACGTGTCGGTAGACGCAACATGGTAAGACTCTCCAAAAGGTGGATCAACGACATATTTAAAGTCGAAGAACCAAGACCACCGACTTACCTCGAGGAATTGCTCATCTGAAGTGGCA
Source organism: Battus philenor (assembly GCF_028537555.1). NCBI lineage: Eukaryota > Metazoa > Arthropoda > Insecta > Lepidoptera > Papilionidae > Battus > Battus philenor. Next base: position 13,867,048 of record NW_027181673.1, on the reverse strand, counting down.
TGGAGCCGCACATTACTGGTGCAATCGATGGCTGTTGGAGCGGAAAGTTTCTCAGAGTGGCGACCGCTAGTCTTTAGCCGCTAGGCCCTCCGCTAGGTATACTGATGACATAGTCACGGTGTCAAGATGTCGCTGGAAGTTGGCAGCGCAGGATCCGTCATTGTTGCGATGTTTGGAAGTTGCCAATGCATTGCAGGGCGTTCATCAGCTAACATAATGATGATGAAATAAATCAATTCATATTTATACAAATTTAAACGCGAATAACATGTTTTGTTTACCGACAATAGTGAATTTACAAATATTTGTTTGTTTCCCCGCAAGCTACTCAGGTTTAAACGGATAACATTAGTAACTTAAGTAATTAAAGTGCTCGACTTGAACAGGTTTTATATTTACGCGTCTGACCTATTTGTGCTTACTGCAGGTTTTGCATAGTACGCTAACAGCGTATGCAATTTTTATGCTGCGTTCATAGTGCAAAGGTTATGTTTTTGTTTACGTTTATGTTTATATTTTTTTTAATATCGCGAATACGTAACTTTTACGAAGTAATATTTTTTTTGTAGAAACTATTTATCCAAATTTGCTTATCTATATTTAATATATGTTTAAAATGTAGCGGCAAAGAGGTATGTTATTTTGCCTTTAAATACTGGTATGAGTACATTCGAGTTGTACATTCACGTAACCTCTTAAAGGCTTCTATGTTTGTAATAAATAAATCGTACGCCATCAAACATGGCCGCCGGTTAATTAACAGAAGTTATAAGGCTTCTGTCGATTCCCGCCAAAGTGATTCCACATTTAAAATTGCAAATTCGACAAAAGCGAAATTATTCCATTACGCAACCCTATCCAGATTTCTCCGTTCAACGAATTTGTTCTAATAAAACCTAGCGAAGTACCATAAACGTTTTCCCGCTTCGGACGGCCCGGTTGCCCTAAAAAAGGGTTCCGGCTAATAAAGGAAGCCTTATTGCCGGCGAGCGCCTGTCCGCCCATTAGTTGCGGGCGGTAGGAAATTTCCCTCTGAAAATGATGCGGGCGGAAAATTTTCGATGTTCGTGTCGAAATTACATCAATCATTTCACGAATTACCGGCGTGTATATCCACCTTTAAGTGTTCTGTATTACTTCATAAATTTCATGAAAACTGTATTAAGGATCTTGTTAGGGATAAAATTTAGATTCGGTAAAGGATTATATGGAAAAGAGAATTATTTAAAAAAAATCGTCGCTGTGTATTCAATAAAGTTTGGACTATTATGTCGATAATTTGTTTATTCATTTTTAAATGTTCTGTATTACTCGATAAAATTTATACACACTGTATTTAAGTATGGTTAGCAATAAAATTTAAATTCAGTAAGGAATTATATGAAAAGGTCATAAAAACATATTTCTTTTAGATTTGGTGAAGGATTATATGGGAAAGAGAATTATTAAAAAAAAATCGTCGCTGTGAATTCAATAACGCTTAGACTATTATGTCGATAATTTGTTTATTCATTTTTAAATGTCCTGTATTAGTCGATAAATTTTATACACACTGTATTTAAGTATTGTTAGCAATAAAATTTAAATTCAGTAAATAATTGTATGGAAAGGTCGTACAAAATATATCTTTTAAAAACTCGCTTTGGTACCTATATTGTTTTGACTATTATTTTATTAATATGCATACTTCGTTTTGACTATTTTGACTATGCTGATCTAATTTTCGTAAGGAGCTATGTGATCCACAGCAAGAATTATTTAAACAGGAGAAAATTTTTATTGAATACCAAAAAGTTACACTTTATACTATTTCATGGATTCAACGTGCTGGTGCCAGGTCTATCACATTGTAGGGTCCGGATAAGGGACTCGTATTTGACTAACCACGTATAGGTTTAGGAAACCTCTTGAGAGCTAGAGTTAGGAAGAAGGGTGGAGAGTGGCACCATCGCCTCTCTTATAGGAGAGAAAGAGTGTCGCTACATCTTTTTGAGATATTGCCAAAAAATTATAAAGCAGGTAAACATTACAAATGCATCCTAGGTCGAGTAAGAATAAGGAAAAGATAGCAAATTGTTATTTAGAATAAAGCAAAATACAGAAATAATATATCTAAAGTATGCGGGGCCTGAAATTAAAACTATACTATGATGTACAAAAAGGGTGTGGTGGAAGAAGAGACTCGAGGTGTGAATGGAATGAAAATAAATGATAAGAGTTTCATTCTCTTATAAAAATAAAACTAAACTAACCAAAATTTAGAAGAAGGAAGAAGAAGAGTAATGGAGATTGTGAAGAACAGAAAAAGAGAGTGACAAAAAACACAAATTAAAAAAATCATTTAAAATAAAAGAGTCCCTATCTTCTGTAATACCACCAATGGGCATGAGAGGCCACAAAAATGAGGCCATTAAAAAAGAGGCCTCTGTGCAATGCGTTAATATTCTTCGACCACTCCTCTTTCTATTACCAAATATGAAATAATCCTATCAATGCTGCTTTGGTAGCCCGTTCCAGGAATGAGCTGACATTCGCTCTTGTCAATCCAAAATTCTGCTTTAAGTAACAATGAAATTTCTTACAGTTTAGTCTCGTTCTTATCTTCACCACATGCAAATTTACTATGATTTTATTCCTTGTTATTTACTTTGTTGACGGTAGTAGTACTTTAGTTTTATGGTATTAAGGTATATTTGTTTAACACTAAATTCTATTAGTTACACACGTTATATAGTCTAAAAATAGTTATAATTTCTTTCCCTGAAGACGTGACAGCCATATTCTTATAGATTTCATTTACGTTTGAAAAATATATTTTAAAATGACATCACGAAACATGACCAGAATTGCACAAAACAAGAGAACGAGAAATTATTTATGGTACACACATTTAAATGATATAAAACTTTTTTCCTTATAAGTAAATTTAATAAACTAAATGTTTTATATCTGGCTGGTTTGACACCATTACATAAATATCCTTTTTTTTTAAATGTGAAATCTATTTGACCTCTCGAGCTAAGATTGTAAGACATAGTTCTCTATGACCCCATTGCTAAAAAATCGATTTTATTAAATAAAAAAATTTCCATTTTTAAATTGATAATAAATTTATTTCCAATATAAAAATGGAGATTTATGTTTTAAATCAAATACATCGTGATCGAAAATATTTAAATTATATATCGTGTTTTTAAATTTGGAACGTTTCTGGAATGTGTCGGTCTTTTTTAAAAAATAGTTATTTTTACGCTTCGTCCGTTGAGTAATGACGCACATTTGTTTCTTAATGATTTCAAAAATTAAGATACCCTTTATCGGCGCGATAATCTATGTAAAGAATTCGGTGTAAACCTGCACTGTAAATTCGACCTTGGTGCGTAGTAACTGGGTTTATTATGCAACGTATTTCGTCGGCTTTTTGTATTGAAAGGCTAAAAGAGTTTTGCTAACATTTTACGAATCATTTAACCGGCAAAGTGGCGGCCGCGGTACATCGGCTTTGTGATTTCGAACATAACCTTAAAAAAACATCCATTCTACAAAAAAATAAAATATACAAATATTTTTTGGCTCATCTATTGAACTGGGGTTATTTTTTCTTAGTAGTTTTCCTTGACACAAGCTTATCATAGCCTGCACTAGGTTCCATAAATAAATATCTTCTTTATAAACAATTCATCATCATTATCGTCATTTCAGCCGTGGGATACCCACAGCTGGACATACGCTTCCCAGTAGATTTCCAATAAGAGGGTTTGGAATCGGTCTACATCCATTAATTTCAAACTATTTTAACAAGGTCACACATCCCTCTTGTGCATACGGATAGAATTTATCACACTAGTCTAATAAATTGAAAACGACACTACATTTCGGGAATAATACTCTAGGTACAGTATTAAGGATATTTGTAAATGTTATCGCAAAATCATTACACATCAGAACGTGTGTGGAACCCTGCTAACTTTAACTTGAAGGATGTCATTTTAAGTAAATTCAATTTGATTCTAATTTCTATCAAATTGGACTCTTCTATCACTCTTCTCTTGACTCACACAGGTAATTACTAAGTGTTCCAAGTGGAAAATAACAATTTTCGACGTGAATTTACAATCAGGTGTTTATAAAACCCTACAATAATCATATTTCAACATTAATGCGATTTTACAATCTGGTTTTACAGACTTTTATTTATACAGGTTCCAATCACCCTGTGTAAAGTGATCACTTTTAAACTCTATTGAAATGCGATAAGCCAATAACATTTGACATTACAAAATCTGCAAGGATAGATAGTTAATAACAATAGTTAAGACAATTATTAATTTTAATATCTAGTGATCAAAGTTTAGAAAACGCTTTTTCTTACCTTTTTGTCATTACGTTATTCATTATTTCTGAAACCATTGCTGTTAAGATAGGGTATACAATACGTACGAAAATTAAATTCATCTCTTTAAGGTTTTTACATGTATAACCATTCCATCCTTGTATATGTATTTTGTTGAAAATACTGTGATCAAAAAGTACAGTGAAATTGTGCTTAAAAACTCCCGGGCATTAGGAGGGTAGGTAATTTGTTTTCTTCGTTAGACTGTCTATATTATTTGTCTAGTATCTATTTGTGAAAAGTAGTACTATCATTTCGCTCAGCCCAAACCATTTAGGATTGAAGGATAGTTTGTCCACAAGTCACGATTGGTGCCAAAATCGTTTAATTTTTTGGAAAAAAAAATCGTGCATAACACTCGACTCATATAGTTCTGCAACCACAATATTCCGTGCGAATTCGTGCTATTCAGAAAACTCAAAAAGTCGATAGGGTGACGCCATTTTAACACAATTGAGGAGAAAAAAACCGGATCGAAGAAGATCTTGAAGGCTATACCGGAAAAAGACTATTCCGACTGTTTTGAGGATTGGAGAAAGCCTTGGCAAAAGTGTGTTTTGTCATATCGGACAGTTATTACTTTGAAGGAGATGCAATAGAATTGGAAGAATAAATAAATAATTTACATTTCATAAACAAAATTTACCTTTCTGTTTCTGGCGTTATATTAGTTTTTAGTATCTTATTATTAGTTAAAACACCTTCTAAGGAGGCTTTATTTAATAGTGGCAACATTACATGGCTGTAATAAAAAATCATCATTAGGTAGCAAAACCATACTTGCGTCTTTTTAAAACCAGTCACGTTGACCCATCAGCGCCGTACCATGATATTTCTTCAATCTCCCCTCACGTCATCCACGCAAGAGCTGTAACAGCCGTTATAAAATTTGCATTTTCATAACATATTGTTTTAAACCATTCTATTGTTCTCTTACGACCATGATTGCAAATTACTGTAAAGGTCGTATTACACTAGATCTGCTTTTATTATAATCCTTTGTCAACCATGAAGTGTAAAGAGAGCTTTATGGTAGCATATCGAAAGAAACAAATCTAACCATGGTTCACCATGTCGGGAACACTCAAGCTATCACAAACCATCAAGGGATCTAAGAACTTAGCGACGATCTAATTTGGTGGAATATATGATATTTATATATTTATTTATTTATTTATTCAGATCTTTATTAATTTAGGATCAATGATTAGTGATCTTTCGTGAACAGGAAATTTATAGGGAGGCCTATATCTAGCAGCCGCTTTACAACCAAAATTATGATGATAAATACTTAAAATAAATATATTTTTAGTAGTAGTCACACTAGCACAGTTTATTAACAACTTAGCTGCTGGTCTGGTGTACGATGAGGAGCCGGTCTCGCGCCGGCGCGAGATGCCTGCCGACTAACTTTTATGAGCTAGTACGTCGCTGGCACCATGAGAAATAATATTCTAACACGCTGGAATTAGCTGAAGTGTGGCAGTGTAAGGACGAACTTCTACTTGGGAAATAACCACTGTCATATCTTTTTCAACGTTTATTTAAGCGGGAAGCAGAATCAACTCGGTCAAATTCAAATCTAAACATTCTTTATTTAAAATAAGTCTTGGTCATACAGTATTATTATTTATTATTATTATTATATATTATTCTGTGTCCAGTTCTATCTGTTTTTTTTTCTAGAATTATTACAAATTGAATCATAGAAACAGATATTCATCCAGTTATTCTGTATCCAGTTCTATCTGTAATTTTTTTTCTAGAATTATTACAAATTGAATCATAGAAACAGATATTCATCCAGTTATTCTGTATCCAGTTCTATCTGTAATTTTTTTTCTAGAATTATTACAAATTGAATCATAGAAACAGATATTCATCCAGTTATTCTGTATCCAGTTCAATCTGTAATTTTTTTTCTAGAAATTATCTCAAATTGAATCCTAGAAACACAGTTGTGTAAGAAATGAAATGTGTTTAAATAAACGATTAAACTAAACAGATTATTCATACTATTTACATTGTTCGACGATTAGTGACTCACTCAGTATCAATTCGCACGTGCCGGTTCCACTAGAAATGTATTTAGCAACATTACACGAGCATTGCAAAGTTGGTTTAGATATTGTCGGATGAGATTACGCATCAGTACGATCTATAATAATGTTTCCATACTTCGCTTTAATACGTGAGATTATCTGCCGAGATGGCAACTTTAGAAATTGCTTTCAATTCATTTTAACTAGCATTTTCTAGAAACTTTGTACTATCAATAGTTATTGGATCAGCGGGATAGCGGGCGGTGCACTTCATTGCACGACTACTGCTAGCGGAAGTAGATATATTCCACTATCCACTTTGTGCATTAATCATATAGTATTGCCGCTGATCATAAACAAGTTTCTAGAGGATAAGGAGCAGCGTCTATAAGACCACTGCGATCACCAATCCACGTGTGGCGATTATGGTATTCTTCTATAGATATCTTAGGGAGAGGCATATTTATACTTTGCAGTGGATAAAAGCGAACTTTAGTATGAGAAACATTTTGATCTATATTTAATGTGTAACATAATGACATTTACGTACTCCCATTAAACACACCAAATACTTTTCTTTGTTTAGCTCACTTTCGAACTATAACACACTGTATTATTATTTGTGGCCCTCTGCCTACACTTTATGTGTAAGTGTCATTATATATAACACTCAATGCTAGATTTTTATTATCAACGTTGGAGCGCCCCTGGACCGCAAGGCATCGCCAAACTAATAACAAAGTCTCCTCCGGTTTGACCTACATTGTGCGACAAACAAGTAGACGGTAGAAAATTCCTACGACCTATCATAAAATCTGCCGACCCTTTATGTGTAAAAAGATTATCGTTATTTAAACGATAAATGCTATTTTTTTTTTGTCGTGATATTTATAGCTTCGCCGGGTTGTAGATGAGAGAGCGTTGTAATCCCTTACCTAGTTTACAGTAATGCAGCGTATTGCCGATATTTAATCACCTTTTTACAGTAAATCCGTGGCTATGACTGCTCTTAAAGACGACTGAAGAAGAACAGCAACGAAGAAAGTGTAAGCCGTAATCCACTGCAGAAAACTCTTCGTTCATTAGTCTTATCTAGAGTTTTCTTTTTTTAAACTTAGACATGTTAAGATCGTTGGACAACGCTATATGCAGTTGGCTTTCAATCAATCTTATTGGAAATCTAAAGAGAAAATTATGTCCAGTTGTGGACGTTCTATGTTTAAATGTTGATGATGATGATATTTATGATATATAGTATAGCCATACGTTCTATATGGTTTACATTTAAAATATATGGAAAAGCTATCGACAGACGATTTTCGACTGCCGCTCAACACATACGAGATATAATAATATTAAAATTGCGTACGATTCAATAAAACCATTTAATTTGTACTATTTTGTAAAAATAATCATATTTCGTTAATTTTAATATTTGTTGCTAAAATTATATGTCATGTCGCTATCGAATCTTCTTTATTAATGTCGATTCTACCGCGCGGTGCCCCTTTTATACGTTCACGAACAACTAGCGCCATCTGTCAACGCTGGTCGAAAATACAGAGTTCCAGCAAATATGTTTTAAATTAATTTATTTTAAATTTGTATGTCAAATTGGAATAACATACAAATGGCTGCTGTTTTGTAAATTTTACCACCGATTTATACATAGATAAACAAAATTTATCTTAAATTTATAGTTTTCGAAATTCCATTTTAAAATTCCGAAATTCCGTTGTGTCATCACCATGTCAGCCGCAGGAAGTCCACAGCTGGGACCTAGGCCTTCACCCAATATTTAAATAAGACCAGTAGAAAGCGGCCTGCATTTAACGTCTCTTTTTGGCCTAATCAAGGCTGATTGTTCACCTTGTGGGTTGATGTCCTAGGCTTCACTTTTCGATCCTCGGTCTCCAGTCTTGAACCTTAAGGTACCAGTAGCCACATGTCCTGTACGACATGTGTCCTTATCCACTGCCAATTCAACTTGGTTACTTTTTTTAACTTCTCGTATTAACATATTGATAGCATAAATAACCACTAATGATTAGTATACCTACAACGAAAGTGCAAACGATTATGACATTTAAAATTAATGAAAATATAATACAGTGTCAGAGTGTAATAGTGAATCGCTTAATTCTAAAATGACGTGCAATGAGTCGTTCGAATTGTCGACGATTAGAGTCAAGACGTCGCTCATTCCAGTTAGCGCGTCGGTGTTGTGGGTCGGCATTTATAGCGGCATTATTTGCCGAGGTTCCGTATCCCTACCGAATAATTAGACAACTCGTTAGGCGAAACGGCCGTCTGTCCCGGCCAGGGTCGGGTGCGACTGACAGCGGGTTATGTATGGGCCTTTTTGTTTCGCCGGGAATTACGTTGTGCGAGTTTAATGATTGTTTATTTACTGGAAGCTGTGTTAGTTGTTAGTACTAATGATTTGGAAGGTACTAAAACGCGAGAACAACTAAATATTATAAATAATTTATTCAAATAGCTATAGTTGAGTAAATTTTGAATTTTGTGTCACTTATAAAAGAGCACAAAAGAGAACCATTAATATTATGGTAATACTAACTGTAACTTATGTGTACTGCTGTTGTAGCGAAATAAATAATATATTTAAAGTCCATACATTCATGCATTAATAAATAAGCAAAACTTTTAATAATATATATATTATGGCGTCCCGTATTTGGCGAGTTAAGAGCAGGGTACCAGTCTCGTTTAGCAGAGAGAACAGAAGAGAAGTTCTTCACCTCACTGGTGAGCGAAGAGGAGTATCGCCAAACCAATTTGGAGTTATGCAAAAAAGTAAAACAATAATAAAAGGAGTAATAAAATAGATGTGATGTTAAAAACGTAAATTAAGTACGATAAAGATAATAAATAAACAGAAATTAATAATAAATAATTTTTAAAAAAAAATTATAAAAATGAGAACAATCTCTGGAGGGAAGGAGTAGGAAATGAGACGATGTATGGAAAGGAATAAAAGAGATTGAGAAGGACGAAAGATGAGTATGGAAATTAATTAAGTAAGATAAGGACAAATATTTAGCCACTTCTGCACATGCAGTAGCCCGCTGATAAATGAGTATGCGGCAAACAATGCGAATCACACAACCGCCACTGCCAAATCACTCAACACGTGTTTCACCTCTCGACGGGGCATCTTCAGGAGTCATGTTACACCCATTAGTGCCAAAGACAGAGGGAGCATCCTCAGGAGATATTGAGCGGGCTGGCGGTCGGTGCACTTCATTGCACGACTACTGCCGCCTAGTGGAAGTAGCTATATATTGGTCCCTTTCTTAGTAAGCATGTATTGTATTTTATCTGCACAGGTTATTTGTTAAAATAGAATGTAGCTATTTTTATGATATACTAGCTGTGTCCTGTGACTTCGTCCGCATGGATTTTAACGACAAAACCAAGTTTATTTTGTTTTTTTTTTTCGTTTAGATTTTAATTTTGCTAGCCGGATATGAATTTCACAATTTACATAAATTCTTACGTCACTCACAATTGGAAACGCCATCATTCGTTCCCTGTTTTCGTTCTAATTTAAATCAGCATGAACTGTCACGGCAGTATTTGCGATTTATTTGAATGACCGTGGCGCCATCTGTCGAAATACTTACTAACTTAGAAACCATCGTGGGCTCTTGCATAATAACTTTGCTAAAGATCATCGCATGGTCAAATCTATAGTTTACGATTCTATAAAAGACATACAGACGAACATGCAGTTATATATATAGATGAATTCTAATAATTTTATGTTTTAAGAGATCTATTTTAATATTAAACAAGTAACCGTCTTTTATTACAAAATCGCCGTATGTACTTTTTTATCAGTTTCATCTTAATTTATTTATTGTTAATGCACGAAAGAGAGTAAACAAATAAATATTAATATGAACACGTACGTGAGTACTTTAGAAGATTCTGTATTTGAGTGAATGCCGTCCCAAAAACGTACGAAACGTTTGTGAGAGCGCCCGGCGAATTAGCGTTTATGGAAAGGGTTTTGCTTACGACACCCTGAGGGATGTCCGTACAGATTCGACCCTCAATCGTTGAACAGTAAAATTTTCACTGATATAATTTCCAGTTTAATTGTTAAAGCTTTACCTTGTGTTTACAACAAAATAACAATTACTTTCTAATGTTAACAATAAAATCTAATATATAAAATTCTCGTGTCACAGTGTTCGAACTTGAACTCCTCCGAAACGGTTTGACCGATTTTTACCAAATTTTACATGCGTATTCAGTATGTCTGAGAATCGGCTACTCTCTATTTTCCATACTAAGTGATAAGGGTGGTCCACCCCTAAATTTTATTTTTAATTTTTTTAGACAATTTTTTTGGTTTTTATTTTATTATGATACAGCACACAAAAATACATACAAACCTAAATTTTCACCCCTCTAAGATCAACCCTTATCTTACATTTGTTAATTAAAAACTTTATTTTTTTTTGCAAAACAACGTTTGCGGGATCAGCTCGTATATGCTATATATATCTGCTGTGTTCTAAAAGTATACGTTTTTGATTAGTAATATGTTATTTAGATTTTTTCAATGATGACATACGAATCCGACACGTGGTTACTTGCGACGGGTCTCACAAGAAAGCTCTGGGTCACTCAGAGAGCAATAGAGAGGGCTAAAGAGGCAGAAGAACTAAAATTACCGATGTAATTGGAACAATTTCTGGTCTTAAGTGGCAGTTGGAACCGAAACATTCTCGAGTGGCGACGGCGGCACCCACTAGGTGGAACCACGATATAGTTAAAGACGAGGGAAGTTGCTAGATGCGAGCAGCACAGGACCGGACATCTTGGCGATTTTTGGGTAATGCCTATGCCTTGCAGAGCGTCCATCGGATGAAAAGAAAAAGAAGAATAGATTTTCTTGCAGATAGACCAATAGTTAAGACTGTCTGTTGGGGTAGTTAATAACTTCAAAAACGTAGTGTCAAAGTGACAAGAAGTCACTATGCCCTCCGGCGACACCACAGTGGTGTCATGTGTAGAATAATATAAATAGTATCGTTCAGTGCTCAGCGCTTCTGTATCTTTTGAGATCTGTTACTGTTGAGTTCTGTTAGTGTTTTGTTTAGGTAACAATAAGTTATATAATAAGAAATAAACAAATATATAAACAAACAAATTTTGTATTTTTTTACGCATGTATATCTACGAAATTTCATGAAAGTAAGGGTTGAGAACGCATGAGAACTAGCGATGAGTCGATTAAAACTTTACAATTCATAATTTCCCGATAACGTCAAAAACGGCCTACGACAAGCCAAGTAATCCGAATTAGAGCTGCCGGCGCCAAGCGAATAAAATTTTACGAAACGTGCGGACGGCAAAGTGTACGCCTTATTTTGACTTTATTTGCTTACTAATATCATTAAACTTATAAGAAAATCCTTTTTAATATGAAGGATTTTTTGATGATAGAGTTTGGGAATGAAATTCTCAACTACCATATTAATGATTTTATTAAAGTGACCACCGAAAAAAAATCGGCCTGAATTTGTAGTGGACTTTTATCAGACTATGTCGCAAACTGTCGTAGGTTTTAATGGATTTATGTTTGCAGACAGTTCTTCTGGTATTTTCCTCATGACGTCACAAATGGTTTGATCACCGTTTATGCTTCTATATGAATAATTATATAAATAAATACCGAAACCGGTAGAATGACAAATTTGACATCATCAGCCGAGTATGTATTTGATATATTTGATTAAAGAACTGTTTATGATTACCTTCAGCATTGGATTTTATATAAAAAACTTGGTTATATATTTCCACGTAGACTAAAACTGGTAACAAAATCAATAATCGCCGTTGTGAACGTGTAGTGCAATGCAAATCCAACTAAATCACATTACCGGCTGACGTGACTGCCGAGCGTCACTGGCGTTGTTTATCATGCTTCGTTATCTGTTCTGAAACAATTAGTACGACACTGTCACTGGCAGCTCGTGCCATTGTCGCGTGTAAAAAAAAACCTACCTTTTTTATTTTTGAATTTCGAACGCGTTAATTAAAAGTATTGTGGCATAAGGCAACAGTGACATAGAGCCAGTGAATGTTTTATTAGTGAAGTAATGTGATTATATTTATATGTATAAAAAGTTGTTATTTTGTGATTTTCTCACCGCGTGTGAGAGATCGCCGAGCCGTAACATCGGTAAAGACGAGGAAAGGTAATTCCATTTATTACTTGACGACTGAATGAGTCAATACCGATTTTATAGATAAACAAGAAATTGCCTGAGATAAAAAATACCTAGAATTCAGTACTCTTTTTTTATTTCTACCAATAGTGGCTATGTGAATTAAGGTAACTTTAGTTTTAACCATAGTATTTTTCCGGTTTATCGATAAAATAGGTTATGTCATTAAGTTAAACGGATTTTTAAAAAATCATAGAAATTTAAACAAACTTAGTAAAAAATACATTTGTAATGTTGTAAACACTAGTATTTTGTAAACAAACTGAAAAACTGTAACGAATATCGCGATATATAAATGTTATAGTAAAGGATAATAAAATAATGGGTGCAAAATAAAACTCAAATATAAAATTTGTAAAATAAAGATAAAAGAAATTAGAATTGTAACAGTATTCTAGAGGAAAAGCGAAGAAAGAGGGGCGATGTATAAAAGGTAACAAGTTATGGAAGTAAAAAAGAAGAGTGTGGAAAAAATTGTGAAAAATTGGTTTTAAATAATGTCCCTGCTTACACCTGGCAGGGGAAGGTCTCAAACAACAAGAATAACAAAAAAAATACATTAGTATATTATTTATTTAAAATCAATGCAGTGTTTACAATCTAGACATACTGGTTGAATCTAGACAATTCGTAAAAGCTGGAGGGATAATGGATATTTCTTTGCTAATGTTGTTTTGGTTGACGTCATTGGTTTATTGGTGTGAAGGTGGCTCTTGAAGTACCCCTAGAAATAATAATCTAGTAATTCCCCTTGATGCGATGTCAGTTTTCCACTAAACATTTTGTTTACATCTACTAAAGACTCATTGGATATATACCATATCGTGCCGTCTTTTTAAAACAATATCCTGGTGAAGATTTAAAATTATTTAGTTATGAAAAAAAATTGCCAAATTTTAAAATTCGAACGCCTGTCTGGCACATTCGGTTTAATCAAAATCACGTCTATTTACTGACAATTTACATATAATATTTGAAGTATGTTTTTTATTTCTATTTATATGAACCAATATAAAATAAAGGTTTTTTCTACACACGCAGTTACTATATACTCGTTATTACTGCACACAATAGCTATGTGTAGTTTTCATTTGTTCTTTTTTCAAAATTAATTTCCGTTTCAGTGAAGTCCACTGCCTACTGTGAAAAACTGTTTTTTTTTAATTGACCAAAAAAAAATTAAAAAATAATAGGATTTAAGTGAATAATTCTGTTGAAATTAAAGAAGGTTTACTGTTTGAACTTTTTTTTCATATTTTAATTGGATAAAGTCATCAGTTTTTTTTATGACGATATACCCTTATAGAAAAGGGATGAAGTATTGTGGAGTTATACAAAGTAAAACCGTATCTGTTGTTTTCGTAGGTTTATAGCAAGTAGACGCGACTTAGGAATACCCTTATAGAAGAAATTCTTGCAATCGCAGTTCCGTAACGATATGAGATCACTACATATACTATATGTTCATAAATAGCATGGGAAGTGAGATTATTAAAAGATATTTTCTCTTCTACTGTCAATACTCAATTGACTTCTATAATCTTCTCCATCTTTAGTCAACATCTATTAAAGTACATCTGATAGAAGATGAAATTTCTAAGTTAACAGGTTCACTTTTTGATATATGGTATTAGAGCGGTAGCCCACAAGTGGGTAAACGGCTCCTCCGTAGTAGAACCGATGGCTTAGTCAAGATCACGTGAAGTCGCGTGTTGCGGGCAGGAAGACCGGTCATCTTGGACTTCTGCCTGGATCTTCCTATGCCCTGCTGTTCGTGTCGGCGAACAAAGACCTTTATGTGTAATAAGGAACCTATTTAACTACATAGGTTAACCAGTTGATTCTAAATGACAGATACATGTATTATGCTACGTACAACTTCATTATCAGATAATAAAGATAGACGAACATATTTAATGATAATTTATCATAGCTTATATCAATATTATATACGTAATAGTATAATAACTGCATTGTTTTTTATATAAAAAGGTATGATGTTTTACAATCATTTATAACTTAAAAATTACCTGTAAATGCTTTAATATTTATATGTCTTTAAAGTTAACAATATTATATTTTGGATTTAATTGGAATTGTTTATTTTAAGATAGAGAAGATCATATTAAGATGTGTTACAAATGGCGCCAAATATATATACTATATAGATATATGCCATCGCTTTTTAATAATTAATTCTCTATATGTGTACATCATGAACTTTAAAGTGTAGTGACATTTGGCGCTATTTGTAAAAATCAATCCAAGTTCACGTTATAACATTGCCTTATCGCCACCTGTCAAATAGATAATATAATAGCGGGTTTAAGGTAGTCCTATAAGTCCTAAAAATCGTAATAAACACAGGTAGAAAGACAATGAATTGTTAATATGTGGAATTTGTTACATAATAAATAATAATCCTATATAATATACCGGATTGGCAAGTTGTAGTGTAAGTTAGGAGGCCAAATAGCATAATAGATGGCCGCTGTGGTCTTAAAAGTTTCACTGACAGTATCTTGAACTTGGGAGTCAGTCAGAACACAGTTTTCTTTTTGTTTGTATATTTCTTTAAATTGAATTCTAATGTTGTTAATTAGGAACCATTCGCATATATAAGGTAATTAAAATAAAAAACTAAAATGTCCACGCACCGGCGCGAGACCGGCAATGCGAAATGAATCCTCTCTATCAGCGTCGGGTATCGAGTTTTTTGGTACGTTGCGGATCTTTTCCCGTACTCATATTGTTAGCGCAATAAAAATAATTATAAAGGATAACTTAAAACATATAGTTCGCCAAAGAAGTTAGAACCTTTAAGCGCAGTGCGGACGCTTTAGCGTGTTACTTCGATGCCGGCGTTGTACTGACTCATAAAAGTTGGTCGGTGGTCATCTCGCGCCGGCGCGAGACCGGCTCCTCACAGTACACCCGGGTCAGTTAAGTTGTTTCGGTTCTAGAATTGAGATCTTGGATCGGCATGCGTCACTTAGCTTGTGTCTATAGACAATGTGAACAGATGACGTAAGATCCTGTATCCAGCAGTGGGCATATTACATCTAGAATGATGATGATAAAAACCCAGAACTTTTCTCCTAGAAGGCACGAAATCTTTTCAAGTCTCCCTCTCTAACTTCCTCCAATACAAAAGTAGATCTTTTAAAATTACTTAACTGTAACTTGACCTAATGTAAAAATTATTTATAACCGCTAACCGTTACGTTATTGAAGCAGACTGCTTTGACGACATTGACACAGTATACGATCGCTCGCTGCGAAATAAAAACATTATCTCTTATCTTTATATAAAATATTTATTAATAATCTATGTTATACCGTTATTTATATTCTATATTTAAAGGCATATAACACAAGGTTATTTAAAAAAAATTACCGTGTCTCATTCAAGATGCCGAATGAAAGGCGAGGTTACATATTTTAAAGACACTTAGGCAAAGACATTTTTAGTTTTCTTAATAAAGTTATACATATTTAGACACATTAAGTAGTTCTTTTTTTTTTACCTTACACTACTGCCCAAGTAACATATGTAGATTCCGCAGATTTTCTTTCAAATACCTCCGTTTTTGGGTGCCTATCGTTCGCCCTACCTTATCTGAAGCAGAAACCTTCAATTTCGGATAAAATAAGTTTACTTAATTTTTATTCTACATTCTCTTTCGTCTCTTTTATTCATTCCTTTCACGCTTCACCTGATCATTCTTTGCTTGCATCTCCTTCCTTCCATTATCTTCATTCTTAGAACATATTTTTTACATTAATTATCACAGATTATTTTTTATCACAGACTCTTCATATTTATTTTATTTATTCACATTTGTTTCATTGAATTCAGTAGATTTGAGGGGGCAAAGCGCAACGGGTGTTTAGCCTAAAACGCCTGTTAATATAGCGAAGTTCGAAGGCTCCTGAGGAGTTTTATAGCTCGTGCCGCCCGTACTGCAGTTACATCGTTTTATTGACCACCAATCTCCTAGATCGCATAGGTAAAAGCCTTATGTAATAACTAAGCTTAAAGGCCCTTTCTTGGGGACCTTGACTTGGGCTGTCATATGTCGATAACACCCGTTGGGCATTTCAACTCAAGGGCGCCTTAGAGGTCCGAACTTCGACTTAGTCGGTTGCTATGACCAGACAAACCTTACCACTTCGATAAGCCGGGAGAAGTGGCAGTAAAAACTTAAGCAATAACTTCATGTTTCCATTCATTCATAAGGTCATTAGATAAGTTCTTCATTCGTTCATTCATATTATCTTTCGATCGTTTAAGTATGTCAGGAGATCTCAATTCGAAAGAAACTTTAAACTTTATTGTTAACTTAATATAACATGGTAGTGATAGAACAAAGATATACAAACAGGATCATTACTTTAAGTTTGACTATTAAAACACTGAACTTTTGACGAAAAAATTAAAAAACTCCTAAAACATTTAAGTCGTTGTCTTTATCATAAAGTAAATATTTACATTTACAACACTTATCGGTTACAATATACAATATGTTATGTCAGGGGTGAGCAACCATTTTAATCAACTCCAATTTCATTTTTTTTTCTTGCACATAAAGTAACATATATTAATAGTTAACAAAACTTTATTTATAATAAAGATTAAAACTATTACAGTAAATTAATTACAGTTGTAAAAATAATCAAGAAAGTAATAGAAAGAAGAAATTATTTGAAATTTATATTAAGAAATTTGTTACTGTTTTTTTTATATAAGCTGATTAATGTTAGTTGAAATTGATGAGGTAACTACACGTATGCAGCTTTCTTTGTTCATTTCTTAATTTCTTTGTAAGACGTTCTTCGATTCTGTTTTTATCTCTCCACTCGTCTCAAAACGGCATTCCCGCTTTGGCCTTTTGAGTTTGCTGAATAGCCAGAAATCGCACTGAGCCAAAGCAAAATGATATTACAGCTTTTGACAGAAATACACTTAGCAAATGTTATAGACAGACTTACATAGGAAAAACCATTTACCTCTTTTTTAAGACTGCAAGTTTTAAATGGCAATTTCACCTTACTTTTTGATAGCAATAGCATGTTACAAGGTCATCTGTACTAGATATACAAGTACATTTAATTTATAATAAAATCTTACTTTTTTTAACAACCTTTATTTTATTTTCGATTTATTGTTTTTATATATTTTTATTTCTTAGTTCCAACTACACTTTCTGTAGTTAGAAGGTTAACTACAATACAATTAGTTATTTAAACTACTGTAGTAACTATGCTGTACTTAGTTTTGCGTGTGTTTTTGTAGCAAATAAATGTTGAAAGTTGTACTGTTTACAAATATATCTTGTCTGAGTCCTCAATAAAGAGACAGGCTTGATCTTCAAATTAGTAAATTCAAATGCCTACGGCTATATTCGTTGTATGATAATGAAAAAAAATAAAACTAGTTTATCACAGTGAGATTTCTTTCAGAGAAAGTTTTGAATGTACCGGACGAAGAAAGGTGTGGAGACGCACACTACACGTGTGGGAAAAAGAAAGTGATGTTAACTGGGTGTGAAATGATACGAAATGTTTTCTATTGTTATTTAATTATATAATAATTAACGATTGAAACACCTGGCTGTTTACATGTGTGTAGTGTACATGTTTTGACATGCAATATACTAAACCATCATCAGCCCACGACAAGCGCGATGCTTCACACACGCATCGAACTAGTACTCAAGACACAGGCGCACGCGCACAAGCGAAGGTTACGGTCGATCCGCGTCGCTCTCGATCGCCGAGTAATCTTCACTACACTACAATCAAAACACTATACACCTATTCGGATATAGTCTCTCTTTTTGTAAAGGTCTTCGTTGTTACTTGAACACGACTGTTATATAATTTTTAACTCGCAGACCTCCTGCGCGAGCTAAATATCAATAAAGCTGTACAATGCCTTACCCGGCTAGCATCATTACGTCTATCACATCATAGACATAATCATTATTCCCGTAGGTATAAGACTTCTCCAAAGAATGCAACGATGATCAATCTTGCCCTGCACATCCAGGTCTACTAAGAGACGAATTTTTTTTTATATATAGTGACCTATACATTACCATTACAAATACGTTACTTACATAGGCTGTACCATAAATTTTATCTTCTATTTTTCAGCTGATGAACGCCCACTGTAAGCAAAGTATCTTGCATAGTCCGGCACTGCCTGCATCCAGTGACTTCCCTCGCCTCTTGACCATAACTTAAAACAATGCTTAGAACAATTACCTCCTAAGCAATCTTATCACTATTTACTTGCTGTTTGATAAACGAATAGTAACTAATATATTGTTGTCAGAAAAAAACTTCGTCTATATTCGTTCAAATAACTTAAAATAGGTATAAAACTAAGAAATGTTCAGGAAAAAAATTACGTGCGTGTATATTTCAAGGCCATTATAAAATAATTCGAAACCTATCACGTATTACGTAATTTACGTCATCAGTTTTATTATTAACAGAAGCGTAACAAACTAATAATAAAATATTAAATATTAATATGCTATTAAACGTATTTTCCTTTAGATACGATTCGAAAATTGAATCAATCAACGACACATTCGCTCAAAGGTCGTTATTTCGCGAACAGCTGATCCCGCGCGAACGGGACGGCGGTGTACGTGTCTCTGTCTAGCCGGCGTCATTAAAAAAAGAGGCAAGACTCGTTTCCGGTTAAACTTGATTTACCTGTTGCGCTCACAAAAATGGCCTCCATTTATGTTTATGTTCCGTGAGTGAAGCGATGAAAATTCACGTATCCGGATAGAAAAAAAAGTTTTATTTTATTTTAAACCATTGTACATTAGAATGCTGTTATAAATTTTATTAGTGTTTTGTCTCTTTTTTCAACGAGAGTTTGAACAATTTTTAAATACTAACGCACAGATTCTAAAAAGTCAATTAATTTAAAAAAAATTATTCTTATTTCATTGTTCTATATTTAATATTTTTTTAAACTCGACATATTCTGTGGTTGTCAGTTATAGAAATTATTATTAATTTAATATTATTTTTTACTTCTTTTCTTGTAACGTCACAAATTTTGTTGGCAATAAATAAAATAAAAAGAAATAATATTATCGATTAATCATTTTCATAACATGGCATCACGTTGTTTGATATGATATGAATTCTTGAACACAAACTGGATTTGCATTTAATCACCGATTTTTACCTTGACCGATGAATTGTTAAAAATGTAGCTAATCGGTGAATTTTTTATTTTTTTTGTCGGACTTAATGGTATTTCTCAAACATATTATATAATGACTACATGATAAACATGTATTTAAATAAGATGAAATTATACATACATAAAATTACACATACAGATATATATCTAGAGCGAAGATAAATACATTTTTCCGCCGATAGTTCTCGAACCATCCTTTTCAACTTATAACGATTTCTTGGCTCTTGTTGGTGGATTTATTTCAAAGCAGGGCGCTTTGGATAGTAGATTTATTGCTACGTAGTTATTTTATTTTATAATATAAATTATCGTAATCTAAAAAACGTTTACATTAGAAATTATAGCAATTATTTTTAATTATTTTTTTGCTTACTACGTGTTTTTTTCACTTGTAGTGAGTAAACAGCGATGTTTTTTTCAACAGAACAAACTCACACGAAACACGGCTGAGATTTATTTTGTCAACACTTTCACAAAATGTTACTAAGTGTTGATGAGTCCAAATACTGTTTTTTTTTTAAAGTTAACAAATCCTTCATAGAGTGTACGTATATATAATAAAGTTTCACAAGATATCTTAGACTTCCCACCTCTCAGTTTTAAATAAAAAATAAAAGTGAATTATTAACTAAATAATATTACAGCATTCAAGAGTTTGATCGCAATGTGTGGAACTTGCTTCGTTGAGTCATTTACATGATTGATATTATAATGTACACATGAAAAAAAAATGTTAAATTTCATTTACAAGAACAACGGTTGGATTTCAGATCAGCTTTTTTCAACAGATCAGCAGTGTTAAAATAATTGTCAATTCAAAAGCGCAAGTAAAAATCTATTTGAATAACAATATTTTGAATTTCGAATTTTGACACTCAGATTCCCATGCCTCGTCATCATAATTTTAAGACGTCCTTTGATTGAAGTTTGCACATGCAAGGTGATCTGTCAACTTTGGTCATGGACTTAAATTCCCGCACAGCCTATTTGAAAAATAGTATGTGTACATGTGTGCGTGACATAGGAATGAAACCTGACTCCTGTAATAAAATCCCTCTCAAGTGAAGGCCTCTAACTGTCGGACTCGTCGTCATCTTGACCCGGAAGTAAACGCGTGACCTCAGGGAACCCTTACGCGAGTAATCCTGTTTACTTATCTCCCACCGCTCGGGTTATTACGCAATTAATGCTTATATAAAAACAAAACGAATAAATATATATGTAGTAATTTATATTTTGAAATATAAGGTGTATGTGATGTTTTTCTATAAATTTGGAACGACGGGTGTGGCTGGGTCAAGGATGGGTGGCCGGACGTAGCGAAGCGAGGCGCGTCGTCACAATTCACAAAACATACCGTCGCATCCGCTCTGCAATCACAATACGCATTGTAGCCCAATGTTTACATTTCCCACACCCTCGTGTTTTTACATGTTCTACACCGAACGAAAACCTTGTTGGAGGTTTATTTCACTGATATATTTTAAACCTTTACATGTAGGGTCGTTGTATGCGAGCAACGAAAGACCGTTTATCATAGTGATCTTTGAGGGAGGCATATTCTTTGTTGTAGACGTTTGTCTGGTATGCAGATGATGAAATGATGAGATCTGTAGATGAACCATGATAACTGATGTATCCCAGCACATTGGTAACTTGAAATGACAGTGCGCAGACATAGAGCGTAGAACCGTGTGGGTAGAGATTTAGATTTAGGTAGAGATTTATGTCTAAGTATAAAAATGTTAATCATTTAAATATCTCCGGCTGGATATCAGAATCTAGAAACACAATCATCTATATATTTAATAATTATCATTACATGTATAATTAGTTTTAAATTAGGTCGAAATTATCGCATCGAGTTAATGTTTACATAAACATATACACAAGCAATGACAGATTGTTTTCGTATCAAATGTCTGTCGTATAGCCATCTGGCACGATTACTCTTGGTTGATGGATGTAGCGGATACTTTTAATTATTAATGCAATCTATATTAATACTCATGACTTGCATGGTAGAAGAATTGATGGCATTGAAACTTAGAATACTGACTCTGTGATTAGCACTGATCGGTGTAACATAACTCCTGAAGATGCCCCGTGGAGGGGTGAAACACGTGTTGAGTGATTTAACGGTGGCAGTTGTGTAATTCGCATTGTTTGCCGCATGCGCATTTATCAGCTGGCTGGCGGGCGTTGCACTTTGTTGCACGACTACCACTGCATGTGCGGAAGTGGCTAAATATTGATCCTTTTCTTACTAAACTTGGAATAGCTTGGCAAAATCTATATGCGTTTGATGTGATAAGTGTCATGCTGGTAGCCGCCTTAGGCTTTATACAGCTTCATTGAAATTGACCTCGCGACAACAGAAGGTCTTTTTTTTTAATGGCCCCCGCTATTGGGGGCCTTTCGTACCCCTATCTTTGGTGGGACAGGGACTTTATGGGCAATTTTATTTATTCACATAATTATTTTTTATTTTCATTCTCTACTTTCATACTGCACATAATCTGTCATTCTATTCTTTTATGCCACAATTCTGCTTTCTTTCCCTTTTGCTCTGTTTACCTTTCTTTTATCCTCTTTTCATTTTACATTTTCTTAATTCTATTTTTATTCTATCACATTTTTATCTATTCTATATCCCAGTTTTATATTATTTTATTTTTTTAACTTGTCTTGTTAGTTTTTATTTGTTGTCTATGCCTAACTTTTATTTCTTTCTATTGCATATTGTGTGATTCTTTTGCAATAAGAGAGGAATTCTTCCCTGGTATCCTTTCCGCTTATCAGAGAGGCTATTCACTCCTCCCTGATTTCAACGCCAGACCGGCACTCGAAGCCGACAACAGAAGGTCTGCGAACTAGAAATATTATGCTGGCCAATTATATTCCAGTTACAAAGATGAAGTTTGCAAGAAGAGAGACTATACCCGTGTAAATGTAAAATGTAGTATTGTGACTGCGGTGTAGTGCAAGTTCCGAAGCGAGAACTTCTCAGCGATCACGAGCGACCCGAGCCGACCCTGACCGCCCTCACCTGCGGCTTAGTGTGAAGCCCGATATGAGGAAATTCTTTCTATGATTTTTGAACATTTTACAAACAAAAGCTAATTATACAGTTTAATGGTACATATGATTCATTTAATAACTTTAAAGAAGTAATTTTTTCTTATAATTCATGAGAGAGGAGAATATTTTACAGCCTAATTTGCAAAACCTAAAATCAAAGTGGGGTCCTCTAAAAACCTGTCTATGTTTATCGTTGGAACTTCTTAGACTAGACGGCTCTTGTTACCATTATAGCTTTAAGTTGACGTAAGCATTTTATTTCCGAGTATTAACTTTATAAACTACCCTATTGTACAGTTAGAATATATGATAATATAGGTTCAGATAAATCGCGTCAGCTATTAGAAGTCAAAGGAGATCCGTCGTTGTGCAGCACAAAACGCGCGGGAAATGGGTCAGGCACAATGCCGGCTACCTGCGCCGCACCTGCCGTCACAGGTAGCCTATTATCAACCTGCTAGGGGTGTGCACTTCCGACCTCGCTTGGCCTAAATCATAAGCTGAAGCGTGTGGATTTTTTTTATATCTTACTCGTACACTATTGTAATATATTGTATAATGGTTTTGAATTCCATTTTGATTACTTTTTATTTATGATGTAACTAATTTTTTTTTCTGGTTTCGTTGGCCAATGACAGTGTGAAGATTGAGTTATATACTCGTGGTATTGGCAGTGAAGATCGTTCATCCTTAAGCCTTGAGATTTTAAACTCTGCTGTGAACCATATTGTGTTTACCTTAACCAAATAGTGAATTAATGATGTCATTTAGCTTAGGACTTAGGCTGTTTTTTCTTCTCTTTCTCTGTTTCTTCATCCTTTCGGAGGTTAATGCGAACTAAGTTAGATAGATGTAATACAAATTGTTATTACTTATTAAGTGATAAGGCCGCCCATTTTTCTTTCTTTACTATTGTGCAACTATAAACATATTTTCTGGCGTGTACAATAGAGAGTATAGAAATAAAAATGTATCTTCAAGGTTTATGAGAGGGTAAACGGAAATGCTTTTAAAACATTTCCCGCTTACGCTTTTTAGTTGTACCGACACATGTCAGCGAACAGATGGTCTCACTTGTGTTATATTATTACTCAGAAATACTCACATAGCTATGTTATCAAGATGAATTGAAGAATAAGATAGTTTCAATAGAAACTTAGTTTAATTTAGACACATTTTATAATAGCATCACATTTCAGCCGTAAGACATAAACTGCTGGATATAAGCCTCCTTCATAGATTTCCATTAGGAATGAAAGTAAAAGCAGCCTTGACCTATAACGTCTGTCCATATTGTAGAAGAACTATCATATGATATAAGTAGTATTAATAGTAATGACTTCTATTAAGTTTAGCTTCCATAATTAAACATTTTAAGAAGGTTACCAAATTTATAAAAATCACAAACTTAGCAGAAAAAAATCGATAAAAATTGATAGTGTAAATGAAAATAAAATTTATTTATTTCTGGTATCGCAGTTGTGACGGAATTCTTTTAGCTATGTTAACATGTTAATATCTCAGTTCAAACATTATGGAAGTGATTATATCGTCGTTGTTTCAAACCATAGAAGTCCAATGTAAGGCATAAGCCTTCCCAACCTGTTTTTAAAGGGCGGCCGCTTGCTCCCTAACCGTCAACAGCGTGGGCGAACCGAGGTAAGATCTAGATCCATTCTTGGCTCACCTGTGGTCCACGCTGACGTTCGAAGCCGCTTATACACAACACCAATACCACACAGCTCTACTCAGGTAGAGTACTTTGCTACGTGAGAAAGACTTCATGCAACTGGTACACGCCCGATCATCTTTGCTTATTTTTAAGTTCACAGACCCTTCCGCTCCGTGAACTCAGTTTCGTTGAAGCTTTTTTTTTTAATTCTAATTTGTATCGCTAGTGTTTTTTTTTTACAATATTTTTTTTTCGCTTTTACTAAACGCAAACTGTTGGGAGAGGGTTGTCGCTATTTGATACGAATCTTTCTTCTTCCAGCTGCGAGACACGACAATGTTTTATAATATTTCACAACTTTTCTTGTACAAATTTCTCTTATAGGTAAATATATACTGAAATATGTTTTAGTTTAGTTGTTTTTTCTGGACCTCGGCTAGTCAATAAGTTGACATTAAAAAAACTGTTGTGCAATGCTGTTATGGAAATTTCCATGATGTAGTTATTATCATCATGTCAACCGATACATGCACTTTGCAAGACATGGGACTCGAACGAACTTTACTATCCTTTTCGTCTCTTTTAACTTCTCTATACTAACAATTCGATAGTCTGTTTCTTATTCTCTTTTGTCTGTTCCTTACCATATGATAGTCTAGTTTATTTTCAACATGCACTAATTAATCGGGACTTGGAAAGACAACGATATATCCTATCCCGCTTCGCCCATATATACGATTTCTCATCCATCTTGACCACATCAGCGAATTGCACGGATCTAGTCAATTCGATAGAAAGCGAAGTAATAAATAAACGAACCGAAGCGTGAAATTCAACACGAACTTCATACTTCAGAGTTGATAGACACGAGCCGACACCGCGCCTATTTTGACTGAAGCTATTGTCTCACGTTTCGTTTCATTTACTGTTGATGTCATTATTTATAATCATAATAAATGTATTTGGAAGTCAATTTCCTTCATTATATTTAAATTATCGTAATGGATTTGTTTTAACGTTTATTTTATTTATAACATTCTTATGTTCACAATACTTTAGAAGTTTAGATGATCAAAAAAATCATAATTGAAAATCCTGCTTTCTCAAAAGTGCAGTATTTATACATAATGTTTTGAAAAAGGGATAAAAACATAATTTTTGCTTTTCCTATAAAACTTTCCCTAAAAAACGCCTATGTATAGTCAGACTTCTATTTCAAACTTACAAAAAGCCTAGAGATTTTAGATGTAATATATATTTAAGCTTCCATAAGGACATCTAAATAAGTTTCTATCATCTGTCTTAGCCACTAGGGTATTGTAGAAATCATCTGACGATTATTTTTACTTCATCATAATCCTCATTTCTGACATAAGACGTGTCCACAGCTGGACATAGATCCTCTATGGATTTTCCATACGACCAGTTGAAAGATGCATAAATCTAGCGTCTCCCAATGAGGTCATCGTTTCTGACCCATAGACGTCTACTGCAAGGTACAGGCCCCCTCCAAAGGTATCTATGGGAGATATACCATAATCCACGATTGCAGTGTTATATTAAGATATACTGAAGACGCTGGAAACTTGTTTGTGAGTAGTTATAATCATATATAATTATTGCACAAAGTGTGAATTATATATAAGACTGTATCCCGGGAATCGAATCCGCGACATATGAACGCAAGTCTCAGTTCTTTACCCCTGGGCTACCATGAAGACTGCTTGATTAGGTCAACCGTCTCCTTTGTAAATGGAGGCCTATGTTGAACTTGCCAGTCCACAATCTCCAGGACTTCAACTGTACTGGCCACTTCAACACGCTGGCATAAATCGGTTAGTTTATACCAGTGATTCCCAAAGTAGTCTATATCGACCCCTATGGGTCTATGATAACCTGCAAGGGGTCTATGTCAGCGAAAAAAAATTTAGGGGTCTATGATATGAAAATGGGGGTCAACGATAGTGGATCTCAACACATACACTGATAGTACCAATTTACTTACATCATACTATCTTATAATATCAAAACATTAACATTATTAATAAAAGTACCTAAGAAGTAAAAAATTGGTTTATTTAACGTTACGTATATTTTACATAACAGATACAAAATTTTATTTTGAGTAGTTTTAATTTAAATTCAATTAATGAATGTATAAATTAACATGTGTTTTTACTTTAAGTTTTTAACGCTAAACTTCAGTACAGTTAGAAATTTACAAGAAAATAAATATCAGGTAAGTAGAGGGTCTACCCAACACGGAAAAACATGGCAAGGGGTGTACGACACAAAAAAGTTTGGGGAACTCTGGTTTATACACTTGTTTGACTAATCACAAATTATACTGAATGCAAATATACGTACGTTCTTTTATTCCAAAGTTACGTGATTATATAGCGGACTAATTTCTTGGCTTAATCTTTAATGTTTTGATGTCGTTGGATACATTGGGTAATCCCCATTCCGGCCCGGCTTTGTCTGTAGCGTCCTGCGTTAGTTCTGGGGAATTCTGCGTTGTATTGCGAGTGTTTGATCCCCTAATTTAAAGATAGGGTGTCCACGTTATTAAATAAATTTTATGGAATACATAATATTTTGTCAATTCAGTATTAACACTGTTTTTTCCTGCTCACACTTTCTTTGATTCTTGATCTTTTTACAACAATAACTTCTTGACGAAATCTTTTATTTTCACTGCCATTTTACTTCTTTATTTCATATTATCTATCATTCCTTCCTATTCTTCTCCATACATATATCGCCTCACTATCATCGTCTTCACTACTGGATTCTAAATTTACATTTATTCATTTTAATGCTCTATTTCTTTGATTTTAATATATATCTAATTTTTTTTATTAAATCATGATGCTAATTTCTATTTCTTATTGGCAATTTTTTATCACTTATTTTGTATTTAAAATAACCCTTTTATTACTGTTCTTATAAACTTTTAGCAGCAATCTAGAAAGATCTAGCGATGCTCCTCATTGCTTATCAATGAGGCGATATTTTTCTCCTTTTTCTCTCTGTAAGCCGAGACTGGATTTCCATTCTTAATAACCCGAAGACGAGGTACAGTTTTAACGCTGTTATCCCATTCGCATTTTTTACAGATGGCGCAAAAGTAATGTCATAATGTGAATGTGCCTTAATTTTTACAAATGATGCCAAATGTCACTGTGCTTTAACATTTATAATGTTGATATATAGAGAATTAATTTCAAATAAGCCATGGAGCGACACATTAAGATACAAAAATTCCATGTCCTTGAGGTGTGTATCTCTAACATGTCTAAATTATAACATTACTTTTGCGCCACCTGTTCATCACAGAATTATTTTTGACTTCTACATGATTGATGACAGGTGTAAAACTTTTAAAAGGGGTGTATATAAAGCTCATTTGTTAGCGAAAACCATTAAAGTTTTTACACCTATTTCCAACCACTGTTTATAAAATGGTCACTAAAAATATTGGAAAGAGACAGCCAATAACTTCTTATAGTATTATGTCTGCAGGGACGTATAGTAAACAATAACGAATTTTTATATAGTACCCGGCGATTAATATTGCACATTGACCTTTGGATAGAGACAATCGAATAACTTCGGCTTCGTAGAGCACTGTCTCTGTCCCACACTGTCTATGTGACGTTTTGTCAGTCGTTGTATTTCGTGCAACAGAGATAACGCTCCACGAAGCCGAAATTAGCCCATTGTCTCTTTCAAAAGGTGGATGTGCAATATTTATCACCTGCTATTGTAGGTAGTAGTCCGAATTGTAAAAACACTTCTATTTTTACGACTTCTTTCTTACTATATTAACATTACGGTATTTATTATTTCAGATACACATGATTTTTCAATTGACAGCAAAGAAGCTGTACTTTCTCCTTCTTAAAGCATATACACCTAGGATGATCGGTACATCCTGTATATCACTGAAAATTGGAGCCAAGTTGTATTACGAATTGGGAGTACCGTAGTTATGATATAAATAAATTCATTGTAATGGAACGTGTCAAACTATAGTAGATGAAAGATATCTTCGTAATTTGTTTACACTGTATTGCAAATGGATTTGTTGAAAAATACATTTCCAATATCGATTATTGAATTCTATCGTCGAACGTCGCAGCGTCGAGTCGTTCGAAATCAATTCATACGTTATCGCGTAGACACACTATTCGGGATTTTGTTTTATGTGCGTGGAAGAGGAAATCTTGCGGCAATTGGTGAGTGGTCCAAGTGACGGGCGGAAATGAAATAACATAATTATTTAAACATATTTAATATGCGCTGTTGTCGTAGTATATATTATTGTATTAGTTGTTTCAACCCATAGACGCCAACTGAAGGCCAAAAGCCTACCCCAAATATATCTATAGGCTATATACCATAATCGCTAGTCTTGGCAGGCGGGTGAGCGATTGCAGTGTAGAATTATTGGATGCGTTAGACGCTGCTTCTTATCCTCTAGAAACTTGTTTGTGAACAGCGCCATTCCTATATAATAAATGCACAAAGTGCAAATTTTATACAATAGTAACGCGCTGTTCGATTCGTGTATTGGATAGTTTTACATGTATAGATTTGGACCTAAACCATCTATAACAGACAAACTTAAGAACTATTAAAGCGATTTTGTTAAGTTTCAAAATTAATTACTCAGAAATTGTTTTAAGTGCTATAACCAATTCAGAAGTCCAAAGAGCTGGTACTGACAATAATTTGTTTTTGTTAAACAAATCACTTAAATGTATCATTGTGTGTAGTGTTTTTAGATGCTTCTAGAATAAATTAAAGACTATATTCACGCAAAGATATTTCCGACGTATCAAATCAAATACCGGGTGCTAGACTGTAAAGTTCTGCATATTATCGCGGTGTTACGGATCGACGATGTCAAGTACCATCAGATAAGGAATGTACTAGTTATTTTTTTGTTTTAAAAATTGCCTTTTAATCGCTTCAGCTTATCATTTGAGCCGCGTTAGACCGTCTTGCCTTTTATTCGAGCACTCGGCCTAGCACTGGGACGGTAATAAAAGTAAGCACCCGTCTGCCGGGATTAGCCCGGATAATGATCCGCTTTGTTCAATAATACCCGGGTATACCGATCACTCCCCCCTCCCCACCCGTCTGATATCCTTGTCAGATATCAAAGTTGACTTATAGTTGAAAGTTGATGTTAAAATTGTCTGTCTTTCCCAGGATTCTTGTTAAATATAAATAATTACGTAGCGTCTCCATTAGTCAACCCAAAACGATAACATAATATATATATATAATATACAAGAACGATCGCGGGGCTCAGCTAGTATGTCATACAATCGAATATTGAAAGTTCATTTTGCGCTATTCAGTGCATTCGAAATACTTGCTTCTTCTCTAAAAGTTTTGGAAAACATCCAAGAGCACTGTGGAGTTATTGACAGATTGTATTTGTTCTATATCTTCGAATCATGCTTTTTATAAAACCCTTGACTAACCAAGCACGAAAAAATCTATATAGATTAAGAAAATAACTAAATCGCTTCAATTCTATTACATCGATTATTAGTACGGTACATGAAGCGATATCACCATGATGTTATTAAGAAAACACGACGTGTATTAAATACATTTCACTGTCTCAAATAACTGTGATTTTACAATCCGATTCTCCGATTTCGACTAATTGACAGCGGTCATGCGAGTCAGAAAATTGAGAGAAAACGTGCCGGCGACGTCAGCCCCGGTCGTCGAAATAAATTGGAAATTTTACTAAAGATTTTGGTCAATGGGTCTTTATTTGTAATTTGAATTTCTTTATCATATATTATTAGAAGAGAAGTCATTACGATGGACGCTTTGCGTACTTTTTTGGTCTACTGCTTGCTCTCTTCTCACTTCATCACCTTTCACGGACATATTTAATTTAGGAGTGATTCCTTGAGTCACTGGATACGGCAGCGCCAGACCAGTCATCGAGATCGATCTTTTGCAGAAGGCCTAAGTCTTGCAGTGGACATCTATGATGATTTTACACTATCTTACATCATCACCATCGTCCGTCATAAAAAGCAGGGTGAGGATACGTTTGACCCATACCCTCAACAAATCGTAGCGTGGCGTAGTCTTCCTTTGATATTTAATGGAATCAGGCGTCACATTGTGGAAGTCCATCCTAAGTTAGAAAAGGACTCTGTTTTTGGCATAATCGGTGTAACATACCGTCAAATCACTCAACACGTGTTAAGTGATTTGACGGTGGCAGTTGTGTAATTTGCATTATTTGCCGCATACGCAGTTATTAGCGGGCTGGCGGGCGGTGCACTTTGTTGCACGACTACCACTGCATGTGCGGAAGTGGCTAAATATTGGTCCTTTTCTTACTTAGTCTTTCTTTCGCATAACGTGGCCAAATAATTTAAAAAGAAAATAAATATTCGCCAAGAGACTTCTATCCTGATCTCCTGGGTAAGAGTACATATTCATTTACTTTTCCATTCACACTTGACAACAAGTCTTAAATTAACAATGTCTTTTTGTCATCACCATTGAAATATTTAAAAATTCGAGAATGTTCTATTGATATCCGGAACATTCTTTGATATAACAGTGAGAAAGGGTTAGCAATATGAGAAATATGGAAGTCGTTACGTATTGTCGGAAGCCGTTAGGCAAGGCAGGCGGCGTGCGTGACGTCATGCGCTGATGCATCCGTCTTCGCTTCGCGAAGCAACTTGGTTCAAAGCACTAACGATCTTCCAACGGGTTTCTTGTCTCTTTTAAAGTATTTCTGAATTTTTACCCTGTTGTATGTCTCTCTATTGGACAAAATACATCTAGTTCTATTTTGTCAAATCGTGAAACTAATTTTTGCAGTCGTATAGCATGAATTGATAAAATGTTTTCTATTAAATTTCTTAACCACGTCTTTGAGGGTCAATTTTTTTTCCATAAGAACTTCGAACCTACTCAAATCATCATCTGAAACTGATGTCTAATACTGGACATGGTATCTTATTTATTTCCAATAAGAAACTTAATGAAAAATAGATACAACATATAAAATAAAAGAAACATAGTTAATACCCATAAGTCTTTTTTGGTTATTTTAAAGTTATGTATAGATATTACTTCGCAAGTAGTTTTATGGCAGGTTATTTGAGGAATATTTTATATCTTGCCTTGTTATTTTTTAACCTTTTTTAATTTGTGTCTGTATATCGTAACATACTATCTGGCATGGAATGCCTTTAACATTAAGTCCTTGTTAGTATATTACATGTATTAGATAGTATATATATATATATATATATATATATATATATATGTGTGTATGTATATATATATATATATATATATATATGTATATTAGAAAAGTCATTTTGCCTAATAGGTCTACGACCCAATCAACATAATAATTTCGTTAAAGCGACCAGTAACAGATAAAGAATTAATTTTTTAAACAAATATAAATTTGACTTAAGGCCAAACAGTTTTTGACATGAAATAATATAAATCTGATTACATATGTAATATGAAGTAAATTAGAATTTACAATCAATACAACGCAAATACAATTCATAATAAAATCAATATAATGTGTTAAGATAAAATTTAAACTATTTATTTCAGTTTCAAATGCATACACTTACATAAAAACCCAACCAACCAAGCATATACACACACACAAAACCAACCGGAAATGACGTCGATATGTATCACTGCCCACCCTTCTCTATTATTTTCCCCTTCTCATTAATATTGACGAAGTTATCAAGCCGTGCGAGTTCTCCTAAGACCTCTAAGCAAGTTGAAGGCTGCGAATTCAAGTTGCTTTTATGTTACTTAATCCTATCTTACAACATGGAGCTTTAATACTAGAAAGCTAGTCACTGGATATTCAGTGTTAAGTAGTGTCAAAATAACAAGTAATTTATTAAATACCGCAACATTTGAAGACGAAGGTTTTTGACCAATGTTTGTAGCCGGTGATGAGTTATGGATCTGAAACATGGTTTACGATGGGCTTAATAAGAAGGCTCAAAATTACTAAGAGGATAATAAAGGAGGTTGTGCTCGAACTTAGCTACGAGATCGAATGAAGATATTCTAAATAATAACATTAAAACGTCAATTATTACTTAAAAACAAAAGTAGTCGTGTGGAAAACCATATATAAATTTCTTTACAATTGTTGACGTCCACTACAATCATCTGTCCCTTTCACTTTCTTAGAAATATGCGGTTGAAAGAGCGCTATTTTAACTAACCGGTTAATATAACAAAATTCTTTTCTTTTTTTTCAATCTTCCTGATCTATTAGTGCATCATTCCTCATAAGACCTCTTTGATTAGTTTCTCCACTTTTGCCTGTTTTAATGCAGTGAAGGTTCCAATTGCTTCTCCACCTTCATGATGTCATTCTTCCGTCGCATTTTTAGGTTTGATCATGGCGTTTTCTGATCCCTCATTCTTCATTTTAGCATTAGAGGTGCAACTTTTCAGGCTTTGAGGCTATGTAGTGAAGGCTAGTGCAGTGTAGGTCGTGAGATCATGGATGTAGGTTGTTTGCCGGCGCTCCTATTATAAATCTAAGATGATGACCTATCTCCGTCAATGGATACCCTATACTTGAAATAATAATGATAACAGATGTAAAATTATAAGGTTTAGTGATAAGGTGAAAGAGTTGAAATTGTGTATTTACAAAATTGGTATGTGATGTTCCAGGCCGCGAAGGCGATCGGGTTCCAGTATCGTGGTGCTGGGTGCGGAGGACGAGAAGCGACCGCCCCCGGATGACGAGACAGAGATGCTCACCATGCTCTCCCTCTCCTCGGACACCGGTAAGACATCCAAGCGTTAAATATAATGCGAATATAACTCAATTAACTATATGTTTGTTTTTAAAGTAGTGAATTTACCAATGTCTACCATTCCTCTCCTCCTTTCTAACCGCTGAAAGTAAACTGTAAGGTATAGCCTCCCCTCCCCCCCAAAAAAAACCGCCTCGATGGTCTTCTCGTGGACCGACGCTACCTAATAAAGAGCCTGTCCACACAGCGTCTACCCGCTCGTAGTTCTAATTTTAAAATAATAATTTGAAACTAACACACTATTTAAGAATGCGTAACCATTATCAATTATAAACAAACACAAAATGATAACAGAACAAAAACAAAATAAAAGATTATTTAAAAATGGACAATACGAATGCGATTATGAATGAAGGCATATCACGGTAATTTATTAGAGTGAATTATTGTAATACAATCAAGTAGACAATTTATAATATTCCAACGGAATCGATTTACCAAATCAGCGAATATGTCAGTATTATTGGAAAGTAGGAACCACATACGAATCTTCTTCCAAAGCAAAGATAGAGATCGTGGATACTTAGATGTAATTCTAATATAAATATTCAACAAAAATTATTTCAACAAGTACTTGAACGATATTGATTGTAAAAACATTAAAGACGTGAATGTACAGCTTGATGTCAATGTAAATGTTATACCCTATATACAAAAATCAATGATTTCAGAATGAATTAATAACATAGTGATAATCTGGTAGGAACATACGTGTTTAAAATTCTGATTAATATTTAAATATATATGTGTATATGTGTGTGTGTGTGATTTAACAATAATAATACATTAACATGGATAATTGTAAAATAAACAGGGACATACGCTACTTAAAACGCCTTAAAAGTATAAACAGAAAAACCATATTTTGTCAAAACACACAACTGTCGTTGATTATTTATATTTTGTCAAAGTTGTAAAAACTTCATAGCGGTAAATATATTTATTGCTAATTTACTGTCAATATTTAGCCACTGATAAATGATCATCTAACTCCTGAAGACGCGTATGGCCCGTGGAGGGGTGAAACACGTGTTGAGTAATTTGGTGGTGGCGGTTGTGTGATTCGCATTATTTGCGGGCTGGCGGGCGGTGCATTTCATTGCACGACTACCACTGCATGTGCGGAAGTGGCTAAATATTGGTCCTTTTCTTAGTTAGGATGGACTTCCGCGAGGTAACGGCTGATTCTATTAAATAATTTACTGTCAATTATTGTATGGTACATCCTATGTAAAAATCAAGATTTTCAGAAAAAAAAACACTTAAAGGTAATATAGTAAGAAAAACCTTTTTCAACATTCATATCACTACATATTAAAGTAAAATTTCTATTTACTATCTATCCTTACTAAGAAGTGGTAACTGAATTGCGATCGTAGCTAGCTGGATCGATTTCCTAGATACTGTCTTACATTATTCACACTTTTTGCTTTAATTATTTAGGATTGCCATTGCTTGCAAATAATTTTCCAATAGATGGACTGCAGCGTCCTCTGCGTATAATACCACTACTGCGATCGCCAATCCTTCTGCAAAGCGTGGCGATTACAGTATATCCCCCAGAAATCTTTGGGGAGGTTTACGCCTTTAAGTAGGCGTATACGAGCTGAAACACCTAGAACACCTTATCCATAAATCAATGGTTATATAGCAAGAAAAACTGTTTTAAAAATACCGATATCTATATATTAAAATTAATTATTATTTACTATCTGTCTGTGCAGATATTGTACTATTAAAGTCATTCGATTCGTTCCAATAAAAAAAAAATCAATGTAACATATTTCAGAGTGAACGCCATATATAAAAATCTTGATTACGTACTACGTAAGTGATGAAGCATTAAATGTACTTTTAGGTGATTGTGATTGTAACGTCAAGGTTTTAATTGCAAATAACAGTCATTAATGTCTTGAGGCAACGATGGGCAGGCACGCATTACTTCCGGGTAAGCTTTTTGCTGCATTGTCACACTGGAAGGTCGTCTCACGGTTAAGAAACGTGACCGTCTTGTAGATTCAACAACGCGTAACGTTTTTAGTACATTTTTTAAAGATGCTACTTAAACCGAGGACTTCTTCTTGTTCAGCTGATGAACTTCCACTACAAGGCGTAGGCCTTGTGCTTCCCACAACCTTATGT
The DNA here is from genome assembly GCF_028537555.1 of Battus philenor. Taxonomy (NCBI): domain Eukaryota; kingdom Metazoa; phylum Arthropoda; class Insecta; order Lepidoptera; family Papilionidae; genus Battus; species Battus philenor. Next base: position 13,831,342 of record NW_027181673.1, on the reverse strand, counting down.
CGTCACTCACCCTGCCCATAGTCAAATTCTGACGAGCAATTCTTCGAGCTCATTCAGCGATCTTGATTCTTCTGTTGATTTCTTCATTTCTAATTCGATAGCCTTTCCATTACCCTCTGTGTGACCTCGTGCCTGTTTATGTGATTACATACGGATCCAAAGTACTTATACTTGCGATAGTAGGTCGCGGGTTATATTCCCGAAATACAATCTTATATAATTCACACTGCCATCGCCAACCCTCTTACCAAGTATGGCGATTGCAGTATATATCTTTGGAGGGAAACATATACATAGCAGTATGCGTCTATGGTTTAAAACAGTGATTCCCAAAGTGGTCTATATCGACCCCTAGGGGTCTATGACAACCTGCAAGGGGTCTACGTCAGCGAAAAAAAATTTGGGGGTCCATGAAATGAAAATGGGGGTCCACGATAGTAGATCTCAACACATACACTGATAGTACCTATTTACTTACATCATACTATCTTATTATATCAAAACATTAACATTATTAATAAAAGTACCTATGAAGAAAAAAATTATTAATATGTTACGTATATTTTACATAACAAATACAAAATTTTATTTTGAGCAGTTTTAATTTAAATTCAATTAATAAATGTATAAACTCACATGTGTTTTTACTACAGTTAGAAATTTACAGGAAATCGATATCAGGTAAGTAGGGGGTCTACCCAACACGGAAAAACATGGCAAGGGGTCTACGACACAAAAAAGTTTGGGGAACTCTGGTTTAAAAGGACGTCAAGAGCTGGTAAATGATTTAAAGTCCTAGTTAGACAAGGACTAAATCTCAGTATGAATACCGCTTACCTCAAGCTATACGAGCAATCCTTTTACCCTCACTCCCTCTCGGGTCTAATCCGTCCTCACATTAAAGTTAATTATCCGATAGCATATCGAGTGATCGTGGACCCGATTTATTTAGGTCGAGAGAGCTATTTCGTGTGAACACTATAAATAAGTATATTGATCCCCGATTTATTAATAGCTTTAAGAATATTCGCATAACATTGTAGGTTTATTTTGATGTTAGAATTTACAATATTTTTATAATCTTAGCTTTACCAGATTTTGGTAAGACCCATCTAATCGTAACGGCAAATTGTTTCTGTTATTATGTAAAAAATAAATGCTTGAGGCACTTTATGATGTAAGACGAAATTTGATTTGCCTAAAATAAATCTGGAAACGAAGTACATACTTTACATTCTCTAATTACATTGTTTAAAAAAGATAATTCGAAGTCGATTTAAAAATTTAAAAAAAATATAAACCTCAATCTTTTGTTTTTCACAGTCAATCACAGGCTTTGTACAAATTAATTGGTTATAAAGAAGCTTCAAATATGTGGATGTATAGCTAAAAAATGAATGATTTCGGAGAAATATGAATAGCGATAATATAATAAGAAAAAGCGTTTTAAAAATTCCAATTACTACAAATTAAAATCGATTATTGCGTACTATCTATCCGCGCATATTTTTGTACTACAAAAAGTAATTGGAATGTCGCATTCGAATTGAAATAAATAAATTAATGTGACATATTACAAAGCAATAACATTATAGAGGTTAATTTGAAATAGGTCCAAAACTATGTCTTCCAAACTTTTTTGTAGGATACCCTACAATAAATTTCTTATGCCCCCATAAGTAACATGTATAATTTTTAAATCAAAGTAAAAGGATTAAATCCATCTCGAGTCCATTTTCGAATTGTCCTTTTTAATTAATACGCCTCCTTCTGCAGCGTGAGCCCTACATTGGGAAACACTGATGACATTTAACGCTTTTTGCTGATAAATGAGCTATAACATTTGTAACAAATCAACCTGTATATATCATAGCATTGTTAACTACATCACATTTAATACGTATTAAAACAATTATAATTATACACAGGAGTTTAAAACGAGATATGATGCAAAATATAGGAAATTGATCAAGATGTGACATGTCGTTTTATAGCCAACGCTGTACAAATTTAAGAAATTTCTTTGTAACAATTGTATACTATTTATATTTAAAATACATTACATCGATAAATCTCAATGTAATCAAGTGAATAAAGAAAAATATCCGTTCTTTGCTTCCAGGTCCGCACCGCGAGATGCCGGTGGACGTGCCGGAGAACTTTATAGCGCGGAACAAGACACCGCCACGCTACCCGCCGCCGCGGCCGCCACAGGTACGAACCCGGACCCGCGACGACGAGCCCTTGCTCTCCTCCGGCGGCTCCGGCACCAGCTTCGGCAGCAAACAGAGCACTGTCCTCCACAGCACCATAGACATATCAGGACCCAGCTCAGATGGATCAGGCAGCTTTAAAAACAACAGCACGATCGAGCTGCTCTCCCTGCCACAGAGCTCAGATGGCTCAGGCGTTAGTTTTGGCAGCAAAAAGAGCAAGGGATCCCTGGAGACAGCGAAATGCGAGCTGGCCTCCGAGAGGTCGGAATCAGTCGCGTCGAACGAGCACAAGATCCAACTTCTCATATCTAATGGACAGGACTCGTTGCTAGATTGTAGGGAAGGTGTCACGTACTCGGCGCGCACGGACTCTGTGCTGATCAGGGAAGCGGTGTATGCGTCGTACAAGCTGCCGCCAGGATTCGACACCACGCCGGTCCTCCTGGGGCGCGAGGTGGCGGTGGACGTGCCGGAAAACTTCGTCCAAATCGTCAAAACTACACCAAAATATCCCGGTACCGTTGACAGAAAGAGTGTGTTCCAGGTAAATGGCACGATTGCTTATTTCATTCTCATTCGGTGGTGGTTGGGGCTTGGGTGTAAGTATCTAATGTGGATTTATTTAGTTTGTAATACCAGAGTCAATAGAAATTTAACTGTCACTTTATTATACTTTCTCTGTGCAAAATCACCTGTAAGGATAAAAAGATGATTATTTTAAAATAGAATCAATTTTGTTCACTTAAAATAACAGTGTCAAAGAGATATTCGCCTGTAAGTGAATTATGCCGCTGTGTTCTTCTTTAAGTCTCTTCTTCTTAAGGTTTCTTCTTTTACTACAATCCGTCTAGCCGTGGAAGATATTAAGACATATAAAAGTTTAATTAGAGAAATTATTCTTGCAATAATTATCATAAACTATCTCCTCAAATTATAACTCATTTAATACCGTATTTTTTAATAATTATCACAAGATAGGGATGTAATTAAAAGAAATTAGTTACCTATGGATATATAATAGAAGAGCACGGAAATCAGCTTTGTGTTTATAGAGAAAGCAAGCAGACACTTCGTGTACCATCTGTATTGATGCGTATTATAGCTCCAGCTGTAATCGGTCCGCTTTTAAAGTTCATTTCTATCTACAATATATATATATATATATAAATATATATATATATATTTATAAATATATTACACAGTTGTTTGTTTTGGCTCTGGTATATTTTATAATTAAATTTAATCTATTTGTTTGTTTTTTTTACTATAATCAATTAATAGTTATCTAATACTAACATATTATCGTATCAATTTTCATTTTTAATTAAAACTCTCAGATGTTTCCATTAACTATGTTTTTCAGTGGTTTATTAACATTATTTCGTATTTCGTTCTATTTTCAAAAATGTAATCATTAATATTATCATTAATACAGTCATCATCATTAATGTTCACGCTTCTTGCACTAAACACTCTTCTGTCCGCGGAATCGATTGTTGAATTTATTTCTTTGTAATGAGAATTTGGATCTACGAGCTCCTTGGTATTTTGGGATTAATTCCTTATTGAATTATTTAAATATATTCCGTATTTAGTATAGTTTTTAATATGCCTGATATTTATATACGCGTAGTTTAGTATATGTTTAATACTATATGTATATTTAATATAAGAGTAGTTATTTTAGAGAACGCTTGTGATGTTGATAAGCCGAAAAGATATCAAGTAGCGACCACGCACTTGTAAACACCGACAGCTACCTCCCACTATGGACTGAAGATAAAGTAAAAGTCGCGGGCAATCGCTGAATACAGCCTTACATTAAGTGTATACTGGCTGATACGTAATGATGAGAATGTAAATGGTATTATGTACTATTACATTAGCGTTTAGCAACACGCACGCAAGATATACAATTAAGATAAGACCGAAGATTCAATAGTAACAAGATTTATTGAGAATACACTTGACATTAGACCTGTAGTCAGTGGCGTAGCTAGGGGGTGGCGAGCGGGGCGGCCGCACCAGGCACCACAAGCAGGGGGGGCACCAAAGTTGAAAACATATTTTTTTTATTTTTTTTATTATTTTGAACCAAAAAAATTATATATTAACTACATTCTGTTCTAAATTTTGAAATTATTTAGACTCTTTGGGGGGGGGGGGGGGGCACCAGGCCCGAATCTGCCCCAGGCCCCAAATATCATAGCTACGCCACTGCCTGTAGTATTAGTAACTATACTGCTATGGTGATGTTTTCTAATCTATTTAAATAAGTGACATTTACTAGGTAAAATTCTAACGACGGAAAAAAAATGTAATTTATAACTTCGCTTATGATGTACGTATGAAGTAAATTTTAAAAAAGTAATTATAGTTCAATTAGTAAACAATTTGTTTATTAGCAGCAGGGGCGGCTCTAGCTCGTGTGCAATGAAACCCTGGTGCCCCTAGGCCTGATCCCTCCTGCCCTCGCGGCTATAACTATTAACTTTAAATACGTGAATTATTTCGAGTTGAAACAAAGTGTTCGAATAAGAAGCCGCTCATAGGGCGCTCGCGTTTGATAACTGCCGCCACCGCGCTGGCTGACCGCTTCTGATATACCATTGTTGTACCATGATGGTTCAAGATGATGCTCTAAGCTATCTCAGGGAGCGCCGCGGCTCCCGTCTGTATAGCACACCCTGCACTATAGGTTAAGGCGCCCCTGATTAGTAGCCCTAGTATTAGAAACTCTGTAAGTGTAGATGCGGGAGAATCTGAAACAGGAAACTTATTTATAGACTGCACCCATAGATTTATTTTTATTTAACTTCGGAAAATTACGTACGTGATTATAATTCAAATTAATATTGAGTTTACTCATTATATTCTCTTTTCATTAGTTTATGTAACGACGCCAATGGATAAAAGGTTGAAGAGAAACAATGTGATTTGATAAGACAGTCTTCACTGTCTTAAAGATAAAAGATAAAATATGTTTATTAAACGTTGTACTTTCAACATAACTCTCATTGATCTACAACTTGTTATTTAATTATTTTTTAATCTGTTATAAAGGCAAAGTGTTATAGTAATGTAGAAGAAATAGGAGGAAACTCCACAACACGTCTTTCATATATATATATATATATATATATATATATATATATATATATATCATATGAGCCGAACATGAACTTCACAAGTTAAATAAATTCTTACTTCGCCCACAACTCTACACGTCATTATTTGTTCGCTGGTCTCGTTTTAATTGAAATCTGCATGAACTGTCAAAATGACAGTTTCGCCATCTGCCGAAAATTAGTCATATATATATATATATATATATATATATATATATATATATTATATGAGCCGGACATGAACCTCACAAGTTATCTTGGGTGAAGTAAGATATATATTATATATCTTACTTCACAAAATGACAGTTTCGCCATCTGCCGAAAATTAGTCATTTATATATATATATATATATATATATATATATATATATATATATATATATAAATATATATATATATATATATATATATATATATACGTACACTTTATCATATAGCCTAAATAAAAATAATCAAGTGACATCATTGCCAAGGATTCTTAGTATATAAATATTCGTTTATTGAATAATAAGCTTTTTCCGTCAACTTCTTTTAATATGCGTTTTGAATTCTGTTAATGGTAGTGCAATAATACTCATTGGTCAACTGTTGTATTAAAATTCACGTCCATATAACCTATCTTATTATGTTTTATGACTAATTCGAGATATTTAATGGAATCAGGCGTTACCTCGCGGAAGTCCATCCTAAGTAAGGAAAGGACCAATATTTAGCCACTTCCGCACATGCAGTGGTAGTCGTGCAATGAAATGCACCGCCCGCCAGCCCGCTGATAAATGCGTATGCGGCAAACAATAATATAATTCGAGATGATAATATAACAAGAAATATACTGATATTTAGATTTATCAAACAAATAGTGTAGAGGGTAATCCTACAAACAGAAAACTTCAAAACACATGTAAAAATTTTCCAAAGTCAACGATCAGCGAAGTTTCGAATAAATCCGGCAACTATCAATATATAAAGTATAATTGTGTCAATACAACAAACGTAAACAACGTACGTACAATTATTATTATTAAAATACATATAAATTACTCAAACATATATTTATAATGGATCCAATTTATATTTAATTTAAGTGGAAGTCTCATTTCGAATAGTGTATTTCATAATACATTTAAGCCATTAATAATTCTACTTAGTAGTATTATTTTAAATAACCGAGTAAATAGTGATTAGGATATTTTTATTATTTTTCCTCATAATTAACCATTGTGCAAATCCATTAGTCATGGGTATTGTTATATCTAACAATTTTTACCAATAGATAAGCCGCCAAAGATATGGGGTTTAGTATTGCATGCGTATTTAGTAATTAGTACGTATAACATCTGATAAATATGTTTTGCGGTTGATATTGGGGTTTTATGGGATTACGCATGCTTTTGTGATAAGGATTTTGGGAATACATATTTTAATATATAACCTGTAACAGTTTTATATGTTAATTAATAACAGCGCCATCTATGATCCTATTACGAAATTAAATATCTCAAGTTGACGGTAATTATTATATAAATAGATATATTATTGTTATCATATTTATTGAATATTAATTGTTACATAAAAATGATGGGAGTAAGGTTCGAAACATTACGTTTTTTATCATGATATTTAAAAAAATCGGACAAATTTTAAACATTTATTTAAAAATAAAACATAACCTTTTTGGTTATGGAGAGAGTTAGCTATTAACTTCATTATGTAGTAAGCCCACAGTTAGGTAATACAATGAAGTTAACGATAAAATATAATACTTGACAATAACTTTTTTAGTTGTTTACATAGATTGGGAATAACAACTTAATTAAATAAATTAAAGATAAAGTCCCTGTCCCACAACTAGATAGGGGTACGAGAGTAAAAAAAAAAAAATAACAACTTAATTTGAACAGTTTAATTTTTACCAATAAAAGCATTGTTATGTCAAATTTTTGCCTTGCACGTAATTTTCTAACTTATAATTATTTTTCAACAACCAATGAATCAAATAATTAAGTGCACACTCAATGTTGTAGTAACTTCATATACTCAGTGATATAAAATTAACACAAGTAGCATTCAAATCTTTCATTGGTTACCTTAGCTAAATATAGTTTATGTTATGTACTTTTTATGTTAAATTTATATATTAACTCGTATATAGTAACTTAATGAAAAATATATTGGCACATGCAGTTTACCGAATATACCATCCGTTAAATTAGTTTGAAGCTCTTATAGTATAAAAGCGTTGTTTCTGAAATTTATAAATTGACTAAAAACTTAAACAGGTAGACGCAGCGTGGGTAGGCTCCCACTGGCTGGACCGACGACATAGTCAATGTCACGGGAAATCGCTTAACGCGACCAGCGTATGATAGGTGATAATACACATTACACATACTAGATGGCGCTAGTAGTATTAAGTTGAATTTATTGAAATAATTAAATTAACAGCCCAAACATTTGCTCTTAAATGAGCCCACACATATGATAACCTTCAATAGGTTTAAGCTAAATGCTTTCAGTGCTCAGATCTAATGGACTTGTATATATTAACGAGTGAAAAGCCCGGTTAGGTTCTATTTTAGGTGAAGCGAGGTAGTTAAAGTCAGTTGCTGATATGGGCAGCACAAAACCAATCAGCCAGTGTGGCGATCTTTGGGCGAAGCCTATGCCGTGGATTGGACGTCTATTGGCTGACATGATGATGGTTAACACACATTACACGTACTAGATTGCGTTAGTAGTATCAAGTCCAATTTATTTAAGTAACTAAATTAGCCAAAATAAACCATCGTACTTACTAAGGAAAAATCTAAATGAAATGTTTTAGCCGTTCTGATGCAGTAGAGGTATAAATGTCAACGAGCAAATAGCATTTGTAACATTATCACAAGCACGGTATGAAAGTAATACGCACTTCAGCAGGTGAACGGGAGTGCGAAGGCAGCGGCGCCGGCAGTGCCTCCTCGAGAGGCCCCTCGTGATGCTCCCCCGCGACCGCCGGCTCTTGACGTTACACGCGACCAGATCGATTCCATCCGAAAATATCAGGTCAGTATCCAAACCGATTTACAGCAATGCTAAATTCTACTCCAAATAATTAAAGATTACCAATACCTAAGTAATGATACCCAAAGTGAGTTGTCTATAAGACTCTTAGGACTTAAGAAATGTTTTTAGTTTCTGGAGAAATCTATACGCAATCTGAAGACAATTAGTAGTTTGAGATTACAAGTAAGTAAGATTATCTCGTGATAACCCTTAGACCTTGAAACTCGCATGGGCTTTAGCGGGTACCTAAAGAGATATCTAAATAGTGCTAGTAAGTCCCGTAAAGGATATTTTTAGGTCTTTAGGCCACTAGGAAGCCTTATAAAGGATCTTAAGACCAGCACTGTGTTCCAAAACCTATATCGAAAGGCAACCAGTGAGAGTACTTTTAAGGCTAGCAACGAGTCCTGTAAGAGATATCTGAAGGACACCAGTAAGTCCCTCAAGAAATATCTCAAAGCCTTCTACGAATCTAATATGAGATATCTTCAGACCAGCAGCGAGTCCCATAAGGGACACACTGATGGCTCATTTAAACCATAATTGTTTCATTTAAAATTCTTGCAAATTGTTCTGGATATAAATCCATCTCGAACTAAATCAAATTAGCCCCGATCGTTTGGCGAAACTCAGAGTTGATATTACGCCTTATATTTACGTCCGATCCTGTTTAAGTGCTAACCGAATCAGTAGCCACTCTAACGAGATATCTTTTTCTAAAGCCATGCATTTCCTTAACGGAAAAAAATTTTAATGTTGTGCGAAGAAAATGTGTTACAGGTCTTCAAAAAACTATTGAAAGGTAAAATAAAAAAAAAAAGAAAACATTTTTTAGTGTTGCTTTGAAGTATATAATACTTAGTTTACTTAGGAATAGACGAAAACATCATTACTTAGATATGAAAAACATGAAATAAAAACGTATGTTGTATATTTCCCTAATCCTTACTTTAGAAAATAGAAAATAGCGCCATCTATTTTTCTACTTTAGCACTATTGAATAATTCGCTTTATAACAAATTACTGTGATTAAAAAAGTAAGTTGAAATTGTCATTTAACACTCCCGGCCATTAGGAAGGCAGGTAAATTTTATTTTTCTGGATTGATAAGATTGTCTATAGCGTTTGCCAGGCCTCTGTGTTAAAAGATTTAATTATCTTAAATAGACGTGTTTTTGTACAAGTGTTTTAAATTTGTTAAACGCGTCTAAGCTGGATTGGTGCCAAAACTACCTAATTTTTTTTTTAATAAAAAAATTAAAAATCTACACTGATATCATTCCGCAACCACCGTATTCTCCTGATTTGGCTCCGTGAGAATTGTGCCTATTCAGCAAACTCAAAAGGCCAATCCGGGGACGCCGTCTTGTCGTTTTTTACCTGTATATATACGCATATACATGTACATATATGTACTTAAGTTTACCAAGAGGCTATGACCTAAGCTTCGCTGCGAAATCGAATCAAAAATGAGGAGATCCGAAGTAAAATCAAGGTCATCGGTGACCTTGAAGAATTGCTTGCTTGGTATCACAGTGGGGGGAGCACATCACACGTACAACTGACAGCTGTCACAGATCCAAAGGTACTGGAGTGGCGCCTGTGAGTCGGTAGACATGGTGTTGGTTGGTCACCAACTAAGTTGACCGACAACATAGTAAAGTGGCGAATAGTTCCTGGAATATGAATACATATATATGAATACATTTACTATTTTACGTATTTCCCTTGTTCAAAGTAAATATTTGTAAAGCGTACAGATTAAGTTTGTTCGTGCATTCAGTACGGTAGTTTAGAATGTTTTGCGCGGTTTCGCTTCCGAGACCTTATTTTGAATTCCAGGTCGTTAGATGTTACTCGAGCTATTGGGGTCGGTTAGTTTTGCTGCATTCTTCCGCTAGCGAATGGTATACAATAATTTTAGAATTTTCGGTGAATTTACTCATAAATAGCAGAAATAATTCACAATATTTTATTGTAAAAGAGTTAATTTACAATCATTTATTCTTAAATTTAAACCCCTATTGTCCATGTTATGCGATAAAAAGGCCTTGAAAAGATAAACATTTGAAGCTAAGTGAAGTTAACCAAACGACCAACGACCAAATTATTGAAAACTGCACTGAAATTTGAAAAAATTCGGAAAGTTTATTTATGTTGAAACTTTGTACATTTGACAGTTCGCATTAAACATTGCACTTTTTACAGTTCGCTTTAAACATTGCACATTTGACAGTTCGGTTTAAACATTGCACATTTGACAGTTCGGTTTAAACATTTCACATTTGACAGTTCGGTTTAAACATTGCACATTTGACAGTTCGGTTTAAACATTGCACATTTGACAGTTCGGTTTAAACATTGCACATTTGACAGTTCGGTTTAAACATTGCACATTTGACAGTTCGGTTTAAACATTGCACATTTGACAGTTCGCTTTAAACATTGCATATTTGACAGTTCGCTTTAAACATTGCACATTTGACAGTTCGGTTTAAACATTGCACATTTGACACTTCTGTTTAAACATTGCACATTTGACAGTTCGCTTTAAACATTGCATATTTGACAGTTCGCTTTAAACATTGCACATTTGACAGTTCTGTTTAAACATTGCACATTTGACACTTCTGTTTAAACATTGCACATTTGACAGTTCGCTTTAAACATTGCATATTTGACAGAGCGGTTTAACCTTCGCGCATTTGATAGTTCACGCCCTGCTTATTTGTGTTGTCGATAAACAATAGAATCGGTCATTATTTAAAGATTGCATAATAAATTTGTTTGTTATACATTTAATCAATAAATAAATTGATCACTCTGAAACATTTTGCAAAAGCTTATATTTTCAATTCGAATGTGAGAGGAAAGCAAAATAAAAATGAAATGTATACAGAACAAAATGTTTAAAATAAAATATAGAAATGTAAAACTGAGGAATGAGGTGAAAGGCAGAAGAAATGTGGAAAGAAAGATGAAGTACGAAAGATTGTAAGAAGAATGTAAGAATAGTGCGCAAATAAAAGTAATGTGAAAAATAATAAGTAAATGAAATAAAACGACCCTGTCCTTAACAAAGATAGGGGTACGCAAGGGCGGCTTAACTTATAATGCAGGGTGTGCAATGCACACGGGCGCCGCGGCGCTCCATGAGACAGCTAAGAGCATAGTCTTGGAAACTATCGCGGTTCGCCGCTTAGTTTCGCAACAGAGATATGCTACAGTCGTATAAACAATGAGTGTTATTCTGCCGCCATAAGAAGAAAGGCCGTAACTAAAACCATACTGTAAGCTATGCCTACTTATAAAATAGCTTGTTAGAATATGAAGAACTTTCTTGTTATGACGGCAAAGTTAATAGTTATAGCCGCAGGGGGAGGGGTCAGGCCTTGGGGTCGCCAGGGTTTGCACACTGGGCGCTACTTAAGCTAGAGCCGCTCCTGGAAGTACGAGAGGCCCCAAATAGCGGAGGCCTAAAATAAATATTTACAGTTAATTTATCATAGCTACTTTCGTTCAGCTACTGATGTTTCAATCATTTCAATCTGAATTTAGAACACGGAGTAGGATGATAGAGAATCAATGACGTCACGATGGAATTTTTTTTTATTAATCTTCCATAACTCCAAAGTAGGTTAAGATTTTCTAGTCTACCTTTTAGTGTATGGCAATACATAAAGAATCCTACTGTATAGGCACTGTGAAGCGAATTTTTTACCGTTCAAATCATTTAAAAAAAGTCTATATAAATGTCGCCGTTTCAACCAAGAGACGCCCACTGCAAGGCACAGGTCTAAATATATATATGTGAGGATATAACATTGTAGCGAAATAATCACAGTTGCCAAAATGCTTTCGTTTATCTGTCAATCCATCGGTCTACGCATGCGCAAAAACTAAGGACTCGCGGCGTATGATTGGTAGGCGGTTGTCAAAACCGTGTCTCGCGCCGAAAAATATTAGGAAATATAATAATGGCGAACGGCGTCAAGTGACGTGTGTTGTTGTTTGTGAATTTGTATTAAATCTTTAGTGCTTGATGGAATATTGAATTAAACACTATGTTATATTAATTTTGAATCAATGTTCAATATGTACAAATGAGTGGTGAAAGTTTAATGTAAAAATTATTTCATTCGCATGATAAATAATTTATTACGGCGTTAGTGTATCTGAAGTTGTAGGCGGATGATTTTTAAATAAACTGTGTCTATCTTTCATCCAAGCGTTTTAATTTTTATGCTCCAGCTCGTTAGGTGATGTTTCTAACATTGCCTACCTAACCTTTTAAACTCCGTCACAACATAAACGCCACGCTTGTCAGGCGTGACGATCGCAGTGTGGTATTACATATATATATATATATATATATATATATATATATATATATATATATATATATATATGTATATATATGGGATTCGAACCCGCGACATACGATCGAGAGTCTCAGTACTCTACCGCTGAGCTGCCATTGCTCAATGTTTATTCATTCTGATTCAAGATTTGTTTTTAGTTATAAATACTTGTAAGACACCTTTTCTGATCTTACAATAAAAAAATAAAGCGTTGCTTCTGAAAACAAAGAAATGACATTTAAAGTAAGAAAAGGACCAATATTTAGCCACTTCCGCACATGGACTAGTAGTGGTGGAACACAGACTCTGTGTTTTGCACTAATCTGTGTAACGTAACTCCTAAAGATTCCCCGTGGAGGGGTGAAACACGCGTTGAGTGATTTAACGTTGGTAGTTTTGTAATTCGCATTGTTTGCCGCGTGCGCATTTATCAGCGGGTTGGCTGGCGTTGCACTTTGTTGCACGACTAACGACTGCATGTGCGGAAGTGGCTAAATATTGGTCCTTTTCTTACTTAGGATGGACTTCCGCAAAATAACGCCTGATTACATTAAATGACATTTAATGTTTATTGTTAAGTTCCTTTTTATAATTTTATATTTTTATAACTCTCTAAGAGGAGAACTTTATTATGAATCAACATAATGACATATGACAGTCCTGTCAAAATCACAGTATAAAAATTTAGTTTCATTACATATTTTTAATATATTTTTTGGATGAACATTTTAAAATGGTGCGCAATTAAAGCACATATAAGCGCACAAGTGTCATTGCGATGTTGATAAAAATAAAAACGCGTCGCTATCGCTTTGAGTGTACAAAACACTCGTATTTAAACATATTCACCACATACAAATTTAACCTTAAGTAAAACCTTGAATGTTTTTTTTCTGGTCGCACTAATACGCGATAGCATCTGCGCCGGCGCGATGGGACGTAACTTCCTAGAATATTACGTTAACGGAGGAATGTTCACCTCAAAGCTACCGCCATGTTATGTTTATGTGTCGCAAACATTTTTCACTTTTATGATCGTGTTTAAGACGGACCCTGGGAACTAAATCTTAAGGCTCTGGCTTAGGTCTTTCGACTCTCCCTACTGACCGGGAGGCACGAGTTCATTGCTGGTTTTTAAGCCAGAAATAGGCGCTCACTAGCGTCTACTATGGGCTGCTGTCGAGCCCCCGGTGATTGCTGCCCAAACTCGTCACCTTGGCATTCACCATTTACCATCAATTCGGCACAATGCGTTTTCCGCTTGGAGAGTAAGGGGACTTTGGGCGCTCTCCGCGGTCCGTGATGATTATAAACCACGTCTACTAAGGACGATGGCATCATGATGGTGTACGCTGAAGGTCGTCAAGTCAACAAACCTTGATTAGTTTTGAAACCTTCTAAGATCCTGAAGTTGACTTCAGGTTCTCCTAATGACGCGATGAGATTATAACAGACATCGTATAAAACCATTCATTCATTCATTCAGCCATTCCTAGACCGGAACTGAATTAAATGAACTGAGATTGTGTATCACATGGGTCGCCAACTCCCACCTCTTCCAGGGCTTTCCAAAGTTATACAAATGCTAGCCAGGATGCTCTTGACTCCTGGACTTGAATGGCAAACGGTTATAATCGATTAGTGATATCCCAAGCCTAGGTCCTGTATAAGAGGCTCTTGATCCTTCAAGCTTCGTTACCCTAAAATAGGTTTTAGACTTATCGTCCCCTGTGCCGTGTCCCCCAAAACCTGCGGAATAGGCAAATACAATTTGATTACTAAACACATCAATACTATAAGTATTGTTGTTTCAGCCCGTTGACACCAATTACAAATATCGGCCTATTGCAAAGATTTCTATGGGGGTTATATCATAATCGCCACGCTTGGCAGACAAGTTGGTGATCGTATTTTGGTGTTATGGTACGCACAGGACGCTGCGGCCTATCCATTGGAAGCTTGTTAGTGAGCAGTGGCAATCCTTTATGAATAATACACAAAATGTGAATTATATTAGATTGCATCCTGAAAATCGATCCGGCGACCCACGATCACAAGTCTCAGGCTTGTACCACAGGACTACTTATGCTTTACTAAACACATTACTACACATAAAATTATCACCATATCCAACTTTGATAATGTTAGAAGAAAATTGAATTTTCTTACTGATTTTCCCGGGTTAATCTGGGATATTTTTTATGTATTAACTCTAGCTTTTAAAAACGTTTCTGAAGAAAAATATAGTTTTCCAAACTATAAGTGAAAAACATACCAAAATATATATCACTTAGATATAACTAGTCGATATTCAAACTGGTCACTCATAGAGCAGTTCTAATAAATCAAATTTAGGAAATCAACTAGTTAACACAAATACTTGAACTATACTCAAGCGACTATAAGCCGACGAAATTTATTCGGAGCCTCATCTAGCAAAAGCTTATAAATCCGCTCGGTCGAGGAAACTTAGGCAAATTATTTCGCTCGATTGTACTGCGAGTTAATTATAATTCTACATAAGTATCATAAGAGATTTATACACAGACTATATAGGATTTTACTGGTTGAACATCTTTGATAACAATATTTTAGAGAAAATTTTAATATTACAATTTGAAATGCCATGATAACGTTTAATAAGAGAGATACTAATTCTTCACTTATCTTATACTTGTGTTCGTCATGACAAGAGCCCAAGAAATTGAGGTCTATTGTAATACCATTCTTTAACTTAACACCACTTAATATGACCTTTCACAAATATATCTAATAATTAGAGCAACTAATTCTCCAGCTTTATATTCACTTATAAATCCTTCACTTTTAAGGCTTTTTTAAATTGTTTAATAAACTATATTACATTTTATTTTGGACGTATTAAACCAATGTATTATAAATATTTAATGGAATCGGACGTTATTTTGCGAAAGTCCATCCTAAGTAAGAAAAGGACCAATATTTTGCTACTTCCGCACATGCAGTGGTAGTCGTGCAACAAAGTGCACCGCCCGCCAGCCCGTTGATAAATGCACATGCGGCAAACAATGTGTGACTCTGTGTGTAGCACAAATCGGTGTAACATAACTCCTGAAGATGCCCCGTGGAGGGTTGAAACACGTGTTGAGTGATTTAACGGTGGCAGTTGTGTGATTCGTATTGTTTGCCGCATGCGCATTTATTAACGTGCTGGCGGGCGGTGCACTTTGTCGAACGACTACCACTGCATGTGCGGAAGTGGCTAAATATTGGTCCTTTTCTTACAATGTATTATAAACTCTAACACAGTTGCATACAAGAGTAACTAATTTTAGAAAGAATGGTTTATGTTTATCTTTGTTTTCAGTGTATTATTAAGTATTACGTAATTATGTATTATAATTAAAGGCACCGATATTTTGTTGATATGCATGTGCGGATTTTGCCCGTTGGCATGTACTGCGATATCTTTGCAGTAACTAATCTAATTAGTTGCAAAGTTTGGGAACACATAAAAGCCTCAGCTCTAACCGTTTCACATTTTTAACCGCCTCCATTCTTGGAGTCTCTAATTCTCCTTTATCTCTTTCACAATTTCTGTTACTACATCTTCTTTCATTCATCAAATTTTCTTTTGATATCTTCCTTTCATTAACATTCCTTCACAGACACATCATCTCACTTCCTTCGTCTCTTTGTCGTGTATTTCTGACGCTGTGCGGTTTTACTTTTCAAGGCCTCTTTCTGACCTTCGAACGTTACAATGTTACTGTCTCAAGTCTTAACAAAGAAAAAGATCGATTGTCGCGAATAAATGTTGAAATCCAATGCGCGATCTCGCGGATATTACAACCTTTGGCTAGATTTACAATCTAAAAATTATTGTGTAAACTTTACAGCTTTGTGTAACACTGCATTAGATCCATATACGTTACTATCTATTTCGTATTTCGTTGTATTTTTTCTTATTGAAATTAATATTTATAATTTCCCTTATTTCTTTATAAGAGGCATTAATCTCTATTTAAAAATTTTCAAAACTTTATTTTAACATTTGCGTTGAAATTGTACCTATTTCATTGTAATTCTTTCGCACCCTTGATGACTTTTTGTTACTATTTTATCTACAGTTGTTATACTATTTCTTTCCGTAATATATATTATTAAATATAATTTTTAGTCCATTACTGACAACCATATTTTATACATTCCAGCAGGAAACATAAAATCGAGTCATTTGACCCGCTATGATAGAAATAGGTACCTGGTAAAATTAATGTTAATCTTAGTGTTGTCTTCAAAACCAGCCCTACATATATTTATATATATATATATATATATATATATATATATATAAAACCTCTTTAGTTGTACTATTGTACAACAAAAGAGGTTTTATATAAATATTACGTAAAACATTCTATTTTCAAAAAAAGTTTTCGCCGATGTGATATTAAAATCCCCTCGCAATCATTAAATAATTTTATAGGAAATAATTTTCCTTTATAAGTTGGCTGTTTGAAATGTATACGTAAAATTTTGGCGGGAAATCAAAGGACTGCTCCGAAACAAATATGGCCGCCACTTCATTGACTCGAGCGCGTATTAATTACATTCTTTGTTAAACGATCCCGTATTCTGTGTAGAATTTTGTTTCAATATTTTACACAATGGAATATAGCTTTTCCTTTGTATTACGTTATTTCATATTTCAAATTTAATTTTTTTTTTCAATGTGGCTGCTTCCTTTAGTCCAAACCATTGATTCGGAATCTGTGGTTTATTGCTGTCTAAGTCGGTTTTTTCCGTTGCTTGATGCATTTCAACTTGAGCTCCTGCGATATTATTACAAGGTTTGGAACTGGCATCTCTGTTCCTCTTCACAAAGTCGTCGCCGGCATCCAGTCATCCGAGTACCTTCATAAGGTCGTGTATCCACCGTGTTGGTGAACTTCCTGTACTGCTTATGCCAATCTATGGTCTTTACTCAAGAACTTTAAGGCTCTAGCGGCCATCTGTTCTGCTAGCCGTGTGTCCTATCTACCTGTTGGTCATTTAAGTAGTCTATGGATGCACTCACGTATATATATACAAAGGATTTATGGTAAATAAAATTCCAAATAATTGCAGCGCTCTTTATTTTTAGATTTCCCACACAGTGATGAGTTGGTTGTCCATGGTAAAATGTGTCAGCACCATATTTCGAAGGTATCGATTTTCTGTCCATTGGATTAGACTGCACGACTAGAAACACAATAACATATAACATAGCTCGCTTGCGAGAAGGGCATCTTATTAATAGATTTAACGTAATTAAATAAATGTATATGTTATTTTATAATTTATAAAGTAAGCGGTTCTCGTAACGAACAAGTGTTTGTGCGTTCAAAAAATATAGTTTAGTGTTTCAGTTAGGAAATAGTTTAAAAAGAAACTAACATAACAGCTTAGTAAACACTGACATGCAAAAACTTGAGCGAAAAAAAATCGGAAATATTTAACGTAAATGTAAAACAAAGGCGCGGACTCTAACGACTGACGTCTGTAAAATATAGATCCTAATAATAAAAAAAAAAACTTTATAAATTAATTACAACACAATTTAAAAACAAAAAGTTTTAATTAAACCTTTGTAGAATTACAGATGTTTAATTCAACACTCAATTAACTTTTGTATAAGACAGTTGGAATAACAAATCTGACATACATTCGTTGAAAGCGTTTTGTAACAAGTAAAAATATAGTTACAGGTTAAGCTCTGCGTATAAAATATTAAACAGTAGCTTTTTATTCAGTTTCAGTTCATTTACGTAAATCTAACAATGAGACGGGATTTCAAAGACTTTTTGAACATTTATTCTCTTAACGAGAGCTTTAGCAAGTTTCGCACGCTGACCGAATAAAGTTCGCTTACCAAAATCTTGAAGTCTATCTGGGCCAGTGCAGTCCATTGTTGGACTTGATGTCGCCAGGCGATAGAAATGAGATCGAGTCGCTTGTATTTTAATATCAAATATTATTCTAATTAAAAGTAGTTGGGAGTTGGTCCTTCGAGACAGATAAATATATGTTATTTGACTATTTGCCAAGTGATATAGGTATAATAAACGCTGTTAACGGAAATTCATTCTCTATGGTTTCAGAAGCTATATGTACAGACGTAACTAACATCTATTACAATTACATTCAAATTACACTTACACTAAAAGATGATTGAAATGTAAAATACAGCAAATTTTTGGATCTTGAACAACTGTTTCATTATCACACCAGTCAATAGACGCTCACTGCAAGGTACAGGCGACTTTAAGTATGTCGACGATCTACCTAGAAGGGGGGGGGGGGGTGCTACCCACGCCACGTCTACCCACTAATGGTAGCCAATCGAGAACCTTTCGGCACGTTGCACGAGATGTGCGCCACCAACTGCCATTTCAGATAAGCGTCAGTAATCTTGGTACTTATGCGGATCTCCATATTTCTAATTTAGCAAAAAATCCAAGCATAGCCCTCTCCATCTCCTCTTCGAAATATTTATGGCAAGCATATGCTAGCAGTAGGCGTCGATTAAAATGATGACGATGATTTACAATTTCACCGGGTTTAAGGTGATGAAGATAATTTAGAAACCTCACTGCAACTAAACGCCAGAACTGTTTGGATTGTGATAATCATCAATATGATTATGTCAGCCGAAAGACACCCACTACAAGCCTTCCCCAATTATCGGTGTGATGATCTGCGTTGAGGTGATGAAAGGATGACCTGTGGTTTGTGAATATGAATAAACTTAAGTTTAATGTTTATTATTAAGGTATCAACTGTCTGTTTTGTTGCAGGTACGTTAACTTAAGACAAAGCGTAACTAGCGTGTTTGTTTTGGTAAGTATTCTGTTGTATTTAAATTTTATTATCAAATTAAGCGTTGCAACTTGCACAGAGCTTTTTGACATACATTCTTGCATTAGCATACTTTTGTACGAGGAGGTATATATGAAATATTAATTAGTGTACTGTTTGTCACTTGTTTTATTTTCAAATGAATGCGAAATGTTTTTTTTTTAACAAAACAGTTGTAAACGTGCCAGTGACCCGGCTATCTCTTCGCCCGTTCAAAGTAAAATGAATTTTAAATTTTATATGCTAAAAGTCATGTATCCATGCCAAATGTTGTGCTACGCTGAAGTCACGTAAGATGTATAGTAAGTTATGTTCAATACAAGCGGCGGAAGGGAGAAAATTTTGAAAATGTTTACGATCTCTGAAATTGTTGCGTCGGAATGAAATAGATGAATCAAATGCTACTAGAATGATATACTTTGTTTCACGAGATGAAATTTTTATTAAAAATTCCTTTACTGAAATATGAAATGCAATTGCAATGATGCCAATTCAACTTTCAGAAATAAATACTTTTGAAGAAACCTTTTCATAAATGATGATCGGTATTAGATATTAAAGCCTTATATGGGTTAATACATAACTTATATATTAACAAATGTATATATGTAAATATGTATATACATTAACAAAACCTGTATAAATTGATCACGCTAAAAAGTAACATTATTTTTTTTTCTATTAAAATACGACTGTACAATAATTACTAGTAAAAGGGTACAGGGATATAGTAATAAATATTTAACAATCGTTACATCCTAGCTAAAGATATCTATGGGGGATATACCATAATCGCCACGATCGTCAGGCGGATTTGCGATTGCACTGGAATATTATGGTAGGCATTTTCCTGCACATCCTCTAGAAACTTATTTGTGTACGATACCCATCCCATATAATTAAGGCACAAAATGTGAATTATATAACATTGTATCCCGGGAATCGAACCAGAGATCTACGATCATAAATCTCAGTCCACTGGGCTATCACTGCTCAACAATGTTTAAATAATTTTTTTTTAAATTATAATTTAAAGAATTCCGAATTAAGAAGGCACCTTTTCATACTATTTTTTCATTTGACAGAGTAACAAGAAATTTATTTTTAGATTACATACATCCATACATTAACTGACACCAAATCAGCTGTACTTTCACCTCTATAAAGCCTTCCGAACACGGTATATAAAAATTAAAATTACGTAAGTTACACCATAAAGACTGATGTACCGGGCATAAGGCTTTCATATGGAGTCATTAATTTTACTTCCATCAAACACGGAAGGAAAACGACATTAATTTAAACATAATTTCACTTTTTATACTAAAAAGCAACAAGCTTTAAGATTAATGATAAAAATAATTAATAGACAAACAAAGAGTACTTTGATGTTGTGAATTTTTTACTTACGATATATTTGGCGGGTTGAAATCACAAGAGTTCTTTTTTTTTAATTATAAATATTTTTTTCCTAGTCGCAATTTATAACTGACCTCTTTTAAATATCGAAGAGACATATTGGGACACAGATAAAAATAATCTTATTTGTTTTGTCGTGTTTATTAGTGCACAATTGTAATGAAATTAATTAAATTTAATTGCTTTTAATCCACGAAATTTACGACTATACAATCATATTTTATTTATAAAATAAAATATGTGTGAGCCTCTCTGTGTTTGGCACTAATCGCTGTAACATTACTCCTGAAGATGCCCCGTGGAGGGGTGAAACACGCGTTGAGTGTTTTAACGGTGGTAGTTGTGTAATTCGCATTGTTTGCCGCTTGCGCATTTATCAGCGGACTGGCGGGCGGTGCACTTTATTGCATATATTGGTCCTTTTCATACTTAGGATGGGCTTCCCCAAAATAACGCCTGATTCTATTTAATAAACTGTGATAATATGACCAGTGGTCTAGGAACGAAGATGAGGGAAGGAAGGTGATCACGGGAGACGATATGAAGGAAATTGTAATATAAGAGATCGTAAGGTATGAAAGGAGGCAGTGAAATAAATTATAAAATATTTATCCGAGTTGTAACATTCGTACTCCACATATAGAAGGGGTGAATGAGAGGTCTCCGAAAAGGGGACCATAAAAATACTGTAAATATCAACAATCAATAAATTGCAATGATTAAAAAATATATCTGGTGTACTTAATGTAAAATGTTAAAATGTAATATAAAAATGTTAATGGAATATCGCTTTAAGCTATATAATAGTTTGTAATGTTAACTTTTGTGAAGTTGTTGTAACACGCGCATACGGGGTTCTCTAGCTAAATTTGCTTAAAACGCATATATTAAATATGTGTAGTGTGTGTATTTTGTTTTGTTAAAAAATAAAAACATAATGGCGTCCTGCTGGCTGTGTTAGTTTAATCATTGTTTCAACAATGGACGTGCGGTGTCCGCGTCGTGCCAAAACTAACCTCACTTTTTTTACAAACGTCACGCGTGTTTTTTGGCGGTTTTTCGGCGCCTGAGCTTCTTTCTTGTTTATCTTCCGCGGTTATTGATATTGAATTTTTAAAATTCATATTACGTAATGGCGAAAATCATTAATTTACTATTTAATTTTGTTTGAATATATCTTGTCACCAGGAAGAACTTGCTAAATTGTCGCTAATGTTAATGCAGTTCCTTTTCTATTATATATCGTCTAATAAACACGGCTATATATATTCAAGGAGATTATTCAAGCTAAATAATAGTCGCATGTAAATTTGAGAGTGATGCTAGAAAATATTATATGCTGGATAGGCACTGCCATTTGTGGGCTTTTGTAATTTTATAAAATCCATTCTTGGTATTAAATATACTAAAAAATACATTCCAGTAAAGTTTTATAGCTATACGAGCAATAATCCGAAACAGATCTTTTTTAAGTAACCCTTCTCACGACCTTTCTAGTGGGATTTTGATATTGTTACGTACGGGGTCTAACTTGAAATGAAACACCACTTGTTCTCGAACAGTCCTTTATTCACAAATCAGATGGTCACCCTACTTTAACACAGAGTATACTTTCGATTAGGCCAAACAAATCGCTCTAGAAATGACTGTCCAAATAACTTGCCAAATGGTCACTTTGTATCACTGATCGTAGATCTTAATCTTATAAGTAGAAAAACAACACTGAACTGTCGTTATAGCGAGTACAATTATTTATACTACGGATAAGGTTCTAGTAAGTTCGAGATAGTATTGTGTAGAATATCCGAGAACTGTACCCAAAAATTATAAATAACTTCGAGGTCACGCGTGTTCTTGATCCTAGGATTCGGTGTTTATTGTTTCCAGGATTATGTAGCTCGTTCGTAACAATATGTTCGTTCTTAGCTTACCTATAACTAACAAAAGACATCGTCGTTTCATTCCATAGATACCCATAGCAGAGCATAAGCCTCCCCCCAAAGTATCTATGGGGGGATGTATCATAATCGCCACCCTTGGCAGGCGGGTTGGCGATCACAATGTGGTATTATGGCAGGAGGTCTCTGCTGTCCAACCTGTGAAAACATTTTCTAGAAGCAGTGATAATTCAACATAAATATTGGACAAAGTGTAAATTTAAAAACAAAGGCATATTAATGTCTGTAGAAAATATTGTAATGTCTCTACTTGAGGTTTTTGACAGACCCCACGAATCTAGTTCCTGTAAAGACCTTTGGGCTATGTATAAGGCTGTGCATATCTAAATGCCAACATGCAAACCGTATTTTTTCATGGCAAAATCAAAAGACATACTTTTTTTCTTTAAGCTATTACCAATGCTTTGTAAGAACCGGAAAAGCTAGGTAATTTTTTTACTGCATTTTCTTGCTTAAGTCCACCGCTGCAGGTTCTTTTAAGAAGTCTTCCTTTTCAAGAGCCGTTGAAACGTGACTGCAGTGTTTCCTCGCTGTAAGTATGCACTAAGTATAAGACCTATTTCCCTCTTTCAATACGTCAGCACAAAGAGGTTTTATTATGCTCTTTTTGTTATTTTTTTTCGCTCCGTAATAAAGACTTGTTTTAACACGGGTTGTTAAATGGAGTGTTTTATTTATTTGCCTTCAATCAAATATGTTATTCTAGCGGATTCTTATTAATTTATATGAATTGAATTCTATCATTAAACTTTATAAAAGTTCTATGTTTATTGAAAACATTTCGTAACAATCTTTTTGTAAATGATTTACATGATTTCATTTGTATCGATACGTGCAAAACTCGAGGATGCCTCTATTATTCCTGAAATATAAGAAATTTGCTGGTCTCTATTATTTTACGGTATCTGGTATCTATTATTTTACGTAGTAATGTAAGTTATGTCTCCTTATACTTGAGAAACGCATTGTAATGTTCCGTATTTTTAATGTCACTTGTAATTATTGGTTGTGTTATTTATTTTTTTGGAAATCTTGTATAATTTCGCATCGGAATTTTGAGAATTTTAATACGAAATTATATGTAAAATTATTTAATACTCGCCCACAAAGAGACGATGTTATGTTATATTAAATCTAGAGATTCGCGAGTTGCGGAGAGATCTACGTCATTGCTCAGTTATTTTTTATTTACTTACAGATAATCAAAAAAAATATATAAATGTAGATTTTAAGACAGAAATATTTTTTGGGGGTTTTCCGATATTTGGTTTATATTATTTTAGTTATTATAATACATTTTAAATTCGTCCCACATATGCATACTGCCTTAAAACTCTAAATAAATGCTAATTTAATTAGGCATATCACCATATATTTTTTTTAAAATTTAACGTTGACATGCGTTATTATTGCAGAATTAATAAAATAATTTATTTTTATGTATATGTCCCTATATTATCTATATCATTAGTGAGTACAGAAGATCTTATATACTGCATAATAAAAAAAAATATTATAAGAATAATTTTATTCGCATCTCCGTTTCAATTTGATTTATATTTATTATATTAAATTATTCAAATTGGTTACAGTTATACCTTTCCTTCGTTCTTTGTTATAAATCAGGTATATTCAATTCAATCCTGTTAACCAAATTTATTAAATTTGCTAATAAGCGGATTTTGATACAATAATTTATTTTGTATTTTGATATTTAATAAACTAAAGCGATTTTATATTCGTACATATGTTTTATGGTAAACTAAACTATAACAATAAAATGCTCAACGAAGCGTTAATAAAGTAAGGGCACAGATAACTAAAAATTTGTTTTGAAACTCATACAAACAGTATCGGTCTCGTCACCTTTCCGCTCTCTCGGTTAATGAAAAGAGCGCTTTATGACTAGGCCATAGGCTAGAGCCGGTTGGCAGAGCGAACGGCAGTACGCCGCGCGCCTTTGCCGCGAGTTGTTGTGTAAAAAAAAATAAGTGTCAAATTTTGGCTCCAAATGTGTTCATAAAAAGAATAAAGTGTGTTTGTTTATTTCTCGGAAATGTCGAAAAGTTTTTATTATGTAAGAGATATTCTAAGTGAAATGCTATTGTGCAAATGTTTACCAACAATTTCGTGACTGAGTCGGATCGTGTATTAATATTACAATTCATTATTAGACGTGATTTTAAATGAATTTCGCGTATTGAACGTGACAGTTCGACGATTAAATATTATTGCTCTAAATTAAATTTGGAATTTGTGATATTGCGATACCATTGGAATTGTACATTCGAATTATCTATTTGAAACTTCGAGAACTGAAGGTAAAGTTTATGACTGGCTGAAATCGCTTTTAAGTATAGTAATTTTAAAATAATAAAAATATCTATTTAAAATATATTTATTTAAAATATATATAAACTTTTTATTAATATTTGGAACTAATATTTTTCTTCAAACCGCATCGGATACTTTTAATTACAAAATATTTGATGCTACAATGAACTTGAAAATAAAAATTACTTAGGCCATTACAGTTAGCATCGCTTCCATTTCTTTTCTTAAATTGTTTGACTTTAAAATTTTAAATCTCTTAAATATGATATAAAAATTTCTAAATTTTACTTTAACGAGGAGAATTTAAAATATTTATTTAATCTCATGGTGATAATTTAAACGAATTGTTGATACTATTCAAGTAACGAATTATTTTAATGTTGTTAAAGCGTGTACTATTTCTATGTAAAATTGTGACCTTGTACAACTTCGACATTTGATTTTTTTTGTTTATTTAAATGCCCTAAGCGGTATATATTATATTCCATAAATGTGGAAAGATAAACATTAGCAGCAGTGTCCATAGTGACACAAACTGCTAAATAATGGCTAGAGCGATAGCAAAACAGTTTTCTTTAGTTCTACTCGTATTATTATATTTTTAAATAGCTTAATATTTGTAAATAAGAACTAATATATGTATGCCATAAAAATAAACTTAGTATATTTATGAATAAATACTATTTTGAATTTAGATACGGGTTTACTGATTACTTCTATAAACCAAAGATATCACCATCTTACGTTGGAGTTTATTAAGCCAGTTCTTGGAGTGGTAGTAGGCAGCTGTAAATGATTAAGTCTAGTTGGTATTATCAACGAGTGGTAGCCTGAGCCGAGGTCCCGTCGTGGGGCCCTTGGAGCATAGTCACTCCTTGGAGGCGGACGAAGACTTTCCAATCCAGTAGAATAGTAGTACGGAGCCTATGACCTTCACTATCTTGAAAAGGGTTTTAGGCTAGGAGCAGTGCTGCCTGAAATTTGAAAATTAGAAGGCAGCAGTGAGTCCGATCCTAAAAAAAAACTTTATGAAAGAATACTGGCAACTTTCGATATTTACTTTTACATATCAATACTGTTTGAAATGTCATATTGTGGCTAAAAAGTCGGTTTCTTTAAAAAGGTTAAAGACCTTTTGACAATCAGTTTGATGGTAGATCTGTTATACCCGGCATTCTAAAGAAGAATTAACTGTTTCTGCCGTAAAACAGTAACGTCATTGTTTTCGGGTTGGATAGACGCTATAGTAATTTTATTAACTATTTTAACGTACAATTTTAGCTTTTATATTTCAAGATGTTAACCACAAAAATATGACGTAGATCTAAGAATTGCTCGTCTGAAGTGGCAGTTGGCCAGTGGGCCGAAAGTTTCTGAAATGGCTCCCACTAGATGGACCGATGATATACTTAAAGTTGCGGGGGCGATCTTTGGGGGGGCTATACCTTGGAGTAAGCGTCTTTTCGGCTGAAAAAAAGAAAAATCTCGAAGATGGCATAGTCCTGAATTGACTGAATTTCAATAAAGTCTCAATGCTGCTCAGAGATAAATAGTTAATGTGGCAACATAAACATTAACAGATGTGCTCATAGAACTCAAAGTCAAATATAGCACTAAAATAGCTGCAAGTATTTATTAATTTGTGAAAACCATAAAAATAACTAAACTTAATCTGTATTATCGATAACATATTATTAAAGTTAATTTTGAATATCGAAGAAATATCCATTTAAAAAAAAAGAACACAGACAATTTTTAATGTTTACTTTTCATTGCAATAATATCTAAAAGTTCATACTAAATTTGTTTTAAAAAGTTTTTTGATAATTATTCGCACGTTTGGTTTTATTGTATGTAGGTTATATAAAGCTTTCTAAAAAACTACTATCACCTATTTCCGAATGAAGAAATGTAATTGTCTTCAGTCTAGAGAGACGCTGTCGTTAAATTTGTTAGCATGTTAAAATGTACTTTTTTACGTGTTAAACACAAAAATGACGTTAGAATTCTAACTTGATTTTAATTAAAAGATAAATTTAAAAATTTTTCGTTACATAAAACATAATTTTAACAAAAACTATTTTCTTTTGAATATTAAGGATATTTTGACGTGAAAAATTTTGGCCACCGTTTTAATAAAATCGAATAAAACTCAGTATCATAGTATTATTTAAGGCAACCATTTTTAACAAGACACAAACCTGTTTAAAACAGGTTTTTATATCACGTTGTACCTAGGTTAAAACACGTCTAATGATAATTTGTACGGTTAATTAAACATTTCGCCGCACCTTTACAGATTATACCCGCATGTCTTGACATTACACGTTTTGGATTTTTAATCTGTAAATTTTAAAACTTTACTGGCTTTAAAACTCCGGGGATATGTGGACGGCTGTTTCTATTGTGGAATCGAAAATTGAACTAAAATGATTTTTCTTACGAAACTATTGCAGTATTGAGGCAATTTTTTTATTATTTCGTTTTCAATCCAAGCCAATATAGTTTCTTTTGTACATTTGAAATTCGAAGTCCAAAGTTCACTGCACATACGAAATTTAATTAAAAGTTATGAAAGGATATTTAGAGAATACATATCTTTAGTTCTATGCCGTCTTAAAACTCACATGTACTAAACTGGTTTGAATGTTAAACCTTAACCTAAATTAAAAAGTTACAGACAAAAGAGAGGTCATATCACAAACGATACGAATAACGATTCTACGCTATCTGTGGCTGATAATCTGTTACTATATATAAGTAAATTCACAATTTAATACGTTTATATATGATCTGTTGTGTTCCACAGACTATAAATATTATAACGCGGGAGTTTGTATTATTATTCAATAATTCTTATTATAATGCTCATGGTCAACCAGAGAACAATGGAGAGGTGTACGTTCAGACGACCCACATAATTCTGTTCTACCTTCAAATAGTAAAGTATCTTGAATATCCAGAAAAATTCCCCAAGAATATTTTGTTATTGTAAAAAAATACTGATTTTTATACGGTTTTATTTAGTTCGACCCGTACGGAATTTGTTTATTTGGGTCAAAATTAGAAATTGATATTTAAGCACCTTCCCGTTGTCTGATTGATCTGAAATTAGGTACACACATTTAATTTAGACGACAATACAATATATGAAATTAGGTACACACATTTAATTTAGATGACAATATATATATAAAATCAATAACATTATAAATCTAAGATGGCAGCCGATACAAAATGGCGTATTACATATTTTTCCTTAACCCCCTCAATATGGGTATCAAATGAAAGGGCTACACTAGTAAAACACGATAATTATGTCAAAATTAAAAATTCAAGATGGACGCCGTTCCAATATGGCGGACTAGGTACATATTTTTCCACAACCAACACATTATGGGTTTCAAAAAACCGTTTAACTTAAAAGTTTTTTAAATGTATTTATTATTTATGTAGTCGTTAACGAGAGAGTAAACTTCGAAGCGCATTAGTGTTATTATGTCGTAATTGTTTGCGTGTCTCTATTTGCAATGCCGGTATTGGCACCTCTATGATCATCTGACATGATAACATCTTAAACCAGGGGTATCAAACTCGCGGCCCGAAATGAATATTTTTGCGCTCCAGTCTTTCCGACGCAGTGACAATAAAATAGAAATGTGAAATTGAAACGAAATTAGTATATAAAATTTTAATATACTTTACTTATAAGCTATAGGGATCATTTTAAATTTTAGGCGATAATGTAAAATATAATTGAATTAGGTCGAAGTAATGGCAGCCATTTAAGTTTGTCCCAAAATGTCAAAGATTAAGACGTTAACAATAATTTAACTTTATATTTAGTTAATTACAATATTACAATCAAAATGAGGGAAATTATAAGGACCGACGATATAGTAAAGATCTTAGAAAGTCCATGAACGTGGACTGGTCATTGCAGCGATCTTTATGGAGACCAATGCCTTGCAGTGAGCGTTCATCGGCTGAAAAGAAGTCAAAATTAAAAAAAAATGTATATTGATTTTTTCGCGGCCCAGATAAGTGTTATTTGACCGAAAATAACTCTTGAGTTTGACACCCCTGCCATAAACAGTTTTCCCTTTAGATGATTACGTCTAACTTATGTAATATGGTCAGCTGATGGGTGACCGTTTGTATTTTTAATTTCAGTTACGTGAGCCAGTTCAAACTGTTGATTGTCGTGATATATATTTGTTGATATGTGTTGTTTTGTAACACACCTTTTTTATTTACGTCATATGTTTGACGGATGTTTTATTTTACGACGATTATTTTTGTTTCAGATATATATCCCTGCAATTTACATAAATGATTAGTTTATAGGTTAAAGTTTAAAATGGAGTATGTATAGCTCATTTGACATGAAAAAAATTTAAAGCCTTTATACCTTACGAACTCGAACGACAGCATTCGAGTGAAAGGTTAGCTTTGAAGCTAGTTTAAGATATAAACATTTATTGCATTCAGGTCATATCTAATTGCCTGCATAATAACCCATTGGCGGATTATGTAGAAATGTGCTTATTGGATCATCTTATATAGGTGATTCTTTATGGGTGTTAAAACTTTAATAGAACTCACTTATAAAATTATACATGGCATACCCCATCCAAAAGTCAATAGTTACAGAAGTGATAAATTACGTAATGATTGCAATAAAAATAATTTTTCAAAATTCGAATTATGACATGTTAATATTAAATATTGTTTACTATCTGTTCGTCCAAACTTTGTACTATAGAAGTTGTTGGCATAACCAATTTAAAAAAAAATGATTGTTAGTGCATTTCAGAGTGACCAGTATATATAGGACGTTTGAAAATCAACCTGTAGTTCTAAGATAGAGATCGTAATAACTTATTACGTAAAGAGTAAAGATTAGTTAGGAATTATATCACCTGACATAATGCTTGCAATCTGTTAGACGCAGGGTACCAGCGCTGGTGGAATGCCGACTCGATGTCGTTTATTTTTTAATTTCATAATTTATATTTATTTAATCACCAGTGTTAATGATTTGTTTTAAATTAAATAAAGAGTTTATAAGCAATAATTCTAATTGTATGATTTAAGCGTTTTATTTTTGCTTTTTAAATACGATAAATCAATTATTAGTCCATGTAAGATTATTAACGGTGATGATTTGTTTACAAGTGTTGAATGTCAGAATAGCACAATTTTTTTAAAAATTAGTATCAGTTTGAGCACGCCTATATTGCCAACCTTTAAGTTATGTTTACAATCGCATTCTGATTTCAAAATAGCTGACATATAACTCATACGTTTATCTTGTATTATCACTTAAATAATAATAAATATGTTTTATTTTTCTAACAACAAAACAATGATAAATATATTTAATGGAATCAGGCGTTACCTTGCGGAAGTCCATCCTAAGTAAGAAAAGGACCAATATTTAGCCACTAATCTCTCTCTGACAGACTGTGTTTGGCACTAATCGGTGTAACATAATTCCTGAAGATGCCCCGTGGAGGGGTGAAACACGTGTTGAGTGGTTTGGCGGTGGCGGTTGTGCGATTCGCATTGTTAGCCGCATACGCATTTATCAGCGGGCTGGCGGGCGGTGCATTTTATTGCACGACTACCACTGCATGTGCGGAAGTGGCTAAATATTGGTCCTTTTCTTACTTAATGATAAATATATTTAACAAAAACGTGAGAGCAACATCTATCTACCTGTCGTACAGATTTACGTAGTAGTAACATTTTGAATAGGGATAAACAATTTTTAAAAGGTGTAGTCAATTCTAGGTATGAATAACTAATATTCCAACAAATCAATAATTAAAGTTTGTAATGATCTTACCTTCGATTTTAACAATAAATGATACAATGATGATATTATATAAACAACTAGATGACCCGGCCACGCGTTGCTGTGAAAATTTAAAAAGTGGAAATAATTGAATTATACGGTATTTCGTTCACTACAAAATAAATTTAATTAATTTTATAGCGTCAACAACACGTGGTAATTATGCTGTTAAAATGTAGCTTATATGAGACGTTCGTAGATTTACCATAGCAGCGCCATCTATTGATTACTTACTCAACCCAGTCGAAAGGTATCGACATCTGTTAGAAGCATTTGGAGTTAACAGATAATTGTGACTGTCAAATAATAACAGACAATAATTAGCAATAAATTAAAATTGCGACTATAATTTGAGATTTAAACTATCCTATCTCTCAAGTTAGATAGAACTGCACATGGTGTGCGAATTTTATTATAATCGGTTAAGTGGTTTAGAAGTCCATTGAGTATAAACATTGTGACACGAGATTTATATATATTAAGATAAGATATTAGGTGAATGTAATGCGTCGTATCAATATCCGATTGTAATATAAAACACTTCCATCACAAAGCGAACGAGACGCGCTTAGTGTTGCTACATGAAGCAGTATTTCTTTTTCCGTCGGGTATAGTCGACGCTTTTCCTGCAATTGTTAAAAAATATAGTCCCACATCTGTTAACCCTTAAATGCATGACTTTTATTTATTCTTTTCAAAAAATATTTATCTTGCAGATAAGTACACTAAAATGCAGGGAAAAAAAAAATATATAATATTTTTTATACTTACTTTTTTAAAAAAAAACTTATGTTGCAGATATACAACACTATTTTTTTCAATGACCCCCGCTATTGGGGGCCTCTCGTACCCCTATTTGTGGTGGGATAGGGACTTTATTAGCATTTAATTTATTCACTTAATTATTTTATTTTCATTCTCTTCTCTTTCATTCTTCACATAATCTTTCATTCTGTTCTTTTATACCACAATTCTGCTTTCTTTCCCTTTTGCTCTGTTTTACCATTCTTTCATCCTCTTTTCATTTTACATTTTCTTAATTTCTAGTTTTGTTGTATCACATTTTTATCTTTATCTTTATCACAGTTTAATATTATTTTATTTTTACATATCTTTTTTGTTTTTGTTTGTTGATGCCTAACTTTTATTTTTTTCTATTGCATATTGTTATACAACACTATGCATTTACTCTTAAGTCAAGTACTCATTTTACATTTAAATGGTATGTTACAGTTTTACATCATTATGCATTTAAGGGTTAGGTTTTTTAAACATTAAGCATTCTACAGGTTCCTATTAATACAGTACAACAATTAACGGAGTCTGGCTTCTGTAATCCGGCTGTACGGAGGTCCGATTTCAAACATGGTTTGAGATACACACTAAACTCAGTATTAATATGAAACCTCCGGAGGATTCTAAGTTGCAAGTTAACTAGGGAGGGGCGAATCGGGTCAAAGAGGAATCAGTGCAAAAATTACTTAAAATTTTTTATATTTTTTTTTTATTTCATATTCTTTATTGTACACGTTAAGATACATTTAATAAGTTTTACAATAGTATACAAAAAAGTACAATCGACGGTCTTATCACACAAGGCAATCTCTTGCAGACAACCATAGTATGGAAAAGGTAAAAGTACTAATAACGGGTAGTCTATGTGTACAAAAAATACATATTTACAAACAAACTAACATAAACATACATAGACATACATACATAGGTATATATCATATATACGGATAATAAATAAGGTTTAATATATATTACAAATATAATACAATAATAAATAAAAACATATAACTAACTTCGATCAGTACATATGGAATCAATAAATAATACGAATATGTCGTGTACGTATCTAGTATATTGCAGAGCGGGGATATGTTACGATTTGAAGGATTCAGTAGAGTTCAATATGTTCGAGTTATACTTCCCATGGTGATCACATGAAACACAATACAGGATTTTGTATTTTAATAGTTTAATAACTAATAATAAATATTTAACGGGCAAATAGACTTATGAAGTATAAGTATTTCGAATATTAGTTGACTAATTTTACTACAACGTTTTAATCACCATCATCATCATCAATGCAGCCGTAGAACGTCAACTGCTAAACATAACATCACCCAAAGTCTGTGACCCTGCGGTGGACTACAAAGTGGTGCATGTAAAAACTTGATGTCCCATATTTGCAAGTGTAAGAATCGGACTTTGAGCTAGAGTTAGGAAGAAGGGTGGAGAGTGACACCATCGACTCCCTAATGGGAGACAAATAGGGTTACCACATCTTTTTAAGTAATAAGGAAAAGATTACTAATTGTTATTTAGAACAAATAAAACATAGATATAATGTATAATACTAAAAGTGTGAGAGCCTTGAAATGAAACAAAATTGTAAAAACTTAGAATGTGTTAATAAAAGAAATAAAAAAAAAACAAAATTGAAACTGTACTGTGATTAACAAAAGGGCGCGGCGAAAGAAGGGTAGCGAGGTGTGAATGGAATGTAAATAAATGATAAGAGAATGAAATAGTGAAGAATGGAAGGAAAGTAATAGAGATTGTGAGGAACTGAACAGGAGAATGATAAGAAAATAAACTGATAAAAATTGAAAATTAAAAAGTCTCTGTCCTCAATATCGTAGCCGGTACGATAGGTCTCAAAAACGGGTCCGTAAAGAGTAGATAAATAAAAAAAGATAAATAAAAGATAAAGATAAAGATAAAAAAAAGATAAATAAAGATAAATAGTTCCAGTCGGAAGCACCTTGCATCTGTCTAGCTTGTTAACAGGTGTCCTAGGCTTCGCTTGCCGCTCCGTAACTCTCTTCTTTAAAATCATAAGGTCCTAGTAGCAAGTATAAATATAGTAATACAAGCAACAGATAGAATTAACCATGTCGAAAAGCATTTGTGTGTTATATAGAAAGTTCTAGAGCTTTTGCAAGTATATAGGACCGCTGAAGGAGTGTTCATAGTTAGGTTCTAGTAAGTCGGTCTTAGTAAGAAAGAAAAGGACCAATATTTAGCCACTTCCGCACATGCAGTGGTAGTCGTGCAACAAAGTGCACCGCCCGTCAGCCCGCTGATAAATGCGTATGCGGCAAACAATGCGAATCACACAACCGCCACTGCCAAATTACTCAACACGTGTTTCACCCCTCCACGGGGCATCTTCAGGAGCCATGTTACGCCGATTAGTGCCAAACACAGAGTCCATTAAATACCCTGTCTTAGATCATAGTACAAAGGATTTATTGTATAGATTGTTCAAAAATATAAAGCCTATAAATTAAGATTCGAATAGAATTAGGTTTTAATATATTACTAAACACTGTTATGTTTATATGGATTCCAGTTTTACTGTTAAATTTGATACGAGGCTCCTACGTGTTGGATGGTAGTAATAGACAGTTCGTTGAACCCACGCGTCGATTACACTTCTCAATTTCGCTATCGTTTGCTGTCGGATATAAAATTTATGTCTACCCGCAACATGTTTCAATGTTTTTTTTGAATTCATAAATCGAACGTCAAATTCTATACAGTACCCGGAGATAAATATTGCACATCGACCTATTGAAAGAAACAATCGGATAATTTCGTAAAGCACTATCTCTGTACCACACTACCTATGTGACGTTTTGTCGTTGTATTTCGTGCGACAGAGATAACGGTCAACGGAGCCGAAATTAGCCGATTGTTTCTCTCCAAAGGTCGATGTGCAATATTAATCGCCTGGTATTGTAGGTTGTATTATCTTTTGAAAACACGCAATTACAGCCATCTCTCCTTTGTCAAAAATCACATTCGATTGTATCCTAATTACTATGATTTTAATTAAATTATATTGCGACTGAAATATACGATGTGTATACCAAGTGTATTGAGCCATCAGTACCAGAGATAATTCACTAATCAAATAAACAGGCCCGGACTCAATTAAAGATCTGCGTCTTTCTCTAATTCTTATGCCCCCTATGTTACACACACACACGCACGCACGCACACACACATACATTTATGTGTGTATATATTAAAGCGAAAGGCTTAAACTAGTGTCAAGTCCACTTTTGAATAACCTCATATGAATCAAATTGTCCCTATGTGGGAGTCTGTTCCCACGTTGGGAAAATCTAATATATGTATTGCATCTACATATGTGTATATTTATATATATGAGTTAGATTTACCTGTGAAATGTGCACAAAAAGAAAATTATATTTTAATCAATACGAAATTTGATAATTATTTAGTTATTTATTTAATTGGTACAATTTTATGGTTTTTTATTGCGTGTTGAATTTAAGAGGAAATAGGGAAATTCGTAGACGAATAAAAGTGATGAAAAAATGGTCTCTGGGGCCTTGTCGTTCTGGGGTTCATATCATGGGTCGGCAAATGCAGCGTACGATATAGAAGGTAGACAGTCGACCTTGTAGAAGAAATAGATTCTGGAAATAGAACACCGAGTTGTGGATGAACTAGTGATGAAATCATGATGACAATTTAATTTTAAAATTTCAAATTTTTCAATTCCGAAAAATAATTTAGGTTTCAGTAAATAATGCAAGTAAAAAATAAGTTTCGAATTAATTCAAGATACAGGCTCTTGTTTGTCGGATCGTCTAGTTAATGATTACAGAAATATATTTTTTATTTTTCGATTTTCCAATTTATTTTTACTACTACTCTTTGTAAATAGTTTTCCGCAATCGTTTTCGCTCGGTTTTAAAGCGTAAAAGCTCTTGCTTCTGTACCGTCAACGTTAATCGCTTTGCAGGTGAAAAACGCAGCCGTTTTTAAACGACTTCTCTTTTTTTAATTTTTTTTTAATTTCATTTTTACATAAAAAATACACATTTTAAAAAAAATTACTGTCGATTTGTTTTTATGCAGTCTTCTTAACAGTGGTCGGACACGTGAAGCGATTTACGTAAAAATTATATCAAACGTATATATTAATATGGACATACCTTCGAGACTGCAATATTGAAATTCCGAAATTTCAATATTGCATTCCAGAAACTTGAAGCTTTTTAGATGACAGGTGAACGT
The DNA here is from genome assembly GCF_028537555.1 of Battus philenor. NCBI lineage: Eukaryota > Metazoa > Arthropoda > Insecta > Lepidoptera > Papilionidae > Battus > Battus philenor. Next base: position 13,795,075 of record NW_027181673.1, on the reverse strand, counting down.
CATTTTTATGTGACATATGTTTTTAATATCAGTATAAATAATCCTCATAAGAGACCTATAATATAGTAAAGTATATATAGTTTAAATTATGACCCATATAAAAGGCACATCCATGTTATGACTTTACAGTATAAGTACAGAAATCGTATTAAATTGTTATCAATTAATTTATATATCAGGCAATAACGAAAGTTGTAATGTTATTCGACCAAATATATAAGGAATTGGTAAATCACATACAAACTATATACAGTACCTGGCGATAAATATTGCACATAGACCTTTGAAAAGAGACAATCGGCTGATTTCGGCATCGTAGAGCGTTATCTCTGTCTCACGCAAATTATCCGATTGTCTCGTTCCAAAGATCGATGTTCAATATTCATCGACGGGTACTGTATATATATGTATATGTTTGTTATAGCTTATATAGTATTATTATCAAAATAAAGATTATAGTAAATATTAATAGGTTTCAATTTTATTTTAATTTATTTTTATATACCCGTCGTTAAGAGTGCTTTGTAACACCCATGCTTACGAATTATCGTCGGATTTGTCCGTAAACGCCCATCGCAAAGATATCTATGGGTATATACCATTGTCGCCTCGCTAGGCGAGCGGTTTGGCGATGGTAGTGTGGTATTATGGTACGCAGATGACACTGCTGCCCATCCTATAGAAATTTTTTATGAGCAGTCACAATCCTATGTAATTAATACACAAAATGTGGATTTATATAAAACTGTATATTAGGAATGTGAAGAAGAAAAAGTGTTAGTCCTTACGCTGGGCGACCACTGCTCACTGAGTAGCACTAAGGCATTGGTCCGATCTGACTGCTACTCAAATGGCATTTCCAAATTCTGATTAAGACATCTTTTTAAGTATTGGAGCTCGAGAGCTCCCAGCGAAGTCTCAGGTCTCTACCTACAATTTTACCGAATTGGTGTCATCATCATCATTGTAGCTGGATGGACCGAATGAGGAGATGAATGAAAGCAACACCTAGTCCAACGGTTTGCAGGTTGAAGTGACAGTGAAACGGCCTGGCCATACATAGCGCTCAGATTAAAGTCACTGGAACCTTAAGTTTGTGGAGAAAAGACCACGGATTAGCTGGCGCAGTGTAAGGAGTCTATCTACTCAGGTTTCGGGTCAGCCGGTGTTGTTCAACATTGTATCCGAACGTAACACTTTTTATTATTGTACTTGAGTGCGTGTATCGGAACGCACGGCGTCTTTCACCGGCTTCTGACAAAAGACGATATTTGCATCTACCATCAACGGACATTTTACAAGTGTAACATATTTGATTTCTTTACATTAAATATTTTCCTAAATGTGCTTGTTTTATATCGATAATCAACAGGTGTTATAATCTTAGATGTTAGATACAGTTTAAATTTCAATATTCATATATACCCGCATCCGTACAAGTGCTGTGAAAATCTAATCTCTCGTATATTCACGTATCTAAAACGATTGAAAATCGTCCACGTAAGGCAATAAAGGTCCGTAAGCCGCCACTGAATTTACGGCCACTATATTTATATCGGAGCGTAAACCTCTACCTCCCAACCCCCCACCCCTCCCCCCTCTCGGACCCCATCTCTAGGTTATACTATATTTAGAGTACACATCTTGTTTTATAACCTTATTTTACGTTGTAAACAATATGATGATATTTTACCGCTTCTAATCTAATAATTTTCCGTTTCTTGTCTCTTCGTGGTTTTGTCAATTTTTATTATTCTATTTATTTAATTTGTAGCTCACATTATGTCGTCATCAGCGGTGCATCGAAAAGTGGAATTCCTATTGTTTCTGAAGATGTCAATGCTGTTAGCCTTAAGGCTAAGTAAGAAAAAGACCAATATTTAGCCACTTCCGCACATGCAGTGGTAGTGCACTTTGTTGCGCGATAAATGCGCATGCGGCAAACAACGCGAATCACACAACCGTCACCGTCAAATCACTCAAAACGTGTTTCACCCCTCCACGGGGCATCTTCAGGAGTTATGTTACACCGATTAGTGTCAAATACAGCCTTAAGGCTTTTACAGCTTCATCGGTACTGAGTTCACGGAGCGGAAGGGTCCGTGAACTAGATTTAAAACTGGAAACTAAAAGCTGGTGGGGCGCCTACCAGTTGCACGGGGACGCTCGCACGTTGTTAAGGCTCTTCGCGGTAGAGCTTTGACGGGGTGTGTTGCTGGAGTGTGCTTGCGGGTTATGACGGCAGCGTGGACCACAGGCAGTGGAATTCCACAGAAATATAATTCCTTATATACATTAAAAGCGCTCTACAATAACTTTCGACTTGGTTGACGATTTTAATTGGTCGTACATTGTTTTCATATTTTTAAATCGGTATAAATATGGCCTAAGCTTGATGAATATATATATTCATACTTCGAACTTCGTGTTGTTATTACCTCTTTTTTATGGCCCCCGCTATTGGAGGCCTCTCGTATCCCTTATTAGTTGTGATCGGGGTCTTTGTTTACAATTAAGTTTTTTAGATTTTTCATCTCATTATTCTTCACTCACTAACATACTTCTCAATTTCTTTTATTCTTGCCTTATTTCCATTACAATATCTTTCATTCCTTCTTGCTTTCATCGCCTTACTTCCATCATATTACTCTTAGGTGGCTAGGTACATTTTTTTTATTCCTTATTTTATTATTTACATGTCCTATTTTTTTATCACAGTTTTCTTTGGGTTGTGCATCCTTAATACATTACTACACTTTTCTTATTCTATTTTTTCTATTATTAATTGACTAGTTATTTTATGTGCAGTTTATTAGATACCTACTTATCTATACTGTTTTGTTTCAATTAACAGTGTCACTCACCACCCTACGAGCAAACGATAGGAATGATGGGCGAAGGTTGTCGTCGCCCATCATTACGGCGATGCTCTCTAAATCTAATACCTCTAAGACCTATCTATCTAGGAATAATGCCACAAATTTAAACCCTATGTGTCGTAAATAAGATTCACCTCAACTTGATATTGTTGGTTTATTTTTATGCAAATTCCTAAGAGCTGACACAGTTGCTCAATGAAGCTAGACACATAACAATAATTATTTTATGTGAACGACCATGTTAAGGAAGTTGGAAGTCTTATTCCTACCGGTCTGCCTTCAGATCCTTCGCTGCGCTTACCTGTGTGAACAAAGAAGCCTTGCACTTGAAGAAACTTAGAAATATGTTTGCGGAACCCGTTTATGAAACTGATACAGAAATTTTGAAGGCACTCAAGAATGTTGTGATATATTAAATCCTTTATATTTTATCCTTTCGAATGTAATAACCACAATTCTCTCGCGATGGCGTACGTGACGTCATTTAAAGCAACCTTTAACGTTGCCTAAGTGAGATGAAGCGATTATATTCAAGTATATATATTTATACACGGTGGCCATGTAACAATAAAAAATACGGTAAAGGGGACTATCTTTATGCGTGTATATAAATGTATTGTATGCACAACGTTCATTGATATTCGGAATTAATAAGGGCCACAAATATACAGAACTCGATGATAAATATTGCACATAGACCTTTGGAAAGAAACAATCGGCTAATTTCGGCTTCGTAGAGCACTATCTCTTTCCCACACTACCTATATGATGTTTTGTCAGTCGTATTTCGTGTGACAGAGATAACGCTCAACGAAGCCGAAATTAGCCGATTGTCTCTTTCCAAAGGTCGATGTGCAATATTTATCGCCGGGAACTAAGTATATTTTTGTGTTTAGAAATCACATTGTATTTTAAATAAAACAACTAGCATGTTAATAGCCAAATAATTATATTAAAATAAACCCCATCGTGTGATGAATCGAAGTTAATTGGCAGTTTTAAAAAGGACCATGATGAACACCTATATCGTTGTTTCACTTATTTAGGGGGGGGGGGGGCAGTGTGATATTATGGCACGTAGATGAAGCTGCTGCCCATTCTATGGATCGATATAAGAATGTGTCCTGGGATTTGAACTCACGACAAGCGATCGCAAATCTCAGTTCTCTACCGTTGGGATATTTTTGTAAATACACTTTACTACATGTAAAATATGTCAATAAACTAATGTGACGTATTATCTTTTATTCTCACATGTCAAGGACAAACATAGCCTTTCTCAGCTTCATTTTGTTTTTCAAAATCTCACGTACCAAGAGAGACGTCACCAAAAGAGCCTATTACCTAAAATTATTGAAATATATTAAATTTGTTCGTAGTTTATCTAGATAATTTGTCAAAACCTTTAACCAAAATCCGTATACTTTCCAATCATAAACAGTAAACAATTAGCCGGGTATATGAAAACAATATTGTTTCAATGGCATTTCATTTATCTGAGGAATCTTCCATTTAACTGCGAACTTGAAATAACAAGCAAAAATCTTGTTAGCACGATAAAGTAGGTAAACAAACTGAGTGGGCTTTTATAAAAGTTATTACTCCAACGGTCTTTCTTATAATCATTGATAAGGTTTAAAAGAAAGTTAAAAGTAAAGTAAAGAGTGATAAGTTCTTGAACTTAGAAGTCAGTCAGAATTTAATTTTCTTTTTTGTTGTTTATGTTTTAAAATGGTTCAAATGTTATTTATTGAGTAGCATTTGCATGTATAAGGTTATTGGAATAAAAAATATCACGCACCGGCGTGTGACCTGCTCTACGAAAGGAATAGTCTAACTCTGATGACTTGGTCGGTAGACACCTCGCGCCGGCGCGAGACGCGGCGTGACAGTGAGAATCAAGCAGCTAAGTGGTGAATTCTGAAATGTCTATATTTCAACAATAAACAGGAGCGCTGATAGCATTTATTAAGATGTAAAAAAAAAATTTAATTAGCGACTTTTACGACTATTTATGACGAAAGTCCTCAATCCGGTTTGTAAGAACAAAAACACTTGTGTTATTATAAAAATTGTTTACTTGTACTCAAGGTTTGAAAAAAAAGTGAAAATCTTTAAAGCTTTTACATCTATTTCTAATCATCCTATATAAATTTATCACTCGGAAACGACAGACAGACCAATACCTTCGAACAGTACAAAATAGTAATTAATTTTAATATATATGCGAATTTGTAAAACGATTTTTCTTACTGTATTATCATTACGTGATTTATTATTACTAAAACTAGTGATCTAGCAGGGTGTAACATATATTAACTAATAGCAAAGGAGCAGTGGACTCGCCTCTTTAAATCTTTTACACCGATAACAAATCATCGTGTATATAGTATATATATTTTTTTATTATTAAGATCTATATTCCACAGACATTAGCATCCGTGCCTTTATTTTATAGATACGTTTAATATATCCGAATCTTTTGCTAACGCATGTCAAGGTGTTTACTAATCTATGTTATTCTAGTCTCTATTAAAGCTGTTTTCTAAAATATTAAAAAAAAATTGAACCCTGACGAAGTCTAGCTTTTAACATTACGGTTCGTTCGACCACTTCCTTATCCTTACTCCATATATATACTATATTGCAAGACTGTCTAACTAAGAGTGAGGATTGTATTTCTTATAAATTAGAAAGGTAATTTGAACTACTTCTATTATTTTTACTAACGACGATTCAAAGACAGATTCGAATACTGTTAATACTACAAATCTTTAGTGACCATCGCTTGCAGCAAATATCCTAAACTGTGACACCCACATGGTTCATGACTTCTCTTCTGGTTCTTATTTTATCTGTGAAACATCATCATAATAGTAAGTAAACATTTGTTAGTTAAGTACAGCTTAATATGAGTTAATTTAGAACAAAGAGAGAAAAAAAATTGACTTGATTTCGCGCTCTTCTCAGACTGGAACGAGTGTGGTACCCTCTTAGTATTATTTCAGGTTAAAAGACGCTATGGTAAGGGAGTCCAAATTGATTATAGTTTCTCTCAAATAAGGCTCCTCGGGTATTCTGCTAGTGGTAAGTTATAGTCGAGATCTTTGTCTAGTAGATGACATCTGGTGTTTGAAATGACAATGATAACATTCTTCTAATGACGTAAACAAATGATCACTGTATGTTATTCCTCCAGGTCACTCTAGGGAGCTTCGGCTAAAATCGGAATAGGCCAACATTATCATCTCAGAAGTAAAAACGCTCCCAAAAAAAGTTAAGTTGAAAATAAGTTAAATAAATAATGAAATTAATATTAAATGTACTGTAGTATATCTCCCCCGTTCGTGTATAACGCACAATGGATGTCAGGGCGGATTCGATTAAGGTCGAGGAAGCGTAGGGCGGTTGGCACGTCGACGCTGGGACTGACTGCGAGATGATTATATCAGAGAGTGCCCCAGGCTGACAGGCTTTGCGGGTGATTTGATTACACATTTGACATTTATGTTAACGCCCCTTGAGAGCGTGTATTTTTTATGTCAAAATTGCACAAGTTAGATTACTCATTAATTCATGTTATAATTCAAATAACAGCATTTATAATTACCACATGTATACGTAATAACACCAGCGGTTTTGAATTTGATAGAAACTATCAATTGAACACCCTAGGTAATAACATCCTTCGTCTAAACTTACTAGCGTTCCACAGGCCCTGTTCTAAGGAGAGACAACAACAGGATAGGTTTTTCTCTTTGGTCATAAGCCATTGAGAGTGTTTACAATACCAAAAATTAAACTTTTTAACATCACTTAAGGAATAACACAGCAGATAATAATCTAAGGTATTTATATATATTTTGAACCATTTTTAACAATATAAACAGACAACACTGTAGTGCAGTTAACATATTGATAAAGCTCGTGGCACTCTGAGCCAAATTTGACGAAATATTGAATACACTTCGCTAGATGAGATCGGTGCTGAACGGCTAAGCATTTCTAGCTTTTACAGATTTTTGGGCTCAAGGCTTGCGGATTTTGGGTCCGCTTATAAATTATATAAAACATTCTTTATCAGATGCGATGCGTATTATATTAACTAATTGCTGAGCGAACTATATTGCATGACATTTTAGCTGAATTAATATGAGATTTAGCTATTTTCTGGAAAATCGTGGACAGAGGCAATACTATAAATTTAATATACAAAATGTGATTTATATAAGATTGCATCCCAGGAATCGAACTTCAAATGTAAGTCTCAATACTTTACCACTAAGCTGCCAATGATCGGAAAAAATACATCCATTTCAGCTTTTATAAATTCGATTAAATTCACGTAATCCGCAAATCCATTGCAATAGCTTAAATCGGCCACAATCCTGAATTAGGGTCGACAGGGTAATAAACAATTGTTTGCGGCTTTTTTATTTGCGACTGCGATGGACGGTGTTACGTACTGAAATAGCCGGAGGGCAGAGGGCTTGTTGGTATGTTATTTAACCGTCAAATGTCCTCCTCACTCATCAGACAGGAATAGCTTTTGAACGAGAAACGTTTGGAATAAGCGTAAAAAAAATTACTTACAACTATTACGTATACACGTTGCTCTTTTATAAATCAAAGGAGTGTAGATTACATTATACAGGATGATTGTTTATAGATGTAAAAGCTTAAATGTGTGAATGTACAGTTTAATTTGCTGTTAATCTAATATATAAAATTTCCATGTCACAATGTTACCGTACTCCTCCGAAACAGCTTGACCGATTTTTACCAAATTTTACATGCGTATTCAGTAGGTCTGAGAATCGGCTACTATCTATTTTCCATACCCCTAAGTGATAAGGGTGGTCCACCCCTAAATTTTTTATTTTATTTTTTATATAAATTTTTTTGTTTTTATTTTTTTATGATACAGCATACAAAAATACATACAACTCTAAATTTTCACCCCTCTACGATCAACCCTTATTTTTTATTTGTTAATTAAAAACTTTATTTTTTTTTGCAAAGCAACGTTTGCGGGAACAGCTAGTTATATTATAATAATTTGCTATTAATATCATTGACGTCGTTTCAACTGCACAACATACGCCTTTTCCAAGGATATCTCCTGTATGATCATTTGATACAGGGTATAAGATATATAAGCTTTTAAACTTTTTGTTGACGTATGGGCTATTATAACTAAGCACCTTGTATAAGTCAGAGCATTAGTTGAATTAATTTATTATGAAAGAATGAGGTCAGATATGCCGATCCTAGTATAATTTTGGATATCAAAACAAGCTTTTTTCAAGATAGGTTTTAAAGAATTTAGCTGTTTATGACATCGTTGTTTTAGCCCACTGCAAGGCATAGGTTATATCCAAAGACATCTATATATATGGGAGATATATATGGGATATATATATAAATATATATACATATATATATGGGAGAATACACTATAATCGCCACGCTTGGCATGCGGGTTGGCGATCGCAGTGTGGTATTATGGTAAGCAGAGGACGCTTTATATCATTTGGAAACTTGTTTGTTAACAGTGGCAATCCTATATAATTATTGTACAAAGTGTGAATTATATACTTTTTTATCTCGGGAATTGAACCTGCGACATACGATATTAAGTCCAGTGCTCTGCCGGTGAGCTACGACTGTTATTAAAGTAATAAGCATTAAAAAGTTTAATTCCTTTGTCATTTGTATATGTTTACGTAATTATTGTGGCGCCACACGAATTCAGAGCGGTCGAAGAGAAAGTCCAAGCGGCTGGCACGCCGCAAAAGCTCCGTTGCCCACTTTATACTTGCAAACAATTCAAATAGTTCGCTATGGGACACGTGCCTCGGATCTTAGAGAATCTCTGTAGAAAACTTTACATAGACAACTATTCGGCTGTTTATATGTGAGCTTAAATAAACGGCTACCCATCTCAACATCCTAATTCAAAGTTCTGTTAATGTTTACTGACGAAATTATTCAGAAAAACCTTCGAAATGATGTATAACAAGTAATTTATTAACAAAAAAGTTATAAAAACACATCTGAAATATATAAAATTATATTATGAAGCAAACAACATGCAAATATTGCATTAAATATGAGTCTTGCATCCCACAGATTTATTTATTAAAAGTTTCCACCGAAAGATGTAGAAAGGAAAAAAAAGACGGATTTAATTCCTAGTAAGAAATTTTTCCAGTCAACCATACAAAAACTTGTGTATATATACATATGGGCATATACTTATGTATTTATTATCAATATTGTATATAATAAACATATATTATATATGTAATATGGTAATTGTCAAACAATAAAGTGTGTTGTGTTTTTTTTTAAAGAGAATAATAAATATATATAAATTTTTACGTGTTGTTTCTGGTTACAAAAAAGGTAAATATTATTCTAATTTATTTATTGACAGAGTAATATTATTTTTGTTTTTTAAATGTTTACTTTGCTCAATTTTATTTTCAAAAAGTAGTATTATCTTAACCCTGGAACCTATTTTCGATCTTTACATGGTTTGCTATAGAAAATCTTAATTCACTTTGCCTTGTTTCAATTTGCGTCGTGTTTTTTTGGAACGTAACCACGACGCAAAGTGAGGTTTTGGTGAATATGGATTGCACTTGGCGTCTATGGACTGTAAGGAATACTATAAAATTGAGTTTTACTCTAAGATATTTTAAATCCGCATTTGAAGTGGGTGATGCTGATATTGATAGCTTTAGAGATGTTTATAATGTTGCCGGATCAAGTGCTAATGGCTCGGAAGTCACTAGAGTCCGACTACGGGAACTATATTAATAATATATAAACCTATTGTATGAAGAATATATCCATACAGTCTAATAGGTTACTTATATTTTAACAGCGTGAACAATATCTTCACTTTGAAAAGAAAATTCGCAATGTGATTATTTTCAAGCTATTTAGGATATTTAATAAATTTAATAAAAAGTCCCAGTATCTATAAGGTGATATCATCATCTATGACATTACTAATTTTATTTCGGTGACTAAAAAACACTTCCAATAAAACTGTTGTCGTATCAATACTGAATAAAGGGGTAAAAATGTGTCGCATGATTTTTGTGGAGTTCTGCGATAATGAAGTAATGTACAAAATAATAAATAAATAATAAAGCAAGAAAAAAAACAATGAAAACAATAAATGGCACAAATCAAGGTTCTTTATATCTAATAGATTCAGGTGTCACCTTGATAAGTCTATCCTAAGTAAGAAGGGACCGATACATAACTACTTCGTTCAGCTTACCGGACCTTCTCAAGAAAAAATCTACAGCAGAATCTTTTGATGAGTTGGCCCGGCACATTGTCCTAAATCTCAAGGCATTTAACGGTCTGTAGCGCTTGGGCAACGACTTGAAATAAAATAATGTAGCAACTAATATGTAATTGAGTATTCCAAATTGTATTGTTAATATGTATATATTTTAGTTGTATTTACCTATAACAGAAAATTGTGTAAAAAAAAATTGTAAAAAATTATAAAACGCCGTCGTGCCTCGCAACTGGGAGAAGAAAGATCCGTATCAAATAGTGGCAACCCTCTCCCAACTGTCTGCGTTTAGTTTAAGCGAAAAATAAATATTGTAAAAAAAACACTAGCGATATAAATTAGAATTAATAAAAAAACATAGCTACTTCCGCTATGCATAACGGAAGTAGCTATGTAATGGTCCCTTTCTTACTAAGGTTCTTTCTTTTCTGAGGCTGCGCAAACAATATAAGAGTTAGGAAGTTTTCAAATCAGGTTATATTCCATGTTCTGTGACGGTCCGAGCCGAGGATCTGGCGGAGGTTTAACCCTCAAATGCATAATGATGTAAAACTGCAACATACCACTTAAACGTAAAATGAATACTACACTTGAAAGTAAATTTCTAATGTTGTTTATCTGCAAAATAATTTGCAATAAATTCTACAATTTTGTTTAAATAAGTATAATAAATATTATATTCATTTTTTTTTTAATTTTTCCCTGTATTTTAGTGTATTTATCTGCAAGATATATATATTTTTAAAGTATCAATAAAAGTCATGCATTTAAGGGTTAAGCTAATCACCCTATGTGCTAAACCAGATTTGTAAATGCCGGTTATGAAATAGCGTTCATCGTTATCAACACCATCATAATTTCAACTGAAAGATACCCAATGAAAGACATAGGGCTCCCGCAAAGTCCGTCAGTCTTAGTGTTCAACGGGATAAAAATATAGAAATTGATACACTTTAGAATATTACTTTAATTCAAATTTAAAATGTGTGTTATTATATGAACCATGTAAATGAGTCAACAGACTAATTTTCACAAATTTCGATCAACTAATAACTCTTGAATGCTGTAATAAGATTTATTACTATCTAAGATATCTCGTGAAACTTTATCCTATCTGCTTACACCCATACATGTGTCGGATTTATTAACTTTTTTATTTGGTTTTCTATAGAATAAAATGGTCTTAAAGGCCAAAAGAAAAAAAAACCTTTAACTTTACCTTTAAGTTATATATGACATTTATTATACAAACACCACAAACATACTCTACGCACTCAAAACACAGACACAACACACTTTTAATATAAGTTTTAAGTCCACTTTCGTAATTTTTTTTTTAAATTATAATTAATAATGATCTGCATTATACATTGTAATTGGTATATTTAAACTATTTATGCTTAAATTTTTGATGTATATATCCGTCATATGTGAAGACATGCAGAATGAAACACAATTAATAATATATCACATATATGTCATAGCGCAATTAGGTATAAATAGTTGTGTAGTACATAGCGTATTTAGATTAGGTCAAGCAGGTTGGTAAAAGACAAAGACCGGTTTCTACGCGTGCCTTACCACGCCACTAAACGGTACTGTAACTGCATGTTAGAACGGTGTAAATTTATAACCTTTCTTGACAATACAAATGGCGGAAACTATACTAGATTCTATCTATAATTAATTGATATTTTTTTGTTCCACAAGGACTTCATGCATTTAGTATGTACAATAGTTTGTACATAAGTTATATGCTAGTAATATATTTAAAGATACCATGTATCGGCACTCAATCAACGTAAGACATCCACTTACAAGTTGCATAAATGACCTCCTTAAAGTCGTCGTAAGATACAGGACGCTTTCAATTGGTTCTCCTGAAAATCCATGATGGCTTATGACTTATGCCCAAAAGTGGATGTCTAACGAGTGAAATTATGATAGTAATCTTATAAAAAGAAAATGTATGCCTTGCTATATCCACCCTTTTAGTGCCAGGAGCCGATATATCGACTATTGCTACACTGGCGGGATGTCCCAGAGCCGACATATCAACAGCGCCTCGTAGTGCCATTCGCATTGCGGTAGAACTTTATTTCAAAATAAATTTATAATACGTCATAAATGATCAAATTTTTTATGTGAGAAAAATAAATGTAATTTTTAATTTTAACTCTGCGGAAGACGACCTAATGTAGAGGTACCGAAATCTAACATGAACACCGACGGTGGCCGGCTTTGGATGTTCATCGGGCCTTATAGATACTGACAGAGATATACATAATAATTAGTCCAAAAATTATGATGAAAAGAAGGGAACTCAACATTTACTATTTTTATGAAAATTTATACTTTTTATTATTTATATAATTTTTAACGAGTAGAGAAAAAATGGTCAATTTATTGTTCTCCACTTCATCCAAAGTACGCTGATTTTTGAATCATGTAATATTTTTTTTAGGTTTTTATGTGCATTTTCCCAGCCCTAATAAAACTAAAATTGGGCCAGTTATTCTCGCACAGGCACATCTTTTTCGTCCGGCACTAAAAGAGTTAAATATTATATCAACAATATCAATGCGTAAATTGTAATATGCTATATTTCATAATTACCGTCATGATCTCATTCGTTGAACGCCCACTATTGGACATTGTTTATGGTTTCCGCCATGGATTTCTATTAGAACCATTTGGTAGTGGCCAGCATTCTGTGTCTTCCAACCTTAGAGGTCTTGTGTCCACCATGCGAGTGGACGCGATCTTCACATCTGAATTTTAAGGTCCCAGCGACCATCTACTACAGTGTTTCCCAACATTGGGCGAACGGCTTACAGGGGAGCAATCTGATTGTTTCATTACGCCCTTACAGTGTACAGTTATTAAAATACATTTTCTGCGACCACTTCCCCATTGTCATCCTCAGGTTGTACGCCAGTATCTGTGCTGATGAATCTTGCGATCGCATCTTGAGTCTCGTCCGTGCAATACACGCACGTGTGACCTGATATTGCTACCGTCGCATGATGGACACTATTAAGCAGCCCTAGGGTGTTTCGTTCGATGGACAGTAAATCTTGTTTCAACTCTACTAAAGCGTAAACAAAGAATACACGCAATATGACTTCTTCGTACAAATAAAGAACAATTTTATTGTTTTCCGTCTCAATTGCTAGTTAATACACAACGCCGGGGTTTTCCTGTCCTCCAACCGCAATAACAACTATGTTTTCCTTTTCGGTGTATAATTAAATGTCGTATCGTTTATTTCGTCGTACTACACCGAAGCGTACCGTTTGAATTTAAATCATTTGTTATCGATACTTGTATAAAATTATAGACTAAGTTTAAGAACGTATGTTAATATGAGTTACCTTCTGGAATTCCAGAATTTTAAAATTATAGAACGTGTTGTATTTAAATCCAACAGATGTGTGACTGTAATGTTGAAGGAATAAATGAGGGTATATAGGATCAAAAAGCAGCTAAATCCACTTCGGCAGGCTCACAAAATACATCTTACAAGCATGGATAGAATTTGTGTCGGATATAGCTAGCATATATGTTGAATGATTGAAGGAACTGTTCACAATTTTAGTGATGCCTAAGTTGCAGTTGTCAAGTGAAATTTGACACTAAGTGGATTTACCTGCTTATGATTTTATACGCATTTTTCTTTTAAGCTCTATTGTGGTATAAATGCCTTAACGAAGTCTGGTCGGTTGTTGATTATATGTCATGGATATATTTTGTTAAAACTTTTACCTGTTTTGACTGTTAGCTTGAACTATGTTAAGCAAGTCAAAGACCTTTTTAAAAGGCCATTAGTAAATAAAATATAGTTCCCATGTAAGCCATTATAAGCGACTGGTTCACGTCCGGTATGGTGTCATTATAAATCGCCAGCTTTTCCGGTTTGCGGGCAGCGCGTGCGCATTGCCGCCATATTGTTTCACGCGCAGATATGCGCAGATGTTTCGTATCGTGTTTTTGTTTTAATTCCATCTGTACTTACACGTTCTCGAATGCGTGTTTTATTTACAATTATATGGTTTCTAAAGTTTTCTTTATATTCTTTATAAAACAATATAATTAGTTATAGGCGTAAAAGCCATTAAAGTGGGTGAACTTTTAGCTCATTTGTCAACATAAAATTGTTAATTATTTCCATTGTATTAGTTATTTATTACCGTGAATAAAGTGATCACTTTGAAATTAATTTTGCTTTGAAATGCGACAATCGATTGACATTTGAAGATAGAAAGCACAAAGCAACTATCGTTTCTAAAATGAGTCAAAATTATTGTAATTTACATTTCAATATTTATTTATATTTTTATATACTTTAAATCAATTAAGTGATCGTTCGTTTACGCAACGAGATAAATGCCTGGAAAACCAAGCTAGGATTTTTATAATTACTATAATTTCGATATTTAATGGAATCAGGCGTTACCTCGCGGAAGTCCATCCTAAGTAAGAAAAGGACCAATATTTAGCCACTTCCGCACATGCAGTGGAAGTCGTGCAACAAAGTGCACCGCCCGCCAGTCCGCTGATAAATGCGTATGCGACAAACAATGCGAATCACACAACCGCCACCGCCAAATTACTCAACACGTGTTTCACCCCTCCACGGGGCATCTTCAGAATATTATTATTTCGCTTATAATGGATTCATATATTCCCGTGAAGACCGAACATGAACTTATATAATAGAAGGGAGGTATTCCAACGATATCTTCTACTAGAAATAAGCCTCTAACCATAGATTTCCAATAGAATCGATTGCGGCATCCATTGTCATCCGATGACTTTAACAATATTGCAGAACCTTATCTTTACAACTTTCTGCTGTCATCTTCATTAAAATTCACTTATTCAACATAGGAACTTTTGACATAACTCTCATTAAACTTCAACTCATACATATTTATTTCTTATTATTTTACTTTTGACTCTGCTTCGCAAGGTGTTATAGTTGTGTAGGAAGCAGAAAGAAATCCCACAACAACACATATTTTAATAGTTTTTCAACACAGATTTATACATATTCATTATATCGGATATATAGAAATAATCAAGCGACATCGCTGCCAAGGATTGTCATTTGAATTTTGTTAACGGTAGTCCAATAACGTTTCGCGGAATTTTATTAAAAAATCAAATTCGTTATATTACAAATGAGTTAGACTTTTTACAATCAAATCTTAGATACAGACAGTTTTTCACGGTGCTTTTTAAATACACTATGAACGTTTATTTTTTTTTAATTTATTATGATAATTGTAAACTTATAAGATATTATCATAAAACAACTATAGGACTATTTGCTATAATATTGTGTGTAATGTTACAAGTAATTAAGCAATTATATGATTAGCTTCGTAAATGTGCAGAGAATTGGGTGTTTTTACAATGAATGTTTACACAGATGGTCGTGCAGCGAGCATTGTGTCGGCCTTACAATGGAGGCTGTCTCGCTAAATAGCGGAGCGGTTGACTCATCGGCAGTTTATCAAGTACGTCCGGACACGTACGCGAGTGTCGAGTCGAATTGTAATTCGCTTCTGTGGGACTTACCTCCATCGCCTTCGGTTGCGTCGCAGTAAAATTCACAAACTATAAAGCCCATATCTCGACTAATTTCGGTACTGTGGTAATCAGGAGATATTTCCACACTTCTCTTTCTTTCGAATATACAATGTAATTACTAGTAAGTATAAAATCTACTTCTAATATACTTTTAAAAAAATATTTATCTTGCAGATAATTACACTAAAATGCAGGGAAAATAAAAAAAAATATAAAATTTTTTATACTTACTTTTTTTTTAAAAATAACTTATGTTGCAGATATACAACACTATGCATTTACTCTTAAGTGAAGTACTCATTTTACATTTAAGTGGTATGTTACAGCTTTACATCATTATGCATTTAAGGGTTAAAAATGGGAATGCATAGCTCAAAAATCATGTTTTATTAATAATAAATAACATATAGGTCATATAGTACGAAGCAGCGTTTTTAAAATTCGAATCACTACATATTAAAATTAATTATAGAGCAGTAGTAGCCAAGCAACATATGACAAATACATGCGATAATAGCTCTGTTCAATCGAGACACAATCCTAAATAATTCACACTTTGTGCATTAATTACATAGGATTGCCATTGCAAATAAATAAGTTGCCAAAGGACGGGCAGCAACGTCCTCCGTATACCATAATACCACATTACGATCGCCAACGCGCCTGCCAAGCGTGGCGATTATGTTGTATCAGCTCTATAGATATCTTTGAGCGAAATGACGATGACGATAATTAATTATTATTTACTATCTATTCCTGCAAACTTTGTACAAGCGAGAAGTGACATATTTCAGACTGATCATTTTATATAGGGTGATTAAAAATAGGTATAAAAGCTTTCAAGTTGTCGCGGAGAGTATATCAGTTATTGACAGTAAATGTAAACACTCCTTAATGCTGTAGATAATTACAATTCTATTTATGAAAACTAATTAATACTGTATATTAAAAAGTATTCCAAAGATGCATGTTCTAATACTGATCCAACCGCATTTTAAAATATATATCGACTAGAAAGTCAACAATACTGTGAACGTAGCCTATACAATATTGTGTACACAAGAACTTGCGGAGCACGAGTAACACATCAAATCATTCAGTCATTGTTCGCACAGCCCATTGATTGCCGGAAGTGAGAAGTACGTGACCAGTCTACGCTGTTGCTATGGGCACCGAGAGACAAACAATTAGGGCTGTGTACGATAAAAATATATATAAACTCTTTGAGTGAATTATTTACGAAACAAATTAATGCGGTTGATATATTTCCATCGCTGGCAAATATATACACACACACATATATACATACATATGTGTGCGTGTATATATATATAAATTGACAAACATTGACTTACACACACACGCATTTTTATATATATATATATATATATATATATGCGTGTGTGTGTGTCAAGGTTCAAATGTGTATAGTGTGTGTAAGTCGGAAAGTCAACCTTGGTCAGACAAATTCGGCAAATTTTCTTTTCATGTTTTCGTCATTTGTTGAGGAAGGTTCATGTGATAAAGATGCTTTTTGTTACCTATACAAACAGCATAGTAAATTAAATCAGGAATAATCTACCAAGTGTTTGATGTCTATAAAAAAATAAAAGACATATTATGACTATGTATATTAGTATATAAAGCTTCTAGGGCAGGTCTATTTAGAACAGGGCTAACAACAACATCTATTAACCCTTTGTATGCTGCAACATGGCGTCTGCCAGTATCGGGAAAGTATTTTTTTAAATGACAAATGAAATATTATTGCTTGTGATCCTGTGGCCTGTACATCCAGAGCAAGCGATTTTAAACTGTATTATTAATGTGATTCGATATAATGTAGCCTACTTTATTTCAGACAAATATGTCCATAGGCAGTTGATGGGTTAAGTCCAGTAATTTGAACGCATCAATGTTCAAACCATACATCAATAGTTATTTTATATTGACTACATATTGAAACTAAGTAACGAGTTGTGATACATTAGAAAACGTGATAGAACTGTGTTATAGTGTTAATGAAATAAAAAGTAAGAAGCAAATTGTATGACATCTATAATAAAGTATAAAATAGAAATAGACAAAAAAATATACTGACTGTAGTTATTCGTTGAGTAAAAGAGACGTAAGTGAGGCGAAATAATAATAAAAGAAGAATGATTGGTTGAAATTAAAATAGTACGAAGAAGAGTATGGAACGTTATATAACTGTGTAATCAGGGCAAGAGAGAAAGAGAGAGGCAGAGTACGAAAGGCCATATAAAAAAACATACCGAGTCAAAGAAAGAACAAGTTATAACAATTGATACGACTTTCTAGTTGTGCAGTGGATTGAATAAACAATCAATATAGAATTGACAACTTGCAACAAGATAACAGACCGGTTGCTATACAGTGCCTATCTGACAAAACAATGTAGCGAGTACTGCTTTTTGTGCTTTTACAGGTAAAGTTGTGTGACGGTGAAAATTGTGAAAGCTTTCAAACAAGTATAAACCGTGGATAGTATTTGTTTCAACAAAAAATTGACTCTATCAACTGTAACTTAAGATATTTAAAGTCATAATTACAATTTGTTAGGACAAAAACTAAATCGACTTTCATTTTTCGGCCTATAGAAGCTCACTACAAGGACTGCCTCTCTTAAATGTCATCAAATTGACCGATCTTGCGTTGCCAACATCCAGTGACTTTCCACTATCTTAACTGTGGTGTCATTACCTAGTAGGAAAGCCTATCCTCGCTAGCTCTTGGTTTGACGAGCGATGTGCCTTCGCTACCTGTGCTACCTGCTCATGGTCGCCACTCAAAAACCTTTCCACCTCAACGGCCATCACTTACACTAGCATGTACCCCCACAGCATCTTCAGACGAGAAATTCAAGATACGACAATAAACTTGATTCTTCTACGGATCATTACAGTTCAGTTCTCTTTAATAAATAAAATATCCTGTATTCCCAATTAAAATATTATATGTATATAAGTAAGAAAAGGACCAATATATAGCTACTTCCGTCATGCAACAGCAGTCGTGCAATAAAGTGCACCGCCCGCCAGCCCGCTGATAAATGCGCATGCGGCAAACAATGCCACTCGATGTTTGGCACTAATCTGTGTAACATTACTCCTGAGGATGCCCCGTGGAGGGGTGAAACACGTGTTGAGTGATTTATCGTTGGTAGTTGTATAATTCGCATTGTTTCACGCATGCGCATTTATCAGCGGGCTGGCGAGCGGTGCACTTTATTGCACGACTGCTGCTGCATATAGATACAGATATATATTGGTTCTTCTTACTTAGGATGGACTTCCGCAAAGTAACGCCTGAATCCATTAGATAAATATGTATATAACTTTATGAATTCTATAGATCGTGTACTAATTTATTATTATGTGTATGTACATCTATGGTTTCAACCCGAGCATCTGCAATTTCCACTTGGGCGATATAAATTACAATGCACTCTGCTCTGTGACCGTATCGAGATCATTATAAAGGTGTAGGCACACTAAGACAAACATACTCGTAATATTATTTATAAATTTTCTATTGACATTTTCAGATATTGCTTCCATAGGTTAATTTTGAGAAACGATCATAGATTTCTGATACGATGTCCGACAAATTTGAGACGGATGGTCATTGTTGCCTTATAGGTATACATAGTGTCCTCTGGTCTAAAGGAACAGGCCGTATGTGGCGCGTAGCCTAAACCATGTTTTTGGTAACAAAGTTCCAGGATTCTCCCAAGATCCGTTACATACTACTTTATTACCGGATTGACTGGCCGTCGCTTGGATGCTCCATGAAGTAATTTGGCGTAAATCTGGTGCAGTAAGCTATACAATATTTTTTTAAGTTCTTAATTGAGTCTCTTGAAGCACATTTAAGATGATAAGATTTTTTTCATCATCATAATGCAAGGGGTAGGTCCCCACTTAGCTGTCTTCCCTTTGATCTTATCTATGTCCCCGCTACATTCCACATTCACGCTTCCTTCATTAGTTTTTTCATAATTAGACCATTTCATGCGACTCAACTCTTATATTCGCGGCTAAAAATTTCTTCATTCATTTCTTCAGATTTAATAAGTATAGACATAATAATAAAAGGATTCCAATAGGTATCCAACTCAATATCCTATGTTAATGTCGTGAAACGGACTGATGAAGACAGCCGCTTGAAGACGAGGCATCAACAAGCACTGGAAACGTGATATTTAATTTGAAAAATCATAGTGAAGGTTTAAGATTGGCAAATGAGCTTTGCGATTTATTTATGAGCTTTGATCCGTCTATGGAACCAAGTACTATTTTTGAGAGACAAATAGGTAATGCGACTCATGCATGTCAGTCTGAATTTGAGGAGCTTTTAAAAACTGTTAAGCATGAGAAAATTACAAAATTCTTCATACCATTGATTTTTTAATATATTTTTTTATTTTGTGACCTAGGAACGTATCTATATAAATGACCATTCTGTATTTACGGTGTCTGTATTCGCGGCATATTTATACAACCACACTGATGTGTACGCAGCCTAAATTCACCGGAGCTTTCAATATATCAGCGGGCCCGACTCAACATAATGCCAATCATCGCATGCCCTGTAAATAACACAGGCTCAATTTGTCGCACGATACGCGCATTCTCCACTAATCACATATTTGTTTAAAATAAATTGAATTATTAATTTTAACAAAATAGTAAAGACTTTTTAGGGTACTCGGCGATAAATATTTCACATCGACTTTTGGAAAGAGACAATCGGTTAATTTCGGCTTCGTTGAGCACTATCTCTCTCCCACATTACCTATGTGACGTTTTGTCAGTCGTTGTATTTCGTGCGACAGAGATAACGCTCTAAGAAGCCGAAATAAGCCGATTGTCCCTTTCCAAAGGTCGATGTGCAATATATATCGCCGGGTACTGTAATATATAGTGGCTTACAAAAAACCTATTAAAGGCAAATAATATAGTATGATAAGAATTATATTGCAATTTTAGAAACTCTTCTCCGTTTAAATATAAAGTTATTATACAGGATGATTACTAATAGGAGAAAAAGTTATAAACGGTAACTATATCATTGCTCGTTTGTCAGCTATAATCTTTAACCCTTAATAGCCTGATTTACGAAAGTGATTTATTTTAATATTACTGTGTTTCCTTGAGGGTCTAGATGAAGGGAAACATATTTTTTTTATTTCGTTGGAAAGAATATTATACAACAGTAAAATTCGTACAGCCAACCTATAAAAAAAAACTAATAGTAATGTGAACATTCGGTTTAAAAGATTGGTATCAAAATTGAAACACTAGGCTATTAAGGGTTAAAACGGTTTCACCTATTTCCAATTACTCTGTATAATGGTCATTATGAAATATGTACTGTCTGTTGGAATTGGGCCAATAACTTCAATACAAACTCTGCAGGGACAGATAGTAAAAAAAAAATAATTTTAAAATGTAATCATTCGAATTTTGAAAACGCTTTTTCTTTCTGTATTATCATTACGTTGTTAATTATTTGTAGAATTAATAATTTTTTGATACACATTACCATACATTAATTAACAGCAAATCATCTCCATAGTAACCTTTTTTAATTTTTTTACACCTATAACTTTTTGTTTACTTTGTACATTTTTTTTCTTTCAATTATTTTTGCGATATATAATTCAATTAACGCAGTTATGTAATTTGCACCGCATCAAAATATAACGGTAAATGTTTACCTACCATTCAATGTCGTATTCAGCCATTTTTTGTCACTTCTTGCATATATATCTTTATGTTGCAACCGTGAATAAACTGTATTTCTTTCTCCATTTTTCTTAAGTAAACAAAAAACATCCTATATATTACTCAAAACAATGGCGGAATAAACAGACGTTGTTTTGAATTCATAATGAAATTACTTAATCTGAAGCCTTATACATCCTAATTACGTTCTCAGGAAAATTGAGAAAAGCGGTGCTGGGTCTCTCACAAGATAATTTATATCGAGCCTTCGCCGAGTCGAAATTTATTGCATTTATACGGGCTTTATCATATATTGATGATTATTATTTGGAGTATACAGGATGTTTAGTTATAGGTGTAAAAACTTTGAAGAGGTGAATTCAAATGATATAATATAACTAACAGTAATACCACAACAATAAAAAAAACAGAATTTCTTATGTCAATTTATATATGTAAGAACCATTTAATTCTTCTTTTCAATTGATGGACGACCACTGCAAGGCATATGCCTTTCCCAAAGATCGCCAAGATAAACGAATTAAAATGATACTATATAAGTAACAGTAATACTACACTTAAAAAAAACAGAATTTCTTATGTCAATTTATATATGTAAGAACCATTTAATTCTTCTTTTCAACCGATGGACGCCCACTGCAAGGCATACGCCTTTCCCAAAGATCGCCAAGATAAACGAACTGAAATGATACTATATAACTAACAGTAATACTACACTTAAAAAAAAAACAGAATTTCTTATGTCAATTTATATATGTAAGAACCATTTAATTCTTCTTTTCAACTGATGGACGCCCACCGCAAGGCATACGCCTTTCCCAAAGATCGCCAAGATAAACGAATTAAAATGATACAATATAAAACATTAATACCACAATAAAAAAAAACAGTATTTCTTATGTCAATTTATATATGTAAGAACCATTTAATTCTTCTTTTCAACTGATGGACGCCCACCGCAAGGCATACGCCTTTCCCAAAGATCGCCAAGATAAACGAATTAAAATGATACTATATAACTAGCAGTAATACCACACTAATAAAAAAAAACAGAATTTCTTATGTCAATTTATATATGTAAGAACCATTTAATTCTTCTTTTCAACCGATGGACGCCCACTGCAAGGCATACGCCTTCCCCAAAGATCGCCAAGATAAACGAATTAAAATGGTACTATATAACTAACAGTAATACTACACTTTAAAAAAAAACAGAATTTCTTATGTCAATTTATATATGTAAGAACCATTTAATTCTTCTTTTCAATCGATGGACGCCCACTGCAAGGCATACGCTTTCCCTAAAGATCGCCAGGATGTCCGGTCCTGTGCTGCCAGCATCCAGAGACTCCGCGACGTTAACTATGTCGTTGTTCCACCTAGTGGGGCAAGTACCACCACCCTGTCTACCGGCCTGTGGCCATTTGAGAACCCAGATTTCCCCTCCCACTGTCACTACAGATCTTGGTTCTTCTGCGTACCTCCTCATTTCTAATTCGATCTCTCAATGGAACTCCGTGCTTATCCCTCTCTATTACTCTCTGGGTGATCTTGAGCCTTCTTATTAAGCCTGTCGTAAGTGACCACAACTCTGACCTGTATTTCATCACCGGCGACACACATTGTCCACTTCAAACATGTAAATGATTAACGTATTTAAATGTCACTTCATTAACGCAACACGATTAAGAGGCAATCTATAACAAGTTACCGCGTTGTAAATTCGCTTCGCTTCCTTAGTGAAGTTAAAATCCGTATTTATTAGTTCGCTTGTCCGAAGTAGTTAGTGTTCAGCTAACAGGACTGTCTCGACGAATAAACAGTCACACTAATTGGTGTCCACGGTTTAGAGAAAGTTTGTACTTGAGTTCCATTCAAACAATATGATACTAAAATAACAATTGTTTACGTTTGTATATGAGTTAGTATATAATAATGAATATAGTAATGAAGCTATGATTTTTTCGTCTTAAGCCGATTTGCCGTTACTAAGTTTAAAATCCGAACACGATACTTGTATATAAGATTGAAGTAGATGTATGTAATCTGAAGCCTCTTTTCAAAAGAGCAATGGTAACGCAGCGGTAGAAGACTAAGACTTGTGATCGTGGGTTGCGGGTTCAATTCCCAAGATACAATCTTATGTAATTCATATTTGTGTATTAATTATATGGTATTGTCACTGCGTATAAACAAGTATCGAGTCCCATGCGTACCATAATACAACACAATATCTTTGGAGAAGGCTTATGTCTTGCAGGGGAGCGTCTATGAGCTGATACAACGACGACGACGCCTTTTGTTAAAATAGACCACTTTTTGAACGGTAAATCAATGTTACCTTACTGACATTTGCAACTTCGGCGGGCTTAAAGTGGCAGAGTGCAGATGGCACTTAGCGTAGAACTTTTTAGGTAGCAAACCTCGACGGCTCCCTTGGGCGTCTCATTTTTTTTTTGTTAATTGGCCCCCGTTATTGGAGTCCTCTCGTTCCCCTATCTAATGTCGGACAGGGGCATTAAATTTTTTATTAATTTATTCACACACATATATTTATTTCCATTCTCTTCTTGCATATTTCGTATTATCTCTCTTTCTTCATTCTTTCTACAGTTTTCCCAGTCTTTCACTTCCATTCCGTTATCCTTACATCCATCCTCAGCCACTACATGCTAATTCTAGTTTACAATTATATTTTATTTATTATTTATTACAATTTCGCACCGTTTTATTTATTACACATTTTTATTTTACAAATTAATTAAGTCTTTTACTGTTTTTAATATTTGGTGCTTTCTTTATAATTTAATTTCTTGCAATATCTGAATCATCTATGTCGTTTTATTTTTATTTATAGTATTTTTAATTACGTCTTGGCAGCAGATAAGGAAGCATCCTCTCTCCTCTTCATTTTGCATTATGGCCGCAATATTCTCTTCTTGTATCTTTTTGCCTATTCGGCATTCGAAATCTGCGCGCAGTCTTCCGAACGCCGGGCAGTGGGCCACAAGGTGGACCACGGTCTGGCAGAGCGTCTCATCTTAGGATGCTACACTTTATTTTCATTACAGCATTGGGGGATTCAGATGAGCAATTCTTCGAGATACGGACGAACGCCGTCTTATAAGAGCAATAGTGTAAGCACATTGCTAAAATATTAAAGACTTCATTTATCCTCCGTAATCGGGGTTCGTATTAAAAATGCACAAACAACACCGGTTGTAAATTAACTTAAAGGCGCTGGGTAACTATCCGGTTACGAGATAGTAAAACATCTTGTGCCAACCCTAGCGGGCGGCGAGGCGGTCCGCAATAGCTAATAGTTAATGAGACCCGCGCGTACACAATGAATTATTCACGCCGCTCCCGTAGGGTTGTCGACTCTGACGTAGTGGTAATTGTTTCTGTCCACACATGCGACATCACTATAAATAAATCTCTTAATAATTTATGGGCAATGCATGAGAATTATGGGCGTCTTTGCTAAATCGTGAATAATACAGTTCCAAAATATTATTACGTACGATGGGTTGTGACTCGAAATGAAACACTACTGGTTCACAGGGAGTCCTTTATTCACAAATCCGATGGTCACCCTACTTTCACATAAAGTATACTTTCGCTTAGTCCAAACTACGCTTCCAAATCGCTTAAGAAATCACTGTGCAAATAACCTGCCAAATAGCCACTTTGTGTCACTGATCGTAGATCTTAATCTTATAACTCTAAAAACAACACTGAGCCTTCGTCATGGGGAGTACACATATTTATACTACGAATAAGGTTCTAGTAAGTTCGAGATAGTACTTGGTTAGAATTTCCGAGAACCGTACACAAAAAAATTTAAAATAACTTTAAGGTCACGGGTGTTCTTGATCCTAGGGTTCAGTGTTTATTGTCTAGGAGTTTCTGTAACTCGTGCTTTGTAACAAAATATTGTCCAGAACTTGCACACAAATTTAAATAAAAATATTAGCAGCCAGTAGATCCTAATTATGGAATCTCTTTTAACATATAGAAAGTCACACCTACTGAAAAAAAATATCTAATAATTAATAAATTGGAAATTAAAAACAAAAATTATGTTTAGTATTTTAGTTATTTGATCATAGTATACCTATTCGAAACATAACTTAAAAATATTAAAGTGACATTTGTCAATTTTTACGTTTTACTTTTTAAATGATTTTATTAACTTGCATACAGATCAAAAACTCGTTATTTCAATTTAATACATTGAGTATAATTTATATCTGGTTAAATAATTGGTCGTTTATTAAAATAAAAATGGCGGACAAACCGCATTGTGTTACGTAATACACGGAGCTTTGTATATCGAGATTTCTCTCATCAACAAATTTAATTTTTGATATACGTTCTCCCGCATAACAATAAACATTTCAACATGCATTAA
Source organism: Battus philenor (assembly GCF_028537555.1). NCBI lineage: Eukaryota > Metazoa > Arthropoda > Insecta > Lepidoptera > Papilionidae > Battus > Battus philenor. Next base: position 13,769,095 of record NW_027181673.1, on the reverse strand, counting down.
AATAACTTGAAGCGACTTTTCATCTGCGAATATAGTAATAAATAAAAAAGGAAATCTCTTGAACAGGTTTCTCCAGGCGAGACTGAGGTCACATACTTCGCTTATACAGGATATAAAAGGCCATAAATGAAACAATTTTCAGTCATAAGACTTCTTCCTCTTTAGAATTTTTATAAGACTCCATAGATTTCCGCCAAGACAATAATAAGCTATTTAAATTGGATAAAGAAGAGCAGTACCTCCTAACACATTTTTTCTATACTTAAAAGAATACACCAAAACCTGTTATTATTTTAGACTTAACATGACTGGGCATAGGCCTTTTCCACACATTTCGAATAGAAACTATTGGAAGCGACCTTTCGATGATAAGAAGGTTGTCATTCTACCTTGTGAGTGGAAGTCTTTCGCTAGGGGTACCATTCCGTGGCTCAAAATCCAGAACCTAAAAGATAAAGGCAAAGATAAAATTCATTTATTCAACAATGGAACTTTTAATAGAACTTCTATTGATGGTCAACTTTTATTTTTTAATCTATTTTATTTTTGATTACACTCTGCTTCGCGTGGGTAATACTTGTGGAGAACAAGTAATAAGAAACTCCACAGAAATTACATCTTTAATAAAAGTGTAAAAATATTCTTTATTATCTATACAATAATGAAATATATAAATAAATAATATAAATGATAAAATATATAAATAAATAAAATTGTACTCAAATTGTACTATTAAACTGTATTCGAATTGCGTGGTTTTTAGTTAGAAAGAGAATCCCCGAGTTTTGATAGCATGGCGCAATTAGAAACAAAAGTGTTGCCATCTTTTATAAAAAAAAAGGAAATTTAAAAAAATTTAACACTCGAACTCAAAACACCTCGAAAATCAAACGACGCACAGTGAAAATTAGTACTAATTAAGCAGCAACGCAATTTCGAAAAAAAAAAAACGCAAAACCAAACGACGCAAAGCGAGGTATTGGTGTATACGATACTTTTACCAATTTTTTTTTTATTTTTTCTCTGTCTGTCTGTTTCGGCTAATCTTTAAAATGGCTGGACCGATTTTGACGGGAATCATACTAACAGGTAGCTGATGTAAAAAGGAGTAGCACCCATTTTAAATAATAAAAATTCTTAAACGTACTTTATACGAAAGAAATTATGCACGTACGTTTTGCTACGGTATTTTTGTGGTATGTTTTTAGTTCAAAGTAATTTTTTTTTAAATACATAAGTGCAGTGAGTTTGTATAATTATAAAGTCGTTTCGCATGTAATTAAATTTCCCCTCCAGCCTTTTTGCGTGCGTGAAACCCTTGCGTACAACCAACGGATACAGTTCCGCATTTGAAAGCGTTACCGCTGAGTGGGCCTCTTACGAGAATTTCAAAAAAACCTGAGCGACTATTTCATGTCACGCCGTTACCATTAAAATGCTAATTTAACATATTTTAATTCAAACCAGTAAAAATTGAAATCAAGTATAGTTGATTTACATTAAATTCTCTTTGAAACCGAATCTTTCAATTTCGAAACTATGTTTTAATATCGATAGAATTACAAAACATAACACAAAAAATTGATGCAGCAATTGTTTTTCAGTTTGTTAACTTTGCCTGCATGACATGTGTAAAAAAACATACTGGCTACGATCCATGTTAGAGATTTACCCTTGGTAGAGCCGTTGTGATCATGGTTTCGTTTTAGATCCATCACCATGTGCTATTGCTACTTCTTTATGGCATTTTGCATTTCAGGGAATTCCGTGAAGACACTAGATCCGATCCCAAAGCTGGGAGATCTCTTCTTCTTCTTTTCGGCTGATAGATGCCCACAGTAATGCAACCTTAACTATGTCATCGGTTCAACCAGTGGAGGGCTTACCCGCGCTGCATCTACCGCCTTGTGGTCGCTTCGAGAATCTTTCGGTTCCAACGGTAATCGGTTGCATGAACGATATGCCATACCCACTGCTCTTTATGTCATCTTATTTAATTTCAATAATTAAAAAAATACTTCGTTCAATTATAAATATATCACAACGAAGCAACAACGAATAATTTAAAAATGTCTCAAGGAAAACGCTACACTAATAAGGTGACAGCGTTTTTAAATAAAACATCCCGACACAGAATATCCATCAAGTACGACAGAAATGAATACATAATACCACTTACAAAGACACAGATAAAAAAAAAACAATTTGAATTTGGAACCAATAATTCTTGTTGGAATATTAACACTAAATCTACTAACAATTGTTGTATACGAAATCCAATGGCGCGTGAACAAATTGACAGGTACTTTAAAGTTGTTGATTTTATTATTCAATGCAGGTAATAATAGCAATTCAGTGTTAAATATATATAATAAATTAAAAATTTTCATGAAGTTTGATAATGATACTACAACGTTTAAAAATTTGAAAATTTAACAAAAGTTGAAAAACGGTCAATTTGATTCGTACTGTAGGTAGTGTAGGTTTAGTACCTACTCTACTACTCTTTGTAATATACATATCGATTAAATATTTACGAAATAATCATATTTTTACTCACACAATTATAGTCATTCAAAGAGTGTATTTAAAACTATTTAGTTCGTTTAGCTCTAAACATCTTCTCTATATTTCTTTTTTTTCATTTTTAATTCTTCTTCGCGTTTTATCACCAACTCGCCTGATGAAGATCAAGCACTCAGGCTCTTTAGGTGTACCTACTCACTTTGACCTTGAACAGACATGGGTTATAAATCGGGAAGTAAGGATACCGGCAGATGGTTCCATACTCGGGTTGTGGGGATCAGACATTTTGAATCCAAATGCTTGGTACACCTTCTAGAAGACTCCACGGTGTGAGGTTGGTGGTGAGCTCTCTTCCTACTACTACTGAAACGGAGGTAGTGGGATAAGGTTTTGAAGTTCCGCAGCGCATTCCCCAAAATGAGTCCTGTAATAAATTTACAGTCTGGCTACGTGATCGTAGTGTTCTTTGGGGCAGGCCCTGCAGTGGGCGTACCGAAAATTTGTGTGTGTTATTTGTTGTTGCTACAATAATTAAGTCTTTTCAAAACATATGTTTAACTTTTCGGACGATTTTTTATATTATCGCTTTGACAAAAGAATAGTGTTTATAGATAGATCTAGTGAAAAAGTTGTAAAGAAAATTAATACAAAAAAATTAGAAGAATAATTAAAAGAAAAAACAGCACTAACAGATGTGTTTGTACAAATAAGGTAACGACATAAAGAGACAACGTTAGATGTCGATGCAAGTTGTTGACGCCAAATTAGGCCGCGCATCGACAGCCTAGATCCATTCAGGCCTTGCATCTGCGCGCGAAACCTGCTCACTGCCACCTGTTCGTTCTATTTGCCAAGTGACATTAATAAAAGTCCTTTGAACTTTATTCTGTTAGCTTTATGTAATACGTTTCAGCCTATAGACAAATACTGCACAGCAAAGGCTTTTAAAGATATCTATTATATTAATTTATTTTTCTATTAAAACGCGACAAGCTAATCACATCTGCCAATACAAAGTCTGTACGGACAGATATTAAATAATAATTGACTTTCGTCGTCGTTTCTGCCCATAAACACCCACGGCAACCCATAGAATCCACGCTCAAAGATATCTATGGAGGGATACACCATAATCGCCACATTTGGTAGGCAGGCAGGTCACACATTTTGTAGACAGAAATAACACTCCAGAACAAGGCTGTGATAGAGAACCAGATATCATCATCTGCAACTGGAAATGTTATCAAAGCCAATTCAGATCATAAAGTACTTAATAATGTCATTTATGTATATATATTGTTTTTTTTTTAATTTTGTCGTATCAGCCCATTGGCGCTTACTGTAAGGCATAGACCTCCTTTAAAGATATCCAGGATATAGCATCATCGCCACACTTGGTAGGCAGTTTGGCGATGGCAATGTGGTATTATAGTACGCAGTAGGACGCAGCTGCCTATCCTCTGGAAACTTCTTTATGAGTATTGGGAATCCTAAATAAATAATGCACATAATGTGAATTACATAAGATTATATCTCGGAAATTTAACCCGCGACCAACGAACATAAATCTCAGTTCTCTAGAAGTAGATCCATCGGAAAGATATAATAATATATTTTGTTTTGTATTTACACTTCTAGCTATTAGATGGTTTATACAACCTACTTAGAAGTAACTGCATATTACGACACCTCGCTTAAATGTAAAAAAAAATAACGTGTTTTAATGTCAGATGACGTCATCAACAATGGTAGGTTTAAGTTGAAGGATGCTGTTTATAGAGTAGTTCAATCTGATTCAAGTTACAATCAAACTGCTCTCTTCTGGTATTTATCTCATGATGTCTCAGCTGGTCGAATAAACGATCATATGTGGATAAATCAATAGACATTTTAAGAGAAACATTTATTTTGGGTTTTTTACCAGTTTTAATACTTTACTTGTTTGTTTGCCAGTGAATAACGCAAAACATTGACTATGTAAAATTGCGGTTTTCCTTATGTTCGGTACAGAAGGTAATTTTTAGTATTAAAGAAGACAATTAACCGGTCTGAACCGGTAAAATCAGGTTTTATATACTACTATAAAAAGTTAAGAACGGTAACTTTGTTGTTTTAGCTATTTTGCAATAAGTCATGGGTCATCGAAATCCTATTTCGATTAGAAGCAAAGGCAAATATTCGGAGAACTTCAACGCCGGGAGATTGCTGAAGTTTTAGAAATACTGACCAATAGGTATATGGTCTGTTCGATTTATCACTATATATACAGGTGATTGGTTATAGGTGTTAAAAGTTTAAAGGGATGAATGCATAGCTCCTTGGTCAGCAAATATTTTATGTATACATACATAAACATCCATAGATACATACATATATACATATATATATACATATATATATACTAGCTGATCCCGCAAACGTTGTTTTGCAAAAAAAAATTTTTTAATTTTCAATTTAAAAATAAGGGTTGATCGTAGAGGGGTGAAAATTTAGGGTTGTATGTATTTTTGTATGTTGTATCATAAAAAAATAAAAACAAAAAATTTCGTCAAAAAAATAAAAAAAAATTTTAAGGGTGAAAAACCCTTATCACTTAGGTGTATGAAAAATAGATAGTAGCCGATTCTCAGACCTACTAAATACGCATATAAAATTTGGTAAAAATCGGTCAAGCCGTTTCAGAGGAGTTCAAGTTCGAACACCGTGACACGAGAATTTTATATATTAGATATGTACGAGTATATAGATATTTGCTGCAAATAATATGACATAAATTTATAATTATTAGTAAACAACAGAATGACATTTTTTTCGCAAAAAATTTGACAACCATTTACAAAATTCAAAACGCATTTTAAGGGTAAATTAACAGAAAAGGCTTATTATTCAATAAACGAATATTTAAATGATAAAAATCCTTGGCAGTGATGTCGCCCGACTATTTTGATTTCAATTAGGCCATGTCAGACGAAGTTTATATAAGAATGTTTGTTTGTTAAACTTTATTAAAGGATGTGTGGTTGTGGAGTTTCTTCCTGCTTCTTCTCCGCAACTATAACAACTTGTGAAGCAACTTAAAGTCAAAATAAATATAAATTATAATACATGTGGGTAATAAGTTAGGGATCAGTGAAAGTTATGTTAAAAGTTCAAATGTTTAATAAATGAATTTTATCTTTTATCTTATCTTTAAACAGCTTTAAAGCACCTATTTCTAATAACTTAATATAAATTGATTTTATTAAATGGTCCTCGCTATTAGGGACCTCTCGTTCCCCTATCTCGTGTGGGACAGGGACATGTTATTTCTAATAATTAATTCATATAATTTCTTATTATTATCATTCTCCTCTTACATGTATCATATTATCTGTCGTACTGTTTCTTTCGTTCTACAATTTTCCCAGTCTTTCTCTTTCATTCCATTAGCCATACATCCATCCTCATCCGCTACATATTAGGTTTCCTTACTATTTTATTTTGCAATGTTACATTCATTGTTCATACATTTAACACATATTTTCTTTATAATTATCATATTATATTATACTGTTTATTGCATTGTTTTTGGTACTGCTTTATTTATTTTCTTTCTTTATTCTACTTTTTTATTTTTTTATTTTCTTTCTTTACTTTTTTATTCATATTCAAATCTATTTAAATAAATATAAAGTGATTACTTTGAAATGTGTTACATTAATTATTTTTTTACTGGAATGCGATATGCCAATAACATCTGGCCGTACAAAGTCTGCAAGGAGAGACAGCAGACAATTATTAGTTTTTTGATGTAGTAATCCGAATATTGAAAATACATTTTACATATTCCTGAAACCATTGAATTTTGGGTAAAGTGTATGTATACTTACCCACGGCTCACTGTATGACTTAACTATATCGTTTTTATCGGTTCAACTAGTTGGGCCTATTCACACTTCATCTACAGGCTTGTGGATGCAACTGCAACAACTTGTGAATGAAAACCTTTCGACTCTAATGACCATCGACTGCACAAGCGATGTTCCCCTCCTACTGGCATTTCATACGAGGAATTCTTCGAGCTTGATAAAGACATATGGAGTTACTTTAATATCCAATATATAAGTAATTTGAACTAAAACTACCGCTTTACGACTCTAGTCAGACGCTGACTATCATTAGCAGATAAACGTTCTCTGCGGTGTCAATGTCTGTAATTAAGTGTCGTCAACAAATTCCATATATCCAATTAAATATATAATTAGACGTTATTGCACTTGACTAATGCATTGGATCTTATAAGATAGATTTAATAATACTGTTAGGTTCTGACTTGAAATGAAACACCACTGGTTAACAAGGAGTCCTTTATTCACAAATCAGATGATCACCCTACTTTAACACAAAGTATACTTTCGCTTAGTCCAAACTTAGCGTCCAAATCTCTTAAAAAATCACTGTCCATATAACTTACCAAATAGTCACATTGTATCACTGATCGTAGATCTTAATCTTATAACTCGAAGAACAACACTGAACTGTCGACATTGGGAGTAAATTTATTTATACTATGGATAAGGTTCTATTAAGTTCGACATAGTACTCGGTAAGAATTTCCAAGAACCGTACACAAAAATTATAAATAACTTCAAGGTCACGCGTGTTCTTGATCGTAGAGTTCCGTGTTTATTGTTTAGTGGGTTCTGTAACTCGTGCTTTGTAACAATACCATCTGGCAAAATTACAATACAGTTTAGATTCGTTTAGTTAAGAACCAATAAACTAAATACATAGACGCATCTATATTTACGTTTTATTAAAATATGGTAATTATAATGATTTAACAATTAATTATTATATTTGTAACAAAGTCATTATTAATAATAACGATATTAAAAAAGATGCATCGTCTACCTATACTGCTTATTGATTTTCAAGTAGAATTGATAGCCGTTAAGGCTTTTATAGAGTAAAGACCATACATATAAGTTGAACAGACCTTGATAAGATCGGAAGGCGCGAGGTTCAGACCGCTTCCAACTGGTCGCAATGGAAATCTAAAGAAAAGGCCTGATCGGAAAATCTGAAATGATGATAAAGAATCCTTTATAAAGACCATTTAGGATTAAATTTCTATATTCAAAATAATTGAGAACAGATAAACAAGATAAAACGATATTAAAGAAGGTTTTTCTTGAAACATTTCGTAAAATATTAAAATATGAGTGTAAAATTTATTATACAAGTACGGTATGCAAATTGAAATTTTTTCATGTTTGCAATTAAGTTGAAAGATTTTCGTAATAGCGAAAACCGTAACGAATACAGCTCGCAAATCGCTTTATCGTGGCCACAACACATCGCGTAAGCGTATCTGCCGTGACAAACTCGAGGATCGAGATAGCCAGCCTCTGATAACGGCAGTGCTCGGACCATTTCTCGATCGTTCGCACGTTCTCTGATAAAAGAAAAAATATACAAAAAAAAAAAAACCTAATACAAAGTTATATTTACAATCAATAATGTAAACATAGTGGATGGTTACGTTTTTAAACAGTGAAAATGGCAAAAGTGTTACATACTTTGAACGTGTATTTATTGGACACGGACAGATGCTGTACATCTGTGGATAGACTGAAACATTTTTGTCTTTGTCGCAGAATCGGAGCCGAAAACGAGGTATAATAGAAGAATTATATTCTGTAATGTATGTTTTAAATGTATTTTCCGTTACACGAAAGTTAAATGGAAAATTCCATTACGTTTTGCGTGGAAACTCTTTGTTTTTATTAACGAAATGCTGAGTAAAAATGAATTTTGAAGTATCGTTGGGTTGTCGAGTTGAAATATCGATATATTTTAATTAAATCCAGACTGTCTAGTTGATGGAAGCCGTGCTCTAGGTGTACTGGACAAATATTTAGTCTGTAGATTGGTTAGTATTTGCATTTTTAACACGTGCCTCTGAAATTAACTTTTTATAAAAACTGTTGCAACCGAAGTGGGCGTTGTTTCGACCACTCTTCGCACTCGTATGTGAAGTTGCTTCATTGCATATAACATGAAATCTTTCGTTTTCCATACCTTTAAGAACCCATATCTATGAAAATTACCAGATAAAATGGGAAGAGGAAAGGAAGAATAAAAGCAACCGATGTAGCCTGGCGAACAGCGAGTTGAAGTGACTGAGCAGAACACATAGCGCACATAAAGGATGGCCTTTGTGATTTTAAGGTTCTAGAATTAAAGGACGAAGGATATCTACCCACAAGATAAACAGACAACCTTGTTGAGGTAGTTGAAATACGATGGACGCAGAATGCTTTTATCCATTCATATCGATAAAATATGGGGGAGGCATATTTCTAGCAGTGGACATTTTTCAGCTGAAATGATGATGTATGAACAATTTCTTTAGAATAATAATTCTAATTTTATTTAAATAGACTTACTTTAAATCATATAAATAATGAAAGTGTTAGTTAAAACATCTAACGGGTACACGTAAGTTGTATGCACTTGGGTGCTATTCGACTGAACACCAACGTTTTCACTTTCTTTATGCTTTTAACCAGAGCTGACCTTCGTTTGGCGTGTTATTGTTAGTATGTTTATTTCACTAAAGTATTCCTTACGAATCACATAAAATCGGGACTGAATTTCGTCGTCACCTTACTCTTCTTTAGTATAAATGTTTGCTTATATATCTTTTCGAGGTGCTCTGCTATTTTAAAGAAAGCACAGGTTGAAGGCGCTCATTCTTCTTTTAAGTTGGTAGATGCCCGCTGCAAGGTATATGCCTCTTCCAAAGATCGTTACGACTATCGGTACTGCGCTTCTTGCATCCATCCTGGTCACCATCACCAGGTCCAGTTCCCAGTCGAGGACCTTTCGACCCAACACCATCGGTTGCACGAGCGTTATGCCTCGCTAACTGCCATTTCGGACGAGCAATTCTTCTTACCTACGTCATCGATCTTGCTGCTTCTGCGGATCTCATTATTTATGATCCGATCTCGCAGCGAGAAACCGGGCACAGCCCTCTCCATTGCTCTCAGGGTGACCTTCTCATGAAGCACGTCGTAAGTGACCACGTTTGCCATAAACCTTTTTACGATAACTAACACCGAGGACTACCACGGCTCCTTTACTTTATTTAGTGCATCGAATTTTGAAGCCGGTGGACTCATTAGTTGAAGTACCTTCAAAGAGTGACTGGCAGTAAGGACTCTTGTGAGGAGACTTTATAAGTAAGAAAAGGATCAATATTTAGCCACTTCCGCACATGCAGTCGTAGTCGTGCAACAAAGTGCACTAGTTCAGAGTGACTCTGTGTTTGGCACTAATCGGTGTAACATAACTCCTCAAGATGCCCCGTGTAAGGGTGAAAAACGTGTAGAGTGATTTAACGGCGGTAGTTGTGTAATTCGCATTGTTTGCGGAAGTGGCTAAATATTGGTCCTTTTCTTACTTAGGATGGACTTCCGCAAAATAACTCCTGATTCCATTAAATATAGGAGACTTCATTTTGAGCTTCGCATCCTATACAACACGTTAACCGCATAGCATTCCGATTTGTTGCTATTATGTTGATTTCTTGCAGTACGTATATACATTAAATCTAAATAAATTTAAATGAAACTTTGAGATATTAATTAATATATATTTAGATCTTAAATTAATAATTCTTATTACGTACCAATGTACATTTAGATGTACGTAAGTATGACGTTTGAATATATTAAATGGAGTTCAATAATAGACAGCCGATGGCAGCTATTGTGGCAGCCATCTTTGTTACAGAAGTGTGTCATTGAATCGACGGTTTTGTCGACTTGTTTTATCGTACCCACTTGCAGTTCCCACGCTATTTCTTTGTGAATAGAAACTTATTTCAATAACCATTCAATGATACTGTCTATGCTAACATATAGCTCTCTACGCAACATAGTGTTTCAATTCATTTGATACGTTTCGAATATATTTCAAGCTATTTTTATAAATGTGCTATAGGAGTCAACTGTACTCTTTAGTTTCTGTTGGATATCGACCGACTATCACCGAATTGAAGATCTAAAATCTAAAATTTAAACTTCTCCCACCACTAGTTCTGTGTGTGCATCTGTGTGACTCGGGTACACTGTTTCTTCATCCCACAGGGTGATAATGGGGTTAGCAGTTCTCGTTTAGCTGGTGCCGTCACTTCGGCTGCTTCTTTAGCTCTCGGCATTGAAGTTTCCTTCTTTCATATGTTTCTTCTTTCTGTAGGGGACGTGTCTAGTGTGGTGACTGATTCTGGTGGCCTCCTTATTAGGCGGCGCTTGATATTTTTTGAAATCGGTGTCAATCTGTACTGCCAGAAGTTTCAACCTGTTTAACATTCAAATAGAAAAAATAAATCAATAAATACTTTATCCTTAGATTAAATATGATATGAAATAATTGATTCTGTGATTGAATAATACTCATCACAGTTCGCAAACTGACGAACCGGTGATGTCAAAACGAACTGTCAAACACTATATAGAGATTGACGTTTCGTTTTATAGATAGATAATAAAGTTAAGGAACATTTTCGCTTTCCATAACATTGATTCACAAACATCTGAATAAGATTGTTATAGGTTCTGCTCTAATCAGGACGCGTTTAGAACCATCTTCAAGCTGATTAAAGATAAGATCAACTTGACTCTAGTTTTAGATCTGGCTCTCCTGGCATTTCTTTCGTTCACTTAATATAAGCATATAAATGATTAGCAATAATGGTAGACGCCTAAGCCGATAGACGCGACGTTGATAGGCCCACTGGTTAGACCGACTATGTAGTCAAAGTCAAATTCAGTCAATCATTGCAGCGATTTTTGGTGGAGGCCGATAACTTAATAGATGACGATAATGAAAAAGTAAATGAAAAGATTTTTTAAGTTGCACTTTTATTGTCTATAGATTTTTTAAGACTTCATTCCCAAAGTTCGTAAAAACCTGTATATATAAACAGCTTCATGCAACCTGTTAAAGAGTATTATCTCATGTTTATCGGCTGCTGATAACACCGACGTCCCCTACAATGACGAAGATATCTAACGATATCGAATTATAGATAAATCAAGATTAAATATTTAAGTCAATCATTGATATTCTTTATTTTGATTTAATTGAATAACCTTGTTGCCAAAGCAAAGCATTTTTACGACATTTTGACTAAGATTATTTACTACGACTCTATTTTACTGTCGAATAGTCTTTTAATTAAAAATATTTACTACTACTTTATTGCTGTCTAGTAGTATTTTGGCTATGATTATTTACTACTACTCTATTCTACTGCCTAGTAGTCTTTTGGCTATGAGTATTTACTACTATATTCTACTGCCTAATAGTCTTTTGGCTATGAGTATTTACTACTAATCTATTCTACTGCCTAGCAGTCTTTTGGCTATGAGTATTTACTACTACTCTATTCTATTGCCCAGTAGTTTTTTTGGCGATGAGTATTTACTATTACTCTGTTTTGCTGCCTAATAGTCTTTTGGCTATAAGTATTTACTACTCTATTTCATTACAACACTAAGAGTATTTACTATTACTCTATTCTACTGTCTAATAGTCTTTCGACTAAGAGTATTTACTATTACTCTATTCTACTGTCTTATAGTCTTTCGAGTAAGAGTATTTACTATTACTCTATTCTACTGTCTTACAGTCTTTCGACTAAGAGTATTTACTATCTCTATCCGCGTAAAGTTATCATAAAAATTTTATGTAATTACAATACAATGCAATAACGACTGCAGTTAAATGTACATTCGTTAGTAAGTGCTTAAGGTACAATCACGTGCACAAGTCTTTACTACTGTAATAGATTATTAAAAAGAACTTTGTTTTTCAATTGGCCTCTGACTTATGGTTTAAAAAAACGTAGAGATGCATATCAGACGAAACGGTGAATCTATTGCAAACCAAATTACCCGGATCGCATAATTTTACGAAATTCAACTGTTAATTGCCTTCTTAGCTTTAATTATGGATTATTCTTTATAGAACTAATTAAAGAACGATTTTAGAGCTAGACGAATCGAATATAACCTTAAAAGTTAAAATCCGTGAAGCGATTGAAAGCCTTGATTGAAAATTTTAATGACAGAATTGAAATCTCTCTGTGCTTGGTCGAGATAGACATCTTTCTGATACCATTTTACATAACCTATACTTACTATTTTCAATACATAAAACTGATAGTTTTTTATATATATGCTTTGCAATACATTTACTTTGAAAACATCTTCTATTATTTTCGTCTTCAGAAATAAGCCTAAAAAGCAAAAGTTAATAGAAACTGAAATCTAATTAAACTCCCATATTATAGCATCCTTCAGGGTAAAGCTACAAGGGATCCAAATATTTTTTGATCCCAGTAGATTTCACTATAAACTCAAGTGTTAGTGTAAAGTGGTTTTTTTTTCTAAGAGCATCACATTCTCAAATTTTTAAATATCTTTTACACTGTTTGTTCTTTTACTATATAAAGTTTTTAAATGCATTACATGACATACATGACAGCTTAAATATACACCGAAAAGTAAAGCCGTACACAATTGCTAACTTTGACACTAATTTTACGAAGCCTAGAAAAAGCCTATAATAAGTTTATCTTAATTTGTATTGCTAAAGCACATCACTATTTTCTTATATATATAAATCGATGTCGATTTTACCGCGGGGTCCCTTTTCATACGTTTACGAGGCAAAACTAGCGCCATCTGTTGACTTCAGTCGAAACTACAGAGTTCCAGAGTTAGATTTTATATTATAATATGTATTCGTTTATGTGCATAATATATATATAAATATATATATATATATATATATATATATATATATATATATATAAATATATAATAGCATATGTATTGAAATTTTAGGTTAAGGATTTTTTAGATCTTATGCATATGTGTACAAAACAGGAAAATTATGATATTATTATTTATATCCAATATGTCCTTTCCAGTATATTTATCTTGAAACAAAATGCGATCGCAACTGATAAGGTTACTCTTTAATCTCGTCATCTATATTACGATTGACAGTATTTCCTGTCTATCATATCTTCATAGATAAACCAAGTATTATTATTTGATTCTGTGACATCGTATGTTGGTTTTTGGATTGTGCCGAAGCTGAAGCCACCATCTCAAATGTTAATAAATTTATTCTAATAAAACTGTTTTCACAGTACCAAATAATCGTTGTTAACGACTGTACTTAATGTATCGGGGTCACTAATTATGCCATCGAAATTCGCGAAGGAATGTCGTGAGGCAATCGTATAGTTTGTAATTTCTGAGAAATAAACAATGCCGGTGAAAATTTAATTTGTGTAGTGTTTGGCTCGAGTGGGCACAGTGTGTGCGGTAGCTATGAAGCTCTTGCGGATACCTATACCCCGCTGGCCGTGATCGCAATTTTTTTTACCATGGTGTCTTCTTCGCCGAGAGCGCAGGCGCGCTCGCATGACGTAGATCCTGAGAGGATAAAGGCTTACTCGGTGAGTTATTTTTTTTTTGGTTTTGTTTTTATTTCTCTTAGAATAACTTAAAAAAAGAACTATCGATAACATTCTACGGTCTCCTTGGGAAAGCCTTCGCATATTACTTTTGTATCAAGATCTTAAGCCATTGTTCTGAGCTATTTTTCTTCTCCTTTTTATAATAGTGTGCGTAAGAATAGCACAGCAGAAAGAGTAAAGGCATGGTATATTTTTCTATAACCAGACTTTTTTATATTCTATTTAAGAGCTAAGTGTCACTGTATATATTTGACGAGAGAATATAAACATTTCGTATATTTGTAATAAAATGAAATCATTTAATCAAATAGTAATAAAAGTGTCATAGATAATTAAATGTTAGAACAGTGGTAGCTCAGCGGTATAGGACAGACTTGCGACCATAAGTCACGGGTTCGGTTCCTGTTAAACACATAAATATAATTCACACTTTGTGCATTAATTGCATAGAATTGCTACTGCACACAAACAACTTACCAGAGAATGGACAGTAGCGTCCTGTGCGTACCATAATACCACACTGCGATCGCCAACTCGCCTGCTAAGCGTGGCGATTATGGTATATCCTGGATAGATATCTTTCAAGGAGGTCTATGCCTTACACTGGGCGTCCATGGGCTGATACGACGAAATAATATAAACAAAAAGAATAAATATACATAAATAACATTATTAAGTGCTTTGAGATCATCTAAATTGGCTTTGATCAGATTTCCAGTTGCAGATGATGATATCTGGTTCTCTATCACTCTTGTTCTGAAGTGTTACTTCTGTCTACTAAATGTGTGACCTGCCTGCCTACCAAATGTGGCGATTATGGTATATCCCTCCATAGATATCTTTGAGTGAGGATTCTATAGGTTGCAGTGGGTGTTTATGGGCAGAAACGATCTGGTTCTCTCTCTATCACACTTTTTGAGAGAAGAGAAGAGCCTACAAACCTGGATCATGAAGCTTGCGTTTTAAGACAATAAAACTAATATATATATATATATATATATATATATATATATATATATATATATATATATATATATATATTACATTCGGTACATTATTACGTAGTTATCGAACCACGCGTCGTTATGTAATTTTAAAACAAAGAAAGAGAAAGGGATTTTCCCGTTCACTGACCGCTGTGTATTTTTGAAAGAAAGTTACATTGACCTCAGTGTTGGTTCTTCTTGCGTTGTATTTTCTTCTTATTTTACAATTTCATATTAATGATAGTTTTTGCTGGGGATTTTAAAAGGATGTTCTACACGATCACGCAAAACGTTAATATAAACATTTTAAAAAACATTGCCACACACATTTTAATATTTTTTAAATATATATTTAAAAGGCCACAGGTAATAATTTTTACTTAAATAACTTTGTTATTATTATGACAACTCAAAAACTATGTATGTCGCAATGTTTGTCCATTAAGATAAGGTAGATGAGATTTTTAAATTATATTGATATCATTGAGTTATACGAAACTAGAAGCAGGGAAAGATGTAGTTTCAGCGATAAAAAACTATATTGGTAATATATAGCAAATTATATTTTTATTTTTTATGTGATAAATAGGTAATAGGAATATGTAATAAGGTAGTTCAATCCAAAAAAAAATTATTCGGCTATTTTTTTTTTAAATTTGGCATTATAGTACATACAACCTTCAATTTTTATCTTTCTACTGTCAACCCTTATTTTTTAACACTAATGTTTATACTTCAAGAATTTTTTACTGTTGGTTGTCCATAATAGATCTCTTATCGCGTACACACTTTACTATTGTGGGATTATATTGTTTTTAGTTGTATTGTTGTAATTAAATATATAAATATTTTTTTAAATTAGATTTTTTTAAATTTATAATGGACCAGGCGTTTGTCTTCCAGCTCCGCTGATAAAGTGTAGATGAAGACAAAGATGGTACACGCCGTCCAAAAGAAACCTGTTCACTCTACTCTTAAAAGCTCCAGAGTTCATCCTATCAGGAAAAATAGACCCAGGCAGGTCGTTCCAAATCTTGGCGATTCTCACCAAAAACGAGCTGTCAAATCATTTAGTTCTCTCTCCGTTAAATTGTAATAAATAATAATGAATGTTTTGTTATTTTCATATTACGTTGTCATTCACAGCACTTCCTGCCTCTAAGACTTATATCCCATATCTTCAAAGGCTTACGATAAGCATAAGAACCTATATGTCTACTTTATTTCTCGGAAGGTGGACGATCAACAATTATATGTTTTATATAATATTCTTAACACAATGAAAGCCTATTTACTTTGGTATTAGTAACTTGAGAACAGCTTAACGGATATCAATATTTTTTCAAGTTTCCTAATACTTTTTATAAGGTTCTCAAGGAAAAAATAAAACTTCGTTCCAACTTGAAATTTTTTGCATTTGACAGTTCACTTTGAACTTCGCGCGTTTGACACTTCTCTAGTTATAAATATAGTATATACGTCATTTACAGCTGTATATATTATATTAATATTTATCGACCAAAAAATTAATTTATTTATTCCATACTTAATTAAATAAATTAAGTCAATATTTATTTTCTGTTGGAATGACTGGACAAAATTTTTGA
This sequence comes from Battus philenor, assembly GCF_028537555.1. Lineage (NCBI taxonomy): Eukaryota > Metazoa > Arthropoda > Insecta > Lepidoptera > Papilionidae > Battus > Battus philenor. The sequence goes on along the minus strand of NW_027181673.1, from coordinate 13,752,431 downwards.
GAAAATGACATAAATAATAAATCATAGATTAATATAAAAACGAAAATAGGTATATATGAAATTCTTTCGTAAAAGGCATATCGGAAATCGTAATAGAATTCCGTATAAATATTTATATTTATTTCCAATAACAAACTCGAAAACCGCACTTGACTTTCAGATGCTGAGGTGGCATACTTTAGTTTAATATATTTTCTTTTGTAGACACAATTGGTTGTAGAATCTTTTATAAAAGATTTTATTTTGGACTACGGCGACTATCAATACGTTTTGATTTAAAGTGCGCTGTAGTTTGAGGATAATACTGCTATTAAAATGTATTTTGTAGTCTATGGTGAAAAAGATTGTGCATTTTATAAAATTATGCAAGCAACGCGACTTGATGAACTATGGTATGACCGCAACCGCTGTACCAGTCGGTCTTTAGAGAGTATATATTATAGGTGTTAAAGCTTTAAAGGGATGAGCGTATAACACATTTGTTGTCAACTAATGTACACCCATATTAAAATCAATGGTTTAAGAAATAACATAGTAAGAAAAAGAGTTTTCAAAATTCGGATTACTACATATTAAAATCAATTATTGTTTACTATTTGTTACTGCAGACCTTGTACTGCCAGAAGTACTTGGAATATCGCTTTCCAAAAAAAAAGTAACATATTTCAGAGTGATTACACCATATATCTATTACTAATAATCTTTGTGTATAAAATTACCTTTGTATAAAAAATTCTTGAATGAAAACTATGATATCTTGGGAATGATGGAGAGGAATGAAAGGCGATGCCAGGATGGAATGTAAGGAATGCTAAGGATGATAGATATTGTGACGAAAGATAATAAGCAAATGAATATGTGAAGTATAGAAGATTACAAATAAAAAAGATAAAATGAAAAAATTAACTAAACTAATAAAGTTTCAAATGTAAAGGGAACGAGACGCTTAAAAAACTGGGTCGAAAAAAAACCCCTATTTATATAAAAATACAGATTATAAAAGTGCGTTCATTTTTATAATGTACCTTTACAACAAAATTAATTTTTGCTCCCCTAGTCAATAAATAATAAAAAAAATTATTTGTTATAATTATTGTGCAATTTTTTTCTCTACCTAACTATTTTAAACACATACCAACATAAGAATACTAGTTTTTTTATCTATTTAAAAGTACATTAGTAGAAAATATTAACTTAATTATGAGGGGTCTGAAAAGTAATGTCGTTTTCTTAAGTTAAATTAACACGACTACATTTTTTCAACAACCTTTTTGCCATCTAGTATACAAAATCAATGCCGGAGCGGTATAAATCAATCGATTTTCTGTATGTCGACAGAAACGACATTACTTTCCGATCCTCCTAATATAATGTTTATATTTTCTAGTAATATTTATTAATGAATAAAACTATCTATACCGTAAGAAACATTTATATTCAATATCTTTAACAAAGTTACAAAGATAAAATTCTTAATTTAAATTTCGAACTAAAGAAACTGGATTTTAAGAGACTGTTAACTTGATCTTTATAGAGCTGTGAGTTGGGGAGTTGAGACCGCCGAAACGAATGCGAATGGCAACACTAAAAATGAATAGCCCGACGTCATAGCGGAGCGTATAAAAAGGCTGTAGTGTACGCTTTACTGAGTATACCGTTCACTGCGCATTGAAATGCCAGCGACGGAATTATCTTTATAATGGACATAATTTACATTTTTATAACCCAAACAATGTAATACTCGGGGAACTTTATACCTTATAACAAATGTCACAAACTATATTTTAAATTTTTGCTTTAATAACTATTTATTTTACTTGTCATTAATTTATACTGTAATTATTACAATCATAATTACGTACAGTATCCACTTGTGTATGTCATTAAGGGAGTCCAATCTGCTAGAAATAAGAATCAGATCGAACTCCCCTATAGAGACATCTATCTACAGTAATACTCCGCTTTACGCGAGGGATACGTTCCAAAAAAAAATCGCGTTAACTGAAATTCGCGTATAACGAGGTTTATGATTAAACATAGTCAAAAATTATTACAAAAAAATACAAATCATTTTAATCAATCCCTTTAATTCTAGGAACACTTTATGCAATACATACTCTTATTTTTTACGGAAAAATACATCTATTGTCTTTTGGGTAACGTTTTGTTTACGTTCTTGTAAAATACGTTCATAACACCTAACACTGTTTTTAATTGTTTGACAGATGGTCAAGACACCATAGAGGAATTGATGACTATATTATATTTATACGCACTCTTTCGCGTAATTCGAGGCATTTAAGCACGAAATTTGCAATTCGCGTTATAGTGAAACCGCGTATAACGGGGTCGCGTAAAGCGGGGTATTACTGTACTTGAAGATCCCATTTGGGCAGCGGTGACATTCCGGTCCAAGAAAAAAATAACTTAAAGCTATAAGAATTCCAAAAGTGCCCCGGTCTTAGATGAGTCCACAGCAAACTCAGTTGTGTTTTATATGGTCACTTACATTCTTCTCATTCGTACATTCTTGTCATTGTGGTCGTGGTCATGCCCCAGTTGGTACCTCCGCAGCTCTTTTTAAGGGTCGTCATATAACTCACTATTTTGGATTTTTGATGATGTATATCCATCTCGTTTATGGAGGCAACTTGTCGAATCATCAAACAAGGATTTTTAAAAAGAGACGAAGAACAGAAGGCAACGTAATTTATTTAAAATAAAAAATAATATTAATGTACAAATGAACCAAAAGGAATGTTATTTAAAAATACCTTTCATTTAACAATTTTAAAATGGTTTAAATAAATTTATGAAGCGGTGTGTAATTAATTCTATAGAAATGAGCTTTGAGAGTTCAAAGTAAATAGTCTTTAGTGCAATGTTCGCAGTATAGTACGTTCAGACAGTTACCTTGTTGAAATTACATGCGATTTTTATAAATCTACAGTATTCTGTAAAATATGTACATGACTACACGTAAGTCTGTATTTAGAATCCTGTAATTTTCTCTCTTTATGGGACACGATAATCGCACTTAGTTCGGGTAGACGACAAGGGACTGCACTAGCGCAACCTGAAAAGGCATGTCGTTATAGAGGATATGACGGAATTCAAATCCACAACCTTTATTCATAAAACACTGTTCTTAATCAGTAATTTCAAATGCATTATAATTATTACAATAATAGATTATAATCAATTACAAATTATGATGAATTTGTCCAAGGCAGTGCAAAACATTCACAGTAATATCACTTTATAAGAAGATCGACAGATGACTTTGTTAAGGTGGTAGGAGAAAGGTAGATACAGACCGCTTCACTGCAAACCTATATCTACGGCTAAAAACCTTTCAAGCAAATATTCTTACAGTGGTCTCGCAATATATTTATAACAATATTTTGTACGTTTACAATAATCATAATAAATTAAAAACAATAGGGTCCATATTGTACTTATAAGGCACTGTTAAAAAAACTGACTGTACCAAAGTTTCGACTACAAAAAGTCTCTAATACATTCGTAATAAACAGAATCAGATTTTGAATAAATTTCCGAAAAACATTATTGGACTACCATTTACAAAATTCAAAACGCATAATAAAAGTAAATTGACGAAAAAAGCTTGTTTATTATTTTTTATAGCCTACATATAATTCATTTAGGTTATATCTGATAAAAATATATGTATAAATCTGTATTGTTAAACGTTATTAAAACAAATGTTTTTATGAACTTCTTTCTGCCTCTTCTTTACAATTATTACATCTTGTGAAGCATAGTCAAAAATAAAAAATATTGAAAAATTAAATAAATAATAAGTTGACGATTAAAAAGAGTTTTTTTTAACGTTTTTTCAATTTGTTAATGTATCAAGACTATATGACTTAGACTAAGAAAGGGACTAATATATAGCTACTTCCGCTATGGAGCAATAGTCGTGCAATGTAGTGCACCGCCCGCCAGCCCGCTGATAAATGCGCGTGCGGAAAACAATACGAAACACAACTACCACCGTTAATTTACTCAACACGTGTTTCACCCCTCCGCGGGTCATTTTCAGATGATGTTACACCGACCAGTGCCAAACACCGTGTCAATTTTGACCGCTGAATTTATACTACTGCTGCATAGCGGAAGTAACTATATATTAGTCCCTTTCTTAGTTAGGATGGACTTTCGTAAAGTAACGCCTGAATCTATTAGATATATATGACTTAGAGTTAAGGTATAATATAATGTATATGTAATGATATAGCATATACTTACTATGAGAAATAAGATCAGTGTTTGTATGTACAGACGTTCTGTATTGCTACATATGACTATATATTTAAGGTTGTGAGAACTCGTTTGTTACGGGCAGCCAAAGATCGGTCATTTTAGAGATCTTAAGTCAATGTTTTACAATGGGCGTTTATCAGCGGACATGTTTATATTAACTGATTCTGCGACCTCCGTTCCGCCTAACGGTCGAGGAAGAGTAGAGTTCACGCTTCGTATTGCTAGCCAATATGGCCAAAATACTTTTAAAATGATTCTAGAATGTTCGAATTTAAATTGAAACGCCGGTCGCTACCAATGTGTTAGGGTCTTGTAAATTATAAGTACTCTTTATATATACGTGAGCACACCTTCGATCACACCAGGTTATCTTCCTCGCTAACGTGCTCGGGCGGTAAAAAATTTCTATCCGCTCCGCTTTTTATGTTACATTTTTTTAATTCACGTCTAAATAAAAAAATGGTGAAGTTGTTTATGACTTACAAATTGTGTAAGTAACACGTTGTTTTTTACGTATACTAGCTGATCCCGAAAACGTTATTTTGCGAGAAATTTTTTTTAAATTAACGAATAAAAAATAAGGGTTGATCGTAGAGGAATAGAGAAATTTAGGGTTGTAAGTATTTTTGTATGCTGTATCATTAAAAAAAAAATCGTCAAAAAATAAAAATTTAAGGGTGAGCAACCCTTATCACTTAGGGGTATGAAAAATAGATAGTAGCCGATTCTCAGACCTACTGAATACGCATAAAATTTGGTAAAAATCGGCCAAGCCGTTTCGGAGGAGTTCAAGTTCGAACACCGTGACACGAGAATTTTATATATTAGATATATCTATAGTATAATGTTATTTATTATAAAATAACTGCTTACCGTGCCACGATACCTCGTGTTTCTATTAGATTAAAAGCTAATACAACGCATGTACTTGGAGTTAATGTCTTCATTCATCCTCCATGTTTACGTCGCTGACGTCAGGTATGACGTCAGTGGAGTACGACCGACTTCATTACCCGCGTGTCGCCCGAGTGCATTGTGTATAGCATAGCCATTTTTGTATAACAATAGACCGAAGACTTGAGACTGGCGCGTTCCACCGCTTCGAGCGTGTGTTCTTTTATGTGTACATCATAAGAGCTGTCTTTACCATTACGTACAGTGTTATTAAAGAATAATTTATGAATATTTGTGGATTTAACTACTTAGTTTTCTATAGATTTGCTGTGCTGGTGTCGAGTCCATCGCGCTCTAGGGTACCAGGTTTAGCGAGACCTCCTTGCAATGTATTGGCGTTTATCTTCACTGACTAGATTCAATACTCTACCTAATTACGTCTTACATGATATCTTCAATGCTGTTTTAACGCCTCATCATAAATGATTTGGTATTCGCTCTTGTGTAACACAGACATGAAATTATAATTTCATATTCTCCTAGTGTTTGTCCCGTTTGATGTCTTGCTTACTCCATTTCCTTCTCGCTCTCGCTCTCTAACTTTCTTACTTCCTCGCTCTTTCTCTCGCTCTTATCTTTCTGAATCATACTCACACCGGAGTTTTGGTCAACTTCTGCGATGTTTGTTAACTACTAGAAAACATCAGTATTAAGTTCCCGTTGTACATATATTGAATGTACTGAACGAGTAGTGGTAGCCCATTGGACTGTTATTTACGATCGTAGGTCGTGAGTTCGATTCCCTGCACACAGTCTAATATATAATTCACGCTTTGTGCATTAATTACATAGGATTGCCACTGCACACAATCAAATTTTCACAGCAGTGTTCTTTACGTTCCATAATACCATATACTGCGATTACCAATCCAACTGCCAAATCTGGCGATTATGATACATCCCACCACAAAAGTTTTTGGGGAACCATATGCCTTTTAGATGGCGTCTATGGGATGAAACGTCAAATAATGAACAATGTGTAGAATTAAACTCTAGGAAATTCGACGGAGACCTAAAAATTGTCACCATATTTCTCAAAATCATTCTCAAATCAATGAACCGTTGGCCCTTTACGGCGAAGAAATGTGAACGGTTAAAATGGACCAACTTAAAATCATTAATGCGTAAGAAATATGGCGCCGGAGAAGAATTTGCTGATAGATAGAGCGACTCTGAATGTAATGTTCTAATCCCTAAGTGTTCAAAATCTGAAAACTATTCTCGGTAAAGTTTTATCTTTTGACGTCATTAAAAACAATGGTAGCGTTATTAAGAGGCATCCTATCAAGAGTAGATTAAATGGCCTAAAACATACGCTCAAAGCACATCCTCTGCAAGACCTCAGCCTCGTCATAGATATCCAAAAAGACAGGTTAGATGTGGCTTACATACAGTGTTCGAACAACCTTAACAGTCAAGTTTTATAATTTTACTAGCTGATCCCGCAAACGTTGTTTTGCAAAAAAAAAAGTTTTTAATTAACAAACGTAAGATAAGGATTGATCGTAGAGGGGTGAAAATTTAGGTTTGTATGTATTTTATATGCTGTATCATAATAAAATAAAAAACAAAAAAATTGTCTAAAAAATTAAAAATAAAATTTAGGGGTGGACCACCCTTATCGCTTAGGGGTATGGAAAATAGATAGTAGCCGATTCTCAGACATACTGAATACGCATGTAAAATTTGGTAAAAATCGGTCAAGCCGTTTCGGAGGAGTTCAAGTTCGAACACCGTGACACGAGAATTTTATATATTAGATAAACTAAGCATATAAAATGCCTTAAAGAGGAAGAAATATCAAAGGACTCAGGGAAAAGCCTTGCAACATTCCTAATAATCACACGCGTTGGCAAGAGCTCCGAATAAAATGAAGAATAAAACCTTCTGCCACAGACAGGAAGAGAGCAGACAAATGACAATTGTATGAAACAAAAAACAAAGGAATACGCATATAACAGCCTATGAAACATATCATATCTTTTAATACATTCTGAGTCGGTAAAACCAACCCATACCGAACCTCTCTAAATAGAGTCAGACGTCTGTCCAAGTCGTGGGAAAAATACATGGCGGATAGCATCTGTTACGCAAGCTGTACAACTGTAGAATAAATTCACTTTTACTGTGTTTCAATGAAGTAAATTAAAATCTATATAGCAGTTTGTCTATCAAAAATCATTGACATATATTTGACATTTAATACATCGTTGACAACGAGAGAAGTCTTATCTATTTAATTATTCTCCATTTACAATCATTTGTGGTGATCATAATGAATAAAATGCGAGAGGAACTCAATTTGATTGATACTTGAATCGAATTGAGCTCCGATATAATGCCATTCTATAACTAAAAGGGATGCTACGTGGGTTCTAATCATGTATATATATAAGTAAAGTCCACATTAAATTTAGCCAGTTTTTTTTGTAATTACTTTTACAAACATTGTTTTTACTGTATGGTATAACACTTCATTCAAACTATGTTATGACTTAAAAATCCTTCATGTAGCGGTAGAAATTTAACTGCTTTTTTATTATTATCATTTAAACAGTATTGTACAAATTAAAATAATATATACTTTATTTTAGACATAGAGAAAAAGTATTAAGAGTATTATTTTTAGAAAAAGATACTAACATAGTGCCAATTAGTAAAATAACAAAAGGAATGTAAATAAATAAAACAAACATAAAATCTGTGATGTTAGAGATAATCTGTGATAATTAATAAACTGTTATTTAAGAATGTAGATGAAGGAAGAAGATGCAAGAGAAAATATCTGCAGGCGAAGAATGACAGATGATGTAAGGCGTAGGAGGAAAGAATAAAATATAATGTGAAGAACGAAAGAGAATGTAGAATAAAATTGAAAACTCATACCTGGATAATATCCCTGGTCCTCAGAAGACAGGAGGTTCCCAAAGGATGTCATTTAAAAATAAAACAAAGCAAATGTTGAATTTTTGGTCGGCTCTTTCAAGTGGATTAGCATTCCGAGTCGGTGGTGGCGTACCTTTCTATAATGTTAAAATAATTGACAATTCAAGTGTGTGTAAATACTAACTGTACATGTAATAAATGTAAACAAAACTAATACGGTAGGTAGCAGCTAAAAACAATAAGAAATAATTATAAAGTAAAATAAAACAAAAACTATGTAATCTGTGATAAAATGTAAAATAATCAAATTATAAAATGTAAATACAAGATAAGATAAAGTAAAAATAATGTGACAACCAAAAGCTGTACGTAAGGAACGAGGCGAAGGAAGTGAGGCGATGAATGAACTGTAGAATAAAAGTAAAAGAAAGATAGATCATGTGAAGTATGACAGAAGAGCATGGAAATAGAAAAGAAAAGAAAGTGAATCATTAAAAGATAAAAACGACCCTGTCACAAATAAGATAGCGGAACGATAGGCCCCCAATAACGGATGCCATAAAAAATACTAACTGGAATTATTGAAGATTAATTAACATTGTTGACTGTATTACGACTGTATTTATATGTATCATGTTTACATGTGCTATTGGAGAATAATTTGCAAGCGGTATAATAGTGAATGAAAAAGCTATTTTTACGTACCCTCGATATTCAGGTATGTACCAGTTCGACCCGTTATCGGTACCCAAAAAATATTCAGTACTGTTTACATAGAACATTTACAATAATCAAATGCCGCAAGTAAACAGTACGGTAAAACTTAGCTCTGTGGGACAGAGACGGGTAGAGCGGTATGACGTCAGCTACTTGCGTCACCGAGCGGTCTGAGTGAAAGGGACAGAGCATGCTTGACCCCGGTTGTACATTGAATGCTTTTTAATTTAATTATTGCTTAAGTATTACGACTTTTGTATGGTTGGTTTCAATTTTAAGAACTCCTGATACAAGTCAGTTCATTTACAGCATTATGGAGTTTGAGAAAACGCGGTTTGCGAAACGCTGAAAGCGCTTATCCTGGACCTCGTTAGATTTATTAATCATAGCAATAAATATAAAAACAACATATAGGGTTGCAACAGAAATAAAGAAAAGTTGGTTACACATTTTTATAGGTTCCATAAATTTAGTTAACTTTTTTACATGCAACTGTGTACTGTTTTAAAATACACTGTCGTCTCATTATCATTTCAGCTGAAGAATGTTCACAGTTGGGCATGGAACTCCCTCGTAGATTTTTGATACGACGACAAAGTTAGCTACTTGCATAAAAAATATATAAATGCACATAGCGGAAAAAGAAGCTCTCCTGTTACTGTTATTAACTTCTAATTTCTTCTACAGGAGCAGCTACGACAACGTAAAGAAGCAGAAGAGAGAATCGCAGCGCAGAATGAGTTCCTCCGCACCTCCCTCCGGGGCTCGCACAAGCTCCAGGCGCTGGAGTCAACGCCACCCTCCTCCGGGACGGCCTTCGTCAATGATGCCTACGAGGAAGACATCAGCGATGAAGTTTCACCACTTTATACCATTGTTGGTAAGTTAAACTAGAAATAGAGCTCTAGAATTATCGACAAGAGATAATCTTATACACTCTCTCTTGTATGAGTTAAAACAGAGTATGATACTCAGCCCAAACCAGTTTCGAGGATGTATTGTGTTTCAAATGCGTCAAGTCTCTGTCGGTGTTAAAATCGCTCAAATTTTTGAAAAAAAAAAGCATCAAAAACTCGACTCATGTTCTGCAACCACCGTATTCGCGTGAATTAGATCCGTCAGACTTTTGGATATTCAGCAAACTCAAAAGGCCAATGCGAAGAAGCCGTTTTGACATGATTGAGGAGATAAAAACCTAATCGAATGTCTTGGTATTGCCTATACTGGAAAAAAAAACTATTCCGACTGTTTTCGCGGACTGGAAAAAGCGTTTTATCGGACGGGAATTACCAGATAAGGGAATGAAATTGTTTTGAAAGAATGAATAAAATTATACAATTTATAAACATATTCGCCTTACTTTTTGGAGGTCTATTTATAAAATTGTCAAAGAAAATTTGTGTGCTAAGGTTTCATTTATTCAGTTACTGGCCATTATCAGTCTAGAATGTTTCTCACATACCAATATGTTACAAAATAACGAAGATTGCAATAAAAATCAGTATTTTGTATTTACGTTTCAAGACATTGATGTTTAAAATACAAATACAGATGATTAAATGTCTAAAATAATATATTAATCCCGATTTTCCCAAAATAGTTCGCCTTAATATCGAACATCATATAAACGAATTTAATCAGCACAACTCAAAGAAAGGCTATATTTAACCGCCTCCGGTTTGAGTGAAGTTATTCATTCCGTTTGATTTGTTCCCTTGCCGAACAAATTAAGCAACCTCGATACGGCTTCGCTTTAAACTTAATGAGCTAGAAGTCGTAGCAATATGACTTATGTAGGGAGACCACAAGATTTAATTTTTCCGGATTTTTTTTTTGCTAACATTTATTTTTTGTGAAATATGTAAGTGCTTTCTGATTTTTGCTGCTAAACAAATATTTTCGGCAATAAGTGGAAAGGCTACAAAATTTCTTACCGTTATCTGTAATGTTATTAAAGTATGTCCACGTACAATAGACTGGCGACATTTTTTTTTAGATTAACGGAAGTCGTTAAATGAAGGGTGTTTTCAACTAGTCCTATTGGAAATCTCTGGAAGAGGATTATGTCCAACAATGAACGTCTTACGACTAAAAAGATGATGATGATAAATTAATTAGAGTTTGCATAACACAGGCTGTAAATAATCGAACTTAATACAGACTAAAAATATTCGACTGCTTTGTTTTATGTGTAGGCGTTCCAAATTTTATACTCTCTTGATCGAAATGGGTAAATAAAATTTTGATAGATTATAAAACTCCAAAATTTTAATAGCTAACAATAAAATATCAAACTGAAATGGCCAATAGCACGGTATCATAACAATTAAAAGGGAAAAAACAAACGTTGCGTCGACTCGGCATTTATGGCGGGAAATTTGAAAGATGGCGGCACTGCGCACAGGTGTTGGGAACGAATTAATTCCAGTTCGTTGTCCACGTGCTAATAGCTAAGTTCGGTTAGCGCCGCTCGGTTTAAAATTAATAACGGAGTCCGAGCCACTTGTTAAACTGGTATAAGTTGCTATAAATAGCACTTGCCGTCGGCGATAAGCATATCGGTAGCTTAAACTAACTTAGTTTTAAGCTAACTTGCTATAGATTAGTCATTATTATTAATTTTTGGTAAACATTTAATATTGGATAAAAACCAAAATACGAGTATATACAAAGATTTCACATAAAAAACTTTTGTGATTTTTGATGTTATAAATACAGATGAACTCACAAGTAACAGACATGGCTCAGGGGGTAAACTTGTAGTGGCAGAACGAAGGGCACATAGCGCTGAACTAATGCCCACTGGGACCTTCAGGTTCTGAACTGGAGACCGCAGACCAGGAAATGTAGCATAGTATGTCCATCTACAAATTGGACAAATAACCTTAGGGGTTTTTTTTTTAATAGTAATTTTACAAAATTTTCTCTAGCATAGTCCGAGCCTTAATATCAATTTACAATTTCTAGACGCAGGGGGGAAATCCTCAATAGGACGCCTGGGAATGGAGGTCCAGGCAGTGTCAGACTCTTACTGACTATCCCCCCCCCCCCGTCGGCTCTTTTACAAATAAGTTCTTAGTTATTTTGCTTATTCTCTAATATTTCTATGGTATTAATTCTTATTTATATTACACTTATTATTTTCTTTATTAATCTATACTCATATGTGAGTTCTATGTTTAATACTAATTCCTATTTGTATATCCTTATACAATACAAAAAGCTTAGTACTTGACCTCAAGGTTAGACGCTGGATGCAGATTGCTTCTAGCTAATCCTATCGGAAATTTTAAGTGTCCTATGTCCACCAGTGGGCGTCCCACGGGTGAATTTATTATGATGATGCAATAGTAGCAGTTGACTATTTTCCGTCTGAACTAGAAATTTAATGCTTTTCATTCATAAGTTCTTTTTTTTTAGTAGATATAGAACGAGCTAATGAGCTCCCGCTATGGGATAAGGACAAAAACTCGTTAATAATTTAACTGGCGTCTGAATACAATTTTTATAGCTCTCTTATACAACACGGTAATTAGCACCGTCGAGTGATATCCTTGCCAATTAAAACGGAAGAACGCGGAGAAAAATTAACGCCGGTATATTTTTCTGTAATGCAGGTTGTATTGGCTCAAGTAGAAAAGTATAAAAGTCCGGTGTGTTATATTTTTAATATTTCTTTAATACTTACTGTTAATAAAAATAGACTAATAAAAGTTTGCAACAGGTTTAAAACAGTCTTCTCTCTCTCTCTCTCTCTTTTGTCTTCTTTTAACCCATATGAAAAGTTATTTTGAGGCTTCAAACTTTTCGAAGACATTGCCGTCAATTTGTTTAAGGCTTAAGGTACAAACTTCTAGGTGTCCTTTATTAATAAACAATGTATTTCAGAATACGAGGATGTGATAGCGGCGCTAGCTCGGCTGCAGTCCGCGTTGACGTCGAGCGGGGCTGCGACGGCGGCGCGGAGCGCGGGGGCGGTGACTGCACTGCTGGCAGGCGCGGGGGGTGGTGGCGGTGCCATACGGGCAGCCCTGCGCACACGCACCGCCGTCTTACGCGCCCGGCCACTACCAGCGCCTGTCACACGCGCTGCCGACCGGCTCAGAGACGTAAGTATACATTCTTTTTCGTTTCAAACGGTTCTTCACAGGTGAAGAATACAATAGCACTGTCCTATAATCATCATCATTTTAGCCATAACAAGTCTAGTACAGTTGCATATAGAGCTCCCCGGTAGACTTTCAATAAGACAGGTAGTAAAAGACAGACAGGCCCAGAAAACTGATATGAACAATATCTACCAGCTGAAGAGGTAGATAAGACTGACACCAGCCTAGTATAGTTTAGGCTAGACCTCTTAATTTAGAAGTGTGCGAGCCAGCATATAAGGCATCTTAAACGAAAATTGAATCGTTTTGAAAACAAAAAAAACTGGATAAGGTGCTTGTATTAAAACGTAAGTTTAAAATGTAATTGTAAATATTAAAATATAATAATGAAAGATTCATATAAATATTTATAATTTAAACAAATGAGTCAATGACTGTGATAATGCAAAAACTGTGGCGAAGCATGGAAGATGTGTAAGTGAGCAAAAAATAAATACATTTAAAAAACTTTTAAGTTAAACAGTTTTTTGATACCCATATTGTGGTGGTTGTGGAAAAATGTGTAACTAGTCCGCCATATTGGAACGGCGTCCTTCTTGAATTTTAAATTTTGACATAATCATCGTGTTTTACTAGTGTAGCCCTTTCATTTGATACCCATATTGAGGGGGTTAAGGAAAAATATGTAATCCACCATTTTGTATCGGCGGCCATCTTAGATTTATAATGGTATTGATTATCTTTTATTGTAATGTCATCTAAATTGAATGTGTGTACCAAATTTCAGATCAATCTGACAACGGGAAAGTGCTTAAATTTCAATTTCTAATTTTGACCCAAATAAATATACAAATTCCGTACGGGTCGAACTAAATAAAACCGTTTAATTAGATTTTGTGTACAAAAGAAAGCTAATTAAAAATGAGTTATACATCACCCCGTATAGTTCCTCATGACAATAATAACATTACTTCTTAGCGTGCTATACGATTTACATTTTCTGATATAAAAGAGTCGGAATGCCGATGATTTACTCTGAAATCTGCTCCGACCTTTGTACCCATCAACGTTATTATTAGGAATTTAATTTTAATCTCCCTTGAGAACAAGCTTTGATCAAATATCTGTTCACTATCATATATTCATGAAACCTTTATCTCAGTGCCAGAATGTTTTAATTATACTCTTATGGGATTATTTCATAATAGGCTAGCGCTTTTGCTATCACATTAGTTTACTATATCACAATTATAAGTTAAAAAAAATAATTATAATTGAAAATGTAAATAATTGATAAATTTAATATCCAGTGGTATATAATAACTACTAATAAATCAGATGTAAAGGGTTCAGTGTCAAACTATCTACATAAGCAAATGCTAAATTGTCTTCGTAATTTAGCGCCAATCTTTGTACATAGATAAATACAGTCTAGTGTCATTATATATACCTGCCATTTCGCGCGCACTTATGTCTGAATGCTAAGCAGGTGTTATCAAGTGACAGCTCAAACCGAGGTCCCCTAGTGGAGCCCTGGGCTTGGTCACTTCATGAAACGTTCACGGAAGCGATCTAATATCTCGGCGGTCTTCCGGAAGGCTTCCAAGGGAGTCATCAACCTTTGATAGTTTAAAAGAGAAAGTGAAAAAGCAAGTGCCTGTCTATATTGTTAAGTAGCAATCTATTTACTTGATCAAGTGTTAATCTATCTACATAGCAACGACTCTTGTGGCATCGTAATCAAGCAACAGTCTATGTATTTAGTCACGACCTTATGGCTTAACCCCAATATATCTAAGTAGCCTTGTGCAAGTATATCTATTTGTTTAAGAACTAGTCTATTGAATTAATCATAGACTAGTCCACCTACTTAGTAAAGTATCATTATATTTATCTAATCAAGTGGCATTTTGTCATGTACCGTACTATTTATTTTGTCAATTTCTGTTTATTTATATATTTATTGGCCTGTTTATCTACATAGTTAAATGCTATCTACTTAATTTATGATAATTCTCCCTACCTAGACTCTAATTACTGTTTATGTCAAGTAGCAGTTTTACCCGTCTAAGTGCCAATCTATCTACATAATCAAGTGCTCACTTACCTATGTAATCTATTGTAAGTCTACCTAATCAAGGGCAAGAATATCTATATGGTTTAGCGTTAATCTATCTATGTAGTTAACAGTTTACTAGCTCAAGTGTCAATTTACCTACATAGTTAAGCATTAATATATCTACTAAGTCTACTTGTTCATGTCGATAGTAGATAGTCAGTATCTAAAGACAAGTGTGAGACATTATACTTTAAAAGACCAGCCGTATGTGTACAAAGTATTAAGTGCTAATGCCTAGCGTTTGCTGGTCCTCGGCTGAGAGCACTCGAGGTATACGAAGACGCCTCAAGTTCCTCTCGTGCGTGCTTGAAAACATTTAGTAATATTCTCGCTTCTTTAAAACTTTCTTCTTTAGTTTTAGATTGTGGAGACGTATAATTCAAATGGTGCTGTGATATCGATACCATAACCATTTGTATGTCAATTCATCATCATCATTTAAGCTGCAAGAGGTCCACTGCTGGACATAGACATCTTCCAAAGATTCCCAATAAGTGGGAAATGTATTTCAAAATTTATTTTTCATTCATTCCAAGTATTATATATAAAAGAGTTATAGATTGTAAAATATGCATTTTAATGAACTCCAATATAACCTGTTGAAAGCGAACTACTTCCAACGTCTTCTAGAGCCCATAGTGGAATTTAATAGTAAAGTATAAGAAAAAATTTTAATCAAAAATTGGCATATATCAGTTTTAGTATTTAGTATTAGTTATAGTTATTAAAAATAAGTAACTAGCTATGCAAAAGTAGTAGTCCGGAGATGAAGGAGAAGTAAGAAAGGCGACGTAAGAAAAGAAAGTAAAGTATGGAAAGAAATGATAGAAAATGTGGGTGGATAAAAGAAAGATGTGTGAAGGATACAATGCGTACCTAAGATAGGGGTTGCACGAGAGGTCCGCAATGGCGGTGGCCATAAAAAGCTATTAATAAGATGGCCTGTCCTTGTGGAGGGTTGTCCAGCGCTGGGTTGAAGGTATTAACGGTAAATGATTTGTTCACAGTGTATAGATGCGATAGGACCCCTGGCGACGTCTGGCGGTGAAGCCTCAGCGCTGGGCGCGGAGCTACTGTCGATCCTCGGCAGCCTTGAGCTGGAGAGCCTCATCCAGGCGCACGATCAGGCCGCGGCACTCCTCGACCCCGCATGCTTTACGCGGGGAAAGAGACACAAGGTCAGTTCATTGGATAACCTTTTAAATATTTTCTTTTCATTAATCATGTGATCTTGCATACACTTACATAACAGCTAAAGATAACACTTCACACACAGCTATATATGTATATGTAATGTTAGATATATAGGTATTAATTATTTCATTTTTAAGGCTTATCAAAAACGTTTTTATCGCGAACTTTAGCGAATTTTATAACTAGTATGTACATTACACATTATTGTTATTGTCATTATAATCGCCAAAAAAAAAAACTACAAAAAGAAAGCAGAATTAAAGAATTAAAAAAAATTATGTCTTAAATGTAATATGTATTAGAGGGACCACAAAGTGATATCGTTTCTGTCGACATATTTCACAGAAAAACCGATTCATTTTACTGCTCCGGCATTGAAAATTTGTATACTAGACAACAAAAAGTTGTTGATAACGAAAGTGAATGTATTGTTGATTAGAAATAAAAACTTGTTAAAAATGCGGTCGTGTGAATTTAACTTGAGAAAGCGATATTACTTTCCCGTCAACTTATACTATACCATATGTCAAAAGAAGATTCTGTGCTACTTCAGTCACATAGCTTCGAGGTAACCAGAGAGTCTGGATAAGCTGGTTATCGTAGGAAAAGAGACAAATAGAGTGATCACCAACCGTGCCGTCGGGTGCACTATGTGTGATCGCTGACGATCCTCACAATAAAGTAAGCAGTCAGAAAACCAAAGTAAAACGTTTAGTCTAAATCTCTTTGCAGTAACTGGAGAACTGGAAGAGCTTCAGAAGCTTTGGCTCGGAGTATAGGCGGCCCCAAAATTTTTAGGATCTGTCTAATCTCTGTGTTTGGCACTAATCGGTGTAACATAACTCCTGAAGATGCCCCGTGGAGGGGTGAAACACGTGTTAAGTAATTTGGCGGTAGCGGTTGTGTGATTCGCATTGTTTGCCGCATACGCATTTATCAGCGGGCTACCGGGCGGTGCACTTTGTTGCACGACTACCACTGCATGTGCGGAAGTGGCTAAATATTGGTCCTTTTCTTACTTAGGATGGACTTCCGCAAGGTAACGCCTGGTTCCATTAAAAAATTTTAGGATGTTTCAGCGATGCATATTTGAGAGCCCATATACATAAGCAAGCTATGTTCATCATATAACAACATACAGATTCAACGGTGCCCAAGAGAGGCAGGTAGATAATATAACCTAATTTGCTTAACACGTGTTTATATGTCGATTGCAGACTGGGAACGCGAATCACAAAGGCGAAAACGATAAAGCGCTGTCCACATCGCCCGACAGCAGCAGCGAACAGATCAAAATCATCAAAATTGAGAAGACGAACGAACCGCTTGGTGAGTACAATTTTAATTTATCCCGTCAGGGTCACGGTCGAAGTGGCGCATATCAAATCACTTTTAGCTATAATAAAGAATAGTAATATCTTCAGACATTGTACAAGTATCTCTGTATTATATATATAGTAAAATTATTCAATGAGCACAACCCGAAAACGTCTCGTACAAACGCGACTAATATTTTTTTCTTTTCATTTACGTACGAAAGATTTTCATATTTTCGTTTAGTTTTACAACACATCTGACCCTGACTGCAAATCATTTAACGTAGTTTTCAATCTTTCTTGTGTCATGCTCCTTTAGCCTTTATAAAATTCTTCCGTCCCCCTATGTAACACATAATTTTTAAATAAAAGCAACAGGGTTAAACTCGTGTCTAGTTCAATTTCGAATCGCCTTTACAATCAAATTGTCCCACTGTGGGGTGTGGACCCCATATTTTTTTTTGTTTCGGTGGGGGAAATCTTCCGGTATTCAAGATGCCCTGCCTCTGGGGGGGACAGGGACCGATGACCCGCTCATCATCGCCGACACGACTGCTGGCAAGGAAAGGTCCGATCACGTCCGCTAGGATCCGCCGCTCCGACTGCCACGCCGGGCAGTCCGCGAGCGTATGCGAGGCGGAATCCAGTTCGCCGTCGCACGTTGGTTAACACTGGTTTAACCCGCCCGTCCTTCCTTGACAAACGTCTTTATATTCCTTGTATGCTCGAGTTGCTTTCTGTCAGACAGGTACACTTTGTACGCTTTGAGTAGCATGGTTCAACTCCAGACGTCCCCTGAGAGGGGGGAGAGGATCTTACATCGACTCCCCTCTTCCTTAGGAGCGCCATTTGCAGGATTTCCTCTGCGGCGCACTCTGCCGGCTTTTGTCAGCGCCTTTAGACGATCATACATATATACATCTGTAAATAGATATAAGTGGAAAATTTGACTCGAAGTTAATCACCTAAAACTTATAGCTTAACTAAAATTACGAAGATATGAAAGAAAGTTCATTATCAAACCTCGTTATAGTGTAATGTTGTAGACTAATTACAGAGATACACTTTACGTAAGAGAAAATTGGTGTGTTATCACCTGGGGGAACGTAAACGGTTTACCTTTATCGCGTTAACGTGATGTAATTCAATCTCGTGTGCACAGATATTGCGTTGTGCACTGTACGGGCGAGAGGGACATGTTAATAACTTAAGTGTAGGGTGACCATGATTGTTTTATTTTGGAGATAGTCCTAAGGTAAAAAAATATTTTGAGTATTTTACGGATACCTTTCCTACTCTATTTTAGACTATTAAAACCTTTTTTTACTCTCTTCTTTCATAAGTTTTTGAACTCTTCTATTTAGTGCCTCTTTTGTGACAAATGTATACGGATTTACAACACAGTACGAATGTTGCGTCTACCTTCGAATTTCCCGCCTTATCCATCAAATTGCCCCTTGTAAGGCGTTGTTACCACGTCTGGAAACACTGATCTAAAGTTATATGAAACCTTAGATTTTTTCTTAATATATTATATTAAACTTTTACACGAGCTGTATGTGTGAGTGTTAGCATGTATGCATAAAACATGCATGTAAACATGTCTGTATATTCATGCAAGTTGACATGCAGGGGTTACGATGGCCATATCTAGATATTTATATGCATATGCAAATGCGTTGGCACGTTGCGTTTTTAGCGTCGTTTATATGTTGATATGACTCCGAATGGTCGACGATAAAAGATTTTAAATTCACAGATTTGGTGTTAAGTATTGTGCAGCATTTGATTCCATAAAGATACTTTGTAATAGTTTACTGATTTGAATACAGGGTGATTAGTTATAGATGTAAAAGCGTTATTGAGGTGAATGCTATACAGCTAATTTGCTGTCAATCTGGTGTATCCTTTCAAAAATTAAAAAGTTTCAATAATAATAAATAATTTAATTGTGATATAGTACGAAACAGCTTTTTCAAAATTTGGATCAGTATATATTAAAATTAATTATAGAGCAGTGGTAGCCCAGCTGTGGAGAACTAAGACTTGTGATCGAAGGTGGCAGATTCAATTCCCGAGATCCAATTTTTAATAATTCACTTATTATATAGTATTATCGCAGCTCATAAACAAGTTACTTGAGAATAGTCAACAGCCACCTCGATGTACCATAACACCACACTGCGATCGCCAGTGATCAATACTAAACACGTTGTTGTATATGTCAACCCATAGATGGCTGCGATGCATAAATCTCCCGCAAAGGCTTCTATGGGAGAGATTCATAATCACCATGCTTGTGATGATAAGTAACGTAAGAATAATATAGCAAGAAAAAGCGGTTTCAAAATACAGAATAATATATACAAAAAGTATTTATTGTTAGGCGATATACCATAATCGCCACACTTGGCAGGCAGGTTGGCGATAGTGTGGTATTTTGGTATGCAGAGGTCGCTGCAGCCCATCCTCTGGAAACTTGTCAATGAGCAGAGTAAATCCTATGTAATTAATGAATAAAGTGTGAATTATATATGATTGTGTCCCGAGAATTGAACCCGCGACCTATGATCGCAAGTTGCAGTCTCTATACCTCTGTTCATTACCCTGTATATTTATATATTATTGGACTATATAGTAAAACTAGCTGTCCCGGCCACGCGTTGCTGTGAAAATTTGGAAATAATTGAATTATACGGTATTTCGTTCACTACAAAATAAATTTAATTAATTTTATAGCGTCAACAACACGTGGTAATTATGCTGTTAAAATGTAGCTTATATGACACGTTCGTAGATTTACCATAGCAGCGCCATCTATTGATTACTTACTCAACCCAGTCGAAAGGTATCGACATCTGTTAGAATCATTTGGAGTTAACAGATAATTGTGACTGTCAAATAATAACAGACAATAATTAGCAATAAATTAAAATTGCGACTATAATTTGAGATTAAAATATCCTATCTCTCAAGTTAGATCGAACTGCACATGGTGTGCGAATTTTATTATAATCGGTTAAGTGGTTTAGAAGTCCATTGAGTATAAACATTGTGACACGAGATTTATATATATTAAGATTACACTTATAAAACGTGTTTTGAAATATATCGCTTGCTTACGATTCTGTTTCTAGTCTAAATATATATTTATCTAAATGAATCTTGGATATATTGATCTAAATGAATTACTTGATATTTGCAGGTGCTACCGTGAGGAATGAAGGTGAAGCGGTGATAATCGGCAGGATAGTCCGGGGCGGTGCAGCGGAGAAGTCCGGCTTGCTGCATGAAGGAGATGAGGTTCACCTACTCATTTGTTACATGACGACTGTCCCAAAAATAAACTTATATTTAATTGGCTTACTTTCTGAGTGAATTCGTAGTCCACAGGAAATATGTCAACTGGTAGCCTGGTTCTACAATTGAATTCAAACTCTATTGATAATTCTCAAAAATGATCATTGATAGTGATGAGAGATAATTTAAGAAAAGAACATTCGACGAATGTTCTGCCTATAAATTCTTATAGTAATGATACAGTCACTTCACATAAAGATTGATTTTAAAATGTATTAAACTAGTTGTGCTCGAGATTTCGTCCGCGTGGATTGTAACCAAAAAATATTTAATTTATATAGTTTTCTTTTTAAGAATTTTCCTGAAATAAAGTAGCATTAGTTACTCCTTAATACATCAGCTACCGGCCAGTATAAGTGCTATGAAAATCTGTCTATCCATTTCAGAGATTAGCCGTAACAAAAAGACAGAGGCAGACAATTATTAAAAAAATGGAATTTTTTTTATGTACCGTATATACGTACGTGCGCATGAAAAGCAGTTATTTTAAAATTAAAAACAGATAGTCTTATTTTATTTATTAGTGTAGATTAATATTTTGATTGCAAATAAATATTTGCGCGCCATCTAAGTCATCCTAATTTAATTCTCTAGATTAGAAATAAAAGTTAAAAAACGGAAAATACAGTTGTGTGGCAAAAGGGTGTCACGGTAATTTATTCCATATATGTAGGGATAATAGGGACTTTAGAACATTGCAACATTTGCAGAAATTCAATATTATACAAGATGATTAGTTATTTTATAGGTTTAAAAACTATAGGAGGGATAAATGCATAGTTCATTTGTCATCAAAAATCTTTAATGCTTATTTACCTATTTCCAAACATCTATAAAAAGTGATTCCTCTAAATCTATATTGGAATGCCACAGACCAATAATTTCTAGCGGTACAAGCTTGTAGAGACAGATAGTAAACAATAATTAATGTTAATATGTAGTAAAACGAATTTTTAAAAACGCTTTTTCTTATAATATTATCATTAAATGATTTATTAAATATTACCTCACCCTTTAAATCTTTTATATATATAATCAATCACCGTGTATTAAGAGTTAAAGTCAAGATAATCCCGTACCAATGAAATAATAAACTATCGATTTTGTTACTGCAGCTGCTGGAAGTGAACGGCGTATCGATGCGCGGCAAATCCGTGCACGAGGTGTGCCAGGTGCTGGGCGCGCTGGCCGGCACGCTCACTGTTGTGCTAGCGGCGGGCTCACGCGCCCACGCTCACGCACCACGAGCCGCGCCGCGAGTACTTCACGTTCGTGCCCACTTCGACTATGACCCAGAGGATGACGTCTACATACCCTGCCGCGAGCTGGGTAAGTACATCATTATGCTGTCTTTTTGTGGATAACCAGTCCTTTCAGGCTATACTCGGTATTTCCCCGAGATCGAATTGAGAATGAGGAGATCTGTGAACAAACTAAAGTTGAAGTGACATCGGGCAGCCGCTGGGACTTGAAAGTTCGGAAGTGAAGACCCAGGATCTGCAAGCGCAAGGTGGACGGATGTCGAATGAGCAGTTGGATGCGAACCGCGTTCACACAAAGACCATGTCTGTCACATTGTTCCTAATTCCTAAAGTCTACAGCCCACTATTTCAGAGTTTGGACTTAAAAAATACTTTTAAGTTCAGAAGTGAAGACCAAGGATCTGCAAGCGCAAGGTGGACGGATGTCGAATGAGCAGTTGGATGCGAACCGCGTTCACACAAAGACC
Source organism: Battus philenor (assembly GCF_028537555.1). Taxonomy (NCBI): domain Eukaryota; kingdom Metazoa; phylum Arthropoda; class Insecta; order Lepidoptera; family Papilionidae; genus Battus; species Battus philenor. The sequence goes on along the minus strand of NW_027181673.1, from coordinate 13,729,760 downwards.
ATGTCTGTCACATTGTTCCTAATTCCTAAAGTCTACAGCCCACTATTTCAGAGTTTGGACTTAAAAAATACTTTTAAGTTCAGAAGTGAAGACCAAGGATCTGCAAGCGCAAGGTGGACGGATGTCGAATGAGCAGTTGGATGCGAACTGCATTCACACAAAGACCATGTGTCACACTGCTCCTAATTCCCAAAGTCAACAGCCCACTATTTCAAAGTTTGGACTTAAAGAATACTTTTTTATGGAGAAAAAAATTCAGAAACAAATTATATATGTATTTCCAGGGATCAGTTTCCAGAAGGGCGACGTGCTACACGTTATAAGCAGAGACGACCCCAACTGGTGGCAGGCGTTCCGTGAGGGTGAGGAAGACCAGACCCTGGCCGGCTTGATACCCAGTCAGGCCTTCCAGCACCAGTAAGTACAGACGGATTAATAGTTAATCATTCATATAAAGTAGTTATTTCTTTCTGACACATATTTTAATGTATATAATGCTGTTTATTGTAGAGGGTTTTGTAATACAAAATCTCTCGTTTATGTTTGATGCGTAATTTTGATTTTTAAAATGTCTCTAGTTTAATAAATAAATCTATTAATATTGTTTAAATATATCGATTGCAAATAAAAAACTTTTTACGTTATTATACAGTCGATGTTCATTAAAATATAAATTTCTCAAGTAAAATTTGATTTATTACACAAAAGTGAAATTATTATTTTTAATAGGATAACCAATCTTGTTAAATTAACAAATATACTCATATATATAAATTAAAATGTTTATTTTGTACATATTACATTCAAATTAATAGATTTTTTCGTACAACTTTATATTGAATGAAATATCATTTTTAAAAACTATGTAAAGTGTATATGTGTTTGGTTTGGTGCACATTTGGTGCAGATGCACTCTATTGCATAGAGTTTGACCTTACCTCTTTCTGTATAACGCGGTGAATACATGAAATATTTTAAAGTTACGTCTCGATAATTGTATTTCTGTTAAAAACAGTAAATAAATATATAATTCGTTTTTGACAACCGTATTAACATAGATAATGAAAATACAGTACACAGATAATTAACTATTTTTCTTGCTAACATTACAAAATAATACATCTTGCGTCTCTAAATTGGCGTGACATGACTACCATTATGGGTTAAAACAGTTAACTGTTCCGAATGATAGACGGGAGTCCATGAAGCTGACGCTGGCAGGAGAAGTAGCATCCCGGGACAAACCGAGGAAGGGCGGCACGTTGCTCTGCGCTAAAAAACCACCACGGAAGAAGAAAGGCAAGAAGGCTACCAGCGAAGCCGGCTATCCTCTCTACTCCACCTCTGGGGCAGACGGTAAGACATTCTTCTCTCTTTTATAAGATAACGAATACGACTCCTTTTATATTTTCGTTAAAACACAAGAAAGAATTTCATAGGAGAGTAATACTGGAGATTTGTACTGGAAAAAAACAATACCTTCCTCACATCATAACTTAAGTTAAAACACTTGTTAAACATTTGACTTAATTAAAACTTAAAGACACGTGTTAACAATATAAAATATCATGTACACGAATCAGTACAAAGAAAATATAATTATGTTATTACGGAAGCACACAAAACGGAATACGTATTCATTATAAAAATATATCAATAGAAAAAAAGAGAATGCCGTATAGAGTTTTACAGAGTAAATAACCTTTTTGGATATTATTAAGATATTAAGTTATTGAATTAAAATGTAGGCTTCTTGTCAGTTAACGCGAAGTAACATTGTCTAGTACCTTTGATATTAAGTTGGTATTAATTACAATTCAAGCTTATTATAAAATTGTTGCAAATAGACACTAAACTATTGTAGTAACACCATCTATTCAGTTTGTATTATAACAAATCCAATCTTAAAATACAAAAAGGCTTTAAATAACCATGATATGTGCGAGACAGGAGTGGGCACCCAGCGCTCTGCTCAGTCATTCCGCTGTCAGTACCAGCAGTGGGCACACTCGTGGTATTTTTTCCTTGGCCTCCACCTCGCCACCGTTTATTTAGTACGTTTTAACAGTTTCTGTAACATTATAGTTATCACAAATACAAAAAGTAAGGAATACACAGATATATTAAAATTGTATACAATAAATTCAAATTGAAAAATCAAAAGGAAAATGTCAAATGTCAAGAGCGAAAGAGATGGAGAATGACAATCTCATGACACCAAATGCATATTTTCTTATTTCACACACAAACAACGAATATAACTTTCTCTTCAAATTATAATTACAATAGAAAACATTCGCTAAAAATTAGATAAAAAACATTACCCTACCTGATAAATTTCTAGCAGTATATATGTATAGCCAAAGTAATGTATGTTATTTATTTATTTGATATATTATGTACTTGCCAACTTTAGAAAGTTCGTGGTTGAAGCAGGTGATTTTAAACAAACGTACACCCTGTTTCCAGAATACGAACAGGACGAGATCCTGACGTACGAGGAGGTCGCGCTGTACTATCCCCGCGCGTCCCACAAGAGACCTATCGTCCTTATCGGCCCTCCCAACATCGGGAGGCACGAGTTACGCCAACGCCTCATGGAGGACAGCTCCCGATTCGCCGCCGCTGTGCCTCGTGAGTTTCACTTTTTTTCTTTACTTTTTACAATTAATAGCTCACTTAAAGCCTTTTAAGTGTCTTCTATCGACAACCTGGACTGGTGCAGAGATAAGTAGATAAGTGTGTATATATCATCATCATAATGTAAGCCAACAGAAGCCTACTACAATGCATATGCCTCCCTCAAAGGCCGTATCCAGTATATTGCCGCAACCTAGAGTGTCGTCACCCCACCAGTGGGGGGGCCTGCCTACACTCTACCTTTTCGCAGTAATTACTCGAGAACCTTCCGTGCCCAACAGCCGTCGATTGGATGAGAAATATACCTTGCACACTGCCACCAGAGATGAGCAATTCTTAAAGCTACGATTCGCTCTCGTGACGTAACTCCAAGCACAGCCCTCTCCGTCAAAGCCTCATATCTACAAGTCATAAGCAGATCTTCGTCTTCAAACTTTTCGGACGAGAAGATGTTTCGATGCTTCCTGAAAATCATCATGGAAAAATAACATAAAATATAAAGAATAATATAAACTTTATTTTTGTTTGTCTACGGATCTCCTTGCATCATCTTGATTCGATCTTGAGGTTCACGTCTCTACCTTGTGGGAGGAAGTAGAAAAAATAAGAATACAAATTTTATTGCAAAAGAATAAAACTAAAACTACTATGATTTTTGAGGAACGAGGTGAAGGAAGAGAGGCGATACATGAAAGATCATTCGTATGTAGAAGAATACCAGAGAATTATACAATAAAAGAAGAGAATAAATAATGTGTAAAGTGATAAAAACTTATGTAAACAGAATTATTTTAAAAAATGTAAATGGTCTGTCCCAAAAAAAAACTTGTGGGAGAGTGCCTAAGATAATTATTTTTATGACCTGTATAAATTGAAAATTGTGTACCTTCCAGATACGTCGAGGCCGCGCAAGGACCACGAGGTCCCTGGACAGGACTACCATTTCATCTCCCGCACGCAATTCGAAGCGGACATCCTGAACCGAAAGTTCGTCGAGCACGGAGAGTATGAAAAGGCGTATTACGGTAATTAAAACACTATTATTTAATGGAATAAGGCGTTACCTTGCGGAAGTCCATCCTAAGTCCTAAGTAATTGGTCCTTTTTTTACTTAAAAACACTATTACTTAAGCTTTCAATACACGTTATGGTGGTAAAAATATAAAAAATAAAGACTACAAAACAATAAACTTTGATCACACAATTCTAATTATAAAAAATACTGCGCACATCCTTTTTTATAGCATGTAGTCTAAAAGAAAAACACAACTTTAAATTTCGAACGAGTCAAAGCGGCGCAGGCGCATGTATATTTATTATTCATACATTCGTACAATAAATAAACCCTCTACACTTACAAAACACACACACACACATTTACACATCATCATAATTTCAGGTCACAGGTCGCGAACTGCGTCGCAACTCCGGCTTCAGCGTTATCCTATGACCTATAAAAGTTCGTCTGTTAACTTTTTGGGGGAACATCCGCTTGATCTGTAGTCTCCACAACAGAAGTTTAAGACCCCTGTGGCCATCTGTTCCACCACCTGTTACCCACTGTTACATCAAATCGCTGATCCGCTGGTCTATATGGGATTTATATGCCCACTGTAAGGCACGGGCCTCCCCCAACGATATCTATTGGGGATATACCGTAATCGCCAAGTATGGCAGGCGGGTTGGCGATCGCAGTGTAGTATTATGGTACGCAGAGAACGCTGCTGCCCATCATCTGGAAACTTGTTTGTGGGCAGTGGCAATCCTTTATAATTAATATACACGGTGTGAATTATATCCTGAGAATTGAACCCCCGAACTATGACCGCAAGACTATGTTCTCTATCGCTGGGATACCAGTGCTATGTGTCGGTATACATACCCAACCATAAATCCAAATAGTTGACGCTCACCAGTTCAATGAATTATATTTTAATAATGGTAATAATGTCTATACAAGCCATCTAGTTTTGGACCCCTGAACCCCCCCTCCCTCCTTCCCGTATTTCTCATACATAGTATACATACTTCAATCTTTATAGTAATTTGAATTATTTTTATTTTCATAAGGTTTGCAAAGTGAACTGATGTGATACGCACGTATCCGTAGTTTATTAGTGCGAAAGAGACAGATGAATGCGTTGATTTTATGACAAGATAATAAAGTGTGAGTTCTTCTTGTTTAAAGACCGTGTAATGGGCGTTCTATGATTTTAATGATGGTGAATTGGTGACAGGCACGTCGTTGGAAGCGATCCGGGAGGTGGTGAACTCGGGCAAGATCTGCGTGCTGAACCTGCACCCGCAGTCGCTCCGGATCCTGCGCGGCTCCGACCTGAAGCCCTACACCGTGTTTGTGGCGCCGCCCAGCCTCGAGAAGCTGCGTCAGAAGAAGATACGCAACGGCGAGGCCTTCAAGGTACGACAACCTTACTAGCTTACAGCCACTAACAGCTTCACCAAGATTCACACATTTATGCTACACACTTACTTAACAAAGTTTTCACTTTTTAAAGATTACATATGTGGGAGTCGTATTTACACTAATATAATATCTAAATAAATAATTAATATAAAATTTTGTAAACAAGCAAAACCGACGGGCGAACCTTATATGCCGACTTAGTGCAGTGGGCACGCGCACGCACCGGTGACGCGTGCGCAGGCCTTTTGTTTCCTGCGCCTTTGTTCTATGACTCGCTTTTGCTCGGTCGCGGAGCTCAGTGCGCTCCAGGGTCCCACGGCGAATGCACGTCTGTTTTGCTCGCCCTCAATCGCTCATAAAAATTTGTTACTTGTGCTAAATAAATTTATAAAGTGTTACAAACCTAATTAAACATCTTTTAATTGGACGCTAACGCTTTACATATAACAGTTGAGCTGGCTACTGCAATCAAACATTTGATAATAACTTGTGTATGCAATAACACGCGTAACCACCTCCAACACCTTTTTTTTCAGTCCATAGAAGCCTCTAAAAGTCATACTGCTATATACATGCTATATATATATGCTATATACACTACTATAGAGCTGCTCGCATTTAGCGACTTCTTTACCTTAATCATGTCCTCAATCCATCCAGTGGTCACCACTCGAGAATCTTTCGACCCCAATGACCATCGGTTGCATCAGCTACATGCCCCGCCCAAACTGTAATATGTAGCCGCCCTAGCCCAGGCTTCAAAGGTAGTTCTCAAACTTCGTCACCTTAAAAGAGATTTAAAGGTTCATCCATGCTCTGACCTCAAATATAAAGTTGTCTGTCGGTCATCATAATCGAATAACATCTTAGACAGATAGATAAAATATTTTTATAAAACTAGAAATTTTTATATCACCCTTATGAAGAACTCCCGCAATTACTAGGAACCATCACTGCTCTAGTTAGGAACATGTGGCGGTATGGAAGCCTATTTTATGTAAGTAGTACTAAGCCATCACCTTTTTTTGCAGGAAGAAGAGTTGAAGGAGATCATAGCGACGGCCCGGGATATGGAACTGCGTTGGGGCCACCTGTTCGATATGATCATCATAAACAACGACACACAGCGCGCTTATCAGCAGCTGCTCAACGAGATCAACAGCCTCGAGCGCGAGCCGCAGTGGGTGCCTGCGCATTGGCTCAAGCAGACCTAGCGGGGGGCGTCCCTTGCATGCCGCATGCAAACGCCCCCCGCTGCGCCATCGCTACTGCGCACCGTGCAGCAAGTGGTTCTACATTTGCTCGCCTACCTCTTGACCTTTAAGGGAGGCCCAGCGCTGGGTGAGGTGTCCAACGCGACCCAGCCTCCCCATGTTTAAATAAGGTTACAGCGCTATCAAAATCACTTCTACGTACTGTGAGTGTTTCGATTCACGCAAATGGCAAATTTTGTAATTAATGTAATTGTTCACAATTTTAATTTACTGTATATTTCAAAAAAGAAAACTCCTATTTTTATCTTATCAAAACGTTCAGAAGTCCAAGTACAAACAAAGTTCACGGCCTTTCTTCCACTGCCTCTATCTTATCGAAGCATTAAGAAATCCACCGATGGACAAAGTTCTAAGGCTCTATAGAAAGCATACTTGAATCCATATATTTTCTTTTTTAATCATAACTTATATATTTACAAGACTTTTACGTCAAATTATTTACCTCTCAGATTATTCTTCATTTTGTCTAAATATTTTTTAACAGATCTTTTCGATAATCCATCACCTTTGTGTACATTCTCTTCCATCCATTTAAAGTCCACTAAGTTGCTTTAATCCAACTTAATCCATGTCATTAACATACGCCTTAAAATAAGAATTAATGCGTACAGTCAGAAGATAAAACTGCGTATGTATTTTGTACACATATCGCTTTTCTGACCAATCGCATGACGTTAATACATATAAGGCGTTAGTGTAAACACGCCTTAAACATTAATTTCTATATCAACTAAGAATCATTACAGAAACCAATAAAATTGAGAACCACAAATAATGATATTCTTTGACTTAAGCCAGGATGGTTCCAAACGCACCTTGAAGTTAGAAAAGAGATCAAACTCAGATCTGTTTCTATTACCTTCCCTTTTTTTCCTAAGCTTTTTATCACTTAAAAATCTTTTATATTGTCAGAAACTTTTTAAGTTTATTACATGATAATGCAATGACATCACACGGTAGTATAAAACCGTTTTCACCAAAAACTTACTGATTTTATGAAGCCCAGAGAAAGGTCATCATTATTTCAGCGGAAAGATACTGTAAGGCATAGGCTTCTTTCTCTCTTCCTCTTCTTTCATCTCTTACTGGCGTATTATATTTTTTTTACATTTATTAATATTTTTATCCACAGATAATATTATCATACATATTTTTCGAGTATGTGTTGCCATATGTTTTTAACGAAACATTTCTTACAATAAAATATGCCATTAGCGTGAAGCGACAACATCGTACGGTGTAATATTGTGGTAGGATTGAAACTCCGGCTAGCCGAATAGTTTTAGTCGAATAATAACAAACATACTGCCTTAATCAATAAACGTCGTTTTTCTTTCAAAATTTTTATGTTCAACGATTGCATGTTTTTGTACAATTCAATAGGGAACATTTTTTAATATAAATGTATTTGTATCAAGTTTAAAATTTAGATTGTTTGGTTAATAAATTGGTACAGTACCCGGCGATAGATATTATACATCGATCTTTAGAAAGAGACAATCGACTAATTTCGGCTTTGTAGAGCGTTATCTCTGTCGCACACTATGCGACGTTTTGTCAGTCGTATTTCGTGCAATTGTCTCTTTCTAAAGGTCGATGTGCAATATTTATCGCCGGGTACTGTACATTAAATGCTTAATTTTTTTGTCTTTGGGTGTCATAGATATAAAACAATAACCTTTTTACCTCTACCGGATAAACCAGTGGCTCCCAAAATTAAATTCACGGTCCTATTTTATAGAAATTTGAGTTAAAGATAAATAAATGATAAATATTTCTTTTAAATATATTTTTAAGGACAACAAAAAATGATAATTTTATTATTATACACACCATGGACTCTCTGATAGAGGAATCCCCTAAGTGATACCAGGAGCCACTGGTTTAGACAGTTTATGTTAAAAAATTCAGAGAGCATACGTAATAAAACACTGTATTTTTTTTTGTATTCCGATACCTTACTTTCTTCCATTGTTTCTTGTAATTTAGTGATGTGCCTTCGATTGTTTCAAGTATCGATATTTTCGATTGACAATGACGCAAAGGAATTTATAATTCGCTACAAAGTAAGCACATTGAACCTATTAAACGTGAAACTATACCCAAATTTATACAGTAGATGTGTTAATATATAGGATTTTTCATGATAGTAGCAAGATTTTTGGTATATCTCACAACATGGGATATATTTGACTAGGAGAATGTAATACGTTGAAATAATATTCGAATAAACTTGGCTGCGATAGTAAGTAGGAAAGCAATATTTTATATCCACGTTACTACTAAAGGACAACGACATATCTGTTTTTATACTGTACCCCCATCGGAACTACTTATTGTCAAACATACATATTTACGATTCATAAATTATATAGACGCTTTTATGACTAAATTACAAATCACTTCCGGTTTACATGTCTATAATTCGACAGCTTCAATGATATCGCTACCGCATTTTATACTTCGAATATATTAGACGATTTAATAATAAAAAAAGATATTTAAAGGAAATATATTACAATAAAAAATTAAAGTTTTAAATTTGCTATAATAATGTGAGTCTTCCGTTTGTCTAAAGAGAGATTTTTAAATAAAGTGCTACCGATACCGTTGTACCGCGCCTTAGCTATATGCCCATCGAGACGAAGGGGGAGTATTATTCTCTCTCTTCCATCAGTCCGTCAACAACGCACCCATAGCTCCCTGTAGCTAGTATTGTTAGTTCCAGACTGTGTATTACAGAAGTACATGAGATAAATATATAAAGATGAATCGCATGTTATCTCCTGATTTCACGACCGTTACTCGCATGAGATAAATACGCAAACATGAATTGTACGTTGTCTCGTAACGTCATGACCCTTATTTTAATATTTTCCAGTCGGGTGCAATCGATACTAGTTACTTGTCTGTCGGACTAAATCAGACGCACATGAGATAAATACGCAAAGATGAATTGTACGTTATCTCGTGACGTCATGACCCTTATTTTAATATTTTTCAGTCGGGTACAATTAATACTAGTTACTTGTCTGTCGGACTAAATCAGACGCACATGAGATAAATACACAAAGATGAATTGTACGTTATCTCGTGACGTCATGACCTTATTTTAATATTTTTCAGTCGGGTACAATTAATACTAGCTACTTGTCTTTCGGACTATGACAGACGCACATGAGATAAATATACAAAGATGAATTGTATGTTATCTCGTGACGTCATGACCCTTATTTTAATATTTTCTAGTCGGGTACAATTAATACTAGTTACTTGTCTGTCGGACTAAATCAGACGCACATGAGATAAATACACAAAGATGAATTGTATGTTATCTCGTGATGCCATGGCCGTTATTTTTAACATTTTCCAGTCGGCTACAAACAATACTAGTTATCAGTTGGAATTCTCAAACGCACATGGGATAAATATACGAAGTTGAATCATTCGTTATCTCGTGACGTCAAGACTTATTTCTAACATGGTCGAATATTTTTCGATCTGGTTCAAAACACTTTACTACTCTGAGCGTTGACGGCGGACTGGTCGAACGAATCAGCCGACACTCCCCCCCGTCTCTCCGCGCATACCTAAGGCTCGGTAGAGTAGTTTCGGTAGCACTAATATCCAGTCCATTCATTTCTATATTCTCTCCTGTATTTAAACGATTTTTTCCTAATTGTAGTTAAAATGGAATTTATTAGGTTCGTTTAAAAGTTTTTTCGATATATACTGTGTTAAAACTAGTGGTTTTTAAATTTACAAAACGTTTTAAAATGTCCACATTTAAATTATTCTGTATACAATAATATATATACATATATATTAGATAAAGTTTGTGCATTCGAAATGATTTAGTGCCAAATACACGGGGTCCGGGATGTGCTTGTATATTTCGAATTATCACAATTATTGAATTTATAAGTTTATTATTATCGTGGACTTTTTGTAGTTTGTTGTGAACACGCGTGCCTCGGGATAGAGTGTAATTATAGATTTGTTTTTTTTTTTGTAATCGATTGTGAAGGCATTTTTTATTGTATTGTGTAAGTTATTTCTATTCATAAATAAAAGCATAGCCTGTGGAGGTGCTACAGTTGTTAACTGTTTTGTTCTTTGTGTATTCTACCAGGCACGGATTAGGGATTTCACAGTATTGATATTATCTAATTTATAAATAGCCTTGTAAATAATATTAAACGATTGAATAAATAATAAAATATATTATATAAATAAACATGTTAATAGAGAACAATTCTGTGTAAATAATAGAATACCTATTAAATTTAATATCAGATTATAATGTCAGTTTTATTTTATGCCTTTACCCTTTTTATTTTTGGTTTCGTATAAGAGAAGAAGGAACAATATTATAAAGATAAAAGCCGCAGTTAGCAATGAAGAGAGATATGCTCGAAATTTCGTTGCCATAGCGAATAATGAAATCCGTGGCGAGCTATGGTAATTGAGGCTTGGTGCCCCCCCCCCCCCCCCCCCCTAAAGAGTCTAAATAATTTCAAAATTCAGAACAGAATGTAGTTAATATATAATTTTTTTGGTTCAAAATAATAAAAAAAAATATTTTCAACTTTGGTGCCCCTCTGCTTGTGGTGCCTGGTGCGGCCGCCCCGCTCGCCACCCCCTAGCTACGCCACTGGAGATCCGCATAAGAAAAAGCTCAAAGATTTGCACGTTTGAAGTGGCAGTATCAAGGATACGTCGCACGCGCAACTGATGGACGTTGGGGCTGATGGCTTCTCGTGTGGCGACTACTCCACTAGGAGGAACGACATAGTAAAGATCGCGGGATGTCGCTGAATTCGTCATCGTGACGATCTTCGAGGGAGGCATGTGCTCCTCAATGGGTGTCTGACGGCTTCTACGATGGTGGTGAAGATTACCAGCTATGGGAGTATTTACCAAGCCATGTACTGCAGTATATTTGCTATACCAATACTTTTAGTCTGAACAGTCTACGCTGGATGCTTTAGCTTCTATACCAGTGTTGTGTTGTTCTTCTCAAAGTGGTCTATATCGACCCCCAGGGGTCTATGACAACCAGCAAGGGGTCTACGTCAGCGAAAAAAAATTTGGGGATCCATAAAATGAAAATGGGGGTCCACAGACTGGACATCATTAGCCGAGGAGATTTAAGATTAATCCTTACAAAATTGACGCCACATGTTGATAATTTATTATTAAAGCATCAGGTTCATCCTTCTCACTAAAAATATTGACTTATTGCTTATTTTATTTATAGTTTATTTTGTGTTTATTTAATGTTACGTATATTTTACATAACAGATACAAAATTTTATTTTGAGCAGTTTTAATTTAAATTCAATTAATAAATGTATAAAATGACATGTGTTTTTACTTTAAGTTTTTAACACTAAACTTCACTACAGTTAGAAATTTACAGGAAATCAATATCAGGTAAGTAGGGGGTCTATCCGACACGGAAAAACATGGCAAGGGGTCTACGACACAAAAAAGTTTGGGGAACTCTGTTCTATACGAATCCTTATTTATATAATAAACTAGCTTTTGCCCGCGGCTTCGTTCTCGTTAAGAAGTATTATTATTAATTAGCGATAGTTCTTGTGGCTTTACTTTTGTTTAGTGTGTGTAAAAAATTAGGGCCTACAAAACTTCTTTGTACACAATATTCTTAACCTAACTTTCATTAGGCGCTAAAACGATAAAGTTATTGATTGTACTTACTCGTAAGTAAACAACATAAAACTTTTCATAAAAGAAGCAATGTTCTCGGGTCAATATCCGCAAAGTTTGTGTGTTTGCCCCTGAAACTTGTTTATGGTCATGGCAAAGTAGACTTTTAGGGGAAAACTGTAATCGTTTGAAATCGAACGGGATATCATTAGGTATTAATGGGATTAATGGTACAAATACAATATCCTTTATCGTAAATATTTAATGGAATCAGGCGTTACCTCGCGGAAGTCCATCCTAAGTAAAAAAAAGGACCAATATTTAGCCACCTCCGCACATGCAATGGTAGTCGCACAATGAAACGCACCGCCCGCCAGCCCGCTGATAAATGCGTATGCGGCAAACAATGCGAATCACACAACTGCCACCGCCAAATTACTCAACACGTGTTTCACCTCTCCACGGGGCATCTTCAGGAGTTATGTTACACCGATTAGTGCCAAACACAGTCCTTTATCGTACACCCAGTTAATATAGTGGCTTCCACTATACTGCGATGCAACACTTTACTTGCAGTCTCGTACCGTTACAAAGTTTTGGTGGTTTTAAATTTCGCAACAACATTAACTACATATGCAGAATAAGTAAGAAAAGGACCAATATATAGCTACTTCCGCCAATACTTCCGCCATTGGCAAAAGTAGCTATATATTGGTCCTTTTCTTACTTAGAATGGACTTTTGCAAAATAACGCCATTAGATACGCAGAATAAGCTTATGATAAAGCAAAGCTGGCGGTTTAAACGAATTTAAAAATTCTACAGGGTAATTTAGTAGCGTCATCTGTATTAACCATATTATCAATTGAAATATATACCTTTTCTTCGCGATCAAATGACATCAGCTAGATATCGTTGATAGTTGCTGCTTGATCGTTTTTTGAAGTAAATATGGCACGTAAACATAACCATTCAATAGGCTTGACATGTATATGAATAATGTCTGTACAAACTTTAGACAGCAATTATTGAACCGTAGTAACAACTGTGCACAATTCTTCCGAGATGGTTATCATTCCATCAAACTATAGAAAATCACAAACACCGATTGTAAGAAGGTGATTTGAAAATCTACCAGCAGACTTATCCCCGCCAAAATGTGCTCTCATGTTTTTAGAGAGCTTAAGAATATTAACCTAAAGCCACAAATTAGTTTTCTTAACCCTTTCCACTCCAAGGCTGTTATGTAGCATCGATAAAATTTAAATGAATTATAGTATCTTGCGATTCTAGAATATGTTTCATTCATTCGTGATTTAAACATTTTAGTAACAAAAATCTTTCCTGTTTTAAAATTTTCCGCAAAAAGAAGTATTACACCATGTCGAGTATCACTCGATAGTGGAGGTTGTGGAACAAAATCAGTGTCGAGTGACACTCGACATTGGAGTGGAAAGGGTTAATGAACGACTACTTCGTCAGCTCTGGTTCCTTTTGGCACCACTGGTAGAATCTGCCGAAGGCCTCCTGCAAAACTGTTACAGCACCCATTAATATTGTATTACCCCTTACATCCCTTAGTGATCTGTTCAAGGCTTCAATACCAACTTAATGAGCCATCGTTACTTCGGCCAACAGACTTATTTTTGTACTCTTAAAAACTTCAGCAAAAATATTTTATTTGTATATGTTGCAAATGGGAGTATCGGCAGTGATTAAATTGAGTGATAACTTAAAAGTAGCATGAGCAGTTCAGCTACCTTCAAGTAATATAGCAGTTATAACTTATATGCCGGACAACGCTACAGCCAGGACAATGCTGTGAGTACTTCTTAATTTCGCCAAAATTAAATTAATAAGGAAGGTTTTACCAGTTCCAACTGAAACGTCTGACAAGAATATTTGATCGTCATTTGCATCTTCTTTTTGTTCGTCATTCTAGGATGCTTCATTTTTTCTTACTGCGTCTTCTGAGGCCACTGTATCGTAACTGATCTCCTTTCCGTACTCTCCATTTTCAAAATGTATTGATGTTATTTTCTGATCTATACTCTTTAAGAGGAATGCCGCCTAATGATAATACGGCATCCTCTAATACCGACAGGCATTTGTTAAATATCAGGTCCGATATGTGCTCTACAGCCACGTCACCTTGCCTTTCAAGATGTTTTTTTAGTCTTCAAAAAGGTATTCTTTGTATTTTTGCCAAAGACAAAGGGTCGGAAACTTAGAACAATAAAACGATAACAAAAAAACTCTCGGATCATATGCGATGTTTGACAAAGTGCTGACTCTGCAAGAGCTGATTCCAAATGCCTATCTTCGAGTAGACCTAAAGCCTTGCATGCGGATTGGAAAGTGGGATGTAAGTGACCATCTACAGTTTTCAACGCTTCAAATGATATCGGGCCTCTGATTTCATGTAGAAGCATTCGAAGGTGGTAGCATTCTGTATTTGGATTAACAGCATAAACGCTACCTAGAACGTGTTCTTTTTTGACCCCTGACCATCCTTCAACTTTCACTTCTCTATTCCTTCTCTGAACTGATCGCTTGCTCCAAACTTAATATGCAGTGACTTCCGAGTATAGCAATGTTATTTCAACGTCATCCCCGTTACACAGATCGAAAAAGGAAAGGATTATAGTTGTAGAAGGAATACTCAATTTGTCGCGAAAGTTCTACTCATTAAAATAAATTCTCTGTCGATTTTCTAAATGGACAACAAGATAGACTACAGGAGGAAAATGCTCATGTATTGGGAATTAATATTGATCAAAAAGAGCGCGATATTTAACCAAAAAGTTATCTTCTCCTTCTCTGATCATTATTCTGTATAAATAAAAACTTATAGCACAAACTGTTTTTTTCGTTTTTCATTAGGTACTGATAGGTTCAAACTAATATGTTTACATCTTTCATCATTCCTTATTTTATACCTATGAGGGTTGAATTTATCAAAATCCTATTTAAGCGGACGTCTTGATCATAGTAGCTCCAATCTTTAATTTCAGTTCAATCAGTTGTAAATCTAAGAAAGCTTATACAAACTTTCATCCCCTATTCTATCCTCTTAGGGGCGGAATTTATTAAAATCCTTCCTTAAGAGATGCCTACGTCATAGTAGCTTTATGCATCCAAAGTCTCAGCCCGATCGGTTTAAAACTGATAAAGTTTCATACAAACTTTCATCCCCTATTTAATCCCTTTGGGGGTAGAAATGATCAAAATTCAGTCAATCATTTGAGTTATATATATTTAGGTTTAATAAAATTTACAACCTTCACTGTCGATAAGCTAATAATGATACTACTATTACTTATAATATCTTTTTAATTTTGCTACTATATTTACATTTCATAAGTTTATATTTGAATATAGAATAGAAATAATGTACTAGTATACTAGAATAGCATATTAGTATTTCATTTTAGTATTGTTCAACACCGGCTTAAAATATTACTTCTATCTAAATTAATCAATGAGACAGTGACTAATACAGTTTTTTCTTAAATCGGAAAGATATATTTTAATTCTTATATAATGGAAATAAGAAAAATATTAACTTTTGTATTTTACTTCTGACGTTCATTATTAGAGAAAATCGAAGGTTACCTTTCAGGATTAATGTCGCTCCATGCACTTTGATAAGCGCATATACCCCCAAGAAGCATCCTCGATATAAGCTGTCACTCGCACGTTAAACAATTCTGGATACCCAAGGGAGCCGCCGGTTACTGTTCAAATTATAAAATTTTAAGAACTGACATTACACTTTGTGAAATTGTAAAATCTATTTAAAAACTGGAAGATATGTTTGCAAGAAAGAATTTTTAAGAAATATTTAAAACTTAATGAAAATGTGCCAGTATACTCCACAAAATTAGTAACTCTTAGCGCCATCTTGTATCGAGCTGATGAAGCTTTATTTACTATTAAATTTGGCGCGTAAAGGAACTATACTGGAGTATTTGACGTAAAGAGCGGAATTACATTTATATTTTAAGTACAGAGAATCTTAATTGAAAGAAGGTTCTATTTTATAAATGAAATAGAAGAAAATTGTATGAAGTGGGCTGCATAATTACGCTATAAAGAACGTCATTACTGAATTTTTGTATTTGACAAAATTACATGGTTATTTATACACTCATGGAAATAATAATGTAGAAAGTTCTCATAATCGCACGACGCATACGTTAATTTGAATCCAGAAAATAACATCAAAAAATAAAAATGAACATTAAACAAAATAATTACAATTGTGATAAAATTTCTGTAAGTAAGATATGATTATCTTTGAAGCGTTTTGCCGGTGCTGGTCAAGTGAATTTAATTAGTTTATTTATTTGATACACTATATTTTATTTTAAAGACGAGTAATTCACCAAAGTATCGCTAGATGGCGCTAACATAAGCTGACCACAGCAAGCTCTTTAATTTCTTGTTAAATGGCAGCACTGATTAGAGCACCTGGTATATACGACGTGAACGTTTTGACGTGTGACGTATTGGCTGGTGTTTTTGATTGAAAAGTAACTAAAGGAGCGAAATTTAATAAGACAGTGCTGTGTACAGTTTTTTAACAGAATTTCATTGTTTTTTGGTTATTAACATGCCGTCAATGAAGGTTGAGGGAGATAGTGATGGGGATGGTGATATGTCTGGCGGGGACACAGAAAGATCTGGCGGATCATCCAGGGGTCCAGACCGAGACTCCAGCGCTGAGGAGGCAGACGAACCTGACTCCGATGACTCCTCGGAGATGGACGAGAGCGAGTGCGAGCGCCGGCGGAGCGAATGTCTCGACAACTTGGGTTTGTTGACATTTTGAGGTTATGTTTACAAACATTGGATAAGCGACTGTAGGAAACAACATCAATGGCAGCTGTTTCTTACATTCATTTGAATAATTAATTTTCCGTTTTAAACTTTCTATAAATTTGTGTTGTTATTCGACTGACAACATCAAAAAATATATTGACACATTATTTTTAATAAACAGATCAAGTCATATACCACTTTTTATAGGTTAATTATATTTTTAGATTAATTTCAATATTTATATAACTGATATGTTTATGTCTGTAGGAATTATATTGAGTTTTATATTCTAGCAATATATTTGCTTAAGTAAATTTAATATATTATTTGTTCTACTATATACTGAACAAAATTAATCAATGAAAAAAATGTATCTGTCAGAAAACTCCAAATGTTTCTTAAAAACACATTGAAAAATATTCTATGGTCAAGAAGTATACTATAATAAGTACATATCTTTAAATTTTTACTACAACATGTTATTTTGGCACAGAACACTTGACTGTGAAACATTACTTATAAACTAGTGTTAATTTTTAACCTTTTATCTTGTACATGATTGGTTATAAGTGTAAAGGTTTAATGGGGGAACATATAGGTCAATGTATGATGTAAAGTTTTTACACCTAGTTCCAATCACTGTGTAAAACTCTGAATCTCTATTGAAATGCAATAGGCCCAATATTTCTAGCGGTTCACTCAGCAAGGATAGATAGTTTCTTTTCTTTAGATTCTGCAATATGGTGATCTGTTAAACAGAATATGCCATTCAGTTAGGATAGTGTCAATTTAGGATTTGAAATATCAGAGGGAAATTATGTGTTTTCCTGGCATTTGCTGTTCAATCTCTAGGCCTTGGGATAAATATCTTTAAGAGGTTTTCTTCCTCTCAGACCATAACATTAAGCCAAGACTCAAGAGTGCTGTATGGCGGTTGCAGTTGTCAATATTTATTTCCTAATACCCACTAATCTCTGGCTTTTCCAGCCAGAAGTGACAGGTTAGTTAAGGCACCACCCAGGAGGCACAGGTAGTGCTTAGGTGACCACACTTCACTGCCCAGGACTGATAGTAAACAATAATTAATTTTGCTGATATGCTGAGAAGAGAAGGCAATAAATTGAAAAGTTGCTCTTTTTAAATGAAATTTAACAATGTTTGAAGTGTAAATTATTAATTTAATAATATTTACCATGTAAAAGAATCAATGAACCAAGTGCCACATATTTCGACCAACTGAAAATCTTCTATAAACATACACACACTGTATACTATGTATGTGTGTTTATTATATATTTCTATAATAAACTCTAAAAACATATACATATATAAATATGTTCATAGGAAAACAATGGATTGAGACTGTTCCCAATACTTATTATATACATGTAAATAACAATATGACTGACTTATTATATACACTTAGATCTGTGAAGGTTTTGTTAACTTTTCCAAGACTTAATTTAGGCATTGCAAGTTTATTTTTACTTCTTGTATTTATTAAAATTTTGGTGCAAAAACAATATGGTATTAAATTTGTTTAATTTACTTAATTATGAACAAAATGATTGACTTTTTACATTACTGGTAATAGGTTGAAAATCAAAAATTATAACTTCTCTCTATCTCTCTCTTCATATTCAATAAGAAAAATAATAATGTTTCTTTATAGTAAAAATTAATTACTAACCACCAAACCAAATATTATGCTACTGCTTTAATGTCCGTATAAGAATTGAGTCTAGGACAGAACGCTGCTGATTTTTGTTTCTTGTGCTATTGAGGGGTATTCAAGATAATATTGTGCTATCATAAATTAACCATTACAATGCACAAATTTTATTCTTTTCTTTTAGGTACACAAACATCAAGCTACCTGTTCTTACATATCTCATGTGCGTCTTGTCAATCCATCCATTGTCTCACTGTTACCAAATCTTGTCAGTGCCACTTTAACCGGCACTAAATAACATCTCTTGCTTAGTTCTTTTGTCTTATGTCTCACGTTTTGGGTTCCAGCAAACCTGGAGCGGCAGTTCACAGTCCTTCGCGAGCAGCTGTACAACGAGAGAGTGAAGCATGTGGAGTACCAGCTGGCGGAGGTGCGAGGTGGACGCTCCCAGGAGTACCTTGGACCACTCAGAAGGCTACAAGAGAACATGCGTGTTAGGTACATAATAATTATTGTTTAACTTACCATTAACAAGCAAAATTATAGGCCTGGTGATTGTGTTGTGGTGCAGTAGACTCCCACTGCAAGGCATAGGCCTCCTCAAAAGATCACCACGATCACCAGTCTTGTGATGCCTGAATTTTCCATGATATGATCTATGTCGTCAGTCAATCTAATGAGGACATACCCACGCTGCTTCTACCAGCCACCACTACTTCAGAGGAGCAATTCTACGAGCTATGTTGGTGATCTTGATATCCTTGGTGTTGATGGTAGACTTATTTCTTCACACTTCGTGTAATGGAAGCCAAAAAGCGTCATAGACATTATTTATCAGTTCACCTAGTGTGGTATAGAAAAATCAAAAAGCCGGTATGTAAATGTGATATGAAAATGATACAGTATGTAAAACAATGAATAATATATATACATGATAAATACTGTAGTTACTACTTTAGTGTCTCTTAATTCAGAACTAGGAAGGTCATAGGGAATTTTTGACTTCGTTTGGCAATTTATTATATCATCACAACCGTCGACAATTTATTACATCATCATCTCATCTATAGGATGACCACTGATGGACATAGGTTTCATCCACGTAAGCAAGCAAGTGGACGTAAACTTGTACTTTGTATAACGTGAGATGAAGAACCCACTGGTATTGGTTCCCCGTGGGCGCGCTATAGGAGTGAGGGAGACAGACTTAAGTCCTGCGATCACATTCGCCGTGATAACTTCTAGTCAAGCAATTTATAGTTGTCTATATTGAACCATAGCCTTCGACCATAGATTTCCAATAAGACCAGTTGAAATTGACCTGGATCCAGGGTCTTATAAACTTAACCAGGTCGTCTGTACACCTGAAACGTCCTACACAGTTTATCACTTATATAGAATTTATTTTATAAATAATGATAACATTTGATTCCGTCGTAGCATAGTATGTTCATGTATCTATATAAATAACTAACAATTCTTTGAAACTAAAATACTTTTGATTGTTAATTGCGTTAGATTTCAGGGTAATAAGTTCAGTCCAAAAGTTTATATTTATTTTATTGAAATTATTATCTCTGATGACACCATGAGTGTGTTCACCCGATGTTTAACTATATGTCAAACTCAGGATATCAACGACTGTTCATCTTGTCAGCTTGCTGGAGCTATAATACTAAGAACTATATATTACAACTGAGTCCCAGTCATATAATGTTTTATACTCACATGTTATGAATTATTAAAAATAAATATTAATGACATATTATTAATTTATACAGAATCGAAGTGGCAGGCATATTGAAGCAGATGCGTATAGAAAACATAAAGCATATATACGAGGCGGAGGAGCAAGGAGCTCACCAGCACTTCAAGGTAAGTGATTGTTATATACTTTTGCTTTCTACTGCACTTCTATGCTGCCATGCTAAATCGACTGGGTTTGTACTACCTAGTAGTAACATACCTAGGGCTTATCATTTGTAAATAAATATATAATATATGTTGTAGTAATGTATTGCAATAAAGAAACTAAGTTGTATGAAAGAGAAGAGAAAAAATAGATTGAGAAGGATGAAAGAAGTATAATGAATAAAATAAATATATTATAAAAATATTTACCCGATAATATAGTCCTTGCCCCAAAAACGGCAGTGGGAATTAAAATAGAACTAAAAACACCAAAACTAAAAAAAGTCATTTTATATAAACATATAAAAAATAGTGACGAGACCATCGCCTTTTTAATGAAAGATGTTGATGACAGGCCAACGTTCCACAAATGCTGCAGGCAAATAGTGAAGCACGCAATAAAAGAAATAAAACTAATACAGGTCCAGTAAGACACCAAATAAACAATAGGTAGAGAAAACAAAAATAAAACTAGAAATAAAAGAATTACAAAGAAATGTAAGGTAATTAAAATAAATTGGAAACTCATAAATTGTGATAATTCGTAATAAATAATCATTATAAAAAGGAATGTAAAATAGCACAAAATAAATATAAATCAAGGTAAATAAATGTGGTATTACTCGGATTTGTATTATTTGAGGAACGAGGCGAAGGAAGTGAGGCGATGAATGAACGGAAATTACTATGAAAAAAAATTATAGCAAATTTTAGAATGAAAGAACTATCGATCATACGAAGAATGATAGAAGAGTACAAAAATAAAAGGAAAACAAAGTGAAAAAAATCTTAAAAGAATGTCAAACCTTTTCCTACAATAAGATATGAGAGAAAGAAAATGAAAAAAAAAAACATGTACCTACTATACACATGTACAATGAGATAAACAAGAAACTAGAATAAAAACATAAAAGAGCAATGCAAGTAATAGAATAAGGTAAATAAAAATATTAAAAAAAAACTAAGAACAATAAACTGTCATATATATATTTGTATACATATTCCTTAAGTTCTAGTAAAATAAAAATAGACTGGTATATTGTTACGGATAGGCCTAGACTCTTATAATTAGGGAGAGGTTGATTGGAAAATAAAAAGAATGAAATTTAGAACGAATGAGAATTTTAGATTATGTTATATATATGTTAGAAGAGTGAATGAACGATTACGTGAAGACTGGAAGAAGAGAGCGAAAGTAAGACGTGAAAAATTTATTGCAAAATTCTCTTACAAGTATGATGAACTGATGTACAAGGGGTGCCCAAAAACGGAAGCCATTACAAATATACCTACCAATACAACAATTCTGAAACACTATGTACACAAATCAAACAAGGAAATAAAATAAATCGTACTATAGTACAAATGTTGAACTAGGTAAATGGAACAAATTAAATGGTTTATTCAGATATATGGAAGATGCTACCAGGTTTCATGTTTTCATATTCTTGTACATAAACTATGCCTATGTACAGTTAAATTGATGTAAGTACTAATTGTTATCCAAGATAAAAAGCAATACATTGGAAGTGTTTATTTTCCAGAACAAAGTCCAATGGGTTATTTAATTTAAGCGACAACAAATAGTCTTCCATCTTTTAGTAAAGGCAATCCGTTCGTAACAGAATTATACAGTTCCCGGCGATAAATATTCCACATCGACCTTTGGAAACAGTCAATCGGCTAATTTTGGCTTCGTAGAGCGTTATCTCTGTCGCACGAAATACAAACAGTCCGGTATCTATTAGGAGCTGTTACAACATGTATCATTTGCTTCTTTTGATAATTATTTTTATTCTTTATATAATATACACCAATTTTTATATAAGTGGTGGCTTTAGGTTGAAGTAAAATAAAATAAGCATGTTCATATTATGTTTACGTAGTTAATTATTTAGGAAAATTTGCAACTGTACATAATAAACACCATTATATCTACTGTTAAAAGCACAGATAGTGAGATGGAAGTAACTGAGAATTAAAATAATTATTATTTTTATTACAATGTCTCATTTTAACAACATTTATCGCCGGGTACTGTATCCACGTCATAGTTCAGACTCTAACCAGACCTAGTTAAGATGTTACACCCGAGTGCTCTTTCTTTGTAATAAATATTATATTTAATGTGACGCTGTGCGGTTATCATTTTCAAGACTCTTTCTGACAACCGAAGGTATCTGTGTGAATGCTCTTTCAAGAGAGAGAGAGAGAGAGAGAGTTGGAAGGAGAATAGAAGGGAGCAAATAAGTATCTTTTGTGAGTTTAGTGGAGAATTTCGCATAGGAAACTCTTTAACTCGACAATGCAAGCGTTGTAGCAATCAAACTTGAACTTACATATGTGATCAACCCAATTGCTAACAAGAGATCATAGAGTCATACAAAGAGAGAATAAACGACTGGTTGATAGACAAAAGACTTGAACTATCACTTAAATTGCAACAGTGCCGTCCAAGTGAGTTCAATTATACACCGTGCGAACAAAACCTTCTTGGTATCACATCTATTTTTTAAATTATTATTCTTTATTTTACACGCTAGGATACATTTAAATAGTTTCGTAATAATAGACAAAATAGTTCAACGGGTAGTCTTATCACACAAGGCAAACTCTTACAGACAACGATAGTATGGAAAAGGTAGAAGTATAAATAATGGGTTGTTAACGTGTACAAAACATATGTATGTATCTCTTTTAATACAGCGTTCCGTATGGAACAGTCATGTTGTCATACGGCAGTATGTTTCAGTTACCACACTCTTTTTTGTATTAGTTTAAACCAGTGATTCCCAAAGTGGTCTATATCGACCCCTATGGGTCTATGACAACCTGCAAGGGGACTACGTCAGCGAAAAAAAATTTGGGGGTCCATGAAATGAAAATGGGGGTCCACGATAGTGTATCTCAACACATACACTGATAGTACCTATTTACTTAAATCATACTATCTTATAATATCAAAACATCTACATTATTTATAAAAGTACCTATGAAGTAAAAAAAAATTATATATGTTTATAAAATTGTGTAAGTTGTAGGATGTTGGTATTCGCTTTGTGTTCGCAATACATTTTAAACATATACTAAACTTCATTACAGTTAGAAATTTACAGGAAATCAATGTAAGATAAGTAGGGGGTCTACCCAACACGGAAAAACATGGCAAGGGGTCTACGACACAAAAAAGTTTAAGGAAGGATTGAGGAACAATAGAAATACCTTTATATGCTACCACAGTTTTAAGAATAAATATGATACCATCATTATCATATCAACCTTTTAGATGTCCACAAGGCATAGCTATCCCACTGAAATCAACGCGATGACGGGTGATGTACTGTGCAGCGAGTTCCCGTGACTTTGACTCTGTCGGTTGATCTAGTTGGAAGCACACATGTGAACCTTTCAGTCCCGTCGGCCGACAGTCGCATGAGCGATATTCCCTGCTAATCAAAATGACGTCCCAGCATTTGCCTTTTGAGTTTGCTGAATAGCCAGAAGTCGCAAAGAGCCAAACTAATGGGTCACGGAACGAAATTTGCCAAGATATTGACAAAAAAGTCGCGAAGAAACAATGCTGTATGACATCGACCTATCAAGACTTGACGCGTTTGATACAAAATATTCTTCAAAATGATTTTGGGCTGACCCAAATGATATTCCAGCTTTTGATAAATAGACGCTTGCCAAATGTTATAAACATTCCTACTTATGAAAAAAAATTACCTACCTTCATAATTGCTGGGGATTTTAAATGAAAATTTCACTATACGTTTTGTTTTAGTAAGTTATTTGTATTTAAACAAGGATCAGGACCTATATTAAATTTCCCATCCTTTTTCTTCACTTGATAATTTCCACATTCCTCCTTGAACCTCTTAGAAAAATCCTGAGCAGTGCGTGATATCTCTCTGAGTGACTGAACTTCTCAGTGGCGCCTGAAAAGGAAGACAACGTTTCAGTGCCGTACATCATCACTGCTAACACATTTATGCTGTAGATTTTTGTCTTTACTTGCTGAAGGATATTGGACGAGAACTTGTTAAATGTCTGAGGAAGCAAGTCTTTGAAACATCTTTGCTGTGACAATTGGAGAGGGATCTAGGTCTGTCATAGGACTGTAAAAAGACCGCGACTTGGTTTTTCAGAAGGTTTTAGCATTCTTAGAGGGTGGATAAGAGAGCCATAGCTACCCTCTATCGATTGTTTTATTTCAAACTAAAGTACAGAGATGTCTCTGTTATTGTATCCAAAAATAACTTCTTAATATTTAGTCTTAAAAAGATATTTATTTATAAATTTATTTATGGATCAAATGAACAGTGGTATATAAATAATTATTATAAATAAAACATAAAAAATATAAATGTCTTAAAGCATAACATTGTTCATGAATTATACAGGTCGATTGATTATAATATAAAAGTTTGGGGGGGTGTGGTGTGAATGCATGTAGGTTATGGTATGAAAACAATGGTTTTATAGACAATAAATAATGCAATGATAATAAAGTAATAAAAATCGTTGCCAAAATTCGGATTACTATATATAATTTTGTTTTTTGTGTATTTTTTGTATGGTACTTTTTTATATAAACCTTTAAGTTACCTTTTCCATACTATGGTTGTCTGTAAGAGATTGCCCTGTGTGATAAGACTGCCCATTGTACTTTTTTGTATATTATTGTGAAACTTTTTAAATGTATGCTAATGTGTACAATAAAGAATATTAAATAAATGAAACAAGTGTCAGAAGTTATTGCCTGTCTCATACCCAAAATAATGCGTACGACAGAATGCTCATTTATTTGATTGGAAATAGATGTAAAAGCTTTCAGCTATAAGCAATGCTAGAAGCAATATAAACTATGTTATACGAATAAGTGCTATCGGTAAAAAAAAAAACACAATTTGAAGATGGATAAAATTAAGAATATATACTTATATATATGAAACAACAACGTAGATTAATAATTATATATACTGACTAATTATAATTATATATTACATGCATTTTACAAAAAATAAACTATATTTTAACTTACACAGAATTGGTCGACCATACCACGTTGAAATTCTTGAGTTTGAAACACGACGTAAGCTCTTGGCTTCGTTTTGCCGTGGGAAGTAATAACGCATTTTTTTAATATTCGTTATCAAAAGCTTCGCAAGGAAAATAATGTGCCACTCTTCGGATATGCTTTTTATTTCTTAAGATCTTGACATTAATCTTTGACGAATTATTTCAAGTTTGAACAGTGGTAGCCCAGGGGTGGAGGACTGGGACTTGCAATCATATCGCTGGTTCGATACTCAGGATACAATCTTATATATATTCACACTTTGTGCATTAATTATATAGGATTGCCACTTTTCACAAACAAGTTTCCAGAGGATGGATAGCAGCGTCCCCTGCGTACCATAATATCGCCTAAATAGTTTCTTGTTGGGTTCTGAATAAAGCTAGCTAATGTTGGCAAAGCTTGCACACTTTTAAAAACACTACTTCTCTCGGCATCAATAAATGCTTACACTAAAAATGATTTAATAAAATATGACTCGAGAGAAACGTATCGAAAAGTAACAAAACGCTGATATATCTTTTCACATCTATTTAAAATATATTCTCGAAAATTGAAAACAAATTTTAACTACCGTATTGGTGTATAAGTCATGTACATATAAACAATATAAAATTTTTGTGCATTGTCAATTTTATTCTATGTTTAAATATTATTAAAATTTAACGTCATAGCAGCACGAAAATTAGATTTGCCTGTACTTTGTGATTAGTGTATTTAGCGTTCACTAGATGGCGCTAGTCGTCGCAAAAGTGACTACAGGCATCGTTTACGTGGTATAGAACATCTATTTGGATATGTCTAAAGTGGTTAAAATTATAAGGTAAAAATGAATGGCAATGCATTGTGCTCCGCAAGAGAGACTTGAGAACTCGTTGAATAATTAATCTGATAATAAAGGAGTAAATGTAGGATCCTGCAAGGAAGGCACGAAAGGAGAGGTAAGAAAAGGAATGCAAGGTATTATGAAATGAAAAAAGAGAAATTAATGGAAGATATTAAAAATTATAAGAGAGAAGCATAACAATAATAATATTAAGGTATTAATTAATAATTATATAAATAGTCCCTGCTTTACCATGGTAGGGGTGAACAACAGGTACCCAAAGTCGGTGATAAATAAACAAAATTAATTTTAATATTGTGTAATTACGAATTTTGAAACTGTTCTTTCATCGATTTTTAATAGATACACACAGTAGTTACTTAACGGTTTTTTCGGCCTCCGTTTTTTGGGGACCTTTCGTTCACCCTTATATGCGGGACAGAGGCTTTGTTTACAAGGTAAAATGACTTTTTCAATTTTGATTTTTATTTAATTTTCTTGTTCCGCGCGTCAAATTTTCTTCACAACGACTCTTCACATTCTTTGCATTTCATTCTGACTTCCGCCTCCATCCTTCTGCATTCCCAAGATATTAAAGATTTGTTTTAACTATCACATTACTTTGATATCACAGATCTAGTTACTGGTTTACTTGCGTCCATATATTGTTTTTATTTTGTTATATGTAGTAAACACCCATATTAATTACACATTTTATGTCGGTTTTTATTTATGAATCACAGTACTGAGGTCTTACTCGACCCTGCGTTATGTGACTAAGTCTTATGCACAACATATACACATATATATGAGTATATACATATACTCTGTCCTATTGTTTTAAAGAAATATAATATTTTAATGCATTACACTTATAACCACTTCTAACTAAAACCTACTCCACATAGAAAGTTTGTTGAAATCTTTAATGGTAAGTCTTGAAAATAAATTGTTTTTTTCTATATCCGTCCATAGTGCAATTTAAAGGGAATTAGTAAAATTACTGGACAAATATTATGCTGAATCAATCAAATATGTTGTGTTGTATATATTAGGGTGACCGGAAAGTATTGTCGCTTTCTTAGGTTAAATTCACACGACTACATTTTTAACTAGTTTTTGTTTCCAATCAACAATATATTCACCTTCGTTATCAACAACCTTTTGCCATCTAGTATACAAATTTTCAATGCCGGAGAGGTAAAAATCAATCGGTTTGTCTGTAAAATATGTCGACAGAAACGACATTACTTTCCGGTTCCCCTAATAATACACGCGGTGTTGAGATGAATGCATGTGCTTATATAAGCATACTTCATAGCTTGATGAAAGTTCTACACAAGTTAATACTACTATAGTATAAAATAATAATTATAGTATAAACATATAATTTAACTTTAATGTAAAAATGAATTCACGTAATTTAGTTTTATTGCGAAATATTATTTTACAGTTAATATATCGCCAACCATCGATTAAAATGATGATCGCCGTTATAATTGACATCGGGTTTTTAAATATTAGCAATCTACGAGTTTCAATAAACTTTGTCAATTTTTATTAAATTTTTTAGGCTAAAAATAGCGGAGATTAGCCTAATTATCTTTTTTTCTTAACAACGTAAAGTACATGAATGAAAAGGATATACACAAAGCCTTTTTCCAAATATAAATATTCAAAAATTTTTCAGTATAAAATTAGTTGTAAAACTATACAATTAATATAATTTTAAGTATTATCAGTTTTTGAGATATAACTAAAATTTAGTTTTGCGTCTCTTCTGAAAAGTTACATTTTCGGACTTATCAATTTATTCGATGGGCCGGCGATATATATATGTATAAAGTCGAATTTCCTAGTACAGGTAATTCTTCTATAACACGGTGGTAGTTAGTATCCTAGAAAAGTGATGTATGAGACCCAGAACTAGTGCAAAAAAGAGGATTTCGTTCCAAAAAATGTTTAAATACAAATGTTTTTTTTTTATTTCGACATAAACAATTAACAGTGTTGTATGTGTAAAGGATTTGTAGTTTTTCGTGATATAGGATGTCGTGTTGTAGGAGGGTTCCCGCAATTTAAAGATGGTGCTATAGCAAAACCGTGTTTTATAAGGGCTACATGTAATATATATGTACATATAGAGTGAAAAATTTTGAAAGATTCAATTGGTAACATGTCTTACAATATACAAAGAAGTGATGCGCTATAGTAAACAAGTACAGACAGACTTGAACACTGTTGTTTTGTGTATATGGAGGCGCAGCCGCAATTGACGCGGCCGGATGTGACGTCACCGCTTCACGGGCGTCCGGTGTCGATGACATGTGCATCCTTGTTGTGCGAACTTCGTCCTGCACTATATTACTGTTACAGCGTATACGCATTTAAACACTAAACTTTATTTAATTAAAATCATCATATCAAAGTACTGTGATTAAAAATGTTATTTACGACAGATTTTTTTTTTTTAATGGTCCCCGCTGTTGGGGACCTCTCGTTCCCCTATCTCGTGTGGGACAGGGACTTTTTAATTCTAGTAATTTATTCATATTTTTTTTATTATTATCATTCTTCTCTTTCATATATCATCTTATCTGACGTACTGTTTCTTTCATTCTATAATTTTCCCAGTCTTTCTCTTTCATTCCATTAGCCATACATTCATCCTCAACCACTACATTCTAGGTTTCCTTACTATTTTATATTGTAACATTATTTATTGTTCAAATATTTAACACGATCAGACAGATCTATTAAGTGATTTTAGTTTAGCAAATACAGCAATGATCTGAGTAGTCATATAGACTTACATTGTAGGTTTGACTTTGACCGGCGATCATTATTTCAGGTGTAAGATATCCACGGCTAGATTGTTTCGTATATCGCAGGTTAATTACCCCAGATATATTTTTAAATAATTCAAACTTTGTGTTATAATTTTATAATTTCCATTGCCCATAAGCAAGTTTCCAGAGGATGTTAAGCACAGTCTTCTGTGTACCATAATGCTGCAATTATGGGCGCCAACTGACCAGCCAAGCGTGGCGATTATGGTATGTCGACCCATAGATATCTCTAGAGGTCTGAAACTAGTTAATATCTGCATGTCATACGGTACGTTTCCGTGGTCTTCACTCCTCCTGTCGATCTTAGTAAGGTGGTTAGCTATCCAACTTGTAAGTGAAAGCCTGTTTTGTGCATCTTAACTTAACATATACATGACCATAAGTACGGTAAAGTATTGCTAACTGCAGTACACGGCCAGTTAGAATATAATATAAAGTTTACCATAGGATAGTAATATAGTTGTAAAATATATAAGAACACAAAATTATTGAATGTAAAAACTTTTTTTACACGTTCTATGCCGAGAAAAAAACGCAGTCTTCTATTCAGGTCGTGTCGGTCAGTGATGGTTGACATATAGACTTTCAGTTCAAGCCGCGTCAGTCAGTGATGACCGCGTTTTGAAAGGGTTTTCGTTTCGTTCTTACAGGTCGTTGGGCAGTGCTGTCAAACTAAATCTCATATTAGTTGACCCGCGTGGCCCTCTAGCTTTTCCAGATGAAGTAGGTTTTTGAAAAATTTAAGAACTTAGAAAGAAAAATAACAATTATCATACAAAGAAATTTATCAAAAAAAATCATTCACATATAATGGCTCCAATTTACTTTCGTTATTACCCAGTAAGGTTCGAGTAAAAGATAAAAGATAAAAGCATATAAGCAAAAAACAATTTAGTAAATTTTAAACAGAATTATGATTTTTAATAGGCCTAAAGGGAAACTTTACTGACAGCCAGCACTGACTGCGTTGCCAGAAAACGTGTTAATAATTTTAAAATGTTCATAAACATTGAAATATACATCACCAAACCTGCGTATATGAAGACCCGAATTATAGATTATCGTATTATCGTATTTATGATTTCTTCCAATATGGATCATTTATGCAATTCAAGGCGATATTTGTTGTTAAATGTTGTTACATCACTAAGGAAGCTAATTATTGTCGCGCACATTTTAAAACTATATTTGTAAAGAGCAACTGTTGAGTTTCTCGCCGGCTTTTCTCAGCATAACTGTCTTCCGAGCTGTTGGTAGCTTCCTGTAGATTGATTGACCATTCGAAACTGATTATAATAGCCTATTCGAACAAAAATATTTTGATTTTTAAAATTTTTATTTAAGAAAGAATCGAACTGAGCTCCTATGTAAAGATATTTATATGATAGTAAATTTGCAAAATATAAGCATGGGGTTTTGTATCTCAAAATAGTGTGTTAGCATTGCAAAAGTTTAATATAGCCTTTAAATGTTTAATAGGGCCTAGATACGTTTAATGCAAGTATCGCCTCGTCATTATTACAGCCGAAAAGAATTATAATTTCGATAAATTGGCCGAAGATATATTCATATACATATAATAATAACCCGTTATTTAAATATTATATGCATACATTTCTATTTTATTTATATAGATTAATGGCAAGAACGATAAGGGAATAGGAGAGATGCTAAGAAAATGTCCCATTACGGCGAGATTGAATGTCTGATAGTTGATTGTAGGCGCATTGTTCTGTCCACAAAGAATCAACGTCGACAGATTGAACGTAATTATCGTGATTGTTTAATTAACAAACCTGTCAGTAATTCATTATCGTTTGAACTAATATGTAGATTCGACGCAATATGATTATATTTCTTAGTTTTTTTTTTGTTTGATTTGGTTAACACTGCTTCCAAATTGCATTTGTAGATTTCGCGGGTATGGTTAATCGCAGGGGAGCTAGCTCAAAACCTCTCAGGTAGCGTTATCTCTGTCGCACGAAATACGACTGACAAAACGTCACATATGTAACGTGGGACAGAGATAGCGCTCTACGAAGCTGAAATTAGCCGATTGTTTCTTTCCAAAGGTCGATGTGCAATATTTATCGCCGGGTCCTGTACGGCAACTTTTAAGGTACTTTTAATATATATGTACTGCTGGTGTACCTAAATAAAAGTCATAACATGGATATGCCTTAATTAAGGATTATAAAAAGAATATTTATGGCAGACTTCATGTGTAAATATAACTTTTGTTGTTATTGGAGAATGCAACCTTTATTAAGTTGGCACAACTGCAGGTTGTGATGTTACGTTGGCTACATTAGTTTTAATTTGGGGCTGCAAAGTAGTAAGTAAGTAGGGCAGTTGTAAAAGTTCTTCAAGAATATTTTAAGTTCACGGACCCTTCTGCTCCGTGAACTCAGCTCCGATGAAGCTGTGAAAGCCTCCGGGCTATAACAACAACAATATCAACAGAGAATAAGTTCAAGAATAAACGATCTAATTTTTCAATATTCATATAAGATTTATTTAACAATCCACCACATTAAATCAAGAAATTATATTTATTCCGATTAGATATTCCTGAACCCTAGAAGCATATCTATATTAATATATACGTCTGAAATCGTTAAATTCATCTCCCTATCAGTATTGATGAAAAAAAAACAATGACATTATATAGGATGATTAGCGAATATAAAGAGTGAATGTATTGTTTATTTGTCAGCGAAAAACTTTATTTGATTGTATACCTATTTATAATCGTCCTGTATATATTGATGACTCAAAAATTTTACATTAATTTATTTTTTGTATTGTAATGCGACTGGCCAATAAATTCTTGCAGTACAGTCTGCAGGGATTTATTGTATAATATATAATAATAATTATTAGTAATTACTATCTCTATAGTAAATAATAATTATTTTAATATAAAGTAAATCGAATTTTAAAAAGACTTTTACGTATTGTATTATCATAACATATTTTTTATTACTCAAAAAAAGGTATATTTAACCCTTAATAGCCCAGAGTTTCAATTTTGATACTAATCTTTTAAACCGAATGTTCACATTACTATTAGTTTTTTTTTAGGTTGGCTGAACGAATTTTACTGTTGTATAATATTCTTTCCAACGAAATTAAAAAAAAAAAAAAAACTATTTTTCCCTTCATCTAGACCCTCAAGCAAATATAGTAATATTAAAAAAATCACTCGTAAATCAGGCTATTAAGGGTTAAACAAAAAACGATAAAATAAAGAAAAGAAATTAATCAAAATACGATATTTCATATCTCGTAGTAGTATGTAATAGGACGTGACTCAGTTGTTAGGATAGATAAAGCAATCTATTGTTTCTCAGGAACAATACATTACATATACTATAATACATTATATGCAGACTCCATTAACTCGGAACTAATGGAATTTGTATTAAATCCTGTGTATACAGGTATCAGGTATTGTTATGCTTAACCGTTGCTTACCTTTAAAAAAAAGTTATTTCGTCAAATTACTTATGTATAGTAAAACATTAAATAAATACCTTTGCCTGTTTCGTGGAGTGAAAGTACATAGAAGTAACATTTTGGAATATGTTAAACAATACCATATTGTGACTGGAACATCTGTACCACGCGCTGGGGTGTCCGAGGAAAAAGTACACAGGGTTACATGAGATTGATATAGACGGACAGATCTTACGATATCGATCTATCTTTAATATGCGACTCTAGGTATAAACAACTATAAGTAAGAAAAGGACCAATATTTAGCCTCTTCCGCACATGCAGTGGTAGTCGTGCAATAAAATGCACCGCCCGCCAGCCTGCTGATAAATGCGTATATTGTGCGGAAGTGGCTAAATATTGGTCCTTTCCTTACTTAGGATGGACTTCCGCGAGGTAACGCCTGATTCCATTAAAGAAACAGTTATAAAATAATATGAGAAATATCAGGATTCCTAATCCGGTAAAATCGTAGCATGTTGTGTCCAGAGCCCATCCCAGGGAACCCCAGGGCAACCTTCAGCTTTGGCTCGCTTAGCTAGCTCGGCTTGCTAGCTTTTTTTTTTATTTTGGTGGAGGAAATCTTCCGGTGTTCAAGATGCCCTGCCTCTGGGGGGAGGACAGGGGTATGTGGGATTCCTACCCACTAAAACCCCCCCGGTGGTCGCCCTCTGCGCTATATGAGGGACCGCGGTATCTCCCGATCAGGGATCGCCACGCGGTCTTTCCTCGCGCTGTGCTATTTTTATTTCGATAGCCTGTCCTGGGGTATGCGTGTATACGCTACCTCCCGAAACCCTCGTGGTGCTATCAGGATGGTTCGAGACCACGTCGAACCATCGTCCGCCTCAGAGTCGCCGAAGCTAGTGGGAGTTTAGGGCCCCCACCCTAAACTCCCGTGACTCCGAAGGCCCCATTTATGGTACGGGAGCACCATTCACCGGAGAGCCGTCATGAGGTGCATCCCTGTGCTGACGGCGTCGTCTTCGAGCGGGATCTGTCCTCTGCCGGTCCCGTTCGGCCAGCTCCTTCTGGACCATGACGGTCTCACAGAAAGAGGCCACGGCCTACGCCGATGAAGGCTTGCTAGCTTCGCTAACCTAACAGAGATTTTAGCTCAAGCACCATCTTTGCCATGATCCCTCGCACCAGTGGAATCTGCAAACGCTACGTGGGCATCAGTGTGCGTCTGGTCAAAACAAAGATATCAGAACAATTTGAAGGCTCTTCCTACAGTTACATCATGATTTTTATAACCTTTAGTTGTATAGATTCGTAAGATGGACCCGTTAAATAATGGCTTAATGATTATATCTTTAGTTATCCAAAGGTTGTTCAAGATTTTCTGTGAATTTCTTTACATAAGTTTATACGTACTTGGTAATTAATTATAGATGTAATAGCTTTTTCAGTGAATGTAAAACTAATTGGTTGTCAATTAATGTACGGTACACTCTATATTAATATCAATGATTTAAAAAATGATAAATAGCGTAATGATATTACAACAAGAAAAAGATTTTTCTAAAAATAAGATTAGTACACATTTAATTTAATTTACTATTTGTCCCTACAGACTTTGTACTAGCAGTAATTATTGTGCTATCGCATTCTAATTGATAAACTAAGTAAATGTAATATATTCTAGAGTGAGTGACTTGATGTAATTGATAAAATAGAAAAGTTTGACAAAAAAGTCTAACTCGCAAGACAATTAAATCTTTTGACAGACAGACGCTTAGCAAATGTTACAGACAGTCCTATCGATCTAGGAAAAACATGACATCACCTTACTTTTAGATCACAGAGTATATAAGAAATATGTGTCAAAGTGTATTAAAGATTTTTGCTCTTTCTATCTTTTTCCTTTTCCCTTTATTTGGGGTCGGGTCTTTTTATCAATTAGCGCCAGGCCACTCTATCCTGGGTTGTCTCTGCATCAAGTTGAAAGGTTTTCATTTCTTTTCCGATATTAGACCACCACATAGCTTTTGGACGCCCTTTCCCTCTTGGGAATTCTGGGAGGCTTAAGACAGTTTTTACCACGTGGTCATCTGGTTTTCGTTGAATGTGGCCATACCATTGCAATATATTTTCCTGTAATTTGCTGGAGATCGGAGCTACCTTAAACGAACCTCTAATATATCAAAAAAGATATGAATTCACTTTAAAGTTATAACATGTATAACAAATCATTTTGTAGAAGCTGAAGCGCTAAGAGCAGAATGTTCGGACTGCAGGCGTTGGTATACCAAAGATTTCTATAAATCTTACATGTTTACGCTCCACTTGTGTCCTCCAATTGTCTTTCGAATGTACTGCGACCTACATTGTAAATATTCCCTGCACGATGTAAGGAGTTCATCTTGTCATTCATAATATATACAGTAAAGGATCTAAACAGAATATAGTTTCCCACTTAAAGATTTTTCGCATCAACGCTCAACCTACCGAATTCCCTCAAGAAAAACTCAACGGCTCCATCTTTTGATGAGTCGGCCCGGCACATTGTCCTAAATCTCAAGGCATTTAACGGTCTGTAGCGTTTGGGCAGCGACTTGAAATAAAATAATGTACCAACTAATGTATAATTGAGTAAAGCTTCCCAATTGTATTTTTCACATGTATACACTTTAGATATATTTACTCATTAGAAAAATTGTAAACAATGAGAAAACGCTGTTGTGACTCACAGCTGGGAGAAGAAAGATCCGTATCAAACAGCGGCAACTCTCTCCCAACTGGCTGCGTTTAGTAAAAGAGAAAAAAAAAACACTAGTGATACAAATTAGAATTAATAAAACAAATATTTTTTTCTATTTGTACAAAATATTAACCTATTTAAAAATTGGCAGTTGGTTAACTTGACATAATTTTGTCATTAAAACTTTTCCAAATAAATTGACATTGGTGGGGTTTCGTTTTCTTATGGATGGTTTCTCGGGCAGGTCGTTGAATGATTCTCCTTTTTATAACACGTATTTTATAAACTTATAAGATCTATCAATTGAAAAATATATACAACTGCAACCGCCTAGTCGTTGGGTTTCAAATCTACGCACACGTTACGTACTACGCACATGCTACTGGTGATACATGCCGGCTTAGGGAAGTACAAATGTTATTTTTTGGTGGAAGACATCATCCTATTGGTCACATAAGTATATATAGTGAGTGTTACATGTATTTTATGGCCTATAGTCTTATAGTTAGATCTTAATAAAGTGGTAAAAAAAAAACAAATTATGAAATCGCAAGTTCCTTCGTCCAGAGATCCTGCCTCTAATTGCGTCCTGTCTTGGCACAGAATGTTAGACCACGGTTGCGTTTTGTAACGTACTGGAGCTCTTCCAAAAAATTGTGGACTATTCAGTGGGTAGGAATATATGACCCTTATCCCCCGAGAGAAAATCTCGTTAAAGAAGATTGTCCCAAAAATATCAAAAAAAGGCTCGGCGAAAACGCTTTATGAATAAATCGTTCCGTACATTCACCGCGTCACAGATGGACAAATCGCTCGGGCAATTTGGTAATAAAATATTGGACAGTGTTTGCAGACTCGACCCAGTTACGTGCCGATTACCGTTTATAGCAACGCTGTGTGGCTTTAAGACGACGAGAAATATTTCTCGAATGACTCAAATACATATGAAGACGATCTTATTTATGTCTGATAGTAATTATAATGGACTTAATTCTTAGATTTTGTCATCATCATCAACATATCAGCCCATAGACGCCCAATACGTAATGGCATAGGACTCCTGTGAAGATCGCCTGACCACATTCAGCGATTTTCCGCAACTTTAACTACAATGTCGTAATAGACTACTTTTTTTGGTATCGTGGGGGAAATTTTCAAGATGAACACAAGATACACTGCTTCCTAAGGAAAGAACAGGATCTTGTGGGATTCCTGCCTTTTAAAACCGCTTTCGTGGTCGTATTATGTACCTTTGAAAAGACCGCCGGATGTCCTGCGGAACTCGCAGTTGACGTTCAGTACTGGGTCAAGATACATTCCGGGAGAAAACTGAGCGTCACCTAGTATCCTCGTTGTACCGAAAAGACTCGAGGCCTTCATCCTCCTCGCCCGCGAACCTGATGTCCTTTTAGTTCTCTTACGACAGGCCCTATTCTCGAAAACCCTGACTAAAGGGTTACCTAGTGGAATCCTTTCCTCGACTGCCAAATTAGACGAGCAATACCTTGACCACATCGGTGACCTTGTTTCTTGTGCGGATGTACTGAATTCTAATTCGATCTTGCTGCAAAACTAGCTGCGAGCACAAAGGGTTATGTTCGGACCTCGATTTAGTTACTGGTTTTTGTTTGATTGTCCTTTTTGCTAAATAATTCTGGGACATTACAAGGGAATTCACTGTAAAGCGTTCACAATTGCATGCAAGTGGAGTTAGTATTTTCATAGTTTTAATTAGATAAACACTATGCCGATGAAGTCAGTATATTTGTAATAAAATATAAATATATGGCATGTTCTTAAAGTATTCGATAATGTTTTCTGATAGTCAATAACTTCAGAAGAAAAGATTTAATCTTTTCTTTTTCTTCTGAAGTTATTGACATGAACAACTAAAAGTGTTAGAATAATAGCTTTCACTAACTAATCCTGTGATTAGAATGTACTAAAGTATATAGTACATTCTAAACATACGTAAAAGTAAACGTCCTAATTTAACAAGGTTTAGAGGGGTGGGGGCAACAGTTTTGGCTCGAAACTTAATATACATAACATCGAAATGTTGGTTGGCTGCCTGAAAAAGCCGAAACTTGTCATGAACTTTTGATATTATTGGATTCTGTAAGAGTTTTGTAACCTTACCTTACCTGCAGGTAACGCATATAAAAAGAAATGGAATAGCAATTAACACATACATACAAAAATAAGTAGTTGAGAGACGAATATTTGTAAGTCTTATTGGTGGGTATAAATCGACTGTATAAATTAACTACTACAGTGTGATCCGGTCAAGTTTTTTTGCTTTTTGCCTTTTGCCTAGTTATAAACTACAATCTGACAACAATTTAATATTAATGTTACCGATACTTCTAAAATGGATTAGAAGCCCAGCAAATGTATATATATATATATACACATACATATATATATACGCTATCTAAAAACGTGCATTTAGAGATAGTCGAAATAACGACACATTGGTTGCACAAAAAAGAGTTGTTACTTGAACCGTCAGACCATTTAGATCTCTCTTACGTTTACGTTGTTCAATATAAGATAGAAGTTAGTTTTAATCACCCAATTGAAGTTGATGAAGATTTTTTTTTAAACAAAATAACTCTTAAGAGGTTTTGCATTTTAGAAATAACATTTAGAAGAACTTATAGAACTTGAACAAAATTAATAAATACATACATAGATTTATAAAAAAATATTTTTGCAGCATGCTACGGCGGATATATGCATTGTAACGAAAAATAAATAATATAAACTTTGTTATAAGTTGTACAATAATGAACAAAAATAAACGTATGTAACGTTACAAAGTGGTAATAAAAAATACATTTATTTTAATCTTACATAATGTCACAAACATTTATTATTCATTAAACGAATATTTAAAAGACAATAATTGACAATGATGTCACTTGATTATTTTGATTTAGGCTATATCTGATAAAGTTGTACGTATAAATCTTTATTGTTAAAAAACTTTATTATAAGATCAGTTGTTGAGAAGTTTCTTTCTGCTTCTTCTTTATAACTAACACCTTGCGAAGCAGAGTTAAAAATAAAATAGGTCAGTAAATAATAATGAGTTGCGGGTCGCTAACTTATTAAAAGTTCTGTCAAAACGTTCCAATGTTGAATAAATTAATTTTATTTTTATCTTTATCATACAGTATATTAGGTTCATAAGAAGTATATGATCGTAAAAAACTATATCTGGTTTACTCTGGTTCCTATGTCTGAGAGAGGATGATATGTTATTTTAGTCCACGCCTAGTCGATCTGAATACATGTTTGTACAGAAATACAAATCTAACACCGATTACCTTACCTTACATGATAATCTTAATAAATTTAATACTAAATAGTGATCTCAAAGTAATTTTAGTAATAAAAATAAACTTGATCTACCCTCTATTAGTATTATATTGTGACGATACTATGACACTCTTTTCACTCGTTTTTAACATGTATATCATATTTATGTTAAGCAATGTCTGTCCAAAGAGTTAGTAAGATCAGATTACATCAGCTGACATTTTTTTTATTAATGTTCACATATCTATATATTACCTATATTATAAGTAGGTATTGTATTTTGGTTCATACATAAACAAAAGTTATGTTTGGATTGATTCAATTAGTGTTAAAATAAATTAGTAATGTAGTTTTATATCCTTGAAATATATTTACAACTAACATACACAAAAATATACACAGCTTATACGTCTGCACATTTTTCGTTCTAAATATTTTTTACGAATTGTAAATTATTAGGTTTGATTTTAAACTTTAAGGAAGACGTTTATTTATACACTGCAAAATAAAGGCCTCCCCCATCTATATGGGGATATACCGTAATTGCCACGGTGGGTAGAAGTGTTGGTGATCGCAATGTTGGACGCTG
This sequence comes from Battus philenor, assembly GCF_028537555.1. NCBI lineage: Eukaryota > Metazoa > Arthropoda > Insecta > Lepidoptera > Papilionidae > Battus > Battus philenor. The sequence continues at coordinate 13,690,469 of NW_027181673.1, read as the reverse complement.
CTGTCCATCCTCAGGAAACTTGTTTGTGTAAGTGGTAATCCTATTTAATTAATGCACAGAGTGTGAATTATATAAGATTTTATATCAGGAATCGAACCCGCGATCTACAATTGCAAGTTTCAATAACCTCTGAGCTAACACTGTTCAAGTGGTACCAGTACCACCCATATACATAAGTTAATTTATACCATGGACTGACTATACTATTGGACTGTTACTATTTATTTCCCGTCCACCCTCATGCTAACGCGGTTTACAATTCATACATTTATTTGTTATTAAAATTTTTAAATTTATGTAATTCAATTAAAATTATATTTCTTCTATCATAGTTTACTGTTGGTTTTTTAACATTATTATTAAGATTTTTTTATCCTTACAATCATATTTTGGTTGTAGATATATTCGACGAATATAGCTAGCGACGCATAGTCTTAGAATACTAAAAATCAAACTAAATATCAACTTGCAAATTATTTATTGTTTTTCAAAATAGTCCCCTTGATAATCTATATATTGTCGCATCCTGTAAAACTGCTGTGAAAAGTACAAACCTCTCTCCTCTTTGGGTGTGTTTTCTACAGCGTTTTTGAACGCAGCTGTCGATTCTTCGGCATTTTCAATTCATATTTCACTTTCACTCATTTATTCGTATTACATTTATTTTTGAAAATAAATGTAAGTCACGAGTTGTAAGGTCGGACTGTAATGAGGGTGATTCAACTATTCAACAGCTGCCATAATCAAACCTTCGGATGTTCGTTTGAGCCAACCAAAATCTTGATATTACTAACAGATGAAAATAGTACAAAATCACGTAAGAAAAACTTTCCCTAACTAAGAAAGGGACTAATATATCGTTGCTTCCGCTATATCAGTCCTTTTCTTAGTTAGGAAGGACTTCCGCGAGGTAACGCCTGAATCTATTAGATAAAAATTTTCCCGTATTAACTTCATAGCGACACTGAAATTTTTTTTTTTTAATAATTTGAAAAGAAAATGCAGACCGATGCATGAATAATATCGAGTTCTATCCATTGAAGCCAGTTCTTCGTTCTTCGGAGTATTACGTTCATTTATATTTCATACAATAACCTTGATTATAATGTGTTACACATGAAAAATATGTTACCTGGATGATTGTGAATATCCCTAATAAAAAAAATACGAAGGTTTTTAGATGATTGTATGTCTCACACATAAAAATATTATACTAACTAGGTAGGTGGTAAATGTATGAGATTTAAAAATGCCACTTTTTTAGGTGATTTTGAATTTCTTATAGATAAAAATCAGACGATATGAAGATGATATACATATAAAAAAATTTTGCTACTTTGATTATTGTGAACGTCTTACACTTTAAAATGCAAAGCTACCTGAGTGATAGTTAATGTTCTACATTAAAATTACCTAAAATTTATTATTCTATATTTAAAAAATTTTTACCTGGATGATTGTGAATGTCTTACACTTAAAATACAATGCTACATCGGTGATTGTGAATGATCTACACATAAAAATACGATGCTAATTTTATGATAGTAATTGTTCTATGGTTAAAAATGCGATGCTACCTTGATGATTGTAAACGTCTTGCACCTAAAAATCAAACGTTATCTTGACGATGGCAAATGTGTTATACATAAAAACAAAACGCTACATCTGTGATCGTGAATGATCGACACATAAAAATATGATGCTACTTTGATGATATCAATTGTTCTATGTTTAAAAATGCGATGCTACCTCGATGATTGTGAACGTCTTACACATAAAAATGCGAAGCTACCTGAGTGATGGTAAATGTTCTACATTGAAAATTACCTAAGTTTTGAATATTAAATCCTCCGCAATACAATTCGTCTTCTGAGTACATAGTAGTTGAAGTTGTGTGTTTACACACAAAGTACTGATATGGCTGTGAGAATGTTTTGCTGCGCCGAGCGCGCGGACGGAAGTGACGCTAGCTGCCGCTGCAATCCATTGTTCAGGATTTAGGTCGAAGTTTCGGCAATGCTTTGTTTCGTATCACCTACAATTAAGCGATTAGTGTATTGTTACGTTTATACAGGGTGATTGGTTATAGGTGTCAAAGCTGTGCTAGATTTAAAACCAACTAACCAACCTTTTCCTACATGGATTTTGGATTATTTATCAAAATTAGTGTTATAATGGATCATTGGTGGTAGGTGTCAAATCTTTGAAGTCGTGATTATCTAGCATATTCGTGCTCAATTTATGTATAGGGCATCCTATCTAAAAATCATTGGTTTAGATAATAAATTACGTAATGATAATATATAGAAAGAAAATACATACATATTAAAATTAATTATTGTTTTCTATCAATCTGCAGATGTACTGCCAGATGTTATTAGCGTGTCGTAGTCCAATAGAAAAAATAAATTTATATATCTTATTTTATAGCGATCACTTAGTACACAGTGATTGTAAATAGGTGTAAGAGTTTTAAATGAGTAAAAGTACGGCGCATTTGCTGACAATTTTTAAAGCTCTCTTAAAGGTTTTCCACTTATTTTTAATCAATTTTTATTAATATTCAATGTAATGATTATGAAGTAAGAGCAAGCGCTTTCAAAATTTGGATTGCTACGTATTAAAATTAATTATTGTTTAGTATCTATCTCTGCAGTGGTCGTGTGAGAAGTTGTTGTAATGTCGCATTATAATAAAAATAACAAGTTAATGTAATATAATTTAGAGTGATCACTTTATACATGGTAATTGAAAAGAGATGAAAAAACTTTTAAACCTATAACCAATCAACCGGTGTACTTCATCATGGGTTTAGTTACTTATATCAATGTAAACTAACTTGATATATTTTTCAGGGGTACTAAACATTTTATTTAGTGATCATTAGTTGTTTTATACTACTTCAAAACACTGTAGACATTTGGAACAGATATATAATGTATTTGTCTTTATATCGCGTGTGTTTACACTATTTATTTTTATAGCCGATACTTCTATTCGGATCTTCGTTTCTTTTACCCGTATTACACGTAAAGTCCAAATACTATTTTATATGAAAAATGAAAGGAAAGGAAACAGAAAATGTGAAGAATGAAAGTAGAATATGCTTATAAAATTATAAAAAAATAATTAAAATTTAACGCCCGTGTCAAATGTTAAAATAGGGGAAATTAAAGGCCATAAAAAGGACATAATAAAAAATATTTTATATGAAAAGACGGTCGGGTATTAGAGGTACCCACTTATAAACAGTAGCATAAAGAAATATGTTAATTCGAGGATCGGACTACTCTTGCATCCTTACATCGGAATGCTATGATCCCATGGATGGGTGATAAGTCGAAGTCCTCTGGTGGGGACGCTTGAACGTTGTTACTTCATGGAGAAACGATCTAAGAGGTCGGCGGCCTCTGAAAACGATCCAATAGTATTTAACGGCTCGAGTGAAGACCCTAAAAGAGATCATGGGCAAGGCGTCCTCTGCGGTCTCGAACTTACTGAATTTGCACATTCCATTTAGCATTGAATACAAAATCAATGGTGAGAGACCGATCCAAAAAAATAAAAAAATAGCTCGATGTTTGATTCTATTTTTGAATTGCTATTTATCAATATTTACTTGATAATACTACAGGAGTCGATTGTGTTGCCCGTTATGAATATCCCAGCCCGGATGCGGCGTCGAAAAAGCAAGTTCAGTTACATTACATTCAACCCGGAAACGGATGATTTGCGTATCGAACGTATTGGCTCCACTGAATTCGTCGACTCATACACGCACAGTGCTATGAGCTGGTGTTATCATATAAATATCTTAATTGGAAATAATAGGCTGTACATTAACGTCAATGTGCTGCATTATTAAAACTTAAAAATTCTATAATAGTCTTAAGGACTTTTAAGTGATAATGAAGTTTGAATAAGTTGAAGGGTGCAATTGTTTATTCTAATGTGTCCTAGGTGATAATAATATGACAAATAAACACTGGTAACCTAGCTATAGAGGAATGAGACTTGCGTTCGTAGTTTGTAGTTCGATTCCCGGGATAAAAACTAATGTAACTCACACTATCTGCATTAATTAGACTTAATGCAAAAATCAATTAATTAGATCTGTTCATCGTAAGTTGGGGTAACTACTCGATCTTGAATTACTTGACCAGGGACAAATCTTTATGTAGCGTTGTGTTTCAATCACCCAACGTGACTGAAGTGAGAGAGGCATTGTTTGAAAGAATGAAGATATTAGCGCAGATTCCATGACATCTGCAATATTCTCCGGTACCACGTTTGTAAAGCGTGTATATGTTTTGTTTCGGCTGAAAACAGTTTTATATTGTCAATATATCTTTTACAGGGAGGTTGGAAATAGATGTAAAAGCTTTTCAGGGCTGAATGTATAGATAATGTGTCAGCAATAAGATTTAAATCATTTAGAACTATTTACACTTGTATAAAATGATTACACAGATATATGTTACATTAATATTTGTTTTTATTTTAATGTGTCTGATATATAACTTCTGGCAGTATGAAGTCTACTACTAGGTAAAGATAGTAAACAATAATTAATTTTAATATATAGTAGACCGAATTCGTGCTAGTGATTTAATATTAAGTTATCGTTTTTATTAATAAACGATTGAAAACAACAAAGTCAAAATTAAATTTTATAAACATGGAAAATGATATAGATTTCTCTATTGTGAAAGTTGACCTGAATATACTAATTCGAATATTGGAAGTTACTACCTAAAGCATTTATCTATTTACTTATATACTTTATTTATACTAAGTACAACTGCGAACTTAGTGCCGAAGGAATTTTTTATCAAATAACCATTCGAGCAGTGCAGATATATGTTAATGAAGGTAGAGGTGAAATAACTGAATATTATGAAAGAGAAAAGTAGGGAAAATGTCTTAAAAAACCTTACTGAAATATACATACTAAGTTACTATCTATACTCAAACTATAGGTGATACTAATGTATAATGTACAAACAGTAAAATTTTTTACAATGTAATTAGCAAGACGCACTCGCTCTCTTATGGTTCATCGTTTCATTCAATAGGCGCCCATTGTAAGTCTTTAGATTTTTGTTTTACTTTACATTCGATGCAGTAATTTAGTTATTTGGACATGTCTATACTTATGTTGAAGTTTTTTTTTAATTCTCGTTGCCCTCTCTTTGGGAAGTACAGGGTCGTTTTTTGTTCTATTAAATTTTTTTTAATGTTCTTTCCACTGTCGTGCCCATTGTAAGTCGTAGACTTCCTACAAAGATATCTATGCCGAGATATACCATAATCGCCACGCTTGGCAGGTGGTTTGGCGATCGCAGTGTGGTATTATGGTATGCAATGGACAATGCTGCGAATTTTCTGGAAATTATTTGTGAGCAGTGGCAATCCTATATAATTGCTGCACAAAGTGTGAATTATATAAGATTGTATCCTTGAATCGAACTTGTAGTCTACTATTGCAAGTATCAGTCCTGTATAGGCCACCACGGCTCACCTAACATATAGTTAGGCTTGTAATGTCCTTACTGAACATAATCTTTTGAGAGGCCGTATACTTCGAATAAATTGATACATGTCAGAAATTTATACCAGTTTCTTTATAAAGTTTTCCTTAATAACTTTTGAGTTTTGTTATATTTTACGGCAAAGTATGGTATAATATCCTTCAGTGTGTAAAAACGAAAGGTTACTACCAATGTGAGTGAGTGGTGAAGTACGGTATTGATATGTGTTCTCTTTCCGCGCCATGAGTTAAGGAGAGAGCTATGCTCGGAATTTCTCTACGAAATCGAAGTAGGAATGAGGAGATCCGTAGACGGAAGTAAGTTGGAGTAGGCAGGCCATATATCGTTCATAATGGACTTTATGGACATTGGACATTAAGGTTTTGTAAGAAAAGGACCAATATTTAGCCACTTCCGCACATGCAGTAGTAGTCGTGCAACAAAGTGCACCGCCCGCCAGCCCCCTGATAAATGCGTATGCGGCAAACAATGCGAATCACACAACCGGTGTAACATAACTCCTGAAGATGCACCGTGGAAGGGTGAAACACGTGTTGAGTATGTGCGGAAGTGGCTAAATATTGGTCCTTTTCTTACTTAGGACGGACTTCCGCAAGGTAACGCCTGATTCCATTAAATATTAAGGTTTTGGAATGGAGACTACAGACTGGTAAATGCAGATTTTAAAGTTCGCCCACAAAGTGGACAGACAACCTTTTCAAGGTCATCGAAAACGCTGATTCTTTTGGAAATCTTATAGGTAGATTATGTCCAGCTTTGGACATCTTACAGCTGTTGATGATGGTATTGAATTCCGAGAATTGAACAAGCGGCCTTAAAGCATGTAGCACTAATATGTTTAAAAAAATATAGATTTATGTGTACTCATTTCGAAAGTACCAGGGAAGTATAGCTTGATAGCGTTATAAAAGTTTCGCTCTGAAAAGTGACGTGGTGACGTGGGCCGTGGTGATGGGGTCGTTGACCTAACGCCGGCCGTTCAACCTGGGCGGCCCCGGCGACTACTTTGTGAATATAATTATCAATTTATTCTCCACGCCGAGCACAAATGAGATTATATTCACTTGCAAAGTTTTCCTTACGGTTTTGAACAGAATCTTTTGAAAATGTGATCTGTGTTATGCATTAAACGAATACATTGCGCTTAAAGTTCTCTTCTTAAGTTTTATACTTATGTTTATATCGGAAATAAGAAATAATATTGTTAATACAATAATAGTTATTGTGTCTGTCCGTCGAACAACAGACACCTTCGGGCTGTATAACAGTGTTCATCGTACGGTGGTAGCAATATCACGTCACACACGTGCGTGTATTGCACGGACGAGACTCAAGATGCGATCGCAAGGTTCATCGATGTGGCGAATATGACAACCGCCACAGATATTGGCCCACAACCTGAGGATGGCAATATGGAGTAGGGATGAGGAAGTGATCACACGAAACGTAATTTTAAAAACTGAACATTGTTAGGGCGTCGTTAAAATAGATTAAGAGACTTAGTAAACATTGTAACATGCAAAAACGTGTGCTAAATAAAATAGGAAATATTTAGCGTAGATATAAAACAAGGCTAATGTCTGTGGAGCATAGATCCTGATAATAATAATAAAAATAGAATTATCAAAACAGTTACAAATCACACTTGAGTGTCTTATTAGTTCTCCTTAGTTGGTATAGCGTTACTAACTAATTTAAACTTAATTTTGAGCGACAATTATAAAACATGAAAATTGGTCTCATTAAAAAAAAAAGATTTTTTGACATTACTAACATATTTATTATCCAGCCATCTCTCCTATGCTGTTTTTACAAAAGAAAATGTTATTAGAATCTCTAATCTTTGCTTAAAAACATAGTTTTGAATTAATCTTAATTATCAATTTAGTCAATAATAATTCTTGTAATCTACATAACAGTATTAACGCTATAAAAGTGATCACAGTAAAAACCCGTCTTTGTTGTGGGCGCGATTGGAACTCTCATAGCTTTTAAAGTATGCCGTTATAGGGGGAGTTCAATCTGATTCTTGTTTGTATCAAATTGGACTCTTTTGGCATTCTTCCTTGATGTACACAAGAGGTCATTGTAAATAATCTTACCTGTAGGCTTGATACCAGTAAAGGCTTGCTAATAAATAAGCTATACATTCACCCCTTTAAGGCTTTTACATCTATAATCAATCACATTGATCCATGTACGTTAGTAGTATTAAGTAAATAGGTTAATAGATTGTCAATGAGGTTTAGACTAAACTTTCCACTCGTCGCCCTTTTAAGCCAAAACCTTTATACGAAAAAAAAGGTTACAATGTAGATCGAGAACAGAATTTTTTTTAACCTTTTCGTTACCAACGCTGGAGTTAGCTGGCAGTATATATATATATATATATATATATATATATATTTATATATATATATATTTATATATATATATATAAAAAAATCATTTTTTGCGTGCTCCGCGTAGGTTGAATAAATTTAAATTTGACATTTTTAGTGCCATTCCATTAGAGCATAAATATATGAACAAATTATTTCGTTTTCGAATGTAAAGTAAGAACATATTTAGTTTGTAAGATGGCTACATATCCCATACATGTTTTAAAGTATGTCGAGTAACTTTGTTTAGCTTCTGTGGGTGGTTTTTATTTTTTTGTTCGTCTATACCAGAGTTCCCCAAACTTTTTTATGTCGTAGACCCCTTGCCATGTTTTCCCGTGTTGGGTAGACCCCCTGCTTACCTGATATTAATTTCCTGTAAATTTCTAACTGTAGTGAAGTTTAGTGTTAAAAACTGAAAGTTAAAAACACATGTTAGTTTATACATTTATTAATTGAATTTAAATTAAAACTACTCAAAATAAAATTTTGTATCTGTTATGTAAAATATACGTAACACATTAGTAATTTTTTACTTCATAGGTACTTTTATAAATAATGTAAATGTTTTGATATTATAAGATAGTATGATCTAAGTAAATAGGTACTATCAGTGTATGTGTTGAAATCCACTATCGTGGACCCCCATTTTTATTTCATGGACCCCCAAAATTTTTTTCGCTGTCGTAGATCCCTTGCAGGTTGTCATAGACCCCTAGGGGTCGATATAGACCACTTTGGGAATCACTGGTCTATACTGTCTAAATCGTGCTAAAAGCGGAAACTTGTCATAACCCCTTAGCAAAATAAAAAAATATAACGTCAAAGATAACACCTTATACATTAAACAACTCCAATAACGCTTATTATGTAATGTAAGTCGGTTTAAAACTGTTATACATATAGTATTAAGTTATTAACTTTGTAGGTCGTTTAAGTTAATTAATACGTGTTCAAATACACAGCACAAACTAAGTAACCGTGCCTTCGGGTGTTTATTTAGCGCTCGAACTTGAATCCGTGTTTGCTGTTCGCTTTCGAAATTGACCTCTCTTACTATTAATAACCGTGATTGTATATATATATATATATATATATATATATATATATATATATATATATATATATATATATATATATATATATATATATATATATATGTATATATAATAGGTTATAGGTGTAAAATCATTAACCTTTAAAACCTGTCATTGTATATAAGTCGGTAGAAAACTTTAGATCACCTATTTCAAATCAACCTGTATGAAATGATCACTCTGAAATAAGTTACATTGTTTTTTTAATGGAATGCGTGAGAATAACACAAGTTGGTAGACGTGGCATGGGCGGCGCCCCACTTGATGGACCGAGGTCACTGTGAAGGTCGCGGGGAGTCGATGGATGCAGGAAGCGCAGGACCGGTGGGTCCTTTCCAATGGGCATCCATCGACTGAAAAGAAGTTCAAAGTCTGCAGAGACAGATAATAAACAATATTTACTTTTAGAAACGTTATTAATTATTTCTGAAACCATAGATTTTTATATATGATGTACCATACAGTAATTGACAGCAAATGAGTTATACATTAACCAGGGGTGGTTAAAGCTGTTACTTCAAAAATCAATCACCCTGTATATGTAAAAACAAATATACAAGGTGTTTACGCTGACGTCTTAGATTTACTCGAATATTACATATTAGATAATAATAAGCGGATTGCTTCGCAGCTTATTTAATTTTCATGTTCGACGTTTTGATTGCCTTGCGCCTATTGTCACGGGTAGGTATAAGATGTTTGACAGTTATTCCGTTTGTCTATATAAAGAGTAACGAGATGGTTATTTGTTTAATATTAGTTTGAAATTCTAACGGGCTGTAATTAAGTATATATATATATATATATATATATATATATATATATATATATATATATATACTTAATTACAGCCCAGTTTCGGATCGAATAGTTCAATGCCTATCGCTTTGTAATCGCTTTGTATTAATTTGCGAGCAATAACAGACAGCCAAAAAGTAAGTAAGTACAAATATACAAAAAATTGGATTCCAATCTGAAAATCAACACTGTTTTGGCCAGGGATGTCAAAAGTTAATTGAGGCCAAATAGTTCATACTATCTTTCCTATTTCTAGAGAAATTTTATTTATAAAGACTACTTTTATACTGACCCAACGGAAATATTGACTAGGGAGCAAAAATGTTAATTTCGGTCCACATATAGCCCGCGGGCCGCGAGTCTGACACCCCTGGTGTAGGTTGTAGTGCAGTACTTATATAAGGGTTCCAATTGTTGGTATCAATATCTTGCATTTATTAATTTTGTGCTAAGCCAAATTAAAAAAAATTCTTGCTCTGTACTTTCTTTAATTGTGTTGAGCAAACATTGTTTCGTTTGTTAGTAATTTAAAAACAAAACACGAACCTCTGGGAGGCGATTATTATATTTTTGTTTTAATATAAATATATTTTTTTTATTCGAAACTTAAATCCTAAATGATCCCATTTTTAAAGATACTAACTCATGCGCCTAATAATACCATAGATCATCTGATTAAGAGATCTGAGATTTTACTGGTTTTCCAATCAATAATGTAACGGCTCGAGTCAGGCTTTCGAAGGAGCCTTGCTATGTTACTGTAAAGTAATCTTGACTTTAGTTCTCAGGAACCTCAAACCAGGTGTTAAGTTAAAAGTGTACTTAACGAAGTTTTCCCTTACAAGTCAAAGGTTTTAGGGGCTCGAAGATAACTTATTGAATAAATGTAAAGAAAACATAACAAAAGAGAAACGACATAAGTAAGTTTAACTGTAATGTATATGTGTAAATTTATTTAATTTAATTACTTATTTTTATCAGGACACTTGTATGTTTTTATTTTTCGGACCTCCTGTTTCCGCCAGTTCAAAATCGATGAAGCTAGCAAGGCTAGCAGCATAACGTATGGACATGAAATGAAATGTTTTTGAAAATTAATAAACATAAATTATGATTGATCCATTTATTGTTCCAAGAATCTTTGAATGAGTAAAGATTCTTGGTCATTTAGGATATAAAGGGGAGGGCGTTTCAGAGAAGAATAAATTGCATTGCCAAGTAGTGAGTCAGTATACATTAGTCATTGTCGAAAAATATATATTATCAAGGCAATACTTAATTATTTAGAGCAAAGATGAAATAGGCTGTCTAAAGATTTGAATATGATATATAGATTTGTGCCAAAATGTTAATTCTTTTGTGTATTTATTAGAACATTTACGAAATGTCAAGAAAGGGTTTGATCTGGTTGTTGTAACAGACATTTTTACACAATTATAGGTACATATTAAATATCATGGGTGTCCCATAAGTTTCTTCCTTTTTTTATCTAAATTAATACACGCTATTTTTAGTTTAAGAAGGATTTATTGTGTTACATCTAAACCATTCTTTTGTATAACCTTTCATCTCCCATTAAGCCTCGTTATGTCCTCTTTTTAAAATAGTTGAAGCTTACCTGTAAAATATTCATGTATGTGCGTTTTTATTTCGCTTATAGATTTGAAAGATTTATCACGGAGACAATTTTTTAAGGAAAGAGGACGTAATAATGAGGAAGTAATAATCGGATAGAGCAAGGTCTGCTTCTCATACGGAGGATGAAGTAGAACGTTAGTAAAACTGTAATCATTTTAATTATTAACACGTTGAGTACTACGTCAGTCACCGGCGACTGACACCGACCTTTCCATTTAGGCCGCGTCAGTCACCGGTGACTGACAGTATAAAATATGGTAATAAATCCAATAATTGAACATTTTACAGAAAACTAATGGACTTTACTGAAATAAGGTAAAAATAAAAATGGTTTCCCTCGCGAGTATAACAGTGTTATAACCTGTTTGATCAAATTTCTGCCACTCCGTGGCGCACATTCTTCATAGCACGATTTAGAACATTTTTGCACTGCTTAACTTGTCCAGGTTTTGTCTGCAAAATGTGTCGTTTTTACTGGTCCACAGCAACCTTTCCTTTATTATATAGTTCACCATAATTTTGTGTTTTAACTCGTTTCTAGTTTTGCCAGTATTGCGCGCGCGGCCTGATGGGGAATTCGCTATAAAACCGTGCGACAATCAACTTGTTAATATAAAAAACAGGACTAGTTGGAAGTTATGTATCCAGCGTCTTCTGAAAAACTTTACAGAGTCGTCTGTCCACTGTGGTCTCCAGAAACCTAAACTCTCAATGACCATTTGTTCCGCAGGCGACGTGGCTTACCCATGGTCCATTCAATTTGCCAATCCGCTGATCCTTAGTTTGTCTACGTAACTTCTCATTTTTAATTTGTTGAACATAGCTTTCCCTGTAGCTCATTGAGTTTCCAATACTCTGTGAAGAAAACCTATGTCCAACAGTAAATGTTCTGTGGCTGAAATAACGATAATGATTATTAACTGTATTTTCACCATGTGGTCTTTTACCTTTGTCTAATTTTATAGTAAACAGATGTATGTTGTTAGTTCGCTGTGTCCAGTTAAATCTAGGTCTTGTTTTACGATCCATACCATTCGTGCTACAGTCACATTTAAATAGAACAATTAAATGAACCATTTTTTATACCCGATAAGGACAAGTTCTCGGTAGAGTATGTTCTAAACATGCAAACCGTTTAATGATATAAATAGGTTTTGGCAATGGTTTCGTTCGGCGTAAAATATTACGAAACTGATTTTTAAACCGGTCATTTTAATTACTTGTTATTGATCTGATGGCATAGAGTGTTTATATACAGTCAAAAAATTATTGTAACGGACCTAATTCGGAAAAAATATATATTTTGTATCTATATTATGTACATTGCATAGATATATCAAATTATTATTGAAAGTATTAAGTGAATTAGAATCTGCAAAAATTGAACTTAAGTAAGTATTGTCAGTACATAAGAAACTAAACTGTAATTTACTGAAGGAGCCTTTCATTTTGAGTTTTACAATTTGTACATAAAACCTGTTTCTCGAGAACAATTACCCGCGATGCCGGTAAACAATATGGACGTAAAAAGGAGAGTTCCCCATGCATCAGTGACCCGGAGGTGGAACAGATCGTGGTACACATAATAGCCGGCTGCCCTGTGTTTGAAGGACTCCGCTCTGGTTACGATGTCAAGATGAAGAAGGGGATCAAAGACAGCATCGCCTCCCTGATGCGCGACGTCAAATGTCACCTTATAAAAAGTAGTACAATATACAATAGAAAACAATAAAACTCGAAAGTAAGTTAAAAAGGGTCGTGCAAGATCCAAAGCTAGTCATGAGTCAACATAGGTTTAGTAAATAAGAAAAGATGATAAAATATAATTAGAAATAAAATTTTCAAAAAATAGTAAAATGTCAATAAAATCATAGAATTGAGAGAAAACTAGTGACGTAGCAAACTCTGGTCTAAGAATGAAGATGAAAGAAGGAAGATAATACACGGGAGACGATTTGAATGTGAAGAAAGATAGAGATTGTGAAAGATAAAAGGAGAAAGTAAATTAAAAGAATAAAGTGAAAAAATAGCGAGTTCTAGTGACTCTGCTCTACGCATGGCAGAGGAGAAAAAGACGTCCCCAATAAGGGTGGCTATAGAAACATTTATACGGAGTTGAAAAACAACAATAAAACATTAAATCCAAACAAAAGTAATATTTCAACTTTAGTAAAATAATTTTTTCTGAACATATTTCATTACTCTTACATAAGTCTTGTTTTCTACGAACAAATATTTTATCGTTACATATCCAATTTTGGTGATTATAATAAATTTTGGTTACTACAGTTTCAGAGAATCTTATATTCTACTAGCATGGTAACAATGTCATGAGAATTCCGAACATTTCAGCTGTTAAAACGACAACTCTGTTCTCTTTTTGCCATGAGTGTTTTGATATTTGTATTAAACCAACAAAACTGACAAATATTAGATTGAAGATAGAGACCGCACAATGAAATTTTTAATAATTTAGAGCAGGGGTCACTAACATTTAAACTCGACGAGCTAATTTAAATTTTGAAATTGGCGGGCCGCACATAAAGTAACACAACTGTACAAAACTATATTTATAATAAATGTGAGAATAAAAAAAAAAAAATTACGTGTTCTAATAAGAATATTCAATACATAAAAAATTGCCCAGACGCGTAAGAGAGCAGAAGCAGTGAGAATAACTCGTCAAAAATACTTTTTTTTGGTTTAGTAGGTACTAACATTTTACTATAATTAATTTTATTACAATATATTAGAAAAAGAGAGCGAGAGAGTCGATAAAACAAATTCAATTTCCGAAATGCTTGGCGGGACACATAAACGTGTTACAAAAGCCGCATGTTGCTCATCCCTGATTTAGAGAATTGGCTATGCGGTCGTGTACCAACCATAACATATATATATTTACGAAATACATATGAACAGTATAAAAACAGTAATACAACTATCATTACAAACACATTCCTTTACTCAGATACCTCCCATGAAGTTTTGTGGTGTTGCGTAAGTATTTGTAATAAAAGATAAATTATTTTTAAAAAAAGAATGTCAGTATGTCTCATATTTTAACGAGAACATAACTGTCATCGTCTTAATTTATGATAAACCCGATTGTGTCATTTATAACCTGTTACTAATGTGTTTATCTTGAACGCGCGTACTACATATACCTTTTTTAAGACCTCACAGCGACAGTTGCAAAGTATTATAATTAAAAAAAAAATTATGATCATCACCATTACCGTTTTAATCATAGGACTTCCACTGCTATACAGCAGTACAGGTTTTCAATAAACTGGTTGGAAGGGACATTCATCCAACGTTTAAAATGGTCTTAACAACGTTCGTCTGTCAACATGCAGGTGGAAGTTCCACGCTGTGATTCCGTCTTCTATATTCCAGAACTAATATTTTTCTTTGATTCTACATCTTTAGTTCGGAACGAGTAGCTGCATAGTATTTTTTTATCATTAAAATGTCATCAAAGTTTATTAATTTTTTGTGGTAATAATTTTTATATTTTTACAATGTTTAGCATGTTAACGAAATCTTTAGTAACACAGTATTTTTGTTACCGTAGTACACCTTTTCATAGCCTGTACGATGTTGAATAAAAATTATATAATCATTAAGATACCATAGAAGTAAAACTTAAAGATAAAGTAATAAAAGTTGATGTTAATTATAAATAATTAACGACTATATATATCGTTTATTTCAATATAAAATTAATTTTATTTATAACGAAAACATAATAATATACTAACATTTAACGATAATGTAATTTTTTGTTACGTCATTTATTTAGCACAAACTGCTTTAAACCTTTAAGTGGGTGTAAGATACGTTTTTGCTTTAACAATACGGCGATGTTCAAGATTTTGAAATACAAAATCATAAGCAGTACACTCAGAAAATTTGTGTCGTTAGGAAATAAACAAGAGGATTGTTTATAGTTCTAAAAGTTATAAAATGGTGAACGTGTGGGTGACATCTTATTAAAAATCCTATTAGTGTATTTGTACCTTTGTCTAATTACCTGTGCAGTAATCATTCAGAATTTGTTACGTTAATTTAATTACTTCAGGAACAGATAGTAAATATATAATTTTAATATATAGTAATCCGTTTTAATTCTTTTTTACGATATTATCATTACCTTATTTATTATCTGTGGAACAATTGATTTTTAATAAGATGTACAATACATTAATTGATAAAAAATTAGCCATATATTCATCGCTTTAAAAGATTATATAGTATTTAAAAACAAAAAAAAAAAAATCAGATGTTATAGATATAAATACGGTTTGGTTTTTAAAACCTAGTTATATATTTTATAGATGATAACGTATGATAGATAGTGCGTATCTAGACGTCGTCAGACTGCAATATAAGCATAACAAGATGGCCGACTTGTGAAACGCATTTAAAACGAATTACCTCGCTCGGTCGCTTCCATTTAATTACTTCCGCATTAATAAGTCCAAACAATCTGTTAATTGTGGAATTTTTTTTTAATTGATAACAGTAAATAAATATAAATCAATTGTTACGAAATAATCTTGTTGTACTACGAATTACAATTAGTTTTATTTTCGTATATGTTCGCCTGGGAGATGTTTGGAAATAGATGTCGACACACAATTACATTAAAACACCTGAAAACTAATAATATGTATGTGACAGAAATAACTACAGCTCCGATCCGGTATATAACCTCGCCTACTCTTGTTTACCAAGTTACATAACAGATGGCGCTGGGCGTCTCAAAAGTATCCGATGTTTTGATATTAAACGTGTTTTCAGTACAACTAATTTGTCTTTTTATCTGTATTACATTTTTTGTAAGATTTTTGTTAATTTCAAGAATATGTGTAATCATAACGAAAAATAATTTTAATACATTTTTTGGCGTCTTTAGAAATCCTTTGTTAGTTGCTAAGAGATTATATTAGATTTGAATTCACGGGTTGCGGGCCTATACAGAGTTATTAATTTAAAATTATGTTGTTTTGTTGTTGTTTTTCACAAAAGTTGTAATATCTATATATATATATATATATATATATATATATATATATATATATATATATATTTTTTTTTTTTTTTTTTTTCATAATTTAAAAGCACTGATGGAATGTTTTGTTCAAAGTTATACATATGTCAGGTTTTTATTTAATAGACATATAAACCATAAAGACATCGTCTGACTTAAATTCGAATGTGAAATGAAATAAAATAAAAGCGGTATTCATGCTCACAAAGCGTCGACGCTTAAACAAAAAAAAAACATAATTAAAGACGTTCATAAATAATCTATCAACAAAGGGAACACAAAATGGCGGACGTTAAGGCGCGTAGCGTTCTGAAAGCGTCCGTCTACGGGGTGCGTGCGTCTCTCTCTCGCTTGGCCGCTACGAGCGAGTGTGAGAGGGAGGGCTGCGGTACCCTGTGGGGCCTCGTGTCAAGGTGACGTACCCTCGTGCACACACGCGCGTTGCGTTTGCGCATTCGATCGTCCTACTTCGCGAATTTATTTTAATTGATGGCAGCATTTTGTCATGCCAAGTCAGTTATTGTATTGTAAGTACCGGCGATAAATAGCAGTAAAAGCTATTACTATAGACTGTTTTTCTATGCATAGATGCATTATTGATTTAATGCCTTAATAATTAACAAATACTACCTAGGGTATACTTTCGTACATTACAAGACGCACATTCAATATTATCAGCCTTATCCATAGATTTTCAATATGACCGGTTTGAATCTTTATTATCCAAGTCCATACAATGTTTGTTTGGAAGAAATCGCTATTCGATATGACCGCCCTTTGTACTTCATCTTTTACATATTTCATCTGATTGTTTTTATTTTCGTTGTTATTTATACCAGAGAGTAAATAATTAAAATAAAAAATATCACTAATGATTTCCTGTACAAACCTCATGAGGTTTTGTGATACTTGGCTTTATTTAATGTTTTAACATATAAATGTATATATATACATATAAGTATATGTGTATATAAATATATGTATGTATGTATATATATATATATATATATATATATATATATATATATATACATATATATATATATACATGTGTGCTTTCATTTGTTATAATATTATTGTCGTCTAAATGAGAGATGACACAGTTTATAAGTATTCGTATATTTCTGGAAGTGCCTATGTTATAAATGAATGTTTTATATGTTTCGACATCATTATTTTATTTAATCTGTAAGACGGTGGAAGAGCCTACATCCAGCGCTTCCTTAAGAAGGACGTTCGTCCACCTTGTGGGAGAACTTATATGCCCTTGCTGATTCCATAGTCTCCACTCTTGAGTGGAATTCTGGAATCTAAAGCTGCCATCTTTTCTGTTCGCTTTGTGACTTGCTTATTATAGAATGCATTTTTAAGGTTTTGATTTACGTCAATTGACAGCTAGAAGTTTTAATTTACTCTGTGGTCTAGTACTACTATTCCTCTGAAGGCTTATAATTTTTCTTCATCATCTCTCTCCCGTCCTAGAAATATATAAAAAAAACAAATTGTAGTTAGACATCGAGCCGATTTTGAATTTTCCGTTTTGTAACAAATTTAACTTGATTTATTTTCATTTAGATAGAATAATAGACACAAATGAGATATTACTCAAAAGACGGGTATAATTTCGTTTAACTTTTTATAAGACATAGGCTTCCACCAAAGATGGACATGATGACCGGTCTTGCACTTGTCTTTGAATATGTTCTTGGGTGGACTTTGTAGGAGAGGATGGTTATCCTCTTCTACTAAGTCCCCACAGGTAAGGTTTCACCGCGTCTAGACGTCTCCACTCACAAACCTTTCAAATCCATAACCAAAATGTATATTTATAGCTATTTAGAATTTTTTTAGCTCACATGCCTCTTTTAGGGCAATATTCGAATTGAATTATTAGTAAAAGTATTATTTAACTTTAGGAGTATATTATTCGGCATTTCATTTGGCACGACGAAAGTTTGTCGTCGAAAATATGAAAGTTTTTAATAACATAATCATTTATAAATACCCTATACCTACTAAACTATTGGAGCGTATGAAAAAGACTGCAAAACTTAACTCAACTTCTCTTCTGTTCTATGAAAGGAATATCAGGTATGTAAAAGGAATATTGTTAGCTCAGCAGATGGATAAAACCTCAGCAAGACAGAGTCAGCAAGGTAATGGTGCCCCGCAAAGATTGTCACGATGGCCGGTCCCCTATTTAATCATTATACGTTGAGTAATTAACTACGACGTTAAATGAAAATTTAACGCAAAAAACGAACGTTTCGTCGCGGTAGTGATAATTGAAAAGAATTAAAAACCGCATCTGAATTACAAATTTAGTCACGTCGCTCTGAAAAGGTCGCGCAATAACTATGCGAAGAGGTAACCTAGTTCAATTGTGAAATAATAAATAATATTTCACTAATTCGAACTTAAAAACCCACCCTTACAACTTACAGCGTCATTGGACATATCTCTAGCTGGAAACACTGCGTAGTACACGCCCGAGGAATTTGCAGATGCCATTGAGGCAGTAGTCGTGTCGTAAAAAAAATGCATGCATGATAAATGATCGGACAGTATCTTAACACTACTATCTTAATATACATAATAATGTATTAACCAATTATACGTAATATTTTTAGTGTTTTTAAACGGTTTTATATATTATTTAGTTCGACCCGTACGGAATTTGTTTATTTGGGTCAAAATTAGAAATTTAAATTTAAGCACCTTCCCGTTTTCAGATTGATCTGAAATTTGGTACACACATTTAATTTAGATGACAATACGATATAATAAAATCAATAACATTATAAATCTAAGATGGTCGCCGATACAAAATGGCGGATTACATATTTTTCCTTAACCCCCTCAATATGGGTATCAAATGAAAAGGCTACACTAGTAAAACACGATGATTATGTCAAAACTTAATATTCAAGATGGACGCCGATCCAATATGGCGGACTGACTAGGTACATGTTTTTCCATAACCACTACAATATGGATATCAAAAAACCGTTTAACTTAAAAGTTTTTTTAAATGTATTTATTTTAGCACATACATGTTGATTGTTTATTGTAAAAATATTAAAAGGGTGGATGTATAACGCATTTGCTGCTAATTGTATGGTAGACATAAATGAATTGCAGAAATGATAAATAACTTAATGATAATAATTTAGGAAAAAACGTATTCAAAATTATGATTAATACATATTAAAATTAATTATTGTTCAATATCTGTTCCTCCAGATTGTACTCACATAAGTCATTATCCTAATGCATTCTTATAGAATAAATAAATTTAAGATAAAGAACTCTTATTGATCGTCCATATTTATTTATTTATTTTTGAATTCGCAATGTTTGGCTTCGCAAAGTGTTATAGTTGTGGAGAAGAAGCAGGAAGAAACTCCACAATTACACATCTTTTAATAAAGTCTAACACAGATGTATATACACTATTGGATATAGCCTAAATGAATTCAAAAAAATAGTCGAAATCACAACCAAAAAGGATTCTTATCATTTACATGTTCGTTTATTGAAAAATAAGCTTTTCACACACACAGACTCTGTGTTTGTGACTACCACTGCATGTGCGGAAGTGGCTAAATATCGGTCCTTTTCTTACTTATTTTTAATACGCGTTTTGAATTTTGTAAATGGTAGTCCAGTAATGTTTTGCAGCATTTTATTATCTGATTACGTATATTACAAATGATTCAGAGACCGTACTTGATACTTTGAAACAGACAGTTTTCACGGTGCCTTGTAAATAAGGTATGGAGGTCCAATATTTTTGAAATAATGTCAAATGTAAGTGTGAACACTTTATACACAAAACAATCGCTCTGATTGGAAATGAGCTACGTTTTCACAACTTTAAGGATTTTGCACATGTAATCAAACACAATGTGTAAAAATATCAATAAATATAAGATATTTACGATGTACATATCTTCCTTTACTTTCCTTGACAATTGTATACACTTTCATAAAGAATTTCTTTGTATACCCTCAGAGTTATTTACAGTAAATTTAGGATGGTAGCGTAGGTTAACAGCTTAAGAATAAATTTGAAAATTCATTAACTACTGTATAAAGAATATTGTTGAAAGTGGTCATAAAAAACCCGAATAGATGACATTTTGGGCTTTTCTCACATCACGAAACGGTAACAACACTCGTAGCTTTTAAGTTAAATGGTGTTATTGCATTGGCTCAATTGGATTCTACTTTCTGGTCTTCCTCAAGAGTGTATCATTTAGTGATCCGTGAAGAAAATTTAAGAATAAATAAATACATAAAAAATCGTAATTAAAAAACTGTCGTTAAAATTCTAGTACCTAAAATCGTCTGGTACGAGTTACAGTGTATTCCCTATGATGACGTTTCTTTTGATGAAAATTTTAATCAAAATAGATTAACACATCATTAATTATTATCATAATCATTTTAACGATAGGATGTTCACTGCTGAACATATGTATCCCCCTATTTGCCTGCATTCATCTTTCAACGACATCAAGAAGGTCGCCTGTCCATGGGTCCTCGGTCTCCGTTACAGAACCTTAAAGCTCCATCAGCTATCTGTTCCGCATGCCCTGATCTATATTATGGATGCACAGACCGCGGCCCGCCGGTGTAATACTGGTGGCCCGCCGACAGCAAAAATAATACTCTCGTACATTCGAAAAATATTTAATTCTAATTATTATCAATTCTTTATTGTCATCAGTTCATGATTTGCACGAGTGGCCCCTAGTCTTAATAAGTCTGTGCAACCATGGTCTATAATAATAATACAATAGTACAAAAGTTGACTGTAAGAAATCACAAATAAATATTTAAAGTATTAAAACATTCACGTAGCAGTCGTTTCAGCCCAAAGACTGCAAGATACAGGCCTCTCCTAAAGATACCTATGGGGGTTATGCCATCATCATCACGCTTGGCGATTTTCTGTAACCTTGAATATGTAGACGGTTCATCTAGTTGGGGATCTGTTCACGCCGCGTCTGCCTGTCTTCTTCTCTTTTAGACTAGTTTTAGACCAGACGCCCACATCAAGGTAAGACCACTCCCAAAGATATCTATAATGGGAGGTACCATAATTGCCACGCAGGTGCTGCACTACCTCTGGAAACTAACTTCTGAGCAGTGGTGATACTATATAATTGATTTATTAGGATTTTTGTAAAGCAATATGGGGGAGAGGGGTATGGAAAGAAGGTCTCAATTATCCTAGTTTTGATGCTAGAATAGAAGAGACTGAAAATCTTTAACCAATGTTCGTGTAACAGACGAAGACGATAGCAAAACTAATAAACGCGGTATAAATAGATTAATTCATCGTGTAATCTAAATAAATCTACTCGCATGACGTAATGTTTTCTTCCCATTTTCCTTCTATTAACCGCGAGCGTGTATTTTCCTCTGAATCAGCGCAATCGTTGAGTGGGGGACACTATGTTTATTTCCCCTTTGTTTTTCTGTTTGTGTGCCCTTTGAGAATAATAAGAATTGTAGAAAAAAACTAATAGGAAAACATGGACAGCTGTGTGAATTTTAACAGTATTTGTTTCAACTATTTTATTCTTTTTAGACTATAGTATACACACGACTTAATTCATCATCATTTCAGCTGTGGAACATCACATAGACCTTTTCTATAGGTTTCGTAAAGGCCTTTTAAAAGTGGCCTACATGCAATGTCTACCTCCTGGACCGCTTCTTACCTTAAGTTCTGCTCACAAACACTTCAACATGCCAAACTGTTGGGCACATGTCAGCTACTTTTATCTACGGATCTCCTACTTGGGCTTATTAAGCGACTGCGAGGTTACCAATTATGTTTAGTGTGAGAGACCACGTTTAAGTGCCGTGGTATCAATTTGATCGTAGTTTTGTTGTTCATTACCGACAATTTACCATTAAAAGTTCCAAAGTATGAAGCTTTTAAATCTATAACCAATCATCCTTTATTATAGAGCTTAAATATCATAAAATAATAATATTTATTAATAAAGTAAGTTATTTAAGGCTTTTTAACAGATAATGTTATTAACCACGTGTATATTTTATCCTTCATGGGCGAAGTATTTGACCTCAGTCTCGCCTGATCGATGCCGACGAAGGCTACGATGTTACACGCTTACCTATAAGAAGCCTATTCACACTTGTCTTGAAGACTCCTTAGTTATAATTATCTGGAAACAATGAAGCTAATAGTTTCCACTCTTTTGTTGTTCGCACTATAAAAGTAATAGCAAAATTAGTGCAGGTAGAAGGAATTTCAATCGTGTACAGATGTCGTGAATGTCTGATGGAAGAAAGGTTTTTACGGTAAATATGTGATTTTCGATAGAGTATCTAAATAAATAAGTGACTGCCCTTAACCATATGGATATACTTGTTATTCTGTCCAGTAATTCTTTTGACACACTAATACGAAGTAATCGTATTGAATTGAATTTCTGAGAGTTTGGATTCAGTACACAATAAATTATAATTACCGTTGTTCATTTTGTTTGAGGAGCTTATGCGAATTGATCTTTATGTTTGCTAGTTACGGTTTATATTTAAAAAAAGAAACAGTATAGTTGTGGATATACGAATGTATATATATATGATTAATTTTTTAAATATATAAACCATCTTAGTGTTCGGCATAAACATAAATTAATAATTGCTTAGATTTAATTTATTAATATTTATTTTATAAATGAAATGCCTTTATTTTACATGCACTTGAATACTAATGTATTTGAATCCCTCGTGAATATTGACAACGATACGATTTGAACGCTATTATTAATAGCATAATATATATAAATCAAATGGAATTTTTAATGATAGGAGTAATTCAGTATATTATCTTTTTTAATAATTAAATCTGACGATTATTGACGAGTAATACAAGTTTTTATCGGTATATTTATTATTCCAGCTATAGTGTATGCACTTTTGGGAATAGGCCGCCTTCATAGATTTTAAAACTGTGTAATCAGGAAGTCTGCCCACCTCGTCGTTGATGAAGTTTTATTAAAACTAAAACATCCAATACCTTAAAAAAATATAATATATATACTTTGATTAAAACAAAAGTATCTATTAAAATTTATATCAAGAAAGCATAGTTTAAATCAAATCGATTCTTCTTAATTTTTGATCGATCCAAAGGTTAACAGTCTCGTTACATAAAGAATCGAAATTGCATAACAAAATTTAAATTTGTTCATTTAATTATATATAAGTTTAGAAATAATAATATGACATTGATCGTGGATCACATAATGAATAATATCAAAGGTGGGAACAATGAACAGCGTAGTAAAGGGCGCGCACGCTTATCGAGGGTCCGCCTAGGGACGATCACTTTGATGTCAGTGTTTTGTTACAGTCGATTCTGTATCCTCCATTGTGTTCACCGCTTAAGCCCTAACTTGCTTCCACTACCGGTTTATAAGCCTTTGAAAATGATGCTGTGAGTTAGTTTTATTAAAATCTCAATTGTGAGTTTTTAATACTGAGTAGCGTATGTAATATCTTTTAAAATAGGTGAAAAATGTCGCATAATAGGACAAATCACTGCGTAACTCTGTGTTTGGCACTAATCGGTGTAACAACTCCTGAAGATGCCCCGTGGATGGATGAAACACGTCTTGAGTGATTTGACGGTAGAAGTTGTGTAATTCGCATTCTTTGCCGCATACGCACTTTGTTGCACGACTATCACTGCATGTGCGGAAGTGGCTAAATATGTGTCCTTTTCTTACAAATCACTTCGAAAGATCTCATCTTACGTCATTCAATTCTTAGAGATAGGTTTAATAATGCAAAATATCGTGTATAACCGGTTATAACTTACGATACAGAAACGTTTTCTTAATCCAGGTCTCATTGGCAACCTTACAGTAGCTTAATAAGCCATGGAGCCATGTTCGGGATGTTCTTTACGAGATCGAATCGGAAATGAAGAGAACTAGAGACAAATGAAAATAAACGATATAGCCAAGAGGATTGGCAGGTTAGAGTGACAGTAGACAGGCCACATAGAACAGATGCCGCTATTATGTTAAGTATCTGTTGTGGATACATGATGAGAAGGTGTACATACGACCTTGTTAAAATAATCGAAAAATGCTAGTTGCAGACTGTGTTATTTATAACTCACAAATTTGATAACAGACTCTACAATCTCCGTAAAAACCAGAGCTATCTCATTATCGATTTACCGTAGATATACACGAGTTTTGCAGTAGTTGGAGAATTATATTCCATGAATGTATTTGTTCTTCAACATAAACCCGAAGTCAATAACGACACATTATTGACGAAGTTCAAATCCAAATCGATGTTGCTAAAGAAGGATTTAAAACAAAAAGTATTGTGGTCGTAGTGGCAAGCTATACAATGCGTTACGTGAACGCTACATATATCCTATCTGATATGTATTATGATAGCTAATTAAAGGTTTGAAATGAAATGGTTTATTTGTAAATAATATAATAGAATGTTAGTAATAAAAGTCAGTTACACAAGGTAAAAGGAAGAGAGGTTGTTAACAAAAACAGAGGGATAATGACATCAAGCAATCTGACGTAACCTGGAACAGAGTGGTTCAAAACAGGATGGAATGGAAGCGGTTGTAGGAATCATTTGCCGGTTGTTGTGTTATGTGTATGTTTATTAGATCAACGCAATGAATTCTTTAATATATACCTTTATATATAATATAACTTAAGTAGATTAAAATAAACAACCATCTTATTTGGTTTATTCTAATTGATGAGTTTTTAGATAGAAAATGACGTGTAAACTACAATACGAATGCAATTAAACTTTTTAAAATGGTCGTCCATTTCTTAAGGCTATTTAGCTAGCTTATCAATAAGTCTTTTGTATCCAATCTCAGCGAAGATGTAATCTTGTTCTCTTTAGTTTTTATGATGGTCATCACCGTCATTTTAACCTCGAAGCACGTCTAAAACATCAAGCACTAAGCTCCTATAGTTATTTAAATCATTTTTTAAATCGCAGATTTGTAATAATTACATTAAAATATATATTCTTTATTGTACACGTTTGGATACATTTAAATAGTTTCATAATAATAAACAAAAAAGTACAACGGACGGTCTTATCACACGGTGTAATCTCTTATTGACTTAATGGGTAGTT
Source organism: Battus philenor (assembly GCF_028537555.1). Lineage (NCBI taxonomy): Eukaryota > Metazoa > Arthropoda > Insecta > Lepidoptera > Papilionidae > Battus > Battus philenor. Next base: position 13,664,770 of record NW_027181673.1, on the reverse strand, counting down.
AAGGTGTACAAAACATACGTATGTTTATATATATAAATATATATATATAGAGAGAGAAAGAGACAGAGAGAATCGGCTGATTTCGGCTTCGTAGAGCATCATCTCTGTCCCACACTACCTATGTCACGTTTTGTCAATCGTGCGACAGAGATAACGCTCTACGAAGCCGAAATTAGCCGATTGTCTCTTTCCAAAGGTCGATGTGCAATATTTATTGCCGGGTGTTGTACGTTTTTTGTGGATTCTTCTTAGGTCAATGCGTGTTAGAATCATCATAGCCATGCATATTAAATCTAAGGATACTATAAAATTAAATTTGTTTCTTGTACATCATTCAAGATTTTTTTGGTGTTTTTCTTGTAACATTTATAAATGTTCGGTATAATTTATCGTAAACAATAATATTATAAAATAATTAGGAGATTATATATAATTAAAAGTAAAAAAAAACCGATTTAATTCTTGTCAATTATTTGTGATAATATTCGAAAGCTTCTAGCATCTATTACTAGATTTAAACATATTGTTAAAGATTGTTTTTAAATAAGGATTATCCCTTAATAGCCTAGAGTTTCAATTTTGATACCAATCTTTTAAACCGAATGTTCACATTCCTATTAGTTTTTTATAGGTTGGCTGTACGAATTTTACTGTTGTATAATATTCTTTCCAACGAAATTTAAAAAAAAATCTATTTTTCCCTTCATCTAGACCCTCAAGCAAACGGTAATATTAAAAAATCACTTTCGTAAATCAGGCTATTAAGGGTTATTACAGTTCAGACAGACAGATTATTATGTTCATTATGTCCACTTCAAGACTTTTTTAAATGTTTATTATGTTATTTAAAAAAATACGTAGTCTTACTGAGTTTCTTTCGTTTATTATTTCGAGGTATATATCATCTGAACATGTGAACTCAACGTGTCGTTGAAAAAAGGAATATTTGAACGCATTTTAAAAGATGGTCTTCTATTCGGGACAAAAATAACTACAAATGCCGTCGAAACATCACAAACAGTGTGACGTCATCGAAGATTTATGCTGATAATAAAGTAATTACGGCAAGGTAGCGAGCCAAGTTCACAGGCGCAGTGTCCACATTAAGATAAGATAATGCTTCTATTGCGTCTCGCACGGGTGCGAGCGTTTTAACAGAAATCATCTCATGTTGTGATCCCTTTCCTTCCCCTCTTCGACGTATTGCATGCTGCTGAGCTATAAAATAATCAATTTTAATGTTGTTAACCCTTAGTAGCCTGATTTACGGAAGTGATTTTTTCTAATATTACTGTGTTTGCTTGAGGGTCTAGATGAAGGGAAAAATAGATTTTTTTTTAATTTCGTTGGAAAGAATATTACACAACAGTAAAATACGTACAGCCAACCTATAAAAAAACTAATAGTAATGTGAACATTCGGTTTAAAAGATTGGTATCAAAATTGAAACTCTAGGTTATTAAGGGTTAAATAATATTTTTAATATTTTATATGTAATCTATACACATATATATAAAATTTGAGATTTTATTTATAATATTAAAATATCCACTTTTAATACACACACACACACACTTACATATATATATATATATATATATATATATATATATATATATTCGTTTAATTTTTGTCTGGCTGTTTGTTCTAGCTAATCTCTGAAATGGCTTGACCTATTTTGACAAGACACACACTGGCATGTAGCTAATTTAATGAGTGATTTAGACTACTTTTATTTTAGAAAAATTTTCGAATATTTTTTTTTATTAAATTCCACATGGACGAAGTCGAAGGGCACAGCTGGTAGTGTAATAAATATTGAAAAAGATGAGTTTACTTTTTCATATTCATCGCATATAATTGTAAAATGCTAATATGTCATTTGCAGCTAATTTGTCATTTTGAAATAAATAATATTTAGTTTTAAAGGGTCAATATATAATACGTCTAGATATAAGGCCTGAAATATAAGTTTTAAATTAATTTTGAGTTTACTGCAGTGACTTTTTAACGCGATCAGATTTAAATAGCCATATTTAGATTATATATCAAGGTGACAAAGGATTAAGACCTTTTTGAAAGGTGTTACCAGTGGTAATTAAAGGTGAAATAAAATAAAAAGGTTTCATTAAAAGTCAGCCTTCAAGAGACTGAGATGGAGATGGGCGTGAAATATGATACGAGGTAACGATAAATGTAACAAAATAGGAGATGGTACTCCAGGGCATTGAACAGTGATGGATGGCCCAGCGGTAGACATAGATTCCCGGGATACAATCTTATATCACACCTTGTGTATGCTATATAGGATTGCCACTGCTCACAAAACGAGTTTCCAGAAGATAGGCAGCAGTGTCCTCTGCGTACCATAATACCACACTGCGATCGCCAACTTGCCTCTCAAGTGTGGCGATTATGGTATATCCTCCCATAGATATCTTTGAGGGGGGGCCTATGTCTAGCGGACATCCTATGGCTGGGTAAAACTAGTGGTGATGAAAATATATTATACTAAAACTTTATATAAATTTTATTCAAATTAAAATCTAAACCAAAGAAAAATCATCCGGTGTTTGGCACTGGTCGATGTAACATTACTCCTGAGGATGCCCTGTGAAGGGGTGAAACACGTGTTGAGTGAATTAGCGGTGGTGGTTGTGTATTTCGCATTATTTGTCGCATGCGCATATATCAGCGGGCTGGCGAGCGGTGCACTTCATTGCACGACTCCTGCTGCATATAGTAGCTATATATTAGTCCCTTTCTTATTTTGGTTCGAATTCCGCAAAGAGACGCCTGAGTCTATTAGATATAAATTTTATTTAACATTCAGAATCCGTAAAAATTATGATGGTTTTCGGTATGGTTAATATTAGTGTAATCTTTATATTGGAGCGTCTGTTAATGTTATTATGGGCTAATTGCGTGAAAAATCTTTTATTAAAAATGCTTTAAATGAATGCCCAAAATCTTCTTTACTCAAAGAAACTTCTCAACTTTTAATTTTATAAATAAGATCCCAGCGGTAGAGTCACGAGTTCGATTTATGGGATGCAATTGAATATAATTAAAACTAAGTACATTAATTATATACGATTGTCAATGCTCACGTATAAATTTCCAGAGAGCGAGCAACAGCGTCCTTTTCGTATATCCAGCCAGCTATACATGTCTTTTGGGAGGTCTATGATATGAAATGATGAAACAAGTCTTTTTATTTCAACAAATATTAAGGTTAAGTTTACCATATAGTTTCTGTAGTCTTGCTTTTAATTTTAAAACTACCCACATATGTATATTTAAGAAAAAAACAAGGATGTTGTATAAACTGTAAAATACTGCGGTGATTTCATGAGTTCGTTTTAAGAGAATGTCAAGAATTCCTTTAAGTTATTGGTACGTAACTTGCGTATGCAGTGCGCTCAAATGATTTATTAACACCAGGGTAGTAATCTCCGAGATCGAGAGAGATTGCGTAAAAACCATTTATACACACATGTAATGTATAAATAAAATGGAATCGCCATACGTGTTGCTAAGCGCAAAATTTAAGTTTGAACTCGGATGTTTATTTCAAATGTTCTTTAAAACACTAGAAAATTCTAATTCTGTAAAAAATGGAATAATTACGCAGAAAATTGTTAAAACAGCACTTCTTTTATTGCACGAATTGAAAAGCAATGCTAGAACACATTTAACTTCAAACAAACACGTATGTGTTTTATATATCTATATAATAGAAATAACAGAGGAAAAGAAATGTATTTCATTTACCGTTTTTGTCTTGTTTATTCAGAAGTTTATTTGAACCTATGTCGTTTGTGTTCATCTTAAACTTTAAACTAATCTCTGATTATTATGTTATTGGTATATAAGGTTTGTAATGATACACGAGACAAAAAAATTGATCCTGGTCCTTGTTGTAATTTAGTTATATTATTATTTAAATCATTGGAGACCTCAGCGTTGGAGTTTGGATTTGTAATCAATGACGACAAAAACAAAATTATGATTATAGACCGTGCCAACATTCAACTGGAGGTCCGAACCATAGCAGGATGCGAAGTAATTAAACGCTACGTATACTAAGTCTCCACTAACACCAACACACATTTATATATATATATATATATATATATATATATATATAACCAATAACTTCTGACAGTATAGAACAGCCGGGGCAGATAATAAAGAATAATAAATTTTAATATTGTAGTAATCCGAATTTGGATAAGCTTTTTTTACTGTATTATCCTTACGTTTTTTATCATTTTTTTAACTATTGTTAACCCCTTCAAAACTTTTACACCTTAGTATGAAAGTGAGTGTCGTATAAAGATAAAACTCTGAAAAAATTATGTGTAAATAAAGTCCCTGTACCAAACTAGATAGGGGGTACGAGAGGTTCCCAATAGAGGAGGCCATTAAATAAAAAAAACCTATGTGCGAAAAATCAACAGCCTGTAGGTTATCGATATCTTATGCTAATAGGCGACAACAATTATTAGCTGTGTTTCTCTGTTATATTGTTTAAAATTTGAAAACACTTAAAACTTTTTAAACATTTTTATATTTAAAATTAGATTGTTATTTTTGTGTTTAGAAAAAAATTTGAATACAAAATGAAATGAAAAATAACTGACATAAAATGCGATGCTCATATAAATACATTATAGTTTGATTTACCGTTCACAAGATGGCGGAACTGAAGCCAATGTCAAACAACATTTATGTTAGGCGTCACATTCTATATCAAATTTAAAAGTGCATTCCCTAAGGTTATTATAGATTACTTATCTTTTATATACACTTATATATAAAATATATAAATAAAATTGTAATATATCAATTAGTTGCATGTAAAAAACTACAATAGTCACTAAAATTGGTAGATTATTACGTATTCAAATTATTGAAAAAAATTAAAAAAAAAAAACGTTGTTTGCTCTTATGCTGAAATCTAATGCATACAGGTGAGATAAAAATAAGTCAATTTAAGTTTCTGAAGTTTCTTAAAAATGATATGTCAATTTTTTTTCAAAAAGTAAGAAAACAGACACAAAGAACTACGTGAAATAAGAAACTACAATTAATTCACGTGGTGAAGAAAAGATAACATGCTAGAAAAATTCTAGAACGTAAGACGAAGAAAGATAAATCATAAGACGAATGAAAGATGAGCGAAAAAATGAAAGATTATGTTAAAAAATTAATAAGATTGTAATGCCTTGTCTCATAAATACGATAGAGGAGAACGAGAGACCTCCAATATCAGGGGACCTAATTTCATTCTATTTACTATCAGATTGAACTCAGGCAATGTACACGAGTGATCACTAAAAATGATCCATAGTGAAATATAGGTTAATATTTTCGTCTATTATATTCAATATATACGAAGATCCAAGTAAATAAATATTACCTTTGTAATGTTTAATTTTTATTTTTCAATCTAGGGATGTATACTTACATTGTGGGTTGTTAGGGATTAATTAGATAATTACGGATTAAAAATGTCGTGGTAATGTAAATAATGGCCGAAAGATACTCGAGCTGCGGCCACGAGCAGTGGACGCAGTGTGGTATTTTTTATGGCAGCCATTATTGGAGACTTTTCGTACATTCCCCTATCATAGGTACGCAGGGACAGTATATTCTCGATAAAGTTTAATTTAATTCTTTTGTTTATTTTTTATTTTCGGATTATTTTATTGTCATCCTCATCTTTTATCTTTCACAATATCTCCACCACATCTTTCTTTTGAATAAAATTGACACTCTCTTCCATTCTTTCCATTCTTTTGAACTTTTGACGAATGTGACACTCTCTTCCATTCTTTACGTAGTGTGGTTATGTCCCCACAAAGTGGACCGACGAAATAGTTGAAGTCGCGGGAAGTAGCTGAATGCAGGTAGCGCAAAGCCTTTGTGGTGATCTTTGAGGGAGGCCTATGTCTTGCAGTCGGCGTCTAACTCTGAAAAGAAGAATGTATACATTGGATAACTAAACAAGTTTGGTGAACATACGTATACAAGTGACATTGTAAGTGCGACAGAGAGAGAAAATAGATTGAAATTATAAAAAAGTACAGAATTTCAGATACTATATCAAAGTATTATTGATTAAATTGTTAAAATTTTGAGATAAATGTTGTTGTTGTCAAAACGATTCATGCTATGTGCAGAAAGAATAACGTTGCGATATTAAAGAGAAACATTCGGAGATATTAAGTAGCAACATTTCACTTTAATACTCGGCGTGTTTGTGTATAGCAACCACATTATATTCAAAAATTTTGTTAGTAAACTGGTCGCAGAATTCAAAATTTCGAAAGACACATTCAGAGATATTGTTTTGACTAGTAAAATATTTAAAATTACAAAAAAATTTTGTGTAGAACAAGAGGTATATTAAAATGGATACAATACGTATGATTAAACTATTTGGGATTTAAGAGGGTTATAATAGAGTATGTTGCTAATATTATTAAAATTTGTGAATACAATATCCTAAGGATGATTCGTAAAATGTTACTTAAAAGAGAAACAAATATGAACTTGCTACCACGAAGTACACATGAAATAATAACATACAGTTAATTCACGTGGTGACAATACGATGTATACATTACAGAACAGAACAGAGGGAAAACATCTGTGTAAAATATACTGTATATACTGTAATATTTAAGTGCAAGTAAATCGAGTTTAAATAGAAGCGAAATGATAGAAGGCAGTGTGTATAAATGATCGAATGATTCGATCGATTTTCACAGCGCACGCGAGGCTTAAGGATCGAACATTTTCACATCCGCGACGTGCGCACGCGCAGGGACGCCGCGTTGCCGCTCCGACAAGAATGCGGCCGGCGTTGCCAGCTCGCGCGACGCGGCCGATAAACGGCGCGTTGGGCGGCTTGGCCACCCGATTCCGCCATTTTGTTTTATATGTCATCACAGACGAGTTGCGCGTTACGATTTTGCAATTCTAATTTTGGTCACTTGTCTAATACACTTATTTATACACTTTCTTTTGTATAAAAACATTAGGAACTTTATATATGCATTAATCATTCATAATTAAGTTAATTTGAAGTTTAACTTAGTTAAAATGTTTGAATCTACGTAAGATATCTATTCTTAAGCAGTTTGACATTGTTTTCTTGAAGTGTCTCTTTATTTACTGAAGGTTGGCGGTTAACAATGCATGTTCTTTGAGCGAAAGGAAATACTGTCAACATTCTGAATCTGTTTTGGAAGGTCGCAGTAACTTTTTTAGAATTTACAGGTCCCTCAAGATTGAAACGTCTCCTTCTCGTTTTAAGTAACTAAGTCCGAGAGATTTCTCGGGATTCTATTTATTTTAAACAGGCACGCCATTAGCAATTCATTAGTTTACATTAGTTGCAAATAAGTTAGTACAAATTTAAATATGTGCTTATTGGAAGCATACACAGCCTTGGACATATTTATGCTAGCTTTATTTAAATGTTAATAATTGAATAAAATAGATAATAAATATTAAACGGCTCTATGAATAATAAAAAAGTAGAAAAATCTGAAGGATTACTTTTAAACAGGGCAACGTATACAGATTATTTTTATTTATGTAGGCATTTACACACACATGTGAATCGTCTATTATTTTAACATTATAAGTAGAAAGCTACCATCGGCTCGGAATGGTGATTTGCAAAAAGCTGGAAACACAACAGGTGATCTATTTAAATGTAGTATAATAAAGTTTGATATGTGCATTATAATATCGACTATGTAAATGATTCAACAAACATAGTTCCACATAAGATTTATTTAGTAATATACTTGTAATATTAATTCCAGACCAGAGTTTATTTTTATTTATTGTATTTAACATGTGCCTTTCACTGTTATAACATTCTTTTATAATATACTTTTAATTTTCGATTTGAAACTAAGAAAAGAAATGTCTGAGATATATTAACGAACTTTATTAAGTGTGTGTACATTCAGAATTATTAGCGTTGAAGATAAAATGAAGAAAGGAGGTTATATATTTGTTTATCAATTAGTGACGCCGATGAATATATTAAATGCCATCCTAATTCGATTCGAGCTCCCTCGGAATTCCGCGGCGTATGCAGTGAGTGCGTCGCATATAGGCTGCGTCTATTTTTAGCTCATAAAAGGCTGGCCAAGCGAGCACCGCTACTTATCTCAGTCACGTTCCGCTAAACACGTGTGCTGATCCGTTCTCACCACCCCATTGTACGATAAAGAACCAGAGAGCAGTACAAATGCTTATAATATAGATAATATAGTTCATTTTAGGTAAATAATTAAATATTAATAATAATAACGAAATAACACACGACGTGTCTCATAAGAATGCTCAGTCACCCAGAGAGCAATGGAGAGGGCTATGAAGTGAATTTCGCTTCGAGATTAAATCAGAAATGAGGTAATCACCAAAAGACGTTATGATGGACGACGACAACATTCACCCATCATTCCTTTCGCTCGTGGGGTGGCGAGTGATACGGTTGAAAGAAATAAAACTCTATAGAATAACTAGCTGATCCCGCAAACGTTGTTTTGCAAAAAAAAATTGATATTTTAATTTACAAATAAAAAATAAGGGTTGATCGTAGAGGGGTGAAAATTTATGGTTGTATGTATTCTTGTATGCTGTATCAAAAAAAAATAAAAACATTCGTTAAAAAAATAAAAAAAAATTTTTAAGTGTGAATAACCTTTATCACTTAGGGGTATAGAAAATAGATAGTAGCCGATTCTCAGACATACTGAATACGCATATTAAATTTGGTAAAAATCAGTCAAGCCGTTTCAGAGGAGTTCAATTCCGAACACCGTGACACGAGAATTTTATATATTAGATGTACTTAATAAACTCTGCACAAAATTAATTGTTAACTAATAATAAGAAATAGAAAAAGAAATGTATAATAAACAATTAAGAAAGTAAAATAAATGTGTAAATAAAGATAAAATAAATGTAAGATAAAATTAAAGAATAAAAATAAATAAAATGTACCTAGCCACCTTAGAGTAAGAAGATGATGGAAGAATGGCGAGGAAAGAAAGAAGGTATTAAAGAGCAAAACGAAAGATATTGTGAAGAATAAAAGATATTGTGACGCGTGAAAGAGAGTGATAAGTAAAGAAAAGACTGAAAAAAAAATTATTATAAAGTCCTTAATCCTAAAAAGTTTGGGGTACGAGAGGCTCGCAATAGCGGGGGCTATAAAAAAAATCACCAAAAGAACTAAGATTACCGACAAAGCTTGAAGATTTGTTCGTCTGAAGTGATATTAAACGGGGCACATCGCTCGTGAAATTGGAGGCTGTTGGGGCTGAAAGGTTCTTGAGTGTTGACTACAAGCCGGTAGACGTCGGGTGGGTGGGGTCACAACATGGACCGTTGATATACCTAAGGTTGCTGTAAATCGCAGAATGCGGGCAATGTAAAACTGGACAGCGTATCGATCTTTGGGGGAAGCCCTATGCCTTACATGCGCGTCTATCGACTGACATGGCTATGATTATGAATAATAAGAACTGTCTTTAATTTTAGAACACGTTCTTCTTTAGCGAGGTATATAAAAGTCAGGTTTTCAATTGCTTAATTATGTTTCTGAACTAAACTCGGGCCTCTTCGTCACGTTCCTAATCAAAATGTATGGCCAATCCCCAGTAGTGGACTTTCTATAGCAGAAATGATAATGAGATATTAAACATTGTGATGAGTAAATAAGAGATATTAATATGTAATATATATGATTACATGTCCATTAGGACATGCTAAAAGCGAGAGGAAAGTGGTGTGATATAAGTTACAGTATAAAAAAAATGAGGTAGCCTGTAAAAAACGTAAGACAATATATAATCGCTAGCTATGGCAGGCTACCTAAAGCGGTACAGCGGTCCGGTTACAGCGCTTTTTATTTATTAAATTTATACTTTTAATACTTAATTTGTAAATCAAAATATATTGTAATTATCTTTTTTGTATACGTAAAGGTAACTGTATTAAATATATTTTGATCTGCTTGTATAAAACCGAAATGATAGAATATATCTCGTCCGAGTTACAATTCTTGAAAAAGATATACGATATGTCCATCAATGGACGCTAAAAGCTATTTATTTATCTACATATCAGAAATATAAAAAATTCCGAACTTTAATGGATTTTCGGCAGTGTTTAGATAGGTAAATGAAGGTTTAAAGAAAAAACATGTATACCCGATCGTCATGTTTTTAGGAAATTATTTAATAGAATTTAAAATTTCACTATTGGTCAAAATACGGTATTACTAAAGAAGAAGACAGATGTCAAGTCATCTGTTCTGAAATATCTCGTGTGCGTCTAGTCAATCGAGTGACGTCGTATGAGTTACACTTCAGTTATTTAATTTTTATTTTGAAGCATGTAACGTAGATTTGCAGCAATCAGTAAATTGTTATAACTGATGAAAATACTTGCAAATAAAATTATTGTAAATACGTAATTACTTATAAATTACAATTCTTTTTTGCTGTGTAATATTATAGTTATCTTTTCAGCTATAGGACTACCGACATTTGACACATACCTACACCAAAGATATCTAATAATACCGATAGGAAGTGGCCTGCATCTAGCAACGATATCACAAGGTCTCAGTTCACCTTTTGGGTAAACGTCCTATTCTGCACTTGTCGGCCCTTCTGCCTGCCACTTCAACCTGTCAATCCGCTAGGGTATATTGGTCACTTTCGTTCGCCGTTTCTGAAACATCGTATAGATAAAATTGTTATCGACTAGCTGACCAGACGGACACTGTCCTGTTGCAGTTGTAAATAAATAACTCCAACTATTAAATGAAATAAAATCAGCATTGTTGTAAAAAAAAAGAAAGATTTGAGGGAGATAGTATTATTTACTTTGTTTTTTTTTTACTCCCGCTATTTGGAGCCTCTCGTACCCGCTATCTTGTGTGGGACAGGGACTATTTCACATTATTTAATTTTTCACGAACATTTTTATTTTCTCACTCTTCTTTCGTGCATCATATGATCTATCGTTCGTTTCGTTTCTGTCTTACCACAATTCTTCTGTCATTCCTTTTCGCTCTGTAACGCTTTTCATTCATCCCTCATTACTATTTTACATTTTCTTTATTTTATATTTTTATTTTATATCTCTATAAGCTTATTATTTCACATTTTTTTATTGATTTTGGTTATTTACATTTTTATAGGTTTTTATTTTTATCTATTACTTTGCTTATTATTATTCTACATAGTAGTCTTTTCTTTTGTATCTTCTCTAATTTTTCCCTTCCCTGATTTTTACACCAGACCGGCGAAGTCGAAGTATTATTTACTAGGGATAGGTTAAAAGCGTAAAAGCTTAATAGGTATAATGAGTAGGTCATTTGCTGTCAATTAATGTATAGTACATGCTATGCTAATATTTATGGTTTTAAATAATACATAACGTAATGATAATATAATAAAAAAAGTGATTTCTAAATTCGTGTTAAAACTTATTATAATTAAATATAGTGTACTATCTGTTCTTTTTGAGTTTACTGCCAGAAGTTATTGAATCGTGACATTCAAATACATTTCGAATAGATAGAATAATTTAATGTGACGGATTGCATAGTGATCGCTTTATACAGAACGATTAAAAGTAGGTGTAATATTTTAAGGCCATTTTTTCTAATAAATGAAGTAAATATTCATCTCTCTAAAGCTTTTACACGCACGACTTATAACCATGTGTGTGTGTGTATATATATATATATATATATATATATATATATTTTATATAGAGATACAAGACGCTAAAAATATTGAATGTTTGACAAAAAGACATTAGCCATATAATAAACATTCGTGTAAAAGTATATAAATATAGAAATCATATACATACACACACACACACACACATATATATATATATATTGTCACAGTAATCATTTTCACTGATGTGCTCGTTCATCATCATATCTCGGAACCATAAGACAGAAACTTAAAATTTGGCATACACGAAAACATATTTTACTAAATTCCAACCCCAAGAGGGGTTGACGACCATACATTAAATATGCTTATTTCGATTTTCAAACTATAACTATAGTATAAAACTTGCTCAAGAATAATTTTTCAGCGTTACATAAATAACCAAGAAATTACACTCAGAAAAGGCAGTGCGTGCCACGCCGGGAACAGATATGTTAATATAGTATACGTATACTGACACAACCTATGTTTTCAATTTAAAAAAAATATGTCAACGAGTGATAATTTAATCAAAGCGATAATAACATGTATGTTAATTAATAGTAAGTTCTTCTTTTATTTTATACCTCTATTATAAATTACAATAAATTTAGACAGTAGTTAAGAACGCAGTACTATTGATAGTTAGATCTGCGGTTAGATCCTCCATTACTGTTTGGCTCTCATAAAGGCTAAGAGTTGATATGTTTATTTATTATAAATAAACAGTGTCCTTTGAACTTGCCTTAACACGCCGCAAAAGTCTCTTTGGTTATGTATTTTGAACGACGCACAAAAAAAATTAAAGGAGAATATATTACCTATGAAACTTATTCTGTAAGAGCTCTAGAATAAAACCGATGCCATTCAAAGCTAAGAGGAATAAAACCTGTATGTTTATATAAAGAAATACAAACAGATACTCATAGCGCGGCACAGAACAAACGTATGGAACTACAGAATTCATAGATCTAAGTTAAAGATTACATTTACAACTACAAGAAGTTTTCATAAAGCGTTACACAACGTTACAGGCATAGTCGTAACGTAATAGTCACGTTCTATGACTTTTTTGGACAAGAGGAGGCTAACGTCATATCGTCGTCGTTTTAGCCCAAAGGCACCTAGTTTAAGGCATATGCCTCATCCAAAGATATCTATAGATAATATACAACATTCTCTGCGCATAGCCAGCTTTACGATCGCAATATCTATCTAATATATACCTCAGGAAACTTATTTATGAGCAGTGGAAATCATATATAATTAATACACTATACTGAATTATATAAGACTGTTTCTCGGGAATAGAATCCGCTAGACTACCATTGTTCACGTTGTACACTGTTTATAAAACATGAAGAAAACGCACCATGTGTTACATCATTGTATAAGAACATTTCAATATTTTATATCCATCAATTCGCTTATATTTCATTCTTAAGTCACCGCCTATTTGACTAAATACCCTCAGTCTCTGTTTTTCTGGGGCATAAGCGGGAGGTTATATGTTATCGTAATATATTTTTAACTCAAAATGTATATGTGTATGTCAACAATCAACTCTGCGACCTACTCGTGGTTACATTGTTCACTGTAACATAACTAAATGAATGAATGAATTATTCTACCAACAAACACCGTAACATTCAACATCACGAGAGATCATAGATTAAAGTATCTTTTATTAATAAACAAAAGTTTAGATTAGTTATCCCGCATTTTTCGTGTACAAAAAAACTAGTAGTTTTTAATAAAACATCATTCGTGTCCAAACTCGATTTATAACTCCTTAAATTTATTGAAGTAGTCAAAAGGCTAGCCAATGAATAATCTTGCATCGTTAAGGGCATTGTTGTTGCTGCTTTCCCGGGAAGGCTTTTGCTTCATCGGAATTGAATTCGCGGAACTGAAGTGTCTGTGAACTTTAATTTTGAGTCAATCGTAAGCCTGTTGAACGATGACGATTTCATGAAGGTAGCAGACTGTACTCTATAACTGACTGTACTCTTGTGAGTGTAGAGTGGTCAGTGTAATTTTGTAACTTGGGATGGTAGTGAAGAGAGTTCGGCGATCGAAGGAGGGATACTGCTGATACCTCTGATTCGCAGAGGCGGTTGGCCATTCCCGGAAGCGAAGTGAATGATCTTGTGTACAGAGAAATACTCGTAGCCTGGATGTAGCGTCTTATCGCTGTTAGTGAAATATTTTTTTTTAATATTCGTGTAAACAATTTGTGGAGAATTAAAGATGAATGAATAAATGTCATGGAGAAGGGAAAATGATGAATCCGCAAATAATATGATGAAAAAAATGTTTTATTAAAATAGTCTCTGTGTATCCAAGACAGTGTAAGTACGAGAGACTCCCAAAACGAAGGTCACAAAGAAATAATGTTTTACAGACCAAAACGTACTGGCGGCTTAACCGTCAAACTTCTGCTTTACAAAGGCAAGAAAAAAATCAACAATTCTATTTTAACGATAAGTCGGTTAAAAATTTGTTTATTCCACAATAATTAATTTCCAAATATTAAACGATTTTACAACGCAGTTATGCCTACATTATACTGAGTGACTAAAAATAGGTGAAAAGCCTTTAAAGGGGTAAATATGTCGCTTATTTGCCAGCAAAGAGCTTTAAATCTTCTGCACCAAGTCGTTGTTATGCCCTATTATCGCGAGTTAAAAAGCTTCAACGTAACCTTACGACAAGATTGCATGCAATTTATTTCATGACAACCTTGACATTGTGAAATGGACAATTAATTTTTTGTATATATAAAAAGCTTAGCACTATGTAAATGATATTGGCCCACAATTGTACCTAATTTTCAAAAAATGTATGGAAGCTTCTGCTCCCATACATCTTTCTTCTTCCACACATGAAAACATACCTATGTTGTCATAGTTGGTAAAAATAGTATAGTAATTGTGGACTTGCTTAGATCAAAATACGGGCTGATGGAAGCAGTTGGGGTAGGCTTTTTTAAAACAAATGTGATATATAACTCTACGAATGTAAAAATAATAAATAACATAAGCTAAATAAATAAGTAAAGTAATATTTTTGTTTAAAAGTGTCGATAGACTAGAACCCAGAGATCATACACCTAACTTTTTTAATTAAACTAACCCTAATAGCAGTCACAATTGGTTTTTTTTGGTTTCACCGAAGTTAGATATACTAAAAACGAGGATGCTATGATCTTAAACACATTCACCACGTATAGGAGTAGTCGCAGAATGCAATTTGTGTTTTGCAATTTATCAAAAACCTTATTAGTATACAATTAAATAATACTGTTTAAACTTAACCGCTATGTTTTACGCAGTACCGCACTTGTTTTTGTAGCCTCTTATCTATTTCTCACCTGATGGATGTTCTACAAGGTTCTATTCTTGGTTCCTTCTGCTTTCTTCTTACTTTCCATTTTTCGTAAAAGGTTTATGTGTCGTTGTACTTCATAGAAGAGCGTCATTTAATTTTATGCGTATTAGGAATAATTATGACGAAGTAAACATTGTGTAACTTGTTTTTATTTGTACGAAGTTAGTAAAATCAATGCCGAAAAAAAAACGAAATACAATGATTCTACATTCTTTAATGTAAAAAGTCAAAATTGTAGATTACATGTCGACAAATAAGTATTAAAACTTATCGACTCAATAACTTTATGTATAACTTTAGATTAAAAGCTCTAGTGTCACCCTCGTCTCTTAACACAGTCGAACTCAGCTCATTCGTCTTTAAAATAAAAAAGTAATATAATTAACGTACGTAAATATACCTCGACTATGTTTTATTATCATAGCGTTTTGTATTTCAGTATTTTATAATGGGACCGTGCCGCTGAAAATGATTCTATATTTACTTGACAAAAAGGAGTCGAGGGAGCTATTTATAACTTAAAAGCTCGAACTTCCTTGATAGATTAAAAGAAATTGGTATTCAAAATAACGTATTGATAATGTGCCAAAATTAAAATATCTTTATAAATACACATGATAAATACAATAAATAATAATAATATTGTATCGCCTATAGTTCGTATTGAAAAAGTTAAATCATTCATGTGTCTGAGTGTATGTATATACAATAACAATCCACAACAGAACTTATATCTTCCTTTAAGTTTTAAATCTAAAATTATAAGTATATTATGAAATAAATGTTATTATAGCATTTAAGGGTTTTTAATTGATCGAAATGTGTGGAACTTGGTTTGTTGTCTCATTTACATGCTTTATATTATAATGTAAACATCATTGTTAAATTTAGTTTAAAAAGAGCAACTGTTGAGTTTCTTCCTGGCTCTTCTTAGCAGACTATCATTTTGAACCTGTGGTATCTTACTACTAATAATGTTAAAATAATTGAAGATTTAAAAGTGTGTGCGCCTACATGAATGAAGATATTTTGAATTTAAATATAAAAGACATTGATGCTACACGGCTGCAACCAAAAAACTCTTTAGAAATACTATAGAGTACTTAGATCGAAAGAAGATCCATAAAGAGTCTAGAGCAGATATCGGTTAGTAATCTTGTTCCCAACAGTGGGGTAACAGTCTTCTCTCTGAGCGTACGTACCGTAATCCTATGCGGGTCTTTGAATAGGCACCAGTTCCTATAAGATTCGATGCAGCAAAATAAAATAGTAAGGAAACCTAGAATGTAGTGGTTGAGGATGAATGTATGGCAAATGGAATGAAAGAGAAAGTAAGAAAAGGACCAATATCCAGCCACTTCCGCACATGCAGCAGCAGTCGCGCAACGAAATGCACACAACGAAATCCAGGAGAGCAGAGTGTTCTGTGTTTGGCACTAATCGGTGTGACATAGCTCCTGGAGATGCCCGTGGAGGGGTGAAACACGTGTTGAGTAATTTGGTGGTAGCGGTTGTGTGATTCGCATTGTTTGCCGCGTGCGCATTTATCAGCTGGCTGGCGGAAGTGGCTGGATATTGGTCCTTTACTTACTTAGGATGGACTTCCGCGAGGTAACGCCTGATTCCATTAAATATTAAAGAGAAAGACTGGTAAAATTGTAGAATGAAAGAAATAGTACAACAGGTAATACGATACATGAAAGAGGAGAGTGATAATAATAAAAAATTATATGAATAAATTATTAGAAATAAAAAGTCCCTGCCCCACACTAGATAGGGGAACGAGAGGAAAAAAGATTTAATGCTTCTGGCAACATTAAACTGTGAAGATTGATATAAAAATTAAGTGAATGTAAAGCTATATGAGTTATTAATATTTCTGGAACTATTTCCTTATATAGTTTTAACCTCTATAAGAAACCATGTATGCAGCTTTAGGGTCAAGTCTCAGACGTATTCACAGTTAAATGCCTTTACAGACAGAGTTTGTTTAGCCAGAACATAGTGACTATCATTCGTATACGGTGTAAATGTTATCTGTTTACGTCGTTATGTAAGCGACAGTCTGACGTACGCCCGTCAGCTGCCAGCAGCGGCGTGCGTCGTGCTAGAGGTCAAATGAATGTTATTAACGTATTTTGTCTCTTTCTTATGAAAACGGCAAATCAACTGAATGCAGTCCACGAACATCTCATGCGTCTAAACGAAATATATTTAAAAATATTTAACACACACACCTTTT
Organism: Battus philenor; assembly: GCF_028537555.1. Lineage (NCBI taxonomy): Eukaryota > Metazoa > Arthropoda > Insecta > Lepidoptera > Papilionidae > Battus > Battus philenor. The sequence goes on along the minus strand of NW_027181673.1, from coordinate 13,647,364 downwards.
TTCGTGAAACAAAGTATGAATCTATTATAATCATAGAAAAAATATGTATCAATTTGTTTAATATAATCATATACCTGTAAAGAATTACATATACTTACATATCTTTACGTAAAACAAACATTATTATATAATAAGTGATATTGAATTAGAATTGTCATTTTAAACTCAACAATCATGTTAGTAATGCTTATTGAAGTAAAAAATCAAAAATGAATATATGTTTGATTTACATATCTCATTTGATCTAGAAATATCTATAAAAAAAGTTCATATTTTAGTTATTCATCTCTAAGAAGAGAATTATTAAGGCGATATCAGATTCTTATGTATGTTAATATAGTAGATAGCTACATATTATTGGATTTTCCCTCTTACAACCGTAAGTTCTCACAAGCTTATCAAATAACACGCACTATCTAATCTCAAAATGTTCGTGTCACGAATATTCAGTTAATATTACACCAATTCGTACATTTAACTTTAGATAAACGTGACAAATATTAATACGTTGATTTGAAAAACAAAGTTTCATTGGAACGCGAACAATATTCATGCTTGACTTGTTTAATATTACAAATGTACCAATAGATGGCGACACTAGGCTTTCTAGTTTGAGTCGACACGTCAAATGTTAGCATACAACATTTGACGCTTTTTTAGTCATAATTACATACTTAATATGCAAGATAGCGTACTATATTATAAATATAAATTTGTAAGGAAATGTAGCCTTTCTTATAAACTTTGTTTTATGTAATTGTCATATTTAAACAGCCAGGATGAAGTAAATATAAAGGATATAAAGTAATAGACAGAAAAATCAAGCTGAAGCCTTGAATATAAAAATGAAAAAAGGCAAAATATTTAGTACGAGTCGAAGTTAGTTAAAACATTTTGTAGTTTATAGTAAAACATGATATGTATTTATCGTTAATATAGTAACCTTACTAATATAAAATGTGAGTTTAACATATATAAATGTGACCAGTCTGTAAAATAGCGTTAATATTAAAGCCTTAGAAATTGGGATGCTATGTTTCTTATTTACGAACACAGCCATATATACCATCAAAAGATGTCGATGTCGATTTTATTGATGGTGATGGACCTTACCCATACCATTTTATATTTTTTATTTCTACGACCCCTGTATTTGGGGATCCCTTAACATAACGAGGACTTTTTTTTCGTAATAATTTTTTCAACATATTTTATTAACGCTCTCATCCTTAACATTATCTTACTTTCTTTTTTCATTTATCTTTTCATAATCGCCTCTCTTCCTTTGCCACAATTTTCGAAATCACAGTTCACTATAATATTTACAATTATTTTTCCTGGAACTTTTTTCTATTTTTATTACATTAATTGCGTTTTGCGTTACCCGACCTTAAGTTTAAAGTTTTATTTTCATTTATAACTCTCCTCATTACTTTGCGATAATATTTCAAAAATACACGGCGGCATTCTTTGTCTCCCATTAGAGCGACTATGGTGTCCCACTCCACTCTCCATCTACACTTGTCAATCCGACCTTACTTTTACGAATACGGGACAGCTAGCCCTTGTGTGCGATGGTCTGGTCCACCGCAGGGTCACAGATGCACGACGGACTCTTCTTGAGTTTTTTATTTTTTCACCTTCTTTTCCTTTTCCTCTCGTACCCCTATTTGTGGTGGGATAGGGACTTTATTAGCATTTAATTTATTCACTTAATTATTTTTTTTTTCATTCTTCACATAATCTTTCATTCTGTTCTTTTATACCACAATTCTGCTTTCTTTCCCTTTTGCTCTGTTTTACCATTCTTTCTTCTTGAGTTTAAACCTAAGCAAAAGTACTCAGCTAGTTTCCCGTGCCCCGTGAACGTTGGCACCAGAACCGTATCCAACTCGATTTTCCGGAGCGTAAGTCGACTTGACATACGGGAAAAATAATTTCTAAATATCTATACCATTGGAAAAGACGTAATAACTTTAGAATTGTATGTAGATTATATGAGACATGCTTTAATAGTTATTACGAAAATTATCTTGAGGGTCTTCCAAAAGCTAATGAATCGATTCACGCATATAAATATATTTATGTGATTAAACTTTTATGTTAGAGTTTCGGCGAAAAAGGGCGAATATTTTTTTTAATTAGATTCACTAAACTAGTCGATACAAACACCAAACTATAAATAAAGTATACATAAATATATATAATTCAGCTGTACGACTTTCTGGAAGTGAACACTAACTTTTTAATTTGAGGTATTTTAACATTAAAAATATCTATTTCTATTTTTTAACCATGTTATTATAAAGTTTACACATACGCCACTTAGGTCAGTGGTGATCAAGGTTCGTCATGCAGGCAAGGCGAACCCCACTAACCCCCCGGGCCTCCCCTATTCAGAAGGCTTATGGAACAAGTCAGCAAAATTTTCAATAGCAAATCAGGGCTGTCTAAATTACCGTTAAATGTGTTAAACAATTAAACCTAAAAAGGTTATATGATTATATTTGTTTAATTTAAAGTTATTTCGGTGTCAAGTGATACGATACGATTATATTCAGTAATTTTTAAAATTTTTAAGTCGTCCATTTTGTCTAAACAGTTAATAAACATGTCAACAAAATGGCGGCCCGATGTAGCATTACACGTGTATGTTGCTCCATTAAGCCCACAATATAACTTATTTATTGGACGAGGAAAGATAGAAAACTAATTAATAGTCATATCTCGTCTTAAGCGTCTAGTTTAATGAAACATTTTTTGTCTATTTTGTTTACTGTGTATGCATATAAAGTTCCACAAGATATATGAAACCTTCCTTTTTTAGTTTTATATCTTAAATTAAAAGAATATTAAAGAAAAAATATTAAGAAAAGCCACTTGTGCGTGTGCGGAAGTGGCTAAATATTGGTCCTTTTCTTACTTAGGATGGACTTCCGCGAGGTAACGCCTGATTCCATTAAATCTCTTAGTCTTACTACGATCACTTTAAAATGTATTTTGAATATCACTTTGTATTAATTAGAAATTTATAACAATTTGATACATTTTATAACACTTACATTTATATAGCAATAGTTCAATTTTAGCGAATAGTGTTAGCTTAACCCGAGATTCCACTTAGCCTTGTGGTCTATTCACACAATAGTGCCCGCCTAATAGACCTAAATGTTTGGTAGTTTCTCAACCCATTAAAATTATTAATGCAACGTCTCGTGTCAATATTCCTGAGGGATTCGACGAGGTTGGTTACCTGCCACTTGAAACGCGATGCAGATGTCAGCGGTAAAATATCATTTTTAAAATTGTTTCACATGCATAGAACTTATGAACAGTAGACGAAAACCGCATTATGATATTTTAAAAATAAATAATTTCAATTAGTGATGGATAATAATCTGATACAAAAGCTAAATAGTGCACTAAGTTTTTTTTAGTAGATTTTAAGCTTTTTAGTCGGTAGACGCGGCGCGGGTAGGTTCTCCATTATGTGGACATACACCAATACCTGACTTTGCGTCGTGGTTACGTTCCAAAAAAACACGACGCAAATTGAAACGCCGCAAAGTGAATTAAGATTTTCTATAGCAAACCATGTAAAGATCGAAGATATAGGTTCCAGGGTCACGAAAATACTACTTTTTAAAAAGAAAATTGAACAAAGTAAACATTTAAAAAACAAAAATAATATAACTCTGCCAATAAATAAATTGTAATAATGTTCACCTTTTTTGTAACCAGAAACAAAACGTAAAAATTAAAATAGATTTGTTATTCTCTTTTAAAAAAAACAACACACTACTACATTACAACACACTACGTAATTGAAACTGAACTCTAAAATTAACAAAACAAAGTGAAAATAAAACTGTATTAAAATTGCGTTGATTTTTAGTTAGAAAGGGAATCCCCGAGATTTGATGGCATGGCGCAATTAGAAACTAAAGTGTTGCCATCTTTTAGAAAAAAAAGAAAATTTAAAAAAAATTACAGACTCGAAACCAAAACAACGCAACCTCGAAAATCTAACGACGCACAGTGAAAATTAGTACTAATTAAGCAGCGATGCAACATCGAAAAAAACTCAAAACGAAACGACGCAAAGCGAGGTATTGGTGTAGTTAAGACATAGCCTTTTGATGAGTTGGCCCGGCACATTGTCCTAAATCTCAAGGCATTTAACGGTCTGTAGCGCTTGGGCAGCGACTTGAAATAAAATAATGTACCAACTAATATATTATTGAGTATTCCAAATTGTATTGTTAATATGTATAAATTTTAGCTGTATTTACCCATAAGAGAAAATTGTGTTAGAAAACTTGTAAAAGATTAATAAACGCTGTCGTGCCTTGCAGCTGGGAGAAGAAAGATCCGTATCAAATAGCGGCAACCCTCTCCCAACTGTCTGCGTTTAGTTTAAGCGAAAAATAAATATTGCAAAACAAAACACTAGCGATACAAATTAGAATTAATATAAAAAAAGTTACGACATAGTTACGGTCGCGAAGAGTCGCGGGATGCAGACAGCGTAAGACAGATCATCGTTGCTATCTTACAGGGAGTCCTATGTACAACAGAGAGCGTCTATAGGCTAAAAAGAAAAAGATACATAATGTATTTGTGTGTTTCAGTTAAAGAATAAATTTAACCCTTAACTTGGCAGATTTTTTTTTAATATTCATACCACTTGACTTTTAAGACCCAAGGATGCCAACAGAAAAAACTGAACAAGCGTTCGAAAATTAAAAAAATACCTAAACATTCACATGCAAATGATTACTTTGCGTTCAAAATTGATGCCACTATTTTTTTTTAATTCTGATGTATCTCTACAGATACATTATCAAGAAAAGGGTTAGTAAATCATATATTTTTGCAAGTCAGCGTTTGAAAGACCGTCAACTTAACCTTTATGATGTTGTAAAAAACTTTTCAATAATTAAAGATATTTAAACCTTCAGTTATATGTCTACTTTTTATAATGTAAACAAAATTTTAAAATTGTTGAATACGGTAAATAATGAAAATCTTTTTTGTTTTAGGTACGTAAAAACAACTTGTCATCAACAAAGGTTTACATTTTTTACCAGAGGTGCAAGACATCTAAGTCTAGCTTCGAGTTGGAGATTTTAAACTGATATGGTAAGTACAGAACGATCCAACCGATCACTTGGTTTGTTTAAAGGTAAGTATGCTTTAATATCGAATGAGAAATGAGGACATCAGCAGAAGAACCGAGATCAACGATGTAGCTCGTCTGAATGTGGCAGCGGGGCACATTGCTCGTGCAACCGAAGGCTGTTGGGACCCAAAGGTTCTTGAGTGGCTACCATGAGCTGGTTGACGCGTGAGTGGGGGGCACCCCACTAGATGAACCGACGTCATAGTTAAGCTCGCGGGAAATCGTTGGATGCGCGCAGTACAAGACACGGCATCGTGGTGGTCGAATAAATACTTAATTAGGAAAAGGACTAATATATAGCTACTTCCGCTATGTAGCAGTAGTCGTTCAATGAAGTGCACCGCCCGCCAGCTCGCTGATAAATGCGCGTGCGGTAAACAATGCGAATTACACAACTACCACCGTTATATCACTCAACACGTGTTTCACCCCTCCACGGGGCATCCTTAGGAGTAATGTTACATGAGGATGCCCCGTGCACTTTATTGCACGACTACTGCTACATAGCGGAAGTAGCTATATATTAGTAGTATTTCTTACTTAGGATGGACTTCCGCAAAGAAACGCCTGAATCCATTAGATAAATACTTAATGTTATGATAATGATGTACTTATGTTCTTTTAATGAATATGAACTAATAAGTTTATTCTTTTAACCATACATTTATTTAATTAACTATAGTTTTATCCGGTAATTAATAAACGTACTTATACTAGTAACCTCGCAGCGAAGTCATTTCAGTGAACTTTTATAAACGCAAATCGGCAAGCGTCTAGAAGACCGTCAACCTTACCTTTAAGGTCTTGTAAAAAAATTATAAATATTCATAGATATTTTTTCCTTTACTTATATGTGTATTTACATATTCTATGCTAGCTCTCCATGGTGAACACAAATTAGAAACTATTTTTAGAGATGAAATTCTTTATTTAAAATCTTCATATGTAGGTGCAAGTAGTCTCAAAAGAGAGTTTATATTAGCTTTATCATTTCTTAATCTACTGGAATGGTGAATTAAAATGTTCTCCGTTTATTCCTTATTTAAATATTATGAACCTTGTGCTAACATTTTTTATTAAAAAAACAAACTATTGTAAACTGTAAAAACTTTTTTTTGATCTACCTTTCAAATATTTATCTATTTATTATTAAATGGTTATTTAACATTTGTATAACAATCAAAGTGAAACAAATAAGAACGAATTGAGGCTTTTAAAATGAGGTAAAGAAGGAAAATTTTACCCATTCTATGTACACACGTCTACCTTTGTCAATAAATCCATTCTCGACCAATACTTATTTAAGACCAGGTTCAAGACCATATGTTACCAAGGATTCTTGTTATTTTGGCCACACTGCCCGCAAGCAGAAATGTCTTAAAAATATCTAGAATAAAAACAAGTACATATTAAAAGGTGGAATAGACAAGTATCTACAACGTTTTTTATATCTTTTGTGCCAAAAAAGAAATAAAACGGAGAGGTAGTAAATAAAATATACGAAAAAATAGTAAATATTAACATAATAAACAAGAATAAAAACAATACGAATGTAATAAAAAGAGTAAAAAAATATAAACTGTGATAAAATGTGGAAAGTAAAAAAAACTACAAAATTGGATAGTAATAGAATAAAATTAGTATCTGTGATTAGTGTTAGTCCCTGTATCTGTAATAATTGAGGAACGTGGTGAAGAAAGATTGGCTACGAACGAAGGGGAAAATTGATGCCTCCGTTTTCACTGGAGATGATTAAAGTCTTCGTGATCGTTTATGATGAAGTAGTCGTATTTTTTATGTTCACCAACATTTTTGGGAGTTTTTTCGTACATTCACCCTTCTTGGGTATACAGGGACAATTTCGGCTGAGTAATTCTTCCACGTTCTTTTTTATTTGCTCACTCTTCTTATATCCTTCTTAAAATCTTTCACTCATTTTTCTTTTGTCTCTCACATTATCTCACATTCCTATTTATTCGTTTTTAGTTAAGAATTTTTCTAAAATAATAGTAGCCTTAGAAACTCCTTATTAAATCAGTTACCTGCCAGTATAAGTTCCGTCAAAATCGGTTTAGCCATTTCAGAGATTAGGCGATACAAGACAAAAATTTTAAAAATGTAATTTTGGTATATCCATCGTGCAAACATAAACTTCAATTTTATTCATTTGTATCGATAATAGGTGGTGTTATGTCCTGAGGCAATTTTTTTATAGACCACATTATGGAAATAGAATTAGAATAAATTGCAGATAGTAGACGAGTGTACTGTACGAGGTAGTTTGTAATATGATAAAAATATTATGTACTCAATAAGACAAATTCGCACGAACATTGTGTACATACGAATATACAATATATGATTAGACGTGTAAGCGTTTCTGTAAAATAAATAATGATGTTACCAATCCGCACTAAAGGGACTCAGGTGTCAAAGTTGTTGGGATATATCAAGGCTAATACATAGAGTATGATATAGCACGATAAATATTTAGAAAATGAAACAGAAGAAATAAAAAAACGTGAAATTTAAAATTAATGCATAATGTATAAGAAAGAAAAATTACAAAAATAAAGTAATACAGAACCTGTAAAATGAGGTGAGGTATAAACGGAACAAAGAATAAAATGGAATGAAAGAATAAGAGAAGAAAAAACATAGGCATTAAGATAGGTAGGTACATGAGGATGTAAATAAAAGAATTCTGTGAAGAATTGATTATTGTTATAGTGTACCCAAGAAAGAGTAAGTAAGTGAGAAGTGCCGCGAAAATGTAACGTTCAGAAACAAGAGAAATAAGTGGAGTTTAAGTGTATCTCCATAAGCGTGAGGCACAAATATCTATCTATACTAAATACAAATGTATCGTCAAATATATTTCTAACTGCAAAACTCAAAAACAGCCAATTTTTTTTTAATTTTCATTAAGATCCGAAAAGGGTTGCTTTTGATATAAAAATGCCTATAAAGTTGTAAAAATATACCTAACAGTAATCGGAAATACCTTTTTGTGGATGACAAACATTTGACGTAAAAAAGAAACTAAAATAGATGTGTTAAAATGTGTATTAACGAAAATTAATGTCAGAGCATTACAATGTAAATATAAACTCGTTGTTAGTAAAGTCTTACAATAGAAAATTTATTTTCATAAATAATATGTTTACTGATGCAGTTCTCAGAGTTTATGGTCAGGTATAAATTTATTTCAATAAACCAATACTTGTCACTAGTCATCGGAATTCTCCTGAAAAGGCAAATGGCTCATAATTTCTTTGTTACTCCCACTACCAGCTGTGGGCGGTGTGACTAATATCCCACTACGGATTTAATCACGCCACATTACGTCACTAGCGGGCTTACGTACGTATGTGACGTAGTTCGACCTAAAGATGGCGCTGGGCGCTTTGATGTCGCGCCGGTCCTATTCTATGAACTAAGTATCTATTCTTTATATTTATTTTTCTGTTATAAGTGGAATCTGTTTTCATTTGATGTCTTGTTTTGTTATGCTTCTAAGTACTCGTTCATATTTTATTATAACATAATGTTCTAAACTTATAAAAGCATACCCAACTATATATATAATACACGATATAATACACTTTATATTTATCTTTCTGTTATAAGTAGAATCTGTTTTCATTTGATGTCTTGTTTTGTTATGCTTCTAAGTACTCGTTCATATTTTATTATAACATAATGTTCTAAACTTATAAAAGCATACCCAACTATATATATAATACACGATATAATACACTTTATATTTATCTTTCTGTTATAAGTAGAATCTGTTTTCATTTGATGTCTTGTTTTTTTTTGCTTCTAAGTACTCGTTTATATTTTAATATAACATAATGTTCTAAACTTATAAAAGCATACTCAACTAGATATACAAGAAACTGTGCATCCGAAATAAATTCTATAATTATTTTATTAACAATAAAGAACTTTGCAGGCTATATTATAACTTAAAAAAGATACATCGAGAGATGTTTTTAAAGAAATTCGTATTCTGACAGTTGATTCTTAATGTACATTTAATGTCATATTGTTTATAAGCTGAATAATTAGTATGTATTGACTAATTTAAATACTAACATAAAAATAATGATAGACACACTATAAATAAAAGATACGTAAAAGAATGTAACACCTATATTTCGTGTTCAAACATTTAAAAATCGTTCATGCGTCTGTGTGCGTATATAAAAAGTTTCACGACATACCTCAGATTTTACTTTTATTAGTTTTAAATCTAAAATAAAAATTATATTTTTAAATAAAACTATTGAAGAGTTTTTAGTAGAACGAAATGTATGAAACTTGGTTTGATATTTCATTTACACGGTTAATATTAAAATGTATACATTATACATTATTAAATTTTGATTAAAAAGCGCAATTTTTCAGTTTCTGGCGGGCTATTAGCATATCAGCATTTCGAGTCGATGGTAGCGTTCCAGAGGTAGCTTTCTTCTTTCTTTTCTGCTAGATTGTTGAATAGTCATTGTTATATTTCATTTAAAAAGAACAACGGTTTAGATTCTGCCGCGCTCTTCTTAGCACCTCAATTAACCTATAATTTTACAATAATTCCGTGTGTCTATATGTTTATTTGGATAAACATATATTTAATTTAAATTTTTACTGCCTGCTTGATTGATATGCGATATAAATTATAAATATTCAATTTTAGAAGGTTAACATACTTTTGTTATGTTATAAATCTACAAACATGATTTGAATTTTGTAAAAAAGATATTTACGGAATAGAAAACCTTGAAACGGTTGTTAAACTTTCGCTAACTAGCAAAGTTCTTTTGCAATGTACATAGGATTTGCTGTTTTGAAACATGGCGAACAGGTAGCGGCGTGACGTCACTAACGGCGACCCAGTTTTTACGAGTTCCTCGAAGATCGCAATCTGTTCAAAGTAAACTAGACATAGAAACTTTATTGTTTGCACCTTATGGGAGATTACTTAGTATATAAAAGCATAAATATATAAAAATATGTAAGTATTTTTTTAACAACGGGCGGTGTCAGCTTTGTCGAAAGCCTAATCCAAAGCGCATTACAATACAATTACAAACAATGTTATCACAAGTAACATCTGTTTTCTGTGCCGTCGTCGTTTCGCTATTGTTACCCACCAGCTAAGTCAATTTTTCTTCGTCTACCCTTAATAATAAACTTGTAACAATCAGAAGTATCTACCCTCCATTAGCCAATTAACTATATATAATTAAAATTATAGTTAAGATCCTATACCTTTTCTTTCTTAGCTTTAAATAAATGTCATTGTGGTATATTTGAGGCAGATCTACCCCTTGTGAAGTAATTGTCTAAATTTAAATGTATGTTAGTAAATAAATGCGTTACCGCTGAATATAACACGCACTAAGTCACGTTATTTTTAAGAAAATGTTTAAGAAATATATAAAAGATCTTTGATTATTTATCCTTTACTTCATTTGTTTTTCTTTCCCTGTTTCTTTATTCTTTTTAAGGCAAGAGCGATCCAAGTCATTTTGATGTGTTATTTATTGTTGTAGATATAGTTATGTATAACACTGTTATTATTAATAGTATATATATTCATACATGTCTATGTGTAGTATCCTCTACTGTTTCCATGCTATGGTTCCCTGAAAGAAATTGCCTCATGTGATAAGACCGCATATTGTACTTTTGTCTTTACTCTTGCAATTATGTATAAATTTTCTACCGTCTACAATTAAATAAATAAATGTTATTATGGCATTCAACAGTTGTCAGTTTCATCGAAATGTATGCAATATTGTTATAAAATGAGCAGACGGATTATTACAAATTAACGCGCAGGCGAAGCAAGAAATTATATCCGTTTCCTAGACTTCTCTTAACATAATAAACTGTCTGAAAAACTGTGCATCCGACGTCCTTTCTAAGAAACACAACAACGTGAGGGACATCGGATGGTCACAGCTCAGTTCTGGGCTGGGCTCCGGGGGAATTCCTGCTCACCGGAGCACCAGCTCAGACTCACATCGTCCTCAAATCAACTCTTAGATAAGTTAAACAATAGAATAAGAAATATATTCTTGTACAACTTTTTTTAAAAGAAGACTTTTGATACTTGTCTACTTTGTTAATTAGAAACAGACACAATAAAGGTAATAAAAATAAACTCGTAACGTCTAAACTTCATGTTCAATAATTTAACAGATCGTTCATAAGTCTCAGTGTACGTATAAATAATAAAGTTAATTAGAACTCCTTTTTTTAGTTTTAAAGTTTATTAATTTTAAATAAATCTCTCTGAAGAGTTTTTGGTTGAACGAAATGTAACTTGGATAGTTACTCATTCACAAAGTTGGTATTATATATAAGCCTACAGCTTTCAGTCAGTAGGCCTCCCCTATAGATATTTTTATATTTTTTTTTTATTTACTTTCTATGGGCTGAACGATGCCGATTTCTAGAAGCATTATTTAGATTATTAGTACGCTATGAGTAGAATACTATCCAATCCTAATATTTCTGAATTTTTTTTCTCGCGTTTTCGCATGTGTTTAGTAAATTACTTTACGTCTACTTTACTTTACTTTTCTTGTCTCCTAAACTATTTCCTAACTTAAATCTTAAACTATTTTAAACACAAAAGAGGTAAACTTATTATTTATTAATTAATTTTTTAGTCATTAGTGTTTTGTTTATTTGTACAATGCTCTAACAATATCTATTTAAAAATTGCAGTGCGAGCAACCACCAGTACGTAAAAGTGAAATGGAATATTGAACTTCACTGTAATGCTTTTCTTTCACATTCATAAATATCATTAATTCAGTAGTTATGATTAAAATATTAATTATCATTTTAAAAATGCTTTATTGTTGTATTAGGATTTTTTTTTTTACAAACTTTTGATGGTGAACTCCAAGAGTCCAATTGCTAGAACCGAGGCAGGAGGGTTCCTAACACGTTCTAATCCGAGAACAGCCCACAGAAAACTCAGTGATCAATTACAGAACTGTTTAAACTGTAGTATGATTTTATGACTAGCTTTTGTTTAATAGAATTTTTAACTTAATTACACGGTAATTTAGATACATCACACGGAAGGCTAATGTAAAGTAGAACGAAGCGCTCACGAAAGAGTTGCTAATTTTATGGGATATACAGATATAGCAAGCTTATCTATATATATATATGGTTTCGGTTTGATGTCTATGTCAGCCAACCTTGCGGGGCTGGCACAGTTTCGATGAGGTAAGATTGCTAGCTTAAATTTATTTATTTATATTGTTATACACATAGATATGGTTATCATATAATTATACAGTGTTATTATTATCACGAAAATCTTCAGCGATTATTCAGTCTCATGTAAACGCATATTAAAATAAATTGACGGAAAAAGCTTATTCATTAAACGAATATCTAAATGATAAGAATCCACTTAATTTAAATCATTTAGACTATATTTGATAACGTTGATAAAAGACTAGATATGAATAAATCTGTGTTAAAATTTATTTAAAAATGTGTTGTTGTTGAGTTTCTTCCTGATTCTTCTCCTCAACTATAACACCTTACGAAGCAGACTACAGTGAAAAATAAAATAATAAGTTGGCGATCAGAGAAACATCTGGTAAAAGTTTCAATGTTGAATAAAAGTATTTTATCTTTATCATGTTTACACCAAAAATCATTATTCTACCAATGAAACTACATTACATATTTATTGCTGCGTTTCTCTTTTAGAGCGTCGTACGTATTCTTTGTGAGCTTGTCATTTACCTTGGTACGCTAATATATTCCTTGGACGAATAAATCTCTTTTTCTGTAACTAACCTAATCCTATATGGGAATGGTATATACATTAAAAAAAAAATAAAGTACACAAATTTTTGTTCTTCTGTTCTTATATATCTCGTGTGCGTCTTATTTATTCGCGTTCACTCCATTCTCTATTCTGTACTGTACATATTAACACAACAGTTGTATTAAGTACAGCATAAACTAAATTGAAGACAAACGAATGCGTTAAGTTTTGTATGTTAATGAAATGATCGTTAAGATCGTCGCAAGACGGGAATGTAGGCCGCTGTCAACCAGCCTTATAGAAAATCCATGGTACATGCCTATGACCAGCAGTCAATGTCATATAGTTAAACTGTTGATGATAATGAATAAAATTTTGATGCAGACTAACGCATAATTAGGTTGTTGATAGAAGTTGTCTGTATGTTAAAGTTGATATTTTTTCCGCTATTTTGAATACCGAAAACGTACGTACGTATCTCAGCTACATTCGATCTGATGATCAATTTATTTCTTTAGACAATGCAACAAGGCAAAGGCATAACGTCCGTAAATCCTTATTTATGAGTTGAGTCACGTAGCCGGAGTTAAATTAGAGCTCTCGTAAAGCCGCGAGATGCGAGAAGTCGATGACCGCGGTGCGGTCGCAGCGATCGCTTGTGCATTGGACTCCAACTTTAATATAAAAGTAACCAACTTTGTGGCCGCCCAAAAACTGCTACTAAAAATTACTAATAGAGAAAGCAAAATAAAAAGATCCTGTAATAAAAACAAAAGAAGATCAAAACGCTTTGAATGAAAATGTGAAGGATGTAAGGAAAGTGAAAAAGATATTCTGGAAAATAAAAATAATTTAACACGAAATTGTAACATAGCAACACAAAGCAGGAAGCACGAGAGGACGAAATGCAGTAAAACAGACAGGAAGAAACTCCACAACACATCTTTTAAACATATTTTAATATTACACATATTCTTATACACCTGTGAGATATGCCTAAATTAAACCAAAATAATCAAGCGACATCATTTCCAACGATCTTTTTCATTTATATTAGTTTATTGAATTGCAATTGCCATTCACGATAATTTACTTTTAATATCTACTTTCAATTTTATAAATGGTAGTCCAATAAGTTTTGAGGAATTTCGTTAAAAATCCGATTTCGTTCATTACACATTAATTAAAGACTTTTGCAGTCGAAATTATGGCAGAGACAGCTTTTAAGTGTCTTGTAAATACACAATGAATGTCCCATATTTTTTTGAATTTTTGTTGTAAGTGTACAAAATAATATAAATATATTGTAAGGCCATATGTTGAGTTCTGGAGATCGGCCCTAAGCCGTAAATAGCTAGGATTGCTCTCTTTTGAAATATTTTTTTTTTCTTTATATGTGCACCTCCACCCCAAAACATCAACCCAAGAAACATAATGTTACGGAAATAACTTAGATACACTATCCTAGCAGTATCTATATCAGAGTAGCGTTTTATCTTTCTAACGACATCATGTAACATTAGCTATACATACATGATATAATCTAATTACTCATAAATACATACTTGAATAGAAGGGAATGATATATACAAAATTCGCAAAGAGAAGTTACGTCGTTTTCTCCAATATAACTCGAACATACTTTTCAAACATGTAACGGTTTGTTGACTTTCCAATTCCGAAAGGAAGTTTATTCCAAAATCAATTTTTTTTTATTTTTCTTTCCTTTTTTAGAGACTGCTAAAGTCCGTTAAGCAAGTCGATTTCTTCAAAATTTTTTGGTCAAGTCGTTTTAAAACAGTCTAAATGTTATTTATGTTACATAAACTATTTGCGCCGGATTGGGACAGATCCTGCCATAGGGAGAGACTAATCACTCTATGGAGCGTCAGCCAAAGATCTAGGTGACCCCCCAATCAGGTAAAAGAACCCACGAACTTACGTTACGACCTTAAAAGAGGTCTTAGACCAGATGCTTACGCCCTGTGGCCTCGAACCTGCAGAATCAGCAAATGCCAATTGGGCAGCAGTGAAAGTCCGGTACAAAAGAATCAGACACCTACCACTGTGAATTACGTTCCTTAACCAATAAGCAATGATTCATTCAAATTAAACGTATGCTAAATTATATTAATTATGATATATATGCCGGTGATACATTTGAAGCTTGTTGCAATCATCTAAATTACATTAGTGATGAAGAATTGTTAACACTTATTTTTAATGCAATTGCGGCTATTTCTCTGTCATATATATATGATAGATACAGACCGCTTCCAACCGGCCTTGCTGAGAATCTATGGGTGCGACCTATTTCCGGCAGAGGAAGACTTCCGGGTGAAATGAATGTGTTACCGACATATAATTTATATTTTAAATTTTCATGGAACAGGTTAAAACAACTTGAATGACCAAAATTATAATGAATAACTTGTTTAATTAAAATGATTGTGTATCTGTATATCTTTCTGCTTGTAAATATATTCAAAAGCCATACATCCAATTGCCGTGAAAATTTGGTAAATTATTAGGATAATTCTTTGAGAGGTTTTTAAAAAATTGCTTTTTAAGTTTATGAGGTATCAAAACTAACTTTTTATTCGGATTTTTATTAGATGCATAGCAACGCGTAAACGGATGCACTTTTAACAAAGTAAAACGTTTTATATTAATTCCGAAGTATATATAATAATGATCCAATAAGCGCTGCTGATTCATTTACGTATTCTCAAGCGTTCATTTAACACGATATATGTTTATGTTTATTCGTACGAATGCGTTTGAAAGCGCTGCGCAAATCGTTTATAATCGATAAATCGTTTTGCAATGAAATCAAATCGATTTTGATAACGTATTGCAATGAAACTTTAGTGTTAGTGTTCATCAAGATAATGATTTTTTTAGGACTAACCATCATCATATCAGGCATAGGCCTATCTTATAGGTTTCCAATAGGAACGACTGGTAAAGACCTGCATACAGCATCATCCAACGAAACGACTGCATCGTCTACCTTGTTGGCGATCGACCTATGCTGCGCAAATGTACGAATGCTATTATTAATATCCGAATGTTTATTACCGTTTATAGATTTAAAGAGTTTTAGATAGCACTAAAGGCGGATACCTATATCTCTTTGCAGTAGCTAGACTCATGTGGTATGGAACTTCGGCTGAAGCCGCGATTTAGTTTTAACAGTTCTTAGATTGGGGGTTGTACAAGTGGGTGGGGTAATTTCAGTTTTAACACTTGAATCGCTTGTAACATTCAGACGGCTTCTCTGATATCTTAACCTGAATAAACGTATCAAAAAATAAATATTGCAAGAAAACATGTAATAATATATATATAACTGGAAATTTTAATATTAAAAATCTCAAGAAATGTGACGAAGCATGGAAGATGTGTAAATGAAATGTAAGTGAATGCTGTGAAAATATGAAGAATGAAAGAGAGAGCTTGCGATAAAAATATTGGTTAAAAATATTGATAATAATAACACTCCCTAAAATAAGATAGGGGAACGAAAGGTCCCTAATGGTAGAAGCCGTTAGAAAAACCGGTATCGATGAGTAACAGTCTAAGAGCTGAGCAGTCTTCCATTGTGAAAATGTAATATGTAGTGGTAAGAGCCGGGGTTTTACAGGCAGTTCTTGTACTCCGCTACCTTAAAAGAGGTAGACTAAGCGTCTTTTGCGTCCTGCTAATAAGAAACTGCATACTGCACAAATACAATATGGAAAGCACGTAGTTTTATAATTGTCTTGTACTGTTAATATACCTACATTAAATATTATATAATAGTGTTCCAATTCAAAAAGTTCAAAAAGATTACCGAGGCTGCGTTTAATTTGGTTCTGTTTTGTTTCTGGCGATGGGTACCACCCATAGGTCTCTTCCTTTTCCAAACGAGGGTCAAACTTTGAGAGCAACGACGAGACTTGATCAAGTCTCGTTCAACAACCTTGAAGGAGGAAACCTTTCCGTACCTTCTCGTGGGTTTACCGCCGATATGCATCAGAACCCGATCCCCGACAGAAAATTCGCCTTTATATGACTGTACTACTTTTAATATAGGTGTAATGATCTTAAAAGACCTAAAATAAAAGCAAAATAAATTAGTAAAGTGATATAGAATAATTATAGAATATAAGTAAAAAATTAGATATAGAATAATAATAGAATATAATAAAATGTAACAAGTAATGAGGAATGAATGAAAGACGATACAGAGCGAAAGGGAAAGATAATGCAATTGTGGAAAGAAAGAAATGAATGAAAGATAATATGAAGTATGAAAGAAGAGAAAGAAAATAAAATATGTCTGTGGAAAAGTAAATAAATGTAAATAAAAATCCCTGTCCCACACCAAATAGGGGGTACGAGAGGCTCTCAATAGCGGGAGCCATTTAAAAAAAAAATATAGGTGTAATAATATCGACGTGAAACACTGTAGCAGTTCATTACTGCTTGGATCGAGCGGCTGCAATCAACGGGTCGGTCAATGAAGAATCCTATAGAAAGACCCGGGTCTGTGTTATTGTCGCATCATCGGCAAGATCAGGAACATGTCTTAGTTTCTGGAGGGTGCGAAGCTTGAACTTTCCTAACTATTGTAGAGCGGGCTATAGATGGGGTCACCTGCAATAAGAAGGTAAGTGTGAAAATACTGCACAAACCCTCAATAGTACGGATGAGTTTAGTTTTAATATCACAAACATTACAGGCTTTTCATGCGACTTTTCCTTGTATTATCAATCTGTCGTATATAAAAACATCTGACGAGTTGAAAGAAAAGAATAATCTATGTTATAAATAAAGAAAGTAATGTTTCTATTATATAATTAAAATAATTAAATTTATATTTTCATAAGGTGTATACATATACAAATAATATATAATGCACAACTAAAGTTAAGATTATTACGCTAATTCGTTTGCAAATACGTGTCGAATCTTCTTTTTGAACATTTTTGAACTGTAGCGGTTTAATTACACAAGATTAAAAAATATTTCATTATTATTCACTCGACAACTAGTTAAAAACTTGTACTTATAATTTTTATTTATTGATTTATTTACTGTACACTAAAACTCTATTTAAAAAATCAAAAAGGATAGTAACAAAATAACATAGGTAACGACTAAAAAAAGGAACAATGTATATATAGGTACAAGAGGCGGTCTTATCGCTCGGGGCGATATCTACCAGACAACCTTTGGATAGATATGAGAGACGTCAAGATGAGGGAAGTTTAGGGTGTACATAATAAAATAAAAATATTGAAATTAATATTATTTAACTTGATTAAATATTATATCTTTGTTTCAATTAGTTTTTTCAGTTAATTCATTTATTATAGTACAAATACAGACGTATAAATGTTAGAAATAAGTAATGCAATCGATCCGCAAATGCTAGAAATCGATTTTTAAAATCTAAACTCTCGATTGTTGTTTGCAGTAATTTACATGTCCATATTCACTCGTGTTTTGTATGCTATGTCAATTTTTTATTGGACTGCTGCTCAAATGGCATTTGCAGATTCCACGGATTTCCACTTATCACTATTTTACGGAAATTTAAATCTATGTTTTATTTTTTTTAGTCGAAAGGTCAATGTTATAGCCAATTTAAAGATTTCGATGGTTTGAGAAGACATGATGCAGAGGACGATTAACCTCCTAGACTCCTAGATATCATCTTCATTGACTGATCGGTAAAACGTCGAGCTCTTAGTGGAAGTACTATGGCGTGACTAAACTCTAAGACCCCCAGGAGAAGTTCTTCGACTAAGCCTGTCCGATAGTACTCGTTTAACTTTTTTTTATGGCCCCCGCTATTGGAGGCCTCTCGTACCCCTAATTAGTTGGGATCTGGGTCTTTGTTTACAAATAAGTTTTTCAGATTTTTCATCTTTATTCTTCACTCACTGTCATACTTTTCATTTTCTTTTATTCTTACCTTATTTCCATCACAATATCTTTCATTTTGTTCCTTCATTCCTTCTTGCTTTCATCGCCTTACTCGTTTAACATTCCGATACGAGGGTGCCGGAGAGGCAGTGGCGTAGCTATGGTATTTGGGGCCTGGGGCAGATTGGGGGCTTGGTGCCCCCCCCCCCCCCCCTAAAGAGTCTAAATTCTTTATTTATATATTTTTCACATTTTGGTACAATTTTTTACTTTTTGCCCATAAAATAGTAAAAAATCCGAAACTCAATTTTGTTTTTTTCTTGAAGGGACATGATCCTCACCCTTTTTGTATAAAACAAAAATCTCCGGTTGTTTTGCCTGGTGCGGCCGCCCCGCTCGCCACACCCTAGCTAGGCCACTGCCGAGAGGGCTGAACTTCGGCTTCACCTGTTGCTATTACCTGGTTAATATCGCTGCTATCATGTCGAAAAGCGTTAGCTAAGACAAGAAGTGGTAGAAGAAACTCCAGTAACGTTTCTATCTAGTATGATTGTACCTTTGACTCGTTGGAATAAATTTCTTTCGAGTTGTTGTTCACTTACTGCATCACGCTTATCAGTAAAATATTAATCTGAACCACACTATTCATTCTTCGTGTCACTGGCGTTGTGAACAAAACTTTCTATCGCTGAATTACTTTCACTGAACTTCCTAGTATTGTAAAGAGGTTATATAAGTTGTTCCGATAATATTGTAGTCTGTAGCGATTCGAAACGATACTCACGTTTTTTTTTAACTTTTATATATTTGTATATTTAGGCAGCTTAGCTTATTGTAAGTAATCTATAT
The DNA here is from genome assembly GCF_028537555.1 of Battus philenor. Lineage (NCBI taxonomy): Eukaryota > Metazoa > Arthropoda > Insecta > Lepidoptera > Papilionidae > Battus > Battus philenor. Next base: position 13,627,607 of record NW_027181673.1, on the reverse strand, counting down.
TCCAAAAATTTCAAATATGGGTAACCATATGTTTTTATTGTGTGGGATATTTTGGTAGATGTTTCCATTGTTTGGTCTTTTCTTAACTATGCCATCCCCCCTCCCCCCTCTCCTCCCATAGGTGGACTGATATCAGTAAAGCGCAGGTTTATCGGCTGATATGATATTACAACAGAGAAGTTTATTTTGTAGAAGTGTTATTTTGTCGGACTAATTCTATGTGAATTAGTATTGTTAAGAATGGTTTTTTACCCATATTTTTTCTAGTTTTAATATATGTAAGAAAACTCTTGTAAAGAGAAACATGGAGAGCGAATAAAGTATGTAGCAGAGGTGACCAAGCTTCTGAATAGTTCGAGCCATCTTTCAAAAGATGTAATAATTCGCTATTCGTAATTAAATACGTTTTTAAAGGAATTGTATGTAAAAATTATAGAAATCAATTGCCGCAGTATAAATATAATTATAAATACAATATGTATATTGTTATAAATATTAAAAATAAAACGCAATTTCACTTCTCTTGATAATTCATTAAAATTTATTGATTAAGGTAGCAGCGCTTGTCGGTAATTTTTTCATATGCTGATCAGTTATAACTGATCGATGTTTAAATTTAAAAATAATATTTTTTTAAAGATAAAAACAAAAATATCGTAAAAGCTTATTATTGAGCTTAATTTTATGATAATATACAAGCAATATAAACATGATAATCTTATCTATATACATAAGAATAATAATAAATATATGCAACATTACGGTGTAAATCAAGCAAGCTTGCTGTGGCTTTTATCTTTTTTCTTTTTATCTTTTAAGCCGTATAAATTAATACAAAATTATGACACCTTTCTCCGGGTTCTATAAAATTAGCAACTCCTGTAGGCAACTGCAACAAGAAACAACCTGTAGGTACGGTTTACCAATAACTCCCATGCTTTTAAATTATCATGAAATAAATGATAAAAGTTTATTAAACAGAAACCTGTACAGAATTCTTTTACGTTGTAAAGGATTATTTATTATTTATATAAGTCATATGCCTTAAGATCGTCGTGGCGATCGATCTTCCGCTGTCAGCATCCAACAGCTTCCTGCGAACTTGACTACGTCATTGGTCCACCAAGTGACGGGCCTATCTAGGACTCTTAATCGATTATGAAAATTGGATACGAATTTCTCTAACTACTGGTTTGTAGATTTTCGTAAAAGTGATCACTGACGAAAAAAAACTATACCAAGTTAATTGTGGGTCCTTATTAGGTCAGACTGCATTTAGAACTCTCATAATCATGTCGTTGCAACTCATGGGTGACCACTGTAAGGCATAAATATGCTCCAAAGGTATAATCCTGCTGGCTGAAGAAGTGGTCGCCCGAAAGATAATTTAAAAAACTGGACAATTTTAGGGCATTGTTAAAAAATAGAGTAAAAGATCAGTAAACACTTTAACAAGCAAAAACGTGAGATAGAAAACAGATTGTATTAAACTTAAATGTAAAAAGAAAGGCACGGACGCCAATGTCTATGGAATATAGATCCTAATAATAACTATGATGCTGTACAAAGCCTAAATGGACCAGCAACATAATTTCAATCACATCAAATGCTATTACAATCTGACAACCATCACTGTTTTATTTTTTTTATGAAATCCATACAAACTTATGTATGTCTATCATTTATGTATTTCATGTTCCGAAGTATCTTTAAAAGGATGGTTATTAAAATTTAAACCTCTGCAACATTATTACTATGTTAATAACTTTAGTATTAACTTGAGCAGTTTAAACCTAGGTCGTTAAGACATAAACTTTGACCGCTCTTAAACAGTTAACAACTAACAAAGTTTTTAACGTGTGTAATGAACTGTAGTTTAGATTGCGTTCATTTTGTTAAAGTAAGTAATAATGAATTATGATATATAAATTTAACATATTATTTCAATCATTATTACCTATTTTATATATATATATATATATAGCTCCGTTTTAAATATTTTTTTTCAGTTTGTTTTCCTATCACTCCTCTTCCATTCTTCACATTTTCTTTCATTCTCTTACCATTTATATTCCATTCACAACTCGCCTCTCTTCTTTCGTCACACCCTTTTAGTATATCATAGTACTATATATCAATATAGTACTATTATATATATATATATACACATAGTACTATGATAGAAAATATATAATTTTTTTTTTTATTTCGGACCTCTAACCCTTTATTATTTTATTTTATTTATTCTAATTAACAATTTGTTTTATCTCTAATCTTACCCGACCTGCAATGCAATTTTACCTATTATCTCGTTTATAATAACGATAATACCTCAAAAAGATGTGGCGACATTCTTTGTCTTCTATTAGAGGCAATGGTGCTATTCACCACCCTTATTTTTTATTGTAACTCTAGCTGTCTGTTCTTGCAATTGAAAATACGGGACATCACTCATATACTGAACCAGCAAGAGACGATCCACAGCCAGCTTCATCCGACGAATTTTACCAGGTCGGACCATATATACCAGTTATATATTATTAATTGTTATAAATAATAAACGACCTTACTTTTATATATATAAGAAAAAAACTTTTGTAAATCGTTTAGTAATCTAAAAGACATTAATAACATTCGTTTAAAATAACCACAGCCATTATCCAATGCGATAAGTGTTACCATGTTAGTCACTATTTTGTCTCAGCAACCACACATATACTCAGGTTTACGTACAACTAAGGAAAAACCAAAGATTGTAGGTTAGTTTATTGATAGTATTCCATACCTCGCTAGATGGCGGTACGCGTCAGCTTTTGACTGACAGTTATAAGGGGTTATTGACCCCCTATGAAACGCTATGTGCTATATTTAATGATATAACAGACAATAATCTGCCTAGCGGTATATAGGTCACGTCAAATTGGATACATTCAATCAAATTCACATTGAAAAAACTTAAATTTTGGTAAGCATAAGTTTTATTCAACTTGTGAAATTGAAAAAAGAATTTTAAATTAAAAATCATATTTTATTCTGTATTTTATTTTACACTTTTAAATAATACAAGATATACAATTGGAAGGTTTTGTAAAACAATACTTCAAGTTTCGTTATCAATCTTTCTATTAAATTTCTTTGTTCGTAAAGACAATATGGCGTCTATATTTCAAATTCGTTTCGATTGAGTGTAACAAAGTAATATTGGAACTAGATCACGTATAACTTTGTATTGTGTGCCCGTTTGAACTTTGGAAGTTGAAATCGAATATGCGTATCAAAATATTTGTATTAAAATATTTCATATTTATAAATTGTTGACGTACTTTGAAAGAATTTCTCGTGTGAAGTAGCAGCGGGCGGGGTATGGTCGTTTGGGCCGAAAGGTTCTTGAGTAACGACCACAAGACGATAGACGCGGCGTAGGTAGATGGATCGACAACATAGTCAAGATCTTGGGAAGTCGCTAAATATGGGCAGCACAGGAGCAATCACCTTGGCTATCTTTGAGAAAGGTCTATGACTTGCAGTGGGTGTCGTTCAGCTGAAAAGGAGATAAATTGATTGAACCATTTTCATTACATGTTAATTATGTCTATATTTTTTTAACGATGTGATGTTTACATAATTTTTATACAGGTTGATTGATTACAGGTGTAAAGTATTAATGCGGTGAATGTATAGCTTATTAACTGTCAATCAATATATGGATAAGCCGTAAATAAATAGGTATATTAATAGTAAATAGCGTATTGCGTAAAAAACGGTTTAATAATAAGGATTCCAACATATTAAAATTATTATTGTTTACTGTCTGTCCCTGCTGAATTTTGTCCCAGAATTCCCAAGAGGGAGAGGGCTTCCAAAAGCTACGTGGTGGTCTAATATCGGAAAAGAAATGAAAACCCTTCAACTTGATGCAGAGACAACCCAGAATAGAGTGGCCTGGCGCAAATTGATAAGGAGATCCGACCCCAAATAAAAGGAAAAGGGAAGCAAGAAGAAGACAAGCTGTCCCTGCTAACGTACTGCATACAGTTACAAGCCTGTTAGATTCCGTTAGAAACAATAAACACATGTCACATATTTCAAAGTGATCAGTTTATACAGGGCGATTGAAAATATGTGTAAAACTTAAAGTTTTTTGATGACATAGACAATTTCAAATATAAAATAACATTGTTTATATATTAAAATTTTAAAAACTATTTATTTACACAAAAACGTTGCAAGGGTGCGAACTGTAATAGTGCTTACAAGCATTCTGTACTCAGGGCCGTACATAGACCACACGTGACCAAGCAAATTTTAAAAAGCCAGTTAAAATTTCGCTGAAATTCAAGAGGGTTTCGTGCCGAATATTTGATTAGTCTTAGGATACGATTTACTTTACATAATAGGCGAAGTGGTCTTACATTGAGTAAAAAATATGCATTTCTGTATCAAGGCAGTGGAATGCTCTTGGCTTGGTAAACCTGGCTTCGTCTCTACCACTCAAAATGATAGAGAATATGGTACGGAGTTTTTAAAAATTACATCTTCAAGGTGATATCCTGTAACTTCTTCCAAATTCGTCACAGATGGCTTTTACAATACGCCAGCTAGTTTAAGCTATTGGAACCGCTACCATTTCTTTTTTGCTTTAATAAGATGTCCCCAGAAAAAAAGGCGACAAATCTGAGCTTCAAGGTTGCGACTCTAATGTCACATCTTCGATATGACTTTACTTCGAAACATTTGTCGTAGCATTTCCACACTGGATTAGATGTGTTAAAAGTGGCTCCGTCCAACTGAAACCAAATCATAATTCAAATTCAAATTAAAAATTTTTAATAAACTAGGCATTTATATGCGTTTTTCAATCTACGATTATTTTAACATTTTAAGCTACCACCGGCTCGGAACGCTATTTCAACTCAACAGTTGTTGATTTAAATGATATTTAACTATTTTCTTTCATGTGTACTTGATAATATCAACCATTGAAATGAGTAATATTATAGTTATAAAGCAAGTTACACATACTTTGATCATTTACAAACTCTTGAACGCTATCATAAGATTAATATGATGATTTACTTGATAATATACTTTCAGTTTTAGGTTTAATACTAAGAAAAGTTCTAAGATATCTCGTGGAACTTTAGTATCTGAGAGAAAAACGTATTTCGGTCAACATCAGGATAGAAGGATGTAAGAGTGGACAATAACAGGGGATGACACGGGGAATGTCAGATTTGCGATGTACAACTAAAGTACGTGTGCTTTGGTTTATTTAAAGTTCTTCCTTTAAATCAAATGTATTCATTGTTACATCCTCACATATTTATACGTACACCCATATGGAACCCATGGATTTGTAGACATTAAGATTTTAAAGCTTAGTATAATATAACAAAAGTGAATTTAGCCATAGCCGACACTTTATAATAAGTTTAAATAACATGCTTAAAGCTCGTCTTGATCTATATTTAGAATTTTACTGTTATTGTGAATAATTTAAAGCATTGGAAATGTTTCGTTCGTCGCCATTATAAATTGTAAAAGAAAGCTCACCGCCGTTTCTCCCCGCGACCTCTTCGTTTCTATTTAAGTCTCCCGTCTGACCTTTATTCCAGACTAATTACTCGTGTAACGATGTATTCTACCCACTCGTATAATGTTTTAAATGAAAACATTTTTAAAATACATTTTCTTTTTCATTTCTGATATACCATTTCTATTAGAAAATCTATTTTATGTTACTTATTCATCATTGATTTCTTCTTCTACAACACTTCAAGATTTAAATCAGGATCGGTCTTTTGTCCACATCTGTAGATAATCAAGTTACTTTGGCAAACTTCTAGTTGTAGGAGAAATATATGACAAAAGACCACGTGGAAAATCACCAGCAGATCTGATTGAGTCAAATCAATAACTGATCTGTATTCCCTTTCCCCTGGGGAAAGTAGAGAGTAGGATAGCTTAGAAAGAGCTTGTTGTAGTTTCTAAGACGATCCCATGGCCTTTAGTGATTAAGAAGTGATTTAAAAGTGCTTCTTTCAACTGCAAGTTTTTTTTCTATTCTCAATTTTTTGATTTCTGTTGTTTTTTATCTATTTTATGCACATTTTGTGCCCTGTCATTAACGCCCTTGCTTCTACGTTTATATCTTCAACTATTACAGCCCTTAATTTTCTTTTTTTTTTAGCTAGTCTAATTTCTAAAAGTTTGCAAATACCTTTGCATAAGATTTATTATACCGCCAGTTCCAATCGCGAGAAATAAATAACATAGCGACCCTTGGCTGTGTTTGACAATGTTTATATTCAATAACCTGTTTTTTTTTTAATTTTTTTAAAGTAAGTATTTTTGAGGAGTTTCTTCTTGCTTTTTCACAACTATAACACCATGTTAAGCAGAGTAGAGTAAAAAAAATAGATTAAAAAATAAATAACATGACGGCGAGTGCTGTTAAAAGTTCCAATGTTTAATAAACATATTTTATTTATATCTTCATCCAATCATGAGGTCCACAGACGACCTGGTTAAATTCACTAAGATCATCTGAGTCTAGCCATCACAGCAAACCCTTTACTGTATATGCTGCTCGTCTTTGAAATGAGTTATGTATATAAGTAGAAGTGCTTTTTGGAGATTTAAAAGGCCGGTAAAGCAGTATTATTTGTCACTGTCTTGGAAATGAATTTCCCTTTTTTCTACCTGAATTTTTTTTTTACATTATTGACATCCGTTTGTTGTGTATGTTGTGTTACTTAATATAATTTGTATTATTATTTAACATTGCATTAGTAGCTGAATCACAGTTGCTACCAGGGTTTAGTCTTCTACTAGGGGCCCGAAATTTTGACGACTGACTGGATCATTCAAAACCTCTTCATATTTTCGTTTTTTATACTTTTTTATATTGACAGTTTGTGGCGCTACGCAATTTCGCTTATTCGTTGGTTATGTCAGGTTATAGTTACGTATTATTCTACTGTTTATTATTTAAAAATTACACAATTCTTCTTTTTTCATTTCAGTTGCCACACTTGTTATAAATTCCAAATGTCGTCCATTTCCAAACCATCCAAAGATTGTCTGTAAAAAAATCTCGGAATGCGTTATATAATGCGTGCGAAATAGTTATCTTATGTTTATAACACCCGGCATTTGATTTGGCACGTTGAAAAATATAAATGTCATTATCGGTTTTAATTATACTATATAAATATAGGAATAATATTTTCGAATTAAAAGCCGGGTACTTAAATAAAAACTAAATAAATTTTTAGAAATAATTTTTATATAACAATTACTTTTACTTTTACTCTGTACCAAGTTTAATCTGTGAGGTTGACGAAGCAATAAAATGTTATAATGTGTGAATGTGTGTGCGTTCTTCATGAACAAATCGTTTATATGAACTTATTAACCAATATATGTGTATTTATGTGTACATCATAGGCTTCTAACGGCATTTGCCAAGCAAGAACGTTTCAACATTTTTCTTTACGAAAAATAATAATACAGAATTGTTATAATCTCATAAAATTATTAAAAATATTAACTTACAAAAAAATACATCGATTGTTAGATTAGGAACAAATTGAAATATTTAAACATTAGCGTTTAACATTAGTCACACACATACTCATCGTTTCAATCTATACACGTCCACTGCAAGGCCTCTACCAAAAATACCATAATCGCCACATTTGACAGGTTTGCGATCGCAATGTGATATTATGGTACGCAGAATACCCTGCTACCCATCTTCTGGAAATTTATTTATAAGCAACGGCAACCATATGTAATTACTAACAAAGTGTGAGTTATTTAAGATCGTGTCTTCGAAATCGAACCCTTTTCCTACCATCACACGTCTCATTTCACCACCGCTGGGCTATCACTATTAAATATACAATGTAGTATATTATTATTACAGTACTCTGCATTTGATTTCCGTAAGTTTTATTTTTTTATTTAACAATTTGTTTTAACTGCTTTATGTATTTATTTTTCATACGTACCTGATGAAAATGTGAGGTAAAGTTTATTAATGAAGTAATAATATTAAAATTATGTCATTTTGTGAATTGTTGGTGATGTAACGTAACCAGTGTATGTACTTAATAACTAAGAAAGGAACTAATATATAGCTACTATCGCTATGCAGTAATAGTCATGCAATGAAGTGCACCGCCCGCCAGCAACTATCACCACACACACACTACACACAACTACCACCGTTAATTCACTCTACACGTATTTCACCCCTCCACGGGACATCCTCAGGAGATGTTACACCGTCCAGTGCCAAACACCGAGTCCCGGTGACTATATATTAGTCCCTTAGGATGGACTTCCGCGAGGTAACGCCTGAATCTATTAAATATGTACTGCCTAAGTGTAGTGCAGCATTTTCCAAGCTACAGAATAAGTCAAAATTAATATTTAATAATATAAATAACAGTAATTTGCTTTTTAATGGAGCTATTTGTAAACTATACGACTGGTTACCAAATTCGAAATTAAATTTAAGTATTATCGCTCCAAAATTATATATATTCACACACATACATACACATATACAGGTCTATTTATCATTTTCTATTGTGGCAACATATATAGTACTGAGATCAAATAATAAGAAGAAATCTTCATTTAAAACTCCTGCAAATTATGACATTAACCAAGCGGTAGCGTCTGTTTGTTAAAATATAGAATATCATTTGGTTCAGCCTAAATCATTTTGAAAGATGTTTTGTGTTTTAAACGCGTCAAGTCTGGATTTGTCGATGTCATAATGCATTGGTTCTAAGCTACTTTTTGTCAAAAACTAGACTGGTATCGTTCCACAACCAACGTGTTCACCTGATTTGTCTCCGTGTGACTTCTGGCTATTGAGGAAACTTAAAAGATCAAGGCGGGGAAAGTCGTTTTAAATCGATTCTGTATATAAAAACCGAATCGAAGGTTTTGAAGGCTATACTGGAAAAAGACTATTTCGGAGAATTGAAAAAGCGTTCCAAAAAGTGCGTATTATCGCACGGGTATTACTTTGAAACGAATGAAATTGATTTTGGGAGAATAAATAGAGAATTTACATTTTATAAACAAATTCACCTAACTTTTTGATGACAGTATTGTTAGCATATTAATAGTTTGATAGTGAATCTCAGAACAATATTGAAAAAGATTGTATATATGTACTTAATTGTAATAAAATGAATTACGACATTCTCAAGTTAATTTATATATGATAGATACAACCGTACGTAATACGGAGAAATGCATTTACGTTAAAGATAGAGATGGAACGTCTGCTTTCATGCAATCTTCCGTCTCTTTCGTTCGCTTATTGTATTTATGTCAACAATTTAAAATGGCAACCTACGTTATTACTGTACAGATACTAAAACACTAAGTACTAAAGACTAAATAATATATGCCTTCTATGAAAGCCTATGTTGAGTCCATATTTATAAAACGAAACGAATGTCAGTATATACTTGTTATTACTCTTCCAATGATTTTCATTTATACAGGATGATTATTTATATGTGTGAAAGTTTTAAGAGTGTATATATAGCTAATTTAATGTCAATTAATGTATAGTACGTCTAATTAATAATTAATGATTTCAGAAACTAATTTACGCTAATATATTGTGTGCGGCGACATATACAGCATGATTGGAAATTGATGTAAAAATTTAAAGAAGTAAATGTATAGCTTATTTGATATCAAATAATATATATGATACATCTTGTCCTATCAGTAAAAATAAATAATGTAATTATAATATGGTAAGAAAAAACGTTTTTAAAATAACGATTATTACAAATTAAAATTAATAATTGTTAACTATCTTTCCCTTTTGACTTTGTACTGTCAGAATTTATTGGGTTGTAGTGATAGAAAAAATAAATTAATGTAACATATTTCAGAGACCACTCTATACAGGGTGAATGGAAATAGATGTAAAAGCTTTTAAGGGGCTAATGTATAGCGGGACAAAGCACGAGCTGTAGACGTATTAAGTGCTATTTGAATTTTCAAGTCGCTTACACTTTGGTTTTAAATAATTGTAATTTTAATTTATAAATAATTAGATAAAACTAAATACTAAATGAGACTATTTATAAAATTGAAATTTCACTCTTGGAAATGCAAATAACTTCGTCCAAATAACAACACAAAACGTTAGAAACAGTTCTATATCTATAACTGTATCTTGATTGCCGACACTAAAATGAAGTCGCGTACAAAAACCTTATTAATATATACAGTTGTTTATTAAAGTTTAATAGAATCTTAATTTAAATTATTTTTTCACATCATCAGGTTTTAGGAGTTTTAACGGTGTATTATAAACAACGAAATCTCTTTTACCAAATCTTATTATATCATTCAATAGTTTTTAGCTAATCGAAATGTGTGGAACTTGGTTTATTGACTCTTTGTCGTTTACTTTATTTATAAATAGCAACTGTTGAGGTTTAGGGTGATTTTTCTCAGCAGATCAGCATTCGGAGCCGGTGGTAGCTTACTAGTTAGGTTAAAATAATTGACCATTTAAAATATACCAAAATGTAACACGTCACAAAGCGACAAAATGGCGGGAATATGTCAGCCAAAGCCAATATCACGCAGGTAGAAGTATACCTTTGTATTTCTAAACAAATACATAAAGCATCGCAACACAAATACGAATCAAACCCGACCCGCCCATAAACATCAACGAATATCGTTAAAAACGAAGGCTCGCCTTGATATTATGCCAAGGAGCGTTTATTTTTGTAGCGAAAGTCTGCGCCGACGCGGGAAAAGAGCCGTTAGCCGAAGCCAAGCGGAGACAAACGAAGACGCCCGAACGTTATGGGCGTGCAATACCACGAATGTTGCTCATCATGTTTTCTGGCTTAATTATCTTTTAAATTCAAGATATGTTCACGATAACATGATTTATTTCTTCTAAATATATCATTTTATATTATTAGAGAATATAAAAAACAGTTGTAAAACTGAAAAACAAAATAAATGAGATGTGTAATTACATGTTGCATTCGCGTTTTTGAGTTGCTCGAGCTATTTACACTATCGTACGGAAGACGCTAACCCCTCAGTTTGTCCGCTCCGATGTTTTTTCGCCGCTTATTATTACCACTCGGCTCGTTGCATTGCGTGCATAATGCATCATGCACACGACCGGTGCGAACTTTAAACAAATTCTTCACGTGTACTATCTTTTAAATAATTACAAGACGTACTTGGTGTTTCAATGAGGATAAAGTCTAGCGAATTGTATTTTTTTTTAAGTTCGCTTTCACGGGCCGCCATCTTGTTCGAGCTCGGCGAATGACGCTTTTGAATGCAGTCCGCTCCGTTGATCTTATTTTAATTCCGCTGACTGCTTTATTCGGTCCCGTTCTGTAATTTGACCGGATTGTTGGTTTTAAATTATAATCAACATTTATGAGAGACCTAGAGCGTATTTAAAATAATCGTTTAGTATTTTTTACATTGTTAGATTTCTTTGTTATATCTTTGAACAATTATCTTAGTTTTTTAATAAGTTTTATAAAATTTATAACTTATTCTTTTAAATATTTAAAATAGTTTGAACTTGTGCATACGTTAAAAATATATCGGTCTATTGGTTCTTTATCCACCTTTTTTCATACTATTACAATCTTTATAATGGGTTTTGATGGCATCTTTAAAAGAGTGATTTAAAAATATAACTCATTTGATAGTTTTAAAGTTAGTTCTAAAACTCTATTCTAATGAGAAAGGCTTAAATCTTATAACGCAATTACGAACATTGAAATGTAATGTTTTGCAAAGTACATTGAGTGTTGATTATATTTTTGTATATATAATTATTTATTATATAGGTATAATTTACATAAGGTGTTTAGTAACCATAATAAAAGGATTAAAGTCATAGATATATAGCTGATTTACTGTCTATAATGTACGGTACACCCTGTTCGAATATTAATGGTTTCAGATTTTTTAATATTCAGAATTTTCTATTACTACATACTAAAATCATTGTTATATCTGTCCATGCAGATTTTATACTGCCAGAAGTTATTGGCCTGTGACGCATTCCAATAAAAAATATGATAATGTATCATGTTACAGGGTGATAAACTTATTACCAATCACCTATATATAACATTATTAAGTGAATAATAATTGTGTTTATGTAATTGTTAAGTTTTTATGCTATAGTATTGTTTATACAATTACGTGTTAAAAGTAACTGTTAGAGGGTTTTCGGTATATTGGCTTAATACACTGGATTAAGTTAGGAAGGTCTAAACCCGAATTAAATGCAAGTAACAAAAGAGACCAGGTTTTATTACATCCTATAGCAAGGGACAAGGGAATGCAGAAGAGAAATGATGGACCTACTAAAGTTCATTCCTTCCAATAAATTGCCTATTTGAATATGTATATTTACATAAATAGTATATTTCCTTAAACCCAATGTCAATGTACGTAGATTCTTGACACATGAAGCACTCTGTTCCAAGTTGTCCATCGTTGGGAATCAAGGTACTGACCACCAGTCGTGGGCGACCAAACTCTTGAGACAATTTGGTACAGTCTGCGCTGTGGAACATTATTATATTCCGCAAAGATCGATATCAAAACACTTTTATTTATGTAAGTGGAACAACTCGTCACAAATTTGGCGTTCGGCCATTTCGCAGTGTATTTTGAAAAAAAAATATAGCGAAAAGAAAGTTTCGATTGTGTTTAAAATATTTCTTAACTTTGCAATTAGTTCCTTTTTTTTATAATATACATTTTTCTTTTTTAGATGACTTTTAGGGTCTGTAAAATCTTTTGGTTCAGAAGTGGAGATCACGGGTCTGCAAACACAGCGTAGGTCGTCCTCCCAAAAGAGACGTCTTTATTAAGGTTTTGAATACCTATCCTTTTGGAAATCTTTAGAATCGGAAGCATATATCAAGCAGTCTACTTCCTTTCAATTTTCAACTCCTCGCTTTATTTGACCCCTCGTGGGCGCCCTTGAGTCATAATCCTAAACGGGTTCTGAGTGACAGACCAAGCCTAGGTACTCTCTTATTGGTACCCGAGACAATTTTTTTTTCTCATGTCCACCCCTATCTTATGAGATATAGGGTCTTTATATTCCATAAATATTTTTTCTTTTCCCTTTACATTTTTCACAATCTCATTTTTCATCACAATTTCTTATATTCTCCTGACTTACTTGTCCCTTCACTTCCTTCGCTTTCGCTTCTAAAATTTTACAGAAGGTTTTATCTCTATACCACAGAAAGTACATTACATATATTTTTTGTTGTTTTGGTATTTTCCCAGTATCTAATATTTTCTTTATATTTACTTTTATATTTTTTATTATTTTCTATTGAATTCTAGGTCCTTAAAACACACACATTTTAAAATTTATATTTTTTCTAGTCCTTCCCCGACATTTCTAACTTGATTTATTTTTGTTTATGACTTATTTTATTACTATACTGATGGACTTCAGGAACGGTAGGCGACTCTTTTCGACGCCCACCCAGGAAGCAATGTTCCCTTGAGCCAGGTCCCCCCTGGGGCGTCTGCCAAAGCGACTGAAAAAGCCGGAGGCCTCCCAATCAATAAATGAGAATAATATGAAGAAGTCTTGGTTAAACGCCCTCAGCTCTCTGCCCTTTCACATCCTCGAAATCTGTAAATGTCCATTAAGGAAACACTGACCTTTCGGCGAAAAAACAAAACAAAAATAATAGATTGAAACTGATTTAAAATATAACATATATTTGTTTTCAATAAATTATTTTTTTCTTTCTCACTAGTTAATTACTTCAGTAAATTATAACAAGTAATACACGTTGTAAAGATAATTATAAAATTAATTTATTCAACATTGGAACTTTTAACAGAAATCTTTTTGGTCGTCAACTTTTTTTTTATTGTATTTCATTTTTGACTCTATTCCGCAGTGTTATTGATGTGTAGAAACTGGAAGAAACTCCACAACAACACATGTTTTAGTAAAATTTAACAATGCAGATTTATACATGTACACTTTATTAAATATAGCCTAAATCAAAATAATCAAGCAACATCACTGCCAACGATTCTTATCATTTAAATATTTGTTTATTGAATAATTTGCCTTTTCCGTCAATTTTCTTTTAAGAAGCGTTTTGAATTTTATAAACGATGGTCCAATAATGTTTTACGGAATTTTATTACAAAGTCAAATTACGTTTATTGCAAATGAATTAAAGAGTTTTTGCAGTGTAAACTTATGAAACAAATTCTAAAAAGCTCTTAAACTAGACGTTTTCATAGTAACTAAGGTTCCATCGGTAATCTAGGCTCTGGCTGTTACATTCATTTATTATTACCGGATTGAATACCATCGGATAATAACTTTTCCATAGTCTGCCTCCGAAATTGTTAAGGGAAGCAACTGAAAACTGAAAAACCTCTTGACACAATTTTAGTGTTTCCTTGTGTGTAAAGTAAATAAATTGCAACAATTTTTGTTCAACAAAATCTTTTCAAGTGTAAAGATTTTCCAACAATGAATACGGTGATGAAACTAACTTCCCTGTTTTAAGTTTATTTTAACGATTTCTAACGGCAAATTTTTTAACATTAATATGAAGGTACTATAGTCGTGATACTTGATTTAAAATAAGAGATGCGGTAACACCGTAGCAGTATTAACAGTAGCCTTTACTATAACCTTTTTAAGTTCACGGAGCCTTCCGCTCTGTGAACTCAGCACCGATGAAGCTGTAAAAGCCTTCAGGCTAACAGCATTAACATCAACACAGAAGAGGTTAGACTGTAACCTTGAACAATATTATGTGAAACGCAACGTGAACATCCTTTTCTTTGTTGTAAATATTCCAGGTTCAAATACAAAGCGTTTAATTTTTGTTTTTTTTTTTTTTACAGAGTTTTCGTCATTAATAATCATGTACAACATGAGCTATTATGTCAAATAAAAATATTGTTAAGTTAGTCTCGTTTACAATTTGAAAATTTTATAGAAAGCGTGAAGTAAATATATATTTGTAGTAACATTATCATTGGTCTGATCTTACAGCGGTATGGTTTGTGACTGGCGATTGTAGGTTGTAAGTACGATTCCTGGGATACAAATTTATTTAATTCACTCTTTGCACTTTGTACAGGATTGCAACTGCACACAAACAAGTTTATAGAGGATGGGCAGCAGTATCCTATGCGTATCATAATACCACACTGCTTTTGATTATTTCTGTACTCTTCTTTGATTCTACAGTTTTTTATCATTACTTTTCATTCATTTCCGTTCATTCATCGCCTCTTTTCATTCAATAGATACATTAACGATTTTTAATAGTAAGCGTTATTGTCAAGGTTGAGCCATGACGTGGATTCCTTCAAGTAAAATGTTTATATATATATATATATATATATATATATATATATATATATATATATATATATATATATATATATATATAAATATATTAACATAGTAAACGTGTACATATTATTAACATATATGTAGTTCATATATGTTATGATAAAATATAATGTAATCATTAATTCTGGACATTATCAGATATATTTAAAATAAACTATTTTTTACAAATTATGTCGCGATGATTTAAATTATTCTATAGGTTTGAATCGGTGAAGGGTTTTGCAAAACTGGGCATCAAACTTGCGACAATAACTAATCAATGATTATTAAAATAATTGTCTATTCAGAAATACGAAATAAATTAAATTCTGCATCTGTATTTCGTAATAGAATATATATTAATTGTATATTTAAGGGTTGTTTTCTACAAAATAACTGTCTTAAAAAAATTAAATTTATTAAATTTACGTGTAAAATTACTATTAAATAATTATCTGTTTGTCGCAATTAAGCTGTTCATATTTCCGCGAATACATGTAATGCTGCCGATATAATACACAGTTCCGACACTTGCCGTTTCTTAATTATTTTTAATTAATTAAAATTATTAACTCGCACGCAGTTCTGTTAAGTGGTGTAATACGTCTTTATATGGTTTAACGACGCAAACCACGCTTAACAGGCATTCTGTAATTATTATGATCAAATCAAAGATATTAACACTACAGAGAATCCATCCAAGAAACTGCGATATAATTTTATGTAATATAAGTAATATTTTGTCTCTTACATTTACCATTTACGTACGTAATACAGTATTCTCATAATAAACGACCAAGGCGAGTTTCGGCGTTTTCAAACTCTAACTCCCTCTTGGGGGGCAATGAGCCTGGTCACAAAGCGTCTACCTCACCGGTCTACAATGTCGGTCTTAGCGACTTCCTTATCCAATGAAATAAGTTACGTAACATACCATGCCAAGTAAGCCGTTATGTTTTGTTACTTCTAAGTCTACGATAATCGCTTTGAAATCCTGTGAAGCTATATTTGCCAAATGAAAAACAATTTTTTTTAAAATAAAAAAGTATTTATTAAACAACAAACAATACAAAAAGATTTGTTTTATAAACCTGAATTAATGAATAAGTTATACAATAAAAAATTAAATTGCTTTTTTACATAATTTTAGAAAAATACTTTATAAACGGAACAGTTTAAACAAGTTGTGCTGTATTAGCTATTAAATTTAATATCTCCTCTTTGCCTACGTCATGATCCTCTGGGTGCAGAATATTTTCTACTCTTATTGTGCTGCAACACATGTTTCATCGCAAGAGCACAGCATGAATTTTAGTGTCATGCAGATTTGGTCTGATCTAATGTAATTATGTCCTTTTGGACGTCTGGTCTCGATTTATTTATTTAATGGAATCAGGCGTTATCTTGCGGAAGTCCATCCTTAGTAAGAAAAGGACCAATATTTAGCCACTTCCGCACATGCAGTGGTAGTCGTGCATCAAAGTGCACCGCCCGCCAGCCCGCTCATAAATGCGCATTCGGCAAACAATGCGAACTACACAACCGCCACCGTTAATTCATTCAACACGTGTTTCACCCCTCCACGGGGCATCTTCAGGAGTTATGTTACACCGATTAGTGACTCGGTGTTGAGTTGATGCACACGTTGATGCGTTGTGACACTTTCATTCATTTATGACTCATTTTTATATAAAACACTTTATTTCTAAAAAAATTCACTATTTTCTTTTCTTTCTTTTATAAACAGTTTTGTTTATTTCCTACGAGTCTGTCTTACCGAACCTTAGTGTCTATTGCTGAGCCTTTTTCCTATTTATTGTGATTTGAAATTACATGTATTAGTCCTTAGGTAATAGAGAAAAATCCTTAGTAGATGTAGAAAAATAAAATAATTCTACTGTTATACCTTATATAAAAGCAAAACTAATCGAAACTTTCGTTTTAAAATACTGATCATTAAAATTTTGAATATTTTTTTTACTAGAAATCGTATCTTTTTAAATAGTAAGTCTGTAAATAAAAATCACGCTATACTCAAATACCAAGCTAGTGGTACGGATTCCAAGCTCCCTTCCAAGCTTGGTGGGTAGCCGTTATTGCTTCATCTAAGCGTTCCATAAACAAAAGATAAAATTCATTTATATTAAAAAAACACGCCGACACACAGAAAAACAAAGGAACTCATTTAAAGAAAACAACAGTCGTTTTGTATAGAGAACACCTTTCGTTTCGACTAGTTGTTACAATAAAAATGTGTGTAGACTGAGAAGATTAGAAAAAATATACGGCTATTATATATATACACACACACAGATATTTATGTGTGTACATATATATATATATATATATATATATATACATACATATAAATATATATGTGTTTACATGTCAGAATTCAAAAATCCGATAATGAGGTCAATCTCTTTAAACTATATTTTACCTCTCTTAACTTATACGAAAATATACACTATATTGACGTATAAGTTAAGAGATAAGAGATCTATAATTAAAAGTTGGTACTTTCAATATAACTACTGAAATGATATCGGTAATGTCATATTTATTTATTTAAAATTACAGGATATTTAATTCTAGTACTTCGCTGTTATAAACCGCGTTACCTCAAAATACTTCTCTTTAAATAGCTAAATAATGAATGGTATGTTCGTATGTATTAGTAGGACCGGAAAGTAAAGTCGTTTCTGTCGACATATTTTACAGAAAAACCGATTGATTTTTAACGCTGCGACATTGAAAATTTATATACTAGATGGAAAAAGTTTGTTGATAACGAAGGTGAATATATTGTTGATTAGAAATAAAAACTTGTTAAAAATGTAGTCGTGTGAATTTAACTTAAGAAAGGGACATTACTTTCTGGTCACTCTAATATTATAAAAAAAAGACAAAAATTTAAGATATCTTTAAAATTCTATTATCACATGTAAATAATATTTATTTTTAGTTGTGTTATGTAAATGTGTGTTTAAATGTAGAGTTGTTTAGAATTTGTTCAGTGACGTCATAATAAAGGAAAAACTTTTGAATTTATTGCGTAGTTATTTACGTGATGTTTTATGTCAATAATCCTACACCAATCTGCATTAAACTGAAGTCACTTTTTATGATAAGTAGGTAAAATCTTTATATGCGTTGTTATATAACGTAATATTTAAACAAATATCTGTTTAGGGGCAAAAGGTTCTAGATGATACAAAACGTCACTTCACACAGCGAAAATCTCATCAATAAATATTTTTAAATTTATTGATAAATAGTCACGTAAATCTAATATATAGCCCACAAACATTCCCACTTACATTTCCAGACAATTGTGCGGCTTTCGCTAGTTTGGATCGTTGAAATCTTTTTCTCTTCCCCCTAGACACTGTCCTTTAGTAAGTACATCGCGAATTGTTCAAAAGACATTGGAACATAGATACAAAAACAATGTCTATTTTTAACTAGAAAAGAAAATTGTTATTGCTTTATTAGTATAAAATATTTAACTATCGAAAGTTACGTAAAAAATTATATATTTACTTCTTTATAATTTACTTACATCAATAATTTAACTTTCGATTTCTGATATAACAAAACATAACTAAACCTTTCTGTAAAAAAAATAGGTTTAACGTGTTTATGCTTGACGTAAACTAGATTTCAATTATATTACAAGCTGATCGTTTATTAATGTGAACGCAATGAAAAGTTGAATGTATAAGTCATTTGTCGACAACAATCTTTAAACTTTTATGCCTATTTCTAATCAACCCATACAGGATTATCACGCTGATATATGTCGTATTTAATTTTTCTATTGACATGCGACAGGTGAATAACTTCTGGCAGTACAAAGTCTGCAGAAAGAGATAGTAAATAGTAATTAACTTTAATATAATTAAGTATAATTATATTATTTTAATGTAATAATACTAAATTCAATTTAGAACAGGTTATCGGATACTTTTTTGTTGTTTATATATATATATATATATATATATATATACATATATATATATATATATATATATATTTGTGTGTACATAATGCTTTTACAGCTATAACCAATCACCCTGTATATTTATTATTGAACACCGACAGACTTATAACGAATGTAAAAACAGAAATTACATTAATAACTGTACCTCAGTACAATTACAGATAAAATAATATAAAATTAAAACAATAAGTACAAATTATTATAAAATTTAAATTAACAAAAATTTAAATAATTAAATTTTTTTTACCGTAATAGTTCTCAATATATTCAAAGTATCCATAATAAAAACCAAGTAATATATAAATAGAGCACGGTCCATTTCGAGTCATAAACCACACGGCTGTGCTCGAAGTTTTGCTGCGCGATCGAATCAGGAGTTGGGAGGTCTGCAGAAGAACCAAGATCACCGACATAGCTCCAAGAATTGCACCTCTGAAGTGGCAGCGGTCACATCGCTAATGCAACTGATGGCCGTTGGGGCCAAAGGTTCTCGAGGGACAACTAAGACCCGGTAGACGCGGCGTGGTGGTAGGCACCCCAATAGGTGTACCTGGTTGCGAGAATTGGCTGGATGCAAGCAGCACAAGAACGGTCTTCGTGTCTCCATTTGGGAGAGGACTATGCCTTACAGAGTGCGTCCATCAGATGAAAAGAAGATATCACACGAAATTATGAAGTGGCTTATAAATTCTTAGGAAACCAAACCCAAAAACGGAACTTCTATGGCGATTAAAAACTCAAAACTAAGTCAACGAAATAAATTCATATTAAAAAAAACAGAGCTACATAGCAACGCTTAACGTGCATTACCACAACCACTCTGACGAGAATATACGAGAAAAAATTTGTAGTCAATTTGTATACGTTGTATGACAGCAATATCTCTTTCTGTAACCTTCTGAAGGATTTATACCTGCCAAGGGTGATTTTCAATTTTAGCTCATTTATGGAACGGGCTTTTAGAGCAGCATTAGCAGAATTATTTTAAATTTGTTTTGGTAAGAAAGGGAGACTGGTTTGTGAATGTTAACGTCAATATAACGAAGCCTCTTTGAACCTGCCTCGAAGATTGTAAGCTTCCTGCACCGTACCCAGCCCTTTTCCATATAACACGACTAATCCAGCATGCTTACCATGAATGTTGAGAAGTAACGTGTTACTATCTATGCGATGTATATCGTAAATGGTATAAAATAATATGCATATTTGGAATAACTCGAAAGTTCAATTGCTAAGTGAATAGCGTATGAATACCATGATAGATATATTTTAGAGTTTATTAGCTTTGAATATACCCACAGTCGGAATACAAATAACATCTTTTATATAAGAAAAGGACCATTATTTAGCCACTTCCGCACATGCAGTGGTAGTCATGCAACAAAGTGCACCGCCCGCCAGCCCGCTGATAAATGCGCATGCGGCAAACATTGCGATCAATTACACAGTGTTTAATTCGCTAAATATTGGTCTTCTTCTTACTTAGGATGGACTTTCGCAAGGTAACGCCTGATTCTAATAAATATTTAACATCTTTTAATATGGGTACAGGGCGTAAATAACCATGCGAGTAGAAATTGGATTGACAGATGCAAAAGTGTTTTACTTCAACATTTATAAGTAAATTTACGTAAGCGTGCCGTCTTCCAAAAATCGAACCCGTGGCCTACAATTATAGATCGCAACGCTTTACCACTAAGCTGCTATTGTTCAAATATTTAAAAAAAATTACATAAGTCTATATAAATAAAATTCCTCACGACACAATTGCGTACGTCGCCTTGACACATTAGGTAAGACTTTACGTTTTGTTAATTAAATAACTACGGGTAATAAACTAAAAGCAAAAATTCTTGCACACAAGTATTATATAAAAACGGTTATGACATTTAAACTATATGTATATTACTGGCTAATAAAAAAATAATGGCTATTCTAAAGCCATCGGTAAGCCGATTATTTGTACACGTAAACTACTCATTATTAGCACTTTTACCTTTTCCATACTATGGTTGTCTGTAAGAAATTGCCTTGTGTGATAAGACCGCCCATTGTACTTTTTTGTATATTATTGTAAAACTTATTAAATGTATCTTAAAGTGTACAATAAAGAATATTAAATTAAAAAAAAATTGTTAGTAAAGAAAATAAAATAAAAAAGGTGATGTAATAACAACCAAATCTAATAAGGAATGTAGATGAGGTAAATAAGGTGATGTGAAAAAGGACATCAGAAAGTGATGAATAAAAGAAAATGTAAAGTATGTAAGGAAACTAACTAGATAACTACTGAAAAAAATAAATCAACCCGATATAGTACTGTCACTTGTGTGCCCCACACAAAGCAGGATGAACGAGTGGCCCCCAAAACTGTCCATTACAAAAAAGTATCTAATGAAAGCACTGTAACTACAAACTCTGTGTAACTAAAACACTACTTTATTATATAATTGTATAGCTAATGCTTTGCAGCTAAAGCACTCTCTAACTATAGCATTTTGTAAACATAACGCTAATTAAAACGCTAACTAACATAGGGTTACCGAACAAAGTTTACTAATATACTACGAACTTCAGTACTTAATATTTATTAACGTATACAATTTACGTATATCATGATTAACATGGTAATACTCCCGAAGCAATGTGAAATTAGGTATGTACCAGAATTAACCACCTGGAGTCTTAAAAATTGTCATTCGTATTTTTAAACTTCAAAAGTAAAGATTTTCAAAACACGTTCCTCTACTATTTAAGATCCTTAGCCATTAGGATTTAACGATATTCTTTGATAGCCTCTAAGGACCTAAATTTATTACACTAAATACAATATTTAAAATACCCACATTGAAACAAATACAAGGACACGTTATAAATTTAAATGCATAAAGCAAATGCTATCCAAGTCGTCTGCGAAGATCATACAAAAGAATCAGGTCAACTCCCATCGCAGCGACCTCAAAGCCATTCAAGATTACTTATTGCTCTATTAAATATTTCTAGCTATACATATTAAATTTTTATATATTCGTATTTTTCTGTCTGTAAGATACTATTTTATATATTTAGTATGGATTAACATTTCGGGGACCCCTTTTTGTCTTTTTTATTTATATTTACTTCTTTTCCACCACAATTTCAATCATACACGCATCCATTATTCTTCACAATTTTTTTCATTCCTCTTGCTTACTAATCTCCTATCCATCACCTTTTCCTTCTTCTCCTTTGCTTTTAGAACATCACAGTGGATTACTTATATCACAGTAATTATCATCTTATCTATATGTTTCAATCTATTTATTTTCTTTCACAATTATTTATAATTTTGTAGTTCCTCATTTCTCTTTATGTAATTTTCCGGTCTTACTCGACGGTTACTAATCTACGTTTTATATTTATTGATTGCAACCTGTATCATCTGCTGAATTTCAGGAACGAAAAGCGACTTTTTTCGTCGCCCACCAAAAGGCGACGTTTCTTGGCTTAATCTTCTCTCCTATCTCTATCTCTTATTGTGTTCTTTGATTTTTGAATTCGGGACAGCTGGTAACCAAGTGCACCACGGTCAAGTCCATCCCCAGATCACAGAAGTACGATGGACTTTCCCTGAGCTTACATCGATCAAGATATTCCGAGAATGTAGGCACGGGGCATTTCTAAGGAAGCGATTATCCTCTTAATCTAAATATTGAATTCTAATTATTATCAATTTTTTATTGTCTTTAGTTACCTATACTTCTGGCGGCCGGCCCGCCATCAGTTCATGATTTGCCCGAGTAGCCCCTAGTCTGTGCAACCATGATCTATTCCTATATTGTATTTCAAAAGTATATAATATATCCATCGTTTTCCAACAAATTTAACAGTTATAACCTCACCCTTTGTGAAGTAAGTCTCTAATATAAATAAGCTATTAATACTTTATTTCTAACAACGTTGAGTCTATATATAACCCTGTAAAGTTCGCCTAAGTTATACCCACGCCACCCACCACCCACGATCTAGAACATTCCGGTATTCTCTCCGAGTACATAGAAGAAAGGTTTATATTTATAGCCATGAATTAAAGATCTTGTGTTACCTTTGACATTGTACTTCAAAATTTAATATAATATGATCGCAGAAAAGTAATTTATTTTTTCTATTATATTAACCGTATTAATATAACTGTAATGTTTTTAATATTATTTATATGTTGGTGGTAAATTTTTGCACAGTAAGCCGAGTTCGGGGAGCAGGTTAGAAATTTACTTCCCTAATTATACCCATTTCGTCTTTCTGTGTGTTCGAAAAAAAAAGTTACTGTAATGCTATATTAAACCTTAATATAATAATGTTGAAAATATTCAAGATTCTTGGTTGTAGATATAAAGGCTTGAAAATAGATGTAATAATTGTTGTAAATAGAGTGATAACTAAGAAATATATTACATTAATTTTAATATTCCTTGTTATATATATAAATATATATATATATATATATATATATATATATATATATATATATATATATATATATATATATATAAGTGTGTGTGTATACATTTGTGTATATATATACTTCTGCAGAAACAGTAAATAATAATTATTTGTAATAATTAATAATCCGAGTTTTGATCTTACTATAAGGGGACCAGAAAATAATGTCGTTTTTGTCGAAATATCTTACAGAAAAACCGATATATTTTTACCGCTCCGGCATTGAAAATTTGTTTGGCAAAAGATTGTTGATAAAGAAGGTGAATATATTGTTTATAAGAAATAAAAATTTGTTAAAAATGTAGTCGTGTGAATTTAACTTAAGAAAGTCTACCTAATATATTACCATTACGTTATTTAATATATCTGAAACCATTGATGTTTAGGTTAGCTGGTTATTCTGTATGTAATTACGTACGTTTGTGATTCTTCAGTATAAATCAAATTTTTATTTATTTATTCTGTATTGTATACCAATAGAGAATAAGAATGTAACATAGTAATTGTTCAAATGTCTTTACAGCGTGTACACGTGTGAATCAAAATTGGTGGTGTAACACGAGTTTTAAAGCGAAACACACGCTAAACGAAATAGCTCCACGAATTGCGGATACAATGTCTTTAAATTACATTCCACCCCTCCCCCCATCCCTCACCGGGAGGGGTGCAATAACTTTTGAGTTATGTACCGTTTTATATAAGCGAATGTCTGCAGAGCGGCCGGGACATGCGCACTGTGTCGATCGATTGCTACCCGGAACCCGTTCGTTCGGAACTGCCTTACCTGTTATGCCTCCATGTATTTATTGACGTGCGATATTTCCACGAACAGACGAAGGACACGCAGACCAATACTTGTTTGTTTAACGTCTAACTTTGTATCATATTCTATCGAATTGATCGATGTTTGAAGCGGCGAATGACTTCATAAATCGTAATGGAATATGTGAATCCTTTTCTTGACAAACAAACTTGATTCATCCTTTTTGGATCTATGTATACGCTTTTATTAAAATCACTGAATTAATTATCAAATAATCCGAAAATACATTGAGCTTATGTTGAAGTAAGATTTGTCAATATGCCTTATATTATTTTATTAAATGTTATATTAGATCTGTAGTAGCTATGTACACGCTTTTAATAAAATTATTTAATTAATTACTAAATAATCCGCAAAAACATTGAGCTTATGTTGAAGTAAGATTTATCAATATGTCTTATATTATTTTATTAAAGGTTATATTAGGTCTGTGGTAGCTATGTACACGCTTTTAATAAAATTATTTAATTAATTACTAAATAATCCGCAAAAACATTGAGCTTATGTTGAAGTAAGATTTATCAATATGTCTTATATTATTTTATTAAAGGTTATATTAGGTCTGTGGTAGCTATGTACACGCTTTTAATAAAATTATTTAATTAATTACTAAATAATCCGCAAAAACATTGAGCTTATGTTGAAGTAAGATTTATCAATATGTCTTATATTATTTTATTAAAGGTTATATTAGGTCTGTGGTAGCTATGTACACTCTTTTAATAAAATCACTTAATTAATTACTAAATAATCCGCAAAAACATTGAGCTTATGTTGAAGTAAGATTTATCAATATGTCTTATATTATTTTATTAAAGGTTATATTAGGTCTGTGGTAGCCCTGCGGCGGAAGACTGAGATTTGCGGCCGTAGGTCGCGGGGTTTTTTTAAGGCCCGGTTCCGCCACCTTATTTTTGGGAAAGAGATATAAACTTTTCTATTTTCATCCTCTCTCTTTGTCATCCCTCACAATTTATCTCTTTCAAAATTGTTCTCTTCCTTGTAATTTTAATTATTTATATTCTACTTTCCCTCAATGTTTCCATTTTGTGTTATTTCATACTTCTCAAAAATATATTACAGTCTTCTCTTACACGGTGTTGTTCCGCTTAATTACATCACTTGGATCACGAGTTCGATTCCCGGGATACAGCCTTATATATAATTTACACTTTGTGCGTTAATTATTTAGGTTATCTCATAAACAAATATCCAAAGGAAAGGCTCCATCCTCCACTGCGTACCATAATACCAATGCGATCGTCTACCCGCCTGCCAAGCGTGGCGATAAAGGTATATCCTCCAGTAGTTATCTTTGGTGGAAGACCCTATGTCCTGCAATAAGCGCCTATCTGCTGACGAAAAATATATAAGAGATAAATATGCACATATAGACCAAAAAAATTATATTAGCGTTAAAAGAGTAACCATCGAGTATCTTGCAAAGTTATTCTCATGTATATAAATACTTGTGCTACGAAAGTGCTTAGTAAAGCCTATTTCGAAAAAAAATATGTTTCATTATTTCATAGGCATTATAGGCGAATTCATTCTGGTTGTGATGTCTATCAAAATGGGCTTGTTACTGAGAATGATCCTTTGTGTATATGGTTGGCATTTCGGTCGCAGATTATCCCTTTATAAAAATAGCCAATATCCTTTCAAAAGTAATAGTGATATATCCAATATCCTGCCAGAATATTCTAGACGAATTCCAACCGGATATACATAAGTTAGCATCAAGTTAAACCGGTCTGTAAACACGTTTCCCGATGCTTTATATCCAGGATTCAAAATATTTATATCCCCTAGGGTTCGAAATTAGTTTCGCAGTGTGTCCCTGATTTTGGGGGTCGACGGGATTTAAGCGACCCCTATTATAAACAAGTTCTTGTTTTAAACTTTTATGGTACAGTATAAATTGTGTTATGTGTACATACTTGTTATAAGAGTGATGAATTAATAGAAGGTATTATAAATGAAAGATCTTGAATGCCTGCTAACTATTTGAAATCTATAGCGGCGTGTTATTCCAAGTAGTGGATGCCCTGACTGATGTTGACAAGTTTACTCTCTCAACCACAAGTTTTCCAATTGTTAATCATTTCGCAGAAACATTAAATAAAAGAATAGTAATTTTAGAGTAATTTTGCAATGGGGAGCTGACTTATTTGTTCATTGTGGAAAAAGGGTCACTTTTCAAAAATAAATAGGGAATCTAAGCTTATATATATATATATATATATATATATATATATATGTGTGTGTGTGTGTCGTTATAGCCCGGTGGAGTAAATAATGTAGTCAAGATTTCTAAGAAAGTCCTCGAGCTTAGTTACAGTATACAGGCAGGATGATTTGTTAGATGTTGTTACAAAATTAAAGGATGTTACATAAATAATCTCTAAACACAGCATCAGGTATGTTACAAAGCTAAGATTGAATAGATAGACCTTAGGAGAAACGTGACTTTTTTTTTTTCAGAGTCGATGTATATAAAGATAATAGAGGAATTACGCATGAATGTAAAGTTTTGTTAAGGGCACTAAATACCATAGTACATAAAAGTTCAATTTGTGTGTATGTGTTCATTCCATTGTTTACGCTATAAACTTCCGGTACAGTAATAATAGAACAGAGAGTTTGTTATTTGACAATAACCCGATATTTTACAATGTACGGATGAAGCTCACAAAGTTATTGGAAAATCGATTAAACTTTCCTCTAACTCCGCAAAGGCTACTGCTATTGCTACATTTATTAATACTTATAGAACGTGATTAAACACATGTAAACACCGATAGTTAAATATTTATAGAAAAACTTATTTCAAATTATCAATCTGTATAAATGATTAGGTATAGATGTAAAAGGTTTAAAGCATGGAGGCATAGACCGCGGCCCGCCGGTCGAATACTGGTGGCCCGCCGATAGCAAAAATAATACTCTCGTACATTCGAAAAATATTGAATTCTATTTCAGAATAAAACCAAAAAAATGTTATTGCCTATACATCTAGCGGCCGGCCCGCCATCAGTTCATGATTTTGCCCGAGTGGCCCCTAGTCTTAATAAGTCTGTGCAACCATGCTTTAAAGGTTCATCCCTGCATAGGTCATAAATCAATGGTTTCACAAATAACGTATATCGTTATTTGTGAAACCATTGATAATATAATAAGAAAGAAAAGGTTTTAAAATTTTGATTACTACATATTAAAATGATTTATCGTTTCCTATCTGTCTCCGCACACTTTATACTGCAAGAAATAACGACACATCACAAAAACGTTTCAATATGATCACTTTTTACAAAACGATTGGAAATAGGTGCAACAGTTTTAAATCTTTTTACTGACGTTGAGATATACATTCATGTCGATCATCCCGTATAAACATTATCTTAAAACTTATAAAGTTAGTTTTTAATCAGTCTTAATTAAAAGGTACTGTTGCGTAAGATCAAAGATGTCGAGTTCGATTGGAATAGTGTACCGATACCGCTGTACCGCGCCTTAGATAAGTACAACGAAGTGGCGAACAAATCCCTCGCCCCTTAGTACCGCGAGCATACGTATAGCGCAGCACAGCTGTTACGGTAGCAATTTAGCAATAAAGGTTAATTAAATGCAGCGTGGGTAGATTCTTTAATGGACCTTCAATGGATGGAAAGATGGACCATTGGATACGGGCAGCACAAGGCAGGTTATCGAACAGATCTTTGGGGAGGCCTAGAACCTTGCAGTGGAAGTCTATTGGTCAAAAAGTAGAAGAAGTCAGTAACTAATCGGGCCCCTTCTACCTCCATATTCTTTTGTGGGGATATAAAGTAAAACGTAAAATATATTTTTATTTATATTTTTCTTATATATAATAAAATAGTTATTTTATGAATTCTTTGTGCAATTTATTTATTTAAATAGACATTTTCTATACGATTTTAATAAACTGTTATTTCTCGTTGTTTTTCTCAATTTATTTAAATTTAAAAGAATTGTTCTTTATTACATTTACTGCCTACTGCCTTAGCTTCCCATAAATACCTACTTTATCATAAATAATGATAAAATAATTTAAAAAATAACGGTTTTAATATGACGCACATTATAGAATTTTCTAGAAAGATAATAATCTTCCTGATTAAGATCCAATTAAAATAATATAGCGTTTTACTTACACAGCGAATGAAGGGTGATTCGTACGAAACCTTCAGGCCGTCTAAGGCTTCCTTTGAGTATCGACCTCCACTCCGGCCTGTGTTAATCTGATAAGAAAAATAAGTTACACTTTTCAAGGTGTGATGATGAAAATTGCATAAAAACGACAAGAAATAATTAAACGAAATGCCTTTTAAATCATTTGTAATGATCACTTATTGATGATGTGTTTGCTGACGTAACAAGTTACGTCATGTAAGATTGCCAAAAGTGCCCAGTTAGATAGGAGCTTATAATAACTTCCTTCAACTTACACTAACTTAGCTTCCAAAAATTTACAAATTACCAGACAATTATTTCTTGTGACCACTTTCACGACTGTCTTACAGTAGTTAAAACAAATCATACCCGAGCGTCAATTAAAAAATTATATTGATTTTTTTTTGAATAGTTTTGTTTTTATCTAATTATTTAAATAAGCGAGGTCATTGACATGACGTCATGTTTATATACAGGTTGATTGGTTACACGTCTAAAAGCTAAAGAGGGAGCATTTGTCAGCAAAAATTCTTGAAGCTTTTACACCTATTTACAATCACTCTGTATAAGTGATCATTCTGAAATATGTTACATTAATTATTTTTTTTGTTGAAATGTGACAGGCCAGTAACTTCAATTGGTAAAAATTATACAAGGACAGATAATAAACAATAATTAATTTTAATACGTAGTAATTCGATATTTGAAAACCATTTTACTTACTGTACTATCATTACGTTATTTATTATTTCTAAAACCAATACATTCACCCCTTTATATCTTTTACATCTATAATTAATTATCCTGTATCTAGATCTAATTACAGAGCAAGATTTCAGACATTAGATATCTTCCGATGCGCTCGTAACAACAATATGTTTATCGTTTCCTTTTTTAAATTTCTCTTATCAATGGCCAAGGAATACTTGAATAAAATAAAAATAAACCTTTACGAATTGAGGACAGAACGAAAATGTCGTGTTCGAAACCCATTAATCTCCAATTACGGCTTTTACCAAGTTTTTCTAACCGTATTCCTTGAAAAATAAATTTGTTATTTTTAATTTTGACCCAAAAGGAATCTATTATGTGAAGTACTTTTTTTTACTGTAGAGCTTTTGCGGCGCTGGGTTTTAAATTTTATCCTTATCGTACCAAATAAGTGTTTTGCAACATTTTGAAATACAAAATTTTGTTCTGCGACATAATATTACAGATAATAGTCTGATCATAGACCAATTTTTTTATTATTACTTCCGGCACATTCAACTAAGACAAAATAAATTTATGATGATTATATCATAAGTAAGTAATGTTTATCATCTTCATCATATCAACCGAGAGACGCCCATTGCAAGGATCATCACATTTACTACTAGCATTGTCTGCATCTAGCGACATCCTGTGGCCTTATGTCGTGGTTCCACTTGGTGGGCTTACTCACGGCTTTTCTACCGGCACGTCGTCGCCACTTGAGAACCTTTCGGCCTCAACAGTTGCTCTAGCGATGTGCCTCGCTCACTGCCACTTTAACCAAGTAATTATACGATTATTATTAATGATACTTGCTAATTTGTTTTAAACCAATCACCCACAAGCTTTTTTGTGTATCTCTGATATAGAATGCACTCTGTGTTTGGCACTAATCGGTGTAAAATAACTCCTGAAGATGCCCCGTGGAGGGGTGAAACACGTGTTGAGTGATTTGACGGTGGCAGTTGTGTAATTCGCATTGTTTGCCGCATACGCATTTATCAGCGGGCTGGCGGGCGGTGCACTTTGTTGCACGACTACCACTGCATGTGCGAAAGTGGCTAACTAAATATTGGTCCTTTTCTTACTTAGGATGATTCTATTAAATATTCACTATTATTACACTTTGGCGTTGTCATTTCAGCCCATAGACGTCTACTGCGACGTATAGGCCTCCCCAAAAAATACCTATTGGGGATATAGCATAATCACCACGCCTGACAGACAGGCTAATACTGTTTGGTATTCTAGTATCCTCTGGAAACTTGTTAGTGAGTAGTGGTAATCCTTTATATTTAATGCAGACTGTGTATTTTATAAAATAGTATCCCGTAAATCCAATTCACCAATTCACCTAAGATCGCAAGACTCAGTCCTGTACTGCTGTTACATAAAAATGCTGCTGTAGCAAATAAATAAATAAAATTTACAATATTCTTTCGGCCCAAAAAAACTAGTCACTATAGACAAACTTTGATATCACCATAAATAAAGTATGTCGACTTACCATTTATGTCGAAAAAAGTCCTTTATTTGTACTTTCACATAACACCAAGTTTCGACACCAGTCAAGCATGAAATTTAAATAATAAAATATTGTAGTATATATAGAACGTTACGTTATATACATGACTGAAAAACCCAAATAACTTTATAAGCGAGGCACAAATCACATCTATTTTTTAAATTTTAATTATATATATATATGATTTAATTTAAGAATTTTGTAAATTTTCTATATAATATTGTTTTAATTCATATTTTGAGTTTTTAAGGAGTAAGTGTATTTTAATAGTACTTCCATAGATATATTCTACGCACAAATAATGCGGAAGGTATGTATTTCTTGTCCTCTATGTATTCACCTGAATCATAAATTACTTTGTTCCGGTTTCTCTGTAAAGATGATATAATCACATGTAAGAATATTTTTATAAATTTTCGATGTCATTCAAACGTAAATCTTTCTTAACTTCTTATATTACAAAGTAAAATAATGTTTCTCTTATAAAGTCGACAAGGTAAATAACGTTTTATAAACACGTTATATATCTAAGTTCAACATAAGGGTGCTTATACATTAAAGCAATCGATGTTAGAGATACTTTAAAATTCATCATCACCGTCCATGGACATAAGCCTCGGCTATAAATTTCCAATAGGACTGGTTGGAAGTAGTAGTACTATATCCAGCGAATTCCAGGTCCACCGCGTGGACGTCCAACGCTGCGCTTACCGGATAGTGGGCTTGACTCCAGAACCTTAAGGCACCAGCGGCTATCTGTTCTGCAAACTACATACCCTGCTCACTGTTACTTCAACTTGCCAATTCGTTGAACTATGTCGGTTTCTTTCGTTCAGCTACGAATCTCATCATTGATAATTGCAATATATTATTATAATAATAGGAAAAATGTATCATAATATTGATCTAATGATATTAAGGTGAAAAAAGCCTAGACACTTTTAAGAAAATCGTTTTATCGTCTCCTTATTATTAAGTTTTTGGGAATGTGATACGGATTGAAATCTCCGGTTTGTTCTGATAACAATGTTTATTAATAATAATAGTCATAAGCATAAGTCGTCCTAATAGATGAAAAATGTGTGTAGTGTCAATGTCTGTAAATGACATATATAAGAAATGTCGGAATGACTATTTGGGATTTAATGGAATCAGGCGTTACCTTGCGGAAGTCCGTCCTAAGTAAGAAAAGGACCAATTTAGCCACCTCCGCACATGCAGTGGTAGTCGTGCAACAAAGTGCACCGCCCGCCAGCCTGCTGATAAATGCGTATGCGGCAAACAATGCGAATTACACAACTGCCACCGTTAAACCACTCAACACGTGTTTCACCCCTCCACGGGGCATCTTCAGGAGTTGTGTTACACCGATTAGTGCCACACACAGAGTCTGTGAGTCTGACTATATGGGAGTTATGTGTTTTGTATTGGCTATTATGTCGCCACAAGTTCATGGCAATGATTTTCCTTTGGTAAAAAGCCTTTGCAGCCAGAAACAATGTATGTTTCATATCAAAATTGTTTTTGTTAAAAATTTAAGCCAGTTAAATATTTTAGAACACGAATAATTTCACTGCAGTGAGTGCTCACCTTAAAGATGCCGAAGCACTCTTTTAATATTGTATTCATTCCAACGCAGCAAGACGGCACTTTCAGAGTGAACTCTTTTACAATTCATTGCGCGTTAACGCTAAAGGAATAAAAACGAAACTGAAATTGTATTTTTATACCACTTTCTGTTCTATTTAGCACGGGTTTTTATATATTTATGTGTTCAGTGTACCCGATATGTACGGTTAAAGTAGAGAAAAATTGTGAAATAGATTTTCTGAGATATTTAGACTACGAGAGAAAATAAAATAACATGACTTGTGCTGCTGCCCAAGAAGTATTTACAGATTACACGGGTGCATTGTGAGCGTAAAATCTCTTTGAAGGCAGTGAAGCTAGCAGAACCCTTCGACTTGGGTCGCTACATGATACAATTTTAGTGGAGTGTGAGGCCATCGAGTCATAACATCGCTTCGTCAGAGGCTCCATGGAATGGCTAAGCTGAAAGGAGGGCTACCACGATGATACCTTGCCTTGGGCTGTCATTCCTCTATAATACCCGTTTTGCATTCCTCTCCCTACTTAATGGCGCCTGAGAGGGCCGAACTCGGACTTGATCGGTTGCTATAACCTGGTTCACATTACTAGCACTTTGGTAAGCGTTAGCGCTGGAACAATCTAGAATAATCAGGGGTTGGTTATCTCGTGATGTCTGAATACATATAAGTATTACATAGCAGAAGTAGCTACATATTAGTCCTTTGTAAGAAAAGGACCAATATTTAGCCACTTCCGCACATGCAGTGGTAGTCATCTGTAGTACTCATCTTCAGGAGTTATGTTACACCGATTAGTGCCAAACACAGAATTGAGCTTGAAGAATTGAAGATGCCCCGTGGAAGGGTGAAACACGTGTTGTGTGATTCGCATTGTTTGCCGCATCAGCGGGCTGGCGGGCGGTGCACTTTGTTGCATGACTACCACTGCATGTGCGGAAGTGGCTAAATATTGGTCCTTTCTTACGTAGGATGGACTTTTGCAAGGTAACGCCTGATTCCATTAAATATTAGTCCTTTTTTTTACTTAGGATGGACTTCCGCAAAGTAACTCCTAAATCTATTAGATATTTAAGATCAGCATGCGTAGCTGAACAGGCGCGTTCATCAAATTAACTAAATTATATCGGGCGGCAGCTCAAAACGTTTGGTTTAACCAACAATGCAAGCGGTTAAATGTAGTTCCAGATTATATTAATATCCGTTCCAACACGGTCAGCCATGCGGCTGGCTCAGAAGGTCTGGTTAGAGGCGGAATCTCGCCGGTGGTTTAAGATTAGAGATAATTTAAAATTACATTTAAAAAAAAATGCATGTACGGAAGTGGCTAAATATTGGTCCTTTTCTAACTTTAATACATTTGAGAGTGTATCGAAAAGAAAATTATATTTTAATTAGCATTTATTTTTGTGATTACAGCTGACATCAGTGATTCTATATATTCTACTTCATCTTTTCAGCTGATGGACGCCCACTGCAAGGCAACTAAAATTACATTTGAAAGTGTTACATACCGAGTTAGTTTTCAATTTACACTATGTAGAATTTGACCTTTTAGACTACAAGGAAAGAGATTTCGCTTCACAGGCAGCGCATGATAAGTACATAGTTCAGTCACATAAGTTACGTAGGTTAATATGAAAGTATATAGCGGAAGTAGCTATATATTAGTCTTTTCTTACTTAACCTGTGATGCACGATTCGAACTTGATTCCGGCGAGGCCTCGTGGATTTTAAACTGTGTACGGATGTTTTGAATCTGTGCATCTTGTCTGATGAAAAGGAGATTGGTGAATTATTTGGAGTGATTCCGAGGCACACACTCCAAAAGGCAGTTTATATAATGCCCATATTCTAGCAACTTTTCGTAGATGATCCCAGCTTTGCGTTCACCACAACATCATTACCAATCGCCCTCTTGGATCTTATTTGTATGGAGTCCAAAGCTAGGAACTGCTACAGTCACACATGACCGGAATTAAAACTTATTTGGTACATAGAAATATCTACTAATTTGAAAAACTCGAGTCTTACGTATTAAAAATTTGCTTTTGCTTCTGGTATTTACACTGCATAAATCACACTCTAGGTACTTTATATCAACTATCTTTTTATTAATTTTTTCTACATTCAAAAGAATACGACTGCGGCACTTATGTACATATGTGCCCGCAAGAGAGCACTTTAGTTTTTCAGCAATAAAACGAACTCTCTCAAGCGTCTGCGTAATAAACACATTCGTAATGTTCGGGGAATTTATATTTCATACGTGATATTATTATTAACATTTTTAATATGAATCGATTCAAAGTCAACGTAACCTAAAAAGGCAAAGCTTATCAATCGAAACTTTCCGCGAACTCTTTTATTGAATAGTACATTACAAAAATATTTTTACTATTTTGCTGGAATCTAACTTGTTCTGACTAAACCATCTATAACAATTGTTTGTTGTGAAAACAACTGAACCAAACATGCCACCCTCAAGAATATCTGGAAGAGCGGGGGGATGTACCCTAATCGCCATGCTTTGCAGACAGGATGGCGATCGCAGTGTGATGTTATGGTATCCAGGACACATTTTCTGAAAACTTATTAGTAAGCCGCGGCAATCCTGTATAATTAATGCGCAAAATGTGAATTACTCATTATTGTATCTCAAGAATCGAACCCGCGACCTGCTTTCACAAATCTCAGTCCTGTACCACTCGGATACCGCTGTATCTACTGGTATAGTAATATAACCTTTATTATTTATTTGGTAAGATAAGATAAAGATAAAATACGTTATTTCAACGTAGGAACTTTTGACAGAACTCTTATTGATCAACTAACTAATAATTTATTTTTTTAATTTATTTTATTATTGACTCTTCTCTGCTTCACAAGGTGTCATAGTTGTGGATAAGAAGCAGGAAGAAACTCCACAACAAGAAGCTACAAAGGTATTCATAGGTTGACTGTTGTTGACTACAGTAGTTATAGAAACATAGTTGCAAAATACATAGGAAGAAGAATTAAAAATAAAATAATATTCACATGGGTGTACAACTGTTTTTATGAGTGAGGGCGCGCGTGTGTGTGTGTGTGTGTGTGTATAAATATTTATTTGTGTGAAGTTAGATAGAAGATAGATCATACTGTGTTAAGATATCCTCGGGACCTTACATTATTTATGTCAGTGTATTAATAGGTCGATATATTCATAGATCGTTTAGACTATCGAAACGGTTTGCCTGGGCTTACGTACCCCGGGGCGCGGGATGTTATTCGATACGTATTTAACATTTCGATTCGAGGGTGCAGTACTACGGCCCGATGGAGTGGTATTATTGGAACTTAGACGAAACAATGTTGTAGGCAACTGTGTATAGTATTAAACACATGTACAACATCATTTTTCGGTGTTATATGTATTCATGTAGGTGTCCTATTCTTTTTGTCTTCTTGAGTTTTCTATATACATAATACGCAAAGCTGATAATTTTCTTGTAAGGATTAACGACTAACGCTTGGAAAAATTCCAACTGCTGGTGCATGGTTTCGGTTGAAGTTGATGCTGTTAGGATGTTAGATGCCAAGGGGTTTTATAACTTCATCGGAACTGAGTTCACGGAGCAGAAGGGTCTGTGGACTTAAAAATAAAACAGAAATTGGACAGACGAATTCCAGTTGACATTCGTACGTTGTAAATCGCTCTACCTGAGTAGAACTGTGTAGTGTTGATGTTCTCTATGCGGCTTAGGACGGCAGCGTGGACTAAAGGCTCCTCTGGTATTACCATTATAATCGTTCTATGTATAAACTTACACATTGTTAGCTCAAAGTGTTAGCTGTGCGATTAAGACAAGGTACCGTGGATAATAGTCCATATAAAACACTTGGAATTATTAATGATACGAAATTTTTAAAAAGAAGTCTTATTTGTGGAGAAAATTTTAAATGATATTTGTAATAAAGCTTGGAACTGAATTGTTCTGCTACTTTAAAAACCCGTCTGAGTTTAACGTGGGCTCTTTTTTTCTCTTTCCTTTCGTATTCTCCTGCCATGTACAAGCAGG
The DNA here is from genome assembly GCF_028537555.1 of Battus philenor. Lineage (NCBI taxonomy): Eukaryota > Metazoa > Arthropoda > Insecta > Lepidoptera > Papilionidae > Battus > Battus philenor. Next base: position 13,590,711 of record NW_027181673.1, on the reverse strand, counting down.
AAAATTACAGTAAAATTTTCACAACTTTTTTTGTTATTTCCTCGCTCTTTCATACTTCTTAAGATTTCGTTTATTTGTTGCCCTTCTCATTCTCTTACAGAAGTTGTTACCTAGCATACATCGCGTCTCTTTCTTCGCCTATCCTCCAGAATACCGTAACAAATCAAAATTTTAAATTTTATTCTTCTATCTATTAATTTATAATCCTTTGCTATTATACATTTCTGTATCAAAAAAAAATATTTTGTTTTTTTTTACAGTGTATTCGCAATATTTATCTCTCTTCTGTGCGTTTTAGTTAGATCAGACGGTATTTGTAACCCTTGTAGGTTTATTTGAAGGGAATAGTCATATTATTAAATATATAATCGTCGAACCCCATGAACCTTTTTACTACCTTCGCCTAAATCGACCTCAGTTTATCATAATGAATGTATCATATATTTTCATATAATCCTTTGTTTAAGTATAAGCAATGGCGACTGTTTTTAATATTTCGATATAAATCGAATAGGCTATTTTTATATTTATTTTTCCAATTAACTCTAAACAACTTATCACCGAGCTCTCCACAATGTGTAACGTTTGGCTTAAGTTCTTTTGGCCGCATCGCAGTATAATTACTAAGACAAAGTACTGGCTGTAAGGAATGTCGGTGATAAAAGACCACATGTACGATCACCTACCAGCTATTCAGTCTTGCCAGAGCGATGGTAGCCCAGCGGTAGAGTACTTTCACTTGCGATCGTAAGTCGAATGTTCGGTTTTCATGATGCAACCTTTTATAATTCACTATTTATAGTGGTAGTCGTGCAACAAAGTGCACCGCCCGCCAGCCCGCTGATAAATGCGTATGCGGCAAACAATGCGAATTACACAACTGCCATCGTCAAATCACTCAACACGTGTTTCACCCCTCCACGGGGCATCTTCAGGAGTTATGTCACACCGATTAGTGCAAACAACATCCTTTTCTTACTTAGGATGGACTTCCGCAAGGTAACGCCCGATTCTATTATATATTTATGTATAATTACATAGAATTACGAATGCTCACTAATAAATTTCCAGGTGATGGGCAACAACTGCAGGTAATAACTCGCCTGCCAACCGTATTGATTATGATATATCCCTCCCATCAGATAATTTTGAATGAAGCTTATGCCTTACAGTGGGCGTCTATGGGCTGAAACGACGACGACTGCTACCTTCAAAAAAACAAAGGATAAGTTGGTATAGAAATAACTTGTCATCAATTACGTCAAAGCATTTCAAGACGAACACTATCTTAAAAAATGAAGAAACAAGAAGAATTTTTCCGCTTTCTCAAAAAGTTGCTACACGTCTAGTCGTGTTTCAAATTCAACAGCACGTGCGTATTGATTGAAACCACCCGACCGGTTTTCATAGGGCTTCGGTTTACATGGCTATATATAGACGTATCGATTTTATTTACATTTCTATTTAACAGCATTTTGTTTTATAACTCTGCATCAATGCTAAGTGCTATTTATTATATATTATATTTATTATTATCTGTAGAATAAGAAAACCCGATAGTTCCTGTTGACTAGGCACGCAAACGAAAAAGTTCACTATATATAGTTAATATATATATATAAATATAGTATATAAGTATATATATATGTAGATATATATATAAATATATTATATAAATATATATATATATATATATATATATATAAATACTTAAATACGTAGAAACTACTAAAAAAACAATAAATTACTAAATACCACTGTAAAGTAAATATTTTTTTGATTTACGAGCCTCTTTTTTACACGGTGGTTATGTTACTTAGAAAAGCGTGCAAAAATCGTATAAAAATGCATGCGGCTTGTGGTAAATTTGGGAAAATTTTCAACAACTTTAAAAATTTTGTAAGATGACTAAACTCTTTTTTTCCTAAAGGAAAACGTGTATGATAAGTATTAATGAAATTAAATAAGTATTTATAAATAAAAAAAATTAGTTCACAGTGAAAATTCAATCCATAAATACAAAATATAAAAAAGTTTATTTATTCTTATTGGCGAACGTAAAAAGAGTTTTAGGTGTTGTTTTAATAAAGACCTGGGATGTGCACTAATATTAAATTGCAATTTTATATATAATTCATTTTGTTAATAAAGACTACGACTTTAAATTAGTGAATTTTATGAATAAATACAAAACATAACTTTTTGCCTTCAGACCATACAAGAATTGATACAAGTAGCCTTGAGATATTGATTCTAGTGTTTACAATAAAAGTACCGATTCGTTTCAACTACAGCAAATAGCTGGAGGATACAAAACATGCGTCAAACAAGGGGATAACCCCGCAAACAAAGGGGTGCTCGAATTTAAAGCTCCAAGTTTATTAAAAATTTAATCGATAACCATTTGTTTCCCTAAATTGACTTTACTATATATAACTAAATATTCCTTGTTAACATGGGAACTTAAAAGATAACGAAATTGAACGTGTGATATAATATCTAGTAACTTTTATTCTACTAATACATTTCAATAATTCAGGGACCAAGAGATGGTACAAGCGGCGTAGGTTGGCTTTTCAACAAGTGGTTCGACAATATAGTTACGGTTGCAGAAACTCGCTGAATGCGTCCAGTCATCGTGGCGATTTCAGGGGAGGCTTAAGGCTTGCTTGAATATATTTTAGTTATTCTCCTTGATCATTTCAGCCGTATGACGTCCACTGTTGAACTTAGCCCTCTCCCATAGATTTTTATAAGGATCGGTTGCATGTGATCCAGCATCCAGCTACTTCCGCAACCTTAACGAGGTCATCCTTGTACTTTGTAAATCGACGTCCTGGTTTATTAATTACCGTTTGAAAATTAATTTTCTATTATTTAAGTTTTTATTTCGGTAGATTTTACTTTCAATGGTCATCGGCGACGGCCTCGTAGCCTCGTAGAGGGCTCGTAGCTCCAGTGGTGCTACGAATAAAATTATATTTTAAGTATACATATAATTTTATATATAACACGCATGAATAGTCTATAAATAACTTAATACATTATTTTTTTTCCGAATTTTAGATATTTATTTCCATTCATCATTCTCTGATCGATACTTGTGCTACAACTTTTTTACATTTTTTTGGACCAAATATTTACAAGATTTTAATGATTTAATTAATTTTAAACATTATTCATTAAAATTATTATAAATTTTATTTTATATTAAAATAAGTCGTAAATTATTTTAAATAATTTATTTTAATATTAAAAATGACTAAAATATTTACATTTTATTAATAATTGCGTACGCATTTGTAATATGTAAAACTAAAAATAGTTCAAATGTGATTGTCAGGCTAAAAATGTGTAGTAATGAACTGTAATAATTTTTGTTTATGAAAAAAAACTAGACTAGAAACACTTCACAATATATACGATATCGCACGTGTATGAAAACTACTAATGAAAACCTATTTTCATCAAAAATAATTATATTCCTATGTACCGCAAAACGATCGCATATTTTTTATTTTCATTTATTTTTAGTGTTATCAATTTTAAAAATATAAATTCATTACTTATGTACAACATGTTAATTATACTTATCTTTAATAAATACTACAATCAAATTTAAAAAATTGATTTTTAAGTGAAATTAAAAATCAAATTTCATTTAAAAGATCAACTGTTTCTGGCCGGCACTTCTGAACAGATTATCAATCCAAACCGGTGGTAGCTTACTTATAATGTTAAAATAATAGATAGTTCAAGCGTAGATATATATCTGCTTGTATAAAGACATTTTAATTTGAAATCAATTTGCGCTTTTGATGATATTTTTCGACTTAAAATAAAGAAGATTTCCAACGCACCCCAATTTGAGAAAAGCCCACGACAAACCCAGGCTTTCAGATCACGCAGCACTATAGAGGAATAGTACAATAAACCTCCCAATCCGAAACTATGCAAAGTGTTCTCCCAACGTTTACTCCAAATGGTTGTCAACAAACATAAGTCTGACTATGTTTAACTTTACGCTAAACTTCTTGATTTAATTACATAAAGTACAGACAATAACAAGAGACAAGGCGGAGTTAATTCGATTTTTATAAACCATCATTAACAATTATGTCAACTCTTGAAGACTAATTAAACATAAGAAAATTAATTTTCAACCTACAAGACTGTTTAGACACTTGAATAATTATAAACGTCGTATCTTTGTGGCATTTCACACAACATTTTAAACTATTACATAAATGTCTATTTACTATTTATTTGTAGCCGTCGTTTCAACCCATAGACTCCTACTGCAATGGATAGGCAACTTCCAAGGTTGTTATAGTTTACGCGGCTATTATAGTACAACCCCACATGGGTTGTACTATAATCGCCGCGCTTGGCAGGCGGGTTGGCGATCGCAGTGTAGTATTATGGTCACAGAGAACGCTGCTGCCCATCCTCTAGAAGCTTGTTTGTGAGCAGTGGCTATATAATTAATACACAAAATGTGAATTATATAAAGTTTGTATCTTCGAGAATCGAACCTACGACTTTCGGTTGGGAAACCTCTGTTGAATTTAGTATTTACTACAAAATATAGCACCATGTATTGCATATTGTACATTGCATAATCGGCAACTTTCTTGATTGACTTGGCCAAACACCAGTGTTTATTGCATCGTAAAACAAATAAATAAATAACTCAAGAAATAATCATAGTAGTGTTTTTAAAAAGTGCGATAAGTATTGTCGACATCACAAATATAACTTCGGTGATTAAACACAATTTCAATATAATTACGAGAAAATTCATCAAAACCGTGCCGTGTTGAATTTTCTCTTGACTAATAGCGTATCGTCTTAAGAAATCGACTAAACAAAAAATGTATTATACTACTTTTAACGGAGAAGGTACATAGGTATGTAAATAAATAAGACTAAAGCTTATCGTCCACGATTTTTCTCGTCCACGTGATGGGACTCCTGCCCACGTCACGTTTACTGGCTCGTGTTCGCTATTTAAGAACCTTTCAGCCCTCACTGCCATCCGTTCCACGAGCGATGCGTTCATGACGGTTCTTCTGATTCGATCTCGCAATAACTTTACATTTCGAAATTTTTCCGTTTCTTCTTCCTATAGGAACTTTTTGAATGACTTAAGAAAAATAGCTAAATTTGAGAAGCCGTTTTCGCGTTTTACGCTTTTCGATTCATCTTTATTCATATGTATGAACTATGTGAATAGTTGTCGTTTAAACTTATAGTACAAACGTAATTGTAGATAGCTATAAACATGAAAATGTATGTTTCCTCTTCAAAATTTCAATAAATCGTTTAGCACAAAGTATATATTCATAATTTTAGATCTGCCACTGCAGAAATTTAAAACCAATATTAGAGATATATTATTGAGAAAAGTATATTGTTCTATCCAAGAATACTATACTGTTGTTAATGCGTGGAATTAAATGTCGATGTTCACTCGGGAAGCTAATTATTATTACTTTTTCTAAACTTATATATGTAAAGAGTCACTGTTGTTTCCTCTGGACTCTTCTCAACAGAACCACCTTCCGAGCCTGTCATAGCTTCCTGTAGGAACAACAACGTCGACATTTTATGTTGATTATTGGTCTAATCCGATAATTTTTTTACTGCATTTGTAACAAGATGTGCTTGTTAAAATTTTTCCCTTAGCTACGACAAGTCTTCTCTCTTGCTTAATAGCGTGTGACGTCACAGCGCGTCAATTAACCTCAATGCGCGTGCGCATGTTCACGTGTGTGCGTGCCCGTGAGTCACACGTCACGAACGCGAGATACTCTCATTGTTTATCGATAGCGGCCGATCGCTTCGCTCCATTGTCTCGACTATTATTATGTTATGCCAAAACAATACATGCATTTCATAATTGGTACATTCAAATTATGATATGTACATGCATTCGTAAGCCGTTTTACTTGCACCTCTGAAATCCTGTGAAAGAAAAAGTAATTTTATGTAACAGACGACACGCGCTGGAATATTCATACAATCTATTTATACTGAGTGATTTGTTATAGGTGTAAAAACTATAAAGGTGTGAATATATAGGTCATTGGTCAGCGAAAAGCCTTAAATCTTTTACACCTATATCCAAACATTTGATATTGCCTTATGTAGTTACGCAGCCTTCGTACACCATTCAATCGTTTCATGAAGCCTTCCATGTTATATGTAGAAGAAAAAAAACTATCGCAGACAAAGTATGTCACTTTTTTTTTAAGTTTTGCATTGACGTAACGTACTTTGTACGTACGAGAGATATATTCCAGACAAAAGGAATTGCTTCTCAAATGCTATTGACCTGTCAAAATGAATGACCAAATTTCTAATTTGTTTGTTGTTACCTATGGCCTCTCCAATAGATTTTCAGTAAGACAAATTGAACGAGGCCTCCGTCCAGCACTGCTTAGCACGCTTCGCTTCCGTTCAGTGATCTCCGCTTCAGAACCTTAAGCCTGCAGCAATCTGATCTGCGCGCTGTGTGCTGCCGACTACAATAACATTTTGCTATGTCATTGGGTTTCTCGGAAACGTATTTCGTCAATGGAACTTCTCATTTCTGATTCGATCTCGCAGCGAAACTCTGAGCATAGCTCTGTTCATTCTCTCTCTCTCTCTCTCTCTCTCTCTCTGTCTGTCTGTCTGTCTCTCTCACACACACTCTCTCTGGGTGACTTTCAGTTTTTCCATAAGGCCCATCATAAGCGACCACATCTCAAATGCATATGTCATCACTGTCAACTCATATTAGTCAAAAGCCCTCGTTTTCAGGTGCTGTGGTATTTTGGACTAGAAGATGTTTCGGAGTTTCGCCTAAAATCCAGTGAAAATATGATTGCGAAAGGACAAACATTGTTAGTCATACAACAATAAAACGACTTTTATTTCTGTATTTCCATGTAATCTATGAATCAAAAATGGCCGTGAAACGTACGAGGTGTGACTATCGATAGTTATTGATTATTTAATCCGACGTGTAACGGTCAAATGGAATTTTTTTAATGGTCCCCTATAAAAATAACCATTACTGCTATTGTTAAAAGCTATGTGTACTCGGAATATAGCACAGCTTACGTGTAACGAAGCTAAGTAAAATCAAACTAGAATTAACAGCAGCGAATTAATAACGCTAATTTATATAATAACTAACTAACTGCTATTTACGGATAATTATTTTAATCGTATATATTAAAATTAAATTTAAATTTTAGGATTCCGGAAATTCAAAATAGACTACCGGAAATTCAAAGGTAACCCAAGGATAAATGACAAATGATTAGTTATTAAATCGATTAAATATTCTCCTAAGAGGTTTACATGAAAGTTGTTTCAATTGAAAGTCCAACAGATTTTATTTTGAAAGATTTGGAACCATAATTTAAGGTTTTATTTAAATTATATAAAATCATGTATAAATTTGTATTTGAATTAAGATTTTTGATCGTTTTTCTATTCGTAAGTTAATATATATAATATATATCTTTCATACTTTGCTGTACAATTACAAAAAATCACTTCGCCAATTCTAATCAGTTATGCATATAAAAATGAATCAATATTTCAACTTGGTCAGGTTTCATACATCTTCTTTTAAAAGTATCTTCATACGAAAGGGAAGAAAAGGTAAGAGGGTGCTCATGGATAAATTATAATTTCAAATACAACATTCATTTTTCAGTATCTATAAATAAATAGTATAATTTTGTCTACGGCACTAAATACAAATTTTTCCTCATCCTGATATATCGTTTACTTGTCATATATCAAAATATGAACTTTAAAGCGATGGATTTCATATCCTTTTAAATAAACATACAATTAAATATCTTTATATTTTAACTGTTACTTAATGTTTTAATTTTGGATCCTGTTTATGATTTTGACTATGATATAAAATTATATGTAACAATTTTTGAAACAAGTCATGAATTATCTTTATTTAAAGTCAAATTTCTATTTTGACTTTTAAATTTTGGTTCCGTGAATTTTCGTGATTTTGAAATATAATAAGTTTTGTATGAATTATTAATAATCTTATTATTACTTGTGGATTACTTTTATTAAATGTGTCCGGAACTACTTACCATAATGGTACAATTACGCACGTAATAGCAAATTAAATTTCGAATTTTTTTTTGACCCATAATTTTTGACCTTATATATTTTTCTAATATTGGAGTCTAACTACTAATTTACTATGTTAAAGATTTGAAAACTATACGATTAAACTGCTCGCAAGGTCAATTCTTAAAACTCTTATTAGCATTTCTTAATTTAGTTTTACAGATCAACTCATTTAAAATTTATAATAAATTTATACTTAAACACATTAAAGCAATGTTTTCAGAGAGGCAACTTGATGGCAATTCGAAAGTGTACTCGACACGACTTTTACCCCTTCGCTTTTTTATTAAAACTATGTATTACATAGAGAGGCGTAATAATTTTAGAAAAGTGGGGCATGGCACAAAAAGTGTAGGAAAATACTTCATTTAAATAAAATGGCAATTTTTTCTTCAGAAAATTATCAGCATTTGTAGATTAACATTTTTAACTCCTCTAAGTATTTATGATAAATGTATATTTAGTTCATAATTATAAATAAAAGGCCGATCGTATTTTTATTTTGATTCTTGTGTAAATTTGAGAAAATTTCTATATATTTTTTATTTTATTTATCCCACAGTAATATACTATCTGTAATAATGCCGAGTTATCTTTGCTCAAGAACTCTCTTTTATTCTTCTCCTATGCTGTAATGTCAAATTACTCTAAGCGTTGTCTGTTTCTGCTTTGAACAATGTTGTATCATTTAGTGGTGAAGTCCCTCGACTTTACACATTCATAGTCATCATCATTGATGCTGGTTTCAATCGGTCTTCTTAAAAATCTGGAATCCCACCATCCCCTCCAGATTTCCAAGAAGACCGATTGGAAGCAGCCAGCAGCCATCATCCAGTGTCATCCGATGAATGACAAGATCGCCTGTCCAACTGGTGAACGATCTAAGCTACCTTTGCCAGTTCGTCATTTTCACTCCAGAATTTTCAGGCTCCAAGAGCCATCAGTTCTGGGCGTTATATGGCCTGCCCACTGCTATTTCGACTTGCTGATCCACTGGGCTCTGTACTTTCGTTCGTCTACTGATTCGATCTCGTAGCAAAATACCAATCAAAACCTGCTAAGTAACTGTAAGCTTGCAAATCAAGCCTCGAATAAGCTACCACGCTTCACTTTATTAAGGCTCTGAAGTATTCTGGATGAAAATATGTTTTGGTAGTTTCTTGAACGCTGCTTACCCGGTTAGAATTCTACAATTGGCCTCTCTCTCGAAGTTCAAGATATATAGGTATATATAGATATATAGGTAAGTGATCTGGTTTGCATTTTTTACCTTACGATCGCAAAATTTATTTATTCAGTTTTTTATGTACATCATAATTAATATTATAAATTTATATCTATGTACACCTATCCCTCGATTTACACGGTACTTGTTTTACACGTTTTCGCTTTTACACGGTTTTCCAAAAAAGTTTTTTTTTTATTTTAATAACCGATTTTATTACCATCTCTCATATTGTAAATATTTCTGCTTAATACATCGAATCGGCACAAATAACTTCGAGTGATGAAAGTAAATTCGAACCTTCCAATCCGAAAAAAATAATGAGAGTAATTTCTTTTTTGTTCTTCTGTTGTGTTGTATTGTAATTCAATAAAAAAAAAACAGTTTTTTCGTAATATATTAAATATTTTAACTTGTCAATTCATTTTATTTTTATTTCTGTGTACACCTAAAATTATTGAAAAAAATCACAACTGTTAAATAGCAAAATCATGCATTTTCTGTAAGTTTTTCGATTTAAACGGTTTTGACTTGAAAATTTTTAATTTTCGATTTACACGATTTTCTCAGGAACGTATCTACCGTGTAAATCGGGGGATAGGTGTATTCAAATTCTTAATAAAGCTTTAATCCTAAAATTACGTTAGGAATGTGACCAGTTTTTAATGATAATGTAACACGAAATTTTAATTTAACTTAGTCTTATTAAATTAGGTCACATTTAGAAATATTTGTGTACAGAATACAGTTTCAAAGTTAAAACAAGTTAACGACGTTACTCTGTTTGTTCAACTGCACTAATTGTGTGCAAATAAATCTAGATAATTAAATAAATACTATAAAGTTGTTTGTTCGTCGTTTGAAGGAATATCATGTGACGGTACGTGTTTATCACACAAAAGTCAAATGCAAGTCCGTACCCATTAAGGAAACAAATACAAAGACAGCTCATGTAAATAGAGAACTTCATAATTAAGATAATAATACTAATTGTTGTTTTATTTTTTTGAAATACGAATTCCAAATATATTTAGTAAAGGCATTTACAAGTATTTTTAACATTATAAAAAGGTCAGTGTAGTCAGTCAGACCGACTCGGATTGCTGAGAAGAACCGGACAGAAATTCAACAGCATGAAACAGAGTGAAATTTAACAATATTTGATGTAAACATCAATTTCGTCCTGCTAATGAGTGAACAAAATAAGTTTCACGCATTTATATCTACTTAACCGACTTTTTTTTTATGACCCCCGCTATTGGGAGCCTCTCGTACCCCTATCTTGTGGTGGGACAAGGTCTTTTTTGGGCAATTTATTTTTTTCACTTAGCTTTTTTTTTATTTCCGTTCTCTGCCTCCATTCTTCACATGATCTTTCATTCCATTCTTTTATACCACATTTCTTCTTTCTTATCCTTTTGCTCTGTTCGTCTATCATTCTTCCCTTTTTCTTTTTACATTTTTTGATTTATATTTTTATTATACATTTTTTTACACATTTTTACTTATTCTATAATTATTTCTATCACAGTTTTGTTTCTATTTACGTTTTTAATCTATTTATCTTTTTATACTCTGTTTGTTTTATTTCTTTCTATCGCCCTTTTGGCGATCTCTTTACAAAGGGATATAAACCCCTGTTTGTCATCGCCGCCTATCAGGGAGGCTATTGTCTCCTCCCTGATTTCAACGCCAGGCCGGCACTCGAAGCCGTGCCGGAGTCCCCCGAATGCGGGACACCGGGCCACAAGGTGGATCTACTTAACCGACTTAAAACTCTAGATTTTTGAAAACTTAAAAGTGAAAGGTCTAATATAGTGTTTTTTAACGTGGTCCCACGTCCCACAGCCGGGCAATTCAAAAGAATTTAACCCTTTAACTTTAACATAAAAATTAAGTATGTTACATAGGCCCCTAAAGAATTTTAGAAAAACTAAGATGGGTCATGACACCAAAAATGTTGGAAAATCCTGTGTATGATATGTTGTGGAACTTTAATATGCGTATACAAAGACTCGTAATCTGTATATTAACTTATTTCTAACAAAATAAATCTAATCTTTAACTTAATCTAGATACTGACTATTTTTTTTTGAGTACTATTTTGAGTGTATTTTTAATATTAAAATAAGATTATATTTTGTACTAGCTTATTTGTATCTGACTTCTGTATTTAAATTTTATTTAATTATTATTAAATTAAAGTTAGGTGAAAACATTCAATAAAAAAATTAACATGTTTTTAATATATATATATATATATATATATATTAAAAACATGTGATCTGCTAGTAAAACAACAGATGATTATAGACCTAAGGTTACATTATTTGCCTTTATATGCAAAAAAGTGTTGTTTTAATTATATGAAGCAAAAAAAAAATACTAACTTGTGTTTATCAGTTTTTTGAATGTCATTTCAATTTAGGAAATAGTTTATAATTAATTACCTTTATTACTCTAGGTTTTTATAATTATATGAACGGTATAATAAAAATGCATAATATTCCTTTAATATGGCGATCTCGGTTCTCGACGCCGCGACCTCGGATGAAGCGTTTCCGGGAAGTGGCGGCCATCTTGTGCGCCTGCGCAGCTACCAAAGCGTTCAGTTAACACGTATTTGTTATTGGATGACGCAACATGTTGATATCACTTCAGTGTCGGTTTACGTAAAGCGATGTTTGGCCTTATATCCACTGATAAATATACCGTATTCAATTACTTTAGTACAAAGACTAGACCGAATAGAGATTGATTTTTATATTACAACTTTAATAAATGATGTTATATAACATGAAAATAGTATTCATTATATATTCATTTATCTTTAGGTTATGTATTCAAATGTGAAATACTCTGTCATTATAATCTTCGAGTTATGTGGACTCAAATATTTAATATCTTATTCATCGTAAATGAGTTTAATCTCGTGTACAATTGCCACGTCTTGAATAACACTTGACGTCTAGAAGGAATATTTGAAGCTTTCTTTATAATAAGTAACTTACGTTTTGCTTACATATATAGTACACATAGTTATTACCAAAATTTTTCACCAAAAAAAATTAATTTCTAATTTCTTAATTGATTTATTCACACTCCTTACTTCGCCTGAAGGCGAGGTGAGGATAAAGCACACATGTATATATTTACATTCCAATTGTTTAATTTACGTTTTTCTTTTTTACTTTATTAAATTCTACATTACTATCACAATTTATTTTCTTAATACAGTTTTTCAAAATCAATTAGAATTTAAATATACACCCAATTAGAGAAATAACTTTGTTAGAATAACACACTTGTATTACATTAAAATAATTATACTTGTATCATACAAAAATTTTAAATATATCGATCAACAAACATACAAGAACCTAACCATGTTAAGTTTTAGTTAAGACTAGATTTAGTTAAATTTATATCAACGAGAACTAGGTTAGTAAAGAAAACATAGGACACAGTTTAATCTGTTAGTATGTTTTCTTCTCTGTTTCTATCACTAAAGATTTTATTTTCTGGAACATGCTGGAAAAAAATTTCTTTGAGTTGGTGAGAAATATATTAAAATTTTTCTACAAAGTTTGCCACTTCCCGGGACCCAAACCTTGATCCCAAGTCCTTGTCCACTAGGCTACCATTGCTCAACTTCATCATCATTACAACCACCAAACGACTGATATTTTGTTAGATATATAAATTAGTAATATCTCTATGTTTAATATAAATTTCAGTTAACGTTAGCGACAGCGCAATAAAGTTTTATTTCCCCGTACTGTTAATTACGCAACGTACCAGTAACATGAGAAACCTATTGTTACAATAAACCGAGTAAGTTTCTCACGAATATATTATATATCGTATTATAACATATATACGACCCCAAGAGCATTAATTACCACACAGGAATGCATTTCTTTCTTAATTTTATACTATGAATGTATTTATTTTACTAATTAGTTCATTTATGTCAGTCGAAAAATGCCCCACTGTAAGGTATATATCTATATAGTTACACATTTATATATACATATATAGCTACTTTCGCATGCGCATCAAGTGTGCGCATTTATCAGTGGGCTAACGGGCGGTGCACTTCATTGCACGACTACTGCTACATAGCGGAAGTAGCTATATATTAGTCCCTTTCTTACATAGGATGAACTTCCGCAAAGTAACGCCTGATTCTATAAAACAAGATCTTTATTCCCCTGTTGATATCCAATGATACCGTTTTATTAATAGCCATTTTGAAAACCCATGCGATCATACGTTCTTTATCACAATAAACGTAAACTACAAGATAATCACTTGAATTTTTCTGTCCTGGGTGCTACATGAATCTGTTTTAAATTAATTTTTACGTTCATAACTTAAATTTTATGGTAACAGATACGGCAAAATAAATATCATCATCATATCATCTGATAGACGCCCATTGTAAGGTATGGGCCTCCCCAAATCTTTGCCACGATGATAGGTCTTGCGCTGCAACCACAGACTTCAACAATGTAATTATGAAAATGTAAAAAGAAAAGAGGAATGAATGAAAGGTGATACAGAGTAAAAGGGAAAGACAGCAAAATTGTGGCATGAAAGAATAGACCGAAAGACAATGTGAAGTATGAAAGAAGAGAAAGTAAATAATAAAAAAATATGTGAATAATTAAATTTGCCCGTAAAGTCCCTGTCCCACAAAAGATAGGGGGTACGAGAGGCCCCCAATAGTGGGGGCCAAATAAAAAAAAACACAGACTTCACGAGAACTAAATTTTGTTGTCGATCCATTTAGTAACAAGCTTTCCCACGCCTCACATATTGGCTAATTTAACATACTCCTTTACTAATACGTTTTAATAAACTCAACAAAAGGTAATATTATCCGGGATATGTTTTTTTTATTTTATCTCCAAAATAGTTAAAAATAATAAATTTATTGCATAATATTTATGTAGTATAAATAGAATGGTTATTGTAAAATATAATTAATTTATATTACAGTAGTTACTTGATATATCTTACAGATATGAATTATTTAGCGAAACATCGCTACAATTCGCATTATCATACCATATTTCATGTATGAAAGTAATACATATTTAATGTGCGCGGAAAGTATTTCTCGGAACGGTACCAAGATTAACGTACCTTTTTACCGTGCCGTAATAACGTTTTTATTACGAGCTAAACAACGATTCAACTATAGATAGTAATTATTGATCTGTACACGTTAGCTGTGGGGAGATATACAACCTTTTTATTGGTATCATAAATCTGTTAATGGAGGTTCTGTTTTTTTATTTCAATGTGACTAATACATGTAATGCTCGGAGTTTCGTTGCGTGATTTGTAGATCGAAGAATTGTTCATATGAAGTGTTAGTAGGGGGACACATCGCTCGTGTGCAACTGCTCGTGGCAGTTGAGGCCGAAAGGCTCTCGAGTGGCGACCACTAGCCGTTGGAAGCAGCGTGGTAGCCCCCCCCCCCCACAGGGTAGACCGACAACATAGTAAAAGTCGCGGAAAGTCGCTTGATACGTGCAGCTCAGGACCTGTCATCGTGGCGACCTTTTGGCGGAGGTTTATGCATATCAGTGGGCGTCCATGGGCTGAAAAGATAAATAAAGTCTAATTATTGTTTTAAAATCCTTTGGTAGCTTTTGTGTAATTGAAATAAAATGTTCTAAATTTTATATCGACAAAAAAAATATGTAAAATACTTCAGAATCATCACTTTATATATTGATTAAGTGTGAAATAAATAATTTTTGTTCGGCAGTCGCAGCTATTTATAAATTTGAAGTCGTAAGTTATTCAAGTATCCTAAGTAAGTTACGTGCTACTGTGATCAAAAAGTAACTTAAAACCGACAAAGGCCACTTACAGAAATCTAATATTTGATGCTTGAAAATCGTCGTTGCCCATAATTAGAGAACTCTCTGATAGTGATGGAATATCATTTGACTGTGTAATATGTCATTATTCTTAATATCTCCCGAAAGATGAATACTGTATCAAAGTTAAGCAGTGTCAGAAAACTTTACGAATTGACTCACTCTTCGCACAATGTTTCGTTCGACCGCATCCCGTGAGTCAGCGTGTAACGTGACAAAATAACCCTTGCATCACGTTCGTTAGTAACGTCTTGTCTTGTTCCTTTTATGAATTACTAATTTTTTATTTTTATATTCAACAACGTGCTGATATAAAGATGTAACTTATCTCTCTCTGTGCGTAATCATTTGTCTGTTCCATTTTTAAAATACCACAGAACATATCAGATTGCTCAAAACTTCTTAGCAGTTTAACATTTTCTGTCCTAGAAGTACGTGTATCCACAAGTCCTCTTCACGTTCCGTACTGTCACAGCGCCTATAGCTCCAAAAGCTACTTCCCAAGAGTTATTTGTTTAGACAATGATTTAAAAAAAAACTTTTTTTTACACTAAGCTAAGCCTTTTACCTACTACCATTAAAAATGGGTTGTAAGCATAGCATTTTTAATTTATTTTTTTAATTTCAGGTTCTGTTATTATTTGCATATATAAATAACTATTTTATTATTAACTTGTAATATTTGTAGATAGTCCAAAAATGTTAACATTCAATTATTTCTATTTACTCATGTTATCTACTTGGGATTATATACAGTTATCACTTATGAATGCCTTGAGAAGAATACTAGAAGAGTCCGTTTTGATAGAAAGTAGAGTAGATATTAACAGCCGAAATGTTCTCGAGTGGCGCCCACGTCCCACTTGGTGGACAAACGATATAGTTAAGGTAAAGGAAAGTCGCTGAATGTGGGTAGCGCAAGACATCGTGTAGATCTGTTAAGAAGGACCATGCCTTGCAATGGGCATCTATCGGTCGAAAAGAAAAAGAGTAGATTTAAGTTCATATATAAGGGCGTCGTCGTTGTAGCCTATATATCGCCCACTGCAGGGAATAGACCACTCCAAAACATATCTATGGGGTCATATACCATAATCACCACGCTTGGCTGGTGGATTGCCGATCACAGACAGGTATTATGGTACACAAAGGACGCTACTGTCCATCTTTTGCTAACTTATTTGTGAGCCATTGTTTAGTAGCCATTGCTAGTAAGATAAACAGACAGGATATATCATCATAGGATTGTCATTACAATCCTATGATGATATATCCTTTATTAATGATGATAGTATTTATAATGATAAATGCACAATGTGAATAACATAAGATGTTACCCTGAAACAGACCATAGCAAATCAGTTATCTAAAACTGGACGTCATTTAATTTAAATTACATGAACCTAGAAGAAGCGGTTTATAGTGTAACCACATAAAAATACATTTTTTTTTTATTAAAGATTGTCAAAAAATGGGAATGTAATATACAAATATAAAGCATTTAATTTATACAGGACTACTTCCAATTTGAATGACAGACAACCATAAGATGCGTGAGGTTAACAAAAAAGATTTTTTGGTAATAAAGATTAGTTCAACATGAAACATAACTTAACCTAATTTAAAAAGTTAGTAGGTAATTAATATTATTATTTATTATTATCAGAATCATTATCAAAACATTTATTTATACATTATGAAAGAGTGAAGTGTGTAAAAAGATCATTTTTCCCCAAATCCAAATAGGTTATTTACTGGTGCAATAACAATTTCTGCATCCATTCTAATTAATGGATCCGTAGGAAGTCGGTGGCGAGTCGGCCGGGCTGGCACGTCGCCAACCGGGCCTAATTCAAAAACATCCAATTCCGCTCCGTGCGGGCCTTCAAGTGCGCGACGTGATAATGGAGCACAATTCTGCATCGCGAGCGACTGCCTGTCACTGGCGGCGGTGACGTCACTCACTGTCCTGGATCAGTATAGCATTGCCGTGAATTGATTTTGCATGAGACCGTCATAGATGGTTAAATAAATACATTTAAAAAACTTTTAAGTTAAACGGTTTTTTAATACCCATATTGTGGTGGTTGTGAAAAAATATGTACCTAGTCCGCCATATTGGAACGGCGTCCATCTTGAATTTTAAATTTTGACATAATTATCGTGTTTTACTAGTGTAGCCCTTTCATTTGATACCCTTATTGAGGGGGTTAAGGAAAAATACGAAATCCGCCATTTTGTATCGGCGGCCATCTTAGATTTATAATGTTATTGATTTTATTATATTGTATTGTCATCTAAATTAAATGTGTGTACCAAATTTCAAATCAATCTGACAACGGTAAAGTGCTTAAATTTCAATTTCTAATTTTGATCCAAATAAATTCCGTAACCGATCGAACTAAATAAAACCGTTTAAAAATCATTGAAAGTGTTTTAGGAACTTTGAAACTATAATAGTTTTAGTATAGACGCTGGGTACATGCCTCCCCAATAGATTTCCGGTAGGACCTATTGGCAATTGCATACAGCGTCTTCCGATCTTAACGAATTCGTTTGTCTGTGGTCTTCACTCCAAAACCTTAATGGCGACCACAAGCTAGTAGTTGCGGTGTTGATAGGCCCCCCGGTAGATGACCTGACAGTTATATACTCGCTGAAAGTCGTTGGTTGC
This sequence comes from Battus philenor, assembly GCF_028537555.1. NCBI lineage: Eukaryota > Metazoa > Arthropoda > Insecta > Lepidoptera > Papilionidae > Battus > Battus philenor. The sequence continues at coordinate 13,572,755 of NW_027181673.1, read as the reverse complement.
GGACAGCGCAAGACGGTTCATCCTGGTGATGTTTGGAAGAAGTTTATGCCTTCAGTTTGCATCTATCGACTAATGAATAGTGACTAAACCACTAAATAACGACTACTTTGTATTTTTGAATACGATAGTGTCGGTGTAACTACTTGTTAGTACAGCCAGATGTCTATTTAAATTAAAAATGTTTTTTTTTTTTTAGTTTCCTCGATAACGTCCCTCGGTAAGTTTGTCAAAGGCGCATTGTATACCTGCCTACCTGCGCTGCTAGCCCCTACCCTTCGTTATATATACAATGGCCCTTTTTTACCACCACTGGGGGAGCGTTGTAAATCCCTAGAGACATGTCCGTTATTATTTTCAATTGCATTCAGATTTAACTGTCGATATGTTTGTTAAACTTAGTCGGTTGTCAGTTTTTTAATCAGTTTTCAATGTCGAAGTTTTTACAAAGAGACCGCGAGGTATGCGGTCAGTTTTACAAACATTAGCAGAACTGAAATTATGCGTCTGAATCTTAAAACGACTTTTATTTAGGTAACTAAAGAACAATGTAATTATATAACTTACATACAAATACAGGGTGATTACTTATTGGTGTAAAATCTTTAAAGGTGTTAATATGTAGCTCATTTACGGTCAATAAATTTATGGTACACCCTATGCAAATATCAATGATTTCAGAAATAATATATATCGTAATGATAACTGGCAGTGCATATTAAAATGAATTATTGTTTATTCTCTGTCCTTGTAAACTTCGTACTGCAAAATGATTGATGATTGATGAGAGATTTAAATCTAATATTAGAGATATATTATTGAAAAAAAAGTATATTATTTAATTTATGAATGACGATGTTAATGCGTAAAATTAAATGTTGTTGATGCTCACTCAGGAAGCTAATTATTATCACTAATTGTAATACTATATTTGTAAAGCAACTGTTGAGTTTCTCGTCGGCACTTCTTAGCAGAACTGCCTTCCGAGCCGATGGTACCTTCCTCTAGAGACAACAATGCCGATTTTGATAAATGTTATATATTTCAGAGTGATTAGATAGTACTCCGATTTTCAAAAGTTATATAGGAGGCAGTGGACCTGTAGCTGATGAGGAATTCCATTTATGATTAACACAAATATGAGTATTTGAGTCTGGACTTAATGTGGGAACGGAACGTAAGAGTGAAGGAAGTGAGCGATTGATTGATGAATGAATGAAGAGTAGGAATGAATTATGGCATTCTCTGGGAAGATGGCGATGGGCCGGTTTGTACCAACTATGTAAGAAGTGAAAAATTAAAGTGTTTAAAAAATACCAAAAAACATCTATTATTCGCCTGCGTGATTCACTCCCACATTAATATATTTTATATTCAATATAGTAGTTATTATATATATCTATTTATGTATCCAAACGGCCCGAGTCAAGTTTCTTGAAGGAGCTTTAAATTACGTAAACGAAGTTACGACCCGTGGAATCAGTAAATCACAGACAACAATAGATTTAGACCGAGGATAAAATTTTCTTCACTAGACTTTTATAATATCTAATATATAAAATTCTCGTGTCACGGTGTTCGAACTTGAACTCCTCTGAAACGGCTTGGCCGATTTTTAACAAATTTTATATGCGTATTTAGTAGGTCTGAGAATCGGCTACTATCTATTTTTCATACCCCTAAGTGATAAGGGTTGTTCACCTTTAAAAATTTTTTTTTGTTTTTTTGACGAAATTTTTTTTTATTTTTTTATGATACAGCATACAAGAATACATACAACCATAAATTTTCACCCCTCTACGATCAACCCTTATTTTTAAATTGAAAATTAAAAATATTTTTTTTGCTAAACAACGTTTGCGGGATCAGCTAGTATAATACTTAGTCTGGCCATAAATACTGTTACTATTCAAAAAAAGAAAATATTACGTTTGAATTTGGAATCTGTCATTTTTATATGATTGCTTGATGTGTTTTCTTATTTTCGCGCCATTATATTGTTAAATATTTTGTTATATTAAAATGGAGTGGGGTGATAAAGAGAACCGAATCGCTGTGATTGCCTTACATAAAGTAGGTATGGAGAAAAGTGCAATTTTTAAAACCCTCCACCCGCTTGGTATTAGTCAAATGTTTGTTTACCGGGCTATTGATAGGTACAATGATACCTCCTCTGTTTGTGACAGAAAAAGATCTGGCCGTCCACGTACCGTTCGTGTGAAAAAGGTGATTAAAGCAGTTAGGGAAAGAATTCGAAGAAATCCTGTCCGTAAGCAAAAGATTTTATCTCGGGAGATGAAGATAGCTCCTAGAACCATGTCGCGTATATTAAAAGATGACTTAGGACTTGCAGCCTATAAGAGACGTTCTGGTCACTTCTTAACTGATAATTTAAAGAAGAATAGGGTGGTAAAATCCAAACAACTACTTAAGCGGTACGCAAAGGGAGGTCACAAAAAAATTTTGTTTACGGATGAGAAAATTTTTACAATTGAGCAGTATTTTAATAAACAAAATGACCGTATTTATGCTGGAAGCTCTAAAGAAGCTTCGCAATTAGTAAACAGAGTACAACGTGGGCATTATCCCACTTCAGTGATGGTTTGGTGGGGTGTTAGCTATGAAGGGGTGACTGAGCCATATTTTTGTGAAAAAGGTATTAAAACGTCGGCACAAGTTTATCAAAATACCATTCTTGAGACGGTAGTTAAGCCTTTAACTAACACCATGTTCAATAACAAAGAATGGTGCTTTCAACAAGACTCAGCACCGGGTCATAGAGCTCGATCCACCCAATCTTGGTTGAAAACTAACGTTCCGGACTTTATCAGCACTGAAAACTGGCCGTCGTCAAGTCCTGACCTAAATCCATTGGATTATGATTTATGGTCAGTTTTAGAGAGTAAGGCTTGCTCTAAACGCCATGATAATTTGGAGTCCCTAAAACGATCCGTTCGGTTGGCAGTGAAGAATTTTCCTCTAGAAAGAGTTCGTGCTGCTATTGATAACTGGCCTCAACGTTTAAAAGACTGTATTGCAGCCAATGGAGACCACTTCGAATAAACATTGTATATTTTTAATAGTTATATATTGATGTATTAAACTAACTCACTATGAAAGGAATAAATGTTACGTATAAAAAAAAAATCGTGCTTTTCTTTATAACAATATTTATGGCAAGACTAAGTATAATATTCTTCTTCAAGTCTTCTTAAATATTCCCACAATGACCGGCCCTGCGCCGCCCGCATCCAGAGCCTTTCGGCGACTTAAACGATGTCGTCTGCCCAATGTTAACACGTCCTTTTGTCTCTTACTTTCTACTATTATGCTTAAAAAATTTACAACTTAACTTTCTAATGCGACTACCTGAGGAGATTTTTAAACAAATGTAAAGGTTATTTAATTAAGATTATTTACGATGACAACCTTCGTTTCTGGCATGCCTTACTTAAGTCTTTCTAAATTTAATTTTTATTTTAACACGCAAAGGTTAAAATCATGCCGAGTCCTTTTTCGAATTGCCCACCTGTGGGATGTGGGCGCCTCATTGGAAAACACTGGTACACCTCATAAGAAGAAGAATACTAGAACCCAATTTGATAGGAACAAGAGTCAAATTGATGTAATTTAATGTATGCGCTTAGACATAGACTTGAAATAAAATAATGTAGCAACTAATATATAATTGAGTATTCCAAATTGTATTGTTAATATGTATAAATTTTTGCTGTATTTACTCATAAGAGAATATTGTGTAAGAAAACTTGTAAAAAATTATAAAACGCTGTCGTGCCTCGCAGCTGAGAGAAGAAAGATCCGTATCAAATAGCGGCAACCCTTTCCCAACTGTCTGCGTTTAGTTTAAGCGAAAAATAAATATTGTAAAAAAAAAACACCAGCGATACAGATTAAAATTAAAAAAATGTATTTTTCGACTTTACCATTGTCTATACATAACTTAATTGTTTACATCTAGATCACTCCACAACAGACAAAAATGTTTTAATAGTATATCTGATATTATGCACTTAGAAACAAGTTCAAGAACATTGAAGTTCAATAACGAATTAGGAATTGGTTTTAAAACTAATTCTGTTTCACTTTTCACAAAATTTCTTTACTCCCATCCTTCAAATTAATGGAACATAATTCCCAACGCAGCCTGTTCTAAGAATTGCGAACAATCAATTTAGACGTGTTTTATAAATAAGTTACCAAATTAAGCTAATAGGTCTTAATCTTTTATAAATCTTTTACCTTTATACCTTTTTTATTTTTATTCTCCGTGTGTGTTTTAAGAACGTTTCAAGAAGTCTTCCGTTGTAGTAATAAATCAATTATTTTAATTAATGTTTCTTTTTGTATCATGATACTATGTTCAAGATTACAAACGTAATCAAAGTGTAAAGCTCTAAGTCTTTGTTTTATGTTACATTTCAATATTACCCGTGACATGATACATGACAACTTGAAGGCTATATATTCTGATGCGGAGGCTTAGAGCCGTCAACTCCGCAGGATTGGACTCCCCAAATAACTTAAGAGTAGTTAAATGTTCTTGGCTTAAGATTATGGTAATAAATACAATAAATCTTTCTTTTGTTCACAGAGCGAGAAGTGGCTGGCATACGAGAACCTGAAAGAAGAAATATTGGAGAAGATAAGAAAGATAGAAGAAGAACGACACACCGTGGACCTGTGGTCTTGCGGCGCGGAGTGGGGAAGGAAGAGACGCCGAAGACAAGTGGCAGTCTCACCTCCCTATGTTGTGTATATGCTCCCAGACGCCGACATCATGGAGGACTGGCGATTAGTTAGGAAACTTCTCGAAAGGGCTGACTAGATTTAATCGTTTCATTAGGATATTTGAGTCACCGATGCTACTGCGATCTAGATTTAAGTCTCATCTATATATATATATATATATATATATATATATATATATATAACACGTGTCGATGGACATACGGCATATGACAGTGAATGTAAACAATAAGCTACAGCGGTACATCGAGAAATAGTTCGTACTCTTTATATGAAGGCTTGTTTACTATAGTTTAGAACCTACCACGGATATCTATCCGTATATACTATCTACCACTAACTACCTACCGCTCAGTACATCGATTCAAGCCGAGTTGTAGATATGGGAAGATAATAAGACTAATAGTGACAGAAATGTGAGAAAGTATTTTGTAATAGCTGCCCGAAGTAACTTCGTAGTCTCAAAATTTATTGAGCAATATATAAATAAATAAGACGTGCTTATTTAATGATGGTAGAAAGGAAAATACTAAAATATCTTTTTAATTTCATACACTGATTCAATTTGATAATAATGTGAATATTTTCATTGTAATACTATATGTTCACGAAATCCTTTGTGTTATTATGCCTTGATATGTCTCTTTTTATTTTTGATCACCACAGAGTAATGTATAGGAAAATAATATCTGTTTTTAATATTTTCGATAATATTATTATCTTCATTGGAACATAAGCACGTTAATGAAAATGTCAAAAAAATATATAGAGTTATTTTATCTTTTTTGCTTAGTATACTTTTTTATTTTATAGATATATTATTTAAAATATATTTGTAAAAATTAAAAAACTTGTCCAAAACTATTAAAAATTTTACTTCAACCAAAATGTAGTGTCAGGATGTATAAAACATAAAAAAATATCGCATACGATTTAGTAGTACGACAGTAGCGTGGTAGATATTTTCATTGTAAAAAGGATTACAAGACAAACCTATTTTTGCAAGTAATTGATATTGAATAATTAGTCATTAAATTTGAGGATATAATTCTTTTTTTTTTTACTTTGTCTTATAACCTTTGAAAGTACGAAATCGTGCCAGATAGCTAACTGAAAATAAATCAGGGTAAACCTGTTGTATACATTCTTACAAGTATATGACAATCATTATTATCACGCCTATAAAGGTTCACTGCAAGGCGTATACCTCTCCCACAGATCACTAAAAACCGGTCTGGCGGTATCCACGTGTAGCTACTTTCCCATGTCCTTTTACTGTTCACCTAGCTGGAGGTCTACCCAGGAGTCGTCTGCTAGTGGTCCCAACTAAATACGAAAATAAAAACGTACAAATGGATCGTCGAATAGTTTAGAAGTAAATCACCAAATAATGAGTGATTCATTGCATTCGGTGGCTCGAATATAAAGGCTTGTAACGAGAGGCAAGCATTTCTGAATGGACACTAAAATATTTGATTTAAATTCTTTTTTTTTATATAAAACATATCTGTGTTTTATGAAAATGTTTATATTTAAACTTGCATTAACCAAGCTGCTATATTTAGTTGTGTTTGGTCCGCGGACAAGGAGGATTTGTGATTAAATTTAAGTGATTTTGTTACTAAGTATTTTTTTTAATATTGCCTACTAAGTTCGGCCCTTGAAAACCTTTATATGCAGTCTTTTCACTCCCTATATTTTAAACAATGCCAAATTTTTCATAGAAAACATATAGTATATGTTTATATCTCATTTAATACATGTAATACCTAAATATTATTTAAATTACAGTAAATGTAATAAACAAAGTAAAAAATTCTGAACGTTCGATAACTTGAATCTATCTAAGGTAAATTTTTAAGCACTTATTACACTTTTTTCCTTTCATAGTATGTATGAAATTTTTTTATCATCAAAATTTATCTTACAAAGTTATTGTACCTAACTCAAATATTTGCCTGTAGTCTTCGCGGTACAAAAGAATGTACCGAATTTTCTTCTTTTAATCTCATATTGTAAACAACTAATTTCACTGAAAAATTCGTCAAACTTTTTAAAGCATTTTGTCATATTAAACTCGTACAGTCGTGCATAAAATGCTCAAAACTTTATGCTTTATTATAAAATTGTTGACTTTCTTGAAATATTTAAATTGAACTTTAATTAATTTTCCAAAAATTACTTTCTTAATTTTAATTATTCGTAACAATACAAGGACTGCATATAAAGATTGCTTCTCTAGGACATTTATAGAGATTTAAAATATACTGTTTATTTAGGTTTTTTTTTTTAATAAAAGCCTTTGTTTAAGTAAAGCCTATACTGTATTTGCGCTGTAAATAGTGATTTCTCGTTGTCAGCCACGCCATTTGATCTACAAAGTCCGTAGTAAATAAGAAAGCTGTGTTCACACTAACTGGAATAAAGGCCTCAACAAAAAAAAACGAATTATGTGTCACTATTTTTATCGCGAGCACACTGTAATAGGTTAGTGTATAATATTAAAGAGTTGAATTTTATATTAATCCAGCACATATTTATTTAACCATTTCCACTAACTTATAAAATAAAATATTGTTTTTGTATCCCAATTTATCATTAATATTGTAAACAAGATATATTATTGTCGTGGTACACACAGCGTTATATCAAGTGATATTATTTTACTAGAAGGACAAACAGATTATATCTATGAATAACTGATGCAAATACTATGCTCTCCAGAATTTTGTATTACAAAATGTTGAATAGCACTATAATTTACATATAAAGTAAATTAACGTTGAAACAAACGTATACGTAACAATAGTATTTGTAATGTAAGTCATAATTGGATTTATTTATCAAAAATATTGTACACTTAACTTCTTTGCGCGAATTTAAAAAGAGAAAGATTTTATAGAAACTAGTATCAAAACCAATTCCCTATCTCCCTTGATCAAGGCTTCAAACCCCGTTCTGAAAAGATACCACATCAAAATTGGGACTTTAAATATATATGTATATATATTTAAAATCCAAAAGTAGGTCATGTTAATATATACGTATGATATCCCCATAAATAGCTTAATATATTATGATCACTGTTACTGCTACCGAAACCGCTATACCGCGCTTAAGGTATGCGCGCAGTGCAGTGCTTCCTCCCTCAACGCGTTTTCCTTTTTCTGAAGGTTTTTTTTTTAATTTACTCTCTTGAAATTATAATAAATAATACAAATTTGAATATTTTTTTGGCATGTAAATCTATCTTGTTCCTATGCCGTGCCGGCCAAGTGTCAAAAACTATCACAGTTCAAATAGTAGAAGTGGAATGAACATTTAATATAAGCGACATTGTGAAGTGTTTATCCGTAAATATCTCGAAATTGTTATTACTTTAGTTTAATCTCGGATGTAAAATCTTAACTTTTATGTGCTATTTGAATTATTTTGATATAACTATACGTTTAGCTAATAAAGATGTTGAATATGTTGTAAAAACTTTTTCATTTCAACCTTTCCTTAATTGAAATTGTGATCTAAGATTTTTATGCCAGTTTAGAGAGTACTGGAGTAAAATTTCAGTGTAATCACCTGTTTTTTTTTTAAATTAAATGTGAAATAAATAAATTAACTTTTCAATAAATGTATGTTGTCAGTAATGACATACGGATCCGAGATGTGGTAGCTTATGAGAGGCCTCATAATTTACACTGTGAAATTGAATTAAAACTGAGGATATCCGCAGAAGAACCAGTCGCTGACGTAGATCGAAGAATTGCATCATCTTTGAAATAGGCGGGGTCCATCGCTGGAATAACCGAAGACCGTTAGAGCCGAGAGTTTTTCGTTCTCAAGGTCGCGAGAAGAAGAGAAGAGAGCTTTGAAGAAGTCCTTGGAATGAACGGTTGACATGAATGAATGAACGAAATTGCAACAGGTGAACTGACAACCACACGAAGTTTATAGTGAACTGTCAAGTTTTCAAATTTCTGCGCAATTTCCATTTTTCTTCCATATGATCCTTCTAGAAAATATTAAAATGAAATCGTTCTCAAATTATGACGTGACCCATTGCAATACGGATTAACTAATCTTTATATATATGAGTAAAGCTATAACATGATACAGAAATAATTAAAAAAGGACGATTATATAGCTATTTCCACCAATGCAGTAGTAGTCGTGCAATAAAGTGCATCGCCCGCCAGCCCGCTGATAAATGCGCATGCGGTAAACAATGCAAATTACACAACTACCTAATAAATCAAAGTTAATAAAAAAACTGCATCGGCGAAAGTAGCTATATATTGGTCCTTTTCTTACTTAGGATGGACTTCCGCAAAATAACGCTTGAGTCCATGATTGGAAATAATACAATTTGTTCTTTAATATTAATGAGCTACGAAATCATTTTAATACAAATTCACACGCAACACCGTACTTTCATCGGACCACAAGAAGTACGGATTCACGATATCCGTACACTATTCAAATTACTTTCACCCGCATTTAACGCTTTGCTAATACTTTTATAATGTGTACAACCTACCAACGTCATTGTTTCCAGAAAATTATAATTAAGGAGTCTCCAAAATAACAGTGAATAGGTTTCTTCTAGGCTAGCATGTACTATCGCAGGCCTTGTCGCTTAAGATCATACGAGACAAGAAGTCAAATGCTATAAAGGAATAAAAAAAACTTTATAACATGAGATACTTAGCATTTAACTAAAAATATAATTACTAAGACACAGCTTATTGTGTTTAGATTTGATAGCCTTAGCTTATGAACTACTGTTTAGCAAGTGTCAACGCAGTGAAGGTCCCTAAATCGTTTCTAGCTAGAAATACATTCTACTAGGGTTCATAGACATATGTTCCTTGTAAGTAATTTACTTCAATGGATATACGATAGTGTATATGTCATTTAATGTAACTTCTGGTGGTAAGATCAATAAAGCACCTGTACTATTCCTTATCAAAAATAGATAACATAATACATTGTTAACATATACAGGGTGATTGGTCACAAATGTTTGCTCAAACTCTGTCGATTTATCTATTGTATGTACTACACAAAAATCTATAGTAACATAAAATTATGCAATGATAATACAGTAAAAAAAAGCTATATTAAATTTAATTATTGCTTACTATGATACGTGTTTCTGCAGATTTTGTACTGTCAAAAGTATTTGGCCAGTCGCATTGTAGTTGAAAACACAATTTAATAAAACATATTTCAGAGTGAATACGTGTGCTATAACAATTGAATAAAACATATTTTAGAGAGAATACACTATAAAGAGTGAGTTAGCTAGAAGTGTGCTATATATTCATCCCTTTTAAACTTTATACACTGATATCATCATGTATAAGTAAAATAACAGGGCGTGTTTTAAAACCAAGAATCTTGTAAATGCGATGAGAGTGCATTAACATGCATAAGTACAAAATAAGTACCAGTGAAGCTTTTTCAAACCTGCTGACGACGTTTTTTCCATGTTAATCTTAACAGTATAGTTATTGCCTTTACGACAATGTTACTTAATGTTTTTACATGAATGGAAATGCCTTCGCATATCCTTGTAAGGCAGAGCAATGATGAAAGTTCTTCATCACTTCATCATCGCTGTATGGCGGTGATCCGGTAACATTCAATGTCCGGAGTCCCGCCTTGTACAAAAAAACTTAACTTCTGCTCCGAAACCCAGCCCATCTAACTTCTCAATCTCTACCTAAACCGGACAACAGAATCTTCAAAATCCGTTACTAAGAGATCAATGGAAATAAACATGCAAGTACTCACAGGTACCGTCTCTTCTCAGCCCCGTACGGTGGTTGTGTCCGACGCCAACAATTCGACTGAAAAAGATAATTATGGCAAGGAATGAATAATTATTATCCTAACACAAAAAGTTACAGTAAGTTTAAAAAATAAATATCTTACATATCCAATAAAAATATAGATAAAACCGTTGGTCGTACGACAACGTTCTAGAATTTTTTTTCGTAAAATGTACGGTAGGTTAAAATATTACAATGAATTTAATCTTACACCATTTTAATTTTCCTCTGCTAAAATTAATATCGTAATGAACCTGAGGTTATCAAAGGAATTTTAGAGCTTAGTAACGGTAAATAGTCTAAACCAGCTTTCCCAACAATTTTTTGTTCTACTCGTATGTCCTACCTTTATAAAATTTTTATACCCGCCTGTATAACATACACACTTATGTTATAATACATATATGTATTGTAATAATAAATTTAAATATTTTTAAGAAATTTATTTTGAAAGGAACCTGGTTCCTCGCAGAACCCACCGTCTGCCGCAGGGAAGTTTACGTGACGACGCCATACACCCAGTTGATATTATTTATTGTCTCATCATACGAAATTACATGTAACAGCAATTATTTAAGAATTCGCAATTTTTTCGTTGGCTCCTAAATTTATCATTTAGCCCGGAGAAAAAGGAATAAACTCTTGTCGAGTTTATTTTGAAATCGACCCCTTTTACAATCAAATTGCCCATCGCTGGGGGTTGGATCCGACGTTGGGAAACACTGATCTTGTCTAATCTCCTCCAGTTTTTTGCGTCCATAAGCGCTGTGATAAAACTAGTAATTCTTACAAACAAAGATACACTAAATATGTCGATGTTGACGGTAATAGAATGTCGAATAATTAGTCCAGTATTCTTTATATATAATAGTAGGTAATAAACTCAATATTATAGCTAAACTAAATATAAATCAAAATGAAACATTATTTTGTTCTGTTGCGCATAATGCACTCGAATTATATTTTAATAATTTCGTATTTTCCTAGTTGAAAAAGTAGTAAAATTAAATTTGTATAACATCGTAACCAAAGAAACAACAAAGTTGTCAGCTGGATGTATAAACTAAAATGTGACTGGCATGACTTTTTTTCTCTTATTGACATACAGTTTCCGCGTATTAGAAATGTCAGAACAAAGTAACTGATCTCAAAGACGATGCCGGAAGCTTCGGCATACAGGTAAGTTTAGGTAAGTAAGGTTTTTTGGTGTATTACGAGGCCATCAAGCCTTTACGTCACTTAGGCGGATAGTCAATAGAGTGAGCGAGGGCATTCGATAGCGCCCAAAAATATACCTCGGTTTGAACTGTCACTTCTTACGCGTTCAACATTTTGATTCTACTCTCTCTAAGATCACTCAATTCTATATTTTTTAACGTCGCTCTACCAATGTAAATTATATTATTATAAGGCTTATATATTCATATTCATTAGTATAAATCGTATCGTAAATGAACTGCCCATTTTTCTCATATATAACCACCACATAGTTTTTAAATAGGAATTTTTTTGACAAATTTTCACTCTCTCCACGGGTACAAAAAAGTGGTAATTTATTCACGTTGTTATCACCTTTCTATATACATACAAGGTTTCCAAATGCGCTTTGGTGAAAAACTAATTTAGACAAGATTCTTATTTTAGTAATCTCTTTCAAAAATCTACTATAAATATTTAGAACAATACAATGCCAAGCTTTAAAATAGATTAGTTTTTAACATAGGATAAGTTAAAATGAGATTCTTTTTGTGATGAGATAGGATTTATTTTTTGGGGACCTCGTTTCTTCCTGCCATACTTGGGACAGGAATGTATTTCCTCTTCTTATAGCCTGGCGACATTTTCCTCCTCTATTCTGTCCTGTACCCAAAACTGGCAGCTTATATCTGTAAAGGTAGCATTAGGGTTTTGGAAGATGTAGAACGTGCCGCTCAAAGTGTGGACACAAACTTGTTAAGATCGTTGGAGATTCAAATAGTAGGACTACTACTGGACAATGGATATCTTACTATAGAAATAACAATAATGATGATGAAGTGTGTGCTGAACGAAACGAGAAAAATCTCCTACTTTTGACCAAAATATGATTTAAAGTTATAATAAAAGAATCGACATCTGTATGTGTATATATCCTAAATGCTAAAACTTACTATTACCATTTTTATATTCATCTATGTTATATTCATTATTTGCAACACCTCTAATCGAAGTGAGTATAAAAACAAAGAATAAGTTAGAAATGAACTTAATTAAACTGTAGTTTTTATTTGATGTAAACACTGACATGTTTCTAATACCAATGAAGCACGTCTGCGCGGGCCGGAAGCGGCCTCCTTTCCCGACATTAGCCATGACCTAACCTGAATACGTGGAAACCTGCGGAATTACGTATTTGCTAATTAGGGTTCAATGAACCTACACTATTCTTTATTAACATTATTTGTATATATACCCACAGAAACATTTCTATAAATTTTGCAAAAAAAAATTAAAGTTTTTAATTAACAAATGTACGATAAGGGTTGATCGTAGAGGGGCGAAAATTTAGGTTTGTATGTATTTTTGTATGCTGTATCATAATAAAATAAAAACCAAAAAAAATTGTCTAAAAAATTAAAAATAAAATTTAGGGGTGGACCACCCTTATCACTTAGGGGTATGGAAAATAGATAGTAGCCGATTCTCAGACATACTGAATACGCATGTAAAATTTGGTAAAAATCGGTCAAGCCGCTTCGGAGGAGTTCAAGTTCGAACACCGTGACACGAGAATTTTATATATTAGATATATATATCATTGCTATAAATATTAACAGAAATATATAATTAAAGAAACCACAGTATATTTCGCTTTTACCATGAAATTATTAGACTGATTTTAATATGCAAGTTTTACCGAATTAACTAAGATAATTTTAGTGAATGCAAACAATTTCCAATGCAACAGTTTTGGGGAATCCCCTTATGTTTAACTAACAGCGTAACAATGTCTTCAAAAATTCCGGCGGTTCCGGAGAAAACTCTGCCTGTGGTGCCGATAAGTTATTTATAGAAATACGACTTACAAATAATCGTCTATTTTCTACAATTATTTTTTAACAATTGGTGGTTAAATAATATATGTTTATATCACAATAATTATTTCATTGGTAAAAACCAATCACGCGTTTTTACAACTTGATTATACCTACACATTTATTTCCTTCTACATACATTTGCCATAGCTTTAAATGTATGTCTGTAAACTAAATTCGTTTTTGCCCACAAAATGTTATTAATATTGAATTTAGACGAATTTATTTATGATTAAATAACCATAATTTATAAATAATTATGATATTTAAACATAAAAATAATAATAATATGATTTTTTAAAGAAAAAAAATTCTTCTAAATATTTCTTCTTTTGAAACTTTCAGGCGATAAACTTTTTCTTATGTTGATATGCACTAAATACAAAAGTAAGTAAGAAACTTTATAATAAATATTAATTAGTATTAAATTACAGCTGGCATCTTAGTATTGAATTTCCTTAGCAATAATTGATTCGAAGGATGACTACTTTTTTGAATTTGTTTATTTATTAAACACTTCTTATATAAGGAATATACTCGTATAACGGCGTACTTAATATCTAGGGCATTCAACCACTTAAAAAATTTATAACTTTCGTAAATTCAGTAAGAAAGTTTTATATAGCATACTATAATTAAGACATATTGAATGCCTATAAAGCAGATATCACTCATTCTCTTATAGAAAAACTACTAATCGATAATGACACTTGCCTATGTGACGACTCCACAGTACAGACTTTTCATCGCATACATACTCAGACACTGCTCCCGATTCGAATCCAAAAGACGTAACCATGTGAAAACCCTAATATACCTCCGTTCAACTTACCGGACCTTCTTAAGAAAAAATCTACAGCAGAATCGTTTGATGAGTTGGCCCGGTACATTGTCCTAAATTTCAAGCCATTTAACGGTTTGTAGCGCTTGGGCAGCAACTTGAAAAAAATAATGTACCAACTAATATATAATTGAGTAAAACTTTCAAATTGTATTGTTAATATGTATAAATTTTATCTGTATTTACCCATAAGAGAAAATTGTGTAAGAAAAATTAAAAAATATATATAAAACGCTGTCGTGCCTCGCAGCTGGGAGAAGAAAGATCCGTATCAAATAGCGGCAACCCTATCCCAACTGTCTACTTCGTAAAAGCGAAAAAAATATGGTAAAAAAAACACTAGCGATACAAATAAAAATTAATAAAAAAAAATTCAATTACTTCATTCTCCAGAGTAAACCATGTATGCCTTATTCTCAGTCGTGCACTCTGGTCAGAGTGGTCATGGTAATGCCCCGGTCTGTTCTGATGCCCCCGACGCTTGGTGCTCATATAGCTTGGTGTTTGGCGGAGTGAGAGCTTTCATTTACTAAGTTTTTAGTAGCATTTTTGATGAGATCTGGCTACTAACGTAATAACGCCACTGCGGCAAAAATTCTATCAACAAGCCGATAAAACAAGAAGGTAAGTATAAGTTTGGATGTTTTTGTTTTTTGATTTTATGAAAAGTGATTCATTTTATATTTAATCATCAGTAATTTAGATTACAGTGATGTGTCACGGTGGAATCTTTTTTGGTAAATTTTTGCCGCGTCGGCGTTAATACGTAAGTACCGAGATCTGTTCATCTTGTTGGAGGTGAAGGTTGCGTGGAGGTTCCACGAGATCGCTTGCCTCCGCTTTTCCTTTGCATTACCAAACGCTTCATCGAGCTTTCTTTACAGGTGACATATTCTTTATAATATACATTGCAAAACAAATATTTTAACGGACACAACATTCACGAGCACATTCTTTAAGATCTATAACCAGGGTGGCTAAGTTGCGTACCACGAACCCTATTCGGATTTTTAAAGGATTATTTGTCTCTTCATAAATGTAAACGAATTAGCTTTAAATTTTTCATTTGAAATTTTAAACTACCATCAACAATAAAATATTTTGTACTTTTATTAAGGTCATCAAAAAAAATTAGGAAAGGGACCAATATTATTTAGCCACTTCCGCACATGCAGTAGTAGTCACACTGCTGCCACCGCCAAATCACTCAACACGTGTTTCACCCCTCCACAGGGCATCTTCAGGAGTTATGTTACACCGATGAGTGCCAAACACAGAATTAGCTCAGTCCGTCACCGCTTCGTTATTTATGTGTTTATTCATTGTTTGCCGCATACGCATTTATCAGCGGGCTCGCGGGCGGTGCACTTTGTTGCACGACTACTACTGCATGTGCGGAAGTGGCTAAATATTGGTCTTTTTCTTACTTAAGATGGGCTTCCGCAAGGTAATGCCTGATTCTATAAAATAAAAAAAAAATCTTATTTTAAATTCCGTATTTGTATAGATTAGAAATGTGTATTTAATTACGGCTAGTGAAAATTTTTAGATTTTAAAAAATGGCTCCGACTGTCAAAGCTCTTGACCGCCCCTGGTCTATAATTCATGGGATATTTACCCTACATCTATAAGCACTGTTCGCTGTGTTGATGCATGAACGTACGTGTTTAAAAACACTTTTACTTTTCGGTTTATTCTATACTTTTTTCCGGTAATAAAACCAGAATGGGCTCTTATGAAAACAAATTCCTATATATGAAGCACAAATCTCTATTCTTTTAAGGTATTTTATAAGTTTTATAAAGCATGTTATCATATACAGTTTGCTTGATTATATTAGGGGAAGCGGAAAGTAATGTCGTTTCTGTCGACATATTTTACAGAAAAACCGATTGACTTGTTACCGCGCTATTGAACATTTGTATACTAGATGGCAAAAGGTTGTTGATAACGAAGGTGAATTTATTGTTGATTAGAAATAAACATTTGTCAATAATGCAGTCGTGTGAATTTAACCATAAGAAAGCGTAATTACCTTCCGTTCTCGCTAATATACGTAAAAGCTTTGAAGGGGGGAATATATCCCATTTGCTGTCAATAAATATATGATATCTAAAATCAATTGTTTAAAAAATTATATATATAATATACAATTTTTTTTTTCAAAATTCAAATTTCTGCCTATTAAAACTAATTATTATTTACTATCTGTCACCGCAGACTTTGTACAACCAGAAGTTGTTAGATAATATATCAGAATGATTGCATTATACATGGGGATTGCAAATCAGTATATATGTAGTATATATATATCAGTCATATATATATAGGATGATTGGAAATATTGATAGATGGTATTAATAGATAGAAGAAATTTGAAAGGGTAAACGTTTAGCACATTTATCAGTAATAAGGTTTATAGCTTTAACACTGATTTGCAATCCCCATGTATAATGTAATCACTCTGATATATTATCTAATAACTTCTGGTTGTACAAAATATATATATATATATATATATATATATATATATATATATATATATATATATATATATATATTTAATACACCGCCTAGTTTAATTAATATTCCAAGATTTCACAAAATATTTTTTTATAATGTTTTATAAGGTTCACAATGTTAAAAATGTTTGGTTTAAAAGGTTTTATTTTATTTTGTGTTCATTTTTGTGTATTACAGTGTTATATACTTTAAATATATAACGAATTGAACGCTGAAAATTACAAAAACTAATTCACATATATTTACTTAAATATATTCAATTGTAAGTTTTTATGTATTAATAGATCGTAAATTACACCCTAATCGTAAATAAGTAATAAAGGTACTAATATATAGCTACTTCCGCTATGTAGCAGTAGTCGTGCAAAAAGTGCACCGCTCGTCAGCCCGCTGATAAATGCGCGTGCGGTAAACAATGCGAAACACAACTACCACCGTTAATCTACTCAACACATGTTTCACCTCTCCACGGGGCATCCTCAGGAGTAATGTTACACCGATTAGTGCCAAAAACACCGAGTGCTAATCTTAAAGTTAATCACGATGTGTCTCTTCTTCTTCTTTTCAGCTGATTTGAGCCACTGCAAGGTCTAGGCCTTCCACAATGATCGCCACGATGACTGAGGGTCTACCCTAACTGCGCCTACCGGCTCCTGGTCGCCGCTCGGAAACCTTTCGATCCCAGCAGCCGGCGGTCACACGAAGGATGTGCTGCGCTCACTGCCACTATAGACACGTCCTTCACGCTACCTCGATGATCTTGACTCTTCAGCAGACCTCATTTCTGATACGATCTCGCTGCGTAACTCCGAGCATAGCCCTCTCCATTGCTCTTCGAATGACCACATCTGGGATACATTGAGGAGAATGTCTAATGTCTCAATATTTATGATTATTTATATATTTCTCCACGACGCTATTACCCTGTACCTTAGAGTAATGTGGTGATGGGCATGTAGCACGCTGTAAAGATAAAATGTGAACACTGCTGTCAATGAAATAGAAAAGTTCAATTGGCAGAAGAAAATTTGTTCAGCGACACACAAGATGGATAAGTGATATTTCGGAAATCGCGGAAAGGGGTGAACAAGGCAAAAGACAGGGATGCATAGAATACATTGGAGAAAGCCTACACCCAAAGAGGGGTTCCAAATCAAAAAAACAAATTACAAATAATATTAACAAAATTAAAGACACACTGAAAATTTCTAACATTATTGTAAATGTAACTTCTTTAAGATTTGTATTGAAAAGGCTTTATTATTATCATGTATTTATTATTTTACTATACATCTAATTATAATAAAGAAGCATTACAATGTCTTATCGCATTCCTTAATTTACAGATCTTACAGAAAACCTTTGGATAGATTTCAGATGATATAAAATTAAATAAAGAGGGGTTGAATAATACGAAAAAAGAAAGAATTATATTATATATAAAGAATAGAGATCTAGCTATAAATTTAAAATTTAGTTATAATATATTCAATATTAAAATACAAAATAAGGTACAGAATATAAATGCACAATGAAAAAGATCACAAAAACATTACAGACAGTGGCAAATAATGCAGTTTTATTAGCTTTTCGGATATCAAAATAGAATGGGTCGATCGATCCGGGTAATTTATACAAAACCAACGCAACCAAAATCTTGATAATGTATCTGTAGAGATACATCAGAATTAAAAAAAATAGTGGCATCAATTTTGAACGCAAAGTAATCATTTGTATGTGAATGTTTAGGTAATTTCTTAATTTTCGAACGCTTGTTTAGTTTTTTTCTGTTGGCATCATTGGGTCTTAAAAGTCAAGTGGTATGAATATTAATGTAAAATTAAAAAAAAATCTGCCATGTTAAGGGTTAAAGGGCTAATAAAATTTTTCCATATATAATATATCTTACTAGTATTTCAGTTTGCATAGACTAATAAACATAAAATTTATTTATGAATAAACAAATGACGAACGTGATATGTTTGAAAAATCAATGCCTGTAATAATATTTAATTAAGGAAGATACAACAACATAAAATAAAAAATAACTAACGTGAATTGTGTATATTGACGATAACAATGTAAACAGTTTTATGTATTATGCAGTTAGAGCTTAAAGCGTTTAAAAAGATAAGACAATATTTTTAAATCGATTATCGGAAATAGACTTGAAAATGGTTTTATAAATATAGATTCATTTTATATATTTATTTATTTACATTTCATTTTACACCAACAAACTATAAAAAGTACACCAAAAGAGAAATATAACAAAATAACATAGATAATAACTAAAAAAAGATATAATTTATACACAGGTATAACAGGCGGTCTTATCGGTCAAGGGGATCTCTAACATGCAACCTTGGGACGGAGATGAGAGACTTGAAAGAGAGTGCAATTTAGATTGTATATTGATAAAAATAAACACATTAAATATATTAATTAAAATGCATTTCAAGGTATAGTATTATCTTTACTAAGAAACAAAATCTTCGCAATATTATTTACTATATATGATATCACCGAGACATTTGCACATAGCAGTATTAACTATGTTATAGCGGTAACGAAACATACTGTTAATAAAGTAAGAAAGCTCCGCGCGACACGACATTGTATGCTTAAAAGCACTCAGCGGTATCCCGTGGTGTGGGAGCATTGTACTTGTATATGTATTTCGTATATATAACCTCCTTACTGATAATACTGGCCACATAAAGCGTACTTAACAAATATAAGCATCCTGTGGAAAAAAATTAAGTGGATTATAATTACATTTTTAAAATATCTGAACAATAATAAAGTTTTTTAAGTAAACATACTCGTAGTTACATTATCTGAATCATTTATAACTCTATGTATTTCTTTCATAATCGTTTCTTCATCGCTAAGATCGTCTTCGTCTTGAAACGGCTTGACGGGATTGACGGGACTTTCTGCGAGGCAATTGTAATAAAGAATCAAGTTATTGACTTGACTAGATTAGACCACCGTGATCTTTTTGTTTCTACTGTCTACTTTCCGTGTAATCATCAGATTGTCAAAATTATGGTTTATCTGTGGGCAATGTAACCAAAAACCTCATTGATAACGTATTATGGAGAGCATGATTCTAATTTTGAGTCGACACCGAAAGGTTCTTGAAAATTGGTTTAAGCAGTTTACATACTAAATACATTTCAATCAAAATATCTTTTTTTAAGTAAGCATTTACATGCGCTTTTGAATAGTCGATTAGATTAATACTACAAGTAGTAAGTTACCCCCGGCACGAAACGCTGATTTGTTAAAAAAAATTGGTCGTAAACAGTTTCTTTGTTAAACGAAATTTAACAATTTTTCATGTATATATATTATCAATCATATAAATGAGACAACAAACCAAGATCTACATATTTCAATCAACTTAAAAACTCTTAAACGCTGTAATGAGATTTATTTAATAATATACATTTAATTTAGGATTTAAAACTAAGAAACTGAAGGTCTGCTATACACACATAAGGGTTTGTTAACATTTTTAAAACGAAATTCATGCGTTACGAATTTTTTCTTATTTCAAGTATTTATCATGTCTGTCACTATTTTTCATATAAGATTACATACTATGGCGCATTATTAAAATGATGTTGAAAATGTATTTCGAAGCAACTGTTAAAATACCAATTACTATAAAAACATCTCTCAGAGAATCTCAATCTTAAGTTATAAATAACCTGTATTATTTTCTGTAAGATAAATATAGAATTAACATTTTACAGCACAGCCTCTTTAAAAATAACTTTTTATAATTATTTCTATTAGACTTCATTACGTAAACAACTTAATACAATAATACAAACTTGAATGAATAGAATGTGAAATAGACCGATCCTTATTATTGAAAATATTTTAATTTATGTTCAGTTATCTTCGTTTCATAGACGGATGAGTGAGAATAATTAGTCGCATTCTTACTATGTACGTAACAAAAATAATATTTAAATAAACCGCGTATAATTTTTCCATTTTTTTTTTGATTTTGTTAAGATCATTTCACAGACATTAGCGTCCGTGCCTTTTAATTACGTTAATATTTCTGATATTTTTACGTTTTAGCATGTTAATGTTTAAGTATCTTTAATTATGTTCTAACTTAAATCGTAAACTATTTATAACTAAGTTGAACCCTACCCCTAAGGGACCCATCAGTTTGGATAAGTTGGAGCCTGGTTTTTGTGTTTTGAGATGCTACTGGTTTTCAAATACGACCATTTCGTGGTACCATTTGGTAGCCCCTTCTATGCTACCTAAGTAGCCCTCCTCCTCCATCCTATCGTACCCCACCACCATAGCGTCTACGCAAATCACCTTGGGTTCATATTCCTCATTTCTTCCTAGCTGTTTTAGTAAATGAGATACGCATGCTAATCGTGACACAAGATCACCCCATCAGTCGAAGAACGAGACCCCCTTTCCTCCATGTCTCACTATCCTACAGGGTTGGCCTTGGCACCGCCAATTCTTCGTATCTACACCTCTTTAAGGTTTTTTTAGACGTTCTGCCTTTTAATAGAGCTACAAGTCCAGGGGAGGTTTCCATCCATATGCCTGCTTGAAATCGTAAGGTCGGCTGACATGATGGTGATGAAAACGTCCTCAGAAGTCATTCTCAATATCTTTGGAGGAACACTCGAATCTACTATAGAACCCACCAGTACCCCTCTGTACCGACCAAATGAAAGCAGGGGGAAGCGAAGCCTTCCCGGTAAATAGAAAGTGACTACTTCCATTTCAATCGATAGTGTAACTACAGCTATCTTTTAAATAGAGAAGAAAGATAATAAGTTATATCAAAGACTATCACGTCTAGCAATCTTATCATCATGATAATCAGTAATAGTATCAATAGGTTTATCATCATCATTCCTGTTGTTAAATATCCTTCGTGTTCCGACAATCTTAACAAGGTTGTATCTCCATCCATCCTGTGCACGTATGTGCCACGATGCGTTTACCGGTGCATGCTCTCCATTCCCACGGGTTTATCATCATAGACACCCATTGCAACGAATAGGCCTCCTCCACATATCGCCACGATGATCGGTGATAAGCTGCTTATATCCAGCGACCTGCCTTGATCATGACTAGCGTCGGTCTACCTAGTGGGGGGGGGGCTTACCCAACCCGCGGGTTTTGGGCGAGTATTTCTGCAGGTAGATGATGTTTATCTTCTGCACACTTTGAATGAAAGTTTAGAGGCAGAGCTTAGAGCATTATGACATATTAAGACTGCGAGCATAGTACAAAAATTGTGAATTAGTATATTCTCGAACACTAAACTCTAATAATTATATATAAATAATCTAATAAATAATTTAATAGCACAACAGACAAGAAGTTAATACTAATATTATTTAAATTATTATTCATCAACGAAATCGTTATCACATTAAAACAAAAAAGCAAATTCAACCCTCGTATATATTTAATGTTAAATTACAACATTTATATTAAAATAAAGTAAATATGAAATGTTTGTCGTCTCTGTTCATATTAACTGAAGTGTATCGAGGTTAATTTGATTTGAAAAGAGCGTAATAGCTTGGCCTTGCTCCACATTCGGGGTGAGTAGAACAAAAGCTTGGCGAGAAACTAGTAATACAAAATGATAGGGTTGATTTCACGCTTCGACAATCTATTCACTGTTGGGTAGGTTGTTCACTGTTGGGTCCACGTGTGGACGAAGAGATAGTCATCTAAATGGTCGACTACCATATTTAATTCGCCTTTTGGTTTACTATTTTCCGGATAACTTTTTTTTAAATAATTATTATTTATATATTTAATATTCAAGATATCTTTAAGTCAATTCAGATTACACATTATATATATAACAAAAATAGTTCTTACACAGATAAATATGGACATTTTAAGATTAATAAATATACTGCAAAAAATTGGAAAAATTCCATGAGAATTAATTTCACTTTTATTATTTCTTTTTTTTTAAATATTTACTAAAAACATATTCGCACAGCTGACACTAACATAACATACGCACAGTGATTTTATTATTTCGTGAATTATTTCTGTATTTATTTATAAATTTCTTTTATTAAGCAGTAAACGAACATAACCTCTACCAGGTTGTGTAGATCATATATAATGACATTTTAAACAAAAATAATAATATCCTTAAAATAAATAAACTTAATTACACGTTACCGGTAAAAATTTTCAAATAGTGATATTGTAGGGCGTGTACGTGTGAGCTAGAGTATACAACCCCACACATATTTATATACATATACATACATACATATATACATATATATATATAGATATATATTACACATGCAAGGATAGGAATTACACGTATATTAGAAAAATCTAATGTAATTTAGGAAGTTAAGGAAGATTTATATATTATCAGTGTTAATATATTTACAAAATATCAACTTTCAGCGACAAAATTCTTTACCTTCCGTCCTTGGTCAGACACTATTACGGCGATGTGTTAAGGTATTCTTGTTTCAGGAATACCAACATGTAGAAAGTATTAGATCAACAGTTATATCATTTTATCGAATAAACATGCACTTTGTTCACTAATGACTTTGGCGTAAATAAATAGTACATTAACCCTTTCACGACCACGGGGACGCCGGTGTCCCAAGCAAAAATCATGGATTATTTAAATATTTACGTAACCATTGTAAATTATTTTTTTGTTTTAATATTTCGGAAAGTACCTTTTTATTATTTTTTACTGGCAATATAGGATAACTAACATCGTTTATTGTTTATCGTCATCGGAACGTTAGAGTTCTTTTGGCGCGAATGATCTGCTGTTTGGAATAAATAATTGATATTGTAAAAGCGCTTCTCAAGTTTTTACAGTGTCAAATTATCATTACCTGGTAAGTAAATTGTTATTCTAAATATTCAGTAGTAATGTATTTATGTTGTATTGTGTGATAAATCGTTATAAAGATTATGGGACACGGATGTCCCTGTCGGCGTAAAGGGATACTTTTTACGGGATTTGTTAACTTTTGGCCTGGTGATATACCAAAATGCTATCATTTTCTTATTCATATTTTTCTCAGAATATGTTTCGTAAGGGACGTGGAGTTTTTTAACTTCGAAAAAATAAAATTCTTCAAATTTTTGTGGGTGACAATAGCGATGAGGAAGATGACTTAGTGCTTGATGACGAAGACCAAAGACTTCTAGTACAGGATGATGACCAAGGGGTATTTGATGTCGAGGTTGAAGAAACAACGACTCTTCAACGGCAAGAATCACCTGAACCTTCCACGTCTCAAAAAACAATCCATCTAATCATCAACCAATCATCTAACAACAGGAATTGTTTTGCCGAGTATCACAAATAACTTGCCCTATTATATTTATATTATTTATAAACAAGTAAAAAAAAGTACACTAAGTAAAAAATGTACATTATTTACAACAAAACAGACTTACCAACAAGTAAACCAAAATTTAGATGTTTAAGTAGAAAGTAACCCTTAGCGACCATAGGGACATATTTGTCCCATTAATTTCCAAAAAAAATGTTAAACTTTTTTGGATTTTTAGTATAAATTATGTTTTTAGGATGCCTATTAATTCATTACATTTAGCTAAATTGATCAAATAAGGTACCGTAACCTTATGGTCCTGAAAGGGTTAACAAAGAGCAGATAACACCAAATAGTGTTTTTGGCATTCGCATTATTTTCATTTTGTCTCTTTAGGTTTCATAATATTAGTATCCCTTTTATAGTCAAATGTATATGGTATTACAATATACCCTATAAATTTTCTTGAAATAAATGTACGAAATTCATAAAACAAAGACTTGTATAAAAATTCTATAATAGTCGCCGCTGTTGTCGTCGGCCTCCCCCAAAGATATCTATGGAAGTATATATATATATATATATATATATATATATATATAATAACCGCCACGCATGGCAGGTGAGTTGGCACTCGCAGTGCGGTATTATGCTACGCATAGACACTATTGCCCATCCTCTGGAAATTTGTAAGCAATGACAATTCTATATAATTAATGCATAAAGTGTGAATTATATAAAATTTGAGTCTGGGAATCAAACCTGTGATCTGCGAACGCAATTCTCTGTTCTACCACCACTAATTACATCCCCACTATTATAGCGTTAAAGATTTTTAAACGATAACAGAGCCTGGGAATGAATTGGTCTAACTACTGTATTAAGAATCTTTCTAATAGTGGGCACACAAAAACTCAAGTGTTTTGTGGTCTCCTCTCAGATCAAAATGCGTTTAGAAATCAGTAGCTTTAAACCGCATCATGCCGCTATAGGGGAGTTCAATCTGATTCTAGTTTCAATCAATTTAGTCTCTTCTGGTATTCTTCTCACGACGTGGTCAAGTGGTCACTTTAAATGTCAATTGTGCACTTTGCCAGGGTGTTCGTGGTCATGCCCCAGTTGGTTCTGATGCTTCCGATGCTCTGGATATACGTCGCAATGTAACCCGATGTTTAATGAAGTAAGAACATTTATTTATTGTTTGTTAATTGTTCACATGTCCAAAGGACTCGACGATTTGCTTTTGCGCATTTGATGATAATCTCTCTTATATATTCAGATCTTTGAAGAAAGAAAGGTTAGTTCGGTGCGCAGTCGACGGGATTTTGAGCATCCGTCTCTAGTAAGACATCTCTAGGGTGTAAATTTTTGGATGATTCAGAATCCTAAGCGACCAGGTCTTAATTAGGATTTTCATGAGTCGAACTATGAGATTATTCTGCTATTCAGGTCTTTGTGTATTTTTCAAATGAAGTTCTGGTCATGTCGTAACGAATAATAAAACGAATAAATAAATAAATATTACTTTAGTGGTCATGTCTCGGTGTGAGCCTCCCCGTCGCGGGGCCTCAGTAATCTATTTTTATCGCGGGCAACCGCAAACGAACCGATTAGATACTGGCAACCAATAACATTACTTCGGTCACTTGTACCGAAAACGAAGAATTTTAACTGAATTCTTTTTGTTCTTATATTGTTCGAATTTTAAAAATTTTATACCATCAATTCATAGAATTACTGTTCTTTGGGATACATATATATCTAAATCCCACACAAATAACGTAAACAAATAAGACAATGAAATAATTAGAAACAAATCCATAGTGAATTTTTATGCGGTAGAGGACCAAGACTTGCAATCAAGGATATTCATCCTTTAACAACACTACGCTTTTCACCAATCTCTCTTCTTATTTTCAGCCATGACGATCGCAAAATATATGGAAAGATTTAATGTAAAAATTAAATCATTTTATACGACTAAAATTTTTGAAAACGAATTTTTTTTCTATCCTAAAAGGCAAAGGTCATTTGGCCGTGCAGTTAGTAACGTCGTGACTTCGATTCCTGGAATAAAATCATAAATAATTCACAATTTATGTTTTAATTATATAGGATTGCCAAGAATAAGTTTCCTGAGAATGGTCAGCAGCATCTTCCGCGTACCATAATGCCACAGTGTGATCACCAATCCGTTGTCAAGTATGGCAATTATGGTATATCTCCCATAGATATCTTTGTAAAAGGCTCATGCCTTGGAGTAAGTGTCTATGGGCTGAAATAAAGAAGTAAGACAACGAAATCTCTCGTGAAGGATTTCAGATTAAAATAGACCTTTTGTAACGAACTTCTAAGGTATAATGCGTAGGATCATTTAAATCTTGGTTAGATAAAGCGAAAACTATTATATGTGAACTTGTGGTTCATATATCGAACGTTTTAGAAGACCTCCTTTAATCTGCTACGCGGATCCTTAGCCCCATCATAATGCAATTAATCTGGCACTAATACGGTGATACCATGGAATGCTGTGAAGAATTTACGTATCTGTGAAACTGTAGATAATAACTGCGATCTTGATTCAAACCAATTGGCAACTTTTCTAATCAAAATATTTATCATGTACACTTTGTAAACTAAAATAAGTACCTTCACAACGTCAAACCCTTGTTAATAGTTATTTATGCTTATTCAATAACCCGTTTATTCATTTGAATCCTTTCAATTTCTCGCCTAATTATTTCAAACTTGCTCTTGTACTCATACCATTTTTTTGTTGAATCAAATCATTTATTTTCTGTGTAGAGCAATAATTTCATATTAGCGATATTTAAATATATTATGATACATAAATATAAGAAACGGAATCAACTACTTGTCTTGAAGACAGCCAGAAAAATTATTAAATTGTGTTAGAATGCATAACGAAGTCCACCGATGGTTGCTCTTGCGATTAGAGGCCATGAGGTCAATTCCCGGGATACAATATTATATAATTCACGCTTTCTTCACTAATTATAAAGGATTGTCACTGCTCATTTAGAAATTTCTAGAAGGTGAGAAGCATACTCTGCATACCATAACACCACTCTACTATCGCCAACCCACCTACCAAGTACGGCGATTATGGTGTATCCACTAACAATAAATACTTTTTACATATAGCATTCTCTATTTTAAAAACGCTTATTCTTGTTATATTATCATTACGATATTTATTATTGTGTCACCACTACTCGTTACATAGTATATTATATCCTCCTATTTAGACATGTTTTTTTCAGAGAAATCTATACTAAGTATATATAGCATACTATAATACATATATCTACTTGATACCATATCATCTGACCACTTGATATCTGCACCATCTTGGATTGACTAGTAGAAACATCCTAAAAGCTATTAAATCCGCAAATACACAATTTATAAAAAGCGTTACTAAATAAATAAAATTAGCGAAATAGGCTAGATATGCAATTTCCCCCACTGACTGTACCTGACCTTACCTTTTAATTACTTTTATATTAATCTCATTTTGTGCATTAAAATTATACATCCCATTAGTCTAGTCATATTACTAAACAAACAACTTTAAAGCAGCACAAGTAAGAACAGTTTTCCAAATATATATTTTTTTTTATATGTTATGTGTTCTTCAATATCAAGCCATAAAGAATACATACAAGCATATAGTCCGACGTTTGTGACATTTTTATGGTAGCAATAAACTTTTCAATGGATAAATAAATATAAATACGTCGTCATTCTATTAAATTATGTCTGTTTACCATCCTTACTTAAATGAATCGATTTTTTATGATTAAATTCTACAATTGTAATCATTATAGACGTAATAAGTCCAAAACTAAACATAGACTCGCCTCTTAGCTTTCTAAGAAAAGGACCAATATTTAGCCACTTCCGCACATGCAGTGGTAGTCGTGCAATAAAGTGCACAGAGTTGGACTCTGTGTTTGGCACTAATCGGTGTAACATAACTCCTGAAGATGCCCCGTGGAGGGGTGAACACGTGTTTGGTTTGGAGGTGGCGGTTGTGTGATTCGCATTGTTTGCCGCATGCGCATTTGTCAGCGGGCTGGCGGGCGGTGCACTTTGTTGCACGACTACCACTGCATGTGCGGAAGTGGCTAAATATTGGTCCTTTTCTTACTTAGGATGGACTTCCGCGAGGTGAAGCCTGATTCCATTAAATATCTTAGCTTTTTAATAAGACCTATTGAAACTGACAAACACTAGCGGATGGTTTTGACCACAAGGCAGTCAAATAACCTTGCAGCTGTTCTTCTTGTGGTCGAAAATCATATGCCGAGGTCGCTGGTCTATTGTCTCTATTCCAGAACCTTAAGGCTTCAGCGGATATCTGTTCTGCGCTCTATTTGACCTCCCCAATGTAAGTAACTTACCAATCTATGAGATACATTGGTCGCCTTTGTTTCTAATGTTGAATCACTGCTAATTCGATCTTGTCTCTTTGGCCAGTAGAGCGACAATGAAATTACCAATACGAGGACATTCTACAATAATGCAGGCATCTAAACTCAAAGTTTCTGAAATTTCAATTAACCTCGCGTAGTAATGCTTGGTGTAAGCAATATTTTAACATATAAATATTGACACTGTAAAATCCATTTACGGTTTCTTCAGCGCAATGTATTCTAATTTCAATTTTGTAAATCAAGCAACATGCAAAGCTTCGCACGGTCAAATGACCTTTGCCTTTTAGGATAGAAAAAAAAAATAGTTTGCAAAAATTTTAGTCGTCTAAAATGATTTAATTTTTAAATTAAATCTATCCATATACTTTGCAACCGTCATAGCTGAAAATAAGAAGTAAGATTTATGAAAAGGGAAGTGTTGTTAAAAGATGGATTACCTAGATGAAAACCTTTACCAGTGGTTTTGAAAGAGCACCAGTTTGATCTTCAGAGCCGCGATGTAAAGATTAAAATTGTTCCAATGGTCGCCGACCTTTGTTACAAGATGGTATTTTAAGATAGAGATATATTTTGGATCTACAACTTTTATACAGAGTGATTGATTAGGTGTGTAAAAACATTAATAAATGTATAGGTAACATAACAATAAGGTTGAAAACTTATACACTTATTTCCAATCAACCTTTATAAAGTGAATACTCTGAAATTTTTTTTTTGGAAAGCGACTGGCCAATGATTTCTGGTTACTACTTACTGGTACAAAGTGTATATATATATATATACGTAAGTAAAAAGTTTAA
Organism: Battus philenor; assembly: GCF_028537555.1. Lineage (NCBI taxonomy): Eukaryota > Metazoa > Arthropoda > Insecta > Lepidoptera > Papilionidae > Battus > Battus philenor. The sequence goes on along the minus strand of NW_027181673.1, from coordinate 13,543,113 downwards.
ATGATATATACATATGTATAAGTATATATATATACGTTATTTATTACTTCTGGAATTATTGATTTTGGATAGGCTATACCATATATTATTCGAAATCAATCATCCTGTATACGATTGCAATTACTTTCGACTTTATACACACGCTTAGCAGTGACGGTTTTTCTTTGTAACTAAAAATAAATGAATCTTTATCATTCAATGTATACCTGCATGCGACCTTTGATTCCGAACCAATTTAGTGTTTATTTACGCAATTGTTCACGTTATCATCCGACAAGTGGGTCAAAACATGTTTACGTTGTATTTTATTCGTCGAACAAAGTTAATATAGCTCTCTCAATTGTTTTTTTGTAAACAAATGAAAAGATACAGATTGTCACGAATGACATTAAAAATTGTACAAAAAAAATAAAAATTCGTTTACATGTGACTACTTTTTTTAAATATTTATGATTTTAGTTTTTGTGATCGAATCATAAATTCAGAGATACACACACGAACCAGGGTTACAGACTTAGCTCGATGAATTGCTCGTCTATAGCGGCAGTGGGCAGAAGAACATCATTCTAGAAATCATGGGCGGCAGGGCTAGAAAGTTCTCAAGTGGGCTCCACGAACCGGAAAACGCGACATGGATAGATGGACTGATGATAAGGAGCGACGGAATTACACCAAACAATTCCCCCGTATCCTTCCATCAATCGAACAACAAGATGTACGGATTCACGACATTCGTACGGTTGAAATTCCTTCCACCCGCACTAGGTTTTTTGCTAATATTTTTATAGACCGAACAGCCAAGGAGTGGAACAACTTACCAACGTCATTGAGTTGAAAGAGAGTCTTTAAGAGGAGAGTGAATAGGTTTCTTCTGGGCAAACATGATCAAGCGAGACACAGGTCAAATGCTTCGTCTATAAACAGAATAAATACATTTAAAAAACTTTTAAGTTAAACGGTTTTTTGATACCCATATTATGGTGGTTGTGTAAAAATATATACCTAGACCGCCATAATGGAACGGCGTCCATCTTGAATTTTAATTTTTGACATAATCATCGTGTTTTACCAGTGTAGCCCTTTCATTTGATACCCATATTAAGGGGGTTAAGGAAAAATATGTTATCCGCCATTTTGTATCGGCGGCCATCTTAGATTGATAATGTTATTGATTTTATTATATTGTATTGTCATCTAAATTAAATGTGTGTACCAAATTTCAGATCAATCTGACAACGGAAAGGTGCTTAAATTTCAATTTCTAATTTTGACCCAAATAAACAAATTCCGTACGGGTCGAACTAAATAAAACCGTTTAAAAAAAGAGTCGCTAGAAGTCCCTGGATACTGACATCGCAGGATCGGTCATAGTGGCAATCTTTTCAGAAGTCCTATACCGGCTGAAAAAAAGAAAAGACTCAAGTCTTTGTTATGATAAAAAAGAAAGATCATTATCTTTTCGATTCACGTAAATCACCCTTAAACTTTGTTGCATGTGTAAGAATACCAGCACGGTTTAATTAAAAATTATCAAAGAAAAACTATCCATGTAAGGCAAGAGAATGCATTCGCACAGTGTAGAAGACAAATGTATATAAATGCATCATTTATATATGTCAAATATACATATATATGTAGATAGTTTCATCATGCGTCTTGTAATATATCGTCTAAATATCGAACATATCTTCCATGTGCTTTAACTATAAAGGTTTACTAAGAAATGGCTTGTTAACACAATTATCTACACACGTCATCCGCGAGCCCTGATGCGCTTCAAGCGCAATGTAAGCAAGCTTGGATATTCCCACTGTTTCATTTTACAATTAAATGTAATTACGTATTTAACTAACCAACGCATATCCGACAGGTTCATACTGAGGCGACAAGACATATATTATTGAAAGTGGACTATTATTACTCCGGACAAAACAATTAGCTGTCTTTGCGGAATATCATATGACATTCGATTTAAGAATTAAAATATCAAGGAAAAAGTATTTATCAATATTTATTTGGTTTATGATTCTGTAAGTTATAGTGCATTAAAAAAAAACTTTAAAGATCTCGTTTCCGAACTGAAGTAAATGTAATGCCTAGAGTTGTACATTATAAGGCATAGGTCTCCTCTAGAATATCTATGGGAGATATGCCATAATGGCCACTATTGACAGGCAGGTTGGTAATCGCAGTGTGGTCTTATGGTACGCAGAAGACGCTGCTGTCCATCCTCTGGAAACTTGTTTATGAGCAGTGGCAATCCTAATTAGTGCAATTGTAATTGTTTCCAGCCAATTATAGGTTAGAATCTTTCAAGACTAAAGTGAATAGGTTTTTTATGGCATCGTAGACCTTTTTTATCGCTTAACATGGGGCGAGATAGAAGTCAAATGCTTCACTTGAAAATTTATACATATAAATGTGAAAAACATAAGATTGTATTATGGGTTTCGAATTCGCGACCTATAATCGCAAGTCGTTCTCTACATCTGGGCTACCACGGAAAATTTTTTCAAAAAAAAATATTTAACTCCTTGAGCCGATGTTTCTAAGGGCGCTATCATGCTATGATACTGTTAAAAATACAGGGTAAACACCCATACATAGCATTGACACAACAACGAACTAATGTCATTTGTTTATAACAAAAAAAAATCAAATTTCGAACTAATAACGTCTCTCATAGAATTAAACTTTACAAAGTCTTGTCTACTATACCCGACATCGACAATTATCATTAATTAAACATCCTGTTTTCCTCTCCTATATGTTTGCGGTCGTCCTCGTTGGCGTGGTTTTGTCTGGCTGCGAATTGTGTTCATATAATTAGATTATTGTCATCGAGTCATCCGGAAAGATATAGAAGTTTCTAGATGCTAGTTTAAAGAATTGGGCATTCATAGATAGTTCCAGGTGTACAGGCGGACCCTCATTACGGACGTACAACGATACTCTCGTGTCCCTATGTATGTATCTGTATGACCTGGAATCTATAAATGAATCGCATGCGCATGCGCAAAAACAATGACTAAACTACTAACTAAAAAATTTTTGCCTTTTTGTAAATGTTTATTAATTCATGAAATAAATTATTATAAATTTAAATCAAATATTTAGAACAATAAAAAGTAAAAACGCTGTAAATAAGTGATTTAAAAAACCATAGAGTAGTAAAATGGGTTTTATTTCAGTTAGGAGAAGAAACTTTTCTCCTTAAGTTATCTATTCATAACTTACTAAATACACAATGTACTCCATTTACAGATTCTATAACCCAATGTTTATAAATTGTGAAGGATTTTAAAGTGATAATCATCGTTTTAGCCCATAGCATTTTAGCTGTCGCTCGGCTTGATTTTCTTTGCAAGTAAAAAGTGAGACAATTAACGGAAGTTAATGCAGTCGAACTTTTATGTCTCTCTAATATTTTAGTTATTTTCAAAGCATTCTGTCTTACGGTATTTAATTAAGGGGCAGTACCGGCGATATTTATTTTATAATTACTTTACAGAAAAGAGGTGTACATGCCATTAATAACTTAAAAGCTACATATTTCCTGAAATATGTTTTTAAAGAAATTCGTATTATAACTTTAGCTTTGTAATACATTTTTAATAAAATATTATTTATGTGCTGAAATTTAAAATCTTATATGACAAATAATGGCAGACATATGATAAATTCAAAAGATAAGAATAAACTCGTAACGCCTAAATTTTGTCTCAAAAAGTTAACAAATCCTTCACAGGTCCGTGTATATATATATATATATATATATATATATATATATATATATATATATATATATATATATATATATATATATATATATATATAAAAGTATGTAATTAAGTAAATCTTATTATACAGTATTCATGAGTTTTTAGTTGAATGAAAAGTATAGAACTTATTTGTTGACACATTTACATGATTGATATTATTTTCACACATGAAAAATTTCTGACCGGCTCTTCTCAACAGATCAGCGTTCCGTGCCAACAGTAGCTTGCTATTTATAATATTAAACAAATCAACGATTTAGAAGCGTATATGAATAATGATATTTTGATTTTTTTGAACTACAAAGAAGAGGTCTTTTCTTAAGATATCTATTGGGCGATGTACCATAATCGCCACGCTTGGCTGGCGGGTTGGTGACCGCAATATGATATTATGGTACGCAGAAGACGTTGCTGCCCATCCTCTCGAAACTTATTTGTAAGCAATTGCAATCCTGTATAATTAACGCATTAAGTGTGAATTACGTAAGATTATGTCTCGGAAATCGAACATGTGATCTGCGATTGCAAGTCTCAGCTTCCTCTGGTTTACAAAGTGATAATATTTTTTTACAGAATTTTAGTGTCTGTGTGAGAGCTCTTTTTATTTCGGGACGCATTTGAAGGCTTCGTAACTTACACGATTATAGGTGGCTTAATTTGATTCTAATTTCTATAAAACTAGGCTTTTCTGGCATTCTTCTCTAAACGTAGACAAAGACAATGCAAATGATCCACTATAGATAATTAAATAAACCTAACTGTTAAACATTCAACGCCAGTTTACACCTAGAAAGCCATATGACGTAATCAAATAATAAACTACGTATATCAGTAAACATTACAAACAAATATTGCATGATTAAGTTTGACATTAAACAATATAGAAAACTTATTTGCGTACGTGTTCGTTGTTTATTGAGTCAATAAGTAATAAGATCTCATAGAAATGATCTCATAGAATCTCATGTTTATTTACAAATTCGTTCTTCTTGATTGATTATCATTGAGGCTTTAAAAAAGTGAATGTACAGCTCATTTGCTGCCAGTTAATGTATGTTACTTTAAGTCTAAAAATGTTTAAAAAATAATAAATAACTGTATGATAATATATTTAAAGAGACCGTTTACAAAATTTAAATTATAGACCGTGGCAGTCTTTTTGGGGGAATCGTATGCCTTACAATTGGCGTCTATCTATAAGATAAGAAGAAAATTAATTATTGTTTCATTAAAAGTTAAAACAATATTAATTAATTTAACATAATTCAGAGTTATCAACTTACACAGGATGATTGCAAATAGCTGTAAACGCTTTGAAGCTTTTAGCTGATAAATGAGTAATTTGTTTTTATTTAATTTATTTGATACTCTTTATTGCACACGCTTGAAAATATCTACATTATCGCATAATAGTAAAAAGAAACATACAATGGGCGGTCTTATTACACGACGCAATTTCTTCCAGACAAACATAGTATAGAAAAGTCCGTGAATTGACGATAAAGTTTTACCTGGTAGTCTTACTCTAGTTCCAAGATGTCGTTTGCACGAAGGTGACATTTAGAGTTGGGCTTGGTACGGCAGCGTAGACTTAGCAATCTGAGGAAGAATACAGATTTTACCACGGATCACACTCAAAAACTGATGTTCGTTATGAATTTTAAAAACATTAATCCTAGCAGAAGATAGAGAACCAGAGCATATATAAAATTTTAAATAAAGTGGACAAAATTAGCCCGTATTAATTATTATAAACTGATTTATATTTATTCTTTAATTTCGTGTATACAGTCAACAACGATCATTATAAAAATATTAAAAAAAATATATGTTAAAATACAAATTCTCATTTACACATTATCAAGAAAATAGTCGTATGTACTTAGTTATTTAGATTGCTTTATAATTATTATTCGCTAATGTCACATGGCTCTTTCATATTCTTACAAAAGCATGTCACACAATATTAGTTAGCAAAATAAGTACATCTTTCATGTGGAAATAAATAAATCAGATTAAAGTACAGCTAATTTCCGGTATCTTGAACTTAAGAAAAACATAAGAGAGACAGTTGTGGCTGTGATGAACGAACAACGATATATCTTTGACAAATACACCTTCCGTACAGAACAGTCACGCGGCTTTCTTTACTTAAATTAAAATAGAATATCTATTCCGAAGGTTCTCATTTCCAAAAATTCTTAATATTTTTTGTTTTGTCATTACTTAAAAAGACACAATAACAATTATAAATTCTGTTACACCTGCTTATTAAAAATGTGTACAACATTCCAATATTTATGAAATACAGATACATAAGATATATATATACAGGTTAAGAATAATTATACACATATACACATACATCATACATAATAGAACAAAAAAAATAATTATTAAACTTTACCTAGCAGTTGTATAATAACGAGGTTAGTAAGCCACTTTACACCCATTGATGAACAAGATGGCGGACGTAAGTTAAAATGGCGGAAAATAAAACGTGTTTGACACACAAAGCTTTGTCATTTGTTTACACAGACTAGAGATAAGCCGTTAATTTATTTTATAACGATCCATTAACTAATTGTTATGATCGTTTTATTTATTTATTTAAGACTATTTATTATTCAAGCCGAGGGAAAAATTTTAAATTGTATTTTTTTTAAAATAAATAAAATACAAACGATACTCGAGGCGTTTTCTTACAAATATATTTACATTGTGCAAAATAAATACAATATAGAGTATTACAATTATCTATTAAGGAACATTTTATACTTTGCCTTGTAGTTGAAATATTTAACAGACAATAGTATAAACGAAATACCCATTGGAAAGGACAAAAAGAGTAAATGTGTAAATTCTGTTTTTATTTTTGAAAACAATTTTGTTTTATTAATATTTTAATACTTTTTTCGTTTATTATTAGTTCCTAGCTATAGTTTTTTTTATACACAAGTAAAAGTATTATTACATTATTTAGAAACAACATTAATTATACACGTACGCATAAAAATGTTATGCCAATTTTTTACCGTTGAATGAAATGATTATATATTAGATTATTTTTGTGATTATTATATATAAACAGAAGTCTTTAAATAAGCAATGGATTAAAATTATTAGTAAAATTAAAGGGTAAATACCTGTATTCACTTTAAGTGACTTTCTTAATTTTTTTCTTTGCTTTTCCAGGCAAATGATATATTTTATTTTTCCGGCCAACGGGCAAATGCTTTACGTAATGCCTGAATAAACCTTTATTATATCTGACACATTTTTATTTCTCTCTCATAAAGGAACAGGAAATCTCGGTTTAAATCGACCAATGATTCACGCAGCGGAAATTGCATAAGTGTTCTTAGAAATTCCAACGTTCAATGATTTAATTTATTTCTATTCTCACATACCTAGTTTACCCTAAGTATCCTATCAAAAAGGCATGGAGAGGAATATGCTCGGGTTTTCTCAGGATCGAATCAGGAAGAAGATTCATAGACGATCGATATAACCGACATAACCTAACGAACTGGCAAGTTGAAATGACAGTGAGTTAAACATATACTGTAAAACAGCTGGCCCTTGGTATGTTAAAGTTCTAATAATAAATCTGCAATGCCAAAATATACAAAACTGAAAATAAAATTTAAAAGATAAGAGTAGTATTCTGGTTGTAAAGGTGTAGTAAAGAAAGCGATGTAAGAAAGGAAAATAAAATATGGAAAGGAATCATAGATTATGTGACGAATAAAAGAAAAATGCGTAAAACCTTTTGAGAAGGACAAAAATGAAAATATAATTATTAAATGAAAAACTTTTTAACAAAATTAGTGACCTGTGTGCTCAAGACAAGGGATTAACCAAAATGATGGGGGCCAGAAGAAAAGTTTGTATGGACGTATATGGGCGATGTTTATCTAGCAATAGACCTCTTGCGGCTGAGATGATAAAGAATTTGGAAGCGAAATATGGAACCCATGTTACAAAGTTCAGCTTAAGCGGTACTTGAGCTAAATATATAGAAATTTTAATCACTCGTGTGAATTCCAGATCATACGTGGCCGGTGACAATATTTTTCAAATGGACATGTTTTTAATATAGAGAAATATTGGACTATATACATTTATAAAGTACTCAATAGCTTCACTCAACCGTAAAGAAGTTCTGGAACGAATTAATATGTGCCACTAATGTATCATTTTCATATATAAGAAGACATACATCTGCATGCTGTCGTCTTCTATAGTTATTATTATAGTAGTTGACTCTTAAATTCATTATATATTTTAATATTTATTTACGAGAGTGTATATTATGTTGATGATCTTTATAAAATACATAAAAAATAAATTTCTAACGTTTTTCTTTTACCGCTATAAAGACCTATAAAGTCTCTTTTGTAACACTTAGTAACATCGCCTTCAACAGCTGCGAGACTTATACCTAAATTAAGTTTATTAAGACACTTTTGAAGTTTTATTTCTCTTCTCGATTCTACGCAATAATTAAATGATAATTTATAATTATGACTGAAAGAATCATTCTTCTCAGTCGTAATTCAGAACTGATTATTCTTGCTGTATGACAAGCGGCAAATATGTTCGCTCTTGCTATAAATATATGTATTTTATCAAATATATATTAAAGTTTACTATGCGATTTTAGACATGAGATCAATCAAGCGCGAAAAGGATCACAGGACCTTTTGATTTAATGTTTTATATATTTATTATATACTAAGCTATAATATCTTCGTCGTTTACGCCTTTAGACACCCATATCAACTATGGGGGATACAACATAATCGCCACGCATGTCAAGCGAGTTGGCGATCGCAGTGTAGTATTATGGTACGCAGATGATGTTGCTGTTTGTGATTAGTAGCAAAACCATAATTTACTAAAAATGTGAATTATATAAGATTATAAAAAGGTAATCGAACCCGCGACCTATGATCGTGACTTTTAGTCCTCTATCGCTGAGCTCCCACTGACCAGATAGTTCAAGCCATAATATATTACAAAAATATTGCAATTGTATTCTTTAGTACATATAAAAATAAATTTTCATAAAATTTTCCGAACTCAGTGGTTTGATCGAAGTATCTAGAATAATTAGTTATAGGTTTAAATTTTAAATATGTAAATCTATAGCTTAGATCATAATAAAAATATGGTTAAAACCTTTAATATCTATATCTGATCACTTTGTATAAAGTGATCATTCTGAAATATGTAATATTAATTATATTTTTTCTATACAATTGCGGTAGACAAATAACTTATGTTAATACAAAGCCTACAAGAATAAATAGTATATAATAATTAATTTTTATATATAGTCCGAATTATGAAAACGCTTATTACATGTCATGATTACGTTATTTAGTATTTCTGAAACCATTGATTTTTGGATAGGATGTACTATATAATTGAGAGAAAATGATTTAAACATTCACTCCTTTAAAGCTTTAGCACTTAAAAATAATCATTATGTATACAAGACTGTGAACTTTTGCAGTGACGTCGATCGAAACAGATTTCTCTACAATAATTTATTAAGATATAAATTGGCCTCTGAATAGTTGTTGAATAGGATCGGTCGGAATCGATCTGCCTCCAGCGTTCAACCTCCTACACTGCGCTGGATCACAATACGCTTATTTTCAGTGAAGCTCAAAGCTGAATATAATTATTCATTTCCACAAATATTTAATTATAAATATTCTAGCACTGATCTTTTAATTTTCTTCCAGTATCACCAGTCCGTACGTAACATCAAAGCATCTTTAGCCCAATAGATCCATAAGGTCGACCTTGGGAGTAAATTAAATAGCCCTTGTTAAAAAAGTCTTCTTCATTAGTCCACGCTATATCTATGACTATACTATCTACACCCATAGACGCCCACTGCAAGGCATAGATCTCCCCCCAGAGATATCTATGGAAGAATTTACCTTAATCGGTCCAAAAAATTAAAATATATTATGGTTCACTATCTATTCCTGCAGGCTTTGTGTTGCCAGAAGTTCTTGGCCCGTTTCATTCCAATGGAAAATTAAATTAATGTAACATTTCAGAGTAAACACTTTATACAGGGTGATTGTAAATAAGTGTAGAAAACTTTAAAGCTTTACTGCCGAATTAGGCCGGATAATATAGTAGTAGCAAAAATAGTGTAATAAATAGTATAATATAAGATGATAATTACAAAGAAAATACGTGTTAAATATTTGAACAATAAATAATGTTGCAAAATAAAACAGTAAGTAAACCTAGAATGTAGTGGTTGAGGATGGATGTATGGCTAATGGAATGAAAGAGAAAGACTGGGAAAATTGTAGAATGAAAGAAACAGTACGACAGATAAGATGATATATGAAAGAGAAGAATGATAATAATAAAAAATATGAATAAACTACTAGAATTAAAAAGTCCCTGTCCCACACGAGATAGGGGAACGAGAGGTCCCCAACAGCGGGGACCATTTATAAAAAAAAAAACTGCCGAATTAGGTATATATCCCTTTAAAGTTTTTACGATCTGCTACGTGATATTTGTTAAGAAGGTTTTTATACTGTACAGATTGTAAATACTTCTTTCCAATAATTCGTGTGAGGCCTCTGACTAATACGCTTTAAATTTGTGACGTGATTCGTAAACGTCAATCGACTGTGCGAAAAGTCGAAGAGTTTGACAAGGTCACTTTAAACGCGAGCCGTAAACGAGGCACAATTTTGATGAACATAATAATTATGTTTTCCACGTAAATATACCACGACAATATCATCATCATTTTAGCGATAGGTTGTCCACAGCTGGACTAAGGCCTCTCCCTTAAATTTCCAAAAAGAACGGTAAAAAACGACCTGCATAGAGCGTTTTTCGTCGAACTAATGGTAAGCACAGGCAAGGATACACATTCTACATTGCACTCGCCGGTCCGTGGTTTCTAAATTCAAATTTAACGTTAAAGTCAACTTTAAAGTCAAAGTCAAAGTCAAAATCATCGTCAGGTCAGTAAATAGACGCCTATTGCACGACATAAGTCTTCCCAATATCGCCAGGATTACCAATCTTGCAAGGACTTCCCGTAACCTTTGCGTTATGGTCAGTTTAGCTGCTGATGATTACCAATATCTTTTTTTATACCCTGGGTTTTGAGGGCCTCACGTTCCCCCACCATGTTTATGGGCATTACATATATCAGGTTAAAAAGTTTTATATCTATTTATGTTTATTTCTTCTTTCATACTTAATGGTCTTTCATTCTCTCTTCTGTCATCCGTCACAAATTCTATCACTCTTTTATTTTTATTTTGTTTTTGTTTTGTACACAAATTTTTCATTCTTTATCTCTAATCTTTATTATTAGTTAGTTTATTATTATTATTTTTATTGTTAATGTTCATATAAGTTATATATTTATAGTACTGTTATTATTATTTTAAAATTAGTGAATTTTTTTGACCATCGCCTAGCCATGTCGCGTCTTCTAGCTTGAGTACCTTTGGGTCCCGACGACGGCTGGTTGCATTAGCAATATGCCTTTCCCAATGTCACTTTAGTATTACTATTTTTCAACCTTCTATATACTATCTTGGGCTTTCTAAAACCCTTTCTTCCCCTAATGAAATCTTTATAATTTTTATATCAAGAAGGAAAAATTAAATCCGTGTCGAGTCCACTTTCGAATTGCCCATTTAGCAATCAAATTGCCAGCTGTGGAGCGTGAGCCCAACGATGGGAAACACTGCTTTAGACAAACAATTTACTTCAGTTATCATGGTTTTTTTGCTGATCTCCTTATATCTGATTCCCCATAATAAAACTTCATTTGTTTTATTATTACACAAGTTCGATTTTTGAAAATAAAAATCTGTTCTTTTTTTTTGAAACCGCTTATAGTAAACCATGCGATTAATAAATATATGTTGAAAAAATTATTTTGAATGCTAAAATCCTTTACGATTCGCTATGAATACATTTGTGACATGAAAAAACCATAATCTGATCATCGCTTCAATTAAAAATATTAGTTTGTTTATATTTGTTTATATTCAATTTAATAAACATAAACATCTAAGTCATCCCGTAAGTTACTCGAAGGGAGAGTTCGTATAACTTTAGCAAAGTTTATCCAATAAAACTTTCAACGGAAGCCAACATAACTTCAAACAACCTTTCGTTCTAAGTTATACGATAAAAAAATTGTTTAAGTTTTAATGAGATTAAGTTTCTGTAATTACGAAAGAAATTATTTGTATTTAATTCTTTATACTTAGGGTTTCCACACATAAATATTTGCAGATATGATTGTTAACCAATTACGAAATACATAAAATGTTGAATATATATACATATGATTAATAATTTTATTATAAGGACGTTAGATGTGGTGAATAAACAAAGAGAGCATTAATCATTCTTTTATTAAACCTTTATTTTTGTGATTCGGGTTGTTTTTACAGCGACATTACTATACTTTTTCCGTATAAGAGGTAGTGAAAAAATCTAATGCCGAGAGGTCGGTTATAAATGTACCTGGCATATAAAAACATTTTTAATTCAATTACGAGTATATCACATCAGTGAACACAGCATATCAAAAAAATCTTTGATAAGTCGAGCGACTTCCTTAACAACGTCGTTAAATAAATAATTATGGGTAAAAACTAATCTTATTTATGGCTTCATTTGCTTTTTGGCTCGCCGATCCCGATTACGAGACAGAATTTATTGTGTATAGGCAACAAATCCGAGAGAGCGAGATATTTTTCAATCTAAATTGTCTCTCTTAAATAAATCTACTTTCAATAATATTCATACGATCATTTTAAATGAATGAAGGAACTTGTAATGCACTTAATCTTGTATTCATGTCGATAAATATACAGGGTGATTGGTTAAAAGCGTAAATGTACAGTTCATTTGTTTTGATGACTTAAATACGTTATATTAGTTTATTTTTTCTAATGAAATGCGACTGGCAAATAACTAGTGACGTTGGTAAATCTGCAGGAACAGATAATAAACTGTAATTAATTTTATTATGTAACTGTTCGAATTTTGAAATTTAAAACTATTTATTTAAGCTTTCTCTTACTATCGTTTCAAAATGTTATTTATTATTTTTGAAACTATTGATTTTAAACTGTCGTTGTTTCGGACAATAGGCGCACACTAAAAAGCATAGATATACCATAATGAGATCAAAGTTTGGTACTATGATAAGCAGACGGCGCTGCTGCCTATCCTCTTGAAACTTGCTTAGGATCTGTGGCAATCCTATATATATAGAATGTGAATTATTTGAGATTGTGTTCCGGGAATCGAAACCACTACCTTCGATCGCGAGTCTTAGTCCTCTACCACTGGACTACCACTGCTCCTAAATAAATAGAATGTATTTAAATACGTAATATCTAAATAGGATGTATCGTACATAAATTGACAATATATCATTTCTAGGTTATTACACCTATAACCAAAGACACTGTATAAGTGTAGAAAAGATAAAGTATTTTTTTAATACATCTTGGGTAGGAATTACCATTACTTATATATTAAACCATTTATGAAATTTTGTGTGCTATATTTAAATCCAGGGCGATTGAAAACCTAATGGGTTTTTTTTATTGAATGATGTAATTTTATTTGATTCTATTTTCTGACAAGTTGAGAGCTTCAGTCATTTTTTTCTTGAACTACAAATGAAAAATGACTGGATACAATAGCCTCCCATAGTTATAAAGTTGCCCTTGGACTGTTTACAACAAACTTCAAATATAATACGAAAAACAAAAAAAAATCATTACTGAAAAAATCACCATCTTTACCATGTATAACGTCGTTACATATATATAAATGTATATATATATATATATATATGTATATATATGTGTGTGTGTGTATATATATATATATATATGTATCGACGTTATAAATATTCTTTGTGTTATGTATCCTTTTAGATGTATTGCAATTTTGGTGTAGAGAAAATAACACAATAAATAATTTAACTGGTATGTTTTTTTAATTGTTATTTTTTATGCTGCTATAGATTAGCAGAGTAACGCACGATTCAGAGAATGCAGAATAAAAATAAATGTTATTGATTAAATTAAAAAAATATCAGTCAAGGAACGACAGCTGGTTTCAAATTAAACGATTTAAATCCAAATCGAATATAGTCGCTCCTATTTTATGTTAACCAATATATACATATATATATATATATATATATATATATATATTTATGTATATGCCACATATATGTGTATATGCTATTTGCATTATATATAGTAATAAATGATAATAGTTTGATGCTTTAAAGCAGATATATTTATATAAATAATAAGAGATTCTTAAACATAGGTTATAGAGAAAAAAACATACGACTCCTTACAAGCAGCGCGGATTTGCAACTTCCTCTACCTTTCTAAGGTGTTACGTGAATGTGATATGTCATAACGTATTTATATATATCATTCAAGACAAATTTATTACAAGTAAATTCTTGTAAATACTCCGTTTTATAAATTTTAATAAGAGTAACGACAAAAAATATAATCTACATTCGCTCTTAGAAAGGTGCGTGTTAGAAGTAAACTAAAGTACTAAATTTATTTACATACAAAAGAATGAGTAGCGGTAAACCAGCGGTAGAAGACTGTGAATTCCGATCATATGTCACGGGTTCAATTCCCAGAATACAATCATATTTAATTTACCCTTAATCATTATATATATAGGATCGCCATTGCTAACAAACAAAGTTTCCAGAGGTTGGCAGCAGCGTCCCCTGCGTACCATAATACCACACAGTGATCGCCTACCCACCTGCCGAGTTTGGCGATTATGGTATATCCACCTGTAGATATCATTGTCTTATCTATATAAATAGACAATGCTAATACGTACTTACTCGAATGCCTTGAATGATTTTGTAGTAACATGCATCGGAGATGTCACCACGCCATATCTAACTAATAAAATACTCTTAATGTTCTTCGAGAATGTTCGATAGGTAATCCCTAACAAGGGGACCACAATAGACACCCTCGGGCTGTATAGCAGAGTCCATCATGCGGCTACTTACTTGAATGCCTTTATGTGATTTTGCAGTAACATGCATCGGAGATGTCACCACGCCATATCTAACTAATAAAATAGTTTCAATGTCCTTCTAGAATGTTCGATAGGTAATCCCTAACAAGGGGACCACAATAGACACCCTCGGGCTGTATAACAGTGTCCATCATGCGACTACTTACTTGAATGCCTTTATGTGATTTTGCAGTAACATGCATCGAGATGTCACCACGCCATATCTAACTAATAAAATAGTTTCAATGTCCTTCTAGAATGTTCGATAGGTAATCCCTAACAAGGGGACCACAATAGACACCCTCGGGCTGTATAACAGTGTCCAACATGCGGTGGTAGCAATATCACGTCACACACGTGCGTGTATTGCACGGACGAGACTCAAGATGCGATCGCAAGGTTCATCGATGTGGCGAATATGGCAACAGCCGCACAGGTACTGTCGCACAACCTGATGATGGTAATATGGAGTAGGTATGAGGAAGTGGTCGCAAATTAATTTTAAAAACTAGACATTGTTAGGGCCATACAATAGATCAAGAGACTAAGTAAACACTGTAACAAGCAAAAACGTGAGCAAAAAAAATATTGGATATTTAATGGAAGTCCATCCTAAGTAAGAAAAGGACCAATATTTAGCCACTTCCGCACATGCAGTGGTAGTCGTGCAATGAAATGCACAGAGTGTGTTCGGCACTAATCGGTGTAACATAACTCCCGAAGATGCCCCGTGGAGGGATGAAACACGTGTTGAGTAATTTGGTGGTGGCGGTTGTGTGATTCGCATTGTTTGCCGCATACGCATTTATCAGCGGGCTGGCGGGCGGTGCATTTCATTGCACGACTACCACTGCATGTGCGGAAGTGGCTAAATATTGGTCCTTTTCTTAAATATTGGATATGTTAAAAGTAAATGTAAAAACAAAGGCACGGACGCTAATTTCTGTGGTATATCGATCTTAATAATATCAAAACAAAGGAGCCCAAGGCATTGATTTATGACATATTTTAATAAGAATTTTGTCATACAAAATATGGGACTTTTTGCCATGTTCTTATTCACCATATAAGATTAATTATGTTATAAATTTCAGACGAGTATCTATCAAATGTAGTTACATTGTAATAAGGTTTTAATATTAAATTATGTGCGCAACAAAGCTCTCGTTGCTTATCAATAAATCATGTTTAGTGTTTGATTTTGGTATATCAAAAACATTATAAACTAAACTTTGACATAAAACAAAGAAATGGCTCTAAAGCGTTAGCGATTTTATTGTAGCATTCATAAATGATAACCATTTGTGTAGTTATATTTTTTTATTTTATACAAAAATATCGCCAATTTTTTGAATATACATTAACATATATAAATATTTCAGCACTTTGTAAAATTTGCGCACCTAAAAAAATATTTTTTGACATTATTTAATGTTTTTGGTGGACATTTTAAGAACTTTTAACGGATGCATTTTGAATTTAATGCATAATGTACACGTTTTCAAAAGTAAATCCATATAAATAATTTTTATAACCACTATAACAAATAAATAATCGCGAATAGATGTGTTCCAGCGGTTAACCAATTGCCATTGCATGAATACAATAGACTGCAATCCTTATCACAAATTATTGTAATAGAAAACATTCACGTGCTCTTTCATTGTATATTCATACAATATTGATAAAACCATGACCCAGAATGAAGTAACAGATTCAATTATTAATTCATATTTAACTGAATCGTAATTATTACCACTAAAGATTAATATTGAACCTAATATAGGCAACATAATATAATGTTATGCTATTCTAATATAGTAATATGTTATATGCTATGTTACTGCTGTATATCAATATAACATATGCTAGGCGCCGGTAAGGACCAACCAAGTAATGTTATATAATTAACCAAATAAGGAAAATAAAAATAATAAGAAAATTGTCAAATAAAAAGAGAAATAGTAAACATAATACATATTAAATTGTAATAAATAAACATGTAATAATTATTATAATAAGTAATTAGTTATAGGATTGATATGTAAATAAAAATGTGAAAAATCGTACCTTAAAAAAAACTCTGCTATTAGGCGAGGTTCAATTGCGACATAATACAAAAAAATAGGCTAGGCTATTGTTATTAGCATTATAACATATGCTGTGCTACTACTATATAGCAATACAATATAACGATGGCTATTGTTATATAGCAACATAATATATGCTATGCTACTACTATAAACCAATACAATATTTCGTAGGCTATTGTTATACATAGCGATGTTAAATATACTGTGCTAATGCTATATAGCAATATAATATATGCTATGCTACCACTATATAGCAATACAAGATAAGCTAGGCTGTTATACACAGATATATGTTATGCAACAATTATTTTGCAATACAATATATGGTAATACTATAATCGTACAGACAGCTGAAGGAGTGTCGTGGCCTGACACATACGACAGCAAAATAGTCTTAGCGCTTATACACTTATTCTTGAGGACCAAGATCTATATCTTTTCTACTAAACAAGACTTTGACCTTTAAAGACTTTGAGATTTAAAGTTGCACTAACAGGGGGTAGTCATTTGCGGTAAAGTCTAGGGACCCCTTTTAAGCGCGCTATTTACTTTTATTTACAACATCGACGTCTAGCTACGTAACTAGAGATAGTAATTATTTATAAGTACATTACGTTTTTATTCGCACGAATAACAATGCTAATGCTGTCACTTTCCTGCTCTTTTACTAAACAATTAAAGAACCTTTTGAATTTAAAATACGAATTATGCTATCGGACACTCTCACAAAAACTCATCGCGATCTTATGAATTATAAAAATGTTTTTTTTTTTTGTAGGTAATCGTAAGAAGGTAATATTAATAATATTACTGTATTTCTTCCGTCGAGTATATTTTAACTAAGAACAAATTTTAGAAAATTCCACTCGCAAAATGTTTAATAAATATATATTTATAAACTACAGTTTTTATATGTATAAAACTTGACTAGAAACTCAGTTTTGGAATTTTAAAAATGTCTTTAGAACGGAATTTACGAAATGAACCCCACAAGAGATTGTGCGGGTCAAGTGGGCAGAGGATCCCGCTAGTATATATAATAGATTTAGGCAAAAGTTCCTTTACATTTTATATTAAAATACGAGATATGTTTTTTCAAAGTTAACATACATTAAACTATAGTTTATAGGTGCTATTTTGCCATTTTGTAAGTCAATTCTACCACGATGCCGTTGCTGTTAAAAGTTAGGAAGTTCTGATAAAAATTATTTGTGTTAATCTAACACTGTCTAAAGAATTCCGAAGATATCGAAATAGGTATAGACCTGAATGTGAAAAGGTCTATATTACAATGCTTTATCGCTTCTCAGCCAAACTCTCTAAATTCTTGCTAAGTTATTATGATTGGATAATTATTTTTAATCTCGTAAATATTCTATTGCTTAAATTCGGCCGTTTTCTACCAAGTTATAGCTTTCTCTCTTCAGTTGCTGGTAGTAGAGATCCGAATCGATAGTTCTACTCAGCGATGAAAGCTAATAATATACTACTACCTTCTAACTCTGCTATTGACCCAGAAGCAATTTATTGCGTCTTAACCCAGATTTTGTCAGTCTGTGTCCTAATCTATATCAGACCTAGATCTTTTCAGCACATTCCTATCGTTAGTAATCAAATTTCATCACAACTGATTATTAAAAAAAACGGTTTAGTTTCATTACGTCTCAATAAATAATAATAAATGAGTACATGATTTAAGTCCCATTTAGTGAGTTCGTATGTAAGGCAACGTTATATAAAAATTTAAAAATCGAATCGCCCGTTTTTACAGAAAGAATAATTAAAAAAAATCTCGAATGAAATTTAAATAATTTCTTTCTTTTTAATGTCATCAAAACCAGCCAGTTACAAATAATTTAATACTAAAATGTTTATTATATCTGTCACTGGGTATCATGAAATTCGTAACTTTTATTGTGGGTGTATGTATTATATCTTATTACATATAATTAATTCCAGAATTCTTAACCAAAAAAAATGTAATTGCTTCTCTATACAAGGATATTATAAAAGTGACCACGGAAACCCGTTATAGTTTGCTGTGATATAAGATCCTTTCTCATAACGCGCGTTTGGAACTCTCGAATTTTTTTTATTCCAATTACTATCAAATTGGGCTCTTGGGAATCCTATGTTCATAGTAATATAATTAAAATATGGATTTGAATAACTAATTTTCTTACCCTCTTTCAACCGAAAATAGCATCTGTGTACTTCATAATGATTTCGTACGATTTCGGCTTTGCGACAATGAGAATAGCGCTCATCTGTCACTTTAATTCTTCACTTTAATCTGTCATTTGCGAATTAATGCGAAATTTAACTAGGAAGCAAAAGACAAAGGTTTATACAATAATTAGTTTTTAATTTATTTAATATGACAGTAACATTTAATTCACTTAAATTAATTAAATTTTCTGTGGATAATTTTTCGGATTTAATAATGTTAGAGAAATTCATTTTCCTCATTGAGCTTTAATCTTGTAACATTCCAACTTTTAAAGCAAAAAGCTTCTTCCCGGAAACAGGGTACGGGATCGTAATAAAATATTTTCCTCATTTAAATTATAATTAATACCGTAAATAAAGTATTTAACTTGACTTTATTGTGGGCGGCCATCTTGAATATCCTACAAACCAGTTTTCATTTATATCTTAAAAGTTATTTACTTTATTATAAGGTTTTTGATTACATAATATTATTATATAATTTTCATGTGTTTCAAGAAGTACCCAAGATTTATAATGAAATTAAATTTACAACTAAATATTAAGTTTTTAATTAATTTGTTTTTAATTATGATAAGTACTTAGTTCTTGCAGGTCGTTAGCATCTGTTTTAGTTACTAACCGAGTCATCGTTTTCAGCGTACCTATCTTTAAATTGCGAAATAATTGTATAATAGGTACAAATTTAAAAAAAAATTAAACTCAAGTTAAACTTGTATTGTATATTACGTTTCTAACGAGGCCTTTTTCTTTTTATCATTACCTTCATATCAGTTAATAGAAGCCCAAGGAATAGACCCCCACCTCCCCCCAGATCGCCGCGGTGACCGATCTGCCCACATCCTGAGACTTTCCGTGACTATAAGTATGTTGTCAGTTCATCTAGTAGTGGAACTAACCTGGCTACGTCTACCGGCACGAGGTCGCCTTCCGACGTCAACGCTCGTCGATTGCACGAACGATATATCAATTACAATGCCACTTCAAGATAACACGAAAAAGAAAAATTTGAGTATAAAAAAATAAAAATAGTCAATTGGAAATAAAAATAATTAAAATCTCAAGATATGTGACGAAGGATGGAAGGGGATGCGTGAATGTAATGTAAATGAATGCAAAGAGCATGATAGAAAAAGGATGGAAGAAGGAAGAAAGAGATAAATTATGAAGGAAGAGAGGGTGAAAGTAGAAAAGTTAGTTTCCCAAAAATAAGATTTGGGAACGAAAAAAAGATGCCACTTCACGAGCAATTCTTCAAGCAATGTTGTTGACATTTGTTCCTCTGCAGATATCGTCATTTCCATCTCGATCTCACTGTTAAGCTCCTAGCATGGCCCTCAACATTACTCTCTGTAAATTTAAATCGCAATAAATAAATAGTGATGCAACTTAAATGCGCAATGACTTTAAAATTTGTGTCGCATATCCTTTACAAAGTAATTGAACGGTAAACAGATTTATCAGTTCAAAGTTCATTTTAAAGAAAAGTATTTATAGAAACGTTCTCTGCGTATTTTCCTATTTAGAACTTCAATATCAATTACCCCATATACAATGTATTTTTGTTTGTGTGAAATAAAAATATTTCTCAATTCTCACGAAATGTGACGCCTTCCGGGAATAAAACCCTTGACCTATGATCGCAAGTCAGCTCTTTATCAAACACTGATCATTTGTTATTAATACATTGTAAATCTATTCCCAGTTGTTTTATTGTAGTATTCAGGTTTAACTATTGTAAATCTATATTCTATACAGGGTGATTGGAGATATGCAGTAAAAGTTTTACAGAGCTGAAAGCCGAACTGTATGTACATGTAAAAGTAATTATTTGTAACCATCTATCACTGCAGACTTTGTATCTTTAGAAGCTATAAGCTTAGCGCGTTCAAATGGTAAAAAAATAATGTTTACTTATTTCAAAGGTACAGGGTGATTAGAAATAGGTACAAAAACTTGAAAGCTTTTTGCTTACAAATGAGATATATTTGGGGGATCGGAAAGTAATTACGCTTTCTTAAATTAAATTCACACGACTACATTCTTAACAAGTTATGATTTATAAACAACAATATTATCAACTTTGTTTTCAACAACCTTATGCTAACATACTAATTTTTAATGTCAGATCGGTAAAAATCAACCGGTTTTTCTGTAAAATATGTCGACAGAAACGACATTACTTTCCAGTCCCCATAATACATATAAATACAGACCCATTTAAAGATTTTACATATAACAAACCTGTATATACTTACATAGTTTTTAATTTAATCGACATGGTGTTGACAGATGACAAAGGCTGATGAAAAGTAAAATACGGATACGGCAACACCGTGTTAGCAAACCTCACCTTTGAAATGATACATTGACCCGAAAATAATAGATTATTTTTCATTATTCCAAACTGAACTGTCAAAAAATTCGGTCACTTACGAAATTACCGAACGTACTATTTATTTTACTTAAACATACAGACGTTAATAACGTAATTGAATAACTTACACGACGTTACTGTAAATGTTTGTAGTCTCGTGTACCTTCTACGTGTTATGGGCTACATTTTTAGCTGGTCGTATTACATTTAATTTTACATTTATCATCATCACACCAGCCAATACACGCCACTGCAAAGCTTTCACCAACTATAAGTACATGAGGCTATGACCATATATTCAAAATTATATCACTGCAGATTAAAAAAAGTCATCCACATTTGTTCTCAAATACAACCTCAATGTATGATAGCTTTTTATGTTTCATCATCCTCACATCAGCCGATAGATGCCCAATGCAGGGCACCAGCCTCCAAAGATGGCGATCTTGACTATGACCGATTCTGCATCACCCGCATCTCGTAACCTTATTTATGCCCTCGGTCCGCCTAGTGTTTTTTCATGTTTAACTTAAGTTAATTTATTGTAAATATTATTATATTGATTTATATATTATCTTAAACTGTAAATCTAACAACATAAAACGACAAACATTTTAAAACCGTAAAAAATTGTAACTAAGATGAAAGACTTTTAACAATCTCAACTCTACTATACAATTTTAATGTTAGGTTAAGTAATAAATGAATTTGCAGTTTTATGTCGTAATAAATAATATATATAAAATATATATAAAATAATAATATATAATAAATAATAATATATATGAAAATTCTTATTCAAGAATGTCACTTCAATATAATTTTAAAATGTAATGATCAAAATAATTGATACAATTATGATTTGAAATAAATGTGAAGTAGAAATTTTGACCTAAAATTTTAATTCTAATTTAAAGTTGCTGTTCAAAGTTTAAAATATCCAATATAAGTTTTTATAAGATGACTGCATGGATGAAATTTTACGATCAATATGATAAAATCAAGAAATGACGTTAACAAATATGTTGAATGCTTTTGTTAAATAAATTTTTCATAAAATATTTTATTAAAAATAATTAATAATAATCTTCACTTTTTACTACATCGTACATATGTTTAGATTCTTACTAATATCTTGTGAGTGAGTTCAGAGAGAAAGCCTAACATTCAGCTGCTAATGTGACCTCATGACGCCGACACATCCTAGAACGCATTGGGCTACGAAAAGCAGCGATAAAACATGGTACATAAACATTACAAACATTGATTCAAACGCTTTATAAACATTCAAAAACATGACCTTTTGCTACGTTCAGAAACATAAAATTTATATTTAAATTTTAACCAAAGAGGCTGTGTAGAAATCTAATTAACTTTTTAGAATCTATCAACAAAGGAAACAATACAAATATTTAAAATATGCTGATAATTATTAGCATTTAACTAGGTACAATAGCTATATAGCTATCTAGAATTAAGTTACTAAAATAATAGAGCTAATAACTTACTTAATATTTTTAATTTATGTGGAATTTTCGAACAAGATATAACATCTACAAAGAAAGAGCTAATTCGTGTAAGAAAGAAAGAACAATAGTGTTCCAAATAGTTTTTATAATATCATAATGTACTTTTGTGACTATATGAATCGAAGATTTTACACACAGGGATCCTTGTACAATAGAGTAATGGACATGGCTATGCTTGGTGCTTTGATGCGAAGTAAAATTAGAAATGACATGATACGCAGGCGAACCAATGTCACAGACGTTACTTGATGAATTCCACGTCTGAAGTGATATTTGGGGGGGTTCATCACTTGTGCACGTGCCTTTAAACCTGGAAGGTTCTCGTTTGGCAAATACAAGTCGGTTGATGAAGCGTGGGTAAAACCACAGTCAGATAAAGTCGCGTAATGCGGGCAGCTCATGACCAATCATGGTGATGACTTTTAGGGGAGACTAATACCTTGTGGTGGGAGTATTTAGGTATATTATGATGAACACTTATATATCTTATATGCTAACTTCACTTCATCATAAAATCGTCGTCAACTAAATCTCATAACATTCCTCTAAAGTGGTCATATTCACAAATATATTGCTCTGCCATTTTGTCCCTTATTAATATATACGCATGCCCTATCTACCAAATACCCTCTCCAATTTCGAGATTGTATAACCTATAATTTGCCGTATCCAATTCCAATAACTCTATCGATATTTTTCGTGACTCACAAAATGGGAAGCGCTCAAGCATTTTGTTTTGATTTAAAGTCGTTTTTTTGGATTTTGTTTTTGATCATTATTATATTACTAAAGTTTAATTAATTATGTAAATCACTCGATGAACGTTATGTACAAATTAACGTTGTTCATGAATAACTATTCGTTTTACTACACGTATGTATATTATAATATTATATGCGGAAGAACTTTATATAACAAATAAACAAAAATAAAATTAAATCTAATAAGCTAAATTGATCCAAGTGTGCTAGTTTAAATTTAAGCATTATTTATAACATTCAAGAACATATAGATCCTATAAAACCATAGATCTTTTCTACGCATCTGTAATCACAAGGATAACGTAAAACCTTTCTCGTATTTCGTAAATCCTTGGGCAACAGAAATCAGTCACCAACGCGAATGCAATTTTTTTCTATATGAACTGTAAACAATGGAGAATATTGTCATTGTCATACTATAAATGTCAAAGTACTATTTTGACTAATATTTAAGTGTACAATAAAGATTTCCACTTGCGTACTGAGTCATCACGATATCTATGAAACTATAAGGTTCAGAGACTTGAAATATTGTAGCGATATTCCATTTATAGAATAGGGGTAAACTAAGAACAGATTTTACGAAATCTTCCCAAAAAAAGGGTCGAGGGGGCGTTTATTAAGTTCGTGAGACAGGCAGGGAACAGCTATATATAATGTATTATGTAAAATGTTTTCTGACCAAATGTTTATATCAAAAGCTAGCTATGTATATATGCTATAAACGTTATATGTTTAACTAATGATTATGTGAGCACATATACAAAAAGTACCACATCATATGACGTAATATGTTTTCTTATTAAATTTTCGTATGAAATTATTGGTATGTGTATTTAAGTATTTGTTTAACTAAGAATTATGCTGTTTTTCTAATATAACAGAGGAATAATTTAATTAAATATTTCAAAGTTATTATTTGAAGACAACTGTAGACTTTAATATAAATTCACTCACTTTAGCTTGCGTAAAGTCATAACCAAAAATATGCAAGCCTACCAAGTCATTATTATTATTCTTGCCCGCGTTTTCCTCTAACTGCCAAGTTCCAACATATTAATGAAACTAAAAGAATATAAGTTCCTTTAATCATTGCTTATCTAACAGGAAAATTATACAAGGATCGGGTTAAAGTTTTTTTGATGTGTTCGCCATCTTGAATACCATTTTTAGTTTTATTTTATTTATCAAACTTTTGATAATAAATAGTCGGTTTTTGTAAATTGGTTTTTAATATATTTGTGTATTATATCCCTGTCCATCCATTTAATATTATATCTAAAAAATTAAAATTAAATCTGATCCGTAACTTACTTATAGAAAACTGACAAGGATACAGTTTAAATCAAATTAAACAGACATCACCCTGTTTATTTAAATAAACAATGAGTCATAAAACATATGTAATCGTAATTGATTTTAAACTTATCCTTGAGCATTTTAAATAAATAAATAACATTAAGCAATTATTAAATTTTTGGTAACGATTTTAAAAATAAAATTAATTTAAATAAAGAACGATAAGGGGAAAATTTCCCAATATCGTTCTCCTTATCTACTACAGAATTTACTGCAGTAATAACGTCACTGCAATAAACATTTTTGGACTTACATCGTAAGCAATTAACAGTTTTCTAACGCTAAACTTGTAATTAGTCTAATGAATTTATAATTATCACGTAGTTTAATTGTATTTACATCGCACTAGATTACTCCAACAAAACCCTGGAATAACTATCGGAATTTATAATTAAATCAT
The DNA here is from genome assembly GCF_028537555.1 of Battus philenor. NCBI lineage: Eukaryota > Metazoa > Arthropoda > Insecta > Lepidoptera > Papilionidae > Battus > Battus philenor. The sequence goes on along the minus strand of NW_027181673.1, from coordinate 13,517,474 downwards.
CGCATCATTACCTGGAACCTAATCGACTATATTTAATTAGTTATTCTCAATTTAAATAACAAATACGATTTCGTAAGAATAACCACTACGTAAGTAATGTAAATGTGAAAACCAACCCCGTGCGCCCAATTATTCAACATACATTTATATTGGCTACAATATATCAAATATTTACACGTGTCGGTACGAACTGAAAGCACTTAGCCTTGAGAATATATACATACATACAACCATTTATCAATTACGTAACGACATTAACGCTTACACATACGCTCCTTATTTGTGTCGAGCGATAGAATACATAACTTCATAAACTTTATATAGCTCTCATTGTTATATTTAACTAGAATTACTAACCTAATAAACGATAAAACAAATTATAATAAAGTAACCTATAATGTATTACGCCTACTGAGTATCGTTCTGAAAATCGTGTCAAAATGTTTATAAGCAGTGCGGAGATATAGAAAAGTTGTTTTTGAACAAAGAGAAGTGGACACAAGTCGAAAATAATATCGTGAAGAGGCCCAAGAACTCCGGGCGGATGTTATATAGCTACGTAGATAAAACCTTCCGCCGACGCCAGCGCTGCCGGTGGCGGACGCCCGAAACGCACTTCATGCCGCGTACAACTCGCCACACAAGTTTTGATGAGTAAATAATATTAAATAATTTGTACATAACAAGTTTAGTGTAACGTTTCATTCACAAAATAAAATAACTTATTTAAAAAAAAAATTTTTAGTTTTATCTGTCTCGACCAATTTAATATGGTAATTTGATGAGGACTTTTTAATAAATATATATTTCATTTATGGTTAACAAGATATACCAAATTGCTCGACAAAAAATAGACTTTAGTACATTACTCTAAATGCATATACCAATAAAACAACATCTTCAAAATTAATCATCTATTTATTTAATTGAGAAACTACATCGGTTTAACTAAAATCCTTTTGAATGCGCCCAATCTCTAAGTATATTAACATAATCCCCTTTGACTTCTATAAACTGCCCCAATTCATGAACTCTGGTCTCCACGTACTTTCCGGATGTTTCTTTAAGATGAGCTTTAATGATATCATTAAAAAGCCAAATGTCACCTTCTATTTTCTTAATTTTTGTTATTTTCCGCATTCCTCTAAATGTAACGTGGAGGTAAATTGGTACCTCGTGGTTCCTAGTTCTGGACATATAATATGGCAGGTTTTTAGCTTCCTCCCGTGGTGGTATCCAGCCCGATGGATAATTTTCTTTAGGTGTAACAGCAGGAATGGTTTCAAAAGGTAACAACCTTTCTACATATTTCCATTCCGGTGGATTTTTGACGACTTCATATTCGTATTGTTCTCGAATTTTATTTACAAATGGAGAATGTGCGTAGTTGGAGTAATTCCTGGATGCACATGCAACCTGAAAAAAATAACATTAAAGCATAATATTAATTATTGTGTATTATAATTTCTTTACCATAAATTATAAAAAAGTGAATTACTCAAAACAAAGAATATATAGCATTTAATTATAAATCATTAAACAGAAGTTATTACAATAATCTATCTATAATATTTCTTAACAAAAAATAATTATCTGAAAAAAATATTACAAATATATATTTAATTTCACGGGAGCAACCTGTTTGCACGGGTATACGCCCATAGTACTGTCACATGTCGCAGTCGAAGCGACAGTACAACACGACGCGAGTGAAAATAATTGAATAATTACCGAGAGTGGTCCCGGGGAGAGTTTGGAACTCAAATCGGCACAGTTGTTCGGGATCTGTGCGATTTTTCCAACAAAAAGTCGTGCAAACGCGCTCTGTGCACGCCACACGGTCGCCATTTTGAATAGCGAATAGAGCGCTCGCTCGCTGCAAGAGCAATAAGAACTATATTATTCGTTTCGAAGGAAACATTATGGCGGACGCCTGCAGACATTTGGGCTTTTCAAAAATCGTTTTCTAAGTTCTATCGCGTGTTTTTATTGAACTTTTTCGCATATTATGGTGTGTTGTGTGTCCGATTAACTGTTTATTGTGGTTTTTGGCGGTTTGGCTGGATTAATTGTGAGTATTTTGTGAGGACATTACTGAGGTGCGCCACGGGTAGGGAAATGATTTGGTGCTTTCTGTGGTCGACGCACACGCATTCGCTCAGCTGGTAGGTGGCGTTAGGTGTCACTCGACGTCTAAACCACCAAAACATACGATTTTCATGACTTTTCCGGCGGGATTTTCTAAGTAATTAGCCGCGTAAAAGTAAGTTTCGAATTATATTCCGAATATTGAAAACTTGCCCTCGCTTTTTATGCAGTAAGGTACAGTGTTATGAAAATGAAATATTGTCAAATTTGTGCGCGAACTTGTTGTGTAAAGTTCATGAACTATGTTTATCGTGGTGATTTTATAATGATTTCTTGGAGATTTCTATTGAAATATTCGAAATGAGTTACAACGGCAATTGTTTACTTGAATTTTTAGTTTATTAAGTATTACGTTTGAAACTTTTCAAAATAGATACCAAAAAAAGTTCATAAATGGTTTTAACACTTACGTTACACAAAAATACACAATTTTGTTAATCAGTTTAATGTTTTTCGATTACAGGACCAGATGGAATGCTGTAGAAGCTACGAACTGCTTAGTTACTCTAACATAAAAGCAACAAACAACAGTTAGAAAAAAACCTATCAAAAATAAATTACATTACTTACTATTTACAAACTACATTAGCTTTTGTAAAGCACAAAGATTGTGAACTTTCAGTGCCACCTTATTTTGGTGGACTTTGGCTAACCGGTCTGAATTGCGGGCAACCTCAATCAGCTTTGATTGACTTCCTAAAACAACAGATAGTCAGCTTTTGCCTGATGTCGGAGAAAAAGAAAGATCACTTACCATACATTCCATCATGAAAACTAAACAGCTGAAAGAGGAATCGGACAAGAGTGTTGATGAAGACACTGTAGAACCCAAAACTCGTGCCCGTAAAAAGGCCTCAGATACTGCTGAAGAAGACAAGAATAAAGATGAACAGAAATCTTCAAAAGAACCCAAAAAACCTTTGGCTAAGGTTAGGGCTGTTGTAAAAAAAAGACCTCTTGGCATTAGGAAGACTTTAAGAAATAAAAAAATAATTACTGCTAAGGAGAAGCTACGGAATGTTGTAAAGGTTCCTGGCAAAAGAGGGAGGAAACCAGCAGTCAGACCTGAACCTGAAAATTCTCAAGACAAAGATACCGTCCCATTGATACCTGTGTCTGAAATCAAAAAAGAACCAGTTGACGATACTACACCCAACTCAAGGTCCTCAAGTCCAAAAACCGCTGGCAGAAGACAAAGGCTTAGCTCTGATATGGTCATGATGAAATCAGTTTTAGGAGATTCACCTACCACATTGGTATTGGGACCACGCACAAGCCCTTACTCTATGCGTTCAGAAAGAAGTAATAGTCCATCAATGTTTGAAGGCAAAAACTTAAGAAGTGGAAAACCGAGAAGTGCTAAAAACAAACTCCTAAGTGAAGTTGTTATGAAAGAACAAAAGAAAAGACGGAGACTGCTTTCAGACTCTAAGGCCATAGAAGGAACAGAAGCCAGTGAGGAATGCAAAAAATTAAAAAGAGGACGTTCATGCTCGCGCGATGGCAGTGAAATCTCTAAATGCTCAGATGTCACAGAGTCTGATGTTAGCTTGAGTGAAACCCCTAATGACTCTGACAACAAAGAGCTCAACAAAAAATTAGATAAACCCAAGACTGACTTAGATGTAGATATTGAAAATAATGTACAGGTCTCGACTATTGGAAAAGTGCCTTCTCTTCAAGTTGACTCTAAAGTGTCTGAGGCCAAGATGGATACCGAAACTAGTTCTCATGTAACTGAAAAGGACAAAAGAAAATTGAGCTTAAAGAGAACTGTTTCTATAGACTCTGACAACAATAATAGTAATAGGCTTAAGTTAGAAAATTTAAATGCATCAGAGATAGAGGAAAAATTACTGCCTAAGACTGAAAAGAATACGCTTTTTGAAGAACGTAGTAGTATACTGACTAGTATGTCAAAGACATTTAACTCAAAGGAAGTATCAAAGAACATTAGGAAGGCCAGGAGAGGAAAGAAGGCTGCGGCGGCAGGGAGATCTGCCAGTGCACAAGTTGCTAAAAATGGATTAAACACTGCAATAACAAACGACCCACCTGAAGATAAACATGAAACACTGGACACACTCTCTAAAGAAATAAATGATCTCATTAATAATCTGGATCAAAACATAGACCGGGATCAAGAATTGGCTAATGACTCTACTGCTTCAACTGACCAAATGGCATCAAAACCAGCAGCCAAATTCTATGGGCTTTCCAAACCTCTAGGAGATAGCAACAGCATTGGGAGTCCAGATACACCAATAAAAGATAAAGATACCATATCAGCTTTAGCAAATGAAATGACTCCTTCAAAAAGTGATGATTGTGAGAACATAAGGCTTCGTTATGAAGAGGACTCTGTTGAAAAGTCTTCCGATGCTCACAGACATGAAATACCTTACAGTTGCCCCGCTGTTGCTAGTATAGATAAGCTAATGGATAGGCTGAAGGAATTTGAGGAATTGGATAAGAGAAGACAAAGACTGGAATCTGAAACAAAAGTAAGTGATAACAAGACTGTTATGGTAACCAATGATGTGGTGTTGATACCAAAATCAGGAGCTGATATTAAACCCCTCAAAGACATCCAAACTGTAAGGTCTCCTGAGAAACTAATTGAAAAGGAAAATGTACTGAGTTGCTTTGAAAACAATTCAGCTATTTCTATAGTTAAAAGAGATCAGGTCAGAAAATCAATTGATGTTGACTTGCCTAATTCAGTGACATTGATTAAACGGAATAGCTTTAGCGCGCGGAAAGAATCCACGAGTTCAAACCATTCTAAAGAATCAGATGCCATTAGCGTTTTCGAAAAATCCTTAGGAAAAGATGTAACACTAACCGAATTAAGAAAATCGGTAGACAAAGGATCTTCTTCATCCCAAATAGATTTACATCAATTTGCAACTTTACATCCCAATAATCCTAGCCAGGCATTAGTTGGATTAGTTCTGGATTCCAGTCAGATATCCATCACCCCACGGGTTGTTGAACCCAAAGTTATTAATAGTGATATTCAGATTACAAAACGTAAGTCAAGAGATTCGCTGTCTAGAAAATCATCCGAATCTGGAGTTGATGAAGAGAAGATGGCAACTATAGACAAGATTAAATCTCCAAATCATCAGATCAAATCCCAAGCAGTTACCATCACCCCAGCGCCTGTAGCTGTCAAATCTCCTGAAGCCGTGCAAGCAATGGAGACAGAGGCACTTGCACCGCCCCTTGAGAATGTTAAAGCAGTACCGGCGACCATGCCCCTCGCCTCGGAAGTCGTGAACACGGCTAAAACATCTGAGCCTGATAATAAATTAACCATTCTGGATACAGACATCAATGATCACAACCAGACTGAGAAAACAGAGGCAGCCACAGTTCCTGAAAATGAAACTTGTGTTCCTGACATTCCTGCCAAGGATGAACCTCTTCAGGAAGAGGAATTAAAACCTGTGTTAGAACCTGCAAAAGTTAAAGACATTCAAATTAAATCAAAGGAAAACCTGGCTAAAGCTGTTGAAGTGAAACCACCTGCTGAAATTAGGAAATCTGTTGAAAATGAATCAGAAGTAATTAAGCCTAAAAGTCCCAAAGTTAAATCAGCGCGCAATTCAACAGAAAGCCAGCCAGGTCCAAGTAATTTGATTTTAGAAACTCCGGAAAGCCAAAAGCGAAAGGAGAATGTGCTAAGGACCCTCGGCCTGCTCACTCTCGAAGCAGCAAATGAAGCAAAAATACAGAAGTTGAAAGAAAAAGAGCGTATTTACTCGAATTACTCAAGTCTTCCAAATAAAGGAAAAGCAAAATCAAGTGAATATACTGGTACTCTAAAGATAAAGTTGAGTCGGAGTTCAGGGGAAAGAGAAAAGAAGAGGCAGAAGACATCTCTAAAAATGACTTTCCAGAAGACCAAGCCTCGATCGGGGAAGCTGGCGCCGGAAGTTGGAGAGACTGTTGGCGAGGATTACTACACCATAGAGAGACGAGAGGTCAGTGTTTTTTTTAATTTTTGTGAAGCAAATGTCAATGATGGCATTGATATATTTTTTTAAAAGTATGGACTGTTGCAAAATATCTATATGATAGGTAAAGGGTTTACCCATTAATAAATGTGAGTTAAATTCAATTTCTTGTCATTTGAATCTTAAAATTCCATCCAGCTTATCAAGTAAATATACAGAACTTACACTTATATAGTTTGAGCCCTTTCAGACTTGTCATAACTCACAACCATGTTTTAGTTACCATTTATTAATTTTTAAAACTATGTTATGAAAATGTTTTTAAAGAACAACATCATCAGGAATTTACATGTAATGAAAACTAAATACATCATTTTAACTAAGGTATGGTTTTGATTTGCTTCTTGTTGCTTATTTTTCTTATTACTTTTGATAATCGAATTATTCCTAGTAATAAAGATGATGTTACACTACTCCTTAGGGAATAGATCAGTAAAGATATTTTTATTAAGTTATAAGATAAGATCGATAAATATTGCCCAATTAGACATTATTATTATTTAATAATGACTAACTAGGCTTTGCTAGCAGTCTTGACATAAGTGATCATTCAAAGCAGAAAATGTGTGTTTCACTTTGTTTAAAATAAAATAATAATTAAACATTGTTAATATCAAATTGGACTATGTTACATTGAAATGTAAAATGTGGATGAAATTACAGAACTTTCATCAAAAGGGTAACTTTGTTTTATCTTGCAAAGGGGAAATAACTTTTGGCCACTGCCAAGGCAGTTATTGAGACTAGACAGGCAATTTTTATTTATTAGTTAAATTGATAAATAGTTTTTTATGTACTAGTTGATTTGTGTTGAATGTATTGCTTATTTGCCAGCAAAAAGATTTAAATTTTTTACACTTATTTTCAGAAAGATTGAAGTGTATAGCGATCACTATGAAATATTTTACATGAATTTTTTTTCTAATACAATGTGACAGGCCAGTAACTTCTGGTAATGCAAAGTCTGCATGGACAGATGGTAAACAATAATTAATTGTATTATGCAGCCATTAAAAGTTTAAAATTGCTTTTTCATACTACATTATCATTACATTGCTTAATATTTCTGAAACAGTTGATTTTGGGATAAAGTGTACCACACATTAATTGACAGCAAATGAGCTATACATTCACCCCTTTGAAAACTTCCACCTATTTCTAAATATCCTTAATTTACAAGATGTATTTTTGTTACTGAGCTAACAAAAGAAATCCATCTAAGTTGAGATGTAACATTTAAAATTTTTCACTTGGTACAAACTTTATGTACGAACTTCGTTGATAATTGTATAGTAGTCTATCAGTCTGTTTGTATTATACTAAGAAATAAAATAATGCAATTTTTTATCATAAGTTCTAGTGTGTTCATCATAACACTGCTACTATGAGTTGGGAGAGTCAAAACCTAATATATATATATATATATATATATATATATATATACACATATTAGCCTAGTAAATTTTGTACTAGCCCTAGTAACGCGGTAGATTACTTTCTACGAGTTTCTACGAGTTTCTACGAGTTTTCTACGAGTTCTATGAACATTCTCATATAAGAAGTTGAGATGACCCTGTGTAACATGTTATGTACAAAAATTCACAATTAACTTTTTAAGATATCATTAAATAGGGTTGAAACAGAATATTTAACAAAACTTTATTGTAAATCAAATATGTGCCTTTTATCAAATTAAAAATATTTGATTTCATATAAATCATTATGTATCTCACAGTTCAAACATAATGAGGGAAATTCCTGTGTAGGGGAAGAATATCATATATAATAGGGGAAAATATTATTTATACAATGGTCAAAATACGGTATTTAAGTACTATTTTATAGGTAATAGCAGACTTGTAGTTACATGTAGAGCAGGTGTGGGCAACCTTTCCATTTAATGGTCTAGTTTCAATTTTAATTTTTTTTTGCAAGCTGCACACAATGTAACACTTATTAATAAATTACAATGTTTTACTTTATATATTAGAATAAGAAAATATACAAATTTTAATGCAATATAAAAATTAATAAGATAGAGCGAAAAATCGTGTGTACTTGAAAATTTTAATATGAGAGATCTCAGAGAGACTGCTTATAATGTAGGTTCCAGGAGCCATTATCTGAATAAACACTCAAAAACTGCATTTCATATGACATAATTGTGTAACATTCCGTTTAGGAAGTTACAAGTTTGTATTTTTAATGCATTCTTAAAACAGGTGTTGTTTAAATTAAAAGTAAATCCTTCATTGCCTTAAAGGATGCCATTGTAGGATAATTTAATTACATTCTAGTTTCTATCATATTGGACTCTTGCATTGATGATTTGATGATGATTGATTGCAATAACTAATCACTATAAATATAAGAGCATTTATAGTGATTAGTTATTGAGTGAATAAATGAAAACAAATTGTATATGTATATATATGTTCATTCTCAAATCAAATGGTCACTGCCTTTAGCTATAAAATAGAAAATAATAAATAAGAAAAACATTTTTATCAGTGATCACTTTATTTAGACACATATAATACATATCTTTAGAATATAATACCAAACTGTGATCGCCAACCATATTATGCATATATATAACCCCCATAGATTTCTCTAATTCATTCAAAAATACTGATATAAGTAATGTGGTAACATTCACCAATACCCACTAGTATTCCATGATGGCGCTAAGAACAATTTTCCAAACATACATTTTTTGTTTTAAAAGGTGTTTAAAATTGTTTTATTTTTGTTTTGCAGGGCTGTCCGGGAGCAACTTCAGACGGTGGGCACAGAAAGTCACATTACAGTAATCGACTTAACAACCATGGTGTGTGGACATCTACACTCACCCCTGAAACGTAGCCGGGAGCAAATGGGGCTGACAGATCCCCTATCCACATTCATGTTATATAACTTTGGAAATCTTCTAAGTCCAGTCAGAAATTTAAATTCACGTGATAAAATAGTTGTTAAAAATTTCCCTTTCAAGTGTTCCAAATTCAAAAATTATTTGTTTTTCACAGCAACGAAATTAATTTGATTATTTTATTATGAAATTTGCTCCCTGCTACGTTGTATATAGTATTCGATTTAGTTCAATTGGATTGTTTTTAGTTACAAAATATTTTTTTGGTAAAAAAAAAATTGTTTGTATCTCTGATCTCAATTATCCAAAATTGTTTATATTCACAAAATTGTGCATTTATCTAGACTTATATTCCTTGTGTAGCATAAACACTGGCACAATCATTTAGTGATGTATGTATAAGTTTTGTAATCTACTTGAACTAAATCATAAATAAGCTTCTATTAACTTATTTACTAATTTAAATTAAATTAGAAAAAATTGGGTTAACCTTTTCCAACATCAGAGCAATGTCATAGAAAGGTTCTGCGAAGTTAACACCAGCCTTAATAATAAGGGTCTGTTCACACAAATTGAACGAATAATAAATATATTTAACTTAGTATACATGGTAATTGGTTATATATGTAAAAGCTTTAAAGGAGTGAAAGCTCAATTGTTGTCAATATGTATAGTATGCAAAATAGATAGATAATATAATAAGAAAAAGAATTTTCAAAATTCTGATTACTACATTTTTATTACAGACTGTACGGACTCTCAGAATGAAGACTTTAAAGCTTTTACAACTATTTCCAAACACCCTGTTTGTAAATATATAATCATATTAAGAAAAGCTCAAATGACTGTCAATACTGGTTATGGTTTCTAAGTTAAGATTTGCACATACTTGATTACAAAGCCTTTTAATTATCACTAATTATTACACTTTGGGGGTCACAGGCTTAACTCGCAAGAATGCTGCCTTTGTTCTGGTACTTCTCTAAAAGCCTTTAAGTTCTTCTATTCAAGTATCAAAACTTATCGTAAAGACTATGTTTACAAGTATATAAAAATTAATGACGGCTTATTTTTTACAAATTACAAATAAAACTAACTCGTATAAACCAAAGTTGAGTTTCGGACCTGATATATAGTGGTCTAAAATGCTGTAATATAATACAAATTAGATGTAAAAAGCTATGTGTTCACCCGGCATTTGATTTGGCATATTGGGCTTAGATGTCAAACATACAACTAAGATCGTCTGTGTTTGAGTGTGGGTTTATACGGAGTTGTCTTTATCGCACAATGCTCCCATAGATTGGTATGTACACAAGGTGTTTGATTATTAGTGTAAAAACTTTAAAATTGCGAATGTTTATCCTGAAATAATAATTATTGTAAGAAAAATTGCTTTTAACATTAATCATACCAACACTTACTAGGTACCTATTTCGACCATAGTTGGTTAAATGACCATGTTGGAAAGCAAATAAAAATTAATTTATATTACTATACAAAATCGTATATTGACCATTTCTATTAAAAACTAAAAATTTGTTTTTTTAAAAAACCGTTGCTCATCACATTTTTTATACTTGCAATGCAATAGTTCGAAATGGTTCAACCGTTATGGTATATTTATTAAATTATTGTTTATTATATGCAAACTATATTATACTGCTAGAAGTTATTTGCCTTTTAATAGGATAAATAAATTAATGTAACTTATTTAAGTTTGACACTTTATATAGAATGTTTGCTGACGAATGAGCTATACTTTCACCCTCCTTAAAAGTTTTTACACCGATAACAAATTACTTTGTATCAAGACATAGTAAATCAAATGCCTGGGTGCTATACAAAAGATAAAACCTAAAATATATAAAAATATACAAACTGTTATTTATTGATGAAATTATTGTATATGTTCTTATTTATAAATATGTTTCGTAATCACTTAGAAAAGCCCCCAAAGACGTCAAAGCGATGTAACTGTTTGTAATTGTTAAAACAATTATAAAAAAACGAGCGACATGAACAGATGCGGAGACCGCCCCGGAACCTGAGCCATCGAAGGACACGCCTAACTTGGTTATCCCGGAGAAGGCGTCTTCGTTCAGTATCCATCCAGGACGTCTGTGCATGGACCAGTGCTTCTACTGCGGCGGGAAGTTCGGCCTCTTCGACACGCCATGTCATATCGCTCAGATGAAGAGCAGCGAACGCCAGAGGAAGGTGCTGGACAGTGAGTATTCCTTGATGGGCTCTTGTATCACCTTGACGTGAAAAGGTTATGTATATATGCATATGTTTTCTCTACTCGAACAGCTGACTGGCGGATACATCAAGGTAAGCTTCTACCTATAGAGCACTTTTATCTATGGTTAGTCGCTTGCACCTTGTGCTGACTGTGCTTTTTGGACTACACTCAAACCTGTTTTTGTGCTGTTTAAGATGATTTATATATTTATATATATTTAATTGTGTATCAAAATATCAATAAACAATAATTTGAAAGAAGTATAACACAAAAAAGGTTACACAATTTAGGCAGAGATAGTACAACCTCGGTCATCACAGGCGGTTTTATCGCCCGAGGCCATCTCTACTAGACAATCTTTGGATAGAGATGAGAGATATTAGGTAATAGAAAGTTTAAGGCGTACATAGTAATAAAACATACTACATATAATACACTTAGTATATATACATACAAATATATATAAACATAAAGATACAAGCAAAAGAACAGTCTTTGTGGTGATCTTTGGGAGAGGAATATGTCTTGCAGGGGGAGTCTATCTACTGAAAAGAAAAGGAAACTTACATACATTACTATAAGCAGATATATATGTAAATGATAGTTAATATACTATGTTTGAAGCAAAAGAAGTTCAGTTTTCTCAATTCCAATTTAATTATAATTTAAATGGAAATTTCAATACATTGGATCATATGTAACGAAATTATTGATAAAAAACAAAGGGATCTTGTATGTATATATATATAATAGTAAAACAAAAAAATCTTGACTGAAAAATACTCTGAACGAATGCCATGTTTTAGCAATTCCTTGTCATTTCGTAAAGTTTTGACTGATTTTCTACGAGAGATAATTTTTTTTATCTCGTGAAGAACTTTTGCCATTATGTGACGCGTGTTACACGCGATTCTTACCAAATAACAGGTTTGAGTGTATTCTATGGTGTGAATTCATCCGTCGAGTTTATTTTAATTATTTGATCACAATTTATTTTATTTTTATTTAAATACACTTGTTACTTACATTCATATTAAACAGATCACATTTAAATATTATCATAGACCAGTGTTTTTCAATCTGTGGCATGCACAATCTTAGGAATTAGAGGCAAAAGAATTTTGTATACCTAATATCTTAATCGAGTTAACAAATCCTTTTATGGGCAATGCCAAAAGCTTCCATTGCTATACTTAATGTTTTAGTTTTGTGTGTTAAGAGTAACTACATAAATGTCTTCATAGGAGATAGACCATTCAATAACCTACTGATCTCCTCGGAACCCAAATCTGATCGTATATCCAGCGTTGCTGGAGTTTCTTCAGCCACTTCGCCCAACGATGATATGACATTGGATGATGATGACATATGATGATATTAGCAAGCAATAGCAACCGATTCGAGAGTCGAGATTCGGCCCTCTTTTATGACTTCGTTTCTTTTTTTTTTATGATTTTACATTATTTTTATATTCTTCTGTCGTTTTTCTTAAGATCATCTTACGTTTTACAGTTTATCTAGCATACTTTTCAATATTTAATCCCAGTTATGTATCGACTTTCTTCCTCCACCTTGTTCAAGTGTCACAGTTGTCACAGTTGGTTCGACCACTTCGGTTAAACCCTCTTGTCTCGGAATGCAGAAATACCCGTCGAAAACAGTAGATTAGTTACAGCCAGGGCCATGGTCCTTTTGTAAAGAGACCCTTGAGCCGTCACTTAATAAGCGTTCACCGAAGCGATCTAAAAGCTTGGCAGTCTCCCAATCTAAGCTAAGGCCCCCTCCACGAGAAATCTATAGTCTCTACTTTAAAAGAGATCTTAGGCTAGGCGCCCTCTGAGCTCTGATAGCTCAAACCCTCGGTATATGCAAAAGTTTTTTGGGCACCAGGTACAGTCTCGTCCAGTAAAATCAAAGATATACTTAGCAATTGAATGTGAATTAGAACAATGTTTTTGCCACTAAACTACTTCAAAATAAATCGATATGTAATTTTATATTAAAAAAATATATATAGTTCAGATTGATTTTCTTTTGAAAGTTCTTCTCAGGACTGAGGCATACAGAATGAAGTTCTTAATAATAGAATATTATTAGAGATTTCAAAGTAATTGAAATGACCACCTTGTTATAAGAAATAGTGAGCTATAATTGCTACACACAAAAAATGATTGAAAAACACTGACTAAATAACATCATATTTATATATATGGATCACATTATTTGCTTTCATAAACATGAAGTCATGTAGTAATGTTTGTACCATACGTCTTCTAGATGAGGAGAAGCTGACCATAGACAGTTGTCTATGTGATGCGTGCTATCGTCACGTGGATCGGCGGGCGAACTGTCCCTCGTATCGCAAGAGACCTCTAGTGAAACCTCCAGACACACCGCAGCAGTTTACACAGCCTGATAATAAGTAAGTACTTGGTTTAACCAGAAATGTATTTCTAACGAGCTTTGAAATACCACATACCATGCATAACAGATAATAGAGCCTTAAGGTTTTGTAGAGGAGACCATGGACTGGCAAGCCCAGCGTACAACCTCAACCACAAAGTGGACTAACTACCTTATTATGGTCTTCGGAAGATGTTGGATGCAAGCTTTCAACTAGTCCTAAATATATGAGGAGACTATATCCAACATTGGACATTCTATGGCTTTAAATGATCATAACAATAAAGTTTTATAATAGTTTGTTAACACTGGCACGCTTTGAAACCAATCAAATCATTCCTATTTAGAAAGTCAACTACACAGTGACCAGCTGAAAGAATACTTTTGAATGCATTGTTTGTGATATACAATTTAAAAGAATTATACTGTGGAAACCATTACATTTGTTTTTATAATATATTTGGAGACATCATTTTAGTTTTAAGATGTCAGACTTAAAGATGATTTTTAGCGAAGGCCTTCAATGATTTCACTGTTCTAGAACAATTGTAGAACAGGCATTCTATGTAAGACTCTTCTGTTTGGATCTGCAGTCAACTTTATCTAATTCAGAATGATTTCAGACCACAGACTATAAAAATGGAATACATGTGAAGATAAGAAAACCACTAATTTAAATTAAAAATTCATGAAGTTACACGGATTTCATTTACATTTTACTATTGTATATATAGTTATACATAATAAATTATTAATGAAGAAAATAGTTTGTCACATCCTGAACAGTAATTTTTTATCAAAATGTAAACACCTCATTATGAATAGTATCAAGATGTAAGGGGTAGTAGAGAAATGTTTGTCTAGTATTATTTTTTGATATTTTATTGTCAATAAAAATTGACATTTAAAATATCTAGTTTTTATTAATTTTATACTTACATATGTGCAGTATATTTAATTAGAATCTATTTGTTTAAGTAATGCATGCTTAAAAGTAAGAAAAGAATTGTTTTGGAACGTATTTTTAATATTATAATTATTTCTTGTGTGATACTTTTAGCGCCGAAAACCCGAGGAGTCCATCTATGGAAGAAGAAAGTTCAGAGGAAGCCAACCCAGCCCGTGAGGTGAGGAGTGCCACCTGTCATACAGCTGGTTGCGGTGCTGTCGCTGACCATTCCATTCGACGCAAATGGCTTATAAAGATGCGGTCCAGTGTAAATAAACTGGTAAGTTAGAAACGAATTTTAGAAAAATATGTATGTACATACAACAGTCATGATTTTAAAAAGTAATTCTTATATGTATCCAAAATATATTATTTGATATTTATTTATTTATAAAGCATGTCATAAATACTAAATATATGGTGCACCCAATTCAAAATTTAAATTCTCAGAAATAATATAATGGTAATTTAGTATGATGGTTATTAATTATTTAGGAAACCTATGACTATTTATTCGTTGATTTATTTCTTTTTCTTCCTCTGTTTCTTTATTCTATCTGAGGCAAGAGCCATCCAAATCAGTTTGGTGTTTTTATTTATTATCGAAATATATTTATTTGTATTAAAACTTACTTACTATAAGTATACATATATTAAGCTTTTACACAGATAATCTCTAGTCATTGTCTGTATAACAGACCATTATCAAAATGATATGTAGAGTATTTGTAGGATTTTAAAAATTAATTATTATGTCTCTGATGTTTAAATAAATTCTTTATTTACAAAAAACAAGCAATTATTACATTAGCACTATACATAATCATGTGCATAATGGTGGATAGAAAAAAAAATTACCCCCAGATCCATGGTAAAAATAATAATTTTTGTTATGGGAAACAGAGGTACTTTAAATAATAAAAAGAAAAGGATGCACATACATGTTTGTGATTTGTGTATATACATATATTTATAACAATGGTTCTATGGAATATTTATTAGTGTTTCTGTATTTTCAGAGATCAAGAATAATACTTTTATTATGTATTTATTTTTTCACAAAAAATGTCAAATGTCTTAACACATTCTTTTAACAGTGAAAATATATCTAACCAGCCTATTTTCAATCTCAAATTTTAACAATACAATGGAAGCAAGAATTTAAGTAAAAATGGGTTTCAAAAACTTTAAATTAATAAAAATTAAATTACAAATCGAAGTGAGGATGCTGTAAAGGTTATTTTAATTACCATTACAATGACAATTACAAATATAGAAACATGTTTTCATGATTGCCAGTGAACTATGCCATATGCCAAGTCCAAAGTTTTATGCCAAGTAATGTAAGTGAACATCAAAAGTGGCGAATTCGACTTTGAACATATTGATAAGTTTAATGTCTTAGTCTTGAATATACAGTGAAAATGTCTTACTGTTCACTCTCATTTAAAAAAAAAAATACTTAGATGTTATTTCTAGATGGCGTTATTTAAAAGTTCATATAAATTTTGTCTAATGCTTAATCTTTATTAAGTTTTTTTTAAATACTTTGTTTTCCTTTATCAAATTTATTTACAAAATCATACACTTTCTAATTATTAAAAAATCCATGATGAATGAGGTAAATGAATAAATGAAAGATATGTTTCATTCAATTCAATTTTTGTAATAGCTATCAATAATTGAGTTTGTGTATTGTAAACATTTTTACAGATAAATAATTTTATGAGTAAATAAAAATGTACCTTATCTGCTTTGCTTTACAGTTGAAATTGGAATGCGATTACCCAGGGCTGCATACAATACCTCTATGTGGGGAACACTATAGAGCTCTAGCCCCCTTGATGGCGTGCGTGCTTTGCCGGCGACGCATTACAAAGCATCACAATGTACATTTCATACACCACGTGAGTTACACACTTATTTTTTACCCACCATTTATCCCACCCACCACCACAAACTACAATGAGTAAATGAGGCTACATAGTCTTATTGGATGTCTATGGAGGTGGTATATGTCCAGCTGTGGACATCCTATGGCTGAAATGTTGATGATAGTACATATCTAGGTTATGCTCCTTCAATACTTGACTAAATAAAACCAGAAGATGCCTGTAAAAATTAATTAAATTGAACACTCGTGGCAGTTTACAATTAGTTTATTATTACCACTTTCCCAGGGTTACTTGGAGTTGAACCCACTGTTGAGGGTTGCTGGTGTGCCGGTCCAGTTCTCGGAGAGGCCAGTACTTTGCAAGATGTGTCGTAATTACTGCACGCTGCTCCAGCGACCAGGGCACAACGACAAGTATGCGCAAGCCTGTCGACGGAGGTTAGTTCTGGGTTTTAATCTTATTTATTTATTTGTATTATCCACAAATGATTATTTAAATGCGTCAAAATCATATGTGAGCGTATTGACATTCTATTGAAAAACAAAGCTAAGGTGTTTACATTATTGAAATTTTTAAATCTCGCTTATTTTAAAATAATAAGCGGTAAGTTATCACTGGCTAATGCTTATATACTGAGAAGAGCAACCAGAAAAATTTGATGTGTGACATATTAAACAATGAATGAGTCAAAAAACTAAGTTCCA
This sequence comes from Battus philenor, assembly GCF_028537555.1. Lineage (NCBI taxonomy): Eukaryota > Metazoa > Arthropoda > Insecta > Lepidoptera > Papilionidae > Battus > Battus philenor. The sequence continues at coordinate 13,500,239 of NW_027181673.1, read as the reverse complement.
TATATTAAAATCAACTAAAAACTATTGATAATATTTTAGGGTTTGTTTAATAATGTTTTTTTTTTAATTTTAGATTTAAAGTTGGGAACCTAAGATTTAATCTTTCAATGTATTTGTAAATGTGTAATGAAACCATGGTCTTTATACTTACTTAAACATCTGTTAATGAAAGTTCTTGTTCATTTATTTAGTGATCATTTGTATATATTATCAGAAGAATCCAGAAGGAACTGAAACCATATAAGTTACTATGTAATGACATACACATATGCTTTAAAAAAATTTCGTTCATATTATTTTATATTGAGTATATTATATATATTGTACACCGGTATATCGGTATATAACATTTTGTCAAGACCAAATATTGGAAATATTAATTTCTGACCAATATTGAAATATCTATAGGTTATGGTTATATTCCAACATATGCTGATTATTTTATCAAATACTGTTTCTTTCAGGTTACTTCAAATATACAATATTGATTTACCACCGGAATTGGAAAACGAAGTGGAGAACACGCTGATATTGGACGAGGGCAGTATGAGCAAACAGAAGAAAAAGGCGCGAACAAAATCCAAACAAAGAAAATCAACAGAGCCGGACAAAGTAGACAGCGAATCCTCGGAGCGAACTACAGAAAGCTCCCCTGAAAAGGAGAAAGTGAAGGATAGCAGTGAGCCTAAGGACACGCATCCGATTGAAGAGGATATCGAAAGTCTTATATCCTCCAATAAAATCCCGGTGCCGGGGGCCACGAAGCAGCCAGAGGGAATGCCGAGTGACGGCTCGGAACCCGAAACTGTGTTCGACTTCGACGCTCCACTACTCCCCCTCGACAAACGCACAGAGCTCCAATACCTCCTACAGAAGCAGAACAACCCTAAACAGTTCATACAAAAACCGCCCAACCTCACACAAAAGCAGAGAAACATACTCAAAGTTCACAACACAGGCATCCAGAAATCAGGCCAACAAAACAGAATACACGATAAAAACGCAAAGAGAATACACAAAATCGGTCAAATATTCGCTCACAAAGATAAATCCGGCAAAAAAGATACAGACACGGAAATGTTCGACATCGAGAAATCGAAAGAAATTACAATCATCAAAAACATCTCCCTTAATGACGAATGTACAATAGAAACAATACCAAACAAAAAACCAGCTGATATTAATACACTGAAAAACAAATGGCAGATGTCTGAAAGCTTCACCCAAGTTAAGAAGAACTTGAGCGAACTCTCCAAGAAATTATCAGTCGACAAAGAACCAAAGAAAATGACAGACTTGAAATACTCAAACCCTGTAAAGAGATTAGAGACAAACCCTTCCATTTCTGTTAGAGAATTATTCCCTGGTGAAGAAGAAATGAATTTACAGTGCAACATTGAATTTAATAATATCAAAGGTGTCACACCTGAAGGTTGGGAGAAATGTAACACAATGATACAATATGATGTGGAGACGAAGAAGCTTTGGAATGAACTGCAAAGGCCATATGGAAACCAGTCCAGTTTCCTCCGTCACCTAATTCTTTTAGAGAAGTATTTCAGGAGTGGAGATTTGGTATTATCACACAATGCATCTTCAAATGCTGCTAACTACAGTGACTCAGTTCAAAGTAGACTACGAGCATATGACAATATAGTTACAGACGCACCCAGGAGGAGTGAACCAGCAATTAGTTTAATAGAATACCGAAAAAAACCTTCCGTTAATGGCAAAAGCCTTCTCAAATCCAGTCAGGCAACAGAGGATAAGGAAACAAAGAAGGTGATGCCACCTCCAGGAGTACCAAAATCCAAACAGAAGAGTTGTGATAAACCCAAATCTAAACCTTTGCCCCCGGAGCTAATAGCCATCAATACTCCAATTGCTCAAGGTAGGAAGTCGATGCATAATGTTTTGCAAAACATTCAGCAGCTGGTTAAGGGTGTTACAGCTGCTGATCCCACAGAAGTCGCCTCGGCGCCATTACCGCCTGCTCCAAAGTTCGAACAGCCCAACAAAGACAAGAAAGAGACTCCTTCAAAATCAGAAGCACCTAAGAAAACAAAGACTACAAGTAAACCCTGGAGACCTACATTGATGCCCATTACTCCGGTTAGTAGCAATTTTGTTATAACTCTCTCGTTGATATAATTGCAAAATTTTTAGCATTGGTAACACTGGTTGCCTCCTTGGTAGTTTCTAGTATTAACGATTTTTTCTTTTTCAGGAAAACTTAGCGAAAATCGCTCGTGAACCAACACAGGTGGCGGTCGATGGCCGCACCCTGCCCAGCCTTGTCCAAGTGATGTCTTCGGGCAAACGCTACCACATAACCCTTCAAGACTACAACAAGATGTGCATCATGAGACGAGAGAAACTGCAGCAGTTACACGACGGGGAAACAAAGACTAAGAAAGAGGAGACCACAGTGGTCACTGAAGTCCAGACCTCCACTATGCTCGGGAACGGCGGGACTGTCGTTCAGAACATACCTGCTGAAGAAGTGGAGAAAAAGGATGTGCAAGAACTGCAGATAGGTTCTAATGCGGCGACGATATTAAAGAATGTTGGCTTAAAAAACATAACAATAGCGCCGATCCCGCCAAAAACTGCGACGGTGACCTCCCAGACCCTCTCGCCGGTCGTCAGCTCACCGTCGCTGCTGATGACCTCGACGCCCATTAAGATCCCACAATTAGGACCAGCGGTATCAATAATCAGTGATACAATGATGGGACCGAACATGCCGATCATGAGTCCGAGTCAGATGATTCTACCGAAGATACCCAAATCCTTGACTGTGATACAGCAGACGGTGGTGCCGAGCCAGTCGATGGCGGTACCCGTCGCGACAGTGGCACCTTCTCAGGTCGTTGTCTCGTCGGAGCAGAGACCATAACGAAGTCTGTTATTTGTGGTCGTATAGCGTCGACCATGCGCGACTACCAGCTTCTCGTAGCCCCGTGCCCGTGTCACGCCGAGACGCCGAGGACGTACTGAGTACATTAACTGTGGCACTAGTTTCATTGTTGTGATAGATTGGTGGTCTGTGTTGTGACGTGATATCGGTACTACAGTGCGGGTAGTTGTGAGACTTGAACATGTATGAACAAAGTCTATTTTCATATAGCATAGTGAGAAGAATTGCCTGCAGTGAGATAACACAGGCAAATGCAATATAATAAGTGAGAACACCGGTTGAGCCTTATAAGTGTTAGGTCAGTGTACATACTAGCATAGGATTGTTGGTCTTTGAGTTAATACCGGTGGCAAGGATTGTGTTAAATATATCATATTAATCTAAAATATTAGGTTTTATTATTTTCTTTGCGCAAATGATGCGATGGTCGATGGAATAGTTCTGATACTGCCTCATACAACTTTGATTTGTATAGAAGAAAACACACTTTAATGTTTCTCCCAGAATTACCCATATGGTGTTAAGAGAAATCTCAGATAATATATTTTTATATCAAAACTTACAAATGAGAGAAACTTGCTTGTTTTATATGTATCTACATATAATAAGATAATTACAGATTGAAAATTGAACTTATTTATTAAAGGGAACAGGAGAATGTTCTTCCTGAACATTAAGGGAGCACCACAGATAACGCATGTAATATTAAATATAGAAGAATAATCAGATACATTCAAAATTCTCTAGTCAGGTTCAAATATTGCATTTATAATTTATTGCCTGCTATCCGAACCACATGCATTCGTGTCATTTGCGTGAATTTAGACAATTTACATCATTGTATATAGGATTGATTTTTTTTCTCAATATTTAATTTTCTTTTTTTACTAGGTCGACGTTTTGTCTTGTTTGGTAGAAAAACCCTTAAAAATATGATATGGGCATGTGATATTTTTTGTGTTATCACTGATGCAATGTAAATTAATTGGCGAATGAATTACCTTGCTATGAGTGTATAGATTGTAATTATAGTTCAAAGCATATTTTTCTAGAAACTACTACTGTTTCATAGAAACTGTCCCACGAATTTGCATAATGCACGCAAACTACCAAAAATGTCGCCCATAGACAAATATCATTACACATGTAATTCATCATTAATTTTACAGAACATTTGTGTATATTAATGTAATTATTAACGCTTGTCATTACTAAGTATCATGGGTTACAATCGCAATGGCAAATAACTTAATACATGGATGTCAAATCAAATTGTCGAGAATATAAATGAAATGATACATTTGTCAAAAACACCTTTAACCTTTTTGCCATTGTGTAAAAAAAAATATTTTTATTGCTAAGTAAATATAGAGATATAGGAACTGTGAACTACATTTTGACCATTAAAAGATACTCCTATGTTATATGTAAGTCTTGCAAAAGATTGAATTAAACTTCCATCTTAATATGACATTACTATTAGGTGGCCAATCTGTTATATCTCTATGTTAACTTAAACTTTTTAAAAATATATATTAACTATAAACAAGTGATTGTATGAGTGCCTGTTTACTGCAGTGTCTCTAAATCAGATTATATCTCTGGAATAATTCATATTTGATCATTTTTAGTTTTTAAATGTCACAAATGTTTTAAAATTATACAATTATGAATGAAATGAAAAAAAAATCGAATATTTTAATTAACTTGATTTATTACTGTAACTTTTAGTCTGATTATTACTCTTCCAATGTTAGGTAATATAGTAAAGGTGATCTTCATGATATATATAACATGCAACTGGCTACAGAACACAAAGTTGTTGGTTCCATTTGATATTAAGACCCAAAAGTCATTTACATGCATGCATAGTATTTTATGAAAGGGTAACCATGATACATATCGAGATTGTGACAAACATAACATTTTAATTATTTTTATTATTAAAAACTGACTTATTTTTGCCAACTGTACTTAATTATATGTTCAAATACAAGACTTCATTTTTAATTAATAATCGGTATTTATTTTACATGTCAACAAGAATGATGAGTTTTTATAACAAGATATAGTTTCAAAAAAAAAATATTTCAGTCTGTCATATGTCTAGTTGCTGTTTTAATTTGCGATGAAGTTTTACAAGCATGTAGTCTAGATATATTAAAGTTCTAAATTGTTAAATATTGATAGTAAATTCGTAATTTATACTCAATTTTTTATTATGGTTGTGTAATGGGATTTTTCATTTTAAATTTACAAATTGACTTCTGGAAACTCGTGTTTGATGTAGAGACACTGCAGATATATGTTTGTCACTGTACATAGAGCACGCAGAGAATTCTGTACGAGTTATATAGACAGACGTGAGTTGTAAGTTGAAATATATACATATATATCTAATGTTGACACGTACTAGGTATTTTATTTGGTCCAATAATTATAGTAAGGTCCAATGTTATTGGTTAGTTTGTACAGCGCGACAGGCGTTAGGGCGTTGATTCTTTGAACGCGTGACAAATCGATTTATATATGACTAATGTATATTTTTGTATGTAGTTGACAACGAAGAAAAATTTAAATGGTGCAAAACATTGAATTTGTCCGTTCATTAAAAATGTTAAATACTAACAAATTTTCTATAAAAATACACTGAAATCAGACCAAGTACAGTCATATATAACATAAAAAAAAACTTGAAAAACAGAGTTTAATTTAGAAGTATGTATAAAAATTAAAAAGGTCTTTTAATGTAAATACTTTTAAATGCATGCTTTTAATCAAACATTTCACTTAAATCTATGAATATAAATGAATTTGGTAACTATTTTTTTAAGAATTATGTAATTTGTTCATAAAACCAACATTATGCCTGTTACATTTATGATTTGTCTCACATATATATTCTGTCTAAAAATCTAAAATTATGTGAGTACAGTCGCGTGGACAATCGCCTAAGTTGTAATTATTGGCAAATGCCTTTGTACTATAGAAATCTTAATTATGACGTTAGAATATATTAAATTTTCAATGTATAAAATATAGAGTGTTCGACCGGCCTTAGATGGTTCAAAATCTGCATGTTTTAGGCTACGCACACACTGTAAAGGAAAATATGTTTCAGTTTGTGTTCAGCCTATAATTTTGAACTATGACTAAGAAGTATAAAATTGATATTAATGTCTATGGGAATAAGGTTTAATATGTGTATAGTGATGTCGCGCATGCACAAGCGTGCGCACGTATCCTCAAACTGTATGCTAACTGTATAAACTTTATTGTATAACCCGAGATGCGCTATTTTTGTAAGGCAATTTATAATTGTTATATTTTGACTTGTAAATCTCGATGTAACAGATGCGATGGGTAACGCAAACTGTACTCTATCGCTTCCAAGTAAAGTCTAAAGTCGGATGTCAACGCCTTAACGCTTGTGAATTGTTATAAAGTATTTTAGGTATTTGGAAGTATCAGCGAGTTGTTTCTTCTGTCCGCAGCGCGCCTGCGCTTTCGGTTGGTCCTCATAGCCCGGATGTTTAGTTTCTTCCAAAGATAGCGTTAGTTTACAATATTATCTTTTAGTTTTGACCACGCCCACGCGTGGTCGAGGTATAAATTTGTCTAATAAACATATCCTTATCTCTTGCAACTGTTTTTTATTTTTTTTATTCATTAAAATACCCTTAAGCAGAGGGGGGTTTTTTTCAGTGATTTCTATTTTATTTGGGATAGTAAGCGTGGATATTAAAGACAATAATTACAAAATCTTCACCATTAACCAGTAAATATTATTAAAGGAAAAACAGTACAGTATTAAAAAGTAACAAATCAGTTACAACATTATAGGAAATATAAAGAAATGAAGACACAAGAAATTTTTTAATCCAAACATTGGGTAATATATTCTTTTATGTCCTCCGCTTTCGGGGACTTCTTATTTCCCTATCTTGAAGCGATATTCCTGTAATTAATGCTCCTACCCATTTCCACTTTAGTAAACATTCTCAACCTTCCGTATACGAGACAGCAAGTGGTCACACCACGGTCTGATCGACCGCAGGGTCACAGATGCATGAGGGATTCCCTTTGACCTTAAACCTATGCAGGTACTCTGAGAATCCACCGTGCCACGTGAAAATTGGGCCAGACACGAGTCCAATTCTACTGTGCGCAGTGCGAGGTAGACTCGATAGTTCTTGTTTCTATTAAATTGGGCTATTTTATCATTACCATAAATGGATAATAATATGAATATATAAAAAATAATGAAAAATAGTTTTTTTTTATCTGGAGTTCTCTGTTTGGATTCGAGCGTTCAAGACGTAGATGGCCCTTAACCTATATAGGTAGCTAAGTTCTAAGGCTCGTTCAGGAGTTTCAGCTCGGACTGCTGCATATTAATTTTTTACTCAATTGTGAGGCCGCAGAGGTTGTATCGCTTAGGTGGATACTCTAAGTGGTTACCTAGCGCAAGTCCTTGAGATAACTTGAGATGTCCGACTCAAGGGCGCCTAAGATGACCGAGAACTTACTTGGGTTACTTGGTTGTTATTACCTGGCTAACATTATATATAAACCACATCGGAAAGCGTTAGCGCTATGAAATGTGGCGGAAGAAAGTCCGGCAACGATTTTTTTTAATATGAATAGCACAATAATACAAAAGCAGCTTGTTATAGTGAATTTATATATTACAGAGATAAAGAAAATGTAAGGTACTGTTTTCTTAACAGGCAGAGGAAATTCATACTTTAAAAATGAGGCCGATCGAAAACATTTTTCTACTGTACTCTAATACACCGATCTCTCAATTTAAACGGTACTTGTTTTACACGGTTTTCCAAATAAGTTTTTTTTTATTTTAATAACCGATTTTATTACCATCTCTCATAATGTAAATATTTATACTTCAAAGATCGAATTGGCACAAATAACTTGCGAGTGATGAAAGTGAATTCTAAACTTCGATTCCGAAAAAAAGAATGGGAGTTATTTCTGACAGTGATAAAGGATAATAAAACACCTTTAGTTTTATTCTTTGTTCCTCTGTTTAATGTATTGTAACTAAATTTAAAAAAAAAACAGTGTTTCCGTAATATATTAAATACTTGTCAGTGCATTTTATTTTTATTTCTGTGTACACCTAAAAATATTGAACAAAATCACGACTGTTAAATAGCAAAATTATGCATTTTCTGCAAGTTTTTCGATTTACACGTTTTTCTCAGGAACATATCTACCGTGTAAATCGGGGGATAGGTGTATATTTATTTCATATAATCCACAGTGATATCTTGTGTACGTCACAATTGTAATTTTATAGAAACTTAAATCAGAAGACTATAGGTAAGGCATCCTTCAATTTAAAGACAAGGGTTTTTAACACCCCTAAGAAATTCCCATAAGAAACTCAAACGTTTTCTTTTGAGATCACTCTCACAAACGTCCTTAAAACGATACAGTAATTCATTCTCAAGCTTTATTATAAATTAAGAAATTATCAATACTAATAAGAATTTTTATATAAGAAATTAAAATTAAGTAATTTATTTATTTTATATAATTCGATACTGTACTAAGTAAGATACAGATATCTTGTATCTACTTTATTTATTTAAAATTAACAATGGAACCAAAAACAATACGAGATTTTTTTACTAAACAAGTTTATAATGAAAAAACACTTTTTAACGCCCAATATTGTTTACATGCACTAATCTGCACTTCTACATTACATAATATCTAGACCAGTGTTTCTCAACCTTTTTTGTGTCATACCTTACCTCAGACTTTCTAAAATTCTTACGCCCCCCTATGTAAAATACACAATTTTTATATTGAAACGAAAGGGCTAAAATCGTGTCGAATCCATTTTTAAATTGTCCGTGTTAATAAACAAATTGCCCCCTAGTGGGACAACGGAACCACTTTGGCAAACACTGATCTAGGTATATTTCTTATAAAAAGCCATTTTATAATTTCTCACTGCTTAATTTACTGTTAATTAAACAATCACATTAATTTACATATCACTTCGTCTTTGTGACGGGCTATGGATGAAGATGTCAAACAACCTCGGGTTAACACAGATTGATATTCACGTAGCTATGCTTGGAAGCCAGTAAACACGAGATAGGTGTGGTGGTACCAATTTAAACCAGGAACTGCCTAAGTAATCAACATCCCTGGGCATCGAAATTGGTTTTCCGGTGGTCGACATAAACAAAAGTTATATTTGACATCACCGAGCATTAAAAATCGCAAAAAGTCGCCTTTTTAAAGAAGTTATTATCTGTGTAATTCCTTTTATTATTTACACTTGATATTATTCAACTAAGTCTTTATATTTTGATAAATTTTAAGGAGAAAATGATGTTAAATATATGCACTTAATCAATCGCCAATTTTTTATTAGTATGCTTTTACTATCAATTGGAAAAATCTTAGAACTCCAAATAACTTCGAAGGCTCTGATAAAAAATTTTGTTCGATAGTCTGTAACAAGCTGTCATTTATTATTTCAATATAAATAAAAAAGATCAAATAATTTAATTCTTGTATCTGATATGAAAGTTACGCGGAAATTTATCATTTCATGTATTTATTCAGTGTATTTCATGTATATGAGTAGTGATAGCCCAGCGGTAAGGACTGAAACTTGCGATCATAGGTCGTCGATTCGATTCCTGAGATTCAATCTTATGTAATACATACTTTGTATATTATTTATATATAATTGTTACTGCTCATTAACAAATTTCCAGAGGATGGGCAGCAGCATGCTCTGCGTATTATAATACCACACTGAGATCGCCAACCCGCCTGCTAAGCATGGCGATTATGGTATTCCCCCTATAGATATCTTTCTGGGTGGCCTATTCCTTGCAGTGGGCGTCTATAGGCTAAAACAACGATGTATTTTATCCATTGCATTTAATATACCTTATATAAAACATAAAATATTTTATTATTAATATAATATTCAGATATTTTTAATAAGAATACAGATTATTATATAAATTTTGTACGTACACTATTATCTAATTTTCAATTTAATTAATTACTAAATAAGTTTTTTGCATATTAATTACTTATCGTAAAACCATATATCTGTTTTTAATAAAAAAAATACTAGATCGAGAGGAATGGCTTTGACTGGTGCTTTTGATTAGTTTCTCATTTTCTCGTGTTTAGTCACTCCCTTGGTACGTTTCCACTTCATGCGCCTGTTTTGGAACCAAACTTTGACCTGTAAAGGAATAGAAATTTCTATAACTAAACTTCAGAGAAGATGAGAGCTATATTAAACTAGTGTTAAACGTATATGTTTATATGGAGGTACCTCAGATAAATTATCATGTAAAACAATGAAGAGTTTCATTAAATAAAAACTTGTAAAAAAAACCTGAATATAGTCTGAGAAGAATATAGTCTTTTTTAGTATTTTACTATTAAAAATATTATAAAAGTAGCCAAAGCAACCCTTGTTCTAAGTTTATTCTGAGCTCTTCAGGCATTCTTCCCATGATGTCAATGGCGCAAGTGGTCACAGTAAATATTCCAATATTATAGATTATATGAATAATTAAATTATTATCACAACATTATTCCAAAAAATTTCGTCCGAAATACCACCCAAAAATAAAGGTGAGGACCAGTGTGTGTTGCAGGTGATGACTTATGAATCTGTGATGACGTTTATAATGGACCTTATAAATGACGAATTCACGCAAAGCACAGGGTTGTATTCAGATTTTGCTGCGAGATCGTATAAAAATGAGATCCGCAAAAAATCAACTTCGCCGAATTAGGTCAAAGAATTGCTTGTGTGAAGCGACAATGAGCAGTGCTTGTAGTTTACGAGCGTGACTACATGCCGGGACACGGTGTCGGTATGCTACCCTACTAGGGAGTCGCTGGATCCGCGCCAACGGGTATTGTCTATCGGTCTGATAAGATGATAATAAGATGTTGTGAAATAGGCTCTAATTGCAAAACTAATTGACAGTTTTTGGTGGCACGATAGGAAAAATAATAATAATAAAATTGCTACATGTTTTTTTTATGGCCCCCGCTATTGGGAGCCTCTCGTACCCCCCTCCCGTGTGGGACAGGGACTATTCAACATTATTTAATTTTTTTCACATATTTTTTTATTTTCATTATCGTCTTTCATACATCGTATGATCTTTCGTTCTTTTCATTCTTGCCACAATTCTTCTGTCTTTCCCTTTCGCTCTGTAACGCCTTTCATACATCCCTCATTACTCTTTTACATTTTTATTAGCTTTTATTTCTATCTATTACTATACTTATTATTTTTCTACAGAGTAGAAGGAACTCTTCTTTGGTTTTTTCTTGTCTTATCAGGGAGGCTATTGATTCCTCCCTGTATTTCACACCAGACCGGCACTCGAAGTTGATGCTACATGTTTCGAAACAAACGTATTTTACTTTAGGATTTTTATTGCGTATTCGTAACTTAAACTCATTGAGTTTATAATTAAAAGGGTGAATATAATATAGGCTTATTGTTATTTGCCGAAAGTAACTTTCCTTGTGTATATTTTAGTAGCAATTGGCCTTTGAACCACATTATTGTAGTTGACTGATGTTGTTGTTTAAATGAACAAATGACCTGTCTCTCGGTGAGGTGCAGAGCAACGGCGATTTCGTAGCGCCGAAGTCGTGTGAGGTAGTTGGCGCGCGAGAACTCCGCCTCTAGGCTGCGGACCTGCGCCTTCGTGAAGGCCGTGCGCTCCTTGCGGCTTGACGGACATCGTACTTCTGGAAGTCGACGGATCATTCATTAAACACGTTACATATTTCTAAATGAAATAATATTTATATGTTAAGATATTTATAAACCGTAAAAGAAATAATTTTAAAGAAACCGGCAAATCCTTGGAAGAATCTATAGAAGGCCTCCCGTTCGTTCCAATAGGTGCTCGACTTCACTAAACTCCAACAATTCTTCCAACGACAACTCGTCCTAAGTTATAGTTGACTTGGCTTAATAAGTTACTACGTGAACCGAACAGAATACTTTAGTAAGATCATCTGTGTCAAACTATATTAGGAGTAGAATGTTGATCAACGCCATCTATAGACAGCCTCCGAAATTAAAGCCTCCCGCACGCCATCTATATACTTTACAAAAGACAAAAAATTTCCGTCACCTTGACCACTAAATGGTACATTCCATCAGCTCAGTATTTTCACTAAGACATACAGAGCAACCGCGAGACAATCTATCCCACGTGCATGGCGCCGGCGCTACACTTTACGACTGTTTACGTAGCAAATTCACGATCTTCCTCTCCAGGTGGGTTTTACGAGCGTTTTATATTGTATACACAACAGCAATAAAGGAAATCATTGGAGTCGAGAGGAAATAAAATTGAATAACAACTTATTGACAACTATCGTTGACTTATAACAAGCAAGAAAAGAGAATGAGAGACCAAAGTCCAAGACAGCGATTACACTAGACATCGCAGGAGCTAAAGGTGCCAATAAGTAGAGTAAGCTAAGGAACGGAATGAAACCGATAGAGATAAAATTAAACTTCAAATACACGAGACGAGTTGACAAAGTCAAAGAGATTCACGATCATCAGCAGTAAGAGAAACTAAAAGAGAAAAGAAGAAAGTAAATAGTGCCATACATAAATTAATAAAAGTCACCGCGTATATATTAGGGGGACCGGAAAGTAACATCGATTCTGTCGACATATTTTACAGAAATACTGATTGATTTTTACCGCTACGGCAATGAAAATTTATATACTAGACGGCAAAAGGTTGTTGATAGCGAAGGTTAATATATTGTTGATTGGAAATAAAAACTTGCTAAAAATGTAATCGTGTGAATTTAACTTAAGAAAGCGACATTACTTTCCGGTGCTCCTAATACATTGTTTCATTTTATTAATGTGTGAGCCTAACTCCGTAAGCCTTTTAATAGTATATTAGACAGCACATCTAGATCTTTCGCTAAGCTGACAATTTCTAATTACGATTATCCCTGTTCATTTGGCATCTAGATTTTTGTCTGAGTTTACTGGGCTCTCATTTTATTTCGTCATCTCTACTTCACAGTTAATACTCAACAGCTTTTGAAAGCGCGGGGATCAAAAATGACTAACATTTCGTATTAATTTTTACAAAAACAGTCTTTCATGTTTTGCGTTTTGTTTTATGGATCCCTAAAAACCCTTGTCTATTGTTTAAAATATTACTTTATTATTACCGCTAATTATATTATTAAACAGATAATTAATTTTTATAATAACTTTCAAGGTGTATAAGTTTTATGGTGGTGTCTAATATTTGTGACCAGGACTGTACCTCCAGCGGTAATTTGCGCATCTGCGCACTATAGACTCATACTTAAGTACTGGACAAGCCAGGCAGTGTCTTTTTTATTAATTCAAAGGCGGCCTAACCTATAGTGCAGGGTGTGCAATGCACACGGGCACCGCTATCTCAGGGGACGCCGCGGCGCTCCCAGAGACAGCTAACAGCATTGTCTTGGATCATCATGGTACAACAATGATATGACAGAAGCGGCCAGACAGTGCGGTGGAGATGCCTATGGGCGGCTTCTTTTTCGAACATTTTGTTTCAATTCGAAATAAACCTTATTTCACGTATCGCTTTCGGTTCACCGTTTAGTTTCGCAACATAGATGTGCTACAGGCATAAAAACAAGTGTTATTCTGCCGTCACAGGAAAAAAGGCTGTAACCAATACCATACTGTAAGCTATATCTACTTATAAAATAGCTTTTTGGAATATGGAAAAACTTTCTTGATTCGACGCCAAAGTTAATAGTTATAGCCGTGGGGGAGGGGGGGGGTGTCAGGCTTTCATTGCACACGGGCGCTACACGAGCTAGAGCCGCCCCTGGATTAATTCATGAACTATAATTGTATATCTTCTTCTCATTCATGCACTCTTGTCAGAGTGGTCGTGATCATGCCTCTGTCGATTCTGATGCCGCTGTTGCTTTCGCTAAGCCTCGCCATGTAGCTCGCTCATTCATTTACTGACTTATTAGTGACAGTTTTGATGATTTCCGTCCATCTCGTTGAAGAGCATCTACGAGATCGATTGCTTTCCACTTTGTCTTGCACCACCCAACATTCAATCGAGTCTACATTACGAGCGATATATCCAATGAACTCTAAGGATTTGTTTTGTACAGTGAACGATAATCTCTCTTTTAGGTTGAGTTCTTTAAGGGTCATTTTTTGTTTTTTATACTTCGTCCTCGTTATTTCTATGGTTATAGGTGGAAAAGCTTAAAAGGAGGAGATTGTATGGCCCATATGTCAGCAAAAACTTAAAAGTTTTTACTCATAATACCAATCTCTTTGTATAAAGCGATAATTTTGAAATACGTTACATTAATTTACTTTTTCTATTACAATGTAACGAGACACTAATTTCTAGTAGTAAAAAGTTTGCAGGTATCGATAATAAACAATAATAAATTTTGTAACTTTATTATTTCTGAATTTAATTTTTAGAAAAGGTTTATCATGTATTTACTGACAGCTAGAAGCTACATATAGCTTTCTTTAAAGCTTTTTTACCTGTACCCAATCACTCTGTATCAATATACTTTTAATTATTTATCTACTTTTTTATACCTGTCACACTTTGTGTTATGGCAACCTTATGTAGGCATAACAAGTAGGCAGATTTGTTAATGTTATAGAAAAAATAGTACAAAACATCATTAATATTTATAATTTATTTATTATTCAAATACAAACATATATATCCAAGGACGTAGAGTAGGAATATTGAAAATGATGGAATGAAGAATGTTGTTATTTATTTCAAATAAATATACAAACTTTTTTGTTTAATACATGTGGTATAATGAAAATTATATAACATTTTTCATTAATACTTTAAGAAAATATGTGTAGTAGTTAATATACAAAGACGGGTAAGCTTTGCGCTATTATATTTAAATTACTAGCTGAGCTCGCGACTTGGTTCGCGTGGAATAAATAAAAAAATGTTTAATTTATTTAGATATTTTATGTACAAGAATTTTTCTCATATACAGCCCGAGTTATTTCTTATTACAACAGTTACCTGTCTGTTTAATTCCCGTCAAAATCAGCTCAGCCATTTTATAGACCAACAGGAACAAACAGACAGACAGATAAAAAAGGAAAAGTTTAAAAAATATTATTTTGCTTTCATAGGCATGTAGTAAAAAGCGGTAATTTTAATATTACAAATGCACCTCAATTTTATTTATTTTTGTAGATAATACGTTAAATCATCAAAACTATATATTTTTGATATATAGGACATATGTGCCATAATAAAAAGATTTTTCTAGTAGCAAATAACAAGTGTTTTAAATTCAAACTGTCACTTCATGAGATCTAAAATTATTCTCTTGTAACAGTAACTAATATACAGGATCATCTCTCCGGGCATCCTCAAATTGCAATGCTAAAGTGTTTTTAATTATAACCGAGTTTCTAGAGGGTCGTTGCGAGAAAATACTACATGAAGCCTTCTCCAACAGTGGCCTAAGAGCTCGGCGACCTCCTAGGTTAATCAAATAATATTCCCGTGAAAGCCTTCCAGCTTAACTACCTTAATAAGATACTGCAAACCTCAAAACTCCAAACCCCAAAAACATGTCTCATTGCCCAGGTAAATACCCATCACTTGTATTAGACGCAGAAGTTTTAAAGTGGTAACATCTTTAAGGCAAATGAGCTATATTTTAATTATTTTATAGCTTTTTCACCAATAATAAATTTTCTTGAATAAATTTTCCTTACCTTCTTCACTAACGCCTGTAACTGCTTCAGCCTCCGATTCTTGTTTGACGCAAACCTGACCATCCCAATGTCTCCAGCCCCAAGTCTCAGGCGCTGTCTCCATCTGCCCCACGAATCCTTCAGCTCTTTCCGCTCTGCACTCGTAAAACATTGGTAGATAGTTAGGAAACATCTCATGGCTGCAACCACCAGCGTCATGACATAAAGTTGGCTCTAAATTCATCTCATCCAACAATAGTTCTTCTTTTTCCAAATCTTCATTTTGCATATAGAAATTCGCCTTGAAGAAATCCATCTTAATGCTATTCACGTACTTATATTACTTCAATCAAAACATTGATATGAATGTATACAATCTTCTTTGTGAAACGTAAAAAAATAATAAGGAAAAAAAAAATATTATGATAAATATGTGTCAAGGAAGCTACCTCCCGGAGTGTCAATGGATGACTAAAACTAGAGACATCTCGGAGCGCACGCGCAAGTCAGAGGCGGGGCTGACCTTTAGGGCGTGGCTTAAAATCATTAAGATCGTGATTAATGAAGTTACTTCATGTTTGAATTGTAAATAATTATCATAGATGCAAAAGTATAATATATGGCTTTTTTCGTGCAACACATTAAACCCAAGGAAAATTTCGAAATATTTCCTTAAAAATTGAAAAAAAGAATATGAAGAAAATAAAGGTCAATTTTCACACTTTTTTAATAGGTCGCATTTTTTTGTAAAGTATCTTTTTACAATAAAAAATATTACGTTTTTTCCTAACATAGTTGCAATTCTAACAAAACTTTTTGGACTTTTTTTGGAAGTTTTGACAAAAACTGTGAATACGTTACTTACTATTGTATCATTATATTTATCAATTTAAATTTATTTTACATCAGAATTAATAAATGTATTTTTAATATAATTTATAAACTTCAAACATTGTTTTGATTTTGTTTGTAACAATTCGATCAGTGTGATATTCATATTTAAAATTCCAGTAATTAATTTTCTTCATCTCTTTCTGAGACACTTAAATCCGTAAACAAAATATTATTTTCTTAAGTGTAGAAAACATAAACGAATTTTCTATTTTTTACAATAAACTGTTAATCTTTAAATTCATTCAATTTGTCTGACTCAGAAAGAGTAGAAACAGAAATAGATTTAAAGGAAGCATAAATTTTTAATAGGACTGCTTGAAAATGGCCTGCATTCAGCGTTTTTGACGTTGAGAAGGTCGTCTGACCATTTTGTGGGCGCACGTGTGCGCTGTGCGGCGTGACCACTGTCACATATTACCAATATACTGCGCTATGTCGATTAATCTTCTTTTATCTACGGATCTCATCATTTCTAAATCGAAGTCACAGTAAAATCTTGAGCAACGTATATTATAAATTAACACGATATGAATATTAGAAGGGATCGGAAAGTAATGTAGTTTCTGTCCGCTCTGGCATTAAAAATTTGTATACTAGATGGCAAAAGGATTGTTGATAACGAAGGTGAATATATTGTTGATTAGAAAAAGAAACTTTTTAAAAATCTAATTTAAGAAAGCGACATTTCTTTCCAGTCCCCCTAAGATGACCACATCATTATTAAAGTTTTGTAATGTTACAATTTAAACTATTTCTCTTTTTCTTTTTCTCTATTGTACTTTGTCAAGACAATTTTGAATATTACAGAAATTAGTTAGATTTCAAGAGTAATTGAATGATTTAAGTGAGAATCGTGTTCGTATAGAGCACGAAGTGAATCCCACGGGAGTGGTCGCCCCTCATTCTCACGGACCGTAAAAATGTGCCGAGTGACATGATGTGTGTTCATTAAAATTACTTTCGCCATTTAAACACTCCTCACTTTTATAATATCCTGTGAGATTCCTAACGACCAGTCATGACTACCCTATTAAAAATCGTAGCAAACATTTCTCTTTTTTTCAGTATAGTAGGTTCACATAGGGATTTAAAAATACAACAATCGTCTTTTCATATTTGATGGAATCAGGCGTTATTTTGCGAAAGACCATCCTAAGTAAAAAAAGGACTAATATTTAGCCACTTCCGCACATGCAGTCGTAGTCATCCAACATAGTGCGCCAGTAGACTCTGTATTTGGCACTAATCGGTGAAACATAACTCCTAAAGCTGAGGGGTGAAACACGTGTTGAGTGATTTAACGGTGGTAGTTGTGTAATTCGCATTGTTTGCCGCATGCGCATTTATCAGCGGACTGGCGGGCGGTGCACTTTATTGCACGACTACTGCTGCATGGCGGAAGTGGCTAAATATTGGTCCTTTTCTTAATCATCTTTTCAGTCGAAAGACGTCCACAGTCAGACTGGGAACAGCCTACACCCAGGAAGGATCTTAAAAAGGTCACCCAATGCACCTTACTCTATGGTGTCTACTCCAAGAGTATTGGATCGGTTATAAGCGGCTTCAATCAAGCGTCTGCCGTCGAACTGCATAAGGTTTTTCGTAAATACAGCCCACGTTTAGAGACCATCTCGTTCTACTCGTTTGTTTTTCAGACCTGAATAAGTTTGTCTATCTATCTCTTAGGTGAACGTCCTGCGCTACGGGAACCAATCCGTAGTGTCCACTTTAGTACCTTAAGGCTCCAGTGTTTTTTTTATATTCTATGTGACTTGTCTACTGCTGGCTCAACTTGCCAATCCGCTGGACTATATCGGTTGCTTCTGTTCGTTTGCAAATTCCCTTGATCCTGATTAGCTCTCGTAGAGAAATCTCAAGCATTATAGTAAACAGTTACTAAAAATGAGGATATTTTGTTCGACAGCAGTGGTTCCGTACTAAAATTATATTACATATGTATTTGAATTACTTGTAACACAAATTATTTCTCAGCATGAGCACGGGCCCGAAAATAATTGAAGTGTTACCAGTTACTTTTTCTGTCCATAATTATGTCAATCTGGTCTGTATTTTGCATATAGTTCTTTGTACTTTCTGTTTTTTTTAATGACCCTCGTTATTGGTGGTCTTTCGTTCCCCCAACTAATTTTTGGGACATATTTTACAATGATTTGTGTTTTATTTGTGTACGATTTGTGTGCTTTCTGTTATAAGAAAAAAAATCTTATTTAACTTTACGTCTCTTTAACTTGGTACTTAAACCTCAAAGATAAAACTGTTAAGTCAAAAAATTTATTTTAATATGTAGTGATCCGAAATTTGAAAATGCCTTTTTTATTACATTATTTATTATTTTTGAAACCATTGATTTTTCGATTTAGGGTAATACATTTAACCGTTTAAAGCTTATACATCTGTAACCAATTATCATGTACATATATTTCATATAATATAAAATAACAATTTTGGTAAACATTAAACTATTTGGAGGCGAACAAACCATTGCCAAGGTCTGCCAGTTTCGTGACTCTTAACACACAATAGAAGCTCACTGATCATTATCAGGGATTCTATTGTAGGTGAGCATTCATTTCTCACATACAGATTTTATTTATTGCTTGACGAAGTCAAGTTTTACTTACACTAAATTAGTTTTTACTTCATTTCTTTTAAGTTAAATTTTTATTAGTTATTACGAGTTAAATTTTGCAAATTTAACTCTAAATTAATTGTTGTGTAAAAACTAATTGGTTTTAATTCATAAAAAAAAACTGAAATATAAACATCGTCTTAATTATATTACAAGTAATATCCGCTTGTAATGTAAAATTCACATCACAAATGTATTAAAGAGCAAATACGCGATTTTTCATAGTGTAATTAAATCTACTAAACCTCTTTTATCACGCTGACAATGTGTAGTCGCGCGTGAGAGGAGCAAAGGTGGAGCCGTGTTGTGCTGTGACTGATTGGTAAAACGGTCACAGGCCTCACGTGGTAAGATTCTTGCACGATGACGGTTGGTTAGTACTTACCCATCGCCTGGGTAAGCTGCACAAACCATTGGTAGATTGATTTGTATTTTTTTTATGGCCCCCGCTATTGGGGGCCTCTCGTACCCCTATCTTTGGTGGGACAGGGACTTTATGGGTAATTTTATATATTCACATAATTATTTTTTATTTTCATTCTCTACTTTCATACTTCACATAATCTTTCATTCTATTATTTTATGCCACAATTCTGCTTTGTTTCCCTTTTGCTCTGTTTACCGTTCTTTCATCCTCTTTTCATTTTACATTTTCTTAATTTCTATCTTTATTGTATCACATTTTTATCTATTCTATATCACAGTTTTATATTATTTTATTTCTTTAACTTGTCTGTTAGTTTTTATTTGTTGTCTATGCCTAACTTTTATTTCTTTCTATTGCATATTGTGTGATTCTTTTGCAATAAGAGAGCAATTCTTCCCTGGTATCCTTTCCGCTTATCAGGGAGGCTATTGACTCCTCCCTGATTTCGACGCCAGACCGGCACTCGAAGCCGATGATTGATTTGTATTATGAGATGATGTATATCGAGAGATAGCTTAAAGAACATGTTAAGATGATGGTGGTTGTGGCGGGTCTGCAGAGGCGAGTATGGAGGACGCTTTCGGATCAATGATCCGGCCGTGTTTGATGATAGCCTAGGATGACGGGCCTACCTGATTAACACGGGAGCTGTGCCCGGGTTTCTGGGACTCCTGGGTAGGACTGGGTGTCCTAGGTAGAGGCTGATATGCTTGAGACAGTGGGTTCACCTGCTTATTTAACATGGATGCCGTGCCTGGGTTTCTGGGACTCCTAGCTGGATCTAATTGTTTCGCTATAGGTGTTACTCTGTAGTGATTTGAAATGGTAGACATCAGTAGCTGGAGCATAGTTGACAGCCGGTGCGCCCGTCTTGTGGGGGCCGTGCACCGTTTGGTGGCTCCCGGGTGCGTTTGGTGAGTCAGTGGAGGTTCGGTTACATGTGTTTACATGTGTTGGGTCTCGATTTCTCGGTATACATCAACGTGCCTTTGTCGCCAAATTGATTTTCTATTTGAACCTAAAGTTGATATTTGAAGCAGATTGATTGTAGATAACACTATTTATGACAGTAGAGTCTTAGTGTAGTGTTTTATACAGTGTAATATGTATGGCGGCGACAGCATTCGCCTGTAGCCGTTGACTGCCTGCCTGTAGCTTCGATACGAGCGAAGTGATTAAGGTGTTGAAGTACAAGACCTTCCGGAGGAGTCCCGACTCTGGGCGCTACATTCTAGTATTTCGTTAGATTAGGAGGCGCTTCATAGAATCACTAGGCTAAAGGTCCTTATACGGGAACTTCGCCTTGGGCTGTTACTCATCGATAATACCCGCTTGGCATTCCGACAATATGGCGCCCGAGAGGGCTGAACCTCGACTTGGTCGGTTACTATTGCCTGGCTAATATCACTACTACCACTTCGGAGCAGAAAAAGAAGAAGTAACGTTCAGCAACGCTTCTATCTAGTCTATTGTCTATTATTTCTGAAGATGTTAATGCTGTTATCCCTAAGGCTTTTACAGCTTCATACAGAGTTCACGGAGCGGAAGGGTCCATGAACTAGATTATTATATCTAGTATGATGAGACCGGTTGTATTGTGTATATCATTGTCCTGGGGAAAATCTGTAATGTTTCTTTGGACATACAATACATTTTATATATATATATTGCAACAGCATTGTATTTTCTTATCTCATAAGCTTATTATTAAATAATAATAAAGTTTCTGGCCGTCTCTTCTCAGAAGATCAACATTCCATGCCGGTGGTAGCATTTTTTCATTACCTCCGTTTTTGAGGACCTCTGGTTCACCCCATGTCATGGTTCATTAGGACCTTTTTTTACAAAATTAATTTTTCACATATTTTTATTTTCACTCTCACATTTTGTACGTCTCAATGTTACACATTCTTTATTCTTTTATCGATTATATACACTTTCATTCCTTTTCGTAATTTATTGTTATACTTTACATCGCCTACCTTCCATCGCCTTCTCTCTGAAATGCTACATCAACATTTTCACTAATTTTGTTTATATTTCTTTTCTATTCGTTTCCTTATTTTACTTCTCAAGTTTATATCACAAATTTATCATTATATTGATATTCAACCTCAATATCCATTACTTTCTTTTCATTACTTATTTATTACTTCTGATGGTTTCTTCTATGAGCTTCCCAAGTTCTAGTAATGTTTGGCGACTCTGTTATTCACTACCCAGCTGATGTTTCCTTCCTCAATCCTTTGCGGTGGTAGCTTACTACTTATAATGTTAAAATATTTGACGAGTCAAAAGTATGTGTCAATTTATTCTTAAATAAATATATTTTGATTCGGCGCTAATTGTCGTTTTTTATTAATATTTTTCAGACATTGTTAATGATAGAATGTATATTCAAATTGAGCGCATGCCTCGATGCATCAATGTTATGGCAGCTGGTTATGCGCGTTGAATAACATACGGCAGAACATTTTTTAACTTTCCTTTGCTTTTTTAGTGTACGCGATGATTGGAAGATGGCGTGCGAGGACCTCCCTCGCCCGCACACCGTTTGCCTTTGCCTGTGTAACCGTTATAAAAAAAATAAGAGGGACGAAAAGAGATTTATTATAAAAAAACATGTTAGTTCCTTAAAGGTTCCGTTTCTAATTCACTTGCAAATATTTACATTAGGGTTATGACGTAACAATGAATTTATATATCCTGTACGTGTATTGCAAAAATATAATCGCCCCAAATTAACACTTTTTGTTACACTATTTAAATAAAAATATATTAAAAGTAAACAGACAATATAATTGAATAAAACGTTGAATGAATTGGTTAAAATTTTTATTGTCTTCAATCCATGTGCATTAAAAAGCATATACATAAAAGAATTCCCTGGTTTTTGAATTTAAAATTAGAACATTTTTAATTTTCATACTTCGTTACAGTACCCGGCGTTAAATATTGCACATCGACCTTTGGAAAGAAACAATCGACTGATTTCGGCTTCGTAAAGCGTTATCTTTATCGCACGAAATACGACTGACAAAAGGTCACATAGGTAGTGTGGCATACATTATATATATATATATATATATATATATATATTATGATATCTTTATTTATCGCTTCTCCCAGCGAATAAAATGATGTCAAAAAATTCAACGTTTCCGGACAAAAACCTGAATATTGTTTATATCTCGAAAATTTAAATACTTAAAATTATATAAACTTTGTATAGTTTGAAAGCAGATTTTATACGGAACAATTGAATATACATATTTCAAGGAATGCTACGTAATTTTTTTATTCCTGTTTGTATCATACCTTATTATTTAACCCATTTCTTTAGAGAAAAAAATTTTGCCTGTTTCTACTATTTTTAAACGGAAAATTATGAAAAAAATTGACAAGGTGTATTGTAATTCGTAGATTGTATATATTTAAAAACCCGATAAAAACAGCGATTGTCATTTTATTCGGTTGGGGCGTCGATATTTTTTCAACACAAAGACAGGCTGTTAGATTTTAAGGCTTCACCAGAATTGAGGTCTGGCATCTTGATCCTGGTAAAGCTCGCTACCTGGTGAAGCCTAAAGGTAGCTTTAAGCACCTACATACACCGGTTTGCAGTGTCTAAGCTTGGCTCTCTAAGGAACTTAAGTTCGAGACGTCGCTTTATTATTACATCTATACAACATGCAGCAGTAAGTATACAGCAGTAGCTTTGAAGGAAACCATCCGTGAACAAACTTCTGTCTTTTAAATTGTCGAGAAAAATTAAAGTCAGTTGTAATTTACGTGATGTGTTATCAAGGAGTCTATTTACAATGATGATTGACCCAAGCAACGGCAGCGATTATACCATCCTCTAACTAAACTCGAACGTTTATTTAAATTTAATAAATACATTTAAAAAACCTTTAAGTTAAACGGTTTTTTGATACCCATATTGTGGTGGTTGTGGAAAAATATGTACCTAGTTCGCCATATTGGAACGGCGTCCATCTTAAATTTTAAATTTTGACATAATCATCGTGTTTTACTACTGTAGCCTTTTCATTTGATATCCATATTGAGGGGGTTAAGGAAAAATATGTAATCCGCCATTTTGTATCGGCGGCCATCTTAGACTTATAATGTTATTAATTTTATTATATTGTATTGTCATATAAATTAAATGTGTGTACCAAATTTCACATCAATCTGACAACGGGAAGGTGCTTAAATTTCAATTTCTAATTTTGACCCAAATAAATAAACAAATAGATTCCGTACGGGTCGAACTAAATAAAACCGTTTAAAAAAAGGCAATAATATGTTAATACTAAAATGTATTGATGATCGTTGTGGCCATCATGATCATATTAGCCGTGGATATCCATAAGCATCTTTTATAGGTTTCCAATAGGACCAGATGGAAGTGGCCAGTGTCCAACCTCTTACGACGATTTTAACAAAAACGTTTGTATCTGAAATGTAAACCACGATCGCCTACACCGCGGGTATTTTATACGCTATGTAGCCTGTCTACTTAAAATTGTCAATCCGTTGGGCTATATCATTTATTTTCCTTCGTTTAAGGAGCTCCTCATTCAGTCTTCTTGCTGGCTTGTTGAGCGACTTTGCACCAATGATACCAGATGTTTAATATGAAGATCTCACTTGCATGCTACACGACCACCAAACTCTCAGGACGCTCATTGAAGTGACTTGGTGCAAGTTACAAGAGAACCCGAATTTACGAGTAGCTGTCGAATCGCGTTTAAAATTCAAATATGAACGTATCTAAGACAATTGAAATTCAGATATATTAATTGCGACCTTTTTTTTATATAGTTCTCAAGTTTATACAACGTTGTTTAATATTAAACGTAATGTGACAACTTGAGAATTTCGTCATTGTTTTCGGATGCCGTAGGGTTGTCAACTTACACGTCTAAATTAACAAGTTCGGTTGTCCGACACAAAACCATAAACGTAGCAGAGCGTCGAGTATAGTCGACAGTATTAATATGTACGCGCCCAGCTGAGCGTCGACTTTATTCGTCAACCAAGAAATTTCAACCTATCTCTGCAATTACAGTATATTATAATAATATTAGGTGAACGTAATGTGTAGCTTGTAACGTAAACACTCTTGTCACAAGAGTGTTCAAAAGCTGCAGACAGGTTGTGGGCTTTTCACCTGTGGCCGTCGACTATAGCCGACGCTCGTACCGATGTTTAACCACTTCGGTAAAACTTTTTAAAAACAACTGATGTTTATAAAGTTTGTTTCATTTCGTTATTAATAAGGATTATTATTCAAAGATACTTATTCGAATAAATGTTTTTTCAAATGATTAAAGTGCTGAGTGTAAAATTATTTTTTTAATTAAGAAAGGGACTAATAATATTAGTCCCTTTCTTACTTATGATGGACTTCCGCAAAGTAACGCCTGAATCTATTAGATTTTTTTTTAATTTATAGTGCATTAAATAAAAAAGCATCTTTAAGTTTAACTAACGATCTTGAATAATACTTCGCGTGTAATAAAAAAAATACTTTTATAATTTATGACGAGGGATATTTAACTAGATAGCACTAGGAATAAAACCTGTTATATCTTACTTGAGGTTTCATAATTGCTATCAGAAAATGTGTTTGTCTTTACAATATACTCCTGTGCAATGTAAACATCTTATCACAGTGTAAAGGGTTTTTTAATTGATAACTAAAGGAATACCTTAAGTTACTGGATTCATGACATTTATGAAAGTGACCATAAAAACACCAGTCTAAGCTTGTGGACTTTTAGACCAAGATGCGTTTGGAGACCATAGTACCCTTGTAAATTGGAGGAGTTCAAATTGGTTCTATTTTCTATCTAATTGGGTTACTTCGGTATATTTTCGACGCATACAAGCGGTCAACTATAAAAGAACGAATGCATATATCATCATCATTTCCAACGTCTATCGCTGGAAATAGGCCTTCCTATAGAATCCCAATAGGACCGGTTGGAAGCGGCCTGCATGCATATTCTTCAAATGGCATTAACAAGGCATGACCTTGGAGTCGCACGATAACGTCTGGGCCAAGCGTCACGTTTTCGAGTCGTTCCGCATACAAAAAATCGCAGTCGCAAAAGTTTTATATTTCACAAAATAAAAATGCCGATGCACAACAAGGCTTTTTATTCCCGAAAAGCTTTCAAAAAAGGATATTTTTCTTGTTAAAAATTTAAATTGCGTGTAAAGGCGCTATATTTACATTTCGACAAAGCCCTGCGATTATATAATATTGTCTATATACAATTCATAATATAAAATTATGAATAGCTAGTAGCTGGCAACCCTACACGCGCTCCGGTTGCGCATGCGCTGATGAGCGTAGCAGACACAAATAAAGCCGGATCCCGCCTTATTTATTGCCGGACACTTCATTATATATCTGTCAGACATTATTTAGGACGACTTATTTCGTCATACTACAACTACATGATCCACTCACGGTTTGACTTCTGGTTAAAGTAATCTTCAACAATTGAAACATTGTTTTACAATGGTCGACAATTACTGACAACGGTTTCAAGGTAAAGACTGCGCTGCATGCATCCAGCGATTTCCATTGAACTCAACTATATCGTGGATTCATCTAGTACAGAGTTCCCCAAACTTTTTTGTGTCGTAGACCCCCTGCCATGTTTTTCCGTGTTGGGTAGACCCCCTACTTACCTGATATTGATTTCCTGTAAATTTCTAACTGTAGTGGAGTTTAGTGTATGTTCAAAATGTATTGCGATCACAAAGCGAATACCAACATCCTACAACTTACACAATTTTATAAACATATATAATCAATTTTCATTTCATGGACCCCCAAATTTTTTTTCGCTGACGTAGACCCCTTGCAGGTTGTCATAGACCCCTAAGGGTCGATATAGACCACTTTGGGAATCACTGATGTAGTAGATATAAATGTGCCTGTCTGTCTGTATTCAATAGATTCAAGAAACATATATTCTATCGCCTTAAAAATTTAATAAATTTCTAGTTATAATCCCGTGAGGGTTTTTGAAATATCGATTTATTTAACAGTTCATGTTTCAGATATCAAAAATGCCTTTTTGTTCAGATTTTTAATTGGATACATAAAAAACGAGTATATCTGGCAATTCATAAAATGAAAGCAGAAATATAATATTATAAATAATAAATTTATTTACCAGCTACAACGGCTGGTCCAATATTGAATTTCTTTTTAATATGTTTATAAGGGCACAAGGATGGTTCTAATTGAAAAAAACTTAGTAAAAATGCGAGTAAAATATTCTTTTTTCATACAAAACACTGAGTCAATTTAAACACATCTCCTCAACTGTCAAATACTTTACATTAAAAAACCAAATAGGCGTTTTAATAGAAGGAATGATCTAAGTCAAGGTAGGCTCCCGAGCTGAAACATGGAGTGACCGTATATCTCAAAATAAATAAGTTAAATGTCTGTTCTTACCACTAAATGCTGAGAGGCAAAACGCATTTGTATATGACAAGAAATTTCGACATGTTCTGATATAATGAAACAACATTTGCTCTTAAAAATACTTTATTTAAAATAATAAGATACATTTTGAGATCAAATTAAGACGCTTAAACATGATTTCAATTCCATATTATTATTCTAATAAAATAAAATTATATAATTTCATCAAATAAAATATCGTAAATTATAAACTATATAATTCATTCATGTAAAATTACAATGCGTCAAATCTTACATTGGTTCGACATTTAAAAAATGAATAAATACAATCACAATATTATTTTTCACGAAAATTGAAAAAAAAAAGAAGTTTCTATATCGATTAACTTTATAATATTATTACAAGACTGTTATTTTGATACATCGAAAAGCAAAATGAATACAGTCAAAACTTTAACAAGAAAATTTATGATCCACCATAGGATATATTTTTACAGAAGAATTTTATCAATCTATTCCTTTAACTTAATTACAGTTCTCGGCGATAAATATTGTACATCGGCCTTTGGAAAGAGACAAACGGCTAATTTCGGCTTCGTAGAGCGTTATCTCTGTCGCACGAAATACGACTGACAAAACGTCACATAGGTAGTGTGAGACAGAGATAGTGCTCTACGAAGACGAAATTAGCGGATTGTCTCTTTCTAAAGGTCGATGTGCAATATTTATCGAGAACTGTACGATAAAAATGATATATAAATTATATTCAACCAGTTATAATAAAAAGTAATGTTATGAATATTTTGTATGAAAGTTCATTGATTTAGTCTCTCACTCTGAGCTTCGTCGACGGCCTCACAGTACTCCAGCGAGTCATGGAGAAAGCTACACTTAGGGCTTTTCTAAGAGACGAATAAGGAATAAGGAATTCCGTAGACGAACATAAGTAGCTTGACGAGTCGAAGTAGCAGTGTGTAAACAGTGCAAAGAACAGGTGGCCGCCAGAGCCTTAAGGTTCTGTAGTGTAGACCCCAGACAGGCAAGCGTAGCGTAAGATATCCACCTAGAATTTGGACAGACGACCTTGTTACAGACGTCCGAAGATGCTGCATGAAGGCCGCTTCCACCTGGTCCTATTTGAAATCAATGGCAGAGGCCAATTTAGTAGTCGACAGATGATGGTAATAGAATTTGCAATCGATAGGGTTCTCTGGATCCTTTGAAAGGAATATACATCGGTTATTGACAACGAGCTAAGGATGCGTTTACATGGGTGAAAAATTTTAGTTTAAATATATCAATACAACAATACAGATGCTTTATCCTGATGTTGTGTTGAATCTTTCTGTTTACTCTGGCATTTTTGGACTGATTCTTATTAAACATGTTACAAATATGTTTCGGAGGTGGTAGAAACAAAAATTAATAGTACAAACCAGGGGTGGTCAACCTGCGGCACGAACGCCCCTTGGGTCTCTGAAATATATTTGTAGCTCTCGACAATTGTACCCTTCCATTTAATTAATGTCCCTATTAATTTTTGTGTTCTTATATTTAAATTGAAATACTATCCGAATCTCAAACACCCATTGTTATTAACTAACCACCATCTGAATGTTTTACTGACTAGCGCTGCTGCCTTATTCAACAAATTTTAGAGAATTATCAAGAATAGTAAAACTGTGTTTTATTTTTGATGTTTATAATAAAAACAAATTTTATGTTTTTATTTTTTACTTTTTACATGTCTTTATACGTATTTAATTGTGGGTCGCGAAATGTAACAAATTTTGGAAAATGGCTCGAGCTATCTAGGAGCTTGGTCTCCCCTGCCATACACCATTATAACGTGGTAAGATAATGTCTAATAAATTTATTATTAATAAATAATTTTGTTATTAAGAAATACAGAAACTAACAGTGCATCAAATAAATATTTTTAAGTATTTTTTTAATTAAATTTTAAAAAAAAATATTTTAAAAATTATTTTACATGTGTTTTATTAATAAAGTATTGACTGTATTCTTTAGGCTATTAACAAAGCAAGATACTATTACAAACAGCTACTAAATGTTCAATTGGCATCGCTTAAAAATAATTCTTATAATCTATCTTACATGACCATTGTAAAATTAAAACTTTTCCATTAAACTAATATCTTAAAAAATACTTACTTACTCAAAAATACTCCACCTCCTAATCTAGATATATACAGGGTGATAAGATTGATACTTTATAGGTGAAAATATGTGTGTGTTGTCACAAAAATAGCTTTAAAACTCAACTACTTACTTTAACTTAATTTTTAATCAACATACTAAATCACACTGAATTTTTTTTTAATTGGAATGATAAAGTACTATAACTTATAGTAGTACATAGTTTGAAGGGACAAATAGTACACATTTTTTTTACTATATTATCATTACATTATTTTTTTCATGAAACCATTGATTTTTGAATAAGTTGTGCCATACTACTTGCAATATAGATCTATACATTCACCCCTTTACATCTTTTACTAATCACCCTGTATAGAAATCTAGAATAAGTACCATTCAGCGTTCTAAAAACATTTTTTTGTTAATGACATTAAAAATATCACCTGTAAGAGATTACTTTCCTTCTATAAAGTACATATTTTGAAATATAAATTGTTTTATTTTAATCAAGCCAAACTTTTTACCAGTTATTTTAAATAAATCTTATATTTTATTCATATCAGAGATAATGTTCATCTAACACTTGGACATATGTTTTGTGAGTTAAAATGAAAGATAGCTTAAATTGTGCTTAGATTAAATACGTTTTAGCTTCTAAAGGCCAGATTGTTTTAACTTAGAACACATATAGCATATATAATTATATTTATATACTACGGTTGCTTAACTATAATTTAGCTTTAAGGCATTTTTATTGAAGGCTTTAATGCAATGCAATGTTATATTGTAGATTTTCCATTTTCCATTATTCTCGTCGACGGGCTACAGGCTAGTAGCTTGTTGGTGCTCACCTGGTTGTCACGCTACTGAACCCGAAGAGGGATCTTGCGCGTGTCGTTCTACATGAAAATTTCCTTTTACATTTCCATCCTCATATCAACTGACACATATATAATTTGTTGTATATCATACGTAATTAGACCCCAAATATCTTTCGCTTGAATCAAATCATATAATACATTTGATAATTTTGCCACATATAAATATAATAAATAATATCATAATAATAGACATAATATCCAAAGACATTTTACGACGGACAATAGGTTAAATCAACTTTTTTTTTATCGAAAATACTTGTAATTTCGGTCTGTATTACCCATAGGGTATATTATACAGGATGACTATATGTGTAAAAGCTTAAAAGCGGTGAATATATATATATATATATATATATATATATATATATATATATATATATGTATTTCTAATCAACCTTTATACTATGATCACTCTGAAATATGTAACATTTTTTTTTCCTATTGGAATTCCACATGCCAATGACTTTGGCAGTAAAATCTGTAGACACAGATAGTAAATAATAATTCACTTCAATATATAGCAACGCTAATTTTGAAAACGGCTTTTATTACTATATTATTAATTGTATATTATTACAGAAATTATTAATTTTTTGACTGGATGTACCATACGACAGCAAATCATATGTACATTCATCTCATAAGGTTTTACACGTATTTACAATCAACCTGTATACTTATCAACATAAACTTATAGTTTTAGCAATATAGCTTTTAATGAAATATGGAATATAGTACATATAATAATAGTAGGTATCCTTCGATGTTAATATGTAATTTATTACAGTAGAAATATTATAATAAATGTCATATATAAAACAAAAAAAAAAGATTTGAATCGTGCATAATGTAT
Source organism: Battus philenor (assembly GCF_028537555.1). Taxonomy (NCBI): domain Eukaryota; kingdom Metazoa; phylum Arthropoda; class Insecta; order Lepidoptera; family Papilionidae; genus Battus; species Battus philenor. The sequence goes on along the minus strand of NW_027181673.1, from coordinate 13,469,196 downwards.
TTGCGAAGGATACGATTTGAAATAATAACTTTAAATGGCAACACTTTTGATTTGATCTAGTCTTTTAACCTCTGATTCACTTATTTTTGTAACATCATATCAAATACAACTTTAATAACACTGCCTAAGATTTTAACACAACCCAAGGCAGAATAATTGTCACATATGGCAAAATGGTGTACAACACAATTGTTTCAACTTTCTAAAATTTATTTTGCTAGTGTTACTTTTCATTTTTAAAACCGTTGTTTTGAAAATTTTAATTGGATATACTGTGATCAAAACGTCAAGTGAGATTATCATTTAAAACTCCCGCGCATTAGGTTGGCAGGATAATTTTTTTTCCTAGGTTGGTAGAGTCATATCAACCTATAACATTTACCGAGTGTCTGTCAAAAGAAGGAATATCATTTGGCTCAGCACAAACCATTTTTAAAAATGTTTTGCAGCTGTCTCGCTTGGTCAATGTCATACTGCATTGATTCTTCGCGAATTTTATGCCAAAACCACGACTGCAGTTCTGCAACCACCGTATTCGACTGATTTGGCCACGTGAGACTTCTGGCTTGTTTAGCAAACTCAAAAGACCAATGTGAAGACGCCGTTTTGACAAGATTGAGGTAAAAACTGAATCAAAAGTCGGTAAAAACTATTTCGACTTGAAAGAGTTGTCATAAGTGTGTTTCATCCAACGGGGATTACTTTAAAGGTTATGAATTAAAAAAAAATCAAATTCACCTTACTTTTTGATGACAGTATTAATCGTTTCTTAACAGTTTAAACGATTTATCCAATAAGAATCTATGAAAATCTGTCGAGTAATAAAATATAGAAAAAAAAAATTTCTCACCAATAGTAAAACGGGGGACTATTTAATAAAGAAATATAAAACAAAAAAATAAAACAAAAAATATTACATAAATATTTATTAACAATTAAAAATACCATCGCCGGCGCATTCGCGCGACGGCATAATAATTTCCATAATAATAATAATAACTGTTGCGATATTTTGAATACAATGGAGATTCTTATGCGTACACAATGGCCATTCGGATTCAGATAAAATTGCAATCATTTCAATTAAAAATAAATTATATTTCAATAATAATTATAATGTATTAAAAATTCCGAAGCAGCACCCCGCGCGTTTAAAATAAAATCAATGCATATAAAAATACTATATTAATAATTATCACCTAAGCTCCCGTGTGAAGCTAACACAAACATACTCTACCACTGGAATGAATCTTAATATTATCGATAATGTGAAGAAATAGCGTTAAAAACTCAGTAAAAAGATAAAAATACAGCGTAACATCCACGGTAAGACATTCCATGCACCTCACGCTGAACATTACACAATTAAAACTTCTTTTTATTATCATTAAGCGAAATAAAATCGTTGTTGTCGGACATGCACAAAACTATCGTAAAAGATACACGAAATTATTGAAATAAATGCAAATTATTTTCATGTTCCTTTTTCAAAATAAATTATGATTTTAACAAAACAGATAATATAATTGTAAATGCACCACGTTTCCGAACATCACATAATTCTACGGAATATTATTCCGATAGATTAATTATAATGTGAAATGGATTTAAAATGATATTTCGTTATCGATTTGTCATTAAATTAAAAATAGAACGCGATGAATAAAATGTAATAATACACACCCGCAGGATGCGCGCGCATGCGATATTTTTAAAATCCAGACATAATTTCGTACATTCAATAACACATTTTTTTTTCATGTTTTATAGTTAGTCTTACAGCATGCTAATAAATACTAAGCTACAAAAGCCCGCCATTTTGCATTTTATACAAACATGCCACAGATAAAAAATGTATCTCTTAATGGATGTGACATAATGACCGGTAATATAAAATACAACATGGCGGACAATGATTTGAGTGTGGAACGCATGAGGGCCCTCTATGAGCGACGCTTCTCCACGTGTTTGAGACACTCGCTTCGAAGCGTCTGAGGGACGTCACCGTTGTAAGCGAGTGATTACTTATGTAAAACCTAAGTAAGGTCTTAATCTAGACTACTGGTGCGGTGTGTTACTCCCCGTGTTGATACCTAGCGCATTGAACAGTTTCGACTTAAGGTTCATGCGTGGCTCGCTCGCCTGGTTGGTGCCCTGAACGAAAACAAAAGAGAAAAAAAACAAAATCAAAATGTGCAAACAAAATTATAAACAGCGTGTGAAAAACATTTTTACTCTGTGCCATCAAAGATTAAATCAAGCAAATAATTTTTGACAATAAACAATAACTAGTGTTCTAATACTGTGAAAAACTACAACTGAATTAAACAAGTTAAATAAATTACAATGTGATAAAAAGAGTATTTTATATTAAAAAAAATGTTTTGTTAGGCATTAAAACAAAAAAAAAATCAAATCTTATTAAAACAACTTAGTACCTAATGTTTTACATTTAGAAATAAAATTCTAGGAAAACTGATTTGAAATTAGAATTATCAATTCGCGATATTCAATTAAATTATTTTTATTTAATTCATTATATAATTATGGATGAATTTAATGCTGGCTGAATCGTTTTGATGCTTGAATTGCTAAATCAAATAATGTTATTTATTTTTAAATTAGCAGTTTACTGCTAAAATGTATACAACATTTTTTTTGTTATTTGGTAGTTCAGATAGTTTTGTAATTCAAAACCGTCAGCAACACATCTACAGTCATCGCCTGGAGACATTGAGATGACATATGGCGGTTACAACACAGTTTGACAAGTACACAGGTGTTCCCATAAATCAACGTCATGCTGAAATCAGGTGACATGATATCTGAATTAAAAAAAAACAAGGGCAATTAAATTTAATTGTACTATACTGTAGTATATTATTTGAATAAGCGTATTTTATAATAAGACCATTGTAACAATTTCCGTTTGTCTTTACAAGTGTTAGACTAATTTAAAAAAAAAAAAACAATAAAAAAAGTAAGGAATTGTAGTTTTATTAATAGAGAGCTTATCACAAGGGTGCATAAAAATTAAACGCTTTTGTTATATTGGACATAGAGGGAGTTAGCCGCCATCTGCCACTCTAATTTCGTCTTGGCGTTGATTTATGGGACTCGTGTACAAAAAGTACATATAAACACAATCTTTAGCAAAATACCTACCAGCGTAACCTTTAATTTATTTTGTACAGACGTGTTGCATACGAGACCGTAAAAAAACCATAAGACAGCGTGACAAAGCATACAAAACACCCAAAATAATTGTGAAACCAATTGAATCCTTTTACACCATTCGTACGTTTGCTTGCAACATTAATGCGTTTGTGGTCGCTTGTGAATTCAAAGTGTATGTGACAGAGTACTTATGTAACCCTTGCATATGGAGCGGATAGAATAATTATGTCATAAATGATACTAACATTAGTAATCAATATATCAAAGAAAGACTCAAAGAAATTTAGACAGAGATAAAGAGAGAAAGAAAGAGAAAAGCATATATCAGATATTTTAACCGCTCTTCTGATTATTAAGATTGAAGTGTAATAGTTTTGCGTCGTTCCCACTGATGGGACACAATCTTATTCGCAAAGTACCCTCTGCAGGCCGTTATCCACCACGAGGGCTCTCGCGGTGGAACCCTAAGGATGCCACTATGAGGGGGCCCAAATTAAACTCTTCTCGCTTTTTTATCATGACGTACACAAGTGGGACATCAACATAGCCGTAGGGCAACCACTGTTGGGACTTCCATTCGGACCGGTGGGACGCGGTTGCATCTAGCGTCTACCTTACGACCTTAACAAGGAATAATGTGATAACCAAAAGCTGTGAGAGCAAGGAACGAGGCGAATAAAATGAGGCGATGAATGAACGGTAGAATGTAAGTAAAAGAAAGATAGATCATGTGAAGCATGACAGAAGAGCATGGAAATAAGAAATAAAACAAAGTGAATAATTAAAAGCTAAAAACGTCCCATTCCCGTAAATAAGATAGGGGAACGAGAGGCGTCCAATAGTGGGGGCTTAATAAAGACAAAAAGACCATAAAAAGGTCATCTGTTCATCTTTTGGGTAGACGTCCTGCGCTCCGCTGGTTGATACATGAAATGATTGATAATAGATGTGAAATCTTTAGAGGTGAATGTATAGCTCGTTTGCCAGCATAAAGCTTTTGTTAGTGCACCATTTAAAATCAATCATTCATTTTATAAAATCATTTATTCTATTGGAATGCGACAGACTAATAACTTCTGGCAGTACAAAGCCTGAAGGAACAGATAATAAACAATAATTAATTTTAATATGTAGCAATGTGAATTTTGAAAAAGCTATTTCCGACTATATTATCATTACATTATTTATTATTTGTGAAACCTTTAATGATGTGATAGGGTGCACCATAAATTAATTGTCAGCAAATAAGCTACATTTTCACCTCCACAAAGCTTTTACTGCTATAACTAAACATCCTGTATAACCTGAAATAATAAATAGGTAAGAAAAGGACCAATAATTAGCCATTTCTGCACGTGCAGGGGTAATCGTGCAATAAAGTGCACCGCCCGCAAGCCCGCTGATAAATGCGTATGCGGCAAACAATGCGAATCACACAACCACCACCGCCAAATTACTCAACGTGTTTCACCCTTCCACGAGGCATCTTCAGGAGTTATGTTACACCGATTAGTGGCAAATACAGAGCCCTCTGTGTACGCATTTATCAGCGGGCTGGCGGGCGGTGCACTTTATTGCACGACTACCACTGCATGTGCGGAAGTGGCTAAATATTAGTCCTTTTCCTACTTAGGATGAACTTCCGCAAGGTAACGCCTGATTCCATTAAATATGAAATAATGAATAATTACAACTACCCGCTCCATCTCTGTACAAACAAACGATCGTGTAGAGTACAGTTGGGACAGACAAGCACTAGACAACACAAAAGCCCTAAGCCGCAGTCCTAACCTCGTCGTGCTCCTGGTGGGGCTCCATCGCCTCGCGGCTACCCTGGCGGCCGCTTCTCACTCGAGACTGTTTCACGCTGTCCATTGCCTAATGTTAAATACAATCAAAATAATCCCCTCAACCTGACTTGACTCCGATCATAATGAAACGGTGATAATAGGACAATTTAAATCAGTGCTTCCCAAACTCTTTTAATTATTCTACCGCTTAATAACACATTTATTTTTTTTGAACACCTGTACATTGATTGCACTTCTAGAAGTGGGTATAGTATTTCAATTCTATAAGGTCTACTTCTGTTATCTTTGCTGATAGTACTAATAAAGTACCTTTGGTGGTTACTCATTTATTTCAGGTTTAGGACTCCGACAGAATAAGACCAGCCTGAAGGCCATTAACTATCTTCTAACAACCTTAACAAGTGAATTTTAACAATGAGTACGGGGGCTTATTATTTTATTTATACATAAGTTATTTGTAACTATTTTTTTTTGTTTTATGGTAACAAATTAATATTATAAATCAATTAAAAATTAAATAAATCACTCTACTGTAAATCAAAATGAAGACTTTTCATCTATGCTATTACTGTTGACGACCTTTTATGTACTTTTATAAATTGACTATTTTTTTTTTACTATCACCTATTATATACGGATTTCAAAGTGGTTATTGCAAGGAATTTCGATAAAAAGGATGTGATTTTTGATTAGAAATCAGCTTATTTACTTGTGTATTATTATTGTTGTATAACTTGTCAGTATTTTCGACATAATTCTTATGTAACCCGTATCGTTAAATTTTATTAAAAGATGTGTTATTGTGGAGTTCATTCTTGCTTCTTCTCCACAACTTTAACATCTTGCGAAGCAGAGTAGAGTAAAAAATATAATGTTCTAATTTTAAATAAACATTGATCATACCACAGGTTCGGAATCGCTGAATTTTTTTAAAAGTTATTTTTAGAGCATACATTAAAATACTACATGTTGAAAATATTAACATACATTAAATACTTAATGTATATACGGTGAATTTTTGCCACAAAGCTACAAATTTCATAATTTATCAGTTTTTAAAATACATTTTTAAATTAAAATGAAATTATTAACTATTATGAGTTTTAAAAGTAATGTATACACAATTTGTCTTTACCATTACAATTATTACACAAATAAATTAAATCAATTACACATAGAAGTAATCTGTAATGAAAAACATAGACCTTGTAATTGTTTTTTATGTGCGGAATATTCTAGAAACATTGTCTATGCTTTATGACAGATGACGTCAAGCGAAACGGCAGTTAAAGCTAATTCTACGTCTAGTGATATTCCAAACGCGTGATTATTTCTATACGAGTAAGGTTCAATATTGCTTAACTCGTCCACTACCTGGAGACAACATCGCAGCGAGATTTTTTCGCGGCTACATGACCTCAATTGTGAGTGTATATTACGTAGGTGTGTTAATTTAGTGAAACCTAAAATAGTAAAATATTCGTTATATTTTGGTTGGATTACAAGTGAATACTAAACATTGTTTGGTATACACTTGTAATCCAACAAAAATGTAATGCTATCGTATTTTTTAGGATATGAGACGCATGTCAAATTTTGAGATTAAACTTAAAAATAAATTATTAAAGTGCGTCTTAAGTTCCGAAAAATACGACATATTTAACCTTACGGGCTCTTAAAACTCGTTGCGGAAACGGTCCGCTGTTGGATGCTGGAATACTTGTGGAAAAGTCGTGTAATTAGTGAGCCTGTACTAAATAAAAAAAGTAACTGATGAAAAAAATCAACAGACATACAATGCGATTAAAATAAAAATAGGACGGGCTCTCGGCCAACTTCACTCACATAAGTACGGTCAGCATTAAATATATAAAATAAAAAAAATAATAATAATTGTTTTTGTTGATTGTTTAATTTGTTCTACAATGAGCAAAAGAGGTAGTGTTTTACATCGGCGAGCTCGAGAGATTATCAGCAATGTTGATAAGTACTTCGAGGAAGAGAAAAAACGTGCCATTATGTTGTTGGACAAGTTAAAACAAGCAAGAATTGTACCAGGGCCAGATGGCAATATTCATATATCGCGTGATGTATTTGGAAGTTTCATTAAGCATTTGGAAACTGCTTCGAAGATAACCGAGCGAGTGACTTTAGCTACTGGTATTATTTTTTAACATTGCTTTTTTTGCACACTATACCAAGTTCCCGTTGTGACGTCACAACATGGCGCTAGGCCGGTCCTATTCTTATTTTAATCGCATTGTACGTCTATAGAGCCCATAAGTTTAAATGAAATAAATATAATACAAGTCTTATATATTTGGCAATTTTTAGCGAACGCGTTATAAGCTGAATGGGTCTGCGACATCCGTCTTGCAGTGAATTGTTCGTCCTTCCGGGTTTAGGTACAACCGTGGGTGTACAAAGACAGAGTACCGTAGGAAGACATTGGATAAGGCGTGACGTCGAAGCTGGATGGCGTTCACACCTCCGTCATTTTCCTTGGCGCGCCATTGTTGGCGGCGTTCTTTTGCATCACAAAGTGTTTGCTCCAATTGACATTTTTATCGTGTTGCCGACTTACTTGTTGCACGTGCTATGCAGCGTGAAAACGAAGATCCATAAATCAGTGCCGTTATCTATGTCTATAGCTTATCTATGTTAGCTATGTGTAAAAGCTTTAAATTTTAAAAGCGTGAATGTATAGCTCATTTGTTAGCAATAAGCTTTCAAACCTATTTCCAAACATACTGTATAAAGTGATCAATCTAAAACTCTATTAGAATCAGATCAATAACTTACAATGTCTGCCGGGACAGATAATAAACTATAATTAATATTATAACAAAGGCGCCGTGTACTCGCGCCAGTCGCGAAAGTCGAAGCGAACGCAGGACCAACCGTTTAAATTTGGAATAAAATGGCGCCGCCGCGTGCCGCGGAGCTGGCCAGCGGACCGCAGTAGGCGCGCGAACGCGGCACGCGAAACAGTTCGAATATGTCTATACGCACACCACAGTCCGCGTCTCTCGTTATAAATTACACCTAGTATATACGTTATTTATAACAAGTTTTAAAATGCCTTTTCTTATTATATTATTTCGAAAACCATTAATTTTTTATATAGGATGTACTATATATTAATTGACGAAAAGCTATACATTCACACTAAAGTTTTTACATTTATAACTAATCACACTGTATATTTGCATAAAACTATGTGTCGAATTCGATTAAACTTTTTTGATTAAATTTTCATAAGCAAATCAATATTAGCCTTTTAAAACACCATTTATCGTCGTTATCAAACCTAATCAGAGATGTCCTCATTTTGACAATATATTTTTTTCTCTATTTCACAAAATATCTTTTTGTATAAAAAGTTGAATCTGACTTTAATTGCAGTAATTTAACAAATATTTTACAAATCAAATAAATCTTATATTCATGTACAATGAACTCTATTCTGGAGCGGCCTTCACAGGTATGGCAGGATCCTATAAAGTTTATTTAGGTAAAGACATATATGCAAAGGTGCCTCCCTAAATCTGCTATGTGGGTTAACCCGGAAGGGTTGATTTCCCTAGAACGCAATGGGCTTCGCACCCAATGAAGCCATGAAATGCTAAAAGCTGAGATTTGTTTGACAACGACGATACATAAGTGCGAATTAGTGAATTATGATTTTTAACTAGATTGGTACTTTACTAAACCATTCCTTGATTTGTATTCAGTATAGGGGTGTTGGAAATTTAACAGGTTCTATGCCGAGTAAAAAAAAAAGCAGTCTCGTATCCAGGCCGTGTCGGTCAATGATGGTTGACATATAGACTTTCAGTTCAAGCCGCGTCAGCGATGACGGCGTTTTGAAAGGGTTTTCGTTTAGTTCTTACAGGCCGTTGGAAAGTGATGTCAAACTAAATCTCATATTAATTGACCCGCGTGGCCCTCTAGCTTTTCCATATCAATTTGGTTTTTGAAAAATTTAAAAACTCAGAAAGAAAAATAACAACTATCATACAAAGAAATTTATCGAAAAAATCATTCATATATAATGGCTCCAATTCACTTTCGTTATAAACCAGTAAAACGTTTGAGTAAATTTTAAACAATTTTACTGGCGGCCAGCACTGACCGCGTTGACAGAGAACGTGTTAAACTTTACACTACAAGCTTATATATATACTTTTCTTATACATTTTAAAATGGCTGAATACTTTCTGTACAATTCTAAACTAAAGATTATTTTATTATTTTAAAATTGTCATAAAAATTAATTTCAATTAAATTAAAATTATGTTTATATGCAACATTTCTATTTATGACAAGTTAAAAAAATGCTTTTTGAGAAGGTTACAATTTCGCCAAAACAAAGCGCTAAAAGCATGTAACCCTAAATCTGTTTATTACTAAGTTCAAGTTACCCCAAGGGCTTCACAGTTACATTACATTCATTATATGACACAGCTAATAAAATAGTTTTTATCGCTTTCTCAAAACATATGTGGAATGAATATTCAGATTGTAAAATATTTTATAATGACGGTATAATTTAAACTAAGCTTGGAAATACAGAGCTATGGATCCGGGATTAAAATAACAGGAAATGCCTTAATACGGGCGAACCCGAAAACGTAAAACCAACCCTTAAATACAAATAAATTTTAACTGAAACTTTGACTAGACATCGGGGAACCAGAGATTCATTTACCTATTTATTTTTTTGCTATAGAATTACATAGGCGGCTTTAACGAGTTAATATAGTACTACCGCCACCAATGTACCACGCCTTAGGAAAGCGCAGCGAGGTGGGGGCAGAGGAAAAGAAAAAATACTACAGCGAACGCTGATGGTAGACTTACGGAACAGATACACCCTCTTCTTCCATCTCACCGCACGCTTACCTACGACGCGGTAGCACTATACCTTTACTACTAAGCCACCCATGTTATATTTATATCAAAAAATACTTAATATACATCAATAATAAATAAATAAATAAATAAATAAAAGAATTAACAAAGTATATCACAAGTAGGTGGAGTTTTTCTATCGCCAATACGTTTACCAGGATTTTTTCAACACAAAAGTGTTGTCCGTATTTAGCGAACACTTTAGTTTTAGTATTAAATAATCCTTTTGTTTATCTTCTACTTAATTCGTATAATAAACAAGTTTAAACTGCTGAAAAAACTATTGGCTCTATGTAATAGAAGACTCAACGATGTATATTAAAAAAAACTGTACTTAAGGGTTGATTACATCAATAGGGAGTTATAAATTACGCTTAGTTAAACTAGATGTCGTGTCGGTGCTCACCTCCTTCCTGCTGCGAAGGGCGCAGTCCTCGAGTGTCTCGGCCGCCTCGTACTTGCCCTGGCGGCGGTACAGCGCGCCCAAGTTCTTCAGTGTGGTGGTCACCGTCGGCGAGTCCACCTGCAAACCAACATTTATGGGCTGTTCATAAAACACGTCACACGAAATATTACTTCCCTAAACCCATCCCTGTGTCGTAACACCACAATACCACCCCCACCACCTCTGAAAATAATCATACATTTTTTTTCCAGAAGAACCGCTACTGATACAGCTCTAATAAATGACAATGGGCGAGTGACATCGTTCGTGTAAACAGCCAAAGGCATCGAAAGGTTCACCAGTATCTACCACAAGATGGTGGATGCGGCGTGGTAGACCCCCCCCCCCATTAGTCAAGTAAGTCACTGGATGCAGGCAGCGCATGACAGGTCATCAAAGTAATCCTTAGAAGAGCGCTATGCCTTGCAAGGGGGAGGGGGGATGGTCTGTCACCTGACATGATATGTATAATCAGTAATAAACCATATTATGGGTGATCTTCATCTTTTTTACACCCACCGCAAGAGTTACATTGTCGCACTACATATAGTGGTCAGAGGCCCACATCCCTTCTATATTTTTAACCAAATTTTTAAATCCTCCGCTACCTATCGCATTCAGAGGTGATTATGTGTAGCTAGGTGGACTCTAAATCTAAATCCATTCTCTTCTTTCTGGACATGTCATTCCTATCCGTTGTCGTATCTTGGCACCAGATTGTCCCAACACATGGCGAAAATAAATTACCTTGGCAGCCTTATGCCAACCGCCATATTCTCCATACGGCGCGTTCTCCTTCTGTAGATGCTTGTTCTCCTCCCTCTCTTCTGCCACTTGCCAGATCGGTTTGTTATCGCCTAAAAATGGCAAACTCATTAATTACCGACATAAAAAAATAAGTTATACATAAAATAATAATATTAAATAATACTCATAATACTTTACAATGGCATGAATAAGAATAAGTTGATTACATATGTATATATCTATTTTGTGTTATAGGTAACTAAATCAAAAATAAAAAAATAAAATAATAAAAATCAACCATTCAAATTTAAGTTAGTTTAATTTTTTTTTTTTATGTTTCATTGTCTATATAGTGTAAAACCGTAAGTATGTATAAATAAACGATTTAATTAAAACTGTCACACGTGTTTATATTAAATTAATAAAAACGAGAAATCATAAAATGTAAATAAATAGGTAATAAAAAAAAGTTCAAGAAGGTTTAATATTCAAAAATAAATAAAGAATTTTTGTTACAACAATTTCTCGTTTCTTGAAATATTAAAAATGTGACACAAGTCGGGAAGGTGTGACACAAATGGCAGAATAAGAACAAAAAAAAAATTAAAAAAAAAAGTACAAACGCTCAATGCCTTTCCTACCTGTGCCACACGTGAAACAAATCCAAACTTGTGTCACTCACCTATTTTTTTGTCACACCCGCGAAACTGATAAAGGACAAGATTAAATAATAAAATATAATTTACAATGTCAGCATTTAATTATTAATTGTACACAAATTGACGTTGATAATTCAAAAGGCTTTAACAATTTTTTCACGATTATCAGGAACACAACAGCCTCCTTCTGTAATGGTACCTTTATGTATCTCTGCTTTGGTATCATCTAAACCTATGTTTAATCTCCAAAACAATCATACAAACTCACTTTCTATTTAAAAGTGAGTTGAGATTGTCATCACCTGCACGGTGACTCTATGGTACATAGACAACATATAACTTTCAATATATCTTGTATGTATCATATAGTAAATGGTATATTTTTAGATTTTTTTATTCTTTTTTTCTACTCTAATATAGATTAAAAATATAACGCTGCCATAAATAACACTATAGAGCTATTAGTCCTCCCATACCATACTGACAGGTAACAGATAACATAAGATATTAATATATATAAGTGCAGTCACTACGAAACAATAACTCCACATGTAACATGCATTACAATAATTCATATTTATAAACAACTCATTTCAAATAAAATTACCTTTAAAGAAATCGCGATTTTAAAAAATTCTCATAAAACTTAAGACCCATTAAATTCGAACATAGCATTTTTTTAGTTTATCATATATCTTAATATTAAAAATTATCTATCTCTATAGAATCATTGCAATTAAAATTCCTAGATTTATCTATTACAAGAATACACCTATACTCCATTATCCTTTCACTGTGTCGGGTAATAACACCTCTTGACTAACATACATATAAAATTCTCACGTTATATTCTAAAAAATATATTTTTCCATTTCATTGTTTTTATAATAAACTACATACAAATCGTGTAATGTCGTCTAGACAAGTGACTTCAAATATATTTAGTACAAGGCACAAATACACAAAAAAATTCATGATATTTAATAGCACTTGAAATGGTTAAATTTATAGAATCTAAAACTACAATTGCACCATTATATAAACAGTTTTAAAAACTTTCGAGACAACCTTATATATCTAATATAAAATTATGGGCATATAAGGCACCTATCCGGCAAATAATGTTAAAAAAATCTTTTTACAATTAATTTTCTAAAAGTGAAGTACTTTAAAACCTTATTGTAATGTTTACTCATGTAATATAATTGTAGAAAAAAATCATGGCAAGAATAACAAAACAACCAAAAACGATGAAAGAAAATTCGAGTATTAAAATGCAAAAAGAGATCTATAACTAAAGATAACAAAAATAAAGACATTCACATGACTAAGTATGTACAAAAATGGAAAGTTAAATATATTTACCCAAAATCCTAGAAGCAATATTATCAAATATATACTATTTTTATTCTTACATAAAACATATTTAAACGATTATAACTAACATGCTAGTAGGATTTTGTGCTTTGGTCCTATATTCACTGTTAAAATTATCCTTCACCAATTTGGGAGACATAAATGATATGATTCAAACTAATTTTTTTTATAATAATAAATATTTAATCATCACATGATCATAACAATTATCACTGGTTCCTATTCACCTTGTAAATAATAAACACAATTTAAATTATTATGTGATAAATTTTATTTAAAAAAAATATTTCATTATATATGACCAATCATGATAATTAAATAACAAAGAATCAAAATGACATTAAATATATTAAAACATATAATCTTCATAACTAGAAATTGTATATTCGCATACATATTTATCTAAAGTTGAAATGCTGCCTTTATATGGAGGGCATGCATGTGCATGTGTTTTATATTAAAAAACCTAAGAGTTGTAATTGGATAAGTGACGGATTTCTACAGGGTGATTGGTTATGGGTGTAAAAGATTTAAAGGGTTAAATGGATAGCTTATTTGTCAACAAAAAGCTTTTGATCATTTACACATATTTTTAGACATCTGTATAAAATGATCACTGCAAAGGAATTTATAACAATTTATTTTTCTATAGGAATGCTACATGCCAATAACACCCGGCAAGTTAGCAAGTAAAGATAATAAACAATAATTATAATATGGAATATTCAGAATTTTAAGAAGGCTTTTCTTAGTATATTTATTTATTGTTATATCAGAAAGATTAGATTTTTTGGTTGGTTGTACCATACATTAACTGTCAGCAAATGAACTATATACATTCATCAATTAATATATTTTATACTGATACGTAATCATCCAATTACTTGTACGCAAGAAGAGACTAAAATATTAAAATTTATGTGTGTAGCCAAAATTTGTCTAATGTACTTGGGATTAGTATAGTATACTATTTACATTTTATTAAATTCAAAATGTCACTTAAAACAGAATAAAGTCGCTTCAAAAAGTAAAGTCGAGAAAAAGAAGATCATTTATGTCTCCCCATATTTCATACATTGCTATCTAAAATAATACAACCTATTGGCAGGAATGTATACAAGTAAGTTACATATATTGTACACTGTCTTGCGTGTTAGTCAGAAGTTAAATGTATATCGAACAGCTCATTGTTATTTTTTAGGTTTTTTTAATGACGCTATGTACTCTGAAATGATAAACAGAAAATAAACTTAAAATACAAATAAACATACACAAATTAAACAACAAAACATAAAATAATGTCAAAATAGAGATAATAGACTTGATGGTAACTATTACTACACAATACATAATGACACAACATTACATCCAACCAAATATATATGGTAGTCAATAAAAAATAAAAAATATTTTTTTTTGAATCGATAAATTAAAAATTTAAAACTTTCATGAAAAATCGATTTTTTTAGCAAGCTATAAATATTTTTCTTTTATATTACCAAGTGTCATAGCGGTAATTATTTTGAATATTATCAAAAGAATGAGTTATTTATAAGAAAACTGTTTATATAGTCTGAAGGTACCTTTTACTAAATAGCCGTGTGTTATATTTTAAAATAAATAAACTTTTTGCACAGTTCTTCAATGTATAATTTTGATTTATTGGTTTCACTATTTTTTATATTTAATTTGCTGTAAATTTGTATATTCTGAATTTGATACTTTTGAAAGGACGTCAAATTGTTTACTTGGGTGGTGCAATACTTAGAATCATCTGTACTAGTGGCTTTAAGAAAAAACATGTATACCTTGTTCCACTTTTTTAACATGATTAAATTTAAGTTCTTCTTTAAAAATTCATATCAGAATGTCTTGTTTGTCTACATTGTTTTCAAAAATAAAAACCTATGCTTCATTATATCAAATAGTCCATTTTTATTATGTGACACTTGTAATAATGTTCAAGGTAGGTGTAAAGAATTTGTGAACAAAATTTTCTTAGACAGTTTTTGGTGAGTTTGTCTCAACAAACATCAACAGATTTAGATTGATACCTTGCTAATGTTAACTCAGGTTTACCTTGATAACACTAACCAAGAAATATTGTGCATTTTCGAGTACTAATTCTGTCTGATATATACAGAATTAATATTTATGTTCGGAAAAAAAGTGAAATCAATACAAAATTCTGCATAACGTCATATTTCTATTAACACTTTCCACTCCAATGTCGAGTGTCACTCGACACTGATTTTGTTCTACAAGCTCCACTGTAGAGTGATACTCGTTATGGTGTAATACTTCTTTTTGTGGAAAATTTTAAAACAGGAAAGATTTTTGTTACTGTGATGTGAATGAAACATATTCTAGAATCGCAAGATACTATAATTCAATTAAATTTTATCGATGCTACATAACAGCCTTGGAGTGGAAAGGGTTAATTATTTTTTCAACATGGTTTTGACTAAAATCGTTCAAAAAATCGACTCTATTTACATCAAAAATTTTTGGTAATTTTCTTCTAAGAAAAATAACGGAAAATAATATTATCCGTGAAAGTATTATGAAGGCGTATAAGTAAACCATAGAGTTTAGTTAGGTATATAAAATTTGTTGCTTCAAATTTTTACAGAAATTACAACAAAATTTTAACTGGCAATATTAAGTGTGTTAATCGATATATAGTAATTAGAGTTATACTAATAACTAAGTAAAGGTTAAATTCCTCTGTATATTAAACCCATCATTTATAGAGTACACAATAACATTAATTCGACTTACCATCGATAGTTCCGAATTCTCTCTCGTGGGCCCTGGTGAGCACTTGTTTGTATAGAGTCTCAGCCTCCTTGTACTTGCCCTGAAATTTTATAATTAAGTGAAGAAGGCTTTGACGCGTTTGTAAATGTCAAAGATTGACTATGAAAAACTTATGCTTGTAAAACTTGTCAAAACAGCTTTAGTACATGAGATCACACCAAAACTTATATTCGTCAGCTTAAAATTAAGTATACGTTTATTAGCGCTTTACCTACTGAAATGTTAACAATTCTTAGTCATAAAGTACAGCAAGTTCATTTTTATCCTCTATCTATATACTATATCTATAGACTCTGTGTTTGGCACTAATCGGTGTAACATTACTCCTGAGGATGCCCCGTGGAGGGGTGAAACACGTGTTGAGTGAATTAACGGTGGCAGTTGTGTAATTCGCATTGTTTGCCGCATGCGCATTTATCAGCGGGCTGGCAGGCGGTGCACTTTATTGCACGACTACCACTGCAAGTGCAGAAGTGGCTAAATATTGGTCCTTTTCTTCCTTCTTCATTTTTATTCCTTAGTGTATTTATGTTGATCACTTCTTTTCTTAATTGTACTAAGATTTTTATATACATTTATTAGGTACACAGATATACATTAAAATATAAAAATAGAATAATAACAGAGGCAATAAAAGTGGCCAACACTACTTGGTAATGACGTGTACTTCTCCAGTTTATATCTGAAATCTGAGGCGTACGGATACGTAGCATATATTGTGAGGTAGACTCAACGCCATTAAAAGATCAATACTAAGTTAAATCAAAAAATTTTTTCAACCGATTTTGATTTTTTAAATCTATATTGACACTTAGAATATATGATCTAGATTATAAGAAATGAAGGTAAAAGGATAAAGTGACAATGAGTTAACCAACTTGTTTGAGATAGCAAGAGGCGAGGTTGTTCTTGGTCTTGGCCACGTTGGGGTCGTCGGGGCCCAGCTTGCTCTCGTAGATCTCCAGGGCGCGCTGGTAGTATTGCTCCACTTCTTCGTACTTGTTCTGTTTAATACACAATTATTTAATAAGATTTATTTACTAGGTCATTATTACAGCAACCCTGCAAAATATATTTTTTTGCATTGGTAACCTTAAATATTGACAAAATTATTATTATTTTGGTATAATGACAGAAAATACTATTCTAGAAAGAGAAAGAGAAGAAAACACTAGTATTCCACCACTTCTGAATGAATGCTTCATTTCCCATAGATTTCCAATAGGACCAGTTGGAAGCAGCCTGCATGATACGTGTAAAGAGACCGCTTAACATATATGCATATTTATAACTTTAAAATTAAGATCCACATAAAACAATCATAAGGGCTAGACTTAATTTGATATAGTACATAGGAAATTAAGAAAAAAAATGTGAAAGAGGTAGTACAACATCTCTGCTGTTTTAGGGAACAGGTGTATGGTAAATGAAATGTAAATCAAAAAAATCTAGGTAACGCCAGTATGTTATATGTTATCGCTTACTCCAAAACTATACACCTGGAATATATTTAAACAAATTACCTGCCAATACAATGTTCTTTTTTTTAACTGGCCCCCATTACTGACGAACTCTCCTACTTCCTATCTTGTTACAGGGTTTTTTCACCTTTTCTTTTTATTTCTGTACTCTTTTATCATTATTCATACGATCTATCTTTCCTTTTCATTAATTCTACAACTTTATATCATTCTTTTTCATACTTATTTCCGTTTATTCATCATCTCACTTCCTTCACTTCATTACTCAAATATCATAAATCCGGGTTATATCACATTTATTTACCTCAATATATATATTTTGTGATATTTTACATTTTTATCTAATATGCTAATTTATTACGAATTATCACAATTAGTATAGAATGTTATATAAAGGTGCAAGTTATACGAGGGTGGGAGCAATGAAGGTGATGGGCAGTTCTCACCTGGTTCTGGCAGAGCAGGGCGAGGTTGTTGAGCTGTTTGGCAACGTCGGGGTGGTCGCGTCCGAGCACGGCTTCGCGGATGCACAGCGCCCGCTTGCACAGTGGCTCCGCCTCGCGGTACTTGCCTGCAACGAGCGTAAATAAAAATTTATAAAACTCGACAGTTTACCGTACTAAACTAGTTTCATCATAGTCATTGATATCTTTTGCGGCTATTTTAGTCTTTAAAACCCACTTTAATAATTCACTTTATACATAACAGATTTTTAATTTTAATCTAATATATAAAATTCTCGTGTCACGGTGTTCGAACTTGAACTCCTCTGAAACGGCTTGACCGATTTTTACCAAATTTTATATGCGTATTTAGTAGGTCTGAGAATCGGCTACTATCTATTTTTCAAACCCCTAAGTGATAAGTTCACCCTTAAATTTTTTTTTTTTGTATGAAATTTTTTGTTTTTGTTTTTTTATGATACAGCATACAAGAATACATACAACCATAAATTTTCACCGCTCTACGATCAACCCTTATTTTTTATTTGTAAATTAAAATATCAATTTTTTTTTGCAAAACAACGTTTGCGGGATCAGCTAGTTTTAACCCTTCTTTGCATGATTTTTACTATTTTTTTAAAATAAATCAGGGTGATGTAATTAATGCTCTAGATTAAAGGAAAAATATTTAAAAAAATCCTAGTGTGAATAAAAATATGTATTATGTAAAAAACAATATGATGGAAATTTACATCATCATGCAGTTTCACATATTTAGCCCGGTACTAAATAAATAAAAAAAGTTGTTTACTTAGTCTTCTTTATTCTTAGTGATAATTCAAAAAACAATAATTATTTTATTTAAGCACCAATTGACGCCACATTTATTACACGAAATTGTAAGAATAGCCTTTACATTTGGGAAATTTGCACTGGGGTGACCCACCTACTTTTGGTCAATGTTCAGCACCATCTTTTCTTATGTCTTTTGGAGATGGTGGAGCTGGAGAATCTTTTCTTTTTTTGATTGTAATTCTTCTTCTAGTGCACTGGTACCAGGACGCCCTCTTTTAGCTGCTTTGGTGGTTCCTTTGTTGCATAGCACAAAGGACAATTCATTTCTGAATTGGCCCATTGTAAGCAGACTCTTTTTAGGTTCATCACTTTCTTGAGCATTTTTTTCATAAACAATCCAAGAGTTTATAATAACAAGATCAAATAGATGAAAAAAATACGCAAATACCACTTTTTAGACCCCATTTTTATATGATTTCTGCCCAAAAAGCTATCCATGAGATCTACTCCTCCCATATGTTTATTGTATTCTTGGACAATAAACGGACAAGTAATATCAGTATGTATACCAGTATGATCTTGTGCTAGGAAATTTGATTACTGGCATGTATAATAATATACCGAAGAACTTATACAAATCATATTCTGTAAATGATATAGATGAACTGGTATTACTCTGTTTTTTATATAAATTTGTCTCCTTTAGTAATGTTTTGATAAAATCTTCAGTGATAAAATGGTTAAAACATTGATATGGAGTTTCTAAGTGTGATAGACCACCTGAAGCAGCAGAACTCCCCAAGAAAGTAATTTTATCTGTGTCACACACCAGATTCCTTTTTTCCAAATCAAGTTTCTTTTGTCAAATGGAAAACTGGATGAAGACTGCAAATTAGATGAATTTGATGTGTGAGAGGGTTCTGTGTTCTGATCGTCTGGTTTTACAAGAGGAGGTTCAACGTCAGCAGTTTCATCCACATCGTCATCATCATTCTCCTCCTGCAACACTTATAATTTCATCAGCATCGTGGTTTTCATCATCGGAATCTTGGTCATTAAGGCCATCTTCTGAGAGCCAACCGCCTTATAACTTACAAAGATAATTTGCAATATCTCTTTCATTCAAGTTTCCCCAAAAAACAACATAAAATAAACATTTACAAAAAAAATACACAATACATTACAAGTGAAGTTACTGCATAGTGATGTAAATTTCTATCACAACGTTTTGAGAAATTCATTTATAGTGTTTTGATATAAATTGTACATAAAATAACAAAAACATGAAAACAAACCTTTTTTCCACTCATTTTCATTTTTTATTGTATTTTATATCTCCGTTTATTTCCATAAAACAATTTAAAATCTCGCTCCTTTCTTCCAGTCTCAACAAACAGCAGAATAACAAGTTCTAGGTCTGATAATTCACAGTGACCTTTGCTATTTTTCGACAACCGCGTTTTGTTGTACGCAATAGTCGCTTAAAAAGTTGCGAGCAACAACAAATTTACGTTACAAGGGTTTTGAGTATCTTTTTTTGTTGTATAAATGTTATGATGGAAATTTCCATCACCATGCAAAGAAGGGTTAATATAATATTTTTAAGCACACAGCCTTGAAGATTGCGCGTCAGTGGAAATATTTTTAAATTAAGAGCTCTTTTGGTGTCTAAAGTCGAGAGCCAGATGTTTTCACTTACGTGCAATCACTTTTTTCTTCAATCTTTTTTCAATCAGTTTATTTTGATTTGATATATTCCGATTTGTCTGCAATATTTAATCTTGTGTCCTCTATTAAGGAACAGATAATAGAACCATCACTAATGCCGCTAGTGTACTTAAATAAATAAATCATAATATCAGCCGATAACGAACTGCAATGCATAAGCTCTCCCAAAAATCGTCACGATACCAGCCTTGGCTATGTCGTCTGTCTAACTAGTATAGGGCCTATCTACTTATATTTATAATGTGCACTTCGGACATTTCAACTAATTTAATTTAATTTGATAAAAGAATAGATATATCACCAAGTGTCATAAAATGAACTAACTGTGAGTCAGTTAAACAACATTTTCTTTAATATCTCAAAAATATATAAATGTATATATAGAAAATGAATCAAACCTATTTATAGAAACTCATTTTTATAAAAACAATTTGGGGTTCCTGTAATGACATCCATCAATCTCAAAACGTTCCAAACACACCATAATCACCTGAGAAGACCAAAAATTTATATTTTTATAACGTCTGTAATTTTATTTCAAGTTCAAAATTAAATTATAAACCAAAATATTCAATATACATTAAATAAAGTTCCACATATTATATATATATAATTATATTATATTATATATATATATATATATATATATATATATATATATATATATAATTACATATTCTTTTATAGTTTTTAACAATTCCTCTATATAACATACAAAAAAATTTATATGGGTTTTTTTTATTGGGCCTATGATTTACCTCTTTAATTTTTAAATTTTTGCATGTAAGATTAAATATCCATTGCGGGCAATATTTAATATCATTACAAATTTGAACCTGTCATATGTCAAGTATGAGTTAAATCAATATTAATATATAGTAGTTCTGAACTATTAGAGTAATATATTTCAGTTTATACTTTATTATACAAATAGTACATACCCCGTTTCCCGTACAGCACGGCAAGGTTGTTCAGCGTGGCCGCCACGGCTGGGTGGTTTTCACCTAATGTCTTCTCGCGGATTGAGAGCGCGTCGTTCAGCAGGTTCGCAGCCTCCTTGTACTTGTTCTGATCTCTATAACAAGCAACGATCGAAAACTTAATTACACCAATACCTCGCTTTGCGTAGTTTCGTTTTGGGTTTTTTTCGATGTTGCGTCGCTGCTTAATTAGTACTAATTTTCACTGTGCGTTGTTAGATTTTCGAGGTTGCGTTGTTTTGGTTTCGAGTTTTTAATTTTTTTGCAATTTTCTTTTTTTCCAAAATATGGCAAGACTTGTTTCTAATAGCGCCATGCCATCAAAACTCGGGGATGCCTTTTCTAACTAAAAATCAACGCAATTTGAATACAGTTTTATTTTCATTTTGTTTTGCTAATTTTAGAGTTCGGTTTTAATTAAGCAGTGTGTTGTAATGTAGTGTGTTGTGCTTTTTTAAAAGAGAATAATAAATTTATATAAATTTTTGCGTATTGTTTCTGGTTACAAAAAAGGTAAATATTTTTCCAATTTATTTAATGGCAGAGTTATATAATTTTTGTTTTTAAATGTTTACTTTGTTCAATTTTCTTCTTAAAAGTTTTTCCGTGACCCTGGAACCTGTATTCGATCTTTATATGGTTTGCTATAAAAATCTTAATTCACTTTGCGGCGTTCAATTTGCGTCGTGTTTTTTTGGAA
The DNA here is from genome assembly GCF_028537555.1 of Battus philenor. NCBI lineage: Eukaryota > Metazoa > Arthropoda > Insecta > Lepidoptera > Papilionidae > Battus > Battus philenor. The sequence continues at coordinate 13,447,119 of NW_027181673.1, read as the reverse complement.
CGTAACCACGACACTATTGGTGTACTTAAAATATTATAAAAAGAATGTTTCAATTATTTTTCGATAGATGGCGGTGTCGTATCTTTTATGTATTTGTCAACTGAAAATTGTATTTTTAAATATTGCACCGTGTAAACTAATCGTTTTGTGTTGTGCTTCCATTTTGTGATCAATTCTGGATGTTACGTTGTCAATCCATTCTACATTGCGACAAAAGTTTTTTCACAATTTTAGTCATAGCATTACAAATTAACAGATATAAGTTATAGATTCTTCATCACTTTTATCTTTGTGAGATTCTTCAGTTCTTTTATTTATATAGCGCGGAGTATATAGCAGTTTAATTTTTGAAGTATGTGTATATAAACTTTGAGCATCTTGTTTTTCATTGAATCATTCATGGCAACCGAGAGACGCCTTCTGTAAGGCATAGGATGGGCTTCCCCCAAAAGGTCTCCACATTGACCGGCTTCGATAGTTTCTTTCCGCGACATGGCCTATGTCATCGGTCCACCTAGTGTTCAGCCTGCCCACGCAACATCTACCTGCTTGAGGTTGTAACTGGAGAACCTTTCAGCTAACTACCATCGGCTTCACGAGTGATGTGCCACATATACTGCCACTTCAGAAGAGCAATTCTTCGAGCTACGTCGGGAATTTTCGTTCTTCTATGAATTTCCTCGTTGAGATTAATATCTTAATGACACATATAGTTTTCAAATTGTTGATCAATGCCTACCTGTAGACAAGGGCAAGGATATTCAACATAGTGGCAACGTCCGGATGATCGTGACCAGACGTCTTCTCCAGGTCTTCGAGCGCCTGCTTGCAAAGCGGTACGGCCACCTCGTAGCGTCCCTGCGACGCGTACTGGATCACCAAGTTGTGCAGAGTACGCAGCCGTGCTGGGATCTCGTAGCCTGCGTTCACCTGCTGAGCGAACTGAGACGGCGGCGTGGGCGACATGGCTGCGGACAAATATATTTAAAATAAAAATGATTCACCATTAGTATATCACTGCTCCGATAAAACATTGTTCCATATTCAATTTGGTCATTAGGCATATTATATTGTCTCGGTCATTTTCACTACAGCTTTAATGCATTACCTTCGCGACGGAAAGTGCCGGTGTTACGCCGGTGCGTGATATTTTTGATTTTTTTTAAATGGTTCTTGATTAATAATATTTGAGTCCTTTTTAAACTAATAAACAACAAGAAAGTTGGTTTCTGACTGGCTCCCATGTTCAAGACACTCAGTGAAGCTGACACTAGCACACAATAGATATTTGTGAAAAGGTGGATTGATATCAACCTCTACTGTCCCGCGGCCCACACAAAGGAACATTATAGTAACCTTATTAATTACATACACAGCGAAAAAAATATTAACAAATTATGTTTATTATATGATGAAATAACACTGCAAATATTTCAGCAAGTACAATACCTGTACCTGTCTGACCAGGGTAACATAAGCAGGGTAGGCATGGACACTTACACTTGTTGTTCCTGTTGTCCTCGTGTTCGTCGTCGGGGAAAAGGTCGACCATGGGATCGTCGCGCTTATTGTCCGCCGCCCCGCTGCGGTTTGTCTCCGACTCCTCGGTCATGTCGCTGTCGTACTTCCTGCAAAATCAATAAACAAGTTTCATGCCTCCTTTCAACTATTATCAACATATACTATTTAATAAAATTAATAACTCTTCTTGGCAACTGATATTACAATACACTCCCACGTTATCTTCAACTCTTTTCTACTTCCTACTACTAGAGTGTCAGCGGGCTGACGGGCGGTGCACTTTATTTCACGACTACCACTGCATGTGCGGAAGTGGCTAAATATTGGTCCTTTTCTTACTTAGGGTGGACTTTCCGTAACGCCTGATTCCATTAAATATTTAAAATGAACTTGATACAAGTTTAACCCCTTTCGCTTTAATACAAAAATTATGTATGTTATATACTTATATAACATACATAAGATAGAATAATATACAATACATACGGGTACGTAAGAATTTTAGAAAGGCTTTCGTAGCACAATACACAAAAAATCTTTGAAAACACTGTTAGAAATGAATATTTCTCGATAACAATTTTTTATTTCACGTATGTGACGTACCGATGTAAAAACAAAACACATATCGAAGAAGTCACAAAGAATCTAAGTTTTTTATTTTTCCTTTACTCGTAGTATATATACTCGTAGTTAAAACTTTTTCTTATTTATAATAATCATTTAAATATTATCCAAAGCGTTATTAAATTTCATGTATTTTAATAACATATTGGGTCTTTGTGAACAGATGTTTAATGTAAAGTTTTTAAATATTTATTTATTCACATAGGATTATTTGCAATGACCATTTGTGAATTTTTAAGAATGACAAAAAAACCTCAATTTAATGGTAACTAGAATAAATACCCTTAGAGACCTTCAACTTAAAGTTACGAGAGCTCCAAATGTACCCTGATGAGAAGAAACCCACAACAAACTCCGATGAGTTTATCGCGATCTCTTAAGTTTCTTAATAGAGTTTATAAATAATGCAATGTAATGCATTGTCAAGCTTTATTATTATCACATAAATAAATTCTTCACACTGTGATAGGATTTTTTCCAAGTTTTTATTAAAGAACTTACTGTAACGGTTTTTTATTGGTGTTTATTACAAAAAATACAGTTTTTATATTTGTTTAATTACGTTTAATTTTTCAAATTTTGTAAGGGACGACTTAATGGCATTTTCTACCAGTCAACCCGTCGTGACCCAAGGTGGTGTGGCAGAGACAATTAGTAGCCAGGTGACCAAATGTGATAAAAAGTCAGTATATCCAAATTAAAAAGCAAAATTACCGTATAGAGGCCATGAAGTCCAGGTGTTTATTCTCCTCTTCCAGCTGTGCGACGCGCTGTTCGGAGGCCTGCAGGCGCTGCTGGGCTGCTGCCAGCTCGTCGCGGAGCCAGGCGTTCTCCTGGCACAGGCGGCGCACCTGCGTGCGGAGCTTCTGTTTCTCCGCTTCCACCGATTGCAGGTGGGATGCAAGGGCCATCATCACCTGGAAGATTTCATAGCTCGTTACAGAATGAAGAATTGCTCGTATAAAGTGGCAAGGGGCACATCGCTGATATAACCAACGATCGTTACGGCCGTAAGGCCGTATTCGGGAGGGGGGGGGAGCGAGCGGCGGGAGGTGTGATTAGCCCCACTGTAAGGTTGTTTTTTCATTTATAGTCGCCACACACCTTTACCCTAAATCGGCAGACCTTTCACTACCTCCTTCACGGTTTTTTTTTTAATTTTCTATTTGCTGTATCAAATTACGTAGCCCTAACTCTTATGATTGTTTTATGTGCATGTGCAAAATTATTAATCCCATTAAATAATAAGTGCAAACACAGAGAAGGTAATAGATTACCTTCTCTGTGTTTGCACTTATGCACTAAGATAACTGCTACATGTATATAACATATGCAATTAGTAATAAGCCTTTAGCCAAATTCTACGTAACAAAGAGTTAAAAAATAAACAATTCATAGAATACCACTCGGCAAACGCACGCGCCAAACGTCACGTACAGAAACAAACCCCATAGCGACGCCCTCCCTGCCACCCCAAAGCAGTCCCCCGGCGCATAAACCTCCGGGCCTCTTTGTCCCACGCCTCAATGGAGCGCAAACCAGTCTTGATTAAGGGCTGCAATCCTATTTCCTACCTAGCGTAGATAAGCAACTAGTGATGCGCCCTGTTGTCTTAACATTAGCGCGAGCTATAAGCTGAAAGCTAAGTTATGAAGCTTATTGTTTTACAGTTATAAAAGACCGTGCACTACCTCTTTCAGTTTTCTTTCTTTTTTAATTCCCTTTCTACTATATCAAATTATTTAACTTTAGCTCTTATGGTTGTATTATGTTGACCATAATTTTAATAAATAAACATAAGTGCAAACATAGGTGATCTATTAATCATATAATAAATCGCAATTAGCATGATGGTATAGCTTGTTTTTTTTTTTGGTTTAACTTGTCTTTATATAAGTCTTGAGATGTATATCGATTCATCACTTGTTGAGTAGTAATTCTCTATATATCTACATCATAAGTGTCAAAACAGTGATTTTTGAAGCTATTTGTAAAAATTATGACACGTTCACATTATGACATTACTTTTGCGCCACCTGTTAATAGTCGTTTGTTTTGTGCGCAATGTGGTTTGCCATTGCCATTTCATCTAGACATTCTCTTTCATTTATGTACGGATTTCACTCTTGGTTCGATGTCCTAGACAAATCCTAAGTATAACCCTCCCTTATTAGTATGTAAAGGAATGCTAGAGAAGTATAGAATGAAAGAGGAATGTTAGTTCATATGACGAATAAATAGTAGTAATATAAAAATCATTATAAAAAAAAGTAAATGTCCTGTCCCAAAATCAAATAGAGTACGAGAGGTCCCCAATAAACGGAGTCGAAAAAAAAAACCCTTCCATATTTAACGTATTATGAAACGTAAACCAAGATGTATCCGAATATACCAAAAATTTATTCCTTATTCACGATAGGTATCTTTAAAAGTGTATATATCCCATCACTAGACCTACCCAGAGGGCTGTTAACAAACAAGGAGGTAGAACGCACCCGTGTTTACCTTTATTTCCTAACGACTGCACGCGTACACAACGAGACCCGCGAAAGCCTTCAACTATATAATCATACATAATTTTTTAATTAATACCGTAGCCACGACAATACAAGTCTTGAATGCTATAGATTCACGTCGCAAACTTTCATAAAAACATAAAAATAGTCAAAGTACAAAACATTTGTGAACAAAATAATTTAAAGCTTTTTATATAACCAAACATCCTGTATATACTAATCACTTTCAAACTATTGGAATGCAACAGGCCTATAGCTTCTGGCAGTACAAAGTGTACAGAGACAGACAGTAACCTATATACCACATACGTTAATTTTAAAACTATTTTTAATCACCCCTTTAGTTAAGTTTACTACCTTTGTATGTACACTAATACCTCACTTTGCGTCGTCTCGTTTTGCGTTTTTTTCGAAGTTGCGTCGCTGCTTAATTAGTACTAATTTTCACTGTGCGTCGTTAGATTTTCGAGGTTGCGTTGTTTTGGGTTCGAGTCTTTAATTTTTTTTTATTTTCTTTTTTTCCAAAATATGGCAAGACTTGTTTTTAATTGCGCCTTGCCATCAAAACTCGGGGATTTCCTTTCTAACTAAAAACAACGCAATTTGAATACAGTTTTATATTCACTTTGTTTTTTCAATTTTAGAGTTCAGTTTCAATTACGTAGTGTATTGTAACTTATTGTGTTGAGCTTTTTTTTAAAGAAAATAATAAATTTATTTAAATTCTTACGTGTTGTTTCGGGTTACAAAAAAGGTAAATATTTTTGTTTTTTAAGTGTTTACTTTTTTCAAATTTCTTTTTAAAAAGTAGTATTTTCGTAACCCTGGAACCGATCATCGATATTTACATGGTTTGCTATAGAAAATCTTAATTCACTTTGCGGCGTTTCAATTTGCGTTGTGTTTTTTTGGAACGTAACCACGACGCAAAGTGAGGTATAGGTGTATCTAGATGTGCATAAATATATAAATAAGCCTTCATAAAATTTGTAACGCTTTTGTTCGCAATACACATAATATACTCTTAAGTGATGTCTCCAAATTATGTAATTAATTTGCTAAATAAATAAAGCAGTTTTATCACATTTTCTCCAAATCCTACTAGATGGCGCTAGTCAATGAGCCTCATAGACATGGTACTGTTTTACCGACGTTTTGGTCTCTTTGAAACCAAACGTGTCCTAAAAATAAATAATCATACATCACAATAATTATGTTTCTGCCTTCCTGAACCTTGAACAGCAGCCTACCATCGTCTGGAAAATTTAAACAAAAACTTAGTGTGAAATATTTTAGATTCATAATGAGGCTCGGGAATAAATTCCCTATTACTGCAGTATATAATTAATGTAACCACAAAAAAGTCAGTAAGTCCAATTATGACGCGACGAAGGAAAATAAATATTTATTTTTAAATATGTAGATTATGTATGAAATTCATGAAATCATTTATTCCTTTCAAAGTAATGATTTTTTTTTTGAAAATGTTTTCCAAAATAAACTTTAAAGGCCATTTCACTGACTGTGAAGTTACAATCTGGCATTTGCGTGATAAGGAAAATGACATTAATGTAGCAGGAACAAGAGAACAAGATTATTATTTCCGCAGAGCGTTAATGAAAGTAATTAATGCAATCTTGAAAAGGTAATACATTTTAAGATCAAGATAATGAAAAAAGTTATTTAAATTCTCCGGCTATATACGGCATTGATAAAAAATGCATTAAAGTAAAAAAGCAAATACATACTGTGTGCGTGTGTGTCTGTGTACGTGCGTATGTGTGTGCGTTTGTGCGTGTATGTTTGTGCGTGTGTGTATGTGCGTGTTTGTGTGTGTGTATATGTGCGTGATTGTGTGCGTGATTGTGTGCGTATATTTTCGGGTGTTGAGTATGGGCTCGAGCGTATGTTTATGTGCGCGCGTCTGAGTGCCTATCTGCATGTATCTATGAGTTTTAATGTGTGAGTGCATGTGTGTAAGTCGCTTAAGCATAAATATTTTTTAAACAATACGATTATGAAATGCGGTCACGCTGATATACATTCAGCATTTTAGAATCCGCAGAGAATAGAATCCAACACCAAAATGGTACAACCGCACGAAATTCCAAATTGACAGAAGTGGCGTGTATCAGAGGGATTATATTTCTGAGGTTTTCTACACCACTGCGCAGCGGTCAGATACGTTACGTTTCTCCTTTAGCCACCGGACCCCTCAACAATTTATTGTCGAATTTACACAATACCAATGCAACAAAAAATATGAAATACTCTCTTGAATTTCGTATACGCCATTCGTATCGTTTTAGTTAAAAAGAAAGAAAAGAAAAGTAATCTGGTAGACACACAACACTTACAAAACAGGAAACGCTTAGAATTGGAAACATCCATAGACCATATGACACAGTTTTCTGTAAGAAACGCGGCCAGTTTAAGCACCTCCCGGGTCCTTAAGGCATTAAAAAGATCTAGGGCGCTCCTCGAGGCGGAGACTTGAAGATAGAGCAACCATGAATGTTGGTTTCAAATTCGGGACATCCCTATTTACCTATATATAGCATACAGTACTATATAATGAAATGTTTTTTCCATCCAACATACATATACTTCCTACTATCTTTGCACGCTCTTATTTTTACTAGTAGAGAGTGAAGTGTGTAGTTTGTAAAGCCGTCTACCATTACATATGTTATTAAAAGACATAATAATAACATACAAGAAATAAATTAATCGATACCTGCTCGAAGATATCAAACGTTTACGACAATCAACTAAAAGATAGGATGTAATCAAACAAAAAATATGATATACCATAAATCATAATAATGAAAGTATAATCAAATATAGTGGTCTACAAAATGGCAAATTTGTTTTTGTAAATATTTCTATTAAGACAAAAACATAAAATTTATCATTTTGCAATACGTCTTATTCATTAGTATTTCTATTTCAGTGCGACTTGTTATTAATGGAATAATAATATTAGGTAAGTAGTCCGTAAAAAAATATATGCCGGACCAGGTAGGAAATTAAAAAATGGAACCGTAGTAATAGATAACATTAATATCTTTTTTGATCACCATCGTCATTGTTTTTATAAATAATTCTCATTGTGGTACAATAAACGATTTATTACATGCGTTCGCCTAGTGTACTTTTGTAAGTTTTTTTTTCAGTTGAATTCACATTATCTCTCCCACAAATTATGTTTATAAACTAATTAAAAACATGTTATATTAATTTTATACCGACATTAAATCTACTGTTCATGAATTTTAGTGAAAAATAAATTGGGACAGTACCAAAAAATCATTGAAGTGTGGTTAACCAACGTAAAGAAAATTAAAGTGCTTTCGATATACATTGCGCTCGCAATGAAGACTGCCTTGATTGCGTCCTCCACTTGACTCTGATTTGGTAATCATTGTACAACGTCTAACCATATTTATACATATATCTTTAATAATAATATAATAGATATATGAAATATCTTTTAATGTTTTTATTTATTTATTAACACTTTATTGTACACCAAAACTATATATACAAAATTATACAGGAAATGAAATAATATAAATAAAAACTATAAAAAGAAACTTAATATGATAGACATAGATAATATCTTTATAAAGTACAATGGGCGGTCTTATCGCTTGAGGCGATCCCAAACAACCTTTATACTTATAGCTTAAACCGTTTAATGAATCTACCGTCACAATGACAAAGACACTAGATTGAATTAAACGCTTTAAAGGGGTGAATGTATACCACATTTGTCGGCAAGTTGTAAAACATTTATAACCACCCTGTATAAAGTAACAATTAGTCAGTAATACGAATATTAAAAACACTGTATTTTGGTGGTTGAAATATTGGAATCAAACGAACTTGAAAAATGCAAGTTTTTATATTGCGTTTCGACTCAAAAAGTAAATGTAAGAGATATAATAAATATGACAAAAGTAAAAGTGTTGCCAATGTGACAGTGTTGCAACTGTTATATTTTTATCAATACATATAATACTTAAATATGGATGCGTTCTCAATTATCTAACACTTGTTATTTTATAAATTCGTAATTATTTCTGATTTCTCCATTCATTTTTTTCTTTAAATATAATAGATATAAATCTAAATTAATTATTGTATGAACCAGTATTTTTCTATCTTTTATGTGCCATGCAACACCTTGGCTTTTCTAAAACTCTTCGTCTACCTATCCATATATATAATAAATATTTTTTTTTATATTAAAGCAACTATAAAACAATTAAATTATTAACAATTAAATTGCTCTCATGGGATCTGGACCCCACGTTGGGAAATCATGCAATAAACAATTTATATATGCACAAATAAACAAAAAAATGTGCGAAGTAATATCTCTGCGGCTATATTAAGGTGAAAGGCAAACAATATCTTTGTTCTTATATGAAAGCGCCGCCGAGGCGGGGTGAGAAATAAGTTGTCTGCATAGCAATTAGTGAATAGTATGAATATCGACGTTTTAGTAAACCTTGCGAAATTTCTGTGGGATTTTGGTGTTTGGGAAGAACAAACCAATCTACTTATACCACTGGGTTATCATTACATTGTCATGCGAATATTCTCTGAATCCAGAAATATCATCATCTTCATTTCAGCTGTAACACATCAATGTCTATGCCTGCATCCAGCGGACTATTGACTATGATCACCAACTATTGATCACATATCGAATATACGGAGTATATTTACAGTTGGCTTATAATAGAAAGCGCTTTCATGTAAAAAAAGATAATTTATATTAATAAATTTATCGACATACTGTCGGATTACAAAGTTGTCTTAGCAGACCACAGAACAGGTGACTGCTGGGGAGTTAAATATCTGGAATTGAGACCACGGACCAGTAAAGGTTGGATCTAATTAACTTGGCAGATTCTTTTTAATATTACATTAATATTCATACCACTGGACTTTTAAGACCCAATGATGCCAACAGAAAAAACTGAACAAGCGTTCGAAAATTAAGAAATTACCTAAACATCACATACAAATGATTACTTTGCGGTCAAAATTGATGCCACTATTTTTTTTAATTCTGATGTATCTCTACAGATACATTATCAAGAAAAGGGTTAAGATCGTTGGAAATGCTAAATGCAGAGCAGCCCTGGCAGCGCAAAGCCGGTGATCATGGCGATGATGTTAGAGAGAGAGAGAGAGAGAGAGAGTGTTAGTCTTATAGTGGGCGTCTATTGGCTGACAAGATGATCATCAGTAATAAGGGATACAACTGACCTGTGCCTCGCCGAGGCCTAGCTCGATGGCGTCGATGCTCTTCCTCACGAGCGCGGCTTTCTCGTGCTCATGGTCGGTGTTGGCTGCAAGGCCCGCTAGCAGCTGAGAGTGCTCCGCCCTCAGCGCTTCCAGCCCCGCTGCGACCGTTCTGGCGCCGGCCACCATCTCCTCCTGCGTCATCGCCGTCATCCTGCCCAGTGATTCGATCTTCTTTCTGTCGACAACACACAGAATAGGTAAATTCCACATCAAAATCACTATTATTATAAGCCTAATTCATTTCATCGATATACAATAATTGTGGGCAACGTTAAATTATAACGAATTAGAACAGTCTGCGATACTGTACTGTGATAATAATAAGTTATTAAAAAAAATAACATACTGTGTACAAAAATACATCAGAAAAGCAACGAGATAAAAGGCAATGATGGAAGAAAAATCAACCTAGGTCAAGAAAGACAAATAACGTAAAGAAAGGAAGATGATTAAACATAATGTTTTGAGTAAAAGAGGAGAACTAAAATGAAAAAAACGTGAAAAATTTAATAATGTAAAATAAACAGTGTCCACCCAGAATAGAAGTACGAGGGCTCAAAAACTGGGCCATAAAGAAATTATCACGTAATATATTTAAGTCATTAAATAAAAGCCTCTTAAATAAATCTATAACAACGTAAAGAATTTTATTTATGTCGTAGATAAATACGTTTGTCAAGCAAAAAAGAAATTAGAATTTCTTTTTCGCTTGTAAAAAATCAGATTGCAAAAGTTTAGGAACCTACGGTTACAAAATACTAGTTTTTGGAAGCCGTTTGTGCATACAGAATGATTGTAAATGAGGGCAATTAAAATTTACATTTACAATCATCCTGTATAAATTGATCACTCTGAAATATGGTACATAAATACATTTATTCTATTGAAATGTTATAGACTAATAAATAACTTCTGACAGTCCAAATATACAGGACAGTAAAAAATAATATATTATAATTCATAGTGATCCTAATTACGTAATTTATTTTTTCACTATATTATCATTACGTCATTATTTTGTAGTAAGTGTACCATAAATAAATTGATAAGAAATGAGTTTAATAATCACCTCCTTTAAAGCTTTTACCAACCAATTTTATTTATTCAACCTCCCTGTATAATGTGTTTTCATTTAAAGGATAGGTACACTAGCTTGTAAATCATTAGCTGATATAACACACATCATGTTTTCAAGTTATTGGATAACAGTAATGCTATATTTATAACTTCTTAAATAAAGAAATAATTTTAACTCCTCTTGTCTATTCTCTTTCGCAATTAATTCAAAGTAAACTCCGTAATTCTGACAGAGTAATTAAAACATGGAAGCAGCCAGCTCCAGTTTGTCGAACAGTTAATTAAAGCCGCAACTGCTTACGTATATGGTAACTAGGTGGAAGTCGGCGACCCGAGCAGTACGGGATCAAGGGAATCTAGTTAGAGCATGCAACTCGATAGCTCCGCCGTAAGCTGTCGATTATTGGCCATTGCGATAGATCGACCGGGCCGCCTTATTGTGTTAAGTTACGTCTATTTACCACCGCTATATAACATAAACGCAACAATGAATTATTTCGTTTTTAAATAAAACAATTCACTAAATAGTTCACATTCTTATATGAACGTATCGCTGGCCACTACAGCTAGAATACTTTTCGTAAAATTTTCCAAATTCAAATTCGAATATCGATTTAAATCTATCGCTGTCAATGATATGACCGCTGTCGTATATACTAGTGGTCTATCCTAAGTAGGTATAAATACGTTGTCAGGTAGTAATTCACCTCCCACAGAAAAAACAGGTAGATTTTTCTTTTTTTTTATTATGTACAATAGAACTGGATGTCTATTGACCCAGTTTATTAAGTAAATGGTTAACCATAATAAAATTTTTTCGTAATCTATAACTTATTATGTATTTGTCAATTTTGATTCAATTATATTTTATTGTAATACTAGCTGATCCCGCAAACGTTTTGCAAAAAAATTAAAGTTTTTAATTAACAAATGTAAGATAAGGGTTGATCGTAGAGGGGTGAAAATTTAGGTTTGTATGTATTTTTGTATGCTGTATCATAATAAAATAAAAACAATTGTCTAAAAAATTAAAAATAAAATTTAGGGATGGACCACCCTTATCAGACATACTGAATACGCATGTAAAATTTGGCAAAAATCGGTCAAGCCGTTTCGGAGGAGTTCAAGTTCGAACACCGTGACACGAGAATTTTATATATTAGATAAAATAGAAATAGTCTTTTAAAGTATTTTTATTGGTTATTTGCTATGCATTTGACCTCTATCTCGCCTGATGTTAATAAGGTCTACTATGGAACATGCTTGCCTAGAAATACATACTTTTTCTTTCAACTAGTCATTTAGTTTGCATATCTCTATTTATAACCTCTGCAATAAACGAAATCGCTGTTTTTTTATTATTTAACCTGTACGTTAATTTTCCTGAGAGAACTCAAATATAAATACTTTTTAAATCTCCCGAAGAATAATAATAAAAAAAAAAACATTTCATTTTTATGTAAATTAGAAAATAACTCAATAGAAATACCCAATAACACGATATATAAACAAATATTCAAGCGATAATGATCTTCTAAGTAGGTCACGATACGTTTAAGTATAAAGCGCTAATATCCCAGTTAACGTGTGAGAAATGGGTTAACGGTGTTTAAAATACAAGACGCCTGTGTACGTATAGTATAGCTGTCTACAATCCGATTTAACTGTTACACTGCTTTATAACGCAAAAGCTCAGCGTTGTGTCTAAAATCGCGACGCGCTGCGAGTTTCAGATGATAAAAACAGACAAGTTAAAATGATAACATTATTATTAATCATCCAAGAAAAACAGTGTTTTAATTTTCAAACAAAAAATAAACAGTAAGAAAAGGACCAATATTTAGCCACTTCCGCACATGCAGTAGTAGTCGTGCAACAAAGTGCACCGCCCGCCAGCCCGCTGATAAATGCGTATGCGGCAAACAATGCGAATTACACAACTACCACCGTTAAATCACTCAACACATGTTTCATCCCTCCACGGGGCATCTTCAGGAGTAATGTTACACCGATTAGTGCCATTGACTCGGTGTTTGGTAATTCGCATTGTTTGCCGCATGCGCATTTATCAGCGGGCTGGCCGGCAGTGCACTTTATTGCACGACTACTGCTACATAGCGGAAGTAGCTATATATTTGTCCTTTTCTTACTTAGTTATGGCTATAGCGATGGATTCTAAGGTCAATCACATCACATATATAAAAGCCTCATGATGTCGGACAAGTTATTTGAGATCTATTTATAATGAGAAGAACTGCTTCTCTATCCTAGGTCGCAAAGGTACAATACAACGTAATAAGAGAAAGAGATCCTGTTCCTTTAACAAGAGGCATCTAACGATGACTTCCATTCTAGACGGCAGGAATCCCACAGTCACGGCTCTTGGAGTAAAAAGAGAGTCTATGCAGTGTTACGTCACGTGATAAAAGGTAAATTCCTATCTCCACGTTAGAACTTAATTACAGTTTATTTAAATAATTCAATTAAACTCGCACTACCTTTTCCTCAAGATGACAGTGCAAACGTTCTGTTGTGTCGAATTTATATCATAAAATCTTAGTATAGTACCATTCAACTTTCGAATTCTACACTTTCGTGGTTAAGTTCCCACACTATAGATCCAAGATATAAACTAATATAATTAACTTTAATCTTAATATGACTTTTTTTTGGGTAATTGCAACGTACACATCAACGTATATATCAACAGGTTTTTCCAGAATATTCCATTATTTTCCGAAATTAAATTACTTGTATAAGGGGGACCGGAAAGTAACATCGTTTCTGTCGACATATTTTACCGAAAAACCGATTGATTTTTACCGCTCCTGTGAATATATTGTTGAATAGAAATAAAAACTTGTTAAAAATGTAGTCGTATGAATTTAACTTAAGATAGCGACATTACTTTCCGGTCTCTCTAATAATTTAGTAACTAATTTAAAACAAATATATCGATTGCCTTTATGACTTCGAGTTTCCGTAATTTTATTTCTAGATTCTAAAACCCTGAAGAACCAGACGGTAGACCTTGGAGGCCCATGGAAGCCTTAACAGGGATCTACATTCGTTAGCAAGTCCACGAAAGTTTATCTACTTTCAATAATAAAGAACTAAAATGTTGGCTTGACTTTACATATCAATGTAAATAATAATATTTTAAGAAGCTCAGCAGTGTATTTGTAAAAATTATCCCAAGTTGAATAGCTGCAAAGCGGTCCATCTGAACCTGCTAAATGTGAAAGTGATCTACGAGAAAAAATCTATGAACCCCTGGTTAACATAAGTAGATATAATACACCTATCCCCCGATTTACACGGTACTTTTTTACACGTTTTCGCTTTTACACGGTTTTCCAAATAAGTTTTTTTTTGTTTTAATAACCGATTTTATTACCGTCTCTCATAATGTAAATATTTCTGCTTCAAATATCGAATCGGCACAAATAGCTTCGAGTGATGAAAGTGAATTCGAACCTTCGATTCCGAAAAAAAATGTGAGTAATTTATGATAGTGATAAAGGATAATAAAACACCTTTGGTTTTATTTTTTGTTCTTCTGTTTAATGTATTGTAATAAAAAAAAAACAGTGTTTCCGTAATATATTAAATATTTTAACTTGTCAATGCATTTTATTTTTATTTCTGTGTACACCTAAAAATATTAAAAAAAATTACGACTGTTAAACAGCAAAATTATGCATTTTCTGCAAGTTTTTCGATTTATACGGTTTTGACTTGAAAATTTGTAATTTTCGATTTACACGTTTTTCTCAGGAACGTATCTATCGTGTAAATCGGGGATAGGTGTATTCCTCTAACCCTTTCCTTACCGCAGTCCGTTCGACCAAAATGACGCTACTGAACCGGGCATGTGCACCGCCAAGTGTGCACATTGCATGTCGGTAAGCTGGTGTTCGAATTTTCTCATTTGCGTTACATGTTTAGAGATTTTACTGGTATATTAATTAAAAATAGAAGTTAGGATAATTTATTTAGCTGTGATAAATCTTAAAACAGGGATCTACACATAAGCCCACATTACAAGGTGGATGCCGGCTTACTCCGGCGCTGGTAACGAAAGGGTTAAATAACTCTGCCATATCCGATTACTAACCATTAGGAGTGCTTAAAAAGCGATTAGAAACGATACCACACAACTACACTCGTCAATTTGTTCGATAAACATTTCACTATCAGAAGCAAACAAAAGACTGAATATTTGAAGTAATCTTGTATTTTATCTTTGACTCTTTTTAAGTGCATTACCCTGTGTGTGGACTAGATTCGTACTTATAATGCTGACTAATAAAGGTCTTTGTATTTTTATATGGCTTAGAAGTTAATACACAACTGGCCGGCACTGAGGACGTGAAATAGTGTGACTAGCTTTCCAAAAAGAGTGAAAGGGAGGAGATGAGAAAAGACAAATCACATTGCTCTTTCTAAATAAGAATTTTAAAATTCAAAATTACATTAATATTAACTATCATCTTTGTCCAATATTTTGATATCTAAATGGTACAATGTCTATAATTCTATTGTAATTAAAAACACATTTATTTTACATAAATAAAATGCCATGCCTCACCCTAGGCCTTTATAAAACCTCCCCCTATGTAACATACATAACTTTTATATTAAACCTAAAAGTTTAAAGTAGTGTCGAGTTCATTTTAGAATTGCCCCATGTTGGGATACACCGATCTGATCAAAAGATGTTCAGATGAAAAAAAACAATACTAGAGACTTCATAAGCATCCAATAGAATATTAAATAGTTGCCATTTAATTAAACATTCGTTCGCCGATATGCATATTAATGGGTTTAATCTTTTTACACACGTTGTGAAATGGCGGACTTGTATCACATATAATTTCTATTAATATAATGAAAGGACATGTGATTAAACACATTTGTATACTATTTATTTCTTGTCGTGAACATGGTACATCATCAAAGTTAACTTGGATGATGAATGGAGAGTTCCAAAACTCTATTTTATGTTGCTATATCATATACATCAAAGCTATGACCCTGTGTTTAAATAATCTATTCAGATATCTTATCTATACCATTGATTTTTGTTTATCAGATTCTTGTGTAAATCTTCCAGTGTATTGTTTATTGTTACCTTTTATTGAAACCTAATTGTTTATCGATATCTCTGTTGAAATTAATTTCATTACCAATTTCAAATTATATGTACATGTCGCAAGTTTGTACTTTTGGTCGACGTTGACAGATGGCGCTAACAGTATCTCGTATAAACGTACGACGTACCTTGCGGTAGAATCGACATTAACAAAGAAGACTTGACATCGACCTGACATATATGTCTGATGTGTGATATCAATTAGGATTGCCGTTCGTAGAAAATGCGCATTTCTTTAAAAAGATTTCCATCGTCATTTGTAAATAGTGACAATGTAAACTATATGTTTTACATAAAGATGTCGCCGGAATGGAATCTTTTAACTTCGGTTGTAAATAACAATTCTCAACAACTAGACTTACATCTTCTTTTTCAGCAAATAGACGCCCACCACAAGCCATGGGCCTCCCTCAAAGATCGCCACGATGACTAGTTTAATATTATTAGTTTTAAATGTTTTCTTAAACCCTGAGACGCTGAACAAATCTGTACAGTACCCTGCGATAAATATTGCACAGTAGAGCACTATCTCTGTCCCACACTACCTATGTGAGGTTTTGTCAGCCGTTGTATTTCGTGCGACAGAGATAACGCTCTACAAAGCCGAAATCAGCCGATTGTCTCTTTCCAAAGGTCGATGTGCAATATTTATCGCCGGGTACTGTAGCAAGGTGAAATTATTCTACAAAATGTGATTTAAATGCAATTTTTTTTATATATAAACATAACGTATAGAGTCCTTTACCAAAACCATTGAAATGACATGGTCATGTAATTGCTACGTAGAGAAAATTTGTAACTAAGTCGCTATTACTTCAAAGCACATGTCATATTTGGATAGAAACATCGACTATGGCTAACTCTCCCACTCTCTCTCACTGAAAAAAGAACTTTTCAAAACGCAAGGTATGTCCATAAAGTACTATCAGTTTGAGAGAGACACAAGGCGGGTGTCTATATATCCGCCTTGCGTCTGAAACGACCGGTCATAAAAAGGGGACGGTAAAACAAATTGTACAATTCCGGTAATTCCCCGCAATGACATGGACAAACTACTGCCAGTGTATTTGTACGAAGACAAACTAAATTTGTACTAAATTTTACTTAGCTCACAGACTGGCAATGTCATTGTCTAATACTGCACATACTGCAACATTGTTTGTAGCCAGTAGTGTGTACAAATAAAGTAACTGTACGCTACATAAAATTAGACGCAAGCATCGTTTTTATTAAACGGTTTTATTTAGTTCGACCCGTACGGAATTTATTTGTTTGGGTCAAAATTACAAATTGAAATTTAAGCACCTTCCCGTTGTCAGATTGATATGAAATTTGGTACACACATTTAATTTAGATGACAATAAAATATAATAAAATCGATAAGATTATAAATCTAAGATGGCCGCTGATACAAAATGGCGGATTACATATTTTTCCTTAACCCCCTCAATATGGGTATCAAATGAAAGGGCTACACTAGTAAAACACGATGATTATGTCAAAATTTAAATTTCAAGATGGACGCCGTTCCACTAGGTACATATTTTTCCACAACCACCACAATATGGGTATCAAAAAACCGTTTAACTTAAAAGTTTTTTAAATGTATTTATTTCTTCTTTCATTCAAGGAAACAAAGTTTCTTTGTGGCTATTGTTTGTCTCAGTTCCGATATTGCTAAAAATCAAGATTTGATCAAGTATCTTTTTAATTGTTTGTCAGTGTAAACAAACCACATTAAGTCAGAGTTGTCAAACTAAAAGCTAATTTGAACCTAAAACAATATTCGTAAGAAGAATTATATTCTCATTTTGACTTATGCATTGTAAGGAGCATAAATAAAGCTTAATTATTTATAAATTTTCTATTCGTATATATCGACTGGGCCACGAAATAGAACAACTCGAGCCGCATTCGATCCACGGGTTTGACACCCCTGTTCTAAGTAGCACAAATGTCATCAATAACGGAATTAATCGGATTAATCCGGCCTGCTTTTTTTTGCGATACCTAAATACTCTTTATACTTCGGAAGCTACCATTCCACCACTTTAATGTTTTAATAATTTCAAATACAAATATTGTATTACATCAAGCCAAACCTTTAGCACAATTGTGCAATTTATATTATTTCCTAGTATGGTCATTATTTATTCCCCCTATATATAGGATCTCTAGTGCGTCCCTGCCATGTGCAAGCAGAGACATTATTTACAATGAAATTTCCACACATTTTTTCCGTTATTTCCAGTGTCCTCTTTTGTCCTTCTTTAGATTTTTCATTAATTCCTCTACTATCTTTCTCATTCTCTTCTTTTCCAGTTCTGAATGTGTAATGCTATCGAAGAATATTATTAATAATTACAGCATCTTTGAACATGCATTTATAATTATTGTATCGGCCGGTATAAGTCAGAATTTAATATGTATAACGTGATTGTTGCAAAGAAGCTTTGTAGAACAGTTATAATACATTCCACAAGCGTATGCAGTCATTGGGTATGCGATATTCGTCGCCGGAACTATTAATATGATATCAAACCGCTGCAGCGGTTTCGTTGCGACGTGACGGCGCGTAGGAAGTGGCCGATGCGAATTGCTTCAATTTTCACAAATGGGTCAATGGCACTCGCTTCCTTTGTTCAACATTCGACCCATAAGCGGGAGCAGCGCTCCAACCGTTGGTACTATCGCCCTGGGAAAGCGCTGCAGGCGATTATTTCTGGCGCTTTCTAATGGTTAAATAATATTATTTCTCAAAACAATTATATTATTCACATATATGAAGAAACTTATACAAAGAGTGTTGTCTTATAAGTAATAATATTATATATACTAAGTCGCAGCAGCAGTCGAATCTAAATAAAAAGTAGGGTAATCTGAAATTTTTTGAACACACGGTCTGTTTATGCGCTGCCGTATCCATCGAGTTAGTAGACACTGGAAGTGGCAATTTAAGTAAATATTGAACAGTTCTTAAAATGTGAGTTTTAAGCGCTTTCTTGGAACATAGTAATGTTTTGCAGATTTATGTCTCTGGGAAGTTTATTGTAGATCTTTCTCCTAGTGGTAAACTTTTACATTATCCGAAAACAAAACTTACTAATTCATAATGAACTTTGATTCAACAAAGAATTAAAAAAATTATCGTATCAAAATCAAAATATTCTTTATTCGAATAGGCTGTTATAAACGCTTTCGAATCGTCAATCAACATTAAATGTCAGCATTGTCGTCCTTACAGGAAGCTATTATTTGTGTCTATTTCTGCAATAAATTTTCGTAAAAATATGCTTGGATTATTCATAGCAAAATGTCTGAAACCTGCAAAGTAATTTCAAGACTAGACTTGAGGCAATTCCGCGCCGGGCTCCCCGCAGTAATTCATACCCACACTTTTCCAACTTCAGTATTCCGTCCGTGTAGTTCTCCTGAGTTATAACGTTACGTAACTACAAGCTTGCACTCAAAGCTTATCGTTCCCAGTTATTTATAACTAGATAGAGCTCTGCATCTACTTTGTACACAGGGTGATTTGTTATAGATAGTAACAACTTTAAACGTGTGAATATATGGCTCTTTTTATATCTTCAATCGCCCTATAAAATGATCTTTTTTAAAAATATGTCACATACATTTATTTTCTAATAAAATGCAGCAGGACAATAACTTCTGGTAGTACAACCTGCAGGGGCAGACAGTATTTAATATTTTGAAAAGGCATTTTTCTTACTACAATATCAATAAGCCAATTATTATTGTCTACCTGAAATGCGGTACAGTGGTTGCGGTATTATACCAACTTCATCCTAACCCTTTTCTCTTTCTAAAATCACCTGAAGGCCAGTAGTAATAAAGTGTATAATTCCGAATCTTGAGTAATTTCCGAAACCATTATTTTTGTACCATAAATTAATTGCGACCAAATGAGCTATACATTCACTTATTCATAGCTTTTATGCGTATAGGCAATCACACAGTATATTTCACATTTATACTTCATTGCCTTATATTATTTATTTTACCAGATCAT
Source organism: Battus philenor (assembly GCF_028537555.1). Classification (NCBI taxonomy): domain Eukaryota; kingdom Metazoa; phylum Arthropoda; class Insecta; order Lepidoptera; family Papilionidae; genus Battus; species Battus philenor. The sequence goes on along the minus strand of NW_027181673.1, from coordinate 13,426,871 downwards.
AGGGTAACCATGCTATGACATAAATTGTGCTTTATTATACCGTTTTAATTTAATTATCAGTTAAATGGAATTTAACTGTATGAAAGACTCAGCTAACCAACCTGCTTCGACGTAATAGATACACTACTTAGATGTACTTTATCAATGGATATCAGTTAATATTCAGATCTGTAAATTAAAATAATTTTTGCTAATTAGGATGTCAATAGGCGATTTGAGGCAAAGAAGACATTGTAACATGTGAACGCATTTGGACAGTAATATGTTTGAAGTGATTCTGCTAGCCATTTTGGCTGTGTGCAAACTGCACATGCATCGAAATAAAGTCTGCGGAAACAGGAAATCTGCGAGATAAATTTTTTACTCAGGAAATTGGCATTCCAGTTACAACTCACGTTTGCTCGAAGAGGAACTATACTCATCTAGGTATATCCTGAACTTATCCTGAAAGCTTTTTTGTAACCAACTGTGTTATACTATTTTATAATAAACCACATGAATGAGTGAAGATATTTCCATTGAAAAACATTTACAGAAATATTAATAATGTTTATTGGTGTTTCCTAAATTTTTCTTTCTTTGATTTGTACACCTCTATGGATGTAAAGCCTCTTCCAGCGTATTCCATGCTTTTCTTACATTTCAAGCCTAAAAAACTTTCATATCAATAATGTAATTACAATAGAAGCCACTCATACATAATCGTAATGTTACAACCCTCATCAAAAATGGAGCACGGCATATTGCCAACTTGAACTAAACGTATTTTACATTATTCGTACAAAATATATATTTTTTATTCTAGATTAAAATATAAACAAAATATCCTAACAAACCAAATAGAATGAGAAAAAATCGATCAATTTTAATTAATAATTAAGAAATATTGTATACTTGTTTATAATTTATTACGGATGAAATATAATACTTGCGTATTCTATAGGTGTAAGAAATTGCCTCGTGTTATAAAATCGCCTATTGAACTTTTTTCTTTACTATTACGGCAACTATGTATATATTAGGATGACCGGAAAGTTATGTCGCTTTCTTAAGTTAAATTCACATGACTACATTTTCAACAAGTTTTTATTTTTAATCACCGATATATTCTCCTTCGTTATCAACAACCTTTTGCCATCCAGTATAAAATTTTTCAATGCCGGAGCGGTAACAGATCGATTTTTTCTGTAAAATATGTCCACAGAAACGACATTATATAATAAAGAGTGTTAAAACTGTATATATTTTTATTCGTGTATAGTATATTATGTATATATGTCCATATCTAGTAGAGTAGTTAAAACCAAAGCACACCAGAAATTCATTTTCTATATTTCATTCGTTCGTTTATTAAATAATATTAAAAAGATTAATACACACGTTGAAAGAAATTTCCGACGTGCCAAGTCAAATTCAATATTTCACTTCCGACAACTCTATGTGATATTTGATAAATGAATAGATTCAGAAACTGAGTGAGAGCATTTCTCATGCCTACGTCAACTTGAATTCAAATTCGCAGAGCAAACTTAATCAGGCGGTCGCACGGAGGGTTGCGAACGTGAGAGGTCATCCTGTGATTAATGCCGACGTGACGTCATCGAGTGCTGCAATGCGGCCGTATGTGTGAGATCTCAGTACAAAACACGCTAACAAGCCTACAAAGCCTTCTGAAACTGCCTATAGTGAGAATTCTCTATATATTTACACCAATTAGGCAATATCTGATTTTTTTGATGGTAAAATCTTAATTATTTTACGTGTGAATTGGCTAAATATATCTCTCTCACTTCATATTTTGACATTCAACTAATTAGAAAGTCAAGTTCTCAGTGACCAGTTCAACGCATACTTTTAAACGAAACGACTGATATAAACAGAATAAATATTATACTAAAAATCTTTGTTTACATGGTAACGAATAACACCTACGAATATTTTATATATATATATATATAAAAATCGACAAGTACACGGGTGGTGACGTAAAATTTTAAAATATCTCTTTTACCACGAGCAAGTTTTTATTATACAACTCTAAGGGGGTTGTAAAATTTTTATAGCAGACTAAATCCCCTTTTCCACCCTTGGAGATGACGCAACTTTGTACTTTTGTACTATAGGGGGGGCGTCGTGTGGAGAGCTACGTGTGCACTACGGATTACAAGCCGGTTTTATGTCTTGATTCAGCTTGCAAGCGAATAGGCAAACCGGTAGTTTCAAAAAGTATTAAGTGTACTATTTAGTAATGTTTATATGTATGTATTAGCTTTGTATTAAATGCTACATTATCTCTACATTACTCACAGTGCTAATTTCTACAACGAATTAAATTTTAACAATTTTATTCGTTATATACTTTTGAATATCGTTTAGCTTCAACTGTCAACAAATGCTTTGAACACCTTTTTCCACTATTTTAACTCTATTTCGTTTTTAATAGAGACTTTACAATTCGAAAACATTTAAATAGTTGTGCCCGCGACTGTAGTTTGTTTATTTTTATTTTTATTTTTTTATCTATTACAAGAATGTTTTTTTTTTAAAAATAGCCAAGTTAACTCTCTGTTATATCAACTACCTGCCAGTATAAGTCCCATTAAAATCGGTTCAGCTAGAAAGAAAAAGCTAGAAAGCTTAAAGATTAGCTAGAACAGACAGAAAAAATAAAAAAAAAATTATGATTTTGGTACATACATGAATGGATTGCATCTATTAAAAAAACAGTTATATAATATTACAAGCAGACACTACAATTTTACTTATTTATAAAGATGACATAAATTATCTTTATATAAAACTAAAGCATTGTCAATTATAATTATACAACTACATTGCTAGTATTATTAGACAAGATACCGTTTGTTCACTTAAAATTAACAAGTTAATTTAAAAAATGGCTCTAAGACATGGATGCACAAACAGCGGCCCGCCGGTCGAATACTGGTGGCCCGCCGACAGCAAAAATAATACTCTCGTACATTCCAAAAATATTGAATTCTATTTCAGAATAAAACCAAAAAAATTTAATTACCTATACTTCTGGCGGCCGGCCCGCCATCAGTTCATGATTTGTTCGAGTGGCCCCTACTCTTAATAAGTCTGTGCAAACGTGTTCTAAGAGATGCTAGGCGCCTCATGTCCTCAGGATTTTTAGTACTGGGATCGCAGTTCTACCATGCGACGGATTCTTTTATCGCTTACGACCGGGCGATATCTCAAATATCAAAAATCAAATAGAATTTGTAATATTCAGAGAAACAAAACGAAGAATCACCGAAAACCAGTTCTTTAATTCATTCGTTGTTTTTTTTTAAATTATCTACATAAGATTTTTTAATATAAAACTAGATGAATCCAGTTCAAGCGTTGCTGTCTTATACGTCTAATAAAAATTTGAACAAAAAGGCAATTTAGATCAAAACAAATTGACATAAAAATGATTTCATAAACTTCCTCTGGGCTATAAATAGTAATTTACAAAATTTTCACGGCTAATGGATATATGGTTTTAGAATCTTTTGAGTACAGACATGCATTCATTACATATAGTAGTAAATTTATATATATGTAGTTCAACTCTAAAATATAGGATAAATAAAGAACACCGGATAGAGATTGTTTTGTTCAGTTCATAATTTCATTTAGAGAAGTGTTTCCTAGCGTGGGGTCCCCACAGGAGGGCAATTCGATTGTTAGGGTGGTAAATTCCAAAATGACACGAGATTAACTCTTTCGCTTTAACATAAAACATGTGTATGTTACATAAGGGAACCTAAGTTATAGAAAGGCTAGGAAACACTGATTTAGAATATACACGTCGCACTCCTTCGAGTAAACAGAAATTAAAAAAAAAAATTCCTAAAAATACTGAACTGCGAATTAGAGAATATATGAAATTTTGAACCCACGTTACGGTATATAGAAAATTTGCTTTGGTGAATGTTAGCCCACATTCGTTCGGCAAAATAACTACCCAATAAAAATTTCTATTACCTAACAGGCTACAAGCTTGGGGGATACCTAAAGTCTAACTTGTTCATGTAAATAACTTCACATGACCTCCGCGTCTCTGTGTAAATAATGGTATGCTATTACTTCCGTGTCCGGACACCGGAACGATTGACTGGCGCCGTAGCTGTTATTATTGCCGAGCCAATGAAACGTGTGCTGACTCAAAGCGAAGAGCGCTACATTAAACACGGTTCATCGCGTTTTTAAAACAACATATCATTTCAAACACCGTGTATTCTCAGGTTCCCGTGGTATAAATTCTTATATACCAATACCTCACTTTGCGTCGTGGTTACGTTCCAAAAAACACGACGCAAATTGAAAGGCCGCAAAGTGAATTAAGATTTTCTATAGCAAACCATTTAAAGATCGAAAATAGGTTCCAGGGTCATGATAAAATACTACTTTTTAAAAAGAAAATTGAACAAAGTAGACATTTTAAAAAACAAAAATAATATAACTCTTCCAATAATCAAATTGGAATAATATTTACCTTTTTTGTAACCAAAAACATCATGTAAAAATTTATATAAATTTATTATTCTCTTTTAAAAAAAATAGCACAACACACTACGTAATTCAAACTGAACTTCAAAATTAGCTAAATAAAATAAAAATAAAACTGTATTCAAATTGCGTTGTTTTAGTTAGAAAGAGAATCCCCGAGTTTTGATGGCATGTCGCAATTAAAAACAAAAGTGTTGCCATCTTTTAGAAAATTTCAAAAAAAAAATTAGACTCGAACCCAAAACAACGCAACCTCGAAAATCTAACGGCGCACAGTGAAAATTAGTACTTATTAAGCAGCGACGCAAACGAACGAAAGAGAAAAATGAACAAAGCGAGGTATCGGTGTATATTCAGCTTTCGAAAATACAATAAAATAAAAACCTTTCTTATGCTGAACTTGGAACATAGTTGGTAAAGTTATGAATACAAAAATTAGTAGACACCAATCAGAAATTCAGTTTTTTTTTTTTTTAATTTTATCATCATGTCAACCGGTAGACGCGCACTGATGTACATCGTTATGGTGATTGATCATTTCGATGTCGGGTATGTCGCTGAGTTCGTTTCTTGTTAATTATGTTGCCGACTGGCCTAGTCTTTGTTTTCTTTCAGTTTTTCTTGTTTTGAACGAGCAGGTAGAAGTTTACTTGATGTCATCATAGAGTGTTTTCTATTCGTCTCTGATCTACACTAGCGACATGTCCTGCCATCCGCCACGACAATATTTCATTTTATTTTCTATAATTTAATCCGAACTCTATTAATCACGTAAAAATACATATTAATTATGTTTTCAGTACTATTATATCTTCTGCGCCCTCTTTCTTTTTCTACCGATGGAAGCTCACTGCAAATACTGGCCGCATCAAGCGACTGAACGATGTCGTTTGTCCACCTAGTGGGAACCCTGCCCACGCCGCGTCTATCAGCAACTCGAGAACCTTTCGGCCCCAACCGCCATCGGCACTGCCACTTCAGACAACATATTCCAAGAGCTACGTTAGTAACCTTGCTTCTACTGCAGATCCCTTTATTTCTGATTCATGATCTCTTTATTGTTATATCTACTCGTGAAGTTTTTTTATCATTTCTATGCGGTAGAACAGCAAAAACGGAAATGTAAATATAAAAGTATAAATGTAATCGATGGAAAACATCACAAGTTCTCAGACAAAGTCGCATATGTCACAAGAAACTTTATTATTAATATCAAAAGAGATTGTAGGCGTGTCATATTTCTGGCAACATATTTCAAAGTAGGGGGCGAGCGGGTGCCACTACGCATAACGCCCCCTCCTTTTTCATTCGGAGGCAAATCGAAAATCAATACGAGCACCGTCACAAAATAAACTTTTAAAACGCTCCTGGTTCACAATCGAAATATAATCATAATGTCGATGTATACATGAACCGCTTAGAAGCCAATGCGGTTCTTTAAATTCGCATTCGTTAAACCTTTTGCTATTTCTTTTTACGTATGTAATAAAATTTTATGTTGTTTTTGTATTTTAAATGTTTACTTTTATCAATTTTCTTTTTAAAAAATAACACTTTCGTAACCCTGGAACCTATCTATACTCTTTACATGTTTTGCTATAAAAAATTAATTTACTTTGCGTCGTTTTTTTTTTTGTAAATGTCCACGACGCAAAGTTATATATTAGTGTATACAGATTTAATAGTTGCGATGTACTTTTCCCGCTACGTGTTTTGTTAGCCGATCAAAAAATTAGCAAAAATCAACGTGACGTCAGCATTTCCCCAGCCATCTCTGTAGCAGGGCCATTTGAATGCATATAACTCGTGTCGTTGCTCTATCAAGTGGGGTGGTCGGAGGGCAAACCGTAAACCGGCAGGAGATTGCCACTCGGAAGACCCCAACAATTATCGGTACATGCGTTCACAATACATACACCCACTCTACTATCAATACAAACTACAAAATGGTGTACACTCTCTTAATGCTATATGCACCTCAATGTATGATTTTGTACATAATTTTTTTAATGAAATAAAGGACATTTTTGAAGCACTTTTTTAACCCTTAAATGCATGACTTATTTATATAAAAAAAATATATATCTTGCAGATAAGTACACTACAATGCAGGGAAAAATACAATAAATATATATATATATATATATATATATATATATATAATATTTTTTATACTTATTTATTAAAAAACCTTATGTTGCACTATTATATTCATATACTATTATATTCATTATATTCATATATACATTATATTCAAAGTGGTTTGTTGCAGTTTTTCATCATTATGCAATTAAGAGTTAACAAAAACGCATTTTAATTATTGTCCTTTAAAAAAAAATAATAATAATATAAAACGCTGTCGTGCCTCGCAGCTGGAAGAAGAAAGATCCGTATCAAATAGCGGCAACCCTCTCCCAACTGTCTGCGTTTAGTTAAAGCGAAAGATAAATACTGTAAAAAAAAAAAAACACCTGCGAAAAAAAAAATTATTGTCCTTTTGACATTTGACTACATATTCATTTTGAATCTTAGTATAAAAATTAAAAGCTTTCATTAAAATTATTTTTTAAATAAAAAATGTGAAGGACAGAATGACAAATACACAACAGACAGTGCAATTGCAAGCCATATTTTGTAACACAAAATCTTTCGCAACAATTGCGCTTATTATCTTGAGATAACAACGGAGTCTTTTAATTAGACCAAAATAATTTAAACACACGCGAACAGACTTATTCCTACAACACAAATACACACAAGTGACTACTATAAAGAAATAAGAAACTACTCAATAACATTCGAAACTTGAAGTGCAATTCATTCCCATGAAAAAATCTTGATACCACTATTCAACTAAAGCAAATGTAAATGATTACTATCTTTATTTCTTTGATTGAACTATAAACATATTACAGGATTAAGCTAGGTCACCAAGACGATGCTTGGGGGAGTGCTATACCTTGCAGTGATGGCGTCTATCGACTGATAAATATCAAAGGCACGGTACAGCGGTTTCGGTAGCATTATAATGAAAACAGTTTTCTTTATATTTATTCAACACATAATATGTGGAACGTATATTGAACCTTTTTAAAACTCATACGAAATCAAAACATTGTTTACACATATTAACTCTTTCCGCTCCGTGGCAATTTTTGAAGATTTTCCATTCAGGTAGCATAAAGCGTATACGACCTACTTTAAAAAGTCGTTTAAGAAGTATGCTTTAAACAATTTTTAATACTGCAAAGCTATAATTAGCGGGAAAAAGTTATAAATTTTAATATGCATTACGTACGCGCACATGTGATATAGTTATCTATATTCGACCCTACAATTCATTTAAGAATCCTTTGTTTTTCAATGAGATCTGCAAATGGCCTGAACGGAAAGTGCAGCGGGGGTCGTATACGCCCCACATGGCATAGAATATGTTAATCTAGAAGTGATTACGTCATAGCAGATATAAATTCAAAACGCGTTATCGCTTGCGAAAAAAACATTCGACAATAGAGAGAATCCCATCAAAATTCGTGCCGCGAGCGACCTTGCCGGTGGACTGGCGCTTACGAAACGTGCAGGTAGATAAACAAAACCTAATTTAACCTAACCGTTGATACGCGATAACCTTGGTTAAACTGGCCCGTTACGTGTTGTGTAAGTGATGTATCATGTCCAAGTAATTAGATCCGACACGACGACACACGTGTATAGTAAAAACCTTCTTTACTTAAAAGTATTTATGAAAAAGATATAAAATACGGCTTATACGTAAAATATACATATTCAAAAAAATGTATCATCAAATTGGACTTTTAGTTATGTCTTTTAAATAATTGATTTTCCAAATAAATCATAAGTTTCCCCCATATATTTAAATACAGTTTTCGCAAAACCTTTTTGAGTAATTAAGATGTAATTTTCCACTACTCCTATGAAACCTTTACCTATGTTAGCATATATATCCAAAATATCATTTTTTACCGACCCCGTTTTCGAAGCCCCTCGTTTAACCCTTGTCATGGGTGGACAGAGTCTATATTTACATACTTATTTTTCTATTTTTTTTCACCTTTCGTTTCACCTTCGATTCTTTTATGTAATTTCCTTCCATACATGGCCTCACTTCCTTCGCCTTCCTTCCGGAGTCCTACAATTAAAAATGTAATATTTTTATCATTTGTTTAACAATTTATTTATTTTTAATTCTTATTTATTTTCTTACTATCAACATCGCACGCTATTAACATTTCTATTATCAGCTTTTTTATCACTCTTGTTTATTATTTTCGTTAATCTGGTTCATTGTTTTTATTTATTTATTGCTTTTTATTGTTTCTATATTACCTTTTTGCAAAACTCAAATGTCTGGCGACACTCTTCTGCCTCTGTTCTCTTCTGTTTTTACTGCGCCAAATACGGAACAGCCGAAGTGACTTATATCTGTACCGAGTTATAATAATTAGTTTTCCGTACCAATTTTAAATCCTAACAATTCATCATTATCATTAACGGCATTAACGGCAAACAATGCAAACTACACAAATGCCACCGTTAAACCACTCACTCTACACGTGTTCCACCTCTCCACGGGGCATCTTCAGGAGTTATGTTACACCGATTAGTGCCAAACACAAAGTGACACTCTCACTGTTTTTCGCATTGTTTTCCGTATACGCATTTATCAGCGGGCTGGCGGGCGGTGCACTTTGTTGCACGACTACCACTGCATGTGCGAAAGTAGCTAAATATTGTTCCTTTTCTTACATAAGGTGGAAGAACTAACCTTGTTCTTATTGCAATCATCTCTCACTTTATTATATAGGAGTTTCCGAAATTCTTTATTTAAATTGCAAAGCCTTATGCATATAAACACAGACACGTTTGACTATCCGTAAATCGTTTCATTATGACCCTTCAGGATCAATAAATACAGACCTCTACATAAGCCTGCCGGGAAACAAGGCGAGCGTCCGGTCATTGACCTAACGCGACCTATAGTCACGTTATTATTTGAACCACATAATTAACGAAGATATATTTACAAGCAACACCGCTTTGTTCATTACAATATGTTTCATTACTTTGACATGTTAACGGTACAGTCACCAATTTTTAAAATACCAATCGATTTAAATTTACGATTAATCTCGTGTTAATCGCTGATTAACAACATTTAGTAGCTATAGCGGTTAATCACAACAGTGATTTTATTTTGCAATATCACCGATTAACTGACGATTAGCAGAAATTAGTTTTTTTTATCTCATTTGTTACTTATTATTGTTCATTAATTTGAATCATTATCCACATAGAATCATTTACTGTGACCATTTGTGTACGCTATGAGAAGGATGTCGTCATCTTTTGAGTCCTTAGACGCCTACTGCAGGGTATAAAAGCCTATACCAAAGATATCTATGTAGGATCTTGTTCATATATATATATATATATTGGTATAATATGTCAATAAATTGAATGCATGATAGACGACACGTTCTTCCTTGAGTTTTAAACTTATACAGAGTAATTGATTAGAGGTATTGACTTTAAAGGGGGTGATTGTAAAGCTCTAACTTACGTATGATTTACCCTATCCAAAAATCAATGGTTTTAGAAATAATTATATAAGTGTTTTCAAAATTCGGATTACTACTTATTAAAATTAATTATTGGTTACTATCTATCCCTGCAGAAACTAAAAAATACATTAAAATAACATATTTCGTATTGATCACTTTTTATTGGGTGATTGTAAATTTGTATAAAAGCAACACAAGTCTTCGCTAACAAATGTGTTATTAATATCCGACCAACAGACGTATGCAACATGGTTTAAATAAAATTCAAACTCCCCACTGCATTATTACGGATATTAAACGGATATACGAGCTGACTGTAGTCAGACCCGTGGGACGAGAGACGGGGGACGGATATATCTACACTGTGACCCTAACAAATCCTTTGGGCGGGGAAGCATATCTTAATTAGCGTAGATTAGGGTGGGCGCCATTAGCATATTTCATGCTTAATGATCTTTTTGTATCATTATATGCATAATACACGAGCTATGGTAGCCCAACGGTAGCTAACTTGCGATCGTAGGTCGCGGGTTCGATTCATACAATCTTATGTACACCAATAACTCACTTGACGCAAAGTGAGGTTACGTTCCAAAAAAACACGACGCAAAGTCAATTAAGATTTTCTATAGGAAACCATGTAAAGATCGAAAATAGGTTCCAGGGTCACGAAAACACTACTTTTTAAAAAGAAAATTGAACAAAGTAAACATTAAAAAAAATAATATAAGTCAATAAAAAAATATTTACCTTTTTTGTAACCAGAAATAATACGTAAAAATTTATATAAATTTATTATTTTCTTTAAAAAAAAAAGCACAATACATTACATTACAATACACTACGTTATTGAAACTAACTCTAAAATTAGCAAACCAAAGTGAAAATAAAATTGTATTCAAATTGCGTTGATTTTTAGCTAGAAAGGGAATCTCAGAGTTTTGACGATTTGAAAAACAAAAGAAACAAAAGTGTTGACAAAAAAAAGAAAATTTCGAAAAAAGAATTAAAGACTCGATCCCAAAACAAAGCAACCACGAAAATCTAACGACGCACAGTAAAAATCTGTATTAATTAAGCAGCAACGCAACAATAAAAAAAAACTTAATACGAAACGACGCAAAGCGAGGTATTGGTGTAATTAACACTTTGTACATTAATTATAGAGGATTGTCGCTGCTCACATACAAGTTTCGTCATGGGCAGAAATTCCTTGCGTACCATAATACCACACTGTGATAGGCAATCCGGCCGCCAAGTGTGACGATTATGGTATATCCTCCATAGATATCTTTGATGCCTTACAATGGGCATCTATGTACTGAAACGACGATATACACAGCGCCCGGCATTTAATTTGACACACCGGTACCGAAGTTCACATCTAATATATAAAATTCTCGTGTCACGGTGTTCGAACTTGAACTCCTCTGAAACGGCTTGACCGATTTTTACCATATTTTATATGCGTATTCAGTAGGTATGAGAATCGGCTACTATCTATTTTCCATACTCCTAAGTGATAAGGGTGGTCCACCCCTAATTTTTTTTTTAAACAAATTTTTTGGTTTTTATTTTATTATGATACAGCATACCACAATACTTACAACCCTAAATTTTCACCCCTTTACGATTAACCCTTATTTTTTATTTGTTAATTAAAAACTTTATTTTTTGCAAAACAACGTTTGCGGGATCAGCTAGTCTTCCTATAAAATCAAATCAAAATGTATTGAATACTTGTGTAATATCTTTACTTCAAATTTATTTTAGTTAATGGCGTAACAACGCACACAGGGTACAACTAATGATTTATAACAGTTACAGGTGCTCAATATTTAAAGGGTCAATGTATCGCTCGTTTGCAATTAAAAAGTTTTTAAAGCTTTTACGACAAATTTTCGATCAACCTGTATAAAATGTCCGCTATTAAATATGCAACATGATTTTTTTTTCTAATATAATGACACAGTCCAATATCTTCTAGCCGCACAAGTCTATAAGGACAGATAGTAAACAATACTTAATTTACATAATTTTGAAAACATTTTTCTTACTATATCACCATTTTTATTATTTTTAATACATTCACTTACTTAATCATTTAATGGAATCAGGCGTTACCTTGTGAAAGTCCATCCTAAGTAAGAAAAGGACCAATATTTAGCTACTTCCGCACATGCAGTGGTAGTAGTGCAACAAAGTGCACCGCCCGCCAGCCCGCTGATAAATGCGTATGCGGCAAACAATGCGAATCACATAACCGCCACCGCCAAATCACTCAACACGTGTTTCACACCTCCACGGGGCATCTTCAGGAGTTATGTTACACCGATTAATGCCAAACACAGATTTCTGTCTATGCACTAATCAGTCTTTTTCTTACATATTTAATCGTTTTATCAACGTGTATGAAACAGTTACGTATTAAAAACTGCACCGGTATAAACTCTAACGAAAGGGTTAAATATAAGACGTGTCAAGGATAAGCCGCAGTATGAGAGCTCATCGTGAATCCTTGTCTTACGAGTGCCAAGGACTTGCCAAGGACTCCGGCCATTGCTTAACGAACGTCTCAAACAGCGACAGACGAAGATTTGCATGCATTCAAAAACCACTTTTAAATAAAGGACTATGTTTTATAGTGAAACATTTACTCAAAATATCTCAACGAACGTTATTCAAGTAGCAAAAGTAATTTAAATAATTAGAATAAGTGCAATATGACCATAGAAGTCTTTCGCATAATGGTCATTCTTTTATTTAATACAGGCAAATCATTTGACCACTTTCTCGCCTAATGTTAAGCGATGACGAAGTATACAAGGCTACATGTTTGTCTCGAAGATACCAATTCATTATTAACTTAAAGACTACCAATTTATTTAAATTATGACCTCGCTTTTGAGGCCTCTCGTTCAACCACTATCATGGGTGGACAGGATCTTTATTTACATTATAATATTTCATAGTTTTATTTGATATCCATACTAATCTTTCGCCTTTCTTGCTCTTTCATTCTTCCTTTACAATAACATTCATTCCTTTGTACTCTTCTTCCATACATCGCCTCTAGAGTTGTACAATTTTATTGATTTGGAATACAAATGTTATCCTAATATTTGACAAACAGGCGCTTGGCAAATGGCTTATAGACAGTCTTACCAACCATGAAAAAAAATTACCTGCTTTCCTAACGCGCGAACGATTTAAATGACAATTTAACCTTACTTTTTGATGTAGTATATACTATAACTATTTATATAATGTTGCTATGTATTGGATCCTATATACATAGATTCCTGCCTATATATAAGACAATAATACATAGGTATTTTCTACATAAACATGTCTAATGCGTTATGTAGAAAAAAAGAGTACAAAAAAATAAAACATATATTAAATGTGAAACTTCAATCACTTCTTAAAGCAACAACCGTGTATCCAGGCGGCAACACAAAAGAATTGCCTCCAGAGATATCATCAAAATAATATCCACTCCCGCTCGAATACCTCCTTGTGGGTGGCCAAACGCCTCCCCTTAGTTAACCTTCGAAATTCGCAGCACCTTACACGAGTCTGGGGCCGGGGGGTGTTCGGACGTGGGGAGAATGAAATAAACCGTTGCCGAGCAACCAAGGGCGACAACCCTCCCTGCCCGGGCGACGCGTTGGCGAGAAACCTTGTCGGTAACCGAATGTTTTGTATTTTTAAAACATTTTAGTTGATAGCCTTATTTATGTTTATAGCTTTTTAGATCAAGGCGAATTATAAATATTCTTAATTAATCATCTTTATTCATCATACGATGGCTTAAATCATCCGTTGACATCAAATTGAGTTTACAAGTTCGTATGAAATGACTTAAAGATAATTAAATATATAATTAAATTGCTCGTAAAATCAACGCATCAATACTGATGGAACTCGAAAGAACATTCACCTTTCCATTGTATACACCAAGTAGATTTTTATTGTTTTTGTTGTTGTCACAACGGAAGAGCAGAGAAATTTGAAAAAAAAAATTATAACCGGTAAAATGTATGGTCAGCGACTAGGTCGCAGCCCCGTCCTGTGCGCTGGTTTAATCAGGTCTACACCACGCTCGATACCACATTAGCCGAAGCAACACACCCCCGAAGACTGGCACAGATAGAGTTAACATAAAGCGCGTCAAAAGGGTAACAAGATTAAGTAAGAAAAGGACCAATATTTAGCCACTCCCGCACATGCAGTGGTAGTCGTGCAACAAAGTGCACCGCCCGCCATCCCGCAGATAAATGCGTATGCGGAAAACAATGCGAATTACACAACTACCATCTTAAATACCTCAACACGTGTTCACCCCTTCACGCGGCATCTTCAGGAGTTATGTTACACCGATTAGTGCCAAACACAGCTTAACAAGATTAAGTCATTATGTACCACTGATCGCTCACACTCATCCCAAGCACAGGTCCTGTTTGAGGGCCTTTGAACCTGGTCTCCCTACGGATCTTCCACCGAATCTAAGAGCTTGGCGGCCCTCCAATTCGATGAATTAGTAAGAAGCAGCGACCCGAGACAAGGATCTCCTATAGCCTCCTCGAAAGAAGTCAGTCTTAGGCGAAACGCCCACGTTTGCGAATTCCATTTGAGGCACCAGTGTTAGTCCGGTCAAAAAATAGTTCATAACACAATAACCAATAATAATAATTGCTTTAAATTTAATATATATAACTTACAATACTAAGTCCGACAAGATAGTTAATAAAATGTCAAAATCATTCTTCTTCGTTCATTAATACTGCGTCGATCTTCATTTCCCTCGATCTCCATGCGGCACGACGTTGCGCAGAATTTGTATTCAGATCATGTTCTCTTAGATCCCTTGGACTGTCCGAAAAAGACGACAGTCCAAAGGGATCTAAGAGAACTTGAAATAAATTGTGACGTCTTCTACAGCGTCTTCGTGATGCTGTCAGCAGGTTCAAGGCTTCTCCAGTTGTATAGTTTTATACATAAAATAACATCGTAAATCTTAAATAATGTTTCTTACCTGCTATCATAAATCTAAATGTAAAATACAGTTATATAATATTATAATATACTGTATATTGTGATACGGTTAGATAAACACCTGTTAACTAATCTTATCATTTTATTTAACCTATGATCCCTAGCGGAAGTGATGATGTAATCGATATATTGACAAACATAAATCCTTGAAAATATTAATCGATGTATATATATATATATAAAGCACCAAAACAATTCGAATTCAACAGGCTCACGTGTAGGTATGATCCGTACAGTCATTTTTCTATATAGCCCCTGTTTTTGAGGTCCTCTCTTTCCCCCTGCTTTGTTGAGAGCTGGTACTTTACAGTTTCACGTGAAAATATTTTTTTAAATTGTGTATATATATACATATATTAATGTTTGTAGTTTCTTTCTTCACAATTTCTTTTTCTCTATTCATACGTTCTTCACATTTTGTTTCATTCGTTTCTTTCTAATCTTCTTTTACACATCTCCTTTTTTCTCCCATCTACAGTCTCCGTACAGTCATGGGAAGTTTCACTTATATGCCAGACAGTAATATCACATATATATATAACATTATTATTATGACAGTAACAACATAAGGCAACAACAAAAGTCTCCGTATACCAAAAGTACGAATTATAAAATACAGTATCATTAAGTACTTTACATTCATGAGTATGTGCGACGGGGTAGAATGGTTAATATATATGCAAGTAATGCCTAATTATTGCAAAGCAATTCATCAAAATCACTGGATTTGTGAAAGAACAAAAATTTTCTTGATACCTCCGTGACACTTGAAAACACATATTTGTGGCAAACATTTTATTATTTCCTGGAGTAAGGCTGTAAAGCTAAAGATGACATCGAAAAACAAAATATAAATTATACCTTGTCGATAATTTGTAATGATTTATTTATCTTTGTTCATGTTGGGTAAAATGTATAATATTATAAAAATTTATAAATTCTTGGTACTTTCTGAACAGTCTGGTATTCAGAAAATAGCTTCGTTGTGACCTTTACGCTGTGACCCTTTTAATCAATATGTGTATCTAGATTTAGACCCGTCGTACGGACTAAAGGTCGACGGAGGACTTCGATCGATATCGCAAAGGAGAACTACACGCCAACAAACATTTTCCAAGCTCTGTGATCAAAAACTAAAGTGAAATTGGCATGTAATACTCCCGGGTAAGGAAGGCGAGTATTTTTTTAGGTTGGTAGTACTGTCTATTAAATTTGCCAAGCTTCGATTTGACAAAAGGTTTAATTATCTACGATTTTGTCAAAGGCGTCAAATCTAGATTGATGCCAAAATCACTGAATTTTAAAAACACTTCTGATATTGTTTCGCAAGCACCGTATTCCACTAGGTTTGTCTTCGTACGATCTATTCAGCAAGCTCAAAGGGTCAAGCGAAGACGTCGTTTTGATACGATTGAGGAAATAAAAACCTAAATTGAAGGGTATACCGGTAAAAGGCTATTCCAATTGTTTCGAAAATTGGAAAAAGCGTTGGAAAAAGTGAGTTTTATGGGACGAAGATTAATTTGAGGGCATAAAATGGATTTTGGAATAAATAAATAATGTATACCTTATAAACAAATTCACCTTACTTTTTTATCACAATATTACACCATTAACAGTTGACACATGTAAAAATATAATGGCTAATTTTATGTGGAACGTGTTGTGAACACAAACAAAAATGTCGTGTTCGATTGTCATATTTTCAATTCTGAAAAAAAAATGTTCTATTTTTGAATAATACATTGGGAGGCGGAATGAAAAATATTTATTATTAGTGGACTATCGTCATTTCATTCTTTTTTCAAAAAAAAAAGTTTCATAATTATAAATAAAAATCACACTTTCTTCGCATAAGAAGTAATACCATTAATAAATCCTAATAATAAGGAATATCTGTCTTATTTGTATTAACCCAATTATCTACGGAACCCCCGTCATATTTGAAACCGAATGCCGGATAGCAAAAAGGGTAGAGGAGGCAAATGTCGCCTCTATTTTGGCTGAAAAAGAAGAAAGAGAGTCTTTTGTTAAATTCTACAGGATTGTGGCAAAAAATGCAATAAATAGAAATAGGGTGTAAACAGGCAAACAAATAATGTATTTTAAAATGAAAAGAAATAAAAATTATATTAGGAATAAATTTAAATGTAATGAAATTAACTCTGTTATAAATATACCAATAAGAAAAAACATAAACAAAAACCTGTGATAAACTGTTATAAAAAAGACCAAACTGCAATAATGAGGATGGATGAATGGGATAGTATAGAAGAGAAAGACAGATAAAATTTTAGAGTGAGAGAACAGAGAGATAGATAATGTGATGCATGGAACAACAGTATGGTAAAATGAAATGTAAAAAAATTAATAAAAGAAAAATTTAAATCCCTGTTTCTACACGAATAGGGGTGGAAGAGGTCTCTAATAGCGAGGACCACATTAAAAAACCCCCATCATATAATTCTATTTTGCTAATCCTGTTTGATGTCTAGACAATTTCATTTCTTTTCAATTATGGAAGTCAGCAGTCATAACATGGATATGCCATTTTTGGACAATCAAAATACAAAAACAAAGAACGTTTGTTTTTTACTAATATATTTACGCAAGTAGCGGACATCTTAACTTTGGTTTCCTTAACGAGTTTCCGGAGTTCTATTTTGAAATCTCCGGAGGCAGGTCCATGTTACCACATACTGACATTTATTTATCCGCAACCCACTTAGCCTATTCAGTAGTTTAGCTATACGTATATATAGTTAATTATTATATATAGAGTCAATATTAGTCTTGTCTATTGTAGGCTTATACAGTCTTGGTCATAATTATATGCATATTTTTTTACTTAAGTTCAAAAATATTTTTTTTAGTTCAATTTTATTGCAAAACATTAATTGACATTTAGGTAATTTCAATTACACACATTTAGAGTAAGTTGGTGCATGTAGCCCGGAGGTAACTGACAATAGAGATCGTAGGTCGTGAATTCTATTCCCGGGATATAATCTTATATAATTCATACTTCGTACATTAATTATATAGGATTCCAATGCTCACAAAACAACTTTCCAAAGGATAGATAGCAGCGTCATTTGCGTACCATAATCCCACATTACGATCGCCAAACCACCTGCCAAGCGTGGTGATTATGGTATATTGCCCATAAATATCTTTCTAAGAAGCTTATGCTTGCAGTGGGTATCTATGAGCTGAAACGATGTCAGGAGAAGAGAGAGTGATGAAAACAGGCTGTGAAGCACTGATATACAAAAAAGCGAACATGTTCAAACATGTGAAATTGTAAGTGTATGCATTAATGTTATTTTCTAATTGAAGACGCAACTTCAAAGAGTGCATTAAAACAATTACGGTGAAAGTGAGCTTACAATTAACGCATTGAGAGCGGCGTATAGACCAAACAATGGAACTATAAACCCAAACGCAATCACGTCTGCAGCCGGCGGTGCGCGGGCACAAACTGCGCTAATCGATGCGTCTAGACACGGGGGGCTGCAATGAGAGCTAAACATTAAAAAGTTCCTTTTCGAATTTCGAACGGAATCAGTGTCGTTATTTTAGCACGGCTCGCTGGCTGGAAACCCGATTAAAAAGGTTTTACAGCTTGCCTTGCCGCCGGTCGGATTTATTCGTTTTTTTTAAAGTTACTACTCTGCTACGGCTTAGAGGAGGGAACGCAATAAGTTTTATGTTAATGCACAGATTATAAATCTGTTTTTTGAAATTTGTTGTTACTTAGTTTGTACATAAAATATATACTCGATAGCTTTGATTGCAGGTATAAATGCTTCAAAGGGGTATAGTTCATATGCAGTTAAAAGACCTTTATTTACACCGACTTCCAAACATCAATAAATAATTCAAATTTTAAAAACTAATTCTCTTACTATATTAACAGTACGTTATATATTTCTAATACCTTTGATTTTTGGGCATGGTGTACCATAGAAGAGTGAATTTATTGTTCACTTATTATCAAGTGTGAGCTATAAATTCACTCTTTTAGATCAGGCACCACAAGATACCCGGCGCAATCCGACATTTTTTTAACTTCACTAGTAATATTGGCGAAAAGCCTCCAATACACAAGTACAATACCCGGCGATAAATATTGCACATCGACCTTTGGAAAGAGACAATCGGCTAATTTCGGCTTAGTAGAGCATTATCTCTATCCCACACTACCTATGAGACGTTTTGTCAAACATGCGATAGAGATAACGCTCTACGAAGCCGATTGTCTTTTTCCAAAAGTCGATGTGCAATATTTATGGCCGGGTACTGTATTCTGTTACATTACATTCTTACATTACATTATATATGTTACATTACATAACATTCTGTTACAAAGTCTAGTGTTATAACTGTAATAAAGTAATACAGTACAGACGGCCGTAAAAAAACAATTATGGTTTAACACCGTTTATCGTTACATGTACATTATGTGTGTACATAAAGGTTTACCATACAATGATAAAAAAATGAAAGTAACAATAAACATTACATTTTAGCAATTTGCAACACTATACCTGTCTATAATCAAATGCTCGCTTTTCTTTCGACGCGCACTAGTGATGGGTAGCTTGCGATCTAAAGACAAGAAAGATATTTATCTTTGCAAAAAATCGCTTATGCGCATGCATAGCATTTTCTCCGTAGAAATAAGTGCTGTTAGCCCTAAGGCTTTTATAGCCTCATCTGAACTGAGTTCACTGAGAGAAGGGTCCGTCTTAAACTTATGCGCAAGAGTGTACGAAAATGATTCTCGGGTCGGGAATTTATTTATTACGCTTTTAACATTTCGATTCAAAGTGGCACGAAAGGTCTGAAACAACGCGATTGTTTGATACTTTCGAATCATCATAAGGCATCATACGTCAGAACGGAACTTGTAGTTATGTTTGACTAGCATTCCTTAAGGCAATCACCTTTTTTATCCTTTATAGGCGAAGCATTTGACCTCTGCTTCACTTAAGCACAACATCTTAAGCAATGATGAGGTCTGCCCTGCTACACGCTTGCCTAGAATAAACCTATTCACTCTTATCTTAAAAACTACAAGTTATAATTGTCTGGAAACAATGACGCCATCAGGTTATTCCACTCCTTGTCTGTTCGCACTATAAAAGTATTAGCAAAACGCTTAGTGCGGGTAGAAGGAATTTCAACTGTGTACGGATGTCGTGAATCCGTGCGACTTTATATCCGATGGAAGAAAAAAGATGTGTGAATTATTTGGTGTAATTCCTCTGCACACTCTCCAAAATCCAGTCTGTAGAATACCGAAAAGCTGGCAACTTTTCGCGCTCACTAAAACATCGTCACCAAATAGTTTCTTGGCTCATCAATCTAGTTCACGGACCCTTTCGCGTGAACTCAGTACCGATGAAGCTGTAAAAGCCTTCATCATCAGATAAAAACAAAAGTATTGGCTCATCTCTGTATGGAGTCTAAAGAGATGAATACAGTAAATATTACGCATTACTGCTATGCGGCAAAACATCAACCTATCTAAACTGCCGCTTGCTAAACATGAAACAAAATCTCGGATAAAAGACGGAGGCAATTACTTTGAAGGCGTATCCTTTTGATCCCTCTATCCCAGACAAAAATACGTTACTTCGAGGTCAAGGACAAATCGAAGGACGATCGTTGTCTAAACGTTGAAAATTTACGAAGATATTCTAGAATTTTCTCTTGTTGTTTTTTACCTTAACCTTTATCGAACGAGCGCATTTTTCTAGAACAATGACCAGTTTGTCGAAGGACTTTTAAGAAACTAATTGCTTTATTTCCAGAGAGAGCAAAGGTGCATAAACCCTGAGCGAACGAATGCCGCCATACTCTACAATCGTTCAGTAATGGTTAATATAATTAAATCCTTCCTTTTAAAAATGAAAGTAAAGTGTACAAATACATTGCTAAAATACATTTCAAATAAATTGCATTCATAAAAAATAGTGATACGTGCTTCCATAAGCTATGAACATATACAGAGTATTTGATTAGAGGTGTAAGTTTTAAGGAAGTGAATGAATAGCACATTTGTTGTCAATTTATGTATGGTACAACTTATCAAAAACTCAATGTTTTTTGAAAAAATAAATGACGTAATTATAATACAGAAATAACAGGGTTTACAAAATTTGAAACCCTACATATTAGAAATGCAATAAATACATTATTGTTTCATTTTTTTTTATGGCTTCCGCTATTGGAGGCCTCTCGTACCCCTAATTAGTTGGGATCAGGGTCTTTGTTTACAAATAAGTTTTTCAGATCTTTCATCTTTATTCTTCACTCACTGTATACTTCTCAATTTCTTTTATTCTTACCTTATTTCCATCACAATATCTTTCATTTTGTTCTTTCATTCCTCCTTGCTTTCATTGCCTTATTGTTTCATATTTCAGATTGATCACTTCACTTGGAAGTGTGTGTAAAAGCTATATATAATATTTGCTGACAAATAAACTAGTGCCGAGGATTCCCACTTTATAACTATATCCAATTATACTGTACACCAAATAAATTAAAGTTGACATGAAGTTTTAAATAAAAAAACAGGCGAAAATTTTACTATTACCATTAATAATAATAAATAAACACAGTACTTACATTCTGTAGGCGTTCAAAGTCTTCGACATTATAAAGCGCTAGTCAACTAGCAGCTACAACCCATTTCACTACACACCACGTTTATAGTAACACACTCACGTTCTTAAAAACAATAACAATAATTCCATACAAACTCAGAATCTAGTACGGATGCGATCCACTATCACTGAAATCACAACACGATTAAAATTCGCAACTAAAACGAAATACAATAAATATCTAGCAAGACCAACCTATAAACTTGCCAAACGGACAATTCCATTAAACAGCTAAAATAAACTTACATACCTAATATAACTAAACTATTTCATATGACATTATTAATCACGGACTTTAGTTTGCTAAAATGATCGACATATCGCTGAAATATGTAACTATAATATTTTTATTTACACCTTTTTTGTACATCATAGATAATAAGTAAAAAAAAACAATTAATTTAGAGTTACAAGAAATCTTATCGCTCGAGGCGATCTCTACCAGACAACCTATATTATAAGGAGGGCAAAAAAATGTCGTTTCTGTCGACATATTTTACAGAAAAACCGATTGATTTTTACAGCTCCGGCATTGATTTTGTACACTAGATGGCAAAAGGTTGTTGATAACGAAGGTATATATATTGTTGATTAGAAACAAAAGTTATTAAAAACGTAGCCATGTGAAGAAAGTAACATTACTTTCCGGTCCCATAAATAAATTCACCAGACAAGACTATTACAATAAAATATACAAATTATCATTGATAGGTCAAAACGAGCTAAGGATTCGTTTACATTAGTGACGAAATTTCAAAAAATACGAACTCTTGTTTCACCTCACACAGTTTTTATCTGAATAGAAAGTTTATTTTTACCTGACTACGCTAACCAAGATTCATTTGCATATAGCTTACAGCCTAAAATTTGTTCTACGGTAGGAAGGTTGCACCGAGAGGCTGCGAGATCAGATACTTAGGCGGACGCTCTATGTAACAACTTGAAGGCTTAAGTGCCAGCGCTTGTCGACAAACTAGTTTAGACGAAAACCTATTTAATTACTTTAGTTCAATAATTATTTTTAGTAAATAAAATATTAAAATTAGTCAATAATAATGACATTAAGATCTTTAAGGAACTACTGTACTATCAATCAAATAATTTAGACTCATTTAAAGAGGTACATTGCAATAGATGCCATCAGATCAAATTACACTATTATTAAATAACGATGTAGATAGAGAATTATATTTAAATTAACCATAACAATAACGAAGACAAACTATAAAGATGAATTAAAAAAATGTCATTGTAAACGCATCCTTACAATATTTGAAACATATTGCAATTATTTGTCTCACTCGCTTAAAAGAGTGCTGTCGACAATAAGTTGTCTGACGTGCGATGTGAAATAAATAATATATTACATACAAATAAATATTACGTAGAAAATTCCAAAAAATGTCGAAATGAAAGTGAAATGTGACGTAAGGTGATGTATCAATTCCGGACATCCACGTGTGTCATTTTTAGCAAAGACGAAATAAATCAGATGCCAATTATTGCACAATCGACAGAGAGCGCCACCGTCCGCACGTGCGCCGGAAAGAGATGCACTAATTGGGCACAGACTAAAATAGATCCACTCCTACGCAACACGGCTACTGTGTCGTTGCTCCCTACGCATCATTGTTTGGCAGTGCTCTATAAACTGTTTGTTTTGTTTAAAGAGCTTCTTCGCTTTGTATCGTTCAGAAGTCTATAAGCATAACAAATAAATATAGTTTAGTACTGTACTTTCGTGTACAACAAAGGCAAAATGCGTCTGTTCTCGTGTTTTTCATTTTACAAAAGAAAAATTAAGATTGATTTTTCAGAAATGTTTTCTGGAAATCTTAGGCAACTAACAGTTTTAAACGCGTCAATATAAGCCTCTTAACAACTTTGCTACCAACTAATCGGCGTACGTGGAGGGGCCGATCTCGCGCCGACGCGAGAAGTCTACCGAACAGTTTTATGAGCCAGTACGGCGCCGGCGCCGCTCGAAGTAACATGCTAAATAAGTATCTTCACTGCGTATTTTTTTAATTAACTTATATATGCAAATGGTACTTAACTAATAATTTTTTTAACAAATAAGCAGCAAAAAAGAAAGCTTCCGACTGTTTCCAATGTTCAAGACACTGGCAGTGAAGCTAATAAAGAACCGAGTCCGCAAATCGTACTAAAATAACGTGTATACCCTGAAATAAAACATTCAAAGCGACTCGACAAAAATAACTGCGAGTTTATTGCATCGGAAGTGGAGCAGAAACAGCGAGAAAACGTAATCGCTTGTGCAGCAGGCAAACACAGTCACTGTGCAACTATGTGGCGCTTTCATAACGAATCGACTTAATTATTATCGACATTGATAAAGATTTGATATCAATAATGATACTGAGTTTGAAAGTGTATTCATTATTACTGTTGATCGCAATAGATTGAATTGTATTTGATACTTATCGTGAAGTCATAATGTCGATAAGCCGTTCTTTCGATACGTACAAATGGCTACATTTTTATATCATTTTTTGAATGATTTATTTGAGTTTTTTGCTAACTATTTTTAGTTGATGTTAGTGCTGTAAGAAGCGAAGGGTTCGTGAAGCAGAATATTTATTTAACGATTCTCCTCGATTGACTCTTTATCATCCCCATTATGAAATGAATCGACACGACATACAAAAATAATTGCCAACTATCTCTCTAATGAACATCGATCTTCTGGAATTTCGGAATGAACTTGACATTAACATTTACGTTTGAAATCATTTCCATATTAATCGAATTTCACAATTAAATTTAACCTTTTAGCTGCGGAGCGAATAAAAATGAATTACTCTCAGCCATTTATTCATAATAGGGTCAAAATTGATGTTTTTGTTTTGTATTTGATTATGTGACAAAATATCTGCATAGGAAGCGTTTGCAACTGTCGCGTTGTTAACAAACAAATATGACCATGATCATGCAATTATTGACACGATAATGTAAAACAAATGTACAGCGCCAGAATGTGATATTCGCTGTAAGAAAGTGTCTATAGTCGAGCGCCAAAAGGCGCTGTTCGTAGTGAAAGGGTTAAAAACCAAATCAAACATTTCTTTTTTTATAAATCAAAGTTTCCATAGACCTCCTTCAAAGATCGCTATGATCACGAGTCTTATACTGCCCGCATTCAATGACTTCCAGCGACTCTTTGATTATGTTTTTGGACCACACAGTGGCATCATACCCACGCCACATCTATCATCAAACAATATGAGGTGAAGAATATAGCTATACACCTAAAGATATAAAATTTCACGAGTAAATTTTATGTACATCTCTTATTATTAATTCATATGAAAATAAGGTTTTTGTTTACTTTTTTGTTGTCGACATTAACGTGTAGTGTATTCAAAGACAAAACATAATTAATAACAAAACAAAAAAAATGTTTATACTACATTGGTAAAAGTGAAACTCTACTTAGAGTATAAAATGGCCTTGATACACCGACTCTAAAATATTCGTACAAAAGAATTGAACGAAAGATTCGAAGTATTAAAATGTAAGTATGCTAACTAAAAAGGAATCTTTGTTAGACCTTGGAACCGGGTCGAGAGCACCCCGGGGAAATCTGAGGCACACCTCTCAAAGGATGCTGGAAAAGATCCGCATAGAAACGAATTCAGCGCAGAGCGAAATCGCTTTTAGTTTTCATCTCAAAGATATGCAAAATATGTAATTGAACTTTGACGGTGCGAGCGTAAATTGACGTGACCGAGGAAGTTACACAGGGTATAAATGGCCAATGTAATATATAGGTACATATATAGATATAAATTACCTTTATAATCGATTTAATATCAAGTAATCTCTATGGACTGTTACCAGTTGTTAAAGCAATATCTTACTTTGAATTTCTGATATGTGCTCACTGGTCCTTCCAGAAGATATCTATAAGGGGATATACCATAATCGCCACTGTTGGCAGGTGGGTTGGCAATCGCGGTGGGATATTATGATACTCCGAGAACACTGCTGCCGATCCTCTAAAATTTTTTGTGAGCAATGGTAATAGTATATAATTAATGCACAAAGTGTGAATTATGTATGATCGTATCCTATCTTCTATTACTTGGCTACCACTGCTCATGATATCATAATGTCCGATATAATTTTCTGCTAATTTCTTTATATATCCAGACCGATTAATATATATATACTAGCTGATCCCGCAAACGTTTTGCAAAAAAGATATTTTTAATTTTCAATTTAAAAATAAGGGTTGATCGTAGAGGGGTGAAAATTTAGGGTTGTATGTATTTTTGTATGTTGTATCATAAAAAAATAAAAACCAAAAAAATTTCGTCAAAAAAATTAAAATTAAAATTTAGGGGTGGACCACCCTTATCACTTAGGGGTATGGAAAATAGATAGTAGCCGATTCTCAGACATACTGAATACGCATGTAAAATTTGGTAAAAATCGGTCAAGCCGTTTCAGAGGAGTTCAAGTTCGAACGCCGTGACACGAGAATTTTACATATATTAGATATATATATATAATTTTCTTTGTTCTAATTTAAACTCGAAGCAGCAACCTTTCGGAGAACAATTCCAATTAAAATGCCGCATTAAGAAGCAGCCAACTTATCTACCAGACCAAGTTATGTAGGTCGACCGTGCCGAGTGGAATGCTGACCAATTCAACATGTAACCAATGTTCTGTATCATCGATTTAAGTTAACGCCGCTTTTCGAATAGCTTCATAGACATCACTTTCATTTTTGACGTATTTCAATAGTGTTATTTTCTATATGACCGACTAACATATATTTAGCTTGCGGATTATGGATCCGAGAGCCATGACTTCAACGAGTGAATACATTATCTATAAACATAAAAAGGGTAAAGTGACTGAAAGCAGGTCACATAGCGCGCAACATATGCACGTGGAACAGACCATGCTCAGCTCAGGAAGTCAATCCACAATGTGAACAAAGGATCTGGACGCTCCGTATGAATAATCCTCACATATTGCTTAAGTTTTTATCACAATTTCAGCCATAGAACGTCACATACATAGGCCTGTATCTAATAAGACAAGTAGGTAGTGACCTGCACTATGGTTCTAAAGATATCCTCATTTACAACAAATTCAATAAAATGACAACCTAAAATATTGAAAAGCCTAACTTAGAATTACAAAAGAATTGATGTCTTTTATACGTATCGAAATTTTTTATAGAAAGCAGTAACTACAATAACACTGCCCTTTCCTACACATATATTATATATGTATACATATATATACATATATATATATACATATATATACATATATATATATATATATATATTCATTTTCCAAAATATTACTTCTACGTAATTCACTGTACGAGATAGACGGCGACAGGCCCAGGCGAGCTAACCTCGTGGGTTTTAGTCACCTAATGGAGCGTTCACCGAAGCGATCTCATAGCTTAGCGGCGTTTTGATCCAGTAAAATAGTAGTATTTAGCGGCCTGAGCCGAGATTCCCCAGAAAACCCTAGACATTCGCTACTTTATAAGAGGTCTTAGGCGAGACAAACTGCGTTCTGCCAATTCATACCGGTCAGATTTTGCAAATTCCATTCGGACGGCAATGAGGGTCCAGTCATAAAAAGAGTATAGATGGTGCCTAGTAAAATTAGTAAGATTTATTTTCAATTTTGGTAAATTCAATTTTATTCAAGCAGGCATTTGGAGACACTGAAATCGTTGGATATTTTAACATTACATGTAGTAAGCTACCATCCGCTCGGAACGCTGATCTGTTGAGAAGAGCCAGTCAGAAACTGAGTTGGTATATTTAAACTAAACAATGATATATACATTATAATATCAACTCTCCATGAGTCAACAAAGTGCCACACATATCAACTAAAAACTCTTGTATGCTATAACATATTACATAAACATTTAGATCGATCAATGTACAGTTATACTCATATATATATTAATAGTTTTTACAACGCAAGGTCATTAGACGCTTATTGGACGGCGTGCGGCTGACTTTTTTTTTATTGCAATCCATCCGACAAAGGCATCGGCCGGGGAAGCTCGCGCCCGTCGAATCGGATCGGTGAGTCATGCAACAGAACTGCCGTGAAACGAAAGTGCGAACACTGGCTAGTACTAAACCATTATTAATATGAAAAAAAAACATTAATTTTTTAAATAATAAGCAACTTTTGGGAGAAATGGTCAATTTGACCATTGACTAGTTTAATAAAAATAGGTATCTCGTAGTCGTTTCAGACCATAAACACTCACTGCAAGGAATAGGTCTTTCCTAAACGTATCTATAGTGGATGTACCATAATCGCCACGCTAGGCAGACAAGCTGGCGATTGCAGTGTGGTATTATGGTACGCAGAGGACGCTGCCGTCCATCTTCTAGAAACTTACGAGCAGTGGCAATTCTATAAATTTAATTTCAATTGCACTATTTATTTTAATAGTATTCTTAAAAAAATTAAAAATTTGCGTTAGTTAATAGATTTAAGAAATGTGCATGTGTATTACAAATATATTTTGTTGAAACGCCATTTTTTTGTTTTATTTCATAATACAGTTGGGTAACCGTGAAACAAAAAAAAAAAATTTCTTTGTACATCACAACTTTGTCAGACATTACAAGATTGTTTCTATACAAATATTTTCCAGTCCAGCTTTTTGCACACAGCTGAAATAGGTTAGACTATTATTGCGAAACAGTTATTTAACCCTATTTTCCATTTTACCCTAGTTTCAATTTTGATACCAATCTTTTAAACCGAATGTTCACATTACTATTAGTTTTTTTATTGGTTGGCTGTACGTAGTTTACTGTTGTATAATATTCTTTCCTACGAAATTAAAAAAAAATCTATTTTTCCTTTCAACTAGACCCTCAAGCAAGCACAGTAATATTAAAGAAAAATCACTTTCGTAAATCAGGCTTTAAAGGGTTAAGGGTTAATTATTTCATTTGATATTTAGTTTAACGTATTCAGTTCCTTCTAAATTCAAAATATTTTTATGCCTGTTGTAGCAATACGTTCTTACGTAACGCTTTAAAATAAATTCTAAATTAATATTTGATGGTGTTACGTAATTTAGACATGGTAACATTCTTAAAACATCGCACAGAATATATTTAAAGTCTAAAACAGAACAAATCCAATCAAACTGGTAACACCGTCCGCTTTAACTAGTAATTGCTTATACGGCAATGGTCGTGCCGTGTAAAAACTGTAGCTATTAGAAAAAATAGCACCATTTGAGGCATATAAGACCTTAAAGTCATTATAATTGAGTGCAAATTTTATCGGCGATATGTTCGATGCATTTTGCACAAAGCGGGTATGGTAGTCACTTATACGAACGCGAAGGTGTACAAGTTAAGCCGTAATCAATAAAAGATCTAAAAAGTTAAATATTCACAGCAAAGATATTTATGTGTATATACCTAAGCTGTAAATTTTATGTACAAATAATTATAATCCAAACACCAATCTATCTACAATCCCACAAGTACATCTATAAACATACCAACAATCTAAACGATATAGAAATAAGAAATACACTAAAACGACTTCTACACATCTCATTAATAATAACACACTAACCGACAAATGAGAACGAACACTGACTATGCACAATACAAAAGATTAATTCAACTAACATACAAATGCCTTCAACCAACACTGCAGTGAAACAGCCAGTCTTAATCAATAAATACAGAAAAACCCTCGTTTACAACACGCAATAACATTCCTAATAATAATACAATATAACCCACCGGATTATCCGAAACTAATTATTGAAAAATCAAAGACAAACATATCCTAGTTATATAGCACACGCGATATACGGGACGGTAAAACTGGACGCGTAAAATACAAAGGAGTTTAGAATTCAACCCGGCGCACAAAGAGGTCACGAGACGTCCACCCTCGTCGGCCGCGGAGTGCGTACTGAATAGAATCGAAAAGGACCAGTGCGGCCCACGCAAGCGCCACTCGATAATCTATATCGAGTCGATAGATTACTTAACAGGTGTATGTTGACATTGGTACGTTTTATCTTTTATATCAAATTAACACTTACTAGTATATATATATGGTAGACTGATAAATCTGATAATTTAATCCAAATATTAAAAACTGTCGAGTTCAAAGTATCAAATATGGTCGATAAAAAAAATAGACGATATATTTTTAGGTTTCATTATATTCGTAACACATATCAAACGCTATATATATGGTAGACTGATAATTCTGATAATTTAATATCTAAATATTAAAAACGGACGACCAGTTCAAAGTATCAAATATGGTCGATAAAAAAATAAGACGATATTTTTTTAGGTTTCATTATATTCGTAACACATATCAAACGCTTCCTAATTTTTATCGTGATAAATATGAATTAGGAATAATATAGGATATATAGACATATTTTATTTAACTTTATTGGAGATGAACAGTAACAAAAGGCAGTAAGTAGATAGAAATAGAAAATTAGTTACAATTGTTACCTTAAATCTCAGTAGGAATATTTAATGAATCAAAGTCAAACAATAATAAAATAAAACAAAAACATTACTAAACAGAAATCAATAATCCAGCGCGTTCTGCAGAACGTGATAATTACGAGTCACAGCAAGCATTCACGTTCCAATGAGGTTTATATTGTATTGTGTATACACAATAATTTCGAATGAAATTATCTTTTTAAAGATACAAGAGAGCATAATAATATATTAATTGTGGAGGTCACACATCCTATATAAGGCACGCTTACCGATATTTGTCTTGACATATGGGATATAATGAAGAGGTTCGACATTTACAAAGTTCCTCAAAAAAATGTTGGAAGAATATTATGCAAAAAACTACCTGCTTCGATCAGGGCGCATTTGGAACTCTGGTAGCTTGAACATCCTTCAAGGATGTCATTAAAGTGGAACTCAATCTGATTGTAATTTCTATCTAATTGGGCTCCCCTGGCATTCTTCTCATATCTAAATCTGATTCTGGTTACTATTAAATTGATATCTTCAATTTTTCTTCTCGTGTACACAGGTGTTCACTGTAAATAATGCTTAGTGGATAATTAAAAACTATTTCTTTTAGGGAAACATACAGTGATAAAAATAAGTTGAAAGTGAAAATAACAGTACACTAATAACAATTATCCCGTCCATAGAATATAATAATTTTCATAAAAGCATTCATATGTTTTTGTCACTTAATCAAAAATTTTCGTATCTTAGTAAACACAAAGTTGACGACTAATGTAAGAAGATTTCTGAAATAAATGTAAAGAATGAAAAGAGTGACAGATACTGCGAAGAAACGATAGAAAAACAAATGAAGGTAGAAAATATAATTAAAAAGGAAACATTATAAATTATTAAACCCTTGTAAAACAAGTCCCTGTATCCCAAACGTAGAGGTAAACGAGTGGTCGCCAAAAACGAAGAAATAAAATAAATAAATACTAAAAATTAAAACTATCGTAGCTAGAAGGCACATCACTAGTAACTCCATTAGGGGCGGATGAACACCCCTACCGCATACCTACACTCATGCACACACACGCGCGGCGGTGCATTTGTCACGCACACAGAGCCCGCGAGGCAAGGGGTTCATGAATCACGACGGCTAACTGATAGCGCAAACTAAAATAGGATGCCTGCAAACTCTTTGGACTATCGATCCATACTTTATTTTTGTCTAGGCATCATGAGTCTTTATTACTCAATGTAAAAATTTGGTACATTAAAACGAACACAAAAAATCATCATGTGCATGTAAAATCTATTTTATCATCATTTTACATTAAAACAATTATTATATTTTATATTAAAACTAAAATCATCATGTACATTTAAAATCTAAGTTATCACTAGATATTGGTCACTAGACCAATTAGCTCATTTTTTGTATTTTCACTATGACGCGGGGTTTGAAAACATCGCTATTTCCAATAAAAAATTTCAGAGTAAATTAAAAATATTACAATTAAAATATGATCAGTGTTCCCGTATATGATATGGGACACTATTTTTTACGTGTGATCACCGTTTTTTATAAATGCAGTTATTACTTAGAAATATGTATTTTTATAAGCCCGCGACACGCCATTAACTTTTGATGACTATCTAGTTTCATAATAAACGCTTTAACACATTTCATGCCATGTGGGGCGCATACGACCCCCGTTGCAATTTGAGTTCTCAATAAAATCAAAGGATTCTTAAAAAATGAATTGTAGGGCCGAATACATATAACTTCACATCACGTGTGCACGTACGTAATGCATATTTAAATTTATAATTTTTCCCGCTAATTATAGCTTTGCAGTATTGAAAAATTTTAAAGCATACGTCTTAAACGAAGTTTTTTTTTAATTTTTAAAGTGTGGGTCGTATACGTGCGGCCTGAATGGAAAATCATCAAAAAATTGTAGTGGCATGAAACGTGTTAATTTCCTTTTACTCCAGAGACAAATGAGAATTTCTCCAGTTGACGGAAGTGATTAAATTGCATTGGATTTCATTTTTGTATCGTCACTTGGGTTGCCACAAACAAGTTGTATAGGAGTCATTGTTTCATCTAGCACGGTATCCGAGCGCTGTAGCGTTAAGCCCTGTGTTTTCCAACGTGCTTTCCATGCCCCATAGGAGGACAATTAGAAAATGGACAGTTGTTTTTTTTTTTTTTTTTTAATGGCCCCCGCTATTAGGAGCCTCTCGTACCCCTGTTTTGTTTGGGACAGGGACTACTTACAAATAATTTTTTCATGGTTTTATCTGTATTCTACACTCACTTTCATTCTTCTCAATTTCTTTTATTCTTTCCTTTTATCCTTCACAAATGGACAGTTGTTAGAAAGGCTTAGGTGGAACATGTCACAAAAAAGGTTGTGAACTTGTGTTCACAACCTTTTTTGTGACATGTCTAGCCTTACTCTATTTTTAGTAACTCGGCCAGAGAGTTCCCCAGGAGCCTCAAATTGAACTCTTAAATTATTATTTAGATTAACATATTGAGAGATTGTCTACCTTCTTAACCGCTTAAACGTATACCCGTGGTGTGACCATACTCAAAGATTCTTGAGTTGCCACTTATAATAATATTTACACATACAATTTCATCTTATTGCTTCCGATAATTCATTCCATAACCTGACAGCGACAACCGCGAAAGATTTCTCCATAAATATAGTAAAATGAGCAAGCAAAGTCAATTTAAATTGTATTAAGAAACACTAAATATAGAAAATTGAAGGTAATAAAAATAAAAATAGCCAATTGGAAATGTAAATAATTAAAATTTCAAATGTGACGAAGGAAGGGAAGCGATGCGTGAACGTAACGCAAATCAATGCTATGAGAATGATGGAAAATTTGAAGGATAAAAGAAATAAAAAGAGAGAATGTCTCTCTTTTTCCTGAAGCATGAGAAAGAGAGGGTGAAAATATGAAAGTTTGTGAAAAAGTCATTGTTAAATATATCCCTGTCCCAAAAATAAGATAAAAAAATGGCGGTAATAAAAAACTAATAGTACGTAGCGTCCTGGAACGTGGCTACTAACGAAGTCCTCAAAGACGCCCTCTAAAACTCGTTTTAAGTTAACACGGTAACTGATTCACTATTTGCTTCACAGTTTCAGCTAGTGTGGTCATATTAACATCAAGAGAACTTTTTTCATTGCAACTCGAGTTCATATTTGCACTGTTTAAATTAACTGTCAATCAATCAAACTGTCAATCAAACATAAATAAATGGAATAAATACATTACACCGATTATTTACCACACTCTGTGTCTGGCACTAATCGGTGTAACATAACTCCTGAAGATGCCCCGTGGAGGGGTGAAACACAGAGGTATTGAGTAATTTGGTGGTAGCGATTGTGTGATTCGCATTGTTTGCCGCATACGCATTTATCAGCGGGCGGGCGGTGCATTTCATTGCACGACTACCACTGCATGTGAGTTCTTACTTAGGATGGACTTCCGCGAGGTAACGCCTGATTCCATTAAATATAAATAGATGGAATAGTCGTCTCTTTCTATTCAAAGTAATCATTTAGATATTGCAGCCGCTGTGAGTGAGAGAACGCTAGTTTTCTCTACGCACACGATGCAATGTATGCGTAGGTCAATATGACCGCTTGCAGCAGTAAACGTGTTAAGCGTCCTTTGAGACATGCCATCAAACTCGCGTTACAATAAACCTTTCATATATTAAACTTTCGTACAAAACTTTTGGCACAAAGCTCAAAATCAACTTTTGTGTATATTCACAAACAGGAATTATATAAAATTGTCGGACTTGGACGAAATACAGTAAAGCGAAACGAAGTACACTGACTGCAAGGTCGAGTTGATCAATACAGAGGCGTCGCGGTGTCGAAGTGTTGCACACCCGCCTGTGCATGTAATACATTGCTGCTGCATTTACACATAAGAATTACCAACGGGGTACAAAACTCTCAATGTAGTCTTCCGCCAAATTTCAGTGTATACCCTCTACTTATTTCCAGAACTATCTACATATTATATTTTACTAGCTGATCCCGCAAACGTTGTTTTGCAAAAAAATTATTTTTAATTTTCAATTTAAAAATAAGGGTTGATGGTAGAGGGGTGAAAAATTTGGGTTGTATGTATTTTTGTATGTTTTATCATAAAAAAAATAAAAACAAAAAATTTCGTCAAAAAAATAAAAAAAAAATTTAAGGGTGAACAACCCTTATCACTTAGGGGTATGAAAAATAGATAGTAGCCGATTCTCAGACCTACTAAATACGCATATAAAATTTGGTAAAAATCGGTCAAGCCGTTTCAGAGGAGTTCAAGTTCGATCACCGTGACACGAGAATTTTATATATTAGATTATCATGATTACTTTAAAAAAATTAAAGATTTTAATTTTACGGTAAGTTATCTATGAATTTCACATACCATAGATATTTTTAAATACGCAGTTAAAACATTCTGAAAGGAAATTATTTATGTAAGATAGTATCTTTATATCATCAGTAAAATTGATATTTATAAGACAATGGGATACAATTTGACATTTCAAAGCCTACACCATAATTACTTCGGTAAGGATCAGTATCCTTCGTTACATTGCCGAGTTGTCCACGCTGCCTTCTAATCCTTACACCACACGCACTACACCAACATCAACACTGCTAGTCAGTCTTAGCTGCCTCAAATTCCATCCGAGTGTCAAATATAGGTTCTGAAACGCAAATGATTTAGTTTGTAGTGCAGTTCACGGACCATCCCGCTCCGTGAACTCACATCCGACGAAGCTGAATACTTCGGCATTAAGAGAGACAGAGAGAGATAGATCTTAAGAGAACTGAAATAAATATGCCCTACTTCAAATTTTTAGCATTAAATGAACGTCACTATCCATAATTATACTCTAAACATGAATAAAAAGATGGCGTGGAGAATAAAAGCAATATTATGAAATATAATGAAAGCACGAGCTAAAGGGAAGGATGTTAAGATTTATTGGGTAAAAGTGGGGATGGAGGGAACAATACGGCAGATCAATTGGCCAACCGACGCGGCTCTAAACAGTAAAAGATTACAGGAGTATAACAGTTGCTCTAATACCTTCTACAAGCGACAGCTTAAACCGGTTACGGTTGGCGATATCATATCGAATATCTCGGGGATGTATGTCCTTCAGTATAGGACATCCCGTGGCCGGAATGATGATAATATACTTTAAAAAGGTGAACGTTGTAAAAAAACGTCATTCATTATCCTGTATGTTTTTCTTTCCCCCCCCCCCCTCCAGACCCCCACTGCAACTCATAGGCCTCCTTCGAAGATTGCAACGACGACTGGTCTTCCGATCCAGCCACTTCACGATACCTTAGCTATGTTGTCGATCCACATAGTAGGGGGGGGACGTATCTAATCCGCGTCTAACGACTTGTGGTCGCCACACGAAATCCTTTCTGCCCCAACTCGCCTCACCTATTACATCATCCTGTACGTAACTTATTAATCTTACATTCCGAACTCAGGGTACATTAACTAGATACTACATTTTTTTAAAATATGGGTTTCGATTGCCAAGATACTTTTACTAAAACCACGTCGCATTCCATAACTCTATGAATTGTTGATCGTATCGACAGCATAGAAATCGCCGGCGCGATATAAAACAATCGCTAATTACAGTTTTTCTACATTGAAACTAGCCCGGACACGCTCGACTTTCTCCGTTAAGACCAATATCCAATTATCTAGCCACTGATGACTCGGTAATTATTTTGAAAACCGAAGTGAAATGCCTATTTTAAATATAAACATACATATATACAGTGTTTTCTGAAAATTTTACTGAAATAAAATATTAAACATAAAGTAAGGCTTATTTTTTAATTATCTATAATTTCGACATATTAACAGCATTATTAACATGTATAATAATGTATAATTTGTATTTAAGTAATACGTTTTCATGTAAAATTTTAAATATAATTTAAGTAATAGTTTGTCTAGTCTTTATATATATATTTTTCTTTATATATATATTAGAAGCATACCACCTAAATCAGTGCTCTGTAACCTTTTCTCATGTACGGCACACTAAGATCTTACATAAAATTTCGCGGCACACCGAAAACTAAATTCGAGAGTGGAGTGAAGTGCTACCGTCTCAAATACAAAACGTATTATGAATAATTGTAAAATTGATTTTTACCGCGTCATACTAGTAGCCGACCTCCTGGTCCCCACACCAGTGTGCCACGGCATACCCGTTGCGGAGCACTGCCATGAACTACAGTTTTCGTTCGAGTCTCATCTCCATCCAAAGGCATATGCGGCAAAATACACAAGGTACTCAGTGTTTGGCACTAAACGATGTAACATTACTCCTGAGGATGCCCCGTGGGTGAAACACGTGTTGAGTGATTTAACGGTGGTAGTTGTGTAATTTGCATTGTTTGCCGCACGCGCATTTATTAGCTGGATGGCGGGCGGTGCACTTTATTGCACGACTATTGCTACATAGCGAAAGTAGCTATATATTAGTCCCTTTCTTACATAGTAACCGCTTGTTACAACAGGAAAACATATATAATATAAGATATCCCTTACATTGAAATATACAGTATTAACTGTTAGGGTTTGTGAAAACCTTTAAGGGTAACTTCTTTTTCTTTTAAGCTATAGGCGGCTACTTAAAAGAATAGACTTCCCCCAAAGATCACCATGAAGACCAGTTTAACGCTGCCCGCATCCAGGGATTCTACGCGACCTTGACCAAGTCGTAGATCCAACCAGAGTATTTACTAACTCGTGGTCGCCACTCGAGAATTTTTTAAATTGTTTTAATTGTAAGAAAAATTGGATATTATCGCTGCTTTTTTCTTAACTAAAAGTATTATTTAAAAAGATATCAATACATTCAAGTGTTTTTGGTTGATCGAAATATGTGGACTCATTTACATGATTGATATTAAAATTTAAACATGAAAAAAATTGTTAAATTTCATTCAAGAGAGCAACTGTTGAGTTTCTGGTCGGCTCTTCTCAACATAGCAGCGTTCCGAACCTTACAAAGTTAATATTAAAATTTAAACATGAAAAAAAATGTTAAATTTCATTCAAGAGAGCAACTATTGAGTTTCTGGTCGGCTCTTCTCAACATATCTACGTTCCGTAGATGTGGTAGTGGTAGATTACTATTTATAATGTTAAAATAATTGACGACATAAAAACGCTAGTAAATACATACTTAATAAAGATATTTTGAATCTTCACACTAAATTAAATAAAAGAGTTATTTATTACCCGACTTAAAAGGAATAAATAAAAGTCGAGAGAAAATTCAAAGCGAATACGGAGATCAAACTTTTGGCAGAAGTTCGAAGGCTATACTGCAAATGCCATGTATGCGGATAAAATTAATATAAATGACTGATAGTTAAAAATAAAACATAATTATGCAGTGCTTTCCTGGTAAAGCGATAAAGACAGACTCTTATAAACTGAATGATAGATGAATTCACAGAGGAGTGAGGTACACGCTAAGCAAGCGGCTCTCAGACGCCACTGGACCTAATATCTCTTGAAGCGTAACGCCGTGAACTCATTACAGTGCTAATGCATCTGTCGTTGTTACATTATAAAACCGTTAAATTATATTTGGAAACATGGCTCAGTCATTAACATCCTCAACCTGTTACCTTCCTCTGTTTATCCGATATCCTGGTATTTCGATGTAAATCACTCCAGCCAAACTGATCTAAATTGAATACTAATGAAAAAATCGAATAGTCTTGGGTGAAAGCCTTCGAAAAGTCAAACCAATATTCCCAAAATTTCTCCATAATACTCGTTCCTAAATATTGATTCAATCGAGAAAAACCTGGGTGAATATTGTGAGAATCCAATCATAACTTACATCTTTAATAGCAACAATAGACAAAGTTGATATAAAGTTAGATTAAATGGCATTGAAAAGCAATATTGGAAATACAAACTAAAACTCACAAATGATTACTTTGAAGTCATCAATTTTTTTAAGACATCACATCAGAACGGAACTTGTTATGTTTGACTAGCATTTTTTAAGGCAATCACCTTTTTTATCCTTTATAGGCGAAGCATCCGACCTATTCGGTTTACGAGGCTAAATGCTTGCCTAGAAGAAACCTATTCACTCTTGTCTTGAAGACTCCTAAGTCATATTTACATAATTGTCCGGAAACAATAAGTCCGGTAGATTACTCCACACCTTTTCTGTTCGCACTATAAAAGTATTAGCAAAACGCTTAGTGCGGGTAGAAGGAATTTCTGTGTTTGGCACTATTCGGTGTAACATGGCTCCTGAAAATGCCCCGTGGAGGGGTGAAACAAGTGTTGAGTGATTTGACGGTGGCAGTTGTGTAGTTCGCATTGTTTGCGGCATGCGAATTTGTCAGCGGGCTGGCGGGCGGTGCACTTTGTTGCACGACTACCACTGCATGTGCGGAAGTGACTAAATATTGGTCCTTACTTAGAAGGAATTTCAACCGTGTACGGACGTCGCAATCCTTCTAGCTTTACCATGCGTAATAGCGATAAATCTATCCGCAGAGTAGGTGCAGAGCGCCTATGTTAATTACACGAGAAACCATATGACGTCCCTGCATTTTTATTAACACGCGCTTCCTATAAGATAACAATCTTATAATAAGATCATTTGATAATATTAGCAGACTTTCCTTTTCTTTTGCCTCCTTTAAATTCTGTAAAATCGCCTATTTCTGCCTCCAAGTTAGATTTATTTTACACATTCAATATAGGCCATTTATATTTGGAATAATTCAAGCGACAAACAAAAAAGTAAAAGACGATAGGTGGTCATAAGTAACTACAAATCGTATACCTTTTTACAAAAGATGTAAAAGTATACCGGCCAATATAAGAAGGGGGGGGAGACATCATGACTGTTGCGTGAAATTCATTGAAAATGTCTCTTTTTATTAATTCTAGTTTAAGTGTTTTTGTATAATATTATTTTTTCGCTATTTAATACGAATCTTTCTTCTCCCAGCTGCGAGTCACGACAGCATTCTATAATTATTTTCAATTTTTCTTATGGGTAAATACAGCTAAAATATGTGCATATTAACAATATAATTCGGAATTTTATTCAACTATACATTAATTGGTACATTATCATATTTCAAGCCGCTGTCCAAGTGCTACAGACTGTTAATTGTCTTGAGGTTTAGGACAATGTGCCGGGCCGACTCATCAAAAGATTCTGCTGTAGATTTTTTCTTGACATTAACAAGGTCAGTCGCAGGGGACTCTGGAATGAGACGGAGGAGGACTTATGTCGCCACCCTTACAAAGGATTAAAGTAAATTTAAAGAATTAAACTTACACAACACGTGAATATATTGAATAAACATATTTACGTTCCATTCAAAGTGAATTGGTTACGTGCAAACTCATTCCAATTTTGTTTCGCTGTATATCACAAGTAGTTAATTGCAAACATCTCTACAACTTTCTAATTTATTAAATTATTACGTTTACGTGTTGGACTAGTACGTCTGTATAATTGTTATATTTCATAGAGAAAAAAACTAGTTTATTTTATTATACTTCCATATTTAGTTACTATATTTATTTTGTTGTAAAAATAGTTACATTTATTTTAAAAAGGCTGAATGTGAAGCTCAATTGCTGTCAATTATTGCATGGTACACTTTATTATTAGATTGAGCAGAGATACCCCAGCAGTAGGGGACTGAAATTGTTATATTCCCGGGATAGTCTTATATATAATTACACTTTGTGCATTAATTACATAAGGTTGTCATTGCTTAAAAACACCTTAACGTGTAGTAATACTAAAGTGTACGAGTTTGGAAGACTCCGCTCTGATGCCGAGATTGAAAAGATGATAGAAAAACGTAGCTTCTCCTCCGTTATGGGCGACAACCTGCGCCCATCATTCCCACAGTTCAAAAAAAGTGGTGCTGTCTAGAATAAACAGTAACAAGTCTCGGAATTACTATAAAGTAAATAAAAGAAAATAGTCTGTTAAGATTCCGAGGAAATAAAAAGTAAGTTAAGAAGCCTCTAGACGAGTTTCCCAATATGTGGACCAAGCCCCACAGTGGGAAAATTTGATTGATAAGGGGTCAATTCGAAAATAGACTTGATACAAGTTTAACCTTTCGCTTTAACATAAAAATTACGTATGTTAGATAGTGGTGCGTAAAAATCTTAGGAAAAGTTATAATGGGGCAAGGCACATAGCAAAAGTAACTGAATATGGTGCTGCTATTAAAATATAACATAAAATTGTGAATGTAAATATTGAAATATAATAATGAAAAATTCTTAATACTTTTCTGTAAAAACTGTGATCTGGGAATGTAGACGAGGGAAGGAAGTCGGAGCATGGAAGAAGATATATCAGTGAGGTGTTGGCGACTGTCTGGGTCATCTATAACCTCACATATTTATTTGTTTTTTATATTTTTTATATTGCCGGCTTGAGCCTTTACGCAGTTTGTTCATGTTCGTTTGTTCTGTCAGTCTATTGTTAAATATTATTTTACTGTTACCTAGTTTTGTTAAATTATAATTTAATCAGTCCACACGCCTACCAACAATAGGAAAAGTAGATGGTATCCACTTTAAAAGGATGGTACAAAATAAAATGTGGAGGAAGGAAGAGAAATGTGGAACAAAAATCATAAATATGAAACATTTAACCTAATCTGTAGCGTCTCTATCTCAAATATGACATATACCCTCCGTATATGAGGTCCCCAAAAAGAGTGATTATTAAAAAAAACCATCCTGCGATCACCCCCCACCAATCCTGATAAATACAGTATCTCCCATACATATTTTTAGGGAAGTCCTATGACTTGCAGAGGGTCGATGGTGATGTCGATCGACATATTATTTATGTTATAACACAAAAAATTATTATAAAATCAGTTACGTCTCCTTAAAACAGACCGTTATACGCTTTTCTTTTGTTATACAGTTAGTATTAAACAAAGAAATTCTTATTAAATATACACCAACTGAAACACCGTTGACCTCAACACCGACAAGGCAACTATTACGCGCTAGCTCAAGGACACGTATGCGAACAAAAATAACTTCCGTAGCGACATTGTGTACAAAAACGTGTTCGCGAATGTCATTACTGCCTCGTACGGCGGTCAAGACGCCGCGCGAATTGCAGAGGCCAAACCACCTGCTGCGTGTTAAGAGAAATGAACTTTGTGCAACTTGATTCCAATCAAGCATGCAATTCAAGATCGCAGACTATGAGTTCTAAAGTTTTATACATGTATGCAATTTTTTAAAATTGTATTGTGTACTTCAATTAAAATGTGTTACTTTTACCTTAATTCAATTAAAGAGATTCAGAGATGGTGCATACAATAACTAAATCGGAACTGAATAATTAAAATAATGAACTGAATCGGAAAAAAAGGTCAGATTCTGTTGGATAGAGAGTGACACCATCGCCTTCCTAGTAAGAGACAAATAATTCCGGCATGTATTTTTTTAATTTTGTTACAAAATTATAAACAAAAATTAAAACGTAAAGTCGAATGAAGTAAAGTGCAATGCTTGTAATTAAATTAGAAATAGGAAACAATAATTGTAAATTGTCAATAGTGATTTCAAAGATCGCGAAGCAAGGGAGGCAATGTGTGAAAGGATTTTGAATGAACGAAAAGAGAAAGATAATGTGAAGGTCGAAGATGACAGAAGAGTTTCAATAAAATATCATCGTAGTTTCACCCGATGCCCGCTACAAGGTGCAGGCTTCCCCCAAAGATATCTATAGAGGATAAATTATCACCACGCTTG
This sequence comes from Battus philenor, assembly GCF_028537555.1. Classification (NCBI taxonomy): domain Eukaryota; kingdom Metazoa; phylum Arthropoda; class Insecta; order Lepidoptera; family Papilionidae; genus Battus; species Battus philenor. Next base: position 13,384,640 of record NW_027181673.1, on the reverse strand, counting down.
GCCATCGCAGTGTGGAGTTATGATTCGCAGAAGACGCTACCGCCCATCATCTTGATACTTCTTTGTGAGCAATCATTTATAATTAATGCACAAAATGTGAATTATATGTAACATATGATTTACGATCGCAAGTCTCTGTACTACTACTACCACTGCTATAAAATATGTGTTAGAAAAATTATTACGCAATAATAGTAATAAGATAGGGATGAACTTGAAGTCCACAAAAACGGAGGCAAAATAAAAAAAAACAATAGATTTCATATCACTGCAAGGCATAGGTTTCCTCCAAAAATCGCCGCGATGACTCCTGAAACTTGTTTAAAGTGGCAGTTGTCTGGGCGCATCGTTAGTGCAATGAACAGCCATTGTGGCAGGAAGTTTCTCAAGTGGCAGCCAAAGGCCGATAGACCCGGCATAGGTTACGGTTACATATTCAAGGTCGGGTGAAGTCATTGGAGGATCAAGGCAAATGATACCACTGCCATTAAACACTACTAAACCGTCCCAAAAATGCATCTAAACGTAACATTAAGTTTCGTAACCCTAATTTATCATCATGGTAGTATAAAAACACTTAAAACTATTCAACCGCGCGCGACACGTGACCATTATCGTTTCTAAAATAGTGAGCTAGAATCGAAATATAAAGTTATTTTCGCCTAATCTTTTACGACCACTGTTCGACGAGTTCATTGACCTCGGTGTTATTCATAAACAAGAAACATACGAAACAAAAATCGGTGTCAAACTTTGACTTTCTGATAAAATAACGTAAAATATATAAACGACCTAATTTCTGAATTCTTTGTTCAATACCTAGTGACGATAGCATTAAAATGCTGTTAATATTTTCATATTTCCTCTTTTGAAGCAGTAGTCAGACTATAAATAACAAAAACGTGTATTTTGAACCCACAACCTTCGGCGTTTTCAGTGCTACCGAAACAGCTGTACCGCGCCTTAACCGTTTGACTGCTATTGCGACGTAATTACTACTGCATTTGATTGTACTACCAGCCAGTAGGGCTGTTGGCATTCTAACAAAAAAAAAATAACTTAATGTAACATATTTCAGAGTGATCACTTTATACCGGGTGATTGGAAGTTAGTGTAAAAGTTTTAACGTTGAAAAATGACCATAACATTCACTCCTTAAAATCTTTTACATTTATAACCAATCAACCTGTATATAAATACCAGTGACTTATAGACAAAGAATAAAAAACGGTAACCAGCCATGCTGTCCGACCGCGTGCCTGTTGTAATTAACAATACTTATACGAGTGCATTACTTGCTCCCTTGTTGAGAATATAAATTACGTATTCCCTTGCTCGCCTTGTCGATATAAGATCAGGACTTTACTTATTACATTCTTTGCATTTTGCAGTCGTAAAACGAGTTAATGTTAATCATTCCATGTTTAACTCAGGGCTAAATGAGATGCAACTCTCGCTTATTCGATATGGACATTCCGGTTTTTGTGTTAGCTTAATATGGAAAACGACTTTATGACACCTTTTTATAACAAATGAAACTGATATTTATAGTTGTATTTGCGCAGGTAGATCTTAAAAACAGTTTCCTTTGTTAATTAATTAGTCATTCAATGAAGCCGCATCCATAATTCCTTAGCATCATATATCTAAGCAATTACGCATCCAATTATCTAATATGAGTGTACATTTATTCATATCAGCCAATATACGCCCACTGTAAGGCATATGCCTTCCCTTAAGATCGCTACCATTACGTCCTGGGGGGGGGAGCTAGTCATACTGCATCAGCCCCAACTACCATCAGTTGCACGAGCAATGTGCCCCGCCTACTGTCATCAAACAAGTAATTCTTCGAGACACTTCGGTTACATTGTCCTAGATACTTGGTGTTTTATTTTGAAATTAGAACGCGTTCGACACTATCTTCGATAGAATCGGCAAGATACATTGAGGAGGCATGTCGGACAGCCGTTGCAGCCCCTGTGGTACCTACCATAGCCAAGATTGGTGGCGGAAGTCTAAAATATACTTTTTGGTGTTTTATTCTTTTTTTAAAATTGTAATGTCTGTCATATTTATTGTCATATCAATTTACTTTAAGTGAATTACATAACATTATTCCTTCTGCTTTGAGGCCTTCTTATAAGATCCAACTTACGTAACCACGTCTCAACAAGTCATGTTGATGAGATATATCATCTAGCTGTTCCGACCGACTTACCACACTAGTTGTTGATCTATGGCATTGTTATAGAAAAAATAAAATTAAGTTACATATTTCAGACAGAACCTTTATAAAAAATTATTAAAAAAAAGTGTAAATCAAAACCTATATGTCAAATGCCAATGCAGATTTTAAGAATAAAAAAAAAAACATTCTTAATTCAAATATAATAAACCTTGTTAGTGTAAACTTATAGACATATGTATTTATAGACACGATGATTCATTCCCTGATCAGTCATTGGACCAACGAGCACGGCCGTGACCTTCGGAGGCGCGTAGACTCTTAAAGACCTGTCTAGCCAGCCCTTTGCTTATCGGAGTCATATAACATTCATTACAAACTGACACATAACTCGTATTTACGAACTATGAACATATGTATTTCTCGTATTACGGATGTTAATTTATATAAATCGTTTTAAACACAACTTGTTGTGTGTAAATAAAACTCTACTTCCTAAAAATTGATAAATAAATAATTATCTATATATACAAAAATGTCCTGTCAGTGTTATGTTTCCATATTCCTCTAAACCGGCTGGACCGATTTTAATCAAATTTCATATGTATATATTCAGAAGATCAGTGTATCAGTCGTAAACTATTGCTAAACTAAGTGGTTTGAACACTTGTTTTGATAATAGTGGCCCAAAAAAATTATGTTCTTTTTTTTCGACAAAATTTTTCATGTTTATTTTTATTGAATTTGACATTAAAAATAAAATACTCTAAATTTTCACAATTCTACTATCAACACTAATATTAGTTCTTCAATAATTATCTACTCTCGGCAGTTGATAATTGAACGCTTACTACATACACAGTACAGCGTTAAGGCATTAATATTGATTTAATAAAAGAAATGTTTAATGCTTTTTTATTTTTATATCCATCTTATTTCTATTTATGTTATCTTGAACCTATATTTTCTAGTTTTAAATAAAAAAAATAAAAGATATATTATTATACAAATCTTATCACAACCTTTTAGAATTTTTAATTGATTGAAATGTGTATATAACTTGGTTTGTTGTCAAACCAAGTTATATACACATTTCAATCAAACGTTGTTAAATTTCATTTGAAAAGAGCATCTGTTGAGTTTATACTGGCTCTTAGTAGATCAGCATACTAAGCCCGTGTTAGGTTGCTAACAGACCAACTCTGCTGATATTTTTATAATATCAAAAATAATTATTAATACGTACTAGAAGAAACATATTTAAAATTAGTTTTTTAATAATTTACAAGCCGAGTCTGCATTTTCGCTCCAATGGCATTTACTCTTTTACTAATCCTATTTATTATTAATTGCATTTTTTTGTACCTACAATTAATTATGTTTACTAACTTCATTTAAATTTTAACCACCTCCTATATTTATTTTTACACACACTCAACTCCAACAGTGTAAATATAAACCCAATTAGCTTTCTTGTGTTATCTACTTTCTACTATATTGTATTATATTTATTAAATTTATTATACCGTAATAAGTATCACACCTTATTTATTAAAGTATATATGCTATATCTATGTATGTTTGTGTATATGTACATTTTCACACATTTATACTGCCCATTTTACTTTTCTGTTTATTATTAAGAAACTATTTATATATATAACTATCAGATAAAAAAGTGTATATACATTATACCAAACTAGTTATGCTGTATATAGTAAACAGTTTAAGCAAAAACTTTAAATGAATAACCGTTACAATGAAAAACCAGGTAATTGATAAGATATCAGTAAGCATTATATAACTATACCTAATATTCAAGAGTGTATCAAAATTCAATTTAAAAGAAAAAAAAACTAGGTGGTACAGCTAATACAATTCAGTAATGACTCATGAGCCAGACAGATTATTAACAAAGGTTATTGTGTAATGCATGTAAAAAAACATGGCAGCCTTCCAACTTTTTCTATTAAAAAAAAGTATCAAAACTACTGAGTTTTGTCGTAAAAACCTAAAATTTACTCTATCCTACAATTTATTCTCTATAGTTCACACAAGGATATTGTTAAAAAAATATTTTAAACTATATAAACTTTAAAGAGTAATCTTGAAAACCTTCAAAATCATAACATATATGTAGTAGGTAAAAAATATATTCAAATGTAACAAATACATCATAAATTTAGAATCAATGTTTAAATAAATATGTTTCAAACATTATTTTCTGGTAGGCAAATTAAAAAGTAATAATTGTTTTAAAACTTTTGTTTGTGTAATATATCTAAACAAAGTATATTTCATTTTGATTTATTTATTACAGTAAAAATACCTGCCGAAGAGCTGGGTTATCTTGTGGATAAAGTCTAACTTACAATTTCAAGCCAAAGTTCAAGTCGAGACATTTTTTTTAAATCATGTCACATTATATTTGCTCACAAAAGATAAGATAGAACATATAAAAAGGAACTAGTCTATCTATGAATTAAATGAACTGAAGGAGAAGTAACAACTCCCAATCCACTCCAAGCGTGATGGTGGGTTTTTATCAGGATTCCGACTCTAAACTTGACTTTTACAAAAGTTGTAAATAATTAAGTAAAGGAATTCTAAGATATGCTTATCTTCACAACTCTCTTCATGCTTGAGAAATTACTTTAGTGTGAGCATCATCTCAAATTTTGACTGCACTAAATATTTTCAAATTATTGTATATGCCAACCTTGTTTTAAGTTTGATTCTATAAATTAAGAAAATGTGCAGGGTTTTGAACAAAATAAATGTTAAAGCAGTACTTGTTTTAACATTTTAGTTACAGATTATTTAATATAACATAGTATGATACTACCACATTATAATAAAAATGTTGACTTAGATAATGAAGGTAAAATTGATAGTTATAAAAAACTAATTAGCACAGAATATATTTCAAAAGCTATAAATAATTGATTGTTTTGTTAATGTGAAAATGTCAAAGCTAAAATATTAACATATCTAAATGTCAATAAATTTGAAATGGGCACATGAATATCCAAAGGCTTTGTTTTATCATATTATAATTATCATCCTCCATTTTATACACTTGTTTTAAATTAATACAGTTAGTTTTATGTGATATGTAATGTAGATATGGAGATATTTCTTGACATGGTATATTTTATTTTATGGCTAAGAAATTATAGAGACAGCAACAATGTTACTAAAACATAAATTTACAAAAGGAACTGCTTTTATAACCTCCTTGTGTAGTTTATCATTCTACTTAAACATTATCCATCTAAGTGGCCAAAACACAACCCGGAATTTTTCCCATTATAAGCTTTTTTGCATAATATCCAAGAATATATTTTTTATTTATTGTTATAAGCATAACATGACAAGTTTTTTGTAAATTCATATCTTAATATCTGTAATTTTTGTTACTCGATTATTGCTGCGTTCTGACTATCTAAAATATAAATAGGATAATAATAGGAAACAATGTAAAAAATTTTAAAATGCAATTTTTAGGAATACAAAGACGCATTAAAATATTATAACGCAGATATTTTATCTCTAATATACTAAAGTTGTTGTTAATTTATAAAAAAATACTTTAATCGATATCAATAAGACGATATAATAAAATACTTGGAAGTGCCATTCCATTTCGTTTGCAATTATTGGACCTTGCAAAGTGCACTATTGCCGATTAGTCATCAAACGTCATTCAAATGTACAATCAGACATTGATTAGAACAACATTAATAAAAACCAAAATTTAGACTTTACGGAATAATTTATTCATGGTGTATCACTTAATGCGCCTAAAAGACGAATAATAAATAGAACAAAAAATATTCCAAATGACTGGCAGATGCGGAAAATGGCGTTACAAGTTTAGTTTGACAAACACATTTACATTCATATAGGAATAACCGTTTACCAAAATATTTACTTAAGAGATTTGATAGATGGCTGCCAATTGTTCTAAACAATAATTAATTGGAATTTATTAAAAATAAACTTACCTTTCTAAATAATATTGACAGGAACACACAGCACTAGAAAAATCACTGTTATATCAATTGCAACAACATAGCAGTTTGAACTAGTGGTACAGGTAAAAAATATTTTGCTCGGCAAGGTTGGCGCTTCTACAAGATAACCACTTTCTTATTTTTGTCGATGGATTTATAACTCGATACTTAATCAGATTCGTACATATTTGATGATGTTAAGTGCTGTTTACCTTTACGTTTTTTACAGTTTTATCTTTATCGCTAAGCTGAAATAAAAATTATTTTTTTTTTCGAATCGTGCCAGTAAAGAGCAAGGAAGGATGGGCGGAGTTTAACCAGCATATATCTATTACTGTTTAATTATCCATTTTGATGGCAGTGGTGGCTCCTGACTTGGTTGACAATTTGAGACTCCGACTTACCCTCGACTACTTATACTTAAAACAATTGCCAAAAGACCATTTTATCAATTTTGCTATGACTGTTTAATAAAACGTTTGTTTATAGTAAAAAGTTTCGAATCAAGTAAAATAATACTTTGGGTTTTGACATTATCCGTTTTATTAATTGTATGAAAGGCATGCAATAACAGTTATTATTTTTAATTATTATAAAACGTCATTTTGGCTATGAAAAACCAAAAAAATATTTACTTTGGGTACTGGATCGTTTTTCTTGCAGCATGTAACTCTAATTTGAATTTAAAATGAGAATTTAATACTAGTTTAAATGAGGGGTCGATTAAATTCATTAGTTGCATTAATGAAAGGAAAAGATAAAGTTATGAATAAAATGTCATATACGTATTAGAATACAATACAATACAGCAATACGAAGCGTTCTTAAATGAACGTTACAGTCCTATTTCGGTGATATGTCTTTCGGCCAAACTCCGATGGTATAATGTCAAGGTACCCTATAATCTATGGTATTCTTCAAATAAAACTTGTAAGTTCAATTGTTTCAACTGTCAAGTTCCGCTACAGTACTGTAATTGTAGATTGTGTAGATAGGATTTTAGACATTTACTCATTAACACAAGTTGTAAGCGCTTACGTGAGATTTTCATCTGATTTCAGCCACCGCACAACTGATGTGCTGTAATTTGTGATAAAGTAAATACAAACATTGTAATGCATGAACAAATCTAACCATTTTTCTAAATACTATTGTGTTTGTTTAGAGCTTAAAATGACTAAGTCTCGCAATGTCTAATTTTGGTGTGGGGGTATATTTCTTGTCAGTTATTTGGTTCATCAGTCTAATGTTGTGTTGGGTATCTGTAAAAACGGGACATTTTATAGGAAAGGTGTCTGTTATAATTTCGTCCGCTCTGACAATAGTTTTAATTTTGTTGCCAAAAGAGGAACCCGGGAGTTCGCCGACTGCTGAATTTTATGACAAAACAATTGTTCCTCGTTACGTGATTCTTTCTTTGTTACTAATAAGCGTTGTTATTGGTGCTGTATTTTTGTTTATCGATACCTGCCTGACTCCTGTGGAAACTTATAAAGTCAAAAGTTTCGCTCTTAGGAATTAGTTTTTTATTTGGTAAGTTCAATTTGTATATTGTTGCGCGTTCCTGTAGCAAACTATTAGACCAGATAGATGTGGTCCTTTATAAGCTATGAAGTTTCTAACCTTAATAAATTAAAAAAAAATCTAAAACATAGTCACTGTATGTTTTTTGATACTGATATTTGATAATTTCTCAATATTTCTTATACATACATACATACATATATATATGTATATATATATATATATATATATATATATATATATATATATATATATATATATATATATTAATTCCTTATTCCGAAAAAAACTGATGAAGTTGTTCTCAAGTTGAATACAGTGCAAAAGTTTCCCAAAGGAAGCATTGATTAGTTTTAACATATATGGATATAAGATTCAATTTCAACTTATAGATAAAAGACCATGATAAATGTTTTTTTATTGATATTGATATCGAGTAAAACTTGCACTATAAATCTTCATTTCCTGGGACTGTTTAGTTACTAAAATAAAGTGGCCAGTATTAACTACATGTTAAGGACAATAATTAAGGAATTTGGTTTTGTTTTTTATATACAACATATCACACTGAATGCCATAGACAAATTATTGGAAAAACTTTTAAACTTTACATTTTTTATTTACTTTCATAGAATTTAAGTAAATCTTTTGTTTACTGTTCTAAATCCCTTATGCCTGAAACCTTCTAGATATATGTCTAAATGGTGCTCAAATGTTGCACCAAAGGACAATATGTAGTTATACTTGTAACAAGTTTGCTAGTACCATAGGTACACAGCACTGGTCTTAAGAAACTATACAGCAAGGGTGGCCAAGCACTTTGATAGTGCGAGACATTTTTTGAAATTTGAAATCTTTTGCGAGATGCAATTGAATATGCATTTAAAATGCATAAAAGAACATTATTTTCAAAATTCATATTTATGGAATATAGTGAGGAGGTTTTTTCTTTGAAAAATACAGTTTTCTCATTGTCATTATAGTTTTATTGGGTTTCAGATGGAATTGCACCCTATGTACTGGTTGCAAACTATACACTAAGTATCCTTATACTTTGTAAGGGCTTTGGTCACCATCAATACAAGCCTAATTTTCTCGGTATCCTTGAGTGGTTATTATGTTATATATTTCACTTTATTAGAAGACCTCCTAAAGTTGAGTTCCTAGAGGTCTACTCTCCACAGAGTGACTGCATGTATGGCTTTCAGAGACAAAACATTAATTTTTTTTAACATTAATCTAACTGGAAACACTGACTCATTTCAAATTTTAAGTCCATATCTAAAAACATCTTAATGAATTTGGCTGCTAAACTTTAACACACTAAACTGCTTATTCAGTGGTTCTTTTATAAATATCATTATTTTCATCATATCATTTATATTGATCACTTGTGAGTCATGAGAAGCATGCAAGAAGAATCAAATTAGATTCAACCTGGAATCAGATTACACTCCCCTTAATAGCATTTTTCAACTTATAATTATACAGTTCAAAAAATGCTCCGGTCTGTGAAGAGCCAATAACAAACTTAGTTGGGATTATGTTGTAACTTACAAATATCCTTAATATAGTAATTTAGATATCGCCAAAAATTAATTCTTTCTTTTATTCTTCTTGTTTATGATTGTACCAAGCATGAAGATGAGAAGTTAATAAGTCATATGTTAATATTCTATAATTATCTTCTCTGTCATGTGATGAAATAAAAGCTTGATAAAATCTATGCAGATACTTGATACTATAACTACATGTAATAAATTGACAGTGTTTAATGAGCATTTAAATAGTTATCTTTATCAAGGCTTCCCGAGATTTGTTATTGTGGTAGATTATATTATTTTATTTTCAGAAGCCTTTTACTGTTATGCTTTATAAAATTATATACATTTGCATGCTTTAATTTTAGTATTAGTCAAGTTTTTCTTAAAGTTGAAAGAATTTCACATTATGAATATGGGGCAAACACTTTTAAACTATATATGAATGCAAAAAGGCTATTACTTATGTTAGTACACAGTCAGACAGGGAAAAATTGGAAACAATAATTCATTTTAGTATGTAGTGATTCATATTTTGAAAACACTTTTTCTTATTTTTATTACATTATTTATTATTTCTGAAACCACTAAGTTTGGATGGGGTTTACCATAAATAAATTGCCTGAAAATGAGCTATACATTCACACCTTTAAAGCTTTTACACATATTTCCAATTGCCCTGTATAACATGAAACACACAGACAGTCAACATTATAATTCAATTTTATCTGTTATGTATGTACATATTCATGTTATTATTACATGAATTTCATAGGTTTCCATATTTTTATAAACTATTGTTTCATTTTCAAAAATGTGCCATAGCAATAATGTTGACTTTCCATAGAGCAAAATTTTATGTATTTTCATGAAGACAGAGTTACCTAACATCTCTACTTTTAAACCCGCTGTTATCCTTATAACAAAAACCTCACTAGGAGGTGATACTTCCTCATAGGATAGCTATGTTATTTGAATATGGTGTATTTCATAATATACTTGATATATTTTAAATGGTGTATATTTTTCCAGGGACAATGAATAATGCCATAAGCAAGGGGCTGCGCACCCCGATAAGGTGTCTAGCAAATTTGAGGAGAGCCAAGGAGATATCAACCTCCTTAGTTCACAATGAGACAATATTTGTTAAGAATAATGAAGAATTTGTAAATAAGGTATTTGTACAATCTTAATGCGTTGTTGTTAATTGCCTTCATAATAATGGGTTGGGGAGAAAGATATCTATTATTTTTCTGTAAAATTCAAGATTTAATTTAACATGTTTTGGATTGTCCGATTTGGGTTAAATATGCAATATGTTCTATTATTTGATACCATTTTAAAAATAGCTTCATAATGGCTCTTTCATTGAGGTCTTGATCCTTATTGGCGAACAACTGGTAAACTATTTTCGAAATCTACTTTTGATCCCAATTTTTAACTCAAGAAGTTTTTTATTAGTGGGACTAGAAAGTAATGTCGTTTCTACACATGTTCAGGATTGATTGTCATTTGATAGCTCATTACTTACTTGGAAGACGTGTACTAGATGGCAAAAGGTTGCTGATAACGTAAGTAAATATATTAGAAATAGAAATAAAAATTTGTTAAAAATATTGTCGCGTGAATTTAACTTACGAAAGCGACATTACTTTCCGGACCCCTCAATACATTGCATTTTCGCCATTACTTAAGGAAATCTGTAAAGTTTACCGAATGTTTTTTTAGTTGACATATATTATTTATACTCCTAACTCGTAACTAAACGGACCCAAACATAAAGCAGCATTTTCTTTTTGTTTAATGGAATCAGGCGTTACCTTGCGGAAGTCCATCCTAAGTAAGAAAAGGACCAATATTTAGCCACTTCCACACACACACACACACACACACACACACACTAGAACGTATTATCCACAGCAGGATCGAAGCAGCAGTTGAACCCCACCTAGCTAACTCACAGTATGGGTTCAGAAAAGGCCGGTCTACGCTAGACGCTATAGAGCAAGTAGTCAATATAGCAAAACTAGCAGTGTCTGGGAAAAGATGGAAGAGAGGCTCGATAAAATACTGCCTGGTTGCCACCTTGGACATTAAAAACGCCTTTAACTCAGCAAAATGGGAGGTTATCATGGGGGCACTTAGCTCACTGAATGTACCTCTATACCTACGTAAAATAGTCGCTAGTTACTTCTCTGATAGGGTCCTCATATACACTACGGAAATCGGGACGGAGGAGTACAAAGTCACTGGAGGCGTCCCACAGGGGTCAGTACTAGGGCCACTTTTGTGGAACGCTATGTACGATGGACTCCTAAAGAAACATCTACCCAGCGAAACTAAACTCGTCGCATTCGCTGATGATCTAGCAGTCGTTATAGTAGCGAAACACGTGGAGGAAGTGAAGTGGGCATTTGAAAGATCCTTCCAAATAATCACCCTGTGGATGAGGTCAGTCGGACTAGAACTGGCTGAGCAGAAGACGGAAGCAGTGCTCATTACTGGCAGGAGAGTTGCGGAGACCATTACACTCAATGTCGGCAGCTGTGAAATCGCAACTCAACCAGCTATACGGTACCTTGGAGTAATGATCGACCATAGGCTAAACTTTAAAGATCAGGCTGAGAGAGCAGCAGCGAAAGCGTCTCTGGTGACAGCTAAACTCTGCCGACTCATGCCTAATGTCGGAGGTCCCAAGCAAAACAGAAGGAAGTTATTAGCGTCGGTGACTACGTCAGTGCTTATGTACGGAGTACCCATATGGTCCGACGCACTGAGCAAACAGGAGTCCCGACGGAAAATCGCCTCTGTTTATAGAGTCAGCACTCTACGGGTAGCTAGCGCCTTTCGTACAGTATCGGAGGATGCGGCATGCGTGATAGCAGGTATGGTTCCTGTTGCGCTTCTTGCAGACGAAAGAACTGATCTGTACCGTAGCAAAAAAAGCAAATCAGACCCAACTTCAGCTGAACTTAGAATTCGGGGAAGACTGAAAAGCTTGCAACAGTGGCAATCGTTCTGGGATAAGTCGACGAAAGGAAAATGGACGCGTAAGCTAATACCAAACCTAGAGCCATGGGTGAACCGGGATCATGGAGAGTTGAACTACTACCTGACTCAGATGCTATCCGGCCACGGCTGTTACCGAGCGTATCTCCATAGGTTCAAATACGAAGATTCCCCTGACTGTCCTAATTGTGTCGGAATGATTGAAGATGCAGAGCATGTCTTTTACGTCTGCCCCCGATTTAACGAAGCCAGGAGGTCTTGGGAAGAAGGCTCTGATAGCTACAATGCTATCCTCGCCTTCGGCCTGGGAACTTACGAGCGCGTACTGTACGACGGTGCTGAAGGAGTTGCGAAAAATAGAGCAGGAGCGGAGGAAGTTGGCCTGAACAGCCACTCTATCAGAGAAAGCTGCGGCTAAATCCCCCCCGCGAAGTAATGCCTAACGGCCATGCCGTGGGGACCAGGGATACCGAAGAGAGGATTGTTTTTAGTCGGTATTAATCTAGATCGAGTCCGACATACGGGGCACCAACATCAGGCCCTATGATACGTAAAAGTATTTTTAAACCTCTATAAAAAAAAACACACACACACACACACACACACAGAGAACAAACACAGAGTCTCTGTGTTTGGCACTAATCGGCGTAACATAACTCCTGAAGATGCCCCATGGAGGGGTGAAACACATGTTGAGTGATTTGACGGTGGCAGTTTTGTAGTTCGCATTGTTTGCTGCATGCGCATTTGTCAGCGGGCTGACGGGCGGTGCACTTTGTTGCACGACTATCACTGCATGTGCGGAAGTTGCTAAATATTGGTCCTTTTCTTACTTTTCTTTTTGTGTAATGTCATCTTAAAAACTAGCATAAATTTGTAATTGTTTGAAAGGTACTTTACGAGATATTGGTCACTAGCCATCTACCAAAAAAAATATGGTTTTCTTTTTATCCACCCTAATATATATGCCAGAGGTAGCCAAGCCGTGGCTCGCGAGGCACATACGGCTCTTTGAACGATTAATTTGGGCTCCGATTGATTGTCGTATAATTTCAATATATAAATTTATATAACTTATGTCTGCTACTGGAAAACTGGAAAATCGAAACAAATTACTTAAACACTTTACCATAAAAATTAATATTTGTTTTCTATCTGTTCCTGCAGACATTTTACTAAGTTATTGGCCCAATGCAATAGAAAAAAATTTGTAACATATTTCAAAATGACCACCTTTATAACACCTGAATGGAAATAGATGTAAAAGGTTATTGCTGACAAATAAGGCATACATTCATACCCTATTTCAAAGGGTATTACTTTATATAAAATAAAAATAGGTGTTGAAACTTTTACATCTATAATAAATCACCCTGAATACATATTTTTTTTACATGGTTATTTTATTTTATTCTGAAACAGGTGATGAACAATGATAAGCCAGTGATAGTAAATTTCCATGCGGACTGGTGCGAGCCGTGCAAGATCCTCACGCCCAAGCTTAAGGAGCTGATTGAGCCACTGGACAACTTGCATCTAGCCATTGTAGATGTTGAGGACAATGCTGACCTGGTGCACACATTCGAGGTAACATGCTATAATAAATTTATTGTGCAGTGGTCACCTAATAGACTGTGCCTTAAGGAAGTGGTACTCATATAATACATGTATTTATTTATTGATATAATTAAACAGTAACAAAGGCCATCCTGAAGTCGTAAAACTTACAAAATATGTACCAATTTGCATTGCTTACAAGTGAAAAACGGCTCATGCCATCTCTGTTCTAATAGCGAGGAAATTATAGGGTTTATTCGGTAATAAAATCATTTTTTACACTTCCAATACTGCAGTCATACATTATTATAGCCTAAAAACTTAGCGTTTGATTTGAAAATTATTGAATATTACTAAAGAGAATTAGTTATTATGAAAAAAGGGGTGTTAATATCTCTTTTTCTTGCAAAAGTTTATAGAATACTGGATGGTACATATTATATATGTACCATCCAGTATTCTATAAACTTGTTGTCTACATGGATCAGTTTGTTGATGCCATAACTCTACAATGCATATAGTGTTGAGAATGTGTCATTATGTACAATATTGTTGTACAAAATACTTACCATTGATTAGTTATATCATGCCAAAAAAATTCTTTTGATGTCTTGATGTGGTGAAAATATTAGTTCATACCGATTCTTCTCTCTTTCAATTGTTGGTCATAATATTATCTTCAATTTTCCTCTTGATTGATTTTCTCTTATCAACAACACAATGATTTGATATATCAGCATAATGAGCCATTTCGTTGGGATAATATTGATTCTGGGTTTGGGGTATTAGAAGTAATATGTGTGTATTCCTCTCATTTGGTTTGAATTCTACATCCAGGCCCACCATGCATTATTAGTTGGGAATGTGTAACAGTTCCTGCCTTGCAATTGTCACGTCCTTGGGTTGGGGATAGGGAAAAGCCAACTAGCCAAAAATACGTCTTTTAATGTTCTAGAGTTCGGACAACGAAACTGGCAGCAATTCTGCCCACAGCAGCTCTTTACTGCTCTCACTATTATGAGTCTTCAAGCTTTTCACTTCTCTTCAGAATGTAGACTGATTTAAAATGCTACAGTGTCAGCTTTTATAGTCATTATCCATATTGAATCGAGTCTTCTAGCATGTAAAAATTTTAATATTTAAAAGTTTGAAATTAATGACATTGTCAATTTTTTTGCAAGCTAACTGTAGTATAAAACCTCTGCAGATGTTACAAAATTATAATTTAGATATCTCATCCTTATGATAAATATATACATATATATATATATATATATATATATATATATATATATTAACTTCTATTGTATATATATATACATAAAATAGAAGTTAGTATATTGACGTTTTTTGCCTTTGTGACAGTATTTTTCATCTGAAGTCTCCAATATATGTTGTTCATCTCTATCTGGTAAAAGACCAAATTTTTATAAATTCTTTCTTCTTTTAAGGTGAAAGCAGTACCCGCTGTGATAGCAGTGAAGAATGGCCTCATTGTAGATAAATTTATTGGCCTAGTAGATGCTGATATGATAACCAATCTTATAGAAAAGATGGCCGGTAAGAAGAAAACTTAGACTCGGTTAGCATAATTTTTAAAAATCAATGTGGCTACCAGTATATCAAGCATGTTTTAGTTATCACAATGAAATTATTTGTTTTATATTTAAAGTACTATATTGTTATGTTGAAACTTTGAAGCTTTTAGGTATTTTATGATGTTGAAAATGAAGAGAGGTATTAGGCTAGAAAAGTCCATGTTTGGGTAGACGGTAACAGGTTATATCCTTAAAGACTGAGTGGAAGTCATAACAATTGTCCAAAATTATAGCTTTTTTCTGTTAATAAATTTCATATATAATTACTTATGATATTAAATATTTAAAGTTCCTTTCAATGCTTGCTATATAACATGTTTATATTTAAACATAAATTACTTTAAGATTCTTAACAGAAGCGCTTGCCAAATATTACATTGTTTTCAAATTGAAATGTAATTATCTATTAAGCGATAAGAATGTTTTACCATCATTACAAAATTGCTTTTTAAATTAACTTTGTTTTAAACAAGCTTATTGTGGGACACAACGACAGACAACCATGTTAAAGTCTTCAGAAGGTACTTGATACAAGCCACTTCCAACTAATCCTGTTGAAAATCTATTGGACGGGCTTATATCTAGTTGTGAAACTTCTATGGTTGAAATGATGGTTAACTGAATTTCTATATACACGACATGTAAATATCTTTTAAGTGATTTTCGTATGTTACTGATCTTCGAATATTGACTCAGACCGGCAGCATTAGTGTTTATATTGTAGTGTTGTTACAATTAAAACTACTTGTGTTTACATAATTGCATAAATAGAATGCAGATTGTAGATCATTAAAATTCAAATTTCATATGGCTCTCAATATAAATATTGGTTAAGAAACATTTAATACTTTTTATTTTGTGTAAAATTAGAACAAAGTGCCCATGGTAAAACCTGGTCCTATGGTCTATGTGTATAACAATAATTTAATTTACCCAGTTAAATAAATAAAAAAATATTTTAGTTAAATCATATATAATAGAGGGTCGACCACAACCCTCTTGCCATATTTAAGAGGCGAAAATATTAGTGCTATGTAGTTAATTAAAATAGACAGAGATAGTCCTTGAGAAGAATTCATATACTATATGATATACCGGCATTTGATTTGGCTCATCGGATTTATAAATCTTAAAAATAGATTTATATACTAAACTTAATAACTATGATGATAACATACATAGCAAGGTATTAGCACTATTACCGACGCTCTACCTAGCCAGCATATGCCATTAGTCTCACTCTTTGGCCCCATGTGCCTAATCAAATGCCGCGTAAAATACCTCGCCACTTTGCTTATATTTTTTTTATAAATTATGTGTGTTCAGTTTTTGAAACAATGTTTCACTTTCATTGCAGTTACTGTAACTTTTTTTTTCTACCAACCTACCAAATTTTACCTAAGAAATTCATTAAAATGTTATGTTTTTAGTGTTTCTTATAATTTTATACCAAAATGCGAGTAATATATTAGAAATAGTTTTTACCGGATAATCATATAATATTGAGGCTTTCTCTATTATTACTGGTAACTGCTAGATGACGATCTTAAAGTTGAAAATGCATGAAGGGACAATTGGGTTTTTCCTTTTATTAACTACCAATTTAGTTTATAAAACAAGTTCGATTTTGAAGGTTGTGTCTCTTATATTACAAGCTGGTGCAAACATGAATTAATTATGAAATGAAATATGTAATATGAAAATAATTTACATTTTACTGTTGTGTGAAATGATTTATCATATGCCAAGGGAAAGAGATATTTATGGTTTCAAAATGGCTTGTTATATATTAATTTTGAATAAACATAAAGTTGTATATATGTATTTTTTAATTTAAAATGTTTTCTGTATTGGTTTTTATAATTTAAAATGTTTCTTTTTCAAATTAATAGGCAATATTTTTTACATTGAATTATTTTCTGTGGACTATCTAATTATATATATTTTTTATGATTTGTTTTTTATTTTACTTACCGCACATCCTAACTTCTTGTAGTGTACAGTTTTTTGGAGGGAAACATGACAACTCACATACGCTTTTCTGGTCATATCAAAACTATTTTTTTCGGTTTGATTTAGACTTAATTTTAGTAGTTAGATTTAGTTAAGTTTTTTTTAAAAGCTGAGAGATATAAGTGTTAAATGTAAATATTATGTCATGAACTCGGACATATTTTATATTAGATTTTTGATTATTAGTAAATTTCTACAATTTATATGAGCATATAATTGTTTTTTATAAAATTTTATGGTCATATCACTAACTGATGCTTCATATTAATGCAATTTGTAAAAATTTCCAAAACTTACTATTATATGGCAACATAGTTCAATATGTATCAAAATTAGGTCGTATTTGTTATTCTAGTGCTATATAAGGTTATAATTTCTTTATATTTAAAATAATAATTAAAAAAGAAATTTATAAAATTTGTAGCGAATTTAGGTAAAATTTATATTCCCCTGCCATGTAATCGAGCTTTTTAGGTGCTTTTATCCCCGACATAGAACAATGTCAGAACTTAATTAAACTTAAATATTAATCTTTGAATCCATGCGTAGGGTATAGCAACAATTGTATATGATCAGAGCTTGAGTAGGTTAATATGTTTACGAGTAAATCATTCATATAATTATCATCGAAGATGAATATGGCATATTCGGATAAATATTTTCAAACTGTAATTTGCTTCGTATTCTACTAGGAATCGTTTTGTCTCACTCGCACAGGCATCTGTGTTTGTCTCTCATGGTATTAAAAATAATATACATATAATTAATTTCTGAATGATGCTATGAATAGGATGATTGCTTATAGGTTAAAACCTTTGAAGGTGGGAGTACATAGTTAATTTGTTAATAAAAAGCTTTAAGGTTATTACATCTATTTCCAATAATCCTGTAAAAAAATGATCGGTTTGTTCTGAAATAAGTTAAATTAGTTTATTTTTTTATTGCAACGCCACTGGCCAGTGAACTTCTGCAGGGACAGAGTAAATAAGGATTAATATGCTTTATTTATCAATTTCTAAAATTATTGAAATTTGGATGGGTTTACTATACATTAATAGACCGCAAATAAGCTATATATTAGGAGGACAAGAAAGTAATGTCATTTCTGTCGACATATTCTACAGAAAAATATTTATTTTCATCGCACTGGCATTGAAAATTTCTGTACTGGATGTCAAAAAGTTGTTGATAACGAAGGTGAATATATTGTTGATTAGAAATAAAAACTTATCAATAATGTAGTCGTGTGAATTTAACTTAAGAAAGCGACATTACTTTCCGTTTACCCAATATATTCCCCCTTTTTTAAACTTTTACACCTATAGTCAATCTCACCGTATAGTTCTATTTGTTCTACTTTAGTGCGGATTTTTCTAAGAATTTGTAAGATAAGATTTTTAATAATTTAAAACAATATTAGTCTTTAGAAAATAAATACGTTTATGTATCCAATTCATTGTCATTATAAATATTTTAATGTAGATAGTTTTATCAACGATTGTAGTCCATCCTTTATTATTGATTGGTGGTATTGCCATATTTAGAAAAAAGTTACCATTTAGTAGATTTTTGTCGGATTAAAGAATTATAAATTAAAAACTAGGCAATATTCGGGTCCATTTAAAGTTAGAATAAATGGTTTCGAAATTCAGAATAGAAATAAAAATGTAATGTAATTTATAACTTTGTTCATAGCTTGATCGAATTTGTTCCTTCTTTTCCTATCCAATATAAAGCAGTTTGATGTAAATTCTTATACAAAATTATAGTATGCAAATCGAGATATATATGTAAACACATATATGTGTATATATATATTTAAAAATGTCCCTTTTTTGAGCAAATAACGATTGATGTAGCTGTCATCACTTACTGGTACATTATATGTGTATGTGTGTACATATTATAACTCCATATTTCATTACATATTTATAAGTAATTGCATGTTTATCGTTTTACATAGAAGTGTTTTTCTATTAATGATTTTAGCATCGTTACGAAATGTTTGACATTTATTACAATAGTGTTCCTTGCCGAATATGAATACTTTTTATATCTGTGCAAACATTAGAAGTAATTTTAAAATATGGTTACATAAGTTTTAACAAAATATAATATAAAAAAGATATAATTTATTAAACCTTAAGGTTTGTGTTAGAAACTTCAAATTGCAATTCTAATGTATACAATAATATCTAACATTGTCCTGATAATATTTTAAAATGTAGTAAATTATAAATAATATGTGAACCACATTTATTACAGTTTTTTGTAATTAAACTAATACCTGTATTTAGTTAAGTTTTAAACGTCCAAATGAAGTTTTAAAATAAGTCTTATTCGTTTCATATATTGTACATCTGAAATGTAAAATGAAATAAAATTCATATATTTTCTTTGAACGATGTTTTACTCATGTGACAACCTACTTATTTTTTGGCTTTGACAAATGCTGTTTGTTTGAATGGACGGTTAGAAGACGGCTAAAAGATGCCAACTTGACTCCACAACTGCTTGCCAGAGGTCCTAGATTGACCACAGCTCACCTACAAGCTCGTCTTGGATTTGTTCCCGAACACATCGTTTGGACGGCTGAACAAAGGTGATCGCTCATGTTCACTGACGAGTGCAGTGCTTGACTCTACCGGCGTGCAGGCTAGAGATTTTCGCAATGTTATGCTGAAAAAATGTCCTATAGCTGTGGTTTGTGCATGATGTGGGCGGGCATTTCAGTAGAAGGAAAACCAACTCTTGTTTTCAGTCTTGATGGAGGCCGAGAATTGAAATGAATTGAATGTGACTGCAGACCAACATATAAAAGACGCTCTCCTTGGTCACGTCTTTAGGTATAAAGGCTTCATAGACGATGGTTTCCTTTTGATGCACGACAGTGCCCGCTGCCATATAGCACGAATCACTTTTTAATTTCTGAATGATGTTGGCAATACTGACCGTCTCTCAGCCCTGATCTCAATATTATTAAACAAATGTAGGACAAGTGAAAAGCAGGGCCTGAACCAAAAATCCAGCGCCAGCAGACATGGAAGAGATAGACACAGCGCTCGAAGAGGATTGGGAAGTTCTCACTCAAGATCTGGTAGTAAAAGTCAATATGGAACCGTCTTGGAACTGCTATTGAGGCCAGAGGGCGCAACAATTATTTATTTAATAAATTTTTCATAACTTTGTTTATTTTTCACTAATTTAATTTTTGTTACTTTGTGATTCGAATTAAATTAAGTTCAAAAATATTGCGCAGATTTTTACGATTGTGGTATTATTTTAGAGCTTATGAAAAAGCTTTCAAAATATACATATAGCTGTTATTATTTTTAATTAATATTATAAACCATTTATATATTTTGTAGAGGTGAGTCGATTCGGATGCACATGAGTATATTTGTTCATCACGATTGTGTGCGTTAAATAACTATGACCTTAAAATATAATGGCGTCATAGTTTTTTAAAACAAACACAGCATTGTAAACAATTGCTTACAGAACCTGTGTCTTATTTTTTGGATTATAATCTAAGGTCTTAAAGATATGTCTATCAAGTTCTCGGCGATGGATCTTGGGTATTGTAAATATCTCTATACAAATAGCGGTTTAGATCTGTTTTGTTGAATTTTTCGTAGTTGTTTTTAAAAATAAATTATTTTCTATTGAAGAAATATCGTTGAAAAATTTTAGAAGAACACGTTTCTTGCCCTGTTTTGTATGTTGGTTGATTATTCCAAATCGACTGTGGCCGGTGGTGGCTTACCTAGTTCATATATAAATTTATATTGTTCGTGTAGATCTACAGAAAAAATCTCAAATTTCGAGAAAATAACGAAATTAATTGTGTCAAATGACAAGACTAAACTAATTATTCTTTTGTCATATAAGCTTAAATAAAAATACACATTTAGATGAAATAAATAAAAACAAATGCCAGTTCAAGTACCACTTTATTCCAGGATAACTTGATATTCACATTGAGAACAGATGGATCTCGGGATCAGCGACATCTGACCCTATGATTAGTTTACTGATTATATATTTTGTCATGTCATACGAAAATCACCCGGAGATGTTAATTTTGTGCTATTATAATTTATAACAGAGAAACTCTGATAAGGCTGTTTCTAATTACAATTTTATTAAAACTCCAGATGATTTTCGACAGCCGTACGACGTATGAGAATTTTTAACACCATCGATAATATGTTCTATGTTTAGTGGGTTAAGTTAGAAATTTGTATGTATCGTTTTCAGACAGCTAATACTCGGTTACGTAATCCGACGCGCCGAGGCGCGCATAGAAAACACGTTCATTGTGGACGGATTGTGCCCTCCTACCGTACAAATTTCTACCCTCCTTACATAATTTTAAGGTTGAAAATAAGATATTACTCAAACAGTTTAATTCGAAGCATAAGAAGCAATCGAATAAAGCATAATCGAAATGTAATGAATCGATTTTAGAACATTGAGGTTATATATTTAATCTAGAAATTCGGAATTGATGTGTATAAGCTGTTATAACTGTTGTTTATTATTAATTCAACGCAGTGTTACCACAGTAACTATCTTTAATTTCATCGCACGTTTTCTTAAATTTGAACTGAAAATTAAACAAAACATTGAGATGGTAGTATAATTCATACATCTTGTCATGGTGGGGCGGTTTGTGATTAAAAAATCAATTTGATACAAGATTACAAAAATAACCCAATTCGAACGAAACATTGTATATACGCATCGAGTTAAGTACTGTGCAACTTAATTGTAATAAATAATTTAGAAAAAGTTTCACTATGGACTTAAATAAAGGTATATACTCAACAGGCACCAATAAGGAAATTGATTGTATGAAACGACCTAAAAAAAAATTTTTTTTGACAGCTGTCAAAAAAACGTACTTATAAACGAATGTACGGTAAATAATATTTTTAGTTTCATAGAACAACGGAAACCCTGTTTATTATTATTTATTAAGTGCAACACAAAATAAATATCATATTCATCTAAATTCAGATAAGAATTCAATCAACACAAAAAAAAAATGTTAAAATTTCGAAAATACACGTATAGGCGGGAATTTATACATGGTTTCTTTTACGAAAATTTTTTTTATTCTCTGATATAAAAGTATTGATGAGTATTTATTTTGAACATAAAAAATCTCAATTTAAGGCAGTGCAACAACGTTTAACATTCAATATTAAAACGCACCGACATTAATAACAGCATAGCTTCAAATGATCACATTCATTCACATTCATTTTTTTGCACGCAAAATATTTTTAGTTCGATTTTTGTACACTCAAACACCAAAGCAACGACATATAAAAGATATTTTAGGGTTCAAAATATCCAATTTAATTAATTCGCTTTATAACAAGTTTTAATTAACACATTCCATGCCATGAGGGGCGTATACGACTCCTGTTGCACTTTCCGTTCAGGCCATTTGCAGTTCCCATTGAAAAACGAAGGATTCTTAAACAAATTAATTGTAGGGCCGGATATAGATAACATCACATCACGCATGCGCGTACGTAATGCATATTAAAATTTATAACTTTTCACCGCTAATTATAGCTTTGCAGTATTGAAAAAGTGTGAAGCATGTCTTAAACGACTTTTTTAATTTTTAAAGTGTGGGTCATATGCGCCTCACGCGGCCTGAATGAAAAACCTTTAAAAATATTCGTGGCACGGAACGTATTAATATAATTAAAAATGTGTGACCATATAAAAAAGGTTAGGTTTTAAACAATATTTTAGTAAAAAAAAAAATTAAAAGCGAATGATAATTTTTGTAGTTGTGCGAAACTGTAATAATTAATTCCAAATTTAAAATGTCTTTTTTATGTTAAATAAATGTGTTTATGTACCATAACCATTCAGACTTTTCCATTCATTCGCGAAAATTCTAGAATTTTTTTTTTGCAAATTCGAAATGCGCCCATATAACGTGCGTATATGAATACATAATATACGTGTCATTATACAACAAATAACAATCAATATGTTAGCACACGATCGGTTTAACTTGCAACATTATCTCATATAGTTTAAATACATATTATTCTCCATTTTTTTAACATTTGAAATATACTTTCAAAGATAACGGATTATTTTAAATCCAAATAGCATTACTAGATTCATTTTTAATTAAAAAAAGTAACACGATCGTATGCAAATCTCTTTTATAACAAATACAAAATGATTTTTATAAATACGTAAAATACATACGGAAATTTTATTTGGTGTCGAAGAAAGACTATGTTTTTTTTTGGGAGCGACAGTTTCACTTAAATACGATTAAAAAAAATAACAAAAAAAAAATAAAGAAGTAGTTCTACTTAACCTAATCAGTGTGTACACATCTTTACATTATGTACATCGTCTATATACACTCTGCACTCGTATGTACAATAGCGTGAGTTGTTGCGTACTAAAATCTTTTTACATATAAATTAGTGCATTACATTTTAACATAAGAATTTTTTAAATATATCTGTACATCGGAATCGAATTCCGGTTCCGGCAAGAATTTCGCCTTTAATTTTGCTATAAAATCCTGATGCAGTCTTATCTTAAGACATATCACAAGGTTTACCACGTTTATAAATTCATTATGTCCGTGGAACCGAATACACTTGCGTCCGAAGTTGTATGTTTGTACGCGGACAAATTTGAATCTTATTGCGCTAGTGATAGAGTTCAAACTTCGTCGCCTAGATCCTGAACGCAGTTTTCAGCGATCGGCACGAACTTGTCGTCGATTTGCACGAGCAGTATCGTCTTGTCGACGTGGGACCGGAGCTTCGGGTCGCGGTGGTTGGGTGTCCATTTGTGCACCACCTGTGACATATATCATAATTTGATCAATAAGACGCACAAAAATCTACACCAGCGCCTTCCGACGACCTTAACAAAGTCGTGTATCCCAGTTGTAGGACATCCTAAGCTGTGCTTGTTGATTTGTGATCTCCACTCCAGAACCATAATCCACCCCCCCCCGGGAAATTGAAATTTCATAAAATCCGATCTTAGCTGACCTCTATTTGGAGAAAGGAATATTCCATGTAAATATGAAGACTACTCCTCATGTTTCAAAAGATATTGTGATGAGTCAGAAAAATTCTTTATAAAGGCCGCTTGCATATAAGTGTAAAAGCTGTAAAGGTCATCCACCATGTATAGCTCATTCTTCACCTGAAAGCTTTAAAGCTTTTATAGCTCGACCCAGCCTGTATAAAGTGCGAAATAATAATAACTACGACCTATAATAATACGACCGGCTAATAACTTCTGACAATACATAGACCACTGATTTTTGAAGGTCTACCACCACATTACATTGGCAGCAAATGAGCTATACATTATCGCCTTTATAGTTTTACACCCATAACCGATCACCCTGTATATCTGTGCGTACATAGTCATTTCTCGTAAAGCAATGTTATTAAATTGGATAGAAATATAAAAAAGTGACTTACAAGTCCATCCATCCCCGCCAGAGGTACCCAGCTACCCCAGAAATTTCTTCCTCCCCTCTCCCTCTGTGTCTCCGAGGGCCACTGCACATCAATTCTCCTCCCTAAATTGATGCAGTCGTATACCCCAAGCGGTTCCACAATCAACACCTTGCTTCCAACACTCACATTGATTTTCAACTCGCTTCTACCAGAGTCGGAGCGTTTAATTCTGGTCTTTATTACAATGTCCTTAGGCTTAGAGTCCTTTTTGGGCTCTTTCTTTAATATCGATTCCTTGTTTGAGAGGTCCGAGTAGTGGGTTTCCTTGAGAGGTATCGCTTCAGACTTCTCAATATAGCGGCCGGTCAGTTCCCTGTAGCTCTCCCGTTCGTGTCGTATTTCTTTACTGAGTTTGGAAAGATCTTTCGAAGTACCCTCGTTTAGGAAATATCTGGAAAGTTAAATACATCAAATTATAGAAGTATCTAAAAAAGTTACTCATCATGTGTATATAAAGAGACGAAAATATAAAGAATAATATATGACAAATGCATGAATTTTTATTTGCTTGGGATCTACATATATATACAAGAGTCTGGTATATATGTGCTTAGGATATACATATATTTGTATGTAACATATTTGCGAGTGCGTAACACATGCGTGTCCATGCGTGGGTCATGCTCGTGTGTGTGTTTGATGTGCGTGTGTGCGAAGGCCGCGCGTGCAGGGTGCGTGTGTCTACCTGGCGAGGTGGTCTTGCCTGGCGCTCCGGTTGCCGATGATCTTGCAGTCAGGCAGCGATAGGTCCATTCCGCTGGCCAGCTCCAGCTCCTCCAGCGACGACTCCGCGCTCGCGCCCTGACTGCTCGTCACCTGGATGCCAAAAATTACTTTTTATAATTTCTTTTGTATCGGACTAAACTGCTTCTCAAAAGGACATTTTCAGATACAAATGATATTTCGACTTCATTCCACCAATCCTAAATTAATGTTATACTAGATACTAGATCGCACGTTCAATTACCGAAGTATATTGCATGTTCACAAACAATTAACGTAAACATAGTTAAGAAATCCAAACCTACATTTAGCTTGCTTTACAGATATATTAATATATCTACTCTTATATTCTCTCTATAAATAGCTACATATAAGAAATACAAGTCTTGTATACCTTGGCGCTCGCTGCTCTCCTAGGCGGCTCCCTCCATCCACACTCCCAGCTGTTTGATCCCTAAAAAATCAAACAGAAATTTCATATTTGTTACTTTTTCGAGTTTTTTTTAGCTTAATAGCACCAAAAAAATATTTAAAAAATTTCAATAAATAATAAGTTTACAAAATTATAATCGTACAAAGAGAAATGTGAAGTAAATTAATATTTCAAATCGTCATATATATAATGAAAAAGCAAGTTTATATCTAATCAATAAAAATTATAATAAAATAAATAATATCCTTAAAAAATAACCATTCAATTTGTCATTGATATTTTATGAAGGAGTGATCTAGTTTAAAATAAATTATTAATTCAACACACTTCATATATACAAAATGACTATTTTATGTATGTGAAAGTTTTAAATGAGTAAATACCTGTATAACAAATTTGCTGTCAATTACTATTCATACTATATTTAAAAATCAATGATTTTAGAAATAATAAACAAAGTATCACTCTGTTTAGCACTAATCGGTGTAACAAAACTCCTGAAAATGACTCGTGGAAGGGTGCTGCATGTGCGGAAGTGGCTAAATATTGGTCCTTTTCTTACTTAGGATGGACTTCCGCAAAATAACGCCTGATTCCATTAAATATAATAAACAAAGTAATTATAATATACTAAAAAAAATCGTATTCAAAATTTGGATCATTACATATTAAAATTAATTACTGTTTACATTTGTCTCTACAGACTGTACTTCCAGAAGATATTCGCCTGTCGCATTTAAATAGAAAAAAAATAATGTAACATATTTCACTTTAAACTGTGCATAATTGAAGGAATACGGCAAGCCGATTAAGGCTATGTGCAGCTGCGTATAAATTAGGCTCACTGAAACAGAGGTCTGTGACCTAAAAAATTACTCTGGACGACCATATTCAAATTTTACATCGTTGATATTCGCACGATATCTGTGAGGTTTTAGTGGCGCTCTTGATCACCATCGCGCAAGTGGTCGCCGAGGGCCTGATGTCGGATTTATATCGTAGAGAAGAACATGGTGGAGAATAGAATTTATCTAAATTCCGTTATAAGAGCGTCAAGAAGCGCCAAGTACATCACTTTACACAGGTTGATTGGATATGAGTAAAAGATTTTTTAATTTTTTTTTCTTTTACACATAAAACCTATCATCACGTATTCAAAATAACTAATTGTATCGGCTAATATCAGAACACTTCTCAGTGTTATTTGAACAAAAGAATCATTGTAAAATTCCAACATTTTGAAGTTAAGAATTGCAATTAATTATGTTACTAGTGTTGACATCCGGTACAGAAACTCATTAGCAAAGTCATAGGCACTCAACGGGATAGAGAGAGAGAAAGAAAGAGAAAGAGAGAGGAAGAGATATGCTACGGCTATGTTGGGATTTCTCTGCTTTACAATAAGGTTTTGGCATTAGTGGATGTAGTCAACCAGAAAAGGAAGCCAACAGGTACTACAATAGATGCGTGCTCTATCACGAGCGTACGTACCTGTTCGTGGGCGTGTGGGTGCGCGTGCGCATCCGAGTGCGTAGCGCGTACGCTGTCAGCGGCCAACAAACGGAACGAAGGCACAGCGCGCTCGCGACGAGACCGATTCCTGTTTCCCGGCTGACGGATAAACAATTTATATATTGTGGGTTGCATAGCAAGTACATGAAAAAATAACAAATATCTATAAAATATAGTTTTCTCGGTACTATATTTATGCGTTGAATTGGCAGCGTATAAAAAATTATACACGGATACCTATAAAACATATTTTGCTCAATACACTATAATGCGTTGAATAGGCGTCATATAAAAATAACATAGTTAGCCCAAAACACATTTTTATGCGGTGAATAGGCGTCGCATAAAAAATACAATAACTTCCCGAATATTTATGAAACCTACGTTGCACGACATTTTTTTTTGCGGTGCATAGGCACCGTTTAAAAAAACACAAAATACTGAACTAGTTCCAATAAAACATACTTTGCATGTCGCAAATTTTATAAGCGTTAAATAGGCACTCCATAAAAAACAAGAAAGTTTTACGAATATTTATAAAACAGTTTGAACAGCACATTTGCACCGGACACAATTGGCACCGGATAAAAAACACGAAAGCTTTAGGAATATCCAAAACATAGTTTGCTTATCACACTTTTTTATGCTTTGAATAGGCACCGCATAAAAAAACAAAATACTGTACTAGTAATAATAAAACATAATTTTCTCGTCACACACTTTTATAAGTTGTATAGGAATCCCATAAAAACAACAAAGCTTTACAAATATTTATAAAACACAGTTTGCTCATCACACATTTTTATGCTTTGTACAAGCACCGAATAAAAAAAACAAAATACTGCACCAGTAACTATAAAACATAAATTGCACCGCGAAAATATAGAATAAATATTCCAAAATTCGGAATATCACATATTACACTTATTTTTTCTTCATTATCTGTCCCTGCAGATTTTTTACTCCCACAAGTTTTTAGCCTATAGCATTCCATTACATTTTCAAAGAGATCTTTTATACAAGTTTATTGAAATTGGCTATAAGGCGCTTTTTTATTTACATAAGGTCTGGAACCGGAAATCTGGATAAGTACGTAACATAGATTGCATTTACATTTATTGGCCTTTTTTAAAAATAAACGGTCAAAGGAATAGTAATTTAAAATTAGAATTAACGTACCTGACTGCGAGCACGCATGTTCCTCTCCCTCCGTCCTCCTCTCTCCTCACTCCTTCGACGCGCCTCCGCGCTGTCCTGGCTGGCGTACGCTGGAAATTACACCGTCTTTTAAGTGATAATATTAATAGAGCCTTCTTTATTTCACATCACTCTTTTTTACTATCTAATACTAGTATGGTCTATGAATAAGATTCTGTGATATAATTTTGGCCTAGACAAAAACTTACTCCAACATGAGTGTTCATAACATACTATAATTAAAAGATAATATTCATTTAATCCACATTGGAACTTTAAAAAGGATCATTCTTTAGCCGATGGGCCTGAACCCCGCCACTTCGTCCGCGTGGAATTCGTCAATATATGAAATTAATAGCAACGACAGTAGCGGCATCTATCGAAAATTCATTAAACGCACTTGGAAACCTGCGTGGGCTCATGCATAGCAACTTTGCTAGAGATAGTCCCGTGATCAAATGAATAGTTTACAATTATATGAAGGACATACAGACAAACATTAATTTATATTTATATTTATATATATATATATATATATATATATATATATACAAATATATGCAGTCGGATGTTTTAGTTAACTTATTCTGGAAAGAACTTTTTTATCTAAAACCAAATCCGATACGAGTGACACACAAACCACTGTCTTAAAATGGTTTTCAGCTTTGTTAATTTTTCTGCTAGTACCTCACCGAAGTCTTCTCCATAATTTCTTAGCTCGATAACTTAGGAACTCACAGGTTTCCTCTTGTGTCCTCTCGTGCGAATGCTCTCTGAGTAGGCCGGCCAATGATGCCAGAGTCGATGACGTGGGCTTCCCAGCGCTGGCCAAGCTGCCACGCGTTCCAGCTGTTAATAAAAATGATTAATATACATTTTAAAACTATACAACTTCGAATCATTTCTAGTGATCAAGTTATAAGTGATAAAAATGTCTAAATAGACGAATTTGAAAGAAACATCAATCAAATTGAGATTCAAGTAGGGTTCCAAACACATCCTGATGTATAAAAAAGTTTTTCTTTATTTCCTCAAAAATTGATATACGTAATTTAGATCGGAAACATGTTTTAGAACAAGAGTTTATATATAACAGTTTTAGTAAATTCCTTTTACGTATTAGTGTAAAAAGAGAAAATAACTTTTGTTATCTCACTTCCGCGTAATTCAACAAATGTTTTGAAAAAATCAACGTGGGCATATGAAAGATATGGTTAATATTACAATATTATAAATTCCTTCATATTAATAATTAACTTCAGTAAAGGTTTTAAGATTTTGAAGAAGCTAACCCAAGCAAACAGACACGATTGTTGCATTTATAGAGAATGTGGGAGAAAGAGAGGAAGAATTTTCAGATCCTAGTGTCACGAGGCAAGTCAGTCCAGTGAATCTGATCTAAGCTGGCTACCGGTGATATTAATGTGAGAATCCAAATAGTTGCATTATTGTTAAGTTGATGTTTAATAAGTTAACATAAATAAGCTAATCAAGTGAAATATCGGGAATGGAAATTGATAGTTATTATACTTTCAAAAAGTCAAATAAAAAGAGACAGAGTAACTGAAAGAGAGGAAGGTGCAATAGAGATGTAAAGGAAAAAAGAGAGCGGGAAAGAGCGAATAGAGATAAATAGAAACAGACGAAGAAAAAGGGAGAGTGGGGAAGAGTGATATAATTAAGAAGAGAGAGCAGAAGAAAGGAAGATGTAATTAGGAAGAGAGAAAGTGTAGATGGCACAAAGAGTGGGAGGGATGGAGAAATTGGGAGAGATATTGAGAGAAAGAGAGAGAATAAAAGGTAAAGAGTGAGAGGGGAATAGCAATAGTTACCGAGCGAGGTGCGCGAGAGCTGCAGCGCTGGTGCGGGAGGCGCAGGCGTGGGCCGAGCGGCGCCCGCCTCAGCACTGGCCGCGTCGCAGGCACCACCGCTGGAGCAGCCCTCCCCGCAGCGCCGCCGCACACTGGAACACACAGCAACAATATTCAAATTAAAAAATCCCTGATCAAAGTACTATAACGTATAATAACATTATGGTTTATATCAGGGCTTCTTAAACTATGGGTCGCAAAAGATTTTAATGTGAAATATTTAAATACACAATTTTGTAACATCACACCTGCAATAACACAATGGCAGGAATGATTTAATGACACAAACTAAAACTAGTGTAGTGTTGACGCTTTTCTAGTGTAATATATAGACACACACACACACATACATACATATATTAATATGGGGTCGCCGAGAAAACTGGAAACCATAAATAAAAAAAGTTTAAGAAGCCCTGGTCTGTGCAAATATAGTTAGCGAATGTAATGACGAGCTTGACTCGTGGTGATAAATTTGTGCCATTAACAATAGCCACGAGTCAGATTCGTTGCGAAAAATTTGTGCATCAACAATAGCCACGAGTCAGGACAAGTTGTGATAAAATTGTGCCACAAATGAAAGCCAAGAGTCATATCAGTAGTAATAAATTTATGCCTTAAACGAAAGCCACGAGTTAGACCCATGGTAACAGGACAGAAATTTAATTAACTAAGTACTCATTAATAAATTGCTATTAATTCATTCATTATCTACTTTTTAATGACAAATTATTTTTGTTAACTGATCAATTGAATAAAATTGCACACCGGAGGTCTTTAAATTAAACACTGTTTATTATTTTACAATTCCTTTTGTTGCATTGATATACATAAATATATATATGTGTATGTATATATATATATATTAGCCAAGGAATTAAATTTAAGCGAAAGAGCGTGTGGTCACCGTCTCCATAGCTGCGTGAGGCGCCGGCGCAGCGCGGTGACGGTGACGGGCCCGCCCAGCAGCGAGCAATACTGCGGCGACGTGTCCGCGTACGACGTGGTCAGCGGCGACACGTAGATCGGATACCCGATGGGCTGGTCGCACGACGAGTTTATTATGTTCCGGAGTGCCTTTAAAAATAGAACAAAAAATATTCAATTATATTTGATATATTAATTTTAGATTTTTTAATTGCAATAAATAAAGTGCTACCGAAACCACTGTACCGCGCGGTAGGTATGTGCGCGGCGAGGTGAATAGGGGGCAATAGTATCGGCCAATTACCTACGTTAGACCGCCGCCAACATTTCCCACGGTAGCTAGTGTAGTTTGACCATTAGATCATAGATTTAATTTTTTAATACTTTAAAGTTCTCACGGAAAAATTGCAATTTACATTTTCATTTGTAATGTGCTTATGTTTGTGGCATCAACCTTAAAAATCAATGTTTAACAGATGATCAAGTAACAGCTGATACAAAACCATTCTACAGTCAGCATAGATAAAAATTCAATTTCTGAATTTTAATACCGTATGTGATGATATCAAAATTAGTCCAACACCTTTTGTATATAGTGATTGAAGAATCTTAACGGTGATCATTACAGTACCCGGCGATAAATATTGCATATTCGTAGAGCACTATCTGTCCCACACTACCTATGTGACGTTTTGTCAGTTTTTGTATTTCGTGCGACAGAGATAACGCTCTACAAAGCGGAAATTAGCCGATTGTCTCTTTCCATTGATCGATGTGTAATATTTATCGCCGAGTGCTGCACGTTTTTAAACCTCCAACCCTTGTAACTTCTTGTCACACTGCGATCTCCCTCAACCATTCAGAATCTTTGGAAATTTTGATAATCTTGGGTTACCTGCTTGGCGTTCTGTATGGACCCCCTCTCCGGGTTCCTGTTCCTCAGGTAGACCAGCTCCTGTTGCTGACCTGCCCACAGTCCCCGTACACATTCTCGGTTCAGCTTAATGACGCGGAAGCCGAGGTAGCGTTTGTTCAGCATTATAATCTTGTAGTCGTCGTTGCCTTCGTCCATTACGTGTCTGAGGAGTTAACATTATTCTTGATTATATCCTTACGAGAATAATATTATTATATCTAATATTCTATTATATTGCTATATAGCAGGAATAGCCAAACTGCGGCTCTTTGAAAGTTCATTTTCGGCTACGATAGATTGTCGAATTATTTCAATATGTAAATATATATAACCTATGTCAACTCTGAGGAAATCGAAACAAATTATTAGTGTTAATAATAATTATTATTATTCTACCATGAAATTAGCGAAATCTAAACACCGATCATAATTAACTAACCGGCATCTAAAGAATTATTAGTAGTGCTGTCATACACGTGTGCCATTATATCTAACTTCAATAGTTTTTGTTCAAATAATTTTAATAAATATAATTTTTGTAAAAAAAAACCTCCTTTTGTGTGTTTTAAAAGCGTTTTCAATTGCGACACGCAAAAAATTTCAAATTTCGAATAATGTCTCGTACTATCAAAGAGCATGGCCACCTTTTATATATATCCAAACTGTTGTGACCCAAATACAAATACAACAGAAGATAAGACACCATTCTGCATAGTAAGCAGCACCTAATATTGGTTTCGTTAAAAAAAAAAAACAGTTGTTTTATTATTGCAAATGATCGTTGTTACACTAAAGACGTTATCAACTAAATTTGTCATGTATTTTGACAACTGAAGTCCAGTTAAAGGCCAAATTACTAAATGCCAAATAGTTTTAATACTCATATGTTAATGACGAGGTCTGTTATCAGTAACATATAAGAGGTCACGAGGAATAATTTTAAGATTATTTCATCTAAATAAATAATTAATTATTAGCGGGCAACTCCGAATAGAGTACAGTACCTGACGATAAATATTGCACATCGACCTTTTGAAGGAGACAATCGGCTAAATTCGGCTTCGTTAAGAATTATCATTGTCCCATGTGACACACTACACATGTGACGTTTTGTCCGACGTGCGAAAATAGCCGATTGTCTCTTTCCAAAAGTCGAAGTGCAATATTTATCGCCGGGTACTGTAGTTCTATGGCGTCAATGAGATTGGATGGCAGTAGACAATAGTTATGCAAGACGTACATTTACGAATAATTTATTGGAGATTAGAAGGTTTCATTTTTGAGTTCCGACCATCTAGAACGCCCGGACGGCTCCAAAGAGATCTCTGATACTTCCACATATATATTTTCACGTGATGTTTTGGTTCAGGTAGAGATACTACCGCAGCGATAGATCTGTTGCCAGTAATTTATATTTATCTACAACCAATGTGTGTTATAACACTAAAACGTGATCTATCACTCTGGACTCCATTTGCCAGATCACAGTCGTCAAGGGGAGGAATATGCCAGGGATTTCCCTAAGAGATCGAATTAGAAATACAGCAATTACAAAAAAAAAGTTAAAGAAAGCCGATATATTCAAGCGGGTTGGCAAGATAAATTGGCTGCAGTTGGCAGGCCGCTATGATGGGGAAATGACGTAGTCAAGGTCTTTTAACCGGTCCTGGAGGCCTATGTCAAAAAATGATGGCAAAAATATATCTGTTATAAATAACAGTATAATACTTCGCATTGACAGTAGGTAGGAGATAGTACCGCAGAGCCAGCAGGTGCGGGGCTCCCCGCAGCACGTTGTAGCGCCAGGCGGGCGCCGCCTCGTGACAGATGACGAGGCGCTGCGCGTGCGACGATATGGCAGCGTACAGGGCGGCGGCGCTGCAATACTCCTCCGGGAACATGAAGTGATCCTGCAATTATCAAATATTTTACTTATATTGGTCATTAATACTCACAGAATATATTAAATATCCAAAAATAAACTATATATTCGTTATATCTCAGAAATGGATACATTTAAATTATGATCTTTGTATAATATGAAAGGTAATTTAATACGGATCAATTTTTGAATATTTATATTTGTAAGAACGATATGTGTAATGTTTTATTCTTACTTGTACTTTACCTTGTTTATTTCAAGATAAAAAAGATATCTTGGCCTATCCCCGCCATGTCAATAAATCATATATATCTTAGTTCTAGTAATAATGATAGATAAGTGTGCCTATTACCTCCTGTTTCAATGTAATTCATTATATCTAACAATTTGTGTAATAATAGCAACATTGTCTTGGTGGACGTTTTTGGTTTTGCTTTTTTTAAATAAAATACCAACTGTCTAATCGACAACTCTGAAAGATTTGTTATTTTTGAAAGCCTAAAATTAAATTAAATAATACCAAGTACATCACTAAGAAACAAATTTTTATTTCTGGATTAATAAATCCCGAAAGAAAAATTTGAAAAAAAAAAGCTTACTACAATATAAAAATGACATATAATGAAATGATAATCAAGCTGGGAATAAATACTTATATATTAAGATGAATGTTGGTTATTTCTCTAAGTGGAGGTCAGTCTGTTCGGAAGCGGATAGATTTGGAACGACAGTTAATCAAAATATATTTGAAATCCAAATAATCTTTAGAATCATAATGCCTTCAAGTTTTTTCTTAGTTAAACTTTGTAATCAAGATATTCAACTTACCATGAAGTGAGTGTATTGTAAGTATATTGGTTTTTGAAAAAATGCAGGTGTTTGTGTTCGTACCTGGTGCAGTTTGAGGGCCATGCGCACCGCGGGCGACAGCACGGCCTGCAGCAGCGACATGTCCGTGAACACCCACTCGTCGCGCGCGCACGTGATGCGGAAGTCGCCCTTGAACAGCGAGTGCAGCCCGTACAGGAAGAACTCCACGCTGCAAGCAGAACAACGCACGTATGAAGCACACTACCATATCCACACGTACACACACACCATGTATACGCACATACACAGTGAGAGAGAGAGAGAGAGAGAGAGAGAGAGAGAGAGACAGGCATATTGCATACTCTCGTAGCTATGTACATAAGCACGCACGGACACACTCATGCTCACGCACACACTCACTCCTATATATTATATAGTGCACACTTACATAACTATGAGCACAGACAGAGAGAGAGAGAGATATATATATACATCCCATAGCCATATACACATGTATACAGGTAAGCGATGGATGCAGGTCGCTTTTAAAAAAAAAATCAATGGGAGTAGCATATATCTAGCTATGGACGGTGTATATCTGAAATAATGGTGATGAAGATGCTCTCAAAGTTCTTGCAGTTTATCGTTTTTACATTTAGTTAGGTACTTAAACAAATAGATTGGTATAGGCTTCTCCGCTCCTAAAACCCATCCGGAACATCATCACTACATTTACAGAGAAACCCTTCTCTTATCATTATATTTGGAACACTTAACACGGCATTAGGTTAGAAGTTCCACTAAAATTCCTCTTTATGTTAGGATCATCAGAAATCCTTGCGTATTCAAAGCGAAGGTTCGAAGGCTTTTCCCGGACAAGCTCATGGAATCATCACGATAATTGGATTTTATATATTTATATAAATAATACATGTAGATATATATATGGCAAATATGTTAATGTAGTAAGTAGTAGCTATTAATATATTTATTTTTATATTTTTTATTACAAATGATGTTTTTTTTCTCTAGTTTATTATTTTTCTTTCTCAATTTGATATTGCTCTTTGTTAACGGGCAGAGAATGCCTTCGGAATTAAGATCGCAGTTAATCATAAATTTAATCAGTCATTCTCTGTAGTTTATAGAAATACTCTAAGCATACATAGAACCTTTGATCGTCAAGTTGAGGTACCTGGACGCAGAGAGGTGCTGGGCAGCGGCCAAGGCCCGGCGTCCTAGCAGGCTGAGGGCGAAGCACAACGTCACTAGTGGGGAATCCCGGGCTCCAGCTCGTCGCCTCCACCCAGCGCCACGACGAGCCGCACACTGCACCACCCACTCTTGGTACACCGCACAAAATCTGCTCCTGTATCATTTTTATTTATTTATATAATTACACATTTGGGATCATTTTGCAGTGACCACTTGTGTACTCCATGACCAAAATATGAGAATATTCCAATATGATAAAAAATAGAATTACATTAAACACCCTACATGACATCGTTTCATTTAAAGCTACGTGGGTACCAAACGCTCCATGATCTGAGAGCCCATAACAAACACAGTCGACGAGGCATAACTCGTGCAACCAACTGCTGTTCGTACCGACCAATATACTCCGCCTGGGTACGCCCCCCACCAAGTTGACCAATGACATAATCAAGATCACGGCCAGAAGGCAGCATCATGGCGATCTCAGAGGCACGCCTATTGGCGTCTATTGGCCAACATGATAATGAGGAACTCCTTAACATATCGTTGTCATAATTAATGGTGGTCGTGATCTCCCTGGACATGGGGTAATATTTACCTATTGAAGCAACGTCCCCTGTTCCTATATTTGGCATCGTGAAGCGTTGTGAGATTGGTGTCAAAAGACATGCTGATTTAATCAGACCAATGGCGAACATGATCTCGGATATTTACCCTCGACTTCACCATCAGCTGTTCAAAGAAGTCATAATTATAACAAAATTTGAAATTCGTCATTTTAGACTAAAAACACCCATTGCACGAATAGGTCTCCCAAAGATATCTATGGGGGATATACCATAATCGCCACACTTGGCAGACTGGTTGGTGATCACAGTGTCGTATTACGGTACACTGAGAATGCTTTTGTCTCTTTAGAACTTATTTATGAGCAGTGGCAATTATAAATAAAACTGTTTTTCGGAAATCAATCTAAAAAAAGAGATTAATACTAATCATATAGTTAAATGGGGCTTTGAAAAGATAATCATAATTTAATTGTTTAACTTTGCTCCCACATTCGACTACTTAACAATTTTAATTTTTTTTTGTAAAACAAAAAAATCGGTTCAAGGACTCTTCCGCTGCATGAACTAAGCTCAAATGAAGCTGTAAAAGCCTTAGGGCTAAGAGTATCAACATCAATATAGAAAAAGCAAAAAAAAAAAGCATTTATAAAACATCCTTTTCGAAAAGAACCCAAACTAAGATTATACACACTATGAATGTTTTATGAATAAATTTCTTACAAAGATTGAGACAAGACATGCAGATATAAATGTTAATAGCCCTATGTATATTACATAAAAAGGATATTTTTAGAATGACATAAAATACAAGTTATGTGATATAATTTCAATTTTCATCTAAAGAACACAAGTCAGGATGGCCGAGCGGTCTAAGGCGCTGCGTTCAGGTCGCAGTCCACTTCTGTGGGCGTGGGTTCGAATCCCACTTCTGACAATTACTTTTTGCTTTTAAATAGATATTTTCGTCTTAAATTTTTATCTTTATACATATAATTTAGTAAATATATATCAGAAATAATGTTAATAACTTATTTAAAATTAAATTTTAATTTTTTTATTAATAGTAAATATGAATTTAGATTTTCGAATAAAGCTTATATATTCAAATCAAATGTTTAAGTTTACCTTGTTATCCCGGAGGCTCTGAAGTCATAGTCCTCGTCCAAGTTGACATTGAATATGGGGTCAAGGTCCACAAATGATCGTTCGCTCATCGGCTTCAAGGCTTCCGCTATCGTGGGCGAAGCCAGCCACTCCTCCAGCTTGTTCGATTGGATGGTGTAATAGATTATGCTCTGAAAACACATGGATTTCTTCAATATTATTTATTTTTAAATTTAAGTTTTTGTTACAGAAGCAAAAGGAAGAGGGATGAAAATTAAACAATGTAATCTCTACAAATCTAACACACCATTTTTTATTATAACTCCCAATACAAACTTCAGTTTTTTAAGAGGTTATATTATCAGCAATAAGGAATAAGACTCTTAGAGGTGATTAAAAATTAATTAAAAAAATTTTACTTGCAAGATGTAAAATCTTGCTTGCATGCTTTTTGGTTTCTGTAGGAAAGCTAAACCTACATGCTACATCTATTACATTATTCAAATATTAAAACTAAAATATATTTACTATTTATAATAAATTAGTTCAATCAATGTAGAGTACATCTTATCCAAAAATAAACGGTTTCCGAAATAACAAATTATGTAATAATAATATATTAAAAATGCGTTTTCAAAATTCCGATTACTATATATTAAAAATAAATATCGTTTACTATCTGTGCCTACAGACTTTGTACTGCAAGAGTAATTGCCCTATTGCATTACAATAGAAAATACAATACAAAGGGTGTTAGGAAATAGCCGTACAAGATTTAAAATCCGAGAGCTTTTAGGTAGACCAGATATATAAAGATGACTGACCTTCACATAGTAAGTAAGCAGAACCTTCCGGAAGTCGAAGGCCTGAAGCATGGAGACAGCGCTGTTGTCGCTGACGGAGTATCCCTCCAGGACATAGCGGGCAGCCGCCAGCTGCCAAGCCAGCCAGCGGAGCGCCCAGCACGAGCCTGGGGCGAGCACTCGCCCACCGCACCACCAGCGCGCACACACGCCCTCTGTCAAACACAAACACCAAACTATATTTACGTATATAGCAGACTTATACACCGTATATAATAAAACAACCTCCAATCCTGGCAACATTTAAGCATAAATTGACTTACTGTATAAATTTTTATTTATAAAACAGTACAATATTGTTTCTCATCTAGCATATACATGTTTGATGCTTCGTAGATTCATCATTTATTTATTGTAAACAAAATACTAAATTTATAAAATACTTGGTGATGTTCTGTTGTGATGTAACCTATATGTAAATAAATAACTTAATAATGAACATTTTGTATTCGTCTGCACATGTGGTACAAATATTTTCAGTATAGTGCTACCAAAACCGCTGTACCGCGCCGTAGGTATGCGCGCGGCGAGACGGGTGGTAGAGTACTGAGACGCGGTTCCCGAGATACATCTTATATTCATACTTTGTGCATTAACTATCTAAGATTTCCATTGCCCATAAACAGTTTCCAGAGGATGGACAGCAGCGTCCTCTGTGTACCATTATACCTCCTGAAATCGCCAACCAGCCGACAAACCGTTTGTGGTATATCCCCTCAAAGATCTTTGAGGGAGACCTGTGCATTGCAGTGTGCGTCTATGGGCGATGTAGGTTATTTATATGTAACATGGTTAATTTAATATTCACATCTCATTAAGTATCTTCATTTAATGTTAGTTTCACTTACCGCTGCTTTCCTCAGGGCCCTCCGATATAGCCTCCACTTCTCTCTGCTGGCAGTAGGTTCCTCGGAACTCGAGCCCTCTCAATTGGAAAGACACTAAACCGTTGCCCATCTCCACGATATGGACTAGACAATTTAGATAGTCCGATGCAAGCACTGTAAACAACAATTTATTTACACATATATCTACTTAGGATATATAATGGTCACTTATTTACGTAATATATATGCTAGAAGGGCCCATTTTGATATTAAATATATTCGAATTGACCTCCTCTATAATGACATTCTTTAACTTAAAGTTATGAGCTTATGGGCATCGCCCAATCAACCAATAGTACGTCAAACATTAATCAGTAGTGCTGTCTCGCTCGCACAGTACCTACGCGTAGACCTGTGCGGGTTAACTGACCCACAAGTTGTACTACCCAAACTCGCACAGTATCTACCACACGCAGATCTGTGCAGGTTCACACACCCACTAGTTGTACTACTCAAAATGTATAGATATTGCCGCAAAATAAAGAAGCTAAAGGGAAGCAAGAGAAGCAAATATCAAAGTAGAGTAGGAACAAGACAGAAGAGAATCAAGAACCAAATCGATTGAATACAGTACGAAGCCGAAATTAGCCGATTGTCTCTTCCCAAAGTTCGATGTGCAATATTTATCGCCGGGTATTAAAACGGCTTTATTTTTGGATGGTGGTGTTTTTACGATTATGATGCGTCGACCAATTTGTACCATTGTCAAATAAATGAGTTACATAAAACTTATGCAAAAACTGTACCCGGCTAGTGACACTAGATAGATTTTCCGTAAAATTGCCGGTCAACGATATGTTAGGTAAAATATTGCAATATAAATACAATTTTTATCCTTACCAAAACAATCTCCTTGTTGCACCTGACCCCAGCGTCCCAACATGAGGTCTCCGCATAAATAGTGCTGCAGCGAACGTGTTAGATGCTCATAGAAGATAGAATTAAGATTATTGTCATCTGAAATCAAATATTTGTTATACATCAACAAGAACAAATCAATAACATTAATATGTAATCTTTAACTTTATAAATCGATTTCTTTAACCAAAAAATGGTCTTTAAAATTAAATTAAATCATATTTTTATTATCTTCTTTCGCCTTTGTTCTCCTTTTCAGCCAATAGATGTCTGCTGCAAAGAACAGGTGACCTCCAAAAATTGTCACCATTTTTTGCATTTATATGTGGGCAGTGCATGATCAGTCATACCGGCGATAGTGATGGAGGGGGGGGGGGATCTTTGAGGGAGTCCTTTCAGTGCCCGTTCATCAGCTTACATGACAATGATGTTGATGAAATTAGAAAAATCCAGCTCACCTGCGCCCAAGTTCCTCTCCAGCTGCGAAGACAGTCTGGTGTTACTCTGATCGACTCTTTTAGTGTTGTAGTCCCTTTCCCAAAACTTAACGGGTCGCACGTATGACGTCATGAATATGGCGCTACCTGAGGTACATACAAATAGCCATTAACTATTTTAATCGACAAACAGATAATAATTTTGTATTAAACCTAAAAAATAATTGTTAATTTAAAATAAATAATCAGTTTTTTTTTTAACTGGACATAGGACACAGGTAAGGCGTCATTAAAAACACACAAGACAACAATAATTTTTTTCCGGAAAATAAACATAAGTGATGAACATAGGCAGCCTAATGTCTGTGTAATAAAAATCCTAATAAAAAATTGATAATCACTTCTTTGACAAATCATCTGTAATAGGGATGAGCAACCTTTTAAACAATATTAATACAAAATAAAAATAAACAAAATAAGAACGTAAAAACAAATATCCTTAAAAATTTAATGAGAAATATGGCAACGTTTTTTCGAAGCAAGCGTAAGTAAGCTATCGTGTATCACTCTGTTTTTATCGGTGGTTATTATTAATTAATAATTTCAGTTTAGCATATACCGCTATTTTATGGATGAGAAAAAGCCGATAAAATAAATTCAATTTTAGAAATGTTCGGCAGACGAAAAATGTTTAACGAGCATCGCTCATTCCTTATCATCTCTTCCGTCATAAATTAAACAAATAATCACTTTTAATAATTCTAAATAGATTTAAAAAAAAGTAGGGGCACAGGTTTTAGAATTTACACATTTACAA
Source organism: Battus philenor (assembly GCF_028537555.1). Taxonomy (NCBI): domain Eukaryota; kingdom Metazoa; phylum Arthropoda; class Insecta; order Lepidoptera; family Papilionidae; genus Battus; species Battus philenor. The sequence continues at coordinate 13,342,635 of NW_027181673.1, read as the reverse complement.
ATTAAATTAAATCAATGAAAGCTCGAGCTGGCCATCAAAAGATAGATAGATAGATAAAGTAAGATAGATAGAGAGAGACAGAGATATATAAAAAAGAGAGAGACATGGAGAGATAGGTAGATAGTAAGAGAGAAAGAGATAGATGGAGAGAGACATAGACAGCGAGACATAGAGATATAGATAGCTAGAGAGAGAAAGAGAAAGATATATAGTTAGAGAGAGACATAGAGAGACAGATAGAAAGAGAGAGAGAAAGATAGACTTGTAAAATCACCTAAAGCTGGTGTGAGCGGCGAGGAAAGCAGCGCAGAAACTGCAGCCTGCAGGAACAACATGGCGGAGTGCGGTACGGAGAACGGCTGCGCGAACGCGTGGAATGCGCTGCCCCACGTTATCTGCCACGGCGCTATGTACGTCACCACAAACTGCACCTACAAACAATTTATTATCCATTATCATTACAAAACATTATTTTCCGGTATACAATACAAATACAATTAAATCATTATCATTTCAACTGTAAGCTTTTTCCATAGAATCCCAACAGGACCAGTTGGAAGAGAACTGCGGTATGGGAATAGTAGTTAACTGTCACACTATTAACTTTGTGTTTACTGAATTTATTTTTAGAAATTCGTAGAAAAGTGCCTTTTAGGATCAAAAAGTAAAGTGAATTAGTTTATAAAATGGAATTTTTTTATTTACTCTTACAAATCAGTCTGAATAGTTTTTTCTGGTATGGCCTTCAAGACCTTATTCAATTCTTTTATCTCCTTAATTGAGTCATCAGCATCTTCGTATTGGCTCTTTAAATTTGGTAAATAAACATGACGCACGGAGCCAAATCCGGAAATTTTTTTTCAATCGAGATTTGACGCGTTTCACCAAATTGAAACATTTGACAAAACACGGTTTACTCCGAGATAATTAAACCTGTCGAAAAACATACTCTTTGCAAATATTATAGACAGTGCTACCAACCAAGGAAAAAAAATTACCTGCCTTTTTAATCACAGTGTAATTCAGTTAAAGATGACTTTCCTAATAAACAATTAGTATGAACCTGGACACCATGCACAATATATTCCTTTCCACATTGAGTACAAGACTTACTTTGAACGCGTTCATATTCTCATAGAAATGTTTTTAAACGAGACATTTTTCACCCTTTTTTTGTAAACTAACTAACTATTTAATAAATAAATTCACGTGATCGTTTGTTTTGGTCCGGTGGTAGATGATAAACAGTGTTAAGCCATATGACGTCCATAGCTGGACATAGGCCTCCCCCACTATCAGTCCATCTTGTGGTTAGGTGTTCTAGCCGGTTTGTAGTGTCCTATCTAAGCCTGACAACACAGAGTTTATATGTTCTATGCGCTATTCTATACCACTTCAGCCACTAATTACTCTGGTCATCGCATATAACATCCTGTTTCTTACACTACTCTTCTTTATAGGGGGGGAGCCGAACGTGACTATATTTTTTAGTATTATATCATCAACAATGGAGACCGACAGTTTAAGATAATAAGTTTTTCATATACACATACCTTGAGCAAGAACTCGTAGACCTTGTTGAAAATTATAGCCATTAGAAAATAGTCGACGAGAAATGTCTCCGACATCTTCTGACTGCTAAGGTCCAGTTGGAATATGAGCACAGCGAACACCAGGATCAAGTACTGACTCTCCGGTTCTGAATATGCGTTCCTTAGACCTGAAAACAGATATACATACTTTATAACTCCGTGCACCAAAAGAAGAATATCAGAGAGAAGAATGAACTGTGACCTTATCTGAGAACTGTCCGCAAATACCTCAAGTTTAAAGAAAGGACATTTGTAGCTTCTTAGCTTACAAAAGTGTGTTTAATAGATCGCTGTTTAAATATAGATGTTTACAAAAAAAAGAACAAAATAAAGACGAGATATGGACACCACTAGTAAAACAATAACTAAGTCTATGATAGCAAAGAATTGTGATAGTTTAAACAAATATGTGATATCTCGGGAATACAGGAGCGGGATGTAAGAGGTAATCTTAACCAAATGCAAAGAGTGTAAAGAGTGACAGATATTATGAAGAATGAATGGTGATGAACTAAAAATCTGAAGAAGAAAATTTGAAAGAAGAAAATTTAATTAAAATCAAAACTGAAAAATATCATTTATCCATGTAAATAAAGTCCCTATACCATATGTCCCCTACATGTGGAAACAGTAAACAAGAGATCTCCAAAATCTGGGAGCCATGAAGATAACAGATAGTTTGATAGAGAGGTATGTCAACTGTCCGGTGAATAAGTTTAATGTAGAAGTGTGTACTTACATTTCAATGCACACACACAAATGATGAGGGCTCCGACGGTGTCGCCGTACTTGTGGGCGATGGCAGGCGCGTCTTGAGTGGTAGCGGCCACCACCACTGCCGGGTACAACACGTTACGCTCCAAGAAGCACAGGTACACGAAGATCTGGAACACAAGACAGTGATATTATCCACCAGTTGTCCCCCAGCTTTGGGAACTTACGAAGGCCCCTTAACCATCATAGGAATTTCATAAAACGTTTGTAGCGGACTACCTAATTTCACTAAGTCTCATGGTTCCAGAAATATCTTGATGAATCCATAGAAATGAAATAACATATATACAGAATGATTGATTATAGTTACCAAAACTTTAAAACCTAAAATATATGGTTCATTTGTCAGTTAAAATCCTTAAAGCTTAAAGCACCCATCAGCCTATATAAAGTGATCATTCTGTAATACAATTAATTAATTTATTTTTTCTATTGAAATGTGACAGGCTGAAGCAATTTCAACTACTCTTTTGTAGTACACCAATACCTCACTTTGCGTCGTGGTTACGTTCTAAAACAAACACGACGCAAATTGAACCGCAAAGTGAATTAAGATTTTCTATAGTAAACCATGTAAAGATCGAAGATAGGTGCCAGAGTCACGAAAATACTATTTTTTAAAAAGAAAATTGAACAAAATAAACATTTAAAAAACAAAAATAATATAACCCTACCAATAAATAAATTGGAAAAAAATATACTTTTTTTGTAACCAGAAACAACACGTCAAAATTTATATAAATTTATTATTCTCTTTTTAAAAAAGCACAAAACACTACGTAATTAAAACTGAACTCCAAAATAAGCAAACCAAAGTGAAAATAAAACTATTAAAATTGCGTCGTTTTTTAGTTAGAAAGAGAACCCCGAGTTTTGATGGCATGGCGCAATTAGAAACAAAAGTATTGCCGCCTTTTGAAAAAAAAAAGATAATTAAAAAAAATTAAAGACTCGAACCTAAAATAACGCAACCTCAAAAATCTAACGACGCACAGTGAAAATTAGTACTAATTAAGCAGCGACGTAACTTCGAAAAAACGCAAAACGAAACGACGGAATGCGTGGTATTGGTGTATATATAAAAACAGGCTCTTATGAGGTCGGAGAGAATTCTACATCAATATCTCTTATTACATCTACTTCCACCTATAGAAATCATGTGGCTGGTTGCATCACTGCAGTTTGTATTATGGAAGAGATAGGTAATAATTAAGAATAAGTTTCAGGAATGGAGATCACAGACTGGCTTCCGCAGCATTTAAAGTCCTTCTTAAGTTCATCAGAAGACGGTGGATATAAGCCCCTTCCAACCAGTACCATAAATATATCGGGGTGATCTATGTCTAGACAATGGTCATACTATAACTAAAATGATGATGACAATAATAAATAAAGAATAACCTTTTCAAATATCATAAGTCTTGCGGGTTCAGTGACTTCATATTGAGCGTGTTCGTGCTGACGCAGTACAGGTCCAGCTAAACACAGCCAGGGTTGCTGCTTCCGAAGCTGTGGCGTCACGTAATGTAGCACCCAGCCTAAAGAACCCGCTATTATCCACAACACCTGGAAACGTACAAAGACAAAATCTTTATTTATTAGGTCCATAAAGGCTAATAGATTTATATATAATGAACTATAAGCATTAATAGATAAATAAATAATTTCGTGTTAAAGGACTTTTATTATGATTTAATTTCCATTTTAAATCACACTTAATCGTGATCACTTAAATGATAGAAATTAGAATCAAATCAAGCAGTTTTTATGATCACTGTCACAAGTGAGGTTAATTGAATATTTTCAAGTTGTTGGATAAGAAAATTTTTACATTTTAGTATCAGGGATCTTTGAAAACATTTTTTCTTGATTAAATATTCCATGTCGCACGAAATACAACGACTGTCAAAGCGTCACATAGGTAGTGTGGGACAGAGATAGTGCTTTACGAAGTCGAAATTAGCCGATTGTCTCTTTCCAAAGGTCGATGCGCAATATTTATCGCCGGGCACTGTAAAAGACATTATTAACAAGTACGTTAATGGACATCATACTAACCGTGTTGAGCTGCGGTCGTAGTGTTGTAAACACAGTGGTGCAATGAAGTCCAAACACGGATAATGCGAGGAATGTGCAAACTATGACATCATTCTTCAGTCTAGCATTCACAGTCGCCTGCAGTTTCTTCGGCAGCGGATCTTCCATATCTTCTTCCGTCTTATCAGCCTCTTGTTTGTTGGCGTTAGTGGCACTCGTGTCTCTTTTTTCTTCTGTTTCTGTTGTAGCATCTCCTTTAAGAGAGTTAGTTGAATTCATTGTATCACCTTTAGGATCCATCTTCAATGAACTGACACTGGACGTTTGCGATCGCTTCTGTGACTTCGCAATATTCGTCTCCGAGCTGAAGTTAATCTTCGAAGCGGAACTACCTATCGAGTTCTGTTTGGAGATGTTACTCTCGGAGTTGTTCTTTTTATCTTCGCTCAGTGGGTTCGGTTCATTTTTCTCCGATTCGGGCGCGAACTCTGGGTTCTGCATCGCGTACAACTCAGGCGGAAGGAGATGCTTTTTAATTAGGTTCCATATGAGACTGTAATCGCTTGCGCTTCTACTCAAATGATAAGCTATGGGGACTAGAAGTCCGCAGAATATAGAAAAGAGTATATTGTGCTTTTGGTGCTGCGATTTTTTGCCTTCGACTAAACCACTGTACGCAAAACCATATAACATTCCAACAGCGGCTAGGGATCGAACTACGCAGTAAACCGCCGCGCTTAAACTACTTGTCGCATTACCCCCGAAGATATGCATATCAATTTGCTCCAGTAAGTACATAAGGAAAGTGTTAACTTGGGGAAAAAGGCCCAAACTGAAAGCCATCGGAAAAAATAATAGGAACTTTGAAAGAATCTCCTGAATGACGTATAAAAAATCTAGCTCGCTGAACTCGAATCCGTACACTGCGAGCGGCTTCACTTCATCCATACTACGTCTACTTCTCGAAGTTTCTCCGCCAACCGATGTCTGTTCGAGTTGGTTATGCACTACGTACAAGATCGCTGTACATAAACAAAAGTATACAGGCCGAGAGAACACGACCATCTTGTTAAAGCCGTGCACCGGCGACGCCGAGTCGGGCTGTACGCTCTTCAGCAAGGAGTACTGACTGCCCGCCATGATGAAACAGAACCAGAAGGCGTAAATGTCTTTGTAGAATCCGAGGTTCAATACCATAGAACCGAGTACCGCAACTGCGATCGCCAAAATTATCGACACGAAAGTCTCTCTGAACGTCAAGTTTCTGTCGAACAACGCCATCAGTTTTAATCTATCCATCGTCACTTTCACTTCTAGGAACCTCGATAGTTTGAATTTGTAATAGCTCTTTGGTTTCGGCTGATTGGCTTTCTCTAAATCTTCCATAAGTTTGGATACCTTATTTCTAATGTTTAACTCTGCGGCTTCTTCTCCTATTGAAGGCATCAGACTGGATGCGTTGACTGAGTTGTTTTCGGTCTGCTGCTGTGCTTGATGCTGAGCTCTCTGCTGGCTCATCAAGAAGTTGATGTGCATGCTGGGCAGCCCCATCCGAGACTGACGTTCAGCTTCAATTTGCTCTAATAAACTATCCGTCACATACGCTACTGGCGAACGAGGTTGATCGTTACCAGTGCCTCCGTCAAACACACAGAATCTTTTGTTATTGTTCATTGTATTTATAGGAACTACTGTGGAAACATTATTATTACTAGCTAGTAGGGGATTATTGCTGCCTTGGTTTGAATAATCTATACTGTCGCCCCTTTTTGTTTTACTTACACTCTCACTATTCCCAGCCTCCGATTCGAGTGATCCACAACTCCCCTCGCCGGCTGTTTCTTGATTGTTATCTGGAATTTCAGTCGATTTAACTTTGTTAGTTTTCACGTTGTCTTCCTTGTCAGGTCCTGTGATAGGTTGGGCTTGCGCTCTACCCGAACTGTTCTTGTCAAACGTGTACGACATCCAGTTTCCGTATTCGTCCATAAACCTGTGGATCGCGCCGTCACTAGTGTCGTCGAATGAAGTTGCAAAATGAACATTGTTTGAATTATTAGGATTTTCTGAAGCGGGCGCTTTGTCCTTATTCTCAATGTTGTTTTGCAATGACGGATTGTTACGTTGCCGAGTAGAACGTTTAATCTTGCGCACTCGATTCCTATGATTCCTATCCATTAATGGTCTAAGTCTTTGACCTTCTTCTGCGTACTGAACGAGCTCCGGTGGAGCGGTTTCATTCGTACAGCACGGTATAAAGTCTACTCTCGAATTAAGGAATGCAGCCAGTAAAGGCATCGATGTTGGAAGCAATGTATTTGTCGATGTTTGTGCGACTTCCTCTATAGATCGTTTCCTAGTTTTGTTGGAATTTTCTCTTTCACCTCTTATACTTTGACGGTGACTACGAGATCGCTCGTCTCTATTTGGTGCAGGCATCACAACGGTATTTGCGTTTGTAGCGGCGAATAAACATTCTAGACCCTGAACTAACGCCGCTTGTGCTTCTACTGCGTCTAGTAGTATACGATCTTCGTTTTGATTTTCTTCTTTGTCTTTCCGGGACTCCCTTTTTTTGTTTTCCTTTTGTGACGATGCTCTTGATCGAGCCAAGTTCTTTATTTGCTTCGGTATTGCTCCTAAGTTTTTTGGAACATTAGAAGACGATTCGCCTAAAGCACCGGTAACTTTTTGACAAAGAATTTCCTCTTGGACGGCACACGCTGAGTCTTCTTTACATGTGACCATTTGCGTTTTAGGCGTTTCTTCGAAAAGCCAATCTAAGCTGTAAACGCTTCTTTCGTCTGCACTTTTACTGTCGCAAGTTAACTGCGATTCTTCCGTTTCCGGCGCTGCGTTCTTATCATACTTATTATCTTGTCTCAATTTGTCTAAATTGTTTTCACTACTACTGCTAGAATTAGAAATATCGTGGTCCCAGAGTTTCTTCTCTCCGATCTTCTTATCGTCGGATTTTTTCTCTTGATCGGGGTTGTCGTTTGATTCTAAACTGGATTTCTCTATTAGCAAATCCTTCGAACTAGCGCTTGCTTTATCAAAGTAATCACCATTTGCGTTATATTTACATTCGCAGGCTTGCCGTTCTAGACGCTTGTTTTCATAATGTTCGTTTTTAGAAAGCTTTTTCAGTCTTAAGTGTTTCATTTTATCGTTTGAACATTCTGATGAGTATTTACTATTGGAATGTCGTTCGCAACAGTGCTTCTTGCAGTCACCGTGGTGCTTCGACCGTACTATCCGCACGTCGGTGGCTCTATCTAACAGAGGTGACCTGGACCCGTTGTTCTCGTAATCTGAATCACTAGAACGAACCACAGGCGACTGCTCCGCATCCCAATCGAAACCACGAAATTGTTTCTCGTCTTCATAATCACTGTAGCTATCACCACTGGAATCTAAATCAGTCTCCTTTTGCGACGTTTGCATTTCATCAGAAATTTCTGCTATTGGATAAACAATTTCCGAACCGTACGTGAGGTAAGGGTAACTACAACCTTCGCCCGATTCATTTTTAGGGTAAAGATTCAGGTGAGGTCCTCTTGTTAAACATTTACTAGGTGGGGGAATCACAGCATTTTTTGGATTTTTTAGAACTTGACCGCCTATAGTTTCCGCACTATTAGGATGAGGGGATAAGTTAGAAACACTGGGAGGTGGACATCCTATCTCTAAAGCAGCACTCTTAATTCGTCTGACTCCTGGACTTTTGCCTTTGGATTTCTCAGCGTCGCACACGGGTGGTTCAGCTTTTACCATCATGTACTCGCCGAGTTCAACACTCGCAAAAAAACCAGTATCGGCGTTATTTGAATGCCTTCTCATATGAGAAACCAATTGTGCTGTTGAGTTCAGAAGAGGCAACTGTATAGTGGACATGGTGGAGTTTGAATTTCTCCTCATATTACATGGTTGGGTTGCCAACGCCATAGCTGACTTGCTACAACTTTCATCAGGATAATTATTATATCTCCGTCTATATCCTGTCCTTTTCTTTGGCGAAGGTGGTCCTACACTTGGTTCGGAATTGTCTCTGGAGTCTGAACTTAATTGACGTAGTACAGTTGGATTGTAAGTATCGCCATTAGCATCCCTTGCGTCTAAGTATAACCACTCTTTAAAAAAATCTCTGTTGCTTGAACCGCGGCGATGGGGACATTCGTGGTACCTTCGACTGACTTTAGCGAACGGACCATCTTCAGCCATCACATGAACAGGTAGGTTATTTACAAACATCTGATTTCTCGATACTTGTTCAACGATAAGCTCATCTATTCTATTTGCGTGCGTTCTTCTCGTTTTAGTTCTATGATCTCTTTTATGTCCACATCGCGCGCGGAGTCTGGTTGTTGGACGGGTTTTAGATGGTCCTGGTGTTTCTGATGTTTGAGTCACACAGAGATCTGATTTTGTTGTTGCAACTGCTTCTGGTGGTTTGGACGATGTGGCACTATCTTCCATGCTCGATTCTGAACTGTTTTTGCGGTGAACGTCAACTTTGAGGTCTGTGAATAAAAATTCCTGTTTTAGTTCTTTTCCTATAAATTACAAATTTTCATGTATTTGGTTAACAGTAAATTTTAATCACCTATTGTGCTGTTATTAGGCTTATGGTATTCCAACGATGTGACGGACTCATTGTCGTTCTCTAATGTACCGTTTAATGCTACTCCCAATCTCATCATTTCCATTCCTTCTTCTTGTCTGAAAAGAAAAAATATTTATATTCAATCTCTAGTTGCACTAATATCTAACATTTTGGCTATTGCAGTGATCACTGATTGCTAATATATGCCGTATTAAATTTATTATATTATACAGGATTACTGCCTATAGATTTTAGATATATATTAACAATAAATCTTGGTATATCCAATTCAAATAATATAAAATGTAATGATAATATGGTATCATTTTCAAAATTCAGATTGCTAATGTAACTTATTTCAAAGTGATCACTTTAAACAGGGTTATTGCAAAGTGGTGTAAAAATTTTAAAACTTTTTGTTTTTACACTTATAACCAACATCCATGCTGAATATGTAAAATTCACTCTTTATTGTTGAATCTTGAGTTTCATATATGAGGTGTTGTAATTATTATTTTTATTCTTGGTTTATCTTAGTTACTAGCATATAAAATATCCAACATAATGCACAAGGTACACTAGAATAAAAGGAGGTGTAAAAAAACAATTAAACTTCATAAAACACGTATGAAAAGGTACTCACGCAGTTCCACTATAAGGATTGGCCGGGTCCCCTGAGGGCTGGACCATAATGCACTCACATGTGTCATACATGTGATGTAAACTGTGATTTAATAGCTTCAGGCAAGTGAACAGTAGGGCGACCAGAGCACAGTATATAATCCATCCAACACTCGCTGGAGGGAAGTACTGTGAACAAATTATCATGTTCTATTATTAAGAACTATGTCACCCTTTGTAAGATGCTTTCTATATACAATCGTAAATTCTTAGTGTCTGGATTTTGCCTTCAAGTATCAACTAAAGGACTATACACTAATAAATGCATGTTCTTGTCAATGATCTACATTCTTCTAAAATTATCTATTATAAATGAATTCTTCTCTTTTGTATTTTAAATAAATTCTTAAAATACCATATCAAAAATTAAAAATATATGAAATTCTTCTATTCTCTTCTATTTTAAATTTAAATTTCTAAGGTCCTTATAAATTTACTTTTGACGGTTTCTCATTTATTTAATGCTCATATATTTACATTTGTAAATGGCAATACAATAGTAGTTAAAATGCATAATCAAAAATAATTACTGGAAGAAAATTCAGACACAGGAAGAAAACTGTGTATATTATATCGGAAGCCAAGTCCCTTAATAGACAGAGGAATCTATACAAATTTAAAAATTTTTAGGAATCTCAATTAAGTATATATTTAAATTTAATTATTATGCATGCAAGAGTTTTAAAAATTTGCCTTCCAAGAGAAATTATGATATTAAAAAAATAAACAAAAGTATAAAATATGTTTATTGGATCTAAATATTAAAAATTAAACACATTTATTTTTATTAATTCTTTAAACTTTTATGAATAATTGGTGAAAGCACTTCTCGGTAATTTTTTTTCAATATTTTGATTAGTTAATATTGAACAAAGTTTTCGTTTAAACAATTTTATGTTGGAATAAAATGTTCACATAAGTATGATGTTCTAGATGGTGAAATGATTCAACAAATAAATCCAAAAAATGCTGCAATGTGTGACATGTTGCTCATTGGCTCCATTGTAATATAGCATTATGGAAACACTATATTAAGTGAGATACAAAAAGAAAATTGTAAGAATAATATATAATTGACAAAGATCAGATGACAAGAACAGTTTGTTGAAACATATAAATTACTGCAATATAAAGTACACTGAGATTAATTGGATTAAACATTATTTGATAAAAAACCATATTTATGGTGGGACCAAAATAACATAAAATCACAAAATTTAATAGTTATTATATTAACACTACACTAAATATTTTCTATTTAACGCAAAACTATTTCAAATTCAGTAACAGAGGCATTTTTGGTTTTAACATTCAGTTCCGGAAGATTACATATGGTTGCCTTTCATGAAGAAACAATGCTCCATATTCATGCATTCTGGAAGTTTCTTAGAAGATGCTGGTCCAATTGTAAATCTATGGGCAAGACTATATCCAGCAGTGGACATGTTATGTCTAATATCATGGAGATTTTAGAAAGATCCTTCTTTTAGTTTTTATAACAATAATCTAAAATAAAAAGAATTACTACTGAACAAAATTGAATTACTAAAAATAATTGTAATGTTAGTGAATATAGTGTGAATGTACTTAATTGTGATTATTAAAAAAGATCCAAATGGCATCACTTAAGACATCAAATAAACACACAACCACTTGTTTTCAGTTAAATTAGATCAATGTAAAGTTAAATAAAAAAGTACTAAGTACTACAGAAAATTAAGTTAATATATATACACATATAGGAAAATTATAAGACTGTAATTTAAAAATCATGTAAAAAATTATAGGAAGGATGGATAATTGGAATGCATATAATAATATGTTAACTAGAAAACCAATTGTGTCCTAATTAATTTAATTTTAATAAGGGATTTGACAACAAAATTGTCATATACATTAAATGAAACAAAATCAATGAAATGAAATCCATTAAATAAATATAACATGAAATGCATTTATTCAAAATTAAAACTTCTAACAGAACATTCATTGATAAATTTATTATTTATTTATTTTTAATATATTTTATTTTCGACTACTCTGCTTTGCAAGGTGTTATAGTTATTAAAATATAAACGACTTAAAAATAATTTTATCAATTCAGTTTTAGCAAAACTTAGATAATATTTATTTTAATGAGCTCAACTCACATTAATTAATTTGGCCATTAGTGATAACTATATATGATTTTTAATGTATCTAAATGAGGTAAAAAATTAACACTTAAGACAGTAAACATCATATAATTATTCATAATTTTTTTGCACATTGTCCATAAATAAATACATAGTTTTTTATATACATTTACATAACCTTGTAAAGTTTAAAAAAATATGCAACACTATCATGATTTTGTCCAAATAAAAACACTGATTCATACAATATGACTCACATCCATGAGGCATAAGGGGACTTTACAAATATTTTCATGCAAACATGGTAAGTAATCATAAAGCACACTAAAGAAACACTATCTTCATCTTATATGATTTGTAAACAAAGCTAATATATGTTGCTTAGACACAACAAATAACAAATATCTCCTGTCCTCTTAGGTCTAAGGCTATAAAAAGGCCAATGACCAGGTAGTGTCACGTTTTGCAGGGAAAATGAAACAATAACAACTTAAGAATCGTGACCTGATTACGTTATGACATCATTTAGTAACCTAGCGTCCACGATCTATTTGTTTTTGTTACAATTAGACTTACCAGATAAACAGAAAACGGCAGACATAATAAGAACAGCCAGATGTATAAGTGAACAGTGTTGCAGAACAGATTCTGGTGGGGATCATAAAACCAGCCACCTGTCAATGATGCCCAAACACCTTGACGCAGAATTTCCAATGTCTGCGAGCCCATCGTAAGCTATGTCCACATTTCAGCATTTAAAACACTCACCACTCACACAACACAGTTAATAAAACATTTATATTCACATTTCACATCAGCTTATATCCAAATGCAAATTTCTCGTCTTTCCTGCCATTTTGAAAGAAAATGCATGTACGAAAACAGTCTTTATTGACATCGGTTAATGAGTAATTATAAAATTTGATACAGAAAAACGGGTTAACGTATAACGTGTAACAACTAAAAAATTTCAATATATTGCTTTAAACTAATCAACGGTTAATTTGAGGAATATTTTCTAAATGACGAAAACCCAATCGACGAAACAACACTTAACTCTTGAAGTTTCTTTGACAATTGACGTCTATCATATTTTTTATACAAGAACACAATGTTGTCACATAAAACATTGGCCATGATTTCAGGTTTTGAACCAACACATTTTTAATCAAATTATTACTGCTAGATATAAAAAGAATTTATTTTTGACGGAAGGCATTTAAATCTGCGAACTGGATAAAGATATACTTTTAATCATTCGTATAAAATTCCGAATTAATTTAGATTTAAGCGTCTCCAGTTTTTTTATGGAAAATCCCTTTATTTCCCAATTTTATGGAAAAAGTAGAACTCGGTGGTTCCCCAATCTAGTGATATATGTATATAGCGGCCCGAACCGATCATTCTAGGAAAGCGTTCTACTGAATTTAATTTGCGAAAATTAAAGTTAATGTCTATAACTGACATTTGATTATGAAAAAATAACAGAAATTCTCCTTAAACAAACTAAATTTATACGACTTGTTTTATCTAAACACGTTGGTTGTGAAAAACAACTTATTAATTCGACAAGAATTTGACAGATTTAGGTAAATAGTGTTGTATTTTTTTATTTGTCATTGTGTAATGTCACAAAACTTCAAATATTGTTATTTTTAAATCGGTTTCTGTCTAGAGATAACTTAGTACTGCGTGAACGCTTGAGTGAGTTGTGTATAAGTATATTTTTCGGACTTATATTCGGAAGATTTACACAATGAGTGATATAGAAAGACTATTGAAGCAAGCCGCTATGCAAATTGGTGCTGGAGGAAGTGCAGGCTTCGTTGAAGTCTGTATTATGCATCCTCTTGACTTAGTGAAAACTCGGTTTCAACTCCAAGCTTCGAATACTAGTTTTAAGAGTTCTGATCCACATTACTATAATGGCATTGTGGATTGTATGAAGAAGATGTATAAATATGAAGGGTTGACATCATTTTGGAAAGGAATCCTGCCGCCAATTCTAGCGGAGACTCCGAAACGGGCTGTGAAGTTTGCGACTTTTGAGCAATACAAAAGGTTTTTCATGTTTGGCTCCAGCACACCCACACCTTTAGTGAGATTTGTTTCTTTTAAATTTCTATTTATTTATTATTTTATGTCATTTCCTATATAATTTAATTGTTTTATGCTATTGTGTATGATATCATTATAATGTTTATACGTTTTTTATTCTTTATTTACATATATGACAAGTACTTTTTTATATGAGTTTTTTATGTGATGTTTATTTTTTATATAAAACACGGAAATTACACAAAGCTTTTTTATCAATTTAAATAGAATGAAAAAAATAGTAACTGTAATATTCCATTTCAGACATTTTCCCTAGCTGGTCTAGGGGCAGGTATTACTGAGGCTGTATTAGTTAACCCATTTGAGGTTGTGAAAGTTACATTGCAATCTAACAAAGAGCTTGCAACAAGAGTGCCTAGTACCTGGTCTGTGACCAGGAAGATCGTAAGAGAGAATGGTTTAGGGTCAAAAGGCCTTAACAAAGGTTTGACTGCAACAATGGCTAGAAATGGAATCTTCAACATGGTCTACTTTGGCTTCTATCACAGTGTGAAAGGATACATCCCAGAATATGAGGTAATGCTATGAAAATAATTTCATTAAAATATTTAACTTAATTTAAGCTATACAAACAAAATTCATAAATCTCCATTATAAACACCTAACTTACCCTTTTTTAAAAGTTTTATGTATACATAGAAAACAGTAGATATTATTTCTTTTATTTTATTCACATTCACAACCAGAAAAAATCATGATCAAACACAAAATATAACATAAAACCAAAGACTGTTAATACCTTCATTATAAGTAATTATCTACAGGGTGTTGCTTATAGGTGTTAAAGTGTTAAAGGGTTGGATGTATAGGTCATTTATCAGTAAAAACCTTAAAATATTTTACTCCTGTTTACAATCACCTATATATCATAATGGCTTTGAAAAATGTTATGTTTTTTTCTATTGAAAGGCAACAGACCATTGATAAAGTACCTCAAATTATGACAACGCTTATTCTGTCTATTTTATCATTATATTATTAATATACATCTGAAACCATTAATTTATGGATACTATACATTATTTTACAGTAAATGAGCTATACATGCACCTCTTTAAAACATTAACTTCAGTTTCTAACCATACTGTTTTTAACTAAATTTAGTTTAGTTGCTGGTTGATAAATTGAAAATAAAGGTAAAATGAACTTAATTTCTTTTCTTGTTCTTATCAGCTGGTGTTGTTTGTCACCTCATTTGTGCAAGCAATATGACAGTTTTTGATCCAAAAGTTCTTTCCATAACATGCCAATATTTTCATTTTAGATTTATTCTAAATATTCAATCATAAACTGCCAATGTTTTTATATATAGACATAGCCAATAGTATGTTAGAATCAAAACCTTCTGTTTTACATATATAATACCTGTTGCCTTGTGAGTACATTATCATAGTCTTTGTATAAGATATTATCAAACTTAACTAATTTGAATGTCATTTAAAAGAAATAATTGTTTATGTCATTAAAATTTAAAATAGGGATATAACAAGGTGTTAGGAGAATCATTGATATAAATATAATTTTCTAGATCAGTGTTCTCAGTTTTTTTAACCATACATTTAATTTTTTACAATATAAACTTGACAACAATGTAGATGGGGATAAAGACATGGGTTGGTATGGTGTTATGAGCTCTAAGTAAGCAACCAAATTTTGACTAAAACACATTGCTTTTTTAAGTTACATACATGGCCTTATGGCTGTAGATAATTAAACAGCCTCTGACATAGGAGACATACAAACAGTGACCACAACATATTTTATCTCTCTTTTCTCCAGTTATTCTTCTCTTAAGATAAGTAATACTTATCTTCTCAGTTATAGGATCTCCAAAGGAACCTGTAATAATCAGAAATTGGGTTATATATATATATACATATGTTCTCCGAATGTAATTTTTTTTCCCTAGAAAAGTAAGGAATTGGCTTCAATAAGTTAATCACTGTTGGAGTTGACAGTGTGAAAAAATTTTTCTTCTAGAAGCTAACACTGAGTAATGGGGCATTGAAATATCTGAATTATAATTGTACTTGAATCAGTACATAAAAAAATATTTGCAAAAAAACATTAATTTGGTTTTAGAAATAAAGATAAATTTATTCAATATTGGAACTTCTGAAGGAACTTTTATTGATCATCAACTTTTTTTTAATCTTGTTTTTTTTATTCTACTCTGCTTCGCAATGTGTTAATAGTTGTGGAGAAGAAGCAGGAAGAGACTCCACAACAACACATCTTTTAATAGTTTAACAACACACATTTATACACATACACATTCAAGTCTCATCATTGCCAAGCATTCTTGTCATTTAATTTTTGTGTATTGAATAATATGCCTTTTCCATCAATTTACCCTTTAATGCGCTTTTAATAAAAATATTATGGATTTACACATTTTTTGTAAATGGTAATTCCAAAATGTTTTGCAGAATTTTATTAAAAAATCTGATTCTCTTTATAACAAATGAATTAGAGACTTTTTGCAGTTGAAACTAGGGTATGGCCAGTTTTTCAGGGTATTTTATAAATACACTATGGATGTTCCTTATTTTATAAATTTATTATTATTACAGTAAAAGTACAAAATGTTATCATAAATATATTGCGTGGCTACATTAGGAATATTAATTTCTCTGAACCTTAACTTTTTAAGGTTTTATCTGTGTAACTTAACTGATGATTATTATACTACATTATATTTTCATTAACAATTTAAGTTTTGTGAAGTTAAAGAAGTTCAAAGAAATTAACTGTGAACCATTGTTGCTATGCAATATTTATTGTTATTTTGCTACCTTTAAATAACATATTACAGAGCAGATACTATACCCTCCATCTTAATAATCTTATCTCTGTTTGAATACCATATTTGTTTACATTTGATAAGTTATTATCTGTGCTCTTATTTTGAATGTTGCTACCTTATGATTTTTATCACATGTCATGTTTTGTTGAGATATATATCTAATTTTATTTGTTTATGTAAAAGAAAAATTTGAGTGCCTTATCAGTGGCATTTATCCGCCCCACTAGGGGGACCGACGACATAATCAAGTTCGTGGGAAGTCTTTGCATTCGTCCTTTGGTATATTTGTCATCGTGGTGATCTATAGGAGAGTCCTTTCCCTTGCAGATGATGATAACCATATCATCAACTAATTGACATGCTTAAAAATATTCGAAGCATAAAAGTAATACCTTGTTTCAGATATCTCTTTCTATTATGTATTGACTGTATCATGTATTGACGTGATGCTTTCTTTGTCTGTAGTTAGATACACTTGCTCATGGTTTAGTAGGCCTGTTTTTAGGTCATCATCATATCAGCTGATAGACGCCCATAGCAAGGCATAGGCCTACGATAAAGATCGCTGTGATGATCGGTGTTGTGATGACTGCATCCAGTGACTTCCTGCGACCATAACTATATTGACTGTGCATCTGGGGGGGTCTACCCACGTCATGTCTTCCAGCTTGTGGTCAGCCCTCGAGTACCGTTAGTCCCCAATGACCGTCTTGCGCGATGTGTCTCGCCCACTGCCACTTTAGACAGCCAATTCTTCGAGCTACGTCGGTGTTCTTAGTTCTTCTGCGGAACTTCTCATTTCTGGTTCAGTCTCGCAGTGAAACTCCTTAGCCTTCTCCATTGCTCTCTGGGGACCTAAGTATTTAAGTAGTATTTAATAATACCTATACTTTACTGCACTAAGTAAGGGTAGGCGTAAATTGGTGGACCATCGATTTCATCACTTATATACGTCATCATCATCAGCTATTAATAAACATATATATCATGTGTAGATATAAAATGGCGATCATTGAATCTATATTGAGGATTGAATTACCTGCTCCTTGAACTATGTACTTGCAGCTAATAATGTTTTTATGCTTCACAGGATCCTCTTCTGGAATTCGGTCGAAAGATCGCCATCGGTTTCACTTCAGGCGTGCTGGGCTCGTGTGTGAACATCCCGTTCGATGTCGCCAAGAGTCGAATCCAAGGTCCGCAGCCGATGCCCGGCGTTGTCAAATATAATTCCACCTTCGGCACCATAAACCTGGTGTATAGAGAAGAAGGGTAAGTTACATTTATACAGCGTTCAATATAATCACATGTTTCCGTCTACAGAAAGGGAGCCAAAACATTGTATTTTGATACCGCGGGGGTTCCCCGTGTTAAATTTGCGTAAGATTCTTAATGTATTCACTCCAAATGTCAAAAGTGTCAACTGATAGATTGTCACTGCAAGGCATACGGTCTCCCCAAATCGCCACGATGACCTGCGACAGCTGTTTGCATATAGCTACCTTGACTATGATGTTAGTACCTCTAGGAGGGAGCCTATCTACGCCTCTTTTCTCGGTTCCTAGTCTCCACGCGAAAACCATTCGGCTCCATAAGCCAAGAGTAGCGTTTACGACATATCCTCCCATGGATGATAAACTTTGATAATAAGCCTTGGCGATAATATGACTACGGGCCAGAACCCACGCGGCATTTTACGGATTAGTTAATATATAGTAGGTTATTTATTTATACAGGGTTTTTTTTTATTTAATTTAATATTCTTTATTGTACACTTTTGAAAATATGTATATATTATGTAGTTTCATATTAAAAAAATAATATAATGGGTGGTCTTATCACACGAGGTAATTTTTTACAGATAGCCATAGTAATGCCTATGTAGCCGAAATTAGCCGATTGCCTCTTTCCAAAGGTCGATGTGCGATATTTATCGCCGGGTACTATAATCACAGCTCAGGGCGTCAATTTATGATTTGATTTTTTTTTCAATTGTAATGTATCCGTACACCAGTAGCATTTTTTTAATTTGACTGTATTATGTAATAATATGGTCATCACCATGCTCGGCTAGTAATTTGATTAATAAATAAATAAATGTAAACCATGCTTGAATGCAATACATACGTTACATAATGTAGAATTAATACAATACGTTACATAATGTAGATGAAGAAAATTTTTAGATTTTTGATGCTTCATCTTATATAATTTCACTACTTTCAGTAGTGAAAGCTTGTTTAGATTTGGTCTTGGATACTTGTAGATAATAATGCATGACGTTGATATAAAAACTTTAAAGATGAGAACGAAAAGCTCTTCAGTAAACAGGTTTAAAGCTTCTGCACCACTTTCCAAACACTCTCTATAATGTCACTCTGAAATATTTTTCTATATTGGAATCCTATACAGTCCATCAGAGTAGTAGTAGCGCAGGGGTAGAGTACTGAGGCTTACGATCGTAGGTCGCGGGTTCGATTCGCGAGATACAATCTTAAGTAATTAACACTATGCATTAATTATATAGGATTGTCACTGATCACAAACAAGCTTAGATAAATGGGTAGCAGCGTCCTCTGCGTACGATAATACCACATTGCGATCTCCAACCCGCTTGCCTAGCATGGTGATTACAGTATATCCATTTAATGGAATCGAGCGTTACTTCGCGGAAGTCCATCCTAAGTAAGATAAGGACCAATATTTAGCCACTTCCGCACATGCAGTGCTAGTCGTGCAACAAAGTGCACCGCCCACTCTGTGTTTGGCACTAATCGGTGTAACATAACTCCTGAAGATGCCCTGTGGAGGCGTGAAACACGTGTTGAGTGATTTGACGGTGGCGGTTGTGTGATTCGCATTGTTTGCCGCATTTATCAGCGGGCTGGCGGGCAGTGCACTTTGTTGCACGACTACCACTGCATGTGCGGAAGTGGCTAAATATTGGTCCTTTTCTTACAGTATATCCCGCATAAATATCATTGAGTGAAACCTATGTCGACAGGCAGATAATTTCTGGCAGTAATAAATAATTAATAATAAATAAATATTAAATAATTATAATATGTAGTAATTCGAATTTCGGTAAACACTTTTTTCTAGTTAATTTTTGAATAGATTATTCTATACATTAATTACTCCCCTTTTCACCTATGATCAAACACCCTGTGTAATTCAACCGTGAGAGACCACAAAATGCTATTATTAGTATTATTGTGCACAAAACGTTAACCTACTTCAATACAAAATTTGTTTTCACGCTAACGGGCTACTTGCCAATCTTACGTATTTATTTAAAATAATATTTTTGATTATACGCATTCATTTAAAGTTAAGACCCCTCTAAATAATATATTTATAATCGCTAATATTATAAACAAAAGATGCCAAGAAAAGTTAACTTAAAAAATATGAATATTAGCATTAAAACCTTATTTAGTTTGGAATACATTTCTTGAGTGTTATGTGTAGTGTTTATTACTTTTATCACCTACCACAACATTTGTTTAACAGCTTCGGTTTCGTTATCAAAATGGATAAGATGTTAGTTCATTGTATATATGCTTTTAGATAAGTTTAATATTGAAATAAATAAATTACCAACCTAATTGAGCCTCCCTTACTGTAAAAAGATTTATGTCAAATGCCTTCTGTCATTTCAAACACGGTGACATTTAAAATTGTCGTTTCAACCCATAAAAACACTGCAAGATAGACCCCCAGAAATATGAGGCGATATACTATTATCGCCTCGCTTGGTAGACGAGTTTGCCATCGCAGTGAGGTCTTGTCGTACTCAGAGGACGCTACTGCATATTCTCTGGGGGCTAATTTGTGAGCAATGATAATACTATATAATTAATGCACAGTGTAAATTTTATAACATATTGGGAATCGAATCGGCGACCTACTATCAATTCTTACTCCTCTACCCCGGGCTGCCACTGCTCACAACACGTTTAAAATACCAACCGATAAATAGTCGTCAGTGACAAAACAAAGTTAATTAAAAAATCAAAATAAATTTTGTACGACTCCAAGTATTTCTAAATGTAACAGATCCAAGTATTTCTAAATGTAACAGATTTGGGACTATTGTTTAAGATTGTTAAGAAAGACAATCGTTTACGAGTCCATTTTGACCCTGCGTACCGCGAACATAACCATATTTTATCGACCACGCATCAAAGACCAATTTGTGGTATTTTTGAAATTGTTATCTATCTATATAAGTTTATTTTTATATACATTTACTATCGTATTGTTTTTATATTTGTAATAATCTAACGAGAGTAGCCAATAAATTTACAATACCCGGCGATAAATATTGCACATCGACTTTTGGAAAGAGACAATCGGCTAATTTCGGCTCCGTAGAACATTATCTCTGTCCGACACTACCTATGTGACGTGTATTTCGTGCGACAAAGATAATGCTCTATATAGCCGAAATTAGCCGGTTGTCTCTTTCCAAAGGTCGATGTGCAATATTTATCGCCGGGTATTTAAAACTTTGGGATTTGTTACTCGGTCTGTTTCCTATGTTCTTTAATAACTAATTAAAACACTTTGCACACACATTGAGATTGGAGTCTGCAAAAAATTTAACAAAGTAGATTTCCATTGTCGCGTTGGCTTTTTGTACATTGCTTATTTATTTCAAGCACATTAATTAGAAAAAAAAGTCATTGAAATCTATTGCATTAGTCATTGAATCATAAAGTTTTTTTTTTGTATCATTATCATTAATTTAAAACGATAGATGGTTTTATTTTACAATCGATAATAATATGTTTTCTGTCACGTTATGTACATCTCTAAATATTATAAAATTTTCAATGTATCTTTAGATGTATCGAAGTATGGTTGAAGATATTTCCGATAAGATTTTAGCTTGTGTCTTCGTTTTATAGTGATATTGCAAATGATGTCCATGGATTGGAATATTCATATAGTTAAAAATTCATCAGTGCGCAAGTGTACTGTAATACAATACATGTCAGAGTTGGGCCTGAAATAAAATGCCACTGTATTAAAAGATGTGTTATTTCAACATATCGATTAACGAATATTCACTATTAGCGCAGTATTTCATAACGAAGCGATCACTCAACTATATCTCCGCGAACACCCAAGTATCCGCGCCACTAGATCCACTTCACTTCAACACTCGGCAAAGTGCCGACAATCGCTTCGTTGTCGCTTCGTATAACTGAAGAGATGTCAGAAGAAAAACTCCCGACCTTCGAGATCCTTCCTTAAATACCGCAGGCAGGTAATTTCTAGACGTTTCCACGCGAGGCGAGGAGTTGATGTCTTGTCTTGTCTCAGCGGGCTGGTTTCCGTAACCAAGCGGCACCTCGCTCATTTTCCGTCGTGGTTGGTCTTAATCAAACCAACCCAACTCCTTGAGAAATCCCAGCAGACGATGCCAGCCATCTCAGAGAGGTACCTCGGCGATCCAAGATAGGCCTGTAGGGTGCTACACAAGTACACTGAAGTAGTACGTGAGCAGTAGTCTCGTCCTCTTCTAGGCACGCTCTGCATAAAGGACTGTAACGCCTAATGTAAATAGATGTTTGTTAAAAAGACCATGACCAGTCCTTGCTAACCGGCAGCTAGGAGGTGTGGTAAAGAAACAAAAAACTATCTGAATAACTATTGACTTCTTGACCTCTATTGTAGCCTTCCAGCTATAGTGAAAGATGCAATAAAGCGAGGAACGCCTAATAGAACTCAAATAACTTTATTGCCTTTTGGATGTTATGCCGTCAGCCCCGATTTCCTCGTTCGTAAAATTCATCCTTCGTTTCCGGCGGTCTTCTTTGTGTCGGATTTTGAACGGTCGTCACAATACAGTCGCGTATAATGTCACTGAACTATGTCTGCTATTAATAGATGTTTAATAATTTATCAAATATAAAATATATAAACGCAGCATTTAATTTTTAAGGGTGGCAACACTGTGACTTGTGAACAGCGCGTTCGTTCGCTTACATTTTTTTCTATTGTAAATTTTTACTTTAACATACAGTCCATAAAGCAACGCATGCTCATACTTCTAATAATAGGCACTTTATTTTTTTTGTATATCGTCTATGTCAAACTTGTATCTGGTAGTTGCTTTTAAGAGGTGAGAGTATAGCACCTTTGCTGTCAAATAATGTAGGTATATAGAAAAATCAATGGTTTCAGAAATAATTAATGACGTATTGATATATATATAGTAACAGGTGTCATTATTTTTTTTTAATTTGTTGTGTAACACACACGTACAGTCAGACGTTGTTAGACTTTCGTATTCCAATAGTAAAAAAAAAAATATGTGACATTTCAAAGTGATCATACAAGACGATTGGTTTTAGATTTTCGTATAGTCAATGTCTTGCACAATGCCGTTAAAAACAAAATGCCTCTGAATAATTTTCGTGGAAACTGCGCTCGCTATGACGAAGCATCTGGCTGGAGCCGGTCCAAATATTCCAAGCCCGGGCCGCTCGAAACAGGAATCGCGAATTTCACTCGCGCACAAAGCGAAATCACGCGTGTAACGCATGAGTAAGATCATCCAAGCCGTTATTAATGATCAAGAATATATACAGGTTGTGTTGTTGTTCAAAATTTATTTTGTGTTCAAAATTGTACTCGCATATATCGTGTCTTCAATCTTTTTTAAATTCTTCATGTGTCAAAGTGTATACACAAAAGTCCCACAAGATATCTTGAAACTTTACTTATTTTTAAATTTTAAATTAAAAGTATATTTTTAAGTAATTATTATTATAGAATTCAAGAGTTTTTATTTGTCCGAAATGTGTTGAACTTTGTTGACTCTTAGGCTAATATTGTAATGTACACATCAAACATTGATAAATTTCGTTTATAAAGAGCAACTGTTGAGTATTTGGTCAGCTATTCTCTGTAGATTAGCATTCCGAGTGAAAAGTGTACTCACACTGGCTAGTAATTAAAAAAAAAACGAATGTAAATTGCCTGTATGTTTCACGATTATTTTTTATCTGTGACATTTATAACTTCACCGGTATTGAGTTGGTAAAGAGCCTTTTATATAATTCGAGATAATTAAATCTTACTAGCTAATACAATGTTTCAATACGAAGGTCTTTTACCAATGTGTGTTGCCGGTGATGACTTACGGATCCGAGACGTGGTCACTTACGACGGGCTTCATAAGGCTGAGGGTCATCCAGAGTGGAGATGGAGATAAATCGGAGTTTTGCTGCAAGATAGAAAGAGAAATGAGGGTATGAGAGAACCAAAATTACCGAAGTAGCTCGAAGAATTGCTAGTCTTGAAATGGGGGTGGAGGGGGTACATGGTGCAATCGAGGATCTTTGGAGTTGAAAGGTTATCGAATAGCGACCACGAACCGATAAATGAGGCATGAGTAGGCACCCCATTAGACGAATCGACGAGGTAATTAAGGTTGCGAGAAGGCGTTGACGCGGGCAGCACAGGACCGGACTTCGTGGCCATTGTTGGAGGAAGCCTATGACTGGACAAGACAATATTCCATATCCTCATTTACAACCACATATACCAGCTCGTGGTCGTCTTTATCTTCTGCTGTAATGAAACTAAGATAGCTGACATTGATTCGTATAATGTTATATGTAGCTTATGTTTCCAATACATGTATATCTTCAAGTAGCTCTCCTGAAGAAGTGACATTGAATATTGAACGTTTAATAGTTAACGTTTGAGGTATATAGAAAACCGACTAATACGGATCTGGTGATTCCATCCTCTTCCTGTCACCCTTGGCAACATAAACTTGCAGCTTTTAATATTAGGTTAGTAGTTTAATAGAGATAGAAAGAAAACAATTTTGTATTAGGTACATCGGAAAGTAATGTCGCTTTCTTAAGTTAAATTCACACGACTACATTTTTAACAAGTTTGATTTCTTATTAACAATATATTCACCTTCGTTATCATTAACCTTTTGCGATCTAGTATACAAATCAATGCCGGAGCGGTAACAAATCAATCGGTTTTTCTGTAAAACATGTCGAAAAATTCGTCAAATATTTTGACATCCGTCTTCTTCATATTTTGAAGCTGATAGACGCCCACTGCTAAGTGTAGGCCTCTTCCTCTGCAGCCACTTCTCGTGATCATAACTGTTGCCAATCGAGAAGTGACCGATCACCGTGTTTTAATATAATTAAATTAATTTTAATAACAGTTGTTAATATATTCCACTAACAACAAAACAACTCCTGAGCATTTCAAGCAATTCTCTTTTCGTGAAGTCATTGCGTCGTTACTTATTATTGACTACACTATTTAACAGGTTTTTATTTGTTATCAACAATATATTCAATTTCGTTATCAATAACCTTTTGCGATCTAGTTATACAAATCAATGCCGGAGCGGTAACAAATCAATCGGTTTTTCTGTGAAAATATGTCGAAAGAAACGACATTACTTTGCGGTCCCCCTGACATAACCTGTATCTTATTGGGTTTCATCATCACATCAGCCGACGTAGCAGTTTGTCGACTTTTATTACATTGGTCCTCCCACTTGAGGGGGGGGGGCTATCAATGTCATTTATACAGTTCGTTATTCAAAAAATGTGTTTACATCGCAGCATTGAATTTTCAATAAGTCGACTTATACAGAATAATTGGCTATAGTCGTAAAAACTTTATATGTATACCTCATTTGTTAGCAACGCTTTTACACCTATTTCCAATCGTCCTGTATATAGTGTGTCTGTAATGTTACATTAATTGATATCTAATATATAAAATTCTCGTGTCACGGTGTTCGAACTTAAACTCCTCTAAAACGGCTTGACTGATTTTTACCAAATTTAATATGCGTATTCAGTAGGTCTGAGAATCGGCTACTATCTATTTTCTATACCCCTAAGTGATAAAGGTTGTTCACACTTAAAAAAAAATTATTTTTTTAACGAAATTTTTTGTTTTTCTTTTTTATGATACAGCATACAAGAATACATACAACCATAAATTTTCACCCCTCTACGATCAACCCTTATTTTTTATTTGTAAATTAAAATATCAATTTTTTTTGCAAAACAACGTTTGCGGGATCAGCTAGTTTTCTATAAAAATGTGACAAGCCAATAACTTCTGGCCGTACAAAGTTTACAAGAATTAGTAAACAAGTTTTAATATGTAGTAATTCGAATTATGAAAATGCTTTTTCTTGTTATATTATCGTTACTCTTGATTTTTAAATAGGGTACCATATTTTTATTGACAGAAAATAAACTATATATTCGCCATTTTAAATATTTTACACATTCAAAATTCTGTTTATCGGCGGCTGTACGACATGTGGCAACGTTCTGATAAAATCTCATGTTATATTCATATCTGTTGGTAAACAAAGTGCTTGAAATCCACTACAAACTGTGCATATATTTGAGGAACCGGTAAGTAATGTCGTTTCTGTCGACATACTTTACGGTAAAACCGATTGATTTTTACCGCTCTGACATTGATTTTGTATATTAGAAGGAAAAAGGTTGTTGATAACGAAAGTGAATATATTGTTGAATAGAAATAAAAACTTGTTAAAAACGTAGTCGTGTGAATTTAACTTAACCCTTAATAGCCTGATTTACGAAAGTGATTTTTTTTAAATATTACTGTGTTTGCTTGAGGGACTAGATGAAGAGAAAAATAGATTTTTTTTAATTTCGTTGGAAAGAAAATTATACAACAGCAAAATTCGTACAGCCAACATATAAAAAAACTAATAGTGAACAGTCAACATTAAGTTTAAAATATTGGTATCAAAATTGAAACTCTAGGCTGTTAAGGGTTAGGAAATGGACATTACTTTCCGGTCCGCCTAATATTTTTCCGGACATAACCTTAGTGACAGGATGTCAACAAAGGTCGATGCTACTGCAAAATCAGTGCCAATTCTATTTCTGAACACGACAGACTTCAATATTGTGAATGGGTCGTAGTTAATACAACTAATGGATACATTATAACGATAATTTTATATTCATATCTATAGATAACCTTTAAGAATATGTATATATTTATTTATTTTTGCACATGAGACAGTATCAATAATCAATAAAACAAAGAAAACCATTACGTATTCCGCTAAGAAACTTTATCTAGTAGGTCTAAAGTTGGATGTTAAAATATTCCATGTAGTCTTCTTAGGAATTGTCCCCTTGTGGGGGGTGGGCCCCACGTTGGGAAACACTGATCCAGAATGAAATTGAGTTTCACTGTAATGACATACCTAATGCTACGTGATTTTATTTTTATTGATTAGTCGGTTTTTTTTACTTTATAGTAGTTAGTTTCATTCATTTTCAGATAGTATACACTTTATCAAGTTCAATAAAAACACACACACGCGCGCGCGCGCTCCCACGCACACACACACACACACACACATATATATATGTGTGTGTATCAAAAAAGTCAAACAAGGTCATGGGCAGCGTAAGATTGAGGGAGATCCATGACTCACAGTGTGCATCTATCCGCTGACATGAATAATTGAAAACACTTTACTGTCAATAGTGAATTGTATTTGTGCCAGGGAGATAAGCACTCATATTTTATTTCTTTGTTTGTTTCAGATTCCGCGCCCTGTATAAAGGTCTGTTGCCCAAGGTGCTGCGATTAGGCCCGGGCGGAGCAATCATGTTGGTGGTTTACGATTACGTATACCATTTCTTAGAGAATAAATTTACATAATTTTTATATTTTGACATCCATAGGAGGCAACCCTATTTTTAACGTGCAATAAAAAAAATTAGCTATAATTTTTTTCGAATTGTTACCATGTAGA
Source organism: Battus philenor (assembly GCF_028537555.1). Classification (NCBI taxonomy): domain Eukaryota; kingdom Metazoa; phylum Arthropoda; class Insecta; order Lepidoptera; family Papilionidae; genus Battus; species Battus philenor. The sequence continues at coordinate 13,315,064 of NW_027181673.1, read as the reverse complement.
GTATCTATTTTTACATTTTTTTTAATTATTTATAAATCGGTTAAAAACCAACTTATATAACGATACTATCGGTGATAATAATCGGTTAATTTTTTTGTGATATTTTTTCGTAAATTTAAGAGAAATTGAATTGATAAAACTGTTTTGTTTATATTATTTATTTTAAATATTTTTATATTAATCAAAGATTTTAAAGTACAAATAAGCAGATGGGCATTTATGTAATATTTTTTTTGAAAACCAAATGTGAACTTAATCGATAAGTAAATAATATTAGTGATTTTGACTATATCGAATATTTTGTTATATGTAATAAATTTTTTATCTATTGTTGTGTGTTTCACTATTTCTCTTTCTGATAATATGCGATCACGGACTTGCAAGATGCGTACGATTTTCGCCCACAAGTTGGACAATTTTGTTAAGGTAGTGCAGCCCTCTTTTGAACGGCTCTATTGGGAATCTATAGACAGGCCTACTTCCAACAGCCATCATCCTATGGCTGAAATAATAAACATGGTGATGAAGTCATTGGCATTCCACTGGTAGATAAGAAATGTATTTACAATAACAAAGCAGTGTCATCGCTGATTTGACAATATTGGTAAAGTAGCAGGTACCAACATCATACCTTTTCAAGAAGTTAGAGTTGCCCTTAAATCGCATTGTATAAGTGTAAAAAGAGAAAATAAATCTACAATAATGATAGTGCTAGAACATAGCTAATTGAATGCATTTCAAGAACAAAAAGTACAAAAATGGAATAAAATTCGAAATTGAAAGTTAAAGATGCTTTTGTAGTATAAAGACGCTTCAAGTCTATTTCACCTATAAGAATTAACGAGCTGCGAAAACAAAATAATCTTAGATAATACATGGTAAAATAAGTCATAAAACAGACAAAAACTTATTAAAAATATAGTGAATGTATACTACCACCTTAAAATTTTTTAATTATCCCTTAAATCTAAATTTCTTCTTTTAATTTAAACAAAAATGCAAAAAACAAATCGTATCATCCACAAAAATAGCTACGGAATATTATTATGTAATATTTTTAATTTAATAAAAGTTTTTGAAAGCATAAATTTAATAAATATTTCAACATAGATAAGGTTGTATTTTATTTATAACAAGGTGTTCAAAATAATAATGTTATGAAATTAATTCATTAATAAAAACCGGAAATAATTATAGAATCATCTTAAGTTCTTCATTTACCAGTTACAAAATGTGTTGCTGTTATCTGTTGCTTGTCACTTCGTTACAAAGTAACAGCTGGCAACTACAACGATTTGTTCAAAGACAACAACATGGACGATTTGTTTTGCTTGAGTTAGAACTGTGGCATATTATTAAAGTTGTAAATAAAACTTCAAATTATCTCATCAAAAATCTACGTGGAACTTTTACTGCTACTAAAAATCGTAATTTTTTTTTTATTTAATCAAGAACCTTCTATGTAGGTGGATATAACGATATAAGCATACTTGATTTTAAGACTAACTACATTTATAAATGGATCAAATTCAAACAACAACAAATTTGCCTCACATCGTTCAAGTGTACCAACCGTCTGTGTCCATCCACCCGTCGCTGCAAGCGTCACAGGGCAAGGTCACCTACCAACAGACGGTCACCTCAGAGTCTTTGCATATACCGGTGTCAACGCAAGTTCAGCATGAGATTACAAACCAGCAGATACTATCCAACCAAACGATGTTGTCCTGCCAGCAAATTCATTTGCAGAGCATGCAGCAAATTCAGCCTCAAATCCTACAGAACGACATTAACTCCATGCAGATAACATCTCACGTAATTCTTCCACAAGTACCAGTCTTCAAACAGCATGTTATTACCAATGGAGTGCAGCAGAATTATTACGGGCAGTATGAAGCTTACTTGAAGGATAGACATTGCCTGATCACTAAAGTTGAACCAGGAATACAGGTTATAAGTGATAAGCATATAGAGTAAGTAAAATTTATGTTTGCTATTGATGCTTAGAAACGGTGTGGGTTGGCTCCCCACTAAGTGGACTTACAACATAGTCAAGGGAAGTTGTAGAATGTGGGTAGTGCAAAACAGGTCATGGTGGTGGTTTTTAAGCAGAGACCTGTTCCTTGCAGTGGGTGTCTATATTATAAGTCTTGATCATGGGTATATATATATAATGATACACTTATAGTACAAAAGAGGGAATTGTCTCATTGATGCATGAAGAACGTTGATATGCTGTTGGTGGAATATAAAAAAATTATGGTATAGTTTTGACGGTGTTGTAATTACTGAAATAATAATAGTGATGTGGATAAAGCAAATGTTACATTCTCTATCATAAGACATTACTGAAGCTATTTCTTAGAGACTTATAAAACATTACAATTTTTTTTTGAACAATGTGTTAGAATATTTTTTAAACAGTGTAATATTTTTTATTTATAATTAACATAATTTGCTCTAATCATCTTTAATTTTTACTCTGCTAAAAATTAGACAAGAAAAGTCAAAATTACAGATAATATAATGGAATACATTACCATACATACATACCTTTTTAATTATTAATATTTATTTAATTACCATACATACCTTTTTAATTATTCTTTATTGCCAAAAAAAATATGGTTGGCAGTCTTTTTAAAAATTAGAATATATCGAAAATTAAAAAATAGTCTTTTTGCAAATGTAATTTCTTCCAGACTACCATTGGATAGATTTGGTAATTAGGAAATTTAACTATTTAGTATAATTCATAATTTTTACCATTTACATATAAAAGTCCTCTATAATTAAAATGAAATTTTCAATTTTATATTTTCAGATGTAAAGCAGAAAATAATCAACCAGTTAAAGAGCCAGCAGCTAAAACTAAAAGATCTAGAAGTCAGGTACCCAACCCAAGCATGTGGGCCTGTAATGTTCGGAAGCTGAAACATCAAAAAGGTGAAGCATATATAAACAGAAGAGGAAAGTTTGTCCCAGAACGACGTGTTAGAAACACAAAAGACTGTCTCAAATCTTGTAAATTCAAATGCAACGAAAGAATCAATGATGTTGACCGCCAGCATATCTTCAAAGCATTTTACTCTTTGAACACAAATGAAAAGAAACATTTCCTTTTGAATACAACAGAAAGAAATTATATTAAAAGAATGAAATCAACAGATAATCATACACGGAAGTATTCTTTTAAATATTTCTTTCTTGTTCGAGGTGTGAGGTACACAGTTTGCAAGAATTTTTATTTAGGAACTTTAGCTATATCACAAAAACCTGTATATAATGTGCATTCAGGTAAAACCGATATGAATCTACCTAAACCGGATGGTAGAGGTCAGTCTGAAGCAAGCACACATGCTTTGCCATCGGAAATAAAAGATAGAGTCAGAAACCATATAATGTCATTTACCACAACTGAGTCAAAACCTGTGAAGCAATTTTCAAGAAAGAAACAGTATTTAGAATCCAGTTTGAGTATTAAACAGATGTATACAATGTATTTTAGCGATTGTAGTAAAGAAAACATTGTTCCAGTGAAAGAATCAATGTATAGGAAGATATTTAAACAAGAATTTAATTTACATTTCAAAAAAGATAAATCTAGCCACCAACTTTGTTGTAGATGTAAGGGGCCTATCAAGAAGAAATAATGCACTAAGTATTTTTTATGTATTGACGAAATATTTTTGTTGTTTTCTGCATTTTTGTATTTATTTTTCGTTTGCTAGTCAATAAATGTTAAACTAGGACTAAATTGACAAATGTGAAATATACTAATAAAGTTTTATATTTAAGTAAGAAGGATAATAATTTTTTTTTACTTTTATACATAGATGCTTTATTGCGCTGGAATAAATAAATATTTTTTTTAATAATTCTGTCTTTTATTTGATGTATCTTAAAATGTAAATTTGACATTAAGTATTTTTATATACTTTGTGTTCATCGAGATGATTACCACAGATAATTAAAATGATCTTTAATATTTGAAAAAAAAATATTTTTTTTATAATCCCATGAATATACATTTGGTTTTCAATACTAGAATGCAGTCAATCTGTTATGGTTTAGGAAAAAGTATAAAGATCGCAATGTTTTGTTCAAAATGTTAAACAATTCTCAAACTACAAAATTTGTACATAGCCAATGTAATTTATCTTTGTTTTTAGAAATATGAAATCTTTTGACATCGGTGTTTTGGAGCTTTTATTGTTATTTTGGACAGCAGAATTAACGGTAGTAGTCTAATGGTGAAAAACTTAAGGAAAGGTTAAGAATGAGCTGAACACCATAAACAAGGTGAAAAACGGTTGAACTGTCAGAACAGCGCCATCTTGTAAATAAAGGCGCCATTACGGTTTCTTCAAATTTTACTCAACGAATTGCTTTATTCCTGAAATTTACAATTAATGATTTCACGAGTTGAGTTTCTTTGGACATAACATAGATGTCCTTAGTAAGTAAATAATGAATGTAGCACAGGTAATTTATAAAATATTTCATTTAAGAAAAGCTATAATTTATTTATTTCTTAGTTAACTATGTTCATTTATCTATTTACCCGTTTTACAAATTTTGTAAAGGCGGACTTAATGCCTCTAGGCATTCCCCACAAGGTGATCTACGGTGATGTAAAGACAATTAGTGGACAGGTGGCCAAATGTTGTAAATAATTAACTTATTACAAAAGTTAAAAGGGTTATAAACACATGGTATTTATGTAAATTAGACAGTAATCATGTTTCTTCCGCAAAATGGTCTTGAATATTCTTTTTAAACATATGTTGGTTTTTTGACTCTTTAATCCTAAGGAGAAGAATAGAACGTTTTGGACGAGAAAGGTAGAATTAACAAAGTCAGATTCATAGTCATAATTCAATTGAAATAAACAAAAATCAATTAAATAAAGGATAACGAAATATTTTTTCAGGCAACTTCGAGCTGTTAAATGCATAAGATTTACCCGCCTATTTTATATTGACTAGTGTTGTATCGCTGGAGTGTTTTACTTATAATGTGTTTTTGCATTCACTGAGCACAGACAGGGTAGGGATTGCCGCCATATGAAAAATTGTAAATAATGAGAAAACTTTGTTGTGACTCGCAACTGGGAGAAGAAAGATTCGTATCAAGTAGCAGCAACCCTCTCTCAACTGTCTACGTTTAGTAAAGAGAAAAAATTGTAAACAAAACACTAGCGATACAAATTAGAATTAAAAAAAAACAAATTTGAGACGTTCCTTTGCCTTCCATAAAGTTTACTTTGGATTATTTGTAAATTTTCCTTTATTTTTTACAAACATTTCTTCGGTAAGCGCCATATTTATTCTTCTCAATATTTAATGTATTTATACTTAAATGATTTCGTTATTAATTAGGTAAATATTGAAACAGGTCATATATATTTACTAATATAGAATGTTGATAACAGGAAAATATTTGTTGACAATTAAACGTTTACTAATAGAACGAAATGAGATGTTCTAGAAAAATCGAGAGAGATTCATATTCGTACGGCTTCAGTAAACTGTTCCGAATCCTTTACGTCTGATGTCGTAAGGGAAGTCGATTTCGCTTAATTTGCCATTCGCTTCTTGCAAAACATTTTTGTACGATTTCCTTAAATTAATGATTTAACATATATTTTGTGATGTTTGTTTTTTCTGGAGTCTTATTACGGCTTCGTGGAATTTTAATGTCATTCATCTTAAGAATTCTTTTGCTTTGTAATAGAGATGGCATTGGGTTTCGAATATATATTAGTTAATTAAAATGGATGATTTCAGCACTATCTCTTCTGAATATTGAAGACGGTGAAATTAAAACCTAATTCATTTTATTTTCCATTTTGGAATCTTTGTCATTTTGTTTGTCGAGAGACGAATGCCAGAATCAAATCGTCTTCTTTGATGACATATTTCGCGTTCTGATTTAATAATTGACGCTACATTCGAACTGAAAATCATATTAAGGCTCAAAAACACTTTTTTTTAATTTTTATACTCCTATTTATGTGGAAAAAGCGTTGGTAAAAATGCGTTTTATCGGATGGGGCCTACTTTCAAAAGATGAAATTGATTTGGAAGAATAAAAGAGAATTTACACTTTATTAACAAATTAATGGTACTTTTTGATTACAGAATTATGATTAAGAACTCTCTCTCTCTACTCCTAAAGCTCTTTGTATTTCAAATGATATATCAAACTTGAAGTTATTTCTATTATTATCCTTATATACGTTGTTAGAATTATTATTACAATTCTTATACATGTAGACATGGTTTCCATATATGGAGACTGGGTTTATTTATTTCTGAGCAAGAGTCTACGCTTATCATTAGAAAATTATGTTGGTGTGTGGGATTTAATCGGGGATACGCCCACGATTTTGTTAGAACTTTACTAGATCATTTAGTGGCGTACTATACGAAAAATGGTAAAGGTTGTGAGTGATTTTTTTTTAGATAGATATACATTTATCTAAACCAACTTCAACATTCAAGATTTCTTTCCAAGAAAAGTTAAAAATGAAAAACACTCACATACATACACACACACACACGCACGCACGCACTCACGCATGCAGGCACGCACGCACACACGCTCACACGCATACATCCATCTATATATAAATGTATGTAGGAAAAAAATAAAAAACACGGATAGAACAATTATCATAATTGTTAATGCCATAGAACGAAAAAAATGTATTATGGACCCTGATGTGTATGTATGGTAATTAACACATAAAGCAACTATGTCATTAACATTTACACAATTTTTGTCTGTCTAGTTTTGTGGCAAAATGGCAGGTCGCTGGGGGCGTTTAGCCTAACACCTTATTTAAGGTAGAAAAGCTCGTTGGTTTCCTGCTAAGTGATGGGGTCTGTATACAAGCGTACAAACTGCACTAGATCTAGACGAGTAATTTTATATTAATACTAGCTGATCCCGCAAACGTTGTTTTGCAAAAAAAAATGTAAGTTTTTAATTAACAAATGTAAGATAAGGGTTGATTGTAGAGGGGTGAAAATTTAGGTTTGTATGTATTTTTGTATGTTGTATCATAATAAAATAAAAACCAAAAAAATTGTCTAAAAAATTAAAAATAAAATTTAGGGGTGGACCAACCTTATCACTTAGGGGTATGGAAAATAGATAGTAGCCGATTCTCAGACATACTGAATACGCATGTAAAATTCGGTAAAAATCGGTGAAGTCGTTTCGGAGGAGTTCAAGTTCGAACACCGTGACACGAGAATTTTATATATTAGATCTAATCATAATAGTTTTTTTTTGTATAAATCAAATATCTATAATCTATACCTTCAGAATGATGAAATAGTATATGAAGTGGCTTTATTAATAAAATAGATATAATTTAATTTATATAGATTACTCAATACATTAAGTTAATCTTCCCTGGTTGTTTGTACCGCGGCCCACGTGTTTATTGTATCGATCGCAGAGCTTTATAAGTGGAGTTGTGTAATGAGGTAGGTAAGCCGCAGTTTACGAGCTCGCGCAACCATTAGCTCAGGACATTAAGTCTGATGGACAAGCGTTGGGAGCTTGAGGGTTTATAACTTGCTTTTAACAGCAATGTGTCCAGTGCACCAAAGTATACATCTGCATAAGTCAGTTGCCGCCGGGAATTTACTATTATGAAAACAATGGTAGATAACTAATAGATTCAGGCGTTACCTCGCGGAAGTACATTCTAGTTAAGAAAGGGACTAATATATAGCTACTTCCGTTATGTAGCAGTAGTCGTGCAATAAAGTGCACCGCTCGCACAACAATATAACGCGTAAAGAAAGTACGCTAAGCAAAAAAAAATCGCTCACGTGATCGGTGAAGTGACTTTGATTGGTAGTAAAGCGTAGGCCACGCCACGCAATACCGGACAAGGACGCACCGACCCCGAAAGGAATCAAGAGACGCCCCCCAAAAAATCCAAGGAGGGCCCCCATAAAGAAGGTCACACACAAAGTGACAAGACACACCCAAGCAAGAGGGCGCACCGAATAGCAGCACAACACACCGACGCCGACACCAACACCATCAAAGGAAAAATGCAGCGGAGACAGCAGCAACACATCAAGACCCACACAGCGCACCAACACGCCGTGAGGCGAATATAGTATGGCTTTAGGAAATTTTTATTAGCACGCGGGTCAAAGATCCTGCCAAGCCCTGAAACCGACGAAGTTGTAACAGCCCCACAAGGCTAACAATGGACCCAATGTCCAGAATACAGAGTGACGGACGGAGCTCACTCGGTGGCACTGGTCGGTCTAACATCTCTTGAGAATGCCTCGTGGAGGGGTGAAACACGTGTAGAGAAGATTAACGGTGGTAGTTTTGTTTCGCATTGTTAACCGCACGCGCATTTATCAGCGGTCTGGTGGGCGGTGGACTTTATTGCACGACTACTGCTACATAGCGGAAGAACTTATATATTAGTCCTTTTCTTACGTATTTATATTAGTTTAAAACCTGCACGACTACTGCTGCATAGTGCATGCATGAAGTAGCTATTTATTAGTCCCGTTCTTAGTAATGGTAGATAATTTATCTCTAGAAATCTCTGGTGTAGGCCTATGTCCAATAGTGGACGTGTTACAGCTGAAATGATAATGATGAGATAATTTACTGGTGGTAGATACTTTACTGGAGCTAGGTAGTTTACTAGAGGTAGATAGTTCATTGAGATTGAGATTGGGATACATTACTGGATGTAGATAGTTTTCTGGAAGTTTATAGTTCACAGGAAGTAAATTTATTTACTCTCAGTATGTACACACACCGACACAATTAGGGTAACACAGTACAAAGGTAGATTTTTTTTAAAGTTTTTGTAAATCTTGATGTATAGTTTTTATTAACGTGTAAGTAACCTCTTAAGAAATAACATATGATATAATAATATCATACTTTTCAGGTGCGGTGACAGGTTTTATGGTTCTTTTAAGAATTTGCTGATATCGAGTGATCTAATTGTTTCTGATAAGAACTTTGTTGGACGTTGTGTGTGTTGGCTGTGGTTCATTTAACTGTTTGCTTTCGATAGCGTATATTGTTCTGATACAAAATGAGTGATTTACCAGGAACTAGGGTAGTAACCATGATCAAAGTTGGGCATACCAACCGTTAAGAAGGTCGCGAATTAGGTGCATCGACATCGGTGGTTCATCTCGGTGTACGATGCTACAGGACAACTGGATCTTACGTGCGAAGGTAAGGGCAAGGCAGAAATTGGTCAACCAGTGACGTAAATAACCCATTTTAGGTACCTATTCACTATGTGAGCAGTATAAAGCCGCGCATTAACGTGCATAAAAATGAAAGCCAATGAATGGAGCAAAAGGAATAACATAGGGTTCTAAGACGTGTGTGATGTCCACGCTTTACAAAATACAGATCAGTGATATAAATATCTGTTGGAATAAAGAGTACTTTCTTACGATACTCTTTTTGTAACACATCGAACAAGATGCAAAAACAATGTGAATGATCTCGAATCTTCTACTGTTGCCGCAACAAATTAGTGACGCCAAAAGTACAGATTAAAGTAATGGGTTTTGTGGTACGGTTTGATTAAACAATTCGGGTATCGATCGACTTTTAATTTAGAAATGTAATCTATATATATATATATATCATAGAAAATAATGAGATAATAAGTAAATCTAAACGAAAACACTTCAAATAAATCGAGTCATGACATTCCAAAATTCAAATCTGAATATTCTTTTTTCAATTTAAAATGAATTACACGTACCATAGACGTCAAAATGATTCCACGATCTGTTCTGATAATGAATTTCTCATACATGAGTAAAACAAAAGAAAGTCAGCGGAACTATTTTTTTTTATTATTTTGGATTACATAATTAATTGAACTTGAAATAGCATGTAGGTAAAAAAACCATTTCACAGATGTGGTATCTTCTATGACGTCAAATACAGTGTAGTACGAGTAAGCATTGCCACAATTTTTCTTTAAATCCGGCATTGGAACCTTTTTAAACACTCTAGAATCTTATTGTAAAAGCTTATTATTAACACAAAAGTTGAATTATAAGTATAGATGAATACTAACCCGTAGTTTTTAGACTACAGTTAGCTGTAGTAAACATTATAACTCGATAAATCGTCGATAAAGGCGCAGAAGTAAATAAAAATTATTCTTTAAATGTGTTGCTTGGCGCAAAAAGTACGCAGCAGCGCAGTTTGGCAGTTAGTACCAGTAGGGTTCTCATGAAAAGTATTAATAGTAAACTTGCGAAGAGTATAGTAAAAATAACTAATATTTTATCATTCAAAATACAGAATAGATAAAAACATCTATACATAGCTTGAAACCATTCGACACCAACTGAACTAAAAAAATGTGTTAGAATGTAATCAAACAAAATGTATCGTGTTTTAAAAAGGTTTACATTTAAATTATATTCACACTATTATTAAAGTTTTTGTAAATATTAAACACAAAAAACTAATTTCAGTTGCGTTATTAACAAGACAAAATATTTCAGCAAAATGACATTCTTTGCTATGTTTAAACTACCCCAAAGATTTTTTTCTTTTTCTTAAATCTTATATGTCCGCGTTTGTCTATCAACTCGCCTGATGAAAAGAGACGATGTGTCCGAAAATGACACTCAGACACAATAGGTTATACTGACCCTGAAAAGACGTGGGATATAATTCTCTGGAAATAGGGAGACGGGCGTCGTTCAATAGTCGAGCTGTACGGATCAGAAACGTTGAATCTAAACGCGCGGTACACCTTCAAGGAAACTCTAGAGTAAGAGAGTGGGACGACTTCTCACTTGTCTTATAGAGAAACGGGGATGGTACGATAAGATCGTGAATTTCTGCAGCGCATTCCCCAAAATGAATTCTGTAACAAATTGACAGGCTCACTATTTTTAATTTCAACATATATTGGAAGTGTTTTCCAGAGTCCTCAACACTGCGGTAACCGGTCCGTGGTCTTCAAAACAAGTAAATTATTTTTTTATTCTTTCAAACAGCGCCCGATCGTTGAAGACAGATAGTTGTAGTGTAGTGTTTAATAGTACAACAATGTTATTTCGTACTAAAATTTTAATCATGGAATCCATAATTTAGACCAGTGATTCCCAAAGTGGTTTATATCGACCCCTAGTGGTCCATAACAACCTGCAAGGGGTCTACGTCAGCGCAAAAAAATTTGGGGGTCCATTAAATGAATATGGGGGTCCACGATAGTGGATCTCAACACATACCCTGATAGTACCAATTTACTTACATTATACTATCTTATAATATCAAAACATTTACATTATTTATAAAAGTACCTATGAAGTTTAAAAAATTATTATATATGTTTATAAAATTGTGTAAGTTGCAGGAAGTTGGCATTCATTTGTGAACACAATACATTTTGAACTTGTAAAAACCTGAGAGACACAGTCTCCAGTCTCGTCATACCTAGTGGAAAGGGGGTTCAGCGCTGTTACCAACTTCCTAACGAAAAAAAGAAACAGACCGGATATCATTAGCCGAGGAGATTTAAGATTAACCCTTACAAAATTGACGCCAAATGTTAATAATTTATTATTATAGCATCAGGTTCATTCTTCTCACTAAAATTTTTGACTTATTAGTCAATGACTTATCAGAGCAATAAGTAAGCAATAGCTTATGTTATTTTATTTATAGTTTATTTTATATTTATTTAATGTTACGTATATTTTACATAACAGATACAAAATTTTATTTTGAGTAGTTTTAATTTAAATTCAATTAATAAATATATAAATTAACATGTGTTTTTACTTTAAGTTTTTAACACTAAGCTTGACTACAGTTATAAATTTACAGGAAATCAATATCAGGTAGTAGGGGGTCTACCCAACACGGAAAAACATGGCAAGGGGTCTACGACACAAAAAAGTTTGGGAAACTCTGCTTTAGACTAACGGCTCTATAACTATATGTATTTCTTACCGGTGTTAGGTCTATCTTGTATAATACAAACTATGGTCATATGGTATCTGTAGATTTAAATATTGGTAAGTACTAAAAAATACCAAATTGAAGTTTTTGATTATTGAAGAATAACCCGTTTGAAGTGTCGGGACACATCAGTCGTGAAACCGATGGCTGTTGGGGCCGAAAGGTTATGTAATGGCGACCACGAGTGGACGTGGAGTGGGTACGCTTCCCACTAGATGGTGCAACATCATGCTTAAGCTAGCGGTAAGTCGCTAGATGCGAGCAGCGCAAGAACGGTTATCGTTGCGATTTTTGGGAGAATCCTGTACCTTACAGAGGGCGTCTATTGGCTGTGAAGAAAAATATTATTCAAGAGGCCGCTGGGCTACGTCGGTTGCTTTCCTTCCTCTTCTTTTAATTTAACGACTAAGAAGAAATACGGCTCCTAGTATAACAATAGATGCTGTATATTCCATATTACCAATGTGTTTTTTTTATTTCATTTTACAAATTATCCCTCTAACACAGTCAGAGCCTATATATCTAATTTACAATTTCTAGACGGTGGGGTGAAATCCTCAAATGGACGTCTGGAAATGGAGGGCCCAGACAGTGTGACTCTTACTGACTAAAACCCCCCTCCGTCGGCTCTGTTACAATTAAATTTCTTAAATTTATACATTTCCTTATTATCTAATATTGTTATTTTACGCTTATATAATAGTTATTTACCAATGTATTTGACAGAGTCTGTCTCTGTCAGACTTTGTGTTTGGCACTAATCGGTGTAACATAACTTCTGAAGATACCCCGTGGAGGGGTGAAACACGTGTTGAGTGATTTGACGGTGGCGGTTGTGTAATTCGCATTGTTTGCCGCATACGCATTTATCAGCGGGCTGGCGGGCGGTGCACTTTGTTGCACGACTACCACTGCATGTACGGAAGTGGCTAAATATTGGTCCTTTTCTTACTGATCGTTAAAAAAATACGTTAAATATATTGACAGACAGAAGTCAATAATACTGAAAATTACATATATCATCGCTATATATGTTTACATTACCTAATTTTTTTTAATTTGGACAGTCAAAAACAGTTTTATTTGCGTTGTAAAATATAACCTATTTTCTAATCCGATTACTATTTTAAATCTAGTGTACTTCTTTGATCTATGATTAATGTGATATATGTATACCAATATGTATAATTAATTGAAAGTTATGCTAAAATAATGTCTGGTGAAATAATTTTAAGTATGATATGATTGTTGAATATTTAACAAGCGTTGTTAGTTCTTGTTTAATGTATAAAATGAGAAAAGTTTCTCGTTGTACAGCTGAAACATGTTTACATTTATGCATAGAATTCTTACATTTATAAATGCAGTGACATTATATGAGAATAATTATGATATAAATTTGCTTTAAAACTGCGAATGAATTAAGATGCTCATGTCGATACGAAGGTTCAACAGAAAATTGTAAAAACATTTCTATGTTGTTTCAAAAGAAAAGTAATATAGTTCGGATTCCTTTAGTGGATTGTAATTAACATCACATGAGATATATGCTGATGATGAAGATGAGAAGTGAGCAGTGTTAGCTCAGCGGTTAAGACACGATCATAGGTCGCGGGTTCGATTACTGGGATATATACAGTCTTATATATAATTTATATTTTGTGAATTAATTATATGAAATTGCCTCTGCATACAAAAATTCCCAACTGCCAAGTGTGGCGATTGTGGTATATCCCCATAGATATCTTTGGCGAAGGCCTAAACTTTGCAGTGGGCGTCTAAACGACAGACGTCTAAGATAGTTCAGTAACAAAAAAAAATATGCGCAAAAATACAAAGCGAAGTAATAAGTGATTGAGAATAAGTGCAGTTTAATAGTGTTTTGGGGAGGCAATAGTTCTAGTGTAGATTTTAACTCGACTAGCCGGTGTCAGATTTTTTGATCCACATTCAACGTAGATTTCCTGTTGCAGTGTTAACCCGTCAAGTGCCGTGTATAATTGTGTTCTGAAATCGTAAATAAAATTCTGTTATTAATAAGTGTTTCCCTACCTATTTAATCAAATTTAGCTTTAAATTTGCCCAAATATTATAATTAAAACAAATAAATTACTTATTTTTTTACCAGAAATTAACTGTAATAATTACGTCATTATTTCGGATATAAAATCTGTATAAAAATCTTAAAATTTCTAAGGAATAATATTTAATCAATTATTTATGATAATTTAAAAAAGGATGGGTAATTTAAGTAGGTACCGTAATTGTTTTTAGGTGCTGTGTTAATCCTAGCCAGGATTAGAACGCAACATGAAAAAGCCAGGACCAAGTAAAAAACGTAAGGTTAAACATGAAAATCGGCAGTTTCAAGAAGTTTGGACTGAGAAATACTTTTTTGTATGGTCGCATAACAAAGTCGTTTGTTTAATTTTCAAGAATTCTGAAACGGGAGTTTATTGGTCAGCAAGCTATGTTTACAAAACCCATTCAAAATTCAGAAACAGCTACAGAATTTAGTTATGAAATTTCTCGAATGATAGCAAAGCGAAGTTGCCCCTTCAATGACGGCGATTTTGTAAAAGAATGCATAGAAATTGCCGCTAAGAAAATGTGTCCAGAAGCAGCAACAAAGTTTGAGAAAATTCAACTGAATCGTATGACTATCCAAAGACGAATTATGTCTTTGTCAGGTCATATTGCGGAACAATTAATCGAAAAAACTAAGATCATTGAATTTTTTTCATTAGCACTCGACGAATCCACTGATATTAGTTCCACAGCTCAACTTCTCATATTCATACGAAGTGTTACTTAAAATTTTGAAGTCATAGAAGAGTTATAAGGAATGTGTTCATTGAAAGGTCAAACCAAAGGAGTTGATATACTCAATGTACTTTTGGATGATTTGAAACTGAATTGGACTTATTAAAATTATCGGGAGTTGCGACTGACGGTGCTCCTTCGAAGAATGGTATCAATTCCGGGCCAGTTTGCTGTAAAAACACCTGCAAGAAAAAACATAAACGCTGAAGATCTCATACAGTTTCACTGCATTATACACTAAGAAGCATTGCCACTTTCATGGCATTTTGAAATTAAATTTTCTTCAAAGTGGTAGTTTCGAATGTAAATTTCATAAAATCACGAGGACTCAATCACAGACAATTCAAACAATTCCTTGATGACATTGAAAGCGAATACTGTGATTTACTGTATTATACAGAAGTAAGATGGCTAAGTCGTGGATTGACACTGGAACGATATCTAAATTTAATACAAGAAATTGGAAAATTTCTGGCGGAAAAGCAAAGGGATGTCCTGGAACTTAAAAATCCTGATTGTGATTTGGCTTTTTTAGTTGAAATTACAAAACATTTGAATGTCTTGAACACACGGTTCAAATATCAACTGATATCCCAGCTCTCCGCTCATATATCATCCTTTCAATGCAAGCTGATCACAATTGAATTCTGGAAATTACAATCATTTTTCGAATTATAAGAGAATGGCTGAAAAATTCAACAAAACTGTGATTAATTTCAGTTATGTAGAAAAGGATTTTCGGAGTTTAAAAAAAGTGAAACCTATGTTGGAGATATTCAGCAATCCTTTTCACGATTTCAGTTGAAAATGCGCCAGAGTCAATGCAGTTAGAAATTATCGACATTCAAAACGACCAAAATTTACGCAACAAATTCAACGAAGGAGACTTGCTGAACTTTTACCGCTGCATTGATAAAAATATTTATGAAGAGTTGCACATAAACGCTCTGAAATGTGCCAGCTTATTTGATTCTACTTATATATGTGAACAAACTTTTTCAATACTAAATAATAATAAAACAAAAAATCGAAACCGCCTTGCAAATGAAAGTTTGGAAGCAGTTTTACGTGTTGCTACAAGTAAATTTAAGCCAAATATAAAAAAGATTGTAAGCACTATGCAGTGCCTCGTTTCAAAATAATAAATTCTTTTTCAATTTTAATAAATTATTATCAATTCTTTATTGTCTTAAATTACCTACACTTCTGGCAGCCAGCCTGCCATCAGTTCATGATTTGCCTGTGCAATCTTGGCTTAAAACTTTTACATCTAATCAATTACAAAAGGCATGTTATTGCATTTAAAAAGTACATTGCAATGGTCAATTGGATTCACGTTAAGAATATGTTCTTTGCTTATTGTCCGCGACATCAAAAAGATGGATCAAAATGCCTTCAGCGCATTACACTTTTATATTCTAAAGAGGACTTTAGTATTGTCATTTGAATATGTTTTATGTAAAATACATTTAAAAGTTATCATGATTTAAAAAAAAACAATTAGTCTACATTTGTTTTGTTTTTTTCTCGGAATTTCTATTCACTAGGGAAAACGACTGCGAGAAATCGATGCACTTAAAAAAATGCATAGACTGTAAAACATTTTATACTGATTTCTAAAGAAACTAATAAAAAAAAAAACAAAAAAAAATACTTCTTGGAGAAATACTCTATGGAGTCGTCGTCATCGTTCCAGCCTGTGGACGCCATCTTCCAGAGGTTGGGCAGCAGTGTCCACTGCGCACCATAATATCACACTGCGATTGCAACCCGCCCGCTAAGCGTGGCGATGTTAATGCTGGTGTAATAGTTCATCAGAAAATCAAATATAATAAATATTGAAATCAAATTTTAAAAAAAGTGACAACGTTTAGATTCCTGTGGTTTTGCAAATGGCCGTAGATTTAGATTAACATCACATGAGATGTTTGCTGATAATGGAGATTAGACAATGATAGTTCTTTTTTCTTTATGACCCCCGCTATTGGGGGCCTCTCATACCCCATCTTGTGGTGGGACAGGGTCTTTTTTGGGCAATTTCCTTTTTATTTCACTTAGTTTTTTTTTTTATTTCCGTTCTCTGCTTCCATTCTTCACATGATCTTTCATTCCATTCTTTTATACCACATTTCTTCTTTCTTACCCTTTTGCTCTGTTCGTCTATCATTCTTCCCTTTTTCTTTTTACATTTTTTGATTCATATTTTTATTTAACATTTTTTTTGACAACAATGTTAGTTCAGCTCATGTTTGCCACTGCTCACAAATAAGTCTTCACACGATTGTCAGCAGTGTTCTCTCAACCCCACTGCCAAGCGTGGCGATTATGGTACATTTCCCCATAGATATCTTTGGGGGAGGCCTATACCTTGCAGTGGGCATCTACGGACTGAAATCACTATGAAAAATCTTATTGTTTTGTTAGAGTATTTTTAGAGTGACAATTAAGATCATAAATGAATTGTTTTGCAACTGTATTTCAAGTATTGTAAAAGTGACAAATAAAAAACGTCTGAGCTTGGTGGTATACACTTTTTAGATCATGACACTTGGATATCGCGTAGCTCAAAATTAGTGCTAACGATTACAGGGGAACTCAATCTGATTTTAGTTACTGCCATATGAGGTTCTTGAAGTTGTCATTGAATATGATCCTATGTGTGCTTCCTGGGAATCAAACCCACGACAGGTTGAAGCCACTGTGCTAACAGTTCCTTGTTGAATCAACGCTATATGTTTGAAATACAAAATTGTGTGTCAAATTTTCATATTCTAAATAATGTTAAATTTGCCAATATAAACGATGTTGGTACATAACTAAGTTTACTTTAATAATAATCCTTTAAGAATCTCAGTGTAATACAAATTATTAGAAATTTGCATTACTAAAGTCGACGGATTATTTAATCTTGACTATTCCGACATTCGTTCTATTTATTGGGAATAATTTGAGCTTAACAAGGATTGTTTAAGCGCTGAGAAAGTTTCATTACTAAATTCTATGTTAAATTATTATAATTACGTTATAAACATGATAGTATAAATGTTCAGTGTTAGATTTTTTTAATTTATTCATTTATCGCTGTATAAGACGAGATAGCAGCATCATAATGTCGGCCAATAAGCGCTCAGTCCAAGACTGCCCCCCTCCCCTCCCCCAAAGATCAACACTATGAACGGTCTTGACTTCCCCCCAGCGATTACCGACGACTCGCAGGTCCACCTAGTAACATTTCTTCCACATCCTCCATAACATAACTCTAGAACCTTTCAGCTCCGACTGCCAAACATAAAAATAATGTAGAGCCAGATTTCATAAGCTCCTAAAAAAGAGAGAGACTAATATATAGCTACTTCTGCTATGCAGCAGTAGTCGTGCAATGAGGTACACCGCCCGCCAGCGCGCTGATAAATGCACGTGCGGTAAACAATGCGAAACACAACTACCACTGTTAATCAACTTTACACGTGTTTCACCCCTCCACGGGGCATCCTCAGGAGATTTTAGAACTACTGCTACCACTACTTGGTGTTTGGCACTGGTCGGTCTAATCGCATTTATTAGCGTGCTGGCGGGCGGTGTACTTCATTGCACGACTACTGCTGCATAGCGGAAGTAGCTATATATTAGTCTCTTTCTTAGTTAGAATGGACTTCCGCAAGGTAACGCCTGAATCTATTAGATATTCATTAGGTCCTTTATAATGACATATTTATATTCAACTTAAAATACATAACTAAGAGGATTCCTAATGCGCAGTTTTAGAATAGCCCATAACATACTCAATTATGTTTTTAATGGTTAGTTTTACGAATAATAATACATAAATATATAGTTTGAGGAACTCAACATATACATAATATAATTTAATTTCTTTCTGTACTTTAATGCTTATTTACTATTTAATTTTCTATCTGACAATATTTGAGCCTATAATTAAGTTTTATTTCTCTCTATTGCTGTTTTGGCTACCTTATTACAGTAGTTGAGGAATGATTTTCTTTTCTCTTCCTCTAACATGATGGAGGCGATGGTCGCCTACTCAATCTTATTCTATTCTAATCTATTAGAATACATTAAATAACGAATGGAAGAATAATTTTAAATCGAACGGTATTAAAAATAATAAATAAGCGATTTATAGCACCTCACGTAACGGCTATAAGCTAAAAAAATAACGAACGAGGAATTTCCTTATTAAAAACGCTATACGTTACCCGCAACCCGTAATAATTCACGCGCGTTGGTAATTAGCATGATCAGTCATAAATACTGGCCAGTACGCTTTGTCGCTGTGAAGAATGAAAAGAAAAAAAAATGTATGTAACATTAAAGGCTGTGAAAGTTGTTTCAGACGAAACACATTCAATTAGCGTGAAATGTAAATAAACCGAAAGCTTTTCTTTTGGGAATTTAGTCACATATCGAATTGGCTCGAAATAAGCTTCTCTTTTAAAGAAAATAGTGTGTGCATTAATTATTAGTTGAATTTTTTAGTTACTCTCATTAGTTAAATAATTATAATTGTACACTTTGACTAGTTTAGATAAATATTCAGTGCTTTAATTCGTTCTGTTTGATATTTTATTTTATATTTATCATTATTTTGTCTTTGTATATATTGTGTGGAATACATATATTATTATTACTATCATCATATCATCCGGAAGACGCCTTGGTCTTCCGCTACCTGCTTCCAGAGGCTTTCCGTGATAATAACTGTGTGGTCGATCCATGTAGTGGGGGACAATACCCACGTCACATCTACCCACTTGTTGTCAATTGAAAACCTTTTAGCCCCAAAGGCGTTAGCTTGTTTGAGTAACGTGCCGCACCCACTGTCACTTCAGACAATCAATTCTTCAAGCTGTATCAGTGCTTTGGTTCTTCTGTTCTGTTCTTCTGGTTCGAAGCTATACGAGCACAGATTTCTCCATCGCTCGATTGATACTGCGACTTAAAAGCGAAGAATGTATTTATTTTTTTATTTTTATTTAGTTGGTATACGAATACAATAACACTACACTTATAGATACAGAATAATTAAATCAAACATTATACACAAGATTTTATAGATTGTAAAACCATGTGAATGAAAACAAAGGCAATGTGGCGTAAGAAATTAAATAAACATTTCGTTTCGTTTTCTTCCTCTATAAAAGATAGAAATGCGGTGGTCTCTTTTTACAATCGACACATTTAAACCTGCCTTTTAATTCATGCCATTTTTTAAATAAGTTTATTTAAAACGTGCGCCACGCACGTGTTATACATATACAGATAGATTAGTTATAGGTGCAAGAGTTTTAAAGTAATGTCATTTGCTGTCAATGAGCGCATCCTCTCCATAAATTAACGGTATCAGAAATAATAAATATTGCTACGATAATATATAATACATATATATAACACAATAATAGTACATATTAACATTAATTATTTTTACTGTCTATATATTGACAAATTATATAATTAATCTGATATTGACAAGAGATCCTGACATGTAGCATTCTAAGAAAAAAATATTAATGTAACATATTTAAAGTAAGAAAAGGACCAATATTTAGCCACTTCCCCCCATGCAGTGGTAGTCGTGCAACAAAGTGCACCACCTGCCAGCCCACACGTCAAAAGTGTGACTCTGTGTTTGGCACTAATCGGTGTAACATAAATCCTGAAGATGCCCCGTGGTGGGGTGAAACACGTGTTGAGTGATTTGACGGTGGCGGTTGTGTAATTCGCATTGTTTGCCGCATACGCATTTATCAGCGGGCTGGCGGGGGGTGCACTTTGTTGCACGACTACCACTGCATGTGCGGAAGTGGCTAGATAATGGTCCTTTTCTTATATAGGATGGACTTCCGCAGGATAACGCCTGATTCCATTAAACATATTTCAGAGACATCACTCCTTTAGAGCTTTTAAATCTATAATCAACCATTCTATGCACGAGAACCGAGAATTACTCAATAAATAGTTCAATATCAACCATTGATAAAGATATTTAATTTCAAAGTCTATATGTTGCCAAGCTCCTTGATAGTTCGAGCCATTGTTCGAAGTTTGAAATTTTTCGCGAGCCGCAATTTAATACACATTTAAAACACGCAAATGAATATTTTTCTACAAAAAATATATTTATTGAAATTATATGACAAAATTACAATACACGTGTATTGAAGTTTCATATAACGGCACACGTATATTACAACACTCCTAATAATACTTAAGATGCCGGTTAGTTAATTATGATCGGTATTTGTATTTCTCTAATTTTATGGTGAAATAATAATAATAATTATTATTCACACTAGTAATTTGTTTCGATTTTCCAGAAGCTAACTTAGTTTATAAATTTAAATATTGAAATAATTTGACAATCAATCGGAGATAAAATTCTTTGAAAGAGTCGCATGTGGCTCGCGGACCGCAGTTTGGCCAACCCTGCTTTTTAATATGAATAATAACTAAATCTTGTTTATTGTTATTCATATTGTGTTAAGACAAAAATGTTGCAGGTTGTTCGACTTACCATTTTTGTAATAAATCAGTAAACCACTTTTTAGTGCATAAAATGTCTAAAAACATTTATTACATTGTTTTATTTCTAATTTATGTAATACGAATAAATATTTTTCCAGACATAACATTATATGCAATGAAATATAAATTTCTTGCGACAGCTAAAAATTCTCATTTCACTGAAATAATACACTGAAATAATATATCTGCAGTTGGCAAAAGCAAATATCGTATTAAAAATTATTCTTATTTTTAATTCTATTTGAGATTGTTATACGTAATTCAAACATTTTATAAATCACAAAGGAATATTTTTAACGTCTTAAATTAAAGCCAATTTATTTAATAGTATTGGTTTAATATTTAAAAAAAAACATTGTTAAATTTTACTTGAAGCCAGTACTATGTGACTTAGCATGTTGCAAGATATTTCTAACCGATTTGCTAAGTGGTTTCGGAGACGAGATACGAAAGTTAGTTGATCGATAATATAAACATGTTTGCAAGTAGAATCATAATATGTATTATGTTTTAATTATTTATTAACTTTGAAAGGGACTGTACCAATGTTTGAACAAGGACTTAGCCATAGGTTTCGATTCTTTTATAGATTTTATAACCTTCAAAATAAAAAAAACAATTTTATAGCCACACAAAGTAGTTGTCGTCGTTTCAGCCCATAGATGCCCTGTACCAAGCATAAGCGTCTTCCAAAGATATCTGTGGATAGATACACAATAATCGCCACACGGCAGGTGATTTGGCAGTCGCAGTGTGGTATTATGGTACTTAGGCAATCCTATATAATTAATGCATAAAATGTTTAGATTGTATCTCGGAATCGAACGTTTGACCTACGATCGCAAGTCCACTCCATTAGCGTTGGGATACCACTGCTCAAATAGCAAATTATATACAATTTCTATATCTGTTTATTACCTAATAATAATCACAAATTAAAAAAAATGTAGGACGGTGTTAAGCGGCTGATAGACGTTCGAGCTTAAAGATCGCGATGTTAAAGTTCGCGTACTTAACTCGATGTCGGCTAAACACGGAAAACTAGAATACTTTTGACAACTATAGTATGGAATTAAACGAAAGACGTGTAGTATGTAGAAAATAGTCAATGTGTACATTGAACGAGATAGCTGAGAATGTCAAAAATGTACAATATTCACACATAGATACATTTATTTTGAAACAAACTTTTAGACCTGGTCTAAGAACTCTATTAAGATAGCGAAGTTCCTGGGATTCCGGGTATCCTTGACTCGGGCCGCTTCATATTACTATTCCATAAGGTTGGCTATTTACATATACTAAAAATATATACATTGAATACATCAGTACATAAACAAACAATAAATAATAAAAACATCAAATAAACTTGGTTAAAGTTCACAGTTGCCTAGAAGAGAAAAAAAAAAACGTAATTACACCGTCTTCTTTTTTTTGACAGGAGTTTTTTTTGCCTTTATTGAATATTACGGTTTCTGCGGATTGCAGTTGACAGACTTTGGGAATTTAACAAAAAGCGAAAACTTGTATCACATAGTTAACTTCGAGGAATACCACACAAGGACAGCACTAATAACAAACATAAGTTTGTTATACCTTTATTTTATATTGGCTTCTAATTAGTAACTATTTATTAGGCAGCTGTGTAACGTATGTACTACCATCTTAACATATGTTTCTGAATTATTATATTTAAAGGAAGTTGTAAAGACAAGATCGTGTAACTGATGATCGTTGGGAACGAAAGGTTCCCGATTGGCGACCACTAGATGGACTGACAGAGTAATGGTCATTGAGGCAATATTTGCGGAGGCCTATGACATGCAGTGGTTGTCTAAAAAGTAAAAAAAGAAGATTAAAAAAAGGATAGTAGAAGAAATTGTAAAAGTCTTATTACAGTGTGAAGGATATTTGAAGTAATAATATACCTTGTAAATGAATTATTCTAGTACTTAATTAGGATTATTGTCAATGTGATTCGAAAAAAAATAAACCGATTTTGTTGATAGATCTTCTTAGATCAAGGTACGTATCGAACCCTCGCAGGTTTAGATTGAAGGACGCCATTATAGAGAAGTTCAATTTGATTCTATTCACTGTCATATTGGACTATCCTATCATTCCACTCGGGAAGTAGACAAGTTGTCACTGTAAATGATTGTAATTGATATATAATAAAAAAAACATGCACATTCGTTCAGAATGTTTATGTTTAATATATGAATATTTAGTATACATTATATCTAATATATAAAATTCTCGTGTCACGGTGTTCGAACTTGAACTCCTCCGAAACGGCTTGACCGATTTTTACCAATTTTTACATGCGTATTCAGTATGTCTGAGAATCGGCTACTATCTATTTTCCATAACCCTAAGTGATGGGTGGTGAAGGGTGGTCCACTCCTAAATTTTATTTTTAATTTTTTTGACGAAATTTTTGTTTTTATTTTTTTATGATACAACATACAAAAATACATACAACCCTAAATTTTCACCCCTCTACGATCAACCCTTTTCTTACATTTGTTAATTAAAAACTTTATTTTTTTTGCAAAACAACGTTTGCGGGATCAGCTAGTATGTATATATGAATGTATAAAATGAATATTGCCGGTTACAATTATGTAAATATAAATAAAATAAATAAAAAGTCCAATACAATTACATACATTTATACAGATGTTATTAGTGTGATAAGTGTGCCCAATAGTGGACTCGTTTGGGGTAACTGAAAACTTTTTTTCGCAATCGCAAGAGATTATCGTGCAGTAATAGGTTGCGCAAGAAAAGTTCGGGGCGCTAGTCGACCATAAAAGCCGGTGTCCCACGCCCTGATCGCCTGTCTAAAAGGCGGGATCGAGTTGGACGCACGGCATTCGTACAACGAAAATGAAGCAGGGAACAGCTCTCCTCGCTCTACTTCTCGGTAAGTTTTTACGATATTTTTTTTTAAAGTAAAAACAATCGAGCATTATGCGGCCAGTTTCTAGAAAGTTCTAAAAAGTTTTCTTTACTTTCAACTGTTTTTTTTTCATACTTTTATTTCTAGATTTTTCGCGAAAAACAATTTAATGAGGTAAGTTTGTAGAATGTTATATTTAAATAACTTTTTATTAACATAAATTGTTATGTAAATTTAATAATAATTTTATTAATCCGTTTCCAAATTCTCGTCAGCTTTATTTTATTTCAGAAAATTGTATGCGACTTCGAAGCATATTTTTTTAACGAAAAACTTTTTCTATAATTATAAATTTAAAAAAATGTTTATAAAATTAATATAACTTTTGTCGTGTTATAAAACAAATAATATAACTGCATATTTTATATTTTACGTCGATTTTCTATTTAGTTAAAATAGTTAAAAGTAATGAACGCTAATAAAAACTATGCTATTAAGAAATCAATGTGCATTAGTGCATATGTAACGGTATATATATATATATATATATATATATATATATATATATATATATATATATATATATCTATAGATTATTTTATTATAATAAATTTATAATAATTAAAAGAAATCATTAATTATAATTATATGAATAGCAGTACGGAACAGTAGCATTGGATGTTTTAAATATGATTTATAGACATGGCTCTTGGAATATCGATCCTTCTGGTTTTAAAATCTGGAGTCGATGATTCAATAGTACTTTTTTTATAATTACTTGAGTAAAGATGTCTAGGGTTTCCTATTAATTGTGATTGCTAAACCAAGAAGGAAGCCATAAATTTATCATAGAAAAAATTCACAAAATATTTAAAATAAAATTTATATAACCTCAAATATTTAGTCACAAATCTGCTTTTTACGGTGAAACGAACATTGATAAACGTAGGATCCAATAATGAGTCATTAAAAGTCTACTTATAGTTACTTATTAGGAAGTTTTCGTCATAATTCACTTTTGCCAAGAATTAAGGTGGGTGTACACACGCATGCTTTTATGTTTAAGTACCTGTGGGAATACACACGGTTCCAAAACTATTCCTACACGAAGTTAGACTAAGAAATTAACAAGATTTTCGTTTAACACTTATAATAACTTGCGTAATATTTTAACCATACATTTTTATAATCTGTAGTTTTAAGTTTGAGGTCCTAAAATCACTTAGCATAGACCTCTTAACAATAACTAATTTTGACCTTTTATGAGTCTGGATGTATGCATATAAAGTTCCACGAGATATTTTAGATCATCCTTTTGGAAGTTTTAAATCTAAAAATAAAAGTATATTATTAAAATAAATCTTATTATAACATTCGAGAGTTTTAGTTGATGGAAATGTTGAAAAGTTTGTATGTTGACACATTTACATGATTGATTTAACAATTTCTCATCTGTACATTATAGTAATGTATACATGAAAAATTTTTAAATTCCATTTCAAAATGAAAGTACTTCTGTTGTTGGCAGGCTTTTCTCAACAGATCACTGTTTCCAAGTCGATGATAGCTTACTAACTTAGGTAATGTAAAATTATTAGACGATTCAAAAGCGCACGTACAAATATCTATAAAAATATATTTACAACTTTTTTTTTAAAATATCTTCAAAATATCTCTATTCAAGCTGCCTGCTTGAATAATTTGAGGCACCCACTCCACTCTTCTCCACGACCTTAACTATATTGTCGGTGTTTAGATTAAAAATTAAAGGTTACATACCTCTTCAAGATCTTCGTTTTAGATCATGGCTTCTTAAACTATGGGTCGCGACCCCAAGTGCGGTCGCGTAGCAAATTTCTGGGGTCGAGAGACTTTAATGTCAAATATTTATATATACCATTTTATAACATCACTAGAGTTGGCGGAATACAGTGGCCTTGCAGCATCTAGACACGCATTTGTTGAAGGTTTTAAACTGATATAAATACGTAAGAAAAGGGCTAATATATAGCTATTTCGCTATATAGCAGTAGTCGTGCAATAAAGTGCACCGCCCGCCAGCCCGCTGATAAATGCGCATGCGGCAAACAATGCGAATTTCACAACTACCACCGGTTAATCACTTAACACGTGTTTTACCCCTCTACGGGGCATCCTTAGGAGTATTAAGTAAGAAAAGGACTATTATCTAGCCACTTCCGCACATGCAGTGGTAGTCGTGCAATGAAATGCACCGTCCGCCAGCCCGCTGATAAATGCGCATGCGGCAAACAATGCGAATCACTCTGTCACCGTGTCACCCCTCCACGGGGCATGTTCAGGAGCTATGTTACACCGATTAGTGCCAAACAAATTAGTGTGGTGGCAATGTTAACTGTTCGGAACTGTTGTCCGAGGTAAACTTTCGAATTCCTGCAGCAAGAACGCGTTCTAGATCTCTCTTTTTTTATCAACGGCTAGGACAAATATCGGTAAACGTGCACCCTTATACAGAATGTGTGACCTCCACAATCCATATGTTAGCGATATTGATATATTCTCGTGTTCTCTCTTATCTTTTAAAAAAACAATTTCGTTCCAAATTACTGAGTACATACAAGGCAATTTAAACCATGATATAAATATATAAACAAACATAATATAGATGTATAAACCGTAGTCTTTGATCCCTGTCTAGTAATGTTTTTATTTTTATTTGTTTTTTCATTGTTTGACCATAAATCATTATGTGTTCTCAGTGAGATAGTTATAAGGTAACAACTGTAATTAATTTTATATTTCTAAGCTTCTAAGTTTGTACTTTCTTACTGCTTTTTGTTACTGTCTGTCTCCTATAAAGTAAATAAATAAATAAACACCGAGTCTCTAATTTTTGGTTTGGCTGGCGGGTGGTGTACTTTATTACACGACTACTGCTACATAGCGGAAGTAGCTATATATTAGTCCTTTTTTTACTTAGGATGGACTTCCGCAAAGTAACGCCTGAATCCATTAGATAATATAAATGCAATTTTATAATTTTTTGTGCAATTTTTACTTTTTAATTTTTGTATGTTTCAAAACGAATTCAATAACTATATATTTTCATTTGTATATGTATATTGTTACCTAATATATAAATCATCAAAAAATATTAATTTATTTTTCTTTCATATTTGTATGGGGTCGTTAAGTAAGAAAATCATAAGTAAGAAAAGGACCAATATTTAGCCCTTTCCGGTGCATCTTCAGGAGTTTATGTTAGTGAAGATGCCCCGTGGAGGGGTGAAACACGTGTTGAGTGATTTGGCGGTGGCAGTTGTGTGATTCGCATTGTTTGCCGAATACGCATTTATCAGCGGGCTGGCGGGCGGTGTACTTTGTTCCACGACTACTACTGCATGTGCAGAAGTGGCTAAATATTGGTCCTTTTCTTACCTAGCTTCATACATTGCCAACGTCACTTATTGACGTATGAACTAAGATTCTACACTTTTGGGGCGAGCTCACCAGACGTTAAGAGTAACACCTAATCTATCTTCATGAAATACTTCGCACTTAGATTCTCTAACATTACTACCGTCGCGCCTAATCACCAACCATACTGTTCTAAATATAATATCTGGTTAAAAACTTATAAAAATATTACACCTTTTTTAAATCTTATAACAAAGTATATGTAAACAGTCAAACATAAAACCTTCAAGTCTTCAGAGTGTCTTTAAAAACAGATTAAACTACATTTTAAATATACTTCATAAAATAGTGCAATTGTTTTATATAAAAAGATATGGATGTATCGAAGAAAGATAGAGATTGTAAATGACAGATGGAAATTGAAATATCAAGTTTTGAAAGATCAAAGGAGAAAGTGAAATAAAATAATAAAATGAAAACATACTTTACCCAAGTTGTAACATCCCTGCCACATACATGGCAGGAAAGAACGAGAAGTCCTCAAAAAGGAGGGCCATGAAAAATAAAAATAAAAATTTAAATTTCCGATCGACGTTAATCCATAAAAAAGATAGGTGATGACTTGAGCATCGCTTCACCGTTTATAAACTATGAAGTTATAATACACAGACTATAAATGCATCAAAAAGTTTGAGGCACTCATTGGTGTAATCCGCCAAATATTTGTGTGAAGCCACATAAACTTTTGTTAATAAATTGAACATGATTGTGAAATGGCACACGCAATATTCGGTAGCTTTAAAAGTTCACGAAAACTTTTTAAGTTCTCCCGATGTCGATTAAATGTAATAATTATCGCAATTCACGGGTTCTATTACTTGGATACATTGTTATTTATGTTTCATACTTTGTGCATTAAATATTTAGAATTTACACTACTGACAACCATGTTTCTAAATGATGAGCAGCAGCGCTCGATTTTGGTATATTCCCCCAAAGATATCTTCGGGGGAAGAAGGGAAGACCTTTGCCTTGCAGAAGGCTTCTGTAGGCTGTGGGCAGTAATAATATGGTAGTTAACCGTGGTAACAAGTTTTTAACTTTATTAGGATATTTGTTACATTGTTACGCTTGTTTTAAACACTAACTTAATATTTTTACTATTTAAAAAATCAATGAACTAAATCAAATATTCCGGAACATGTTTACCTAGATTTCAAGTCTTGGTTTGAACTATATAACGTATAATCAAATTGATATAATTCTCTAATTTCAAGATGAATAAATACTTTAGTAAAAATTTCGACTGAAGTGTTTAAAAGCATTATATAAATTGGAGAATAAGACGCCGGATTTTCAGTAATGTTCGAATACTACTTGTCGATAAGAAAATCGGTTCAATTCAGCAGTGAGACTTTTTACCGACAAACCTTTTAACCCCTTTATAACGAAGCCCCTGCATTTTGTAAGAAAATTATTACAGTTTTTGAAAGGCAAGTTAATTTCAATTTACGTTTGATTTCGTATTAATCGTTATTTATTCCAAATCAATAGTTAAACCTTGATTTGTTACAATTAA
The DNA here is from genome assembly GCF_028537555.1 of Battus philenor. Taxonomy (NCBI): domain Eukaryota; kingdom Metazoa; phylum Arthropoda; class Insecta; order Lepidoptera; family Papilionidae; genus Battus; species Battus philenor. The sequence goes on along the minus strand of NW_027181673.1, from coordinate 13,285,806 downwards.
TCAGTGACTAAGACCATTAGATGGATCGATATATTTATGGTCGCGAGATATCGTTGGATGCGGATCATTGTGGCGATTTTTGCAGGAAGATCTTTTATTTTTAGTGTCTATCGTCTGATATGAATTAATGAAGGAGTCACATTACTGACAATTAACAGAAAATCGTGTTTTCTTCTACATTTTCCCTTCATGTTAGAGTTGTTAAAATTTTGACGTGTTAATCAGTGAATTTTACAGGTCAATATGTTTTGAATTTAACTACGATAGGATGTCTAGTGCTAAACATAGGTCTCCTCAAGAGATTTAAAAAAGGAGCGATAAAAACGGCCTGTCTCAGATGTCATGGGTACAACACTTTTATTGGATTTTTTCATCGACACAATCAAGATAGTGATTCTGTTTTTTTTTTTAAAGATAAGCAATAGTGCAAGATACAGTGAAAAGCTTGTTTGATGTCAATAAATATTATTAATCATACGTTTAAAAATAATTAGCTAATTTTTCTCCAAGAAACCTTTAAGAATTACGACATAAACAATGGTTTCACTATGTTTCGTGCATGTAGCTCCCATTGATATTTCAGAACTGTCAGTTAGCTTAGAGTATTGATTTAAGTATATAACCATCACCTAATTCAAAGTGTTACGTTGTCTGACGTCCGTTTATAAAAGTCATTGGGCGCGAAACAGTTGACATGAATTAATTTCTTCTAATTACGAATTCAGGTAGGGTTTTGTTGTAAATGAATTTGTGTTAGGAATAAATTATAAGTTAAGTATTTTACTTATCTATAATTTTTTATCTTGTTTTTATTTATTATAGTAATATATAATACTTATTTGAAGCATTAGGATAGAAGATGACCATGCGATGCTTATAAGTACATATGTAAATATGCGCAGTTCTAACCTAAAAGTTTTTGAAATACATTAACTTTTACTAAGAATCTTCAATCAATACATGAGCTAATAAATTTGATTAGTTCAGTAATATACAATTTTCGGATTATATTGAAAGATTTCTAGAAAGCCTTTAAACATGTTTTCATCTGGAATTCCGTGACAGTAAAATAAATTTTCATAAACACGAAGTTATTAATGTGACAGCTGATTATGAGTGATGTTCTTGTATCGATTGTCTTCTAACTCGATATAAGTAGACCGTCGAGAAATGTCATGAATTTTTTGTAAAATAATACAAAGGCTTTTTTGTTGATAAATTGATCAGTAGCAGCCTTGTTGTAGGGGAATGTGACTCACGGATTCGATTTCCGGGATAGTCTTCCACATAATTCACACGTTGGGTAATAATTATGTATGTTTTTTTTCTTTTTTATTCTGTATAAGCGGAGCATTTGACCTCTGTCTCGCCTGATGTTAAGCGATGACGACTTGAAGACTTCTACGTTATAGTTTGCTAGAAAATGAGGCCAGAAGGAAGAATGCCACTGCTCATGTGAGTTTTGCGACGTCTTGACGTCTTGCTAAGCGATCGCTATATATGTACCCATTGCCTTGCAGTTGGCGTCTGAAACAACGATGATAAAAATTATATAATACCATTGATGGACATTTGTAATTTTAAATTTACAATTACTAAATTACTACGTAATTTAGGAAAAAAAATTTTTATACAATTAAAATAATTAGTATATATATATATATATATATATATATATATATTTATTATTAAAATACTTTTTAATATAAATCCTGCATTAGAACTGAAGCATTTGTTGTTCATCTTCGGCTATTTGACAAAGGAAGCTTAGTATTTTTTTACTAGAATCACAAAGCTGTAGTTAAATTAATATCAAATATGTGCTAATCTTATGTATGTAATGCACATACATAAGATTAGCACATACTTTTTAATTATGGCCACTGTTTTTGACGGCCTCTCGTAATTTCGACGAGCAATACTTTTGAGCAATATAGGTAACCAATTCATTTGCATAGGCATATCATAAAACTATTTTAACCTTTTTATGAAGTATAATAAAAATCAAAAATTATTTAAAGTCATTGTAAAATTTTCGTATAATTATTTTTAGTTACAATCGCTGCTTGAAAAATCCAATTTTGTACAAGTTTTTTTTTTCAATGCATTTTAAACTTTTGTCCGTTGACATCGTGCGGCCAAAACCAAATTATATTTTAATCGGGAACGCGCCCTATTCGATTTTTCGCAGAACTTCCGCACGTTTAAAATGTACGTCCACAGATTAAATATAAAATGAATCACGTCGAACGCACAAAGCTCGCATTGTTTTGTCGCGTTATTTACTTTTTACTTTTGATGTTTTAATACACTTAATTTATTAAATGAATGTAAATTAAAAGAGAGAACGAATAATGTATGTAATAAACAATTTTAATAAGAAATTTCTAATACAATTATTGACGGATAAAATTTTTTATTGAAAATTCAAACTTTAGGATTACAACGAGATTTTCTGTCAAGATTGTGTCGAGTAAACCGCTTGCCTGTTCCACACGGAACACAGTTACAGAGTGCTTGTATTGTTCAAGGCTATTTATACACATGCGGGAATAATATAATGATGGTTTATCACAACCGAGCGACGCATAAGTAATAGTCCCGTTTCACTTTAGCCGTTACTCAAAGTGAGTGTTGCGAAAGTGAAAAGCTTAGCAAGTACGTGACGAAATATACATGTTCAAGTTAGGCAGCTACATAGGTACATATTTTGGAAAGACTTTATATATAATTTATTAATTATATTAAAATAAAAAAAACCTTTAATGAATTATTTTGTAAAGGATTAATGTGTTTAATCAACATATGTGTTCTCATATCATTTGGTTCTACGATATATCTGTTTTTTTTAAAGATGATTTCTTTTACTCTTTGTTAGTAGAAACGACATTATATAACTTACACGAATAGAGTTTCTCCAAGAGACACAGTCGGGACAAGTCGTTGAATGCGGGCAGCGCAGGACTGGTGATCGTGATGATATTTGAGGATGTCCATGGCTTGCATTGGGCGTCTATCGCCTGAAAGTAGAAGAAAGAAAGAAGAAGATGAGTTCCTTCAACGTCTTTTGCGGCCGAAGGTTTCTGGAGTTGCAAACACGAGCCGATTGACGTGATAGGCTCCCACTAGATAGAACGTCGACCGTTGGGGAAGGCCTAATCTTGGAGTAAGCATCTAGAGGCATAAACATAATGCTGATGATGAATTTCTCCTAGATGTATGATCCTTAACAACTTGTCATTATTTCTCTGCATTAATATTATTTTATCACGACGATCAATATATTTATACCACATCGGTGTAATCTAAATAACACACATACTTTGATATTGAAATAGTTTGAAATGAAAACTATATTACAGCGTGTCCGAGAGTATCAGAGATTGGCTATAACACGATAAGGAAATAGTTATAAACTTACCCGAGGCTTATATCCCGTCATCGACATAGTTAACGATATACTGGAGTCGCTGTTTCGAAGTTACAGTTAGTAGAACTGTGTTAAACTTGAAATCACATATGAGTTTTTAAATGTTTCATTTACGTTTTTTACTGTCGACTCACACTCGCTTCATCTCGGTTTGCAATAGGATATTTCGTCTGGCAAAGTGTATTACTTGAATATTCCTCCAAGAGACTCTTTCAAAAGGCATGTACCACAGGTACTTACACCTTTAACCTTTATTGTTCCACCAGGCGTCGTGCACCAATATGGCCCACATAAGAAGGTCTTTTTTTATATGGCCCCCGCTATTGGGTGCCTTTCTTACCCCCTATCTGGTGTGGGACAGGGACTTTTTGTTTTAATATATTTAGTTTTTCACAATCTTTTTTATTTTCTTACTCTTCATTTATACATCTTAAGATCTTTCATTCGGTTTTTTTCCACATTTCTTCTTTCATTCTCTTTCGCTCTGTGACGTGTAAGAAGGTCTTTTAGGGTAGACGTGTTCAGCCGGTGGCACAAATTTTAATACCCTATCAGGTATAGTGGTAGATAATGTGATTTATGGAAGAGGTAAAGTAAATGAAACAAAGGAATTCTAAAAAATTAAACTTAAAAAGACCCTGTTCCTCCCAAGATAGGGGTGAACGAGAGGTCTCCAATAACAGGGGCCATAAAAAATACATTATCAGGAAGACAAATCAGATGGCGTCTATTATCTGCGTTTCAATTTTTAAAGCTCATTAAGAGAGATGTACCATTGGTGGCTGAAATTGTCTTACCAGGTTGTGTGTAATAGCGGTGGTAAGAATTTCAGTGCTCCAACAGGTGCGTGTATCATCAGAGAAATAATTTAGATGCCTAAAATTTTTATGCCTTATCAGATCGTATTTACCACGGGTGGCTGAAATTGTCTTACCTCACCTTCTGGTGTGTACCAACGGTAGTAAGAATTCCAGTGCTCCATCAGGTAGCGTGAAGAGGCAAAAATTTCTAGGCCTCATCAGAACGTGTTTACCACGAGTGGCCTAAATTTCAATGCCACCCATGTCGACGTATATATATATACGTATATAAAAATTATATGTAACATTAGTAGACTTCTTTGTTTCAAGGTTGCAGGATGTCGTTGCGGGCAACACTGGTCATAGTGGCCATTTGTGGTGAGGGCTTGTACCTTGTAGTAGAGGACTATCGGATGACATAATAATGATGATATCAGAGTACTGAAACATTTACTTAAATTAGTAAACAAACAAATTTTGTTATTACCATTAATCGTCGATTAGATCGTAACATAAAAAAGTTTAAATAAGTGCGGAGATTTTAAACAAAGTAATATACAAAGTTTTATTCTATTTCTCTCATTCACATTTGGTGATTCGGTGTCCAGTGTTGTCAACCTTTGCGGTTTTAACAGCGTCGTCTGATTCAATTCGAATTCTCGGGCTAAAATTTTTTATTTGTATTAAAAAGGAATTTTGTTGTGAAAACGATTTTTATATTGTTACTCGTGAACTTTGGTGACATTTTTTATACGATTCCTACCTACCGGATTAAAACAAGTTTAATTATTTATATAATATTAATAATATTAACATATATATGAATATTTCATAGTATATGTACAGATTGTTGGATTATAAGTGTGTAAACCATAAATACATAAAAAAGATAATACTCATTTGTCAACGAAAAGCTTTAACTTGCACATCTATTTCCAATTATCATATATTAAGCGATAACTCTAATATATGTTACATTATTTTTTTTTGACAAGTCAATAACTTCTGGCTGTACAGTCTACAAGAAATAATATATATATTTATAATATTTCTGAAAACTTTGAGTTTTGGAAAGGGGACACCCTTTACCCTTTTTTATACATTATATGACAGCAAATGACCTACGCGTTCACTCCTTTATTGCTTCTGCACTTATTATTAATCATCCTGTATATTAATTAAAACATAAAAATAATAATGTATTGGGCGTTCAACTTATATGACGTCATGAGTACAGTATTTCTAGTTGTAAGTTATAGTTGTTGAATTTTATCTGTATCTAATACCGTTCCAATATAGCATACGAAAGCATATCCGGGGAAACTTGCGGAATAGGAAGTAAGTGAATCCAGTACCGCCATCTTGTCGGTGCAATTAGTAAAGTTTTAATAAACACTCGACTAAGCGCCTTTAGTTATCCAGGTTTAATACGTAGTTTAGAATAAATAATTACTTTAAATGAACGTATAATATAAAGATAACTTAACATGAAAAAGATTGTTCGTCTTTTTTATTATTATGTAGAGATCCGTTTAAAATTGTTTTCTGTTTTATTCTGTATTTAATGTTTATCGCAAACGTATTTTGTATTTTATGATATTAAACTAATGTCAACTTATATATTACTATATGTATATCCATTTGAAATAAATAATAATTATTAATTTTTCTATTAGCGGCTGGGCATTTTTTGCTATATCACCAGAGCGCCCGGTTGACAGTTATATTATAAAGTGTCAAACTTTTGACAGCAAAAGATATACAGTACCCGGCAATGAATATTGCACATAGACCTTTGCAAAGAGACAATCGGCTAATTTCGGCTTCGTAGAGCATTATCTCTGTCGCACGAAATACATCGACTGACAAAACGTCACATAGGTAGTGTGGGACAGAGAGAGAAGCCGAAACTAGCCGATTGTCTCTTTCCAAAAGTCGATGTGCAATATTTATTGCCGGATACTGTACGCAATTTAAAGTTTCAATTAGAAATACGTATCAGAAACAATTGTAGATTATTTTGGAACCGTTTTAAATCATTGCTCCTTGTGGAATTTCTTAAATAACTATGTGTTTCGAGTTAAAGTTGAAACTATTTGGCGAAGCGAGCGAAGATTTCTGTATTTAAACTATTTTGCATGGAGTCTCGGGAGGGGTACAGTTATGGTGGGTTTGCTGAATTTTTGTTACAAAATATTAACATAGTTTGGACTGTGTGGACATGTTAATGGCAGTACTTTAGCAAGTGATGCTATAGGTTAAGCTTATATAGAATTGTGTTCTGGTTGAAACTGCGTCTTAGTAAGTAAACTAAATATGTTACATTTAATGATTTTTATTGATAAGCGCAAGTGGTGCTGTAAAGAATTCCGATTTCAAAATTCTGATTACCACTTCGATGCTTTTGCGTACCGGGATATTTTTAAAAAATCACAAATTTTCAAATATCAGCCGTACTGTTGAAAATTACTTTCCACATATAGAAATGAAACGATATTGGGGTCCCTTCACCTTGGAACACGTTTGATTCATCGATCCTTTTACACCTTGTATATTTTATATGTATATACATATATATATATAATTGAATTTCTTTATTGTTTGGGATTCTTCCTAGAGCTGGCAGGTCTTGAGGTAATCACAACACGAAGTCCGAAGCAGAAGTGTTAAATTCATTCGATCTTTGCCCGTATTTATACCGATGTAAATGAACAATTTTATTTCTGTGGAATTCCCCTTTTCGATGCACCTGACAATGACGTAATATTGCCCCTAGAATTATTTTTTTACAATACAATGTTAGTTGTGAGGCATTATTTAAATACTTATTTGTGTCGTTGTCTTGTTTAACAACTATTAGTTATTTTATTTCAATTGCTGACTTTTTAAAGAAATTGAATATTTATTTAATTATGGACACGCGTTAGCTTCATAAAAATCAACTAAAGACTGAAGAAATAAAATTAGAATATATATATATAATGTGTTTTTATAAATTTTTTTTTGTCTTTGGGAATCATATGATTTAAAATACCCGTTGTAAAAATGATATCAAAAATAATTCTAATATAAAAACGAATCGTGGCAAATTAAATTACTACATAAAAGCATTGAGATTTATTTGTAAGCAAACACCTGGCAATATTTTTTCGGATTTATCTCAAGTGTATGACATCGATTCGATCGAATATATTGAGGTTTGATATCAGATACGTCGATCAAATGACAAAGAACAGACCCGGGGAGAAAGTCGGGGCAAAGGAGTCGCTAACAAGGTTTTATAATAACAAAGTATCGTATTACAAAGGGCCTGTCTGATTTTTATTGGTTTTTATAAACATCTTTCGAAAATTCATTGAAATTTTCTAAATCAGTGCAAATTAAAATTAAACAAATGCAACGTAAGATAGAATATATTAATAAGTGTCAAATTAACTATAAATAAAATTTGTATTTATTTTATAACCTTGTTTAATTAATGTGAGTTTTTAAAAAAATATATTTTCCAAGTCACATGACGTGAATTTAAAGTTCCATTTTTGAATTAATATTTTTATTATATTCTTCTCCACAGTCGTGAATTCTTGTCAGGGTGGTGACAGTCTTGTTCTGTTCGGTTCTGATGCCTCCACTTCTCTCACTAAACTTCGCCTTATTGCTTGGTGTTTAACAGAGTTTTGATAAAAATTATCCATCTTGTTGAAGAGCGTCCACGAGTTCGCTCGCGTTGAATTATGTGTTGCATCACGAAAAGTCCTCATTGCATATGACATGTCTAAAAAACTTAAAAATTCGTTTTTGAACAGTCGATGTTAACCTCTCTTTCATGTTGAATTCTTCTAGGATCGAAATATAGGTAAGATCAGAGTTCCTCAAACTTTTTTGTGTCGTAGACCCCTTGCCATGTTTTTCCGTGTTGGGTTGACCCCCTACTTACCTGATATTGATTTCCTGTAAATTTCTAACTGTAATGAAGTTTAGTGTATGTTCAAAATGTATTGCGACCACAAAGTGTATACCAACATCCTACAACTTACACAATTTTATAAACATATACAATAATTTTTTTACTTCATAGGTACTTTTATAAATAATGTAAATGTTTTGATGTTATAAGATAGTATGATGTAAGTAAATAGGTACTATCAGTGTATGTGTTGAGATCCACTATCGTGGACCCCCATATCCATTTCATGGACCCCCAATTTATTTTTCGCTGACATAGACCCCTTGCAGGTGGTCATAGACCCCTAGGAGTCGATATAGACCACTTTGGGAATCATTGGGTTAGATGAATAGTTCACAGAATTCTTAACATCCCTCTCCAGCATTACGTCTCATTATATACGTGTATACAATCAATTGAAAGTATATCGTATTTCTATTTATTCTATAACAAAAAATATTAAATAAAAATAATGAAAATACAGGTTATCAAAATTATAATATAAAATATTCTATTTAAAAATTAAAAACAGTTAATGATAATGGTTCATAGATGGCGCTAAACACAATTAATTAAATTAAATATGTCGTCTAGGTTGGCGGTGAATTATAAAAAGAATATAAAAATTTTTTATTCTAAACTAATTGTAATGTTATGCTTTTGCTAATGTAAAACATGTACAATTGAATAAATAAATATTTCACAGTTTAGGTTTCAAGAAAATTATTTACAAGTCACGTCTTATCGTATCAGTTGTGAATTCGCAATTTTTATATCGATATTTTAAACCAAGAAATAAGTTTATCAATTAATCATTTTATGGAAAGATTATTTTGTTAAATATCTTTTGCGGACGACATTTAATTTTTAAAGCGGTTTTCACCGATGGTGTAAGGACTGATTAGTACTTCATCGCTCTGAATTTTTCTCTTTGCAAAAGGTTTTTAAAATTCTGAGCGTTCCTGTGAAGTGGTAGACCAGAGGTAGTGAACTCAGACTTGCGGTCGTAGATAGCAGGTTCGATACTAGCGATACAATCTTATAAATTAAGATTGCTACTGTTTTCAAATTTTGTCTGTTTTCAATTTTTAATGGGATTGGTAGCAGCGTCCTCTGCGAACCATAATACCATAATGCGATCGCAAACCCGCCAGTCAATATCTTTGGAGGAGGCCTATGCCTTGCAGTGAAAGCTTTAGGACTGAAACAACTACGACGATTCAATTTCCGAAGTAAAATGTATTTAATTACTTTTTTAAAAGACTCACAATAGCACAGGTATTCAAAATTAACGGCGCATTTTGTTTCACCACGAAAAATCCTTTTAAACATGTTTTAAATTTGAACTGACAATTGATATGATATCGATATTTACTAATAATAAATACATTTAAAAAACTTTTAAGTTAAACGTTTTTTTGATACCCATATTGTGGTGATTGTGGAAAAATATGTACCTAGTCCGCCATATTGGAACGGCGTCCATCTTGAATTTTAAATTTTGACATAATCATCGTGTTTTGCTAGTGTAGCCCTTTCATTTGATACTCATATTGGGGGGTTAAGGAAAAATATGTAATCCGCCATTTTGTATCGGCGGCCATTATAGATTTATAATGTTATTGATTTTATTATATTGTGTTGTCATCTAAATTAAATGTGTGTACCAAATTTTAGATCAATCTGACAACGAGATGGTGCTTAAATTTCTATTTCTAACTTTGACCCAAATAAATAATCAAATAAATTCCGTACGGGTCGAACTAAATAAAACCGTTTAATAAAAAGATTTCCAGCCACTTCGATTTACTAATCCATAAGGTTATGTCGGCTATTTTCGCTCGTCTACGGATCTCCTCATTTCTGAAGAAATTCCAAGACCTGCCTTCTCCATCGCCCGCTGAGCAGTTATAATCTTGCCAAAGGAGCTTAGTGAGAAACCACGTCTCTGAATTCTAAATCATCACTGATAACATATTGGTCTTTGGAAGTTGTTAACATTTAAGGACAAATCGATCGAAAACCTTTTATTTAATTCAGGCGTTACCTTGCGGAAGTCCATCCTTACTAAGAAAGGGACCAATATATAGCAACTTCCGCTAAGCAGCAGTAGTCGTACAATGAAGTGCACTTGTTGACTCGATGTTTGGCACTGGTCAGTGTAACATCTCCTGAGGATGCCCGGCGGAGGGGTGAAACACGTGTTGAGTGAATTAGCGGTGGTAGTTGTGTTTCGCATTGTATACCGCACGCGCATTTATCAGCGGGTTGGCGGGCGGTGCATTTCATTGCACGAATACTACTGCATAGCGGAAGTAGCTATTTATTAGTCCCTATCTTAGTCGAAAACCTTTTGTCTAAATTCTAGGTGTTTTTCTAGATCTTTCCCTAGTTTGTGTGCTCGTTTCGCCGAATTTCCCCTTCAGGATCTTTTAATTAAACGAACGTTTATTTTGCAAAATACTTACCATTATCAGTAACATTAACATAGGTCTTGTCCTTGTTAATTGGCACTAACTGTTTATATTTGCGTACAACATAGTAATTGCTTGTTTTAGATTAGATTATATACCATAAAGCAGTTAATTCTGTTATTTTAAGACTTTTACCTTTTCGTTCGAAAACATTGCACGCATAAACCAGATTTATTTCATAGTGTTTATTTATCCAAGGGTTTGACTACTAGGGATTATACCTTTGAACACTATATGATTTTTTGCGTTTATATAGCATTATAAACACATAAAGTTACTTTTAAGACACTCTGTATAATGTCATTGCATTTAAAAGATGTAGAAATATATTAAATCGTATATACATCTCAACATCTATAAAACCGCTAGGGTATCCTGGTAAATTATTCTGCACACTTTTGACTGAACATAGTGTATGTTTCTAATAATTCGAAATATCGCGAGTTTAAATACAATGTATACCATTAATTTGATAGCCAGTATCAGTTTATTTACAAAGGCTTATATCACACTTTTGTTATGCTATAACTATGGTACATGACCACGTCGATCAATCTTCGTACCATTGATACCACTAACAGAAACTGTTATGAATGTTTGAATATTAAGTATATGTTTAAGATTATTGTAAAATTTTTTGTTTCATCTTTTACAGAAAGTCCTGAAGAACAAAACAACATATTTGCAGACACTTGTAAAATTTTTGGAATTATAATGACTATTGAAATTTTGTTCGTTCGATTGTTTGCTTCGAACTTTCATGCGTTGCAAATTTACTTTGTAATTGTTGTTTAAAAGCAACATCAATCAATCATAAATTAGTGGTAACAAAATTATTTGATTTATTTTATATTTAAACAATATATGAAGCGATTTGTCTGAAATATGTTGCATTATTTTTTTTTCTATTTCAATGCGGCTGGCCCATAATTTCTAGAATTAATCTTTTGCATGCTGTGGTCATAGACGCATATTGCAAGACGTAGGTCTCCCCCAAAGATATCTATAGGGGATTTACCATAATCATTTAAGGGAATCAGGCGTTACTTTGCGGAAGTCACCCTAAGTAAGAAAAGGTTTGACTCTGTGTTTGGCACTAATCGTTGTAACAACTCCTGAAGATGCCCCGTGGAGGAGTGAAACACGTGCTGAGTGATTTGGCGGTGGCAGTTGTGTGATTCGCATTGTTTGCCGCATACGCATTTATCAGCAGGTTGGCGGGCGGTGCACTTTGTTGCACAACTACTACTGTATGTGCGGAAGTGGCTAAATATTGACCAATATTTAGCCACTTTTCTTTACCATAATCGCAGAGGACGCTGCTATCTGTACTCTGGAAACTTATTATGAGCAGTGGAAATCCTATATAATTAAATCACAAAGTATGGATTATATAATATTGAATCCCGAGAATTGAACCCGCGACACACGGTCGCAAGTCCCATTTCTCTACCGCTGCGTTACCATTGCTATTTCTAACTGATTTATATTAAGCCAAATGTCATACTAAATCACGTTAATAACTTCTATTTCGCGGATTTTTTTAAAAAATTTTAGAAACCTTGAGGCATAAGCATAGCAACACATACATATGTCATTACATCTCTGTAAATCGCTGGAACAATTTCGATCGCGAATGTTTTCCACTGTCTATTATATCTTATCTATTGTCTTTTTAAAAAATGAATAAGCGATACATGGAAGCAATATCCATTTCTCTTACGTTTTATTTTCTGTCGTTGCAGCGAAGATTAATGATCATTCTATTGTATCCAGTGGAGACAATGCATTGGAAATTCCCATATATTTGTACATGTGTTAGATAGATCTCTACAATTCGTCACATATTCTATACCAAATTATTAGTTGCACACACACTATCTGTCCTATTAGATTTTTTATTTCCAGAAGTTGTTAGCCTGACACATTATAATCATCATAATGACTATGTCAATAGATATATATCCACAGCACTCTCTTCTAAACATTATCACGATATTCGGTCTTGTGCTGCCTTCGTCCACTGACTTCCTGCAGCCTTCGAATTTCAATAAAAAAATAAATGAATGCGTGGCGTTCATTTAAAAACTCTTCATATTGCTGGCCACTACAGCCACAATACATTGTTTAAAATTCGAATTCGAATCGAACGAGGATTTGAATTCGGATATTTTCAGTTATGCTACCTTTGTCTTTTTATTTGGGATAATTTTTAAAAGCAAATACGTGCCCGCTATACACGTATAAATGTAACATATTTCATGATTTCATTCATTTAAATGTTTCATAAAGAAATAAAATTTGTAATCTTTAAATACTGATGGCTACGCGTTAAACAACGCACTGCGCCGTCAATTAAGCGTATTTAAAAGCGAACTGTCAAATGCAAGAAGTTTCAATAATTAATTTTTCAAGTTTTGAAAACAATTTTCTATGTATATTTTCATAAGAAACTTATACAATGTATTTAATTTTATAAACTTGGTGAATGAAATCAATAGAGTCGTTATAAGTTATGGCTTGACTAAGAGAAAAGTATTTTAATTTTTATTTAATAGAGGATTTTCTCTTTCTTGGCAGTTTTAAAGGCTCTTTCAAATTTAGACTATAAATACGTAACAGTCGCATTAGTTATTTAACTCTTAAAAATAAGACTTCGTTCCATATACATATTGTCTAATCTTATTTTATATATCTGTATGATCGTTATTTTGTCACTAGATTTAGATTTAATTCATGTTCACTCATCACTAGATGGCGTTAGTAGTCGATTGAATAGCGGTTATAAAAAGTTTTGTTTTGTAGCATTTAAGGTGAGAGATTTTTAATAACAAAATTATTCAATATAGATAGCTGGCTTTAAATACATATCCGCTTAAATACAGATTAATGTTTATGAAGAAATCATAAATCCCGATTGCCATTCTTAAACCTTCACTAAGATTTTTCAAATTAAATGTCACGTTTATTGAAGCATCTACTTCAATGGGCTATGAATTTAATATTTTAACATAACTATTTACAAAGGATATTGAGTTGGGCATTTATTGGAATCTTTATGTATGTACTGTTTAGATCGGAGAATAAAGAAATTTTCGGCTGAGAGTATTGGAATTACGTCGCATTTTTTAATCTGCTAATAGTGAAAACGCGAATATAGCGCATAAGAAGCTTTTACTATATAACATTTAGGTTCCGTTTTGTTCAACGATCTCTTGCCATTTGTAGACAGTGACGATCTAGAAATTTTAGGACTTCGGATCGGGAAAAAAAAAAACAAAAAAATAATTTAACATTCCTCTTTTGAGAACAAACCGAAACAAGTGGAATTCTGTAGGTACATGGTCAGGATTATAGGGCGGATATTATCACCTCCCGGCCGTTATAATGATGAAAGGTCACACCTCTTTTTAATAGGATCTATATTTCACAGACATTAGCGTCCGAGCCTTCATTTTTACGTTTAACGTTTAATATTTCCGAAATTTTTTTTGCTCATATTTTTACATATTACAGTGTTTACTAAGTCTCTTGATCTATTTACTAACTTAAATCGTAAACTATTTAAAACTAAGTTGAAGTCAACAATAATGATTACCATCTCTTCTCTTAAGAAATTCTCTTGTTTACGTGTCTATAAATTTATTAAGGGTTGATTTGATTATTGAGTATTTAAACTTTAGGGTTGTTTCAGAAATTTATTTATATAATTTACCTTCATTTACAGCGATATGCCTCGCCAAGGCCCAAAACGAGTACAGGGCCTCGAATCTAGACTTGATTCGCTTGCTGTCCGAGAAACCATGGCTGGGATCAGAATCTCAATATCGTTGGGACGAACCGTCGCGAACAATCTCGAAACTTGACGAAGGCGCCAGTCACAAAGTTACGCAAGACAGCGATGAAGGCATCTCATCTAACTTCGATAACGGGGATTTGAGGTAATTGGCAGAACATCTAGTTCTAAATTCACATGTTTATTTTTCGAACTGAATTTAAAAATAGAAACTAATGATTAAATATAACTATTATTTATGAATATAGGTACATAAATGTGCGTTGTAGTGATGTTTTTGTTTAATACACTACATTTACACCTAACTACAACATCTTTAGTAGTTAAGGCAGTGGTAGTCCAGCGGTAGAGGAGTAAGACTTTGGATCGTAGGTCACGGGTTCAATTTTCGTGGATACAAAATTGTAAGATTCACAATTTGGGCATTAATTATAAAGAATTGCCAGAATTGATTAGTATCACAAATATTTTTCCAGGGTGTTTTCTGCGTACCATAATACTGCTGCGATCGCTAACCCAGCCACTAATTATGGCGATTATAGTATATCGCCTCATAGATATTTAGAAAAGGCTTACGTCTTGCAGTGGGGGTATATAGGTTGAAATGACAACAACGATATCGTTCTTAATTTCAAAATTTATATTTAGAATTTGTCTGAAATTATGAATTTAAGTTACAATATATCAATTAAAAATTATTAACTATCATTTTTAAATATTTACATAACTGTCGAATATACGAGTATTTGGACCTTAATTTCATGGAGTCAAAAATGTTAAATACCAAGACCTAAAACTTGCAAAATGGCCTACGTAAAATATTAATATCTCCCTTGAAGTGTTCTCTGAAGCGATCTAGGACCTCGATAGCTTCCCAATTCGGTAAAATATGGATAGGAACTTTTCTAAATGTGCAAAAGAAGCTATACTGTTAATATATTGGTGTGTATGAACACGGTTGTTACAGTGTGGACTTGGGAAAACGTTCAGCGGTGGCGACAGCTCTGAACGCTGGACGTCGACGCCGCCAACCCACCCCCGCGCTCGGTAAGGCAGTCACGCCGTATCTCGGCGTCGGTAAGCAATGCCGCGAGCGGTAATGTCTGTGTGAAGCTTGTTATGTGTTGCTTTTATATCTTCTCCCATAACTTAGAACATTTCACAAGAATTAGTCGCTGAAATATATTTCTAAGTGTTCTGAAGTGCAAACCATAAACCGTCAAGCGTAGTAGAATATAAGGTGTTGGAAGACGCTGCTATGCAGTCTGCTTTCTATCGCTAGTATTGTAAATCTCTGGGAGACGTCCATGTCCAACAGTGGGATTCTTACGACTGAAATGATGACGATGTCTACTAAGTATATCTGTACTATGCCAATCGGTCCAAAAGGCCCACGATCAGTCGTGGACGTTCTATGGTTGAAATGATAATGATCATCTGGCCTCTTTAAATTTTGAACAGTAACGGTAAAAAGCTGTTTTTTTTTCATCCGGTGTCTTGTGACGGCTTTAATACGGTCATCCATAATTCGAGATATATAAGGTTTGTTTCGATGCTATTATCAATGTATGAAAACCCCCTAGCAGAGGTCTCTTGAAAGAGAGGACAGTCACGTCTTAGAGCTTCCACCTAATCGAGCTAAGAATCTAGCGGGCGCCTAATCAAGTTACTACCTGAGCTCAGATTCATGTGGAAACCTTCAAGCTTAATAAGGAAAGTTAGGTTTTAGTGCTAACTTAAAGGCTGTGAAGCTTTTAATGCCGATAAGAAAAAGAAGTATTAAACAATGATAAGTACTTATATGTTTTATGGGTAAATATATATCAGTTATGCTTGCGTGTGTGTATTCTAGAATAATACATTCTAAAATATTGAAATAGCATGCGACGAAAACGGCGCCTATATAACAAACGAGATCATCTGTGATTGTTAATAAATGGCATAGATAATAAAAAGGAGAGATGATAAAATTTTTAAATTCATTATAATTTAAACCGTAAGTTGTCCACTGTTGGACAAAGGCTTACCACTGAAACTTCTAATAGATGTTCTATTGGAAGCGACCTGCATTCAATGTCTTGCATAGATACATATCAACATAATAATTGATAAATTTTCTAATCATGAAGGTTGGAAATCAAAATACAATAATTCTATAATATTACTGTAATTACATATGTGTAATAAAAACAAAAACAAAATCTTTGTCTAAATGTATTATGTCCAAACTATTTAACTGCGAACAATGTTGTGTTTTGTGCTATGTCCACATGAGTTTTTGCTCCATTTAATTCCTACGTTTGTATCATCCAAGTGTATTTTGTATAATTCAAGAACTTTTTTAAATATTTCTTCTCTATTAAAAAAATATTTTTTTTTATTTATGTTCTACATTACAACGTTCTATTATTGCAACGAATATTTGTAACTCGGAGATATCTTTAGTCTTAAAACTTTTACAAAATATTAATAAAACTAAATAGTTTATTAATTATTCTGTCGCACTGAGTTTTTACTTTTATTTATTTATTCATGTAGGATCCAAATAGGATCATTCAAAGTGTCCACTTGTATACGTAACAAGAAAAATGCACGAAAAGCCCAATTTCATACAAACTAGAATCATATTGAACGGCTCTACAAGGCGTTCTTCAAATTAAAGTTATGAAGGTTTCAAACACATCAGAGTAGAGCTCATAACAAACTCAGACGGGTTCTTCATTTTCATGATTCTTTATAATTAGCACGAAACATTGACGTAGTTAGAATAATTATTATTGGTTTAACAGTCCTGTTTTATTACAATTTTAATGATGCCATCTACGTGGATGGAAGTATTTTGGACCTTGAAAACGTGATATCATTAAAATTATTAATAATTCAAGAGACCTTTATATAACCTATGAAAAGACATTGTACAATATTTATCAGTAGTTAATATTTATCTACGAAATATCAAAATTATTTTTATGTACTTTTTGTTTTTAATCAATTGACTATCAGATATATAATTTGACATTGAAACTTATATGATAATTCGCATATTATATTTATATAGTAAAATCAGACGAAATTTCAAAGATATGCTATATTCTTTTAAATGCAGATTTTTAGATTTTAAACAGCGCAATTTTATTTACGTATGAACAAAAAGTAAAGGGATATTGTCATTTAAAATTCCCGGGGATTAGGAAGGGAGATAATTTTTTTCCTAGGTTGATAGCATTGTCTATAACATTCGCCAAGCGTCAGTTTGTAAAACGTTTTGATTATCACCGAATTAAACGTGTTTTCGTGAAATGTTTCAATTTTTTCAAGCGCGTCAAGTCTTGATTGGTGTAAAATCGCTTGATTTTTAGTAAAAAAAAGTCAAAATTTAGAGTCACGTCGTTTTGCAACTACTGTATTTGCTTGATTTCGCTCAGTGCGACTTTTGGTTATTCAGCAAACTCAAAAGGGACACAATGTATTGTTTTTCTTTAACACGTGTTCACGGTGTTTTAAGATCTTAATTATCACTATCACCGTTATCAATTCAGGCATAGGATCACCCCATATATTAAGATTGGCCTGTTTGAAAGCTGGCTGCATCCAGCTTCTTCCGATGGTCGTCACAAGGTGGACATTTCACCCGGTGGGACGTTCGTGGCTGCGCTTGTCGGTCCGTGGTGTTAGGATCACTGTTCAAAAACTAGTATACACTTAGTCTAGACACTACATTATAAATTCATTGTTCAGGTGTTCTGAATGACATGGGCTCGTTTTTCGACCTGTTACGGGATAACCTGGAAACACTCGCTTCGCTGTCACCTCACGAACGATCGACGTTGTTCCAAGAACATCCTCAAGTTCTGCAAGCACCATCGGCTGGTGAGTAAATATGACTTTATAACTACCACATCTAATATCTTCGTCGTCTTTGCGAGGTTCTCTGCTCTCTGATTGAAGTGGAATCTCTTAGTGAGAACTGTCATAGAAAGTATGCTTTCTACACTTTCGATTGGTAACAGAAATGGCTATCTAATTTCATGTTCACGAAAGACAGTACTATAAACATCATAAAGAAAGTATCACCATATAAGTTCATCATCATAATTACGGCTGGGATGACATCCACAGCTGAACATATGCTTCCCATATTGATTTCCAATAGGACCGAAATCGGCCTGCACTGAGCATCTTCCCACAACCTTGGCCAGGTCATTTTTTCACCTCGCGGGTGGACTACGTTTGCTCATCCTTGGTCACCACTCCAGAATCTTAAGACCCCAGTGGCCATCCGTTTTACACGCTATATAGCTTGCCTACTGCCACTTGCCAATCTTCTGTGCTTTCCGTATTGACTAGGGAAAGATTCGAGTGCGAAATGGAACTAGAAGACAGGTTAGAAGTGACATCATCGCCTCCCTGATGGGAGACAGAGAACGCCGTCATATTTTCTAAAGATATTGTCACAGAATTCTGAAGCAGGTGATTAATTAAAATAAAATTTAATAAGATGTTTGTTAAAGCGAAACGCTAAGAAATATTAAAAAAAATAAACGTCAATATAAATAGATGTAGGAATAAATGGTAAACAACTGTGATACCAAAGAACGTGGCAAAGAAAGAGAAGCGACGTGTGGAAGGATTATGAATGAAAGAGAAAGAATGTAAAAATGTTTTCTGAAAGAAGATTAAGTGAAATAATAACACAGATTAAAAATAGAAGCTTCTGTGCTGTCGGTTACTTTTGTTCATCTACGGATCTCCACATTTCTAATTTGATATCGTAGAAAAATCTCTTTAGCATTAAATGTTGCTAGTTATAATTAACACCATAATCGCCTAATGGCTATATTAAAAATATAAAAACAGAATTATACCAATGTTTACAAAATTCCCTCGCGTTCGAACAAACGTATATTTTTCGTTATATTGGTTGGGTAATTTACCTCACGTCATCTAACTCTAAATCCAATGGGATGTTGTCACTGTGATTATCTGTTATTCATATGCAAATAACTTCGGACGACACATCTGGCAACACATTGTGTGTAAATCGATTATCATAAACTTCCGTACATTGGTATTATTTGTGCCGATATATTTTTATACCCAATCAGAAATACACATTAAAGTACATCTAGTTCGATATTTCCAATTATTCAACCTCCGGGAATTGCGAAAAATTATATTCATGCATCTTTATTTTTATTTTGTCTCTTTCTATATTCAAATCTAACCTTTAATTATGTTTGCGATCAGTAACTGGTAATAAAAATACAAAAATATAGATAATTAGATCCCATATTAAAAAATTAGCGCTGCAGTACATTTTACGCGGAACTACATTACGTAGTTGTGTAAGCTTGGCAATTGTTAGTATTTTTAATATGTTATCTGTATTAATTTGAAGTTAGACCGACAATAGAATATTTATTTCTTTCTATGTATAGGTTCTTTATCTAAATCAATATCTTCTATTCCATTTTAATGTATCCATCCGAGAAACAATTATATTTTAAGACGATATTACAGTTTCAATATAGCGTATGATAATTGTAACAAATATTATTAATTATTTTTTTATAAATATGTATTTAATTTTGATCATTATTATTTTAAATAGTACTAATTTTGTGCCGTTCCCCGAATCACGTGATGCAGCTTTCGCTGTCAAAAGGGCAATGACACCAACGCTCCGGATTACGTCAATGACGGCTGGTCATTTATTGCCATAATTATAAATTTGCCGAAGAGCAATCAGATATACAGTGTAGATATTTAAAGATATAAAATTTTTAAAAGGATGAATGTATAGCACATTTGTCAAAAAAAAAGCTTTATATCTTTGACAATTATTTCCTATCAAATATGTTACATTAATTTGGAATGCAGCTGGTTTATAACTTTTAAAAGTTCAATATCTGTGGGTACAGATATTAAAAAATAATTAATTTTAATATGTAGTAATCGGAATTTTGGAAACGCTCTGTTACAATATGTTATCATTGCGTTATCTATTATTCTGAAACATGATTTTTCGAAAGGGTGTTACCATACATTAATTGACAGCCAATGATTTGTACATTCCCTCTTTTAAAGTTTTTAGACTTATAAGTGATCAATCTGTATAAAATATCTTATTTGAATTGTTTTATTGTTTTCTAGTAATAAGAGGTAACAGCATCTGTTAGTGCTATATATGCGACAAGTATCGCACACATGGCATATCGAGTGTCTCACGGCATCCTTGTACCATTTCCTGAGCGACGCACAAAGGAAACTTTGATAATAAACTGCGCAGACATTTTGTGCGCGTTTTCCCACTTCCCGTTTAATGCAGCTCTTGCGTGTCCTTAAATAAGGATAATTTACACTCGAGCGGCGTAGAGTTCAACCATGGGGTTAAGGTCGTAATGAATAATGTAGTCAGTTTATTTACGAGACATTAGAATATACAGTCAGTCCTTGAGTTACGACCACCTCGACTTACGACGAAAAAATTTCATAATTTTTTTTTAAAAAAATGTGTCAAATTTTTTATAATTTTTGGCACGCTTGTAGAGGCAATAAAAATATTTGAAAATATGGACTCTGACGACGATAGATTTTCGAACGTACAATGCAATATTCACCAAGCAATTGCCTGTTATGATGAAATTTATAACGAGAAGAAAAACAAACTGTTAAAATTGGATTTGTTTATAAAAGCAAAAAGCACTACTAATTTACTTGTTAAATCTTAAGAGACATCAATGAATATCAGTAGCTCAGATGATAATTAACCACAAGCCAGAATAATGCTTACATAAATACTTATTTATGTATGTAGTTATTTAATTAACCAACTAAAATAATAACAAAAAATCAAAAATGAAAGCCATTATATTTGCTTATATAACATATACATATCTGTCTATCATATTATGTTATTTATTTTGTATGAAATTCGACTTACGACCTTTTCGACTTACGTTCGAAGTTGTGGAACCGAACCCCGTCGTAAGAAGAGAACTGACTACGTCCAGCGATTTTGATGTAAACTCTTTTTAAAGAAAACATAAATGATTTTCATTTATTGCTTGCTCCCTTTACTGATTTTCTTCTTCTTCGTCGCTTCCTAATGTCTGAGGGTCATGGTTATTCACATAAGTTTCTGCTACTATCTTTTTCCAGGCTTGTCTTTTTTGTGAAAGATTTAAGGAACCGTGAACGGTGGTGTTGCACTCTTTTGAAATTGCATCAGCTTAGCGAGTGTGACCATCTTCTAGTAGAATATTACAGCATTTACTGCATCAAATACAGGAGTATCGGATCTAAAAATGTAAATTGATGCTTCTATTAGTGGATTTCACAGATATCTGTAATTCAATTTTGCACGGAAAAAAATGATTTAATGTTCCCCTTATATCACAAAAATCTAGAGAGGCGTAATTTTTTTTTAAATAGAATAAAATTTTATACTTCTTAAATAATTGAAATTGAGAAATTATAAATAACATTTAACAAAGTATATATTTGTAGCGTTCACGCTCCGTATTGCTGACCACTTCATAATATTTTTGTGTCAAATCGTTCTCGTGCGTTCGAAATAAAATTCGAACGCTGATTTAAATTCCGACGCCATAAGTGACGTGGTCGCTGCCATTGCGTTAAGGTCGTGCAAATTGTAAATAGTCTTTGTACGTATATTCATCATCTCGCTTGCTCTTGGCTATCATCTTCCTCACCAACGTGCTCGGGTGATAACTAACTTCCGCCTGCTAATTGCGTATAGATTCAAATAAATCCGTCAATTTTTTTTTAATTTGCAATTTGTAAACTATTACTAATTTCAAAAACTTTATAAATACATATAATTTTCTCACATTGATATGTCTTGTTAAATTTTGATTAATAATCAGGGTCATGGAGTCAAAAAGTATAGTTGACACTATTGTACATTGACAATGTGAAGATGTCATTTATTACAATACGTATTATTCCCTTAACATACAATGAGAATGTTAATTAGGATGAAAATAAATTTCTGTCACCTAACGTCGGTTAATTATTTTCATTAGATATATACTGCAGATAACAGAAGATATTTTTAAATAAGCGTATGCATTTTTTAAATAACAAGTTGAAATACGCTGGTTGCAGGCCGCTTCCAGCTGGACTTATTGGAAACTGAAAAAGGTGGCCTTATATCAGCAGTAGATATCCTACTGTGGAAATGATGATTATGCAGATTTCTGGTCTTAATTTAAAATATAAATTTAAATATATTTGAAATGCGTAGATCAAACAGTAAAAACTAATTTTATTTCAAATCAAATTAATTATATACACAGATAACGTACAGACTTCACGTAATTAGAATTAAAAAAAAAGAAAATACATATTTTATTTATGACACTTAATAATTTTTATTATGTACACAGAATAAAAAAATGTTTTTATTATTTCCTAAGTTAAACAGTTTTTTGTAAACATTTTTTTTAACTCATAAACGTAAAATTTTTATAATTTACTTTTAAACTTCAACAAGTCTGATTAGTTTTTATTGCGTAATGTTGGCCGCTTGCTTTTATATTTGACCTTCCAACATATAACTTCCTTATTTAAAATAATGTTAGAAACAACGATGATTTAATTTTAAATTCATAGTTAACATGTTAAAAGAGAGCAATGGTAGTCAAGCGGTACAGGAGGGATTCCTAGGATACATTTGCCATTGCTCACAAATGAGTTTCTCGGGCACCAGCGCCTGCGAAGCGTGGCGATTATGGTATATCTTCCCCATAGATATCTCTGGGGAGGCCTATACCTTGCAGTGAACGTCTATGTGTTGAAATGACGTTGACTTCGATATCTACCATCAAACTCTACATAGCCCAGCGTATTTAATTCAAATCAAAATCAGGAAACTTTTTAAAGTTGTTTATAGATAAAATAAAAATTGCTGACTTTTACCATTTACTTTTAGCGATATAGCAAAAGGCATGTAACCTAAAACTTTTTGGTAGATTTGAAAACCATGTCGTCCAACAGCAACAGAGGTCTGTGGTTACTTATATGTTAGGTTTGTTTGATGGTTGCAATACGTTGAAAGGGTTCCAATAAACCAGATATGTCTCAGGTTACCCACGAGGCTTACATGTTTTGATTAAAGATAGCTAGTGATCCGAATGATGAAAAAACTTGACCTTTCAAACAGTCTTCAACGTGATAAGGGAACAGCATTGTTCCATCCAATTCCAAGTGTCCTAATAGGCTATATGAATTCATTAACAAAGCGTTAAGTTCGTTCTTCTACAATAAACTTTACATTCCCGTGCGCCGCGGTTTCTATAAAGTTTAATTAGTTTTACATCTGCGTCAGCCTGCCTACCCCTTTGTGAGAGCTGTCGTTGTTAAGGTCAGTTCAGTTCCCATTGGAAACAATATTATGCATTTATGTAAAAGTTATTTTTGTAAACAAGAAGAATTATGAAGCGAATGAAATAAGAGTATAGAAGTGTGATGTGATTACCTTTTTCTCGGAAAGACTAATATATTGCAACGACCGGAAAGTAATGTGGCTTTCTTAAGTTAAATTCACACGACTAAATTTTTAACTAATTTTTATTTCTAAACAACAATATATTCTCCTTCGTTATCAACAACATTTTGCCATCTACTATACGAATTTTAAATGCACGAGCGGCAAAAATCAATCGGTTCTTCTGTAAAATATGTTGACAGAAATGATATTACAATCCTATGCCCATTGTAAAGTTAATAAGATAGATTATTGAAATTAAAATAAAAATGTGAAAAAAACCTGTGATAAACATTAATGTACATGAGAAAAACATATAAACCAAATAAAACTTTGATACTGCAATAGAAAATACAACTGAAGTGTTTGAGGATGGATGAAGGAGGATGGATGGAATGATTGAGAAAGGAAGACGGAATTATGGTATGATAGAAGGAAGAAAAAAAAAGATATTGTGATCTATGAAAGATGAGAACGAAAATAAAAAAATCATGTTAAAAATTATTAAGAAATAAAAAAAATGCTGTTCCCAACAAAATAGGGGTGGAAGGAGAGGTCCCCAATAGCGGACATGTAATAAAAAAACACTCCGGTGCCTCTAATATTAATTAATTGTCGGTCTTCGACCTTATTATAGTATCGAGCTTGGTTTGGATCAGCTCTTCGGGCTGCAGCCTCTTGGCCGCTGTCCATCCACTTTTTAGGTGTTTAAATTTATTTCCAAGTTATCACAGCGTTTCCTGTTCACGTGACCAAAACACTAAAAAGTCCTCTGCGTATTGTAGAAAGAGGAGTGGGTACTCCAAGTTGTATCTCTATCTCTCTCGCCTTGGTTCTACGAGTAGATCACGTAATTTGTACCGTTAGCTTCCAGCACCACGTATATACCGTAACCGTCACGCTTAGCAAGCGGATTGGTGATCGCAGTGTGATATTATGGTATGCAGATGATGTTGCTGCCCATCCTCTGGAAACTTGTTCGTGAGCAGTGGCAATCCTAAATAATTAATACACAAAATGTGAATTAAGTTGTATCCCTCGAATCGAACTCGCGACCTATGATCGCAAGTATACACTTTACTGAATTCTGTTTATATTTATTCTAATGGTGTTCTTAACGATATTACATTTAATTTTGTTAATTTTTAAATAATTGGAAATAGTATGAATGTAGAGGCTATTACTACACATATAATTTATTATTTAGTTGAGACATTTGTCAGTTGTTTTGATTATTATATTATAATTAACTTAGAATCAGAACCTGTTAATTAGATCATTGATTTTTAGAGGATTGTATGGATACACGTTCCAAGTTTGGCCAAGTGCGCATTCTTACCAAATCATATTAGAATATAAAAAATAAATTAAATATTTAATGGAATCAGGTGTTACCTTGCCAAAGTCTATCCTAAGTAAGAAAAGGAGCAATATTTAGCCACTTCCGCACATTCAGTGGTAGTCGTGCAACAAAGTGCACCGCCCGCCAGCCCGCTGATAAATGCGTATGCGGCAAACAATGCAAATCATACAACCGCCACCGCCAAATTACTCAACACGTGTTTCACCCCTCCTCGAGGCATCTTCAGGAGTTATGTTACACCGATAGTGCCCAACACAGAGTTTTTTTTTTAATTTAAATATAAATATATCAATTTTTTCCAGGTATTAGCGGAGGAGGGAGTGGTATGAGGAGACTGCATGCCCTGCGCCCTCTCAGACCTACAGGCAACATCAGGTGAGCATTCGTATACTTATCATTATACTTAAAATTAAGTGTATTTGAACACTTAATACATGACAATGGATAAGTTATGAATTCAAACCAAGAATTTAGATTTTTAAAACTAAGCTAAACAAAATCTTTATCACTATCCACAAGATTTCTATAACTACTATCCGGTAGGGCAAAGTGATCAGTGGTTGCGAAGCGATAGAAGACTGAAACTTCTGATCACAGGTCGCGGGTTCCATTCCCGGGATACAGTCTTACATAATTCACAATTTCTACATTAATTATAAAGGATTGCCACTGCTCACAACGATGGACTATTGTCCATCTTCTAGAAACTCGTCCTGCGCGTCCAGAGCTTGCCAAGCGAGGCGGTTGTAGTATATCCCCCCCATAGCTATCTTTGGGGGAGGCCTATACCTTACAGTACGACGATAACGTCGATATCTACTATGAATGTTGGCATAGTCCAGCGATCTGGCAAATTGAAGTGACAGGGAATAGTCCACATAGCAAGGAGATCAGAAGGCCGCTCGGGTGTTGAGGTTCTGGATTGGAGACCATGGAGCGTCAGCGCAAGTATTTCAACTATAGTGTTCAGACGATTTTAAGGTCGTTGGAAGACGTATGCACATCGCTTCTAACCGGTGCTTTTGGGAATCTTGGGCTACATGACCAGCTGTGGACATCTTAAGATTGAAATGATGATGGTATTATCTACTATATCTGTATAGTTGCAAAGGTCGTTGACTTTAGACATTTGTGTCGAGTGAGGATTTTGGTTTTATTTATTCATTTTATTTGTATGTTTACCCACTATAGGAATGTTTATGTCTGGATAATATGTAAAACTTAATTATAATTTGAGGTATATGATCGTATTAGTTTGAATGAAAAAATGAATTTTCATTTTTAATATATATTTTGTGTAACAAAATATAATGTGATAACTGTATTCAAGCAATATTATAGGGTAAACATCTTTATCAGTGTGCTTGTGCATATAAGTAGATATCAATTTCTTTGTTTTTTCTTTTACATGTATATAATTACAATTTTTCATGATTTTAATTCTCTTCAGATTAACGGATTATTGTGTAATAATAAATCTTCGGTTTTTTTCGGAATATAACATGATAATACACTTTTGTTTTATTTGTTTTTTGCAAAAAAATATAAGGTAATTATTTTTCGATTTTTGCAGAATATTACATAAAAATAACACTTTTATTAAGTTTTACTGGATATTTTATAAATTCAGTTTTTATTTTCGAAATATTGCAATAGTAGCCATTTTTTCGAACTTTCATTCATTGTCCATTAGTAAGGAAAAGAAGTTGAATTAGATAAACCGCAGCCCTTGAACAATATCCCCTATTGATATACGTATAAGTTGAATTAATTTTGTTAATGAGCGCATATAATATAGTTAATTATTGTTGTATGTAGATCTTACAACCGCAGATCGTTCGTGGACGCCGTCGGAAGTTACCCCGGCGCGAATCATCACGACCCGGCCCTGCTGTGGACAGGACTCGGTCGCCGGTAGACTATCCAACCACAAATTATTACCAACTTTATGCCAAAACTCTGCACCGACTCTCAACAAAACGAAATAAACGCAGGAACGATGAACGTCATAAACACGAAGACAAGATATCAAAATATTACCACAGATTCACGAAAAACTCCGCCATATTGGTTCAAAAGTTTGACAGTTGAAACGATTTTTCCCGCCAAAGTGAAACGCCATTTTGTTTTAGGCCATACGCCGATGGATACAACGCCGTTACCGATGTTACGTCTAGAAATTATCACACAATCAAACCACCTCAAGTAAAACTACGCTCATACGAGACAATAGAAAAAAAGCAAAATGGTTTATCGAAGTGTTTTTACGATGACGATAGCATATTTTGGAATTATTTCGTAAATCTGCACACCCAGTGCTAAATAATTAAAATATTTTATAATGCTGTAAAAACAATCGTCTTCAATTACATAAACTATATAACGAAAAAATAATTATTAATATAAAGAATATCATTTAAAATATTCACTATAAAAAAATATTTCATAAACACGTTCAATATATGCAGCATTTCTGAACGCTTCTGCATTAGATAGAAAGATAATTAACAAAAATACATTTGTCCTTGGTAAAAATAATTAACATTTAATAATATGTTTAAATATAGGTAAGAATTTTGATCTCTATCTAGTCAATTCTAACTCATGTATGTACTTATGTATTTATTCGCCAAAATAAATCATTAAAGACGTGAATTTCGTTTCATTTATTTTAAAGAATTATTTATCTATTCAACACAGATTTCTATATAACCGTGAACTTAAAGCCGAATTCATTCTCTACCAGTTAACTGTTTAGGTAGATGAAACAAGATATTATCATAAAAGACAAAACAAGTTACAATTTAAAAATATGCATTTTTTATGTTTAGTGTAAAAGTAAAAACTTCAAAGAAGTAAATGCTCGTATGTCAACAAAAAGTTTTCAAGCTTCACCTATTTCCAATCAACTGTATAAAGTGAATATACTGAAATATGTTACATTCATTTGTTGTTTATATTTGAACGCCACTCGGATGGGTACCATTCGTCATCTTCTTTCTCAAAATACCGTAATGTTTGAAAATGAAGGTCTTTTACCAATGTGGGTTGCTGGTACATATGGATCCGAGAGGTGGTGGTGGACCAAAGAGCAATGGAGAGGGCTATGCTCAGAGTTTCGTTCACCGACGTTGCTCGAAGAATTGCTCATCTGCAGTGGCAGTGGGCGGAACACGTCGGTCGTGCAACCGATGGCCGTTGGGGCCGAAAGGTTCTCGAGAGGCGACCACGAGTAGGAACACGGAGTAGAACACGCGTGGGAAAGCATCCCACTAGGTGTACCGACGACATAGTTAAAGAAGTCCGGCAGTGCAGGATAGGTCACCGTTTCGATCTTTGGGGGAAGACTTGCAGTGGGCGTCCATCGGTTGAAAACAAAAAGAAGATTTGATTGCGATGTGCTCATAACTTCTAGCAGTACATAGACTGCAACGATATACAGTAAACAATAATTAATTTTAATATACAGCAATGAGTTTTTTTTTACTACATTTGTTATAATTTATGAAAATTAAAATTAAAATTTTCGTATAGGGCGTACTACATATTAATTGACAGAAAATATAACTTACACTGCTTTAGAGCTTTAATAACTATTACAAAACATCCTGTATATTTACTTAACTAAGTAATATCTGTGCCTCGAGCATTGTACCCGACTGCTCTCCCTACAGCGCATGGATCCGGCTTCATTACAGCGAATCCATGGAATGATGAGAAAGTACTTCTGTGAAATCGTACCATGTGGTCTAGTTTTTATTTTTAAATAAGAAAAGGACCACTATTTAGCCACTTCCGCACATGCAGTGGTAGTCGTGCAATGAAATGCACCGCCCGCCAGCCCGCTGATAAATG
Organism: Battus philenor; assembly: GCF_028537555.1. Classification (NCBI taxonomy): domain Eukaryota; kingdom Metazoa; phylum Arthropoda; class Insecta; order Lepidoptera; family Papilionidae; genus Battus; species Battus philenor. The sequence continues at coordinate 13,256,631 of NW_027181673.1, read as the reverse complement.
CGCATGCGGCAAACAATGCGAATCACACAACCGCCACCACCAAATTACTCAACACGTGTTTCACCCCTCCACGGGGCATCTTCAGGAGTTACGTTACACCGATTAGTGCCAAACACAGTTTCTCAGAGTCACTCTGTGTTTGGCACTTCACTTTCCATTAAATATTTATTTTTAAACACAAAACATATAAATAAATAAAAAAGATTCAATTTACATGGCAGGTGTTAATGAGAATTTCAATTTCATCAAATTATAAAAGTTTCGTGCCGTTAACAATCACTTTATTCATTAAATAAATGTAAAGAAATCAACTTGTTATATATTAATTTCCCAGTAGACTTACCGCTTCATTTATGCCGAAATCAACGTGTCCGCTTACATTGAAATTAGTTAAAGCGATTCGTAGAAATTACAGCCCACTTTATCGCCTAAAAACGTGATATCATATTACGTATACAGAATGATTGAAAATAGACGTAAAAGACTTGTAGGTGTGAATATATAGCTTATTCGTCGATTAAGGTATGGTACACACTAGACAAAAGTCAATGGTTTTCAGATGAAACAAAAAAAAATTAAAAAAAAACCGTTTTTTTCTTTTTGTTGAAAAATTAAATAAATATTATTAAAACAGAATAACAAAAACTGTTTTATTTGATTGTTTACATGGTTACAAGTTTATTGTTACTACGGAAATTAAAAATTATATGTTTTTTTTTTGTATTATTATCGCATATCATATATTAAATACTTTTTGCTTTGCGTAAAAATCTTCCACGCGCCTAAACTAAAATATGAAAAAAAAAGCGGATATGTCGAGTCGGTCTTGAACTTTGCGTTTAACAACACATTTGATGAAGCGTTTTTATTTATATTAATTATATATCATCTGAATTTGTCTTAATTCTGAATTATAATGGAGTTGATTATGTATTGCCGTATGCTTGGTAATCATTAAGATTGAATCATTGCAATAGGTTGTTCCAGTACATCATTAATGATAATTTTAGGTAAACGACGCTAAATCCTTAATGACAATAAAATTGCTTCCGCAGAGACCGTTGATAGCGAACGAGCATAAAAAAAATAATGGAACCACTCATTGTGATTTATATATGGATATATGTTCCATTGTAAATCGAAATAAAAAATAATGTGGTTTATAATTTTCAACGCAATTATAATTCGTAATTATATATTTACAGATTTAGCAAATAAAGCGTTTTGTATATTAAAATAGTCAAATAAACATGTTGACTTGCTAAAGAAACAGCTGAGAATCGTTTCTCAACTGTCTCCATTGGTTGCGTACCAGCTATTTATAAATATTATTTTGTAGGTATATACTGGTGATTGGAATATATTTATATATATATATATATATATATATATATATATATATATATATATATATATATATATATATATATTCATATATTGGTCGTTACAGCCCTTAGATGCATATTGCAATGCATAGGCCGTCCCCTAAGATATCTGTGAGAGGATAGACCATATCGCCACACTTAGCAGGCAAGTTGGCGATCGCAGTGTGGTATTATGGTACGCAGAAGACACTGTCGTCCATCTTCTGGAAACTTATTTGTGGGCAGTTGCAATCTTTTATGAATAATGTACAAATACGAGTTTATATATTAAGATACGAAACCGGCTTTTGGAATGACACAGGTAGTAAAAATGTTTTTTTGCCTTCGTGACGAAAACGAAGTCAAAGCTAGCAATTCGTAATAGCGGAAAACAAATATAATTTATATTTCAAGACGGTGTAAAACACTTATTATTTCTAGTTTCAATTTTAACATTTATTTTAAATATTAATAACAGACAGATAATTGTAGTAATTATGTTGTTAAAAATAAACTCATTGTGGTACTTGCAAACCTGACAATTTAAGCATAGAACATATATATGTACAATTTACCTGTTTATCGTATGAGGTAGTAGGTTGGCAGTTAGCCAGATATTGTATATATTTTGCACCTTCAATATAAACGTGCAACATACTTTAATAGCAAGGTTTAACATAGTATATTTTTGACAATTCCAATTTACTTTATGTTATTGTAATAGTTCAGTTCTAAGTAAGCTCGCCTAAATTATAAAAAAATATATCTTAAATGTGTACTCCAACCACTAAATTATTAGAACTAACTAAGATACTTAGGTTGGTAAATATTTATATAATACAGGATGTTATGTTTTAGATGGAAAAGCTATGAAGGGATGAATGTATAGTTTATTTATTCGCATAAAGGTTAAAAATTTAAAAGCGTCAACTATTTCAAATGATTATGTATAAATTGACCACTCTGAAATCGGTGACATTAATTTATTTTTTCTATTAAAACGCGACAGGGCAATCTGACAGGGCAATCAAGACTTATTGCCAGTATAAATTACGCAGGAACAGATTTCAAATAATAATTAATTTGAATTGTAGTAATCCGAATTTTGAAAACTCTTTTTCTAACTATATAGTGTTCAAAATTTATGGTAATATTATTATTACGTTATATAATATTTCTGGAACCATTAATTTTTGGATGGATATAATATACTGTATATTAATTAGCAGCTAATGGGTTTTAAGTCTGTATAGCTTTTATACCTATAACCAATCACCCTGTATATGTATATTTAAAGAACAGGCGACTGAAACTATAATTGTAAACGTATTTATGTCAAGAGAATCTCGTTTTCTTCTTTTAATAATTGAATATTTTGCAAGAATTTTGCGTTTAAAATAAATAAATTCGTCATGATCAGATGTAATAATTCCAAAACATTCCCACAGGATTAAACACGCGACGTCCACTGTCAAATGAATCGATCTATTTTCTGTCATTGATTGAAAAATTGGTCTCAACCAGGAAACGATGGTCCTGTGCATCGGCCATTGGCAGGAAATTGCCTACGATTGGTACTAACTGCCCAATTATTCACCGAATTCACCATCGATTAAATGTTTTAAATTGTACATCGTGCCGCTCTGCGTTTCACCACGCCGGGCTGAAGCAAGCGCGTTTTGGACATAACATAAAAGTTGGTGATTTTGTACAGACTTCATCACTTAGACACTGTCTTAAGACATTTATATAGATTAGACAAAAGACATAAACACGTGACCTTATGTGAAAACTCTAATATAACTCCGTCGAACTTACCGGACCTCCTGAAAAAAATCTACAGCAGAATCTTTTTATAAATCGACCCCGGAACGTTGTCCTAAACCTCAAAGCATTTAATGGTCTGTAGCGCATGGGCAACGACTTGAAATAAAATAATGCACCAATTAATGTACAATTTAGTAAAACTTCCATTTGGTATTGTTCATATGTTAGTGATATTGATATATTCTCGTTCTCTCTCGTATCTTTTAAAAAACAATTTAAACTAAATACATACAATGCAATTTAAACCATAATATAAATATAATATAAATATATAAACAAACGTAATGTAAATATATAAACCATAGTATTTGATTCCTGTTTAGTAATGTTTTTATTTGTTTTTTCATTGTTTGACTATAAATGTATGTTCTCAGTTAGATAGTTATAAGGTAACAACTGTAACTAATTTTATATTTCTAAGCTTCTAAGTTTGTACTTTCTTACTGCCTTTTGTTACTGTCTATCTCCAATAAAGTAAATAAATAATGACATGTTAGCTTTATGTGTATTTAGAAAAATTGTAAATAATGATGAAACGCTGTCGTGACACGCGGCTGGGAGAAGAAAGATCTTATCAAATAGCGAGGGTTGCCGCTGCGGACTGTCTGCCTTTAATAAAAGCGAAAAAAATATTGTAAACAAAAACACTAGCATTACAACAAAAGTATTATTTATCCATCTAAACTTACCATAATATATTGTTGATAATTGCTTGTATCCTTTTCGGTTGCATAACCAGAAAAAGCGGTGACAGCTTGGACTCCTGGTCACTGGCAGATGGTCGACGATCACTAGGCTGCAAACCTTTGTGCTGATCAGATCAGATCTGAAACAATGTCGATAACACAGAAACTGACATATAGAGTACCGTAGGGCGCCATAAACTTTCCAAAAATGGTCATTTCGAGAAGAAGGTATCTAAATCAGTGATTTCCAAAGTGGTCTATATCGACCCCAAGGGGTCTATGACACCTGCAAGGTCTACGTCAGAAAAAAAAATTTGGGGGTCCATGAAATGAAAATGTATAAAATAAAAAATTTATAAAAGTACCTATGAAGTTAAATATTATTAATATGTTACGTATATTTTACATAACAGATACAAAATTTTATTTTGAGTAGTTTTAAGTTAAATTCAGTTAATAAATGTATAAATTAACATGTGTTTTTACTTTAAGTTTTTAACACTAAACTTCACTACAGTTAGAAATTTACAGGAAATCAATATCAGGTAAGTAGGGGGTCTACCCAACACGGAAAAACATGGCAAGGGGTTTACAATACAAAAAAGTTTGGGGAACTCTGATCTAAATAAATGTTAATAACCATAGACAACAAATTATTAGTCCTGGAATGTATTTTAATTTTTTTTAATAAAGGATGTGTGCGTCTGTGCGGTCGATGAAGGGCATCTGATTCGCTTCGCCTACCATAGTTATCTCTTTCTCTCCCGATAGTTTGACTGCCATCACCACAGCGCCAAAGTGGTTCATCAATGCTTCGTCGATAAGGATTTATTTTTTAAGTTTCTCTTATGTTAAGTAAGTAAGTATTACTTAACATACTCTTAAGTAAGTATCTATTACTTTTTCAATAAACCGTTTTTTCATCTTTAGCAACATTGAAATAATTTAACAGTATTCTATTTGACGCACGATGAAGAATTTACTCGGGCCTAATTTGCGGTAAATTGATTTTTATTGTCTTTTGTTTTTTATGATGAGAAAATTTACTGTAATAATTTTTTTTGTTATAATTTCTGCTTTTCATGTCTGTAATATTAATCATTTCAAACATAGTATATATGTTATTAATTTATACAGAGCAAATACCTAGAATTATTACTATATCATTGCTTGACTAACGAAGAAACCAATTTGGCTTCGCCTATTATATCTATTTTTTAGGTTAGAAATAAATTTCAAAACATTATAAAGCATTTATTTAACTTTTTACTATGTTAACTAATCTTAAAACCGTAAAACTCATGTCAGGTAATTCTTGTGGGCAATTATATTATAAAAATAGGAAAAATCTTGTATCTTTCCTTCCTGATAACGGATGATAATCTCAATGTCTTCCTTTATTACATTCTGCGTATTTATTTTTTAATTTTGCGTGTACGTTTCGGAAATTACCCGTTAAGATAAGCTGAGGACAATAAAGATTTAATGAATAGTCGTAACACATTGATTGCTTATAAACTTTGTTCATCGATATTAATATTATTTTGTTTCCTGAATACAAATATAGATGGCGTTGGATTTACCTCCAGTATTTTTTGAATAAATGGAGCGTGTGAAATGTATAAAATCTGATTTATGTAATGTTAAACATCAATTGAGAAGCTCATAATTTTCACGGAATTTCTCTACGTGATTGATAAATAAATAGATAGTAACGAGGTCCGTAGAAAAACGTAAGTAACCAACTTAACGAAGTGGATCTGGAAGTCGAAGTGGCAGTAGGGAAGCTACACTACGCACATAATTGATGGCACTATTTCAGATTAGGTGGGGGGTCACAGATCGACAAGAAGCACGTTGACTCACCTGGTGGACAGAAAACGCTGTATGCCGGCAACTTCGAAATGAGTTATTGGAAATCTATGGCAAAGGCAGTTGACGCTATACGGCTAAAACGTTGGTGATGATAATAGTAGAGTTATCGTAGATATCGAGTGCAACTTTTGCAAGCAAAGTCTAAAGAAATGCTGACATCTTTCATTCCACGCCAGATCTGTTTTAAGAAGCTGATTCAGGTCCTGGTAGGAACATTATAAGGATCATAGATTCAAGCGGTCTAAGAACTAGGGGACTATAAATATATTACGTCAAAGTTCAAATCAAGAATCTAAGGCAGTTCTCAACCGGAATAAATATATATTATAGACTAAATGCCTTCATCTCTCTCGTGCCATTAACACCGCCATCAGAAAAATAGCCTAAATCTGTTATATCAAGTAAAATTAATGAAACATTTAATAAGTGTATAAAATTAATAGATCACCTGAAAATAGTTGATATAAAATCAAAATTTATTAATATTCCAGATTGTAAATAAGTTTTGTATTAAAATTAAAAAGCAACAAATAAAAAAATTGTAGTATTACCCAGTAGAATGAGTTCTTTTTCTGGCTAGCTTATGTAGATCTGTATTAATATTGACATTAAAAAATTCCGTGGTTACCTTGTTCACGTAACTTGACTCCCTCCGAAACTCGACTTGGGCTGTTACATCACATGATATTATAGGAATGGGAGAGTGCCGAGATCTTCAATCGCTTAGAGGAGCGTTCTATGGAGTAACCTGGCTAATCGCATTGATATGAGACATCGAGTTCAGTTGTCACATAATTAGTTTTTGTTGTTCCAATTCAAGATCACTTGAGAGGGCCGAAGTTACTACCACTACGAAAAGAGTTGCCACTAGGAAATATTGCAGAAAAAAAATAAAGAGCAAGATGAACAGAAAAATCGAAAATTGTTTTATAATCGATGAACAATATTGTGTGATGACATTGTGGATGCAAAGATCGATCGATCAAGAGTTAGTGATGGAATAATTACCAAAACAGATGAGCTTAGATACAAATATACAAGATGATTACCGGATGCTATCAATGAAGAGGGAAATGATTCGACTCCATAACCTTCATGTGATGTATTTATACTAATAATAGTCATCACAAACAACTTTACCAGTGGTAGTAAAAATTTTTAAAAATATAAAAAAAATATTTATTCCGACTGATGATAAATGCGTTTTAATGCTTGTTTTTGAATAGAAATTAATTTATTTTAAGGAAACTTACTAATATAACATTGATACAATGAAGAAAATTTTAAGGTTAAATTAAAAACTAAACAAATATATTATTTTTGTAAAATTAATAATAGAAGTACATAATGTATTATGAGGACCGAAAAGTAATGCCGCTTTTTTAAGTTAAATTCACACGACTACATTTCTAACGAGTTTTTATTCCTAATAAACAATATATTCACCTTCATTATCAACCTTTTGCCATCAAGTATACAAATTGTCAATGCCGGAGCGGTAAAAATCTATCGGTTTTTCTGTAAAATATATCGACATAAATGACATTACTTTCCGTTCCCCCTAATAATTGAATAATTATTTATAAATTTAGATAGCGTTATTGAGAACTAAGACCTTATTAATATATTCTTAAGTAAAAGTGGTTTTGAATTGAATATTTGTAAATCTGTGGACTTTACCGCCTGGTCGTGTATAGTCATGTCCGCTAGGATTTTTACATGTGTTAGCGGCATGGCAAGAGAGGTAGTCGAACGTCAATCCATCTATTCTTAAATATCTCGTGTGCGTTTCGTCAATCCCACTCCCGGCGCGCGTCGCTCACATACCTTATTTTGATACGTTTTTTAATGTTTTCTATAATAAAATATATTATTTTTTGCACCTAATAATTTTGACTCTTGTGTTCAAGTTAATGCTATAATGCTTTATTTCCTATTGTTTGATGTCATAAAGCTTTATTTATAATTGTCATAATTACTATTTTAAGCCAATAGATGGCGTGCATTATCATTTGCACGTATCGTTCCTCGCCTACATTAAAATGGTCACTGAACGTCTCTTTCCTCCGCTCGACTACCACAACTACCAAGTCAAAAGAAACTTGAATATTTTTGTTTCACAAAAAAACAAGGAAGTACCTACATTATATTTATATTATGCATTGTAAATTAAAAAAAATTAAATGACTTGTTGGCTTTTTAAAATAATAATATCTATTATGCTTTGATATTTTGTTGACATCTCTCGTGACTTTTATGAAAATGATCACAAAAAGAACGTATAAGAATAGCCTAGAACAATTTAGACGATATATTTTTAGGCTATTCTTATATTGGGGCGCATTTAGAACCGTCATAGTTTTGATATGATGCTTACCATTACAGGGCAATTCATTTAGAAGTCAATTTGACTTTAATTTCTTCCAAATCGGATTCTTCATGCATTCTTCTCTTATAATTCTCATTCCTCGTTATAATATAATTAAAAGAATTAAACTATCCAATGTAAGTATAAAAATATTATAATCAATAAGTGCATAAGGAAAAATGTGCCGGCAGTGAATCTTTTAAAAGTGTAAGGATTATCTGCTATCACCTCAATTGATCTTTGTGCCCAGCTGTGGGAAACGGTTACTCATTATTAAGAGCCGCGACAAACATCTCATAGCCGGCTACTCATGCGACGTCATTACTCGTACAATTCCACGAAATTTCATCTAACGCCACTTTAAGCCAATCTCGTAGAGGTTCATTTTCCTTGTTTATTTATTATTTCACTTTTAAAATTTATTTCAACGGTTTCTCATGTTGGTTTGTTTTCAAAAAATATAAAAGAACAACTAAATTTCTTTTAGCTTTATTAGAAATGGACCTCTAACCTTACAGACCTTACAGAGATATCTATAACATGAAATTAAAATACTCTGATAACATTACAGCTTCTTTCTTTTTTTTTCAGCTGATGGACGCTTCTGCAAGGCATAGACTTCCGCCAAATATCGCCATAAGGATAGGTCCTGCACTGCCCGCATCCAGCAACTTCTTGCGACCTTAACTCCTCGGTCCACCCAGTAGGAGGCCTGTCCACGTCGTCTACCAGCTCGTGGCCGCCACTCGAGAACCTTTCAGCCCCAACGGATATTAGTTCAGCAATTCTTCGAGCTATTTCGGTGATCTTGGTTCTTCTGCGAATCTCATTTCTGATATGATCTCGTAGCGAATCCCCGGGCACAGCCCCCTTCATTGCTCTCCGGGTAACCTTGAAGCTTTTTAACTTAATTACAGTTTAGTGAGGCAACTATTATGGACTTAGTTTTTACGACAAATATCTAATAGATTCAGGATTTACTTTGCGGAATTTCGCTACGCCCATTCTAAGTAAGAAAGGGACTAATATATATCTACTACCTTCTCTGAGAGTCACCGAGACTCGGTGTTTAACACTGATCCGTGTAACATTACTCCTGAGGATGCCCCGTGGAGGTGTGAAACACGTGTTGAGTGAATTAACGGTGGTAGTTGTGTTTCGCATTGTTTGCCGCACGCGCATTTATCAGCGAGCTGGCGGGCGGTGCACTTCATTGCACGGCTACTGCTGCATAGCGAAAGTAGCTATATATTAATCTTTTTCTTATTTACGACAAATATCTATCAAAATTTCTTTCAGACTTATATAAAAGAAAGATAACGGTGTATAAACGGTGACTACTAGACATAAAGACTTAATTTGAAATGCCTTTTTCCTTTTTCCGGAAAATTAGTAACTCTTTTTATAGTACGACCTTTTAATATACACTGATTAATGTAATAAGAAAGTGAAATCCGTATATACCCATATACGAATTTCTCTCTAACTAGGAATATAATATTAGGAACTTTTTCTAAAATGATCACCAAAAAACAGAAATACTATCGTGCACTTGTCTTTAGAACAAGACGTGTTTTCAACTTATTTTTCTTTAATATTTGTTTCATGGGATAGCATCACAAGATAGTTCAATTTGATAATACTTTCTCTTAAATTAAGATCTTCAATTCTTACCTGGATGACACTGATTCAAATTTAAAAAAAAAAAAAACAAGAAAAATGCTCAATGTCAAAAAATAGCAGATTCGGTTAACATTTACCATCTAACACGCTATTAAAGAATTTTAAATTATTTGTATAATACCATTACTTGTTTGTCTGTCTTATTTGTTATTTTTACTATATATGGTTTTACGTTTTACAGTTTACGTTTACGTTTTACAGTTAAGCAAAAACGTTATATCATAATTCGTTAGTTAATATATAAAGTTATTATAATTTATTTTAGTCTTTTCATAATTAGGGTCGTCGGAAGACACTGAATGCAGGCCGCTTTCAACCCATCCTCTTCTATGGAGGAGGCCTATGTCCAACAGTGGACGTCGTATTGCTAAAATGATAATATTGATAATGCCGAAAGATTTTATTGCCTCAGAAATTATGAATGCGGTTTTAATGAGATTAAATAGATAGAAATAACAAAAAGAATTGTTTTTGGGGGTCTGACCTGACCTAGAATCTCTACCTGCGTATTTTTAGGTAATAAACATAGAAAATGAATTTCATACCTAAACATAATTTAAATGCAACATCGATTTTATGGTAAAAACTTTACATTTATAAATTCCTAGGTCATATATGTAAAAACGGTATGGATTTTTTATGACTAAAGCGTTTTCCATATAAAGATAACTTAGAAATTTTACGTAAATATACCTCAGATCATCTATATAACTAAACATAAGTGTTCCTGCTTAAGGACGTAGTACCTTTTGTAATTGGGACAATGAGAGCATCTCAAATATTAAGGTGACCAAATAAATGCTACATTTAAGCTATATTTACCTCGTTATACAGTATTACGTATAATAAATGTATTATATATCTGCACATTAATTATTACTATTTGTATATATAAATAAAATAATTTTCGCTATACCTAGCCGGATATATAGTCACCAGGTCGTAAAAACTAATTAAAATGAATTATAAATCTTAATTTACAATTCAAGTACCGGAATAACATGGTATGATTTGTGATATGCATAATAAGTGGCGGCCATCTTGATATATCCCTGGAAAAAACTCGCTAGGAATTATTTATTAACAAAGTCACCTTTTACATCAATCAATTTGCATATGGAGCTGACAAAAGAAAATTTAAACTTGTATACATATAAACATGATTTTCCAGCGGCATTATGCAAAACATTTTTTATAATTGTTAAAGTATTTTTGAAATATATATTTTTTAATCAGTACTATTATTATATATAGCATATAGCATATAGCTACATGCTACTAGCATTTAGTTTTAATGTTATAATATATATATTTTTACTATGCAGTCTTTTTAGGACTAAAATGTTTCAGAAGATTTTACATATTTAAAAAACACAAAAATAAAAATGTTATAAATAATTACAAGTAAAATTTAACCGCTTCTCTTTTGAAATGTGGTGCTGACGAAGAATGCTGCGCATACCGTGGACTGTAAGGAGAACCAACAGATCTATTTTCGATCAATTCTGTGTTAAGACTACCACTATCTGCTACAAGCGGGTTCTTGACTACTAGCTCGAAGGCAACCAGAGAGACTAGATAAGCTGGTTGTCATAGGAAAAGTGGAGTGAAAGAGACCAAGAGGGTAAGAAAAGGTTTCAAAGGCAGGTCAAAGTTACCTGTGGATGCAATTCGTCGAAACATCGACCAAGGATTTCCGCGAAGGGTGCGACCTTTAGCAATGAAGATAAAAAATCAAGAATAAAAAACTTAACCTAACAATACAACGAAATGGAAGTCAATATATTTTGACACTTAAATACCCATACTAAAAAGTTTTATTATATTTTCGATAGGAAAATTCATTAGTACACTTATTAGTTTATAAATCGATCTGATAATACTATAAATTATAATGTTCTGAAAGTGCTTTGAAATATAATATAGTGACTTTTATTAAAGAGACTTTTTGGTTATTAGTAGAACGTTCTAGAAAGGCAACCGCTGCGTTCGCAAAAATATATATAATCTTACTGCATCTGTTGACTAGTTAATACTACAACTGTCTTGTTGGTTTGTTGGGAAACATTGCATTGATAAGATAACTGATTGTCTATCTATATATATCATATACTTTATATATCATAGTCTGTAACAGAAATGAAACGTTTTGATCTCAACGTGACTGATAAATGATTGAGAGATGATTGCGATTGCATCATTTCTTTTAGATTTACGAGTAGAAAAATTAAATTTTAATTATTTAATTTTTAGAATAATATTTTTTAATACCACGAGTAAATGAAAAAAGGAAAATATCAGGAGTATCATGATCTTAGCGCCGAATTGTTCTTGTTTCCGCTTTATGTCGGCCATTTTTCTTCTTCGAATTTCAAGATATCTATACAGAGGACTATCGACCTTACGAATAGGTCACCTTTCAAATGATTTTATAAAATGCCACGGTTTAAAATAAATGACAACGACCATAACTGATCTATAGCTAAGTGCACCAAGATCAGAAGATGTAGAGAACAAAAGATAAACAGTTTTTGATGGCTGTGGGACTTGTTTTAGTATTGGTTTTGCTTAGTATGTTTATTAAACAAATGCAATTAAAAGGTCTTTCACACTATGAGGGATTATTTATGACAAATGTTATAAAATGAACAACACTGTCTATTAAGATAAGGATTAGGATTAATGACATTAAGGAAAGTGAATCAAAAAAAAAACAAAGAATCTTTTTAAAAATGCCGTATGCCTTTGTTGTAAATTATTCTTAGATGAAGATACGTTAAAAACTACCATTTATTTTAAAGTGAATATAATCCAGTATGGATAAGGAAGCATAATTTGGTTCGAGTTTCTTTTAAACTATTTCTATATCTAAATGGATCTAGATTCAAAGTTATAATAATATTAATATACATAATGCCTTGCTCATTTTTTATCATAGTAAATATGTAAAAATAATTTCTGTTTTTCTTCGTCCCGACGAAACTTAAGATTGACATTATCGATTTTTTTTTCTTGATGCTCTGTAAAAGGTTCTTTTTGAAAATAAATTTATAAAACCTGTCAAAAAATGACAATCAGAAGATGACATTTAAAATTTGCTCTTTTGACAGTTCGTTTTGAACTTCGTGCGTTTAAATATCCACGCATCGTTCATTATTTGTAGATAAGAGAATTTATTTATTTCTATTTAAATCATATAATCGCTTTAATATATAGCGCATTTAATTTTTTTTTTTTTGGAATGCGGCAGTGAGCTGACCAAATACCGCGATACGGTTGTCCGCTGGAGCCTGAAGGCTTTGGATTGGAAACCACGGACCGACAAAGTGGATAGACGACTTTAATAAGGTCGTCGAAAGACGCAGGATTCAAACCACTTTCATCCGACCCTGTTGAAAATCTCTAGGAAGGGCCTATGTCCAGCTGTGGACGTCTTACGCTAAAATGATGATGATTGTGATTAGAATACCTCAGGCCAATAACTTCTGGAAGTATAGAGTCTATCGGGATTGTTACTTGTATAATTTAAAAAAGGTTAAAAAAACAATTACGATTACAAATCTAAATACGTCGAAATGATTCATCATAGATATTGTTTATCGCTATAAAGGGTGACATGACGACCAAATATTCATTGTTCGATTGAAATTTTAACAGTCGTACGCATTCTGTGCGGGTGAGTCCAATTTTCCTGAAACATACGCCATTTGCACAACAGCCTTCCGGTCTCCGCATAGATCAGACGCCGCTTCAAATAATAGATGCGACAGTCTTCTAAGATACCTAAAACATATAAGAAAAGTTGATCAATAAATTTAAGATATTATTGAAGTACATTTTATGCGTGACTTATATACATTTATTCTTATATCTAATTTTATACGTGCCATATTTTTAAATTTCCAATGACAGACTGGTAAACATAATCTGTGGCCAAAAATCTGCCTATATGAATATATTGTTATAAGAAAGATAAATATAAAATAAAACTATGAAGAATGAAATTATACAGGTGATGGAGGATAGACATAAAAGCTATAAAGGAATGAATCTTTATGTTTTCAATTATTGTATGTTATATTCTATCCAAAAATCATATCATAATTAGAAAAAGCGTTTTCAAAATTAGAACAATATATTTCAAAATTAATTATTAAAAGATTTTGTTATTTATTACTGCCAGAAGTTACAGGCCTATCCCATGCCAATAGAAAAAAACACATTAATCTAACATATATGGTGATCGCTTTATAAAGGATCGACACTTATAAATGGGTTAACAAGTTCATCCAAACAAATCTTTTATGCCCATAGCCAATCACAGGTTGATATACATTGAAGTTTATTGGATATATATTGGATATATATTACTTAAATATAACAATAAGTATTTAAATGACGATTTAATGTTTTTAAAAATATGAATAACTTGATAATATTTCATTTGGGAACAGATATGGTCTATAGCCCATACCATCTTCCTGGGACAAAGATTGAGAGACACAACAGTAGTTAATATTAGAAGTATATAATAAAAAAAATTAAGACGAGTACGAACAAAGGTAATTATATATTGAAGGCAGCAATAAATACTTTATAGAAGAGCTAGTTTAAAAAAAACCCGTAGCCATTTTGAATTCTGAACCGATCACCAATGAAATTTTATTTTTCGCGCAATAACCTCTTTTAAAGATTGTTTAACAGTTCTTCCCTTATTTAATTGGTTTTTCTTTTACACCAATTAATTTCTACATCTACTTTCTTCTATCGGACAACAACACACAAGGATTCACGACATCTACACTAAAAAAAGATGAAAACTCTTTAACAGGCACTAAGCATTTTGATATTACTTTTATAGTATGAACAGCTAATGTATGGAAGAAACTACGTACTATTACTTTGGTAATCTTGCGAGTTAAGAGTGAATATTCTTCTACACAGGCATGTTGTATCGTTGATCTCATCACTTAATATCGGGCGAGACAAAGGTCAAAGGCTTTGCCTATAGTTGATAAAAAAATATTCAAAAATACAACACAAACTATACAAATGAATTTACCGCATACTTGAGGCTTGTTTTATCATTTAAAGAGCTGGTTTATTTACTTATAATACGACAAAGTATATTGCGCCATTAGCATAATTATGCCCAGAACTGTGTACGCCTAAAACAGGCAAAGATATCTAAATATATATTATTTATGGGCACATCGCTCGTGGAAACGAATACCTTTAGGACCAAAATGTTCTCAAGTGGTAGCCACAAGCCGGTAGAGCTCGTGAACAAGCCCCCACTGGGTACACCGACGGTAAAACTCGCGGGATGCGAAACTCGCATTGTAGCGATACCTGAGTAAGGCCTATGTCCTGAAGTAATCGTCTATCGGATATGATGATAATTATATCGTGCGATTGGTGCGTCTAAATAAAATGTACAAATTAATAAAATAAAATATTGTTCGTAATGTAAGAAAACATTTTCGCAATGATATACTTCATATCACATTTGTGTTAGGTACAAATCACACGGGTGTCATTGACCATCTATCGCGTTAATCTTTGACCTGCGCCGGCGCATTATAAAGCACTTTATTAAAGGTCGCAACACACAGTCCATTGGTTCGGTCAAACGATCAGTCTCACACTGAAGCGCGAGTCGTATGAACGTTAGCGCGCGATCTAAAACAGATTAAAAAATAAAATAAAGTTAAATTATATCAATATGCTGTTCTACGCTGTCCTCGCCGTGTTTCTGGCCAGTGCTCAGGGGAAGTTCTACTCGGATTGTGGTATTTATTTTTAATCTATTATCTTTTTTCATTTGTGTTGATCGGAGCATTACAATGTGCGTACATGCTTTTTATTCTTGATAGCATGTTTACTTCACTACCATGAGTAAACATAAATGATTCATCGACATCTCTTTATTTATTAGCTCTTTGTGGGCAACGCATTAAAATACACCACATGTAATATTTCTAAATTATCGCGTAGTACATTTAGAAAGTACATTAAAGATAAATTTATAAAAAAATCTTATTATACAATGAATGCTTTTTAAAGTGACAATAAAAACAATGAATGATATTAAAAAGATGGAGAAGAATAATATTTTAATACATAAGCAGAGACAATGACAGAATTACGGCTTTGTTTTTTTACGGATCCTTGTTGGCATCCTATTTGAACAAGGTTTACACTTAATTTATTGCGACGAATGATTGCTGATTAAAAATATATTACTTATCTCAATATGTTTATATACGTCAACGCTTTTGTTTAATTATTGAAAATGAATCATTGTAGAAGTTATGTATAAATTTCAACAGGGAAAATTATGCATGACGTATGTCATTAAACAATAAAATTAAAAAATTTAAAAAGTTTTTAATTTTATCAAGATCGTAATATTTAGGAAGCGGGTATCGCAAGACTTGTACAGAAGTTGTAGTGAGTTTTGGGGTGCAGAGAGCTTATAGCTGCTAATATAATAGAGGTGATAATATTGTTGTGGTGATAACAAAAAAAAAAAACAGTTTGTATGTGTATTTCACGTCGTGTATGCCCCAAACGCACCCTGATTAATAGCTTTAAATTTATTTCTAGTTTTATATTGGGCTCTGTTTTCTTTTTCATGGCGTACACAAGTGGTCAATATAAACGATCTTAAGTTAATAATAAATCAAGTAGAATGCGTGCTATAAGTTAAACAGATGTGGGACTCTCTTTAAGGAACAGATATCAACATATAGGCGTAAAAAAAGTCGGCCTTGTACCTAACTGCATTTGACTGCAAGCCCGATTTGGCCCCGCATACTGTGAACTTTACCAATCATTAACTGCGTCATAGTTCTTTGTATTGTTAAGGGTAATACAACACACACACAATTCCATAAACATTGTTTATGTATGTTTTAATTCTTTGAATTCAAACGTAACCTAATTCCTATTTTCAAGAAAATGGTTAAGAACCATTGACTAGACATATAATTATCTATCTCTTAATTAATTTCTTTTTCTTTTTCTTTCTAAGGCAAGTGCTATCGAACCAATACTGATCGAAGTCATTTAGATGTTTTTATTTATTATTGTATTATATTTATAATATGTATTAAACCTTATTTATTATAAGCATATATGTTACATACGTAGGTATGTTTATGTTCGTTTGTTTGTAAAATGTATTTTTTGTACACGTAAACTACCCATTATTAGTACCTTTACCTTTTCCATACTATGGTTGTCTGTAAGAGATTGCATTATGTGATTAGACCGCCCATTGGACTTTTTTGTATATTATTGTAAAATTTATTAAATGTATCTTAACGTGTACAATAAAGAATGTTAAATAAAAAAAATAACCAACCAGTTTCGTCGGAAACGAGGTCGGGTCGAGGAAGCGTTGTTGAAATTTCTACTTCTACTTCTTCCAGTGTAAACGCTTTCCGAAGTGATAGTAGTGATATAAGCCAGGCAATAGCAAAGCCGAGGTTCAGTCCTTTCGGGCGTCCATGTGTCGGAATGCTAAGCGAGTATTATCGACGAGCGACAAAGCCGAAATCCCTATTGAGGGCCCTTTAGTTTAGTCACTCCATGGAGCGTCCGAAGCGATCTAAGAGCGCAGACGCCTTCCAATTGAGTAGAATAGTTGAATGTGGCGGCCCCAGTCGAGGCTTCCCCGGGAGCGCTCGAGTTTCGCGACTTTAAAAGAGGTCTTGAGCTAGGCGCCCTTTGCATCTAGCCAACTGAATCCGCGGAATACGCTAATGCCATTTAAAGAACACACAAGAACAGTAGCAGTATAGTCAAAGGAAAATATGTCAATTTTTCGAAAGGCGTTAAAACAAAAGCATAAATTTATATCACAGGATTAGTATCTTAGTAGTAAGGTTATGCGCAGAACTGTACTACTGGTTGCTTTTAGTAAATACAAAGGAATTTAACAAATAACAAACACATTATTTTAATGATACAATATATACAGGAATAAATTAAAACGTTAACCTCTCTCAGGGATGTCATTGCAGTAATATAAAATAATTTTTCTTCATATACACAAACAGAAATAAAAACCAAGGACATCATAAGTGGATATCTTAATCGGCTTGACATTTGAATAATGGTATTTTATATAAATATATGTATGTATGTATATGTATATATATATATTTCTCAGTACACATCATAATGTGTTTGCAGAAATTTATATTTACATTTAATGGCATAGCTAATGTAATAACATGAAAAACCATTGTAGCATTTTTTGACTGATCACGTGTTAGTAAATATCAAAGTTAGAAAAAAAAATCTCATAGGATATTTATTAATTAGGAAGCGTTCGGAACCCATTTATACTTCAAGTTAAAGCTACGTCTTTAACTTGAAGTATATTCAAGGCCAATAGGCTTTCAATAGGCCTGAAGTGAGAAATTCTCCCCTTTCCCGTTATTCACTATTCAGAAATCAAAATTTTAAAAAACCAAAAAAAAATATTTTTTTAAAAAAAGAATCCTTACCTTAGTCTGTATCCCAAGTCAAAAATGTGTCAGGTCTTGACATATTTCCCGCTAGACCCCGGGCCTATATGGTCCACGCCTGAACCCATTCTTGTTAAAATATATTAAAACAGGAGAACTTAATTTGATACTAGATTCTACCAAATAAATTAATTTAAAATCTGTACTATATATCTATAGTTACAAGACATTAACGAAATACACGGAATCCTCTATAATTATTACCAGTATATATTAATATAATTATGCTGGAAGGATGTCGAATTCGAAATCAAATTGGACAGAGCGCTTTAAAAACCCCAATAGTTTCATTTTATTATGAAAGAATATAATAGGTGAGCACTACTTGATTCTAATTACAATTAAATTTGATTCTTCTGGGATTCTTTTCTCGACGAATAAAAGTACACCATTACCTCGCTTTGCGTCATTTCGTTTTGCGTTTCTTTCGAAGTTGCGTCGCTGCTTTATTAGTACTAATTTTCTATATGCGTCGTTAGATTTTCGAGGTTACATTGTTTTGGGTTCGAGTCTTAAATTTTTTTTTGAAATTTTCTTTTCTTTCCAAAAGATAGCCACACTTTTGTTTCTAATTGCGTCATGCCATCAAAACTCGGGGATAACAAAGATTAGTACAGTTTTATTTTCACTCTGTTTTGTTAATTTTGGAGTTCAGTTTCAATTACGTAGTGTGTTGTAATGAAGTGTGTTGTGCTTTTTTAAAAGAGAATAATAAATGAAAGGTATATATTTTTCCAATTTATTTATGGGCACAGTTATATTATTTTTGTTTTTTAAATGTTTACATTGTTCAATTTTCTTTTTAAAAAGAAGTATTTTCGGAAACCTGGAACCTATCTTCGATCTTTACATGGTTTGCTATAGAAAATCTTAATTCACTTTACGGCGTTTGAATTTGCGTCGTGTTTTTTGGAACGTAACCACGATGCAAAGTGAGTTATTGGTGTACTGTGAATGAGTCAAAAAGGCATATTAAGATATAGTCTTTATTTCATATCACTTTTCGCATTTAAATTTTGTAAGTGTTGTCAGTATCTTTACTTTATATTTAGTATTACTTTAATAAGAAAATAAAGTTCTGTGATATCTATATTGAATCATTTATGACTGTCATTTATAAGACCTTCCGAAATTCCTCTTGCCCGATATAGTTTTTCCAATGTGTAGTTATTTTTGTCTAACTGTTGTCTTTATCTCGTAGCTTGACATTCAGAACGCTTCTTTCTATACTTTTTTGACAAGGCCTGATTTTATTTCAATTTGTTTTTGTGAACGTCCTCGTTTGCCATGCATATATTAAGTAGAATTAGACACATATTCAAAGCTTATATTAATAATTTCAGACATCTTTTCTTCTTGTTTTATATCATAGTAATATAGTAGATAGTCCTCTGTCTTCTATGTTGAGATTTTCTCTTCATACTTCACTTGTACCTACAATACGCAAATTTATTTTTGACTAAGCATATTCAAGTTCTATATATCTTGTCTTATTAGCTGGTGACCTTACATTGAGAGTTAATGTTGTGTTTGCACTTAGATCGAATGATGTTTTTATTATAATATAGTCTTTAAATAAATTAAAAGTACTTTATACATACATTTTGCTAAAGTTTAGATCTTTATCTTTTGTGTATGTGTAATTATTCCAGTTTACGGGAACTAAACTCAAACTTGGTGTTGTACAAGACTTTATTTTAAAGAGCTCTGTATTTTTATTGTAACGGAAGGTCATTATTGTACACATTGACTGCGCAGATGACAATCTTAATAAAACTCGTTTGTAAAAGGATCAATGAAATACACAACTTTAATAACAACAAAAAAGTGACTGCCAGATATATGCTATGACATTATACATAAAGCAAAAATGGCGCCATTTATTAGGATGACTGGAAAGTAATGCCACTTTCTTAAGTACAATTCAAACGACTATATCTCTAACAAGTTTTAATTTCTAATCAACAACATATTCACCTTTGTTATTAACAACCTTTGCTTTCTGGTATACAAATTTTCAATGCCAGAGCGGTAAAAATCAATCGGTTTTTCTGTAAAATATGTCGACAGAAACTACATTACTTTCCTGGCCACTTAATATTTGGATTGATATTAATATAATAAGTCAAACAATAAAATTAAAAAGGTCGACCCGATGAATAAGTTGATTTATACACGAGTAATGTCACCTTGTTGTACGGATGCAGCTTTACACTGATTTTATATTTAAATATAAGATAAATAGGGTACGTTGAATATTTACTGATTCATAATAAATTATAGTGAATAAATGTAATTAGTTCGGCATAAACATATGGTAATTTTAATATTTATGTTAATGGTCTAATATATTGTACTAGAATAAAATGGGAACAATGAATAGATTAAAAAAACATTTATTTCAAAATAACGTATATAATTATAGTATTGCAAGGTCATTAATTAAAATGATTTAATTATCATAACCAAAAAATATATATTTAGATTGCGGCTCTTCTGCAGTTTTTTCTACATCACAACTATTTTGTTTTATCTCATTACGAAATCAAAAGTTTTTTTTTATATTTAATGTAATTGAAGGTGGAACTTTTTATACGCCTCTCCGATCATTTATCAACGGGCAAAAAGTTTAGTATTGAAATAAACGAAATAAAAATATTTGATGAATGATTATTTTTATATTATAATTTTTTATTGTAATAAAAAACATATTATACGTAGGAAATGGTAAATTGACTTGTACATGGTCACATCAGAGTATATATGAACTGCGCAGTAAATATACAGCCAGGGGCGGCTCTAGCTCGTGTACAATGAAACCCTGGCGCCCCTAGGCCTGAACCCCCCCCCCCTCCGGTTATAGCCGGAATGAAAAAATATAGACATTTCTATATTATCGTTTCTCTAGTTTGGTATCACAATCGTTATTAAAGTGAGCGTGTTAAAACGTAACAATAGACTCATTAACCAATACATGAGACTGTATATCCGTTGGTCTCGGTATACCAGCAGTGAATCGAATGAATCAATCGAATTGCGAGTCCACTGTATCGATTATGAGGCGATCACGTGACCTATTCTAACAACAAAACTCAATACGACAGAACTTTTATTATCATCTCCATTTCGCTGTGGGTCCACAGCTGGACATTGACCTTCCCGTGGATTTCGAACAGTGACGGTGCGATAAATCCTGCATCTAGCGTGTTCCAATAAACTTAACAATCGACTTATCTGTGGTCTCCATTTGATAAACAGGATTAGTGGCCAAAATAAGTGAATGTAATATCATTAACGTATTAATTAAAAAATTACAATATCTTTTTTACACTGACAGCTCTTTATAGTATCCGACATTTAGTTTGGTATATTTTTTAATTGGTTTTGTTTCTGACCACGCGTATGTGGTTGTCAAACCGAATTCTGGAGTCGAAGGTGACGCTGAGGTATTGGACCGAGTCCTTCCAAGGAATAGAACTGTCGAAAAGGATCAAGGTTGTAAACTATTATAAACGAATCGGTTTTAATTACTCTATAAATATACCTAGTATAAGTAGGATGCGATAAAGATAACGTTCTAGATTCAAAATTGAACCCAACCGTTTTTTTTAATGTTACTTTTCTTTACGAAGTGCTATTTGTCAGTGCTAGATCAGAGATAAGGTTTCAGACCCGGAATACTATCTTAAATAATTCACACTTTGTGCATTAAGCATATGGGATTGTCACTGTTCATAAACAAATTTCCAGAGGATGGGCAGCAGCGTCCTCTGTGTAACATTGCCACACTGCGATTGCCAACCTACCTACGAAGTGTGGCGATTATGCCATTTCCCTGTGATATTTTCGGGGAAAATTTATGCCTTGCAGAGAGTGTCTATGGGCTGAAACAACGACGACACTTATATGGCTCATATTCATACTTTAAAATTTTTACTACTTATTTACTATCACCTTATATAAAATAAATACAAATTTATACTGGAATTAAATAAGAACAAACTGTAGTTTATAAAAATATAAATAAAACAAATGAATAGTAGAATATTTTATATGGCAACTCTCTGACCGTATAATATATTTTTAAATAACAAACGGATGTACGGGGTGTGATGGATTTACGCTAGTGAATCATCCTAATAACACGACTCGTAGATTGATAGTGGCTAGACGGCAATTTAACTATTTCGTCACGTTTATGGTCACATGTTCCAGTGTATTGTTATATTACATATATTCTGTACAAGTCGAGAATAATCAACTTTATACAGGATGATTATGTAAAAGCATTAAAGAGGAGAATAAATTGTTCTTTACCTATCAAATTAATGTATGGTACGAAATGTTAGAGCAGTGGTAGCACAGCCGTGAGAACTGAGGATTGCGATCGTAGTTCACGGATTCGATTCCCGAGATTCAGTCTTATATGTAATTCAAGCTCTGTGCATTAATTATATAGGATTGCCATTGCTAACAAACATGTTTCCAGAAGATGAGTAGCAGTGTCCCTTTATGTATCATAATACTACACTGATCGCCAACTCGCCTGCTAAGCGTGGCGATTGTGGTATGTCTCTATAATAATATGATATGACATATAGGCATGGTACCAAATGCAATGAATTCAGAATTAATAAATAACGTAATCATAACTTAGTTACAAAAATCGTGATAATTAGCAAGCGCTAGTTATCAAAACTAATTATTGTTAACTAATCGTCCTTACAGACTTTGTACTGCTAAAAGTTAGTAACCATATAGAAAATAGATTAATATAACATATTTCAGAGTGATTACTTTAAACGGATTGATTTCAAATAAGTGAAAAAGGTTTAAAGGTTTTTGCTGACATGTGTACTGTTCTTATTCAACATAGATAAAAAATATTTATTTAATCTATGGCACATATATGTTTGGTTAATTTAGACTTGCTGGAGGTAAAAACTGTAAATATAAATTATGTAGTTATGTTAAAAGATTCTAAAAACGAATTATGACGGAAATTTAAATACACAATATTTAAAAAAATGCTATAATATATATTGTGTAAAAATAGAATGTGTTAATAAAAAAAAAATTCCGACCGACCTAATCAAATTCCGAACACTACGAATACTGACAAGACATTTAAAAACCTTAATTTCTTTCAGGTTCGAAGCTGGCAACCATCCAGAAAGTTGCAGTGAGCGGTTGTTCCGAAAACGCCAAGGAATGCATTTTAAAAAGAAATACTAACGTGACAATCAATCTTGAGTTCACACCTGGTAAGATTTTAATTTATGCTTTTAATAATAATAAATTTCTGATTAATCCGCGTAATATTATTTTTAATCTACTTCGATTAAAAAAAATTGTTTTTTTTTTTACAGAAAAGGACATAAAGAGCGTGGAGACAGAAGTGCACGGAGTGATTATGAATCTACCTGTACCCTTTCCGTTACCGCAACCAGACGCCTGTAAGGATACTGGACTCACCTGCCCATTGAAAGTAGGTTTTTGACACAATATTCTTTTCATTTTCAATGGAATTCTTTATATTAAAAAAATGCCGAACCAGTATCTGCTATGTGTACATTTTGGTTTTTAACATTTTGACAAAATTTTGTGCTATGTGAAATACCCATGCCATAATTTTAATGGTCTTCCTGTCAGCCCATAGACAGCCATTGCAAGACAGGCCTCCTCCTAAGATATCTATGGAGGGATATACCATAATCGCCAAGCTTGGGAGACGGGTTGGCGATCGTCTCTGGAAACTTGTTTATGAGCAGTGATAATCTCAAATCATTCATGTACAAAGTATTATGAATCATATAATATTGTATCCGTCGAATTTAACCTGTGACCCACCATCCTCTACCGTTGGACAACCACTGCTCAAGAAATTAGATAAGTGTCACTTAGAGAAAGAAGTCGACGGTCGAATTTATCTTGACTGAGCAGCATTCGGAAAACAACGAAACTTATTTTCGGTCCACATTGCTCAGTACTTTAAGACGAGACAGCAATCAATGTGTTGTATGATGACTTGTGTCTCAGAAACATGGTTCCCAACTCTGGGCCTTATTTGAAATAATTTAGTCTCTTAACAAACCATGGAGAAGAGCAATAATCAGGATTTCTTTACGAGATCTAATGTAACCGACTTAATTACAAGGATTGACAAGTTTAATTGATAATTAGTATGCAACATAGCATGCAAAACTGATGGCCGTTGGAGCCCTTCCTCCATGTCGACTTTAAGAAGGACATCTGTCAAATTGCTGATTGCAGGCTGCTTCAAACCAACCATCTTGAAAATCTATGAAGGGATCCTATTGCCAGCATACTGAAATGATGAAGATGATGAGGATAGCTAGGTGACTGAGCATTAAATCGTTATGTGTGGTCACAAAAAATTATGGTATTTGCATTGAACTTTAAGAATCTAGAGGTCATATATACTTACAACATATATTGATTCATTAATTAATTTATAACTTTGTTTTTTGTTTATAAAAATTATTTCGTTTTCAGTAATTTCGAACCAGGTTTTAGGTTATGTGTCAAACATTTTTTTTTCAGTAACATTAATGTTTCATATTCCAGGCTGGACAATCAGTGAGCTACAAATCTACATTACCCGTATTAAAGTCTTACCCAAAAGTGACAGTTGATGTCAAATGGGAATTGAAGAACGAAAACGATGAAGATCTTATATGTATTTTAATTCCTGCGAAGATTAATTAGAGTCACACATCTGTTGTAAAGACAGTTAGAAATAAGAAATAAATATAAAAAAGTAATGGGGCGTTTCAACACAAAGACGGTTCTGTACAGAATTTTCCCGCCAAAATAATTATCTGTGCTCATTGTGACAGTAGGAGCCATTACAAAAATTAAAACATTTTAATTGCTATCTAAACTTAATAAATAATTTTAAGTTTAATAGGGTGTTGCAAACGTTATGAAATTAAGGAAAAAGTGATTTTTAATAACATATGTAACAAATATAAAGTAAGTAGTCATTGAGAGAACTTTTTACCCAGTTTTTTTTTTAATTTCTTGCCTCACAAGATTATATTTTCACGTTGTGTCTCACCAAAGTTAGTTTAAACATAATTTTAATACGTATTTTGTAAATGTGTAGCACTTTAATTAAGCTTAATAAATAAAATATTTAAAAAAATCTTTTTTTAAATCCAACATGAACAAATCTACGTCAATGCGCGTATGTATTAAAAGCATTTTATTTACCTTACAAATACAGGATAAATGATGAATGCCAATGAATGTATGAAAGACCCAATCCAAAAATTTAAGGTTTCGAAAAAAAAACGTTATGATAATATCGTAAGAAAAGGCGTTTCCAAAGATAGGATAACTAAATATTAAAATTCATTATTTATACTAGTTATTGTCCGGTCGCATTATAAATATAAATTATTGTAATATATTTCAGAGTGATCACTTTATACAATGATTAGAATAGATTTAAAAGCTTTCTGCTAACAAATGACCTATACATTCACTCCAATTAACCGATCATCCTGCATAAAAGGCATGAAATCCGAACGCTAAACATTTGGGCGGTGCTAATAGATGGCGCTAGTAGTAAGTAGGTCGTCTATCCATCTTATAAGAGGACATTCTTATGCGCATTGACAGTATTCGAATTCTATGTTATGATATATATGAATAAAAACATCTAAAATGAAAACCACATTTAATTATATAAATACAAAAATATTTATTCATCACAACAGCCGAATGCTATCTTATTGCCACAATACTATGACACCTCGGCGATAGCACCGGATCAAACAGTTTAACTAAATAAGCTTTCCCAAAACCATTTTCCAATAAATATAATAATCTATCTAACAACAATAGGCATTCGATGACCTGCGCTAAGCACAGCCTTAGCAAATAGAACATCACTATTTGTTTCCATTGACATTTTAAATCGTTTGACACATCTGTCAAAATATTGTCAGATATCGTTCCATAGAGTCCCAGTGAAAGAATATGGTCAGCCATTTTGAAGTACTGTTTAAAATTATCACAATTTAATGCGATTTTCTTCAGTTTCGCATTAGATAAGTTGCATTCAGGCAAATGTTTCTTCACAATTACCTTTAATATTAAAAAAAATCATATATTAAAAAAAGACATATGTTTATAAAGTAGGGATGTTCGTATCAGTATTTAAAAAGATTTTTTGTACCGATAAATTTCTATTAGTTATTAATTGCAAAAAAATGAAAATAAATCAACAAAAGAATTAAAGCTATGTAGTTTTGAAGTGAAGCCTTAAAAAACATACCAGGATTTAAGTTAAAGGGAAACATGTATGTTGATCAATGTGAGTACATGTATAAAAGACAGACAAAGATGGCAACATTTTGTCTGTTTCATTGAACATTCTTAATTTGTTTTCTTGTGGTAATTTTGTTTACATTTTTTAATCACTAGTGTAGCAATAAACAAAAAACCATAACATTCTACAGTATTTTTAAGTAAGAATAAACCTTGGAAATGAATTACAAAATGAATGTTTTCAATATTTATCAAAGTGACCACAAAATGAAACCTGACTAAATTTATTGTGCTTTTCCAGATAAAGGCGTCTTTAAACTCTTATAGACAAGTATTTAAAATATAAATATGCCATTATATGGAGCTCAATTTGATTCTTTTAAAAAAAAAAAAATGTTTCTTTCAGTCATTTATCTCATGTACATAAGTGATCATTATAAATAATCCAACATTATTCCTGATTAGATTAGGTTTTTTTTTAAATTATGAAGTAATGTTGCCACATTGAAAAATTATTTTATGTTTATAGTTATTAATAATAAATTTTTACCTGAAACAAAGCTCTGTACAAAAAACTTTTCGACGGAAGTTGTCTCTGATGTACAACTCTGTCTATGGACTGTGCGGCAAGCATCCGTGCGTTTCGCCCTAGGTTGTAACCTGGCAACACATTGTTCCATCACTTCAAAATTATTTATACATACATACAGATACGCATGCGCACTTATGACACTGACAATATTATCATTAATGTTTATTAAAAAAAATATATATATTATAACAGACACATAATATCAGATTAAGAGGGAGCTGTTTTGAACAGAAGTGTATTACAAATTTAAAAATAGGTTAAACACGTATACATTATGTGTAGCTATTGGACGAATAATGCATTTTTTGCTATTACCAAATTTTTATAAAGTAATATAATACTAAAAAAATTGTCTGATTTTAAAAAAAAATGTCTCTTTTTTATGACTTAGTCGTATGTCTCCTTTTTAAAAGATTTAAAATTGTGCTTTACGTTTTTAAAAATAAACAACAAAGTAAGTTTAGTCTTTATTTTGGTCCTCGCTGATAAATTAATTTTCTTCCGGATTTGTTAAAAATAAAAAGCCTTTCGATCGAAGTATCTGTATTTTCTCATTTAGCGAGGAGAATAATGTAAAGTTGCAACTGCCCACAAATGGTGTGAAAATCCGGAAAAGAACAATCACCGACGTAGCTCGAAGAATTGCTCTTATGACGTGGCAGTGGGCGAGGCATATCACTCATGCAAACCCCCTTAGGGTTGCTGAGGGGCCGAAAGGTTCTCGAGAGGCGACCAAGAGCCAGTAGACGTGGCGTGGGTTGGCCCACTAGGTAGACCGACGACATAGTTGAGGTCTAGGTAATTCGTTGGGTGCGGGCAGCGCAAAAATTGTCATCGTAAGTAAGAAAAGAACCAATATCTAGCCACTTCCGCACATGCAGTGGTAGTCGTGAAATAAAGTGCACGACCCGGCAGCCCGCTGATAAATACGTATGCGGCAAACAATGCGAATCACACAACCGCCACCGCCAAATCACTCAACACGTGTTTCACCCCTCCACGGGGCATCTTCAGGAGTTATGTTACACCGATTAGTGCCAAACACAGAGTCACTCTGTGGATGGACACACTATAAAATACGGTAAAGATATCTGTTATGTATATATAAATTTTATGCCATTTTGTTAATATTGAAAATAAATAGATATAGTCGCATAGGTGCCAATTAATTCCAAAAAAAAAATAATAATAATAATTTCATTTAATAAATTCAGCAGGCAGTCGTTATTAGCTAAATATAAAGGGATAAGTTTTGCTCTTAAAGACACTTGTATAAATTGATTACCTATATAAACACGAGATGGCGCTGTATACAATATTTTTAGACAAACCTCTTAAATATTCCGACATGGGGAAACCGTAAGGAGAATCTGCCCCACATCCGTAGTCCCTTTGAAATACATCGAAGAATCCCACATCCAACTCCTCGCTCAGGAGATGGTAACAACATGGAACGTTGAACAATCCAGCGGTTGAAGACTGCGTTGTAAATATACGGAGAGAATCAGGACCCAGGTTGCCACATGTGTGGAGACCTTGAAATAAGTAACGTGTTACTCATACAGGAATAAGAAAATCAAGAAAAAGTTCGAGACTCGAAGAAGAATTGACTTAATTATCTTCTTCTCTTATATATTCTATAGTATATGTGTATGCGTAATTTATGTATTAGAAGGACCGGAAAGTAATGTCGTTTCTGTCGGCATATTTTAGAGAAAATCCGATTTGTTACAGCTCCGGCATTGATTTGTAAACTAACAACTGACAAAAGGTTGTTGATAACAAAGGTGAATATATTGTTGATTAAAAACACAAACTTATTTTTACTACGACGACATTATTTTCCGGTCCCCCTAATACATAATATATCCTACTTTTAAAACATGTGCATATTTATCATCTTCATCACTATCATTTTAGCCGCAGGATTCCCACTGCTGGTGATAATCCTTCCCCTAAATTTACTTTATAATAAGACCAGGTAGATGCAGCCAGGATCTAGTTTCAAGTCACTTAACATGGCCTCTGTCCACTTTATGAGTGTACGCTTTACGCTATGCTTGCCGGTCCAAATGGCGGAAGCACTCAGAAAAACAGGTCATAGAGACTTGTGGATGCAACTGGTCTCTACCAACGCCCTCCAGAAAAGGCGAACATCAACGATACCGCGTCATAGGGGAAAGAAGGCATATAAGAAATTATGGAGGCGGCTACAATGAGTTACTATTAGATAAAAGTCTTTATATATAGTCTAATAAAATACTTTCGGGAGTTTACCTACAGATGTAGAGTGTCTCACTCACACAAGCAGGTATAGTTATCTCACTCGCCCGTTCTTATGAAGCTACTCTATCAATACAAAAGTGCTTTCCATACCAAGCCAACATTCGAACTTTGATTAAATATTAATTTGAATATCTTAGGTGTCAATAAGTAAAAAAAATTAATAACGTACCAGTAAGTAGAACTCTGATGTCTTCGTCGGAATGTTCTGGAAATGAGTCTCTGATCACCGCCGACATATCCGTGTTCTTCGTCACAAATTCGGTCGCAAAGCGATGTATGTTACAGTTTATGTTGCTGTTCACGGATTCTTCATTGCCATTTGTTATTTTCTTTGCTATCGCACGCCATTGCTTCTGCAAATAATTAAAATAATGACTGCAAGTTTCAGGAACTATGACATACACGATATTTACAGTACCCGGCGTCAATATTGCAAATCGACGTTTGGAAAGAGTAAATCGGCTAATTTCGGCTTCGTAGAGTTATCTCTGTCGCACGAAATACAACGACTGACAAAACATCGCATAGGTTGTGTGAAAATTCGTAATATTCATCACTAATGTGATTTGTGATTCACTGATCACTTTGGATCTTCTGCGGGTATTCTAATTTCTTCTTCAATCTCGCAGCGAAACATAAATAAATATAAATATAACACTCTCCATTGCCATCTTGGTTAACTTTATTAACAAATACCTGAATAATTTTCACTCTTTCAGTTGCATTTTTCAGAGCTTTCTCATCACAATCTAATGTGAGACTCGGTATGTTATATCCGAGTGTGAGGGCCACCAGCAAGTGACCTCTTCCTCCACCTGCTTCTAAACAATGCGTGGACCCTGACGCGTTATGAAGCGCTGCCACTAAGCGAGACATCCTTTGCACCTGAAAAAGAAATTAAACATATAATTTTAAAACAAATGAAATATATCTAGTTCTTAAAAATTAGTCCAGGAAGATGCCTGTAACATATTTTACATTTTGTCCCATAAATCAACGTCAAATGCCGTAAAATCTTCAACAAAAATAATTAAAGTTTGATATAGTCGTTTCTCTTTTCAGTCGATAAACGCTCACTACATCGTCGCTAATGATGACATAATGTTGCCCCTACAACAGTAGACATAAAGCACTCCTACCTCATAGCTTTTCTTGCTGGTCATAAACTCTTTAACTTTAATTTCAGGAGGTACTATCCCTCCCCAGCAGTGAATGTGCTTTTGCAACTCCTCAGTGGACAGACAGTAATCATTATTAACGGTGAGATAAAGAGATCGTGCCATATGTATCCATTTTCCAAGTTCACAGTTGTCTGAAAATTAATTTTTATTCATTTTTCATGATACGATGGAAAATAGTTATTGTAAACATCCAATCATGCAGAACATACATGCTCTAACAAATTTTATTTGCACCATTAATATAACATGTATATACAAAGAAGTAATAAAAAGATAGGAATAATATATACTATACTGTATTCGTCGGACAAAGTTAATAGAGGCTCTAATAATCACACTTTTGTTAGAAAGAGAAGGGTATAGACGACATAAATAAATAAATTGACTTCAGTCAAAAAACACGCAAAATTTCTAAATAAACAGAAACTATAAACATGAGAGCAAACGAACGTGTCAGAACCTAGGTAACGAAAGATGATTACTAATATTTTAGCCTCATGGTTAAACTCATTCTTAACTCATTACTACCAAATAAGAATAGATGTGCATTACATGGTATTAACTCGGTCTGGTGAACATAGTATGGTATGAATTTTATAAAACATGCATTCTTATGCAATATAAAGAATAAACATTTATTCTTCACTATATTTTAATACATAAAGAGTTCACTTGAAACATTTATTATAATATTTATTTTTTAATTTTAATACTTATGTGCCTTACCTATAACGTTAAAATGAGGTAAAAATAATAGGGAGTATTCATATGACATTAAAAAATATATATTTTTAACAGCTATCTTTTTTGCGGTTTACTGTATACAAAGAATACAAAAAGGAGGTTATTAAAAATGCAAGGATTTGTTGACAAATTAACACTTATTTTGATTATTATAAACAAATGATTGCATGCCACAAACACAAATGCAACAATAATAATAAATACAATGATTCTAAATTTAAATATAGACTCGCCTACAATTTAGAAAAATGATTTGACCTACCACAGACACAGTCCCGATATTTCATTAGAAAGACCTTCAAAATGAATGATAACATAATAGGCTCCATTCACAATATAAATTGAATTTTTGGCTTATATAACTGATACATTCATTACTATATTTTTAGTAATCAAATCTTATGAAATAAATGTGACATTTCAAGCTGAAGCTTCAGAGAAAGCCTTCCAGCTTGATTACCATATACAGTGTGATTGTTTGTAAAAACTTTTAAGGTGTTAATATATAACTCATTAGCTGTTCATTATTGTATGATAAACCCAATACAAAAAACCAATGACAATAAAGAAAGAAAAACCATTTTTGAAATTCGAATTACTACATGTTAAAATGACATGTGGTTTACTATCTATTCCTAGACTTTGTACTGGCGGAAGTTATTGGCCTGTTGAATTCCAATGTAAAAATTAATTATTGTAACATATTTGAGAGAGTTCACTTAATACAGGGTGATTGGAAATAGGTGTAAAACATCAAAACTTTTATCTTCACCTTCAATATCTTTTAACCTTCAACTTCTATATTAATTAAGACATTTGTTTTTGTTTGGAACACATACAGTAAATTTTCATAAAACATACCATTCTTGTTACGCTCTGATGCATATGTCCAAAATTTATCAATACCATAATCAAGGTCCCATTTATCTAAAACATTTCTTAAGTTATAAGGTAAAAGGCGATCCCAGTGGTTCTCCGTTAAAAATTCCACCATGTGACAGTTTGCTAAAGGCATTAGGGGATTCAAGTATTTTAATATTCTGTCTAAATGTTGGTGGATTCTGCTTATTCTGGTTTCCATTGCTGTAAAAAGAAATATTTATAAATTAAGTCTCATAAAGTAATTTTATATTGTTTACCATGACAGCTATATATTGTTTACTTCTATATATATACAATATTTGTTTAGTAATAATTACATCGACTGCTTATTAAATTTCAATTCCTAACAAAATTGTAGATATTCACACAATGGGTGCAGTGCCTGACATATTTTATACATATGTAAATAAGTATTTAATTGATACATTAACAAATATTCCATATTGTCACACAAATTTATGTCAACCATAAAGAAGACTACTTTAAAATAAAAAAATCCATATAGAAGTTGCTATATTTAAAATTAATGAATAACAGTTTTTACCCTTCAATAGATTCTATGGTGAGTTTTATTTGCAGCTGAGTTAGTTGAATATCTTTACTGGACCTATTTTTTATCCAATCTCTTAAAAAAAGTAGTGGTACAAAATAATGTAGATTTTGTAGACTCAGTCATTGTCGCTTCAACCTGTAGATGCCTGTTGCAGGTCATGGGTATGTGTATATATAAGTAAGCATGTATGTATATATATAAATGTATATATATATACACATATATATATACATACATATATATTTAAAATACATACCTATGCCTATATGAAAATATGTAAACAAATTCTGATTAGGATACCTTCAAAATGATATATCTGTTGTGTATGGATTATTGGATGGAATTTTTAGCATAGCACAAGCCTTCTTGTACTGTGCTCTTATGGTTTCAAGTAACGCCAGTATGTCATGATCCGCAGAGTTGGTCCTTGGGAATTCATTAATCAGTTCCTTCACTCTTTCAAGTTGCTTAACAGTCTTATCAGAATACTTTTCCTCAGATTTGTTATTGTTTTCTAAATTATTGGAAACAATACCTAAATAATACCCTGTAAAGTAAATAAATGACAATACTATATTATATAAAAATACTATAAATATAAAAATTATAATAAACATATAGGAAGATTAATGTTACATTATTACTAAGTATTAGTGCAGTTAGAGGGTTTTGTTTAAGAACTACATCAGTAGCTTAGGCACATCGCTGGATACAGGCGGTACAAGACGGATTATGTTTGCGATTTTTGGGGGAGGCCTAAGCCTTGCAGGGAGTGTATATAAGCTGAGATGATAATGATGAAGACATCAGCTCTCAAGGTATGAGCGAAGATTCAATGCTAAGCAAGTCATTTAATTACAAAATAGCGCCCATTGGATATTCCCACTAAAACTCACCTAACTCTCTACCAATCTCAGCTCCTCTGTGATATCCTAAGTGATAACCTTCCGGATTTCCCGCATCAGAACCTGCTCTGAAACCTTGATCATAACTCTCTTTGCATTGCGTATTTTCACTTAAAAATATATCTTCTAGTACATCATTAAAATCGACGTTATCGGCCATTTATCGTATCATTTATGTTTACAATATTTTTAATACCTCTTACATCTAACTTTACATCAGCCACACATACTGAGAGCTAATAAATTATACTTGATAAATGTCCAATGACTATGACAAGTAACATATGTTTATGTATTGCCACTCTGATATAATTGCTTAGTTTTAGGGAGATTCACAAAAAGTGTAAATTTATTTTGAGATTACGAAAAGTATAAATAAAGTGACATGTACCTATTTATTTTATAGTGGTACAATCCTATTTTCAATTGTACTGGTAAACTTATAATTAGAATATACCCTGGTATATTATAAATTTAGTCTAGCTTAAACACAATTTAAATTAGAATAGGAAGAATTTATAAACCAATACATAAACATCTATATTAAATTTCATGTGGACTATTGGCTTAAACGATCACCAATACAAATTTTGTATAAATCTTAGCAAAAAACTATATGACGAAGCGAAAACTAAGAAAATGTTCACGATTTCGTCAATGTTCATTGGCCTTGGAAATATATCTGTGTTGATCAAAGTTATCAAATAAAAATATGCTTTGTAATGGTTAAATATTAAGGAACGGATGGTCACCATATTACGTCATCGTAGTTCAGCATTTGACTGACGTTTCATAGACGATTTAAGGTTTTTAGAACATTGATTACAGACAGTCGTCAGTCAGTGACATTTGTTAAGAATTATTACAGTTATTATATATTATATACATACAGTTTTTTGTCATTTTCGTTTATTTTATAGTCTAGTTAAATTGGTTTTGACAATGGTTAAGGAAATCACCCTCGACGAAGTGAAAAAACACCGCAATAAGAAAAGTGTTTGGATGGTAATACATAACGATGTATACGATGTAACAAGTTTTCTTGAAGAGGTAAGGAATTAAATATTTTTCAATATTTTCTCAGTGAAATTTTTAACAAAAATGAAATCATTTATCATATATATTTTATAAAAGATCTGACCGGCATACTATAGTCACTATTTAATTAATAATTTATCATATAATTCTTTACTCAAGGTTGTGTCTGTACAATTTTACTAAAACTTCATTTAAAATACCTAAAGGTCAATTTATTAAACTTTTTTCGACTTTTGCTTTTTAAAATTACTAATTTGGATTTAATTTTGCTGGTATTTAATTAGTATTACTATGTTGTAATAAATATTACTATATGATTAGGACATGCAAATTATTTTTGGAATGTTTAGGAGCTGCTACTTATTATTTTAAGTATGATTCTTAGTAGTCTCATCACATAAATGTTTAAATAAAACTGGTACATTCTCTATTGCCATAAGACATGTGATGTATATAAATCTACACTAGGGTTGCATAATAAATAACAATCGGTAACCTCTCTCAGAAGAGACATAGTCCTGCGGCGAAATCATTAGAGGCAAGTATTAATAGATTTATTTATTTAAGCATCCAGGAGGCGAAGATACCTTGCTGGAAGCGGCTGGTAAAGATGCCACTGAAGCTTTTGAAGACGTTGGACACAGTAATGATGCTAGGCAAGTATTAAAACCATATACAAGTTATTTTAGGTATATTAATCCATTTATTAAAAGGTTGTATGTAAATTGAACAGATTACTCAATTATTGTCTTTAGAGTTTTAGTTATCCTATTTTGATATCTATATAATCTAATTATAAAAGGCAGCTAGTATTCAAAACAATTGTAATTATTACACAGATAAAAACTATTACAGATTTCATTATAGAACATTATACTTTAAAAAACATTATGCTTATATAAAAAGTTATACTTTTTTTATAATCTAAAAAAAAAAAATTAATTATGGATATTCATTTTTATTCTAGCAGTAACTATTTTCCTTAATTACATCGCACCTATTAGTGACAGTTAATTTATTCTATATTTAATTTAAAAAACAATGTTTTTGACTTATGATTGAATCATTAATGTAATGGTAAAAGAAATCCTCTTATCATATAAAACATAGTTAACCATGCTCTTGAAATATACTATACAGAAACAAACGAACGAAAAGAACTATACATATACAGAATTACACAAATCTTGATAAAATCTAATATATTTGTTATAATGGTTTTTATATGATATCATCTGTAATATATATAAATAAAAATGCTAAGCTGAAAACTGGAAAATGACATGATATAGTTGGATTTTTTTATTTTGTTCATTGGATACTTAGGGTTGCAAGAAGATAAGTAAAAACAACACTTTCCACACACAAACCACAGATTAAAATACAAAATTAATATAAATCATAACTCCTTTTCCTAGTTGTCAAACTTTAGAGCTCTAACTAAACCAAAAACTAATTCTTATGTACCAGAAAGTATTACAATGGAAATATAATTACATTATTGATTGTATTGTGGTAAACAAAAAAGAATCTTGTCTATGCAAGTAATAATTAATTATTATAAGATACAATATAGTAATAAATAGTCTCTAGATTACATTATATTTATTAAATCTTGTTTTTGAATTGTGACATGGCAATAACTTTTGAGAGCTTAAATTCAAGTAGCTAGTTTTATAAC
This sequence comes from Battus philenor, assembly GCF_028537555.1. Lineage (NCBI taxonomy): Eukaryota > Metazoa > Arthropoda > Insecta > Lepidoptera > Papilionidae > Battus > Battus philenor. The sequence continues at coordinate 13,220,128 of NW_027181673.1, read as the reverse complement.
AAAAAACTATTTTCATGAATATCTAATAAACATTACTAACATAGTTATCATCATCATTATGTCCACCACTGGGCATTAGTTTTCCTCATAGATTTTCAAAAGCACTGAACAGAAGGCAATTGGGGACAATAGCCCTCTGTTCTGCGTGCTATGTGGGTTGCCTACTGCCTGTCTGTTCATAGATAATTCCTGAACCTAGTATGTTACGTTAATATTATTTTTATATTGTAGAGAATTGTTGAATAAGTACAAGATTGGCACCTTACCTGGAAAGGAAGTGAAAAAGGCAGCTTGTAGCAAAAGGTGAGTAAAATGCTATTGTTATCAGTAACCAAGTTTATCAAATAGAGATGAGGGTTCAAGGCAAAATCTTCCATTTATTCTACACAATATGTCTGCAACCATAAGGCATGGAGATTTGGAATTTGCTTAAAAACATTCCCTTCGCCGAGTAGATGTCAGCCAAGAATGAATTTTATGAAAAGCTATCTTTTTAATAGTTTGACCTATAATCCTGTGTTTGTTCCCTTGAGGGCAAAAATTAAGATTTTTATTTGAAGAGATTAGCCTTTGGGCTAAGACTTCACAAGTATAAGGTTAATATATATATATATATATATATATATATATATATATATATATATATATATATATATATATATATATATATGTATATATATATAATAAATAATATAGTTAGTGGCATAGTTCATTTGTTAACAAAAAGCCATACATAAATACTTTACACATATAACTAATTTTCCTAAATATTATTTCGTTATAGCACTGTTATTTAATAAGCTATATATCCATTAACCTTTTTAAGCTATATAAGCGATACGAGGACTGGGAGGAGTGAAAATAAAACATGGCGGACGTATGACGGTTCCAAACCAAAAAGGTTTCTTTTAATTTTATTGCCGAATCATTTTGTTATCTGTGGTATACTTTGTTATCGTTTACAGTACGAGATTTATCAAGGTTATCTTTGGCGGCATTTAGATTGTGCATAGTAATTGTTAGTAGTAGCGTAAATAAATTGATATATTGTTAATTAAACCTTTTACAGTGACAAAAAAAAATCACGTAATTTTTTAACCCATGAAACATAGATCGCGTGTTATGTAATTCACATTTTGTGTATTAATTACAAAGGAGTTTCTAGAAGATGGACAGAAGCTTCCTTTACGTACCATAATACACTTCGATCGCCAATCTGCCTACCAATCATGGCGATTTATACCCCATAGATATACTTCTTTGGGCGTTTATGTGTTGAAACGACTATATAAGTATGACTACACATTAATTGTGATTGTTCCAGTAAAAAAATTATAGTCATGACTGTAGTGTGATTATTACTGGCGGGATTGTAGTGTAATTATTACTGACGGAACAGTATTTTATTATAAATCATATTACGATATTTCATTATTTAGTAGTATATTTCTTCCCAATTATATTCCATTGTAAAGTTCGACACGTTTAGTAGTTTCTCTTATATTATGACAATCACAAATAAATGTTTGATTCCTATATAGTATGTTTGCGGGTTGGCATCCCAATAGGTGGTCCGTGCTGAGCAAGACAAGTAGATCATGGTCCACCTTTGGGCGTAACCTATGCTTTGCAGTGGGCGTCTATTTGCTGTCATGATAAAGATGTTGATGATATCTGTAGACAAATCCTTATATTATATTTAACATAAAGGTTTAAAATGATTAGTTTCAAATGAAAGTTTATGCATGCTAATGTATTAAATATGCATAGATAATACTGTATTTTAATAAACTATGCATCAATAAAAATTGATTTGTAAATATATTAAAAAGACAATTTAGTAAACCTTAGTTTATATTTTAAAAATTCGTATGTGATTATACAGGGTGAATCTCTTATAGAAAAAATTACATCTGAAACTTGTATGTATGAGCTGATGATTCTGGTATTATACTGTTGGAAGAAGACACGAGGAAGCCCTCGGTTTGTCCAGCATTCATAGACCAACAATGGATTGATTCTTTTTAGACACCCTCTATTTCAATGTATATTCAGTTATATAATTTGCGATTGTCGGTAGGGTTTCATGAACCGTCATTTGAAATAACATTTCTGATAACAGTCGATCACTGTCACCTAAGAGATCGCCGCCTTGCCTGCCGAGGCATGAGAAGAGAATACAGCGGATCATTGTGCCCCGGGAAAGGTTAAAAGCACCAATAGCATTCCAGTTATGTAGAAAGAATTCTTAGCTATTTTAGATTATGTTATGAGATGTAATCGTTGTGCAATATATCACTAAAATTGTAGCAATGTTATTCAGTTATAGTGAACTAGATATAAGAAATCAAACTAAACTAATTTGACATGCATTGGCTACTGTCTAAGTCGAAATGCTAAACGGATATTATCGACAAGTGACAACCCTAGATAAGGTCCCTTCGTTAGGACCCTTGAGTCTAGTCACTTCACAGAGGGTCCTCCCTATCCTCAGAAATAGTAAGTAGTATGGTAGATGCTATAGCGGAAGCTCTCCAACTTCGCTAACTTAAAGATCTTGGGGTAAAAGCACTGTAAACTGTGAAATCTGCAAATGCTACTTGATCATTAGTAAGTCAGGTCCAATGTTTCTATTCCAACATTTTGTATTTCAAAAAAAAATGGTTTATTCTTCCAATGAGTTCTTCGTTAATATCTATGTATAAAGAGAGATATAATATTTACTGTTGTTCATTGAGTCTAATATAGTTGATGCCAATTGCAGAGGTTAACAGTAATGATATATATTATTATGTTATATGGAAGGCTTTTTTTGGTTTTTAAAATGCACCATTCTTGCGGCATAGGTAAGTCCCCTATTAGGTAGACCGATAATATAGTTAAGGGTGAAGGAAGTTGGATGCGGTAGCGCAGAGCCAGTAACCTTGGCGATATTTGAGGTAGGCCTGTGCCTAGAAGTGAACGTCTATCAGATTACATGACGAGGGTGATTATTTCTTGTTTGATTAACACTTTCCGTACGACGGCAATTTTAAAAGATTTTCTATTCAGGCCGCGTGGGGCGTGTACAACTCAGTTTAAAAAATTAAAAAAGTCGTTCAAGACATGCTTCACACTTTTAATACTGCGAAGCTATAATTAGCGGTGAAATTTTAAATTTTAATATGCATTACGTACGCGCATGCGCGATGTGAAGTTATCTATATCCGACCTCACAATTCATTTGTTTAAGAATCCTTTGTTTTTCAATGACATCTGCAAATGTTCTGAACGGAAAGTGCAGCGGAGGTCGTATATGCTCTACATGGCATTGAATGTGTTAAGTCACGTTGATCTACAAAAAACCTGATGAAGATATGCGCTCGAAGTTTTTGGAGTTCCTTTCTGCTTATTCTCCACAATTATAACACCTTGCGAAGCAGAGTAGAGTCAAAAATATAATACGTTAAAAAAAGTTTACGATCAATAAGAGTTCTGTTAAAAGTTCCAATGTTGAATAAACGAATTTAATCTTTTTAAGTTTAATTAATTTAATTTTTGTAGATTCCATTTTGGATCTAGCTGGCCGTAAATTTTGGTAGATTTGTGATATAAAAAAATCGGAAATTATTAGTTAGTATTATATCTTTATCTAACATTATTTCTTCTTTGTAGGAGACTACTTCCATGCGAAAGGTGATTGATTTTTTTTTACACGCATTTATTTAATTTATCCCAAGATAAACGTAGAGTAATATTATTTTTTTTTCTCCTAACAGACGACCACCGCCGCCGCGCAGGTTTTTATTTTTTTTTTATTTGCTTATGCATCTAGTAACTTCGCCAATGCGTAGTAACATCAGACGTTTTTCTTAGATATACAACGGAAAAATCATATATAAATAGTTTCCATTACCATTACGACAAGACCGACATTGCTATTCGCTAGAGTTAAATAATTTTAGTTGCTGTATCAAATTTCAACATTTCGTAATAGAATTCAAGGTTCCATTTGTGTCGGTCGATAGAAATAACTTCATTATTACACAAAGTACAGTCAGCGCCCATATTAATTAGACATTTTAGATTAGTTAGTAGAAGAAAACGTAATTAATTTGACTGTAAATAAATAAATTAACATATATATATATATATATATATATATATATATATATATATATACATATATGTGTGTATGTATATGTTTATGTATATATATATATTGTTGTTGTTGTCAAGACGTGTGTATTATTATACATATATATCAATAAATATGAATTATAATGTATACGCCTTGACAATAACTTTATATAGTCCAACCTGGTCGACAAGTCTTTACATAATGTCTCCTTTCGCAAAAAGTGACCAGTGTTTCAAATTTCAAGAATCGAATTCAGATATCAATAACATTCTTTAGCACGTTTAACGCCGGAAATCAACGTTGGAAACTTCTAGTTCTTATGCGATAATTGCCTCTTATGCATTACACCTGTCTTTATCCAACGTATCTAAAATAGGTTGTTATTTTTCCATTTTTATCTAGTTATAGCTGTTTTTTATTGAATCTTTATACCACAGACATTGATATTTACGTATTTTTTTCTCGCGTTTCTACATGTCACAGTGTTTACTAATCTAAAATACTCCAGTCTTTTCTTAAACCATTTTATAACTTAAATTTTTAGAGATATATACAACAAACACTGAAAAAAGTACATTATTCTTTCCAATAATAATATACTGATGTTAATTCATGGAATTAAATGTTGTTGATGACACGGAAAGCTAATTACTGTCGCGCACTCTTTTTAAAACTATGTTTGTAAATAGCAACTGTTGTATTTCTCGCCTGCTCTCCTCAGCAGAACTGCCTTCCGAGCCGGTGGTAGCTTCCTGTAGGGACAATAATGTCGACATTTTAAGTTATTTGACGAATCTAGAGTGCTTGTGATAGCCTATTCATATAAAAAAATATTTTGATTTTAAATCTTGAACTAAAACTAATTAAACTAAACTATTTTTTTGTGTATTCAAAATGACACCAAGTTTTGTTTGTGTTTTGTTCACAACGCCCTAACAATACCTTTTTGTTAACATTAAGATTTGTGCGACCACAGTGTTGGTGTCGTTTTATATCATCCTTCAAGCTTCCGCCATGGATCCAGTGATGTCCACAAATATTTTTTTTTGACCCTAAGTACTTTAATGTACAAAGGTGATTGCAAATCTTGATACAATAGAATAGTGTGGCTTTAGTTTACCTAGTGGTACAGGAGGACCAAGATTCCGCAGGAGACTCGATGATCTACGTTGGCGTAACAAAAAACAAATTTCACAATTCCTAAAAACTAAAATATTGGCTAGAAGTTACTTATCAATGTAGTCAGTATAATTTCTCTTTTTTTTTGTTAAGTTTTGAATATATTGTAAAAATGTACAGAGGGTCAACCGGAATTAGCTAAATTATGAAAGTAGTTACAAAGAAAATATGTCTAGGAACCTGTAAAGCCATAGTATTTTCAGGTTCCAAGTTGATATATTCTTTATTTAACTATCACAGTTGTTAGTGTACGTCATAAGCATAATTAAGAATTTATTTTAAATTATATATTTAAACGTACACATGAAGAAGTGGTAGCACAGTGATAGAGAGTAAAGAGAATTGCGATCGTAAGTCGTGGGTTCGATTTTGGGATTAAAATGTTGTATAATTCACATTTTGCAATATCTATACTGTTCACAAGTTTCCAGAGAATTGGCAGTAGCGTCCTCTGCGTAACATAGTACACTGCGATCGCCAACACGTTTGGCAATTATGGTATATCACGAAACATATATAAAGTAATATACAAAATTATTTACTATTATTACTAAGTGGTGGTAGTTCTAAAATAAAAAAAAAAACGCATAAAATTTGACCGCTAAAACTGCAAAATTTAAATCATATCATAATGTTAGGCTAATTTATATTAATACTAGCTAATCCCGCAAACGTTGTTTTGCAAAAAAATTAAAGTTTTTAATTAACAAATAAAAAATGGGGGTTGCTCGTAGAGGGATGAAAATTTAGAGTTGTATGTATTTTTATCTGATGTATCATAAAAAAATAAAAACAAAAAATTAAAAAAAAATTAAGGGTGGACAACCCTTATCACTTAGGGGTATGGAAAATAGATAGTAGCCGATTCTCAGACCTACTGAATACGCATATAAAATTTGTTAAAAATCGGTCAAGCCGTTTCGGAGGAGTACAGTAACTAACATTGTGACGTGGAAATTTTATATATTAGATTACATAAGGTTTTATATTATATATAGGTTTATATGAATTATTATTATTACAAAATCTAATGTATTTTTTTTTGTTTCAGTAACAATTTGAAATGGGCAATCGTCGCATTAGCTGGTGCAATACTCATCGGTGTCGCTCTGAAGAAGTACTTAAGTTAAAAGAAGCTTAAATGGGAAAAAGTAAAATGTTAGAACCGGATAAAACTGGTTATAACCAGTTAAGACTAGTTTAAGTCGGTCCATGTACCTCACACAGTAGTGGCATTTAAGCATGTGGTATTTCAAAGTAAACCAACCACACTTGAAATATTCTTGTTATCTTTTACATATTTTTTTTTAATTTGTCTATGTACAGTTGGCATCATATTTATGTGAAAAGCTACGTAATTGGATTAAAACTAATGTCGCTGACTGTACCTTTTGTGATATATTCAAATGTAATTATTTAAATATTTACAGTTATTCAGATTTTGATATATATTCTATATCTATTTATTTAACTCAGTGTTGTGACAATAAAATAAATATGACAGTGTTTTTTATTGTTTGTATGTCATGGATGATGTGTTGCTAAAGTTATTATCTATCCTGTGGATATGGTAAACAACCGACCTGTCAATAAGAGGTTGTTAGATTCATTTGCATTATTTTCAACTTTGGATTTTTGTATCATTTGTGTATGCTAAGAATAAAAATGTTATAAAGGACCAATTTCATAAAAAAAAAAATTGTTCCACCTGTAAAACGGCATTCTTCAATTTTAAATACTTGGCCAGTAATAAATTCTCTTTAGAATTTTGTGTCTCAATAATATGGAACGATACAAATGATTAAATAGTACAGTTCACGCTGGTGTACCAGAAATATAATGTTTAGATAGAATTAGAGATGTGCCCAATTTGCTAAAATCTAGAATCAAATCGAGGTTAAAGTAATAAGGTTTTAAAACGGGTTCTTATCTGAGACGAAACCTTAACCAACTCAATTTGATTTTTCATCGAACTGAATTGACATCGCGCAGCTTTCCGGTTCGGGTGTTGCTTATGGTTAAAACAATATTCTACTAATGATGGTTCAATTTATAATGCTACAACTAGTGATGTTGCAACTAATGAAGTTTAAAGTAATGATTAGGTTAGGTTAGGTTGGAACTGATTAATTTGGGTAGAAATAAATAATTTTGCTATGAAATAAAATATAATATAAATTAATCCAAACATAGGTCATAACAAAGAAAACGCACTGGTGGAATAAAAACGGTTTTTCAGTCCCTATCATTGCGTATAATATCGAAGATTATAACAGCCGTTATGATCAGCAGCAAATAGTTAACTTGCAAGCTGTTGCCGTGGGAATAAGGTCCAATTTTGGCTGCGTACGCTACGACTTGGAAAACGTAATGCTGTTCGTGGACGTTGTGGAACAGGTGTGCATGAGGTCCTGTTGGAAAAAGTCTGAATTAGTATATGTAAGATTATTGGTTATATATGTACAGGCTAATTTCGCAGAACTGATAAAACGTCACATAAGTAGTGTGCGAGAGAGATAACGCTCTACGAAGCTGAAATTAGCTAATTGTCTCTTTCCAAAGGACGATGTGCAATATTTATCGCCGGGTTATTCACTGTCAAAGCTTTAATGTATGGTACAACTCTTTTTTTTTCAATAAATTAAAAAATTGGCATGTAAATATAATAATACATATAAAAATGTATACCTAGAATAGATCAAAAATGTGATATAAAATAAAAACAACGAAATTGTAATAGTTAAGGTATGAAGAGAGGAAAGAATGGTATCGAATAAAAGGAAAAATGGATATGAAAGAGATAGAAACAAGTATTGTAGAAAGAAAGAAAATAAAGGAATGAAAGATCATAGGAGGAACGATATACATATATATTTATATATATATATATAGGGAGGAACGAGGGATCCCCGTAGAAGGGGTCTTTTTAAAAAAATGTATGGTACACCCTACCCAAGAAACAATGGTATAGGAAATTATAGTAAAACGAATTGTGGAAACGCTTTTTCATAGTGAAAAACCGTTTACATAATTCGGATCACTACATATTCTGTCGTACAGATCCCGTCGCATCCTAGTAGAAAAATTAAATGAACGTAACATATAAAAGCCTTTAAGCTTCTTTACACCTATAACTGAACACCATGTATAATTCAGACATGTCCAAATTAACATATAGGTTTATTTTGCATCAGTTATTCGGATAGTTGGTGGTCAAGTAACGGCTGCTGGGTCATCCCTGACAAGATCACGTGTGTACCTGGAGGGGGGGAGGGGATATTCTCTTTCTCCTTTTCTCCTATTTAAAATGCAATAACATGATACATTACCCTTAGCGTATACAGCCACGTCTCCACCACCATGGCTATTCTCATCCAAGGGTATAGCTGCAATTTGTTCATACATGAAGCTCTCAGTATCTTCTTTACTTGGATCCTTTCTTACAATTTTAGTTCGATTGTCTACTGTTTCGATGCTATATTGAAAGGACCCTGGCCCACCAGTGCCATACGACAGGGCTGTGTAGTTGACGCCGTCAAAGGGAGATTCTCTGACGATGCCTGAAATTAATCATTGCAGTGAAATTTTGAATTCGAAACTGAACAAGTAATGTCAGAAGAGAATGCGAAAAAGAGCGAAACATATTAAAATATAGGCTAATATACCTAGTCTAGCCAAAGAAAATTTTCGATAATTAAAAAAATGTTTTATATGTGATTATGTACAGTTAAAAAGATATGACGTACTAAACTAGTAATTTAAATTGTACACCCTTAGCTTTAACGCACGCTTTTAAACGGTCGGGTCATTCGTCGATGGATTTTCGAACGGTTTCCATTTGAAACTTGGTGACTGCTGCCTCCAAAGATCTGGAACGCAGCAGCAACTTAGAGCAGATTATGTCCTTTAGCAAATACCACAATTTATAGTCCAAAGGGTTTAAGTCCGGACTAGTCGAAGGCCAATCACCAGCCTTTATGAAGTCTTGAACATTTTGCTCAAGCCAAATTTGGGTAGTGCACGCCTTATGACCCGAATTCTGTGGAAATCTCCACACTTCGTTATTGAATAACGTGTCGTTGAGAGGTTTAGCCATCGCTTCTACCCCGATATCTTGATACACTTTGGCTGAAGTTTTCACTCCTTTTTCGCATAAATGGAGTTTTGTAACCTTTTGGTAGGAGACACCAAACCCTACCAAACCATCACAGATGTTGGATGATGGCTTCGCTGAACTTTGGCCATTACCTCGGAAGCTTCTTTAGAGCTGTGTGCATACACTGGATCATTTATTTGTTGTAGTGCTCCTCGATTGTATAAATTTTTTCATCGGTAAAGATAACTTTTCTGTGTTTTTCGTCCGCGTATCGACGTAACAGCTGTTTTGATATTTCGACTCTCTTTTGTTTTAGTGTCTGGTTTAAGGTATGTCCTGTGTATCTCCAGTGAGCCTCTAGACCTAAGTTTTGTTTGATAATCTGAGAAAGTGCCCTCGGTGGGATTCTCGTTTCTCTGGAAAGGATTTACTGCTTTCTTATGGGATTTCGACAAATTCTGGCCTTGACTGCATTAACGGCCTGGTTTGTTCGAATAGACCGCGGTCGGCCGGATCTCTCAAGGTTATTAACAGACATGGTTTCAGTGAACCTTTGGATGGACGATACGCAAACTTTTGGCTAATCCCTAGCTTTATATCTACTTTGTACATTTATATCTACTTTGTACAGAGCAATTACTGCAATCCTATTCTCTTTAGTGCCCCACTTCATTTTGAAAACAAGTAATTTCTCAACAAAAAACAAACAATAATGGCGGGAAAAAGTCTATTTTTTATCGTAGGAGTTAATGTTCTAAATTCAAATTATTGTTTTTTTTGTTTAAATGTATGTAAACAGTCAGTAACAGAATTTATAACTAGACTAGGTACTACTGTCTAGATATTACCCCGGAATTTTTATTAAAAATCTTTTGCAACCTCGCACTATTATACATGTACACTATACAGTTTTGACTTATTGAATGAATCCATTCACCATCTATAGTTGTAAAAAAAAATATCTTTTCCTTCGTTAAAAAGTAACAAATAAATAATCTAAATTAAAAAAAATATATATTTATTGTAAATCTTACCAAAGATACTGGAGCCTCGTTGTGGATACCCGTTGATGGTAAGTGTGTGTGTGTGGTCGCTGGTGACGATAATGAGAGTGTCGTCGGCGTTAGTCATATCGACGGCGACCTGCACAGCGCGTTCCATCGCCACGGCCTCGTCCACGGCGGTCTTCGCTCTGCCCCTGTGATGGGCCAGGTCTATTTTACCTCCTTCTACCTGGGAACATGTATTATAATAGCTTTATATGTACCTATAGGTTCATTAATTCTGTAATTAAGCGCTGGCAATAAAATATTTTGCGGAATAAGAATTTTTTACATTTTTTTTTCGAATTACATTTATATCACTAGCAGTCCTGTGTCAGATTTGCGTAGTTAAAAAGTTCATTTTGTTTATTTGTAACGCTCTGTCTTTTGTGGGTGTAATTTCATTAAATTATTGTTTATTTGCAACATACCTAAAAAAATTTAGGCATTTTTATAAAATACGCTACTTTAAACCAGTCATAATTACGTTGTTAGTTGACAGTTAAAAAAATAATAATCTCGAAATATCGTGTTGAGTCAGTATACATATATATTAGGCGGACTGGAAAGTTAAGTCGCTTTCTTAATTTAAATTCACACGACTACATTTTTAACAAGTTTTTATTTCTAGTCAACAATATATTCACCTTCGTTATCAACTACCTTTTGCCACTTAGTCTACAAATTTTCAATTCAGGAGCGGTAAAAATCAACCGGTTTTTCTGTAAAATATATCGACGGAAACTATATTACTTTCCGATCCCCCTATATATAGATTATGGAGTGCCTATTTTATGGTTACCATTGATCATATTGGAATTGTTACTATATTACACGTCAATTATTCCACAATAAATATATGATATTAATATACAGTTACATACACACAATATAGAGCATGTATTCTTTTTTTTAATTTTGGAACTTTGTTGTTATAGTTCTTATCAGAATATCATATGTACAAAGCTACATTAGATATACTTTCAATAATAATTTATTTTATTTAGAAAAAAAGGTAAGATAAAAACATAATTAAAAAGTATTATTGTGTGGTATATGTGTGGGAGAAAACTGGCAACATTAGGAAAGGAAGATGGAAGAATTGACATTGACAGAGAGCTGTCAGATTTGCGATGTACGACGAATTTACGAGTGTTATGTTTATATAAAATTTTTGATTAGAATCAAATATTTTCACTGCTTAATTCCCACATATATATAACACAAAAAAAAAACAATTAATTTGGATGAGTTAACAGATAACCGCTTAAAATACCGGTTATTCAAATAGAACTAATTGTTAGGAACGACTTATCAATTAAAGGCTGGAAAATTTATTTCTTTAATACTCGTTAGATAATTTTATCTTTTATATTATTCACTTTGAACGCACGTACACAAGTCTTACGTAATGAATATAATTCCAGGAAATTCTAAATAGATATCAAATCGAATCGTGCTCTCAATAATAGTTTTTTCATGTTTAAACTACTATATACAAGAGTTTCCAAACGCGTCTTGATCAGACAAGAGATTTTTAATCTGTAATGATTTATTTTGTGATCACAAACAAATATCTTTATGTAGTTAGAGAAAATCATTCATTAAATTGTATTTACACTCAAATATATACATACATACATATATATATATATATATATATATATATATATATATATATATATATATAGATAGATAGATAGATAGATAGTAAATTTCGTGAATTCTGAAAACAACAAAAAAACTTCGTCATAATTTAGAAGTAGATCGTTTACTGCTATATGCAGGCACTAATATGCAGGCCATAGATTTCCAATAAAACCGGCTGAAAGTGGTTGTGTGGTGGAATTTTTACCATTGTCTTTGGTTACCCAGTTTATAATATGAAAAAGATACCATTAGAAAGAATCCATTAGGGTTCTTCTTCAATACTTTAATGGCCGCTTTTGTCATGTCGGAGATCGAAGGTTGTCCTTCGTCACTTTTGTTCCTTTCGAATTCATACTTCATGTGTTCATTTGCAAAGATTCCTGAAACGAAATAGGTGGTTAAATTCCGCAAAAATAGGTTTAGTAATAATCTAATATATAAAATTCTCGTGTCACGGTGTTCGAACTTGAACTCCTCCGAAACGGCTTGACCGATTTTTACCAAATTTTACATGCGTATTCAGTATGTCTGAGAATCGGCTACTATCTATTTTCCATACCCCTAAGTGATAAGAGTGGTCCACCCCTAAATTTTATTTTTAATTTTTTAGACAATTTTTTTGGTTTTTATTTTATTATGATACAGCATACAAAAATACATACAAACCTAAATTTTCACCCCTCTACGATCAACCCTTATCTTACATTTGTTAATAAAAAACTTTAATTTTTTTGCAAAACAACGTTTGCGGGATCAGCTAGTTAACATATAAGAAGGATAACAATGTAAAATAGCATGAACAAATTTACAAATTTGATAATTGTGTGATATTTAAGGAACGAGGCGAAGGTAGTGAGGCGATGAATGAGCGGAAATAAGTATGAAAAAGAATGATGGAAAAATGTAGAATGAAAGAAGATGAAAGATAGATCAAACTATAAAGATAGAAGAGTATAAAAATAAAAGAAAAAAAAACAGTTAATTAATAAGAAAAATTGTTAAAGAATATCAAACCTTATACTGCAACAAGATAGCGAGTACAAGAGATCCACAATGACTGGAGCAAAAAAAAACATAAGTTTAAATCAATGCCCATGGTTCAGCTTTTTTAAAGGTAAACTTCGTAAACAAATAAAATATTCTAGCCACATTCCTCGCAGTGGACCGGTGATGAGTATGTGTTGGGTTGAACTAAACATATGCTGCTGTTTAATTTTATGCATGAATTTTTAGGTCTGAGGAGGGTCTGAGGATTGTCAAGGACCTATATCACTCAGTACTTGGAAACTTTATGAACTCCTCCTTTGATTGCCCATGCTAAGAACAGACACTAGGGTTACCTGGACAGCCCCAGGACAAACATAGACGTGTGATGAGTGAATGAACGAGACGGTGAATGGTGAACGCAATGTTAACCCATCAAATAGGAAATCTAAACATGATTCGAGTTAAGCCCAACCATAGGTATATCTGAGAAGAACATCAATGAAGCAGAATTCACTAAGAAAGCCTTTAAACAACTGTTCAAAGGGTTCACCAGATTTTAAATTTATCGGTGTTGATTAAATAATCTCTGATGTTATACAAATAGGATCTAATATAGTAACAAAAACTGTGTAAATTGTCAGGACCTTTTACGGTTTGACCCCGCTGTACGACTTGCGACCTGTTGACATGTTATCCGAAAAAGTATATAACTAGATATACTTAATCTAACCGAATAGTAATCGGATTAAGTGGCTTTATTTGGTACTTATACCGTTAAGTTATAAATGGACATGCCTTAAAACTTTTCATTAAATTTATAGCACTTAGAAAATTGATTGATAATAGAAACGGTGTACGCGAAATTTATTCAAAAAGTTAAAAATTAAGTCTTTTGTTCTTAACTTTATTTTAAATGCATAATTTACTATCGGAATAAAATTTAAAATGGCGTGAAATGGTATCTCATTTTGTTGATAATAATCAATTTAAAACATGTCAAAGAATATTTTTATGCTAAAGTAAAGGGTGTGTATATTAAAAATACTCGTATATATATTTTTATTTTATATAGAGTTACATAATTGTTATTTATAATTTTTTGTGTACGGTTCTCGAAAATTCTCACCGAGTACAATCTCGAACTTACTAGAACCTTATCCGTAGTATAAATAGGTTTACTCCCCATGTCGACAGTTCAGTATTGTTTTTTGAGTTATATGATTAATATTTACGATCAGTGATACAAAGTGACTATTTGGAAAGTGATTTCTTGAGCGATTTGGAAGCGAAGTTTGGACTAACCGAAAGTATGCTTTGTGTTAAAGTAGAGTGACCATCTGATTTATGAATAAAGGACTCCTTGTGAACCAGTGGTGTTTCATTAGAGTACGTAACAGTATATATCCATGTTCCTGCTGTGTTTCTTTTGTCAACCTTGTTTATTTGCAACAGCGTCCTCTGCGTACCATAATACTACGCTACGATAGTCAACCAGCCAGCCAAGGGTAGCGATTATAGTATATCACAATAAATATTTTTCATATGCCTCCCTATGCTTTGCAGTGAGTTGAAACGATGACGACAGTCCTGTGACTATATCCCGGTGGTTGAATTTTTTCTATGACTAAAGAAAAACGCACGAAAAAAGAACCCTTGACTTCTTAGGATATTCTAGTATTATTACTAACTTTATGTAGTTTAGTAGTAGAGATGACGAATGATGATTAGTTTCTGTAGTCCCTCATCTAGGTAAGGGTTCGAAGAGTTTCTTCCTAGACGAGGCCAGTTGTCCTTGACTAGTCTTCTGTAGATTCTTCTATGGTTATATCAGTAGGAGTAATTATAGTAATGATTTAAAATGTAGTAATAAAATATTTACCAAAAAGATAGTCAACACTATCATTTACATTTCTTAGTTCTCCGGTGTTGGATACAACTTCGTATTTAAGACCTCTAGTGTCTTTGTCTTTTTTGTATTCGTCAATAAGATTCCTTCCGTCTTGTCTGTAGCACGACCAACCACTGATGGGATCTTCAGGTGTGCCCGTGGAGTTTGTAACTAAAACTTGTCTTCCGCCACCTAAAACTACCTGAAAGTAACAAATCTATATTGCTTTATTTCCTGGTTATATTATTTTGTAGTCTAATCAGGGGCGGCTTAACCTATAGTGCAGGATGTGCAATGCACGCGAGCGCCGCAGCGCCGCGCCCTGAGATAGCTAAGAGCATCGTCTTCGACCATCACGGTACAACAATGAACTGACAGAAGCGGCCAGGCAGCGCGGTGGCGGCAGTTATCAAACGCGAGCGCCCTATAGGCAGCTTCTTTTTCGAACATTTTTCTTCAACTCGTCATAAGCCTTATTTCACGTATTCAAGTTTGTTAGTTTAGAAGCTACCAGACAGCGCGGCAAAGTTAATAGTTATAGCCGCTTTCAGCCCTAGCGGGCGCTAAGGGTTTCATTGCACACGGGCGCTACACGAGCTAGAGCCGCCCCTGAGTTTTCTAGATACGAATGGAAAAATGCTGTCCACGTACTCCTTCCGTTTACGGGGATAGCACCCCATCCACGTTAAGTCTCTAATTGATTCAGGCGTTACTTTACGGAAGTCCATCCTAAGTAAGAATAGGACTAATATATAGCTACTTCCGCTATGTAGCAGTAGTCGTGTAAACTTTATTACACGACTACTGCTACATAGCAGAAGTAGCTATATATTAGTCCTTTTCTTACTTAAGATGGTTAAGTTGCTGTATATTTGTATGGGCGTCTATTGATCGAAAAGAAGAATTAGAATTCAAAACGTTTTTTTATTACTGTATTATCATTACGTTATTTATTATTTCTGAAACTATACATACAGTTTCCGGCGATAAATATTGCACCATTAGAAAGAGACAGTCGGCTCATTTCGGCTTCGCAGAGCGTTATCTTTGTCGCATGAAATACAAACAGTCCGGTATCTATTAAGAGCTGTAAAAATGTCCGCAAAATGTTTTACGTATTTAATTATTTAGGAAAATTACAACTGTACATGATATTTACTAAATACGTAAACATAATATGAACATGTTTTTTTAACCACAACCTAAAGCCCCCCTTATAGAAAAATTGATGTATTTTATGTACAGAGAATAAAAATAATTATCAAAAGAAGCAAATGATACTTGTTTTAACAGCTCCTAATAGATACAGATTGTATTTCGTGCGACAGAGATAACGCTCTACGAAGCCGAAATTAGCCAATTGTCTCTTTCCAAAGGTCGATGTGCAATATTTATCGCCGGGTACTGTAGCTCATTTGATGTCAAGTTTAAGCTATACTTTTGCACCTTTAAAGCTTTTACACCTATTTCCAATCAATCTTAAGTTTTATAACTATCTAGTGTTCACATATTCATTCAGCCGTGTTACTTTAAATTGTGATTATACCGTTAATTAGTTTATGTCAAGATAAGAATGCTAGAAAGAGCCTAATTTAGTATAAACTAGAATTAAATCGACTCCCTTAAAATGGCACCACCATTCATCTCTAGTCACCTGAACGATAAAAGGTCACATCGCTACCTTAAAAGTCGTTCACATGTAACACAACGCCCATTAGCAGATAGACAACTACACACAACAGATATATAACAAGCATTAGTTTTCTTAGACCAGGGGTGAGCAACCTTTTTATCGACAGACCTATTTATATTTGTTTTTTTTTTTAGCTTGGCACATAAAGTAACGCATAGTAATAATTTACAAAAAAAAAATTATAAAAATTAGAATTAATTTAAAAAAATAAAGGAGACATTTCACGTATAAATTTTAATGCTAAACGTAGAAACAAACAAGAACAGAAAAACGAAATTACTAGAAATTTGTAATGAAAAATATAGCACTCTTTTTATATGATACAAGCTGATTGATAGAAATTGTATTTGATTGGATAGCTACACGTATGCAACTTTCAATGACATTATACAGACGATTAGAAATATGTATAACAGCTTTAAAGCTTTTTACTGACATTATTCGATTTAAATCTCTAACACTTATACCCAATGATCCTGTACATAGTCTAAAAATCGTGCCCCACATTAAAATTACGAGTGTAACCAACATTTATATGTCCATGTTCGTTGATTACATAAGTCTATAGTCACTTACGTGTAGATCTCTACCAGGCCAGTCTTCTATGAGTTGGCGGGCGATGTCTTTGCACTGCCCAGTGTTGGGCGGCATGTCCGCCTCGCACTCCCAACCTCTTGATGCACTGTGGGCGTACAAGGGCCCGGGCGTTGCGTGCGTCACTCGCATTGTAGTAACAAGACCTGATACAATAGATAACTCATTCTTAAGCATGCATTATTTAAAAGAATTGTTTCGTCGAATCATCTTTCTTAACTGGGTACGTGTTGAAAAATCAATTGGTGATTAAAAAATAATTATTGTTTTAACGATGGTATACGAAGTTGTACGAAGTTGTACGAAGGTTTACGAAGTTGCACGAAAGTTTACGAGGTTGTACGAAAGTTTACGAAGTTGCACAAAAGTTTACGACGTTGTACGAAAGTTTACGGGGTCGTATGAGATTTCCAAACGCAATCTTATCTAAGAACAGCCTACAATCAACTCGAACAGATTATTTGTGATTTCTTATATATCTTTAATATAGTAGAACAATTCATTTGCAACCTCTGTTAACACTCAAATCCTTCTCACTATTGTAGCATTTTACGTCAAGTTTTTGTTGAAAGAACTTCTTACATGTATTTCAAGATACCTGATGTATCGTTGTGGAGTTTCTTCCTGAGTTAAAAATAAATACATTAAATAAATAAATAATAAGTTGACGATCGTTAAGTTCCAAAATTGAATAAACGATTTTTGTCTCTATGTTTATCTGACGACATTAATGGGACTATATTGTTAATCTGTACAGTTGTTCAATAAGAGATACTCATTTTATAAAGCCAAAGAAAGGTATAACTAATAATTTTATTTAAACCTAGTGTTAACCTTACGTGCATCGCTATTTTTATATACTGTAGCTATGAGTAATTTATATCTTATTTATATTTTTCATTCAGTATCTTCTTTTTTTCAGCAGATAGACACCCACTGCAATATATAGGCTTCCACCAACGATCGCCATGATGATTGGTCTTGCTCTCCCCACATCCAATGATTTCTCGCGACTCTAACTGTCTTCGGTCCACATATTACGTTTCTTATGCTGTCTTATTAGTATCCATCTCACGTTCATGTAACTTATTTTTACATTCTCTATGCTTTATATTCTTCTACTTCTCTATCTCTTTTCTTTACTTTTTATTTCGATGTAAATTCTTATTTTTACTTTCTTTGTCTTACACTTCGAGTGACCAGGTTCTATTAACGCTGTATGCTTTACGACCCACCGATGAAAGCTTACAAATTCATTCGGGCCAAATCAAAATCTTTTCATTTTTTTATTGTAATTAATATTCTTAAGTACATAAAATGTTTTTATTCAATTTGAAAATCACGCCGTCCAATTGCGACATGGCAAAGCGGCTCACTTATATGTGTATTATGTTTCATTGTTACTATATGTGGCTCGTGGGAAACGTATCCGCGGGTCCCACAGGTGGACCCTATAGCTTAAATGATTCAGTGAGAACTGGCTCACCGATGAACCGCGTTGCCTTTATGAAAATATATGATTTTTAAATAGCGTTTAACGTATTAAGCGTTAAATTTAGCATTTAGCAGTTACAGCAATTCAACATTTAGACACAAAGAACAATAGATTACTTTTTGTAAATTATTTATATCAAAGGAACCTACCGCTGCTTTTTCCAGCTCTCAAAGCAAGAGCTGCTAGGGAATCGAGCCTGGCATTTTGCTTGAGAGATGCAGGACAGTCATTCGTTTTCACAGTAGCGTCCACACCCAACGTGCCCAGGTTTGTTTTTATACCAGTGAACAATGCCGTAGCGGTGCAGCCGGAATCTGGTACCATTTTGTCTGCAGAATATGTCTGGAATAAATATTGACCATCAATTCTTTTTTCTTTCGTATGCTGTTTTATTTTTGACAACAGCTTTTTGTTTTCTTCTACGTTTACAAAATTATTTTGTTAATGGTTATATAATTATGTTATCCTAGTTAAATGGAACTTGGTAACACATCACCGCCCCCAATGAATAAAATGATAAGTCTGAAATTGCAACTTTTTAAGGGAGATGAAAATTTAATATTAGTTATATATCAAAAATTTTGGCTACATAAAGCAATGAAAATATTAATAATAATTTTAATTTTTTTAATTGTATTAATTCTTAACGTGCCGAGAAGAGTATAGTTTTTACTTATATCGTAAATAAACATTTTACTCTTGTTTGTACTTTATCTTATTCAGAGAAAATGATGGAAAAAATTGACAGGGTGTATTGGAACACCTAGATTGCAAATATTATATTTAAAAACACGATGAAGATATAGGTGACTGTAATTTTATTCGGTGGGGACGGCGACATATATATTTATCTTTAGGTAATAATATAGTATATATTAGTCCATTAGAATACTTTATTTTCTGTTGATGAAGGTGCTGTTAGCCCGAAGGCTTTTAAGAAGGCTCAGTTCACGGAGTGGAAAGGTCCGTGAGCTTAAAACATCAGAATAACAGATCTCATGACAGACCGTGATGGTCACCTGTGGAAAGGCTACATAGCGCGCAGAACAGATGACCGCTGGAGCCTTAAGATTCTGGAGAACGTCCATAAATAAGACCGATTGAAATCAGTCTTATTGGAAATCTGTGGTAGATCTTTATCCAGCAAAGGATGATATTCACCTTTAAAAGTCCTATATGTGGAAACTTCTCGAACGATAGCTGATGAGATTCGCCGCCCTGGTATATTCTCGCCGCTGTCACTGTGTTTGGTCCCATGCCGTCTCCCACAAACAAAATGACGTTTTTTGCTGTACCAACATTCTGTTTAATTCGAAGAGCCTCGTGCAACTCATCTTTAGCTAGCTGCTCCCAGTATTTCTGATCTAATGACAAAAGAAGTCGTTTGATACGCTCCGTACACAGTAAAACCAAGCGTGCACGCTCTTGGCGAGGGTAGTCAGAAAAAGAAGAAGAGTGTGTAACCATCCGTATTCTTAACAACTGAACGTTACACTAAGCTGGAACTCATCATCTATAGAGATCTCTTCAAGCCCTTCAGTCCTGATTCATCGCGAATCGTCTGGAAGGAAATTTTATTAATATGTCGACCACGGTTCCGCAAGTACACCATCGATGAAGCTGCAAAAGCCGCAAGGCTACCAACTTACATCATGCAAAACAATTAAAAAGGTCAAAATATGGTTAATTTTTCGGGATTCCAACGATTTAAAAAAATTCATGAATTCAAATTATTGTTGATTGTCAAAACGTGTATGTAAATGTATTGTATATCCAGCATTACCTTTTTTCTATTTTTTATTACTTTATTACTTTTTTTTTCCAGGAAGTGTGACTTCCCAATATAAATATAGAAGCAAAACATTCTGTAGACCTGAGACTTGACTTCATCAAGTTAACAAGACTTCCACTGGCACTATATGCGAAAAGTAGGGACGGGTGGCCAACCTGCGTCGCTAGAGCCATATGCAGCTCTTTGCAGTATTATTTGTGGCTTTCGATAAATTCAACAGAATTCTTATTTAATTTTTGTGTTTACATATTTAAAATTGTTATCTTTTTTATGTTTTTCTAAAGTCTTAAATTGCCTATAACAAATAATAAATATCTATTGCAACTTTGCAACAAATATACATATTTTGTACCTAGTTATAAAATCAGCAGACGACTTATTGCAGAATAATGTGCAGGCGAAGCAAAAATTATATCTTTGTTAGACTTCTCTTAGTGCATGGTTGCACAGACTTATTAAGACTAGGGGCCACTGGGGCAAATCATGAACTGATGGCGGGCCGGCCGCCAGAAGTATAGGTAATTAATTTATTTTTGGTTTTATTCTGGAATAGAATTCAATATTTTTCGAATGTACGAGAGTATTATTTTTGCTGTCGGCGGGCCACCAGTATTCGACCGGCGGGCCGCGGTCTGTGCATCCATGCCTTAGTGGAATAAGCTGTCTGCAAGACCATGTAAACATCCGTCGTCCCTTCCAAGAAACACAACAACGTGAAGAACATCTGATGGTCACAGCGTCAGTTCTGGGTTAGGCTCCGGGGGAATTCCTGCTCACCAGAGCACTAGCCGAGACTCACAGAGTCTCTAAATCGACTCTTAGATAAGTTAAACAATGGAATAAGAAATATATTCTTGCATAACTTTTTTAAAAGAAATCTCATGTTTATGAAACGACTACCTTTATTATATTTAGCAAAATCTTTAATTAATATTTTAAATAAAAAAAATTATACTTTTTTTGGATACGTTTTAAATACGCATTTAGTTATGGCTCAAAAAATATTTTAAATTAAAAAAAAATGACTCGGATATTAAAGAAGCTTGGCAACCCCTGGTGTACGGTGTTTATATAGGATCAAAGATAATGTTCTGGAAGCTTCCATTGCTAGATTTAAACAAAATAGTTAAAGAACGCCATAGTTTTACTACACAGTAAATGACTTGTTTGCCTCGGCTATTTCAAATCTCTCTTATTCTGTCTAATTTTAAATTGTTTAAATAATAATTAGCTGGGTTTCTCTCGCTTTCTTTTTAATTCTTGATTCATCATGCGAACATATGAAAGACTCCATTTGACGTAAATAAATGATGTAATCTATCGTAGGTTCAAATTCATGAATTCTTTATTGAATTCATGAATTTGAATTTGAAAAAAAGAACATTTGACACTGTTTGAAAAAAGAATATTTGGCGCTAGGTCTATTTACAGCAATAAAAAACAAGAGGGACCTCTTTGTTTTGGACATAATAATAATTATTTCATAGGATTGGAAACCAACAAGCTGTTAAGTCGCAAGTGCCTCGAGAGACGACCTTGTATTGGGCTTATTCTATAAGGGGATACACACAGTATGTAATCGCCACACTAGGCAGGCGGGATGGCGATCGCAGTGTTATATTATGGGATGCAGAGGACGCTGCTGTGACGTGTGACGTGGTATTTCTATATAATTAATGCGCAAATTATGAATTATAGGATTGTACCACGACTTACGAATGCGAATTCTCAGATTTTACTGCACGATAATTATTTTGAAATATATTAAATATAGTTTTAAAAAAATTACGTAAAGGGTTTTTATAAAGTTTGTTGTTCTTTTACAGTATTAAATATGTCGTTAAAGTGACCATACAAAACAGTCCGAGTCCACTGTGGGCTCTTCTGGAATCAAGGTGAGTTTATAATCCCTCAAAGCTTTAATTTGAAGTATTGAAATTATAGGAGGCGCAATGAGGAGGGTTATTCTACCATTCTTTTCATTTCATCATGATGTAGTCGTAGGAGTCACTGAATAATCTCAAGTGTAATATGATATGTATCCTCATCATTATGTCAGCCGATCTGCCCTCTGCAAGGGGCCTCTAAAAATCGCCATGACCACTAGCTTTGGACTGCCCGTATCCAGTGACCTTGATTATGTCGTCTCGATTCACCTAGTGAGAGGCCAATTCTTCGAGTTATGTCAGTGATTTTATAGTTACGAAATATAATAAATAAATTACAGTTATTAGAAAGAGATTTATTGCAATTTACAAATTGCTCTTAATAGTCCGTAACAGGGATTCTCAACCGTTTCGATTGCGGCACGCTTTTAACGTCATCAAAATATGACAACACGATACCGCGGTACCGTAAGCTTATTTCCAAAGAAACCGTGGATTTTAAATGCTTATTAATAATAAAGATAACGATTTTACCACGAATAATCAAGCTTCATAAATAATTTTAGACGTAGTATAACAGGAAAGTAAATAATGTCTAACTTTGTTAAAAAAATATATTTGTTTCAAAAGTATCAAAATCGGTCATCATACGAGTGCTAACCCATTAATGTTTTGTACTTTTCCTTATTTTTTGCGACTGATAATTTTTTATTTATGTGAGAAAATTTCTTAATTATCATCTCAACCTTTTATATATAAATGGATACAAAAAATATTTACGTAATTATTTAAAATTACGAAAATATTTCATCAATCTCTAATGATACGTACCAACACCGTGGTATTAATTTTAAAACATTATTTTATGATAAAAAAAATAATCAGCCTTATTGTTTTGTGTAACTTAAATACATATACATATAATAAGTTAACAACATAAAAATAAGGAAAAAGACTAGAATTAATGTTAAAAGGCATGCTTTAATATAGTATATAATAAATCCAAGGCACCATAACATATGAGGCTGGCACCCAAAACATATTTATTATAAAATTAAAAAAAAAACTTATGAATTTAACTTAAATAATGTTGTACAAAGTAACATATTTTTTTGTTATATATAAAATACTAATTATATATGCATGTTATTTAATACACGAATTTAATTTTAATTAAAATGAAATATTAAGTATGAATCTAAATCTAATTAAACATCTTCAATACATTTCTGTTTACATTTATTGTCTATGTTGTAACATTATTTTACCGCGTACAATTAGGAGATAAAAAATATAAGGTTATGTTTTTAACGAAAACTAGTTATACTACAAAATGTCGTACACAAAGTTTCTTGACTTCATTAATAATTGTCATTAAAAGTGTGTATCTTACCTGTTCTTAACGAAGATGTTAAACAAATTATTGAGGCGAAAGCGACCGTATTCAACCAATGCATCATGCTAACTGAATGTAAGAATTGCTCTGTGTCAATAACGGCTAGTCATTTACACACACAAGCAAGCATCAATGAAATTTTAAATTATCGTTGATTATAAAATAAATGTGCCGAATTTAATATCGTATAATTATTTTTTTACAGATTACTACTAGGCACTATATTAATGGAATTAATATTACCTATATAAATACGTTAAAAATGTTTTCCTTTCTTTAATTCATACAGCAGATCTAAGGCACAATTAATAATGTATACTAGGTACGCCTAAAAAAAGAGATATTTTTAATTAGTTAAAATACATGAAATTAAGGAGCTAGGGATGATTATATTGTTATTAATAATTAGTTTTTATAAATCAAACATTATAGATGAATTTAGATGAACATTAATCCGTGATGTATAATTTTACAGTAATCACTGTATAACTTGATTTTTATTTTACATTTTATCAGTGTTCACTTAACGGAAGTACTATTAAATAGTAAGTAATTTTTCAAGTTTTAATTAATTAGTAACAGTTTGTATTTTGAATAATAATAAAAAAGGTACGTATATATAATATACACCTAGATAAAAATTTACAAAAAACAAAATTAAAAGGGAGAAGTACGAAGATTTAGAAGAAGACGAAGGATTTATAATAAAATTTACACACGTTACAACTTTATTTATTTTTAAATACTTGACGCATTTAACAAAGCATTGTACAACAATCGGAAACTTCAAAATCTCTATAAAATTAATTATAAATTCACATTGTAAATAATTATTACACACTTAAAGCGTTTATAATTGATCGATAGTAGTGCAAACATTTAATATAGGGGCCTATTCACGTCGATATTGGCAGGAGCGAATTAAATTTCTGATAATAAAGAATGAATCATTTCGAGTTTTTTTTTAACTTGTATTTAAAATATGTACATATTAAAATTCAGGTCTTTGTTATTCAAAGGAAGTTTTTGTAGCAATAAACTGTATATTTAATAATTAAACGTTAAGAAGAACCAAATATGTATAATTCTTATAATAAATGCATGGAACATATATTCAAAGGTGAATAGACCCTTATTAATAATACAAATATCTAAATAAACATTTCTAACATTTATCTATACGTATATACGAGTAAATAGTAGTAATATATTCATACAAACATCAATTTAAGACAATAGGATTGAAATATATGATTTATTTAGGTATTTAAGGGATTCAGTAAATATTATATAGGCAGGACGAAGAACGATCCAAACTTTTGAATAAGTACGACGACATTCTTTGAAGCTTGTTATCGTTTAAAATTTTAATTTTAATGATAAGCAAGGAAAATTTAATGAAAATAACAATTTTATTTAAAATTTTGTTATCAAAGAATTAAAATAAATAGTGTTCAAAGAAGAAAATTTTATTTTAACGCCATCTATTTTATAGGTTCTGCTTCAAAGAATACAATCTGTACTAATCTCATGAATAAATTGTTGGATAGTCTATGAACTAATTAAAGCAAAGGACGTCTTATTGTCGTTATTTTTTATCTGTTACCTACACTCGCTTATGACATATATTTTTAAAGAATTAAGCTACCATAGATACCCCACGTCTATTTTAAAATACGTACATAATCTATTGAATACATTTCTAATAAATAGACATATTGTAATTTTCTACAATCTATATAATAAAAATGCTATTTTTTGAAATAAAAACATATTCATTTCCTCCTGTTGAAGCAAATTTTTTTATAACAAATTAAAAAATAAAATTTGTTTATTTTTTATTTAATTCAAAATCTCAGTGCATCAATAAATATATTTTATTGTATATATAATTTCTCAATATTTACTAAAAATTCAATGCACAAAAGTTTTTATCGGCGATAATGACAACATTATATTCAATAAATTCGCAATACACATTCGAAAAACAAATGATTTATAAAAATGTAATATGTTTTATAAATATAAAAACAGCAATTATTCGATTCAAATGACTCTCTCGCAGTATATTTATGTATATTATATATTTGGACAACGTTATTGTATAGAGAAAAGTGTATATAAATACCAATATAATAAAAACCACAAAATGTTAAAACTTATTACATCATAAATGGAATAAAATAAAATATTCCGCTTCGAGTTTCTGCGAAATAGTAAAGTTCAAAAAATATAGTTCATTGTTTAATTTTAAAACCGTCGATATAAACTAGTGAATTTAATAGAAGAAATGAAATGTCAATATCGAAAATGCGAATAAATAAAATTTTAACAAGATATGTGATATTATTAACCGAATGATATTTTATAAGATATGAAGTAATTCGAAAATTGTTTTCAGCGCCATCTTGCCTAATGTTATGAAATTTGAAGAATTTCATTATTTTGACAGTTTAAAGCCAAACGATAAGGAACCCTAACCTATTATATTGGAAGACAAATGCTTCATTAACCTTAAAATAATATTAATATTACTATCAAGCTTAGAAGCATGTGCGCCATTTTATTTTTAGTCATGAAATTTCACATTTTGTAATAACGCTTCGCGTGATTAAAGCAACTTAATTTCACAACCTTGTATATCATAAAAAATGTCAATATAATTTCATATTACTGTTAAATTTTAAAATTATTAATGAAAACTAACAATAAGTAATGTAAGAAATTAGTGATCATTTAATATTTTTGTTAATTACATAGAAAATTTAAACTGACTGAATATATATGTAGTAAATATAATCGTTTATTTATAATATATAATACATACTTTTGTTTACCAATATTAATATTGTCCCAAAATTTAATAATGTCAAATTATAGAAAATGCTGAAATTTCGTTATTTAAATGTCATTAAAGATGTTACATATGAATAAATAACAGCACCATCTATCTTTTACTAGATTGTGCGCTTTTATGCATTAATGGTTATATTTCTTTGCAAAAAACATTAAGGAACAATCAACATTATTTGGCAAATACGTAATAAATTATAATTTAACAAAGTCAAAAGAGGTATATGCACGTTTAATAATAATATTTATTTCCATATTTTGTCTTTACACATGTGTACAGACAAAATATGTTTATATTTCTGGAAGAAATAACCTCAATATCGTTTCACAAGCATTGACAGTAAAAAACGAACTATTGAAAATCATATTAATTTAAAAAATTTTAAATGATTTTTACAAATTATATATATTTTAGACATTATTTATTGAAAAGCTTATGCTATTTTTTTTGTATTCTTGTTTTAAAACTAAAATTGAATATGTCTGAATTATTTGCAATAATAGAGTTTTCATTAAAAAAATTATCAGTAAGAAAATATTAACAACTTCAAAAACTACGATAAATATGTGAAGCTATAAACAAATATATATAGAGCCATAAACGAAGATGCCCAATGAGGAATGACTATACAAGCTAATTGCTTTCGTGTGCACTACGCTCATCGTCATATATAAACCAATCACATTATACACACATTCAAAAAACTTCTCCATCAAAATACTTGTTTCCGAACGTAATATACACGACATACACCCGACTGAATTTGTTCGACGGACAGCTAGTCGAATAGATTTTAAACCCTTTTTTTGATAATGTATCTGTAGAGATATCAGAATTAAAAAAAAAATAGTGGCATCAATTTTGACCGCAAAGTAATCATTTGTATGTGAATGTTTAGATAATTTCTTAATTTTCGAACGCTTGTTCAGTTTTTTCTGTTGGCATCATTAGGTCTTAAAAGTCAAGTGGTATGAATATTAATATAATATTTTAAAAAAATCTGCCAAGTAAAGGGATAACTAAATATATTTATGAAGGTTAATTTAAAGATTGAACTCTTATTGTAATAATTATCCTTTATTTCGTATATTATATATACTTTTCATATACTATATTTGCAATCATGTAATTTTACTAGTGAATGTGTGAGTCTTGACTGGCCGAGCGTTCATAGAGTCTGACAGAGTTTTTTTTATTAATTTTGACTGTAATAAGCGAGACAAACAGTATAATTAAGACAAATAAACTACAGAAAATTACTTCAAAAGTGGTTTTAAATGGCAGGAATTTGTCCCTGTCCTCTAATCAGAATGCCTATTTGCTACTGACTCAGGAGGTTGCCCCAAATCAAACCAAACGATATAGCCTTTGTACCAATTTGGTTTGGTTTGGTATAATGTTATTAATACAGGACAGATTGCATTTTCTTTGTTTCGCGCTTCGTGACATCGCTCCGGAGAATGGTTTTAAGGGTGAGGAACCTAAACTTCCAGTTCAACTTATTTCCAGTTATATATTCCAGTTAAACTTCACTAACTTCAGCCTCTTTGAGGCGAACGAAGGATCGACGTGATATCTAACTATCATCATAGTACCACGAGGATTTCAGTGATTGCTTGAATAACGCATACGAAAGCTTTTCGTATATCGCTAGGAAGGGTTATATAGATTAGTACCGCGCGTGGGATTGGGGGGATAATTATAAACATCCTATTGTAATAACTTCAATGATTAACTCATATGGTTTTAATTGGTAGTAATTCCACATAACTCTGTCCTCCCCCCAAAAGCATTATAAAGATTTCCACCGCGAAATAAACAAAAGATTTCGTTTTTTATTATCATAGAAGTTCTAGCTAGATATAACAGTCCAGCCAAGGTGATTTTAGCTGTCTACCAGTGACAATGATGTGAGAATCTATTTACTTACATCTTTTATATTATCATTTTTAGGTTAAATTGATGTTAAACAGGTTAACATAAATGCGCAATTCCTTAGTAGAATAGGATCAGTCAAAAACCATCGCCTCGTTGGTGAAGAGTGAAGATATCGGACCTTCCTGAAGTTTTGCAGGGGGATCATAGGAGACTATATAAAGAGAAACATGAAGGTAGGATAAACGGAGAAAATAAATCTATTATAAAACTGTGATTTAATACTAAGTACGAGTATATGAATAATATAAAGATTAGGAATAAATAAATAACGTAAAATTTATAATAAATGCGTTATATAAAATTCGGTGAGGCGAGACGAAAGTGAGGTTAGGTATAAACGGTACAATGAATAAAAAGGAATGAAAGAATATGTGAGAAATAAAAGAAGAAAGAATCATTGATATTAAGATGGAAGAAATATGAGAATGTAAATAGTAGAATTCGGTAAAAAAATCATTATTGTTGTAATATCCCTGTGTACCCATGACAGGGGCAAGTACGAGAAGACAGTTTCGAGGTGGACGCGGTCGTGGCCCAGCGCACGGGGGGTTCTCTGAGTACCTCCACAGGTTCCAGCCGAGCGTGGGCCAGACCGTGGTCCTCCTTGTGGCCCACTGTCCGGCGTTCGGAAGACTGCGCGCAGATTCCGAATGCCGGATAGGCAAAAGGATACAAGAAGATAAAATTGCGGCCATAATGCAAAATGAAGAGGAGAAAGGATGCTTTCTTAACTACTGCCAAGAGGTAATTAAAAATGCTATAAATAAAAATAAAACGATATAGATGATTCAGATATTGCAATTAATTATATTGTAAAAAAAGCACTAAAATAGTAAAAGAATTAATTAATTTGTAAAATAAAAATGGGTAATAAATAAAATGGTGCGAAATTGTAATAAATAATAAATAAAATAAAATTGTAAACTAGAACTAGCATGTAGTAGCTGAGGATGGATGAAAGGATAACAGAATGAAAGTGAAAGACTGGAAAAACTGTAGAACTGATAATAAGAAATATGAAAGAAGAGAATGAAAATTAATAGAAGTGTGTATAATATATTAACAAAAAATTAAAAGTCCCTGTCCCACACAAGATAAGGGAACAAGAGGCCCCCAATAACGGGGACCAAAAAAAATAGTACGAGAAGCCCCCAAAACGGAGGCCATAAAAGAAACTAAGAGCAATATCGGAACCGGAAGACTGCGCCATGACAGTGTCATTTTAATAACTAACCTTCATTTAAACAGATATTCATCATTATGCTACAATAAATCAATATATATGAAATATGAAAATATCTTGAGTACGTCTATCGACGAAATGTCCATCGGTGCAATGTCAGGGTGTCGATATATAGAGAAGGGAATCTTCGTGAATGGCTAAAAATGTACGCGTGAAAACTACTTATGTCGTAGCATGTATACATACTTATAACACATTGGTACTGTTCAATGGTGTCGTCATTGAACCTGTCAGTTTAGAGGACGCCATCTTCGTTAATCGATATCAAGTAGCTACGGATGACGACGATGAAATAGAAGTTTTCGGCTGAAAAACAATCAAATAATCTTGTTATTTAACATTCCGTGATCTCTACAGAACTAATTTCTATACAACTATATCTGGTAGCGTATATGTATAAATTTGTTTAACTTTTTAAAAGCACATGTTATTGTGGATTTTCCTTCTACTTCTACATAACTATAACATCACGAGAAGTAGAGTAGAGTCAAAAATAAAATAGATTAAAATAATTAATAAATAATAAGTTGAATTTCCTCCTTTCTTTTTGATCTCCTTTTTTTGTGATCGTTTTCACAATCATTCTTATTATATGGTAGTGTATTGTAGAACCATAGATTGTTGTGCAACAAAAAGTTACTAATTAATTGAATCCTAGAGGAAAGTATGGTAGACGAAAGATATAGTTGTTGGGTCGCGGGAAGAGGCTTACGCCTTATAGTGGGTGACGATGGACTGAAAAGAAGAAAAAGAGAAAAATATAACAAGCTTAAACATATATAACAGTAACTCACCAAGGAAAAGTATCTGGGCAATAACATGACCGGCGTCCATGTGAAACAAGGTCTTCAGGAACGCAATGATAAACAGCATCAGGAAAATTATCCAGAAGATACAATACTTCTTCATGATCCCGCATTTTTCCTGTAAACCATTACAAATAATTCTATTTTATAACCAAAACTAAATCTCTTTAAATACAAAGTGTGAATATACTTTTTTGTGTATATTGTGCAAAGATATCTGCATTATTTAATAATATAAATTTATTTTTCGTATATAATCTTTCAGATTAATTCCAGGAAATAAACTATTGTAAATGAAAATATTGTTTCTAATTAGTTATAATTAAATTACTAAAATATTATACAAGAACATGAGCAGCGATAGCCCAGCGGAAGAGGATTAGGACAAGCGATAGTATGTCTCGGATTCGATTCCTGATATACAGTTTCATATATAATTCGCACTTATATCTGATTGCAACATGTTTTCAGAGGACGGGCATCAGCATCCTATGCGTAACATACTATTACACTGCGACCGCCAATCCGCCTGCCAAGCGTGGCGATTAAGGTATATCCCTCATAAATATCTTTGAAGGAAGCCTTTGCCTTGCAGTGGGCATCTATGATCTGAAAGAATCATAACTAAAGAATCTTTAAAATATTATATACACATACATTCACCCCTAAACCTTTACATTTATAACAAATCACCACTATTATTATTAGTGTTAAATTTATAACCCGCCTTTGCATAGCTAAAAAATACAGATAAAAATAACATAAAATACACAGACATTCAAAGTTTACGATTCAAATAATAATAATAAATAAAGAAGTAAAGTCGGAAAAATGTCGGATGCAATTCAAACGTCGGTATTGGAAATCTAGGGGGGCGGCTTACGACTGAAACAATGATTTAAAATTTTGTACAATATCCTGCATTTTGTATTTGATTTTCGATCATTCGGTGCTACAGCATATCCAGTTTAATGTAAATAGTTAGAAAATATATTGTCAAACATAGTGAAAAATTATCCTTCTTCTATTCAGCTGATAGACGTCTACAGAAGAGCTCAGGCCTTTGTCAAAGATCAACACGATGACCGGCTTTGCGCTGCCCGCAACCAGTGACTTCCACTATCCTATGTCATTGGTCCACCTAGTGGTATGCATACCCACGTCGCGTCAAAAACAATTAATTTCCTACAAAAATATTACTTCGTTTCAATTGTTTACCACTGTTGAAGAAGACAAAAGAAGATGTACCTTATAAACAGCATAGACGAAGATGAGATCGAGCAGGAACTTGACGAAGAGCAGAACGACTAGAAGTACGACTATCGTATACACGACCGACGACATCGCCGCGTCGCTGTCGTCGCGTCGCAGCTGCGATTCCGAGACATTCTTGATGTCAACAGCAAAGGTGATCAGGATCACCGCCAGGACGAACGTTAGGATCTAGGAGAAAAAAAATTGTTTTGTAATACTGTGAATAAATTTCCTTGTAATAACACCGCAAATGAATATTCACTTTATTGGTAGTCTCTTGGATACGGATCTTGGATCCATAATATACAATGTGTAGAGAGTGAAGAGTAGAAAAAGTAAAAATAGTGAAGAATAAAGAGTATAGTATTTTAAGAGCGAAGAGTACAACGAATAAAAAATAGAAGGAGTGAAGAGTAAAGAGAATGAAAAGTCTCGAAGACGTGAAAAGTAGAGAAATTGGAGAGTAGATAAAATTGGGAGTGAGAGGGATGTAAGTAGAGAGAGTTGAAAGCGGGGAAGAAAATGTAGAGTAATTAGATAGAGAGATTTTTCCCTGTGTTTATATATAGTTTCAAACATTAATATATCTCTCATTCTTCATTTTGAATAACCTATAGTCTTTACCTGTGCATGTTGTGAGAAGAATGTCCAGAAACCAATGAATGCAAAGAGCCGAATTGAAAAATTTGGCTCTACGAATGGTTTTTGATTTTTTAAATTTATTTTGTATTTATTCGGAGATTATTATAAATAGGTAATTAATTCCGTGGCCGAAATATAACTTAAAAAACCTTACAATGTTGCAGGATGTTTGTACTTTTTTTTGTTTGATTATAATTTTCAATTTAATGCCTTAAAGACTATTTCTAAGTTCGTACCGAACTTTAACATCGCTTTTTCATCACCTGAGATCGTAACACACAGCACATTCATTTATTGTAAACATTAATATAAATGAAGAATAGTTTTCTCTTATATTTACCGCATATATTTTGGTAGTCTATCAAATAAAACACAGTTGCTTAAAAGTAATGGAATAAATACACTGATACAAGGTAAGGACATATTACTGTAGAAAGCTGCATCAAATCTTATTCAAAAGCTTTTTCATAGTTTTATTCTGTTATGTTCGTGAAACCTGCAGTTCCGCAAACTCAGTTCCGATGCTGTAAAAGCCTCCGGACTAGCAGCATTTACATTGACTGATACTGAAAATGTGCAAATTCACATTCAAGTTCTGTGATATGATAAAAAGATTTAATTGTACCAGTTAATAATTGCGCTCAAATTTATAGTTTTTATCTAAAATTGGCAAGTTGTTAAATAAAAAAAAATTATTACTTGAAAGGTATAGAAAAGTGTATTTTATTTACTTACGGAATTTATAATTCCCATAGTGATACATCCCGTTCTTAGGTTGAAGACGAAACAAAACTTGTCCAATACCGGCAGCTCCATTCTTGCCTTTAAACAAAAAACAATTAATTATGTTAAATTAATTTAAAACTATAAAAGAAATTACACAAAATTACAAATACCTTTAAATATAAATAATAATACAAAAAGTATTATGATTTATTCAATGTTAAAAAGTTATAAAACTGAGTAATTTCATCAATTCAAATATATATATATATATATATATATTTGAAAGGCACTTTGATTTCACTGCCAATGCATTATACCATCGATCGATATACGATTTGTTAAGAAATAAATGCAATTGAAATGGACTCTCAGATTTATTACCAAGAACTCAGCAATAGCCTGCCAATTCCCGAGATTCATTCATACTACGTTATGTACTATTATAGTACATTTTAGTAGTAAATGCGAGAGTTTTGGCAAACTGCCAACGTTATACAGGATGATCGGTTATAGGTAGTAAAAGCTACAGTACCCGGCGATAAATATTGCACGACTGACAAAACGTCACAAGGTAGAGACAGAGATAATGCTCTACGAAACCGAAATTAGCCGATTGTCTCTTACCAAAGGTCGATGTGCAATATTTATCGCCGACTATATAAGGGTTGAATGTATAATTTATTTGCTGTCAATTAAATTATCGTACACTATATAAAACCAATGGTTTCAGAAATAATAAATAACAAAATTGTGATTTATACATTTTCTAAAATTAATTATCATTAACTGTTTGTACATGCAGATAGAATTAATTTGCCTATTGCATTCAATTATAGTTTCAAGAGTAATATATTTATACAGGTTAAACAAAACACGTAGCTTTAATATTTAGAACCAATCACACTGTATAGATATCATTAAATAAGATCCAAAGAACCTAACAAAAGGAGTCAATTTCATTAAAATATTCAAACATACGTACCATTCCGATGAAAACCTTTTAAAACACAACACAATCGATTCTTTCGGAGATCACACGGGTGTCGCACCTCCGTGGGACATCTTAATAGTTCCACAGCTTCATTGTAACGAGGACTTCACTTTGTAAGGGCAAGTTTGATTGAAGTAAGAGGGATGGTTAAGGCGAAGACCTGACTCTACAAGCGTACTATAAAAATCACTCAGATTTTCTCACCTTTTTTTATACACATATACACTACGGGAATATATGGCAACACTTAGAAATTATTGAATATGTCGAACAACAAGACAATTTTTAATATAATCCTAGATAGATCTAGTAATTGCTTTTCTGACGCTTTTAGAGCAAAAGTTGCAAATATAATGATTATATATGAAAGTTAGGGAAATTGCAATTATTAATAAAAGATCATTTGTTCCTCAACTATTAACCAACCCAAAAATTGTGTCCATAGCTACAGACAGACCTAATAATGATTTGGGCCGCGAAAAACCTAAACAAATGAATCAATTTGCATCAATTTACTTTAGATTTGCAGTTTTAGCTTGAAAATCTCATAAAAATATTACTACTGGAACTCAACACCACCTATAGTCATCTTATCTTGTCCTATCTGTTATGCCGATGTGCTGAATGGATTTTTTTGGATGTCATTTTTACAATTCACATTTGTTACAACTTCGGGGTATTTGTCATTTGTTATTTTAAGAGGCTTTACAGTCGTAGACGACTGAAATTCAATGTATTCACGGGCTTCTACTTCCATTGTTGATTTCAAACTTGTTTTAGATGATTGTGCTTCTTTCTTGGTTAATATATGCTGTACCCCACAACAAGCTACAGTTTCAGCATTTATTTGTACTATCCGATATAGTTATTTAATTATAAGCATTTTCGTAATCATCTTTATCTCAATAATTTCAATCATTCATGTCGGCTGATAGACGCCTACTACAGGCTATAAGCCTGCTTCAAAAATCGCCACAATGGTGACCTTTGATTATGTCGTCGGTCCCTCTAAGGGGAGGGGGGCTTACCTAGACGGCATCTACTAGTCGTGGTCGCCACTCGAGAACTTTGCGGCCCCAAGAGCCGTCCGCTGCACAAGTGATGTGCGCTTACTTACCTTGAGAAGAGCGACTTTTGTTTTTCCACGGTTCTTCTCATTTCTAATTCGATCTCGTAGATCTCATTCCTCTCTGGATGACCTTCCTATAAAGCCCGTTGTAAGCGACCGCGACTCGAATCAATTCGTATTTTATTATTGAACACAGACACACTTCATCTCTTAGATTCTCATTTTTATATCGAGGCATAGTCGAAGTCATAACTATACAATACATTTAACCAATTTCTAATTTTGTTATTTTATTAAAGTGCGATGAATTATACGGAAAAACGCTTTATGTCTTGTAAGAACTATGTTAACTAATATTTAATTTAGGGAATTAGGTAATTTATGTTTATAAAAACAGACATTTATGTAACATACAAAGTAAGTTAATAAGACAGTATCCGGAAGAGTTATTTCTCTTTCAAAAAATATATATACTCCCGACAAAAAAAGAGAGTAAAAACTATATTACGTTAAAATAAGTAATGAATCCAAATTAATTATTACAAGAATTAGATATTTTTAAGTACACTGAGTAAAGCCTAGATAGACGACTAGTATTAAAATAAATAGAGCAAAGGATAACAGGACTTCGCCTTAAGGCAGGAGGCTGCACCGGGGTTGCGCAGAGAGGCGGCGCGTCGATCGATAGCTCTCGTGATACGGCCTCATGCCGAATCTACTAAATACATTCCGACACGGTTTTTTTGCCGTCACCTGTGGCCATCGCTTTATTTAGACCAGGCCTTTATCATCCGGTAGATCATTGAAAGGGGGCTTCCCCCAAAGATGGCTATGACCATTCTTGCACGGTAACCACCGATTTCCAGTGACTTTATTGTTGGTCCATATAGCAGGGGGCCTGTGTACGACATACAAGGCCATATGCCACCAAATTAATTAACTAACAGATACTAATCATAGATTAAATGGTACTTTTAAATTTTATTATTCATATTATTATAAACTTAGCATAATTTGTTTTTAATTTGATTTAATAATACTTATATACGTCATACGAATAATATAAAAAGACCTCAATTTGACAGGAACTAGAATTATATAGAGCTGATAAATAAAATGATGATGGTAATTTAATTATAATTTTACAAAACTGGGTAACAGTAAAATAATACGTAACAATAGACTGACAGAACAAAAGAACATGCACAAACGAATACTATCAATTTAAAAAGTATAAAAAAGAAATAAAAACATAAAGAGGTTTTAAGTGACCCAGTCAGTTGCCAGCATTCCGGGCGCCCAGTGGAACAAAACACTGATAGTAATCATCACTTACTCAGACATTGCTCCCGATTCGAATCCAAAAGACGTAACCACGTGACCTTATGTGAAAACCTTTATATACCTCCGTTCAATTGACAGGACCTTCTCAAGAAAAAATCTACAGCAGAATCTTTTGATGAGTTGGCCTGGCACATTGTCCTAAATCTCAAGGCATTTAACGGTCTGTAGCGCTTGGGCAGCGATTTGAAATAAAATAATGTACCAACTAATATATAATTGAGTAAAACTTACAAATTTTATTTTCAATATGTTTATACATATATTATTTTTTTATTTTGTTTGTTTATACATATAATATTTTAGCTGTATTTACCCATAAGAGTAAATTGTGTAAGAAAAATTGTAAAAATTATAAAACGCTTTCGTGCCTCGCAGCTGGGAGAATAAAGATCCGTATCAAATAGCGGCTCCTCCTCTCCCAACTGACTGCGCTTAGTAAAAGCGAAAAAAAAAATATTGTAAAAAAAAACTATAGCGATACAAATTAGAATTAATAAAAGAAACACTGGTAGTAACTCGCTGAGGTTTAACTACTAGCGGTAATTTTTTACGGACTAGTCGGCTCAAGTGCCTCCTTTAGTAGTCATGCTTATTTTATATATTCCCTTCTATGGGGACCCCTCGTACCCCTGTCTATTGTGGGATAGGGACTCAGTTTTTATTTAATATTTTTTTGCTTTCTACTATCGTTCCTCCTATGATCTTTCATTCCTTTATTTTCTTTCTTTCTGCAATTCTTCTTTCTTTCCCTTTCGTATTCATATTTCCTTTTATTCGGTACCATTATTTCTTCTCCTCATACTTTAACTATTACAATTTCTTTGTTTTTATTCTATATCACATTTTTAATCTATTCCAGGAATATATTTTTTATATGTAATATTTTATTTACTTATTTAAACACTTTTATTTTCAACTTTTTAATTTTAGTTCAACTCTTGTTTTTTATCACGGCTTC
Organism: Battus philenor; assembly: GCF_028537555.1. NCBI lineage: Eukaryota > Metazoa > Arthropoda > Insecta > Lepidoptera > Papilionidae > Battus > Battus philenor. The sequence continues at coordinate 13,182,484 of NW_027181673.1, read as the reverse complement.
CGCAATCGTTCTGTAGAGTTTTAGGAACGTTGGTCTTGCTTCCTTCTCTTTGATTAGAGAGGCCATAGAGACATCGCTAACTTTGCTGCATAACCGACATTAGTAGTCACGTTGGCGCGGACCAGTCCATCAGGTCCCCTAAAAGCTTTTTCTTTTTAATAATATCCTTGACTTACTCCGTTAACTCTATCATAGATAACATTAAAAAATAAGTTTTACAAAAAAAACAGCATATTTGTAATTATCCACAGACGTTACAGTTTACGTAAAATAGGGGGAGCTAAATACAATAGGTTAGCTTAGTTTGCCAACATATTAAATACACTAATACCTCGCTTTGCGTCGCTTCGTTATGCGTTTTTTTCGAAGTTGCGTCGCTGTTTAATTAGTACTAATTTTCGCTGTGCGTCGTTAGATTAGCGTTGTTTTGGGTTCGAGTCTTTAATTTTTTTTAAATTTTCTTTTTTTTCTAAAAGATGGCAACACTTGTCATGCCATCAAAACTCGGGAATTCTCTAACTAGAAATCGACGCGATTTTAATAGTTTTATTTTCACTTTGTTTTGCTAATTTTAGGACTTCAGTTTCAATTACGTAGTGTGTTATAATGTTTCTGAATACAAAAAAAGTAAATATTATTCTAATTTATTTATCGGCAGAGGTATTTTATTTTTTAAATGTTTACTTTGTTCAATTTTCTTTTAAAAAATAGTATTTTCGTGACCCTGGAACCTATCTTCGATCTTTACATGGTTTGCTATAGAAAATCTTAATTCACTTTGCGGCGTTTCAATTTGCGTCGTGTTTTTTTTGAACGTAACCACGACGCAAAGTGAGGTATTGGTGTACAGCAGATCGAAGAAGTGTGCGGCTGTGGATACGGTGTTGAAGTAATCAAGGAATCACTTCAGCAGTGTGGTACTGTGAACTCTCTAACGTAACATTTTGTCTTTTTAATAAAATATTAGACCATACACGAAAGAGGTCACAACAAAAAAGTCTTTTTGTTGTCACTTTTACCATACTATTAACCAACAATTTTACCATATTATTAACATAGTAGTAGAGATATAGATTTCCAAGGTTTATTTTCACTTATTTATTAACAAGTTTTGGTTAATTAATGCCCGACCTCTGGAAACATGGTTGTGGCCAGTAACAATTGTATATAATGAATTAAAAAAGTGGTAATATATAAGATTGTATTCCGCGGAATCGAACACGCGACCTACGATCGCATGTCTCAGTCCACACCGCTAAGCTACCACTGCTTACACCACAGAATAATTTATAATCTTTTTATGAGTATTTCAGTAAAATAAATTACATATGTTTTTAATACTTTATTCAAAGCCATATTCTTTCTTAAGCAAATATTCACGTTGCACAATATAAATTTAAAAAAGCCATTTATCCATTATACATACTTATAAAATAATTTATCTGTTGTTCACATAGGTAGTGCGGTCTCGCAGTATGACATCTTCATTTTCCTGTACAAGCTATTCACGACCGTCAAATAGTATAGAGAGTAGGCTGGAAGGAAAGAAAAATACACTGATTATTATATTTCATGTAAAACATAAACTGTGGCAGTATATAATAAGAATAGGGTTTAGGTTGACTGGTAGAGAATGCCTAAAGGTATTAAGCTTTAACAAAAGTTGTAAAAAGAGTTAATAAATAAATAAATAACAAACATCGCTTGAAGAACAATGTAGAGGGCTAGCCTCGAGATTTCTACACGAGAAAGAAAGAACAGATTGTCCAGTGGATTGGCATGTTGAAGCCGCAATGAGTGATGTGCCGTATTTAGGTATCATCACACGGAGCGTAGAATGTTCACCCACATGTTGGACAGACGACTTTGTACAAGTCTACGGAAGGTGGTGGATGCAGGCAGTATATAAAACAGGTCCTGTTAGAAATCTTCAGGTGAGGTTTATGGATTCATACGCCTAGCAATTGAAGTCGTACAGAAAATGATGATGATAATAATTTAGAAAATTACTCCACATTAGGCATTGTCCGAGTCTATACTAAAAGATCACGGTGTATTATATACAGCAAATTGCAAGCTATACGTTCACTCCTTTAAAGCTTTTACAGCTATAACTAATTTCCCTGTATAATAATACACCAATACCTCGCTTTTCGTAGTTTCGTTTTGCGTTTTTTTCGAAGTTGCGTCGCTGCTTAATTAATACTAATTTTCACTGTGCGTCGATAGATTTTCGAGGTTGCGTTGTTTTGGGTTAGTGTTTGGTTTTTTTTTTTTGAAATTTTCTTTTTTTCTGAAAGGTGGCAACACTTTTGTTTCTAATTGCGCCATGCCATCAAAACTCGGGGATTCCCTTTCTAACTAAAAATCAACGCAATTTTAACACAGTATCTTTTTCACTTTGTTTTGCTTGCTATGCTATTTTTGTTTTTTTGGAACGTAACTACGACGCAAGTGAAATATTGGTGTACTACTATTGTAAAAGCATTTTTATTTAACACCAAAAATTTGTGTAAAATTGTAAAAAAAAGATGAAAATAAAAAATTTAAAACTGTTATAGGTAAGGCGCTGCTAGAGGTAAATAAGAGAGCCGGTGTAACAAATGTAACAAGGTATGGAAACGAATGGAAGAAAATGAGAAAGATAATAGAGGAATGAATGAAAGATCTTAAGAAATAACAAAAAAAACTGTGAAAAAATATTATAAATAATGTCCCTGCTTACACATGGCAGGGAAGATGAGAAGTCATTAAAAAAAGATTAAAAAATAATTTACTCATACCGGCACCAACAAGGAACATCAATACGATAAAAGCCACGTTTCCCGGATTATCGAGGAATGGCTTCAGCTCATTGCTATAAAGGCACGTCACTATCGCCACCAGGAACAAGCACAGTATGAACACGGAATTGAAGAGCAACGACAGCTGGAGGCAGCCAGGACGTCTCTGGAAAAGAAACAATTTTTTTAGGTCATTTAGGGCTGAAAGGTTCTCAAATGGACACCACAATGCAAATAGGCTTTCATCGACTTTATTAAGTGGATTGACAACGTAGTCAAGGATGCAGCAAGTTACTGGATGTAGGCAGTGCTAGAACGCATTTCAGTGGGCATTTGTCGTCTATCTAATATATAAAATTCTCGTGTCACGGTGTTCGAACTTGAACTCCTCCGAAACGGCTTAACCGATTTTTAGCAAATTTTACATGCGTATTCAGTATGTCTGAGAATCGGCTACTATCTATTTTCCATACCCCTAAGTGATAAGGGTGGTCCACCCCTAAATTTTATTTTTATTTTTTTAGACAATTTTTTGGTTTTTATTTTATTATGATACAGCATACAAAAATACATACAAACCTAAATTTTCACCCCTCTACGATCAACCCTTATCTTACATTTGTTAATTAAAAACTTTAATTTTTTTTGCAAAACAACGTTTGCGGGATCAGCTAGTATAAATATATAAATGAATATATGTTACTCTCTATCTTATTTTATGTTTAGGTATATTTAGAAATATCAGTATAAGATACACTAGCTCTTGTTATATGATCATAAATAATGTATACGTATATAAAAGTAAATTAACCACAAACACCGGACTAAACAAAGACAATAAAATACTTTTTACGGATGTCAGGCACTTTTGTTTCGATTTTAGTTATGGTAATTTCAGCGCCATCTATTGTTATGTATGCGGAAACAATAGTACTGTTAGACAAGTGACATTAAATCCTTTTTGTCTACTGAACAAGTGTCTAATTTGTATAATTAGTGCGGAATTTTAGAATTTTACGCTTTTGTACTTGCCATTGTATATGTTTTTTGACGAGCCAATGATCTTATAATCGATGTAATTGTCATCTCTTATTAACTATGTGTAATTTAAGAGAAAAATTAAATATTTTTTATTTACTTAGATCTCTCATCGACTGTTTTAAAAATATTATAATAAAACATAAAATATGTCAATCTAATGATGAAATGCCAAACGCCTTAATCATTTTTATCGGGTTCTTAAATATATACTTATTCTCTGTTGAAGTCAGTGCTGTTAGCCCTAAGGCTTTTATAGCTTCATCTGAGTTAACTTCACGGAGCGGAAGGTTCCGTCAACTTAAAATAATTCTTAATAAATAATAATTATTAAATAATAACAATTTGCAATATAAAGTTCCAACAGACCATGACAATTTTTTACCTTAATTTTCTGGTTAAAAATGGCGGATATAGGCAAACCCACAACAACAACAAACACGGTAAAGTATGAACAAGAATAAAAATATTATACAATGTAATATAATAAATAAAAATAAAATAATATAATAATAAAAAATAAAACTTTACTCATGTACGGCATGTTAAGAATAGATATAATTAGCCTTAAAACTATACAGAGATTATAATTTTAAGTGTATCAATTATAGAGATATTACCAATATTTTGTTTTACGTCTCTTTTGAAAAGTTGCTTGAATGTTGTAATGAATGGAACTATCACTTTTGTCGTATATATTAATATTAATTATTTACATAAATATTTTCATTTTCACTACATCTGTCGCTGTTTAATCTTACCGAAACTGCTATACCGCTCCTTAAGAAAACGCGACGTGGTGAGGGGCCGAGGAAAAAAGAGCGTGAGTGCCGCCGCAAGCGTTGACGGCGGACTGACGAACGGATACTTTCCCCGCCATGCGCGGTACAGAGGAGTCGGTAGCACTATAATAGCGAACACGGAAACTGTAGTAATCCGTAACATAAAGGTTACACTCACAAATCCAATCCCACTCAAAGCCACTGCGTTGCTGATGACGGAAAGGGTGGAGAACATCACCATGGTCATGGAGATAAGATTGTCTTCTCGCTCCCTCTCTCGGTGACGCGGCAGATTCCATGCGCCCGCTACAATGTACGCTAAGCACGCCATCTAGTAGATAAAATCGAAATTATTAATTTAGTGCCTTTACATTACTGCAATTGTTCTTATACCAGCGCTTATACTATTCTTAGTGGCAGTAATGGCAACCGTGCTAGTCGAGGTTCGCTATAATCCCCACGCTTGGCAGGCGAGTTGGCGATTGCAGAGTAGTATTATGATATGCAGAGGACGCTGCGGTACATCCTCTGGAAACTTGTTTGTAAGCAGTGGATATCTCATACATTTAAATCACAAAGTGTGAAATATGTAACATTGTATCATGAGAATCGAATTTAAGATCTAAAATCGCAAGTCTCAATCCTCTACAGCTTTGCCGCCACTGCTCAAGTAAATAAAGTCAATATTATTTTTAGTTTTTTTTTTTTAATATTCTGCTCACTAGCAATTCATACTGTTTTGCTATGTGACTAAGATTTAATAGGTGACAATATATTATACATAAATACCTCACTTTGCTACTACTATTTATAATAGAATAGTTCGGTTTCCAAAATAAAAAAATATGGAATAATAATACACCAATACCTCACTTTGCGCCGTGGTTACGTTCTATAAAAACACGACGCAAACTGTAACGCCGCAAAGTGAATTAAGATTTTCTATAGCAAACCATGTAAAGATCGAAGATAGGTTCCGGGGTCACAAAAATGCTACTTTTTAAAAAGAAAACTGAACAAAGTAAACATTTAAAAAATAAAAGTAATATAACTCTGCCAAGAAACAACACGTAAAAATTTATAAAAAAATATTATTCTCTTTTAAAAAAAAGCACAACACACTACATTACAACACACTACGTAATTGAAACTGAACTCTTAAAGTTAGCAAAACAATGTGAAAATAAAACTGTATTCAAATTGCGTTGATTTTTAGTTAGAAAGGGAATCCCCGAATTTTCATGTCATGGCGCAATTAGAAACAAAAGTGTTGCCATCTTTTAGAAAAAAAAGAAAAGCGAGGTATTGGTGTGTATAATGTGTCAAAATAAATTCAATAATGTTTTTGTTCAATATATAAAATATATAGGAAATTGTAAAATATATCGGGAAACTCTAGAAAAACAGTTTTTTAATGTGACGTATGTTTCCTCAGGTTTGAGGAGGCAGAGTGCAGATGATGCTTAGCTTAAACCTGGTTTATGTAAAAAAGCTCGAAGATTCCCTCGGTAGCTTCAGCTGGAACCTCTACATACAACTTTTTTACCAGATTGGGCCGTCGAAGCCTTTGCTCTCAGACTCCATCGAGTCATTGGGTATAAGCCCTCGTGATGGAATTTTGGTTTGGTCTGTCACTCAAAACTCGTTTATCATTATAGAATATTCAAGAAGGCAATTTCGACTCGATCTGTTACTTTCTATATTTCAATTTTAAAATCTTTCTACACAAAGCATATATTGCCACGAAGTTACGACATATTTTGATCGTCGGAAGACGTTGGAAATCTATGGGTGAAGCCGATGAACAGCAGTATACTTGTTGTGGTTGAGATGATGTTAATGATGGACATAAAGGCGAAATTATGATATCTATGTTTATTAAATTGTACAGGAATACATCAAAATATCAATTTAGAAGATAAGTCTGGCGTCCTTATTATACTATAGGAGCATTTGCACACATCTGAATGTACAAAACACGTATGGAAATGTTAAATATTTTTTAATACTCACGCTTGAAATGATACAAAGCATCAGACAGCCGGTCTCCAGGGAGAGGCAGCCACAGCATCGTCTCAGCATAGGTAGCGCCATCTCTTAACTGAAAAAAAATATTTTTCGGTTAAAAATTTCCATGGATATTTATTATTCACAAAAAAATCAAACGTATTTCAGACCTAAATCGCACAAAGGAGAAAATAATAAAACCGATCTATGTATATACCGTTATATTTATATCTATGTATGATTAATATTTATTTGATCTGTACTCAACAAACATTAGCATCCATGCCTTTACAATAACGTTTAAAATTTCCGATTCAAATTAGTTGAAGTAACTAATTATTATGATTATTATTATTTTTTAAATCTTGTTGTCTTGTTTGTTTTTAATGGCGCCCTAACAATGTCTAGTTTTTGAAAATACGTTTCATGCGACTACTTCCTCATCCCTACTCCAATTGATAGCACCGCCTCCATGAACGGTCTTGCTCTGTCCGCACGTCAGGAGTTCATGCGACCTTGGCTATGTAGACCGTCCATCTAGTGGAGAGCCTAGCTATGCTGCATCTATCGGCTTCTTGTCTTCTTTCGGCTCCAAATGATCTACAAACAACTGTTTCTATTCCACAGACGTTCTGGCAACTTCCACCTGTCTTTGCTCTTCAATTCCGTCTTCAGACTACTTGTTCCTCGTGGAAAACAAGTAAAAAAATCTCAATACACTCAAATTTTGAAGGATCTCGAAGCCCAAAAATATGAATTTTTTACTAATGGAACTCTCTTCGATGTCACTGTAATGAGAGGATGCTGCTACTCCCGGAATCGTATATTTAAATTTAAGAAAATGTATAGTTAAATCTTTATCTATGATAAATAAATAAAAAACTTTCATAAACATATTTTTGTTGTTTTTTTAAAATGTGTTAGAAATGCTCTATTCAATCCATTTGTTATTAATATATAAAAAAGAATAACAAATCAAATATTTTTTTGTAATATTGATATGTATGTATGATTAAATTTTAATTAAATTTGAACGTATAGTATACCACGCAATAATTCATATAGATCAATAAGACAGTTTAAAACATTTTTTTGTTTTCCAATAATAAATGAAAACTCACAAAGTATAACTTCATATTCTCTGCCACACCCCAATCGGTAGTGCACCGTGAAGCGTGGCATAAATTACAACGATCTTCATTCCGCATCACATAAATCAAATGTAATAGTTATAACCCTAATACACTGTAATATACCTAAAAACTATTCCGTGCGAATAACAACCTTATCTGCAACGTATAGGGTATATTATCGTACGGTATAAAATTATTGTGACATCATCATGTTTAATATGAATTTGTCCGTTAGTCCATAGCAAAGAACTTGTCTCGTCGACTGAAATAGCACGTTCCATATACTGAAATACATTGCGTAGTATATTCGAATATTTATTATTTCGCAATGCGGACAATTTAAGTGGACGGTAGTTTACTTGATGATTACCGTATTTTATGGGGATATTCAATTCGGTCGCATTTAATAGGCGATTTTAGTTATTATTATTTCGTAGTAAAAAAACAATGAATGTGTTAATTAGGGCAATGTTAGATTTACACTAACTGTTCGCTGAATGCAGGTAGGTCCCTCCCGGTGTTATTGGGGGAGGTTTAAGTCCAGCTGTGGACTTCTTGGTGCTGGTGATGATGAAAGTCGAGGACACTAGAGAGCCTCGGCTCGGTTCATTAAATTATTTATTTCACCGAGCTATAGCTTCAGGGGATCTAGGAAAGATATTCAACAATTGCCTCGTATACATATTGTAATAGGAGGTTGTAATAGAATTCAATAAAACTTGCATATTTTCCAACTAAAGCTTGTATAGATATAAAACTTTACTAGAATATTTAGCGGGATGTTAAAAAGTACAACCAATGGATCATAAAGGTAGTATTTAAAATATACAAAACGTAAAAACAAGAAAGTTATTTATTATGCAATAATATATTTATTACCTACTTTTATTTATTATCAAAATTTAAAAACACTGGTTATCTAACAGAAATGTGCATGTAGGTGTCGTGTTGGTAATAAAATTTAAGTCAAATATGATAACATTTTCTTGGCTGTGAATTGTATTGTTTTGTGGGCATTTTATTGATTGTATTGTTTTATTTATTAAAAGTCGAACTATCACACTAAAAATGTATAAATCATTTAACTGTTTATTTTATACAAAAGAGTACGGTTTCGCAATTGATAGAATAACATTGGACACACGTCAAACACGACCGCAAATTAATTAATGTACTTTTATAAATAGTTTAATATTTAGTTAACATTTATTATTTGCTTCATTTCTTTCTAGGTGTATTTTTATTGTTTCTTTAAGTTAAAAAAATAAAATGTAAATGAATGAGACAGATGTACGTGTTACAATGTAATTACACTCGTGGGGCCTCGTTTCCAGCTGCTACATACTCTTTTTTTATCGGATTGAAAGGTCGCCGAGCTCTTAGATCGCTTCGGTGAAGGGTCCAATAGCTGAGGTTGTCATTCGTGGATAACACCCGCAGTCCGACATGAAGGCGCTCGTGACGGCTAATGAAGTGTTAAAACTCTTCTTTGTTCACTTTTTTAATTAAAAACGTAACACAGCAATGCGTACTTAAGTACACTATCCCCCGATTTACACGGTACTTGTTTTACACGTTTTCGCTTTTACACGGTTTTCCAAATAAGTTTTTTTTTGTTCTAATAACCGATTTTATTACCATCTCTCATAATGTAAATATTTCTGCTTCAAGCATCGAATCGACACAAATAACTTCGAGTGATGAAAGTGAATACGAAAAAAGAATGAGAGTAATTTCTGACAGTGATAAAGGACAATAAAACACTTTTGGTTTAATTTTTTGGTCTTCTGTTTAACGTATTGTAAATAAATAAAAAAAAACAGTGTTTCCGTAATATATTAAATATTTTAACTTGTCAATGCATTTTATTTTGATTTCTGTGTACACCAAAAAATATTGAAAAAAATCACAACTGTCAAATAACAAAATTATGCATTTTCTGCAAGTTTTTCGATTTACACGTTTTTCTCAGGAACGTATCTACCGTATAATCGGGGGATAGGCGTACACTTAGTTAATTATATATATGACTTACAATTACAGTTTACCGAGCAATTTTATGCGAAATTGACATGAATCATGAATCTCTCATATATATGGTTTATACATATTATTGCTTGTACGGATGTGAGGCCTGGACCATAAAGGAAGACCTTCGTAAACGTATAGAGGCTTTCGAAATGTGGACATATAGACGCATGCTGTCCATAAGCTGGACTCAGAAGGTGACCAACGTCGAAGTTCTGAAACGAATCGGCCATATACGCGCACTAATGCTCACAGTAAAACGAAGGAAAATCGCTTACTTGGGACACGTTCTTCGACACCAACGATACAATCTCCTTCAACTTATCATGATGGGAAAGGTCGCTGGTAAAAGGAAGGTTGGTAGGAGAAAGAAGTCGTGGCTTCGTAACATTAGAGAGTGGACCGGAATCGCCAGCGCTGCTGAGCTATTACGCAGAACTAAAAATAAGGAAGAGAGCAGGAAGCTGATAGCCAACCTCCACTAGTTGGAGAGGCACTTCAAGAAGAAGAAGAAGAAGATACATATTATACATACTTCTTCTTCCACCTAATTGGGGGCCTAACTACACCGCGTCTACTGACTTGTAGTCGCCACTCGAGAATCTTTCGGCTCCAATGGCCATTGGTTGCACGTTATGCCCCGCCTACTGCCACTTCAGACGGGCAATTCTTCGGGCTGCGTACTTGATCTTGACTCTTCTTCTCATGAATCCCGTCGTAAGTGACCACGTCTCGGATCCGTATATCATCACCGGTAACACACATTGATCATCATGTTCGTCTTTAAACTTTGCGGTGTTTTGGATCAAAAGAGGTTTCGGAGCTTCCCGAACGCTGCCCATCAGAGTTGGATTCGGCGAGTGATCTCTTTCTCGAAGGAAATGTTTACATATATTATTATATTATTGCGTATTATTATCTTGCATATAAGTCTCTCTTATATGTATTATACATATATATATGCATATATATACATTTATACATGTATATATATATATATTAGTGGCTCGAAAAAGCCCAAAACACATATTTGGTCAGTGATACATTACGCATAAATCGGTGTTCTTTTTTTGAAATGCGTACATTTGGCCTGTCCAAATCCTTTTTTTTAAAAGATTCTTTTGTAATGTATATTTAATTACATTCGCGGTGTATAAATAGCAAAAAATGTGCACATCATAAGAAATAATGCAGCATGATTAGTTATAGGTGTACAAGGTTTAAAGATGTTCACTTGCTGTTGTATAGTGTATAAATCAGTGTAAGATATTTTAAAGTGATCACTTTATAAATCGTCATAGAAAAGATGTGTAAAAACTTTATAGATTTAAGCATACTTATTCATATATTCGAAAGTATTTCTTTTAATATAACTAATCGACATTCCAATTTTATTTATTTCTATAGATTTCATATTCTTAGCCAATAATTTGGTAACTAAACCTTTTGTTGCGATTCTTTTCTCAATTATATATAGTCTATAAAGATAAGTCGAATATCTTTCAGCCTTATAAAAGAAAACCATGTTGTGTTCATTTCCAAAACAAACCTATCTGTATGTTTATTATTTTATTTAATGCTATTTATTGCGTTCATATCACACAGAAAAACGTATAATTAGAATAATATAAATAAAGTACAACGGGCGGTTTTATCGCTTAGGCGATTTCATAACAATAATTGTAATTAAACACAAGATGAACAAATAGCCGGATGTTCCTGTGCATGTTATAAGAGATAATTTCGTCATTACACAAGCCTTTTCCAAAGATATCTATGGGGGATATACTATAATCGCCATGCTTGACAGGCGAGTTGGCGATCGCAGTGTGGTATTATTGTACACAGAGGACGCTGCTGTCCATCCTCTGGCAACTTATTTGTGAGCAATGACAATTCTATATATTAGGGAAACGGGAAAATAATGTCGCTTTCTAAAGTTAAATTCACACGACTACATTTTAACCAGTTTTTTATTTCTAATCAACAATATATTCACCTTCATTATCAACAACGTTTTGCTATCTAGTATACAAAATCAATACCGGAGCGGTAAAAATAAATCGGTTTTTCTGTAAAATATGTCGATTGAAACGATCTTACTTTTCGGTACGCCGAATAATTAATGTATGTAATGAATTACACAAGATGGTATCCGGGAAATCGAATCCGCGACTATGATCGTAAGTTCCAGTTTTCTACCGCCTAGCTACCACTGCTCGATACAGTTTAGAAAATCATAAATATGTACAAGAGTAATACAAGGATAAATATGTTTGTGGTCGTATTTGATATTTAGTCAAGTTTATTGATAAAGGGACTTCTGTTTTAAAAACTATATAAAACACGTTCTTATTTTACAATATATGTTAGTATTATTAAGAGTTTGATTTTGGGAGTCAAAGGTAGAACTCTAGTAACCAACGTTTCCTCATCATGTACACCAATACCTCACTTTGCGTCGTGGTAACGTTCCAAAAAAAACACGACGCAAATTGAAACGCCGCAAAGTGAATTAAGATTTTTTTATAGCAAACCATGTAAAGATCAAAGATAGGTTCCCGGGTTACGAAAATACTACTTTTTAAAAAGAAAATTGAACAAAGTAAACATTTAATAAACAAAAATAATATAAGTCTTCCAATAAATAAATTTGAATATTTACCTTTTTTGTAAGCAGAAACAACACGTAAAATTTTGTATAAATTTATAACTCTCTTTTAAAAAAAGCACAACACACTACGTAACTTAACTCTAAAATAAGCAAAACAAAGTGAAAATAAAACTGTGTTAAAATTGCGTTGATTTTAGTTAGAAAGGGAATCCCCGAGTTTTGATGGCATGGCGCATTTAGAAACAAAAGTTTTGCCATCTTTTAGAAAAAATAAGAAAATTTAAAAAAAATTAAAGACTCGAATCCAAAACAACGCAACCTCGAAAATCTAACGACGCACAGTGAAAATTAGTACTAATTAAGCAGCGACGCAACTTCCAAAAAAACGCAAAACGAAACGACGCAAAGCGAGGTATTGGTGTACTTCGAATTGTTCAGATGTTTTTCCTTGCACAGAACTTCAAATGTTCACGATATGTCACAACATATTCGCCACACAAAAGTATAAGAAATACATGTCATCTCTTGCTAAGCGCGCGTCTTAATCTGCGATAATCCGTCTTTTGTATTTATAACCATCTGTTCGATACTATCTTTTATCATAGCCAAGCTCTTTCCTATACAATAAAAATTTAAATAAATTACCATAAATAATTTGTTTAATTATTACAAAAAAACTCCTTATGAACATAATAATTCCATAAGACATTAAAATTATTATTACCGATGTTTATTTTTAATTTTTTTTTTCTATGACATTAAACCTTTTTTTTTCGTGTTAATAAAGGAACATTCACAAAAATATAAAATATTTCTAGAATATTCTGGTTATTTGACTTGAAATAAATTTTATCCAAATAATTTAATACTGCTAGAATTAATTATTAAATATATTGCTCAATACACTCAGCACTTAGAGAAAGTCGTAAAGAATTATTTTTATGGCGATAATTAATTGTCTTTATGTTATGCGTTTATTCTTAATTGTAGACATAGAATAGCGAGTTCTAACCATCTCACTCTAGACAGAAGCGTTGCTGGAGTTCCTTCCGCTTCATCTCTTAGCGCTAACTCTTTCCGAAGTAGTAATATTAACTAGATATAGGATCAGCCCTCTCTATCAAAAAATGGCAGACAAAGCTAAAGTCTACTTTGAGCTTAGTCACTTCAGCCAAAGTCACAGACTTTATTTGAAGAATTGATCGTGCGAAGGGGCAGTGGGCAGAGCATATAGCTACAACTACATATAAATACAACTGACAGTGAGGACGGCAGGTTCTCGAATGGTGACCACGCGCCGGTAGACACGGCATTGCTGGGCCCCCACTAGAGTGTTCGATAACATAGTTAAAGCCGCTAGATGCGGTCAGCGCAAGGCCTATGCCCTATAGTTATGTTTTTTTATTTATTTAAGAGGAATTTAATACAAAACTTTAATTTAAAACTTCCAAAAAGATCTTATTACATTGTAACGTATCTTTAAGTGATAATAAAGCTTAAGAATGATTTAATTTACTATTGTATTAATCATATTGTTAAAACCTGTCTGAATATGTTGTATTTAAGATTGAAGGATGCCTTTATACCCTATTATTAGATTCTAGTTTCTATTAAATTCGGATTTTCTGGCATTATCCTCGTAACAGGTACATATGGTCACTGTCAATGATTCTATCTAGATAATAACATAAACAGATGAAAATTAATTACTCAAAGAAAAACTGTAAATTCTCGAACAATGTTTTGCTGTTACTGTCACTAAGTATTCGCTGTTAAGCTCATGCAATTGACGGCCATAGGAGCCGAAAGGTTCTAGAGTGGCGACCACGAGGTAGACGCGGTGTGGGTACGCCCCCATAAGGTAGACCAACGACATAGCTAAGGTCACGGGACATCGCTGGATGTGGGCAGAGCAGGATCGGGCAGCGTGGCGATTTTTGGGGAGGTCTATGCCAAAGGCAATCGGCTAAAAAACAAGTAGAAGCATTTGCTATGATGGACGAAGGGAATGGAGTTTACATTTCGTATAAAACAGAAGAAAAACTTTGAGAGATATTTTTTAAATTCAAATTAAAAAAAATTATATATTTGGCACGTAAGATAAGCTTGTTAGCGACATCATATCGATTAAGAAAATTTTCAAATGTCTCTGTTTGAAATCGATGTAACCACAGGCAACCGTTTGCCGCATTTGTACAAATATCTGTTTTATTTCACGCAAGAATAACCTCAACGTTTGCCCATCCCTATATATTACACATTACGTTACATTCTTTGATATATTAAGAGCTATGTATCACAGAATGTGTCTATCCAATCATCGACAAAAATACTTCAAGAAAAAAATCAAGTATTGGATCATATATAATTATCACCGTTTTTATAATTACATATTATCATTATTGTATACAAATCTTATTTTTTTTACAAAATAATTTGCACAATTATAAATATATTAAGATGCGAATAATATTTAAACGAAAATAGTATGATTCAAACGGTTAACAAACCCTGAGAAGCTTTTATAAATAGAAGTATTAATATATACACACAAACACTAACATTTAAGAAGTTTTTTCTTTATGCTGCATTGCACTAATTCTTGTTTAACTGCCAAAATAAAACTTTAAAGTACAATGTCGGAATCATTTGAAATTGGAATGTCTATTCTGAATTTCATTTCACTCGGAACTGGCACATCAACACAATATTAAAAAAAAAAAAACTATATTTATGATTTATGTAGGGGATTCGAAAAAGGAACGGCGCGCGCTCGCCGACGGTTTGTAAACAACTGGCGTACGATTTGGCTTCCTGCATCCGAGCGGAGCGGCCGTGGCCTTGCGCCTCTAACGCTTCTATTTATTAATCCGTTTGCTAAATAATTAAAAATATTGCAAATAATAATAATTACTCATCTTTAATAAAAATAAAAGTGACGTCATTATTTATTTTTAAATCTTGGCAGAGACCAAATTACGGAAGAGATTTATATAATGTGTTGGCCTTATTTTTTATTATTAGAAATATTTTAAAGTCTAAAAATTCTTTAATCTTTACACCTTACCTGCTATGACCTTCGACGTTCAATGCCCCGAATTATGGGGCTAATTCCGTGGCAAAAAGTCACCGACCGAGAGATGTTTTGATTTCTTTAAGGGATCGAATATAAAATGATCTTAACATAAAATCTTTTTTTATAATTATACAAGTTTAAAAATTTTATACTTCAGTGGTAATGGGTTAGCGACACCTGTCCACTAGATGTCAGTAAAAAGTCTTGCAGTGGAGTTAAAGGAAGTCCGAAAAGGTATATTTTTTTTCCAGATGACAGAAGACATAATGGGACCACACGTGGACAAACGTAGGCCAATTTAAAATAATTGTACATTCTTGCAAATATTATATTTAAATCTTGGCACATACCAATGGAAATTATTCAATCTGTGGAATATGTATTTACGTTTTAAAAAAGAACTTTTGTTTACGGTTTAATCTGAATAGGCTATATCGAAAAGAATATTTATTTCGGCATCATATAATTGCCTATTCAAATTAAGATGCCGTGATCTTCTTATATTTGTCTCACATGTTTGATTTACTTATTTGTGATAATTTTCCAAAATTCATGTGAAATAAATAACCGACAAATATTCCTATGCTGCCATTAGTTATGTCATTTATTAAAATTATTGCAATGTCTTCTAACATTTACATAAATATTGCTTACTGAAATAAAACTAATTTTTATTTTAAAAGTTAAAAATCTCTTTGAGAAGAACTGATGGACTATATAAGTGGCGAAAACATTCTAATTATGAAATTATTATTCATCATCATCATTTTAGTCTTAAGACCTCCACTGCTGGACATGGGCGTTCCCCAGAGATTTCCAATAGAACTAGTTGGGAGCATTTATCTTCTGACAACTTTAACAAGATCCTCTGTTCACCATGTGTGTACATACTACTGCACTTGCCGGACCGTGATCACTTCAGAATCTTACAACCCCAGCGCCCATCTTTTGCCATGCCCACTGGTCTGCAAACATTGTTCGTTTCAGCACATAGACGCCCACTGTAAGGCTCAGACCTACCCCAACGATATATAAAGATATATCATAATCGCCATGCTTGGCGGGCAGGTTGGCGACTGCAATGTGGTATTATGGTACGCCACTGCCCATTATCTGAAAACTTTATTGTAAGTAGCGGCAATCCTATATAATTACTGTATAAAGTGTTTTATCTAAGATCGTATGCCAGGAATAGAACCGGCGACCTACGATCGCAAATCTCCGACCTCTTCCAGTGGGCTACCACTACAGCGCAGTCAGATATCTGTATTCCGATGAATTTATCTAAAGATAAAAAGATATGTTGTCTTATTACGGAAAGCACTTTTGTATTTAAATAGTCTAAATCTGAAAATAAAACAAATACTCCATTCCCCGATAAAATAATTGAATTACATTTTGGAATACACCCAAGAACACTTTGTTTTCGCAGACCGTTGCTTATAAATTGTCAATTTAGCTTCATCATTTTATCTTCACGGTCATTCGTGTAATAACCATTTTTTCTTTGTTTTTACGATGCCATAAATAATTTCCAATTCCGTATCGTTTTTCTCCTTGATAGTAACAAAACGAAATGAACGTTTATTTGACTCTAAATCATAATATAAACTCAATAATAGTGACCTATTAAAAGCTTTCAATTTTCCTGACCATCTACCACAGAGTTTCCCCAACCTTTTTTGTGTCATATTCCATCTAGGCCTTTTTAAAATTTCTACGCCACCTAATATACACAAATTTTATAATAAAATAAAAGAGTTAAACTCGTGTTGAGTCTATTTTAGACTGGCCTCACTTATCAATCGAGTTGCCCCCTAGTGGGGCCTGCACCCCACGTTGGGAAACACTGATCTACTACCATCAATAATTACCACCTTTTCGATATACCGAGTATTATACACTCTCACCAAAAATCAATGGTTTCAGAAATAATAAATAATTAAATGATAATTTATTAAGAAAATGCGTTTTAAGAATTCAGATTACTACGTAATAAAATTAAATATATAAATATTTTATCTCAGATGCAATCTTTGCGTCGAAATGTATTTGTGTCTGAAGACGAAGGTCTTTGACTAATGTGTGTTGCCAGTGATGACATATTCCAAACGTGGTCGCTTACAATAAACCTTAGGCTCAAGATCACTCAGAGAGCAATGGAGAAAGCTATGCTGGGAGTATCGCTGCAAGATTGAATCACTAATGAGCAGATCCTAAGAAGAAGTTAAGTACGTAGAGCGAAGAATTGCTGGTTAGAAGTGATAGTGAACGGAGCAAGTCGCTCGTGCAACCGACTATGTAACCTGAGAGATTCTTGAGTGACGACTATGTGCCGGTAGACGCGACATAGTTAGGCTTCCCACTCCACCTAGTGGGACTGTCTGCATAATTAAGTCCGCAAGAAGTCGCTGGATGTGGGCAGGACAAGAATGGTTATCAAGACATGGCCTATACTTTACAGTGGGCGTCTATCGGCTGCAAAGAAGATAATAGCATCACCGTAATGATGGGCGACGACAATCTTCGCCCATCATTCCTATCGTTTGTTCGTAGGGTGATGAGTGACCAAATAAACTGCACATAAAATAACTAGTCAATTAATAATAGGACAAAATAGAATAAGAAAGTGTAGTAATGTATTAGGAAAGCACAACCCAAAGAAAACTATGTGTAAGTAAAATAGAATATGTAAATAATAAAATATAGAATAAAAAAAATGTACCTAGCCACCTAAGAGTAATAAGATGATGGAAGGAAGGCGATGAAAGCAAGAAAGAATGAAAGAACAAAATGAAAGATATTGTGATGGAAATAAGGTAAGAATAAAAGAAATTGAGAAGTATGACAGTGAGCGAAGAATAAAGGTGAAGAATCTGAAAAACTTATTTGTAAACAAAGGCCCTGATCCCAACTAATTAGGCATACGAGAGGCCTCCAATAGCGGGGGCCATAAAAAAAAGAAAAGAAGATAATTAACTATCTCCAGTAAGCATAAAGTAGCATTCGTACTCATATCTCCAAGCATTTAATTATTTACGATTTCAAGTCAAAACACCTGTCCTTCTACATGTCGAAATTGAGCCGTGGTGAATTCAAGACTGCTTTCAGTCCGAGACTTATCTACCTATAATATTATACTATGACAAATCATCACCATCATTATTATTTAAATATACGTCCACTGGTGGACATAAACTTCTCCCATAGCATTATATCCTATGGATGCTTTGGGTTAAAGTTACAGATGTTGAAAATATATTTGTTTGCTCAACAGTCATCCGAGCTATTTACAGCTTAGGCGCTAAGCGAATATTCTTAAAACTGTTTAAACAAATCAAAATTATTACAGCGGTTTCATAATATATTAATGATAATATTTTATAAGTTTACAATAATTATATTAAATTGAAATAAATACATGGGAGCGTCCATAGTGTATTTATAAGGTATATGCATATCAAAAAGTGACTGTGCCGAAGTTTAAACTGCAAAAATACCTCCAATTCATTTGTAATAAACAGAATCAGATTTTTAAAATTGTATACTTATATTTACAGATTTCAAAACACATACTGCAAGTAAATTGACGGAAAAGGTTTATTATTCAATAATCGAATATATCTTTTCCTTGTTTTACGACCGAATAGATAATGTGGAATGTTATATATGTGTGAATGTTATGTATGTGTGAAATATTATTTATTACAACATTGCTGATAATTAAAGATACGAACTACTATAAAATATGTAATTTCATTCCGTAACATGGATTAAGGAGAATGAAATAAAACACATGTATGCAGTCTAAACTTTTTTAATAAAAAATCGTAAAAAAATAAAATCATTTTTAATTCCATCACATGTAGCGATAGTATAGATTCTATCGCAGTATATCATTTCGCATCATCCTGTACATTTCCATTACTTCAGACTCTCTGCTTCAGAATCTTCTGAACATTAGGATCGAGTTGCAGCCATTGTATTCTAATTATATAAATAAGGAACGCGTGTAATGCTGAAAAAGAAAATTGTGCAAGGTTAGAAAAAAGTATAAAGGCTTTAAAAGGCCTGGCTAACTTTTCAGCAGAAATTTTTAAAGGTTTTTCATATATTTTCAATCAACGTGTATTAAGTGATCGCTGTGAAATGTGTCACATCTTTTTGTTTTTAATGCAACAGGCCAATAACTTTTGGCTGTACAAAATCCTCACACAGATAATAAACAATAACTACATTTAAAATGTAGCAATTCGAATTATGGAAACACTTTTTCTTGTTGTATTACAACTACGTTACTTTTTATTTCTGAACCCATTGATTTTTACATAGGGTGTATTTATTATATATTTATTGAAAGTTGATTCATTATTATCATCACATTATCACGTTTACTTCCTTTTAAGCTTTTACGTCACGATTTCTTACATACATTTCAAAAGATTACTATTTTAATGTCTGGTGTCGAACTAATATGGAAAAACATGAATTATATTAACATACAAAGATATAGTTGCTAATATAAAATTAATATAAATAATATGTAACCACCTAAATTATTTACTGTGAATATTTAGCAGTGGTAGCTCAGCGGTTGATTGAGACTTCGATCAAAGGTCGCGAGGTTGATTCTCGGGATACAATGTTATATAATTCACAAATTTCCACTGATCACGCACAAGTTGCCAGAAGATTGGCAGTAGTGTCTCCTGTGTCCCATGACACCACACTGCAATCGTCAACCCGCCTGCCAAGCGTGGCAATTAAGGTATATCCCCCCGTAGAAACCTTCGAGAAAAGCCTATGTTTTGCAGTGAAGTCTGGGAAAGTATGGGCTGAAACGACGACGACAATCAATTTAAAATAAGTTTTGAGTACAATATTTTCAAAGTATCTATGGAAAATAATTTCGTTGTTAAAATTGTCGTCTTCGGTCGTGAAGCCCTTATCGGTTCTTCGCAAATCTGAAAATACGTACTGTTGATCGCAATTGATAGGCTAGCAGACAGCTCCTTATGCAGCATGAACTCCAGAACGAAGCACCCGACGACGGTGACCACCAGCGTGACCGCCGCGTATATTAAATAGAGCCTGATCAGCACTCGGAGATTCTGATTGATATAAAAAATTTTAAATAGACTTATATCCTTGTAATATTGTTACTGTTAGCTTCCTAGTTTTGAGAGGGTACGGGTCATATAGATCAGTTTACACAAGTATAATGCTACCGAAAGCGCTGTACCGCGCCTTAGGTATGCGCGCGGCGAGACGAGTGGGGGAATATCGGCCGCTCTATCTAGTCGCGCTTTTAAAATGCGGTACTGAGTTTTCAGTAGTACAACAGCGTAGATTTTCTGACTTTCGAATACGATTTTCTCAAAATAATTTTTGGATTTTTGTTTACAAACTCACAAACAAATCACCTAACAGTATATCTTACAAATCAGTCGGTGTCGCACGATTATTTTAAATTAGATTCTCTTAAATAGATAAATAAAATTGTGTCGTTTTTTTAGATCACAACTATATAACCTACTTTTGCATAGTATATACTTTAATCACCTTTAACAATATATATGTATTTGAGATTTCATTCTTAGGCTTACTTATATTATTTATACTGGCGCGACGAATCGTACGGACAATCAATTGACTTTATACTTACAAATATATTAATATGAATTTAAAAAGATAGTAAATAAACAATTCCTTGGTCTTTTTTATTTGTATCTATACAATTTTCTTCGTAATTATATATTTATATATATTGATATGTATATATAGGTATTTTTGTTTATAGGTATGAGTGTAGTTATGTATGTCTAATGGATTCAGGAATTACTTTGCGGAAGTCCATCCTAAGTAAGAAAAGGACTACTATATAGATACTTCCGCTATGTAGCAGTAGTCATGCAATAAAGTGTACCGCCCGCTAGCCTGCTGATAAATGCGCATGCGGCAAACAATGCGAGTTCACTCGGTGTTTGATACTAAACGGTGTAATATTACTCCTGAGGATGCCCAGTGTAGGGGTGAGTGATGAACACGTGTTGAGTAATTAATGATGCTAGTTGTGTAAATTGCATTGTCTAAGGAATATTTGTAAGTCTTGTTAGTGGTACAGGTGTAATTTAAATGACTTTATATTTACCTTATGAAGCCCTACGAGGAGAACAATCGTGAATTTTAGATTGGACAGGCAGAATGGAAACGCGAATTGTCCTAGCAGCATCATATCCATTAGTTTCTTCATCTGTTCAGGCTCGCTGGTCAGGATGCCTTCCGAGATCGACAACGTCGCATACACGACCACTGTTGTCAGGATTACATGCACAGCCTTAAAAATATATATCACTGATGTAATCACCGATATAGCTACGATTGGCATGTTGAAGTAACAGTGGCCAAGCCACGGGCATAGATCAGATTGCCGCTGGCGCTTTATGGTTCTGGAGTTGAGACCACAGAACAGCGAATGCAGGTGGATAAATGACCTTACGTTGTTGTTTGTCGTTACACTTCTTTATTTTACTTTATTGAGCCATTAATATTGCTCAAGCGGCTTGGTTCTAAGTGACATAATATTCAATATTTCCTCAATTATCTTGACTGCTTTGATCACCTTCATACAAATTTTACGTGATTGGCCAAATCTTTTTCTGACACTAATAAAGGTTACAATGTATATTCATATTTATATTAAACGGATAATGCATTGTGAAATGATATTACTGCAATAAGGTATCTTTAACACCCCAAGTCATTCTAATATCATATAAGAATGAGATATTCCAAATTTAAATGTAATGTTTTTTTATTGTAACAGATTTTTATGGCTAAAGTACAACAAATAAATTTATTCATTGGTTTACATTTTACCCCACTTTGAATCATCTATAATGATAACTTGTGTAAATAAAGTGAAGAAAAGCAAATGATTTTCTTAGATTATAAAATCAAATTAAGTTCTTTGTAAATACATGATCACCCCTTGAAGCCTTGACGGCCATCTTTTTGCACGCCATATGGCCTGCTCATTGCCACACATGGTCCACTCAAAATATAATTATAAGGGTTCCAAAAGTTTTTTTTTCATATAACAAGACCCCCCACGTAATGCGCTAATTGCTTGAACTAGCTTTCAGTATATCCTTGTTTCTTTACATCATAATTATTCGTATTACAAGCTTTATTATGTATAAACTATTTTACATGCCTCAATTGTATTAAAAAAAAACTATTTCAGAGAAATCACTTTATTTATTGATTTAATAGTTTAATGATATACTATGACATTTATTAAAAAAAAAAAAAACATTTTAAAAGTTTTATTTTACACTCTCTATTACTTTAAAATAAGACACGATATTTTTTTTTGATTATGAATTTTTAATTTAATTAATGTAAAGTATTTGACAGCTTAAAACCAATGTTTTGTGTTACTGTTTTGTATGGGAAAATAAAAGTAATGTTTTTAATATTTACTGAGAAATTATTTCGTTAAATCAAATTGAGTTTGGTGTTCAGCAATACATTAGCAATTTTTTATATTTATATTGGATGTTGTCTGTGGAAATAGACAAAAATACTAGCAGCTTGAACGTTCTATTGCACTACTCTGTATAAATTAAATTTACTTTAGCCCTTAAGTATACCATCATATAATCATCATGACTGCTTTATAATATAATCTGTAAAAATTGGAAATGGTTCACTGGAAAACCATATCACGTTTTGTGTGATATAACCTGGGATTAGCGTTAATGTACATAAGACAAATGATATCCTATAATTACGTTACATAGCTAGAGGTACGGAAATTTCGCAAAAAAAAATCACCAATTTCGCGTTTATGTTTTTCAAAATTTAAAAATTTCGCATAAATTTCGCATTTATGTTTTCGAAATTATAAAATTTGGGTAAATTAGGTATCTATTAAACAAAAATACCTGTTTAGTAATTTTATTACTAAATACGAAAGTAAAGTTTAACAAAATACAAAATTTCAAAGTACAAGTCCTAACATTAAACAATTTTAATTAATTAAAAGATAACATTGTAGAAATTTCAACATTTGACTCCTTAAGCTTCGTTCTTCGGTCCGCTACGACAACATTGTATATGCTGAAGAAGCGTTCATCGTCCACGCTGTTGGTTGGACTCCAAATACTCTGTAATGCTGCTTCAACAAAGGACAGAAAGTTGCATTTGACAGCCAACAATATGTCCCTTACATTGGGGTTTTCATTTATATTAATAGGCCGAAGAATTAACCTATGAATGTGCGCATACCCATCAATTAGCTCATTTTGAGGAAATCCTTGGAAAAAAGGAATTTTCGAAAAGCTTTCCAAAACTCGAAATTTCGAAAAGCAATACGTTTGTATTTAATGTGGTTGAACTTGCAGCCACAGATGGGGAAAACAATTGGCCAATGCCTCGTTCGTCTTATTTAATTTCATGTGAAGAAAAAGCTTACTGAAACTTTTGTCGCTTGCTGATTTCAAGATAGTTTTCATTGTCTCACCAATTCCTTCATAGTCCTTAAGACATTGTGACGCGTTTTCATCAAAATAACCTTGACGTTGCCGTTCAAGCGATGATTTTAAATCCTCTAATTTGTTCCATAACAGGTGTGCAATTGGATACCTTGTCCCTTCTAACTCATCAATCAATTTCATTATTTTGGGGCAGAACTCAGAATTCAATGTATCTTTTTTGTCACCATACAGACCATCTTTCTTAAATTCTAGTATTCTATCTGTCAAATGTTTCTTAGGGCGTCCCATTTTAAGAGCAAGAAAATTTTTTTTTTGTAAAACACTTGTCTAAAGCGTTACAAATGAACACTGCTCAACGTCCCCGACTCTAGCGATAGGCAACGAACAAGTGAGACTCGAAAGCTTTCGTTCTGTCGAGTCAGTTCGTGTCCAAAAAGTGCGTCGACCGTTTCGTCCAAAACGAACTTCACTCAAGTTCAATTGACGCGAGTCGCGACTCGGGCGATACGATAATAATTTAATAATCCATCATACGAACATTACCATATATTTCGCATTTATTCGCGTTTATGTGTAATTTTCGCATTTATTCGCATCTATTTCGTAAATACGAAATTTCCGTACCCCTATACATAGCTTTTTAATAATTTAAAACAGCGCCATCTAGCGTAAGTCTAGTGTACTTTTACACTATTGTTCTGAATGTGGCTATTTTTCCGAGTTGTGCTTATTTTCTTTAGTGTAAATATTTAAGTTTATAATGTGTATGCTTGTGTATGAATCTAGCATATGTTTATGTGAATAGAATAAAGAAAGATTATTATAATTATTTACTTACGAAAATATTATTAGCGTATGAGTACGTATATTTATTAATTACCTTATTTAACTTACCAATAGGAAATAGCCAATGATGAAGCAAGCAACTTTCAGATCGATACAAAAGCACAGTTTTAACTTAAACACCATAATTTTCGATCTGTTATCGGGAAAAAAATGATTAAAACACTAGGTTGGCATAAACTTGAGTTATTACAATTTTTTAATTACCTTATTTACAATGTTCAGAGTAGATTATTTATTTTTGGACATTTAAAAAAAGGTTTCTTTTAAGCCACGGACAGGGAAAAATTACAATTACAATCTTATTATAATAAAAATGTATATTTATTATCATCATTTTACTCCTACATCCCTTTATAGACACGGGCGTTTCCCAATAATGTCCAATACGACCGATTGAGAGCCTCCTGCATTCAGCGTTTTACGATCGTGTTTTGCTTTTGTTGTTTCGTGTGTATATACCCATATTTATTTATAACGAAATACACCAATACTTCGCTTTGCGTCGTTTCGTTTTGCGTTTTTTTCAATGTCGCGTCGCTGTTTAATTAGTACTAATTTTTTCTGTGTGTCGTTAGAATTTAGAGGTTGCGTTGTTTTGGGTTCGAGTCTTTAATTTTATTGAAATTTTCTTTTTTTCTAAAAGATGGCAACACTTTAGTTTCTAATTACGCCATGCCATCAAAACTCAGGATTCCCTTTCTAACTAAAAATCAACACAATTTGAATAGTTTTATTTTCACTTTGTTTTGCTAATTTTAAGAGTTCAGTTTCAATTACGTAGTGTGTTGAGCTCTTTTTAAAGAGAATAATAAAATTATATAAATTTTTACGTGCTGTTTCTGGTTATAAAAAAAAGTAAATATTACTCCAATTTATTTATTGGCAGAGTTATATTATTTTTGTTTTTGAAATGTTTACTTTGTTCAATTTTCTTACCTTCGATTTTTGCCTGGTTTGCTGTAGAAAATCTTAATTAACTTTGCGGCGTTACAATTTGCGTCGCTGTTTTTTGGAACGCAACCACGACGCAAAGTGAGGTATTGGTGTATAATAATATATTTATTATTACGACACTTTCAAAATTGTTCAAATCGATAACTGTTATTTTGTTAATTGCAAATTTAGTATCCATAATACAGCGTCTTAATTTTATTAGGAATTCAAACTCACATACATCGACATAAAAACTCTTTGTTTGGTTTTTGAGTCTGGCAATTGGGACGGCGTACCTTAACTTTCATCTTATTATATTTTAAAAACTTTTTCTTTCAAAATGAAATTGCTTATGAAATATGTTAAGTTGTATAGATTATTTCACATTATTATTTAATCAATACAGTTTTCTTATAATAACTTTCAATATTTTCTTTTTGAAGTGTTTTGTTCAAATTGTTACATTAACACATTTCAAATATATAGTATAGATTAAAAAAAACATATGTAAGAATTACACAACCCCTTTACTTTACGGCTTGTCACTAAATAAACATGAAATTTTAAATATTTATATAATTCATTGTTAACAATAAGTATTAAAAAGCACTTTACTTGTTTAAATAAGTCAATATTCTCAATGTTGTATTAAAAACACCTTGTTTGCGACTGACCAAAAATTAACGGGATAGCGAATTGAGTGTCGCCCAATAAATAGCATAGCTTTTTGTGATCATTACAGCATGAAGTGAATAAAGCTATTTCAAATACCGTTATTACTGTTTATTAACAATTATAATTTTAGCAGATATCAAGATGCCACAGAGTATTAATTTGGTGTAATAGCTGATTACAAAAACTATATATAATTTTTAGAGGGAAAATAAATTTTAAACTTTTGATATATATTAAAGAACATTAAAATAAATACTTGGGCCTTGAATTCGGGATTTTTTTTATTACAGCGTATTTTTGGACAGACTAACTTCTTTAATTTATAAAGTTTCTAATGGAGAAACTATAAAACTAATGGATTGAAAATTATTATTTGAAGAAAGTATCTTCATATCATTATCTATGCAAAATAAATTTATAAATATAAAACATGGAAAATATTCCGGTTACGTTTATAAATTAATGGATGTGTTAATTCGTTATTACACGATTTTTTAGTTTCGTTTTATTTAATTATTTAAATTTAAGTGCCCACATTTGTAAATTTAATCGACGTGACTATTTTATATTTAATTTAATATTAAAAAGTCACGTAAACTTAATCAATAAATTTGCTAAAGTTCTTAAATAAAATTCTAAAACGCTATTAGCTTATAAGCTATAGCTATGGGAAAACTATAGGCCGTTGCCAGTACAACTTGATCAACGTGTATCATTTACTACATTACGTCTCTGTCTAACATATGTGCAGGAGTGAGGAAGAAATAATGTTTATTTGTCGAAATTTTGGCCGGTTGGAAATCCCCACCCTCGAGCCAGAGGAATGTACATTTAATATCATGTAAAGCGCCTGACAGACATTCAGGTTTAAAAGTTACCCCCCCCCCTCCCCCCAAAACGTGACAGCTCAAGCCGATGTTCTTAAGTGGGTACCCATAAGTGTAGTCACTTCATGGAGCATCCACTGAAACGATCTAAGAACTTGGTGGCTTCTTAATCGAGTAAAATAGTAATATGTACTGGCCCGAACCGAGACTCCCTCTAGAACCCTCGTGTTGCGCTACCTTAATAAAGGTCTTAGTCTAGGTTTCCTCTACGCCATGCCACCTAAAGCCTGCGGAATGATGATGAATGATGCCCCATCTCAAGAATGGAATAGGAGGTATATGGAAGGTACGACGGCATCGACAACGCGGAAATTCTTCCCGGACGTCGTCTCAGCCTATCGCGCGCTCTGCAGTATCAAGATGGTCCAGCTCTTTACGGGGCACGGAGGCTTCTCCGAGTACCTTCACCGGTTTAAGCTCAAGGAGGACCCCTCGTGCTTCTGTGAACCGGGCGTGAACCAGACCGTGGTCCAACTGGTAGCCCATTCGGAGGACTCCGTGTCGACTCTGAATGCCGGTTGACCGTAAAAATAAATGAGGGGAACATGGCCTCTATGTTAGAAGCTGCAAAAAGTAGGGAATGGTTTTTCAGTTTTTGTAAAGTAATAGTTAAACATGTTACAAAAATAAACAAATAAAACGGTGTATTAGAGTAAGCATAAAACTGTTAATAAAAATGTGAAATAAGAAGGCGATATATTAATGAGAATTAGAACTAAAGAGAAAGATAGAATGAATTGTGGAAAGAAAGAATGGAACGATAGATTATGTGAAAAATGATAGTAGATAATGAAAATTAAAAGGACAGTGAAAAAAAAAATTAATGAGACAAAAAACCACCCTGTCCTTCCCGAATATAGAGGAACAATGAGGCCCCCCAAATAGTGGGGTCCAATAAAATAAAAAAATCCTGCGGAATTTACTAATCATAGTCATTTGGATAGCAGTAAGAGTCCGCACCAAAAAAATAAAAAAAAATAAAGATCCCAAACCTATCTCGCCGACTGCAACTATCTCTTGCTATTCCGCGATGTCGAGCATAAAGGAGCCCTTGTGTTATTTAGGAGTGATTATCATACTAAATTATGAAAAACAAGAATACAAGACGTAACCGTAGAGTCCGGATGCATGAATGACCAGAGACAATTTATTACATATAAATTACATCATGATTTTCGTAATTGTTAAACCTGAGCAACTGTCACAGCTAAAGAGGATAATTATATGAGAGAAGCTATTTCACCTCATGAAACAGATATCGTAAACATTTTTCTTTACGTTGCGTTTCCTTTTCCTTATAAAGAGATTGTAAACAAACAGCGAAATTCATTGATGTTATATATTAATTCAAACATATTAAGGCTGGCAGAAAGCACGCTTTTATTTGTCGATAATAAAAAAAAACGTAGAAATTTTATCTGAAATGGGAATGGGTTGTAATATTGTAATAATGGTTTGTACAATTGAACAACTCGAGAATCTGCCCCTATAGCGGTACTTTGTTATTTTTGCGCGAATTCCAACTCTTAAATAATTAATTTTCATAACAAAATAAATTTTCTCATCTAGTTCCACTATCCGTAAAATATGAATAATCTTATAATTTCTTACCTATCCATAGTACATATTATACTTACAATTTTTTAACTTTATCTAAGTAATAATTATCAAAGACTTATAAATAAGAGAGCAATCTATGGGATATTCTCTTCGGTTTTGATGTAATTAACACGGATACCGTACCCGGCGACAAATATTGCACATCGACCTTTGGAAAGGGGCAATCGGCTAATTTCGGCTTCGTAGAGCGTTGTCTCTGTCGCAGATATTGTTTGTTTTTAGTGCTACAGAGAAAGTATTCTACGAAGCTGAAATTAGCCGATTGTCTCTTTCCAAATGTCGATGTGCAATATTTATTGCCAGGTATTGTAGTCATAGTTGACTTGTCGGGTCTTCAATATTAATCGGGAAAGAAAGTCGCCACAAACCTATGATTTAAATAATAAACCCATGTGAATGATTTAATAAAAACAATCATAGAACGCAATAATCATCACATATACAGTTGCTTCGGATCCTTAATATGACAATATTTGAAACTGGTTGGAACGCAGACGAACTTTTGCGGCGTATTTAAAATACTTAGTTCATACAAAAAAGGTCGTCGAATGGCGTAACATTTCATAATAATTTACGTATTTAAAAAAAAAAAAACTATTTTAAATCTGTGTAAATAAAATTATTTTGACGGGAGATAGATAACTAATAAAATGGGAAAGGGCTACTAGCTACTGGAAAGATCCATAAATAACTTATAAAATAACACCAGATGGCAAACACAGAAGCCTTCCAGGCTTAAGTATAACAATTACTAGTGAAATCCAAATAAAGTTTTTTCCTTCCATATTTCTTAATTTATACGAGGGCGTAGTGAGTCTATTTAAGAGTTAGGAAAAGGACATTATATATGGGTCTTTACCATCATAGGCTTCAGATTTCCAATATGAGGAGTTTACTTTATAGGTGCGTTGCACCTGTCAAATTAAAATTACAATACCCGGCGATATTGCATATCGACCTTTGGAACGAGACAATCGGCTAATTTCGGCTTGGTAGAGCGTTATCTCTGTCGCACGAAATACGACTGACAAAACGTCACATAGGTAGTGTGGGACAGAGATAGTGCTCTATAAAGCCAAAATCTTAAGTTAAAAGCATTACATGTTTGGATTTTAAATATCATATCGTAAACCAAAAAATCATAGCTGGAACATTTATTTCTTAAAGGATGGTATACAAAAAAAAAACAAATAAAGAATCAACTTTTATTTCTAATAATTCAACTAAAAAATATCTATGTTTTTTATAAATCAAGCTCTACAGAAATAAAGAAAATATTTTGCTACCAAAAAATCGATATTTGCACTCGATTATACGTGTTTTTCTTATGACATAATTAGTCTGATGATTCCCAAAGGAAATTCAAATCAACACCATCTATTTGTTTATAATATTTGTTGATGACATATATAGATAAGGCGTCCGAACCTAAAAACATAAAAGTAATTTAAAAAAAATCTGTTAAAAAATAATTATTTTCAATGTACTCGTAGACATGGCTTTCGCTCCTCCCATAGATATCCAACACGACTTGTTTGAAGCGGCCTGCATCCAGGATCGATCTTAACGAGGTCGTCTATCCACCCTTGTTATGGACATCCCACGCTGTGAATACTGGTTCGTGATACCTGATAGCCGCTGGAGCTTCATCGTATCGAAGTGGAGACCATGGAACTGCAAGCGCAGCATAGAACGTTCCACCCACGAGGACATATTAAAGTCGCTGTATGACGCTTGATGAAGGCCACTTCGAACCATTCCCTGGGGTAGGCCCATGATTAGTGGATGTCATACCGCTTAAATAATGGTGATCAACGGCTTCCAAAAATATCTACCAAAGAAGCCCTTTTAAATGGTAATTTAATGTAGCTTAATTTGATTCAAGTTATTATAAAGTCTACCCCAGCATTCTTATGACGTGTACAAGAGATTATTATATATGCCCTTAGTAAGTTATAAAATTAATTAATAAATGACCTCTATCTGGTTATTTACTAGTGATGTTTCTCATATTTCCATCATTTTCTAAATTAGCGTATTGAAAATTCTTCGCCATTTCTAGCGGTCAAATAAAAATAAAAAAAAAACTAAAATTACTGTAGAACAAACTTACCAATCATTAAAGTTGCGATTATGGTGGGGAAAGGCAAGATAGTTGTTGATACGGTTATCAATGGGAGCATTACTGAGGCGAAAATTAAGTATATCGCGATACGTACTATATCATCCTGTAAAAAAAAATTACATTATACTTTACCGATAGTACCATAGCACTTGCACTGTTCCACTATAGCACTCGCTCTGTATAGTCGCTTTGTCGCCTTAAATCACTCGCACTGTTGTGCTATAGCTCACATATTGCTCTACAGCGCTGTGTAGTGCTGTTGCATTCGCACCATAATACTAAAGTTCTCGTCCTGTAGCGCTGTACTTCTATTGTAATCACAATATGACTAAAGCTCTTGCATTATAATGTTTTAGCACTTAGAGCTTAATTCTGCGATACTCGCATTATAGCACTTTATTTATAGGCAAAAATTAATAAGCGCGAATTTGTTTTAAAAAATAAATGTAAACTACTACGGCTGAACTAGATGTAAAAGTATTAAAAACGTACCGCGTGCAGTCCCATGACTAGGGTGTATGTATGGTTGCTCATTATTATACCTATAGGCAATGCCGTTAGTCCGATCATTTCAGTCCTGACGAAATTTTCAATCATCTTTGGCGTCTGTTCTTCATAAAGATACATCATTGATAGTTTGATGATCATCAGGCAGGTCGAAATCACCGTACCGACGACGTACAGGATCTGAAATAATTAATAACGTAATAGTATACTTTAAGCCTATACATGTGTGCGTTGATGTTCCTAACTTTTTAAAAATCTATCGCTTAAGGTGGCTCAATTTATATATATATATATATATATATATATATATATATATATATATATATATATATATATATATATATATATATATATATATATACCGGAAAGTAATGTCGTTTCTGCGCACGTCGATATTTGAATGTCAATTGGTATCTCATTACGTACTTGAAAGACGTATACTAGACGGCAAAAGGTTTTTGATAACGAAGGTGAACATATTGTTGAATATAAATAAAAAAATGTCTAAAATGTAGTCGTGTGAATTTTACTTAAGAAAACAACATTACTTTCCGCTTTGCCTAATAAATACATACACGCACATATATGTTTACATGTATATTACTAACGGAATTCGTTTAATTCATACATAATGAAAATTTAAATGTCTGCGAGTAAAGAGGTGCACTTTCCTGACTGAAATAAAATGCCTTATCATATGTCAATTTAAAAAAAAAATCTTTAAAATTGCTTAACGTAGTATACATACCAATTGAAGGTAGCCAAGGATGAAACACACCGTCTTAAGATCTATGACGAAATAACATTTACGTTTCGTTTCTTCCATTTTATTCTGAAATTCAACAATTCTGTTATAATTTCACATATTGAGTTTTATGCGTTACAGGCTATAATTGTATCAATCAATAATACGATATTCAGGACAAGATCGAAGTGACGTTATGACAAAATATTATGTTGTGTGACCAAGTGCGCAGTGGGCATAAGGTTGTATAAAATCATCTCTCATAAGTGTTATGTTTAGTCCTACTGTATATCAATGTTCAGCGGTGGACATTTTACGAATGATGAAAGCAACCTAAAAATATTAATATTTTATTAACTAAACGTTTGTTATTACCGTGTAAAACAAAAATAACTTTCATTAATTAGAAATTTATTTTAAATAAATTGATGGTGTCAAAAAAATAACTGTTTTTTTAACTGCTAAATATTATTAATTATTTCGAGTCTTGCTAAACATTGCCTCTATAACCTAAACTAAAATCTCGACGAAGATGATTTGACTTGTTGTCCACCACAAAATGTCTGTGATGTGTTTGTCGTTCAAAAATTTTTAAACACTTCATCTAGTTGCACTGCAATTGCACCCTTGACTCTAAGACATGAAATTACATTTTCATTAGAAGCTGGAATTATATACATTAATCAATACTTTAATTGGCTAAGGCAGTCTTAAACTCTGCATAAATAAATTTCGAATTTTTGAAATTGTTTTAAAAATGTGGAGTGATGAAAAACAAATCTTTCAACAGAATTTCACCACTGATAATTAATCCACAATTTGGCTAATTAAAAATAACGCCGTGAACAGAATCAAACAGCAACATTTTTAATCTTATCGTCAAATTTATCTACGTTTAATAATTAAATAATTTTTATATACATTACTGATAATTTCTTTCTCTAACGTAGTTTTACTAATGTCAAATCACAATATTAACAGATTTAATTCAGTAAACATTCACTTACAATCAATACTTATCACTTTCCGATTCCGACTGGAGCAACTGGTTTGCAAATAATGCTAGTAACGCGAAAATTTATAGCAACGGCACGAGCTTTCGTTAAAAAAGCTTTTAAAGCTTTAGCTGCCAGAGACTGCTATTTACATAAAAAAATTTACTATATTCATTTATTGTTTTTTAAAAATAGGAATATATACAAACAAATCATTTTGTCATGGTAGTCATTAATAGTACTTTTTTTATTTTATTTATTTGTTAATAAAGCGAGTTATTCTTCACTTTATAAATTTAATTATTGCATATAAGAGCTATTAGCATAAAAGCTAAGGGACATTACTAGTGTGGTGGTAAGTCATTACAGTTTTTTTTTCTTTTAACATTTTTCTGTGACAGCGTGGTCAATAAACATGTGATAATAGTTTTAATTTACTGTGCATCATTGCGCAATTTTTGTAAATTGTTTATTATTAAATCGTTTGATATGTACATGGTAACGTTTTTTCTCTATTTGCTATACACTAATATTTATAAGACAATATTTGGTGGCTAGAGTTAAAATAACGTTTTTTTATTTGTAAACAAGTGACAGAGACGGATGATCTTGTGGCGTGCATATCGCGCACCACTCGCTAACCGCTCCCCCTATAGACCGCGCCTCGAAACACGCGTTGCCTAGCAACGAGCTTTTACCCACGTGTCCGCGCAGTCGATCGCATCGCGGTGGCGTCGGTAATGAAACGGATAGATGATAGATGGCGCAACAGTAACAAAAGTTTGCATCGCGCTGTTGAGAGTCTCCGCGCTCATTATAACTGCGAGCAGTGTGATCAATATTTTCTCCCCACTCTTTACACTGGCTATATTCGAAAATTGATGGGCGCTGTTAGCCGTTTTGGCTTTTACAGCTTCATCGAACTCAGGGCTTGCGGATCCGAAATCCGCGAGCTAATAAACTATAAAAACACCATATACCTATACGGTTATAGTTTTCCGCGTGTAGACGTCTTCGTCGTAACTAAGGTACGATCCCCAGCGTATAATTTTCAGTCCGTGGACCGCTGTTTCCACGGGCTCAACTTCGATGAAGCTGTACAAAGCCTAGTCCGGCTAGCAGCACAACATTTACAACTAATAGACTAATAGGTCAACATTAACAAGAAGCTACAGAACTACCTAGTCTCCCACACTGGTGTCCCCGAGTAAGGACAACGAGAGGCACCTTCTGGACCCAGCTGGTAATCACACTCGGATCTTACCACACTTAGATCCTTTTTATTTCACGGACCATTCCGCTCTGAAAACTCAGCTCAGATGAAGCTGTAAAAGCCTTCGGGTTAACAGGACCTACGTAGAATAAGTAAATTAGATTACTTTACAAATGTACATAAATTTTAACATTTGCATACGATTGACTTCTCCTGTTAAAAGGTACACAAGTGACATTTTTCATGTTATTTAAAAATTAAAACATGTACCAGTCACCATTTTTCGCTTTTTTACGTCAATAATATAATTTTCAGTCAGTTTTCATGTTAAATCCTATTTTGCGTTCCCATTAAAAAAGTTTAAATCATCACATAAATGGATCAAGAATAGTTTAATAATATAAAATAAAGGAAAAGGTACAAACACATTATTTTAATTTTGATGTGAATTTTGCTATTTATATACATTTTGTATTGATGTAGCCGTGGTATTTACATTCTCGTTCATATCGCTCTGGAATGGACGGTGGACTCGTCGTGGTAATTAAACAGTCTTATTGTAGATATTATTTATTGTATGGAATTATTCTTCGTAATTATTTATATAGGCTTCGTATTTATGTGATCCTGGTATTGAAGTCGCCGTCGTTTTTTTCAGTCCTTGTAGCGTTCAAACTCAATATTTGTCGGCCATTACAGCCAACAATACTTTTAGTTGCGCGTTAGAATTCAAATTCGAATTTTGAATTCGGGCTTCAGTGATGTGACAGCTGCCGTTGCGTTAGGGTCATGTAAATTGTAAATACTCCCTGTATATATGCAAATAAACCTTCTTCGATCACTGTTGGCTATCATTTTCATTCCATCACCTCCGCACATATATCTTAAAATTTACGTATTCCGGCTACAGATGTACCTAGTGTATTGATTGATCTTAATCATCGGTTTGATTGTTTTCGTTTTTATGTAACCGTGATTTATCTTCTCATATAATAAATAACAAATGAGCAGAATAATTCCATTTATCGTTTTTTTTTTTTTAATTATAAGTGCTCTGTGATCAGGCATTCAGTGCTGGAAATAACGGAGAATACAATAAAAACAACTTTTATTATTTACAGATCGAGTATCATAGACATAGATATGCTATACATAATCTATAGTAAAATATAGCTGCAATACCCGGCACTGAGCACTTGTAGTCCAGCAGTAGAGGTCTGAAACTCGCGGTCGCGGGTTCTATTCCCGGGATATAATCATACTTAATTCACACATTATTCATTACTTAATTAATGCCATTGCTCACAAACAAGTTTTCCAGAGGATGGGCAGCAGCGTTCTTCGTGTACCACAATAACACTATGAGATATCTCACCATCTTAGGGGGAGGCCATACCTCGCAGTGGACGTCTATGACTGAAACGGCATTTGATTTGTCATTTGGGTTCGGATTTTAGAACATTTTCTTTGACAGAGTACTCCTCCAATCTCGAGTAATCGTAGTATTAAGCGATCCGAGCAGAAGCCTTGAACGCTATCTGGTCCCTTGAAACCGCGATACCTGCAAATGCTACTCAGGCAGTAGTATAAGGTAGGTCAAAAAATGTATCTAATATATGTTTATTAATGTTTCCAACGTGCCAAATCATATGTCTGGTTTTGTAACTTCACTTCAGGGTTCAATAATGAATAACTAATGCTTTTTTGATAAGTGTACATATAATTTAAAGTCTGTGATATACGGTGTTCCGCTCCAAATATTTGGAATAAAATCGATTAAGTTTTGTTTAGACTTAACAATATTGCGCATCGACCTTTGGAGAGAGACAATCGGCTTCATAGAGCACTATCTCTGTCCCACACTATGTGACGTTTTGACAGCCGTTATATTTCGTGCGACAGAGATAACGCTCTACCAAGCCGAAATTATATATATCAAAGCAAAAAAACCATAGGTGGAACTTTTATTTCTTAAAGGATAGTATACGAAAAAAAAAACAAATAAAGAATCAACTTTTATTTATAAATATTCAACTAAAAAAATATATGTTCTTTATTTAAATAAAGCTCTATAGAAATGAAGGACATATTTTGCTACCAAATATCAAAATTTTGCACTCGATTAAACGTGTTTTTCTTATGACATAATCAGTTTGCTTCCCCAAGGCAATTCAAACTGTTTCTTTAATCAACTTCTGATCAACAGTATCGAGTTGTTTATAATATTTTCGGTTGACATAGATAGATAAGGCGTTCAGACCTGAAAACATAAAAGTAATTTAAAAAAAAATCTGTACGAAAAATAATTATTTTCAAGGTACTCGTAGACATGGCTCTGGCTCCTCCCACAGATATCCAATACGACTTGTTTGAAGCGGCCTGCATCCAGGATCGATCATAACGAGGTCGTTTGTTCACCTTGTTATGGACATCCCACGTTGTGAATACTGGTTCGTGATAGCAGATAGCCGCTGGAGCTTTATGGTGTCGGAGTGGAGACCACAGAACTGCAAGCGCAGCGTAGAAGGTTCCACCCACGAAGACAGACGACTTGGTTAAAGTAGTTATTTGACGCTAGACGATGGCCGGTTTCCTCCCCTGGGTATGCAATACCACTGGTTTGAAGCGGCCTTCAGCCAGGATCTTTCAACTACCTTAACGAGGTCGTCTGTTTACCTTGGTAGTGATCCTTACATAGAGCGTAGAACAGATTGCCGCTGGAGCCTTAAGATATCAGAGTGGAGACCACGGAATTGCAAGCGTAGCTAGAAGGTCCACCCTCGTTGGATGAAGGCCACTTTCAACCATTCCCGCAGTAAATCTATGGGGTAGGCCCATGATAAGTGGACGTCATACCGCTTAAATAATGGTAATCAACAGCTTCCAAAAAATGTCTACCAAAAAACCCTTTTCAAACGGTATTTTAAGGTAGCTTAATTTGATTCAAGTTATTATAAAGTCAATCCTAACATTCTTATGACGTATACAAGAGATTATTATATATGTCCTAAGTAGATTATAAAATTGATAAATAAATAAATACTATCTAGTTATTGTCTAGTGATGTTTCTAATATTTCCGTCATTTTCTAAATTAGCGTATTAAAAATTCCTCGCCATTTCTAGCGGTCAAATAAAATAAAAAAATAAAAACTAAAATTACTGTAGAACAAACTTACCAATTATTAAAGTTGCGAAGCTGATAGAGAAAGACAATATAATTGTTGAGGCGATCATCACCGGGAGCATTATTGTGGCGAAAATTAAGTATGTTACGATACGTACTCGATTATTCTGTAAAAAAATACATTACATTTTACCGATAATACCAAAGCACTTGCACTGTTCCACTATAGCACTCGCTCTGTATAGTCACCTTAAATCACTTGCACTGTTGTGCTATAGCTCACATGTTGCTCTACAGCGCTAACTGTGTAGTGCTGTTGCATTCGCACTATGATACTAAAGTTCTCGTCCTGTAGCGCTGTACTACATTGTAATGACAATATGACTAAAGCTCTTGCATTACAATGTTTTAGCACTTAGAGCTTAATTCTGCGAAGCTTGCATTATAACACTGCTTATTTATAAGCAAAAATTTAATAAGCGCGAATTTGTTTCAAAAAAAAAATAATACAAAGCCCCGAAAGGCCGCAGTTATAGCTGAACTAGATGTAAAAGTATTAAAAACGTACCGTATGCAGTCCCACGAGTAGGATGATTGTAAATTTGCTTATTAGTATACCTAAAGGCAATGCCATTTGTCCGATCATTAGAGCCCCGACTACATTTTTAATCATCTTTGGCTTCGGATCGTCGATAGGAAACTCCATTACTAGATTGATCATCAGGTAGCCCGTAGTCGCCGTACCAGCGACGTACAGCATCTGAAATAATTAATAACATAATAGTATACTTTAAGCCTATACATTAGTGTGCGTTGATGATCCTAACCTTTTACAAATCTATCGCTTAAGGTGGCTCAATTTATATATATATATATATATATATATATATATAAATATATAAATATATATATGGGGGACCGAAACATAATGTCGTTTCTGCGCACGTCGATATTTGAATGTCATTTCGTAGCTCATCACCTACTTGGAAGACGTATACTAGATGGTAAAAAGTTGTTGATGACGTACATTACCGCTTCGCCTAATACACACACACACGCACATATATGTATATATATATATTACTAACGGAATTCGTTTAATTCATACATGATGCAAATTTAAATGTCTGCGAGTAAAGAGGTGCACTTTCTTGACTGAAATATCGTATCGGCTTCGTAGAGCGTTATCTATGAGCTCTACGAAGCCGAAATTAGCCGATTGTCTTTTTCCGAAGATCGATATGCAATATTCATCATCAGGAATATTTCACTTTCTCTGTAGAAGTTGGTGCTGTTAGCCCTTAGGCTTATACAGCTTGATCTGAATCGAGTTCACGGAGCGGAATCGCCGGGTACTGTATTGTACTATGATATTACGATTACAAATACAAACGCCATATCATATGTTAACATATGATTTGACTTTAAAAAAAATACTGTAAAATTGGTAAACGTAGTATACATACCAATTGAAGGTAGCCAAGGATGAAACACACCGTCTTAAGATCTATGACGAAGCAACATTTACGTTTTGTTTCTTCCATTTTATTCTGAAATTCAACAATTCTGTTATAATTTCATATATTGAGTTTTATGCGTTACAGGCAATAATTATATCAAGCAATAATACGAAATTCAGGACAAGATCGAAGTGACGTTATGACAAAATATTATGTTGTGTGACCAAGTGCGCAGTGGGCAGGAAAAATAGTGCGCATAAGGTTGTGTAAGATCATCTCTCATAAGCCTCTTGTTTAGCCAGCCGCTTCCAACCAGTCTTTTGTATATCAATGTACAGCGGTGGACATTTTACGAATGAAGAAAGCAAGTTAAAAATATCAATATTTTATTAACTAAAAGTTTGTTATTATAGTGCAAAACAAAACCAACTTTCATTAATTAGAAATTTATTTAAAATAAATTGATGGTGTCAAAAACATAACTGTTTTTTAACTGCTAAATATTATTAATTATTTCGTGCCTTGCTAAACATTGCCTCTATAACAAAAATCTCGACGAAGATTATTCGACTTGTTGTCCACTACAAAAATGTCTGTGATGTGTTTGTCGGTCAAAAGTTTTTAAACACTTCATGTAGACACAATACTGCAATTGCACCCTTGACTCTAAGACATGAAATTACATTTTCATTAGAAACTGGAATTATATACATTGATCAATACCTTAATTGGCTAAGGCACTCTTAAACTCTGCATAAATAAATTTAGAATTTTTGCGTCAAATAATTTTAAAAATGTGGAAGCAGGTAAATTTGTGCAAAATTTACCTAATATTAAAAATTTATTATTCTGTGCAAAAACAAATCTTTCAACAGAATTTCACCACTGATAATTAATCCACAACTTAAAAAATTAAACACAACACCGTGAGCAGAATCAAACATCAACATTTTTCTTATTATGGTTAAATTCATCTGCGTTTAATAATTGAATAATTTTTATATACATTACTGATAATTTCTTGCTCTAACGTAGTTTTTACTAATGTCAAATCACAATATTAACAGATTTTATTTAGTAAACATTCACTCACAAGCGACACGTATAACTTTACGGTTACGACTGGAGCAACTGGTTTGCAAATAATGCTATTAACACAAAAATTTATAGCAACGGTAACAGCTTACGTTAAATAATGCTTTATCTGCCTGAGACTGCTATTTACATAAATAATTTTATTAGAATCAATTATTGTTTTTTAAAATAGTAGTATATATAAACATATAATTTTGTATTAATAATCAGTAATAGTACATTTTTAATTATAATTAATTATTAATAAAGCGAATTATTCTTCAATTTATACAGTATTCTTATTGCATATAAGCGCTATTAGCATAAAAGCTAAAGCACATTACTAGTGTGGTGGTATGTCATAGCAGTTTTTTTTTTCTTTTAACATTTTTCTCAGACAACGTGGTCAATAAACATGTTTTGATAGTTTTAATTTACTGTTCATCATTGCGCAATTTTTGTAAATAATTTATTATTAAATCGTTTGATATGTATATGATAACGTTTTTTCTCTATTTGCTATACACCAATATTTAAAACAATAATTGGTAGCGAGTGTTAAAATTACGCTTTTTTAATTATTTGTAAACATGTGATAGTGACAGATGATCTCATTAGATCCTTTT
This sequence comes from Battus philenor, assembly GCF_028537555.1. Lineage (NCBI taxonomy): Eukaryota > Metazoa > Arthropoda > Insecta > Lepidoptera > Papilionidae > Battus > Battus philenor. The sequence continues at coordinate 13,141,690 of NW_027181673.1, read as the reverse complement.
AATTTCACGGACCCTTCCGCTCCGAGAACTCAGCTCAGATGAAGCTGTAAAATCCTTCGGGCTAGCCGCACCAACATCAAAAGGAATAAGTAAAGTAGATTACCTTGCAAATGTACATAAATTTAAACATTTACATACGATTGACTTCTCCTTTTAAAAGGTACACAAGTGACATTTTCCACGTTATTTAAAAATTAAAACATATACGAGTCACCATTTTTCGCCGTTTTACGTCAATAATATAATTTTGAGACAGTTTTCATGTTAAATCCTATTTTGCGCCCCCAATAAAATTTTTTAAATCGTCGGATAAATGGATCGGAGAAATATATGTATATGTAATAAATAAATATATATGTTAACCAACAACAAAAAAACTAGAACTAAACGCATGCATATCTCTTTATTACTAATCAATCATAAAAGTTACATATAATCTAGCATTAATTATCCGGTAAAAGTAGTATAATTAATTTTTACAAGAAGTCAAAAATCTTATATGCATAAACACGAACCGTTTTTTTTTTAAATTACGGTTGTTTATTGCATCGAGAGACAGCATTTGAACGGTACCTTCTACGTTCAATAATAGTTTAATAATACAAAATAAAGGAAAAGGTAAATGACTTGGACGAATTGAGATTAAATATTAATTATTACATACATTTTATATTACACACGTTATTTTAATTTTAATGTGAAAATTGCTATTTATATACATTTTGTATTGATGAAAAACATGGAAAATAATCAGGTTACGTTTATAAATTAATGGACGTGTTAATTCGTTTTTACAAGACATAAATGACAACAGTTTTTTTAAGTGCAGTTTTATATAATTAATTAAATTTAAGTGCCCACAACTGTATATTGAATAGATGTGACTATTTTATAATTAATTTAATATTAAAAAGTCACATAAAGTTAATAAATCTGCTAAAGTTCGTAAATAAAATGCTATAACGCTATTAGCTTATAGCTATGGGAAAGTTATATGCCGTTCCCCGCGCAACTTGATCAACGTGTATTGTTTACCACACTACGTCTCTGTCTAACATACGTGTAGGAGTAAGGAAGAAATAATGTTATGTAGAAAGTTTTTGCTGGTTGGAAATCCACGCGCTCATCGCCTACGAGACAGAAGAAGGCACATTTAATATCATGTGAAGCGTCTGACAGTCATTCAAGGTTAAACGGTTAAATTAAATTATGACAAAATAATTATAATATTGTAAATATTATAAAGATATATATCGTGAAGCAAAAAATCATAGCTGGAACATTTATTTCTTAAAGGATAGTATACAAAAAAAATAAAGATTCAACTTTTATTTATAAATATTCAACTAAAAAATATATATGTTCTTTATTTAAATCAAGCTCTATAGAAGTAAAGAAAATATTTTGCTGCCAAATATCGATATTTGCACTCGATTATACGTGTTTTTCTTATGACATAATTAGTTTGCTTCCCCAAGGCAATTCAAACTGTTTCTTTAATCAACTTCTCATCAACAGTATCTAGTTGTTTATAATATTTTCTGACGACATATATGGACAAGGCGTTCAGTCCTGAAAACAAAAGTAATTAAAAAAAATTCTGTTAAAAAAAATAATTATTTTCAAGGTACCCGTAGACATTGCCCTCGCTCCTCCCACAGATATCCAAGTGTTTGAAGCGGCCTGCATCCAGGATCGATTTTAACGAGGTCGTCTGTCCACCCTTGTTATGGACATCCCACGCTGTGAATACTGGTTCGTGATACCTGATAGCTGCTGGAGCTTCATGGTATCGGAGTGGAGACCATGGAACTGCAAGCGCAGCATAGAAAGTTCCACCCACGAGGACATATTGAAGTCGCTGTATGACGCTTGATGAAGGCCACTTCGAACCATTCCCTGGGGTAGGCCCATGATTAGTGGACGTCATACCGCTTAAATAATGGTTATCAACGGCTTCCAAAAATATCTACCAAAGAAGCCCTTTCAAATGGTAATTTAATGTAACTTAATTTGATTCAAGTTATCACATAGTCTATCTTAGCATTCTTATAACGTGTACAAGAGTTTATTATATATGTCCTTAGTAAGTTAAAAAATGAATAAATAAATGACCTCTATCTGGTTATTGTCTAGTGATGTTTCTCATATTTCCATCATTTTCTAAATTAGCGTATTAAAAATTCCTCGCCATCTCTAGCCGTCAAATTAAAAAAAAAAAACTAAAATTACTGTAGAACAAACTTACCAATTATTAAAGTTGCGAAGCTGATAGAGAAAGACAATATAATTGTTGAGGCGATCATCACCGGGAGCATTATTGTGGCGAAAATTAAGTATGTTACGATACGTACTCGATTATTCTGTAAAAAAATACATTACATTTTACCGATAATACCAAAGCACTTGCACTGTTCCACTATAGCACTCGCTATGTATAGTCACTTTAGGGCCTTAAATCACTCGCACTGTTGTGCTATTGCTTACATGTTGCTCTACAGCTGTGTAGTGCTGTTGCATTCGCACCATAATACTAAAGTTCTCGTCCTGTAGCGCTGTACTACATTGTAATGACAATATGACTAAAGCTCTTGCATTACAATGTTTTAGCACTTAGAGCTTAATTCTGCGGAGCTTGCATTATAACACTGCTTATTTATAGGCAAAAAATTAACAAGCGCGAATTTGATTAAAAAAATAGCTGAACTAGATATAAAAGTATTAAAAACGTACCGTATGCAGTCCCACGAGTAGGGTGATAGTAAATTTGCTTATTAGTATACCTAAAGGCAATGCCATTAGTCCGATCATTAGAGTTCCGACTAAACTTTGAATCATCTTTGGCGTCGGATCGTCGAAAGGAAACACCATTACTAGATTGATCATCAGGCAGGTCGAAGTCGCCGTACCGGCGACGTACAGCATCTAAAATAATTAATATCACAATAGCATACGTGCGTTAATGTTCCTAACCTTTTACAAATCTATCGCTTAAGGTGGCTCAACTTATACAGTACATATCTATACATACATACATATATATATATTTATATATATATACATATACACATACATATATAGGACCGTAAAGTAATTTTGTTTCTGCGCACGTCGATATTTGAATGTCATGTTTGGTAGCTCAATACGTACTTGGAAGACGTAAAAGTAAACTAGATGGCAAAAAGTTGTTGATAACGAAGGTGATCATATTGTTGATTAGATATTACAAATAAAAATTCGTCTAAAATGTAGACGTGTGAATTTAACTTAGGAAAACGACGTTACTTTCCGGTCCGCCTAATACACCACAGACAATGTATATATGTATGTATGTATGTATGTATGTATGTATGTATGTATGCATGTATATATATATATTTTATATATACTTACCGGAATTCGTTTAGTTCATACATGATGCAAATTATATATATATTGCACATCGACCCTTGGAGAGAGACAATCGTCTAATTTTGGCTTCGTAGAGTGTTATCTCTGTCGCACGAAATACGACTGACAAAACGTCATATGAGTAGTGTGGGACAGAGATAGTGAATTCAAAGATGGATGTGCAATATTTATCATCAGGTACATTGCATTTTCTCTGTATAAGTAGGTGTTGCTAGCCCTTAGGCGGTTTACAGCTTCATCTAAACTGAGTTCACGGAGCGGAATCGCCGGGTACTGTATTGTACTCTGTTAATACGATTTTTAATTCAAACGCCATATCATATGTTAACTTAAAAAAATTCTTTAAAATTGCTTAACGTAGTATACATACCAATTGAAGGTAGCCAAGGATGAAACACACTGTCTTAAGATCTATGACGAAGCAACATTTACGTTTTGTTTCTTCCATTTTATTCTGAAATTCAACAATTCTGTTATTATTTCATATATTGACTTTTATGCGTTACAGGCAATAATTATATCAATCGATAATACGAAATTCAGGACAAGATCGAAGTGACGTTATGACAAAATATTATGTTGTGTGACCAAGTGTGCAGTGGGCAGGAAAATAGTGCGCATAAGGTTGTGTAAGATCATCTCTCATAAGTCTCTTGTTTAGCCGGCCACTTCCAACCAGTCCTATTGTATATCTATGTACAGTGGTGAACATTTTACAAATGATGAAAGCAACTTAAAAATATCAATATTTTATTAACTAAACGTTTGTTAATACAGTGTAAAACAAAAATATCTTTCATTAATTAGAAATTTATTTAAAATAAATTGATGGTGTCCAAAAAAAATAATTTTTTTTTAACTGCTAAATATTATTAATTATTTCGTGCCTTGCTAAACATTGCCTCTATAACCTAAACTAAAATCTCGACGAAGATTATTCGACTTGTTGTCCACCACAAAGATGTCGGTGAAAAATTTTTAAACACTTCATGTAGACACAATACTGCAATTGCACCCTTGACTCTAAGATATGAAATTACATTTTCATTACAAGCTGGACTTATATACATTGATCAATACCTTAATTGGCTAAGGCAGTCTTAAACTCTGCATAAATAAATTTCGAATTATTGAGTCAAATTGTTTTAAAAATGTGGAGTGATGGAGGCGAATTTGTGCAAAATTTACCTAAAATCTTTGAACAGAATTTCACAACTGATAATTAATCCACAACTTAGAAAATTAAAAACAACACCGTGAACAGAATCAAACATCAACATTTTTCTCATTATTGTTAAATTTATCTACGATTATTAATTGAATAATTTTTATATACATTACTGATAATTTGCTGCTTTCACGTAGTTTTTACTAATGTCAAATCACAATATTAACAGATTTTATTTAGTAAACATTCACTCACAAGCGATACGTATAACTTTTCGATTACGACTGGAGCAACTGGTTTGCAAATAATGCTATTAACACGACAATTTATAGCAACGGTAACAGCCTACGTTAAAAAAAGCTTTTAAACCTTAGCTGCCTGAGACTGCTATATACATAAATAATTTTATTAGAATCAATTATTGTTTTTTAAAAATACGAGTAGTAGTATATATAAACATATCATTTTGTATTAATAATCATTAATAGTACTTTTTTTTTAATTTTATTTAATTATTAATAAAGCGAATTATTTTTCAATTTATACATTATTCTTATTGCATATAAGCGCTATTAGCATAAAAGCTAAAGCACATTACTAGTGTGGTGGTATGTCATTGCAGTTTTTTTTTCTTTTAACATTTTTCTCAGACACCGTGGTCAATAAACATGTTTTGATAGTTTTAATTTACTGTTCATCATTACGCAATTTTTGTAAATAATTTATTATTAAATCGTTTGATATGTATATGGTAACGTTTTTTCTCTATTTGCTATACACCAATATTTAAAACAATATTTGGCTGCAAGTGTTAAAATAACCCTTTTTTAATTATTTGTAAACATGTGACAGTGACAGATGATCTCATTAGATCCTTTTAATTTCACGGACTCTTCCGCTCCGAGAACTCAGCTCAGATGAAGCTGTAAAAGCCTTCGGGCTAACAGCACCTACATCAACAGAGAATAAGTAAATTAAATTACCTTACAGATGTACATAAATTTAAACATTTGCATACGATTGACTTCTCCTTTTAAAAGGTACACAAGTGACATTTTCCACGTTATTTAAAAATTAAAACATATACGAGTCACCATTTTTCGCTGTTTTACGTCAATAATATAATTTTGAGACAGTTTTCATGTTAAATCATTTGATAAATGGATCGGAGAAATATATGTAATAAATAAATATATATGTTAACCAACAACAAAAAAACTAGAACTAAACGCATGCATATCTCTTTATTACTAATCAATCATAAGAGTTACATATAACCTAGTGTTAATTATCCGGTAAACGTAGTATAGTTAATTTTTACCGGTTATTTGGTTTGACAAGTTTAAAATCTTATATGCATAAACACGAACCGTTTTTTTTAAATCACGGTTGTTTATTGCATCGAGAGATAGCATTTGAACGGTACCTTCTACGTTCAATAATAGTTTAATAATACAAAATAAAGGAAAATGACTTGGACGAATTGAGATTAAATATTAATTATTACATACATTTTATATTACACACGTTATTTTAATTTTATTGTGAAAATTGCTATTTATATACAATTTGTATTGATGAAAAACATGGAAAATATTCAGGTTACGTTTATAAATTAATGGACGTGTTAATTCGTTTTTATACGACACATAAATGACAACAGTATTTTAAGTGCAGTTTTATATAATTAATTAAATTTAAGTGCCCACATCTGTATATTAAATAGATGTGACTATTTTATTATTAATTTAATATTAAAAAGTCACATAAAGTTAATAAATCTGCTAAAGTTCGTAAATAAAATGCTATAACGCTATTAGCTTATAGCTATGGGAAAGTTATATGCCGTTACCCGCGCAACTTGATCAACGTGTATCATTTACCACATTACGTCTCTGTCTAACATACGTGTAAGAGTGAGGAAGAAATAATGTTATGTCGAAAGTTTTTGCCGGGTGGAAATCCCTGCGCTCATCGCATACGAGGCAGAAGAAAGCACATTTAATATCATGTGAAGCGTCTGACAGTCATTCAAGGTTAAACGGTTAAATTAAATTATGACAACATAATTATAATATTGTAAATATCATAAAGATATATATCGTGAAGCAAAAAATCATAGCTGGAACATTTACTTCTTAAAGGATAGTATACAAAAAAAATAAAGATTCAACTTTTATTTGTAAATATTCAACTAAAAAGTATATATGTTCTTTATTTAAATCAAGCTCTATAGAAATAAAGAAAATATTTTGCTGCCAAATATCGATATTTGCACTCGATTATACGTGTTTTTCTTATGACATAATTAGTTTGCTTCCCCAAGGCAATTCAAACTGTTTCTTTAATCAACTTCTCATCAACAGTATCTAGTTGTTTATAATATTTTCTGACGACATATATAGACAAGGCGTTCAGTCCTGAAAACAAAAGTAATTAAAAAAATTCTGTTAAAAAAATAATTATTTTCAAGGTACCCGTAGACATTGCCCTCGCTCCTCCCACAGATATCCAACACGACTTGTTTGAAGCGGCCTGCATCCAGGATCGATCTTAACGAGGTCGTCTGTCCACCTTGTTATGGACATCCCACGCTGTGAGTACTGGTTCGTGATACCAGATAGCTGCTGGAGCTTCATGGTATCGGAGTGGAGACCATGGAATTGCAAGCGCAGCATAGAAAGTTCCACCCACGAGGACATATTAAAGTCGCTGTATGACGCTTGATGAAGGCCACTTCGAACCATTCCCTGGGGTAGGCCCATGATTAGTGGATGTCATACCGCTTAAATAATGGTGATCAACGGCTTCCAAAAATATCTACCAAAGAACCCCTTTTGAATGGTAATTTAATGTAGCTTAATTTGATTCAAGTTATCACATAGTCTATCTTAGCATTCTTATAACGTGTACAAGAGTTTATTATATATGTCCTTAGTAAGTTAAAAAATGAATAAATAAATGACCTCTATCTAGTTATTGTCTAGTGATGTTTCTCATATTTCCGTCATTTTCTAAATTAGCGTATTAAAAATTCCTCGCCATCTCTAGCCGTCAAATTAAGAAAAAAAACTAGAATTACTGTAGAACAAACTTACCAATTATTAAAGTTGCGAAGCTGATAGAGAAAGACAATATAATTGTTGAGGCGATCATCACCAGGAGCATTATTGTGGCGAAAATTAAGTATGTTACGATACGTACTCGATTATTCTATAAAAAAATACATTACATTTTACCGATAATACCAAAGCACTTGCACTGTTCCACTATAGCACTCGCTCTGTATAGTCGCTTTGTCGCCTTAAATCACTCGCACTGTTGTGCTATTGCTTACATGTTGCTCTACAGCGCTAACTGTGTAGTGCTGTTGCATTCGCACCATAATACTAGAGCTCTCGTCCTGTAACGCTGTACTTCTATTGTAATGACAATATGACTAAAGCTCTCGTGCTTGCATTATATTATAACACTGCTTATTTATAGGCAGAAAATTAACAAGCGCGAATTTGATTAAAAAAAATAGCTGAACTAGATGTAAAAGTATTAAAAACGTACCGTATGCAGTCCCACGAGTAGGGTGATTGTAAATTTGCTTATTAGTATACCTAAAGGCAATGCCATTAGTCCGATCATTAGAGTCCCGACTAAACTTTGAATCATCTTTGGCGTCGGATCGTCGAAAGGAAACACCATTACTAGATTGATCATCAGGCAGGTCGAAGTCACCGTACCGGCGACGTACAGGATCTGAAATAATTAATATCACAATAGCATACGTGCGTTTATGTTCCTAACCGTTTACAAATCTATCGCTTAAGGTGGCTCAACTTATACAGTACAGATGTATACATACATACATACATATATATATACATATATACATACATATATAGGACCGTAAAGTAATTTTGTTTCTGCGCACGTCGATATTTGAATGTCATGTTTGGTAGCTCAATACGTACTTGGAAGACGTAAACTAGATGGCAAAAAGTTGTTGATAACGAAGGTGAACATATTGTTGTTATATTTTACAAAGAAAAATTCGTCTAAAATGTAGTCGTGTGAATTTTACTTAGGAAAACGACGTTACTTTCCGGTCCGCCTAATCCACCAGAGACAAGCATATGTATGTATATATATATTATTAACGGAATTCGTTTAATTCATACATGATGAAAATTATATATATATTGCACATCGACCCTTGGAGAGAGACAATCGTCTAATTTTGGCTTCGTAGAGTGTTATCTCTGTCGCACGAAATACGACTGACAAAACGTCACATAGGTAGTGTGGGACAGAGTTAGTGAGTTCAAAGATGGATGTGCAATATTTATCATCAGGTACATTGCATTTTCTCTGTAGAAGTAGGTGTTGTTAGCCCTAAGGCGTTTACAGCTTCATCTGAACTGAGTTCACGGAGCGGAATCGCCGGGTACTGTATTGTACTTTGTTAATACGATTTTTAATTCAAACGCCATATCATATGTTAACTTAAAAAAATTCTTTAAAATTGCTAAACGTAGTATACATACCAATTGAAAGTAGCCAAGGATAAAACACACCGTCTTAAGATCTATGACGAAGCAACATTTACGTTTTGTTTCTTCCATTTTATTCTGAAACTCAACAATTCTGTTATAATTTCATATATTGATTTTTACGCGTTACAGGCAATAATTATATCAATCAATAATACGAAATTCAGGACAAGATCGAAGTGACGTTATGACAAAATATTATGTTATGTGACCAAGTGTGCAGTGGGCAGGAGAAATAGTGCGCATAAGGTTGTGTAAGATCATCTCTCATAAGTCTCTTGTTTAGCCGGCCACTTCCAACCAGTCCTATTGTATATCAATGTACAGCGGTGAACATTTTACGAATGATGAAAGCAACTAAAAAATATCAATATTTTATAAACTAAACGTTTGTTATTATAGTGCAAAACAAAACCAACTTCCATTAATTAGAAATTTATTTAAAATAAATTGATGGTGTCCAAAAAAAATAACTTTTTTAACTGCTAAATATTATTAATTATTTCGAGCCTTGCTAAACATTGCCTTTATTACCTAAACTAAAATCTCGACGAAGATTATTCGACTTGTTGTCCACCACAAAGATGTCGGTGATGTGTTTGTCGGTGAAAAATTTTTAAACACTTCATGTAGACACAATCCTGCAATTGCACCCTTGACTCTAGGACATGAAATTACAATTTCATTAGAAACTAGAGTTATATCCATTAATCAATACCTAAGGCAGTCTTAAACTGCATAAATAAATTTCGAATTTTTGAAATTGTTTTAAAAATGTGGAGTGATCAAAAACAAATCTTTCAACAGAATTTCACCACTGATAATTAATCCACAACTTGGCAAATTAAAAACAACGCCGTGAACAGAATCAAACAGCAACATTTTTCATCTTATCGTTAAATTTATCTACGTTTAATAATTAAATAATTTTTATATACATTACTGATAATTTCTTTCTCTAACGTAGTTTTTACTAATGTCAAATCACAATATTAACAGATTTAATTTAGTAAACATTTACTCACAAGCGACACGTATAACTTTTCGATTACGACTGGAGCAACTGGTTTGCAAATAATGCTATTAACACAAAAATTTATAGCAACGGTAACAGCTTACGTTAAATAAAGCTTTATCTGCCTGAGACTGTTATTTACATAAATAATTTTATTAGAATCAATTATTGTTTTTAAAAATAGGAATATATACAAACAAATCATTTCGTCTTGGTAGTCATTAATAGTACTTTTTAATTTTATTTAATTATTAATAAAGCGAATTATTCTTCAATTTATACATTATTCTTATTGCATAAAAGCGCTATTAGCATAAAAGCTAAAGCACATTACTAGTGTGGTGGTACGTTATTGCAGTTTTTTTTTCTTTTAGCTTTTTTCTGTGACAACGTGGTCAATAAACATGTTTTGATAGTTTTAATTTACTGTTCATCATTGCGCAATTTTTGTAAATAATTTATTTTTAAATCGTTTGATATGTATAGGGTAACTTTTTTTTTCTATTTGCTCTACACTAATATTTAAAGCAATAATTAGCGGCTAGTGTTAAAATAACGCTTTTTTAATTATTTGTAAACAAGTGACAGAGACAGATGATTTCATTAGATCCTTTTAATTTTACGGACCCTTCCGCTCCGAGAACTCAGCTCAGATGAAGCTGTAAAATCCTTCGGGCTAGCCGCACCAACATCAACAGAGAATAAGTAAATTAGATTACCTTGCAAATGTACATAAATTTAAACACTTACATACGATTGACTTCTCCTTTTTAAAAGTATACAAGTGGAATTTTCCACGTTATTTAAAAATTAAAACATATACGAGTCACCATTTTTCGCTGTTTTACGTCAATAATATAATTTTGAGACAGTTTTCATTTTAAATCCTATTTTGCGTTTCCATTAAAAATGTTTCAATCATCGGATAAATGGATCGGAAAAATGTATGCATATGTAATAAATATATATTTATGTAAACCAACAACAAAAAAACAAAAACTAAACGCATGCATATCTCTTCATTACTAATCAATCATAAAAGTTACATATAACCTAGTGTTAATTATCCGGTAAACGTAGTATAATTAATTTTTACCGGTTATTTGGTTTGACAAGTCTAAAATCTTAGATGCATAAACACGAACCGTTTTTTTTACGTCACGGTTGTTTATTGCATCGAGAGACAGCATTTGAACGGTACCTTCTACGTTCAATAATAGTTTAATAATAAGAAATAAAGGAAAATGACTTGGACGAATTGAGATTAAATATTAATTATTACATACATTTTATATTACACACGTTATTTTAATTTTGACGTGAATTTTGCTATTTATATACATTTTGTATTGATGTAGCCGTGGTATTTACATTCTCGTTCATATCGCTCTGGAATGGACGGTGGACTCGTCGTGGTAATTAAACATGTCTTGGTGTTATTGTAGATATTATTTATTGTATGGAATTATTCTTCGTAATTATTTATATAGGCTTCGTATTTATGTGATCCTGGTATTGAAGTCGCCGTCGTTTTATTCAGTCCTTGTAGCGTTCAAACTCCATATGTATTCGTTGGCCATTACAGCCAACAATACTTTTATTTTACATTGTTGCGCGTTAGAATTCAAATTCGAATTTTGAATTCGGACTTCAGTGATGTGACAGCTGCCGTTGCGTTAGGGTCATGTAAATTGTAATTACTCCCCGTATATATGCAAATAAACCTTCTTCGATCACTGTTGGCTATCATTTTCATTCCATCACCTCCGCCCGCCAATCGCGTATATCTTAAATTTATCTTAATCATCGGTTTGATTTTTTTCGTTTTTATGTATCCGTGATTTATCTTCTCATATAATAAATAATAAATGACCAGAATAATTCAATTTATCGTTTTTTTTTTTAATTAAAAGTGCTCTGCGATCTGCCTGTCCGGTACCAGTTGATCATGAAAATTGAGGCATTCAGTGCTGGAAATAACGGAGAATACAATAAAAACCACTTTTATTATTTACAAATCGAGTATCATAGACATAGATATGCTATACATAATCTATAGTAAAATATAGCTGCAATACCCGGCACTGAGCACTTGCAGTCCAGCAGTAGAGGTCTGAAACTCGCGGTCGCGGGTTCGATTCCCGGGATATAATCATACTTAATTCACACATTATTCATTACTTAATTAACGCCATTGCTCACAAACAAGTTTTCCAGAGGATGGGCAGCAGCGTTCTTCGTGTACCACAATAACACTATGAGATATCTCACCATCTTAGGGGGAGGCCATACCTTGCAGTGGACGTCTATGACTGAAACGGCATCTTATTTGTCATTTGGGTTCGGATTTTAGAACATTTTCTTTGATACAGTACTCCTCCAATCCCGAGAAATCGTAGTATTAAGCGACCCGAGCAGAAGACTTGAGCGCTATCTGGTCCCTTGAAACCGTGATACCTGCAAATGCTACTTAGGCAGTAGTATAAGGTAGGTCAAAAAATGTATCGAATATATGTGTATTAATGTTTCCAACATGCCAAATCATATGTCTGGTTTTGTAACTTCTCTTCAGGGTTCAATAATGAATAACTAATGCTTTTTTGATAAGTGTACATATAATTTAAAGTCTGTGATATCTTTGGTGAAGGCCTATGCTTTATGGACGTCTATGAAACGACGAAACTCATTCTTGAACAAAGATGCTATATATGTCTGTATTACAATTACATAATGGAGCCTCATGCTTACAATTGTTCAACAATCCACGGAGAGGGCTTTGTTGGAGATTTTTCTATGTTGTCTGTATGTTTGTTCGTCGTCATTTTATTTAGAAATGAGACGCGTGGACGAACCAACGTAGCCCAACGGATTGGCGAGTTGAAGTGCGGCTTTTGGAAGACCATAGTTGCAGACAGTCTCCAACTAGTGCTTTTGGAAATCTATGGGAGATCTATGTGCAGCAGTGGATATCCAATAGCTAAAATGATAACTTAAATAATTATTTTATGACAATTAAATAATAATCTCTGCATATACCTTATATCGTCCCAAATAATTGAGATTAGACCACAATGACTTTGTGAAAATGTGACTGACTTTTAACGGAGTCAATCAATTTATATTTCACAATAAGTTTTGGTTGATTATAAAAAGGCAAAGTACAAACCGATAGCAAAGTTTCTTGCTAAATGACCGAAGATTTCCGAATCCATAAAAAATTTTTCAAATATGCAGATGAATGGAGCAACCAGAAGCATAATCTTTCCATATATTATGTACATCCTGATAAATCTCTGGTTATCCTGAAAATATTATGAGTAATAACATACTTTTGATTTCCATTTCCAAAAATAAAATGTAACAAGTGAAAACGTTATTCAATTATTTTGTTTTTGTTTATAACGGCGTGTTAATGGCTCATCTGAAATGGTGATAGTAGGTGGGGCACATCGCTCATACAACCAACGGCCATTGGGGCCGAATGGTTCACGAGTGGCGACCACGAGCCGGTAGAGTCGGCGTGGGTAGAATCCCCCCCCCCCCCCACCACCACCACTTGGTGGACCGTCAACATAGTTCAGGTCCCTGGATGCGAGCAGCGCACGACCAGTCATCGTGGCGATATTTGGGGAAGGCCTACGCCCTTCAGTGGGCGTCTTTCGGTTGTGAAGAAAATGAATGTTAACAGTTTTAGTTTTGCGATGCAAGAATAAAGTTACGCAACTATCTATGAAATCAAAATGATTCGCCAAAGATGATACTCAGCTGAAATGTTCGTGAAAGATTCGTGCAAGCCCGCTAAAACGTTCTCATTCATATTTTCGTGATTAAAAAGCTGCGAGAGTAATAACGGCCATGGATTGCACGAGCAAAGTGCCGCGCCCACTGCTATTTTAGACGAGCAAGTCTTCGAGCTACGTCGGAAACTTTGGCTCTCTTCACGGCTAAAGCAATCTCGCAGCGGAAGTCCGAGCATAGCTCTGTTCATTTCTCTTTGGTTGAGCTCGAGTCTTCTCGTCGTTTTCGATGGCACTTACCGCAAGCGACCACGTTCCGGATCCGTAAATGATCACCGGCAACACCGGCTGGTCAAAGTTTATTTTTCATTCTTCTCCTTCTTATTAATCTACCCACCAAAATAATTTTCTTTATATGCGTGTAAAAAATCTTACCAGATACAATCCACTTAATAGCACCGTCGTCATTCCTATAACTGCAACAACGGCAGCAAAGATCACGAGTCCATACAGTAAGTATTTTAGGCGCTTCACCACCATACCGGGGCCATTAGCCTGGATGCACAAGTATAGGTAGTTAGGCTAAGCGATGAAGATCACAAACTTCTTCATCACATTCTCGAGTACATGATATTTTATTAATAAGTTTAAAAAAAAGTTAAGAATAGAATTTTAAAAAGTTCGTAGATAGCACATTCGTGGTTTTTTTATTGCATCGTATTTTTATAAACACTGTAATTTGTTTAAATTATGAAGTTACTTATTGAGGTTTTTAACGGAGAAACTATAAAACTAATCGATTGAAAATTATTATTTTAAGAAAGTATTTTAATCATCCTTATCTATGCAAATTAAAGTTATAAATATAAAAACATGGAAAATATTCAAGTTACGTTTATAAACTAATGGATGTGTTAATTCGTTATTACGCGACGCTTAACCCTTAATTAGGCGCATGGGGTCAGGGCCACTTGATGTTCAAAAAATAATGGCTTACAGTCTTCAGAGCATACTAACGCTCTTTCTAGCTTCCTCACTCCCCCCGGGGTACGCGAATTAGTCACATCCAGAACATTAACGCATGTGCATGCATCGCTGTCCTTTAGAGAGCTGACCCCATGCGCCCAGTTACGTTACATTTTTTGGCGAAGGTAAGTTTTTACTTTTGTAATTTTTTTGTGTTTACATTAGTATATTGTTTACTATTTATCTTTGTATGTGTGTATTTTGATACGGTATGATTTCTTTATGTATTTTTCAGTTTTTTTTCTATGCTTTTTCCTTTTTTTTTAATTAAAATGCCTAACGACAAACAAGTATTCCAACGGCTGGATGAAGTGCTTGATGAAGAGCAAGATGTTGTGGGTTCGGATTCGCAAGACGAAACTTTAAACGATGCTGTCATTGATAGTGCTAATAATTTAGAAAGCGAAATTGAGGAGTCTGAACATATCCAAGACATCCCTGTGTCAACGGAAGACAATTATTTTTTATCTCGACATACTCAGAGGAATGGCCCGAAAGTGAAATGTTGTAAAGTACCACCATCGAACGCAGTAAGGACCCGAGCAAAAAATATTATTTTACATTTACCTGGAGTATAAACATATCTGGCATCAACGCATTTGTCATACACAAAGCGAATACTGAGAAGACTTTGACATATACAAGACGGATTTTCTTGAAGAAAATAGCTGCGACACTTGTGAAAGATCACCAAAAACGTCGCATACAACTACGTGCTGTACCAGCGACAACAAAAAAACGGCTCCATGAAGTTTATAATGTGAACAAGGCGGTTTATCAATCGACAGCTAAGCGCGGGCGCTGTTCATCATGTCCTAGAAAGGACGACATAAAAATGCCAACAAAATGTTTCAAGTGTCGTAAATTTATTTGTCAGCAACACTCAAGGATTTACTGCGTCGGATGCAGAACAGAAGATTCCGCTGATGAGGCTGAATAAACTTTATTTCTTAAGTTGATCTCGGCTATGCCAAAAAAATTAGTTTAAAGAGAGGTTTACTGTTTTTGTCTTTTTTTAAATATTTTTAATGTCATAGTAAGTATTTGTTTCTTAAAGTTAAGTATATTAAAGAACTTTATTAATTACTATAGAAATCCATTAAGTTTTATTCCTTTTTGATACTCCTTTCCCAATGTTTTTTTGGGGTCATTTAAGACCCCATGCGCCTAATTGAGTGATTTTCTTAATGCGCCTAATTAAGGGTTAAATGTTTTAATTTTTTAGTTTCGTTTTATATAATTAATTAAATTTAAGTGCCCACATCTGTAAATTGAATCGATGTGACTATTTTATATTAAATTTAATATTAAAAAGTGACATAAACTTATTAAATCTGCTGAAGTTCGTAAATAAAATGCTATAACGCTATTAGCTTATAGCTATGGGAAAGTTATATGCCGTTCCCCGCGCAACTTGATCAACGTGTATCATTTACCACATTACGTCTCTGTCTAACATACGTGTAGGAGTGAGGAAGAAATAATGTTGCCGAAAGTTTTTGCCGGTTGGAAATCCCCGCGCTCATCGCCCACGATCCAGAAGAATGCACATATAATATCATGTGAAGCGTCCGACAGATATTCAAGGTTAAAGTTAAACGGTAAAACTATATTATGACAATATAATTATAATATACAGAAAAATTATTTAATACATATCAATTTAATAAAGAAATCACGTCACGATTAGGGCTTACAATACCGACATAAAATCTGAATACCGGTTTTTGAAATTTGAAAAACCGGGATACCGATATTATTAATAAAAAAATTACTTGTTAAGTTTTTATTTATCTCAGTTATTATATTGACTTGTTAACAAATAATATATGAAATCCAATGAATATTGTTCCGAAATGAATAGATATTATTTATTCTATCACATAGAGAGTAGGAGTAGATAGGTACAAAAAACAAAATGGATGCAAAAAATAAGTGCACATTAAATTGAATGTTACATTTTACATGTAACAGGCTCGTATGGCATTATGTAATTAAAGAAGCAAAAAATTAATTAATTGTATTTATGAAATAATATTAATATCTTGCGTTTTGTTTATTAAAGTATGCTCTTAAAAAATCTAAACAATCAATCGTTTCATCATCAAGCGAGGACCGAATTTTCGTACAAATTAAATTAGATTTATACTGAGCATTAATTCAATTTTCATCACCTAACGTAATACCAAAATACCGGTTTTTAATAAATTAAGACAAAAATCGTCCGAGATTCCGGAATTCGGGATCCCGGTATTGTAAGCCCTTTCACGATTTTCATAATTTTAAACTAATACCTGAACAACTGGCATAGCTAAAGGAGATAATTATATGGGAGAAACTATTTCACACCATGAAACAGGGATCGTAAACATTTTTCTTACGATGCATTTTACCTTTTTCATATAAAGAGATTGTGCACATACAGCGAAATTCATTGATGCTATATATTAATTCCAGCATATTAAGGTTGCCAGAAAGCACGCTTTTTATTTATCGGTAGTAAAAGAAATTAGTAGAAATTTTATTTGAAATAGGATGGGTTTGTAATACCGTATATCATTTGGTAGCTAATTACATACATGGAAGCCTTTGTATACTATATGGCAAAAGGTTGTTGATAACGAAGGTGAACGAACATGTTGTTGATTAGAAATACAAACTTTTTAAAAATGTATACCCGTAAACGTGACTGTCGTGTTATAGAAAAATAAAAATTAACAAAAATTAAAAGTAAACAAAATCAATGGATTTATTAAGATGGTTTCAAATGTATATATGAATATGGACATGCCCTCGGAATTAAAAATAGTATTTATGAAGCAACAGCTTATTAAGCGGTCATAAAACAATAAATGAATTTTTATTGTATACATATCATGATTTTAGTTGTAGAACGCCTACTATTGGATATACGCTCGTAGATTTCCAAAAAGGGTCAGATGAAATCATCTTTCATCACCTGGCCTTCTCAGACTACCATAAAAAGTTCTTCTGATCAACTTATGTGTGAAGCGCACTTTATCATCCGTTAAGCTATATCCGCTACTGTCATTGATCTACGAATCTCTTTCTTCCTGGTTCGATATCGTATAGGTAACCCGACCATACCTCCTTTATTGCTCGTTGAGTGATTGACTTAATAATACGTAATGACTGGGCAGATGACAATCTTAATAAAACTCATTTGTAAAAGTATCAATGAAATAAACAAAAATGGCGCAAATTATTTTGACAAATATATATATATATATATATATACTAGCTGTTTCCGCAAACGTTGTTTTGCAAAAAAAATAGGGTTTTAATTAACAAAAAAAATAAGGGTTGATCGTAGAGGGGTGACAATTTAAGGTTGTATGTATTTTTGTATGCTGTATCATAATAAAATAAAAACCAAAAAAAATGTCTAAAAAATAAAAAAAATAATTAAGGGGTGGACCACCCTTATCACTTAGGGGTATGAAAAATAGATAGTAGCCGATTCTCAGATCTACTGAATACGCATATAAAATTTGGTAAAAATCGGTCAAGACGTTTAGGAGGAGTTCAAGTTCGAACACCGTAACACGAGAATTTTATATAAAATATTAGATACACTCGTTACTGCCACTCCTTAACCGAATTAATTAATTTATACATAATGCTATTTTAAATGTCTAGGTGTGTGTGTTTCCTTATTGAAATAAAATGCTGCTGTGTGGAGTAAGCCGCATGGCTGCACACGGGCGCTACACGAGCTAGAGCCGCCCCTATGGCGACGTTTTTCAACGCGGTGTTTTGTTACGTCGGAGTAACGGTTTCAGAAATAATAACTAACGCAGTGATAATATTGAAAGAAAAAGTTATTTCAAAATTCTGATCACTGCCTTTTAAAATTAACTAAATTTCTGCCCCCGCAGACTGTACTGCCAGAAGTTATTGGCTTGTCGCATTAGATAAGCAAAAAAACGTTTATTTATTTTTTGTTACACATTTCACAGTAATAACTTTATTAATTTATTAGATGTTAATTTATGTAACAAAAATATAAATTTGGACAACTGCCAAATGCAGTTTCAATAATTACTATATTTTATATATCAAAAATCTATATTGTACTGTGTTAATACGACTACAAAATTCAAACGCTATATCATATGTTGACTTAAATTTTTTTTTTTACATTTCTAAACGTAGTATACATACCAATAGAAGGTAGGCAAGGATGAAACACACCGTCTTAAGATCTACGACGTAGGAACATTTACGTTTCGTTTCTTCCATTTTATTCTGAAATTCAACAACTCTGTTATAATTTCATATATTGAGTTTTATGCGTTACAGGCAATAATTACATCGTAGTACGAAATTCAGGACAAGATTGAAGTGAGATTACGACAAAATTTTATGTTAACCAAGTGTGTAGTGGGCAAATAGTGCGCATAAGGTTGTGTAAGTGGAGTCCGCTGGTCTGCAAGTGCAGCGCTGGACGTACTCTCAAAAGGCTGACAGCCTTTGTCAAGATCGTCCGTCGGAAGACACTGGAAGCCGGTCGCTTTCAACCAGTTCTATTGGATATCAATGTACAGCGGTGGACATTTTATGGCTACAATGACGATCATGAAAGCAACTTAAAAATTTTAAAATATATTTATTAACTAAAGGTTAGTTTTTATAATGTAAAACAAAACTAGCTTTCATTTATTCGAAATTTTGAAAAATAAATTGATGGTGTCCAAAAATATATATATAATAATTAATAAAATATTAATTCTAAATATTATTAATAATTTCGTGTCTTTCTAAACATTGTCTTTATAACCTAAACTAAAATTTCGACAAAAACTATTTGACCTGTTGTCCACCACAAAAATATTTGATGTGTTTGTCAGTCAAAAATCCACAAATAAATATTTTATATAGGCCCACAACACTGCAATTGCACTCTTTACTCTAAGACATTTATACATTTTCATTTAAAACTGGAGACTAAGTTATGGGGATGCCGATAAATACAGATACATTATTTTTAAACGCAACTTAGCATTACAAGAGATTGCATAAGATTAATATTTAACCGTAAATTTCACAATAGTGCCTAAATATTATAAAACTAGTGACTAACTGTATAGATTACAATTCTTCAGTGAAAAACTAAAACCCAAAAAAAAAACAGAAAAAATATGGGGAAAATCAAGTCTTTACTTAAATATTTTTAATCTGTTACAGTCATAATTAATTTGTCATTGTTGACGTTAGTTACTTTCCGGCTTGTTTTATAATTTTATTCATATTATTTTATATAAATTATTATATTAACTGAGAATAATAATACATAATGACAATGTTTAATCAAGGAGTATTAATAATATTTGGTAAGGAAAATTTTTAATTAAAATGTTTATTGACAATGAATTATATGGTAATTATTTGCAAAGAAAAAACTTATTGATATTTAAAAAAAAATTCAATTACCGGTAATGTAACATTCTGCTATAGTGAGTATCGAAATTAAGATTAATATAAGTTATATAAACTTTATTTGCTACTGTTTACCCTTGGAGAGAATAACAGTTAATAAGCCGACAAACACATCACTGAAGTGCCATCTATCTTGGCGACAAGCAAATCAAATAGTTCTTCTATTGAGAATGCTTTTATTTAAGTTAGTTTTAACTAAACTTTATTGAATAAAATATTATTAAAAGTAAAATTAATGGGTGGAAGAATATTTATTTAAAAAATCGTCAAAATATTGTATAACATAATGGTATCGACATAAGTTAATTTTAATTTAATATTTCGTACAAAATGTATTTTGTTGTTAAGATTTTTAACGATATATCTATCCCATTGACCTATATTTTGCAAGAATTAATAGTAAAAAAAAATAGATTGTTCATTGAATTTAAATAAAATAAAACAATGTAATCATTAGTTGTCAAACTAAAACATGTATTACTTTATAATTTGTTCACATTTATTTAGTATCAGAATCACTTGTGTATATTTACAATAAAGTAATATAAAATTTAATCGTGTAAATGACACATTGTAATTCTTACCATTAACAATAATAAATATTTCACTTATAAACAAATTTCACAATGCACGTATATCCAACGGATACCGCATTATCCTTTAGCACCGTGGTAAACATCAAACGAACTTGAAATAATGAAG
Source organism: Battus philenor (assembly GCF_028537555.1). NCBI lineage: Eukaryota > Metazoa > Arthropoda > Insecta > Lepidoptera > Papilionidae > Battus > Battus philenor. Next base: position 13,120,627 of record NW_027181673.1, on the reverse strand, counting down.
GGACTTGTATAGCGCTACGCCGTTAATAATAAATGCTACTAATAGCGCTATTTTTAGCTGAAATAGTATATGTTAATTTTTGTAAAAAAAAATTTAAAACAATTTAACGAGTCGATTTAACATACTTGTAGGATAGTAGTTTATAAAATAAAACTTTGCCCTGCTACAATGTTTTATGTTCTATTGCAAACTACGAAGTATTTACAAATTAGTTACAGCGCCATCTATTGGCAATATATTTAAATTATTATAATATTACTATATATACTATATACAATTAATTTTTAAAATAGGAATTATACAAGGAAAAATTTAGTGTTTATTCGAAATAAAACTTACTATGTTTATGCTAGACCTTGGGATTTGCGTTTATTGATATCTTTTAGATGTATCGTTCCGAATGGCCACGGTATTAATAATTTATTTCATCTATTATACCATTTCTAACAGATTAACACAATGGCGATTTGTAGCAGATGTTGCTTCTGCATAAATATACGAAAGAAGTGTATAATAATCGGATACTGTCAAATGGTAAATATTTTCTTTCTATTAAAATGCTTATAAATTTGCGATATAATTTTAAATAAAGACTTCTAGTATGATTATTACTACTATTGTTATAATTCCCCACACCACCATATCTCGATAGCACAACAGGATGATTATAGACTATATTAGAGGTCGGCAACGTTCTTAATGTAAAGAATGAAATATTAAATTAAAAATTCATGGCGGGCGCCAACTAATTTTTGACCTAACATAAATATGGAAAATAATAATCTAATTTATAAAAAAATGTTCATTTTTGAATTTTATAATTAATAAATTTAATTACAGAACAAGGTTATTATTATTGTTAATTCTTATTGGTCGCAAGTCACCTCTGACGTGACAACGGTAGTTCTCTACAGCGGTCGTATGGCACGTGGGAGGTGACAAGTTGGATCATGTTGAAACTTGCTTCCTATTGAACATACGACTGTCTTTTCCCTTTATTGTTACCAACAAAGCATTTACCTTATGCAGCATATCAATAATTTTTTGCATGAATTTTTTTTGATAAAAATTTAAATTTATTAATTCTAATAGTATCTTCAACATCAGATAGGGAGGGGTGATTGGATGGGAAACTTCATATCTTGCAATCTGATGGTACAGGAAAACATAACGACTAGTTAGTTTGTTCTCATCGTAATTAGCCTGGATGAAGGAAAACAACACTATACTGCTGTGAAACGTGAAAAAGATAACCATTCCTTCATGTTGGATATTGTTTCAAAAACACTATACTTTAAATACATATAAATAAATGTGTTACTTCTTCAGAAAATAAATATATTTTTTAAGAAAATTGTTAAATTGAAATGAATAATAAAAAACATCTTTTTTCCATATTTTTTAAAAATAATTACAACCCGGTGAGAATTAAGCATACGAAACGTGGCGTATGATAAGAGTTAAATAAATACAGAAGAATATTTGTTAGTATATTAAAGATGGTTGCAAGAGCAATGAGATATAGAATATAAAATTATTTTAATGGGATATTTGAGTTGCCATAGTATCCACAATTTTTTCATAATCGATCATAAATGACCTTTTGAATTTCTTGTCCAAATTAAAAATAGTTTAAGGGCGCATTAAAATTTATTGAAGGGCGCAGTGGCCCTCGCGGGCGCCGCGTTGCCGACCTCTGGACTGGATAGTAGTTTCATTGTTTCGAGATTTCTTTTTTAAAAAGTTATACAAGACGCTATCTCAATTGTTTAACTTGTTAAGAATTGATTTATGTACTCTGTGACTCTAAGTCAGAGTTCCTCAAACTTTTTTGTGTCGTAGACCCCTTGCCATGTTTTTCCGTGTTGGGTAGACCCCTTTCTTACCTGTTATTGAATTCCTGTAAATTTCTAACTGTAGTGAAGTTTAGTGTTAAAAACTTAAGTAAAAACACATGTTAATTTATACATTTATTAATTAAATTTAAATTAAAACTTCTCAAAATAAAGTTTTGTATCTGTTATGTAAAATATACGTAACATTAAATAACACAAAATATATACTTCATAGGTACTTTTATAAATAATGTAAATGTTTTGATATTATAAGATAGTATGATGTAAGTAAATAGGTACTATCAGTGTATGTGTTGAGATCCACTATCGTGGACCCCCATTTTCGTTTCATTTCACCCCTAAATTTTTTTTCGCTGACGCAGACCCCTTGCAGGTTTTCATAGACCCCTAGGAGTCGATACTGATCACTTTGAGAATCACTGATCTAAGTTCACATTTCAACAATCTTTATTTATTCTTATTGAGCTATAACTTTTTCTTTTTAATTTTAGTTTCAACAAATTCTACTAACGTTGTCGTGTTTACAAGCTCTCTTTGACGACATCACCTTTCTGAGGAATTGCAGTAAGCCATTGTATGATGAGACGAGTTTGTTCTATCCTGTAGCAAAATGCGTTCACATTGTCATCCATTTGATTTACTTCACATTGACGATTTTACTAATGATCGGAATATATAAGGTAAAAAGCTAAATATTCTTTTTTCAAAATAAATTACTTTTCTAGTACTAATACATATCGCCTCAGACATGCTAGTTTCTGGTATGACATAAAGTCCTTACCTCATAAACGAGTCTGTTCCGTGGCGAACATGGTATTTCTCTGGTTTTTAAGTTTTATGTAAGGATCTATGGTGAACACATCTGTGGCTAAGAACAGAAAAATCACAACTGAACGACCCTTTGCCACCATTTCAACCGGTAGCTTTGCAAAAAAAAACGTGCCGTAGACATTGGGCCCGTCTTAATGCTATAAATAAATCTAATATATAAAATTCTCGTGTCACAGTGTATAGATATCGAACTTGAACTCCTCTGAAACGACTTGACCGATTTTTACCAAATTTTATATTCGTATTCAGTAGGTCTGAGAATCGGCTACTATCTATTTTTCATACCCCTAAGTGATAAGGGTTGTTCACCCTTAAATTTTTTTTTTTGACGAAATTTTTTGTTTTTATTTTTTTATGATACAACATACATACAACATACATACAACATACATACAACATACATACAAAAATACATACAACCCTAAATTTTCACTCCTCTACGATCAACCCTTCTTTTTAAATTGAAAATTAAAAATATTTTTTTTGCAAAACAACGTTTGCGGGATCAGCTAGTAAATATATATAACACAAGTACAATTTAAATGTACCTATTGAACACAAGCGCCATCGAACATAGTTTGATTTTAGTAAAATATTGATGCAATGTTCATACTTATAAAGAATGATTGGTAGCAGCTAAAAGAGATTTAAAAGGGTGTATGAATAGCTTAATTGTCAGGAAAAAAAGCTTTAAAACTTTTACACTTATTTCCAATCATTCTGTATAAAGTTGTTACAATGAAATATGGCACATTAATTTATATTTTTAATGGATTGCTACAGGCGAATAATTTTTGCCAGTGTATATCGTGAAACTTTTTATATATAAAATAATCATTGTTTTAGATTTAGAGTTTAGATTTTTGAAAATGCTAACTTAATAGTACTGAGTGTTTAAATGATTTACTACGTTTTTTTTCAAATTAAATGTGTAATTTTTCTCTCTCCATAAGATACAATTTATCTTCTGTGAATTATTTATTGTATATTTGTGCTCAAAACTGTAAATATGTACAGGATGATAGCATAAGGAAAAACTTTAAAAGGGGTGATTTTATAGCTCATTTATCAGTAAAAAAACTGTTGCAACTATTTTTAATCACTTTGTATAAAATGATCACTCTTAAAAATGTAAGATTAGTTTATTTTTTCTATCGAAATACGACTGGCCAATAATTTCTAGCTGTACAAAATTTGCAAGAACAAATGGTAAACAATAATTTAAATATGTAGTTATCTGAATTTTGGAAACGCTTTTCTTAAATGTTATTTATTGCTTCTGAATAGGGTATGCATTTCAACAATTCACAGCAATTAATCTAAACGTTTACTATATTGAAGCTTTTATACTTACATACAATCACCATAAAACATAATCTAAGCAGGACTGCGATACCTTTCACGTTATAAATTTCGGCGCTATATATAGCATTAGCACCATAAATAGCACTTACACATAAAAAAATATATTTACACGCAAGCAACCTTTGTCTCATAACAACAGTAAATTATAAAAAAAGTATATTTTCCAGCACAGAGCAACTTATATCAGAGACTACCTAATCTCCGCCTCTGTGTTCTTAGCGTGTTACTCTGTGATTTGGTTTATTGCGCTGCTATATGCTGACGAATCGCAACTGGACGCGATGGGGATGCCGATAAATTTACGTATGTATATTTAAATGTATTTACGCAACTATTTTTTTATTTATTAATAAATAAAAATACCTATTTGAAATTAGATATTGTCGTGTTAAATAAACCGTATGCGCACCCACAGAATATTTGTTCACCGGAAAAATCATGAAAGGTTCCCACAGTCGGGCGTATGAATGGCACGTACCTACAATTGTTGACGCCATCTTGTATTTTAGTCTCTCTTTTATTAATCAGCCGCTCGAAATCCCCATCCATCACTCGGAAGAACGAACAACTTTTACAATTATAGTTTGAATTTACCAAATTCAATGCTACTTATTTGTTCATTTATTTACTATATTAGAGATAAGCAGAAACAAAAAGCAGTAAGAAATTACAAACTTTGAAATGTAAAATTAGTTACAATTGTTACCTTAACACTATCTCAATAGAAACATTTAATGAATCAAAGTCAAACAATAATAAAACGTTACTAAACAGAGATCAATAATCCAGCGCGTTCTGCATAACAGACAGTAATAATTACGAGTCACAGCAAGCCGTCACGTTCCAATGAGGTTTAAATTGTATTGTGTATGAACAATAATTTCGAATGAAATTGTATTTTAAAAGATACAAGGGAGCACGAGAGTATATCAATGTCACTAATGTATGAATTGTGGAGGTCACACATCTTATATAAGAGTGTATGTTTACCGATATTTAAAACGTGTTCTTATATAATAAACTAAAATGACAATTATATTAGTTTATGATTACTTGTATAGATTTGGTGCAGTTGTTGCGTTGTAAGACGTAGATGTAATAAATAGCGCAAATGCTATTGACTTAGTTGGTTTAGATGATAATTACAAAGTACTATAATAAACTGACCATATCAGGGTTGGTAATATTTTTTTTTCTCAGCTCTGAAGCATTCATTTTTATGTATTTATTTTTCCTTTTTTTGTTTTGGCACTGTTTATTAGAGAAGAAATTGTTAATTTCATTTTTTAATGTATTTCGTTGGTTTTTATTGTTCCTTATCATATATCTCTTGTTTCAGCTCTTAACATCTTCTTTTTGCTAGTTATCCGAAGTTGGTGGATAAAAATAAACGCAAGGGATCAAAAGTCTAGCATGGGAGTATAATTTCATGGTATACTTATATTATTTTTCTTATTTTCGTGCATTTAACGCCTATTAACGACAGATGGCGTTAGCTGAATACAGCTTTTTTTCACAGATGGCGTTAGTGTACAAGAGCAACACAAATTGAACAGAAGAATAGAATGGATTCTCTTCGACTCAGGATGTCTTCTGGATGTAAAACATGGAGATCAGATGACAGACTCACTTGTTGCATCTACATCTTCATATATAATGGACCGGTTCGGACTTCGAAGATCAGAGTAATCACTCAAAATCGTAGAAGCTGTTTGTCGCAAATGTGTTTTATAAACGAAAATAAAAAATATACAAATAGAAATATGTTGTATTTTTATTTAACCGTCTCTTTAAATATTCTAGCTAAGCGATAGGCAAACTTGTCATCTAAAGAAACCGAATTTGAAACGTAGACTTTGTTTTTGGTTTGTTTTTGTAGTGTGGTGTAAGTGTTGAAGAGTGAGTATGTGTGGTACATCGCGCTCGACGAGGGCTCAATGTGAGGTGACTATGGACCGAAGGCTTTGCGGTTCGTCGAGGTCTGTATTTGCGAGGTGTAAGGCAAGGGCTTTAAGCTCCTCGGTGGGAAAAAGAGACCCGAATTGGGGCATCAAAGATTTCAACTGCCCTGACGGAGCCGCCACAGATACGGGTGATGGGTGTGCTAATTCTCTCTAGGCTCAGCCCTAGTTGATGTATCCGGAAGCGAGGGAGGGAGGGGAGGTTAAAAAGTGGGGGGCATTTGCGGGTAAAAGCGGGCGGGGGGAAGCGGGTCATACGGCGCCTTAAGGCAACCTCTGTAGTTAGCGGGATGCCACTTGCTTTTGTAGAGTACGCACGGAGGCGGTATCGTTGTTATCGCGGGATAGGAGCTAACGGCAATGCTGTGGTCCTCGAGACTCTTAACGCACCTTGGGCGCGAGAAGTTGAAGTTGCGGGCGGATTGCCAGTACAGCTGGTAACGGTGGCATTGACCAACGGTTTCTTTTCTGTGAGGGGCTTCGAATGAAATCCCCGAAAGGGGAGCAGGTTTTTTTGGGGTCGAGAATCTTCTTTCCTGCTAAGGACAGTTCGAGGGCTGCCATTATGGGTGGGCTTCTTGGTGCGCAAAGATAACATGAAAGAAACTTATAAGAATTATCTTCCGTACAATAGCTTATTCGTTGAATAGAAGATCCCTTCTAATAATTTTATATCAATAACTTTGACAAATATGTTTTAATTTATTTTAATACTAGCTGTGTTCGCGTCTTCATCCGTGGATTTTAACTAAAACAATATTTAGTTTATTCAGCTTTTTACATTGAAGATTTTTTCTAAAATAACTCCTTAAGTTACTCCTTATTACATCAGCTACTTGCCAGTAAGACTGTCAAAATCGGTCCAGCCATTTTAGAGATAGCCATTTTAGCCGAAACAAACAGACAGGCAGACAAAAAATTAAAAAATGTGATTTTAGTGTTTGTACCGTATATACAAACAGACGCTCAAATTTTATTTATTTGTACAGATATCGCAGAAAATTATGTAACGAAAAAGTCGTGTTACCAGTCATATATTTATACATTTGTCACATATAGGTACACATAACAATAATACATTTTTTTATCTTATATGTCCTATCTATCAGTTGACAACATGCACATTTATAAATAATCACCGCTTCCTTTTGCATTATGGTAATTTTTTTAAACCAAGTTTATCAGTATAAAGTATTGTGAGTGCAGATGATCAAACGCAGTTTAAATATTGTGTTGTAATATATGTGTATTTTAGAAATAATTCCATTTTTTGATATTTATTACCATAATTCAATTACAGTTCATTCAAATTCAGTCAATATTAGTTCATTTTCTTATATTATAAAGTAGGGATCGCCAAGTTGGTAATCCGAGCGATTATTCAAAAATTTTTAGCTAGCCGCTATTAAAAACACATTTAAAGCAAAAGGGTGAAAATTTTTGTCAAAATTTAATTTTATTAAAAATGTTTATAATAAACATAGAATACGTGAAAATATAGAATATAATTACGTACGCATGTGGCTGTATTATTTTTTATTAAACTTTCGAGTCAGAATAAACAGGAGGTTTCAATCCGTATCATCTCTCAAATATTTTTATGAATTTTCGAACAGCGACCGCCAGGCTTCTATTCTTTTCGATATATTTTTCAATAGTTAAGACAAGTTGTTCTGTCATATAACGCTTCATTGTTACTAACTCAAAATTATCAGACGTCCATTTGTTTGTTTTAAGGTCGCTAACAGTACACAAATGGCGAAAAATTCAAATCTTGCGCTAGTTTTTGGACATTTCCAGATAGACGTAAGCTGACAGTCTAACATTAGTGAGCCATGACGGAGGTGGTGCAGCAGTCATAGGAGACACGGTGGCAGACGAAGTAAAATTATTTCTCCAGGAAAATTAAAATACATAATCCCGCTAAGTTTCTTTCAGCTGTTCTCTTTGGGTCTTATCGTGACGTTAATAAAATCCATCGTATTTTGAAATAAGAATGTTTCAATTTGAATAAAAATGTGGCATTCATGCTCCGTATTGCTGCTCATTACGAAATTATCAACTCTTTATGTGTTCAGGTTGTAACACCCCTCTACACGCTTATCCATAATGTGACCCCGACGTGATCTGAGACCGATGGTCATGTCCAAGCAACACGCAGACAGCGTTAGGATTGTAAAAGTAAATTGTAAATAATTTCTGTATATATGTGGATGAAGATGATGGAGGTGAAATTCTACTCTGGTGATCGATGATGGTGTATTCACCTCCAACATCTTCCTCGTTATTGAAGAAGGAATGAAAACGTGCTTGGGTGATAACTCACTTCCTCTCGCTAATCGCATATCCACGATATCTATAATACTTGACCCAATGTCAAGTATTATAGATATCGTGGACACAACATTTCTAAGTATAAAAGACAAGTATGTACTCGTAATTTTAACTAGAACTAATAGATGAATACAGCGACAGATACAATGACTAAGAATTTTAAAAGTAGGTTTCGCTACTGTTTTCTCGTTTTCTTGTCTGTTGTTCAATAGATTATCGCAATCGAGGTTACGTTGAATTCAGCTGGGTGTCTTGTTCAACAAGATGTGTCTTGGCTTCCGGAGCACCGCCTCGTTGCTCCTCCATCGCCGGATTTAGGTGAATATCCTGCTGTAATCCCGGACCTTCTAACTGGAAAAACTATTATCAGAAGATGTAATTGTGTGATGAGGCTTCAAGTCTGCCGAAAATATTTTTGTATCGTCGATCACTTTTCCGAAGTTACTCATTTTTAAACGGTTTTATTTAGTTCGACCCTTACGGAATTTGTTTATTTGGGTCAAAATTAGAAATTGAAATTTAAGCACCTTCCCGTTGTCAGATTGATCTGAAATTTGGTACACAGATTTAACTTAGATGACAATACAATATAATAAAATCAATAACATTATAAATCTAAGATGGCCGCCGATACAAAATGGCGGATTACATATTTTTCCTTAACCCCCTCAATATGGGTATCAAATGAAAGGGCGACACTAGTAAAACACGATGATTATGTCAAAATTTAAAATTCAAGATGGACGCCGTTCCAATATGGCGGACTAGGTACATATTTTTCCACAACCACCACAATATGGGTATCAAAAAACCGCTTAACTTAAAAGTTTTTTAAATGTATTTATTTAGCTTCGTGCCACTGTTTTTCTAGATTTTCTCGTAAATCTCTGATCGTAAATTCGCGGTATTTACATAAATATTTGTACAGATGTGCTTAACTTTTTATACGAGAACTACCTGAAAGTCAACCGACTTTCGTAGTAATTAAAGTATGAGGGGAGAGAGTTATTAGAGATGACTAATAAAGTGAACATAATAAACTCTTCGTGTTTTTACTTTGAATAAATCACGAAATAATTATTCAATAGGATAAATCAAGATATTAATAAACAAAATTACTGCGTAATTGAAGATAATCGATCATACGTGTCTTGTAAAATATAAGTTTGCATTAATGACTAATTGTCGAGTATAAGATGAATAATATAACAAAACCAGAGAACTTAAAACGTAACGTGATTGGAAAGGAATCCCTGAACATAAACATGATGCCAGACACTCATCTATACTATCGAAAACCGCTACAGCTATATTAATATCGATATTAGAATAATGTTTTTTTTTTTAAATAATTGTTCAGATTTCAGTTCAGATCAGATTGTCAATACTGGCTAATTTTCGAAATTGCAACAAAATAAAATTTGACTACTACGTAATTATTATCATCGCTTTGGTTTATTTTATCGGTTCTAAAGTCAATTTGTTGAAACACTCAAAAAAAAAAACATCTCGTGTATTTTTTTGGATGCACGTTCCACGATGGAAACAGGTATTCAGAGACTGTTCAAAGAATTATTCACGTGTAAATTTGTAGTAAGGACTAACATTTGCGTTCTGGAAGTTTCGATCAAAAGAATAAGCACCGTGAATATCCTGGAATGTAAGAGGACAATGAAGTGATGTCGATAGAGGAGTCGAATTCATCAAAAGCCGTCCGAAAAAGATTTCTTTGTCCCAAACTAATAATAATTTGACATTGTTAAAAATAGTTAAAATTATTATATACATATTATATATACGTTAAAATTATTGATTAAATGCATAACAAATGAAGTTGAATTAAAAAAAAGGGTTTGTCGAGGCCTTGCGGTGGGCGTCTTCCGTCTGATATGATGATAATTATAAAACAATATACATGAATTACAGTGAACATTTAAATATAGTATAATACAATATTTTTAAACATTAAATACAATGTCATAGTTATGTAATAATTGCGTGTTTTTAAAAGCACATTTTAAAACTTTAGACAGACAGTAATAAAAAGATTTATTATAGAATTAATACGTTTAAACTATCGGATTATTTTGTTCATAGAAGCGCTGTTTATCGCACTACTATTTTATGACGTGTTATTATGCTAATAGCAGTGCTATATTATTAGCTATATAAATAGAGCTTTACATACGGACGTGTTAGTTGGTTTTAGAGTTATTCCAGTGATTTGCTTCAGAAGAACGTCACGTATACGTTTGGTGCGACTATTTTATAAAGTTTTGCCATTATTTTCATAACATTAATTACATTGTGAATATTTTGTTTTGGCTTCGTAAATTTTAAATACGTAAGTTAAAATAATTTATTTAAAAATTATTGAATTTATAACGCTTTTACGATCTTACACATTTTAATGGTTTTTAAATAATTTAGTGATAAAAGTTCATATTTTGAAAGATTTATAAATGCTATTTTTATGTTAAAAATTGTTGAAGTGATGTCCAGTGATAATCGATAACAATATCAAGCGTTATTTAAAATACAAAATCCTGCCAAAAATAAGTATGTGCACAATTAAGACGTTCTTGAGTAGTGCCTGCCCGGCGGTAGAGAACTGAGCCTTGCAATTGTAGATTGCTTGAATCTCGTGATACAATCTTTTATAACTCACACTTTGCGCATTAATAATATAGGATTACCACTGCACACAAACAAGTTTCCATATGATGGCAGCAGCATCCTCTGCGGACTAACGTTGGATTGCGAATGTCAACCCACCTACAAAGCGTGGTAATTATAGTATGTGCTCCTATAGATATCTTTGGGTTTTGCGTATGTATTGTAGTGAGTTTCTATGCTCTGAAACGACAACAAGGGACCCTAAGGGGCAATAAAGAGAACTATAGTGGTGATCACCAAGATAAGCAATTATAAACCTATGATATGCCTGTGTTTGGAGGGCTCCTCTCCGATTCAGAGTTAGAGATGGAAGCGAAAATAGAAATAGATAACATCGCCTCCCTAATGGGCGACTACCAACTGCGCCCTACGAACTTAGGTCGTTGCAGAAAGGTAGTGCACCATGCAATAAATAAAAACAAGCCTTAACAGTAGTACAGGGCGGACCCCTGCAAGAGCCTTAGGCACATAAATTAAGTAAAATAGTATATCTATTATTAATTTCTAGATCACATTCTCTTTTCGTTTGTTTTTACAGTTTTTTTCGCAATATTTATAACTTTTCTATTAATTTAAGCTTCATTTTTTTATTACTGTTGCTACTACTCGTACAGTACTCCAGAAAGTTAGGAACTCTCGTAGTTGAAGTATGCCATATATGTGAGTACAGTCTTATTCTGATGTACATCAAATTGGGCTCTTGCAACCCTTTTAATGACAAATAATTGTCATTTTAAATGACCCTATGTTGATAATAACATAAACGGATTTATTTTCATGAATATATACTACTCAAAACAAAATAGGGACCACCATCATTTTGCCCCTTAATTTATGTGCATACATGATTATTAAATTTTTACAATTAGTCGATGTTGAATTAGGGTTTTACACATTAAGTAAAAACAAAATAACGTTTGAATTGTTTAATTTTATCGCAATACACTCAAATACACATTTTTAGAGAAAATGAGCACTAAGTAGACTGTCAATAAAATCTTTTATAGTCACTGTTTGTTTTTAATAAACTTGCCGGGAGCTATTCTTTAGTATCGAGTAGGACCTCCTTTGCTCCGTATGCACTCTCTGAGCCTATCTGGAACACTCTCAATCAGATGAGTGATGTTTTGGTCGGGTATTCATTCCCAACAGAGTTTCAGCGCGTTTATGAGGTCCTGTTGGCTGTTAACGTGGCTATGGGTCTCTTTAAGACTTCTTTTCAATTGATCCCATAAATGCTCAATCGGGTTGAGATCGGGACTCATTGCTGGCCAAGGTAAAACCGAGATATTGGCATCAGAAAGTGCCCTCTGAGTGACCCTAGCTGTATGCGCACGAGCGTTGTCTTGCATAAACACAAAATTATCACCTACTCTTTGTGAATATGGGATGACATAAGGTCGGATTACTTGCTCGACGTAACTGGCTGCAGTGACCGTCCCTTCGTTCAAGATCACCAGCTCTGTTTTGCCTAACAAGCTTATTCCGCCCCATATCATCACACTCGGGCCCCCAAAACGATCAGTACCGTGCATGCATGGTTCAGTAAAACGTTCTCCTTCTCTTCTCCACACACGTACACGTCTGTCATCGCTAAAAAACTTAACTTTACACTCGTCTGAAAAGAGTACTGTCCTCCAATTGTCCATGGTCCAGTCCAAATGCTCACGCGCAAACCTCAAACGTGTTGCCCGGTGAGCCCTTGTTAATTTTAAACGAATAACACGCATCCTAGAATGTTGCCCGTCCTCGTGGAGTCGATTCCGAATGGTTTGACCACTAACGCGTGTGCCAGTAGATTGCCTTAGCCGGGATTGCAAGGTCAGGGCGGTAGTCGTGCGGTCCCGGCGCGCAGTCAATCGAATGTACCGGTCTTCTTGAGCAGTTGTCGCTCGAATCCTTCCTGATCCAGGTCTTCTACCTACACTACGTGTCTCCTGGAACCGCTCCCATACGTTTCGAATAGCTCGCCGTGACACACCAAGGCGAGATGCAACCGATCTTTGCGATTCTCCCTCTTGAAGCAAAAGAACTGCCCTTGTCGAAGTTTCCACATCCATATGACGACGAGAACCTGGCATTGTAATCGGGAATAATGCCGAAACGAAAAAAACACAGCTAAACAAAGTGTGATCAAAGTATTGCGCTTAAAGCAAGACTGAGAACACAAACGATTGAAAATTTAAGAAATGGATAAATTTTGAGCACTTTACTTTTTTGTCTACCCACTTGAAATCAACAAAAAAGTTAACTTTTAAAACATCATTATGAACCAATAAGCATGTGTGCTAGAAGTGGTAGTGCTTCATTTTGTCAATGATTAGTATATGAGTTATTTATAAACATGATTAGAGACAAAGGTGCGGTGGGCCCTATTTTGTTTTGAGTAGTTTATATTGAATGTAAACTTTATAATCTGTTATTTCTTAAGTTGTGATTTTTTTAATTTTATCCATTGAGAATTATCCACGAAACTTTCAATATTATAAACACTAATGAAGTTGCTAAAAAATTAAAAACTATTTGCAATACGAATGACACTAGAACGCGCTTGATTAACAAAAAATTTTTTGTTTCAAAGAAACCAGATCATCTGTAAATCTGTTCACTTACTTTAATCTAATTTTTAAAAGTTAGTAAGTAATAACTATTGTTTAAGAAGATATCTATGAGGGGGATATGCCATATTCGCCACGCTTGGCACGCGGTCTGGCGATCGCAGTGTGGTATTACAGCACGCAAAAGGTGCTGCTGCCTTTATGAGCTGTTGCAATCATATAAAATAATGCGCAGTGTGAATTATATAGGATTGTATACCGGGAAACGAACCCGCGACCTTAGAAATCAAACCTCTTCCTATGGGTTAGCGCTGCTAAATTAATTCATATTTAAATTTTTCTCTACTTATTTATAATTACTATTAGAGGAACCGGAAAGTAATGTTGCTTTTTAAGGCAAATTCACATGGCTATATTTTTTATTAGTTTTTATTTGTTATCAACAATATATAAAATGATACACTTTATTTATCAACAACCTTTTGCCATCTAGTATATAAATTTTCAACGCGGGAGCGGTAAACATCAATTGGTTTTTCTGTAAAATATGTCGACAGAAACTGCATTACTCTCCGGTCCCTCTAATAGATATTTAATTTAAATATGTCGATAGCAGCTGTAGTTATAAATATAACATTCAAACTAAACAACGAAAAATATAAAACCAAGTACTGGTACCGCATAAAAAAATAACATTAATTTATACATTGATGTGTTTGTACGTGAATGTACAGTTTGTTAGTGTGCGTTTTAAGTGTACATATGGACAAGTCGGTTTTAATTTGCTCTTCCTCCATGTATTTAAATAACACGATTGATATGATTTCAACTTGTATTATTGTACATTATGTATACTGTGTGTGAATTTTGAACAAAAGGATGGTACAAGCCGGTAGACGTGGAGGCAGCCCACTGCTATGTAGACCGAGGTCCATTAGTCTGTCATATTTGTTATTTATATATTATCGATGAGCTTGTAAAAGCACATCTTTTATAAGCTATTTGCACATCAGTGTCTATCTTATGTGAAAGGCACTCGAGGGCCTCTCTACTTCTTTCTCTATCTACCTTTAAGAGGTGGTCTAGGTTTACAGTTAGGAAATTGCAAGAACATCTATCTTCTATGCATTCGGCTATATCTCCCTCCAGCAAGGCTGAAGTTGGATGGTCTGGATGATAAAGAAGAGGCGTGGGTTAGATGATTGCAGCAAGCCTCCTCTCTTTTGAGAGATTTCATGATGTGTCAGAAGTCGAGATAGATGTAATTTCTAGAAAATTCCGTCTATTATTACAAATTTAGATGATGCCAATGTCCAAAACTTAGATAATTATTGTCAATAATGCCCAAGCCATTGTGTATTGAATAATTTTTTTCATATTTCACAAGAGAACATATTTATTTTATATCTAAAACTAATACTTATTACATGTAGCCGTAATTAGTAGGACAATGAGGATATAGTTTTGATATTCACGCGATGTATTACAAACAATAAAACTAAGATATTTAAAACAATATTTATTTCTATTGAGCTTGCGTCATTCATGCAAGGATTATTTCCTTTACCAACTGGTTTCAAATAGTTTGAATCTTCAGTTATATATGTTTATTTAAATATCCACATGGTCAATTATAGTGATTTATAGTGATCACGTGTACGCCATTGTAAAAATACCAGAAGAGTCCAAATTAATGAATACTAAAATCAAATTTAAGTCCTTACCATGATGCCGTTGTAGGGGAGCGCGAAGAAGGACTCTCCAAGACCTCAGAGCCCCGGCGGGAGACCATGAACCGGCAAGCGCAGTGACAGACGAATAGTTCTATATCAAATCTATGAGTGATCCAAACGCACCTTGATTTGAAAACTGCTCATGTGATCACTTTAACAAGTATAATTAACACAGCAAGTAATAAAGCAATTCGTTCCCTAGCTTGATGACTACGCTTGATGATATTATTGACAGCACGCAGAACAGATGCCCGCTGGTGTCCCAAGGTCTTGGAGCGGAGACCTCAGGCCGGCAAGCTAAGCGTCCTTTTACTTACAGCTAAAAGGTATACGCGCTTTGATTTGAGAACAGATTAGAACCTGATTTACAAATATCTTTAATTCAGTTATTTTATAAATTCAATATTTACGGGAGTGACATTACAAGAGGCTTTTTTTTTTGGGGAACCATCGCGCTCCCCTGCTATGTGTAAGCAGGGATATTATTTACAATAAGCTTTTCGCATTTTTTTATTTCCACTCGTCTCTTTTGCCCTTCTTAAGATCGTTCATTCATTCCTCTGTTGCTCTTCTCATTCTTTTCTATTCCTTTCCATACCTTGTTGCCTATCATACATCGCCTCTGTTCCTTCGCCTTCTCTCCAGAATACTGTAACAGTTCTAAATTTATTTTTATTTAAGTTATATTTTACGTCCATTATTTTATAATCATTAAGTAACTATTGTTCATTTCTCTATTACAAATTTTATTTCGGTTTTTTACAATTTTCTTCTCAACATTTACCTCTTCTATTAATTAAGGTTATTTCTTTTTATTACTGTTCATATTATACTTCTTCGGTCAGAGAAGGGTTTGTACCAGAGTTGTCGGAATACAATTTGAACACAAGCTAATGTTCTATTTTATATATAATTTAAGACAAGATTTTTTCAACTACATTTAATCTTTTTGCATTTTAATAGTGCATTTACTGAATATTTTCGGTAAATATAAATATGTATGTATTGTACCATATTATTAATTGCATCAACTGCAAATATTATGCTAAAACTTGAATTATATTTTTTTTTCTATAAATTACAATAGGTATTTATAAAATTTACTGCATTTTTATTAAAAAATGTCTAAGAGTATAAGATAAACGTTAAAAATGTAATAAATTTCATTAATTCTCGACCGTGTTGAACAAAAGTACAGTAAGGTCAATAAAAACACGTTTTTAAGAATCTTTTTAATTCGGAAATCAATTTTAGTCTTTTTAGTCTATGATAGCTAAATATTTAGACACTCAATGATTTTCCATTCATTACGGGGAACACCCCGCATAGAAGTACAAGCACGTACTTCGATAGTAATAATAACAATACACTTTATTGTAAACATGTACATCAGTTGCGTGATTTTATTCCACTATATGAGCTTATATTAGGGAAATCCCCGTACTAACAAGGGCGCCTGATTATTACTTTGAAACGGAAGTGATAAGAAGAGGATAAATGTATTGATGTTGTCATCGAAGTTGACGCATACGCCATGCATGCCGTATCAATGTATTCAGGAATACATTCAATGTGTAAACAGCCTTATTAGATAAGGACTGCAACAACTAGCCTTTGTTGCATTGAACTAAGTTATTAAACAACCTAATGTCATAGTAAACTTTGTTACGAACGAAAATCTATTAATAGAAAATCTAATAATAGAAATAGTGGCAGACATACAATAAATTAAATAAATAAAAATAAACTTGTTAAGCCTAAAATTAGTCTTTAAAAAGTTAACAATTTAATGGAATCAGGCGTTATTTTGCGGAAGTCCATCCTAAGTAAGAAAAGGACCAATATTTAGCCACTCCCGCACATGCAGCGGTAGTCGTGCATCAAAGTGGTGCACTTTCTCGCCAGCCCGCTGATAAATGCGCATGCGGCAAACAATGCGAGTTACACAACTGCCACCGTCAAATCACTCAACAAGTGTTTCACCCCTCCACGTGGCATCATGAGTTATGTTACACCGATTAGTGCCAAACACAGCCACGAGCCAAGTTAACAAATCCCCAGGGGCGGCTCTAGCTCGTGTAGCGCCCGTGTGCAGTGATATCCTGACGCCCTCTAGGCCTGACCCCCCCCCCGCGCTTATAACTTTGCCGTCGTAACAAGAAAGTTTTTTCATATTCCAACAAGCTATTTTATAAGTAGGTATAGCTTACTGTATGGTATTAGTTACAGCCTTTCTTCTTATGACGGCAGAAGAACATTGTTCTTATGCCTGTAGCACATCTCTGAAATCCTTCATGCGTCTTAATATACTCATGAATAACAAAGTTCTGCAAGATATCTTCGATTTTTTCTATGTTTTATATCTATAAATTAAAAGTAGATTTTTAAATAAACCTTATTAGCTTTTTATATGATCGTAATGTGTGGAACTGTGTTTGTTAACATGGTTGATACTACAATGTACACATGAATTTTTTAAAATTTTATTTAAAAAAGGAACTGTTGAGATTCTCTTCTTAGTGGATTGTTATTGTCAATAGAATGTAATTGTTTATATGGTTGACAAGACCTTTAAATAAATAAATTAAGTGTATACAGTACCCGGCGATAAATATTGCTCGTCGACCTTTGGAAAGAGAATTTCTGCTTCGTAAGCAATACATACTTTATAAACAAAATACGTATAATTTTGTACTTAATGATGTTAAACATTTATGTTTCAGAAATAAAATGTGGGTTTTCGATAAATGTTGCATTTGCATCGAATTGAGGACGGGATGCTTCATAATTGGATATTTGCAATTGGTAAGACTTTTTAGGTTGTAGTAATTGTAATGTTTAAATAATAAAATCACGTGACGTGAACTTCAACTAACCTATAGTTGTAGTACAGTAAGTATTACAAGTTCTTTCGATAATCCGATTACAGTAATAGGAATGTTGTAAAGCGGTTCCAGTGACAACATATGCCTAGGTTCCATCTCTGGCGCTCTTACGGCCTGGTCACTCCATGGAGAGCCCTGAGGCAGCCCTAATCATACTAGCAGTCATTGTAGCTGCTCGAGCTGAAGCTCCCCAAGGTGTATGCGACCTTTCCTACTTCCACAGTATATATATATATATATAGCTTGATAACTGAAATTTGGAATTGTTAGTGGTATAGTTTAGAAAAAATAAAAAAATAAATAATTTAAAAAAAAAATATCCTGAAAACAGACGAACACAGACCAGTATACCGTACTTATCTTTCGTATAATATTGAAAACCAATATTAACCAGGTAATAGCAACCGATCAAGTGGAGGTTTGGCTCTGACGGGCGCTTCTGTGTGAGCGGTTGATGATCAGGTATTATAATTGAGTAATAGTCTAAACCGAAGTGCCCTATTGGGGGTCTGAAGCCTCCCAATCTGGGAAAATAGGAGTATATAGCAGCCCGTGACGATGCTTACCTCAAAAGAGTTTTAGTTCTACACGCTTTGTCACCTCCGCGGAATCTGAAATGAGGATCCGGTCCAAAAAATATATATCAAGCCGATATGTTGATCCTCGGCGATATTAAAATAAAGTTCTTTTGCACATTTCGTAATAGTTTTTTTTATTCGACCGTTACTATTATTAAGATTATTATTATATACATACACTACTAAACATTTTGTAAGTCCATGTTAGACAGTGATAGACTACTATTTTCTTGTTGAAGTTGTTGCTGTTAGCCCTAGGGGCTTTTATAGTTTCATCAGAAATTAGTTCAAGAAATGAAGTGCTCCGTGAACTTAGTTATAGATGTATGATATATAACTTTAATGCAAGTTGTATTCACCTCGAGCTAGTTACTCCCTTTATTACATATTACGTCAAACTAAATACTGTATAAGTAAGAAAAGGACCAACATTTAGCCACATCCGCACATGCAGTGGTAGTCGTGCAACAAAGTGCACCGCCCGCCAGCCCGCTGATAAATGCGTATGCGGCAAACAATGCGAATTACACAACTGCCACCGCTAAACCACTCAACACGTTTTTCACTCCTCCACGAGGCATCTTTAGGAGTTATGTTACACCGATTAGTGCCAAACGCAGAGTGTTAAATATTGGTCCTTTTCTTACTTAGGATGGACTTCCGCAAGGTAACGCCTGATTCCATTAAATACTGTATATTTTTAAATGTTGCAATTATTTTATGAAAATAAAGTTAGTAAAAATTTTAAAAAATCCGATTACAGGTAACCCAGGCGATCTTGGCCATAGTTAGTATAGTTGGACTCATGGCGGGGATAGTTTTACTTCAAAAATCTGACGAGGAAAATCACAAGATCGGATTGATTTTAGTGATTGCGTTTGTGATTATGTTGCTGATGTTAGTTCCATATTTGGCCTTCACCATTGTCTACGTTGTGGGACTTCATAAGGTTCGTGTACATTATCTTAAAGTCAACGTCTTTATTTCAGCCGTAAGACGTCCACTATTGATCACACGCCTCCTTTTTAAATTTCCAATGCGACCTGCAACTAGTGCCTTCCGAGATATTAAATATATATAGTAGTTATTTTGGTATATTGTTTATCCCTTTCTTCGTCTGTCCAGAAAGTAAATAACAATATTAAACATCATCTTAACTTACTGATACTGTAAATTCACTTGAATCATCAGAACCATCATCAGATCCACTTTCCGGTTTTTGTTGATTCACAGTTTACTTCTTAATTATTTTATTGCTTTATAACGACCTATTAACCCATATATCTACCATAAAATAATAGAGTAAGGACTTAATTATAAATGCCTAAAAATATTTTGCGGAGACACGTAGATAGTTTTTAAAGACCTAAAATGTTTTTTCTAGTTAATCAATTAACTTTATAATCTTCGGCACGAATGCAATAAATCCTAGCATTACAGAACAATGCTTAGACTAGTAAAATAACCACCAATCCAACGTTTATTAGGTCGAAAATAGATCCACCAGCGACAATAACAAAACTATTATATTCATACAAAAAATTTAGCAAAAAAACACAAGGACTACGAGTCGTCATTGTATCGGAAGATAAATGCCAAGTAATTACTTTTATCGAAATATATTTCGTCTATACACGAGGACAGACCTCTTTAAAAAAATAGCTGGTATCGTTGGACCCTCTGCAGCTCTCGACGTGTGGTACCGAATATGGGATAAACCAGTTTTTCTGCCTACATTGATAAGTAAAGTCAAGCTAATATTTTAACTCTTCTCTACCGAAAGCAGATGAAGTATCAACCCCATTTTTAAGTTACAGCACCACAGACCCTCGTCGAGTCTTCCATGGATTCTTTGAGGTCGATCTGGAATATTTCGGGAATCACTCGTGTAAGAAGTTCTGGGTAAAAAAGTTCTTTTGATTGCAGAACAAACCTGGTCACGTGAAGGCATATCTGATCTTCTCGGTGGCGTTCCTGTTTATCTACGGAGTGATAATTATAGCGCAAATCGCAAGCGGATCGACTGCTTCATTTATCCAAAATATTTTCTACTTTCGTAAGTATAAAACGTACATCTTTGTATAACTAATATTCGCTATGTGAAATTTTTGTAGACTGGCTTTCTAATTTCTTCAGCTCATAGACGAACACTGCAAGGCACAGGTCTCCCCCAAACATCGCCACGATGACTAGAGGTACAATTCAAGGCACGAACCTCCAAAGATAAAAAAATTAAGAGCTTTATAATGCTCCTTCAACGGTATATTTCAATTAAACATTTCGTTTACATCTAAAGATTCATGAGACGTGTGTTATGGCAGGAACTAGGTTATGCTTTTATGGATAGAAAACATTACATAATATTGACATGTTTAGATTTTGATTTTCGAACATTTTTCCGCATTCTGTCTAGTATTTAATCTTTGTGGGGGTGAATCGTCGCATAAAACGTATCTTTACCTTTCTATGGGAAAGATCATCAGTGTACTCGGATTGCAGCTTTTTGTGAACATACATATTTATAACAGTTCCGCAAAATCAATAAGAAAGCAATGACGGCAATCACAGGTGGCGTTGAATTCAAATCGGCATTCGAATTCTAATGCGAACGCGCAATACTGATTTAAAAAAATAAGTATTGTGGCTAGGAATACGATACAATCGTTTACGCATGAATATTTAAGATAGTTTTTTCTTCGTTGTAAACTAAAAAATACTGTTTGCCAAGTACTAGTAAGTTTTTTTTATTAATTCGCTTACGCCATCATTCAACCACTAAGACATCAGCACAAGAATACTCTTCAGTTTCTTAATATTATTTTATAGAAAAACGAGTGTCATTCAAAGCATTGAAAATGCTTTTCTTACTACGCACTATTGATGTTATATATATTTTGGCGCCTTTTTTCTCGGTTAATATAATAGACTATAAACATATATATTGAGAGAAATTCTTTTATACATGTAATTAAAAGGAAAAAAATAAATAAACGTTATTAAATTAATGTTTTCAGTGATGATTTAGATGAGAAGTTGTTCATCTTTGGTAAAAATTCATAATTTCAGGCTTACAGAAAATAAGTTTTCTTACAAAGATACATTTAATAAGAAAGCGTAATATAAACAACGATATCAATCACAAGTATTGACAAGCGCAAACAAATATATATCTAGTACTTAAATTTCCAGAAAATTGTCTGAGCTCCCCAGCTAACAAAAAAATATACAATAGACAATTTCTAAAAATGAAAAAATACATACTTTTCGAAAAGAAATAGACGAACGCACATGTACCCCGCGATAAATATTGCTCGTCGACCTTTGGAAAGAGACAATCGTCTAATTTCGGATTCGTAGAGCGTTATCTCTGTCGCACGAAATACAACGACTGACAAAACGTTACATAGGTAGTGTGGGACAGAGATAGTGCTCTACGAAGCACACATTTAAAATTATTATGTCAGCCGATAGATGTCCGCTGCAAGATTCTCCCAAAGATTACAATGACTTGGACCTGTCACTATATGGAATGTAATTAATATGTGATTTTATTTTCAGTTCTCAACATATATTATTTACTGGTCATACGCAGCTATTGGCTACAAATGCGAGGAATCAATGGCCGCGCCGTCGTCTGAAGAAATAATTAAATTATAATTAATTTTGATATACGATATAAATTTGAAATAATATAAATTAAAATAAAAAGTTTTTTTTAGAACAGTGTTTCCCAACGTAGTGTCTGTGAGTTTCGTGGTGTTCATTTCGCTTTAATATAAAAATATGTATATCACATAGGAGGGCGTAAGAATTTAAAAAAGACCAAGGTGGGGCATAGCACAAAAAAGGTTCGAAAATACTGTTTTAGAACTTTCACAGTTTGTAAAAATATTATCTTCGTGAGATATATGTATAAAACGAAAAGTTAATTAAACCATTTATTATTCAAGAACGGCTTGAATATTTTTTATGAGGTTTATATGTATTTTAAGTATTAAAATATGATGAATCAAGTAAAAAATTATCATTAAAAAACATCAGTCTAACCGCGTACAGAATTTCGTGTAAATTTAAAAAATGAAATATAAAATATAAATGTTTTCATTCATTGACAGCTACGCGGAGCAAAGTTCGCCGGGTCAGTTTGTAATTAATATAAATAGCTATGCAGTCGATAATATATTTTGCTATTCATATCTCACAGGCGCTTATATAATTAATCACTGATATACGACTATCTACTTAGTCTCGCCATAAACCCTGTTATAATTAATAACAAACAAAATGATATTTTTGAATTTAGAATCTGTCAATTTTATATGATTGTTCATTGTATATTTCTTATTTTCGCGCCAGTGTATTTATTGTAAAACATTTTGTGATATGAAAATAGAGTGGGTTGATAAAGATAATCGAATCGGTATGATTGTATTACACAAAGTAGATATGTTGCCAAATACAATTTTTTAAAATCTACATATGCTTGGTATTAGTCAAATATTTATGTACCGGGCCATTGATAGGTACAATGAACCCTCTTTTAAACAGGAATTAGATGTAAGTGTCAAATAAAATGACATTCTATAAAGTCCTACTCAAGCCCGTCTTCACATATGCAAGCTCGTGCATCGCGCATGCTAATGTCATTCATAGACTCCAAGTCGTACAGAACAGGTTTATACGCAGGGCAATAAAAAAAATATATAAAGAATACTGGACCGAAAACTGGAAATACCGGTCAGCTACTTGGGACTTCCAGACCCGTCTGGGCAGTTTTGTGTGGAATTCTCCTCCCTGGTGGAAGGTGAGGAGGCTGCCCGACTTGCCACCGAGACTGCCGACCTGGATATTTACACCGACGGCAGCCGCATAGAGAATAAGGCAGATGCGGCGTTATGCGTCATGTGGGACGCCGCATAGCTGTACAGTAAAAAGCTCAAGTTGGGCAGCTGCTGCACTGTATATGCAGTTGCTGACACCAGCGGAAGCGAAGAAATATGCGGCCGGCTGGTTGGCGCAGTCATGCGTTATATTGAGCGACTCAGGGTCCGCCCTCCAGACAGTCGCAAGACCGGACACCCTCCATCCCTTAGCATTAAGAGTAAAAGAGAACGTCGTGAAAGGAAAGAAAATGGGAAGAATGTATGGCTTTATTGGGCGAAAGCGCACGCGGGGACGTTTGGGGATGAGAGGGCGGATCAATTGGCCAAGGACGCGGCCCTGACGTGCAAAAGAAGGGCGGACTATGAGGGATGCCCCATATTATTGTTCAAGCGACAGCTTAAACTAGGAACGCTTGACGGACGGAATAGGAGGCATATAGAAGGAACGACGGCATCGACGATGCGGATGTTCTTCACGGACGCCGTCGCAGCCTACAGCGCGCTCCGCAATATGGGGGTAGACCAAGCTCTTCCCGATAAACGAAGGATTCTCTGGGTACCTTCATAGCTTTAAGCTCAAGGAGTATCCCTCGTGCTTCTATGAACGGGGGGGGGGGGAATACCGTGATCCACCTGATCGCCGATTGTTTCGCATAATGAATGCCGGCTGGGCAGAAGGATTGAGGAGTCGACTATCGCCTCCATCATGACAGACAAGGAAGGAAAAGAATCCTTCCTCAGATTCCCAGATGGTTCTCTCAGAAGGTAATTAAAGTAGCAATAAATAGAAATAAGTAAGCAAAATAGTGTAATAATAAAATGCTATCAGAATTAAAATAAAGTGGAAAATAACTTGAAATGTAAATAATAAAAAAATTTAACTGTGATATTAAACAAACTGTGATACATATATGTATAAGAGAAAAAAATAAAATAAAATCTGTGATATTATATTATATTTATATATATTGAAAATAAATAGACCTAACTGCAGTGATTGAAGATGGATGAATGGTTATAGAGTGAAAGAGAAAAATAGATCAAATTATGGAATGCTAGAAGAGAATGAAAATAATATAAAGGATGTGAAAAACTTAATAAAGAAAAATAAAATCCCTGTTCTCATATAAATAGGTGTGAAACGGGGGGTCCCTAATGCGGAGGCCATTAAAAACAAAAAAAAAACATTGCCTGGATGATAATATTTTAGCCTGCCACTCGTCTCAGAAGTGAACTTGTGGGCGAGCATGTCAACGTAAGTGGTAATGTTTCTTCGTTACGGAAATTACGCGTGCTTTGTAGTGACAGCTAACTGGCCATTGTGAGCTGTTTTTAGCTAGTGGTGTAGTTTTTATGGTGAAATTTACTTGATGCGTCTATAGAAGAGCAGCTGCTTCGAATCAACTCTACACCTCGGATAGGCCAGGCTTCACCTCTGTTGTGACCAGGCGGTAATCAGTTCCGGGAATTCTGCAGCTCTAAGCTAGGCTACCTTTAGCGCTCTGCCTCCCCGCTGAATCTATTAAGCCCTAAAAACAACCAATGATCGTCTGTTCAAAAAATATTTTGTGTATACATAACATACAATTCAGCGATCAAACCGCGTCTAGTCCCAACGCACTACAAAAGATAAAAAACAACGCACTATAAAAATGATTGGTTGTAAATGTTTTGAAATTGTGTATTTATATTCAGAAATATTAAATAACGTAATGATAGTTAGATTAAGAAGAATTATTTCGAAAATTTTGGTCATTGATGATCCAAAATGAAATCGCCTTTGTCGAGGCACCCGAAGAACCTTTACTGGTTTAGGATAGCATTATATGACAGTGTGTTTGGTGATAGGTGTAAAACAGTGATTCCCAAAGTGGTCTATATCGACCCCTGGGGGTCTATGACAACCTGCAAGGGGTCTACGTCAGCAAAACAAAATTTGGGGGTCCATGAAATGAAAATGGTGGTCCACGATAGTAGATCTCAACACATATACTTACAGTACCTATTTACTTACATCATACTATCTTATAATATAAAAACAATTACATTATTTATAAAAGTACCTATGAAGTATATATTTTGTGTTATTTAATGTTACGTATATTTTACATAACAGATACAAAATTTTATTTTGAGTAGTTTTAATTTAAATTCAATTAATAAATCTATAAATTAACATGTGTTTTTACTTTAAGTTTTTAACACTAAACTTCACTACAGTTAGAAATTTACAGGAAATCAATAGCAGGTAAGTAGGGGGTCTACACAACACGGAAAAACATGGCAAGGGGTCTACGACACAAACAAGTTTGGGGAACTCTGGTGTAAAAGGTTTAAATGGGTCATTGCATAGCTCCTTTACACTCAACCAGCGTATGGTAAGCAAAAATCAACGGTTTCAGAAATAATAAATGATGTGGTGATAATGTAAAAACATAAAGCGTTTTCTAAATTCAGATCTCTATATAATAAAATTAATTATTGTTATCTATCTATCTTTGTAAAGTGTGCTATCAGAACTTATTGACCTATCGCATTGCAATAGAAAAAATACATTTAAAAAACTTTTAAGTTAAACGGTTTTTTGATACCCATATTGTGGTGGTTGTGGAAAAATATGTACCTAGTCCGCCATATTGGAATGGCGTCCATCTTGAATTTTAAATTTTGACATAATCATCGTGTTTTACTAGTGTAGCCCTTTCATTTGATACCCATATTGAGGGGGTTAAGGAAAAATATGAATTTTGTGTCGGCGGCCATCTTAGATTTATAATGTTATTGATTTTATTATATTGTATTGTCATCTAAATTAATTGTGTGTACCAAATTTTAGATCAATCTGACAACGGGAAGGTGCTTAAATTTCAATTTCTAATTTTGACCCAAATAAATAAACAAATTCCGTACGGGTCGAACTAAATAAAACCGTTTAAAAACAAATTAATATACCATATTTCAGAGTGATCCATCTATATCTAATCAGTTTATACATACAGCGTGATTAGATATAGGCGTAAAAAAGTTTAAAAGTATAACCAATCATCCTGTATGCGAGAATTTAAAAGAACACATCTGTCTTTAATAAATTCCACCTAAATAAACCTATCCGTTTTGACTGAATGACGCGATATAAACTGAAGAATTATTTTTGATTTATATTTACTGAACTAAGATCGCTAAGCCCTTGTTCGCTGGCCTTGGTTATTTTAGAAAATTTTTCTATTTGATAGGACGGGTGGTGACGTATTGCTCTTTAAAATATTTTTAATTGCTAATGGCCGAGATCATCTGCCATTGTTTTAGTTTGAAGCAAAGTGGCTATTGGAAAACGTTTTTCGCACGAAAATAAAATTTTCTTAAATATTTTAAATCCTTGTGCAATTAATCTTGTGATCTCAGTGACCTATAGTAACTTTACTCGTTTAATTTATTAGTCGTATGAGTTCAACTAAGTAAAACCTTTGGATATATGCGAAACCTGGAAAACAATCTTTATACAAACAAGGTAAAGTGTTTAATAGAATAAAGGATGGACTGTAATCAAGTTGATTTTTGAATATAATGTTAAATGTTGTTGTGCGTGAAATTATATATATTTAATTTAACAAAGGTATATAAATATACTTTTTTTTAAATACGTCGCCATACGTTATTAATAGAAACAAAACATAGTTAAACATAAAATATTGTAAGTCTTATTATATATTTAATCTTATTAAGATAGATTTATTGAAATTAAAATAAAAAAATGTAAAAATCTGTAGAGCAAATTAATGTCCATGAGAAAAACAAATAAACTAAATAAAGCTGTTATACTGCAATAGAAAACACAACTGAAGTGTTTGAGGATGGATGAAAGGAATGAAATGATTGAGAAAGAAAGATGGAATTATGGAATGATAGAAGGAAGAAAAAAAGATATTGTGAACTATGGAAGACGAGGACAAAAATAAAAAATTCATGTGAAGAAATTGTTAAGAAATAAAAAACCCTGTTGGGTGGAAAGAGAGGTCCTAATAGTGGAGGCCTCATAAAAAAAATACGTCGCCATAGTGTCTTCTAGATTTCAGGAACGTTCTTCCAAATGACACTTAATGTTGGAACTATTGGAACCACTATCATTTCTTTTCGAATGTATTTTTGGAAAGTAACACATATCACAAATCTAGATTTCGTGGTAGTCAATCAATGTCTTCCTTCTTTGTTCTCCTCTTCTTGACAACATTTCTTGTACGAGCGCCATGATGACAATAGCTGTGTGATGTGTGTGTGTCCTGCTGGAATCCGACCTATTGAAGCTTTGATTAAAAGAAGACATTAAATAAATAAAGTGAACTTGGTTATGGCTGATGCTTTGGAACGTCTTTCTCAATTCTATATAAACCAAGAATGCTTTTGAATAATTTTATCGGAATATGGCTAATCCACTAAAAGATTTTGTGTAAGTATTTTTGACTCTGATCATTGTATTTTACTGAATTTGATAATAACATTACACCAGTGGCGTAGCTAGGGGGTGGCGAGCGGGGCGGCCGCACCAGGCACCACCGGCATGGGAGGGCACCAAAGTTGAAAATAATTTTTTTGAATTTTTTTTGAATGATGAATAATGAAATGTTAAAAGAAAAATGAAAACCATAATTTAAAGTAAATAACATAAAAAGAATATCGAATTTTACTATTTTTGTGCTAAAAAAGTTGTTAAATAATATGAACATTAAAAAAAAAGTAAACGGTTACAAATTATAATATACACAGTGTTTAAGCCTTTCATTCGCAAAACACATAAAGTGTTTTTTAAAAGAGGCCCTAAATCACAAAAACACATATCTGTGTTTCAAACTAGTCGACACTATTGATTTTGAAAATGTGATTAATGACTTTGCAGACCAAAAAACGAGGAATGTTCGTTTTTAAATTTTCCCAATAAATTTTATTAAGATCTGATGTTATTTAATATACATTTATTAGACTTTTGAACCAAAAAAAATATGTATTGACGACATTCTTTTTTGAATTTTGAAATTATTTCGACTCTTTGGGGGGGGAGAGGGGGCACCAAGCTCGAATCTGCCCCAGGCCCCAAATACCATAGCTACGCCACTGCATTACACTGATGTAATTGTCGTTTAATGTATGAAGTCTTTGAACGTGTATCTCATTTGAAGTTAATAACTGCATGGTATACACTATTCAAATTATAATAAACAACGTATAGATAATATAGTGGGAAAAATCGATTTCAAAATTCGATTTAATTCATAGTAAAATTATTTGTTTGTTAACTATTGTTCCCTGTAGACTTTGTACTGGCAAAAGTTGGTTGCCATTCATAACTTGCCAGTGATAAATTTACACTGGCTAAATGGAAATAGATGTATGAGCTTCATAGCTTTTTTGTTTTCAAATGAGCTATACATTCACCCCTCTGAAGCTTTTATTGCTTATTTACAATCAGCATTTCGCTTTCTTCTCTTATATTACATTTTATCATAATAAGATTCAATAAAACCTTATTATATTTATTGTTTGCAATATATAGTATATATATATAATATAATATAGTAAGCAATCGCCTGTATGTGCATCACAAATTTTAAATTATCAAAAGCATTTTTTAAATGTTTAAATATAATTATAACACACGTACATACATACAAATATATGTATGATTTTTTAATGTCAGTTATCAGGCGTCTGCCGTTTCTCCGTGTAGAATGGTCATGTATTAAATTTCAATGAAATCTGTTTTAACATTGTAAATTATTTAATGTATATGTATATTATGTTGTCAATACGAGCAGTGGACGACCAGCGAGTAAGTCGCGGGTTCGATTCCGGAGACACAATCTTAAATATTTCACACTTTGTACATTAATAATATAGGACAGAGATCCCCAAACTTTTTTGTGTCGTAAACCCCTTGCTATGTTTTTCCGTGTTGGGTAGACCCTCTACTTACCCGATATTGATTTCCTGTAAATTTCTAACAGTAGTGAAGTTTAGTGTTAAAACATAAAGTAAAAACACATGTTAATTTATACATTTATTAATTGAATTTAAATTAAAACTACTCAAAATAATTTTTTTTATCTGTTATGTAAAATATACGTAACATTAAATAAACATAAAATAAACTATAAATAAAATAACATAACCAATAAATCAATATTTTTAGTGATAAGGATGAACCTGATGCTTTAATAATAAATAATAAAAATTTGGCGTCAATTTTGTAAGGGTTTTATCTTAAATCTCCTCGGCTAATGATGTCCAGTCTGTGGACCCCCATTTTCATTTCATGGACCCCCAAATTTTTTTTCGCTGACGTAGACCCCTTGCAGGTTGTCATAGACCCCTAGGGGTCGATATAGACCACTTTGGGAATCACTATTATAGGATATAGGATTTCAACTTCATAAATAAGTTTCCAGAGAATGAGAAGCTTCTCCTACGTACCATAATACCACAAGGAGATCATGAACACGCCGCGTGGCGATTATAATATATCAACCCATAAATATCCTTGAACTTTCTTAAAAAGCGACGCATAGCGTTAA
Source organism: Battus philenor (assembly GCF_028537555.1). NCBI lineage: Eukaryota > Metazoa > Arthropoda > Insecta > Lepidoptera > Papilionidae > Battus > Battus philenor. Next base: position 13,090,404 of record NW_027181673.1, on the reverse strand, counting down.
GAAAAGTGTTCTTTTTACAGTTTTTCATTCATAAAAACCTTATGCTTTAGAAAAGATATAACAAGGCATATGCATTTACAAGAGCGTCTATATGCTAGAACGACGATGACATATTAATACCTATACAGGGTGATTACAGTTTTTCCTTCATAAAAACCTTATGCTTTAGAAAAGATATAACAAGGCATATGCACTTCAAAGAGCGTCTATATGCTAGCACGACGACGACATATTTATACCTATACAGGGTGATTAAAAAAAATTGTTTATATATTATTTAATTACTCATTATATATTTCTAAAATTTTTCATCTACTTCCAATTGCCGTGTATAAGTATATATATATATATATATATAATAGAATTTTAATTTTTTTTTTAAGAAAGGCTAAATCAATATTATATTATGTAAATAATAAACTAAATATAACATAAATGTAAACATGAAGGTTTAAGTTCGATATGGTGCGATCGTTGCGAAGACATGTGATCGAAGGTCGCGGGTACAAATTCCCCGCATACGAGCTTATACATTTTACAAAGTGTATTAATTATATAGGATTGCCATTGCTCACCAAGTTCCCGGAGGATGGGCAGCAGCTTTCTCTATGTATCATATCACGTGTCTTACATTAATTATTGTAAATTTCTGCAATTGATAATACACGTAACTTTGTTTGCTATTATATTATTAATAAATAAAAAAAAAGGTTTATTAAAAGGTGCTAGCTGTCTCCCGCGTGAGCTGCCATGCCACTTGAGAGTGTTATTTCATAAAATCCATTATAGGTAATTTATAGGATTTAAAAAATATACCAAATTTCATACCTTTAAACCTTATAATATCAGAGATATCGTGATGAAACCGCAGAAGTGAAAATCTATTTAATGTATTAAATATATATTAATATATGTAATACGTTACATATATACACATAAAAATGCGTGTCTGTCTGTCTATACTCGATAGATTCAAAAACTGCGCCTGGAACGTGAAAGCTTGATAAATTATTAAGTTAATCCCCGGTAATGTTTTTGAAAAATTGTTTTTGTTTGTATCTTAAATATTTAATGGAATCAGGCATTACCTTGTGGAAATCCATTCTAAGTAAGAAAAGGACATGTACTCTGTGTTTGGCACTAATCGGTGTAACATAACTCCTGAAGATGCCCCGTGGAGGGGTGAAACAAGTGTAGAGTGATTTGGCGGTGGCGGTTGTGTGATTCGCATTGTTTGCCGCATACGCATTTATCAGCGGGCTGGCGGGAGGTGTACTTTGTTGCACGACTACCACTGCATGTGCGGAAGTGGCTAAATATTGGCCTTTTTCTTACTTTGTTTGTATCTGTTTATTTAGTTCAGGTGTTTAATTCAATACATAACCCAGCAACGCGGTAATGGGTACAGCTAAAAATTTATAAATTTCTTCTCAACTATTGTTTTATAACTTCTTTTACTTTATACACTTTTTACGTTGCAAAATATTGTAAAGAATGAAAAGTATTTATTGGTATATGAAAAGTATAAATTAGGATCGAGGTAAAGTTTTCTCATATTTCATAAGTAACAATTAATTCATACCTGGCTATATTTGAAAACTAAGATATATGATATTTACAAAAAAAAGTAAGAAACATTAATAAATTACAAAACAGTAATAAATCAATTCAACGCGCACGCATTTAATTTATATCTATTTGAGAAAATATATAAAACAAAGATTTAGTAAAATTAAGTTTTAGCCTATAGTGTTAACATTACATAATAAAAATAATACACACACACATCAATATATATATATTTAAATACATATATGTATTTATATATATATATGTATGTATATATGTATATATGTATGTATGTATAATATTATTATTAGTTTGTTGGTCAGTAATCGATTTATTTATGCTGAACCATTCGATCTATTTTTGCGAATTAATACTAATTGGCATAATCTGTATTTATCATAAATTAAAAACAACGAACGCTGTAAAGCCAGATGGATGTAAAACGAGCTTTTTCGATAACATTAATAAACTGTAAATGCGATAAAAATAGAGTTTACGATATCCATTGCCTGTTTACTACGGTATGTGAACCGCGTTGAATATGCAGCGATCGATGGTTATTGTATTAACGAAGATATTGTTTTTTTTATAGTGCCCAGCATGAGAGATGGGGGTAGAGTCATACTCTCATCATGGCTGGAGTGGTGGCAGTACGGAAATGAACTCCACTAGAAACGTTACAGTCACTTCTAGCTATGATGAACCCGACGAAGTGTTCCGGATTCTCTGGTTGGTGGGAATATGTGTATCGATGATCGTGCTAGTGTCCAAGATTCTTGTGTTTACATTAATACCGAAATGCAGGAGATACGACGAGAAAGTTTTATTCCAAATGACAGTTGCAAGAGCGTTGAACACGATTTTTGAATACTGCATCATGTTTGTCCGTTTCCCGAACATGCTTGTGAAGGATATTGTATACTCCAGCTACATGCACACAGACCTGGTTCTATTGCTATGGATGTTTGTATTCTCGAAGAACCTTTATAACAAAATCGTCTTAGTCTTCGGCGCCGGACAACCATGTTTATGGTTAAGATCTGTGATAATCTGGACCACAGCGCTACCTTTCGGTTTACTTTGTCCGTACCTATTAAAAATCGGACATTTCTATATATACTATCAGGTGTATGCGCATATAAAGCTTTTCATAATAGTCGTCAACGCACTTATATTCTTCGAGATTTTCAGTGTTGCCATACGCAGGGGAAACACCAGTACACGCAACATCCAAGATTTAATTAAAACTTCAATAATTGCATTCATTTTAATCTGTATAACCAGTTTACAAGTTTTAATTACCGACATAATGTCATTTTACTATTACAGATTCACAATGCTGATTAATGTTTTTTGCGTTATCAATTCATTTCAAGTGATCGCGATAGGAATTATATTCTTTAGTTTAGTTAAAAGTCAAACCAACGAATCTGTTTTTCGTTCTGTATCTATAAAACTGAGAGAGTTTGTAATTAATGATTAAGAATTTAAATATATATATATGTGTGTAAGATTAATATAAATTTAATTAGTAATAATAATTAAAATTTTAAAATAAATTCGATCTTTTACTGTTTTATAATAAAGACTGTTTTAATAATTTCTATTTACAGGGATTTGGATTCGATTCCTAACACGGACATATACTATATTGAGCAGTGTTTCCCAACGCGTGGCCCACGACCCACACCGGGCAATTTGATTGTTAAGGGAAAACTCGTTATTGAACTCTACATGTGTCTAAACCTTTCGCTTTGTTATAAAAAATACATATGTTTTAGAGGGGCGGGGGGGTAAGAATTTTAAAAAGGCTAATGTTAACATCAGTTTAAAAAATACTGATATAGAGTGTAACTTATATATAGACAAGGAACCGAAACCAATTATCTAATATGCTACTGCTCAAAATTTTGTATAAAAACGGATGTAATTATAAGTAGGGCGGTTCTCTAAGATAGTTTTGAGACAAAAAATAATCAATTTCACTTGTTATTTGTCTGTAAACTATTTTGCTTTTCTGCTTCAATGCTCTATGCCTTGTAGAGGCAGTCTATCGGCGGGTATAATGATAAATCAATTAAGTACAGTAACTGTCTTACGGGTATAAGAAGGCAGGCGTTGTGTGCGACCTTCTATTTTAATAACTAAGCTTCAGGATTTCCTCAAGAACTAAAGCTGGTACCGTTACATTGTCATTTTACCTGATTTGAATATCTTCTAGCTGTAGTGAAGTCTAAAACTAACCTCGTTTATGGTAGTTTAGTGTTTTAGAAATATTGTGTACTTCCAGTAATGACATATGGAGCTGGAGTATGATTTTTCATTAAGGGTTTTATTAGCAAACTGACAGTCGCTGAAGGTACAATAGAGAGAGCCATGCTCGAGGTTTTTATACGATGTCAAATCAAGAATAAGCTCAGCAGAGACAAGTTCGTCTGTCCACTATTCTACGTAAATGTTGCCGGAAGAAACTAAAATGCAGACATGGTTCTTATTTAAAATCTATAGAGACCTATATCAAGCACCTGCTGTAGAATATTGTGAAAATGGTCACCAAAAAATTTGACTCTACTGTGAAATTAAAAGGCTTCTCTTTAGTTTTAGTGAGTGCACGTTTGAAGTCCAATTGTAAAACATTGGACGTTAAAGAAAGCTAGAAAAGAGAAGAATCAAAATGGACACTTTTGGCGTTCTTCTCATGATCATAAGTGGATAATAATATGGATACATAAATATTATCACAATCATCATTATTTTAGCTGATAGACTCCCCCTGCTAAGCTTAGGTCTCCCCCAAAGATCGAAGACCAGTCTTACTCTGCCTGCATCCAGTGATTTATCTTAAACATTACTATGTCGTCCCCTAGCTGCCATCGCCACCCGTGAATCTTTCGGCCCCAACACCCGTCAATTATAGGAGCTATATGCCCTCCATTTACCACTTCAGAATAAATATATGAATATTGTCATAAACACTAATTTTCTACGTTTTAATAATTAGTTTGATGTGATTTTTCACAGTAATTATAATTATAGTTTTAATAATAATATAACAGAGATAAAAACCTATGCCTGAAGCCGGGCGGCAGGGCATCGACCATTAGGCTAGGCGCAGACGAAAACATCTACCGCGGAGATTTTCAGTAAGTCATTGATTCAAATTCCAGACTACCCGACGCCACATGGAGCCAAAGAATATTCGAATAATAGACAGTTCACTTTATTCTTTTGCTGGGCAAAAAATTAAATGACATGTTTTCAACTGTTCTAACTATGCTATTCTCGGATTTTCTCAATGAGATCAGAAATTTGGAAATCTATAGAAGAACGAAAGTAACAGCAGGCAGGCCACCGGGGTCCTAAAGTTCCATGAGGAGACCACCGATCAGCAAACGTGGAGTAAGACATCTTACAAGTTTGATTAAAGACCTTGTTAAAGTCATTGAGAACGCCTTAGATGCAGGCTACTTCCAATAGGTCCTATTGAATCCTAATCTATGGGGGAAGCCTGTATCCTACTGTGAATGTCCCATGGCTAGGATGAGGGTGATGATGATGTTCTTAATAAATTTAGCCAAAGAAGAGATTTTTCGATTTTTGAAAACGTTGGTAATATACAATAAACTGTAGAGAAATAATTAAAAAAGCAATTCACAAAAACCAAAGCTAAATAAGATTAATAAAAATGTAAATAAAAAATAAGTAATAATGATAATAACTCTTAGTAAATTGTAAATAAATAAAATTATAAAAATAATGTGCAATAAATGTAAAAAAAAGAATGTAAATAAACAGAAATAAAATGATAAAATGCTTATGTGTAACGAGAGAGGAATGGAAGGTCACAGAGCGAAAGAGAATGGAAGAAAAAATGTGGAATGAACACCGAATAAAAGATCATAAGATGCATAAATGAAGAGTAAGAAAATAAAAAAGACTGTGAAAAATTAAATAAATGTAAACAAAAGTCCCTGTCCCACACCAGATAGGGGGTACGAGAGGCTCCCAATAGCGGGGGCCATAATAAAAAAAATATATACAATAAATAAATATAATGAAATAAATAATATAACTTTTATTTAATAGATCTTGTGTATTTTATTTAATGGATGATTGCATATCTACAATGTTTGCTCTTTGAGAATCTTTTTAGGGACAGTTCACATCTATTAGTAGCGAAGCGAGATCACTGTACACGAAAGGGCCGCGTGAGAAAAACGGGACGCGCTTCACTAAGAAAACACTTTCGAAATAGTCCCCTTGGATTTCAGTAAGTACATATATAAAACACTTGGAATATTTATTTAATAGTGTAACATTTTATTATAGATTCTTGTTAGTTTTTCATATCGAACCCTCCTAAGTGAATTAGTTCTAGGAGACCCCAAAATGGAATGGTTCTTTTTGTTTTTTTCTAATATCTTTCTCACAAAAATTTACACGCGAACGAATCGATATTGTTTCAATTCAAAAATAAAAATACAAAGCATTTATCCAAATCGGTGTAATTGTAGTGTGTAGCTACCCAAGCGAAGGCTCTCAAGGGTCGCTTCGAGCTCCGCTACCTTTAAAGAGGTTTTAGATTGAACGCCATCTGTACCTTGCCTACATCACCACCCTCATGTCTAATAGGCAGTAGTTTTTTTTTTGCTAACTTTATTATGTAAGATCATTACAATCATCTATAATCGTCAGTTTAAAATTAAGTTTAAGTTAGTTCATAACGCGCTTTATGAGAAGAACTAACAAAGAATTTAGTCAAGTTTGTAATTTATTTTTAAGATTGTTTTAAATAAAAAAAATTCGTTAAAATTAGAACAATTCATTTCCAAATAACTTCATCATGAAGATATTCTGAAATAGAACAAATTTCTTGAACCTACTTCGAGGTAAATTTACTACATCACTCAGTAATTTGTTAATTTATTTGTTTTGAAGTTTTTTAGTTTCCTGTAAGCTAGGTTCAATAATTTATACGTTATTTAACTTGAAAACATTTATACGTAGAAGTCATTATTGTAGGCCAATAGAGAAATGGCAGATGTAAAAACATTTCATAATAACTTGAATCAAATCATATTTCTCTACAATAACATAATTCAAATTAAAATAAAACAACGAAGGTTCCAAAGACGTTCTCAACGTAAACCCACATCTAATACAGACAGGTTTTTGCGATTCCTTTTAAAAATGTTTTGATTAACATAATAGTTAATTATTAACATTAATAGGATAATATATAGTGATTCGATTCAGCGCCGCCTGCCTCCTAGAGAGCCCTCGAACTCGGATTTTATAAAAAATGTTTAAAGTAAGCGCCCTCTAGCGTCCTGCCACCTTGAACCTGTGGAACTTGCAAATTTATTATATGTAGTATATTTAAGCTCTATAAAATAGAGCCTTGATATACACCAATACCTCGCTTTGCATCGTTTCATTTGGCGGTTTTTTTCGAAGATGCGTCGCTGCTTAATTAGTACTAATTTTCACTGTGTGTCGTCAGATTTTCGAAGTTGCTTTGTTTAGAGTTTGAAACTTTTTTCTTTTAATTTTATTTTTTTCCCAAAAGACGGCAACACTTTAGTTTCTAATTGCGCCATGCCATCAAAACTCGGAGATTCCCTTTCTAACTAAAAACAACGCAATTTGAATACAGTTTTATATTCACTTTGTTTTGCTAATTGTAGAGTACAGTTACAATAACGCAGTGAGTTGTGCTTTTTTAAAAGAGAAGTTAAAAGAGAAGTTCTAGTTACAAAAAAGGTAAATATTTTCCAATTTATTTATTGGCAGATTAATATTATTTTTGTTATTTAAATGTTTACTTTGTTCAATTTTCTTTTTAAAAAGTAGTATTTTCGTAACCCTGGAACCTATCTTCGATCTTTACATGGCTTGCTATAGAAAATCTTAATTTACTTTGCGTCGTGTTTTTTTGGAACGTAACCACGACACAAAGTGAGGTATTGGTGTATATCTATTTATGCAGGGGAAGATTATGTTTTGTTATGTTTCTGAAACAATAATTTTTCTTTATATTATTTTTTTTATTGGTTAGTTCTTAAATTAAATGCTATTCCTAATATAATTAAATATATAACAATACACACCGGGGCTTGAATTTGCACAAACTGGTATTTTATTACGTAACTTAATATTTAAAATAATCGATTTTTGTTGTGATTTACTTCAGTTAAATTATTGTTTGTGTAAATAACGTTTTCAGTTCACGATGGGGCTACCTCAGTTGGAAACCTGCTGTTTTGTGTTTGACCTGAAAACAGGGAATATAATCATGGGCTGTTTGAACGCGGTAAGTTTTTTTTTTTAATAATAAAGTTTTTGCATTCGAAACTTACAAAATTCAAATTTAGAAATGTGTCACTAGCCGCAAGTCACAGACTGCCCGTGTTCCATGTACTGGTTTATTTGATATTAGGATATAATTCCAGGTGATGTCATTTATAATAACAATTATAATGACGGTGGTAGCAGCTAGCCTGCCACCTCTACAGGAGAAGGCTTTCGAGGAGAAAGACCTGGAGGCCGAAGCTGCAACGACCGGACTGTACGTGATGTCCATTATCCTGGTCCTGATGTTTCTGGCGAAGTTCTGTTTCGATGTGGTCTTCGTCTACGGTGTTGTCGTAGTAAGCATTCATTTTGAACAGTATAAAAATCTTTCATTTATTTAAGTCATCATATATATATATATATATATATGTGTATATATGTGTGTGTGTGTGTGTGTGTATTTGAATGAATTATGCGAAGGAATGTGATGGCTCATCTTCCTTCGATTGGTTTTAGGTATCAAAGCTTTACAAGGGTAAAAAGACCTTTGGAAAGAGACAATCGGGTAATTTCGGCTTCGTAAAGCACTATCTCTCTCCCTCACTGCCTATGTCATGTTTTGTCAGTCGTTGTATTTCGTGCGACGTAGATGACGTTCTACGAAGCCGAAATTAGCCGATTGTCTCTTTCCAAAGGTCGATGTGCAACATTTCTCGCCGGGTACTGTACAAAAGCTTTCTATTCTCATACAAATTACGGAGTAAATTGTTGTAACTGTCAAGCTATTGATCAAACATTTGACGATCGAAACAAAAGAAGAAAGTGTTAGGATAGAAAGAGACAAAACGTATCGTGTACATAAAACATTACATTGAAACAATAAAAAAATAATCATCATTAACGCACAAGTATTTAAGAAAAGGATCAATATTTAGCTACTTCCGCCATGCAGCAGAAGTCGTGCAATAAAGTGCGCCGCCCGCCAGCCCGCTGATAAATGCGCATACGGCAAACAATGCGAATAACACAACTACAACCGTTAAATCACTCAACATGTGTTTCACCCCTCCACGGGGCATCTTCAGGAGTAATGTTACACTGATTAGTGCCAAACACCGAGTCTGTGAGCGAAATAAAAATCTTCTTTCTTTCATTATCTTCTTTACGTCAACTGCAAGGGAAAAAGCTGCCCCCCAAATATGGCCACGATGAACTTGCGCTGTTCGCGTCCAGCGACCTCCCGCGACCTAGACTGTGCAGTCGTTTACCTACCGGGTAGGCCCCAAGCCTCGCCTACCGCTGCCTCGCCTACTGCCACATCAAAAGAGCATTTCTTTATTTACTTAATATAAAATCAATTACTGTAGAGATTACTCTGATCACTCTGTTTTATTTCTTTATTTTATCTATTAGATTGTGACAAGCTATTATAAACTTTTATCAGCACTAAGTCCAACAAGTGTATACACCAATACCTCGCTTTGCGTCGTTTCGTTTTGCGTTTTATTCGAAGTTGCATCGCTGCTTAATTAGCACTAATTTTCACTGTGCGTCGGTAGATTTTCAAATTTGCGTTGTTTTGGGTTCGACTCTTTAATTTTATTTTCGAAATTTTCTTTTTTTCTAAAAGATGGCAACACTTAATTTCTAATAACGCCATGCCATCAAAACTCGGGGATTCCCTTTCTAACTAAAAAACAATGCAATTTTAATACAGTTTTATTTTCACTTTGTTTTGCTAATTTTAGAGTTCAGTTTCTATTACGTAGTGTGTTGTGCTTTTTTTTTAAAGAGAATAGTAAATTTATATAAATTTTTACGTGTTGTTTCTGGTTAAAAAAGGTAAATATTATTCCAATTTATTTATTGGCAGAGTTATATTTTGTTTATTAAATGTTTACTATGTTCAATTTTCTTTTTTAAGAGTAGTATTTTTGTGACCTTGGAACCTATCTTCGATCTTTACGTAGTTTGCTATAGAAAATCTTAATTCACTTTGTGGCGTTTCAATTTGCGTCGTGTTTTTTGGAACGTAACCACGACGAAAAGTAAGGTATTGGTGTATTATAAATAAGTGTTTACATGTACATTAGTTTAGTTGTATTCAACAGGAACGCGCCGGCATTGTTCGCGCGTACTTCTTCATGTGGGCGGTGTTTTTCTTCCTCTCCATGTTCACCTTCTTCCTCAACGCGCCTCACTACGACGCCGGGACCATCTGCGTCGAAGTCTTTTACATTGGTATGTTATATACCTTCGTTTACAAACCTCAATTATGCGCAAACTCTTCGAGATATTAATTAAAAGTCCGTATAGATAAAGATAGATGTGTGATACTTTTTCAATACCGCTTGATAATAAATAAATTTTAAAAAATTTAAGAAAATGACCAATATTTAGCCACTTCCGTACATGCAGTGGTAGTCGCGCAGCAAAGTGCACGGCCCGCCAGCCCGCTGATAAATGCTACGGCAAACAATGCGAATTACACAACTGCCACCGTTAAACCTCTCAACACATGTTTCACCTCTCCACAGGGCATCTTCAGTAGAATCGGCGGAAGTGGCTAAATATTGGTCCTTTTCTTACTCAGGATAGACTTCCGTAAGGTGACGCCTGATTCCATTAAATATTTAAAAAAATTACCACAGTCGTACATACATTTATCACTACGTTTTTGTATTTCCAGGTCTCAACATATACGCAATACTTTTGAGTAACAGCTTCTACAAGCAACTAAACACCAGAGAAGTTGTTTAAATATTCTCTGCCAGTAATTGACTGAAATTTTATTTTAAATTTTAATGGTATATATAAACAGTTGACCCACCTCTCAAGTTATACAGGAGGTTTCTATGTAAAAGTTTTAAATAGGTGAATGTATTGCTCATTTGTAGGAAAAAGCATTTTTTCCTATATTCCTTTCATCATTCTGGAATATGTTATATTAATTATTTTTTTGTAATAATACGCCAAGGGTCAATAAACTTCTGACAGTACAAATACTGAAGGGACAGATAGTAAACAATGTTTTCAAGTTTTACTATACATTAACTAACAACAAATAAGCTTTACAGTTACCCTTTTAGAGCTTTTACGTTTATAGCCATTCTCCCATATATATATGATCTTTAAATTTATCCTGATAATATTGTGCGAAAACCCTCGAATTACAAAGAATCGATCTAAAAACCAATATAATTCTAACCAATATTCTGGTCAGAGAATAGATAATAAAGATATCATTCCAATAACGCGACTTAGTCTCAAAGTAACAAAGTGATTATCTCATACAGAATCAATGCCTGTTCCCAAAGAATCAATTGAATATATCAATTAAGAATCAAAAAATATATTGCAATGTATATTACAAATTAGATAATAGTTATATATAATAAAATTCCATTATTTAAGTTTATTTTAAATTTAAATAGTTAAAAATAATTTCTTTTAATATAATCGTAAAGGCTTTTATTAACTACAGTGTAATTGTAATGGTCGGAAATGTCAAAAGTATATATAACTATTCAATTTACAATATTATCTGTAAAAGAAAAGAGATATCGCTAATGCTTCTTCAAAGTGTTTATTATAATTATAAATGTATTGCGAATATATATCAGTATAAAGTAATAGATTATATTATATATTTATATATATGTTTCAACTATATTATTTGCTAAAAATATTGTCGAATATACATTAGAAAAGACATTGTATGTGTATTGCTCAGTTATTGGTTTCTAGTACAAAATACAGACTTATAAAGATATATATATTGTTGGAGACTTGAAATTTGATAGGAATATATATTTTGCCGAGTGGAGTGCAGCTAGAAACGAATTTTATGCAATCCCAGCTATAAGGGGCGTTGACGGTTCGTCATTAAAAATGTATAATTTGTAATTATTGTTTCTGTTTTTAAAATATGGTCAGAATATTTTATTGTCATGTTAACAATTACCAAGAATGGATGAATCGAGATGTAACCCAAAAAAGACAGTACTTGTTTATACAAAAATAATTGAACTTTTAATGCGAAGAAAGCGGAGGACAGCTAGTATATTTATATTTATATATATATATATAGTTAATAAAAATATGTACAATCATAAGCTAAAATATCACATGTTAGTAATAATATGTAAATTCATGAGTTACTGTTAAAAATTTTAAAATTTTAACATGCTACTACTATTATAACTATATTTATTACGAATCTAAATCGTTCTTCTAAGCGGAGGTCGTTAACAACATCTAGTTGTACTATATTCAATAGTGATAGTGTTTTGAAGGCGGTAAAGTCTGCTTGAAAAAGCTCAACTGCTGAACATTGTCCTCTCCTATAGATTTTCAATAAGACCGGTTGGAAGCTGCTTGCTTTCACCAACCTTAACATCCTCTGTCCACCTGCGTGGACTTTCTGCTCTGCGCTTGCAAGACATAAAGCTAAAAGTAAGCAAAGGAATATATAGCTACTTCCGCCAATACATTAGTAGTTGTGCAATAAAGTGCACCGCCCGCCAGCCCGCTGATAAATGCGCATGCGACAAACAATGCGAATTACACAACTATCATCCTTGGTTCATTCTACACGTGTTTCACCCCTCCACGGGCCATCCTCAGGAGTAATGACACCGATTAGTGCCAAACAAGACTGTGTTTGGCACTAATCGGTGCACGACTATTCCTAAACAATAATCGTTTGCACGACTACTACTGCATTGGCGAAAGTAGCTATATATTGGTCCTTTTCTTACTTAGGATTATTTATTAGATAAAGCTAAAATTTACGCTCAAATAAAAAACATAATTTAATTTCAAATTGAGTCATGAAATTTTAACAACAGATCGAATGGTTGGAATACGTTAATAATGTGTAAAAATATGAATTATCTGATAATGTCTATTGCAAAACAAAATAACCTCAAAAATTTGTATTCCGTGTTGACAGTTTTATGTATAAAAAAAACTATGATTGTTAAATATATTTAATAAATGTTTCCCTAAAATAAGCTATTTGTTTTATTTATAATTTTAATTACTTTTGACACTACATGCCTGTGACAAAATAACATGTGCTTCACGATTTGATTTTTACATTTAATTTGATATAGGGTACAAAATTTTTACTTTTTAGTTCAAAAATTTTGACACGAATTAAAAATAAATAGAAATCAATTTTTACTAACTTGTCTGTTGACACAAACTTTTACACAAATCTTTTAATTTCATCAAACTAACCAGAAACACATTACAAATTTATGTCAACTATTTACGAAAAAAATTTCCCCGGTCTAATATATAACGGCTTTTATATAGGGCGTTTGTTGTTAATTTCAATGTACCATATTTTTCTGTGAATCAATTTATTTAAGTGTTATTTAAGATTTGGTTTTTAACTTTTTTTATATTAACCCATTCAGTACGGTGTTCCACAAAACCGTACCCACAGCAGAGCGTCGAGTTAAGTCGACGGCCGTAATAAAAACGTGTACAGCCGAGCGTCGAGTTTAGTCGTCAACCAAGAAATTTTAACATATATCAGCAATTACAGTTTATTATGTAAACGTCATGCATCGTATCAGGATGTTTTATGTGATATCAAAAAATAACATTTATTTTAATGCTCTAAAATTGCGATATAAATGAAATAAACCAATTACTTTGAGTTAATTTTATGAGAATAAAACTCAACATGTTGAAATACCGAAATAATAACATACCCTGTTTTAATTACATTACAAGTAGCGCGCTGTGGAATATAGCCGATGCTCATACCGAAGTGGTACATTTTTCTCTATTTAAAACACAATAAAACTATTGAATATTAATAATGTATTTATTAAAAAGATATGGAATTACAGATAATTTTTGGGCAATCACATTGTTTTACAGTGCGTATCATAATTGATCAATCATCCGTATTCAATAGCTCATCTTCCATCGAGTCAGCCGGCTGTGAGACAATAAGACTTCCTCGGCTCAGGCACTCGTAAACTGCATATACTTTCGGCAGACAAATGATGTATAACACTGTAAATATAAAATAACAGGTAATTAGCTATAGGTCTGAAAGCTTTAACGCGATCCCTGCTTCAACGTTTTCTATGAACTATGAGTTTTTTTCAAATAGAATACCTAATAACTGAATTTAACTGCACTCCGTATGAGGCCCAAAAAAGTCCATTATGTTACTTTATTATGCCATCAAACCAATTTTAATTATACACAAGAAACTTTAAACATGGGTCCTGCTCGTGTGAAATGATTTTGTTCGTCGCATAAAACAAAAATCGAGAGGTTTTTTAGACCTCCTAGGATCCTCCAAAGATCGCCACGATGACCAGTCCTGCGCTGCCAGTATCCAGCGACTTCCAACGACCTTAACTATGTCCTCGGTCTACCTGACCTGGTCCTGGGTCTTAGCCACGCTTACCGGCTAGTGGTCGCTACTCGAAAACCTTTCAACTCTAACGGCCATCAATTGCACGAGCGCGCCCGCCCGCTGCCATTTCAAACGAGCAATTCTTCGAGCTACGTCGGTAATATTGGTTCTTCTGCGGATTTGCTCTTTTCTGGTTCGATCTTACAGTGAAACTCCGAGCATAGCCCTCTCCAGTAACCTCTGGATGACCTTGAGCTTTCTTACGAGGTCTGTCGTAAGTGACCACGTAATATATAGTGTTAAGCTTACTCTCAAATAATCTGTACATACACATACAATGTAATAAATCAAGAAAAATCCTTAATTATTATTTACTACGTATGCAGAATTTAATGACAGATGTTTTTGTCCTGACGAATTTCAATAATATAAATTATGTAACACATTTCAGAATAATCACTTTACAAGTTTATTGGAAATACGTGTTATTGTCTGCATAAAAATGTATGGCTTTAAGACGTAATTTCTAAGCATTTTATTGATTCAATGTGAGGCTGCCGGGACTATGGCCGTGTACAGTAGGTGTCGACCTGTGCAGTGGGGTTCGTCTTCATTGACACCTATACCTTTAAAGGTAAATTTTAAACGATCCAACCAAAATTATTTTATAAAAATAAAATTCGCTTATTCCTCCACTTACTATAAGTTTATTTTTGACTCTATTCTTTTTTCAAAGGCCTCTTCCAGAAACGACCTGATGTTCCCTATTGTCTGTCCCGACGATCTATTTTTAATCTCACAGATGAAAGTAGTTCTTTTTTTAAGTTTACCAATATTTTTTCTCCAATAATTGCGATAGTAAAAACAAGTCATGTAATAATTTTTGGGTCATCGCGGATCTTATAACACACTTTTGATGAATTCACTACCTCCAAAGTAAAATAAATACACGCACAAAGTATCGCACAAAAATTTTATCTTTTTGCATCTAACATATCTTGATATCTTTACGAACATAATTTCTTCAACATTAGCCTTTGTAATTTTGCTTTGTATGATGGTTTATGAAGATTTAAAGATATAAATATGAAGATATAAAGATGAAGATGACAATTGCCGAGATGTATGCCCGGTTTTTCTGAATAAGTATCATAAGTAAGTACATATGAATCTATTGAGAAAATTTTCCAAACACCTGAAGAGCAAACGGCTGTCAAGTTCGCAGTGAGAGTGAAAAAGCAATCAAGTAATTGATACCATCAGAAAGTAGAACCCGAAAGAATAAAAAGTAAATAATTACCACTGCTATCAAGTTATCGTAGCCAACGAAATAATAAGCGGTAATCACCTCTCGAGTACAAAGTGTTAAATATATACAGGAGGTCTATATTAAGCAGTGGAGGTCTGAAATTATGACGATGATGATTTAATTTTGAAACCTTAGCAAGTTCGATAAAATAATATTAAATATGATGTACTTACCGGTGAAGATAAGCAAACCGATGGCCACGTACCATAGCCTGTGCAACACCAGGAGTACACAGGCTAGCAGCATAAGATTCACAGCCAGTACACCGAAGCAAAAGTATGATAATACCATCCCAGACTTATTCTAGAAAATTAAGGCATATACTTTCTTATTTATTATAAAACTTCATGTCTCTCATTTCCTTCCAAAGGTTGTCTGGTAGAGATCGCCTTGAGCGATAAGACCGCCTCTTGAAATGAATGAATGAATTGAATGAATGAATATGAATTGTATCTTTTCTATTTATTGTGTTTGGTGTTCCAAAAAGTATTCATAAAATAATATGAAGTAAATTGTCAAAAATAAATTCGATCGAGACATGATCTATATAAGTCGTATAAATTAACCATTTTGCATAATTAAAAAATATTTTATTTAAGTAATAAAACATATTGTTGCAAAAGTAAAAGAATAAGTTAATAATCGAAACAGAAATTCGTTTTATTTTCACTTTTACAGTTTTGTTTTACTAATTTTAAGAGTTCAGTTTCAATTAAGTAGTGTGTTGTGCTTAGTTTAAAAAAGAACAATAAATTTGAATAAATTTTTACGTGTTGTTTCTGGTTACAAAAAAGATAAATAATATTTCAATTTATTTATTGGCAGAGTTATATTAATTTTGTTATTAAAATGTTTACTTTGTTTAATTTTTTAATAAAATATATATTTTCGTGACCCTGGAACCTATCTTCGATCTTTACATGGTTTGCTATAGAAAATCTTAATTCACTTTGCGGCGTTTCAATTTGCGTCGTGTTTTTTTGGAACGTAACAACGACGCAAAGTGAGGTATTGGAGTATTTAAATATTTATTCTCTTAATGTTTTTAATTTTTGAACGGTTTCTTTATTGTATTATAAAGAAAAGGTTTTCCTTACCTTGAACACACCTATTAAAAAAAGAACAGAGAAAACGGTTCCAAGCATTGATATGATTAGATTTCCCAATAGTATTGCCCTCATTGAAATCATTTTTCCATCGATCCCAAGTACAGGGTTGTTATAAAACAACTGACGCACTAGTTGATGGTTCAAACCAAGCAAAACACTTGCAACTACTGCCATGCTTCCAAATACTATCTGAAACAATTATAATAAAATATTGGTTAACACGTTCTTCGAGAAAAGAAACGCAGTCTCGTATCCAGGCCGTGTCGGTCAGTGATGGTTGACATATAGACTTTCAGTTCAAGCTGCGTCAGTCAGTGATGACCGCATTTTACGTGAGTTTTCATTTCGTTATAATTGACTCATATTAATTGACCCGCGTGACCCTCTAGCTTCCATATCAAGTAGGTTTTTGAACTTCGAAAGAAAAATAACGATTATCATATAAAGAAATTTATCGAAAAAATCCATATATAGGCTCCAATTCACTTTTGTTTTAACCAAGTAACGTTTGAGTAAAAGATAAAAACACATAAGCAAAAAAATAATTTAGGAAATTTTAAACGGATTTATGATATTTAATAGGCCTAACGGGAAACTTTACTCATGGTCAGCACAGACCGCGTTAGCGAACGTGTTAAGTAATATTGGAGCCGAAAGGTTCTTTAGTCAGTAGTTCTGTAGTCAACTTCGCAGGAAATAATTGTGGCAATCTTTAAGGAAGCCTTTGCCATATTAACGGAGTCTTCCGATTCATTTTGTGATAATGGAATTAAAGGCAAGAACGACTATTTACAACAACTGTTTACATTTTAGGGATTATATATAAATTTGTATACTCATTAAATCAATCGCCGCTTAATTAGTACTAATTTTCACTGTGCGTCGATAGATTTTCGAGGTTGCGTTGTTTTGGGTTCGAGTCTTTAATTTTCTTTTTTTTCTAAAAGATGACTACACTTTCGTTTCTAATTGCGCCATGCCATCAAAACTCGGGGATTCCCTTTCTAACTAAAAACAACGCAATTTGAATAGTTTTATTTTCACTTTGTTTTGCTAATTTTAAAGTTCAGTTTCAATTACGTAGTGTATTTTAATATAGTGTGTTGTGCTTTTTTTAAAAGAGAATAATAAATTTATATAAATTTTTACGTGTTGTTTCTAGTTACAAAAAAGGTAAATATTTTTCCAATTTATTTATTAGCAGAGTTATATTATTTTTGTTTTTTAAATGTTTACTTTGTTGAATTTTCTTTTTAAAAAGTAGTATTTTCGTAACCCTGAAACCTATCTTCGATCTCGATTCGATTAGAATGAAAGAGAAAGACAGGTCGAATTGTTGTAGGAAAGAATAGAATGATAAGACTATGTGAAGGATGACAGCTGTGAGTGAAAATTAAAAAGGCTCAAAATTTGTAAAGGTAAGAAAAAACCCTATTCCAAACCAGAAAGAGGTGGAAGCAGATCCCCAATAACGGGAGCCATAACAAAATAATTAGGCAAGAGTGCCGTGGTGCATCTCATAGCTGACTATCGCGCATTCGGAGGACCTCGGTTTGACTCTGAATGCCGGTTGGGAAGAAAAATAAATGTGACGAGCACCGCTTCCGTAATAAAAGATGAAGGATGTAGAGTAACCTTTGTCAGCTAGTCCAAGTGGTTAATAAAATGCAATTTGGAAGAATAAAAGTTAAAAGTGCATGTAGGTTCAGGTAAAATTTACATAAAGGAATAAAAATAAATTATAATTGTAATTATCAAAATAAGATAATAAATTAAAAGCAAAAGACAATAATATAATGTGATATAATATCTGTGATAAAAATGGAAATTAAATCGTTAAAATAAGAAATATTGTGACAAATTGTGATAAAAATCCTTTACTGTGATAACTGAGAAGACGATGTAATGCAAATAAGGAAAATAAGAATGAGTGAGAATGTAAGATGTTGTAATGAATAATATTAAATGAATGAATGATAATAAAAATCAATAGAAGAGAAAGACAATAAAAAAACGTGAAAAAATTATTAAAGGCAATAAAGTCCGATAAATAAGATGGGGTGTACAAGAGGTCCCTAATAACAGGGGTCAAAAATATACAATAATATGGTACATTTCTGTTAAAACAATAAATATAAAGCAATATTGAAACTGGAACAGATTAAATGTAAGAATTCCATTATAAGGGTAGTTCCCTTTTAATTGATTTGATCGTACTTACGATCAGAGATCGCTATAGATCGGGAATGAAAAACTCACGGTCCGTGATGTACATTTTTCGGGTCCAGTCAATATATCCGTTGTATCAATACAAAAGTAGTCTCTGCGTATAGAATTTCTCCCGAAATAGGAAAGATAGTATGAAATGAAAACTAAAATATTCGTTTTTTTATGAACCACCTAAACTTTTCAACTATTTGGTCTAAGTTAGCTTACGTTTTATCATGAAATAGAATACTTTTTATACTTACTAAACTTCCCATTCCAATGAGCTTAACGCCGGCGCCCGTGCGATAACAATTATAACAAATCATTTTCACTCTTCTGGGACTCTAAAACCTGAAAATAAAACAGCATTTACTAATTTTCGTTTGATGATGATGCTGTAAGCCTGAGAGCTTTAAACAAAAGCTGAACAGACGCGTTCCAGTTGCACGAAGTCGTTCGCAAGTAGTAAACCGCTTTACCCGAGTAGAGTTGTGTAGTATTTATGATATGTATGCAGCTTGGGGCGGCAGCGTGGAACACAGACGAGCCGAGGAGGAATCTAGATTCAACCTTGATTCGCATACGCTGTTCGCGGATACAGAGCGACATTACCAAAAATATTTACATAAGTATGTTATTAACAAATTCAGATTTATCAGCGGTTACAAACTTGTATAAATATGCATAAATGAAACTATAAATGTATACACCTATCCCCCGATTTAAACGGTAGATACGTTCCTGAGAAAAACGTGTAAATCGAAAATTAAACAAAACCGCGTAAATCGAAAAACTTGCAGAAAATGCATGATTTTGCTATTTAACAGTTGTGATTTTTTCAATAATTTTAGGTGTACACAGAAATAAAAAATGCATTGACAAGTTAAAATAAAAAAAATATTTAATATATTACGGAAAAACTGTTTTTTTTTTATTTAATTGCAATAAATTAAACAGAAGAACAAAAAAGAAATTACTCTCGAAAGAGAGAAAAAGAAATTTTTTTCGGAATCGAAGGTTCGAATTCACTTTCATCACTCGAAATTATTTGTGCTGATTCGATGTTTGAAGCAGAAATATTTACATTATGAGAGATGATAATAAAGTCGGTTATTAAAACCAAAAAAAAAACTTATTTGGAAAACCGTGTAAAAGCGAAAACGTGTAAATCAAGTACAGTGTAAATCAGAGGATAGGTGTACGTCAAAAATCTGATAATTTTTTGTTAAAGATATAAAAAAATGGTTTGATTTTCAAAACAATTTATTCCTACCATGTATTTAAATGTACATGGCAACAATAAAAACCCTATCGCATATTATTACTTAAGTATTGTTTTTTTAATTATTCATGCCCCTATCACCACCAACTTTTAATTTACGTTGATTTATGGGAAAGTACGTATTTTACTTTTTTCTTTAAATTACCGCACTAAGACGATGTTCTGTTTAATACGGTCAGAATATCTTAGGGTAAATTCACAGATCTAAATTGGCCGTTATAAATCATTTACTAAAGGAATGAAACAGTCTGATTCCGGGTTAAGTTTAAGTTGAATTAAGTTGAATTTAAAAATTCAGCTAAATTCATCATAATCGAGAAATAGAGTTATGTAAAGAGAAGACAAGACAGAAGTTAATTCCATAACTATTCTATATATACAAAATGATTGATTTATTTAGTCTTAAAACAATGGGATTGTATCTTTTGAAAATTCTGATTTTTAAAATAGAAATGATTACAACTTACTACTATAATAATAAATAACTCGAACGACTATGTCATTAAAATAAGTTTCAGACTTAAAGTGAAAAAATTTGTATTGCGTTGTATATTTATTGTATTGTATTTGGATTGTACTTAGGTATTAATAAATATGGAAATAAATTGTTCAGCTGTTTATTTTGTATTGTATTAATATTCTTTCAATTTAACCGTCATCATACCAGACTCCCCCATAGGCCTCCACTAGACATTTCCAGTAGAATAATAATAATTTGGACAAAATACATGAAATTTATTTATTTTTGAAAAATAAACAAAAAATATCTTAAAGATATAATTTTCAAGTGTTATCATATGTTATGAGTCAGTGTCTATATTTTATCACATTATAGGCATAAAAAACAGAACATATTACTTTTTTCATTGTAAATAACTTAAATAAAACTTTAAAAAAAAGAAAAATTGTAAAATTAGTTTACAATTTTTTTCTATAAAGAGTAATAATGTGCAGGACCATAGCAATGAATTTAAAAAACAAGTTCTATACTAAACACACAATAAAATCACAAAATATATATTATAATCTCCATGATACAGATGATAAAGTTACATAAAACCTTTAGGAAAAAATATTATTACTTACAATGCAAACAAATAATGGTTGATTTCTTTAACTAACGGAGTCGGCGGCTTCCGTGTGCATTGCACGCCCTGCACTATAGGTTAAGCCCCTCTTGGACATAACGTATTCTGAATGATATTCACAACAACAATTATGTATATAAAAATATACTCACGTCACGTTATATACACCGTCTGTTTAACTGCTTTCTTAATTCAAATACAATCCAGATTTCAAGATCGAGTCACCTACTTAACACCGGCTTAGTCGCCATACTAATGAAAGTCTAAACAATTATCAATGAGCCCAAAAAGAACGGACCATAAACCGTCAATAAATAACGTTACATAAAACATTTAACAGGGAGGTACTGAAGAGAATAAATAATAATGCGCAGATTTCAGAACGTTTTTTTTTTATTCCATTTCAAGCAAATAGGCCGTATGTTTTTATAAAAAAAAAATATTCATCAAGAATGATGAACATTCTCTTACAGAGGACCTGGCGTGATAACAACACTTTTTATAGAGTTTAGACTATTTGAAAAGGTAACGCAAAGAGGAATTAATTAATTGTTTTTACATATTAATTGTACTTAATAAAACACTCCTAGTATCTCGTACTGTTATTGTTTATACACGTAACCTGTTCCTCTGCCACAGCGTTTCCAGTAGAGAACAAGTATTAAAAAAAAAACTCACAATATTTGCCATCATTTAATGAGTCGTAGCCTTAGCCTTTTTAAAAATTTTATGCCGTTCCCACATTGGACGACGCCAAACATCAAGTCGATATTTTGGTCTTGTCAAGCGATAATTATTTACAGCAATTATTAAAAAATTTGCTTTTTTCGTTTATTTTGACACAGAAATCTAATATTGCATTGAAAGGGCCGAAGCGTAAAGATTAAACTCGTGTGTTAATAATCACATTACTCCCTAGTGGGGCGCGTGCCCCACGATGCTCTAATATAATAAAAAAGTAAACTATATACTAAATAATCTTAAAGAAAGTTCCAAGTCCAACACTGGAAAATTTTTATACAAACCCTTATAGTCAAATACTTATCGCATTTTACCGAGAATTAGTTACAAGCTGTCGACGTTTAAGTGTGTTTTTAAACACTTAGCGGAAGTATGAACAAAATTATAAACAAAAAAAGCTAAATGTCTCAAAGCGGCGATGCTTAATTAATTATCTGTGACCGATTTTTAATTCCACATTTTTGTGTCGGACAGTCGTTCGTTACAACAGATGTGCGAGCGCTGAAACACATTCAACTCTAGCGTTTACGATCGATCGTAATTATACGTCAACTATCGTCCTGATATCCAATTTTTTTTATATTTTTCCGGATTGAAATTCCGCAGATAAAATATGAAAGTTAAAGTGGCAGCTGCTCACGAGTTTGTGCCATGGACAGGGCTGGAAATTTTAATTATTTATTATTGTGTTCAAAGTTAACTGAGAATTATACGGTTTAGTATTGCGCTTAGATTTAAAAATATTAATTAATTCTAACGGTGGAAAGAAAAAAAAAAGAAAAAAGTAGGGAATTAAATCTCCCATCATCATAATTATAACAATTGATGAACGTCCAGGGGCGGCTCTAGCACGTGTAGCGCCCGTGTGCAATGAAACCCTGGCGCCCCCCAGGGCCTGACTCCCCCCCCCCCCCCCTGCAGCTAAAACTATTAACTTTGACGTCGTAACAAGAAAGTTTTTTTCATATTCCGACAAGCTATTTTATAAGTAGGTAAAGCTTACAGTATGGTATTAGTTATGGACTTTCTTCTTATGACGGCAGAATAACACTTATTGTTTTTATGTCCGTAGCAAATCTCTGTTGCGAAACTAATCGGCTAACCTAAATAAAATACGTGAAATAAGGTTTATTTCGATTTGAAATAAAATGTTCGAAAAAGAAGCCGCCCATAGGACGCACGAGGGAAAAGTGCCGACACCACGCTGGCTGGCCGTTTCTATCATATCATTGTTGTACCTTGATGGTCCAAGACGATGCTCTTAGCTGTCTCAGGGAGTGCCGCGTCGCCCGTGTGCATTGCACACCCTCCGCTTTAGGTTAAGCCGCCCCTGTGCTCCATGTAAATTTAAAAAAGAATTTAGGGATTTGCACTAGAACAAAAAATATTGTAATAAAGTGTATTTATGTATGGCGGTACCGCGTTTTTTCAAAATGGTATAAGTAAAAAAAAAGTTGGGTTAACTACTTCACAATTTTTCCACTTGTAAATAGTTCCCACTCTGTAATCTAAATTCATCAATCAAAATTTTAACACACAATCAGTTGTGAATAATGCCATCTGTTGACAAATGTATTAACTATAGAGGTACTAATAATTTATTAAAATCAAGATGGCGGCCATCTCTTTACTTACAAATTTAAACCAGTTAAAACACGTATTTAAGACACGGAGTAAATACAGGCAG
This sequence comes from Battus philenor, assembly GCF_028537555.1. NCBI lineage: Eukaryota > Metazoa > Arthropoda > Insecta > Lepidoptera > Papilionidae > Battus > Battus philenor. The sequence goes on along the minus strand of NW_027181673.1, from coordinate 13,066,729 downwards.
GAATTATTTATGGTAATTTAATTAATATTAATTAAAGAGAAATGATGTGGAAATAGTACAAAATATTGAGTTCTGAAATTACATTAGGTTTTACAATAAATAGACAGCTCAGTTTTTAACATGTTTTTCTGACAGTATAAATATTTCGTTATTATTCATGTTAAATGAGCTGCAAATTTTTATTTTTTTATTTGAGAATTTTTAAAATTATTTCACAAAAACTATTTTTGTAAAATAAATATGCTTAGTGGTTTCTCCTATTGGCACCTATGGCAGTTTTGTCAAATTTTACCTGTACATTGTTTTTTACTTACATTCAAATAGGTTCTTAGCATAAACAATGCGTTTTTTAATGCTCAAATTGATTTAACAATATTCTGTTAATAAAATTGATTTTTTATATTCTAAAAACTTGAGTTTGTCCTATGAAATACAAGATTATTTTATATAATTATGAATTAGTGTTAACTACCTATCATTAGTAACTTGAAAAACGAATAAACAACTATTATGTTATTATTATTACTGAGTTGTAATATATTTTAACCAACAACAGCAAAGCAGTTATTAGTTCACTTCATCGAAAGACTCACTGTAACGGTTTTAGATAGAGGAAGAATTACACTCAGTGTTACCATCATTCAAATATTTCCCTGAATATAAGCTGATTAAAAAGTTTAACATTTAAAAAAACAATTAAACTACTTTTTTATTTATTTTAAAGTATCGATGTTTGAATTCATTTTCATTATTATCGGGATAATATATAATATTTTAGCTTTCCTATATCTAGGAAAGGTCCCTTTATACATTTATATATTTTTTTAATTACAAATTATTCAAAATTTATTTCTGATAACTTATATAGATATTTTGATTCAAAATGTCAGTGTTAAAAAACTCATTAAATAGTCGCTTTAGTATCAACACAGTATCTTTATGTAAATAATCGTAATATATAAATAATACTTGGTTTCTCGGTCGGTAGGCGCTCTGATTATTAAAATCACTTAGCCATCCTATCTCGCCTTCTGAAATATGCCTAAACTCTTCAAATAGGACACATGCCAACTATAAAACAATGCCACCTTTGTCGCACCCGAATAATCCCACTCCGGCCTTTCCGGATAGAGATAATGCTGAAGGCCTGGCCGACAGCCAGTAGTAACACAACTCTCCCAGCCTCGTATCCGTGAAATTGAACCCACTTCTTAATGTGGACCGTGAGGTGGAAAGGCGCTCCGAGGAGCCCTTACTAGACACAATAGATCCAGACACATACGATTAAGTTGACGAAGTTATTTACAATTTGCGACCCCGTAAAGCACTAGGCTCTTATGGTATAACCTATGAGGTGGTATTCTAAAAAGGTATTTGCATTTATACTTCTAGTGTCATGAGTAGCTCAACCCGGTATTTAGGTGTCGAACTAGATGTCAAACATTAATTTCAAAGCGTTCGTCAAAAGCTATAAAAATACGGCCTTCGTGCTCGGTCACCTAAATGTCGAATCAAGTGACACGTTATAAAGCTGCAATCAGATCCATCACATACGCAAGCTCGTACTTCGCCTATATTAACACCCATGTTATTTACAGACTCCAATTCGAACAGAACAAGTAATTGCTCAGGGCAACAGGCATTCCATGGTACCATTACGATGAAGACCTGCCTGTTGACTTGGAATTGCCAATAATCACTCAGTTCCTAAAACGAGTGTTAATTTAAACACATACATTCAGACGTCCGGAAACCGAGACACGTACACGAGTTTTCAGGTGACGTGAGTACTAGAAGACAACGAAAGCCAACTAGTCCCGTCAGAAACTGGGTTGTATTGTATATCACAGGGATGCTAACCACCAATCATACTAGATAGAAGCGTTGCAGTTTTTTATTCCGTTACTTCTTCTCCCAACGACTACGCGTTTCCAAAAGGTTCATAGTGATACTAGACAATAGCAATTGACCGGGGTTCTGCATCCTAGGGCGCCCTTATGTTGGAATGCTGAGCGGGTATTATTGACGAGTAATACTTCAAGTCAAGATCTCGTGGAGTGCCTACCAATCAGGTGAAATAATAGCGTGTAGCGGACTGGGCTGAGCATCCCCCGGGGCCGCCTAGCGTCTCTACTTTGAAAGAGGTCTTAAACTAGGCGTCCTCTACGCCCTGCCACTTCACACTCAGGGAACCTTTAAATTTGGGCAGCAGTGTCTGGCCCAAAAAAGAAATACTGGGCAGGTGATGATTGATTTTTCAAATATGTATAGTATTTTGGCAATTACCTGTAAATAATAAGTCACATAAAATTTAATTAATACAATAACTGAGTCAGTAATAGTCAAAATATGGAAATTTTTAAGAAGTAAATATAGCAGATTTTGGTTTGGCAACGACGATATGGCAGCACTCGGAATGACAGATTAAATTCAAACGACAGTTCGCAGTGACCGCAAGTCAGTGTCCTATCGGTTTTATCTAAGCATTAGGTTCGTTGGCCCGCAAAGAAAACACTCGATTAAATTTAGTTGGTTACTTTTAATTTTCGTCTGTGTTTTTGTTTTGTTGTTTTAATGTGATAACATTATAATCATGTTATCAATTGATAAAAAGTTAAATAATTATTGGTAAGTGAATATAATTCATTACTTATATTTATAATTGTGACTTTAAATTTTAATATTTTTGTTTTATTTAGGACAACAAGTAATTTCGTGTTAAGATTTTATCTATTGAAAATAATATAAGAACTCATTAACGAAACCAGCACCATTATTATTAATAATAGTACATAGTTTATTTGTGGATTTATCATCGTTAAAATACGTCAAAAATTTAACACGACAGCTTAGGACATGGCTTAATTTAATAATATATAAAAATGTATCTTGTCTTAATATGTACCGCATAATTGTTGGAAGTGTTCTTTTATATACAAAAGAGGTAGCAAGTCATAAATACTTTTTTAATTCCGTAATTTGGCTAACAAAAAAAAACAATATTCTAATTAAGTATATATTTAACTAGATTATTCATAAATATTGAAATCAATTCGGTTGAAGAGCACATACGTGCTTATTTTTGTGTAGTTTAATTATTTTCTAGCGTTTCTTCGATTACTTTTCAATTATGTAAGCGTGTTGAAAAATAAAATTTTATTAATTTTGGATCATGTCAGTTTTAAAGTACAAATTAAATTTCTTTTATATAAGATTATAATAAGTTGAAAACAGCAATACGAGGAACCTATTAAGAGTGAATTTACTCAACAAAAAACATGTCTTAAACGTGTTTAAACTTGGTTAGTCCAAAAAAATGCAAACACGGGTCTGTTTACTTTAGTCAGAGGAAGGGAAAAAACGTTAGATTTTTGTACAGTCATTTCGAAAAGTGTTTCATGTTTTTAATTTTATCTATATTGAATATTTATAAATACTTTATATACAGAGTACCTGCAAAAATGGGTTGCTAGGCCATTTACGTCACTAACCTTAAAATATATTTTAATACGTATGTGTTTTTAAATTTATTACTATTCATAAAAGTAAATAATTCTAATGCACCCTGTTACTTGCGTCGTTAGGGATGAAAGGTTTAGCCTAGTGGTGACCATGAACCGGAAGACTCTGTAGTAAACCTCCAACAACAGGAAGTAACCTTTGCGTGATTTGGCTTTTACAATGGGCATCTATCAACTGATATAATGATGATGCACCCTATAATCTATTTTCTTTTTTTCTCCTTTATCACACCCTATACAAATATAAAAATATATTTGTATATACATGTACAATAATATTAATAATAGAAAAATACTATTTGTTATATTATTGACCAGTGGTTGGAGGGTTCCAATGATGATAACAGTTGTCCACCTGTGTCCACAAAGGGTTATAAAATAGACGAGACTTATAAAAGAGAAGAGAGAGAAATATAAAAGAGACGAGGTAACAGAGCGATAGGCGGAACTAATGCCAGATGGGCTGACGAGATCGTGGCTACGGTAGGTCACGAGTGGCTCCAAGTTGCCAAAGATGAAGAAAAATGATAAGCTTTGGAGGTGGCTTTCACTCTGAGGAGGTCAAAACAAACTTAGCACAAAATTATCAAAACTATTATTTAAATTTACTAATTTTAAATCATTTGTGTGGAATTAAATAAAGCTTTATTTTTTTATTGTCATTATAGACCAGAGGTTTTCAAAATAGTACATGTCGACCTTGAGGTCTCTTGAAGGTGTGATATAAAAATGGGGATTCAAAGTTCATCTGTTTTCGATCATGAAGAACTGAAATGTTGGTTTTATTTCTCATATCAATGTTGGCAGATAATATTCTCGGAAGCTTAGCAACTTACTTGTGAAAACCTGTCTATTCCATGATATGTATGTGTCGAGAGCTGCAGTGAATTCAACCTAATAAGTTAAATTTTAAAAGTCTATGAGAAAGTTTGGAAACCTCTTGTAATTTAATCGTAATTTACTTCGTCTATGGATTATATTGAGATTAAATTTGTTGTTTGGTCTATGATCTAAATCTAGAGAGTTATTTTTTTTTTATCAATTCTAATTTGTATCGCTAGTGTGTTTTTTTACCATATATATTTTTCGCTTAAACTAACCGCAGACAGTTGGGAGAGGGTTGCCGCTATTTGATACGGATCTTTCTTCTCCCAGCTGCGAGGCACGAAGGCGTTTTATAATTTTTTACAATTTTTCTTACATACAATATTAACAATACAGTTTGGAATACTCAATTACATATTAGTTGCTACATTATTTTAGAGAGTAATCTAGAGAGACATATCTGTCTGAACTCACCGGGTGCATACAGGTCAGATTTGCTCGTAAATTAGCTACATTATACCGAATTACCTTAAAAATACAGTCCAAAATCGCTTGCTCTGAATGTACTACAGACCACAGGATCATGAGCAATAATATTTCATTTATTATTTAAAAAAATCGTTTCTAACATTGACAGGCGCCATGACATGTTGCGACACACAAAGGGTTAATGCTACCAGCTAATAATCACACTTTATTGTATTCACCAAATACAGTTAATACCAAAATTCACAATTTGTAATGCAGAGGTTAAACTTCTAACTGCCAAGCTGTTTTGGCCATGACTTCCTAAGGTGCCAAATGGAAATATCAAGTGTAGACTTTCCTTATGTGAAAATTTTTTTGCATTCTATGAATGAATATAACACTTTATGTATATCATTATGTACTGAGACCGCCGGCGACCTTCTTGGCACTTAAAGGCAATAGAGTACTCGGTGTACCATGAGGTCGCCGGCGGGTCACGTTTTTGTAACACAGAAAACACGATAGGTTTTCAAAGCCAGCTTTAAAATATGAATAAATTGTGAATTCAATACAAAGAAAGGTAAAAAAATAATATTCCTTAGATGTACAGATGAAAAATTGTGAGGTAGCCGGCGGCCCTCATAGCACTTAAAAGGTTAACTCTTCTATAACAAAACGCTGGTTATGTCTCGTTAACTGGAAACGTTTACCACAACTCGACGCACCGACCCTAAAAGGGATATAAAAGCCTTCCAAGAGCAGAGAGGATACCACCATAAGTCACTACAAGGTCACGTCAATGCAAGAAGGCCTCCTGGAAGAAGAAATCTAAAAAAGATACTTAAACTTAAACTATGGTAGGATTGCACCACCCAACACCATCATTAGGGGCAAAGAAATAGTGTACCTGTGTCATCCAAACGCGACACGTGACATTCAGGTGGAACCCAACTTATGCGGTACATTCACATGCGTATCGAAGCGATACAGAGAGCTTTTAACAAGACTCTAGCGTTTTTCTACTAGTATCTCCCACATAAATCCGTACTGCCTCAAAGACCGTCGTTTGCTACATGATCTACTGTTTTATCCTAAAATATTGAATGGCTAAATCTCTTTTGAGAATCTTTTAGAGTTTATTGCTCTGCAGGATCCATGCCATCCTGCATGGGCTCCCTTATTGTACTAATGTTGGGCTGCATCCTCTTATCTCAAAGTGTAGTTCATATATATGAACATTTGCCTGCTATCGATACTTTTCCGGCTCTTATTGTCTTTGGAAACCATGTTAATAATTCTCCTTAAGTATTTTATAAGCACACAGCCTTGAAGATGATTTCGCGCGGGAGAAACATTTTCAAATTAAGATCTCTTTTGATGTCTAAAGTCGTAATCCAGATGTTTTCTTTGCTGTACGATCACATTTCTCTTCAATATTTGGTCATTATTTTTTTTGTTTCATTTTTCTGCATTGTTGTTTATATTAAAATTTAATGCTGTATTACCTATAAAGGATATATTTATATGGTAACTTTTAATGTAATTTTAATTTATGTGTACTCCTGGTATACCTTTTGATGAGTTGGTCCGGCACATTGTCCTAAATCTCAAGGCATTTAACGGTCTGTAGCGCTTGGGCAGCGACTTGAAATAAAATAATGTAGCAACTAATATATAATTGAGTATTCCAACATGTATTGTTAATATGTATAAATTTTAGCTGTATTGACCCATAAGAGAAAATAGTGTTAGAAAAATTGTAAAAAATTATAAAACGCTGTTGTGCCTCGCAGCTGGGAGAAGAAAGATCCGTATCAAATAGCGGCAACCCTCTCCCAACTGTCTGCGTCTAGTTTAAGCGAAAAATAAATATTGTAAAAAAACACTAGCGATACTAATTAGAATCAATAAAAAAACTCCTGGTGTACCTAAATAAATAATGGCTCATGAGAACGAGCAGAATTATTGGTGGAATTTAAATTTTAGCTCGCGTATGTGAAATCAGTGAAGCCGTAATTACCCCAGACAGCTCACAGCGCCGACATCTAACAGCAAATAGAGCACAACTTGTCTGACGGGGCGTGTTTTTTTAACTATAATCAAGGACACCTATAGTAACTACGACACAACTTGTACATCGGAAAATACATTTAAAGGACTGACGGTATTTTCCATCAATCGAGAAGTGGATGATAAACAACCTTTAGGGTGATTGCTTATAGGTGTAAAAGTTTTAAATATATGTATACACCCTTTCAAAGGTTACAGAAATAATAGACAACATATTAGAATTATACACAATTGTTTTGGGCAATCTCATTGTTAACATTGACCCGAATTCAATAGGTCATTTTCCATTGCGTCAACCCGCCGTTTCAGCCCAAAAATACCTATGGGGAGATATACCATAATCGCCACGCATGGCAGGCGGGTTTGCGATTGCAACGCGGTATTACGTTACGCAGAGGACGCTGCTGCTCATCATCTTGTAACTTAATTATGAGCAGTGACAATCCTGTATAATTAAAGCACAAAGAGTGAAGTATGTAAGTTTGTATCCCCCGGGAATCAAACCTGTAACCTAAGATCGCACGTCTTAGTCCTCAACCGTTGGGATACCACTGTTCAATTTGGGTCAGCCCGCTACTATGGCTCGTAAATTGCAGACAACTGATGTACAATACTTTAAATATAACAATATTTCTATATTCATATATATATACACACACGAAATCGCGCGCGCGCATGCACATGCAGACGCACAAGCATGTGTGTGTGTAGATATATATATATATATATATATATATATATATATATATATATATATATATATATATATATATATATAATATAATATATATATAATATTTATATATATATATATATATATATATATATATATATATATAAATATTAAGGATTTAAAAACTTTAAAGAGTGAATGTGTATGTGAATGCATTGTAAGTAAATAATTGATACTCCAAATGCAATGGTTTTTAAGAAACAATAGATATAGTAATGTTTACGATCTATATACAGACTGCTGTAAGAAATGTTTAGCCTATTGCATTTCAATAGAAAAAATAAATTGATGTAACACATTTCGGAGTGATAAGTTTATGCTGGATGATTGGAAATATCCTTTACAGCGTTTACAACTATAATCAATCAACCTTTATACATACATAATTTTTTAAAGGCGCACCTTTAAAATAGCCGCATGTAAAATCATCCTTATATTTTGTTACAATTGTTTACGCCCATTACACCCATCCCTTTCACTCTCTTATAAAATGGCGGTTGTAAGAATAGAACACGTTGTAGCTACGCTTTCAAATCGAATCGCAGTAAACGGTTCCGCGCTAATTCTTCTTCTAACATTTCAAAGACCTCTTACAAAGTATGGCAATAGTCAGGGCTATGTAGTTTCTAAAATATCATAAACTTGCCGTAAAAAATAAAGAAATAATGAATTTTTAAAAATGACTTAACAAATTTCGATAACTTTCACAAAGATTTTTGAATTTGTTTAACGAGTCAAAATTATTTAAAGTGTTTAAGCAAAAAAAAAGATTTACTCCGTCTTTTACCTCAAAAAACTTATAACTTACGAGAAATGGCGTGCCACCAAAAAAGAGGTCACAGAAAAAAGACCCGGCAATAAAGCATCCATGCCGTTTTGGTCTACATAAGTGTCGTAAGTTAAAATTTATTGATTTTATTTTGTAAACATAGTATTTTTGTGTGTGATTGTACAGTGCAGAGATAACATCCATCAAAATTATTTTTAGAGCAATGACATATGATTCATGATATGTTGTTATTACAAGGAATAAAGAATAAGTTGATTACTCTTTGTTTTTGTCTTTAAAAATTAAATAAATCGTTTATGGCAAAAGGTATACGTACAAAAAAATTTCACAGACAATCTTATATCTTTAATGGAATCAGGCGTTACCTCGCGGAAGTCCATCCTAAGTAAGAAAAAGACCAATATTTAGCATTTTATTGCACGACTACCACTGCATGTGCGGTAGTGGCTGAATATTGGTCCTTTTTTTAATCTTATATCTGTCACTCGCGAGATTTGAAAGATTAAAACATGTTGTCGAAAAAAGTTTATTATTCTATCCAAGAATACGATAGTGATATTAATGCGTGGAATTAAATTTTGTTGATGCTCACTCAGCAGTTATTGTCAAGCACTATAAGACTATATTTGTAAAGAGCAACTGTTGAGTTTTTTGCCTGCTCTCAGCAGAACTGCCTTCCGAGCCGGTGGTAGCTTCCTATAAGACTGACAATAGTATTTGAATAAAGAATGTTTTGATTTTTTTTCGTTTGATTTTGTTTCGATATACATTATTTGCATGTTTACTATTGCAACATGTATCTGAGTGTAATCTTTTAAAAAATATTCAATACGCAAAAGATTTTAATTGTATTTTAAAAGAGAACGTTTTGAATTATAGCAATTATTCTCCGTTATTTTAGCTGTAAAAAGGACTGGTTAAAAGCGGCTGCTGTCCAGCGCCTTTTCATGACTTTAGCTAATTTGTCTGTCTACTCCAGGACTTTAAAGCACTATCGGTTATCAGCTCCACGCTCTATGTGGGTTGACCACTGCCAATGCTAATCCGCTGGGATATCCACGTGGACGCTCTTCAAAACTATTTCAGTAAAAATCTTCCGTTAAAAATTATTAAATTAATGCTTTCACTCCGCCTAACACATAGCTATAAGGCGACGCGTAGAGAAGGTTACTGGGGCATCAGAATCTACCAGGACATGACCCTGATCACTCTAAAAATAGCACATGACTAAAAACAAGAAACTGGCTGATGTAGTGTGCCGTTTGGGGGAAATAATTTCCATATAATTAAACGGTTGTGGGCAGATAAAAAGGCACAAATAGAAAAATATATATATATTTAATTAATTAAGGGTAGTGGGCAGAAGGCCTGGTCTAATTTTGCACCGCAGCTCGGTACTCCCCTGATGGTGGTGGTAGCCAGCCGCACGATCTCCCAGGACTAGTCAGGCGGCAGCAAGTCGAGAGCAAGGAGCGCCGGTAGTTCACAGGATGTGACGGTTCCGGTGCAAGGTTATATGAATTCAACCTCAAATAGCAGGTAATTTTAAGTGTAAAACTCGCACCTGTGAATAAATGTCACAGTTATGGTATACATATATAAGTATATGTACAATTTGCTCCGCTGACAGTAAACCCGGAGATGGCTTGCGATGAAGGAAGGGCAGAAACCGAGAGCAGTTGATGTGATTGTTTACTGTCAGAACAGAGTTACAAAATGTAAAGCATGAAAAATCAAAAATAGGAGAGATAAACAAATAAAGAAATTGAAAAGTAATAATGAATACATAATGATGGAACTATGGACACAGACAAAATGTTGAGCTCTAACTTATAGATAAATGCTACTTAATAATGATGTCTTTATAATATTTGTTCAACACTTACCCTTTTGGGGTGCGAGGCGATGTAAAGGTTGTGGCGTGATTTAAATAATGCCCAGAGAATGAAAAGGACCAAGACGTCAATTCTAACTGGGCCCCGGCGCGTGAGAAGACACGTAGCTGGTGAACGCAACCGACACAAAGAGTGCGTCGGTGCGTGAGACGACACCTAGCTAGTGAACGCCACCGAGACCAGGATCTTTCTGCCGAGCAATTATGTAAACTCCTCTGGCTCTCCATGTTTCTCGTGCTTATATTTTTTTTAGTTAAATTTTAACTTAGATTTATGGGACGTTAACTTGCAACGTTACAGTAGTTGACAGTATAATTTTTTTTAATAGCGCGTGAAATGTGTCAAACAAATTATAGAGCGAAATGCTAAATGTGCTATGTTGAAATAAATATTAAATTTTTAGACATTTTTATAGATTTCATTTCAGCATTGTAGATATTGACGAGAGAGCGTGTATTACTATTATGTCTCATCATAGTTTTATCTGTCGACAATCATAACCTTTTTTGATGTGTAAAAATTGCTTTGAATAATCATGTTTACTATCTCAAGGCTTCAATTGACGCGAATACACACATAGACGGAGTAGGTAGAAAGACCGGTAGGCAGGTAGGCTAATGACGGTGGGTAACATAAGCATACACGGCGCGAAATTATTTATAAAAACTAACCAAGTACCTAAGTAACATAAAGGTATTTTCACACCAACACGATCATACTGCTGCATATGTTATTCTAGATATTGATTTATTTGTGTTATTTAGCGCTTTTTTTAGTTGCTAACCTGTGAAGGTACGGTTTGAAATGGCTCAGCTGAAAGCATTTAGCCGCAATTTTACCGCCCCGGCCATTAGGGGACTCTTGTACCCCTAACTGATTTATGGTTAGGAAGCTTTTATTTTGTTTTCATTAACATTTTTCATAAATATTTTATTTTTGCGCTCTTCTTCTATGCATCTCAAGATATTTCACTCTTTTCCTTGCTTTCTACATTTCGTCTGTCTTACCCTTCCATTCCATTTTTCCTCTTTTCCAATACCTTTCATCCATCACCTCGTTTTTTAATTTTTAAATATTTGTTTTTTTATTTTATTTCACTTTATTTAATTTGTGTACATATTTTATTCCTTAAATATTCTTTGCAAAAGATATAATCACTCTCTATCTCGCATGTTTCAATTATATCTCTATATCTTTATACTTGAGAGTCAATTTTCGTGATGATTTACGGCTCATTCATAGTTAGTGAGAAAGAGATATACACATAAAAGAGAGAGATGGATAGCTATTGCATGTTTGAATTGAAAATTTATTATGGATTTTCGGAACGACAAGATCACGCGCGCGGGCGTTTAGCTTTTCGTGTTTTATGACAAACATAAAATTCTTAATAGGAAGCTAATGCAACCAAAAAAGCCCATTAATTCGCAATAATTTTCAAAATTACATTACTTCAATTTTACACGTTTTCATCCGCCTTACTACGAGGGCCAAACTGAAAGTTTTTAGAACTGGCAACTTAAAAGCATTATATTAAAAAAATAAGTTTAAATTTTGAAAATAGAACTCTTTACCAATAATATTGAGTATACATTTCATTCATTTGTCATTTGTTTTACGATTTGGCGGCAAATTGAAAATTGTCTGTGCACGTCAGAATGAATTTAAGCCGAGAAAATTTTCGTGCAATGATTTTTTATGACTTTCGATGTCATATAAGTCAACAAGAAAGTTATGATAGACTTCGATTGGCTTTTCACGATGAAGCCCCATCTCGTGCCACAGTTTACAACTGGTTTAATGAATTCAAACGTGGTCGAACTAATCTCACCGATGATTTGCGTGAGGGACGGCCTTCTACAGCGACGACTGAAGACAATATCAGTGTTGTGCGGCGTATGATAGAGACTGACAAAAGAGTGACCTATCAGCAGATTCGGACAAGTCTAGGCATAGGTATGAGTCAAGTGCACAAAATCCTCCATGAACATTTAGCGGTCAGGAAGCTTTGTGCCCGCTGGATACCGCATAATTTGACCGAGGCTCAAAAACTCCGCCGTGTTGATTGGTGCCGAGAAATGATCCAAAAATTTAACGGAGGTGACTCAAATGCTGTGTTCGACATACTAACGGGTGACGAAAGCTGGATTTACTGTTATGATCCGGAAACCAAAAGACAGTCTGCTCAGTGGGTGTTTCCTTCCGAAGAGTTGCCAACTAAAGTGAAGAGAGGTCGAAGTGTTGGAAAAAAGATGGTGGCCTCGTTCTTCGGAAAGACAGGTCATTACGCGACAGTTGTCTTAGAGGATCAGAAAACAGTTAATGCAGAGTGGTACACTAACAACTGTTTGCCACTTGTCTTGGAAAAAGTTCGAGAGAAACGACCTCGCAGCAGGATCCTCCTTCATCACGACAATGCCTCGTCGCACACCGCCAGGCAAACGATCGACTATCTCTATATCAGACGTGGAATTACTGGGTCACCCGCCGTATAGCCCCGACCTCGCACCCTGCGATTTTTATTTATTCCCGAAAATAAAAGAAAAACTTCGAGGAAAACATTTTATGGACGCCGAAGAAGCAGTGGCTGCGTTTCAAAACGCCGTCGAAGAGACCCCTAAGGCCGAGTGGGCAAGGTGCTTTTCTCAATGGTTCCATCGAATGCAGCGATGTATTGATGTAAATGGATGCTACTTTAAAAAGTTATAATAAAACTAATAACTTGCTAGAATGCTTAGTTTTTGATTTTCTAAGAACTTTCAGTTTGACCCTCGTAAGTTCTAAGTTTGAGCTAAAAGAGCCGAAGATATAAAGGATACATCTTTAACCTTAGCTGCCTTATTCTCTCTCTGAGCTATACTGAGCTAAATGAGTTAGAGATATAAAAGAGTGATATCCCAAGATCGAAAAGATATAAATCACTCTTATCTTGTCAGGGATACATTTTGCCCATCTCTATATCCAATTTAAAGGTGCCAAAACTCGGCTTTGATAACTATGCATTCATATCACTAATATCTGACGTGTGTTTTAATAAATACGTTATCATTTTGCACGATAAAAATTAAGGTTATATGTCAATATTTAGTAATGGCAGTGTTATACATCCTTAACGATTTTAGTCTGTATACTTTTGGAAATCAACGAAGTGGATTATGTCCAGTTAGAAAATTCCTGCGGTTGAAGTTATAATATACATATGTAATGAGACTATTATGGTAATACATTAATATAGTATTGTAGCTGCCACTTGAACCTTCATATTTTATTGGTCGATATTGGAACGAAGCCAAAACAACAGGATGCTCATACGCTGCACGGCTGTGGAAACTTCACAATATTATTGCCATAGTTGTATAAATATCCATTTAACGTATTAGTGTTCCATATGAAACAGTTATATAGTGACCACAGTCTGCATATTATTTTTGATGAAAGATCACCATCATCATCATTTCAATATAGACCATAGTCCACTGGACAATTGTTACCCCCCTATATAATCCCAATAAGACCTGTGGAAGCAGCCTACAAATAGAGCCAATGATTTAAGCAAGGTTATCAGTCCATACTCGTAGGAAGTACACTGCGCTTGTTATGGTGTAACCACACCAGAGTTCCCCAAACTTTTTTATGTCGTAGACCCCTTGCCATGTTTTTCCGTGTTGGGTAGACCCCCTACTTACTTAAGCTCTGAGACTGCGACTCTCAGGTTTTTATAAGTTCAAAATTTATTGCGACCACAAAGCGAATACCAAATACAACAACTTACACAATGTTATCAACATATATATTATATTTTTTACTTCATAGGTACTTTTATAAATAATGTAAATGTTTTGATATTATAAGAATTTACAATTTGGGAATCACTGGTGTACACGCTGAAGCCTTTAGGCCCGAAACGACATCAGATGATCTGTATTGCCTAGAATATGAAAGGTTAATTATAAATGAGTTGATGAGGTACTTATAATATAAATGATATTAGTAACTAAAATCAAGGGTTTTTTTGGAAGGTCTCGGCTCGGGTCCTTATTTTAGGTTACCTGATTGGAATGTTACCGCGTTAGATCGCTTAGGTATACACTCGATAGGGACCTTAGGGTCAAAGCCTTGTCTTTTTACCGGTTTTGGCGCCCGCCTGGCTCTTAGATCGCTTGGATGAACGCTCCATGCGAGAGGGGAACGAACGCAGCTGTAAGATAAATTTGTCTTTGTTCGCAAAGGTATGAATCTAATGGAGACTGCTTGAAACCTGTTTTAACTCGGATATAAACAATTTCTTTACACGTTATTATTTATAACAGGTTATAGCTTATGTTAAAATTATAACGATATTTTAATATTAAACATTAGACGATTTCGTCGTATGTAGTTTTTGGATAATTTTCAGTTTTGTTTGTGAAGGTATTCATAATTTCTCACCGAATGTCTTTTCACTGATACTGTCAATAATATAACATCCTAACAAGTTATGGAACTGGGGAACGCCTTCAACATACGACGATATATAATAATAAGAAAGCTTTATTTCGTTCCATACAAATGGCTTACAATTAGTAATTTTAATTAATATTTCTGATAATTTTGTACTAAGTTTGTATTGACTCCCTCAGGGTAAAAGCCTCCTCCAAAGATTTCTATTTTACTCTATCTTTGGCAACTTGGCGCCACCCGTGACCTGCCGTAGCTACGATCTCGTCAGCCCATCTGGCATTAGGTCTGCCTCTCGCTCTGGTACCTCGTGGTCCCGTCCATTTTATAAACCTTTGTGTCCACCTGTTATCAGCGAATATGTAATATCATTGATACTGTCAATATTATAACATCCTTACAAGTTATGGAACTAGGAAACACCCTCCACATATGACAATATATAGAGCATGGATGCACAGACCGCGGCCCGCCGGTCGAATACTGGTGGCCTGCCGACAGCAAAAATAATACTCTCGTACATTCGAAAAATATTGAATTCTATTCCAGAATAAAATCAAAAAAAAATTAATTACCTATACTTCTGGCGGCCGGCCCGCCATTAGTTCATGATTTGCCCAAGTGGCCCCTAGTCTTAATAAGTCTGTGCAACCATGATATATAGCTATGGAAACTAAATAACTAGGATTGATATTTCGTTTCGGTAGCCTTATGTGTTTATATAAGTTTCGGTAAAAATTGTTTAATTTGTATATGTGGAAGCTAAAAGTCAAGTGAAATATCTCTGTAACCTTCTGAAGTACTAACGTCTGTTGAGATAATATCAACTTATATCTGGCTTTTAAAGCATCAATAAACAATTTAAAACTTAGGCATGGAAGAGTTTAGTTGGTGAAGGAGATCGCAAAACCATTGTCTCTTTAAACTTTCTACATGGGTCGTCAGCCGCTAGCACCGTATCCTGCAATTCTACTTCGATGGACTTAGCACCCGCATGGTTAATTCATGGAAGGTTGAGTGGTTACTTAAAAAAAACAAGTTTCCAAATTCTTAACACGTAATGATGTTATATTTTTATTGTAATTCTTTATGTAACGCTGATATTTTTTGGTTTACATGCTTAACAATTCTGTGCTGTTTTTTCTATTCTTGAAAGTTTTTACTATTTTTGAAATTTTTATTTAAAACAAAAATTATACAAAGTGATTTCTTGTCTTTTGCGCTTAGAAACAGCTGTACATTTTTATTTGTACATAGTGATTGGGTGTAGAAAAAGGCCTTAAAGTAGTGGTATGTCTTAAAAAATCAATGGTTTCAGAAATAATAAGTATCGGAACAAACGGAACAAAAAAACATTCTAGAACTTCGGATTACTTCATATTAAAATTAATTATTGTTTACCATATGTCTCTGTAGACTTTTTGCAGCCATATGTTGTTACAATTGTGTTAGCTTTTTGCATTCCATTAGAAAAAAATGATTGAATGTAACATGTTTTAGGGTGATTACTTCATATTTGCCGACAAATAAGCTGTACATCCACCCCTTTAAAACCTTTTACACCTATTTACAATCACTTTGTGTAAAATAAATGTAACACAATGATTAACATATTCTAGGTACAGTGACAAAGGAGCGCTACTGCATTACATTATGTTAATGTGATATAAAAGTAATTTAACTTGTCGGTAGAGTGATTTGCGATGGCCTTCATTTGATTTATTATATGAGATAAATACTATATAGCCTGCGGTAGTGATTGCACTCGTAATAATGCGTAATGCGCAGTGTGGGTAGGTTCCCTACCTAAGCAAGCTGACAACTTATTCAACATAGTGGAAGACCTTATCTAGTGGATAATATGATGATGATGATGATACGGTGGTAAGGCTTTCAATTGAAAAACATCCTAAATCAAGGCTTCGAGACAGTCCTCTATCGAGAGTATACCCTCACTTATTCGATGGCATATTAATTTGGTAACCTAAACAAAAGAATGCCCCAAACCGAGGCTCCCGAGGGAACTTAATTATTCTAAAGTGTTTTACGATAACAGACATATATATACAGGGTGATTACTGATAGGTGTAAAAGCTTTAAAGGGGAATGCATAGCTCAGTTGCTGTCAATTATTGTATGATGCATTCTATTCAAATATCAATGGTAAGAAAAAGCGTCCTTACATTTCATATTACTGTATATTAAAATTAATTATTGTTTACTACCGGTCTCTGCAGACTTTGTACTACAGAAGTTACTGGCTTGTCGTATTCCATTAGAAAATGTTAATCACTGTAAAATATTTCACTGATCACGTTATACAAAGTGATTGAAAATAGGTTTTAAAGCTTTAAAGGTATATTATTAAGTATATTTATATATATATATATATATTTATATATATATATATATATATATATATATATATATATATATATATATACTCTAAATCTTATATAGTACTAGCTGTGCCCGTGACTTCGTTCGTGTAGAATTTGGCAAAAAAATTATTATATATTATATATTCAGGCCCGTAGTATAACTTGCTTTATATATATATATATCATTGTTACAGGGATAATATTTTCCTTGTACATGGTATATGGGTACATAACATTCACATATAAAATACTCGTGGCATATACCAGTTATTCTTTTTGCATAAAGTGTTATAGTGTACATATGGCAGACTAATTGTGCCGGCATTATCGTCGGCATGGAATTGACCAAAAAAATTTTTTTTTTCCGGTTTTAAAGTAGCTTAGGTTGCTCCTTATAACATCAGCTACCTGCCAGTATAAGTCCCGTCAAAATCGATCCAGTCAACTAACAAGTCAACTAAAAGATAGACAAAATTAAAAAAAAAATAATCTTAGTATATGTATCGTATGTAGTAAAAAGCGTCCATTTAAATATTACATATTACAAACAGACACTCCAATTTCTGTGTATAGATAATAAAGACGACAGATAAGTCATATTGATGCATAGTTCGACTGGCGTTCGGCACTCCAGAAAGCTCTTGAATCGGAAAACGCGTTTCAAGTCCAGATCTCCTTATTTGAGGCCCTGGAATTGCAGCCGCCTTTAGGACTTAAGTTACTTAAGTGCATTAATAAACAGGTGAAAGAAGTAACAGTTGGGATAACAGTTACAATTATTATTACAACTATGTACCCTGGACAGGGGAAGTAAGAGAGGCCCTATAAAGCGAGGGTCATAAAAAGTGACAGTTTGAGTGGAGATTTTCAAAAGAAGGCCTTGCCAGCATTACTGTTCGAAGAAAGCAAAGTATATGCCTGTGCGAAAGAGACGTACTACATCTGCTTTCATAAAAACTCTGAGAAAATATCTTTGTTAAATTATCTGAAAATCGTATCCATATTTTAAAATATGATCCGTGTTCATTAACCCTTCGTACGCCGCAACATGGCGCCAGTCAGTGTCAAGAACGATTTTTTTAAAATGATAAATGAAATATTATTGCTCACGATCATATAGTCTGTAGTACATCCAGAGCAAGCGATTTTGAACTGTATTTTTAAGGGGATTCGGTATAATGTAGCTAATTTACGAGCAAATCTGACCTGTATGCACCCGGTGAGTTCAGATATGTCTCTCTAGATTACTCTCTAAAATAATGTAGCAACTAATACGTAATTGAGTATTCCAAATTGTATTGTTAATTTTGTATGTAAGAAAAATTGTAAAAAAGTATAAAACGCCTTGGTGCCTCGCAGCTGGGAGAAGAAAGATCCGTATCAAATAGCAGCAACCCTCTCTCAACTGACTGCTGTCAGTTTAAGTGAAAAATATATATGGTAAAAAAAAACCACTAGCGATACAAATTAGAAATAAAAAAAGATTACTCTCTAGATTTAGATCATAGACCAAACAACAAATTTAATGGCAATATAATCCATAGACGAAGTAAATTACGATTAATGCATTATAATGCAGCCTACGTTATTTCGGGCAGATCTGACCTATACGCACCCGTGGAGTTCGGAGAGATATGTCCATAGGCAGTTAACATATCAATGATACAAAATTATTGTTTCAGATATTCACCTAAACGCAGTGGCGACTAAAAAGATCATCGTTTTAGCCACAGGCCTCATAGACATGCAATAAGAACGGAAAACCGGTCTGATCACGCGTCTCCGGCCTTGCGAACATTGTCTGTCCAGCCAGGACGTTCTACGCTTCGCTTATAGGTCCGCGGTTTCCAGAAACATGGACAAAATTTACTTCAAAATCAACGGACAGCAATACACACTATGTAAGATATTTACCTTTTTTGTACTAAATAGTGGCGGGAATACAAATATATGTAATTACAGTGTACTTGGTTATATTGTATACCAGCATTGCTCTTGTTGGATCATGAGAACATGATCAACATGGCAGCCGATTGACGCCAACTTCAAGGCATAATCTTCAACCAAAGATCGCCTCGATTACGGGCGCCTGCGCTACCCACATTTAGCTCTTTCTCGCGACTCCTCTTTTCAATGTGCACAGGAGTACAAACCATATCTGTTATCTTAATAAACGTAACTTATTTAAGGTTTATACTTTCTATCACTCACATTCTTTTTATTCTTTTTTATACACCGTAACGTTATTTTGTTTTCGTGCCATAAAGTGAAAGAAATAATTTTTTTTACCCATTGAAAATAATACGTTCTTATATTCAATTGTGGCGTGCGAAAAATTTGTAGTAAAACAATGTATTTGTATGTTTTTATTTTGTTTTTTGTAACAAAATTTTAAGTTATAATCATCTTTCAAGTTGAAGTTTTATTATTTGCTAGACGCTCTGACAGATTTCGTGTAACATATGACTTCTATCAATTGAGATAGAATAAATAAAACATATAAGTATATATATACGTATATATATTGACAAATGTGAATTGCCATTAGACATATGGATCCTAGACGTGGTCGTTTACGATTGACCTTATAAGAAGGCTCAAGATCAAGATCACTCTGAAAGCAATGAATAGTAAGAAAAGGACCAATATATAGTGCCAAACACAGAGTCATGGCACTAATCGGTGTAACAACTCCTGAAGATGCTCCGTGGAGGGGTGAAACATGTGTTGAGTAATTTGGCGGTGGCGGTTGTGTGATTCGCATTATTTGCCGCATACGCATTTATCAGCGGGCTGGCGGGCGGTGCACTTTGTTGCACGACTACCACTGCATGTGCGGAAGTGGCTAAATATAGGTCCTTTTCTTACTTAGGATGGACTTCCGCAAGGTGACGCCTGATTTCATTAAATAGCAATGGAAAGGGCTGCGCTGTGCAGCGATTGGCTGAAATGAGATTCGCGGAAGAACTAAGGTTGTAGCTGGACTAATTGCTCATTTAAAGTGGCAGTGTGCGGTCGCATTCCTCGTGCAGCCGGCTGCCGTTTGGGCCGAAAGGTCATTGACTGGCGACCACGAGTTGAGAGACGCGGCTTGAGTAGATCCCTTAAAATGTGAACCAACGACGTAATCAAAGTCTCAGGAAGTTGCTGAATGCGGTTAGCGCATGCTTCGTCATTATGGTGGGTCGTTGGGGTAGGTTGGTGTGTGCCCACTCCCGACCGCTATCCCACTAATACCTGATACCACGACTTATGGCTGCTGGGTTTCTCCCCTGGCTTCATTCGTCCCTTCTTAGTTAACCTGCAATCTTCAGACTCCTCTGAAGATTCCATATTGATACTAGACCCACCAGGACTCCCTCAAACCATCTTTCTAGCTCCCTTAGTAGCTGGATTAGGAGACGCATTCATCCAGTCCATTAGGGTAGACCTATGCCTTGCAGCGACCGTCTATTGGATAAAATAAATTAATGAATTAATATATATTTAGCTTTATATTGCTGTAAATTGTGACTGCCGAAATCAGTCGTAATTAAAATAAAACGATTATTTTCATAATGAGTTTACTCAGTTAAAAACATTTGATAACACAAGTCGCAATATATAATCATAGGTCTATCTAACACGTTGAGAATTAATTGCGTCAGGAAGGTATTTAAATAATTATCTTGGTTATCTTACGTTACGGTTAATGATCGTAATGGTTACTAACTGCGCTGCACAAGGACGAATGACTTATACACATTATGTGAAAATGTAAATGCATTTTTTATAACACGCAGTATTTATAAACGTATGACTTACCTGCTACAATTATGTCCATACTTCTTAACACGTTGAACGCCAGACTAAAAACCATGTTTAGTTCAGTGGGCCGCGACGGACACCATGTGACTGCCATCATGTTGGGTCCAAGAGGTCGCGTCGGACACCATGTGACTGCCATCATGTTGGGTCCAAGAGGCTGCGTCGGACACCATGTGTCCGCATGCCCTCGATCACTTCAGAAGCCTCTAGGGAGCCAACGGACAGTGTTTCGACTGTTTTTACCAAGGAATGTGACCCGCGCGGCCCCGCATAAAAATAATGGGTAAATCGCTGTTTCCGTAAGTCGCCCATTATTTTTAAGGGTTTTACTGACAATATTTGCAAAAAAACACCTTGGCGATTTTTTGACGATTTTCGATTTATTGGTGTGGCCCCAGGGGACAGTATGCTGTCGGACACATGGTGTCCGCCATGGCGTTCAACGTGTTAATAGACAATTAAGATAATGTTACAAGTTCACACACCCTTCTGCTCCGTAAACTCAACTTAGATGATGCTGTACTAACAGCACTCACTTCAACAGAGAATAAGTAAGATGATGATAAATATATATCTACAAACCTTATTCGAAGCAGCCTTCTTCGCCAATCTATGGGCTAGATCTATGTCCAGCTGTGAACTTCAGACGTCTTACAGCTGAAACAATGATGAATACCGTTGGGATTGAATACATATATACATTAAGGTCGTCTGTACTCACACCAGGATTGACGTTTGGATCTCTTGAAGCTTTATTTTAAAGGATATAATTGTAAGAAAAACTAAATTTGGTTATTGTATCCAATAAATAAGACTAGGAATTCTTGACGTATGAAAGTGAAAGAATACCTTTTTTCTGATGGTTTCCTTATGTCCACAGCCGGGCCTGAGGTGAGTCCGACCACGTCATTGAACGACTATCTACGTGAAGCCCTGGGTCTTTACGGAACCAAATCAATGTGTCATGAAGGTGGCTGCGGCGCTTGTGTGGTCTCCGTGTCCAAGCTGAACCCTGTCACCAAGGAGAAGCAGGTGTTCGCTGTTAATTCTGTAAGTACTGTATTTTCGTTTAGGTTCAGTATTTACTCAGGTATACAGGGTGATTGGTAATGTTAAATGCTTAAAGTTTTTACACCTATTTCCAATCATTCTGTACAAAGTGAACACTCTAAAATATGTTACATTGATTTATATTTTCTATTAGAAAGTGACGAACTAATAATTTCTAGAAGTACTATCTGCAAGACAGATAGTAAATAATAATTGATTTTAATGTGTAGTAATCCATATTTAAAAACGCTTTTTCATGCTATATTATCAATACGGTATTTATTATTTTCTTACGATATTTATTACATATAGTTATTTATTTTTCCTACGTATTACCACTCATCCTGTATATTTTACTTTGAGGTATACATATTTCAGTGCTTGGTCCACATCTTATCATGTCACACGTGGGAGATAACGACGGTGGAGGGGGTGGGAGGCCGAGGTTTAGGCTACCACCCCCTGCAGACGCGTCTCGCCATGTTCAACGGCACGCAGTGTGGGTACTGCACTCCTGGGTGGATAATGAATATGTACAGGTATTGTGAAGCATCTTTATAAATTAATTTTCGATTGTAAGCCAGTAATAATAAGACTCAATTTCCGGAGATACGTTCTCTGTTTACCGATTTAAAGATAAAAAGATAAAATTCGTTGATTCAAAATTGGAACTTTTAACAGAACTCTTATCGATCGCTAACTTATTTATTTAATCTTGACTCTGCTGCGCAAGGTGTTATAATTGTGGAGAAGAAGTAGTAAGAAACTCAACAACACATACACTTCGTCTACTATAATCTTGAATCAAATTAAACAGATGCGCAGCAGGGGCGGCTTAACCTATAGTGCAGGGTGTGCAATGCACACGGGCGCCGCCATGGCGCTCCATGAGACAAGTTCTATGGACAGCGAAACTGAAAATCGATACATTTCGCTTCTATTTCGCAGTCCATAAAACTTAAAACACAAGACGAAACATGAACTATCACGGTTCGCCGCTTAGTTTCGCAACAGAGATGTGCTACAGACATAAAAACAATGAGTGTTATTTTGCCGTCATAGGAAGAAAGGTCGTAACTAATACCATACCGAAAGCTATACCTATTACTAAAATAGCTTGTTGAAATATGAAAAACCTTTCTTGTTACGACGGCAAAGTTAATAATTATAGCTGAGGGGGGAGTAAGGCCTAGGGAGTGTCAGGGTTTCATTGCACACGGGCACTACACGAGCTAAAGCCGCCACTGCTTCGCAGACTCATTCTCGTGCTGCCTTCACGGACTGATCAGTCTACTGTCCATTCAGCTCCAGAGGACCTACTTCTAGAAGATTCTTATATTAATATTGTTAGTTGCTAGTTAACGTAATATATCATATATTACGTTAACTAGATTCTACTCGGAAATCCAAGTTTTGAACAGTGATGTTTGTTTCATCACCATCTTTTTAGCCGTAACACATTCACAGCTGGACATAAGTCTCCACCACAGATTTCCAATACGACCCCAATAACGAGGGCCATAAAGAAAAAGTTGGCCCTGGTGGTCTGCACCTAAAGCCCCTGGACAGATAAGCCGAGCTTGAAGGTTCGTCTCCACCCCAGAATATAAGGCCCCTTATATATTCTTACGGGAAATCATTAAATGTAACAAAATTAATCGATTAATCTTCACAGTTAACATGATATATAAAAAATTAAGTCGCTTATTTAAAAGGATTTCAAACAAAAATAATTTATCCTCGATAATTACAATGTCTTATATCTGAAGTTATATTTCTATCTCTTTCTCCCTCACAGTTTATACAAGGGATCACGTAAGAGATTGACAATGAAGGAGATAGAGCGGTCTTTCGGCGGAAACATGTGTCGCTGCACCGGATACAGGCCGATTTTGGACACGTTTAAAAGTTTCGCCACTGATTTGGATATTCAACTTGAAGCAGAAATACAAGTTAGTATAATCAACAAAAAAGTAACTTTTAAAAATGATATCGATTTTGAAGGTCATCGAATTTGGATATATATTCTGTGATATATTTTACTATATCGGGTTTCCCATAAATCAACGTCAAATCGAAATCTGACAATTTTTTTTGAATAGGCATCGTGTAATTTTAATGTAGTAATATTTTGAGTACACCTATACTGGTGAGTGCTGTTAGTCCGAAGGCTTTTAAAACTTCATCTGAGTTGAGTTCACGGAGTGGAAGGGTCCGTACCTCGTCATGTGTCGTTTCGTTTCGCTTGTTTTCGAAGTTGCGTCGCTGCTTAATTAGCTCTATATTTCACTACGTCGTTAGATTTTAAAAGTAATGTTATTTTAAGTCAATCTTTTTCTTAAAGATGGCGACTGACATAAATGAATCGCTAACATCGCACAACCAAGAATTCTCTAACGTACTATTACAACTGTAATTACAATTTGATAAGGAAGTTGGTGACTGTGATAGTTCTGTAGAAATATCTAAGGAACAAAGTTTAAAATCCAAACAAATATCCAGATCGATGTATTTGATTAATGAAGCTATGGAGATTTTTTAAATAAAGGAGGGGCTACGATTATCAAGGGCTACAAGAAAATTTATTTTATTATCAAATAATCTTTTCAGCAAATATGGGTCAATATTTTATGAAAGAAAGCGAACTTAAAACAACAGCCACTATGATTTTCATAAATTGATTGAATAGTTTATTTTCGTTTTTTGCGTGTATGTAATAATTTTTTTATTAATATTTTTGTTTCTTAAATGTTTACTTCATTAAAATTTCTTTTTAAAAAGTAGTATTTTCGTAACCCCGTAACCTATATTTACATGGCTTGCTACAGAAAAACTTAATTCACTTTGCGTCGTGTTTTATGGGACGTAACCAAAGCGAGTCATTCAAAATCAGGCATATTGCAGTATGATTTGGTTTGTAGCTGTATCATCATCTTTTCTGCCGAAGGAATTATACTTTTGGACTTGGGCTTGGACTTCCCCTTAAATTTCCAATAGGACCGGTTACAAGCGGCCTGCTTTTGTCACTTATATAAGAGTTATTCACGGCATAATGAAAGTAAAAAATAATTAAAAGTAAATATTTCTAATAATAGAAAGAACATTAACAAAAGAATAGTATAGTATATTATTTATACTAATAATAGAAAGAACATAAACAATAGACATTCATTTTAAAACTTCGTAACATAATCGCCATATCATTCGATTTTTATTCGACGTTGATTTATGGTGCATATTTATATAGGGCTGATTACGGTAAGGAATAGTCAAACAAAACAGTTTATTTCAGGACATGGAAGACTTGCATCAGATGAAATGCTTAAATAAACAAACAGAGGAACCCGGGGAGGAGTGGTGCGTTTTAGAGAACCCACAGGAGTCGCTGCTGTGTGTACACTTGAATGCGAGCAGGTGGTACAAAGCGTACACGGTACAGGATGTCTTCAAGGTAAGATATTTCATAGATGAATACTTTTTACTCTTTCAGACAAGGTGAACATGACGTAGTTAAAGTCATCAAAAAAGGCCAGATGTGAGCCGATTTTCCGAAATCGGAAAATAGAACAGATAGTGGCTAATCACATATAGTTAATTTTTTTTCAATTTTCCTTGGTGCCTTTGGAAACTCTCGACCAATGTGTGTTACCAGTGATGGCTTACGGCACAAAAACGTCATCTCTAACTCTTAGCTATAAGGCTACGATCTTACCTATGAAGGTAACATCAAAGTAACACGTAAGAGTGAGAGGTATAAAAGTGTAATAATATCTATGTAACCCGCTAGAACAATGTAAATAATTTGCTTTTTTTGTTTTTTTATTTATTTTATATTATATAATTGTTTAATTGTGATCAAATTTGAAACTAAACAAGTATATTAATTAAGGATATTATTGTATTATAAATAAGATTGTAATGTCCCGTCCATAAATACGATAGGGGAGATCGAGGTGCTGCCAATAGCGGGGTCTAAAAAAACTGGCTAGAAGGATTTAGGCCTGTTAAGATCAAATATCAGCTCATTCATGGTTAGATAGAGAGAGGAGACTGGTCGATGAACGCCAATGCATTGTAACTGTACTTGACCCCTTACTTTGCAGCCACATTTAATTTTTCAAATGGTAATTTTTACAAAAAAACCCCTGTTATTATGTTGACATTTATAGCTTCACCTCATTTGAGGGTGCAGAGCGAATAATGATGGTAATTGTAAATCTTGTTAAGCTGGTAGGTAAAATATATTTATTTTGAGAGATATTTACACATACTTTTGAACAGTAATTAATTTTTAACATTATTATAAGGTCGGTACAGTCAGTCCGTGTAAGCTGTCACCAGCTCGAAATGCTGATCTGACAAGAGATTCGACAGTTGCAATCCTGGGACTGGGTCAAAAATCATGGTTAACATATTTCGATCAAAATAAAAAACTCATGAATGCTATTATAATATTTATGTAATAATATACTCTAAATAAAGATTTATAACTAGGAAAATGAAGGTATATGATATCTCGTGGAACTTTATTATATATGCATAAATTCAGAACCACAAATGATATGAAATATTAAACATTCAATCCGTCTGATGCCTCATGGATTGACATAGACTGCTGACAGTTGCTTCATGTCTTGGTTACTCTAAAACTGTTTAGCATTCCGACTTGAAAGAGCGACGAATGGTTCTAAAGATTCTGTTTATATAAACGCAACTAATGATTCTGTTTAGCCTCTGGAATCTTTGGCATAAAACATACCATCTCTTATTTGTTCTGTGTAATATTTTTCTGCAATTTCTTTACCATCGTCTTCCCAAAGGACACTTCGAATTTTTGTCTTTACTTGACTTCACTTTTTGTTTCATATCACTCATATAACTTAGTCATCTTTTCCAGGTCCTGTCAAAAGAAGGCACTGATAGTTACAGATTAGTTTCAGGTGATACTGGTAAAGGTAAACTATATATTTATATATCGATTATTATTAATAATTAAGGCAAAGCAGATTTGATAATATATACAGGTTGGCGGGATTTTAGGGGTAAACACAATATTTGTAACCATCTAGTTATAAACACAGCAGACTGCTTATTCCAGAATAATGCGCAAGTTAACCAAGAAATTATATCTATTTCTTAGATTTTCCTTTGAGGAGTTAGCTGTCTGCAAGACTATGTAAGCACACGAGGTGCCTTCCAAGAAAAACAAAAACGCGAGATACATTAGATGGTCATAACGTATAAATTAGTAAAATAACCAAATTTTAAAATGTAAAATAAAAGACAAGATAAAGTAAAAATATTGTGATAATCAAAAGCTGCGATAATAAGGAACGAGGCGAAGGAAGTGAGGCGATGAATGAACTGTAAAAAATAAGTAAAAGAAACATAGAAATTGTAGAATGTAAGTAGAAGAAAGATAGATCATGTGAGGTATGACAGGAGAGCATAGAAATAAAAAAAGAAAAGAAAGTGAATCATTAAAAGATAAAAACGTCCCTGTCCCATAAATAAAAATATTGTCCACGATGGTGAGGGCGCTACTGTGTTCATAATACGTATATAATTTATCTTTAATTTCAGGAGTGTATCCGATAGAAAAAGAGCCACGTGTAAATATAGATATATCATCAGTGGAGAGTTTGAGAGACACTACGAGGGCTGGTAACCTGGTGATAGGTAGCGGGACGACGCTGACGGAGGCGATGAAAGAATTCAAATCTTACTCCAAAATGAACCAGGACTTTCATTACTTGGAGCAGTTCTACCAGCACTTGGATTTAGTTGCGCATGTGCCCGTGAGAAATGTAAGATATCCTGGATTACTACTGAATTTTAATCTACTCTTGTTTTAATTATATATAGCTTAACAAACAAAAAAGGCAAAACTAATGTCCGATAGTATTATCATGCATGGCGAATTTATTGGGTTTTTATTTTTTTTAATAAAGACACAAAATCTTTTAATGTGTTATAATGATATATAAATGTATTTATATTAATATGTACATATATATACACACACACACACACACACACACATATATATATATATATATATTCTCTGCATATGTCTCACCCAAAGATATCTATGGAAGGACATACCATAACCGCACCGATACGAAATCTTTATATATACATATACAAGTGTATTGCGTTATATATCCTGATGAATTATTCTGTTCATATGTGTTTATAATTTTAGGTTTTAAAAAAAAATTACGCGAAATTATGACCGTTACAACGCAAGGTTTATTGTATTCAGACGTAGATGTTCTTTTGTTTCTTATAGCAGTGTTAACTTGTGCGTCATGACATTATGCTGTTCCCATGAATGTAATGGAACCTGCATTGCCGTCTAAGTGTAATTTGTAGATTTCGGAGGTTCTAGAGGACAGGCTGTTGAGGGTGCTTGCCTTAAATCTCTTATAAGGTAGTGGAGCTAGACAGCCTCCAGGTTTAGTTCTGAGATCGCTTGCGCGGACGCACCATAAAGTTTCTCAGCTTAAGGGCGTCCAAGAGAGCTGAAATCGACTCAGTCGTTCTCTATTATCTGGCGAAAATTAGTACTATTTAGGAAAGCGTTAGCACTGAGAGAAGAAGTCGAGGAAGACACACAAGCAACGATTTCATTTATGATTTAGGGTTGGCGACCTAGTGGTACACGATCCGATATCAGCTCTAACGAGGTCGATTGGTTTTCAAATGGCTGTGAAATGTTTTGTATGATATCTGTATTAACGTAATCGCGTCGTCCAAACGCCAACAATCAACGAGTTTGTGTATTAAGTGACATAGTTAAAGTAATGGATTAATCATCGTTTTAAAAACATAGCGATTGTTTTTTTTTTATGGCCCCCGCTATTAGGGGCCTCTCGTACCCCTATCTTAGGTGGGACAGGGTCTTTATTGGCAATTTAATTTTTTTCACATAATTTTTTATTTTCATTCTCTACTTTCATTCACATTCACATTCACACATTTCATTCACATTCACATAATCTTTCATTCTATTATTTTATGCCACAATTCTGCTTTCTTTCACTTTTGCTCTGTGTCCTTTCATTCCTCTCTCATTACTTGTTACATTTTATCTTAGCGATTGTTGTCAGTTTTAAGTTTGCGTGCAGGTTTTAAGGGCGTATAAATCTGTTTTATATGACTTGAAGATTGTAAGTGACGCGTGGATTTACATAAGCAAAGCACGGTCTTGTATGTTTAAAACGTCTAAGTTTAGTAATGGATAGAGACATTTGAAATTGCAGGTTATCTTTCACGCGTGAATTAAAGTTAAGTTTGTCATCCAGGACTTAACATCCTATATGGTCACTTAAGATGGAATCTGTAAAAGTAAACTATACAATTAAAGGTATAACAAAGATATTTGAATGAAGAATTTTCGTGTTTACAGATCGGAACAATCGGTGGTAATCTAGCGATGAAGAACTCACACCATGACTTCCCATCCGATATATTCCTCTTGTTGGAGACCGTCCGAGCCATGGTCACTATAGGTAAATATAAAAATTCACAGAATATTAATTGATTTTAAATTGGTAATCGTTATCATAATTCCATTTTCAAATTTTTGATGTTCACACATAAACCTAAATAATAATAATAAACTTTATTCTTAAATATACCGGAAAAAAGTCCTTGCTTCTGAACTGGTATGTCTTCTCAATTGTAATCTAATTTAAGTTTTAATGTATAATATAATATATAACAATTAAAAAATTCTAAAAAGAATACACGACAAAAGAGGAATAATGTGCTTGTGGTGACTGTGTGTAAGTTTTTATATGTGTGTGTGTGCGTGATTATGTATGTATATACTAGCACGTCCATACGCCACGTGTGTGCGTTTACATCAGCTTACCGATCCGAGGTAAGTTTATTTATTAAGTAAATTAATGTATTATAATTAGAATCAATCATTAATGGTCACGAATATTGTTGGTCATGAAGATGGTCATCAAATCTCCGATTGACGACTGCTTTAGCAACATCGTTGTATAAAGACGAATGTCTTAGAGTGTGTGTTGCCGGTGATGACTTACGGATCTTAGACGTGGTCGTTTATGGTGGGCACAAAGTCACACAGAAAGCAACGGAGAAAGCTACAGAGCTTTGCTGTGAGATTTTTTTTAATGGCCCTCGCTATTGGGGGCCTCTCATACCTCTAATTTTTTGGGATCAGGGACTTTATAATAATTTTTTTTTCAATTCTTTCTTTATTTATCACTCTCTTTCACGCGTCACAATATCTTTCATTCTTTACTTTTGTCCTTCACATCTTTCGTTTTGCTCTTTTATACCTGCTTTCTTTCCTCGCCTTTCTTCCATT
Organism: Battus philenor; assembly: GCF_028537555.1. NCBI lineage: Eukaryota > Metazoa > Arthropoda > Insecta > Lepidoptera > Papilionidae > Battus > Battus philenor. The sequence goes on along the minus strand of NW_027181673.1, from coordinate 13,036,405 downwards.
ATCTTCTTACTCTAAGGTGGATAGGTACATTTTATTTATTTTTATTCTTTAATTTTATCTTACATTTATTTTACCTTTATTTACACATTATTTACATATTTTACTTTCTTATTGCTGTAATATATAATCGTCAAGAGATCCACAGAAGAAACCAGCTCACTGCAGCTCGAATAATTGCTCGTCTGAGGTGACAATGAGCAGGGCTCATGCTTCAGGTAACCCACGGTCGTTGGGGCTGAAAGGTTCACGAATAATGACCACGGGCTTGGAGAAGTCGTCCACTAGGTTAACCAACGACGTAGGTTGCAGAAAGTCCTTGAATGCGGGCACCTCAAGACTGGCCATTGTGAACAATCTTTGGGAGAGGCTTTTGCCTTGTAGAGGGCGTCTATCGACTGATGATGATGACGGTGATACTCATATGATAGATATAAGCAACTTTTTATACATCATCGTTAAAATCGATTTCAGTGGACAACGAATTCAATAAAAAGGATGTCAACATGCCAGACTTTTTGAAAGTAAATCTACGGAACAAATTGATATTGGAAGTTAAACTGCCTCCATTGTCCTTAAGCAACTTTATCCGGACTTATAAGGTGAGATTTATTTTTATGTAGAATTGGAAAAATACTACCAAAACTGCTGTACCGCGCCTTAGCATTGTGCGCGGCGAGACGGGAGAGAAGAGGGGGAGTATCGGCCGCTTCGTCAGTTTGTCGTCAGCGCACGCAGCGACGGTATTCATTCTCTCTTTGCCTCGGCTCCAATCTGTACGCGTTTTCCATAGGCGCGGTACAGTGGTGTCGGTAGCATTATTACTGGTCTGATATGAAACCTATTAGTATATTTGATTAAAGATTTATTAAATATTCTACACTAAGCAATGCCTGTATATATATATATATATATATATATATATATATATATACATATATATGTAACAAGAAGTGAGAAATAAAATTGAAAATATTAAACGTAAATGTAAAAACAGAGGCACAGACGCTAATGTCTGTGGAAAATAGATCCCAATAATAAAAAAAAAACTCCTTGGTAACTAAATTACTTGAAAGGCTGTTAAAGTAGTCATAATCGGTGATCAACTGATGGTGGGCGCGGTGTGGGTCAAGTAGTCAAGGTCGAGGGAAGGCAGCATAACACCGATCACCTTGGTGATCTTTGTGGGAGCCCTATGCCTTGCAATGGGCATCTAGCAACTGACATGATGATAAATCAGTGATCAGGTGAAAATGTCTAAAAACAATCAATTCACAGATAATGCCTCGCGCCCAAAACGCACACGCAATAGTGAACGCGGGATTTCTCTTCCACCTTACATCTTCGGAAGTCGTGACGTCATGCAGCATTGTATTCGGCAATATAAGCCCGGACTTCGTGAGAGCGAGAGAAACGGAGGACATGTTGGTCGGTGAGGAGCTATACAAAGACGAGGTCCTCCAAAAGGCCCTGTCTAAACTGAGTGATGAAGTCAAACCTGTGGAGATACCGCCGGATCCGTCTGTCCACTGCAGGAAGAGCATAGCTTTGGGGTTATTTTACAAGGTACGAGTAACTATAGAACAATAATTGAAGATATTTCCAGAACTTTCCAGAATAAACCAGAGAAAAATTTAATTTGTTCATCAATGTTTGTGGTTAAAATTGTTTATGTGAATAATTCATAGATATTCATTTGTGTCGTAAGTTATCATTTATAACGTAACCTACATTTTTAACACTAATATTCTAGGACTATATACAGGGTGATTTGAAATTAATTTAAAAGCTTTAAAGTATATGTATTATAAGTAAGAAAAGGACTAATATTTAGCTACTTCCGCACATGCAGTGGTAGTCGTGCAACAAAGTGCACCGCCCGCCAGCCTGCTGATAAATGCGTATGCGGCAAACAATGCGAATTACACGACTACCACCGCTGGCATGTGCGGAAGTGGCTAAACATTGGTCCTTTTCTTACTTAGGACGGACTTCCGCAAGGTAACGCCTGATTCCATTAAATATGTATTATAATTAAAAAATAGTAAAGTAATTTTTGGAGATGTTTTTTTTTTATTTATATTACATATAAAAAAACTTATTCAAAAATTAATGGTTTCAAAATTCACATTACTGCATATTAAAATTAAATTTGCTCTAATTTTCTAATAATGACATTGACTTTATCCATAACACGTCATTAAAACGACACGGGGTAATTGGAAATAAGTGTAAAAGTTTTAATAATAATAATAAATACTTTATACATAATACAACTTATTTAAAATCAATTGTTTCAGAAGTAATAAATTACTTGGATGTTAAAAAAAAGGGTTTACAAAAATCACATTACTATATATTAAAATTAATTATTGTTTACTATCTTTGCGAACTATATACTATCTGAAGTAATTGGCCTGTCGCATTCCAATAGAAAACAATAAATTATTAGTAGTTACGTATTTTAAAGTGTTCATTTTAGTAATGGATGATTGGGAATAGGCGTTAAAACTTTAAACATTTTGAAGACAAATGCAATAAATACTGACCCTGAACAAAAACATAGCACTCAAAGAAATAACGGCGATCACCTTCTTCTCCTTGGTGACAGGGTTCAGCTTGGACACATATACCACCGTTTATTTGATTTTCAGAGTGATCACTTTAAACAGAGTGTTTAGAAATAGATGTAAAAGCTGTTAAGTGGTGAATTTATAGCCAATTAGCTTTTAATTAATTTATTGTACTTTCATACACCAATACCTCGCTTTGCGTCGTTTCGTTTTGCGTTCTTTTCAAAGTTGCGGCGCTTCTCAATTAGTACTAATTTTCTCTGTGTGTCGTTAGATTTTCGAGGTTGCGATGTTTTGTGTTGGAGTCTTTAATTTTTTTTTAATTTTCTTATTTTTTTAAAAAGATGGCAACACTTGTTTTTAATTGCGCCATGCGAACAAAACTTGGGGACTCCCTTTCTAACTAAAAATTAACGCAATTTTAATACAGATTTATTTTCACTTTGTTTTGCTAATTCCACAGTTCAGTTTTAAATACTACGTATTTATTGTTGGGCTTTTTGTAAAAGATAATTATAAATGTATATAAATTTTTACGTATGGTTTCTGGTTAAAAAAAGGTAAATATTATTCCAACACATTTATTGGCAAAGTTATATTATTTCTGTTTTTTAAATGTTTACTTTGTTCAATTTTATTTTTAAAAAGTAGTATTTTCGTGACCCTGGAACCTATCTTCGATCTTTACATGATTTGCTATAGAAAATATTAATTCACTTTGCGGCGTTTCAATTTGCGTCATGTTTTTTTGGAACGTAGCCACGATGCAGAGTGAGGAATTGGTGTATAATATAGTAAGAAAAAACATTTACAAAATTTATATCACTATTTATTAAAATTAATTATTTTTTAATATCCGTCCCTGCAAATTTGTACTGCTTGAAGTTATTGATGCTTTCTAAATGAGTTTCATAGTGAGTATTTTATACACAGTGATTTAAAATAGATGTAACAAGCTTTAAAGCTTTTTGCTGATAAAAACGCTATACCACCCTTTAAGTCTTTATTACAATAAGCAATTACCTTGTATATATACTTCTAACAAAAATGTGTATGTACTTAGAATCGGAGTGATAGAAGCACAATGTTATGAAGCATCTGTTTACTTCTTCCCCAGGCTATATTATCGCTGGCACCTGCAGTAAGTTCAAGGTACAAGTCCGGAGGAGCCTTATTGGACCGTCCTCTATCCACTGGCACGCAGACCTTTGAAACAGATAAGGCCCTGTGGCCTCTCAACCAGCCGGTGCAGAAGCTAGAGGCATTGACACAGGTATGAGTATATTTTTAACATTACAGTCCATTCACATTACAAATATCTTAATCGTTGTGTCTGTCTAAGTACAGTCTATAAGTTGGACATTTATAAATTACATTTGAATCTGAAAGGAGAGGTTAAATTACTTAGCATTACAACAGGAGACAGAGGGGGGGGGGGGTAATAAAACGTGGCAATCACTTTAAGATACTTTAATAACGATTATAAATATTTCAGAATATATAATTAATAGGAAAGGTTTAGCTTTTGTGAAATTATGTTTTTTTTCTGGTTGGAGAGAGGTGGTCACACAGTGTAACATGGTGTGAAAATATCACGGTTGAATTTTCAGATTTTATAAACGGCACTTAACAAATCAAATTGCTTTAAACTGGTCGCTGTGAACTTGACTTTCTTATTGAAGAGATATTAAGTTTTCGCTGGACCGCATAAATAATTTTTAAGGTTCCAATTACACTAAAGGAAATCTTGTTCCTTATAATAATATTTTACTCAGTCTAATTTTCAAACAATTACAGAATGGTATGTAATAAGTATCTTTTGTTGTTAAATAAATTAGGTTAAATTGACACTTAAATTACATTATGTTGCTAATAATGACGGCGAAACTTTGAAAACATCAACGAAACGAAATACGTAAAAATAATCAATCCGATATATATGTATATATATATATATATATATATATATATATATATATATATATATATATATATATATATATTTATATATATATATATATATATATGGGTAGTTCAAACCGATAGAGAATAAGCACTTTATAGTGCGAACCATTTTTCGAGATTTGAAATTTTTTGCGAGCCGCAATTGAGTACGCATTTAAAACGCAAAAAGCAAAAGAATGTTTTCTTTTACAAAAATCAAATCTAGTGAAATTATTTAAACAAAAGTACAAAATATGTATACTTAAGATGCCGGTTAGTTAATTATGATGGGTGTTTGGATTTCGCTAATTTTATAGTTGAATAATAATAATAATCATTCACAACAGTAACTTGTTTCGATTTCTTAGTAGCTACCATAGGTAATATAAATTTAAATATTGGAATAACAGAGTTTTTTTTTTCAATATAATTTTGAATGAATAATGTGGCTCGCGAGCCACAGCTTGGCTACCCCTGATGAATGAAGTACATTTTAGTGTATCCGCTTTAGGAAACCGTAGTAACTAACTCACGGTTGTCACAATAAACAACAATCCGAAACTAGATTTAAAATTAACTGAAGGTGCGTTTATACTTTTTGAAATTTGTTTTTATTTCAACTTGTCAATGCTAACGATATAACCCAGCGGATCAGGTGAGCAGGCCACATAGCACGCAGATTAGATGGCCAACGGGGCCTTAAGGTTCTAGAGAGGATACCACATACCAGCAAGCGTAGAATATCAGTCTTTAAGGTAGATATACGACCTTGTTTTGGTCTTTGGACGCTGAGCGCAGTCCGTTTCCACAAGTCTTATTGGAAATTGTGGATGCTTATGTCCAACAGTGATTGTGTTTTTACTTAAATGATGATGATTGAGAATGTGAACACGGCTTTCTAATTTAATATCATTAGAGGGGCGTGACTGAAGTTAGAGCAAAGACGAGTCACTATTTTATTAACGACAGTAAACTATAAGCCTAGTTTAAATAACGGTCTATAGGCTTTGAGTAACGGCATGAATAACTATACAAAAGTAGATTAAGAAGTTGATACTTTTACTATATCTTATATTCTTCCCCACAGTGCTCTGGAGAAGTAAAGTACTCCTGCGACGTGAAGTTCTCCGCGCGACAAGTACACGTCGCGATGGTGCTCTCCACTGTTGCAGTTGGGGATATTGACGTCATTGATCCTAGTGAAGCGCTGGTAAGCGTCACATCATTGTCATCATCTCAACCGGTTGCAGCTACGAGGCATAGGCCTTTAAATACTGCCTTGATGACTGGTCTTGGGCATCCATCTGCAGTCAGGGACTTCCCTAGCATCACATTTATAGACTGAAAGACGTGCTTAGCATAGCTGATACGTTACCGGATTTTACTCCCGTTTACAGATGTTTCTGTATTTTGCCTTTCAACTTATCGTCCGGGTAAGATATATCAACAGCTAAATACTTTCAAGGAATCTCGAATGGGTGCGAAGTGGCGGCCGAGATAAAAGAGTATAAGGGTACGTTAAATTCGTTAACATACCTAAGACACGATACTGCGGTTTCGGTATCACTTTCGTACATCATTCTGTTTAATTACTCAAATAAATAAAGTTTAAGTGAAATCTTTGTATTCTTCGGTAGTAATTTCCTTCTCTGTTTTAAGTTAAAGAGACAATCTTAATTATTGGAAAGCTCTCAAGTAGGTTATAAAAGAAAAAGAGATGACAAAAATATAAGGTCGGATATAAGTGAACAAATTTTAAATAAAGAATAAAGATAAATAATAGGAATAAACTATATAATATCAAAGAATGTCGCGAAGGAAGAGAGACGATGCGTGTAAGGATTGTAAATGAAAGAAAGAGATGAAAAGAAAATGTGATGAATGAAAGAGGATATAGCGATAGAAATTGTGAAGGAATAGAAAGGGGAATTAAAATCAAATAGTAACAATGAAATGAGGGGGAACCAGAGGCCCCCAATTAAGTTGAACATTAAAAAAAATAGTAATACAGATAACTTATGAATTATTCTACGTGATCCAGTTTTTACTTGATGTAATTGTGAATGTGATAATGAATTCTGCAGTCACAGGTTTTGCTCACGAGTCTACTGTCAAATAGAGAAAGAGACAGAGAAAGTAAAAGACGTGGTAGAGACGAGATGAGAAGTAATAGAAGTTAATATGTAACAATTGTCGTTTCGATGCAGTTTTGTAACAATATTATTTCTGCGTGATTACTATTAAAAATTCGTCAAAATCTTCCGTTAAAGTCTTAGTTCTAAATCAAAACCTGAATCTAAACAAATGAGGCAATATTAGTTTTCTTTTTTAGAAAGTTCGAGGCGTCATAGCCTTCTTCTCAGCTAAAGATATTCCCGGGAAGAACTGTTTTACACCGCTCGAAGTTCCATGGCAAGAAGCTGAGGAAGAGGTGCTCGCTAGTAAAAAGGTGCTGTACCACGGACAGCCGGTAGGGCTGGTGGTGGCGGCGAGTCGGAAGCTGGCGCTGCAAGCTGCGCGTTACGTGAAGGTCACCTACAAGAATGTGCGGACTCCGGTTCTGACCATAGCTGATGCTCTGGTAGCTCCTGATAAAGATAAAAGGGTAACTAAGTTTCAGGAAATTTTATTTAATTTATTATTTGCAATCCATTACTCTTTCTCTCCATATCTTAAAGGTCGTATAAATTATTTATAAATTTATTTGGATCATTTTGACGGTACAGAAATAAATTAATAAAAGTAGATGAAACCAGGTAATAGAAAAATAAATAGAAAAAGAAAAAAGAAGTTTAATAAAATTATATGTAAAGAATACCATAGAGCTGAATAAAAAAGCTGTTTTGGGATTGAGGTTTCTCCTCCAAAGATCGCCACGGTGATCGGTCTTGCGTTACCTTTTTTTTGGGTGGGGGGTGGGGGGTGGAAGGGTACGAGCTAATCTACCCATGCCGCGTAGACCTTTGCTTAGTATCAACTGATTTTCACATATACATAATACATAAATAAACATTGAAAACCGATTAAAAGATATTGGACATCGATTAGTTATTAACAGACCTCAGAATTTGACTCCAAAGCGTGAACTTTAGATCACTTTTATACGTATTTTTTTAAGAAAAATAGTTAATAAAAGATATTATTAACAACCAGATAAGGAAAGACGCGACTGTGAAAGCAACAGATCGCGGTACGAACACCACCCACGTTATACGCGGCGAGTATATGGTGCCGGATCAGTACCACTACACTATGGAGCTACAGAGCTGCGTCGCCAAACCCACCTCGCGAGGACTGATGCTGCGAAGTGCCACACAATGGATGGACCTGGTGCAGGTCGCCGTCGCGAGGATGCTGGAGATGCCGCTCAACTGGTTCGTTCAAGTAGAGATGGACATATCATTACTTTATTTTATTTTATTTATTTACTTTATTGGAGATAGGCAGTAACAAAAGGCAGTAAGAAAGTACAAACTTAGAAGCTTAGAAATATAAAATTAGTTACAGTTCTTACCTTATAACTATCTCACTTAGAACATATAATGATTTATAGTCAAACAATGAAAAAAAAAAACATTACTAAACAGGGATCAAAGACTATGGTTTATATATTTATATTATGTTTGTTTATATACTTATATTACATTTATATTATGGTTTAAATTGCATTGTATGTACTCAATAAATTCGAACGAAATTGTTTTTTAAAAGATACATTAACATACACTAACACAAATATTGACAGTTGAATCAGCAACTCAAGCCTATGGTTTCTTGCCTGGTGACAATGCGGCGTGGGAATCCCACCACTAGATGGACCGAGGACATAGTATCATCATCAGCTCGTATATACCCACTGGAAGGCATGGCTCCCTCAAAGATCGCCACGACCGATCTTGCGCTGCCCGCATCTTGCGACTTCCCGCAACCTAAACTATATTTATAGTCTATCTGGTGAGGAATACTCACGCCACGTCTATCGCCACTCGAGAACCTTTCGGTTCCAACGGTCATTGGCTGCAATAGCCTTCCCCCTGCTATCATAACGCTCTTATCTGACCCCTTATGACGCGTCATGTACATTTTTTTCAATACAGTAGTTTTTATCGAAAAATTTATTTAACTTTTTGACAAAACAATTGGCATAATAAATACACGTACACGAAATTTACTATGCGTACATTTAATATATAAATCCTCGCGTTATAGGAGGAAACTCTTGCTACACGTGAAATCTGATAATATGCAGACGCGTTATAAAAAACCGTGTTGTACGGGGAATTAGAGTATCTAAGATAGCAGCTGTTGAAATGATGATGAAGCCTGTATTTGCTTATCAATAGTCAATTCATTATACAATTTATTTCAGCGTAGAAGTATCAGTCCCACGAGTGGGCGGTGGGTACGGCGGCAAAGCGTCTCGTTCATCAATGATCGCTTGTGCATGCGCGCTTGTTGCGCACAAGCTGCAGCGCCCCGCGGAGCTCGTGCTGTCTCTCTCTGACAACATGGCCGCTGTGGGCAAGAGGTCGGCTTGCGTGTTTCAGTACGAGGTAATGTATTATATATGAGCGTTATCAGAACAGTACTATAAAACTTGCAATAAATACTAATTTTCAAACACAATATCTGTCGTGATATTGAATAAAAATGTCATGCCTCCCTAATTTTGTTAATGCCAGTAAATACGAATGTATCATTATGAGTTTCGAATAAAAAGCCTGAACGTGAAATTAAAAATAGAATTAACAAAAAAGGCTTTTGAATAAAACATTTTATAAATAGAAAGGCAACCGTTTGGTGAGGATAGTGGAAGGAAACTAATCGGGTAAGGGGAGAGAATTGCCCTGAGGGTTTGCTGACTTCAAAAAGCATGGAAATGTACGCGCGTGTACGTCGCCACGTAAAACAATCGTTGTACACAGGTTGGCGTTGACGAGGTCGGTCAGATCCAATACCTGGACCTGAAGTACTATTCTGACAGCGGCTGTTCGTACAACGACTCACTGGGTCAGAACATCGCGGACGTGGTGCGGAACCTGTACAACGACACACGGAGCACCATCACCGGGTACAGCGTACTCACGGACAAGCCGTCCAACACCTGGTGCAGAGCGCCTGGTAAGCTCCAGCTTTCACTAAACCTGTACATATATTTTGACCTGTCGTACACAGTTAAAATTTCGTGAGATTGCCAAGCCTTTCATGTCATATCGTAAACGGAAGCATGATGGGATAACTAGATTCAAGGACCTTGGGCTTCAGCTATTAAAGCTATTGTTCGATACTGCGTGTTCTGACTCAAAATAAAAAAAACACCTCTGGTTCACAAGGAGTCCTTTATTCACAAATCACCCATAGCATGGTCACCCTACCTTTACACAAAATATACTTTTGCTTAGTCCAAACTTCGCTTTCAAATCGCTCAAGAAATCACTGTCTAAATAACTTACCGAATAGTCACTTTGTATCACTGATCTTAATCTTATAACTCGTAAAACAACACTGAACTGTCGACATGGGGAGTACATCTATTTATAGTACGGAGAAGGTTCTAGTAAATTCGCGATAGTATTTGTCTAGAATTTCCGAGAACCGTACACAAAGATCTATAAATAACTTCAAGGTCACGCGTGTTTACGGCATATCTTGATCCTAGGGTTCCGTGTTTATTGTTTAGAGGATTCCGTAACTCGTGTTTTGTAACACTATTATAGAAAAACAGAACAAAATGTAAACCTATAGTATTCTGGTGGAAAGGCGACTAAAAGGACGTGATCAAAGAAAGGATTAGGAAAAATGAAAGGAGGCAAAGAATTTGTAAAGAAGAAAGATGAATGAATAACACAGAGAAGAAAAAAAGAGAGAACGTAAATAATATGATCAAAAAATATGTTTTGCAAAAACAGACAGTAGAGTCGGTTGCTGGTAGATGAGATGTGAACTGTCGGAAGATATTTTATTAAAATTTAACTGGTATAAAAATATTTGTCTTTATTCCAGCCACTACTGAAGCCGCCGCCATCATGGAACACATAATGGAACATATAGCGTATACAACTCAAAAAGACCCAATAGATGTCCGAGTAGCCAATCTCGCTCCTAAGAACATGACCCTTAAAGAAATGATAGCGACATTCAAAATGGAGTCTAATTTCGACGACCGAAGGTCCGAAATTGATAAATACAACGCCGCAAACGCTTGGAGAAAGCGCTCGCTGAAACTCAGTATAATGTCATTCCCTATTAGTTACTCCGGTAACTTCCCAGTAACAATATCCGTGTACCACGCGGACGGGTCTGTTTTAGTATCCCACGGGGGTATTGAGATGGGGCAGGGTATAAATACCAAAGTGGCTCAAGTGTGTGCCCACGCGTTAAATATACCACTTAACATGGTGACAGTAAAAGGGTCAGATACCTTTACGTCTCCAAATTCAATGGCGAGCAACGGCAGCATCACAAGCGAATGCGTTGCCTTCGCCACCTTGAAGGCCTGCAAAGAGTTGCTGACGAGGCTGGAACCTGCTAAGAAGAATATGGTGGAACCGACTTGGGACCGAATCATAAAGAAATCCTACGACGATGGTACGTAAATATATTCTGTCAAATACAAAGTTCTTGTTCTTTCTACGTATTCAGTCAGACGACCAGGTCAGGGGGTCTCCATCAAAGATCGCCACAATTACCTGTCCAGCTTTCCCCGCATCGAGCGACCTTAACTATATACATTATCCTTGTGTGTGGGGGTAGGGGGGGGGGGATTAACCGGCCAGAAACTTGACAGTTGCTCGTTTAAATGAATTTAACATTTATTCATGTGTACATCATAATATTAATCACGTAAATGAGTCATAACAAACCAAGTGTCATCTATTTCGATCAACCAAAAACTCTTAAATCCTATAATAATATACACTTAATTATAGATTTAAAACTAAGATAAGATATCTCAATAATTTATCTTTACTTCTTATATTTATCATGTGTCTAAATATAAATTAAATTATTACGAATTTGGCGTATAAACTATATGTATTGAAAATTAAATATTATATTTATTAAATTGAAAACACTCCTATATTTCTCAATTAATCTAAAAGCCATCCAAACACGTTCTGACCTGAGAAGAGTCCTTAACAAACACAGTAAGATTTATTAAGATTATGAACACTTTCACAAACATAAAGAGCCTCCACCTTAGATTTTTAATAGAACCGCTTGGAAGTTTTGATAATTTTATGACACTCTTAGTGAGTTTATTGTAAAACATGAATGCTTATGTAAATTACCAATAATAGGTATGGAAATTGCCATCCTTAAAGATATATCCATTAGAGAATTTTATTCCCAAACTGTGTTTTCACTTAAATATCCTTTTCACTGTACTAGGATTTTTTAACTACATTTGTTTATCAGGACGTTAATTTTTTTTACTTTTGTAATACATAAAAAAATCAGTAAATGGATGTAGAAAAAATTTTAAATAAATTTTAATACAGATTTTTTGTCAACTATATTTTATAACATCATCAGTCATTCATTCAGTCGTAAGACATCCAGTTCTGGATATGGGCCTCCCCCAGAAATCACAAAAAAGGACCGGTTGAAAGCAGCGACCAGGTCGCTATAAAACCTCAAAGCTCCACCGGTCCACCATCTATTCTGTACATCCTTATTACGTGTTTAAATAAAATGTCTTTTTACAGGAGTTAACTTGCAAGTTAGTTCAATGACGTCACAGCAGGACCCGCTGCAGGGGTATGACGTATACGGCGTGTGTTCTGCCGAGGTTTGCCTGGACGTGTTGACCGGCCAGCACCAGGTGCTGCGCGTGGACATCCTGGAGGACACCGGTCAGAGCATCAGCCCCAACGTGGACGTCGGACAGGTTCGTACTAAAGCTACTCTTCTGTTAGACATCAATTTATAATAACTTAATGTTTTGCTCATCAATAGCATGTTAAGATTACTTCCCTGGTTGTCTATCTCTTTCTAAAGACTGTCTAGTGAAGACAGTCAAGTATAGACGGACCCTCTTTTTTTCCTATACCTAATTTATTGACTTTTTATTGCCAATGGGAATAGTACATCTTCCTAAAAATATGGACTGTTCAGGTTAAGTGCCTCCACCGATTCTGACAACGGTACTCTTTAAGAGGAGTGCCTCATGCGCGAATGTTCTCTCTCCAAGCAGGTAATGGAGTTATAAGGCTTACTCACTTCCGGTACTACCAAGGACATGCACTACCGATTCGGTGCTCGCTTGGGACGCCAGATGTGCTGGCTCTCATATTTTTCGGATATGGAGCCCAAATTGTTGGGCACACTTTTTTACCAGATTAGGTGGCCACCAAGCTAGTAGATCGCTTCGATCGACGCTAGATGGAGTTACTAGGCACAAAAGGCCTCATAAAGACGTCGGTCTAGGTTTTCATTTTTTGTTAAAATTATATAACGTACAAGTATATTACAATGATAATATGTCATGTAAAGAGTCATGCAATTTAGTCGACGTTATGAATGGGAAAAGAAATTTGTGTATTAACGGTGTTAACTATTCATTTCTTCTATCAATAAAAACCCAATTCGGGTCTCTTAAAACAAAATAGCCAAATATGAAACGCAGTCAACGCGTTCCAAATTATATGGAAGATTGAAAACCAAAACTTGTTGAACATACATGTTCATGTTATCAGATCGAAGGCGCATTCGTGATGGGCCTGGGGCTGTGGACCAGCGAGAAACTGGTGTACTCCAAGTCGGGGCGCCTGCTGACAGACCGAACATGGAACTACAAGCCACCGGGGGCGCTGGACATCCCCGTGGACTTCAGAGTCAACTTTAGACGCAACTCCACCAACGCTGCTGGCGTGCTGCGTTCCAAAGGTAATTCCTACTGATGAGTAAATTTTCTACGCCGCTGTGGTCAAATGTGTTACACCAGGTGGATTGTATTATTCTATACCCAAAATCCCTCTATCTTTGCGGTACGGAGCAGAAGACATGGAAAAGGGAGAGATGGCGAGAAATTGTGAGAAGTTTCTTTCAATGATCACCTTGATCACATCATTCCAAGAGTCCGGTCTAATTGATTAACATCACCAATAACTCCTAGTGACACTCTTTGAACATTATATATTCGTGTTTGAACATTATATGTCACTGCTATGTAATATTATAAATTCTGTATTATAATACACGTGTGTCAGACCTCTTAAATATTTGATTGAAAATCCAGCGACAGGCGAGCCGGCGCTCGTGTTGTCTGTGGTGGTGACGTTCGCCCTGCACGAGGCTATCCTGGAGGCCAGGAAGGAGTTTGGTCACGAAGACACCGATTGGCTTCACGTCGGTAAGTTCCGGTATCTTTTTACTCATTAACAAGTGATCTTAATTTGCTATCGGAGTTAAGGAATAAGCTTTAGGACTCGTAAGATGTTTCACAGGATTATTCTGGAATAAACTGTTATTATTTTATTGCAAATTTAAGATTTGTCTTCATACAGGATGATTGGTTATAGGCGTAAAAACTTTAAAGAAGCGAAATATGGATAAAAATCAATGGTTTCAGAAATAATAACTCAATAATAATGTAGTAAGGGAAATCGTCAACATAATTTCGATTTTTCATAATAAAATATTGTATACTACATTCTATATGCAGACTTGTCAATAAGTCACATTCTAACAGATAAAATAAATATTTCAGAATGATTACTTTATATAGGCTTTAAAGCTACACCTATACCCAATCACCCTGTATATATGGAGTAGACTGCAGAATTATAATTATTTATTAAATACTAGTCCATTGGGCACAGTCTTTGAAATATTCTTCCTTCTCTTGTGTGATTCACTGCCGTCGTTTAAAAGTTTAATGATTGATGCTAATGCCTTTATTTTCATCACGATTGTACCAATATATTTCTTAAATGTAGCCATAGTAAAAATTTAACTTAAAAACTACTGAATCTGCAGAGATTCTATTTTATTGTATCTATTGTTTTGTACTACTGAATGATTAAATACAAAAACACATATATTTTTAAACTATATCTTACCTCTATACTATTTTTCACTGACATTTTTAAATACAGTCATGGAGAAAATAATTTATTACTTATATTACCCCATTAACAATGAAAAAATTTTCATTATTTTAATTGTATTTTTTTTAATTTTCAGATACTCCATACTGCATAGAGAATATAATTAAAGCAATCGATCCCAAAATAAAAAGTTTTAAGTTGAAATAAAATATTTTTTGTGCATTATTATATTACATATATGTGTAATTAAATTAAGTCGTTTTATTAATATACCATTAACTATACATATATTATTACACAATTATATAATAAGTTAATTACATATAAATATTATATATACATATACACATTTTATAGTTTTATTTTAATTTTGCAAATATATATTCTACATTACTATTTCAATTTGAGGACAGCTAAAAATATTAGCAAAAATGATACATATATATTCTGTGCAAGATTTTGTATATCTAAACACTAAGCAGTGCCATAATATAATTACGAATTTCAGGGAACTTTAAATTTCAAATTCTAATAAGCAATGCGTTTGTGAATGTCATTATATGTCCTATGCATTACATATATACAAATTTTACTTTTAAAATTCACAACTAATGGTGTACACCTAAATAACATCCCTTATTAAGTTAAGCAGAAAATCTTTAGACGAAAACTCGATAGATTTAACATTTGTTCAATCTCAAGCCTATCTCTCGATATTAAAAATTAATTACAGTACTCGGCATTTGATTTGGCACATCGTATCAAAGTAATACTGCGAAGATCGCAATGCTCCGACTAGTTGATATTTGGAATAATTAAAACTAATTGTGCTTGAAGATTAGTATCTTTATGTGCCAAATCAAATGACGGGTACAAATATAATTTTGTTATAAATATTTATATATTTGAAAATATAATATGGAAGCAGCTTCGGTCAGTAATAGATACATGAAAAAAAGAAACCATTTTAAAAATTCTACACAACAACCCATGTAGTTTTTTGTCTCTTTCACACAAGTTATATAGTTTCATCTAACTCGCACAAGCAATATAGTTATGTCTCACTCGCTTTGCAGTAAACCAACACAAACACAATAAAATAATTCATAACAAATTCCACTTTATTAACATTTCAAATATTATTCACATATATGTCCATCAACATAGTAAATTAACTTGTCACTGAGCGCATATATCATTCCATCTCCCTCTGTAAGCTTAATCAGCAAAGTTTACATCGTAGTTGTCGTACCACGGTGGGTAAGGCACTGTTTCGTTAAGCATTTGTCATTCCATCCCTGGTGGCATTGGCTCCAGGACATTTCCGGATGCAGGGTATTGGGGCTCCTGGGAGAAAAGTATACAATAAATAAAACGGCATATACTTTCTTTTCCCTAAATTTGTAAATAGTCCTATTATGTTAAAGGATTTTGAATAAACCGGAGAACAATTATTATAATACTGTAAAAGTGACCACAAAAATCAGTCGAGTATATTGTAGGTTTTACAGATCGGTACGCGTAAGGAACTTGTAGTTATAGGTACATACTATAACAGCTACAGCATGACATGGTAGCTATGAAGGTACATACCATGACTCAGTAACAGCTGGTCATGGTGTTTGCAGGGGTATGTGTCATGACTTTCCAACAGCTTGTAGCGATGGCTGCAGAGGTACATACTTAGCAACAGCTTCTCGAGGTAGCTTTGAAGGTGTGTACGATGGAGTACGGCTGTCATGATAGCAACAGCTTGAGGTATGTCCAACGACAGAAATTGTTTAATGGGTTAGCTATGGTAGTACGTGCTTTGATAGCTGGAACTGTTTGCGATACTTATGGGGGTACGTACCATGGCGATCTGCTTGAGCGCTGGTGGCAGCGCTGGTAGCGCGCGTGGCGGCAGCGCGCTCAGCACGTTGACAAGCGTCGCGCCCCCACAGCCCTGCAACCTCTCGCAGCACTTCACCCACCCCTCCCACGCCACCTTATGCGTCCACACCTGCAAGCAAACCAGGAAGAACTCGTGATAAAGCGATGCTCCTTCCTTCTCGTGGTGGCCTTTGAGCCTAATCACTCCACGATGCGACGAAGCAGGGAACCAGATCGTGGTGCACCCAATTACGAGCTGTCTCGTGTTTGCAAGAGGATAGGATTGCGAAGTTGTGCTGGAGGTAAGGATAGAAAGAACGCCGCCAAAAATTTTTAAAACATAGTTATAAAATAATAAAGAATGTAATAGATAGGAATAGGAATCTGCAAATGCCACTTGGGCAACCAGAATCCAGTCCAAGAAACGATCTTCTATTCGATTCTTCTACTTCTAATTATGCATAAAGTGATCACTCGGAAATATATTACAATTGTTTTTCTTTTAATGTATTGTGACTGGCCAATTACTTCTGGCAGGGATTGATGGTTAATTATATTAATCTGTACTTACGATACTATCATTAAGTTATTTATTATCTGTCAAACTATTTATTTATGAATAGAGTTTGAGAAATAATAAATAACGTAATGATTTTATAGTAAGTTCTTTTTCCTTTTTAAAATTCAAATTACTATATATTAAAATTATTGTTTACTATCTGTCCTCGCAGACTACATACTGTGAAGTAATTGGACTATTGCATTCCAAAAGAAATTCTTTTATTTATTAATGTTAAGTACATTCAGAGTACTTGCTTTATTTGATGACTGGAAAGAGGCTTTTTAAAGCTTTTTTTGACAAATAATATGCTAATAGATTCATGGTAGCTTTTACACCTATAAACTTCCACATGTACAATATCACATGGATAATACTAGAATTTTTACTAGTGACTTTTTGCTATGAGTTGAATATAGAGAAAAAGTTTACCTCTTTATCAATAAGCAGTCTGAGTATGTCCATCGCGAGTGGCGCCAAGCCAGAGTGCAAGGTAAGTGCTTGCAGGACGCTTCTCATCATCAGGACCGGGATTTCATTTTCTTCAGCCAGCCGCTGCAGCACCGCTGACAGCACCTGAGCATCATCATCACATCATCATAGAGGCCAAAGGCATAGGCTTCCCAGAGACCGCCAAGATGACCAGTCTTGCGTTGCAGGAATCTAGTGACTTCTTGCATCTTCAACTATATCGTCGGTCCATCTAGTGGGAGTTTGCACAAGCAATGTGCCACTCCTACTGCCATTTCAGACAAACGATACAACAATAAGCAATAATTACCACTATTTTTTCTTATATATGTTAAACTGAAAATTGTACACTGAAAGATTAAAGACAATTTACTTGTTAACTTTGTTGGCAGAACTTAACTTTTTAAGTTCCATGAGGCAGTATAATGCTTAGAAATGTTAGAGGTTTCACAGGCTATTTCGGGAATCACTATGAGTATAAAAATAATTAAATTCCAAATAAAAAAATTCCTATTGTTCAAAAAAATAGGTTCTAAATAATGGATGTGCATCAATATATTTTCATGTAAAAATAGATGTTTTAATGTTATTATTTATATATTAGTTAGCTATATTTTTTCATTTATAATATTTAGCTAATTATAATACATGAATAATGTACATACTTCATTTTCTGAAATTTCACTACAATAGTCACTTTTATATGTGTTAATTATCAATGAAAAATTTAAAATAATTCTTTACCACTACGATCTTTGTTCTAATGTTTTATAATTTTGTCTATTTTAATATTAGATTCTCTATTTTTTCATTTATATGTATGGATTTATGTAACTTACGTCTTGCGTGTATGTGTTCTTCTCAGCAAAGCAAATCGCTGTCGCTTTGATAATGTACTTGAGGTCCGCTTTGCTGGGGTCTATCAGGTGGAGGGCAACGAGAAGGTCCTCCGGCGAAACTGAAAAAAGAAAATCATATAAATTATGAACTAACTGTGCCCGCGATTTCGTTCGCGTGGAATTTATCAAAATACAATATTTAGTTTATATAGTTTCATTTCTTTTAAGATTTTTTCTACAATAAATTATAAGACCTGAAAAAATAAGTTTAGCCGTTTCAGAAATCAGCCGAAACAAACAGATAGATTCAAAAATTAATATTAATAATTTTGGTATATACCATGTATATATTCAAAGCCATGTAGTAAAAAGCGATTATTTTAAAATTAGAAACAGACACTTAAAATTTACTTATTTGTACAGATTTCACTTATTTTTTATTTATTATGACTTTGACAATAGCGAATGTAAGTTGTTTTAGTTTATAGATGCCACTGCATGGCATAGACCTCCCCCAAAGATATCTATGTACCATAAACGCTACGCTTGGCAGGCGCGTTGGCTATTGCAGTGAGGTGTTATGGTACTTAGCGAATGCTGCTGTTCACCCTCTGGAAACTTGTTTGTGAGCAGTAACAATCCTAAATAATTAATGCATAACCTCCCGGGAACCTAACACACGATCTACAATAGCATGTCTCTGTCTTTACCACTGGACTGCCACTGCTGTTTCAGTACTAAATATAATAAACAGACATATTTTTTTTATAAATTGAAAATACTTTTACACATTCTAATATCCTAATTACAAGTTTTTAATCATAGTAATTTACAGTTTTGTTTTTTGTGTATAGGATAAAAGATCAATAATTAGTTTAGAAAGTAATACTTACAAATGATAGGTACTGAAAAATAATAGTTGAAAAAGACGGTCAATTCGAAAAGTCAAACTTCAAAACAAAATAAACAAAAAATGAAGTCCGTAAATATCAGATCAATATCAATGTATTAATAAACAACACTGCGAAAAATACTTTTTTTTTTTACAAAATTAAGGACATGGACTTGCTGTATTTTAAGCTGACTTTTTACTAAAATAGTTGTGTCCAAGTTTTTGAAATACAAAACCAAGTGACACTTTGAATTTATGCCATTTTGGACTTGTAGCTATAAATATCTGTGGTGGCCTGTCCCTACATGAATACTTATTCTATATCTTTATGAATCAAAATCATTTTTTTGAATTTTTTGTCAATGCTGTTTGCCTGAGTATTTAGAACTTTTCTCTTAAGACAGAATTTGTGAAAACAATAAAGAATAGAGAGTATTTAAATCAAAATGAGAAATATATCAATTCTTAAGAAACATAGCCAATGCATCATACATTTACAGCATTAATTTAATAAAAATATGACCTGTTCCCTTTCGATTGAAGAAAAAGTGTTTACTTTGACATGACTAAATAATCTGTACAGCCCTATCTGGTTTTGGATAGGTCTTTACATTTTTAACATACCGTTATACACTTTTTCTAGTTTAATGTATTAATATCTTTATATTTTGTATACAGTATTTGTTTTACTTTTATTTTCATTTCCTCTTATTTCTATATACTTACCCGACGTGTTTTACTTTTCGGTACTGTTTCATTTGATTACTTCCTCAGCTATGGTCATGCAGTATTTGAGAAAGGTAGGCAATATTGGTTCATATGGTCTCATATTGTGAGATTGCAAGGGGAGGTTCAGCTTCACTCTGAGATTTGTTTTAGCACAATATCAAGAGGCGACTGCGTATCTCGTAAAAGACTCAGATACTCCTCTGAGATATGAGAACGACCATGGAAAGTATCTTACATAACCTTGTCCACCCCTTATAAGGCAGTGTATCTTGTGTATATCTAGGTGATTTCCCCACCAAACCAGAAAAACTACCTTTGTAATGTAACTTAGGTTGATGGCATGTCATTTATTTTACTGGGAGGCAGTTAAGTAGTTAGATCAGTAAGGCGGACACTGTACCCCGTACAGTGTACAGGTGTACAATAGCATTTGGCTTAGGTAAACCATACCAATATAAGTATCCTTGAGAAAACTGAACCCAGGGCTCAATTGGATGTTATTATTAGATTCATAATATAATACTCACTGGGTGGTACTTCGTCGTGAAAGGTCTGTAGCCCTAGAAGTTTATTGAAGACCTCTTTAACCACCATTGGATTCAGTTTGATCAGCTTAGGCAAGGCAGCGAGTATCTGAAAGTAATAAATGTTATTATATTCCGTGATCAAAAATGATGGTGAAATTGTCATTTAAAACTGCCCAGCATTAAGAAGGCAGGTATTTTTTTTCCGAGATTGGTAGTACTGTTTAACATTTGCCAAATGCCTGTTTGTCAAAATTTAGAATATCATTTGACTCAGCCCGAATCATCTTGAAGAATGGTTGTGTCTTAAAATATCCGTGCAGGGATACCGTTTTGAAAGAATTTAAGGATAAAGTCTATTCTAACCGTTTTTAAGATTGGAAAAAGCTGGCAAAAGTGTGTTTTACCAGAAGGCGATGTAATTTATTTAGAAGAATAAATAAATAATTTACATTTTATAACTTAATTCAAGTTTACTTTTTGTTTACAGTATTATGTTTCAAAAAAAATCAGAGTTTGTTTGTTCTTTCTTTTGGTCAACGGAAGACATTAAGAAATGGTCGTATACTTGAACCAAAGTGAGATCAGGAACATAACGTATACATGTACACAAATATATAACATATAATAATTTTTATATATTTTATTATGGTCTTTTATTTAACATAACATTTTTTGGTCGTGATTTGTTTATTTCATTATAAATAAAAAATAATTTCTTTATGTACTTTGTTAATTTGTAATTTTTATACTACGTAACGTACGTAAAAAATTTTGGAAACCACTGTATTAAACAGTCTCTAGTATAAATAAATTTTCTTGGAAAAATTAAATTCTCAGGATGCAACATCACCTACCATTTCTTCATCTACCTTCTTAAAGGCTCTATGAGAGGAAGATGTGAGAGTGTCGACTTTGGACAGTTTTAACATCTATTTTAACATCTAACAACAACTTGACTAAAATGTACGATACATAAGTGTCACATGGTGACTGAAATAATTAACAATATTTTGTATTTTAAAAATACTTGGTTACAGCTGCTATTAAATGTCAGAAATAAAAATTAACTTCTAACACCACATTAGTCTACAAAAAGTTAATAGACACTACATGTCTCTGAGTGTGCGCTACATGCGCAAAGTTATAAATAAAAAATTTAGAGTATATGATTAAATAAACCATATTATAGTATTCAAGAGTTTTTAATTGATTGAAATATGTGGAACTTGATTTGTTGATTCATTTACATGATTGATATTATAATTTAAATATTAAACACTTATTCGTTGCTTTGCGCTTTTGTTAGTGGCCATGATCAGGCCTCGGTTCTGGTGGCCCCGATGGTAGGCGTGAGAGCATCATTTACTGAGTTTCTAGTGGCAGTTTTGATGATGTCAAAATTTCATTTAAATAGAGCAACTGTTGACTTTCTGACCTTCCATTCCAAAAGAGTTCAAAAGAGCGTGTTCCTATTTGAATTAAAATATTTTAAATTTCAATTTATCAATTGAAAGAAAGCTCACCTCTTTCTTACTGAGCCCATTGAGAACCGGAATTAGGAAGCGTACGTCGGACACACGCGTTGCGTAAAGCTCCCGGACGCGAGACACCAGTTCCGGAGTTGGGGCAGCTGTTGGGAAATATTTATGTTAGTTTTGTAACATCCTGTAACAAGGACGAGACTGCTGCTCAGGTACTACTTCGTTGTACGTTGCAGCAGCCTACAGGAATATCCGTCTTATCTCTCATCAATAGTCTGTTGGGATTTCTCGAGGAGTTCGGTTAGCTTGAGTAAGACCAACTCCGACACAAAAATAAAGTAATACAGTAATAAATATAGGCCTGCATTTCTCAAAGATGTAAAATACCTAATATGAATAAATAATATGTTTCCTATTCAATTCTTAGTTTCATTAATTTCATTTTTTTTTTCTTATTGAAAACTTTTCTATAGGGAAGTGGCAATTGAAAACACTTCCATAGGGAAGTGGCCTATGTGGGGCACTGGCAAAAATGTTGGTGATGAAAGCGTGGTCTTATCACAAAAAGCGAAAAGGAAAACTTGTCTTGTCAATAGCCCAGCCGATTGGCAAGTTAAGGTGGCATTAGGTAGTCCATACAGGGTATATGACAGCCTTACTGGACCATCTCTAGTGGACCGATATGCATAGAATAACCTCCCATAAATGGGATTCTAAACGATCTTATTAGATATATATCAGATAGGTCTTTGTTTAGTTGTGGATATTTTACTGAAATACAACTAAAATGATAATAATATTTTATTCGTATTTTTTCTTTGTCTTCACCAATCCTCATTAAATTGTGGTAAAAAGTGATCCTATAAGAATATAGGTATAAATAGAACTCACATTTCTCTGTAAGTATATGCACGAGACGGGTCAATAGAGTCTCTGCACCACGAGGGCACTCATCGAGCAGGGCTTGGAACGCAGGCCTTAATGAGCCGGGAGCTTCGCCGTCGTCGACTGCAGGCAGGGGCGAAGCGGCAGCAATCCGCAGCGGGCCCTCTGCGCAGCGAAGCACGCAGCGCTTCGCTTCAGCACCTGAGCATCCGTACACTCGCGCCACTTCTATTATTAATTCTGTAAACATAACAAGTATCTTAGATGCCAAAAAATGTTTTTTTTTAAAACAAAATTATTTAAATTGTAATTACCATCGTAATCTTAATTATCATTTTATTTAAATAGATTAATTTGAATTTTAACAGTAATGTTTTGTTTCTGTCATTTTAAGACTGTAATTGATATCCTAATTGAATTTGTTCTAACATTTTAATTTTAATCTCAATTAAATTTTAACAATAGGTATGATTTGAGATACATATTAGACTCAAATAGAATTGTACACATCTATCTTAATTATTAATTAATGTGTGTAAATAAACACATACTAGCTTAAGTTTACCCTTGGAAACTGTTACTACACTTATTTACATTCATCCTATATATTCAGTTAATGGGTGAGCTTGGAAGTAATTAATATGATCGCTGAATGCCCCTCCTTGTGGGTGAAATTGTAAAATCAGCTGACCAAATTTCAGATATTGTTATAAGTTAGTGCATATGTAAAAATGAAGATGAAAATGAATGATGAAGGCTATATATATATATATATAGCTGTCCCCAATGCCTTACTTTCAATATGCGCTCCTATGTTGTTATCATTCTACTTCTGGCACCAAGCCTATCGTCGTCTTTCCATTTGGAAGAAAGGCGCTAATATATGTAAATAAATATTACACATGAAAACATTACCTTCTTTTTCCGGGAACAAGGCCATGACGAGGTTCAAGCACAGCTTGTAGAGTTCGTCAGTCCAGACCCTCGTTGGACGTGTGGTCACCAATTCCGGAGGTGGTGTAGACAGTGAGATGAAGCCTAGGTAGAGAAGTGCATGCTTCTCTATAACTCGACGTACCGCCTCAGTTCCATGCTTGTAGATCTTGACCGAAGACTTCAATGCTACGTCGCGGATTTCCTCATTATCATGTACTGAAAATTGAGAATGTACATCTCACATCATATGTCTCTCATCTCCATCCAAAGGTTGTCTGGTAGAGATTGCCTCAAACGATAAGACCATCTCTGGTACCATATGAGTTGATGCCGTATAAAAAGTGTAAATAGGTAAGTAAATAAATATAGATGAAGTTACATCAGAATGTTTATTTACACTGTTCCCGACCATTTGAGTTTTATAGACAATTGGCTATAGGTGTAAAAGCTTTAAAAGAGTGAATGTATAGCTCATTTGTTGTTAATTAATGTAAGGTACACTCTATAAAAAAAATCAATTGTTTTAGAAATAATAAATAACGTAATGGTAATATAGTATCAAAGCAATTTCAAAATTCAAATTACTTTATATTAGAATTAATTATTATTCATTGTCTACCTTAACGGAATATTACTCTTGAAGTTATAACCATGTCGCAATTTAAAAGAAAAAATATAATTATGTAACTTGTTTCTATTAGAATTATCACTTTAAGTGATTATAAATAAGTGTAAAAGCTAAAAAACTTTTTAACAAATGAACTACATTTACCCCTTTAAATTAATCACCCTGTATAATCATCATAAGGTCTAATAATACTCTATCGTCCTTCTGTATATGTATATATAATAGTGAATCTTTATTTACTTTCACTATACCTTTCTCTCAGTCACTATACCTTTCTCTAAGTCAGTTCAGTTCGGGTTATATATGCAATATTCTACCATTATTGGAAAATCATCAACTTTATATATTTACGAGCCATGAAAAAAAATTACGAAGTTATATATGAAAAGGCTTTAAAGTAAAATGCATTAAATAAATTCTTACTAAAAATGATATATCGGTACTTTGGCATCTCAGAACTGTAAAAAAGTGCTAGCAACTACATCCTTAATATTCTTCAAAGGCTATAAAATGGGAGCCAATGCAGTGTGTTTTATTGTTTCCTTGAAGCACTGGACATGGAAACTATTCAGAAGTTAAAAGTAATGATGAAGAAAAATATACATCGGGAAAATCACCCAAACAGCTTAGTTGTACCACATTAGTCACTATAAGCTACGTTAAGCGACTGAAACACCATCATATGTAAAAAGTTGGTGACAGATGGTGAAAGATGAGGTATCTTTTGCTTAGGAGTGCCTTAAACGTGATGAAAGACAAGAAACAAATCTGCTTATAATCTGATACTAGTTATCTAGACCATTCCTAACTATATCATCATCAAGAAACTACTTCACAGGGTGATCGATGAAGCTATCTTCTAATTAAATTGTCAGATTGAAGTTTTCCATCAGAAAAATAATGCAAAAAATCAACATCAAATGGTCATCCCTGTGAAGCGGTTGTTTGATCTGGACAGTCAATATGAGTGATATACTTACAGACATGGCAGACCAATGATGGAACATATTTATGGGATCTTGGAGGCCTCATTATGCACAGTTCTTCTAATAAATCCAGTGCAAGCAGTGCAATCTTCTCTTCAGTAATCAAATGTTTTAAATAATCAACCGCCTCTTCAGTTACAAGTGGTGACTCCAAGTAAATCTTCCTCAGAAGGATATCCTTACTGTTTTCCACGGTAGGGTCTCCTCTTTCACATATTTGAGTGACCAGCGAACAAAGCAACTGGTTGTAATTTTGATCAAATTTCTCACCAGAACTCTTAAATGATACTGGATGACGATTGAACCCTTGCATGATAGCATATTCTTCATACAACCAGGATAAAGCCAAGTCGATTCTGTTGGCAGGGTCTTCTAGAATGTAATTCAGGACTAAATCTCTGATATCAGGTGTGTAGTTTGAAGCGAAAATTGTTATGAACTTTGTACGAATTTGCGCCGCGCCTCCAATGACGCAGTCCTGTTCAGCACGAAGTATCCTTTCCACTGCTTGCAACATCAGCTTCTCTTTTATCTCTTTAGGTATAGGTCGTGTTAGTTCTTGAAGTTTCAACAGTTTTACTCTCTGCTTAAGTTTAGGGATTGATGGCGTTGACGGTGCAACTAACTTTTCTTTATCCTTCATTTTCTTCTCTTCTGCCTTCAAGTGTTCTTGACGAGTTTCCTCCATTAACTTGGAAACGGCATTCTCCATCTCTCTTTCTGCTTTGGTTGACTCTTGCAACTTGGCCACTGCATTTTTAAGTGTTACTTTTTCATCGTCGTCTCTAAGCAAAGGTATTTTCGAAGTGGATTCCATTAGAGAAGATTGCGGCTGGTTAGAGGGTGCTATTGTAACTGGTTCGTCTTTGATTAAAGCTAGGAACATTTTGGCCAAATTTCTCTTCTGTGCTTTAGTGCCAGAGTTGGGTATGGGTTTGTACGCGGTCATGAAGCTGCTTGGCATGCTGGCTGGTAGGTGATTGAGAAGGGTGTTGGTAATAATATTGACAACATTTTCGATGCTATTCAGTCCGTTGAAAATGGAGTCTTCAGTGACTGACGACTTTGTTGTTAAACTGTGTTGGCTGCTATCGTCTTCGTAAATGAATTCACTTCGGCTGTTACTGTCGCTGCCTTGGCTGTTGCTTTGAGGGGAATCAACCCTAAATCTTTTAACGGGTCCATCATCTATTCTAATTTCATGCACACGTTTATTTCTTCTCTCCTTTGGTATGGCTTTATTGATCTCTTGTTGCGTCATGCCAATGTCAGCGAGCAGCTGGGCCAAATGTGGTACCATTTCATTCGAGGATGGATGCTTGACCAAGTTCAGGAGAAGCATCTTCAAATGTTTCCGCACTGAATTGACCTGTGACTGAGACAAAGTAGCTGGGAGTGTCGTGTGCAAGTCGCCCAACGCTTGGATAACCCTTGGCATATATTTAGGTCGAAACTTGGCAAGAAAACACAATGTGGTCATACATGCCATTAAGTTAACACTTGAGATATGCGGTGAGTTGTGGAATTTTAGGAGCAACTCAAAAATGTGCCTGGAAAAGATAGTATGTATTAATAAATCTTGCCTAATTAGATCTAAAAAGTAACCTAATCATTTCAGCCTATAGACGCCCACTACAAGACATTGTGAATTCCCAAAGATATCTATAGCTGGATATACCATAATTGTCATACTTGGCAGGCGGGTTGGCGATCACAGTGTAGTATTATGGTACGCAAAGGACACTGCTAACAATCCTCTAGAAACTTGTTTGTGGGCAGTGGCAATCCTATATAATTAATGTACATAGTATTAATTACATAAGATTTGATCCCAGGAATCTAACCCAAGATCTATGATCGCAAGTCTCAATGCTCAACCACCTTGTCTGCCTCAGTTGTAAACTAGCCTAAAAGCCACGAAATAGCAAATAAGGAACAAGAGCATTTTTTCTGCTTAATTAAAACTTTAAAAAACTGTTCATATAACATAAAAGAGCTATAAGCAATTTTTTTCTAAATTAAACAAATTATTTTGACATTAATCAAAGTACTATTAAGTTTTTGAAGAAATTTGATACAAGAGAGATATATATACTCACTCTGCCTCTTCTTCCAGCTCTCTTCTTTTCAAGAAAAGTAAATGTGGCGGTATGTTATTCAGGCTAAATTCATCCTCAGGTACTTCACCAGGGCTTTGCAGTAACACAACTTCCTCCAGAAATTTTATGGAGTGAGTTCGGATGCCTTCGTTTTCGCTGTCTATCATGTTCAAAATAAGTAGCTGTAAGGCAAGTAATAATTCTTTTATTAATATAAGGATATATGTGTGTGTACTTACTTGCAAAATAAAACTTTATATATTTCAAGTGCATATAAAATCCTCTTTTAAGTCTGAACTACATTATTTTTACTTTCTTAATTTATAAACATCTCTTTTTCTTTTTTTATTTTTCTGATAATTGGCAAATCAGCATTTAAAAAATATTCGGATAACAGTATTGTAAATCAACGATGGGCAACATCTTCTGCATACCACAGTACTGCAATACCTTGGCCATTCATCCTACCAAGCATGGTGATTAAAGTGTATCTTCCTATAGATATCTTTGGGGAAGGGCTATGCCCTGCAGTGGGCATCTAAGCTGCAAAGACGACAACAGACAGAATTATATATGTGATACCAATAGCATAATATAATATTATTTTTTACATATTTGAGAAAACTTTTGGCCTTACTATGTTTATGTTTTGTCTTATTATTTAGTGGATGAAATCAAATATAGGAAATTTTAAACATACTTTCAGCTTATTCAAATGCTCCCAGACATATTGCATTTCCGTCATATCAGCCCTGCTTTTGCATAACCATATCAGAGCATTCCGATACACAATGCTAGCTGCTTGTATTGCACGCTTTTGAACAGCTATCACCGAGTCCTCAGCTAGAAGCTGCAGCTGTCCAATGATCTTCGGCAAGTGTTCAGGATACAGTTTGCTGAAATTATTATCCATTGAATCTAATTATTTGTCCTTACTCTTGAATATCATTAAACTAATACTTCTCACACCAGGTTAACTACTTTTTTATATCACTCTCATTGTTGGGAACCTCTCATTCAGGGTGAATCTTATTTTTGGAAATAGGATTTTTTGTCTTTAATAATTTTATCACTTTTATTTTTATTGTAATTTTTTTCTATAGATCTTCACATTATCATTCTTTCATTTTCTATCATACAACACAAAATCTTTTAATTCTCTCCTCAATTATCAGAGTAGAGGGTTTTTATCAAAGTTTATAACAATATTTATTATTGTAACAATATTTCTATTCTTACATACTTTTGTTCATACTGCCTCCGGCTAAAGTGATAATGATCATCAATTCTTTATTTCCATTGCAGTTTATTATTGCTTTTAATGTGTACTGGTAATATGTCATATTTAGTCATATGAAGGTGTCTCTTCAATCACAAGCTAAAACAATTGCCCACTACTACTACTTTAACTACCTTAACAAAAATAGTTGTTTATGATGAAACAGCCATCTTTTTATGCTTATTTCATAACTTAATTTGTTGAGTGTTGATGTACAATAAAAAGTTAAATATAATATAGTTGAATAATAGGCTTTGACAATGTAAGAAAGTAAACAGTTATTAACATTTTCTTAAAATTATGGGAAAACCATTGGTCATCTTATTATTAGCTACATGATTTTTTTTTATTTATTCTTGGTTGATGTTAATGATATTAGCCTGGGGGCTTTTACAGGTTCATCAGAGCTGAGTTCATGGAACACAATGCTTCATGAACTTAAGAATAAAATTATTGCTGGACAGACATATTCCAGTTGCACAATGATGTTCTCACATAGTAAACCGCTCTATTGGTAGAGTTCGAGTAGAGGTGTATAGTGTTAGTAAAGGTAGATGTATGCCGTCATAAGTTTCAGTGTCCTCAAATACTATACACATTTACAATTTCCCTCAACTTGATTATAACATCAAGATAATTCTAAATGACGTAAATCAAGTTAAGACAATATATTGGCTAATTATAATAATAACTTCAGAACCATTATAAGTTAAAACATTGTTACAAATAAATTATAAAATAATTTAAAGGTTTATGCTTTTCATTGTCTTTGAAATTTTAGTACTGTGTGTGTATTAGAAATTTTGGGTCTCCATCTCTGTGAATTGTTTAAATTTGTAAATGGTTGACTAGTGTACATAAGGAAAAAGTTGAAGTAAAGGTTGGCAGCTATAAATATACTCAACTTGCACACTAAATTCCTGGCACAATTAAAGCAATAGCAGATTTTTCTATGTATGTTGTATAGAGAGCCAAAGTTTAACATATTCTCGAAATCTTACCTTAACTCTTCGATGAATGCCACAACCTGTTTCTTCACATCTGTTGATTTATCACTAACAAAACTTAACACATTTTCCATACACATTGGTATAGTCTGAGGTGCCTGATGTAACATCACTTCTATAATTTTTCTCAAAAGGTTCGATTTTTTGTTGCCTTCCGACATACCAGCGTCGTTGATCCATTGCACTAGCTGAAATAGAATATCGTGGTAAAAATAGTAGGTTTATTTCATGGTATCGTATGTAATAACGGACACCAACCTGATTTTGCGCGTTAGTATTAGAAGCTTGATGAAATTTACTAGCCATTTTGACTTTTATTAACCGGGTTTTAATCTAAAGGTGCTAAATAATACACATATTATCTAAAGCAAAACTACAATCTTTTGTGTTAAGTATTTTCAATTAATACTACAGTTATATTATAAGGAGTTAAGAATTTTAAAATTTCGGCATAATAAAATGCACAAATAATTCCAATTACATTTGGATAGTAAATAATTGTATAATGCAGTTGTCCGCATATGCTAACATAGCCTAAATTTTATAAACATCATAATGACATTTTAAACCGAAAATTGAAATCGATTTTTTAATCGATTTGTGATGATCGATGTGTAATATTACATTGAAGTACCGAATTACGAAACATTTTAGAGTTAAATTTGGATTTTATTTATTAAATTATCAAAGTATATAATAAAACATAATTTCTGCACCTACAATGAAAAATATACAATTGAAATGTTATTGGGATTTCAAAATCAATTTAAACTATCAAAATATCGAATCATCAAATAACTCTGAAAATGACAGCATGACAAATTTAATTGTATGACAAAGTATTGCTATACTTATTAAAGCTATTGATTCTGTTCGTTTTTAATTTAAACGGTTTCTTACTATTAAATATACATCCGTATTTATTAAAGTAGTATAAACTAGTAAACAATCTAAACAACTGACTTTTGATTATACAACCTAAGTAAAATACTGTACCAACTATAGATGTAAGGCCGGTTTAAAACGAATTAAACCAATCGGTTTAAAACGAAAAAAACCGTTTAAAACCGAAAAAACCCACTTTTTTCGATTTTAAACGTTTAGTGTTGACGACTATGTTTTTCTTAAATATAAACACATTATCTATTCCAAGCGTAGACATTACCTAGCTAAGTTGAAAAACTATTACCTAGTTAACTATATTGGTTATTTTGAAAAGATTTATCAATCAGTTTCATGCGGTTTAAAACCAAACTCACACACTTGCACTTCTCACGCGGAGAGACGTCAAGATGCAACGTTGCCAGCTCGCCTACTCCACACCACACATACATAGCGTGTTGCGTGCGGACATGTCAGTGTTGCCAGTATTGTAAAAAAATGTACAAATTTGGATTCAATATAAAGGTACTCGTACCAAATATGCCAAACATTACTAAATAACTAAAAGGTAATGAGCTGTTATAAAATTGGATTATTAGGTACCCGACTTTTTTAAAAAATCTGGCTAATCTTATACAGTCCAAGTCTCGACAACATGATGATCATACAGTCAAGAAAGACATGAAAATTTATGAGGCGCCACTATCTTTGTAAAACTGACTGACATTTCTGTCCTAAAATAAAATATGGCAGCATTTTATTTCTTTTCATGACTTTCTTGACAGACTGTGTGTGTGCATAGCAGTCGGCGGTGGCTCTCTGTCGGCAAACTCTTTGAACAGAAATTGAGGAGTGGACCTTTGAGTAGACCATAACTACTTGGAAATAAAGGTCAAAACTCCTATCCACAATTTCTTTATGATTTAGGTACATATTTTAATCTATTGTATGTAATAGTACTTTATATGTGATATACTTACCTACATAGGTATAAACTGCATAGGTAACTAACACAAGACCAAGTATTGTCGATAATGATGTGTAAAAACACTGTTCTTATATTTTAGTAGGCGAGTTTTAAACCGTTTAAAAAGATTTATTTGGGGTTTTAAACCGCCACTTTTGGTTTTAAACGTTTTAAATCGGCTTTTTTACATCTATAGTACCAACCATCGGAGACATGAAATACATAAAAGCTAATTCCATTTTGATGGTAGACAAATTTGTCAGTAACAGCTAGATATTTTTTTCATTTTAGTAGCCCAGCGGTTTAATCTAATCCATTAAACATTAAGTAGCCTCCAATTTAACCTTCAAATATAAAAGGCAAAAGTCTATTAGAATATGCGTTTATTATTTACTAGTAGAGAATTTTAGGAATAAAGAGTTTAGTTCCCCGACCTTCCCGCTCCGTGAAGTCATGTCAGATGACAGTCAGCCAGTCAGCCTTCGCCGTCAGTCAGCCTTAGGGCTAACAGCATTAACATCGAAATAGTACAGTAGGAATAGAGATTTTATATCTTAACTGAAATGTAACACTGTTGTGAAAAATAAATCTTATGTTTATACGAATATACGGAATGCTTTAACAATACTTAATAATAACCAAAAAATAAAAAAAAACTAAAACGTATTAATATATAAGTGATATTAGCCTATGTGGCTCTTAAATCTTCATCAGTACTGAGTATGCGGAACAGAATTGTCCTCGAACTTGTCAAAAATTTAGCGCCAACTCAACACGTTTACCCTTAAATACGTCATAGGAAGAGTTCTACTCGGAGGATCCCTCCTTCTATCGCTCTCACTGGGTGGAATTGGCCACCAGTCGTAAATTACTTGAAAGATACGTCTATTCTTTTTAGATTAATATATAGATACAACATTCAAGAATATTTTAATAGCTATACACATAGAAAACAGATATCTCACCGGGTTTTACCATAAAAACCATTAGAGTTTGGTTTTGATCAAATTTTTTCAAAATACGATAATCTTAAGTTTTCGGTTAAATAATTTATTTCTACAGCAAAAGACAAAATATAAATTCAACATTGATTATTTACTAATTATTCATTTATTACAACTTTTAATCTGAATAAAGGTACGTAGTTAATCTGATTAAAATTTTATACCAGTATTTTTATTTTTTTTAAACTTTGCACAAATTATCGTTGTCTGTTGTTTAAATTGCTTTTAATCTAGTTTATTCTGTACATTTTATTTATATGTAATGTTGTATAATAGTAGTGCCAGTGTGGGCGTTCAGACTTATTTTTTTATTTGAATAAAATACATAACAACAGCACACTATTTGAACAGATAATATGTAAAACAATATAAAAAAATATTATAACCTATAATACTGATACTGACATACAAAAGCTTTAGTTTTTTTCGTACCTATTTGAGGTGTATTTGAAAAAGTGATTTTTAAGGAATTCAATAAAAAGTGTGGGTCCAGAAATATAAGAAAAAAACTTATTACGATTACTTCATTTTTAATGAAATACAATAAAAAATAACTTAAATTTGTCGGAGGCTATTGACGATTTCAGGCTATCTGTGGAGCGTGCTGAGGTGGACTATATAGCATTTGCATTTCATATACACGAGGTTTATTTTGGTCTTCCATTTGTAAATATGTGCTCCGTACAACAATTAAACAGTAGAAAAGTGTCACTGAAATAAAAAAAAATAATAAAACGCAATAGTATTTTAGGAATAGAGAAGTTTAGGAGTAGAGTAGTTTCTATCTTAAATAAAATAATTGACTGTCGTGTGAAGAAAGCTGCATAGCTGGTTTATACGGACTGATTGTTTTGACAAAGTTACATAGTAATTTGAACACTTGCGGAAGAAGTAATGATAAAGATTTATTTATTCAACATTGGAACTACTAACAGGACAGTTATAAAAAAATTAACTTTGACTGATCGTCAACTTTTTTTAACTGACAATTTTTATTTAATTAATTAAATGTTGACTCTACTCTGCTTCGCAAGGAGTATAGTTGTGAAGAAAAAGCACACAGAAAGTCTACAACGTATTTTAAAAAGTTTAACAATACTGATTTATGCACATTACTTTTCTGTCAGATATAGGCAAAATAAAAAAAAATCAAGCGAAGTCATCGCCAAGGATTCTAGTCATTTACATACCCGTTTTTCGAATAATATGCCTCTTCGATCAATTTACCTATGACATATGTTTTCAATTTTATAAATAGTAGTCCAATAATATTTTGCGGAATTTTAATAAAAATCTGATTCCATTTATTACAAATGAATTAAGATTTTTGTCAGTTGAAAGTTTGGTATTGCCAGTTTTTACGGTGCATTGTAAATACACCACAGGCGTCCCATTTTAATGATGTGATAAAAAACCTCTTTCTATATACTAAGTTTACGATTACTAAAACTATCATGAAGGGTTCCCACAGTCGCGCGGCGATTTAGTGATTAGCCGTGGCGAAGTTTGTCAACCCTTACCCTGTCGCACTTTAGACGTTACTCGAAGTACGTCATTTGTAAACAAGACGATTATACTTTCTTCGCTTGAAGTGTCGTCTTGTCGGTATGGACACGTGGACTAGTAGTAGTGAAATAACAAGTAGTTCTACTGTAGTTCAATCATTGTCGATATAATTTTAACACGTTCACTGCGGGCCCAATTTTGAAGAACTTTCAGCTGGTGCGGCTGAGGTCGAATCAGCCTCAAGCTGAACTTCCTAGTAGTGCGGTTGAGGCCTTTTCTGCCTCATGTTTCAATCATTTTTTTTACAATATTGAGTCAATGCTTCGCAGACATAAAGAAAGCTATATTTGTCTTTGTCATACCTCATACGGTTGAGTGTAAACAGCAACTAGAGAGAAAACACGAGTTTTACGCGCCGCACCAGTGCAAAGTCTACCATGAGGCTGAATCGACCTCAAGCCGCAGTGAACGTGTTAACTGACATTATCAGATTTGGCGCAGTCTTTCGATACCGACATTACTTGTAGTTACGGCTATAAGCTCGCTTAA
The DNA here is from genome assembly GCF_028537555.1 of Battus philenor. NCBI lineage: Eukaryota > Metazoa > Arthropoda > Insecta > Lepidoptera > Papilionidae > Battus > Battus philenor. Next base: position 13,001,741 of record NW_027181673.1, on the reverse strand, counting down.
GCTAACTAATTCAACTTTAACTTGATGATGCGTTAACTATTGACGAATCTAATCATAAGTTATTTACTTATACGATTTGTATATATGAAGCACTTGAATACTCTGTTTCAGATAAAAAATCCCGAATTTTTATCTCCTTATAGATATTAATTGATAACCAAAATACTTACAAGCCCATTTTAGTAGTGGTATAGTAGCTAATAACCCAAGAAAAATGGTTGTCACCACTACCAAAGCCAATGCCAACGCCAAAAGAAACAGACCGGCTATGAAATAATACTTCATGTATTTAATTTTGTTCTGCGAATAAAAGAAAAAGTTGCATTTTAATTTTTTCCATATTTATAGACAACTGGTAATATTTGTAATAGACGTATTTATTTATTTATTTATTTAGGTATAACAGCAGTACACGTAAATTAAAAGTGCAATAAAAGTTGTCATATAAATAATGGTTCTGTTGTGTGTATAGGTGAACAACATTAAAAATTTATTATATAGAACATTGTAGAAAAAAAATCAGAACACATGAAATAAAAAAATGGAGAGAAAAGTGACTGGATTAAAGAGGGGACATTTGGTTTAGGATTTTCGACTTTTAGACACTTAGAATTTTAGATACTGTCTTAATTTGAAAATGTTTTTTCCGGCGCACAATCGTCTTCAAGGCAAAGCACATAGCTTAAAAAAACTCAATAAAAAATTAATATCAATATAAAACAAATTAAAAATTAGATGTTTCTTTACTTCATTAATATTTTATGAAATTAATTTCGTTGAATTAATGATAATGCTGATGAAATTTCAATCGATTAGAATCGATATAGTTTATACAATATAGTTTTATAATTTTCAGTTACGATTTTACCGTATGCTTTGTATAATGGTAGCTATAAATAATCTGTGGTTGCTGTTACCAACTTACCAAATGCACTCCTATGACCAGTAAAAGACTTATCACGAAATAGTACAAAAGCACAAGCATGAGGTAAGCGTGAGACGTGTATACACCCAGTGCAAGCTGGGCTGTAGCATCTGCATTGTGATCTAGATCCGGGTTCATCTTTCTCGTATTTACAAAGACGACAACCTTATAAAGTGACCAGGATGTTGCCCCCATGAATAAAGTTGAAAATACCTGAAATTAACGGTATTTTATAAATTGAAAAAAAAAATATTCCTTATGACAAATTTTTTTAATCAAAATTATTTGAATAAAAGTTTCGGATCTTTATTTAACTCATTTACATGGTTGATATTGTAATGTATACATCAAAATTTATTAAACTTAATTTAAAAGGAGTAACTATTAAGTGTCTGGCCGGACCTTCTCAGCAGAACAGCATTTCCAACTGAGATCTACTTATAATGATAATATAATTAACGATTTAATAGTTCCCGTAAATACCTACTTCAAATAAAATTGCATATTTGTAAATTTTCAACTTATTTTCTTAATGTGTAATATTAAATTTTTATTCAGGATATAATCAAGTATCAAGCTATTACAAACCATAGAAATCTTTGCAAGAGATCTATCTGGACCACTTTATTTAAGTAAAAAGGCAAAAAGTTTGAGGTTTCATTACTCAGTTAACAATATTTTAAAATTTTTAAACCTTGACCGAGACATCATTATTATGGGCAAAACGTAATTTGTCTAATGGTAGCCCCATAGGGTCAACACCCTTGTTGACTCAACATCTTGTTGATGTCGTTAAGTGTATAAAAGTAAATATTAAAATTTATTTTTACTCTATTTTCAAAACTCAAATATTTTAATAAAACTGTTGTATTGTTTTACATAAAATTAATGTCTTTACTGAATAAAATGTGTGACGGTTACTAGATAGAAATGTATACTTAAATTTACATCGATTTTTTGAAAAAAGAATACTCACAATGGATACATATCCGATTATAAGCGAACCGGTTCTCAAACTCAAACAACAGCAACATTTTGCCAGCCTTGGCAATTCGTAAACCATTTTCTCTAACAACATTTATAATTAAAAAAAAAAATCGAAAATGTATAATAAAAACACACTACACCTTACTTTATTAAAAACTACATAATCTGTATTTAAAAAAAAAAACAGTACTTTTAGTTTATACAATTAAATATTTCGAGGCGTGTGACGCGGTTTTGACAACAGACTAGTTAGTTATATGGTCGCAGTGCACGGTCTTATCATCCGGCCGGAATTATCTACTTATCTGATACAAAAAAGGGCTTTTACATGATAGCTAACATTCGTTGATGTTAAAAATATAACTTTCTTTTTAGTATTTTTTTATAATTCTATAACTATTTAAAATGACAATATATATATATTTACCATAGTATAGTTTGTGTAATTAATAAAAAACAAAATATCGTCAAAAGTCAACTGAAAATGTGTTACTCTTAAAAAGGACTTTAAATTATATTTAATGTTTAATATTTTATTAGAATCTGAAAATTTGTAAGAACTTTTAGATATGAGATAGATAATTATTAATATATTTTATTAATTATGTTTACAATATAATTAGACTATTGGTAATTGGTTAGAAATATTATCTTGACGTTTCGTTTCCCGCCATTTCTTTGAAACTCATTTAGTTGTTATTTGTCAAAATGCTAACAACTTATCGCGAGTCAACAAAAGATTAAATAATTAGCCTATTGTAGTTCAGATGGGTTGCTTCCAAAGTAGAGATATTTTATAAATATACATAACTTAAAGTTAATGAGTAACTGAAGAGACATTTTGTTTTTTTTTATTATTCATGTACTTCAATAAGTAATTATCAATATAATTAACAGACTTTTAATGGACCTCCGGTCATATTTATTCAAGGAAGAAGAACCCTAGTATAGCGTTACATGGTGCGTAATACCGTCAATTAAAATGTGCCTAAGTTTTTCTACGACCTTGCAGTGTAAATATGTGATATTCTGCTGCATTAGAGTTTAAAGCTTGCTATATGATGTAAAAAGGATTTATACCTTTTTTGATTTTTTGTAAATAAAAAATTTTCGGTTTTAACTATCTGTGCTAAGAGGATGCTGGTTCTCCGTTCATAATCATATAGAAATGAATCCCGCTATTTTGCTAGATCACTCCACTTGAGAATGACTACCGATTTAATTCATCCTTTTTTAAGTTTTCTTATGTTTTGCAGTAATTTTATACGGAAAAAGGTTAGAGGATTGAACATAAACTTGATAATTTATAAAAAATATAATGATAGTTCGTATTTTTAGAATTCAACAGTTCGATTTATACTTAGCGCTTTGACAGCTTACGAGCTACAAATTTAAATAGCTATTTAAGAGTCAGTATGTATCGATCATAACTTTTTTATTATTTTCATATTTAGTCCATAAATAAATTGATCACTCTGTAATTTGTTATATTAATTTATTTTTTATATTTCATATTATAACGCAACGGACCAATGACTATTGACTGTGCAAAATTTGACGGAACTGGGATAAAATCACTTTCAATTACATGCTATTTTCTCAATTTCTTCTTTTTCTTTTATTTCTTCAATTTTATGCTATTTTTCGTGTTATCTACGGAAGGTTCTAGGCGTTTTTAATAAATAACGAAATTTATTTCAACGATAAAAGGATTGACATTTTAATGGCTATCGCTGAAAAATGGCTAAAGCAAACTTTTTTTTAAAAATACTTTTATTCTGCCTATATTTTGTCAATATTGATTGACGTTTCTGTAGCAAAAACGTATTATAGCACCTTGCACTAGATTATTTTATTTATTTATGGCTAAATACGTTTGTCTATTCATTATTATTGATTTATTTTCAAGTTTAGCTGTTTTTAGATGCTCTTTTAGAGCCATCATGACTACTGTTTTCCTATGGTGTACGCACAACGTGTTTGAATATATTATATATTAACATGCACCTGTAAATGGGTAAAATTCAGGGGAGATACGAATACCCGTCATCCACTTGAGTTGTAGTTTGCCGTAGTTTCTCAATGCTCTTCCTGAAGCAAAAAATATCAAGTAAGAAAAAGACCAATATTTAGCCACTTCCGCAGATGCAGTGGTAGTCGTGCAACAAAGTGTACCGCCCGCCAGCCCACTGATAAACGCTAGGTAAAACCTTCACCTACTATTTTTTTTCGGGAAAATTGAGTAATTAGGAGAAGGAATAGAGGAATGGGGAATGAAAGGAAAAGGAATGGAAAATATAATAAAAAATACTAACGGGCTTGTGCAGAAATTGTACAGATGTTGTACTTTCTCCGTGTAATGCCGAGGATCTCTTTGTTCGTATATAATGTTTACGTAGTAACTATACACCGTTATCAAGGAATAGAATTCCAGAACTGTAGATTAAAAAAAAAAGAAAAGTTAAGACAAAAAAATATAAATAAAAACTCGACACAAAAGCTTTAAGGTGGTGATTGTTTGTTCTGAATTAAACTAAATTGAATTTATTGAAGCTTTTGTACGTTGTAATTTAACTACTTACCGTATCTGTTTTAAGGGACCACTATAGTTTCAAAGAAATAAACAAATATTATAAGAATTAAGAAATTGTTTGGACCGGAAAGTAATGTCGCTTTTGTAAGTTAAATTCACACGACTACATTTTTAACAAGTTTTTTATTTCTTATCAACAATATATTTAACTTCGTTATCAATAACCTCTGGCAACAAATTTTCAATGCCGGAGCGGTAAAAATCAATCGGTTTTTCTTTAAAATTTGTCGATAGAAACGACATTACTTTCCGATCCCCCTAATATATTATTCTATCCAATAATACTATACTGATGTTAATGCGTGGATTTAAATGTTGTTGATGCTAAAATTAAAAATTTTAATACTTCGTTATACTCTTAATTTAATTAAATTTTATTTAGTAATATTTTGACCGACATGAGCGGACGACTTAGTGAAGGTCGCGGGAAGTTGCTGAAGGTGATGAATGCGTTAGCAAAATTGATGATAAAATATATATATTTTAATTTAACTTTAAAAATAATTTATAAACTCACTGACGAACAGAAGAAGTACCAAATACCACCCGATCAGCTGCTTGTGGTTCAGGCAGAGGGAAAGGAGCAGAACACCTTCTACTATCCACGTGAATGTACGGCATATGAGGTACTGCTTCAATATCCTCGATCGTTTCTGTTGAAAAAACTTCTTTCAACCCGGATATAGACGTAAGGAGTTTATGGTTTGATAGTACCACATGATTTTCAAAAATAGTAAACATTGTCGCATACGTAAGGCATTCGAAATTTCACAAAGTAAGCTAATCCTTCGAATGACACAAGCAAAAAACACTACCATTGTGCCGAAATCTACGGCTTGATCCTCGAACGTAGAAGTATGGTTTTTTGTACTTCAAGTTTTAATAGAAACTTCTAGATAGTTCCAGACTAAAAAGGACGAAACGAGACAGAAGATTTAAGATGAGTATAAAGGAATGAAATTCCAAGGAATATTTTCGAATAGCTCCCGTGACTGTCAGAGGCTAGGTTCAGAGACCTCGGCTTGGTCTGTCACTTGAGCCGCCCTTCGTCACGGCTTAGTCGGGTGACATTAGATTACACGGAAAGACATTATTTATTGCAAGATATCCACATAAATTGTAATAGTTGTGGTTCAATAGTTTTAGTATTGACGTATTGACCACATAATTGATTTCCAAGATCTTTACAGATTCCATCTAATATGAAGCTGTTGTTATACTTCCGCAATATCTCTCCAGTAAATAGTTCCAGACGTTATCTAGGTTTTTACTTCCTAGAGAGTTTTCAATATCATGTAATAAGAGAGAACCTATTTATTTATTTATATTATCAACGGAAAGTAGTAATGGTGTATCTCTATGAAACATAATTTGACACTGGAGTCATAGAGACTTGAAAATACTAAAATTGCCATCGTGATGAAATTTGGGGAAAGTAATTTTTACTTGTCATATGTTTTACCGTCACTGCAAGAGAGCCGCCGGAAAGAGGAAACCTAAGACGGAAACTTAAATACCGAGAGCTATAGAAGCAGCCAATATGGCGACAGCTGCAGAACAAGGACTGCTTTCACTAAAAGCACCCAGATTGACGATGGAACAGCGTACCTGAGTAGCACAGACGCGCCACATAACATACAAGTGGCGTACGAGAACGGATAGAACTAGTAGTGTGTGTGTAGTGAAATAGAGGAGGAGAGAGAGGAAGAAGGGGAAGGGGATGGAGTGAGAGAGGGGGAGAAGAAGAGGGAGAGGGGGACGGAGAGAGAGGGGAGAAGAAGAGGGGGAGGGGGATGGAGAGAGTTTAACTTTTATTGTCTTTTGTTTTATTTTTACCACAAACCACATGTCGCGAGTCGGCCGTAAGATAAATCTTTATAAATGATCCCGAAAAATGTCACATATTTCTGAATGTAATAACATTATTTCCAAGATTTTATTAGAAAATTGTACTTTAAGTAAGGAATATTCATAAAGTGACCAAGAAATATAAAAAAAATTAAACAATATTTCATTTTTACAACTAACCTATCCTTACTAAAATTGCAACACATCAACAATGTGATAGTGATAACAAAAGACAGATATTTTGACAAACTTAATTGAAGCACTTGGCTTTGAATGAGTCACCCATTTCATTATGTATTTATTTTATTTATTTACTTATATATTTAAATACTTCTTATACAATTTAAGTATAATGGCGAACTTAATGACGAAGGCATTTTCTACCAGTTACCGTTTGGGAGATGCAAAGATTAATTATGTGATTATCTTAAAATATGGAAAAGAAAAAAATCGAAATGAGAAAGAAAATAACAAAAACGATAACAAAAACAACCCTTATAGTAATATAATAATAGCTACTAACGTAATGATGTATATAATATTTATATAAATAAAATAAACTTATGTGTGCGACGTTTTAATTACCCTAAAAGAAGTAGGTTGTTGTTTTATCACTGCGCCTGTTTAGGCTTCTTTTATCTAGTTTGTCTACTTAACACTAGTAACTACTTAAAGTAAATATAAAAATATCAACTTCTCCTCGTATCTCCTCGTAAAGTAACCTAAAAACTTAATACGACAAATATATTAATTTAACTCGCCAGTGCTTTTATTAGAATCAAACCTTACAAACCTCTGCGGGACGGACAGAGACCCTTTTTATTGTTTTTAAAGTCATTTATGTGTTACATCTTGGTGCCGCTTTTTCCAACTTAATACGTACATTTATTATGTACTTATGTGCTATGAACTCATTTACACAAATTAAATTAGGTTTCAAAAAATTAAGTCTCTAAAAAAAACAAAAGAAAATCTGATGTTAAAAAAACACTATCTTATCCCGTACCGTAACTATAGACGTAACAATAAAAAAAAACTTAGGTCTTGGTCATTTTATTATGTTATAAGCTTACCTTATACAGTCCCCAACCAAGATGAACCACGGTAAACAGTACCAGTATCGCTTCGACAATTATGAAGGCCACATATAAATAGTATATGACAAAGAAGTTCGACTCCACGTAGTACTTCTTATTAGGCGACACTATCCAGGAGCCGGGGGGAGAGCTGCGTCGCAGCAACACCTCCAGGATGGCCGACGTGCAGAACACGACGCCGAAGCATGTTCTTAACTGTATTTTAATGAAACTAATGTTAATTCTTTTGAATAGGCTTTGCTAAGCACCTTCGAAGAGTAAAGTCATTTATACAATTTATGTTTTAATACTAGCTGTGCCCGCAACTTTATCTGCGTAGAATTTAAAAAATAAATATATGGTTTATTCAGTTTTTTTCGTTTTTATATTAAATATAAGGATTTTCTATAAAAGTAACCTAAGTTGCACCCTATCAGCTACCTGCCAGTATAAGTTCTGTCGAAATCAATTCAGCCATTTCAGAAATTACCCGGAATGAACAGTAGAAATTAAAAAAAAAACGTAATTTCGATGTATGTAATATATATTCATATGTAGAAAAAAACTGTTATTTTAATATTAAAAACACACTCTTATTTTATTTATTTATAGATATAAACGTCCCGAAGGAAAAGTGTGGTACTTTGTTTGTTGACTTATTTATAAATAAACATCAAAAATTTATAAATTTTATTTAAAAAACAGCAAATTTTAAGTTTCTGGCCCGGATCTTCTCAGCAGAGCAACATTCCGAGGCGATGGTATTACACTAGTTATAAAGTTAATATAATTGACGATTTTACAGTGCCTATTGCCTATTCAAATAAAGATATTTTGAAATTTAATTGGCAAAGAGAAATAATATACAAAAATACGTATTTTGGACCCAGTTTTCTTCATACACTAAAGCCAGTTTCGAAATGTTATTCTATCGAGAAGAATCTGGCAAAAATCTTATATTTATCACGTGAAAATTAGCATAATATTAATCCAAGGCATGTTTCTCATGTAAATAATTTTTAATACAATAATATACTTTATTGAAAGGTCTCTCAATTAGGTTTGAATATCCTTTTCTTTTAAAAAAAATCAGAATATTTTTCGCGTAAAGTTGCTTCAAGGATTTTATTACAGAACCGTAGACTTTGTCTCAAAAGGTTGAGTTAACAAATCATTGAATTACATCACGTTGTTTGTACTATAATAAGTAATGTAATATGAAAAGAAAAAAGAGAGTGTTCGCTTGCTTGTAACTGCTGCAGTTCACCCATAGTACAAATTCTTATACATCTAGGATGATAATCCTGAGATAAAATGGAATGTATTTAAAAATCCCTTCGAACCTAGAAAAACCATAACCACTTGTAAAGTTAAACACTAATCTAGATCTATTTCTACGTATCTCAGTTCGCGGGTTCCGGATCCTCGTGTTTGACATAGCCGTAACAACACCAAATGACATCGAGCATGAATGAAAGCTTTCAAACTGGACAATAGTGTTCCAATTATAAAATTACCCACAGTGATAAACAGTATATCGTAACCGATAAATAGAGCGTTGATTAATGTTTTATAAACCAAAACATGTAATTTAAATCTTCTATTTATTTTTACAATTGACGAACCGCTACAGAAAATTACGACAAGATATAACAAGTACGGAATCTAATGAATTGTATATTTTTCATCCTACGAGTATATATGTCAAAATATGACGCTAAAAGGATAGAATTAAATAATAAAGAATTTGATGCATGAGGATGATAATGTTTTAATTCTAATTTAATACTAATCAGTATTAACTATATTTTTCTTTTTACCCTCTGAAAGTAGTGTTGCCTGCAGTATTTTCAATTATCTTTAGACACGTTTAGCTGAGTGGAAGTGGATTTTTTATACACGTTACTGCATTTATAATACAGTATATAGGAGGCATGTTATTGTTCAGACACATTTTACAGATGTTAAGTAACGGCTGTTAATATTTTTATTAGGAATGACAGCCTCAAAAATGGTCACCGGATTCACAGTTCGACTTGGCGTAGCTTACCGCGAATATAACTTATTGTATCTGTCATGCATTAGTCTGTTTTGTGTACATTATTAAAAATAGCGTCAAAATATCGTCGTATATCAACATTTGATGATCAACAGTTTATTTCTTTCAAGTCTAGAAAGATTCACCCAGCTAAAAACTAACGCGTGCGATTGTAGTTTATTGATAATGCAACAATTTTTTGAACTACATAACCAGAGAGAAACCTGGCATATGTTAAATCTTTACTGTATCGCATCGAGTACTTTACGCATTATTTATGGGAGTGCTTGTTCCCGGAACAAAGGTTTTAAATTTTTAAAAGAAAAAAAATAATAGTTATTTTAAATATATTATGTAATGAAAGAACATTGAACTAACCGTTGTCCAAATAAGAATAATAATACAACCCAGACGCAATGAAAACAGAAGCAGAAACGTTTGTATAGTTGGTAAAGTTACTTCCACGGAGACGCACATTTAGTTAATCAAAAAAGTGTGAATTACATATTTAATCCTATTTAAAAGTAAATTTTACTCAAACCTGAGTAGCTGTGGAAGCCCACACATTTTAAAATCATATTAAAATCATTACAATAACTGACTAAAAGTTAAATGTCACTTTGACAGTTACAGTTTGACAGTTAGATAATTTGACAGTTACATAATGTGTTAAGTACAACGTACATGTGATTAATTTGCACATGCGTCAAGCAGTAAACTATTATGTATGTACCAATGAAAAAAAATCGCAATAGATAAGATAAGTATAAAAGTTGATAACGTTTCCAGTGTTTTGCGACTTCGCTAGATATTTTAATTCCAATCAAATATTCCACGTTGCGATGAAATATGTTACACGGAACAGTGATGTGATTTGGTGATATTAAATAAATATGTTTTCTCGATGTATGGATAAATTCGTGATAAATTACGGTTATGGAGGTGCAAAAAAGTAATCTTTGTGAGGTGGTTAAGCGCTGTCGGAAGAATATTAAGACCAGGATGCATAAGTAATTTAATATTTATATTAATATTAATATAACGTAAATCTTTTTGCAAGAGAATACATACGACTACCATGGCGTTCTGTTCTGCAACGCTCTTTATAGAGAAATAACTAGGTTATTGTGACCTTTGTTATGTTATGTTTGTTATGTTATGTTCCGAAAATGGCAACTTTTCCTTTTGTTAGTACCTACTGTGTAAGATCTTGTATTTAAAATCTTTGCAAGTTTGTAGTCCTAAATTATGCATGATGCCGATCAATTTAGTAATTATTTGCAGTTATTGTTTGTTATACCGCATTACTATTTATTTTTTACTTGTTATAGTCCACAGTATATATAAATTTTAAATATAAAAAAACTGCCTAAAATTACGCATGATTGGTTTATCAATGGAGTAATCAAATTTAGGTGTATTCTTTTACAATGACTAGAATAGTAAGGATTCAGGAATTACGTTTCGCAGTATGGTACTAGATTTGACCGACTAGGTAACCTATGTTATTGTAACCATATTATATTTTTAATACAGATAATATTTATAATGTCCTGTACATATCCATTACGTATTTCTGCTCAACTAATCAGCGATAAAACTGTTTTGATTATAAACATTGTTTAAATGTCTATGTAGTTTAATGTGGGTTTTCCGATATAAAATGTATACAACGTGTGATTCTTTTATTAGTAGTGAACCGATTGTCGGGAAATTTATTATACAGACATGTTTTTCAAATACAAAATCTTAACAAGCACCAAGTTTACATTGGACTCTTTGAGACTTAGGACGTGTCAAATGTTTCATTGCCCCAATCATTTTATTAATTATTTGCTTTTTAATGGAATCAGGCGTTACCTCGCGGAAGTCCATCCTAAGTAAGATAGGGACCAATATTTAGCCACTTCCGCACATGCAGTGGTAGTCGTGCAATGAAATGCACCGCCCGCCAGCCCGCTGATAAATGCGTATGCGGCAAACAATGCGAATCACACAACCGCCAGTACCAAATTACTCAACACGTGTTTTACCCCACCACGGGGCATCTTCAGGAGTTATGTTACACCGATTAGCGCCAAACACAGTCTCTGGGCGGTGCATTTCAATGCACGACTACCACTGCATGTGCGGAAGTGGCTAAATATTGGTCCCTTTCTTACTTAACTATTTGCATTCCCACTATTAATCGAGTAAGTCTCCATCATCCGCTAAAGATTATTACGTATTGCTGTGACAATCAGAGAGTACAAAGCGGTTAAGTGTCTCTTTTATATGTGACTACCAGGTGTATGCATTTTTTTATAGTTTAACTAAGCGATAGCACCAATAGAAAGCATATAGCCTATTTATTTGACAAGTAAACAATTTTGTTGACCCCATATTAAATGATAATCACACACAAATCACGTTTTGCATACTCGTAAGCCACCCATTTCAACAAATTTGGAGTAGTTATAAAGAGGTTTGAAAGTTTTTCTGCAAAGATATTCATGAATTACATGAAAGATGGGCTGAACATTTAGAAGCCTGTGGCCAATATTTTAAAATTAAAAATGATTTCTATTCTAAATTTAAATGGGAAAAACCCCGTGCACACGCCTAGTAAATATAGAGCCAAGGAAATAGGTGCGATCCCGTATATTCGGATACACTTAAAGATGTTACCTCCGTAAATCTTCAGTAAAAAACCAAGGACACATTGCCGACTCCTATATCCTAAAGAGACATAACGTATTGATTATGACGTGATACGTTTCCTACGTATTTTTGGTCTTTATACTGCACCTTATGGAAGGAATGAAAGGATTGTTAGTTTTTTTTTGGATTCTTCCGTTTGGTGTGGGACAGGGACGTTAAAATTTCGGGTAATAAGTTTTTCAATTAACATTTGTCACCTTTCTTCCTTCACAGTATCTTTCATGCACTTTCTTTTTTTAATCCATCATAAAATCTTTCACTCCATAAGTATTATCGTTTTTCAAACATCACCTTTCATCTGCATTCCCAAAGTATCTCAAATTTTTTATCACATTATTGTTTCCTAGTTTTGTGTTTTGACTTTTGAATCTTAAATTTTATTATATTCTACAACTATTTTATTATTATTCACCTTCAGTACTTTTACATTTATTCTTAAATATTTTACATTTATAAAGGTTTGTTAGGTACGCCTTCATACATAGTTGTGGCCAAAACTTTAGTATTACAGACTAAGTTTATTGAAGTGTCTTCGTTCTTCCTGATCTGATAGGGTGTGTCTGAAATCCTCATAGTTTTGGGTTGAAAGATACATTCACATAGCAGCTCAATTTGATTCTAGCTACAATCAAATTGAGATTTTCTGCCTTCATACTCATGAATTATACTAGTGATCTCTATAAGGCATGAAGTATTGTTAGATAATATTACTAATAAATGATACTCTTAACCTAAAAAGGTTCTTAAATAGGAAGCGGTTGAAAGGAACATCGTTATCGTGATAAATACGAGTATGTATATAACTGCTCAATGTTATTGTATCAAGTGATTTATCTATAACCAGCCATGGTAGAGGTTGTAGAACAGTTGCTGCCTTAAGAATGTAGATGTTTGTCTTTGTTTGTTGTACTTAAGTGATTTCTGCAACTGATTTAGGTATAATAAGAAAGCAAGATGCAACTTGCCCGAAATTCATCTGTACTGCGGGATATGCGACTTGAAGACCGGACTCTATATAAGATCAGTAATCAGTGTGGTGAGTTTTTACTCTTATACCATAGGTTTAAAGAACCTTCGCCCTATTTTTTCTTGAAAGTAAATCTATTTAATGGTTCTTTGGAAGATATCGCCATTTTTGATAAAAGTTGAGATGAAGTTACATTCGCGAATGACGCTTTCTTTTACCGCTGAAATGTTTGCAGGGTTTATTTCATAGATCTTACTTTTATATACAAATATTTACTTAAATTGGTAAACGCATCGTCGTTTAACCTTTTTAATAAGGTTTTATCAGTTGTTGTGGTTATTGACGAGCGTCAGTTCAAGTCTGCAACGAGTTTTCAGAGGAGCTTCATAACAATTATGATCAGAGGATGTTATCTGCTGGACATAGACCTCCCTCATATATTTCTGAAAGAGCTGGTAAGAGGCGACAAGGGTTCAATGTTGGACGACCTTAACATGATATCTGTTCTTTTGGCCACCTTGGCTGGACGTCCTATACTGCGTTTGCTTTCGTTTTCTCTACTCCAGACCATTATGGTCCAAGAAACCGTCTGTTTTGTGTGATGGGCCTAAAGACTGCTGTTTCAAATTGCTGCCTATCTGCTGGCAAATTACCTTATGCCTTATTAGAGTTAGTTACTAAAAGTTTATGGTAAATAATTATGTTTATCTTTCAGTTTATTTACCTCGCAGTTTTGGGAATGAACATAGTTATGCTGTACTTTATAACGAACACGGGTAGGGTTTTAAGCACAATGAAGATGTCAGATCTGGAGAGCTACATCGGAGTGAAGTTCACGGATATCAATCTGAGCATGGAGCGGTTGCACAAGCTCTACATCCTTGTCGTGATTTACCTTATACTTTGGATTATATTTAAAGTTATATATATAATTTGTTTATTCCTCACCATTTTTGCTATTTATATGGTATGAATGCATTATTTTTACATTTTGGTAAGTTAAAATGACTCGTTTTATTTCTGGACTCGTCTCGGTTCAGCTGTCATCGCTTTTTAATCTGGATTACCGTAAATCTTTTAATATCTGCAGACAAGTGCATTATTTGCAGTGTATTATTGTAAAGTGCATTGTATTCATTTTTAAAGATAGTTACTTTTTGCGCAATGTCAATAATGACTATATTTAAAAAATCTTTAAATATCTGCAGACAAGTGCATTATTTGCAGTGTATTATTGTAAAGAGCGTTGTATTCATTTTTAAAGATAGTTACTTTTTGCGCAATGTCAATAATGACTATATTTAAAAATAGTTATTACGTGTAAAAGAGAAAAAAAAATAGATATGTTTTGTTTTCGTTAGATTCGACAGTCAAAATGGCTGCTAGTAGACATTTTGTATTTTTTTTCTGTTTTGGGCTTTAAAAATCCTCAGTTAGTGTTCCTTTTTTATATACAGTAAAAGCTATTTATTTGCGGGGAATAAATACCACAAATATGCAGCGAATACAGAAACCGTGAATACGAAATTGTAATTTTTATTGGAGTCCATTTGACGCCATTTACAAAGGATGTTGGGTTAGATAGCTATTGAAATCCTTTTATAATTATGTATGTACTTATTAGAATTAAATTTTTAGCCGTGAATATACGAATCAGGTCTCATTTTTTAAGTGAAAACGGAAATGAAAAATACGTGAATAAGAATCAACAAACTCACACAATTACTGTACAATAAGTTGGAAACTGAATTTAGTTTTTATTTAGTTTACTTATTCTACTTGTCCTTTTCTGTCGATAGACGCTTACTACGGTACAGGCCTTTCCTAAAAATCGCATTGATGACCGACCTTGCGTTACGAATATGAGACGTGGGGGGCATACGAAGGCTCACGGTCATCCAGAGAGAAATGTAGAGGATTATGCGCATATACTTCGCTACAAGAGCGAATCAGAAATGAGGAAATAATCACGAAATGTAGCTCGAAGAATTGCTCATCGGAAGTGGGAATGAGCGAGGTACATCGCTCGTGTAAACCGATGGCCGTTGAGGCTGAAGGTTTCTCGAGTGGCGACCACGAGTATAGGCAGCTCCACTAAGTGGGCCATCGACATAATGTGGGGTCGCGGGGAGGCCGGTCATTTATATATTATATTAAAAAAAAATAAAAAGTTAGCTATTAACTGTGCAATGATCCCCTACGATCTTCAAAAAGTTTTCTTTCTGAGCTGAAAATAATTGTTTTTAATTTTAATTACGTCACCTTAAAGATTTTTGTTAGATTATATATATATAATAGATTTAATTTATTACATTAATTTGTGACAAGTACATTTGTATGTTTCAGAAAAAATCGAAGATTTTGAAAATCGTAATGTTGTTTAATATTATCAACTGGATTATTGATATTTTGATCTCGTTGTTTGGGACCGTCGTCACGCAGGTTATGCCGAAGTTTCTTCTTCTTGTTGCTTTACGTAAGTTTGAGAGTCAAGACAATTTTTCCTTTTTTTTATTATATTTTTCCCATCTTACCGTTAACTAATAAATTATTTATACAATTTAAAGCAAAGGTAGCCGATTAGTTTAAAACATTGTAATCGGAGCCGGAGGGTTCGATCTCCCATAGACAGGTAAACTTTGATTGAATAGCATGAAAACAAAGCTAGTGAACAGGCATAATCTAGAATAAAAATTCAAATTATGTTTAAAAATTATCATGTCATAATAGAGTATATACCATACAAGGGCAATAAATATTATAAAAAGATTTTGAAATCCTTAATCTTTAAGATGATTCGCAATTAAAAATTTACCAACACAGTGAAATTTTACAAGTAAAGTATATAGATAAAAATTAATCTAAATATGGTATTGGCAAGGTATGTAAAAAAGTATTCATTAAAGGAAAATCGACCACTACATGTTAAATATAGTTAATGTAGTCATTTACTTATTCATTTATTTATGGTAGTTAATCCACTTTGTAGTTCAATTATTAAAGAGTTATAAAAAGTATAGAGCGAGGCGTTCATAGCTGTCCGATACACACAGACACCTTCAGGCTGTATAACATGGTTGTACAGACTTATTAAGACTAGGGGCCACTCGGGCAAATCATGAACTGATGGCGGGCCGGTCGCCAGAAGTATAGGTAATTAAATTTTTTTGGTTTTATTCTGGAATACAATTCAATATTTTTCGAATGTACGAGAGTATTATTTTTGCTGTCGGCGGGCCACTAGTATTCGACCGGCGGGCTGCGGTCTGTGCATCCATGCTGTATAATAATGTCCATCACGCAGTGGTAGCAATATCACGTCACACGAACTCGTGCGTGTATTACACGGACGAGACTCGAGATGCGATCGCAAGATCCATCGATGTGACGAATGTGCAATCGCCGCATAAATACTGGCGTACAACCTGAGGATGGCAATATGGAATAGAGTTAAAGTAGAGATTTTGAGTAGGAGATAATTAAAGTGAATGTAAAACAAAAGCACCGACGCCAATGCCTGTGGAACATCGATGCTAAAAATTAAAAAAGTAGTGAGTTATATATAGGGTGGGCCAAAAATTTTTGCAAATAGCAACACTTGATTTCTCCAAAACCGTGAGAGTAACCGTGGGAGTGCCAACGGCAAGACGGAGCACATCTCGACGATGTAATTTTTAAAAAATAAATTTTAATAAAATGATAATTACGGTAAATAAATCATAATCAAAATAACATTTGTACTTTTATTTCTACACATGTTTCAAAAGTGCAAAAATTTATGGCCCACCCTATACATGCGAGAAATGCCAGAAGAATCCAATAAAAAAAAACTAGAATCAATTTGAACTCCTCTATATCAGTATATTTTAACTAAATAAACATGGCTTCGTGAGAACCGAAAGCGCGTAATCTAAGAAGAACCCATAGTAAACTTTGAAGGGATTTTGCTAGGGATCACATTTACAAATGTCCTTTCTTATTTCTTATCTAATTTTTATTACAACTTAAAAAATCTCTACGTCATGCATGAATTGATTAAAATCTATAAAAGCAAGGTTTTTAGTTCTGCAAGTAGATAAATTATATTCCTCAACGAATTTAATATTTTTTAGTGTTCGAAGGCTACAATATATTGGCTATAAGAAGTGAATACAAACAGATGAGAGGGAAATCGAAACTACTGATAAACCAAATCAATCAGGAAACTGATCCAGTTAACATGTATCCACCATCCCCGGTCACTTTTGAACCTGATCGAAGTATCCAGCGAGATCCAACGAATCTGAAGCATTGTTCAACTTGTTCTTGTTACATTGAGACCATTATACCAGGAACCTTGGAAACGAGAGAAACTCTTGCGCCAGAGTCCGGTTCATCTACTAATGAACCGCTACCGGTGATTGAAGAAAAACCGGTAAATATTAAAGATATCGAAATAATCTTTAATCAGGATTTATTAATGCCACAGCACAGTTCTGTGTTGGAAACTGCGCATTGTTTAAATGAGACATCGGTTACTACAGATCATGTTCAAACGCAAACCATGCCAAAGACTATAGATTTGCCTTCAAATTCAGAGAAAAATTTTGATGATATACCCATTATTTATGATGAAAATCAATTAAATGTTGATGGAAGTCCAGTAGTAGAGTCTAGAATATCTATACGCTGACTTGTAAGTGTCAATTAATTTTATAAGTGCATTTGAAAATATGAAGGAAGTAAATTGAAAAGATTTTAATCGTGTAACTTTGGAATGAAGTTCCGTTTAGTAAATCAAAATAGAAACCAACGTCAACTTCATAAATTGAATACACTATTAACAATTTATGATTGTTTCCTAATGACTCAGTTCAGTCAATAAAACTGATTATTAAGAAACTTCTAACAATAGAAGACGTTAACGTATTATATATTGACACTAATAATTACAGAAATTATCATAAAGGGACCATTATATGACAAGAGAAAAAACATAAAAGATATTTATCATTTACATATCCTGTTAGAATTTAGGACTCAAGCAATGTAACCACTCTGAATTAAGGAATGAAACAGAAAACATTAGGAAATGAGCATCAAAACACGATATTAAAATACAAAAGATGTTTAGCCTATTCTGATTGGACTTAGGTGCGAAGTCTAAAACAACCATTCAGAAACCACGTCTATGAGACATTAAAATTCAAAATACAAAAATATACCTCAACAGATATTAGATAAACAAAAACTTTATAAAGGAACCAGCACAATAGTGATAATATAAAAGATATTTACCATTTATCAACAAATAGACTTCGACTGACCGTCTCTAATCTCTTCCAGAGAGAGAGAGAGAGCTAATATCTCAACAGTGAAAACGTTGTAGTTATAAATATAGATAAACACAGCAGATATTATACATAAATGAATTTGTAAAATCTACAATGAGTCACGGGTATGGTTTGTTAGTACAAATCACTTGGAAGGCGCGATAAACAAAATGTGCTTTTCCAACGTTATCATTATGGATTGACCTTTGTAAATAGTTGGAATCAAAGCTTACACAATATGTAGTTGTTTTGGTAACAATAAAGATAAATTGTTAACAATTATTATTGACCTGTGTTTTTTGTTTTTTATATCCTATTGGGGTAAACCATGTCACGGTGAGGAGGCCACATTCGCTTCCATTATAATGGAAAAGGATGCAAATGAGTCCGTCCTCAAATTCTTTAGGAAAGTTGCACAATATGTAATTAATAGGAATAAAACATAGTTAAACATAAAATATTGTAAGTCTTATTATATATTTAATCTTATTAAGATAGATTTATTAAAATTAAAATAAAAAATGTAAAATTGATGTACATGAGATAAATAAATTAACTAAATAAAGCTGTGATACTGTAATAGAAAATACAACTGAAGTGTTTGAGGATGGTTGAAAGGAATGGAATGATTGAGAAAGGAAGATGGAATTATGGAATGATAGAAGGAAGAAAAAAGATATTGTGAACTATGGAAGACGAGGACGAAAATAAAAAATTCATGTGGAAAAAATTGTTAAGAAATAAAAAACCCTGTTACCAACAAAATAGGGGTGGAAGGAGAGGTCCCAATAGCGGAGGCCTCATAATAACAACAACAACAACAACAACAACAACTACTAATAATAAAACCATGTCACGGGTCTAACGTCACTAAAGAATTTTTGTATAACATTTGTTGCTACAAGGTGTCGAGGCCTTTGCAGTTTCAATTGTAAAAGCGATAGAACGTCAGTTATAATTACACTTTGAGATATATTTTGTTAGTTATGTATACTTGAAATATTTAAATGTACATTTTTTAAACGCCTTAAAAATTACTCCGAGCAATGGAGAAGGTTATGCTCGGAGTTTCCATGCAAGATCGAATCAGATTAGGGGATCCGCGGAAGAACCAGGGTCACCGACGTGGCACGAAGAATTGCTCGTCTGAAATGGCAGAGGTCGGTGTTCATCGCTCATGCAACCGTTGAGCCAAAAGGTGTTCGACTTGCGACCACGAGTTGGAGGATGCGGTCCTCGTGGGGGAAATACCCCCACTAGGGGGACTGACGATCTCAATAAAGTCTCAGGAAGTCACTTGATGCAAGTGCAGGACTGGTCTTCGTGTCTATTTTTGGGACAGGCCTATACCTTGCAGTAGGCGTTTATCAGATGAATTTTAAATATGTTCAGGTGATGCTGCTTTTTATTGTCCGTGAATATTTCCTAACAGCGACCACAAGAAGAGATAGCGGGCACTACTTCATACACCATTTCGACGACGGAAAAATTACATTTTAAACTAATTGAAAATATGTATTGGACCATTCCATAGAGTATATGAAACAATTGATTTATTAAATGATTATTACAACGTAGATTATTAATTTTTACAAGCGGTGACTTCAATGTGAATACACAAGACAATGGCATCATCAGTATCATATAACACATCATCTGTAGTTGACTACGCATGTAGTTTTAATTAAAAAATATGGTCAAAGTAACAATGTAAGGAAATATATATATATATTAAGAATATATTTATGTATTATCTTAATTTCAAGTGTTAGTATAAATATATTTTAATATATTAAGTCGTAAGTAATTATTTAGAACTTTCAGGTATTTTTTTGTTTTATATATTTAAAAAAAATTTAATGACTATACATTGCAAATTAAAGTTTATCAAACATATTTCCAGAAAAAGTGTTTTTTTTTTTTTAATAAATATAAGTAAAATTGAATTGGTACGAGTAAAATAGAAAAATCGAAACCGGATTGACCGATTCGGCATTTTTTTTTAAATTCGCTGAGGTACATGAAAGGTTCTCACAGAGGGAAGAAATGAAAAAAGACGAGTTATTAGTGAAAACAATACTTTTCTTTTCATATGCGTCCGTTTAGACACAAAGCCATTTGACATTAATTAAAACCGAAAAAAGGCGTAGGTTGACATTATATTGTTTATTATAGGGCATTATAATGAAAACATTATTAAATTTTAACGTCTTGCAGTGTACAAAATAGAAATTTATTACTATAAGTATTTGTTGATTATTAAAACAAAGAGGAAAAGAAAGTTTTTTTGGAATAAATATAACGGTAAAGTGATTTTGTACAAAATATTAACAATATGGGCCCTTACTCACATCTGTACCGTATTACAAGTTTACCCAGTGTTTCCCAACGTGGGACCTGAGCTCGGTGGGAAGTGAAACAAAAATGGACTCGACATTTCGCGTTCATATCAAAAACAAATATGTTACATAGGGGAGCGTAGTTACTAGTAGTATAGAATATATACAGTATCGTATAGTCGGTGGTTTAGAGAAATGTACGGATCCTGTTCAGTTGACTCATTTGAAGGGTTAATATTATAATGTTCATCAATAATAATAATAAAGCCTTTTATTTCCACATCTTTTCATACCTTTATTTTGCATTGGAAATGTTATTAATAAATTAATACCTTTATTTATGACTGACAGTTAATAAGCAGATGTTTGTTATTGTGGGATGTGGCCCCTATTTGGATGAAGTGCTTCTTCAACTTCTTCCATGCGTCTCTTTCTCTGTCTTTGGTCAACTAGTATTTCCATGCTATTTCGATTATGTTATCAGCTCACCATCTATGTGATCTTCTCTAACTTGTCTTTCCTGCTACTCTTATCCAATTTTTTGACTCTATGGTCCAACGGTTGTCGTTCAACGTTTCGATATATGTATCCGGTCAATTGCCGCTATGATTTCAGGGTACGTATAAACGCAACATTTATTTTAGTTTCTTGACGTATTACATCACGTTTTCATTTATTGTATATTTATTATTTTTAATGCGCTTCTCTCCATAATTCTTTGCATTGTCTGGATGTTTAGTTTTAGATTTAATTTAGTTATAGAATTTAATACCTGTCTTTTACCTTGTTGGTCATGCATGGCTACAAAGACTTTTACACTCGTATACATTTAACACTGTTAAATTTAATTTCAAAAGAGCAACTGTTGAAAACCTTGCGGGCTGTTTTAACGGATCAGCATTCCAAGGCTGTAGTTTACTCAAGGATCGACAATACTGGCCTTTGAAAAATAATTGACGATTTAAAAGTGTAAAAAAATAAAAAAAGGAACCTGACATACGTTTTATTTATTTCGAATTCCGTAGGGAATATTAGTAAATAGAAAAAAAAACGTCTCCAACCGTCATGCAATGGTTGGAAATCTTATCACAAAAGCATATAAACGTTTAGCTTACGTCTATAAATATCCCGGGAAACATGACGAATGTTGGTCGCCCCATAAATACATCAGCGCACCGCTCTATTGGTCAGTACGTTGGAGATCGTGGTCACGGTCGCAAGGATTTGTTGTCTGTGTTGTGTTTGTTTCGGAAATGTATTGCGAGATACCCAAACTACTAAGATGTTGCTTCTGTCTGCCGCTAAGAAAAGGTGTTTTAATCTTCGGATATATAAATATAGTAAGTATACTGTTTGGTGCCATAAAATACCGCTATTAATCTGGTGCAATTTGATATAATATACACTTGTAAGGCAGTGTGCACATTGAGTTGTAAAATTTAATACAAAACTTTGTTACATACTATTGTTTGAATTAAAACAGGATATAAACAGTTATGTGAGTTTTGAAATTTCGCGTTCTTTAAATTTCCGAATAATGTTATTGTAGGCAACATTTTTACGTGTGGAAAAGGATATAGTGAAATTAATATATATTTAATATTATTGCGTAGTGGAAGAAACGCTATATATATTTCTCTAATTTTAATGATTAATGTTAATAATAATAAATAAATTTAATTTTCGACTAATTCTTAAATACTTTTTAAATTTGGAATTGATATTTAAATATGACAACATTAACACGTTTAAATAAAATTACTTTTAAAAATAAAAGCTTGATCGGTAACAGATTATAAAAATTAAAAATAAATACGGAATATATAAATTAGTAGGTGTTATAAGATGACAGTTTTCTAGCATTATATAGAATACATTTAACTACAAGGATATGTCCGTTATCAAATTTTAGCTCGAGTAGCTGCATGAAGCGTTGTATCGCTTAAGTAATTTGCATCTTCATTAGCTTTGTTCTCTCTATTGCTTATTTAATAAGATAAACTTAATAAATTTAATATAAAATTAGTAATACCTCGATTTTATTGTTAGAATGAATAAGGGTTTAACCTTGGGTAAGATCATACGTTACAAAACCGAACTGAGTTTCATGAGGAAGCTCTGAAGTTTAGTTGCTGTAATTTCTCTACGGGATCTTATCAGAAATGAGATGATTCGAAGACGAAAGTAACCAACATACCGCAGCGTTGTGGCAGTGGCAGTGGCAGGTTCTGAAGAGCAGATTATGAACCGGCACAGCGTAAGATGACCACCATCAAAAGTAGACGGACGACCTTGTTAAGGTCAATGGAAGACGTTGAATGCCGACCTCCTTTGGAATCTCAGGGGCAGACATACGTCTAGCAGTTGATGTCTTACAATAGAAATGATGATGATGATGGAAGAGGACTAGACTAAGTGACTTTATCGCTCTGAAGCTACAAACCTGGCTAGGTTATAAACGTCCAAATAAAAAGAGTGTTAATATTAAAAAAATAAAAATATTTACGTTTACAAATTCTTAACCTTTGTCTTTATGTCTTTAAACTGGTCTAAAATGGTAAAATTTGGTTACACACTGTTTTCTTTGTTGTTTCTTATTATTTATGTTATTAATTTATTATTATATCCGTTTTATTGATGCAATTGATGTAAAGACTATTCGGTTAACATGTTGAAGCTGAGGTTCCTAAGTGAATGCTCATTCCAGGTACAATCCAAGATTTTTTACATTATCGCTAAACGAGAAAATGGTATTTTACAAGTTTAATGTTCTAGAGCTGCTATTATAATTAAAAAATGAAAGATAGATTTTAAATATTTAATTACTAATAAATTTATTTAATAATTGACACCAACGAAATAACTAAAGATTTGTTTATAGATATCATGACTACATAAACAGAATAAAAAATAAAATGTAGTTTCATGTAATCGGGCTTAGGTATAGTTAAATTAATTTTTTGTAAGAATGCCACGTTTTTCATTTTGATTAAAAGTAAATTATATGTAGTTTCATATGTAAGAACCATTTATTTAGGTTATTAAAAAAGGTACCAAAGTTTTGTTACTTGAAAATATAAAAAGAGCAGAGTAACTTTTAGATATAAAGATTTATGTTAACTCAAGAGCGTGAATTACAAATACACATCAACATAACCTCAAAAATTTTAAATACTATAGTAATATGCTATTAGCAGAGAATAAAAATTTCAATCCATAAAATAAATAAATATTTACTCGATATGATGCGTGACATTCAGATAATAATAAATGAACAAAAAACCGTTTAATAATAAATAAATGATTAATATCTAGTAATTAAAGTATTATAACATACTAACTTTTTAAATTAGGTTAAAATATACAGGTAAATTCATTTATTGTTTATATGATTATTATTTTAAAAAAATCGTTTTTTGGTTAACCTTACCCGTATTTTTTTAATTAATTTGTGTATTTATGTAATACAGCTAATTTAGCAATCCTAAATAAACAAATTGAAATAAAATAACGGTGATACGATTTCGTAAAGATTTTGCTTATTTGTCAAAAGTGCATTGATCCCAAAAAAAAAACAAAAATGCGAAGAACATTTCGTCCATAAGTCCACGGCAAAGATTGTTTTATATATTCATTCAGGTCAGCGCCCCTTCACGTAAATGGCGCTATCGAAACCGGCTGACGGTTCTGTTAAATTATTATTAAGTATTATGTCCTTCCTGTGGTCAGTATTAGTATATTTTTGATGTAACTACGCGAAATTTGCTCTCACATTTTCTGCTATGTGTATGTATTATTCATTCTAGATAATTCCGACGCTATAAATATATTTAACACATTTTTTATATTCTTAACTTACTAAACCTTTCTTACCTATATAACATTATGAATTACTGATGTGTCCTTATCCATTTTACCCTGAACTGTGTTTAAATTATACTGAATCCAATAAAAAGTTTTATAGTAAATGTTATACATATTGAACTGCATAATAAATCTCAATATATTTAGTAAAATATCTTATAATTTGTTGATTATTATGGTCACTGATCGTAGACCTAGTACGTTTAGTAAGTACAAAAAGCAGTATAGCTATTTTTAAAGAGCAGTTAGCTCTTTTTCTGTTGACATTAATAGTTAAAGACTTTGAGTTCATCTTCTTATAGCAATTGAGCTCGTGGACCCTCTGCTTTCATTTTAAAATTTTACAATTTCGCTTACTTCCTTTCATCTACGTATCTCATTCTTGATTCGATCTCTAAGAGAAATTCCGAGCATGGCTGTCAACGTGATTTAATGAGCGACTCTGTGCTTACCAATGATGCTCAGAATAATATAAATAACTTATTTTAAGATTAATTTCTTCTTTGTTTTTAAAAAGAAATGTATAAAATTTCCAGAGCCAATTTTCATGCTTTTGTTTCGTGTATGTCGCCACCGGGACTTGTTGAGTAGCGATTCCTCATGAACATAGCTCGGAAATCGTCGAGTAAAAAATCTCCGCTTAGCTTGATGAGAGAATAGACTCCGCTAAACTTTCGACTACAGTCATCCTGGAAATTTGGAAGACTGGGTTCGGAGTCAGCAGCGAGGTACGCTACATAGCGTGGTGGCTGTGTCTCGTTCTGTTCAGCGATGAAATGTGCAAATATATTGCCAAATGTCTCAAAAAAAACAACACTTGGATAACACGCTTTCTTATAAAAGATTAGTCAAAATAATCAACAATGACCTATCATCTTGATACAAAACGTTCCTATGGTGCGATGACTCAGGAAACCACATGCCCGCTGCATGCAAATCCCAGACGACGGTTTTCAAATAAAGTTAGTGGAGCTTTGAAATAATTTTTTACGCACCAGACATTGGACAAAGGATTGAACAATCTTTATTGTGATTACTCTATTTAGAATTCTTAGTCAATACATATTAATTTCTAGCAGTAGTTCCATTTATCACCATAATATTATATGATGAGTCTTGCTTCCATCTTTTACGGCTGGCATACACCGCTTGAACTGGATATTTTTCATAAACGGACCAAGTCATTTAGAAAACTCTTGCCTATTATATAATTCCTATAGTTTATTTACTGCATTTTTTTCTTTTACATCGCCTTATTATCTTTTTATTTTATTTTTGTTACGTGTATAGTTTTAATTCGAATAATATTTTATTGAATCCAATAGTGAAGATGTAAATAAAAATAAATGAAAATACATAGGGTCAGTAATACCGTAAAATAAAATAAATTAAAGTAGATAAAGGTAAATAGTATTTTAAGGACGTTAAATTTAAGAAATGTAATAAAAATGTAAAAAATCAGCAAAAATACAAAATAAGAAGGAGGTAAATAAAAATAAAAATTGTAATAATTTTAAGAAGAACCTACTGTAAAATTTTGGGAGTGGAAGCGAAGGGAGGAAAGAGGCAAGTAAGTTAAGTAAGAAAAGGACCAATATTTAGCCACTTCCGCACATGCAGTGGTAGTCGTGCAACAAAGTGCACCGCCCACCAGCCCGCTGATAAAAGCGCATGCAGCAAACAATGCGAATTACACTCCACTACTTACTCCACGGGGCATCTTGACTCTGTGTTTGGCACTAATCGGTGTAACATAACTCCTGTAGGTGCCTCGAGGAGGGATGAAACACATGTTAAGTGATTTGACGGTGGTTGTTGGGTAAGTCGCAATCAGCGGGCTGGCGGGCGGTGCACTTTGTTGCACGACTACCAATGCATGTGCGGAAGTGGCTAAATATTGGTCCTTTTCTTACTTAGGATGGACTTCCCCAAAATATCGCCTGATTCCATTAAATATACAGGTAAGTTAGAAGAATGTTAGACATTGTGATGAAAGATTGAGAAAGAAAGAATGATATAATGATTAATGCAATGAGAGGAAAAAAATATAAAACATGAGAATGTGAAAAAATTATTTAAGATAAAAATAGACCCTGTCCCTCAATAAATAGAGGAGAACGAGAAAAAACAATCAAAATAAGTGAAGATGTTATATGCATCTGTCCATTGACGTCCACAGGCATTGGCCTCCCCTAAAACTAAACGTATCCATTGAATGATGTTCTACTGCGAGCTGTTATGATGATATTAGTTCCGCTTTTAAGAATCTATCTTATTCTATGCAATCACTGGATACTATTCTGAGTGACTGGCATTAAGTGTAAAAGCTGCAAAGCGGGAAATGTATATCATTTGTAAGCAAGAAGCATAAGTGGTATTTCAAACCATAAGTGGACTTTTTGAAATACGTTCCAAATTTTTTTTTTCTATTAGAATACGACTGATAACTTCAGGTAGTACAGTCTGCAAAAAAAAATTATTGTTTAAGCATATAGAATCCCACTGCAAGTCACAGGCTTCCCTCAAAGATATTTATCAGGGATATAGCATAGTCGCCACGCTCGGCAGGCGGGTTGGCGTTGTGGTCTTATAGTACGCAAAGCTGCTGCCAATTCTCTAGAAGCTTGTTCCTGGGCAGTGGCAATCCTATATAATCAATGCAAAAAATGTAAATTATATAAGATTATATCATCGAAGACGATCACGAGTCGCAGTCCCCTACCGCTAGGTTAATACTACTCACAGTTAAAAGTACAAAACTGTTATTTACGTATATACCAGCTTTAAGATTAGCTGTGATATTGTATGTTTTTAAACGGTTTTATTTAGTTCGACCCGTACGGAATTTATTTGGGTCAAAATTAGAAATTGAAACTTAAGCACCTTCCCGTTGTCAGATTGGTCTGAAATTTAGATGACAATACAATATAATAAAATCAATAACATTATAAATCTAAGATGGCCGCCGATACAAAATGGCGGATTACATATTTTTCCTTAACCCCCTCAATATGGGTATCAAATGAAAGGGCTACACTAGTAAAACACGATGATTATGTCAAAATTTAAAATTCAAGATGGACGCTGTTCCAATATGGCGGACTAGGTACATATTTCACCACAACCACCACAATATGGGTATCAAATAAAATCGTTTAAGGCCGTTTAACTTAAAAGTTTTTTTTACCGTTTTTTGTTTACGTTGTTGATGTTACTGAAACATAAAAAAATATGTATTCATATATTTTGTTCGCAGATTTTTTCAATATTAATGCTGTCACTGTACAGCTATTCGGTGCATCATGAGATGGGTTTCACCATGGTGTACCATGGTTCAACCGCCTCCCTTGAGGATGCGGTGTGCGTTGGTATCTACTGCATCGAGATCATTATGAACATCATCTTGGTTTATGGTGCTCACATGGTAAGAAATTATATAAATGTGATAAAAGTATGTGATTTATAATGGAAGCATCTGTTACGTAAAATGTTATGATTTATACAAATGTTTGTAACTAGTTTATGGTATCAGATTTTAGTTTAAAACTTATATTACTCAGGAACCGTATGTCTGTGTTTAATATTGTCTTATGCTGTAAATTTTAGATTGATATTTGGGGATAATGGAGTCAGGTTAAAAGCGACAAATGAGTGAATACATGTATAGCTCACTTGTCACCATATATGTTTTACAGCTTTTATACCTATTTCCAACCACCATGTATTTTCAAAATTAAACTCTATTGGAATACGACAGATCAATAGTTACTGGGAGTAAAAACTTTTAAGGAACAGATAATAAACAATAATCAATGTAATAGTTCGAATTTTAAAATCGCTTTTTCTCATTATATCATCATTGTGTTATAGATATAGACGATGGTGTATCATACATAAATTGACAGCACGTGACTTATACATTCACCCCTTAAAAGATTTATCACCTGTAACTAATTATCCTGTAGAAGAGGTGGCTTAGAGACTTAAAATTTCGCAGGAATATTCCTTTGGCCAAATAGACTTTAGCTAAGAATTTCTTTATCAAAATATAGTTCTTATGGATATAAAAATAAGACAGAATAATTTTTTGGTATGTCACAAAATTCCCAAGAATGGATTTTATGAAATAACAGCCAAAAAAGCAGTGTATGCCACGCGTAGCTGGTAGGGGACAGCTAGTGCTTTTATAAAGGACCTTACAGGATAACGAACCTCATATCGTCAGATTTTATATATATTCTAAATATAATAAAACATTTGGGACTGAATTACAACAAATCATGTTGTAAATTGTACATAACGAATTATAAGTATAGATTAAATCGTAAGTATTAAAATTGACAATGTCTATTTTGACAGCTGTAGTATTAAATTCAGCCATCTTTAATTATTTTCTTCATCATTATCGTCATCATTTCTGCAATAGAACGTCCAGTGCTGGACATAGCTCTTATTATATACTTCCAATTAGACGTGTTTAAAGCAGCTTATATCTAGCGTCGGATGACAATAACAAGGTCGTATTTCCATCTTCAAGATGGAAATTCTACTGTTTTTTTTGCTAATCCGTGGCATCCTCTCCAGAACCTTATTACTTTAGTTTAATTTAACATAATAAAATTGAAATACTGGAACAATCATAGCTGATGCAATTTGTCAAAAAATACGTTGTCTATTCTTTTCTAATATTTATCTATATTTACCTGTGAATGCGAAGAAGTACATTTATTTAAATACAAAAAATATATTGTTAGCATTAGCTAGATTAAAAAAGATTGATTACAGTAATTCCGTGTGTTTATGGTCAGGATGCAGACAATTTTTGACAATAATAAAGTTGTTACACCGTACTGGAATTGTCAGCTAATGATGTCATTCCAGCCAATAACCAACCGCCATTTTCCCGGCACCGAGTGTGATATGATGGTAAAAATAGAAATATAAATTAATCTCGTCGTCTTTGATAGATCATGACTACAAGCATTCAGCCATATCACTTGTCAGCAATGAAACGGGAGGACAATAGCATTTGAAATTATTTCAGATAGTATGTGTGATTTCATAGATAATAACAATAATAAATAAAACAAAAATGGCGACTAAATTAGCAAATACAACATTTTTTTCTTTTAACTGATTATTATAATTGTTTTTAATTCTCTTTTTTAGTCTTGGTCTCATGTATCTCATACAATTTAATTACATGACCAGCGCCAGTCCATTATGGCCACAATAGTTTTTTTTTTAATAATTCATGCGTGTTCGAATTTAAATTCGAATGACGATTTTAATTCATTGTTAGGGAAAGAGATCTTTAGTTATTATTTATTTCCTGTCTGTTTGAAAATGACTTTAACAAATGGTTCAATAATCAGTTTCGCTGAAATAAATAACTAAATTAGAAAGTAAATTATCTACACGGGTATATATCTTTTTAATTTGCGCATCTTATGGTTCTCTATTTAAATTGCATTAAGTAGGTTTTAACCTATAAATAAAACTGTTCCAAATTATTTCATGAAAATTGCATTTTTTACTCAATGAAATAATAGAAAATTAATTAACAACTATAGTCCGTATATAAACCTAGACTTAAAACGTTGGGTTATTATAGAAAGCATTTTTTTAAAAAAATTCTCCATAACCCGGCTAGAACGTAAATCCGTGATATACTATACAAAGACTCGGAAATGAATACCTTTTGTTGTGCATAGTATATTATAGAATCCATTTAACTCAATTCTTAACTAAAAATTAACTTCTTTACTCTGCATCCAATTAATAGATCTCTGTAAATAATTAAATAAATAATAATAGATAAACCAATTTACAGTACAATTACATACGATATATGTCTTGGAACATCCTTACTATAGACTCTGGATACATGCCGCTTCCGATCCTGTTTAGCTATAAAGATTTTTGCAAACAATTACGCTGTCGCCTCTTTAAAACTTTTACAATTATAAGCAATCACACTGTATACCAAAATGTTACGTGTATATAAAAAGATGCCAACATTAAAAATTAATATAAAAATTATCATTGCGGTATTATGAAAAAACTAATTAAGCTGTTTTTATTCCGGAAAGAGTTCATTCTACTGCAATCTTCCGGAAAACGTAATGTTGACCGGATCCTAGTTCGAGTCGACTGTTTCGTTTGGCCTTCAGTTTGTCCAGTAATGATGTCATCGCTGTAAAACGCTAGTGGCGACATCAATTTACAGGATAAAAGAGATTTTTAAAAAGAGTTTTGTTATAAAACAATAAATGGGTTTACATACAAGCAAACTTGTACATATATCTTTAATAAAATTGTATAATGTAAGAAAACATTGGAAACATTTCATCTGTGGTTAAGAAATCACTTATAAATTTTATTTTGCATCTTACCTTTTACATTTGTTTTCTGTCTCATTTAATAATGAATTATATCTTCTTTTTTTGGGGGAGGGGGGTAATATGTTTATATACGATTTTAAGTTTTGTTATTGCATTTGTGACTAACATTTTAATATTTAACCTCTTTTGATAACGTTTGACATACTACATGTACTCGTATTATGTATCTTTGGTATTAGATGTTCTCTAATCTATTTTCGATTTTATCAATAATATTTCGATTAAAAACGATGTATCGATTTGTTTCAGAGAAATGTGCTGTATTTAAAAATGTTCTACTATTATGCGATAGCAACGGTTTTGATGACGTTCATCATCCAAGTGCTAGGATTAACGACTTCCCAACACATAGGCATCGTGATTGAAATGGTGTCTCTGTATGTAACCGGCTTATGTAAGTATATGAACACTCACACTAAGTCCTTTATTACGGAATTTCATTTTTTTAATGATGTACAGTAAAAAGGTTATATAGATCATAAAAAATATTTACATTCGTTTTTCAATATACCAATGTAGTTTTCGATTTTGACAAAACAGTTAGTTTTTATATGAGCTTCCAATTGTTATATTGAGCTATCAAGGTGTTGCTTGCTGATCCCCTGTTTCTGTTTGATATTCACGTCAAAGTTTTTTTGGTATGGCAACACTTAAGTTTGTTGTATTACCATGTTCTTGATGTTGTAGTCCAACAATTTTATTAGGAGTGTCAATTTTTTCATCATGGTTCTTCTGTGTTCTTTTTCCTGTGGCGCTACGACTCTTTATAGGTTCTGGTTTCCCCCACAATCCCTTTTTATCTCTCTCTATTCTTCTTCGTTGTTTGCTAAGATGTCGGAAGGAAGCTTCCGATACTCCTGAGATCTTTTTCTAAACATTCCAGCCACTTCTTCCTGGGTCTTTCTCTGAATCTTTTTTGATGCGGAGTACACTTCAATGATGGCGAAAATTATTTTTAATTTTGTGATTTTTGTGATAATTTATTTTTGTCTATTTACAAAATATTTTTTACTTGTATATTCAGACTCGATTCATCTAATATTTTTGAAAGTAATATCGATTGGATTTGTGTGTAATTCAAGTAAATATATATTTTAAATGAGAACTAATTATCAACACCCGAACGATTCGGTATTTTCACATGTTAGTAAATATTACAACATATGTCCATATTATTTTCATAATTTTTTTTATTCTTTTAAAAAGTGATAAAATTTTAAAAAATATCTTTATTTTACGACAGGTTTACACTTGTACCTGATACTCGTAGTCAGGAGTCTGCTCGCCAAGTTGGTGATGTCTGACTCTCACGCGTATGAGAACCAGCTTCAGCAGATTGTCAGCGGCGACCTGAAGATCGAGGGCAACGGAGTTTATCCTAGTACTGTGGTGCCGAATGATCAAGTGTAGTTAACACCTTTCTCTTTGTAACATAACGTTTAAACTAGGCTTTAGCCATTAAAACATGCAAATAACGATTAATTTTAAAATTCCAATCCATTATATAATAAATATTTATTATGAAATATATCTCTTATTGAGTTCAAGTTGATTTTACTATCTATTCGGGTGACATATGACTTATACCCGAGTACAGACGATACAAACTTATTGAGGTTATAAATACCACATGCACTTTTAAAAAGAAATAAAACTACATGACTAAATAAATAGTGATGTATTTTAGAAGTAAACACATCATTCTATAAAGTCATTTATATTTTATTAGCTTATACTATTAAGAAGAAGCTTTCTGAAGATTATCTAGGATCATAATTGTAATGGCGGGGCAATTGCAGGGCGATTACAGCATATTTACATACCAAGTGTTAATAAAAAAATAATTTATCAAATATGTTATTGGTCCAACACTTATTTAACCTCCCTTTCTCGTAATTTAAATTTAAAATTATAATTACTTTGTATTATAATACAAATATCAAAAAAAAACTTTGTATAAAATTATAACTGTCATTATTTACCTGTCAAAATGTTGTTGTCAAAAAGACTTTTTTTTTAATTATTAGGCAAAGGTTTCTTTTTGTTTATCATGGACGCGATTTGATTATTTGTAAGTACGTCTCGTCTTTTATTTTATATAATTGTAAATATTAGAGGTAAGAATTAAATATTTTTAATGTTTCGTGACCAAAGATATGATAAAATTTTATAAGAAAATTAAATAATGAGACTTGAATATGTAAAGAAATAAACATGTTTATGGAAAATGATTTATTTTTATTTTATCTGCGACGTATTATGTATCCTATGATATCGATAACCTTTCAGGGCATGCCGCTCCTTTATCTCGAGTATACTTGAACTTGGTTTGTTGATTCATTTGCAAGTTTGATATTATAATATGGACATGAAAAATTGTTAAATTTTATTTAAAAGAGCAACTACTGCGTTTCTGGCAGGTTCTTCTCAACAGATCAGCTTTCCAAATCGGTGGTAGCTTACTACCTATATTGTTAAAATAATTGACGTTTCAAAAACGCGTGTAAATGCCTATTTGAATATAGGTATAGAAAATAAAGACGATCAGCACAACTATGCATTTGAAAAAAATAAATAAAGGTTATATACTGTATTTTATGATTATATTAATAAACATTAAAATGTTCCAGAGGCGATTGTTTTCAGTGTGTGTTATTTTCTATGAATTATTCAGTGTAAAATCAAAATGTTTTTATAAAAATACTATAGCAGAATTTTAGGAATGTTTGCCCATAGTAAAATTTACTAATTCGATAAAGTTGAGTTCATTGTACACATTTATATAATTTGGTCTTCGCTCCTGGTATTTCTTCATCATCATATCAGCCGCATCTACTGCATCATAACCCTCCTTCAAAGATCGCCATGATGACCGGTCTTGTGCTGCCCGTATTCATACTTCTCGCGATCTTTATTTTGTATGACCACCTTGTGAAGGGAGACAACTGAAATCGCTTCTGTTTTTATGGACTTTTAATACACGTATTTAGAAACAGCAGTCAATATTAATTTTGTTTTATTTTTTCTCTTTAAAATACTTCGATTGCTTATAATAAAATATAAAGTATAATATAATATAAATAGCACAAAGTATAGTAATAATTTTACTTTACTCTCTGTGTTTGGCACTAATCGGTGTAACATAACTCCTGAAGATGCCTCGTGGAGGGGTGATTTGACGGTGGCGCTTGTGTAATTCGCATTGTTTGCCGCATACGCATTTATCAGCGGGCTGGCGGGCGGTGCACTTTGTTGCACGACTACCACTGTGCATGTGCGGAAGTGGCTAAATATTGGTCCTTTTCTAAAATACATATACCTGTATTCGATCTCGCCATCAAAGTGCAACGTCAAAATAACTTTGTAGTCACACAGTCTACACGGTTTGCATGAATTACATTTAGATAAATTTGAATCGAAAATAATATGAAAGGAATACGTGAAATGTCAAAGCTAAATGTAGAAAAATTAAAAACTATTGACGTAAAAAGCTATCGGCTGCCGCCGGACACCCACGTGCTATCTACATAATAGCGAATCACATACGAATTGCTAAAGCTTTATTATATGAGATCGTTGCGATCGTCTATAATGGTCAGCTTATTGTTAATATTAATATAGATTTAATTACTTAATTAGTATCATTTATTGAACCTAGGAACGGTAGAGTTATGTGAATCCATTTTATTAATCTTAGAACAAATGAACTAATAATCTTCTTATGTCTTTAAAGTACTAATTCTTTAAATAAAAACATGTCTCTTGAATATGGCATAATGAGAACGAATTCAACTACGTCGTTCAAATTTTTTAATTTCTTTCTAAATACTTAGTGTTTTATGATGGCATGATATAGTGCGCTTAAAAAATTCCAAGGGTCATGTAAGTCTTCAGTAGTGAAAAATATTTTTTCACAGGAAGGAATACTTTGTAATAGGACCTTATGGGTAAATATATAATTTCCAGTGCGGCTTACATCACAAATAACGATTAAGAAATCGTAAGACTTTTTAATTGTTTGTAGCAATATTTTTTAAATCTTTTACATAAATATTGTTTTTACGTAGTAAACTGTGAAAATAGAATTAATAATATGTAATATCAAAAGAATAAAACAAAACTGCTTTTAAAAATAAGTGCTTTTTTATTTTATTGAGGCAGGACAACGTCTTTCGCGTCAGCTAGTGTAAGAGGAATTGTCATAAATTTTTACGTGTCATTAAAATTTGAATAAAACTTTTTCCTTGTCTTATTTATGCCGTTTTATTACAGTTTCTGTTAACAATAAAAACGTTTATTTATTATTAAGTTAAGTATGACATATCATGATTAATTATTTATTTATGTACAAACTTATCGAATAAGTAGTTACTCATTTTATTCCATAACAATTTTAATATGATTTATATTTAAATTGAGAAATTCGAAGCAATCTGTTTTCGCCTGTTTATTTTGTGATTGCCCTGTTTTTGAGACCTCTCTTTCAACTCCTGTCATGGTGGACAGTCTTTATATATACTATATAATAATTTTTTCACATAATTTTTAATTTACATACTAAACCTTTGAAATTAATACACATAGTGTGAATTATTTGACATTTTATACCGGGAACTGAACCCGCGATCTACAATGGCAAGTTTTGGTTACCGCTGTTACTATTGCAAGTTTATTAGATTTATTAGTAAGTAATTAAACTTAAACTATTTGTTTTCTGATTAATAGTTTATAATCGGTAAGTAATGTAGGTTTGTTGTGAGCAGAAACACTAATAATTTATCCAAATTATTTATGCTTCTAAATTTGAATCTATTAGTTTCTATATTTGTTATTTACAGTTTATTTTGTTCACCGATCAGCTTTTCTGTTTAGATTTTTTTTTTAATTTAAATTGGAACTCTTATATTATTTTAACTGCATTTTATCATCACATCAACCGTGGACAAGGTTGTGAGTTACGCATTTTACATTACTTTAAATTTCTTATTGTGTAAATGTTTGCTAGTTTTTCTCGTAAATAAATGCAATCTTTAGATATAAAAGGTATTTGTATTTTAAAAGATAAAGTGAAAAATACATGTATATGCGGCCTATATCAGAAGATGAAAATTCTCAGCTGGTGGACGGTTTTGGACACTTAGTAGTAATGTCGAATTTCCGGACCCGCGAATAAGATAATTGTGACGTCTCAGATGGCGTAGGATGGTCGTTGCGTCTACACCGGCACGCTACGATGTTTATTACGTTATTCATTGTGATCTTGTGCCTGTAGCAAATGGCATGTCAGATGAGAGGTCATATTTGTCGTGATCGGTACGTTTGTGAATCAAAGCCATGCTGGTAGAGATACCGGAATGTAGACGATGCTGCTGTTTCGTGCCACTCCGGTACGGTATACTAGTTTTCGGGTACATCAATTTGGTAAGTGATCATTGTGGTATATGTTTGGTATTTTAATACGGCTTTTATATAGTAAATAACGGATGATGCTAGATGCAGGCCGCTTTCAACTGGTCCCATTGGATAGTTATGAGATTGTCCTATATCCATCGTGGTCGTCCAATGTCTGAAATGATAATAATAGTATTTTTTTTCTGATGATAATACTTTTAATCAACTAACATAAACTTTTTAAAAGAGTCGTTCAGAAACTATCATCTTCAGATTGTATTCAAAATTTAAATTACTTTATATTTAACATTTATTTGTATCGTATAGGTAAGTGTCTGTGTAAATATTGAATATTTATATACAGCAGTAAAATGTGGTTTATTATTTCGGACCTAATTGATACGCTCACAGTTGTTCAACAGCCTCGGAGAAGGCTATAATCAAGATTTATTTATGGGATTGATCTATAAACGAAGAAAAACAACCGACATAGCCCAGAGGTTTTTCAGTGGGTAATGGGTAGGCCATGTAACGCGAAGATAGATGACTGGAGGTTTAAGGTTCTGGAGTGTAGACCATGGGCATTCGACCTTGTAAAGGTCATATTCAAACGCCAGACGTCGTACCGCTGAAATGATGATCATGAGATTGTATATTCTACACCTTTTTACCATTATCAAATACTACCAGTAGTAACAAGGTGCATGTTTCTAAGGCATTCTTGAATTTGAATGGTGAACCCCTAAGTGACAGTTCCCTGGTCTGTAGGTCTGTAGTGACTCAAATGCGTCGGTCTAAAATTTTTTTTATATGGCTCTCTTTTTGGGGACTTTTATCTTTACATAAAATGGACTTTTATTACGTAATAAGCTCTTTGACATGTATTATATTGACACCTTCTACTCTTATCTGTCACAATTCGTATTTCGCTGTCTTCTTTCGTTATATACATTATCTTACATTTTATTTTCGTTTAATCACATTTTTTCACACTTTGTCCACCTTCTTTCGACACAATCTTTGCTTTCATTGTTTACTATTTTTGTTTCCTGTAACGTATTTAAATTTCCATTTTCATAAAATTTATTGGATTTTGCTTTAATAGGGTGGAGTTACGTTTGAATCTTCCCCATAATTCTGTGATAATAGCGGCATTATTTATCTTCCTGAGGGAGACGACGGTGTCACTTTCCACTCTTCTCTCAAACTCTACTCCGACATCCGACCTTTTTGAAAATACAAGACAGTTTATTACGTGTACTGTCTGTTTGAGTTTAAAATTATGCAGGTAATAAGCAAGTCTCCCGTGTTCCTTGAACATTTGGATCAGAATCGTCTCCAGCTCAATTTTACAGAGCGAGCTGTAGGCTGGCTCGACATTCTGGAAAAATATCCTCGCATCCGCCTTAGATATTATATCTGATTAGATTTTCTACTGAATAATATGGATTTGGAGAAGTGAAAGTCCGAGTTGAGTTTCCCGAGGGAGTCTTATTGGCGTTAGTCACCGTGAATAGATCTAAATGAACCTCCTTCACCACTCTGCCATCTAAATACAGTCTAAGCTGTAACTGCCAACAGTCTGGCAGTATTTGATAATGTTTATTCACAATATAAAATATCTATTTGTCCCTTGGTCACGCCACATATTGACGACTTTACCGATTTTTTTTATATCTGTATTAATACTCTTTGGAACGTTTTTAAATAAAAAAAAATCTGCCGCTCAGAAACAGCTCAAAAAGTTTAAAAAATTTGACATTTCGCTTTAAACTCGCCGCGCTTAAACAAGCGCTGCAAATTTATATTGTCGTTCAATAGTTGCATCGGTCTGTATTTAATTATTACAATGTTAACTAAGTTATTCGTCATTTAATTAATAAATGATATGATCAGTTTGAAATATGTTATATTCATTTATTTTTAAATTTAGAATGTGACACGTAAGGCAAACGAAAACAATTTCAGGCTATTTACTAATATTTTTTCATATATACTAAAATATTAATTAGACCAGGAAGCTTTTTATAGAAGTCTTTTTATACGATGTTTCATAAATAAATAAACTAAAAATGATAGCATAAAGCAGTGCAGCTGCTTAATAATGATTAATAATAATGTAATATATCGCTGTTACGCGATTGTATTGAACCGAATCCAACATATTATTCAGTTTTATCATTTCATTATCATGTTTTTGTTTCAACGGATATACATGGACGGGAAATATCATGTTCGATACATGTG
Source organism: Battus philenor (assembly GCF_028537555.1). Lineage (NCBI taxonomy): Eukaryota > Metazoa > Arthropoda > Insecta > Lepidoptera > Papilionidae > Battus > Battus philenor. The sequence continues at coordinate 12,963,050 of NW_027181673.1, read as the reverse complement.
CGATTATATTCATATGTTTTATGGGCGTAGTTGTTTATATAGCAGTTATATAGTTAATTTATATGCTATATCAAAATTGTCCGAAATGATGGACATTATCAGGAGCTTTTTTAAATTATAAAGCGAGACGTAATTGAACATTTAAATTTTTTTCATATCGTCGTTCGAGGTTTGAAATGAATAATTTTGTTTTTTTAAACATTTTATCAATTAAAACTTTATTAAAAGGAATATTTTTCTCTCTCTTAGACCAACATGCATGAAAGCTTTTTTTTAGATATTTTTGAGATGATATCGTTATTGTTCTTTATTTATTTTTTTATATAATAAAAAACAAAAAATCGCAGAAAAAGAAAAATCTATAAATATCAACATGTCACAGCTTAATCTACGGCAGAATCTTTTGACGAGTTGGCCCGGCACATTGTCCTAAACCTCAAGGCATTTAACGGTCTGTAACGCTTGGGCAGCGACTTGAAATAAAATAATGTACCAATTAATGTATAATTGAGTAAAACTTTCAAATTGTATTGGTAATATGTATAAATTTTAGCTGTATTTATGTATTTACCCTTAAGAATTATTTTTAATAATTATAAAACGCTGTCGTGACGGGAGAAAAACAGTCTGTATCAAATAGCGGCAACCCTCTCCCAACTGTCTGCGCTTGGTAAAAGTAAAAAAAAGAATATTGTGGAATAAAACAAAAGCGGTACAAATATGAATTAGTAAAAAAAACATGAACATATTGGGAATGGACTTAAAAATCCAGATCTAAAATTTGCCAAGACATCACCGTTTCGCACAAGACTGCCGTTTGTATATCTTATTTTGCCTATTTTATATGACTTTTTTCTGTCTTTGTTTCGTTAGGGAAAAAATTTAAATTGTTATACGTAGGCATATATTTTTTATTTCATGTCTTATATCCCCAGGTCTTTTCTATCCTGGTGTTGAGCCTAGAGACATGGCTAGGTGAGACCACGAATTACACCATGTCGATCTACAGGGGGGTATCGTTCTACGCCAGGACTTTGCTCCCGATCTTCTTATACGCGATGGAAACCATTTTTAATATCATACTAGTCGTCGGAGCTCATATGGTAATGTAAGAATTCCTATTATATATACGCATCTACTTTGCACTAACACCGAGCTTGTCACGTTCTTAATTTTAAATATTAAACTGTTACTGTGTTTTCGAAATCTAATATTAAAGTCTCTGTAATTTAGAAAATCGCATACTGCAGTATTTTAAACTTGCAGGCATTGTTGCATTGTATTATATCTTGGTCTCTCTTACACGGAGCCACGGAGAAGGCTTTACTGGGGATTCCTCTACGAGATCGAATCTCGAATGGAAGTGACGGACCAGGAAGAGCACCTAAGGACTGAGGAAATCTATGGGAGATACCTGTGTCTAGTAGTGGGCATTCTATGGCCCTCCTACTCCTGATTGGATCTTAAAGAGGGAAATCCCCACAGCAATAAGGCCCAAAGTTAGAGACCAGTTGGTATACAAAGAAGATGTTAATTTTTTGCTTTTCTGAAATAAGGAAACAAAATCTATTCAGCGACAGACGAGTATAACATATTTATAATAGTATTATAAATTATATATATATGTACAGCACTAGTTTATTGAAATAGATAATGAAGTACATTCTGAATGGAGAATGTTTTTATTATTCATTGAATATAACAATCGTTTGTTAAAATATGGTGTTTAGAATATAGATATTTTCCGTGTTCTCAGACCTTTAATGTTTTACGTAAATAAATAATAAGGAAGAACACATCATTTGCGATTATTATAGCTATAATATGACGATATCTTTATCAAGTATTTACATAACTTTCATTCAATTAAAAACTCCTATAGTGGCAACTTAAATGAAGTAAAAATAGTAACAGTTTATATTCAATTAAATCAACAAACATGCAATATTTTTCTTCAGGCTTCATAGTATTAGTAGCTTATTTGTAGAAAACTATGTACGTGTAGCGTGTATGTGATGTGAGACCATCAATCCACTACAGCGAACACATCTTTGATGGCCTCTGAATTCAAATCGGCGTTCGAATTTCAATTCTACACACAAAAACTAATGAAAACCCCCAAAAATAAATCGATTTGTCGAGTGAAATATTTAATTGGTAAAATTGTACTGACTTTATTGTCTTATTCTGAGATAATGATCTTTATAGTACAAATTTAAAACAAAACAAGTTCATAGATGTCATTCTAGGGGAGAAAAATTTGATTCTAGTTGATTTATTTTCGCTTTACAATATTTCTTTAGACACTGCAATGGAACGTACTAGATTTGATTCTGAGATTTGTCATGTACTAGGTTTAACTTTATTATTTTTTGATTCTAGAAAAATCTACGACTTCTCCGAACATATTACTATTACGGTATCACCACTACCCTGGCCGCGTTTGTGTCTCTGTTCGTGGTGAAGTATCATCAGGTTCACTACGACTTCGAACAAGTGATCATCGAACTCTCCTTTGTCTTCTGTGGATTTGGTAAGTGATTTATAAAATGTATGTATTGGTAATTTTTTTGGAATTTCAAATGATGTCACTGGAATTTTATTACACTCATTAAAAGGAGTCATATGAGTACTTTCAGCATCTAATTTCGCAGAATCTTCTAATACTCAAGCCTCTAGGACCGTCAAGGTTCTAAAGCGAAGATCAGGGGATGAGAAACGCAGAATAGGAGGTCCACTCACAATGTGGTGGACTTTGTTGGGATAGTCACAGAATACAGAGTGTAAGTCGCTTCAAACCAGCTCTGTTTGAAATCAATGGAGAAGGCCTATATCAAGCAGTAGTCGTCATAAGTTACAATTTAAATAATGGTTCTGTTATGTGTTCCTTAATAGATGACACAACATTAAAAATAATAACTAACCTAACCTAACCTGTTTTTTATAACGGATTGGCAACCTATTCGCAAATTATTTGTACTTATATATGAATAATAGATGCTTATGGATGCTATATTAACATTCTATAGCATTCACCCAGTAACTAAACCACGGTAAACTTGGCAGTAGCCAAGGTTCACTTTGAGTCATTGACCTTAAAATCAAAGGCATATGAAAATATGTCTTTATGGATAAATGTTTATATTGATGCTTACATGATGTAAATAAATACATATGTACATATATATGGTAATTATCTATATGTATATAAATTAAATAAATGTCACATCATTTATAACTAAAAAAACATTGAACCAATTTCAATGATATTTGTGGTTTTGGATTTGTCTTCGCTCGAAATAAGATATTAAGTATTAAAATTTGATTTTTAAATAAAGGAAATAATAAAACAAATTTTAGTCAAAACATCAGGCAAGACGTGGAAAATTTTGATCTTAATTTTAAAATTTGAAATCTACGAAACGAAGTCTGCTGAGTCAGCTAGCTATAAATAAAATATCTGTCTATTTTATATGTAAAATACTTAATTTTTTAATAGATTGCATTTTTAATTTTTACTAGTTTCTAGCGATGGGTGTATAGTTATGTTTTTTTAATAACAAATACATCTAACCAGCAATAACTTAAAATTCAAATATTTATTGATATTGTTACGGCATTACTCAGTGTTGTTTCTATACGTGAATATTAAAAAAAATAATTTTAGAATGAAGTTTGGTCTAAATGTATTTGTTTTAAAAAAAGAATTTTCAACAGATAAAACAAAGTTCATGTATCGTGTTTAGTTAAGACTCTTTGTATTAAAAAAGTATAAGAACTCCTTTCTTAATACAAAACCAATTTAGTAGACGTATATGTGGAATTGAAATAAGTTGTTTAAATGAATAATTAGATAGTAAGGATTAATGAGTTAAATTGTCATAACCTTAAATAAAGACATAGGTGTGAAGATTAATATTTGAAAATATTTTTCCAGCTATCCAAATCTACCTACTTCTTCTGATAAGAACGGAGTTAAAGAAGTTGCGACAGAACAATCAGCTGAGCTTCATAAATCACGTCGCTGAAGTAGTTGTGACAGTTCATCCAGATGACGAGGGTAGAAATCCACTTTAAATCAACACATGATCAAAAAGTGTATAAATAAAAGTGATCAATACCGTTTAAAAATTATTTATTTATCACAGTGTATGATTAATTATTTTTAGGTGTAAAATTTATGTAAAAATTTATTATCCTCAAATAGTAGTCATTGATATGGAAGTTTTTTTAATTCATTACGATATGATACTTTCTATTCACGCTTTCTCCGCTCTATAGAATTCTTGGAACTTTATATTGGCAATGAAATCACTGATTTCGCTGACCGTTTTATGACGAGACAAGCAATAAGTCGAGAAGTTAGTTTTTTAATGTTAATTTATTTATATAATTAAAAATGTTTACTGTTTACCTAAAAGAAAAACGTAGAATTATAATAACTTAAACGGATTAAGGCCCGGAGGGAAGAAGACATCCAAATCAAAGGTTCTCTCTGATATGACATAAACAATGTCCTTCCAATTCCACTACAGACTAAATAAGTATGTTAAATATCTATAATATACACACACAATTATTTATATATATATATATATATATATACACACATATACGTATAAGTGTGTGTGTGTGTATGCTATATATGTATGTGGTGTAGTGGTAATGTAGAATGCCTCATGAACACAGGTCGCACTCAATTCGGATGTCAGTGGTAATAAAAAAGCACGTGGTAGCTATTTGACGCCATTATAGTAGAAAAATGCGTCTGGCGTGAATAGAATAGAACTATAAAATCGTCCTGGTGACCCGACTTTGTATTAAAATGTAATATGTGCGGGAATGCAGTATTAATATATTCGATTTCTATTGTATTTACTGTGTCTATATATGTAATAGAATTTCATTTCATTCCCTATGACTCATTACTATAAGTTTTTAGATAAAAGTTTTGTAGGAATATTCTGTTTGTTCGAACAGGGGTCTGCTAAAAATTTAGGAAATTCCAGATGCAAGGAGGTTAAGAAGGCGTTCATTAACCCCGCGAAGCGAGCGGTTACGAATAGAATTATTTTTTTTTAATTTTTTCTGTGCCTTTAAATATTGATAGTAATTTGTTATATATACCTATCCAAAAGAAACCTGTTCACTCTACTCTTAAAGACTCCAGAGTTCAACTTATCAAGAAAAATAGACCCAGGCAGGTCGTTCCAAATCTTGGCGACTCTTACCAAAAACGCGCTGTCAAACCGTTAAATTCGACTTTTGGGTATGTCAACAACGTATGGATGAAACTTTTACCTGCGCCTAGTAGTCCGACAAAGGAATGGAGATGGCTCAATTAGTTCGAAAAGAGCCTTTGAGCATTCTCCAAAGTGTATCCTATAAAAAACCGATAAGCTGGCAATTCGACGACGATGCCAAGGTTGTGTAGTCTGCTATATGAGAGCTTTTCGTTGTTAATTAACCTACGGGCATTTTTGTCAACTGAGTCCAAAGCTTCCAGATGATATTTGGCTGCTCCGTATGCTAATAATGCTATATAGCAAACGGTTAATATTATAGCGTTCTTATAGCTACAGATAATAAATAAAAGTCGTTTTATTTTCGTAAAAAACATTTTAATGACTTAAAGCTTTTTAGACTTAACGTATATTTTACAACTAGCATACGTCGATTAGAGACAATATAACATAATATAGTTACGAGGAAATACATATTTTTTTAAAGTGAAATAAATATATGGTGCAATATATCTTTGTTTAAAATTCTCTTAAATATTCTTAATACAGAGTGAGTTAGAAAGACGCACGAATTTAAGGTTCAGGAAACTTTTTCTTTTTACATTTGTATAGTTTTGAAGTGGACTTGGTTCCAACAAGATGGCGTGACGTCTCATATATCCAATGAGTCTTTAGCAGTCTTAAAAGAAATGTTTAGTATATAACTGACATCGCATCAAGTGGATGGTCTTCCCATAACCCAGATTTCACACATCTGATCTTTTCTTAATAAACTAACTACGATAGCTCAGCTCAAAAATAACATTGACAAAGAAATAAGAAATAAGATTGCATGAACAATTGCCAGCGAGTTTTTATCATTTTAGGATCTAGATTCGAATAGTGTGTACGTTTGAAAGTCACACACCTCCATAACGTTATACTACACTACTAAAATATAATATAACCACCATTTTATGTTATTTAAATATAAATTGTTCTTCCTAAATCTTTGTTTTTTATCTATGATTTTATTTAAATTCCAACAAAATCTCTACTTAATGACTTACCCTGTGAAGAAATAATGTGAAACAATGATAAATATACAAAGAAGATTGTATTTGAACAATTTTAATTTATGTTATAAGCTAGTCTTAAACTTAGCAAGAAAGAAGTCGAATTGAAGTTCAATAAACAGTTTTTAAAAAAACTCTTTATTAAGGTAAAGGTGTCTTCACACTGTCATCCTGGCTTTTATTATTTTCTGATACGTAATCTGTTTGTTGCATGTAACATTTGGGATCGGCGGTATGGTTCTCGAATTTGAACTGTGCAGTATCTTTCAATTTACGGATTTCACTTCGTAATAATAGCAGGAGATAGCTGTGAATACCTGAAATAATTAATAATAATTAATATTTAATTGGTTAGAGCTATATATGCACACACACACACACTCACACACACGCACGCACACACATTTTTACAGCAAAGCTATATTCACTAAAATGCCATATTTCAGGGCTAAAAATTTGAAAAATATGTAATAATAGTTAAACAATTAAGGAATTGTAAGAGCCTTCTCCATACTTACCTAAAATGGTGACGAGTGCAGACCCTGCTACAGCAATCCCTCGCCAAAGTTCAACTTCCTGAAGAGGTTCATATGTGAAATATATAATAAATCCGGTATTCACAAGGAAAAATGTAATCATCAACACCACATATGCGATTCCGTAACGAAAGTATATATGTAGCAAAGTGGTGTGTCTCTGAAACAAAAAAAAAATTATTTTTAATTGTTAACACTAACTTTTATTAATAAAAATCCATTATAAGTACTTTATATTTAAATAAATATTAAATGTATATTGGATTTACATCAACTAAATAAGAATTTGATTGCTTTTAAGGATGAAGATCCAGGTAAAATGTAATACACTAAACAGATACAAAGCTCACTTTGCGTCGTTTAGTTAGTTTAGTTAGTCGTTTTTTCGAGGTTGCATCGCTGCCTAATTACAACTAATTTTCTCTATATGTCTTTAGATTTTGCGAGGTTGCGTTGTTTTGGATTCGAGTCTCTAATTTTTTTATTTTTTTTTTCTAAAAGACGACAAAATTTTTCTTTCTAATTGCGCCATGCAATCAAAACTCGGGAATTACTTTTATCTTTTGCTATACAAAAGATTATTTTTTCCAGACTTTACTTCCTTTAAATTTTACAAGAAGTTTTACATTTAATAATACACCAAATGTGAAATCGTCTAAAAACGTAAAACTAATTGACCATTTACCTGATTTTCTATATTAACTTTTATTTTAACATAAAACAACTAATTAATTATAATGGTTTTTGTTAAATTTTAACATAAATAGCTTACCTTATGTATTCCGATCACGAAAACAAAATTGAAGACAACGTCGAACACAAGAATCATTACAGTGATTATAAACGACATTAAAATATAAATGGCGGTTTCGGAGAAGAAAATGAAGAAGAAAACCACGGAGAGCCACATGAGGAAACCGGCGAGCAACAATATACTCAACACCTGCAAAAGACAAGAAAAAGTCATTACCGCTGCAAATACATCATCATTTCACCTTTTGTCTACTGCTAGACGTGATCCTCAGCTCTATTTTTTTTTCTTAAATGACCCTCGCTTTTGGAGGCCTCTGGTACCCCTAATTAGTTGGGATCAGGGTCTTTGTTTACAAATAAGTTTTTCAGATTTTTCATCTTTATTATTCACTCACTGTCATACTTCTCAATTTCTTTTATTCTTACCTTATTTCCATCACAGTATCTTTCATTTTGTTCTTTCATTCTTTCTTGCTTTCATCGCCTTCCTTCCATCATCTTATTACTCTTAGGTGGCTAGGCACATTTTTTTTTATTCTTTATTTTATTATCTACATATTCTATTTTTTTATCACAGTTTTATTTGGGTTGTGCTTTCTTAATATATTACTACACTTTTCTTATTCTATTTATCCTATTATTAATTGACTAGTTATTTTATGTGCAGTTTATTAGGTACCTACTTATTTATATTGTTTTGTTTCTATTAACAGTGTCACTCACCACCCTGCGAGCAAACGATAGGAATGATGGGCGAAGTTTGTCGTCGCCCATCATTACAGTGATGCTCTCTAAATCTATTTTTAACTTTACCTCCGTTTTCAAGGCACTGCGCATCCTTGCATGTGACAATAGGCCACAAGGTGGGCCACGGTCTGGTCCAAGCCCGGTTCGCAGTAGCACGAGGGGTCCTCCTTGAGCTTGAATCTGTGAAGGTACTCAGAGAACCCCCCGTGCCCCGTGAAGAGCTGGGCCAGGACCGTGTCCACCCCGACTTTGCAGAGCACGCGATAGGACTGCGTAGCATTCGGGAAAAATACCATCGTTACCGAATCCTCAGCTCTATGGATTTCCAATAGTACCATTTGGAAGAGGATTTATTAAACGAGGTTTTATGTCCACCTAGTGGTATTTCGTTCTCGCTGCGGTCGCTAACCTTAAAGTACCTACCATCTAACATCTGTTATGCACGTATGGCCTACCGATTCTTACTTCAAATTGTCAAACCGCCAGGTCGATTACTGTCGTTCGTCTATGGTTCGATCTCATTGAATTCCGAGCAGAACCCTCTCTATAGCTCGTAAAATAACTTTTTTAACTCTTTTTAAGTGGCCCCGTTTCTGGAAACCTCTCGTTATCTAGTACTTAAGGGACTTTGTTATACAGGATGTGTAAGTTTTTAAGTAATTTGTGCAGAATAACTCAAGAATTTAAATTCTTCTAAATTATAACAGGTTGTCAAATAACTCCCTTCCGCTTTTTTGCTCTTTATTCAATGCTTTATAAAAAGTGTTACAGTGATCGGATTTGGTTCAAATATGCGCCGTTTTGTTCGATATCTGTTTCCATCTAGACGGCAATTTCATAATACCTCCCTCGTAGAAGCCCCCCTCCTTATTTGCGAAGAACTCGGACAGCCACTTTTCACAAACCTCTTTTGAGTTCAACTTTACACCACCAAGGGCGTTCGCTATGGACAGGAACAGGTGGTAATCACTTGGCGCTATGTCCGGGCTATATGGTGGATGTGATAAAACCTCCCATCCGAGCTCCCGAAGCTTCTGACGAGTCATCAACGAAGTGTGTGGTCTGGCGTTGTCCTGGTGGAACACTACACCCTTCCTGTTGGCCAATTCTGGACGCTTCTGGTCGATCGCCTGCTTCAAGCGGTCCAGTTGTTCGCAGTAGATGGTAGAATTAAGCGACTGGCCATATGGGAGCAGCTCATAGTGGATGATTCCCTTCCAATCCCACCAAACACACAGCAAAACCTTCCTGGCCGTCAATCCCGGCTTGGCCACTGTTTGGGACGATTCACCGGCCTTCGACCACGACCGTTTTCGCTTGATATTGTCGTATGTGATCCATTTTTCGTCGCCAGTCAACATCCGCTTCAAGAATGGGTCGAGTTCATTCCGTTTCAGCAGCATATCGCAGGCGTTGATTCGGTCCAGAAGGTTTTTTTGCGTCAAATCATGCGGCACCCAAACATCAAGCTTTTTTTTGTATCCAGCCTTCTGCAGATGGTTTAAAATGGTTTGGTGACTAACTCCCATCTCCTGGGCGATGTCACGAGATGCCACATGCCGGTCTAACTCGATGTAGTCCATGATTTGATCCGTAATTTTCGCACAGGTCTTCCGCCGGCTGGCTTATCCATGGTGTCGTTTTCGCCGGCTCTGAATCGCTCTGAATCCTCGGGTCCTCCCGGTCTCGGGTGTTTGAAAAATTGTTTTTTTTTCAGTTTTTATCCGAAGCGTCAAAGCTATCTTCTTGTTCGTATTTTTAATTAAATTCACAACACAGCAAAGTATTAACGGGTAGACCTAATATGTATATGCATTTAGCGGGCAGATGTGAATTACCACCCGAGTACGTTGACGAGGAAGATGATAGCCAAGAGTGATCGAAGATGTATTCACATATGTACAGAGTATTTACAATGTACACGACAGTAACGCAACGACAGCGACCACATCACCGATAGAGTTCGAATTCAAATCGACGTTCGAATTTTAATTCAAACGCTCGAGAATGGATGGTTTTAAATAAAAATATTGTGTACTGGCCAGTATTATGGAGTATGAACGCTACATATGTTAAAAAATTGCAAAAACTTTTCCCTTACTTTTTCCCTCTATATTAGATACAGGATATATTACATATAAATTTTATAGTAACGAAAGAATTAATTATCATATAAATAATATAACTCATGTAAAAACGACATTATTAATTTATCTGCATTATTATAATACCAAAATTTTTCGAATTCAAGATTAAACTGGCGTTAACGTAAATATATACAAAGAAAACAAATAGTAATAAGAGTGCTTTAGTGAAGTAAGATTCGTTGTCGTCTTTTCAGCCCATAGACATCTACAGGACTGGCCTAGACAAAGATATCTATGGGGGGACATAGTGTAATTACATATACATAGCGCTTGGCTGGTGGGTGGGAGATCGCAGTGTGGTATTATGGTATGCAGAGGATGCATCTGCTTGTTTATGAGCAGTGGCAATCCAATGCAGTGAACAGTGTGAATTATATGCTAATGTATTTCAGGAATTGAACCCGCGACCTACGATACCGAGTCTCAGTCATCTACCGCTGGGATAACACTGCTTGATTAATATAAGTTCATATTAAATTTCAAGGTTAAGTTTTATAAATAGTTTAATAAGGGACTTGAGTAAGGTAATCATTAATAAGTACATGTGAACAATGTGATATTTTTGTTTTAAAGAAGCTAAAACAATAGAGAATAAGAGAAAAAAGGAGTTATACTAGCAGACTCTCAGGGAAATTATTTCCAAATTAAATCGCCTTCGGAGTTATAGAATCTCATTTAAGTTAAGCACACATTTAACCCTTTCAGGACCATAAGGTTACGGTACCTTATTTAATCAATTTAGCTAAATGTAATGAATTAATAGGCATCCTAAAAACATAATTTATACTAAAAATTCAAAAAAGTTTTACATTTTTTTTGGAAATTTATGGGACGAATATGTCCCTATGGTCGCTAAGGGTTACTTTCTACTTAAACATCTAAATTTTGGTTTACTTGTTGGTAAGTCTGTTTTGTTGTAAATAATGTACATTTGTTACTTAGTGTACTTTTTTTTACTTGTTTATGAATAATATAAATATAATAGGGCAAGTTATTTGTGATACTCGGCAAAACAATTCCTGTTGTTAGATGATTGGTTGATGATTAGATGGATTGTTTTTTGAGACGTTGAAGGTTCAGGTGATTCTTGCCGTTGAAGAGTCGTTGTTTCTTCAACCTCGACATCAAATACCCCTTGGTCATCATCCTGTACTAGAAGTCTTTGGTCTTCGTCATCAAGCACTAAGTTATCTTCCTCATCGCTATTGTCACCCACAAAAATTTGAAGAATTTTATTTTTTTTTTAAGTTCAAAAACTCTACGTCCCTTACGAAACATATTCTGAGAAAAATATGAATAAGAAAATGATAGCATTTTGGTATATCACCAGGCTAAAAGTTAAGAAATCCCGTAAAAAGTATCCCTTTACGCCTACAGGGACATCCGTGTCCCATAATCTTTATAACGATTTATGACAGAATACAACATAAATACATTACTATTGAATATTTAGAATAACAATTTACTTACCAGGTAATGATAATTTGACACTGTAAAAACTTGAGAAGCGCTTTTACAATATCAATTATTTATTCCAAACAGCAGATCATTCGCGCCAAAAGAACTCTAACGTTCCGATGACGATAAACAATAAACGGTGTTAGTTATCCTATATTGCCAGTAAAAAATAATAAAAAGGTACTTTCCGAAATATTAAAACAAAAAAATAATTTACAATGGTTACGTAAATATTTAAATAATCCATGATTTTTGCTTGGGACACCGGCGTCCCCGTGGTCGTGAAAGGGTTAATTATCTGTAAAATAGAAATTTTTTCTTAAAACGATGCCAGATCTTGAAATTTGACTAGGGATAATAATAATTATATTTTCAAACGAAGGCACTGACGCTTATGTCTCCGGGAAAGATTGAGTTAAAAAATACATATAAATATATTTTTTTAATTCACTAAATGTGTAATGTAAATATTGAAAAAAAATATGTGCTAAACATGGTTATACTTTAACGATTTTTTAATAATAAATTAAATTTATATTAAACAAGTTCAATAACATATAAATGAGTTAAAAAAAAAAACAAAAAACACAAACCAGTTTCAAATAAGCCCACACCAGGAGACCATATCTCAACGGAGCACAAAAACAACATCTAGTAAAAGACGGTACGTCTGTATACATTTTTGCATAAATTAAATTTGCACTTTTATAAAAACAACGAAGTTTAAAAAAAATCAATATACGAGAGAAGTTTCACTGCGAAGCTCTCCACGAGCGGTTCAACCGGACGGCAGTCGTCGACTGCCGCACCATGCAATCGACCTACGCCGTCATTGATAACAATAACTTGTTTATATTATATTCATTAATTTGATCGCGCTGAAATTAATCATATATTATGATATTATATAAAAACATGACCAGTCTTCCTAGAATATATGTGTTTCCCAAAATTCTGTGATGATTACGGTTTTACCTAGAATCTTGTAAATTTATTAAATATTTCTTTATAAAGTTTAATGGTCGTGGTCGATTCAACCTACTTGGCTCGCAGTGTGGTATTTTTGTACGCAGAGGACGCTGCAGCCCATTCTCAGGAAATTTATTTGTGAGGAGTGGAAATCCTATATGATTAATGCACAAAGTGTGAATTATATAACATTATATCCCGGTCATTAAACCCGCGACCTACGATTGCGAGTTTCAGTCTTCTATATATATATATATATATATATATATATATATATATATATAGTTAAAACAATTTATATTTATAAATAATATTAGTAAAATTACTGGCTTAATTAAACATGTCAAATTTAAACCAATAAAGTAATTAAAAGTATTAGAAATAGAGATAATCTTATTTACATCTTTCTCAAAGCTATATAAAATTAGTAAATTTTTAGTAGGCACCTTAAATTTCAAATTTTAAATTTTAAAATTGTGTACCGGGGTTGCAAATAACACTTATTACTATTAAGACCTGTTAAGTTACAACAGAAAAATCACAGTAATTACTTTATACAAGTAATTTGAAATAGGTGTAAAAGGTTTAAACTTTTTTTTCTGAAAAATGAAAAAAAGCCTTTACGGCTTTTACATCTATAACCAATCACCCTGTATATATTTCAAGCTGAAGGATTGTATTGGTGTGTATCTTACGGTTGAATTAAGGAAATAACAAGACGATAAAATAATGAAAAGGAGTATAGTGATCTATTAGTTTTATAATAAACCAGTGTTTACCAACTTTTTTTGTGTCATGACTGTCTTAAAATTTTTCTGCTCCTTATTTATCGTACATGATTTTTATACTAAAGCAATTAGGTTAAAATAGAATTGTTCCCATTAAAATTCAAATTGCCTGCACGTGAGGCATAGGCCCCTCGTAGTAAACATTGCAATAGACTGTAATGTGTGGCAAATAAAATAAAGTAAGGTTTGCGGTACGTAAAGCGAAACTGAGTGACGATCAACAGAGTGTAACTCTTCCTTTCTATAAGACTATTAGGGGAACCGTTATTCTGACCTCTGTTTGTATAATTACGTCATACGTACGGTACTTTTATCATCAAAGCAATCCTTATGAGAACATTTGGTTTTGTTATCATTAGCGTTACTCCTAGAGGGGTTTGTTAGTAATGTTTTGATTTACACTACCCAAGTGCCGTTTGCGGAATCTGCGGTTTTTTTTAAAAGAAAAAATTATAGCCCTATTTAATTTATCCTCCCCTGTCATTCATCTATCATAAATTCTTTCATTTATTCTCCTTTTTTCTTCACGTTATATGCTTCATCTTTTATCCTTTGCCACACTTTCCAAAATTTAAATATATTTTACGTTTAAATTCCGCGGATTTGAGGGTGCAATATAAAGAGAGGGCTTAACTTTAAACTACTTTTAACGTTAATTAAAATTTGAGTTCTCTGAGGAACTTCAGCTCGGAGTTACATACCAGTGACACCGGATTACTAAATCATCGAGTTCTTAGATCGATTAGATAAGGGTTCGGCAACCTGTGGCTCGCAAGCTACGTACGGCACTTTAGTCCTATACGCAAATATTATTTATTGGAATCAGGCGTTATTTTGCGGAAGTCCATCCTAAGCAAGAAAAGGACCAATATTTAGCCACTTCCGCACATGCAGTCGTAGTCGTGCAACAAAGTGCACCGAGATAAAGTCTATATAGTTATACAGAGTATATATAGTTGACTCTGTGTTTGGCACTAATCGGTGTAACATAACTCCTGAAGATGCTCCCGTGGAGGGGTGAAACACGTGTTGAGTGATTTAGCGGTGGTAGTTGTGTAATTCGCATTGTTTGCCGCATGCGCATTGATCAGTGGGCTGGCGGGCGATGAACTTTGGTTGCACGACTACGACTGCATGTGCGGAAGTGGCTAAATATTGGTAATATTATTTATTTTATTAATTATAAAAAGTTTAAATTGTTCTGAATCGACTAAGGAGGATTAGGCACCATTTCTATCTCTCAGCACATTGTACTCACTTCTCACTGCACCTCTCCCCCGTGACGAACGTCGTCACTGTCGTCAGTATGTCAAAAGTAGTATTTATTATTAGCAAGAAAAAATTGTCGCTCTTTAAAAATTTTGTAAATTGTAATTTTTGGCTCTTCCGACTCAAAAGGTTCCCGACCCCTGGCTTAGGCGGACATTCCATAGACTAAACTCAAGGGCCTTCTCTAGGGGACCTCGGCTAGGTGTGTTACTCGTTTTAACATTACTCGAACATCTGTATTCCGTATGACTTCCGAAGTATAAGTAAATTCATTATAATACCATTCTTTCTTTATAATTAATTTAATTACATATAGTATTACAATTTCAAACTAAATTAGTTCTCATACAAACATCGATCTGTTTTCGATTTTTGGAGGAGCAATTCTTACAAGAGGAACTCTATAGAATATAAATAAAACGTGATTAAGTTTATGTAAATGTATTTATTGAATCAGAGCTTTTTGTACGTAGTATAATGAAAACTTATTTAATAATTTTTTAATAAATTATCTTACATAGCTAAATTAGAGTATACATAAAAGATATTTTGTTTAGGTATAGGTGCATAAGCTTTAAAGATGTCAACGCTTATTTTTCAGTAATATGATTTAAAACTTTTACACCTACCACACATCATCCTGTATACTACATAAAATTACATTTAAAGATATCATATCACAACCATCACAGATCATATTTTTTAATCTAATATATAAAATTCTCGCGTCACGGTGTTCGAACTTGAACTCCTCCGAAACGGCTTGACCGATTTTTACCAAATTTTACATGCGTATTCAGTATGTCTGAGAATCGGCTACTATCTATTTTCCATACCCCTAAGTGATAAGGGTGGTCCACCCCTAAATTCTATTTTTAATTTTTTAGACAATTTTTTTGGTTTTTATTTTATTATGATACAGCATACCAAAATACATACAAACCTAAATTTTCACCCCTCTACGATCAACCCTTATCTTACATTTGTTAATTAAAAACTTTAATTTTTTTTGCAAAACAACGTTTGCGGGATCAGCTAGTATTTTATATAATAAGTTATAAAATTTACACTTAAGATTTTTTGAGAAAAAATACACGTGGAATACTGTTTAAATTCACTTTGAAAATTCGATTAATTATAAGCAAAAATTATTTTGTTCCAAATTTAAATTTCTATTTAAATTTCTCAATTAACTTAATATTTATACTACAACCAATTTATGTGAGGTTGTATAAATTTGAAGAAAGGAAGAAGTAGTCGTCCTTAGACAAGATAAATCCCATATGAGCAGACATATAACAATCTGTATGTTGGATCAGTAAGTGTTTATGATATAACACTAAATCAAAAAGAACTCGTTCCTCCTCAAGTTCAGGAATTATTGCGCATTTAAACAGAGTGTTTCACGATAATTCCATTTTATTATATATTATATTTACATAAATAATATATGTTGATATTTAAATGTATGAATTATTGTATATTTATATAAAATTATAGTAGTACCCATTAGTATATTTATATGAGGTGTTTTTACGTGATTATTTTCTTCCTAAATTTGATTTTATTTTTTGATATTAGCTTGTTTCACCTGCCTTTATTCATTTACCTTTGTAACACCTGACGGTTAACTGGTATAGAATGCCTTCAGCATTATGTTCGCCGTTAAACATAATATGTGTAAAAAGTATTATAAATAAATAAATATGCGTCTTTCGTAAAAAAAATTATTATAGTTGCTGTGAGATGGGTGTTTGGTTCATCGGCCTTATAGCCTTGATTTGTAAATGGAACTTCTTGTTTTGATTCAGACGCCTCAAACTTTGTAAACAGGAAAATTATTTATAGGTGTTAAGCTTTTTTGGTACTTTATTCATGAATAAAGTGTTTCATAACAATGTAATGAAAATAAAGTAATAAAGGCATTAGATTAAAACTAATTATTTGTTCCTGCAGATCTGTCGCATTCCAAATAATTTTTTTTAACATTTTTGCGAGTGATCAGTTTAAACAAAATGATTGGAAACATGCATAAAACCTTTTCTTTCTTTTAAAGCTTTCAGATCTGCAGCTAATTATGTTGTATGTCTCTTTGGAAAGTCATTTGAAACAATTTAAAATTATCAATTATGGTTTTTCCATGTTCGCCATGTTCTAATATTTTTTCTTTTTATTTTCAATTACTCATTTTTTAATAATTATTTACCAGGTCATGTTATGTAAGATTTGAGGTGCGTTTTCGAATTAGGATTACACTGTTGTAATTTTCAGTTTCCTGATTTGGCTTCGTATTAATACTAGAAGATAGGCATGGAACACTGCAAAATAAAACATTATTAAAAATAATTGGCTCATGGTAAATATAGAATGAAATTATTTTATCTCTTTCTTCGTTGCATATTCGATATTTAAAAACAATTGCTTCAGGAACATGTTTTTTTTCTACTTCCGAGCAAGCAGACTTTTTCTTAATTTGACTTAATTTGTTAATATTATTAACATTTACTCTTATGTTATAGTTGTAATTTATAGTAATCGAGCTGTGGTAGAAGACAGAGATTTGCGATCGTTGGTCGCGGTTTCTATTCTAGATACAATTATATACATTCGTAAGAAAAAGAAGATGAGATCGATACTATACTAGCACTTTTCTGTAGTAGTGATTCCTTTCAAAGGTGGTCTAGAAGACGTCAAAATTTTTAAATGAGAAATATATGAACACGTAACGTCTTTCTGTCTAATCAACCTCAATATCTAAATACAAAGATCTATAACAAATGTGTGTTACGATTGATAACTTTCAGCATAGAAATGTAGTCTCTCACTTCGAGAATAATTGTCAAGCCCTTAAGGAATCAAAGAGACGACTTTACATAGGATTTCTACGATATCCAATCCGGAATCAGGGGAATAGTAGACTAACTAATAATGGGCAACATACTGCGCAGAAAACAGGATCCTTACGGTTCTAAAGTAAAGACCTTGGACCCCCAAGCGCAGTACAGGACTTTCAACACAAGGTAGATAGATGACCTTGTTAATCAACATCATCATCATCAGAAAACTTCAGGCTACTTCTAATTGGTTTTATAGAAAAACTTTGGAGGAGGCCTTGGGCATAAGCCTTCTATGTGGACGTCTTACGGCTGAAATGATAATTTTGATGCAGTTCATGTTAAGTCAATTATCTATCTGTCTATATATCTTGTACCAAGAAGTACATCCACGTAAATACTTACACAATATGACAATAAGTCCAATAGCAGTGTTTATTATTCCCTGATAGTTAATGTTTTCCAATGGTTTATGTGTAAAGTAGGCGATGAACCCGATGGTTGAAAGATAGAAGGTTACTGTTATAAAAACAAACGCGATCCCATATCCGAAGTAAATTTTTAGCAATGTTGTACTGTTCTGTAACAAAAACTCTAATTAATATACAACCATTTTTAAAAAGAAAAAAAAAAACGATTCATCGCCTCCAAAATACTCTAATGTGAGAAGAAGAAGGTTGACCAGTGTCTGTTGCTGGTCACCAGCGGATATATGGTTCAGAGACGTGGTTATTTGGGAAGGCAGAAGTTCATCTAGAGAGCAATTCATCAAATCAGAAATGAGATCCGAGCAGAAGAATTAATGTCGCTGACGCAGCTCGAGAAAATGGACTGGGCACATCTCACACGCAACTGATGGCTGTTGGATCCGAAAGGTTTATGAGTGGCCACCATGACACATGGATAAGCACCAGGAAGTCGCTAGAAGCTTGAAACCGGTTATCGTGGCGATCTTTGGGGAAAGCTTATGCTTTGCAGTGGGTGTTTATCAGACCTGATGTTAAATTTAAATAAAACCAAGCTAATTGAAATAAATTCCAAATATTCCAAAAAAACTAATCATTTGATCAACATTAATATTATTGAAAGATCATTAAATTTGTTAAACAATCACGTATTTAAAAAGTTCGGTTAATATATTGTATTATCGATATGTACACAGAGGTTTACCGCATGTCCAATTAGCTTATTTCGTCAATTTGTAATTAAAAGTTTGAACTATATTATGCGTCTGTTGACTCAGATATAAACGGATTAATTACAAAATCTTGACTCATCCTCGCATTGTCAATAAATTGGTGGAATCATTTGTAGCAACTTTGGATTAATGTAAACATTTACTGTAGTATAAACAGTGTAATAAGAAACAACGATATACGAAATATTAATAATGTATATATTGTCTTGGATATATTATAGGCGGGCAGAATTTTATGGAGTATTTCACTGTTAATTTTTATTTAAAAATAATTATTTTTAAATAGGCACTCCAATAGAAAAACGATATAAATGTTTACATTAGTTCCCCATGTTACAGGGTATTTAACAACAAATTTATATTATCCACCAATAATCAGGACTATATAACATGTAACACTACCAGTCCGGACAGACCTTGTATTGTCAGATGTTATAAATCAAATCGGTAAAGTCGTTTTCAAGTTTCCGCTATGAAGATTAACACGGATAATATTTATTTATAAAAATCCTTACCATATGAACACCAGCTATTAAAACCAAGTTGAATATCATGTCTAATAATAAGATGACAGCTGCAATAATATATGGAATTAAAAAGTACTCAGTTTCCTCCGAAAAAAAGAAAAAAACTGCAACGCTTGAAAAGTACGCCAGGTAGCTGAGTAAACTTATTACACTCAAAACCTGGAAAGAAAAGAGTTTAACTATTTTTATTTATTTAATATTCTTTATTGTACACGTTAAGATACATTTAATAAGTTTTACAATATTATAAAAAGTACAATGGGCGGTCTTATCACACAAGGCAATCTCTTACAGACAACCATAGTATGGAAAGTAAGAGTACTAATAATGGGTAGTTTACTTGTACAAAAAATACATATTTACAAGCAAACGAACATAAACATACATACTTAAACGTAACTACATATGTATATAACATATATACGTATAATAAATAAGGTTTAATACAGATTATAAATATAATACAATAATAAATAAAAACATCTAACTGACTTCTATTAGTATTAGTCAATCGCACTTGCCTCAGAAAGAAACAGAAGAAGAAAAAGAAATGAATTAACAGATAGATAGTTATAGGTCTAGTAAATGGTTCTTAACCATTTTCCTGAAATTAGGTAGTGAGTTAGCACGTCTTATATTCAGCGGTAAATCATTCCACAATCGAACGGCCTGCGTGGTTAAAGATTTGAAAGATTTTTTAATTTATTATTAATTATTTTCGACACTGAGTTATATGTTATGAATGGTCTTTTGGGCCGAAAGATTCGCGAGCGGCGACCAGGAAGCAGTAAACTCGGCTTGACTAGGTTAGGCGGAACGATATCGGATCCATTATCGTGGAAATTTTTGGGAGAGGCCTTTACCTTGAAGTGGGCGTCTATCAGTTGTCATGATGATGATCATATATAGTGAATATTCAGATGATAATAAATTAATACCACTGGTAATAATTTGACGATGAAATTTGACGCGAAAATTCTTCAGAAATCGTGAAAAATATTAACTTTTATATTACTTAATAAACAAGTAAGAAAAACTTCAACATTTTTGATTTTAAATAATCAAAACGACAATAAAACCACTAAAGATCTATTACAGTAAATAAGCTTAATTTTTTCCAATAAAAACAGTGATGTAAAAGAAAAATGTGATTTCAAAAAAAATCAACGTTTTAACAGCAGAAAATCTAGATTAGCTAATTATAGGTCGATGATCAAATGAAAATGCCCTGGGAAAATTGATTTTGCAAATGAACATAGTTTTTATTTGTTCTAGCAACACTAATCACGTTAAACAGTGATTAATTAGAGATTAACAGATTATTAAAATTGTTTCGTCATTCGCAAACCGCAGATGCGATTCTGTTTCTTATATATATATATATATATATATATATATAAGAAACAGAATCGCATCTGCGGCTTTATCATAAGGTGTATTACTCTATTTCAGAGTATGTTCACGATAAATATATTTAGATATATTTTTTCACAAGCATCAAAAAAAAATTACCAACCCCACTAAATTTCTTGTTAGTTCTTCTCAGACGCGTTAAAAACTAACGCAAAGTTAATTTTGGGCTGATGATTATAGATGACTTTAATGGTATTACATAATAAAGCTATTGACTTGAGTTAATATAAAACGCAAAAGATCCGCAAGTGGATACTACGTAAAAAGAAGCGAAGGATGTCCAACCACAAGGTGGACAGACAAGTCTGTCAAAGTCATCGAAAAAAGGAAAACAAGAAAGGTACTATTGGATATCTTTGGGAAGATGGGTGGGGGGGGGGGGCTAGGTTCAGCTGTGGACGTCTTATCGATGAAATGTTGATGACGAGATCACATTAAGAACCTATGTATCTAACACCAGTTATTTTATATTTTTTAACGTGGACCACGGTTATGTTTACACTGCTGATGGCTATAGCCTACACATACATATATACCATGGTAGATATCTATATGACGACCTCTTTTCGGTCATGTCTACCCCACTCTTATTAACTATAAAAGGCACGGTACTAAAATCTTGCGTAGGAGCATTTATATAGAGGTCGTTGACCTGTAACGATTGCATACTTTATTTATTTACGTTTTTGATTAATTTTCCTGCATGCAGAGTTCCTCCCAGAGAAATAGAAAGGCTACGATAAGTCAATGTTTATAATAATACGTTTTGTATTTGAATTCTAAATTTTAAATTGCTCCTTTACCATTTTTTAAACATAATTGAGTATAACTGTATAAATAATGGCAATGTCACTATTATATAGTTTGTAACTATTGTATATGTACTATCTTTTTAATGAATATTTTTTATCCTACACTGAATTGTTTACTTGTAATAAAGTGACAGACAAGAACAATTATCGAAGGATACATAAAATAAAAACTAACCATTTTGTTATTCACGATATTAAATAATATAAATTATTCGTATCTTGAATTTCAAATAAGATAATATACAACGTTACTGCCAAAAGTATACAGGATGAATTAAAACAATAATCGTATTTAATATAAAAATTTTTGATGTCCATACTGTATTTACAAGATACTAAAGTTTCGAATGCAAAAAGTTACAGATTTTTTACTAAAATATTACAAAAAATTATTGGACTATCACTAATAAAATTTAAAAGGCAAATAAAAATGAATTGACGGAAAAGGTTATTTATTAATAAACTGTTATTTAAATGACAATAATTCTTGGCAATGATGTCGCTTTATTATTTTGATATCATTCAAGCTATATCTTTAAAAGTGTATATGTATAAATATGTTAAATGTTATTAAAACATAAGTTGTTGTAAAGTTTCTTCCTGTTTCTTCTTTACCTTGCGAAACAAAGTCAAAAATAAAATTGATTAAAAAATAAATAGATAATAAGTTGAAGATTAATAGGAGTTCTGTTAAAAGTTCCAGTTCAAGTTTCCAATGTTAATTAAACGAATTTTATATTTATTATGAAAACATTAAAAATTAGAAAGGGTTATGCATAAGTTAATTGAAATATAACTTCATTCGACAATTGTAATACAGATGAAATAACAAAAGATTATTTATTATGACCATTTGTGCAAGTCAATAGAACACTAAGGCAATTGCAAGTTTTAATTATCTTCTTACATATATTACTGTATAATTTAAAGACATTGCATGGTATTTTGATACGCAAAATAAAGAGTAATCTGCCGGCTTCCTTGTTTACCGAGAATTATAACCCAAGTCTATTAAGGTTCAGTGTGAATAGGCACCTACTAGGCCTGTGTGCTTCATCGTCATTCATTCATTCTTCATCGACTATCGTCGCTTTCCATCAGACGAGTTGGTGATCAAATGCGGACAAGGAAGCGTTAAAAATGTAAGTGTATCATATACCTTTGTTTATTGTAATATCTTAGTGTATTGTATTATTTATCGTACAAAGTTTCCCACGTAACATATACAATTTTATAAAGCCTGGAAAAATAAATAATAAGCTAATGCTTATTTCTAGTACTAACGTTACCAAATTTCTTATATACAAAACTTATTAGAACAAACACATATCAGTCTTTTATTAATAAAAAAAACTAACCAGTTTTAAGTATGCCCACAGCAGTATTCCATTTCTCAAAGGAAAACAAAAGAAACACTTTGTATGCGATGATACGTCTCTATACATTGTATGTACAGTCGTTTACAAAAATTAATATGAAACAAAATATAAATTAGCTCTACCGGACAAGCGACCCAGTAGGATGGAACACCACGACTGCCATAACATGCCGATGTATATTCATACAGAAAACTGTTATATGTATCCTAGTTGATTAAATTGGACTAGAGAGTAGAATTTAGATTCAAGGTTTTTATATCATTACTAGCTGACCGCAAACGTTGTTTTGCAAAAAAATTAAAGTTTTTAATTAACAAATGTAAGATAAGGGTTGATCGTAGAGGGGTGAAAATTTAGGTTTGTATGTATTTTTGTATGCTGTATCATAATAAAATAAAAACCAAAAAAATTGTCTAAAAAAATAAAAAATAAAATTTAGGGGTGGATCAACCTTATTATTTAGGGGTATGGAAAATAGATAGTAGCCGATTCTCAGACATACTGAATACGCATGTAAAATTTGATAAAAATCGGTCAAGCCGTTTCGGAGGAGTTCAAGTTCGAACACCGTGACACGAGAATTTTATATATTAAGATTATCTTTTACATTTTATATTATTACATTTATATATTTAGTTACTATATCCATTAACAGAATACTAGCTTAATAAGTAAGCTGACATTTTTATTTTCCTCACAAAACCTTCTTTTTGGCTATTGTAGTATGTTACGATATTGTCAAAGATTAGATATTTGTCTTTTTGAAAATTTCTTTTTGAGAATCCAAACACAACTAATCTAGGATCCAAATTCTCTTTGTAAACTATTCATTTAAACGATAAATGACATTAAAAGGAACTAAAAGCATCCCTCATAGATTGACAATAGAACTGGTTGGAAGCGGCATGTATTTAGGCCCCAGAAGCCATCAGTTCTGCACTCTGTATGACATATGTACTGCCAACTAAATTTGCCAATCCATTGGCGTATTTAGAATATTAAAAATGTTACCCAATATGTCTTCTAACTTGATTTACTTATTGTTTCAGAATAATTTTATAATGGAGGATTATAAAAACTATTGATATCCATGACAAATATTTTTTTCTTTTAATATTTCAAATAATTCCGTAGAAACGTTATTGTACTAAATGTGGTTTTTATTAAAATGAATGAACGTAACTAATGTGGTTTAAAGAAATGAACTTTGGTACCATAAATCATGTTTAACCAAATAATAAATAATGACCACAAAAACTTTAATGCTAAAAATTACAATGAAAATTTAATACTTGTATTAAGAATTTAGAACGCCAGGTGGTCAATTACCCACTTAGTAAGTGATTTCGATGATTTTATAAGTGAATTGTTTTATTAGAATATATGACGTAAGCAGAAATATTCCAATAACTTACGATAGTATAGGATCGAAGGTCGCCGGTTTGATTCCTGATAAGTGATTATTATGCTTGAATGATATACAAACTGGCTTAACACCGACGGCTTCGCGTTATTACCATTTGCCTTTAGTAGGTGATGTTCGTGTAATACATTATTTTTTCTCTTTTTTTGACATGCCAAAAATATTTTCGCCAAGTAGTTATGTGAAAAGCTTGAAAATATACATTTTTAATGCACACTCACTCCACACCCTTGTGGAATTTTGTAAAATATATTCTCTATAGACTTCTATTCGGTAAAAGAAACATTAAAAAAAAAACAAGTTTGTATACATATACTGTTTAACAACAAATTGTCAATGAAAATAATTTTTATTGTGTTCCGAGAAAAAAAACGAAATATATCTTACGTACACCAATTCCAAATTTGAAATGTTATGACATATTTACATTGCTCTAACTACATTAATAAATACATTTTCTAGTGATCAGAAAAAATCTCGACACAGTTTGTTGGCTCTTCTCAAATAATTTTTTATGTCGAATAATAATATTGTAAAGCTCAAATTTATTCGAAGTCCAATCGCATTGAGCACTCAAAGCATTTTTCTTTTCCCTACGCAAGGGTTCTTTGTTTGAAGTCAAACAAAATTTAATCAATAATTGAATTAATTAAATACCTTCACTATTGCAGTAGCCTACAGCATAACAACAACAGATACAATATATACATAGTTTGTGTTCTTTATTTCTCTGCTGTAGAATAGCAACCAATACAAAAAAATGTGATGTGCTCATAAATATTAAAAATCAAGCGTTGCTTTCCACGCAGGTGAAATACAAAACAATTGTTACCAGCCAGCATTTTTTTCATCAAAGACTAAATAATAAACCTTAAACTCTCTTGTAAATAATTTGTAAACACTGGATGGCCTCTAGAAGGATGTATATTCTTTGGCAACTTGTTATGCTTTAAGTTGAATAGGTTGTTCACCCAGAGATGTCTTTACCTTAACTAAACAGTTATGTTTCTGCCAATACGAACAATTTTGTTTATTATTTATTTATTATAACAATGCAGCTAAAACTGTGTGGGTCTGAAAAAGGCTTTCTCATTTAAAATGTACTAAATAATATACGAATATATAATATGATAATATTAAAATGTATGCATCTCATTATGAAGAGTTTGTTTATTGTCAATTGTTTTGATAATGCCTGAACATAATTTATTTTTTACGTAAAGCGTGTAGTTTTAAATACTCTGGATTCTAGACACAAATTATTTTGTAACATACTTTTAAAAATAACATTATGTATAAAATTATTTATTATATAAATATATGAAAAATTAAAATCAATTAATCATAGAAAAAATATCACGGTTTGTGTACAGGCGTTCTAAATTAAAAAAAAAAACAGAATACATATGTATGTAATATACATATATGAAAGTAAATAAAAGTGGACAATTTTATTTATTTGTACCATATTTGCTATTTCATTGTATGGCATATTTGCGATTTATTCTTTTACTTTATAAAGAAAATTATAATACGGATGTCATGGCCACGTATTGTGTTTAGTTTTTTTTTTATTAAAAATGAAGAATAAAAAAATTACGTATGAATATCATATATACTAGTAAATTTTTTTTATCTATCAATCCAAAAGTTTCTCTCTCTCTGAAAACAGTTTTATTTTTACGTATAATTTGAATCGTCAATTGTTTTGCAGTATTTGTTGTTTTTAACATCGACCCAGATTTCGTATTCTGCGAATTTTAGTGACAGGTATCCCAAACGAAACTGGATTGGCGAAGAGGTTGCAGTGTGGGATTTCCGAAACGCGTTCTGATTAAAGCGCAAGGTAAAGGTCAATGATCTCGTACGAATCGAGTGATTTAATTACCATGAAACTATACCTTTATGATCCTTTTTTAATAATGAGACATGCAGACTTATGGGAAGATATTATAAGAAAATTAGAATTCTGGGTACAAGCCAGTTGTAATTTTTATATTACTTATTTTCATATTTTTTACTGTGATGATATGAAACCATATTATTAAATGATGTTTTAAATTTTTTTTTCATTAAAAATTGCGCTAATAGTAATAAAAATATATTTTAAAATACGATATATGATGAAACTTACATAGATAATCGTAAAGAAATCTATGACTAAAAATATAATGAAAAATGAAAACACCCTAATAATCCAGCGCATTCTGTCTGAGACTAAACAAAAGTTAACATAGTACAAAATCATTAACAATGTAATCGATGTAATATTTTATTGTACAGTTGCTAATCGGAATAAAAAATAATTTAGATTGAAGGTATTTTTTCACTAAATTAAATTTTACATCCCGACTTCTTGATCAGATTATACCAAGCCACAAAAATAAACAAAGTCATCGAATGTAAACAAATCCTTAAAGCAACTTAGATCTGATTTCTTTGTTGTAAGTTGAGACGTAAAACCCATAGATTTATTATAAATTAAAGAATTTTATTGGAAAGAAGCTACATTTGAAATATTAATAATGTCAATACTGGCCGGTTATAGAGGCGATCTTTGGACCTGGAGCCTCGGAGTGGAAGTCCGTCGACTGAAAAAAAAGAACCTAATACTGATCACAAGTCTCTTTTGATTTGATTCACGATCTGGTCAATATTGGGCCATGAGGTAATTTCATCATCAACATTTTGTCAGCCGATGAACGCCCGACGCAAGTAAAACGACTCCCGAAAACATCACCGCTATGATCGGTCTTACACAGTCCGCATCTAGCGACTAAAAAAAAAGTAAATTAATTAATATCAAAATAAAACATTAACATCAAAACCGTTTCATCCGTAAAATGTAAATAGTTTGACATAAGCCTCCTCCTACCTCATCAATACACAGCTCTACTCGGGTAGAGCGGTTTACTACGTGCGAACACCATCGTACAACTGGAACCCTTTCTGTCCAGCTTCTGTTTTATTTTTAAATTCACGGACCCTTCCGCTCCGTGAACTGAGTTCCGATAAAGCTATAAAAGCCAAGCTAACGTCATCAACTTCAACCGAAACCAAGTAAGTTCCCTTAGAAGCCTCTTACTTACCAATAGGATTGGTAGGAAGCGGTCTACAGCGTTTTCTGTTTTCACAACTGGGCGACATATTTACAGGTGAATTTCGTTGAGTCATAGGACTCAGAAATTTGATTTGCAATAAGTTGATCAGTCTGATAGCGATCAAATGTAGCACCTTTTAAACTACATCTGCTCTACGGTAAGAAAATTAAAACAGTTCCTGTTGCCTTGAGATTAAAGTCGTTCCCGGGCACTCTTAAATCGTAACTCTAATTGCGACAGACTATTCAGAGGTTCCCTCTGGGGCTCTTGCGCACAATCATTCTATGAAGTGTACGTATGCACGACATTACACCTGGGTTGCCTCTTTGAATCAGGTGAAGCTGTAAATCTCTAAGTTCTAGAACCTGTATTTACTTCTGGGAGCAGGTTTCTATCCCTGCAGAGGAGAAACGAGTAAGACTTATGTTATCATCGAAGAACTGAAATCAGTTTTAAATTTTTGTTACGCTGGAAAACCATATCTTATTACCTATAAATGAACTTTACAATTTAAATTTTCTGCATCCAGCGACTCCCCGCGAGCTTTACTATATCGCCAGGTATACCGGCTTGATGGTCGCCAATCGAAAACCTCTCTGCCTCAATTGCCGTCAGTTGCACAAGCGATTTGCCCCGCGCACTGTTTCCTACGAGCTATTATTTGTGTTACGTCTATAACCTAGGTTCTTCTGTGAACCTCCTCAAAGTAACTTAATAATAATAAAATATTACCTTGAGACAAACTTGACAGCTATGATAAGACTGATTCATACTGAGCACTTCTTGACTATCATAATCATTGTTGAGTAGTTTTTAATATCATATGAGAGCCAGAGACGATGAAATTTAAGTGACATAAGTTTGATTTGCAGTTTCAATTTTCAATTCATTTGTATACACATAAATTATTCCAAATTTAAAATAATATATTAATATCAATTTGTTGCGGTTTGAAACGGTTCAAAGTTCGAAGCTATTTAAAAATATGATATAAGCCCGCATCCGTGCAAAATTTCGAATACTTAGAAGTGAATGATAAAGTTCTGCGTATAGGAAATTTATTCAAACATGTTCACGTCGTTATGTTTTTTCCCAAATAATAACGGACGGCAGATGAGACGTAATTTCCGATGACTGATTGTTAAAATTGCGATTTGGTTGTTACATTTGTAAGATCATCTTGATGTTTTATAATTAATCGTCAACATCATCGAGTTAGTCGACAAACTACAATTGCAAGGTACAGGCCTCCCCCATAAGATCGCGATGATAATCATACATAATCATATCAATTTATTTTTGTGTTAATTACATCGACGAGAAAAATTATTTATTATCACGATATCAGCCAATAGTTTCTCTTCTAGGCATAGATCATTACCAAAGGTCGCCTCAATGACTAGCTGTAACTTAGGCGTCTTCAAGTCAAGACTGAATACGTATTTTATAGTCAAGCATGTAGCATCGTGGACCATTGTCATCGCTTAACATCAGACGACACAGAGATCAAATGTTTTGCCTATAAAAAATCGTTAAAACGGTGTAGTACATAGCTTATTTATAAAGTACCTATGAATAAGAAAATATTCTTCTCGATTCCATTTAGATGTAAATAGTACCAGTAGAAATTAAATAATGTAGTTAAACACGTAATGCCCATTTCGGTAGAAAGGAACAAGGTCCGATTAAAGAGCGATAAAATTAAAATCCGATAAAAAAGCATGATCTGGTCCCTGCCTGTTGATGAAAGAGGAATTGTAGGCTTAACATAAATAAACAATACCTTATTCTAATAGTTAATCTAGTGGTTGAAAAGATCAATAAACCAAACACAAACATAGCAAAAATAAAAAGAGAAATACGTAAAGACAACACTCTGGAATCACGTATAATTGAAACATGATTTGTTTTTAAACAAATATTTTAAAACAAAAAAAACACAGATTAAATTTTATCGCTTCACTGAACTTTGTAATGTGAACAAATTTGACAAATGATAATATTTATTATTTCCTGTGATTTTTTTAATTTTATGTACATGGGTAATACCATGGGATTTCCGATAACTCACTTTCTAAATGTAACACAGGCTTTCGATACTAAATCATTTATTATTTATTATATTACATGTTTTGTTTACCTAAGACTAGATATCATAGATTTAATGAATCCTACCATGGATAGAGTATACGCTTTCACTATAGGATCCAAAATAATGTTCAGAAAGCTTCTATTGCTAGATTTAAAAAAGTCAAAGAATTTTTTTTAGTTAGAGAATATTTTTTTATTTAGCCTGTATTTCCATATATTAATTTTACATTACAGAGTTTTTCCTAGATCATACTAGATAAAAGCGACGCTGGAGTTTCTCCCGGCAGCACTTCTACTCCCAACTCTAACGCTTTCCGAAGTAGAAGGTAGTATTAAAATGAATCAGGCAATAGTAACCGGCCAAGTCGAGGTTCCTCTCTTTTGTGTGCCAGAATGCTAAGCGTGTATTAGTGACAGGTGACATCCCAAGCCGAGGTCTTTTTGTTGGGGTCCTTGAGCCTAATTACTCCATAGAGCATTGACCGAAGAGGGCTCTCCCGAGAGCCCACGAGCTTTGTTACTTTTAAAGACGTCCTTGGCTTTGTGACGTCATAAAAGTGATTCGCCTTTAGGCTATCCAAGTCATCAATGTTAATAAAGAATGTAATAATAAATTCGCTGGCTTTCTTTGCCTGTTCATTTCACGTATGGGACATTTTTTATACGAAAAGGTCGCACATTCATTTCAACATCTATAAGAGATAATATATCCAAATAATTATTGAATTTCGTGCTTGTAAAACTCAAAATGGTTTAATTTTTAAATCATTCTTTCATTGACTGGTGTTACAAAAATTCAATTAATAAAACTTACAAAAGTTTCCATAACAATTTTAAATTTAGAACCACGGGCACGCTTGCCGGTGTACGGCGCAATTTAAAAATAAACAGTGATCAGTTAGCATTCAGAGCAGCTTCACGCGCGTTCTGTTGCTTGTAAATTAAATCATAAGGTCATGTATGTAGATGTTCCCGTGCTGACGAGATGCTGTTTTTGCGTTCCATTGAGATATGGGTTACTGCTATGGGCATACTTGAGATTTGTAAGTCGTAGTATCATATCACATTTACAAACTCTCTCCAACACGTCGCGCGTATCCTGTTTTATTGCTTGACCTAACATTTTCCTTGTATTAACCCTAGGTTCACATTTATTATCATTTGATATAATACTTTGTATCATATTGTTTATAGGTGTGCTTTAAAGAGTTTTTCAATTTTTTTATGAGACTCGCACAATATCTATAAGATAGACGGAAGTTTTCAATGTGATATGATTGCTTACAACTATACGATTGAAATGTGCGATCCAGTATTCACCTTAACAACTTTAAATTTTTTGTTGTTTTTATTTACAGATATAACAGATCAAAATTCGCCTCATGTTTTCATATAGTCTAGTTCTAGATAACTGATTACCAAACTACTTAGGTAAAACCCATAGCCGAATTTCGTTAAAAATCGTACATAACGCTCTTAGGTTAAAGAAAAGGAAAAAAAAGTTAAAAAAAAGAAAATCATTCTAGTCTATTATAAATTGGATTCTTCTGGCATTCTTCTTATGAATTATAAAGTGGTCACTGTAATTGAAATTTAATGAACTTATCTATCTCGTGCGTATTAATGAGCCGCAGTAGCGAATGTCAGCGTACAAATTCAAATCGGCGTTCGAATTTAAATTCAAACTTGCAATAATAAAATAATTAAAAACGTATTTATTACTTTAATGCCAGTACAATATGGAGCGTTCTAAATCAAGCGTAATAAGGTGAACTTCATAACATTTCATTGGCAATAAATTGTTCCCGTGGCTTCCATGTATACAGGTTGTATGTAAAGATAGATATAGGTTTAATAGGTTTAAAGTGGTGAATGTATGATATAATATAGAAATTTTGCTGTTAGTTAATGTACGGTACTTCTTGTATAAAAATCTAGTTTCAGATATAAACAATGTTATGATAATGTAGTATAGAAATGCGTTTTCAATATTTGGATTATTACATATTAAAATCAACTATTGTTTACTAGCTGTTCTTGAAGTGATATCTGAAGATTTTGACCTATCGCATTCCAATATAAAACATATTTTAGAATGATCATTCATATTTAGAATGATCATTTTATATAAGGTAATTGGAAATAGGTGTGAAAGATTTTTGCTTACAAATAAGCTATACAATGAAAAAAACAAATTTCTTGTTGAAAAACCCTTCTCGTTTACTAATATTTTCCTCTATCCGCAATTCACATAAACAACAATAACATATCTGTTTATTATTATATTTTTATTTTATAAACTGATTGTAAATATTTTGCGTACGTAGAGAAATCAATGATAAAGATGTCAAGTTAATTAAACGTTTGTTTCGATTATACGGATACTGCGTATTTGTTATTCTCAAATTGATAAACGTAGACGGAATTATTATCGTCCGGTTTCCTGATTGTTATTGTTTAATGGATTTTCCATGTTTTGATCCAGTCTAAAAGCAAGATGAACATGTGTCATTGTTCTGTTTTTATATGCGACAAACAATGCGAATTACACAACTAACACCTTTAAATCACTCAACACGTGTTTCACCCCTCCACGGGGCATCCTCAGGAGTAACGTTACACCGATTAGGGTCAAACACAGAGTTGATGTGTTGAGTGATTTAACGGTGGTAGTTGTGTAATCGCATTGTTTGCCACATGCGCATTTATCAGCAGGCTGGTGGGCGGTGCACTTTATTGCACGACTACTACTGCATTGGCGGAAGTAGCTATATATTGGTCCTTTTCTTACTTAGGATGGACTTCCGCAAAATAACGCCTGAATCCATTAGAAATATAAATATATTTGGACTATGGTACGAAAACATTTCAGTAGTTCAATTATAAAAGTAAGACATCTGTTTAACAGAAGACACTGCGATTATAGATGCCAGCTCAGATCGAACAATATCACTTGTGTTAACAAAGAAAATCTTTGCTCTTTCAGTCCTTTTCAATGATGCTTCGCCAAGATAAGTCAACTTTCATCATCACGACTGTTTCAGCTGTAGGATATCTATGCTATGTATCACATAGCATCTTCCGGGCGATCTTAACAAGAAGTCTGATCAAATCGGTGGTCCTCCTTCACTGTGCTTGCTGTTTATCTGTTTTACATGCTATATTTCCTGCCGACTGCCATTTCACTTTCCGGGAAAAATATTAATGCTTGTGTATTATTTAAAATCACATCTTTGGTCTAATTTAGATAACAACAATATTATTTTTATTCCAGTTAATCAGCATAGCGGCATTGGGCGTAGGTGTCATATGGAATATAATTTTCTTTGCCTTCGTTCACGTGCAAACGGTTATTACTGTGGTTTCGGTTGCTATTTTATTTGTAATGGCCATCGATGTGGTTTTTAATGTAGTACTCATTGTTGGTTGCCATGGAGTAAGTAGTTTAAACCTTTTTATCTTTTTTATGTTCCTAAAATTTTGTTTTGTTTTCTGGCGAGAAATCTTCTATTAATCAAAATATGTTTTGCCCTGTGAATGGAATATAAGGTTATATGTTATTTTTACCCTTTTAAATATCGAATAAAGGTTGTTGAAAGACGCTAAGACTATGGAGTAAGTCATACATCCAGCAGTGGACGTCTTATGGCTAAAATAATGATGATGAGATCGTCTGGTCTTCCGCGGTAATTAGTAGCACCTCTGAAATTTCAGTTGAAGCACTTAGAGAGACATTCTGCCTCCGCTTACCACCTCGATGGACACAATAATACGAGACCACTGCAGGTTGATTAACTCTTTGATACTCATTTCAGAGCAGTGGTAGCCTAGCATGACTGAGTCTTGGTTCTCTTTCTTGGTTTTCTTTCTTGGTCTTATATATAGTTTACACATCATGCATTGTTTATAGAATTGCCAGTGCTCATTAACAAGTTTCCAAAGGATAGGCAGCACCATACTCTGCGTACCATAATACCATACTAAGACCGATTATGTTATATCTCCTCAAAGATATCTTTGGGGAAGGCTTCTGTCATAGGAATTATAGTAGAAAAAAGTTAATTTTCGTTGTAAGCTAATCAATTTGTATTCTCTTCCATATTATGAAAACACGTTACTATATCTCTTTAAAATTATGTGTTGCAGGTAAAAAATTGTAAAATTATTTATACATAAATAAAATTTATTGCAGCGAAATAAACTTATATTGAAAATATACTACACCTATGGTGCGGTTTATGCGATGGTTACAATCGCTTTATTTTTTATATGGTTTTTACACGACATGATATCAGAGCGGGGGGAATTTCACAAGTCATGGTTACATATAGTTGCCATAGCTTCATGTTTGTCTTTTGTACTGAGTAAGTATAGTTTTTATTTTAAATTTCACTCATTTTCACATTGAATTATAATGTCAACAGCTTACGGCAACATCTATTGCGAAGCCGAATATATTAAAAATATATATATTAAAAAAAAAACAATAAGAGTTGTGTCAAAAGTTCCAATGTTGAATAAATGAATTATACCTTTTACATTCTTTTACTTTATGTAAGTATTAATTTACGATAACACTGTTAATCCTCTAGGTTTAATTTTGAATTAAGATTAAATTTCTTTCTTTGTTATTTTTTGAATACAGCGTGTTTTCGGCTGAAAAAAAACGTCATTTAATTATGGGGAATAAAGAAAA
This sequence comes from Battus philenor, assembly GCF_028537555.1. Classification (NCBI taxonomy): domain Eukaryota; kingdom Metazoa; phylum Arthropoda; class Insecta; order Lepidoptera; family Papilionidae; genus Battus; species Battus philenor. Next base: position 12,928,611 of record NW_027181673.1, on the reverse strand, counting down.
ACCTTGTCATCTTTATAGTTACTATTTTTAAAAGGACTTTATTTGCTTTTCATGGAGATGTAATAAGTTAATTCATTTTAATTTTTATAAGCTAGGCAGTTGGAAAATTACCTTTGTATCAGGTGGTTAATATTTTTGCATTTAAATCAAGCCTATCTAATACTTTATTTGTCACTAATAAATAATAAAAAAAATAATAGGGTCATTGATAACAAATATAAAATCTTTATAGGTGTCAGTGTTTAGATTACTTTTTTCCAATAAATGTATGGTATATCCTATCCGAAAATCAATAGCTTTAGGAAAAGTAGTAAACGTAATGCATAAAGTTTCAAAATTAGAATTGTTACATAGTAAAATTAATTATTGCTTACTATCTGTATCTGGAGACTTTATACTGCCAGAAGTTATTAGCCCGTCGCATTACCATAGAAAAAATAAATATATGTAACATTTTACGGAATGATTATTTTGTACAGAGACGTTGGAAATAGCTGTTTAAAGATTTTTGCTGACAAATAAGTTATTTATTCACGTCTTTAAAGCTTTCATACATACAATTAAATATTTTGTATATTTAAACGACAAAAAAATATTTAATAATCTTTCAATTTTCAGTTCTACACATTTACCTCTTGATCCTCATACGCAGCGAAGTTGTAAAGCTACAATCGAATTGTCGATTCAGATTCATAAATCACACAGCGGACCCTGAGTGCTTTTTGGAAAGCTCAGTTACCATGCACGAAGATAAAATAACGTAAAAAAGACAAAAATATGAAAGATGACGATACGTGAAGAATATTTTCTAGTCAAGAAGGCATCTAAAGGAAATGGGTGTTAATGTAAAATAAAATCGATTAAAATAAATGTACATTTATTTTGAAACGGTATATTTTTTATTAATTTTTTTTTATTACAAACATTCCAAAGTATATTATTTGTTTGAATATCAACTTAACCCTTTAAACTATGATATGACTTTTACTCGGTGTATTTTTGTGTTTATTATTTCTTGTATTATATCTGTCTACAACAAATTATATACCAGTCGAAGTGGCACTTGGCAGGCCGCATTGGTCGTAAGGTTCTATAGGCGAGAATACGCAACAGTAACGCAGCGAAGAATGTAGAATTGACCCTTAATGATCAAAAAATTTCACAGCCGAAAACCAACCGGTTTCGAGGGAATCATTTTCAACACGTTTATGACTGGATTTGCTAACTCCTGATTATTTAAAATAGAAGTCTTAATGGAGTTTCCTCCGTCACTTTTTCTTTCAGCGGTAACGCTTGTCAAAGTCTGGAATCTGCAAATGTTACTTGAGCAGCATTGTAAGACGATCTTTTTAAGATCGTCGGAAGACGATGGGCACTGGGTGCTGATCCAATGTGCTGTAAATTGTAAACAAAACATTAGATTAAATAAAATAAAATGTAATACCAACTGTGATAATATTTACAAATTTAATAAGTAAAAATGATTTAAGCACTAAATAAATTGTGATAAAAAGATGAGACACCCTGTGATACTTGAGAAGTGATGCGGTAAGTTGCTGGATGCTGGGAGCACAGTGTCGGTGATCGTGGCGATCTCTAAGAGAGGCCTAGGCCTTGCAGTAGACGTCTGTCGTCTAACATGATGTTGCATTATCAACATAATATATATAACTGTGTAAAATTCCATGCTAATAAAGTAACCGCTATACTAGTAACGTTTATCATAAAAGTAAATAATAATTCCCTATTGCTAGTTGCAGAAATTTCATAATAGAGGATCTATTATTTTTACACATTTAAGTTTTATTCCGATTTAATGAAATAAGATGTTCCTTTGATATGTAGCTTGTACCCTTTTGTAATTTATATTGAATCATACTATTATTAATGTTAAATTAATAGCTGAACATCCATGTTATAGTTCGAAATATACGTAGAGTATTGCTCATTTATTCCGATTGCAAGTGGAAACAATGAACTTTAGTCATACGTCAGGAAAAATCGATATTTCGTTTTTAATCTGCGGAAACATATGGTCGTTTACAATTTTACGATAATGATAAATCCCGCCGAATATTATATATTAATAATTATATGTTTTCAGTTAGCCAACGGATAGAAGGTAGTGTGAATGTTCAAATAAGTCATGTACACAAATGTACGTTAAACGAGCGACAAACCTCACCAACTGCCACTTTGGACTGGTTTAACGACTACTATAAAAAAAAACCTTTCCAGACATAAGCTCGCCTAAGTATTAATTTCTTTCTTATATGTTACATGTACAATAAATAACAAAGAGCAAAATATTAAAGATAATATAAAACACGACGAACTCTAGTAGATAAACATATATAATAAGTTTTCCCGTTTATCGTGGCCTACGACCGGTCAATTGCATTTAATGTTTTACCATATTGATAGCGCTATCAGCAGTAGACTTTCGGAGTTTGATTGAAGTGGTCCAGTGTTACAAAGATCTTATACGAAAACAATGTACGTTGATTTTCCGAAAATAAAGAGATGTTGTTTTTGTATACCGCTTCGGTATGGACTACTTGTGTGGGCATATCTTAAATTGGTAAGTGACGGGCCGATGGAATGCATACAAGACGATAAACACTTTTTAATAAATACATATAATGTTTTAATATAATAGATCCCTAGCCATCAAAAAATAGCTTATCCAGGTATCAGCTAATATTAGTGATATTACTATTTTAATGAAACGTATCAGTTTATGTGAGTAAAGAAATTTAAGGCGCTAAAAATAAAGGTAGGCTTTTTATACCTTTACTTACGCTTCAAAAAATTTGTATTACCTTTGTGGCCAAATGTGAACGGCTTTAAATATATTTCCATGTGATGTTTCCGAGTTATGATATATTAGAGTTTATTAAAGACTCAACTTGTAAAAGAATCCGTCTAAAGATTTTTAATTCATAAGACAGTTTGAAAATAAATTAGATATAAAACTTTATTACGGATGTAAAAGTACAAAAAAAGTATTTAAATTTTGTTACGGATTCTCGAATTAGTGCGCATTTAAACCTTGTAGCTGACCGTAATACTTCTACAGTTTTTCGCAGTCTTTACTCCGGTTTCATGAATCCTGTCATCGCAGGCTTAAAGCTTTAAGCTATTAGCTATTAGCTATTAGCTATTAGCTATTATTAGCTATCATAACATGAAGAAAACTCGATAGTTTAGCGTTAAGTTTCCTTTAAATTTATGTATTTTATATTTACAGATTTGGTGTATGTTTTTAATGATTATGTTTGCAATAAAAATAGCGTGGACAACGTCACATTCGATTCAATACACATTTGACTTAGTAATGACATTAGTAACGACTACGAGTTTCGTGGTGGAATTTACGATTACTTTGATATTTATAATTGGAGCACATAAGGTAATTAACATAATATATATTAACACATATAACACATACAACATATATATTAGATATATATATATATATATATATATATATATATAAATATATAAGGAACCCGAGTGGCCATAGCGTATGCAAGGAAGTATACTGCCTGAGTAAGCGTTCAACTCTGAGGAAAATATCCCGAAATAGCTAGTTCTCATTTTAGCCAAGGCTATAATGCAGAGAAAAGTTCAAGTATGTTCACCATTCACTAGGATCATAGAGTAAAGAGGCGTTAATTTATCCGATTCTAATTAAAAAATAAAAATAAAATGTATTTTATTCGTTTCAGAAAAATCCAAAATTACTAAAAGTGTACTATAGATATGGACTAGTAATGTTTGTGGTACTGCTGCTTTTATACATATTTGGGATCGGCCTGTACATATATCTTTATTTCTATTATCAAATGCCACATATAGTTATGATAAGTATTTATAAATATGCCGTCTTCGGTGCTGGTGTTCTATGTAAGTACATATTTACTTCGTAACCTAATTTTTTAACCAATGCTCGTCTCCTTTGTAACACCTTCTAGTTAATTATAACAATAATATATAATTCATTAATAGTACATTTACACCAATACCTCACTTTGCGTCGTGGTTACGTTCCAAAAAAACACGTTGGAAATTGAAACACCGTAAGTTAATTAAGATTTTCTATAGCAAACCATGTAAAGATCGAAGATAGGTTCCAGGGTTCCGAAAATACTACTTTTTAAAAAGAAAATTGAACAAAGTAAACATTAAAAAACAAAAATAATATAACTCTGCCAATAAATAAATTGTAAAAATATATATGCCTTTTTTCTAACCAGAAACAACACGTTAAAATTTATATAAATTTATTATTCTCTTTTAAAAAAAGCACAACACACTACCTTACAACACTACGTAATTAAAACTGACTTCTAAAATTAGCAAAACAAAGTGAAAATAAAACTGTATTCAAATTGCGATGATTTTTTGTTAAAAAGGAAATCTCGGGGATTTTGATGGCATGGCGTAACTAGAAACGAGAGTGTTGCCATCTTTTGGAAAAAAAAATGAAAATTTTCAAAAAAAAATTAAAGACTTGAATCCAAAATAACGAAACCTGGAAAATATAACGACGCATAGTGAAAACGAGTACTAATTAAGGAGCGACGCAACTTCGAAAAAAACGCAAAATGAAATGACGCAAAGCGAGGTATTGGTGTACTGTGTTCCATGTTTAAAACGTAAACAATTCTTAAAAAGTTATTATCTATGTAATTTAAATTTAAAATGTGTTATGAAATTTATCCGATAGTTAACTACAGGTAGCCTTTTTCAGTTGAAGCGAGATTGGTAACATTACAAATGGTGTATAGGATCACACTGCATGCGATTATCATTTCACATAAACCTTCCCTTTTGATATTTAATATGACCGTTTGAATGCGGAATGGTTCCAGTGTTTTCGGAGAATTTTAACAAGGTCATTTTTCCACCTTTTAGGTGAACGTCTTAAGATCTTTAAACCACATCGAACATTTAGTGCGCTATGTTGCCAGATGACTGACACTTGAACCAGCTAATCTATGGGCTGTGTTGTTTACTTTAGGTTATCTCTTCTTATTGCTCAATCGATCTCATAGAGAAACCCCAAGAAGATCCCTATTTCTCATAGCCCGTTGAGCGACTGTGTGCTTCAGTGAGGCCAGAAGTAAAATACCATGTTTCGGTATAGTAGATCATCGCACAAACATGGCAAGCTGTAGGTATAATATCTGACATGTTTCGCTATCACACCGATAGATGGCGTTAGCAGTAGATAAAATGCAGAATCGTCTGCACGCGGTTTAATAGTATTTACCTATAATTATTTTATTTTTGATATGACAAAAACCTTAATTAATAATGCATCATAGGCAAGACTTCGCCGTCATCGATGGTACAATTTACACGAGATACACATACGCAGGTTATCCCCAACCGGGTTTAGGCCTTGCTGAGTTTTTTTACCACTCCTCTTTTCATCAGTATATTATTTTAAGTTCTAATTTCTTATTAATGTGTACAGAATTTATTTGATTGCAGTTTTAAATATGTACGTACTCACACTGGTACGAAGCGAAATTTACAAACTGGAGAACAACGTTCAATTTAATTTCCAAAACCATCTCGCTGAGCCAATCTGTCAAATGGAAAGTAACAAATGCGATCAAAATAACTAATCACTATTAATGTGTAAACTAATCTGTATTACTGTGCTAATAAAGAATAATTGAAACAGATTTATTTAATAATAAACCTTACTACCTTTTTTGCGAGGATGTTGTTTATGGAATACCTTCCCGTTGCGGGAGCAATGAAGTTATGACATATCGGCTAAATTGCTACGGATTTTTTGGCGCTTGCTGTCAAAACTGCATGAAGCTTTCATGTACATCTGTATGCTGTGTTGCAAGCTGGCTTAGTGTCAATGACTGAAGGAAATGAAGTTCTCTATGCGTTACAATACTTGCAGAAATATTTAGTGAAATTCTAGACTACAAGGTATAGACCTTTCCCAAAGATGATCGGTCCTGTGCTGCCCACATTCAGTGACTTCACGCGACCCTTATCATGTCGTCGGTCCTCCCAGAGAGGGTCCTACTCATATCGCGTCAGTGGTCGCCACTAAAGATTCTTCCAGACCCAATGGTCATCAGTAGCACGAGCGACAACGAACGAGAGACGAATAATTCTTCGAGCTATCTCGGAGATCTTGGTTCTTTTGCGTATCTCTTCATTTTTGATTCGATCTAGCAGCGAAACTTCGAGAATAGCTCTCTCCATTACTCTCTGGGTGAATCCTTATTACTTTCCACTAAATTACTTTAAATATTTCGACGAAATCATTGACTCACTAAAGTTTAGTTAGTTTTCAATGACAAAGTGTAGCGGCTTTTTGATTAGAGCAAATGTCGAGTTTTTTGCAACTTCTTTGTGTTGTTTGCGTATAATTAAGAATATTTTTTTTTTATTTTGTCATAAATACATAAAAATAAATATGCGGGCGATTACTCTGAATCCGCTGCCAAGATTAGAGTATCTAAAGGATTCAGGCGTCACTTTGCAGAAGTCCATCCTAAGTAAGAAAAGGACTACTATATAGCTACTTCCGCTATGTAGCAGTAGTCGTGCAATAAAGTGCACCGCCCGCCAGGTCACTGATAAATGCGCATGCGGCAAACAAAGCGAATTACACAACTCCCACCGTTAAATCACTCAACACGTGTTTCACCCTCCAGGTGGCATCCTCAGGAGTAATGTTACACCGATTAGTGTCAATTTGACTCGGTGTTTGGCATTAGTCCTTTTCTTACTTAGGATGGACTTCTGCAAAGTGACGCCTGAATCCATTAGATACTCTAATCTTGGCAGCGGATTCAGAGTACGAGCACGAATACGGGCAATAAAAAAAAATCGCGCATGACCTGCCATATCTGTGAGTATCCTAAACTGTTTCATATTTGAGAAAAATATAATTATGTAAGAAATTTCGTAAGCTAATAATGATTCTATGATTTTTTGACAGCAGTATTGTTGCTACGCTCGTAGAGGTTCTACGAATGCAACGAATTTTCATTCAATAATTCATTCATGTATCTATCGTTAACTAGACTAGATTCCTGAATTACTTTGACGATGGTATAGGTCTCCCATAAGCTTCTTACTTTCCCGAAATGAGTGTCAAATAACATTCGATCTCATTTGATCGGGAAACTTACTAAAATCTGGAAGATTTCCACACCTTTGGGTTCACCGCCGGTATGCATCAGAACCAGCTTTCACAATGGTTTACTTAGCTTCACGAGCATAGCCTGACCTTAGGAGTCTGTATCTTTGTTATTGTATAGGGGACAGTTTTGAAATGGAACATTCTAGCAATATATTGCTACTTAACGGGCGGTTACAGGATAAAGATTGGAAAATAAAAATGTACCTAGCCACCTAAGAGTAAAAAAGATGAAGAAAGGAAGGCGATGAAAGCAAGAACGAATGAAAGAACCAAAATTGCAAGATGTTGTGAAGGATAAAAGAAAAAAAAGAAATTGAGAAGTATGAAAGTGAGTGTCGAATAAAAATAAAACTCTGTAAAAATTATGTGTAAAAATAAAGTCCCTGTCCAAAACTAGATAGGGGGTACGAGAGGCGCCCAATAGCGGGGGCCATAAAAAAACGTGTAGTAACCCATCCGTTACTACACGTTTTTTTTTCAATAAAGAAACCCTATAGGATATTATAACATCAAAAGGTCTTTAATATATAAATCGCATATCGTGAATAAACTGCAAATGGCCGTTTATCTTTACGTATTCGCTTACGTAAGTACCATATGCGATAATGAAACATTTTCCGTCGCGCAATGTGGGCGTAATCAAATGCTAATTATTAAATTTTAAATCATGTTTTATTTAAGAAAATATATTTTTTTTAAATATTCACAGCAGTGTTTTTTTTTGTTTTAAAAAGCTCTGACATTAAACGTCATTGAATTAGTTATCACAGGCCAGTATTGTAAACGCTTTTAATATTGTTAAAAGCATGATCATCATTTCAGACGTAAGTCGTCTACTGCTGAAACTGGGTGGCCTTTATAGAGTTCCAATAAGACCTGTTGTAAACGACAATCCTACAACGCGGCGACTTTTACAAGTTCATTTGTTCAATTAGACGCGTGATTAGATGTCGCATGCCAGTCTGTAGTCCCCAGAACAAAGATAGGTTACATATTTAAAACAGCGAATAAATTAAAAAAAAAACACCAATAAATTCATATAAATTATTTTAATCCTCTTTATACAAGACTAGAATTGTTGAAATAAATTTTTGACACATTCCATATTTAGCAGTAAATCATTTGACATATTAAAATCAGAAGTACACAGTTTGTAAACACCTATGTTGGTTGACTACATTTCAATAGCATGGTATCTCATCACTTTGAACCTTGGTCAAATTGTCGTTCTTCCGCTGAAGGCATTCGGAAACAGGGTTCTCGAAGTGAACTTGCTCTTTGGTTTTAAGCTTGTGTATCTCACTGCGTAGCACAATGAATAAATAGATGTGCAAAACTGAAACAAAAAAATGACAGTAGTAGCATAAAATCTAGAATCTCCTTCATCACTGTTTTATCACACGAACTTCGTACTGATGGTGAAAGGCCACGCAGTAACGGAAACACTCAGAGAAGATTATAGACATCCGTTGAGGCAACTCGTGAAATTCTGGACCAAGGCTTTCCAGTAAGGTTGTGATCTTCAACAATGAAGATAAACGATCAAAAAGAAGTCGCTAGTTAGGAAACATTTACTTCAGATATATTCACGACGATAATGAAACAGATTTACATTGAAATTTGCTGCCAATAAAACCATATGGTAACGTATCCCTGTACGTTCAATGTTCTGTTCAATCTAGGATGATCAGATATTGTATACCCCTGTATATAATATCTGATCATCTTAGATTGACGTGTTTTTAAAATTTCTTCTACCACTTCGTCCAACTAGCGCTTTCCGAAGTGTTGGTAGTAGTATCAACCGACCAAGTACAAGTTTGGGTCTTCAGTCGGAATTATAAACCTGTATTGAGTGGCAGCTGAGGCCCAGGTACTTTTGGATACTTTTGCGCCAGGTTACTTCATGAAGCCTCTTAATCCACTAATAATGCATGTGATATGGCAACCCGAGTTGAGGAGCCCAAGGTAGCCCTGGAGCTAAACTGTGTAAACGTGCTTTTATGTAGAAAAGTGGCCAAATAGTAGTTTGATAAAACTATGCACCGGGAAAGTTTTTATTGATTGCTAGGTTGAATTTAAATTCAAATCATCATCGTTCTGCTTTTATGATACAGTGTGTGTGGTTATAGGTTTAAAATTTTTGAAGAGGTGAACATATAGTTTATTAAAAAAAAGCTCTAAAGCTTTTATACTTATTTCCAATCACTATATATGAAGTTATCATTCTGAAATATGTTACAAAAAATTATTTTTTACATTGGTATGTGACTAATAATTTCTGGCAATACAGTACGTTAACAGCTTGTGCTGAGGTTTCAGAAACATGCATAATAAAATATTAAATTGGCTGGTAGAGAATGCCTAAAGGACGCGTTATATTGAAAATTGTAAAAAGGGTAAATAAATAAACATTGTTCTTACCTAGTGGTATAGCTATGGCCAGTGACATTGTAATGACGAACTCCACGACACCCGGATGGTAATAAATTCCATCAACAAAAGCGTAACCCATCCACAGCAGTCCCAAAACTAGGAAGATTATCCCATGAGCAATGGCATACCGGCTGTACGTTTCTAATAAGATGACATTTTTCTAAAACAAAGAAATTTGCTAATTAATGTACAACATATCTATAAAGAATTGTAGCGAATATTTTTAAAAATTAAAGACATAAAACATTGAGTTATTTAATATATATTGCGAAAAAGATATATGACCATTTTGAATGGAATTATAGTTCAACTCTTGTTGAACTCCTGGTAATCAGTTTCGAGTTTCTAGTAATTTCCTTTAATAAAAACTTGTTAGTCACTATTTAAAAAGACGCACAGCATTCGTCGTCTCCTCAGAAGGTAGACAGACGACCTCGTTAAGGTATATGCAAGATGCTGTATGCTTCTTACTAGTCCTATTGGAAATCTGAGAGAGGCCTGTGCTCAGCTATGGGCGTTCTACTGTTCAAATGATTATAAAAATTCTTAAAAAACAATTAAATCTTTTTTATCCATAGTCAACAATTAATTTAAAAAGTCGCAGTAATGTCTTAACCTAGTTTATGGATTTAATCTATCTTTTATTAGTTTTCACTCGCAGACATTCGATCTAATGAAGCTATAACACTAAGAAAGGGAATTGCCAAACAACGAGTACTGGACGGTTTAACATCTCCTGAGGATGCCTCGTGGAGGGGTTAAACACGTGTTGAGTGAATTAACGGTGGTAGTTGTGTTTCGCATTATTTACCGCACGGTTTATCAGCGGGCTGGCGGGCGGTGCACTTCATTGCACGACTACTGCTGCATAGCGGAAGTAGCTATATATTATTACCTTTCTTAGAAGCTATAACAGCCCCTCTAGGCTACCTATCCTTTAAAATAGTAACAAAAATATCTAGTTACTTACGACATTAATGACGTTTTAGGCAATCGAATAAAATTTATATTATAGTAGCCGGCAAAATGTATTAATTAAAAAAAGTTTCAGTAAGATTAAACATAAATAGTAGTTTAGACAAATAATTGATTTGAAATAAAAGAAAGCGGTTAGATTGAGTCGATTTTTTACTAATCGTCTGTTAATAGGTGATCAAATAAAATCTATCATTATATTCAATTTTTGGCAACCCAAAAACTGTTAATCAACGATTAACAAGATATTAATCTTAAATTAAGGATAGTTTGGCTTTTCTATTGTATATTATAAACGCAAACTAAGACTCGTGGTTAGGTAAGAAAAATTATGTTACACCACCGTCTCTTGACCTCTGCGACTTGTGACTCGAACGACGAACATTTCTTTTAGTGTAGTTTTTGTGTGTAGTTTTAGTCATTCTTACACTTTGCGTATGCGAGTTAATCCTACACGTATATTTATTAAAGCTGGTGGGAAGCTTCTGCTCTATCCTTAGTTCAAGAAGCACATTATTTTTGACTTACGTTAGTATGTGGAAGCTGGGAGATTTTAGCCAGCTTATTCTTTTTATTCCCCACCGACGTGGAAAGGTATCTCATATAAGAATTTCCCATGAAAAAGAATCAAGTAAACCGATCCTTTTTACTAATTTCTACTGTCGGTAGTTAGAGGAACGTTTCTTACCTTGAGACAGCCAACAACAAGAACAAAGTCGTAAACAATATCGACGATTATGCAAAGCGTACTCAACAGGATCAGTAACAACATAAGAATGTCAGCATCCACAAACTCCATAAAAATAAACAACCACATGAGAACGAATCCCAACGCCAGTATGCCAGTGATCTAGAAAAACAAAAAAAAATATATGAATTCGCAACAATTCCTAGTGATATTTACTTAAATAACTCACCTAAAGTTTTTTTAACGTAAATGAGAAAGCCTTCAGATAAACATACTCGTAATGTTAACACGTGTTTTTTAAACCTCAAATATATACAAGATGATTAGATAATTTGTCACCGAAAATCTTTAAAGATTCTACATTTACTTTCAATCGTCATGTATAAAGTGATACTACGAAGTATGTTACATAAATTTATGTTTTCTGTTGTATTCTCGCAGTATAAAATCTGCAGGAACAGATTGTAAACAATGATTATTTTTAATATATAGTAATCTTAATTTTGAAAACCACTTTTCTTACTATATTATATTTAGGTTATTTATAATATATGAAATCATTGATTTGAATGATAGGGTGTATAATATATTAATTGTCAGCGAAAGAAAACATTAACTCCTTTAAAACTTTTCCACCTATATTCAATCACCTCGTATGGTATTTTAAATGTATTATTTCTTTTTTATATCTTAACATTTAAAATTGTTTGATTAGTGCTTATTACTACACTGCTCTTGTTTGACTAGCAAAGAGTGTGAGTAATGCATTAAGTTCTCCAGAGTACAATGTAAAAAAAACTGTTAATAAATATATCGGTATACTTAAACTGTTACTTTCAAACAAAATGGCCTTCAATTGCACTACTTTTGTATTATTTTTTTATTATACAATAGTAACATCAATATTAGAATACTAAGATCGATTGAATCATTTTTTTCAGTGGCAGTATATTATTTGCTCTACATAGACCTAACCATAGATTTCGTAATAAAATAATAACAATAAGAAAAATATAAAGTAAATTAGAAAATCGAATTATCATAATATACAATGATAAAACATTTTATTATTATTATTATACAATGCCTAAAACTAAGAATTTTTTTATGTTTAATATATATATATATATATATATATATATATATATATATATATATATTATATATATATACGAGTATATGGGAATATCAAATCGACTATCATAGAACATCCACCCACAAAGCTAAGCGGCTTCAGGGTTTTGTCATCTCAAAGTCTGTGATGCTGTAAATGCAATTAATTAAAGACATTTTAAAAATAACGGTATACATGCACTGATTTAAAATATTCTATTGATACGAAAATTTATTACTAAGCAGTGATACTTGCAATCGTGGGTTGATGGTTCGATTCTTGTGATGGAATAAATAATTTACACTTTGTGCATTAATTATATAGGATTGCCACTGCTCATAAATAAGTAGCCAGAGGATTGATAGCAGCGTTCTTTGCGTACACCACAATGGATGATAGAGTCCACGGGTGACACTAAGAAATAAATTCACGAACACTAACATACACTACATTCAGTATATGTTAACGACAACCCTTATATATGTGCATAAAAATTCTAGTATATTCAAGAAAAATAGAGGGAAATTAATCAACGTAATTTATAGAATAAAAATTAACTTTCTGTACCCGCTGTTGAGCAGTGGTAGCCCAGAGGTAGAAGTCTGGGACCTGCAATCGCATGTCGCGGGTTCTATTCCCGGGATACAATATCTTATAACTCACACTATGTATTAGTTATATAGCATTTCCACTGCTTACAAAAAAAAAGTTCCAGAGGACGAGAAAAAGCGTCCGCTGCGTACCATAATAACACATTGCGATCGAAAACCCGCCTGCCGAGCGTGGCGATTATGGTATATCCCTTCATAGATATCTTTAACCCTTTGGGGCACGCTGGTATTAAAAATGTCCCACATTTTTGATGCGTAATAACGCATGGTGGGACATTTCTCGACCCACCTGGAAATAGTGAATAGTTGCGCGCTCATATATTTTTTTCTGAACTTTATTATTTAAAGTAATTGGCAATACCATTAGCAATTGTTAAAAATATACTCGACTGCGCTAGCAAGGTTTATCATCATATGATAGGTTCAAGTGTTGAAACCGAAATTTTTTAGTAGTTAATAACAGAATTAATTTTTTTTTTAACTTTTTTACATCATTGTTTATCCTTATTAATAATAACACACCAATTTTGTTAAATTTTGAACGATGTAAGATTTCTGTGCAACATGGGTATTTTTATTTTCTAAAATTTTATTTTCTAAAAAGGGTTAAAGGAAGCCTATGCAGTGGGCATCTATGGGCTGAAATGACAAAGGTTTCTCTACAGCAATATTTATTATTTTCGTCTCCCGCCCGTTTTGCATATCCAGCGCTGCCTTTTGGATGTAAGTTCATAAAATATAATATTGGTAATTAAAAAAAAAATTCTTTCCAAGTTAATTATCGATAAGAGCCATATTTAAAAAAAAAACACCCACACATTTCGTAAAGTCTGTTTTTAACTGATATTTACTCTTATACGATATCTTAATAACCCAGTGCGTAGATAGTTAGTCGTAGCATTTATATTATATAATAGTTATGTTTGAAAATATCACAAACACTAGTAGTACATAATTTATTTACATTTACATTAAAAATATCGTTGTCATTTTTTAAAAAGTCTAATTAAAAATTAAATGTACATTCTTTTTAAGATTATAAAAACACTAATTAAATAAAATTTTGATACATACCAATTTTACATAGGCCCAAACTATAAGACCAAGTCTCAATGGAGCACAGCAACAACATCTTGCTACTGTTGGTATTCCGAGGTACATTATAAAAACTTTATAGTTACGAAAATTATTATAAATTAGTTATTTAGTGCACGTGCACTTGACGTTGATATTGTACGTACTAGTATGTTATTTCCACTGTCCGTATATATCACGAAAGGCGTTTAGACGTGTGTAGCTTCGCAGCTTTTGAGACGATCTGTCAGACAGAGCGTGTTGTCCAGTATCGCAACTCTTTCAATGACACACGCATGGGTATAATCATGAACAAAAGTAAATTAATTTATTGTCAATTCTTTAATGTTAAAGTTTTTAATATTTTTTATTGTACAGTATTTTATTGTTTATTATGTAAATTTATATTTTACCCCCGAATATAATAATTACCAAACAAAAAATAACACCCCGTTTTAGACCTGGGATGTGTAGAGGAAGATTTCAGAAGTATCGAAAGAGAAACATCTTAGCAAAGACTAACAAAAACAGAGCGAGATGGAAGAAAGTCGAAGAGTAGGACAAAACTTTAAAAAGAGTTGTATAGCGCCAATTCAGAAAATAAGAAACTTTTAAAAATGGATGTAAGACTATATACATTATATATTTATCACATGCATTTATATGTCTATTTTTTTTAAATGGCATAAATTCGAAAGGACATAATTTAACATTATTCGTTATATACTTTAGTGATATTTCAAACTTGATGGAATGTATTAGTTTTAATTAATAAAGTAATTTAGAGCAGTTAGGATACTTTGTACTTTATCTAAGCTATGTAAAATTAGTTACTATTTTATGAGCAGATGAATACGGAATTACAATATATTCGCATATAATAGTTTGTTAAAATAAAAACTTCTAAATATATCTCCTTACAGTGTAGGATATTTCAAGTAATAATAATACTTGGTAACGAATATCTCTACTACTTTATTAAGGAAGTTTTTAAAATGACCACAAAAAACTACTGTGTTTGCTGTGGGCACTTGTTATATTATAGTGCGTTTGGAACTCTTGTAGTTTTAAATTGAAGAACGCCCATTATCGGGAAACTAAACCTAATTATCTTTCTCAAAAATACATGCAGAAGTGGTTACTGTAAATGATTTTAAGTGGAATATGTTTTAAACAAATGAATGTATATTAAATGATCGCAATAAGATGAACAAATGAACTAAAGAACTTTTAATTAAACTGGAACTGTCAGAAAATATACAGATTTGTATAAACACAAAACTTAAAGAAAAAGCTTGCTCACTAAAAAAATATTTAATGATATGAAATATAATAGAAAAGAAAAATAAATGGCTTTATGAACTATGATTGGTTTAGACTGTGTTTTAAACATTATTCATTTTAGTGTTTTAATCCGAGTTAAAATTATACGACGATATAATTTGTTTACGAAAAACGTATGTTTATAAATAACTTTTGTTATGATCAAGACTCCGGAATTGCGGATTTCAATAATATAATTCCCGAAACTCGAAATTGCTAAGGAGAAAGGTGACCGCTATTTCTTGTTTGTATGAATTGAGATTTTTATAGAGAGTTCTTGGAAGATTAATGCAAACCGGTTGTAAAAGTTTAATAAATTCATTCATTTGCATTCATCGAAACACTGCCTTGACCATGTTATTGCTTAACTCATATCTTAATATATATAAATCTCGTGTCACAATGTTTATACTCAATGGACTTCTAAACCACTTAACCGATTATAATAAAATTCGCACACCATGTGCAGTTCGATCTAACTTGAGAGATAGGATAATTTAAATCTCAAATTATAGTCGCAATTTTAATTTATTGCTAATTATTGTCTGTTATTATTTGACAGTCACAATTATCTGTTAACTCCAAATGATTCTAACAGATGTCGATACCTTTCGACTGGGTTGAGTAAGTAATCAATAGATGGCGCTGCTATGGTAAATCTACGAACGTGTCATATAAGCTACATTTTAACAGCATAATTACCACGTGTTGTTGACGCTATAAAATTAATTAAATTTATTTTGTAGTGAACGAAATACCGTATAATTCAATTATTTCCACTTTTTAAATTTTCACAGCAACGCATGGCCGGGTCAGGTAGTATATATATATATACAGGAAGATTAATAGGAGCTTTTTATCAACAGCTAATCTTCTTTCTATTAATGTATGGTGCATTGTATCCAATAATCAATGATATCAGAAATAATAATATAGCAAGCGTTATCATAATTCAAATTACCAGGTATTAAAATTAATTATTGTTTATTATCTGTTACGACATAGTTCTGCCAGAATTAATTAGACTCTCGCATTCTAATAGTTTCAGACTGATCAGTTTATACAGGATTGTTGGAAATAGTTGTAAAGTAAAGAAATGTAAAGGTGTAAACAAAATAAAAATAATTGTAAATAATAGTAACACGTACATAAATTAAACTCTGTAAAATAAAATAAAAATAAATTTTGTAAAACCTGAGGAATAAGGTGATGGATGAAAGGCATCGAAAAAGAGGAAAAATGGAATGAAAGAGCAAGACAGATGAAATATAGAAAATAAGGAAAAGAATGAACGATCTTAATATGTATGGAAGAAGAGCGCAAAAATAAAATAATGTAAAGCGAAAAAAAAATTAATTAAAATAAAAATAAAAGTCCCTATCCCAAGTTAGTTAGGGGTACGAGAGGCGCCCAACAGCGGGCGCCATAAAAAATAGATGTAAAAGTGACCCTAAAGACTTAAAATCATAATAACCAAAACACTTCTTTTAACTTCTCATAATTTTATTCGGTTAACATTTTTTAACCCTTAAGAAATAATTTAGTTCAGTAATAAATATTTCAATCAATTTTGTTAATTTTTCGCGTGTAGAGTGATATAAGGAAAAAAGAGATTTAGGATGTACATTGAAAATAACTTAGTTAGCCAAGGGTTCCAACGTATCTATCTTGAAACATTTCTAAATTGCAATGTAATTATATCCCCAGGAAGAATTTTTTTCAGTACATTATGAAAAATCGAGGTGAAAGCCTCCTTCAGTCATCAGAGGTAGAACAGTTAAGGCATTTAACCAGGGTGTTATGTATGTTTGTACACGGGAATGTACTAATGTACTGGTATTGATCAATTAATTACAACGTGTGATATTCAAACCCCGGATGCGGCCATTAAAAGTCATTGTAAAATTGCACTAATAATTATGTTTTCATTATTTAAGTTCATAGTTTATATAATCAGCTCTGTATATATATGTACTGTACATCAGATACGTACATTTAAAAAGTCATACAAATCCATCAAAACAATTAAGTTCACAATTTATTTGCTATGTTACAATAATCGGTAATTGGTTCACAAGGATGCACCAAACTACCAACAGTTTTTTAAAATATTACTACGAATATGCTATATTTACTTATATTTATATTACCAATATTTTTTTTGTTTCCTCTGTTTAATGTGCGACAGGGACGTTACAATTTTGGGTAAAAAGTTCCTCAGAAGTTCCTCTCTCTCTTCCGTTCTCTTTCCTCCTTCATGGTATCTTCTATGCTCTTTATTTCTTTCATCAATCATTAAATCTTTCACTACATAAACATTATTTTCATTCAACTGTCGCCTTTCATCCTCCTTCTCCGTTCTCAAAGTATCACAGATTATATATCCTGTTTCCTAATTTTGTGTTTTGACTTCTGTATCTTACATTTTATTATATTCTACAACTAATTTATTATTATGGATCTTTAGTACCATTTTATCTGTTCTAAAAATATTTTACATTCTTTTAGTTTTACCCGACCCTTTATTAATTTTAATAATTATAATCTTATTTTTATTTCTTTCAATTACCTCTTTACTACTACAATGTTTACTAGCAGATGTTCAAAACTTTTAAATAACAATAAATTATTGTATATCTTGCGTACTATCATCTTAAATACATATAACATATAGTATGATTGGTTATATGTGTAAAAACATTAAAGGAGTAAATATAGCTCATTTGTCACAAAAAAACATTTAAAACTATCACCAATATCCAATCACCCTGTATGAAGTGATTACTCTAAAATATATTAAATTATTTTTTTTCTAAATACGTTGGAATAGTTCTGTCCGTACAGTCAGCAGAGACACATAGTAAACTATACTTTATTGTAATATTTAGTAATCTGAATTTCGGAAACGCATTTTTAGTATATTAACAATATGTTATTAATTTATGTTGAAGTGAGTATTCACATGTACTTTTTATTCGTCAATTATTTGTAACATTGTTAAGGGTCAATATAGACAGTCTGTGAGAAAGCTAGCACCAGCTAGGAATGCTGGTCTGATAAGAAGGGCTGTCAAGAAACTCAATAGTTACTTTTTAAAATTCATACAAAGCCTACAAAGAATTAAGTTGACGCCTAGAAAATATGAGGGAATTTGTGAAGGATGAGTGAGAGAGGGTTAAAAGAGGAAGGTTTATATCCGTGTTCCAAAAATAATGGGAAAAGTGGCCTCTCTTTGACGGAGCCTAAACGGAGGCCATTAAAAACGCCTACAAAAAAAAAGTTAAATTTCACTCTAAAATTTTTAACTTAAAATATTTTATTTCGTTATTCCTTTGTTAAACGAAAACATACATACGAACTTAATACATAGTTTTGAAAATTTATCGGAAGTGGAATATCCAAGGAAAACAATTTTTATCAAAAGTATTCTAATTACTCTTAAATACTTAAAACTGATAAAATGATCTGTTGTGACGACGCAGAAAGAATCAAAGCGACCTATTGTCTATAAGTCGCTTATTACGAGGAAACTTTAGATAACACAGCACGATAAACGAGTAAGGGTGATAGATTATTTAAATAACACGATCTGAACATTGGTACAGATAATATTTATTTGTTATTCAATTCGGGCTTAAAGTGTAACGAATATAAAAAAGAAAAGACATTGTTGTTCTTGTTGGATCACACAGAGTATGTAAAACACAGGAAATTATTATTATTATTATTATTATTATAGTATCAGGGGGACCAGAAAGTAATGTCGCCGGAACTTCTATGGAACTCACAGCTGCCCCTCAGTACTATGTCAAAAGACATCCTGGAAGGAAACAATGCGACAGCTGCCTTACTCAATTACTCAGTTATTCTTCCAGTCGAGTATACTGACACGTTGTCCTAAAAGTCACAAATATTAATCAAAGACGAAGCACTATTTTAGTTTATTTTGGCCTTAATTATTGTTTACTTATCTTTTTTATATTTTTGTAGACAATTATTCTTAAGGAAACACGCACTGAGGACACTTTCCCGGCACTAATTATAGACGGTGTTTTTGCAAAATGTGAGCCGTTTACATTGAAATCAAACTGTTATGTAAATGAAGCTTTCACATTTTAGATTTTTTAATTCACTAATGTGCACTAAGGTAAGGTTATTTAATTTTAGTCCCAACATTGGAAATATTACAAAGTTATTATTTTATACATTTATTAACTTCCTTTAATAACATCATAATAAGGTTATGCACATTTGCCGCATTAATATTGACAGGCGCAGGCTAATGAAACAAGTGAGCTGCTTTCCCTTTTCGTTTTATTTTATTAAGCAACCAACGGCGTTTTCCTTTGATAGCTTATTCTACAAAATTCTTAACATGTTGGTTTGTCAGACAAGAATAAAAAAAATCGACCACAAAACAAATGTCACAATAGTAAGCCTGGAAAATCAATACCAATTATATAGTGACGGGTGTATGCTTAAAATTAACAAAATAAAATCGAAAAGAAAAAAATGTTAGCATGACAATGAGAAAGCAATGGGTTATTTGTTTATTATTCCAGACATTTATTTATCTACAATATATTTTAGAATACCACACTGCGTTCTCCAACCCGCTTGGCAAGCGGGTTGGAGAACGCAGTGTGGTATTCTGGTACGCAGATGATGCTGCTGCCCATGCGTCGGAAACTTGTTTATCTGCAGTGGCAATCCTATATAATTAATGCACAAAATGTGAATTATATTACATTGATACTATATACTAGGAGTCGAATTCACGACCTACGTTCGCAAGTCTTAGTTCTACCTTACCGTTACCACTAGTCTACCACTGCTCCTTCTAACATCTGCTTAACCTTAATTTTAGTACTTATAAAGTAGCTATTATGCACGGAGTCAGAGGAAACTTAACTTTTCTTCCCGGATAGCGCAGGCTTTTGCGCAGTAAGAGACTCCGAAAATAGATACTATAGTCATCGTTATATTTTATTTTTACAGAAAAATAGCAATCTACAAAAAAAATGTTTTTACGCGAGTTTAGCATATACTTTAGTAACGATTTGCGTCGATGTTGCCTGCTTTGAATTTAACGACTACATGGAAAACATCGGCTACATTTCCGTAATAAGTAAGTAACATTTATTAATGATTTTACCTTCTTTTGCACCTTCAAATTACTTTTGGCATACATTACCTAAATCTGCCAAAAATGCTTTTTCTAATAGATGAATTAATGTTCATTTATCCATATAGGATAAAAATGCCACGCCGTTATGAGAAAAGTGTAACAAGAAACCAATCTGGTAGATACTAAAATCTGATTGAGGTTCTTAACGACTACAGTCATTTTCTTTAAAGATAATAAACCTTGAGAATGAATCCCTCTACTACTGTGTGAATGTTATTGTGAAAGTGTTCACAAAAACAATTATAAAAGAACCATTTTTTGAATCTCAATCAGTTCTTCATTTCTAACAAATTGGGTTCTTCTGGAATTTTTTCTAAGACAATTAGTAACTGTTAATGAGTGTTTGTGGATAAATATCATAATTATATCAGCCGAAAGACGCCCAATGAATGCCTTGCTCCTTTTAAGACCTCATTGCAATGACTGGTCTTACTTTCATCTAGAGACTTCCTGCCATCTTCAACACGACGTCGGTCCATCTATTGAAAGGCCTAGTAACAAAAATGATTAAAATAAATGATGAATCATTCCCGTACAGCACCGTATAACAACTTATCACATATTAATTCACTAACTATCGAACCATTATCATTTTGTTATAATGTGTTACAGTATTCAACGTCTACCTCCTGTACCTCGAGTACAACACGGTGTACATACTAAAAGAAGAGGCGATCGTACAATACGTGACGTATCACGAACAGTCATTAAATTTGTAACATCCCCTGCTTGCTGCACATGTAAGATAACACATATTAAATATTAATGTTAATTATTCTTCTTCTTTTTAGCCGATGGACTCCCACTGCTGGGCATAGGTCTGCTCTAAAGATTGCCATGACGACTTGTCCTGCTCTGCCCTCATCCAGCGGCTTCCAGCGAACCTATGTCGTCGATTCACCTATGAGAGTCCTATTCTTTTTTTTTTAATGGCCCCCGCTATTGGGGGCCTCTCGTACCCCTATCTTTGGTGGGCAATTTCATTTATTCACATAATTATTTTTTATTTTCATTCTCTACTTTCATACTTCACATAATCTTTCATTCTATTCTTTTATGCCACAATTCTGCTTTCTTTCCCTTTTGCTCTGTTTACCTTTCTTTCATCCTCTTTTCATTTTACATTTTTTTAATTTCTATTTTTATTGTATCACATTTTTATCAAGACTATATCACAGTTTTATATTATTTTATTTTTTTTACTTGTCTTGTTAGTTTTTATTTGTTGTCTATGCCTAACTTTTATTTCTTTCTATTGCATATTGTGTGATTCTTTTGCAATAAGAGAGGAATTCTTCCCTTGTATCCTTTCCGCTTATCAGGGAGGCTATTGACTCCTCCCTGATTTCAACTCCAGATCGGCACTCGAAGCCCAGAGAGTCCTATTCATGCCACGTCTACTGGTTCGTGGTCATCACTAGAGAACCTTTAAGTCTCGACTGCCATCGGTTACATGAGCGATGTGCCTCACCTACTGTCGAGCATGAAACTCCGAGACCACTTCTTTCCATTGCTCTCTTGGTGACATTGAGCCTTCCAATGAGGTTCATCGTAAGTGACCACGTCTAAGATCCATATGTCGTCACCGGCAGCACATATTGGTTAAAGAAGATCTTTGTCTTCAAACATTGCAGTATTTTGCACTAAAAGAGGTTTCGGAGCAACGCTACCCATTTAAGTTGGATTCGGCTAGTGGTCTCTTTCTCGAAGTTAGACTTACCAAGGTGGACGGTTTGTTCCAGGTATACATAGTCGTTCAGAACTTCGATCATCGATGTTTATTATTATCTACACAGATATAATCAATTATTTAATTAACCAATATTTTTGTAACATTTTTTCGAAAATATGTTTCCCTAATTGGATTAAATCTTCACATTTTTGTCGAGATTCGGACATATGATAGAAAAATAGCTGCAGAGGGTCCAGTAGGAAACAGATAAATTTTTAAAGTTGTCTATAAAAAGTCTAGGAATGTCTATTGTATATGTAAATGATCTAAGAAAGATGCGTTCGTCCAGTACGTGACATATCACGCAATGTCGTTACATTTGTAACACTCACTACGCAAGAATGATATCACATTATGTAATTTATCTCCCGATTATCAAGTCATAAGATAACGCGTTTTCCACTCGCTTATATACTATCCGTAGCAGTTACTATTATATATCTTTCAATGATATCTTAAAACGTGTCTTAGCGTGTGGAACGCAAACGAGGGGTTTATACAGGCTAATTGGTCATTTGTTCCAGAAATAATAAATAAATAAAGCTATAAATTCTCATTACTATGTAATAAAATTATAACTTGTTAACATCTATCATTGCAGACTTCATACTGCCAAAATTTAAGTCAGTCGAAAAAATAAATTGTTGTAAAATATTTTAGAGTGATCATTTTATACGAGATGATTAGAAATATTGATTTGAATATTACCTTTTGATTTAAGACCTGTATGTCGTATCCAATCATCCTGTATAAATTATGCATCGTTACATATGTTGATCATCCTGTAAACGTGTATTCGTTTTATTATAACACATGTCGACTTGCCATGCTTGCAAATGATCACATGCTATGATAAACATTATATCGCAGTTCTTATATTTCATTTCACAAATATTTTATAATTTATCAATTAACTCTTTGGAAAACTCTATCGATAAATACACCATTCAGAAGACTTTGCTTGAGATTCTCCTTCGGGTCGTATCAGGAGTAGCAATATCTTTAGATGAACAAAAGTAAACGATAAAACAAAGTGGATTGAGAAATTGAAGTGGCAGTGACCTGATCACACAGGACAGATGGTCATTTGGAATTTAAGGGTCAGAAGCAGAGACGATAGTCCAGCAAGCGTCGTCCAGGACATCTACCCACGAAGTGAACAGAAGAACTTATTAAGTTTGTCGAACGCTGCGTGATGGATGCTTTCAATTGGTCTTGTTTGAGGTAGCCATAGGTATATGTAAGCCTATGTTCAGCTGTGAACATCGATCTGAGGTTTTGAGTTAAATAATAATGATGATCAATTAATATTGAGAAAGTAAAATTAGGTGAAGTCATTTAGTCGTACCCTAGAACGTCTTTCTCTCGCTGAGACAATTTGAAACTATAGATTGGGTAAGGTAAGGTTAGGTTAGAGATTGAGGTATTCACTCTAGACAACAAGTCAATCCAAAGCGTCATTTTTATTTCACATAACGTTGTTAAAGTATCATAAAAATTTAAGATTTTGATTTAATGATAAGGCGTCTTGAAATGGCTGCTTGTTTGGCAGCGGCATTTTTTGCGTGCAATAAGTAAAAATCTTCTTTACTCTTTACTCCTACTTCATCTGTCTCCTTAACATCTCAATTTCATTTCGTAGCCAGTACACACGAAAAAACACTTCGCTCCTCAAGCAATCGTCTACTTAGATGTCCCTCCGTAGTACCGACTTTACTCACTTCTTCGCAATACAATGTATTCTTCTCTAGAATGCGCTCACCACGATGTAAGGATTATCAGGGATCGTTGTGCATTTAAACCGAAGGTTGGGAAGCTGTTGCTTGACAAGCTGACGGAGTTATCACGATAATTCGATTTTATTATTATATTTATATAAATAGTATATACAGCTATTTAAATATTTATATATAATTATAGTAAGTAGTAGACATTAGTATAGTCATATTGGGTTTAATGTTTTTTTCCTTTTTAGTAGATTTTAATTTTTTATTTTAATGATATTAACTTGTTTCACCCGCCTTTATTAACGCCGGGAAAAGTTAACGGTTTATTGGTTAAAAAAACCTTCGACATTAAGTTCGCCGTTTTACATAAAACGTATAAAAGTGTATTCTATAAAATCAAACAAAACACCAATGATTTAAGAACATAAGATGTAAGTTAAAAAATAGTTTAAGAAACTTATTAAACACCGTAATGCAGAAAAGCGAGCAAATAAGAAAATACTTGGAAATTCTAAATATAATTGTTTAAACAAATGCACGGACGCTTATTTCTGTGCAATTAAAAAAAATGATTTTAATTTGCTTTTTCTTGAGTTACTCTAAAACAGACATATAAGTGGGCACGCTGTTCTCCTGAAGCATCTTTTCGCTTTTGTTACGTCTCTTTTAAGAGTCAATGTCTTTACACCGTTGAACAACCCTGGAAACCTTATCGACTTTTCAAGGCTTTGTTGCTGCTTAGACAATTAATGCATTGTTATTTTCACCTGATTTCGTCCTTCGACAATACAATTTTAACCTCATTGGAATATGAAAGCTTGCTGTGACTCGTAATTATTACTGTCTGTTCTGCAGAATGCGCTGGATTATTGATCCCTGTTTAGTGATGATTTTGTGTTGTTTTATTATTGTTTGACTTTGATTCATTAAATGTTCACAGTGAGATAGTATATATAACAATTGTAACTAATTTTACATTTCTAAGTTTGTATTTTTTCATGCCTTTTGTTTCTGTTTATCTCGAATAAAGTAAAATAAAATTAAAAATAAAATAAAAATTAGAGACCAGTAATCCCCGGTATACGTAACATTGTCGTATCACCAACACTATCATCTTGGTATTAAAAAAGTAAAAAGTTAAAAAAATTGTTTATTACGAAATTTTGTTAATTTGTTTCGTTCCTTTATGATAATTTAGGTAAAGCTCTTAAAGGCTCTGAAGACGAGGATCACAGACTGGTTATCCTAGCGTAGAACTTTCAACCATATACAACCTAGTTATGGTGTTCAAAACACGCTGAAAGAAGACCTATTCCAACTAATCTTATAGCAAATCTACAAGGCCTATGTTAAGCAATGGATGACTTACGAGTGAAATTATGTAAATTTAAAATCGTAATTTTCCGTATTTATTTTTTTATTTTGTTATCGTAAAACCAAATGATCTTGCAGAATGACGTATGTTTGTAAACAATAAACGTATATACGTAGACAGCCTGAAACGAACCGAAGCAAATGACGGTAAACAAGCCTATGCTATCTTCCCACGACTCTTGCCGATGCGATTTCTTTTATCAATACTGTTAGGGTAAACTCTTCGAATATCTATAGAGCTTGACATGCTTTTTGAAAATTTCTTTGTTTAATTTTTTTAATGTAAACTTAAAATTTAATGCACTCAAAAAATATATTTATTACGTATTTTTATGATCTTGCTATATTTACGATTTGAATTCATTTCTTCAACATTATCATCATTATCCTGTTAGTTGATAAGCGTCCAATATAAAGTATAGGCCTGCAAATATTTGGAGGAGGCCTATACTTTTCTTAATGATCGGTCTTGCACTGACCGCTTCCAGCCACTTCCCGCGACATTGACCATTGTTGTTGGTCCGGATCTAGACATGGGCCAGCTCACTTGTGGTCGCAACTCAAGAACCTTTTGACTCCAATAGTCGTCAGCTGCTGGAGATATATGATCCACCCATTGCAACTTTAGACGTATAATTCTTCGAACTAGCTCTCTGGGATCTAGGATATTCTTTATGAGTCAATAGTATATCTTGTGTGTGTTTTTTTTCGTTTCCCGTGAAGTTAGTAGATAAATAAACGTGTAAAGAAATTATTGAACTAACTAAGTAAGGGTAAATTCATTAAATAATTTGTTAATCGTTAGGTTATCAAGAGCACCTATGCAATATGTTGATAAATGTTTTGTTTATTGACATTTGTTATTTAAATCTGTTAATACGAATCGAATACGGTAAAAAATAACAGTAAAAGTGATCCACATACTTCTAATATATTTTCATAAACTTCTTATGTTTCCTTCTTTTTATTATTTCACCATATTTGTTTTTTTTTTCGAAAACAAGATACAATTATTTAGTAATTAGGCTATTAATTAAGCGATAACTATTCATTTACGAATAAAATATAATTAAAAACGAGTTTTCTTATCGTAGAATGATATCACTTGCCTTACCAATACATATGTTAACATTATTTTGTAATTTTTCCATAATTTACATAGACAAGCTGCTATTTTAACAAATTTTTAACTGTTTAAATTTTAATATTTTTTAATCGTCGTCATCACATATAAATTATTTAAATTGAATGTTATTTAAAAATCGAACGTATAAGTATTGTTTTTTTATGCTGATTGACTGTTGAGTTTCTGGCTAGTATTTTTCAGCTGTATGTAATATTGAAATAGTGTTAATATAAGTGCCTATAAGTGAATTTTTTTTTAATAAAAATATAATAAATATGTACGTTCAAGAAATTTTTAATGATTTTTAACAATTCGAGCAGCTCTATAGATATCTCGACATAGCGTTGGTAAGATTAGAAGCGTAAACCGCCAGTGACCATTGCCTTGCGTCGCGAGTCGGTTGTGCGCGTTCCAAAATGTCGGCCACCGTTGAAACGAGTTTGAAGTAAGTTTAGACAGCGAAAGTTATTTTTTCTTTTCGACGATTTAGCAACACGTTAATCGATTATAACTGCTATTGTGATCTATGAATTGTGCTATTTTTTTTAAACGTTCATAATTACTGTGAAATAATTTGAATAATATTTATTCTGACATGTTATTATGATTAAATACGGAATTTATTTACGTAAAAAAATAACAATAAAACTTTGAAAATAATATTATATATATATATATATATGAATTTAATTTATTAAACATATCGTAACAAATACTTGACACTTTTTTTAGTAAATAGCTTACATGTCAAACGATGTCACAGTGAGAAACTTTCTCCTTCTCAACATCTGCTATTTTATATATTCTATGTTCTAGTAGTGTACTATGGTTTAATATCATCTGAGACAGTGTTGACGCAAAAGTAATGGAAACTCGGGAAAAGTGTTAATTAACTTTCTTTTCTCCATTTTAATGTTGTTTTAATTATATAGGGAACGAATTTATTATCTGTTTAAATAGTGCTTCATGTTAAAGTACAATATTATTATTTTTCTCTCACGTTATTTTTTTAGAGTCTTTAGTTTTAAAATAATAATTTTTAACGCATAATTAAAAGTCTAAAATTTTTTTAAGTTAGATTAACACTTATCTATTCTAGTAGTGCATTATGTATTTATATTAAAATTAGAAACAAAATTTTTACTGTTTAAATTGGACTACTTGTAAAAGTAATCACTAAGAAATCTATTTTATTTATTTGTTTTATTCGAATGCGAAATACCAATAACTTCTGGCAGTACAAAGTCTGCAGGGAGAGATAATAAAAATAAATAATTTTACATGAAGTAACAGGATTACTTCATGTAAAATTTCGAAAACCATTTATAAAAGTGTATGATGCATTACTTGACGGCAGTTTAATGTACCAGAGACATAGTATATATATATATATATATATATATATATATATATATATATATATATATATATATATATATATATTTCTCGGACGTTTTTCTTTATTGCTGAAGGTCACGCGTCCTGGAAATCCTTGGTCGAACTCTACAGGTCTTTATGGCCATATATGTAGTATCCATATATATATATATATATATATATATATATATATATATATATATATATATGTGTGTAGGTGTATATAGGTTACAACTTTTTAGCTCAAAACGGATATGTACAAATGACTATGATATCAGATCACTTGATAAAAACAGACAGGATTTATAAAAAATATGGTAGTTTACTAATGGAATCACATGTACAATTGTAATACTGATTGAATATTATTTTTTTATATTATCCTTTTAAGTGCTGACCTTTATTTACATAAAAAACAGTTAACTCAAACAAAAAAGTAATACACATTCGATCTTATTTCGTAGTCCAGTCACGACACAGCGGTATTCTGTTATCAGATTCTGCAAACCGAGTGTAAAACAAAGATATCCAACTTGTTGTCAGCCATCGTCTTTGTTTCATCGTTTATAATAAGTGTAATAAAACGCATTAATTATACGTATATAACAATAGACTTTTTTTTATATACGTTATTTCTTAGATTACGAAAGGAGGTTTTATTAATTATTGCAATTCAATGAATACTCTAACATTATTCGGATGTACATCTAGTAAATGTCATGTTCATAAAACGATGGAAATAAGACATAAGTGACTTTCGGAAGACAAAGGTCTTTAATCAATGTGTGTTCCGAGTGATGTCGACTGTCATGGGCCTCACACGAAGACTCGAGGTTACCCAGATAGCAATGGAAAGGGTTATTCTCGGAGTTTATTCGGAGGGTTATTCGTAGAGATCATATCAGAAAATAGTATATATGCAGAAGAAGAACTGTTTGTCTGAAGTGGCAGTGGTCAGATCACATCGTACAGACGATGGCTGAAGGTGAAGTGGCGACCACGAATCGGTAGACGATACATGGGCAGGCCCACCACTAGGTAGAGCGATGACATAGTTGAAGTTGTTGGAAGTCGCTGGATGCGACCAGCGCAAAACCGGTCGTCGTGACGATCTTTTGCGGTGGCCGAAAGGAAAAGAAAGCTAAAGAATGAAATAACTGTTTGACTAGGTTTTATTTCCAATATTTCACTGTATGTAATTAACTTCAAAATTTCAATTCATTTTTTAAAAAAATACCTAACCTAATTTAGTATTTCTTGTGAAATTCACCTGTAGTCCGTCAAAATCATTACTTCTGTGATGTTATTCCAAAATAAGTTTAACCAATCAACAGGTAAATAAAGTAAAAAATATACATAAATTGTTATAAAATAATCGTAAATCAGATAGTCTTTATTTATGCCACATTACTTACTTTCGTTTATATCGTTTACTAATTGCAAAAAAAATAATATATTTTACTAATTTAATATAAGTTAATTGAAATTATTGACAATATTAATTAATTTATCTGAATATTTTATTTCGTAGACTTTTATTTTTTATTTTATTATTATTACCGTTATATAATATTATTTACCAGGAACATACTAAACAGTATATTATTTCTTGGCAAAGTTCTTCTCTAACACAAAAACGTATATGTACGTACATACATACACTACACCAATTGTAAAGATCATTGCAGGCATTTATACGTAAAGTACGAAATAGAAATCGAATGATTGCCGTTTAAGACTTGGTATTTCAAGTTTAAATAAGGAACGATTATGTTACCGATATTACAATACTTTGCTCGTAAAGGAATATTCCAACTATTAATGCCTATATTAATGATGTACACACAAAATTAATTAATCTGTGTATCTATTTATTTATCCTGTTATGTTAAAACAAAGAACACAACAAAATGTTCCAACAATTTTATTTTTCAATAATATACACAAAATATTAATAGACTTATAGTTATTATAATAAATCTTTATTTACTTGATTTTTTAATTAGGTTTATTCGTCAGTTTATCTATTTATGTTTTATAAGAGATGCAATAAAAATTATATTTTCTTAATGGCAAACCATTTTGGCTGACAGATCAAAAATAAAATATTGGTAGGAATGTTTTTTTTTTTATTATTTGTTATTTAATGGTATCACAACCAACCAGATGCAAAGATTTATATTGAACTTATACAACATAAATATTATGAATTTTTAAAGGTGTCTTTATAATTTCAAACTTCATTTACGTATATATTTAGGGTTAATATATTAGTATGAGATATTGAAACTACAACGGAATTTATACAGTTACTTCTAAGACTACGAACGCTTTGAGAATTTTTCTTTTAAATAGAAAGTAATTTTAGAAGAAAATGAAGTAAAAATCTTCGATTTGATGTCACGAATAGACTAAATTTATAAAAAGAACTAATATTGCTTTTATTTCACAACAAAGAATACATTGTTATTAAAGGCATTTTCACACAAGTCTTGTTGTCATAACAATAATTTTTTTTACTAAAGACATACAGATAAAATTAAAGCTATTTTTTTAAATTATTGAATTAATTCGTTGTTTACGTCTATCTTTATTTTTTGATTATAATATCATAATCTCTTTTAGTAAGTCCATTGCTAAACATAGGCCTTCTCAAATAGAATGTGTTGAAAGCGTGCTGCATTCAACGTCTTCCGGCGATCTTAGCAGGGTCAGTTCTTCTTGTGGGCAGAAGTCCTGCGTTGCGTTTTAGATCTGTGGTCTCCATTAAGAACTATGTTTCAACAAAAATCGTTCATGTATCTTTATGTAACTAGTTTTTATTCGTCGTTTCAGCCCAAAGACGTCCACTGCCAGGCCTAGTCCTTCTCCAAAGATATCTATGTGGGATACATCGTAATCGCCACGTTTTACAGGCGTGTTGGCGATGGGAGTGGGGTATTATCATACGCTGAGGACTCTGCTGTACATCCTCTGGAAACTTGTTTGTGAGCAGTGGCGATTCTATATAATTAATGCATTAAGTGTGAATTATATATGATTGTGTTCCTTGAATCGAATCGGTAACCTACGATCGCAATACTCACTCCTCAACCGTTGAGCTCAACTAGTTTGTATACTTGATGATAGTCAAGATAGATAGGGTAGATAGGATAGATAGGAGGTATAATAATACTTACCTAGTAACTTTTTAAATTACATTAAGTGTTTATGTAGATTGCCAGATTTTTTTAAATCTTTTTTTTTGTCAAGGCATGCAGTGGTTGCCTGTCATTGTAATTCAAATTTGGTTTTTATTTTTCAAATTACTTTCTATTTGCAAAATGTGTAAATTTTGTAGACAATCGCTGATAAACAAAATAAATTAAATAGGAGATATATATACCTATATTGGTCCCCAAAAAAGGAAGCAATTAAAAAAAACAGGGGACGATATATGACACTAGGCGATTTCTCTTAACGACCTAGTATATTAAACTGTAATATTACAACGGTCCAAGTGTTACACAAGCGTCGCTTGGCTTAGTAACAAGGTCAAGATTAAAACAAAAACATAAGCACTCGTTGTACGAAAACAGAATTGCATTGTCTGCGAATTCGCATTCGAATCAAACGTTCGGCTTCATTTTTAATATAAACACCGATGCAGTGGAGTACTTTGACCGAGTTAATTTTGTCCAATACGAAGGTATAGTAAATGACACAGTGGCGTAGCTATGGTATTTGGGGCCTGTGGCAGATTGGTGCTTGGTGCCTCTCCCCCCCCTCCTAAAGAGTCTAAATAATTTCAAAATTCAGAACAGAATGTAGTTAATACATACTTTTTTTGGTTAAAAATAATAATAAATATATATAAAATAACATTAGATCTTAATAAAAGTTATTTGGAAAATTCAAATAAATATTTACCCTTTTAATATTCTAATAATCCTTACTTCGGTAATAAATACATTACGACAAACTATTACAAGTTATCAGAGACGTTAATAAGTTTGCACAAGAGCTTTACGTCTTTTTAGTATTCTTGTGTTAGATTTACTGCTGTCACACATAGAAATGTCTTGTAGAAGTCGTAGTTACATTCGATCATTTATCTTTACATATCAAATAAAAAAAAATATTTTTAGTTCAATTATGGTTCAAAGTTTTAACTTTTTGAAATAAAAATGATGTAATTGAAAACCATCAAAATATTAACCTTTTTACATTTTGGTACAATTTTTTATTTTTTGCCCATAAAATAGTAAAAAATCCGAAGCTCAATTTTGTTTTTTTCTTTAAAATATGAAAGAAATCAAATTTTTTTTTCTTTAAGAGACATGATCCTCACCCTTTTTGTATAAAACAAAAATGTTTTATTCCATTCCAGAATTTTTTGAACCCTTTATGAACCCATCTTTGTGGTTTATACATTAAGGAATGTCCTTAAATGTTGAACACATATATATCTTCTTGTACATTTCATGAACACAGATATGTGTTTTTGTGATTTAGAGCCCTTTTAAAAAACACTTTGTGTTTTGCGAATGAAAGGCTTAAACACTGTGTATATTATAATTTGTAACCGTTTACTTTTTTTTAATGTTCATGTTATTTAACAACTTTTTTAGCACAAAAATAATAAAATTCGATATTCTTTTTATGTTATTTACTTTAAATTATGGTTTTCATTTTTCTTTTATCATTTCATTATTCGTCATTCAAAAAAAAAATCAAAAAAAATATTTTCAACTTTGGTGCCCCCCCTGTTTGTGGTGCCTGGTGCGGCCGCCCCGCTCGCCACCCCCTAGCTACGCCACTGGTAAATGAGACTATTTTTAAATAACGAATCGAACAAAACATGCTCTCTGCATTACATAAAATTTGAGACAAACTTTAATTATTATTATTATTTAAGTTATTTACTTGTCCAAAACACCTGTGCCTTAAAACGAAGATCTACGACCAATGTCTGGTACCAATGATAACTTACGATACTGAAATGTGGTCTCTTACTTATTGCTTATTGCCACCATCACAGCAGCTCGTCGAGGCATATAATGGCCTTTGGTCAAAATTTCTCTACGAGTTTAAAAGAAAAGTAACCGATATAGCGCAGCGGAAGTTGGATTTGGTAAGCAGGACAAGCATGAGTAACAAATGGCCCCTGGGAACAGAGAGTGCTGGCTATAGTCCGGCAAGCGCAGGGTAGTACGCTTCCAGCCAGTCTTATTGGAAATCAATGGAGGAGGCCATGTTTAGTAGTTAACATACTACGGCTGAATAATAATGATGTATATCTATTTATGTTGTATTATTAAAACGCAGGCGAACCAAGGTCGCTGACATAGCTCGAAGAATCCTCGTCAGAAGTTGTAGTGGGCGTAGCACATTGCTAGTGTAACCGATGTCTGTTGTGCTGGAAGGTTCTCAAGTGGCTGCCTGCTGGTAGACGTGACCAGGATAAGATCTATTGATGGTGAAATGATGACGTAGTCAAGACCGCGGGGAGCGTAAGATCAGTCATCGTCGGCGATTTTTAAGGGATACCATTACCCTGATGCGGACGTCTATCGGCATGATGATGAAGGAACTCAAGCTTTAAATTAGCAAGTCACGTTCTAATTTTCTAATGAAGCAAAGGAAATGACCATTATCTCAATTCGGTTGTCCGTCTATGAATGACAAACACTCGATCGTTTGGTTGCTTTTTTAAAACGTAAGCAAATACAAAAAGGGTCGTCATTTTGTTTTTACTACAGTTCTTTGTAGATGTTTGCACTATAGACAATACTACGAGTATATACAGGATGATTGGTACCTTATTTGTCAGCAAAAACCTTCAGAGCTTTAACACTTTGTTCAATCACTTTGTATAAAGTGATACCTGTGGAGCACTATGTTACATTTTTTTCTATTGCAATGCGACAGTGTACGGTCAGACTTTTTAAAACCTGCAGGGACAGATAATAAACACTAAATAATTTTAATATGACGTAGTTGTAGTAATAACGTAATTTTGAAAACGATTTTTCTTACGATATTATAATTCCGTTATGTATCGTACATTAATTGCCAGCAAAAGAGCAGCGGTAGACGACTGAGACGATCGTGGGTTCGATCCCGGGGACACTGTCTTATATGTAAATAACACTTCATGCATTAATTGTGTAGGATTATCACTGCTCAGCAAAAAGTTTTTCAAAGATGGACAACAGCGTCCTCTGCGTACCGTAATAACACTGCCATTGCCAATGCCAGTCGTGGGAAGTATGGTATATCCGTCTTTAGATTGCTTTGGGCGACGCATATGCCTTCCAGTGGATGTCTAACGACTGAAAAAAGAAAAAGACGAAATGATGTTTACCTTCATCTTACTCTGTTTATTAATTTTTTCTTCAATTTATTCTAAATTGTTTTATATTCATAAAATATTATTTAATAACAACAAATTCATTACGCTACAGAATCCTAATATTATAATTCAAACTGCAAATGTAAGAAATTACAATATCAGACCGGATTTTCTTATCTATACATAGAACTGTCTATTGACTCTGGGAATACATTTCCACACACTAATTGGACATTGTTTTTATGTCATCTCATTCATCAGCCATTCATCAGCTGATAGATGCCCACTGCAAGACGTAGGCTTCCCATAAAGATCGCCACTTACATGGTCTTGCTCTGCTAGCATCCAGTTACATTCCACGACCTTGATTATGTCTGGTTCACCACGAAAGGGGCCTAACTTATTCAGTCTGTAGGGGTTTCTTCGTTGCATTTTTGTTGTGTGTGTTTATGTCAATGTTCGCTGTTGAAGTGTGTATGCACGTGTAATAAATAGTGTGAATATATATTACGTGTTTATTGTTATGACGCAGGATTATTGCGGCATATGTTTTTTAATTATTTTTTTTTATTTATAACATTCCTTTTTTAATATTCTTTTAATTTTTGCCTCTATATTCACGTGGTGTACATGAACACTACTTAGCTCGTTGAAGCCTTGAGCGTGTGTTGTCAATTATCTGCGCCGGAGATATGTATTGTTCGGAATACAATTAGTCCAACATTCATTACAAAACGATGTATTTATGTCTAATCGTAATCGTTCAACTGTGTGACCTATGACGTCACTGATATCTCAATAACGATAAAAATTTGCAGGCTACTCATAATAAGGATTAATATACATATATACACATTTAAAAGGTTAAAGGCCATAATAGAGTGTTATATTTGATAGAATCAGGCGTTATTTCGCGGAAGTCTATCCTAAGTAAGAAAAGGACCAATATTTAGCCACTTCCGCACATGCAGTGGTAGTCGTGCAACAAAGTGCACCGCCCGTCAGACCGCTGATAAATGCGCATGCGGCAAACAATGCGAATTACACAACTATCGTTAAATCACTCAAACGTGTTTCACCCCTCCACGGGGCATCTTCAGGAGTTATGTTACACCGATTAATGCCAAAAGCAGAGTCTCTGTTGGACTTGCACTTGCACGACTACCACTGCATTTGCGGAAGTGGCTAAATATTGGTCCTTTTCTTACTTAGAGTGTTACATTTTTATCCTAATACTAGCTGTTCTAACAGACTTGCCGCCAGAAGTGTGAATCTGTCGAATTAAACTAGAATAATTAATTAATCCAAAATAATTAACAAAAAAATATATTTTTCAGTGTGATCACTTCATTTATAGATTTTATGTGAAAAAGGAAATATTCATTTCGTGATCGATAAATATTGATCGATGCTATTAAACGTCAATATAATTTTTAATATCGTGAACTGTATAACGCGCGATGTTCATGTCGAACTGTCTGAACTTAGTTTCAATAAGTCGTTATATATTTTATCGCAAACTACCACTTTTTTTTTCTTTACTTGATTTTTCAAGTTAAGGCACAGGAAAGAGAAATACAGAATCATTTTTGTGTCGTCGTTTCTACCTATAGATGCCCACTGCAAATATATATACTATAATTGCCACGCTTGGCTGGTGTAAATCCCATCGTAACATTCAGGAGTTTTAACTTGATCTAAATGTGTGGATCTTGCTTTGTTGCCTCATAACATTATTGATATTATAATTAACACATGAATATTTGTTAAATTTCATTTAAAAGAGCGACTATTGAGTTTCTGACCGACTCGTGTCAACAGATCAGCGTTCCGAGCCGATGATTGCTTACTATAACATAAATTACTTAATATAAATATGTAATATAAATATATAAACGAACATAATATAAATATATAAACTATAATCTTTGATCCCTGTTCAGTGATGTTTTTATTTGTTTTTTCATTGTTTGACTATAAATCGTTATATGTTCTCAGTGAGATTGTTATAAGGTAACAATTGTAACTAATTTTATATTTCTAAGCTTCTAAGTTTGTACTTTCTTACTGCATTTTGTTACTGTTTATCTCCAATAAAGTAAATAAATAAACACTACTCATAATTTTAAAATAATCGACGATTCACGCGCTAGTAAATGCCGACTTGAATTAAGATATTATATTTTTTTTTAAATTAGAATTCAATTGTTAAGCATCATAATTACTATCTCGTTCATAATGAAAGACATGAACTTGACTGTCGCGCTTGGCCGGCGAGTACGTCACACGTTATTGTGTGGTTAAACAAAAAAAGAACACGGTTGGAGTTTTATCTCACTTCAACCGCTGCCTTTTTGTTTCATTGTATATGCTCACGTGATGTACTCGTAAAGAATACATTATGATTTATATTAAAATATATATTATATATATATATATATATATATATAATATATATATATATATATATATATATATATATATATAACACAATTAAATTGATTTTCTCCACACTTTTTTCTTCGTAAAAATGTAATGTTGTATACTATTGCTACTATGTTTTAAGAATAAGATTAAAGTAAATAATTTTTTAATGTTCACAACCGTAATTTCTTCACGTAACTATAATAAAAAATAACTATCGTTATCAATATTAGTTATCCTAACGTAGATACATAAGTTTTAAAGAGTCTAAATTTTTATTAAAGACACATTCTACGTATATAGACATGTCACAATTTGTGAGAATCTTTTTAAAGACTATGCGGTAACTGTTTAGGAAACCAATTTGATTTCGTATTTAGATAATTAAAAATAAAACTTCAAATTGTTAACAGGTAACAAAATTTTTTTTTTTAATTTATGGCTATTTTTATATTTGCCGGAATTAGTTTAGGGAGCACTGCGAGTATCAACGTCGTCGTTATTCCAGCCTATACACGCCTACTACAAAGTATAGGCCTTCCGCATAGATATCTATGGAGGGACATTATTACCACGACAGGCGGGTTGGCAATGGCAATGGTATTATGGTATGTAGAGGATGCTATCCTCTGAAAACTTCTTTGTGAGCAGTGGCAATCCTATATAATTAATGCACAATGTGTAAATAAATAACATTCTATCCTGGGAATTGACCACCGACCTTCTATCGCTTATTTTAGTCCTCTATTGCGCTTCTTCTGCTCTGTTTGGCCCCGCTAAAAAATTATTTGAATCGACTAGGTTCCGAAACAATTTAGGTTAAAACTCGTCGTACCGCTTGCGTATGTACATAATGCTTAATTTAGTAAATCCGATACGTAAAGAACTTAACTTTATTCACAGTTCGATAAACTCAGTGAGAAATAATTAAAACAAATAGAAATATATTTTATTGTGTGCTGTAAAAGAAAAAATGAATATTTAATAAATAATTGTCTCAGTCACTTTAGGTTGCGAGAAAGATATGCAACAAACTTACTCGCCGTTATAAATAAATAGTAAAAGAAGTGTTTAGATAAATAAATATGTATTAATTATATTAAATATAAAGGTGATATACAAGGAGGGGTATATAGGTTACACTTTGCAAATCAGGCAACCTACCATGTTTCATACATTTCCGTCAGCTAAATCACGAAAACTTGAATATTATTATATTATATTATATTATATTATATTATATTATATTATATTATATTATATTATATTATATTATATTATATTATATTATATTATATTATATTATATTATATTATATTATATTATATTATATTATATTATATTATATTATATAGTTTTATATTCTTGTAAATTGTAACAACTATAAGCGGACCTAATTAAAAAATTAAAGACGCGAAGAATTCGTCTTAATAGTCGTCATCTTAATAGATAAAGTTGTTGTTGACTGATGAAACTGCGGTCTGATATATTTATATTTAAGTTAATAATAATATATTTCTCGAACAACTAAATGCTTCTTCGAAGTCGTTGTAGTTTTTGCGTACCCGTATACGAAGAGGAAATCATTTATTTTAATTATGTCAGTGCGAATATTTATCTGTGACTGCAAAGATACGTTGTTTATGCTATGTTTAATTCCGAGAAAATGTTCGACGCAGAAAGAAATCGCACTGTTTGACTTAAATTATTTTTTTTTACTAATTCACATTATTCTAAGAGTTAGTCAAATTTGTTTTTCATTATTATACAAGATATTATAGATTCGACCATTTAAATGTAATTTTTTTAGTATGTAGACAGACAATTTATTCCGCAATCCGATTTACAAACCAACACACAGACAAATGTATATGTGTATATATATATATATATATATATAATATATATATATATATATATATATATAACAATTTGTTTTATTTAACTGTGTAATGGTTATAATTTTGTTAACATAAATGTTTAAATCAAAATTTTGTATTAATAAAGATTACTATTTATTTTATGACATATTTAATAAACAGATCAATACGGTGATCTGGATACTGGATGTTATAGCTATTAAAGTTTCAAAGTGTTGAATGTATAGATCATTTGTCAGTAATAAACTTTAAAGCACATATTTCCAATCAACCTATCTGTATAAAGAAAGGGATCACTTTGAAAAGTGTCAAATAAATTTATGTCATCCATTGGAATGCCACAGCCCAACAACAAATGTCAGTATATCTTTTGCAGGGACAGATGTTAATCAGTAATTAATTTTAATATGTAGTAATCTTCATAAGAATGCTCAAGGTAACCCAGAGAACAATTGAGTATGTTATGCTAGTAATTAAAAAAAAAAAAAAGGTCATCAAATTTCTTCGAAGAATAGCTTGTCTGAAATGGCAGTGGGCAGGAAACATCACTCGTGCAACCGATGACAGTTGGGGCAGAAACGTTCTAGTAGACTCTTCACTATCTGTCATCGTTATCGTGGCGATCTCTGAAAAGAAGAATAATCCTAATTTTGAAAATGTATTTTGTACTTTTTGGTTATTTCTTATTTATAGAACAATTAATTTTAGATAGGCAGTAAATGAGCTATACATTCGACCATTTATAGCTTACACATTATAATCAATCAACCAGTATAAAACATATAATGTTTCTATAGTAACAAAATACGAGGAAAAGACGCACGGTTGCACGTCAATGGTTCTTATGAATCATCAATTTTTTATTAATTGTGTTCCATGTTTAAATAAATACTATTATAATGAATCAATAAATCGATTATTTATTAAAATTCGTGTGCGAAAAACAATAAATACACTATTTATATTGTGAAATGCAATGCACACATTAAAATAATTGTAATATTAAAGATAAGGTTCAACTTCGTGTAACACACTGGCTGATAATTCGTTTTTTTTTTTTCGGAAGTTACGTAGAAACTTCGCGCGCTTTTTATTTATGGCCCTTGAAATGTCACTCAACTGACAGATTAAATATAAAGTCAAATCTTTTATAAATTTAATAACATCGCTTCTTTTATTATAGATCTGAATTCGCAATGATATTAAATCCACTCTAACAGTTTTTAATTCGAAAGAAATATTTTAGAAATGTAATTTTAATTGGTTCGAAATAACGACTGTATTAGTTCCTTTTTTAGTTAAATAAAACAAGAAAAAACCTTCATTATAATGACTATATTTAATGCAAAAAGAGCTTAATGTCTACAAGACAATCTACAGTCAACTCAGGTGTTAAAGCAAGTATCACTGTAATATATTGATTTATGTTTGTAAATTCATTCACCATTTTAAATCAAGATTCTAGGCAAACAGATAGCTCATCGTTTCAGTCCAGAGATGCCCACTGCAAGGCATAGGGCTCCCCCAAATATATCTATATATTTATATCCCTCATATACCACAATCGCCGCGCCTAGCAGGCAGATTGACAATCATAGTGTAATATCATATGTATATGCAGAGGCCGCTGCTGCCTATCCTCTGGAAACTTTATTGTAAGCAGTGTAATTAATGCCCTAAGTTTGAATTATATAAGATCTATATTCCTGGAATCTATCTCGCCACCTATGATTGCAAGTGTCGGTCCCCTAGTGTTCTGCTACCATTGCTACATGCTACCATTGCCGCAACAGTCAAAAGTACAATGCTGTTATGTTGTATATGTTTATATATTTAAACAAAAATCTGGTTAGTAGTTAGTAAGTTTGTTGTTTACAATTGTACAGTCAGTATCGAAACCTCCAAAATAAACTTTTATTGGTCTACTACAATGCTCTCTATCACCAGCTTAACGATCAGTTTCCTCGATTCTAATTAGTACATTAGTATACACAACAGATAACATTTCGAGCATGCTTGCATTAAAGCCCTTCAAATGCAATCGCCAAGTAAAGCGTGGGAGAATGGCCTAACCTTTATGTTATAATAAGAAACCTCTTATAATATTCCGCGATATTACAATACGATGTTTTACCTTTAAACGAAATAGTTTTATTAATCTATATGAAAACAATTGTTGTGAAGGAGTTGTATAATTTTTCTTTTATCAGACCAGATGTTACATTTTTAAACAATAATTTCATCATCGATTCAATTTATATAATAAGACTAAAGATTGCTCATTATTGTTTAGAGGTACAGTTAGGTGCCTTGATGATATCTACCTACACATCCTTTAACCAAAACTTAATTTTGAATTTGGTGTTCATTATTTTATTAATTTTACTTTTGAAAGTTATATGTTTTAATCAATATTTATTAACAAAAATCAATAAAAATTTAACAATATCCGCCATCTTATCTCGTGGTATTTATTCAATTATATTTATTTTCTTAAATCCTATTAACGGTTTCTGTGGAAATTATTACATAATACTATATTTCTTAATATAAAAAACTGTATAATGGAATGAAAAAAAAATATATTTATATATATACATATATATATATATACATACACATATATATATATATATATATATATATATATATAAATATATATAGTACTAAATGTAGTACTAGAAAAATAAAAAAATTGCGTTTTTTGCGTAAATGCAATCTAAATTTAAAAAGGTAAAATACAATTCAGAGTAAAAAGAATATTTTTTGTCAAAGCAACCACCACCACCCTTGGGGAAGGTTTATGCCTTGCAGTGGGCGTCTATCAGCTAAATGTAAGAAGAACAACCTTAGGCTGTTATGCAATTGCGTAGTGTATTACAGCCTAAATCTTTTCTCTGAAAGAAAGACCGTTTTCCAGCAGTAGAAAGAAATATTACAAAGCTAAAACAAAATACATTCTTACTGGCCATTATTTTGTTCTGACCCTTTTTTTTCCCATCGTCTCATCTTAAAACCGGCACAAGCAAGCAGTCAAGGCCGTCAGGATCTGCGGGATGGTATAATGTAATATATACATACAACGGATCGAGTTTCGTATGACAATGACTTATAGTATCGTATACCAGGAAAGGGTAGCTTACTGATTCAGAAAAGATTAAAGTCTGTGCTATGTATATATATTTATGTAATTAATATTCTCTTTTTTATCGTCTGCTTGTATTTAAGAATATATATACGTCATCTGGAATATTTTCCTCGTGTCTCTTGAAATTCATAGACCTATAAGGACCTAAAAGATAATCAAACATGTAGTTTTATTTAGACCTTCTTGAAGAAATATTCAATCTCTTATGTGTAGCGTTAGCTAGTATCGATTTAAAATATTAGTAAAACGAAATTTTTAAATTTAGAATGATTTGGCGATGTATAAGCTAAAATGACATGATTAATCATAGTATTCCTTATATTTTATTTCGGCCATCTTGAATTAACTTGATAGCACAGATCCATTATAGTTTTATTAAAATTCCAATTGAATTTTCTTTTAACTGCTTTTAAATTAAACATTGCTAACAGCTTATATACATAATAATATGAAATTAAAAAAGCTTTACGTGTTTATCTATCTATGAACAAATAAAAAATATTTAAATTTAATATAGTGATTGTTTATTTTACCGTAAAATCGATAGTTAAAGTCGTCGAAGTAAATTTGGTTGTTATTAAACTAACGAGATGTAAGCCTATTTGCTACAGGCTTTTATTCTCATCATATAAACAAATAATAAATCTTCCATAAAAAAATAATTCAATCCATTGCTTCAATTTTTTTGGGTAAAACACAATACCGTGTAATCTTTGGAAATACCAACCCTGCACAGATAAAAAATAACATTGTTTAATATTATTGTATTTAACACACACCTGTATATCAAACTTTTTTTATTATAATTTCCGAAACAAAAACTTCAAGGCCTCTTCGAAGTGTTTTTATCATAATTTTTTTGCTGGTCGCAGGTCATAGGCATTTTTATAATATCTCGCATCGTACTAGTAATGTCTATTTCTATGTCCATATTACTCTAATTAAAATATATAGTTTTCATTGAAACTATATATATGTTGGACTTTCATATGACATAGTATTCCGAGGTACTTTAAACATGTTAAATATTTTTGTCTTCTGTATCTTGAGGAAGCTTACGGTATCTTGTGATTCTATTTTATTCTCGTCATCATATCAGCTGATAGAAGCCCACTGCAAGGCATAGACCAACCCAAAAATCTCCAGGATGACCGCTCTTTTGCAGCCCTAGGGGCGCTTGACCACGCTGCGTCTACCGACACGTGATCTTTACTCCTGAATTTTGATCCCAACAGTCATCGTCTGCACGAGCGAAGTGCTTCATCCGCTGCCATTTTAGACGAGCAATTCTTCGAGCTATCGATCGTCTCGTAAAGATGTTGTTACTATGTATGTTTTTTATGCTTATTTAAATCATATTCGTAGTAGGTATAGCTTCAAACGTCCATGATAGGCCCCAATCTTCACACGCTGATCCAAAAAGTCTTAGAGGAAAACTATATATCAGGATACGACAAGTAACTATTAAATATTGTTTACTATCTGTCCCGACAGTTCAAAGTCAGTTAGTACAGAGAGTAAAAAATAATTCATTTTAATACATAGTAATTCGAATTTTGAAAATGTTTTTTCTTACTACTATATTAATATTCATTTATTTATTATTTCTAAAACTATTTGATTTTTGAAAAATATGTATCATACATTAATTCACAGTAAATGAGTTATAATACATTTTTAACGCTTTTACACATTTAACCAGTTGCCGTGTATACTTATCTCATTGGTCTGTTACAAAGACAAAGAATACGTTCAAATTAGCACCATTTAATAACAAATTTAATTATATAGGATAGCACACATTGCTTTTCTTTTTTATCGTTCTTTACAA
Organism: Battus philenor; assembly: GCF_028537555.1. Taxonomy (NCBI): domain Eukaryota; kingdom Metazoa; phylum Arthropoda; class Insecta; order Lepidoptera; family Papilionidae; genus Battus; species Battus philenor. The sequence goes on along the minus strand of NW_027181673.1, from coordinate 12,885,060 downwards.
AAGGATAAGGTGAAACGCTTTCGCTCATGAATGACGCCAGCGACTAGAGATTGGCCCAATTAACAAGTGGCACACAATACGAGGGTCATGGGAAAGTGGACGCGACGAGCAGAATACGTAAGGAGGCCTGTTTTTATTACCAACGGATTGTTTTCCATCATTACAACTGCTTGTTTGCGCTCCACGGTCGATTTGTAACGGAAACAATTGATTTCGAAACAATAATATTTCCTTTAGCGAACGAAATGTTAGGAAGCCGGCAGCTGAACTGTTTACTCCGGTCGCTTCCTATTTGAGTTTGAACGAGACCGTTCCCAGCGCGTTCGATGACAATCGCAATACACAAAGTGTGATTTTTTTTTACTGGGAAACAATTTTATTTTCCTCTTTTTATATTTTATCTTCCTTTAATCTGCTTCCTTCCTATATGTTCTATAACAATGAAGAATGTGTTAATTATTTAGCAGATATCTGCGTTGAATTCCGAAAAAAAAACATTGTGTGCTATTTTTAACGTACTTTTGGTCAAAGAGCTATATAGCATGCGAAATTAAAAAGCTAATTACATGTAATAAACTGTAATAATCAGTACTAACCATCAGATGAACGTTCAATAATTTCTAGTTAATAAAATATTACTTTACATTTTAATTTTTCTAAAATGTTAGTTTAATCATTATTTTCGTTTATCTTTTAATAGCAATTAGCACTTAAATTTGTAATTAATTAAAGACTGCTAATTATATAAAGCAGTGATAGCCCAGCTGTAGTGAACTAAGACATGCGGTCGTAGGTCGAGGGTTCGATTCCCGGGATACAATCTTAAACAGTTCACTATTTAAGATACAATCTTAAATAGTTCACTAATATATATATATATATATATATATATATATATATATATATATATATATATATAAATATGTATATATAGTCGCGGAAATTTATTGTTTTTGCCGTTTTATGCATGTCGCAATTTCAGTTGTATGGAATACCGAATAAATTTCAGTTAATCGTGATATTAGCACATCGTAGCCAGCCAACTAATTGCATGTGCCCCAATATTGGACGCGAACGAATGTAGGAAAGCACAATGTAACAATTCACTTATTTGCATATACCTTTACGTAACTAAAATAACTTGTTACAAGTGTTAAAATTGTACGCAATGTAAATGAAATACAAAAAAAATTAATTACTTATAGAACTTATGCTTGAAAAAGGGTGAAGGAAAAGCTTTTCACCTATTTACTTAGTTTTGCCATAAATAATATTACAAAGAAAAAATTATTTTGCGTTATAAATAGCAGCACGCACCCTTTCTTTTAGAAAAATCTTCACTATCAATCGTATGGATTGTTATAGGGACTCCAAATTATCATCATGTTTATTTAGAGTAAACCATGAATCATGGATATGTTGACTATACGTACAACGTGGACTTTCGAAACATATGCCACAAACACTCAATGATTGCTGAAATTTTTACAAACAAAACAAATTAAAAAAAAAATTAACGTGATCATAAAAAATAGTGATCTTTATATGATTATATTTTTACATATCTAGATTACATTTAAATGTCAGCACTAATAAATTTTTCGTTTAAAAAATTCTGAGATCGATATATTTTAACAGCGAAATATGAAAAGTCTTGTGTTCATAAATTTGTTCTAGAGCAGTATTTCCCAACGTGAAGCCCCGCTGGGGGGCAATTTGATTGTGTGCCATTCGAAAGTGGACTCTGAATATGAAAATATATGTTACATAGAAGGGAATGGAACATAAGAGGTTTAGGATACGTACTGTACTTGAGTGTTAAAAATCATTAAGCAAGTGAGACGGATGACTAGCTATACTTACTCGTAGTCAAGTAGGTATTCCCAAAAAAAGGTTCCTTTCAATTAAAACACCCGATGGCTACTTCATCATCAAAACATCCAATGTTGGATATCCAGTAGCACCAATTTAAAGCAACCAGCTTTTAACATTCTCTGACAATAGTTTCTTATAAAAAATAACTTTCACATTTTATTCACTAATAACTAATCATATGTATTAATGAATGTTATCGTATACCTATCTTATAGTAGCTTTGTACATAACTAAGACTTAATTATGTACAAAGACGTTACTATATCAATAAGTGCTTTTTATGAAACTAGCTGTGCCCGCGATGAATTTAACAAAAAAATTTAGTTTACTTAGTTTTTGTTAAAGAATTTTTTTAAAAATAAGACTAAGTTACTCCTTATTATATAAGCTACCTGTCAATATAAATCCCGTCAAAATTGATACAACCATTTCAGAGATTAGCCCAAACAGATAGACAGACAAAAATGAAAAAAAAAATGTTAATTTCGTATATGTACTATATATATATTTAAATGCATATACTAAAAAGCAGTAATTTTAATAAGACTAACAGACATACCAATATTATTTATTTCTATAGATAATTATTGTATGTCCCTCTTTCAGAGGATTAATTACTTCGACAACAATTTTATTTCTCGTACTTGCAAATTGCACACGCCTTCTGACATAGATTTTCTTTCAACCTTTAGTCTATATAAAGGCGGGTAATAGTAATAGTATGAAAGTCACGAAATACTTTCACGGTGGTAGAAAAATAGCGTTGTTTTGTTTAAAAGTGTTTTAACATAAGTTTAATTTATTTATGGTATTGTCGTTCATGGTGTTCCTTCATGATTATCATCATCCTTACAGCTGTATGACGTATGCTGGTGGATATAGCATAAAGCGTCTTTACTCGACCTGTGGGTGTACGCCATTGTCCATGTTGGTCTCTGGTCTCCGCTCCAAAACCTTAAAGCGCCAGCGACCATAATATCTCCGCACTTTTTGGTCTCCCCACTGCTACTTCAACTCATGAAAGCGCTTGTCTGTCACCTTCGGTTGTCAACAAACCCCCTGAATCCTGATTTGATATCGCAGAGAATTCTCATAGCATAGCACGCATAGGTCCTTCCTCCCTTCTTAAGACTCGTATATTTATTATATTTAATTTTAGACACTTAATTGTGATATCTATTGCATGCTTGTGTACGTAAACAAATGTATAATATAAACAAATATATAAACTTTTTTGCCGTGTTATCTTTTACTGGCATGACTGATAAAAAACAAATTGTGCATAATTTGTAATGTTTATCTCTTTTGTTACGACCGCTATTTAAACAGATTCATGTTAATGAAGCGGCATAAGTAAACATTCTAATGAGGATAAGCAAATTTTGTATACATGTTTCATACATAAAAGTCATTTAGGTCGATTAGATAAAACGCCTGGAAAACTTCTAGGCCGTAAACAAACGAAGCGGATATAAAAATTATAATAAAGAGATGATTCAACTATGTGAATTTACGACATCATTTCACGTAGATACGGCATTGTTATCGGATTTGCTATAAAACATGTGTAAAAAATTAAATAATAAATGTTGCGTTACTAAATAACGAAAATTCAAATAAAAAATCTAGTATGAACGAATCCGTATCTCTTTTAGTCAAGCCTATACTCGAGAACGGCTAATGATTTCATTGATATGTTTCTAGATGTTTCGTAATATGTTACAGAAGGTTTTCATAGAATAAAAATATGATGTCCAGTACGTTTTAAATTTACATTCTAAAACATTTATTCAGGTATTTTAAAAAGAGTTTAGATAATATAGTCTTTACAATACACAGATATAAAAATAGATTGTTAAACAATTAAAAATAAAATGATATTCGTTACTTAGAAATCTTAGAATATTTACACAAAGGTGTGTCTGTACGAATGTAATGTCTTGTATCTCAAATTACTAACTAAGCGTTAACTGAAATGTTTCTTCACATCCATAATAACTTGAGACGCATCATGTCAACGACACTGTTTTGCTCTCGGAAATTGAAACGACTGTATCGTTTCATCTCTCTCTATCTTCAGGTGATATTTCAAAGATTGCGGCAGTTACGGCATAGTTCCCCGCGCAGCGTACCGTGAGATATGTGTTTGTGATTGCCACACTCTAACGGCCAACGGTGTGAGTGATAAGAGAATGACAGATTACCGAAGTTCTTCTTTTCTAGTATCATCATTCTTTCGTTCATCTTCTCTTCTTATCTTGAGGAGATTATTCTTTTAAATTGTATGTAGGTGCTGCCCACTTAGATCTAGGCGATACAGGCCATTCACAGACCAATGCAAACATTACCGGTAATTTAAACCGATCATGTTTTCTACGTAATAAATAAATTAAAGTAAATATATGTCATGTGAAATATTACATATCGTGATTGGTTAAAAGCTTTATAGGGGATGAATGTACAGCTTATTTGCTGTATACCACACCTAATCCTAAAATCAATGGTTTCAGAAATAATAAATAACGTAATGTTAATATAGAAAAAACAATCGTTTTCAAAATTAGAATTATTATATTTTAATATTATTTATTGCTTACTATTTGTTCTTGCAGACTTCATTCCACTAAAAATTATTGGTCTATAGCAGAGGTCCCCAAACTTTTTTGTGTCGTAAACCATTTGCATTGTTTTTTCCGTGTTAGGTAGACCCCCTACTTACCTGATATTGATTTCCTGTAAATTTCTAACTGTAGTGAAGTTCAGTGTTAAAAATTTAAAGTTAAAACTGTTAACTTATACATTTTTTAATTGAATTTAAATTAAAACTACACAAAATACTACTTCTAGGTACTTTTATAAATAACGTAAATGTTTTGATATTAAAAGATAGTATGATGTAAGTAAATAGGTACTATCAGTGTATATGTTGAGATCTACTAACGTGGACCCCCATTTTCGTTTCATGGACTCCCAAATTTTATTTCGCTGACGTAGACCCCTTGCAGATTGTCATAGACATAGGGGTCGATATAGACTACTTTGGGAAGCACTGGTCTATAGCATTATAAGAAAATAAAAATATGAATAGAAATACGTGTAAATAAAATCCATTTTTAATGTAAAGCGCTAATCGCCTATAACTTGTACATCATGAAGAGACTGCAACCGATCATTTAGTACAAAGTTTTGATTACCTCCGTCGTACACGTTGCAAAATACGAATTAACAATCGCGTGTATTGTGGTTAGAAGTTTAACCTCTATAGTTAATCTGACATCACGCGCGTCTTTGTGAAGCCAACGATTGCGCTATACGCAGACAGCGGCTTGATTCACACGAACCCACTTGACAAGTGAAATTAGAAAAGAGGAGAATTGTAGAAGAACCAAGGTTACCGAAGCAGCTCGATGAATTTTCTCGTCTGAAGAGCTGAAAGGCACACGAGCCGAGTAGAAGCGGCGTGAGTAGGCTTTCCACCATGAGCACCTATCAGCTAACAAGCTGATGATTATGAATCGAAACTAAATAAAGCATTTAATACAAGAACAGAACGCACATAAGAATAATCTGGACACCGTGCAAAGAAAGCTTAGTAAATAGCTTTAGATTCCGAATTTATAGCAACATCAAAGCAAAAACGAAAGCATATATATGAATAGAGTCCAAATGGACATGCGAATGATTGATTACATCTAAGAAGAAGAATATAAGAGTAACTAGTAATACCATTTCTTAATTGGTCACTGTAAAAACGAGATAAGAAAGACCTGAAAGAAGAATGTAGAATAAAGCATTATTTTATTTATTTTATTTTATTATACAGACCTTTAAATAAAATAACGGAATACAATGGAATGAATGAGAAGCTGAGGATGTCACAAAATTGGTAAAGCCGCAAATAAATAAATTAAGACTAAAGTGGTAAAAAAGAAGGCCATGTGATAAAATAAGAGTGAAAACTTTATTGAAATAGGAGCACAGAAGATTGATAGGGACATGAGAGGTCGCGTCAAAGAACAACATGAAACGCTGTTTACTTCTTTGGCGTTGCATCATTCGGGAAATCACTGAACTTATGGTATGAGGGTAAGATAAAGAAAGAAGAGAAAAGAACAGAGAGAATAAAAAAAACAGAAGAAGCGTAAAAATATGAAATAGACGAACCTCACGAAGGCCTCGAAAGATTTTTATAAACAAATTTAATTGAAACAAGAACACAGAAGGTTGATAGGTACACGAGAGATCATGTCGAAGAACAAAATGCAACGCTGTTTACTTCTCAATGGCGCTGCATTATTCAGAAAATCACTGAACTTATGGCATCAGGGAAGGATAACGGAGAGAGAACAACAAAGAGAATAAAAATATAGATGATAAAATTTGAGAGGGGTGAACCTCATGAAGGATGCAAAAGATTTTTTATAAACGAGATAAGACTAGGTCAGAGGAAAAAGGCAGATTCGATTGTGTAATTGAAATAGTTCTTTATTTTGTAAAACTGAAAGATTCAATTACTGATACCAAGATATTGCAACTTCATACCCATAGCCTCCAGATTCTTAATTTTTGTTCTTTTCAGACGATGTACACCCACTGCAAGGTATAGGTCTCTTCTAAAAATCGCCACGATGACCGATCCTCCCCTGACCACATCCAGTAATTTTCCGCGACATTATGTCGTCGGTCCACTTAGTGGTAAGCCTACCCACGCTGAGTCAACCGGCTTGCGATTGCCACTTGAGAATTTTTCGACTAACAAATAAAAACTTAGTCACTAAAAAGTAACTCTTAAATTTTTTTTTTATCCGTCTTAAACAATAAAATTTCCCTTGTTCACCAGTTTCATTATCACAATCACCGGGAATTTCTGTTATAATCTACGCATATAATTAAAATAATAACGAGCACGGATAGTAATGAACGTATAATTTCCCCGCGAACTGAACTGTAAATGTTTGTTTATTCTATTTAAACACAACATCTGTATTTGATTGGTGATAACACCAATTAATGTGAAAACCGCCTTATCCCAATGTAAACTTGCAACGAGAAGCAGAAACTGCGATCCGCTGATAAGTATATTTGTAATTTAAGACGCGATTATTGTACTTATTTACACAACCACTTTAAATTCGTAAGTGAGGAAAATTTAAAAAAACTGTAATACATAATAATATAGCGCGACAACCAAATTTATTATCTCAAAAGAAATACGTCAATTAGGTTAGTTTTATAGTAACGATGCAGGCTTTTGATACGGCATGACTTTAATCTGATGACATTAGTTAAGTTTTTGATACAATAACAAGTTTTAGATTTTTAAAAGAGAGAATGTATAGTTCACGTCTTAGTAAATTAGCTATACATTCGCGCCTTTAAATCTTTTTTTGACAATTTATTACTTTTTTATTAAAATGATTCAGGCAATTTACTTCCAAAGTCTATAGGGATAGATATTAAACAATAATTAATTTTAAAATGTAGTTACCTGATTTATGAAACTATTCTTTTCACGTTATTTATACCTGAAAACACTGATTTTTGGATAATGTATAATAATATGAGCTATATATCCACCGCTTTAGAGTTTTTATTACCTACTTTTGTTCACCCTGTATATGTATAACTAAATTACAGTAATGCTTGTTATTATTTGGTAATAAATATGTGTTTTGCAACTGTTTTTATATTTTTGAGCGCTCCAGAATGCTTATTCTTTTAAGTGGACCTTATAAACTTTTTTTAACCATCAAATAGCTCTGGAAGTTGTAAAGTATGATATTATTGCTATATATTAACATTAGGTATTGTTAAAAGGATGGAATATTATAATCAACTTTATAAAGGTCATGACCAGTTTCTATATGCGTTGTGCTTATATCTTCAAACCACGTATGAACCAATAAAATCTGTGTTCTTGGAATTCAGTTTTCCTCAAGATAATTACAATAAAGTTACAAATCATCGTAACTTTACATTTTTTTTAATTAAATAGAATACTATGTTATTAAGTTTATATATACTGTGCAAATTGGTTGAGCCTTCTTCTTAGAATGTCTCGCTATTCTATCTTCAAATTTTATTTTTAACTACATATTATACTGGTAATAAAACATTAATTACACAATACATAAATACATTTAGAATACACTACATATTAATATCATTCTCCTCTGTTATTTTAAACATTATATGTAATATCATGTAATGACATGTATGTCATGACCAATTTGTAATATGTTAGTTAACTCTAGGGTGTATTTCGTGATTTTATAATAATGTATTAATATATAAATATGTACCAGATATAAGTTATCTATAATAAATAAAATAAATTAATATTTTATCTATGTACTGTATAAATTAGTAGCAGTGGTAAAGGGCTGTGACTTGCAATCGCAGGTCGTTGATTCGATTCCCGGGATACAGGATATAAGACTGTCACCGTTCACAAACACCTTTCCAAAGGATGGGTAGTAGTATCCTCAGCGTACCTAATACCACACTGCGATCGCCAAACCGCCTGCCAAGCGTAGCGTTTATGTTTTATCCCACCATAGATATCTTTGGGGGAGCCCTATGCCTTGCAGTGGATATCTATATGGAAATAACGGCGACTGAATGACTCTACATTTTACGTTTGTCAATCGAACGAATAATAAGGATGTCATATACATAAACACAGTAATATTAACGTTCAAAGAGAGCAAAGGTCGTTTCGTTCAAAGTACAGTTACTATCATTCAGGAACTGTCTCTAAGTTTAATTGTTGTAATGGAAATGTAAAATTATTTTCAAAACAGTAAAATATGAATCGTTTAATTTATTTAAAATGTCATATATTATAAATCAACAATTTTTAGAAACTTCATAGAGATTATATATACTTTACTACGATCGAAAGGGTTGTATTCCGATAATTAATGTTTAAGCAAAATCTTTTTAAACTTTATTTCACCGTTAAGAAGTTGTCTTACACTTAGCTTAAGTTTGTACATATTACAAAGCGAATGTAAATATTTACTATAATGATATAGCATGTTAAACTTACACTTCTTTGACAATGGGAACCTGGATTCCGATTGCATAGATATTTGTACGTTATTGAATAAAATACAGATTATTTTATCGATATTGAGTTGAGTCTACCTTCTGTCCGGATTATAAATATGACAACCAAAGGATAACAAGCGAAATAAACTCCGTGCAACTAAATATTTTATTAAGAAAATATTCAAAATTACATTTTCATTCTATTTATATATTAAAATAGCCTGGATATGAACACATTCTTATAATGTGCTCTGTTCTATGAAGTAACTTTTAGTGTATTAACCTCGAGCATTGAAAGTTCATTATTTTTTTTTCTATAAATCTATCAATATAAGCTTTATGAATGTATCTTGGATCCTTTTTTTTATTTGCCGATAGAAAGATTAATAAACTCTTTTAAATCGTGTATAAAGTCTTCTTATTTATACAAACTTTGTGTTTGCTTCTTGTATTATAAATACTGGCATTTAACGGTGAAGAATTATCGAGTATTGTTAAATGATAATGACCTCGTGGAGAATTGAAATTTTAACAGCAGTGAGCCTATGGCAGACATTCTTTTCCAATAATCATTATCAGGAAGCTATGACTTTTTATACCTTCTTGTAGTTATATGTTAACATTACTGATACTCGCATCTTTTGAATAATGTTTCTCTGTTTATTTTAAATAGATATAAAGTACTTAAATCAACAATAAACCTGTTTTTATAATAATTGAAGATATATAGATGTATCTGTCCATATTGACAAATTTAAACACAGTATCACCGGAAGAGCGCATCCTCTCTTGTTGTTTCTAATGGTCAATAACCGATAACTGGTCATGTTAATACGTTTTGTTTAACCAAATTGTTTTATTTAATAAATTTATCATTAATATAAATCCTCTTAACACTCAAATTTTAGTATGACTTCTATTAAATCGTAATTTAAGTGCGAGACTTGATGATAAATTTTTTTTTCAATTGACACTATCATACTTATCGTAGTCTTTAGATTCCGATATTGCTTGTGATTAAGGTGCATTTAAGTTAAGTTATTTAACTTAAATTGTCACCGGTTGAACATTTATATCAACTTGAACCGATTTAACTCTAGATACTCGGAGACCAAACTCTATCTATGATAATGTTTACATAAGTTATTGTATAAAAAAATAACGTATAGACGTATTGACCATTGTAGCTTTGCACTGCCTCTATGCACGTGTTTCAACAGCGGAAAAATAAAAACGATGTGCAAAATGTAGAACAAAGTCTAAAAGTAAAGTCTGTTAAACAACCTAACAAAAATGTAGACATATAACTTTTTATTTATTCTGTAGAAGACATCAAACTTTACCTTAGAGTTAAAATTTTTGCAAAGGCGTAAACTTAGCTAACTCTCTCTCTCTCTCTCTCTAGTGACCGGTACTGTCGATTATCCTATGCGTATCTAGAGAATCCGGGTGTTTTAAAAAAAATGTTTTAGATTGCAAAGGTCAAGGGGTCAAGGGAAGTTGCTACATACATCTTCGTCACTGTATTAGACTAATTACTTTACTTTTAATGTTAATTCAATTCATAATTTTAACTTTTTAACAACTTTATTTTAAATTAAAAAAATATTCAATGATAATTGATTCTAGGATTCAGCCGTCTTGGACTATTTCAAATAGAAAAGCTAAACGAATTTCTAGCGACAGCCTGAGTCGAGGTCCCCACTTGTGGACCTTTTGCTAATTACTGCATACATCGTTCGTTCAAGCGATATAAGAACTTTATCAACTGTACCTTTAGTACTGGAACTTCAAACCCGGTGTAGCTGTTAATGTCAACGGAGATTGACATTGACAAAGGAATCTTGGTGAAAATTTAATTGCATTTAGATTTTATTACCAAGTATGCAACTTGAAATATGAACATATCTTATTAAATCGTCTACATTTTAAAAACCAAAAGTGGTGCTATTATAAAATGATTATGAACGTATATATACCTAATAGTGTAATGTATGAAATATATAATTCTTTTAAAAAAAAAATTCATTCCTCGGGGATCTATTTATAAAATATTAATTACCATAGTCAGGGAATATATCAGACGTTCTATAAAATCGGTGGAGAATCAACATCAATAGCTGATAGTCAACTGCAAGGCAAAAGCCTTCCTCAAAGATGGCCAAAAGTACTTGCGCTTCGATCGACACGAACTTGCAAACCTTGATTATGTCTTCGGTTGATATACCCACGTCGTCTACCGGCACGTGGTTGCCATTCGTAAACCTTTTGATAAAATGTGTACCAAAAAACATTTTCTATTACCCAACCTGCTAAGTTAGGGAACCTATTTAACTTTTGAGATACAATTTATACTGTTACTCAATGTTTCAAGACGTTGTTATCTCTTGTACAAGTTTCAAGGTCACATAGTTAAGCGAATAAATAATAATGTATCGCGGTAAAATTAGCCGTCGCAGATAATTTGCTCGGTCGTGACATCCCAGTGCACGTTTACAACAAACAAATCACGATTGCAACCGTATTCAACAAAACTTCCACTTTTTTATGTACGCTAATTGTATTCTCATTGCATAGCAGTACAAATAAACAGGCTAGATACGCCTTTCATGTTAATAACTTCTTTGGGTGCTACTGTGTCAAAGTAATAAATAAATTTAAAGGATTAGTCAAAAAAAATCCTAACAAAAATCCTAATAAAAATAAAGGATTTTAAGCGAAGAATAGTCCCTAAGGTTGCATTGATCTAATGTTAATGATGATGATATCCTCGACGTTCGTGAGCGCAAATGTGAATCGCAAAACTGAATTTAGTTTTAAAGATTCGGTCACAGATAGCGCAGTGAAGCTGCCTATCATTATAAGTGTCTAGGAGGGCTTGGGTCGAGTTTTCAGAAGCTGGCGTTCGGCGTCAAGATGTTCGATGCGAGCGCGCACAATATTATTAATGCCCGTTTTGACAGCACTTCAACACTTCGGTCTCTGAGTCTAGGTCTCCAAGATCTAATGTACAGATTGATTGGATATTTAAACGGATGAATGTATAGCTCATTTCCTGTAAATAATACAACCTATAAAACAATCAATGTTTTCAGATATAATTAATAACTTAATATAATAAGAAAAAGCTTTTTTTTTTAAATTACAATTACCACATAATATTACAAATCATATATGATATTTAATTACTATCTGTCCCAAGTAAGAAAAGGACCAATATTTAGCCACTTCCGCACATGCAGTGGTTGTCTATTGATTTAACGTTGGCAGTTGTGTAATTCGCATTGTTTGCCGCATGCGCATTTATCAGAAGGCTGGCGGGCGGTGCACTTTGTTGCACGACTACCACTGCATGTGCGGAAGTGGCTAAATATTGGTCAATTTCTTACTTAGGATAGACTTCCGCAAAATAACGCCCTATTCCAATAAATATTTAACTATTTGTCCAAGTAAAAAGAGTACTGCTAGAAGTCTGACTGTAGTTTTCTAATAGAAAGAAGATTGAGGTAACATATTTCAGAGAGATGACTTTATACAAGGTGATTTATATGTCAGCCAACGAGCTAAACTTTCAACAATGCAAAGCTTTTAAATCTTTTTCCAATCATTCTGTATTCGAAACGATAGTGTAATTAACCGGGAAAAAATACACTGAATTTGCTGAGCTATCTTGTCTGAAATGTGGCATTTAGATTTTGACTTCAAACTTTTATGTTAAGATATACCATTATAGCGGGTTCTAATTATATGTTAGTTTCTAACAAATTTGGATCTGTTTATGTGCACAAATGATATATATGGTTGTTAAACTTAATTTTTATGTTTTCAGACAAAAAATATGCAACTCCATCGAGATCCCGATCCTGAGCAGATGTTGCTTCTGCTTTCCCCTGCGGAAAGGCCTCATCGTGTTCGCATATTCCAACCTTGTGAGTGTTCGTATTCAATAACAAGTGTAGAAATCAAAACAGTTTTATCTTATATGACGACGCGTAAGAATCATATCAAAGGCAATTCCATCAGAAAACTTTAATTCGTCTTCGCAAATTTACTGTATTTATCCGTCATTTACAAGCAAGTTTATATAAACATTCGATAAGGTTATTCTAATTGCTCTAGATCTTTTAGTCAGTAGTGATGTACAATATTTCGTCGCAGTAAGGCAATGTAGCTAGTGAATTTTATTTATTTATTAGATGTATATCGAATGCTTAATAAAATAAATTGTAATTTATGATTATTTATAACACAAAAGGTAGACTTTTCCTAATAGACATATTTAAAAAAAATTGGTATTCTAATGGTTGCTTCGAAATTAATTTTTAATACTATATTATTAATGCGCCGTAATTTCAAATCTATTATGAACAATGACAGGCACATGAGAAATAGAAGAAATAAACACGTAACGGCTAAATATCGCCTTCATGAAGTTAACAAATACTTCATGGGTCTTGGTGTACGCATATATTATTATTAAGTTCCACGAGATAACTAAAACCATTTGTTTCATAAAAGTTTCTTAGTTTTAAATCGAAATTAAAAGTTTGTTATTAAAAAAAAACTTGTTGTGTTCAAGTTTTTAGTTGATCGAAATGTGTGGAACTTTGTTTGTTGACCTTTACATGGTTGATATTACAAGATATACATCTACCATTGTTAAATTAAGAACTTTCAAGTTTCTCTCGGCTCTCAGTAGTTCACCGTTCCGAGCCGGTGGTATCCTACTACTTAGTAAAGTTTCTCTATGCTACGTATCATGTTAAAAAATCGAGGATTCAGAAGCGCATGCATGCCTGCTAGAATACAGTTATTTTGAAGTTGAATTCCTATTTGAATTTAAAGAGAATAGTTACTTAGTAGTTACGAATATGACACAAGTGATTTGAATTTTTTTGATTATTATTTTCTTTTGGTTACAATTATACGAGTATGTACGCATATGTCGAAGATATACTCCTATACACATATATAGTGTGTGTATATATATTTATATAAAAAAAAGCAAAAATTACTACGCAAACAGTGCAAGTATAACATTGTAATTGATACTATTCGACTTAATTTATAAGTGGATGGGAATTCTCCTGTAAAATTGTTCCTAGTAGGCAGATGAGATAATATCAACATGAAGTCCGAAATGGAAGTGTGTATATTCGTTTGATGTTCACCCGTATCTATACCGATGTATAGGTACAATTTTATTTCTGTGGAATTTCCCTTTTCGATGCGCAGCTGACGAATACGTTATGTTATCCCTACACTCCAGTCCGAAAGTTGTCATATCGCTGCCTTTATTTACATATTAACATTTATGTGCATTTATGGTATCAAAAATATATAATAGTTTATAAAAATTATAAAATATGCACACAATCCATTGGTAATGATTTTTATTTTCTTGAGTGTCTTCCATACTCGTCAGTATAAATAGATCATAGATTCTGCAAAAATTTTTTATTGTTAACAGTCGAACAGCGCAGACACTATAGACATCTAATGTCGAGAATGAAAAAAATAAATACATTCAATTTCCATGGTGATCAAGTGAATGGATTATATATAAATAGGTAACAGCGCCATCTAGTGAAAATTTATATCAATGGTATTAGCAAATGACTGATGACAATAATGTTAATAGCATTTAAATATCTCCGTAAAATTTATACATTTTAGTATCTAGCTCTCGGACTCTTCCGCTCCGTGAACTAAGTACCGATGAAGCTGTAAAAGCTTCAGGACTAACAGCATTAACATCTTCAGAAACACATACATTTAAATATTCAGGCGAGGGATGAAAAGTATTTTTTAAATTAATAACAAATAACACTACAATATATATCCGCTGCTAACAATTATTTTGTTTGTAATTGCAGATACTGACGGTGGTCGTGACCGCGTTGCTGTCGATGTATATATCGTACATCCGCAACACGGAGATAACGGACGTTTCGGAGTACCCTCGTCTGATAGCCGACACTACCGCTCTCGTGCTGGAGGTCGCCATGTCCATCACTTTTATAGTGGCCCTGCACATGGTTAGTAAATTCATAACAACGATAAAACAATTAAATTAAGAAAATGGACTAATTACAATGTAAAAATCGTCTTGCTCTGGTTTCTTAGTTAAGGAAGCCCATGTGTTCAGGACAGCTATGTCAGGTCATCGTTCATTAAAAAGTTTGCTTAAATTATGACGTCGATTTATAAGGTAATTTATAAAAAGTCGAATACTTACTAAATTAATTAACCGCTGTTAGCATTTAAAAAAAATGTTAAAAGGGCACTTCCTTCGTCTTTAAAATAGGATACTGTAGGTGTATATGTTTGTAGATACGTATATATTTGTTTGTATGTACAACCTAAACACCCCTCTTCCTCATGTTTCTCATCTCCATCCAAAGGTTGTCTGGTGGATATTAACACGAGCGATAAGACCTCCACTTATGCCATATGAATTGGTTTTTTTTCTCTATTTATTTTCTATGTTACACAAAAAATATGAATAAATAAAAATTAAATAAAATTAATTAAATTAGACTTATAAATTACGTTAGGCACATGCAATGAGTGGGTTTATTTTACATACAACATAACGTATATCTGTGCATGTGTATAGAAGAACCAAACATAAAGAGCAGTGGCATTCTTCCTAGGTTTACGTTTAGTCTAAATAAGTGTAAGTATTCGTTCTTTTAAATGTCAACTGTGCAAAATACTTTCGTGTGACCAACCACACTGGACTATAACGCACATCAATCGACTGCTAGCGCCATCTATTGGCACCGAATTAAGTTCCGGCGTCCCATCCGCCATCTTGTACTACGTTGTGGAAACATTATATATTGAAACATGTATAACACCACCGCTGCCCATAATAAAACAAAATAACAAAATAAGAGGAGTATTTTGAAGAAACCTACAAACTTATAAAACATCTACTAATTCGTAATAAGCCACTGTGACAAATCAACATAAAAAAAGATTCACATTAAATTAAAAATATGCTTGACATTATCAAAATAATACACATTTAACATTAGAAAACTAACCACTCTTTTATTTTTTACAAGCTTACTTAACTCAAGGATCAGTGTAAGTATAACATTTAGTACACGAAAAATGAATTTTATGCAAAGATACGTAAGTAATTGTTATAAGATCATTTATAACACTCTATACACAAAAACAAGTGAATTGTAAATTTGTATTCCTTAAAGAAGATATAATAATATCTTTGGTTACTACAAAAATTGACAGGATAGACCGTCAATAACAATAATAGCTCTCTAGGCAATGTGAAATGGATAAGATTTTTAATAATATGACAATAACAGAATTGCTTGCTAAGTTTTTAGACGAATTCATAACTCTTTGAATTGACATGAAATCATAAACTTTAGTAAATATCGTGAAGATATAAAAAATGAATAGAAAATTAAACTTAAATAAATATAAAAAGTGTAAAATAAAGATCAAGAATAAAAATTTAGAATTGTTACTGTATTCTGGAAGGAAGGTGAAGAAAGAGAGGCGATGTATGTAAGGTAGCAAGGTATGAAAACGAATGGAAGAGAAAGAGAAGGACAAGAGAGGAATGAACGAAAGATCTTAAGAAAGACAAAAGAGGAGCGGGGAAATAACAAAAGAAAATTGCAAAAAAAATATTGTACCTAAAGTCCATGCGCGACGCATGGCAGAATACTCAAAAACAGGCATTTAAAAAATTCACTATATGTTAACTGAATAACAAATTATAGCAGACAAATAAACATTGGCAATTGCTTTTTTTCCCACCGGAAAAATTATGTACATGAATGTAGTACATAGTTGTGCAGCGAAGACAACAATTTCTTACATTAAAAAATGTTTTTTTCGTAAACATTGTGAAAACCCTTCAAAAAGTTTAATAATTTAATGAAATGCACAATAATATATATATTTATAATATGAAACAGTTTTTTTTTTCATTTTTCATCTTGTAAATTGATTTAATATGAAAAATATAAACCATAGATACATGTTCAGTGAAAACTAAACTTCAAAACGTTACCAAAAATAAAGTAATGACTCTTTTACACACAATTATTGTCTATCTATTAATTCGTCCTTTCTTCGTTTGCAGAAACACGTGCTGCTCATGAAGGTATACCTGTACTTCGAGATCGTTTTCTCCATCATCGGCTTCGTGTACAGCCTCGCATTCTTGACCAAGGAAACCGCCAGCGAGCTGTTCTTGATACTATTCCAGCTAAGTAAGAAAACTTATACATTTTCGCGAACGAAATATCTCTTGCAATGCCAGTTTCGCATTGATACTATCAAACTTTATTTTTAATGTTATATCCGTTTTATTGTCGTTTCTGGTTAATTACAAAGTTTAATAATATTTTACTGTATATAGATCAATGAAACTTGGCCAGTACAATACGATGAAAGAGTTCCATCATCAAATTTGTTACCATTGATGACGTAATAGCCTGATTTGCAAGTTCACAATCACCCAACGAGCCATCCATAAGACTATGCTGGATTTCTCTAAAAAATCAAGTTAAAGGGACTGTGGGCGGGTCAGATATCCGTTAGGGCCTTTAGATTCTGGAGTTGAGACTACGTAAGCTCAGCATTAGACGTCCACCTATGTAGTGGACATATTGCCTAGTAAAGATTTTCGAACGTCGCTAGATGCAGACCGCTTCTGACCAGTCTCATTGAAAATCCAGGAGCATGGCGTAAACATCCACAAGTCCCTAAAGAAATAAGTAGATAGGAAAAAAAAATCGAAGTATGAGTCGAGATAAATTGCTAAAACATGTGACAATTATAAAAATGAAATGATAGCGAAATAGAAAGTAAAAGAAATTGAAATGCAAAAATAAAGCCAATTAAATAAAAACACAATTTAAACCTGTAGTACTCTGATGGTAAGGTGACTAAAGTGAGGCGATGAATGAAATAAATTGAAAAATGTACAGGATTAAGAGAGTTTGTGATAAAAAAAAGATGAGAACGCAAACAATAAAGTCTGTGACAAAAATTATTCCTTTAAAAATAATCCCTGTCCTTCTATGACAGGGGATGTACGGGGGATCCCCAAAAAGGAGGTCCTTAAAAGACAGTCCTATTGGAAATCCAGAAGGAAGGCTTAAACGTGCAGCAGTAAGCGTCAGAAATTCTAGAAAGGAAGCTATTCAAAATATTATAGACATAACAAGTTCCAATGTTACTTCCTATGTTAATTTATCTTTCGTCAATATTCAAATAAAGAACAGGTGTTCTTACATCCAATCTTTATAAACTAAATATTTACTTTAATATGTTTCAGTGTTACAAATCTACCTGGTGATACTGATCTGGAGTTCGATTGTGAAGATGGAAAGAGACGGCACTGTGAAATACACGCGCGATAGAGACATCGCTTAATTACAGTCATATACGCATAAGTAATAGGTTATAGAAGATGTACAAATGAAGGTGACACTATAGTAAAAATTACGATAGGATTTTATGCTGGTGATGTGACTCTGTTATAAATTATTTGAGCATTCCAACGACTGTAGGGATTGACGTGTTAATTATAAGTAAATAAGAAGATATTGATGGAGGAAAATGAAAAGATAACATGTCGGTGCACATAAATAGCGCTAATTATCTTTTGAACATTCTTTTATAGCATCTAAACTAAATGAATAAGCTGTAACCTACAAATGTTCTACAATTACGTTCTCTTTGAACCCTGAAATTTTTCTATCTATTACTTCAAAACTTATTATGATCCTTTTGTTAGTTCTTCACAATTAACACTATATGTAATACGACATATTATTATAATATTTTCAATAGAAAAGGTTTTAAATATGTACACGGGATTTTATAAATATTGCATATATTTAAACTGTTTCTTGTGCATTCAAATAAATATTAGCATCAGTAATATTATAAAACATTAGACAATCGTTTCAATTACGTAACAATTACCGTTAATTTGTCGATTAATATTTTATTTGTAAATAAAGAACAACTTTTTAGACAAAATCACACCACACAAATGTCAGTTTAATAATATCCAAATTATATAATAATAATTAGAAAAGTAAATATAAATCATTTTAAAAATTTTGTTAAAAGAAATTCTGTTTTATGCTATTATATTCTCACAAGCAAAAACTTTATATTGGAATAAGCAATTTTATTAATAATATTTTACCAAATTTAAACCATTTGACGGTTACCTTTAATTTGTTATTTATGTAATGTATACAATAAGTCAAAGTTCTCTCTGAACTTTAATATCAAACGAAAACAATTTGTGCTTTATTCGTAAAAATATGACATCTTATAATTTAAGAGTCCGTGAACGTCAAAGTGAAATGTTTTCACGGTAGCTTTGGCAGGTAACTGGTACAGTAGGTTTATAACAATAAATAAGAATTTAAGACACGGATCGGCAAGAGTAATATGTCCTTTGATAAGGAAGACGTAGATAGATCTAATAAAAACGTGGACATCTAACAACCAAAGTATACCGAAGTAGCTAAAAAGAAGTACGTTGAAGTAAAAGTAAAAGGCGACGTAACGTGGAACACATATCCGCTGGAGCTTTAGGATTTTAGAGCGGATACCAAGGAACGGCAAGCGCAACAAAGGAAATACCTAAAAGGTGGATAAGCGACTTTATTAAGATAGAACACGCTGTATGCAAGATTCAAAGTGGTATTATTCAAAATATATGAGGCATTCTTATTTCCAGAAGCGGTCATCTTACGGTTGAAAGGATGATATTATAATAATAGGTGGCGCAAAAGTAGTGTCATAATGTGCTCGTGCCCTAATGTTTAAGAATGGTGCCATAGGTGTATACTAAAATAGCTTCCAACAATAAATGATGTCTACGTACGTATCTACAAAGCACAGTTTGTATTTAGCATGAAAAAAATAAGGCGTGTTCACACTATAACATTACTTATGCACCAACATTTAAAAATTGTGACTTTTCCCAAGTAATATACCTATCACTTCATTAATTCTATCTCACTTTATAATGTGGCAATCTCTTGCCAGACATATCTAAACTTCAATGAATTGTAATTTTATATATATTATAACTTTTTTGGTTATAAATTTTAAAAATATTTGGATAATAGAAGATATAAGTAACTCGTTAACTTTGGCAATTTACACCTTTAACCATATGTTAGGTTACAGGTAATCTGCCAAGGCCATCTAAAACTAAACTTTACTGTCAACTTTGCTTGTATTTTTGTTAAGTTTCATCATAAGCTTTTAGCCTAAAAAATAACGAACGATTGACGGCAACGGACTCTTACATTATAAGCAAATATTGGGCTAAATTATTTAACGATTTTCCAAATAAATATTCTTTATAATTATATAAGGAAAAATAATAATATCTATATCTGTAAATATTTAGTATGTAAGTTTTGATTTAAGAAACGTACCAAATAAAAATTATTATCTTGAATTAAATTTTATTCACTAATAATAGATTCCTTGAAAGAAATCCGATTTTACAAACACATTTTCATAGGTGTAGTGTATTAGGAAATTAAAAAAAAACTTGTACAACTAAATTATAGTAAAAAATGTTTTATTAAAAATAATTTAAAATACCTTAGTTTCAAATGTGAGACATGGTAAAAAACTTTATTTAAACGTTATCAATTAACATACAAAAATAAATCACATTATGTCAGAATAACAAGGTAAAACACAAAATTACCAAAGCACTCGCTTAGTCGGTTGTCAAAAAATCCACAGATTATAAATACCGATCTAATATAAACACAGTACATTAGGGTTGGTGTTCACGCAGAGCTATACCATGCTTCGCTGATGACCAGGTTCCTTAGCCTCTCAGTTTCAGTCTTCTCATCTTCTAGCTGCTTGTAATAGCTGGCCACCAACATCAGCATATAGAAACGAAGCGCTGGAAAAACGAAACATGCGTTTTATTTTTATTTTACTATAATTGGAACCTACTATCTCACCAACACGTGTGGCCACACCACCACCTTGAAAAAAAAATTGTTAGAAATATAAATATTGTGACAAACCGTGATAAAACCCAATACTGTGATAATAGAGGAATGAATGAGAGGCGACGCAAAGAAGAAAATTAATAATAAATGAGAATGTAAGATTTTGTGGTGCATGATAGAAAATGAATGAATGATAATATGAAGATCAATAGAAGAGAATGACAATAAAAAGAAATGTGAAAAAAAATATTTAAGGTAAAAAGGTCAAATTCCAAAAATAAGATACGAGAGGGTCCCAATACCGGGGGCCAAATAAATAAATAAAAAACGAAAAAGTTTTGTACAGGACAGTATGTAATCACACTATTATGCCTTTTATCAAAGCTTTGAAGGAACGGTTTTACAATATAGTAATTCAAACGGTGCTAGCTAAGTGTTTCACGGATTAAAAGTACAGCCGATGCAGCTTACACGTTATAGTGAGAACAGAATGAGAGGTGCTCATATCACTTCCAATACGCCAAGGCCGTGTAATAGGATTCATAGGAGAGCATGGTATAACATCCTCCGATGTCTAAATCTGTTGTTGAGTATCTCTGACGTTTCCTTTTTCTCCTTCTCCGTTTGAAAACATCTATGATATATGACCTACCTCAACAGAGCGCATATCACTGCTCTGTTGAGGTAAATGAGGTAGATACTTTTCAATTGATCATTGTACATGATAACATCATCTTTAATCACCCAAAATCATGTACCATACATTTGTCATAGATTATTAATTTCACTAGATATTGTACCTTAGGTTCAAAATACAATTTAACTAACTGTAATACCACCCTAGAATGAACTATACGTTACATCAGCTGCAAGTGAAAGAGGATAAATTCTCAACAGTTAGAAATTAAAAAGTTATGTTAATACTTTAAACAGATCAATATATAGATTTAAGTTTAAACACATTTTAAACAAAGGAACATCGTAATGGATTAATTTAGTGTATTAAATACACAACGAACGATTAGATAAAGCAAGATAAACAATGTCATTTACGAATAATCTATACAGTAATTAACTTTGGTAGAAATAAATGAATACGACATTTATAATGTTTATAACACTGAATAACGAATAAGGGTGAGGATATAGATAGACGAACAAAAGTCGAACAAAAGCCCAGAGAACTAGCAAGTTGAAGTAACAGTAGATATATCCCATAACGCGCACCTGTCCGCCCAAAAGCTGAACAAATGACCTTGTGAAGATCATTGGAAAATTCTGGATGCATGCAGCTTCCAAAAAGGCTTGTTAGAAATCTATAGGAGCCTACGGCTAAAATGATGATGACGACGATAAAGCAATAAGCAAGACTCGCTAAGACTTGAAAATATGAAATCATGTGTTCAAGTCTTTAGTTATTTTGCTAATCACTTCTTCCGTATAAATCTCGACACAGAATTTTAAAATGTTGAAGAATCAAAGAAAACAAAACAAATATTGTGAAATAGTAGTCTGAAATGAATGGTGAAAAGAGGCAATGTATGAAAGGTAAAGGAAGGCATTGGAGTGAGAGATAATGTGTTGGGTAAAAAAAAGAATGAGTGAATGATATTAAGATGGATGAGAAGAGTGAGTAAGAAAAATAACGTGGAAAAATTATTAACCCAAAATTGTCCCTTTGTATTACAGACAGGGGAATGTACAAGACGTCCCCAAAAATGAGGGATATAAAAATATCACGAGATACAATAATTATTTCGCAAAATTTGCTTATTATTCCCAGTAATCCATTTCTACTAAAGATGTATCTGAAAATCGAAATAATATTTCATAATAAGCCTTAAGTAAGGCTTATTATGAAATAGTCTTATAAGTCTTAGTGTCAAGTGTCAAGGATTTCTCAGAATTGGGTAAAGAACAAATTCCACCAGACCCAGTGGGGATTTGTGAAGGTTGCTTTCCTTTCTGTTTTTCGTTAAGTTTTTTCATAACAAACTTCCAGAGAGCCCATCAGGAATCGAACCTGAGACATTTAATCAAAGATTTGAGATTTACTTATTATTTTTATTTATTTATTTAGAAAGTTACCATATTATGAGAAACTGTGTATGTTATGAGGAAAAAGCCAGAAGACCCTAATTTGACAGAAGTTAGAATTAAATTGAGCTCTCATGTAAAAGAATCCTTCAATTTATAGCTCGAGAGTTCCAATAGCATCCTAATCTGAGAAAATCCCAGAAAAACTCGAACGAAACTCTACTAAATTTCTTCAGAAAGTACACAAAATATTTATATTTAAGCTGTCTGAACTGGAGGATGTTCACTGCCTATACAAATTTACTATCTGTGCTATTCTAATCAACTCTCTTTGCGGCAAAAAAAACTTACTTAGTCCTAAAAACTCCATGACGTAAAGAATCAAAGAGCTGTCTCCGGAATGGCTTATGATGTTCATCGTGCTCCAGAAGACGAACATAAGCACAGACGCCAATACCTGTAGAGATGTCCACACCATCCATGGTCGCATTAAAGATGGTTTTTCCTAGAAAAGTAATAAAGGATTTAATGTAATTAAAGTATCAGTACTTTCACGTAGGTAAAGCTCTAAGTCACCCAGAGAGCAATAGAGGGGGCTCTGGGGGGATCCACAAAAGAACCAAGATCACCGAGGCAGCTCGAAAAATTGCTCGTCTAAAGTGGAATTGGGCGCGGCATATCGCTCGTGTAACCTATGGCCCTTGGGGCCGAAAGATTCCCAAATGGCGACTTTTATTTACGAAATATTCTTTAACGAAAAAACACCTAATTTACTAAATGTTTTTTGTTCTATTCCACGCAAACGAAGTCGCAAGCACAGCTAATATAAAATCTATTCATTAAAGTACTTGATGTTCCTCGCCCGGTTTCAGAATTTAAAGTACGTCCCTCAACTTCCCTTTCATATGAAATTTTAAATTTCTCTCCTTTCATTTTCGAAAATTCGTCCCTTTGCTGACCCTTACTTAACAAAAGTAATATTCTTTCCAAATTATAAGTCCCTAAGACCAATATGTTGCTAATAGATTCAAAATTTGTTGTGATGAGTCAGTACGTGATAAAATCAGTCAGTAGGTGATAAAAATTTTTAGGAATTATGCACTTTAAATATTGCATAAGATAATAAAGATTTGTCTTCGTAAGTGTATATATATTATATTCTGTATGTGTACTTACTCTTAAGACGCCAATAAGCATAATGGTGGTGATGAACAGCGTGATGATGTGAACGGTGGTGACGAGTATTATGACTCCGTAGGACATCACCGCCTGACTATCATCTGGCGTCAGATGTGCTGGCAGGACGTTTAACACTTCTAAACATTGCGCTAATGCCAGAACGGAAAACACCTGTAGAACAAAAACCGACCTTTGTAACCACAAATATATAACCCAAAACTTTTCTTAGTTTTCTTATTCAGAAGACTTGAAGGTACGTCAAGTCGACATGCACGAACTTAAGTTTTTGTGATTTCAGCAGATTTATAATAAAAAAAACTTTGTACAAAATAACAAAATATTGCCGGATTTTTAAAGATAGAGTTTTTTGCAACCACTTTTTGTTTACTTACTTTTCACAATGGCGCAATAAATTATCATCATCGTCATCATCATTTCAACCGGAGTACGTCTACAGCTGGACATAAGCTTACCCCATAAATTTCCAGTTGGAAGCAACCTGCATCCAACGTTTTCCAACGACCTTAAAGCCGTGTCTCCACCTTTTCGGTGGACGAACTCAGTACCGATGAAGCTGTAAAAGCCTTAGGGCTAACAGCATTAACATCTTCAGAAACAATAGAATAGGGTGGACGTCCTAATCTAAGATAGTTAGTCTGTGGTCTCCTGAAATTACGGCTCCAGAGACCATCTGTTTTACGCGCTATTTGGCCTGGGGGAATAATATATTATCAAAACCTTTCCTCGATATATCCACAAGTTAAAAACACACAAAACAACGCTAAGCATTCATTCCTTATTAACGATAAAACTTATTTGAAATTGTCCCAAAGTGATTGATTTAAATAAATACTCTAAATATGTCATTTAAAGTTAAAATGATATCAGTCAATATATTAGATTGATAGGCAGAGAAATTGTGATGAAACTCTGAAATAGATATAGACGATATAATATTTGGAACTTGATAAAATCAAACATGATATGTATTTGTATTTATCGATTTTTTTCTCCTAGATATTATAACTAGCACAGCACATCTTTGTTATAGTTCATGAAGATTTTTTTTAGTCGAAGATACAATATGTATTTTTATTTCGATAATTGGCGTGTCATCGATTGATAATTTTTAATAAATATGTAGATTAATTGTGTATATTTATGCTTATTATTGTATCTATTTGTCAAAACTTTCAAAATGGCTTCATATTTATTTTTGTTGTGCAAAAAATGATGACTAAATTGATGATAGTACCAGGTTGAGAATTAAAATTTTCTACAATCTAGCCACAAATTAGTGACGTAATTAGACAAAACAAAACATTGTAACAGGAAGTATGGCGAGGGGTGGGAGTCGATGCGTAAATGTAATGTAGGTGAATGCTGTATATTGAATGTATGCTGAATGATAGGAAATATGAAAGATGAAAGAGAAAAACTGTGAAGAGTGAGAGAGGAAAGGTATATATCTCTGTCGCGAAAATAAGATGGGTGAAAGAGTATTTTTAAAGCAAAAAAAAAATCTACCTACAAAAACAATCAAAGTAGTTTAGGCAATACGACATCCACTGCTTGGACGCGATAACACTCATTATGTTTACAATAGTTCGAGATCACGTCGATCCATTGTCTCAAACTCGCTGAAGCTATATCTCTGTAGCGACTCTCTTGCCTACTCAACTTTTAGCGTTCAAACGCTAAAATAAACGCCCCTGAACAAGACCGGCATTGAAAATATACATGTCAACATCTAAGATCCTAGTCACATTGGACAAAAGTAGAAGACGATTTTCCATACCTCTCTTAATATACCAATGTAACTGATACGTTTATATTCAATGGAATCAGGCGTTAGCTTGCGGAAGTACATGCTAAGTAAGAAAAGGACCAATATTTAGCTACTTCCGCACATGCAGTGGTAGTCGTGCAGCAAAGTGCACCGCCCGCCAGCCCGCTAATAAATCCGCATGCGGCAAACAATGCGAATTACACAATTGTCACCGACAAATCACTCAACACGTATTTCACCCCTCCACGGGGCATCTTCAGGAGTTATGTTACACCGATTAGTGCCAAACACAGAGTCTCTCAATCTCTCTCAGTGCCTTCAAATGAACTTAACAAGGTCCTCCGTTCATACAATGAATTAACGCTCTAACCTTCGCTAGCTGGTCCGTGGTCTGCACTTTAGAACTTTCAGGACTCAGCAGCTACCTGTCGTGCGCACAATGGCCTTCTACCTCTAAAGTTGCCAATCCACGATATATCGCTTACTTTCGTCGAGGAATCTTCTCGTTGTCTATATTCGATTGGTGCTGTATGTTGTAAGCCGTTCTGGCTTTTAAATCTTCTTCGGACCCAGTGCTCGTGCATTCAAAATCTTTGTTGCACGACTACCACTGCATGTTCGGAAGTGGGTAAATATTGTTCCTTTTCTTATTCAAAATCTACGCCAGATGCGTGGCCTAACTTACTGTATTGTCTAATTGACATCTACTCTGTTTTCGGGGAAAGGTGTGATCCTTTTCTCTGAAGACATTTAAGCTGAATCGATATCGGAATTTTTTCTCATTCCTGATTTGTTCGCGTATAAATATTCCGAGCATAGTTATCTGTATAAATCGTTGTGGTCGTCAATAAGGCCTAAAGTGAGAGATCAAATTTTTTTTATTATAAGGATTTATAAATATTTCACAGACATTATAGTATCCGTGCCTTTATTTTTATATTTACATCTCATATTTCAGAAATTTATTTTGTTCTCGTTTTTACAAGTTACAATGATTGCTAAGTCTCTTAAACTATTTACTCACTTAAAACATACACTATTTAATTGAAGTCACTTAGTTATAGTCGAATATTAATTATTGTTTTTAACGAAACCTTAACAATGTAGTGTTTAAAATTACGATTCGTGCAACCTCTTCACCATCTTTACTCCGGATCGGAGGCCACTTTTTAACACCTCGAATAATCCCTTTCGATCACTAGGAAAGGACTTTTAAAAACCTCATAATATATTATAGCTCCAATTTCATATTCCAATATTTACTAAATTGAATACCCTATTAATTATTCTTAAACCTGCAATTAGATTACAGATAATTCCTTGTATACAATCATAGATATAATAGCGTTAATATGATACTTACTATAATAATAAGAGCGGATAATATTGATCCTATTTTGAGTGAAAAGCAAGCGAAACTCTTTTGTCGCGGTATGTTATCCATGGAGAAGGGGAATCCTGAAAATATAAATTGAAAATTGAAACTAAATTGAAAAAAAATGAAACGTCTATCGACTGCATTTCTATAGCAAACTAACTACATTTATTATTAACGACCAACACAACAGTCATAGGCGAGCAAAATTAAACATTGATATCTACTCTAAATAAATTTAAAGGTTTTTAAAAAGGACGAAAGAATCATGCTGTTAAAAAAATATGCGGTAAAAATCTTAATAATCCTGTGGACGGGGCCCGACACTAATTCGTCTATCCCCACAGAGCTCAAAATAAAGAACTCTAAATCCTCAGTTTGATTGCAAACAATTCTCAAATACTTCGACCATATTGCACAGAGGAGTTCAGAAAATTTGGACAAGTTTATGGTCATTGCCAAAAGGGCTAAACGACGATTACCTATTCTCTGGACTAACCCAGTTTCAAAAGCCTGCAAAACCAGAATGCACGGTTTTACAAAACTTTGCTAACGAAAAAGCCAGGAGAAAAATGGTAGTGGGAATTGACATGATTGTCCACAACTCTGTCTATAAAACGACTAAGAGAAGCAGAAGAGAATTACCTTAATATGAAACAAATAATTTTGATGATTTATTTTAAATATTAAAATTTGGAATTTAGGAAAATAATCTACAAGTATTCATTCGCTACTTGAAGATTATGAAGTAACAATAATATTAGTAATAAGAAGGGTATGCCCCTTATGATTCTGAACTGCCAGACGTATGAAGATTGATTTAAAAAACTATATCTCTTGTCACAATAATTATAACAAATGAAACATACTAAATTAATATTTTTATGTTTAGAAATAAATCAGTTAAAGTATGCTAAATTCGAAACAAAGGAATAAATAAATTAAATAAATACTCACCGGACTTCATCTTAGAAACTAATGTATAATACCAAAAACAAAAAATAAAATAGAAATAACACTTTTGTTTCGTGGGAAACCAAATGACTCGAATGCAGAACGGCCACTGATATGACGTTATCGGTACGACACTAATCACGCACTAGATAATGGACACTATCATGAAAACCAATATCTAAATTAGAAGGAGGACATGATAACATTATTTTGGCAATTTTAGAATAATTCTACGATTGTTTTTTTTAATGTTGTGTCACCTATAAAGGAACACAATTTTTTTATACTTTTTTTATTGTTTATACTTTAACTTTTAATATAATTTTTATTTATGTGTACTCCTGGTGTACATAAATAAATAAATAGTGTTACAAAATCACATGTTCAGACTAACTAGATGTTGATATTTATTTTTTATCTAATAGAGTCAGGCGTTACCTCGCGGAAGTCCAATCTAACTAAGATAGGGACTAATATATAGCTACTTCCGCTATGCAGCAGTAGTCGAAATGAAGTGCAACGCCCGCCAGCCCCGACATACACCCAGTATTTGGCACTCGTCGGTCAAATGGATATATATTACATAAAAAAAATTCTCTTGGGTCAAGCCAATGACTTCTAGCAGTATCAAGTCTGTCGGAACAGCTAGTTATTAATATAATAATATGGTCATGCCATCTTAAACCAAAGGTGGCTCGCTCTTGAATGTTCAGTGTACCACCAGCGGCCTATTAAACTAGGTCAAGTCCGGTAAAATAGTAGCATGTAGCGAACCGAGCTGAAGTTAGCCAGAGAGCCCTCGAGCTTAGGTATCTTAGTCAACTCAGTCACTCGGTGTTTGGCACTGGTCGGTCTAACATCCCTTGAGGATGCCCCGTGGAGGCGTGAAACACGTGTAGAGAAGATTAACGGTGGTAGTTGTGTTTCGCATTGTTTACCGCACGCGCATTTATCAGCGGGCTGGCGGACGATGCACTTCATTGCACGACTACTGCTGCATAGCAGAAGTAGTATATTAGTCCCTTTCTTATTTATTTATTAGTTTAAAAGTAGAAGAGAGAGGTTTCTATAGAACAAAAAAATTGACATTATTTTAGAACATAGTTTTATTCCTTATCATGTCAGACGGTAGATGTCCACTGCAAGGCATAGGCCGCCCCCAAGGACCGCCTGTATAACCGATCTTTCTCTTTGCGCATTCAGTGAGTTTTCGACCTTAGCTTTGTCGTCGATCCACCACAGTGGCTTGTCCACGCCGGGTCTTTTGGCTCGTGGTGGACACTCGAGGACCTTCTGGCGCAAATGGCCGTTGGTAGATTGAGCGATGTGTTACGCCTATTGCCACTTTAAACGAGTAATACTTGGAGCTAGATCGGAGCTTCAACCATAGCTCTCTCCGTTCCAGTACTAATTGGTTCAAGTACCAGAGAGAATATATATTAATGTTTCATTTTAATAATCAGAGTAATCACTTTATTAATGGTTAAATAAATAAAGAATCAGATCGATAAATACTGAACGATATCCAGATCTCATCAAAACTGCAACTAAAAGCTCCGTAAATGAATGCACACACCCCATCAAACACCGAGCTACATGGCGACACATAGCGACTGCAACGGAGGCACCAGAACCGACCGGGGTATGACCACAACCACGAGAAGAATAAATTGACCGATGCAGCTGACAGTATAAACTTGTTCCGCGTGAACTGTGTGAAACACGCAAGGCGCAGAGCGAAATGCTAAATGTGCCATGTTTAAATAAATACTATTTTCAGATATTTCTCGTATAAACATGGGCAAAATGTCACTCCGACAAGAAAAGAGTGATTTATATCTTTCCGATTTTGGGATATATGTCACTCTTTTATATCTTTAACCCATTAAGCTCAGTACGGCTCAAAGAGAGAATAAGGCAGCTTAGACTAAAAATATATCTTTTATATCTTACTCCCAGTAAAGCGGAAGAAAACGCGCGAAATTTAAATAATAAAATCTTGAAAATTATCGTGAATTAGTGACCTTTTTTGGTTGCATTTGCTTTCTATTAAGCATTTCGTGTCTTCGTCATAAAGCAAAAAAAAGCTAAACGCCCGCGCATGTGATGCTGTCGTTCACAAAATCCGTAGTTTACATTTTTAATATAAATTTGCAATAGCTTCGTCTCTCTTTTATGTATAAATTGCTATATAGCCCCCCATCTTTCTCTCTCTAACTCTGGACGAGCCGTAACATCACGAAAATTGACGCTTAGAATAAAGATATAGAGATATAATTGAAATACGTGCGAAATAGAGAGTGATTATATATTTTGCAAAGATATATCTTTCTTGTATTTAGCTCCGAAGCTAACAATCTCTGTTCTCGTAAGAAAGTTTTACAAAGTATAAGGAGAAAAAAATTAAGCAAATCGGTAGTTACATATAGATTTTAACTTAGACTTTATAGGTCATGATGAGAGAAATATATCCAAATATGTTTTTAATAAAAGTTAATTATGATAATATCATTTGTTTATTTTGGGTTTGTTTTAGTTGATGATGATTTTATTGTTTTATATCAGGATGGGATGAACGATGCGTCTCCAGGTTCTGCGTATATTTTGTAAAAAAATTACGTCCAACATGAGAATGGAAATGACGTATCTAACAAGTCCATTCTTGTAACTTTCAAACTTCGTATTGGCATTAAAAGTGTGTATAGGTGTCGTAAGATGTCTGTTTTCGGGCATAGAAATACAATGAAAATACATTTAATAGACTAAAGGCATTTATTTCTTAGATTAGCACAATAAAATAATTATTTAAAGCTCCCCTGAAAAACCGCTAATTGTAAAACTAAATTTGAAGCTGGTGGATGGGCCACCTAAACTGGCTGGATATTGACATTTGGTACAATATTATCTATTAATGACTTTATACAAAAAGAGAGGCTGTCTAGTAAGGATGTTCGACCGAATGGCCATGAGATTCCACGTAAGAATGACCTCCATGACTAGAAATAACGCTGCCTCCATATCCTGAAGATATCACTCCTATACCAGATCCAATTGATCCTCCAATAATTGAACCTCCTCCGGAGCTTAGAACTGCCCCTCCGCCGATACCCGAGCCAATAATAGATCCAGCTCCAATTCCTGAAGCAATTCCGCCAGCTGACCCGACGCCAGCGCCCACTGAAACAGCTACGGGCTGCGGCACACCGACTGCCACCGGCGCTGGAACACCGACTGGAACCGGCTGAGGCACCGGGATGCCAACACCTTGTGTCACTGTCACCGGCACGGGCTGAGCAACTGGATATGGTACAGGACGATCTACAGGTACGGCCACCGGTCTTGTAACATAGTGTGGTACAGGCTGAGGCACCGAAACTGGTACGGGACGCGGCCTAGCAACGGGAACTCCAACAGGCACTGCCACTGGAACCGCACGCGGTACATCAACCGGTACGGGACGTGGTACCGGGATGGCTACACCGTTATTTATCTCTGAATACGAGTGACGAGTTGGTATTCCAGCAGCGGCAAGTGCTGCAGCTGCTCCGATTCCTCCATTGGCGCCTAAGCCGGTGCCAATTCCATAGCCTCCACTTATTCCGACACCAGTACCGTAGCCACCGTAACCGCCGTAACCGCCGTAGCTGCCGTAGCTACCGTACCCAATACCAGATCCAATGGCTATTCCAGACCCAATTCCAACGCCACCACCATGACTAATTCCAATTCCGTGGCCAATGCCTATTCCAATACTGGCATCTCTTTTCTTTTGTTCGGCACTTTCAATCTGAACGTAGTTTAATGATAGGATCACAATGCATATAATCTGGAACAGAATATTTTAATACTTATTAATATTCAGATAGCATAAGGATACAATTAAAATTTTAAATATTTTAATATTTTTTTGTGTTTCAATAATATTTCTTGTTTATAACACATGGTTTCTTTTATAATATTAATTATGATTTATCGTATTCATCTGACTCACATATTGGAACCTAATCATTTTGTTAGATATCTCTGCTAGCTAGTTCAACGTGAGAGCAGATGAAGGTATGTGTATCGGAATAAGTAAGTAATGGTATTTATATGTTACTAGAGGTGGACAAGTATATGACACCCGATGCTGGACCACGCTCGGAACCGGCGTGCTCGAATCTTAAAGTGGAAGAAAGTTGATACGGATCTCTTTGTGTATGTTAAATCCCCCGCGTATTTATTTTAAATATTTTTTTTTTAATATTCCAGCCATGAAGTTTTTAATTGAAATAAAAATAATTAAAACTGCCCTTGTGTTGTTGTCACTTTTTATACTCAATATGATAGGAGAATGGTTCTCTTGAAGAAATGTATGTAATTTTTATCCCTATTTCAACTGATTTCTTTTCATGTTATGTTAATGTACAATAAACAGTAAATATATGAACACAAAAAGATATTAGACAGCAGCATATTTTAGTTTAAACTATGCGAACTTTTCAGACCAATGATTCAGAATTTTTAAAAACAATAACCCAAGCAATTCCAATATCTATTTACTTATATATATACATATATATGTATAAATATATGTGTGTGTATATATATATATATATGTATGTATATATATATGTGTATATATATATATATATTATGGATAACATTATATTTTTTTTATCCTATATATAATTCAATTATAATATGTGAGCCGACAGTTATATATCCAAATTTATCAACGTAAGAGTATTTTAAAATTCCAGTAAGTCAATAACACCTTGACGAAATCTTCTTTAGGGGAACATTAGTAAAGAACAGGCGTCATCAATGCGTCGTGATGCGTCAACTGTTGGACATAGGCCTTCTTCATGGATTTCCAATAGTACCGGTTGGACTGGTCTGCACTTAGCGTCATCCACAATAAACATAAGTTTTGCGAGATATATCGCTTGCCCACTGTCTCTTAAACTTACGAATCCACCAGGCTATTTCGACAAAGAACTAAACCATAATCTTTCATCATCTATCAGTTGACACAGCTCTTGAGGCGCTCGAGGACTTCCTAGAAGCATCATCTGCATATGTATATATATATATATATATATACATATTTTTATATATATACATACATAAATATAAAAATAAATATATATATCTCTCGTTACAATGCATACTCCATCGGATTTAGAGGCCAGCAAACTCTCTGGTCTCTGAGACGGATATTTCATGGTGCATCTGGATGAATAGCGTAAATCTCTCTTGATTTGGAAACCTTCGCCCTTATCATTCCCCCTTGAGGGCGCTGAGCAGTGCGAATAATACGCGGCACGATCAATTGCTATCGTTGAATTATCCCAAGGATGTATAACATTTCAGAAAATCAAATGAAATTCTAATTAATTGCATATTTACATTCGTGTTTAAATTTTATTGGTACTGGTTTTTTTCTTCTATTATTCCTTCTCAATCCATATACATATAAACTACTTGTGCATTTATACTATAGTACTCACTGGATTTAAAGTTTATCAAATAAAAATGTTATACCAACAAAACTAAGGAAGTAATAGTACAATTTTATCATCTAGGCGTCTACTAACATATCTAATGATATTGTTGATCAATTAAAAAATATTTTTGTATAAAAATTAACACAAAGCCGAGTTCATTAGTTGTATTACCAGCAAAACATTAATTTTGATTAGCACCGCGTCTGAAGTGATTTCTGTCAAAGCCATATAAATTTTAGCTGAAGCACTCTATACATAAATGCTTTTAGTTATAAAATAACCTTAAATAGACTAAACTGCCCTCTCCATCATGTCTCTTATCTCCATCCAGAGGTTGTCTGGTAGATATTACCTTGAGCAATAAGACCGCCTTTTGTACCCTATGAATTGTTTCTTTTTTCCCTCTATTTATTGTCTGTGGTGTACAAAAATTGTTAATAAATAAATAAAATAAGATCTAATGACATTTACGTAATTTTTGTAACGGTAAATATTATAAAAACTGCTAAATTAATGACAAACTGAAATTGTAACTGTTAAGTTCAGTTACTCAACATAACTCTGTTGTACATGCTACAAAACATATACATAGTTGCATAATAGTAAAAAAAAATGGATGGTCATATCAGGAGACAATTTATCCTTATAAAACTAGATTCACTGGTCATTTTGAAGATACTACGACAGATAGTTTAGTCGTATTTGAGTCACTACTAGGAAAACATAAATATTTATTTGCATGGCGTCTACTGCAGCGTCCGTCAAAGTTTGTATAAATTATCAATAAAAAGCTTTTCCATTTGATTTGCTTTTTGAATCTTTTCTTTATTATTTGGACCTCTGGTCCACAGACATTAGCATCCGTACCTTTGTTTTACCCGAACCGATTTTTTTTCTCACGTTTTAGCACGTTACAGTGTTTAAGATAAAAAAGTACTTCTCTTAGTCTATTTTAACAACGTTTTAACACTGCCCAGTTTTTATGATTACGTTTCGTGCGACCACTTCCTCATCCCTACTTCATATTGCCATCCTCAGGTTGTATTCCAGAATTAATGCACATTGGTGATTCTTGAGTCTCGTCTGTATAAAAAACAATAAACGCACGAATTTGTATAACATACCTATGCGTTTTGAATCTAAATTAAATAATATTTGGGCTCAAAATACAAGACATATTTTTATTGTACCTTGGACACTATTAGTAAAACATGACTTTTATTATTTCGGCTAAAAATGTGTAATATCAACTCTAAGACATATCACCGCTTGTGATTTTTCCTAACACACATCTCAACGCGTCTGCCCTGTTAGGTAAAACTAGTTTCAGGTTCCAACCTGGGCAAGACCTATACGTAACCGTCTATACAACAAACATTATGTAAGGTCGATTATCAAATTGTTCCACCATTGATAGTTATACTCACGCCGGTGATATTTACGCGGAAACGTTTTAGTGATACATTCGAATCACTTATTATATTTAATAACCTTTTTACGTCACTTTTCCTTCTACGGATCGACATTTTAATTAGAAATACTTCTAATTGTACAACCGGTGCAGCGGTTAGATTTATTTTTTCTGGTTAATATGTTTGAAGTAAACACATTAGTATACAGCATGATTTGTTATATGATATAAAAAGCCGAATGTTTAGCTCATTTGCTATCAATTAAGGTCGAAAAGTCAATGGTTTTATAAATAATTAATATAATAATAGTAATTTAAGAAAGAATCGCTTGTCTATATATATACATATACATATATCTACATCAGCGTCCTCTGCATACCATTATACCACAAAGCAATCGCCAAACCATCTAGGTCATCAAAAAGTGGTAAATGTCAGAAAGCATTCATTTCTAATCATCGTATATGAAGAGATAACTGTTAAATATATATATATATATATATCACTTTTAAGCTTTTACACTTATATCTATTCCACACATATAGTAAATTATATTGCTTTAAGTAAATTAAATATGCTTGCGTCATTCAAGACTGTTAAATTTGACAGTTTTTTTAACAAATTTAATTCGTATAGTACTTATTTTACGCTATAATAAAGAGTTTTAAACATTTTCTTTCAAGTACAACTAAGTAAGTACTTGAGCAGGGGTAGCTTAGCCGTATAGGACTACTTGTTATCGTGAATTCCCGGGATACAATCTTATATTATTCCGATATACACTCTTAAATAATTCATAAATACCCACAGCAAGGCATATTTGAAAAAGAAAAAAGATATCTATGGGAGAATATATTATAGTCACCACGTTTGGCAGATGGTTTGGTGATTGCTTTGTGGTATAATGGTATGCAGAGGACGCTGATGGTGATACTTTGGAAACTTGTTACCTTGCAAAATAACTAATGAACAAAATGAGAATTATTCAAGATTGTATCCCGGAAATCGAACATTTATTTGTGCATCTTAAAAACTAATAAGCTATTATTAGTAATATTACACACACTAGTGTCGAAATATATTAAACAGTCATTTATAATTCACGAACGGTTAAAATAATTTTTAACAATCTACAATCCCATACTTGTCTATGATTGTTTGTGTTTTATATTAATAGAGTATACTTATCTTAGGAGTATTAGCATAATTTAAAATGTACATTTTAAGCCCCCGTTTCCAGATAGTTTAACACATCAACTATGTAAACATGCTCTTTAAATATAATTAACGTAAAAGGCTGATTACATTTATCAGGCATAGCCGCTTTCACATCGAAATATAGGAAACATAATAATCACTATTATATTCTCTGTTCTAAAAGCTAACATAGCCGACTTTAAATAGCAGAATTATATTAACTCTCTTAGGCAAGTGGGAATTAGTTAATTTCGTGTTTTTATATATAGTTATATTCATAAAATATATTAAAGTTTAATAATTATAAGTATATATATATAAATGTATACGTATATACATATGGAAGTGATTATATGTTTGTATATATCCACACTACGACCATATGTCTTTCTATTTCCATACTATGATTTTTAATTAGAAATTGTTTTGAGTGTTTAGATAGCCTATTGTAATTTTTTTAGTTGTTATTCATATTTGTATTTCTTCTTAATAAATATATTATTTCAAGTTTTCTCGAATTGTGAGATGTGTCAAATTTAGAAAGAGGGTTTTGAAATGATTCAATTGT
Source organism: Battus philenor (assembly GCF_028537555.1). Classification (NCBI taxonomy): domain Eukaryota; kingdom Metazoa; phylum Arthropoda; class Insecta; order Lepidoptera; family Papilionidae; genus Battus; species Battus philenor. Next base: position 12,848,133 of record NW_027181673.1, on the reverse strand, counting down.
TGCGAAAAAGGTTTTACGATTGTCATGCAAAATCGTCATTGACCCAATCATACAGCTTAAGGAAGGCGTTCGCGACAAACTTTGTCACTATTCTGTATGTCGTATGACTTTAAAAAAAAACCGATCACGTTAGCCGTACGCTTCGGTGAATTTCTATTATTAGTTAAATGAGATCGTGAGCGTGGTTCCACTTTAACGGGTCAAATTGCATGCGCCTTATGCAACTTCCCCGCGTCATGAATTGGTTTCTCGCGGCACTGGCTTTATGATACCCTATATCTGTTTCCTTAATTATTTTGATTTTATTAAACGATATCTGTGGTACAGAGCAAGTTTAAACAAGCTTTATATAATCTGTACCATTTTAATTACTACTACCATCATAATAAACATCGTTTGTCTTGTTCTATTCTATATCTAAACTAGAAACTAAGGCTTTATTTTTATGGCTTTGAATTTAATAATACGATTTCTATTCCTCGAAATTGTCAAAGGATTACCACAAGGAGCTGTATTGTATAGTTTTGTTATTGTAGTGTGAGCTGTGTTTTTAATTATGATAAAGTAAAAGAGCAATAAAATATGATATACCTATTTGATAGATGCAATTAAAATATAGAAAATAAAGGTCATCACGTCCAATATCTCTTAGCGCCTAAAGACAAACATCAAACAAGGCGTGTTACGAGTGATCAATTATGTTTTGGAAACAGTGACCTTGTCAAACCTGACTATGAGGCCCGTGGTCTTTTAATTCGAGCCTCATTGACCAGGCAGAATACATACTTAGAATTCTTCTATGAGATCTAATCAGAATTTGGAAGGTCAATACACGAGCGAAATTAGACCATATAGCCCAGTGGATTCTCAGTGGGCAGTCCAATCCACATAGTGCGCAGAACAGATAGCTGCTGTGACTTTTAGGTTCTGGAATGGTGACCACGGACTGACAAGCGCAGCATTGGGTTTCCACGTACGATGTGGATACATGACCTTGATAATGTTGTTCGAAGATGCTGATAGATACCATTTACGACTGTTCCTATTTGAAATCTATGGTATATATATACGCTTGAAGTGATGGTAAATTGACTCTTCGCGAGGTTTCTCAGTGATACAGAGCTGACACTTGCGATCGCAAGTCATGGGTTCACACTTTGTGCATTAAATTCGTGGAATTGCCACTGCTCACAAACCAAGGTTTCAGAGGATGGACAGCAATGTCCCATGCGAACCATAATACCATACTACGATAGCCAACCCGCCTGCAAAGTTTGCGGGGTGCGTGACTGAAACAAACAAAGCCTAATATTAAAGCCATAAATACGAATAAAATGTATAATCAGTATTAGTCCTTCCAGTCCTAATCATGTATTGCTCATACTATATTACGTACCCATCCTCATGTAACATTGATCAAAACAAGACCGATAGTTACGTACGTCGAATAATTCAGCATCGGAATGTCGGTCTGTCTGACACAGGCACTAATAAAGGCAGACAGATTTCCCGATTCAGTTTTTACCAACGACCAGTGACCAGGAATGCATAGATCGTTCTCGTAACCGACCACTTCCCAGTTAATTTACAATGTTACCTACATTTCCTTTGTGAGGTTTTTTCGCCGAGCCTCCGATGTTCTACGGTTAGGTAACTTCATCTAGTCATTTAAATGTTACAGCCTGTCTAACCATGTTCGACTGCGAATACTTGGGTGATGTAATTAGGTGGTTTATTGATTGAATTATCACTTAAATATTGCGTCCTATTTTATTTACATTGAGTCTTAGTTGACACAGTATACTATTTGTTAAATTGTTACAATAAAAACACTTTCAGTAATATTGGACAATAACTTTATTTACTTTTTACACATTATTTGTGGCGATATTAGGAGGAGGCATAAAAACTATATAAAAATAGCTAATTTGTATGGGTCACCGGTAAAACTATACAATATCATCACCATCGTTTTAGAACGTCCACAGCTGGGCATAGGTTTTACCCATAAATTACCAATAAGACCTGCTGGAATAAGGCTGCATCCAACGTTTTCTGAAGACCTCAAGGTCATCTCTCCATATTGTGGTTGCACTAGCCAGTTCATGGTCTCCACTCCTAAACCTAAAGGCTCTAACAGCCATGTTGCTTCTCCACTGCTACTTCAACTTATCAATCCGCTGTTCTACGTCAATTACATTAGTTCATTTACGGATCTCTTATTCCTAACAGAATCTTATAGAGAAATCCTTAACATGCCCCTCTCCATGGCTTTTTGATACAATATTGTAATTGTAAACGTTATCAAACAATTCTGCAGAAAGTTACAAATAAATATTAACACATGTGCTTGTACCGCTTCGTGGATTTTAGTCGTGCAACTGTGACTTGTAATTTTTACGCACTATTTGAAAAAATGTAGTTGAAAATAGTAGCATCTTTGAAGTCTGGGTGAATTGGAGTGGTAGTAATAAGGTCATACAGCAAATTACAGGCTGTTGAGGCTTTAAGGTCCTGGAGTGAAGACTACGGGCTGATAAGCGCAGCATAGAACCTTCATCCACAATGTAGACAGATGGCCTTTTTGAGATCGATGTAAGATGCTACATTCATGCCAAGTGCTACAGGCCCTATAGGAAATCTAGGTTCTATGGTGAAGGGACATAGGGTCCAGCAGTAAACGTGCTAAAGATAAAATGATTGATCACACAAAGTATTCACCAATCGAATATGGAACGCTACCAAACTGTACAGCGGTTTTTAATTCAAATTCCATGTGTCGGTTCTATTCCAACTGAATTACAAACGAATACTACGTATTTAGTGACGACTCGTGTAGCATGAGAAAAATGCCTGAAGAGCTCAATTTGAAAGAAACTAAAATCAAATTGAATTTTTCTAAACATACATCTTTAACTTTAAAGCTTCGGATCTAAACGGGTTCTAATCTATGTGCGCATAACAATCTAAGACTGGTTTTCTGTTGACATTTTACGATCACTTTATTACGAGGTATAAAAAATCCTGAACACTACAAAAGATCTTTTAACAAATTTTTGATGGATAATCTTTTTCAATTAATTACATAATTTAGATATATGATATGTTAGGGGAACCGGAAAGTAATTTCGCTTTCTTAAGTTAAATTCACACGACTGCATTTTCTACAAGTTTTTATTTCTAATGAATAATATAATCACCTTCGTTATCAACAACTTGTGTTGTGTATTATACAATTTTTTAATGGCAGAGCAGTAAAAATCAATCGGTTTTTCTGTAAAATATGTCGACAGAAAACAACATTACTTTCCGGTACCCCTAATATTTATATCGCACGTATTTCACTACAAAAGAGTTTATTTTTATGAATCTTTAAGTAAGTTATAAAAAGCTTATCTAGTGCTAAAACAAAACATACAGTTTGAGCAGTAGCCAACTGACAAAGGGTTGTTATTATATTAGAACGCGGGTTTGATTCAAATCTGACCAGCAACATTTTGTTATTTTTAAATTTGATTTATAATATAAATTGAAAAAAAATAATATTAATTATCTAAAGACGACAATAAAACGAAAAATATTATAAAAGTATCACGTGCAAAGTTTACAGAAATGTATGAAAAACCGGTTAGGAATGGCGCGTGAACATCATCCATTACGTATGCGACACACGCCCCCGGATTAGTCGGTCGAAGTGACAGCATTAAACTGTGACGTATACAACCCAAGTAAAGATGAGGATACACCAAAAATGTTTTTTTCTTGTCTCACAACTTGCCTACTTCGCAATACCTAGCGAGGATTTTTAACAGACAGGAGACTTTCTAAGAAATAAAACTATGCTTGTTTAACTATATCTAATAATACTTAGTACTTTTTTTGACTTGACAATCGTAGTTTCAGCCTGTAGACGGCTACTGCAATCCATAGGTCTCCCCCAAAGATACTTATTTGGGAAAATACGATAATTGTAATGCTTGGCAGATGATTTGGCGATTGCAGTATTATATTATGTTACGCAGAGAACGCTGCTGCTCATCCTCAAGAAACTTGTTTGCGAGAAGTGACAGTCTTATATAATTAATACACAAATGGATTACATAAGATTAAATCTCGGAAATCGAACTGAAGACCTACGATCGTAAGTCTCAGTCCTTACCGCCGGGCTACCACTACTCGAAAATGGTTTTGAAACTGTTTGTTGATAATGTTTATACATTCGTACGTAATATCGTTTTTTTTGCAGATAGTGTTTGACTAACGATTAATGGACAACCATCTTTATAATATTTTTCAGGAAAAACTGCTATTTTTCATACAGTATTCACTCTTGTATTAAGCCTACATCTAGTGATACACTATAACAAAGACAAAATTATTTAATTATATTTTAAAGTTTCTGGTCACTGTAGACGCCATTTGTCATACATCGTTCATTTAACTTTGGCGATTACTGTTGGAAACCAGGGTCAGATACAATAACTTCGGCGTCTCTTTGTAGATTCTTAGTGGTGACGTTTGTTAATGAAATAATTGAATATTATTTTCAAATATTGTGCTCCATGTGTGCACCGGTCTTTATAAGCTTCAAATCTAGTTGACGTCATCCGTTACAAGTTATGTGACGTGTTACGTAACGTAAAATGTCACAGCGGTGGGTCGAAGATGCTGATGATTTGGGTCGAGGATTAACGGCCACCACGGATGTAAACAAAGTTGCAAATCAACCACTTAATAGGATCCTTTTCATATTTAAAACCTTTGATTACGAACCTGAAGACTTTGACAGTTAAATCTTCTTACACGTGTTTTCCGTAACTTTTAGTTCTAAGATAGACGTAATCGAGAATCACGCAAGTAACATCTGTACAACGACTCTATTAGGCATGTCTTTAAAAATCAAAATCATCAAATCAAAATTCTTTTTTCGACTAGGCTGGTATAAGCACTTTCGAATCGTCAATCTACATATAACGTCGTCTCTTCATTGTTGTCCCTACAAGAAGCTACCACCGGCTCCGAAGGCAGTTCTACTGAGAGGAATCGGCGAAAAACTTAACCGTTGCTCAATATAAACATAGTTTTATAAAGAGATCTTGTCAACAGTTACGTTCCTGATTGAGCATTAACAATATTTAATTCAACGCATTAACATCAGTATAGTATTCTTGTATAGAATAATATACTTCCTTTAATAACGTTTTTTTAAATATTGGTTTTAAATCTCTCCAGTGGCAAATCTGAAATTGTCTGAAATTTTATTGTACATACGTTTACCCTATCCGTATATAGCTTTTTTTATTTCTAATATTAATACAGTGCCACTGTTTTTTTTTACCGTCTCGTCTACTGCAGTTAAACATGCAGTATTGTACAAATGCAATTTTTTTCTGAAACGTTTTTATTTTAGTTTAGTTTATTGTATTTTAATACGGACCGGGCCTTTTTGTCATGTAAATACTAAAAACAATAATAGATTGTTTTCGTTATAAATTAAATATATAACATTACCAACTACTGTAATAAAGTTTGGTGATATAATCGGGATTTCTGCGGTACTTACAAACCAATATATGGTTCATCATCATCAATTTAGCCGTAGGACGCCCACAGCTGGACATAGAAATTCAATAGGACTGGTGGAAAGCTTCCTTTCAATATCTTCCGTAATAATACAGTTAAAAAAACTAAATTTCAAATTTAAGTGGAGTAAGATCCAAAGATTTGTTTAGGTGATGGTCAGAATGTAACTTTTTAAATCAACAAATTTAAACAAAATAATCAATTTGAAATTTTTTCGACGCAACAATCAATGCACTAATAAAAGAATGCGTAGTGCCTTTGCGTAACTTATACTGATTGTCTTCGCACATTTAAACATGTAAATAAACGCATTAAGCTAATCAATGCGGTGTTTTAATACGTTACGAACTGGTTCATTACGCATGTTACGTGAGATGTGTGCATTTTTGTTCGAACATTGCGACATATGGTTTATTAGGATGCCGCTTGTGAATGAACGTCGAACGATGCCAAGCCGGAAGATGTTGAAAGGGGGCAAGGCTACGATTATCTAGACAAACGTGTGGTTGCCATGTGCACAATGACGAACTCGTGTTTTGATATGACGTGGATTCGAATCCTAGAAATAAATACATTTTTTTAAAATTAATGTTAATAATTATTTAAATTTAACTGCTTCAAATGAACTGTCCTGGAATATTATTAGTTCTGTATTTAATGCTTTGGATCATATTGAGCTTAAATGGAAGTTTTGTCTTTCAACGGTCACTTCTTTTATTACGCGCAATTAAAAAAACACAGAGTAGGATATCTAGAGTCTGGAGAAATTGAAATGGCAGTAGGCGGGTAACATTTGTCATCGCCTATGAAGGACGCATTGCTACCTTCTTCGATCCTCTTTCCCATCTCGACCTCGGATTCAGGACGGAATCCTTTTTAGGACTTGTTCTGAATCCGAGTTCGTGTTTTTACACAGAACAGCCGACAACGATATGCACCACAGTCTGGTAAACCTCTGGGTCACATATGCACGAGGAAGTCTTTTTAAGTTTGAACCTATACAGGTACTTAGAGAATCTCCGGTGCCCTCAAGTATCTAGAAATGTCCAGGTGGTGTTTCTGGAGGTCGCAAAGCCTGATTCGGCGTCCAGGAAGATCTTAACAAATATACATAACAAACCGAGACAATGAAGTATGTAGGATATCAATGACGCTATCGAACGCGACGGTCCTTGGTACAAACGAGTAAAGCTCTACGAAAGTAGAGCATCTGGCATTCTTCGCGGGTCATGAAACCCTGGTAATGTTACAAAAGAATATCTTCTTTATATTCAGTGCGGTAAGTACCATGTTTCGTCACACTGACATCAGTACAAAGTACGTATTATCCTGTTTACTATATTCGATCCGCTGTGGGAAACGTTGTCTTGTTGCCTTTCAAATGAATAGTTATTTACGATTTAAACGTTGTATGTAAGGTATTAATTAACCAGTTGGTACGCCTTGAATGGCGGCGGATTAGTTTTGTAAGAGGCCTTCTTAGTGAGAATCACTGTGGTATTTTGTTAGTGACAGTATTCGGTTAAAGTAACATATCTATTAATAAACACAACTTATGTCATGGCAACCAAATCAAACGCCGTGGAAGGTTACTCCGGAGGTATTGCTAAAATTTCCCGGGCCATATACTAACCTCTAAATTTATTCATTAAAAATGATAAATAGCCTATTTAAACTAGTAAAGCGAAGCGTTGTTACCAAGCATTGAGGGGATTACCATCACCATTCCAGATGCAGAATGTTCACTGCTGGACATAGCCTCCCACATAGATTTCCATTAAGACCTTTCCATTGTGTGGTATAGTTTTGAAGAAAAATAAAGAATATATACTAACCATACCCTCTGAAAAACAACAAAAATATCTACATGTTATTTACTTTTTAATTTATCATGTAGACAATTTTGTGATATTTAAAAGCTTAAAGTCAAAGAAATCTTACGCGATTTATCGTCTTTACAATTGTATTATTTTTTTAAATACTTTTTCATCTCCAATCCCTATTAATGTCACACATGAATATAACAATCGCTGCAGACCATCGACAACTGCAATGCACATGCCTCATTCATTATTTGAAATTAGAATAAAAAATATTAGACGTAACGAAAATTCTTCAAAAGCTATAGGAAATTATCATCAATATCAGTTTGAAGAACCATAACTCTTTAGTTTAATAAAGCGGTATCTAAACAACCAGCTGTATAGTTTTCTTTATCTGAATGCTACTCAAAGATGGGCTAGTTGCAAAGTTTTCTCACGCTAATGTGCAAACTTCACATTCTCGTATTTCATTCAAGGTGCAAACTTAATATAGTAAAAAATGTGTCGTAATAAAAAGGAAAAATGTGTATGGATGGACGTATCATCATTACCATCATGTCAACAATAAATATAAATAAACAAAACAATAAAAATAAACGCCTACTGCTCACTAGAGAATAGGCATTTTACAACGATCGCCACAATGATACTCTTCCCTCTTTTCGACGTCTCTCGATTCGTCTTCCCTTGCTCGCATCCAGCCACTTCCTGCAACCTTAATTATATCGTTGGTCTACCAAGGGGTCGTATCAGTTGCTATCAGCTGAAAACCCGACTTTTCTTGGCGCTGTAGAATCTAAATTATCAGAATTATGGAGAACACGCGTTACACGTACACTGTATTGATATATAATGGTATTTAACTTGGTATTCAAAAAATAAATCGATTTCATGAATACGTGTACGAAATAAAAGAATAACCGAAATCCATGCGTGATGCACGGCGCAGTAATCGAAGCTTTCACATTTCACAACTCGATCGGAACGAGAGGTCCTTCGGTTTGTACTCTGAGGATCAATCAAGGCGTCGACATATTACAGAACTGATTAAATTTTAATATTGGCGCAATACGAAGATACATACTATCTATTATTTTCAGGGACAGATGGTAAACAATAATCAAATATATTTTCCGTTATCAGAATCTTGAATACGCTTTTTCTTACTTTGTGCTTTTTCTTTTTAAATTATCATTATGGTATTTATTATTATTGAAACCATCGGTATTTATTATTGGCAGTGTTTGTATATTTACATTAATTTACAGTAAATAGGGTACACGTTTACCTCCTTAGCTTTCATACCTATAACTTGATTTATTAACTATATATAAAGGTTGTGGTACAGTGTCCCGTGCCCCTCAGAGCAGTTTTTACATTAATTTGCAAATTGTGAAAATGTTTTGATCAAATAAACTTGTCAGAGGAGACAAATCTATTTAAATAGATTAATTTTCAGCTCTTAGAACCTATAACGCCTGTCATCCTGCTTGGGGAAAGGGGTCCGCTAACCACTGCAACACTTGCATCTGTATTGTGTTACTAACCCGGTAAAGTTTATTGCTATCGGGTATCGCGATCAATACGCCAGAGCACCGCCCTAGTGTTGCAATAGCTTACGCAACGCGCGACAGGCAAATGTGACCATAAACCGTAGACAATGCTCTAATTTAAAACACGGTAGAACAATTATTTCATACCATTTATAATCATCATTTAAACTGGAATCCCACTTCGTGTTTGGCACTAATCGGTGTAACATAACTCCCGAAGATGCCCCGTGGAGGGGTGAAATACGTGTTGAGTGATTTGACGGTGGCAGTTGTGTAATTTGCATTGTTTGCAGCATGCGCATTTATCAGCGGGCTGGCGGGTGGTGCACTTTGTTGCACGACTACGACTGCATGTGCGGAAGTGGCTAAATTTAGTCCATTTCTTAATCTGGAATCCCACTGCTACATATTGATATATGTCTTCCACAACTCGAACTTGAGTTGTAAAAATGAAACCAGGTTAACTTTTTTAACAGATTGACGTCATCTTATTTCGTCATCATAATCATTTTAACTGCATTAGGTCCACTGCAATACCTGTGCTTCCCCATGGATTTCCAATATGACGTCTGGCCATTTTTTGGGCAGTTCTAAGCTGCGTTTTCTGGATTGTGGTTTCTATGATTTATGTATCATCTGATTTTTACATAAATCTCACTATGCAGAGTTCTAAAGCATTCAATGTATTCCAGCGTAAATTCCAGCAGATTTGCATGAAAAAGCAATCGATCAAGTGATAGCCTATGCTGAAGTCTCATCGTTGGAACCATTGCTCTCAGTCACTTTTTCTCCACCTCTATCTCGCCTGTCTTAAGCGATGACGAGGTATAAGATAGTACATACTTACCCATAAGAATTCCATTCACTCTTATCTAGACAACTCCTAAGCTATAATTGTCTGTAAACAATGACGCCGGCAGGCTTTTCCAATCCTTGGCCGAAGAAATTTCAATCGTGTACAGATGTTATGAATCCATAATCTGTGAAGAGAACAGCTTGGCAATTTCATCAACGTCTGCCAATGGATATTCATTACAAGTCATAGGCCTCATCAAAGATCGCCACGATGACCTGTCTTGCGCTGGTTGCATCCTATATATAACTTCCTTAACAATATCGTCAATCCACTTCATGGAGGGTATATATTGGAACATCCTAGTTCACTGAAATAAATAACGTAATTTTCCTGTTCATTGCTCTCAGGAGACCTTCGAGTTTAAATAATCCAAACATTTCAAGATTAAACGTCTTCAGCGCTCTATCGTCTAAAACTGTGTGTACCAATGACAACGGTCAAACAGTAAAGGTCAATAAGTCAAAAAGTTGACGTACCTTGTGTCCGTCAATATTACGCCTAGATCAGAAGGGCACCACATTCCTCTTCAAAGCGGAAGAATTTTCAATATCCAGAGATCCAATGTAGATTTATAAAGCTATTTACTTCGCATATTGCCACTCCATGTGTTATTTAAGATTTGACCCTGACACTAGACCTTCTTACCGCTAATGTTAATTTATTTCTGCGACACGAGATTGCATCAGAGATACGCTTTGCTGTGAGAAACGCGTGAGAATTTATCTACCGTTTAAGAATACAGATGTGAAACTACATTTAGTTTAGGTATTTACGCTTCAATCTCCCGTCTCATGTCTTCAGTGACCATTTACCGTCTCAGGTTTGATCAACTCTCACCTGTCTCTAGCCTCCGATCTTTGTTCTCCGGTCTTTGATAACTGGTCCCTGTTCTCCGGACTCCACTTGCTAATCTCGTCTCTTATCTAAGATCATGAGTCTCCTTGAAGCAAACTCTAACTCAATAATAATAAAAAATTACTATATATATATATATACACACACACTTATATATATTTATATATGTATATATATATATATATATATATATATACATATATATATATTATAGAAATTGGAAATACATATATGCTCTTATAGCACTAAAAAGAACTTTATGGCACTCCCAGACAACTCGAAAGGTACTAATGAGCTTGAAAGTAATCTCAAGTCTTCTCGTAAGTGAATGTAAACCTTCTGGGAATCGAACTTGCGACCGCGTTAGAAGCCATTCTTTCACCAACCTATCACGGCAAACTGTATCTGTGCTTATTACAAATTTATGCAAAAAAGTGGATGTAATTTTGATAAATATAGTTAGCTGTCGCAGATGCTCTAAATATTATGACATTTTATGACGATTTATTAATACTCTGGAGACATTCGTTTTGAAATAGCTATGAATACGAATAACAATTTTATTGTATCTGATTTATTTTATCCATTTTTATCTTCTTTTTTTGCATATATAAAGTACATTGCGTCATCATGTGTAAAATGATTTACGGTATTTTGCGACGTATATTTTTTAATATAGATATGTCTTAAAGTTACTGAATTTAAAAAAAATTCAAGAAACCTTTACTAATTTTAATAATTATGGGAGTTGATTCCGCTATTTATTATAATCTCAACAAATACTCATAATTAAAATATGGCCGACCTCCGAATAAAATTGACAATCGCATTTATTATTTTTACCGAGTTTTTTTTACGTATTTGCAATCTATGAATTCCAATACACCTTGTCAATTTGTTTCATAATTTTATTTATAGGTTAAGTTATTTTTTTTTTCCCTCTAAATAAACAAAGAAAAGTACAAACAAAAAAATAAAGCTTATAATTTTAATTATATCAATTTTTGAGATATAACCAATATTTAGCATTGCGTCTCTCCTGAAAAGTTACATTTTCAGACTTATTATTTTATTCAGTGGAGGCTGCAGTATTATAAAAACAAGTATTCCACGGTTTTAATTAATAACCTGACTTCTATAACATAGGTGTTTCACCTAGCACAGAAATCAGAAATTCTAAAATAAAGTTTGCATGAAAAAAGTTTTCATTTATATCTTATGTATTAATTAAATATGTGTTTTATTGTATATTAGTATGGATTAACTGTAAGAAAGTTACGCCAGATACAATGCACAGGGTTGACTCGGGTCACCGACTAGATTCCATTCGAAATTCCTACCATACTAAATTTTAAAAGATCCTACAGACGCTGCTATGGAAGCCCATTCCAAAAGTAAATAGACATTTGCTTCTGACAGGTCTAAATCTGTTAGCAAGTCATATTTACCTTTAATCACCATTTGTTTTAGCCTATAGACACACACTGCTTCCCCCAAAGATATCTTAGGGGAAAGATATACCATAATCGCCACACTTGGCAGGCGGGTACACAATCGTAGTGTTTATAATGGTCGCATAGGACGCTGATGTCCAACATATGAAAACTTTTGTGAGTAGTGGCAATCCTATATAATTAATATACAAAGTGTGAATTATTTTAGAATTTATACCGGGAATCGAACCGGTGACCTACGATCGCAAATCTGTGTCCTCTACCTCTGGTAGTTGCTCATATTATCATCATTATAATTTACAATTTAAAAAAATCATGTCCATGTTATGATTTCGTCTATTTAGACAACCGCTTATCAATATTAAGTAAAGATCGATCATTACCTACTGAATGCCTCTTTAAGCAACACGTATTATAAACTTTTCAGGATTTTTTCAAATCTACAGTTCTGCTTGATACTAAAATGCAAAATACACTTTGGTTCATAATTGCGCATTTTCAATCTGATCAATAGGTATAAACCTTTAAAAGTGTGAATGTAATTACTTATTTGCTATCGAACTATTTATATTGGTGTACCCTAGATTGTTTTTTATATAAAAATCAATAGTTTCAGAAATAGTAAATAACTTATTGATAATATATGTATGAAAAAGTGTTTTCAAAATTCATTATACTCCTTACAAGCTAGAAAGTATATACATAGTTACATAATAATAAAAAAGTACAATGGGCTGTCTTATCACACGAGGCAATCTCTGATAGACAACCATAGTATAAAAACTGTAGAAAGATAAATAACCGCAAGTTAACGCGTATAGATAAAACATACATATATACAAATATACATAGATAAATAAATACGGTATAATACATAATTATAAAGAAAATAATCAAAATGACTTGGATCGTACTTGTCTCAGAACGAATAAAGAACATGAAAAAAGTTAATTAAAAAAAAATCATTGGCCTGGTAAATAATTCTTAACCATTTTCTTAAAAATATGTAGTGACAACACGTCTAATACTCAGCGGTAAATCATTCCACAATCGAACAGCCTGTGCGGTGAAATATTTGGCCATAAACGAAGAAGAATGCGCTGGTATTTTTAATTCAGATTCTCTGATGATCCCAAATACCTCTCATGAGTGTAGTGAAGAAATTGGAATATAATATGTAATAAAGGTAATAAATTATTTTTTACTATATTTTACTGTAGAGTTTGCCTTGCCAGAAATTATTAGCCTGGTGCTCGGTTAAAGTTAGAATCATTTAACACAGGGTGATATTTATGTTATATAATTATCCACATAGAAACATGTATAGTGACCAATAGTGTACGTCATGATAGGAATACCACAAGCTATGAATTTAATAGAAACCAGAATTATTATGTACTTCCCTATAACGCTATTAAAGTTACGGGGTTCCAAACGAGCGTTGATCTTAAGAAGCCCTTTCATTTCTTTATTTTGTGGTCACTTTACAAAAATTTTAATAGTAAAACAATACTATTCCAAGCTTTATACAAATATAGGGAATCGTTCACATTAATAGGATTTTTAACGAGTTTTTTTATGAACTTTTTAAATAAATTAAAAAAATAATTTTGAGACATTACTTAGAAGTATATTGCAGTACCGTACACAGTTGCTCATAAAAGAGTTACTTATGTTATGAAAGAAAAAGAAATGTTAAAAAGCTTATTTTTATTTCTAGTACTAACAATATGTACATTGCTATTTCCTTGCACTTAAACAATAAGCATATAAGCAGTATCTGGCTAGTGGTTTTGATATTTCAAATAACTATAGTTTTTTACTTGATATCTAGATTTATGGTTCTCCCTCCCCCCCTCTCTCTTTCTCCTTCTCTATCTCTCTCTCTCTCTTTGCTTCAATAAAATAAATTGTCAACCAATTTTTTAATGGCCCGTGCTATTGGGACCTCTATACCACTATCTGGTTTGTATGTAAAGTCTATCTTTCCTCTTCTTTCATTCTACAGTTTTCTGTCGTTCTTTTCTAAGCTTATTTCAAAATCGACTAACATTATATGGTCGATGTTTAATCGCAGATGGTGACGGCACTATAAGTTTGGTCTTTCTGGTGCGGGATGAATGAAGTCGTGGACAACAGTTATCTATTTACCAGAAAGGCTCTATGGGTTATTTTAATTACTATTTTTATATGTTTCGGTCAAAAGTGTCCCGTCTCTAACACAAATGCTAATATACAAGCGCTCCGTACTTAACCACAGAAACATGTATTATGTATTTTGGCGGTTTTGTGGCAAGAATTATCCTTTCTAAATCGTATCTAATCCTTTTTGCAATATACGGTATATTATAGAAGCTTCAAGAAAGTTTAACGCAAACAGTTACTATTGCATTATATAGTAATTAATTTTAAATAAATTTCTACTACACATCTGCAAGAAAAAGGCCTCCAAAAATATTTATGGTGGATACACAATTATCACCACGCTTGGCTGGCGAATTGGTGATCTCAGTATGGTACTATGGTACACAGAAGACGCTGCTGCTCATCCTGCAGAAATTCTTTTATGAGCAGTGGAAATCCCGTATATTTAATACACAAAGTGGAAATTACATAAGATTGTATCCCGGAAATAGAACCCGCAACTTACTATCGCAAATCTCAATCCTATATCTCCGAGGTACCACTGCAAAAGTCTATTTCTAATGCTACCTAGTACCATAATTTATATAAATTCCGCTATATAATCCTGGTGTGCTTTTATAAAAAAATAAATTAAAAGTTATTTAAATAATTTTAATTATTAGGATACTCTTTTATGAGGATCTCATAAATAATATTGGTCGTGAACTTTTGACTCAAGGCCCTAGAGGGGCTCCTGCCCCTGCCAATTGTCGAATCCAATTAGGAATCCTTTCCTAATTGGATTCGACGATTAGCCTCTTAATCGAAATTGGAATTACATTGATTCAGTATTTGAAGTTTTTCTTTATCAATTACTAGTCCGCCTTTAAGTACTAAATATTAGGCTTAGTTTATTGGAAAACGACGATGTGGTCGAAGATGAAGCACGCAGAATCAGTAAGTATCATTTAACTCTGACTTTGAAAAGACCTGGGTTATATTTCTAAGGAAATAAGTAAGCCGGCAGATTATTCCTCACTCTGGTTGCGTAGATCAGAAATGTAGATTCGTGTGGTAGTCGGGGTGGTAGTAAGCCGACCTTCTTCTCTTCTTATAGAGGAATGGGGATGATTAGGTAAGGTTGTGGAGTTGCGCAGCGCATTCCCCAAAATGATTCTGTACAAAATTGACAGATTCATAATCACCTATAAGTGGAACGGCTCGTCGTTCTATCGAGTCAAAACCTTCGAGTTGGTATTCAACTGCGCCATTCAAACCAAGATTCTGGATGCCGCTTCTAACCAGTCCAATTTACATCTATCATATACTACACCCTCTAACATCCGAACACCTAAGTGCTTTGGAAATTCTTCGTCTGCAAAGATGCTAAGGAAACGATGTTTTAGACAAAACATATAATTTCAGATCGAATTGTCTTGTACAATATTAACTTAATTGAATACTACTTAATGTCATCCTTATACTCATATGAGTAACAGGTGATATTTAGTATACTGTATTAATTCTTCCTTTGTATATATAACTACATTTATACATATATACACAAACATACACATACACACACACACATACACATAGACAAATTATAGATACAAGTTGTGTTTAAAACATTTTAAAATATTCATAAATATTTTTAACAAATGTTTATTATGATGTCTCGTAAAACAAAACTATAAAGAGATAAACCGCGATTATCTCCCTTCATCTTACTCCACATTCAGCATTAAATGGATCAGTCAGATGCAAATGAAACCAGATTCGTCCTATTGCATGTAACAAACACCATTATGCCGGGCCCAGTGTCGCAAATAATCGAGTTTGACGTAAAAATCCTTCGAACGATAGTAGGGATGGTGTGTAGGCCGCCTTATATAAATCCTTGCGGACTTTGTTGGGTACACATGACCAGTGGTCACCGCGGCTGAGTGCAACATCGCATAACCCCACAGTTAGTGCTTGTGCGTGACACTAGGAACGAGCAAAATGAAGTCTTTCGTAAGTTTATTTAATGTCTATTTATCAAATCGCAGCGTTATTACCAGTAATCTCAATAAATTAAATCTTATTAAATTAATTCTCAGTAAATATTAATTTACAGAAATTTTTAATACAAATTAAAAATAATAATTATTTTGTATTAGTAAATATTCCTCTCTGAGAGGAGACTGAAAGCAAATACAAAAACACGATTAAAAAAAGTATCAAAAATAAAGTCATAATACAGATTATAAATCATTTTATTCAAAAAATATTCAATAAATGGTTCTACAGAGCAAATAAAATGAAATAATTTTTAAATACCAAAACTTTTAATTTTTAACACAGATTAAAAATATTTTGACATTTAAAATTATTCCTCTGTCGTAGAAGGTTAGTGTCCTAGCAGAAGAATGTACGAAGCCAAAAAAATAATGTAATATGCCGTAATAAATATAATCACACTGTGTTTGGATTCTTTATAAATAATTACATTTTGTTTAATAAAGCGCGCTCTTTTTTGTACAAAGAAACACAATGTTTAATATACTCTCACCTATTAAATTATATTGAATTGGTTAAGTCATATAATTGTACACCTATAAAGTTAGCTTTATAAATGATTCGTATATATTTTCCGTATATAATAAACAGCTTTCATTAAGAAATGTATCTAGGTGCTAATTTTCAGTAGCATCAGTATCTACGTTAATCATATTAAAGTAAGATACGGAAATCGATAAAAAATAATTATGAAAAATAAAATATCTATTCAAATCGCAGTGTATAAGAAATTATCTAAAAAAATATGTGATAATGATAAATCTAGTTTTTTTAGATCTGTTTCAAAAATTAGTGCTCAAACTTATATTTCCTTCATATATTGTTTTAACTTGACAGATAAAACAATATAGAAAGGAACAATATGAAAAGGTTCGAGTAACACAATATTGCTATGATAGATAAATATGTAATATAATAAATAATAAATAACCACATATAGTTTTTTTCAATGGTCCCCGTTATTGAGAACCTCTTGTTTTCTTATCTTATTTTCGGGACAAGGATATATTTTTCGACCATTTTTCATAAACTCTTTTTCTCTCTCTCCTTCGTTCTTCAAATTATCTTTTCTCGGGGGGCATATTTTCATATAGTATTTATGCTTCTTTTAGATTTATTCTTTCATAGCGAAATAATGTTTACATTATAAAAGCCCGCAAAAAGCGTTACACTGTTCAAAAACTCATAGTAGACTTTAGATAACGTTGCCCATAGAACATTTATCAAATTAAAAATGGTTTAAATTTGAATCACTTTTCTATTAGCTACATATAAAAGTGAATCAATCAAGGGTTAGTAAATATTATATCAACTTCACTAGTATCTTGTGCTACACTAAATTTTTTCAGTAATTATATATTCTAAAAAAAATATAAAGTCTTGGATTAACATTCCATCACCATCATCATTTCAATCATAATATGTCCAATGCTAGACGACAACGGAGACATACCCTGTATATTTCAAAAAGGACTAATTGAAAGCGTCCTGTATCAAGCATCTTCAGACAATGAATTAAAAAAAAAACTAATACCGGAAACCGTACGTACGGTTTACTTTTTTAATGCAATAACTAAGCAGTCAAAGATCATAAAACCATTAGTTCGAATAAAAAAACCGTGATGGTTATGGATTTTAATATCTTTGGCAAAAAAATCACTTAAGTAATTATAAAATAGTGTTTCATTTTTTGAAAGCATTATAACAATAACAAACAAAACATAAACAAAGTGCAAATATCACGCGTTATTATAATATTCGACGCATGCGTAATAATTATTCGAGTCGTGTCCAAAATTTCGTTTCTGTCCACCTCGGTACGCATGCTAAGCGGCACGGTGAAGTCATAGCACGTAACTGGTAAAAGTCAGTCATTGTTTTCGCTCGACATACGACGAGTAATCGTTATTTCATCTGTAACGGTTAAAGATGATTGATTGTATTAACACTACAATCAAAGACTGAAAGACACTACAATCACTAAATCAAGAATTGTATCTTGAAAATATAGTCATCACATTGCGCACACGCATGCCAATATTTTTATTTGCTCTGAGAAAAATTAAATAACGGCTAAATAAATTTCTTTTCAAAAAACGTAAACGCTGTTCAACAATTTAAACTTAGAACATAGATTAACTAAAAATCTAACCTCAATTTCTAGTTTATATCCTCTATTTAACGAAAGTCTTAAAAGAAAATTCAATCTTGGATGAAAAGATCATAATCCTAGTGAATAACGATGTAATAATTCTTAACCTCGAGTTTTTAATCAAAAGTAAGTATTAATTAAGAATAGTATTCAATACAAGTTCGATAAAAGAGAATTAGGGAATAAAACTTAGAGAAGATTGTAAAGTTCACCTCCTGGAATCTCTCAGAAAATTCTATCGTCTATGAAAGATTGACTAGAAGTTCATCATCATGATAATTTCAGCTATAGTACATTCTCTGTTGGACATGGGTCTCCCCTATAGATTTTCAATGAAACCGGTTCCATAAAGTGGACACTGTGGGTAGTCTGGTCTGGTATGTGTTACTAAATGCTGTTTTACATTTTTCCAGATCGCAATCCTGTTTATGACTGCATCAGTTCTCGCGGAACCGAGCAAAGTCATCCAGAAGCGCAGCGGGCTCGTAGGCCACTATGCAGGTGCCGCTCCCATCATTGCAAGCGGCTACAGCTTAGGCGGATATGGCCTGGGCGGCTACAGTCTGGGATCAGGTCTATCAGCTGCTCTAGCCTCCGGCCCTGGCGTAGCAGTTGGCCCCGGTGTTGCTGTGGGACCAGGAATCGGAGTTGGTCCAGCCATTGGTGGAACTATCGTAGGTGCCGATGTCCACACGACGGTGACAAAACACGTGGGTGTACCGGTGCCAGCTCCGTATCCAGTTGCTGTTGACAGGCCTTACCCAGTTCCCGTGAGGGTGAGCACACATACGTATATACCATCTATAGTCAAAACCAACAAGTTTAGTTGGAGTTATTGGCTTGTCTTTTATGTCTAAACCAGTTAGGTCGTCCGAAAACTCGAATAAACTTTGTCCAAATTTCGTAACAATCGAACTGACATAGAAAGTTCCAAAAATCCGAAATGCATCTTTTTACAGATGAGGTTGTACCCGAGCAGTTAAGAAATTACTTGTAGTATTCTAATAATTTAATGAAACTTGTTATAACTCCATTAATTGGCTTTTTCACATATTTGTTGAATACTAATCTGCAAGGCTGCAATTAAGTTCATCTTTCTTAGTGTATTATTCTACATGTTGGTCGTTCTAGGTTGCTGTACCCGTACCAGTAGACCGTCCATACGCCGTACCAGTTCCCAGGCCGTACCCAGTAGCGGTTGAGAAGCACGTCGCTGTACCTGTTGACAGACCAGTTCCTGTACCCGTCCCACACGCAGTACCCTACCCAGTAATTAAACAGGTAATGTTATACTTTTTATCTGAAGTTATACGACTCATCTGAAATCTAAAAGTTCGTGAAGCCGGTGTTTTTTCAACTTCCATAAGGATTCCATCATAAGCCGTATATATATTAAGGCTTTTCGATAGCATACAGGAAATTTCACTCCCATTTTATTATGTAAAGCGTGGAGCTGTACTTTTAATTATCGAATGGCAAGATAAGAGAGGCCTTTTAGACTACACTTATGTGTCGTAAAATCGTCCAAAGATTACCGCGAGGCTTTATGTGATAGGATTTCGATGTAACCTTTTCATTTCCCCAGTACTATTTTCCTATAAAAAAGCCTCAAAAGTTAATTAAAGATATTGATTACTTTTGACTACTGTAACATATACAAAGTGTTACATATAAACCAGAGTACCTTGCTAATGCCAATTTACATTTTGATAATAAGAATCCTAATATGAAATTAGAAAGAAAATTTTTTACATTATCTTTACCGAACAATAATATAACTCAAAAATGTCTATTTTACTATCAAGTTATTCGATATCAAATATCGTAATGTGGGTATAATTTAAAATAAAAACTTTCAGGTCGGAGTACCAGTTCCAGCTCCTTATGCTGTCCCAGTACCGAAACCAGTAGCTGTACCAGTGGCACAGCCAGTCGCCGTACCAGTTGTCAAGTCAGTCATCGCGTCAGGATTGGGAGCGTCTCTCTACGGAGGCTTTCACGGACATGGTTACGGACATGGTTTAGCTTCGAAGATATGGTAAAAAGTAAATAATTGAACACTCGAATGTTAAACGACTAAATTTGATTTCTCATAAATTTTTAATCAAAAAAACTCTTAAATACATCTGAAACTAACCAAAAAGATCGCATATAAAAAGGTTAATTGTTAAAATTTTAATTAAATTAATTGTTAACGGTAATGTCGAAAAAAAGAAATTAATTAAATCGTGATTTAACAGACGAGTGTTCGATGGAAGAGATGAAAGCATTTTCATTAAGGCTCTCTTTATAGTCACGAATGAAATATTATTATGTGATCTAGTTAGTTATAGCTGTAGGTTAACGGAGAGTGCTCTCTGGGATTTAAAGGTTTTGTGCAATGAATTCACAGAGTTCTTATTTCAAAATTACTAATCAGAAACACTTATGAATCTTGATACTTGCTTACAAATTTTCTTCATAACCAAAATAGTTTTTTGATACTTGCAAAAGTAAATATTTATGTAAATATGCAATATCATTTTATTTAGGTCACAATTCGTATATTTCTTTTCGACGTTCGTATGATCTCTTTCGTATAACCATACTAAAGAGTGGCTTCGTGTAATGTACCTGTTCAACTATTGTATATATATCTTCAATAATTAGTATAAGACTTGATTCAGTTTATTTCGACCGCAGTCGACTAAAAACTATTTTATACGCATCTTTTTATAATAAAATGTATTACTGATAAGACACTTTTATTAAACATCCCTATGTCATGTTTGAATGCTTTCGTCTCAATGCTGGCTGTAGTAACCCTAATTATTACGTTACGAGTTGAACAGACCTCACATTTATAACTATTTTTATTACTCATTGTTGTTTTTGAGCAATGGTGACACAGGGGTAGAAAACTGAGACTTACGACCGTAAATCGCGAGTTCGATTCCGAAGTACAGTCTTATATATTCACACTATGTATTCATAAATAAGTTTTCAGCGGATGATCAGCATCCTCTGCGTTCCATGCTACCACACTGTACTTGCTAATCCACCTGTCAAGCGTGGCGATTATAGTACATCCCCCTAAATACCATTGGGAGAGGCCTATGCCTTGCAGTGAATGTCTAAAGGCAGAAACGTCTGTATGCTGCAATTCGTAAAAGCAATAAATATGAGCTTGAAATTAGAAATCTTACAAAAATTAACTATTGGGGTTATATTTAAAAAAATTTGATATGCTTTATTGTACACGCTGCAAAATATATATTAGCTTCATAATAGAAAATAAAAAGCACAATGGACAGTCTAATTTCACGAGGCAATTTCTTCCAGACAACTATAGTATGGAAACAGTAGAAGGATAAATAACGGGTAGTTAACGTGTACATATAGACAAAACATACATACACATACATATATAAATAGATTTATGCTATATAATAAATACAGTATAATACATTATTATATATACAAGAGTTAATAAAAATATGAAACTGACTTATATTATGACTGGCTCTCATAAATTTCACACAACTGTAAAAAATTTGTTCAAATTTAGCTGAATACCTTTGATGATCTTACTGGGCCAGAATAAAAAAAATTATTGAACCCATAAATAGAGAAAATCACGAAAAATAATATATAAATTTTTAAACATAGATAATTAATAATTAATAAGAGCATTTGTAAATCACGAAAATAGTACATAATTTTTTATACATAGATAAAGTATGCTTGTATTGAAGGGCATCTAAACAACAAACACATAAGAAATTACAATTTTTGCTAAAACAGACCGTATATTGTTTGCTTATAAAGGAAAACACTTTTCGTAGATAAAGCCGCATCCATATTCACTTAGCTAATGATTAACTTTATTAATAAAAATTATTTATAGATTTTTATTTATTAATTTATTTACACAAATTATCACTTGTTTACAAGGGAAGAACTCCAACCCAATTCGATGAAAAACAATTTTAGCATCAAATTACAATTTCTTTATTGTTCTCGTTTTAAAATCTACACTATATCCAAAGGCGGTCTGATATACAAAAAACTCATGTCGGGTGCCTCGTGATCACTTTTACATACGACCTTTGATATTAATTAGGCTTTAATGTCATCACAAAAATCCTTAACGTTACAGAAATTTTTTTTTATTTTATTTAGTTTAATTATTTTACTCGCTATTTCCACAATTTTAATGTATATTTAAACATAGTAATAACTGCGTACTAACATTTGAAATTAACAACATATAAAATAGAATATATAAAGAAACCTTCTGAATTAAGGATTGTTGAAAATTCTAATGTGATAGAAAAAAATAGAAAGAGATGACGCAACACGTGAGTTACATGCGTGGCGTTGTTACGCAAACGGAAATGCGTGTGACCAACGGTCGATGATATAATTATCTAGCCCTACAGATCCAAGTAGAAATACTACATACGTTAGGTAACTGAAATGTAATCAATAAAAAATGAACTCTGATACTTACGTATAAAGCGATGTAGCTACCTTCTTCCAGCGTTCACTGCTGGACATACATCTGCCCATAGATTTATAATAAGACCGATAGGAAAATGCCCGATAGGAAAAGACCCTAAGAAGGTCATCTTTGCGCTAGCCTGTCCGTGGTGTATACTCCAGAATCTTAAAATCCCAGTGGCCACGCTGTGTACACCATCCCTGTTCTACACGCTATGTCACCTGACCACAGCCACTGGAAATCCATTACTGGTTTTGGCGTCCCCTATAAATTTTAGATAAAGCTAATTTGAGGCGATTAGCATTCAGCGTTTTTCGACAATCTTATTAAGATCATCTGTATACCTTGTTGAAGGAAGTCCTACGCTGTGTTTGTCGATCCGTGTTCTGGAGTGACCAGAACCTGAAGCCCTAGCAGGCATCTATTCTGCGTGCTGTGTGACCTGGCCACTGCGACTGGACGTCCATTTTTGGACTTGACCTCCACCTCTGGGTTTCCAATAAGGTCGATCACCTGTCCAGTTTGTGAGAGGACGTCTTACGCTGCACTTATTGGTCCGTGGTTTCTACTCCAGAACCTTAAAAGCCCTAGAGGTCATCAGTTCTGCACGCTATTTAACATGCTCACCGTCAATTCAACTTACCAGTGCAATGGATTATGCTAATGAATTTATGAAACACAAATTTCTAAATAAATCCTATAAAAGAATGAATATTCTTTTAATGAATAGTTACATATAATAAAGATCTGTAAGAGATAGTCACATTTATGTAAATGTATGTCGCCTACTTAAGGTAAGTATAATCACGAATAAGTACAAAAGGTTGTACGCTAGTCAATAAAATCTAAAAAATAAAATTTTCGTGTCGCGGTGTGCGTGATTGAACTCCTCCGAAACGGCTCGACCGATTTTCGTGAATCTGAGCGTGCATATCGGCCAGGGTGGAGAATCGGACAACATCTGTTTTTCACCCCCCTAAATGTTAAGGGTGGTCCACACCTAATTTTTTTAGACAAATTTTTTGTGTTTATTTTTTTATGATACATACAAAAATACATACAATCCTAAATTTTCACCCCTTTACGATCAACCCTTATTTTTTATTTGTCAATAAAAAAAATTTTTTTCTAAACAACGTTTGGAGGATCAGTATTAAATAAATAACTACACCCCTGTCTTTATTATCCTTAGGGCTAACAGCAACCACTTCTACAGAGAAAATGCAATAAATTCAATTAGCTTAAAAACGATCTACTACACCTTATTTGAAGATCTAACCACACAGTACCCACATATTTGTTATCATTTCTGTTTTGTTCACCATTCACAAACTTGTATGAACTAGCAGTGGACTACTTAAGTTTGTAATGATGATGAAGTGATTAAAGATACGTGTTTTACTTAATATTTTACGTATATGTTAAAGTTTCAGCATGACATTAACAATTTAAATAACAGAGACAAAAACAAATTTTGTATAAAAAAATCTAATAATCTTTCTATCACAACGCCTTATTCGTTACGCAATATAAAGATCCACTGTTTAATACTTTTATAATTGGTTTATTGCTATATTTAAAAAATTGGAAAGGTACGTGAGTGTGCAAAGGATTTATGTAGGGAATAATGTGTTCGCCTCCAGGTAATTTCAATGTCAAATACAGGTGTAATTTTATGTTCTAAAAAATAAAGTCTCACATAGTTTCTTTTAGTCAGTTTTTCTCAAGCTAAATACATTGTTGCTAATAGGTGGTAGACTCATCTTCATATCAATAACACGTAATACATCCTAAGTTCACTGAGGAATTTTTGCTTCGTGCGATCTCGGACCGGCTCGAATTTCATGTTAGTTAATAACATGATCACTTCTCAAACAATAACATAAAAACCAGATTATTCTTAGGACAAAAAATCTGAAAAATATATACCTTACATAGTTCTATACGAGCCGGTAGACAAGGCGTGGATAGGCCCTCATTAGATAGACCGACGACATATTTAAGATAGTGGAAAATTGCTGGATGCGGGGAGAGCAAGACCTGTCATTGTGGCGATTTTTCGGGGAGGCATTTGCCTTAGTAAGAAAAGGACCAAAATTGACCACTTCCGCACATGCAGCGGTAGTCGTCCAACAGACTCTGTGTTTGGCACTAATCGGTGTAACATAACTCCTGAAGATGCCCCGTGGAAGGGTGAAACACGTGTTGAGTGATTTAACGGTGGCAATTGTGTAATACGCATTGTTTGCCGCATACGCATTTATCAGCGGGCTGGCGGGCGGTGCACTTTGTTGCAGGCATTTGCCTTGCAGTGGGCATCCATCTGCTGAAAAAAAGAAGATGTTTTTGCTCTTAGATTAAAGTATATTACGGTCACAGTCTTTTCACTGAGAAGAATTAATTGTTATAAACAGAGTCATATAATACTAACAACATACAAATACAGTTTCTCAAAATAAAATTAATACCAACTAAATTTTTGTTTGAAAATTTTTTATATGACAAGAAATCCACTACCATGATATATTAGCCTTGTAATATTTCACATTGAAAGTATTAAGTTCCATCTATATAGTCTATTAAACAAGCCAAAACTTTGAGTCAAATCTAGGATTATAGATCTATAAGTAATTCAAAAATATCATTGTGCCAATAAGCGATTATCTACTTCATAAACAACGAAACGTTCGTAACATTTCGTTGTTTATGAATTAATAAGGGAATCAGGTCCTGTCTAGACAGAGCAATAAAATATTAGTATTTGTGTCACAAGCCGGGCGACAGTTATTCCTTTCCTGGTTAGGATATAACACCGAGGCTTGTAGCATTTAAATTTAACTTGTACAATAAAATGGAGTAATTGAAACCAACAATTAATCGTAACACGTGCTTTACACGAAATAAAGTTATTAAAAAAGGTTTAAGATCTAGTTCCATTTGAAAGAAATAGTCATCTTAAAACTTAAAATATTTTTAAATTAGAGCCATCTAGTGGCAAAAGTTCTAAACTCTTTCTTACTACAATTAATTTTTGTTTGTTTGTAATTAGTTCTTATATTATTATACAGATGTCAGTAGTAGGTAAAATTTAAAATAAACGTACTAAATTAGGACGATTATTTCTCAAACCAAAAACATACAATGACATCTGATAATTTATGTGCGCCATATACAATTTCAGATAGACATCAGGAGTGCACGGTTTCTTACTAATCGCTCATGTTCAGCGTCTTGCGGCTTGAATGGCGATGATAGTAGCATACAAGTTTCGAATTTTTAGAGTAGTGTATATTATATGTATACTAGCTTAAAAGTAGTTTACGTCAGTCAGTAATCAAGCTATTACCATAATTTATAGTCCTTACGCACTAGGCATCACTAATTCACTGGTGCCTGCTTCGCAAACTTAATGAATGCTTCCACAACCCCCCTTACAGAAAAAAGTTCATGAAATTCGTTCTAAGCTGACCTGTATTTGATAAAATGTTTATTTTAACAAATTTATAGTAATAGAGTCATGTGCTTCCAGAGATATCGTGATAAGTCGGTACTTAAGTGAAATCTCTTATATGGACTAGCTGCCTCAATCCCGCTTCGCGTGGCAGGCACAGTCTTTCGCAGATGAATTATCCTAAAATCCGTTCTTAGCTAATGTTTACTTGTCATAAAAAATCTCTACCAAATTTTAAATTTCTAAACCTTACAATGCCAGAGGTAAAGTTATGTAAGTACATGTCTTTTGCAGCTGCTCCCCTCTCGCTTCACGTGGCCTTCACTGTTTTTCGCGGGTAGAGTTTCCTAAAATTCGTTCTAAGCTGAACTCTACCTGGTGGAAGGAATATCCCTGCCCAATTTCAAGTAAAGACTTAAAATGTAGTTGGAATATTGTAGGCTTCTCAAAGCCTTATAGTTCCAAGGAATAAAATAATCCTGATGGACCGCTACGATGTAATATTGAAGTTATAACATTGTATATTTCTGTTAAAACAATAAATTTAACATTCCATGTAGATAGACAGATTTACTCTTTTTTGGCAACAAATTTATTTAAATATAGAAATTCAAAACCACATATTAAATTCTTAATTGGTATGTACACTGTATCAACGTATAGGTTAGGAAACTTTACGAGAGGTTAGAATAATAAAAACATCAACTTATAAACCCATTACGAAATAACCTAAAGTATTTTTCAACGTGTTATATATTGAATAGTGCCTAATACTACGATATTATATACATTAGCCCATTTATAAATGATTATCTACATTTAAACATATACAAATATGCCCTTACTTATCTAGTACATTAATGTAACAGTTTTTACATATACAAGGTGATTGGTTATATATGAATGCTTTAAACGTACGAATATCTATATTATTTGCTGACAATTATGGATGATACACTTTATTAAAAATTATTAGTGTCAAAAATTATAAATAATATAATAAACTTTTTCAAAATTCGAATTACAACACATAGAAATTAATTATTTTTTACTATCTTGCAGACTTTAAACTTAAAAGTCAAAAGTTATTGGCAATCACGTTACTATAAAAAAAATAATGTAACATGTATAGTATATGTCATACGCTATGATTTGAAATAGGTGCAAAAGCTTAAAAGATTTTTATTGGCTAATGAGCTATACATTCACACCTTTAAAGCCTTTACATCCATAACCAATCAAACTGTACATTACACATGTGAATTTAAACACGGTATGATATTAGCATGTAAGTGTATATTAATTCTATTTAATATTTATGCGACCTGAATCAAACTTGGTACAAAACTGTATCACTATTTTTAAACTCCGCACCGGATAAGAGGTGAATATTGATTTGATCTCATTAAAATCACTGTCCGGTTATTCATAGATGGTTTGGTTCGTAAAAAATGGTTGGCATTCGTCTAGTGATTTAGGCATAGCAACTCAACTTGGATTCGTGACGTCATCTCATTTTAAATGCTCGTTTCCCTGCAAATAAAAAACGTAAAAATATTTGCACTTTTTTAATTATTTTTCCATTCTCCCCTTTTATCTTTAACAATTTCTATGATTCTTTCTTTCTTTCGCCCTTCAAATAATGTTTCTCTCTCATAGCAACCACCTACATTTCCTCCGGGCATCGCCTTCTTTCATTACCGTTTTTACAATTTATTATCCCTTTTTTTGCACTTTACTTATAAAATATTTAAATTTTTGACCTTCCGTTTATAAAATACATATCTGCTTTCTTCACTGTCCATTATACTGAACCTTTTTAAATTTAAAATGTAATATTGAAAAGTATTTTATTTTATTTATTTATTTAACAGTTTATTGTACACAATAAAAACACTAAAGTAATAATACAAATATAACTGACACAACAGGCACTACTTATTTTTAACCAGAAATTTCTTCCAGTAGGCCTACGGAAGGAGATTCATAAAAAGTAAGGCAGACACAACGTGCACAATAATTAAATTGAAATATTTACAATAGATACGACTTTTGACCATAATTACATACTTAACATGAACATAAATGTATACTTACATATTATATACTTACATAAATAAGCATAATAAATAATATATATACATAATATAAGCATAAATACATATATAACATATATAACTAAAAATATTATATATATACTAGACAACTAGCGATAAATAGTGCTCTTTGACTCGCTTTTTAAATACAGGTAATGATGGACAATCACGTACTTCGTAGGGGAGAGCGTTCCATAATCTTGCGGCATGGACAGTGAAGGAATAGGAAAAGAAATCAGAGTGATGGGTGGGGATGGCCAGTGACGTCCTTACGTTCGAACGACAAGATTTGTCCTGGGCCCGGGAGAAGTGGAAGAGTTTACGGAGATAAGAAGGAGCAGAGGGATTGTATAGGATGTTATAGAGAGTAGAAAGAACATGAGCGTTCCTGCGGTGACGAATTGGAAGCCACTTGAGTTGCGATCGGAACTGGGAAATATGATCGTACTTACGTAAACCGAAAATAAATCTAATACATACATTTTGGAGACGCTCTAGTTTGTTTAGAAGCTCCTCAGTGGCATCCAGGTAGCACGCGTCAGCGTAGTCAAGAATGGGGAAAAGGAGAGTCTGTACGAGGGAGATCTTGGTTTTCAGAGGTAAAAAGTTCTGGAGACATTTGAGCGAGTGAAGTGAAAAATGTAATTTTTTGCTGACCTCATTGACGTGCGGGAGCCAAGACAAATTTGAATCGATGATTACCCCAAGATTCTTTGCAGATTTGCTAAAAGGTATAGTAACGCCATCGTAAAGCAATGAAAATTACAGTGGTGACTGTGTTTATAAAAACGGAAAACAGGAGTGGTGACAGTACACCACCCTGCGGCACACCCGCACCGAGATCGCACCAGTCTGAGGAGACATCATCAGAGTGGATCCGCTGAGAACGACCACGAAGGTAAGACTCAAACCACGCCAAAGCAAGAGGAGAGACGTTAAGAGAGCGAAGAATAGCGAGAAGGACATCAAAGTCTACAGAATTGAAAGCGCTGCTAAAGTCGACTAGTGTTAATATCGTCAGAGACTTGTCCTCCATTGCAAGACGTATATCATCTGTGACCTTTAGCAGCGCTGTCACAGTACTGTGACCTGACCGGAAACCTAACTGGAAGGGAGAAAGTAGACTATTTGATGTAAGATAAGAAGACAGCTGATTGTGGACAATGTGTTCGAGGACTTTGGAAAGGTAAGGCAATAAAGATATGGGACGAAAATTGGAGAAGGACTTAGGATTGGAGACTTTTGGAAGAGGGATAATATTTGCACGCTTCCAGGCTGATGGAAAACAACTATTTACTAAGGAGTAATTAAAGATGTGACAGAGAATGGGTAAGAGTTGTGGAAGTAGGAGAGAGATCATGCGGGAGGATATATCATCATTGCCCACGGTAGTTTATGTTTATTCATTACTTAGTATGTTTATTCTTTACCTGTCCTTAAGCTCTGTTCCTTTTTGGTATGTCCCCTTTTTCAACAACAATCTAAAAATATGTGGTGATATTTATTGTCTCTCGTCAGATATTCGATGCTACCACTGTCCTATCATCTTTCCTAGCTCTTTTTACCAAACAGATCTTGTTTCTGTCGTCATTAGGTTACCAGTTTAATACAAATTCTAGCAATATTGCAAATAAGAAACGTAACTTCTTTGTAGAACCTAACGGACTCATTGTTCAAGTCTATCGGGCTGACGACTTAACGCCGCTTTTTGACCTGGAAAGTTCCAAATTTTTTGGAGCTTAGTTATGTAAAAGATGTAGCTTCTGGACATTCTGCACAACTTACAGGTCCTGGGTCAACTGCATTGTATAGAGAAGGGTCTAGTATAGTGCTCGTAGACGCGCTTAGTAGATTCAGATCTCTAAAATGCATTAGCGTTTACTTTTACCAAAAAAAAAACTAAAAAAAGTTATCATAAAATTTCAGAAGTATGTTATGTATACTATATAGAATTTTGATTTCAATTTCTTTAAATTACGCCGTAAAAATCATAAAAATATATAGTATCCAGTATCATCTAACATAAACGATTAATGGAACGTGATTAGCGTGTGTATACTGCTTCAAAATGTGATAATGAGCATAGTGACATGAAAGCTTTTTGCAGCGTATCACGCTATGTCAATCATATCTGTCATTATTAAAATAATTATTTGTAATTTATTTAGGTAAAACATAGCAGAAGCACATACATTGAAAGGACTACAATTATACGTTACATACAATTAAAAATTCTAATGCACCTGCTTATATCCTCGCAGATGACCCTGTTAAGATCCTCGGAAGAAGTTAAGACCCTAGTCACTTCCTATCTATAATATATCTATAGAAGTCCTTTGTTCAAAAGTGGACGACCTATGGCGGAAACTGTGATAATAATGAAACATAAATATACCAAAAATTGCATAACCTATTATAAACAAACAAAAAATAACCTTCATTATTATTTCAAAAAAAGAATATTAATCGAAAACAGTAAAAGTCCACCTTTTTCCATCATTCATTTAAGCCTTACTTTCACTATTAATTAATATATAAGTAGTACAAAGTGAACAGTGACCTCGTCCTTGCTAAGTCGAAGATATCGAACGCTTCGGTACTTGAACCCGATTTGAGTGCGCGTAAATAATTCACCGCCACAAATGAGAGGTGAATGAACTGGTTTCAGGGCGACGCTATTATAGTATAGAGTAGGTGCTTTGATGATCGAAATCTAATTTTACATGAAGCTTCATAAAATCACCCAATATAACATTCGTTTAATACAAATATCAACATAACCTATACAAAACCTGCTAGTCCAGACCCAGTGTGTTACTTTAAGCCAATATTTTCCAATTATTTTATGCCATGCCCTACGTTAGCCTTTCTAAATTTCATACGCTTCCCATCCCCCTCGTAACATACATAACTTTTATATTAAACCGAGAGGGTTTAACTTGCAGTATAGTTCATGGAGCGTTCCGTGAAATCATGTCAGACGAAACTGTAAAAACCTTAAGGCTAACAGAGTTAACATCTCCAAAACAA
This sequence comes from Battus philenor, assembly GCF_028537555.1. Classification (NCBI taxonomy): domain Eukaryota; kingdom Metazoa; phylum Arthropoda; class Insecta; order Lepidoptera; family Papilionidae; genus Battus; species Battus philenor. The sequence goes on along the minus strand of NW_027181673.1, from coordinate 12,816,612 downwards.
AATAAAATACAATACATAAAACTTGCGTTGAGGCTATTTTCGAATCGCCCCCCAGTGGGGCGTGGGCCGTACATTGATAAACTGCTTTAAAAGTAAACGCATCCTAAGAATAGCCCATAAGAAACAAACATGTTTTTTGTACGATCTCTTTCAGTATATCCTCTATCATCATATTTTCAACCGTAGGAAGCCCTTATCTAAACAAAGGTTTCACCTATAGATTTCTAAAGCGATTCAGTCTTTCGACCTCTACAAAACTAGGCTGTCGACTTTGTAGACACTTCATTGCGCTTGCCAGTCTGTAGTATACATTTAAGAACGATAAGGCTCCAACGGTCTAAATTTTTTTTTTTTTACTTATGTGTGGTTGGCACCCGACTCCTTCCACGAACAAGAGAGATACTTAACTGCCTAGATATTCGTCGTTGTGGATTTTACAACAGGGTCGGTCATCTCCTGATAAACCTTCCTTTTTTCGTTTTTGCTTGGGGCCCGCAATGGCGAAATTATTTATATCTTAACATTACGATACAATTCATTTCTTTATATCTTGCATTAGTAAAAAAACATATCTATATTAATAGATTAAATAAATCTATATTTATTACACCTCATTTATCATTAGTATATATGCTATTTACATAAGTAAATATATATATATATATATATTTACATATGTAAATATATATACATATATATATATATATATATGTTTTGTACAAATTATTTACCGTTATTTATACTTCTACTGTTTCAATACTATGTTTGTCTGTAAGAGATTGCCTCGTTCGATAAAACCGCCCATTGTACTTTTTTATTTATTATTATGAAACTATTGAAATTTATCTTAACGTGTACAATAAAGAATATTATTTTGAAATAAATTAAAATGAAAATACATTTGAAACGAAACTTTAAACAATCTGTAAATATTTTTTAAGATAATATATTTTGTATTTTGATCTATTCCTATATGGGATATAATTGTATACGTCCGGAATAGAAATCAACGATCCAAATAGAAATATTTTAAAAAACTGCATGCCTATTTGTAGTAAAAATTGTCGGTTACGACACTATGTTTACGATATCCTTTGCAGTTAGGTCATATGATAATAAACATACTATATACAGTCATGGTGATTGACCATATATAATATGTAGTAAACCTATTTTTGTAACCTTTTTATACTTATAATTTATTATTTAAACTCATTTTACAGTAGAGCGATATTTATTACATGAAGATGCTTTATTATTTTTCTTCTTTTCCGCTAATAGAAGTCCACTACAAGACACAGACCGCCTGCAAATATCGCCACGATTAACCTAGTAAGGGACTCATGCCGCGTATCGACGTATTTAGTAATAAATTGTATAAATTCTATATTAATAATGTACATGATACTTTACTAGACCATGTAGTATCTTTTTATACAACTTATAAGGATCTGAGACGTGTACGTTAACGATAGGCCTTATATCACTAAGAAGGCTTAATATCACTCAGGCAGCAACGGAGAGGACTTTGTTCGGAGCTTTGCAGCGAGATCAAAACAGAAAAGAGGAGATCAGTAAAAGAACCAAGTTCATAGACATTGCTCGAAGAATTGTTTGGTTAAAGTGGCAATGGGTGGTCACATCGCTTGTGCAATAGACGAGCGAAAGGTTTCCGAATAGAAACCACGACGCGGCGTGAGTATGTTCCTAGTAGGACCGACGAACAGCGTTTGGGTTCAGGCTTATGACTTGCAATAGGCGTCTATAGGCTTATAATGTGTTCATTTTCCATTCACTATACACAGTTAAAAAGAGTATTCATTACACGAATGTTCGTTCGTTCGTTCGTTCGCATGTTTGAGTTTGTATTAGTATACTTAGTCTGGCCATAAATACTGTTACTATTCAAAAAAAGAAAATATTACGTTTGAATTTGGAATCTGTCATTTTTATATGATTGCTTGATGTGTTTTCTTATTTTCGCGCCATTATATTGTTAAATATTTTGTTATATTAAAATGGAGTGGGGTGATAAAGAGAACCGAATCGCTGTGATTGCCTTACATAAAGTAGGTATGGAGAAAAGTGCAATTTTTAAAACCCTCCACCCGCTTGGTATTAGTCAAATGTTTGTTTACCGGGCTATTGATAGGTACAATGATACCTCCTCTGTTTGTGACAGAAAAAGATCTGGCCGTCCACGTACCGTTCGTGTGAAAAAGGTGATTAAAGCAGTTAGGGAAAGAATTCGAAGAAATCCTGTCCGTAAGCAAAAGATTTTATCTCGGGAGATGAAGATAGCTCCTAGAACCATGTCGCGTATATTAAAAGATGACTTAGGACTTGCAGCCTATAAGAGACGTACTGGTCACTTCTTAACTGATAATTTAAAGAAGAATAGGGTGGTAAAATCCAAACAACTACTTAAGCGGTACGCAAAGGGAGGTCACAAAAAAATTTTGTTTACGGATGAGAAAATTTTTACAATTGAGCAGTATTTTAATAAACAAAATGACCGTATTTATGCTGGAAGCTCTAAAGAAGCTTCGCAATTAGTAAACAGAGTACAACGTGGGCATTATCCCACTTCAGTGATGGTTTGGTGGGGTGTTAGCTATGAAGGGGTGACTGAGCCATATTTTTGTGAAAAAGGTATTAAAACGTCGGCACAAGTTTATCAAAATACCATTCTTGAGACGGTAGTTAAGCCTTTAACTAACACCATGTTCAATAACAAAGAATGGTGCTTTCAACAAGACTCGGCACCGGGTCATAGAGCTCGATCCACCCAATCTTGGTTGAAAACTAACGTTCCGGACTTTATCAGCACTGAAAACTGGCCGTCGTCAAGTCCTGACCTAAATCCATTGGATTATGATTTATGGTCAGTTTTAGAGAGTAAGGCTTGCTCTAAACGCCATGATAATTTGGAGTCCCTAAAACGATCCATTCGGTTGGCAGTGAAGAATTTTCCTCTAGAAAGAGTTCGTGCTGCTATTGATAACTGGCCTCAACGTTTAAAAGACTGTATTGCAGCCAATGGAGACCACTTCGAATAAACATTGTATATTTTTAATAGTTATATATTGATGTATTAAACTAACTCACTATGAAAGGAATAAATGTTACGTATAAAAAAAAATCGTGCTTTTCTTTATAACAATATTTATGGCAAGACTAAGTATAAACGATTCACTATACACATTTAAAAAGAGAACATCATTACACGAATGTGATTTCGTTCGTTCGCATGTGTAAGTTTGTATTAGCATATTATTCTTAAATTTATATTGTTTATTTATATATTTATCCTTGCCATCTTTTAATATTATTAATAATTAATTATTGTAGTGTGTGTTTAACTAACCTCATTAGGTCACGCTGATGTTTGGATAGTAGAAGTGGACTAGAGCATATATATCGTGATATATCGACAGACGCCATTGTCATACAATATTAATGAGTGAAATATTGATCGGATGACCTGCTAACGCGTTTGGAGCGAAAATTGTGTCCACTATAAACCAATAGCGGGCTATGCGGCCTATCGATTTATTAAACATTGTTCAACTTATTACTTTAAACAAAGGGACGGTTAGACCATTCGTATGAAGCATAAACATCGCCACAAAATAAAAGTTTGTCTTGAAATTAAAAAAATCTAAATTCAAAATGTTTTTACTCGAGTAGGCAGTTACCTGCGCTTTTGAATCGTAGATTATTGTAACATTATAAATGGTAATCTACCGTTGGTTCGGAACGCTGATAGATTGAGAAGAGCTCGACAGAAACATTTGCGTTTTTTAACACAATTGAACAATTTTTTTTCATGTGTATATTATAATATCAATCATGTAAGTCAGAGTTCCTCAAACTTTTTTGTCTCGTAGACCCCTTGCCATGTTTTTCCGTGTTGGGTAGACCCCCTACTTACCTGATGTTGATTTCCTGTAAATTTCTAACTGTAGCGAAGTTTAGTGTTAAAAAGTTAAAGTAAAAACACATGTTAATTTATACATTTAATAATTAAATTTAAATTAAAACTACTCAAAATACTACTTCTAGGTACTTTTATAAATAACGTAAATGTTTTGATATTATAAGATAGTATGATGTAAGTAAATAGGTACTATCAGTGTATGTGTTGAGATACACTATCGTAGACCCCCATTTTCATTTCATGGACCCCCAAATTTGATTTCGGTGACGCAGACCCCTTGCAGGTTGTCATAGACCCCTAGGGGTCGATATAAACCACTTTGGGAATCACTGATGTAAATAAATCAACAAACCTTTTGATATTTCGACCAACTAAAAACTCTTGAATACTACGGCAAGATATATTTAATAACATACTTTTAATATTAGAATTAAAACTAAAAAACGGAAGATCTGAGATATCCTGTGGAACTTAAATATAGGATATGTTATTTTTTTGAACAAAAAATTTTGACATTAGGCGTTTAAAAAGAAATGATCATTTTGCTTGGTTGTTTTTTTTTAACATGCACAGACTTAAAATTATAAATATTAATGAATGTACACTTCATATAGAAATATTTATAGAAAAAAACAACTTACGAGATGTACGACATATTTTCGGCATATTATATTCCGACATAAAACAAACTTTTAATTCGTAAAATAAAGGAACAGTTTTCGTGAATTAAAGAAATATTAACTTTCTATAATGTTTAAGGTCATATTGGTCGTTAATACTTATGATATTTTGACTGCATATGAAATATATTTTAATATTTTGTGTGTAATTTTGTTTATTTTTGGATTCAATTCGACAAATACTCGTCAACGCGTGAAAAAATGTCGTCGAAACTTCTCTCAAAATTGATTGTATCGATCGTCCTTCCACATAGTTGAGGTTCTACCAACCCTGCTTCTACCAGCCCGTGGTCACTATTAAAGAATCTTTGGTCCCAACCACTGCCACTTCCAACGAGAAATTTCAATAACGAACGAGTAATGTATTGAGAAATAATATTTTATTTGTGTTATCGTGACCTCGCATTATGGATTTGGAATTTAATTTTTTTTAATATATAAAAACAACGGTTTGTTACGAAATGTACTTAATAAATAATTTTGTAACTGTTGTTTGTATTTAAACTATATCTATCAGAAAATAAAACATAAAAACAACTTCATAAATGTAACAAACTTTCATGAAACCCTTTAAAACAAGTATTACAAGAACGGTCGTCGGAACGGCTCATTATAAGTTCAATTGACGCAATTAGAAATGGTCCGATTACACAAGGAGAATAAGGCGTTGAACGAGCCCTCAAGCGCACTCGCATCGACCTGTTATGCAGGGCTGTCGACATATTCATAAAAAGTATTTACAATAATAAACATAATTTTATTTTGTGAACCCTGAAACGTTTAGATTTTTAATATCAAAGATAAGAAATAGTTTTTAAATATTCCACATTAATATGATGAACGAATGTGTAATAAACCTGTAACATGTGTTTATAGTTTAGATTATATAATATAATTTGATAATTACTCAAAATCCATAAATATTGACAGATGTTAGTGTGTTTAGATTGACATGTTTTTTTTTTAATTTCTTTGAGCAAAGACAACAGCCATATCTGCCTCTGTTATCAATTAAAAATGATAATACAAAAATATATAAATCAAAAATTTCTTTCGTGGCTTTATATACACGTTCTCAACACGGAAGACCTAGATACAATAGGTCTCAGTACAGCCTCTGGACAAGTAGGCTTTAAAATATATATGTCCAAGACAAAGCTGATGCCTAATATCCATGTCGTGTCTACTCGAGTAGATGTCGAAGGTGCTACGTTCGAAGTTGTAAAAGGTTAAACGAGTACCTGGTAAAAACATCCCAGCTTGTTAAGTTCGGGAAACTCCGACCCATTTTCTCGTCCTAAATACCGCAATGGTGATAAATCACTGATGATGATGTTGTTCACGGTAAGTCACCCAGAGAGCCATGGAGGGAGCTATGCTCTGAATATCGCTGTGAGATTCAATCAAACGTGAGAGATCCGCTGAAGTACCAAGAATATCAACGTAGATCGAAGAATCGCTTATTTGAAGTGGACGGGGCACAACAGTCTCGTAACCGATGACCCTTGGGGCCGAAAAGTCAATCCGCCCACAAGCCATAAAGTTAACAAATTCTTCACGAGTATGGGTGTACGCATTAAAGTTCCGCAAGACATCTTAGACCTCCTGTTTCTTAGCTTTAAATCTGAAATTAAAAGTAAACCTTTAAATAATATTATTATAGCATTCAAGAGTTTTTAGTTGATCCAAATGTGTGGTATATGATTTTTTGATCCATTTATATGATTGATATTATAAGGTAAACATGAAAAAATATTGTTAAATTTGATTTAAAAAATCAACTATTGAGTTTCTAGCCGCCTTTTCTCAACCGATCAGCGTTCGGAGCCGGTGATAATTTTTATAATGTTAAAATAATCAACGCTCCATAAGCGCATGTTCATTCCTCCTCGAACATTGATGTTTACAATTAAATAAATTTCTAATTACTAGTTATGAGATCAATGATTGAAAGACTTTATTAGCTGTTTCTCTTACTCTTTCCGAGCCACTGGTAGCTAACTATTTATAATGTTAAAATAATCAACAATTCAACAGTACATGTAAATTACTTCTAGAATAAAGATATTTTGAATTTAGAATTTTCAATGTCATTTTACGTAAAAAATTTACGCATTAGAAAATACGGGTATTTTATAATAATACTAGCTGATCCCGCAAACGTTGTTTTGCAAAAAAAATTAAAGTTTTTAATTAACAAATGTAAGATAAAGGTTGATCGTAGAGGGGTGAAAATTTAGGTTTGTATGTATTTTTGTATGCTGTATCATAATAAAATAAAAACCAAAAAAATTGTCTAAAAAATTAAAAATAAAATTTAGGGGTGGACCACTCTTATCACTTAGGGGTATGGAAAATAGATAGTAGCCGATTCTCAGACATACTGAATACGCATGTAAAATTTGCTAAAAATCGGTCAAGCCGTTTCGGAGAAGTTCAAGTTCGAAAACCGTGACACGAGAATTTTATATATTAGATTTATTAAGTAAAATTATTTTTGACAGCGAGTATCAACCCTAAAGTGATTTACTTAACACCATTAGCGGAAACGAGATCAGATCTAGAACTAGGTGACTAACAGCCCAGCGCTAGGGTTGCAACATCTGTCAAAATGATGTTGCCATTCGGCGCGACCACCGGCTACGCCCAAGTTCTTCGAGAAATTTCTGACGACTACCTCTAGAGTAATTAAGTTTTTATTTTGCAAGCAATTATATAAAGATTGCGATGTCTAATTTTGAAACGCCTGCTATTTGAAGTTTCATAATACGAGGGTAAGATACAATTGAAAATTCGCAAAATATAAAACGTAATGTAAGATAGGTCTCTTTTGCAAGAGATTGCCTAGGTTATTCTAAATATAAATCATACAGTATATGTCGCATAGTATGTTGCACATGTATCAGTGTGTTATAATTTGATAACGCCTTGCGCGAAATCATTAGGCGAATAAAACGTAAACTTCTGCGTGGAGTCGAATAGAGAATAATATGATTAGAATAAAAATGTTGGAAAAAAAAATTAGATATTTTGATTTCTGTTCTTGTGTGCGTAAAACAAATAAATTATAATAGTAGACGATGTAACATCCTATTTATTAAGAAAATGACTAGCAAGCAAAGATATTTTTGAAGACACATCGTCAGGACTATTTATAACCTATATAACAGATAATATATGTATATATAGAAGTATATATATATATATATATATATATATATATATATATATATATATATATATATATATATAAAGGAGTAAGATTAACCTGAACCGATGTATTAATATTATATATGTAAAAACACGTCTCTTGGTGACAGGTACAGATGTGATGCTTTATAAGATTTTTATTACCAAATCGTATGAATCATAGCACTGTAGTTGATTAGTACCATGTTCCAATGTTCACGGTGATCGTCTCGTCAGTGATCATTCTAGACAATGCTTTCAAGTAATCGACTAAATCGGACTACTAAACGCGTATAGTGACAGCCCAGGATGAGGTTACCTCTCTGAAGTCCTTGCTCGGTAGAGCGCCTGCCTAGGTGATTTAATATCTCAGCGATATCCCATTTCAGTTAGATTATATGTGATTCACGAGGAAGCCCTCGAGCAGCTTAAAAAAGGTTTAGGCTCCTTATACGCTCCACCTCCTCATGCCTGCGACTTCTGTAAATGCTTATTCTTAGACCAACTATGTAAATCGAGACCAAAAAAAAGTGAAGTAATTTTTTGAAAAATTGTAAAGTGAATTTTACATATCTATTTGAAACCATGAACGTCTTATATTCGCTCTAAGTTAATAATCTTAAATTTGCACCGATCAATATTAGCGATATTCTATCTCGGTCTATATTTTTATTTTGTTACCAGCGACTGCATTTACTAATCAATGTGATTTTTATTATATAAGTGATATAAATATGTAAGATAATTTAGCAACAGAAAGGAAATCAGTTAACCCTGTAAATATCTACCTTCGTCCCTTCTTTTTCTTATTTTCAATCGTTAGAAGCCTACTGCATGGCTTGGGTCTACAGCGACTTACCGCGACCCTTACTATATCGACGGTCTATCTAATGAGGGGTCTACCCATGCTGCATTTACCGGCTCTAAGTCACCAATATTTAATGGAATCAAGCGTTACCTTGCAGAAGTCCATCCTAAGCAAAAAAAGTACCAATATTTAGCCACTTCCGCACATGCAGTGGTAGTCGTGCAACAAAGTGCACCGCCCGCCAGAGTCACTCTGTGTTTGGCACTAATCGGTGTTACATAACTCCTGAAGATGCCCCGTGGAGGGGTGAAACACGTGTTGAGTGATTTAACGGTGGCAGTTGTGTAATTCGCATTGTTTGCCGCATACGCATTTATCAGCGGGTTGGCGGGCGGTGCACTTTGTTGCACGACTACCACTACCTACGTTAGAAGCCTTGGCTTTTCTACTGTTCTTACTTCGGGATCAGAAACTTCCAGTACAGCTACCCATTGCTCTCTAAGTACCCTCGAGTCTTTTTTCCTAAGCGACCACGTCTATCGACATTTAAATAACTTAGATACATATACAAATATAGAAACTATATGTAGCATATATGCAGCAAAAACACACAATTTATTTATCAATGTATATGTTACAATTGTAAATTAATACGTGTATAGCTTACGAATGAGATAAATAAGTCCACTTCAACATAAACCATACATAGTGATTTGAAGGCGATATATTCAGATGGCGGTTGTTGTGAGTTCTACCACAGAAACAGTTTTACAAACATATATGTGTGTATGTGTGTGTGTGTGTGTTTTCATTACAAGTATCATACAAATATATAAAGCAAGTTCGTAATAGCGAGATGGTATGCCCTGGTTTCTTACATTTAAAATACCTTTCTCTGACCATAAAATCTACTTTTTTCACAAGAATAAGTATTTAAATATGGGAAACATGTATAAAAAATTTCAGCTATTTAATTATGCAAATATAAGTGATATTGGTCAATTCAACACACAAGTAATTTCTTTTTTTATTTAATTATCATTTTAGCTTGTGAAATTTTTGAGTAGAGGGCCAATTCTTCTTTTCGGGCACTTCTTAACGCCATTTTAAACAACATTTAAAAACCGTATTCAATAAATTCTTTGTTTCATTTTTGAGCATAAATGACAGTCTTTTGTAGTGTTCCAGTTCTGTCGAACTATAAAAAGGATGATCTAACAAATTCACACTGACATAGCCAAAATACGCGGCTGTTCATTTGGCCAAATCCGCTGACGCTTTATCTTGGTAAGAAAGGACTTGCTGCGTGGACGTTGTTCTGTATATAATAATTCAGTTATCAATAAGCTATCAGTCTCAAATCAAAATGTTATTTTACATTATCTGTTTATATACATTATTATATATATTTTTAAATATATATTATGCATGTATATATATCAAAAAAATTATACGTAAAATGTATTAGATTTAACTGAAAACATTGATGGGTAAGCCTGCCTTACAGATCTCCAATAGGACCTGTTGGAATGAAGATCTACGTTTTGCATCTTATGGCGACCTTGACAATGTCACCTGTCCACCCTTGGGGCGGACTTCCCACCAATTTGCCAATCCCATTCTTTTCTCAATTTTCACTAGTTCGTTATAAAAAAACCTTGGTACATATCTCTAACATTTTTTTCCACACAATGGAAAATCTATGCCTCAATTAAATAGCCCTACTAACTAAATCCTTTGTGTTGTACTAAAAGTCAAAACTACAAGAACTCTTTCTCATTTATTATCTATTTCTTTTGAGATAGGATGAAAAATAAAATCATATATCAAAATAAAGTATTTATGAATATATATATTTTTAATAGATGGATCTGTAATTTTAAATGTAAGTCACCAGTTACATTTTGAAAAAAAAAACACAGAGGTTTAAAGTCCATATATAGCTATATATAACCTGTGGAGATACAACAGATTATTTATAAACATACATAAAAATGTTACACACGCTTTGACAGATATTTTTATTGGAATCCATTTGAACATATTTATTTCTATTAAAGAATTATTAAGTATAATCGTTGAACGATTAATTTTTACCTCGATCCAAATAATACTCGTCAATTATATTCGATTACATATACATAATATTTTAAGTGTCTATATGTTTACTTAATATCTGTTTATCACATCTGAACAACCATTTTACACCTTATAAAAATTTAATTGAATTTTATGTACTATTTAAAATATTAATGCTGATTTTCTTAGCGATAATAGGCAGTAAACGATAATGTGTTATGACAATAAATTGGTACGAACATAAAATTACTAATACTAGTAAGTTTATAAGGTGATCACCATTATACATACTTGCCGAAGTTTTTAATTCTACGTATATATCATACAATTAGGAGGACCGGAAAGTAATGTCGCTTTCTTAAGTTAAATTCACACGACTACATTTTCAACAAGTTTTTATTTCTAATCAACAATATATTCACCTTCGTTATCAAGAATCTTTTGCCATCTAGTATACAAATTTTCAATGCAGGAGCAGTAAAAATCAATCGGTTTTCTGTAATATATATCAACAGAAACAACATTACTTTCCGGTCCCCCTGATATATAATTACGCTTGTATACACTATAAAATGTGATTTTTCATTCTAAACCTTATTGGCAAGTCAATTAGCAAACAAGCTGTGGACAGGGCTATGCTCGAGATATCTCTATTAGATCGATAAGGAGAGCCGTAGATGAACGAAACTAAAACCGACATAGCCTAGTGAATAGGCAAGTTGAATAGGCAATGGGCAGATTACATAGCGCGCACAATAGACGGCAGTTAGAACCATAAGTTTTGGAATGTAAGTAACGGACCCCGGCAATCTTATGTGGAAAGCCGACCTTAAAGTCGATGGAAGACTAGATGCAGACCGCTTCCAAATGGTTCAGTAGGAAATGAATGCTGGCTTTGTCCAACATTTAAGGTCCTATGATGATGATAAAGATGATTGTAAAAAAATTGAAAGTGATAGAAACCACCAAAAAAATATAACATCTTTAAATCCGTTTATTTATCAATGTACAATCTTTAGTATGACGACAAAAGAATCACCTCAAAAATTTGTAACAAAATTATGATAATACATAGTCAACATATACACGAAAACCTTGAATATGTGCTTAGTATAGCAATAGTAATAAATACAATAACGGTGTATGTAATGGTAGAAGTACAAATAAGGCCAAGTTTTTTATACCTTTCTCTAGGAAATTAAAAGTTCATTTAAAAAAACCTTATTACAGTGTAAAGGATTTTAAAACGACAACAAAGCTTGGAAATAAATTGCTATAACTAAAAGATATTAAGAACCAAGAACACGTAGCTCGAAGAATTGCGTCATATGAAGTAGTAGTGTGGGGGGCAAATTGCTCATGATACTAACGGACGTTAGGGCCGAAAGATTCTTGAGTGAAGACCAAGAGGCAATAGACGCGGCATGGGTAGAACCACTAAGTGGACCGAAAACATGATTAAGTTCGCGGGAAGTCGCTAGAAGCGCAGGACCGGTCGGCGATCTATGGGCGTTCATCACCTGAAAAGAAGGAAAGAAATTTGTAAAAATGATCCAAAAAAACCCGACCAAATTCGCTGTAAGCGCGTTCTGCTCACGTACAAAAGTGATCACTATAAATGATCCGAAACAGTCAATAATATGAACAAATTAAACTTATTAAGTGAAGATAGTTCGAACTAACGGAGAACTTATAACAGATGTGCAAAAGTAAAGTAATAATGTGAATATGTTTGTATTTTCACAAATAGCGACAACTAACTAATTATCAATATACATTTACATTTTAAATGTCAAAGCACTGTAATTTTTGGTGTCATTTGTAAAAGTTAAGGCACTTTAATATTACGACATTAATTTTTCGCGACCTTATGTTTTTGAATAAATGCCCATTTAATAAATATTAGGCGTTGAAAAAAGGTTTTTAAATGTACTTACTCTATGTATCTGGGTGCTTTCGATGACATTAAAAAGCTTTTACATCGAGTTACGAAAAAAGCGGTCGCCATTTTTGAAAAAGTGGATCAATATCAGCATATTAATCATTATGACGTAGTTGAAATTTTTAAAAATTGTATTGAAAGTTAAACGCAAAAGAATAACGAAAAAACATTTTTTTACATGCTCTATATTTAGGTACTTCGCAAGCTAATTGAAAGAAACCTAATGAACGGTGTACTCAATTATGCCTCTTTATTAGAGATGTAATAAAACCGAATTATCCTTTAAGGAGGTTGATAATTCGTGATGAAAAGTGCATCTTTTACGACAAAAATATACAAAAAAGATCCTGGTCAAATGTAGATCAGGTTTCATATATTCATCACCCAGGTTAACTTGTTAGTTATCAAGGCGTTGCTATGTGCATGGAAAGCTCAGAAAGGCATTGCAACACAATTTTATTTACACTAACACAAGACTAACAACAGATGATATTAAAGCAAGAATTTAAAATACGGCTGGTATAAATCAATAAAGGGAGTGTGGTCTTTCATAACGAAAACGAAATTGTGGCTAAAGTTACTAAAAAGTGGCTAAACATGTTAAAGATGTTGCTTGGACACACACACCTTTAATCACTTTAAATATTCCTACCTACCTATTACTAGATGATGGGAAAGAGTCAGCGAACAAAATTGCACCTATATGTAAAAATTAAATGTAAATATACTTTAAAAATATGTCTCGACTTTTCCTATAAAATGCGGAGAAACTTTTTCACCAATCTGTTACATTCATTCCCTGAAAAAAAAGCGTATTGCATCGACCAGTTGAAAAATCCTTACAAAATACACATAGCTATGACGAAAAACTAACATTACAATTTAATTGCAAAACTAGTTCGTACACTAAACACATCTATGTTATCCCTTCGGTTATTTCTAGTTTCTCAACCGAATGAAAAACTGCCTCAGTTCGGTGGGAAGTTGTCTCGCCTTATACGTTTGACTTAAACCAGCAAATAAGCAGACTTATGATTTTGCTTTTGATTTATACAAATATATACAGCGATCATTGGTAGCCTAGAAGTCGGATACTTACGATCGTAGGTCGTGAGTTTAATTACCAGGATACATTAATTATATAGGATTGCCACTGCTCACAAAAAAAATTCCAGAAGATGGACAGCAGAGTTTTCTGTGTACTATAATATCACATTGCAATTGCCAATCCGGCTGCCAAGCGTTGTGATTATGGTATATCCCCCTATAGCTATCTTTCGGAAACCAATACATGTTTACAAACTAACTTCGTATTCTCTAAAGCATGGATGCACAGACCACGGCCCGCTGGCCGCATGCGGCCCGCCAGTCGAATACTGGTGGCCCGCCGACAGCAAAAATAATACTCTCGTGCATTCGAAAAATATTGAATTCTATTCCAGAATAAAACCAAAAAAATTTAATTACCTATACTTCTAGCGGCCGGCCCACCATCAGTTCATGTTTTGCCTGAGTGGCCCCTAGTCTTAATAAATCTGTGCAACCATGCTCTAAAGGTACTGACCTATTGCAGGAAATATAATATAAAAAATTAAACATACTTAAGTATGATCAGTATGTTTATTGACTTATTGTCGTAAACAACGTTTACTCACAGTTTTTTGTCTATTTCTTACTCTGCAATACTTTAGTAATAATGTGATTATATCAGCATCGGCAGGCTTTATCGTACACTACATTATTTTAATTATTAAATCTTACTTAAAACGCAGAACTTTTTATGACGGAATTTTCACGGTATATTAATAGTTACTCTATCGCTATGCTCGAAATTCGAAACAGAAATGAGGAGATCGGCAAAAGAACTGAAATAACCGACGTAGTTCGAAGATTTTCTCGCCCATAGTAAAGTAAAGTTGGGCGGGGCAAATTGCTAATACAACCGATGGTCGTTAAGGCTCAAAGGTTTTCGAGCCGACCACGAGCCGGTAGACTCGGCGTGACTGCCTCCCCCCCTCCCCCCGTCAAGGTCACTGAAAGTCAATGGATGCGAACAGCGCAGGACCGGTCATCATGGCGAACTTTTGGAGATGCCCATGTCTTGCAGTGGGTGTCCATCGGCTGTAAATAAGATTACAGAGAATTTAGAATTTCGTGCCCATGGAGCTGCGAATTTATAACGTGCATGAATCAGTGAGGGCACTTAATCGCTGCTCTGTAGTCGATCACGAAGACGCAAAAAGAAATCGATTATCATCAAAATATTAAATCATCGTAAAATAGACTTGCATTTTGACAAAATAATCGATCTATTTCGACGACAATACCAATTCGGTCTTGACTGGCACTGTAAATAACACATGAAATTCCTAAAATTATGCGATGAAGTTATTTGAGTTGTAATAAATAAATTGTTTCCGTAGCTGTGCCAATTCTGTTGAAACACATGGTTTATATCAGTGACGCAAACAGTGGTCCCTGTACCTAAGATATAACATTTTATATTTGTAAAAAATGGGAACGATAAAATCTGGATTTATGAATCTCTTAATAGAGTGTATGTATTTACGCATTGTGAACTATTTAAGTCTACACTTAAGTTACTCATAAATTTATCTTATTAATATGATACAGAAAAAATATTACATAATATTGAACAAAACATAACACGCATTCACGTACAAATATACAAACACATATACCATTCCGTTCGGAACAATAAGAAAATGTTTTCATGTGTGTCTATTTATAATTTAGTTTTTTGTGTGTTGGTGTTTTTATAAATTATGTTACTGTAATTATTGTGTGCAGTTAATTTATTTAATTATTATTATTTTTATTAAATAATATAACAGAGTAATACTTATATGATATAAGTTCATTTACTCATTATAAGAAAGCTCGAGGTCACCAAGAGAGCTACGTTCAGGGCCTTGTAAAGAGATGAAATCAGAAATAATGAGATCCAAAGAAGAACCAGGGTAACTCATGTAATTCAAATAATTGCGCATCGCCCATGCAGCCATGGATCGATGACATAGTAAAGTTCGTGAAAAATCCCTGGATACCAGTATGGCGAAACCTGTCTTCGTGTCGAACTTTCGGGAAAGCGTATGTCTTGGAGTTAACATCTATCGGGTAATATGATGATAAGTTATTACATAGCTTTAAGTTAATAATAATTAGTTGTATCTCGCTTTTTACTTCATAATTTGCATATGAATTTTATATTTTAAGTCATTATTTCTTATAAATAGTAAGTATACTAAGCGAAATGAACAAATATCTTTTAAAATAAATATGTAAGAAACGAATACTAGCTATGAGTATATTTTTAATAATTAATGCATATAGTATTTGTTTACGCTACTTCTATATGCTTTGCACATATCACCTAATATGTTATTGAAATGAGATACCGAAGCAAATTCCTGTAAGAAATTCTTAACTTCTTCGACGTTATTTAAATATTTGTAATGAAAATATTTTAAAAACAATTTTGAATTTAGAACGACTTTGTGAATAAAAGTTTGATATAAGTATTTCAATAATTCTATTCTACCAATTTTGAACAATTTTTATTAAAATGTGTACGACGCAAAACCTCACGCTGTTGCATGTTTTAATAATGAAATTAAATATTTAAGTAGATCTTCGCTTCCTTTAAGCTGTGACGTCATATCTTCGGTACTCTCTCCATGATAAAGATAAAAACAAAATTAATTTTTTCGACATTGAAACTTTTTACAGGACTTTTATTGATCGCCTATATTATTTTGACTCTACTCTGTTTCTCAAGGTCATCAGAAGAAGTAGGCATCCACAACAAAACTTCATAGGAAAACGGTTTAACAAGACATATTTAGGCACATACATTTTCTGTCATATATAACCTAAATTAAAAGATAAATAAAATCAAGCGTCATAATTGGCAATGATATCGCTTGAGGATCACGGTCTTCTGTTTTTCTAGTGACCTCTTAAATGTTATATATAGTAAGAAGAATTCGTCCTACCACTTGAGTGTTTTCGCTCAGGATGTCCTTATTTTATTATCTATACCAATAAATAAATTGAAGTGTCTGTTTGTAATATAAAAAAAATGCTTTTTACAACATGCATTTTTTTATTTTCGTCTGTGTGACTATTTGTTTGTTTCGGCTACTCCCTGAAACGGCCGAACCGATTTTGACTTATACTGGCAGGTAGCTGATGTAATAAGAAGTAAATTAGTGCACTTTTATTTTAAAAATTCTTAATAGAAAAAAAAACTACATTTTTTGTAAAAAGCCACGCAGGTTAGTTAAAGCGCTCTTTAATTAGAATTGAAGTACAACACGTTACAGAACATCCTAAATATACAAAAGCTCTTCATTTATATATATGAAAGAAGTGCTGAATACAGATCCTCGCTAAAGATTTCCAATAAGATCGACGGAGAGCTGACTGTATCCAGTGTTTTCCGACTTCAACATGTCATCATCTGTTCACCTTGTGCCTGGACGACCTACGCAGCGCTTGCCTATCCATGGTCTCCTCTTAAATCCCCAGCAGCCATGCACTCTACGCTCCATATGGTCTGCCCACTGCTATTTTAAATGTGGGATAATCCGCTGGCATATGTTATTTTCCTTCGTTCTACAGTTCTCGCCATTCCTAATTAGATCTCATAAAATGTAACAAAATCAAACATAGGGAACTTGAAATCTAAAAATTATTTGTTCTCTAATTGAGAAAGACCAAACCTGCCAGTTTTACCTTCTTCTTCTTTTAGCCGATAGACGCCCACTGCAAGTCATAGGCCTCCCTCGTACATCGCCACGATGTCCTGCGGGTGCATGCGATGGTCCTGCGCTGTTCGCAACCAGTGACTTCCCGCGATCATAACTTAGTCGTTGGTCCACTTAGCGATGGTCAACCCACACAACGTCACCCAGAGCGCCCAGAGCGACGCGGTGTGGGTTGGCCATAGACGACGCCCAGAGCCGTCACGTATTTCTCGAATTTGCCAGATTAGCGAGTAGTCAAATACAAAATTTAAATGGAAATAGATAATATATATTAGTCTGGTGAAAGCAGTATAAGTCACTGTAAATTAATAGAGTAAGTAGAAAGCAAGGAACCTAGTAATAATGTTGATTGCATTGTAAACGTAAGGAAAATATAGATAGGAATTAGTATAAATATAGAAATAAGCAATATCACATAAGCATAGACAAAGCAAAATACAATGTAAATAGCATAAGAGATAACTAGTGTAGTATAAATAAGAATAACTATTATATAAGCGTAAAATAACCATTGATATATTGGAAAGAAAAAAAATGAATAACTATAAGAAATTTAATTGTAACAGTGCCGACGAAGGGGGTTTTTAGTCAGTAAGAGAGTAGACTAGTAAGACACTGCCTAGCCCTCCATTCCCACACGTCCTATGTAGGATTTTCCCCCTCTGTCTAAAAATAGTAATTTAGAAATGTAGGCTCTGACTATGTTAGAGGAAAATTTTGTAAAACTAATTAAAAAAAAAACGCTACACTGTGTCTACCTGGTCGTGGTCGCCACTCGTGAACCTTTCAGCCCCAACGGCCATCGGTTGCACTAACACTTGAGACAAGAATATCTTGGGGCTACGACAGTTATCTCTGTTCTTCTACGAATCTAATCATTTCTTATTCGATCTCGCAGTGAAATTCTGAGCATAGCCCTCTCCATTTCCCTCTGTGATCTTGAGCCTCCTTATGAGGACCGTCGTAAGTTACTTATGACAAGCTCTTTTATCATTAAACAAAAATAAATTCCAAATTTTATTTATTAAAAAAATACGAAGTACCCAGTGTAAACAAAGCCTAAACCGCTAAGTGTAACAACACCCTTACTTATGCGTATCTAGTCATATATGCATTGACATAGCGCACGCAGGATGTCTAACCCAGCCCCGGTCTCTTGGTCTATTTGATATTACCAAATCTAGTATATATACCGCACGTTCTCGGATTAATGTTCAGATCAGATTATCCCTGCGGCAGCAACGGTACTCCACAGCCATGAAATACATCGTGAGTATTGGACGTATTTATAAACGAAAATTATTATTTTATTATGAAACTAATGTCTACATTTAAACTTTGAAATATTAAGTAAAAACATTCTCTAATAAAATTTGCAAGATATCGAATGAATATAACAAATTTTGATTGTCACTAAATATAATAAATCTGAAAACATATATATTTAGTAATCAGCAAATAATGTTATATATATATTGCTATCCTTCATATTACAATGCATTCAATAAGTAAATAGTCAACATGTAACACACTGCTTTTGAGATTTGAAAGCGTGTATGTGTAAAATAAAATCTCACTACTGTATCATACTGTATTTGCTACGTAAATACGAGAATGATCCTTCTTTACAAACATCCTTATAATATATAGAAATAAAAGAATTAAAGATAGTAATAACGTAAATAATGAACAAATTGTTCCTAAGCTAATAAAATATATTTTATATATTGTATTTTCATTAGTGTATTTATATGTTTTGTATCTTCATTCATATTCTCCTCATTTAATTCTTTTTTTCTTTCTCTTTTATGATACTGAAATATCTCATCTTCCTACATTATTTGCCTCTGCATCGCTCAAACGGCTTACATGTAAAAAACGCATTTGGCATTAATGTTCGTCGTCATATATACATTTTATAAGTGTTTAAAGAAATCAATAGTATAATTGGGTTAATATACTCTAGCAATGTTCTAGTTGTGTAATTTTTAAATACATAGAAACATGTATAGAATAATATTTGTTTAAGTGTTTTATTATTTTTAGTATTCATGTATTTCTATATGTATTATTTATATGTTTTATAATATGTAGTATATAACGAAGTAACATAAAAAACGTAGTCGATTTAAATTTACTTAAGTATTGTTTAATGTAAATAAAATAAAACCACGACATTAAATATTGGATTAGTATATAAATAATAAATATTTATATTTAAATCAAAATCTTTAAAAAAATTCCTCCAATATATCTCCTTTACGAATTACCTTTCTAAAAGTTCTATGAAATACTGTCTATATGTAAATACATTACAAATAGTAGTGCTGTTATTTTTTTATAAAATAAATCTTGCATTTTCAGGATACCATTGTAATAATGTTAAATAGAATAGAAACTTAGTATTAGTAAGTGTATCTATAATGTTTTTCAACAAATTGTTTGCTGAAATTACAAACCATTAAATTACTTTGATAACTACATGATTTAAGAAGAGTTAGAGCAATGATAATAACTACTATTAATCAAATTAATATTCATTTATTCAATTTTATTTTTAGCTAAGAATTATTTTCAGTGACCATTTTTGTGTATAATAATGCCAGAAGAGGTCAACTTGATTGAAACTTAAATCAGATTGAGCTCACATTCAATGGCATCCTACAACTTAAGATAAGTTTTTAGCATGCCCTTATATGAGAAGTGCCAGCAACAAGTTCATAGATTTTTTGTAGACACATTCTCAATATCCCTAAAATTATATTACATATATCGGAATTCTGTAGTTTCCACCGGCGTCGATAGATGGCTCTGGTAGTTTTCCAGCATAAGTAAAAGGAGCAATGCACGGTAAATACGAATTAAAAAAAAGAATCAACATTAACAAAGACGAATCGACAACAAGACTACATATATATTAATCTGTGTTTAATTTTTCACTCTTTTTATAAATTATATGATGGCAGACTGAATGCCCTATTCTCTTGAAGTCAACCCAACGCAGTGCAGATATCATGAATATGTAATATATGTCATAGAAAAAATAATTTATATTGTAATATTATATGTTGTATATATTATTATCAATTAAAAAAAATGCTTCACAATGTTTAGCGATTTTTTAAGTTTTGTATTTTACAAATGACAGAAATTTTATATTCTATTAACTTATTATTTTAAAAAAAATTACTGTCGGGTTAAATAATAACAAAAGAAATATAATTTGTATAAGTAGGCCATTTGAAAGTTTTCACGGGTAAAAGTAATCAATGAAATTCCAGGTATTCTTCACCCTCCTGTCAGTGGCCTTGGCCAAGCCCACCCCCGGCGGTCTCTTCTCCGGCGGATGGGGCCATGGGGTAAGTGGAACAATACTATATATTAATAATATCAATGGAATAAAATTTGAAAAACTATTACTGGCTATTAAAAGAAATTTCTACAAAAAAGTATTATTTAAACTACTTACAAAGTTTTACATGTGAAATGTTGTAATTTAATTTACATCGTCATCCGATTTTTCTTTGTAAAATTGGTGTAAAACATTTTGACAAATAATTTATTTTTACGTATTTATAATAACAGGATAATTAATTACAGTATATCGTCGTTACAGCCGACAGCGTCCTTTTTCTTTAATAGCGATATAATTAAATAAAACCCTAAATACGAAACAATTTAAACTCAAGTTAAAAACTTACCACAAACGCACTTATATTTATTTATACTTGTAAATGTGTTTATGTAAATGTCAAGTTATATTCTTAATGCATAAAAGAAAGCTGCGATTAAATCAATTTATTATTGTGATTACGTTAATTATATTTGGTTTCATTAGTTAAATTCCCGACTAAAAATTAAGAATTATACTTTACTCTCGTAATAAATGTAACTATAACATTTTAAAAACGTAAGGTAACCTTGTAATGTACTCATGCAGCTATCATCACTGGACCTGTTCCACCAGCCAACCTTTTCGGTGGCGCAACCATCGTACACAGTTGCTCAACCTGTAGTTCATGCAGCACCAGTTATCCAGGCGGCCCCAGTTGTCCACGCAGCCCCAGTTGCCGTCGCTAAACCAGCAACCAGCTATGCTTCCTTCCAACAGGTAAATTATCACCCTCTACCTTCATTTGTCATATCAGCCGATAGACGCCCACTGCAAGGCATAAGTCTTCCCCAAAAATTGCTGCAATGAATAGTTTTTCTCTGCCCGTATCCACCGACTTCTCTATCTATCTATACTTGAACAAACAACGATTTATTGACTCTCTATTACTATAGGGAATCTATTTTATAGTAGTATACACATGCACCGCTTCCTTTACCTAGCAGTAAGTGTTCTACTGATGATGAAGTCGTATAAGTTTCTGTTTCCTAGTCCCTGGTTATTTAATTTAACTTCGATATTTCCCGTAACTATATATTGTGATATAACACAAATGTAGTTTAAACGAGTAACCAAATTTGGAACCAACGAACATATTTGATTACCTTCATTCACTAGGCAACCATTGCCTATCCCGCGACGTTGATTATGTTTATTATTATTTATTTATTTAATATTTTCATTACTTTAAAGTACCTTTTTATGTTTAAAACGTACCACGAAGGTTAACTTCATCAATACATATTTTTTTTTACTCATTCCTCTGATATAGGCATTCCGGGATATTGCTGGATATACAAACTAGTATTGAACTAAATTTGGTTACAAAAAAAAATTCCCTACTCAACTTTTCTGTCTAATGTTTAAAACTAAATGCATTATCGTATTTATAACACTCTTTAGTTATTTAAATAATTGCAATATCGAGCCATAGAAGCTGATAGTGAAAATAAAATAGACATGTGACATTAATCAAATGAACTAACTCCAAGTTGCATATTATAGTCCGTACCTTTCTTATACATTACAATTTTGATTAAAACAGTATGTATCTAAGGTTATATGTATCTATATCCTATATAAATTAGTTCAGTATCCTTCTGACACCAACAGAGATACAGAAGTGAATATACAGAGTAGGTGCTTATTTAAGCTAACCTAGCTTATATAACTTAGCGAGTGAGATTTAAAAAAAATAGAATGTTATGGAATAATTAAACAAAATTGTCCCTATGAACCCAAGACAGAGGTTCTACGAGAGATTCCCAATAGGAGGAGCCCATATAAAAAGTGACTGCCCAGGCCGAGGGGCCTCAGAAGAAAATGATATAAAAAATTATTTATTAAAAACTGAATAATACTTTAACTAATTACGATTTGACATATAATTATCAGATTAATTTAGCGCGACTAACTTAGCCCTAGATAATTGAATAAATTACATAATAATCTTAATAGTGCTTTATAAAATTATTACGTCTCATAACTATCAAATTAATAAATAAAAAGCAACCGTTATCAATAAAATAGAATATTAGGACTCTTTATTTTGAATATTAAATGTTACAAAAATTGCAAGACATTTTTTCTTAATGCACTGTCTGATACTTGTATTATTAAACAAAACAACCTAATTCGCCCCAAAAATTCTTAAACATTAGTTGTCAATATATTTACCTGCCTACCTTGGATTTATTGGCGAAAATATTTGCATATGGCATAATTGCCGCTTCAATTATGACTTATATAATCTATAATTAAATGAATAGAATGTGCATAACCTCAAATAACGTTTTAGACACGTCATCTACTGTCAAAAACAAGTGAATGACGGGACTCAAACGTCAAATGTACCCAAGGGAACGACTTTTATGAAAAAAGCATTTATGTATTGCTAGTATTAATATAACACATTTTCAGATCGTACATCCAGTGTCCGTGGCACAACCCGTGGTGCATGCTGCCCCCGTAGCCATCGCCCAGCCGGTGGTGCATGCTGCACCCGTGGTCCAGACCATTGCCCAGCCCGTAGTACAAAAGTACCTGTCCCTCGGATCTTACGGTCATGGCTGGTAAACTAAACCCAATCGTATTGTAAATATTGTTTAATTACAATTTTTTTTTTATATATTTGTAAGCGTTGAGATCGTGTCCGTACTGTGGGCGTGGTGCAAATAAAGTACTTCTTAATCAATTTGTCTTTTTTATTGTCCAATAATGTGTGTGATTACTCTACGACATGGAATTAGAACGTCACTTGTTGTCTTGACAGACTTCATAAATTCCTTTAAATTTCATTCAATATCTCCATTAAAAACTTCATCGTATTTTAACGAACATAAATCGTACGATTTATGAGCCTAGCAATACTTTTCGCAATTTATTTTCATATAAGATTTATATATGTTAATAAAAAAGTAATACTAAAAAATAACAAGAAAAAAGGTATAGGAACAAATTGTTACCAACTGTTCTGTCAATAAATGTGACGACGCATGTAAGGAAAGAGAGAAAGAAAATGTAAGAATTGTAAGATAAATTGTAAAGAACCAGAGAAGAGAATGTAAAGTCAGTAGATGAAGGAAAGCGACCAAATCGCTCTGCGGAATGACTTGAGCTGAAATTCTTTGTTATCGATGATAGAAATATTACAAGAGTTTCTTTAGGCAGTTTTTCAACCAGTGCCAACGTAGTTTGAACTTGTAGTAATATAAGAATTCTCTTGATAATATAATAATAGCAAAAGTACAGAGGAGAACCTTCGAGGCAAATCTACTGAAGGAAATCCTTCAAAGAGGAATGCCCAGTCACTTTACGTATGGTCAATTTTAGTGACTCAATAACATGATGGCATATCTAATGCAATGGTCTATCTATCTATAAATTTTATCATGAATAATATATTTAAATGCAGTCACTGTAAGTATGTTGACCTCCATAAATCGATTTCGCATGGAAACTCGCGGCCCTAAGTAGTAAATAACGCAGACGGCTCTCTTTTGTAAAACAAATATATTTTTAATATCCGCATCTTTACCCCAAAACATCATCTAATAGATTCAGGCATTACCGCGCGAAAATCTATACTAACTAAGGAAGGGACTCATATATAGCTAATGCTATACAGCAGTAAGTTATATTCGATATTAACTTACGCGTACGCTAAGCAAAATAAATTTGTTCACGTAATCGGTCACGTGACTTTGAGTGGTAGTAAGGGGGAGATAGCATATAAATGGCAGAGCGGTGACGGCATTAACATCTTTAGAAACAATACAATACAATACAGACGGATCTCACTCGGTGTTTGGCACTGGTCGGTCTAACATCTGAAAATGCCCCGTGGAGGAGTGAAACACGTGTAGAGTAGGTTAACGGTGGTAGCTGTTTCCGCATTTATCAGCGGGCTGGCGGGTGGTGTACTTCATTGCACGACTACTGCTGCATAGCGGAAGTAGCTATATATTAGTCCCTTTCTTACCGAAAACATTAGTTCATATTACATAATATTGTTGAAATAACTAAAATACAACTACTCAAACGTCGAAAATATCTAGATATGACTAAAGTTCTAATAAACAAGTAACATATAATAGTAAAAAAAAAGGTTTAAAAGGTTTAGTAGGACTATACCTTCTGAGATCACTATACCGCGCCTTAGAAAAGCGCAGCATAATATCCAACCGTATGGCGAGGCCAACATGTTGGCTGGGTACGCAAAGGATCCATGAGTTGACCTGGACTTGAGTTATGACTCGATGGTCGTTTGGCATTGCGATTCGAAAGTTCGAGAAGGCCAAGAATCTATTTGGTTTGTATTATATGATTGATGTGAGGATTTTATCAGTTAAAACTACTACAACTATGAAAATCGATAGCCATAGAAGTAACGGAAGAAACTTCTGAATTTCTTCCTTCATATCATAGCAACTTATGACCATACCTTCTAAAAGAAATCCTGCTATTATGACTAGACTATTTGTTACTCCGATTTAAGAAATCATCTGTCTCTAAGATTGCTTAGACGTATTGATCAATACATGAACATATAAGTAGGTATCAAATGTGGACATAAAATTATTCCTTATATATTCATTATATCGTTGTTATATTTAAGCATTTCTACATATAATGAGAACATGTAAGTATACATATAGATATAAAAATAAACAACAGCCTGACCGAATTATACATATTTGTGTAGAGCATCAATTTAAATATAGTGATGTAGCAATATCGATATTTTATAGTATCTATAATCCATTTAAATTTTTTTGTCTTATTTTAGTTAAAAAATCTTAATTGAAATATTTAAATGAGTCTTTAAATATTTTTAAATGTAACTTCTTTTTTTATTTAAATTTTATTTGTGCGAGTGATCTTATTATAATTTATGAGCTCCCATGGTTAAATCGATAACATGATAACACTGTACGTCACTAGACATCGCGTGCAGCGCTGTACATCAACCGCAACCACTATCATATAAATCGTTTCAGATGTTGTGACCATGAATTTGTTTGTAAAATAAGATATTCCTGAAAAAAATGGATTAGTCAAATTTGAGTATTTTAGGTAAGAAAAATCGTTGTAGGTAAAGTATATACGGCAAAGGATGTAAAGATTCAGGTATTAACAGAAAATAAATAAACAAGTTGACCTATGTATATTTTAGTGGCCTTATGCAAGGTCACTGGTTGAGAACTATCACTTATTATCGTAAATGAGGAATTATTTTCAAAATTAAATAAAAACAAATTATGTAACTTGAAATTACTTACAAAAGGTTAAAGAAAAACTTTATTAACAAGCTGTCTTAAAGAAAAAATGTAATAAAAAGCTACATCTACGAATAGGTGCGTAGCTCTCTGGAGAGATTGTTGAGTCTGAATTAATAGAAGATAGAAAATTACATTTTACTTAAATAATATTTGTATTGTATATAAGAAAGACAGTCTAAGTACAACAATTTAAAAAACTTAATTACTTCTATTATAATACTGCGTATGGCGCGTAAAGATCGAACCTTCAACCTTGACCTGAAATAAGTAATATACTGGTTCTACAAAACGTTGCCTTAGAACAGGGGTGAACAATCTTTTTAATCAACACGCCAATTTAAGTTTTAAAATTGTTTGGCGGGCCACAAAAAGTAACACATGTTATCAATTTACAAAACTTTATCTATAATGAAAATTGGAGTAAAATAAAAAAAAACTTTAGATTTAATTGAAATTCAATATAAAAAAATCGCGCCTACACGTCACCTTCGTATTCCATATTTGAACAAGTGAGTAACTCGTCATAAAGGAATTTTTCCAATTTAGAATATGCTACCATTTTATTATAAATAAATGTTTGAGAGCAAATCGATAAAATAAATTCAATTTTAAGAAATGCTTAGCGGGTCGCATACTATATTTAACGAGCCGCGTGTTGCTTATCCCTGACTTAGAACATTAATGCATAATTTCCGTGAAATTTGAACAGAAATTAGAGTTTTGGCCTTATCGCACCTTACTAGCATAGCATTAGAAATATAAAGCATTACAAAAAGTGATAGTTTTAACTAACATTTTATTTCAACACTGGAGCAAATTTTAAAGTAAAAAAACAGGATTTATTACTTCTAAATTTAAAATACTAAGGACACCATATAGCATATAACAGAAACCAAAAAATAGTTTCTTCTGCAATGCTAGAAACGTCATTATTTAAAATGTCTGCTGCATAAGAACGAAAAATTTTTGATTATTTATTAAAATGTAAAAAGATACTAATATATGATATGACACACATATATGACATCAGTATGATGCTGTAACATCTCATCTCATCTAATTTTTCAGACAATAGATTTAAAACTTTTATACCTATTTTCAATAAGAGTATAAAGTGATCAATTTGAAACTTTATTAGAATGTGACACGCCAATAATGACTGTAAATATAAAGTCTGCAGGGATAGATGGTAAATAATAAATAACTTTAATATGAAGAAATATTTGGACTTTGAAAAAGCTTTTTCTTACCATATCATTATTACGTTGTTTATTATTTCTGAAACAAGAACTGAAGCTATTATACGAAAAGCCAATTACCCTATATGTGAAATGAATATGTCGTTGCACGTACCAGAAACCAATCGATAGCATACAAAACGTAATTAATACCCGGCGAATGACTAAACAAGTCCTCTTCCGTGTGGAACTGGACCGAACTTGTTGCACATGCGCCGAAATCGAGATCCGGCCACCGCTAGTGCGACAGACTCGTCTGATAACAGACAGGAATGAATCCCATCTTTTCCTTTTATTATAAAACTTGATCATCTTATACTATTTTAACAATTAGATAGACTACAACTCCTTGTACAATTTAATCAGTACAAATAAATACTTAAAAACCCATCCTAGCTCTTAACAGACTTCGTACAGCTAAAATAAATTGTTACTTTTGTGGTCATAAAGAAAAATAAATAAATTTTTCAAATTTACATATTTATTGTCTTGATAATAAACATCTTATTTTTTAAAAACAAAATATTTATCTCTGTGTTTGGCACTAATCGGTGTAACATAACTCCTGAAGATGCCCCGTGGAGGGGTGAAACACGTGTTGAGTAATTTGGTGGTGGCGGTTGTGTGATTCGCATTGTTTGCCGCATACGCATTTATCAGCGGGCTGGCGGGTGGTGCATTTCGTTGCGTGACTACCACTGCATGTGCGGAAGTGGCTAAATATTGGTCCTTTTCTTGCTTAGGATGGACTTCCGCGAGGTAACGCCTGATTCCATTAAATATTTAAAAGATCAGTAATGTTTATTGTAATGCTTAGTACATTAAATAACTTTAATAAAATAGATATTTTTTGCTTACATCCCCGATAATAAATATTGTTAATTTTCTCTGAATTTTGTATAGTAAAAGCTGTGTTCTTTTTACTATCTTTCTCAAAGATTTTTCATTTTTTTCTCACTATGCAAACCAGCTGTTTTAACAAAAATATGAATATAAATTGCTGAATTGGATACATAAAACATTTTTATTTAGATAAGTTAATTTATGTACATGTCAAAGGTCTAGGAAACGATGTATAAGTACTAAATCGCGTCGAGCATTGATACCTCGCTAGTAATCAATATTGCGAAAAGTCGTTGGAAGCGGGCAGTATTAGACCTCTCATCGTGGCGATCTTTTGGGTGAGTACTATGCCTTATAGTAGCCATCTATCGGCTGTTATCTTTTGGTCAAAGATTTTGAAACATATACCTACAATCACAGGTCGTAGATTCAACTTACAAGTAACTTTAATAAAAGAAACCTGTTACTAATAAACGGTGATGTAAAACATAGTGGAAAACCTGATAAATTTATGAAGTCAAATATTAAAGGCATGTGACGTTTTGTGTCCGAGTAAAGACAATACAAGGATACGATTATATTTGGCATATAGTAGAGACATTGAATTATAAACAGTATAACACTGACTGCAATCGCGTTATAACATCACATTATTAGAGATTAAGAAGTTCATCACCTAAGCGTCATTTACAGACACACTGAAAGTATGAAGCCATTAAAACGATTTGGAATGGTGCCAAAGCTAGCGATATAATATCAATACGTACTATATACAAGGCATCAGTTTTAGGTATAGAAGGATTAATAAGGTGAATGTATTTGCTGTAAATTGTATGACACATACAACTGGAATATATTTATGGAGGATTATACCATAATCGCTACGCTTGGCCGGCGGGTTGGTGATCACAGTGTGATATGATACGTAGAGAACACTGCTGCCTATACTCTGGAAATTTATTTGTGAGTAGTGGTAATACTATATAATTAACGTACAAAGCGTAAATTATAGATATTACTGTATCCCGGGAATCGAATCCGCGACCTATGATCTTAAGACTGCTCGTACATAAATACTATTTAAAAATCAATAGTTTCACGGAATTGTAATACGGCAAAAAATCCATAGTCAAAATTCTGTACACTACATATTAAAATTAATTGTAGTTAACTACCTGTCCATGCAGATTCTGGGAGAAATGATATCACTTAAATGCATGACTATTATTAATACTAAATAATAAAAAAATATATACCTTGCAGATACAGATGTACACTACAATGCAGGGAAAAAGATATATATATTTATGTAAAACATTCCTTTTACTTCTTTTTTGAAAAAAAAAAACTTGTGTTGCACACATACAACACAATGCATTTACGTTTAAGTGTAGTACTCATTTTACATTTAAGTGATATGTTGCAGTTTTTCATCATTATGCATTTAAGGGATATGCCTATCGTATTCTATAGAACACAACGAATTAAAATGGAAATAAATATAAAAGCTTTAAAACTTTTTACCGATTACCAACAAATTCTCTTCAAAGCTTTTACATCTATTACCAATCACTCGTATATAAGTGAAACAGTGCAAACGCAATGCTACACAGAATTTAACATTTCAAATCCTTTGCTTGCTCACTGTATTTGAAATAAATATAAAAATAAAATATGTTATAGTGTAAAACGCATTAAGAGATAACTTTTTGCAGAAAACATAGTATTTTGTCGCTAACATGTAGTGCGACAATATGTAAGTAGATCAAAAAGTTTATTACTGATTTAAATCACATTTTGTGTTAATTGAAGACACTCCCTTTGTATGATAAAAGAAAGATAGACGTAAGGTATAGATGATTTTCTAAATTGCTATAAATTCATTAAAATAAAAAAAACTTGTCCATCAAATACAAAATTCGTGGTCACACCAGTCTTTACATTTCAGGTACGAGCCCGGCAAGCTTTCAGTGGCTCGGATGCCATGAAGGCGAACGCTCATTTATGGGCGTCGCTAAAATCGAGCAAAAAAAAAAATGTTTTCGAATTTTATTCCCATACATATTATAATACGTTAAACTATAGTGCACATTGAAAAAGATCTGATGTTAATTTTTAATTTATTACGCTAAGATACATTCATAATTAATAAATGTCTTAATATTTGTTTGAAAATATTATCAAAATGAATGCGTGGCCAACCGAAGACGGTGATGCCATGGGTCCGTCGGTGACGCGTAAGTTTAAAATTCCCATTTTATAGTGTTTTTCGCACGATCTTATAATGTATTCAGAAACCATCTTAATATTAACAAAGTAATAGGTTTTTAATGGCATTTTTTACGTAGACCCTTTGGTGGACCGACGATATAGTTAAAATCGCAAGAAAAGGCTTCAGCACAAGACGGATCATCGGGGCGATGTGTGGTCTATACCTTTACCTTGTAGTGGCATCTATCGGCTGATATGATAATGATAAAGCACTTTTTTTAAAGATAATGTGCTAGGCTTTATTCCATTTCCGTCTTTATATCTTTGTTGTCTTATGTTTTCAAGAAGAAACCATTGAGTGAAACATATGAGTTTGTCCAAAATTATATTGATGGTTGTTCTTGGTTAAAATCTCAGACCTAATTAGAAATAAACATACCATTGTAGACACAAAGACTTTATTATCATCATCATTTCCACCATAGGATGTCTAATGCTCATCATCAACCTCCTCTATAGATTTTTAATAGGCGGCTTTCTCGGACACGCTTAATCTTAACTTTATAATTCTGATTAAAATATAAATAACTTGAATTCAAAAATTCATATAAATTTTATAAAAGAAAATTTCGCTTCGGCATATTTTAAAATTGAGATTTTGCCTTCCGATACGAATTAACTGTTATATTGCATAAGCACCCGTTAGGCCGCAGTCTGATAGCAATCAGTTATTACAGTTTAATGTAACTGTCGTATATCAAACAAAGTACGGCTTATAGTTTTTATTACATATTACCATACTTGTGGAAATGATTCCTTAACTTAGAATATTATGTATGAATTAAATACACACACAGGGGCAATTTTATAGAATCAAAAATCAACTTGAGCTCCTTTAAATTGGCACTAATTCATTAAAAACAAATGATTATACCTATATCTGCTTGAAATAGAAATTAATGATAAAAACCATCATCATTTCAGTCGCAGAACCTGCACTGCAGGCTGTTACATATGCTTTCCCCCTAGATTTCCAATAACAACCGTTACAAGTATCCTGCATCCAGCGTTCTCCTTAACAAGGTCATCTGACCCACTTGTGGGATGTCCTATCTTGTGCTTAATAACATCCTCTATTATAAAATCCTTCAACGTAAAACAAAACTGTAGGATCTTCATTATCATTATGTCATACAAGCCAACTACAAGGCATAAACCACCTCCCAAAGATCGCCGCGGCATCTAGTCTTGTGCTGCAAATGACTTCTCGCAGAACACAGTGTCTTAGTCCAGGGATAAGAAACACGCGATCCTCGGATCGCTTGCGGTCCTTTAAACAAGTTTATGAGGCGGGCCGCAACATTTCGAAAAATGAATTTATTTTATAGAATTTCTTCTATCAATATGTTGTTATAAAATTTATTATAATAAATTGGTAGTACATACTTAATCAAAACAATCTGTTTCTGACGAGTTACTCGCACAGCGACTTGTTCAAACATGCAATATGAACGCGTGCACAATTTTTTTGTACTGATTTGTGGTGAAAACTATGCTTTTTTCCATATTTTATCTTTTATTGTTTATTAACAATAAAGTTTTGTAAATTTTTAATAAGTGTCACTTTATGTGCAGCTCGCCAAACTATTTTTTAAATTTAAATTGGCCCTTTGATTAAAAAGGTTGCTCACCCCTGTTTAAAAAGACTAAGTCTATTTTTAAAAACATTTTTATACATTAATATATTTTTCTATATCGTTACTACACTCGCATATATCGATATTAATCCTAAATAAATTGTAATACACATCTATTTCATAAAGGAATAAAATAGATTGTATATTCACGTAGAAACAAGAGAGGAACGAAATAAGAGAGAAGAAATCATAATAATAAATAACACAGATTCGCTTGATACTAAGATTAATACAATTAAATTTTAATTATTCACTAAACAACCGATTTAAAAACTGACAGCTCTTTGGCGTTTGAAAATTGGTTAATATTATTTAATTAATAATTTAGTACATAATCCATTTTGGATCATTTATAGTGTACGTTAATAAAAAGGCCAGAAGTCCTCAATTTAGAATCAAATTGAGGTCTCCTATAATAAAGACATTATCCAACTTTAACCTTACGGGGATTCAAAGCGAAAGTTCTATTTAAGAAGACCTTACAACAAACTTTATCAACTTACTCTGTGACCATTTTCGTAATTGTGCTTTAATATAGTTTAGATTGTTTAAAGTACAGTTACTGAATGACCTTTGGACTTTACAAACTTGTGCAAAGCGTCGACCTGACATTATTTGTAATCTCGAGAACGTAAATAATTTCTCGAGTCGTTATAAACGCATTAGCTGTTAACAATTTTCAATTTCACCACGATTACTGTAAATACATATTTATACACATTTTAATGGGGAATATGTGACAATCTAGTACTCTATGATGACATGTTTATTTCCACAAATATCTCTTTACGAGGCAAGTTAAACAAGACTCATAAATTACTATAATATCAATTGTTCCTATAAAAGCAGTATTTGAACAATCTAGCTTTTTCGTCGCCAACGTAGCCCATCAACAGGTAGTGTGACAAGACAGTGGGCAAGCCATATCTCGCACAGAACAAATGACCACAGACCGCCAAGCGTAGCGTATAACCCCCAAGGTGAACTGATGACTTTTATTCGGCTCCTTGGAAGTGATACAGGCCGCTTGCAACTGTTCCTATTGGAAATTTATGAAGAAGGATCATGTCCAGCAAGCAATATGTTTTCATATTGAATTTAAAAACTGGACTTAGACAGACTTACAGAGTTCCCCAAACTTTTTTGTGTCGTAGACCTCTTGCCATGTTTTTACTCATTTCATTTTTTTACTCAAAAGAGCAGCTGGAAACCGTCAACGCCTGCGGTACCTCGCTAGGCCGCGGTAAAACGGTTTTAGAAGCACTCTATCAGAATTTGCCTTGTGTAACGCACACTATCTTATCACCACCATACCATATATATTAACGGTTACAGATATATATTACCATATCTGTAACCGATGAATAACGGCTCTCGTCATCAAGTCACCTTGTTGTGTATATGTCCTTTTGTGAGAAAAAATGATGGGAAATATTTTTCTAGCAATATAAATATCAATAATAAAGACATATCTATTTATAATAAAGAATGACGCTTATTCAATGCATAATGATTATTTTTGTAACTGTAAATTTTATTAAAGAACCTAAATTTGAAAATAAGGTTCATTTAAGAAAGAGGTCAGTAGTCGAATCATAGGTTGGTCTTTGTCGTCGTCTTTTTTCATATTCGAAGTGCCTTGATCACGTCGAGCGAGGGATGTAGGCATGCAACCGGCCTAGTTGAAAAGTTTTGGTAGAGAATATGTCTAGAATCATTTGCTTTAAGAGAGTGATGGTGTGTGAAACGATGATGATTGTTAAAGGATAATCAACTTTTTGTAAATTTGAATCTAATCAGTGATGACTTTAACTTCCTATAGTTACAAAGCTATTACTTGAAATAGATGTTTAATACGTGTCAATAAAGTTGTGGGTCCATTTTGTAAGCTGGTTTGTCTTCAAAGAACACATCTAGAATCAGAAAAGAATACAATCTATATATTATATCGAGTATAATAACTCGAGTTTTGAATCCGAATTCAATTTCGCTTTGTGACCTTACCTTTTTATTAATATTTTTTTGTATAAGTAGTCACACTGTTTATACATTATTTACATATTTACCTTGATTTTTTTTCTTTTTGGTTTCATTAATAATATTGTATAGCCTAGTTTAAGCGTGAAATATTATGTAACAAACTATATCACATTGTTGTTTTACTTTTTTTATCTCATGTAACCTGTATATGTTTACGTTTGTGAATGTGATGAAAAACTGTTTTAAATTCGTATCTTTAAAAATATTGTTTCAGGAGCAACAAGCGCGACTCGAGAGGTAACACCACATCTTAAAAATGGCGGTGAATTAAGGGAGACAGGGTATCTGATAGCCGTTGGGTCCAGAACAGCAAGGTTAATAAAAATTTCACCTATATCTCTACCTTCGAAACATTTTATTTTGTTTAAACACAACGTATAATGTAACGAGCAATTGTCAAATGCCGTTTGCCTTTTGGCATTTATATTTTTGAGATGACGATGCGAAGGATGGTAGCATGAACCTTTTCGTAGCGCTTTCTTTATAACTAAGCAAAAGTCATCTGGTGTCTAAACTCGGGACATTTTTACTTATTTATTACACTGCGAGTATTATGTAACTTATAATATTGAATCAAAAACCAAGAATCCGTACACATACGAAAGTAACCTATGTCGCCTAACGAATTCTCAAGTTGAAGTCGCAGCGCTGGACTTTTAAGCCTCGTTGGTAGACACCGCGGACTTGTAAGAATAGCGAAGATAGTCTACCTATAAGATTTTATGCAGGTCGCTTGATGCATTACAATCGTTCTATAGTCAGAAGTGGAATTGCCTTGTCTTATCTTGTCTCTGCGGGCTGGTTTCCACAACCCAGTGGCACTGTGCTAATTTTGCGTTAGGATTATCCTAACTAAAGCCAATTCAACGCAGTATCGAGGTGGACGCGGTCTCGGCCCAGCTCTTCACGGGGCACGGGGGGTTCTCTGAGTACCTCCACAGGTTCAAGCTCAAGGAGGACCCCTCGTGCTTCTGTGAACCGGGCGTGGACCAAACCGTGATCCACCTTGTGGCTCAGTGTCCCGCATTCGGGGGACTCCGGCTCGAATTCGAGTGCCGGTCTGCCGTAAAAATCAGGGAGGAGTCAATAGCCTCCCTGATAAGCGAAAAAGAGACCAAAAATTCATTCATCACCCTCTGTTAAAAAATAATTAATAATGCTATAGAAAGAAATAAAAAGTAAATAATGCAAATAAATAGATAATAAAGACAAAATAAAAACAAAATAATATATAATACTGTGATATAAAATAATTATAGAATCTAAGTAATAAAGATGTGATATAAAATAACAATGTAATTTAAGAAAATGTAAAAAGAAATGAAGAATGAATGAAAGGTGATACAGAGCAAAAGGGAAAGACAGTAGAATTGTGGAATGAAATAATAGACCGAAAGACAGTGTGAAGTATGAAAGAATAGAAAGAAAATAATAAAAAATTCTGTAAATTATTAATAAAATTTGCCCAAAAAGTCCCTGTACAACAAATGATAGGGGGTACGAGAGGCCCCCAATAGCGGAGGCGAAAAAAAAAAGTCAATTCAACTCCTCGAGAAATCCCAGCAAACCTTAATATCACCGGCAATCTCTAGGAGGTACGTTGCTGGGGTGCTCAGTACACCGAAGTATACTCGTCCTCTTCAAGGCATGCCCTGTACATAAAACCGTCTGTAACACCTAAAGAAAACAGATGTTAGATAATGATGTTAGAAAAAAGATAAGACGCAAACGGAGTCACGACAGTAGGAGCAGGATATTGGAAAGCTGGTATATTAGGCATTAGCTCTTTTGCTTGTTAGCACTGCTTATGGATCGTCCATTCGTAGTGGACTTATTACGTCTATAATAATAATAATGATGAATTACATATAAAATTAATAATGTGTTAAGAGTAATTAAAAAAGTTTTTTTTTAATGAGCTTCCGATAAGTAAAATGTAATAGGTGTCCTTGTTATTTATATAATTACATACACCAGCAATGAGCTACATTTTATGTTTAAGTTCTGCGAGGTTTTATGTATTTTTAGTACAGGTCTAACACAAAAATAATGAGTATGTTACAACACTTCGTGTTATCATGATTACTACTAAGTATCGGTTAATGTTCTTTTACAGGTTTCGAAGAAAACACAAAAATAAATTATTACTTATTTCGCTTTTGGTTATATTAATATTAATAATTTTGAATATTATCCTACTTATAATAGGTGAGTATTTTTGAAAGCTTGTTATTCAAAAATTAATTTACATTTAAAATATTTCTGTTCAAGTAGGTACCTACATGTGTTACAAGTTTATCATTATGCTACTCTCGGCTCCAAATGCTGATCTCAACAGTTGGGTCTTTTAAATGAAATTACCACATACTGGCTCTATATTTTATTTATTTTAAGGCTTCTTTCAAAAAGAGGTTAACACGTTACCCTGTGGGGTTCATTGCGGATGGTATTGAAGTCATATAATTTGTTGTTTTGTGATTTCCGAGTTATTTATGATGTTTTTTGTTGATTATACAAAACTAGCGCTGTCGAGATCGCTTCTTTACCATATGATATCAAATCACATACCTTTAGAAACAATACATATATAATTATTTATAAATATTTATTTTCCATTATGTCACCTTGACCACCGTCATTTTATAGTGTCAATGTAGGATATTAAAAGGTTATGTTAAATTATATTTTTTTATCTGCACGCAATACAGTCTGTCGAGCAACAAGTAAAGGTAGAACAAATTTGTGCAAGTCTAAAGAGTGTCTACGCTCGGCCGCAAACCTGGCGCTCTCTATGGACGACACTGTGGACCCTTGCAGCGATTTTTATCAGGTAATCATTTTATTCTAACAAAATATATGTCATAATAATATGTAAAGAGAAGCGGTAAGTAGTTTTTATAGGTATCGGACAATCTGTCATACAAATATTAGAACGCAAAAAAAATATTTATGTAGTTACAATTTCATGTAACTACATAAATATTTTAACTACATAAAAAAATGATCGCTGCTGAAAGCTATGTCCAGCAATAGACAATCTAAAGCATTAACGATAGTAACGATAATAATGAGTATTTCAATATCCAGGTTCATACTTATTACTATTATAATGACCACCTCTTTATTTACCTATTTATACCTATATATACAAAAGCAACGTTGCCAATACCGAAAAAAATGCTAGTAGGTAAAAATAGAATATATATATATATATATATATATAAATATATATATATTACTATTTGTAAACTAAATAATTAAATATGGTAAAATACTTGCTATCCCTTTTATCGTCTCCTACGTTTTATATATTAGTTTGTGTATAACATTATGTATTTTATTAAATAATAAATATCTTGTACATTATATATTCTTTCTACACTAGAAGCTACACATGTATTCTTTGTATAATATATCATTACTCTTTATATTTATCTGTAGAGTCATCTCTATTAAATTTCTAATCTTTTCCAATTCAAGACTGTAAGAAATCCCGGCAATTGTAATTCTGCAATTTTATTAATTTGTTTTTGTTTCATGTTTATCTGACATATAAAGTACTATTTTAAAAATTTTATTGATAATAGTTTTAATTTATGTATCTTTAGTTCGTATGCGGCAACTGGGCAAAGAACCATCCCCGGCCCGACGCATACAGCTCTTACGATTGGTTTAGAGAAAAACAAACCCGAGTCTACACAGTGGTGAGAGATTTTCTAGAATCAAAGGACCCTAAGGATGTGGAATACCCTAAACCGGTGCGGCAGGCGAAGGATATGTACAAAGCGTGCATGGATATAAGTAAGTTGATAATCTAGCTTAGGTTTGGATGTCTAGGTCATTCTTGAATTGTAATTCTAAGTGCGTTTCAAGTGCAGTCCAAATCGAAGTCCTCTATTAAACCCTTGCACTCACTCTGTAAATCATCCGTCTTAGAGACCTAAGAATGTTGCAACTTTCCAATCCAGTAAAATAAGTAATGTAATCATCCGACTTGAGGCTTCTAAGGGAGCCCATGATATTGATATCGAAGTCTAGACTAAACACTTTTAAAGCTCTATGGCCTATAACTATAACGAAATATAAATCAACTTTATTATATATGGCAAATATTAACCTGCCGTAGTGTAAAGAGCTTATTTAAAATGCATTTACAGTCGTTATGTCCATGTGTACGGTCTTAATAAAGTTCAATTATAAAAATAATAAAAAATACTTATATTTTGACAAAAAAAAACATTATTCTAAAGTTCGCGGATCACTCTGTTTCTGTAAATTCGTTTCGACGAAGATGTAACAGCCCGCAAGGATATCAGCGTCGACTTCGATGGAAAGAGAGAAAGAAAGGGAGAATATGTTTTTATTGAACAAAACAAGGAATAAAATTGACTTTTTGAAAATTATTATTATATTATCAAGTTATTTTGCAGATCTTCATTAACGTTCTTTCAAACGACACTACAGCTTTTTAAAAACACGCTTATCAGTCGCCATTTAAACCGCCGCTTATTTTAAGTATCTTTAACTTTTAATTCAGCAAGTGTTTTCAAAGAATCATAGAAGATACACTCTTATGATTTTCTGG
This sequence comes from Battus philenor, assembly GCF_028537555.1. NCBI lineage: Eukaryota > Metazoa > Arthropoda > Insecta > Lepidoptera > Papilionidae > Battus > Battus philenor. The sequence goes on along the minus strand of NW_027181673.1, from coordinate 12,777,897 downwards.
CCTAGATGAATGGCCGCTTAATCTTATTCCTCTTTGATATGACCTTTCTTGGAAAGATGTCTTGTACGACCTCTATGCTTTCATTAGGCGTATAATACGCAAACTTCATAGAAACGCGCAACTGGCCCACTCCTCTTCGTATCTCTCGCAACGCGGAACACTGTGTTATTTAAAGAAACAAAAGTGATTTTTATTACAGCCAACCCTTACCTCGAAATTTCAAATTATGTTTTGATTTTAGCTATCACTCAATACGCGTGTAACATTCTAATAAGCATATTGAAAATTAGGGTATTATAATATTAAATACATTTTGTTTTAGAAACATTGGACAATAGAGGTATAAAACACATCTTTGGAATATTAGATGAATTGGGACTTCCCATTTTGCCGACATATCTTAACGTAACCGATGATGTTGATTACAATAATTATACATTTGATTGGGTAGAGACTGTAATCAAAATAAAAATAAAACTCGGTATGGACGTTTTGATAGGATTCGATATTTTCTCGGATCCGAAAAACTCATCAGAGCGCCGAATAGTGATGGGAACGCCCGAAGTTACGAATCCTTTTCCGAGGTAAGCGGTTTTGTTCGGCTGTATATTTACTTTTATTGTGACACAATTTTATTTAGGTTTACTATTCGGCCCATAATAGAATATTTTCGATCTAGAATATGCCTATTTCTTTAGAAAGTTTTTGATCACCGTACTTTCACCGGTTTTAAGAACACGAAATTTGTGATGAAATAAAATAAATAAATCACTATCAAATAAATCATCACCAAATAAATAGAACGTTCATAATTCACAAATTTTATACCAAACATCGAATTCGAGACTTGTGATTGTTAGGAATCAACATTAATTATTGGATATACACGGAAACGATGGTCTTTTTAACATATGAATAACTCATTTACATATTTGAGTTATATGTATATAAATTTTGATAACTCGTCAAGGTTACATATAGTAAACTTACGACAAAAGAATACTTTCAAGAACCGTTGATACTGAAAGTTATCTTTAACCAGGCTGAGTGGGTCATGGCCTCTTCTCCCATTCGAGACACTCTTGGGAACCTTCGTTACTTTACCTCTAGGTTAAAAGATATCATGAGAACTCAATTTTATTCAAATTACTATTAAATGTTCGATTGTGCCTGTCTGGCATCACTTACGTGCTTATCTTTACACAAATGATCGCTATAAATATTTCAAAGTTTAATTATTTTAAATAATATAAATGAAGACATACCAATCAATTTTGCAGTATGCACTTGGAAAATCGTTCCCCCAAAAAGAAACCACCGCAATTTTTTAATGCAGAATTATCAAAAACATTTGTAACAGATAACTACATGAGATCATTATATCACAATAATCTAGAATCTGACGATGACCAAAATGAAAGTGATGAACATCAAAGGAAAAAGGATGTTTGGATAGGTTTTTACGGTAATCTTCTAGGCTTATTTTATCAACAGTTAGATGATGAGAAAGTAAAAAACATAACGGAAAACTCATTAGTTGAACGTCTACTGAAGTCTTCAAAAACTTATTATCGTTTTAACGAAGATCTCGAACAAGTAAGTGAAGTTTGGTTATTTATTAAAACAAAATGAGTTTCGGGGAGCTGCGAACATTCTATTTCTTCGTTGTCTTTTGTTTATTCATCTTATTCTTTTTCATCTGTTTTATCTTTCTCATCATTGTCGCCTTTTTCTTCTTCATACGCATCTCTTTTTTCATTATCATCTTCTTCCTATTTACACATTCTTAGCGAAGAGATTTTACCCACGGATTGTCTGTCATGTTAGCTGCATTGTTTTGTAGGAATTTTTTATCTCTGTATTTATAGCATTCGTATAAATTCGTGTAAAAATATTTAAATAAAAGATAATAGAAAGCTTGTACTCTTTCTTCTACCATTACACGTTTAATAAGCTTCAAAATATAATTACTTACGTATATACGAAGTTATTGACGCTGTGTAACAGTAAAGATTTTTTTATTATATAAAAGACAATGTCCACAAACATATTCCTGAAGTCAAAATGTACAATGCAACGCACTTTGTTTCCTAATTTTTAGTAGGTACTAATTTGTATTATTGTTGGTTATTAATTTTTTCAATTTGATACTTTAAACATTAACTGTCAAATATTCGTAAAACAAAATAATAACTGCAACTGTTTCTTTTGTCCAGCTTCAAGCTTACAATGATAGCGATGAAAGTTTTCTATTAGACGTGAAATACACAGTTGATGAACTTCAAGCACATACTGACTCAGTGGTCGAGAGCAACAATGGCACGACCACGCCTATCTGGAAGAGATATGTCGAAGGAGTATTTAATATAAGTGACGTTAAACTTGATTTTGAGAACGATAAAATAATGCTTACTAAACCTGACTTGAAATACTTATCCCTGATGGCTGCTTACTTATCCAAAGCTTCGCCTGTCATTATCGAGCTTTACATTTGGTTTCAGGTAAATTTATCAATTTAATTGATGAAGATTTTCAAATAAGATAATTATGCATACATGTATTAATTAATCGGAATAATTGAACGGATGGATATGATTTACATAAGAATATTTTTCGACATCTGATATGTTTTTAAAATGAAGAATTTACAGTATAGATTTAAATTAATTCTTTTAAATTGTTCTCGTTTATCGTAAAATTGTATGAAAAATTACAAATAATGACGGTTTAAAAGCTTTTTTATCGATTTTCGATAAGACTATTAATTGACGATTCGAAAGTGCATTCCTCTTCCAATGGGGAATGTTTTGATTTTGAATTTGATTTTGTCCCACCATTATGGACTTTTCGTACTAATTTTCAAGTTGATCAACGACAAGAATTACGGTCACCTATTTGTTTAATACGTTTCAGTTTTAGGCATTGCATCTAAATATTCCAGACTTCTGAAAGCATATCAATACAAACAAAAAACTTACCATAATACAGATAATAATTAATGTTTTTGACAGTTAAAAACAGTTAGTTTAAAAAAAAACTCTTCCGTTTTTTTTTTTTCAAACTTCATGGTGCCAGATTTTTGGTTGGTTCTGTTTACTTTTACATCTGCTGCCAGATAGAATTCTCGACGTCAGTTATGCCAGCGACGCCTGTTGTGAGACATAATGTTTCAGAGCCTAAAATCATCACTGGTACCACATGGACGTGAAGTTGTTACGTATTTTCTCGAACACTGCCCAGCCGATACAGATTCGACGATTGACCTATATTAATATATTTTTTTTACATAATATATTTTGTCAGGTGACCGAAGTACTAAGTTTTCATACAACGACATTCATGCAATCGTTATACGATAAGAAATACTTCGACTTGAACTACAAGGCGGGCACTACCGCACCGCCACGGAACTTGAGATGTGCTAGCACTATCAACGACCTGCTCGGAATGGCTGTCGCTTATGCGATAGTAGATCCTGACTTTGTAACTGTTATTAAACCTAAGGTGAGTCCTATTTCTCCGTTTAGATGTACGATATTTGCTCATACATCAGTTTCACACTTCAAGATCCAAGTCAAACACTATTGCTCCGGAATTATTTTATAAGAATGCGTTTATACGTTCATTAAAATGTTCTAGCTTTTTAAAGGGCTTTTCCTGTTAACATATATAATATGTAACTAGCTACCCAGAGAATCTTGGTAGTGTTCCTAATTTTGGACCGTCGCAATTCATACATTTATTTATTCATACCAGCTAGTAGACGCCCAGTGCAGGAGATAGGCCTCCCCCAAGGATGGTCATCTATGACAATCGCTTCTTGCGACATGGATTATGTCATAATAATAATTGAAATATATATCGGCCTCTTATGTATGTACACTTCGTGCATTAATTATATAGAATTGCCACTGCTCACTAATAAGTTTCTAGAGGATGGTTAGCAGTGTCCTCTGCATACCATAATGCTAAGCACGTGCGATTATGTATAACATAATCCCCTCTGAGATTTTTTTATAAGAGGCATGTGCCTAACAATGCATGTCTATGGGCTGAAACAAAGACATTTATTATGGTTTTTAAGGTATAAAAAAATATTCATTCGTGTTAATGTTTTTTTTTTGCTTTTTAGATCGAAACAATGCTCAGCGAACTAAAAAGTAGCTTAGCACATTTAGTAGGTAAAACTAGATGGATGGATGATAACACGAAATTGGTTACCTATAGAAAAATCATTGAGATGAAAACCCTTATTGGTTTTCCTGACTGGTTACTGGAGAAGCGAAAACTCGAGTTGTTTTACAAAGGCATTGAAGTGGACAAAGAGCGACATTTGGAAAATCTATTGAGCGTAGTTCAGGCTAAAGTAAAGAACACATTGAATGATTTTCGAAAGACTGTTTTTGTCACATGGCATACACAACCTACGGAGGTGAACGCGTATCATCTGTACCAATCGAATGCAATAAGTAAGTACACTCAAATATACTTAAATAGAGTGTTTTTTGTTTTGAATTGTGATTTTCTAATCGTAAATATTAAGGTATTTTTTTTGAAACTTCATTTTCAAAATCATAGACTGAATACGGAATACGGGAAAAAATGTTTTATTACTCAACAGCCCCTCAATTAGTGTCAATTTTAAACTTTTTTAAAAAATGTATTCATCTCAATGTTATTTAAAATTTTACACAGCAAAAATTAACGGGTACATAATATAGAAGGCCTAGTATTTAGCTAGTTTGAGTCAAAAAATCACTAGTATGCACCTAATACTTACAATGTAACATTAAGTTCTATGGTGTAATCGAATATTTTAAAATAATTAACATATTCTCTTCTTACTTTGCCCCCATTTTTGGGGAATCTCTACTAATGCCCTTATATATAACCAGGGACATTATTTACTATATTTTTTTTTGCTAACCGGGTTTCTCTTTCGTCCTTTTTAAGATCTTTCATTAGTATTATAATATATATCTTAATATTGGTGGCAACTGATATAAGGCGCAGTATACAACTATATCTCACGGACCATAATCTCCTTCATAACCTTGCTTTGAATAGGCAAGAGTCCGATGTGTCTTTAGAACTTCGGATGCACGTATTCTTCCTTATCCGGCTTCCTCAACGGCACAACCACTGTCTCCTTCTCGTCTGGAAGTGCAACGATCGTGTCACTGTTTGGAGAATTCGAGTATTAACATATTCTCAAGTATCGTTGATATTTGAAGAACTTTCATGGGTATTAAATGGATAGGTATTGAGATGGTACATGTACAAAATTATAAATTATAAAAGAGCACGTACTTGGCCTCTGAAATAAAATATTGACTAGCATTTGTTACTTGTTCATATTTATATAATACCTTTTCTACGCAAATATTTAGTCTATATAAGTATTTTTGTATATATGTATGTACGTATTTGTGTGTATTATATGTACACACTGAACTTCCTTATTTTTCATGTCCTCATCACCAAAGGTTTTAAGCTAGTGATCGGCTCGACGTATCTCTTTTTTTAGTTATTATCTATGGTGTAGAATAAAGTATAAAATAATATAAATAAAAATGTTTAAATCGTCGGTCACCGTGACACCCTGTGTAACCATAACTAATTTAATAGTCTAAACTAAACTATTCTTTCATTTATGTCTCTCATCTTCATATAAAGGTTGTCTGGTAGAGATCGTCTCAAATGATAAGACCACCTGTTGTACCACCTCTACATAAGTTGCTTATGTTTTAGTGATTAATCATTTTATATTATATTTCCTTTTAGATGTATCTTTTAATGTTATTTTGGTGTATAATAAAGCGTTTATAAATTTAAAAAAAAACAGTGTTGAGTTTTTATCGTTACCATCATTTCAGCAGTATAACGTCCGCTGCTAGATAATAATAAAAGGAATTTAATCAACGGTGGTTAATCTACTAGTGTAGGGTAGGCGCGAGCTGGTACACTGCAGATCACTACCACAGCCTCTTTCACCCACTCACCGTCTGCATAGTGGGTCAACTAGCACTTTGCTGTTTTGTTCGAATAAGAAGACCTTCGCTTGAAACTGTGGTCAACAATTACAAAATATCCAGAATAAACCTGATCAAAGTTTTTTGAAAGGCGGAATAGTTTAAATATAATCATTTATAGCAAATTTTCTATGGAAATTTCCATGATATTTTAGCAGTCTATATTTTAAGCCGGGCCTTGAGTAGATAAAAAAGATGTAAAAAACGATATGACACGATTTTGATATTTAGCGCTAAATAAATATTAAATTTTTGATTATTTTTCTTTGGACGCAGCTATACCTATGGTTATGTTACAGTATCCCTTTTACGATTTAGGGCTTGAGTAAGTATCTTATTAATCAAATTGATATATTTATCATTTAATCTCATTACATTTTTTTTAATATTATATATTAAAATATTATATTCCAATTGAAAATTTAAGAGAAAAGTTTGAACGGCGATTATAAAATGATCAAAGAAGTTTAATCTTTGATCATTTTTATCGCTTTGTGATTAGTTTACATAATGTTACAGATCTTTGAATTACGGGGCTTTAGCAACAATACTAGGCCATGAAATCACTCACGGCTTTGACGACGTAGGTAAGCATATAACCTTTATTTAGTTCGCATTATTTAAAAAATGAGCCCTTTGTATATCTATATGTATAAAATGTATTATAAAATATATTTTATAACTAATCCACCAAGTACAAACTTAACGTATGGTAATGTAACTACACTAAAGGTCTTCTTTTACGTAATAATTTAAAAGTTTTGACAGTGAAAACATTTCTTGAACACAATATTAATACAAGATACTTAACAACAGTAAATGTTTTTTTAATCTATTTTCACAAGCAAAACAACTTATAAATTGAACAGCTAACTAATAGCCCTCAAAAAAATTAAAAAAAAACTTTTTTTTACATTAGTACCTTTATATTATTTCACTCTAGTTTGACGAAGAAAGAGACCTGATGACGGTACTTTACCATTTGCTCAATTGTATCTCAATACACGAATGCTATTTCAGAATTTTTTTGCAAAAAAACTTTATCAGATATCATCAGAAATCCTAACAGATATGTCCTATATAGTTTAATTAATGTGTTGAAAATGAAGAAGATAAAAACATATTAATTATAAATAATTCTTACAGGACGACTTTATGATAAAGACGGAAACATCGCCAACTGGTGGACAAACGAAACAGTTGATTCCTACGTCAACTTGACAACATGTTTCGTTCAACAATTCTCTTCATTTCACGTGAAAGAACTGAATCAAAATGTACGTACAACACTAAATATTATATAAAACCAACATAGCAAGCCTTTATATTAGTAAAAACATTAACCTACAAAATATATATTACATATATCATTCATCATCATATATGTCAAAATGCGAGTCGGTAAACGCAGCGTGGGTAAGCCGCCCACTAGGTGGACAAACGCAATATTCAAGGTTGCGGGAACTCGCTGCATGTGGGCAGCATAGTACCAATCACCGGAACGATCTCTGGGGGAACTTAATGCGCTATGCTATCCGCTGAAAAGAACAATAAAAAATATTACTTTGAGATATTGAGTATGTGCTACCGAAATCGCTGTAACGCTCTTTTTCCACTAGTGCTGTTTGTCTTTGACCTACGGCACTAGTCAAGCTTGTGAGCGGGTCTGCTGGATTCGTCCAGCATGCGCGAGCGCTTAGCTTCACGGCGAAGCGTGACCTGTGCCAGGTTCGAACTGAGATGCTCGGATAGCCCAGATGGGGGCACACGTGTCGCTCAAGTCTAACCGTTGCCTTCGGGTTGAGCGTTCCCACGCTGGGCTAACCTCATTTTTAATGAGCTCAGGCTGAGGTCTTTCGACTCTCCTACCGACCGGGAGGCACGAGTTCATTGCTATTTTTTTAAGCCAGAAATAGGGGACGCTCTCTAGCGTCTTCTATATCGGGCTCCTGCGAGCCCTCGGTGATTGCTGCCCAATCTCGTCTCCTTGGCAGTCACCATTTACCATTAATTCGGCACAATGCGTTTTCCGCTTGGAGAGTAAGGGGACCAGTAGGTTCGTAATGATTATAAACCACGTCTACTAAGACGATGGCATCATGATGGTGTACGCTGAAAGGTATGCGCGCGGGGAGATGGAGCAATATCGGGCGTTTTATTGTGTCAGTACGCCGTCAACACCTTCATACATATATGTATATATAAATAAAAGTGAATTGAAAATCCAGAGTGGCTCTACCAATTCAACTCACAACTCACTCATTTTTCACATTTTACTTGAGACACAAAGAAAGTTCCTAAAGAAAAAATGTAAAAACAGCTAGGAAAATGGTTAAACATCAGTAGGCATTTCCTGTACAAATCACAGAATACATTATTTAATGGAATCAGGCGTTACCTTGCGGAAATCCATCCTAAGTAAGAAAAGGACCAATATCTAGCCACCTCCGTACATGCTGCGGCAGTCGTGCAACAAAGTGCACCGCCCGCCAGCCCGCTGATAAATGCGTATGCAGCAAACAATGCCAGCATTGTGCGGAGGTGGCTAGATATTGGTCCTTTTCTTACAGAATACATTAATAATAAAAAGAAAAAATAACCGTGATAAGATTACATGTAGGTAATTACATTGTTACTTTTATAAGTATTCATTGTTTATTAATAAGACATTATATTAAAAGGAAAAGTAAACATTTTGAAATTATTTTTATTTACTATTTCTTTCTATTGGACTGCAACAGTCCTTTTTATTTTTGATAAATCCAATCTTTCGGGATAGTTTTTTCAGGTCGGTATTTAAAATTGTACTAGGAGTACATAAATTGCAGGTAGACGGCGAGAAGACTCTAGGAGAGAACATTGCAGACAGTGGAGCAGTGAGAGAGGCATTCGCCGCTCTAAGACGACATCTGTGGAAAGTCGGTCCTGAACCGAAACTTCCCGGCTTCGAAAAATTCACATCAGATCAATTGTTCTTTTTATCTTTCGCAAACGTAAGAAATATTATGTTGAATTTTTATTTTCATCTATATTTAATTTTGATATAAATAAAAATGAATCATCGAAAGTAAACGCGAAATTACTACAACTACCGATCCAGACATTTTTTTATTTCTGTTAAGGCACAAAGAGAGTTGTTAAAGAGAGTAAAATGATTATTTGCTTTGTAAATAGTGAAACGCTCCAATTCTTTTCCCTAGACTATGGGCTAAATTGAAACAGTTTAGCTTCCACAGTATTTTTTATATTAAATTCTTTTCTATACATTGTCTTATAAATTATAAAAGTAGGTTAACTGAAAAGGCTGTATGTAACCTCCGAAATAACTGCAAGAGCTCTATTAAATTTTGACCCTTGCCGTTTTAAGTATAATACGAGTACTACCTGAAAGTCGCAAGGGTTTGTCAAAGACGTTGATATATATGTTAGATCGGGGATTTATTAAGTGACATATGTGGTAGACTTACTATTTTTAATATTCATGAAAGATTAAGGCTTTTATGTTGCTTATATAATGTCTATTATTACCTATTCGAATACTACTAACTTCTTTATGTAGGTTTGTACAGAGTAATTAGTTATATGTGTAAAAAACTTAAAGAGGTGAATGTTGAAATAGAGCACATTTGCTGACAATTATTGTATGGCACACTTTATCCGAAAATTAAATGGTTTCAGAAATAATAAACATCGTGATGATAATATACTTAGAAATGACGTTTGAATTCGGATAGCTAATTATTAAAATTAGTGATTTTTATCTGTCGCTGCAAATTTTTTACTGGCAGTAAAAAATTACCGATAACTATCGGCCTGTCGTATTCCAGTAGAGGTTTAAAATGTGATCATTTGATATAAGGTGATTTGAAATAAATGTAAAAAAAATGCTGAAAAGCTTTTTGCTTACAAATGATATATAGATTCAATCCTTTAAAGCTTTTACAACTGCTACTAATCTTCCTGTATCTTCTTTTTAAAATCGATCGATTTTTTTGTAATTTTTTAAACTAATGCAGTAATAGCCCATGAATAAAGTTTTTAACGATGTTTTAGCTCTGGTGCGGTGTGTCAACAAATGATTCTTTAAAAGAAGAATTAGAAGATGATTTTCACTCTCCGCAGAAGTTCAGAGCAATTGGCAGTTTACAGAATACTGAAGATTTTGCAACGGTGTGGAATTGTCCTTCTGGTACAAGTATGAATCCTTTGAACAAGTGTATTATATTCTAAATGATTTATATAAGATATTGTTCTATCAATTAATACATTTTTCGTGGTCTAACTTATTGTTGACAATTATATCTATGAAATAATTTTAAGATTATATGTGGAGGTAATACAAGGAAACACCACTAATTATTAATTACAAATTAGCGATTTCCAAATATAAATATAATTCGAAAATTAGAAATTAGAAAATTAGAATTTTCTACCTTAGTCAAGCCTTAATTTGGATTATTTTTTGAAGACACTAATTGAAAACAAGATTTAAATCTTGAAAAAAAAATTCAGAAACTGCGCAATTAGCAGTACGGACTTGTTTCATACAATTTATATTGTCGTTTTATAGCTGCATCAGTCAGTTATTGTCAACCATAAAATTAATTTATCTATTATACCTTTAATCAATAAATAAAGTGATTACTCTGGAACATGTTATATCCATTTTTCTATTAAAATACGACACACCATTTCTGGTAGTATAAAGTTTTAATGTACAGGTAAGTTTTTTTTAATTAAAAAGGTTATATATATATTTATATATTTATATAAAGATATATATATATATATATATATATATATATATATCATAAATCTATATTTGTAATTATTGACTATGCCTGGACCTTGTTACCATCAAGTGTTGTTAATGTAAAAAAATATTATAAGAATTAAAAAAAAAGAACATTTTTGAAAGTCCGTCTACTATTTTATCTTATACTTGTTCGAAGATAAACATGTTGAGCATTTCTCAGTGTTGTGATTCGTCTACAATATGTATTCTAAAGTATTATCGGTCTGGTGATATTTAATTTTAACTCTATTAGTTTTACTTGTTAACATAAAACTTTACAAAATATAATAATGTTATTTAAAGAATATTATTAGGTACTTAGTACCGTTGTGTGATAATTATAAGTGTCTATAAATAAATTTGTGATGTGTGTAAAAGTGTTTTTATTAATTTTTTAACAATTTTTTCAATAATAAACTATTATTGTATTTAAAAAAAATGATTGTGTCAAAATCGGTACTTTGTAAGAAAGTAATATCATAATTTAAGGAGCATTTCCTTAATAACATTTTAAAATAATTACTGAAGTTATTTAAATAATACTACGTTATTTGGTTCAATCATTTACTCTGAATAATATTACAATATTGCAATCGACTTGTATATCATATGAATATACACGTTACATCCTAGTGGCTGGAGATCACTTTGGATACGCCAATCGAATGACCGATGCCTGATGAGATAGAGGATATACCGTGACCACCGCCGTAGCCGTATGAAAGGCCAGATCCGTAGCCGTATGAAAGGCCAGATCCGTAGCCGGTTGAAAGGCCAATACCTGAACCGTAACCAGAGCCTATACCTATACCGTAACCGCCGCTAATACCAGAACCGTATCCTAGACCGATACCAGACCCGATGCCAGACCCGATACTGGTAATAATGCCGCCCCCGATACCGCCTCCGATACCGCCCCCAATACCACCCCCAATGCCGCCTCCAATGCCGCCTCCAATACCGGATCCGACACCAATTCCTGAAGCGATACCTGTAGAAATACCAGAAGATATTCCCACTGCTGGAGCAACTGCGACTGCAGGTACTGGAACTCTCCTCTCGACTACAACAGGTTGAGGTACAGCAACTGGTCTGTTCACAACCACAGGCTGGGGTACCGGCACTGGCCTGTCAACTTGAACCGGCACTGGCACTCTAACCGGACGGTCGACGTAAACGGGATGAGGCACTGGCACTTGGCGGTCCACGTACACCGGACGGTCAACCGCTACTTGCTTTTCCACCGTAACCGGGTATGGTACCGGCACAGATACAGGTACTTTGACCGGGTATGGCACTTTCCTCTCGTAATACACTGGCACCTGTCGTGTTATCTCCACTGGCACTCTGTGCACAACCGGTACTGGTCGGTCCACAGCCACTGGTACTGGAACTTGCACTGGCACTGGTACTTGCCGGTCAACCGGTACGGGTACCGGGACTTGTACAGGTACTTGAACGTTGCGTGTAATAGTTCTCGTGACAAATCTTGGTACTTCTTGGCGGAGGATAACAGGGTTGGGTTCTACGGCGACTGATGTTTGAACCGCCGCAGGTGCAGCGGCTATTGCCGGACCTGCTGAAACTGCTACAGCGGGTCCACCAGCAATAGCTGAACCAACTCCAACTCCTGAACCGATAGCTATTCCGGGTCCTGCCGCTATAGCTGGTCCGGCGGCTATTCCAGAACCAATGCCCAATCCTCCTCCAGAAATTGCAATTCCGGAACCGATACCGGAACCAATACCTGAACCGATACCGTAACCGATTCCGGAACCGATTCCAGAAACGATTCCAGAACCGATTCCAGAACCGATTCCAATTCCACTGCCATAGACGATTCCGCTGCCGAGTCCGATTCCCCCGTGCAATCCGAGCCCTAACGACGACCCGTAGTGACCGGAGGAAATGATGCCTCTCTTTACTCCCTTCACTGATGCTCCATCTTTAATACCGTTTTCGAGAAGCTCTGAAACTTTTGACTTTTCTTCTATCCCCTTTGCTGTTGTTAAACTGCTGCATACCAGCAACAACTGAAATAGAAAAAAATCAAAATTTTAAACATATTCAAATATTGCCAAAAGAATAATTACGTAAATATAATGTTTTATCAAGTAGTACTTTAAAACCGGGGCACAACCTATACAGAGTTTCTTACTTTTAAATAATAGTCTAGTGTATGTATTTAGTTAGTAGATGAAATTAGATATAAAGTATGTCTTTTGGGCGAAGCGATATACAGGTTTATCTTATTGTAAATTTAAGGAGGAATATATAATTAATAATTGTAAAGTTATTACATTTAACTTCATTTTGAATAAATATGTAAAAAAGGCTTTTAATTTAAATAAGTAGAGACAGGCTAGTTGTTAGATGCCATTTCTCCCGTCCTGAATTAAAATCGGACTGTAACTAACAACGCCACTGCTGGTAATGTCACTAAAAATCTGACATAAAATATAACGTATTAAGACCAATATCTCATAAATATGACATCCACCGATCATTAGAATTTTATGGTAGATGGTCTTTGCTTTTCTCTAATATATGACTTGTAATATGATAGTAAGAAAATATAAAGCTCTTATTATAAATTAGAACAAGAAAAGACTTTATTTGAAAGACTTTATTTGATCTAATAAAGTCTTTCAATGATTGATCTCATGAATTGTAAAAATTTAATTAATTCAAAACATTAATATTCGAGAAGGCATTTATATGCGCTTTTGATTTGGCGATTATTTTAACATTATAAGTAAGCTACCACTGACTCGGAACGCTGATCTTTTGAAAAGAACCGGCCTGGAACTAAACAGTTTTTCTTTTAAATTAAATCTAACGATATTTTTTTATGTGTACATTATAACATCAATCATGATGTGTAAAATAATGTATAATGTAAATCAAAATGAAAAGAAATAAGAATTATATTAGGAATAAATTAAAATGTAATTTAAATAACTTTGATTTATTAAAACTGTGATAAATATACCTATAAGAAAATACATTAAAAATATGTGATAAACTGTAATAATAAAGACCAAGCTGCAGGGATGAGGATGGATGAATGGGATAAAAAAGAAGAGAAAGATAGAAAGAATTGGAGAGTGAAGGAACGGAAAGATACTCGTAGATAATGTGATGCATGGAAGAAGAGTATGGTAATAAATTTCTTATTGAATTGAAAGGAATGTGAAAAAATTAATAAAAGAAAAATAAAATCCCTGTTCCCACACAAATAGCACCCCTATTTGTGAAAAGGAGAGATCCCCAATAGCGGGGGCGATAAGAAAAAAAAACATTAATCATGTTAATGAGTCAACGAATCAATTTCCACGCATTTCGATGAACTTAAAACTTATGAATTCTTAGATTTATTTATTAATATACTTCTTCTATAATAAATTATCATCAATTTCAGTTAGAGTTAGTACGTAATGGCGTCGGACAACTTAAAATACCGCTACGATGGTTCGCTTTCTGATTTAGCCAACAACAATCGAAAGAATCAAAACTAAATCGAATTTGTAATTCATAGTTAATATACAGTTTGGGAAATATTTTGAAAAAACTAAATCTCACGAGAAATTACCAAGTGAACAATCTATTCACAATGTCTCACAGTCGACAAAAAGGCATATGTGAATGCGTTGATTGACAAAATTGAGAGCAAGGTTGGTGGCTTTGCAAAATTAAAGTTACCTTAGATTTCTTATTGCCATATACCGTTTACTACTAATCTAGGTAACAGTTGTTAATTTAAATTTAGAATATCCTAATGTATCCTATATACATTAGGATATTCTAAATTTAAATTTCATAAACATTAAAAAGTATTTATTTTATCCTAAACAGCCAGCTCAACTAATGAATTGAAACATTTTTTCTTACATAAATATTAAAGTAGAATTAATAATTCAACGTTTTGATGTAGAACATAACGGCTGAAGTTAAAGATTTACGGCCTATGCGATAAAGGGTCAAGGTAAATTTACACAGATGCACGGGTTAGATAAAAACTGCCTTTTTTAAACTAGTACATGGCATCATGTATCATATAACTGTTCTATATATACAATGGTCTACATATAACATATAAGTAGAATGAATATTTGGAAACGTTTTCGGATATATCTATTTAAAGAAATATAAATATTACAACTAAATATAACTCAGGAGAAGTTGTTAGCTGTTTATTTATGATACATATTTATTAACATTTATCTATAACAATGGTAAACAAATGATAGAGAACTTAGACTTGCGGTTGTAGGTCACGGATTTGGTTCCTGGTATACGATCTTATAATTCATACTATATGCATTAGTTATATCGGATCGCCACTGCTCACAGGGAATTTTCCAAAAAAATAGGCAGCATGGTTCTCTGCGTACCATAATATCCCAGGTTTCGATCACCAACCCGCCTGTCAAGCATGGTGATAATTTTATATCTCGCCATAGATATCTTCGAGCGAGGCCTTTTGTCTCTTTTTTATATATTTAAGATATCCTTTTTATTTTTGGTATTAATGTACATAATTTCAAATAAGTGTAAAATATAATATTAAATTGAGAATATCATTTTACAATTTATGTAAGACACTAATGATCATCAATTCCGCACAGAACGTCCACAGCTAGACTTAAGCCTCGCCTCATAGATGAAACAGAATATAACGAGAAAAATCTAAGTAAATTACACTCCCTATCAATGTAAATAGTGAAGACTAATAAGTTAATATATATAATAAGACAAACTAAACACGTTTCCTTACTTATCATTGGATATATATTTGGCTTACTAGCGCCGCTATTAGTTTTTCTCAAAAACATTCAACAATTATAAAAAGGATCTCAAACTATCTGCAGTATCTTAAACAAGCTCGCAGGATATCCTTTGGCGGCAAAACTCGACGTTGATTGACCCAATCCAGTTATTTAAGTCCAACGACGAATTAAATCATTCTTACCATATACTGCCTAGAAACGGGGTCCAATCAGAGCTCCTTGCGAAATATCCTCAATCAAGATTCTGGTTCCTGCTCTGATATGGTAGTAGAGATTTGTTAGTTTGACCCAATACAAGTTTACTTATATTCTGCGATACCGTTTTAGCAAATATTAATTATTCATTAATAAATAGTGCTACATGAGATTTAATGAATGTACCATGATGTCCACGCGGTGACTAACTGGTTTTTGAATTAAGAATCTTAACTTTTTTATCTACTACATTAGAGTCTCAATAATTCAAAATTTCATGATCTGATTTAAAATGTTTGAAATTAAATAGTTTGAGACATCTGTTTTTATGCTTTATTCATATACGAGTATAAATATATCAAAATTGTACAATTTGGTTGGCACTTTCTTCAAAACAAGCCCTTTTTGGAAAAAGACTGAGAAAGATGGGAATCATCTTCGAGTATCGTTGATTACTTATTTTACATATATATAGTTACTCGTATTATACTAATTTATCAAACTGATCTACTCGTATTTTGACCAACTACAAAGTGAAGGTTGACTTGTTGAAAAGTTATGTAAAATCTCTTAATCTCAAAGACATTGTTATAAGATTACTATACAATATAACTACCACTACCGTCGTTCATCGATACAGAAAGAGAAGCCAGTTTTCTTCGTCGTTTCAACCCATAGACGCCATTCTGCAAGGCATAGGCCATCCCCAAAGATGTCTATGAGATTTTATGCTATATTCGCCACGCTTTACTGGTGGGTTGGCGATCGCAGTGTGTGTTACGATACAAAGAGGACGCTGCCGACCATCCTCTGGAAACTTGTTTATGAAAAGTTTCAATCCTTTATAATTATTGCACAAAGTTCCAAATTTCGAGTCGATTTCAGTTGGTTGATTCAAGTTTTGAATCTTTTTGATTCAGTGAGATTTCTTTCTTCCAAACGAGAGATTATATGATATTTCAAAGAAGTAAAACTATAAACAACCGCCGATTTAATACTTCTACGGAATTCAAGCCCCCTTGGCATCCTCGTAGTGCTATTACAGCACGGGCCCTGATGCTCTTTTATTCGTCCATGGCAGGAAGAGGATGCTTTAAACCTATTCTTCAATCCAATAGATAAAAAATTGATTCAAGAATCAATCGTAAAGACAAAGTATCAACTTTACTCATGACATACTTAATCTTTTTATATATAATAGGGTAACTATATCTACACTAATGGCAGTAGACAGGATGTGGGCAGAGATATAAATTCTATAATGTTTGCTCTAGATTACAACTACTTTTGATTTTAGTGAACAGCTTGATTACGTTGGGAAACGCCGGCTCGCCTAGGACTGCTTTAACAAAGTAAAATCATATACAACTTTCAATTAGGTACGCTGTCTCATTTGAATGTAATTATATCATCTAATTTATGAAAGCTTAAACAGACGTATTTCTAGATTTTAGATATATTTCAAATAGATATAATAGTAATTTTTATAATTGTTTCATCAACTAGAAAAGGAAACATGTAAAAAAATGGAGACGAACTAATTTACTAAATATATGTCATTATAAATAATTTGTCTGAAGCAAAACTATTTTATATAAACACGTGAAAAGATATTGAATTATTTTACAATTATGATAATAATTATAACGTAAGCATTTAATATTATTTGATTATAACTTTTAATTTTGCTGAGATACCCGAATTGTTAAACTCAAATTTATCATGATTATTATTAAAAAACATACATTATACAAAAATTACATTTCATCGAAAATTCGAATTTTTACTTGTTATATGTCTAGCATTTATATAACGTGTAAGTAAAGAGTTTCTTCATAAAGATGTCCTTTCCATCTATTTATTTATATCACAAATATGAAAAAGTTTTCAATGAGAAATTTTTTAATATATTTATTGATCGCATGATGCTCTTACAAAATTTTGCAGTATTAAATTTTAATTTTATTCTCCTTGACACGGGTAATGGGAGTTATTGTTTATGTTATACGAATGTAAAGCTCACCGAATTAAGTTTATTTCTGCCGTATGTATGTGATATTTTTACAAGATTGTAGTTATTAGGAAGATCTTCAAACCTATGTAGATTGTCTATGTAAGCTGGTATCCCCAAAAAGGGACCACGGCTGACTCAGACACTCTAAAGGGAATGCTAAATGTGATTCGTTTAGCATTCCTTTTCGACGTAGCCCAAGAGAGCCGAAACTTGCCACGGTTATTTTTTACATTCAGCTACTAGAGAATATTTCTAAAACTAAAATTACTACCCCTTCGGAAAGCGTCACCACTGGGAGTAGAAATGGCAGAAGAAACTCTGGCTGCCTGTTACGTGAAAGATCGACTAACTACATCCAAGTGTTATTTGTCTGCAAAACTGAATGCCAAAATTGTCGCGTCATCCGGGAAGTCCAGCACAAATATCAATCTCCAAAGAAAATGAAAGTTTTCCTTGCGTTCGTACCACAGAACGCCAGGCGAGCAATAACCTATTGACAGCTGCTCTGGAGAAAACTCTACAACCTGTTCCCGGTATGATTTGTGATCTAACTGAAAACTGAGAAAATTTCGAAAATCGATGTAAGTCTTAAGAGTTTGCGTTTGAAACCGTTAGATGGCGTTAGCAACAGATTAAAACACACTATCGGCATTCGATTATCGGAATACGCTAATGCAGGACGAATCATGCTGATTCCTTTTGAAGGGGGCCTTTCATCGTGTAGCATTTTTACAATTTGCTTCTGCGTTACAATGTTAACCGCTGTTTTTGATTTGGTCGCTCAATTGATTTTTAACCTATACAACTTGTGTTTTGAAATGTAATATACATATTTTGGAATCGTCAATAGAAAATCAGTTATATTAAGATTTTATGAGATTATATAATTATATGAAGATAACTTTAATTTCACATAATCAATGTGTTATTATTTAGTTTACTATACGTTAACCGTGTGACTTCTTTTTGATAATGACGAAGATCACTACGAAAATATGTGGAAATGTTTTAAGCGAACCGATTCTAAAAGAAAGTATTAAAAACATACTTTTAGCGCGGGTACAAAATATAGAAAGGTACAATATTAATAACATAGATATAAAAACGTGCAAAAGTAATAAATAGATATATTAACTATAATATTAAAGCCCACAAAGAGTCCATTAATTCGGATATAAATAGTGAACAAATTTATCAACATAAACCACGAAATGTTTTCATATAATTTCATCCTGCCGTAATAATAAAAGTTATATTTGTTTGTTGTGTTTTTTTGTGCATGCAATATAATAATAAAGACATTAAATAAGCCGCAATGTTCTAATATCAAAAATGTGATATACGTATTTATTTTAAAAAGTTATAAACAGTCTTAAAATTTGTCTTCGACACTGGCAAAAAGTCTAGCCGCATCATCGATAATAAAATTATGCATATAAACGTTTTGGCGGAAATTTTGTTTGTAGAATCTTTAGCGTCATATAACCTTTTACTGAAAACATCTAGTGAAATCTATAGAAAAGATCAATAATTAAAAAATATAGACTAATTAATTTATCCACAAAAACGTATATATTTTGGTGTTTCTTTAGTTATACACAATGTTATGTAGTGCATTTTTATTTTTAACTTTTAATTACGTCTTATGTAATCTTTTTTTGAGCATATAGAAATAAATAAATCACAGTATACCTTGTCTGGTGAAAATTTTGATGTGCTTTTACAAAAATCAATAGTTGTAAGAATCGTAAATAATATCAAATTAAAAATTCCAAAATATTAAATATTTAAAAAAAATGAATGTATGTAAAAACTTTTTTGGTTATAAGTAGAATTAAACAATATTTAATTTAGAGTGTGACTTATGAAAATTTTAAAAAAAGTGTACATTTTGGCGCGAAAAATATAAAAATAATGTCCTTACCATCAAAACAGGGACGACGGCCATATTGAAAAACAAATAAATTCCCGGTGTGTCACAGCCAAATCACATTACTTTGTGAATCGATTTTATTTCGATGTTATTGCCCGTACGAATTGATATGCGGACTCAGTCTGCTGGTAGGGCTCAGGAGAGCGCGCTTATATAGATGCCAGGATTGCTTTAATTCTTGCACACATTTTATTTACCGATCCCACTGTGTCATACTTAAGGACTGCATGTACGCGCCGCTCTGAATACATCTCAATTAATTTACCTATAAAATTTAACCTTTATGTAATTACGTGTTTTATAGAAAAACATCATTTTTTATTACCGGTCCTAGGCTATAATTTATTGCTTTCTTTATAAATATCCTACACAAAATTTATGTGAATTCGAAATATTTAGATGAAATTTAGTCATGTAAATATCGATTTAAGATCGATGTTCTTATATGCCTGTACTGTTGTGTTATAAGATTACTTTATAATTTTTAAAAAATGTAAGATTTTTATCTGCAGTTTTATCTTAATTTTAACGAATCTTCAATCATTTCTTTTCTTCGAGAAGAAGAAGATGTACTTCTTCTTTTCGTCTCCCGGGTCGTGCTCGCCTGTGGAGCACTTTTCCAGCAGCCATCAGTTACACCAGACGTGCCCCGCCCATTTAAGACAAGCAATTCTTCGAGCTATGTGCATAATCTTGGTTCTTCTGCTTAACTTAAAGGAAAATCAAATGCTGTCAAAAAATCTTCATTTGTCATGTTTGTTTTCTACTACGTCTGTTTCTGTGTAAATCAAAGCGGATTCTAAAATGAAATCTATTGTTTTGTTAAATCACTTATAAGCAAAGTGTACTTACAAAATAAAAATATGAACAAATATTTGTTAGTAAATAAATTAAAATTTTAAGCTTAATTTTATTTTAATTGTAATGAAAGTTTTCCTATTTCCTGTTACACATTATATTATTATTATTTCTCCTGTAGTGAATTCACTACTGGAAATGGGCTTCCTTCATAAATTTACAATAAGAATTGTTAGACCCGTGGGTGGACGCCTCAAGCTGTGCTTGCTTGTGCGTAGCCTGGACTCCAGAACGATAAAACCCTAGTAGCTATCTGTTCTGTATTTGTAACAAAAATAAACAAATTATGTGATCCTGAGATAATTAAAAAATAGTTAATTTTTACTTTAGAGATTATTGGCAATTTAGCAATCATATGGCAAAAAAACGATGATGGAAATACTTATTATTCAAAATAGAATGAATGGCAGAAATAATTGGAAATACACCGGAATTATTTCAACCGAAATGCCTGTGTGAAAGGGAAATGCAAGAGAATCTAAAGGCGTACCACCACCAGAACCATTAAGACACTGTTAAGAACACAAATAAGAATAAAAAAAATACAAAAATAAAGTGATTCGTGTAAAACATTGAAAGCAAAAAGCGTTAAACTTTTTACACCTGTATCTAATCTGTATATAAAATGAACACAACATACGTAACATTTTTTTTTAAATACTACCGGCCAATAACTCTTGTAGTACAAAATTAAGAAGTACAGGAACAAATAGTAAACAATAATTAAATTTAATACATAGTTACATGAATATTGAAAACTCTTTTTCTTGTAACATTATTATTAAATTATGTGTGAAACCATTGATTTTTGATAGGATGTACATATACATATATTACTTAACCAATGGGCGATACATTCAACCTATTTGATAACATCACCGTATATTCAATTACGTTACTTTCTTCCGTTTGGGAACATTAGCTTTGTAAGACGTTACACGATATGAATATTACGTCAACTAAATATAAATCATGTCGCAGATTTGTTTAGATATGTAATTTCTTTGAAAAAGGCCATTTATAAATATGCTACAGACACGCCTATATATAATATATAGAAACATTACGTAAGCAATAAGGGGTTCGAGAAATTGCTGAGTTAATTAGAATTACCATCTTATTTCTCTAGGAGATATATGAAAATGGTTTATTTACTGGATCTCGTTTAAGTTAGTTAAGTTTAATAAGTTCTTTCCCTATTATTTTTAAATAACAATGAACGCTGAAACGTGGTCTTTTACATTGATCTTCATTGAAAGAAGCTCATAGTTGCTCAACGTGCCATAGAGAAAGATATGCTCCATATTTCTCTTCAAGAATCAGGGATGAAGATATCTTTAGAAGAAAGGAAGTAACCAGTGGAACCCATCGAAGTATGTGTGATCATGTAGCAAGCAGGACAGATGGTCAATGGAGACATAAGATTCTGGAGTGTCGAACAAGCACCAGTAAACACAGCGTAGGCAGTTGATCCAAAAGGTGAACAGGCAACATTCTAGAAGTCGTCGGACAATACTGCCTATTGGTGATCTATTTGGAAGGCATATGTTAAGCATATGCGAAGGCATATGGGTTATCTTTTAACCCGTTTGAAACCTTTGTTGCTTTAAGTCGTACAACGTTTTTACAGAAGCGCTAAATTTGACACGTGTTTTCATCAAACATTAATCATTCAAAATGGTAAATAATGTTAATGAAGAAACATGTCATTTTAAAATTGTTATAATAGATGTAGTTATTGAATTACATGTATCATATGTACCACAACTGGATCGTATTAGCAAAGGACAGGCCTTCTGCTACGTAACATGCGCCACAAAATTGAGCAACGAAGCCTTAGAATGCCGGCAGAGTGACCTGCTTAACCCCGGAAATTGAGAATTCACCCACACCCAGTAAAATAGCAACATGGTCAATGTATTTTTGATATATTCTTATAATATCCTTTTAATTTTAAACTTTACTGCGACGAACAATCTGTATTGTCAAGTTAAACACCTTTCATAACGATCACTGAGCTTAATGTTTTTACTTATACTTTATACTGGCTGTACCTGGTTAAGTATTTTGTTAAGCATTAATACTTATTGAAATTCTGTCGTTATTGAAATAAAAATTATTGTAATTATAATTTAATGTAATTTTCATAGTAATCGACGATTTAATACAAAATAGATTTTCTGTTTTGTAAACTTTAATAATAACGAAATTATAACTTTTTGTAATGGTTTACAGTAAGCAATACTTTTTGTATCATTACATCACGTCTTGTGAACTATGGTGGACCAGCGGTAGAGGATTGAGACTTGCGATCGTCGGTCGCGTGTTCGATTCCCGAGATACAATCTTGTATAATTCATACTTTTTTAATTAATTATATAGAATAGCCACTAGTCATAAACAGGTGTACAGGGGATGGACAGCAACGTTCTCTGTGGACCATAAAACTACACTGCGATGGCCAACTTCCCTGCCAAGCGTGGTGATTAATTTATATCCCCCCGTAGATATATTTGGGGGAGACCATTGCTTTACAGAAGGTGTTTAAAAGCTGAAACAACGACTTCGCGTCTTTCTTTGGTTTCAATTGACGTCAAATATTTGACAACTAGAAACACGTGTGTTAATTTACTCTTTGGCTTGTATGAGAAAAGAAAGTATGAAATCAACATTTTACTAATTTCGGAGTAATTTATGCAATTTTTCTCTCCTGTTGATCCTACCAGGTCATTGAGGAAATACATGAAATAAAATGACGAATAGAACGATCTGTTTTCAAGGTATAGCAACGTGTCTTGCGATTAGTTTTTTTTCTAACGACATGTATAAAATAACAAACAAAAATGACTGGGGTACTGCTAATAAATGGTTTAAGTTTACCGATAGAAGAATTGATTGAAGAAGCACATCATTTGAGGACAACGTTGGGAGACCACGTGGCATAATACAGTACCTAAGCTCTTTATAAAACTATTGATTAGTTTCTAATATGGCTACAAAACAAAGCAGAATTCACGAGACAATATGCTCAAAACTATAAGCTGTTAAGCTCATGTTAGCTTGTCTAAATTTATTCGCAGATTTTTTGAAGAAAAGTTGGCTTTTCTCTGTTTACCCTTTATTGAACATTTTGATTTATAACGAATATTTTTGTTGACAAAATGACACACGGATCTGACAAGATACAAAAAAATTCAGCGAGGCTATAATTTTATATAATTACTTATTCAATTAATATTTAAATAACCTGGAGGCGAATACGTGTTTTTTTTATTTGGATCTATATTCCATAGACATTAGCGTCTGTGCCTTTGTTACTTGATTTACGTGTAATATTTCCCAAATTTACTTTTTTATTGCTCACGTTTTTGCATTTTACAGCGTTTTCTCTCTTTAACTATTTACTAGACTAAAACTTAAATCGTACACTATTTAAAACTAACTTGATGTCCACTAATTAACATTTTATTAAGTTACTGGTGTATTGTTAGTTTTTCCACGCCCTAATAATATCTAGATGTTAAAACTACGATTCAGGTGACCACTTCTTCATCCCTGCTTCATATTGCTATCCTCAGGTTGTACGCTAGTATTTATGCAGCGGTTGCGATCGCACCTTGAGTCTCATCCGTGTAATGCATACACCAGTTCGTGTCGCGTGATATTGCTACCATCGCATGATGGACACTGTTTTACAGCCCGAGGGTGTCTGTTATTCGATGAACTACGATGACCCCCTCGCCCTTTAAACCCTGAGCCTCATGGATGGTGAGCGTCTTTGAACCTGCCTCTGTACCTGGCTTGGGTGTGAGTTAGATGTTTCTCTGTTTTGAGATACACGTGGCAATAGATGTGCGATGTTGTGTGAAATTATATATAGCAACCCTTAATAAACGAATGTTATTTAATTTTTGTTCTACTACTAAGAGCTTTCTGTTCATTTTCTAGAATTCTATTGTAGGCGCGTACATTGCATATAAAAGCATTAACTATCTCAATGAAGTCGAAACGTACACGCAGATGGTATTATTTCGCTTATGGTATTCGTATTGTGTATACCAATCACACTTCTTTGGAGTTTCCCTATTAATTTTGTGGATATACAATATATTTTCATACACATGTATATTCTATAGCTTCTATAGCACATGTATAGTTTTTAAGGTTTGTAAGTGGAGACCACGTACCGACTAAAGTATTGCAGAACATTTACCGACAAGGTAGACAATATTACCTTAAGACGATGCTTCCAAAAGTTTTTAATAAAAATCTGTGAGAGGGGCCCATGTCCAGATGTGGACGTCCTGTGTCTGAAATAATGATAATGTCTCCTTTTAATTAAAGTCAAAATAATATCACTATTATGACCGTGTCAAAATAAAAATCCACAAATCCTCTTACTACTATAAAAATGTTAACAAAAATTTTGAAATATCAACACTTAGTAGTGATTAAAATTACGTATTAAAAAAAAAACAGTAATAATTGCGCATGCGGCAAATAATGCGAATCATAAGTGCCAAACATCGAGCACTAATCAGTGTAACATTACTCCTGAGGATGCCCCGTGGAGAGGTGAAACATGTGTTGAGTGAATTAACGGTGGTAGTTGTGTAATACGCATTTATCAGCAGGCTGGCGGGCGGTGCACTTTATTGCACGACCATTGCTATAAAGCGGAAGTAGCTATATATATTAGTTCTTTTCTTACTTAGGATGGACTTCTGCAAAGTAACGCCTGAATCAATTAGATATTGAAGGCCTATGCCTTACAGTGGGTGTCTATCGGCTGACATGATGATGATCATCAATGATTGTTTAAGATTTCTCCATCACTCACTGTACCTTTTTATACCAGAAAACTATGAGAGGTTCATATAAGTGATACTGTATGTATGTAACCCTTTAGCTCTGTAAAAACATAGTGAAAATTGCATTGTGCGGACTGCGCTATGTCTGCTGGCTTCGTCACTTATACATGATCAACAAACCTGAACACAGTTCTATGTTAGCAATATGGTAAGGTTAGTTTTGATAAACTATTATAATAGGTTGAGGAAAATATTCATCCGCATTTCATAAGAAAATTCAAAATATATTCTACTAACTTTTATCTTTTTTAAAATGTAATTTTTTAATATCATCAATACCAGCCAGATACATATAGCACACACACAGAGATTTGATTTTTAATTTATTCTTACAATTTGCGAAATTAATTTTTCCTTTTCTAATATTTTATACCACGAATTCTATAAACAATTATTATTATAATTTTTGTAATATATTAATAGAAATATAAACAATGTGTGTGTATGGGGAATCCTTTATCAAGCAATGGACATCCTACGAGTAAGGTGATGATGATGAAACAGTTTGAAAGATTACGTAGTTACGTCGGTACCTAATCATACAACATATATAGGTTCGTCATAAATCGGTACGCTGGTACAAGTACGCGTCAATTCATCAATACTCCGGTTTATCGGTAAGCTGGTACATCAGTACATGGCTTCATAGGTATTCTGGTATATTGGTACGCCAGTTCATCAATTGTGTTGTTATCACTATATTGGTTAACCGGTACGCAGGAACTTCCATACACCAAACCAAAGATTAAATGATACATGAGTTCTTCAGCATATTAGTACGTCGGAATAGGTTAATATACCGGTACGCTGATAAATTGGTACGCAAAGTATGACCGTATATTATTCCCTCGTGCATGTTATATCGACGGGTTTTGCCTAATTCGGGCACTAAATTAAGTAATCAAATCAAACGTGCGCACTCAAAAACTATAATATGAGGTCCGTTTTAGGAACAGGTACAAGATATTCGATGAATGGTATTAAGTTGTATCGTTGAATAAACATAAAAGTTCTTATGACGACAGGAGGTTTCTTATTTACAACTTATAACACGTAACACAACTTATACATTTATTCAGATTAAAAGTATTATAATATATTTGTTATAAAAAAATACAATAAATAGGTTGGCTAATCTGTGTAATTTTAATCTCGAAAACCCAGAATCGGAAATGGTGGATGTGTACAATACAAAAGACAAATTTTTAGCATGTATACTCTGTATTACAAAACAGACGAAACACTTTTCTTTTTAATCATTCCAGCGCGTTTGAATTCAAATTCAGGCGCATTTATTGATGTAGCCGCTGCCATTGCGTTAGGATCGGAATTATAAATTGTAAATAGTCTTTGTATACATGTAAATTGAACAGTGGTAGCCCAGGGATTGAGGTCTGAGACAAGCGAGTTTAGTTCGCGAGTTCGTTTCCCGCGACCTACGCCTACGCGAATTATTTATTAGTCAACTGCGCACAAACAAGCTTCCAGAGGATGGGCAGCAGCGTCCTCTGCATACCATAATACCATACTGCACCGCCAACCCGCCTGCCAAGCGTGGCGATTATAGTATATCCCCCCGTAGATATCTATGGGAGAAGTATAAGCCTTGCAGTGGGCGTCTGTGAGTTGCATCTATGCGAAAACGGAATAAGAAAATAATAAAATCTGATGAACGGAAGGCAGAATGAAGTCATTTTTAGGTAATATCGTTCAGAGGTAACATCAGAAAGAAAAAACTACATTGCGTGGGCTTATTACTCAAAGCATTTCTTATAGACAACCTTAGTATGAAAATAAAATAGGGACGAGTAGGATATTGGCGACGTACACATTATATGAGACAGAGTAATATATGGTAAATATATAATGTACTTAAAAAGACAAATATGTACATTTATTTATTTACATAGTTTGATTGGTTATAGATATGAAAGCTTTATATGACTTTACATGTTTTACATTTATTATCAATCAGCCTGTATAAAGAAATCACTTTTAAATCTGTAAATTTATTTATTTTTATGACAGGCTTCATAACAACGCTCAATATCACCCAGAGAGCAATGGAGAGGGCTATGCTCGGAGTTTTGCTGAATGATCCAATCTGCAGTAGAATCAAGGTGAAACATTGCACGTACAAAGGCGCAGAATCGCACGCGAAACTAATGACCGTTGGGGCTGAAAAGTTATCTAGTGGCACCCTGAGCTAGTAGACAGGCTCTCCATTAGGTGGACCGAAGTCGCTGGATGCGGTCTGTGCCTTGCAGTGGGCGTACATCGGTTGAAAAGAAATCGAAGAAGTATTTATTTTTTCCATCGAAATGTGACTGAGCAATAATTTCTAGCATTATAAAGCCTGCAGTGAATCTCACTTGTCTCCTATAATTTTAATCTCGATATTGTTTAGATAATTTTCCATAATATGATTAAACAGATGTCCATAAATGCTATATATTTTCTTGTATCCCTTTAATAGTATTACTTAACTTTACATTTAAATCGAAGCCTAAATAAATCGTATGTAAATCTAAGGATAGAGAAAAAAACTGAATATCGCCGACCAAATGCACACCGGCCTCGCTTCCAATACGTTACTAATTAAATCTCAAATGTGCACCAACATTTGCTGCCTTATAGGGAACTCTGTCGGTACTAAATTATCCACTAGGGCGGGGCTCATTTGCGCACTTATTAATTCCTTACATAGTACGCGAATACACGCATAATCACGCTAACCATCCTATTTTAGGGTAGACAGACAGGACGGGAGGCGTGATGGATCGGGAAACTAAAATTAATGCCTTAGGTGTACGAATCATACCGGGCAGTTAGTTATAGGAATAAAAGCCTTTAAATGGTGAAGTTATACCTCTTTTACTATCAATTAGTGTATCCGAATGGTTTCAAAAATAATAAGTAACATAATAATAATAATATAGTAAGAAAAACGCGTTTCAAATTCTCATTAACTATTTGCTATCTGCCCTTTACTATCTGCCCTTACAATTTTTATATTGCCAGAAGTTATTGATATGTCGCACTCCAATAGAAACAAAGATTTTAGTAAAACATACGTAAGATTAATTACTAAAAAGTTAAAAAATAGGTGATTGTAATTATATGTAAAAGCTTTAAAACTTGTTTCTGACAAATAAGCTACACATTTGCCCGTTCAAAGCTTTTAACCTGTAACCAATCATTCTCTATAAATAAATGTATGAATTTCTCTTTTGAGTACATTATATATTTATCATATTATAGACGTAGTTTCGGCTCAAAAATGCACACTGCAAGGCATAGGCCAAAGATATCTATGGAGAGATATCCCATAATCACCACGCTTGTCAAGTTGGTTTGCGATCGTAGTGTGATATTATGATACGCAGGGAACGTTGCAATTAGAAACTTCTTTATAAGCAGTGGCAATCCTTTATAATTAATGTAAAAATTTTGAATAATACAAGATTTTATCCCAGGAATCAAACCCGCAACCTGCTATCCAAAGTCTTTTTTTTTATATGGCCCCCGCTATTGGAAGCCTCTCGTACCCCCTATCTGGTGTGGGACAGGGACTTTTTATTTACATTTATTTAATTTTTTCACATACATCTTTTTTTTCTTTCTCTTCTTTTCATACTTCATATTATCTTTTGTTCATTTCTTTCTTTCCACAATCCCACTGTCTTTCCCTTTCGCTCTGTATCGCCTTTCATTTATTCCTCATTTTTTTTTACATTTTCTTATATTCTATAATATATCACATTTTTTACTTATATTGTAATATTATTCTAGATCACATTACTTTATTTTGCTTTTATTTTATCTTTGTTTTATTTGTTTACGCTATCTCAAGTCTCAGTCCATTTTCTCTAAGCTACCACTGCTAATATTTATAATATAATCACTAATATATAATCACTCAGTAAGTATATTAGTGCCGAGGAGTTGTTATCGACTAAAATATAAGACCTTATTTACATGACCTTAAATATAACTAAGACACTCTCAACTTATTCTTCTCTTTGTAAAAGAAGCCATTTTGGAACTCCTTACACTGGAAACGTTACGACGCTAAAAACAAAGTCATTCTTTGGACTTGCAGCCATAAATGTACATATGCATCAAATTTACCTAGTTTACGCGTTAAGGCGCTGTCCCTCAATTAAAAAATCACCTTCTGTTAAGCGAACAGGGTCGGGCGAGCCTATCGCGGTGCTATTGCATTTTTTTTAATCCTATTTTTATACCAAACGACCGGCAAAGCGCGTTATACCTAAACAAGACTTCCACTCCGTGCGCAAACATTGCTATGTTATTTTTTAATCATAAAAATTTTAATTTAAATTACCCGTAATTTGCAGTACTGAATCTTAATAAGCTACCATTTAATAATATTTTTTTATAATGTAATTTTTACAGGTATACTGTCCACAAATTATAACACGTGTTCTCATTTCAACCAACGTGTATTCTATTAACGTGTGATCTTCATATGACTATTTTCAGAAAATTATTTTATATTAAGGATTAATAACATATAATAATTACGGTAGCTACTCAACGATCCAAGGAAAAAGTTGTACTCAGGATTTTCCTATGTCATGTCAGAAATGATATCCGTAGACTAAGAGAAATTACTGACGCATTCGAGAAGATTAGCAGGGTGAAGTGGCAGTTGACAGGCCACTTGATGTGCAGAACAGATGGCTACTGGGGCCTTGGTGTTCAGTAGTGTAGACCACAAGCACAGCCTAAGACGTCCATCCACCTCTCAACCATTCACCAACGTCTCAAAAAATACATCCAGTGTTTTCAGATTACTTTAAACCGGCCCTATTGGAAATCAATGGCGAATGTCCTATAAAGGCCGCTTCAGACTTAAATTTGTAAAGTAGAGACCACAAAATGGCAAGCGCGGTGTTCGATATATATATATATATATATATATATATATATATATATATATAAATATATATATATATATATATACGGTGTATAATGTCCATCAACAAGGTAGACAGACGGTTTTGTTAAAATAGCTAAAAGACACCCAACGCAGTCCGCTTCCTATCGCTTTTATTGAAAATCTAGGACGGATGTACCGTGGCTGATATTATATTGATAATTATTAATATGGTAATATACTGTTTTGTACCGAATAAATATTATTTAAATAATTGCAGAAAGTAGTACAGATTTTTTACAAATATCCATTGATAATGCAACGTTATATGAAATTTGTCTAAACGAAATATTTTGCTTTTCAAATATTTGAGCAGTGGTAACCTAGCAGTAGAGGACTAAAACTTGCGATCGTAAATCACTGGCTCTATTCCCGTCATTAATTATACACGATTGCTACTGCTCACAAACAAATCTCCTGAGAATGGAAAGCAGCGTTCTCTGCGTACTATAATATCCCACTGTGATTACCAACCCGCCAAACGTGGCGATATCACAACAAATATCTTTAAGAGAAGCTCGTTGATGGCATCTTTGGGACTAAACAAAATAAATAGTTCTTTACTTGTGTAAATATGGTAATTTCTGACAATCATACTAATGTCTAGTAGCAGAGCATAGCTCTCTAAACAGTATCTCTTCCATAGCCTGATGTAGAAATATTTATACTTGTAAGGAATGTAGGTTCGAAAAGTTTTTATGTTCATTTCGTCGCACCAACACGAGTACCGTACTTACACTACCCATTTTAACCATATTAAACATAAACAATCAAACAAAAAACCTGTTTATAATCATCATTTCAGAAATTTCTCCGGTGTCTTGAAATGAAGCCGTTCTTAATTCCTGCTCCGTACAAAAACTAGATGCCAGTTTCACCATCCGCTCATTATAAACCTTATTACTTAGATATTTTAGGTGCAATTTAACGCTAATAAATATAATTTATTGCCTCCACTGTAATTATGCAGTGATGTAATTTTTGTGCTAATAGAGTGGTTTTTAGAGACGCAAGCTTAACTATTATATGCTGGGAATTCGTGTTGAGTACAGTGCACCGACTGGAATACAGGTGATAAAATTTTAATATACCTTTTTTATTTAATTATGTATACATCAACATGACGATTTCTTACAGGTTCCTTAAAAGTTTCTTGTCTAAAAAAAAAACAAATTTTATCTTTGGCTCCGAAGAATGAAATTGAACTATTATTATATCTTTTTACTCAAGATACAAAGTTCACACACGCCTTGAGCTGAAAAGTGCCCATTAAACGCAGCTAATTTTTTATAATTTCATGAATATTCTTATACAAAACTTTGTTCAAAATTCGAAGCCTAATTATCACGTAATAATTCTTTACACTGTTATTATATTTTTTTACGAGTTCCCTTTTATCTATTGTTTAAACTTTATAGGTATAGTCTGTTAAGATCTTATTATACATAAGCTGCCGGCCCTCCAACACCCTGCTACTGGTGTTGCTACTCCGACCGCGCCTGCTGGCAGAGATTTTAACCGGTCAGGGTTTTTTTAAAGTTTGGAGGGAGAAGCCAGGGTACAATCTTGGTGGCAATCGCTGTATGTGAGAATAGCATTACCTATAAAATGCCAAGAAATCATCTGCTGTATTAGTGGCGGAACACCTAGTTTAAAGCAGAGCCCTGGCCAGTCCGAGTCATCTCACGTCCTCGTCATCCTTCCTGGGAACTGCTGCAACGGCGCAACCGCGCGGCCGCCATTCAAGGTGCAGCTGAGCTGAGAGTGCAAGGCAAAAGGCGAATCTTCTGCGCCTTAAAACAGAAATAACTCACTAGGGAGGCAACCTGATATAAAACCAAGCATGCCCGCAGGCTCCTAGGTGGCAACTCCACCAGCAGGCTAGGGTATAATGGGCTAATCAGTCGCTTACCCAAAACTAAACGATTAAACAAACAGAAACAGTACATAACCGGACCGATTTGCTCGGGATGGCGTCATACTGTGTACGCCTTCTGCCCCATCTTGGGACATAGGCATAAATGATGATGGTTTTTTTAACAAACGTCTATTTAGATTAGGTGTTACTGAAAGTTCTTTATGCACGGTGTGCCTGGAAGAGCACAAGACTGCTGCTTACATATAACTTCGGTTTAAGTGGGTAGAACCCCACTGAGGTGCCTCGCTGACCTCATTAAGGGTCTGTTGGAGTATCTTGAGAAGTTTAGTTAGTTTGAGTAAGTCCAACCACGACGGAAAATGAGCGCAGTGCCACTTGGTTGCGGAAACCAAGCCGTAGAGACAAGACGAGATAAAATCTTATTATTTAAACCTCTACAATATAATACCACGATCACTTGACTTTTCATCAATATGTAATATTCTTCTATGTTCTACATTGTTATTTCAACAGAAAATGAAACATAAATCTCGCGTAATTTTTATTTAGCAGTGTTTATTAAAGTCACAACTTACTCCCAACTTTATTCTAATTTATAAACAAATCTAGCGGAATAATAAATAGAAGCAATCTTAATTAAAGTGTTTGATCTCATCTAGAACACACAACACATCACAATAAATAATTTAAATTTTCACCCTTAAATTACACTCATGCATATCACTAATTAACAATTATAAAATTCAACTAAAAGTAACTAAAGAAACAATAAGAAATATCGTAAATTCAATCACAAATTACAAAATTACTATTACGTATGACTAAGGATATAATAAATAATTACTTGCAACCAACTATTGTCTATTCACAATAAAAAATAACAGTGAGCCAATGAAATAAGAAAGCCGTATTCACTTTTACCAGTTGAATTAAGCACTTCAAAGAGTACGGACGTGTTTCTCATTTACTGCGAAATAATTAAGCTGAATGACAATCATCGAATCATGAATGAGGTGATGATGAGTGATAGTAGACGAATGAAAGTAATGTATAGCCTTAAGAGTTTGTAAGTGGTAGTAGAGAAACCACATATCGTGCAGAGAGAATATCCGCCAAGGCCTTAAGTTCTAGAGAAAAGTGTCCACCCACAACATGGACAGATGCAGGCAACTTTCACCCGATCTTAATACAAATCAATGGACTTGCTCATGTCCTGCTATGGACATCCTACGGCTGATGTAATGATGATGTACAAATGAATACTTTGTCAGGGTCAGCGTTTCCGAAATATGAGGTATTAAATGTGAATAAACTATATTGATATACTCCGGCTGATATGATGATAATAATAATAATGATGATGAAAATGATGATGACGATGTTGATAATGATGATGATAATAATGACATTAATGATTATGATGGTGGTGATGGTGGTGGTGATGATGATTAACTTTTACCAGTTGAAGTAGGATCTTTAGAAAATAATTAGCCAAGGGGCATGAGTAAGCTGAATGACAACGATACGTCACTATTTTTAAACGGGAATAGTTATGTTGATGTTGATGTTGAAACATGTGATGACAACATTAATTATTGTGAAATAGTTCCTAAACAAATATATTTGACAGAATTTCATGTCAACTAACTTAAGCCTCTTTTATTCATTCAGTCTCATTCTCAATGTTATCAGGTTCGTTCGGTGCATTCACTTCGCTGGAAGTAGACTCCTGTTCCCCACCGACCGTTTCTTCAGACTCCGTTGTACCGGTTTCCGCTGCTGGTGTGGTCATGCTTTCCGGTACGTTCTCGCAATGTTTCCCACTGACACCTGACGGGCAGTTGCATCTAAAATTGCCGTCTTCTGCTAACAATGACTGACACTTGCCGCCGTTCTTGCAAGTGTCGGGATTCTTCTCGCAATAGTTTAGCTCTGTAAAAATAAAATTTACGCTTTATACGATTTTATACCAAAACTACGAAAAGTTTATCTCTTTGTAAATTCAATTAATTGGTACTGACAAAAGGTCTATCACTATATTTCAGAGTATGATCACGATAAAGATGTTTAGAAGTAAATTATTCTTATTTTAAGAAAAAAAATCTTTAAAACGATCATTAAAATTAAATTACAAACCTCACTGAGTTTCTTTATAATTTTTTTTCAGTAGGTGGCGCATTGCGAACTAATGTAAATTTAATTTTGAGTAAATAATTGTAATTACCTCATTAATTTAAGTTATTTTGACTTTGACTTTGACTTTTATTCATTTACATTTTTATTACAATTGTCAATTATAGTACTATAATTTCTGTGTTTATACTTTATTCTACATGCGTCATAATGAAAGATAAATAAGGAAAATAAAAATGATAATAAATAAAAGTTTCACAATTTACGAAGCTGTCGTACAAAAGAAGCTTATCCATCGAAGCGATTTCAGATAACCATCTATACTTAATCATTGCTATAATTGACGTTCTCATAGCAAATTCTATTAATGAGTTTTATTAAAACTGATAAATACGATTCTTTTAACATTTGGTTATGAAAACTTTGCAGCGTTCATTTAAGAACGCTTCATATTCCTGGCTACTACAGCCACAATACTTTATTTAAAATAATTCTTGCGCGTTCGAATTCAAATTCGAAAAAGGATTTGAATTCGGAAGCCTCTAGCAATGCTATCGTCTTTTTTTGCATTTGAGCGTGCACAGCTGGATGTTTTCAACCACCCGCGAAACGCTTAAAACTTCTTGAAGTTTCGAGAGATTTTTTTTTATTTAATTCGAATTCAAAAATTCTCCGTTCATCACACCTTTACAGATCAAATGCTTCAGACCTGAGACGAACATATGAAAGAAACTAAACAAGACCATGATTTTTAAATTTAAAAAAAATACATATTAAATACAAGTTGAAATAGTCTAAAGGCGAACACATCATATGCAATGTGTGCTAACTTCTATAAACTCAATATTATGCATGCAACCGCTCTTTGACAATATTATTTTAAAACTAACAATAGAAACTTTCTTAATATTTTCTGTTATCCGATTGTAAAAGCAAATACTGAAGAGAAAGTCGAATCATTGGCACAAAGATTTTGCTTCTAGTGTTTATATAGAATGTGTCACAGTCCTTGTGAAATTGCTAATGTTTTTGTCAATATTTTCTACTTAATAAAAAACTCTATATGTCTCACCTTCATCGCAGAGCATTCCACCCCAGCCTTGTTTACAAATGCATTCCCATGGTCGATTACAGGTGCCGTGCACGCAGCCAGGGTAGGGATGGCACTGCGTACAGTTCTTGCCTGTCCAACCCACTTTGCAGCGACACTCTCCCGGTCGCCTGCAATATCCTCGCTCACCGTGACATCCAGGTGCACAAATTGCTGCCATAAAAAAAGTTACACTTAAACTGTTGTATACAGAAAACTAGATCCTAGTCTAGATATAGAGACAGAGATAGATATAGAAAAAATAGAAATAGAAAACACACAAACAAAAAAAGAAATCACTGCAAATAAATTAGAAATCACTATAAACGCAACAATCCTGCCTATTGTACATATAATAGTGTAATAAATAAATGTTATTTGAAACAAAGATTTTGCATAAGAAACCATTAAACATGAGTGTCACGTACATTTTGCAATGTCACGTGTATGGACATAGAAGTAATACAATGATTGATATTGAAATGGAAAGTAGAAAGAAGAAAGTGATGAAATTAGTTATGATCATACATCATTGCGTGACTGGTTGCGTAGACGAATGTGCAATACGCCAAGTTAATATGTATTTGTAAACAAAACCGTTTAACTTTAAAATGAAAACTTTGCTTTTTTACTGAACATAATATTGAATAAAACTTTTAACGTAAACCTTAACATGGATGTCTGTTTTTGTGAGTAAAAGTCCCTTTTCTCCGATCTATTCTACACTCTGTGTTATCAGCCTACAGCATCTGCAACTTGCGAATCAGTTACGCTACATCGGTTATTTTCGTACGTCTAAAGATTTCGACATTCTTTATTCGATCCAGTAGAGAAATCCCGAGTATGGTCCCTCGCCATATCTCGTTGGAAGACTGTAAAATTTCCTATTTGATTCAGATTGAGAGACAACATTTCTGGGCCACAAGTCGTTACTGTGATATTGTATGTTAGACATATCGGTCGTAAATTTTCGTTTAATAACACAATGGGGTATTGGACGAGAAGATGTTTTTATAGTGTCCACAACAATGACTGGGTGAATTCACTATTGACCTCTTTTTCGACTTTAGACTTACCTAGCAGGATATTTCCCTAGGTACACGCTTACGCCGACAATTTCAAAAATAGATGCTCCAACTGATATTGGGTTAAGCTTGTCAATGTTCATATTAAGGTACACACGTTGTGAAAATTAATTGAGATTTTCGAGAATCGTGCTGCGTCCTATCATCAAATTTGCCATGACTTTTCTTCTACTGTTTTTCAGCCGAAGGACGCCCATTGCAAAGCCCAAAAATCGACGCGATAACCAATCCTGTTCTGCCCGCATTCACCGACTTCCCGCGACCTTAACTATATTGTCCGTCTATCGGCTCGTGGTCGCCACTCGAAAACATTTACTGCCACTGCCACTGCCACTTCAAACGTACAATTTTTCGAGCTTCATAAGTGATTTTAGTTCTTTTGACATAAGTATACTATACATGACTATAAACCAATATACTATTGTCAGAAAAGCGGAAGAAATGTGGAAAGAAAGATGAAGTAGGAAAGATTATAAAAAGAACGCAAATAAAAGTAATGTGAAAAAAAAACGACCCTGTCCTTCTCAAAGAAAGAGGTACAAGAGGCGTCATAGCAAGGGGCTGACATAATATATATGTATACTATTTAAGTACGTTCTTATAAATTGTGGAAACTTTTAGAGAGTTAGTGAATGATTGTGATACTTACGTGTCTGGCAGAGTA
The DNA here is from genome assembly GCF_028537555.1 of Battus philenor. NCBI lineage: Eukaryota > Metazoa > Arthropoda > Insecta > Lepidoptera > Papilionidae > Battus > Battus philenor. The sequence goes on along the minus strand of NW_027181673.1, from coordinate 12,740,595 downwards.
GTCCAGTGTATCCGGGTAGGCACTTGCACTCGAGAGGCTTGTCGCAGTAGCCGTGCTGGCAGCCGGGTAGCGGCTGGCAAGCACGACAAGTGGGCCCGGCCCATCCCAGTCGACAGCGGCACTCGCCCGGCGCTTCACAATATCCACGAGTCGCGTGGCAGTCCGAACGACAGATTGCTAACAAACATAACACGTTATTTTTTAATCTAAAAAACTTAGAGGTCATTTAAAGTGACCACTTGAATACGTCATGAAAAGTAATCCTAGAAGAACCCAATTTGATAATTTGTATAAGAATGAACTCCCCTATAATGCATATTGCAACTTAACTCAAAACTTAAAGCTATTAAAACATATTTTTGAAGAGAAATTTGTGGTCTAATATTCCGTAACTAAAGTTAAAATTCATTAAAGTTATTCATTTCTCAATATGTTCCTAGGGTTGTGTTTTTAGGATCATTTACAGTGAGCAAAAATCTATTTGATATTCACTAGAATAAAATATAATGATCCCTTCCTATAATTTTTGCTCTTTTAACACTAAAAAAACCCTTTTCACTATAATTTTTGTCTCATAGACTTCTTAAATTAAATACTAGATAATTTAAACACATTAAATGTAATTATCAGTAATCGTAAAATAAAACTATTTATGTGATAATAAACATATTTTTTATATAAATACCATATGTTTGTATAAATCCACTACTTTTCTCTACACTCCTTTGTGTTAACTGGTAGAGAATGCCTAAAGGCATTAAACATAACAAAATTGGTAAAAAGGGTGAATAAATAGGACGAATAAATAAGTAAACATCTTTCATCACTATAAAAAATCAAATCGTCAAAATTAAATCTAAAACAAAATTCAAACGAATCAAAAATCGATCAAATCATTGAAATCGCTTGTTTTTACTGTAAAATCATTACGTTGTTTATTATTTTTGAAAAGGGTGTACTATATATTAATTGACAGAAAATGAGCTATACATTAACCATGATAAGAAGCTCTACATTCCATAACGTATTTCAAACTTGAGAATATCTATAGATTGCGATGATCGATCACTAAGACAGTTTATCGCCTTGTATGCGATCAATTATAAATTCAGATGCCATATAAGCGTGCATTTATAATACCAAACCTTCATAGATCCGTATAACCTTTTATTATTGAGTTGTAATACTTTTAATGAAGAATCAACCTCAATGCACAAAGAAATCTTGTTTCAGTTTTTATAGCTGATTTTTTCTTTAGGGTTGCGCAAAACATATTAAACAAATTGTTAAGTGTACTACCATGTTTAATGTTAAGATAATCCTGTTTGCTATTTCTATGTACATTTGTTGATTTTGCAAACTAAATAAAAATAAAGGACTTCATTTCACGGAGTAATCGACCAATAAAAACAAGTTTGTGCTCTTCTTAAATCAGGATGTGTTTAGGATATGTCAATTTCATTCAATTGGGCTCTTTTTACTTTCTTCTCGTGACGTATAGTGATCAGTGATACATACGTTCAGTGCAGAAGATTCCATCCCAGCCGGGACGGCACTGGCATTCGAAGGACACGTTGCAATAGCCGTGCTGGCAGCCGGGCATCGGGATGCACTTGTTGCAGCGTTCTCCGTAAAAGCCCATCTTACAGCGACACTCGCCCGGACGATTGCAATATCCTACACACCATATTAAACAGTACATACATGATTATGGAGAAAGCTATGTTATTATTTAATATTTAATTATGACATCGGAAAAGGAATAACGAGATTCCTTAACATAACTAACATATTCCTGAACGAAAATCACATAGTTGAAGTCGCAATGAACTGAGGTTACATAGCGCGCAGAACGAATAGCAGCCGGGGCCTTAAGATTCAGAAGTGGAGACCACGGATCGGTAAGCGTAGCCTAAGACGTACTCCCACAAAGTGGGCTTCCTTATTAGTCTTTGAAAGACGCTGGACGCAGGCCACTTTTAACCGGTCTTATTAGAAATCTGTAGAAGAGACCATGTCCATCAGTGGACGTTCGAGTTCTGAAATAATGATGATATAAGAGATTTCCACATATGTAAATACATAAAGTCAGTACTTATCACGATATCTCTGGAATGGTAATACATAAGGACTTGAAATTTGGTAGGAATATTCCTTTCACTAAGAAAAAATAAAATAAGAATGGATTTTACGTAATTGTACCCAAAAGGAGGGTTGAGACAGCATTCATTAAGTTCGCCAAGCGGGCAGGAGACAACTAGTCTTATTTAAATATGTTTTTATAGAGGGCTTTAACTTTAATATGTGGTAATGCCAACCGCAAAAGTCGAAAGTGGATCGACTAATCAAGGAAATGATTTTGTAATAATTATGTTTTTAAAAAGTATTTCATCTTGAATTAGATGTGATAGAGATGTATAACTCACCTTGCAGCGGATCACATCCTTTCTTGCAGATGGGCACGTCGCAGAGATCACCCTGCCAGCCGGGCAGGCACTTGGGCTCGCCCTTGTCGTCGCACACGTAGTGGCTGTGTTCACTCTGCACGGCCGGCAGTTCGCACGCCTGACGGAATGGCTTCTGAGGTAAGGAGACAGTTGTGACGGGTGCTTGGAGTGCTAGTGGAAGCCATGCCAAGCTTGCTCGCAAGCGACTTAAGCGGTTCAAACGCTATCAATACGTAGTTATTGAGTTTAAATAAAAAACATTACTAAATGAATAAACATTTACAAATAAAATTCTGCTTGGTACATACTGTTTTACTATCGTATTTTTTTTTTATTATTGTCATAACGTTCTATTTTTATTCTATTTATTATTATGCTTTCAGGTTCAACTAAGATATAAAAGAGACATTTTATTGTGCCAAACACAGGTGGAGATTTTATACACATTTATGAAGATGTTATTATATACCTAAATATATTGTATATATATATATATATATACAATATATTTATATATTGTATATATATATATATATACAATATATATATATATATATATATATATATATATATATATATATATATATTTATATATTTATATATATAAATGTATGCACTAGGTTAAAGAATTGTTTAATGATTTTGTGTCTTTATGTTCGCGTTGTTAATGATAAGATTCTTTTTCATCTAGCGAAATATTAAGAATTCATTTAAATAAGATATTATCACAAAAATATAGACGTTGGTTTCTATATATATTTAAAACAGCGACACGGGGGCAGACGTTGGAACCTTTATAGCGACATAAATTAGGTACTTATTCTGTAGGTTTTAATAAGAATAAATTAATAGTATATGCAACATAATTACATAGTATTAAAATTGAAAATTTATTTTATCTCAAGATATGTCTATTCAAAGCGTTTTTTCTTACGGTATTTAATTATGGGGTAGTGCTGCCGATATTAAATCTATATTTATTTATAGAAAAGCAGCTTTTTTTACGAGCTATTCATAGCGTAAAAGATAGAGATTCCCTATTAGATGTTTAAAAGAAATTGATATTCTAACATTTGCTTCGCAAAACATTTTTAATGACATATTATTTGTGCTTCGTACTATAAAATATTATATGAAAAATAGTGACAGACACATAGTAAATGCAAGAAATAAAAATAAACTCGTAACGCCTAAATTTCATTTTAAAAAATCATGTGTCTGGGTGTTCGCAAATATAATGAAGTTCCAAAAGATATCTTAGACCTTCACTTTCGTAGTTACAAATCTATAATTAAAAGTATATTGTTTAAAAAATCTTATTATATCATTTAAGAGTTTTTAGGTGATCGAAATATGTGGAACTTGGTTAATTGACTAGTTTACATGATTGTTATTATAATGCACACGTGAAAAATTGATAAATTATATTTAAAAGAGCAACTGTTGAGTAACTGGCCGGCTTTTTGCAACAAATCAGCGTTGCGAGCCGATAGAAGCTTACTGCTTATAATATTGATATAGTCGATGATTAAAAACAACTGTAAATAAACGCGTACTTGAATAAAGATATTTTGAATTGAATTGAATGTTTATCCTGTCCGATAAATCAAATGCCGTCTAATTAGCATGACGTTAAGTGCAATAAATGGTTTACAAATTAATACCTAGAGCCTAAAAGTGTAAAGTACCATTTCGATAGAATTCTAAAATAAACAAAGAAGGAGATTTTCAGAGAACTGCAAAAGTTTCCTCGAGTTACAACTATTGCAAATAATGGTATAGAAATATGTTTTGTGTTCTCCTATGAGTAATTACGAATTAAAGATTCCGATAGTCTCTTAATATACTAATATGCTATATACTAAATATAACTTATTCATAAATAAGTAAACAATTGTCGAACGTTCCGTTTGGAAATCTATAAGGGAGGGTTTTGTCCAGTTGTGGACAGTCTACGGGTGAAAGGATGTACAAATTAATATTATTATACACTAATATGTAAAATAACGACAACACCAAAAGAGATTTATATGACACAAGTCTGACCTAGGACAGGCTTAAACAACTTTCATCCTAACGCACATGCTGTGGACCGTATTGGAAAAGCGTAGTAAATGACCTCGCTCCGCTATCAACCGCTTACAGAACGAATGAACGAACGCCGAATGATGGAACGAACTAAAATAGATCGAATTTTTATTATAATCAGTCATCATTAAGGGTTTGGTCTAAATACTTTTATCGATGTTTCATCTACATATGTTTTTTTGTTTAAATCCATTCCTTTTAAAGATTCGCTGACCGATTTCTGAATGCTATCGTTTTTAGTTACATTGAAATGGGCACTTTATTGATTACTTCAATAGCAGATATCTACAATTAAAATATTTTAAGCTCCTTTAAAAGGGTGAATATATATCTCAATTTCTGTCAAAATCAATCGTTACATAAATAATAAATAACTTGATAATGATATAGTAGAAGAAAGCTAAATATTAGTTATTGTTTACTACTTATCTCACCGCAGTTATCCTAGCGGTAGAGCACTGAGGCTTGTGATAGTAGATGGCGGGTTCGATCCGGGATACCATTAATATAATAATTCTTGATTATAATTCACACTTTGTGCATTATTTACGTAGGATTGCCACTTCTCAAACAAGTTTTCAGAGAATGGGCAGCAGTGTTCTCTGCGTACCATAATATCACACTATGATCGCCAACCCGCCTCTCTAGCGCGTCGATCATAGTATATACTCCTTAGCTACCTTTGGGGGAAATCTATGCCTTTCAATAAGCGTCTAAAAAGCGTAAAAAAAACAATAATATAAAAGTGTAAATAATAGGTTAACAAGCTTTAAAGCTTTTTGCTGATAAGTGAGCACTACATTATACATTCACACCTTTAAAGGTACTGCACTTATAACCAACTCATCACAAATAACTAATCACCCTGAACAGTATTCACTAATTGCATTGATTAAGATTGATTGTTTAGAGAGTTGAACTAATGTCATCATCGCAACCCGCCAAAGACCATCATTTAGGTGATACGTTTGGCAAGCGCTGGCATCCGAGAAATTACCTTTCACATTATTAAACAAATGCCAAAGTATGCTCTTACGTTGTGATGCAAATAACAAAAAACATACGTCTCATTAGCAGTTTCTTGTTCTATATGAGTAATCAATGTAAGACGTATACAGTTATATTTGACTCATTCTGAAGAAAGTTATTAACGCTAAAATTAGATCATATTACGGTATTTTAATATACACGAGCTGAAGTGTAGTCAAAAGCATTCTCATACAGTCGCAAACAATATTTTTTTGTAACAATTATTTTAGGGTCTCTGATATATAATAAAATTGTTAATCAGTATTTCAGTTTATAATATTCATAATGTAAATATTGCAATATAATTATGGATACATTCATCACCATGTCAGGTGATAGACGCCTTTTGAAAGTCATAGGCCTCCTCCAAAATTCGCCACGATCACCAGTCTTGTGCTACCCGTGTCCAATAACTTCCTGCCACTATATCTTCGGTGAACATAGTGGACGGGTTGGCGATCACAGTGTGGTATTAGGGAACATACAGGACGCTACTGCCCTTCTTCTGGAAACTTGTTTGTGAGTAGTGGCAATCCTATATAACTAATGCACAAAGTGTGAATTATATAAGATTGTATTGGGGAAATAGAACCCGCGAACTACGATAGGAAATGTCAAGATACTACCACTAAGCTACCATTACTAACGAAAAGGTACAATTGACTAACAAAAAGTTGAATACATGTTATTTTGTAAATCGCAGAAAAGTATGGAATGAACAAAGCTAACGACGGAGATGCATGAAATTAGGACGAGGCATAAACTCAAAAAGGTATCCAATCAAAGAAAGAAATAGTAAAAACACTAACAGCTAACATTAATAAAACAATAAACATAATTAAAATAATTTTGAATGTAAATTTTATGATTTGAAAATGAAAACATTCATTCCTTCATTGCAGCTAAAAAAGAGAATGTGTACCAATTTCCTTAATGCGAATTCCCTTAAGTTGACTGTTGTTTGCCTAATAATTCAACAAACCTCAGTTAACATACTAGTCTTGAAGTTAAAAGACTGCTTCATTATACCCATCTAGACAGCTTTTTGCAAAATAAACCCATGACCAGTGAAATGTGTTCTATTAGATTAAAACGTACGCAATATATCGGTCATTATCTATTCAATTGCAAGTATCTCCGTAAAGGTATACGAAGTAGTTACTTGCTACTGGATGAAAAAGAAGACTTATTATACTGTCGCAATGTCCTTTTTCATTTAAGGTGTTTTAGGAACGCCATTGCCGATGCCTGGAAAGTTACACCTTGCTTAACTAAGTTGATTAAAGTTATTTATTAGAACTCGTGCTTGTAAGTAAAATATATTATTTATTCAAGATGTTTTTATATTGCTCTACTAATAGTAAAAGTCTGATGAAACTATTTATATTATCATAATTTCAACCGTAAAGACCGGTGGACATAAACTATTAATAACACAGGAAGGAAACGGCCTGCACCAAGCGTCTTCCAATATCCTTAACAAACTCGTCTGTCCACTTTGATGTCCTGCGCTGTGCTTGCGATCTATCCCCTAAACTCGAGAATCGTAAAATCCTTCTGTTCTGCGAGCAATATAGCCCACCATTGCTACTTTATATTGCCATCTCCCTTTTTATGGCTTGTTAAGTAACTGTGACGTTGTCAACAAGATCAGAACTATTAGTAAAAACAAATCGAGACTATCTTTTGTTTACTGCTTTAGATCTTCTCTTTACCTTTTACGGTTACAGGACTCTGTCGTAAGTTATTGTGCTGTTTATTTTTACTAATACCTGGTTTAACTGCTTAGGTTTCCATGGAATAAATGTGCGTGTGCGAGTCCATTGCTTTGTAGGGAGAAGGGTCAAGGGCAATGCATGGGACTGAAAACACGCGTAGCAAATTTCAGGGAGGCTATCTAATTATTCATTTAAATTCAGCTTTACCAATTAGACCAGTGTTTCCCAACGTGGAGGAGCCACACAGGGGGGCAACTTGATTTTTAAGGGGGGCAATTCGAAAGTGGACACGGAACGAGTTTAAACCTTTGGCTTTAATTAAAAAAAAGTATATATGTTACATAGGGGAAATAACAGAATTTTAGAAAAAATTTAGTGGTACTACCGATGTCGATCGTTACCGTTGTTTTTTGAACTGAACCTTCACTGCAGCCAGGGGCATTTCCAAAGTACGTGTGCTCGAAGTGGTAAGGGGTGGAGGGTTCCTAGCCTGATAAAAACCTCTTTTATAATAATAAAAACTCATCGCGGCTTATTCAATTATAGCATTTACAATACGTAATATCATGTCAAGGCACAGTTTTATGCTTACTATTTTTCTGTTAGCATTTACAGCTTCGACGTTTCGAGATGGTAGAATGGAGATAGCATTCAGACCAAGTCTTCAGAGAATAGTACGCAGCATTTGATATGGCACGACGGAAAAACGAGCGAGATCTTTAGTTAGTTCCGGTTTTGTTATCTTTGTCAATCGCAATCACCAAGTTTTTTAAGCACAATGCTATTAAAATCGCTCTACAGAACCGCACCTAGTCCATCTTTGCTGTAAGACTCACTGTTCTGCCGACTATGCCAAATCAAATACCGATACTATAACAAATAGCATTGGTTAAAATAAAAATCAAACCGGAGCCGAGCAGAGTGCAATGAAGTGGTTTTTAATTTATTCATTATTGTACACAATAAAAATATATTAAGAAGGATATAAAAAAGAAGTAATACTCTACTATATATACGGGGTACAATTTATGCAAAGATGGTACAAATGGCAATTTTATTGCTCCATGCGATTTTTATCAAGACAATAGTTAGATGCTAAAGTACCGATTAATCCTAATAAATAAATATAATTCCACATTAAACGCACGCAAAGCTCATATTTTTACTTTGTTTACATAAAAAACCCAAACGACTTTGATCTGCGTGACCCGAAATTTATTTTTGTTATTTCCTTAGCACAGGAGCGACAAAGACGTCGGTGAGTCACGAGCTACTTTCTAAAACGACCGCGAGAAAGCAACAAGAAAGTGTGCCGCGAGGAAAACCACAGAGAAAACATTGCTTTCGGTCCGAGAAACTTTGTCTATGGCAAAATATTAAAATTTATGTTTGCTCATTAGGTTAATTGCATTTATAACAAACTCGCATGAATCATGCGACGATTTATATCGACCTTATAATATTGTGATGAAATAATAAAAGATTTCTAGTCTGAAATAGACACTAACCTAACTGCATTTATAACTGTAAATAGATCTTAAAGTTATTTTAAAAATATTTAATTATTATTTCTTCTAGGAAACAAGCAACACCTGGTTTGAAAAAGAAATCAGTATTATTTTTGTACCTTTGAGATAAAGATAAGATAAACATAAAATTAATTTATTTAATATTGGAACTTTCTACAGAATTCTTATTGATCGTCAACTTATTATCTTTTTTAATCTATTTTATTTTAGACCTTACTCTGCTTCGCAAGGTGTTATAGTAGTGGAGAAGAATCAGGAAGATATTTATCTGAGTACAAAGTCTTTCTTATAATAAACTTTATATCTCAGTGTGAATATGCTTTAATAATCAAATTTAAAAACTAACATAAATCATGAAGTTTAATGCTAGTTAAAATTCAATGACTTTTATATACCTAAACCTTTAACATTAAAATGCATAGGAATCACATATTATTAACACCATGTTTTTATAATTTAACGAATAATTATTCAGTAAAACATCTACTTTAATCGCATGTAACAAATTTATAAACAGAGTGTCCAATACTTTGGCATAGTATATTGACTGGTAGACCTAATTTTAAATCAGCTTCCGTTAAACTCTGAATAAAATTAATTATAAAGGGGCAATTAAGCAATAGAAACGACACACTTGTACTTCAATTTCTTGTAACCTATATTATTTGTGTATATACTTAACCTTGATAAATTTTACTATTAATTACAATAAATTAACATTTTAATAATCTTCTAACTTAAAATTTTCTTCTTCCAACTGAAACTTTTTTAATTTTATAGCTTTTTTTGTTGTTTTTAATAAACTTGGTAATTTGGGTGTAATTAATCTTTAACTCATGAACAAGAACTTGTTTAACACTAAGTATTTTAATTTAGCGCCTAAAGATTCTCTTATGGTTAATTTTCCCTATCCAAGGGCTCCAAAGGTTATATAAATTTAATAATTAAATCTTTATAACTTTGATATACATATGTATGTATGTATATATATATATATACTTTTATATATATATATATATATATATATAAATTACGATGTATTAATGTATTCATAGGGCCGGAAAGTAATGTCGTTTCTGTCGGCATATTTTACAGAAAAACCGATTGATCTGGTTCGGTTCCGGCATTAAAAATTTGTATACTAGCTGGCAAAAGGTTGTTGGTAACGAAGGCGAATATATTGTTGATTAGAAATGAAAACTTGTTTAACTTTGTATTACTTTCCTGTCACGTTCATTTTTAATACTTTCCTATTTACGATTTATTATTTTTTATGAACCATTTTTTTTTCAACTATTCCTTGTTAAAGATTAAAAGTCTAATCTGAATATATGTTTAAAAATATGAGCATCGAATAAACGTACATTAAACACTACATTAATACAGAACGTTTGAGTATTATTTATATTAGTAAAACTCGAGCACAATGAATTTGTTACAAATTTAACGTGTTAGAACAAATGGATAAATATATGCATAAACAGATGTTGTTGGACATGATCGGATGTGAAAAAATTACACTGAAACCGTTCAATCAAATGTAATTCCGTTACCAGTAACAGTGTTTCATCTCCGCCATTACCAACTAACGATAAATCAAATTAGAAAAACAGTTTAACAATGTTGCTTTGTCAAAAACAGGCTATAGAAAAGGAAATCGTGGCATCCTTTCCTGGAACTTTATTTTTTATGAATAAATTTTATTTTCACAAGACATCGTGTTTAGTGTTATCGTAACTTGTAGTTCACTCATAACATAGCATTCAATGTATTTTTTGCGTCTTTTTTGTGCTGCCGTCGTATCTATTTCTGCCAAAACATGCAAAAGTGCATCACTGTGTTTCGATTCGAAGAATATAATAATTAAAGAAATTATCGGAAAGAAAGCAAATATCTAAAAAATCACGGCCGCCGGTGAAAAATGAGATCAATAATTCTAAAAGATCATCTAATTAATTTTGTCAATTCAACAAGTAAACTATTGCGCGCATTGCGCAACTATTTAAAAAAAACTGTTGCGTTACCAAACGCAGTGATAGAAATTTTAACGTTTTAAATTTCTAAAAATTGGAGACTCAAATTTTAATGTCTTATTATTTATAGACAGACGAACGCACGAGTCGTGTAATGAATTTATGAAACAATTTTAAATAAAATTATTTCTTTAATTCTCCCAGGAGAAATGAGAAATTCTTATAAGTTATTTATTATTTATTTTTCACTCTTTCTGTAACTTATATAATGGCAGAATTAATACCTTACTGGCATTTCCTATCGGTGAACCCAAACAAAAAAATCATTTGTGAAAACAAATAAAGCTATTTAAAGCGAAAGCGTGCGCTTTTTATGTATTAACAAAAACTCACCTGCTTCTTCCATTTCGGCAAATACTTTGCCGGAACAACGATTTGCATAACACAACATAGTACAAAAAGAAATAGAAGATGCTTCATCTTCAATCCATTTAAAGTAAAGCGGGTTACGGTGTAGTGTCCGGGGACTGCAATGATCTTTTGCTATACAACGGGAGCAAGTAGACCGCGAGATGGGATCTTATGTTAACGGTACAGTCAGAGCGCAATGATGCGCGGACGCAGGCTGAGCCGGTACTGTTATGCTGTGTTATTGAACTTGACTTTAGAGAGGCTACTTTCGCCGGAATCGCGTTTTTACTGGGCCACGAAACGCGCGGGCCTGTAGATGACACTTAACTTGTGATTTCACCAAATTTAATATATAACAAGGTTCATAGAATAAATATTTTGTATTGTACCCGGCTTTTATTTTGGCACATTATAAATATAGTTTGTTGGTAATATTAATATATAATAAACACAATCGGTTTTAACTGCACTATATACATATATTGGTAAATGTGACGTGCTAAATCAAATGCGGAGTACCATCTTAGTAATTAATATATAGTCTTGAATTCAAAAACTTTTATGGCCTAAGGCCGAGAAGTATCTATGTGCAAAAATCATACAATTTCGTTAAATAAAACGTTTGATGGAACGCATTGTAGAGAACATAATAATTTCAGTGGTAAAGTAAGAAACAGAAGAAAAAACATGTGAAAAATCGATTTTATTAGATTGTAAAAGCCTTGTATCTTAATTTGCAACGAGCTTATTAATCAGTTCTTTATAAAAATCGCATGATTTATGAACCATAAATTAACATAAATAATCATTTTGGTTTAATTTTATTATTGTAATAGCAGACCCCGTGACATATAATAATAGATAAAAGGCCTTTTTTGTCATAATAAAAAAAATACTGTTAAATTGTAATAAACCATTAAAGCAGCCGGTTTCGTGGCCCCATCGCAACATCTTAACTGCATTCGCAGGTATTCTATCTGACTCGCGATAATCTGCAGGCGACTGAAACAAATTCCATCAAATATGGAGCGCTCGCAAAATAAAAGACCATACTTTTATATGAACTTTCGAAACGAGTTTTTGCCAAACATATTCTATTTATATCAAAAAGTTAATGTACATGCTAATAAATATTGTAATGTTTCTTTCGAGACATTTTTCTATGAACCAATATGTTAAGTTAATAATTAAATTTTATGTACCAATGAAACATACTGAAGTATAGGGGTCCTTATGTATCACAGACTCACAGATATTAATTTGGTCGTTAAAATAAATATTACATAACCTTAAGGCAGCCACCTACCTATTGCTACCTATTTTTACTATATATATATATATATATATATATATATATATATATATATATAAATATATATATAAATATATATATATATATATATATATCCTATTACCTTTTGCCACGTCATAGTCTGCGAATAGTTTAACAGATCTTATTTATTCTTTTTTTAAATTCAGAAACTGTGACTTGAAACTACGCGCTTGATAGTACGCTCCGAACTTCGCGCGTTTGATAGGTCACGTGTCACAAATTTATAGTTATTTGACAGCTACATGTCTGTATTCGCCAATCATAAAATTAATTTACTTCACTTTTAATCAATAAATAAAGTGATCATTTTGATATATGATACGTAAAATATTTTTTTCTACAGCAACAGGACAATAACTTCTGGTAATGCAAAGTCCGGCCGAATAGCTGGTTATTTAAATAAATAATATGTTCATGCCATCTCAAACTATAGGTGGCTCGCCCTTGAATGTTCTATCTAGCGGCGTGTACCACCGAAGGCTTTCATAAAACTTAGCTTAGTTACCTTAAAAGAAGTTTTGGACTATTACTCTCTGCACCTTACCACTTTAAACCCTCAAATCTGCAACTGCCTCTTGGGAACCAGTTTAAGCCCGGTCCGAAAAAATAACTTGTATGTGATCTCGAAGATCTAGAGCATATTCAAATGCCTTAACCTTAACCTGGTATTTTTTCTAACAAAACTATGACCAACGAAACGTCACGTTCAACTGTAACAAGTTTTTTTTTTCATTACAGATTCATGCAACTCGACAAAGGCTCTCAATACAGACAGAGTTCGTATATTATCACAGCAATAATAATGAGTAATGGTAGCTCAGTAGTAGTGGACTGAGACTTGCGATTGTAGGTTGCGGATTCGATTCCAGGGATACAGTCTTATATATATTTCACATATTGTGCATCAATTATATGGAGGATGTGCATCGTCTTCTGCGTACACCATACCAATGTGCGATTGCTAAACCGCCTGCCAAGTGTGGCGATTATGATATATCCCCCATAGATATTTTAAGGGAAGGATTATGCCTTACAGTAGGCTATTATGGGCCTAAACCAGGACGATGGAGTAATAATACCCACTCTTTAATTTCCACATATAACGCTCCTGTCGAACAGTAAGATGTTTGTGCTACTATCTCTTACTGTCACCTAGCATTTATAAGGATAGAGATTATTTATAAATAAAAACGCCACAAATTTCTTACTATTTAATTTCGTATAATTATTATTAAATTATATTCATCACCCTTTTATATACAATGTAATTTATATACACACTATTTAGGTCCATGTTATATATTGACAATAATTACATCTTTTCAAAGCCGCTAAACATTAAATAGAAGTTTTACACACAAAGTTCATAAGGCTTGAGTATACTAAAACATTTTTTTAAATAATCTATTAAGCCGATAACAGACGCTAAAAGTTAAAAAATAGAATGCAATGTCTTTAAAATTTCAAGTACAAAAAAAATTCAAAAAAGTGAATTGTCAACGGAATAAGTTTTAATTTCACATTGAAGTTTAATTTAAAATAATAAATCGTACACAATTACATTATTATCGTACAATAAAAACCAAATCCCAGAAATCTATTTCAAATTCATTTAATTTTAATCTCATAAGACATTAATGACGCGCGTAATTTGGTCGAAGCCTATTATGGAATAAATTATTCTTGAAGTATCCTTCAAACATTTCGCTTGAGGTTTTAAATGTACAGTTTTTAGCCTAATTCATATTTCCGTAGATTTCTAAACTCAACAATCTTTTAAAACTGATAGTTTTGCAACAATTTTGCTCAGATCAGTCGATTTAGGCACACACCCAAGGCGGAAGTAAACGCGCGACGGCATGGCTACTTACGCGTGTTAGTCGCATTTCCAAGGAGTTACTACACAGGATAAGAAAAAAGGGAGGGTGGCGCGTGAATAGAGAACCGAGCATCAGTGTAACGAGCATCAGTGTAACTGAGCATCAGTATATCCGAAGATCAGTGTAACCGAGAATCAGAGTAACCGGGCATCAGTGTAACCGAGGATCAGTGTAACCGAGCATCAGTGTACATAGCGACGGGAAAAGAACGGAAGGAAGGTGGTACTTGAGTGGAGAACCGAGCATCAGTGCTATTGAGCATCACTGTAACCGAGTATCAGTGCAACCGAGCATCACTGTAACCGAGTATCCGTAAAACCGAGCATTAGTATAACTGAGCATCAATGAAGTTCTTAAATTACATTTTAAACGTTGTTGCATGATGTTCACCAAGTAATCTTTATGACGCTGCTTCCATTGCTCACGCTTCAGCTGCTTACGCAAAAGCAGCACCAAAGGCACTAATAATTATGCCTCAACGGAGTCCATCTTGCAGCTGTAGCAATGTATGCATGAAGATATTTTTGTACCTTTCATTAAGTTTGCATCGCGACTGAATCATAGGCGAGGATAGCACACACCTAGCGATCGTTTCGCAACAATATTAAAGTGATCTGCGACGGCGTCTCTACTTAATTGCTACAAAAAATCGCCGTGAGCAAGGAGCCTTAAAGCCCTATTTATTCATCAATAAAACTTGACAACTAATACCACAGATAAACAATGTTTTACTAAAATCAATTTAGTTATCTGTATCGTAAGGTTTATAAATTTAATATATTTTATACATTTACTTTCTTGCTTTGAGCAAACAATTTCAAAACTATAAAGTAATAAAATTTTATGAAAAAATAATGTTTATTTTTTAAAAGAGAATTGTATCAATCGTAAATAATTGAAAATAAATGCCTTCTTACTGAAATGATGGCGGTATGGTAATAATCAATTCTCTGGATATACAAGGGTTATTTTTTCTTTGACCAAGTGTCATGATTCGTTATGGTTTATATTGAAAGTTCTCTAGGAATTAAAGACCGCAATCTGTGAGAAAGCAATTTTGCTTCTTCACAAAATTGATCGATGAAACTATATACGGGCTTATGTTAAATACTCCAGGTCAACAACGAACACCTACTGCAATCATATAATACAAACGTGTAAATAAATTAATGTTAATATATTTTTGTTTAGATCTTAACAATTCAAGTTGAATGATATATTTCAGTTTTCAATCTAGACTTTTATATCTTACGGTACTGTATTCGTCATATAGTCAAAACCAAATAATATTCTTTTCACATTGTTATTGGAATCTAGCTAAGAATGTTTCTATACTATTTTATTTGTTCTGTACGGTAAAGATGCGTTTTCTTGCTCACGATTTTATTTAATAAATAACGTATGTATGTAGACATCAGAAAACCTTGCAATAAAGAGATTCGTATGGCATTAATATATGATAAGACGCTGCACAAATTTTTATAAAATAGCCGTGTAAACTCATCTTTAAATTGCTACTAAATTGTCGACGCCCACTAATCTCATCTGTCCCTTTCACATTACAATAGTGCGATTGAGATAGCGATCTAACTGTTAGATATATAAAGTATAATAATGTTTTACAGTTACAAGAAAAATTACAATTATTTAATAAGATTAAAACAATATTAATCTCTTTTATGGCCTCTAAACAGATATAACTCGGTCTGAACTACAATAGTACATATTAAATAATTTCATGATTTGCGGCAATTGATTTAATTTTTTTTAAATTATTGTTGTTTACGTAATTCGACATGCTTTCTATTTGAATATAAATAAAATACAAACTAACGTATAAATAAATAGAATAATTATTTAGTAAAAATTAAAAATATTTGCCACGCTCGCAAAGGTATTAAAAATAATAGCCTTATATGTAGTATGCCCTCATATACATGGAATAAGTCACTAAGAAAACAATTCAACATGTGTGACAACAAAAATTTACATAAAAAATAATTATGCTAAATACAAAACATTTAGATATAATTTTCATTTCTAAGTTACACAAATTGTTACCTTTGATATAAATTAAACATCGCATCTATACATTACATAGCTGGTGTGCCGACATTTGGTCGACTAACACGTGACCGAAATGACATTTATGCACACAATAATTATTTGATTTGAATAATTATTGAGAATTTGTAATAGTAAATTATTATCATCATTTCGGCTATGGGACTGTAAGAGCTACATTATGAAATCATCAGCGGCGCATCGAAAAAGGGGAATTCCACAGAAATATAATTCTTTATATAAAGAAAGCGAAAGAAAGCGTTACAATACGTTTCGACTTGTGATTGGCTGACGGTTTTTATTGGTTAAACATTATTTTCATAGTTTTAAATCGGTATAAATAAGGGCTAAGCTTCAAGATTATACACATTTTAACTTCTAACTTCGTGTTGTTATTACCTCCAAGATCTATGAAGAATCCAATATGGGATTCTATTTACTAGGAATTCTACTTTTGGAGACGCCGCTGATGATGATGTAATGTAGCTTCTACAAGACGTTCACTATTGGACATAGGACTCCTCGATATATTTCCAATCGGAACACTTGGAACAGCTTACATCCAGCGTCTCCCGACTACCTTGACAAGATTGTCGGTTCACCTTGTGTGCGAACGTCCATCTGTACCTTGCGGCACCAGCCATCTATTCATTAATTATAAATATAACCATCCATCTAAAACAACGCCAAAATGTCTCTTCGGTCATGTGTCTTTCGGCCAAATCCGTCTGTATAATCTCAGTGTATCTAAAACATATCATTATCTACATCTACATATATATATATATACTTACACACGCATATTATATTTTTTATTTTTCACACATCCGAAGTTTTAATGTATATGCATAGAATATAAGACACTTGCAACAATAACAATTTTTAAACAAGTTAAACACGGTTACATGAATACAAGGCTTTATATATTTCTAATATAAAATAGACAGACTCAAGGCAATATAGTATGATTACACTATTCGATATTCACGATATAAAAATTAAATATGAGAATTCCTAATAGCGTAAAATTTACGCAAATCACACAAATATAAGTCGTATCATCATCATTTCAGCCAACTGCCCACTGTTGGACATACGCCTACCCACAGATTTACAATATGGCCGGTTGGAAGCGGCCTGAGTTCAACGTCTACCGACGCGGCGACCTTAACAAAGTCATCTGCCCTCTCTCTTGTTCGGTACAACTCTTATCTCAAGTAAATAAATTAAATATACAAATCGCTTATTACTTTAGAAAATTAAAGAGGTCGGTTTCTTTTAAAATTTTACATAAGAGCGGTATATACCATAATTCATACTTTCAATTTAATATACATTTTATAATAAATCCTTTAAATTATCATTCAGTGACATTACAACTTCGCGACAGATCATAAGAGATTGAATGAACGACTAATCTAGGTACTCAATGACTCATTCATTTACATTCTTTACAACTGTTAGAGCTAAACAATTAAATTATTTAAATAAACATACGAGTTACGTCCTTGACTTTAAACTTTCATATATTTAAAGTAAAATCAATCATTTATAACCCACTAATGAACATTGGTCTTCCAATGGTGAAGTCCAGGGGTCGATAAACTTGTCATTCAGGAGCCAAGTATAATTTTTTTTATTAATATTGACTCAAACTATAGTCTAAGCTGATGTTTCCCAAAGTGGGGCCTACGCCCCACAGGAATTAAATTTAATTGTTAATGGGAACCATTCGAACATTGATTCAATACGAGTTTTACTCCTTCGATTTAATAAAAAATTATGTACATTACATAGAGGGGCGTAAGAATTTTAGAAAGGCTTAGATGGGACATAGTATAAAAAAGGTATATAAACACACCTCACACAATGTATGTGAGGTGTGCTTATATACCTTGAGAAATACCTTACGCGCCACGTCAGTCATAGGTGACTGACACTAGACTCCGTTAAGTCAGCGTCCACCACCGACGAGTGGCTAGATATATGTCATTACAGCCGTACAATATCCACCACTGAATATATTCTTCCACATAAATTTCACATAGAACAGTACACATAGACATTCTAAAAAAATATTTTCGTGTGGTCTAAACATTGTATGTACAAATGGCTCATAGGACACGATTTTCCGACCCCTAGAATATATAACACGCAGTACTATACTGTGCTTACAATGGCAAATTTCATCAATCAAACGGTTATTTATTAGATTAAATTATTTTGAGAAAAATAGATTCCTTAGCTTATCAAGGAGTATAAATTATTAAGGTTCCAGATAGACTGATGACTTCTGCCAAGCACAGGACTGATAAAGATGTTAAGAAAGGCAAAGGCAATGTACAAGTGGAAAGACAGGTTCTATTCATGATAATATATATAATATTAAGGTTGACGGCTACGTATAGCTATTTTAGAGCGTTTTATTTAAATTTAATTAAAAAATAATTAATCACTTTCAAATGCGTAATTTATGGTATATTCATATTGAACTTTTTTCAATTTTTAGATATACAAATAATCTGTAGCAATTTTGAAATTTATGTGGATTTTGTTAGATAGCTGTCAAACGATTAAAAAAAACCAGTTAATAGTTATTCAAAGAGCGGTTGCTATCTGTCAATCAATATAATTTATCTTAAACTAAATAAGTAATGTAATATACACGAATTAACACATGAAATTACATCATTTACTTGCAAATGAGTGGAATGAAGTCAAGTAAAAATCTAGTAAAGAAAAATAATAAAAAAAAAACATTTAAAATTTTCCAAAACATTTAAAGGCGGTTGATGGAATACTAGTGATATTATCTATAGGTTGTCTATAGACAAAAGTAAATATTCGAAAAAGGAATCTAATGGATGTCAGCCTTAATAAATATGGCGGTGTCAGATCGAAAGTCAAATTGATTATTTATCGAAATGTAAAATGGAATGAATATTAAGTTTTAGTAAATTATTAATTTAGATCTAGTAATTAACATAAAATTGTGACATATTTTTATGTAATTTCGATATACATTTTATTATTCATTTGTGCACAAAAATCATTTTAAGTTAAATGTACCTACAACAGATCACTTACACTTCACGGATTTTTATACAGATTTTCTAGAACAAAATTAAGCTAAATATACACTTTAAATGAGAAGTCACAAAACAAAATATGATAATTCCACTCTATTGTAAAAAAAAAGCTAGCAATGGCTTGTGCGGTACACACTTATTGCTGTAGTCAGCAACTCTGAAGTAAAAAATTTAAGGCAAATCATATTTCCACGTTTAAAAATATTATTAGACGAAATCGGTACAAAATATACATATTAGACACATTTCTGGTAGGCAAATTGAAATGTAAACATATTTCAAGACAATCTGGTACAAATGATATTTCCATTTTTAAGCGATTCAAAATAACAAAATAATAAAAACATTCTTAGCACGTTCATTGCGTTAGGAGATCTGAAAGACCCCTCAATTTTTGTTTTACGAGACGAATAAAATGCTGCCACACTTTGGAGCAGAAGCCATGATTAATGATATGAATAATTTCTTGTGTATAATTGAATTTTATTTGATGACATATTAAAATAATATTAGAGACTTATCAGGTCCCATATGCAGTGCAGGAAAATTTGGTTATGAAGTATTTTTCTAGAAACAACAAACTAGTAGTTCCTTGAAAATATTGTAATTTATACAATCATCTATTCATAAGAAATATTACATTTTTTAATTGTACAAAGACAAACTAATTGTCAGTTATTGACCTTTTGTTAAAAGTAAAATATAATATAATTATCATGTTTTGTTCCATTAGTTCCTCATTCCTCTTCAGATTATTTCATATTATTACGTATTCAATTGACCTAAACCTAACAGTAATAACTTTCATATGATATCTCATATTGAATATTCAACAGAATAAATTTAAACTCGAGTCAAGCTGCAGAATTCATAGTTTTTAAACTTCCCGAATTAAAAACATTTGGTCAGAAATATTAATTTAAAACACTAAACCATTTATACTACAATGCAGTTAAAATGTATACGGTATAATAATTATTGGCAGATTTTAATTGTTTTGGCATTTTGAGAACAAAATGTTTATACAAATTTATACGTAAAAAATGTATTATAAAAGGTTAGAGTAAAAAATTCTGTTACCTTTCTGGGATTCTGAGAGCCTCTATATGTCGTATGTTTAATCTATTAAAATATTTGCCAGTTATAATCCCAATGCTGGAAATCATGCATTCTAAAAATGGATATATATTTTTAGACAAAATGTTACTCATCAAAGACAAAATGTTGGGATATACCTACAGTTGTATTTGGCTTATTATGGAGTATGCTTTTGTGAATAATTGTAAAGTATAACATCTGCTTGTGTAAACTCCGAGAACTGTTACCAATGTACCGCGGTATAGTGACGGCGGAATAGTGAAACTCAAGGGCATTTGGTCACCTCTCCCCCCGTCTCGCGCATACCTAAGGCGCGGTACAGCGATAGTGTCAGCACCGTGATTGTTAGTTTATCGATTACTGACTCAGTGAATTTGTCTCTATAATTTTCTTAGCCAGAATCCATTTACACTAATCAAGGGTAATCATAGATAATTGTCACACGATATTTATAGATATATTAATTTTAAATGCCGTACAATAAAAATTACAAAAAGTACTACGCCTTTAATTAACAGGTAACGAAAAAATTAGGAATTTTGTCCAACAACTCATGAAAGGCATTAAAATGTATAAATAGGGTATCCATGTTTTGTGGATAATTTATAAAATCGAAACTTTTTGAAGGGCAACTATTTTTGTTTCTAATGTAAAAGAAAAAATTATATACAGTCATAGACAAATTTTCATTGTGAATAACTTTAACTTTTTTGGTAACATGACCAACCTTTTACCCTTTTTCCCACCTTTTACCACTCTATAGGAATAAAATTACAAATATAGCGACCACAAAGTTTCAATTACTGTCAACGTTCTAAAAGTCATACAAAATTTAGCATTAACAACAAAGACTAAACTTAATACAAATTTCAACTTTAGTGCCCTCACATACGGTTCAATTTTGTTTATTGCCCCTAGATGATATTATCATATTAAGGTCATTAGATATAATAAAATGCCGTTTTTGAACTCTTAGTGTCTACACATAAGTTCCATTTTCGAATGTTGGTCAGGTTAGTACGAAAACATACGATCTGTTAAGTCCATTATAACTCCTTCTGCCTCGTGTCACTGTACAGCGGCACTTGTTTGTACTCGGGGAACGGGTACAGGACCAGATGGTCCGCGGTCTTGTACCACGGGATGAGACCATTCTGAAAAAATAAGATTATATTATCGAATAATACAGTCATATATTTCAATATAACATATTTCTTTTTTAGTCTTATTTATAATTTAGTAAAATATATATGTATACTAGCTGATCCCGCAATCGTTGATTTGCAAAAAAAAAATTATATTTTAATTTACAAATAAAAAATAAGGGTTGATCGTAGAGGGGTGAAAATTTATGGTTGTATGTATTCTTGTATGCTGTATCATAAAAAAAATTAAAACAAAAAATTTCGTTAAAAAATAAAAAAAGTTTTTTAAGTGTGAACAACTTTTATCACTTAGGGGTATAGAAAATAGATAGTAGCCGATTCTCAGACCTACTGAATAAGCATATTAAATTTGGTAAAAATCAGTCAAGCCGTTACAGAGGAGTTCAAGTTCGAAACCGTGACACGAGAATTTTATATATTAGATATACTGGAAAGTGACAAGACATCTTGGAGGTAAGTGAAAGTTTAATCAACAGAATGAACTATGCATTAGTTAACATTTTCAAAGGTCTTATTTAAAAAACAGTAAACTTATTTTAAAATTTGGTTATTTACAGGAACGGTAATTCGTTGTATACAATCTAAATCAGTGTTCCGCAATCGGTGTGCCGTGACACACAGGTGTGCCGTAGATCAGATACAAGTGTGCCGCGTAAAAATAAATAAATTAAGATTTTACAATTTTACATTATACATACAGTACCCAACGACAAATGTTGCACAATGACCTTTAGAAAGAGACAATCGGCTAATTTCGCCTTCGTAGAGCGTTATCTCTGTCGCACACTACCTATGTGACATTTTGTCAGTCGTGCGATATTTATCGCCGGATACTGTATTTTGTATTTGAGACAGTTGCCACACTCGTCTCTTGAATATAGCTTTCAGCGAAATTCTAAAAAAGATTTTAGTGATCCGTAGATGAGAAAAGGTTGCGGGGCGCTGATTTAAATGACCACCAATTGTATTTATAGTCTTTTAAACAAGTCCGAAAATTTTCAAAAACTCGTGGGCAGAGAGACTGCGATATTACCGACATCTCTTCGCTGATTTTCTTTTTTATAGATTTCTTCGCCCATTTCTTTATTAAAAGGAACACTCGGACTATGATTTTTACATAAAATCAGCGTCTCTCAGTAATATTTCACACAATAAGCGCGTAGAGGACCCATGAAGCGATCTATTGCGACTAAATTTCCGAAAAACTAACAGGACAATTTTTGATGTAACATTTAGATATTAATGAATTCTTGGCCCACCCTGTATAATAGTGTAATTTTAAGAAGAATTTTAAAATACATTTATCTGAACATTAGACATGCAATTGTAAGCCACTTATGTAACAATTTATCTTAACAATTCTTACCAAATTAGTTCTTTTGTTCGTGCCTCGGCCGAAACCGTTCCAATGGTTCCCGGCCACGCCTATTAAGTCTCCAACCTGTATAAATATACGTCAGATTATAATTCAAAAATAGTACTAAAATTTTCTTGAACATGGAGCTTGAAAATGGATTTAAAAGCTCTAAATAAGCTTTTACGTCAATTTCCTGACAACCTGTATGAATATCATTCGGAAAGAGGTTATATTAATTTATTTTTATTGGATAGCTATAAGCCAGTAACTTCTGGCAGTACAAGTCTACAGTGACAGATAGTGAACAATAATTAATTTTAATTTGTAGTAATTTGAATATATTAAAACGATTTTTATTAGTATAAAAATATATGTTTTTTTATTATTATTATTATCTATATTTTAATTTCCAAGTAATTTGGCATTTAAATATATTCGTATATTGAATAATATGCCTTCTCCGTTGAATAATGTTTTCCAATTTTCTTTAATTATAAATGAATCTGATATTTTTTGCAGTTGACATTTCGGTATAGGCTGTTTTAACAGTATGGATGAAAATTGATAGTTAAAAGAATAGTAAAAATGAATGAGATAACAAACCTGGAATGAAATATCTTCCTTGCCCATCGCCGTGTGCGGCATTACAGCGCGTCGGTCGTGCGCGTTCTGACCGCCGAAGTAATATATGTCGTCCAGCGAGAAGAAGCTATCCGACGCGTCCACGCGGTTCGTCTGCATTATCTCGTACGCCACCCGTCCCACCTGGTGCAAAAGAGATAGGTATATACATAAGTACATCTCAATTTCAGTTCGCAGTCAATACAGATGAAAAAACACTGCTCCGAGGTCCCTCCTATAGTACCAACTTTACTCACTTCTTCGCTATGCAATCTGTATATATTTAGATTTTTTTATGGCCCCCGCTATTGGGGGCCTCTCATACCCCTATCTTTGGTGGAACAGAGACTTTACGGGCAATTTATTTTTTCACATAGTTATTTATAATTTCCATTCTCTCCTTTGGTTCTTCACATATTCTTTCAATCTATTCTTTCATGCCACATTTCTGCTATATATTTAGATATTAAGAGGGTCAGGAATGGCTGTGCATTTAAAGCAAAAGTTCGAAAGCTGTTACTTGACGGGCTGAAAGAATCATCACGATAGCTGAATCTAATTTTCCTGTGCAACTTTTCTATGAGGGCTAGATAGCCAGAACCTTTTCAGTTCTCTTCTTACCTGGCTGCTGAATGTACAGACGATGTAGTCGCAAGTAGACAACATATGAAGGTCGACCAGCAGTCCTGTGAGCGACAGCGGCGTGTAGCGACGGTGCGTGGCCGCTGTCTTGGCGATGGATGGGTCGCCCAGGAATTCATACTCGGGGTACTTCTTCCTGGCGTCATCCAAGACCTGTACACATAAAAAATTAGAAAAAAACTTATCAATCACTGGCATTTGAGTGAATTAACTTTAAAATACTTTTCCTCTTACTTAAACATACTTCGTTTGTACGATATTAAACTGGTTTATTGTAATAGCTGGTTAAAGAAATGTGAACTTACATTAGCATCGTCTGAGGCCAGGTACACCCGCCTGGTGTCGACGGGCCTGGTGAGCTCCAGCTGATCGTAGTAGTCCTTGACGTGAGTCATGTATTCGTGAATGTGGTGGAAGGCGGCCTCCGTGCCCACCTTGTCGGTGCGCCTGATGTGGACACTGCGAAGTAATAGTAATTTGGATGTTTGGTCTTAAGTATAGTTAGTGGTTTATCCTCTGCAAAAAAAAAACATCAACGCCATCTAGTTAGAACACAGGGAAAAAAGGATCTTAACAGATCAGCGTTTCGAGCCGTTGGTGGTAGTTTTAAAAGCGCCTGTAGGTGCCTAGATGATTAAAGACATTACGATTGTTTTTATTTTATTGTGTTTTAAATAAACGCTGTAGAAGTATGTTTATATTTATTTTCTTTTTATTTGGGAAGCGAAAATCTCTCGTACTAGCTCCCGCAAGAGCTAGAAGGCCTCCTTTGAGAGTCTCTAGCAATGCAAGCAAGAGATTAGAAGTCCACCAATCTCTTATAGTGCCACCAAAACGTCACGTAGGTAGTGAGGGACAGAGATAATGCTCTACGAAGCCGAAATTAGTCAATTGTCTCTTTCCAAAGGTCGATGTGCAATATTTATCGAAGGGTACTGTACGGTCTTACTAGGAGTCCTAACATTAGAAGGTAGTTAAAAAAATTGGTAAATAAAATAATACCCATACAATAGTTAAGTAGTAATAAACACTCTCACACTGATTTTATGGCTTTCTATAATTGCATTTGTAAACGCACCGACAATTTAAAACGGTCACATAAATGTTATCGCTCTGCAATAAACTCTTGCGTTTAATTAGCAATTAACAGCTTATTCGATTTAAAAAAAAAGCTAATTTTTAATCAGATGGAAATTGAATGTAGTTTAACGCTATTTAGTTTTTTTTTCTAATGAATTATATATCAATGGCTCGATAAAATGTGTTATAATTAAGCATTTAACTGTGTCATGCTAATTAGTGTTTAATGTACGCTAAGTGTGCGATATGATAAACATTTTTTTAAATTATTTACACATGAAACATAATAACACTTTCATATTTTTGATAATCGTTAATGGTTTTGTGTCTATCGTTTCTTTTTATTCAATTTTAAAATTTTAACTGGAATATTTTGAGAAGTGATCACTAAAAGAAACCAGAGTGAGTTTGTTGTGGGCTCTTCTCAGTTTTGGGCATGTTTGGGACCCTCGTAGGGGAGCTCAAGTTAATTCTGGTTCCTATCAAATGAATCTGTTCCAAGCATTCTAATGACGTACAAGTAATCACTACAATTGATCTTAAAGGGATAGCAATATGAAAATAATAAATTTTAGATAGTAATGTAATAAATTCATGCAAATTATGCCATTGTCGAGAACGAACGAGTAACGAACTTAAATAGACCTAACTAACAACCCTAACTAACACGTCTTAAGTGGCAGTGGGCGGGGACATCTCTCTTGGAACTGATAGACGCGGCATGGATAGACTCCCCACGGGGGGGACGGACGACATAGTCAAAGTCGCGGGTAGTCGTTGAGTGCAGACCTTAAAGTCTATCATTTGTCATGATAATGAAATAGAATCTCACCCAACAATAGGCGTCTTGAAGTTCATCTTGGCGACGGTCTCGTTGATCGCCTTCTGCATGTTGGCCATGGGCCGGAGTATGTACTTCAGCATCTGGCCGATCCACCACGAAGCCGGATCGCCGTTGAACCGGACTATTCTGAATAAGTAGATACAAAAACAACTTACAAGAGGAAAAAATAAAACAATTTTTTAAAAATAAAAATCTGAAACAATTATTACAAGGTGATTGGTTATAGGTATAAAAGCTTTAATGTGATGAATGTATATTTCATTGGCTGTCAATGTACAGTACACCCTACACAAAAAACAATGGTTTCAGAAATAAGTGTTTTTTATTGAAGCCTTTAAATTTTGATTACACGCATGAGATTCAAGGTTAAAAGCTATTTCACTCATTGCTAAGGCGTTGAGAAAAAAAACTAGACGCAATTAGACAAATTAAGGAAAAACTAAAAACAAAATTAAAAATCAAAATTTTTTAATTTAAAGTAGTCTAACATTTAAGTTAGGAAATAGCTTAAGAGACTACAGTAACATGATATTGTGACAAATTGTAAAAACAAAGGCACGGACTCTAATGACTATGGTAAAAAAAAAGTTACACGTATTTATTCAATCTAGGGTATATTAAGTGAACTCTATGAATAAACAGTCATACAGAGTTACGGTTTTGCTACTGTTCTTGAACCACGTACCAGCAAGTGCAGTGTAGAGACCTCCAGCTAAAACGTGGACATCTGTCCACCCAATATGTATGTACAACAACCGTATTTATAATAGAAGACATTAGTGATTTAAATGTAGGAATTTTTTAAACATGAAAATGAAAATGAAGATGAAAATGTCCGCAACGAACGCATATATAGTAGTATAAAGTAGCATCCAAGATCCGGTATCAATTGAAAGCCATATTTATAATTACTGGCCACAAATCGTCTAAACGGTCTTCGTTATTTATAATACTAATAGATAATTTAAAAATAAACAAACCTATGCATACCTATGTGCCAGGTCCTTCGGTATCGCCAGCGGCAGGAACTTGGGCTTTTGTGATATCGAGTCTATGAATGGTAAGGACACGACTTTCGCGTCGTATCTAACTGCAAAAAGAAATACACGTACAGGGTAATTGATTATAGATGTCATAGCTTTAACACGTTGAACGCCATGGCGGACACCATATGTCCGACAGCATACTGTCCCCTGGGGCCACAACAATAAATCGAAAATCGTCAAAAAATCGCCAAGGTGTTTTTTTGCAAATATTGTCAGTAAAACCCTTAAAAATAATGGGCGACTTGTGGAAACAGCGATTTACCAGGGCAGCGCGGGTCACATGTTGGCTCCCTAGAAGCTTCTGAAGTGATCGAGGGCATGCGGACACATGGGGTCCGACGCGGCCTCTTGGACCCAACGTGATGGCAGTCACATGGTGTCCGTCGCGGCCCACTGTACTAAACATGGTTTTTAGTCTGGCGTTCAACGTGTTAAGACCGTTGATCATTTACTGTCAATTAATGTATAATACACCCAGTTCTGATGTCAGTGGTAGCTCAGCTGCAGAGGACTGAGATTTGCAATCGTAGGTCGCGGGTTCACTTCCCGAGATACAGTCCTATATTCATACTTTGTACATTAATTATAAAGGATTGCCACTGCCACAGCGTCCTCTGCGTACCATAATACTATACACTGCGACCGCCAATCCTGCCATAGATATCTTTGGTGGAGGCATATGCAATGCCAAGTTTCTAGAGTCTACTACCTTTTCGGAAAATGTCTCAGACCTTATAATAAACACCGAAGAAACTCTGCAAGACTTCGTATACCTTTTTAACTATTTAAAATTACATATGTTTAATTAACATTTTAATAGCCTGGATTCGTCCACGTCATTACCAATGTGTGCAACTATCTATGGAGACACAGTGTCGTACATTTAGCACACAAACATTCTTTGACAATTTTTGTTAAATCTAGCAATAGATTCGTTTCGAACACTATTTGGCATCCTATTTTAAAACTAAAATGTCTTCGGAGGAAAAGGAGGAGGAGAAAGGATCAAACCTTTCTCCGAAAACAAAGTAGCTATCAATTAGTCAATACAATACGTCGAGCCACGCATCTGACGTAGATTTTTTTTAATATATTGGCTCGTGGATTTCGGATCCTCGAGCTCTGGGTCCGATGAAGCTGTAAAATCCAAAACGGCTAGCGACGTCCAGCAACAATCAAATAAAGCCGTAACTCATCTTTGGTACACAAAATCGTGAGAACATCAGGTGATGTTTTCGAAGAAAAACAGTTATTAGTTTAATTTCCTTAAAAATATAGATGACCACAGATAAACTTTAATTTTAAGAAGTTTAGAGGAAGTTGTAAACACGCTCTATTAACTGTTATCAATGTCAATATAAAAATATTTGTTATGTATATTACCTGGCCATTGAAGAACTTTGTCGTCGTAAGCGGTGGTGCAGCTCTCGGATATCGGATGAAACACATAATCCCATCCCTTGGTGTTGTAGCGCCACCCCTTGGAGTTCAGAATCAGTGTTCTCTCGGTCGCGTACGCGAATATCAAGCAGTAGACTATGTGATGCAACTGACAGCCGAAACCGCAGCCCTGGAATTAAAAATATATAGTGAGCGAACTTAGAAGTTTAAAAAAATTGAAAGGAACCTTTTAAGTTATATTAACCCTTTCGTTACCAGCGGCGGAGTTAGATGCCATCCGTTTGTCGTTCCTTATATTGCATTGTTATTACATTGATTCCTCTAAGCGTACAATCATGTTATTGAATGCGCCTTTACTCAAAAACAATTCGAAAGTATAGTATGCTAAAAATATATAAACTAAAATTTAAAATATATAAATGTATCACCGCAATAATAATCTACTAAGGTTGACCGGAAGACATTTTACTTTCAATTTTAAATCGGTATGAATAAAGCGAAGTAGAAGGTGCGTTGTATGCAGCGCAAATGGCAAAAGACGAGAATCCAAATATAAACGTAAAAATTGTAATGTGGGCTTATTTGTAAGATCCCTGTTTTAAGATTGATCACAGCCAAATAAATTACAAAGAATTATCCTAACTTACATCTTTAATAAATCTACCAGTAAAATCTTTAAAAATGTAACACTTAAATGTTAAAATTTAAATATCAGCCTACCATCATGCAATGTGCATACTTCGCGGCACACTGCCCGGTTCAGTAGCGTCTCTTCGGCGGAACGTAATGCGGTAAGGAAATAGTAAACAATTCGATAAACGACTTGATTTAATACGATACATTAAACGCTTTTGTTTATATATACGACTTTACTATTTTCATTCATTTTTTAAAAGCTTCCTAATACTTTGAAGGAGGAGCTTAGAGAAAAAAAATTGCGCAGTATTTAAATTAATTATTATTGAAGCTATGACTTTGGATATAATAATTAATATTTTTATATACGAAATTTTTTATCCATAATTATTTAATTTTTATTACATTTAGCAATTCAATTTTGATATCTTTCGGATTGATTATATATACATAGCTTAGACGTGACGTC
Organism: Battus philenor; assembly: GCF_028537555.1. Classification (NCBI taxonomy): domain Eukaryota; kingdom Metazoa; phylum Arthropoda; class Insecta; order Lepidoptera; family Papilionidae; genus Battus; species Battus philenor. The sequence continues at coordinate 12,710,674 of NW_027181673.1, read as the reverse complement.
TTTCAAGTAAGCTAGTACTGCATATAAGATGTGTTTACAAAATATTTTTTCTAACCTCCTTCGTAGGAACCTGATATTGAATAAAGAATATTTTTTACTACGATTTTTTACACGATTTACATAGATGAGTGTTATTTTTGGAGTTATATCAACGTCCTAGATTTGTGGAATATTTAACTTTTATTTAGTCTTATAAATGAATTTTTAGTTTTAGTATTATTTCTCTTTGTCTCCGCTGTCTATTTATTTGTTATGTTCCTGCGAAAACTATACTCTTGATGATATATGAATTATAAACTTCTATATATCATACATTTAAACATAAACATCATTTCCTTTCCTTTTATCACTCGAAACGACTCTATTTTTTTTTACTGATAAAAAAGTAAAAATATTCAAATTGAATTCTTTTTTGTACTTCTTTGCTGTTTCAAATGTTGTAGAAGTGCTGGTATACAATAAAGAGTTAAATAAATAAACTAAAAATAAAACATAGTTCTATATAAGAGAGAGATATATATATAAGATACGAAACGTTTATGACGCCATAGTACATCTCTTAAAAGCTCGGCGATAATCCACGCAACGATGCACATTTATAAAACTATTGACACATTTTCCGGGCGCGTTTCACCTTAATCCGTACATTAAAAGTTTGACGCGGCAATTTTCTAGTACAACGTTGTACAATGCGATCGTTAAATATTCAAGTAACCAACATTTTTTGTATAATTACCGGACAGTAGGTAGAAAATATTATATAGGTCTCATCGCATCTGAGTATCAAACTTCAGTGCAAGCCTTAGAGAGGAAGTGGTCGAAAAGTAAGGGATGTGAGACCACTGTTGTAACAGCCCATAGAAGCCATTGCAGGGAAAAGGTCTCCCCCAAAAATACTATCGCAGTATACATCATAATCACCACGTAGGGCAGGCGGGTTGGCGGTCGCAGTGTGGTATCGTGGTAAGCAGAGGACGCTGCTGTTCTCTCTGTAGAAACTTATTTTTGAGCAGCGGTATTCGTACAAAATCAATGCACAAGTGTTAATTGTTAAAGATTATATCGAGAATATAACCCGCGGCATACGATCACAAGTCTAATTCCTCTACCGCTAAGAAACCATTGCTCAGGGCTAAATGTGTGCCGTTCGTGTAAATCCGTCTTAACACGTCCTTGTCGCCTAAACGAACATACCCAACTTTTTTAGAGGTGGATTCAATTTTTAAAAAACAATCCAAAAAAATCGTATAAGATGAGAAAACTGAATATTTAAAAAAAAGTTAACGTTTTTTATAATGCATCTTACATAAGTATTATAAAACAAAAACAATTAATTATTAATCCAAAAACTAATTGAAATGTTCGAATCATTGCGAATATTTTTAAACCTTTAATTTCAAATTGCCATACTTTTATAAACACAAAACGGTTTGAACACGAAAAGTTATTACTGATACGTAAATCACAATTCCATTCCTAGAGCGTGGTTTAAAAAATATTTGATATAAATTACAAACTAGCAATCGAACGGAGTTAAGAGTAAATTGCTGTTTAATTATGTGTTTAAAAAATCTACATTTAAATTGCTATCCAGTAAACATTACATTACAATGATGTAATGAGTAAGAATCCCGAAGGAATCTTTCTGGGGGTTTTATTACTAAAAACGAAATTAGACTGTTATTTCTCCAATTCACGGAGCCTTTAAGTGCAAACTATTCGCCATATAAAAATATATTCTAAAGCTGATACTTCTAAAAAATTATTTTAAAATTCGAATAGGACTGTCTGCTTTAAATAAAAAGTTAACACTGAGATAATGAGACAGAATCTTGTGCCCGAATGAGACAAACGCAACAGTGTCTTGTATTAAAAAAATCTCATATAACAATATTGTTATAACACATCTCTTATCATAAGGTGAACGACCCACTGACTCCGACACTGTAATTAAAAAATACATATTCTCACATGTACACGGAACTCGGACCAGTTCGTTTACTTACGACCGTCTATTTACAAATCACAAATTTACACATATAAGCTAAACCTTCTGTAAATTGTAGCTAAAAGATGTCGAAATATGTCAACGACCCAACAGTTTACTATTTCTGATTATTTATTTGTGAAAAAGGTCCTTCACCATCTATAGTTATAATATTTCCAAGCAAGTGTAATATGCACAATAATGAATAAATATTGTCTATCTAAGACTCGACTTCGAGTAACGTAATCTTTTTAAGAGCAATGCATGCGCTTTTAATAAAAGATTCCAGAAAATGGTCAAAAAATTGACTATATATCGTTAGCTATAAGTACATTGTTAATAAATTACTATAAAGTTTAAATTATAAAATAGTTTAAGACACTACAATAACTTAGTTAACACTGACAAGCAAGAGCGTGAACAAAAAAATTCGGAAATATCAAACGTAGAAGTAAAAACAAAGGCACGGACGCTTGTCTGTGGAATATTGATCCTAATAATAAAAAAAATACTATAAAAGGAAAACCTTGGATTGTTCGATCTAGACCAATTGAGTATTTTTTATACTATTTAGTTTCTACCCACAGAAGCTTACTGCAAAACATAGGGCCCCAAAGATGTCTAGGGGAGATATATCAAAATCGTCACGCTTGGCAGGCACGTTGGCGATCGCAGTGTGATTTTATACTACGCAGAGGACGTTACTACGTATCCTCTAGAAACCTACTTTGTGAGCAATGGCAATCCTATATAATCATAAAGTTTAAATTATACGTCGAAATTGAATATGCGACCACTACTGGTTTTTAATATAAATTATAATACAAGACGCATGCTTCGACTGAAATAAGAAAGAAAATAATTTTTTAAAGCTGGCCATACAAGCGTAAAAATGTTACAAAACTGTTTAAAACGTTTTCCATTGCTTTTAGAACGTATTTATCACGTCTGTATGTTTAACTACTCAATCATATTTTGGTTTGCAACCAAACAAGGAAAACCCAGTAGCTATATTAAATAATGACTGACGTCTATTGGATAATTTTTTGCGGTCGCAACTGAGGCGACGGAGACGAAATTATTATGTCTTCCAGTGTGTTTACAACATGCAAAGAACTTATCTGAAGCCATTGTTAAAAGTACAGTATACGCAATAACTTGAATAATAACCTTCCAGTAATCATCTACATATTTAGATAGGTGGCCTGTAAAACTTGTGTAATAAACTCTATTTAATATGTATTATACGTTATATTATTTAATGTAATCTTTATTTTTTATAACCTCCTTGACAACTTTTCTTCGATAATCTAGGAATTTCTAGCAGCGTTCGCATTAGGGAGGCGATGGTGCCACTTTCCACCAGCTCCACTTCACACTTATATCTTTCTTTTGCCAATAAGGGACAGCTCGTTATAGCGTGCTCCACGGTCTGCTACACCGCGTGGTCGCAGATGCGATTACTAATGGTAGGCGGTGACATAAATAAATAAAAATCTACGCCGATAAGTAAACGTGACCAATTTTGATGTGCACTTCTAATATCAGTGGCGATTAAAGAAATTAATTATATAGGAGCTCAATTTTATACTGTCTATTCGGAAAGATTTGCAACATGCCCCAATCTAAACCAATGAACCGATATCTTTTTGGAAGTATGCGTATTACAATAGTAACAATATAAAGATTAATAATAATATATATATATATATATATATGCTTAAGAAGCATCCAATCAAGAGAACTTTCCGACCACGTGGGCACATTTGATTTGAAGTTCCAAAAGCATTTCAAATAACAAGCCGAGTTTTCCTCGTAGATACGTATATATATAGTCTCACGAGAAAAGTATTTGATAAAGCCTGTACTTAACAGCGTATATAAATAGACTTATGATGATATTTAAAATATGTTTACATTTTTAATTGTTATATTGGTATAAAAAGATTATGCTAGTATTCTAACGAAGAAATTCACGGTAAAAGCTAATGTATTGTACAGCTTTATAGCTTGCAATTTGTGCTACCAGCTAAAAACATGCTCGCTTCGAAATAAAAACGTTTAACGAGGCCATGTTTCACTCTCAATGGCCTATTAGATGGCGATCCGCAAAAATGTCGCATTTTTAACATAAAGAATTACATTGCTTTCATTTGCTTCGTACAATATTTTAGAGTAACATCCATTTGAACGTGACTTTTTTTCTAATAAAACAGTACTTACATAAACATCACAGTGTAACGTAACAAAGTAATGGTAACTTACGCTTGTAGGTCACCGGTTTGATTCCCCTGAAGCGAACACATTACATTAAACTTATTTTTATACTGGAAGCAGCTCCTAACTGAACACGAGTTGGTCACGTATGAGGAACAATATAGAACCCCTGAGGATATGGAGGTGATGTCTTCTAGACCAGAATAATTAATATTTTTAACAAAATTAAAACGTGAAGTACTAATAAATTTTGCTATAAACATGCCTAAAGAGCACACAACCAAAGTGAACCTAGTAAACGTCAATAACTCGGAACAAATTTGTAGTGAGTTTATATGCTGTGGAGGTAAGTAAGGTATAAAACCGAAATCTCTCTATTAAGTACTTAGGCTTTATCAGGTCATAGCTCTGGCAAATGTTTTGCTTACCTTGTTTAAGTTGCAAATAACTTTCCTCGCCTCCCTGCAGTCAGGTGGGTTCTGCAGATACTTGAGTCTCCTCTGTATAAGGTCGCTCAGGTTGGCGGCCTCGGTCTGCCGCCACTCGTGGTAGCCATCCAGCTCTGGCAGCTTCTGCTGGTCGGACAGAAGGGATCTGCAAAAGTTTCATCTTTAATAATGACGCAAATAATCGTCCTGTCTGGATGAAGAAGCAAGCATCCTGCAACCGGCGAATAATGATAAGTATAATAAAAGCTTTGTAAATTAATTAATGGAACGAATGTTTTTGGTTCATGGTACTAAAAAACTCTTTTTTTTTTACTATCTGTTAACTGTGATTACGCACTAGTGATAAGGCAGCTTTTTGTACTTAATTCTTTTCTATTTTTTAATGGTATCAGGCGTTACCTTGCAGAAGTCCATCCTAAGTAAGAAAAGGACCAATATTTAGCCACTTCCGCACATACAGTGGTAGTCGTGTAAGGTAGTCGTCGCAGAGTCATCTCTGTGTTTGGCACTACTCGGTGTAACATAACTCCTGAAGATGCCCCGTGGAGGGGTGAAACACGTGTTGAGTAATTTGACGGTGGCGGTTGTGTGACTCGCATTGTTTGCCGCATACGCATTTATCAACGAACTGGCGGGCGGTGCACTTTATTGCACGACTACCACTGCATGTGCGGAAGTGGCAAAATATTGGTCCTTTTCTTACTTAATTCTTTTCTTATTTCATGTGTTTTCTTTTTATATGTTGATGTACAAAAAGTAAAATTAACCTTTTGCGATCGGCAACTTGATCCAAAATCGCTTGTATCTTCTCCACCTTTACATCTTCAGTCATGAGCTTCCCCAATTCTTGACTTATAAAGTACCATATCTCCTTGGTGTTGGAATAGATTCTCCGCCTTAAGTTTTCATACTCCTCCGTTGGTCCCTGATCCGCACCAAACAATGACGGATCCAAATCGTTCAGGTTACCATTTTGTCTGGAACAAAAACCATCACCATCATCATGACGTCGCTCATACGTCCACTGCAAGGCTTAAGCCTCCCCTAAAGGCCGCCACGGTGACAAGTTTTACGCTACCCACATTCAGCCACTTCCCACGACATTAACTATATAGTCGTTACGCATGTTAACAAACATACTTGATATATTTTAATTACCATGAATTTAAAAGACAGATCGGACAATCGAACGAAATATTTACTTGATGGTTAATCTATAGTGCTACTGCAACCGCCGTACCGCGCTCTCGGATAGCGGGACGAGGTGTGGGCCGAAAGAAAAAAAATAACGAGTGCCGCCGCAAACTTTGACAGCGGACTACCAGAACAGAGCGGCTGATGCTCCTCCACATTTTGCAGTAGCAGTAACACCATAGCCATGGTTATTCTCCTTTTGGGGATCCTTACGCGAAGACAAATCATAAAGAGTCTGACTAAGCGAAAAAACAGAGATAAACGATATTCCTAGAACTACAAAGCTTCGAAATTTGAAATTTGGTAGGAGTTTCTATTTACGATTACGTAACGCAAATAGAACGGGGTACATATTTGTTAATATAAATTATTTTATCATTTTAAAACTACTTGAAGGTCTACTTCCATAAATAAAAAAATAAAATGAATGTAACTACTCAACTAAAACCACACGAGAAAGAAAAGGTAATTAATGCGACAGTCCCGATGCTTCCAAATGAACCCTTGTTACTATGATACAGTTTAGAACAAGCGCCCTTAGAATTTCGCCACATCCAACGCAGTGAAGCTATAAATTCTAACGGACATAAAGCGCTCCCCTCGTGAAGGCCCTAGAGTTTAGTCACCCTATGCAGCGTCCACCGAAGTCTATCTAAGAGCTCGACGGCCTCCCAATCCAATAAAATTATATGTACCTTCGAGCTTTGCTACTTTGAAAGATATATTTTCAAATTCCATTAGGGCAGCATAGAGTCCTTTCAATAAAAAAAAAAAAAGAAAAAATCTTTTGACAAAATAATGTCATCTTGAGATGTTGAGACATTAGTGAGTACATTTCATTTGCGTAGTAATCACATTAGTAACAGCTCTGTTTAATCTGTATCATACCTACAAAAAGGAGAACCCAGTCAAAGAAACCTAATTGTAAATATATGACCAGTTTATGCACTGTATATAACGAGATGCTTTTAATAATAATATTAGTTAATCTAATCGTTACACACGCAACTGATAACTGATTTTAATTTATATGTTATGCATAATTATAATTTTAGCTGAAAGACGTCCACTGTTGGAAATCAACCACTCCTCACAGATTTCTGGTAATACCGTCTGGAAGCTGTGTCCAGGGTCTTCCAATAACCTTCACAAGATCAGCTGTCTTGCACTGCGCTTGCCTGTCCGTAGTCGCTATTCCAGAACCCTAGAGCCCCAGCCATCCTTCTGATTTCTCGCGAGATTTTTTTATGGTTTCTGTTTTTGGGTACCGCTCGATCACCCCTACAAGTTGAATTGGAACTTGGTTTACACATGTCTTACAATTTCTAAAAGTTTAAATTTTTAATTTTATTTAGTATTCTCCTTCCATGCTTCACAATTTATAACATTCTTTACTTATTTTAAATTTCTTATCTCTATAATTCTTAAGACGTCACAGCTTTTTTTATCAAAATTAAGATACATTATATTATATCACAGCCTTTCCACGCTTTTTATTCTGCTCTTAGTTGAAGTGGCAGTACTTCAACTTGCAATTCCGGGCCATTAACTTCACTTAAAAGTTTTATCATTGTCTTCTTAGTTGATGAAAATTGAGATTCATTTCGTATATGGCTGGATAATCCACCATTTCTAAAAAATGTGTTCGTGACACACAGTCATAGATTAAACTGGAGTCAAAAACACGCCAAATCACTAAATGTAAATGAATTCCAAAAAATTCTAAATCGCAGTGATTATCCTGAAATTTTCGCGATCCCTACCATTGTCTTTGACTGTCTAATCATCACCGTCGACATCATGGAATAACACGACTAAGTTATATCATCGTACATAAACATCGCAAATAAATAAAGAGAAAGAAATTAGAGCAGAAATTACCAAAATAATTGGGAAAATGTACACAGAAAGAAACAAACTCATCTCAATTAGCTACTATAAATAAAAACGCTATATATTTAAAATCTTAATGACATTTGATCGACACAGATCGCGTGATATAATGCGCGATAAACTTTTCCTAATGGGTCAAGATTCTCAGTAGTGAGGGATGCGACAGATGGAGTTTCTTACTTAATATTTTTTCGTTTTTAATTGCTAATAAAATTTTAAAATAATAATGTCATTTATAGTTTTTTGATTACTTCATTAGACTATAACTACAATTATATATATTCTTCCATATCAATTTCATCCCCTTGAAAGTGATTCCTGTCCGATAAAACGCACCGGTATAGCCTTCAAAACATTCGGTTTGATTTTAGTCTCCAAGATCGTGTCAAATCGTCCCTGTATTGGTCTTTTGCGTTTGCTGAATACCCAAAACTCGCACGAAACCAAATCGGGTGAATACAGTTGTTGTGGAATGACATCAAACAAGATTTTAACGTTCATTTTTTCATAAAATTAAGCGATTTTGGCACATGTCGACTTGACGCGTTTGCGTCGCAAAACATCCTTTAAAATGATTTAGGGTTGAGCCCAAATGAAATAACAACTTTTGACGAACAGACGCTTGACACAAATGTTATAGACAGTCCTGCCAACGTATGAAAAATTCACCTGCATATACAATTCCTAGGAGTTTTAAATGATAATTTCACCTTAGTACATAATATGTAAAGTATGCATGGCAATTAGTCTTATGCCAAGCTATGCTACAGTGGTAAATAACTTTACGAAGCCCTTTCTATTCAGACAACTTTACTTGAAGTCGTTTATCATTTACTTTAAATTATTACGTTATATCCACGATCCGGCATATTAATTGCAAATTAATAATACATAACTCGGAAACTTGTTCTAAAGTATGACTACAAAATGATAAGACAAGATAATAAACGCTCTTTAACTTGTTTAAACATTGACATAGTTCTACATTGCCGCAATCGTGTTAGCTAATTTTTATTTAATTTTGCTCTTTATTTATCCCTAAGTTTTAATATTGTTAGAAATAAATATATACTGGATATATCGATGATTCCTTCTTTAATGAAGGCCTCCCTTTTATCAATTTCTCTCTAATTCCGTTCTTAGCCAATTTCATCCATCCTTTTGCTGCTAATTTTGTTACATCAATCAGATCACCGTTTGCAAGTCTTTCAAATTCTCTTTGAAGGTCTATCTATTTAAGAAAAGGACCAATATATAGCTACTTCCGCCATGCAGCAGTAGTTGTGCAAGTGCACTATGGTCTCGTCTCTCACTATTGGTTCTTTTCTTACTTAGGATGGACTTCAGCAAAATAACGCCTGAATCCATAGAGGCCATTAGATAGGTCCATCTATTATCAAAGAGATGATAAAAATGTTCTGATCATTGCCACTTCAATCTGTTAGTGCATGTTTTAAAGCTGTTATATTGATAGGATATTGGATTGAATTGTCTATCACTTGAGGAAGTTAAACTATGTAGTTTAGATTAAATATAATACTTAACTTTTTTTCTCAAAAATATTGTGAAACGTGTTCCAGCATGTCTTTTTAGGAACATTATCCTCTACCCCATTTCGATATATTACGGAGACATATAAATAGCACCGTTCACCTCCCACGTTCCAAGCGGCGTATATATTTAATTGAAGATCAATATTGTATAAACATACTGGTATGTGTAGTATCCGAGCATTTGATTCTGTACATCAGGAATACCGTACCTCCAGAGTTATGTTTATATGTTTGAATTTACTCTGTGGTTGACGTGGCGTGGGTAGGTCCTCTTAAAGGTAGACCGACGACATTATCAGGGTCGCGAGAAGTCGCTGGATGCGGGGCAGCACAAGACTGGTCCTTGCGGTGATCTTTGAAGCAGACCTATATGCTTCAGTCTATCGTAGATCTATCGGGCGTCTATCTTCAGATATAAATGAACGATATGAAAAAAGAAAAGCGTTGTTTGTAATTTTTTTTATACAATTTTTCTGTCCTTTATAACTTTTCTTGTACCTTAACGAAAATATTAAAAAAACTGCCAATGCATTGCTATGGCAATTTTCAAGGTTATGTTTAGCAACTAGGCAAATGATTTTAAATTAAATAAACGATGGGAACTTAAACTACAAAGGGTACACTATTTGATAAATGTATCATAATTGATTTAATAAACGGTTTTATTTAGTTCGACCCGTACAGAATTTATTTATTTATTTATTTGGGTCAAAATTAGAAATTGAAATATAAACATCTTCCCGTTGTCAGATTGATCTGAAATTTGGTACACACATTTAACTTAGATGACAATACAATATAATAAAATTAATAACATTATAAATCTAAGACAGCCGCCGATACAAAATGGCGGATTACATATTTTTCCTTAACCCCCTCAATATGGGTATCAAATGAAAGAGCTACACTAGTATAACACGATGATTATGTCAAAATTTAAAATTCAAGATGGACGCCGTATCAATATGGCGGACTAGGTACATATTTTTCCACAACCACCACAATATGGGTATCAAAAAACCGTTTAACTTAAAAGTTTATTAAATGTATTTATTTAGAGAGTAATACCGTTTAATACCGTATAACACCGTTTAGAATCTATTAAAATAAAAAATGTTAACGGAAATTATATTTGAAAATTATATACACATTTTCTCGGAATTAATTATTTTGTAGACATTTTAGATTATTTTGTACAAACCGGTCCATTTAGTACGGTAACTAGTTATAACAATGTAAATAAAAAATGCTTATTACCGATCGTGTAATTTGAATTTGATGCGAGTAAATTGCGTGACTACAGTGCTCATGATACGTCGGGCTTCCCGTATTTAGCCGTGCACATTATGTCCTCAACTCAACTAGCGATAATTTCTACAAATTTATAGTAATATTTTTTTTATTTTTGAACATTTAAATTAGGAACTGAAATTAATTTGTTGGTAATGTCATCATTAACCGATAGACGAGATATGAAATCCTTACTAGGTGGACCGAAGACAAAGTTAAGGAATGTTTAATGGAATCAGGCGTTACCTTGCGGAAGTCCATCCTAAGTAAGAAATGGACCAATATTTAGCCACTTCCGCACATGCAGTCGTAGTCGTGCAACAAAGTGCACCGCCCGCCAGCCCGCTGACAAATGTGCATGCGGCAAACAATGCGAATTACACAACCGCCACCGTCAAACCACTCGTGTTTCACCCCTCCACGGGGTATCTTCAGGAGTTATGTTGCACCGATTAGTGCCAAACACAGAGTCCAGCACTCTGTGTTAAATATTGGTCCTTTTCTTACAAAGTTAAGAAAGTTACTGGATGCGAGCAGCACAAGACAGATCATCGCAGCGATCTTTGTGGATGCCTTTGCCTTGTAGTTGACATGTATAGGTTGATATGATGATGATAATGAACCTGACATTATTTAACGGATATTGGATGATAGGCCGTAGGTCAATAGACACATAACTGTAGTGACATTTTACAAATAAAAATTTATTTCATAAAATACAATTTTTTTTTAATAATGTGTCTAAAGAAATAAAAAAGTAATGTGTTCCTAAACGGAATGCAAACGTGAATAACGGCTCGACCAATTTAGGTAATTTTATTTCATATTTTCAATATGGTACGACGAAGATTTTGAAGAAAAAAATGATATAATTTCGTAAGTAAAATAAACAACTAGCCGTCAAATATTTGCCGTCAATGAGTAAAATAGAAAAAAAATACTTTAAATAATGGTTGTTTTCTTATGAAATATTAAATCGATAAATAAATTAAACACTCTGAAATGCGTTTTGCATATATATTTATTCTAGAGAACTGCCACAGACCATTAAGTTTTATCAGTACCAAATCTAATAGTGCAAGTAACAAAATCTCTATTAATAAAAATGAATGTGTGCTTGTCTGTCTATACTCAATAGATTCAAAAACTGGATATATAGTTTTTGAATCTATTGAGTGATCGCCGTGAAAATTCAGTCAATTACCAAATTAGAAATATTCAAAGGTTATTCTTTTACTGGTCCCCGTTTTTGGGGTCTCTCGTTACCCCTATCATGTTTTTAGGACAGAGACTTAGATTATAATTTTTTTTCATCTTTTTCTTTTAATACGCTCTCTCTGTCGTCTATCTCAGTTTTTTCCTTCCTTCCTTCTTTCATTCTTCGCATTATCTATCATCCTCGCAGCATTTATTTACATCTCATTCACGCATCGTCTCCCGTCCTTCGCACACTTCTTGCAATCTTACATTGTCAAATTACTTTGCTTATTTGCTATTTATTTTTATTTACATTCCTTTCAATGTTCATTTCAATGATACTTTATATAATACAATTCCCCTATTACAATTATTATTCATTTCTATATTTGTGTAATTTATACAAATAATTAAAATAATTATCAAAAGAAGCTTGATACTTGTTTTAACAGCTCCTAATAGATACCGGACTGTTTGTATTTCGTGCGACAGAGATAACCCTCTACGAAATCGAAATTAGGCGATTGTCTCTTTTTAAAGGTCGATGTGCAATATTTATCGCCGGATACTGTGTGACTGTACGTATATAGATGAAAACATTCAAGTAACGTCTTAGTAGCTAATTACCCGACTGGAGACGTTAAGTGCAGCTCTGAGAATATACAAAGAAGCTAATTGCAGCAATCGTTCCTGCGAGACAGCGAAAGTGGATACTAGAAAGTTTCAAGCCAAGTTGTAACTTCACTAGGATTTGTAAAAGATATTTCAATTTATTCGTAACTGTAGTTTGAACTTGGTCTTATTAGAAAGCTCACTGTCGCCCAACTAGCCGTGAAGATAGCTATTTCATGGTTTTATTTCGAAATCGAACCAAAAACACGGACGCAAAACTGAAGAGGCGTCGGGCAACATGTCGCTCAGAATGGTCGCTCCACATTTAAAATTCTGGATTGGAAACCAAGGAACGGCAATCGCAGTGTAGGACTACCCACAAGTTTTTTTTTTAAGTGTCTCGTTTTTCTGGTCTCTTGTTCAACGCCTGTCATGTGTGGACAGATTCTTTATTTACAAAAATGTTTTATTCATACTCATTATTCGTCCTTCTCAATGTCTTACATTCTTTCCTCTAATTTCCTTTACAATATCTTTCATTCATTTCACACTTTCCATGCATCGCCTCACTTCCTTCCTTAGCCTTCTCTTCAGAGTTTTACAATTTTACGTTTATTTTTTAATTATCTGTTTCCACCCACAAGGTTGACAGACGATTATTATGGTCAACGGAAGACTCTGGAGGCATGCCGCTTCCAAATACTACTGTAAATTTATGAGGGAAACGCAAATCGAGAAACCAACGTCGTATGGCTAAAATGATGATAATACATACATAACTTTCTTTTAGTAATTTTTATCAATTTTGTTTTTTATTTTGTATGAATTATATAGACAAAAAATTAAACCTGTACGATAAACTAGTGTCAGATAAACTGAAAGCATACACTTACAAACTACACGCTCAATTATACGAAAACCCTGTGTATATACGTCGCATTGTCCCAGTCTGGCGGAATATGCCAAACCGCATAGTTTTACAAGGAAATGGCGACGTCGGCTCAAGCAGCCAGTGGCGTGCGAGGGTTGCATTCATAACGAGCAGTTTTGAACCACTCCAGAGATATGAAGGCACTCCCCCTCTGCTGAAACTTTAACGAGAAACTCAGCGGGCTTGTTGTGGAAACTTTATTTAAAATGTGGCAGTCGTAAAAAACACGAAAAAAGCGCTTATCGAAATAGTTGAAATACTGGGGACTCTGTAAGCATTTCGCTTTTTATCATGCTGACTGTATCCTTTATTTGCTGTTTGTCGCTTTAGTTTTAAAATTATTCACCTTTGAAATTGGTAATCACATATATCACGTTGAATAATAAGAACACACAGAAAAGATGATCGGTTATATGTGTGAAAGCTTTAAAAGGATGTTTGTAAAGGTTGGAAATTGGTAATCACATATGTCACGTTAAGTAATAAGAACACACACAAAAGATGATCGGTTATATATGTGAAAGCTTTAAAAGGATGTTTGTAAAGGTTGGAAATTGGTAATCACATATGTCACGTTAAGTAATAAGAACACACACAAAAGATGATCGGTTATATGTGTGAAAGCTTTAAAAGGATGTTTGTAAAGGTTGGAAATTGGTAATCACATATGTCACGTTAAGTAATAAGAACACACACAAAAGATGATCGGTTATATGTGTGAAAGCTTTAAAAGGATGTTTGTAAAGGTTGGAAATTGGTAATCACATATGTCACGTTAAGTAATAAGAACACACACAAAAGATGATCGGTTATATGTGTGAAAGCTTTAAAAGGATGTTTGTAAAGGTTGGAAATTGGTAATCACATATGTCACGTTAAGTAATAAGAACACACACAAAAGATGATCGGTTATATGTGTGAAAGCTTTAAAAGGATGTTTGTAAAGGTTGGAAATTGGTAATCACATATGTCACGTTAAGTAATAAGAACACACACAAAAGATGATCGGTTATATGTGTGAAAGCTTTAAAAGGATGTTTGTAAAGGTTGGAAATTGGTAATCACATATGTCACGTTAAGTAATAAGAACACACACAAAAGATGATCGGTTATATGTGTGAAAGCTTTAAAAGGATGTTTGTAAAGGTTGGAAATTGGTAATCACATATGTCACGTTAAGTAATAAGAACACACACAAAAGATGATCGGTTATATGTGTGAAAGCTTTAAAAGGATGTTTGTAAAGGTTGGAAATTGGTAATCACATATGTCACGTTAAGTAATAAGAACACACACAAAAAATGATCGGTTATATGTGTGAAAGCTTTAAAAGGATGTTTGTAAAGGTTGGAAATTGGTAATCACATATGTCACGTTAAGTAATAAGAACACACACAAAAAATGATCGGTTATATATGTGAAAGCTTTAAAAGGATGTTTGTAAAGGTTGGAAATTGGTAATCACATATGTCACGTTAAGTAATAAGAACACACACAAAAGATGATCGGTTATATGTGTGAAAGCTTTAAAAGGATGTTTGTATGGCCCATTATCCGTTAATAATTTATGGTACATCCTTCAGTAATGATAATATAGTATGAAGCTTCAAAATTCGAATTACTACAAATTAAAATAAATTATTTTTATACACTTATACGAGCATTAAACGAGTTAAGCTTTGTATTACTTCCCCTACTTACATCACTCATCAGAATTTGTCAGTGCCTACTATTATAGTATTTTTATATATTAAAAAAGATGTTACAGAGAAAGAAATTAACTCAAATGAATAAAACCTAATGCTTTTAAAATAAGTATTTGAATTTATAAAGCCTTTGGAACTCATGTGTTACTCTTGAAAAGAATGCATTGCTTATTAAGTAATGTCAAATTTAAAAATAAATCACAAATCTCGTGTTTCAAGTCAAGAGTTTCCAAGTAAAAACTTCATTGTTATGAGTCTGGACAACCAAATGGTGACTACTATACTAATTGACGATGGGTGATGATTAATTTACGCTAAATTATACTCCCTACAAGACGTAGACCACCTCCAAAGATATTTATGAGAGGTTATACCATCATCGCAACGCTTGACAGGCGGGTTTGCCATAGCAATGTATAATTATGGTACGCAGAGGATGCTACAACTCATTCTCTTGAAACTGTTTTTGTAAGTAGTGCCAATCTTATATTATTAATGCACAAAGTGTGAATTATAGATAGAATTGTATTTCGGAAATTGAACCCGAGAGCTACGACAGCAAATATCATTCCTCAACCACTAAGCTACAACTGCTCAAAGCGTGAAGGTGGCCACTCGATTATCATAGACTTCTTGATGTTAAATTTCTATTTTAATATGGTTCATAGGTCCGAAAATAAATCTTTATTAGTATGTGTGTACTGTTACTTAATTCTAATTAAACTCACCCCGATGACCTTCTAATCTGTGCTATGAGGTTACTATGCTGCTGCTTCAGCGACTCGAGTTGCGACGATATGCTCTTCAGCCTCTCCTGATACTCCAGAACCTCGTCTACGCTGCCGTTGCATCTGTATATAAATAACATTAAAATTAATTCTACATATTTTGACACCGACTCCACGTAAACCATTTTGTAAATTACCACGAACAACAAGAAACCATAAACCAACAAGCGGTGTTTACTTTTGAAGTAGACATGAAAAAAAATGTTTTAAGGATAGTGTTAAATAAAGCATCGAAGTATATATGTCAATAAACTGTAACTTTAATATATGTCGTGTCGTTATCCATTATTCTTTGTTAATGTAGTTTCTACCGCGCAGTGGAACTTTTATATGTTTATGCGGGGAAACTACTACCGCTATCTATAGACGCCGGTCTATTCTACAAAGTTTCGACATATATTTATCACTTTATTGTACATCTCATAACACAGATATACTACAATAACAATCATCATCATAATTTCAGCCGTAAGAGGCCTATTGCTGGACATACATGGCCTGCCTCGTAGATATCCAAAAGGATCTATTGGAAACGGACCATACGAAATAGATCAAGTTCTTGCCCTGCGTGACCTGTCCACTACCATTTAAAATAACCAATCCGCTGGGCAAACCTGTCTCTTGTCCTATTCCTAATTTATTGATTATCCTATACTGTCCCCGAAATACCACACCGTGAGTTTATACTAACGGTGACAGCATCTGAGAGCAGGGATCTATACACCTATTTATGTAAGGATCTGTATTTGTACCGTAGTTGTTGGGCATACTTATTTCCCAAATCCCATTTCGTGACCTAACCTAAATTACGCCCAGCTTGCTGAGCAGGCAAGTACCCTGTCGGTTGCCAGCCAGCAAGCTACCGTTAACCACAGACCATACTAGGCAAACGCACATGTCCGATGTCTGGAATTACCCACATAGTCTCTACCAACCCAACACCAATGACCTCCACCTATCGGTCACACAGCTGGGCTACTGGTCCCAGTATTATTCTAAACCCAAACAACTAGACCCGTAATTCCGGTTGCGAACCAACTGAAGTCGAGTATCTCTTCAGTTGGAGGAATCACATTTCGTAATTTTTATATACAACCTTTGTATGGATAAAAAAAGAAGTTTTTATTTTAATAGCAGAAAAGATATACCGAGTAACCGGTCTGAAACTACAGGAGCAGGAAATATCAATTAGTACTTCAATACATTAAGCAACGAAGGAAAGCAACCGATAAAGACAGTTCACGGCGTCAGGAGCTACGATCCTGAACAATGAGAGAAACAACCAGAGAAAAGGAGAAAATATAAATCAGTGAGATATGTTTTTGTTATTAGATCGTATAATCGCACTGTGTTTGAAAATCTTGCCATGAGACTTGAAGCAGTCATCAATGGCTTCGTAATTTTACATAATGGTATAATTAAAACTATGACCTAAACACTCTTTTGCTTGTCAAAGAAAATTATATCAAGGAATTTCTACGTCTACCTCTTATAACTCTAATTCGGTTTTGTTAATCACGATTATCCTCCTTTAGACACCCAAAACAACAATTCCGAACAAACTTTGGATTAGAGGATCATTAACCTGCTTCAATTCAAAATTAAACTTAACAAAAAGGTTTTAGTGCGACTGTAGCAACCTGTAGAGCCAAGGTTCTGCCCTCTCCGATACCTTCGAATCAGAATACTTAGGTCTAGGGTAACCTTGCTCTTAGTTATTCCATGGATCGTCTGATCAAGCGATCTAAGAGTTCATCGACGCAAAATCGACTGTTCCGAAGTATACTAGTAAATCTAAAAAGACTACTTTACGTGATGTTTTCCAGATGACATTACAAATATATTAACACTTGTGATATAATTTGCTCGCTCTTTAATCCATGCAATAAGTTTTAATAAGTAATATCATAGAAAGATAATCATCAAAGAGAACAAAATTAAAAAAACAACTTTAAACACGTGCATTGTTTTCCAAATTTGAAAGTACAAAATATTCAAGTCGATCCAAGCCCGCCAAGTGTGGTTTGTAAAAAAAAATCATGAATAAATTTACAAAAAACAATCCGTTGAAACAGTAATTGAAGAAACGACCTTCCATTAATAAAATAATAAAACAAAGGATTCATTAGGATAATATTTCTATAAATCAGACATTCACAGACATGATCTGTTTGCAAACATTACATTTAAATATCAACCATAATTCATTTGCCAAGACAGCCTTTTAAGCATAAAGGTAATATCTCTACCTCCCATGCCCTACATAACCTCTTATAAGATCTATAGTTCATTTGTCAGCAGAAACTTTAAAATTTTAAAACCTTTTTCAACCATCCTGTATAAAGTGATCACTCTGAAATATATTGCATTAATTTTTTTTTCTATCGAAATACAATACACCGATATCTTCTGGCCGTAGAAGGTACGCAGGAACGGATAGTAAACTGTAATTAATTTTAGTAATCCGAATTTTGAAAAACGCTTTTTTTTACTATATTATCATTACATTATTCATTTACCCTTTCCTTACCGCAGTCCGTTCCGCCGAAGTGACGCTACTGAACCGAACAACGCACCGCGATGTGTGCATATTGCATAGCGGTAAGGCCTGATGTTCGAATTTTCTCATTTGTGTTACATATTGAAAGATTTTACTGGTATAATTAATTTAAAATAGCAAAAATAGAAGTTAGGATAATTCTTAGTAATTCATTTGGCTGTGATAACCGGCTAACTTTGGCGCTGGCAACGAAAGGGTTAAATCTGAAACCTTTGTTTTAGGAATAGGGTTAAGCATACATTGATTGACAGTCAATGATCTATACACTCACCTTTTTAAAGCTTTTGCACCTATAATTAATCATGTATGTATACGGGATATATGGATATTTTCGACATAATTCATCGCTATATCTCTGAAGTCATAAGGCCTACAGATTTAATATTTCGTAGGAATATTCCTTTCATTGAAAAGAAGTCAGTAAAGATGTTACAATATTCCACCCGCAGAGGGGTTTGAGTAAACATTCATTAAATCGAAGCGGGCGTTGCACATATCGTATGGTCATATATAGTAGAATTAGAAAACATGTTATAATTACCATATTCAATAGCAATAAAAAATATAGAACATCAGATATTATTTCCGGTTTTTAAGACACTAATTTTGGTGACGTCATAATTTATTTTCGATATACGAATCAAGATGATTGTGAGATTTATGTAAGTACCGGTTTTGATCAAACCGTATACATTTGATTAAGAAATTGTAACATCTTGTTTGCGTGCTAATGGAGAAACCACAGAATATTGATATATCCGGTATATCTTTATATTTCTCATGCGGTTCCCGTTGTCCAAAACCTAATGACACAGAGTAAAAAAGCGAATATATATTTAATTATTTTATAAACCTTTATCGAAACCATAATAAAGGTCGGACTAAATCCTATGAAGTACGCTCTATGGGACACATGAAAAATGGCCATCAATGAGCTGCCTCATTTTTTATTTCGGTATTTGTGGTAAGTTTACCTCAAGTTTCTCAGAATAAATTATTATACATGACTATATGAAATTTACAAACTTCGACATACAGGAAAAATAATAACAAGTGCTTACTTACTTATAACGAAAATTAAATAAGTTATGCATTGTATTATTAAATGTGTGCCAATATATTGTAAAACCTTTTTTGATATTAAAATGGAGTGAGGTCATAAAGAGAACCGAATCGCTGTGATTACATTACATGAAGTAGGTATATTGCCAAATACAATTTTTAAAATCCTCCATACGTTTGGTATTAGTCAAATGTTTGGGTACCTGGTTTATTGGTAGGTACAATGAAACCTCTTTTGTTTGTAACAGAAAAATGTCTGGCCGTCCACGTAGTGTTCGCACGAAAAAGGCGATTAATGCTATAAGGGAAAGGATGGTTAGAAATCCTATCCGAAAGCAAAATATTTTATCTCGGGAGATAAAGATAGCGACTAGAACCATGTCGTGTATTTTAAAAGATGACTTCGAATTACCAACCTATTATAGATGCATTGGTCATTTCTTAACTAAGAATGGTAAAATCAAAACAACTACTTAAGCGGTACGGAAAAATTTTGCAAACGGATGAGAAAATATTTACAATTGAGTAATATTATAACAAACAAAATGACCGTATTTATGTTGAAAGCTCTAAAGAAGCTTCCCCAATCAATTAAAAGAGTACAACGTCGGCATTATCCAACATCAGTGTTTGTATGTGAGGTGTTAGCTATGAAGGAGTGAAGGAGTCATATTATAGTGAAAAAGGTATCAAAACATCGACATAAGTATATTAAGATAAAATTTTTGAGAAGGCAGTTACGTTCTTTAACAACACCAT
Organism: Battus philenor; assembly: GCF_028537555.1. NCBI lineage: Eukaryota > Metazoa > Arthropoda > Insecta > Lepidoptera > Papilionidae > Battus > Battus philenor. The sequence goes on along the minus strand of NW_027181673.1, from coordinate 12,690,476 downwards.
ATTTAATCATCTACAATGGTCCTTTATATAAATATAAAACCCGGCGCCAGTCACAGAACTAAATCCCCTCAATCTTGATTAGACACCAACTTTCCGGACTTCATCAGAGATGAAGACTGACTGTCATGTCCTAATCTTAATCCACTGAATTAGGATTTATTGTCAGTTTTAGAAAGTAAGGCTTGCTCTAAACGCCATGCCACACAACAACTCTAAAACAATTCATACTATTAGCAGTGAAGAATTTTATAGAAATATTGCGTGCTACTATTGATAACTGGCCTCAATGTTTAAAGGTCTTAATTGTTTTATATTAGTGTATTAAACAAACACATTTTTTTCTTATTTTTATGGCCCTCGCTATTGGAGGCCTCTCGTACCCTTAATTAGTTGGGATCAGGGTCTTTATTTACAATTCAGTTATTCAGATTTTTCATCTTTATTCTTCACTCACTGTCATTCCTCTCAATTTTTTTTTTTACCTTATTTCCATCACAATATCTTTCATCTTGTTCTTTCATTACTTCTTGCTTTCATCGCCTTCCTTCCATCATCTTATTACTCTCAGGTGGCTTTATTCTTTATTTTATTATTGACTTATTCTATTTTTTTTATCACAGTTTTCTTTAGGTTGTGCTTTCTTAATACATTACTGCACTTTTCTTATTCTATTTTTCCTATTGTTAATGACTAGTTATTTTATGAGCAATTTATTAGGTACCTACTTATCTATACTGTTTTGTTTCTATTAACAGTGTCACTCATCCCATCCTACGAGCACAAGATAGGAATGATGGGCGAAGGTTGTCGTCGCCCATCATTAAGGCGAAAACAAATACATTATGATAGTAATAAATGTTACGTACAATAAAAAATGTTTTTTCTTGTAACAATATTTATGGCTAGGCTAAGTACGTATGGGAAAATTATAGAGTTGTTCAACAAACTCGGTCTTCTTATAAAAGAAATAATATAATTACTATATAAATGTATTCGCTCTTATTATGTCATTATTGTTTAATGACCGATCAAGTTTATCTGATGATATTTTGCCTGACATTACTGACGCCAACGCTTCCGGTAATTACCGCAAGCGATTATGTGTAGCGGAAATGAACGCCGGAAGTGGCCGAACAAAAACAGTGGGGCGCCCCCTCCTTTTTCACACCTGACTCAATTTATACGACGTGTGAGCATGAAACAAATTTGAATTTATTATTCTTTCTATTTATAGTAAATTCAACGAAGCTATTTATTATGATTATCTGGGACATTAACTGTACAAATATTCACACGAAAGACGGCACTTTATTGTTTAATATCTCTCGAAAACCACCACGCTCGCATATTGCGTGAGCAATAACATGGATAAATAATTATTTATTATCGTGTGAAAGTGCATTGTGTGGGTTTTTTAGTCCGTGGACCTCTGTTTCCACGGGCTCAATTTCGATGAAGCTGTACCAAGCTGTAAAAGCCTAGACCGGCTAGCAACACAACATCAAATACATCTAGTGTTAAATGTCATTGTATGGATATGATGCGAGGGGTTGTGAAGCTTTGTTTTGTAAGAAGATTCCAGACAAGAACAAATATTAATTATATTTAAATCATACCAATCCTTAGCAGTGATGTCGCTTGATTATTTTGATTTCATTTAGACTATATCTCATGGTTGCACAGACTTATTAAGACTAGAGGCCACTCGAGCAAAACATGAACTGATGGCGGGCCGGCCGCCAGAAGTATAGGTAATTAAATTTTTTTGGTTTTATTCTGGAATACAATTCAGTATTTTTCGAATGTACGAGAGTATTATTTTTGCTGTCGGCGGGCCGCATGTGGCCCGTGGGCCACGGTCTGTGCATCCATGTTATATCTGATAAAGTATATATGTAAAAACCATTGTTAAACTTTATCAAAAGATGTGTTGTTGATGAATTTCTTCCTACTTCTTCTCCGCAACTATAACATCTTGCGAAGAAGAGAAAAAAATTAAATACATTAATAAATAAATAGATAATAAGTTAACGATCAATAAGAGTTCTTTTAGAAATTTCTATATTGAACAAACGTTTTTAATGTTAATTTATTCTAAGAATAAGTTTAAATTTAAAAATCTAATATAAGAATGATCTGCTGACTGTTGTTCACGGTACAATTAAGAAAACGTACAAGCTAGTACACGGGAAAGCAAAGGTCGAGACAGCGGATAGTTGCCTCTCAATTGGGATTTTTCTGCGCTAAACTATAGACGAGTTCCTCATAAATCTTTACAAATAAAGGCTATCCTTTCATACATATAGGAAACTCATAAAGAAAAGAAAAAGACGCAGCGTATGCGGTGGCAACGCTGTGAAGTTTCGCCGTTTATTTATCGACAAGCTGCCATAGTATTCCACAATGCTGATAACGGTGCGATGGGCGATCTAAGCGTCGATTTTCACAACGAAAAACGTGTTTATACAACAGGCCTAACGAGTGTACAGCCTAACATAGTGCAGCGTCTCGTGTATGGAGGGTTTAGAGAGACTTGTGAAATGGAAATGTGTAAGATCATTGCTTGCGGCAACATCCCTTCCCTAAGATGAGAGCCGCCACACTCTTTTTGTAGTTTTATTACAAGATAAGTGATGTAACTCAGCGTAAGAAAACCATGTAAGGAGAAGGCATGGTAATATATTGAGTTATTTATAATATATAAAAGGAATTATTATAACAGGATTATATAAAATAACACAAAATAGATAAATTGAAGGAAATAAAATAAAAATTGTCAATAGGAAATGTAAATAATTTAAAATGGCGAAGGATAAGAGACAATGCGTAAATATAACGTAAATGAACGCTGTGAGAATAATAGAATATATGAAAGATGAAAAAACGAAGAAAGAGAGAAATTGTGAAGGATGAGAGAGAGAGAAGGGGTGAAAAAAGGAAAGTTTTTTAAAAAAATTGTAAGATATATCTCTGTCTCAAAAATAAGATAGAGAAAGGAGAGAGCTAAATAGCAAGAACGATAACATTCTAGCTTGTGGATGGCGCCATTTTTTATCCTTTATAGGCGAAGTATTTGACCTTTGTCTCGCCTGACTTTACGACAAAGCCTACAATGGTAAATGCTTGGTCAGAAGAAACCCATTCACTCTTGTCTTGAAGACTCCTAAGTTATAAATGTCTGAAAACATTGACGCCGGTATGTTATTCCACTCCTAGTCTGTTCGCACTGTAATATTAGCTAAACGCTTAATGCAGTTAGAATGAATATTAACCAAGTACATATATTGTACGGAACGTCTTGTTGCCCGATGGAGGAAAGATGGAATTCCCTCGGAATTACTTAGTGTAATGCCGAAGCACGCTCTCCAAAATTCTGTAGAATACTGTAAATTAGTATTCTTTGGAAAGTGTTTACAAAAATGCACATTTGAAACGCTCTTTTATAAGCAAAAAAGCGACACAAGGTCGCAATGGCCGTTTACGTTTATAAAGAAATCTAAAGATGCTACACTTACCTTCGGGCATCTTTGGCAAGCTGATAGTCGCTCAACGAGACATGGCTGAAGGCTATGCTCAAGATTTCTTTACGATATCGAATCAGGTATTAGGAAAACTACTAACTCAGCAGGTTCGAATGTTAACCACTTCCGTACGAGCGTTGTCAATAATCGACAGTCAGAGATGAATGCGCACAACCAGCCCTTACCTGCTATGACATTGAGTCCGTCTTGCTCTTTAACAAATTTGTGATGAGAGTGTTTTTTTATTATTTAATATTCTTTATTGTACACGATAAGATACATAATATATAGATACAATAATATACATAAAAGTACAATGGGGGTCTTATCACACAAGGCAATCTCTTACAGACAACCATAGTAAGGAAAAGAAGTAAAGTAGAAAAGAAGTACTATTAGTACTTATAAAGGGTAGTTCACGTGTACAAAAAAAATACATATTCAAAGTGTTTCACATTACAAACGGTTATTACTTGTTATTAAGACAGCGTTTGTTGTCATTTCGGTGTTTCAAAAATTGATTGAACGGCGACAGTACATTTCACGTATGTGTCGTGGACAAGGTACTATTCAGATATTTTCCAGAAATTTGTACGTGTAATTGCCCGTACCACAAAAGTGTATCCACCGCTGCGAGTATTTGTGCATTAAATTATAAAAACTGACGAACAATGACCGTGGAGCGTTCCCCAAAATTCGATCAACAAAGGTTTCTTTTTCCTTTAGATAAAGGAAATACCACTTCTGCCGAATAAATATACATACAATAACATCCGGAACCGATGCATTACATTGACCTTAATTATAATAAACTGTAATTGCAGAGATAGGTTAAGATTACTTGGTTGACGACTAAATTCGACGCTCGGCTTTGGGTAAGATTTTGTGGCAGACGAGCACCGTACCGAAGCGGTTAAAGTGGCAGTTGGCTTTAAGGTTTGGGAATGGAGACCACGGTCCGGCAAACATACCACATTACGTCCGCATATTAGATGGACAGGCGATCTTATTAAAGTCCCAATGCCTTTAATAAGACGCTTGATTCTAGCCATTTTTATACATTTCATTCTGTCTTTATTGCGCCTCCGGCCTTATTCCACAGAGACGCTTTCACTTTAATATTTAGCAGACTGTAGTATGACACGTGAGGTTAGCTCATAAAAGCAACTCGCAGGACGAAAAAATAAAGTCGTTTATTATTACTTGGTAACCTATTGGAGAAGTTATATTAAAAAATGAAAAATTCGATATAGATAGTAAGATAACAAATGTACGAAAGCTTAAGTATGACGAAATAAAAATAATAAATGTTAAATTTTCGAACTCTGGAAGGAAGATGAATAAAGTGAGCAGATGTATGAAAGGAGAGTATGAGAAAAAAACTATGGGAGAGACAGATGTAGCAGACATACAGCTGATGATAATGATGTAATGTCTGTTATATAGCTATATTATTGTTTAATAAATGAAACTAAATATGCTATTTATCGCATTCTTTCCTCGTTATAATTAATCAATGCTATTTTTACGAATTATGATGATAATATGGAACGTATTCTCATGCGATGTTACTCAGGATTCCAGTACAAAAGAAACCTTATGTACAAAACCACTTGAAATAGGCACGAGGTACACATAACTTCAGGTGCACGTTTTGCGTCTCATGACATTTTTTTATTATTTTATTTTAATTCAACACAAAACTCTATAACGATAAGGTAGTCCGGTTTATTGTTTTCTCGCAATAGTTCAACGCTTTGTTTTACTTTGATAATAAAATAGTATTGGCATTTATTATAGGTACTTTTCACTATCAGGAGCCAAGGTGACGCTGACCTCTTTGACTTCCATTGTGTATGTTTAATGTTAGTAGCTGACCTGATCTTTTATTTAATATTTCAATTACCACACGTACATATAAGTTTTTGAAATAACGTTATTATACTGCTCGTCTGAAAGAAATTTACAAAGCTCTTTTTCACACGCTACTTTATAAGTGAAAGGGACAGATGAATGTAATACTCGTAGACGTGAACAGCAACAGTTGTAAAGAGATGTGATCTAAAGATGTGTTTACACATGGATAATTTTTTATAAGTTATATAATAATAGTACATAATACAACACTGCGATCGCTAGTCACCTGCCATAAGTGGCGATTAGGATATATATATATATATGTGTGTGTGTGTGTGTGTATATATATCTTTGAGGGAGGCCTATGTTTTGCAGAGGGCGTCTATGGGCCGAAAAGTCACGACGAAACCTAACGTAGAGAAATGTAAACAATTTATTTCGTATAACATACCTTTTATAAATTCATTCCGTCTTTACATGTGGACACATAAATAATTCAAAGACAATTTCCACAGTCGCGCCACCGTGAAGTCGGTCTTTGAAAGTCCCACTTTAATATGTACAGGGAGCACTTTGGTCATAAACTGTGACATTTGTAGTCTATTGTTATACGGCCTTGCCGGACGATTATATCCACGTTACACATTTAGGCTAAGTGCGAATAAGCAACAACAATTCGTTGAGCATTCACATGTATATAATCATAACATACAATAAATTGTACGAAATTTTATGAAAAACTAAAATAAATTACAACGTTATTAAGAATTTTTATAGTAAAAAGGATCTATAGAAATATTTATATAGTGAATAATTCAAAACCTTTAGCAATAAACATCTTTCTTGTGAGGAACTTGTAGTCCAAGACCCCGTAACGAAAGTTAAAATTCTATAAATTATTCTTTTGTTTATATTATACCCGACATGATCGTTTACAGCGACCACATGTAAGAGTCCAATTACCTAAAAAGTATAATAGAATCTGATCGAGTACCCCATAATGAAATCCATCAACTTAAAGTTACGAAGGTTCCGAAAGTGCCCTGATCTGTGAAAAGCCAACAACAAACTTATGTTTTTTGTGATCACTTTAAAGCAATACAATAGAGCAGTAATTAGCTCCCGAGTGTTATTATTACAATAAAATCACTTACGATATAACATTATGAACAATATACTCTCTCCCTGGAATCGAACACGCGACCTGCGATCGTAAGCCTCAGTCTATTACCATCGGGCTACCACTTCAATATGTACCATAACTTAATTAACTACTTCACTTAACCTTAAAAATAACTTAGCTTTTCTTATAACCAAATACTGTGGTTTGGAATTTTTTCCGCAATTTGCATCAAAATTTTCAGAAATTAGAATAAGACAAAACATCTTTTTTCTTTTTATTGTAGATTGATGAATAAAATCTTTATAAGAATTTTCTCCGTTATTATGTAAGTTAAATTGTCAAGTTCCTATAGCAACATTGAAGAAAATATAAAAAATAATCATGAAGTTATGATATATTAATATGTTGCGGAAATATAAAAATAATTTATGCGATCAAAATTTATTACACTAACTTTTTATGAGATCAAAACCGGTACGTCCCACGTTTGCTGATACGGTGTGTTAAGAAATACCAATTTAATTTCCCAATTGAAATTGGTTTAGATTATTAAATAATTATAGTTTATGATACCCGAGATTCCTATACCAGATGTGTGGTCTTAACATTTAAAAATTCCCGCAATTTTATTAGGTTTAATTATTTAATTTGATACGTTAGGATCATCGATCATCGCTAACCTTAATGCACAGTACCCGGCTATAAATATTGCACATCGAATTTTAGAAAGAGACAATCGGCTAATTTCGGCTTCGTAGAGCACTATCTCTGTCGCACTAAATACAACAATTGACAAAACGTCAAATAGGTAGTGTGATTTCCAAAGATCGATGTGCAATATTTTACGCCGGGTACTGTAATATAGTCGCAATTTTTTTAAAGAATTAACTTACATTTAATATCTTAATTGCATTATTTGTATACACATAGGAATAACTCTATACATCGAAACAAACATTCTTTTTGACCTGTTGCCAAGTTAAACATCGTATCAAAAGTAATTAACCTGTCGCGTAGAAAAATAATAAATAGCCTTATTCAAAAGTGATCACTTATTTCTTTATCTAATCTCCTAATAATAAGTTTTTTTTATTTGTATATTAAGTATATTATACGATAATTATATATATTTATTTGAATCGCGTGCATTTGTCTTTAACTGGCGTCAGATATTTGATATGTAATGATAGATGTTTTAAATGAATAAAGGTTATTTTTAGTCTTATCCATGTAATATCTTTTTCTCTTTCTTTTAACGCCTTCGTTTGCACGACGAAGAAAATCTATGTAAATCTAATCCTTCGTAATCAGCATAGTATAGATATTTCACTTTTCATCATCATTATCATTTCATCTTCAGGAAGCCCACTGCTGAACATAAGCATTCCCTTTGATAAAAGGACCGAATTGAAGCCACTCGCATCATATGTAAAAGGTCATTTCTCCACCTTGTCCACGTACGTCCTACTCTATGCTGATCAGTTCATGATCTCCGCTTCTGAACCCTAAGACCTCAACAGCCATCTATTCTGCGCGGTATGTGGCTCGCCAACTGCCACCTCAACTTGTCGTCAATCTGCTGGAATTTTTTAGTTACTTTCGTCCATTTACTGATGTCTTCGATTTACATCTTACCAATTTGTTCCAAAGTGAGAATACGTGTCACTTTGTATATATATTTCTATATATTTACACACCCGCTTACTGGTTATGTCTGCACAATTTTTGATTGTGATGCATTTCAAATGAAATGAAAAAAAAACAAATTTGACGTTGACATATTAGCATTGATTACATATGGAACGAACGGTTGGCATTACTTTTTATGGGTTCAAATTTCTTTAGCACCGCACATAGCAGGCGAGATCGATATCGGGTCGGATTCCAATGCACGCGAGGAAATGCGAGGCGTCGAAAGCGATTTATTGATTTGTTTACATTCGCCGAATATACGGCAGCCGTGTTTGAAATATTAATGCGATAACATTGTTTTATTTTTAACTACCATTTACATACGACTTCGTTCGTATCGAATTTAAGTGTGCAGGCAGCTTTAGATTCTAATACAGCATTAGCTTCTTAAGTTACGGAAAGCATTTATAAAACTTCTTTGTAATCCGACAACGTGAATAATTACTTTTTTTTTAATAAAGTATCTCCACCGGTAGGGTTTACAATACAATAAATAACAAAAAAAAATTATTGTATACATTATTACCATATTACTGTATATAACATTATTATCTACAGTTTTTTCATGTTTAACACTATATTATAACATGAATTAGAAGCAATTTCATGACACATAAAAAAAACACTGATAACCTCTGTAAAATAATTATATCTATAACCTCTAAACAAAACTACGCGATCCCATATCAGAAACGAAATGACGCATTTTTTTCGTACATAGTTTCCGATCTCTGGTCTTGCTATGTATAATTCAGCAGATAACAGATATTAGAACGAGCAAAATGAGAAAAAATAATCGGCTAACATTAACCCTTAATAACAGTTTCAATTTTGATACCAATCTTTTAAGCCGAATGTTCACATTACTATTAGTTTTTTATAGGCCGGCTGTACGTATTTTACTGTTGTATAACATTCTTTCCAACGAAATTTAAAAAAAATCTGTTTTTCCCTTCACCTAGAAAACCCTCAAGCAAACACAGTAATATTAAAAAAAATCACTTTCGTAAATCAGGCTACTAAGGGTTAAGGAGCATTAAGTATAAGCTAGAAAGTGCATGTCTACGGACGAAAGTTGAAGAAGAATATAGCAAAGTTGAAATGGTGGTGGACAAGCCACATACCACACTGAACAGATGGCCTTTTATTATCAGCCGATGGACGCCCACTGCAAGGCCTAGGCCTGCACCAAAGATCACTACCGATAGACCTAGACCTATATAGACCTGTGCTGCTCTCATCCAAAGACTTCCCGTGACCTAAACTATGACGTCGGTCCACCTTGTAGAAGGCCTATCCACGCCGCGTATACTGTCGTTGTCGCCACTCGAGAACCTTTCTACGTCTGGGGCCTTGTACAAACATGCACAGACGAACGTGTTAAGGCAGGCTGTTTCCAAAGGATCCTATTGTAATTTTTTAAAGATGTCTTATATCAGGCCTTTTATTTCCTACGGCTGAAATGATGATATAAACTTTTATAACATCATGTACACCAGGTTTAAGGTGACTGATCTCTCAAGGCGCTTAGCCCAACCATCTTCAAAATAGCACGAGGGTTCTCTTAGGAACCTCGGGCTGTTCCTTACGTCATTTCGGGATTAAGAGGCAATGAAACTATTAAATCTTCAAGGCGGACACTACAAGGAATGGCAAGCTATTCCAAGAGACGGGAGAACCGTGGCTCTAATCATTCATTATCGTTATTTAAGCAGTAAACCATACAATAAAGGATATAGGCCTTCCCATCCCCAGCCATCCTCAGATTTATCGGATCGGCAATTATCGGATGCAGACAGGGCTCTGAGAAGACGATGACAGAAATACTTCTATCATTAATAAGAAGAGAATTCTTGAAATCTCACATTAAGACTGTATACTCACATCAAATTGCCTCAACAACTTTACCCAGGCTCGATTATTTCATAAAATATTAAATTGTTTCATGTGATAATTGCAAGTTTAGTACACAAACTTCTTTCGAAATCTGTATGTAATACTAATAAAATTACTATGGCATTATCAGGTACGTGGTCACGCTTGCTTAAGTTCTCCTATAAGAAAGACGCGCCTCTCAACGCTGAAAGATGACGTAGTCATCTACTATGTCATACAGATTTGTACACGGTACATGAAGTCATTTATTTTTATGCACAAATTCAGCGTATTTTTTACTCAAATTCTGCATCGGTATGCAACCGACAGCATTTATAAAATGTCATCCGAATCGCATTCTTTGCGATGTTACGTATTGAATTATTAAAAGATATTTGCAATGCATTTTTACGACCTCTTTAACTTACAGTTTTGAATTTATATCTTTTTGGACATATCTTTTTGTCACATTAATTCAAACTAAACCGGTGTCGTTTTTAGTCATTGACAAATGTCGTATCACCATCATTTCAGCCGTAGGATGTTCACAGATGGGATATATATACATACATATATATATATATATATATATATATATATATATATATATAAAGGACCGGATATAGCAGCCTGCATCAAGCGTTTTCCGACGACCTTTACAAGCTCTTGTGTATACGTCCAATGCTACACTTATCGGCCCGTAGTCACCACTTCAAAACTCAAGTTCCTTGCGACCATTTTAACTTTACTAATCTATGCCTAGGCTAAGTCGGTTAATTTTGTTTGATTCCGTATCTCCTCACTCCCGTTTCTATCTCGTAGATAAATGCCGAGCATATCGCAGCTGCGAGCTTGCCAGTGAGTTTACTACACACCTATCTACCAAATAATTATTTTTGTGAATTATCTCTATACAAAAATAGGTAATAATTTCCAAATAATCTTTGTACGTTTCTATTCTATAATAATATAAATCAATATGAACATTTGAGTCAACCAAATATTTTATAGCGTTCGGAAAAACCGTAAGTTAAGTGACTCACAGAGATTTAATTACGATAAAAGTAACTTGTTCTGTTTGCACCACACGCACTCGGTGATGTATTGAGGACAAAATTTAGATGCTATCACTGCTACACGTAGACTACACAAATGCAGAATATATTGCATTTAGCCCGCACCTATGGATCAAATATAACCATATTTTTTACTAATTACAGTCAAGTCTAAAAAATAATAATAATAATGCATATTTATTTGATCAACATAATAGTTATGAGTGCAATAGTAGGTATAAATTAAACTAGAAGATATCGGACTTTCAAAAATGGCAACACTACGTGGAACAACATGGCGCTGACTCGGCATATGATTCAAAACATTGCGACAGCGCTGTTCTTCCGTCAGGGTTATCTTGGTAAGTGTCCGCGGTTCCACAGCAGTACATCCAATTTGAAATCCTTTTTATTGAGAAATGTACTTAATGTAAAATATATAGCTTACTACATGTATAGTGAAGTCTATATACTTACACATAATACTTATTAATAGATATGAGAGTGATTATTTATTTAAGATACCACTGGAGAGATATAAAAACGATATTAAAAACATATTATTGAAAAAAAGTATATTATTCTATACAAGAATACTAAACTGATATTAATGCGTGGAAATAAATGTTATTGATGCTCACTCGGAAAGCTAATTAAATATATATATAATAAAATTATATTTGTAAAGAGCAACTGTTGAGTTTCTCGCCGGCTCATCTCAGCAGAACTGCCTTCCGAGCTGTAGCTTCCTATAGGACTAACAATGCCAACAGTTTATGTTAATTGACGAAACGACAATGACTGTTACAGCCAATTCGAATACTGAATGTTTTTTAGTGTTCTATGGCACTGTTTTTTTTTTATTTTCTCTGTACATTTTACACGAAATGAAAAAGTTTGCTTTTTACTAAAACATCTTCGTGCTCTAACGTACATGTAAAAATATAAACACTTTAACGAGTTTGTGAAACCCTTTGCGAGTTTTCCGCTTAGCGACTTATTATTAAACGATTCATGTATATTTATACTGAAGATAGATAATGAATTAAGTCATGTATCCTTGACATCATAAGCAGTTCAACTAATATATTACTAACCCTCCTCCGTTCGATCTGGAAATTTGAGGAACGCTGTCTCAATCCCCCTTGCGGAAGGAATTGTGTAAAAATAGCTGTTTTCAAAATTCGAACTATTATTTGAATTAATTATAGTACACTAATACCTCGCTTTGCCTCGTTTCATTTTGCCTTTTTTTCGAAGTTGCATCGCTGCTTAATTTTCTTTTTGATGACAAATGAGATATACTTTCACCCATTTAAAGCATACCTACACTATCCATCGTAACCAATCATCCTTTATAGATGAGTAGATACATAAGGGTGACGCGTTCGGAACTATCGTTCTTTCCGGATTTTAGTTGTATCGCACTAAGAGATAGTGGATTCCGAAACTGACTTTAGATGTAAATCTTTATACCAAAATAAATCATGATACCAAGTGTGACTGTCGTCTTTATTGGCTCCTTGATGCAGTCTACTTCAACTACACAGAATTACTCTTGAATCTATGCGAGACAATTATCTCCGAAATGAGGAGTTTGCTGAGGACTTACATGAGCATGATTGCTCTGTTGGGAACGCCGCAGTTCTCTATTGTCGTACTATCAAACTGGATACTTGGAACCTGGATGGGATTTCCCTGGGAAATGTACTGTTTTATATGCACCCGCTGATACCGTCGTTGTCTTATCAAAAAGACCAAATCAATCCATCGAGAGTTTCAGTCATTGAAGCTAGAGAGAGATTGTAACTTACCTGAGCGGTGATATGACGAGGTAGGTGACGACAATCCAAATGAACAACAGGACGACGGCAGCCCGCTTCCATTTCGCTAGGTACATCATCAGGTAGGCATTGACGGTCGTGGGAGCGGTCGGGTAGAGTCTCATGATAGCCGGCTCATGGCTACAGCTCACTCCCTCCTGCAACAATATGGTCGACATTACTAATACTAATCCTTCATAAACAAATTGGAAATGTAAAAATGTATTACTATAATATATAGGTGTAACCAGAAATATGAAATAATTAAACGAACTACTGAGAAACGGAGACGGTTATGAGGAGTTTCACTGCGAGATCGAATCTGAAATGAGAAGATCCTCAGGAGAACCAAATTCTTCACCAACTAAATGCTGGCAGAGCAAGATTGATCAGCGGCGATCTTTGGGGCAAGCCTATACCTTGCAATAGGCGCCTATCGGCTGACCACTTGTATCATGCCGATAAACGCGACATGGGTAGGCCTTCTACAAGGTGGCCCATCGACAATAGTTCGTTATTAGTTTATTATTTATTATTGTTATTGTTAATTATTATTGTATGCAGATATCCACTATACTTTTTATACACTGCGTAGAAAGTGTTCGTACATTATTGAGTGACGCAAAAGATGTTATCTGTTCCTAGGGGGCGGCCGCCCGCTCTCTAACCGCGAACAGCTTGGCGAACCGAGTTTGGATCCGGATCCATCCTTGGCTCGCATGTGGTCCACGCGGCCGTCCCAAGCATATACAGAATCAACACTAGACAGCTCTACACAGGTAATGCGGTTCACTACGTGCAAACGTCATCGTACAACAGGAACACGTCTGACCAGCTTCTGTTTTATTTTTAAGTTCAAGGACTCTTCCGCTCCGTGAACTCAGTTCCGATGAAGCTCTAAGAGCTCCCGGGCTAAGAGCATCAACTTCAACCGAAACCATTTAAAAAAAGTTTGATTATTGAAAGTACTATATAATAGTACACTCACCAATGTACTAAAAATGTACTCAAATTGACGTATACTTGTGTTATTAATATACATATACATTCTATATAAAGCACACGACAACTTATTCAAGTACCGATAACGGGCGACATTTTGATAAATACCGTCCAGTAATAATTAACTTTGATACGATAGCTTTCCAGCTTATTTGTTTAAGCTGCTCGACCTACATTTATTACTATTATTACTATTGTTAACTATCAGGATAGGGCTCGAATTAAAATGACACGTGTACTCAAAAGATATGTTTATTCACGGCACCCAGATAACAAATAGCCACGGACGTATACTGATTATTAGCATACAATTTCGTAACTTCCCGAACACTACGCTGCAACTCCGCGAACACTATACGCGTCGAATTCTACTTCACCCCAAGACCACTCTTTAAATACCGGGTGGGCAGGTGAAGTAAAGAATCAATAATGTTAAATCTCACCTCCTACCAGATGCAGTGAAGGGTGTACAATAAGACTAGCTAAGCATAATAAACCCCGTATAACTTTACTATTTTAATTACCCCACCAGCACTTTTTTGACATCGCGCCGTCAGCCCCGACTGGCCCGTTTGTGGAATTCGTGTTTTATTCCCGGCGGTTTCCTTTGTATCGGATATTTGAGCAGTCGTCACATTATTAATGCGTTAAATACATAGACGTTATGGCGAACCAGTGGTTAAACAGAGGCTTTTAAATGAATAACAAATAAAATTTCACGTTATTACACTTCATTAATTTCTTTTTTTACAACTATACTTCCAGTGCCCGCTTTGCAAACCTAATGTTGTCTTAAAACTCCATTGCGGGTGGAATTACCTAAAATCCGTTCTAAATTGACCTTTACTCGGCGCAATAAATATTTCTATACAACACCTGCTTTATGGTTGTAAAGATAACGTGAAGAGTGAATCTATAGGTGGTAATATCTTATAATAATTTTCTCTTTAAAGGATTTATAGTATGCGTACTGCACCATTAACGAGCGTGTCAAGAGGTCGGTAACGGGTCTAAGAGCAAATTGGCGGCTTAAAACACATTCTATATTCACGAAAAAATTTTATTCAACGTTCTGAAATATTTATGACATTATTAAGATGCAAATAAACATTTCAATAAGCATTGAGTTTAAACTATTTCTGTTTTTGACTGTCGATCCACCACACACAAAAAACCTTCGGTAGTCGGAAAAGGCTGTGTGCTGGCCGATTCCTACTGGCTGTAGGCCTCTGTCTAGTAGTGAAACTACCTGCGGCTGTATTTATAATGATAGTTACATAATGGCATATAATAAAGTAACAAATATTTATTATATTTGAGACTTTTATAGCTTTAATAAAAAGTAATTATATTCCATTGCAGCCAGATGTTACATGATACGCCATATTATCGATTGTAATTGCATTTACATAACAATCTAAACACGCTACATGCCTATGAAACCGTTAAACTAAATAATTATCGACTTTACCGCTTGAGAGTCGATAGTTTTTTATTATTGTTATTCATGAATCGCCATATATTTTAAAAATCTTATTTAAATATATTGATAGACATTTGATAAATTTGTAAATAAAGACTCTTAACGCCCAAATTTAGTATTAAAGTTAACAAAACTTTCATTGAAGAACCATATACGCATACGTAATAAAGTTACGTGTTGTATTAAAATTTTATGAAATTTAGAAAAAAAAAACGTGTTCAAGTTAGTAAATACTGGGTATACAATACAAATACACAAAAAGAGATATCTTAGACTTTCCTTTTCTAAGTTTTTCAACTAAAATTTAAAAGTTTTGGGAAATATATTAAAAAAATCTTTTTACAGTATTCAATTTTTTAGTTGATCTAAATGAGACGAAGTTTATTGATTCATTTACATGAATGATATTATAATGGACATACCAAAAATTGTTAAATTTCATTTAAAACAGCAACTGTTGAGTTTTTGGCTGGCTCTTCTCAACAGATCAGGGTTCCAAGCTAGTGGTAGCTTATTAATTATAATGTTAAAATAAACGACGATTCAAAGGCGCATGTAAAAGCTTACTTGTAAAGATATTTTGAATTTAAATTTGGAACCGGTAAAAAAATAGAATAAAAATGTCTTTTAAATAACCAAATAATGTATATAAATTATAGCTAGCCAGTGTTACATAAAAACTTTTCTTTTGAAAAACTTTGTAAGCAGGTAGTTTACGCAGTAAGTGTTCGGACCCTCGATAATTAAAAATTAACATCGTTCTAATTTCAAAGAAGTATCCTCTCTTGCGACGGCTCTTGGCACTAAAAGGTTCTCTAGTAGCGGTCACGATGGACACGGCGAGGATATGCCCTCTTGGATCGACGACGTAGTAGACGTAGAAGTCACTGGATACAAGCAGCGCCTCCAAATCCAAAAGTCGAATCAAGTATCACATACAAGTAAAAGAATATTGTGAAAGATAATAAAAAAAATACGACAATTAGGGGGAGAAACAGGATCTGAGGTTGGATCAAGTCGTGTGCATGTAAATAGCAGTCGAAAGCAAATCTAATGCGACGGTTAACTTTTTCATACTATTTGGCTGCCAGACGAAATAATTGGTGGCCAATTACTATTCAATTGAATTTTTCAAACATTATTTTTTTGTCCGACTTTCTAAACACAGTGCCGTTTGTTCAATAAGGAATTTCATTATTTTTTTTATCAAGAAACAGTTACTTCCGTAGATCAATAAAATATATCTAATAGATTCAGGCGTTACTTTGCGGAAGTCTATCCTAAGTAAGAAAAGGTCTAATATATAGCTACTTCCGCTATGTAGCAGTAGTCGTGCAATAAAGTGCCAATTGACTCGGTGTTTGGCACTAATCGGTGTAACATTACTCCTGAGGATGCCCTGTGGAGGAGTGAAACATGTGTTAAGTGAATTAACGGTGGTAGTTGTGTAATTCGCATTGTTTGCCGCATGCGCATTTATCAGCGGGCTGGCGGGCGGTGCACTTTATTGCACAGTTGGTGGTAGTTGTGTAATTACCGCTACATGTGCGGAAGTGGCTAAATATTGGTCCTTTTCTTATTTTTCCCAATAACCAGTCATAGTAGATCGTTAACACGGGTTGTGCATTTCTTTATAATCCTTTATGCGCTGGTTATAAATAACCAAAAACACAATTAAACAATCATGTTAACCTACGAATACGTCATTAAGATTACTGATGTACGAACATTAAAGTTGTCGTTCGGAAGGACCTTATCGAACCACTCGAGAAGTCATATAAAAAGACATATGTAGATTTCAATTGAAGTCTTCTTGTAATGTTATGACATCAGCCATTACATATGCGAATCGGATAATTTGATGTCGACTGTAATAATATGGGTTATAAAGACTTTTGACACTACTAAGGATAATGATCCTTTTTTTGATAAAATTGTCGCGCACTATCAGTCTTGTAACTAGAACACTAAACGCGTATCGAATAAACCCAAGTCGTAGTTACATCACAAGTTCCTTATGCTCAGTCACTCCACGGAGCGTCCTTCTCAATTATCTAGGAACTAAACCACCTCTTAATCGTAGGCAACTTGAGCATTGACTCCAGAGAGCGCAGAAATTTTGGACCAGCGGCTTGGCAATTTCAAACCAGATAAATAGCTTCAATCAGTGTCATGAGGACATCGGTAGACGAACGAAAGTAAAAACCAAGATACTCCAGCGGATTGGCAAGTTGAATCGACAGCGGGCAGGTCACATAACGCGCAAAACATATGGCCCCAGAAGCCATTTTGAGTGAAGATCACGGATCGCCAAATGAAATATAGAACATGACCCACAAGAATGGACGACCTGTTAAAGATCGTCCGAAGACGATATATGCCACTTCTAATCGGACCTATAGGAAATTTATAGAGGAAGGCTTAGACCTATGTCCAGAAATAAACGTCCCACAGCTGGTAAAACGTAATATAAAATAGTAAAACTAAACTTAATACGTTATATTGTTAGCGTACGAATTCTTCACATTATCTCTTTTTTACGCCATTAAAGTTAATTTAAACATAAAAAAAACGATAATGCTTGCCTAGTTAATCATTTAAGGCATGTAGGCAAAATTTGCAAGACATTTAGTCTTGCCATAACCATTACTAAAAATAAACACAACTTTTTTTATTGTACATAACATTTATTACTATTACAGCGTGTTAGTTTAATACAATAAATAAAACCATGAAAATATGTAAAGCTAATTCGAAACGGTCTTCGTTGGCTGCAATATATTCCTTTATAGGTTGAGGCCAGTTGTCAATAGCAGCACGCAATTTTTCTATGAAGACATTCTTCACTGATAATCGTATGGTTTTTTTGGGGCTTCAAATTATAATAGTGTTAAGAGCAAGCCTTACTCTCTAAAACTGTCCATAAATCATAATCCAGTGAACTAAGTTAAGGACTAGATGACGGCCAGTCTTTAGCTCTAATGAAGTCTGGAACGTTCGATTCTAACCCAGATATGTTTACTATTATGGCCCCTGTTTTTGGCCTCTCGTACACTTCCCGTCTTGGGTACACTGGGATTATTCCAAAATATAATTTTAATTATTTGCGATCTAATCTTTTCTCCTTCTCAATATCATCTATTTATTCATGTATTATCTTTCACAAATTCTTTGATTCTTTTCATTTTTTCATCACCTCACTTTCGTCGACTTCCTAACAGAATACTACAGATTGTTGAAATTATATACAAATAATCATTAATTAATATACATATACCGCCATCTATTGGAACATAGATTGTATAGTGTTCCTACCGTCATTGTTATAAACTGAAATGTAGGTATGTTTCTGAACGTAAATAAAAAGTTAGTTCTGTTCGAATCTCACAACCGGCGTTTTATTATAGGTTATGCGCCCAGTCGAGTTATAAAATAAACTGTTTTTCTCGCGAAAAGACTTGCACAAGCGTGCCGATTAGTCTTCGCAGATTGAGAACTATACGTTTTGTGAACTGTGAGTTGTGATATATAGTTAAAAATTAAAAATGGCAAATAGCTATATCGTGAACGTGCCTAAGCTGAAAGGTCGGGAGAACTACACAGAGTGGGCTTTCGCAGCGGAGAATTTTCTCGTGTTGGAGGGAACTTTTGATTACATCAAAGTTACTAAACCCGAAGAAGCCGCAGCCGACTTAAAAACTAAGGCGAAACTGATTTTAACTATTGATCCATCTCTTTATGTACATATAAAAGAATCTAAGACTACTAAAGAGTTATGGGAGAAACTCAAAAATTTGTTTGATGATTCGGGTTTCACCAGAAGGTCAAAGTCAAAATTGAAGGTTATAAAATGCTACAAGTGCAAACAAACAGGACATTATCGCAATCAGTGCACCAGTTCCGATAAAGATTCAGAAAATAACAAGTCTTGTAAACGTAAACAATCAAACGCATTTAGTGCTGTATTTTTAAATGGTGCTTTTTCCAAAAATGACTGGTATATTGACTCCGGAGCGAGTGCACATTTAACCGCCAATGAACACTGGCTCACAAATGTTTCTGTTGAGCATTCGATCAAAGAAATTGTGGTCGCGAATAAAGAAAAGGTGTCGGTGAAATGTTCTGGTGACGTATCGATAACAACCTTAACAGATAACTGCGAGTATGATATAGTTGTTGAAGGTGTATTGTGTGTTCCTAGTTTGACCACTAACCTAATTTCTGTGAGTCAACTAATTGCTAAAGGCAATAGAGTACTGTTTAACAACAGTGGCTGTGAGATTTATAATAAATGTGGTGAATTAGTTGGTACTGCTACATTACTAAATGGTGTCTACAAGCTAAGAATGCCTGAAGTATTGATGGCAGCTGTGATGAACTCGAGCGATATTTGGCATCGCAGGCTTGGCCATGTCAATAGCAACTATCTAAATAGAATGGAGAATGCAGTGGAAGGAATCACACTAGATAAAAAGGCAAATATTTCAAAATTGTCTTGTAGGGTGTGTTGTGAAGGTAAGCAAAGCCGCTTACCTTTTCCGCAGAATGGCTATAGAAGTAAAGAACTTCTGCATACTGTTCATACAGATGTATGTGGACCGTTCAATGCTTCGATTGGAGGATCCAAATATTTTATATTATTTGTTGATGATTATAGCCGCATGATATACATCTATTTTATGAGAAACAAAAGTGAAGCTTTCAGTTGTTTTAAAAGATATAAAATTCTTGTAGAAAACCAACTTAACAAGAAAATTAAAATTTTAAGAAGCGATAATGGTAGAGAATTCTGTAATAAAGAATTTGATGATCATCTCAAGTATTCTGGGATAATTCATCAAAGAAGTAATCCTTACACGCCCGAACAGAATGGCTTGGCAGAGCGCTTTAATCGTACTGTAGTAGAGAAAGCTAGATGTTTATTATTTGATGCTAAACTTGATGAACAATTTTGGGCTGAAGCATCTAACACTGCAGTCCATTTACAAAACAGGACTGTGTCATCAACTCTAAATGGGAAGACTCCATTCGAGTTATGGACACAAGAAAAGCCAGACATTAGCCATTTGAGAGTTTTTGGGAGCATTGTGATGATACATATTCCTAAGCAAAAAAGAATGAAATGGGATAAAAAGGCTGAAAGAGGAATTCTTGTAGGATATCCAGATGATGTGAAAGGATACCGTATTTACAATCTGAAAACTAAGCAGATTACAACCAGCAGAGATGTCATCATTGTTGAAAAACCACTAGTAGCTGATGAAGTTTCTGTTCCAATCCAAGAAATACCTGCAGACTCCTTAGAGGTATATGAAGATTCAGTGGGGGTTTTTTCAGATTGCTCTGAAAATGAAGATATCCTTGATGAGACATATGTACCAGAAGAGGACTCTTCCGATAGCTCTATGGAAAGTATTGTAAGTGTCGGTAGAAGAGATGTTGCATGTAGGCAGAGACGACAACCTGACAGGTATGGGCTTTCTAATGCTTGCATCGGTCATAATATAGAAGATAATAGTGAAATTTCGCTTGATGAGGCTCTAAAAGGACCTGAAAAAGAGCAATGGTTAGAGGCTATTCGTGATGAGTTACAATGCTTTGATAGTAACAATGCGTGGGAACTTGTTGATATGCCTAGAGACAAAACCATAGTGCAATGTAGATGGGTTTTGCGTAAGAAGTGTGACAGTGAGAACAATGTAAGATATCGTGCCAGGCTAGTTGCCAAGGGTTTTTCTCAAAAGTATGGGGTAGATTACACGGAGACATTTTCACCTGTTGTTAGACATACTACCCTACGACTATTGTTTTCATTGTCAGTACTATTGGAACTTCATGTTACACATCTAGATGTAAAAACTGCATTTCTCAATGGTGATTTGGAGGAAACTATTTATATGCAAAAACCAGATTATTATGATGTTGCTGGTAGCTCTAATAAAATATTAAAATTAAATAAGGCCATCTATGGTCTGAAACAGGCTTCAAGGACCTGGAATAAGAAGGTAGACAGTTGTTTGTTAAAAATAGGTTATTGTAAATCAAAGTTGGAACCATGCATGTATATAAAAAATGTTGATAATTTTAAGACTTTTGTTACAGTATATGTCAATGACTTTTTTATATTCTCAAATTGTAAGAGAGAAACTGAAGAACTTAAGAATGTATTGTCAAATCAATTTCAAATTAAAGATTTAGGTCAAGTAAAACAATGTTTGGGAATGAACGTTAATTTTGACAAATTAAATAAGTCAGTAACTTTAAGTCAAGAGAATTATATTAATACTTTGTTAAGAAAGTTCAATATGACAGATTGTAAGGCTGTTGATACACCTATGGAGAGTAAATTAAGTGTGAAAGACAAACAAAATATAAATAACCAAGTACCTTATCAACAGCTCATAGGGAGCTTGAGGTATCTATCTGTTTTAACTAGACCAGACATAACGTATGCGGTTAGCTATTTAAGTCAATTTAATCATTGTCACACTAGTGAGCATTGGGGTTACGCTAAAAGGGTTTTAAAATATTTAAAAGGGACTATAAACTATGGTATAAAATATTGTGCAAATGGAAGTTCTGAGATAAAAGGTTTTGTTGATGCTGATTGGGCAAACAATCGTTTGGATAGACGGTCTTATACTGGGTTTTGTTTTGTACTTGCCAATGGTATAATATCTTGGCAATGCAAGAAACAGAAAACTGTGGCTCTATCAAGTTGTGAAGCTGAGTACATGGCTATCTCAGAGTCTTGTAAAGAAGCCATTTATTTGCGGGCTTTACAGTTTGAAATAACAAATAAAATGTATAGTTTTTGTTTATACAATGACAATCAGAGTGCACAGAAGCTGTCAATAAATCCTGTGTTTCATAATAGGTCTAAACACATTGACGTGAAATATCACTTTACTAGAGAATGTGTTTCCAATAATATTATTCAATTAAAATATTTGTCGACAGCTGATATGCCTGCTGATATGCTCACAAAGAGTTTGTGTTCTAAAAGGCATCACACTTTTATGAATGTATTAGGTGTAGTTGTAATATAGATAGTTCAGTTAACATATTGTCATTATGTGATTATTTGATATAGTGGGGGTGTTGAAATTATATACAAATAATCATTAATTAATATACATATACCGCCATCTATTGGAACATAGATTGTATAGTGTTCCTACCGTCATTGTTATAAACTGAAATGTAGGTATGTTTCTGAACGTAAATAAAAAGTTAGTTCTGTTCGAATCTCACAACCGGCGTTTTATTATACAGATTTACATTTTGTTATGTTTTGCTTTATTTTTATTTCTTTACTTTGCTTTATTCTTACATTTATATTCCTTTATAATTTATGTTTTAATTTCCTTTTTTTTCTTTTTCTAACCTAGTTTGGGTTGATGGAGCTTTATAACCCGACGCTGATTCTTGCTGTAAGGACTAATGTCGATTATTGAACACGGTGTTGTGCGGCTTACCTGCCTTCTCAAGAATGGTATCTTTATATACTCGTGCCGATGTTTCAATATATTTTTCACTGTTATATGACTCAGTCACTCCTTCATAGCTAACACCCCACCAAATCATCACTGAAGTGGGATACTGCCCACCATGTACTCTTTTAACTAAGTGTTAAGCTTCTTTAGAGCGTTCTGCAAAAATACGATCATTTTGTTTGTTAAATTTCAATTGTAAATTTACTCATCCATAAACACAATTCTTCTCTGGTCCCCTCTTTACGTACGCTTAAATAGTAAATTATCAGTTAAGAAATGACCAGTGCGTTTCCTAAAGTCTGCAACTCCTTAGTCTTATCTTCATCTCCTGAGATAAAATATTTTGCCTTCGTACTGAATTTCTTACCATTATTTCCGTCACTGCTTTGATCACCTTTTTCGTAAGAACATTATGGGGACGGCCACATCTTTTTCTGTTACAAACAGAGGAGGTTTCATTGTATCTATCAATAGCCAGGTATACAAACATATAACAAATATCAAACGTATGGAGGATTTTTAAAATTGTATTTGGCAATATACCTACTTCATGTAATGTAATCACAGCGATTTGGTTCTCGTTATGGACCTCACTCCATTTTAATATCAAAATAGATTTTAGCAGGAGCATTTTAAAAATTGTATTTGACATCATATTATGTTATGAAGTGCAGTCACAGTTATTCGATTCTCTGTATCACCACTGCTTTTTATTATCACAAAATATTTTAAATATATTGGCGCGAAAATTAAAAAAAACACAATTAAGATTCACATAAAAATGACAACTTCCAAATTCAAAATTAATCTTTTGTTTATTTCGAATTATTACAGTATAAATGGCCGAAGCATTTTCGAAAAATTTATGTATTGTCTATGGACAATAATTATAAATTCAAACTGAAAAATTATTTATCTAACATGCAATGGGTTAAATCTCTTAATCTTGTAGATGTCAAGAGAATGTAGACCTTGTGGGATAATAAATAAGAAGAAGCAAAAAACCTTGTCCATTAACATTAACAAGCCTTGTTAAGAATTGTACAATATCCTAAGACAATTGAATAAAATATTATAAATAGGATGAAAAAAGGACATAAACAGTTTTCTAACCTTCATCTCCTGTAGTAACAGTTTATAATGCTGTAATGTATAAGACAATTTCACAATAGGGTTAAAATTTCATGCGTTAATATTGTCATTGTATCATTTGTAATATATATATAAACATTCACAAATATATTAGGACTTTCTTCATATTTAGTGAAAACAGATATTAATTATAAGAAGACATATTTCAATCAGAATACAGAATTTTCCATAATATTGAATTAAAACCACTATGATAATACCTGTTAAATGAGAATTATTAATACATAACTTATTATAGTTAATGTATGGGAGAAAACATCCCTTCAATTTATTTGCCTATAACACAAAACCAATTGACAAAATTTTGAAATAAATATTTGTTATACCAGAAACTAGAAAGAATAATTTGTGAATTTATTAGAAGATTATTTAAAATTGTCAGTTGTTCGAAAAGATATCACTCTTATATAGCTATAAGTTTGCATATTTTTACACAGGATTTATACAGGGTCATTAGTTTTATATGAAAAATCTTTGCAGTGGTGAATGTACACCTCATTTATAACCAAAAATAACATAAAGCTTTTACAACTATTTACAATCACCTTGTATAAGGTGATCGTTTTGATGTAAGTTAAATTATTTTTTTATTAGAATATACCAGGCTAAAACTTTGGCAGTACAAGGTTTACAGTGACAAATAGATATATAATTAAAAAAAAAGTCACTGTATTCTGGTTGTGCAAGACTGGTCATTGTAGTGATCCCTGGTTGGCCTATCATTAGAGTAGACGCCCAACGGATAACATGATGATGATATGAACATATATAATTTTCCAATATAGTTAGATAAGAATAATGCCATTAAATTTAATTTAACCATTGTCTTTTTTATTACCAATGGATATTTAAATACTTATCTAAATGGTTCGTTTAATAAAATAACACCTATTTATAGAATAAATTTCATGATACAAATGCAAAAGTGATAAAGACTGTAAATTGGAAAATAGTTCTTTATAAAGTTATATTAATTAATAACTCATTAATGACCACCATTAATGACCTCGAGATTCTAGGGTTGAGACTACAGACTAGCAAATGCAGCAAAGGTTTTTGGTCTACAAGGTACGCAGACAGGCAACCTTGTTAAAGTCATCAGAATAAACTTGATGCAGGCTGCTTCCTACCTATCCTTATAGGCCCATGTTCAACATTAGATATCCTACCACTGAAATGAAGATGAACTCATTGAAGTTACTTCCATAATTTTTACCCGAAAAATTACTTTATGTAAATAAGTACCATAATATTTAATCTCCAATTATTAATAACTCGACTATGACTGGAGCATAAGATACATACCCAGGCATAAAAGACAATTAAAAAAAATCTGTACTACAATAGAAATCTCTGGATGCATTTGTTTACTAAACTTGTACAATACAATCCATTATGCAATGTTACTTCATTGGCACAATGTTACTTATAGCAACTTCTGTATTGTAGGACCGTGTAAGACAATAATTGTTTTTGTAACTTGGTTAATTTTAACCTGTAAAAAAACTAACAGAGAAGGTAACTATACAAGTAATATATACCTTTTAACAAGCTGTTATAAATGCTAAGTAATTGAATATTCCAGTTTTTTTTTAATGTATCGCAAACGTTATAAATTAACAGCTTAATTAAAAAAATATTTTAAAATAGTCTTAGAATTAGATTTTAATATAAAAATTTTATTAAAAAAAATATTTATTTTCCAATAGAAAAATCTTTACTGTCAACTATATACATCACAAATGGAACGGTAATCATTTAATATTAGAAATAAACTCGATCGTCGGGATCACTCCGGATACTAACAATTTAGATCGAATCTTTCCAATACAATGAATCAATTTACCGTCAAGACTATAACAAGAATACAATTCGACATAAAAATATAAGTAAAAGTTCAATAAAAAACATAATTCATTTTCACTCTCATAATAGGTATATTAAATAACTACTATAATTAATAAAATAGTAATCATTGGTAAAAGAAATCGAATAACAACTCACCTTTTTCGCTGCACGATAAATCTATTTGAATAAAAAGTTAATCTATATTACAAACACAGAATTTCACTATATCAGTAAGAAAAGCAACAATAAATAATTTAAAATTATATATTTTTTTTCAAATAATCACGATCATCATAAAAAAAACAGACACACTCAGCAGTAACGAATGACAGTGTGCTGATTTTTTCGACAGTGTGACCATAACGTAGATAAAAATCTTACCAAAATATTTTATGGTAAGATTTTACCATAACATAGTACTTGATCGCTTCACTACTAACAATAATTTTAATTTCACAAAGTTTTGTCAAGATTTGTTTTAATAATTACTTAAAGTATATTACATTATCATTTTCTACAAATTTTACAGTGAATCATAATTAATACTTAAACAATTACTTTACATGGACCGTAATATAAAAAAATTGCATCACCTACTTTTAAATATTAAATGTACATATTCCTAAATTTTGTATTAAACAGTAATTAGGATAACAAAATGTAACTAAGACCATGTTGTACAAATGTTCATTAATTGATTGATTGATTATTTTGATTAGCCGGATAAAACCTTTAACCCAAAATATATCATTTTTTCTATTTATTGCTTCGTTTTTGGGGCCTCTCGATACCCTATCGATATCAACATTTTTCTAATGTAATCGTATTTTTTAACGTAATCGTATTGTCATTTAATCGCATGTCTTATTGGTTACCGTTGAATTAAAGATGCGTTAACACAATAAGGTGATCGAAAGCTCGTAGTCATAGCCACGTTTTATTTATAAAGATATCTTTACGTCAAACAGATAAACATTGTTGTTTTGATAATCTAGGTTTCAAGAAAATGTTTTTGCATGCAATGTAAAATGCAGAGAAATGAAGTTAAAGTAAATAAAACTTTCAAGGCAAAAAAATAATGTTTGATAAAGATATTTGTCGTCTCTGTTGCATTAATACCGGTTCTTCGAGTATATTTGAGAACGTTGATGGAGTAAATCTTTGTGACCAGATACTGTTGTGCTGCAGAAATATACGCATTACAGAAAATGACGGCCTTCCGACACTTATATGTGATACATGCAAAAAAGAACTTGCAAAATCATATAAATTTGCGCTCAAGTGTCACACTTCTGACAAAATGTTAAGATTACCAAAAGATGTAAATTTTGAATCTGTTTCTTCCGCAATTTCCGTTAAACTAGAATGCGATGACTCTCCTCACAATTTTAACGAAAATTATGATTCC
This sequence comes from Battus philenor, assembly GCF_028537555.1. Classification (NCBI taxonomy): domain Eukaryota; kingdom Metazoa; phylum Arthropoda; class Insecta; order Lepidoptera; family Papilionidae; genus Battus; species Battus philenor. The sequence continues at coordinate 12,663,141 of NW_027181673.1, read as the reverse complement.
CTTGATAGCACCCAAAATCTTAAAGATAAACCAAAAACAGAACATGAGATTCAGAGAGAACACATAATTGACAAAAGTTTCGAAGAAAAAGCGTCAAAAATTCAATGTACTATTTGTGCTCATTATTGTGTCAGTAATTCTAATCTAATTAAACATATGAAAACACACACAGTAAGAACTTTAGATAATTTTCAATGTTGCAATAAAACATATAGGGATAAGGTAAGCTTAAAAAGACATAAAGATAAATATCATTCACCAATACTAAGATCTCGTGATTTTATTTGTGAAAGCTGTGGAAAACGTTTCTTCTCCAAGAATGATGTAAAAGCACACCTGCGCATTCATACTGGAGAAACACCCTTCACATGCAAAGTCTGTCCATTAAGATTTACACAGATTAGTGCATTTTTGCGTCATCAGAAACGACACTTAGGAGTCAAAAACTTCTCTTGCTCAACTTGCAATAAAACATTTTACACAAAAGAGGAATTAAAAATGCATATAAATGTTCACTCAAATGAGAAAAAATATTCATGCACTATCTGTAATGCTCCATTCAAATACAGAAACAATTTAAAAAAACATTTGCAAATACACTCTAATCCTAATAACTTTGTCTGCAACCATTGCGGGAAAACATTTAATGTCAAAGGAAATTTGAAACTTCATATGGAAAGGATACATTCCTCTAAGTCTGGCTATTGCACTGTGTGCTCAAAGCATGTAGCAAACATTGAGGTACACACATGGAAACATTCTGGGGAGCGACCATTGAAATGTGAGCTCTGTAGTAGCAGTTTCTTTAAAATGAAAGCATTGGCACATCATTTTAATTTTAAGCATAAAAACAAAGAAAAATTTAAGTGTTCTTACAGTGAATGCACAATGGCTTTCCCCACCAAACCAATGCTTGATTTTCATAAAGCAAAACTGCATGAAACAGGGATACCATTTCCATGTGATAAATGTTCAAGGGGATTTTATAGAAAGAATGATCTTGCTCGACATAAAATTGGAACACATAAAGAAAATCTAAATCAATAATGAAATTAAAATATGCCCTTAAACCTTTATACAGATATAATACACACCAATATTTCATGTTGCGTCATAGTAATGTTTAAAAAAAAAATAACAAATTGAAACAATGCAAAGTGAAATAAAATTTTCTATTGCAAACCATGTAAAAGATATGTTCAGGGTTCAGATTATATTAGTTTTTAAAACAGAAAATTGAACAAAGTAAGCGTTTAAAAACAGAAATAACAAAATTTTATTTAAATATAAACAAAGAAAATGTTTTCAATTGGAACAAAATAAACTATTCCATTAATTTATGAAAAACAAAATTAAAATTGATCACTGTCTGACGAGTCTATATCTGGCTATAAATGTACATCTTTCTTTTACTAAAATTGGCCCAATGTTTACTGGACAGCTTTTTTTTTTTCAATGTAAAATTAAAGATATGTACAAATTAAAAACGTAACACGCAAAGCAAGGTAATGGTGTATACATTACCTATAGCCCCTGATGCATGCATAATAATCTTCTGCTCTATTAAAAAAAAGAGGATGGCATGCGCCAGTGAAAGAAACCATACATTGTCCCCATAACTATGACAGACCAGGAGTACAGAACTAAGAAGTTCCCTCATTCTCCTACTAACCCTACATGCATTTACATGAGGTTGGAAAATTAAATGAATATTGGCCTTGAGTTCCTTTCTTCTAAATAATAACACATGAGGCATTCAATGAGTTACAAAGAAGCATATTATTTTTCACGTTTTGCAGCCAGGTTTTTTTTTAGTAGCAGTACATTATTATTGCCACTAATAGTATTGTTAAACAAAAAATCGATTCTAAAATAAGTTTTGTGATGCCTTTGTTTTATGGAGGTACTTAATAGATATGGCAGCCTAATAAAAGGAAAAATAAAAATTTGTAGTTTGTAGACATATTTTTAATAGTAAATATAGTTATCCATTCACAAAATTATCTTCAAAAGTACTTTTCTTTATAAGCCATCATATCAAACCATATATACTACACAAGACATTGCAAAAATTAATTAATCATCAGTGGCAGCCAGATTCCTACAAGACCACAAACAGCCATGAGCAGCATAGGACATTGGCTGGTATGGAGGATGCACGACCTTTTTAGAGTTGGGAGGAAGCCCTGTCAACTGGTTCCATTGTATATCTTTTAGATTTATATCTTTTAGATTATCTTTCTTTCTAACTATGGACATTCAATAACTGAATTGATGATAAGACTGGTGATATTATATATTTTAAAATAAATCATTACAAACCACAAATTCTATTTATTTTTTGTGATGGAAAATCACTGATTGCCTTTCGACTTTTAGTTTTCATGAATTGTAGTTAGCAGAATACTGAGGTCTTTATTTCTCTTTTAGTGAATAAGCTTAAAAGCTACCCAAATAATGTTAGATCAAGACGCTACATCACACATTTTGCTGGGCTAATTGGCCACATGATTCTTATGTTGCTTGGGTAGGTGCTTTAAGTTTGCTCTAGGGTCCAACACAAAGAACGTCTGCTTGCGTTATGAGTCAATACTCGTTTCGCATTCAGATTATCAATCATTATTATTTAGTTAAGGTCACTGGATGACGTCAATGCCTTGCAATGGGAGTTTATCGGCAGACATAATCATGACATTAATTCCGATCGTAGAGTACCCCAGAAAGCTGAGCTCAGCTCAATCAATTTAGGATTACTAACACCTTAGAAAGCATTACACCTAACCACTTATAATTGACATTATTCTTTTTAAATAACTGTCCTCTGTTTATTCGCAAGTTTTTATATTTTAATTGAGAGAACACTGCTCGTATATTCTTTATATATGTCGAAATTGCAAAGGTGATGATGCTCTTTTGTCGCTATGTAGTAGATTATTAGCAATTTTATCCTACACACCAGCGGCCTCAATAACTATAGTCGATTATACATCTCGACGAGCGATAAGAAGCCGACTATTCCAATTGAAAGCACACCTTACTTCTTAGTCTCTGCCAAGCGCGGAAAACGCTAAGAAGTCCAATACATGATAAAGCGGGAACCAGTTTCGGTAACGGAGGATATTTCGTAGGATTTTTAAGTGAATTTAGTATGTTAATTATACAATCATCTAGAGGAAGATTCAATTGTAGGAAATAGTAGCAATTAAATGCTGTAGAAATATTTTATTGATTACCATCTATATGATTGTTATGTCTATAAAAGGCCAAGTAATAGGTAAATTCCAGTTAAAACTTTTTTTTAAAGTAAATTAATATTTTCCTTATCGAATTGTTCCAAGTTTTGCAATATCTCTTCAATACAGTTTACTAAGGTTTTTCATATAGTAAAAAGTATAATAGGAAACAACATATCTCATGCCTTATTGGATTATTAATCAACGAAAGTGAAGTTAAATAAGAAGTGATATTACAAATCCAGCTAGGTTTTTGAATATTTCACAAAATAATTATATCGATTCTTTAAGCGATGAATTATTCAGTTTTACGTTACGAATTTCCTTCTACTTCATTTCCATTGTGTGAATTAAAATAATTTCTATTTCATAACGAAAACTAGAAAATATTCAGTACAACCTTAGTAGCATACAAACTTTTATTTTATTCTCGCGGGTTAGGATTTGAGTCGGCTTTTGATTTTGCTTATTTTTATGTTAAACCACTCTTTGTATGCAAGTATGGTTTAAAATAAAACAATTTTGGCCGTAGTAAACAGGAGTACAGTGTAAACGCCACACCTTGTAAAATAATTTATTTGAGATAATTATGCAAAAAACATTATCAAAACTCTTAAAATAAAATATTATGTAGTAATGTAAGTTTAACAGTTTTTTTTATTTTGTACATTTTGAATGTTCAATTACTTAGATCTATGAATTTAAGTTGGTAATTTTTTTTTAGTTATTTTTATTTAGCATTCCTCTGTCATTTATGGACGGTTTTTATTGGTACGCGGATAGTAGTAGCAATCCCTATGAATTCTAATTCAACCAGAATACTTCTTTCACAATTTTGAATACTTCAGTAAACACCGAGGAATATTATTTTACACATTTCATTCGATACATCGAAAACTTGTATTGCCTGGGCAATTGTGGTAAAGGTTAAATAGTATTTGGATTGTACAATTCAAAAAGCAAACTGCTCAACTTTGTATTAGAGTCGAATAAGTAATAAAATGCCGAAAAAACCTCCAAAGAACGCTTTTTATTTCTACATGTTAGATTTCAAACAACAAGAGAAAGAAAAGGGTATTGAATATGAAAATTTAGCAAAAGTTGCTATTGCAGCAGACCCCAGTTGGAAGGTAAACGCATCTTGAAACTACTTAGTTAACAATTTCTTATTCAGCTCACTACTTCACCTTACATCTTTGGTGTAGGCTTACATTTTGTTTTGGGTAAAGACTGTTTGCCTATGAATATTTACAGTATTTCTGGACTTGATGACACAAAGCACTAAAGTCACTTAGCTTAACTTCTTTACGGTCATTAAGCTTGAGGGTTTTCTTGGAAACAGTCAGATCTTAATTTTTTTCACCATATCATCTTCCGCCATTTTTTTATGTATTAGGGGGACCGGAGAGTTATGTCGTTTTTGTTGACATATTTACAGAAAAACCAATTGATATTTACTAATCAAGCATGGCAAATTTTGTATACTAGTTAGCAAAAGGTTATTGATAACGGAGGTGAATATATTGTTCATTGTGTGAATTTATCTTAAGAAGGCGACATTACTTTTTGGTCCCCTTAAAATATGGCATTTACATATATAATATATAAATGAAATAGGTTTATGTATATAAAACAAATACATTGAAATAAATAATGAATTTCCCTTAGCTGTTTCTAGGGATGTCAAGTGCTCTGTTTTCATAGGCAAACTGCTTTTGTTCATAGCAAAATGTAAGTGTATAATTTTAATGTAATTGATGACTTGTTTGTTGTTTAAAGCAAGCATCACCAGCAGTTAGAGCAAAGTTTGAGGAAATGGCAAGAAAAGCTAAACAAAAACTTGGTGTCCCTGAAAAGAAATACACATCAACAGGTATATCTTTCAATGTCACATTTCATCAAGGTCATAAGTCGGGTAATCAGTTATATATTTACCTAAACTTATTACCAAGCTAAGAAATCACATTGCCATTCAAAAACCAACCAGTCTCTTTGGAAATGAAATGAGATTGTTTGTTTTGTCAGACTTCCCATCATACAAGATAGAAGTGTTGCTGAAGAATTTTTCACCCAGTGCTAACACTTTCTGAAATGGTATTAGTGATATTAGCCAGGAAATAGCAACTGATCAAACCAAGCTGTGGTTCCACCCTCTCAGACGCACTTGTGTCAGAATACTAAGCAAGTCATTTCTATGACTGATAGCCCAAACTGAGGCCCCCTTGTGGGGGAACTTAAGCCACTCCAAGGAGCATCCACCAGAGCAATGTTAAAGCTCGGCAGCCTTGCAATTTGATAATTAATAGTAGTATTTAGTGGCCTGTGGCGAAGCTCTTCAGAAGTACTCTACCTTTGCTACTTTAAAAGAGGTCTTAGACTAGGTGTCCTTTGTGAGGTGCAACCTTAAACCCTCAAAACATGATTTAATGATTTAATCACTATCTACAATTACCAAAGTTATGTTGGTTACGCCATTAATAACTCAAGAATGGCTGTAGCAAATTTTGGGTTTTCTTTTTTATTTGTTTTCTTATAGAATGAAATAGCAACTATTAAAATGTGATATTTTTAAATACAAAAATTAACATGAAATAAACATCAAATTATTCATGTAAAACATACTTTTGAAATTTACTTTTATTGACTCTTAAATACAAATAACATTCTGTTAAAATCTTAGGACATTAAATTTATTGTTATATATGTTTTAGGTATATCTTTTGCTGAGATAGAACAGAGAGAAATGGAAATACAGAATGCCCAACAAGCAGAGATTGAGGATATTAAGAACATGGTTGCACTCAGCTGCATTCAAGGAAGTAAGTGTCTCCTATTAATTTAACCCGCAGACCGTCGAGTACTCTTCGCTTTGCATAACTTACACTACTTCTCATTTACTACAATATACACCTAAATGGGTATAGTTCCTCTACTTGCGTGCGTCTTTGTTGTAACTGGAGTATGATCACCCAGCATAATTTTTTTGTCCACCGACCTCTTGTTTCCGCAGACTCAATTTATATGAAGCTGTACAAAGCCTAAATCGGCTAATAGCATAACTTCAAACACTTCAAATGCAATCTTATTAATTATTATTCATGCATTCAACTTAGTATCACTATAACATTGGATGGTGAATCTCATTATCCTAGTAATTTTACTGGCTATGGTGTGAAAGAAGTTAGAACACTAATACTTTTTTATTTTTAATTTAATGCAATAAGTTGACATACTTTGAAAAGAAATAGAAAGTAAAGGTGCTGTTACAGTAAATTCACCACAAATAATGTCTCTATATTTAATTATTGCTTTTAATGGCCAAAATTGGGAATGGTCTGTTGCACCATTTAATTGTTAGAATGACTTTCGAGTCTCTATGTTTCATGGTACAGCTTTAATTTCTTGCTCTACTGTTATTATCTCTAAATGTTTGTGTAATTCTATGTGTCTCAGAAATCATGGAGTGTTGGACAGTTGCTTGAGGATAAAGTTGTGATCTCTGGATTAAGCTTATAAGTTACACTTCAAGCCCCAGAGCTGAACTGGTCCATATGAACTTTGTCAAAGTTTTATAAATGATAAAACTTTGATATTATATACAAAACTGTTTAGCTTCGTTTAAATAGACAGTATAAAAACATATAGCATAGCTGAAGCATTTTTTAGTTCGAGCAATTAATATTACATTTATTTGTTTCAGATATACTCACTGAAGATTTCTATGTTATGGATGTGAATTATTACTGCAAAACAAGTACTCAATATGTTATCGGAGAAAGTACTGTGCTAAGATTTAATATAAAGGATGGAATCAAAGACAACTACCATGAGATTATTAATCCAGGTACATTTCATAGTCAGTTTCATCATTAGTCATACTGATTTTAACTACAATACAATTGATTTTACAAGAACTAAATTTCGTTTTAACAAGTCCTTCATAGGTATGAGTGTAACATATATGATAAAATTCCACAAAATATCATAGACCTTTTTTTAGTTGGGAATTGAAAGCATTAGGGGACCCAGAAAGTAATGTCGTTTCTGTCAACATATTTTACAGAAAAACTGATCGATTTTTACTGCTCCGGCATTGACAATTTGTATATTAGATGGCAAAAGGTTGTTGATAACAAAGGCGAATATATTGTTGATTAGAAATAAAAACCTGTTAAAAATGTAGCAGTGTGAATTTAACTTTGAAAGTTACATTACTTTCCAGTTCCCCTAATAATACATTCTGTGTCTATTTTAGCAAATTAGTTTTTTAATTGATATTTTCTAATAACAGGTTCAATACCTCTTGGGTATGCATATGATGTAAAACAAGGCTGTATGGAACTTGGCTTAGACATGCCAGATGAAAATGTACCTCGTAGCAATTACATGCAGATCCTAGCTAACATTATTGACTATTTAAAACAAAAGAACACCAACTCAAATGTTCTTCCACCAATCTTCACTATGCCCAACATGGTGTTACCTGTTAAGGATTTTTTTCTTCAGATGTGTAACAGGGCAGGTAGGTTTATTTATTATTATTTCTTATGGCATATACATTTTACGTTTTTATGGATGTGTCCCAGACTGGCCCTCTGTGGAATGTTTTTGTTGTAAAAGTTTACATGATATTTGATATGCGACTTTTCTACAACATTTACTCTTATAATATTTTATGAGTTTATGTTATTTAATGAATATTAATCTGTGCCTGTCTGGAATTAAAACCATGACCTACTATATATTAGTAGGTCATGGTTTTAAGTCATTGAGTACATGTCAGTATGTCTAATTAACTTGGAAATAATTTACACACAATGTTGTATCCTCTTTATTATATTCCTACTTACGTTTATTTGTATTAGGAAGAAAAAATTATAAAATAAATAGACAAAATAGTAACTGTTAAAACCATCCCTTGAAGCAGCGAAGCTTATGGTTAGTCTATTGAATTTATGACTACCCCTACATATACAATGAATAGAAGGTGTAAAGTTACATTGACTATAATCATAAAATGTTTTATTTTCAGCTGAAGACGAAACTCTGTTTCGAATATATAGATTGGATACATTATTTTATAATTTAATTAATATTATTAAAACGCGTGGGAACGAAGGCTTCCCAAAAGAATCACTCGCCCTGTCGCAGCTTAAGAAGGATCTTTTTAAATATACTCCAGGGTTAGGATGTGAGGTACAGGAATTTATTTATTTATTTATAAACCTGCTATTGTATATCTTTAGTTCTGTCAGCATTTTTGATGCATGTTTAGTTATGTTTGAGAATAAAACTAATAACTCATAGAGGAATACTTTGTCCAATAATGATTGAGGTAGTAAATATTTGTTAATAGTTGTGCAGGTAGTATAGGATTTAAAAAAAGGAAATAAATAAGAATAATTGGATTTTCAATTTAAAGAGGTGTACATATATTTTTTTTTAAATCTTTAAATAGGTTAAGCTATGTCTCTTACCTTAATTTATTGTATTCATGTTTTTGTTTAAATATTTTTACAGCATCATGAAGAGGCTGATAAATCAATTAATTGCACTCTGGCCAAAGTGAAACGTATGACATTTACAATACTGGACAGTTGCTGTCCCATTGCCGGGATAGATTTGGTTCCTGGTCAACATCTGCCATTGGACTTTGATATGGATGTATGTATTGTCACTTAACTTTCTATATTATTAAAATTGTTTTACTATTCATTATTTTTATCATTCAACTAAGAATAATTTAATCTTTCAATAATATTAAATCTGATTTTAGTTAATAATGTTGCTTTGTTTAAGCTGCTATTTGAGGCTGGCTACTGGATGAGGTATTCTATAAATAACTGTTCATTTATTTCAAAACAAGATTAAAGAATTCTATTGATTTATAATATTTATACATATACATACATACATACACATATATATATATATATATATATATATACACAAATCCTAGAGAATTGATATACATGTTCTTTCGTGAAAAACTTGGTGTACACTGTAATGAAATGTCCAGTTTGAAAATGCTTATTGAATTTAGATCTTATATACACTTGCATGTTTAAGTTCAAAAAGATATCTAAAACCTTCCTTCCTTTTAGTTATAAATCTAAAACTAAAAATATATAGTTAAATTAATCTTATTATACCATTCAAGAGATTTTAGATATTATAATGTACAGATAAAAATTGTTTAAAAGAACAATGGTTAAGGTTTTGGTCAGCTATTAGCATATCAGCATTCCAAGCCTATGATATCTTACTACTTTTAATGTAAAAATATTAGAGTGTCAAAAGTGTGTACAAATTTCTACTTGTATACTAAGATACTTTGAATTTTTAAATAATAAAGGCTTCAACTATATATGTACATTTTTAATGCAAAGATTTTTAAAATTTTGTATTGTTTCTATATTATATAGAAATAGGTTATGAATGATTAATATCAATTTCAGGGTATTATTACAATAAAGGAGAAGAAAAAAGGAAGAATCCCGCCATCCATTGCTAGTTTTGCGGTGACTAATTTTTTTAAATATTTTTTTTAGTATAAGTAACTAACGCTTGATAATGTGATGATGGAATGAGAGTTCATTCAGCCATTATTTGAATACTACGTTATTTTTGGACAATGGGACTGAAACGACAAACTGTTTAAAACTAGCCATCTGGCTTGCTTCATAATTTCAGCCGGAGGAACTTCAATGCATAGTAAATTTACTAGTTGAATTTCTAGTGTGAATAATTATTATTATTATTCTAACATAAAATTGGAGCAATCCAAACACCGATCATAATTAACTAACCGGCAAGTATTATTAGGAATGTTGGCATATACATGTGCCATTATATGTTACTTCAATACACATATTTTATAGTTTTATTTTAATAATTTCTAAACCATCAAACATACTAATCTTTCCACAATGCAGTCGCCTTTGCAAGTGCAAATCAACCCCAGTCTATGGGTGTGGGTAATAAATTGCAAAGCCGTCATAAATGTGTTAAAAACAGTTAGTGGTCTACCAGGTGTATAATGTTTTATGAATTCATTACAGGAGCCACCACCTTGCAATTCATCTATGATAAACGACTCTGATTCCTCATTGAAGAGCGGCATTAGCGGTCAGTGTTTTTATTCATTTTTATCAAAAACATAACATTATTCACTTATCTGCGTTTAGTGGCGCTGGGTAAAGTAGTGTGATACTATTGGTTCTTAAAAAACAAACCCTCCATACACATCCTCGCACATCTCTGATGGTAATGCAACCATTTTTTGTTTTGATTATCGTAGTACAGTACTATCCAATTAATGTGAGAATAAAAGAAGTCTCAAGATCACCCAGATGACAATGGAGAGGACTATGATCGGTGCTTCGCTGCATGATCGAATCGAGATTTGGTAGAAGAACCGAAGTCACTGACGTCGCTTGAAGAATTGCTCGTCTGAAGTGGCACATAGCAACTGACAGCCGTTGGGTCCGAAAGGTTCTTGAATGGTGACCATGACCCCTCAGCAGTTTAACCGAAGACATAGTTAAAGTCCCTGGATATGGGCCACGCCAAGATAGGTCATCCTGGCTATCTTTGCCTATGCTGTCCAATGTGCTATTATTTTTTTTATTATAACGCAATGTTTTACAAAGAAAATTGACTCAAATGTTGATTTCATTTTAAAATATATCTTTTTAATAATAATCTAAATAATGTAAAATGAAAATCAAATATAAATTAATAATTGTAACTTTATTTAGTTAATTCAATGGATCCTTCAATAAAAATCTTTATCTCCATTGCCCTTTATAAAAGGCAATGTCTAAATATTTTAAGAAAACTAACTAAGATCTGTTCTATAATTCTGTCCTATTCTATAATTTTTCCAACATTGTTTTCATTATCAATTTAGTATCAATTATAATTTTAATGTTTCAGAAGTGAAAAGGGAAAAGAGGGTTCATCAACCTCTGCGTCTGCCAAAGACGGACTGTAAGTTTAACTAAATGATATTTTAAGTAGTGATTAAGGCTTAGGGAATATATATACACACCCACACATATATGTGTATATTATATGTTTTATTTATAACTTTACTCTGCCTCGCAAGTTGTTATAGTTGTTAAGAAAAAGCAAGAAGAAAGTCTTCTCATAAACTTTCAATTAGATGTAGACTATACAAAAATAAAATAATCAAACGACATCATTGCCAATTATTTCTTAACACTTACATTTTCGTTTATTGAATAATAATACTCCTTTTCTGTCAATTTACACGTAATGTTTTTTGAAAATTTTTAAATGGCATCCCAATTATGTTTTGCGCAATTTTATTAAAAAAAATCTAGTTTTTTGATTAAGATATTTTGCTGTCGAAATTTTAGTATTGCCTGTGTTTCGCAGTGCCTTGTAAATAATAGGTTGTCAAATATCTCCCTTCCGCCTTTTTGTCTTTTGAATTTCGCGGCTATGTACAAAGCGCTACAGAGCTCGTCTCTGGCAATACTATACATAATTTGAAAGGTCTTGACATAACCTACAAAACGACGCTATGCATGATTAGTTTGGATATTGCGTTCAACAGTTATAGACGTGTAAACATGGAGTTCACTAACGCCGAAATTCGCGCTATTTTAAAGATTTCCTTCGTTAAAGGCAAATCCGCTAGAGAAACGTTCCGTGAGATTAATGGTGTTTTGGGGGATGGTACTCTATCACTTCGAACCGCGGAGGAATGGTTTCGACGATTCAGAGCCGGCGAAAACGACACCATGGATAAGCCAGCCGGCGGAAGACCTGTGACGACAAATACCGATCAAATCATGGACTACATCGGGTTAGACCGGCATGTGGCATCTTGTGACATCGCCCAGGAGATGGGAGTTAGTCACCAAACCATTTTAAACCATCTGCAGAAGGCTGGATACAAAAAAAAGCTTGATGTTTGGGTGCCGCATGATTTGACGCAAAAAAACCTTCTGGACCGAATCAACGCCTGCGATATGCTGCTGAAACGGAACGAACTCGACCCATTCTTGAAGCGGATGGTGACTGGCGACGAAAAATGTATCACATACGACAATATCAAGCGAAAACGGTCGTGGTCGAAGGCCGGTGAATCGTCCTAAACAGTGGCCAAGCCGGGATTGACGGCCAGGAAGGTTTTGCTGTGTGTTTGGTGGGATTGGAAGGGAATCATCGACTATGAGCTGCTCCCATATGGCCAGACGCTTAATTCTACCATCTACGGCGAACAACTGGACCGCTTGAAGCAGGCGATCGACCAGAAGCGTCCAGAATTGGCCAACAGGAAAGGTGTAGTGTTCCACCAGGACAACGCCAGACCACACACTTCGTTGATGACTCGTCAGAAGCTACGGGAGCTCGGATGGGAGGTTTTATCACATCCACCATATAGCCCGGACATTGCGCCAAGTGATTACCACCTGTTCCTGTCCATGGCGAACGCCCTTGGTGGTGTAAAGTTGAACTCAAAAGAGGTTTGTGAAAAGCGGCTGTCCGAGTTCTTCGCAAATAAGGAGGAGGGCTTCTACGAGGGAGGTATTATGAAGTTGCCGTCTAGATGGAAACAGATTATCGAACAAAACGGCGCATATTTGAACTAAATCCGATCACTGTAACACTTTTTATAAAGCATTGAATAAAGAGCAAAAAAGCGGAAGGGAGATATTTGACAACCTGTTATATTACGGATGTCCTATAATTTTTTAATTTATTATTATTATTGTAAACATACAAAAAATTGCAATACGAGGCCAGAGTAAGTCTATTGTTTCACTTTAATATTCATTAGTGTCTGAAAGAATTACAAAGAAGTGTTATTATCTACCAGATTTTAAACAATAATAACAAGCACACAGAAGGATAAAGTACAGAAAAATTGACGTAATAATAGAGTAAATTACTAACAAGTATAGAGAGCTAAAATAAATGTAAATAGGAACAAGGTATATATCAATACGAAATAGAAAGTTAGGAAAGGGTTAGATTGGATAAATAGTAAAATAAAAAGACCGATTAAAAAATTATTACCCAAAATAGGTTTCTGCAATTAGAAGGTTAAAGTTAAACGGTGGCGAAAAAAAAACGCGAACGGTCTGTAGTCATAATTCGCAGGCGATCATACCTATTAGGAGGGACCGAAGAGGAAATCGCTTCGAGAATCGCCAAGGGAAAGGCAGCATTCGCATAGCTCCGTTCTATATGGCAATTACGGAAACTGACTAGAAGGGTTAAGCTCAAAATATTTCGGTCCAATATGGAAACCGTGTTGCTATATGGATGCAAGACGTGGAATGTCACCAAAGATACTATCTTCAACGTATTCTCAGTATATACTGGCCTGAGAAAGTCTCCAACGTAGATCTGTGGAAACGCTGCGGTGAAATGTCGATCAACCAGCAGAACAAACGCCGCAAGTGAAACTGGATAGGCCACACGCTCCGAAGGGACCCTCATCACATACCGAGGCAAGCCCTGGAATGGCATGTTCAAGAAAAGCGAAAACGTGGCTGCCCAAAGCAAACCTGGCGGCGGACGATCACTACAGTTGTGAAGGCAGTTGGAATGACGTGGAACGAAGTAAAGCTTGAAGCTCAAGATCACTTGGGATGGCGACATACTGTAGACGCCCTCTGCGACGTCTTGGGGACATAAGAGTAAATGATGAATATCTATTAGACTTTGTTTTGTCAACGACAGTATAACAAAGTCCATTAAAAATTCGTTTATAAAGGCCATTTACCTATTTTTTCTTTACAGATTCCCAAATTATACGTCCGGCACCAGAGTTGACGGAATCAAATTTCCCCACGCTATCTGCAGGACGTGGACGTGGTGAGTGTGTTTTTGTATATATATTAATATATATGCGTTATAATGCCATTATCTTAAATTTTTTGCAACAGATACTTGACTGCAAGTTAACTAAAGATTTTCTACACAGACCAGAACCATCCTAGACCCTGAACTGTGCACTAATTAATAAACTTACTACATATACTTGCTTCATCCTGACACCTTGCTATGTATTCATCTGCAAACCTACTGCACTTTTCTGCATCGTCTTTCATAGCTTGCTATAATTCCTCGATTCAGCCCATAGATGTTTACTGCAAGGCATATGCCTCCTCAAAGATATCTAAGTGGGATATGTCGTAATCACTACGCTTGGTAGGCGAGCTGGTGATCGCAGTATGATATTATGGTCACACTACTGCCCATTCTTTGGAAACATATTTTTAAGCAGTAGCAATCTTAAATAATTAACACACAAAGTGTGAATTATACATAAGAATGTATCTAGGAAATCGAACCTGCGTCCTACGATCGCAAGTCTCAATCCTCTACCGCTGGGCTACCACACTTACTAAACCATCCTATAACATTGCTGTGCAGACTCACTTCGTTTTTTTGCATCATTCTGGTACAATGCTATGCACTCATCTAAAACATACTGCACATTAAACCCCCCCTCCCCGCGCCCATACTTACTCAAACTTACTGAACAATTCTGCAACATTTTCTGTGCACTAATCTACAAACTTATTCCATAAATACTGCACCATTCTAATACCTTGCTATGCACCCATGTAAAAACATACAGCACATTTTTGCACCATACCGACTTAAACCTACTGAAAAGTTCTGGAACATTTTTTGCACACTAATCTACAAAATGATTTCATATTTATTGTATCATTTTGATACCTTGCTAGGCATCTATCTAAAAACATACTGCACATTTTTACAATATACTGACTCAAACCTCTGAAAAATTCTGGAAAATTTTCTGCACAATAATCTAAAAACTCATGCTCCATAATTATTTCATCATCTGATACCATGCCATGTGCCAATTTGCAAACTATTGCGTCATTATTTCCTAATAGTAGTATGAATTGCATAAGTGTTAAAGACAACGGCAAACAATCAAAAGACAACAATACTCCTAGTCTTGTCAATCACAATACATCATTTTTTTCTTTCAGGTCGAGGAAGCTTAAGCAGTAGCTTTAATAAGTTAAGATTTGATAAGGGATAAAGTAACTAATCATAAGAATTAGAAACAACGTATATTTGTTACTAGAAGTTTATTGTTAATGTTTATTCCACTTAAAGCGCCAACTGATTAAATCATTTCAGCTGACACTCAATGGTCCCCAAGGAAGAACCCAATGATTATTATTCATTATTAGATTATATAGCATACTAAGTTATCAAAGTAAATTAATGAAAAATTAGCATTACTTATTTGATGACACAAATATAATCATAAAAAAAAAAAAAAATTTATACACAATTCCTGACCAACTACATTATTTAAACCAGACAAAGTTAAGCGAGCGAAGGGCACAGATGATTATAGGAGGTAAAGATGCGTTTACATGGGATACTTTTACCTATTTTAAAGGTGTGTTTTTCTCGTTTATGAAAAATACTTTCTTACACTTTTTGTTAGCGAAATTTTGATGTACTGCCATGGTCGCCCAAGAAACAATGTCAAAGATTGAAAAGAAACTCAGGGCATTAAACATAAGACCAAGAAAATACATACGCAGCACCCAAACTCCTGACGCCTGTAAACACATCTTTATCACTAATAAGTGAGATAAGTTGTGTATCTTCTAATATTAACTCTGTCTGGTGAATACATTGAAATCATTGATCTCACTTAAGTTTTGTTTGTCTTTCATTATTCTTAAGATATACCAAAATGTTTACGTTATTTTATAATATTTGATGTTAATGTACAGTTATGATGTATAATTAGATAATATAAGATTATATATTGTATGTTCCTTTGTTTCATTCAAAGGCACAAACCAGGTTCACTGAATGTACACTTGAAATACTGGCAAGATATTTCACAGAATGAAGATTAAAACTGGTGATGGTGGACTTTTTGCCAAACACGAAGTACCTTGTACTAGTCTTTTTTTCAACGTTGACATATGTGCTACTACTCTAATTCTAGTATGATTCTAATAAATCAATTAAAAGAAATGTTCCATGTTATTTTATTTTTAAAAAAAAAAATCCCTAAATTGATTCTAGAAAATGTCGTGCATAAAACTGATGTGTATTGGTAGTATTAGTAACACTACGAGTGTTACATTTTTCCCGATAGTACTACTGATAATATTAACAATAATACAAAGACTGAAAATGATAGTAACAATTTATGTCAGTGAAAAAAATAAATATGATTTCGGACCCTTTTAGTGTTGGCAGCTGTTTTAGTCACCGATTTACCGTTGCATATTTAAAAAAAGACATTTCTATGAAAAATTACTTCTATTTATATGTGCGAATGAGAGTGCTCCATTTGGCGTCCCTCTCGCACACTTTAAAAGAGAGTGCCGCATAAAACGCGCGTTCGCGGGTAGCCGGTTCTTTGCCAAGTCAGGAAAAAAGCCTCTCACATCCTCAGTAGGCTTTACCCAATCATTTGCTCTTCAAGCAAACTGTCCCTTAGGCACAAGCTGCACTTGTACAAGGCTTGCGTAAGACCAGTTTTCTCTTACGCGAGTGTTGTATTCGCGCACGCCGTTCCCACCAACACCAACGCTCTACAGACGCTCCAAAACCGCTTCACCCGGATAGCAAAGGGTGCGGATTGGTTCCAGCGCAACGTTGACCTCCATAGTGACCTCAAACTCCCCACGGTTCAAGAGTTCTTTCTGGCCTGCTCAAAAACTTCTTTTGAGTCGGCCTCCGCACACCTAAATCCCCTAATAGCGCTTTGAACTAACCCCCCCCCCCGCACCTCAGTAAAGACCAAGAGACGTTTTCCTCACGCCCATCAGAGGGTTCCCAAATAACACTCGCCACACCGTACTCGCAACACTGCAAACGCAAACCACTCGGCTTCATCAGCAACCACTGCACCTAAAACACTTTCGTTCGTTCTACGTAACAAAACAAAACGTCACCCACCACGCCACAAAACCCGCTTTTAGTGAGCGGCCGCCCGCTCCCTAACCGCTAACAGCGTGGGCGAACCGTGGTTGGAGCCGGATCCTTCGGCTCGCCTGTGGTTCACGCTGCCGTCGTAACTCCGTGCACACTCCAGGGTGTGTTACCCCGTCAAAGCTCTACCGCGAAGAGCCTTAACAACGTGCGAGCTTCCTCGTGCAACTGGTAGGCGCCTCACAAGCTTTTGGTTTCCGGACCCTTCCGCACCGTGAACTCAGTACCGATGAAGCTGTAAAAGCCTTAGGGCTAACAGCGTTATCATCTTCAGAAACAATAGAGTAGCTGGTCCTTAGTACCTGTCGAACGGCGTATGTGCGCGTAGCTGCCACACCTCCATTAATTCATTGCATTATGATAAGCCGGTCGAGTTAATGTAAGTTATGCATCTTTGGTTTAATTGCAGATTATTTTTAATTAAGATGCTATTACTTGAGGCGACTTTCTGCACTGATTAATATTGAAAGGTCAAATTTCGACGCCAATCTTTCACTGTATTATCATCATGTTGTCGAGTGGACTGTGTAAGTTTAGCCAATTTTTTTTATTACTTTCAAGAAAAAGTCGGGTACCTAATAATCTAATTTTATAACAGCTCATTACATTTTAGTTATTTAGTAATGTTTGGCATATTTGGTACGAGTACCTTTATATTGAATACAAATTTGTACATTTTTTTACAATACTGGCAACACTGACATGTCCGCACGCAACACGCTATGTATGTGTGTGTGTGGTGTGGAGTAGGCGAGCTGGCGCAACGTTGCCATCTCTCTCTATGTCTAATCATCATGTCTATCTTGACGTCTCTCCGCGTGAGAAGTGCAAGTGTGTGAGTTTGGTTTTAAACCGAATGAAACTGATTGATAAATCTTTTCAAAATAACCAATATAGTTAACTAGGTAATAGTTTTTCAACTTAGCTAGGTAATGTCTACGCTTGGAATAGATAATGTGTTTATATTTAAGAAAAACATAGTCGTCAACACTAAACGTTTAAAATCGAAAAAAATGGGTTTTTTCGGTTTTAAACGGTTTTTTTCGTTTTAAACCGTTTGGTTTAATTCGTTTTAAACCGGCCTTACATCTATATTCACGCGTGCTACTGGAAGACACGCTACCACATTAGAACTAACGAGCTGTGGATCTATGTATTATTATCTGTAATCTTGCAAATCCCCCCAACCGATCGACGCGACCGTTTTTCTCCCAGAAGTAGTCGTGATAGGGGGTCGCGACGTATGGCGAGGTTTCTGCATTTCTTCACGCGATCTCCGAAAAAATCTGATATTTTTGAAATTCAAGATGACGGCCGTGCCGCGGTTGCGTCGCTGCTTAATTATTACTAATTTTCACTGTGCTTCGTTAGATTTACGAGATTGCGTTGCTTTGGTTTCGAGTCTTTAATTTTAAAAAAAAAATTTTTTTTTCAAAAGATGCCAACACTTTTGTTTCTAATTGCGCCATGCCATCAAAACTCGGGGATTCTCTTTCTAACTAAAAATCAACTCAATTTTAATACAGTTTTATGTTCACTTTGTTTTTCTAACTTTGGAGTTCTGTTTCAATTACGTGGTGTGTTCCAATGTAGTGTTGTGCTTTTTTTAAGAGAATAATAAATTTAAATAAAATTTTAACGTGTTGTTTCTGGTTACAAAAAGGTATATATTTTTTAAATTTATTTATTGGTAGAGTTATATTATTTTTGTTTTTTAAATGTTTACTTTGTTTAATTTTCTTTTTAACAAGTTTTATTTTCATAACCCTGGAACCAATCTTCGTTGACGTCGTGTTTTTTGGAACGTAACCACGACGCAAAGTGAGGTATTGGTGTATTCGGTTGTTACTGGACGCTGTTAGCCGATTTACAGCTTCATTGGACCCATTTATTCTTTCCATCATTATTCCCTCGGACTCGAGGACTTCGGATCCTAGTGGATCCGAAGTCCTCGAGTCGAGGCCGTATTCATTCTAGCTTCGCCCGTATATATATCGACGTAAGTGAACAATTTTATTTGTGTGCAATTCCCCTTTTCGATGCGTCGCTGAAGATGACGTAATGTTTACTTTGCAAACCATTTAATGGGCGTAGTTACCTAAGAAAAAAAGAGCAGATGGTCATCAAGTGACAGTTTAATAAATTTATTCATTAAAACAATCAAATATGTAATTACATTTATTTCTATTCTGTAACATAATTGTAAAAATAAATTTCATACAATTCAAATCGTTTAAACAATTATTCTTCTTTCGTATTCTCATTAACCGTTTCAAGTTTCACAACCTTCTCTTCGATCTTCTGTTCGGAATGAAGATTCTCCTCTGGTTCAGAAACCACTGCTGGAGGCGCTTCGGCGTCTTTTAAATCATGTATTTCGTTCGGTAGCTTTGTGACGGTATATAAAGCGATGTGACCGTTTTTATTTTCATTATCTTCTTCTTTTATCTCCACTATTGCACTTCTAACCAGTAATATAACGTAACATTGATATACTGAAATAATATTTGTTTATTTGCATGTACAAAAAATTAAAAGATTAGGTTTCTTAAAAAATAAGTCACGAAATAAAAATTAAGGTAAAGACGTATTTACACGTTGCTCTTTTTTTTTAAAAAGATACTTGAGAGCTCGGTGACCTTGCAATCCGATGTAATATGTGCAATGATTCGAATCTAGGTTGCTAATAGTGACTAAAGATTAGCAACTATATAGCAGATTTAGTTATTAATAACGTAAACAGTACCAACACATTTGACCTTTTTTGCACAATAAGTCCAGACTCTTACAAAGATTATTAGCGATGCATTCTTCCTTTATAAATTGAATCTGTATTTATTTAATGTTTACTTCAACCTACTTATGGAAATTCGTAATATATCGCGATGAGTACTAAAGAATACAGTACACTCCTGAGTCCTGATACCTGACTCAGTATTTTTACTTAAAAGTAAAAACTTTTGATTAGCCTTCTATTACTATTATAAAAGTATAAATCTGTAAGTTTTCCATAATCATTAAAATTAAATAAATTTACACGGCTAATTACTAATAACATTATTGAAGAATTCCGATTGGCAGAATTAATGGTATACAAGCGGTATAAAGTACCAATGAGTTATAATAAATTACTTACCAAAGTTACCTATCACGTTAATTTTAGTTAGTAGAGTTATGGCGGCTATAACCATTGAGTAGACGAGTACCGAAGCGACTATCGCAGCCATGCCAAAATACATGTAGGTACGTAGCAACACTATGTCTTTCTGAAATAAATTGTAATTTACACATCAACTGTAATAAAATATAGAAAAAAGAGTCAACACTGTACGAAAATTGTATATCAAAAAAATTAAATTGCTAAAATCAGTGCTAGTCATAACCTACGCACTATCCACTTCGCAACTTAAAAATGTGATGTCAAAATGGGCCCATTTGTGAAAAATTATTTTGACATGATATAATAATGTAAAATGATATCTTAAGCGATTTTTCTTCGAATATTAATGTTATCTTTCTAATATTATATTTAAAAAATAGCCTGTTCTAAACATTTTGAGCGTCATCAAGAATACTGAAGTTTTACGGAATGTACTTTAAGCAACTCTAATGTGTAAACAAAATCCTATTTTTATGATAAACAAGTAAAAAATTAATTACAATTATTTGTTTAAAATGACCGAACGAAGTATTCATTTACCTAATATGACTGATTGATACGCCTTTATTTGTCTAAAATAACAAAGTCAAATCCATTCATTTGTTTAAAATGATTGAATGAAACCTCTATAATCATCTTAAATAACCTAATTAAGAGGCTTTCGATGCTTAAGACCGAATTTGATACCCGAGCAATGTCTGAAGTCCATTAAAAAAAAGTAGCATTTATTGCTCTTCAGTTGCCACAGTTCTTTTTACTTACTTGCCCATTATAAAAAAAAAAAGATATTGATACGGTCGTACAATTGACTGACATCCGTAGTTTCAAATCATACACTACGAATTAAACATTTTAGAGTTGCGTCTATATATAGCTACGTAAAATGTGTTTTAATATATGCACACCCAAACAAAAAATATATATTAATTTGATGTAAATTTTGCTTTGAGACAATGTGTATAACAGTACCCGATACATGGCGCATAAAAGAAGCATGTTGAAAGCTAGCTCTGTTCCGTAAGCCAGCACGCCGATGATCTTGGAACCCTCGTCGTCCAGGATCACCTCCTGCACGGCCATCAGCGGCGGCGTGATGCCGCCGTCAGCTGTTCCTACCAGAGAGAGCATCTGCAAACAAAGTAATAATTGCCCACATTTGATTTTATAATACGTTATAAAACAAATTTTAGGATTAGAGTTATATAAATAAATAATATTAACATACTTTTTAAATTGTGTGCTATAAAAGGACTATAATAAATATCCTTCAAGTAGATATGATTTTTTAGGATGTTTAAAAAGATATCACGTGAAGTTACTAAGCATCAAAGATATTACACAAATCATAAGATCTATCTATCTTTTGATAATCAAACTCAAAACTTGAGATGTTAAATAAGCGTCCAACCGCAGAGTCAAAGAGGTAAAAGTTTACTGTGGGCGATATACCAGACGCGCACCAAATATTTGAAAACAGACGGCTTAACATATGTCTCCTTCCACGTCCTAACATAACTAAGAAGGTTACTATTAGTTATAGTTATTTTGTAAACTAGAATCTTTTTTTCTTCCATTTCCATCGCAGCGTCTAGAAGGCTTTAAAAAATTCAGCGGTAGTTTATTAAAGGCTTCAGAGGTATTTTATAAACATTAAAGTTAACAGTAATTAAATTGTTAATTGTAAGTAATTAGTTTTAGTAATACAGATAATAAAGAAAACTTACAGATAAAAATATGTTAAAATATCCTGTAATTAAGACGCCGGTCCTCACAGGGGCGAAGCAACAGCACGTGTCCAATTTGAAAGTAACAATTGAAGTCTTCACTGTTTCGTATAACTTCTCCATGTTTCCGCTGTACCGAGCCCCTGCTGTCCCGCCTAGGTAACAAGCGAATGTCAAAATATATGTGAAAATAACATGACATAATTAGGATGCGTTTAATGAGAAGGTCGAATAAAAATGTTAATTGTTACGCAGTTAGTGGCCGAGTTCTGTGCTCTATTCGGACTATGAAACTTTGTATTATTAATGTTTTTTTCACCATTTACACCATCAGAATGACACGTATATACTTTTTACTATATTATACAGTAAACAGAAAGAAAGAAAATACAATAACTTTGTTCCCGTCACTATAATATTATTAAAATATTTTTTCATGAAATTTTAATGAATATATATTATCTTAATTTAATTAATCAAGATCTGAACGGAAAAATTAGCTTCCTTATGTCTATCTATAGCCAATATTGAAGTTAATAAAATTTAAATTTTAAAATTGACTAAAATTTGCTGTAAATCGTAAATTGAATTACATATAATTTTACGCATTCAATAAATCCATTTATCTTAATCTATTGAACATAAAGTTGACTTAATTTAGATGTAACTAATCACCGGTGAGCAGTGGTAGCCCAGGGGTAGAGCATTGAGACTTGTGATCGTAAGTCACGGGTTCGATTTTCGGAATACAATTTTAAAAAATTCACACTTTGTCCTCTAATTCACGGACCCTTCCGCTCCGTGAACTCAGTACCGATGAAACTGTAAAAGCCTGAGGGCTAACATCATTAACATCTTCAGAAACAAAAAAACACTTTGTCCATTAATTATACACCTATCCCCCGATTTACACGGTACTTATTTTTTACACGTTTTCGCTTTTACACAGTTTTCCAAGTAAGTTTTTTTTTGTTTTAATAACCGGTTTTATTACCATCTCTTATAATGTAAATATTTCTGCTTCAAACATCAAATCGACACAAATAACTTCGAGTGATGAAAGTGAATTCGAATTTTTGATTCCGAAAAAAAGAATGAGAGTAATTTCTGACAGTGACAAAGGATAATGAAACACCTTTGGTTTTATTTTTTGTTCTGTTTAATTTTTTGTATTTAATTAAAAAACAGTGTTTCCGTACCATATTAAATATATTAACTTGTCAATGCATTTTTTTTTATTTCTGTGTACACCTAAAAATATTGATAAAAATCACGACTGTTAAATATTATGCATTTTCTGCAAGTTAAATGATTTACACGGTTTTGACTTGAATTTTTTTAATTTTCGATTTACACGTTTTTCTCAGGAACGTATCTACCGTGTAAATCAGGGGATAGGTATATAGGGTTGTCACCGCAAACAAGTTTTTAGAGATGGGCAGCAGCATCTTTTACGCATTATAATACCTACGATGCTGTGCTTGTCGATCAATAAAAGATATACTAATGTAAAAATATTCGAAATTTAAACACAATTTGATAGGAACCAATAAGTAATTTAAAGTTTTATTTGTTTAAAAGCCTAGCGGTGCGTTATTTCGCGATAATAACTTATCCCCCAAAGATCCGTTATTAAGCGTGGTCATGCCTTCTTCAAAAATTGACAAAACTTTTGATACATTTATATACAATTTAATGCTATTCCTTACGTTAAATACGGGTTTGAGGGGCCTAAGACCTTTATTATGGTAGCGAAGTACGAGAGCTCCCTGGGCAGCTACGGCTCAGTCCGTTATTTACGAGTATTACAATTTCATCAAATTGTGAGACTGCCTTCTTAGATCGCTTAGCGTGCGTAGCTGCATAGAGTGACTAGAATCTGGGACCTTCTGTAGGGGACCTAGGGCTTTCACTAGTCGATAATATCCGTTTAGTATTCCGACAAAACGGCGTTCGAGCAGGCGGAACAACGATTTGATCGGTTGCTATTAGCCAACTAACACTCCTAAACGCTATGGAAAATGTTAGCTCTGCGAAATGAAGTGTCGGCAGAAACTCGCCTTTGTTTATTGATTTAATAAAAAATGTCGAAATCGACGAGGAAGTTAGGCGTGAAAAGTAAGAGAATTCTAAGAAATAAAATAAACCACCGATTTTAAATATTTTATTATATACATAAATGTTAGCAAACATTTTTTTTATCTGCAATATTTCATTTTAAATAACACATTTCGCTGGTCCATATTTAAGATGAAAATGTTATGAAATACCAACTAATGAACTAGCGATGGAAGTTATGAGATGTGGGACAAACGTGACCCAGGAGTGGGAAAACTCTAACCATTTCATCCTCATGTATGCTATTCTTCCCTAGTAGTTTTTGGTTCGGAGAAAAATTTGTGTTTTTTCACTCAGTCACTCAAAATTAAAATCAATATTTAACTTTTTTTTTTTAAAATATTCATAGCAATATAAAAAATTTTTCAAATTTTATACAGCTATGTTTAACTGTTACATGATAAAGAAGACAAAGTAATCAGCTAATTGGAAGGAAAATAAAACTTGGGCCTAAAAGTTACATTGTAATACTAAGTTTTCAGAAGTAATGACATTTAAAAAAAAATTGCTGAACGTAAATGGAGGTAAAACGTAATGGTATTTAGGTCCCCCACTCCTAGTCTACTTTTAATCTGCCGGTCGTGTGTGTAACACATATATATGAGACGCAACTAAAACTTCTTGTAAGTGAAAGTCAAAGCAAAATTAAATTATGTCCGTTCATTATATTATCTATGTTAGCAATAATACAGCCCTGTGAAAGATTTAAAAGTGTACTTAATTTTTTTTGATTCGTGTAGCTTACAAGCCATTGTCCTCATACAATATTAATACTCATACAATAATTTTCTCCATTAACTATCATATACAAGTAATACAGATTAAAAAAGTAATATTTATACGCGATTTTTTTTATTTACACAATACGTTTGTTAAATAGTCAGCCAGTAATATTTAATATATATATATACACAGTGAAGAATTTGAATTATTAAATTACGAGGTCACTTAGCATTTGTAATTTATTATTGGAAAGAAAAACTATCGGTAATGTCGTAAATTTTTTGTCTGACCGGTACCGCTGTACCTCGCCTAGCCATATCAATAGGTATGTACAGAGCGCTGATGAAACTATACCTAGGCTCATTTTATATATCTATAGGAGGTGTATATATATAATAATGAGGTATATATATATATATATATATATATATATATATACCTCATTATATATTACCTTAGGTTGAAGGCTGCCCCAAAGGTCTCGAGGTCACATGAAAACGGTTTTTTTAAGGAAATTTATTTCTAATTCATGTACAGGTAAATTAGTTATAGGTATTGGTATAATGTATGAATTTATAAACCATTTTGTCGTAAAAAGCTATAAAACTTTTACATCTGATTCCAATCAAATTGATCGCTAATATATCTTAAATTAATTTATTTTTTGTATTGGAATGCAACTGACCAAAAACTTCTGGTAATTCTAAATTTTTTCAGAATGGTAGTAAACAATAATCAATGTTAGTTAATCCGAATTCTAAAACTATGCATATAAATATATTGATATATGTATAAGTGTGTGTATATTTATATGTATGCAAATAAATTGGAAATTTTTCAAGAGGAACTTACCTCAAAACTACACTGCGTTAATTTTTGCATTGAAGCATATTAATTGGTAGCAAATGACCATACACTCACAATATAATCACCCCTTCCACTTTTACATCTATAATCAATCACATATTCAACAGATGTCAAAAATTTATATCATCTTTTAAACAATTTAAATAATTACTGGCTCCTATACTATAACATTATTATCTATTTCAACAGTCAAGCGGTGTTTTTTTTACATAATTGCTAAGCTTTCGATTCCCTTTTGCATTCAGGTCAAGGCACTGAAAATTAACTCTACTTCAATCATCACATAAGATCTATTATCCCTTGAATCAACCAAGGAAATATCATAAATGGATTTGTGAATTTTATATACATTAATAGTGAACAAAACAAATAAATTTTAATAATTTAAAGCATAATTATTTTTATTCCTATGGTGTTAAATTGATATTACATTGGTATATGAAATTGATTAAATAATTATAAACATATATTAAATGTATATATTTGTGTAATAAATTATATATTAAGAAAAAATCCCTGTAACAGTGATAATTGAAAAGAAAAATAATTATATGAAAATAAACATTTTATTTGTTGTACTAATGTGACCTTGTTTTATGTATCTTTAACAAAAAATACATGAATCTGAAGTTTTCTTTAAACAATAAGTATATGTATGTTGGACATAGCTGAAACAGTCAAATGTCAAAATATTTATACGTTATCACAAAACTAACTTCAAACGATATTTTGACTAAATTACAATACACTTATTGTTTAACAGAGAAAAGTGTGTTGGGTGTAGCTGAAATAGTCAAATGTCAAAATATTTTTATGTCGCGACTTAAAATTAGCTTGAAACCATTTTATAATAAATTTAGAATGAATTTAAACAGTAAATAAATGTCTACAATCAATCAGTAGGCGGTCAACTACGCCCATATGCTTTGTATCACTTCATAAGAGCACGAACAACAGCATCCGGATTGAGGGCCTTGAGGTCGGTGTATGTCTGTCCCGTTCCCACAAACACGATGGGCTGACCAGTGATGTAAGTCATCGATATTGCAGCACCAACTTTATCATCGATAGTATCAAACTTGGTCAGCACTATGCCGTCGATAACATGGGGATCAGTTGAGGAGCTGTGATCAGCTAACGCCTGGTTGAACTTCACCAGCTGGTCAACCGCCTCGTTGCCGACAAGAGCCTCTCCTACGAAGAGCACCAGGTCCGGCTCGTTGACGGTGATGAGTTTGGCTAAGGCTCGCATGAGGGGCTCGTTGTCCTGCATCCGTCCCGCTGTGTCCACCAGCACAACGTCTATCTTCGAATCGGCTGCGTATCGAATCGCTTCCATAGCTATCCCCGCTGCATCTTTACCTAGATACAGAAAAACTTTTTTAAAGGGGTCCATAGCTGACTTATCAACAAAAAGCAAAACTCTTGCACCTATTTTCATTCAAGTATGTATAAAAAAATACTCTGAAATATGTTACATTTATTTCCACTGCAATACAACAGGCCAATAACTTCTGGCAGTACAAAGTCTTCAGGGACAGATAAACAATATTTAAATACATAGTCAATTTTTAAAAATGTTTTATCTATGTTATCATTACATTATTTATTGTTTTTGTAACCATTGTTTTTTGAACCTGATATACAACAGGATATATTAATTGACAAAAAACAAATTTGCTTACAATTAAATATTTTTGTAAAACATTCATGATGAACATTTGTTCCAACCAACTTCATTAAATTTTTGCTAAGACTTATTCTATCAAACACGAGAAGGAATTAATTGATTTCCCCACTAATTCCAAGTTTCATTTTGATTTAAAAAATAAAATAATTGTTGAAACATGTCTCCAAGTGTCAGGGGGTTATGGTGAACTAACCATAGCCCTTCTCGTACAGGTGCACCATGCGACGCTGGTGTGTTTGCTGTGGATGCAGAGCATCCAAGCGTCGCACGTGCGTTCGCAGCTGCTCCACAGCACCAGCTCGGAAGGTATCACACGCTGCGATCAGCACCGACAGGTCATTCTCCAGCAGCCAGAAACACACCTTCGCCAAGTTCGTAGATTTTCCCACTCCATTCACCTAATAACGATAAGTGGTTCCAATTATTATTATAAATGATAAAAAGGCTGTTTTCTTATATAAATATCTTATGTATATATATATTCATGGTTTTTTGGCAATCTTAATTTATTTAATTTCTTACTCTATATAAAATATTTTAGTGGAAATACGGGAAAAAATTTATATCTACTAAGTTCCATGCGCAAGGGGTTACAAGAATATACATTAAAATGCAATTTTTGCAACAAGGGCGTCGGTCGGGTCAAGTACTTATTTATAATTTTTAAAATATAGCAACATATTTCTGAAACAAGAGTTTATCATTGCGTGGATGTCTATGGGCTGAAACCGCCTGTTAGACATTCACCTCAAGGCACTGGTCTCACCCAATGATATCTATGGGAGGACATCATAATCGCTACGCCGGCAGAAAGGTGGCTGGCTATTGCAGTGTAATATTACATACAGTGGCAATCTCATATAATTAAAGCACAAAGTGTCAATTATATAAGTTCGTACCTTGGAAATTGAGGCCGTGACAAATGACAACAAGTCTCAATCCTCTACCACTGGGCTACCACTGTTTTGCACAAAGGAAATGAGACTTATTTTAACATTATTCATGGGCATATAAAATATGCCCTATTTTTTTTTTATTTCTGCCTACAAACATGCTATGTTAGATTATACTATGTTATTATTTCCTAAATAAAAAAGTTGTAAATTTTCCATTTTATAAGGCTTTGATTGAACAAACAACGGAAATTTCTTTACACATACGAATATTATTACTGTTTAATATTCGGGAACATGTACTTACCCCACAAAAAGCCATCACATAGGGTCGGCCCTCTTGCTTTGCATGCATGCAGTCCCTCAGAATGTCCACCCTGCGCTTCGGAGACAATATTTGAACCAACGACTCCGTAAGAGTACTCCGAACTGTTTTCGCCACACTGTCGAATGTGCCAAGCACCTGTGAAGAACAATAAAACAGTAAAAGTAAAAAAAATAGTTGTAATAAACTAAACATTGGAATAAATAAAATTGAATGTGTGATAATATCTACAAATTTAAGTAGTAAAAATGGTTTAAGCATTAAATAAATTATGATAAAAAAGATAATAAACCCAATGTATCTGTGACTTTAGAAAAGTGAATGAAAGGTGATGTAAAGGAGGAAACTAAAAATGGATACATATGTAAGCTCCTGTGAAGTATATTAGAAGAACAAATGAATGACCTAAAAAGACTGAAAGATGATCAAAGAAATAATAAGAAGTATGTGAAATAATTAATTAAAAATTGTAAGTTCCCTATCCCTAAACAAGATAGGGGAGAACTAGAGGCCCCCAATTACAGGGGCCAAAATTTTGAGATAATCTGATGACAAGTCCACCACTATATGGACCCCTGGAGGCAATATAAGAAGGACAAGAGGGTACAGTTGTCTGATGACCTTAAAAGAGTTGCAGGGCCATTGTGAACATTTAGCTCGAGACATGGGCAGATGTAAGCAATTAGGGCCTATGCAACTGCAAGTTGCACTATGTAGAACAAATTATTATGAAATTCTGCCGAGTAAAAATAATATATACCAATATAGATTAAATAATAAATGGTAATAATTTCAGCCATATGATGCCCTATACTGGATGTAGACCTCCTCAAAAGTTTTCCAATATACTGGTTATGCTGCCCTTACTGGTTTGAATGTTTTAAAGTAGAAATTGTTTACAATGTCACTTATGCAAAACAATATCAGAGATGTGTTATTTAAATTACTATTTTAGAAGGAATATTAAAAAAGTTTACGCTTTTAAAAAAATGTCACACATTTACTTTACATACAGTACGTAACATAATCTACAGTAAAGTCTTTTAATTGTGAAAAATTATTTTATTTCGGAAAAAAAAACTAGATTATATACAATGTAATTTTTTAATTACAGGATCTGTAAAGATAAAACTCTTCTTTTTCCTAGGTTATGAATCTCTAGCACAGACCACTATTAATTCTTGTCCAAAATTTTACTTTTTATGTGCAAAGCAATACTTACTTTTCCTTCGAGCTTGGTAGCAACTGAATCGCAGAGTTTGTTCGCGATGTCCGCCGCCACATTCTTAGCGATGAGGTGGTCGCGAAGCTTGTCCAACACTGGACGCATGCTCTCCTCGGACAAAGCCTTCGACCCCACCAAACCTTCGAACAAATTTCACATTTTATCTACTATTTTAAAATTTATAATACATAAAGTATATTGTTGTTATGAAAACAATATACAGGGTACTTGGTGATACAAGTGAAAGTTTTAATTTTTTTGCATTAAATCAATAAATGTGTTCACATTTAAAAATGATTTATATTTTTTTTCTTTTTAACTGAGATAGGTCAAATATCTATGACAGTATGAATGTTGTCGAGTCGACTAGTTCAGGTACATTTTCTGATATAATTAAAAAAATTCTACTGCAGAATCAAAAAATTCTTTTACAATTGACCAAAAAGATTGACACGGTGTTCTTCTCCTTCTTTTTAAATAATAGACGCCCATTATAAGGCATAAATCTCTCCCAAAGTTAGCCACGATGACTGATCTTATGCTGCCTACATCCAGTGACTTCCCGTGACCTTAACTATATCGTCGCTTCACTTAGTGGGTGGCCTTCCCTCGTCGCGTCTACAGGTTCATGGTCGCTAAAGAACATTTCAATTTTACGAGCCATGCATTTCGCCTACGACCACTGCAGAGTAGCAATTTTTTGGTTATTTTGGTGATCTTAGTTCTTTTGAAAATCTTCTCAATTCTTATTTGATCTGCAGCGAAAATCGAACATTGCCCTCTATAATGCTCTCTATATGACCCCGAGTCTTCTTTCGAAGCACATAGCATTATACAATAATAATATGATTCACCTTTAAACAGGCTGAACATGCCACCAGATTTCTTAGGGCTAGATTGAGCGCTCTTCTCTGTTTCTTCATCGCTGCTGCTATAATCTGATTCCACCTCCAAGTCCTTGATAGCTCCAGCCATTTGCCCCACGAGCTGCAAAAAAGTTAAGTAAATTAGCATGTGAAACTTTAAAAGTAATTAACATTTTCACTTATAATAATTGGTCTCTGAGGCAAAAAGCCAATGTAACAGCGCCTTATATCTACTGCTAAGTAAGTACTACTAGTAAGAGATCATTACTATGTTCCAGTTCCAGAGGCACTGTATATTTGGAGTAGACATATATTAAACACGTTCTAATCAAGTTTTGGTAGGATCATTTATAATTTATCATATGCACCATACCTAAAACACTGAATCCAGCATATACATGGTGAATCCAAGGAATGATTAAAAGTTGTCTCTAAAGTGATAATATTTTTCTAAGATAAGAAATTTTAGACCTAGCTTTAATAACTAGATATCTAGAATGTATAGAAAAGATTTCAGCCTCTATGTGCATAAATATAGAGCATGTATAAATAATATTCAATAAATAATCAATAATATTCCATCTCATTCGCTCATCTGCATCCTAAAATTTCTTCGGCACCAAGAGGATTTCCATATGCCAACACTTTAACTCAAGTATATATTTCTCATTTAATCTCTATTCATCATAATTAGCTAACATACACTCTATTATTTTATATTGTGATAGCACATACCTGTGTATCGGCCATAATCTCGTTGGGCACCTCATCCTTATCTGTGCTGAAGTCCAGCGATGGGAGATCACGGCTGCCGCCACCAAGCTCCCACACACGTGGTTTCTTAACACGGTCTACGTTCTTCGGACTTTTTGGTGATTTTCTAGATGGAACACCAAAAATATTTAATAATAAAGAGTATGGCTAGCTACTTTACTTATACATGACAAGAAAATGTATACAAGTGTCAGGATAGATATTGCAAGACATAGCTCCAGCATAACTTCCCCTAAAATCTTGCGCTATCTGCATCC
This sequence comes from Battus philenor, assembly GCF_028537555.1. Lineage (NCBI taxonomy): Eukaryota > Metazoa > Arthropoda > Insecta > Lepidoptera > Papilionidae > Battus > Battus philenor. The sequence goes on along the minus strand of NW_027181673.1, from coordinate 12,631,294 downwards.
AGCGGCTTCCCGCGACCTTAAATACCTATGTCGTTGGTTCATATAGTGGAGGCCTACCCACACCGCGTCTACCTAACCTTTCGGCCATAACAGCCGTCAGTTGCACGAGTGATGTGCTCTGAGCAATGCTACTTCAGACAAGCAACTTTTTTAATTATGTTAGTGTCTCTGATCTTTGTGCGGATCTTTTAATTTCTGATTGTATCTCACAAGGTCCGAGTTTAGCTCTGTCCATTGTTTTTTAAGCCTCATTAATTCCACCAAATCATTACACTTAATGAAAATATAATGATTTAAATAATAAATAATTATATTTTAGCAAATTAGATTGTGCTAACAATTTTACTCAACTAATCTAATAAAAATCAAGTCAAAATGGCTCAGATGGGCAGGCCACTTGAAAAGAATGAACCACCAGGGCTGTTAATACCGTCTCCAAGTGGACATAGATAAAGACCCAGGAAGGGGTGGCTGGAATGTGTAGAGCAAAAACTCAGGAGTATCGGAAGGAAGACATCTTGGCAAACAACAGCAAAGGATAGAGCTAGATGGAAGACGATCATGGAGGAGGCCAAGATTCATAAAGAGAACACTACTCATAAAAATTCTTTAACCAAGTTCAATTTGTTACTAAATTTATAAATTTCAGAATACAGGGTATAGCATTATAATATATTACAGTATTTTATACATGCAAAATGATGCTTATCCTTATCTTCCCTCTGTAGAAGTAGAGGTGTAGTAAGAGACATAAGTAATTTAAAAGTACATGTGCCAATACTTCAAAATCCAGACCTAGTGTCACAATATCACAAGTGTTGGATTAATAGTCTTGTAATATACCGGTTTACACACTAATTTTTTCTTCATCATTTATTGGGAAATAAAAATGTTACATAACATACACAAAGTATGAAAAAATATAATCCACAGCCTATATTGATGATTGGTTATAGGCAAATAGCTCTAAGGAAGCGAATGAATAGGTCATTTGTCATTAAAAATAAGATATTACACTTATTTCCGATCATCCTGTATAAAATCATTATGAACTATTTTGTATGTGACAGGCCAAAAACCTCTAACAATATGACATCTGCAAGGACAGATAGTAAGCAATATGTAATATGCAGTAATCTGAATTTTAAAAATGTTTTTTTTACTATATTATCATAGTATTATTTAATATATCTAAATCCATTGATTGTTTGAGGATACATACATATATAGACAATTACCCGGTATAGGTGTAATTCTAAATAAAGCAACATTTTCTATACTAACAATTTAAAAAAAGTAATTCGTAACAGGTTTATCATGTAACCTTGTTGTGAAGGGTATTGGCATATGCTGACATTGCTAATAATTATGTACATCCAATTAAATGTAAAAATATCTTTGATAAATATTGATAAGACAAGATATAGTTGTTATATAAAATAGATATTTTCTTTTAGTTAAAAGTCTTGATTAATATAATAAAATAAAAATAAGTTTTAATTGTTTGAATTATGTAAAATTTAAAACATTGCATGAATTTTTTATTTCTCTAAAAACTTATTGTGATATTTTTTGTGTTAAACTTCAGTCTAAATACTTTAGGAGAAGTATAGGATTATGGTTATTTTCCAAATATATTAATAACTATTGTTGGTTGTGTTACTTGACTTAATAAATTTTAACTATGAAAGAATTATTTACACACATATAGAGATGTACAAAAATTATTATACATAGAAATTCTTACTTGGCTTCTTTCTTGTTCTTAGACGCCAACTTCTGTGCTAGTTTAGCTCTGTTTGTCGCTATCACATCATCCTCTTGTTCATAGCTTTCTTCAATTTTGCCATTAGTTAGATTCTTAGATTCAACTATTTTTACTGAAAATAAAAAATATTATTATTAATAAAGATTAAGGGACTTCCACCTACTTGGTGGACAGATGACCTTGTCAAGGTCGTTATAAGCCAATGGATGCAGGCCTATTTTGACCGGTCCTATGGGAGTAGTAACGTAATGTAGTAAAGTAGTAGGTAACATAATGAGTGTACAGAATCTATTTATAATAAGAAATACTGACAGTTTAATCTAATAATGTTAACCAGCTGAAACATATATGTCCAGTGTAAACTGTACAAACATGACACATGAATAAATATGTAAAATATTTATTTCACCCTAGGACAGGTGGGGCGCATAATTGTGTACAGCTAAGGTATTAGTCATTATCATGTTTCTCGTCATTAATATAAGATATGGAGGTCAGTATGATTTCCCTATTGAGAGCGGTAGACATATACTGGCAACCTATTCACATATTATACCTTATTTACATATAGTTTTTATTTGCGCATAACTGTTTATATTTTTTATATATTGAAGCATGAAGATAATATTAGTTTAGATGAAATCAATGTACCATCTACTTAGAAATGAGATATTTTATGAGTTCATCTGAATTATCTATCATTAATTTTAATTTGAGCTATAAATCTAACACTGTATTTATAAATAAATGAAAAAAATAATAATAGAAGAATAGAAATAAGAGGCCCTCTGAAGACTTTTCACAAGCACATTATTCATTTCACTGGGTTATGCAGCAAACTTACCAGATTTTTTATTTTTCTCCTCTCCTTTCCTCTCTATCATAGAAGCTACAGTCTTCTTGGATTTCTGAGAATCCTCAAAAGTTCTCATTTGTTTTGGAATTTTAGCTTGTGACTTGGCTGCAAAATTAAATTTTAAATAATTATGAAATCAATTGATTCATCATCAGGGAGTTGCCCAAAGATTTTTTCATAAGCAAATGTAATAGTATAATTACAAATATAGCATAATTATAAATTACTGACTTATTTTGATAAATGCAATTAAACATTTCAAAACTTCTTTATGAAAAATATATATTTTTTAATATTAGTGTAGAGAAATCATAAATACTTACCCCAGTTCTCACATTCTTTGAGAACTCTGTCAAAACACATTTTGAACTCAAAGTCCATGTTATGTTTTCCAGTCTGCAGATCATTTTTATACTTGTCTCTAAATTCCAAATGGACATCATTTAAAAACTTATCTACATACGACAGTTGGAGTATGCGCTGGTACGCTACAACGAACACTAGCTCAAACTCATTATCCAACTTGTACTGGAGTGTTAAGGAATTATGATTAAAGGTGTTATTTCCGGACCGTTCCTAGAAGAAGGAAGTAACATAAGTTTGTCTTGTTCACCAAAGAATCCGAGATTAATTAAAAGAAAAAACTTCCACGTCAAACAAGTATTAGTGATTAATTATTCAACGAAGGGCTTCACATGACAGAAAACTTACTTGCAATATAACACTGCGTATTAATGCGTTTACAGACGGCGAGAAAATTTCGCTGGTGCCTTGGAAACACCATAGCACTATGCCTCCTTTACTGAAGATACTAAATAGATCAAGCATTATGTACAAATAGCGTGAATGATATTTTTGTTTGAAGCAGATGTTTCACTACGCAGTGGTATGTGAGTTGTGTACGTAAGTATTGCGTGTTTCAGCTGACATAAAATTGACAACTCAGCTTACAATCCGAAATTGTTACGTTCAGAAAAACATGTACCTGACAGTAATAAAATTAATTAAACTCTTAACAACAAATATTGTTTAAATAAATTAAATATCTCTAGTATGTAACTATGATTTATTTAACACATTATGATTAGTTAAGTAATATCAATTAGTGAACGAAAATTTGTCTTTGATAAATATTTTTGGAATTGTTCTCTTATCCACCATCTATTTGCTTAAAAATTTAGATCTACCAATCACAAGAGAGAAAAACCAAATCTTGAAAGATTTTATTGGTTATCTTTAAAATATCTACATACGAAACATACGTTCTTTGAAATTGTTTATGGGCCAAACGAATTTGTCAAATCATCGTGAACTCATTCTTAGTGTATATTTTCACAAAGAAAAGTATAAGTGGTTGGTGGAATACAGTGAATTAATATAAAATCAATCACAATGAATATCACATCAGCGGCAGGGATTATATCCCTGCTCGACGAGCCGATGCATGAAGTAAAAGAGTTCGCCCTTAAAAGACTAGACAACATCGTAGACCAATTTTGGCCTGAAATTTCCGAGTCAATAGAGAAGATAGAGATTCTTCATGAAGATAAGGTGTTCTCGCAGCATCAACTAGCAGCTTTGGTTGCCAGTAAGGTATACTATCACCTAGGTGCTTTCGAAGACTCATTGACGTACGCACTTGGTGCAGGCGATTTATTCAATGTGAACGCGAGGAACGAATATGTTGATACGACAATTGCAAAAGCAATCGACTTCTATACTCAAAAACGGAAGGCATTATTTGTGGACAGTTCATCAGAGCCCATCGATCCACGCTTGGAAGCCATTGTTAATCGCATGTTCCAGCGATGTCTGGATGACGGGCAGTATCGACAAGCACTCGGATTAGCACTGGAGACTCGTCGCATGGACATTTTCAAAGAATCCATTATGAAATCTGATGATGTAGCAGGTATGATTATTCTCTTTATGCTTACCACGACAAACTAGAATATTTATATTTATACTAATAAAGTAGTAACTTGCTCTGACCCAAGTACAACATTTAAATTCATATCATTTTCCTAGCCTTTTATGAGACCTATAATTAGTGAAAAAAAGTGGTATAAATTCATACATTCCACATTTAACTTGTAACATGTACTTGTTATAAGTAAAAGTTTATATTTGATTGATATTTTAAGTCTTACTTTAAAAGAGACATGGGTATAGGAGTAAAGAAGGAATTTATTTATTAATGAAGTTGTGAAATTTTTAGTCAATTTTTTTAATGTACAGTAAAACTTTTTTCTTTAAATTAAATGATAAATGTAAACTTTTGATTGATATTAGCAGTTAGTTTGATTATGATAACAATTTAAGTTTCACAATATCAATTAATTAATTTCTATGTTGCAGGGATGCTTCAGTATGCCTTCACAGTTGCAATGAGTCTCCTTCAGAACAGAGGCTTCCGAAGTACAGTTCTGCGCTCCCTTGTTGATTTGTACAGGGGTTTGAATATTCCAGATTATGTCAACATGTGTCAATGTCTGATTTTCTTAGAGGATCCATTATCTGTGGCTGAGATTTTGGATAAACTGACACATGGACCACAAGAATCTGTTCTCATGGCTTATCAAATAGCCTTTGATTTATATGACTCTGCCACACAACAATTTTTGGGCAGGGTTTTGCAAGCTTTAAGAACAACTGCTCCAATTCCTAGTGCACTTGGTGGTAAACCACAACCACAAGGTGGGCCCTTTCCAGAATCATCTATGGAAGTGGACCAGGCACCAGCCGAAGAAACTAAGAAGCCTGAGAGAGATATAGAAAGTCTTAATGATGAAGAAAAAGAGCACCAGAAGAGAGTTGAAAAATTAATATCTATTCTTGGAGGTGATGTATCTATAGGATTGCAATTACAGTTCTTAATCAGGTCAAATCATGCTGATATGCTAATTTTGAAAAATACTAAAGATGCTATCAGAGTGTCTATATGTCATACAGCAACAGTCATTGCAAATGCTTTTATGCATGCTGGGACAACCAGTGACCAGTTTTTAAGGGATAACCTAGAATGGCTAGCAAGAGCAACCAACTGGGCAAAACTAACAGTAACAGCATCTCTTGGTGTTATTCACAGAGGACATGAAAATGAATCACTAGCACTAATGCAATCATATTTACCAAAGGAAGCTGGACCATCATCTGGATATTCAGAAGGTGGTGGTTTATATGCCTTGGGATTGATCCATGCTAACCATGGAGCCAATATCATTGATTATCTTTTAACACAATTAAAAGATGCACAGAATGAAATGGTTCGTCATGGTGGATGTCTTGGATTAGGTTTGGCTGCAATGGGTACTCATAGGCAGGATGTTTATGAACAACTTAAGTTTAATCTGTACCAAGATGATGCAGTGACTGGTGAAGCCGCAGGTATTGCAATGGGTATGGTAATGTTAGGTTCAAGACATGCAGCTGCTATTGAAGATATGGTTGCATATGCGCAAGAAACTCAACATGAGAAAATTTTACGTGGCTTAGCTGTGGGAATTTCTTTCACCATGTATGGACGGTTGGAAGAAGCTGATGCCCTTGTGCAACAATTGCTCAGAGATAAAGACCCATTATTAAGACGTGCAGGTTGCTACACAATAGCCACTGCATATTGTGGAACTGGCAATAATGATTCTATACGAACTCTCCTCCATGTTGCTGTTTCTGATGTCAATGATGATGTACGCCGTGCAGCTGTCACTGCTCTTGGTTTCTTATTGTTTAGAACACCTGAACAATGCCCATCTGTAGTATCTTTATTAGCCGAGTCCTACAACCCTCATGTTCGCTATGGTGCTGCTATGGCTTTAGGCATAGCTTGTGCAGGCACTGGTAACCGTGAAGCTATTGGTCTCTTAGAACCTATGGTGAAATTTGATCCTGTCAATTTTGTTAGACAGGGTGCCTTGATTGCTTCGGCTATGATTTTAATTCAACAAACAGAAACATTATGTCCCAAAGTTACTTACTTCCGACAACTTTATGCACAAGTAATCTGTAATAAACATGAAGATGTCATGGCCAAGTTTGGCGCTATTTTGGCTCAAGGTATTATTGATGCTGGAGGTCGAAATGTGACTGTATCTCTACAAAACAGAACAGGCCATATGAACATGCTGGCAGTTGTTGGAATGTTAGTGTTTACCCAATATTGGTATTGGTTCCCTCTTGCACATTGCTTGTCTCTCGCTTTTACACCTACTTGTCTTATTGCACTTAACTCTGATCTGAAGATGCCTCAACTTGAAATTAAATCAAATGCAAAGCCATCCCTATATGCATATCCCGCTCCTTTGGAAGAGAAAAAACGAGAGGAAAGAGAGAGGGTGACCACTGCTGTCCTAAGTATTGCAGCAGCCAGAGCACGCAGACGAGCACATGGAAGTGACAGCTCAAGCAGCAGCAGTGCTACAACTACAAAGATGGAAGTTGATGAGGAAGAAAAGAAACCAACAAAGTCACCTAATCCTAACATAACTGTTCATGGAAAATCTGACAAAGATGCTGGAACATCAAAGGAAAGTAAAAAAGAAGAGAAAGAAGGTGATGAAAAGGAGGCTAAAGAAAAGAAAGAACCTGAACCCAACTTTGAGATTCTAAGTAATCCAGCTAGAGTGATGAGACAACAGCTTAAAGGCATCACTATTGTTGATGGCTCTGGTTTTAATCCTTTGAAAGATATTACTATTGGAGGCATTGTGATGTTAAACCACTCAGGTGATGGAGAGCAAGCTCTTGTAGAACCAGTTGCAGCCTTTGGTCCGAAGACTGAAGAAGAGAAGGAACCCGAACCACCTGAACCTTTTGAATATTTGGATGATTGATATTGTCTTTTTAGTTAAAATTTTTTTGTTTAACTAATGTTAGGACCCCAAGAATCATAATTAATGTATTGAATGAGTTATATAACATCAAACAGCATAGAATATTTGTTGAAGTACATACTAACTGAAAATTATTAATGTGTTTCTCTGTCAAATAAATAATTGTGATTAGAATACTTTTTAATTTAAAACTTTTTGCCAATTTTTACGTACATAAATAACAAACATGGAGGAAAAATATTTTATGCAAATAATACTATATAAAATACTTACAATAATAGGTATTTTATAATAGTAAGAAAAAACTATTTTCATGTAAATAATTGAAGGCTTTGCTAGTTTAGTGTTTAATTTTAATAGTTTTTTATCCTTAAATATCCTTAATTATCCTTAAAGAATGTGTGATAGGAATATACATATAATACACGAGGTTTTAATATTGTAAGTTATCCATATTAACTGAAAACTCAATTATAGATTAAAACACGATAAAATTTAGTTATTATTACAACATTGAGGGTGGACACCCAGTGTTACGCTTGTCGATTCGTGGTCTATACTTCAAAAATCTATCCTGCCTACTATGTAATATTCAGAACATTTTTATTGCATTTAGTACATCTTAAATATTGCTGATATTTTTTGTGGTTTAATACGACTAATTTTGATAAAGGGATATTGAAATTTGTTCGGAATTCTTTAAAACGATAAACTTGTTCGATATCAATAGCTACCATCGGTATATATTATTTTGATTTTCCCGAAGAAAATATCTTTTAAAAGCACCGCGGAACTAGCAAAAGCTAAAGACATTTGTCGCTAGCGCAAGACTTAGACCATGATATTTTTCTCGGACGCCGTGTCAATGTTGGATGAACTTTTCTGCTATAATATTGTCAATTACGAACGAAACATCTCTTACAAATTTTTTTATTATTATTATTATTATATATTCTCACTTCGTTAACACTAACTACAGTATACAAAAATATTTTACTTTTTGTTTTTAAATAAATCTTCTTAATTAATTTACACTTTCAATTTCATTTAGTAAATTCCATTTAAAAAGTTTATTTTGCTATTGATAAGGATTTAAAATTTAAATTACGTGGACATGTTCTTTGACATCTATGTTTTTGGAGCTGTTATCCCAATATGATCGAGTAGCATTTCCCGGCATTTTTAATCGTTGGTTCAAGATATTATGAAAGGCAGTATACATAGAAAGATACGATAGTTCCTTAAAACGTGTTATACTCTCAATGGTAATCATTTGGCTAACCCACTAGAAGAAAACCAAATGGATCTTAATTTAAAATTCAGTGAATTAGTTAAAGTTGAAGAATTAATGAAGACATGTGAGGAACTTAATGTTTCTTTGGCCGAAGTACAAAAAGTTTTAGATCAACTGTTACCGCTAAAAGTTTATTACGACAGGATGTCTCTTCCGTCAAAAATAGAATATGATTTGTTTTTGGTCTACGCATATAATGCACTTCAGTGGATAAATTTGCGTCTACAAGGAGTAGACCCAACTAACCATCCGATCATAGATGAATTTGCTAAAATAAATGCAACCATGTTGAGATGGCAGAAAGTGAAAAACGGTCAAAGAGGACCTGCTGTGAACATTGGAGCTGCTAAAAGATTTGTTAGAAATGGTATATAACAATCTTCATGTGTCAGAATTACAACTTAGCAAAAAATTTAAAAATGACAATTAATTGTGAGGTTTAAACTTTATATTTGATTAAAGACTGAGTTTATGCTAAGAAAATATTCCATAATTCATTTGTTATGTATTATATATGAAAAATAGTCATAATGATATATTATTTCTAGTTTGTTAATTTCCGTCAGTTTTTTAGGTAGTGGCGAATATATTTTCGTAGTGTATTTCAAATTTTGGCTTTGTCATTTGAAAATTTGTGCTCTAAAGGTTTTCTTAAAACATTTTCATATATTCCAATTTATTTTAAGACTTAAATTTATAGATAATTTACTAATGTAGTTATTGTAATAAAAATATCAATGTTAATTAGTAAAAAACTATTTTTTTTTGGAATATAGTTGAATAATTGTTAGCTATATTATGTATTAAACTTTTGTAAACAACAGATTGAAATTGCTGTGTATTCAATTTGATGACTGAATATTCTTCTTTAATCATGTAATACATCACACTATCTATGCAAAGTGATTGTTCTAATTATTATTTAACATTATATGAGAAGTGACAGTTTATATAATCATCTAAAAATTGAATTTAAAAGTTTGTAGTGCATTCTAGTGTATGAAGATGTAATTGGAAGGAGGAACCAAAAAATCTTTCTTAACTATAAAATTCTAAGTGAATGTTTATATTTGGAGGAATGTCTACAAACCTTAGGTAAAAATTTTACATCCTCAATTTTGTGTGGTTGTTTTAGTTATACATTACATATTTGAATATAATACTAATTTTACTTCTGTTAAAAGTTGTAATAAAATATACAATTACAATAACTATTTATGAATTATTCAAAAACCTTTTTTAAACACTTGTTATATTGTGTTTTCCTTTTGTCTCAAGTGAGAATCACTGTGAAATACTTTTTTTTTTTAAATATAGTATTACATGTATTTTTTATTTTATTACATGGTAGTACAGCAGTAGACAACTAAGGAATGTGATCTAGGGTCTGGTTTGATTCTCGACACAATGTATAATTCACACTCTGTGCATTTATTTTACTTTTATGTTTCGGATGTCCTATATTTAGTACTGTTTCTATTGTATTACAATCTTTCATTATTTACACAAAAGCCTGATTTCTATTCTTATGTGTTACTTATCAAGTAGCACCAGGCAGGTCATGTGCAGAATACTGTAGCCATCTGTGGGATGGGTTGGCGTAATACAAGCTGGAAGCTTTGGTTTCTATACAGTAACCAGTCAAAAAGTTTATTGGTAGAGTTCTGTTGCTAACATTAAACTTCAGAGCTTGTGGAGATGGGTAGCTCGCAAGCTAAACACAAGAAAGATATATATGTATATATCTTTGCAAAAGATATAATCACTCTCTAGCTTGCATGTGTTTCAATTATCTACATCTTTATACCTAACAGTCAATTTTCGTGATGATTTAAGACTCGTTCAGAGTTAGAAAGAGATAAGCTTGTAAAGCAATCTACATGTAAAAGAGAGACGGATAGCTATTGGATGTTTGTCATTGCAACTGGGTCGATTTTTGAAGAACAAATGCTGGCATGGGGTACATGTTCACTTGCTAGTCAAGTTTACTGGTGATCTTGTCCTTAAGAATGTAAAGCTACGCGTTGGATGGTAATTCATCTCCAACCGCTAAACGCGCGAGTACTTAAAGGCATATTCAAGCCCAAGCGTGAGATTTTGACGCGCGGTATGATGATAAATAAATGAAAGCGACCGAAAAAGACTTCTTTTGAACATTTTGCAACCATGTAAACGCAACTTAAGGAAGATTGAGTTTCCATTAATCAATCATTATGTTGTGCATTTTTTGATACCACCTCTATTCGGCTAATAAATTATTGTAAATAAAGTATTATCGTACCACATACACTTACCGTTTACCTGTGAGTTAATAATTCTTACAGAAGTATATATTTATTTTGTAAATATGATTTGTTGAAATACTAACTACAAAAATTATTAAAAAAATATTTTTTACAAAATTGTTTTACTTGAGTTATTTAAATGATATTTAACAGTGAAATAAAAATGTACTACATTTTTATTTCATTGTTAAATATATGTTGACGTTTACTTTTGTTATCTATGACAAAAATCAAGCGTGGTTGTTTCTCATTTACGTTGACTGACGTTTCCCGGTGTATTATTTTTAGAAAACGTGGTGATTGCGATATATTGCCTATTGTGTCTATTTCGCAGAGAAATTTTATTACCAATTATAATCAACCATATTGTGTAATCATCCGAAACGTAAAATGGATCTGGATTTGAATTATGGTGAACTTGCAAATGATATAGAATTTGTAAATAAATGTGAAGATCTTAAAGCAAATTTGATTGAAGTACAAAAGGTCCTGGATCAATTGCTACCTCTCAAAGCTCAATACGATAAGTTATCTCTTCGGTCCAAAATAGAGCTTGACTTGTTTCTCGTATATGCCTTAAACTCACTTCAATGGATAAACTTACGTATACAAGGTGTGGACACTAATAGTCATCCCATTAAAGATGAACTTGCGAGGGTTAAAGCAACCATGTTGAGATGGCAGGAAGTGAAAGATCGTGATAAGCGACCCAGGGTTGATATTGGAGCAGCTAAAAGATTCGTTAGAAATGGCTTGTATGACCCATCCAAAAAACCACCTAACAAGAGAATTAAATTTAACGACCACAATTAATTGTGACAGTTTTAACTCTAAATTTTAGCTTAGTATTATAAAGACTGAAATTTTACAGACATAATTTATGTTTAGTTTAATACTTGTAATTGTTTTCATGGTGTACATCTTTGTGGTAATTATTAGTAACCTAAGTTTAAATATATATAGGGAATAAATTTGTAAACATAGTATATTTTTAAATGTAAAGATAGTTTAATATTCTATGAGGGAGACCAGAAAGTAATGTTGTTTCTGTCAATATATTTTACAGAAAAACCCTTTGATTTTTATTGCACTGGCATTAAAAATTTGTAAACTAAACGGCAAAAGGTTGTTAATAACAAAAGAGTATATATTGTTGATTAGAAAAAAACTTGTTAAAAATGTAGATGTGTGTATTTAACCTAAGAAAGCTACATTACTTTCCGGTCCCCCTAATAATCAAAAAATTTAACTTTTTGAGCAATGTGCATATAAGTGTATATTTATGAGTGAAATTGACTAAACCATTTCATAGTTATATGTTATCTTTATATTGTTTTAATTAATTTATCAATGAACCCCTTCTTGATCTATGTGGGTTATCTGACTCACATGTTCCTCTCTTAGATGCTTGTGGGTATATATAGAATATATGCAAGCATATCTTTAGTTACTTAGGTAAATGGCGATTTATAATTGCTTTATACTATAATTGAATGTGTGTATTCATTTGCGAACTGATATTTTTCTACTATAGTTTTATCATATTATAATATGTAAAGCTAAAATTTTAATTGGAGAATATATTGGAACTGTTTCAAGATTGTTCTTGAATTATGCAAATGATATATTCTTCCATGTAGTTATTTCTCACTCATTATTAATTATTTATAATTGACAAATATTTCGAAAATATATGTGTTTATGTAAATAATTTGAATTTTAGGAAAACTTCAATGATATATTAAAGTTACAAAAATATTTGTAATAAACAATTTTACCATGGAAGTAAATATGGTGTGATAAGAAATTGAAATATAACCCACATTATTCTTAGTTATTCATTTTTAGAAATTAAAACTGTATACCATTAATGACTTTGCCATACCATTAACAACCTACCATTGTTAAAAAACAAAGTTAATCACATTAGTTGATAGACAGTAATTGTAATAATGTTATCTATTTGTAGTAAATGTAAAAATAAAATATGTTTATGAAAAATAGCTGTTTTATTAATACATAAGTTGTATGAAATGTTTATTGGGGAATGTCAATGTTTACAATAAAATAAAAATTATTGCTGCCAAGTTAAATATTTAAACAATGCAAATCATATATACCCTTAAATGTAATGATATATGTAGCTATTAAATAAAATATAATATCATAACTATAAACATGAACATAGAACATGTGTTATGGAGCAATTTAACTAAAAGTTACTGTAATTATTGTACTGTAGAGTAATTGACAATATAAAGGCAATCATGTTGTCCAAATAAAAAAGATATTTAATTCATAACATTACATGACAGACTTTGCTAACATTACATATACATGTAATGTTAGCAAAGTCTTCATCATTACAACACATATGGCACACTCCCTTGTCATAGTAAAGTTTTTATAAAATATAAAAAGAAACATTTGGAAAATTGCCCGGAATATTTTGATTTTAGATCACACAACAAGGGAATATAGGATCATCCAATGTTCACTGTCTGATGACATGCCATTTCATAGAAAATACTTAAAAATAGCTTTATGACTTTGTCTCCAACATTTTCGGATCATTCAGAAATCAGTCACCCAATTGCGAGGTTTGTGGAGTAATTAGATATGCAATTTTGCTAATAAAGAGGGCACAGAATCATATCCAAAGAGATGCTCTGTTGCGAGGCCTTGGGATGTCTGCACTCAATGTTGTTTCAAACCATACTATCAAAACCCTACATTGAGACTACTGGGCAGGTTATGGTCTTCCAGCAGCACATCTTGTAATTTCTGAGAAGTTTACATTTCTATGGGGGTATCTCTTTTAAAGATAAAGACTATGACGAAAAAAAAAATATGTATGTTAAGTATGAGAGATATGCATTAGTGCCATGTGATTGACATCTGTTCAGAAAAGTAAGATATGAATTAGTAGTGAAAAATTATTAATACCTAATATAAAATATAGCACAGAGAAATAGCCCTACACTGAGAAATCACCACAATATGATTGCTGAACTAAGACTAAGAAGTGAACTGATAGAATTGTCACCTGTAATAGATTTATTAATTCATCTTTTGTGATGACCAGTGCCTTTAACTATTCAGTTATCTAGTTCACAGACCCTTCCACTCCGTGAACTCAGTACCGATGAAGCTGTAAATGCCTTAGGGTTAACAGCATTAACATCATCAGAAACAATACACTACAAGCATTTGCTACTCAGCATTTTGCATATTTAAAGTTAAGTCTAATGAATTCAAAACTAAAAAGCAATAAAGGAACACATGACAGTGAATAGAAATGGTTTTTTTTTATAACAATATAAATACAACAGCAAACCCTGCATCAAAGTCTTTATTAGACAATGCAGTACTATAAATTAATTATTGCTTAAAGTTGGAATGGGAAACTAAATAAATTCGGCTTTAAATAAATAACAAACTTACTACAATAAATATGATTCATAAATACATAATAGACATATAATACTAAGTTATTAACGGGCAAGTCTTTTACATTGCATTTTTAACCATTCGAGTCCCAGACGGATTTTTAAACCACACTGGTAATCATTTTTTTTTGTTTTGTATTATTATATAGTACTATAATAATACAATAATTGTATCCATAGTAAAATGAACATATTAACAATTAAAAGGGCCATGAGACATACTTGTCAGATAATGTTTAATTAGTTGTCCCCAATGCTTGAAGTACTCTGAATTTTCTCAACCAAAAATATTAACAGCGCAATCACACTGCATGCAGTCTCATGTGACTCAAATGGTTAATATAACATTCTTAATAGTAGCAAAAGTACATAATAATATAAAGATCATTTATTAAGTAATATGCATGATCAATTCATCTCTAATATTGTCAATAATATAAAATGCCTAAAATTTAGTATGCAATTGACTTAGTCTCATATTTCTACTTGTAACACCAATCCCGCTGCAGAGATATTGTCACCAGCACCTGCTGTTAACTGAGCCTCTGTACAAATCAGGACTGGGGCAACACAAATTTCTACTTTATCCCCCTCTATAGTCTCCTCCCAACATGCTACTGGTTTGTTCGGTTCAAAAAACACCCTGCTAGTATTATCATTGTCAGTGGTTGTTGAAAAACTGTCATCTAGTAATAATTTAGTCTTACCGAGGTCTATATTCTGTGTATTGCAAACATATCTATGTGCTGTAAGTGACGCTTTTGCAGCAGCAGCAGCTGTTCTTTTCCAGTCAGAGTTTTGAACTGTCATAATAGCCTGGTACGCTAATGTATGTACATGCATTCTGGTCAATTTTCTATTACTTCCAAATGCTTTGTTCTTTTCACGTATCAGTCGGAATGTGTTTCTCATTTGATCAAGGGCTGTAGCTATACGTGGATTGGAGTCCGCTACTACCACAACCTGTCCATGTTCTAAGACGCTGTTGAGGTTAGATAACTCTTGTTCGTTCATACCCACGGAATCAACATATGGCAAGACTTTAGTTGTGAGATGTTGAAGTAACTCCAAATCTACATAACTTGCCATCTCAAAATGGGCTAGTGTGTTTAAAGGCTGGGATAAAATTTGTTCTCTTACTAAATCTAATCTTTCTGCTCTTAAATCTGTAACAATAACAATTATTATCCTACTAAGCAAATATAATAGTTTGATAGAAAAATAGTTTTAATAAAAATAAATTAGAATATCTGCCTGTACATAATAATTTTTTTTGCAAACTTTTTGAAACAAACTCTCAGAACTACAGTCTGTTTATTTAGATTTTGATAATTATTCATCTTTATTATTCTAGACAAATGATATCTGCTGCTAGATATAAGCTTCTAAAGATTTCCCATAGAAAATTGAAGTCAAGTCCTCAGTGTTAATTGGTTTTATTTTTAACATTATATATTTATATATATGTGCTACAAAACAGTTGCTAATGGTGTTAATGTGAACAGTAAACCTACCTCTGTCAACTTGTTTAAATGGAAAATTGTCCATCATTTGCAGCCCGCTTATCACTAGTAAATTGGGTTTAAAACTTGGCAAGTGTTCACCGAGCTTCTCTAATGAGCTCAACAGGGGGTTGTTTTCATCATTATGCATAATATATCTGTTAGCTCTTGGTGCTTTGTATATACCAAACATTTCATCAGCTTTATATTCAAGGATCATGTGAACATCATCTCTTACTTCCTCATTTTTGTCACCTCCTACTATAAGAATTTCTTCTGGAATGTATGACTTGAGTTTTTCACTCATTTTTGCTCCAAACATCACCTTCCAGCCTTCAATGAAGAATCGTCTTGCCATCAGTGGAGCGTTGCCCCCTATGGCCCATCTTGTGTCTGGCAGTTTAAGAGCTTGTTCCACTAGGTCATCATATAATTTACTGTTTGACATAAATCTCCTGAAAAAGGTACAAACGATGTATGTTATTAAATATGAAAATAGTTTGTGAGGACTTCACATTTTTTTAAATTGAAAACAAACTGTTCAAATGGATTTAAGAATATAAATTTCTAATAATAATTTTTTTAAGCATGAAACGGTTTTTATCCAAGCAGCTTATAAACTTTCATCATAAAACCCTTAAGATTATATCATATGCTTGTACTTGCATAAAGTATTCTTATTAAATAATTATAATTTATAAGGAGTGTTTTACAATGTAATTTTGTATGCATTTATTAATGGTAATTTATTGAAATTATGATATGCTGTGTAATGTTTTATTGCAGAAATATAAGTTTTCTTTTAGAGAGGTAGATTGGAGAGAGGGAGATTGACTGTAATCCAAAACTTACCAGTGACAGATTGGCCCATACTAAAAAAAAATATACATTAACAATATTACAAAATTTTCCATTTTTTTACTATTTTTTCACTATTGTGAGCAGACATGTTATAAATTTTATACAGTACAAATTTGTACTAACAACTAGGCTAACACTGTTAAATTCAATAGAAATATCAATAATTTTCTACAAGGGTTGTAATTATAGCCTGCATGTTAGCCAGTAACCACAGCTGGGCATAATATAAACAGATTAAATCAGATATTCTTAATATTCTAGTAATCGAGATAAGTATACAAAGGTTCAATTAGTGTCTGATCTCTAGAAAAGCTAAAATTTAGTTAGAAACTTAAGTTAGAAAAAATATTAATACTTACTCAGCAGCTGCACCATGTTTAAAGAAATAAGTGAAACTTTTGACAAATTCTTCTTTAGTTGAGATCTCGTTGAAATGTTCAGGGTTTCCTTTAAGATCTCTATAATTTATTAGCGATGTAGCATTGACAAATAAATCGTGGCACGCACCATAACCTAGAGCCACTTTAGGTTGACTAATTCCAACGCCGACTCTGTTTTCACTCTCCAAAAACAACAAGTGTTCTTTCACAGGTGACAATCTTTCATCACTTATATCATTTCTACGAAAATAAACCGCGTATAGCACTATACAAAATGATATTATAGAACCCAATTTCACCGGTGCACCCGCCATTTTTAACATATAATTAAATATTTATGACTACTAACTGGAATGATTAAACTTTATACCTCTGCATAGATATCCACGTCACCTCATTTTTACTATGCTGGATTGTAAATATTTAATGTGGATTGTGATCGTAACTGACAACTACGCTATCGGTCATTGACTTGCTGTCAATGTCAAAATGACAATGACAACAATTGTTCCTAAAAAAATATTTCCGGGAAAAAAATATGGGGTGACCACGTTACATGAAGATGTTGGATTTTATGTAATAAAATGTATTGTTGTAAAAGGCGGAGCTTAAATATATGTACTCAGACATGTTAATAGAGAAAATAGATGACTTAAAATCATTTCCATCAAAATTAGATTTCGTTGCTAGGTGCTATAAATATTTCTTAAATTGATTTATTTAACGCTTAAAAGCGAACTGATAATCAGAGTGTTTTATAATTCTTTACACAACATTTAAGTTGCATAACGTATACTGCAGTTTGTTCGTAGTACAAATAAAGTAATGTAAATTATCTTTGTGGTATTTTAAGTTGTTGATAAAGAAAACCGGATACACAACAAGCTGTGCGGTTATTTTATAACTCCAATGAGTTTTGTCATCGATAGTTTATTAAAAAATTATTCTAGGAGGAAATATTCCATAGTTATTTTCAGACTTGCATATTCAGATACTGTTTTTACGTTTAAATGCACTTCTGTATTATTTTTAAGTTAAGTAATCTTCGATGAACACGTATAGCTTACCAGATCATATAAACTATATAGATAATAGATTATATAGACTTCTGCTTTAGTGTAATGAAACCAGGATAGTTGATATTGACTTGTATAACGTTACACGTAGCGTAAGTTACATAGATCCACAAGAAAATCGATCAGATCGATATTTCCAGGCCGGGTTGCGTGTCAAGTGGCGCGCGTAAAAGAATGGATCAAGGGACGATCCGTTTCGTTTTTACATCTGAGAACTTGCAGGATAAGTGGGCGGGATAGTCTCCACACATTATCCTTTAAAAAGTAAACGATATTATTATCATGAAATTATGTTAGTTTACATGTTTACGTAATTATTATATTACACAATTATATTCATATTATGCGCGTTTAATTAAAAGACATTTTTTTAATTAAAGGCACATATGTTTTTTAAATAATGATAAGAAATTACTAAGATGGAAATATTGTAATAATGTAACATCTATTTTATTTATTTTGGAAAGCACTTTTCTCGACATAAAGCTTTTTCATATTAATAGTTATTAATAGTTGTGTAATAATTGTTATTAATAGTTGTTTTTTGATCTGTGGGATTTCGTGTTCTGTTGAGATTCAATTTCATTCAGAGTTCGTTGGAATAAACATACTGTTTTTACGCAAATTTATTGTCATGTTTATGATCTCAAATTATTAAGTAGAAATTACGAGGTTTTAATTTAATAAATTATGAAAGATTTTGTTTTTTTTTTAAAGATTTAATAAAAGTAATAATCGAATCCTAACGTATTGCTAATTTTATTCGAAACCTAAAAAAAACGTAATGCACTTCAATTGTATTCAAAATTTGCCAACGGTACTTATTAAATTTGCAAAATATACAACATTATGATGCGTTTTTGCGAGTTATCCTTATGTATGCATATTTGTTTTCAACCGTCGAACCAACTGTCCCTAAAGTTCAATGAACCTTTAGTAAAACTAGTGCCCAGATATTTTGGAGGAAAAAGTTAAAAATATTTTATTTAAAATCTATATAGATAGCTTTATATATAGGTAGGATATTCATGAGCCTTTTTAAAAACATGTTTAAAATGCACCTTCAACAGTTTTTTCATTATTTTAATTTTTCTTACTTTATTTGAGTTGTTGAAACAATTTGTTTTTATTCGAAATACAAATAATACTCGATAAGCGCTTTCTATACATGCTCGATTTAATATTGAACATTGATAAAGAGTGTTTGGATATAGGTGTAAAAGATTTGAGGAGGTAAATATATAGGTTTTTCACCGTTAACTAATAGATAACCCTATTTAAAAATCAATATTTTCAGAAATCAGATTACAACGTATTAAGAATAATTTTTTATTTATTATCCTGCTCCCGTAGTTTGTGTTGCCAGAAGTTATTTTCCGGTTGCATTCCATTAGAAAAATTAAATTAATGAATCATATTTCAGAGTGATCACTTAATATAGAATGATTGGAAACGGATGTAAAAGCTTTGAAATTTTTTTTACTGACAAATGAGCTATACCTTTAAAGTTTTTATAGTTATAATTTTGTTTTTGTTTAATCACTATTTATAACTGAGTCATAATTGGAAAGAAAATCTTATAAAATATATTAACGTTCAATTTTATCGAAAGGATAATATTAGGGGGACTGGAAAGTAATGTCGCATTCTTAAGTTAAATTCACACGAATAAATTTTTATTTTTAATCAACAATATATTTACCGTCGTTATCAACAACCTTTTGCCATCTAGTATACAAATTTTCAATGCCGGAGCGGTAACAAATCAATCGATTTTTTTTTTACAATATATGTCGACAGAAACGGCATTACTTTCAGGTCTTGCCAATACATATTGCACTGTCAGCATTTTGCTGATCACATAACCGCCATGTCAACTAATCAGTTGAAATAAAACAAACAATAAAATAAATTTATTTTGAACGCGTCGACGTGTACCTACTCTGTTAAATTAATCACGGTGAACCGCGACACGAACGATTTGCGTTTAAAGCTCTTAAAGTCTCGCGACCTTCCATTTTAGGCGTCGACGACCGGTCGTGCCATAAGCAGTACCATTTTTTCGGCTTTCGAAATCCTTTGGTAGTGCCAACAGCGCTCGGGTCGTGCTTTTAAATTATTTATATTTACTTCCCACAAATTATTCGGGCGCGTTTTTTACTTAAAAAAGCGTTTAATTCACTTTTTATTTATTCAATTTATTTACAATACATCGAGAGGCGGACATTTCTTTTAGTTGCAAATCGTTATTGTCAAACCAATAGTACTAACTCAGCGATGCTCGAAGACCTTTATCGTGTTTCGTAATGGGTGGGCTTTAAAATAAACATGGATAAGACGAAAACTATGGTAAATGTCTTGGTGACTGTAATATCTGTTGCAGGCATGATTCTTCAAGTCAAACTTTGTAACTAAACTAACGCGAGAAAGAGTTCAATCATCGAATTCAACTAGAGTGAATATCACGAACCAGATGGCTAGCGTAGTGCAGGACGTCCATCCACATAGTGAACAGACGACCTTAAGGTTGTCGGAAGACATGAATGCAAGTCTCTTTCAACTGGTTCATGATGGAATTCTACAAGGGAGGCCCATATCAAGCCTTAGCCGTCCAACTGTTGAAACGATGAAACCCTAACTAAAGCATAAAAAAATGTTTTTGTGACTTTAACTACATGTTCTTAAAATAAAGATGTTGATTAATTTCTGTCATAATGATATTTGCCAGTCACGAGATAGCGCGGTTTGTCCGTTGACATCATCGAGTTGAAATCAGAACTTCTGTCCTCAGACTTCAGACTTCAGACTTCAGACCTCAGACTTCCGACTTCAGTGTTCTATAGCAGAACGCCGGAGGCGCTTAGCCCCAATCTTTTCACAGACTTAATTCTGGGGTTTCCTTAGGAGTCTTGGCTGATATTTACTAGGTTGAATTTGCAAGAGTCTGCAAGATTTTTAGACGTTTTATGGAGTGACTGAATGAAGTCTCAATACGTTGCTATAACCTCAATATAATGTAATGCTTGACCATTGGAGGGCGGAGATCTAAAGCCCTCATGCGCCAAACTTTATTTTTCTTATCCGATGATATAGTAAAAAGTAGTGACCGGAGTTGAGGCGTCCGTGTGAGACACAACTAAGCCACATATAAGACGTCTAAGCTAATCACCATTTACGCTCTGCTCTTTCGATCTCGTGGGAATATGTGCAGAACGATTACGGAAAACGTGACGAAGAGAAACAAGAGTTAAGCTAAAATTAAAAAATTGTAAAAATAGGCAAGTAAATAAAATAAAACATATAAAAATGTATACCTAGAATTGATCAAAAATGTGATATAGAATAAAAACAAAGAAATTGTAATAGTTAAGGTATGAGGAGAAGAATGAATAGTATCGAAAAAAAAAAAGAAAATAAAGGAATGATAGATTACAGGTGGAACAATAGAAGAGCGCGAAAAAATATTAAATAAAAACAAAGTCCCTGTCCCACAACAGATAGGGGGGTACGAGGGGTCCCCATAGAAGGGAACATATAAATAATAAAAAAGAACTTGTGGGAACTGAAAAAGCTACTTGAGCAGCAATGAAGTCCAGACTATGATATAATGTTCATGCATTATTGTAATCCCATTAAATAAATCCCGTAGCGAGTGCAATAGCAGACCTAAAGACACATATGTATAAGACATAATATCAAGGTGATGAAGTCTGCGCTGTGTTCGAATTTTTCATTTTAAAAGTTCACTACCAAGTAAATATCAATATTTTTACGTCACCTTATTATGTGAAAAATAAACTGGAATGATTAAAAAATTTTTCGTCAGATAACTTCGATATCGTTTATTTATGCGAGAAAAATTAAGCAACAGAAACAGGGGCACATATTTAAATAATTGCAGTGTCGAAAATAAAGCTTATAAATAAAATGAAACTCGTTTTTATTAAATGTAAATGAATAATTTCCATTACGTACACAAAACACAATTATTGTTATATATTAACAGTCGCAGTTATTTAAATGGTAAAACATTTTTAAGGTGAAAACTTGACTAAAAGGCATAAAGCGTGCCCTTATAAGGCAGTCACGTATTGTTGCCGCCGAAATAAGCGACGGAGATGAAATCTGCGCGCTGTAACTGTCTGGCGCCGGCGAGATGGCGCTACCTCCGCGAAAACTTTGGACTTGCATAAAAATTGTAAAATTTTAATGCATTTACATAAAATCTTGTCGATTTTAAATTTAACACAGATTGATTTCGTTTTACTATGTTATTACGTAGCGAAACTTATATTTTTTATCTGTTTTATCCATTTATTAATTTTATTTTAGATCTAAGCTAGCGTGATTGTTATACGAAATTAGTGTAAACGTACGTTAAGCGGTTGGCTTGTCCACTTAAAAAAAATTGTAACCTATCCATTTCTAAAAACTAATGAAAACTAAACAGAATTAAAAGTAGTTAACCACTAAGAATAACAAACATAAAATTATAACAGACAACAAAATTATCAAATTGATTTTGAAATTGGATTGACATTACATCGTCAAACAAAGTAACAAGAATTGTTTTTAAACGAAATTAGCGTTAAAAAAAGTAAATGGGCCTGTTGTGAGACTAACGCGATTTGTCCGTCATTACGTTGCCCTGAGAAGTTTTTCAACTTGTGTAATATATTCTACAATATATTCTCTTTTTCAGCATTTATAGCCAACATTCATTTAAAAAGGTGAAATGAGTAAAAATAATTATATGATAAAATAAAATAAAAGGTATCTTCTAAAACTAAACCTAAATAAAAGTATACTTATGATATCTAATATGCTTAATGAACTATAAAATAAATAAAATATACAATACAAGTATATAGATTACATAATAAAATACTTATTATAATATAAACATACATAATATTCAATAATTGTGATGAGTCCGTGAGCCTGCCATC
Organism: Battus philenor; assembly: GCF_028537555.1. Classification (NCBI taxonomy): domain Eukaryota; kingdom Metazoa; phylum Arthropoda; class Insecta; order Lepidoptera; family Papilionidae; genus Battus; species Battus philenor. The sequence goes on along the minus strand of NW_027181673.1, from coordinate 12,608,042 downwards.
CAACAGCAAAAAACATTCGTTTTAAATGTGGAATGATTCTTGATCATCATTATATCGAGAGGGAAATTTATCTGATCATCATCATCATAATTTCAGCCATAGGACGCCCACTACTGGACACGGGGCTACCCATACGATCGGTTGGAAGATAGGCCGTCTTCCAACCCAGTCGACTTATCTTGTTACTGTTATATTATTTATTGAAATTCAAAAAAGTCGAAGCTAAGGTGAATTACCACTATTTTAATATCTTTAATATTGCCATAATACGCTATAAATAAATTATGTTCAAGTTCTCAGTTTTCGTAGTTTTCCCAAGGTACTCAGTATCGGGTCGAATGATTCACTCGTCGAGGTCAGGATTTCCAGTTCGCGGGAAATGAATGAGCGGTCCCTGTCTTGGATCGAATACACGGCGTACACCCTATTGTACTGAGGAGCTTCGCTTCTTAAACCTGCTTACACACCAAAGCGATATATATTTATTTATTTGCATGGAAGATTTACAGCTATAGGTATTTACATATAAAATAATATTTTATTTGAACTAGGAGCCAGTTATATTAGGTTACAACTAGAAAATAATGTCAATTTATAAACCTTGCCCAGTGAAAATATTTTTTTTATACAAATAGATTATAATTTACATTTGAATAGAGAAAAAAATTAGATTACCAACTTTGGGAAATAGATGACTCGCCGAATCTAATTCGGATGGGCAGCGTTAGAGAAACCTAGAAATATCTTCTAGTCCAAAATACCGCAATGTCTGAAGACGAAGGTTTATTACTAATGTGTGTTGCCAGTGATTAACTACGAATCCGAAATATGGTAAGGGCCTTTTAAGAAGGCATAAGGACAACTAGAGGGCAATAGAAGGAGCAATCAATTAGAAATGAGATCGAAAGAAGAACCAAGGTTACTAATATAGATAGAAAAATTGCTCGTCTGACATGGTAGTGAGACGAGCACATCGCTCGTTAAACCGATGGCCTTAGAGGCCGAAAGGTTTTCGAGTAGAAGAAGCCCGCAAGCCGGTAGACACGGTGTGGTTAGGTCCTGAACTACGTAGACCGACGTCATAGTTATGGTCGCTGGATGTAGACAGCGTTAGATCAATCATTGTGGCGAATTTTGGGGGAGACCTTTGCCTTACAGTGGGTGTCGTTTATAAGAATTATTGATTTTTATTTTAAAGAAGTGTCCTAAATTTTCCATAAATTGGTTCTACTATTTTCTAAAGTCGATATAGTCTTTAGCTCTTATTTATTTCACTTTGGAGATAGTTTAGTCAGAAATCAAAGTCTTTTTGGTGTCTTTACAACTCTGCTCAAAAGATCCGTTATTGATAAGCTTTTTATATTAAGGAATACCAGAAGCACATCCATTAAAAGAATAACAGTTAAGCATTATGAATTATTAAATAAAATTCACTCGTCTTCTCTCCCTCTCTCTCTCCTGAGCATTATTAATCCCATCTGATCCTGGTACCTGGTGGATTCCTTACCATCTTTCTCCACCTCGCGCGATTGGACACGTCGTTTGCGGAAACTTTGCAGGCAGTCATGTCTTTCGCTTTGGTATCTGCCCATCTTGTTTTCGTTCTTCCTCTTCTTCTAGACCCAGAAATGTTTAGATCCATAGCGACATTCACGATGTATTCAGGAGATCTCCTCTTTACGAGTCCGTACTGTCTAAGACGACTCTCTTGTTATCGGCGATGTCACGTACCCCGAAGCTACCGCGAACGTACTCGTTGCGTATTTTATCGAGCCTCGTTACTCCGCACATTCACCGAAGCATCTTCATTTCGGCGACTTGGGCTGAATAGATATGGCTTTGTGTCATAGCCCATGGTTCACTCCCATAAGGTTATTAAAAATTCACAAAACCTTTCAAAATAAGTACAACTTAATCAATCCGTGATATAAAAAAGCAAAGAAATAATATAAAGTAAGTTAAAAGCTTAGTATTATGTGTACATTATCTGGTCTGCACTGTCTTCTGTGGGTTGAACTTGTAAAATCCGTTAGACGACAAAAAATGCATTTTTAATGAACAACTCCTAAACTCTGTTGTGGAAGGAATTTTATGAAATCCATTCTTAACTGACTTTTATTCTAAAAAAGGAGTTATTCCACCAAATTTCACGAGTTTGTACCTTGTGGTTACAGAGATATCGTGATGAGTTGGTATACAGGTGAATGTGTTTTACATTCTCGTAGATAACAAAATAAAACAAAATGATATTACTATACATTTTTATCAAGCAAATCTACAGATTCTTGTAATAATAGATATGTTCCGATATCGATTTAAATTATAAAAACTTTTATCGCCATTTTTAAAACGATTAGTCTCCGGTCCATTGTATAACAAACCTAAAACGACACTTGTGATGTACAAAATGCAATTAACGATTGTGATCGTATCGATATAATTTTGCAATAATTTAATGATAAGGAGTTACTTTCGTGTTAAGTATATGAGTAATACTCAGTGTCTGTTAAACTTTTATGTAATGACATTTTAAAATTCGAATCATTTCTTCTTAATAATAAAAAATCATGTACAATACATTAAGTTCCTTTATTCACTTTATTTTACAGTTTGTATTTATTGTAATAATCACTCGTGTACATCTAATGAAGAATGCCAGAAAACGGTCAGGACACGTCGCTTGTACAATACCCAGCGATAAATATTGCACATCGAGAATTGGCGACAAAACTTCACATAGGTAGTGTGGGACAGAGATAACGCTTTACAAAGTCGAAATTAACCGATTGTCTCTTTCCAAAGGTCGATGTGCAATATTTATCGCCGGGTATTTTACAACCGATGGCCGCTGGGGCCGAAAGAACTATTATTTAAAAAAAAAAAACTGTTTTAAAAAATCCATATAATTGTTTGTTTGCCTAGAAAGGGAATGTGATAATTTCTCTTATGTAAAAGAAAAAAGGTAACACTGGTCCTGACATTTTTCTACCTACAATATCATTTGAAATATCGCTCAATTATACTGGATTATTATTACTCCGAAAGGTTCTCTAGTGGCGGTCATTGTGACAATTTTAGGGGGAAACTTATGCCTTGAAGTGGACAGCCATGTCGCTGTTCCACTTAGTAAGAGGCCTACACCCACACAGCATCTACACAGAGGAACAACCTTGTTATGTACGTTAAGTATATTCTCTTTATGTTATTTATTGTTTCTAATACCACTGATTTTTGTATACGATGTACCTATCATTAATTGTCAGCAAATGTGTTGTTCATTTGTTTTTACACTTATAACAAATCATACTGTATAAAGTTAAAATTTCATATAAATAAATAATGTCGCTTATCATAATTTATTTTCGATTTATTAGAATAATACAGTGAGAAATAATAAAGATAAAAAGAGATATTAACAAAACATTTTCGTTTCAATTGAACATTAACCGTGTAGATATTTATGAGGGAAGTAATAAGTCGCATGAATATTTAAGAAATAATTTCCAAATTAATATATTACACGCTGTCTTTTGTAACGGTAATACCCTTTCTTACTTTTTACGTTATCTTGATCGAAGCTAATTATTTTTTGCCGCCGATCCGCTGCGGTTGTGCTTTTGAAATTATGATATGGCTTGTTACGAACATATTTTATTAAGAAGTAAAAGTCTGATGTCTCTGCCCACGTAGCTCATGGCTATATATTATTTCATTTGTATATATAGTTTATAGTGTGAAATATTTTTTTATTTGTTACTAAAGGTTGTGAATGAATTGCTCTAATACTTTATTTTGGATGTTGTAACAGTCACCATAAAAACGCGCCTGAAGTTTTTGTGGGTTCTTCTTCAATCAGAGCGTGTTTGTGCACACATATAAACAGTAATAAAAAAAATAATACAAATAATTTAAGTATTAGAAATATAAATGAAAAATTAATATTTATATTACTGTTTGGTTCAGTAGCATTATACATGTAGGTTATTCTGAACAAAAATTTTTTCGGCATATTTAATACAAGAATATCGCAGTTTAGATTTACTTTGAAGATCTCAGAATTAATTTTACTGTTAGTTACTTAACTATTTTTTTTGCTCACTTTTAGTGTTGCTATATACGATGACAAAATAATACATCGTGAATTTCGATGTTTTGTGATTGTAAAAAGCTTAATTAATTAATTTGATTATTAGAAGTCTTATTACGTTAGTATATTAAACTATTTTATAAAATTTAATAATAATATACAACCTTTTTTTAATAAGAACATGTAAATTGTCTTTAGTAAGTCTTAAACGTATTGATTGTTACAATGGCTAAAATGCCGAGTACCTAATTACTGTTAACTGCATCTATAATACTCTGGATTTATTGTTTGCCATACAGACCATTTAACAACCATGCCACAATATGAGCGTTGCTCTTTTCACTTACTATCTCTTCGCCTTAATTGGTATAAAAGGAGGTGAGAATTTTTATTTTCTTTATCAGAGAAATGAAATATCGGGTTATAGATAAGCTGCCGACACACGACACTGATACAGAGATACAAAGTAACTTTTTTTAGGAGCGTGTACTTCAAAAGTTGTTTAATATGTCCCCTGTCTGCTGCTATATAAGGCAAGGTGTTGACACTTCGATCGTTTAATGCAAAATCTCATGTTAATTTGCGCCGGCGCAGAGATAAATATGCGGCCAAGTATACGACGCTAGTCCTTTGGGCATTTCGGAGGAGATATGATCTGATTGATTATGATAATCTATTATGTAAAACAAAATATACAAGCAGTACTTCCAACAGTCTGACATTTATAGATTTCTTTTATACTAATATATATGTACATATAGAAAAAGTAGTATACGACATATATGTCGCTTTTAAAGGAAAATTCATACGACTACATTTTTAACAAGTTTTTATTTCTAGTCAAAAATATATTCACCTTCGTTATCAACAACCTTATTCCGTCTGTACAAATTATACAAATTTTAAATGCTGGAGCGGTAAAAAATAATCGGTTTTTGTGTAAAATATGTCGACAGAGACGACATTATTCTCCGGTCCACCTAACATATGCGTCATCTTCTAGTCGACAGGGTCATAATAAAATGGATGCATATAGGGTGATTGGTTATTAGTGTAAAAGCTTCAAAAACGTGAATGCATTGTACATTTGTCAACAAAATAGCTATAACTTTCACATTTTACATTTCTGTAAGAATGAAGCTAGTAGAACAGATGGCAGCAGGTGTCCATATGTTCTGGAGTAGAAATCCTCGACCGGCAACCGCAACGTAGGATGTCTAACCACAAGGAGCATAGATGATCTAGTTGAAGTCGTCAGAAGACGCTGGATGCAGGTCTCATCAAATCGATCCTATTAGGAATCCTTAGGACAGGCCTGTTGATGATGATATAGCTCTATTGACAGAACCTTTTTGTTTACCATTTTTAAAAGTCAGGAACTAACTGATTCTTCTTCTTTTCAGCCTAAAGAAGCTCAGTGGAAGGCATAGACGTCTCCGAAAGATCGCCACGATGACAGGTTTACTACATGCATCCAAAGACTTCCTCAGACTTTAACTATGTCTTCAGTCCGCCTAGTGGAGGCCTGGCCACGCCGCGTCTACCCGCCCATGATCACCTCTTGAGAACCTCTCGGCCCCAACGGCCATCGGTTGCACGAGCGATATGCCCCATTGCCACTTCAGACGAATAAACTTCCGAGCCACGTCTAGGAACAAACTACAAAGCTTTATTTTCGGGATTTACCTGATATTTTGTGACTATGATGATGTGTTTTGTGCCTTTGATGTGTCTCATGGTTCAGTAAGCCCAGAGTCCATTAAGTCGTTGTTTTAATTAAGATCGAAAAGTAATACCTAATATTTTTACAGCAGTCAAACTTCCATAAACTTCTCGTGGAATTTGTACTTAAACATCTTTTTCTCAAATTAAATATCATTATTTATAAAATAATCCATTTGCGTTTGATTTAAAAAATAAATTTTAATTAAATACATTTATTATCCGATTTAAAATAATACAGTGTTAATTAAACGTCAAGAGGAAAATTTTAACAAGAAATATTCGTTGGCGTAATATATGGATACAAAAAATTAAGTTTCACAATAAAACCTTAAATAACTCTTATCTGTGCCTATTCGTTAATTAAAGAGTAATAAGAGTTCATTGGCATTATGGTAACGAACGCTTTTGCCTTGGTTTATTAAAAAAAAATATGGCTATATAAGCTCGTTACGGATCGTATAACACATCTTCGTTAGATCACTAGACCGAATAGAATAAATATCATTAAAACAAAACGCAGAGTTTTCCTGGTCTGTCGTTATAAATATTATTATAAACAATCATAGCATTGTTAAACAATACATGATTTACTGTGAATTGAAATCATGTTTTTCATTGTAGATCAGGAATATATATGTTTTAAAGTTTAAACTATCGGTTTACGCTTGTAGAATCATACGATTCCATATTGCTACAACTTGATGTTACTTGTATAATTGGTTTGGATTATATACGAGTGACAGCCCAAGTGAAAGTTACCTTTTTGATACTAGTTAATAAAGCATCATATCAAAGATAACTCGTGTCGGCTCCAAGTCTTCATTAACAAGTGTCTTCGACGTATTCTCGGTATATATTGGCCTGAGAAAATTTCCAACGTAGATTTATGGAAAGGCTGCGGTGAGATGCCGATCGACCACAGATCAAACGGCGCATCACATACCGAGGCAAGCCCTAGAATGAAATCCTCACGATCACTGCAGAAGTGAAGGCATTTGGAATGACGTGGAGCGAAGTAAAGCGCGAGGCTCAAGACTCGCTCGGGATGGCGACGTACTGTGGACGCCGTCTGCGCCATCTTGGAGACAGGAATAAATGATGATATTAAAGAATCCGTCGAAAAGATCTAATATCTTGGACGCCTTTCAATTTGGTGAAAATTTGTATAAGCCGCCTTCAGGAGCCCTCTAGCTTTCATATCTTTAAAAAAATCTTCGAATATGCGCCTCTGTGCAATGCCACTTCGACCCTGCGGAATCTGTAAGCCACTTGGACAGCAGTAAAAGTCCAAATGTAAAAAGGATTGGATAAATATGAATGAATATTTTGATCGAACTTTAGATTATAAGGCTTGTTTGATTGCGACGATGTGACATTCTTTACAATTGAAACAACTACCGTATCTCAAATATACTCTCTCTATTTATAAAATTGTTTGAATATTTATGCATGAAATAAATCAATAAAATGATATAGCCATAGACAGCGAAAATATTTCCAATCTGCGTTATGCAGAATGCATCCACTCTGTTAGAAAGAAGCGAACATCTAATTACGGCGTGTTGAAACAGCGTGTCTCGCGTTTGGAGATCATTAGACTGTAAAGTGAGATGATATTTTTATACTACAACAGAATTGCTAACATAGTTTGAAAACTGTGAAGCTGAACGTCACTAATACCGGGTGATTGGTTGTAAATATAAAAGGCTTCAAAGGAATGAATGTATTGGTAGTTTGTTTAGAAAAATCTTTAAAGCTTTTACATCTTTTTCCAATCACCTCTATAAAGTCATCACTCTTAAATATTTTTTTTTATTCGAATGCGACAGGCATATAGCTCCTTTTACACTTACAGCCAATGACAATATGTATTCTTTTTTTTTTTAGTTTTTTTTTAGTGTTGGCTCGGAGGATGAAAAGAAGCGTCGTATTGTTGTATCTTGGTCTGTGTAGACATAGTATATATATGAATAATAATATATTCTGTTGTAACATACAAAAATCCGAGTTGAATTTAGTTAGTGATTTCTTTCTCGAAGTTGGATTTACTTGGTCTTCGATATATAAAATCGTCTACAACTTCAAGCGTAACACCTCCGACAATCACTTGAGTAGGTTCGACATGGAAGTAAGACAAAAAGAAAAATATAAAGACGATTTTTTTAAAAAAAAACAGTGTGTAACAGGAAAGGTACCAGTAGCCCCCGCTACTGAGCCACGCATTTTGGCCATATAAAAAATAAAATTCTAATTCAGTCCACATATTTTTTATTTTTCTTCTGTAATTTTTTATAACTCTTTTGTGTACTTTTTAAATACGTAATTACGTATTTATTGCAGCTCTTATGAAAATGGCTCGTTCTATTTAGTAGCAAGGCCCCTTAAAATCTATATTTCATTCCAAAGAAAATTAAGAAAGTAAAATGTAACGTGAGCATTCGTATAAATAATAGTGGAAATGATTAGCTAGACTATTGCGATATCCTGGAGAGCTTTGACATGGATCACTCGGGTGTATGGCAGTAATTATAGTAATTGAAGTGAAGTCGGCGCGTTGGCGCCACCGGCTCGTTTAGAAATACCGATTGGACGACGTTTGAATTGTATCAAATTTGTAATGTTATTAATAAATCTTAAACTTACTTTTTTATCATTAATTTCATCCGTATTTCTCTGATATAACAACTTCTTATTAATACATACGGTTAGGAAATATTTTACAATGTTTTTATCCATTAATACAGATTATTTTTACTACTAATTAAAATTGTTAATAATTAAAATAATATTAACCATTAAATGTTAATGTTGTAAAATTATTTTCTTATTTAATATTCCTCATTGTACATATCCATACGTCAGAAAAGAAACCATAAATAGGTGGCCTATTTATGTTATGGCAAGATTAGATATAAACGAATATTTAAATGACAAGAATCCTCGGCAGTGATGACGCGTCATTGTTTTGATTTCATTTAGGCTATATCTTATAAAGTGTATAGTATAAATATGTATTGTAAAAATTTTAAAAAGGTGTTATGTTCTTCTTGCTTCTTCTCCACTAAAACACCTTGCGAAGCAGTCAAAAATAAAATAGATTAAAAAATAAATAGAGAATAGTTGATGATCAAGAGTTCTGTAAAAGGTTCTAATGTTGAATAAATTAATTTGATCTTTTATCCCTATCTTGACTTGACAAACGGTCAACGAGCCATGTTAGGGATATGCTTAAGATCTTTACGAGATCCAATCAGGAGTTAGGAGATCAGTAGATAAATGAACTAACTGCTCAAGGTATCTGCGAGTTGAAATAGCCTTATAGGTGGACAAATGACTTTGTTAAAGTCGTCGGGAGACGATGAATGAATGCCGCATCCAACCTGTCTTATAGCAAATGTATAGGGGAGGCCTAAGTCCAGTAGTGGACGTCTCATGGCTGAAAAGATGATGATTACTCTACTTTTGATATTCACTCTACTTATTTAAGAGAAACTAGAATTCTTTCTTCAACTTAAAGATATGTGGATTCCAAACGTGTCCTGATTTGAGAATAGCCCGCAACAAATGAGTGTTTGTCATGTGACCTTTTAAAGTAAAGTTTTAAAAAAATCTAAATTAATTGATAATAATAGTTTTCATAACCATCTATTATTTTTAAAAAAATTGTGTGTGTTTTTTTTATAAATACAGCACATGTGATTACAGGATAAAATAAAATAGATAACACTCGTCTTGACATTTCGCTACCTACAACGTCCTTTAAAATATAGCTGAATTATACCGGAACATAACACTTCGAAAGATTCTCGAGTAGCTACCACGAGTTGGTAGACGCGGTGTGGGTTGGTCCCCCATTAGGTGAACCTTATAGTTAAGGTAACGGAATGTCCATGAACACGGGCAGCGCAGGACTGGTCGTCGTGGAAATCTGTGGGAAAGACTTATGCCTTTTAGTGAGCATCTATCGGCTGAAAAAAAGAAGCAGATTTTCACTCCAAATTCAAATCCCATCAATCAACAAAAACCATTATTGTAAGATATAATTGTAAGACTTCCTCAATAGATTTTAAAGTTTCATTACTGTATATATAGAACGTACTGTGATCAAAGCAGATCGTTGCTTTATTTAAAAGGTCGTTGGTTTAATAGAAAAGCTACGATCATTTCCTTGCACTGTATCTGTAATTATTTAATTTGTATCGTAAAACGGGGCGTATAACACGATTGAGACGGTCATGTGAACGCCCTGATCCCGCCATTATCTCAAACTGTGAAGTCTTAATCGTCAATGTGTCAATGTACATGTGAGAAAACGAGTTTGTATATGTATTTCCTTAATTATTACTTTTGTTTTTGGGTGATCATGTTTTTTTATCTGTTACATTAAACGCAGCATTCTTTTTTAACGTGGATTAAAACGTAATGAAAATAATATTTTTAAATTAATTTATAATAATGATTATTAATTAAATGTAAAATAATAAGAGGAGATGAATGTATAGCTCATTTGCTGTCAACTATTGCATGATACATCCTATCCGAAAATCAATGGTTTTAAAAATAATATTTTAAATAACGTAATGATAATAAACAAAGAAAAACCGTTTTTAAAATTCGAATTTGTATAATTTTGCTATAAAATTTATTTTTCACTATCCGTCCCTGCACTTTTGCCATAAGTTGAGGGCCTGTCATATTTCAAAAAAAAAAAAAAAATTACGTAACATATTTCAGAGTGATCACTTTATACACTCTTCTTTCTGAGTGCGTGTAAGGCATTTGTCGTCATTTACTAATATACAGAGGGTATGCTTATAGATGTAAAATCTATAAAGTTCATTTGTCAACAAAAACAATCTATCTACAAACACCTGTATACGCGTAAATGGCGCCTATTTACACGCATGCTGATGGAAAAGCTTCAAGTTATAGTTTCTCAATGTAAACGTTTTATTTTAAATTAAATGTAAATATTAAAAGGATTTAACAGCAAAACGGAAGTTGACCTAAAAAGGTATGAACTTTACATAGAAAGGGATTTTCAAAAACATAACTATGTTTCCTCGACGAATTAGGGTACAAATCCATTTATTAAAGTCACAGAGCAGCAATTTAACGGTATATAAATAAGTGATTTTAACAGTTTCACAGTGTGAACATTAATTGATCTGCGTTAATTATCATTAAATTGCGTTTTAAAACACAATTAACATAGTTCACATGAGGCATCCATGTTTTACTTTAGCGTACTAAATATTTTTAAAATAATTACACTGTTAATTCGCAAATTACCGTTGCTAATGACTCGAGCGAAAGATAAATTATCGACAGTGTTGCCCGCTGCGTTAATTTGTCCCTATTTTGTGAATTACCCACTTCGATCAATCAAAACGCTTTAATTAGTCGACGGAGGAAGTAAAGAAAAAAATACCACGCTGTCCTGTGCGACATAGGAATGCATTAAAATTGTTCTTTGAATTAAATACATCATTAAAAGCCGGGAAAATATGATATATTACCAATAGTGTTCTTCTAAGAGCTCACCGAGTTCCTGTCGAGCTGCTTTTTGTTAATGTTTTTGAATTACTTACGCTGCTACACAAGGCAATTTTTCAAAGTGTTCTGCGTCTTTTTTGTATCTGACGCGTCGCTTTACGCCTTAGATACTTCGCTGTAAGATCTATGACATAGTTTGCAAGCTGCATATAGATTGAATCGGTCGGATGTTCATCGGATTGGCTCCAATTAGTGCAAACACTGGTCTTTTCTACAATGAAAACAGATTCTGTTATTTTCTTTTTTTAAAACGTCAAGTACTCTTCGAATATTTTCCGAAGATATTTTTTATAACTATCAAACGGGATTGTTACTTACTAGTCTACTTGACATATATATTATATATTAAAGTATTGGATGATTATTATGAAAAATAAAGATAAACAATCGTTCCAATTATAACTCATTATGATTTTTGTCAGAAACTGTATATTAAGACAACAATAAAATCTAAAACTTTTATGATTTGAACGAGATTAGAACGTTCAAAAATTTCTCTCTGAACATTTCACATAATGTGAATGTTCAGTTTTTTTATTATTTTTTTTATATATGACTGATCACACTGTTTAGTTTGAGGTAACATAACGATTTAAATTTCGAAACATTACGTCTATAATGAAGGGAAAGTTGTAGAAAAGATCTTAACGGTTAAATCTTAAACTGTAATAGTTATCTTTTAAACCATTAAGTAACGTAAACTACAGAAGCTTACATCATTGTAAAGTTGTACGTCCTTAGCATAACAATCTCCTCGTAACAGTCTCTCCATAATTTTGTGACGTTTAATTCAGTGTTGCCTCACGTTATTAAAATTACCTTGAGACACATATACTATAGTAGTAACCTTCTTAGACAAGCGATTCCTTTTTGAACATTGTAATATTTTAATATGCTACCGGAAAATCTTACCTCGGTGAATAGTTTTTTTATCATTTAATATATTAGGCACATATTCTTACGTCATCCAAAAATGTCAACGAAATCAAATGCTCGATAATTAAATTTTAGAACAAATAACAGAAAAAAGGAACTTGTAGACCAACAGCATTATTTTATCCACCAGCTTGTAACTGATTAATTACTTTTCACTATCGTTTTTGGTTCTTTATTATTGAGTTGCATCTCCGGTCCGTTCATAAAGTTCATTCATCGGATTAAAATTTCTAGAAAAAAAGTTAGAATCACAAGAATAATATGTGTTCGTTTGCGATAGCAGTTCCGTACGAGTCATTAATTTTTTGAGTAGTTACCAGCTATGGTTCTATGCCGGATAACGTATTAAAAATGACATGTCATTTTAGTTTTTTAACTGTTGCAAACAGAATGATGTCAGAACAAGGTGATATGACGCAAAAACAAATACATGACTAACTTAGAAACATATTTTTTAAATCAAACATTATTTCGGTTATGGATAACAAATTTAAATTTATTTAAATTTCTAAGTCAAAATCAAATATTGTTTCAATTCAGTTTGTTTTTATTCTAAATTTAAATTTAGAATTGTTCAAAAATTTCTTGTTGTATCAATTCTAAATTTAAGTTAGAACTAGTTTGTTGAATTTAGAGTTTAAAAAATTAGATATTTAAGTTGAAAGTTGCTAGAGTTGAGAATTTTTTAGGCTGGGAATTTCATAGTACATATTAAGTCAATAAAATTATGTTCCCTTTGAAAAGATTTCTGTTTAATTACTTACTAGTTACCTAATACACTTATTAAAATTAAAAAAAAAAGTTTTAAATATAATTTTATTAATGTAATAAATAACGTTAAAATAATTAATGATGCCTGCTTTAGCAGCTCTTTAGAGCTCCCTGTGACAGCTATAAAGCTAAAACATGATATTTGTCACCTCCCGTAATTGGCAGAAGTATTTAGTTCATTTCTTTTTTCTTAAACAATAAATTATAATTTATATATGTTGCTCACAATTTATATCCAAATTTACATAACTATAAGATTGAAAATCGTATAACGAAATACTTTAGTAAATTTAATGTAAACAGTACTAAGTCTGTAAGATCTAGGTAACAAACTTAAGTTTGCACGTAAAAGGATGTTTAAGAGAACTTAAACTAATAAAATTAAGATCTAAATTCGAAAAACATTGATAATTATGGATTAAAAGTAAAACTTGGTAACGGCAAGTTAGTTTCATCCTTTATAAGGGAAATCTGCATCATTCACATTTATACGGCGAAGCTGTTAATAAGGGTTGCCATTGATTTCTTACACCATTTTATACGATTTTAATTGACGATTGCTGTGTTAAATGCGTAGTTGAATTTTGCGTAACGAATTATTTTTGTTCTTTTTTTCAGAAAAAAAAAACTAGTTATTTTAATGTTTTTTTCTTTCTTTTTTTTTAATAATGTACACGCTATAATTTTTTTTTAAATAGCTGATATTATAAGAAACTGAATTTAAAACTGATATTAAAAGAATTTAATTACTTTATTTAAGTACAGATTCTCCCATAAATCAACATCTTTTCTTCTATTTTTGTTGTCACATGACAATGGTGCAAAATATATTATTTTTTTAAGAACGACAGTTAAAGTTTCAGTTTCGTGGTTTGATAAATAGTGCTATTTTCGTTAAAAATCGGGTCATTGCAAGCATTTTTGTATGTCTCTAACAGTAGATCTACTAAAGATATTTTATGCGAGTTAAATCAATCCAGTAATAAGGTTACGTGATACATAATTAGAACTTAACATATTTTTATCTGTATGTATAAATTCGTCCAAAGTATCACATGATCTATCGCAACCAATTAAAATTTTCCAAGCGACAACCCTAATAGAAACCTCAGTAGCACGATGAGATTGACAACCCTGCTTGAAGGTTTCGTTACGTTTACTTAAATTTACAACAATGATTTATAGTGACGCGGTATTGTAAACAAAACGTTTATTTAATGCAATGGCGACCTGGGACAAGTATATGCAAGTTGCTGACACACGAAAAGGTTCATGTTTGTATGGTAATAGGTTTGCAGTAAATCGAAATACGCTTATGGTCATCGTTATGAGTGTACAAGCGATTCGCCCTGATGCTAATCGTTATTTAAAACACTTGTATAATATTTTTTATCTGTTGATGACCAGACTCCATCTAACATCAGATCTTTGACAGCTTACGTCATAATTAAAAAAAATTATCTCTATAACACTTATGTTTTCAATTACAATAATTAATAATTTTTAATATAAGTTTAGTGTGTAGGTATATAGCCAATTTTTAATGTATGATGTTCTATATAATACGCTAAGTGCGAATTGGTGAATGTAACGTAACTTTACAATTCTTGTGGTTCGATATGCTTGTCTCGTATTAATAATTAAAAATCATATAATGAGGAACATCCATGGAACACCTCGGCTTCAAAATGTCAGTTTTAGGTATTTTGATAATAGTATTTTAGATCGTGATAAGTTTGAACGGAGTCAACAAATTTAAACTTAATTTTTAGCAAGGAGTATGTTCATACATAACTAGTTCATCACCATCGGATATATAATCTTATATTATCATTGTCATTTAAGGCGTAAGACGCCCATCGCTGGACACAGGCTTCCCCCGAAGAATTTAAATAAAATCGGCTGGGACCTATGGCAGTGTGTAATTAAATATAATATCCATTATTTTTTCTAACAGAATATCGTGCTACGTATTAAAAATGCTTGATACATGCGTGACTCTATAACATCGGATAATAATTAATGAAGTGACTGTGATAATATTGTAATACACCATAACGAAGTGGTGCAATAAAAATAAATGACACATAAAATAACAAAGTTGTCAATCAGATTGGTGCAGTATCACAAAATCGTCGAGATTTTGCGCCGACAGCCGTTTATGGTCAATGACCTTAAAAGGCGTCGCACTACTGGGCCACCGCATCGATTGACTCACGATATATATGATAGTGTTATGGTATTAATATTAATGGCCTTTGCCTAACCTGGTTTGACTAATCACGGATTGTATAAGTAATTACGTTTCGTGTATACGTTGGGGAAGGTTAGGGATTTATCTCGTTCGTTATATTAATGAGTCAAATTGTTCACATCCTTTTTGTAAATACTCGCTTGATAGAGCTATTTATTTTTTCTACGTTATTTTATTCGTTTGCGTGATTAATTAATACGTGTTGCGATTAATTGTTTATAGCTGTAAAAGCTTAAAAGGAGTAAATATATAGCAAATTTGACTATAAATAGCTTATAAGCTTCTTACATAAACATGTTAAATACATTTTTTTTCTATTAGAATGTGATTAGCCAATAGCTTCTGGGGCAGCACAATGTTCCCAGGGACATATAATAAACAATAATAAATTGGAATATTTAGTAATTGAAATTTAAAAAACGACTTTTCTGAAGGCCTATTACTCGTATTTACTATATAAACTTATTTGATTTTTGGATAGGGTGCACCATACATTAATACATATATACCATAGGATATTGATAGAATATAGTATGTTATAGTAATGAAGTAATTCCAAAAACTACGGAGTCCCTTGAGATGACTACGGTGGTGTAATTAAGACGAAAATTTAGAGCGTTTTTTGGGGGGAGGGGGGTGGAGGATAGATATCATATGTAAACAAGATACCTTATTCTTTTGGAGAAAGGTAGAACTATGCAGAAGTTCTACCTGCTAAAATTTCCTTTGTACTTTACGATGTTACCCTCCAGCGTCTTCCGATGCTCCTAACAAGGTCTGTCCACCTTTTATGTGGATGTCCAACTCTGCTCGCGGTCTCCAATTAAATCAGAACCTCAAAGCCCTGGCGGCAGATCTGCGTGCTGTGTCCTGACCACTTCAACTTACACTCCAATGAGCTATGTCTGTTAGTTCATACGCCTAAGGTTCTTCTCATCCTATGTCTATGTTTCTCCTCATTCTAGGAGATTTATTATTAGGAGTGGACATCCTACGGTTGTAATAATGATAATTATGATGACAGACAAACAAAAAAGTTATTGGCCAGTCGCAGTCCGTTAAAAAAAATAAACGTATTGCAGAGTGATGACTTTATTCATTGATTTTGAATTGCTTTTGTTGTATACTATTATATATATTATAATAATCTGATTATATATTCATTGTGGTGCATTATGATACATATTTTAATACGGTTTTGTGTTTCATTTGGTTCACGTCAAATGTTTGACAGCTAGGGATAAATGTTTTAATTTATTCTGTGGTTTATTTGGCTAAAGAAGTTTATTTTAAACCACAGCTATTTTTAATTTTTTCACTCTATAAGAACCTTCAGCATGCGTTAATAATAATAAAAAAGAAAAATATCTGCCGAATCTGTGGAACTGTTTTTGAGTTTTTGCCAAACATGTCACAGATTCGGCGAATTATTATTATTTTTCTTTTCCTGTGGCAACAAACAGTGTAATATACCTCAAAAATATGGTGGAAAACTAAGTATTAATCATACATTAAATATTCAATATCTCACCGTTTGCTTATACTAATATATACAGGGTGATTGGCTCTGGATGTAAAAGCTTTAAAGCGGCGATTGCTCATTTGTTGTGTATTCGTTTATAGTATGCTCTGTTAAAAAACAAAGTGGTTGCAGAGATAATAAATTACGTAATGTTAATATAATTAGAAAAAGCAACAATCAATTATTTTTTATTATCTGTCACTTCTGACATTGCACTGACTGAAGTTACTAACCTGTCACATCCGTTTGAAAAAAAAATGCAAAATATTTTAGAGCTATCAGGGCGATTGGAAATAGGTGACTTTAACCCTTTTCTTGATAATGTATCTGTAGAGATACATCAGAATTAAAAAAAATAGTGGCGTCAATTTTGAACGCAAAGTAATTATTTTTATGTGAATGTTTAGGTAATACGCGCGGTAAACGCTTGTTCAGTTTTTTCTGTTGGCATCCTTGGGTCTTAAAAGTCAAGTGGTATGAATATTAATGTAATATTAAAAAAAATCTGCCAAGTTAAGGGTTAAAGATTTTGGCTGACAAATGAGCTATACATTCACTCATTGAAAGCTATTATATAAGCAATCATCCTATGGCTACTGATTATTATATGAAGATAGAGAGATGTACAATGTTTAATGGTAGTTTAAGACATTGTTTAAGCTTTAAAAATCTATCAACGTTGTCGGTACCGCTTTCCAATGACATTTCCCACGCCCACAATTCCCACTGGTTTCTAATTCAGTTCAAATCGTACGTGCCTGTATTCGCTCTCGTACAAATTGCATATGGTCATGCGCTCATTTTTGTAAACGTTTATAAAGAAATACAATATGATCTATTTGGTCGTGAGCTTTTGCACACGACGTGTCATGCGCGTCATTTGTCAATTAAACATTTACGTTTATAAATAATCCAAGAGATCTTATTTATATAAGTATAAAGATGGAAATACTTTAAATTTTATTTTATTGATGTCTAAGTAATCTTGGCCGGAATGATAGGGCTTATACACCTGACGTAGACGTATTAGGAATTGCGAACGTGCGGTCTATTGGGACACAGGCCTAGAAGTAGGGTTTCTAGCGAATTATCATCGATTCGTTTTCAGAATTGTCTGCGCGTTTTCATTGAAGAACCAATTAGATGTTTTTGTTGTTAGTTAAAAAGAGCCGCAAACTTTTGCGCTCTTGCAAATGACTTTATGACAGTCTTTGAGATCGATTTGTTTCAATATTTAAAGTTAATATAAGTTTTTTTTTAAATTGAGTCCATTATTCCGTTCTCTACACCTTGTTGGTAACTAAGGAATCAGTATTTTTAATATCTCGTAGATTCAATTGTATCTTATACAAACTATAATACGTATACATACAGACTATATATACAAACTATAATCTTACAAAACACAAGTACTAGATGTTATCGGATAGCGTTGACTAATTGTTGATATGATTTTAAATCTAATACATAAAATGTTTATTTATTATATTCATCATTATTTGATATAAAATTATTGTTTTGATGGACTAAACACATGTTAAGAAAAATGGACTAATTTATTTATAGAGTAGTGTTCAATTTGTAAAAAGGAAACAAAGGAGACGATCTTAGAAAAGGAAGTCGCTAACTCCTTGCGGTATTTCGCTAATCTCCTTCATTCTGAGGAGATTAGCGAAATACAGGGAGAAATGTAAGACTTTAGAGGAATCCTTTGTCGAAGGAGGAGGAACCCTGTTGGAGGAATCCGACCGCTTAGTGATTAATGTCTTATATTAAAAGGGTAAAAATTGTAGTAGATATCGTGTGTTACTGTCAACATGTTAAACAGCGATACAAAGTTTGTTAATTAATATAAATTCCATATCGATTTTCCGGGCAATATCGATTAAGTATTTTATAATAACCAATACTGAAGAACGAAAGAACTTAATTTATCGGTAATTTTCCAAGGTTAGTTTAAACCTGTACAGGTGTGTATAAATCACTCCGTTGAAAAGAATCGAGAGATCAAAAATAAATTTATCTGTGATTGTTTTAATTATACAGTTATATTAAGATGCATGTATCTCAGAACAGAGGCGCCGTACCTACATGCAGTAATGTCTTAGTGTGCCTACTTTGATTTGATAATGATCGTCTGATATTGATTGATTTGATAATTCGTAGTTTACGGAGTATATAAATTATTGTTTATATTTTGTTATGATTGTAGGCTATAGCAGTGCAGCAAACAAATAAATAAATAATGCTTATTCTTATGTACTAACAAAACACAGTATTTATTTTGTATTTATACGTACAATTTAGATAGAATTAATAAAACTACCACAATAAATTAAAAGGCATCAGTTCCTGCGGTTATCGCCATTGTATATGTATTAATTTGATAAAAAAGTAGGATGAAATTGTTGTTAAAAGCTCTCGGTCAATAGGAAGGGAGAAAATTTTTATTCCTAGGTTGGTAGGACTGCCTATACCTTTTGCCAAGCGTCTGTTTGTCAGTCTTCGGTTTGATTTTCTCCAAAAACCAGTTGTTTTTTGTCAAATGATTCAAAAGCATCAAGTCTTGATTAGTGCCAAAATCGCTATTTGTTTAGAAAAAAGAGTCAAAAATTCATATCAGTGTTTAAGCGCCTGAATTAACTTCGTGCGACTTCTGGCTATTTAGAAAATTTAAAAGGTCAATGCGGAGACACCGTTTTGATATGATTGAGGAGATAAAAACCGAAACGAAGAAGGTTTTGGTTTGTACCGGAAAAAGACTATTACGGTTCGAAAAAAGATTGGTTAAACTATGTTTTATCGGACGGAGATTACTTTCAAGGAGATGAAAGAAATTTGGAAGAAAAAATAAAGAATTTTCATTTTTTTTTAAATTCACCTTACTTTCCGATCACAGTATTTAATTTACTGAGGTATAAGTAAAAATATAAAAACATAGCATTGAAAGAAAGTGAAAACTTTGAAAAATTTAATAAAATGTAAAAGGTCACTCCTGTGTAATGGCAGTGGAGTTTCTGGTGTGACTACAAAAAACACAATGTAGTAGTTGTATGTTGGGTTCTGCTCCTAACTTGTAAATTTCATATATAATATTTTATATTTATGTTGAAACTTCTTCCTGTAGCGCGATCTAGGATCCTCTTCTATCTCGCTCTATTCTTCGCCGTTGTTTGCTGGTGTCTTTCTTCCAATAATTTCGAGATCTTTCTCTACACATTCCAGTCATCTCTACCTGGATCTTCTTCTGTGTTTTCTTTGTTTCTGTTGAAACTAGATTCGAAGGCATTATTATAATTGTACAATAAAAAACTTCGAATAATTTAAGCTTGTATTGAATATATAATTTTATAGTCTTTATCGGCCAGTTGGTACAAATAAATAATTTATAATTATTATTGTAATGAGGTCAGCATAAACTCCCCGCAACAAACAAAAATGCGCAGTTAAACATGTTTTCTTAAAAGAAAAACTCGGTCGCCTCCAATGATTTGAAATAAATGGATACGACATATGTATATGAAAACGCCACTTATATTAAACGTTCAAGTTGATTGACCTATAACTTTTTTTATTCTTATTTAAGATACGATTTATTACGAGTCTTGTAATATTGTTTGCACATGCTGGCCTTCATATTTACTGTTTGCATTTATACAGGTGTGTGCGAAAGAGTTTCAATGATTCTGCCTTATAGCGATGATGAAGAGATCGAGGGATTTCCAATAAGTCCATCATAATTCAAGGACGAATTATGATGGACCTACAAGGACGAGTGTTACGAAAATCTGTAATGTTTTATTATTATACACGGTGTCTGGTGGCAGATTTATATTTTAAAAAGTAAATAATTTATTTAATCTATAATGCTTAGTTTTAACAGAAACATTTCGCTATAGAATGACAATGCGGATTTTAGTTTCTAAAGATTAAATTATACAATTATCTTCTGTGAAGTTGCACACACTGTTCAAAACCGAGCCTTGTATTTTGTGCTAAATGCAGTAAATTTGGTTCAATCGAGCTTATCTCTCGACTATTATTTTCTTTTAAATTCACTGGGGTTTGAGGTAGTTATCGTGAACTCTTTTAGACCATCCGTTGGAAAAATACATTGAAGTTGGATGACTTCAGTAGTTTTGAGAGAAAGCTTCCCGAAGTAAATTCAACGAAGCTCTAGCTATATGTATAGTCTGACCATCCTGTGGGAACCACGTGTACGATGAAACAAGATAAAGAAACGCATCGATAATATTAATCGAGCATCTTCGAAAAAAGTGGTCCAATTACCTCGTTCGAGGATAAAGCACACCAAATTGTTACCCTGGGAACTATTCAATAGTTTTTTATATTTCAATCGAGACTTGCGTACTTGGAGACCAATAACAGCAGTTTTTGTTGATGACGTAGCCATTTAAATAATTTACAGTGCGAAATCGTTCCAACGCTGTGAACAATACAGTTTTTTTTACGTGAAATAAAGTTATTTTCTTTCAGTCCTTGAACAACTCTAACTTTGAACAAATTTTAAACGGTTGGAAATTCCGTGAAATTTCACGAATAACCGCTCTTGGATGTCCTAGTAAGTTTGCTTTTTCCAACAGAAAGTCGTGGATTTTTACGAAAAATGCTTTTTTTCCAGTTCAATATTTTCGACTAGGCCCTGGTCGCAAGTTAATAGCCGAAATAGTTGCGTAAAATCTCAGAACCCAAGAAATAGTTAAATTTACACTCTCTCCGTTACTTTTCTGTCGAAAACCGACATGTGAACATAATTAACGAGCAGTTAAGTAAAAATCATTACTCTAAAAAATATCTTGACGGAGAATGCATGGTGCTCACTCCAACGTTGCCAAATCGAGGCTGAAAAATCCGTAGGGTTCTTAATTCCAACGATACCACCATCCTCTTGCTTGTTTTAATACATTTTGAAATAAGCGTATTTATAAACATAAATTTTCGACCAGAATAGAGTTTTTTTATTATGTTTATAAATGTATGCTTTTTTCTAAGTTTAAGGTCTTGAGTAGTTTTGAACATTTTATAGCTAGAGTCTTCCGTATCCATGAACTAAAAAGATCAGATTTGAGGGCGCTGAAACTATGATAGTCATTCCAGTGTTTTTTTTAATTAAAAAAAAAAAACACTGGAATGACACTACATACATTAATCGTAATTATATAATACATTATCTATTCAAACAAAAACTAAACTGACATTTAAAAATGCCTAATAATTAGCTTTTCATCTGTCTATACGTATATAAGAGATTTCCACTTATGTACTCACTCATCAAGGTATCTCTGAAACCATAAGGTTAAGAGACTTGAAATTTGTTAGGAATATTTCTTTATCTGATTAATCGCGCTGGTTTGAATGATTTTTCTGTAAAATATTCGGCGGAATGTGCAAATGGGATTGGTAGTTGTAATGGTCATTACAAATTTTTTCGTGTTCAAAATTGTTAAGAATGAATTTTATGAAATTATATGCAAAAGACAGTGCGGGCCACACGAAGCGGAAATGGAACAGCTAGTGTTATGATAATCGTAAATCACTAGTCATCTTTTTTAATTTCTTGGTATATAATTTTTTAAATTTAATTGAAGTGTAATTAGTTATGGACATGATTCTTTCGTTGATAACATTTATTAACATTATTTACGTTGTTTAATTGTGAAATTATACAAGTATTACCCAAGCAAAAATTATGCTAAGTTTGCACAAACGTATCTCTAATGTCACTGGCTGGCTACATTAAAAGTTCTACTTAAGTGCGCGTGTCGGTTGCCGTATATGATTTACTGGTATGTAGGGTCGTTTAGAGCGAGAAGCGCTGTTGGAACTGGGTGAGGGTTAGGATATTTTTCTCACACTAAATGAGGCTTGTGGCCCGCTAGGCGCCTGCGTCACTGAGGTCACGTATATAGTTGAACGATTCTTAGACATTTTTAAATTTACTTACCTTTATACTTTTAATTTATAAACTAATGAAGGTAACAAATATTAATCGTTGAATTGTTCTTATGATATCTCTGTGTGTGATGTGTCTGTTGCTGAGATTTCGAGATAGAGGAGTGATAAAGATGTTAGTCTATTTCTTATTGTTGTATTATTATTAACACTAGCATCATAACTTTAGCTATAGGGTGTCCAATGCTAGACATAAGCCTATGTAGATTTCCAATAAAACCTGTTGAATACGGTCAGCATGCAATGTCTTCCTATGACGAGGTATTTATTTTTGCACAGTCTCTCCAATTACTGAAGGTGGGTTGATGATTACTTGTTTTTAGTTGGACTGTATTCCGAGTCTATTCCATGATGTTACGCAACCAGGATTTTCTGTCACAACCATTTTTCTCTTTTCAACAATTATCCTCTCCCATTATTAGTTAGCGATATTTTCAATCTCTTTGTAGTCAACTGCTCCTCCGGGGGCCTCTGTTCTGACTGTCACTTTATCCAGGTTATTAAACTCTAAGATTGCTAAGACGAATGAGTGATCTCTTTATCATCTCTTTCTTTAAAGACTTACTAGGCACCAGAGTTACTGAGGGTAAACCTCGTCTAATATTCTAATTCGGATTCGATACTACGAATTCGGAAAGCGTTTGCGCTGGTCGAAGTGGCAAAAACAACTTAAACGCAATGTCTATAATCGACAGAAGAGAATCTGCTTGCTTGTTCTGTTAATGATGGCATTTATATATATCAGCATGAAGAGAAAGAATATTTTGTATGAAAAAAAAATTGTTTATAATTTTCATCATCTTCAACATGCTGGTGAACATAGCCCTCCTTCCAAGATTTCCACTCCGGAACTTAAGGTCTCAGTGGTCATCAGTTCTGCGCACTGAGACCTGCCAACTGGTTTTTCAAGTAGCTAATACTGCAAAAAATTAACAATTTGCCTAAAATTAACAACAAAAATTGTGAACGCGGCTTTACTATTAAACAAAACAAACGGGTGTCATATCATGGCAACGGATAAACGTGTTGACGATTAAAATGGTCTCAGGATTCTTTTATTAAAAAAACCTATTTCGTGTCCTTTACCATTAAGGAGCTCAACGTACAACCTGAATGTTTTTTTTATTGAAATATTAGTTTCTTAATAGAGTAGAGCATGTCTTGATTTATATACGCGGTAGCGTAATAAGTATGTGCACTGTGTGAGAAAAAATATAATTAACACTAATAATTCAATCATAATGATGCATTTTTGATACTGATTATTATCTATGGTCCGTTGATCTAGATGCATAGAATGACTTAACCTATTTAAAAAAATATGGACATAATAAATAAGTTAGCTTTTTCACTAATGATGTAAAAAATGCTCTAAGGCTTTTACAGCTTCATCGGTAATGAGTTCACAGAGCGGAAGGACCCGTTAACTAGATTTAAAAACTAAAAACTAAAGCTGATAGGACGCCTATCAGTTAAACGGTGATGTTTACACGTTGCTAAGTCTCTTCGCGGTAGAGCTTTGACGGGGTGTGTTGCTGGAGTGTGCTTGCCGCTTGGGACGGCAGCATGGACCACAGGCGAACCGAAGAGGGATCCGGATCCAACCATGGTCCGCCTACGCTGTTTGCGGTTAAGGAATGGGCGGCCGCTCACTAAAAACGGGTGTTGTGAAGTGTTGGGCTATGTTTTGTTTTGTTATGTAGAACGCGACGACCTGTGTAAAGTGTTGCAAGTACAGTGGTTGCTGATATTGCTGAGTGGTTTGCGCTTGCAGTGTTATGAGTGTCTGCAGGGAATTAATAAGCGAATTTTGTGACTTGTAAAAGATTCGATTTTCGGGAATCTAAACAGAGAATTTATCAGTACAAGCTTAATACGCCCACTACTGAACATAGGTATTCTCCAAAGATTTCCTTTAAGACCGGTTGGAAGCGGTCTGCATCCAGTGTCTTCCGAATACCTTCACAAAGTGAACTGACCATCTTGTGTGGACCTCTGTCTGTGTTCTCCACTCGTCGTTTAGTATTTCAGTTATTGTCTACCAACCGCATTCCTGATTTATATTCTTAAAGAAATCCCGTGTACAGTCCTCCATTTGGTTCGTTAAGCGATTGTGAACTGTGTTACCAGATAAGTCCGGAGATACTACGTTTAAATGCCTTAAGTTATCGCTGGTAACTCACAAAAGAGAGATTAAGAACAACTCAAATATTGAAGAATCTCACAGTTAAAATCAGCCTTTATTTACACATTACATTTTGCGTTGCGATGAAACATTTATGTAACAGTAAAGTGATGGTTGTCTTCGTATATTTTCGGCCTTTTCTCGTATCCAGCTCACGCGCAAATCGATGGGACAAAAGGAAATTAAAAAAAAACTCTCCCAAAGATATTTTACCGGTTATTTACAGTGCACGCATTGACATTTACGTCTTAACAATTTTCTTTATTTGGCATAACCGGTAATTATTTTTTGAAGACGGATGACAGGAATTACGAGCAGATGGTTATGCAAGCAAGAAGCTGTATATTCTTCACACGGGATCTGGAGGCTTCAACGTTCACAGCCTTCATCAGTAAGTTGAGTCTACATAAGGCATCATAATTAAACTTGGTAAAATCAGAGAATGCCAACATAATTTCTTCGCTAGTTCTTCTCTGAATCTGTGATAGAATATTTTCGTACAAAGATGACTAAATGTATTAAGAGATTCTCTTCTTAAAATACGCTTTATAATGAAGAAGCAACAACTATTTTAAAAAATGTGACCGTAAGTAAGATTAATACTGGATGTAAGCAGCCTGCATCCACCGTCTATAAAAAGAGTATTTTTTCATGTTCCATTTTCAAAAAAAAAATGCAATTACAACTTCTGCTGTAAATAATATCAAACGTTCTGATAAAATTATTTTGTTTCCGCACCTGGTACTGGCATTGATTTTAAGTTTTAAGTGGGAATAATACGCGAAGATTCGATACTAAATTTGTAACTATATTTCTTACTATATAACATATATTTTTTAATCGCTCCTTGCAAATATGAGTTAGTTTTTCTACTCAAAAAAAAATCAAATTTAAAATTGATGTTTGATATTACTTATGTATTCATTAAAATGGTTATTTATTTAAAAACGCGATACTTACATATGTATCTCTCCAAATTATTATTTTTTTTAAATGAAATATAGTGTACTATTTAAAAAAAATTACTTATAAAAAAGTCTGAGTTTCTTGTAGGCTTTTCTACGAGTTGTTTATGAATAAATGCAATAAAAATAATCAAATACGCGTTTCCTTAAAATATCAACTTCATTGGTCTATAAATAATTTTCCTTATTTAATAAACAAGAATTAGATAGAGTTCTTCGTATTTAATTAAAACTTAAATAAATAGGTTCTGACTCACCGCGACACCGTTGCCTAATGATGTCACTTGTTCTAAATTATTTTTAAAACATCATGATTTATGATCTGTGTTTTATTTCCATATAACTGTTAGGCATAAGAAAATCAAATACGTCACTGTAATTTATATAGGATTATCGGTTATAAGGGAAAAAGCTTTAAATAGGTGAACTCATAGCTAATTTACTTACAATTATAGAATATTACACCATTTTCAAAAATCAATATTTTTAAAAAAGATAAATAAAGTAATTATGATATAGTAAGAAAAAAAATTTTCATAATTCGAATTACTACATATTAAAATTAATTATTGTTTATTATCTGTTCCTGCAGAAATTGAACCGCCAGAAGTAATCGGTCTTTCGCATTCCAATAAAAAAATATTATTGTGACATTTCAGAATGAGAGCGTTATAAAAAATATAACCAATCTTCTGTTTATAGTTATTTTTTATAGGTCATAGAGCATTCTTTTATTTGTTTTGGATAAGCTTTTGTTTTATTTTGAGATGTAGATAATAAATTCGATACAGAAAATATATTTTATCGATATTTTGGTATGTTAACATCACTATTTAGCTGTTTACAATGTAAAAATAATTATCTGGTAAACAATTACAGTAAATAGTAATAAATAATTCATTTATATACGGTAAGCACTATATCTTGTTTTAAATTAAATGAAAAACATTTTGTAAATTTTGTAGTCTAATGCATACTATATTTACTATTTGTATTTTGTGCATGCGCTAAGCTACGAATATTAAATACATCTTGCTTATATCAGTAATATTAACCTTTTAACCCTTTCCTTACCGCAGTCCGTTCCGCCACTGAACCCGACATATGCGTCGCGAAGTGTGCATTGCATGGCGGTAAGCTGATGTTCGATTTTCTTATTTGTATCACACAGTAATTAAGATTTTATTGTTATATTATTTAAAAATAGATGTTAGAATAAATCTTAGTAATTTACTTGGCTGTGATAAATCTTAAAACAGGGATCTAGATATAAGCCCACATTACAATGTGGATGCCGGCTAACTCCGGTGCTGGAACACGGGTTGTCCAGTGGACGCCGGATAACTTCAGCGCTGGTGATGAAAGGGTTAAATAAGAGAAACATAGTAGGATTAGATATATTTTGCTTAACTAGTTTAATTACTTGGTTATCAGTGTAATAACTTTAAAATGATCAATGTTTCCTCATTAGCTGTCAATTAATATATTGTATAAATACATTTTTTTCATTAATGTATTTTAGGCCGCTACAATTATTAAAATTATTAAATGTATGCCGCTACAATTATTAAATGTGTTGTTACAGCAGTATCCTCTGCGTATCATAATACCACACTGCAATCGCCAACCCGCCTGCTAGAAGTGGCGATTATGGCATATCCTTTCATAGGCATATCCTCGGCATATGCCTTGTAGTAGGAGTCTATAGGCTGAAAATGCTATCTGCTCTGCAGACTGTACTGCCAGAAGTTACTGGCCTGTCGCCGAAAAATAAATTATCTGTGTGATTACTTTATACAGGTTGATTGGAAATGGGTCTTAAATCTTTAAAGCTTTTTGTTTATATGTGAGCGATACATTCACTCCTTTAAAACTTTTACACCTATAACCCATCATTTTTTATATAAAACATTATTTATATTTAGCCTAGCCATAAATATTGTTACAAGTAAAAATGCTTTAATTACTGCGATCTAACTTTTAACTTCAAGATTAAAAAAGAACATAACAGTAATAAAAATATTTGAACTCTATTTAAAATGATCGCCGTGGAGTTTATACCATCATTTGTACGTTGAGGTTAGTTACTAAGAGAGTCACGTACTCTCTTCATGATAAAATTCTTCGTTGCCGATGTCATGAATTGTTTCACAGACCTATATATACTTATCACAGCGTTTAGAGTATTCTATACTCTCTAAAACCGGAGGGCTAGAGGATAGCCAGTTTTCATTTCTGGTGAAGTCCAAAAAGCTCGTTTCCATGGGTAGACCATGGCCCAGCGAATTGATAAGTTGAAGTGAAAGCGGGCCGCTGGGGTCCTAAAGTTTTGGAGTGTAGACCACAGACCGACAAGCGCAGCGTATGAAGTCACACGTGTGGACCGAAGACCTTATGAGGGTTTCGGAAAAATCTAGATCCAGACCACTTCTAACCGGTACTATTGCAAATCGCTGAAGCAGGCATATTTCTAGCAGTAGATTTCTTATGTCTGAAATTATGGTGATGAAGATGATGGGTGTATCGAGCATTGTATCCTATTTATATCTCCTTTTGTAAAGACCATTATAGATTATAGAAAAAATACAAGTGTAATGCTATTACTGCAATTCGCTTCTGTTTATTATACCAATTGATTGTAACATTGTAAAAAAATATTAAAATGGCGCGAAAATTAGAAAACACGTTATTCATGTAACAATGACAAATTCAAAATTTAAATATAGTATTATTTTTAACTGAAACAATATTAAGGTCAGGACCAATAAAAGTAAATTGGGCTAGTTGTTCACTTGGTACAGTTAAAAAATATTTGTTAATTTTACCTTTTCGAAAAAAAAAAGATTGTTATTCATGCACTAATGTACACTTTAATAATGACATGTTAATTACATTGACCTGTGCTCGAAACTTTTTAATAATGCGAAGGAACTTTTTACTGTAATAAAATTGCAATACCAAAAAAAAAATTCCCTTACAAATGTAATTAATGGCGACGTTGCGGCCACAGATAATTTAAACGTCGAATCAATTTCATTGACCACCCGTGATGATATCGCTTGAACCTAACTTAAAGACCATATTCGAAGTTTATTTTATGTCAAAATTCATATATTTAAATTGATTTACCGTTGGCGTTTTGTCGCTTGCGCCGACAACAGAAAATCTTGTAATATGGAAATACTTCAATTTGTTTTCTCTCCATAAAAATACCCTTTATTATGCAATAAATATTCATAATGTCGCATACATATTAAATGCATTTTGATTTTAAAGACTAAAGTGAATTTTTATTAAAGTCAAGCTTAAAATTTTACCGGCGAGTTCTCTTTTTAAAACTAAACTTCATAACTGTTAAACAGATGTATTCATAGAGATCAAATAAGTTTTACTTTTTGAACAAAGATTTTTAGAAACTTACATGACGTTTACTTAACAGAGTTTGTTTATTTATATTTTTATTAACATACGGATACTTATGTGGTTTCTAAAACATACTTTTATATACAGCGTGATTGGTTATAAATCTAAAAGGTTTAAAAGATTAAATGTGTAACTAATTTGCTGTCAATTGATATATGGTACATTATATCATTGATTTAAAATATAATAAATAACATAATGATAATAGAGTAAGAAAAAGCGTTTATATAATTCGGAATCCTAAATATTAATTATTATTTACTGTCTGTTCTTGCAGACTTTGTGCTGTCAAAATTTACTGGCCTGTCGCATTTAATTATAAAAATTAAATTAGTGTGACATATTTCAGAGTGATCAGTTTATACAGGTTGAGTACTATTACATATATACAGGTTGATACTATTAAAGCTTTTAATCTTATAATCAATTATCCTGTATATTAGTAGGTGGAGTTTAACAGGTTAGGTAGGCAATGTTAGAGACAACACCTAGCGAGCTGGAGCACAAAGATTAAAATGCTTAAAATTTGGATGCAAGATAGACACAGTTTATTTAAAAGTTATCCGCCTACAACTTCAGATACACCAACACCGTAGTAAATTATTTGTCATGTGAATGAAATAATTTTTACGTAAAATTTTCACCACTCATTTGTAATTTGATTTTAAATTATATAATAATGATTTTAAATTGTCTTTAATTCCATATTTCATCACAGCACTAAAGATTTAATACAAATTTACAAACAACAACAACACAAATGTCACTTGACGCCGTTCGCAATTCTTATATTTCATAATATTTTTCGGCGTAAGACGCGGTTTTGACAACCGCCTACAAATCATACACCGCGCGTCCTTTCATTTTGCGCATGCGTAGACCGATGGATTGACAGATAAGCAAATGTATTTTGACAACTGTGATTATTTCGCTACATATTTACATGTAAATAGTCGTCCTTAAGGCTTAGTTATAAGGTTTTGTTGAGGCCGAGAGATTTTCGAGTGGCGACCACGAGCCAGTAGACACAGCGTGGGTAAATCCTTGATTATGTGAATCGGTGACATAGTCAAGTTCGGGAAAAGCCGCTGGATGTGGTCAGGCAAGATCGGTCATTGTGACAATCTTTGGAGGAGTCATATACCTTGCATATGACTATCCTGCCTGTCTATCGCCCGATGATAATAATGGTGATGAGATTTATATTTTCCGGACGAGAAGTTTTCATTGTTTTTCTCCCTTCACTAACTGAATTACAGTTATAATAAATTTACAGTCACTATCCTGTGAAATTAGATATGTAAATTAAGTCCGTAATTTACGTAGTATTTATGACTGAAGTAAAATAATGAAAAAAAAAATATTGTTTTGACATTTCATTTTTACTGCCGCATATATGATACTTTTAATACATTACGCACTCTGAATATCGTTTCAAGGGATCCGGTAAATGTTTCATAACAAATGAAATTGCATTTTTAATGGAATACTCGTGTCGGTGTAGGCACTCCCTGAGGCAATACATGCGACCTTTAAAAAATACATGTGATGTCATACGACCTTGCCTGTTGGTATTAAGGGACGTCCTACTCAGTTTCACACTTAATGTAATCGCATAGACGTGGGCGCGAATCCATAGATAAAAATACACTTTCTTCGTTTTATACCAAAGAGTTACTATAACAGATGGATATATCTATAGGCTGTACAGCTGCCGATAGAAATAGCGATAAGTATGTTTTAGTAAAATAAAAAATATGCAAAAAAATAATTATTTACTTAAAGTTCAATACGGACAGTGCAAGGCCGGATATCGTGACGATCTTTGGTGGAGACCTAGGTCTTGCAGTGAGTATAGACACTAGACCTAGGCCTCGGCTGACAAGATGATTATAATGATAGTCAAATTTCAAAATAAATCTACGTTGTTTTGATCTCTAATATCTAAAAAAAAACTTAAAATAGTTTTATTGGTGATTATGTCAGATTACATTATCGATACTAATTTGATTGTAGTACACCAAAGAATATCTGTTATATCCCAGCGAATTGGTGAATTGAAGAGGCGGCATCTTGCAGAACAGATAGCTGTTGAGGCCTTAAGGAACTGGAACTCAAAAGGTTGACCACGTTTAGGTTGTCGGATGATGATGGATGCAAGCTGCTTTTAACTGGTCTTATCGGAAATTTATGAAGAGGCCTATGTCCAGCTGTGAACGTTCTACGGATAAAATGATCATGATGATAATAATATGATTTCCAAAAAAGTTAAGAATTTTTTTTAAAACATGTGGGTAAAAACCGATAGATAGAAATATCTTCTTTTTCATTGCTATGTGATGAAGTTATTAATAAATTGTCAAAAATTGCTTCAATTTGGGCAATTTATTACTGGCAACTTTGTGTGCATATTCTAGAATATTCTTCTTTGTTATTTCATGACTGTCAATCATTTCCGTCTCTACCATTTTTCTCCAGTTTTCTTTTTTTTAAGTTTTATGGGACTATGCACGGTGGTATAGCATTTGTACTATAATATACATAGACAGTTTTTGGTCGATTTTTGTTTTTAAAAAATATTATCGTAGTAATATGCTTATATGAGACTTATTATATTAAATTATTTTAACTATCTTTAAGCTAGGTCGTTGGATTCTCAATACATGAACTTAAGCATATATATACAGATATCTTAAAAAAAGTTTTAAAAAATAAAGCTAAGTATTGTTTAAAAAAAGAACTCTTTGTTTTCCAGTCTGTTTGCTTTATTACGTATATTACTAAACGGTTTCTGATTAAATTCATACTATTACGGTAATGAACAGATTAAGTCTTTAAAATTAACGAATTGGCGAAGTTATTGTAAAAATCCAGTTTCGAAACCGACTTACCAGTTTGTGGAAGGAGCGGTTTACCCACGCGTACGTTGCCTTTGCATTCAACAGCAGAACCCGAAACGAACAATCTAAATGAGAATCGCAGTAAGTGTGAACAATGTCTAAATTATTCATTTCTTTAGCTACATAAGTATATTTTTCATTTTGGCGACTCAAAACTGCCAGAACGAATATCTCATATTTAGTTCTTATTTTTACGTATTTTGTAACATAGTGAACCAAACATTTAAAGATTATCCTTTTTTTCAATTACCGAATAAAATCCAGAAAAATTATTTCGAATTTAGAATGTCTACAATTTACAAGAATGACTCTCACATATATGAAGTATATTATAACATATGTGTACACTTTAACATGTCAAGTATAAAAAAATAATTAATAATTTAGAAAGAAATAAACAAAGGGACGTACGTAGAAATTAATATTATATTATAATGTCAACGTACGTGTAAAATTACCAAGGAGGTGTTTTAAATGTACAGTCAGTTAAAAAGAAATCAGTTAATTAAGTCTGTATACGCATGTAACACTAATGGCGTCTAATATGTCAGGCCCTTCTAATTACATGAATGTTTTCTTAGAATTCTTGATGGGTAAAACGAACAATAATTTTTTGCATATTTTTAAGTGTTAAAGCCGCTCATTTAAAGTCTCAAAAACATGTCTTAAACTTCTTGGTAGCTTGAATAATTCAGTACAATATAACGGTATAGTAAAATATAATATTATCGGCTAAATCTCTTACCCAAAGATGGCGAACAATTATGCTCAATTTGCTGTCACCAAAATCAGCAATCAATGTATTATTCACTAATATAATGATGGACAGTTTCATACACGATTGTGGACATACTCGAAACCAAAATAAAATCTGTTCATGTTTCGGGGCCGTTTTGGTCGTGTGTCATGTCATTTAATCACATAATTCAGTAAACTGTCATGGCGGCCGTATTTGGCGGGAAAGCAATCCGCTTAAACCAAAATGGGCATGAGCCGGGATACTGCTCTTTGGTTCTTTATTGCACGACACGATCATTGCATAAGTTTTGCATTTTTATTCTACATGAGAGATACCCGTGTTTCATTAGAGAATAAAAGTAATTCGTACTTTACAAAAGTACTTTAAGCTTTAAAATTAAAAAATAACTTTAAACTTACTGTTTTAAATTTTGTATTAATATATATCATTTTATAAAACAAATATTAATAAACACAAAATCTAACTATGGTTATAAATAATTTTTTCTCGAAATCATTGCAAACAATGAAAAAATATTATTTCGTAGCAAAGTAATCATAGCATTACTTCACAACGAGCCGGTTTGGATTTTGAAACAATAAATTACTTCTTAGCGAGTGAGTTGTACTTCACGTGAAGCGTATTTAAAAACCATATCATAAGTAAAATAATTTTTGACGTCTGGGAAAAATCACAATTTTGGTCTTAGATTTTATAATCGTATTTACAGTATTGTAAACAACTTTTAACTATTAAACACTTTTTTCTAAATATTAACAGATATTTCTAATGGACTAACAATTTTAAATTCAAAATAACAATTTTTAGATTTTTTTTCTAACATAACCTCGACTTTATGCTTTTTTGTCGTAAATCACAGGAAGTCTTAAAATGGAAACGGAGTAATAAAATATCATATAGAATTTCGTAATACCTAAATTTAGAACTAATATTTTGTATTATTCAGATTCAGGAAAAGGAAATCATTTATTGAATTTAAATTGATATTATTTCCTATGCATTTGGATAATATTAAAAATTAGTTTTTTATGTTTTTATTTATTGTCAAACATCCATAATTAAAAAATATATAAAATAATATAACGGTATTCATATTTTGTGTTAAACGCAATTACCAGTTCCAAAATTTCCTCGTATAAGAACTACTACGTTCTCACCGATAAAAAAATAACATTCAAGCAATCTGTTATTTAATTTATCACCTTACCTTTAAAGAATCGATTTTTCCCGCGATTTTTTTTCTTTAAAACCATACATTGTTTTAGACAGATATACCACATGTAAATGCAGTGAAATATATAATCTTCGAGTAATTTAGTAAATGTTAATAAAAAAAAGCACTAAACAAGTTCCGTCTTTCATAGCTTTTATCATGTCGAATATACATATTGAAATAAAAAAAGGTATTTTTAATTCGCTGACAAAGCCACTTATAATAAAATTCGTAATAAAATTCTAAATTCTTTAATATTTATTATCATGTCATATTTTAAATACGATACAAGTTCAAGAAGACAGGCCACATAATAGGCGCGGAATAGAAGGCCTCTGGAGCCTTAAGGTTTTAGTGGAGACCACAGGAGCGTAGCGTAGATGTCCAACCACAAGGTGGACCTTGTTAAGGTTGTAAGGAGTCTATGAAAGTCGCGTAAGCCCCTTCTGATTGTTCCTATTGTGAATCTACGGGGAAATCGTAAGCCCAACTGTGGACGTCTCACGGCTTAAATGATAATGACGAATCAAATACGAAATCGAAAACATAGACGCATAACGCATTTTTACCTTGACTTGATATAAATGTATTTATGGTACATACGAGTTACTCATCGTTTTCTTATAAAAACATTGCACTAAAACTACAAACACTACTTTAAATGGATTTGAATGTCACACTAGACGACCTTATATGGTTGAACTGAAGTTATAGCTAAATACAGGAGCATTATAATTAACTAGTGTAATAACAATTGACGCCACCCACGTGATTTGTTCGAGTCGCATAGGGCTGGGCCAAATTGCACCAGTTTATCTGACCAACAGCCCTATGTGAGTAAAACTGGTCATTTCTCGTTTTTAAAATAGACATTCTATTTTTAAATGTCATTTTTTTTTCTTTAAATTGTTTATAGGCAAAGCATTTGACCTTTGTCTCGCCTGATGTTAAGCGACGACGAGGTCTACGATGATACATGTTTCCTAGAAGATACCAGTTCATTCTTAACTTGAAGACTAAAGTTATGGCTTCCTGGAAATAACAAAACGTTAAAGAAGAAAGGAGGGCTTTCATATTTCAAGTCAAGAACATAATTAAAAAATAAATATATTGACTGTTGCTTATCAAAACGTGCATGAAATGTATTATATGCATATGTACATTGTGGTACATGTATTGTAAATAAATACTAGAAGCAATAACAAATTTTATGTATCTTAATATCTACTTCATTGAGTTAGTAAATTAATATAAATTTAATTTAATTTAATTATACTTTATAATATATATATTGAATTAATAAATTATAAAGGATTCGCTTTTATTAGGACGACCAGAAAGTAATGTCGTTTCTGTCAACATATTTTACAGAAAACCGATCGATTTTTACAGCTCCGGCATTGAAAATTTGTATACTAGATGACAAAAGGTTGTTGATAAAATAGGTGAATATATTGTCAATTAGAAATAAAAAATTCTTAAAAATGTAGTCGTGTGAATTTAAATTAAGAAAGTGACATTATTTCTGGTCCCCCTAATACAATAGAAAATTAGATAATGTTCAAAATGCTTTTATTGCTATGTTTAAAAAAGTCAAATAGCTTTTGTGTGTTTAACTTTTATGGTTCCTACAGTGTAAATTATTTCATATAAGATATTACACCATGGTAATGATGCGTTTGCCTTCAGGTTATTTTAATAATTATTATATGTATCTGAGCTTTTGTCGCATGTTCTTCTCAGATCTAAGGCATTTAACATTCGAATATATAGTGGATTAAACTTGACGTCAATAAAATATGTAAAACATCCTATTTTGATTAAAGCGCAGCGTAGGATATTCTCCTCTTTGAAAGATGGATGACCTTGTTTAGGTCATTAGAAGACACGGGAAGCGACTTTTAATCGGTTTTGGAAACTTACGTGGAAGGCTTATGTCTAAAAGTGGATGTCATATGGGTGAAGTAATGATGATGTTGAAATTGAAATAAAAAAATTATTACAGTATCAAGAATCTAGTCTTCCAGTACAGTCCTGTGTAAAATTGGTTGCGTGGTCACATTAGCCGTGCACGTGCATTAACAGCGACGGGACTGCAGAATGGTTATAATGAAGACAAACATGTCTGCACTTGTCATTAACTGCGTCTTCGGCCTTGAGCTTCGAGTATACCGATTTGTGTTTATGAATTATGACATAATTAAATCAGAAACATTTATAACTACTAATTTTATACACCGATCTCATTATAAATAATTTACTTTTTATTACGTAATATTTAGTGATTTCTTTATTTATAAATGATAATTTAGTTCGTTTCGAGTGTGGTTAGAGACATGTTGGAACATTTTGGCATAAAACTAACAAGTTTAAAGTCCAAAGTACATTAAACTTGTTAGTTATTATTGCTGTTCCTATAGTTGATTGGATATCTTCGTAAGATCCACAGTTAAAACGTCGTTGTTTCAGCCCATAGAAGCCAATGATATATGATATATGATGATGATATACTGTAATACGCTTGGCATGCTGATACCTGAGTAACATTTGCAGATTCCGTGGGTTCCGAGTTGGCAGAGAGTAGATGGCGCTTATCCTAAAACCTTATTTAAGATGGTTAAATCTCAAGGGCTTGCTGAAGAGCCTCGGCAACCAAGCTCAGGATTGCTTAGGTGGATACTCTATGAGGTATGATAAGTAGTCCTATGTAGCATGTGATCAATCCAATTATACTTGAGCCTCGTAATCTGTAGTTTGATGGTTGTTTTGGCGGTACCTCTCTTGAAGGTCAGCGTTTGAGACTTTATCGAGTATATATATATGCACATAATAAATTAATACAACATATTAAATGTCCATAAATCATGTGGCGATTGCTGTTTTTGTATGACGAATCGATGACCTCTTTACCTCTAGTTAGCGGCGGTTGTCAGAGAACGTTTCATTTCTGCACGATCTCACTCTACATAATTTAATAAACACATTATTAACACTTTATTTGTCTTTATATATGTATAATATACGTAAATAGATTCGGTTATATGTCCTATCGGGTGATAGAATGACACAAACATAAAAAAAAAATTTTATTCTTTTGAAAAGACTTAGTAAGCACTTTCGTAAAGTTAATCTAATATATTAATTCTCGTGTCACGGTGTTCGAACTTGAACTCCTCCGAAACGGCTTGACCGATTTTTACCCAATATTACATGCGGATTCAGTATGTCTGAGAATCGGCTACTATCTATTTTCCATACCCTTAAGTGATAAGGGTGGTCCACCCCTAAATTTTATTTTTAATTTTTTTAGACAATTTTTTTGGTTTTTATTTTATTATGATACAGCATACAAAAATACACACAAACCTAAATATTCACCCCTCTACGATCAACCCTTATCTTACATTTGTTAATTAAAATCTTTAATTTTTTTTGCAAAACAACGTTTGCGGGATCAGCTAGTACATTAATAAAAAGTAATTTAAAAAGGTATATATACGTACACTACATTTTTTTTCCCATAAAAACATTTGCTTGAGCAGTAGTAGTCCAGCGGTAGTGAACTGAGACATGCGATCGTAGGTCGCATGTTCGAGGATACAGTCTTTCATAGTTCACACTTTGTGCATTAATTATATAGGATTGCAACTGCTTACCAACAAGCTTCCAGAGTATGGACAGCAGCGTCCTCTGCGTACCATAATACCATACTGCGATCTTCAAGCTACCTGCCAAGCGTAAAGATTATCGTGTATCCTCCCATAGATATCTTTGGTTGAGTGGGAGTGTATGGACTGATACAAAATCGTCTACTTGTCACCAGAAAATTAGCGTAATACTAGTGTCCCAGACACGTATTATTTAATACAATAATATGCTTTATTTATATAGTTCTAACACTCTACTAGTAACGTTTCTTTTGATTTTTTTTCTTTCGGGGACAGGAATCTTCTGGACATCAGTTAGATGTCGGTGATTCGTGTAGAGTTGTAATAAGCAACACTACTCTACAGTATCGCGTTAGATAGAAATTTAGAAGTTATCTTTTATTATGATCTAAGTTTACAATAATTATTCTTATCTCTTGACACAAACTGATAAATTATTGCTAGTAATCAAAAAATTTGTAGAAAACACGACTTAATAAATAGCCACTTGAACTTTACAGAGAGCTTTTATACAATTATACTTGGTCGTTATCTATTTTTAATATTTAAATTATGATAAAAGAGTTATTGTTATTTATTCCTTAAAAGCTGGTAAACCAAAGAAAACGATAGGAAGACATTGTCAAAATAAACACAAGCTGAATGAGGCATCGCAGGGATAGAATAATCTGAACGAATCTAGAGTTGTAGTTTCCAAAGGTACACGGGAAGCTCTATTGGGGTCTACGTTGGTGTTGCAAGAAAATGGGGATCCACAATTTGTGAACGGGTTTTAATGAAAAATTAACTGCTTTCGATCATTCAGAATAAAAATGTTGGCTTGTCTTATTAATATAGGCTATCAATATTTCAACAAGCTCAGCTCGCTGTGATCCTTACTGGTAAAAAACTTGCATAAAAATCCGCAACGCTTGTAGACGTACAGAGGGCAGAAACACGACTTGTGGGGTGTTGATTAACTCATAATTCGTACTCGGAACTCAGCCGCAATGTAAATTTCCATAGAAAGATCTAATATGTATCTTTTTTGTCCAGTTTTAGCAATTTAACTCTCTAACTTTATACATCATTGTTAATTACACCTTGTACATTATAGATATACATCTCATTAACAATTAACCACAAAGAAACAATACAATAGAGTTATTAGTTTAGATTCTAATCATTGTTAAAAAGCTTAAGTAATTAGTAGGGTGACCAATTATACAATTTATGCAGGTTCTTCCACAGAGGTTATATAATAAATATTCTTATTCCAATTTTAAACTGTTTTAATTATTTAATTGTTTTAAATATTTTTTAAGGTATTTATAATAGTGTTGACGAAAAATGTTGCGGAGATCTTGGACTAATGAAACTTTGGCCACATTATATGAAAGACGACAATAATGAGAGACATGTCGTCTAGGGTAATGTCAAAGGTCCAATATTCAGAGATCGCTCAATTTTGCGAGAGATGGATCATGTGAAAGTTACTAGGATACAGAGAGATGGAGACTAAGAAGATTTTATAAATAAATGAACATTTAAAGCCAGTGCCGCAGTGGAGTATTTAATAAAACAAATATTTACTTCACTCGCTTGCCCGACATTCATCGATGAAGATGTAAAAAAATTAGGCATTATTACAGTCAATGTAATGCGAAGTATTCTATTCAGTCGCTAATAACATCAGAACCAAAGGACATTTTAATCGTAATCTATAATTAATATAATATATCTATAATTAATATAATAATAATCTATAATTTTTTTTGAAGTTAGAGACACTTTTTCGTACGTTCTTTTGAATGTGCATACAAACCATTGCTGCCTTAGTATTATAATACCGTAGGACGATTACTCCGAGTGTTATCTATAAAGTATAATAGTTTCAAAGTAACTACGTTAATTAATTACATGAATAATGTTTTTAAAGCGGTATTCATGTAATTACAAACTGTTCCGCTTTGTGTTTACCGGTCAGAATTTATATCAGAAAATATATGATAGAGTCAAGAAAGCGTTTCCATAAAAGAAGAATATTAGTCTTCCTTTATAATTTGTATGTTGAGGATGTTTTATTTATTTTTTATACTTTATGTATAACCGCAGCTCGGGCTTTTAATTAAAAAGCAATATTACTGGATTGGGATACCGCTGCACTAACACAGTCTAAACAGTGCAATACAAAAATGTATATTAGAACTAATTATAATAGAAATAATTTAAATATGTAAATACTAATATTGAAAATAAGAGAAATAAGAGTATCACGGTTCTCTTATTTATTTCTCTTTCTTCTCTCTATAGGTATAAGATGTAAAATTAACTAAAAAAGCTGTGATATATATAAATTGTATAAATAAACTAAACTGCAGTAATTGAGTATGAACGAAAGGATATTAGAGCGGAAGAGAAAAATTGACTGAACTATGAAATTAAGAAAAGAATAATAGAGATTGTGAAGAATGGAAGAAGAGTATGAAAATCATAAAAAGGAGTGAAAAGAAAAAAAAAAGCTGCTCAGACTGTAAGCCACCCGAGAAGGAGAAACTTCGAAATGGTCGGTTTCTATGACTGACTTACATTACTACTTCGGAAAGCATTAATGCTGAAAGAAGTTAGGCGAGAAACTCCAGCAACGCTCCAACTTCGGATGATCAACGTTTGTTTCCTTTTAATATTTCTGCACTGTTCTCACTGGTTAGGCTTGTTTTTGATTGTTTACAAGTGTGGACACATTTGTATGATCTTATGTTGATTGTTTTTCTTTAAACTACAACTTGTAGTTTTATTAGACTGATAACGCTCAATAGGAGTAACATAGTAGTAGTAGTTAGTAAATAGGTTTCTTTAAGGCTTTGTAGATCTCGTCATCGATTAACATCAGTGCGACAATAGATAAAAGCCTATAAAGAATAAAAGAAGACATAATATTACGTCTGTGCAGAAAAATGTATGAAGTTAAACATATTGTGTAAACCAATATAACTAAAAATCATACTTGAGTTTTGAAATTTTTGTGCCCGTAGCCTCTTTGCGAGAGAATTCTCTAAGGCTATATTTAGTATTTTAATTTGGTTCGGACTAGCCTTTTAAATAAGACATCCGAGAAAAATATTTTAAACAGCAACCCTAGTTATATATTTATCTTCGCTCTGACAACAAGAAGAACAATGAGAGAGATCGATGCGCGTGGGCAAGTCGCAACAGCCACTTCCACAAGGTTCCATCAAGCATGACGCACCGTACAAGATGCGACTTTGTAACATTTCCTACGACGTGCCCACGCTTCCTGGCCTATTATTTAGTTATACGTAACGATTATTCCGCGCCATTGGTTTTGAGTTGACTAATGGTTTGATAAACCACGGCGCTGCGTTTGACTTCTTTGTGACATTTGGTATACATTTGCAAAGTATTCATTTCTATTATGTTATATAAAGTAAAATACCTTATTTCACTTTTCAGCGTCATCTTGTTGAATATAAATCTACTACATTATAACATACCTTACCTTATTTCCCTATTAGTTAAGCGTTACCTTTTGCGCGTTATTTTTGGAATAAATCAAAACCATCAATTTGAAATCAAATTAAGCACAAAGAAAGAACGAAGCGGGATAAGAAAAATACTTAAAATAATTTCACGAAAAATGGCGCCATATTAATATTAAAAAATTGATTTTAGGTGTAAATTAATTATCTGTAATTATTCATTTTATTATCTGTAATTACAAAACTACATATATTCAATTGAATTTAAATTTGTGTGAAATTAAAAAAAAATCATCAAAAGTTCAATTTATTTCATAAAAAAAAAGATTTTAGTGAGAACTTTAAAATCATAATATTAATGAGTTTTGCGTTTAAATAAACGATCGGTTACTGACCTAGCTTTTTTGCGCTACAATGAATCGATCCGTACCCAGAATTTACACAGGAAGTAATATTGTGTATAATTATGAATATTTTGTGTACTAATTGCTGTCTCCGCATACTCATCAGTTAAGATTTATGTATCTTGAAATTTGACTGCTTTTAGATTTATTTATTTTTTTAATTGGTTATATCACATTATAAATCCTGTTTTATTTGTGTAGACTTTTGTTTCTGTACTTTTTATTTTTTACTATTAATACATAAAATAAGGTGATCTGTAGACGAACAAAAGGCGATCTACAACCGACACTGCCCAGCAGTGTAGCAAGTTGAAATGGCAGCGGCACGCCACATAGCCCACAGAACAGACAGCCGCTATACTAAGGCTTTAGATTCTAGAGTAAAGATCATGGGGCGGAAAGCGAAGCGTAAGACATCCAACCACAAGATGGTCAGATAACTTTGTTAAGGTCGGTGAAAAATGCTGAATGCTAGCCTGGCTACTAAGTGATCTTTTTTGGGAATCTACCAGAGACATACTCCGGCTTAAAATATGGTGAAAATGATGATTTATGTAAAGTATTATATAGCCTTCATAATAATGCCATGCTTTTTCAGCTTCGTTATATTTAAATATTCTCTTATTTTTGGAATATTTATCACTGTTTGTATGTTTAATTTAAGAACGTCTACAGCGTTTCTTTGCAATTACTGCATGAAACCGTACATTTTATAAATATTTCAAACATTATTTGGTTTTGTAGAAAATGTAAAATTGTAATTGTGTGAATTACTATCACCGCTAATACATACGATATAAGCGTATTCACTGATAATATACCTCTGGCAAAAAATGGTTGCCTATGTAAACATCATGACATGCTTTTTTGTCGTAAATTTTTAATCAAATGTTGCGTATGTTGTGTTTTAATGAGCACCGTAGGTGGATTTTTAGGACTAAAAGATTACGTTATACAGGATGATTCGTAATATGTGTAAAAGTTTAAAATAAATGAACGTATAGCTCATTTGCTTTTAATTAATGTATAGTA
Source organism: Battus philenor (assembly GCF_028537555.1). Classification (NCBI taxonomy): domain Eukaryota; kingdom Metazoa; phylum Arthropoda; class Insecta; order Lepidoptera; family Papilionidae; genus Battus; species Battus philenor. The sequence continues at coordinate 12,565,189 of NW_027181673.1, read as the reverse complement.
CACCCTATCCAAAACATGTTTAAATATTTTAGAAATAATAATTATCGTAATGATAATAGAAAAAAAGTTAGCAAAGTTGAGATTACGTCATATTAAAATAATCATTTTTTACTATCTGCCTTATAGATTTTGTACTCGCAAGGTCTATTAGCTGGTTGTTTTAGAAAAAATAAATTAATGTAACAATTTTAGAGTGACCATTTCATACGCAGTAGATGTGAAAGCTTTGAAACTTTTGCACGTATTAACTAATCCCCGTGTATATAGACGATTTATAATTTATTTAAATTTTTGATTACTGTCATCTCCTAGGATAAACCAAGATTATTTTCTAATGTCAGTTACGAACACGAAGTTTACGAATAGTGGTAAATAGTTATTATATTTCCAATTTGATATTTTAAAGAGGTAAATAGATATTCAAATATCAAGTTTTGATTTGATTGCTTTTTTAAATCACAAACGAAAACTTATATTGTCTTAATGAGTCTGCGATTATGCACAAAAGTGAGTCTCGTCTTTTTTATTGTGTTAGAAAATCGATTTACTTATATTAGTCGGCAGTGGCATACGCCTTTTCCCTTAAGCCATTAATTCAAATACTAACCATAAAAGTAAAAAAATAATATACATAAACGTTAAATATTTAATCGCCCTTCATTTAATGAAATTTAAAAAGTTACGATACAGACTCTAAAAAAAATTATAACATGCTAAGGCGTGAGAGTTTATTTATAAAATTATCTATTATCTGTTGATAATAAGTTATTTTGACAGTTCAAGAAAAAAAACTTCACTTCTTTAAATATGGGCAAATAAATTTTGTAACTGTGTCGCTCGTAATATAAATTTACTGTAGTTGTAACAAATATTTTTCACACAAGGCATTAAATACAGCATTATTGTCGTATGTGTAACAGTTAAATTTGTTTTTATAGAGGTTTGTTAAACTTTTGTAGCCTCTCAAAATGTTTTTTTACCCTAGTATAGCATAAACGAATTATCTACATCCATAAATAAATGTAATAAATTGTTTATAAGTTAATAATTTGGGTGATACAACTGTGTAAAATAATTTTTCATTTTAAAACATGTTTTTAAATAGATTCTGGTAAAATAATTTTCATTTGGCAATATGTCGGCCATTGTCCCATTTGTGTTTTTTTTACTTTCTTAAAAGGTAATGGACTAGGTACAGCTATTATGTACAGCCAATTTTTATAATTTATATGTGTATATACATATACTTACGCTGATTTTTTTGCGACAGTATTTTATATATTATTAATACAATTTCACTTTATTTGTTTTTAAAGATTATATCAGAGATACGTGTTCACGTACGTGTGTTTTCTTCAATGTTTTGCTTTTGTTGTGTATATGAAATTATTTATATAAAATGGTAGAGATAATAAATTTTACATCATACATGTTATAGCTATTATATATATAACTGTAGTCTTAATTCTGTAATCCAGCAAATCCGTGGACTTCAAAAGGGACTTCAAAACCTGATATCTCTGGTAATTTTTTTTTTCAAAGATCTTTTTTTAAGATACCATTATACACTTTGTAATATTTTCTTTTAATATAGGTAATCACTATCATTTGACGTGTGATAATGTTATTTTCATCTGTTGATTTATTTTTAAATTAAGTATTTCTCTAATTTGCGATTTATGTTTGTTAATAACTATGGATTTTCGTACTAAATAAATAACTGTAAATTTTTAAACAGTAACAATTTATTATCAAAATGTAAATAAATAAAATCTCATAAAAGAAGTAATGATATAATAAACTATTAAATAATATTAATTAATAATATGGCAAATTTACTATATACCTAATAGAGAGTCCGGCATAACACATCACTGTCACGCGAATGTCCTGTCAATGTCCACGTAATCGAATTCCGCGAAAAATGTGTCGAAAGGAGACAGGGAATCTTCGGCGAATTCGGACGGCGTCTCCTGCTCGGTTGAGAACTCTGAGAGGTCGGAGCAGAGTGGTGATGGCCAGCGTTCCGGTCTGTGTTCCATGTCGTGATCTGGACTAGGGTCACGGAGGGCGTCGGACAGGGCGGTGATGTAGCGCATTGCTAGTCTCAAGGTGGTGATTTTTGTGAGCTTCTCGCAAGGCACAGGGGTGCCGGTGATGGCAGCAGCCGGGACGGCCTGCCGGAGAGCTTCAAAGGCGCGGTTGATCTCGCGCATGCGGCTGCGTTCGCGGGCGTTGGCGGTCTTCCTGCGGTACTTGCTGAGCGGCTGCGGCGCTCGGCGGGCGCGCGGCTCGCGGCTGCGCGCTGCCCGCGGACGCAACTGGTACTTGTCGTGATCCGGCATCGAGTGCCGCCCCGCGACTCACGCGCCCGAATAGCGCTCCCAAACACACTCACTCCGCCCACCGGCCGCGCAGCGTACACTCGCGCTGACAACTACTTAGTAGGCCGCAACACTTGGTGGGAGTCTAAGAGATGATTCAAAAGAACTCGGTATCCCAGTGATGTTACCATCGGTTGCAGAGCTCGACGTTTTTGTAAAAGTAGGCATTTATACGCACTTGTGACACGACAATCATTTCAGCTTAAATATTTACAAACTTTGTCCTTGTATTTGCTGTAAATCACTAATATAGAGTATTAATAACGTGTTATAAGGAAATAGTGTAACCAAAAACAAAGTAAGCGATGAATATCCACATCCCTATAAAAACACGATGCGTAATGTTAGTAGTAATTGAGTTTGTTATCGCTGACTACAAATTAGCAGGTTTCCACTTGTAGTCGTTTTTTATAATGCATCTACTTATTTTGTACCAATCTGATGAAATATCTGATATTAGAAAAGCCTGAGCCGAAGATTTTTATATATGTAGGAGAATATGGATATTTATATACACATATGTGTGTGTGTGTGTGTATATATATATGTATATATAGTATATATATAACGAGGTTTGGGCAAACACCTCCAATTCTCTGTCACCTCCAAAATATATCGACGAGTTACACCTTCCATTACCAAAAAAATACATTGTACAAAAGAGCCGAAACAATTAGGACCAGAATTCTCACGTTGGCAAATCATATGTAATGTTGGCGACTGACTGGGTCCCTTAAAATCTCTTTATGTTTGTATTTGTTTTTTATACTTTTATGTTGATAGTTCGTGTCGCGACGCAGTTTTGGCTTGTTATTTTCTGTCAGTCTATTGTTACGTATTATTTTGCTGTTACCTAGGTTTGTAAACTTATAATTAAATTACCACCATCATACTCATTTATTTCATCTGCACACACGCTCGCTTATATATTTGGCTCGATGTTAATTTTTAAAAATAGTATAAAAAACATCATGTGCATCAATATATAATTTTTATTACACAAAGAAAGGAATTTCATTATTTTTTTGAAAATAATATCGTTAAGATGTCCTCCAGATATTCTGGAGCATTCTTCTAAATGACACTGAAGGTTTTTAAAAGCATGACTTCACACTACTAATGAAACCCTTGCCATTTCTTCTCTAAAATTTTTAATTCAGCACGTATTTTCGCAGTTTTACAGAAGACACTGCTCTAGCGATGTTCCAATTACAGAAATCACAAGGAGACATCTATAGTTCATGATGACCCTTCAACGTCACAGGATTCAATATGGTTTTCCTTGGAAATATTTCTCGTACGACCTTCACGCTGATTAAGAAAAGGATCAATATTTAGCCACTTCCGCACATGCAGTGGTAGTCGTGCAACAAAGTGCATTGCCTGCCAGCCCGCTGATAAATGCGCATGCGGCAAACAATGCGAATCACACAACTGCCACCGTTAAATCACTTAGATTTAACGGTGGCAGTGGCTAAATATTGATCCTTTTCTTACTTAGGATGGACTTCCCCAAAATAACGCCTGATTCCATTAAATCTCCACGGTGATGTTAGATTAGTTGGACTGGAGCATGGATTTGTACTCATTGATCTTTTAAAGCCTTGGTGCATCATATTAGCTGATAAAGGCTCAGTGCAAGGCATACCTACCACAAAGTCTTGCGCTGCACGCATTCAACGACTTCATGCTTTACTTTGTAGTGGGTCCACCTAGGGTCAGGCCACGCCGCGTTTACCGGCTTGTGGTTGTAACTCATGGACATTCGATCGGTTACACCAGAGATGTACCCTGGCCACTGCCATTTCAAACGAGCAGTTCTTCGATCTATGTCCGTGACATTGGTATAAGATTTGGTTGCAAAAATTTATTTAAAAATAAAAAATAGCTTTTATTATACCCATATTGTAAAGTATGCATAAATAATGACTTAAGTGCGTGAGCGTACATTGACAATGAATGAAAAGGCGGTAAAGCTCGGTCTGAGGTCGTTTTGATTGGATTAGCATATTGGATTCGGCGTTTCCGTTCAGCGTTTTTCGATTGATTGCTATTAGTTCACCAAGTCAGCGAATGCTCTTGCTAGTTAGCGTGGGCTCGGCTCCGACATACTGCGTAGGTGTTAGATGATCGTAATGATGTACTCCCGGGCCGATTTGTTGGTAACAACTTCCTGTAATTACGTATGTACGCACCAATGTAGGTCGATTATCACTTTAATCTCTTTTTCTTAATTTAAAGAACTGGTACCTAATTGCAGTAATAGGTAAGTATATTAAGCTATGCAAAGTGATTGTTTATAAGTTTTAAAACTTGATATTACACCGTCAAAGTTATCACTTTGAAATAAGTTACTTATTTTAACAGTATTCGACAGGCCAATAATTTCTGGCTGTAAAAAGTCTGCCAGGAGAGATAGTAAACAATAGCTTTTCCGTATTATATTAAGCTGTACTTTCACCAAAGCTTTTACAGCTTTTATAGCTATAACCAATAACTCCGTATAAAGTTTTAGTTGCCTGCTAATCCTGTGGAGTATATACTGTAACGGCGTCGGACTCCCTCGGAAACTTTCCAGGTTAGTACCTTAAATCCGTTGAAGCTATGAATACCAAGGGACGAACATCATAAATTCTCTAATAAAGAGATGTAAAAGAAATTATATGTTAGTAAATTAATTAAAATGTATGAATAAATTTTTGAAATACAAAATTCATAGAGGTTAGAGTACGATTCGTTACCTTTTACTTATTTTAAACATAATATGCATTGATTTTCATAATGATAACTCAAGGGTGTTATATTTCTTTATATATTATATATATTTTTTTAATTTCAAAATCAATGGCTTTCTCTTCTTTATATATACTTTATCAGTTCTCCTTAAATAGGCTAGATGTCATAAATATGTGATTTAAAATAAAAAAGTTAACAAATCCTTCATTAGTGTGAGTGTATGCATATAATTCCAAAAAATATCTAAGACTTTCCGTTTCTTAGTTTTAATTTTAAAATTAAAAGTAAATTATTAAATAAATATTATTATAGCCTTTAAGAGTTTTTAATTGATTGAAATGTGTGGAACTTGGTCTGTTTACTCATTTACATGTTTGATATTAAAAAGTAAATGAAAATTGTTACATGAAAAATTGTTACATTTCTACTTTTTTTGCTTATAATTTTAAAATAATTGACGATTCAAATGCGCATGTAAATGCCTACTAGAATAAAGATATTTTGAATGTAAATTTGATGTACGTTCTATTAGTCGTTCGGCTGTTGTATTATTTGTTCTTAAATTTTGTTATCTGTCCCAAAAACGTTATTTTTTTTAATTTTTAATTATGTCTCTATCTTTTTGAATATGTAATAAACAAAAAACTATTCACTTTAAAAAATTGTATCATTTAACCTATTGCTTTGGATCAATTACTGACATATCGTATCGATCTTTTTTAATGTTAATAATCATTTTTATTTCCTAATTTATTTTATACAAGGCGCAGGAAGATTCACATAAAATATGCAAACGAAGTACAAACGTCGGTTCAATCGCAAACTAGCTTTTTGTTCCACACAACCATTAGATATGTTTATTTAGCAAACAAACATCAAGCAGGCAGACAGAAAGGCAAAAAAAGGTTGAAATGTTAATCTTGAATCTGGGAATATTGAATTGAATGTAAAATACAGTCTAAATAAAGCTCACACACGCATACATATTATTGTTACATTTTTTTTGTTAATAAGCGCATGTTTTGTGTTATCTGTAAAAGGAAGAGCAGATTATCCTAAAAGAAGTATGTATACTAAAAAGCGGGCTAACCACGGTTTTACTATACGTTATAAATGGATGATAAAAAACATGTTTATTTTTTTTTATAAATGGATGCAATTATAATGAACAAACCAACGTCTTAATCGAATTACATAATGAATTTGGTATTTCCGCTACGAGTTATACCAACTATGGTTAATTATCGGTTGACCTTGTGTTACGGTGTCGATAGCGTGGGTTCGCACTTGTGTCTCGTGTAGGCGACCAAAGTGTTGCAAAGTGACGATCTTGTAATAAATCCAGCAGATTATCGTTCCAACTTATTACCGGCATTTCTCGTTATCTAAATAAGGATGTTGAGTACGATCTTTATGGGTACAGCCCAACCATTACCGGACCAGTTTAAAATACCGGTACGGTTGTACCTCTTATGCGATTTAAGTATTTATAGTTTGTTTTAAGTTTTAGGAACAATAACCTTAGGTATAATACCGTGTTAACTGTAAAAATAAGTTGTTATAAAATGGTTTCATTATTTGATTGGCACGATTTGTAAGTTGAAGTGTCAGTGGGGAGACTTCATAGCGCGCAGAATTGCTGCTGGGGACTTAAGTTTCTAGAGCAGAGATAACGGACCTGCAAGCACTGCGTCATGCTGTGTCGTGATGCAGACTGCTTCCGACCGGTCCTTTTGGATATCTATGGGAGATCTCCATGTTCAGCAACGGACGTTCAACGACTGAAATGATGCTGACCATGAAATATCCTCTCGAAATGATTACAACCTCGTGGTTGTGGGGCTGCTCAGAAGCCGTGACCTAGTGATCAACGGTGAAACTAAGAGGAACCTGTATGGTCGGTTCGAGGTGCAGGGGTGATCCACGGCAGCCACTTTGAGTGAACGTATTAAATGTCAAGGCAGATGGTAAGTGACTGAATCGGTAGTTTGATGCACCACGCTGTCGACCTTGCGCGACTAATCGAGATCTGAACGAGGAAGCGGCGGCGGTGGGGCTGTGGGATCTTAACAAGGACTTATACTTGAATATTAGGCATCGTCGTATTTTAGCTTCGGACTCGGAGGATTTCGTAACTCGCGTTAGGTAATGAGGTTGAAAAGTAAAGCATGCTAAATTCTAGTGCATTTTTTCTAGGGAGGAAAAGAAAAGTTTTTTTCACTTAAACAGAGCTGCGTAGGCGACCGCCGCGGGCATGGTGTGAAATCGTTTCTATGGCTTTGCAATTATAGATGATGAAGGAGCAACATTGGGTTTTAAATCGGTGCAAATCCTTTATAAACTGTCTTTAGCCTAGCAAATTTGGGTATGCGAAGGCATTTCTGAGATGTAATACGAAAACAAACTAACAAACACATTCCATGTGTTTGTTAGTTAGCGATAATATCAGTTGTCATTTGGATAAAAAAAGTATTGTGTGGTTTTATTATTGCTTTTAACCCAATCAGTCTTTTATCTTTTTCAAGATACATCGCTTCGTTTTAGCCGATTTCAGATTCGAGAGTTGAAGTTATTAAATAGTTGTTGTAGGCAAAAACTCTAATAACTTGTTAAGGAGAATGAATTTGAAAAAAAAGTACCTCACTGTACAACACGAAAGTGAAGCTATTTAGTGAGGTTAATTTTGTAGAAGAAACATATACTCTAAAGGTAGTAAGATTCCCCATGGGGTTGTTTGAACGGTTTATTTGAACTAAGTGTGACGCGCCCGCAGTGATAGAAGGTGTGTTAAAGAGATATTTTCTTATGATGCTGTTATACGTGCGATATAGTATTGAAGACAAAATTCCAGTCAGCAAGTCAAGTCGGGAGTCGTGTTGGGATAATTTATGAAGTTGCTGTTATTGATGCCGAATAGGGAGGACTGTACTCATAATGCTAACAATAGGCCTAGTGTACATGCTCGGTTGCTTGCGAAAATATGAATCTATGTTTATATTCCTATATGATAAAAATGTTGGACTGATGATAAAATTAATTATCACGTTACCCTTTTTAAATATCTAACATAATAAGTGATAATTAATAAACATGAAAAAATATGAATATGAACAATAATATACTACAAAATATTTAACATAAAAATGTACAAAATTTCCTAAAAACAAAAGAATTAATATTTCATTTAAAAAATAAAAAAACGATTATCTAAAAATATTATTAAATTTATTATCATTAATTTTCGCTTAAAAATATTTCCGTTCTAATTTGTGAATATTTTATCTATTGTAAAGATAAAAGAAAAAAATGAAAAGAATATTTTTAATCTACATAGACTTTGAGCAAAGATATTGGTGGGAAAATATAATTTGCCTAAACATAACAAAAGACGATACTCTCGAAAAAATGAGCAATATTGAAATGCATTGTAAATTGTTGCTTTACCTCGACAAAAGGCGCTTTTTAGAAGAAATCAAAAATAGCTGTGACTCGTTCTTGGCGCTGTGCTCTTACAAAACTAATAACAAATTTCCACCGTTACGACAATTACTTGAACTTGACGTCATGGATTTGCTAAACATTTTTCCCAAGTTAGGGGACTTTTTATTACGAGAACCTTTGCAATTTCAACAAATTTGTAATGAAATATTATACGCATGTATGATATCGATAGATAGTGATAATACGCAAAATATATTAGCGATGCAAGCGGCTGTAACGGTGAGATTAAAATGTTTCCCTCCGCTCTTATCTTATCGAAGACAAAGCCATTATGACCGAATAATGTGCTTTAATGGTCTACTTCTGGATATTACGAAATCGGATTCCTATGTTTATCACACAGTTTGGTCATGTCCTGAAGAGTGTGTGGGTAATGAAGTCATTTTACATTTTATACCAAAAACGCCTCCTAAATGTTATGTCTGCCGAAGTATTTTGTTCGAAAACAGTGGTTTGAGAAGATGTGGTGAAAAAGTTATTGCCACGTTTCTATCAAACTGCGATCTTTTCTCTAAAAAGTATATAATTGTCGATGATTTAATATCGAAGTTAAAGATTGGAAGTATATACAATGTTTTATATGTTGTTTTGAAGACAACGAAAACCGTTTGGTCGTTAGAAGAAATTGTTTCTTTACCAGCACCCTTAACCTTTCCTAGTCCCGAAGACGTCTCCGCACTCTTTGAAGTATGCGAGGGAGTTTCTTGGAAATTTATATACTGCCTTGCTTCGAGCATAGGAGTACGAGTTGCTCCTTTACATTGTTTCATGCAAGTGAAAATATTCTTATTACTTAGTTTAGTAAGCGTTAAAGCTAACTATATATTAGGGTCGCCCATTATTCATGTTTTAGTGACAGGCCATGAGTCTAGATATGTTGGTGAACTTATGAGTTCAGCCGCAATGTTTGCCGATAGGTCAATAGGCTTAGGCAACTCGAACAGTTCCGTTAAGCTGTCGCTCATTGGTAGTTCTGGAGGCGTCTGCGTTTTAACTTCGCCATTGTATTTGTACAACCAGAAACAGATATCGGAAATTGTTAAAATATTAGAAAACGGTGATATTTCTACAGATAATGGTGATATAAAAATTAAATGTGCTATTTGGGCGACATGTGTAGAGTCGAAAAAAATAAATATCGGCAACTTATCGAGTATTTTTGGAACAGTATGTCGGGGTGATTTCGGGGAACATTATGATGATTTATCAAATTTTATGTTAGATAGCTCTGTAAATCCGATCAAAAAGAGTAAAGATGAGGTTAATGCAATGAATGACGTCATGGCGTATATAAATTTAATATCGGGAATAAATGTTCACCTAGATAAAAGTGCGGAAAGTCTTTTGAAAAGTTATTTCATAGCGTCAAGGAAAGAGAGGCCAAAGGTTACTACCACAGGGAGCATCGCAGCACTTGTAACCATTTCTCTTACGTCAGCCAGACTATGTCGCAGGACCGTTGCTATAATAGATGACGCGATATTCGCTATATGGCTCCATGTCTGCGGTAGCCCTGACCCAAGATTCGCACCGGAAGAATACCTACATACACCGTCAAGTTTACACAAATTGCAAGAAAATATGAGTAACTTTAAACAATGGTTAGAACAGTTTACTGGCTGTTACATTTCATAACTTCAATTTACATGCCAACGTTAATGATTCTTGAACAATATGATGTCATATTTACCAAGGTCTACATGTTAATGACAGGATTAGATATATTGATTAAAAAAATACACTCTTTGTTAATTCATTTCTTTATTTCAGTATAATTTCAATTTTAAAACATTTAATTTTAATAAATAAAAAAAAATATATCCTGGACTTTTATTTGACTAGAAAATAATTGTAAAGGAAGAAATTAACATTTTAAACAATTATTATAAAAAAATATTAAGTAAAATATATTATAAAATGCATATTTTCTTATACACTACTTTAAGGCACTTAATAAATTCTTTGGATTCATACGTTAACAAACAACTTTTATTCATTTAAGAAGCTGAAATCAAATGTAGCTTTTTGTAAGGACAATTGTTGAGCATTCAATTTTTCACAAAGGCTCAAGTGAGTTCTTCTTATTTTTAAGCTTTCTTGAATAAGAGACTTAAGATGACCATTCTCTAAAACTTTGGGCAGAGAAAAATTTGTCACCGGCTCCCCAATTTTAAAGTCTTTCTTCTGGAAAGATACAACACTGTATGGAAGATCTGATATTTCACCAGCATCTCTTATCACAAGACTGATTGTGGACCACATGCAGTTTGATAAGTCATCAGTCAGTACTGCCAAACTGTCTGAGAGTTTATCTGTATTTTCAGCTGCATTTTTTATAATATCACTAAGCTTAGACAACTCCACACAAAGATCTTTCATCTTGAGCATGAGTGCTTGATTTTGGATTTCTACTAGAATCTTACTTCTTAGCTTCAGGCAATCATATGATGCACGTACAATATCAGAAACATTGTAATATTGACTCTTATTATCTTTTGATTTGTTTTCTGAATAAAACTCACTTTTTTTGAATGAATTAAATGACTTCAATGCATTAGTGAAGATCATTTGAAAATTATACTTTGTTATAAAGTTGTTGAGGTCTGCAGAAATTGGCTCATTGCTTCTTCTAGCTGCTGATTGCAATCTAACAGATATCTGGGACCATGCACTCAGTAATTTCTCAATCTTTTCAGCATTGTCGGTGATATCTTTGAATATTTTTTCAAAACCACCAAGGAAGTTAGTGCCGATGCTGTTTTCTTTCAAATGATCAGTATGTTTCATTCCTAACTCAGTCATTTTTATAATAATATCTTTTTGTGCTTGCAGCTTACCCAGAGCTTTATCAACAGTGTTATGTTTAATAAGTAGCTGTTTGCTTAAATTTTTTAATGACTCAGCCCTGGCGTAAAGTCCATTTATTAAAGAATTATAAATTTCCATTTGCGATAATACAAAGTAAAATCCATCCTTATATAGATTTTGGCTGTTTTTATAGTTGTACAGGGCTTTAGGGTGCTCAAGACATCTCTGTACTGTTATTGGCACTATAGGTTCAATAACTTCATTAACAAGTGTTTTCTTTCCATACACATATAACATTGTGGTAGCACCATCATTCCAATATTGAGACACAAGGTCTTCATCACTAATATCAACAAATGTGGTTAATGATATTATTATTTGTTCTTCAACAGGCAAGTTAATATCCTTGTTGATCCAAGCTTTAAGCATTTCCACAGTTGTGGTGTCTTGAATTTCATAAGCCAAGTGGGTCAATGTTGTAACTGAGAATACTTTAATAATTTTTGTAGCCAATACTTTTTCTAGGAGATCAAAAATAACCACTTTACTATGTGCCTCCTTTTCTTCTGATGGTATGTTAAATGTAACCTTGGAAGGTGCATCCCTACCTCGCAATTTGGGATCCCACTCCAGCGCCACTTGTAGCCATTTCTCCATGAGTGTTTTGAATGGTTTTGATATGTGGTTTTCAGGAAATATTTCATTTGAGTACTCTATGTCTTCATGAAATGTTTCAAACACACATATGTGTTCATGAGCTTTTTTCTTGACATAAGGCATCCATTGGACTGGTGCCAAGTATGGAAGGAATGGCCTGACTCCACATATTATCTCAAAAGCAAGAAGACCTAAAGACCAGAAGTCCACAGAATTACTATAAGTTTTACTATAAAATATTTCAGGGGCCAGGTATTGCAATGTACCAACAAAACTAGCACATACTGAGTTTGAATCTATTTCTTTAGCATAACCTAGATCAATAAGTTTATAAGCAACTTTTCTCGAGCCTTGAATATCCTCTGGTTTAGTACTGGTATCAAGAATGTGCAGTACAATATTTTCAGGTTTTAAATCGCGGTGTGTTATCTTGTTGGTGTGTAAGAAATGCATAGCATTTCTAATGTCACCGAGTATTTGTCGCACCTGAGTTTCCTTCAAACCTCCACATGCATCGGGCTTATTCAAAACTTGACGTAAATCACCACCACTGCAATATTCCATACAAAGAATCGGCAATTTAGATGGATTGGCGCGCTCCAATCCCAAAATGAATTCCGTTGGTAGTTTTTTCGTTCCAACTATATTAGGATTGTTGCAACATTGCAACATTTCCACCTCTTTGGTCCATCTTTCTTTATGTTTCGCGGTTAGTTCGGAACCCCATTTACAAGTTTTTATAGCAAGTTTTTCTTCTGTATGTTTATGCTTCCATAAAACCACTGTACCGAAACTGCCAGATCCTAAAACCCTATCTTTTACCCAGTCCCCAATAAAAACTATATCGTCCATAGCAAATAAGTTTTAATCACTTTAACTGAAAACAAAGTAGGTAAGACAGGAAGTTTATAAAAATAACTTTTCACCTCAATTTTTCTTAGTGTTTATAGCTAACTTCACGTAACAGTCAGATGGTATTGACATTTACACCGTGCATGTCAATAAACGCTACATTTCACGAAAAAAGACTCTTTTTGATCAATCAATGTGTCTGTTCTATTTAAAGTTATTCAGACTAAAGTTAGAATATATATTATAATTTCGTACGTTAGAATAAAAACACTAATATAATTGAACTAATGTGATTTATCGAGAACTTAGTTTAAAATCATTAAGTGACATTGACAATTGTTACTTGACAACGAAGTTTCATATTTCTGATTTGCTTCGAGATCTGTAAGATTTATAATAATTTGATGTTTGTTTTCGTTTCTTTTAGTTCAATACATAGACTTCATTGTTCGTACGCTACATTATATTTTACGAATTTTATTTAAGTTTGAAGACCGTAGTAAGTTCAAAAGATTGATTATTACTCGCTAAAATTACCAGTAACATTTTCATGTCGGAGTATAAGGACTAATTCGCAATAATAGTCTGCAATTGTTTGTTAAGTTTTACGGACCTACTTGCATCTCTGCAATTATGATTTGTCAAAGTGAAGTTTATTGTATTGTTCATTTTTTAATATGTATAAACATGCATAGGTTTTTTTACATTGCACTTGCCTTTTTTTAAAAAAATGTATATCAACTGTTGTTTACAGATATGGATCCGATATGATTTGGTACTATTTAAAATTGGGAATGGCTTTTAACATAAATACTAGAAAATAGATATAATAATTTCGTAGACAAATAGACTGCAGTTTTCATTATAAGGAACAGCTGAAGGTTTAAAAATGGTGGACATGGAAACAACATGTCGAACTTGTATGAAAAATAATGATAAACTTATTTATTTATTTGGGCCTATAAAACTGGAAGATAACTATAATATGATGTTGGCTGATGTTCTAGCAATGGTGACACCATGTCAGGTAAGATTTAAAAAATACTACATAAAGAATAAGAATGTTATGAAAACTAAAGTTAATTAATCTCTTATTATTATTGTGACAGGTTATGAAAAATGATGGCATGCCACAAAACGTCTGCAGTGACTGTGTTAATATTCTACAAATTCTTTTAACTTTCCGATCTAACTCATTAAAATCAGAAGAAACTCTGAAAAAGATGATTTTCCTTGAAAGAACACTCAAGGAAGAAATAAAAGATGAAGAACCAGCTTCTGATGAATCAACTAATATAGAATCTAGTTATGAGGAAACTGAGATTTATCCATTAAACTCTTTACTTCCAAAAATTGAAAATATTCCAGAAAATCATTCCTATGAATGTGACAAGTGCAAAAAACATTATACAAGTCACAAAAGATTTTTAAATCATTTATCAACACATGATGAAACTTCTTTTATAAAACCAGTACCTGAGGTTAAGTTAGAGGCAGATTTTACTGACAATATAGACAATGTATTAAGAGAAACACATATCTCAGATACAAAAATACAAGCAGATAAATATAAATGTAATGAATGTGAACAATCATTTAGTAAGGAAAGATCTCTCATTGCACATAGAAGAAAACATAGAAATTATATCAAAAAGGAGGATAACCTTCGGTATGAATGTGATTACTGTGGAAAAGATTTTTCAATGAAACCACTGTTAAAAAGACATCTCAAATTGCATTCAATGAATAGACCATTCGTATGCACACAGTGTCCAAAAAGCTATACAAGACAAGACCAATTACTGGAGCACTCAAAGAGACATGATAAAATTAAATCACATGTTTGCTCATATTGCAATAAAGGTATCATCAAAGTTTTATTATTATGTTGTATTTGATATTATTCCATATGAAATCATCTTTATTCAAATGTTGGTATATTTATGTAAACACTATGAGGGTTTCACCTCCATGCTAGCTATTTGTGCCATAGACCTAGTGGGTTAACGGCAAAAACAAGCTCAACTGATAATGCTGAGATATATAAATATCATTAACTATTCTATGGTATTTCTAATGGTGTATAAAAAATTACTAACACTAATATATTTTCTACTGAATATGGAATAAATCAGTCATTCTATAGGGTGATTGGTTACATGTGTAAAAGTTTTAAAGGTGTAGCTCAAATGCTGTCTATGTATGATACACCTCATCCAAAATCAAAGTTCCACAAATAATAAATAACAATAATATAGTAAGAATAATTATTTTCTAAATTTGGATTAGAATTTATTATCTGTCTCTGTAGACTATACTGCCAGAAGTTATTTCCTTGTCACAAAGTTTTATGCAGGTTGTTTGGAAATATGTGTAAATGCCTAAAGTTTTTTGCTGACAAATGAACTATGTTTTACTATAAACCATAACATGTATATTCATAGTAACGAAAATTTATAAAGTAATAATATAGTTTAATTTAATCTTTATATCTAAAGTGATGGTTGTTTTCAGGTTTCTTTCAGTTATGTAGTTTGAAGGATCATCTCAGAGTTCATACAAAGGAAGCTCCATACTTGTGTTCTCAATGTGGCAAAAGCTTTACTAATAATTCCAATTTACGCCAACACATGATCAGACATTCCGGTGTCAAACCTTTTGCTTGTACTTTTTGTCCAAAAATGTTTAGTACTAAAGGTATTAGTTCTATTTTTAATTTTATTGTGCTCTATTTGTTCTGATATTCTCTGTACTTTTAAGTCATTGGCCTGGCGCAGTTCACTTGAAAGAAGTATTTTCTGTTTGATTTTTTCGATATTAAAGCCAATTCTATAATAATCCAACACTAAACTAGCTAAATTTGAGCTTTAGTATTGTGTTGCCAAGTCCTGTATTTTTTTAGCAGGCTGGTCTACGCAACCAAGCGACACTGCTAATTTTGCATCAGAATTTGCTTTAGTCTAGATAACCTATTTAATCTGTGATAATATTAGTTGTTTTTTCTTGAGTAAAGTGTCTTTAAAAAAGTAATATAAATAGTGTCTGTTTGTTAGATGTATGTGAAAGTGTATTTTGTCTACACAAAAACATAAATGGTCTTCCAGGCGTGATATACAGAATAAAAATACCAGTAGTGTAAATAATGATATATACTTAATACTGAATTTCATAGAGTTAGTTAATTTTTTTATGAGTAATGTATGTACTTTTACAATAGGATCTCAGTGAATGTCGCATTTCACTTATTCCTTCTTAAGAATAATACTTAAGTCTCCTGGCTATTTCAGTGTTATGATATGTAATTTTATATTAATTAAAAACATTTTTGCGGTAAAGTTTGTCTCGCCTGATCTTAATTCTTAAGAACTTATTTTTTGAACAGGTGAAAGGCTCACATTGACTTCAATAAGGGACGTAACTAAAGATGAAAATAGGGATATAATTCTAATTTAAATATAGAATCTTTAATTTGAAATTATTACCTAGTGTTTTATTTGTGGGGGAACTAATCAAGTAATTTAATTCATGTTAAAGGGCAGATGATGAGCCATATTGTGACGCATACGGGTGCGCATCCACATAAATGTGACGAATGTGGAGCAAGCTTTACAAAGCCAAACTCCCTTAAGAAACATAAATTCATCCATCTTGATATCAAAGCGTTTGCTTGTGAAACTTGTGGCAAGAGGTTGGTTTAAACTATACTTGAATAATTAATATTTAGAATATGTTTTTTTTTTACCCATGACTTATAGCTTGTTGAATATGGGCAGAACAAGCGATTAAAGTGGCCATCTTTAGGGGAAGCTTAAGCTTTGCAATGGTTGGTTATCGCCAGACTTGATGATGATGTTGAAAATATGTTTTTAGATTTTTTCATTTTATATTGATTGGATGCAGTCTGGGTAATTGTAGCAGGATTTTGGTCAATCTGCTTTCAGAGAAAGCCAAAAAGCAGTTTAAAACAGTAATAAAGTTTAATTTTATTACATTTTAATGTTTCCCTTTAGCTTTGAATTTTGTTAATTGGCATTTTGGTCAGAATCTTTTTTGAAATAAACGAGAATTTTTTATTGACAGCTGGTAGTCTTCCAGTGAATTAAAAAAAAGTGTTTTTCAAAAAAATTATTTAATACCTATGCTTAAAATGTTGTTTATAACAACAACAACTTGTCTAAATTCTTTATTAAGTAAAGATTTTATGTTAGTGGATTATTCACAACTTACCCATATCATAAAACTCTAAATTTACGATATTTGCAAATAAAGTTAGCTTCGCTATCAGTTTTTGGTTATTTATTAAATTTAGATTAAAACTCACCATTTGTGTCTAAATTTTTAAATGTTTACTAAAAGAGACTTTTTTTTAATGTTGCACTTTTACAGGTTTACATGTAAAGATCACTTGAAGAGACACCAGCGCACTCACACTGGTGAGAAGCCCTACCAATGCAAGTACTGTGACCGCGCCTTTACTCAGAGCAATGACGCAGTAAAACATATGCGTATGCACGTCGGTCAGAACATTTACCAGTATGTATGCATTAAAAAAATACTTTGTTATAATAAAAAAAAGTATTATTATGACATTAATATTTATAACACTGTCTTAGTGTTGCCATAATATACAAATATGACATACTAGATAGATATCACCATTATTGTAACATTCCTCTTTTTTAGCTGTACAGTCTGCAACATGAAATTTAGATTAATGAGAGACCTGAAGAAACATTATCCAACACATTATATTAAAGGTTCCAAGGCGCCAACTGTACCAGTGGGTAATGGCATGGTGGCACCTATTATGGTAGCTTCGGAGGACGCTGATATAGTCCGAGAGGACAATATAAGTCAGAGTACAGAAGGAGGGATAACAATAACAGTTAATAATGGATTCAGAGATGGATTAGCTGGTGGTATTATTATTAATGTTGCACCACAGAATGGTGTTAATGTATGAGGGTAACACTGCTAGGTTCGGTGACCTAATTCATACAAATTCTACCAAAAATTGATATATTACATAAATTTGTTTTTATTAATGTTATCAGTAATGCAATACCATATTAAATGAAATTAAATTTGGTATATTAGGTATATTTTTCATGTCTTTATCTTTTTACTGTACTTTGAAGTCTATTTCTACATCGATAGATGTTTTTGATTAGTGATCTGGTAGTGCTGAAATGTGTGTCTAGGTAGGTTCTGTGATTTAATCATTATGTTAATTTCATAAATTATTTTCTAAATCAATTGACATTTTAAAAAGAATTATTGTGGATGACTTGGGTGTATTTTTTACTTGAGAATTTTTCGATTAGAAATTATGGGCTTATACATGATGATTGGTTATAGGTTTAAAGGCTTTGAAGAGGTGAATGTATAGCTCATTTGTACCAAACATAAAGTATACACTTTGAAACATGTTACATTAATTTATTTTACTGTTAGAATTTGATGGGCCAATAACTTCTGTCAATACAAAATCTGCAGGGACAGATAGTAAACAATAATTAATATATAGTAATCCGAATTCCAAAACGCGTTCTTACTATATTAACGTACATTGTATATTATTTCTAAAACCATTGATTTTTGAATAGGGCACTATATATTAATTGACAGCAAATGAGCTATACATCTATAATAAATCTCCCTGTACATTCATAAGTAATGATAATTCAAATGGCAGTAACATATTAATTTTTTCAAACAGATGTAGCTTGTTTGGTATATTTTGCATTCCAAAGTTTTTTTACAATATTTCTTTCCATATTTTACGAACACTTATAATTCAGTCAAATAACCAATATCTAATTATCACTATACGGAATTCAAGATTTTTGTCTCCAACTTCATATTATAAAGATTATTACATCTCACACTTGGTGATAATAGAATAAGTTATTAGCGCCTTTAATGGCGATGGCTAAATGCCTTATTTTATTACTAAGCTCTCTAAAACAATTAGTATGGTATTAATATAAATGTAGTTTATAAAAAGAGATTATATTAACATATTCGTGACCATAGACTCTGTAAAATTAATAAATGTACAACGTAAAATAACATATACTCTTCACAATGGACTCATCGGGCAAAAGAGAGAGACGGCAATCGGGTAGGTTCGGTTTTGTAAAGCGCTGTCCTTATCGCACTGCGCTCGGACAAATAGATATGTACATAGCAGTTAACTTCCACAGACTTCCACGAGGATGTCTTTTCCCTGACAATAATAATATTACAATGATTTTTATGATACAGAAATTGTATAGAATATATGGGAGAATATAGACCTAATGAATTTCTGACGATATAAACCTATCATTCGCTTTGCGCCAGCTTACTAAAAAAAATTTGACCTGTATAAACCCAAATCTTTTTTAATACGATCACCGGTAAGAATAACTTTTTGATATGGGTTTAAAAAAAATTCAGTCTTCGTAGATCATGCATTAAAATTTCTCTCATTTTTTATTAACTGAATAATAATAATATAAATAATAATAAAACTGCCTCAGAAAATAGACTATTGCGCCTCTAGCTGTTTTCCTCGGAGGCTTTTGTTTGATTTGCTCTGAAAAGAAACTAGCAGGACGATAAAGCAAAAAAATAACACGTTTATTGATAGTGATTTACGATTACGATTTACGTGATACGCGAAACTAGTTGTTACAAACTACGATATGTTACGAGGTACCGTATCTATCTTTCATCTCCTTCCATTCTACAAATTTCTGTCATTCCTTTTCATACTTATTTCCGTTCATTCATCGCCTCATTCCTCAAATATCACAATTCCGGGTTATATCACATTTCCTTACCAAAATTTATATTTATTTTGTGCTATTTATATTCTCATTTAATATGCTAATTTATTACGAATTATTACAAAATACAGTTTTTTTTCATCTACCTAACATTGTTTTAGGTTCATTACTTCTTAGTTCTTTTAATTCTAGTTATATTTTTCTTTTCTCTATCTAATAGGGGTTAAGAACGTTCTTCAAACCGAATATTTGTGATAGACATATCTGATGTACCTTCTGATGATAGCATTAACGATCTAGGATAGCAAGTAGCGATGAATTGTTGTAAAATTGATTTTAATCTTAAAATTTACGTTATATGTTTTGTACTCATAGATTGGACACTACAATTTTTTTTGGAATAATATTGAAAATATTTTCTTTTTATAAATACTTACGTAATGTGGATTTTATAATAACTTCTTTTGCGCGATTATTTGTGAAAATAATTAGAATTGTTCGTCTCTCACGATTTTCTAAAGTTGTCGAAAGATGAGGATATTCATATTAAGCGTGACAAATGTCACGTGTTTTTTTTTAAACAATTTTTTACGCTTATTTAAGGAGCGTTTCCACCGTTTAAAAAATATTTTCTTTTTTCATCAGAAGAGATTCTAATATACATTGCGAAATTAAATAACTGTATAAAAGTTACTATTAACGTTACTAAAATAAAGACGGTGCTTGAATATAAATAAGCCGTTATTGTAATAGAATAGATAGGAATATTAACAAATGTTTTAGTAGAATATTAAGGAAATCAACACTGGTTGGTGTTGTAGATTTTTTTTATTATTGTCTAGTTTACTTTTTTGATTGATTGAATTTTGATAACCTGATGAGACCTCTGATGACACTTAGTGGGTAAACAATTACGATTAAATGCCAATTCTTTTGTAAATAATCTTTAGTGTGTCTACTATACTATTAACAGAGATTACACCCTAATGAAGTTGGTTACATTCATTTTAAGATTATATATTTTTTCTTAAGAGGCTTTAAAAATGATATTTCAATATTTAACGAATATAATTCTAACAAAGAATATATTTGATGATACTGTTATACAAAAATGAATGCATTTAATTTGTGTACTAAATGTATTATGTACAAAAAATAATGATCTAAAATAGAAATTATATTATAAATAGTTATAAATTTAATGATTGATTTCTTAATTATTGTATGTGATGTACTGAAAGAATTATACGTAGATATCTGTTTGGTTGTTTTATTTATGCAATTCATTTTCCCGATTTTTTCTTTTATCATCATATCAGACGATAGACGCCCTTCACGTATTATTTATGCGCCATAATTTGATAAAAATATGATAAATAGAAGAATAACAAAGATAAAAATGAACTTTGGTTTTTAAAAAGTTAAATACTTCATGGATGGTGTATGCAACGTGTCAATTATACAGGATATCTTAGACCTTCCTTTTTTAATTTTAAATTAAAAGTATATTGTTAAATAAATCTTATAGTATTCAGAGTATTTAGTTGATCGAAATATATGGGGTTTGTTTTATTGACTCATTTACTTAGTTGGTGTTATAATGTATGTACACAATTGTTATATTACATTTAAAAGAGCATCTGCTGAATTTCTAGCCGGCTCTTCTCAAAATATCAGCTTTTGAGGCGGTGGTACTACTTTATAAGTAACATTATATGTTAAAATAGTCGATGACTTGAATGAAGATAATTTGAAATTTAAGAGGCATAGGCTTTTCCCAAAGATTGCTTCGATGTCCGCATTCGGCGATTTCCTATGCGACCTACTATGTCGTCGCTCCACCCAGTTGTAGTTTTATTGTTTATTGCTACAAAATCCTAAAAGACATTGAAGTATACGAAATTATTCTGGTTTTTTACTTCTCTTGTTTGCTTTCGTCTTGACCTGACCACTTGAACGATATTTTGCTTACTGGTACTGTATTTGTCTTTTTGATGTTATTGATAGTTATACTGGTATAAGTATAAAAAGTATATAACTCTGATATTGGGTTAGAGGTTCTCTATCCTAACTGATATGAAACACTGTTGAACGCAAGCCTGTATGGAACTTGTATTGATAAATTTACGTGGTTATTTATACATCCGCGTGGATATGTCTGAGTTCCTACAGTCGCGTGACGTTTGAGTTGCCCGTTAGAGAATTCAGTCAAAGAGCTATAGAGAGCACTATATATATATATATATAAGATACGTTGCCGAATTAAAGTAACCCACCCACATTTTTTCCAATTCGTAGTGGGCTGCGTGCAGAACG
Organism: Battus philenor; assembly: GCF_028537555.1. Classification (NCBI taxonomy): domain Eukaryota; kingdom Metazoa; phylum Arthropoda; class Insecta; order Lepidoptera; family Papilionidae; genus Battus; species Battus philenor. The sequence goes on along the minus strand of NW_027181673.1, from coordinate 12,543,162 downwards.
TGCAGAACTGATGGCCTCTGTAGTTTTAAGGTCTGTTAAAATTGTCGGGAGACGCTGTATGCAGGCTGCTAGTGCGGTCATTAAAGGTTTATATTTTTATAAATCAGTAGTTTAACAAATCACACATAGTTGATCCCTATTCTCGTTAACTTAATAAAGGTTTTGGGCTAATCGCCCTCTGCACCTTGCTCCTTGTAATATGGACAGTAGTGTAAGCCAGGACCAAAAAAGATATGTAAAACTATACGATATTAACAAGCTGTCAGATTTTGTAATGTCAGCTTGCCGCGGGTTTTTTGATTTTATCTTGGTTTTGATTGACTTCAAATCTTTGACAACTTCGGATAGGTGGTTTTAATTTTATCTGTGGTTTAGAGATAAGTTTCATGTTTACTATTCATTTTCCATTTTTTTTAAGCATAAAAATATTTTTTTCTTTAACAAAAATAAATTAGCCGAATCGTTTTCGAGTTGTGTGTTAAACAACAATTTCTTTTTAATTTTTAATTTTATGTCCATTTAGGATTATTAAGAGTACTCACGTGTGAACGTTATTAGAAAAATGTCAGAATACAGCCTATTTTGGTAGAAAAAAGCCAGATTAAGCTCCCTTATCCAACAATTTGAAGTCACGATGGTTCTAAACTACCTTATATAAACGCCCTCATATAAGAATAGGTCACAAAAATCTCAGACGGAAGTTTTTGTAATTACTTACTACTAGCGTAAAAATTATTACATCTATGTGGTTTTTGGACATATAAATTGATTTTTTTAAATTATTTTAATTTTTTGGAATTTGTATTCATTTTAGAACATGTTAAACAGATTATGCCCTTTCAAAATCTTGCGGATATAATTATTAATGTCTACAGATATGCTTCTTTGAGTACAAAGATAGACAGTTACATGACCTTAGCGCACTGAATAGTGAAAAGCGATGTCCTTCACTGTCTTGTTCGTTACACTGTTGCTTTGTCCTTAAAGAGACTGTTCGTGACATGTTGTCGCTTTTGTTGCAGTTCATTAAAACTTATCTGCTAGCAAGCATATTGGTATAAGAGTAAATAAATGATTTAAATTCATATTTCTAACTAGTGTATTAGAGTCAAATTTGTAAGATGTTTTTTTTTTAATGATTTCGATATAAAAAAGGTGGAATGACATGATAATCACGGTATACAAAATTTAATTTCAATAAAATGACGAAATATAGAACAAACTACTTACAAGTTTTTGTGAAAGTTTAATACCAAATAACAATATACACAAACATAAGTATTACTCTTTAAATAATTTGATGAAAGACGAACTTACATACTGCTAATTAATTCATTCAATCATTCATTTATTCACTCTTTTGCTCATTACCATAATTTAAATTTTATTTAATGTTTTGTTATTCTATGTCAACTCTTTTAGCGCAAATATAAACCCGAATTGTTTCTTGTGATATTTTCTTTACATTGTTAATTGTAATACTCTGTAACACTGTATTTTAACGAATTAAACTTCACCAACGACTATTTAAACTTACCTATTTACTTTATCCAGGTTGCGAGTCTGATTCGGTCACACCTACCGCGCTGTCATTACCGAGGCTTGAGCAAATCACATTTTAGTTTTTGGTATATGTTCAAACGGCTCACAATATACACGAAGAACTTTAAATAATTGTTTTTGTAAATGAATTCGTTAAAAATCATACGTTTGGGAGCCTATAATGTCATTTTTATAATGTTTATACATAAAACTGGAACATTATTATCTTTTTATGTCACATTAATATTTTTAATATTAACATGTAAACTTTCTTTAGCAATTTATAAAAAAACACTTATTGTTTCGTAAGTTGATCATGCCGAGTAGTTGTGCGATGTAAAAATGTTTATAAATTATTATAGACTTTTCCCCGAAAGATTCCACAGATAATGTATTATGTAAAAAATTAAAATGTCCTATTATTTGCAAGTATTTTAATATATGATTTAAAAAAATTAAGACATAAAATGTGGGTTGTTACATATATGCTATGTTAAAGATCGCTTTTTTATTAAATAACTTTACCATTTTAAAAGTGTCCCTGGATATCGGATTAATAAGGCGATATTCATTCTCTTATTTATCAGGTCACGTGAAGTGACAGCTTTATAGCACTACCGCTGAGGACTCTCCACAGGCGAGCATCGGGGCTCGACTTACCACCGGGAATATCTACGCATATTAAATGTATTACGCACGTATACTATATAACTAACAAATAAAATAATTATTTACCCGTGTAAATATCATTTTGTTTTAATACAGGTGATTGGTAATAGATATAAAAGCTATAAAGCTTGTCCACCTATTTCCTTAAACACAATGATACATTATGTTACTTTTCCTCCCAGAATGCGAACTGTTAGTATCTTCTGATAGCACAGTCTACAGAGACAGATAGTAAATAATAATTAATTTTAATATTTAATAATCCGAATATTGAAAATGCTATATCTTACTTAATTTTTAACGTTAGTTATTATTTCTGAAACTATTGAATTTTGGATAGAGTGTACCAAACATTAATTAACAAATGAGCTATAAATTCAGTCTTTTATAACTTTTACATCTATAAAAAATCAATCTGTAGATATTTGGTAGAAATTTTTTTTATGAAATGTGAGCTTCCTAATTACCAGAAGGCAAAAACCTTTATATTGCCTGAAACATTTAAATCCATTGCGATCACTCTGCGATGTCTATTCTATGACAAGGACAATCCGTACGAAAAGCTTCAACACTATGGACATACAAAGTATTTGTTATGTAATAAAATATGAACTAAACTATCAATTTTGACGTGTTAATCATGTTCGTAATCAATAAGGAGCTTTAGTTTAGACTTTATTAATTAAAATGTATTAATAATAATAAAGTTAGTTTAAAAATCTTGTTAATTATATTAAATGGGAACATAACACAAAATTATTAAGGCCACGGGAGGTTACTATTTTACTTTTTCTGTTAATAATCTATGTGATCTCTTGAAATCTAAGGTTAATAACGAATACACCGGAGTTCTTAAAATCGAAAATACACTGTATAACGTTCAACATTATAAAATATAAAAATTTGTGCACAAATATACAGTTAATGATTTACTTCAATTATTTCTGATCAGAACGTATTTATTTTTTAACCTTTTTACATACACTAATTAACTGCTTTTAGAATTAACCAAAGTCAATAAATTTTGGATCTCGATATTATATTACACTTTTTATATGAAATAGTCACGCCAAAAGCAATACATAATATAGCTTTACATTAATTTGATTTAACAAATTACAAATGAAATATGTTTGTCCATCGTATTGCAGTCCTGGCCATCTTTACGACAATTTAAATCTAAACGTTAATAACTCAATAAAACAAAACAATATCAAACAACTTTTTAAATATTAATAAAACAAAACACACAAATTATAGTCAAGGTTATGTAATTGTTCATACGTTTACATAGTTGATATTATAACACCAAACATTGTTAAATTTCATTAAAATAGAGCTATTTATAAGGTTCATGCTAGCTCTTCTCGGCAGATCAGCATTCTGACCCGATAGTTTTAATAAAAAAACATTCAATTTGAACCAATATTTACAATACATCGATGTTATAGTAATATCACTGTTACAAAAGTAAATCAAATCAAATTTTAGGTGTTTTAGCCGTTCTGATTAATATTCTTTGCCATCTGAACAGGCGGGGTGTGTCGTGCCTTGATATCACAGTGCGCAGAGAACGGTCCAGCGTTGCACACGAGGTGAGTTTCTCTCTTTACAATCAACACAAATTTATTATTTACCACATTATAGTAATTATTATTAAATGTCACATATTATTTTATTAAACAAAATGTGTATTAAAATTAATTATATTTGAGTTATTTCGCAAATTATTTTTGTTAATTAGCACCTTTTATTTGCTGCGAAAAGCTTTGCACTGTTCCGATTGATGTTTTCCCGAAAGAGCGATTCGATTGAATGATAAATTAACATTCGTACTATTGATCAGAATCTATTACATATTAAATACGACCTTCTAAAAGACATTATTTACAATAAATATAATTGATAAGTAAAAGCATTGGCGCCATTTCAATTTATGTTAGGCTTAATTAATTTTCTTTTATATAAAATAAATAATATTATTTTGGTAACTTTTATTAAAATACATTTATTTCGTCAATAAAATAATAGATACGCCGATAGTACAACATAATATGTATTTTAGTGGTTTTATATAAAAACATATGTGTGTCTATAACACACGTAGCTCTGGCCATAATTATGCTAGCTATTGGCTATTAAGGCTTTTTTTAACAGTACATTGAAGTAAAATGAATAATAATGATAAAAAAACGGCTTTCTAAATAAAAAATGTAACATTTAATCCTTACTAAATTTAATTCTTAACTACATTAGTAATAATAAAAGACTATTACCCTTTGTTATTAATATTTCTACATATATTAATAAATGTAATATCATATTTTATATAACTAAAAGATATTCGACGTTAATTTTAACTATTCTATTTATATCGTGTTAAAGTATTTGTGATTTACATAGCATACAACATATTTGTGATTTATATAGCAACATATCATTTTCCTTCTTCAAAAATAATAATATGACAGTAAAATATTAACACAAATTAATAATTTTGTTTTTATTTACGTTTGTATTCTCGTATGCAAATTCTTACTTTACTACAAATACTTTTAAATATTAGTCTTGCAAACAGAATTATCTGTTACTTTAAACAAAATCGATTTTATTATTTAGTTCACGATAATCAGAACTATTAATCGATTATCTATCAAACAATACGACACTATTTCTATCATTAAGTCGTCAAATATTTATGTATTTTAAATGAAAGGCGAGGTCTTTAATTCAGACCCTGTCACTCATTTTTGTAGGCAACGAAATCGAGGTCATATCTCTCCCTAGTCTCAATAAGTCGGGACTCTGAGAAGGGAGACGGTAATTGAAATATTGATCTACACGAGTTTGCATATTTACACCTTTTTGTTTAATAAATGGTAATTAGTTTAAAACATAAATAAAGGTACATGATTTAAAGAAATATGCCATCATGATTATTATTTTAAAAATATTATATTTCAAATGTTTATTTTTATATGATATAAGTATACTTATCATCGTTTATACAGGGTGATTTTTATATAGTTGTAGATGTAACAACTTTAAAATAGTCGATATGTAGCTCATTTATTAGCAAAGTATTAAAGCTTTTGCGCTTATTTCCAATTACCCTGTATAAAGTGGTCAGCCTGAAACCCTGAATAAGACAAGCCAATAACTTTGGAGACTATATTATAATTTTAATTTATAGTAATCAAATTTTGAAAAGGCCGGATAGGGTGTACCTTATTATTTAAATTCACAGAAAATACGCTGTACATTCAACCTGTTAAAGGTTTTACACTAATGACCCTGTATACTAGCCTTATTAATTTTGTCATTTTTATATCCCTGAAAATAATGATAACACAAAGTTTTATCTGTGATGAAAAGCTAAAATACTAATGGAATTAAAAATCGAATAGATCGAAAGGTAGGAAAATAGTTCGCGTGCGAACATGCCATCGAAAATTGAGGCCGCTTAGAAAAAGATTATTAAAAGACGGTTTTGTCACGGCGACGTAAAATAAGTGACGCTAAAAGTAGATAATATTAGGCTTTGAAATATTTACATTTAGAACTTGCGATTGCTAGGTAAAATTTAGAACTACCAAGGCTAAAAGTTTTATAATAATCCAAACCGTTTTTCTAAATTTGAAGTTTTTGCGATCGTAATAAATTACATATTTAAAAGGTAGGTAAATTATTTTCTCCAAAGTACAATGTCAAAAGTCCTTTGGAATAACAGTTTATAGTCTAAATCGGACTGGAGTCTGTCGATTACGGACAGCTAAAATTTTATTATTTATCTTATAGTTCTCAATTCTCGAGGTAGATCTGTTTTTGCAAACTTAGAACTGAGAAAAACACATATTTCAGACACACTATTTTGTTCAGGACCATTGGAAATAACGGTGTAAGAGTATTCAAGCTTTTTGGCTACAAATGATCTATACATTCATTGAAACCACTGAAAACATTTCTCAAATTGATTTCTGAAACCATCTCAAGGCTTTTACACCTATAACTAATCACCTGTATATTAAAATTCATATCTGAAATCTTTCATTCCAACACTTTTAAATGGACTTTTACATACAAACATATATTTATTATTATTATTGTCTTTTCTACTTTTTCGTTAATAAGTACATATTTTGATTATCTATATTTTTAAGGAAGAACAGATTGTCTTAACAAATATTATGTATTTAAAAGGATACATTAAATACGGTTTTAAACAAATGAGTAACAACTGGATAATGAAAGAAACATTTTAATTGAAACCATTTTATTTTTTATTAACATATTACGATTAAATTTTTCAAAGCGGATCAAAGGCTGGTACATTTTTAATATTTTTAAGCCTCAATATTTCGGCTTCGCCAATATTTGGTCGAGCTCGCTCTTTATTTACAGACGATTCAATGCTTCAGTTATTAAGGTTTTTTATCAATACAGTGCACTGTGAGTTCTAGAAAATTTAATACATTTCATACAATTGTTACGTGGGATTTTTTTCTGTGTGTTTATATACCATAATAAATACACGTGTAAGAAAAACAATGTCTGGAAATTAATAAATATATCCAAAATTCTTAATACGGAAAATCTAAATGATATGTGTGTGTGAATGACTCTACGAGGTCGATTCATTAATGAGACGATTTGTAGACGAATGAAAGTAACAAATGTATTCCAGGGGATTGTCAAGTTGTAGTGGCACCGGGCATGCTACATAGCGCGCAGAACCGATGGTCTCTGAGGCCTTAAAGTTCTTTAGTGAAAACCGGACTATAGACCAACAAACGCAGCATAGGATGTCCATAAAGTGGATAAACGATCTTGTTAAGATCGCTGAGAGATGCTGGACGCAGACCGCTACCTAAGGTTCTATGGGCAATCTATCAAGAAGGCTTATACTCAGCTGTGGATGACCTATGATCGATATGATGATGATTTGTGTGCTTATTTTGTCAGCACTCTCCTAGCAGCAGTCATATCAACACTTACTAGATACCTATTTGTACCATAGCCCGTCAATTGACCCGATTTTATGTTTCCTATGATTTTATGTTGTTTTAAAACTAAAATTATATTTACTATAATTAAACAAAATAGTATATTCTCGATTTCTATTACAAACGTAAGAAATAAGCGTAATCGCATTTTTACATTTACAACGCAATAAATCAAAATAGATCATTTTACCCGTTATTGTATATTTAGAGCTAGCTTTGTGTCACAAGAATGTACGTTGAAAACATATATATATAAGCAGCAAAAGTCATCTTTGAATGATATATACTATACTCAATATTTTAATTACCACTTACTAATAAATTGATCACGTGGTATAGGCTAAAGTAATATAACCCTTTATTTAACCTTCAATTATTTCGGGTACGATGCTAGAACGTACTTTGTATAAGTTAATAAATTATAGAAACCAAAGTTGAAATGTAAAAAGTAAAATAGGGTAAAATAATAAGAAATTCAAAAAGGACAGAATGTGTAAAAAAAATAATAAAAGATAAAGAAATGTAAAATTGAGGAATGAAGTGAGGAATGAAAAGATCGATTAAAAGAGAAAGATAGAATAAATGTATTAAGAATGGAAAAGTACAAAAGAACATAAGATGAATGAAAGAAGCGCGAAAATAAAAGTATTATATGACAAACTTATTAAAAGAAAACAAAAGTCCCTATCCCAAAAATAAGATGGGTGCAAGGCAGGCTCTAATAAATTTCCGTATAATAAAGATCATCTGTACTAGAGGGGACGATTATTTGAAAACATACTCATTTAATAAAAAATGTAGTTAATGTTGAATTAAAGCTTATTTAAGTTTAATCGCGTAAACGAGGTGTTTAGTGCGACAACAAATTCCTCGTAACGGCCCAATAAAAACCTGCGCCGCTAGGAAAATTTCATTTCAAGTTTCCGCTGTTGTTAATATGAAAATTTTTCATTACTTTTATTTAAATTAAATCTATCTTAACGATCAGTGTTATGATGATAAAATTTTTTTTTTAAATCTTTATGCTTCATCATCACTCCAGATGTAGTACTTCAAAGCTTTCTCCTAGATTTCCAACAGCGACTTTCGTTAACATTAAAGAAGTCGTCTGTCCCCATTCTGGATGGATGTCCTTCGCTGCACTTCCTGCTCCGTGATCTCATTTCCAGAACTTTAGCCCCCCAACGTCCATCTATTCTGGGTGTTATGCCCAGCTTCTGCCACTTCAACCATTTTACGCTCATTAATAATTAATTGCATGTTATAAACTTATTGTATTAATTAATTTAAGAATTAGATTTGTAAATAATAATACTAATATAGATGGCGGCAAGAGAACTAAATATAGAAACATCTAGATATATTGTAGACTGTTTTCTGAACACTCATACTTGGTTGCTGGTAATATTTTAAACAACAGCATTTTTATAACAATTTTTATTCATTAAAAAATTATGATATAAATACAGTATAATTGTTATCTGATTAGTTAAATACAGATTTGTTTTTTATTGAATTTACAAAAAAAAATAATTAAAGTAACTGAATAATAATTGGCAATTGTATCAGAATTATAAAAAATAAGTTGTTTAATTGAATAGGTGGTCAAAAATGAGCTACGGAGCAGGTGAAGCGTAAGGCACGGGCTGGCGCTCGTGATAAAATGGAGGCATTATTAAATTCTTCATTTCAGGGACGCTCCGAAAGCCATCGGAGCACTTTATTTGTTATATTGATCCGCTTTGTTGTCGGCGCGCTCCAACTTGTTAGGACAAAAGAGCCTATATTTTTAAAACAACAATAAAAGCTTTAAGTCAATTATTATTAAAATTTGGAAAGTTCTAATTAAAAACAATGGATTTTTCGACGTCGATTAAAAATATTTTATTTAATAATATCCAAATCTCCGCCACAGATTGTCATCAGTTCTTAATTTAAAAATTTAGTATTTTTTTTAAAAATCATGTGTACAGTTACACATGCTTCGTGTATTAAGTTCAAATTTTATAAATATATTAACTGAAAAATAAAGTTATGTAGATTATGATTATAAATTGCGTAAATTCTAGACAAAAAAATTACATTTTTCTCTATTTTAATATTTTTTAATCTGAGAAAAATTTCCGTCGAAAACACAGTTTGTTCAACTTTAATTAATTTACTCGCCAAAGAACTGAGAACTTCCTGTAGTCTCTCACTTACGGAAACGTGTTTTTGTTACATATAAAAAGAGTCAATAATGTAGATAAATGAATAATATGGCACGGTCGTGATAAATATGAAGCACAAAGCACCCTGTACCAACTATTGTAGGTAATGACGGAATTTTTCGCCGTCGTTTCAGCCTGTAGACGCGTAATTGTAAGTCATAGGCATTTCCCACAAATATCTGAAGTCGCTGAATATATGCAAAGCATGACAGGACATCGTGGCGATCTTTGGGTGAGGCCTATACCCAGCCGTGGGCGTCCATCGGCTGAAAAGAGAGAGAGAGCGTCCCGGAAATCGAACCCTCGACTTACGATCTCAAGTCTTATTTCATCTGAAAATTTTATACCTGAAAATTATCAGGGTTAATTATTGAGGTTATAAATTAGAGTCATGTTTAAGCTTTACGTTGCAATAAAGTCTAAGGAAGCCTCAATGAGAACGGGCTGAAGGAAATTGATTAATTACTTAGCGGGGATTGTGCGGCGGCTTTTGTGGTTACGACTTTGTAATTAGTTCACGAGTTTCTGTATTGTGTACGAGAAGAAGAGCTATGTATGTAGCTGTTATGCCTGCATATATACATAACGGCATAAATACATAAAGGCATAACAGAGTTGTGAAAATACGTAGTAATTAAAATTTTATAATTTTAAATTAGGCCCATATTATGTGAAGACTTGATTTTTAGAAAGTGATTATTGAAGGTTATGCGTATATTTTTACTCCAATCTATTGGATTATTATAATAAAGAATTGAATGTGACATTCATACAAAAATAATAATATTTCAATTAAATACACATTGTAATGTTTTTAAAGTAAATACTATATTAGCCATAACATGTTTTAGAAAAAAATATATACGCACCGCAACTTTCTTCTACAGCCTCTCCAAAAAATGACACATATAAAACATATATATTTTAATATTATTAATTGTAACACATTTCGAATACAACGAATATGAAACTTGGCTTCAAAGTTATTCATAATCCGGCGCTTTAAATTCTTACATAGGAATTCACAATTTCTTTTGACCGTCTTAATTATTCTTTTAGGAAACAAAAGCAAATTTATATCTTGTAATTTATTTTTAAAGGTCAGAATTTCGTTGCGAAGTCTCAGTGAACAAGTATCGTTCAGAAACGATAAATTTAAAGGTTGTTTCTTTGGATCGCACTGGCCCGTTAGTCGCTTAGAGGACGCGGTCTACTATCATTAATAACGTTCCCTTAACGTTTGTTGCATTATTTATTTTCTTTTCATTAATTGATTAATCTTTCTATTAAATGATATACTATTTAAAATTATTGTCGTGGACAAATTATTTCAAAAAATTTTTATGATTCATATCAACAAGTCGCTTTCAAATTTACTTAGGTTGGCATTCTCAATTCAGGAAAAAACTTATGTACTGCGATTATGATAAAATTTAATAAATATGTTTATATAAGTGTAATCTCTTTTAATTTTTTGTATGTGTAACTTGCCAATCTATTAAATAAGGTGTCGCAGAGTTAAGTTCATATGTATCGTAAACAATAAGGAACAACTACATTTAAAATATAGGCCGCTTCACGGCTGTCCAATTGAAAAGCTATGCGAAGGCATGTTCAGCAGTCGACGTCTTTAGGTTGTAATAATAATGATGGTGATGAAATTTAATCCTAAGTCTTCCTTCCTTTCCGCCATAGATTTCTAACCTCCAAGAAGCCTGCGTTGAAAGACATCAACAAATTCGTACCTTGTAAGTGGACGTACTTTGTAAAATATAGGTCAATAAATAAATGAATAAAATAAAATTGTAAAAAACGTAAAATCTGGAAACGAACTAAAATAAATTATAAATAAAAACATAGAAACTGTAATAAATAGGGTATGAGATGAAAGAATGGTATCGAACGAAGGGGAAAATGGATATGAAAGGGAATGGTAGAAGAAATGTAGAAATAAAATAAAATTAAGGGTCATAAAAGAAATGACAGAAGAGTGCGAAAATATAGTACTGATTGGAAAAATTATTAAAAAGAAACCAAAGTCCCTGTCCCAAAAAAGATAGGGGCATGAGAGGTCTCCAATAGCAGGGAACATTAAATTAAGTGGATGTTCCACGCTACCCTTGGTCATCTGTTCTGCGCGCTATGTATATAGATATTTAATTCTGAAATAAAATAGGAATAATAAGGTATAAATAAAAATATTGCGTTATAAAATAGGTTAATATACCGAAATCAATAAAACTGTTTTTGCGTGTTAAGATATTAAACATAATACGATAACAGCCTCTCTCCAGTGTCTTTGTGTACAAAATAGTGTATTATTGGATAGTATGATTAAATGTAACGATTTTATCTTTAAATACAATGATTTAATTAACTTACATATTCACTTAAGGCACCTTATAAGATAAAAGGAAAATAATAACGAAACTTAACAGTAAATTACAATACTGTTTGTTGTGATTGTACATTAGGATTTACGATGACTTTGGACACTGGAGCTATGCTCCCGTTCCGATCGTCCTTGACCCGATATCCGACACGGCTCTAATAGACGCCTTGTCACCCTAACGCCTGAGATCCAGCCTCCTTTATCTAAGTCTATATGTAATGGAATTCCCCGATGAAATTGAAAACCATTTATTCTGCGTGTTTGGGATGAATTCCTAATATTTTTTTTATTTATATAGAGATTTGTAAGTAAACATTAAATAAAGTGTTTAGACTGAAACCTTTTGAACTTTTGAATTGGAAAGAAGATTGTTTAGTGGTTATAATATATACTCTATTTTTAGCGAAATCCTAAAAAAAATTATCATCTGAAATTCGTGAACATTACGATCTGTCAATTTAGTTTACAATGTTCATTCTTTTAGTGACAGTGTGATATAGATCACAGTCCAAATCACTTGTTAATGACATACATCTGTTGAAAAACGTGACAAAAAACCTTGTATAACAAAAATCACTATTTTTTTTTATTCATGTGAAGTAATCGTGTATTTATGTAGAGACGTATATAGCTTTCATATTATGTTCGATAACAGCGCCTCGGAATAACAAGAGGCAAAAGTGAATTTACGGATCATAAAGAAAATCGCGTCGACCCGTGCCGCCCTTTGTGAGTTAATGGAGGCCTAAATTGTTTTCCTTACGGTGTATACTCGTAATATAATAGAGAAATAAATTTCTTGGAGATACATATGACTTTATTTATGAAATATCGAATAGTCGTTATCAAGTTTTTTAGTATATTGCTATCGAAACTAATGTACTACGTCTTAGGAACATGCCTTGAGGTGGGGGCTGAGAAAAAAAGAGTATGAGTGCCACCACCGCGAGCGTTGACAGCAGGCTAACGTAACGAAACGGACGACACTCTTCTACCACTGCACTTCGCCGTGCGTATATATACGCGGTACAGCGGTTTCTATAGATATATGTAATATATATATTTCTAGATACGTTCCAAGTAATAGAATACAAATACTCTCTGTCTGAGTAGATAGGTTATGCTGCAAACCCATCAAAATTACCTTTCTAGCATATCACAGAAGGGTCATTAGAGAGAATTTTAAGAATATTTAAAGGAACAAATAACCTAAAAAAAGAACAAAATTGTTATAATACAAGTCAAACTAAATACTAAAATCTGTGATAAATATAGTGCGAAAATAGGAAAGTAAAAATCAAATTATAAAGGAATGTAAATGTAAGAAAAGACCAAAAAAAAGAAATAAAAATTTGGAAAACAGAACAAAATGTAAATCTGGAGATTCTGGTGGCAAGGTGATGAATGAAAAAATCTCTGAAGAATAAATTATGAATTAATAAGAAAAAATGTGAGACAAAATCCACGATAGTGCGCAATATATTTGGTTCTAACACATTCCGGTTCTGTCTCGATGTTTTTCTTTACCCTTTATGATGATTAGTATCGTTATACTTATAATTCACACTGTGCTTATCTATCGCGAATTCAATTATTGACCGATGATGATAACTTGTTCTCCCTGGCTACCATTGTTCGGTTGTTTTATGTCCTGTTTTAATTTAATAGGACTTTCGTAAATAATTTTCACAATATTTCCAACGTAATTCTGTGAGTATTTAAAAAAGAAAATATCTAAGTTTATTGATTAATCTAATCTCACGAGTGATTTATTTTATCAGTGACATTAGTGCTGTAATTAGAGATTGACATAGGCCTAACACAAATGTATCTATTGGGGGATTTACCATCACTTACATTCACCACGCTTGGCAGGCGGGTTGGCATTCGCAGTGTGGTATTAAGGCATTCAGAGGGCGCTGCTGCCCATTCTCCGGAAACTTGTTTGTGCGAAGTGGCAATCTTATGCAATCAATGCACAAAGAATCAAATCAGCGACCTCCGATTCCAAATAAAAGTTCTCTACCGCTGGGTTGCCACTAAAGACTGGGTACCATAATTTTATGAAATACAAGAGTGTGTTAGCCATAGCGTGCTATAGCTTGCTATATAATTGAGCTTTTGAGATATATAATTATATTTTATTATATGAAAAGCGCACGAGAATTCTCGCAGAAATTACTATGCAATATCATGTTGATATGACGGGACAGTATTTTTCCCTGGTAAATAAATACTCCTAAAGACCATACAAGTAAGGTGAACATGTACGACTTAATTAACGAAGTAACTACAAATAAAACCGCCCCCTGTATATTTTAAAATTATTATGCATGTATTTATTTATGGCGTGTACAATAAAGAGTATTAAATTAATACAATAAAATAAATAAATGAATTTATCTCAAATTTGCATGCAAAAGGGAAAAATAAGAGCTATTATCAGCGCATTTCTAGAATGGGCTTGTAGCAAGCAAGCGGTTATTCATTTTAATTTTTAAACATGATATAAAATCAAGTACAAAAAGAGAACTTAAAGATTAGAATATAAATAATAATAATAAATAAAATTCTGTTTCAGTGATGGCGCAGTTCGTGACCATTACCCCGGAGATGAGCGAGGCGGTGATCCAACATCTCAGGGACAACTTCTTCGCGGACGAGCCGCTCAACAAGGCGGTGTCGCTGTGCGAGCGGGGACAGCCGCATGCTGCCCTCGAGCGCCTCTGTAACGCCACCATGGCCGACGGACTCTCCGTCGCCGTCGTGGACGAGGATAACGTAAGGTTCATTTTTATTTCGGAAATAAACTTTTTGTACACAAATACATGGCTACGGAGAGACTAGACATGTACATATGGGATTTATAAACATATAAACTCTTTCCACAGTCGGATTCTTCGTGGAACATAGTAGTTTCCCATTAAACAATACCCAGCACTCCCTGAGCGTAACTCAACCTTCCCCAGCACTTTCATGTCACTGCATTGCACGAAAACCAAAAGAAATTGTTGCTTCCCCGAGTCTATTTTAGTGAATGGTGGAGGCCACTCAACGCCTTCGAACCCGAAGCCTTTTTAATTGGCTTCTGTGGCAGGAATGGAATGTTTAAAATTTAATGATTTACGGTAAAGTACTAGAATCAATTTTTTCGCCGATTTAGAGACATCAAAATAATAGTATTTACTATTTAAAACATAAAAAATGTTTATTAAATATCTTATACGTTAGCGCGTCTCTTGGTTTTCAATCGCAAATCAACCCTAGACGTTCCTACTCTCGTTCTCTGTGTTGGTAAAGGTTTTCAATACCTCAGTTGCTCTTACCATGTACTATTTAATGAGACAGCCATGTTATCCTCGTGCTACACGATGGCACAACACCATGTCGATCTGTTTGTTATTCCAGTGGCTAGCGAGAATTATAGAAGCTTATCCTATACATCTGTGGGTTCGAAAAGATGACTGACCATATATATCTGGCATATTCCAGGTCCTTGGCGTAGCTCTCAACGGCATCTTGTGACCCGGGGACATCGAACAGTCGATTGAGCAAATCCAACAATCGTCCGATGAGAACTACAACAAGATATTCACGATACTTTACACCGTGAGCCGAGACCTTGATCTTTTTAATACCTTCCACGTGGATAGTATTTTGGAATGCAGGATCATTTCTGTGTCGGATAAGGCGAGGGGTAAAGGATTTGCGAAGGAGCTAATGAAACGAAGCATTGATATTGGCAGGGAGCACGGTTTTAAGGTTTGTACATTCATCGTTTAAGTTTATTTTAACGAATTTTTACCTACTTTTCCTTTTTTAATCTACGGGGGAGGCTTTTATACCTATGGACCTCCTAAGGTTGAAATGATGAGAACTTCCAATCGTCTTTAGTCGTTCGGTGTAATCGGTTTAAACATTTGCACTAAAAATTGCAGTTCAAATATATTTCGTATTACATCTCGCAGAAATATATCGATGAAAACATTATATTTAATTAATAAACAGTTATAAGCCAAAAGGCTTTAATTTTAATTTCGTTAAGTTTGTACAACACTAATTTTCTCTTATGAATGAAGGTCTGGTTCGAATATCGATAAACCAAAAATCGGTTTTACTCCGCGTAGGAGATTACGGTCGGTACACAATCTATGAATACACACAAAATAATATAATCTCATATAAATAACTACCTTGTGTCTAAATTGAAACAAAATTTGTTTTTAAGCTGTTCAAAGTGGATGCTACGGGAGCGTACTCTCAACGCATCTGTAGCTCGCTGGGTCTACGAACGCTACGCCGCGTGCGCTACGCGGAGTACTGCGGCGAAGACGGTGTGCCGATATTCAACGTGCCCCCGCCGCACGAGGCGCTCGCTATCATGGTGACCGAATTGCCGTAGACCTGCCTGTCTACGACCTACAATACTTACGTAAAGAGAGACATGGAAACAAAAACTCGGTACCTCAATAGGTTTATATGCACACCGGAAATTTTTAATATTGTCAATACCATATGTAACTTTTTATCGCATTTATTTTTAATTATTTTGTTTTCATTATTTTTATCAAAACAGACTAATTTATACAATATAATTACTTATATAACTATTAACTATATTTATATTCTTTAATTAAATTTATGATAACTGGGAACAAACCTTCTTACTATGTATATGTCAGGTCGACGTAGACTCACCTTTGTTTATAAATCCCTCAACCGAGCGGTGACGTTTCAGTACATTTTGTCTGCTAGCGCCATCTATTGAAATCGTCGGAAGTTACAACGATTCGATGTTCTATACCAGTAGTTTTTGTGAAACAACTTTAAATTTAATTGTATTTTAATTATTTTCATACATTTGCGACATGGGTATTTGCGATCACGATATATCATTAATGTAAAATATGTATACGTGTTGGTGGTAGATTTCTTTTATAGAGGCGGTTTAAGTGACCGTCATAGCGACTTATGTACAACAAAACAAAAGTGTAAAAACATTACGGCTCTGATTTAAAGAAAGCTATAAGTTACATGGCAAAAATTTACATGATGTCAAGATTCGACCTTCAAACTCCTGGGTAGAGTAACTTAATTGTCGGTTAACATTATCATGACCCTGTTTGTGGAACGCTACACTATTCGTTTCTTTGATTTAAAATGTTTCTTTAAACCAAAGAATAGAATAGAATTAATAGAGGTTTTCTGGATACTCATAATTCGTTAGGGTCAACCATTAATACCATAAATATTAAGTGTACCGATGTTTTTTGAGTCTATAACCATGTCAGGATCTGTACTGTTTATATTATTTATGAAACCTTTTGTAATATCTTACAATATTTATCAATTTATTATCTTTCATTTAAATAATAATGTGTGATTTGAAATCTTGTTAACAAACTTACTTATTTTCTGTTGATGTCGGTGTTGCTAGCCCGAAGGCTTTTACAACTTCATCTAAGCTGAGTTCACGGAGGGGAAGGGTCAGTGAACTTAATTTAACCAAAAGAAATTGCGTCGCATATTGCATAACTCTTCAGAACTATGACATTTGTAGGATAACATCTCTTTTAAAGTTATAACAGCGAAATTTAAAACGAACTTTTCTTTTTAACTTTATAAATATTTTTCTGTTAGTTTTTCTTATTGTTACCAGTTTTTAAATCAAAAAATAAAACGGCACATGCAAATATAACCATATTTTATATTTTAAATGATTATAAACGTACAAACTATACATTCATCTTGAATAAGAACGAATTTTATATATATTTATATAGACGAATAAACCATGTGTAGACAACAAAAAAATCCTTTGCATGTTAATTGACATAAACGTGTTTAAAAATATACAATGTATCAAGGATATTAACTTGTTAACAAAAAAAAATATGATAATTTTTAAAAATGTATTTAAACTGTCTTAAAAGTTGTCGACTTGTTTTAAAATTTTATGTCTTTACAAATCTAAAGACGTTTTTTAAATTGCATTACGCAGCAGTACAGCTAAGAAGCCTCTCCCGGAATAGGACAGCATAGTAAAATAATGAAATGAAAAATGATGAATTACTATATGTTTAAACTATAACGTTACCACTTATATAAATGAGGTAGGCAGGATGGATAATAAAAGAGAATTAGACGCATGTCTCTATATCGAAATGTAATGTAAGTAATATTTATGCATTGATGTTTAGATGTTGGCCAAACAATGTTTACGTAAATATATTGATGTACTGTTTATAATGTTTAAAGGACTTTGTAAGCGTTTACACCCTTCGTAGACTGTAGATGTAGTCATGCGATTCCTTTCTATACTTATACACTGTCGCTAAATAAATGCTATCTGTGTTAGAGATGTAGGGGATGAGAATGTAAACGTTGAAATAATAATAAAGTTTACTCAAAAATGTGGCCTTTCATTTGGATCAATGATTTATATATTCATAATTTTATTCACAGGTTATACACGTCCACAGTCAGGCGGCAAATGTTTTTTATTTACATTTATTTGTCAAATATAATGGTGCAAACTTTCATCATCGTCATGCCAACTGAAAAACGCCCACTGCAAAACGCAGGCCTCTCCAAAAGGCCGCCATGAGTGGTCTTGCGCTGACTGCATTCAACGATTTCTCACAACATCAACTATGTCGTCGGTCCATCTAGTGAAAACTTTACAGTGGGTTAGGCAGAAGTCAGTTATGTTACATTGCTAATTTGACCCGTAATCATATTACATATTCTTCTATATAGTCGATAGACACCAACTGTAAGACATAGGGCTTCCCCAAAGATTGCCAGGATGACATATCTTGTGCTGGCCACCAAAGCGACTTGTAAACAGATATGTAAACGTATTGCTATGTTACAGCGAATATTAAGTTTTATTTCAATTCAATTTTACATAGATGTCGCCATACTTAAGAAGTAAGTATATTTCTTTCAAAAATATAGTAGCAGCTGCTATAACGATACGTCGTCGATAATATTTGTTAGGAATTTTTTTCACATTTTGTCTCTTTCTGTTTATCCCTGTGTACTCTATTTCTGGCCTCATCGACAAACTCACAATTGTTATCGAGTGATGGAGCTCTGGATTTCTCTGCGAGTTCGAATTTGGAATGTTGAGAAACGTAGACAAATAAAAGGAACCGATTTAGCCTAACGAGTCAGCATGATAGAGTGGCAGTGGATAAGGCAGCTCGGAACGGATGACCGCTTGGGGCTTCATGTTTTAGAGTGGAGGCCATAAACCGCCAATAGCTACGACGTCCACTTGTATGTTGCATAGATGACTTTGGTAAAGTCGTCGGTAAGCGTTGGAGGCATGTTTAGTTTGTAGCATCAAAGATAGTACTTACTCCGCCAAATGATGGGTTGATCAAGGAAAAACAGTGAAGACTGGTTGAATGGTCTTTTTATAGACCTTCATAGATAGAACCCATAAGTCTACCCATAGATAATAAAACATAAAGAACGAATTTCCGCCTAATAGTATGCTTGGATAGCAAAAATAATTAGTTTGAATAGATGCTTGCAAATTTTTCGCTTAGCAAAACAAGCAGACTGCGGAAGCGATCGAAATGTCCGCCGACGAACAACGGCATTGACAATTTTCCGGTTCGACCGTAACACGCGGCCCTGACACGGGCCTCGGTGTTTTTGGGTTATTGGTGCACTATGAAATTTTGCATAGGTCATCACTAAACCCATGCAAAATATAATCAAGTAAGTGTATAACAAACAATGAAAACTTTGTGTAATAATGGTACGGTAGTCATATAAATAAACCTATGGGTCAATTGCAACCATCAGTGATTGAGGTGGATAAGAATTCCTAAAAACTTGTGTGACTTGATTAGATAAGGGTAGGTGATCGCCCACGTTCTCTTACCGCCTGCTTTCTCTATAACCATAATTATAATTATAAATATAATTATCTGGTTATTTGCTAGCGTCACACCTAAAATAATAGACTCCTTTTTACTCTTGACCGAGATCGAGGGACGTTTAAAGGGGATAGAATTTTAGATGCGTCTTGTTCATGGCATGAGTAAAATTTTCATAAGGTGTATGAAATTGTATAGGCCATCAATTTACCCCGTAGTTTGTTGAGGAAAATAAGCGACCATAACCAGAGATTTTACTATAAATATACGTTGCGTAATTGCATTAAAAGTAAACCTATGGTTTAATTATATCAAAGGATTAGTGGTATGAAAATAACCGTCATAGAGTTATCTAATTGAATAGCAACAAAAAGGATTTTTAGTTTTGTGACATCAGAATCTTTCGTCGTCATCATTTTAGCCCACAGACGCTCACTGCAAGGCCTCTCTCGAAGATACCATAATTGTCACGCATGGCAGGCAGGCTGGCGATCGAAATGTAGCATTATTGTGCGCAGAGGACGATGGTGCCCATCATTTAGAAACTTGTTTTGTGGGTAGTTTTAATCCTTAATAATTAATGCATAAAATGTGAATTATAACATTGTATTTCGGGAATAAAACCTGCGACCTACAATCACAAGTTTGAGTGGTCTATCGCTACCACTGCTCAATCAGAATATTTGCCTTCAGCGTTTATGAGAAGCTGCATTATTATATAACTAACAAACTGTACCTCTCGGTAATCGAACTGGCTGCCCACGATGATAATTCTAAATATTTATTCCTTTATTTATATTACTATCTACTAAAAATCATTTACAGTGACGGCTAATGCACGTCATGAGATGAATCTAAGAACAGCTGAATTTTGTTAAAACTAAAATTAGATTGAGCTCCCCTGTGTTCATCTTTCGAATCTGTCCATTTTTTTTTCTGTGAATAGCTCCACAGTACCATGTCTGCTTTGACATAAAGGATATAACTATATCTCTTATTCTAACCGGAGTAGTATCTACAGCAGAGGTGGCGAAGCTTCTAGATAGTTTGACACGTTTTACAAAATTTCTCATTTTTTTCGTAATGAAATACGTATTTAACAGTAACTCAGAAAGAAATTATACTGTAATTATATTTACAACACATAAATAAAAGTACAAAATATGTAAATTGCTATAATAATATATATATACCTTGGAAAATAATCGGTGATATCACTTCTTAGTAATTCAATCAGACGCTGATCAATTAATTCTGATCGGTGATTAAATTTCACGGTAATATTTTTTAAAAATATTATGACATAAAAATGAAAAGTTTAGTTGATACATTTATCGTGAGCCACCAATATCCTTTACTGCTGCGTGTTGCTCGCGAACCGCAGGTTGGCCACCCCTGACCTTAACTGTGCCATCTTACTCCTCGTCTACAGTATAGTATTCATGGCTTGAATACTCCTTTAAGTACATTGTGCAACAGAATATGGATGTTGATTCACCTAACTTTAATACTGGAATAGTTTAAAATGAGTAAATCATTTGTATTCTGTTCATAAAGTAAGTAAAATGAAAACAGAACAGAAAGATGGTAGAGAAGTTATGGTGAAATTATTAATTGAATTATCTTAAACATTTAATGTAGAGTTGTTGCAATAATTTGGCAGCGTTAAAGTCGTTTCACACGACCGCAAAACGCCGTAGATGCCAGCGGTCGAGATCGCACGTCTGGATCGTTCTAGCTAGCACCGCACGTACTACGTGTTTGCAGATAGGATTGAATCCTAGTCGATTCCTCTGCCAAGTCTATGTTCTTACTTAAAATAGGAAAATATTTCTAGAAAACATTTTTAATTCTCTATGCATTGCCTTTTGTAAACAGTTCTATTTCGTGTCTTGTATATTAGATACAAAAAGTTTTTTTTATAACTTTTGCGTTATTTTAAAAATCAATATGTTACTATGAATTTGGAACGACCTGTCTGGGTCTGTTTTTCCTGATAAGTTGAACTCTGAAGCCTATAAGAGTAGAGTGAACAGGTTTCTTTTGGATGGGCGTGTACCACCACCACCATTCCATTTTACTTACTTCATCTACACTTTCCATCAGGTGAGATGGAAAACAAACGCCTATTCCATTACAACTATATAAAAAAATGTAAATTAACATTTAAAAGAGTAAGGTTTGTGAATTATGAATTATAATTCCTACCACTATCAAAATGTCGTATCTATTTCGTATATGTATTTTGAGTTTGCATTCGATTCATTTGGCTTTATTTACACTCTGTATTGTCTATATTTTATTACCAAACTGTGGCTCGGGAGCCACATGAGACTCTTCGAACGATTATTTTTGGTTAAGATTGACTGTCGAATTATTTCAATATTTAAATTTATGTTACCTATGTCACATCCTGGTAAATCGAAAAAAATTAACGGTGTTAATAATTATTATTCCACCTTAAAATTAGCGAAATTTAAAAACCGATCATAATTAAGTAACCGGCATCTTAAATACTACTAGGAGTGATATCATATACGCGTGTCATTATATCTAGCTTCAATACTTCTGAATAATTTCATAAAAAATATATTTTTGTAAAAAAATATTTGTTTGCGTGTTTTAATTGCGGATTGAAAAAAATTTAAAATTTCGATCAATGGCTCGAACTATCAAGGAGCTTGGTCACTTGCGGTATATAACGTAGCTACTTCAATCAAATGCAGTAAATCCTATATTTTCAGTTTAATTTAGGATAAGTTTATTGTTTTGTCGGCTTTTTGAAATGTAACTATATGCATTGAAAAAAAGTGGTTGTTAAAACACCCTATAGTATAAGCAAATGTACTAAGTATATATTTGAAAAGTATAATAAACAGCTATTTATTTTGAATATATTTTGAGGTTTAAAACAACACGCCTTATTATTTTAGTTATTTCCCTAGCAACGGCACGCATTGCTTTAATCCATAAGTACATATATTATATCACTCCAAATAAAATAATTAAATAAGCACATCAAATTTGATAGGTAATATCCTTACTGAACTAAGATCGAAGCTTACCACGTTAAGTTTATGCTTATCTAAGCATTGAATCTTCAATAAATATATAAAGTCAAGGCTTTTCGTTGTGATAAGTCTCGCTTTTAAGTAACTTATTCTCAACTAGCTCTATCTAACTAGCTTAATCTCCTTTATTAATCTACTAAACTACTTACTATATGTAGTTCTATTTATAAAAAAGCGAATAAGTTATTCTCATTTTCATATTTCTTATACTTTTTCTTTTCTTCAGTCGATGGATGCACAGTGCCAAGCACAGGCCTAACCTCGGTCCTGTGCAGTCTGCATCCAGCGACATCCCGCGACTTTAATTATGCCGTCGGTCCACCCAGTGGTAGACCTATCCACACCGCGTCTACCAGCTCGTGGCCGCCACTAGAACCTTTCCACTGCCACTTCAGATGAGCAATTCTTCAAGCTACGTAGGTGATCTTCGCTCTTTTGCGGATCTCATGTCTGATTCGATCTCTCAGCGAAGTTCCGGGCATAGCCCTACCCATTGCTCTCTGGGTGACTTTACGGGCTTCGTCGTAAGTGATCACGTCTCTGATTTGTCTGTCATCACCGGCAACATACATTGGACAAAGACAGTCGCCTTCAAATTACGGTATTTTGGAGGAGAAGATGTTTGGGAGCTTACTTGTATAACTTCATATCTCGCACACATACATATCTGTTTCTATGTAATAATAATAATACGAATAGTTTTATTATTAATAGTAATAATAACAATAATAATTGGAATACGTATTAACCTACCAAAATTATGGTACTATTTAAATTAATAACAGGTGCAAGTATTAAAACTTGCGATCGTACGTCGCGGGTTCGATTTCCGGAATAAAATCTTAAATAATTAACACTTTATGCATTATACTCGTACATAGAAAGTATCCAGAGTATATGCAGAAGCATCCTCTGAGTAGTATAATACCACACTGCGATCACCGATCGCCTGCCCAGTGTGGTAATTATGGTATATCCACCATAGAGATATCTATCGGCGGAGGCCTATGACTTGCGATTTGCGTTTATGGCCTGTTTGAGAATATTCAGTTGAGGCTATAATGTTTTATATCATTTAAACAAAATCTTTATTTAAAAAAGAGACAGGTATGATATTACTTAAAAAATGAAATTAAAATAAGATATAAACGTGGTTAAAGACAAGTATTATAATGATAAATAGAAATAATGATATGGACTGTACTGTCACCTACATTACAGTGCATATCATTATTTCGTGTACGTAGATTCCTAAGTACATGCTAATTACTTACATATATAGATACACAAGAAAGCGCTTGTTCGTCGGTCCAACGCCAACGGGTGGTGGTCTAAAATTAGCCGACAGTGGTGCAGGTGAATTATTCACTGCAGCCGATCGACCGCCCGTCGCCACGGGTAATAACTACTGTACTTCACATATAGCTAGGTAGTCGCTTAAGTGAAAAAAAGTGCATAGTTGACACCGCTATGAATGTCTCATTTATGTTCCGAGTTTATGGATTTTTCGAACGATTTTTTTTATTTAATGGAATCAGGCGTTAACTCTGTGTTTGGCACTAATCGGTGTAACATAACTCCTGAAGATGCCCCGTGGAGGGGTGAAACACGTGTTGAGTAATTTGGCGGTGGCGGTTGTGTGATTCGCATTGTTTGCCGCATACGCATTTATCAGCGGGCTGGCGGGCGGTTCACTTTGTTGCACGACTACCACTGCATGTGCGGAAGTGGCTAAATATTGATCCTTTTTTTACTTTCAATTTCTTTTAGTCTAAATGCATTCTACTTACGATACATCAAGTCATATTAGGTGCACTCAATTTTATTTTATTTTTTATTAGTCACACCTTTATCCTCATTCACAGAGTTACCAAGAAACCGTTATACAACCATCATCATTTCAGCCGTAAGATGTTTACTACCGGATATAGTCCACCCCATAGATTTCTGTCAGGACTGGTTGCAGGCATCCAGCACCTTCTCACTTTAAAAAGGTCGCCTGTACATCTTATCCTTCAATTAAATAAATTATATTCATGTGGAGAAATGTCAGTAATAATAACATATTCAAATGGAAATGGGCTAGTAATATGGTTAGGTCCTTTTCTTACTTAGGATGGACTTCCGTAAGGTAATGTCTAATTCCATTAAATATATGGCCAGAAATCAATATTCTTGGTGCAAACTCCTGCTAGAATAAAAACCATAGGACTATTACTTTTATAGAATAGGCCAAAAATGGGATTTAGAGATGACGTATGAAGGTTCTAGCAACTGGACCCTACCCGGAAAAGGGGAAAGTGGAGATAAATGAAACATGAACACAAATAAAAATTAAATGTAAAGTTGAAGCAGAAAAAGAAATGTTTTACCACAATAAATGAATGAACAAACTAATGTCAATGTCAAACTTATTTCTTACATTGTAAATATATTGTATATGGGAAATGGCAATATAGTTTCTAAAGACATAAGACCGTAGGTCAAATGTTCGAGTCCAAAAAGGCAGACAAGCAGTCACAAAAATAAAGAAAAATGGGGAAAAATCGAAATATCTATCGACCTACACCAAAATCGTTCGGGGAACCGCGGTCCGAACCATATCGTAAAGAGGAGACATGTCCCAGCCGTGAAAATATTTCGTTTGGAACCATCTTAGCTTTAAATTTAATACGAGTTAAAAGAAAGCTCAAATTGATTTTTGTTTCTATTAAATTGGGCCCTTCTGGCATTCTTCTTATGGCGTACACGAATGGACAGTGGAATAAATCGTATGTGAAATGATATACGAATAATTGAATAAAGAAAATAATATTACATATATCAGTTCGGAGTATTTTTAACTTTTGTGTGTAATCATGGCATGGTCTTTTTCAATCTTTTATGTGCCATGTCCCGTATTAACCTTTCGGCGTGTCGAATTGCCCCACTTAACAATCAAATCGTCCCCTATAGAGAGTTGGCCCTACGTTGGGAAACACTAGTATAGACGATTCACGTGGGTGTGACTAAGTGTCACTTAATTCTATCGTCGTGTTCATAAACGAAAAGTCGTAAAATAGAAGTAACGACAGCGTGGGAGGTGGTCCAATCGTAACCAATGTTAATTTATAGATGAAGTAAGTTTTTTTTCAAGTCTTAATCATATTAAATCTAATACATTATATGTTTGGTTTGTACTGTTTCAATTAGTCAATAAAAGGAGAAATGTCGTACAGTATCTTTATTATCCATTAAGATTTTAAGAAAATATTTCTCAAAACTTAATGAAACAAGATGTGCAGTAGGGTTTATGAGTGAAGCTAGAAGAAATCTCATTTCAATACTCGATACGAGTATTGGCGTAGCGTGTCGTGACAATCCCTGGCAGAGGCCTGTGCATTTGGGAAGACGTCCATCGCCTGACATGGTAATGATGTTCTAGTCCATATGTCCGATTCTGTGTGCACCTCATACAAGGCAAATAAACTATGTTAATAATTGATAATGAACCGAAAGCAAACCTAATGGTGGTTAACTTTTAAAACTTTTCGATGGACACAAATAATTGCTGACCGGGATGATGATGAAAAGAAATTTACAATGAGAAAGGTGACAGAACTTGTAAAAATAAAATATCCTGTAATAATTATGAAAAAGTTGATTTATTATAATTATAATTATAATAATTATTATAATACAGTTTACAATAATTACAAGCGATCACCAAACGGGGTGAAACAAAACGGCGTATTAAATGTGCGAGCGGAGGCGCGTGGGCGGCGCGGACCGGAGCACGCCGGACGTTACCGCTTTGGACCGGCCTGGGCCGGCTCGAGCCGCCGCGCCCCTCCGCCCGCGGTCGGTTATAGTCTTTCGAACGCGAGGAACAAAACGTTACACAAGTCGAGAATATTATTTATAATCGATTAACGATTCGGAATAAATCGGATTCGAGAGCGGCGGAAGCGGGCCGGCGGGTGTCGGCGGGTGTCGGCGGGCGTCGGCGGGGCGGCGCGGCGGGGAGCGGGCGCTACGGGCAGTCGCACTCCTCCACCACCATCTCCGGCAGGTCGCGCTTGATGATGTTGGAGTCGGCGCCGAAGTAGATGAGCGAGAGCGCGGAGAAGCGCACGGGCGCGCAGCATGCGGCGCGTTCGAGCCGCGCGGCCTCCACCACCTGCGCGTGGTAGTTGAGGAAGGGCGCGCACGCGCCGCGGCAGTAGTTCGCATAGTAGCCCTCGGGCGCCACGATCCAGTCGTCCCAGCCGAGTGCGCGGAAGCTCACGTAGTAGGTTTGGCGGCAGCAGCGGCCGCGCGCCGCCGCGTCGCAGTCCAGCGCCCGGCGGCGACGGGGCGCGCGCGCCGTCAGCGTCAGCCGCAGCAGCGGCCGCGCGCCCGCCGCGCCGCCCAGCCGCAGCCGCACGCGCCCCGCGCACCCGCTGCAGTCCAGCAGTAGACGAAGGGGCGCGCGCGCGCCCGCCGCCGCCCAGCGCCGCGCCGCGCGCGTTACGTCCAGCCGTTGCCACGCGCGCGCCGCACCGCGCGTTGCGCCCGCTAGCGCGCCCACGCGCGCCGTGCTGCCGTTGCCGGCCACCGCGAACGCCCACAGCGTGTAGCGCGGCCGCCCTGCGCCGCGCGCTGCTCCGCGAACCTCCGCGCGCACCATCAGCTCCGCGCGCGCCACGCCTAGGACCTCCGCCTCCGTCTCCGTCTCCGCTTCGTGGCCCAGCCGGAATTCAATCAGCCGCTGTCCGTTTAGAGTCTCTCCTGCAAACGATCATTCTCATTTATTACTTTTAATTGCTCACATCAGAAAATTAACACATGGTAGCATAATAACTGAATAATACATATATATACACATACATAAATTTATTTCCATATTTTAATTAAATATCACTTCAATCATCAATTCTCATCTCTACACTCTTAAGGAAAAATGACCGTACATAGTCAATATGTGACTATCTTATCAATCTATGATCAATGCCTACATACGGCGGAATGACTCATTTCTCAGCCGGTGACCATGACGTATAAGAGGGGATGGGGAGGGGATATGCAGGATGCATGCAGGGGGCGCCCATGGCTGTGGACTCCGCGTGCGTGGTCGCCACGAGTGCCCGGCTTTGGACCTCTGCTCGGACACCCGTGCCGGGACACGTTTGCGGTGACCGCGTGCATCCCAACTTTACTGAAAACCCTAATGATACCGTTTGGAAAATTGACCATCTTTATCCAAAAAAAAGCAAACGTCGTGATCACCAGCCGTCTAAAACTAAAATTATCCCATAAATAATAATTTATTTCGTTTCATCCTTCGCTGTTGGATTTTCTTAGCTTGAATTTTCTTGACCGCAGCACCAACTCTCATCGTAGACCTGTAATAGAAAAGTTTAATTGAAAAAAAATGATATAGTGATAATTTAAAATAAAAAATTGCGTCTGTAGTAGCAGTGGCCGAGGCACATCGCTCTTCCAGCCGACTGACGTTGAGCCCGAAAGGTTCTCGAGTGGCGACCATGAGCCGGGACACGCGGCGTGGTTAGGCCTCCACAAGGCAGACCGACAACAGAGTTAAGTTCGTTGGATGCCGCTGAATGGGCAGCGTAATACCAGTGATTGTAGCGATCTTTGCTATGGCCTATACCTATACCTTGCAGTGGACTTGGATCGGCTGAGATAAATCAATAAATAACTCTAATTTATTATGTTTGAAATCTTATCTACATTTACTTGAATAATATATCTCCAAAATAACAAATTAACATATATCTCCTTCTTAACCTTAGATCTTATTAACCAGGCATTGAATAAAAAGCTATATTACCAAGTCGAAAGAGTATATTTTATTTAAAATGTAAAGAGATTTTTTTTGTTTGTGACAATCATATAGCGGCATTTTTTAAAGAGCCGCTTTGGTGGATTTTTCATATCAATTTTGTAAACCAATCTATACATGAAATTGAAAAGGAATATCGATTACCTCTTTCAAAAGCATGTGTATATTAATATAAGTTCGGCATTAGTTACTGTAAAACAGTTTACTTTTCCGTTCTTTGGTAATTGTTATTTGTTAATACATTAATTGATCTCGGGTGTACAGAAAGTGCTAGAGATATCCTCTACAACGCTTTTAATGGAATCAGGCGTTACCTTGCGGAAGTCCATCAAAAGTAAAAAAAAGACCAATATTTAGCCACTTCCCCCCATGCAGTGGTAGTCGTGCAACAAAGTGCACCGCCCAACAGGCCGCTGATAAATGCGTATGCGGCAAGCAATGCGAATTACACAACTGCCACCGTCAAATCACTCAACATGTGTTTCACCCCTCCACAGGGCATCTTCAAGAGTTATGAGGACTCTCACTTTGTTGCACGACTACCACTGCATGTGCGGAAGTGGCTAAATATTGGTCTTTTTCTTACTCTACAGCGCTAATGTTAGTATTTCATATTCCTATCTATTGTCAAAATGGTCACGCAATGAACAAGAATGGCAGACGGACTTTTTCTTTTTGGGGTAATGACGTCAATTGTTGCTTTTAAACCACCGACACTGAGAAATAAATATATGACTGGGGTGTACACCGGTAGGCTTAAATAGGGGACTAACGGTGTTTCTTGTCGCTGTCCGAAATTGTACCGTTTTCTTTCCATTAGCCGAGCATCTAAGGACTCCATATGTACTTGCTTACAAAGTCTGAACAGAACAAGGGTAGTAGAAGGTATATCTTATAAAATAAAAGACGCTAGTGTGTGCGCGGGTTTGATTCCAGAGATATAATCTTATATAATTCACACTTTGAGCATTGCCACTGCTCAGAGAATTAGAGTGTGGATAGCCGCGTCCTCTGACGTAACTATAACACGAAACTGCAATCGTCAACACGCTTGCCAAACGAGGCGATTGTGGTAAATCCCCCATAGATTTCTTTGGGAAAGACCTTATGTCTTGTAGTTGGTGTATAGACACCATGGGCTGATACATCTAGTGACGGTCTATTAGCAGTGACAGTCTTGCTTCTAGGTATTCTAGGCCTATACCTAGAATCCACCATATAATTATGGACTGCTGTACAGTTCTAAATGCTAGTAAGAATAATTGTGAATAATAAAATACATAAATTAAAATAACAACTAAAGAATGTGCACTAGATTAAAACGTCACTAAAAATGAATTGACATGTAAATTTCTTTCGGTTTTTATAGTTAACTATATGTACATAATAGAAATAGTTTGTTCTAGTTACAGGATCATTACTTATGGGTGTGAAAGCTTTAAAGGTAAATATGTAGCTCATTTACTATCAATTAATGTATGGTATATCCGATCGAAAAATAAATGATTTCGTAAATAATAAATAATGTAATGATAATATATATATTTATAAGATTGTTATATAGATTACTACGTATTAAAATGAATTGTTGTTTTCTATCTGTCCCCCAGACTTTGTAAGAATTTATTGGCTTATCGCGTTCCAATGAAAAATGTATATTAATGTAATTCTTTTAATTTTATACAAGTTGATATAATATATTTGTAAAAGCTTTAAAGAGCTACGAGTATTCATCCACACTTTACGCGCATCATCCTGTATTGTATTGTTCTAAATTCATATAGATCACACCGAAGAGTTATTTTAGTAATAGAATTAAAAACCATTGGAAGCGCTAAACGTTCTGTGACATAAAACATTCTTAATGTACTACCGCCTGGCCACAAAGCCTATCGCCCGATAGCGAGCCGACACCTAGGAAATGGAGTTAAGCATGATCATCGTGGACCTCAGCACGCGAGCAAGTGGCTTGCGATAGCGCGGACAAGTTGAACGTCGAGGTGAATGTGTGCCGCGAAATAAATGCATCTAGGTCGCCTCGTATGGTTTATGAACCTAATTAACTTCATGAATCGCGTTTAAAATATTGCCATTTCTTTGGTCAGTTACAGTACGAATGCAAGGTTAGAATTTTTTACGGCCCAAACAATGTTGCCACAAATAACAAAATATAGACTTTACTTATTTATAACAATAAAAAATATCTAAATAAACAGATAATCGCCTAAATAGCTTATAGGCTTAAATAAATAATTCGCATTTACGAAGTCTGTTAGTTAATTAAATACTAAAAACATCTAAACATTTATTTGTATGCATTTTATGGTTACTTTCATTTGGCAACACTGATGACAATAACTAGATGCTTCAATTATCGTAAAATACAAAGAACATTTAGAGTAATAATCACTATTAATATGTAAGCACTAGTTCATTATTTTCAGTTGATAGACGCCCACTGTAAGGCAAAGCCTTTGAGGGAGGCCACGATGACCGTCCCTGCGCTGCCCGCATCCAGCGGCTTTCACTATTTCGTCGGTCTACCTAGTGAGGAGACCTACCCATGCCGCGTCTACCTACTGGTGATCTCCACTCGAGAATCTTTGGACCACAATGGCCATCGGTTAGACAAGCGATATGCCCCGCCTACTGCCACTTGATACAAGCAATTCTTTGAAGTACATTAGCGATCTTTATTCTTTTATGATTCTACTCATTTTTGATTCGACCTCACAGCGAAATGCAGAAAATTATTGCTCTTTCCATTGCTCTCTTGAGCCTACTTATAAGGATAAGACCAGCTAAGACCTTTGGATTCAAGAATTGCGGTATTTTGGACAAGAAGATGTTTCGGAGTTTCCTGATCTCTTTCTCGAAGTTAGACTCATCATGCTGGGCGGTTACACTAAGTTGATTAGTAGAAAATGCCTAAAAAGTATCAAGTCCACCATTGTACAGAGCTATATAAACACGAAAATCTCATGTTATTCACTGTGAGTTAGAGTTTGTTTTTATGTATATTGATGTACTAAGACTTAAAGATCTTTTAAGATATTAAAATATTAAATTGGATTATTAGAACAAAATTTTACAAACCAACGGTTAAAAGAAAGAAAAAATAATACTAACCGCTTGCTTCATTTACGTTTAAAGTACAATGGCGAATAACTCATACTTTCCCCTGTAGTATACCAAAACAAATAATAAAAAAAATTAGAAACAAGCAAAAAAAATCATATTGGACGTGTTGAGACAAAGAATATTAAGAATTAATTGGCAATGAAAGAATTGAACGTTCCATCGTGTTCGGTGAAGAAACAACTGAAGAGCAATAACTGTCGGTAGCGTACCGAATAATGGCAGATCTAGGCTTCGTGTTCGCCTAAAAGAGGTCTTACTGACACGCCCGCTCAATGGAACAAATTGGTGACATTTACAAACTGCTCAGAATAAGTAATATTAAGAGTTCGTGGAGTACATTCAAGTCGTGAACTATGTATTTATATATAACATAAATAATAAGCCCTTATAAAAAGAATAAAACACTAATTTCGTTAAAGTTTTGTCTAATCGCAAATTTAAAGACTACAACTCTTAATATAAAATTAAACAGTGGTATTCTTGTTGTAAAATATATGGCTTAACCTTTTGGTATCTTTAAGTTTAACCGTAGCCACCATTAACGAAAGGCAAATAAAACAATTGAGTTAGAAAACGGATTTGTCTAGTATATCTATACAAATAAATAAAATTAGAGTGTCTGTTTGTTATATTAAAATAAATGATTTTTATTACATGCCTATGAATATAAATCATTTTTTTTTAATTTTCGTCTGCCTGTCTGTCTGATTGTTTCGGCTAAACTCTGAAATGGCTGGACCGATTTTAACTGGAGTTGTTTAAATTAACTGATGTAATAAGGAGTAACCTAAGCTACTAGTACTGTAGTAAAACTCTTATACGAATAAAAAACTAAAAAATTTTTTGTTAAATTCCACATGGACAAAGTCGCCGGCATAGCTAGTATAGAGCACATACATATACATACATATATATATATATATATATATATATATATATATATATGTATATATCATAATTTTCGAGACGAAGCCTAGTATCTGACAGACAGATTTACCTAAAGTATAATAATAATAATTTGTTTTAAATCGTACAATATTCATTTGTTTCGTTTTTATTTTCATATTAAATAATATATTATGTAGTGGTTTACAATTGATTATCTCTTTCTGTTAATTTCTCAGCCATGAGCCCTAAAAGTGCGTTAAAAGTATATAAAGTTGCTGTAAAATGGACTAAATTACACACTAGAAATTGGGCTTTGGAACGTGGGCAACTGTGCAAGTCACGTAAAAAAAACTGAAAGTTTGGCAATCGTCTCGCGTGTACCACGTTATCATTTCTAAAACGTACACGACTATTAACTACTAAATTACTAGAAATATTCAATTAGGATAAGATATGGAGGTTCAGTAGATAGGGACGTGTCGAAGAACGACGTAGTGTCACGCAAAAAATATTAACCGACCTCGTGTTGCCAACGCGATTGTTCTAAACTAGTTTTTGCCTACGACTATGCCTGGGCCCAACAGATCTTTAAATTTTTTATGATTTGTATATACAGGGTAATATGTCTTTCACTGTCGTTTACTGCCAATTAATAAAAAAGCAATAGTTTCAGAAATAAAAAATTACGTAATGATAACCTTGCAGGGAAAATCTATTTATCAAAATTCGGATTACCTTATAATAAAATAATTTTTACTATCTGTTCTGCATAATTTGTACTGCCGGAAGTTATTGACTTGTCGCATTCCAATAGAAAAAAAATAAAAATAGCATATTTAAAAATGATCTAAGAGAGATTAGCTGACAAATAAGCTTTAAATTTACCCTATTAATATTTTTCGTCTAATTACTTCTTGAAGGTATGTAGGACATACAATAATTTGGTGTGATATCGCATAATCTCTGCCACTATTATCATGTATTATTATTATACCACTAGTCTCATTTTTATGTAAAAACATGTCTAAAGCATCTTCCACATTTAACTTAATAATATTAAATAACTCAAAAAAAAATTACGAACAAACTAATTTGTGGGGAACATTTATTACACGTACATATATGTAAATGATAAACTCATCGCTTGTGTCGTGTCAATGTATAAAAATATTATGAAATCTAGGATATTATATGTTATTCGGCATCAAATAAATTTTTTATTATATACAATTAAAATTAAAAATAAATTTGGCTTAAAAATATGTGGTCCTTGTAATGAAATGAGAAGAGACCATAACAAAGTCAGAAGTGTTTTTTATGATTTAAATCACAGTAATTGGATTTTATAAATATTTTTTTAAATTATTGTTTTAATAATTTATTTCTGATATGACGTAGTAAAGAAACTCTTCTCCGTTGGCTCATGGAGTGACTGTCAGCTTGCTAATGAAGCCGAAAAAAGAGACTATGTTTCAGCTTCGTTAGTCATCAATAATAGTTTTATATGTCACTCAATTTAAACGATTAAACAATCATCATTTGTAAATAAAAATAAATCGCCAAATGTGTTGCTAAGCGATATTTTAGACCTATTTGTCGAATTTGGTATTTTCTTAAAATAGGTTAACACACGAAAAAGGTGTATTTAAAAAGAAAACATCTGAAATCCCTAGCAGTCAAACATTTGATATGAACCATTACATAAAAAGTAACACGCACTTCAAAAAAGTGATCACTAGCCGAATTCAATTCGAATAAGAAGCTCTGAATATATATGTCATTGACCAGTGTGTGTTGCCAGTGATGATATATGAATTAGAGACGTGGTCGCTTATGGTGGGCCTTATAAAAAAGCGCAAGGTCAGGTCAGACATCAATGGACCTCTCCATTGGTCGGCTATGCTTAGACGTTATGCTATGCTACGTCATCAAATCAAAAATGAGGAGATCCGCAAAAAAATCAAAATCACTGACGTAAGTCGAAGAATCGTAATTGTTAGCCATTGGGCGAGGTAGGTAAAAAAGGGGGGTCCTTTAAGAGAATTGAAAACATAGTCGAGGTCGCGTGAAGTCAGCGAGCAGCTTAACGAGTCATTGTGACGACCTTCCAACTTTTTCTAATATTTTTTATTAATATACGATACAAATGATAGACGTACAATTTTGTTCGATACATTTTTGCCATCATATAGGCGTTGGAGGCGCTAAAAGCGTTTTTAGATTATCTGTGGTACATTGGCATTATTACTAAAAACTTCCAATCTATGAAAATAAAAACTTACTTTCATAAGTAATCGTTAGATATAATTCAGAATTAAATCAATAAAAATGTTTTGATAAGACTGCAGCAAGCCATTTTTTTAAAATGCGCAAATAATTTTTAGACACTAACAGACTGTTTTGCCTATCGGATGGGTTTACTAACATATGATGTAATGCTCATAAGGAAGATCTATTCCGATCTAAGAGCTACAGTGAATATAGCCTGTTCAATAAAAGCGAACACTAAAAGATAAAAATAAATAATAAAAATGTTTGCTCAAGTAAACATGAAGCAGCTAGTAGTAAACATAGAATAAATATTTTGTCACACAAACGTAATCTATTACGAGTTTTTTAAACAAAGTTCAATCAATACCAACGTCACAATGTTATACATGTTTAAATCTACCGAAGCTTGAAGTACTTTGCGTTTATTGCTCTAGCAACATTGTAATGAGTAATCTATGTTTGCAGAATAAAGATTATTTAAAGAGAATAAAGAAGCGATTTGAGGAAATAGTCCTTTTTTTGTAAAAAAAAATTAGCTAATCCGGATCCGGATGAATCTAAGATGTAGTCGCTTACGATAAGCGTTATAGGGAAGTTCAAGGTCATGTCAGAGAGCAATGGAGAGCGCTATGATTGGAGCTTCGCTGCAAAATTAAATTAAAAATAAAGAAACCCGCAGAAAAATCAAAGTCACTGACATAACTCGAAGAATCACAGCCGAAGGTCGTAGGGACCGAACGGTTCAAAAGTAGCCACAAATCGGTAGACGCGGCGTGGGCGTTCATACTTATTATCCTAACCCTGAAGAAGACAAATCCAAAAACACAAAAATCATCAAAATTAGTCTAGCCGTTCTTCAGTTATAAATGATGTAACTAACACGACTGTTTTATATAAAACAATACATATATATATTGACTATACAATAAATAATATTTAAGGTGTTCACTGTATTTACCATAATAAATTAAATAAACCTATTGGTCTACTATTTCCATATATCCCATTTGATGCTTTATCTCCATCCTATTCTAATTTTAATTAATTATGTGGTTACATATTTTAATTTCCTGTTTACCTCCTCATGTTAAAGTTTTTGTAGTGCTCTAAATTTTAATAAAACATATTGCTAATGAGTATAACAAATGAAGGTTGTAACTGTCAAGATTTATCAATACAATAGTCATCATTTCTATAATTAGGATGTCCACTGCTAGACATAGGCGAAATGGACATCTCCAGCATCTTCTGACCACATCATCATCATCTGTCCACTGTGAATAGACGTCTTATTTGTTCACATATCATAAATATTAAGACACGTTAAGGATTCTAACCACTGCTGGTGATCTTACTTGAATAAAGAAATAGATACGTAAGATCGTGTAAATTCTCTTGCTAAAACGTTAATTAAAGCGTAACCTAATACGGTCGATAAATACAAGACTGATCACAGTGACCAAATTACTTTATCACATGCCTTGATATTAACGATATTCATAAGTTTTTTTTTTCTTTTTATTCAAGATTATTAATGATAAAGTGGTAACGGCAAAGTATTTAATATTACAAAAAAAAAACAGTAAAATGAACATTCCTAAAAATAATTATTTTAAAGTATTTTGTTTATCTTAATATATTTATTTGTATGATCCCTAAAAAATCGTATAGCAAGATAAATATAATCAACATGTAAAACACAGCAAGGTGAAAAGATTAAAATTTGTCAAGGCCTCCGGAAGACACCGATTCCAATAGGTCGTATTGATTGCAATTTAATATATTTAAAACGAAAACAAAGAATGTAAATGTAGAACTTTGGAGGAGAAGGCGAAGTATGGAAGGTGAGATAAGAAAAGAAAAGAAAGTATAGAAAGGAATGGAGGAGAATGTGACGAATAAAAGAAAGATATCTGGAACGTAATGTGAAGGATAAAAGATGAGGATAAATATAAAAAAGTTAGTCAAAAATTTTACGAGAATATATTGTCCCTGCGTACGTAAGAATGTACGAAAGGTCCCCAATAACGGGAGCAAAAAAACAGTCCTTCTGGAACTTTATAGTGGAAACCTATGTCTAACAATAAACGACCTAGGCCTGAAATGATAAACATAAATTTTAACAGTTAAAATCTTTCAATAATATTGAACAAAATATTAAAACATTTTTTTTTAAATATCGTGTGCGTGCGTGCGTGTATATGTGTAAAAAGGCCGAATATAGATATATAATATGAGTTACCTAAGAAATGATACTTTATATAAATCAGTAATATCCCTTATTTTCTGTAACAAATAGGAAAATGTAATACTCGGTTCGTATTTTAGTTACTCATGTAAATAGTTGGGTGTACGTAAAATATGAAAATAACCGTGAGAATAAACATGTGCGAAGCTATTTGATGCAAGCTACCTTGTACAGTCACAGATCTACATAAACAGTAACACTTGTGTCTAAAACTAAAGGTTTTAATTTCTTAATAACCTCTGTATCTTTTTATTTTTCTAACTTTAAAATACAGTTATTGATTGTAATGGTATATTGTTTAATCGCTTTGAAGGAATAAATGTATAGATAATTTTTTGTCAATTGTTTTATGGTACATATGGGTATAACAATAAAAAAATATTTTAATAAAATTATTACATTAAAAAATTTAAAAAAAATATTTTAATGTAAATATACATTTCTTATAATCTATTTATGCATGGGTTAATTTGGTTCATTCTGTACTATTTATTTATTTATTACTTAACTAAACTATTTGCATGTATCTTTATTAAAATGTTTTTAGCTATAGCTATATCTATATTCCTTATATTATTATTTATCTAACCTCATTATTTATTCAATCTACCTGAACCATCGAATGGATGATGGCCTTTTCTAATGATGCCTATTTGATATTTATATTGAGTATAATTTTTCTCTGTAAGAAAAGGACCAATATTTAGCCACTTCCGCACATTGCATGTGCGTGCGTGGTCCTTTTCTTACTTGGGATGGACTTCCGCAAAATAACGCCTGATTCCATTAAATAATTTTTCTCTGTTGTTGTAATTCATCAAAGAGTTTTGAACACTTTCACGTTGATCAAAGGGTTGGAAGATAACAATAAATAATATAATGATTATATATTGTTGTAAGAATGGTTTTCAAAATTCTAAATAATTAACATTATAATTATTAATCGTTTACTGCAGTCTTTATACCAGTAGAAGTTATTGGCCTGTCGCATTCTTGTTACCTGTATATTCCTAACTTTTATCTTTTGGGCGGATATGAAATTATCTATACTTTCACATATAACCTTCACCAAGCTGGCTTTATTTCAGCGTAGATATGCTACGAAAATATTTATTGATTTATTTAAGTTATTTGTTTAAAGTGATCTGCGTACGTTCGATACGAAAGCTACATAAGTTCAGACCGCATCCTGCTCACAACAAATTTTCAAAGGAATTTTTTGTGATTACTTATACTAAAATAAAAAAAAAGCGTACAGTTGCTTAGAAAGGCGCTAATCATGTTAACCTAAATATAGCTTGAAGTTAAAATATTGTTTCTTCATAGAAAACTAGAGAATGATCAACGAAATTAAGTATATTTGCCGATAATAATTAAAATAAAATCTTTTATTTCGCATGTCAAAATGGATCCTTAGTTTCTTTATCTTGTTTATAATTAACACCATGCTTCAAGCACAGCTCATACAGCTTATTCTCTACCGTGTCAAGTTATTCACACATTTACATTACGTAATCTTAAATTAGCATTCAACATTTACATAATATACCATGACTATTTTGTACATAAATCTTATTTTATTAGAGAAGTGAAATATCAGAAGTGTCAAAATGGGGGCCAATCGCAAACACAATTATATTTATTGTAAGTATATTAGAATCTGAACATTTAAATTATAAACTATCTATTATAAAAATATAAATGTTAACCACTTTATTTCGGGGCAGTCGCTAATAGAAATTATTTACAAAAAATTTTTAATGTGTGCATAATACGTGATAATTGAAAAAAGTAAAATGGAAAAGGTAACAACAAACCTTTGTGCAAGATTTTATGTATTCCCAAATCCAAATTTGCTTTGTATAGTTATGTCTAGTATTATTATTTACATTTATTTTTTATTTATTTAATTCACGACTAAATTACAATATGAAAAAAAAACATTGACAATTCCTTAAAAATATTGAAAGCATTAGTAAGTTTAAGTTGCCAATATATAAGGATAAAGGTAGAGTATAGGTTATTTACTTTATAAATGTATGGTATATGCTATCCAAATATCTATAGTTTCAGAAACAATAAATAATGTAATTACAATTGAATAATGAAAAGCGTTTTCAAAATTTGGATTACTATCTATTGAAATTAAATATCGTTTACTATGTAATGTCTTTGCAGACTTTGTACTGCTAGAAATTATTGGCTTCTCACATTACAAAATCAAAAAAAATTTGATGTAATTTATTTTATAGAGATGTCTACACAGAGTGATTAGAAATATAATTAAAAGCTTTAAAGCTTTTTGCTGATATATAAGCTATACGTTCAACCTTTCACAGCCTTTATATTCTGTATAAGGTAAAGAAAAAAAATTGGAATTTTACAGACTTGAATTTTAGCAAAGGCTAAAGAACCAGAGAGTCAGAAAATAGTTATGAAAAAAGCCTGTAACTTACTGTTGGGTTAATACTGCTAATTTTATCAAATGTATGTATAAGAAAACTTTCACCTTAGCTGTGTTTATTGCACTTTATAACACGTTTTGACAAACTATTTTAACGAAACCAACATAAGAGATAAATCATGACTTATGTGAGAAAAACCGCTCCTTACCTCAAACTCAAATGGGAAAATTCCCGTCGAGATTTTCACGTAAAAAGTTTGCTTTATCCATCGGACAGCGAACGAGCTTCAACCGTACAACGCTTGATACGCGACTGACTCGTCACAGGGAACTCAAATCGCTTATATACCCCCGGGGGTAAATTTTTTTTAACGTCCGTGATTCAGATTGGGAAAACATAGGAGGGACGCCGGTGGAACGTTCGAAGTATGACGTTAAGTCTGAAATGTTTTATTTCTTTTTTGGCGACGGTTCAGACTTTTATAACTATAAAACTGGCAACTAATGCGCAATTTTATTGCGAGAAAAATATCTATACCTTTTCTAATTTAAATTAAATTGGCAATGGCGTATTTCGTTCATTATTAGGTTATTATTGAAAGATGAACTTTTTGATCATAAAAATTAAATTAATCAATTAAAATATTCGAGAAGCAATTGTGGAGTATTTGTCTTTGATGTTTTACATTTTCTTAAAATGTGTCATTCTTTTTAAAAGATTTCATCAATTCTTTTTGAATTCTAAAAATAAATTTAGATTTGAATAATACGCTTGCACTAGCACAAAAACAGTCAAGTCATGGTGCGCTCATATTCCAACTCGTGCGACCGCAAAGGTTAAAAATATCGAAGGTAACCTTGAGGTAGTGAAAAATGAATAATGATGATACATTTGGGTATAGAAAGCTGTGCCCTTCGATATTTTCGCAGCTATCGTGAGTCGAACAAATCGCGTATAGCGAACATGGTTAATCACAAACTATTCGAGTGGGTCAATGACCGCGATATAATTTATTACACCGTGTTTAGATTATAAAACTAAACTTTAACTCTTACTTCAATTAGTTAATATTTAAGCAATTTCAATTACAGATAATATAATAAAAGTATTTTTTAAATATAATATAGTACAAAAAATTATAAATTTATAATATATATATATATATATATATATATATATATATATATATATATTTGAAAAAGGTACATAAATCGTGAAAACGTACGCAAATTTTGCAGAATCGCTTATAACGTACTTGCTGTCTCTTGCCCGCTTCCCAAACTTATTGTCTTCCTTGTGGGAATTACTACGTATAACACATATTATAATTTTAGCTGATATTTACTTTGTAAAAGAAATATTCCTACCAAATTTCAAGTATCTAAAACTTATGGTTTCAAAGATATCGTGACGAGTCAGTACATAAATATTTATATATACACACATGTCGTATGATTTTTAATCACCATCATTATTTCAGCGGTAGGATGCCCAATGC
This sequence comes from Battus philenor, assembly GCF_028537555.1. Classification (NCBI taxonomy): domain Eukaryota; kingdom Metazoa; phylum Arthropoda; class Insecta; order Lepidoptera; family Papilionidae; genus Battus; species Battus philenor. Next base: position 12,502,105 of record NW_027181673.1, on the reverse strand, counting down.
TGGGCATAAGTCTCCTACATAGATTTCCAATAACACACGGTGGCAAGCGGTATCTAGCGCCTTCCGACGAGCTTAACAAGGTCCTATCCACCGTATTGATGGATGTCCTTCTCTGCGCTTTCTACTCCGTCGACTCCGCTGCAGAACCTCAAATCACCAGGGATCATATGATTTCCGCTATGTGATCTACCCAAAAAAGCCTAATTTTACAATCCGACTTAATATTTAACTGTTACAAATTTGATTTTCTTAAATCGTGTTAAAACTGTTATGGAGCTTTTGAGAAAATAAAAAGCCTATGTAAGTTATTTTTCAGTTCAATGCGTAAACGCCTTAGCATTCTTTCGTTAAAAACTTTCGAAGGTCACAGTATATTATTATAGAGAAAAATATTTAAACGTTTTTATACAGTTTAACTACTAATTAACGTGGAAATTAATGTTGCTGTCGATTTCGTATCGCACAAGTAATAATGTAATAACAGGGAATAAATTTTAAGTTTTCGCTATCAGGTGATTGTTTCGTTAAAACTGATTGATATTACTGCCGCTATACTTATATTTCTTGTAGTATTCAAAGTACATAAAGAGAAGGAACTTTATAAACGGTTTACGAGGAACATCGGAATACATGATCCTTTGAACACAACGTAGCCGAAGATATGCCGAAGCTTATCATACTAATCTGTTCGCTTCTGGATTACTTAATGAAACCACGCGATTTGATTAGGCGCGATATTTCGCGATTAGATTGAATCCTGCTTTATTCCCTACGTCCACATGACTCATCTTTTTATAATTTTACGACAGATTACAGAAGATAACATAACAAAACAATAAATCCTTATTACATAGACATACCTGTATCGGTTTTTAAGTTACTTAAGTTATTAAAGTATATTAAGGTGACAACCGAAGATCTAACAGGTTTATTCCGTAACACCCAAGGGATTTTGTAACAACACAGTAATGCGTAATTACGAACTTACTGAGGTTATCTATACAAATAAATATAATTGAAGAGTCTGTTTGTAACATTAAAATAACCGCTTTTTACCACAAGCGAATAAGTGATTTTTTTAACATTTTTGAAATATTTTGTCTATCTGTCTGTGTGTTCCAGCTAATCTGTAAATAGCTGAGCCGATTTTGTCGGAACTTAACGGCTGGTAGCTGATGTAATAAGTATTAACTTAAGCTACTTTTATTTTAGAAAAATTGTTGAAAGAAAAAAATTTTTTTTTTTGTTAAATTTCACGCAGACTAAGTCGCGGGCACAACTAGTTTTAAAATAAGAATGTTTGTTATCTTCTAAATCTACATTTTCAGTTGTTTTATTTATGTTTTGATATTTGTTTATGTCTCCAATTGACTATTAAATTTTTTTTCTTACTTTTTTATATCGACTTCATTGTCAACAGTTGTTTCGACTACATTCTACTTAAAACTATGATCTGTTATCAATTCAGTCATAGGATGTTCACGGCTGGAGACGGCTAGTATCTAGCGTCTAGAGCGAATAGATAGTCGGCTGACTATTACCCTTACATCCTTCCTTAGAAGCGTATCAAGCGTTTCGATTCAACGTTTCTGATCCGCACAGCCCTATTATAGAATGGTCTTCCGAAATCCTTATTTCCCGAGAATTATAACCCAGATCTCTCCAGAGTCGGAGTAAATAAGTACCTGAGACTACGTGCTTCATCTTTGACTACACGTTTGCTTTTCATCAGGCAAGTTCGTGATAAAATGCCGACAAGTACGCGGTAATAAAAAAAAACGTCATCTGTTAATCTTGACACTTTGCACTGCGCTTGCCGATTCGTGATATACGCTCCAGAACCTTATGACCCCTGGTGTCATCTGTTATTTGCGCTTCATGGCCTGCCTATTACCACTACAACTTGTCAATATGCTGATATTAGTTACTTTCCTTTGTCTTCGGATCTTCTCATCCCTGGTTTGATGTCATAAAGAAATCCTGAAAAATCCAAGGCTTGTTGGGTGGTGGTCTTGCCAATAATACCTGATAATCTTTAATTTACCTTTATAGTATTTTTGTACATTTTCCTAGTTTCATGAAATCATGATTATATTCCAGCTAAGTCTGCTACGGGTTTATTATTTAGTTCAATAGCTATAGATATAAGTAGACGTGTCTCATGAAGGTATTTAGTTCGGTAACTTTGTCATATGTGCCGTTAATCTATCTATAAGCGATTATTGATAATCTAATTTTTTATTTCGCTTTATGTATATATGCATGCTCATATGTTATTACATTTTTATATGACCAATTCATACTTCAAAATTTAGCAGAAAATCACTGGGAATCAATACCCCGAGAGTTGACTGGCATCTCTGAGATTTTTTTTTCCAGCTATAGGTCTCCCGCATATGTTTCTAATAGGACTGGTAAGAAGAAGTCCGCATCCAGCGTCTTCCTTACGTTTCGTATCACCGAGTTGTGGGCGGACAACTTTAATATATGTATAGTATATAACATAGTATACAAAAAATGTAAAAAATCTTATGTTAGACCAGTGGCGTAGCTATGGTATTTGGGGCCTGGGGCAGATTGGGCCTTGGTGCCCCCTCCCCCCCCCCCCAAAGAGTCTAAATAATTTCAAAATTCAGAACAGAATGTAGTTAATATATATTTTTTTGGTTCAAAATAATAATAAATGTATATAAAATAGCATTAGATCTTAATAAAATTTTTGGGGAAAATTTAAAAACCAACATTCCTCGCTTTTTGGCCTGCAAAGTCATTAATCACATTTTTAAAATCAATAGTGTCGACTCATGTTCTATTGACATTATTGCATTATTGCAGGGCCCTTTTAAAAAACACTATGTGTTTTGCGAATGAAAGGCTTAAACACCGTGTATATTATAATTTGTAACTGTTTACTTTTTTTTAATGTTCATATTATTTAACAACTTTTTTAGCAAAAAAATAGTAAAATTCAATATTCTTTTTATGTTATTTACTTTAAATTATGGTTTTCTTTTTTCTTTTAACATTTCATTATTCATCATTCAAAAAAAAACAATTCAAAAAAATTATTTTCAACTTTGGTGCCCCCCCTGCTTGTGGTGCCTGGTGCAGCCGCCCCGCTCGCCACCCCCTAGCTACGCTACTGTGTAAGACGCTAAGCGAAGCGCTAGCGAAGCTAAACGGAAGAAATAAAATATCTCGAAGAAAACATTTTAGCTGTATTCCGAAGTTGGTTGGTCAGAAATTAATAAGTTATTACATCATAGCATCTTATTTGACTTGGATTACTCATCCAGGTAAGTATTTTTACAGCGGTTTCAAAATAATTTGACTTAAAAAAATATTTAGTGTTTACTAACCGCCTCTGCAGACTTTGTATTGCCAAAAGCTTCTGGCACAATTCAGAGTGACCACTTTACACAGGGTGATTGGAAATATTTGTAAAAGCTTAAAAGCTTTTCAGTGATAAATAAGTATACGTATATATAAGTATAAGTAGTAATTACCCTGTATAACGTAGTTCAATACGGGATAGGAATCCACTTGTGTTTTTGTAACGCGACAATCCTTTCACCAATTATGTTACATGAACATTTTAGGGTAGTGGTTCGGATATTTTTATCTAAATGGCGGTAGCGACCTTCATTTACGACGGCAGCATCCGAAGACGATTTTCGCTACTCCAAGATGATTGATAACACGCGACGTTCAAAACGCTTCGGCGAACTCATTCCGCCGTTAATAAATCTCCGCTATGTAAAACTATACTTATATTTTTTATTCTCTCGTACTTCATTTTATTTTTTATATTTTTATCATAGACAAATCATAATCTCACGTTAATATTAATAGTTTCTGCAACTGTAACTGACTGGGTCTTTAAAATTCTGGAGTAAAAACCACAAACTGAAAAGCGCAGCGTAAAGCGTCCGCTAATATGGTGGACAGACGCTGTAAGCAGTTTGTTGGAAGATGCTCTATATACAGGCCGCTTGAAACGCTTCAAGCCGGTACTTCGATACTGATCCTATTGGACACGGGGGAGGCGTATATCCAGCAATGGGTATTATACGGTTGATATGTTGATGATGATGATTAACAGTTTCATCGAGTTTAAGGTGATAGAGCGTTTCAAGTGTTCAGACTTTCGTTTATAAGTAAGCTTTTAGGCCTCCATACATGCATACAAAAGCTTTTTCACCTGCTGAGAAGATCTCTAAGCTTCCACATCTCCCCTGCGAAAGTTTCAAGGAGAGGCAAGGCGGAAACGTCACTTCGACTTGCATGTCGACCCAAGCAATCGAAGAAATCTGCTTGCTTGCCAATCTGGAGGAATATCTAAAGTATGGCTCAAACCCGAGGCTGCAGATAACCCACGTGCATTGTTATTGTAAAGAGATTTATGTTAAGCGTCTTAAATTTTCTGCTAAAGCTTTAAATGCGGACATACTTAGCATTTTTAATACTAAGAAAATATTTAAAAATATGATTACGATTCAGAGTTTGGGGTCAGATATATGTATCACTAAGTACTCGTGTACCTACTGACTTTCCTCTATAGATAAATAAGTTATGTAAAGTTGCCGTCTAAGTAGAATACTCCTACAAATCTTGCATATATAAGTACCAATGAGAATTCTAAGCATGCCTTGATTCACCGTGCGGGTGCTGTATCCATCACATTGCACATAGACGGGCCGGGTACCACGCTCGGAGCTGACGACCCGCGTTGCTGATTTAAGAAGGCCTCTTTGTTAGGCGTCCTTGCAATTGTACCTTCACTGACCAGACTCCTCTTTACCTGTTCAAATTATAAATGATTCTTACAATACATTCTAGAAGCACGTTCTAAAAACGAATTATTATGATTACTTATTTAAATTAATAAAAATGTGGTTGAGTCAAGAATTCGCCAATATTTAAATTACGATTTCTTGGCACCAATGCTTCTACAATTTGCTGCCCTGCCGGTGGTCAAAGAAACGTTTTAAGAAGAGCTGATATCCAGACGAGACCCAGGAGCCCTAACCCGAGCAGATTTCTCTTCGTAAGATTATTTAAACCGTCGTACATTCATAAAATAAGTCAAATGCGAAAACAAATCGGAAAAGAGATGTCGGGAATCTCACAGTATGTTCTCCGACGAGTATTTTATAATTTCCACACTCAGAAGAGTCCAAAAATCGAAATGTTGGTCATTTAGATAATATAATTTTTATTGAATATTTACCACCAAAATTACCTTTCTTGTAATTAAACTAATTTTTAAGTATATCTAATGGTTTTTTTTAATTTTTTAAACCTTAACTAATGCATGGCCTGTACGTATTATATCATAAGTTATATACCTATATATACATGTTTCTTATTCTTCGTAAGTTTTTGACCGGGTCTTTTCATCAGATCGGCATTCCGAGCAGTTGTTAGTTTACTACTTATAACGGAAATAATTGACGACTCAAAGGTGCGTGTAAATGCCTACTTGAATAAAGATATTTTAAATTGTGCTTTGAAATAAAAAAAAATATTAATATATATGCTAGAGCATACACATAAACGAAACGTAGTTATTATAATATATTCCTTAGTTATCAAATGGTACGAGAAGTGACTTAAATTTCATTATCACCAATCGCTTGTACTTATAACAGAACTTGCCATGAGACTCTTTCGATTTTGTCACAAGCTCTTGTAACATTTTGAAATTGATATTAATATGATTAAATACGCGTACATTTCGAATATTTATTTATTAAAATGGATATGTGAGAAGTACATTTTGTTAGAACAGAGAGGCTCGTGCTTTTAAGGCTGCTAAACATCCAGCGGGCACAGACGTGGCCCGGGAGAGTCGGGCAGCGGGCGCCGTGCCGGCGGCCGGATTCGGGTGCGTGCGATCGATGGTCCCCGGAGACGACGCGACGCCGCTTGCGTCGGCAAACTTTGCGGCCGCCTTGAGGTATGTAGCCTCTTTATACAGAATGATTGGTTATAGATGGAAAAGCTTTTAAGGAGTTAATACATTACTAAGTAAAATAGTGTAATCTTAGACCTTCCTTTTAATTGAAATCTGAAGAACTTGATTAGTTGACTCATTTACATCATTGATATTATAATGTATTTATCAAAAATTGTTAGATTTAATTCAAAAAGAACATTTGTTGATTTTCCGGCAGGTACTTATCAAATCAGAATTCCGAGCTGTACCTTACTGCTTATAATGTTAAAATAATTGACAATTCAAAAGTGCGTGTAAATGCCCATTAGAATGAATATATTTTGAATTTGAATGTCGGAAAAAAATATATGGGGTGAATCTAATCATAAGTCTTATTGTCAGTGGTAAAAGCACCATTAATTTAAACATAATTAGTTTAAGTACCATTAAGTTGATATTAAATAAGTCAGCATATATGAGCAATATCGGAACTAGAATACTGCTACAAGTCTGAAAGTGTCAGTTAATTTATTTTATAGTTATAATAAATAACGTCATGGTAATATAGCAAGAAATATTATTAAATTAATTATTGTTAAATTTATATAATGAATATTAATTATTATTTACTATCTGTCGATGCAGACTTTGTAGTGCCAAAATTTATTAGTATACCACATTTTAAAAGAGTTTCAGAGTGATTATTTTATACGGGTTGATTGAAAAAAAGTGTAAAAACTCTTAAACTTTTAGTCGACAATTAAGCTATTCTTTCACTTCTCTAAGACTTTTACACCGAAAATTAACTTGAAAAAACCTTTATACATATGTATACAGCTTTGGCAAGTGTTCAGGGTACGAAAAGTATGGGAACACTACTTGAAGTACAGTACGGACTACTAACTTTCTAGTGGAAAAAAATACAGGAATAACATCCATAATATTTTTATGAGTGTAAATTGTAATTGTGAGCGACGAGTAAAATCTATTTATAAGTTACATCGTCATTACTTAAAGACATCATTAACTTAAGTTCTCGGTCATTAAATTAATCTTAAGTGAGTCCGCAGTCTGTAGAATAAGCAATACCGGAAACAGGCTGCGCTGAGATTCGCGATTTAAATGTAAAGAATTTATTAAAGTACCTAATTATCGTAATAATGTTGGACGCATCTCTCCCTTAGCGTTTCTGTAAAAGTTGACACGGGCTGCTTGACCTGGACATTTTTCATGATCGGACCACGTAATTCAGAAAAAAAAACTCGTGGCTATTACAAAAAATATATAGGTTATGGAAGTAAAGGCTTTAGAGGAGTGAATGTATAAAAAGCTTTTTATAATATTTACTTATTTCCAATCACCCTGTAAAAAGTGATCGTTTAGATATATTTGATGGGTATGCGTATGTTAGTGTAAATTAATGTATGATATATGCTAATGTAATAAGTATCTCTCTCTTGAAGCCTTTAAACCTATAACCAATAACCCTGTATAGTTCCTAATGTTTATTTGTTATTGGGCAACTACTGCATAGGTTTACATGTATTAACCTATGCAGTAGTTGCCCAGCGATAGAGAAATAAGACTTGCGATCATAGGTCGCGGGTTCAATTCTCGGTATAAAATTTAATATCACTTACAAACATCCCTATATCCTCTCATATCCTCTTTTGAGTGAGGCTTACACTTTGCAGAGGATGTCTATGAGCTGAAACGATTCATTGTCTATTTTGCTATTATTATCGTATTATTGTATTGTTCTTATTTTTATTCAGCTTATCGATTTAATAGGGATAGCTGTTTTGTTGTACCTAATCCAAAATGGAATGTTGTGCACGTCTATCATTAACCATTTTCATTGGGATTTTAATCTGCTGTAATGATTTTTCTTAAATCATAGTATTTACGTTATTGGTGTGCCACAAAAATATATATGAAATAACGCGATATTTTCACCATTAATAAAAAGTAAATGTAATGTGGGTGAATGCAGTATGTTGTATGTATGCTAAATGATAGAAAATATGAAGGATGAAAGAGTGAATAAAGACAGAAATTGTAAAGGATGAGAGAGGGAAAGTAGGAGTGTAAATCCCTGTCCCGAAAATAAGATAGGGGAAAGAGTATTTTTTTGTTAGTAAGTACTAAACTTATCAATATTAATAATATGGAAAATCTATTTAAATTTAAAAACTTGGACCTGTTCATCTTTAGTCATTCCAGCTACTTACCACACGGCATCCGGCGCGGCGCCCGCCAGTCCGTCTGCTGCAACAGTAAACATTCGGAGATATCGCATCCGAACAATCATTGTCTCTTGCTCCATTATCTAAAGAGTCTGTTTACACTGTAGAACGGAATGGCATCGTTGCCAATGTTCTAATGCAATCAGTTAATTCAATAAACGACACAAATTCATCTCACTAGATGTGATTGTTGGAAAATGTTTTTTCTAACTTACATCGTAGGATAATCACTTAAAATGCATTATACGTAGTGATAACACATCATTAAATGATATTTATATAATTCAATCTATATTATAGATAATTAACTCAATCTCTCAATTTATTCTCAATTGTCAATTTAAGGTATACAATATAAAATCTGGAATATTCTCTTAGCTTTTAAACGAAGATGTTGTATCTCTCTCGTGTGTAATTGTTATAAAAAAAGTTATTTATTTATTCATTTATATCCTGTTTATTGTATATGACCACAGGATATACAGTAAAGAACGGACTTATCACAAACAGCGACGTCTTTCAAACAAGTAGTTAGTGATTTCATTTAAAAACATTGCATTTAATTCGTTATATATATCATATACTTCTTTTACTTTATTTCGGTGCATGTTTCATTTTAATATTTATTATACTTAACCCTGTACACACAAATAACACAATTATTATGTCTATAAAAATTCCCATAAATCAACGTCAACGTCAAACTGAAAATTGTTGATTATTTTTAGCTTTCATGTTACTGTGAGTAATTCATCTGTACACTTCTGTATATACAAAAATTGGTACTTCAACGGTTTGATTTTGATACGAAATAACACTTTTTGTCAATAAATGTACTCTAAATAATTATTGTACTCGATGTATGTCCACTTTCAATTGACCATTTTTACCGGTACTAAATTTTTGAGGTTTGAAACTATTTTTCCTATCATACAATTTCAAATTCACAATGGTTTTTAGATCATTTTATGAGTATCTACGAAACGTATAGTAGTCAAATAAATAGTACTTTATTTATTTGGCTATTATATGTGATCGTTGTAACTTTGTGCGTCCCCATATAAATTTTAAATTCGAAATGAATATCCAGGCTGATTTTTACATAACAACAAATGTGTACACAGATACAATGGTATGCGTCTCGAAGACTGGCTACGTTCTTGAATATTTGCGGTTGATACAAATATATGTTGGATCGGAAACTATGCGCTGCCTCCGATCGGTATGATATAACAACATCCTTTATATATACCTATTTATATTTCATAATGCTGCAGCATCATGGTATATTATGAATTGTCCCGTTTGGTTGAACATCTTATAATGCAAGTGTCAACAGGCCACTAAGAAAGTTATCTGAAAAAAAAAATATAAATATGCAACAAATGTTATGTTTATTTAAAAAAATATTTGTGTTCCAAATTCGAATTTTGCTCTAAACTAACTTTATCAATCAAGATTGTAGTCTATTTGAATTCTTAAAGGTCTCATCATGGGGTCTATCTTTGTCCAGCAGTGAGGGTCCTACGGCTGAAATTATTAAGATGATGATAAATCTAATAATAGCCAGGAATGTTTTCACCAAGTCTAACTCGAAATCTTGTAAATAGGTTAAAAGACATCAATTAGCTTTACGAACGACACACGTCTAAAGCAACTGTGCAACGCATATTTTACGAGTTTAAATGCAGTCGCTTAAATTTGAAGAATGAAAATAGAAGGCCATTTGCTTGCTGTTAGGGATGAAAAATTGCTGTTATTAAAAAAAATATTCCAAGAAACATAAGCACAAAACGAGATTTTATTCATTTATTTCTGAATATGACAATAATGACAGTTCATTTCATTTCTGGCCAGTTTTTTCTCCTCGTGAACACGAAGATACTTTATAGCCAAGATGTGGTCTCGTACTTCAGCTATCCAGTTGATATTACTTCAAAAATTAATAAAATTGAATTTACTATCAAAGGATTCTTGTCGAACTCTTAATATCAACAAAGTAAAATCAACCGATCTGACTTTGCGTGGGCGGATAGAAGTTGTTATAAAACGAACGCCTACCCTACTTGAAACTAAACTTTCGGGTCTTAAAGTTTTCACAGGTCAATCCTATCATAAAAATAGATTTCATAATTAAATTACTGTAACCTTTATTCTAACTTTTTCTTTTTTATTCAATTTTTGATATTAACTTGAGAACTGGATACCTAAAAAAAAACTTATTTCGTTTCCTCTTTTTTATTTGGCTCTACAAATTAACAGTGAATTTATTTCACATTAAAATTTCATTGCGCAAACCATTGCTATTTTTTTAATTTTCATTTTTCTTGTATCTGGTATACGAAATAAATAAAAAAGCACCTTAATCAAACACTGACAAAACTGTCATATAAAGAGATTCATAAATATACTAATACATATACGTAAAGATGCTTTTTTTTATTTATTTTATCTTTTTGACGATATTATTATAAGCGAAAATGGTTAACGTTTAAATAAGTAAGCGAAAATAGTTAAAATAGGTAACGTCGAAAATAGTTTTTTGGATATAGCTTGTTCATAGTAAACAACTTTTTAAGCCTCTCCGCAAATAAAAAAGGTAATAAAGCAGTCAGGAATAATTCAGAAGTGAGCACATATTTTATTATTATATATGTACACATATGTATACACAAACACACACATTTTAATTGCAGCTTGATAAATTGTCAAATATATTTTACGAAAACATATAATATTTAACTAACTGCATAAACTAAATGAGCTAAGCACGTATTACCTACATTATGTTCGCATTTCTTAGTGATATGACCTTAAAAGCCGGTATGCCGCTGGTGTACAAAGTTTTTAGAAAGCGTATGTTGTCTCTGTCACGTCTTACGGAACTTTCGGTTGTCTCTCTCCCACACCATACGATATTTTTCTTAGTTTATTTCTTGAGAACATATGATGCGCGTGCGGCCGTTATCTTGTTACGCGGCAAAATAAAAAAAGAAGTTTGACATAAGTAAATACTAAAAATATATAGTGTTATAAATTTATATTCAATGAAATATGGAAGACAATTCGGAAAACAATAATGAGGTGAGTTCGTGTGTTTTATGAAGACTATTTAAACTGAATTTCGTTTCCAATTTATGTTTACACCATATTTTATTATTTGAAATGATAATGATGAATGAAAATTCATTACAGCTGCCCATAAGTTCTATTATATGCTGTATAGATATGCTGTTAATATTGACTAGGCAAACACCAACCTTTTTGAAAAAATTTAATTTCATTGTGTATACTATTGTTTTCAAATTAAATATTTTTCTAATCATTTCTAATATAATTATAATAAATGAAGGTTTCAAAATAAATTAATTACGTTTATAACATTTATTACTAAATAATGTTTATTTTCAGGAGAAATGTAAAGGAATTGAAAAAGAAGAAAATAAAAGTGAACAAAATATAAAAGAAAGATATTTCCTTAGTAAAATACTTGGGCTTCGCAAAAATGAACAAAATTACAACATATACTTATTAATATGTGTAGTTGTCGTCACCATAGGAATACTATTACAGAATTACAACGTACGAAATGCAAGTAAAAATTTGACAAGTTATAAAACTGATAGAAGAAAATATTGGGTATACTCGGCCCACAACGACGTCGACAATAAACAAGGATTACTAAAACACGTTCACCTCGTTCTAGAAAGAATAAGTTTCGAGAAGAGCACGAATCAAACGCCGTGGACACTTCTGTGGTCTCACGATTACCCGTTCCGTGTATTATATCCAAATCTACACAGATTAAAACCAAATCAGAGGGTCAATCATTTTCCTGGAACCGGTTTCATAACCAATAAAGTGGATCTAGCGACGTCAGATTCTAAATACATACCTAAAGCTTTTAAACTGCCAAAGAATAAGAATGAATTCCTTAATTATGCGTCGAAGAATAAAGACGCATTGTTTTTGGAAAAGCATAACCAACACAGAGGCGTTTTCCTCAGGAACGTAAGCGAGATAGACTTGACTAGTGGAGAAAGTTTCGTACAGGAGTACGTGCAGAAACCGTTTCTAGTTGATGGACATAAGTTCGATATTGGCGTGTACGTAGTTTTAACGTCCGTCAATCCTCTTAGAGTATATTACTACAAAGGCGACGTATTGTTCAGGTAAATATTTCACCTATAATTCAACGTACAACCCAAATGTTGATGTAATGTATGCAGAGGTTATTGGATATAGGTGTCAAAGGTTTTACATTGGAATGTGTGAGGCCATTTAATTGTACTGTAGTACTACTAGAGTACATAGTCTGCGGGAACAAATAGTACACATTAATTAATTTTATTATATATAGTAATTCAAATACAAAAAAGCTTTTGCTACTATATTATCAATTTGTTATTTATTATTTCTAAAACTAGAATTTTAGATAAGCTGTACCGTACATTAATTGACTGCAAACGAACCACTTCTACCCCTTTATAGCTTTTACACCTATAACCAATGATCCTGCATATAAAATCCATTAAACCGATGCTGCCGAAAAAGTTCTTGTTACTATAAAGAGATCCAGGCCTACCGCACAATTCAAAAAGAGAAGTTACACTTGTCAATAATAATAAAAAAATAGTTGGCCTTAGAATGTTTACGTATGTTACTTATAATAACAGAAATAGAAAAGTGAGGTTTCTTTTAATTTTTCATAAAAAATTACTCAATTGAAATATTTTTTATGACAGCTGTTTAATAATTCTAGAACCTTTCGAGTGTAAAATCTTAGCCTACTTCTGCTAAGACGTTTTTGTAGATAAAATTACTATTTATATTAACGAAATTAATTAAGAACAAGGCTGGCGTCCTCGTTTTCAAATATTAATTAAAGTAATATTTTAAAAAAATAGGTTAAACTTTTACAATGTTTTATTCATAATGTTCAAATATTTTCGTATCCATATTGATACCGGAATGATAGATATTTACACATTAAAACATTTATATTCACGAATTCGCGAGTTCCGAACACCTACGAACCCAGCACCTTACTTCTGCGCGGGCCACCGGAGTGAACTGCCATAGACAGTCACTAAAAAGCCAAGAGACCAAGAGAGATAATCAAAATTATTATGTGAATAAATTATTCAAAAAAATATTGTCCCTGAGCACACATGACAGGCGTGGTACCAGAGGCCCCATTAACAGAGCCGTTAAAAAAGGAAGCTAGAAAATTAGTCATAAATACAGGTCCATCTCAGGCAGCGGCGCAAGACTAGGACTGCTCCTAGTCTTTAAATCGGCCGTTATTCATGTTTCGGCCGAAGAGGAAGATTTTCCCACATATTGGGTAATCAAGAGTAGGGGAAAAAATACCCTACCCTCAACAAAGCCATATTTTTTGAATAATTACCATCAAGATATCGACGTTTTTTCAAGTAATGTACCTTATTAAAATCAATTATTATTTTTTTCTTAATTCAGATCGGTCTAAACATTCCGTATGTTTAGTGTGATCCTATCTCTGCTGAGAATATTAATCATATATAATGATCTCCATATATAAATGGGATTTAAATTTATGATTATGTTATAAATTTAGTGTCAGACCACTATATGTTCGTTTTTTATCAGTTTTAGTAATTACTAACTAAAGATGTTGGATCCAATGCTACCAGCAATTTCTTTATGATGAGACATTATTTTATCCTCTGAGTCTCCGTGCTGTTTATTTACTAATAGCATATCAGATATTTATACAATATATAAATAAATTTAAATATAAACGCGGCGTTGGTAGGCGCCCCTCTAGATGGATCGACGACATAATTAACGTCGCGGGAAATCGCTGGATGCTGGCATCGCAAGACCGATCTTCGTGAAGATATTTGGAGGAGGACTATGTCTAGCAGTGAGCGTCCATCGGCTGATAAGAAGATAAAATTAACTTAAATGACATCAAACCGAACTTTCATACTGTTATCCATTTTATGTCCAATACACTTGCGTGCAACTAAATCGACTCAAACAGACAAAATTTACAAAATACGTTTTTCTTAAGTGGCTCGTACTATGTACATAAGATATATATTTGCTGAAAGGCTAATATTTCAGCATCTAAACAATATTTATTATTAAAATCAGTTTAGTAAATTTGTAATAATTTTTGATCAAAATAAAATGTAGTTCTATTTATTTTACTGAAGTTAAAGGAATCGTTTTTATTTCTAAATTATAACTATTTATCTATGAAATTTTAGAGCCGTTGGACGTCGAAATCTAAGCACAGACCTCTCTTCTTCTTTCAATAAGACTGTTTGAAACCAGGCTGCATTCAGCATCTTCCAATGACCTTAATAAGGTTGTCTGTCCACCTCGTGTCCTATGCTGTGCTTGTTGTATCCACTCCAAAACTTTAAAGTTTTGCGCGCTATTTGACTGCAGATCAAAGTCGAAATCAATTTTCTTTTCTGCTGTATTATTGTTGTTGTTACTGGCAGGGACGCCTTATATTCAACACTTTTTTAATACTAATAATTTAACTAATGTTTTAGATACTGCCCGGCAAAATATTATCCTTTTGATCCGAAGAATCTGGATAAATATGTAGTGGGAGATGACTACCTACCGACGTGGGAGGTACCTTCGCTTACCCACCCATATACCGCTTTAGGATTTAGCATGAAGGAAGCATTTGATACATATGTGCGTTCTAAGGTAAATTGCAATTACAACTCTATGTTACATATCAATAAAGTATAAGAAATGAAAACAGAAACTAAAGAGTCCTGTTCTTTCGTTTTGTTCTGTGATAAGACAAAACATATTTATTGTCACACTAATTTATTTTAATACCTAAATTTGTCGTTGCGTTTTTTTTATTTAAAGTCGCCATACTCCTTTACCCTAAAACGGCAAGGACCTTCTGCTACCTCATTTACACTTTTTTTCTTAATTTTCTTTTTACAATGTCAAATTACTAAGACTAGACTTATTATAGTTTTATGTGATCTTAATTTTAATGTTATAATTATGCATGGATGCAATCTAACAAATCGCATTTAGTGCAAATCTAATCTATTCTTAGTGCAATCGCATGATACTATAGTAGTTTGTTTTTTTTCTGTTTCAGTTATCTATATCTAATTAATATCCTTGTAATTGATTTAACCTCTTTATATAAAATTAACGTTAGCTTTATACATTATATACTAATTCCTTCTTTATTGACAAATTTAATCAGCGGCACCTGATGATACGTCAGTAGCCAGCGCCGTAGTTCCGCCGGGAAACCTTGTGCTGCCGTCCTGTCCAGTACCTCCTTCATTATCTAGTCTATGACAGCGAGATGTAGTTACGTTTAAAAACATTTTACTGTACGCTATACTGTGACAAAACTGTGTTCTGAAAATACAATTGTACTATGTAAATACGAACAGAAGTAAAAACAAATTTTGTATTCCTGAGATTCGAATCATCCAGAAGCAATTCTTTATATTTTTATATACTCGTAAATAAAGAGGTTTCATAGCTCGATTTTTAAAAAAATGTCGGTGCTCTAATATTCAGTATTTCAATTTGTATGATCAGTTATTTTCTTCATTATGTATTTAATTTAATTAAATTATACTTGTTTTTTTTTCTGTCAGCTTCTGACGTTAGAGAATACTGAACTACTGTATTCTAGACCACATCATATTACTACTATTATTGAGATGTTGTCTTGTCTATAGCAATGATTGAAAGACAAAGTTATAAAACGGAATAATATTATAACCAGAAAGTTTTTCATGTAATTTAATATATAAAAGATATTGTATTAAACGATTTATTAATAAACATCTCAGGGAAAAGACCCGACAGTAATGTGGGGCGAAGTGGAGAAGGCGATATCGGAGGTTTTCCTTAAAAAGGAACATCATATCGTTGAGGCTGTGAGTATTTTCTATTTATATAACACCGAACGAAAATAACATTATTTTTAGATAATACAAGACAATATAGATAATACAGTTTTTGGACAGAAATAATATCTGACGTGTTAAGTTTTTTTATCTGTTTTAGAACACCAAGCAATTTAATAATGTTGTTTGTTAGTGGTTATATTCATATTTATACTCTCATTATTACACTCCCTTAGATTTCCAAACGGGTTGGAAGCGACCTGCATGCAACGTCTTCCGATGTCCTTAACAACATCACCTGTTCACATTGTGGGTGGATCTTTTGAATTAGATATCTCGAACTTGCCGGTTCGTGATATCTAATTCAGATTGTTAAGACCACAGTGGTCTGTCTACTACCACCTCAACTAGTCAATTAGCTGGACAATATACAGATATTGCCCAGCTAACTACTTTATGTGGTAAAAAGATCTTTTTATTCCTGATTAGATAGCTGGTATAGCACTCATCGCTCGTTGAACAACTTGTCAAAAACTAAACATTTGAGAATAACCAAGTCTTGTATGTTGCAGTTAAAGAACTATCCATCATCAGATAACTTCTTCGAGTTGATGCGTTTCGACCTGGTGGTAGATGAGGATTTAAGGGTATACCTTCTCGAGGCAAACATGTCCCCCAACCTCAGCTCTGCGCACTACCCCCCTAACCAACTATTGTACGAACAGGTTCTTTACAACCTTTTCTCGTTGGTCGGTGTTGCCAGTTATATGAACGGACGTGACAACATTGACTTAAGGTAATATTTATTCATCCTCTTTAGATATTCTATACTGCATTTTGAAGTGTCCAGTGGAATTACACCAAATAATCCCACCATCTTTCATCGGACAAAAAGACGAACGGATTCACGACATCCGTACACGACTGAAATTCCTTTTACCTAAATGTTATAATTTAGAAATCTTCAAGACAAGAGTTGATAGGTTTCTTCTAGGCAAATACGTACAATCGTAGACCTCGCCATCGCTTAACATCAGGCGAGATAGAGGTCAAATGCTTCACCTATAGAGGAAAAAAAATATACAAGATACAAAATTTCACTGTCTATAAATAAAAACTTTGAGGCAATATTACATTAATCCGCGATTGATCAATAAAACTTACTATAATAAATAGGAGATACACATGCCACGGATTACTATTATTCTGATTTTCACGTGATAAATAAAAGATTAATAACAAAAAACTTATTTTGTGAATCAGCGTTAAAAATGTATCTATCGGATTTTAGTCATGTTCCTCTAACTAGACTTAACATTCCGAAAATTGATTAATGTATATTAAAATTAACATCATATTAAAGTCTTGACTTTTCAAAGGTGCTTAGCATAGCATATTTAAATTAAAAAAATGTTTGATCCATTTGTTATTACATTTATTTGTTACTGCTGATAATCACGCATCATATATTTTGATCTTTAAAGCTAGAATGCATTAGCTCTCTATACCGCCATAAAAATAATCCAATGGTGTTAAAACGGAGAATCGGAGCAACTAATAAAAATAGTTTGATTTTATGAAAATATGCGACCAGGCAAATTATGTTGACAGATGTTAGAACATCTCCATTAGCTTATTTTGTTTATTTCAGCATTATCTTCTCTAGGTTACTTGTATTCACAAATGCTATTAATGGCAGTAAAAAAGAGAACTATTCGTGCAAACTATAAGAACTATAGACTTTCTGAGAGATAGGTTTCATGAAAATTAATAATCAAAAATATATTCTTAATAAATTCATCAGTCTTATAATGTTCCCATTTTATAAGACAAAAAATTCCGTAAAATTCTTTTTTTTGCCGCGTCACCATAAAATAAATTATTGTGTACTTATTAAAAAAAGGTGTATATTAACTAAAAACTTAGTTTATAATAACCAACGGCCGTTGGGGTCGAAAGGTTTTTGAATAGCGTCCACGATCTGGTGGACGCGGCTTGGGTAGGTCCACCACTAGATGAATAACGAATACGTTAATTATCGTCATTACTAAAGTTCTGACTTAAAGTGGATCTTGCAAATAGACTACCGCAAACTATAATCTTGGTTCAGTAGTTTACGGCACATGCTTCCTCCAAATCCCTTAGTAAGCAACTGCGCGTATCCCAACCGGGTTTCGTCGTTAAAACTTTTATTATGTTTAGATTTTTTCTTCGAAGTTATATAATATGTTTCATACAAGTTGCCCTGCGGATAACACCAGATGATTAAAATAACCTTTTGCATTAAAGTACTTTATTTACTAACAACTATCACAATTAGAACTAGATACTTTTTTAAGTAAGAAAAGGACCAATATTTACCACAGAGTGACTCTGTGTTTGGCACTAATCGGTGTAACATAACTCCTGAAGATGACCCGTGGAGGGGTGAAACACGAGTGATTTGACGGTGGCAGTTGTGTAATTCGCATTGTTTGCCGCATACGCATTTATCAGCGGGCTGGCGGGCGGTGCACTTTGTTGCACGACTACTGCTGCATGTGCGGAAGTGGCTAAATATTGGTACTTTTCTTACTTAGGATGGACTACCGCAAGGTAACGCCTGATTCCATTAAATAGATACTTTTTTTACTTATTATAACGCGCTACACTATTTTTAATGACATTTATAATTAAAAAAAATGCTTGGTATTTGATAATAAGTGTTAACTTTGAACGAGTTAAGGGGTTCGTTTGCTGTCAATTAATGTATTGTATACCCTATCTAAAAATAAATTGTTTTAGAAATAATAAACATAGTAAGACAAAGCATTAACAAAATAAGGATTGCCACATATTAAAAATAAGTATTATTTACTTTGTCTGTGTAGAAGTTATTAGCTTATCACATTTTAATAAACTTTAAAAGCTTCTTGCTGATAATTAAGCTTTTTGTTCACTCCCTTAGGCCTTTACAACTATTTTCAATCACTCTGTATAAATTTTGTGATTGTTCAAAACCACGCAAACGAATAACAATATTCTAGAAACAACGAAAAACAATTAAACGTATTACTCATTGCTAAAAATAATTTTTATATCTTTTCTGAAGGAATTGATAAGATTAAACATAATTTCACTTTCCTAACTTTTTTGCTATAAATAAAGCTTTTAAGTACGCAAAATAATAATTTAAACTTTGTTTTTACCTTAACTTCAAAAGTTTCTTTGTAGATAAAATTAGACGCCACATAAATAAACATAAGATATCGCTAAGTTGATATAACTTGTCCGTATTTGTAAATCTCTTATTATTTTAGAGAGCAAACCCTGGCTCAAAATATGGTTTCAACTCAGAAGAATATAGCGGTTTGGAGCGACGCATGCAGCACTGAGTGTAAAGACCGGTGCGAAGGTTCAGCTGTGTGTCGTTTGTGCAGACCTTGCCTTGACACTAAACTGAGGAACAGCTTCCTAAAGGCACACGGAGAGTTTATTCATAAAGGCGACTTCAAGAGACTTATTCCTCCTGACATGGTATGTATGTTTATAATATAATCCCTTTAGCTTCTATTATTTTTTAATGGCGCACTATGTAATAACTAATCGTGTCTATGAAATTTGAATGGCCATTATCCTGGACATGAATATTGTCCTGTATACTCCGTAAACTATCCTCATAGGAAGATAAAAATTACACTGCCAAAACTACAAAGCACCACAAAATAATAAATGGATACACATTTTCTTCATTTTCAAATGATTTGAGTGTATTCCACGATAGATTCCAATGTTACAAAAAAACTATGTTTTTAGCTTGACTCGACTTTTCTCTGAAGCCTCTTTCTGCGTCATTAGTCAATGAAAACTTAGCTCAAGTAATGAAAACTAGAAAACTTTCCGATCATTATATAAGAACATTGTAAACGGAAAACTAGGCGTACATTCTCTATTCTAAATGAAATGAAAAACTGTATTATGAAGCATTGTATCGCATGACCATTCCATACGAACCTCTATTGCTTGTTATGTCAAAGTTACATGGCTATTTATGCATCTGCGACAATAATATCATGAAGGTTTCCTAGACACGTGAATTATAGTACTGTTGCTCTTTAGCAGTCACTTAAAGTTCATCGACAGTTAACAAATTGTTCACTCTTTGTTTATGGTGTGGTGTCGATCGGACTTACCTTGTTAGCAATAATGTATAATGGCACAAGTGTGACTGTCAAAATTCCGTTAAAAAAATTCTAAGTTTACTAAAAAAAAGAGTACAATGCAAAAAAGATGCTCGAATAAATTTGTATGAAATGTATAAACACCTATTGGCGGACCATATCATTTACTATCAAGTTATATCTCTACTTCCTAGTATAATCTATTATCGATTTGATTACGAACCAACGAGATTTGATATCATGCTTTAATACATTTATTTCACCTGCAGTACCTATTTAAAACATTTTTAACTCAGACAGTACCCCAGACAAACAATCGCTTATCTTTACGATGCGTAAATAACACATACTTAATGAAAATAAAAAATACTTATATGCACAACTTTATTTACACAAAGATAAACATTGATCTCCGTGTACCAGAAAGTATTGTAAGGCACGGGTCTAAGTGTAGAGACCGAAGTGACCTCGCCACAAACTGGTCTCTGGATTTTTTCATAAGGCAATAGTGGGTACAAGTAGAGGGCGTTGTAAAATATCTGTTTTTGTTTAAATAAGAAAACGATTTATCTAGGCTTCTATAATGTTTATACGATAGTTATGGCAGAAACGTGGCGTTGGATTTTTATATTTTGTAGATGGTCAGTTAACCATTTAGGTTACCCTATGGATGCCTAACTTACTAGTAGTATGTGAACTAATTACTCTAATTATTTATGGACATTTTCTAACAAAATGTCAGCCTGTAATACAGATTATAACAAACTTTTCACAGTATCTACACCTCCACAGACAGCAATAACAACCATAAATAAATGTATGAATTTTAAATACATTATTACTTTATTAATCTATTTCACTAACAATTCTTATGAAATAAGTGTAATTTATTAGAAATTTTGCTATAATACTGTTCCTGATTGTAATTTATGTTTCAGACACAAAACTCACTCCTATTAGACAAATTAAAAAATTTAAATGAAGTCAACAAGCTACAGTACTTATGGTATCAAGGAAAATGCAATGTGGATGTCACCTGGTGTACATAAAAACGAAATAGAAAGTTATATATTTATTCAAAATAAAGTTTTATTAACAAATTACAAACAATGTTTTTATTTCACTACTTTGGTAATGTGGTTCTTGCCTGATTGGGTGGAAATTATTGTACCATAGACTGAAGCAGACCTAATATGTAACTACCTAAGTCTTCATCTTGATTTGTCCATGAAACATAAATATTTTTTGTATTATCATTGTCACCTTCAACTTTAATAAGAACAGATTCAACGGATATATTACCATCTGATATTGTTATGGACCATCCCTGTAGTTTTTCTTCTAACAATGTTTTTAGTTTCTCAGCAGTTTTTATAACTGGTCCACTATCTTCAAAACGAACTGTGCTGGTGAAGCGAATTATATGCCTGTTAATTCCAATTTCATCACAGACTTCATCAATATCAAGAAATGACAATCTGTTGTCTTTGACACACAAAATTCCATGGACAATTCTTCGTCTCTTTGGATCTGGGGGTTGGGCATTATATCTAACAGCTTCAGCTTTAAGTAATCGCAGAGATACATCAATTGGAATCTTTGTCGGTGTACTAATTATACTTGTCTCTCCATTAGCAGGCATATAACAATTTATTTTAAATTCTTTTTCAATTTTGTCTTTTAAAAACTCCATTTTAATTGCCTCTCCATGAACTAATAGTACATTTTTAGGTTCACAGTACTGGATCAATTGCATTATACCTTTAGCATCAGCATGTGCTGAAAATGACATGTATTCTACAGCCATTTTAACCTCAACAACTTGACGATTTTCAAATTCCACTTTCTTTGCTCCATTCAGAATTTTGTGACCAACTGTACCTTGCACACAAAAACCAGGCATTATCAACATGTTCTGTTCGAATGGTGCCCACTTCTTAAAAATATTTAAGGATAGACCAGCATGTAACATACCGGGTGTTGCAAAGACAACCATTGCTCCCGGATTGTCTATATATGATTTATCAAAAGGCTTAATATGCTTGAAGTCAAACATATTCCTTTGTACAAAGGTCTTCCGGATCTTTTGATTGGTCCAGGTTATGAACATTTTGTAGTAATTGTTGGCTTTTTCAGTAAGACCCAATGCAAAGTAAACTGGGTATTTTAAATTCATTCTCTCCCAATATGTTTCCAATAGAATACACAATTCTTGAGCTCTTCCTAAAGCAAACACTGGTATGAGTACTTTGCCTCCTTTCTCAACACATTCATGTACCTTTTTAAGAAAATCTCTCTCCCTGCAACGTTTTGAATCACGGATTGTGGTTGCATATGTTGATTCTGTTATCATAAGATCTGGTCTACATTTGTCTATCCAGGCAGCTCCCAAATGTCTATCTGGGGTCATGTTATAATCACCAGTGTATACCACAGATTGGTTTCCCACTCTTACCCAAAACATGGCTGCACCTAGTACATGCCCTGCATAATATGCTTTAATCTCCAATTCATTATCAACCATCACTGACTGATGCAGTGTCACTGCTGTCACTTTTTTTATACAATCTTTAATCATTTGTGATGTAAAAAAGTTAGACTCTCCCTTTCTCTCTACAATAAGCTTGCGCATGTCTTCTAGCAAAATTGGTGCTATAGCTTTGGTAGGATGTGTCATGTAAATTGGACCAGTATATCCAACCATTTCCGACATATAGGGCAGTGCCCCACAATGGTCAAGATGAAAGTGGGATATAATAACACAATCAATCTGACTTGTAATAGGACCTTCAGGTACAATATAAGAAAAATCAGGAAATCGACGTTCATCGTTGTAACCCATGTGCATTCCACAATCTAACATAATATTTTTTCCACCTATCGATAGAAGAATGCAACTTCGTCCTACATCCTGACCGGCCCCCAATGGAGTAATCTTTATGTCAGGCATTATGAATATTTTACCTTGTTGTACGTTGTTTATCGGTTCTTCTTTTAGTTAGAAATTGTAGCACAATCCAATTTTGCACTGCGTAAATGCGCTATTTAAGCTTTGGAACGCTAACCTTTTGTAAATTTTCATAACTCATAAATAACCTTCACAATCTAAATATGATGTGTTTAGAATTACTTAATATCTACTTAACTTATAAATGGAGACCAATTCAACAAAAGTACATAGTAACCATTGAACTATCAATAACCTTCAACTTGAAGATAGATAAAAAACAACTTTTAACAAATTGAAGATGGTCAATTTTTCAAAAATATTCATTTGGCTGTCAAATTAACCAACTGCTGGACGTGATAAGCTCTTAATGTTCAGATTTTTATCATTTCCGAAATTCCATTTTCTATTTAAAACATGACAAAAAATTAATAACAAGTTTTCCATTAATTTATTCCCTTATAATTTTAACATTGTACGTAGTGACTTTATATACGTTAAAAAATCTTTAGTATTATTTCGTTCATTTCAAATATGTATTGTTTTGTTAAAATATTTAATAAGCACTTTCTATTCCAAATTTATATTTATGCATCTTTAATGTACACCTATCAAAATCGATACAGTTAAATTGATTAAACTCAAGTCGATGTTTTTGACATATTTCGTTAACAAGTTTATGTACATGGGTTTAATCATAGAACATTTGACAATAGACTGTTTTTATAATTTTAAAATTGTTTATTAGATTATTTACAAATTATACACCAACGTTTACAAAAATCTAAAATGCTGCACTCGCATATGTAGTTGTATTCGGATCCAGTCCAATTGTAAGAAAAAACTGTGTTGATAACATTATCAATCACCGGCTTGCAAAACGTAGACGTGTTTCCATAATATTTAACACCGACAAAGTAAAATAAAATAAAATACGATGTCTGGAGAATGTTCTACTGCGAATAATGACAGAAAAGTAGCTCTGATTACCGGTATTACAGGACAGGTAATTATTAATATTTTGAATTATTACAAAGATTTAAAGTAGTATAACTATTTCTCTTTAATTTGGCTTCAAGAAAAGGAATTTTATCTCTTTTTGTATTAATACTTGCATTTCTCAAAAATTATACATTTCTATCTATTATTAATAATACTATTATTTAGACACTTCCCTTGATATTACTACATCTTACTATTATTAATTTTTACTCTTACCTCTTAAACAGCTACTACAACTATAAAGCAAACTTAGCAACTCTGTTCATGTTCTACTTTTAAATTCAAACTCATATTCATATTCAGCCAGTATAGTATATCTGCATTTGCAAACAGAAAGCATATGCTCATAATAGTAATATATATTTTTTGTATTATAAATCATTCAAATGATGCATCTTACTTTTTAATGTTTTGTTTAAATCAACTTAAATTATTTTTAGGATGGTTCATACTTAGCTGAGTTTTTAATAGAAAAAGGTTATGAAGTTCATGGTATTCTGCGGCGTTCATCCTCTTTCAATACTGGTCGTATTCAGCACCTTTATGGACAACCAGCATGCCACACAGGAGGGCAAATGCATCTACATTATGGAGACCTTACAGACACTACTTGCCTTATTAGTATAATTTCCAAGGTAAGTTAACTTCCATTTTTATAATACCTTTTTAAATGTAATTTCAATTTTTTTTTAGTTAGAAGTAGAATATGAATTCATAGTTCACATTTGTATATATTCTGTAAGCCTTTGGGATTTAGACCTGGTGTTCAAACTAGATAACATTGAGAATTGCAAAGCGCAACTTACCCTTTTTCATGACATCGTTAAGGTTGTGGGAAGTCAACTGGATGCAAACCCAAGGCCAGTCATTGTGACAATCATTGGGTGAAGCCTATGCCTTTCAGTGTTCTTCTATTGGTTGACATGATGATGATGAACTCTTCTATGTAGATCTTTATGAGATATCTTTATTCTGTGATGGCAACAAATTTGTAATGTTTATCTCTAACCGCATAAAATTTCAATCTATCATTGATGTCTTTTGTTAAAACTATAGGGGTACTTTTACTTGCTGTTATAGTTTTAATGACATATTTGAGTACAATCCTGATCATGTGGTTATCTTTGTAAGTAATAAAATTGTATTGTAATAACTATGTAACATTGGGTAATTTGTTTGAGTAAGGATAATCATTTTCCTTATACATAACAGATAGTGTGACAACTAGTTTTGTCACAGAATCATCTATTTAATGTTTAGGTTTCTCAACTGTAACATGATGGAGCACATAAGATCTTTTTATGTAATATTTTACCCTGAGTAAAACTAAATATATATTTTTCATATTAATAACAAATTCACTTTAACTCGGTTGCTTTTATTATTTTACCAATCTGTCAGCAAGTAAGCAACAGTTAAAAATTATGAATTATCTTTTACCATGGCATCTAAATGCACTGATCACCAAGCAGAGGTCAAACTTTAAAATTTATGTCATATCAAGGTATTAAACATAATGGCAATGCATGTTTAACATTAATTGCATAAAAAATATTTAAAAGATTATTTTCTCTTAGTTATTAATATTCTGCTGGAAATAGCAACTGTTTAGAGATAATTGTTAGCTTAGTAGATAATGCCTGACTTACAAATACAAGTAAGATTTGGTTAGCAGCATATTTCATATAAATTAAAATACATTTCAAATCACAAATTGTGATGAAACTGGCATATCATAAGACTTTATGTAATTTGAAACACAGACAGTTCACTGCATACATAGCCCTCCAACATCCTCAAGAAAATCATCTGTCCAACTTGCAGGACAGCACTACATTACTTTTGCTTGACCACAATCTCCTCTTCAGAACCTGAAGGTCTTGTGGCCTTCTGTTCTGACTTTCATTCTTCTCCTGACCACATCATCTTAGATTCAATCTCATAGAGAAATCGAATTTACCAGCGGTAATTAAACCATGGAAAATATAACTCGCTGTTGCTAAATCTGTAAAATAAAATTGACAATATTGCTTTACTTTATTGTTTCTTATGTGAACATTCACGTATGGACAAACTCTTTCTTTAATTTTTTATATTTATTTATTATAGCACACCAATAGCATAACATAATATTAATATTTCCACATTATATAATTATAAATATTACATTTTTTTAATTATGTGGCCGATTTTTAGTGTACACAACTTTGGTCATAATTGTGTTTGCAATAACCTTAAAATATAGGTCAAAACTCTATAAATTAAAATAAAATGACTCCCATCATCACTTCCTGCGACCTTAACTATTTGTAGGTCCACATAAATGGGACGCTCACGCCACGTCTCACACTTTTTCATAGCAAACATCCGAACAGGGCCATCTCTTATAATTGACGGCGGTGATTGTTCAAAGTGCCTACGGTCGGGGACGTTTTGTATTGTATTGCTTCTGTGATGTTTATGCTGTTAGCCCTAAGGCTTTCACAGCTTCATCGGAAATGAGTTGACGGAACGGAAGGGTCTGAGAACTATAAAGGGGGACGTTTTGACAGTGTGTAGCTTATACTATGGCAACTACATGGATTTTTTCATATTAAGTTGGTTAAAAAAGAATATATTCTAACATTTTAATTTAACTATATTAGCCGGAAAAGTATTTGTATTGACTTCTAAAAGAAGAATGAGTTTACGAAAACCACTTATTAAGAAATGATAGCAAATAAATTGTTACACCAGTATAACAGATAAGCGTGTTACAAATGTGTGTTCGTAGTTTGTTATGCAAAATGATACGCCCTTTTAAAAAAAAATGTTGTTACACGCGCGCATCGGTGCAAGGTATAAAATTTCATGTTTGCTGTTGACTTTTTATGGTTGGTGTTTGAAAATCATCGCCTTCTAATTTACCCCTTTAATTGTTCATCGAGTATAGGGTAAAACAGGGTAATGGGGGTCACTTAAGCGAGAAATCAAATAAAAATTAATTATAAAACAAAATATTTATTGCAACCGCCTTTAAATATAATATAACTAATATACAATCAATTGAGATCAGTTTCAATCACTTTGGCAATCAACTTTGAAAATTATTCAAGTTTAAAAAAAAAACAGATTTGACTCCCATTGCACCGATATGAGGGTAATGGTGGTCACCCTGGGGGCAATCAGAGTCAATGAAAATCTAGCACATATCACAGACATAACCTTGAGCTGAGTCCCACCCGGTGCATTCCGAGTGAGCCCATAGACCACATGAGGTACATATGAACCATATCTCATTGTTTCTGCCGAAATCGTTAGATACTGGGCACTTGTTTCCCACATCTTTTAGCTCATCATCCTCATCATGCTGGCACAAATCGTTAGTACCAACATCAGATACAGAGGTTTCATTCGATTCTTGAAGTATTTGACATTTTACCTTTTCATGAGTCTTCTTCACTACTTTACTTTTTTTCCCTGACCTTTACCTTTCCATTTCTTATTTTCTTTCTGTGTTTCTCCTTTTTTCTTTTCTTTCTTATTTTCTTTTTCTACAAGGTTTTCTTTCAATGGCGTTGAAGTTAAAAGTGTTGCATGTTGTTTTTTTCGGCATTGTCTTGTATTAATAATACGTGTCTTCTCTGGTAACTTGATTAAATCATGCAATGTAATTTGACTTGAAGTGCTAGGATCTGATGAGTTAATCGCAGACACTGACTGTTTTGGTGTGCTCGGTACTATGGGATGAAATTCTTTTGATGTGCTCGGAACTAGTGATTATGATTCTTTCGATACATGATCATTCGTGGGAAATGGGAGTCACCCGACTCTCATTACCCACTTCTACACAAATTAAAAAAAAATGAATGAAAATAAAACTGTAACATATTAACACGCTAAGAACTACACATCACAATTTTGAATGTCTAACTAAGCACGTGTGAATGTCTTAATCGTATACTGCAAATTATTCGACACTTACCTTTTAATTTACATTGACGAAAAATTAGATCAACGGAGCGAAAAAACAAAATACAGCCATATCTCAGAAGTGCGGGCGCCAACTGGTGCGAGACTTTCGAGGCAACGCCTGGGGGCCAGGGCAGGGTAGAGGATCTCATTTACGAGTCGCTCTCGTGTACTGTTTTGTGGATGTGTGGGTGATTCTCATTACCCACTGACTCTCATTACCCTACTCTCCCCTACTCGTCTCATCGAAACGATTTTTTTCGCAATGTCGAGTAAAGATCTTTTAGAAAATCTACATCTTAGAATATTCGTTAGTCTGGAAACCTTATTTATTTTAATACACAATAGCTTGTATTAAGAAGAAATAAAAAATTCTGGGGAAATACCGTTACAAAACGATTTTTTCAAATGAAGAAGCACTGCGTATGCATTTCTCAGTTCATTGTGCGGTACAATAGTTGAAAGAACGAAAGCTATTAAAGTCTTGTGGATTTCTATAATGTCTTAATTTTATCTTTATGTGACAGTTTTTTTTTATCAATGAAATAAATTTTGTTTGTTAACAACGAATTAAAATATTTTCAAAAAATCGACACGCAACGTGGTTTTTAATTATAATTGCCTATATTGGCAGAAACAGTTTACTCTGTGTCGAGTATACTCGTCTTCGTTGGAAAATAATTTAGCAGGCAGCAAAAGTTTTTCGAACAAAATTAAACAATTAAAAGGCTAATGACATCATTTGGTGGTAACATACTTCCTATTGCATATCGAACTCATCAATAAAGATGTCTGTATAAAAGTCAATGACTTATTGATAGGTTGTACAAACATAAAATTTCACAGTACCAAGATGTCACGCGTAAAAATATTTACAAATTTCAACTGCTTATACAGGTCTATCGATTATATGTGCTTTAAAGCGAAATATAAACGGTATTCTACAGAGTTAATATTAGAGTGTGTGGGAGTCGTATATACACTGATGTCATGTCTGAATGAATAATAGGTGTAAGATTTTGTGAGCGAGCGTAGCCGACGGGCGAACTTAGTGTGCCGAATTAGTGCAGCGAGCACATGCACGCACCGGTGACGCGGGCGCAGACCTTTTGTTACTTTTGTTTCTTTTGTTTCTTTTATTTCTTTTGCGCCTTTGTTCTATTGCCCGCTTTCACTCGGTCGCAGAGCACATTGCGCCCCAGAGTCCCACGACGATTGCACGTCCTTTTTGCTCGCCCTCAAGCGCTAATAAAAATTTGTTCGTGTGTTAAATAAATTGATAAAGTGTTACAAACGTCTTTTAATAAGACACAAAACTCTTTAGAGTGTGCGTCTGAATTACACCAAATAAATCCCCCATCTCCTTTCTTCTATCGGACAACAAGACGCTCGGATTGACGGTTGAAATTTCTTCCACCCGCACTAAGCGTTTTGCTAACACTTTTATACTGAGAACAGTCAAGGAGTGGAACAATCTACCGGCGTGATTATTTCCAGACAATTATAACTTAGAAGTCTTCAAGACAAGAGTGAATAAGCTTCTTCTGGGCTAGCATGTACCATCGTATGCCTCGTCATCATCGCTTAAGATCAGGCGAGACAGAGGTCAAGGATGAAAAGGGGTGAAGGACTAATCATTTGCCAGAAAAAGCTTTAAAGATTTACTCCTCTTTCCAATCTCCTTGTATAAAGTTATTTTTTTCTATAAGAATTTGTCAGGCAAATAACTTCTGGCGGTACTTATAGACACAAAGACAAGTCTGTAAAGACAGTTGACAATAATTAATATTAGTATGTATTATGGTAATCCAAATTAAGAAACGGAAATTATTATTACCCTATTTATTATTTCTGAAACCCTTGATTTGTGAACAGGGTGTACCATACATTGACAGCAAATGGGCTATACATTCACTCCTTTAACGTTTATACACCTATTACAGATCACCGTATATAAAATAGTATACAAACTATGTTGCTAATATTACTCTTGTTTAAGAATTAAAAAGAAGAGTATATGTAAAAAATATTACATTCATAAAATAGTATAAAAATCATATTATTTTATCTGTATTTATAAAATATAAAAAAAAACATTTGCGAACAATATTGTATGTCATAGTGATAAATCTTATATCACAAGGCTGCAACAAAAAGATGTCCGTAAGATTCGGTATTAAAAAAGTTTGGACAGTAAAACATTTTAATGAACATGGTTTACACTCATTCATGACAGCCTATAGAAGCCCACTGCAAGCCATAGGCCTCTCTCATGGCTCGCGGCAATAACCGATCTTGAGCTGCCCGTATAAAGCGATTTCCTGAAACCTAACCTGATTATTTAGCGAATAATAGGCCCATGCCGCGTATACTGACTCGGAGCCACTCGAGAACCTTTCGGCCTCAAAACCGGAATACGAGGAGTGCCCTGTTTCGTACATCAAACGGCAGCTAAAGCTGGACATGCTTGGCGAATGGAATAAGAGGTACGTAGAAAGAATGAAGCCTTCATAAACACATTCCCACGTGTCACGCAAGTCTTTCGCGTACTTCGCCTAGTGCTAGTGTATTCTCAGAGTACCTTCACCGGTTTAAGGTCAAGGAGAGTCCCTCGTGCTTATGTGAACTAGGGTTGGACCAGTTCGTGCTGCATCTGGTCACCGCTTCTCCTGCATTTTCAAGGCAAATAACGGAACTGATAATAAGGTTGGAAAGATGAAAAATTAAAATGAAAAAAATCAAAGTGAAGTAATTAAAAAAGTTATAAATAAAAATAAAACAAATTAGGAAGGGTTGAGTAAGACTAAAAATTTGTATTTATTTGTATTTTAAAAGGTAATCATTATATTAAAGATCTAGAAACTAATGAAAAAAAAATGAGTATATAATTAGAACAGATAAGATAATTAAAAAAGGAGGAAAAAAATACAATTGATAAAACTGAACTGTGATGGAAGGGAAGTGGTGTGTATAAGGAGACAAGAAAGCCAGGAGAATGTAAGATATTGTGACGGAAAATAGATGATGAATGAAAGAAGCTGTGAAGAATAGTCGAGAAGGAAAATAAAAATAGGAATGTGTGAAAATCGTTTAACATAATAAAAAGACCATGTCCCTCTTTAGATAGAGGCGAACGAGAGGTGTCCAATGACGGAGGTCATTTAAAAAAAAACCTTTCGGTCTCTAACGGTCATCGGTTGCGCGTGCGATAGTTTTCGCTCCCAGAAACTACAGACGAGCGATTCTAATATATGTTTTTCTTCTTTTCTGCTAATAGATACTTACTGCAAGGTATAGGCCTTGCCCAAAGATTGCCAATCTTGCGCTGCAAGCATCGATCTACCTGATGATAGCCCTGCCCGCGCCGCCACTCAAGAACTTTTCGGTCCCAAGGGCCATCGGTTACACGAGCGATGTGCCCCGCTCACGGGATCTTAACACCATGCACGTATAGTCACGTGATGTAACGTCGCTTCTACGGATCAATAACCCGCGGACTTGTCACAGTGATGCTAATCACAATCAGTTAAATTACTTTGTATGATGCTAGTTCAAATATTATTATTCGTATAAGTTGCTGTGATCGCTGTGATTTTAAAATCGCGTCCACGGCAACTTGTATAAATAGTTAGAAATATATTATTGTATGGGTATATTTTGTAAACATCTGATCGTTGAAAAGTGATTACTGAGGGTGGAATAATAAAATAATAAATAATAAGTGGGATATACAGGATGTATGGTAGATTTATGTTTTAGAACTTAAAAAAATGTAATATTTGACGCATAGTTTTAATAAAAGCCTTGAGCAACAGTGTTGTGTTGAGTTGCACACATTTTTCAAAATGGAGTCTTGTGTTCTGCGCCACAGGCTGCAGAAAACTTGGTTCAATTGAGCTAATATCCTGACTATTATTCTCTTTTAAATTCACAAGAGTTCGGAGATTGTTATGGTAAACTCTCTCTATAAGGTAACCCCCATAAAAAGCCATCGGAGCTAAGTTGGGTGACTTCGGTGATTACAGAATACACAAAGCGAATGATTAATTTTTGCGGAAGGCTTTCCGAAGTAAATTAATCGAAGCCCTGGCCGGGTGTGCAATCGCACCATCCTGATGGATAAGCTCGCAGATTCGGCAAAGGAAAATCCGTAATCGCGGATCGACAATTCATATAGACCTGAGGAGACCCGAAAATAATTCGGTCCAATTATCCCATTCGTCGATACGGCACACAAAACTAAACCTTAGGGTGATGCAATGGTTTTTGATTTTTCAGTCGAGGGTTGCGGATTCTTGAAGACCAGTAACTGCAGGTTTGTTGACATAGCCTCTTAAGGGAAAACAAACTTCGTCGCTCCAAAAAACGAAATATACAATGCGATAACATTCCAACATCATTTGACAAAAATTTCACAAAAAAATTATTCGCTTTTTTTCAGTTCTTGAACAT
Organism: Battus philenor; assembly: GCF_028537555.1. NCBI lineage: Eukaryota > Metazoa > Arthropoda > Insecta > Lepidoptera > Papilionidae > Battus > Battus philenor. The sequence continues at coordinate 12,469,508 of NW_027181673.1, read as the reverse complement.
TTTGAATTGCGAAACCGACGGAACATGAGATCCTTTTTTGAAATTTTACACTTAGTGTATTAATAATAAAGAGGATGGGCAGCAGCGTCCTCTGCGTGACTTTATACCGCACTGCATTTGCCAACCCACCCGCCAAAATAGGAATTATGGTATATTCTTCCATCAATACCTTTGGGGGAGGCGTTGCCTTGAAGTGAACATCGCCATGAACACATTACTTTTGACCTTAACGAAAACAAATATAGACCACGTTTTTTCCGCTAATTTGTTTAATCAACACCTGATTACAATCACCTAATTCTTGTTTTAGATTTGATAAGATAACATGACCAAGCGCACTTTGTGTTGAGTCAATTGAAAAGATAAAAAAGATTTTAACACAAATGTTATTTGTGTTAACTGATAATTTAACTATGTCATACATTGAATGTGACTTAATTATTATTAAATAGGTCGTCAGTCGCGCATTATTTACGTGAATAGTTATAGACACACCGTTGTAAATTAGGGTTACTTTTAGAGATATGTTATTTTATTAACCTACCTACAACTGTTTACACTTATTGGTATAGCACTTATAGGCTATAGCGTAAGTAGGCATGAAGGAAATATAAAAATGGTGCTAACTAAAAATTGTGAAAAAAATGAAAATAAGTGAAATTAATATGAGTCAATAAACAAAATTTACCAGTGATCTAAGAGCGAAAATGAGGGAAGGAAGCCGATGAAAGGCAGATGATATAAAAGCGATGCAAAGATAGATATTGTGAACGACGAAAGGAAAGCATGAATAGGGAGAGAACGGGAAATAAAATTTTTTACTGAAAAAATGATCTTCCCAAATATATAATGTACCTACATGTATGGGACATGGAAGGGGGAACGTATGGTCCCCGTTTTCAGGGACCATATGAAGAAAACCGGACCGGACAACCGGACTTAATCTCTGTAGATGTAAGTGCTGTTAGCCCGTAGGCTTTCATAGCTTCATCTGAGCTGAGGTCACGGAGCGGGGGGGTCCGGATATAAACGGAACAATTACTTACAGGCTAAATATAAATCCATAGAAATTACAACTGTAAATCGTCCTTATCAAACTTATTAAGTATTTAAAAAAAGTGAAATTATAAGGTACATCATAAAAGAATCTCGTGTAAAACATTTATACGTAATTCCCATAATTCCACGTCAAGCCGCAATCGGCTGATAGACAGGCAGTAGCTTAACACATAAAAGTATTAACTTAAAAAAAAATCCATATGTAAAATGAGCCGTTGTTTAATTTTATAATATACTAGCTGATCCTGCAAACGTTGTTTTGCAAAAAAAAATATTAATTAACAAATAAAAATAAGGGTTTATCGTAGAGGGGTAAAAATTTAGGGTTGTATTTATTTTTGTTTGCTGTATCGTAAAGAAATAAAAACCAAAAAAATCGTCAAAAAATTAAAAAAAAATTTAAGTGTGAGCAACCCTTATCACTTAGGGGTATGGAAAATAGTTAGTAGCCGATTCTCAGACCTACTGAATACGCATATAAAATTTGGTAAAAATCGGTCGAGCCGTTTCAGAGGAGTTCAAGTTCGAACACCGTGACACGAGAATTTTATATATTAGATATTTTTATCAATTTAACTGTTTTTGTTAGCCATATGTCCATCATCCGATTATAGCTTGATATGATTTATGGGACAATTATATATACATATTTATGTGTATATATATATATATGTATAATGTTCAGAAGTTACATATATTTGCCCCAGCGATGTGCCCCGCCCACTGTTATTTCTGACTCTGATCTCCTCATTTCACCATTCTCGTCTCACAGTGAAACTCCGTGCGTCAGTTCCTCTAATTTGATTCATGATATGACAAAGAAAACAATTGTTCAATATTAAACTTTCAGAAGTAAACTTTGAACGTGTGTTAAGTATCCTAACTTCAGAAGTCAGCATCGAGAGCAGAAATACCCATAGACCACTTTCAACATTTATCTGGTTCTGATAGACATCATACAGCTACATTTTTACCATAGTACCTAAACTTAAAATTGATAAATTAAATCAAGCCAACGTTTTAGTCCTTCACTATTGCTGATAATTTTTTTTGGACCTCTGCTTTCGACTTATGAACACCTATTTCAACCATCCACGCCAGCATAGACCTCTGTGAGTCTATCATAGACCCTTGCGTGTTACATATGTACGTACGTAATCGGTCACTATTTTATAATTTATAAGTTGGTTAACTTCTTTATCTATTCCAGACACGTCCAAAAGAAATTTACAACCTGGGTGCACAATCACACGTGAAGGTATCGTTCGAGCTGAGCGAGTACACGGCGCAAGTGGACGCGTTGGGAACGCTCAGGTTACTGGAGGCGGTCCGGGTGGTAGGTCTCGAAAAGGAGACCAAGATATATCAGGCCTCGACGTCAGAACTATATGGAAAGGTTGTTGAAGTGCCACAGAATGAAAAGACCCCCTTCTATCCCAGATCGCCGTATGGTAAGCAAAGCATCATTATTACTAAAGTTTCATAGTCACGAGGTGTTGGTCACACGCTCGCGATATTAACCCTTTCCTTACCGCAGTCCGTTCCGCCGAAATGACGCCACTGAACCCGACATGTGCGCCGCGAAGTGTGCACATTGCATGGCGGTAAGCTCATGTTCGACTTTTCTCATTTGTGTTGCATATTTAAAGATTTTACTGGTATATTAATTTAAAATGGAAGTTAGGATAATTCTTAGTAATTTGTTTGGCCGTGATAAATCTTAAAACAAGGATCTACATAAAGTCCACAGTACAAGGAGGATGCTGGCTAACTCCGGCGCTGGTAACGAAAGGGTTAACGAACGCCTCCTTAAACCGCTTGTGGGTGCAATTTCGATAAATCGTCTGCTAAAATAACTAAGTTCTAATAGGCGAACGGAATATTCCTACCAAATATCAAGTCCCCAAGTCTTGGGGTTTCTGAGATATCATGATGAGTCAGTACATAAGTAGAAATGTCTTATAAATATGTATGTATGCAGTTATTAGTTATAGATTTAAAAGCTTTAATGTGGTGAATACACACATATAGCATTCAGCTTATTTACTGTCAAGAATTGTTTATTAGACCCTATCCCTAATATAGTTTCAGAAATAATTTATAAAGTAATAATATGGTGTAAAAAAGCATTTTCAAACTTCGGATTACCGCATACTAAAATTGATCAATGTTTACTGTCTGTCCCTGCAGACTTCGTACTGGCTGTTAAGTTATTGTCAAGTTATGTTAAGTCATTGATCTGTCTTGTGTTGTTGCATTACAACAGAAAAAAGTAATTAATATCACATATTTCAGAGTGATTACATATCGCTATATAAAGGTTTTTAGGCTTCGGAATCTACATTTTTGTCATACTAATTAAAAAAGATAAACAAAAGTGGCAAAAAGTAACGTATCTGTCAATGTTTTTTTTTTATTAAAAATGATTATTACTTATGTACCGTCTTTTGCGAATATAAAAACTAATCATGTTCCAAACCAGCTTGTGCCAAACTCTACGGGTACTGGATTGTAATAAACTACAGAGAAGCGTACGGCATGTTCGCATGCAATGGCGTGCTCTTCAACCACGAGAGTCCGCGGCGAGGCGAGAACTTTGTCACGAGGAAAATCACCCGCGGTGTTGCTAAGATCACGCTCGGTCTTCTGCCTTGCCTGGAGCTCGGCAACCTGGACAGCAAGAGAGACTGGGGACACGCTAAGGACTATGTTGAGGTAAGTTTTAAACTACGGGTTTCTTTTAAAAGGGCACACCTATTTTTTCGTGACACATAATGATATCAAAATTTTGCATAATCCTGAAAACTTTTTCGCAAACTACATTTTAGCAAATTACATAAATAATTTTTTTAATTTATTAAAATAATATCTACATAGAATAATTTACAATGACCACTTGTATACAGTACAAGGCGATAAATATTACAAATCGAGCTTTGGAAAGAGACAATCGTTAACTCAGTCGCACGAAATACAACGACTGACAAAATGTCACATAGGTAGTGTGGGACAGAGATAGTGCTCTACGAAGCCGATTAGCTAATTGTCTCTTTCCAAAAGTCGATGAGCAATATTTTTCGCCGGGTACTGTCAGTTATGAGAATAATTTCTGCACACGAGGTCACTGTATATAATTCTATCATAATAAATTGGGGTCTTATGGCCAATGACAGATTTGATATATTGACTGCGACTTGTAATCGTTGCAGGCTAGATTCCCGGAATACCGGCTTATAGAATTCACACTTTGTGCATTAATTACGTTGGATTGCCATTGCTCAAAAACTAGTTTTCAATAGGCAACAGCGTTCTCGGCGTACTATAATACCTCACTGCGATCGCCAACCCGCCTGCCAAGCGATGCGATTTTTAAACGGTTTTATTTAGTTCGACCCGTACGGAATTTATTTGGGTCAAAATTAGAAATTGAAATTTAAACACATTCCCGTTGTCAGATTGATCTGAAATTTGGTACACACATTTAATTTAGATGACAATACAATATAAAAAATCAATAATATTATAAATCTAAGATGGCCGCCGATACAAAATGGCGGATTACATATTTTTCCTTAACCCCCTCAATATAGGTATCAAATGAAAGGGCTACTATTAGTGAAACACGTGGACGCTGTTCCAATATGACGGACTAGGTACATATTTTTCCACAACCACCACAATATGGGTATCAAAAAACCGTTTAGCTTAAAAGTTTTTTAAATGTATTTATTGTATATATCGTCATGGATATCTTTAGGGGAGGGTGAAAAGGCGACAACAGTCAAATTGACATTCTTATAATGGCATTCTTTAATTGAAAGCTTCGATGGTTCCAAATGGAAACAGATTTGAGCCCACAAAAAACGCAGGCGGTTTTTTTCTGGTTACCTTCAAAATAAAGACTACACATACTTCATTAGCAGAGCAATTAATTGCCAAGCTCACATAGTTTTTTGTATAATATGATAAAAATAAATAATATGATTATCTTACACATTTTTAAAGTTTTTTTTAAATATCTTCTAATTTACATGATAATTCTCAGAGACATTACATGAAAGTGTATGTAATACTATACACAGTTGCCAACTAAAAAGTTACTAATCTTTTAAAGTCTAGAAAATTGTATAGTAACCTAATCTTTGTTTCTAGTGCTAACCTGTTTATAGCAATTTATAAGAGATCATCTGGAAAGGTTCTTCGCGGCAATCGATGTCTAAATAATCATTATCATTGTTATTATGTACACAAACACTTAAACATTCTTTATTTAAAAATCATATTAATTTGAACGTGACTCATACCTTATGTTTGTCATTTCACATGGTATAAATATTATTAACAATTATCAGGCGATGTGGCTGATGCTGCAACAGAAGGAGCCCGAGGACTTTGTTGTGGCGACGGGCGAGACCCACAGTGTGCGCGAGTTTGTAGAGAAGGCTTTCGCGCACGTCGGACGTAAGGTGCAGTGGCGCGGTGAGGGAGTGGACGAAACCGGACACGACTCCGAGACCGGACAGCTGCTGGTTAAAGTCAACCCTAAATATTTCCGACCCACCGAAGTAGTAAGTACCTATCTCCGTCATTTTCTCTATATCTATAACAATAGACTTATTTTCACTATTACGTAATTCATTTTATTTTAAAAGCTTTTACACCTATAACCAACCATTCTACGTATATTTGGGAGAGTACTCATTCAATTATTTTAAAAATATTGTTTACGATTTTTGCTAAATTAAAGTTTTTGTATTTTTACAATATTCATTTATGGTAGTAATTATTTCCAATAACATTGCAACACCGCGTGAGTCGGTTTTTTGATGCATTTATTTTCGTATTGATTTTCAAAATGCCGAATTAGGCAGTTTTTCATGCGTCATTTTGAGAATCGTACTTATTGTTCTGAAAAAAAGATTTTTAACAAATTTGGCTATTGTATCAACATCGTTGTGAAAACAGGACTATGACATGCTAGACATTGCTATACCTTCCACGGTGGTGTATTGAATTTTTAGCCTGATTTTTCAGAGAAGACGAGGGTAATCTTATAATGTTCTCAAATAACGGAAATTGAAAGCTATTACGTGCTTTCAGGACCTTCTCTTAGGCGATTCGAGCAAAGCGAAAGAAAAGTTAGGATGGACACCAAAGGTGACGTTTGATCAGCTGGTCAAGGATATGATGGACGCGGACTTAGAGCTGATGCGAAAGGATCCAGAAGCATAAGTGACAAAAAAGTAAAAAAAAACTGGTTAAACATTATTTATATAGTAATTTATTGAGAAAGATATTGAACGTCTAATTATTTCTATTTAGACGTATATTTAAGAAAATTTTATAGGAGCTCTGTTATTATAATTTTAATAAATTCATACTTGTCTATTATACCATTTACTCTTAGAAGTTCTCTAGGGGGAAGCGGCTTCCAAATGTCCTAGCAAATAGCAATGGGTATAAGTAAATATGTTTTATGGGCGCCAAAGGTAGAGAAATCAGTCAATTGGGTTTTTATCTGGTTTTTTCTGTAACATTTGCAATTCTCTGGTGTTTGAGGAGCCAGGACATAGATGGCGTTTAGTCAAAACCTCATTTATAGGAAGAGAAGGTCAAGGAAACCCTCGAGAGCCTCGGTTCGGGTCACTACTTAATTTTAACCAGATTTGTAAGCCTCCGAGCTTGATTAATGCAGGCGCTCTTTGGAATGACCGGACGCAAAGGCCTCCGAGTGGGGCGCAAATGTGGGATACACCGTTATAAGTTACTAAGATATTGAATAAAATTAAAAAAAAACAAGAAACTATTATTTGAACATCAACATAAATTTGTAATAAATTAATTTTAATAATATATCAATTGTGAGCATAAAATATGTAGATGCATTTTTAATGTAAAATATTTATAAATATGTAAACCATATTGTATATATGTACAGTTAAGCATATTAAAGTGAGCACAAAATATGTAATTGTATGTATATAAGTTAAATATATTTAGTAGTAAACATATAACAATCTTAATTCCATATATTGAATTGATTTTTGACTTAACATGTTATACATATAAGAGACCATTCATCATTTCAGTGCTAGTATGTTCACTGCTGGACTTGGATGTAACCTGTAGATTTTCATCTGTTAGAAATGGCTTTCTTCTAGTTACATTAATAAAGTCCACTTATAGTTTAATAATATTACTTTTTAAATTAATTTGGTAAATAGAAGGTATGGACTTTATTTTAAGTAAATTACGTACTGGCAACATATATAAATATGGCAGGGTTTTAATGTTTTATAATTACAACAATAAATTTGAATTTAGAACGCTTTAATTGTGAATAATTTTTTAATAAATTTAAGTGTGTAAAATGGTGGCCCGCCGACAGCAAAAATAATACTCTCGTACATTCGAAAAATATTGAATTCTATTCCAGAATAAAACCAAAAAAAATTAATTACCTTACTACCTTACTACCTTCTGGCGGCCGGCTCGCCATCAGTTCACGATTTGCCCGAGTGGCCCCTAGTCTGTGCAACCATGATCTACGTAATATGACAAATAGGAATTTGTTGGTCACTATTGTTTTAAGGGTTGAAAAATGTTTCCATTGTCATAACAGTTTGCTTATATTTCTCCACTTTTTATAAGCGGTTTTTGCATCCATTTTCCGATGACTTTAGGTTATGTCAATTGAAGTTGGTCGTCCCACGCTATGCTCGCAAGGCTCCACTTTAGAACTTTGGTTCATAGTGCATCTGAAAGAACTCATCATCTTTTCTCCCTCTGCCATAAGAGACAAGTTAGACCTAAGCCCATATAAGCATTGTAATGTTAGGTTACATTTTTAATGTTACTTTACATAGTTTAATTTCGAATTATTAATTTCGTATGTAATCAATTACAAATATGTACCCTTGTGCAATTGTGGGCTTTTTATCTGATGTCTCTCTTTCATATCTAGTAAAACACTGGTGTATCTCAACCTTACACCAGTGTTTTACAAAAACATGAAAAAAGATTTTAACTTTTATTTTAAAACTAAACTAATAATTAAAGTTTGTTATAAATAATAGCTATGCCCGGTATATATAATTGTTTAATACTATGGCCAGTATGACACAGTTAATTGATCTGTAATTTTAATTATATCTATAGACATGACTAAGATAGGTGTGGGCGAAGTGGACTCTTTCCTTTTGGCCCTCTTTCTCGTAATCAATGACCTAGCGAGGATCCTGAAATTTACCAAAGGCGACTAATTGATTTGATTATATTTACGCTCTAAATATAACGTCACAAATTTAGAAGGGGAACACCCTCTTACGAAGTCGAACGATATCTCAATTTAACTGCAAGGCCCCTTTATTTACAAAAGTGTCTGTAGGTTCAAAGCCTGTTTAAAAGGGTGTATCTTAGAATATATCAAGAAAACGACACTGTCTATGTCTATATTATAGTGTTACCGAAACAGCTGTACCGCGCCTTAGGTGTAAACGCGGTGAAAGTAGGGGGAGTATATGCCGCTCTTTTTCCACGCCCCCCACCTAGCCATGCTTTCTTAAAGCACGATATCGGTGCCACTATAAACATCGCTGCGTCTTTATAGAATAAATATTTATGCATATATATTGTATCATAATGTTGGAATATCAATACCAGGGATAGGCAAATAATGTTACAAAAGTGTGAACTTAAAAAATAATTAAGAAAGTTAGGTTTTGAAGCAATTCTTCGAAATCGAAGAGGATTTAAAGTTATTAAAAAGCGATCTTAGGTTCTTTTTTAATATACATTATCTTTATATTATGTCTATATGATATAATTGCTGTTATTGTCTGTATTTAAACTTATTTAAAAAAATACAAGCTATATAAAGCACAGCCTTAGGCATGTTTATATTTAAAATGGCTTTTTGAATTAATTTTGTTTTACTTAGTTCGTTTGCATAACAAATTTGCTTATCCCTTGTCTAAATAATGCGAATTCAATTATTTACATATATATATATATATTCTGTATGTTCCTGTAAACTTAATATAAAAATTAATAATATAATTTTGCATTTCACATGCACATTCCACAAGGATTTGTATTTCAGTACATTATTTATTTTTGTCTCTGTAATTAAATAAATAATTTATATATAAAGAAGTTTTATTTATTGGAAAAATATTTTATTTTGCAGTGTTTATGTAGTCACCTGAAATGTGCAAACAGCTCTCAGTTACTTTCACGTGACCATCATTGTTACTTGATTTTTTTACATTAATAATAAAATTTTACTTGCATAAAATTTTATTGTTAATGTATATATGTCATGGCTTACACTTAACTCTAAAATCACCAAAACATTTAATAACTTAAATAGAAGTCATTATAAAAATATGAAAATCTAAGGATAAGCAAAAACACCATTTTTCTCCAGGCTTTTCTGTTTCTGGGTGATGTTATTCGCTAGTCTTTTTGCTTTCTTTTTTGACAGTCCAAGGAATAGATGACCTTTATGCCTTCTATGCAATGTGGGCTATAAAAGATAACCTACATTTTTATGTACAAACGAAGTGCAGTGTTTGTACTGTGCAAATAACAGATGTATGTAAACGCGTCCTTACTTCATCGCTTACCAAAGAAATCTGTTAGGCATCACTCTGCCCATAAAATACAGTACAATATAGGCTGGGTTAAATAAAAGAACTTTTTCAATGCTAAAGTGTAATGAACAAATGTAAAAAAAAGTTACTTTACAACTTTGGCATTATAACAACTGCAAAGTTTACGCCAAAGTTAAACAAAAAAGGAACAAATGCGTAAAAAGAAACAAATCAATTGTTTTCAAAATAACAAAATAAATTGCATTTTGCTATACCCAAAGACAATTGCAATGTATATATAGATAAACTAAGTATCAGTTCATTCAATACTTAAAAATCTAAGACAGGGGTGGCCAATCCGTAGCTCTGAAGAATATTTGCAAGTCACATGCACTCTAAAGAATTTTTGTAGCTTTCAATAAATGTAATGCAGTCAGCAATTGCATCATCATATTTTAAAAATTATTAACTTTAAATTCAAACACCGTCACGAAAATTCACGGAACTATCTATCAAAAGAAGAAAATTAATTTAGTTTAATATATATATTTATAAATATATATATATACATATTATATAATTTCTGTATTTAATGTCTTTTTACGTATGTAATAAATACGTATTTAGGCGAAAAATAAATTTTGAAAAATCTCTTGGAACTAAGAGCTTGGCCACCCCTGTTTAAAGAAATTTTAGTTGTATCAACACATTGTGTGCGGGCGCTTCGTTCCGCTAGACTATACCTAAGGCGGATATTTTTTGACATTTAACGCGAAATAAATATTTATTTAAATTGCGATAACTTGAAAAACACTAATTAGTATTTGGTTTTTTTTATTACTCAGAATTGTATTGGTCATAGTTCTGTGGGCATCAAAGTGTGTACACTTTATTACAAGTTAACCCTATTCTACCAGGAGTATATAATAAACATATTTATATGTGATCTGCTCTTTAGTGTTAATAACGACTCAATATGCGATCCGTTACAATGTGTTAATAAACAATTATTAAATATAAGTTTAAAATCTTTTATAACACAATAAGGTAGAGTTTAAAGATAAAAAATTAAAATCCATCTTGTACTTCTATTTTTTTCTCTCAGACTCTGGTATTTAAATTAAAACAATAGTGCAACTGGATGTAGACTATTGACATCACTATATGTTAAGAGAGTCATAATGTACAGACAGTAAGTAAAAACTAAGAAACTGACTTGAATATTGTTGTAAAAGTATTTTTAAAAATCTTTAAATTTTACTTTTAAAAAATATACCTTATCAACAATTATATATACTTTGAAATATACTTGAAATATACACAAACACTCAATAACTCTCATGACAGTTTATTTCCGTCAATGTCCAATCTCTGTCGTAAGACACCTCCTAAAATAAATTCCGTGTTCACTATCACAGCTCCTCTCCGTTTTAGGGAGGGCCAGAGGTTCCTGTCCGCGCTGCAGGATACGCAGATCCACTTAGGCCCTCCCTCTTTCCATGTACCTCCGGAACATTCCACAATCACTGAAAATTAATAATTTAAAATAAGTAAAATTTGCTATATATGAGCTGTTTTCTTTGTAAATGGTGTGAATTCATTTTAACAAAAAATAGTAAATAGTAATGATTGAAGTTGATACAATTAATAAAGAGGTTATTATTTATAAAGTTTTCTCATTTTCATTGTTTTCATCATTAAAAATTTTCCTAGTTTATGAAGTTACAAATTATTAATAATTACTTTGTAAATGGTGGAAGTCCACATTTCTCATAGACATACTACTATTTAGTTCAAAATTGTACAACACAATTTCCCCATAGTTGGTACGGGACATTTACAATGTTACCAGACATAAAGGCACTAAAGAAATTGTACAACACAATTTCTTTAGTGCATTTATGTCTGGCAACATTGTAAATGTCAAACATATTTGTAGTTTCCCGAACTTTTGGTTTTCCCTCGATTATTATTATAAAGTCCCTGTATGAAATATTGTAATGTGTCGCATTTATTTACTTATCTTAATTAAGGTGATACGTATTATTATTATACGTTTAAATCTATTAAGTATTAAGTTGGTAATAAGTATGCTTTCCATATTGTGTAATTAGTAAGAGTAAAAATAGTGTTGGAGAAACAACACGTATAAACTTTTAAATTTATTATTCTCTTTAAAAAAAGCACAACGCAATAAGTAATTGACACTGAACTCTAAAAGTAGCAAAACAAAATGAAAATAACACTGTATTAAAATTGCTTTAATTTTTAATTAGAAAGGGAATCCTCGAGTTTTGATGGCATGGTGCAATTAAAAAACAAATGTTGACATCTTTTAGAAAAAAAATCAGTTACATAACTCAAAACTAGAATATACTGATGTAATTCAATCTTAAAAATGCCAGGAAAGTGCCACTTCGAATAATTGACACATTCTCGCCGGGCTGGGAACTAATGTTTACAATAACAGTACTTACATTTTATCTCCATCGGACAGGGCGAAACGCTCGGCGTCGCAGACAAATTATACCCCTTTAAAAAATTTCTCCGGCCGGTAATGGTCTTTTGCAAATTAAACTTGAAGAGTTTTTCCTTCGCCTCGTTTTTGATTAAGTACATCCATGGATCTGTGAATTAAATAGTAGTAGTTGCAAAAGGTAAGGCTTCTCTCAAAGATCGAAACAACCGGTCTTGTACTCCCCGCATCCAGCTACTTGTCGCGACTATCTTATTGCTTCATCAAGTAGTAACCTATCTATGCCTTAAACCAAGATCTTAAGTACTGAATTCTGAGGAGGCACTAAGACCCCTGGCCCACGGCGACTTATTGTAATGATGATGGCAACATTGCTACTAACGCTTGTTAGTCATGTCACGCTGCATTGCGACGGGAAGAAAATAGGAGTTTGGAGCGCGAGTGGAGAACCGGGCACCGCGACTGAATCGTACAAGTCGCCGTAAGCGAGGGGCCTAAAAACACTTCAATACAATTTATGACTTTTTCTAATATAATATATGAACTTTTAAAAAAGTCAGAAGCACTTTGATACAGTACTGAATGTTTTATTAAATAATTTAAATTTCTTTATATATATAAAGAACAATATCACAAATATAAAAAAAAATATTTATTTAATGTATATGCTAGAAAATATATACAAAGTTTCATAATAATAAAGGCAAAAGTACAATGTGCAGTCTTATCACACGAGGCAATATCTTCCAGACAACCATAGTATGAAAACAGTAGAAGTATAAATAATGGGGAGTTATCATGTACAACACAAATATACAAACATATGTATACAGCGTATATATTACATAATAAATACTATAACTGTCTTGGATCTCACTTTCCTCAAAAAGAATAAAGGAACAGAAAAAATAATAATTAAAGGGTAAATAATCACAGGTTCCGTAAATATTTCATAACCATTTTCTTAAAAATAGGTATTGACTTAGGAAGTTTTATATTTAGAGGTAAATCATTCCACAACTAACAGCCTGTGTGGTTAGGCTAAATAAAAAAAATTTGGCCATGAACAAAGAATGCACTAATATTTTTAATTTCATTTTCTCTGATTCTCTGATGATCTCAAAGCCCTCTCAGATCTATTGTGAAGAAATTGAAGTCTTAATTTGAGATAAGAGAGAGTGAGCAGATTGTAGAGATAAAGTATGTGAACATTCCGGTGAAACCTTATAATAATTGATATATAAATGCCCTTTTGTAATACGCAGGAAAATATATGTATCAAAATTGATATTTGTAATCTTAATTTTTTTTTCAATTCATAATATATATTGAATTATTTTTCACAGAGCTGACCATAAATTATTGAGGACCTAATAATAACAACAGTAAAATAAAATGTAATGCAATGTTAGCCTATAGACACCTACTGCAAGGCATACACCTAATATTTGTTTTATACAAAAAAATAATGTTATCAAAAATCATAGTTTCAGATTGAAGAATAGAAAAATTACAACTGAACTATAAAAATTTAAATTTAAACTTTTTTTATATATTCGGTTAAAGTTTACTGTGACAAAAATAATATTTATATTATAAATGTTCGAGTTGAAAACTTACCTACAATCATTTTAGCGTCGACACACGCTTGAACCCAAGTGGGACCAACTATGGGCCGACCCAAGCCAATAGCACACAGCAGTTTAAATGTACGTTTTATATCTATGGTTAGCACAACTGTACATTGCATTACATCCGTCACAACAATGGCACCTGAAAATTTAATGAAAGATATTAATGAAGCAATCACAAAAACTTTCAGAATTATTTGTTTATATTTTAAAATATACAGGAGGCAGCAAACTGGCTATTTGAGAACTAATTTGAGGCACTTAGGTTTAAACAGATTTACTACCTCTTAAACTTATATAACAAATTAATTTAATTAGTTCCATTGCGAAAATAAAGTAATAATGACATTATTTTTTAGTTTTAAGATTGTTAAGTCACAATTGGTATAGTCCTATAACTTATTTTGTATTTTTTATTAATTACTAATTATGACCCTCTATCATAACCACGAGAAGTATGATAAGAGAAAGTGCATATTAATTTTGTGTATGTATATAATGTGTTTATTAATAGAAAAGATATTAAATTGCTATATTAACTATTTTATCAAGGGGGGAATTGGTATCATTTTTATTATAAGATAAACCTATGCTATAGAGTAATAATTCCAAGGCATTTATTCTGATACACCACTTTCAAAATTTCCAGGTTCCAGTGGTATGCGGCTTCATTTCAACTATATTTCCAAAATTCGTCAAAAAATATGAAAATTAGATCTAAAGTCCTAGTTCCAGCTACGAATTATTAGTTTTCTATATAAAATTGATTGATTGTGCTATGAGTGAATGTCAAAAAAGTAAAGTAGGATAAAAAAAATCTATCATTCACGCTAATGTGGACACCTGTTGTGTCTCGTGGACTAGGTTTCCACTTAATAATAATGTAAATAGTAAAGTAGAAGAAACACTGTGTGCTGATAATTATTTGTCAACTAGATTAATTCTTATAAAAGAAATGTTTGAAATTTGTTAATTAATGTAAATGGAACCCATCTTACCTAATTTTTCCAACTTGAGTTTAATCTCTTCGCTTGTAAAAGCCGTAAATAAAACATTATGTGATTTAGTTTGCCTGGGGGTAACTCTAATAGATATATCATGTTCCGAATTAGTTGCAGATCTTGCGTTTTTTATACTTGTGGTTGATTTTTCAGGCAGAGACTTTTGGAGATGTTTACGTTTTGGGGAATCTACACCCGATTCAGAAGATATGTTATAGACAGTACTCTCTCGCCCTCTTATAGAGGTCTTACCAGAATCAAGTTCATCATGTTTTTTCTTAGTATTAGAATGTTTTAATTGTTCATCAATATTTGTTTCACTGTCTTTCTTAGCTATTTTTTGTCTTTTACTTCGTCTTAGTTCTTTTTCGGGTGAGGAAACTATATTAAGATCTTGATGAGAATGTTTTATTTTATCTGTCTTGTCAGAAACTTTTTCAATTTCTTTTGCTTCACTATAACTATGAACTTTACGCCTATTTCTAGTACTTCGTTGGAGAGTTGTTTCATATGATGAAAACTGCTTAGTGGTATTTTCATCATCTTTTTTACTAGATTTGTCCTCTGTCAATATATCCTTGTTTTTCTCTTTTTTATCGGCTCTTCTGCTAGCTCTTTCTAATTTCTGTGAATCTTTAGAATTTTCGGAAACTTTGATATTTTTATCAGATTCTTTGGACAATTTATTACTCTTTAGTTCTGTTGGACCTTTGTCACCCATTATAGATTTTTTATTGTCAGTTTCTTTCTTCACTGTGCTATTATTTACGTGCCTTTTATTATCATTTGATGTTTTGTTATTACTTTTATTTTTCACTATTGGTTTGGATATTTGGCTTTCGATGGCATTTAAGCGCAAATTTAATTTCTTATCACATCTTTCCAATTGGTCAGCCTTCACGGTGTTATTACTGTCATTAATATTTTTAACGTCATTCAATTTCATTTTTTCAGCTTTGCTTTTTTTAAGTCGTGATAAGTTTTCGCTAATAATATCTTTGTCAATATTTTCCTCTTGTTCTGTAACATATTTAGATACAAGAAAATTTTTGATTGTAGGACTATTCTGCGCTTTAGTGGTAGGCTTCCTAACCCTAGTACTTATTTTTGTTGGTAGTTCACCTATTTCAAACTTTTTAGTCAAATCAATTTTAGTATTTTTACGTCTAGTATGTTTATGAAATAAAATTGGTGTGGACTGTGTTTCCGACTCATTTTCTGTTTCAGAATCACTTGATATTTCGGCGGCAAATGTTTTCGAATTTAACGTTACATTCTTTTTTATTTCTTGACTGTTAGGCAACTCGGTTTCCATAAATGAAATGGGTCGAATCTTTTTTGGTGTACTCTCCACATCTGAACTATCACTAGACATTGCTTTTCTCTTTGCAGTCGTCTGTTCTTTGACCCCAGTTATATCAGTGACTTGACGATTTGATACACTCATAACAAATTCATTTATTTTATCATTCCTATCATTGCACTGGATTGAGTTATCTGGAAGGAATTGTTGATCGTTTTTATTGAGTGACTGTGCGGTGTCCGAAGGTTTATCATTCTGTGACAATAAGACATCATAAATATCTTGTGTGCTCTGATAGAAATTATCATCATCATCGACATTATTCTTTTCTCCCGAAATATTTTTTAATTTATTTGTGATCTCTTTCCTTCTGAAGTCCTTTACAGATTGATTCGGTATTTTAAAAGGGCTTGTCTTAGGTAATATTTTGCTTTCTTCTATAAGTTTTTTTTGTGTTACTTCTAATACTTGAGTTGGTAAATCCTCAAAAGGAGATTCTTTAGTATTTTCGGAAATATTTGAGCTGTTTTGAACGTCAACTTCGTCTATGACCTGTGTAAGCATCTCTTCAAACTCTAAACCTGTGGATGAACCTTTCATTTCATTTGCTCTAGATGAAGAGATTATTTGTGTAGCTACTAAATCTTCAAAACTTTTTCTGTTCAAATTTTCAAATTTTGAAGTATTTGAGTTAGCGGGAATTATATCATCTTCACAATCAGTGGAATCATCATCCATGTTTAAGGAATTTTTCAAATCAATTTTATCTTTATTTTTAATCATACTATCTATTTGATTGGTTAATTTGTGAGGGGTTGAACTCTTTGTTATATCCTTTTCAGAAATACTTTGTTTATGATTTTGACACTGATCTAATTTTTCTGGAATTTTTTGTGTAAGAAGTATATCAAAATCTTCACAATCAGTTGTAGTGTCAGAATGCACTCTGAGTCTTTTATTTGTTAATATCTTTTTGTCATCAAGGTGAATTGACACTTGTCGTAGATTACTCTGGTTTAAATTTGGTGGTGCTGTTGTTTTGTCAATAAAATCTTCAGGCAGTAGTAAAGGCTGGGATTCAAAGTCTTTTTCATATGGTTCCCTATCTATTTCCTCAAACAGAATTTCTTCATCTGATGCATTAAGGTTAGTGTTTGATTTCTCTTGTAAAGAATCTTTAAAATTTTCATTGCCAGTTTTACCACTAGTGTTTTTTCCTTTGTCTTCACTATTCAATAATTGTCGTGTGTCGGCATTTAGAATGTCACTATTTTCTTTATTGCCTATGAAAAGATTAAGTTTTACCCCAAGCTGATTGGGTATTTTATGAATATTAGGATGGTTTTCATCATTCATTATGTTTTTTTGTGAATTTTCAACAACAGATGGCAATGAATTTGTACAAAGCTGAGTGTCTGCAATGTAGATATTATCTATTGCATTCATATTTTCTTCAGAGACTGGAACTTGTGTTTCCATTTCATGAATATTTGGAATCATTTCTCCTTTTGTAGATTTTAGAGAAATAGAAGAATTATTAATAGTATCAGTGGAGTCATCGAATTCCATGTTAATAGAAATTGATTTTCTTGAAGAATTCCAATATACATTAGCAATTTGGTTTGTGCTGACAGGCTGTACAGTAGACTTTCCAGAACTTTTTAGAATATTTATGTTGGTACTTTTAAGTTCTTTTTTATTTAATGGTTGTGATGGAGCAACAAAAGATTCATCCTGTAAAAAGAAATAAAAATTACTTATGAAAAAATAATCTTCATACATATCACACAATTTTTTTTTAAAATAATAACCTTATATCTTTCAAACTAGCATTATAAGTATTGGTTGAAAAAAAATATTATCATTATGGAGATAAGACATACAAATCAACAATGAAATTGTTACTGCAGTAATAATTCAATTAATTTCTTGAAATTTATGTGATGTAATATTAAATATATTACATCACATAAATAAAGTAACAAGCATAAAGTCTATGCTTAAAGCATAGATTGAAGATTTTTTTCGTCTTGCAGAAAGTTGGCATGTATTAAAGTACTTTAGTGTATTATTAATGTAATATTGAAAGAAAAAATTATATGTTGCTCAAGTTATATAACCATTTGGGTTATTAACTCAAGGATTTGCCATATTTTTGGCCAAAAAACTGATCTAACATTTTTCTATGGATAGAATTCTCTGTGTACACTGTTTTATTTAATCACCTTCCCATAGACAAGTTTATGTTCCATTTATGCACATCATTATAGCTGTAAGAAATCCCACTGCTGGACATAGACCTCTACTATAAATATCTATAAAGACCAGATGGATATCACTTGCATCCAACATGAAATTTATGCATTTCACCAAAATATAATTTAATAAACTTACCTTATCACTAACATTAGGAGACTCTGGTATAATTGTATTGGGCAAATTTGTTAATTTAGAAACATGCCTATTTACAATTGGGGTATCAGGAATGTCCAAAGCCTGCGTCATTGGCAAGTCACTGTTATCCTCTAATAATCGAAAAACACCAAAAATTTGCCCAAACTGTACTGTATCACCATGCTTAAGTGGATGAGGAATATATGGCGACAAAGTTTTCTGAAAAAGAAATACTTTAATTTTAACACTAAGTTTACAAGCATTTCTTATGTACCTATCTCTGTGAGCATCTGTCAAACTGCAGGTGAAAATACGTATTTACTTTAAAAAATCAATTTATTCAAACTACATTTGAGCTAAACAATACAAGGCTTGACGTAAAAATAAAATAATAAATCAAAATCTTGTTATCACAGAAATGATAATAATATTGTAAATGCGACAAGGTAATCATTTTTAAAATATTATATGAATATCTTTCGTGCATTTTTCACATAGAATTTGTTGCAATATATATATAGCAAATACTCCTTGTAGCTTTTATTGTAGTAGTAGCCCACATAACAACTTTTTCGGACTTTTGATGAAGGTGATAGAACTGAAACGTCTGAACTTTGAACATCATTCTTGAATGGATGGTTATCCAGCTAATTCCTCACTAAATATGAAATCTTTTCAGATCCGGTATACTCTTTATACAATATCCACACATTGTTGCAGAGTCCAAAATGTTATAAAAAGAACTATCAGAAACACCCAAATTTCACACTATATTTGTGTGCTATCTGGTCTACCTCACTATCACTGCAGTCTTTTATGTATTTCATAATGGGAGTATCAATTATCAATTCAAAAACACTAGTTACACAACCCGATATAATAATTATTTTTGTATAACCACTAGACCCTGCGATATCCTTAAAAATCATCAGCTAAATTCATATTGATCTCCCTCAAAGTTATCCTCAGAAGAATTCTCATTGACAGTTGGTAATTTATGTCAATTATCTATTTTCTGTTTCTACTTATGGTTGGTAGAAAAGTGTGATTGATAAAAGTAGAAAATACTGTGTCAAAATTCAATCATTCTATTGTATATAACAATTCAATAAGCAGAGACTACAATAACCAAAACTTTTGGACAGTTTTTCCGAAAAAAATTCTAACCACTGTCACTGTAGCAACCTAAAGCCTGGCACATGCCTAAGAGATATCTTATGATATTGTTACAAACCAATATGCTGCTGCATATGTAATTCAAAGCATACTGCAGCCTAATGTCAGCTATCACCAGCTTTGAACATTGCTTGTGTGTGTTATTAGTTCACATCAACACATGAACCAAATATCTTTTTGATAAACCTTTTTCAGAGAAATCATTGTGTCATTTAGAACTCAAAACATGCAGTGGAATGAGCAATTTTGTTGAGTACAAAATAATATGACATCCAAGTCACTCACTTTGTTTTGTCTCATTTATAATGAGTGGGTATCTTAGACTTTTTGTTTACACTTTTTACATTTACATTTACTATTGGTAGAATAACTATACAAAGAAAGCAATTATATAAGGATTGCTACATAATAACTTAACCCATCAATTTGACATTCTCAGTAGGTATACCATACAAAAATTTCAAAATTTATGAAGCAGGAGAAAATATAAATTGTTTTTAAAGACTCTCAATTTTGGCGATTTTGTTTGAAATCATCAATTTGATAGGTCCTGGGTAATGTTTTAAATGTAATTATGTAATCAAATTACAAAGCTTGATAGTATATTGTGACTATATATGTGACTATATTGCCAAGACTAGAATTAAAAGACATGACTTACATCAAGCACTTTAGTTTTGTTTGCTGAATCCAAGTCCATAATCATATATTCTGCAGAATTTAAAATATTTATCACTGCATGTTGCCTGGATACAGACTGAAAATAAAGTATATTTTTATATTGAAACATCAGAGGAAGGTTCCAGGCAATATTCCAAGGTATGTTGAGTTTAATTTGTTTTCAAACTATCCCAAAAAACCATTTATAATTTAGATCTCTAAATATAAATTATATGGTTTTACAATAATACCCACATGTAAATTTAAAACAATATTGCATGTTTGAGGATCTCTTCCTATTTTGTTTGGACCTTTGTTCACTGGATATTTTTGACCACATATTCCCAAAACACCAATCTGAAAACAACAAACAACACCTATAAGTAATCTAATCTAATCAAATCTAATTTATTATGAATAGTCAAATAACCCAAAAACTTTGGCGTACAACTATATACCATTATATCAGTTATCACAAATATATTGCAAATTCGTATTGTTTATGATCCAAACCCAAATAAACAGAACGAATTATAAAATCTTTATTTTGTAAGGTATAATGGAAAAAACTAATAACAATTGTACAGTACAGGGAAACGGTACTTGGAATTAAAATTAAGCATCAAATATCATGTTTTATTTAGTATACGAAAATAAGTTTTTTGTTATTGGTAAACAAAACATTTTTAAACCTGTTCCGGGAATATTCTTTCGTCTCCGTGACCGCACAAATCTTGCGTACATTCAATCCGCTGAGTATATTCCATAATTTTAAAAACAATTCTATTCAGTAAGTAATATCACGCCATTTAAAAATCTTGTGAATACAATAAAACATTTCGTATTTTACAAAATACGAAAACTGGGATCAGGCGCCTTCCTACACAATTTTAACTCTAGTGAAGCGACAGTGATAACGATGGGAATGTTTTCCATTACACGAATGAGTTTTTAAAAACCTACAAATATTGAGTGTAATTAAAAAAAGAAATAAAATATTATTTTAAGTGCTTCTATTTTTTTATTCAAATTAAATAATCTAATATGAAAAAGTTATTTTATCACTTAAATCACTCGCGTGTTGAAAAAAAAAACAACATTTGTGATTTAGAAATTGCAATAAATACATTTTATTTTTAAAATATTTTTGAAAATTGGTTACATATGTGAAATAGAGAAATTAATATAATAGAATTTATGGAATATGGAAAGAAAGATTTTTTTTCAGCTATCCCGAAAATGTATATTATTTTAATAATGTTGACTACATTAATAATGATCCTTAGTATAATATCGTTTGAACAAAATGGAACCGAGCAGGTTCTTTTGTTCTGATACTATGTTGAAGAAATTAAAAATATATACCAATACCATTCTTGGCCTGACCGAAATTTTTGTACCGAATTAAAAACATGCATTGCACACCATAAAAGGCATCAATGTTAATGCCATTTAATAGTCAAAATAAGAATACTTTAATAAAGTGTATTGGGTACGTTGTTCAGACTCTTTTAAACATTCAGCAGCAAAACGATTTAATCTAAGCTTTTTGACATTCATCAAGTTAACTACTATCACCTATAGTTGTTAACTTAGTATTTAAAGCAAACACATTTATTTTGAGCTTCTTTTTCCTGATTTAGTATACCACCCATCTTGCCACTTACGAAGATCATTATCTAAACTATTATGCTGTGTAAAAATGTAAGAAACTTGACATTGAGAACAAGAGATTTTGAATGTGTATATAACGAATATAATGGTTTTTGTTTAGGTACACTAGGTGATGAAAATTACCTAATGATAGGTCAACCAATACAGCTTTAAAACGCACTTTGTTTGGATACGTATTTGTTCGCATTTTATACATTTAATTTGACCCAAAAACGATAAAAAAAGGTATTTTAATACTCTTAATGTAATGACATAGGTAGTTCTTATCACGAATACAAATAGAACTACAATAGTATAAAGAAGGATTTAACGAATATATCAAAATAAAAATGACATCTGCTATAGATAGTTAATGTTATGAAATGCAGATGGCGGTAATTGATAGTGTACCTTAGGTAGCTGTTTTACAATAACCTTATTTACTTTACTGTGAAATCACATCTTTTGAAATATTATGTACTACTAGACCACTTTTTCTGTAAAAAAGAACCTATGTTTTGTGTTTTCTTAAAAATAATTTGAATAAAGTAAATATATCTTTTGCGTTGTTTATTGTGGTTATTGTTCCTCCGGTTAGTATAGTAGTAGTGAATAGGCGCATTCGAATTTTGTTACTTTCAATAAGTGATGGAATCTCAAAATCAAGAAAATATCTCTGATGAGGATATTCCGAGTGATTTTTTTGACGATTTTAGTAAAGACGAATTTATAGAAGGCCTTAGTGTAATTGACAGCTGGGAAGTCAAAGAAGGGGCACCCAAACGAAATTCAAGATCACGAATAGCAGCTGCAGTTGACGGTGTTCGTGATCTGCGTGAACTCATTCGAGATGGAAGAGACGGTTCCGAAATGCAGTATGAAAAGAATGAAAGTGGGTGTAGAACGAGTCGACCTGAACGCTATTCATCTTACGAAAGATTGTCCAGTAACAGTCGTCGTGAAAGGAGTTCCAGCCGAATAGATAATTACATTAAACCAGGTAGTCGGCGGGATCTTCGTAAAACTAATGAAGCTATTAAAAGAGACAAAGAAGTCAAAGTTAAAGAATATCTCAGCAAACATTTAGACTCTATCGAAGACTTAAAACCTCCTGGAACTGAACTGGACGATTTTCTTAATGAACCATCGAGTTCAACAAAAAGAAGATACAAATCAAGAAGCCCAGACATGATGTATGAAAGACACAATGAATATAAATACCGAAAGTCACCACGACGAGAGTATATCCCAAGAGAAAGACGCAGTATTCATCGTAGTCCTCATCACAATTATTATGAAAGTCACAGAAAAAATAAACATTATAGTCCACAACGAAACTATCATCATCATAGTCCAAGTTGGAAACAAAGAAGGCACTATGGTCCTGTTTACAGTCCAAGGAGAAATAGCAGGTCTAAGTATAGCTCTCCACAACATAGTAAAGGCTACTCCCGAAGTCCTGTAAAGTATTCCTATATTAAAAAGCAGAGAACATTAGAGCGGAAAGATACTTTCCTATATCCAAATGAAATATGTCAAACTGTGAGTGAATCCTCACCCAATACAGTTGCATATCAGACTGGCCAGCAAGAATTTTATGCAAACACTTCATTACCTGAATATTCTGGTGGATTACCAGAATATTCCTATACACAAGATAATTATCCTCATGGATCATGTGATTCTGACTCAAAACTAGGTTCAGGACCAATTATGAATTCAGCTCCCACCATGGTACCACCTCCAGCTGAAAGTACATCCACCATTTCGCAAGTTCCTGTTAATGTTACAACACAAAGATCACAAGATAAACCTTACGATGCATTGGCTAAAGTAAATATATGCACTATTAAAATAATAATTGATTTGTATAATTCATTTAATTAATATAACAAAAAATATTGCAGTTGGTTGTGGATGGCACACTTTCAAAAGAGGACTATTTGAAATTGCGCCCAAATAAAGGTAAGATGTTCATTTATGCTATATTATAGTAATATTTCAGAATAATGGATACATTTCTCAGTCACATATGAAATTTATGATTGTATTACAGGTGTATATATGGACAATGCTGTGTCTACCCACATCACAGTAAAGGGTGGGTAGTTGTTGAGAAAGATTTGATATTTATTACATTGTTTGCTTTATTTGTTATTGCCTTTATAGTTTTTTCGCTACTATTAATGAACTGTGCACTTTTGTGGTCAATTTGGAAGACAGTATTGTTTTAACTAATCGAACACAAAGTTTGCCTACTTTTTTATTGATTTAGTTAAACTGGTTGACAAAACTTTGGTTATAGAGCTATTGTTGACTTTTTAAGTTAGTGTGGTGTTCATGTTTGTGTCCAGGCATAAGGATTTAAAATTATATGCCTATAAATGTTTAAGTACATTTTAAATCTCTTTGATAATTTTTTAATGATACTGATGATGACTTTTGCATTCACAGTGCTAGATCGCTGCGTTGAAGCATTGACTAAACTTAATAAGTTAGAATTGCCTAATCGTTTATTAATAAATAATAAACTCCTTGGTCAAGAAACAAAGAGTCTTACTCCAAAATATTGTTCTCCATTGAAGAGGCAAGCAAGTGTAGATTTTTATTTCACTAATACAAATGGCAAATTCGAGACAGTGTCGCAAAATCGGCAAGTGATTGAAAGTATTATATCAACTATAGGATTGAGTGATGTTGTGTCACAATCAAAGCAAAAGGATTATAGGAACATGAAAGACGCAGCTGTTCAAACAACTAAACCTTTCTGTGATGTGTGTCACATTCGTGATTCTACCAAAACAAATGAAGTTGGAACTGCCATTGAGCGAGAACATTTTACATCTACAGTGCATACTCAAGTTGTGGATCAAGATCTAATTAATTCGAAGACTGTGTTTAACCCAAGTGGAAGTGTACCCCAAAGTGAACCTATTTCAATTGCACACCTCACACCTGCTCAGCTGGTGTCTCAACTTGCAGCTTGTGCAAAAACTTTGAAACAATCTCAGCCTATGCAACAACCTCAGTACAGTAGGCGGAATACAGGAAATTATAGCTACAGTGGAAAAGGAAGTCAGGAAGAATCTTTCTATAAATATCCTTATCATTAAGTTTGTTAAGTTGTGAAATAAATTATAAAATCTTTCCTATTGTTATGTGTAAATGATGCTTTGTTTCAAATTCATGTAGTTTTTTGTTTTGTTCGTATTTGTAAAATAATGTCACGAGGACTGACTAAAGAAGAAAAATGCAGTTGATGAAGACAGAAGAAACTGAAGGTTAAAGAAGGTTGCAGGAATGTGAAGATAGCCAGAAGTGTTACTATTACTTGTATATTGTGTGTTTAAATTGCTTATAATAATGTAATGCTGTTTATGATGGTAGATCATTTACTGCAATGAGCAATTTTTGCACTTTTGGTAGAAAATTATACCCATATTATGATTTCATTGTTTGCAAACTGTGTTGTGAAAGTTTGCCTTTGATATTATGAAATATTTTGCAGAGGCATAAGTGAGAACTTGCTAATAGTTTTCTTCTCATTTTGTTAGCTACATGTATGTTAAAAATATTTGTAATTGTAATAAAAATCTGTATAAGTAGTGGACATACAGCTTATAATAGACAAAAATAAATTTGACTATCATAGTTTTCTTTTTTTTTTAAAAAAAACAAAAGTATTGTGTGAAGAAAGCACTACTTTATGAATGATGGTGAAGCAAAAGTTGATTAGTTATAACTGTAAAAACTTGGCGTGAACATGTATATAAATTTTGTTATTGTGTCAATTTGAATACATCAAACCTTTCCCAATACATATTGGGTGTATACAATGGAGGTTAATAATATGTTATAGTATGTAGTAATTTTGGAGAGTTCTTATATCTCTACCAATTTATCGAATTTAAAGATTAAAGCTATACTTTTCTTTAATCCAAAATAATGTGATTCTTACAGAGGCAGTACACAGGACAGATATATGAGAGGTAAGTATGAAATAAATCAGATTTTACGAAAGTTTAAATCAGCAACTCTATTTTTTTACAGCTCTTGGTACCACTTGGTGTGAAAAAAGGGAATTTTCATTGGCCGACCAAGAATAGAAGCTTTTTTGGTCAAGATCTACACTTGCCTTAATGTAATTTATAGATTTCACTGGATTGAAGGGGCAGAATGCTACAGGAGCAGAACCAAAACCTCGTCTAAGTATCTTAAGTTCGAAAGCTTCTCCGGGAACCAGGGCTGGGGCTCGCACGCGAACCTCGGCTTAGGCTTTCTCGAAAATCTTTGTTCGGGCTCCCCAGGAACATCGTGGGCTGCCTCTAAGAACTTCGACTGTGACATCACGTTAGTTATTTCATTGTGAAGCCTGTCAAGATCGCTAAGAAGTGCTTATACGGGTGTTTCATTCGGTGATTTGGCCTGATAAGGTTCCTAAATACGCGTTTAACATCTGATCAAAGAATGTGCGAGGGGTCAAAGACTAGACTTGGTCAATTGCTATTACCTGGATTAGATTATTACTACTACGAAAACCTTAGAGCTGGAAGAAATAGCGGAAGAAACTTTAGTGGCGCTTCTCTCCAAGATGTTGGAGGGTCTATATTTTTCTTGGTTCGTATCTGACCGTGCCGGCGAGGATGGCTAATTTTTTAAATGACTGCGAATTTTTTTTCTCTAATCCAAAATCGTCCAAATAATTAGTGGAAAGCGTTTCTCGGCTTATAAATGGTGCGATATTTGAGTGTTCCAGGAGTGTTTGTCAGCGTGGCTCCTATTTTTTTTATGGTCCCCGTTATTGAGGACCTCTCGTTTACCTATCTTGTATGGGATAGGGACTTTTAATTTTTTATTAATATATTCACACACTTCTATTTATTTTCATTCTTTTCTTTCATATATCTTATTATCTCTCTTTCTTCATTCTTTCAGTTTTTCCAGTCTTTCACTTCTATTCTGTTATCCTTTCATCCATCCTCAGCCACTACATGCTAGTTTACAATTTTATTTTATTTATTACAATTACGCACCTTTTTTCCCATTTTTATTTTACAAATTAATTAATTTTTTTACTATTTTCGTGCTTTCTTTACAATATAATTTCTTGCAATATCTGAATCATCTATATCGTTTTATTTTTATTTATAGCATTTTTAATTACCTCTTGGCAGAAGCTGAGGAAGCATCCTCTCTCTTCTTTATTTTGCATTATGGCCGCAATGTTATCTTCTTGTAACCTTTCGCCTATCCGGCATTCGGAATTTGCGCGCAGTCTTCCGAACGCCGGACAGTGGGCCACAAGGTGGACCACGGTCTGGCCCACGCCCGGTTCACCGAAACACGAGGGGTCCTCCTTGAGCTTGAACCTGTGGAGGTACTCCGAGAACCCCCCGTGCCCCGTGAAGAGCTGGACCAAGACCGAATCCATCTCGACACTGCTCCTATAATTATAGAAGTTGAGTTAACGACCAGTTTTCTTTTAGTGTTATCTTACACAATACTTTGCCTTGATACTTTTGGACTGTATTTACGTGCTAAGTTTGATGATACTGCAAAAGACGGAAACGTTAACAGCGCCGGAGATCCTCTTTTTTAAGTTTAATAATATCAAAATTGCCAGTGTTTTAGTGAATTATAAAATTTTGTGTATTTCGTTAATGACTTAAGAAAAATCACGCGCTATGTTTGAAAGTGTTGTTTAAGATTTCGTTTTTGTGCTCAGTTAAACCAGTTGAGTGTCAAAACGTTTCAAGATTAAGGTAAAATAGAGAAAGTAGGATACATTTTTTGTGTCACTAAAACGAAGCGAAGCAACCGGCCAAATTGTGCGGTTTTTAACCCTAATAGAAAATGAAATTTGAAAACCGTTACTAAGTGGAATTAAGGCTACCGTAGTGGCAATAAGAACATCGAAGAAGAGACTTTCTTGAAGGTACATCAGTTGATAAAATTATATAAATCGAGTCAGACCAGCATTATCTCCACTGTTTTAAAGAACTGAAAAAAAAATCCTTAAGAATCATTTAGAAAAAGATGATCCCAAAAAGAAACTCGAAGAGAACAATTGATACAGACAAAAGATCACATTCTTAGATAGAACATATTGATATAGAACCATTTTTTGAGCCGGTGGTACGTATGAAAAAAAGGTCACATACAGACTAGAAACAGTTCAATAGACAAAATTTATATTAATATTCGAGGAACTAGCTTGTAAACTTTTATTAGGAACACTTCGCTAAAGCTTGGACTCATACTGTTAAACATTTGACCAGATTGAACAAGAGAACTTACTTAAAGACAACACAGAATTTTTTTTAATTTATTAAATTTCTTTGTGATAAAAAGGGCTTCAGAGTGGCTTTGTGAAAAGAACTGGTCCAGTCATTTACCGTTAATGACATATTTATACTAGAATTAAGAAATTGCCGTCAAAATGAGCAAACGTTATCAAACAAAACATCGAATAATTCGTCTAAACCCACGCCTTCTGTTAAAAAAATGGGTGAGGTACTTCTTTACGAATAATTATATCTTTTATTGATAATATTGTTAAAGTCAAACTCAGTATCAAAGGCGGCTTAACGTATAGTGCAGGGTGTGCAATGCACACGGGCGCCGCCGTCTCAGGGGGCGCCGCGGCGCTCCTTACATTTTAACCTCTTCTTCCCTATCAGGTAAATAATATAAAATGTAGCACTATGTATGTTAATATAAGTGTGGCGAATCTTTTGTACTATTTTTTCAAATTACCTGCATTAATAGTATAAGTTTTAAAAGTTCTTTTTACAGATCCAGAAATACTAATCATCAGGCAAAGACTGATTGGATCAGAGACCTCGTTTAAAATATGTCATTGGAGACGACCATTGACCGTGTTCATTTTTGGAAAATTTGTCGCGTACTGTGTTACACCATGTTTGACAGTCTTCCGTGTGTTTTGCTTCGGCCACTGTGAAAACGATCGTGGTTCGGACCAGCACTTAGAGCTACGGCCTCGTTGTCGCCGGCCTTCCACTTTTCCGGTAATTAAAACTAGTTCATATACAATACAGAAAAATATATGTATGTGGTACAACGCGTGGGAAACATTGATGTTCTCAGGAAAATATCTTGACCAAAATTACATTCACTTATTTTTAAACAAATCTGCGTATCTTACTGTAGAAGATTCAAATAAATTCAATTATCGTATTATAATCCCAATTTATGTACCATAATTAATTCACATTTATAATTTATTACATAGTTTTTCACCTCCTGAAAAGAATTTAAACACCGAATTAAAACAAAATTAAGTATGTAAATGCAAACCTGCCCCTTTGCATTTATACATTAAACACAAATTATTATTTTTATTTTGATTGTGGAATTAGCAAATTTATCGGTATTTATTACTAAATACCAATTTAGTTGTCATAAAATTCAGGACTACATAAAAGTTCACATTCATAACAATGGTCACGGTATTTACATCATCTGATTAAATCTCTAGCGACTTTTTCGCCCACAGTTTTTACTAGTAAATAACAACTATCCTGGTCTCATTACACTAAAACAGAAGACAATATGTTATAAATCGATTGGGGGCTTAGTCCATGTATGGATTGTTGAACTCATTGCTGCACAAACACAGAGTAAAAATATAAATATAAACAGAAGAATAGGTAAGTAATTGTGTTTAAACAATGTCTTAGTTCTGTTTTAATTATTTATAACATAACACCAGGATATATGTATATGTGCAATTTAATAACCTTTAAAATCAATAATATTAAAAATAAACGCATCTGTTTAAATTAGTCGTTTTATTTACTTACATGATATCACTAGCTTATCTTACATCATTTTTTACAAAAAGAATAAATATATATAAAGCGCATTTAAACAGTATATAACTGGTCATTTTAAATGGTAATAAGTAAGTTAAGTAGTAAGAGCTGTTAAGAGATTTAAATGGGTTACTCAAAATTAAATCGACTAAAGGAACTATTTTCTGAGTACCTTCATGCAAGCATCTGTAGTTTTTCATTCTACTCGTATAAGCAGGTATATATCACGTCCAGTTATTTCCAAAATGCTTTTTCAACCTCTTCGTGGTTAAATCTGTTTACTTAATCCCAGACTTATAGTATAAAAGTTCTACCTATGTAAAGCAATCAGTTCTTTATGTACATATAATCCAAATATCAGATTTCTAAGTAATGCAGTCTGAGGGGTTATAAGTTAACTGTAACTTTATATGTAAGTAACAGAGTACACACATTATTAAATAAAGGACACCTAATCATCTAAAAAGTCATCGAGCCACTTTTCAAGATCTTCGGGAGATTCAATGATAGGATTCTTATTTGGTTCTTTTTCTTTTACTGAGCTCACATCTGAAATGAAATAACATGCAATGTACATATTGCTTAATTATATATATATATTATATTTGGAATAAATTACATAAATAATTCATTTGGTAAGGCTAAAAGCCTAATATGTAATAAAAATAGAGAGCTTTTCAATTATTATTTTTTGTTGGGGAATACCACATTCCCTTTTTGCCTCTGGTCTGGTTACCACACCCATGAGAACGTCCATCCGAGGGCCGGTAGTGCCTCTATTCGGAACTTATAGTCTAAAAAGAACACATATGCAGCCAAACACTCGTTACAAAAATTTAGTTAAGATTTAATAATTACTGTATTGTTTGGTACAATATCAGTTCAGAGTAATAGATATAGTATATGCCAGACAAAATAAACAGAAATCGATTTAAGCATATACTGCAGTATTGAAATAAATAATTATCAATTTTTTAAGGACCTTAAAAAAAATTTAGACAGCTATATAAAATTATAAAATAAATTTTGGTATAGTCATTGGAAGATGTTGGATGCAGGGGCTTCCTAATGGACCTTGAAAATCTGTGAGGGAGGACTAAAAGAAGCAGTAGATGGTCCACGGCTAAAATGATTACCTAATATGATAGAAAAAGTTATAGTTAAATTACGAGCCTTCAGAATCAAGTTAACTCAAAAATGCCATGTAATATTTTATAACTTATTGTTGGTCATATAACTATAATAAAAATGATGGCAGCTTTGTTATGGTAGTAGATGTCATCATTATGCCTGTATGAATGCATTTTTACCTTGTTACTATTTTGCTAAGAATATTTGGAAGGGCTTAATTGCTTCACTGTTTACTTAATGAACTATTTTTGCACACACGCAGATATAATTTGGCATCTCACTTGTACAAACTAGTACTGTCTATTTAATCTCTTAGTTTTGCACCTAGTGATTTTTAGAATACAAAAGTGCTTTCTATGATATACCAGCACTTAAATTTAAGTACATGCATTCTGAAAAATGCAAATCTCTGATTTATGTTGATTACAGGATGAAATAAAAAAAGACAAACCTTTGATAACTTGCTGAGGTAAATTAATATTCTTAGGTTCTGGTTTTATTTCAACTTCCTTAGCTTTAGTTTCAACAATATTTATTATATCATCAATATCATCTTCCATTTTATTACCCTTATGTTTTGTTTTAACATTATTTGAGGGAGAATTTTGTTTATTTTGTACTAATTTTATATCTGAATTAAAATTTGGTAAGTCTGTCTTAACTTCTTTGGTATTAAATAGTTTTATTGGAGTCTCAGGTTTTGTGGCATCTAAATCTTTTCCGTTCGCTATACTATTAGGATTGTTTTCTATAATTTCAACAGGTTTTTCTTCTAAAAATGCTTTGTTATTGGGTTTTTCTGTAAAATCAATATCTTTAGTGGTAACTTCCTCAGCTTCATTTAAGATTTTGTCACCTACTGTTTCACTGTCAACATCTTTACTGCTTAATTGTTTTAAAATCTTTTCCTGAACTTCTAACTCTGGTGTAGTGAATGTTTTATCATTAAAATATTTTTGTTTAAACTTTGTAGCTCTGTGATTCATATTTAATATATCAGTTTCATTAAATATAGTTTGATCTATACTATTTCTTTCATAAAAAGGTATTGAGGATAGAGCTATTGCTAGATTATCCATATCAATTTCAAAATATTTGTCATATATAGATGGCCCTGTGCTTATATCCCATGATTTTTCATGTTTGAATTGGAAATGTCCCCCAACAGACGAAGAAGCCTGGATCAAAGCCTATAAATTAAAAATACGTGTTATGTAACAAGAACATACTATAACTAAAATATACTCAAATTACTTTACTATGATAAACCCTCTTTACATTTATTTAAATAATCATCATGCTTATTAATATACACCTACTGCAAGATAATGTCCTCCCCTGAAGACCACCACAACAACTAGTCTTGAATTGCCCACATCGAATAATTACCTGTGAACTTGTCTATATCCACGGTCCATTTAATCGGAGGCCTACTGGCTTATGGACGCCACTCGAGAACTATCAGCCCCAACTGCCACACTTTCATGATTGATGTGCCCAGCCGATTACCACTTCAATAAGCAATTCTTTGGGCTCTGTTGGTAATCTTGGTTCTTCTGTGGATCTCCTCAATTGTGATTTGAACTTGCATATTTAAATAATAAAGATATTACAAAATCATCTATTTTTTTTTTCAGTAAAGAATAAGATTTTAGTCTATTACTTGATGAGAGATAGTGGACAGAGGACTTTGTTCAAGTTGTTGAAAGACTCTAGATGTGAACCATTTCTAGCGAGTTATATTGGAAATCCATGAGGAAGGCCTATGTTAAGCACTGGACATTGTATGGTGACGATGATTCATAAAACAACTTTGTTAACTTCATGTTACTTAATGTAAAAAAGATAATAAATTACCTCATAATCAGCTCCCATATTCTCTTGTTCTTCAATATCATTGTAACTATCAATAGGCATTTCATACTTTGCCCAATTACTTTGTATTTCCTTCTTCTTATATTTTGAGTTGGCCTCCTCAGTTATTTTGAGTATTTCATCTGTTTCCCTTTTTAAATTTTTATAAAATTCTGGTCCTGGTGGTTCATAGGCTGGCTTTTCCAAAACTGGAACTATTCAAAATCAATTCTTATTAAGTACCATACATACTTTAATTATATGGAATGCTTAGTAATAGGTAAAGCTTTAAAGTGGTGAATGTACAGCAAGATTCCTGTGGAATAATGTATGGTTCACCATATGTAAAAATTAATGATTTCAGAAATAATAAACAGCATAACAACTATAATACAGTAAGAATAAGCTTTAAATGCTTTTTGGATTACTATATTTAAAAATTTATTATCATTTATTACCTGTCACTGCAGACTGTACTGCCAGAATTTATTGACCTGTCGCATTCCCAAAGAATTTCAAAATAATTCAGTGATTGATGATTGGAAAAAGGAGTAAAAGGTTTTTGCTGACAAATGAGCTACATTATTTAAATCTTTTATATCTTTAACCAACCAGCCTCCATAAATATATTCAACCTTTATAAAGGTATCATAATAAATTGTCTATGTAAGAAATACATTAGAAATTGTATGACTTATATTTTTATTTACCGAGTGTAATTGATCATTTTCAATGAGATTGTATACATCTTTTTACATTTAAAACTATTTTAAAAAATGTGATCTAGTTTACCTTTTGGAGTATCGGGTTCTTTATTTACAGGAGCAGTCTGCTTAATATCTTTCTTCTCAGCTTGTACTTCGTGTCGTCGTCGAGACTTTCTCTGTTCTTTAGGGTCATTTTTTCTAAAATGCAAAACATTCTACTAAAATGATAATTATTTGAAGGAATTTACTATTTACTTATTATCGGTACATACTTTTGTTTCCTTTCATCCGGCATATTTGATAATAATTGATTTAATTAGCAATATAATGGACGGTGTGTTCTTTAATAACAATCTATATTTAAAAAATTAAGTCAAAACTATGAAATGAAACTAATAAGCTAAGCCAGCTGTTCAATTTTAAATTAAAGTGAAGTGACATTGACATGTGGCTTCTTACATTTGCACTATTTTGCGTTACTATAAACGCAGATAAATTAAGAAATCGGATAGAATAGCTCGCATATATTGAATAATATTTCTTCTATTCAACAGTGTATCGGGATAGATTTAAAATACTTGACTTTATGTTACATTAACTCTGATAGTAATAAATAAGAAAAGAAAAAGATGTACTAAATAAAATAAATTAACAATTATATTAGCAAAATTTTGAGGTAAAATTCATGATTATTTTACACAAAGGTTTTTTTACAAAATACAGTTCGATGTCTGTAATGTCTATCCTCTCATGACTTCTGGATCAGGTATCAACAGTCAAATCAACAGTGGGCAGGCCACGTACTGCACAAAGTAAATACTAGCCGGGGCTTTAAGATTCTGGTATGGAGATTAGGAAACGGCCAGGGCTGCGTAGAACTTTAGGTTTCACGGAAGATGCTAAAAAGTTGCTTTCAACCAGTCCTATAAGAAATTTATGTTGAAGGCCCAAGTCTAGCAGTGTAATGATGATTGTAAATATATAATTTATTCTTTCTGAAGTTCGATTCTAATAATCGATATAACACTCTATTTACAAGACTATAATTCGTAATTTACCAAATACATTTAAATTCAAATACATATTGCTAAAAATATCAAACATTGATACAAATTTCAAACATGAAATTCAGATGAATTATTATGTTTCTCATTGATTCATTAGAAGATAAATTGTTATAAAATAAAAGTAAAAAACTAAAAAAAACACTATGATTTATGATTTTTGTAAACTTATTTTATTATAAAATTTGATAATAATACGTCATGATGCTTAAAGCTGTACTAATAATATTCTGTTAAATAGCTGGTGATTTATTGAGATGACCGCTTGAATATCCAAAACGAAGGAGACCGTCTGGAACAAAGGACAAACTCCACAAACCAGCCAGTCGGGGCTGACGGCGCGCAACAAAAAGGGGCAGGTGGGGTATTTAAGACAATAAAGTTATCACTACAGCTGGCAGGCGGTGAGAAGAAATAAAGTATGGTCTACGATAGAGACTCCTTTTCGTTTGTTTCTGTGTGTGTAACCCATCTACCCATCCAGTGCCGAACCGTCTAGAAATTACGTGCTAGCGGTATTTAAGGAGCGGTCTCGAGAAAGGCATGGAGTTATTTGTCTGAACTTTTGGGGCAAAAACGAAGCGATAATCAGCATGTTACCGTTGGTTGAAGTAGAGTTCGTGGCGTGAATGCTGAGGATGTCCAAGGAGATCAAGGCTTAGCGTTTACATAGTTAAGAAATTGTACGTAAATAATCAATATACATCCGTGGCAATTTGTTATCTCAGTGCTATGGATAAATACGTCTATTGTGTTAAAGTGGCAATTTAATTCAAGCTCTATATCACATTATGACGGCTTAGTAATACTTTATCACCAACGTGCTAAAAATTTAGATGAAAATAGTTTACTTAAAAATTTAGAACACTTGTTTCAGAAACTCTTACTTGTATTTTTTTACTTTCATTAAAAAGTAATTACACTAACGAGAAAAACTTCTAATTCACATGTTTAAATATTTAAAGTAAAAGGAAACTTAGTGTTAGCACTTCCTGAAATGTGTTTTGTCATAAAAAAGAATTAAATACATGATTTCAGTCATTGTTACTATATCAGCTAATAGACGCCCATTGCAAGCCATAGACTTCCTTCCTTCTTTTCCCTGCCCTTTACTAACGCGACTTCGCGTATGACTTTAAACTTTTACCTACTGGAGGATCTGCCCACGATTCGGCCGTGGTTGTGAATAAACCAATCACCAATAAAAAACCGTTACATTACATATGCATTAAAAACCAATCTGTTCCAAAGTTTTAAAAGATGCAAATGAAAAGATTATTGTAAGGCTCGTGCATTGTTTATGTATGTGTCGTCCTACGTAAACG
Organism: Battus philenor; assembly: GCF_028537555.1. NCBI lineage: Eukaryota > Metazoa > Arthropoda > Insecta > Lepidoptera > Papilionidae > Battus > Battus philenor. The sequence continues at coordinate 12,433,645 of NW_027181673.1, read as the reverse complement.
GAATCTGGTTTCGGCGTCGCTTTGTACCCTTACGATTATGACAACAAAAAGTAACAAACGAGTACTTCAGTCTGGGATCACTAAACCAGAACTGTGTAAAGCGACCAAATTTTAACTGACACTGTACTTAACATTTATTCCAGAAGTATAAAGTCGAATTTAGCAAATTTCGATACTAAATTCCCCTCTTTAGGTTTTTACAATGGACGTAGGAGTTAAGATAGTGGGCGTGAGTCCCGAAATGAAATGTATCGTGTTATTTTAACATAAAATTTGAAATATGTGTGCTCACTGACTTACTGGATCTAGGCGGCTACTTGGTTCTGGAGTATAAAAGTAAAATATTTCATAGACAAAAGAGAATAAAATACAGTCATACATGGAACCGTGTACACGTTTCTTTAAAAATAGCATAGCGTATTTTTATTATTTTAAGAATTTCCTGCAATCTATTTTCGTATGCACCCCAAATAATTTAAGTAAATCTCAGTATTTTAGTACCGAAACAATCTTCTGTATGTAACGTGAGTCATTATTTGTATCCTGTTTATGATGTTTTATTGTAACCAATGACTATTTATTACATTGCTATATTTGTAAATCCTTTGCATAATATAAAGCAGTTAAAATCTTACCAACTTGACTCGTATTCATAGAAGCTTGAGATTGGTTGACAGCCAATATGAAATACATCATTTATGAATGTAAGGAAAAAAAGAGTGTTCTAACTCGTTAATTATAGGTGTCGCCACCTATTAAACATTCCTCTAGGAACATTTAAACGACGTGCCATCGTAAGATCTAGACATGTATTCTATCTCCCAGATGACGCAAACGCTTATGCAAAACAAAAAATATTGTTCACCCAGACAAAGTCATCTCATCATCAGTTTCTTTTTCCACTTACTCTCCTAAAGCATGGTAAATTCTCTTCTCTCCCTAGCGATCTAGAGCTCAGCGGCGTCCCACCCAAGTAGGCCAAACATCCTCATAACGATAGTTGTAGTGGCAACTGAAACTCTACCTTAGTTGTTAATTAAGAGGTTTAGGCTAAGCGTCCTCTGCGCTCTTTAATTTCAAACTTTATCTTTAATTAATTTTGTAACCTTTTTTACGTTCAAGACATCTTGCCTCTTAGGGACGGACAGGGTTACGCTACCCCTGAAATCCTCGTGATGCTGTTCTGACCTCTCATGACAAAATAACGCAACTCATATTTTTTTCTTAAAGAGACAAAAAGTACAGACATTTTTTTAATGAAGTCGCTTTTAAAAACTTAAGTCATGAGAGGACAGTATTACGATGGTTCAAGACGACATCGATCCATCCAGAGTCGTTGAAGCTAGTGGTATTAAGGGACCACATCCTAAACCACCGCGACTCCGAAGGTAGCGTTTCTGGTAGAGGTACACAATCAGCGGAAGATCATGAAGAGGCGCGTCCTCGCGCTGACGGCGTCATATCCAAGCGAGATCTGTCTTCTGCCGATTCCGCTCGGCTGTTTCCTTCTGGAGCACGACCATCTCACAGAAGTAGGCCACGGTACTCCACGCCGATAACCCACCCAGAATCTGCCACAGAATTGCGGGCAAGGAATGGTCCTATCTGATCTTGCCCACCAGGATCTGCTTTAACTGCCTGTAACCTTTGGCAACCTAACAAGGGTTAAAAAGATGTGGTATATATTTATTAAAAAAATCATTCACTTAAGAACTTTCTTTGAACTCAGCGATTAAAAATCGAGAGGCTATGTAGAAGCATGTGAAAATAAAAATACGTGTAAAAAAATGAACGAGTCTCGCATGTGGAGCTTCCAGGAACAAGGAAGGAAGGTCGCTTCGGGGCGCGGGTGCAACAGGGGTGACGCACGCGCATGCGCCGCGCACGGGGCGGCTGCGCGCAGTCGCCACGCGCCCGTCCTCAACATAACATGGCGTGTCACCGCGTCCATCAAGGACACGTTTGACAGACCGGCGAATTACAGCTGTCGTGAATTGGTAAATAATACGGCTTTTTAAGTGATTAAAGATGTTCTGTGTTTTATCAGTGGCGTGTTGAACTATTGTGTTTAATATTTGGGATACAAAAGCCGCGACCTCAGATTTTAAAAGGTGCGTACACGAAAACAATATGACATTTTTATTGTATTTCTATAGTGTCGTTAAATTGACATTTTAAGATTTCTTTACTTTATTTGGTCATCGTTAAAAATATTACTAAGATGTTTAAAAACTCATTTTTCCAATACGATAACTACAAACCAAGTACGTTAGGATTTTGTCATTTTTTTTAAAAATCTTAATAAAAAAAATTTCAATAATTCTATTATTGACTGAAATATTGTTTATTAAATAGTATACAATAAGTAAACGAGTGTTGTATTATAATTGATATATATTTTAACTGTGAAGATTTTAAATAAGTCTGAATTTTTTATACCCAAGTGTGATCCAATAAGTTTGCATTTAGCACTAAATTTACTGTTGATAAAAAATTAAACTTTAAAACTTAAAATATCATTAATAAAAAATTTGTGTTTTGCTAATACCCTTGGAAAGTATGGTGGTATATCTCATTAAATCTACCAAAGCGTTACGTCTGTTGCCTTGCTGTTGTCATCTGCCGTTCAAAAGGCCTGATCTTTGAAGGCGTGGTCACACTCTTGGCGAATCAAACCATCATCATTATTGCTTGCTTTTAATGACAGTTCAATGTAGGTAAACCTCATATCTGGCCGTAAATTTATGCATGTTTAGAAAAATATTATTAGGCTTTCGAGGAAAGGTGAAGTTTTTTTTTATAAGAGGGGTTTTTAATAAAAAATGTTTGATATCTCTGAAACTATTGATTATTGAAAAGAGTGTATCAAGATTGTGAATGAGCAATTCATTGACCTTTAAACCTTTCACACTTATTCATCTGTACGAGTATATGCCGGAGACACATACGAAGTCAGCTTAGCCGACATCATTATTTTAATTCTGGTGATTTCAACAAGCATCCAATACAACAGTTTTTGACAATTTTATTATATTCGATTAACAGCCTATATCTCTTTACGATACGAACGCTCCGGAGATTTAGATTTATGAGACCGTTTAATACCATGAATTATTATTTTCAATGTTACGTCTTTGTGCGTAGTTTTTAGAAAATCGTGGAAGATTACCTTTTTTTTAAATATTGTATCTTATTCTTGGATTTGGCATATTTAGCAACAATTATATATGATTATAAGCGATGTAAACATTATTTAACATAAAATTCTTAAAAATATATGTGACGTTTGGAAATAGACAAGAAGAAAAGCTTTATTTATAGCATTTACACCTATTTCCAATCCTTGTATAAACTGATCACTCTGATATATGTTACTTCAACATTTTTTTTAATTTTGGTATACGACTGTGCAATAACTTACGACAGTTCAGCCTGTAGGAACAGATAATAAATAATAAATAATCTTGATGTATAGAAATTCGAATTTCAAAAACACTTTTCTTACCTTATCATCATTAATTATTTCTGAATCTATTGATTTTGAGTGTGCCATATATGATAGTTATAACCAATCACTACGTGTTTTAAAAATTGAACATTAATAATGTATATCATACGCAAGGCTTCAAATTCTATAATTATGCAACCGTAAGAGGCGTATACCTACGTAAATATAGCGCCAGTTCCAAAGTATTAACTGCATACTCTGTGTCGAAACATTAAGTAATGTTTTATAGAATGTACTGTGTGAACAATTTTAAGTATGTTACAAAACCGATTAGGCGGTCGGTAAAAAATACTCAAATTCTACACGAATTGCACCGATTGAAGTGTATCTATCTGATATGAAGTAAATCGTCATCATCATTTCAGCCCTACGATGTCCACTGCTGGACATAGGCCTCCCCCATAAATTATCAATAGGACGAGATCTGCGTCCGGCGTCGGTGCATTTTGAGGGCGGATGTACTACGTTGCCCTTACCGGTCCGTGGTTTTCAGAACCTTTAGGCTCTAATGGCTAATAGTTCTGCGTGCTAGGTTCGCTATTTATTACGTAACATTTTATGTAACGGCTTAGGTAAAGAGGTCTAGCTTAAGCGTCACACTCCTTCGTAAAATCACTATGGTCAAGTCGCCTCCCGCGGAACTTACTGAAGATCCTAGGGTCCGAGCCGAAGAGCATGCTTGACGAGCACGCCAACGGCTGAAACGGTGCACACAACGCCGTGCTATCCCGAGTAATGTGGGATTTATTTGTGCGATATCTAAAAAAGATTTTTTTTTCTAGTATATTTTTTTCTGACCAGCGGTAGCTCAGCAGTAGAAGACTGAGGCTCCTGATAGTGGGATGCGGGTTTGATTACCGGGCTAAAATCTTATACCTCACTGCGATCGCCAACCCGCTTTGGTTGGACAAGATTGGCGATTACGCTATATGCTCCTATAGATATGTTTGGCCTATGCCTTGCAATGCGTCTATATGGGCTGAAACGATGTGGACAACTTTAATTTTATTTTTGTTTATATAACAAACGTGTGTAATAACGAGTCCTATTTTAAAAGTAATAGACTCAGTACTGTCATACTTATTGGCCAGTTGCAATCTAATTAAAAAAAAACAAGGATTTTTAGAGCGATTTGTTTCGTGAACCACGAGACTTTAGTTAAATGTGAACATATTTTCATTTTAATTTTTATGTACAGTAAATGTAACAACGAGTATGTTTTATAACTTCCTGAAATGTCTTTTTTGTTTTTGGCTGTCTTCAAATATTTGACAGCGACGGCTTTATGCGTATTTATTACTTTACGGCTGAATTAGCACGAGGAAATAATATTATTGTTTTTACTGTTTTCCTGGCAAGTTTGAAACATTATATATTTCGTTTTGACACTAATTAATTTTGTCTCTTTTAATTAATTTTGAAAAATTGTCGATTTTAGAAAGCGGTCATGCTGACGTAGACAGATTTTAGATGGATAATTAAGCAGACGTATCTGTCCGAGGTTTTATTATTAATTTAATCATAGCAACTGTTGAGTTTCTTGTCGGCTCTTCTTAGCAGAACTGCCTTCCTAGCTGAAAAGCCTGTGGTGGCTTCCTGTAGGGACAACTATGTCAATTGCTTATGTTGATCTAAAATCCTTGTATTAGCCTATTGGAATGAAGAATATTTAGATTTTGATTTTGTTTTATTGCTTCATGAAACTTACGGCAGTAGGATTGGGAATTCGCGAAATAAAATCATGTTATCACCGTAAATAAGGTTTATTATTCTATTAATTACAACATACAATATGTTGTAATGAAAAGTAACTGATATATCACGCAAATTGTCAAATCGAAGTGGCAGTAGATAGGCAAAATGGCCGCTGGTGCTTTAAGGTTCTAGAGTGCACTATACAGTTCGGCAAACGCAGCGCAGAACGTCCACACATAAGGCGCAAAGAACTAGTTAAAGTCGACGGAAGACTGGATGTAGGTCGCTATCAGACTGCTCTATTGTAAATATATACGGAAGGTTTATGCTTACTTTCGAACGTTATATGACTCCAGTGATGATAATGTTGGTACCATTGTAACTAAAAATTGAAACAAATAGTATATACACTCGTATTAAGAATAAAAATAATTATTCTTTTGCCAATTTAGAATTAAACTTCTACACTACTAATTTTCCAGCATTATTTGGTTTTGATTTCAATGTGTTATAAGTAATATTTCGTTAACAATAGCGATGATAGACTTGTCTACTGCTTAACGAATTGCCTGCGCAAACACACGGGAGTTTTTGTGTCGAACCCCTCCCCGTTCAGATAAAGCTACGGATCAATACTTTTCGATGGACGACCGGCCAGTCCGGAAAAGCAATCACGTGCATTACAATTGAAGCTTTTGAAAAGACTACTCGAGTATATGGGAAAATAAAATCCGTCGACATCAACCTAATATTGAATAACGCATTTTATATATTCATATTATTATTAAAAATATTTAATATTTGTAAAACGGACAGATAACATATTTTAATAACACGGTAATGTTTAAGAAAATCCAGTGAAGTTGCCACTGTTAAATACTCCTGACATAACTCCTGTGTAACATAACTCCTGGAGATGCCCCGTGGAGGGGTGAAACACGTGTTGAGTGATTTGGTGGTGGCGGTTGTGTGATTCGTATTGTTTGCCGCATACGCATTTATCGGCGGGCTGGCGGGCGGTGCATTTCATTGCACGACTACCACTGTATGTGCGGAAGTGGCTAAATATTCGTCCTTTTCTTACTTGTTATTGCTGTCTCGAAATGCTAAACGGGTATTATCTACAAGTGACAGCCAGTGCCGATGTCCCCTCATGGGAGCCCACGAGCCTGCGTGGTCACTCTAAGTAGCTCAAGAGAGCCCTCGAGCTTCAATACCATAAAAAAGTCCTAGAATAGCCACCCTCTGCGCCCTGCAGTCTCGTACCCACAGCAGAACGTCTTTTTTTTTTTTAATTAAGACAACGAATGTAAATTAATAAGCATACGTTTTAAAGATTTCAACCGTCTACGGATGTGATGAATACATTATAGAAACTATTGAAACGAATTCTCTCGTGTCTTCATTCTCCAACTTATAATAAAGTTAGGAGGGTTCCATACGTGCCCTACAAGTTATCTCTGCATCACTCTTATAAGCCACAAGTCTGTCATTACATAATGTAAAAATTGTGAAAATAAATGGATAAACATTTACTAATCTTCAATTGGTCAACGAGATAGATTACGTGAATTTGTATTTTTATTGTTATATATTAATATTGTAGTCTTAATAATTTTAATAGTACCAAAGATTACATTTATATATTAAATAAATAAATATTGAAAAAATAAATAAATAATACAAACGAATAATATTAAAAATAGATAGTGGTTTAGCATATAATATTAGGATTTGCAAATTAAATATTTGTATGTTTTTACTTATATTATTTTTTGTTCTTATATTTATTGTTATTTTTTATGCATATGTATATGTGTATATACTTGTATACATATACATACATACATAAGTAAAATGTAAAAAAAATTAAAATTTCTACTTATAATTGCAAGTTAGTGTAATACATATGTATCTACGTTCTAGTTATAATGATTTATAAAAGCGCCCGTGTTTGGCGATTTTGCATGTACTTTTTTGGTGTATATATAAATATATATAAATAAATGTATATATATATGTATATATAAATATGTGTGTCTGTGTGTGTGTGTGTGTACGAGGGTTTACCCCCAGCAAAAAGAATAACCGCGGGCGGAGAAATATTTTGACAGAATATATTTTTTTAATAATGATATCATTGTCGCCTCGCTCGAATTATATTTGTAAGGAACCATCGGCCGCCGTACAAGGCTCGCGCTTCCCGTCGTCAAAATTGCGACTTACATCATCGCACGCCAATGTTTCATTATTGCGAATTAGCATGCTAAATACAGCAAGTGTTGCGCATCGACTTTCTTTCCATTAGTACGTGCGCTAAGTGTAAAGAGGCATTTGCGAATTCGGCAATACGGAATATGCATATGCATGTTTACTGTGCAATTATGTGCATGCGTCTGTTTAATTGACGTTGTTTACACGCGTTGGTTAGACCTTTTTATGACTTATGCGACAATAGTTTTTAGTGTTCCTTTACGCTTGTAGCGTTATTTTAAAATGAAGCATGTCATTACAGAGAAGTTCAATTTGAATCAATTTCTATTAAATTGGGCACTTCTGTCATTCTCCTCTTAAAATAAGTTGTTGGTATTTGGGAACGCAACCTTTTATTACGTCAAGTTGGCACAACAGCACTTGTAGTGTTACGTTGGCTACATTAGATTTAAGTTTGCGCAGCAAAACTATTGTAATAGTTTACTGAATATACGATCTGATATATATTATATCGATATGTATTATATCAACATAATTATTATAAGTGAAGCAAGTGAAAAATATTATGAATAATTTAAAAGCAGTGGTGCGGTTGCTGAAAACGGCGAAATGGTAATTTTCAATGACAAAACAATTAAAATCGCCTAATACAGGTATTAAATTTTCAAATGAAAAGAAAAGAATACGGAGATTTAAATAACGAAGGAATTCGAATAGAACAAGAAAATCTCACACAAGCAAAAGAAATCTTTTAACATCTGAAGAATTTGTCACATGCAGATATAATGACTCAATGGACGTCGCTCTCCGAATTTATATTCCATACGGAACAATGTACAAAAAACAAGTATATAAAATAAAGGTCAATGCACTTTAATGTCTCATCAGTATCTTCGTCTTTTTGTAAATAACAATTTGGACTGCAGTAATCTTTTTAAGTTATCCAATAAATCCTTAAATTCACAAAATGATAACAGCATACAGCATGTTTGGTTATAGGCGTTAAACCTTTAAATGGTTGAATATGTAGCTCATTTATCAGCAAAAAGCTGTAATGCTTTTACTCATATTTCCAATTACATTGTATCAAGTGATCCTTCTGAAATATTTTACATTAATTAATTTTTTTGCATTGGTCTGCGACATGCCAATAATTTCTGGTAGTACAAAGTTTGCATATACAAGTCGTAAACGGTAATTTTTTTTATTATTTAGTAATCGGAATTTTTCGTAGTATATTTTTATTGCATTATATATGATGTACACGTGGGATTGTCAAACTAAAAAGGCGGCTGTTCCGAACATTACCCTTTATTTTATTGTTAGCAGCGTAACATTTTTTTCACTCTTTATATCTACATTTATATATATATATATATATATATATATATATATATATATATATATATATATATGTATGTATATATAAGTAACAATGACGTCCGCATATAGAAACTTTATCTAGTAGGCTTAGTAGGGTAGGCTGTTCGAAAGATCTGTCAACTGAATGATGTTCACACCGCGTGCTTAGTTTGTACCAGGTATTTAAGCATAGCATAATGTCATACGATAAGTTGCTACGGGGTAGTGCTGTTGACATCGATTCCATTTTTATGCTCCAGAAACAGTATATTTAAGCTATCTATATGGTCGGTCCACGGGAGTCACAAAGAAATAAAGAGATACTAACATACTCACACTTCATTCACAATATATTTATGACATACTAATGTAAATTTAAGAGTTAATATTAATCTCTATTTACGCAATCCAAGGAATAAAAAAGACATGGTTTACCGCCATTAGGCTCAATATGGTGTCTCATTGATTCGTAGGATAATGTATTATATACGATTTAGAATAAACTACCAATGAACATGGTAAATTTATCTCTAAGTAAATTCAAGAAATTTGTGAAGCACAGGCACTGCCAAAAGGCATTTTAGTCATTTCAAACAACGTCGGGGTAGAGATGTTTGGAAAAGAATTCTAATTTTAAAGAAAATAAACCTTTTTAATACTATCATAAAAAAAAAAAAAACTCCACGGAGTTTTTTTCAGTTTGTCTTCTCAGTACGCGCGATACGAACTTATATAAACTTAATTTTATGCTGAAGATCATAGATGACTGTAATGATGTTATATAATAAAGTTATTTTGGCGTGGACATTGACTTTGTCATTATTTATTATTTCTTAAAGCAGTCACAGTCTAATTCAGTGATTCCCAAAGTGGTCTATATCGACCTCTAGGGGTCTATGACAACCTGCAAAATTTTTTTTATTTTGAGTAGTTTTAATTTAAATTCATTTAATAAATGTTTAAATTAAATTAACATGTGTTTTTACTTTAAGTTTTTATCACTAAACTTCACTACAGTTAGAAATTTACAGGAAATCAATATCAAGTAAGTAGGGGGTCAACCCAACACGGAACATGGCAAAGGGTCTACGACACAAAAAAGTTTGGGGAACTCTGGTCTAATGTATATTAACCGATAGCAGATGAGCTCTAAATTTATTTCTTTAAAGCTTTTACGTCTGTAACCAATTACTCTTATACGACTAATGTAGGTGTTAGGCAATGCAAACATTAAACAAAATTTCGCATGACACATGACGGTTGTTTAAGGAACACATGTGACGAACGTGTTGGTATTGCGATCCAGGTGTGTCACGTTTTGTTATCATATCTGGACATATTCACGACGCTGTTAGTGAAAATCACTGTGCAGTCTCATTTTAAATCCATGTGACTCTTTATAATATACAGGCTGATCGGATATAAGTGTAAAAGTTGTAAGGAGGGGAATGTGTAGTGCATTCGCTATCAATATAACGTAATAATAATTTGGTAAAAATAGTTTTAAAAATTAAATTAAAAACTAAATATTGTTTACTATCTGTTCCTCCAGACATTGTAGGTTATAGCCTTGTCGCATTGCAATAAAAAATTGTATAATATATTTCATAATGATCACTATAAACAGAATGATTGGAAATGGGTGACAAGATTTGAAACTTTTCTGAGAAATCAGGTATTTTACCCCTTTAAAGTTTTTACACCTGTTTTCAATCACTATGTACATAAAATATTTCTTATATAAAAACTCATCACCATATCTTTTTAAGTATAAGACTTGGCGACTTGAAATTTGGTAGTAAATTTCTTTTATCTGAGCAGAGGTTAGTTAAGAATTTTTAGAAATTTAGGAGAAACGCCTTTTCAATTCTTTCCTTACAAAAATGAATGTTTAATATACCCAACTAATATACCCAAAAGTCGAACTAAACGACGTGACAGCTCGTTTTTCGTGAGAGTGGCCAATATTTGGAACGACCTGTCTGGGTTGCTTGCAGTTGCTGATAAGTTGAACTCTGGAGCCTTTAAGAGTAGAGTGAACAAACGAAGTTGAAGGTGAAGTTTCTTTTAGATGGGCGTGTACCACCTTCGTCTTCATCTATACTTTTCATCAGATTAGACCTGTTTGTATGATCAACGTCTGTTCCATTACAACTATAAAAAAGAATAGCTCTTGTAGGCATAAAACTTGGGAAATTTTTTTATTCGGCGTATATTTTATACATCTACAAAAGGCAAACGTAAAACGGACTGTGGACGCCTAGTGTTCCACATAACTTCTTGCGATAAAAAGCAAAACTTTTGAATTAAATGCAAGGCTGATATTGCAGGCTTCCATAAGGCCTCTGGAGCTTTATGCTTTACACGGAGTATGTTGGCAAATACGACTAATACCCTTAATCTTAATACCTTATCTTAATCCTTGACATACAAATTGTGTTGAAAGAATTTAAGCCATTTTGATTTTAGAAGTTATGTAATCTATTTAATTCACGTAAGGACACGGTAGATACATCCTGGATCAATTAGATCAGTGATTGCCAACTTACCTTTGTACGAAAACGAATTAAAAATTAAAATTAATCAATAGATGAAGGTCCGTTCCAACTGGACTAATACAGGCAGGTTCCATGTAGTCTAATTGGACGTCTATGGGGGAGGTCTATGTCTAGCCGTGGACTTTCTTTGGCTGAAATGATAATGATGGCCTATTATTAAAATTTATTGTGGGTACATTGATAAAGTTTGTTTCGTTTCCTTTAAAGTCGATCTGTTATCCAATGTATATGGTAACATCTCCAGAGACATGCGGCCTTTTAGTCTTTTATAACTGTACATTTCTTACTAGCCTTTATGTACTTATTAATTTATAGTTTTCAAGGATATTCTTATAAAAGTCAATAGGTTTTGCAATTATCACAAATTTTTTCAAACATATTTTGCTAAAATGGATTAGATTTTGATTTGATACACTAAAAATTAAACAGTAAACTTTATTAACTCCTTATTACTGCCGTTACCAATATAATTTTCAAATATGGGATAGAAAATCAGGTATTCCCTAGGGTACACGTAACTCAGGTAAAACAGAAATCATTGAATTAGACCAAGGATGTGTTTATGCAGCCTGCCTAGCATTTCTAAAATTGAATTTATTTTGTAGACTTTTTCTCATCAGTGTATTTTTATAAAATTGGTAACAAATTGGTGGTACATGCTAAACCGAAACAATTTATTAATAATTATTACCGAACAAAAGTGTTTGATGCACGATTACAAAGCTGCGTACGTATTATATGTATAATTGTATCAATGAAACGGTGCCAAATTTCACATTAAAATGTTCAGATATATATTCATTTTTATCTTGTACATTTTTATTTTGCATTAAAAATTGTATATTTTCTTATTATAATATATATTAATAATAAAATGTTTGTAAATTCTCAATAAATTTAATATAATACATTATGCACGTATCACAAAAAAAAATTAAAATTTATTTTGGCCCGTTGATTAAAAAGGTTGCTCACCCCTGATTCAGATCACAGTAGATTAGACAGATGACGCCGCATCGAACTGGTTGTACTGGAAAGTTCTACGGCTGAAATGATTATGAAATTAGAAAATCGTGTTCACATTCGCCAATTGAAGTAAGCCTCAAAAATAAATAGTTCGTATATTGTTCAAGGAGTAAGTCTGAGTTATTTACTACCACTTTCTTAACGCAATATATAAATTATTTTTGGTGTTTATTCACTCTTTCGAAAAGCGCATTAAAATTAAACGGAAATACAGACGCCGGCAAATTGATCCAATCGTTTCCGGTGCGCTTAACGACGAAGCGAATCGTTTCGTCCGGATGCAAGGCATATCCTCGGTTTAAAGATGAATTCTCGCCATGCGTCTTAAAGTCCGATATCAAAAGGAGAGAATCCACTTAATTTATTTTTGATAACTGCGTGCTATTTAATACATGGTGATTGGTTATATATGTAACAGCCTTAAAATGTGTAAATAGCTCACATGTCAGCAAACAACTTTGAAGCTTTTATACGTATTTTCAATCATCCTGTATAAAGTGATCTCTCTGAAATACGTTTTTATTTTTTTTCTATAGGAATGCGATATACGAATGTCAATAGCTTCTTGCAGTATGTCTGCAGAGACAGATAGTAAACAATAATTAGTTTTAATATGCAGTCATTCGAATTTTAAACACGAATTTACGGAACGGCTTACTGCTTACTATATACGAATGTTGAAAACGCTTTTTCTTATTATATTATCATTACGTTATTTATTGATTCTGAAACCATTGATTTTAGGATAGCTTTTACACCTTTTTTACACTAGTCATCCTGTATATTGCAGATAATATCGAGCTATGAATATTAAAGTTTATACGCTGCATTGTTGAATGTTTTTTTCGTTATGTGGACGTTTTAACATAACCTATCAGAGCCCACCCACGCACAGTTCGAGATAATAATGACTTCGTTTGTTAGCGAACGAACGTTTTCCAGCACAGATAATGTATTGTGTTTATACTTTTTATACGGATATAGATTGTTTAATTATTTTCAGACCCAATGTGTTTATTAATATGTTCAGAAATAATTGGTCGCAATTGTTATTTAGTTGTTATTAGGAAATAAAAGATTTCCTATCCTAATAGCATTGGAACCGACATGTATCTATTGTCTTCCGTAGATCTGAAGAAGATTCTCTGCACACCTTACTGGTAGCTTTATCTGAATACGTAGCCTTCAAGTCGTCTTGTATCATAATGAAAACTACACCTTACGGGTGAACGTCCTAAGGTGCGCTTGTCGGTACGAATTTTTCACTCCAGAGACTCCAGGGGCCATTTGTTCTTTTCGTTATATCCACTGTTTCGTCAAGGACATTTACCGTTTTTTAATAAGAGTGTAAAAAGGAATATGCTAGCTTAATTCGTAGTGCACTGAAGCAAATGTTGAACCAGTTAGGAAACGACCGACTCAGCGATCTGAGAGTTTGGCGGTCTTCCAATTGAGTGTAATAAATAATGTAGGTATGATTCAAGCCAAAGCTCACGAGGGGAGAGCTTTCGAGCTTAGTTAGTGTATATTAATGATGGCCACCCCCGCTCCCATCGTTGATATGTAATGCGCCAGCTGCGTGATTTACAAAGTACTAATTTAAAAATTACATTTTTTTTAAATTTTCTTAATCGTAAAAAAAATTATATATATATAAACATATATATATATATATATGGTCGTTTCAGCTTGTATACACCAAGTGCAAATCATAGCCCACCACCAAAGCTATCTATAGCGGCGAATATATATATTTATATATATATAAATATACATATACCGCCACGCTCGGCAGGCGTGTTGGCGATCGCAATGCAGTATACCTTAATACTACTGAAAAGACGCTGCTTCCAACCACTGAAAATTTGTTTCTGGGCAGTGATAATCTTATATAAAGAATGCTCGGAGATTGATTATGTAAGATTGTACTCAGGAAATCGCATCCGCGACTTACGGTCGCTAGTCTAATGAACCACAAAATATAACATAAAAAAGGCACCACTGTTATAAATGGATACAGCTACATAACAATTTCATTATAAAAATAATAACATGAGTACCATTATATAAAGATAAATGTGAAGTTAATTAAAATTTCAAATCATGCGATGTAAAAATAATTTACAATAATAACTACACAGTTATAAAAAGTAGTGGCTTTTAATGTTGACATTTATTTTATATTTACCATTTATGTATTATCGTTATTAACTTATACCATGAACTATATTATACGAGTGGTGACTATTATACAATCATTATAATTATTATTGTAATACTAATATTTTAGGGTCTCATTGGCAACCCATAGAGATGGCTCTTCTGTATTTCTCTACGAGATCTAATCAGGGCCAAGCAGATTGGAAGACGAACGAAAGTAACTTCCAGTAGATTGGCAAATTGAATGGCAAGCCGCATAGTGCACAGAACAGATAAAATAGAAGGTTCTGGACTGGAGATCACGAATCGGCAAGCGAACTCGTCGTAAACTTCCGACACGTGTACAAGGTGGAAAACGCTGAATGTAGACTGCTTCTAACCGGGCTTATTGAGAATCAATGATGGTAGCCGATGCCGAACATGAACGTCCTACGTCTAAAATGATGGTGATGATGAAACGTTATATACATTTCTGTTTTTTTTTCATAACAGCGTATAAAAATTGAACCCATGATTTTTTTAATTCATCACGTAAAAAAAATTTATTGCACCCATTTTAAGGTAGAAGGGTCACAAGCCCTGCTGTAAGATCTAGGCCAAGCATGTTTAGCGCTCTGCCATCTTAAATATCGATAATGCATCAAAAACTACTAGATTGATTTACAATGAGTGATGCTTTCGTCAATTTACAAAAACTCGATCAGAAGAATAGATGTTATTGTTAAAACATTAATACAGCTGTCGTTTTTGCTAAATTTTGTAATACCAATATTTGCAATGTATATTGTTACGTGTTCCTATTGTGTTACGTACACTTGTTATTAGACAACAGCGGTTATAAAGCAAACAAGGAAATATGCGTGTTGTGTTGCACTTTAGGTTTATTAACAAATACTTATATTATTTTTTGATAACAGATATTTTTATTTGGTTTCGATATATTTTAAATTGTTTCTGTCAAAATATTTTTTTTCTTTACTAATTGTTGTAGCTTCAAGTTGAAGTATAAATTGTAATGTGCGAGAAAAGTTTTCCAATTTTTATGATTTTTCGCAAATCGACCCAGTTAAAAATAAATATAAAACTTTTTGAGAGGTTCTACAGAATTTACGGAAAAATATCTTTAAAATGTTTTTCGTGTATTTTTGAAAAACTAGGTTAAGAGAGTTCGTTAGAGAAATCTCACAAAAATTAGTTTCGGCGTTATAAATCTTTTTGCCATAACAAAGAAGACATACGTTTGAAAAACTTTTATAGTACATTGTAAAACAAGCCTTACATAGGCTAAAATATAAAACACTTTGCTAAACTTCGTGCTCGCCTTTATATTACAATATGCAAGATGTCATAATATAATGTACAGGCCACGTGACGTGAAAAACGTTGAAAGTGCTTACGGTAGACCGATACAGTTATAGAGATTTTCGTTCAGTTTTTCACTTATTTATTAAATCATCTACTTATTGATTCAATTATACAAATTATTCATCCGGAAAATAACGAAAAAGCCACAACGAAGTAGCAGTTTTATATATATATATATATGTAACATTAAGATCACAATACAGTGTATTTTAAAAAACTTTTTTGTGATGAAAAGTAATAAACTTTTTTTTATATTTACTGTGTAAATATAGTTTTATGTTTAAAACTGATTTGATATAAAATTGGTGATAGTTAATAAACAATTTAAAGGCGTCAAACTTATTTTCTTAAAACTGTCCCGAGGAGATATATGAACTTCATATATAATTATTTTTTTTAAAGCTTATAAACATTTAATACTATAAGAAATTGATTATTACCTTTATAGCGCTTCGTGTTGAAATAATTAGACTATCTGCGCAATCGAGACGAATCGACTCGGCCTGAAAAATGTCCAGTATTATTATAGATTTATAATAGGAATGATTGGAAGCGAGCTGCATCGTGCTTCTTTTGAAGACCTTAAGAAGGTAGTGTATCCTCCTTGTTGTTGGACGTCCCACTATAGAATCTTGAAGCCCCAGCAGTCATGTATCCTGTGCATAACGTGGTCGTCTACTGCTACTTTAGTTTGCCAGGAATATTATTAATAATAATAAATTAATTTGTTAATATCTTATCATTATAACGAGCCACATTGTTTCAGCAGCGATAATCAGTGTGCCGGTTACTCTTTGACGGATATATTTTGTTATTCACAGTTAGTGCTGCGTTCTAGAATAACTAAATTTAGCAATTAAGCGATATACCTATTTACGTGTGAAGGTCACTTATTGTTGCATTTACAGTTAATGACTGCCTTAACCATAAGGAAAATGTAATCATTACGTGGGTATTTTCCGCGTTAATTATGTTCGTTGACATATTATTCAATGTTATTTCGGGTAATTTGAATTTGCAACGTTAAGATATTTTATTACCGATTTTAGATATTTCAGAATATTTTAGTAACCATTTATTTGTTTTTTTTTTTTTTAATTTATATTTATTAACACAATTTAATTTCGTTAATAAAAAATAAAAAATGTTTTTTTATATAACAATTTCGATAACACAATTATAATTCCATTATATGAACTGCCTATAATCTAGTTGATTTTAATGCCTTTTATTTATTGATTTATTTAGAAGAATACACTACAATCAGATGCATTAAAATGATACAAATAAGCGTTGAAATTAATTTTTAAAGTCGTAAATATAATGTGACTGTGCGAAACATTTGTAAGGTTATATTTAATTAAAATAGTAAATAAATATGCTATTTAATTCTTAAGTGATATTGTTTACGACCTTATTTAATGATACAGTAGATAAGTAATTTTTTAAAATACAGTTAAAGTAAGAAAAATCATTTAATGAATTTCACTTAACAGAACTAATTGAATTAAAAATGCTGTAAATGGTAGAACTATGATCGTTAAATAAATTAAATACTAGTATAACAAGATAATTGATACGTGTAATAATTTCTCACAACCTGTTACGCAGTAAGGAAGCTGCCGAGGTTCTCTCGGAACATTAATAGTCTGGCTGGAGTCCAAGCGACACATCCTTACATAATGTACCTCATTGACAGCGCATAGGGTTCTTAATACGTTGAATAAATTATACTCTATAATAAGGCCTAATGCATTCACTTGACGCCACTGACTATTTTTTTTTTGCTCATACTTCACGCTGACTAACTGGCGCGTGTGAGCAACAATAGCGCGAATAGAACAATGTATCTTCACGCTTTGACTTGACGGGGTAAGCAGAGTAATTTTGGAAGTGTTTGATTTAATAGCCTTAGGGTGTTCAATATGCCAAAATTCCTTAGTAATGATAGATACGACCAGAAACGAAGAGAGTGGGAGAGAGAGGAAGAATTGTGATATATTTGAAGGTATTATGAAGCTTGGATAATATGATATGTATACCTGAATAAACTAAAATGCTGGAAGCATTCTTGTGGGATGAATAAAAATGTAGAATTTTTTATGGGAAGAGCTGCCTAAGCAGATATCGTCTCTAAAAGTAAACCGAATCAGACGCAGAAAAACCAAGATCACTGACGTAGCTTGAATAATTTCTTGTCTGAAGTGTTTGACTTGTGTATTAAAAGATACTCTAGTGGCCACCGGGAGCCGATAGACGGTGACTAGGTGGACATACGACGTAGTTAAGTTCGTGAGAAATTGCTACATGCGAGCAGCGCAAAACTAGTCACCGTGGCGATCTTTGTGGGAGGTTTATGTTTTACCGTAGACGTCTATTGGCCGAAAAATAGAGGTAGAGAAAAAGTAATGCGCCGTTGAGATGTATTATTATATTATATCGTAGGATTATTGCCAGTTTTTATAGTACAAAACTTATCTCAGTAACAAACCTTGATCTAACCCGCGTTTTTACCTGAAGTAGATACCTAAGTTAAGTTTCGATGTGAATTTTTGCAATTACAAAAATTCGTTCATAGGAAGTGTATAGTTCTGTGACTCTTACAGTGAACAGAGTTACGTAACAGTGACCTGCTATATTTGAAAACAAAGCCTAAATTGATGGTGTTTTTATCGCGCATATCTGCCCCTGAACTTGCGACGGAGCCAATAAAGTCGGTTGTTATCGCGGACGCGGGTCGTTGCGCGGTCTTTGAACCCCCCAAATTCCCCTGCCGGCGTAAGGCCGGCCTATATTTAGAACTGCACGCTCTGGCCAAAACGGGACCACACGGGTGCTCGATCTAGAGACACGGTTTCACTTTGAGAAGGACAATTAGTCATCGATGTATAATATATTTGGAATGTTTTAGAATAACTAGACTTAATATTAGAGGCTTTTTGAGATTAGTGTTTACTAATCTAGTGAATTAGTCAGATAGATTATTATTTGATTTTAATGCTGACTTAATAACTGATATAAAAAAGTTTGTATACGGAGAAAATTAGGAACAATAGGATTAGGATAAATACTATGTATAAATACGAATACGAAAGATAAAAATAAATACAAATAAGAATAAATATTAGTTAAATTGTAATATTTCTGATCAATCCTTACTTTATCTTTAAGTTGAGAATATTTTTTTTAACCTTTTATGTGGCATGCCCCACCAAAGCTTTTCTAAAATTCTTATTAATAATGTCATTTAAGGAATGCAAAAAATCTTTTGGCGGGAATGTTTACCACTTGACGAAGAGTTATTAATAGCTCAGGCCCCAAGGCTGAATTTAAATTAAGTGCCCGAAGCACAAAAGAAGTCGGTTTAAGACAATAAAATGTACTTTATCAATGTAAGGCTCTGCGTACACTGTACCAGCACAGGAGATTTCAAAGTTTTATAGAATTAATTGTTTTCGCGTAACATATTTTATATTTAGAATTCGCGCAAACATCGACGCGGGGGAGCTTAATATAGGTTATGGTGTCCAGAAATATACAATGGTAAAAAAACGTTAGAGCCTTGTTAACTGAAATTATAGTCTTTTAAACAGTAATAACGTAAACAGAATTTTCGGGATCTGGTTTTATGATGCTCTCTCCAATGTAATAATATTACTGATAATTTTTTTTTAATATAAAACCAGGAACAATGTGCCGCCATCTTGAGATTTAAGACGATGTATATCATTAGGATTTCCAAAAAATTCCTGCTCTTTTCGGCATAAAACCAAAGAAATATTTGCTGCACTTGATATTGTGCTGATGATTTTTGCATATTTGTTTTCATCAATATGTTATTTAATATATATATATATATATATAATTATAATATCATCGTCTCAACCCATTGACGCCGACTGCCAGAGTTCTCCTCCACGCTGGGCAGGCGAGGTGGCGAACGCCAGTAGACGCTGCTGTCAACCCTCTGAAAACTTGTTTGTGAAGAGTGGCAATCCTATATAATTAATACACCTAATGTGAATTATATAAGATTGTATTCCCGGAATTGAACTAGCGTCCTACGATCGCAGGTTTCAATCTTCAATCGCTGGGCTATCACTACTCGTTGTTACAATATATATAGTTAAAATACTACTACAATGTAAAGGAGTTTTAGGTTATAATACGCCTTAGAGATTAATTGCTCTAACTGCTGCATTATGCTATATTCATATTACCGGAGATCAGGAAGCGTTTGGAACACTCGAAGCTTTATTTGTTTCAATGAAATTGTTTTTTTTTTTGGTATTCTTCTATAAACGCATAGAAATGATTGTTATTATGATCCATAGTGTAAAATAATATGAATTGATAAATAAATAGTCAGTAACGATATCAGAGTTGGCTAAGGTGTGGGAACTGCCGCTTAAAAAGCTGTACGTTACGTATGCGCCTTTATTTGACATGCTGCGCCCGTACGGACCACTATTCGATCTCGATCGTCGAGTCCAGTTTTTGCGGCTATCCTTCTCGCATCGTGGCTGAGATCATCCGGGGCGTCTTTTTACAATTTTGCCGGTAACGTGATTTCTCCCGGCGGAGTTCCTTTTTTTTTAATTGTCACAGCCTAGCGCATGTCGATCCCTTATGTTAACTGTCATACGTGGGAAGATGTGTTTATCTATTGAGTACTTTTTTACAACTTTTATATTTATTCAATAATAGAGCATATATAAAAAAAAATAGTACAATGGTAGCCTAGTGCCTGGGAGGGACAGTCATTAACGATCGTAGTCTCTGAGTTTAAGTTTTGTTTTATCTCCAATGCTCGCATACGATGAACTAAAACATAATGTGAAAACAAGTATGTCCAAGAATCGTTTGATGGATTTTGGTTCTTATACACCCTTTATAGGTAGTTATGTCTTAAAAATGAAAAGATTATCAAGCCAATGACTTGATATACATATCAACATCATCACCATTGTATCATTTTTCTGTAAGATGTCTTTGATGTCTCTGATGATGTATTTCGACGTCCTTTGCAAGGTCCTATAACTACCTTGTAGGCGGTCGTTCTACGCGTCCGTGGTACATTATGTTCCCGCCTTAAGGCCCCATTATAAACATGATCTAAATTATGTCTTACAAGATATCTGTCGCGAAAAACAGTATATTGTTCAATGCAGTATTCTAATTCTAAACAAGAGAAGGATATTAAGGTACCTCGTTTGTTCAGTGCAGATTGATTACATCGTACCAAACAAAGAATTGAAATGAACCTTTATAATAATATGTTTCATTAATATCAGGCTGGTTCGTAACATAGCGGGTCTAAAAAAAAATATTTTTTTCTGTATGCAAGTATTTCTGAGTAATGTTGTGATTTGATTACGTCACGATACCTCTCTAAATCTATCTTTTGCACAGATTTATTCACATGATAGTTGTCTTGTAACTGGCGAACTTGCGTTTATCATGCGTAGACAAATGTATAAGAAATTGTTTATTGGTTTTGTAGTTATCGATGATTTAATGTTCATTAATAAATTATGCAATGTTTTTACTACGTGAGTTTACTAATACATTACAAGTAAATATAAATAGTATTTGTATAAGTGGCGCGTACAGTGGCGCCTGTGCTACTAAATGGATGACATCATTTCCCGCTTATGTTATTCGAAACACATCTTGATTCAGAAACGCAAAGATCGATAATTTAATACTCTTTCTCTATAATTTCAATACACCGAAAGCTCAATTGACTTGTATTCCTACCCATCCAATGTATATTTGTAAATATAGTAGTAGCTGCTCCGGCTGTCAGCTGATTGAAAAAATGATAATAAAAAGGTCTTGAAAATGCGATTTCAAATTTACAAAACATTATTAATTTTTTTATTACGAAAGAAAAGAAATAAAATATATATTCATCATCAAATGAAACATATTCACAAAATCAAATATTACTTGTCGTGTCTGCCCAAAAATCATAAAAATCGGTCCAGCCGTTCTATAGTTAGTTATAAATGGTGTAACTAACACGACTTTGTTTCAGTTACAGGTGTAAAAGGTTTAAAGGGATAAATGAATATGTCAATTATTGTATGCCATACTATATCCAAAAATCGATGGCTTCAATTAGGGTAACCTATTAAAATTAATCATTGTTTACTATCTGTCCCTGCCGGTTATTTGCATGTCGGATTACATTTGAAAATATTAATTATTCAGCACGAATTTTATGAAACTATCTGAAATTGTATATAAAACTTGGCCTGATTATTTTTTGATGGTATAATATGTATTTTATTACCTTAAACGGAAGAAGACTGATTCAAACTTACATAGTTAACATTTTGTGCATTAATTATATAGGATTGCCATCGCTCCCATGGATATCTTCAGGAGAGGCCTATGCCATGCAATGGGTGTCTATGGACTGAAACGACAGTCACTGAATCCACGCGAAGCTGGCAGACGACAGATAGTAAAGGCATAGTTATCAAGATTTCGTATTCTTAGTGCCCAGTCTCTTATTGACATTGGTCAATGCTCTGTGGAAATATAGCATAATCTGGTTTGAGGTGGCAAAGTGCTAAAGGCTAGGTTTCTACAATAACTAGTTATGAGGGCTCGGGAGCCACATCTAATCCTTATGTTACATAATCTGTCAGATTTTGGGAATTTTTTTTGAAAAGTATTAACATAGCCGAAATTTTGTTATAATTCAAGTCATATTGTTAGTGAAATTTTCAAGGAACTCAAATATTTATTCATTTTGCGAAATTAATGTCTGTGGCTTAAAAACAAAACGTGAATACAATGTAATCGCTAAGTCGTCGTGCGCATTCACTCCGAAACTTGTTGTGTATCGTATACATTTATTGGGCGGGTGTGCTGAATTTTGAAACCCTATAGGAATTTGAAGCGAAGCATTATGTTCCGTACGAGGAAAGGCGATGGAACTGAACACCGGCCGGTAGAGTTTCATTTCGACGTCTCACCGCACAAATTTACCAACGATACGCCACACCGTGCATACTGTTTATAGACAGCCTGTTAAAACAAAACAATACTTGAATATGTACTTTTTGAAAATTTTGACATTTTGAGTTACGTAACTTTTTAACCAAAGTGCTTTCACTGGAAGGCATATACCTCTCCCAAAGTTCAGCGGCTTCTCGGGAGTTATATCGTTGGTACATTTATGGGTGGTTTATCGACGTCGTACAAGTGATGTGTCCCGCTCATTGGCCACTTCAGATGAGCCATTCTTCGAGCTACTTCATATCTGATGCGATCGAAACTCCGACCAAAGCTCTCCTATCTCATGTATATACATATATATATATATATATGTATAATCGACATCATTTTATCAGCCGAGAGTTGATCATAGCCTACTGCAAGCCATAAACCTCCACTAAAGACAATACGCACACATCCTTTTGAGGATAGAAACAATAGGTGAAGTGTCACGTAGGAAGTATTTAATTGAAAAAGAAATCACTCGCACAACTTTACATAACGCCGCCACACGGTAAATTCCCGTCAATTATTATAGAATATAGATAATCCTGATGACGGATTATTCAGTTTTATGACTTTACTTCCAATTTATACGCGCTATAAAACAATGCTATCATTGTTATTTCTAATAATATAGGAAATGAATGATTTAACTGCAGACGTTTGGGTTCGTTCCGTTTCCGAACTCAACCTAGAATTCATTTTGTATTTTTGTATTACAATGAATTTTATAAATACTAGCCTAGTTGTGTTATGTAAACATAGGATTAGTAAAGGCAAAGTTAGCCATAACAGCTATTGTATAATGTTCTATTTAAAGTCTTAGAAAGGTGTAATGTATGAAAACAAATTTGGCTTGTTTACTTTTGAAATCGGTCGGAATTTTACGTTTTCATAACGCTTTCATATGTATGTTGGAATACAAAAGGAAACGGCTTGAACGGTTTATAGACAAACAGTTCCAAATGTTTTATATTTCTGGAAAATATGTATGAATCACCACACAATGAGATGTTTCTGGAGTGATTCATGGGTTAATCGGAGACGTAGAAACACCTCTTCAAAAAAATTTGTCGATGTATGTAGGACGTTCATCTGATATTATACGGGAAGATTTGAAAAAGGCATTACAACTAAACTTGTTTTCAATTAACGTACTCACGTGATCACTTTGAAAAATGTATTTTTTGTATCGGAAAAGATAATGATATAAAGAATGATAATAATAATGAAATCGATGGATAATGAATTTTGAAAACGCTTTTTTTACAACATACTGTATATTATTATTTTGGAAACTATTGATTTTTGGGGAGGGTGTACTTAACCGTAATTGAAAGTAAATACATTTACACTTGTAATGCTTTTACATATATCCTCATATTACATATCATCCTGTATATTTATAACATTGTCACGGAATGATTCTGTACAATGCTGCGCGTGGCCTTGACACAAGCCGTAAAGTCACATTAAACTTGTTATTATATTAGTGTAATGAACCGCGGAAGGGGTCTGAGTGTCGTAGGCAAGAAGATAGTTGGTTAGATAGGAATCTTATCTAATCGATCTAATTAGATATATAAAGTTACGTACCGGTCCGCGGCGGTGGCGTTTATCTATGCAAATTAAATAAGATCAAATGAAATGTTATTCAAGCGTATCTTTCTCTTAATATATGATAATGTTTAAATTAGTTTTTTATTGCAAGCGGCCTGTGTGGGGCCAAGTCGCTGTAGGTCAACAAAAACAATATACTCTTTATAGTGATAGAACAAAATGTCGCTTTTGTAGTGTATTTTGATCGCTAGTGTTAAATTGTACGTAGCCCTTCACGTAACATTGCAAGACCTTCACCAACAAGAAGAACAGATGACCTTGTTAAAGTAGGAAGACTGGATGTAGGAAGTTTCTGAGGAAAGAACCAGCTGTGCACGTCTTGCAACTGAAATGCTGACGATGATGATTATCGATCACCAGATAGCTCTATCAAGGAGAGTCTAAACTGCAGTTATAATTACCTACATCATACTCTTTACCTGCCACTGAAGAATATATAACATTTCATTCTAAAAAATTTTCACTGAAAAACAGAGTAACAATATATGAGGTGTACGCGATGTTGTCGATTCCAAAATTAAAAGAATAATTAGATGTAAAACAAAACATAAAATTATCTAATTATCATCATAATCATTAGCCTTAGAATGTTTACTGCTGGGTATAGATCTCATCCATTGATCTCCAATATCTAATAGATTCAGCCGTTAGTTTGCGGAAGTCCATCCTAAGTAAGGAAGGGACTAATATATTGCTACTTCCGCTATGCGGCAGTAGTCGTGTAATGAAGTGCACCGCCCGTCAGCCCGCTGATAAATGAACGTGCGGCAAACAATACGAAACACAACTACCACCGTTAATTCACTCAACACGTGTTTCACCCCTCCACGGGGCATCCTCAGGAGTAATGTGAACAGATTGGTGTAACACTGCTGCATAGCGGAAGTAGCTATATATTTGTCCCTTTCTTACATAGATCTCCAATAGGACTGGTTTGAAAGCGGAAAATATCCAGCGTCTGCTTACAACTTTAACAAGGATGTCTGTCCACCTTGTGGAGGGATGTCTTGAAGCTTAACACTTAGTTATGCATATAGTATACTATACACTTGCCTGCAGAGCATTTAAGCCACTTTAAAACGGCATTATGCAAAAATTGTAAAACTATTATTAAAGTATTTTTCATAAACCAAATATAAAGGACTGTGTGTTTGTATTAATGTAATGAAATTATTAGACAATGAAACAAAGCTTTGAACGTAAAAGCGTGTATTAGAAAAAAATACTTTATACAGGTTTATGAATAACATTAAACAAAGATAGTCGATCATTACTTCCGTCATCGTGTAGTTAGTCGCCATTCTTATTTAAATACAATGCTGTCGAACCGATAAATTACATGTACGGCTTGAATATTAACGAAAGAAAATCACAATGAAATTTTTTTAAAACTATATCGAGACGTTTACATCATGGATCACTATAGTTTCTAAAAGCAAATTTAAAATTGGAATAAAAGCATTTTCATACGCTTTTATTTTGTATTTTTAGACGGTTAGAAATAATTGTGTTAATGATGCAATATGTAAATGTTGATCATAATTTTAACCATAACACTGTACAGATTAAAGATATGTTAACTTAAACATCAGATAGAGTAGTTAATGACGATATGTTTTTTATTTATCTTAAGCAAGTCGTAGCATATCTTTCGACACTGTGATATCAGCCGCCATTATTATGGCGATTGTTCCATCGCTGCGTAGTAGATCATAGGATGCGCGAAAAGGAAATGACGATCTTGCTACTGCTTCCGCAATTGACTAATTTAAGATAAATGTACGCGATCACCGCACATCGGGCCCCCACTGGGAACTCCTATTTCGCGCGAAACTAAATTTTGATAAAGCGGCACACAGCCAAAATGTCTAGCAGAGTAACTTTAAACATATGGCATACTACTGTGTACCCGAAGCTGATGACAATGGTGATAATGAAATTACAGATAAGGATTATGAATAAAAAAAGGATCTTGAATTTCTCGTTTTATTTAAATTCCTGCGCTTTGAACAGAGTTTGCTCCATTTATATTTAAAAAGATTAAAGGATGTCAACATTTACGTCTGTTAATATAATCCACAAATTTTAAATTTTAAATTTTAATGAACGACTTATGGTGTTTTAATATACTAGATAAGTGTTTTAATAACATTGTTTAATAGCTTTCATAATATTACATACTTTTCTTAACCTAAAGCAATGTGAACTAAAATATTTTATTAAGAAGATGTCACTTTTATTTGAAATTGTATATATGATGTCATATTTTTTCTATCAATATTTTTTATTTACAAAGTATCGAGAAACTTATCATTCAGCACAAAATGCCTATAATAAACTTGCAATATTTAAAATGTATTCACATACGTATTACTAATTATTTTTTTAAATCAAAACTTTTACGATTAATTTTTTATATGAAAAATATAAAGATATTTCTTGTTAAAGTTTAACTTTAGTTTGTTTATGAAATAAAAATAATAACAAATAGCTTTATTTAATATTTTAAAATACATGCAGCCCTTTAAAAGTACGAGATAATTGTTATAATGAAGTTTGTGTCCGGAACCCTAATTTATTCATTGTAACAGCGGATGATAATTTGGTGCACTTTCGTCGCAGGGGCAGATGTGCGTGGATCGATAGAGTGCAGCTGTTCTGTCCAAATGCAATCCCGGTGATCCGTTTAAACGCTCTTACGTTTTGACTGCGATAATCTAAAGACAACATTATTATCAAATTAAAATGACAGCTTTTAACCGATTTATGTTTTTTTTATGTATAATGTGTGTGCTTATAAAATTTTGCGGTATAAATCCACATTATGAATTATTTTTTTTGTATAATTTCTCTTGAATATTAGTTACTATAGCTGGGCTGGGTTATGAAAGTCAGTGCAGTGAAGTAGAAGTGGAAAGGGTCTGGTGAGACTGTAAAACGTTGTACTGTATTTGTATTTTAGAAGCATTATATTAAAAACTAGAAACTAATGAAAAATAATTAAAAATTAAAATGTTTATAGATGAAACAGATAAGACAGATAAAAAGGAGGTAAAAAATACAATTGATAAAACTGAACTGTGATATAAAGAAGTAATTTACTGTAGTATTTTAGGAGCGGAACAGAGGGAAGGAAGGTGGTATTAATAAGGAGCCAAGTAAGCTAGGAGAATGTAAGATATTGTGACGAAAAATAGGTGACGAATGAAAAAAATTGTGAAGAATATAAAGAGAGAGAGAGAGAGAAATAAAAATAGGAACGTGAGAAAATTATTAAAAACAAAAGTCGTTGTCCCTCCCTAGATAGGGGTGAACGAGTATTATTAAAAAAAACTAAATCTATGAAATAAAATTAAATAATAGTTAGTATTTTTGTATAGAGCAGTGACCCTGAACACCTACATCAAAGGAACAAGAAAAAATAAATTTCTGTAGTGGAATGGAATGTTTATTAAAAGCCATAAATATAGCCTTACTTAAAAAAACATTTGAACAAATGTTATATTTTATATATTAAGTTACTATATCTTATCTTACTAAATATAACGTTAAATGTGTTAACATGAATATGTTGTGATATCTAAATAAATTATTTAATCTCAGATATTACGTAATAATATGCATCTGAGTTACAAAATTTTAGGATATAAAATGGAAAGACCTATGTGATTTTTTTTGCAATGGAAAAATGTTTCTGTTAGATTAGCTTTAATAATAACAATTTACTTTTATTGAATCGTAAATTGTATTTTATTAGCAGTATTAATGTTAGAAAAAGCCAAACTTTTTGTTTGTCGATCAACTTATTATATAAGCCGGCGGTTAAACCGCTTAGAGTGGCAATGATTAGTCACGTAATGAATGACCACCACCTTATGATTAATGTTATGTTAACGGGGATGGATGTGGGGCAGGCGAATCTGTTAAGCTTTTTATTAACAATAAACGCCACGTAATCACATCAGTATGAGGATGATTTTAGCGCAGACTTATTCCCGATAGGGTTGTCGATCGCGACAGCTAAAACTATAACCTGGAATTATGTTATATATTACAATTCCACTGGCTTCATAAAAATTATTATGACATATTATAACGAAGTATACGATCTACGCAGTATAATTATTACGCAATAAAACGATCCTTGTAACATTCAACAAGGATTGTTTTTGAAATTGCGTGTTTATATAATATTTGGTTATGTTAATTAAACACAATGACAGGCGTCAAATCAAATAGCTTTATGCATAATAGATTAACATTTTACTATATTTAACTTAGCGCGTAGAATACATGGCTGCTTGTGTCTGAAGATTTTGGACTGGTAACCCACCAACAAGGAAGCCCAGCGTGGGACGTTCACCCACAAGATGGGATAAGACCTTGTTGAGGTCGTTGAAAGACAGAATTTATACCAAGACCACAACAAGGTTCTATTGGAGATCTGTAGCCTTGGTCGAACCGTGGACGTTTAGTGGTTGAAATGATGATGACGATATTTTCTATACTTATACACTACAATTATAGTATGAATAACATATACGTGTATTAATACTTTAATTTCTTAAGAAACCTGTAGGACTCTACGCAAATTGTCGGATTAAAAATTATAAGTAAGAAAAGGATCAATATTTAGCCACTTCCGCACATGCAGTAGTAGTCGTGTAACAAAGTGTCCTTTTCTTACTAAGGATGGACTTCCGCAAGGTAACGCCTGATTACATTAAAAATTAAAGTTCTCGTATTTATATTTATTAATATCTAGGCCAACAATATAACATAAAAAATGAGACGTTTTTTACGTGATGAGTGTCAAAGTATGGGTGTCAAAGCCGTTTCGATGGGTGGATTGTTTTGGATGTCCGTTTCGAGTAACCAAGGAGGACAATTAGAGTCAAATCTATTCAAGTGTTTAATGAAAAAAATGCGGAATCAACA
Source organism: Battus philenor (assembly GCF_028537555.1). Taxonomy (NCBI): domain Eukaryota; kingdom Metazoa; phylum Arthropoda; class Insecta; order Lepidoptera; family Papilionidae; genus Battus; species Battus philenor. The sequence continues at coordinate 12,404,185 of NW_027181673.1, read as the reverse complement.
GAATATATAGGATAGCCTGGCGTTGACTGAAACGATACAGTGAGTGCCGGTCTTGTCGGGATACGCGACTGCGGACCAGCTTCTAGGTATCTTTACTGAGAAGTGAACAAATTGCAGTGTACGCAGTGCTGTCTTGCTTTAACTGCCGTCAATTCATGGATGTTTTCGTTGGTGGATCCTACAATTTGTTGATTTAATGTCTTCGCGACCAGTTTTCTATTTTGTATATTGCAAGACTTAAAATATGAATAATGTTTCCATTTTAGACGCCTGTTTTGGGGTTAGGATTTTTAATTGACATTATTTGCAATACCCATTGCAATATAAAATAAAACAGTGATAACCATAATATGGCGCCGTATAAAGAACACGAATAAATCCCGTATACTGTTCTCGAATACGTGAGCTAATGCTTATTGCGTTATATACGTGTTGTATCTGAAAGGAGCTCGCAGGAAGCAGCGCCGTTTGGGCAACGCGCACGTGCCCTCGACAAAGTTAACGAACTTCTTATCACCCATTGCTTTCAATTAAAATTTTTTTACACTTGTATCTACTATATCCAACTCTAAATTGCAATACTGACCTTTTAATGTTAAGAAAATTTTAATACTCTTAATTTTAGATTATTGTTAAAATCACCTAGAACTGTACTATATCACATACGGGTTAAATGAAAAAAAAGAGAAAATTTTTATCCTGAAAATCATACAAATCATTGTTACCAAAAGGTTTTCGTGTCTCCTTTTAAGTATAGCTGTACTTGTTTTTGGTGACATTGAGAGTTTTATACTTTCACATACTCATAAAACATTATATACTCATTATATAATTAACGTGCTGGTTATATATAATTGTGTGAATTGTATCTTTTTTTTTCGTATCTTTTTTTTCATTTTAAAACCATCTCACATGCCTATACCCATTTCAAGGTATATACCTCTCTCAACGATATCTGGATATACCGTAATCGCCACGATTTGCAGGCGGGTTGGCGCTCGCAGTGTAGTATTATGGTACGTAGAGAACGCTGCCGCCCATCCTCTGGTTGGCAGGGGCAATCCCATATAATGTTATACACAAAGTGTGAATTACATAAGATTGTATTCCGGGAATCGAGCCCGTGACCTATGATTGCATGTCTCGGTATTGTACGGCTTCTATTGCTCAATTATTATTACATAACAGCAATTAACAACGACAGTAGCTATTTGATTATTTGGTTATTAAATATGTTTGTATGAATGCTAATATTGTCGCAGTAAATCACATTTTAAATTTTGTTGAGATACTAAAGACATTAATAAAAAAGTGGATGTAGATCGCAAACTAAATGATGTTTTAGATTTTATTACTAGTAAATGTGAAATGATTGTAGATTAATGAAGAGTAGAATTTCAACATGGCGCTTAAATTTACCTTCTAAAGGACTACATACATGTTTATTAATAAAACTAAATAAGACATGTAAATAGTAACTTATTCTTAATATTATAATTGTAATTTAAACAATTGATGTAATTGTGAATTGGACATGGTATCCCTACCTAACAGGCAGTAGATCCACCTTGATGTCAACAAAATACTGTCATTGTATGTTGAATAAAAAATTTCTTAGTTTGAAAATTGAAAAGGCACATCCTTGTTCGTTTACGGGTATGATTCATAATATGTCTGCGGATATTTAAGATCTGTTTCAATTCGGGAGCCTCGTATAATGAATTAACTCATTTGTGTAGTTAGTATTAGCCCGTGAGCTCCGTCTGCGTCGCACGGAGCACAGTTGCGATGCGAAACCCTCGTTCTGAGGCGTGTGACTCATCTCGCAGTGCGTCCCGATTTATTCCCGCATTTGGGTTCACGACAGGAAAGGTGCGAGGTAGGGGCGTTCGGCACCGCGTGTATTTTAGATGCGCGGTATAGTAAAAGCGAATGGTTAATGTATTTATAGTGTTACAAATAGAAATATAAATTTGTCTATGTATATTTATGTGTAGCTTTCTGTATAGCTGGCCACTACAGTGACAATACATTTGTTACTCGTATTATCGCGCGCTCGAATTCAAATTCGGGACGGCGATTTGAATTCGGACGCAGTCGGTGATGTGGTGGTCGCTGCCATCACCTCTGGTTCGGAACTGTAAAATGGAAATATATATACACACACATATATATATATATACATATATACATACACACATATATATTTATAAGTGTGTGTGTCCTTATACATGTATACATACCGCCTCGATCGACTCCTGACTATCATTTTCCTCGTCATGAAGAAGGAAAAGGATACGTGCGTGGGTTCCGCTAATCGCTCAAATATGTATGTATACATAAATTTGTGTATATATATATAAATTTAAAGCATGCTCAACAAAAATTTTGAACATTGGTTTATATCCATTCTTTCTTCTTTTCAGGTACATACAACTGTGGCGTATATTTTTGTCAACCATTACGTTCGAACCTACGGCGCCTGCCAATGCCAGTCGGGCAGAAGTGTAAGTCATAAAAAACAGTACGCAAGCATTACTGTGTTTTAGTGTGAAGTAAGTTTTAGCTTTTGAAATTACTGCGCTGATGACGAGATGCGGTTATATGTCCGTGCATAACAAATTTTTTTTTGTCATAAACTATCCTACCTGTTTGAATTAACAGCTTCACTGGGTGTGAGATAGCAAAATAAAAAACGTAGTCTAAATCTCGTTTTTCGTGTCGACATCCTGGTTTTCAGGGTCGTGACCACCCCCCAATACAGCGAGAAGGGATTTTCATAGGTAAATAATTATATCCGTGGGCTCCTTCGTCCTCCTAGATCACATTTTTGAAGGTATTTCGAGTCATCACAGTCACAGGGTACTGTTTTATGTGCGCTACTTAGCTATGGTGTAACTGTAATCCCATGTCTAAAACAATATCTTGAGAGTTGGTTAAATTTATGAAATTAAACTTTATCTCTAATAAGTTTCCATTACTTTTTAATGTAATATAAATATAGGTTTGTTTCAGTTTTGATTTTTTTAGTTTGGCCATCGTCTTCATTTTAGCCATAGGATCTATGTAAATGCTTGACATAGGTTTTCTCCCATACACATCGTCCGATCGTTATGAAGCGGCCTGTATCAAGCGTCTTACGACAACATTAATATGGTCGCTCCTCCTTGTGACATATTAAAAGGAAAATTATTTTACTGTATTAAACATTTCCGAGTATTATAGAATAGTTGTCGTAACAAATATGATGACAATGACGTTTCGACATTCGTGTTGTAATATTGTCGTGAGTCAGAATTGGAAATTATGTTTTAGTTGTAATTATGAATTGTAACATTTATGTATAATTATTCGCATGTGTATGGTCATGCGACTTTATACGAAGTAACTGCGAGTCATCGTTGCGAACTTTGGGAGACCTATGCCTTGCAGTCGTTCTTGATGAAGTATAAAGTAAGGTGGAAGGACATGCCGCAAATTTTGTTAATTGGATAGTTGAAAATGATTGCCTAATGACAGTGTTATTAAATCTCGCCTATGATATAATCAAACGTAGCTGAATAGAGTTATCAATGTGATTTTAAAATGTACACTTTCATGTTATTTAGTTATCGATATATTCAACCTATGTAGAAATTTTGTAAAGGCGAACTTAATGCCTTCAGGCATTCTCTACCAGCCAACCCATTTAGAGTCTGTTGAGTCGAGATTGTTGAGTTTGTTTAACAAGATGATGATATTTTGTGGTAGATCTTCATCAGGGACACATATTAGATATATTCTTGGTCTCCAGCTCTTCCCAGTCGAGGTAGCCACCTTCTAAATGTGGCACGAGATTTATTGATTTATAAATGTAAAATGTTTAAAGGTTTTAATAAATAGCTCATTTGCTTTCAATTAATGTATGTTACACCCTATTCAAAAATGAATGGTTTGAGAAATATAATAAATGATGTAATGATAATACAATGAGATAAAGCATTCACCAAATTCGTGTTACTATGTATAGTAATAAATATTTTTTTATTACCAGTCCCTGCAGACTGTACTGCAAAAAGTTATTGACCTGACGCATTCCAACGGAGAAAATATTTAATGTACCATATTTAACTCTAAATGTTCTGTAATGGGTCAAATGACCCATTTTGGACTTTAGCATTGAAAATACACGTATCATCTTATTGCTTTTGTACATTGTATTGACATTTTCCTACTGATCAATCTGCAGTTATTACACTATTTTCTTTTCTTATTTACTATAAAATTTAATTATTTCCGCCAAAATAACCATATTTCATTCATTCAAGCAGGAAAAATAAAGTCTGGTCATTTGACCAGCTGTTGTAGAAATAGGTACCTAGTAAGTACTAGTATGATGAGTGTTAAGAGTGATCACTTGTTACAATTTGTTTGGAAATAGGTGTTAAAGTTTTGAAGCTTTTTGCTGACAAGTGGGGTATAGTCCACCCGTTCAAAGCTTTTACACTTAAAACCAATCAACACTTATATCACAAACAGATATTATTTGGCTGATTTTCCAAAGACTGCCATTATTGACTTGCGCCGGTATTGTGATCCAAGTTTTTGTTTAATTAATTGAGATAATTGCGCGGACGCCTGAGATGAGGGTTACCTCTCGCAGAACCGGTCGTGACGTGCAACTGTTTCATTCGATATTGCACAGAACTATAGTCGCTGAAGTTTGATTCAAAGTCCAACAAGTGAAAATTATTTTTATTGCAATGTATAAATTTAGCTTCACCCTAAAAGGAGTATCATTTTAGCCAAAGTGACCTGCGCTGGTGTGGTGGTACACAGGATTTTTTATTGTAAAAAAGTAATAAACATAAAACTAATCGGATTTATAGTTTACAAAGAATAGTATTTCGCGACCCCAGCCGCGATTCCTCAGTCTTACTTCACGCACCGTTTGCGCCCTGCCATCTGGAACCCATGAAATCTGCAAATGTCGCTTGGGCAACAGTCAAAATCCAGTGCTAAATAAAGCCAAGTAAAATTTTAGCCAGTGTAAATGTACCAATACTACATACTACTAGAAGTAAAAATATTTCTATAGATCTTCATAATTCATAGGATTTAATTCTGTTGGTTAAACTGTAGAATCTCCCTGTTGCGATTAGTGTGATCAATGAATTCTACTGAAACTCCATGATTTTTCTGTTCTGTCTATGTCAATTTAAAATAAATATCAAATAAATGAAGTAATAAACTTAATAAGTATGAACAAAAGTCACGTGCGCCTGCATTGAATAATTGTTACAAAATAAACGTTAATAGTACGCTTTGCTATGTGTAAACGAGCAGGCGCTAAAACCGTATTGTTTTTATGTGTATCAACGAACATAACGTAACAAAAAAGTTTATGATAATTCGACGGTCACCGTCAGTCACCATCGATACGTTATCGTCGTCATCATCTGTTTGCAAGCCTGATTCAAAACCATGGTATTTATAAGGTCCTTTTAAATTTTTCTTGATATAAAAGAACTTGGTTATTATAATACCTCTTTGCACTCTGCGCCGCCATCATCATCAGCCCTAGAACGTCCTCTATGAAATATTGGCCTCTCTCACAGATTGTTAGAAAGACCGGCTGATAATGGCAATCCGCCGTCTTCCTTGTGGGTAGGTGTGCTACACTGCGTTTGCCTTTTTGAATAAAGAACATTAATTTGCCTAATGTTTTAAATGATATTTCTGGTCATGTAAAGCAGCTATTATTTAATGGAGATTTTTTTATATGTACTGGTGTTATTGGTTTGTTCGCATTTACAACTACACCATGATGATGTGTGGGATGAGAGCGCTAGAGTTGCTTATCCTATTGACAATAACAAAACACGAGGCCTCCGTTAATTTATTTCTCATGGATTGAACGAAAAGGCCCCTGAGAGAGGATTTCAAGCTAGTGCTGGGTAAAGGTTACCCAAAAGATCTGAACCAAAGCTCGATTGGTTGCTTTTAACGATTTTTTCCAAAAAAATACTTTGTTTACCTTAACTATATCAGCCATTTATGTTACAAAACTAAGAAATAAATATATTATTTTAAAACTTATGAGGTAGAAAGTACTGATAATTTCAAACTATCTTGTAATTTTTAGTAATGACTTGCCGAATGCCTTAAAAAGTTGTTGAGTTTTAATTTCACATGTTGAGCGTTCTCTTGTACACGAGAAAATAGAAATTTTGTTTATCTTTATATGCCTTTGTTAACTAAGAAGTCCACAGTATTTGAGTAGTTACAAATTTGGTTAATGACTGAGTCAGATTAAGTTATAACGAAGTCATGCGGCTATACAGAGGGAATAAGATATCATTTGTAGTTTATTTATGTTATAAAATAGTGTCTCATCTTATCAAACTTAGTGACAACTTAGTTTGGCTACGCGCCTTGATTGATGGGTAAGGTGTCAATTTTTCAATAGCAGAGTTCTATTGTTAAGGGCTTAATGTAATTGGTGAATGTAAAAACGGCTAATCTAATATGGTAATATTAGGTTACCTATTAAGTATGATCTTATTTATGTTCGTCTTTTATGTTAGCCACACGCAGTAGACACACGCACACTCACGCGCACTCACGCACACACGCACACACGCATACACGCACACACGCACAGACGCACGCACACACGCACACACACGCACACACACCAAGGCGCGCGCGCGCACACACGCGAGCACACACACGCACACACACACACACACGCACTCACAAACACACGCACTCACACACAGAGAGAGAGAGAGAGAGAGAGAGAGAGAGAGAGAGAGAGGGACGCACATGCACACACATAAGATGTTCAGAAATTGTGTCCAATTTGTCTACGAAACATGATTAAGTCATTATTCAAGTGGCAAATGCAGTTTGCTTCTAATAATCTGACATCTCTAATTGCGTAATCTCTTGCGCAACATATCAAATGGATGCAAGTGCTTTAATTGAGTCGGATTCCTGCTCCGGATCCGGTTCGAACGTACGCTTGCCGGAAATGCGAACGAGCGCGAGATTTCAATTTAGACAAGTGTTTCATTAATTTGGTTGATTTTTGCGAATATGTGTTGAATAACAGAACGCGCTAATAAGAAAATTATCGTTCTAGTTTATTTTTAAATAACCACTTAATGTATAAAGGAATGTTGCGAAGAATCGAATTAAGAGAGAGTAACCGTCGAGGAAATTGAAATTTTGTCTGTACGAATTGATACCACGCAGACTATTTTCTCGAAGCCAAAGTCAAAAACGGCTATATTATTTTGCAGATTTGCGTCTTGTATATAATCTATATATAGAAACATAAATGTTTGTCTGTATGTCCTTTATAGGATTGTACACCATGCGGTTGATAATGTGATGAAATTTAGCAAAGTTGTTGTGCATGAGCATACGAAGGTTTCTAAGTTAGTATGACCAATTTTCGACAGATTGCGCCACTTTACTGTTGTACTGGTGGCGTAGCAACGCCCGCAGGGTACAATTAGTTTTTAATAAATAAAGCACCAAATCAATATTAAAAAAATAATCACTTCATCTTGATTGATTTACCATGCTACCAAGTTTAACCAGAGCAAAACATTTTGCTGTTTGACACTTTGTTTTTCAAGGAAGTCTATATCGTAAACTATTATGAGATTGTTATCGTGTTATTTGTGGTCTCCGATATATTATAGTTATTTAATTAGTTTGACAGTTACTGTGTGAATTTAATTAAGCTCGTGTGACAGTTGTCACTAATTGACACGCAAATATATTAATTTAACACGGGTATATATATGCTAATGAATAATGGTAGCTCAGCGTCAGAGATCTGAGATTTGCGATTGTAGGTCGCAGATTCGATTCCTGGAATACAATCTTGCATAATTCACACATTGTGCATTAATTACATGGGATTGCCACTGCTCACGAACAAGTTTTCAAAGGATGAACAGCAGCGACCTCTGCGTACCATAAGACTGATCGCAAACAACCTGATAGGCGTGGCGATTTTTATATTCTATATACACCATATATATTTTTGGGGGGAGGCCAAAACCTTGCAGTGGACGTATATGGGCTGAAACGACGCTATATCTTAATAAAACATTTATAATTTATTTTCCTTGTATTTTGCGCAGCTTTGTATTTGTTTTTACTTTTTATATTGCTTTTAGTTTGGACTTCATATTTGTCTGATGTAATTTATTCGATACGTTTAGTTTTATCTTTTAACAAAAGAATATTAGTTAAATTGATACTTTCACTTGCATTCTATTTAGCCGACCTTTTTTCCATTAGGTTCATGATGTTAAATAAAAGATTTTGTATTTGAAAGTCTACGCTATATAAGCTTATATTATTGACAGTTATCTAATATCTCTAAAACTAAGGAAATCTGTGGTAACTGTGAAAGCTGTCGAACAGTTAAAGTCAACAAAAACGATAAATAGGCAACGTTTTACTTTTATTTTTTTTTTGGCGAGTGGTCCTTTTTGAACTACCGGTATTTACAGTATGTATGAATTGACGGTATCAGGGCGCCAAACCTAAATATGGAGTACAAAAATTCGATCTTCTATCGGACTGGAATTTTTAAAAGGTTTTTTTTTATGCAGAAAACGTTCTATTTTAAAAAAAAACCTGAATAAGGAAACATAATACTGAGATTTTTTCTTTTATTTATTGTTGCTCTGATAGTTGTTCTATTTGCGGTGCATACCACAATTTTGGTACACATCCGCGTTGTGTTGGATCTTGACCCCTATTCGGCACACACGTAGCACGCGGTCTTCGGACTTGTTTCGCATCTTGTGCATTCGTCGCGCAACTCGATATGCTAGTGATGGACTCTTGGCGATAATACATATCGAATATAAAGGTTGATTGGTTATGCAAAAGTTTTAAAGGGATTAGTATGTAGCTTATTTTTACACTTATTAAATTCTTCTCAATTTATTTCGTTCATTACTTTTTGATCTTCTTTAGCAAATGACCTCATTTCCCTCGTCTACATATCTTTTTAAATTTGGTTGTTATTACAGCATCTTTCTTATTTTATTTTCTTTAAAAAAAATAACTAACACATTTTTATTCGTAATATTACTTTTTATTTATTTATTAAACTACATCGATAGTTGACTATATATTTTATAACAATTCCTTGTTGTCGGGTTTTACCCAATTCTTTATTTTAGTCCATAGTTTTGTTTCTACCGATGGTCCGTCGCAACATTTCTCTGTAGATTTATAGAAATGAAGGGCGGTATTTGTCGGAGGCGGATTAAACCTATGGTTAGATACATAGTTTTGTAAGAAAGGACCAATATCTAGCCACCTCCGCACATGCAGTGGTTGTCGTGCATGAAAGTGCACCGCCCGCCAGCCCGCTCGTAAATGCGCATGCGACAGACAATGCCAACTACACAACCGCCACCGTAAATTCACTCAACACGTGTTTCACCGAGTGACTCGGTGTTTAGCACTAATCTGTGTAACAACTCCTGAAGATGCCCCGTGGAGGGGTGAAACACGTGTTGAGTGAATTTACGGTGGCGGTTGTGTAGTTGGCATTGTCTGTCGCATGCGCATTTACGAGCGGGCTGGCGGGCGGTGCACTTTCATGCACGACAACCACTGCATGTGCGGAGGTGGCTAGATATTGGTCCTTTCTTTTTTAGGATGGACTTCCGCAATGTAACGCCTGAATCCATTAAATACATAGTTTTGTGTTATTTATAATACCAACATTTAGAACACCTTTGTTATCCTTTTGTGTTATCCACCGAAAGTCAATAAGGAAAACACACTTCATCAGAATGTTATCACTTATCGATAAGTGGCATGTGTCATATTGAGTAACAGATCGATGAACCTCGTGCGGTCACATCACTACAACACACATACGCGTACGACGCGGCACAATCGCGGTAGCGTAGTGAGGATATAAAATTAATTGTTATTCCACAAGTATCGGCCGGTGGTCTCCTTTCTCCAAGGAAGCATATGTTTCCTTTTGATAAAAAAGTGTCCAATACAAGTAAAAATACATTTCAATGATTTTGAGCTTATTCATTCTTGCCTAGTAAATATATTACTACATTTTATTTAATTGTTACAGAGCTTTTTCAATATTATTGCAAATTTCATGGAAATCTAAGGGTAAATTTACACGCAGCAATATCTTTTGAAGTTATAAGTTACAATTTTTTTTCTATCGGATTTTTTATGTTTGATAAAAGATTGCCGTCTAAGTTTGTTTTTGGGTTTTCGGTGTACTTACGATCGCTGTATAAGAAACACGTCAATTTATAAATTTAATAGATATCAATATGGAAGCACACTATATAATAGGTTAAGTAGAAATAAGTCCATCAACATACGAGTAAGAGAACGTGTCTGCACAATGCAAACCGCTGAATGTGAACGCATCCCTAGCTCGTTATTACCACTAAGACAGGCTTTGAAAATTTAACGAAACTATCTTACATAACATTGTTCGCATGAATCATTAAACAATATTTTTTGATAAATTAAAATAAAAAATTATACAAGTAAACTTGAGCTTTTTTGTTAATTTAGCGTATGGAGCTGTACATGGTAAAGAAAGGCTTAGTCAGACATCGACGTATTAATATCGAAATGAAAATGCTGTGTTCAAAGTAGGGAAGCCTAACAGATGTTACCGCAAGTCGGTTACTTACTTCCTAGGTAAGGGTGTGTCCATCAAAGTGTTTGCCTAAGTGAATTGCGTTGTTGGATAATTAATCATGCATATATTTATACACTGCGTATATTTATTTATAGTTAAATTAATGCTTGATTAGATTTTGACTTCGCTGATTTGTTTCTATGAACCAAAAAAAAGTTTGGTCTTTCTAATTCTTTTCATTTAATTTTGACTAATAAGAATAAAGTTTTTTTATCATAAAAAAACTAATAAAAAAGTATTAATAAATATAGTAAAATAGTGTTCATAAATTTATCACATGCGTTCAATGTTGTGACTGTCTAAAGTATGTTGTACAATGATAATCATCCATGATTTATTTCTGTTGATATATGTTAATAATTGTAATAATTACTGGTGTTTTTATGATATAATATAATAAACCCTTGTTTACTATATTGACATGTAATTAAAAAAAAATTAAAAAATTATGTTACAAGATATGCAATAATATACATAGTAGATAAGCACTTTCAAATCGGCCACTGGAGAAAATTAAAATTAATATCAGGAACATATTATTGAAAAAGTAATGTTGTTCTATCCAAGAATACTGTACAGATGTTAATGTGAGGAATTAAATGTTGTTGATGCTCATCCAGGAAGCTAATTATAGTCGTGGTTGCGACATTATTTCAAAAGAGCAACTGTTGAGTTTCTATGCCGGCTCTTATCAGCAGAACTGCCTTCCGAGCCGGTAGCTTCCTATAGGACTTACAATATTGACAATTTATGAGGATTGACGATTCGAGTTCTTGTGGCAACCTATTTCTATAAAGAATATTTTGATTTTGATATCATTGAATTTTATTCAAAAAACGGAATATTCCTTACCACTGCACCTCGAGAATCGAAGACCATAAATAATTCATGTGTGCTAGAATAGATTTATATTTTAATGTCATTTCAGACGTGGGACGTTCATTGGCGGACATGCACTTTTCCCATAGATTTTAAATAAGACTAGTTCAAAGCGGCTTGGATCCTGGTTCTGCCGACGAGTTTAACTTATTACAATTCTTTTATTATAAACGATTTATTTTATTACAAAACTGATGATTATTTATTAAGAATCAATTCAATTCAATTGTGAATTAAATTTATTGTCACCCTAGAGCTAGTAAAGGTAGTAATTTAATGAATAGAATATAATACCGATTTTCATTTGACTTATCGACAAAGACCGAAACTGGCAGTGGACTATGAATAAATAATGTTAGAAATACATAAGTACAGATGTTTATTATATTAATGTCTTTACTTTACAAAGGTACTTAGCGAAGCCTTTTCGCAAGAACAAATATTTGTTTCATTGGTTCAGAAACAGGTTAGAGAAAGTTAGTTTTCATTTAACTTGCTTCATAAATGTATTAAGTAGGTATCATTTATTAGAACGAGTGTTGTATCTCTTTCGGCTTCATCTTAATTCGTGTTTGTGTTGCGCGTGCGAACGTTTGTTAGGACGAATGGCGCATGCTCGATCTATTTTTACCGTCACATAAACTTTGCGTTCCTTCTCGGAACACCCTTTCACTATACATTTTCTACGAATGAGGTAAATGAAAGCAGTGTTTACGCTAACTTACACGTGGAGCTTTAGGAAATTTCTATGCCGTGTATCTTTCTACGAAATCTCTTAGTGTAACAATAATATATCTCATTTGTGTTTTGTGATTTTTCAAATATTCGCATCTTATTTTTATGTTAATAAATGATGTTATTATTATAAAACATTCTTTGATGTTTAAGAAACGGAAAGAAAAAGGTTTATATAAATAGAAATGTATTGTTAGAAACAAAACACGTAAATAGCTCGACGATCTGTGTATTTTTTTCATATTATTTTTACAGCTCGGGAAAAAGTCTTGTAGAGTAAAAAACTGGAAATACTACCTCATATCTCATAGATGTTATGGAGTAAATTAAAACATTAGTTCAAAACTAAAAAAGGCGTTGTAAGATGTAATGTGATAAAAATATCTTGTACCACTTAAAGCATAACAATAAAAATATAACTACTAAAGTCTTGCAGGGTACGAAATAGAAAATTTATTTTCGTAAATAATTATTGGTTTAGAGAGAGCTCAGTGAGAAGTAAAGTAATAATTTTAATGAACATTTTATTTAATTTTTGTGCTGAACTGTAACATACTCATAACTTTTTGAAAGTATGAAGTCCAATTGTGCTGACTCAATAAAACAGAAATAAATTTTTATAATTAGTTTTGACTTTTATGATTGTTTGTTCCAATCTAAGTAGTTACGAACTCACGTTGCCTTACTTTAAGTTGTTTATTTCTTGAAGATACAATATGTTTTGTAGCTGCCACTTGAGATCTTCTATATATAAATTGTAGGAAAAGTTATAACAGTATTATTAGAAAAAATTGATTGTTGTTATAAATCATTTTTATTTGTTGAGGCATTTAGCTAAACTGTGAGTCCATTTTATTGGTTAAGCATGGAATAAAATAATGCCGATATTATCTTAATAAATCAAAATTATCCTTATCGTCATTGGAATAAAGTCCAGTTCAAATTAGCTGCGGTGCCCCGTCGCGTATAAGTAAATGATTTGCTTTAAATTTTTGCGAGTCGAGTGGTTATTCGGTGAATTAGAGCAATTTGAAGTTTATTCAAGTTTTTACAAACCGCTTATTATACCTTATATATACTCGCTATTTAAGCACCTTTAGAGTTTCGAATTCAGAATAAAAAGCTTTTAAGCGAATCATGTTTTTGTAATTTGAATTTAGATGGAATTTTAAATTGACTTTATCATCGAATTTAATATTTTTAGTTCGACTTTCAAATTCATAAATTTGTTTCAATTACAATGTTTAATTCGGACATTTGTTTAATTAAGGAGATGTAATCTTTAACAATCACATTATGTGTCGTAAACTTGAAACTTAATATGTGTGATGCATTAATTATTGTGTAACTACATTGGAATTATTGAACATATAACTTTGCATTTGTTAAGATAATTAAAACAAGTTTTTATTTTGTATTTTCTTGGTTAACTGACACTTTGACGTCTTGGATTTTTTCGGTCTAGCAAAATCTTACAGTTATTCAAGCAAAGAAGCCATTGCGAGATACCTTTATAAACATAACTTAGTTGGCATGTATTTATGTATACACTATATAGTTCTGACCGTGTATCTCTGATGCTTTAGGTAATAATCATCACCAAATTCTAAACCTATTCCTTGCACCAAATCAGCCGATAGAGGCTTATCGTCGATCGGCTGATTTGGTGCAAGGAATAGGCCTCCTCCAATAACCACCGTAATGATTGGTCTCACGCTGCCAATTTTGCGCGACCTTGACTTTGTCGTTGGTCTACATATTGGTGGGCCTACTCACGCTATTTCTCCCATATCGTGGTCGCCATAAAAAATCTTATCGACACCTGTCGGCCGCACTAGCGATAGGCCGCGCCCACTGCCATCGGTCTTCCGCAGGTCTTCTCATTCCTGATTCGATATCGCAGCGGAATTATAGACAATGCTCTCTTGGTGACTTTAAACCTTCTGATAAGGCCCATCTTAAACGATCACGTCTCAGATTCATAAGTCTTCACCGGTGTGTTACTGGTCAAAGACCTTTGTCTTCGGATATCGCGTACTTAAGATTATATTGCGTACTATTGCGTAATTAACATGTCCCACTTTTAGAATTATCATAATTGGACAACCATGGGGTGGAACAAAATGACAAATATGTATTATAATTGAATGTATTATGGTAAAGCTACTTGTTAGTTGAACGGACCACTTCGTATGCAATTGTCGAGGATATTTTTGTGAGGTGTAGGCAAAACAATGGGCTGTTAGCAGCAGTGAGGCCGGGATTGGCACTTCAAGTGTACCAAGGTCAGTTGAATTGCGAGCGCTGCTAAGCGAAGAATGTGCGTCGTAAGTTATCAACTACAGCGGACGCATATTCTGTGGTTGTATAGGGTGATTGGTTGCAAGTGTATGAGGCTATAAAGAGGCGATTATATATTTCATTTGATGTCAATAAATGCAAGGTACACACTGTCCTAAAGTCAATGTTACAAACAAAAAGTAACGTATACCAAGAAAAAGCGCTTTCAAAAGTATGATTACTTCTTATAAAATTAATTATTTTTTACCATCTGTCCCTGTGGACATTATACTGCCAAAACTTATTGGACTGTCGTGTCCCAATAAAAAATTAATATTTCTAAGTAATCATTTTTACAGGATTGGTTATATTGACATCTATATATAATATTTCCGAGCGAGGGTTTGTTCTAATACAAACTTTTTAAGTCATTTATTAAAAACTTCTTTTAAGGTAAAGCTTCCAGTCAGCAAATTATCCAATCACTCCACTATTGATTATAAGTGTAAAAGTTTTAAAGGGGTGGTAAATATCGCGGTGGTAAATATAGCTCATTTGTCAAAAGCCATACGCTTTTTATATTGGATAGTGACATGGCAAAGTTAGTAAAATCTGCCAAAAAAATGGTAAATAATAATCAATTTCAGTAAGTAGATAACAAAATTTTGAAAACATTTTTTATAATAATTACATTATTTATTATTTCTGAAACAATTGTCTTTTGGATAAGGTGTGCCATATAGTAATTAATAGCAAATGAGCTGTACATTCATACCTTTGAATCTTGAACTTCTTAAACCAATCACACTTTATGTAAAAAATCAAGATTGTATTTGTGCTTGTAATCATTGCTAAAGCGCTTATAAATTCACTGTAGCTACACGTTGTGACTGCACGTCATCGTTCTTTCGTTCTTTCTCTGTAGTCGTTCAATAACTATTAACAGAGTTTTTATTGCGCTCGCCCGCGGCTTCTGAATTACGTCCGTCAAAGCAGCCGCGTTTGTTTTACGCTCTCGTCGCGGTCACCCCACCCATTTCTTGCTCGCATGTCAAACGCTTAAGTATACTTAGTTTTCATGTATCGATGTATAGACTGTTTAGTTTGAAAGCGAAATCTTGTGAACTAGTTTCTGGGTATAAGTTAGACGGGTTGGGAAATTAATGTCTTTAAAAAAGGGTGGACAATGTTTTGTCAATAGAATTCTGATGTACGTACCAAAAACATCTCAGTAAAATTACTTGTGAGGTCTTGCGCGGCGTACATCCAACGACTTCATGTGACCTTAATTATGTCGTCGGACTAGGTTCTCAAGTGGTGATCACGAGTTGGTAGAAACGCGTGGACAACCTGTCCCACTTGTGGGACCGACCATATAGGTAAGGTCGCGGGAGTTTGCTGGATGCGGGCAGCGAAGGACAAATACGACCTTTTAACTAAAAAGAAGAAGAAGGAAAACTATGTACACGTGCATTATACGTATTACGTTTGTTTTTTATATAGCCTAAAGAGAATAATGTTATTTATTATTTAACCTGTACATTTTTGGACATTATAATTTTTCCTGTAATTAAGGCTCTTTTACTATATAGCATATAACTCTAAATGCACGAAATAAAAATTGGTGCAAATATTTTACATAAAAAAAATTTGTTATTTTTACTATATATAAATACTATGGTATAGACCTTTTTTTAGCGTTGATAATAGTAGATCTTTTATTCATTAAAGCGTTATAATCAAATTATGTAATAAATCGGATTTATTCAAACATCGATTCGATCAATTTATAGACTATTAAACAGCAATTAAATATATCTTCAAGCCGCTTTCACTGGGACAGGGCCCCGCGGAGTGATAGATTGTGGCCGATCAGACACGCACAGCTGTTGGGAGGTTTAATACATGAATTAAAGGAAAGAGTGGACCTCGTTATTGTCTCTGCAATAATTTTAGAAAATTTTATGTACGGCGATCTTATAGATAGATTTTTAGAATTTAAATTCAACTCAGTTTCCAATAATTACCATAATGATACCCGCAGAACTTCTACCGCTGGACAAAGGCATCCGCTCTTTTTTAACAAGATCGTTTGGAAGCGTTTGTCTGTGTCCGGCGTTTCCTGATGACTATACCAAGGTCATCTATCCTACTTGTGAGTGGATGTCCCACGCTGAGCTACTTGGTCTGTGATCTCCACTCCAGAACCTTAAACCTCATCGGCTATCAATTTAAGAGCATAGGAGTTATAATAGAAATTTCCAAAAATATGAAACTTCATTTAGGAACGCCTTCAAAGATATTTTGTACATGTTCAAATAAGTTTAACGAGTTCCATATATGCAAAACTGATAGAGAGTCTTAAATAAATTCTAAATAGTGTCGTGTAAGTATTACTTCAGATTTTTATCAAAGCATCAGTTTTTCTTACATTTGTATAAAGTGAGTATGGTTCCTATTTAATATTAAATATTAAAACACTATTAAATATAAAATACTTGTGTCCATATTTCGAAGGAGAATGTATTTTTGAGCACACACAAAACTTTTTTAGATGTGTATTGTAACAATTTTATATATAATTATTATTTGAACACACTATAAAGATAATATTTATGTAATTGTTTGAATTGCATTTTGGAGAGTGCAGCGGAATTATACCAAATAATATCCCCTTATCCTTTTTTCCTTCGAACAACAAAACAATCCGTACATGGTTGAAATTCCTTACACCCGCACTAAGCGTTTCGCTAATATTTTTATAGTGCGAACAGCCAAGGAGTGAAAGATTTTTTCAGCGTATTTGTTTTCAGACAAGTTTAACTTAGGAATCTTTAAGACTAGACTGAATATGTTTGTTCTAGGTAAGCATGTACCATCATAAACCTCGACATAGCTTAAGGTCAGGCGCAACAGAGGTCAAATGATTCGCCTATAAAGGATAAAAAAAGGTAAATCTGTAGCAAAAGCGTATTTATATACATTTTATTAAATTAAAAATTTATCTATTATAGAAATAAAATAATTGAAGAACACGTTATGTATAGCTATGTGGGTTTAATTAAACAAGGAGGTCGGCAAGGCAAACACTTTAAGTCGTGTGTTTACATTCGACCAAATAATCGTCGTATCGAATCACCCATCGAAAATCGTCAGACGGATGGACGTGTCAAAAAAGTAACAAACTGCGCAGATGAGGTCAAAAAATACGTACGTACGTGTCGGCGGCTTTATGCGTTCAAATTAGGCGGCGTTAACGGAATATTATGTTTTTGACTAGCAAATTGTCTAATAAAGATGAGAAATTGTCTTTATCTGACACACAAAGTGGTGTTTTATGTATTTTTTTTGTTTTATATGACCCCCATGTTTAGGGGCCTCTCGTTTCCCCTGCCTTGTGTGAGGCAGGGCCGTTATAATTTCGGGTAAAATGAGTTTTTCAATTTATATACTACATTCTCCCTTATCCTTTACATAATCTTTTATTCATTCCTTTTACGCTTCACTTGATCTGCGATTCTTCGCTTGCAGATCTTTTTTCTTGCTTCTCCTTACTTCCTTCATCTACATTCCTAGATCACAGTTTTTTACTTTAATTATCACAGAATCCTTATATTTATTTTATTTCTTTACCTTCGTTTTCTTTTACTTTCTTACTACTTATTCTAATAACCCTACTCTTCTACTTCTACTCTTAATTCTTTTTCCCTATGCCTTAAATAAACTATAAATTATTTTAATTTATGTTTTTACTTTTGCAAGTCTTACTCTTTTTTCTATTTCTTGGTCTGGTTTCCTTTTGTTGCAGTCTCCATCACTTTTCAGCCGAATTCCAAGAATGATGGAATGGAATAACTCTTCAGCTATACTATGTAATATCAGATTTTGTAAAGCAATATCCGTGAAAATATATCCGCAAAAAATACACTGGAACAGATAATCCGGAAGCCACGACTAAGCCGTAAGCAAATATTAATATTACCCAGTATTGATTAGTTGCACTGTTCATATTGGTGCTTGACTAGACGAATTACTGTGTAAACGTCGCTCGCCCGCATCTCCAACTTAATGAACGTTCTGTCAACCCTGTGCAGGTGGAATGTAGTCATTCTTAGCTAAATTCTACTAAGCGAAAGGAATTTTATGTCTCTTTGATAAAAAGTGTCAAAGTAAAGAACTCCGGTGGTTGCCTTTTCGACAGAAGGATATGTAGCGTTTCCCCATGAGACAAAAAATGTTGCATCATTATAGTATATGTTCTAAAGTACTGTCAAATTCTTAAAACTGTGATAAATGTAGTGTGAAAATAGGAAAATTAAATTTAAATTATATAGATAAATGCTAACAAAGAAATAAAAGTATAGCAAAACGGAACAAGTTGTTTTCTGACGGGAAGGCGACGAAAATGAGGTGATGAAACAAAGGATTAGGAAAAAATTTAAAGTAATAAATGCATTTGAGGAAAAAAAATACGAATAAATAACATTGAGAAGAAAAAAGACGGGATCGCAAAAAAGACGAGAACGTAAATAATATAAAAAACGAAAATAATAGAAAAACTGTCAAGATTGAAATAAAACATGTCTTCGCTTGTCACGTCGTCCTGTTATCCATGATCTTACTCTGTTGTAGATCAATAAGTTCGCTAGTTTTATAAGTTTTTCGATCGTTAAGTTAAATGAAGTTATTATGGTGAGCGTGCCCGCTGGGCTTATAATGACAGTAGTCGCCCCGGCCACTATACGTCGTAATCTGTCCCCCGCGGTGCATTCACTACAAAGTTATTACGAGTTCGTTAACGCCTTTGATCGTTATTCCATGTTATAATTCTAACACTGCTATCGCTATCTTGTAGGTCTTCGAAAAATGCAGGCCGCTTTTTATGGGAAATATATGGAGGCCTATGTTCAACGGCGGACGTCTTACGGCTGAAATGTTTCAAGAGTTAAAAAAGACTATTATTTTATCGATAGTTGAAATAATATGAATCGAATTTGCACTTGCAATGTTCTAGACATTTTAAAGAAAAATTTAGCCGTACATATATATATTGCTTAGAGCTAAAAATTGTTAAATTTTATTTAAAAAAGCAACTGTAGTTTCTGGCCGGCTGTTCTCAACATATCGGCGTTCCAAACTTAGGATAGATTAGATATTCGACGATTCAAAAGTGCCTTATATATATTCTGAATTTTATTTTTTTAATATAACCTTTAAGCACTTAGGAATATCCCGTAAACATGATGGTAGAACGGCTCTGCTGGGCATAAGTTATACGTTTTTTTAACGTATACTATATATTTATATATTCGTTAAATTAGACTTAATAATCGAAATTTAGAAGTAATACGAGAAAATTTTTGCAAATTGTGAAACTTCATTCAATGCGCATGGGCTAGCATATCAGCAGTCACATATATATAACACATATATAACATCCATAACGTTACCACGATAACAACATAAAAATTTTAGTAGGGTTATAAACATTTAAAATGAAAGTAAAATGAAAACAATTAATATTATTGTAACCAATTTTTGGCCTCCTTTTTGGGTCTTTTTCGACCTATCTTCTCCCAGCTACGTGTGACACAACAGTCTTGATTTCATATAATTTTTCTTTCGGATAGCAGTAACTACAGTTAATATAAATAAAATTACATTTTATATTTTTTATATATATAAATAAAATTACAGTACACCACTATTACTAAATTCCATACAATATTCCTTATATTTTACTTGAAGTTGCTGCCTAAGCGCTATAGTTCGTTGAATGCCTTTGGTTATATGAATGTGCCGGGTCAGTACATCAAATGACTGCAGCAAATTCTTTGTATATGTAGAGGTATGTACTGTGGAGCCATAACATAAGTCAGAGGATCTTGTAGGTTGACTTCCAAGTTTACATAAAATCAAGTTGCAAATAAATAGAAACAAGAACATTATGTAATTGAATGTCACGTTCATTTATTTCCTCGCGCAAGACATCCACGGGTGCGATTTATGCTCTGAAAATAGATTATGGTAATTTCTTGCTTAACGAAACCGATACTCCAGTCCGCCTATTTGGTTTCAATTAGCACAAATTGTTAACAAGTATTAATGGACCAAGTTTCGTAAGGCCTCTAGTGTACAACTGTAACGTTTATCCGTAGAACGTATTTGCAAAGTGAAATTTACTGTAAAAAAATTCTGTGGCAACTTTGCCTGTGACGTTCTTTTACTCGCGCTTCGCGAAGCTGCAATTTATTATTTATTTTTTTGTTTATCTTATTCCCTTATTGCATTGGTTAACCTTAAGATTTACATATCTGTATTATAAATATAGTCAAACGAATGTTATTATAAAGTTCTCCGTCGTATGTATGTAATTTTTTGATTTTCTTTTATTATTCTAAGAATTAAAAGATTGGAAACAACGGAGCAGCAAGCGGAGCGTAAGACGTATAGCCACAATATGGATTAATGTCTTCGGAAGACGTTAGTTGCAAGTCGCTTCCGACCAGTACTTTTGGAAATCTATGGGGTAGGCCTTTTTCCTGCTATAGACGGCCTATGGCTGAAAAATAAGTGATAATGATGTTGGAACTTAAATATAATTGAAAACAAAATCGTAGTAACAGTGGTATAAAAGTTTATTTTATTAAAAATAGACAGACATAAACTAGTTGTTACAACTATTGATGAAGAAATGTAATTTCGATGAATCTCTATTAATCAAAGATTTATTAAACTTAGAATTGTGTTTTTTGTCTTAGTTTTTGTTTCCTATTCGTGTTAAAAATTGTAGAATGGCAGACTAGCTACAGTTTCATTTGTAATTCAATTCTATAAGTTAAAAATTGCAATCGTTAGATTAAAAAAATAATTGTCTTTCTTATTTTTAAATCTAAATTTAAAAATATGTTGTAAAATAATTCTTATTATAGCATTCAAGGGTTTTTTAGTTTAAAAAAATGTATATGAATAGGGTTTGTTATATGGTTATGAGAAAAAACTTGTTAGATTTTATTTAGAAGAACAAATGTTGAGTTTCTAGCCTTCTCAACGGATCAGCGTTCCGAGCAGGTGGTAGTTTACTATTTATGGTGTTAAAATAATTCACTATTTAAATGCGCATGTAAATGCCTACTTGAATATAAATGTTTTGAATTTGAATTTGAAAAACTCTTGAATGCATACACTGAGGCCAATGAAGGATTTGTTAACTTTTAAAATAAGAATGATTAAATACATCGTTTTCAATATTTAAAACTGTGGTAAATAAGTCAAAACTGCTGCACCCTTTTGCAAATCTCTTAGAGTTAGTATAAGCAAGTAAGATAGATTAGAATAATTATACAATAAACGCAAAGCGACATACGCATCGATTGCGATAAGATGGCGCGATAGGTTTGTCAAAATGTTTATGAACAGTTCGCAGAGCTATTAGATTCGTTAGGCAATCGGCGTCAGCCCACCAGGTCAGCATTCCTTATGGAGATCATGCGCTAATTTGAATGATTAGGCACCCTCGATGCGACTGCAAAATTATACGTTAGCGTTCATACAGATTTAGTCTCCTTGACTATCTATCTGAAGCATTAATACATGTCTAGATTTGCTTTATTTATATATATTGTAAGTCTTTGTGTTATATATATTGTGAGTTTGGTTGCCAAAGTTTTTTAAAACAATAGAAAGTAACGTTCGAGTATTCACCTATCGATAAGTCATTGTGACGAAGCGGAATTTTGTAAAACATCACGAACATTTTAGTCATAGAACGTTCACTGTTGTACAAAGAAGGCACTTAGATTTGCCTACGGTTTTGTTCTTTCTTAGAACATGAGGTTTTGAAACTGAGTAAAAAATATGATATCATATCTACAATCCCCTATTACCAAAGTAATTATAATACACCATCTATGCGCCGAGAGTTAGTATGTGTGGAATTTAAAAAAAATATTAGTTTTGTTTTTCGTTTTTATTTTAGCTATGTGGGCTGAACATGAATTTCACAATTTACATAAATTCTTATATTACTCATAACTAGAAATTCTATATATATATTTATATATATTTATATATATATATATTTATATATATATTAAGACTGTAATATACCACAAAGCTGCCTTATCATTCAGAAAGCCTCAAGCAAGAGAACACAAGCAACAAGCAAGACATCAAAGAAAAAGTTGGTAGGTTCTTTAAAATGGAACAAAGCAAGGATCATTTACATTTGACAGTCAGCATGCTTATTTAAGACCTTTTTGAAATTTAAAAGAAATAGATTAGTTGTTTCACAGTGTTGTCAATGGGAAATACAATAATACCGATATATGTAGTGAACGCAATCTTCGGTAAGAATAATATAAGTTTGTGTAGCGTATACGAAGATCGTGAGGATTACTTGCCTATGTGTACGTAATCCACGCAAAAGAAAAGACATCGGTAAGTACCTTTCGCAAATATCCGACGTAAAATCAGTAACACGCATATGTTTAACAAACGAGTCACGCCAGTGTTTGGATTGTAATTCATTCCGCTTCATTAGTCAGCCCCTTCTCGCGGAAACGTTCGGAAGCGATAAGTTAGACATGCCATCATTTTTCTTTGAACGAATTCATTTTATCGGAAAGTGCGTGCGCTATTTTATGACAGCGCATGTACTGTAACAGTTACGTTGTACGGAAATCACGATATTGTAATACTGGGGCGTTTATATGATTTAATTGGTAAGGTCTGCCTACAAAAGCAATAATCATAGACTGGGTTTGTTTGATATTGATAAGCTGTAATAATTTTTCTAAAGTTTCATTTGCGAAATGAATTATGACGTAAAAAATATTGGCCTTTTTTTCGAATAGTAAAATGTCGAACAAAAAGATATCGCCTGCGTAAGTTTTCGTAAGACAACAGATAGCATGAAACATAAAAACGAAGCTAATTTTTTATTGTTTATGATGTTAAACAAGTTCTGAACTGGAGACTACGGAGCGGCAAGTGCAGCGTAGGATGTTCACAAACAGTGTGCATACGACCTTGTTGAGGTTGTCGAAAAATGCAGTATGCTAAAAAACGGGTTTATGTTTAGCAATGGAAGTTCATATACAGGGCTGAAACAATGATGGAATTTGAACATAATATGGCTTCTAAACTACGTAGTGAAACACATTTTAAATATTCATCATTATCTTTATTACAGCGATAAGACGTCCATTACTTGTTTAAAACTTCCCACATAGATTTCCAGTAGGACCGATTAGAAACGACTTGCAAGTAGTATTTTGAATGTATATGTAGTGTGAAGTATTAATAAAGTTATACATAAGCGTTTTTTTTTTGAGCAATGGTAATCTAGCGGTAGAAAACTGAGACTTGCAATTGTATGTGGGTTATAATACTTCGTGCAATAATCAAAGAGAGCTGCCACTGCTCGTAACAGCGTCCTCTGCGTACCATAATACCATATTGCGATCGCTAAACCGCCCGCCAAGCGTGGCGGTTATGGTAAATCCCCTCATAAATATCTTTAGGAGAGGCTTATTTTTGGAAGAGAAGAGATAAAGACGTTTTAATGACTCCGTGTTGTCTATTAAAATGTTTATTTTTCGCAACTGTAATTACTGTCCACTTTACAAACGTAGAAAGTATTAACCCTTAAATGCATGGTTTCTTATTGCCTGAAAAAAATGTTTCCTGGTAGGTATTTAATAATTACAAATATAATAGATATTAAAAAAAAAATAGATTTGCCGCCGAAACTTGCATAATTTCTTTTTTGACACTCAATATATTTATTATGTATGGTCGTCGAAGTGCGTTCGGAAACACATACCACACGAATTAAAAAAAAAAAGAAACGTGGTATGTATACATTTGGAAACAAGATGCATTTAAGGGTTAAAGCATGTGAACGGTCAGAGAAATGCGTCTACATCCTCTGTACACGTGCTGCGAGCAGCAAAGCGAGTCGTGTAAAATAAGCATGCTCCTTTGTGAAGAGTACCCTAGCTCTCTTCCAACGTTCCCTTTCAAAGCTGCCAGTGAAATATTCAGTCGGAAGCGAGGGCAGGCGTCGGCTAAGTGGAGTGTCGTGTCGAGGCGCGGCGAAAGCGGCCGGACCGCGACGTTTTGTGTTCGGCATTAAGCAAACTAATGTTGGTTCTTCATTATTGGCCTAGTACTATGTATGACTTATTGACGTAACGTAAGCTTGTATGTATTTTTATCTTCAGATTATCTGGGTGATTGATTATAGGTGTATAAGCTCTAAAGAAGTGCAAACATAGCTCATTTGTAAACTCTACAGCTTTTACATAACTATCACAATTTCATATCAACGTGTATAAAGTAATGACTTTGAAATATGTTAATTTTTCTCTAAAATATTTTTATTTAAATGCGATCAGTCAATAAATTCTGGCAGTTCAAAATCTGCAGTATGAGATTATAACAAATGGTTAATTATAATATGTACTTACGCTATCTATACAGTATACTCTATTATTACGTGTATTATTTTTGGAACCGTTGATTTTTGGATTTAGTGTACCATACATCATTTCACAAACAAATTGTCTATACATTTACACTTAAAGGTCTTACGCCTGTAATCTCATGTATAATTAATATGTATTAGAGGTACTAGCCTTAAATGATATCAAGGTTTTCTTTTACCTAAAAAGGTTAAATCGTTACTTATTATTACTTACCTTTTTAAATAAATATTTCTTTTACAAATTTACGTAGTCTCTTAGTTATTCTAACATTTACCAGAGTTTTGTTGTTATAAAACTTTTATGTAGAACTTTTGTAATAGCTCGATACAAATGACTTTGTTTAGGTTGAACGAATGCTGGCATATTGCGAGAGAGCAGCAAGGTTCGTTGTCAAAAGGACTGGCGCGTGTGTTACGTAGTTACTAAAAGAAAATTTTGAATGCCTTAAAGTTTCGACGGGTAAAATAAAAAAAAAATAATAATCAGAGAACACCGGAAACAGCTCTATTAGGGGGACCGGCGACTTAGTTAAGGTCACAGGAAGTAGCTAAATGCGGACAACGCAAGACGGCTCGTCGTGGCGATCTTTGGAGGGGACCTATGTCTTGCAGTCTATCGTCTGATGTGATGATATTGAAAAGTTCTCTAAAGAGAACTATATACATGTTAACTTAAATGCATTGATATTTGAGAATAACATTTAATAAGCACCGAAATAATGCAAAATAAAAATTTCTTTTTAAAACATCGATTTTATTTCGGAAACGATAAAGCGTTTTTTGTTTATTCATTGTGAACTCATAACTTGAATATATTTTTACGGGTGTATATTATGTTTGTATTAAGAATAATAATCTGACTGCAGAAATTCAATTAAAGGTAGTTAAAAAACTAAATGTTCATATTCCTAATTTTCTATTTTACAATTTTTTGATCTTCTACTACTGCTACTATAATAAATATATCAGCAAAGTAAAAAGGTGCATTAATACCTTTTCCGGTACTAGAGAAGCGATCATATGTTACCATAATTAACATTAGTTATCGTGGAATTGTATTTTTATGTCTCGGAAATATGTTCAAATTAACTAACGAAATTGAAATAATTTTATTTTATAAGGCATTTCTCTCAATTACTATTGGTGTTACGCGTATTCCAATGTTAAAGTATAGGTAAGTGCTAATTTCTGTAGCCGATAACTTATAATTATAAAGGCACGTCGCTCGTGTAATGTCCTCTAAACGACATCCTTAAAGTCGTATTGCTAAAGTGAGACCATACCTTTTAGCGCAGAATAATGACAACGGTCCGGCGTTTTACAGCAAATTGGATACTAAGTGAGCAATAAAACAAGTGTTCGATACACGGCCGACGTAATGCCGAGCGGAGAAAGGGCATAACCGATATCGGCCACGCTTTACAACGACATTCAACTTAAATCGAATTCAGAACGCCCGAGACGTCTTACCCGTTTATACGTAAACGCATTCGTATTTGAAAGTTGCCCACAACTTCAATTCTATTCTACAGTTCTCTAAAATTCAGTTAAATGATCAAGAATGCACATAAAAATTTACGATTGGAACACGCAAGAAAGTATATCGAATACTAACCCAAATCGGAGTAAGTCTCACAACTTTCAAATGTCAATTAGTGGACGTGGAAAGAGGAAAATGAACTGCCAGTCAGTTTGTTTATACATGGCTTTATTTTCCGTGCACGTTTTATGTAGTCTTTGAAACCCACGTATGTATACACAACTTTTAAAATTTTAAATTATGTATTTCAAGTGACGTAATACGTTGCACGTGTTTTAACCAGACTTAAATTTTATTAGAATATTCATTAAAAGTTTTTAGGTTTTTTCTCGTAAAATTTATGAGGGCGTCCTGCCAGCCGTGGTCATTATATAGCTGAAATAATGATGCAAACTTACTAGTAATATGATTATATTTTCATTCTTCATTTCAATCGAATGCTTCACGATTCTTTTTAATTTTTTTTGACCTCAAATGTTAGATAGTTGGATGTGTTTTATTTTTTTTAAGTGTTACAAATTTTCCATACAAATCTTTGTGCCTTAACGCACGTAAATGGTGATTTGACGTACATGGGTAAGGCGGAATTGGTCGAGCCGTTATCAAGTGTACGCATAGCAACACATTTCACGAATAAATTTATTTTATCTAGGCATGTTTAATTTTGAATAGATACTAAATTAGTAAAGTGAAGAACGTGTACTTGTCGGATGCTCGTGTAAGTAGCTGCAATATGCTCATTAGTTTCTAAGACGCAAGTAACTCGATATTTTGCTTCCGTGCAAGTAAAACTTCCGGCAGTGCGAGGGACGGCCAGTAGCCTGTAAACTGCTAGCGACGGATGTGATGCTCGCCATGTTCAATGTATTAATTAACTGTTTAAGTATCGAACTGGCTCTGCGGTTAATTTATTATGGAGCAAAACTCTAACCTTTAGAAGGTTTACGAGAAATTCCATAAACATTTATTTTTACCGGAACTTAATGTACTGAAAAATAGAAATGGTAGCGTTCCTACAGTCTTTGGAAAATAGAGTAGTTTAAGCTTATGAAAAGCATAAGTTTGAAGAGGAGAACCAGAATAATTACATCCAACAGATTAGGAAAAATTAACAGCCTATATCAATCTAAAGGAATTGGCAAAAAGAAAGAAACCGAAGAATAATGTGTCTTCCTTAGACCCTAATATTACAATCATAGGCATAGGCCTTCCAAATAGCACAGTTAAAGTGTCTTGCATCCAAAGAACATTACAAGCTCGTTTGTCCGCCATGTGGGCTAACGTTCTGCGCTGTGTTCGCTGGTCGGAAAAGTGAAGCTGTTTTATAGAGAGAGCAAATTTTTAGCAATTTTTCGTGCAAATTTTTTTGTGTACACAGAAGTAAACTATACATTTTATTACTACATTTTTTTTTATCTGACAAGAAGACAGTGATATCGATATAAAAGAATGTGAAACGATTCCCTTTAATCATTTATTATCGTAATTACACTTGTCTATTTAAATTGAAATTATTCATAAATTTTGAAAACACTAGAAAAAATTCTTAGATAATTTT
Organism: Battus philenor; assembly: GCF_028537555.1. Lineage (NCBI taxonomy): Eukaryota > Metazoa > Arthropoda > Insecta > Lepidoptera > Papilionidae > Battus > Battus philenor. The sequence goes on along the minus strand of NW_027181673.1, from coordinate 12,375,993 downwards.
CTTAACTGTTGCTTCATCGCGATTGTCTGCATACCTCTTATGTAAGATGTCCAATGTTGGTTGGAAACTATTTTTGGTGGATCTGCATCATCGCAAAAGCATTCGAAAAGAAAAAGGCAAACGGCTGTGATATAATAAGAAAGAAGCGCAGTTTTAAGTTTCATCGAAGCCACTTAAACTCTGCGCTGTACCAGCGGCTATTTATTTTATAGTCAGACATGAAATTTTGCGACCATATGGGAAACGAAAGTCGACCATATTTGGCTTTATGGCCGTTATCAATGAATTACATGTCCTTTTACACTTTTACTTACCGCTTGTAGGTGAATGAAGTTTTGTATTTATATCTTTGGAACAACGTCACTGCATATCGAATCAGAAATGAGATGATTTGACGAACAAAAGTAAAAGAGTCCAGCGGTTTTGGACCTTGGAGTTCTAGAGGGGAGACTCATAAGGTAGACAGACAACCTTGTTTAGGTCGTCGAAAGACGCTGGAGGTAGGCCTATGTCCAGTTTTGTATGTTCTACAGGTGAAATGTTAAGGTTAATGAACATTACTGCAACATATTTAAGAACAATTTTAAAACTAATGATTTCCTTAATAAACTTACTTTTTCTGATTACAAAATGTTTCTAAAAACCCAAAAATGTTTTGCAAGGTTCGTTAATAAAATGACGCAAATATAATAATTCGACAAAAAGTTAGTACCACAATGAATCTATATTTTAATATCTATAGGCATATCTGTGATGTGACTCAGTAAGTTGTTTGTTTTTCTATCTCGAAATACATTCGTAGGCAATTTGTCCGAATCCATTTAAAGTTTCATCCGTCAAGACACGGCTTTACGATAGACGCACTGGCTTAAGACTTTTCACACTATTTTTAACGTACTTTCGACGCGCGTTATGTACAGGTTATTTTTTGCATTTGTCACATGATGAACATAATTCGACGGAATACAAAATCAAACCATTACTTAAGATTTCAACAATATGTTGTTATAAAAACTACATATTTATTTTGCTGATTTACGAACGTTTGAATTTCCCTCATTATGTTCATCAGGATGTAATTGCTTGCGATATTATTTGCGTGTGAATAGGCACTTATTCGGGTCGGTCTACGCGCGTGTCGGCACCCTCGTTAGTACAGCTTCAAATAGATTTTAGGGTTCCTTGTGAAAAATTACATGAGATTTTTTACAACTGTTGTTAAAAAAAAATTTCTAATTATTTTAAATTATGTAAATGGTAATAGCTAGTTTTGTCAGTGATTAGACTTCATGTGAAATTAATGTATTAGATTAAATAGTAAAAAAATTGTATGCAATAAATTTTACAACTTGTAGTAATGGTTATTTATTTCTGTAATATTTTGTTACTTATTTATACACGGAACCCATTATTAAATGTTTAAATATTGCTTGCTAGCAGCAACTGTCTCCACATTGTACCAGCTTATTTACGTAGGATTTAAAATAGTACGCGGAAGTGTTGGGAAGATTCCACCGGCATCCAAATGTGGTAGTAATGGCCGAGAAACTTATACATTTTTAATTTTAATCTACCGTGGTATTCGAAGATAGAAATCCCTCCGCCCGCTGCTATGCGGAATTAAAAACACTTTAAATATTCTGTTACAATAAAAATAAAATAATTGCACCGAAATCGTTCGCGCACGACTATCGTAAAGTTAATAGGTATTTAATTTTATGACTTTACTGCTGTTTTTTGGTATTTACGTAATGCTATAAACTTATTTGTCGATGTAATTTTGTTAACTGGACAATGACTACAGCTTAAAAACGAAATTACTTGCTGTATTAAGACAGTTATAGACTAGTGATAATTTGGAAATTGTAAGATTTATTTTCGCTGAACGGCTAATTGATACAATAAGAAATATACCTACCGTTAATAATAACATTAAATTCAACATGATCGTGTCAACGAATAGACGACTAGTGCAAGGTATAGACTTTCCTCATAGATAGCCGCAATGACCGGTATTGCTTCTTAAATATTTATTTCTTTTTCTTTTCAGCCGATGGACGCCCATTGCAAGGCAATAGGCCTCCCCCAAAGACGTTGACCGGTCCTGCGCTGCCCGCGTCCTTATGCCTTAATTAAACAAAATCAACTTATTAATATTTATTTCGTAAGCAGTAATTTTAAATAGAAAAGGTTAAAGAAATCGTCATCTGTGTCAAGAAAAAATAAATGTACATAAAAAATTTTTTGTTGCATTTTGTAATTTCTCAATAAGCTCGCATAATTATGAAAATTTGGTACGCTGTAATCAAAATCGTTTACTCTATGGATGTATTTTATACCAGCTATCTTCCGCCAGCTTTGCGATCCTAATGAATGCTCTCTCAACCCTTCTTACGAGTGAAATATGTTAAAATCCGTACTGAAGTGTACCCTCTTCTCGGTGTAAAGATTATTCTTACAAATATTTCAAGTATTTAAGCCTTATGGGCGCAGAGATATCGTGGTGATTCAATACATATGTCTATGCATGTTCCGTGACTTTTGATGAAAAAAAAAGCCCCTTAGGCTTCTTCAGAAACGTTGCAGGTTGTGGCGCAAATTGTGCATGTAGCGACACCGCACCGGTTTGCGCAAATTACTTCTTATCGGTTCGTTGCGTGCTCATCTTTTCGCAATTGTGATTGTTTGCTGACATTGTTTGACAAATACGTATAAATTCAGAAATATAGAAGACATTGCGAATGAATTCAATGAAAAATGTTATCATTTGGATAAAAACGTAAAATATAATTTTTAAGCACAATCATGCGAACCTTCATGTATATATTGAGTTTTTGACGCTTGTTCCAGAAAATCCAATTTTCTAAACGTCACAAAAGTCACCTGATCGCGTTAATTCACGTAAATGAGCATCTCATTTTTTTCAGTCCATACAAAGGTTTTCGAAGAACTTCCAAATTAAGCACGTTATGTAGTCAATGAACTAGATTCGCTGTTTTGTCAAAATGTGGTTAACTTATTTTTTTTATTAAAGAATCTGTCAAATATCGTACATTATTGCTAAACGTTGCACTTTCCTTTAGCAATAAAACGATGAATATTTTTCTATAAAATTCATGATTTAATTGGAAAAATTATATTATTTTCAAAAATATCGTTTTTTATGTAAAAAATATTCAGTAGTTATTCAACAGAGTTACATATTTTTTATTCCAGCGATTATATCTATTCCATCTTTCCAAACATAGGACGTCCACTATATATTATGTCAAGTGAAGGCCTCCGCTATAGATAATAGAACCGGTTGGGGACGGTTTGCGTTCAGTGTCTTCAGACGACTTTATCAAGGTCATGTGTCCACCTCGGTGGACTTACTATTCTGCGTCTGCCGAATCGTGGCTTTCACTCCAGAACCATAAGCATTCAATAGCCACCTTTTTTGCGCGTTGTGTGGTCTGTTCAGTACCGCTTCATCTATTCCTGCTTAATACCTAATTATTTTCGTAAAGACACGTCTGCTACGTAAAAGCCATGCAAGGGTTGTCGGTAACAATGCCTCGTAGATTTGGCAGCTATGAGCGCCGCTGCACCGTCGTATGCTTTCTTCCCAGTGAATTTCGTGAAGAGCGGATCCGCGCCGAACAAGCTAAGCGAAAGTTTTACTCAAGGTCGATACATCATACGACTCTAAACTGTGCAAACTTACCAATACATCTTTCCATCACACACAACTGCCAAGCGGGCACGGATACTGCAAGCAGTATTTGCACCGTTTTAAAACAATTGACAACGATGCCTGTCTATGTAAAGGCTCCACTGTACAGACGCTTGTACACATACTCAGACACTGTTCCCGATTCGTATTCAAAAGACGTAACTACGTGATACTTTGCGAAAAGCTTGATTACCACTGTCCAACTTACCGGACATCCTCGAGGAAAAATCTACTGCAAAATATTCTGATGACCCGACACCTTGTCTTAAACCTAAGGTGTTTAACCGCCTGTAGTTGGGACAGCGACTTTAAATGGAATATTTTAGAAATGAATATATAGTTTATAAAACTTCATAAATTATAATTGTATTTACACATAAGAAAAATTGTATATGATATAACGCTGTCGTTACTCACAGCTGGGAAAAGAAAGATCCGTATCAAATAGCAGCAATTCCTCTACCGACTGTTTGCGCTCAATAAACGCGAAAAAAAACACGTAAATAAAACACCCTAGCGATACAAAATAAAATTAATAAAAAACATTTTTGTGTGATTACTAAAGTAAAATATGGACAGGTCGTGACAGATTACGACAAAACTTAGATTAACGTTTCAAATATTCTTAGTGTACACTATTACGTAAGTATAATTGTATAAAAGAATAAAATGAACCTAAGGCTTACCCGTTAACGAAATATGTCCATTTACTTTTTTCTTCGACCACAATCGTAAATGACCCATTGTCCGGTGTGTGCGCGTTCCCAAAGGCCCGGCTTGCTGCGACTCGATATTTGTAATGGTTTTCGTGACTTTGGCATAATATTCCAATTAAAGTAGGCTCCACGCCGAAATTGCCTTCTCTGTCGGCTTTTAACAAAACTTCTTTGAAACATTACTGGGATATGTTATTATGGGTCTATGAGAGCTGATGTAATATTTACCGTTATGTAGGATTTCAGTATCAGATCTATGTATCCACTATTTGCTTTCGTAGACTCGTCAAGTACTTCTGCTCGAGTAGTGCTTTTGCTATCGATCGTCAAGTTCTTCATTGCAAAGAAATTTTTGACAAGCTTATAGCTGCCGGTAATGTAAAACGTGCAAGGACTAGAGATCGATTACCTATTCGCGGGTCTGCCGCAGTTACAAAAGTGTGAAAAACAACTGTGCACAGGATTATAAAACTTTCAGAAAACAAGAGAGCCAGGTGAAAAATGTTAGCGTAGACTGATATGCTTAGTTACGACTCTTAGTCATGTTGAAACGGCTAAGAGAAAATGTTGACCTCAGTGGCTGCTAAAAAATTATTAAAATCCACTTTACACTAGCCACGATATCGCAAGAGAAGTTACATATTGACGAGAGTGTTATATTCGCTTAAAACAACATTCTATAAAGAAAGTAAAAGTAGTAAAAATTATTTAAAAAGTCAAAATTTTGCACCTAGTTATTCGGTGAAGGAGGGCGACATATGTGGGGTAGGGTATGAAAGGAATACAAAGAATGAAATGGTATAGAAGAATTTATGATAAACAAAAGAGGAACGAATATATGATATTAAGATTTCCATCCTAGAAAGAAAGTTGCGGATGTAAAAAAGAAGTTACAGTCAAGAAATTACTATTGTTAAAATTTGTCACTATGTACTCTTGATAGTCGAAGTACGGAGGGTCCCCAAAAACGGAAGCCTTAAAAAAACAACGGCTTTCATCCCCACACATTTTATGTAGGCTTATTTAAGAGTGTTCTAAGAAAATTTGTGTAAGTAACCGGAAAAGCACTTCGGATTAGCAAATTGAAGTAGCATAGGTCAGACCCTATTAAGCGCAGAACACATGGCCGCTAGAGCCTTAAGGTTCTGGAATGGTGACCACGGAACGGCGAATGAAACCTGGGATGTCCATCGACAAGGTGGACAAAGGACCTTGTTAGGGCCATTGGAAGACTTTTTATGCCGGCCGCTTACGTACAGGCCTATTAGAAATATATATATATGAGAGACCAATGTCGATCAGTGGATGTCCTATGGCTAAAATAATAATGATGTTGATGAATATTAAAATAAAACATTTTCTTTTAACAAAGGACAAAGTATAATATTTTAAAAAATATGCGACGTCGGGTTTTTATTAATAAAGTCTGTGTTATATGTATTCAATGCCTGTTAGGGGGTTTTTAAATATTTTATATTTGACAATGCCGTTTATAATAGTTTTTTGAATGGTACAGTTTCGTAGACTTTTTGTCTTGTTTTCATCTGCAATCAGACTTATACAAAAGCGAGCGGATTAAGATGACCAGTGAGAGGTTCAATGTGTTGATTTTTGTGGCCCTCGGTATCTTCAGCTACTACTTTTGAGTTCAAATACTGATAGTAGATAATAAATAGTCCTTCCACCGTCTTTACAAGGTCGTCTCTTTTCCTTATTGCTGGACGTCCCACGATGCGCTGATTATGTGCTTCATTTATTTTCGTATTTTTTTAAATACGTTTTTTTTTCGAGTCAATATTTACGATATGCAATTTAATTAGCTTGTTTATCAATTCCTACATTTATCGGTATCAAATTCATCTAATATTGGTCGTAAGATCTATTGTTAGAGTCATTGTTACGTGTGAACTCTTCAAGATACATTCGATTGATTGTAGGTGAAAACTTCTGGCTGTCAAACCATAGATAAAAGTAGGACCACCATAGAGTCGGCCGCACAAAGGCTATGACTATTCCATATACATCTCAATTGGGTTAACAGCCTGCACTCATGGGTTTCACGGCATGGTGCACCCACATTAGTGCAACGTGCCGACATCATACAGTCATGCGGGAAACTGGAAGCGACTTAATGTGTTTGTAGCGCTTAGACGAAGCACGTGGGAACTGTACCAGATGCCTAATGGACGCGGTGAGGTAAATGCATTATCCTTTTAGTAAATAAAGGGTAGGTTTATCAGTGTTATAATATTTAAAATCTGATAATTATCATCGAGTTATGAAAAGGACATGTTCATTTGAATTTTACGATAAAGTTGAAATAGTTGTAACATGAACATCAGCGATAATTTATTATTCCTGTATGAAAAGTTGAGGAACCTGAACTAATTATATGTAATTAAATGTTTTCTCTAAGTTGAAAGACTACGAACGGGCTAATCTTGTGATTGGATAATTGGAGTGAAGGAAAATATAGTACGCACGTCTAATATCCTTGTTAACGTAAAACTCATGTACCAACCTAAATACAGAATTATTGGCTTAAAGCGGGCAATGTATAGCTCATTTGCAATCAATTAATATAAAAGGATGATCTTATTCATAAAACAATAATTTAAGTAGTAATTAACGTAGTGATAAAATAGCAAAAGTGTTTTCCAAATCCGGATTACTGTACATTAAAATTCATTATTGTTTACCTTATGTTCCTGCAGACTGTAGTGTCTGGAATGTTAGATGTTATGAGCACGTTACATTACTTCAACAAATTAATGTAACATATTTAAGAGTGATCAATTTGTACAGGGTGATTGGAGATAGATGAAATATGTTCACCCCTTTAAAGGTGTTATGGTATGTCTGTAACCAAATGAATAAAATTTAATATGTCAACTAAGCATTTAGTTTAATTCTAAAGTGTAATGTGTATTGAGGCGCTTCCAGTGTAAGTATATCGTTATTAATAACGCACAATACAATAACCGCGATGAGCGCGTGTCGAAATCACGGTCACGCCTTTTGTGGTTATCTGGGCTGTACTTTGTTATGGGCTCACGTGAAAATATTGCCGGCGTAGAGCGCTGCACCCTGTGTACCCGAGACGCGTGTGTGCGGACGATAAATTAAAAAAAAGAAATTTTTATTGTACGCCAATGAATTATGATTAAAGTTATTAAAATCGCAGGTTCGTTGGCACAAGCCGTGTTGAGTCCGATTACAAAATGTGTATGTGAAAATGGTCGACCGTCGGGTTGGTATTGCGATAAAACTTACATAGCGAGCGAGGCAAATAGCTATGCTTAGACGTCCTGGCTTACATCCGTTGTAGACCTTTATTTGTGGCTCCCGTTATTGGGGACCTTTGGTACTCCCCTAACTGATATTGGGACAAGGCATTTGCTCTTTCTTTTTTTAATAATTCTTTTCACAGACTTATCTATTTATTTATTTTTCTTTTATTAGTTATATGATCTAACTTTCTCGTTCTTTCCTTCTATATTTCTCTAGCATTACTCTACATGTTTTCATGTATCGCCTCTCTTCTTTCACCTCGTTCATCAAATATCACAGGTTCAGCTGATTGTCACATTCTTCCGTTTTTAGCTTTATTTATGCTTTATTTTTTGTGTTATTATTTGTTATGTTTATTCAATACAGGTTATTACATTTTATCTTCGTTTGTCAATTTATTTACATTACTTGTATTTTATTTATATCTCCGTATTTTATGATTCATATTTTATTTTATTTGTAGACGTATTACGAAACGCGAGCCGGTTACATGGGTGTATGGTGTATGGGAATTTGTCCCAGGTGAAGGCCACCCTACTTTTAGATGGAATTTAGAAAAGCGGACGAGAAAAATGCCGGAAGAGCCCAACTTGAGAGATATTGGCATTAAATTGAACTATCCTATAATGACACCTTTTAACTTTAAATGAGAGCCGGGAATAGGTTCTAAACCGGCTAGGGTTTGGAACCTACGCCCGGCGTGATCTAAAATGAGCCCGCAATAAACTTAGACGAAATTTTTTTGTAGTCACTTTCACAATATCCTTTTCGCAGTAGTAGAATAATTCATTCTAGCTCCCCAGTCTAGCGTTCTAGCTTTATTTTAACTTAATTGAACTTAAGTCAACAACCACCTTTTTATTTACACCTCGATACCCTTTATTTAAAATAATGCTTACCTTTGCATTTGAAATATTACAAAGCTAATGTTACTGCTATTCTTTCTACTGCGAATTGTTTTTTTATTTGTTATAGACTAACGTTCGACTCCGATTCCAATCGATGACAAGTGATGATAGTTTTCATTCGTAAAACTCAATCGCCGGGTATAAATACTTTTAATAGTAAATTATAAATTTTAAATCGGTATGAAGATTTACGCCTCTTAAAATTTTAATTATGGACAATCAATTTGTATTCGTAGTGTAACATGATTTAGGTTGCGGTTGTATTCTGTCGTTCGAACTACATTTATTATTGATTAGTATATTTTTGATAAGTTTAAGCGCTACATTAAACATAAGTACACTTGAAGCAATAAGTAAAATATTTTTCCTTTAAATATTTTTGTAACAAACAGATATAAATAACATTTGTTGACGTAAAATGATACCATAAGGTTTAATTATGGGTTAATCAGTGATTAGCTGTTCCGAGACAAACTTTCCAAATACTAAAAGGCAATTAGAGTTTAACAGATAATTATTATCAACCTAATGTTAATTGATTTCTGCTTTGATTAATCTTTCATAAAGTAATCTTTCTTGCCTCGTCCAGAGCTGTTACGCTTGTGGTTTATAATAACTGCATTTTTTTTCATTGGCTTAAGGCTGTTTCTTTCAAAGGTAAACAGTAAGTAATGTAGGTTGAGAATTTACGCGGCGCTTAAATTTCCGGCTATACCGCACTGTTGTGGGCAGCCCGTATCGCTTACCATCATGTTTGTCTTGTCACTTTGAGGTTTTAAAAAATATTATCGATGTATGTACTTGTGTGTGGTCCGTGTATACTTTATAACAACACTAGCATTGGTCACGTTGCATATGCCGATGTGATTATTGTTATCGATTTACTTTCACCCACCGTCGAGGCGTCGCTCGCCGCTGGGTCACTTCCATTGTCATAGAATTATAATCAAAACACGGTCAATATTTGATACGATTAAATAAATATTTATAAATGATCCTTACACCTGCTTAATTAGTGTGAGGCAATTACTTTTGATTTGGATAATAAGTGTTATGCGGCTGCGATAGGAGGCTGTGTTTAAGTAATGCAATTTGTACGCATAAGCTTACGCCTGGTTTATAGTTCCACCCATCGTTATCGTTGAGGGCGCTCCTACGAATTTAACATTATATCTAGCATGAGTTCTGATGATAGCTCGCCAGATCTGGAGAATTGTTATACCTGCTTTATTAAGTTATGTAAGTTATATAGTGAGTTATTAAGCTCCATAAAATTAGCACCTTTGTACGAACTTTGGAAGGTTTTTTATTATAGTAAAGTCACTGATAATACTACAGAATTATCTTGAAATAATTTGAAAAGCTCACAATAAATCTAGTTTAAAATTCAAAAGGCTGGAGTGTATGTATTCAAAAGAGTTTCAAATTCAAATCTAAAGTATTTTTATTTAAGGCAGCATTTACATGCAATTTTGAACCGTTGGTTATTTTAACAGCATAAGTAGTAAGCTAGCACCGGCTCGAAACGCTGATCTGTTGAGAAGTACCTCAACAGTTGCTCTTTTAAATGACATTAAACATTTTTTTTCATGTGTATATTATAATATCAATCATGTAAATGAATCAACAAACCAGGTTCCACACTATTCGAATTTAAAGTCTTGGACGCAATAAAAAGATTTATCTCCTATCATATTTTTAATTTGAGATTTAAAAAGAAGAAACGGGAGATCTGTTGATATTTTATTATTTATTCGTGTCCTCATAACCACGAAAGATGATATGTTTATCTCATCGACCAAAAATAATAATTCACTTAAATAGATATATTAACTAAATTTAACGAAATTTCAATAGATAGAATTCCAGCTCTTCTATGGTATTCTACTTTATTTTGAGGAGAAAATCTAATGTCAGAATCACAGACGAATACTTCTGAATGAGTATGAGTAGAATTGCAGACAGGCGGCTCGTTTTCTACCGCTCCCCACCCTTGTCGGGGACCCTCGTGCAGGGTAGTAATTAGTGCACAGAAACGACGCTACTTTGTACATTTTTTCATTGTTGTTTGTATCTATTGTCAATGTAATATGTAATGTTTGTAAATAAGGGATTTCAGGGCCGCACTTGAACTTTTTAAAAAAGTAAGTTAAATGTCGATATTAACTTTTGTGTATTAAATCGGTTTTTATATTGTAACAAGGTAATCATCTTAAGATTAGAAATGCGTAATTTTGCATCTAATATAGCCTCCTTTGCAATCTAGCCTGTAAGAGATAGTTTTTCTTTGTTAGTTCGTTTGTTAATGTATATCGCCTACTTAATTTGTAGTCTCTTGAATAAGTGTAAACAGTAGGAAGCTAGTTATTATTATAATAAATAAATATATATATTTATGTGAGTATGTAAGGTTTTTCTACCGTTGTGGTACTCATCACAATATTTCAGGAACCATGAGGCTTGTGTAGTTAAAATTTGATAACAATATTAATTTTGCCAGGAAGAAATGAGCTAAGAACGAATGAAATTCCACCCGCAAGGAGGTCAAAGAGGCGTTCTTTAAATGCTTATTATCAAACTATAGCTCTTCTAGAAATAAAACTTGTCAGAATTTTTAAATCAGATTTTATGAAATTATACTGGCAAAGGCTTTACGAGCCATGCAAAACAGACGGTAGATGGCTGGTTGATTTGGTTGACTATGTATATTATACATAACATCCAGTAAACACTCTTCTCATATTATATCTGTATATTTTGTTAAATTGTTTTTTATTAACATCTGGCTTCTATTCACCGTTTATAATCTGTTACCAATAAGTCCTTGAGCTATAAGTGCGTTATTTATCCGTGAAAGTGGTTATACCATGTTTGAGGCGTTAAAAACAATAATTATTCCTAAGAAAATATAAAGTACAATTTCACTCATTGCAGAATCGGGTGTCTTAACTCGTTTCCATTTTGTCGTGCCAAGTTACTTTCGTTGGTTCAATAAATGTTTGTGAAAAGTTTGCAGTTTGAATTGTAAATTTCGTCTCTTTAGACCGCTCGATTTTCATTGTCTTCCCCTCAGCGCGCCTGTTTTATCCGCTGACAACATTTTACTTCTATTTTGTTCTGTAAATTAAAAGTATTCACTTTTTGTAACACCATTTATAAAAACTGTCTTTGTCGTACGAACAATAGCTGATGTTGTGGCCAAATGAGAAAGGGTTTTTAATCGGAATTACTTGTCACTTGCTTTGTGTGGAACACATTGTCCCAATTCGTTGGCGGTCTCAATAAATTGGAAAGTATTTTTTTTATTAGCTATCAACCTATTGCATCGAATAAAAAAGTTTCTTTGTCAAATGTCCTAAAAATACGGAAGACCATCATCATTAGCAGAGTATCACTTATTATATTTACTTATTAATTAATTTGAAGGTACGTTATATAGTTTGAAAGTCTAGTTAAATAATAAATTAATAGAAAGTAAGTTGTAGTTGTTGTAAATAGATATCGCAGCCTAGATTTGTGAGAAACCTTTATTTAAGACTATTTGAAGTTGTTTACTTAAATGTAAGTTATAAGATATCAGATTGGGTAAAAAAATCATTTTACTAATTTCTAAAGATGAGAATTATAAGTTTATTGTATTATAAATACTAGGAATATGTTAAGGGCGAAATAGATAAAAAACAAAATCACATTTGACAAACACAGATATTTGTAAACGGTAAAATTAATAGACCGTTTATCCACAAGGTCATCGGATGTCGCTAGATGTAGGACGCTTCCAACAAATCCTGTTGGAAATCTTTGATTAAAATGATAATGATGAAAGTTAGCATATGCGTTTGGGTAAAACTTTGGTAACCCAATTTTTTTTTAATTTACACAGGACGATTGTTTCACAGACCAAACAATGGTGCAATGCTTTTATCTTATTTTTGTACAAAATATGTGTATTGTGGTGGTATTGGTTAAAGGTGAAAAAGCTGTGAATATATATCTCATTTGCTGACAATTAAATTATTGTACACCCTATAGAAAATTAATAGTTTCAAAACATTAAAAAAGTAATGATAATACAGTAAGGAAAAGCGTTTTTAAAATTCGGATTTCTGTATATTAAAATAAATTATTGTTTATTATCCGTCCCTGTAGACTATTACTAGAAGTTTTCAGGGTGATCATTTTAAACAGAGTGATTAAGAGTTGACATATTAACTACTTAAACGTTTTTACACCTATAAGCAAACTGTTCACGAAATGATACTTGTAATACCAAATTAATTTGGAGCAACCCAAGATTATCGCGTGTATAAAACTAACTAACTGGCCGCTTATTTGTATGGCTTGGGCCATACAAATGTAATATCTGATATGATACCGAACGGCTCCGCCCGGGTTGTCAGCGAATTCAATCAGAGGCGGTACGGTTGTTAGTTTAGGGTTGCATCTCGTTCGGTGTGCATTTCTTTGATAATTTTTAGGGCAATCGTTTAAATTATTAATATTGTTTTTACAAATGGATATTATTTTTATGCTAATTAGTAGCTTTCATTTCATTGATCTATGTCATTTTAAATTGTATCAAAGTAATTAGTAAAGTAAGATGTCGAGATTAAATCACGATTTTTTTAATATCCTGATTGGTTGGAAATAGTTGTAAAAGGTTTAATATAATGAATGCTCATTTCTTAGTTACTGTATAGAATCTTATGTGTATCTCTAATGTGAGAAAAAATATTAAGAATACAGTTGAATTTAACGCTAAATGTATTATCTAACAGTCAACAATAATACAGCAATTATATATGTGAAACTATGATACATATAATAACTGTCTTGATGAAGTCTATAATTTCTAACAGTAAGTTCTTGTCGCCGTCAAAATATTAAAGGATTTTTTCAAAAATTATACTTCTAAATCCCTGTGATTGACAGCCCTGACTTTTAATTTTACATCCGTTGATTCACAGGCGCGCGAAGAAACGCCCGCTACCGTCCGATTCAGCGCGAGCGTGTGATTGAACTCGTTCGGCTAAGTGGATTTATATAATGCGATAGACTTGGATTAAGCCCCGTCCCGTATTCGATTACCTGCGACGTTCTCGTGTTAGGAATGACATTGCACGGTACGAGTCTTAATTAACTTTTATATGTGTAAACAGTCGTTAGCTTATTGTAAAGGACTGATACGATTGACGGTCATGTTCGCTATCGATTTAGAAGCCTAGAAAGCTGTAAATTGTACTTCTTATAATGGCCGTTGGGGCTGAAATGTTCTCGAGTGGCGAGCCGATAGAAGGGCGTGGTTGGGCCCTCCACTAGATGGACCCAATACATAGATAAAGTCGCGGAAAGTCGCTCGAAGCATGCACCGATCCGTTATAGTGGCGATCCATAGAATGCTGATAAACAGGAAACTTTTAAAAGATACAACATTATATAAAGCATCTTGGATAGATTTTACATTGTTAATTTATAATTTAAAACGAAAATAATCAAATAGTAAGTAAATTGTAATGGTAGTACGAGAAATATTTTTTTTATATTTCGACACTCTTATATGGTGAAACTATGGGACTAAGCCTGTTTTAACAACAGTGATAGCAGGGCCAATATTATTTTACAAATATATAGGCGTTGTAACTTAATAGGCAAGATAAATATTATAAGTATGTAAAGCAAATATAAATAGAAATGTCTCTAAGAAAACGAATGAAAATCCTTATTTTTATTCTGTGTAATGACTTACAGAAGTGAAGTCATGCAGCGATATAGAGAGCTTCTTATTGTCGTTGAGCATAGATGTATTTTGATAACCGCCCAGCGACTCCTTCGCAAGTGAAAGCGAGATCAAAACACACATTTCCTGTGAACCACGGATCATAATCTAAATACTCGTACATTGTATACACCGTTCCACTTCCACGAAATCGACAGCTGTATGCAACGAAACAGATGAGATACTTTTTATTTTTAATCTAGTTCGTAACGTACGTTCATTTCATAAATGATGCCGTACGTTGAATGTCCTGATTATCTTTTTTTATTTTACTTCATGTGTATATACAGATATATGTTATAAGACCATAAAGTTTATCATAGTAAACGATTAAAAAAGGACACTTAAATTGAGTGGTTAAATATAATACTAAAAGAGTAGAGTATATAAAGTTTATAACCACCAATTAAGTTTTGACCAACAATAAATCTTGGAGAAGGTTAGGCTCGGGATTTCTCTACAAGATAGAGTAAAAAATAAGGAGAGCCGTAATTGAAGGAAGTTATTTAGCCCTGCAGATTGGTAAGTTAAAGTGGCAGCGGGAAGGCCACGTAGAGGCCTCAAGGTTCTGAAGTGGAGACCATGGACCGGCAACCGCAGCAAAGGACATCCATTAACAAGGCGGACAAATGACGACATTAAAATCGTAGGAAGACAGTCGCATTCAGGTCGCTTGCAACGGGTCTTATAGAAAATCTATAGCTGAAGCCTACGTCTAGTCGACGTCTTACGGCCGGGGTGATGACGATTACAAAGATTTACTTATTTATTTTTTGGCCTGCTGTTAATCGGTGACACACTTTCTAGCCGTGTTCTGGCGAGAGATTAGTCATGATAATGAAAGATATAGCACAGCCCCCAGATTTCTCATTCATTGTGGTACTTTGCACGCATAGATACTGATTCAATTTCCTGGAGGCTGGCACTCGATTTGTAAATCAAAAAGAGCAACTGTTGAGTTTCTGGCTGGCTCTACTCAGACAATCAGCATTCCGAGCCTTAGTTAACATATTTCAATAGCGTGTGTAAATGTTGAATTGAATAAAAATATTTTGAGTTTTAATCGGTTGATTTAAAGTTTGAATATTAAACCATTCACTTTGAACATATTTGTATTTCACGGAGTCGCCTTTTTTTCTAATAACATCACCAAAAGTATTCAAAATTTGAGAGTGAACTATTGGTGATACACTGACAATATTTAGTTGGAGAATGTCTAGTTTATATTGCTGTATGTATATGAGTTCCGACGTTGTGCGCGGCAACACCGGAGGCCGTGATTACTATCTCCCGTCTGAGAGCAGCGCTATCTTATCTTGATTGAAAGGCTCCCGTTCTTCCGTGATATCTGTGTACGTAACGAATATTTGGAGGCGACGAAAGTGGCGTCCCGTCACAGTAAAATATTACCCAATTTTTTTTAATGACAGTAATAGTGTCAACATTACATAAGTTGTAAGTTTTGACAGTAATATACAATCACAAATTAGATCCGAAGTGGTTATATGTTGCGATAGATACTAAATTTTATTCTTTTCCCTTCCTCTTTATAATAGGTTGCAAAATTTAAGTGTGGTGTTGATGTTCATATTACTATATATCGACAGCTAAAACGCGTGATATAAAAACATCCAATAGCTAGTAAAGTTTCTGGGATAAAATCAATACGTCATATATTTTGAATTCCATTAGTCTTTGTTCAAGTGTTAGGAGAAAAACCCATACCGCTTAACATACTTTATAAATCTACGCAGTATCGTTGTTACATTATATATATATATATATATATATATATATATATATAAATATACACCATTGTTGGTGAAGTTATTTCATAGTTTAAATAGATTGCCACAAGAAAACAAACAGAGTATAAATATTAATATAAGATTTTCGAGAACATCGTCTTAGCAAAAATCAGTGAATATATATGATAAGTCGGTATGGTTAGTTTTAGATGTAAAACTATAAAAGGGGTTAATGTGTAGCTCGTCTACTGTCTTTTCATGTATGGTACAACTAATCAAAATTCATGTATTTCTTAAATAATAAATAATATTGTAGTAATAAAAAGCATTACTAAAATTTGGATGTTAAATGTTAAAATTAATTATTGATTACTGTATCTGTTCCAGAAAACTTTACTGCCAGAATTTATTGGCCTGTCGTATTCTAATAAAAGGAATAAATAAGTGCATGATATTTTAGTATATTTGTTTTTCTTGTATTAAGTATATTGTAGAATCATTGGAAAAAGATGTAAAAACTTTAAAGCGTTCAACTGGCAAATGAGCTATACATTTGCCACTTACAACTACAACTAATCATCCTGTATATTTAATCGAAACAACTTTTGTGCCAGTTTCGCGCTTTCTTAACCGCATCGGGCGAGGCGTTCCAGGGTAATAAATTAACAATACTAAATACTTATCAATGGACTGCGTTAACAAGCCACAAATAAACGTGAACTGGTAACTATACGAGGTTATCTCGCGCGCCATCAGCTTTGATGGCTTGATTAAACGAAATGTAGACGTTGGTTTTTCAACATAAAGTGAAATTCTTTTATTAATTACGCAGACGATATCATTTACGTTTTTATTTAAAGATTGATTCTGAATGTATCTTAACTACATGCGAACATACCCTAGCTTTATAATATTGGATCTACGCTAGTCTAGTCAAGTACTAGTCGTAGAAAAATGTAATTATTGTGTATTTAAGTAATAATAATATACTTTCCTCCTTTTCAGTCGATAGACGCCCACTGCAAGGCAATAAGTCTTCCACAATACGCTAAGATCACCGGTCTTATTCTGCCCGCATCCAGCGATATTTCACGATCTTAACTATGTCTTCGGTCCACATTTCAATGCACTTTTAATGTCATGTTATTATATATACAAGGTGATAAGTTATAAGTGTAAAAGCTTTAAAGGTATAAATGTTTATGTGGTCGCATTACAATAGAAAAATTAATTAATCTAACATATTTGAAAGTGATCACTGCATACAAAATAATTGGAATTCATACAAAATTACTGTCATTTACAAAAAATGTGGAATATATTCACCACTTTTAAGTGTTTACACCTATAAATAATAATACTGTACACACGTACTAATAATTTTAATAGAAATCCTCTGTAGAATTGGTCTTAAAACTTAACAACGGTATGTAATTTGCAAACCGTATAATGTAGATTCCTCTTTGAGGCAATACCCCGTAATTTTCTCCCAGACAGCTCTTATCCTTACGTTCCAGCGTAATATATTGAAAGGCTTCCCAGCCACCACTTGATCCGTCAATGGGCACTACCGCGCACAAAGCATAATGAACTACTGCGTTAGCTACGAATGCATAGGCAGGGACATATTATCCTTCTGTCGGCTATACATTTTCGAAAGCGAAATACCTACAACCATGTTAAAACTAAACCTTTATGTCAAAAGAGGTTGTCATTATTATGTTAAATATTGTACCATCATCACCATTATCATTTCAGTCGTAGAAAGTCCACTGCAATACATAGGCTACCCCGATACATTTCCGAAAGCACCGGTAGATAGGAAGCGGCAAACAAATCACTTGTGGCAGTACAGTCTAGGAACAGATAGCTAATAATAATTAATTTTAATACGTAGTAATTTGAATTTAGAAAATATTTTTTTAATGATTTTTAGATTGTATATACCTTATAATAATTAACAGCAAGTGAGGTACACATTCACTAGTTTAAAGCTTTTACATTTATATTCAATTAACAAGTATATACAGGTCGATTTAATAATTAAGTGACATGTATGTCAAAGTCTAAGTCATGTTTAAAAACTGAAAATGCTCGCAATGCGGGCGGGGGACAGCTAGTATGATGTAAAAGGAAGCGTAGAAATATTTATTTCATTGACGATAGTTCTTAAACGGTTAAGCATCGTGCACTAGACAGCCGCGTTTTAAAAGATGACTATATATACAAGAAGGCAGAGATAGTTTATTTTCCCTCTTTAGGGCCTTAGCCCTTGATCCATGAACCGTTTCCAAGAAACCTAAGAGTTCGACGCGATATAACGTATATATAAATACTCGTAAGTTTGAGACGAGGTTCGCAAGGAGCCCTTAAACTTATTTATTTATTTATAAGAATATTTTAAGAATGCTCCCTTATAATGCCATCCTTTTACCAGTTCTACAGTTATGAAGTCAACGGTTACATAGTAGATTTGGCTGTACAATAAAAAATAATGGTCAACTCAATTTTAGTTTAGATAGGTTCGTCTGATATCTGTTCAAAATATTAAAAAAGAGTACAAAAAGTCGTCGTAAAAACAACATATTTTTTATGTAATAAATTTAAAACAGAAAATTTTGCAATAGGAAATCATGATTGTAAAATGCAACTGAAGATCGTCGAATGCTTGTAGAAGCTCATGGTGATCGTTTTCCATCGGAAGCAACATGTAGAAATTTGTTTGAACGATTCAAAGCTAATCATTGAAACGAGAATTCAACAAACTTTTTATGGTCACTTTGAAAATACCCTTAATACAGTTGTAATAAATCCTTCATGTTCATCTTTTTTTTTTATGGAACTTGATTTACTCTCGATTATTTGGGGAATACTGTCCTTTCGTGTCATAAATAATACTAGTATTCATGTTTTGTTTTTATCAAAAATTTATTAATAATCCACATCTTTAACAATTGTATAGTTTATTAATTAATAGTTTTTAATACATATATAGGATTTTTACCGACAGTCAATTTTTTTCTGTAGTATATTACATTTTAAGTACCCTTAGATTTCAAATACATATTGTTTTGTACAATGTTTTATCTTATAATTATTTCTATTGTAATCTTTATGAAAAATGTTTAATTTCATACAATAAAAATTAAAATAACATTTTATTTGCATTCGTTTTGAACTTGTTTTTCACGCTTCTGTTCCAGGTGAGTAAGAATTGAAGTTGTTTTATGGCCGGCTGACTTAAAAATAGACAAGCTTCGATCCAGCGAACGGTAAGTGATGATACTTGTTTTTTTACATTTTCCCAGGCGTGCCGTGACACCGCTGACCGACTTTGACATCGACCTGGCGTTGTGTCGCCGTTTTTGTTTTGTTTTTTTTTTTTTACATTTTAGTAGCAGTTAGCCAGTTGAGTGAAATATATTGACGTATTTGTTTTTAATCTGTATTTTGTAATTGGGCATAGACAAATTGGTAAATTCAAATGTAGATTTTTTTTAGTTATATTATTAATTATTTACATAATATATCTATTATTTTATATATATATAAAAGGACTATTATATTGATATATTACGTAAAATATTTTTGTCTTTGACATAAAATGTTTAAATAAAATATTACGGTGTTTTATGGTTTTTTTTATGAAAAGAATAAATAAAAAAATATGTTTACTACTAATAATAAGCAGCGAAAACTTCACAGTTGAAAAATTTGCGAATGAATTAAATCAATGAATTATTATATTGTAAATTTCAGCAATATATAAACAAATTTCTCTAACCACTATTACATAGAGCCTGACGTTTACGTGTTTATTAGCGGAATTGTAGGCAAGTTTGAAGATTATATTTTCGTATTTTAATATGTAATCTAATTACGTAGTAAAGTCGAATTGTCTTTTGGACTAGAGGTTAGAACGGTTGTTCGTAATGAAGTTAATATTCTTAAAGAACTACTGATTTGTCCTCTACCGTGTTATTGTGATTATCTCATTAACAAATATAAATTACTTTAATCATTTATTTAATCTTTTTACATGATATGTGTAATGGCGGACTTACTGCCTTGTATTCATTTACTATGAGTAAAGCCAGCGGATTTATACGTATGATTATTATATTTTTTCTTTCAAGTTTTTGCTTAAAATTAATTCAGGCTTTATAAAATTAGTTTTAAATTATTCTTTTATAGACAACTATGCGTGATTCTAGTCTCTAATAGACTATTCTAATATTCTTTTCTAGACGTAAACAATTGGTTACTGTAAATTTTTAAAAATTCAAAATATCTTTATTACAGTAGGCATTAATATGCGCTTTTGAATCGTCGATTATTTTATTTAACATTATAAGTAGTAAACTACCGCCGGCCGGAACGCTGATCCGTTGAGAAGAGCCGGCAATAAACTTTTTTTTTCTGTGTACATTATAATATTAATCTTGTAAATGAATCAACAAACCAAGTACCACACAATCAATCAACTAAAAACTATTAAAGGCTATAAGACTCATTTAATAATTAGCTTTTAATTTTAGTTTTAAAACTAAGAAACGAAAGGTGGAAGATATCTCGTGAAACTTTATTATATATGCCTATACCCATACTCATAAATTAAATAACTTGCTGAAGACAAAATTTAGGTGTTACGCGCTTATTTTTATTTCTCGTATTTGTCCAGTGTTTGTCTCTATTTTTTATAAGTGAATTTTCAGTGATTCTAAGCCCGAGAATAATGTAATATCTTGTCTTTTATCTCTGCGAGCTGGTCTCCGCAACCAAGGTATACTGCGTTCATTTTACATCGGGGTAAACCTTACTTAAGCCAACCCAACCCCTCGAGAAATCCCAGCAGACGCTTAATTTCAAGCGATCTGGTGGAAGCATCTCGGTGATCCGAGATAGGTAGCCCTGTAGAATGCTATCCTTGTACGTTGAAGTAGTACGTGAGCAGTCTAGTCCTTTTGTGCCTAAAGTAAACAGATTTTTGTTACAAAGACCATGACCAATTAAGGCCTCTGCCACCAGACGCAGTCGGGGTCATGAGGGCCAAAGCATGGTATTGGAGAGTAACCTCCTATACTGGCCCTACTGATTGGTAAATATGATATTTTATGACACATATTTAATTATGGATTTTAAAAGAATGCAATAATGTTAATTTTTTAAAAATGATGCACTAAAAGCATCGAAATGTCTGTCTGGCCGGTGCAGTACCGGGGTAGGTCGTCGGCGGGTCGATACGTTCGAAAATCGAAAACGCACGGCCGCGGCTTGCGGCAGTTACCTGGCGGCACTCGCGGTGAACGCGCCTTCATTCTGTTCGTACTTTTCTACACTGCGATACGTTTATATTTTAAATTCACAGTGAATTATGTTGACAGTGTGACACGGTGTATGACAATATTTTTTCTTGGGGTTTAATTGTGTTATTTATTGTGATATTTAAAAAAGGTATTTAATGAAAATTACAAGGGTGGGTAACAAAATTAAATTATCTTTGGCACATTAGATTTATGAGAAAATAATAAAAACAGATTTTAAGGGATTTTATTGCGGTTAATATTTATGTACCGGTGATTTAAAGTAAGAACGAGATGCTTTAACGTAAATTTATTAATTATTGTTTCTGGACGTGCTAAGATTAAATTTAAGCTTAAAATATTTTTATTCTAATATGTATTTAGACGCACTTCTTTTTTCTCATTACTTATTTCTAACATTATAAAAATACCTGAAGATAGAGGAGCCGTAAGCTCGTTAAAGCTAAATATGAATTTCATTAAATTTATAATTTTTAAATAATGTTTTTACACAAGCCGATTGTTTAAAAAAACAAATATAATTTTTCTAATAATTGTTTTTCTTGTTAAACTTAAAATAACGAAAAACGATTCAAAAATACTTGCACACAGAGCACGTTATTAACCTTTGAACTTTCGTCTTAATAAATACCAAAGTATTTTACATTAGTATTCAATTCATTATTATAATAATATTATTTTTATAGAAAGGTACATAATATTTAGGTAAATCTGATATTTTTGTGAATAATGTATCTATCGCTGTTTGTCTGTCAAAATATATGTATATCTAAAACTGCTCATGTGAATGCTTTTTGTATACCGTTTTCTTATATGGAACTTAAAAGTTTCCGTTTATAAACAAATACGAATATTTGTATTGTCTCGGAAATTAACGTTGTAAACTGATGTCGGTGCGGTCTGTCCATCTGATAAGATGAGCAGCGTGCAATCGATCAATTGTTATCGCTTTTCATTATTTTGGTGTTTCTAAAATTTCATTTCTTTTTCTACTTTTACTGCGCACAAGGTGTAACAATTTTCTTAATTTCATTTTATCAGAGAGATTTTTTATCAATCTGTGACGATTTTTATTTTGTATGTGAAATTTTATTATTATTGCTACTTTTCCTTTATGCGGGCGGAAGAAAGAATCGTTCATAATACATATTTAAATGTTTTATAAACTTGAATTTTTTTCTCATTTGTCAGCAAAAAGTTATAAACTTTTTAAACCTGTTTAAAATCATTAATTTTCAAACATTACTTTTCTTTGTCTATTGGAATACGGCAGGGTAATAACTCCCGCCAGTACAAAGTCCGCAGGGAAAGATAGTAAACAATAATTAGCCCGAAAGTAGAAATTCTAATCTTAAAAACGCATTTTCTTTCTAGATTGTCATTACGTTGTTGATAATTGCTGAAACCATTAATGTTTGAATAGGGTGTACCATACATTAAATGTAAATAATATAAACGTTCAACTTATATATAAATAAAAACCTTTCGTATTTTTTCTCTATGAAATTATTGTTAAAATTAAGTTTTTATTTGTTTTAGCGACATTCGACTAACAGATAATTACCTTATTATTTGTTTTGTTATTACGTTTATTTTCAATAAAAGATAAGACTGCAAATAATCATAAATGGCTCTGTAGGTGCACGTTTGCTTACAAAAGACAAAAGTGAAGGTAGATATTGCTCTTTGTTTAATGCGTATCTATATGATTGCTATACCGTCTTATACGTCAAGCGGTGTATTAGAGCTGAAGCTGGCTTAGCGCATGTTTTAAGCGGATTTGAAGCTTAACTCGAGCCGGATAGTTGTTTATATAAGACGAGTTAATTGTCTGATCTTTTAAGTAGCAATGTACTCAGATTTCAGTAACAAAATATTTGTTAAAATATCAGAATTTATATATATATATTTTTTCACTGTGTAGTTGTATTATTATTATTATCATGTCGCACGATAAACGCCCGATTTTCTGCCCGAAATTCTGCCCGAATTTAATAATCAAGTGGTATTAAATATTTAATGGAATCAGGCGTTACCTCGCGGAAGTCCATCCTAAGTAAGAAAAGGACCAATATTTAGCCACTTCCGCACATGTAGTGGTAGTCGTGCAATGAAATGCACCGCCCGCCAGCCCGCTGATAACCAAATTACTCAACACGTGTTTCACCCCTTCACGGGGAATCTTCAGGAGTTATGTTACACCGATTAGTGCCAACTCTGTGTTTGGCGTTGTGGTGGCGGTTGTGTGATTCGCATTGTTTGCCGCATACGCATTTATCAGCGGACTGGCGGGCGGTGCATTTCATTGCACGACTACCACTGCATGTGCGGAAGTGGCTAAATATTGGTCCTTTTCTTACTTAAGTGGTATTAAATCGCAGATCCCGGTACCCAATTAAAAATAACAGTTGGGTAATATCATATGATAAATCCACAATCTACTTGCGCAGAATACCCTGTTATTTAGGCCACATTGCACAAAGGGACTCGGACGATCTAGAGAAGCTTATAGTCGTCGGCAATTTGGGGAGTAAAAGAATCAGAGGGCGCTCAAATGCTTGATGGACTGACGCAATATTAAAAGCGAGCAACACCACTGTGTACGGCTCCTTAAAACTTTCGCAAAATAAAACGGTATGGAAAAAAATGGTAAAAAATGCATGCGTGCTTGGCCACGAAGCGAAGAAGAAGAATATGATATGCAATAAATTTATTGTTTCAGTAGCTGTGTGGCATGTATACTTGTTTTGTTATAACTAAATATCATTGATTTTAATATCTGCAGAGTAACAAAGAGTTTTAAAAGAACCCTATAGATCAAAATATCGTTTCATTTGAATATAAATAGCTTAGTAATCCACAATAGATAGTGCGTCCGTTGTGTGATTTCAAGGATGGGTTGCCGACGAAGTTGCACAAATACTGAATTTCGCCACCGTTTGGTACGCCTGCAACCAATAGTGTACTGTATCGAACCGAATTATGTTCAAATATTAGTAATGGTTAGTGTAACCGTCTTCATGTTCTCCGATGACCATCGTTACATGTTATGAATAAAAAACTCTTAAAGTGTATTTCTTTAAGACTTCAAATCCGCGGTCGCCTAAATTCTAAAAACATTTATTTTTTTAAACCTCCACAGCGATCAAGACTGTGAGTACCATCATTAAAAACGAATATAGCTTAATCACAATTTCATAATAATAATAACAATAACATAAATCTGATTAGTAAAATATACGAAGTTAATTGGATTTCAAATGAATAAATATAGTGCAAATACAATCACGGGTAATCGATTGATAAAAAAATTAGTTAATTTAAAAATTGCTCACAGTGCAGAAAAAATATACAAGAATAATAATACGATATCTGAATATGTATAAATTTAAAAAAAGAAATAATTAAATCTGTGACTTATTTATCAATTATTTCAATATATAAAATCATGAAACTATTTCTTATATTAAATATTAATTATAATTTATGCATAATAGATAGAAAGTTATTAACAAAATGTAATTGGGCTCTGTTTACAAGTATTGCTTATTTCGATTACCCTTTGATATTTATTTTTAAGATAACGATAGGTATTATTAAATAAATCATACGAAAAATAATGCCTTTAACACAATTCAAAAATATTTTGTGATATATCGCTTCAGCACATTGATGCGCATCCCAAATATATCTATGGGGGGATATACCATAATCGCCACGTTCGGCAGGCGGGTTGGTGATCATAGTATGGTATTATGGTACGCAGGGAGCAGCGTTGGGAATCGAACCTACGATCTATGATCGCAAGTCTCAGTCCTCTACCGTTAAGCTACCACTCCTTAAGATTATACGTACACTTTTTTACGACTTTTATAGTTAAATTTTTGTATTAAAGTCGTGACTGTATTAAGGCAATAATAATATTTGCATATGTTGTTATGAAGACGCTTTACGTGATAAAGATAATTTCGAGGTCACTGGTGATAAACAAAAGAGTCATTTTTTCATGTAAAATTAAGGATTTGTAATTTAGTTTCAGTCGATAGTGCAAGCTCTTTCGTAAAATATGAACGCAGAAATCATTTCGGTTGGCAACCCTGTGGCTAGAACGCAACGTTTTGCCATAGGTTGCGTTATGGTATTGGTATTCCCTAATCTTGATTGATGTTGAATATTTGACGATACTAAACACCAGTTTAATACCAGAATCAAATATTTAATTTAATTAAGAGTATTATTAATCAGTGTATGTATTTCCATTGTTAGGCCACGAAACTTTCATGTTTATTTCAAAATTTATTATTATTTTTGTGGATGTTTAAGTAATGGAACTTACATAGGAATTGGATTGTATCTAATTGTGATTGATATATACATTTATAACTTTGTTAGACAAGGACAAGAATTAATTATGCCAACGTTTCTCCATGTTGTTACAATCAGTCGCAGAGTTTATTAGCTGAATGTCTTGTACGAGCAATAGCTGAGTATCAAGACATTAAAGTCATTGTTATGGTTTGTGAAAAAACAAAGTCTAATCGTCCAGTAAGAAATCCGCCGCATCGGACTTGCGTGCACGTGTCGTAACCGCACTTTTGTAACCGGCGCGGCGTGCGGTTTTCGCCTTTCCCAATATTGGTGCAAAATTTTGACTCGGCGCGAAATTTATAATCCGTCACGGAGAATAATTTGCACGTGATCGTGCGTTATAGGTATTCTCTCTAATCGAGCAGTGGCAGTCCAGCGGTAAGGAGTGAGACTTGCGACCATAGGTCTCGAGATACAATCTTATGTAATTCACACTTTGTGCATTAATTAATTAGGATTGCCACTGCTTACAATAAAGTTCCCCGAGGATAGGCAACAGTGTGCTTTGCGTATAATATAACCATAGTGCGATCGCCAACTTGCCTACTAAATGTGGCGATTATAGTATATCCCCCCATATATATCTTTGGGGGAGTCCTATGCTTTGAAGGGACGTCAATGGGCTGAAAAGATGACGAGGTAATCGTTCAAAAATTATAAGCACTGACGCAGTGTAAAGGTATAAAGGGAAAAATGGATAAATAAACGTATAACTTTATTTAATAGGGTTATAACAGCTCATAAGACGCATACCAAGCAATTACTATGTTCACAAAATCGAGATCTGGGTATAGAAATTCGCTGCGAGGCGATTGATAAGTAAAAAAACATTGAGGATTAATTCACTGATTGAGCGAGTCTTTGTTAGTTACTGAGATTCTTAAAATATTTTTGTTTACTTTGATACATGAAGTTAAGCAAATAGAATATATATAAGATATACTTCACTGTCGAAACCGGGTACACTTTCGTGTACCTCGGTTTACGAATTTATGATCCCTAATTTTTTACCACACCTATGTTGACCTCCGTCGAGTCTTCCATGGATCTCTGGGATGTCGGTCTCAATCACTTTAGTAATTATTGATATAGATAAGTAATCGAATATTGTTGGCGTAGAAGACATTAAGAAAGATCTTTGTTCGGTGAATGAATGAACGTATAGTACTAATGTTGGTAATGTATATTTTTAATATTAAAGTTGGTTGTTATCAAAATTTCTAACAATTCAGACAAGCGTATGGTGTGTATTAAATTCTTCAATTAACCATTAACTGTTCAAAGTGTAGAAGTAAAATTTACATCCGACTATAAGTTGAATGTGGCCGTTATTATGGCCATAACAATAGCGTTAATTATACAAGCGGCAGCAGTGAAAGCGGGCTGATCTCTCATCTCCCGAGGCGGTTCTAACCTCCTCCGTTACTGGTTTTGTTTACTGCGTCGGTAATTGAGATGGACTCGTGAAGGATATCGTCGTAAATATAAACGATTTAAATTTATATCCACTTAAACTAATTTAAGTATAGTCTTTGTAACCAAAAGGAGTATAATTTATTCCAACTAACTATATTTAAAAAAATTATTTCTAGTTACTACATATTGAACGCTATTACGTTTAAAAATGGTGAATGTATAGCACCTTTGCTGTCAATAAATTTGTGCATCCTCTCCTAAAATCAATAGATTCAGAAATAATAAATATTATAATGATGGTATAGTGAGAAAAAGCGTTTCACCGAAATTCGGATTACATATTAAAATTACTTACTGTTTACTGTCCTTCCTTGCAGTGTGTGTGTCAAAGTGATTACTTTATGCAGGGTGATTGATGTGTGTGGTGCAAAAACTCTAAAGATTTTTGCTTTTTGCGATTCATTCATCCCTTTGAAGCGTTGATACCTATAACAAGTCAGCCTATGTAATACACTTGTAGTGTATAAATAGTACTCGCGTTTGAAACAACATTAAACACGGTTAGTTGAGTAACGTGTTGTTAATGTATTTTTTTAATTGTAGAGGTTAAGAACCTCGGCATGACAAACCATTCCGCTCGATTAAGAAATAAAAAAAGTGGATGAAAAAATTACATAAGAAAGTGAAACGGGTCGGAGCAAAGCGCGCTGCGAAAGAGTATGATTAATAGTTTTATTAACTAGTGAAAGTAATCTATCAGTTGGTAAATACACGGCCGAAAACCCATGAAATTGGTTGGTTTGAATTCTTCCCGTATCATGATGAGTTACAAGAACTTGGTGTCAATTTTCAAACACCGTGTGGACATTATAAAAATTTTATGGAATCAGGCGTAACCTTGCAAAAGTCCATCCTAAGTAAGAAAAGGACCAATATTTAGCCACTTCCGCACATGCAGTGGTAGTCGTGCAACAAAGCGCACCGCCCGCCAACCCGCTGATAAATGCGTATGCGGCAAACAATGCGAATTACACAACTGCCACCGTCAAATCACACAACACATGTTTCACCCCTCCATGGGGCATCTTCAGGAGTTATGTTACACCGATTAGTGTCGAACACAGAGCAGTGACTCTGACTCTGACTACCACTGCATGTGCGGAAGTGGCTAAATATTGGTTCTTTTCTGACATTATAAAAAGCAAAGATTGACGATATTTATATAAAACTATGTACGGATGTTTACACGTACTTAAGTGTTAGGCTTACGGTCTAGTGTCTCAAACTCCCCTGCACTTGGAAAGTCTATGGAGCGTCCAAGGGATCTGTGAGCTCGACGACCTCTCAATGAAAATATATAAGTATAAATGTCTAATGTTCCCATTGTCAGATATAAGCTTCACTTTATACATAGGATACGTATCGTAATCTTACTCTTACATCTACTTCTCTTATATTCATAGGATTTCTATTTATCCCGACAGACTTTATAATGTCAGAAGTTATTGGCATGTCGCATTCCGATGGAAAAAATTAACGTTGTATTTACCAGAATGTTCACTGTAGTAATAATTAAATGTGAAAAAAATAATTTTATATTGTGTTCGATAAACACTTACCGTCTATCAACTGACACGGATGAATGAATAAAACATCGGTGCAGCTGGTAGAAAAAAACAATCTGAATA
This sequence comes from Battus philenor, assembly GCF_028537555.1. Lineage (NCBI taxonomy): Eukaryota > Metazoa > Arthropoda > Insecta > Lepidoptera > Papilionidae > Battus > Battus philenor. The sequence goes on along the minus strand of NW_027181673.1, from coordinate 12,347,043 downwards.
AGTAGCGCGTGTACGCCCGATTTTATATCCAACTGTCAAAAGCGTAAATTTATTAATAATTATATATAATTTTTTCATTTAAGAATCTTACGAAGTGTTACGAAACTTGTAAAGAGAACATGAATAAATTCGATAAAAAATTTTAAGTGTTGTGTTATGGCGTAACTAAGGGAATTTGAATATTAATTCTAATACTTCTTAATTCTACGTATTGTTTGAACCTGCTTCATATGATCTCAATTTATAATCAATAACAATTAGGTTAACATTGTACAAGTATATACCGATAAATAGCCTTATTTTTTAATATTATTTTATTTTAACATGTTACATCATTAAAATTAATTTAAATGAGTTCAAAGATTTATCGTATCTGTTAGCTAGAGTTCGATCTATTCTCTTCATACAGCTTCTTAAGCTAAAACAGTTGGCTGTTGAAAGAGAAATTGTAGCCTAGTAGATTGTATCGGAATGCTCGATAATTCACCGCGTTGCGTAACATCTGTTGTGAGATCAATCCACACCGCGCATCCGCGACAGGTTGTCTAGACGAGTAAACGTAAACCGTTGTGATTCTGTCTATATATTCCATAGCAGACGTTTTTAACAGGATTTCGCTTTTTTTGTTCGAACGAATTACGGATTTTTCGGCACTCTAAAGGTCACTTAAATATCAGACGCGATGTAATCCAGTTTACTAATGTTTTGGTATCGAACACACTAATATGGTTTCGTATCAATAGTGTTTCTAACTGGATTTAACTTTAATTCATATTTCGTATTTTAAAAAGTTAAAAAAATTATTAAGAAGTTCTTAATATACTGTCTGTTATATTATTCTTTGATGGCATAAAATTTTCTGATTTGTGCTTGTCACTTTAATATAACTTATTCCAGTTTGATCTATTTGTATAATAAATATTTGAATTCTAAATTTAAACAAAAAATACTGGTAACTTTCGTCCATGGATGTGCTAAGTGTATTTATACTAATTGTATTGTAAAAGTATTTTGGTCCGATCATGTCATATTCATCATGTATCGTCTTCCGCCACGCATGGTTATCTTCATAGCTCAGGATCGTGATCAGACAGGGAGTAATCTTCATGTCCAGTATGTTGCGCCTCTTATTCCTGTCTCGGGCATTGTGATCGAATGCAATCTGAATCAATCTGTTTAAAGTATCGAGGGGATCTGATCTGGCTGATTGATGGGAATACAACCCCTCAGATATATTTCTTCGTTATTTGAGGTTTTAGCCATCATTTTAGGTTAATTTACTGAAAAATTCCAGTACACAAAGAAGAAAAGTGGTAAAAGTGTAGTTTTAATCATATTTACACATAAATTTATTTAGTTCCATAAATATAAATGAATATAAAGTTTTATGATATATTAATGTACTAATATTATATACGAGCACAGCGTCCTAAATTTTTTAATGTTTTTTAAGTTAGCCATTTAATTTAAATATGTTTTGGTTTGACAACTCGGTAATAAAAATATAACGATTAACGGTTTATAATTTAAGGCAATGCCAGAATTTTATTGCGGAGAATTTGCTACCTTTTCAAATATATTAATTATTATAAACGTCGGAGTAGACTAATTTATGTCCTAAACGTTAGAAATATATGCTTTTAAAATGTTATTTATTCGATAAATATCGTTCAGTTTAAATAACCGTTATCGAGTAATATCTTAAAATTAATAACAACAATTGATATTTTACTTACTACTACTACTTAGATTACTGTAATAAAATAACAGCACTATCTAGATGAACCATCTTAAGTTCCGATTTGGCTAGCACAAATAGCAATAGTGGTAACGTCCAAGATTTCGCATTTCAAAATACTCTGTGGCGTGTAGGTATGCGTGGTAGGCAAGTATGATAAACAATTGAACTCCTTGTGCTGTCATTTCATAGATTAAAAACAAGATTGCGGCTGTCTAGTTTATTGAATTTGAATAGAGTATTGATTAGCTTAATGTCGCTTTATTTATAATTGAAATGGCATCTTCAACTCGCAGTAGTTCACGGGCATCGCGTCTTCTGTATGTAGCTACCCTTGGCCTCTCTTCTATTGTTGCGACCCAGTTTGTGCCTCTTGAATCTTTCCTCTTACATTAACTGTTGTATTCATTTAATTGTATGCATCTATTTCGTAATTGTAGAATGAATGTTTATTGTTTCATATATCTATATGTTAATTACGTTTTTCCTTTGTTTTATGGTTTTTACCACTATTATATGTTACTTTTACAACTATTATATTTGATTTATAAAGAAGCTATACTCCATCGAACTCATTGAACGCTCCCTCAACCCCTTGCAGAAAGAATTTCGAAATTCAAAAATCAAAATTCCATTCTATACTGACCTCTACCCGGAAAAAAAGAATATTCCTACCAAATTATAAGTCTCTGAGTCTTATGGTTCCAGAGATATGGTGATGAGTCAGTATATAAGTAGAATAACAGCCTGAAATGAAAGGTTAATATATTTTTGTAAGATGAAGGTCAGGCATAACTTACTGTTCTGACGCATGTCAACATTTTGACACGGTAGATGAGTAACAGCGCCCTCTGTTATGACAATAGTTCAGTATAAAGGACGTCATTATAAGACCGGTATCTGTTTTTGACATCTTTCTTTTCTCTTTGTTCATGAAACGAAAATAGTACCTCAAAATCAAAAAATAAATAATATTTTATCATTTATTCCTGTGTCCCCAAAATGGGGCAGAGGGCGTCCACAGTACGTCGCAATCACGAACGGTTTTGAGCCTCGCGCTATACTTCGCTCCGCGTCATTCCAACTGCCTTCACTTGTGCAGTGATCGTCGGCCGCCAGGTTTGCTTGCGGCCACGTCTTCGCTTTCTTTGAGGATTCCATTCTGGGCTTGCATCGGTATGTGATCAGGGTCCCTTTGGAGCGTGTGGCCTATCCAGTTCCAATATTTAAGGAGTTGAAATTTATATTCATTTCCATTAATTTGACTAAAAATGTAGTAGTAGTATGTAAAGGAACTGTTTAATTTTGTATAATATAATCGTTGCAAGCTTCTTCCAGCGGCCAAAGTATAATATTTCAATGATATTCATCGCAATTAAATTACGTGAAATTAGATTAATCCAATCCCTCGCTGTTGACGTAATGAAACTTTTTGAGGTTAATCAGATTAAAAGATACACTAACCCTGCTGATATCTATTTTGATTATTCGAAAATTCTGTAGTTCATATGTAACGTACACGTAAATAAATTGTTAATGAGCTATTTGATTCCCTTTAACTACTCTTAAGGGTTAAAATAGAACCTCTATTTTAACCCTTAAGCATGACGCAATAGGTTAAAGAGTAGAAAATGTTTTTGGTTGCTATCTTGTTGAACAAATACGCGTGTACATTCTTCTCTCTATAGATCTTGTTCATATATAGTAACGTGATAAGATCATAAATTTATATTCTCTCATTCTTTGGCCTCTGCTAAATTAAATGTTGGTTAAAATCTGATATATCATAGTTTTGGCTTTTTTACAATACAATCAAATTTATTAAAGCGTTTTGTGTTAGCTGTGTTTCAGGATTTATACGAGTTATTTTTCTGTATATAATTCAGTCATTTAGTAAGATTGGTAAATTCTAAAATGAGAAGTATAAAAAAAAATGGTGCAAAATAATAAATGCATTCTTCATAAATTTGTTTCAACAACAACGAGTCGTTTAACAAATTCAAAGTTTTATTCAACATACAATCATAAATATAATTGCATCGAAATTATAATTAAGTACGTAATGATATCGAAGTGAGGCTGCATTAACATCTGAATGTCGCACTTGTGTTTCGTAATTCTCATTATGAGTTTATAATTACTAGCGGTTCACTTACTCGATCGTATCTTTATTCATATCTCGTATCGGTAGCGTGCGCTTTCTTTTACGGCCCAATTTGTTTGTGTCGCTTTGCGTCATTACCTTGCTCCGTGTCGATTTGAAATACTTGTAGTGTGTATCGTTATAGATATTTCCTAGTTTACTTGTTTTTTCAAATGTTATTATTATATTTATTATGACAGTGAAAGGCGGGGTAATCGCCTCATACACGTACATACGGGCAACGCAAAACGTCATCGCGGCTATCTTTGGTGGAGAGAGAGAGAGAAAGAGAGAGAGAAAGAGAGAGAGAGAAAGAGAGAGAGAGAGAGAGAGCTGAAATGATAATGATAAAGAGACAAAATTAAAAAAGTTAGAACTTGTTAGGTGACGTCCACTGCTGCCCTATGGACCTTCCCCATATATATCCAATAGGACCGGTCGGTGCGGCCTGCAGCCAGCGTTGTTCGGCGAAATTAACAACGCTGTGCTAAATTTTAATATTAGCTAGATAAACATAATATAAAAACACCTATTACAGTGGTATTAAAAATTAAATATCTTCGTGTTTTATTATTTCGGATTAGTTAGGACTTGGTCATAACCAAGGTGCCTGACCTTAAAATATCAAATACACCAATGCTAATTTTGTGTTCCGCGGTGAAAAGGTTATTTTATCATAATTATAGAATTGCATTGTGTATTGTACGACAAAAATGTGAGATTGTAAAAAAATGTGGCAAGTAAATAATTGACAAAGGTCATTGTGACCGTTTTCTATCAGGTTTACACGCTGGACGATTCCACCACTATTAGTCAAAAGTATTTTTATGGAAAGTTACATTTGCTGGAGATAACGTAATCTCACTCTAACGAGTGTTAAATGATGATTTCTTTTCTCTATAAACTAAAAACAGAAACTTTTATCTGCCCATTCGCATTCATTAACTTACCTACATTTTTTTTTAAATTTTAGCAACATTCATTTTGTAACAATAATTATCTTTTGCTAAATCGGAAATCTATATAAATGTGAGTCAACAAGCAATATAGTCGGCGACAATAAGACATAAATAAACCTCAAGAAAAGATAACGAATGTTTAAATTTTAGATGCACCGTGAATTTTAACGATATACAAAAATTAAAAAGTGACAATGAAGAACTATAAAATGTGACGATTTTGCGAAACAAATATTTAAAATATCAAAATGTGCAGCAAGGATCAAATCACTCACATCCTCGGGAAGATCAATGTGGTAAGTTGATATTTCATTACATACTACGTTTTAATAGAATAATAATTATCGTTACATTTCAAATATTATTACTTGTGTTAGTTACCTTTTCGTTTGTCTTTCATCTCACCTGATGGAAAGTGTAGATGAAGACGAAGGTGGTACACGCCCATCCAAAAGAAACCTGTTCACTCTACTCTAAAAGGCTCCAGAGTTCAGCTTATCAGAAAAATTGACCCAGGCAGGTCGTTCCAAATCTTGGCGGCTATCACCAAAAATGAGCTGTCAAACCGTTTAGTTCGACTTTTGGATATGACAACAACAAACTCTTCTGCGAGGGTCAACCAATTTTATTACGCTTTATATATAAAAGCAACTTCTAAACTTATCTTTGACGACTTGTAAGATGCGACAAATGAAGAAGAATGGGTTATGGCGTATTTGTATTTAGATCAAAGCTTTAGGTTTTGTTTTATAGAAAAAAAACATTCAAATGTATTTTATAAACGAACGTTAAGGTTCAATAACCTCTGCAGAAGAGACTTGGTTGCTGACGCACGTTAGTAAATATCTATATTATTTACTTGTTTTAGATAAATCAATATAATTTAAAACAATGTTTTAAAGCAAGCCTAATAAAGCAAGTATCGATAATAAGTTAACGCAATTAAGTTGAGATAATTTAAGAAGTGGCATTGACCTGATTGGTTGTTTATTTACGTAAGAAATAAATGTCGTACACATTTTTTTTTAATTTTAATTAAATATCAAACTTTTTTAGTTTTAAAAGTAAATAGTTATTCTTGTAAATAGGAACATTTTATTATTTTAAGCCTACGTCCGGCAAATATGGATTCTTACGTCTTACAGATGCAATTGTCTGCCGGATGTAAGACGTTGTGTTTGTACGTAAAGTATTTCTATGTTTAATTACTGTAACTTTCGAAACTGCTGCCTCATCCGATGCGGCATAAAACACCACCGCCGGCGTCTTCACTGTCAAGGTTCTCTGAATATGGACACGGTACATTCAAACACCCGTCAATAATTCCGATCGGCGAAAGTTTGTAAAACCGCTTGCCGTGCACGACGATTAAAACCAAGGTTAATTTAAACTATTCAATAAAATTCTTTATTTTATTGTTGCCAATTTGCATAGACCCATTTGAATTCCGATTTATGGTTTCAGAAAGTGAAATGTGGATTTTTATCTCTCAGTCCGCTGTTTACGTCGCTCTTAAACGATTATTTTTCTTTTAGTCCACTTAGTTTAACATGCCTAAGTAAAAATCACTACTTTTCGTTGGAGTACTACATTTTAAGTTAAGCGGCATAGATGGCTTTATTGTCTACGTAAAAGAGGAGAGGGGGGGGGGGCTATGTCCACGTGTGGACCTCTTATGACTAAAACGATGATTATGATCATGTTCCTCCAGGTCATGTTCCTAAAAGGGTTTTTCGAATTTCCTTAAGCTTAAACACCTCGACTAATAAAAAGGACGACTAGAAAATAGATTTAAGTTTACCTTTTTAATTTTATACCATGTTACGTGTAAAAATGTCGTTCGTATAAAGTGGAAATTTTAATTTTTTTCCTTAAATCTTAAATTCCCGTAAAAGGAGATACTTATACTCTTGTTTTCATTTTTATTGCTTTAGGTTTTGGCAAATAATCAAGAGAGACATTTCTCGAATTCTTTCACGGATTAAGTTGTGTAAAAGCGAAATCACATCTCCATTTTAGCTTACGATTTTACGTGATGAGATTTTAATCACGGGAAAGTAAATATTTAACGAAAGGTTAATAATATGACATAGTTGACATGTATTATTATAAGCAAGAGAGTTTATGATTTTTTAAAAAAGAAAGGAAAAGTTTATATCACGTAGGTGTATACAAAACTTAATTTTAGTTTATTAATATTTTAAATGTTATTAAAGAGTAAAACATCTGTGTATGGAACGTGGCAATCGGCCATCTCGTACTCTAGTATTGGGAATGTTTAACTTTTTCTTAATATTGACAAGTAAATATAAAAAATTGTTATAATTAAGATAATTAAAATTATCTTTGATTCCCTAACAAATCATTAATTTAATAAAATTACTCTTGATTTTATAAAATTTCCGGAAGATCGACTTTTGAAATTCAAACTTTTTTAGAATATAATCAATTGTTCATCAATTTTGCGTGGTTTTTACACTAACGTGGTTGACAATTTAGTGTGATCTCTACATTCTTTACAAGCTTGAGGTGAATTGATATAAAGTCTTTAAACTTTGCAGCGTTAAATAAATAATTCAAACATTTTGCATAAAAATAAAATGAACCAATTTACTTTCATTTCAAATAATGCGCAGTTTCCAACCTATTATTATATTGTTTCTCTTCTTCTCTTAAACCAATAAATGCCCACTTGGCATCCCCCAAAATTTTTAAAATTTTATTCTTAACTAATGACGATGGTTTTTGATACTTTATTTAAAATAAATAACTAGGTAAGAAGTTTTTATTATAAAAGTGGGATAATTAGAGCAAAGTTTTGAATATTAATACTTATTAGTAAAAAATTAAATTTATTAAAGTTAAATACATTGACGAAAAGTTAATAGATATTATCTAAAGCAAAGCCAAATGACGTTGATGTATTGACATACATTTTTGTCCATAGCGCACTTGTTTTCGGGGTATGTTCTCGTTTGCAACGCACACCTGCTATATCCGCATGGTAAGTGGGTGCTTGTATGTACGTGCTTGGTATTATAACTTGTCCAAGACCAGTGAGAGTACGTCGCCCATGAAGATCGATGTGGTCGCCCAAAGTCGAAACCAATGTTCGACTTGAACGACCTTTGCTGTTTATTTGATAAATGTTATTATTTACGTATGTTACAATTTGCAATTGAAGGTCAAAGTAGTACGCAGTGATAGTAATTGTTAATTACATGCCATTATACATATATTGCCTTTTTGATCTCTTTGGTTGCGATATTTATTTTGCTTATTTATTCCAAGGACCTTTACAGCTGACGAGCTGGTACGTAACAAAATATAAACATTATTAGGTAAACTAAGCCAATTAGGAAGTAAACGCCATCATTAATAAAAAAAAACGAGAGTATACATAAAACAAGAAAAAAAAAACAAAGCAGAGGATAGTATATTTGCACACTGTCAAATATACTATCCTCTGCTTTGTTTTTTTTTTCGGAGGTTGTATGTTTGTATGTGTTTGTTAAGTGTGTGGTGTGTGTTTGAATAATGCTTTTGATTATGTATAATACTATAGAGAAAGTACATATTATGCAGTGTATATCGTATATAACTTAAGAGTGGTACATAAAAAATGTCTTACTTAACTTTTATTTTCGTTTTTTTTTTTGCCAAGGTCATTTCTATACTTTTTTTGTAGGGGAATCGAGTGGTAAAAAAAGGGTCTGCTGAGAGGAAATGTTTGCTAAAAATGTCTGATATGCGGAAAAAAGGAGATATTTACAAATAATTGCTATGATGTTTTCCATTTATTGGATGATTATATAAAACTTAATTTTGCGTAATATAATAAAGATTTTTAGTGTAAGTATACCAAAAATTATGAAAAAAGACTCAGAGACAGAAACTCAAGACAGAAATGTGTCGTAAAATATATTAGAAAATAGTGAGTAGTGAGAAGTTATAAATTTTTTTATAACTATGTATTATAATTAATCATTATTTACAGTCTGTCCCTGCAGACTTCGTACTGTCGAAAGGTGCGGGCCAGTCGTAGTCCAATAGAAAAAAATATGAATTAAACCTATTTCAGAGCTATCACTTTATAAAGTATGATTAGAAATAGACGTGAAATTTTTCCTGATTTTTGAGCTGTACAATTACCCCTTTGAAGCTTTAAGCTACAAGTAACCTATAAGCAATCAACATTTATATGGTCATATATATGCTAAGCGATTATAAACTATTACGTTGATTCACCATACCGTATTAAGTAGTTAATAGTTGATACATGTATTAAAGATGGATTTTGTTATAGTCATATGAAACCTAGAGAACACAAAATAAATTCATGTTAATGTTACGGTAAAACTGCTTCTTTGGGTTGACTTGTTGACAATGCTTATACTACATACGCCATTACAAAAGAGTAAATAAATACATTAATGCGTTATTTATGCATCATTCCCAATGTTTATTTATTATTAACTCTAAACTTTCTTCATTAAGGGTAGTCAATTCTATAAATCAAAGGGAAAATGTGTTTTTTTTTTATAAATAATTCATGTCACTTATTAAGTTTTAAGCACAGATTGTAACCACATAATTATACGTAGCCATATGTTTTTTTTTTATTTATTGAAGACATATATTTATTGAACTAAATGGGGCAGTGTTAGTACTGTAATTAATTTAATATAAACATGTCATGTTATCCGTAAGTCAGGCTTGAGTGAACAGGTAGACCTGCTCACGGCATCGCGTTAGCTGATAACCTAAGCCGTATCGTTAACACGACCAGCTTGTCTAGACGGTGGGAAGCGAAAAGGAATTTTATCTCTGGTCATTTTCCACGAAAGTGATACGGCAGCAAACTAGAAGCCATTTTGGACAGCAATGTCATCATTATTTAAAACAGAAATAATTTCATTAATCCGTAAACGTGTTTTACTAATTATTTTTGTTAAATTACTCTTTTTACATCATTAGGACAGACTAGAAAGAGCGGTCTCATATCAAACGGTCTTCAAGACAACAAATCAACAATGTCATGTACTATTCAAAGAGAATATAAACTAAGATGTACAAAATAAAAAACTCTTATTTGTAAATAAACCTTGTTTGTAGTTAAGACAAAATCAATTAAAAAGTGGTCACTTTGAAGTTAGCTTTATTTTTATATTGAACTGCAACACAGTGATCAGTTTTGACGTTACGAAGTTGTAGTAGCAGCTAGTGTGGAATAAATTAAATTTGTCAAAGGTTGAATGTTCTTTTTTTAGTAGTGTCAACATATTTCCATATCATTTTTAAATATTGAATATTTTGATACGTAGAGAGATTGAGAGTTTTATTCTTTAATTAATAAAATCGATATGATCGTTTGCTTTGTGTGCGCAGGTCAAGAAGTGAGTCTAAAACAATAAAAGAATGCGGACGCAAAATGAATATTGATTTGAATACTAAACGATTGGTACAAAGAGCGCACTAAATCTTCAATGTTTCTTTTTAAATGTGTGCTGAATAAGAAAAAAAACGCACAATCTATGTTTTACACTTTTCTTGTTCTGATTTTTTGGAGAAAGTTTTTATCTCGATTTAACTTTGAAATTAAATGTTGAAGTTGTGGAATCAAAGGTTGTTGATGCTCTTTCTGGAAGCTAATTATTGTCAATATATAACTATATTTGTAAACTGTTGACTTTCTCGCCGGCTTTTCTCGGTAGAAAACTTCCGAGTCGGTTAACTTCCTGTAGGGACAACAATGCCGACATTTTATGTCGATTGAAGATTCGAAAATACGAATAAATAGCATTTTGATTTTGAATTAGATCTTTGAATATTGGCGTCTGCCAGAGATTTCCATCAGGACCGTCTGATAACAGTCTTCCTTAGTCTTGTATATGGACATCCTACGCTGCGCTTTCATGTCCGTGCTCTCCATACCAAAATGTAATAAGCGGCAGTAATGCAGTAATGCCGTTGTTAATTATAAGCAAATGAACACCGGTGCCATTATTGTGTCAATCCGGACGGCGCGCTCGTGCGAGACGCCCACGCCGCGTCGCCTGCCTGATGGCTTGTTTTGACAGGCCACATTACATGCTCTGCTTTGAGCCTCACCTTCTGCGACTTGTGACGGCCTGTTTAAATTTTATGTCTACAAAATGTCACGGCTTCAATGCTCACTATCATGTCGTTATATACCATACTGTTATATGTAGTCCTAAAACTATTTTTATTTATTCAAATTCAAAATATCTTTATGTAAGCATTTCCAATCAATTTGAATTGTCAACTATTTTTATTATTATAAAAAGGTCAATGCAGTCAGTCCATAAGTAAGTTACTACCGGCTCGGCTAAAAAGAGGCTGCCAGAAACTCAACAGTTTCTTTTTTTATAAAATTTACTGTTTGGTGTACACTTTATAATACTCCTCTCATTTCTATTTAAAGTTTAGTTTTCTGCTAATTAAAAAAATGTAGGAAAACAATATTCGTATATTTCTCGAATAATGACATCCTACAATTTAAAATAAAGCTTTCGTTTCAAATGCGTCCCGGTCGCCGAAGAACAAACAACAAACTTTTTTTGCTATCAAACTAAATTTTTTGTGAACACTGGTATTTCTATCGTATACACTGTAGTAGTATTTTTAACTAATAAAATTTTTAAATTTTATTGCCGGTTAATTCCGAAGCTTCGCGAGTAAGTTTATGACAAAGGAGTACACAGTTCCTTACAAATCAAGTTGGTTTTATTGAGTTTAATGACATAAACACAAATAATTATTTATTTATTTTAAAATTAGTAGCAAATAATTGCTTTTGACTCGCACGATGCTAAATAAAAACTGTCGCTAGCCTGCCAATTAATCCGCATCGTCGTTGCCGAACTAATATCTGCTATATTCACTTCATTCATTCATTCATCATTCATTCATTCTTTCATCATTCATTCTTTCATCATTCAAATCATACCCCATGATTTGAATGATGATGACTAGTAGTAATCTTACTAATTAAACCTTCGTATCACAAGACTGCTTAGTCAATAAACATTATTCGGTAGTACGTAAATCTCAACAGCTAGCCATACTGCTCCAAGAAGGTTATTTTTTGCTTTCTTAATTACTGAAATTTAAGGCAAACTGAGGTCAATTTTAGGCATAACGAAGTTCATAGTGTAATAAACGATTTTGCAGAGTTATTTCGGTTTGTATTCGCTTTTAAGTTAGGAAAATAACTGCGATTGTTTTTAAGAAATTTGCTCATCCATGGCAGCGACATCCACCCGTGGTCAGATGTGCGGTTATATCATTAGTGCCCGGTAGCTATATTTTTAATATGGACCTCGTTTTCTGAGACCCCTTGTACTCTGTTATGTTTAAGCAGGGACATTTTTAAAATAGATTTGTCACATTTTTTTGTTATCTTCTCTCGTTCTTTTGTCCTTCTTAAGATCTTTCATTCATTTCTCGTTTGATCTTCTCATTTTCTTCCATTCCTTTCCATACATTGTCACCTTTGACACATCGCCTCTCTTTCTGCGGTTTCCCTCTAGAATACTGTAAGTATTCAAAGTTTTTATTTTTGATTTTAATACTTTTAGATTTATTTAAGTAACATTTTTTAACCATTATTTCATTATCTTTTACATACATTTCCATATCAAAATTTTTATTTCGATTTTTCACAGTTTGTGTCTTTATCTCCCTTCTAGTTCAGTTAGATATTGCCACGTTAGTAGTTCAGTCCACGGAAGCAGTTTGACCGACGAGGTTATTTAATGGACAGCGGAGGTTGACAATTTGGCCAATAAAATGTTAACCGTTGCTCCCATAATCTTCGTTCAAATACACCCAACAACAGGCTATTTTTCAGGTTTTGTTTAAATATACAAATAAACTATATAAACAGCTTAAGTGAATATCTCAAAGTTACTTTACTTTTTTAAAATATAGCTTTCATTAAATATCTCAAATATTTCTTCCGTGTAGCAGTTATTGAATGCGGTATGGTAAATACTAGTACGTAAAATTAATGTAAATGATATAGAAAGTAATTCAATAACTAATGTAAGTACATAGAAAACTACAAGAATTGTATGAGTAGAATAGAAAATATCGTAAGTATCGACAGGTGAGCAGCCTGTCAGATGCATTATGCGAAGAGCACTTGACCTCGTTTCCTTAACCCTCCCTTGAATAGACTCTCTCCAGAGGTTTAAAAGGGCGGGTCTTGCAAACTGTAGAGTAAATTGGATATTGATTTCGTTCCACTGACCTCTTTTGTCTGAGGTTTATGTGGGTCATAAACAGTTTAAATTGCTTTAGAAAGTTTATTACGTTTCACGTATAGACACTTATGGACGAATGATCTTTCGATTTTCAAATTAAATGTTATAGGCATATATTAAAAGTCTTAAAATTAGCCCTTTTTTCATTTGTAGTTACTACATCTTCAGTAAAATTTTATGTGTCTTATGTCTTCAACAATGGATTAATATAATAAATAAATCTACACCTCTATTTCTCCAAGCATCAAATGTGATTGTGATGGTTTTTTAATCTAGAAAAGTAAAGCAAATACAAATTTCGTATTAACACCGGCTTGTTAGATAGTCACATTTACTCACAGAGATTATCTTTGTGGAAGTTTTATTTGTGAAAGATCATCAAGTAGGTGTCGTCTCGACTTTTATTTTCTGGACAACAGTAGTGTGCGATATAACTATGATCCATTTCAAGAGCACCTTGGATAGAGAGGCTGAAGAGCCGTTCTAAAATTTCAAAATGGTGAGCCTCGATGCAATGATTTGTATATTTGTAAATATTTATGTAGATGTGTATGTAAGATATTTCACGATATCGTAAAAGGTATATCGTAACGTTTAAGAATAATAATTGTTTTCGCTAAGAAATGAGTACAATAGAAGAATAAAATAAAAAGGCAACTATGGGGAGACGATCAAAGTGTCCTTTCTAGATAGATATCCCCTCAGTTAACCGTATTACTAAAATGGCCTCATCAGACTGTCCCAGAAACATTTATAACTTTTCTGAACGCCACTATGGCATCTACATTTCATGTTTTAGAAGATACGATAAGAATTATATCATATAGAAACTGTTCATAACTAAGAACAAAAACTTTAAATAATCAGAACATCGTTGCGGTAAAACTCCTAAGATATGTGACATCTACAAATCTGCATTGATATAAGCCCGTATTCCCTCTTGAAGAGGAGATTCAAGGTCCCAAGAGAGACAATTAGATACATTACAAAGCTAAATCCATCGTACAAAGATCAAAACTCGCCGTCGACATTGAAATGTTAAAATATTGATACTTATAGTATCACGGTCACTTAAACTCGAGATGATTGATGTGCTAACCAATGCCCCAGTTACGCGGTGAGGCCTTCTCGCGGTAATGGAGTGTTGTCATTTCCCCGCTCGAGCCAGCCATGCGGGTGCGGGTTGCATTTAATAGCGTAATTAATTTTTAACGCAATCCGCAAGCACTTTACCACTATATTCTAATCACATATTTGATTGCATCGAACAATGCGCTTCATGTTTAAACATATACATTTACGTGTAATTATTTTCAGGAAACTCAGAGCTAATTATAAAATAAAGAGATATGTAAAACAGGTTTATATTTCGACGAATTAATGGAAAATGAAAATGGATGGTTAGTTTTACGAAACATTGATAATTACACGTGTGTATAATAATATCTTGTCTTGTGAAATGTGTGATTCGATTAAAAATATTTTTTTAATTAGGTTCATAATAAGAACGTAATAAATATAAACAGTTAATTAAATATCATATTACAATGTAAGTATTTATAATATTTTGTAATATTGTTTTACTTCCTGACCGCTTTTGTTCTGTCAGGTTGTTTTAAATACAGTTTTTACTTTGCATAATTTATGTTTTAGTAAAAACTATGTTGTACCTACATCATTACTTTCAATATCGCTCTATGCAAAGAATGGAATACGGTCTCACATTTCGGGCGCCATTGGCATACAGTAGCTTAATCAATATCTTATTAAAAAATATCTTGATCGCTATGTTTGAGATTTTGTTACAAGATCAAATCAGGAATGGGATGATAATACATAAGAAGAAAGTAGTCGAATTAGTCCAGCGGATTAGTAAGTTGATGTGGACTGTGTGCAGGCCATGTAAAATATAGAACATATGACAGCGGAAGCCTTAAGATTCTAGTGCGCAGATCACGGGCTGGCAAGCGTAGCGTAGGAATTTTACCTGCAAGGTGAGGTCCTACCCTACAATGCAGATCGATCCAATAGGTCTTATTGTATATCTATGATTCTATGCCCAGCAATGGACTTCCTCTTGCTGAAATGATGATGATTATTAAAGTATTTAACGAATCTGGCGATGTACATTCATCTCCAGCACGTAAATGTTTGTTGATTTGTTTTCCACGTGTAAACATTGGGCACAATGAAGTACGGAATGAATGTTTACTTATAGATGACTGTGTGCCGTACTTTGTTTGCATTTTCTGTTGCTGTTTAGTTAGCGTCAATTAGTTCGTGACAATGGTTCCGGTTTTCGTTGTTGTGTATTATGTTCTCATGAAGAATACATTTAAATCAAAGATCGTCAGACAGATTACTTTCTATAAATCATTTCGTTGCTTCTTTTGTATAACTTTTGTCTAATACTATTATAACTTCCGTATACATGACATTTTCGTTTTAATATCTCCGTAATATTCCAGGCCACGGTTACGGATTTATTTAGACAAAAGATTTTAATAAGTATAATTAAGTAATATTAACTTAAAAATAAGCGGAGGTTGTAAACTCAGTACCTTCATAATATCATCTACTGCTGGGCATATGCCTCTACCTTCGATGTCCAATAAGACCGGCCAGAATCGGCTTGCTAATTAAGCATATAAGACAATTAATATTAGATATTTTCTAATAATTTACGTATTCGTAAATAAATATATCAATAACATTTGAAAATGAAATCTGAAAAAATTTCTATTTTTACTTAATAAAATTTTTACTTAATAAAATTTTTTTTGTCCAAGCTTTTCCTGACATTATTGTGTTTAGTCTATTAAGGAAATATGTATAACAACACAACGCAAGGTTCGTTATGGATTATAAAAAACAAAATAAAAAAAGCTGTTGAGGTAATATTCACACGATCAGGATATCCTACGATGTTTGTTGCTATAATTGAGAAGATGAATATTCAAATGATGTATGTACAATTTCGAAAGACTGAATTTAAATTTATTTCCATTGTCTATAGTATCGCTTATAATGTTATTTGTTTTTAAACGGTCGATCATTGTTCCTGTTCGTGTATCGTTTATTTAATTGCTACAATGCATATGGTGAAGATTTACTGTCGTGTTTATTAAATAAAGCGTTGCGAATAGCGCGATTGGTAATTTAAAAATGGAACTTTTAATAACTTTTTATATTTAAGCCTATTAACAATGTTCCATTTTTAAAATGAACGTTATGAGTTTTTGTTTACATTTAAAATTAATGCTTCGTAATATTTTATAACAATAACTGTTCTGTTTTAAAGTGGAGTAATAAAGACAATATATTTTTATTCTGTACTGGTAATACGAGTACATGCGAGTGAAAATGAATTATACGTATTGCCTTTTTTGTTATAGATACGAAACCCGATTTTTACTTTTATTTCTCATTTATATTCTGGTTTTCACTTTTGATGGAATGTAGCTCTATAGCTGTCGTCTGTGATGTAAATATTAATGTACTTATGTAAAACAGAGAAAACTGGAATCGATCACTGATATTTTCATAACCTGCTCGTCAAAGCTCCGTTGGGGTTCGTCTGTTACAAGGGCCGGTGGACCTTTAACTGTTTTGTGAAAGTAGATCTTTTAATTTACTTGTGCATATCAAATAATTAGTTATGCTATAGCTCAAAGGTGGTTGGTCAGGCTATTTGATCGTCTGCGTCATGTTTTGCAAGCCGTAATTGAATACGTATTTATAAGACATTAAAAATTAAAACACAAAATATGTATGTTGAATTTAAATATTCAAAATTAAGCGAATTTATTTTTCATTCATCTATTTTTTTAAATTACTTGATTAATTGTTTTTTTCTCAATAATTCTTTTAGATGTTAGTTAGTTGATAGTGATCGGTGTTCGGATTTCACGAATATTAAAGTTAAATCAAATTATTATATAGTGTAGTAGACAAGGTCATTCACATTTTTATAACTTTGGTTAACAAAATATACTGCGTAACTAATGTAACACCTGTATAATTTGTTATTACCAATGTTCATCGAAGATAAAAAAGTGACAACTTATACTTTAATGGAATATACGAAAGTATATATACCCAAAAAAAAAAGAATCCGTTAAATTAGAAGTATACGCCCGGACTAAACACGGCAATGCAAAAGGGCCGCCAGAAGAGACCTAAGAAAGAAAGCAATTTCATAACCGAGAATTATAAAAACTAGCGCAAAATGAATGCAACAGCTACGAAACGAGTATTGCTCCCCAAACACAACCTGGAGAGACAAAGAAATAGTGTATCCGAGTCAAGCAGACGCGCCACATAACATCCTATACACTACACGAGAACGGGTAGAACTAGTAAATTTTAGTTTTAATTTCGTACATGCTAGAAAAAATATATACATAGTTTCATAATGGTATGTAAAATATTACAATTGACGGATTTATCGACAATTTTAGAAATTTTAGTTTGCGGACCTGTGACCGACGGAGCTGTAACAGCCCCACAAGGCTAACAGCGTCGATATCTAATAGAAACTAGAGAGTGATATGTAACGGCTCCAGTCGATGCTTCTTTGTGAGCTCTCGAGCTGAGCTACATTAAAACAAGCCCTTAGGTTAAGCGCCCTCTGAACCCTTCGGTATCTGCAAATACCACTTGGCCGTATAAGTCTGGTGATAAAAAACTACCAAGAGCTGCAACCATTTCATCAGCCGTTGCATTAAAATCACAGATCATAAACCATCCGGCTTGCCCAACAACGATTGCTTTACAACAAAGGTCAACGCCATTAACCTACCATAACCTAATCACGTCAAAACTGACGTAAATAACGATTTATCGATATCATGGCGACACCGCGGTAGCAGAGTTATGAACACCCAATTACATAAAATTTAAGAACTATGAGCATAACATGTTGAATATTTATTTACAAAATTTTATTCATTACGACAGTTAACGAATCGCTTAGGAAATAATTAATTAGCGACCATAAAATGTTGATTTTTATCATCTCGCGTTAGGATTGATTCGAATTGGCCCCTACGAGCATGGACGGATGAAGCAATTGCATTAGTTAGGCGGGTCATAGTTCAAATAAATATCCATAAAACATTTCACATTTAATTTGTTATAAAAATTTCCACGTAATTGACCAACTCGCACTAAATTAAAATTCTTGAGACACATGTCGTGAAATCGGTTCAGATGTTACTAAAGATTTATTATGTTTTATGAAAGAAATAACTTCTCCACAGTTTGCATTTGTGATAGCTAAAAATGTTGGTTCAAACTAATAATTGACCAAAATGCAATTGTAGTAAAAATACTACGATTTCGTGTACTTATGATACAGAAGTTGTATAAAACAAGCATTATTCAAATCATAGGATGGTGGTACACAAGGTTTTATGATCTAAACTACGCAACAGAATTGCATCTGAACTGTGCAGATTTAGATCAAGGTTCATATTTATTAAATGGAGGTATTATACAGATGGATGTAGAAATTAAACGTAATAATTTTTTAACAAATATTTCATATCAGATCTTAAGATCCGTTATTGAATGACAAAGTAGGAACGTGGTAACTACGTGTAGGTAGACGCAGCGCCGGCAAGCCATCCATTAGGAGAACTGACGATATAGTTAAGGTCACGGGAAGTATCTAGAAGTGAGCAGCCGAAGACCGGTCTTTAGGGAGGCCTAAGCCTTGCGGTGGTCGATGATGATGATGAAAACGTTAGTTATAACCTTTAGTAAAAAAACATTGACTGAATTAAAAAGGGGTGCGTTGAAAATATATTACAAGTAGGATGGTAGGTTATTAATTGAATAGGTAACGTCGACCGTGACCTACCACAAGCCCGCATTCAATTGACAAGCGCTGAGCACTTACGCCCCTCGTGTTGCGCTTTGACCCTACATCAATGAAGCCGATGTATACGATGTGCGTATTACTAAACACCTGTTAAATAATGTTTTCAATTCAAACGGGTCAAGTGCGAACAGGTTAATTCAAGTTTCGTAAGAGTCCAATGTTGACACTAAGTGATAAAATATGTATTATAAAATTAATGAGGCATTCATTTTCGATGATTACACAGTACTCGTATGATGAAAAAATCAATTTAATATCAAAGTAAATATAAAGGTACACAATATAATTTGAGTTGATTTTTTTTCAAACGTACATACTTGGCATTCCCATTGACTCACGGTTCTCTTTAAAAACATTTTTAAATCAACAAAGGACGTCCAAGTGGTGTTCATAAGATACAACGTATAATAGATTGTAGAAGTTATTTGAAATCGGTCAAGTCCGATCATAAGTTCTAATTTTAATTTAAGAAGAGCGTTATTGAATAAAAATAAAACAACTCTGCTGAAATGATTCGTCGGAAATTTGTTTTATTTCGTAAGTTATCTTCGTATTAATTTAAATTATAAATTTTACTTGAACTGTGTAACTAAAATAAAAAATATTGAAATAGTTATTAAAAGCATCTGTAAGGTCAAATGCTCAAAACTAATGAAAGTAACACACATAGAGTAACAGACATAGCAATTTGTATTGGCAGTCAATATGTTACATACCCCGAAGGAAAGATAGCCGCTGGAGCCTTAAAGTTCTGGAATGGAGACCATGGTAGGCGAGTGTAACCTAGAACGTTCGCCCACTAGGTGACCAGATGACATTATTTAGGTCATTGAAAGACGCTGGATGCAGGCTGCTTTCATCAGGTTCTATTGGAAATATTGAGATTGTCAATTTCAAGCTATTGACGTCACATAGCTAAAATGAGATGATGATGAAATTTTTGAAAAGATAAATCTCTCATATAGCTTATATAGCCTGTTTTCTTTAACAATAATAAACATTTTTATATTCAAATTAGAGAAATAAACCTGTACGTGGGAGCGTCTCACTTGTATTTAGAATTATAAGGCTTAATTATTACAAGCATTATCATGTATATCGTATTTATTCTAATAGAGCGATTTTCTATGCAGCATTGTCTAGGAGGAGCAGTGGTCGGAAATTTAAAATTGTTGTTAAAATTCACTGCGACGTTTAATGTTACAAAGGCTCGTTTAGCGAACAATGCGACAGCTCAGCTGCGTGTAAACGCGCGAATATCGCTCCCGGACTTGTTGTGTTTTAAGCTCATACTTTATGATAAGTATGGGAACACTATCCAATAGCTTATAATATTGAATAATACATAAGTATAATAGATTATATTATTAACCTTCTATGTATTAACTCATCACAATAACTCTGGATCCATAAGGCTTAAAGACTTGAAATTTAGGAAAAATATTTGTTTTTCCGGGTAGAGATCAGCTAAGAACGGATTTGATGAAATAATGCCCGAAAGGAGCGCCAACACTAATTTAACTTATCTTTGTCTAAGTTTCACTTTTAGTATAAGAGATTACCTTCTATGTATTAATTTATCACAATAACTCTGGATCCATAAGGCTTAAAGACTTGAAATTTAGGAAAAATATTTGTTTTCCGGGTAGAGATTAGCTAAGAACGGATTTGATGAAATGATACCCGAAAGGAGGGTCAATACTAATTAAACTTATCTTCGTCTAAGTTTCACTTTTGCCATAATCATTAGATACAAAGTTAACATGATTACGGGCAAAACAACATCCCGTATATTAGTATTACATGGAATACAAGTAGAACGAATGATATCCAAAGTCGAGGAAGTGTAGCTTCCTTGATTATAATTTAAATAAAAACTCGTTTGTCTAACATTGAAAAGTTTTTTTTTTAAATATTTATATAATTTGAATGTATAAAGGGTTTATAAATAAAATTTTCATTATTATCTGCTTAAGAAAATTCTTTTAAACATAAGTCATAAAATATTTACGTAAGGAATATCAAAATATATTGGTTTATGATATGATCTGCGAAATAAAATTTGATGAAGTATACGAAGTTCTCTTTTGTCAATGAAATATTACTATTTAAAATGTGTATATATACAAGCTCTTTGAATATATCACCCGTAATAAGGACTCAGTGGAATGTTTGGTGGTGCAAGAAATAGTACAAGGCAAGCGATATTGTGAACTTTTCAAAGAGACGGACATCATCAAAACTTTCAATAATAAGGCAGTACATGAATGCCCTCACTCCGCCAAACACCGTGCAATGTGGTGACGCATAGCAAAAGCAGGGGGGACACCAGAATAAACCAGAGCATGATCATGACCACTCTGACAAGAAGAAGATATATAATACTGTATGTCTTACATATTCTATTAAAAAATGTCTTCAAGGAAAAAAATGTCTTATAATATTAACGTTAATTTTTAAATAACATTTTGAGTAATTAAGTCTATAAATAAAAACTAGTCGTCTTTAAAAACAGGTAAATTTAATTAAGCTTGAATCTAGTTAATTTATTAAAAAAATCTATAGATGTGTACGTCACAAGTTTTCTCTTTTGCAGTATTCATTTAAATTCGATAAAGCGTATACATTTGACCTTTGTTTGGAGTCGGTTGATTCTATAGGTCTTGACTTTAGACATCATGGGTTCTCCTTGACTTTACGAGGTGGGAAAGTAAAAGTTGAACGCACGCATAATCAACATTGTATTATTGTTTACTTGTGAGTAGAAATTTTACAGTTCCGTTTTGCATTTCTGTTATAATGTTTATAAATAGGTATGTACCATTTTATGTATGTATACGACTCTATGACAAACAACATTTAATTTAGTCTTAGTATTGCAAATTTCCTGTATCGTAATTATTGCAGCCGTAGTAAGGTGGCTGAATATAGATCTCTCCCATAGATTTACAATAGGACCGTACCGCTTTCCTATTATATAACTCGCATAAAATCTTTTCTATTACTGATAAATTTTCATTTAATTATATCAATTACTTCTTTGGACCATATAGTGTTCCGGTGGGAACGAAAGGTGCTCCAGTTCTACAAGGGGGTAGATGCAAGGTGTTTTTTTCTCTATTTGCCCCCCTTTTTATCAGGCCTCTCGTACATTTTTCCGTTTTGTGTACACATGGGCAATTTTGGTTTAATAATTGTTCCATGTACTTTTTTATTTGCTTGATGTAGGTTGGAATTAATAAACAAGCGAAGCTATCTATATTCTATTATTATCATTATTTCAATATAATAATACTTTAACGACCTCGCACTATTCGTAAAATTCCTGCGGCTTGTACAACGGATTTTCTGCCAAAAAATGCCTTTATATCTTCGAGAATTCCCTGACGTTCCCATAATCCAAAATGAGTTACTTTTTTATGGGCGCTAGAGAAATGTATAATGAGTTTTGGAGATTTTTTTCTAGACTTAATCTTGTGTTCATTATAATTTTTCTTATGTCTGTTTTTTACTTTGATAGGTTTTAGTATATTGTGTTTAATATGTATTGTGTATAATTCTTGCTTTACTAAACTAGGTCTCATAAATATAAAGCATTACTTTGAATATGAAATTTGGGATACTACTAATGGTTAATATAAAAAAAATGATTTGTTTTTATATAAAAATTATGGAAAGCGTTCACTCAGCTATTTAAATGTAAGCAATAGACAATTAATTATATGCTAATTGAGGTCAGTATAAGTGGATAGTGATGTAACTATCGACAAGATCCGGAGCATTTCCGGTCGCGTGCGTAACCGCTTTTTTATCGATAAAAAACATTTGTTTGTCGATGTAATCTCCTGTCGCGCCAACCGGTGCAACTTGTTTTTGTCTGACACTTGGTATAGTGTTGGCTGATTGAATGAGTGATTTGTGTGGTAAAAGTTGTCGATGTCTTTGTAAGGCTTTCTAAGCCTACTGATATGTAACCGTAATAGTAGTGGGAGCAATGAACTCTAACATTGGTATTTATTAATCAAATAATATAGTTTTTAAACTAAGGAATATATTGACATATTCACAAGATAGAGTTCATCCATTAAGTCGATTATGACAGTAGTAAGTTTGCGTAAAGATTAACATAAATTAAACTAAAAAAATATGATTTCAATCACTTTTCGAGTACATTTTCTTTTATCCTTACTGTCTTTGATGAATTCCTGGTACGAAAATTGCCTGAACTACTCGAGGAGCTAAAAGGGGAATTCTTATGAATCATAATCTAAGTTGTAATCCTTGCATAACAGAGTTACCGAAACCGCTGTACCACGCCTTAGGTATATTCGCAGTATATACCGCTGTTAGCATTGATGGCCAACGCTCCTTCCTGTCTTGCCGCGCGCATACCTAAGGCACGGTACAGTGGTTTCGGTAGCACTAAGCTATGGGTATGTAAGCAATACTCCAAGCACCGTTCCAACCAAGATGATGATGTAGCATTCACGCTCCGTATCGCTGGAGACTACGGCCACAATACTTTTATGTAAAATCATTCTTTGGTGTCTGAATTGAAATTCGAACGCCGGTTTAAATTAAAGTCAACGCTACAAGGGCTTGTTTTTTCGCAATTCAATCGTAGTCGAATACCTTTTTATTCCAATTTGTATTATAAATTTGAATGAAGACTCCTTAGTTTAAATTCGGAAGAAACATAATTTTAAGGTCAATTATAAATATGTTAATAAAAACTAACGAATTAATGAATTACGCAATATACATATTTAACACTTTAATGTAAATTTTATTATACGGAACTGCCTTTGTGATTACTTAAACAGCAAATATTAAAGCATATAGATAGATGGTTAAAGTTTTATTAAGTAAACTGTAGAGGAATAAATATGCTGTGATAGTCTATTATTTCAGCCGTATGACGCCCAATGTTGGACTTAAGCCTCCTCCACAAGTCTCAAATAGGTTGGCAGCGGCGTGCGCCGTTACTTTACAATATTGTTGTACTATGTAAATGCGCGAAGTGGATTCATTCAGAAGTGTAAAGTGTCGCAAGTGACCTCGACGCATCCTGCTCACGGCCAACATTAGATTTGTTACTGTACGAATGTACATGTCTCCTTTCCGAATTGTTTAGGTCCAGTTCAGGGCTGCAAATCATAATTTGTAAATTAAGAGATGGTTACTTAAATAACGATATAGTTTTTAGCAATCTCATTCCGTTGAAGGCGACCAAGTATAGACTATAATTAACTATATAGATCTATTGAGGATTTATCCAGTTTTGTTGATATTTTGGGACTGATGGTCCACCAATAGCATCTTCACGGTTTGTAAAGTATCAAACTTTCGGTCTACCATTAGAAATGTAAAAGATATGTGACTAAATAACTGTCACTACTCAAATAAGTTTTGAAAATCACGCTCTTGAAGTACTTTATCGACTTAATTAATCTTTCTTAAGTTCGCTATTATTATGTGAAAGGTGTTTCTGAATTAAATACAATTACCAGTGTGGCTTCTATTAGAAATATCGGTAAGTAAATTCTGAAGGCATTCGTGGAATGTTTGTAACATCAATTTAAAATATCCACGTCTTTCGTAAGGCCAATTCTATGTTACCTGTTCCCGTGAAAGAATCGGCATTATTTATTTGCATATCAGAAAATACTATAAACAAAATGTCATTGAAATAACATATTTTTATTAAGGCTTGAATTGATTATTCATAGCTAAGACAACGCCTGTCAAGTCAACTAGTATATAATAAATGATTATTTGATTAACGTGTTTGAGTTTTAGCATGTTTATCTGAATTTAGAGACGAGCGATTAATCAACTGTCAGATTTTGTTGATAATGTTGCGTGATATCTTTGACGAAAGAATGTAGTCAAAGTTTATTCTATTCTAAATATTTTGTATTCAAAACGAATACTTAAACATTGTAGTATTTGAGTTCATTGAAACCTATGTCTAAATAGTTACAATTGTTAGGATCAATTTAATCATTAATTAGTGAAATTGTTTGATTAAAAAAATATTGAGAGTAAACGAATATTTGTAATAATTCTTGGGGGTTAAAACAGAGTGAGAGAGTGAGAGAGTTGTCGCTTAAACCGCCGAAGACATTTTTATGCTATTAGTCAGTTTTAAAAAAAAATCGAAAATTTATTGCAAGTGTGTGATCAGTTAACAAAATTATGTTAATGATATATCGCTGTCTAAAAAACCCTCTTGAGGATTTTACTCCGACAAATATGTTTTTCACTTTAACTCATCGTGTAATTTAAGAGAAATGTTTGAATAAAATTTTGTATGAATACGCTTTCAAAAAGCGTTTTTCTTCTATTGTTTTGTTATTAATTATTTAACGCTACTTTTATATACATCCTGTATAGTTTTTTAAGGTTTTATGATTAACGTTTCCGAAAGAATGCGAGGAAAAACCATTTTAAACCTCTAGGCCAAGTGTAAATAACAGCGTAGTTTAAAAATATTTTATTTAATACATTTACTTGAGATATTTGTTCGAAATTCAACCATTCATCAAGTGTATGCACTTTTATTGATATACATGCTTTATGAAAAGAATAAGCAAATAATGTTTAGTTAAAGTAATAATTAATTTTAGTAAGAATATTTTGATAAGAAAAAAAAAGCTGTTTTAAAGACATCATTTTGTGAAATGTCTAGAAAAGTGAGATTTCGAAAAATACGGTAAAACTTATCCGAAAAGACTTTTGAAACACAAAAAGAAACATCTATTTCCAATTAAGTACACGTACAAATTACATGGATCGTACATATAAGTATTCCGGCTTGTGACTAGTTTTTTTGCATTAAATTTTTATTAGAATAATGATATTCCGCCACGAAGTCGCGTCATACATTTCCCTTACACGACAGCCCTAATGTAGTGCACGCGTGCATGTGACATGAATAATGCATACGCGGCTCTGCTTTCAGCGAGAGATCGCGGTTCACGGCGATAACGCTTTACTGCTAGCATTCCATTGCGCTATTTGCGCTGCCAAACTAGATTCGCACATTTTTTGAGCTTGTAATGAAAGTGAACAGAAATTGTTTATCGTTCAAACGAAGGGGCTCTCCGGTTAGTATAGTATTTAGAAATCGAAGGAGTATTTGTAGTATGTTTCGAAGGGGTGTTGTCTTTAAAAGGGCGTGTTGTTGAAAGGAATTTACAACAGACAGACTGACATGTGGTTCGTTGGCCGTTTTATTTCAGTGTCGGAATGAAAAGCCTGTTTGTTCTGGTTTTTCCCAGCGTAAAATGTTTTTGTTATTATTAAATTAAATATTATATTGTACTTGTTATATGGTTGATTTGGCGGCAGTAAATTCTATAAAAGTACTAACAATTTTATGAGAATTAAAATTAGTCGCTTTTTAAACAAAATTGTATTAACTTTATTTTCCGACGAGAATGACTTTTAGATTGTAAATAATTGTTAAGTTTTAATTCTTAGGTTGTTTTGATATATAGATATTAGGTTAGGAACATTTTTAGTACACTTGTCTACTGATGATTTTTGCTGCTACTTCTACGTGTAAATGGAAAATTTCTACCTTTGAAAAAATAAATAAAATACGAGATAATGTAAAGAACACACGCAGCTGTTATTTAGTAACCATGTAACATGGGTTTTGAAATCCAATGAATTCGTCATTTGATAATTATGGAAATTTATTTGAAAAATTATCAGCATTTGACACGAAGTGGGTTAAAAGATCATAATTTATATCGGCTTCCATTTCCTGTTTAGTCAAAACTATCTTTCGTAACACAAATCTTTTCCTTATACCGTCTGTGTTAATAATCGTCTTGTTTTAACTTAATTTCAACACTTTGATAACAGTCGTTATTTATATCGCGAGGTATCGCGTTATAGAAAGAAGTCGGGTACGATGCTAGCAGTGCTAAGAAGGCTTCTTTGCAATTTATTACCAATTACGTTCACCGACCACATTCTTCTCCATAAATTACTAAATTTTAAACGGTGTTGGTACACCTCGTTTTATGGAAGAAATCGTCATTTGGGATAAGATCGTCCTTTGTACCTAATCTTTTGTTTATTTCATTTGATTTATGTCATGTGTGATGCTTTTAGCCCCAATTTACTGTTACCCCAATTTACTTAGCTATATCTGTTCTCATGCGCACAATTAATAAGTGGATTAACGAATACGGAACAATTTTGTTCTACTAATAATAATTCTTTTACAAATAGTTACTACATTTGCAACGTTCTCCAAAGCACATCAGAAGAGCTTTAGTAGCCCCCGGATTGCCTTGAATAGACTGTTTCATTGGTCGCCATCTTGATGAATTTCCAAAAGTATTGCCATATTTTCCCCAAGTGCCTACATATACAATAAAGAATAAATAAATAGATACGATTACAAATTTAACTATTTAATTACATACCAAAAACTTAATACAGGCGACAAGATAATTTTACGATTATTTTAGTTATAATGTTTGTTATCCATGCTAAATATTTTGCAACAATCCATTGCAAATGACCGCTGACATAATCATGTCTTATAATGTCAAGGATACAAACGGAATTTAAATTGATTAAATTGAACAAAATTATCTTGTTGCGGGTTAGACTGCATAAATCATATTTTATGACAAAAATGCAATTAATGTCTAAAGCAGTAATGCCTTGTAAAACCAAGGAATATTTGGTACACCCTATATAAAAAATCATTAGTTTCAAAAGTATATTAATGATAATGAATTTAAAAAGGCGGCTTTAAAATTTGAATTACTACAAAATAAAAGTAATTATTGTTTACTTTCTGTCCCTGCAAACATTTGTACTGCCAGAAAATGTAACTTCTGTAGTTTTACAATAGAAAAAAAATATAATGTAACATATTTCAAAGTTATGACTTTATACTGAATGATTAAAATTAGCTTTAAATCCACCCACATAAAGCTTATACACTTATAACTAATCATCATGTAAATAAACGTAACGGAAACTCCGGAAAATAAATGCTTTCTAAAAAAAAATCTGAATTAAGTTTTCTAACGCGCAAAATGCGCGAATGGCTTGAAAATATGAAAAAAAAAGAGATATATTACATTGTCGTGACATGACACAATTTTTTCTAGAAAAACCATAGTATACATTCGGATAACTGTTCTTAGATATTAAATATTTAACGTTCATCGAATAGAAAGAACTAATAATAAAATAAACCAAAGAATGGTGCATACTATAAAGCATTACAATAAGAACCAATTCATTTTAACGAGTCACATAATTGAATTCTTGTAATTTATGAAATAAATAAAAAACATTTTCTTAATAATCGATGTTTATTATTAAGACATCAAATCTTTGAGCAAAGTAATCAACTTAGAATACGTATTTTTTATTTTGAATGGCGTCTGGTCAACAACTATGACAGTACTAAATCTGTGAAGGCAGTTGGTATCAAAATAAAACACTGAACAAAAGAAATCCTTCGCAATACGCACTATAGAATCCGGTTTAGTAAAAGAATGTGATTTTAAAATATAGGCCACAGGTCTACCAAATCAAATCTAGGTCTACCGTAAAATTTTCATCATCGGACGTTAAGACACAGCGGGCACCCATTTCTCTTTTAGTCAATAGTTGAAGCATGGATGATTTTACATTATCGTCATCTTTTTTTTGCACATTTTTCACCTTCAATTTATAGTTATTAACTTATATAATTTATTGTACATATGTGCGATCCGCCCAAGTGAGTCCAGTATAATATCTAGTTTGTCTTGTTATGTTTTATAACCAAGCGGCACTGCGTTCATTTTGCATCGGAGTTAGCCTTGCTCAAGCCAACCCAACTTCTCGAGATATCACAGTAGACCTTTGGTGATCATAATGTCAGGAGAAAAAGGGCCCTTTTTATATAAGTAGTAAGTATTAGAGAAAGTTATGTCAAGCTTTTTTTTTATTTCTATTGCTAACATTGTGTATTTTTCTAAGTTACCTATATTAAATAAATATAATTATTATTATACGATGGAATTATAGATAAATGCTTGTCTACCATCATTAGCAAAAATATGTGTAAAATTAGTGACGAATATAAGAAGTGTGCTAAACATACTATAAACATCACAAATAAATATCTTTTGTCAGATTTAGTTTTGTTGTTTGTTTGAATACTCATTCCTTTTTTTACATTCTCATAAACCTTTTTGTTTACCAATTTTTTTTTATAGTGTGAGTTTTTTTACAGTTATAAATTGATTTAATATATGAAACAAGATATAATTAAACAATAATGTAGAATCGATATGAATATGAGAAACAAGTGTAACGCAAGGTCGCAAAATCCCGGGCAACGACAGTGAAGCACCGAAGTTTCACTTTCCCCGGCAGCGGTTATTAGCGATGCGCTGTGCGTCCTTCGTGCCCCTGTGTCCCCGTGACACACTGCCGTCAGGGTCGCAAGAAAGTTACAACGGACTATTGTTCCTATTTGTTTGCCTGTACTTCGACGTCTTGATTGCTCACCTGTTTGACCTATGAGTTTTTAATAGAATATATACAAGTTGTATAAATCGCATTGGTAATGAGTAAAAGCTCTAAATATATATATATATATATATATATATATATATATATATATATATATATATATATATATATATATATATATATATATATATATATAGTTCAACTGCGAAAAGCTTTAAATTTTCCTACTCAAATCATCATCTATAAAGAGATTTTTAATTAACATATTTCTTCTATTGGCATGCGACATATTAATATTTTCAGTAGTCTTAAATTCTGTAGTGATAGATGCTACACATTAATTAATTTTAATACATATTATACCATTACGGTATTTTCTACTTTAGAAACCAATGGTTTTAGAATAGAGTGTATTCCATTCGTTAATTGACAGTAAATAAACTATACTTACAAACCCCTTAAAAGCTTTTACACCTATAAATAATGGCTCTGGAAGCTGTAGTAAATAATAGCTGTCCTTCGCCCCCTTCACATGGACCTCACTGCCTTTTGTGAATTAAATTTCATGAAATTAATTGTTAGTAATTATTAACCTGCCAAAAATCCGGCCCATGTTTTATACTTATGTTATGAAAAGATGGATTTTATTAATGAACATTTTAACAAAGTCCTTGCGACTTCATTTCGTACAATTCGTACATACTTGACCTTCACTTGGTGAAAGTAAACATTCCTACCAAATTTCAAGTCCCTTAGCCTCGTGATGTTACATATATTTGGAAATCTCTTATATTATCTTTTGTGTAGAGCGTTTACCTATCATTCATGACTGTAACAAACGCGTTGCCTTATCCGATGTGTTGTTGCTTAACTATTTCAAAACCTTAAGCTTTTTACGGTACACTTAATTACTGTGATAATCAACATAAGATAAGACAAATTTTATTTATTCCACATTGGAACTTTTAACAGAACTCTTTTTGAACGTCAACTTATTTTTTTTTATCTATTTTATTTTTGACTCTACCTTGCTTCGCAAGGCGTTATAGTTGTGGAGAACAAGGATAACTATAGCCTACAACATAACAGTATAATTATTAGAATACTTAAGGCGCTTTGTAATCTGAATAAATAATGTTTTGACGTTTGATAGCGGCTATTTGGTATAGTTCGTTATCAAAGCTAGTGTTACCTAAACCGCTGAACTGTTTCTTAGGAAAGCGCAACTAGGTGGGGGCTAAGTACAAAAGATTATAACCACTGCCACTGCAGCTGAATTGACGGCGGACTGACGAAATGGAGTGGCCGATATTTCTCTCTGTCCCGCCGCGTGCATGTCTATGGCGTGGTATAGCGGTTTCGGTAGCATTCTATAGCTCTATTGATGTTTATCAGAAACAAAGCAATACATGCATTGATTTATATTATTTTGATTGTAAAATTTTGTGTACACATATTGGTAAATCTTGATTAATTTTATAATATTATACTTTTTGGTTACTCTATTGCAAGTATTATACTATATATTAGGTTTCGGTTACAGAAGTTGTTGTACTAA
Source organism: Battus philenor (assembly GCF_028537555.1). NCBI lineage: Eukaryota > Metazoa > Arthropoda > Insecta > Lepidoptera > Papilionidae > Battus > Battus philenor. Next base: position 12,315,970 of record NW_027181673.1, on the reverse strand, counting down.
AGGTAGTGTTAACTACTTTCGAACTGTTATTCCTGATTGCTTCGCTTATGTGCTCTCATAGAGTAAAGGAAAATTGACGAACAATAATATAGTTTAGTTAAGTGAACAGGTGGTAATGTCGGGGACTGGTGGTTTATCTCACATTTACATTATATCCGACTGACTAGGGTCAGCAAGTTTTAATATTTTTGGGAGACTGTTTGTGGAAAATAATCTGAATATTTTAAGAATATATGAAGTGCGTAAAGGCAAATTTAATAACCTTTTTCTTAAAATTTATGCGTCGATCTAAATTTGTGTATTTAAAATTTCTAAAAAAAAAAATACTAACACCTAAAATAGCAGTATCTAGTTATTGTAGTTAAATGTTTTTTTCTATTTGTATATTTCAACTAATCGCTAGAAAATGTATAATTACGATATGTCGGCTTTAATTGATAGCATTGTTAAAAAGAAAATATAATGTTTTTGATGTTGTGAAATAATGTAGTAATAAATGTAGAAACTTAGCGTAATTTTAAGACCAACGTTTAACTTTGGTCCGGACTGTCGCGACTGTCACGATGACTTGCAGATTCTGCGCAGCCTAAGACCTCTTTTCAAGTAGCGTAGCACGAGAGTTCCCGGAGGTGCCTCGGCTCACACAATATACTGGAGTGGGAGGGCGCCATGTCCATGGTGTGACTAGGCGCAAGGGCCCTTACTAGGGGACTCTTGGCAGGCGGCCTTGGGCTGTCACTAATATTTACCTAGAATTCCAAAACAAGGGCGGCCGTGAGGGTTGAAACTTGACAACTAATACCACTTCGGAAAGTTAGAAAGCACTGGAAGAAATGGCGGAAACTCCAGTAACTCTTCTATTTAGTATGATAAGTGATTGGCGTACCCTGTGATATACGATCCGACCTGGTTTTCTACGATACCGATTGTTTATCGAATAGCGACGATGACGGTGTGCAGTGTACGTAGCTTGTGTTATTGTCTTTGCGTAGTCCAGAAACTCCAGTAAGCGTCTCGGTATCGGGACGATGCAGCGTATGAAGGTACCGGGTGAACCAGATTTATGGCCCTCGAGTAAACACTTTTAGTGTATGTTACAGAATAACTTGCCAATTTAGATCAGCTAGACCGCACTTGACTTACCCCGAGACACTAAGATGAGTAGTAATTGAAAATTAAGATTATAGCGATGTTTAAGTATAACGATTTTTGTACAAAAAATGTACTGCAGAATCTTTTGATAAGCTGATTCAGCACATTGTTTTAAAAACCTCAAGATATTTATCGCACTGTAGTGCATGGGAAGCGACTTCAAGTAAAATATATGAATATGTCTATCGCCTAAAATGCAGTTTAAGCATAATCGTGATACAGTTTAGATTTAATAAAAAATAAGTCCCATTTCCGACATAACATCATGGTGTTCACATCCGAATCGACTGCAACAGTTCACTAAATGCCGGCGCCAAAGTTCAATCGAACAATACGCTTGCACCGGCAAGCTGTTTTGAAACGTTCAGAGCCGTGAACGATCTGGCATTCGGTGGGCGTGCATTTTGGTATCGCGACGCGGTCGTGAGATTAGCTCACAAAGTCACTGTCAACGATTGCAAGCGTTGATTGTAAAAATTTGATTGTTATACGTCTGTTTTTACATACAACCATTAGAGGGACTTATCTATCAAAGAACTAAAGAACCGTCTGTTCTATTTTCTTTTGTCATTAAGCGGCATGTGCTGGAAATCCGATGAATATAAATACTAGGCACTTTTTGGCAAAATAAATCTACTACTAAATAAATACTAATATCCACTTGTACTAAATCCGACAGCGAATTATTTCAAATCAAAATAGTTTCGTTAACGTAGGGTGTATTATAGATAACACTTTTGTGATTGAAATGAGCGAATGCCGTGTAAAATTTATATTATATGATCAAAATTACAGTCAAGACAATAACATAACTAATGTAGCTCAGGACTTTATAACGGAAATAGAGATAGACAGATATTTATTTAAATTGAACTGTAGTTTGTTAAATATATCAATTGATTCATGCCATTTTGAACAAGACAGTGCAATTATTGAGCGGTGGTAGTCCAGCGGTAGAGGACTAGGCTTTGTGATCGTAGGTCGCAGGTTCCACAAATATCGAAATAATAATAAAAAACATTTCTTTTCGAATTACTACATAAAAAAAATTATTTACAGTTTGCTTTCTGTTTCCTTGTGAGCAACGGTAGCCCAAGACCAAAATTTGTGATTGTAGGTCGAGGTTTCAATTCTTGGGATTTTTCAGTAAGATTTTTCAGTTCAGAAGTTTCAGTACATTGATTATATAGGATTGCTATTGGTCACAAACAAGATTCCAGAAGATCTGTAGCAGAGTCTTTTGCGTACCATAATACCGCACTGTGGTCACCAACTCGCGTACCAAGCTTTTCGATTATGGTACATCCCCCCATAAATATCGATAAATAATTGAGAGAGGCCTTATGCCTCGCAGTGAGCATCTATAAGCTGAAACGTCAGTACAATTGTTGTTTTTACCTAAAAACAAATAGTCATTATTATTTTTTACATTTTCGCACTAAATCTTATATAATATCGTTAAATTATGTACATGCTATTATAATATATATATATATATATATATATATATATATATATATATATATATATATATATATAACTACACAGTTTAAGTACAATTTTTCAGTTATAAGTAGAACCTTTCTTTCAAACTTCGATAACTCATTCCACAATCGTGGCTGCATACTAAATTGTAAATTATTGAAACTTAGTGTAATTGTTTAAGGATAGAAATCTTTAGAAATAGCTTCAAGGCATATGATCTCGTGGTTCTAATTTGCATTTATAATAGTGTGTAAACAAAAAAAATCATAAATGTATTAAAGTAATAGACTGTTTCAAACTGAATTAAATAATTCCAATAAAAGAAACCATTAGCTATTTATTTATAATAGACATTCATTATTACAGTTTAACAACGCAAACTGTAATAAAAGCAAGCAATAGCTTCCGGTGTTGTGTGGCGTGAACCTAAAATTAGGATTATAGAAATCAACACGTCAAAGTTAATATAAGCGTTTCGAGTGTTTTGATTTATTAAACGCTCGCACTGTTATATTAAATTGGAATAGGAAACATTACATGTCAAATGTACAATAATTATAGTAACATATTGACGCAAAAACGAAAACGTAGTAACCGACAAAGATATAGTTCTTCACGAGAGCTAATAAGGTTTTTTTTGTTTCACTGGTAGTTAAAACGTTTCTTATTTTCTTTCTTTCTTATTGTCATGTTATAACTTATACATGCTACATGTTTAGAAAAATTAAGAATATTTTCAATTTTTAAACATTAGAAAGTGCAGCTGAGCTGGATTCTTTAACCTAGTGCAGCAATTACAATACAATAATAGTTTACGTTTGTAGTAATGTTCTCGAGTACTTCCATGAAGAAACAAGAATTTAAAAAATAATGATTCGTGACCCATTCTACCTTGGATAACACGTTTCTCCAGTCATTCTTATTTCGCATCACGTTGCGCATATTTTTCTTAAGTAACCGCCGACACAACCGCACCCGCATACCGCAGATCGTTAAGCCGAACGGAACTACTAAGTCGTATGTTTCCCATCAAAGTAAACAAGTAAAAAGTCGTCCATCGCCATTAGAACCTTGTGTTGGATTTCCTGTTCTACGTTACGTCATGTCATCCGGCCGTCGAAAGTCGATCACTGCACATTCTTGTCTGACCGTCCGCTTCACTAAGTCACCTACCGTTGTTTTTTAACGACGGATCAAGATGTACAAATTTATCGGTGCTCTAACATAGTTAAGCGATGTCACTAACAAGAGCCATTTTCTGTTCTTATTTAAATTATAGAAAATTAATGTATCAAGTTCATCTATTTTCGATATAGATATAATATATAAAGGCACAATAATATAGGTGTAAAACTTTAAAGCTGTGAATAAATACTAAGTACACCTTATGCAGAAATCAATTATTTTAAAAATATTAAATAACGTAATGATAATATGCTAAGAAAAAGCTTTTTTTTTAAAACTCGGATTTTTATATATTAATACGAATATTGTTTACTCTCTAGTCAAGCAGTAAATGTGGAAAAATTTGTGAGTAAAATTATATGATGTCACCCAAATAACGTGTTAAATAATTTTAAGTAAAAACATTGTGTAATGCAAAAAACAGCTTAAACATTTTTCGTAAGTAAGTAACCTTGTTTATTATTAAGACATTAAATCAATAAATTAAGTTAATACTCTCCATTTATTTTTTAGTATTGAACGCGACAGGCCAATGAACTTTGACAGCACAATGTCTGTCTGGGTAGTCTAGAATCATAATATAATTGATGAAAGTGTAAAGAAAATGCGAAACTTAGCAAATTAATATCGTCTTTTACCTCATCTTAAAGAAAGCTTACAAAAATAGACCAATTACAAATGGTTTGTTATTCTTCTTCTACTTTTTTAAAGCTTAAATATTTACAGTTTAATCAAAGGCCCTACTAAAAGAAGTAACGAAAAGAAAGTGATAATGGGCCCTTTCATTTAAATGTTTTCTTGATATTTACAAGTATTTAAGTTTTTAAAGTGTCAGTCAACTTACTTGCGCAATATGTTGTTGGAATGACGTTCGTTACGAAGAGAATAATTAAATTGATAACAAGTCAGCGCCTCCATGCATCCAGCAATTTGCTTGTGACGTGCATTGCCGTGTGAAGGCAAAAAGTGATTATGCCATGACTTGCGTTTTCATATGCTTTCTTTTCAACAGTTCCCTTGTAGTCTGATATAATCGATTATTTATTTTTACATTGTGTAATATGTAATTTTAGATGATTGTTATATAAGATATTGTTCAATCGTTTTTATATGGAAAAATTAAAAACGTTTTCACTTAAAATCACTTGATTCTTCTGAAAAATTACATATGACTTCCTTGAGACGGACAGACAACTTTGTTAAGGACATCGAAAGACATCCTTTTGGTCCTATTGTAAAGGTATAGGGGAGGTGAAGTTTATCGCCAGAACATATTAAAATTGATATCGACAATTTTCGGTAAAATGGCGGATTATTTCTTTTATCGCCACAACGATTTTTATTGACTGGAATTAAAATTAACGTTCTGGCGGCATACGGAATCGTGGTTTTCAAACCATACATCAATTAAAACCTTGTCTTTCCGAAGAGTTCTTGTTAGGGAACCCTATTAAAACTATTTTGTTGTTTATCTGTGCGATAATAATTAAAGCGTTTTAAATTATAGATCGAAGATGTTCGTTATAGAAATATTATTACGTAAAGCGATTATTAAAACGTCATAAGTCAGAATGTTAATTAATGAGGATATAATGCAAATGTACGTAACGCGTTGCAGCGTGCTTCTATTTCTGTGGCCATCACATCTTGCACACCTAAACATACGGTGCAACAACCTCGAGCCGCTCCCGGTACAGTTGGATATTTTTTGATTATACCCCGGATAGGTAAATCAAAAGTTAATTTAAATGAAAAATTAAATCTGTGTGTGGGACACGGGTTTTTTATTTAAAATAACCAAAAAATCTATGGCTAAAATAGATAATATTAGCTTATAGCAATAGAATCTTTTAAACTTAAATGGACTGAGTTGTTTTAGTTAAGTATTTATTTATTTATTTGAAAATTTTATTGTCCACCTAAAGTGAATGTATAAACTAAATAGATACAATTCAATAATACAACACAGACAATAATACAAAATTTAAGGTGTTATCGTATTCCGCGATTGATTGCGACAATCTTTCAATGGATTGTAAAAGATATGGAATTTAAAAGAGTAATATCTGTCTTACAAAAAAATTATTATATTTTTTATAAACGATAAGGATGTACCTATTAATAATTATACACAGTGAGATAGAATATAAATTAATATTAAGATTCTGATAGTTAAAAATTTTCCCGGCATCCTTACTCTTTTGTGGGCAGGTTCCAATCCCTAAATTTATATATCTTTTCTTTTATATTTATACATGAATATAGTAGCGACGGTGGCTAGCGACATTAATTCGACAGAAGTCAAATTAATGTCGAAATCATTACAAGCGGAATCTTAATTTTTCAAGTTGCTTTACTTAATTTAAAAACAGTAGTAACGTATATGTGAGATTTAAGTCATTATATTTATACATAGATGGTATCGACAGTTGCTAAAAACATTTAATCGGCAGAAGTCAAACGAATGTGGAAATCATTGCAAGTGGAATCTAAATTATACAAGTTTCTTTTCTTCATTTTAAAACAGTATGTGATGTATATATTAGATTTATATCGATATATGAAACACGTTGCGATATATGAATCGCAATCAAGTCATTGGGAGCGCGCGGTTCTGTTGGCTGCGTTCTCACGTATGGTTACGCAATAGGGAGCGCACATCACCGTAGATGGGGCAATGCTTTCGAGGCGTGAATTCTTCTGCATTGTTTACTTCATACATCAAAGCAATGTACGATAGATAATCGTTGTTTACACATTCATGTATAAAATAAAAGCAATTGATGAAATCACTTGTGTGAAGTTGTTGAATTAAAAATGTATTTTCAAGTGCATTATTTATTAACAATTTCAATTGAAGTAATTTATATAATACAGTAAAGTTTTTGAATACTAGTTTAGAAATCAGGGCTTCACAAACTTCTGTACTATTATTTATAATTACGAAGATTGTTAAGATTATTTTAATCTTCTTTGCATCGTTTCCCCAATGCTGGCGTTTGTGACTTTAATCATGCAGTGATCTTATCCATTAGGATGTTTCTTCATTTATTCTGGTTTTTCGCAATGTGTATGTTCACAAAAAAAAACATTCATTCATTCATTTGTTGAGTAGCGCGCCCTTGAGGTCTCCTACCATCGACTTCGTTAGTGTCAATAAGTTTAGGAAGTCGGCGCCAGGTTTTCTGACGGTGTTTGCGAAGAACTCGGAGATCCTGTAGACAGATGTTGGAATATTATTGTATTTAAGATTTATAAAATTTTTGAGAATGTATAACTTCTAATATCTTCGATTATTTTGTTTATTTAACTTGTACCATTTTTTGAGGATCTATCCATTCAATTGTTTATTTTTTATATCAACTCACGCTACGTCTGCAGGCTCGTGATCGCCGCTCGAGAACCTTTCGGCGATACGGCCCACACACTGCTATTTCAGACGAGCAATTCTTCCACTACGTCGGTGTCATTGGTTCATATGCGGATCGCCTTATATCTGATCTAGCTCGCTGTGTGACAAGGACGCCTTTTTATAAGGCCCATCATAAGCCACCACGTCAATAATATAAATAAATGAATAAAAGTGTAGTTAATTATAATTAAATTTATATGATCAAATTTATAAAGCGGTGTTTTTCTTGCAGGGCATTCCTTCGTGGTCGCGCAGCGTGGAGGCTGCGGAGGCGGCTCGCGCGCGCCTCGTGCGCTGGGCGTGCGGCGAGCCGGCCGCGGAGCACGAGCCGCCGCGCAAGAAGATGCCGCACGCGCTGCGCAGGCGCTGGCCGCTCTGCCCCTGCTTCCAGGTAACACCATACATACATATTCTTTACATACCCACATAATTGTATAAAGTGAGTTTTGTCAAAGCTGTAAAATTTTTAACGGGGCGAATGTATACTTGATTTACTGTCAATAAATTTGTCGTACACCATATACATAAATCAATGGTGTCAGAGATATTGAATAACTTATGCGTAAAGAACATTTTAAAAATTAGGATTACTGGAATTTATTGCTTACAATTTATCCCTACAGACTTTGTACTGTCAGAAATTATTAATCTGTCGCATTCTAATAGACAAAAAAATTCATGTAACATATTTCAGAATGAACACTTTAAACTGGTTAATTAGAAATAGTTGTAAAATCTTTAAAATTTGCTGGCAAATGAGCCACTTTAAAGCTTTTGAATTAATGAGATGGTCATCCTCTTCTGCTTCTTTTGCTGGATTTTTCCATACATTTCCAATATGATTGGTTAAAAGCGGCCTGCATCTAGCATCTTTCCATGACCATTAAAATATCTGTCCACCTGTGGATGGACGTCCTACGCTGCACTTGACGATCTGTACTGTCCACTTCCGAACCTTAAAGCCGTTATTTGGCCCGTCCACTTCGATTTAAATTTGCCAATCCCTATTTACAATAGGTCTGTGGAATTTTTTATTTTAGGATGAGAATAAAAGTAATTGCTTTTTTTTATTTCAACTTAATCTTACGGATGATATATTTCAGTATATGTTAGTGGCAATTGCCAGCCGATAGACGCTCACTGCAAGGCATAAATCTCCCCCTAACATGACCAGTTAGACTTCTCGTGGCCTTAGAGTCAATGCACTGCACCTATTAATGTTTATTGAACTAATACAAAATTACAATTATTTAATTTCTCGCATTAATGTGATTACGAGCGTTCAGCATAACCAACGATAACGGTGTCCGCGATAATTATAAAGTTTAATCCGCTGATTACTTTACAGTTTAGTGCTCGGTGGGTTTTGTTTGGACAGTAATTAATTTATTTAACCTTGATTAAATTGTGAACGTTTTATGTCGCCGTGGAATGTCGCAATCGTTTCAATATGTAATTTTGGCGTGATTGCAGGGCGTTAAGTTTTGGGCGTGGCGTGCTGATTACAGAGATTTAATTTATCACATTTTCCGTTTTAATTGTGAGTTAATATTTATAAATATTGTCGAATATTTTGATTAGACGTATTGACTTTTGTATTAGTTATTAACAACAAACAAATGTAGTCGTTTAAAATATTATACATTAAAATTTTTGCAAGAGAACGTTTTTGTTTAATTTATCAGATTGATATTTTTCGTGAATTTATAATAATATACCAGTTAGGCAATTCTGATATGCATCTAGTATGTGATGAGGATATGATTAAATAAAATGTACATAAGGTTAGGTTATTAGGTGTAAAGGTATGCTTATAATATCTTTCTCTAGACTATAAAATTTATAACTCATTGTGGGAAACTATACACGCTCGTGTAATGTTTCAGCTTTATCATGTAAGAAATTTGAAATGTTTATCAAACAAAACTCGTACAAAATTCTGTTATGAGCTAAATTATTTTAAGTGATATTAAATCTGAGAAATTATCTACTGTAACTACTGGATTAAGAATGCTTGTGAAAGTGATCACAGAAAAAAAATGAGTTTCTTGAAAGTTCATCTCAGATCACGGCGCGTTTGGAACCCTTGCAGCTTAATTTTTTATTAACTTGAAGCATGACATTATAGCGTAGTACAATTTGATTCAGATATTTACTAAATGAGGCATTTCTATTCTTCTTTGATTCTTCTCAGGGCGTATACAAGTGATTTCTACAAGCCCTCCAAAATAGGATAATGATAAGAATAAATATCCGGTATAACTTCTGTTGACACCATTGTACTTCAACATCTTTTGTAACTAACAGAATGTTACACTAAGGTCTTTTTGTTGTCTAGACTGTAGGTTCTCAAATTTTTATGAACTAATGCCCGTTGATTAAAAAAGATATTCAACGCTTAATTTTGAAAATTATTGCATTTTTAGATGTTAGCCTAAATTTTAGGTATTTTAATCGCAAATTAAAAAGTAATTATCTTCGTTTTTAAATGTTTATTTACGCTATAGGATAAGCATTTTAGTCGGCTATGTAAAATGTTTTGTTCATGAAAAACTTCATAGAAAGCTCTAGTGGCGACTAGATGTGCTTATTGTCTTCGATGGGAAGCTAAGGTCTATATATTTATTTTGAAATGACATATTACTTTATATTAAATTGTTTTTACGAAAATAAAGTATGTTCTATCAATAAAACCAATTTGACTGAATTTGAATTACTGTTAATACAAATAGATGCGCGATAAACTCAATGTTAGCTCACCGTAACGATGTAGGTGTCCAGATGCTAGTGCAAGGAGACACCCGGTGTCGCGTTTCTGCGGGTTGCGGGTTCGATTTGCACGCTGCTTTCACCTGCCCGCCGGGAGGTGAAGTAGCACCTTGATTATCCATATTATAATACAATTTGTCACTTTTCATGATCTATGCGAGAAATTAAAGTAACAGGAACAAACTCAAGATCTTTATTCGTACAAACAAATATTTGCACAACTTTCGAAGTGAATTAGAGTTGAATCACGATTTATTTCTATGCTAAAATTTGGATTGTGAATTTCGGTTTTGTGATAGCAATTTGTCCGTTGAAGCTTTAAAAATCGAATATTTACTAATTTAAAACATTAAAATTAAAAATTCGACTCATAAGCAGTTTTTACGAATTGTAACATAATTTCTTATTTAGATAAAAGGTACCGGTTTATCCGTATCTAGTAAGAGCGAGCAGATGGTATAATCCAGTTGTATATTAGAATTAAATTTTTAAAATGTACAGCGTCAATGACAACTTCAATAGTTCCACCATTGACATATTTTTTTGCAAAAAGCCATCCAGGCAACACGATGCGACAATTAAAGAGTAGCGAATGAAATAGCGCGGCAGTGAATGCAATTACGGGGCTGATGATGAGAGACTAGTTTCGAGGTGACACACAAATTTATTGTTAGAATTTGATTTTTTAATATCTCGAATATGAAGTACTTCTATTAGACAAGTCTCTTTTGGCTTACGATACACTTACAAAACGATAGACGCAATTAATTTGTCTCGAATGAATTATAGCAATATCATGCATAAGATCAAGAAAGTTGTCCAAGATTGTCCTATTAGGTTTGTACTATACTCTTGGATGCAATCGACATATGACGTTACATAAAATTGCTGTCCTTTTTCTCAATTAAGTTCTTTATATTTTAGGTACAGGTATCTTCAATTTAGTCGATTGTTCTGTTGAATGTTTAATGCAAAAGCAAATACATCATCATAGTGGACTATTACGCTTCAGTTTTTACCGTTGGCATGTGAAGTACTGGAGTTCATTTGCCTACCTTTCAGTTTCTTAAAGCATAAACAGTTATAAGGACGTGTCTACACTCACTCAATTTGCAGTTACAAATCAAAAATAAACTTACATTTTCAAATGTATTTGTATGACTTTACAAACTAAAAGATTTTCTTTTTCAATCGCAATTAAGAATGCTACGTATATTGACTTTTGTCGATCCTACAGTGATCTTAAGTCGTTCTGAAAAATCATCAGTAACAAAATGCTAATAAACGCTGGTCACGTTCGGATATCGGTTTTATGAAGGAATTCTTAATTTCTTTTCATAGTAAAGTTGTTTTAATCTTCATTGTTAAGTTGTTAAGATGCTTGGATAATTACGGGATTACATGCGAGGTATACGATTCAGTGAACTACATAGAGTTGTACTTTATCATTAGTTGATATCGATGTAGCTTTGTTTGAAATAATATATTTTAATAGTTAAATTTTATTATATTTTTTATGTTTCTGTAAATACAAGTTTGCTCCAAAAAAAGTTATTGTAAGTTAACATTAAATAATGCAAATATAATGCCTGAATGTCTCGAGGTGAATCAGTCCATCCAAGCTAATTCAAGTTGGTTCTACCAGTGACAAGACCAAGATCAGAGACTTGGGTTGGTTCAATTTCCATGGTACAATCTTGTATAATTCATACTTCGTACATTAATTGTATAGGATTGCCTATTTTCCAGAGGGTGTGCAACAGCGTCCTCTGCGTACTGTAATACCACACTTTGGTCCCCAAATCGCTTATGTTATATCCCACCCCCACCATGGATATCTTTGGAGAAGACCTATGCTTCTGGGATGAAACGAGGACCAGTGACAAAAATGAGAGTATCTATTTATAAGTTACATCTTCATATAAACATTAGTAGAAACATCACTAAGCTAATTTAATTTTAAATAAGTCAGCTTGATCTCCTGCAACTGAAAGATTGCACTAAGTCTGATAGTCAGTTGGGTAGTAACAATAAACATATTATTACATTTAATACTATAACATTTAGGAAATTAAATAGGAAAAGTGTACAACGTCGGTACGAAAAACATTGAGGAATCAAAATGTATGTAAATGAATGTTATATGGTATAAAATGCAGAATAATTACAGCTTTTTTTCTATTATACAATAAAATTACAAACACAAAATAGATTTCGAAATAAAATAAAAATTAAAGAGATCATGGTTGATTTATGATGACACGTAGAGGATATTAAAGTGAATAAAACTGTTCAATATTGATTAATGCAAATGCGACGACGTCGTGGTGATGTTCGTAAAGAGGACAAACGACACGTGCTCGCTATACATTGCCGTCTACTGATACGGTGCAAACAGTGGATGGAATTGGAAAGCAAGTGGAGAACCCGATGTAGGTCGTACGTAAATATTTATCGAAGAGATCGTTTACGCGACCGTGCTAATATTTATTGTTTTACCATTTCCTTTACAACTTCCTAGCAATAATGTTACAGTTTATTCTTCCATATTAATAAAAAATGCTTAATAAGATGGTGTTATTAGATAATTTATTTTTAATGTCAAGAAATGAATGTCTTTTCGCTTTTAAATTTAAATAACAAATGTACATTATCTAGAACTAATATAATCTTATATTTATGGTTAAATAACTACTTTGAAGAAGTGTTTAGAAGAAGTAGTTTTTAAATACATGAGGTGCTAGCAAAACGCTTACCTCATAGTATACGTATCATCATCACACTCATATTAGCGGTAGGTGTCCATTGCAAGGAATTAGCTTTGCTCAAATTCGCCTTGATGACCGGTCTGATGCTACTCTCATTCAGCAACTTCCTTTGGAGATTCTGTTCATGCCGCGTCTTTCGGCTCGTGGGTCGTGACCGCCGTTAGAGAACCTTTCGACACCATGGTGAATTGTTTTTTAAGATCAGTAAATAAAATCTTGCGAAACTTACTATCGACGACTGCTATTTGACCACATAGATTTTAAGCCCCTTGAACCAGTACACAGTTTTTTAGCAGCCGTCAAAGAGCTTAATAATAGCCCACTTGCTTCACAGCTTTTAAAACTCTTTTTCTGTCAACTAATACTTAGTACGGGTTGATTTGGAGAAAAGTATAAAAGCTTTAAGCTTTTTGTTGATATGAGCTTTACATTCACTCTTAAGTCTTTTAAATCTGTAACCAATTATCCTATATTATTTTTAGAGTTTTTAGCACTCTCGAATGAAGTTGTCTGCAATGTCCCCTCCGTGTACTCCGATCCTCCCCCACGACTAACGTCCTTCTATTTAACAAGAGCACGATGCAAAATAAACGTACATTGCATAAACAATGGGACCTCAAATTTAAAATCAATTGTGCTTTAAACAAAACAAATAAAGACCGAAGGGGTTTGTCACGTGCATCAATGTTTGCTTTTCATTGAGTGCTTTTCGAATTAAGCTTTTAGTGACAAGTTCTCATATAATATTTTGATGTGGGAACCACATTGTTATGTTGAATGTTTGCTTTATAAACTATTGTACATTGATTAATTCGTACGGTTTAATGGTGAATGAAAATGTAAATATGTGCTTCGATTGTCTCATTGTCACATATTACGTCAATGTCAAAATTTAATTTAAAGCGGAAAATGTGTACAAAGGATTAGAGATAAAGTTAGGATATTATAATGTTGTATGCAAAATGTGTATTTTTACCATAAAGGGACTAAAGTCAAGTTGAGTTCGGCTGAATAATTAATTGCTGTCTTCTGTGTAATGGACCGAGGCCTCCGTGGAGGCTTCGCAAGCTTATACAAGGTTTGGGCACGGAATCTGTAAATGTCAAAAGAAAAAGTACTCGTCGTTTTGGCCCATAGATACGCACTGCAAGGCATAGTACTTTCTCCGAAGATATCTATAGGGAGATATACCATAATCGCCACGCATGGCAGGCGAATTGGTAAAACAGTGTGGTCTTATGGTACGCAGAGGCAGCTGCAGCCCATCCTTTGAAAACTTGATTGTAAGCAGTGGCAATTCTATATGATTAAGGCATAAAGTGTGAACTATATAAGATTGTGGCCCGTAAATTGAACCCGCGACCTAGGACCGTTGGGCTACTACCGCTCTTTACTGTCGTAATGCGGTAATAATTCCATGTAACGGACCGAAGCCCCCGAGGAGGCTCCCGCAGGCTTCAACGAGGCTAAGCGTCTTTGGCACCCTGCTCTATAAAACTTGCGGAGTCTATAAATACAAGGAGAAAAAGCATTACCGTTTTTTTAAAAAAACTATCTGAGTGCATTTTATAGCCCTACGACTAGGTTAAAGAAAAATACTTTTATCGTTGTGTTACAGTATTTGAAATCAAAAAGCACATGCTAAGTTTACTGAATAGATTAACGTGTATCATTTATCAAATTATATATATTATTATACCCTAATGTAAACATTTTTGTATCTTATTTCTGTACCTAATATTTTATTAATATCGGGATGTGTACTCTGTTACAATGGAAATTTATTTCATGACCTACAATAGTATATACTGTTAACCTTGACTATTATCATTATGATAATAAAGGAGGCTTGAGAAATTTTGTTTCGCTTTAAAATGCTCTGGCATTTAGAATAGGTCAGAGGTGGTCGATTTTTGCGTCGAAACTCGGAAGAAATATTGTGTAATTTATTTTAATGTTTTAGATACGGTTGAATTGGTTTTATTTGAAAAGAATTTTAAAAGCGTAACGATCGTGCAATGTATGTTATAATAAATATATGTTTTAATCTTATAAATATAAGAGATGTCACATTTTAAAATTTTGTGTTTTAAAATTCTTTTGCACAACAAATTTTTAACTTCATAATTTTGTGTTTTCTTGTAGAACGAGTATTTTTGTTAAAAAGATCCTTTCAGAGCTAAATTTGAAGTCACTATGTTTAAGGTCTGATATTACGAGATCAAGGTTGACACGATTATATAATTAGTTCATAATATTATATTAATTTATTAATATTATATAATATTAATTTATTCAACCGACAGAGGCAGCTCAAGGCATAGGCGTCTTCCGAAGATTGTCATAATGACATTAAAAAATAAAACTCTTTTATTCAAAATTGGAACTTTTATCACATATCTTGTTGATTTTTTTTTAAATATGTTTTATTTTCGACTACTCTGCTTCGCAAACTGTTATAGTTGTGGAGCAGAAGTAAGAAGAAATTGCACAACGATGACGTAAAAAAGTTTAACAATACATATTTACGCACATACACTTTGTTAGATACAGCCTAAATGAAAACAACTAAGCGACATCATTTCCAAGGGTTCTTGTCATTTATATATTCGTTTATTAAATAATATGCCTGTACCCTCAATTTATTTTTAATATACGTTTTGGTTTGATTATATTGACGGTCCTGCTTTTGGATTGATATTGATTCATTGTATGGATAGCTTGCACATAATGATTGCAAGCTATACTACGCCAGCGGTTACAAAAAAAATTATTGTTTGACACAAGTTAAAAAAGCGAGACATACCTTCACGTGTGAACCCAACACACATTAGCAATTAATTTGCCGACCGAGCAGTTCATCGAGTTACAAGAGATCACTTTACGTTATACGTTTGTCGAGAAGATATAACACGAAACGCTCTGTTTAGACACTTATCGTTATTATGTTATTACATAATAACATTTCTGCCTAAGTCTTTATATGAAATGTAGTCATTTTGATGTACATGAGTCCCATGAATCAAAGACACTCTGGAATCAGGTAACAGAGCATATTTTGGTTAACCACAAAAAATAGTTTTTTTTCAAGCAGTTAGCCACTTTTATGTCTATCACACGCAGATTACGTAAATGAAATTGTCGCGTTTTAGTCTTTACAATAGAAATTCAATTATTACATTAAGACATTTTGTCTTGAAATCTATTCAACATTTAGTCACATTTTAATTTTCCTATTTAAGAGACTTCAGGACTTTTTTGTACAGAAGTGGAGAATTCTGATAAAAAATATAAATGTTTTCAAACAAATGCTTTTCTTTGAATTATCAGTTGTAGAACATCTATAGTGACATCATATGTACGTTATGAAAATAACATCAGAAGAACTAAATATGAAAAGGATTAGAATCAAATTGAGCCCTTTGATGACATCATTCAAATTAAAACTCACTCTCTTCAAATGAGCCGGCGACACACTCTGTTTTTTTTTTGATCGCTTACACAAATGACTTCTATTAATATAATCAATAGAAGTGACTAATTTTATTTTACAAACTGTAGTGAATAGTTAATATGACATAATTTGTTTAACTCAAGACGTTGGTACTTCGATCCGCCTGTGTAGTGAACGAAAGAATCTAATCGTTTATGTTGACGTCTCTTGAACAATGAATTCCAGAGCTATTCATAACTGAAGCGTCAATAAATTATCTTCTATTTAATTGTTAATCTAATTAGAAGCGGACAATGGTCGGTGGGCAGCAGGGCCGCGGTCAGACGGCCGCGGGCCGGCCCACTGATTGAGACGCATCGCTCGGCGCCCACTTACGGCTCGCCTAATTGAATAACTCACCGGTCGAGTTTACTTCATAATACACCTACTTTTAATCGTCTATGCGCACTCGAGTGTCATTTGACTTTCTCATTAGTGTTAAAAAAAAATAGAAGTTGGTGTGTTTTTAATATATTTTTGTGTAAAGTGCGTTTATTTAAAGTGCGTAATGACTTATATTACGATGTAAAGTCCGTTTAACTTACCCAGTTCTGCAGCAAAAGGATTATGATGAGTCCGAACACGAAGAAAAAGGGCGGAAAAGGCTTATTTTCAATAAAGATTAAAAGCACCAAAGTGAAGAATCCAGTAAGTTACCTCCTCTATCGATTTTAGTTATTACGTTGGTTGTAAAAAAATAAGATGATGGATGTGCTGGATATATTCGTGTTTAAAATATTAACTGTGACAGTAAGGAAATGCCTCTAGAATTACGTAAGCTATGATAATGTGAACAGGACAGGGCTTATGTACCTCTGAGGTTTTTTTGTTATTAATAAAACTGCTACCGATAATAAATATTATTCATTACACTGTTCCGTATGTGTAAGTTACTGTACGCGTTGTATATGATATCTCCTTGACCGTGTCTTCCGCGATGTGTAAGATAGTGGCTCCATAAAGCGAATAATTAATTGCCACAATTACAGTTCAAAGGGCATTTTGTCGTATCTCTATAAACTCTTACTGGTTAGATGTAACTCTACAAACCTATGAATCAAATGTAATTAAAATTTTATTGACTTTTCCGGCGATATAAAACACGAGCCAACTGTTTTAATGGATCTATATTTACGTCAGGTGACGCTTTAAGAAGGGGAAGGGAGTTTCTTAAAAATATACGTCTGATTCTGTTTACGATGCGGTCGAAATATAGCTTTGAGGAATATACACAAAGTGCATCGATAAAACAACTCTGTCGGGATGTCCTCCCGGTGAAGTCATCGACGAAAATATTGTGTCGTCGATCACTAGGGTTGGCAGTTAGTACTTGGTATATCAGAAAAAGATAAAAAAATATCTTAAACGAATATGCTTAGATAGAGAACGCTAGAAGAGACAGTCTTTAACTAAAAATCTATGCATAAATGCATTGCAAATATTCTGTATTTTTATACAGAAGGTGTTATTATTATTTTAGCTTTTATTCGAATAGGTCAATGGGGCTATCCATAATATTATCGGAATTTTCACTGAATTAACAATTTTGAATAATTAAAATTGTAAAAAAAAGTGTTATGAAGATTTTACATAATGTGATGTATCAGTCGCGTTCCAAGAGCGTAAGGTAAAGTTTTAGTTATTTTATAACAATCCTTCATCACAATTTACACAATTAAATATTCCATTGTTCTCTGTTTAAATATTATGGCCGTTAATGAACTCATTATTGTGTTTGCACATTCATTGCGTGCAAGATAATGCATGTTTGATCAGCTCTGTGGATATTATTTTTGTCGCTGCAATGTAGGTGCTCGGGGTGCAAGGTTATTCCATTTACGTGCACATTCAATTCTATTGGGTTTTCCTCAACACATTCTTTAACTACGTAAGCAGTTTCTAGTTAGTTCTATTTACGTGTTTGTTACTGTATAATCATTTTGAATTGTTTATACCTGAGACTCCCAAGGCTCATTACTGTTAAGGTATTTATTCATTCATTACTTTATAATCCAGAGCAGTGTTTGCTTTGGTTAAACACAATCATCGCTGTGATCTTGTAGTAGACTATAACCTTGTTTTTTGTCTCTGAGAGAAGGTTTGGTACGCAGCTACTTTTTTATTCATATTGTAATGTTATCCATTTTGGATCACTACTGTAGGTCAAAAGAAATATCCAGAAGATTTCAATTTGAGAGAAAATAGTGTAAAATTAAGCTTCTCTTGATATTTCAGCCTATATCTACGAGAGCTTCAAACGCTATTTGATCAGACAGTCCACAAACTCAGTAGTGTTGTTTTTTTGTAACCCCTTTTACTAATGTCCTTAGTACAGTATTTTGTAGCGACGACCCTTGAAGATATACATGTTATCGCCCAATAGGCAACCTGGTTGCGAACAATCATACATTAAGTGAAGAGAGATTAATAATTTAATTAACACCAAGTTTGCGAACTTCGAGTAACGCCTGAAGTTCCTCGCAATCACAAATGTCACCACAACGAGTTACTTATCCTTAAAGATATTACTCTCTCGCAGATTTTTCATTAGTCAAGTGTTTTTTCGGAATACCAAATCCAGCATGGGGCATATGGCATGCAAGCTATCCTACTCTAATCTAGAAATCGTCAACCTATTCCAAAATAAAGTGCTGCGCTTAATCACAAATGTTCCAGAGTTTGTGTCTGGCGAACTGCTGAACTACTTGTAAATCTGTACTGTAAAGGGAGAAATCGCAAGACAGGCAAATTCACATAGGGGCAGAATCCTGTACTGTCCCCCAATATGCAGCAGTCATAAAAGCGCATAAATATTTAATTTAGACGGCAATGTGGTTATGTTCCTATTTAAGACCTGGTTCAATGTTATACCTCAATGACCATTAGAGGCGACAGAACAAAGTAATTATAAAACAGTCTCAACATCATCGATTCTGCATGACATGTAATTGAAGTACATCACGTTACTAGCCACTCACTTTCATCTCAAACAACATCGACATCAGCACCAGAACTCCATGTCCAACATGAATGAGTTCATTTTCTTGACTGAAGCTACAAGTTGGGGAACGTACAGCCGCAAGATTGGGCATGACATACATTGTTGAAGAATGAAATTCTTATGAAGCACCAACTGCATATGTCCGGCTATCACAGAGAATCTATTGCTAATGCCCTCCATTTGTCTTCGGTCAATTAGTCTTTTTTAAGAGAAAGAACTCTCCTTAATTGTTTTTTTTTTGCTGTTAAAAAGATTCGTTTAATCTCGGGTTATCAACCCTGTGGAACGTTTAATGGTTTTGCGAGACGTTTGTTTGTGCGTGAGGCGCGGCGTCCAATCTGTCGGCGCTTGTGTTCGTATTACACTTGCCGACTCCATATACTTATTTCTAGTTTGTAATGTTATTATTACAAATCATCACAATGTCATTACATATGTGAATTATTTTCTGTTATCATTGTCGCAGAAATCTTTCAAATATACCTTTAAATTTATTACGATTAATAATAAGTAAATGAGTAAAATATTACTCTGTCATGTAAATATTGATTGTTAAGTTTCTAAAATGAGGGAAATAATCTATAACTGTTTATATGGTCTATAGGTTACAGAGTAATGCTAGTAAGGAATTTATTGTATTACATACTTCTAGAACTTTGTGCAATATAGATAGAATGTTATGCTTTAATGCTACTCGCGCAAGCCCAAACAAATGACGAGTGAGCGCGTAAACTTGTAACGCGCTTCCTCATAGAAAAAAAATAACTAAAAACTGAATTTATCTGCAATTATATAATGAATTGTCGAATAAAAAAGTGACTAAAAACTGAATGGCCCCTTTAATGCTTGTAACACACGTGATCTAGTGCATGTAGTACAGTCGCAAACATAACAGTAATTTATACTTTACTATTCTTAACTAGGACATATGTTAGTCGTAATTCGAATCTTTTATGTTAATGGATTTGTTGTCATTCTAAGTTATTTATATTTATACTTAATGCATATCTATTTAATTTTATTTCTAGGGCTTATTAATTACTTAGGCCAAAACATGTACGATAACGAAATATATACACGTTGAAGACGTATGTGCAAAACATTTTTATTTAAATAAGTTACAATGCCATTTGGGAAGCAGTAAGAGTCCGGTCCAAAAAAGTCATTTCGCAATAAATATTTTGAATTAAAAATTGATAACTTATAAAATGAAATAAAGGTTTAAAACCCATAAAGTTTTATAGTGAATATGTCAAAAAACCGTTTGTGTATTATTCGAATAAATAATCCAGTCACTTATGTATCTAAACCACTATTTATAGTGTCTTATGCACGGTTTGTTGTCATGTTGAGGAAATTTTATCGGGATCACTATCAGAAAAAAAAATTCAACTGTCGTACGTGACTGTACAATTATCGAAAAGAAAGTAGAACCGGTTGCGTAAATCGATGTGTAATTGACTAACAATATAGTTCAGTACACAGCTCCTCGTAATGTTTGTTGGAACTCTATAATAGGAAGGCTTAGTTGGTTTGTTTTTGAGTATAAAGGAAAGGACTTAGAAGACGTACTGATGCTATCGAGATATGTGCTGCGATACTGTTGGTGTTGCACGGGTTTATAATTGTATAATAAGTCATCATCATTATTACCATTTTTGACGCCCACTGCTAGGTATATGTCTCCTATATAGATTTCTATTAAGATCCGTTGAAAGCGGGCTATACTCGACGTCTTGCAAACACTAACGTCTATCCACCTTGTGTGGTCGTCCTTCATTGCGCTTGCAACTACTCTCTAGAACCATTAGGCCTTAGCGACCTTCTGCACTGCGCTTTTTAGACAAAAAGCGCGAAAAGAAATTACGAAGAATTGTAAAATATATTCAACCGGCTGAAATTAGATAGAAATAAAAGGTTTTCCCTAAGAAATTAGGAACTTACATACGTGTTAGGCTAATATTTCACTTTTATGTGCCAGTTTGTTTATTACTTGTAATGAAGTTTTAAACGACGGTTTTAACATAAGTATTTTGAAAGCGATGTCATTTTAATCATGTGTTGTTTGTGAATAATTTAAATTATTGTTAACATGGACTATTCATTCACATGCATATTAAACTACAAAACATGCACCGCAAGTACATGATAATAGTATACTTAATGCTTTTACAACATGTGAGACTTTATTATCGAGCCTTCGTGTAAGGAACAACGTTATTTTTTACTTACATTATGTGTATATATATTTGCAGCATGATTGGTTATATGCAGGTGTAAAAGTTTTAAAAGAGTGGTAATTGTCAATTAATGTATCACTTAGCGAAAAATTAATTTTTTAGAAATAATACGCAGTGTAATGTATAATGTAATGTATATATTGTGTGTATAGTGTATGTAATGTGTAATGATAAGCGTCCATAAATTTCGGATCAGTACATATTAAAATTAATCACTGTTCTCTATATGTTTCTGCAGACTGTACTGTCAAAGATTGACCTGTGGCATTCCTATAGATAAAATAAATTAATGGATTTTTTTTGGGAATGATCACTTTATACATGATGATTGGAAATACGTATAAAGGTTTAAGAAGATCGTAAGTTATGTATTTGCATTTTTAATCGATTTCCTTCGAGTGTGCGATGATGATTTTTATTATTGACACAATACGCCATTATACCGCCTGTAGAAACCAAATGTATCTTACACAATGTTAACGTCCGATTGTAATATTTTCTCGTAGAAGTTGAAAGAAAATCTGATCCATTGCAATTAAGAGCAGAGGTTGCTGAAGATGCCTTCGAGCTGAGAATTTGTGACAAGATTTACGTACCTCATACCCGAAGGTGTACATTGCCAAATAACATCAGTTCATGATAGTGGGAAAAAAAAGAAAACATTAGAATGAGTCTTCGTTTCATAGACGCCCACTGCAAAGTATAGGCCTTCACTAGAAGATATCCATGGGGGGATGTATTGTACATAATTATGGCAGGCAAGGACGAAGGACGAAGGCTGTTGTTGATCCTCTGGGAACTTTTTTGTGAACTATGGCAACCTTGTACAATCAACGCACAAAATGTCAATTATATAATATTGTATCCCGGGAATCAAACACGCGACCTACGATCGCAAACCTCAGTTCTCTACCGCATGGCTACCACTAGCTAATAGTTTGAGTATTATATGTTAAATCAAGGACTGAATGAATTTTATAAGGTAAATCTGAAATCTTACTGACTTAACAGTTACCGAACTCTTCCGTTCAACAGACATCTGTCTGTTCACTGATTTCTTTTCTCATTGCATCAGTCATCGCATTTCCTTATAAGGACTTGACTTCTCTTATGAATGTAATTGCTTTTTAAATTCGCAATTTACACGTAAAACTTGCTCTGCTCGCGGCACTGTGTGTATCGTGAGTGATTATGTGTAAATTACTTTTACGCTTTATGTCTGTTCGCTGCAAATAAGTAAATATGTAAAAATATACTGTTTGTTGAATTCGAAGAAAAAAACATTTAATATAGTTTTTAGCCGTGCGAATACAATTCAGGATTTCCGTGGATATAATTAATGACGCATTCTTTAAACGTGTTAGATTATTCAAGTGCTGTAAGAAATTATTTAATCCTAGGTTTTTATCTAGCAATTATTTTTTACTATAGATTACGTGAGTAGTGATAGCTCAGTGGTAGAGGACTGAGACTTGTGATCGTAGGTCGCGGGATCGATCCTCGGGATAGGATCTTAGATAATTCACACTTTATGCATTAATTATATAAGGTTTCCACTATTTACAAAGAAGATTCCACAGGATGTGTATCAGCGGTCTCTGCAAACCGTAATACCACACTGCGATCGCCACCCCCCCTTGCCAAGCGTTGCGATTATGGTAAATCTCCATAGATATTTTTGGGGGAGGCCTATACTTTGTAGTGGGCGTCTATCGACAGAAACGATGACGACAATAGATCTTGTAACATAAATAAGTCTAAAACGAAATTAGAATATCCGGGTGCTTGGATATAGCTGTAAAAGCCTTAAATGAGTTGCTGTATAGTTTGTTTTCATTCAATTACAATATGGTGTACCATATCCAAAAATAAAGATTTCAAAAATTAATAAATGACTCAATGATAATATAGTAAGAAGTGTTTTCAAAATAAGGATTTCTACTAATTAAAATTAATTAATTTTTGTTTTTAATATTAATTATTTTATTTTCTACTATCCGTATCTGCACACTATGCACAGCAATAAGTTATTGGTTTGCTGCATTTAAATGGAAAAAATAAATTAATGTAACATAATTAAGAGTAATCACTTTATACAGGTTGATAGTATGTTGAATGTATATCTCACTTGTTAGCTATAATCGAATAAATGATTTTTTTTACAAGATTATACAATTTTGCATTTTAATTAATCCAAACGTAAATTATTTTAAATAATTTTCACGATTCACGAAAACTAAATTTGGAAGGAAGTGGATTCCGAAATGGCTGGTTCATTATGAACATATGTGTATATGAAGAGATTATGAAGTCTTTTAACATTTTCAAGCTATAAACATGGAATAAGTGACCGCCGACGATGATTTATGTAGTAACATTTCCGCGAAATATATTTACCGCATGTTATCAGTACCCATGATTCATGAGAATTTTTTTTTGTCTCGTTCCGAAACTCGATTGTGATTGCCTTTATACGTACATATTTGTTACAAAGCGCTGAATATTATTATCATTGTGTGCAGATTTGCAGGAAGTTTTTCATAAGTACCGTCAGCATGTAACATATTGCATATAATTCTGATTTTTATATACAAAAAGTAATTTTTGTTTCACAGAAATATCATGAGGGATGTGTTATAAGTGATAATACAGCGTATCTCAGTGATTTTTAACGAAAATCTTTGTCAAAAATTATGCTTATAGAAAATAATATAAGAATTAAACATATCATAACATTAAAGTAGAAAAAATCAGATTAAAATTACGTATGATGTAGGTTAAGTTAATATACTTTATGGTACACGCTAAAAAAATATACACAGTTGCATAATAGTAAAGAAAAAAGTATAATGGGCGGTCTTATCACATGAGGCAATTTCTTTCAGTCAACCATAGTATGGAAACAGTAGAAGTGTAAATAACTGGTAGTTAATGTGTACATATAGACAAAACATACATATATACAAACCAACTTACTTAATTTTTAAGCCAATTAAAATTATTAATAAACTATTTATAACGTCCTTTTTATTAGCTTAGCATGCTTATATTATACTTGTTAAATTGCCACAAGACACAAGCATCTAAGCTATTGTCAATGTCTTTTTGTTAGTCTATGTCAGCAAGTTGATATTACAGTCTCACCTAATGTAAGAGAACGAAGTAATTTGTGATGTTTATTATGGATAAAAGGTGTAAATCTTGGTTCTCATCCTCTGCTAATATAACAGGCGGATCTAGTTTATTAAAAAACACACCATTTCTTTTCTATTAGCTATTAACCATATATATAATTTAAACCTTGTACGAAAACAATTACATTAAACATTAAAAAAATTCTTCTGTGAAAATACGAATATATGAACTGTCAGAACCCTCGTCATTCATGATCGTTTTATGACGTATGTCTTTTTAATTCCCTTCATTTGTTTCGGTTTAGTTACGTTCTTATGCCTTTGGCAAATCATTTTTTACCTCTATCTTCTTATGAGAGTCGTGGCCGAATATGTCAGTCTTAGCTATCATTTTTTCTGAAGCATTTCTTTTTTAACAAAGTTTTAAGGCATCGTGCACGGTGATGTTGCACGCTATTGTAATCGTGTCATTTCAACGAGTAGGAGACTGTTCATTAGCCCTTTTAACCTCTGCGTTTTTCTTAGTTCCTTTTGATTTTTATTTATTGTTTTTATTGTTACTTAAAGGTTTCGTCGTGAAAATAACAGTGTGTTTATAACCGTATATCTTTGCTTACAGAATGATGAGCCCCCGGAGATCACGTACTGTGTGGTGGGCGGCGAGGGAGGTTTGGCGCTTCAAGCTGTCACCCCCACGCATCCCATGCCGCCCCAAGACGAGCTGGACGCCAAGTTCGCAGAGCTGGTGGTAAGTTTAACCTTTGTTTATTGTTAATATGCTTATACAAAGTCCAAGATAAATATTGCCAGAAGAATTCAACTATGAAAGAATGGCAAGATTCAGAAAGTTGCACAAGGAGAAGGGAATCTAAAAGTCACAATGATCTTATAATTGCAAACTTTTACATATTTATAAAGAAGGTTCTAGATTTATTGGCAGAAGAATAGTCGTCATTTTATTCTAATTAAAAATTATACTTAGCCTTGCCATTAATATCGTTACAAAGAAAAAAATACATTTTTTTATTGTGTGTAACATTTATTATTTTTATAGTGTGTTAGTTTAATACCATTGGCTGCAATATACTAATATCTTAAAAGTTGAGACCAGTGATCTACAGGTGCACGTACTCTTACATGGAAAAATTCTTTTCTATCGATCATATGGATTTTTTAGAGACTCCAAATTATCATGGCGTTTAGAGTAAGCCTTACTCTCTAAAATTGACCACCGTCGGCCAGATATTTTTCTGTCACAAACATAGGGGGTCTGATTGTACCTACCAATAGCCTGGTACACAAACATATGACTAATACCAAACGTGTGGAAGGTTTTAAAGATTGTATTTACTACCTACTTTATGTAATGCACTCATCACTCACTCATTTAATTTCAATATCACAAAATATTTTAAAATTTATTGCCGCGAAAACTATATAAAAATGACATATTCCAAAATCAAAAGTAATATTTGGTTTATTTTATTTTATCATGGTATTTATGGCTAGACTAAAAAAAGTGTATGTATATATTGTGTGCGATTATGTGCAATTTATGTATATATTATAACATCTCATTAATATGTCTTTATTAGTATTTAGATAATAATTATAGCATTTATCATGTATATATGGAATAAATTATTAAATAAATAGATATTTTTCTGTAACATTACACATCTGCCTAATACTTATCTGTACACTACCTTGTGTTGACAGGTAAACATGCCTACAAAGCATTAGGTCTGCCATTACACAATTTGTAAGAAAACTGTTTAAATAGATATTATAATTTAAAAAAAATTACAAACAAAAATTACAAACGTGGTTGTCAGTCGTTTATGTAATAAGAAAACAAGATGTTTACATTTATCACGACGAATAATATTTGACATCCATTTATAATGGAATTATATAAGAAAGAACAGGTGTGACCATCGATGGAATGTCAACGTCATAAAGGTGTCAGAATTCACATTTAATTCCTACGATTTCCAACGTCTGCGTGAACTTGCATAACTAAGTTTCTACGCTCTTTCACAAAATCTTCTCACAGTTAAATACTTTAATTAGTTCAAATACAATAGAATCCGCGGGCGTCTGTCTAATATAATTTATAATTATTTTTTGTAAGAGCTAAGTATTCTAAGTGGTTTTGAAAAAATTCAGATATAATTCGTAACATAATATCGATCTTTGTTTATTACAATCTGACATTCAAATTCTGAAATTTTAATATACAGACAAAAATTTAACGTTGAGGACGAATATAGGAAAAGGACCAAAAGGCAAAAGGAATAGAGGGAGAAAAAGTAAGTTAGAAGATATAAAAGCAACGGTAGGAAGTGCATAGAGATAGAAAGCTATAGGTTGAGACGTCAGGAAAAAGCCAAAGGAGGCCTTTGCCCCTGAAGGGTTTCCGATTAATGGTAGAGAAGAAAATAAACAAGAATAAAGATAAAGATACATAAATAAATAAAACTAAATTAATTCTCAGAAGGAAATCTATTTATAAAGCATTACATGTATATGAAGTCATGTAATTGTAAAATAAACTATAAAGTTTTTTATATTAAAGCATATCATAAAGAAACAAAAAATGATTTAACAATCTAGAAGAATAAACGCCAACGATATAAGCCTCATATCTAGGGATAGGTTAATTAGCCAACAAGCAGCACATTGCTTTTAGAGACAAGCTTCAATTATTTTATTTATAAATTACATTATGATATTTTTTATTTTGTCATATTATACAAGGAAATCTTTAAATATTGTTTTAATATAGTCGTTTAGTATAATAATTATTTTCAAGTTTCTTTGTTGTAAAACAGAATTTGAATATCTTATCTAAAGCGTTATACGGCGTTAATAGAAACGGCTTCATGTATTGAATGCTTTTTTTTATAAAGGGAACTAATTAGTGTTCAAAAAAGTTCGTATAAATCCATGTAAATGTTATGAATACTGCTAATCTGACCGCATACGTAGCTAGCCTTCAAGGGCGTTCACATGGAATTGCGTGTTGTATGTAGTGATAATAAACGAGTCTTAGTGAGAATGTAAATCAAACGAGAGTGAAAACTCGCTCTTTGAAACGTGCATTTCTTGCTTTAGAGAAAATTGCACAGTTATTAATTACTTTTAATTTGTCTTTGTACAGCTTTTCATAATCTATGTAGAATGTTTACAATTTTAATGTATCTACTCGAAAATATTGAATTATAATTTTTTATTTACGTTAATTTTTTGTGTATAAAATACGCGATATTAACGTAAATAATAATACGGTAATATTGACGTAATATTCAAGAAGACGAGTTAATGAAACTGGTAATTTTTCCATGTGCGGTATACATCTTGTCTTTTTTAAAAATCGCCTTAATTTTGTTCATTGTTTTTTCTGCCGTAAAACGCCCACTACCGGTCGTGTTCCTCGACAATAGATTTGCAATAAGACCGATTGGAAGCGATCTGAATCACTAACGATCTTAACAAAATCATCTTCTTACGTTGGATGAACATCTTATGCTGCGCTTGTAGATCTTCACTCCAGCACTTAAGACTCCAGGCGTAGTATTTTCTGCATGCTATGCCGCTGTCGCTTCAACTTGCAAATCTGCTAGGCTATGCAGGTTTATGTGTAGGTTTATTAATCTACGAGATCTGTTAACAAATAAACCTACGCATTTCTTCTTGTTAGATTTATTATAGTAATACCAAATCCAAGCCAATAACACCAGAATTATTTTTATTTTGTTAGCTGTCGTTTTTTTTTTTTATAAAAATAAGTTAAAGTCGTTTCCAAGCGGTCGCTTCCTATCATATCTATAACAGTCCTACGGAGGACGTGACACGGCAGGAATGATGATGATGATGATGAAACTTTTAAAATGTTAAAAGTCAAGGGAAGTATTATATACTTATAAATAGCAGAACTATTTACGTAATCTTCGTCAGAACGCATTTATTTTGGAACAACTATAACATTTAAATAATTTCATTTAAAAATTCAATCGTAGTTTACGTAACATTGTCAACCTTAATTCAACGTATAAATTAATTATAAATCAAAGTTTTTCGATGTCATCTAGGAATGATTCTGTTCATATACGTAACCTGGAAATGCGTAAATTGATATCACGAGAAATCATCTGCGCGAACGCATTACATTAACACGTGTCTTCTGCTTTATTTGGGACTTTGTCGTTGTAGCTTCACACGACACAGCTGTTAGTGTTGTCCCGTTTTAAGTAGTCACTCGATATCGATAATTCATTTATGTTACTGGAAGAAAATAACTGCTTTTCTTGTTCTCATTTATTTAGCTAGTGTGCGAATAGTCATTACGATATCCACTTATTGGTGGAATTCTATATTACTATACTCTTTACCACTACAGGGCGAAAGTGGTAAATGTATTATTGTACTTGATTTGTACTTGAAAGTGGTAAATAAAAAAATTATTTGCTATTAATTATTGTATAGTATATCTAATCAAACAATCGATAGTTTCTACCCGAAAAATATTGGACTGCTGCATTCCAATTAATTCGCAGTGATCACTTTATATATATATATTGGAAATAGATATAAACATCTTAAAAGGGTTAATATGTAGTTCTTTTCCGGTTAATTATTGTAAGATAAACCATATCCGAAAATTTAGTTCAAGAAACGTAATAATATTATATAAATAAAATGCTATTTGTCCCAGCAATCTTTGTACTGTCCGAAATTATTAGCCTGCCGTATTTTTATAGAAAAAAAATTATATAACATGTTTCGGAGTGATCACTTTATACACATGGTGATTGAAAATACGTGTAATACCTTTAAAACTTTCTGTTGGTTGACAAGGTATAGATTCAATCATTTAAAGCTTTACATCCATAATCAATCAACCTGTTTAGTAAGATTCAATGTTACTAGTGATAACAGCGATTATTTATTATTGATTCTTCTAATAACGTTTATTTCAAACAGGAGAGAATTTCAATGAATACGTTCTATCACACACGTGTTTGAAATGATAAAAAGTTGCGTAATCATTGTAAAAAATAAAGACTTGTAGTGACTTCATAGTTTTAATGAGGGGGTTGCCGTAGATATTAACATAGATAATTATTGAATTTCACGCGTAATTAAACCTGATAAACTCAAGGTGCGGAATGTAAAAAAAAAGTTACTTTGGACTTATTCCTGTATGTCGTCACTACTTATTTGACGTTTATCAGGAAGCCTAGTGTTTATGTAGTGTAATAAGTAGGACTCTATTTGACAAAGGCACACTTTGTTGTTTTTATTAACATTACAAGCACACATGTAAGTTTTATATGCAAATCCGAACAGAACAAACAACAATGTACCTAATTTTTCGATAACCTTATAAATTTAAATATCGAAAAAGATTATGTACATAATGACAGAATTTCTTGAAAAAAAATATTTTACACATCAATCTAGTGATTTTGAATGCGTTTTGGTTATACGAGTATATTCTAAGTTACAGGCTTTTCAGTGTTAAGGAATTGTGTGTATGTCTACAAAGAAAATATTATCAGACTGTTGCAATAAACTTTAGATTACTGTTGCGCGGTGTTATTCCTTCTAATAGCATTCAGTTCAAACCGCTAGGAGAGAAATTATCAAGATTGCGGCCAGTACAATACCATTGTACCGGTTTTAAACAGTAGTCCAATAATTTATATATAATTTACACGGGCTCTGCCATTTTGAGCCTTATCATGTAGGAATAGAACCTGAAACTGTGTAAACGTACTGAACATAAAAGCGGACGTTGATAGATTGCATTTGAGATATTATGATGTTAATTCGGATTGATGGACGGACGGATGTTACGCAACGTGTTTTCACTTTCACCCGGTGATGTGACGGTGATGGCAGATTAGTCGCTCGCGTGCTGGACGCGAACTAATGAGGCGATTTATGATGTAAACACACACGTCAGTTTTTTTTGGACGGGTGTCTGTTTACAAATTTGGTGGTATTATCTCGAGTGTTAATTGTTTCTTTCGCTTTATTTTACAGATCTTTTAAACCTTTTTTTAATGACGTAATGGTTTCGAAGGCAGGATAAGTTGTATAGTTGGCAGGAAAGTGTAAATTAAAAAGTTAGTTTTTTAATATTTCAAAATATAGGTATAAATGTCCAAGTCAGTGATTAAAAAATCTGTAGACGAAATAAAGTTAAAGTTGCAATGCTAATGCTAGGCCATACAGAGCGTAGAATATATATATATATATATTCTATGCTCGCTCCTTCTCTCTCTCTCTCTCTCTCTCTCTCTCTCTCTCTATATATATATATATATATATATATATATATATATATATATATACCGCATGTAGCTGCCGAGACTTTGTAGTTTTATAGTTTAGACCGCGGACCGACAAGAGTTGCATAAGATGTCCTCCCACAAGATGGACAGACGACTTTATTAATGTCGTCGGAAGACGAAAGATGTAAGCATCTTCTATATGGCCAGCTGTGAACATCGTATGGCTAAGATTATGATAGCACTATTATTATTGATGTTTTAACTGCCAACGATATTTAGTCGAATTGTAACATATCCATTAACGATACCGGTATTGAACCTACTCCACACCTCGGATCATTAGTGTTGAAGGTTCTAGGGAAAGTATCAAGG
This sequence comes from Battus philenor, assembly GCF_028537555.1. Taxonomy (NCBI): domain Eukaryota; kingdom Metazoa; phylum Arthropoda; class Insecta; order Lepidoptera; family Papilionidae; genus Battus; species Battus philenor. The sequence continues at coordinate 12,284,657 of NW_027181673.1, read as the reverse complement.
TCCTTTGAGAGGTCAGTGGATGACTGTATGACCTAATCGCGACGGCGCCTCAAGTTATCGTCAAGTTACACGACAGGCTTGATAAGATAATGTAAGCATTACGACCGAAGGGCTTTGTACGAGCGCGTTATTTATAGACTTTGTGCACGCACCGTGTTGACACTTGATATCGTCAAGGCATTGAGAATGACGATAACTTAAGTTACTTCACACCGATAGAAGACTTTTTAAACGTAATATCTTTCGGCTTGAAACTTTATGTTTATTTATTTATTTATGTTATTATCCACATAGGATCATTTACAGTGAATTATGTACGTAATGGGAAGAATAACAGAAATGTCCAATTTCTAATAAACTAGAATTGGAGTAGGCTCCCTTATAAATATCTAAAAAGCATTCGAAACGCGTTCAGACCTGCGCAAAGTTCACAATAAACCTGTACAGTCTTTTCATCTGTGGTCACTTGCAATATTCTTAATAGTGATTAAGAAAGAAAAAGCAATTCATTTCAGATTTAATTACAGTAACAATAATAAGGAGACATTGAATGGAAGGGTATTAGAATACAATACGTGGTTGCTTACAAGACTTACTAATTTTATGAAACCTTGAGAAAGGTCTAATAAGCGTAACTTTATTTGTAGTACTTAAGTACATCGATATTTTTCTTAATTGTCTTTTACATTCTTATGTACATTTTGTATTACCGAAGACGCATTTGCGAATAGCACAAATACTAAATTTTCTTTTTAGAGCATCCATATATAAGATATTTTTTTCGAGACAAACGGGTTAAATTCCTAGCTTTTAAACAATATGTACAAACATTAGCAGCGTTGTATTATAATCATTATTGTGAAATTTAGTGCATTTTCGACCGAAACCGTACCCCGCCTGTAGTAGCTTGCCATTCCCACGTCTATGCCTGTATGAAAGTTTTAAAAAAAAACTTTTTTATTGGCAGTAAAAATAACTACGCAATAGCAGTACAGACAGTTGTCTCTTGAACCACTGGAGCGTTTGAATTTATCAAAACGCTGTTAGTTGAATATAAGAAAAACCATTAAAAGATTAAAGAAGTGGTATAAAATAAGGTAAACGTCATAATAGTTCAACTTAACTGAACCCTGAACTGAATTACAAAACCTATATTCACAGTAATCATTAAATTCGATTGATGGTTGTTACTTGGAAATGTAGATAATTAAAATCTCTCATTGATCAATCTTTGTAAAGTTAGTTTGTTAATGGTCCCTAAGGCTGTCTTTAAAGAATAAATTTACACAAACGAATACATTACGTGTATGTTATGATGCACTTTACGATATACACAAAACTGATGCAGTTAAATTTGGGTAATTCTCGTGGTAAGCGGGGTCAAAACGGACTGACAATTGAATGTATAGGATTGGTTTTCTTTACATCCCTAACGACACTCACATCTGTCCCTAAAACAGCAGAGTCCAAATGTATTAACTTTTAAAACACTACGTGTCTTACAAATTTAAATATAAATTTATATTAGTATATTTGTTTTTGTAATTCATGATCATGTCAAATCAATTTAAGTACATCGACGCATAAGTGTCGTGGCTGAGGATGACATAGCTGTTTGTATAAGTGATTTGCAGCTAAATACAGCAAAGTCAGCAGTAATCTCCGGTCACTTTCACATTTCAGGATTCGACGTGCAATGATCGGCAATCGTACACCAAATGTAATTCGTAACATGACTAGCGTTCGATTCTTAATTTATTTCTACTATGTTACAAACTGACACAATAGTAGTTTTGTTGAAATTTTTGGTTTTTCAAAAATAATTTACAGAAATTTCCCCCTGTTATTACGTAGTGAGAGTTTTATATTTATATCTAAACAATTACTTTATGGAGCACATGAATTATTTTATTTTCTTATTAAAAGAACGTTTATTTGTTGGACACCAAACCCGATTTTGTTGATTTAAATAAAATGTTTAAAAATTGCTCGTAATAAAAATGAATTTGAATTTCTTTTATAAAGATAAGGTTGAGAACTCCTGTTGGATTTAAGAAGATTAATTTTTTTTTATCACAATTCCTCTATGAGCATTACCGATAAAGATAGGTCTTTGCGTTTTGTTACGTTTACTATTATACATTAAAATTTTCCTAGTATCGCTTCTACTCATAACTACTATCCAGTTTTACTTACACTTACAGTCGTAACTTCTTCATCCTATGCCATGATCATTTAACCAGGGGGCCTATGTCTTGCAGTGGACGACATCAATTTCCACTAGTACCTGATGGAAACGCCTTACATCCAGGGTCTTGCTACCTTAACCATTTGGGCGGGATATCTACCGTCGCGCTTGCCGATCCGTGGTATCAGTTTAGACGTTTAATATTAATGGATTTTGTGTAAGCATCATTAAGTCCACTGGTAGACCTTGCCATGGTTGTTACGAGACCTCTTAGTGAATTATCTACAGCCAACGACACGCCAGCAGGTAAACGCGAGCATAATCGATTATTTATTGTCGATAGGATACGATGACACGAATCATAAAACACCGTTAACTTTTCTTTCTTTCTTTGTAATTGTTTCTGTATTAAATGCTATTTTGAAATTTACAGTGTCAGGTTAATTTAAAAACATAAATTGAATATCACTAGTATAATGAAATTATTGCTTTCTCAATGCAGTGTGACTATTGCCTTAGACCTTTGTGTACTCTTTGGCTTTACTTACTTTAGGCTTCACTGGCAAGCCCACAGTTGATGACAAGACACGGATAGTGCTTTATCCATAAAATAGAATCAGGAATGAGGAAATTTATAGATGTAGCCAACATAGCTCAGCTGATGAGCTATTTGAAATGACAGTGAATTGGTCATATTTCAGCGCGTTTTAGGAAAACAATGCGTTAACAATTAACTACATTTAATTTAGCGCCTTAGTATGTTATTACTTATATTTAAGTAATAACTAAGCATCAGAATGAGGACTGATTTTATTTACCATTATTTATTATAAGTTCAGAATTACCATATCATACGTTTGTTATTTGTATTTTTAACTTGAACTTACCATCCTGTGGCGAAACTCGTATAATTAATTGTATTTGTTTTCTATTTATTTTCTTGTATTTTTTAAATTTAATGTTAATTTATATTCATTTTCTCTCTCTCCAATTCTTTAATTCAGAGTGTCTTTTACTGAAAATAAGCGTTGTAGTTAAGCTGTGCTGCAGTACGTAGCTGTTCCAATTGTTGGCTCTTTTCTTTATTATAATATCTTGCTCCACAAGCAACATGTGCTTGTTATAATTTTAATAATGTCGGTAATTTGATGATCTAGTAATAATTGTAAGTCAAGAATAAATCTTTTTTTCCTTTAAAAATTGCTCTACTTTTGTATTAAGAATATTATGAAAAAGATAACTCCGTCTGAGTTTGTTGGTGGCTCTTCTCAGGCGAAGGCACGTTTGGAACCCTCATGGTTTCAAATTGAAGGATTTCACAGATTCAAAGTTTATGTGTAAAATTAGACATTTCTCTCATTCTTCTCATGACCTATACAAGTGGTTATTGCTGATGATTCTATGCGGGAATTAATTTGAATATAAAGTTCATTTCAACATACAGGAATGCTTACTACAGGTTAGGAATTGCTTCTTTATATATTTATCAAATCTATATAAAAATAATCTATATAAACATATCTATATAGACATAGCAAGAATGAGGCATTGCACATTAATAATCGTTAATTTTCTTAATGGTGTTTGCATGTCAAAAGTCAGTATACATCACGTCATAGTCACACACTTCAGTATTAATGTTCTCCGTTACCTCTCTATCGTATATCGCCTTTGCGTTACCCCCGGGGAAATTGTCGATTGTATTTAGATACCAAACCCGTGCTTTACTCTAAGATTTTATCGAAACAATTACAGCCATTATTATCATGTTACTAAGAAATAATTTTAATTAAATATCATGCAGTTTTTATGTGAAGTAATAAATAGAGAAATTAGGATGCTATCAGGGTCGAAAAAGTAAAACGGGGATATATCAAATGTAATAGTTTTCTCACGCGCACAACATCAAGCACCGCGTGCGCGAAAGTATTTTAATAGGCAATGCAACGCTCGACTGAGGTCAAGTTCGATTGATTTCATTCTGTATTTTTGTCAAAATGATGTTTCATTGCATTATTTATATTTTGTAAAATGTTGTTCCTATTACATTATTCATTCTATGTTCGAAATGTAGCCTTCTTTATTTCTTGCATTATCACCAGTTAAAATAAAAGAAAATGTTTAATTTTTTATGCATAATTTTCGTTAGGAGATCTGTTTGCCTTAGAGTCAATTACAGTTTTCGCGGAGGGGCAGTGGTACCATAGCCGCCTTTAAATTATATGACTCATAAAGATTATAAGGCTTGGCTTAGATTAAAAGTAATATCGGCAGAAAGGATCTTTACTCAGCTATCTACTGCAGTATAGCTTAACCCATACTGCAACGCTGATTTTCAGTAAGAGATATAGTTATTTGTGTTTTTATTACATTGTACTATAATTAATTTATTATATTTATATGATACTAATCCTCCACATTTGCCGCAACGGGCATAAGAATGTAAGGAACAGAATCCGGTTGGCGACTAGTTCGTGACTTGATGGTAACATTTATCAACCTGCCGCTGTGAACTATTCCAATTGATTACTTCTCGTCGGTGTAGCTTGACTAAATCACTGTCGTACTTTAGTTCATCTGTCATATTTTCATGATCTCTTTTAATGTTCTAAACAAACACACCTCAGGCTATAAGGTTAAACTAGTAATATATTTGATTGTAACTAAAGTTTTCGACAAGTTTTAAAATAAACATGCATACAACATTGAAATTTAGGAGAGAAACCTTCTTATAAAAAAAGAAATTTCAATCCATTAGGGCGATGCTTGAAATATGTAGGATTTATTTCTGCCCAAAATTTGATAATTCACAAATTGAGCGCCTAAATAATTGAACTCGGAAAGCTTTTCTAATTTAAACTGGCAGTGTAGACGATAACGAATACTTTAACAAAAATATTTTAAAAATTATAATTATTAGGATCTGTATTGCACAGATAATAGGGTCCGAGCCTTTGTTTTTGTTACATTTAATATTTCCGAAAAAAAAAATTATTGCTCACGTTTTTGCTTGTTACATAGTTCACGAAGGCACTTAAACTATTTATTAACTTAAATTGTTAACTACCTAAAAGTAAGTTGAACTAATTATTATTATTATTTTAATCATTATCTTGTTTGTTTTTAACATCGCCAACAATGTCCAGTTTTTAAAATCGTAATTTTACGCATAAATTTGTCGTAATTATTTATATTGCATACTCATATCTCGCTTATACGAATTATACTCATACGAAAGTTATCTTGCTTCTCTTTTTCTTGGCACGTAAAAATTGCCTGATTATAAAGACACAGCTACTATGGATCGTAAGTGACAGTTGATATCCACTAGAAAAATGCGTACGAAGGCTTCACTTTAATTCGAATGGCGATGGTCAGGCCCGACCCGGGGCTGCGTAATGCGCCGCTCCTAATGAGTTAATATTTATGCTCGGCCTCGCAGTAGTCACGATCTCTGTCGATCTGGCGCTGATACATTTTCCACATAACTCGGCTGCTTGCACTACTTGTCGGTCTGTGAGGACGTTAGACTCACGAATACGATTCTAGAGTTCGAAACCAGATGGATTTGTGGTGAATGCAACATTCGCGATTGAGTTTTGACCACAGTTAAATTCCTGTGTGTATGTCTCATCTGGAAGTTAAACCTTGTATTAATATTAATGTCAAATGAAATCATAAGCCTTTAAATTTTGATTAAGAAAAAAATCACAAACATTTTACTTGCCTTGTTGAAGTAGTTTCGTTTGTTGTTTATGGTTGTTTATTGTTTATTTATTATGGTATAGTATGGGTGTTTATTGTTTATTTATTACAACTGTTATGCCATCAGCCAAGGGTTTGATCATTCTATAGTAATTAACAAAAACATGTAAAGTAATGTATGTCTTATACCGCGAATTTTTGCTTTTTCGTCTTTACCCGATTTACAATATTTTCATGAAATACAACTGACGTGATAATGTTGATCTGGTGCATTATAATAGAAAAAAAAAAAGTTACGTAACATATTTCAGAGTGATTACTTTATACAGGGTAATTGAAAATATATGTAAAAGACTTACCCTACAACCAATCATCTTGCATTCAATAACTTCCCATTTGCATATAATCAAAAGTAATAGAATAAGAAGTATGACATAGTAGTAGATAATGAGGGCGATGAAGTTGTAGTTGGAAAACATATCGCAATATTTCGCAGACATCCACAACGTAATCAAACGCGATAGTAAAACCTTGAGACGTATTAAGTGCCCTAGACTTTAATTTCCGCGCTGGTTTCTCTCGCCCTGCGCGCTACGTAAATTGCGACCGCTTTGGGTGACGCCTGCCTCTTCTGACGTGCTTCATCTTGCGGTAACTTTCATGAAACCGGTGTAGGCGGTGTATGCACTGAGCGTTTTAGGATTTTATTTTATTTTTATAAGTTTTTTTTTACCAGTAGATGGGTAGAGTGAATGCTTATAGACAATTTGTCTGCTTTTATATTTTCATGTGCTATGAAGCCTAAGTGAAAATTTTTATTAAAAATTTTCACTTATATTTTTAATATCAAGTTTCAGTACATAATACTTATAGTAACGATAGGCCAAAGTCAAAGTAAGACTTATAATAGAAGGCTTCGATTTCGTCCATCGATTCTACTTCTATATAGTTTATATGGTATAGTCTGTATAGTAGTATATGGTATATGATATAGTAGTATATGGTAAAGTTTATATGGGTTAAACCTTAAAATCTTAAATAATAATTTATGGATTATTGATAATTCTATTGTGAAATGTTTTTAATGTAAAATATAGTTAAGAGTTAAAAAAAGTTGACAAAGTTAATTTTTTTTAACTTTTGCATAGAATTTTTTCTTTACAATTTTGTCTTATTTTATGGGAGTGGGTACGCAACCACGAGTAAAGAGTAAAGAGTAGAGAGTAAAGTAACCAAGTGGCGAGTAGCTGGATGCGAGCAGCACAAGACCAGCTTTTGTGGTGATCTTTGCTGGAGGCCTATGGCTTACAGTGGATGTTTCCCAACTGACGTGAATGAATGAATGAATGAATGAACGAATGGATGAACGAATGAGTAGATAATTGAAAGAATGAATTAATGAATGAATGAATGAATTTATTTTGATCGTATTCACAAAAATCCACATTAAAAGGTATTTCCCGATAAACATGATGCAATAGAAATTAACAAGACTTCCCATGTTTCTCTAAAAAAATATCATGTAACCGTTAGTGCAATGCAGCCTTAACCCTTACAGAGAGCGGTCTCCACAGAACTGGTCAGGCGCGTCTATTAACTACCGTACAGATATTTGATGGTATTAATTTCTCAGGATTTCTAGGCACAGATCTCCGGCGAAAGCAATAATGATACACCGTAGCGACTTAACAAGTCCGCTGGATAGAAAGCTGACTGATGCGTGCTTACTCAATTTCAGTAACACATAAAATGTTCAATGCGAATACACGAATGAGAATTCTTGTCAGTTCGAAGAATAGATTTATTGCGCCTTTACTGCATTCTAGATGTTTTTGCTTTTAATAATATAGAAATAATGTTTGACCTTTGGCATTTACAACGTCACAGAATTAAAGGAGAGAGCGGTATAGGTACTTTAAACTTCTTCACAATAACTAACCTTGATAATTGTTTTAGAAATCTAGGCTCCGGCCAATACGTTCGTTACGTAACTGAATGGGGAACCTACTAACTCTTAGGTAGTTTTGGCGGACTATATATATTTATATTTAACGCAAGAGCTGGATGTCACACGAATCACATTTAGCAATCTGATTCTAAATGTTTGCTTTTCGGATTGTCATGAGATCATTATAGAAGAAACCTCATGATAGAGACTATCTATGTTCTATATGTGTCATGAAAGCTATGTTTTGATTTGGGAGAACCACAGCTATAAAGTGAGATGACTGAGTGAGAGAACTGTTCACAAGGTGTTATTATAAGTGAATATTCTATAATAAAGCTCTAAGTAGTTTTGCTCTGTCGTGGTAAACCCTTGATATTTCTAGCATGAAAAGAGGATGTTTTGGATAGGTTTGCTAGTAACATATCATATAAATTACAGACTTAATTTTTATGTCCAGAGTGGTTAGATTACTATGTGATATTTTCTTTGTGTTTACTAAGCGTAGAAATTTGGAAGACGGACTGCAGCTATTTGATACGGATCTTTCTCTTCGAGGCTTTGAGTCGATAGATCTATTGATAAATCCTAGCAGGTATTATAGCAGCGCTTATGTCTGTGGATGAACAATTTTCACTGTGATTAGAATAGAGAACAGTTTAGCTATGGTGGGTTATTTTATTTCATGTTCCAACCGGTACGGAGACTGTCTTATGATTTTTCGGTAGTCACTGTCAATGAGCATAGATTTTGATGCGAAATTTTTGTTACAAATTACATGCTTACAGTGCTTTTTGTGATAGCACTTGTCATAAAATTAGGCCCTGCTAGCGTAAAAAAGAGCAAAGTTTTCTGAGTTTCTTAATAAAATAACAGCTCGTATAGAATTTAAGTTAAGCATGTAGTGCTTTTCTTGTGAAACTATTTTCTAAGTTGCGCCCGCGTTATGCTGGCATCGCGATATACATATCTGAGCTAATTACGTCAATTACAACTAAATGGTGCCCTGATATGCGGCTAATTCGCATATTTGTCGCGAGGTCGCTACGTAATGTAGGCTGTGTTCTATTCAAGATACCCGCGTAACAACGTCATTCGGAATAGAAGAAAATATTTTTGTCAGCACAAAGTCATAACACGGATATACCTCTTTTTCTATTTACTACAAATAACTAATTAAGTATGTATTAAGTAGTTCCTACGATGAATTCTGGAATCAAGAAAGAATGTCCATATTAAAATCGTGTCATTATTGTCCTTAAAACGTTCCATATTATTTACTCACTGGTCTGTCATAAATACTTTGGTCTTTTTAATATCCATTAAAGGTTTTCGGGCACTAGCTTATACACTACAATCAAACTTTAATTAAAACAGTGTTCTCATGTATCTTCTAATCAAAGTCGCAACAGAAGAATTACACTATATTTAAAAGTTATTTTTTTTGTCACAGTTAACAAGTAGAGAGTTTATTTTATTTTAGAGGTAGGCAGAAAACTTCTTCAGCCCTCCCACTACAATGGATGCATGAAGCATAAGACCAGTCATTGTAGCGATTTTTGGCGGAGGTGGTGAGCCTCTATAGATGGACATGAATAAATGAAGCAGGGTGAGGCACGGAGATTCCTCCGCTAATAGTCAGAGATACTAGGAGTGATATTTTTTATACTAGTAGTAGTATGTACAAGCAATTAAGACATCCCCATTTGAATGACCAACAAATAAAGTATTACTATCTAAGTGAGAGTAATTAATTTAAGATCTACTCCTCACACAGTAAGATGTCCCTGTGAAGGAATACAGATGGCGATGGCGCGAAGTAAAATGCATGGAGCGCCATCTATTGATGAAAAAAAACTTCACGTGTCTCGTGTTGACATTCTTTATTAGTCTTTATTTTATTTATTATAAAAAGTATATACTTCATATTGATATCAATAGATGGTAATTTTTTTTACTTAAATATTTGTACCATGTGAAGAACGAACTAACCGATCAGCGCCAGGCTAACCACATCACTGCGGCACTGTGGCGCCACACGTGCGGTCTAACTAATCGAGCAGTCACTTTAATTAGCAATGTCACTGCTACACCTTTGCGGTCCCAGCTGCACAACAATTTGTGTAAGAATAGAAATGAAAGTGTTTTTTATAATTGAATTCATATTTTTTGTTTGTATGTAAATGATACGTTACGTTCTTTTGTTCACACAAATAGCCGAAGAACTCTTTAATAAATCATTATTGATGTAAGAGTACCAATTTGAAAGATTTAATTGAACGAATTGTTTAGCGGATGTCCGGTAGCTGCAAAGTTTTTTTTTCCAAAGTCTAATGGTCGTTTTTTATACTTTGCTGCAAATTACATTTAACATATACATGCTTTCGCTTTTAAGTACTGTATGTGATTTGTTTATTTATTTCACACTTTTTGTCCAATGGAGATTTCAGTGAAGGCATTCTCTTTCTATTAAACCATTTGAGAAGTGGAGAAAATAAATAAATAATTATTTGATTGAAAAAGTAACTGAAAACCTTACGTAAATGTATTTACGATGTGTAATGTAATATATTTATTTAATTGTAAAATAAATAACAAAAATAAGAATGTAAAGTATATAAAATGATGCTTATATTAATACCTACTTAAATATAACTTATACCGTATGAATGTAACTGTCATAGACCAGCGGATAGGCAAATTAAAGAAGCAGTGGGTACTTAGCACGCCAAACTAATGGCCTCTAAGACCACATCGTGGTCTACTCCAAACTCTTAAGATCTGATGATCTGATAGGCCAAGGGTGAGACTGCGCGGTGCTGGAAATCACCACGTATGATTTTTGCAATCTACGTCCAAGCTTTTTCACTATAAATGTGCAATTATCCTTGATCGTCCTAATATTGAGGAGGAGAGCCTTACAGAGAAGAATAGATTGTATTGCGAAGGAAGAGTAAAGTCAGTACTGTGTGTTATAATTTAGTTTTCAATTGCACATTTTGTTATGAATTTTTATTGATTCCGACACAATTCTGGCCTTAGTCATTGCTCAATTATGCAGAATGTGATTTCATTTATTGAGGAAATCTACAGCTTGCGAATCGTAAAAGAAAATAGATCGTTGCTACTCTTACGTTAGAAAACGTGAAGGGGTCAAACACTGTGCGAGGATTAAGTTAGTAAAGTTGTCTAGAAATATTTTTTGCTGGTTGTCGATCTGTTGCAAGACGCTGTCGGAGGAAGTATGTGAAGGATGTATTTTCGATCTTCATTAGAATGTAACTATGTGAAATACTATAAACTCACGATTACCGAAACGGTATTAGAAAATATTGCTGGAAGTATGAACTTGAATTTAATTTAAAAACCAACATATTCTACGAAGGAAAATTCAAAATTCGTGATATTACCAATCAGCATTACGATATCGATATGTTTCGCAGTTCGTAGTTTTTAGAAACCAACTTAATAATTCACTGTTTCCATAACAGATTTTTAATCTCTATTAAGTATATTTAAGCAGCGCACCGGAGGAAGTATCATAGGAAGAATTAAAAGAATTATAAATGTTTCCCCTTACGTGTGATCACTTCTCTCTTCAAATTATCTGGATTCGATGTGGTCTGATCTGTGGGGATTACAGCTTGGGCAGTCGCTCGTCGATAATATTCGCACTTTTAATTTACTCTTAACTAATATGTACTGCTGGTGTACATATATAAATAGATATATGTATTTGCCGCTAGTTAGGGATTATAGTACTGTAAAAACCGGATCATGTACAATAGTAGGAATATAAAAAGGGCTAACATTGGATATAATACACTATGTGTATTGCGTTGGCGACAGAAGAATGTGTCGTGAAGTTACGCGGAAGTATCTCAATGTCATCTCACAATGCGGCAGTTCATTGAGCGAGCGTGATGCAGACTCCGCATCAAGCGACATTTCATTAGATACTGTAAATGGAAACTTTAGTAAAAAAATAAACGTACTCGAAAATAAAGTAGCAAGACGAGACTAAAACAAAACATTTGCTTGAAAATTAGTAACATTAATTAAGATTAAAATAGTGAAATGTTAATTATTGTCTATGCTAATATTTCAGATGGTTTATTATATGATGAGTTTCATACAAAACTAAACTGTAGTTCACGAAAGTGTTGGGTTCATTTAAATAATTAATGTGCGATTGTAATTACTGTTGGGAAACGATAGTAGCTAGGTATCATTCCAAATGAATTCTTTAATGCAGCAAATAAAAGGCTAAAGCTTATTAATTTTATATGCAAGTGAAAGGAATAACATATATGAGCATTATCAAAATTAAAGAAATTCAACGTTGTGCTTGCATGTGCACTAGTTTATTTAAAATGCGCAAATAACTTTTAATATAATTCCGTTTTATCTGATGCCAAAGTGCTAAAAAAATTTCAATTTCTAATCAGTTACACATCAGTGTTGTTCTTTTAATTTTTCCACCAATATAAACGCATCCGTATCATCGTTTTATGATATATACCTTGTCTTACGAATACAGTAAAGGTGCGTCAAGGTGTTGAACGAAGATTGTGATATCTGAACTTAGTTTGACATCGTATAATACGAGTATATTCTTTGTTGCCTACCATTGTTACAAACGCTTGATATCTTCTAATATATTATAAAATTCTCGTGTCACGGTTTTCGAACTTGAACTCCTCCGAAACGGCTTGACCGATTTTTACCAAATTTTACATGCGTATTCAGTATGTCTGAGAATCGGCTACTATCTATTTTCCATACCCCTAAGTGATAAGGGTGATCCACCCCTAAATTTTATTTTTAATTTTTTAGACAATTTTTTTGGTTTTTATTATATTATGATACAGCATACAAAAATACATACAAACCTAAATTTTCACCCCTCTACGATCAACCCTTATCTTACATTTGTTATTTAAAGACTTTATTTTTTTTTTGCAAAACAACGTTTGCGGGATCAGCTAATAATTTTATAATAACCTGTATGTTCTTCTCTTTATGGATAAAATAAATAAAATAGCTATAAATGGATTAAGTATAATATTATGTTGTATAGCAGACACTAATTAGGTTTGATAATTCTTATCTTTATTTGCGGTAATAGGTTTTAATCGCAACGATTTCTCCTGTCGAAAGTGCCATAAAGTATTGTCCACGCGCTCGCGACGGGTTGCGGCGTATTCTTAGGCTCGTGTTCAGGACAGCCAGCTTTCTCTCGGGTGCTGTCGTATCTATTAGATTCACAGTTCGCTACTTGTAACCATTCATAGCTTACTGCACTAAAAACATTTCTTCGTTTATATTTTTTTGGGTGAAGCATTTACAATACGGTTCAATTGTTCTATGCTTTAGCTTTTTATTAAGGCGCAGTAGTTATCAATATATGAAGACTTGGAGTATGAACTTATTTTTAGTCTTTTTTTTACTTGGAGAGATCGTGTTACGATTACTGGAATTAAATAATAGCACGGTAATCCTTTAACTCTTTGAATCTACTTTATTTTTTTTAATTACAATTTAATGTATGTTTACTGATATTTATTAGCCTTTCTTGTAAATGTACATGTGAAAGATTTTTCTTTGTAAACAGTACAATCGGCAGTTTTATCATTAGAGGCAATCACTTCCAAGCAATCATAGTATGTGGTCGAAGACAACTTAAAATTTTGTTGTAAAGTTTGTTTTAAAGCTAATTAAGTAGATAAGGCCTATCTTGCACCGGTCTTTATTTAAACCCTACAAGCTAAAAGAAAGATATCATAGCGTCGTTTATATTAACTGCCAAACCTCAATGACAAAGAGCTCAGCACGCTATAACTAAATGTTATTGTTACGTTAATGACGGCACTCATCTCAAGTTTCAAGTAACGAGAGATGACGTGACGATGAGAAGGGTTTTGATTTATAAAACCTTATATAGCACCATATTTTTTGACGGGGCCAATGACTTTTTATACCTGGACTAACACTGCTGCCCAAACGGCATTTGCAGATTCCGCTTGTGTGAAGTAGCAGGGCGCAGAGTGCGTATGCCCTGAGACTTCTAGCCGAGGCCATAGTAGCGAAGATCTAGGGCTGCTAGGCCAGCCTTGACTCAGGCCGCTTTATACTACTATTTTATCCGATCTGGAGGTCGCCTAGCTCTTAGATCACTTCTGTAAACGCTCCATGGACTGATTAAGCTCAAGGGCCCCCGAGAGGGGATCGCAGCTTGAGTTGTCACTCGCCGATAATACCCGCTTAGCCTTCCGCCACAAAGGCGCCCGAGAGGGCTGAACCTCCGCTTGGCCGGTTGCTGTTGCCTGGCTCATAAATATCTTTTTAACTTAAAAAAGAGTCTTGAGTAAGTTTATTACTTTTCAAATAAAAAAATAGGTAAAGAACTTACGAATAGTTATATGGTTAATCTGTTATTTAATCATAGTGAAGTAAACCGATATAATACTCTCGAAGATGAAAAAGTTGTATGTCCAGTATTAATATGTAACACAGAGTAAATACTAACCAACTGGCACCTGCAACCTTGCGGTACGTTTTTGCGCAGTATGTCCGCATAACTTACCCGTTTCCGATTTATTCCTTATAGGGTTTCTATGCATCTCGGTCGCCCGACCTACTGGGCGGCCGATTTGACTGGAGATAAGGCGCGGTATTTTAGAGTTACATTTTTTAATCACTTTTAAGCGCCGATTCCACCGAACTCATATTCCTATTTGGTGATTTCGGTTGAGAATTTGGGTGAATGCTCCCAAGGACTAATTATTTGAGTCGAGATTCAATGCGAGTTTAAGCATCTATTAAAGTTTTTAAATTATCTTAATCGATATTCTTGTAAGTCGTATAATTTGATTTAGTCTTTAGCTCATTATATATTACACTGAAATAGATTCGCAGCAAGTAAAAGTACCATTTACTAAACTTGATAAAAATTGAAAGAAAAAAAAAACATTGCTTTAATAGCGAAGTCCATCTCGATTCTAATAGAAATGCTGCGGTTTTAAGGCAACAATCGCGTGTTATAATAATGTTTTTATAATGGCCGCGTATTTCTCTATCAAGTATAAGACGGACCCACAGACAACTGGATGTTTCATCAGGCATCAATAACCACCGACGAAATGCGGCTGACCATGTGGATGATCATTCGTATGGTCAGCCGCAGAACTAACAGTCCTGAATGTAGTAGTCTTCTATAGATTTCCAATAGGACCAGTTAGAAGCGGCCTTCATCCAGCGTCTTCCGAGGATCTTAACAAATCTTTCAGTTCTTGTTTAATCGAGTCAAATCTATAACTGAACTCTTTTTTTATTACCTGTGGAGAGTTAATAAATGATTAGTACGGAAACAAGTCATCGTCAATTCCGGCAAAGCGTTTCAAGATAGTTAGGTTCGATAGTTATGAAGGAAATATAAAAAGAATTATGATAAATACATAGATAAACTTTTATTTCACACAATAATAACACGCACACTTACACATTCAAAACTGTAATTAAAAAAAATTAATTGAGCAACACTAATATAGAACATGAAAAAGATAAACAATTAATTAAAAAATGTCTGCAGTAGTGTAAAATATGCCATGATTTAGTGATACGTTTTATTTCAATAACAATCGACCATACTGTGGCTGCTCATCGGAAAGAGCAATGGAAGTGTACGGAATGTGGAACAGTTTGTTGATCAATTCACTTATTTTACAGGAAGAGTTGGACCTGACAGCAGTAAACAAGGCGGCCATGATGGAGCTTCCGGCTGCGAAAAAATGGCAGATCTACTGCAGCCGCCGACCGCCGCCAGGCGCTCCGCCCCTCGCCAATGCTCCTCAAGTCGAGGAGTACATCAAGGCCCTTGGAGAGATCGCTGATGTAAGTCTTATACACTACATGTAACAAAACCGGTGTCCTTAGGTTCTGCAAGCTACGTACAAAATACAATCGACAAGAACAAAACTAAGGATTAAAAAAGATTAATGTAAGAAAAGAGTGAGGTAAACTATAGGTAACTACGAAAAATAATTGATACAAAATATAAAAAAACTGTGCTGTGATATAAGAAGCTAAGGTAACCAGGAATGTAGATGAGGAAAGTGTGTGAAAGAATTTGTAAGTAAAGAAAGAAGCAGGATAAAAAAACTGAAAAATTATCTATACCCGAAATGTAACATCCCCGCCTCACATATGGCAGAAAAACAAAAAAAAAACTAACAAAAAACGAAAAGAGCTGCATTTTCGTCATGTTCGGACCTCACACTTTTTTCATTAATATTTTTGTATTATCAAAAAATAATTAAATAACTTGCGACAATATTAAGGATAAGTCTCTTAAACTAAACTCACGGGTCATTGCTCTAATGACCGAAATAATCAAATTTAAATGGATTATTCTAGATTCGAATATTTAAGTTATGAAAACAAGGGTATATTAGAATATTGACGTAATGGTGTGTTTTTTACAAGTCTTTTCTCAAACTCTTTTTGACCTACGACATAATCTAAAAAATCAAATAAATCCCGTGGATATAAACAAATGTCACATGTTTTCGTTCCGGTTGTGGAAATTGGTGTTTATCATATTGTAACCATACACCATTTTATACTTATTTTTTGTAGTGGACGATCATCCTTGCCACATTGTTCTTTAAAGATTCTGCGGGTTAGAAATGGTAGAGCGTGCATGTGCGTCTAAATCTTGTTTTAGTTAGCAAAACTCGAGGACTTAGGTTTCTCGATTAGAGTCGCTACGTACTCTTTATTAGGAGTTTGCTGAGTTTTTAAATCGCTTAGCCAAATGCTTCATGAAGTAACCTGATCCCTGAGAACCTTGGTTTGGGCTGTCATTTAATACGGGTTGAGCATTATGTCTCAAAGGTTCTCATTGCCTATCTAATGGATTCTTATTCCCTTGTCGTGCTTTAAGGAGTCCGACTAGTAAAGAGAATTTTGGCAAAAATATGAATATGGCTTGAGCTAGGCTCGTGAATAGACCGTCGGGCCAAACGTAGACATCACGTGTCGATTGTTAAATCTAGGTAAAAAATTGAATAGTAGTGGACTACAAAAGCAGTAAGAGAAATGCCAATATTTCGGAAAAAAAAAGTGTTCATATCGTTGAGCAATTAGGCACGGCAAGGAGCGAAAGGACCTTTGAAAATGCAAGAGTTGTTTAGACTTCTGTATGCATTTATTTTTATATTACAGGCGTTTGCTTCGGCGGAAAGCGTCACTCCAGCAGAAGCGTGTGCGCTAGTTGACGGCTTGAAGACAGCGCTCCGGACGAGAGCACACAGCTTTGTCCTCCGCTTCATCAAACAGGGAGGCCTTACAGCACTGCTCGAGGCGCTGCAGCGAGCGCCCAGGGACGAAGCGCTCACCAGGCACAACCTAATCGCCGGCATCAAAGCACTCATGAACAATTCTGTAAGATTTTCTGTACTATCCTAATTAATATTTTGTATTTGGAGTTTGTATTACGTCTTAATTTTGACGAAGCTGTGTGCGTGGGTCATGTAAGCTCTTACTGGGTGAATATTTTAGTTCAATAATCAGCTAAGTACAATTCGTAAAACTGGAATTAGAAGGACTTCGGTGGAAACATGTTACCTCTTATTGTATACTATCAAGAACTGAGTTCTCTCTCACTCAATCGATAGGAATTTTAAATACAGATTGCCTTTAGAGTTTTGATAAAAGTGATATTATATTTTACATGCAGCCTATAAGAAGCACATCAAATTTATTGGCTTCTTTTTGTATCAAAAATGGGAAAATATCGAAGGCTTTAATAAAAACAAACTTTTCTTACCACGAAGTAAATTAAAATACTAGTTACTAGCTGATAAACTTTTGGCGACGATCATAACCAAATAAGGCGTGCAACCTAACATGCCTTTTTTGGTTTAAACAAACCAATAATAAATAAAAATATATAAAAACATGTAATGAATAAAAGATATGGTGTAATTTTATAATAAGTGAAAATAAATTATTATTAAAGGTTAATTACAAAAACAGAAAACACATTCACATTATAATACATTAAATCGATATGTAAATTAATCTACTCGTAATTGAAATATGTTTTACTTATTTTTTTTACTCTTTGACTGCGACAAGGAAATAACGTTGTCCTTTATCTTAATATGTCCTTTGGAAGTTGTCACTTATGGACTTTAATGAATTGCTCAGGCCATCAACTTTTGACTGGGCGAAGTCTGTTGGATTACTTAGTTTATAAAATGTTCCTGACATAATTAAAAAAGTATATCGTAGTTTAACAGCTACGGCTGAGCAGCTTGTGCTTGAATAACATCATGCATTACAGACGGGACGCGCGCACGTGTTGGCCCACCCCACCAGCATCGACCTGATCGCGCAGTCCCTGGACACGGAGAACGTGAAGACCAAAGTCGCCGCCCTCGAGATACTAGGCGCTGTGTGCCTTGTGCCCGGCGGTCATAAGAAGGTAAGCAATAAAGTTTTGTGAACATATTGGTTTGTACGTACTTGTAAATAGTTCAAAATTTGTAAAGTTTTGGTCTTTTATATACCTAATCGGGTCATAATTGTTCCAAAAAAGAATCTAAATAAATAATTAACAATCATCTTTTGTGACCAGCATTCTAAATTTAAAGATTTTGTTGTGATAATATTATGACTCGACTAGCCAGAAAAAAACTATCTTGATGCACATAATGACTTAACGCCTGTGAAATTAAAATAGCAATTATGTATACCCACATAATTTGCATATCTTGTACAAAATGGCATAATATTTCTGTCTAGCAAAATCCTGTTTAATGTATTACCAAAGTAATATGATAATTATGTGATAGAGCCAAAGCTCTATCATATAATTATACGAAATTCACAGACTGGTTTCTCACATCAAGTCTATGATAAATATAGAGTCGATACTATAGGTTCAAACATTTTATAATGTTTTGAAAAAGTGTATACAATAAAGTAATAGGTGTATTTCACTGGTATTGTGTGAATCGGGGCGTGGGATTTCTTTTGTAGTTTATTTATTAAGTCCGCGAACTCAATTTAGATGAAGCTGCAAAAGCCCCCGGGGAAAGCATCATCAGAGATAACACAAATAAAAACCGACATCTGCTTGCTTGCTTACACATCAAAACGATATCAATTTTTATAATACCTCAATTTCAGACTCCCTAATACGTTAAAAGGAATATTTTTATTACTTTAATATGAATCATTAGTTTTTTCTGAGATCATATGATCATTAGTTTTTTAGAAGTTATTAATATGTTAATTCTTTTATGAAAATAAATTATTTTGTATTATAGGCAAGTAAATAAAAGTAGTTTTGAACATAAATTCTTATTGCAGGTATTAGAAGCAATGGTCCACTACCAGAAGTATGCTGGTGAGCGAGCACGCTTCCAAGGCATTGTCAACGAGCTGGACCGCAGTACGGGCGCATACCGTGACGACCTGGGCCTCAAAACGGCCATTATGTCCTTTGTAAACGCAGTTCTGAACTACGGCCCAGGGGAAGACAGCCTTGAGTTCCGTCTGCATCTCCGATACGAGTTGCTCATGCTGGGGATACAACCTGGTGAGCTTACGAAAATTACGATTTGAACAATAATTAGCTATAATTCGGTGATGTGGGTTGATACTCTTTGTCGGAGCGTCCTCCGGATTTTGGGCCATTCAATGTGTATACCTTGAACAACATATACAACAATAGTGTCATCATAGATTTGTTTTAATTGATAGTTGATTTTTGAATGTCCTATAAGTTTTAGAGTGAAGGTCACTTATTTGTTGTTTTATTCAGTGATCGAGAAACTACGCAAATACGAGAACGAAACCCTCGACCGGCACATCGAGTTCTTCGAGATGGTGCGCAGCGAGGACGAGCGCGAGCTGGCGCGGCGGTTCGACAAGCAGCACGTGGACACGAAGAGCGCAGCCGCCATGTTCGAGCTGCTGCGACGGAAGCTCGGCCACACGGCCGCCTACCCGCACCTGCTCTCGCTGCTGCAGCACATGCTACTTTTGCCTCGTGAGTACATACACACCACTCGTCATCAATATATCGGCCTATAAACGCCTACTGCAAGATACAGGCCTCCCCCAAAGATCCACACATTGACCGGCCTTTAGCCCTTGTAGGTTCACTGTAATGATTGACATTGGCCTATATCATAACTTTCCTATTGGTCCGGTTATAAGCAGCCTGCGTCCAGCGCCTTCTGACGAGCTCATAGTCCCTCATAGTGTCGTAGAGATGGCTTTTTTTTTACAAATTTTCTCTTTCATATCTCTACGAAATCGAATCAGGCACGAGGAGATCCGTAGAAGAATTAAAGTAATCGGTAGAGCCCAGCAATTTGGCAAGTTGGAGTGGAATTGGGGACACAAATTTCTAAACAGATGGCAGCAGGGGGATACAATGGGGGGCGGAAGATATTGTCAAGATCGTTGGAAGACGCTTCAGGCTGTTGCTATTGCAAATTTACGGAGAAGCTCTCTGTCCAGCAGTGGATGTATTATTAAGTTTTCCTATAATAATATATAATAAAATAATACGTAATAAAGTAAGTAAAGAGTATAACGAAGATAATTACGTCAATTCTTCCGCCATTAAGTCCCGAATCTTCTTTTTTAACATATAATTGTTTAAAGACTCTCTAATTCAGAGAATATAGATATTGTTTCTACGGTTCTATTCTTCGACTACCTCCTAGTTTTCGACTGATCGAATGAAAGTTTTTACACCCATTAGGTTACCTATCATTTTCCACGCGAGTTTTTCCTTGTATTAAAAAACTTTATCTATTAAATATTTTCAGTGGAATACAATCCACACTCGCAGCACTGGCTTCTCCTGGACCGCGTAGTGCAGCAGCTGGTCCTCCAGCAGTCGGCCGCTGGAAGCCGTGCCGCCAGCGACCAGGGCAGCCTCAAGGACGATGCCTCTGACAATACCAAGGTATACATCAAGCTCTATAATTTCTGTAAATAAACACTTCACGTTGTAACAGTTTTTCAAACATGTACATTTTTTGTTAAACTGGTTACCCAAGGTGTGCAACCCAATGCGATGCTGAAGTTTAAGATGTCTTTAATTGATGGACTTCGTAAAAAATTTATATTTTTGTATCATCAAGTCGCTTAGTATAGATGAGAGAAGAAAAATTAAAAGTGGGCGCGTCTGGGGATTATCTCCTTTTAAAAAAAAAGCGTTTAAATGTGGATGAAAGTTAACCCACTTTTCTTAGAGAAGAACTGTACATTTTTAGAAGATAATAAAAACATGTATATCTAGGAGATATATATATATATATATATATATATATATATATATATATATGTATATAGTGTAGTAAAAGTCGGTGCGTGTGTTTTAAAGTACTAGAAGACAAAAGACAAGTAGTTATATTTTTATAACAGATAGTTTCAAATAATCCTTTATTCTGTTATAAAAAGATTTAATGACAGTTTTAATGAATCATAATAACATTTACAGGTGTATGATCCCGACATCGCTCCACTGGAAATCAATGTCGGCGAGATCGTGCATCTTCTGGCCAAGGAAGAGGAACTGGTCGCGGCCAGAACTAAGGCAGAGAACCTGGAAAGGGAGAATGTGGATTTGGCTACCGAACTGGCCAAGAAGGTAATATATTTGATTTTCTGTTCCACGTGGCAGCTGTGGCTGGGGTCGCACAGTAACGCAATCGAGGTGGCCAGTTATAAAATTAATAATATGCTTTAGATAAAATAAAATAACAGTAATGATACATTTACGATTTTTTTATTATTATTTCGGATGTGGTTTACTGATTGATATTCACTACACCATTCTCATGGCAAATAAAACATTAATTCAAAATTTTGTTGTTTACACTTTAGTACATTATTTTTAAATCGTTAACATAAAGACACATTTTTATTGTGAAATTTCTCTTTTGAAATATATAGTATATATACACGATTCAATAATTTTCTCCCATCACGCCTATTTTTTAATTTTAGTGAATAGTTAAAATTTTTAGAAAAATATTGGTTATATTAAGCCAGTTTATATTAAAAACTTACAAATAATAACATTCGATAAATAACAGAGTCCAAAATTCTAACATATGTAGTTCCAAAACTTAATTAATGATATCAGAGATAAACCTGCACCTAACTCATTCTTCACCCCATGCGCATGTTAACGCTAACCTACAGGAGAAGCAATTGGACGAGCAGTCGCAAGAGAGAGAGGAATTGGAGGGAGTCGTGAAGAGAATGAAGGAGAGGTTGGAGAGAGAGACAGCCGCACATATGGAGTGGACGGAGAGAGCCAACCAGCTGGAGCAACAGGTACAATGTGGACGATGCGGTTATACGATGTTTGAGGGCTTTTTATTTCTTAAAAGGACATAGATCTAACTCATAGGCTTTCTATAGGACTGGTCGGAAACTATCGACTTACAGCGTCTTCCAACGAGCATGAGTGGGTTACACGAATCTATATGTAGTCATTTACGCATACAAAAGTTTCTTTCACTCGTTTTCAAAAAAAAAAAAAAAATTGCACATATAGCCTTTTTCTGCAATATATACTGTTTTAGTTATATTCTTTAAATTATGTTTAAACATGGCGACAGTAAATATTTAAGTTGGTGAGCCCTAATAAAAATATAAACAAATTTGGTCATGATCTGTGCTTATATGTCACCTTACACCATGGCTATAGCTTGACTGAAATTAAATTTGCAGCTAAACCACGAGAGGACGGAGAGAGCCAGGTTTGAAAAACTAGTCAGTGAAGGCAGCATACCTGATGATGCGAAGGTAATTAAAAGTGTTCTTAATAGAATGAAAACATTTCCTTTTATAGTTTTTTCATTCTTGTAAGTTTTATGTGTCTTAAAACATATTACATCGACGACGAGCTGTTTATATGACATTGTTTTCTTATCTGTACAATGATTAACAAGTTTGATCCACTGGCCGTGTTACAACCTTTATATTGTATTTCCTTGTTTTATCTAGCAACAACGACCAAGTTACCTATATTATTGACGTAGGTAAAACAATTAGTATTGGCGGACTTTTTAGATTGGCAGAATTTGGTATAGATTATAATGTATTATATTATATTATATATGTTTATGTTTAAACGTAAAAATGAAGGATATATAATTTAACTGATATTAATTTAAAAGCAATCGAATTATGTCGTTGTCAAATTCTATGTGCCTAGCATACTACGAAAGATATAGAAAGTGGTTATTTATATGCATACGTTCTTTATATCATAAACCCTCTTTACTTATTACCTCAAAGATCATCGCCGTATAGAACAAATATTAATATGTGGATTTGCTGAACATGTGATTAAAATCTTCCTCAGGTGAGCAATCTGAAGAGCGCGGTGATAGAATCATGCGGAGCTCCACCACCTCCCCCTCCACCGTCCATACGACCACCCCCCGCTCCTCCGGCCCCACCACCGCCGTCTGCACCCATCCCCTCCACACCAACTCCTGCACCACGTCCGAAGAAACACGTGCCCACTCCGGGTAACCCCTTGAAGAGCTTCAACTGGAGTAAACTACCTGATTCGAAACTCCACGGCACGATATGGCAGGAGCTGGATGATACCAGGCTCTACACGGCCATCGACTTACATTCCATCGACAAAATGTTCTGCGCATACCAGAAGAACGGTGTACAGGTGAGAGATATTTTTGTACAACATGAGTAAAGTGATAATTTTAATAAAAAAAACTCTTGTTATACTTATAAGCTTTGTAATTTTGCATTGTTAAGACAGGAGACAATAATGGCTTGTTTTTTTGTTAAAGTTAATATTTCATATTGATAGATTAAAATGTAATGTAAACGTATCTTAAAAATTAACTAAGTATGACATTTAAAGTAATCACTATAATTCTTGATTTTTTCTGACCATCACGTTAATTTCAGAATGATGGATCTGTCGAAGATCTGAGGCAGCTGGGTGCCAAACCGCGCACCAAGATCCTTACCGTGATTGACGGGCGTCGGGCACAGAACTGTACCATCTTGCTATCCAAGCTGAAAATGACTGACGAAGAGATTTGTCGGTGAGTGTTCGTTAGTACACAGAAGACAGATATGTAAACAACAATTAAACCTTGCTCCACTATTTATTATTATGTATACATTACGATTATACATAGCATTTATACTATTTATCGTCATAACAAAGAATATAAACTATTGTTTGTATGTTTCCTATTTCTTGAGCAGGATTTTAATAATAATCTGATATTTTCATTGTAATACCTTTACCAAAAATAAGCCTAATAATTTTATTATTTTGGTTTAATTGACTTTCATTTTTACTCTGTTCATTATTTGACAAAAAATATTTTTTACTGTTTTCCTCCCATAATTTCTATTTTTATCTTATGATAAGAATCTTTCTTGACAACAAAAACGGTGACATAAATATTGAAAATAAAATATTCGTCTAATTTTCGGTTAAGGCGCTGTCAAGTTTTGGCTCAGAAAAACATGTAATAATCGTAATATAATTTTGCGTTACGTAATCACTTAGTCTTGTATACGGGGTCAAGAGCGCTTACTATCTTACATTTAAATATGATGCTTTTTTGCATTTTAAAAGCTCGTATAAATGTATTATACTATATATATTACTCCTTTTAATTTCCATCCAATTATCTTTTCATTATTCAAATTAAATTTTTCTTGATTTAATTTCTTGCTATTCATTTTAAGCATAGCTAAAATAATCCCACTATGAATTATATTTATTTTTATGAACTCAAGTTTTTTTTCATAAAAATAATGAAACAAATTGTAACTGATTTGAATACATTACATAGATGTTTTAAATATCTTGCAGAGCGATCTTGAAAATGGACAAAGACGAACAGCTGCCGATTGATATGGTGGAACAGCTGCTGAAGTTCACGCCCAGTGCTGAAGAAGCCGCTCTGCTGGAGGAACACCAGGACGAGCTGGAGAATATGGCGCGAGCTGATAGATTTCTCTACGAAATATCCAAGTTATTATCGTTTTAAAATAGAATAATATTCTAGTAATAGAATGTACTTATAATAAACTAATTTACTATACTGGTTTTTAACTTGTGTAAATTATTTGGTTGATTGGGTGAAAAAAACCAATATGTATGGATAGATATGTAGTTTCTATTCATATAATGCGAACAGATATATAATTGTTTTACAAAATAATAGAAATAATTATCAACATATATGCTACACAAATGCATGCACTTAATATATTTGTCATTACAGCTTGAATTCGAGGATGACTTGAAAATAAAATTTATATAGGCGATAAAATTTAACCTAAATCGTTATAAAAGTTCTTTTATAGTACGTGTATGAATGTAAAAAATGTATTTTGTATGTTTTCAATTTGGTTTAAAAGATTTTCATATTAAAACTTCTTTTGATATCACTGGAGCAAAAATAAAAATAGGTTGTTAATAGAGGCGATATTTTTGTGTTTCTCCTATTGTTTTATAACAATAAGAGATATATTATATTATTAGATAACTTTTATAAGTTATCTAATAATATAATATATTTTCGAAATCGATTTGAGTAGATGTACAACTATGTAAATATAGATTAACATTCATGATTATTATTTCAACCATAAGATGTTCCCTGCTAGATACTTGTCATTCCTTATTCTAACAAGACCAGTATGAAATGAAAAAAGCTTGCACCCAGGGTAGTTCTGAACCCTGAACAAGATCATGTGACCACTTTGTGGATGTCCTACGTTGAGCTTCCAGGTATAAGATATTGGGTCGAAGTAATATGGTTTTTTGTCGTCTAGAATTCCACATTACTCCCAGCGCGTACGCACGCTGCTGTTCAAGAAGAAGTTCGCCGGCGCTGCGGCTGAGGCCACCAGTCGTGCTTCCGTTGTGCTGCGGGCTGCCCGGGACATGACCCGCTCGCGGCGCCTGCGCGCCTTGCTAGAGATCGTGCTCGCACTCGGCAACTACATGAACCGGTGAGCTCCTCACACTTCATTTGCACTCTTTTTCTTTTTAATAGTTTAGAGGGGGGAGTTGTGGCCAAACATGCAAGTCTCCGCTTCCATAGTTATACAGGCTTTATATTTCTGAGTTTTGAAAAGCCTTGTACAGTGGTGTCACACGCCGCCCTTTTACCGACAACTCTAAGCTTCTAATTTCCCGAGTTCGTCCGTGTAATGTCACCGAAGGTTTTTTAATAAAAAATACACATATTTCATAAAATTAGTAACGTTTTTGTGGTATGAAATAACACTGAAAAGTTGTCTTTAATAATATTAACAAAAAAGTTTTTATCGATGCAAGTTTATAATTATTGAATTTCATTTAAAATTTTCTGTAATCTAAACTTGCCAGATTGCTTCGCTTGGCTTGAGATGCTTGTGTAATCTTTATTTACTTATTTATTTAATATTTAATGACTTATAATCTGACAAGTTCAATTTCAAGGTAAACTAAAATGAAATTTGATAATTACAAGCTTCTACTAATACAAATTTTGGTGATAATATTATTATTATTCTTAAAGAAAGCTAAACTAAAAATTTATAACATTTTCATTTAAGTGAACTTCGTACATTGGTTTTGCCGATTATTTAGTTCTTATCCAATGTTTTGAATGTTTTTCTATGAACTTTTAAATTTTTTTGACCATTAAGTTGTGGTAAGTTGTTTACTTTATGTTTAATCATTTAGTTATTTACAATTAAATCATGTGCATGTGTGTAGCGGCGCTCGGGGCAACGCGTCAGGTTTTCGGCTGACGTCACTCAACAAGCTGGCCGACACCAAGTCAAGCGTCACGCGTAACACAACACTGCTCCACTTCCTTGTCGAGTTGCTGGAGACACAGGTGAACTTAATCTCTCTATAAATAAATCTATATTTTTGAGAAATATGGCATGCATTACTTTAATCTTAAAGTAAGTCTGAATAAATCTGTTGAAATTTTTAGATCTACTGGCCCTTGCATTAAAGGTTTTTTTTTATTGTGTATACCTTTATTTAAAAGATTAATAAGAAATAGCTTAAACTTAAGCAAGCTGCAAGCTTCAGGGCCGCAATGAGAATTCGGTCGAAGAAAAGTTATACATTTATCTGTTTAAAACTTTTACCTTGATAAGCAATCACAAATCAAAAGGTTTCAATTTCACCGTAGTTTTCAACTGTTACGTGTTAAATATATGATTGTATGTTTGTGCGGGGGCAGTTCCGCGACGTGCTGCTGCTGGAGGAGGACCTGCCTCACGTGCGCGCGGCGGGCAAGGTGTGCGTGGAGCAGTTGGCTCGCGACGTGGGCGCGCTGCGCAGCGGGTTGCGCGAAGTGGCGCGCGAGCTGGAGTTCCACGCGGGCCGCGGTCCGCCGCTCGACGCTTTCGTGCCCGTCATGCGCGACTTCCACGCGCACGCCTCCTGCGCCTTCACGCAGCTCGAAGATCTCTTCCAGGTACACCCATCACCACCTACACCTAGGCTTGGTCTAACTGTAGACCATCCTGGGCGAAAAGTAATCCTCTAAACCATGGTTGCACAGACTTATTAAGCATATAGGCCACTCGGGCAAATCATGAACTGATGGCGAGCCGGCCGCCAGAAGTATGGATAATTAAATTTTTTTGGTTTTATTCTGGAATAGAATTCAATATTTTTCGAATGTACGAGAGTATTATTTTTGCTGTCGGCGGGCCACCAATATTCGACCGACGGGCCGCAGTCTGTGCATCCATGCTCTAAACCCCCCTCTGAATTTGTACACATAGGCGTAAATTAATAAAGTAACACATACGAAATTGCTTTGGATTTATGTTGAAGCAATAATTAAAATTAATTGTTGAGGTGAAAGTACTTGTGCAGATGGTAATTGATGTAGATTAACTTTGGAAAGTTAGTCACGTGGGCGTTCGGTTGATATAATGTTAATGATGAATTTTAGAAAAAGTAGTAGCCGGTACATCGATTTATAAATAGCGGCGTTAGTGTCGTGGGCACATGGTTCAATGAATGCTGTAAAGGTCGCGCGAAAGTGTTATTTTGTTAAGAAAGCAGTGTATTGATTTTATATTGAATTTAATCTAGTAATTAAGAGTGCAATATCTATAGTTAGTTTCTTAAAAGTATACTGAACTCTCAGTAGCAATTATACCAGAAGTTCGTAAGCACCATTGATGAAAGAAAAGAAACAAAATATAATAACAAATAAAGAGGTCTGATGAAAAAAAAATTCAAATATAGAAAGTCCCTGCCACTTTATGGCGGGCGTGAACTAGCGTGACGAAAAGCACCTCTTCCGGGTGATCCTTGGTGACCATACCATACCATCTCATGCATCAACTATCATTCGATTGCTTTATGTTAGCTGTATACATTCTAGAAACAGGATCGCTAAATAGTACAATATATTTCAAAGAATTGAGATAATTTCGCCTGAGAGACTAAGAAACGTTACCCGTCATACAGTAGATTCCAAGTGCATCTCATTACTTTACTAATATTATGTATCATTATTTTCTAAGAATCGTTTCAGTCTTTACCTCTACCACATAATGGCCAAAACTCTACTACTCGTATTAATTATATACATTTTAGGGTTATTTTGTGCTAAATTATTACCATAAGACTACCTAATATTAACTTTTATATAAAGCAAAAAAAAAAAATTACCACTCTTAATTATCTTTCTTAGCCCAATAAGATTTCTCACACGTATTTACTAACTTAAAATCAGTATCAAATTTTGTTTGCCAAAATATGCTCTTATTCACAACTAGTGTAATATATAATGTAATATAAAATTTGTGAGCAGGATATGAAGAACCGGTTGGAGGCATGCGCTCATGCGTTCGGAGAGGAGCCTAGTGCGTCTCCAGAACAGCTGTTCGGCGCCATGGACGCGTTCCTGGGGCAACTGGCCGAGGCACGGGCTGAGTGCGACGCTGCCCGACGCCGACGCGACGACGAGGAGAGGAGGACCCGACACGAGCAAGAGGTAACGCTTGTAACTCCTCTAGTTTAAACTCGAAGTTTCTACATACCCACACACACAAGGTGTGCTTTAACCTTACGCTAGACAAGCTGTTGGTTACCCCAAAATCAAAAATAATTATGCACTGAATAACATCATAATTATTTAAGCCTTTAGATGTCCACCGCTACACATTGGACATAAAATTAAAAACTTATTATACATATTGCACACCATAACAGCCGCTTCGCGTGGCCCCCATTGCCTTTTGTGAGTGTAATTTAATCTATTTTTGGTAATTTTTAGTATGCTCAAAAACAACAAAAAATATTTTGTCATTTTTTATACCTAAAAGAGCTATAATGTGTTTTTTTTTAACTCATATCAATTTACTTCTCTCATCTTCCAGTCTAAAAACTATCATTAATGCAATAAAATAAAGGCGGCCAAAACGTTTTAAAAACTAAGTATTTATTAAATTAATATTATATAATAACATAATGTAATTAACGTGTATTTAAAGAACATTCAAATTCTTGAGATACTAAAAGAGGAGGATATTTAAGAAAACATATTCATAATTTTTCTTCCTCGTTAACAGCTCAAGAAGCGAACGATGGAACGTAAACAGGCGTCAAGTTTACTGAGCTCCGTGGGCAAATCTCTGGGCAAGTCGAACGCGGATTGCAACGGCCATCAAAATGGCGACGGCTCCCGTGATAGCACCCTCACTAATGGACAGAAAGGAGAGTTCGACGACCTGATATCCGCGTTGCGGACTGGTGATGTCTTCGGAGACGACGTGGCGAAGTTCAAGAGGTCACGGAAGACCACCAAAGCTCACAAAGGACGCGATTCCCCTCCGAGAGGAGTGTGTCGAGAGGATTCGAGAGAAAGACAGAAGAATTGATTCATTGCGGAATTGAATCCGGAATTTTTTGTAAATAACAGAGTGAATTGGAAATTAGTCAAACGAGTGATATTTACCAGTAATCAATAGCGAAGTTCGTGAGTCACAATATGTAGGGGATTAGAGGCGTGCAAACAAGTTTAGTGTCGTTTGGTGCATTAGTCGACTTTAGTGTCGATAACGTTAGTTGTGCGTCGATTGTTTTATGAATCTATTCATTTGTAATAAATCTTATATGACGATAGTCAGTGTTATCTGAATTTGAACTCTATTTGTATAATTAAGCGAATCATTTGACTGAAAATTTAATGTTTGCTTTTTGAACTTCTCTGAATTTCTCTCATCCAAGAAAAAATCATGAGATAGTTCATAATATCAGCAGTGGGAGTTGTGCGAATCAAAATACAATTTATTAATATGTAGGTTAGATGATAGATTGAAATATATCTCGTGAAAAATTAAAAGATAAGTAGTTAGATACGTTGACTGCTTTTGTCTGAAGTTTCTATTAATTTTATAGATTTTTGACCGGCCATTTTGGAAGATTTACGTAAAAAGTAAAAATTGAACTTTTGAAAAAGAATTTTAGTTGATAAACAACGAATATTTTAAAGTTTGCGCATTTTGTATTCATGTAATGCCTAAATTTTAACATTTAATATTGACTGAAAAGCAG
This sequence comes from Battus philenor, assembly GCF_028537555.1. Classification (NCBI taxonomy): domain Eukaryota; kingdom Metazoa; phylum Arthropoda; class Insecta; order Lepidoptera; family Papilionidae; genus Battus; species Battus philenor. The sequence goes on along the minus strand of NW_027181673.1, from coordinate 12,254,195 downwards.
AAGACTGGGTTTTAGTCCAATTTTCACTTTGTGTATTAAACAATAAGATTAAATATTCCGTGGGGCTGGAATATCATTTACATTGAATTCTCCATGTTGATTTTGATGTTCTAATTACAAAAACATAGAAATGAATCAAATTTATTCATAGTAATTCCTGTAGAGTTTTCTAGAACATAATGATCTTACAAAAATGTTTTAAGGGAATATGCATACAAAATATAATTAGATATCACTTGATTTATACAGTATTGAAATAAAAAAAAAACAATTGAAATGGTTGGCAGAAATAATTTCGAATTCATCTATAGTATGTAACAATAGAAATGAACGCCATCTACCGACATTTACTCACCTAACATTTAATTAGGTTTTTCACGGATTTTGTACTCGCATAATGCACCAATGTAAGCGTAATTTACTATACTTAAAGCGTATGGAAATAAGGCTCTAAATTGAACGTTTTGGAATTCTGGAATTGACAGTTTCAGATTTATGCCTCAATAGTAAATACTTGTCTGAAGACGCAAGTCTTTGACCAGTGATAACTTTTGAATCCGGGACGTGGTCTCTAACGGTGGGTCTTATAAGAAGGCTCATGGTCACCAGTGTAATGAGGAGCTATGCTCGGACTTTCGCTGCGAGATAAAATGAGAAATGAAGAGATCCGCAGAAGAATCAAGGTTACCGACGTAGCTTAAAGAACTGCACGTATGTGGCAGTGTGTGTGTGTAAGTGGCAGTGGGCGGGGCACATCGCTGGTACAACCGATGGTCGTGAGGGCCGAAAGGTTCTCGAGTGGTGACCACGAGTCGAGCCGCGGCGTGGGTAGCAAGTCGCTGGATGCGGGCAGCGCAGAACTGCTCATCGTGACGATCTTTAGGGGAAGTTTTTGCCCAGCGGTGGGCGTCTATTGGTAGAAAAGAAGAAGCAACTTACAGTGAATAGTTTGAATCGGTTTTTTTATTTGATGCGCAAATGTCTTCCAATGTTGGAACATACCTTGGCTCCAATATAAACGCTTTTTATTACTAAACGCTATTGAGGCACAAATGGAAGTTTGACAAATGTTTTGTATGGGAATTGAAGTTACCTTGCGTATCAGGTTAAAGTGATTTTGTAGACCCTTTGTAATCGACGAGGAGGTCGTTCCTCTTTTGGATATATTTACATGACCAAGTTTTGTACTGTAATTATTTGTATCGAATAAATTTGAATCTTATGTCCTTGAGATTAATATCAGTTTTGTGTATACATTATTTTTTAATTGTAAATATAAGTTTAGTACGATCAAATCTGTTACCGGGACGTGGAAACAGGAATAAGATAATTATTTATTCAAATAACGTAACTATGGAACGTTTTTCATGTGTAAATTTTATTGTTTTGTTCAGTATTGCCTAAGCCTATAGTATATTATTGTAATTGGCGTAACGTAATACATAGACCCTATTTAAAATAAAGCAATAAAATAAAAATGTTGTTTCATTTAACATTTTAGGAGAAGAGATGGCCTTTATCGTAACTGAAATGATCTTTTTGTTTGAAATGTACTGCTATGCTGTTCCTTAGAGAATGCTTTTTTTTAAGTTTCCATGGCCGTGGCTTGCTGTAAAGTGTATATAAAGATGCATCGGTGGAATACTCCGAACCACTGTAGAAGTTGAATATAAAGTGAATATAAGAGTTACCAAATCAAAAATAAAAATCAACTCGGACATGTCTATATATATGTATATATATGTTATATATAGACATGTACGAGTTCGCTCATAACATTAAAGGAATTTTTTAACTAACAAGTTCAATGTTTAATTGTTGATATTTAAATCGACACCGCGTTTAAGGTTCTGTCGGTGCTTTGCATAAACTCTGCAGCTAATAGACGTGAGGGCTTCGTATACCTCGAGGGTACCTTCATATAGAGCTGGTACATTATTTATGAGGCCGTCAACGTTTTTGGCTTAGGTGGAGGCTTCATGATGTTTCTATGGACTTCGAGGTTAGATTTGTTATTCGGAGGTGTCCAAGAGGGCCTATCCACACATCAAACAGTTTCTATAAGAGAATTTATACAAATAACATTGTTACCACTTCAGAAAGCGCTAGGGGAGGAACATCCTAAATAAACCGACATATCACTGGATTAAAGATCAATGCTGTCCAACTGGAAATATATAAATATATGTTCAGTAGATGATGTCTTACGGCTGGAATGGTGATGACACGAGTTGAGTCTCGTACCATCTCTCTCGATTTCTCTCTCAGACGTTTATTGTCCCAGCTGTGGGACCATTACGATGTATAAGCTACTGCCAATCTAATCACAAAAAATCATTATTGGTTACGTAACGTATAGTACGTTAAACATTAAATAATATTATTTCCTTAGTTTGAATATCAATTGCAATTTAACTATTAGAAATTAATAAGAAATTTAATAACAAGTTTATAATAAAATCTTTAGTGAATGTATGTTTAAGCTGCGCACAATATTTCATGTCAAATATTTACTGAATAACAAATAAAGGGATTTCTTATTTTTCGCGGAATTTTTTAGACTGGAATTTAATAAGCAATAGCACTTGTATTATACGTACAACTAACAACATACAAATACGTTATATAATATATTTGATGTAAAGTTTAACTTTTATGATTATGAAAAAGAGATATGTATATATTGTTTAAACAGTGTTTTTTCACACAAAAAATCTTGCTTTTGATTATTTATATGCATGCATTCGAACTGTGGGAGTCGCATATACACTGATGTGATGTCTGAATGAATAATAGGTGTAAGATTTTGTGGGCGAGCGTAGCCGACGGGCGAACTTAGTGTGCCGAATTAGTGCAGCGGGCACATGCACGCACCGGTGACGCGGGCGCAGACCTTTTGTTACTTTTGTTTCTTTTGTTTCTTTTGCGCCTTTGTTCTATTGCCCGCTTTCACTCGGTCGCAGAGCACATTACGCCCCAGAGTCCTACGACGAATGCACGTCCTTTTTGCTCGCACTCAAGCGCTAATAAAAATTTGTTCGTGTGTTAAATAAATTGATAAAGTGTTACAAACATCTTTTAATAAGATACTAACTCTTTAGAACTAAAAAAAAAAACAATTTTTAATTATTAGTAACATTTAGTACTGTTATAGTTTGTCAGTTTAATAAATTAATATAAAACTGTTAAATACATATAAAGCTTATTTGAAGTGGTCTCCATTGGCTGCAATAAAATCTTTTAAATGTTGACACTGAAGTTATGAATAGCAGCACGAACCCTTTCCACGGGAAAATTCTTCACTGCTAATCTAATATGGATTGTTTTAGGGACTCCAAATTATCAAGGCAAAGAGCAAGCCTACTGCCTAATACTGACCTGAAATCTCCAGTGGATCCAATCCAGTAGATTACGATTCGGACTAGATAACGACCAATCGTCAGCTCCGATAAAGTCCAGAACGTTGGTTTCTCACTAAGATTATGTGGATCGAGCTTTATGACCCGGCACCGAGACTTGTTGAAAGACCATTCTTGGTTATTGAACATGGTGTTGTTATACAAAAATATGGCGCAGTCACTCCTTCATAGTTAATACCCCACCGAAACATCACTGAAATCGGATTATAGCCACGTTCTACTCTGTTGACTAATTAGGAAGCTTCTTCAGAGTTTTCACAATAAATTCGGTCATTTTCATTGTTGAAATATTGGCCAGTTATAAAATATTTTTTACCGTAACATTTTTCTGGATCCTCTCTTTGCAGTAAAGTAGTTGTTTTGATTTTACTAACTTATTCTTTTTTAAATTATCAATTAAGAAACCACCAGTGCATTTCCTAAAGTCTGCAAGTACTAAAGCATCTTTTTAAATACATGACATGGTTTTAGGTGCTATCTTTATCTTTCAAAATAAAATATTTTGCTTTGACAGTCTTTTTCGTTTGACCACTACTTGGACGGCCAGATTCTTTTCAGTCATAAACAGGCGAGGTGTCATTGTACCTATCTATACTTCAGTACATAAATATTTGACTAATAACAAACGTATGAACGATTTTAAAAATTGTATTCGGCAACATACCTACTTCATATAATTTAATCACAGCGATTCATTTCTCTTTATACACTCTATTTTAATATCACAAAATATTTTACAGCGTATTAAAATATTAAAAATGTTAGATTACAAATTCAAAAGTAATATTTTGTTTATTATTTATTATAACAGTATTAAAGGCCAGATTATATATATTATTAATAGTTATCAATAATTGTGTATGTTGTAATACACGGAAAATAATAAAATAAATTATAAAATGTACGTTGCAATTCAGCGTTCATATTCAATTCATTATTTCTATTTCGTTTGAAAATACTCATATGAAGTTGAATGTTTTCAAATGAAATAATAAAAGATCCGTGTAGTTCGGATTCTCGCTCATTATTTCGGAGTAAAATCCGTTTGTTTTATTCTCAATACTGTACGTGAGGTTGTTTAATATAATTATTATTCGCTCGCCCTTTTCGCTTTAATGAATGCGAAATTAAAGCGAAATGAATCCGGCTATCTAGGATACATACAAGGCGATTAGTTATACATGTAAAGGCTTGAAATGAGTGAACGTGTCGATAACATTTTCTTTAAAGCTTTATGCTGATAAAATACTTTTTTGTTACTCTCTTTGTGTAGTGGTCATTATTTATACCTATATTACGATCGCTACAACCAAAGGAATCAAATGAACCAATTTACTTACAATTATTCTAGTAAGAATAAATTACAAATTAAACTTATATATTTATTAATGTAACTTTACACTTCGAAGTATGAAAATAGTGTCTTCTTTGAAATCTATTTCTCATAACAATATTTCCGATCACGTAGTGCTGCATCAGCGGTTATCGCCTCGCGTTCCCGTGCCTTGAATATTGATACCGGGTTGCATGGCATTACGTATGTAACACACAACACACACAAGACATGTAGTCTTCCATACTCAATTTTCAAAATTTTTCTTTTTTTTTCAAAATCAGGATTTGGCAAGTTGAAATGGCAGTGTGCCCCAAGGCACGTAGAACATGTGACCACTGGAGCCTTAAGGTCCTGGAGTATTGGCTATGGATGTAAATGTCTACACAGAAGGCTGACGGACGATCCTATTAAAGTCAACGAAATACGCTATACATTCCGCTTCCAAAAAGGATCCTATAAATATCTGAGAGATTGGTAATGATTGTGATTCAGGCGTGTTCATAACGTGTATGCTCAAAGCATATAGTGGTAACTACGCAGTTATTCCTTTGTTATAAAGTAATCTTTTTTAAGACAAATGTAATTTATATTCGTTAATATTAGGAACAACTAGATTATGTATTACTTTTGTCTTTGAACTCTGAAACAAAAAACAATAAAGCCCTTTGAATTTATTGTACATTAAATAGAGAATAAATTAAATAAACGTGTAAACACAGAATAATGATTAAGAAAATAGAAAAACCCTTTTTATTATATACTGCTTTAATTTAGGTTATACTTCTCATTAAACTGAACGATTTAGGTTTTTGTTGGAACACAACAGTTATTCTATCCTTTATTCCTTTGCTTAGTTATTTTAATTTTAAAAGGTTTTTACTAAGCGTACGAAATCGTTATGACTACATGCAAGTCTTTTTGCCTAAGTCTATTGACAGTGAATTTAAAAAATATCTGCAAACATTTACGTAATATTGATAAAAATAATTGTAAAAATTCTTTTGAACAAACTGAATAATTTTGGAACTACTTTGTCTCTATTTATTTCAGTATGAGATGTGCTATCTATTTTATTGAAAAATCTTTGTAATTGTTAATTAAGATAAACCTAGATTAAGTAAGAATGTGATTATACTATTTTATGCAAGCTATATTTACCTGTAAGTTGGTTTATTACTTGCAAATAAATGTATTATTAAATCCTATGTGATGTAATATTATCTAATAAAATCTTCAGAGTCCAACTGAAAATTTCCTAATATTTAATCAAAAAATTTTTAAGCGAGTATGTGAATGAATTTGGTTATAATTCAGATATTGTGATAACAATTAAATTTAGCGTAGACAACATATCTGAAGAAAATTAAAGATCATTTAACATTTCTGTGTGTCAATTAGGGATCTTTACATCTAAAATCTATTTTACTAAATGACATAGCACTGAATAAACATGTTCGGAGTAATTTAATCATGTTTTATTCGTCAACGTTTAAGCCTATAGACGTCGACTGCAAGAGAAAGGCCTCCACCAAAGATATCTACATAGGGGGGGATAAATTATAATCACCACTGTTGGTAGGCTGTTTGGACAGTGAGGAATTATGGTACGCAAAGGATGCTGCTGCCCGTTCTCTGAAAACGTGTTTGTGAGCAGTGGTAAGTTTAATGAACAAAGTGTGAATAAGACATAACATCAGAGTACAGTCCTGAAAATCGAACCTGAGATATACGATCGCAATTCTCTGTTATCTATCGCTGTTCATATTTTATTAGCCATAAACAATTGTAACTGTTTCTCTCTATTATGTTATCGTACTCAATAAAGATTATTATTACTATTTGTATACCTTACGTTGGCAGGACTCTTGTTGACGTGCTTTTCAGCAAGTGCGTGTACTTATTTTTAGACGTACTGAAGGACGTAAGTATTGTAGGACATTATTAGTTTTAGTACAGATGTCCGAGTAACGGTTTTTCAGATGGTCGTGCAGAATGGAAGCGTTACAGGGCACTCTGTCGATCGCCAGTCCAGCCGAGTCCGCGGCTCGTTGCAAAAGTTATGTATTAAAACCGATAAGCACTTATCCCTCGATCTCGTTGTATATATAGTTAAAAAGTGCATTACAATATCCATAGAATTCTGTAAATTTTCGTCCTTTAGTGTAGTCCTTTTTTATTATTTATTTTATTTAACCAGGAGAAGCTTGCTTTAGCTAATCTTTACTATTAAATAATTTTTTTATGTTTTATTTATTTATAATAATATTTCCTCACTAGATTGACAGAGAATGTCCAAGAAACATTGAGCCTGCCCTTTCTGTCTTTTCTTTACGTTTAAAGATTATACAAATATGACTTAATATCGAGCAAGTGGCTATTTAAGAGGGAGACCTATGACCACTGTTGGTCTACTTATTGCTGAAGTGATAATGATCGTGCAAAGTGCTTATAATATGCTTAACGATATACCTTGCTTTTAAAAATATTACGTGTTTTTAAATTTAATATTTTGACCATGGTTGTCTTAGCCACATCGGTCTGTAGATACGGAATATTCATTTAATCTAGAAAGAATAAAGTAATTACCAAATCATAAATTTATTTGAATATGTATTATCTTATTTCAGCTGTTGTGGCTCAAAGGTTCTCGGCCGCGGCGAAGCCGTCCACGGCCGGTAGACGCGGTGTGGGTGGGCCCCTCACTAGATGAACCGACATGGTCAAAATCAATGGAAGAGGCTTGATGCGGTTAGCTAAAGACCTATATATAATGATGAAATAGCGAATATGTAGAGCTATATTACCATTTAATATATTTAACTTACGTAAGTAACCATGACCATTCTTATTTCCATTACACGCTCCGTCAACGGCGAAATAAATGATTCTAGATAATTCGATAACATAAAGCTACTGTAATGGGTCTATAGCTAGGGATAGTATTAAGAGAGCTCATGACATATTTTTTTAAAATTTTGAAGTAAAACGACCTAGCAGTTCATTTTATGGTATGGTGTAAAAACTGTCTATTTATTTATATGTTTTCTTAAACTGCAATATTATAATGATCATGCTTTGCGACTTGATGTTCAATGACACCAACTTTACGTGACAGTAATCAGAAGTTATTTATTTAGAGGACAAATCAAAATATACAAGTTAAATGACTGAAATATTAGGAGAACCGGAAAGTAGTGTCGTTTCTGCGGATGTCGATATTTGATAGTCATTTGGTAGTGTCGTTCTTTTAAGACGTTATATACTAGCTGGCAAAAGGTTGATGATAACGAAGCTAAATATATTGTTGATTAGAAATATAAATTTAAATTATTAAAGCGACTTTACTTTCCGGTTCCCCCTTATATAAAGTGTCATATAATTAAAAGGAATGTCAGAGAAATAGACCCAATTATGTCTTTTGCAGAGTAATGACAGATTTACTGACATCTCATACATAATTTTGATGGTTATAATTAACTTATTTGATAAATATTCGTCTAACCTTAATAATCAATTTTTAATAATAACCATCAAAATATGTTAAACACATTAATAATTTCCGGCAAATAAACGATTTAATAAAACGTTCACGCCGTGAGATCTTTCATTAAATTTTGTAAACGTTAAAAAGCAACTAGGCAGAAAATGATTAACTTTTCATATGAAAAGACTGCTACGTGATTGTAGACGTAACATATATACATATATATATATACCGTATATATATTCTAAATATTTTAAGGAAAATTTTTGTTCAATATTTCAAAGCGAAGCCTATCGCACGTATATTGACTTGATAATAACGTACCCTTTATATTCTTCATACAAGGTGATTATTTATAGGTGTGAAAAATTCAAAGATGTGAATTTATAGTCCATTTGCTGTCAATTAATATATGGTATACTCTATCCCAAACTCAATACATCGCATTCCAAAAGAAAAAAATATATAAATGTTGTATATTTCAGAGTGATCACTTTATACAGAATGATTGGAAATAGGTGAAAAGGTTTTAAGCTTTTCGCTGAGCTCTACATTCATCGTTTTAAAGCTTCTATACCTATATCAAAACTGTATTCTTACATTATAAATTACGAAATTAGATTGCGTATATTGAATTCGGAATTCAAACAAAGAGGAAGTTAATAAAATACAAGCGCGATAGATATATTCTACAACAGAAATAAAACAATATTTGTTATAAGAAGAAAAATATAATAAAAACACGTTGTTTAGACAACGCCGGTCGAACGGATGGATACGTCTGCATTATTCAATATACGCACGTGGCCGCTACACAGAAGACTGATAAATTATTACAGAGTTTAATATCAATTCATGTGAAATATTGTTATATATTTTCATGAAAATTGTTGTTTCTATATTATTATTTATTACGTTTCATGTATACTTCAATTCAATGGAGATGGATAGACCTCGGAGAGTAGTCAAACTTGAACTAGAACTCGGAGAGAGCCTATGCTCGGAGCATCTCGGAGTTCGAGTCAGAAATGAGAAGATCTGTAGAATAACCACGGTCATCGACGAAGCTCGGAGAATTACTCATCTGAAGTGGTGATGGGCGGGGTATGCCCATCGTGCAGCCGTCAGCCGTTTAGGTGGAAAGGTTCTGCACCAGGTAGACTGACGGTATGGTATGGTTAACTATGGTTAAGGTTGCAGGAAATTGATTGATGCCAGCAGCACAAAACCGGTCTTCGTGGCGATCTTTGAGTGTGGTAGTGGTGGATATGATGTTGATAGTGATATAGCATATGTGTAAGCGCGGACATGATAATGATGGTGATATAACATATGTGTAAGCATCTATACCCTTTAATTTTTAAATATGCACATACACCAGCAGGTAATTCGACAAGACTGTATATGTCATCGATACGTTGTTATTTATACCCAACAAAAGACTTACTTCGCGAAGCAGATTGGCAAGTGAAGTAGCAGCAGGCGGGCCACATAGCATATAGAAATAATGGTTGCTGGGACATTGAGGTTTCCGAATGGAGACCACGGACAGGTTAGGTCTGCGTTAGACGTCCGGTAGTCATACAACCTTGTTAAGGTATTCGGAAGACGCCGGATACAGGCCACTTCCAACCGGTCTTTTTGAATTAATGCGAAGGTCTATATCCAGCAGCGGTTGAACCACAGTTAAAGATGATGATGATAAATATACTATTGCGTATATAATATAATAATAACTTACCGAGCTAAGGTTCGATCATTGTCTTTTGTTTATTTTATTTAATATATATCCTAAATAGTTCTTTATGTACATTAATGGTTTTCTTTAAGAATTTATCCTGCTCCAGTTTTTAATAACGAATATTGTGACTAACTTTTCAATAATAAAACAGGCAAAATGAGTAAAAGCGGTGATCTTACCGAAAACAGCTATTCCTTTCAGACAACCAACGGATGGACTTAAGCAAGGAAAAATAGAGCGGACGGTCACCAAGTTAGAGAAAGGGCTGAAACTCCGATATACATGAATATTAAAATAATATGTACAGAATAAACACTTCTATAAAATAATTACGTACATAAGGTTTAAAGTTAAAACACAATATACACATGATATAGAGATAAAATAATTGCCATCTAAGCACTGACACATTTTTATATATATATTAAAGATCAAGTTTACACTTGCCTGAGTAAGATGAGAAGAAAAAAAAAAACAATAAAACGAATAGTAAAATATCGGTAAGAAAATACTTGTTAAACATTTTCTTAATATTACCTTCGTTCTCTCTGGGTAGCGATTTCGCATTTTGCAGTCTTAATATCAGTTCTAATTTTACAACTCTCACAATCCGTATGAAAAAAGGTAATGATGTAGAATGTGCTGGCATTTTTAGCACACTATAATGATTTCGACAAATTGTCATGTCTGTCTGTCATGAAAAAATACAAATCTAAATTTGAGATACAAATGAGTGATAGGATTGAAAAGAATATAATATATATATACATACACGTATATATAAATATAAATATAAATATATATATATATATATATATATATATATATATATATATATATATAAACGAACTCCTACGTTATATTGAGTCCTAATTCAAACTAAGTTTTCTGCTTATTAAACACAGAGCAGAAATCGAATGTGACGTCTTACTTTGCTTACTAGACTGTGATAAACCAACTTAATACATATTTACGTAACACATACAGGTATATTTATTCACATTACTACGTAATTTTTAAAATTAATGACAATACCGTTTATCATCCTTGACAATATTACGGAGTACATTATGTAATGTACAAAAAATCTTTAATATGCTCTACGAAGGTAGCTTAGTCAATATATTTGATTCAAAAAAAGATTGTCTACACGCGTACCTACTCTGTCATGTAATAACTTTGAAGCGTAATAATGAAAAAAGCTCTTTTGAATTCTCAGCGACTTCCGGAATATAAATATTAACAAAAAATATCTATTCATGTCAACGGGAAGTCAATACAGAAAAAGTTATTTGTATAAAAATTTTCGTTCATATTTTCCTTAAAAATTATTAAAGTTATATACTTGATGTCGTTTACTTGAGTAACTTTGCGTAGTAGTAGAGGACTTGCGACTGTAGGTTGCGGTTTTGATTCCCTGGATACAGTCTTATATATAATACACACTTTGTACATTAATTATATAGGATTGCCACTGCTCATAAATAAGATTCCAAAGGATTGGCAGCAGCGTCCTCTGTTTGACTAAAATACCATACTGCGGTCGCCAACCCGCATGCCAAGCATGGCGATTATGGTACATCTCCCCATAGATACCTTCTGGGGAGGCCTACGCCTTTTCTAATGGGCGTCTATAGGCCGAAATGAAGAGCAATATTGTTATAGCCAAAATATACCGTGGGATTTTATCTTTCTTATTTTAAATCATCATTATCATTTTAGCCGTTGGATGTCCACAGCTGGGCGTAAACTTAATTTGGGCATTTTCCGGCAACTGTAACAACGTCGTCTGTTAACCTTGTATGGCATCCCATGCTGTTGTCCATTGTTGAATTGACAAATTGAAAATATTTTTATTCAAAGATATTACGGTAAAATTCGTGCTAAAGCGTAAAACCTTATGATGAGAAGGTCTATAAAGAGATTAATAAAAATAAAACAGTATATACTTTTTGTTAATTATAGTAAATCTCTTTATTAGTACTGTGCTATTTTCGAGGCTTCCTTTCGATGATATGATTATAAGAGGTTGAACAAGCTTAATTTGCAAGGTGTTGGTATCCCCCATAAGTTGTCATGATGACCAGTCTCGTGCTCCCAGCGAGTTCCAGAGATTAACTGTCGTTGGTTCAACTAGTTTGGGGACCCACGCCGCGTCTACAGGCGAAGAATTATATAAGCGATTATGATCATGATTTTTAAATTAAGCGATACCACAAAAAGAAAAAGGAAGTTTTATGAATTTTGTCATGCACTCGTTTTGTTTCGGAATAAAATAAATTTGCATATGGGATTTCTTTCATTATATTTAGGGATTATACACTATTTGTGATAAAATCTTATTATAAAGTGTTTATAGACAACTACTGAAATATAAGATGTTTGCCTTGTTCAGTAAACAAATTTATAATTCAAGGCTTTCAATAGCGTGTAATGAATCCTTTGAAACACGTGAATGGCTGTAGATTTTGTATGTACCAAATAGGGTTTACATCCTAACCCAGCGATACGTGAGTTTCGCATGCAGCACGTGTGGTCCGGATGGCTTGGTTAAAGCTGGCCACACACGCACGCTATTTTTTTATTCGCGGCCTTGCACAATTGAATTTTGTTTTGCCTTATGAAATGTTACTTTCAAAATCGATGTATGTAGAGATATTGGTTAGAAGCGTCAAAGCTTTAAAAGGGTGAATGTATCGCTCATTTGCTGTCAATTAATGTACGTGCATATATATGTTTCTATATACACACACCCACACACATATATATATATATATATACGTTATTTTTTTCATGCATATATATATGCATGGAATAAATAACGAAAGAAAATATTTATAAGAAAGTATTTATAAATTCGGATTACTGTATATAATTAGTTGAGTTAGTTAAGTTGATTATCTGTCTATGCAGACTTTATACAGCCAGAAGATACTGGCCAGAAGCATTCCAATCGAATAAAAAAAAATCTAAATATTTCTGTGTAAACAGGGTGGCCCATTATATTTTATAGTTTTGTATATGTTCGTAAGAATATTAATATGTACTAGAAAAATAGCGATGAATAAAGAAATTATATTTGAAGTAAAAATAAATTTTTCATACCTTTCTCTAGCCTACACAAAGTTGGTGATTATTTGTCGAGAACTTTTTACGGTTTTACAAAATACTTCCGTGAAACATCAAAAAAATATTAAGTAAAAACTTTTTAATGATAATAATGCTTGGGGACGAATCACTCTAAAGGCTATGTTAAAGATGTTTGTGAAAGTAATTAAAAATACTTTCTGAGTTCGCTTTGGGCTCTTCTCAGATAACGGTGCGCTTGTAACGCTCGTAGCTTTAAGTTGAAAGATCCCATTATCTCCATATGATTTTAGTTTCTAATACATTGGGTTCTCATGACTTTATAAATGACGCAAATGGCTGCAAGTGCTTAATAACTTTAAAAAAAAAACTAAATAAAAAGATTAGTAAAATAACAAGCCAACAGTTTTTTTTAATTTTTCGCGTTCATATTTCTAATAAACGTTGTTATTTTTTTTAATTGACAAAAAGCATAAACAATTTTATCTATTTATAAATGTTAATGTAAAATTATTTTCTATTCTTATTTCAAAACATCGTTTATATGTTTTTCATCGAGTGAACAGAATTTTTTCATTTTAATGACGCAACGTTGACATCGGCACCGCTGAGGATGCCACGGATCATTAAAGTTTTCTTTGTTGTAACAGAAGCCGCTCTAAAAGAACGACGCGAGGTTGTTCTTTGAAGCAGAATTGCAATTATCTTCTGTTATTGAATCCCACTGCTATATTATAATTAATATTTACATTATAATTGCAAATTTTACCGGGTCCAAGAATTTAATTTTGTATATTAAATATTTTTACGATCGAAATTAATTTTAATATTCCGTCTGTTTTTATTCAATAATTTTTTTATATAAACTTTTTATACGTCATAAATGGTAACTAGAAAAAAGTAACAATTCATATAAATGTACAAGAGGTGGTCTTATCGCTCGAGGCGATCTTTACCAGGCAACCTTTGGATGGAAACGAGTGAACATACATACAAATACATATATACAAATTATGATTGAATTAAATCAATTGTGTTAGTTTTTGATTATTATTGTAGCTTTTGTGTTTCAAATGTAGTGTTTTTTTCTTTCTAGTCACTGGACACTTACGGCTAAAATGACGACGATAACAGTGATATAATAATTTCGATTGGTTTCTAAGGGATAAGTGCCCAGATAGTGTTTTATAGGTAACATTATAAGGAGCTTGTTTCAATTCGCGTTTGTACGAAGCCCTCCGTTTTCTGCCTCCATAAATGATACCGTCTATGAACATATATTACGGGTACCTCCATTACTAAAGTTAATATTTATAGCTATTTTAACAACAGATGTAGCATGTATTGTTTCTATTGATGTTAATGCTGTTAGCCCTAAGGCTTTTAGAGCTTTATCGGTACTGAGTTCACGGAGCGGAAGGGTCCGTGAACTAGATGCAAAGGTAGCACACTTTGAGCCTTTATAATATAGAATTATCACTGCTAACAAAGAACATTCCAGAGTCTATGTCTATAGTCTGAAACAATCTGACTGAAAAACAGATATTGCGTCATCACTCAACATCAAAAAGCCAGAATTAAAATAGTTATAATTACTGGAATTAAATATTAACATTTAATTCATTAATTAATTAGTGAAAACATGTTTTACTTTACTTATTGCAATATAAATTATTATAATAAAAAATAAATACAGTTTCAGTTTATGTTTCGATTGAGTCAATTGTTACCATTATCATCACTTCAGCTATCAGACCATCTATATGATCCACTGCTAAACATAGGCCTCCGCCATAGATTTTCAGAAGAACTGATTGAAACTGGCCAGAATTCAGCACCTTCCGATGACCATAACAAGGTCAGCTGTTCATTTTGTGCCCGTTGCCTTCACAACAGAACCATAAGGCTCTAGTGACTAACTTGTTTGCACGCTATATAGCCTGACCACAGCTACTTTCATTTGTCAAGTTATCTGTTATAAGGATAAATATAAATAAAATATCTTTTCACTCCGTATCGATGCTGATAAATTTAAAATTCAAATATTTCATCAATAATCGACACGTGTAACCTAGTAAAGTTAAAATCTCCGGTGTCACTTAGTGTTCGTAATTGAGTTGCGGTTTTTATGGGTTATTTTTTTAGAACTGTGTCATAAAGTATTTTAAACTTTATAATGGCGATGTGCGTTATAAATCTATATTTTGGTGAATCTTTATTGACATGATAATTCTCCTAAAAATAATTATAATAATGAAGCTCTGAATCCCGAGTCGAATATAATTTTGTCAATGTAAAAATAAAATATACAGTTCTGTTCTAGTATATTGTGTTTCGCAATCAGGCGTGCCTCTTAACGACATCTAGCTCTTTACTGTTCTATCATGTGCTACTCTGGTACAGTAAGAATTTTAGGTCAGATGGATTTTGTATATTTCTTATTCTCTTTCTAATGTAATTTTCTCCACGCGTTTTCTTTTAAATTCAATCGTTACTTCTATGCTTCATTTGTTTTCTTTTACAGCTTGGCATATGTGCTACTTCTTCTATTAGCAGATAGACGCCCACTGCAAGGCATATGACTCCCCCATAGACTGCCTCCGTGACTGCAAACTTAACTGTATCGTTAGTCCGCTTAGTGGTGGGCCGGCCCACGTCGCGTCTACCGGTTTGTGGTCGTCACTCGAGAACCTTAAGGCTCCGACGGTCGACGGACACAAGAGCGATGTGCCCCGCTTATTGCCATTTTAGAAGAGCAAATCTTCGAGTCGAGTTGTTAATCTTGGTTGTTGCTGAGAAACTGCGATCATAGCTCTCTCCGGTGATCGTGAATCTTCTTATAAGGCCCCCGGAAGCGAACACGCCTTGAATCTGTAATTTGTCATCGGCAATACATATTGGTTAAAGACCTTCGTCTTTAGACATTGCGGTATTTTGGACGACTAGATGTTCCGGAGTAATATCTGACACCATTATATACACGTATTTTGTCAATCGTATTATAGAACTCTCAATGTAACGAATGTAAGTTCATTTCAGGAGTTTAAAATAGGCTTTCACAACGCTGTAAAGAACATCATTTTTTAATAAACGGATGTATCGTTACGTCTATTTATGGCATTAATAAAATTGCCTCCAAAAGAGACAGCTATACAATGGCAAACACGTATTAAGTGATTTATGATATAAAAGCACGGTTATTTATCTTTACAGGGTCTAAGGGTTTGACTCCATAAATCTTTGTGCGATTTATTCATTTTTTTTTGCCATCAAACGCTGAGAAACATTGCATGTATCATAACATTGTGTATTTTTTCTAAATAAAGGCATTTATTTAGTTATAATGTTTTTATTAAGAAAATAAAGCTTCAGCCTCAGCTATTACGATGTACCGATGTTAAAGTAAAAAATTAAATGTAATACCGTTCAGTGAACACAGGCGGTTTTTATAAAACGAAGCAACAAAGCGAGCCTTTGTGCAAATCTTCTTTAAGGATAACTTGATATTAAACTTAGAAAATTTAAACATCATTATATTGTAGATAACATGGAATCCACAAAGATATGTATAAACTAAAATACGATAGATTAACATTGATTTTGGCATAATCTTTCTCATTAGTTACCTTTACTCTTCTTTCAGTTACAAAATGGAAGGTATAGTAAAATATCCAATTTTATGCAAACGATATATATTCAAATTGTTAAAATGAAAAATTATTTTTGCACATGAGTAAAAGTTCGGATTTTATTGATTTAAATAGTATCTGAGGATTTTGGTAATACAGGTAAGAAATTTTATTTTAAAACAAATTTTCAAATTGTCGATTTTAGAAATATTTTTTTTTAATATTACGCAACTGATTTAAAAAATATTTATATTCGTGTACTAGGTGAATGGGTATATATTTTATGTAAAAGTTTTTATGTGTGAATGTAAAGCACATTTGTTGTTGATTTAGATTAATCGCTCTATCCAAAAATTAATGATTTTAGAATAAATAATAACGAAATGATAATATACTAAGAAAAGGCGTTTAGAAAATTCATATTACTACGTATTGAAATTAATTATAGTGTACTCTTAGTCTCTGCAGAGTTTTTAGTGTCACAGGTTATTGGCTTGTATTCCAATAGTTTATTTATTTTATAGTGATCATTTTATAAAGGGCAATTGGAGAGAGGTGTATAAAGCTTTAAAGCTCTTTGCTTACACATTAGCTAATTAACACACTTGTATACATCGTAAACAGTAAATGAATTTAATATGTAATAATCCGAATTTCACCCGTTTAAAGATTTTCCACCAATGTGCAATCACTCGGTATGTTATGTCGGTAAAAAAGTCTAAAAAATTATTGTATAGTCATGCTCGTATTTTAGGCTGTGACATATTTTAACATCGTGATCATAGCTCTTTTAGCACCTAGTGTAGCAACGGTTGTTGGCTTTTCTGTAGCACGATATGTAACACTCGTAGCATTCACTGCAGTACAAACCAAACAGCATTATACTGGCTGAAGACTGGTAACTTTGAGCCAAGTCGGTCGTTCACCTTGTCCTGTCTCTCATAAATAATAATGAGTCTTATTTAAATTTAAACCGCTGAATTAATTATGAAAATGTCATTTGCAAATAAAACAACTCCTTTTCATAATTCTATAACAGTCATTAAAATAGATTTTAATTTTATTGTTAAAATCAGTAATTTGTTTGGTATAAATAAAATTGGAAATATGCACATATTATACAATACAAGTATGTCTATATTTCTCGACTGCTTAACGAGTTATGAAGAGGGATATGCACGGCATTCCGACAAACAAAATTAAGTTACATGTCCCAGAAGTTTGGCAATTTGTAGTGGCAATGGGCAAACTACATGGCGTGCGGAACTGATGACCTAGCTTTGTGATCCCAATAACGAGAGTTGTAAAGAAGCGTCCCTCGTGTACTTCTACCCTTGCGGTGGACGAGACCGTGGGGCACCTGATCACCGGCTGTCACGTTTTTTAGCGCGGAGCATATTGACTGCCAGTTTAGATTGAAGGAGAGAATAGATGAGGGAAATATCGCTTCATTGTTGAAAAAAGAGGAAAGTCGCCAGCACTTCTGGCAGAAAGCTAAAAGATAAGGTAATAGAAGATAATAAAACATAACAATATTTTTAAGGGTAAAGGAAAATAGCTATGATATAAAATAAGTGATAAAAAATTATGACACAGAGATAATTTGTAATGAGTGGTAAAAATAGAAACTACAATCAAAATTGTAATACAGATAAACCAAATATCAAAATAAAAAATTGTAAAAAGAAGTCCACGATATGGCAAGGAAAAAAGGTGATGGATAAAAGGTAATGGAATGAAAGATTATGTGAAGGAAAAAAGAGAAACAAGACAAAAGAAGTAAGGAAATGAAAAGAAAGTGAATAAATTTGTTTAGTAGAAAACTGTTCATGGGAACCCAAGACAGGTTGTAGGAGAGGTCCTCAATAGTGGAGGCCATAAAAAATGTAGAGAACACAGACAGGCATACGCAGCAGATAGTTGTGTATAATATATCAACTCAAAATTATTATTGCTTAACAAAACTATTAGACAAGGGACTTGTATATGAATATGCGATAGTTCCAAAGTTCCCAAAACATCCAAACTGTTTGTTATTAAATATATATGTAATTGAATGTATACGTACCCATCGGTTTTACATTTGCGCTAAGGACAGGTTGTAAAAGATAACACCGTAATTGTATCTTGGTAAAAAACGTTTAACAATGAAATTTTAAAAGATATTGTTCGTATACATTTGTGGATTCTCATTTCGTGGAAGGAAGTCGTGCTCTAATACAATTGACAAGGAAAATAATGACAAAAGCTGTAAATAATGTATATTATAATAACATAAAAGTTTATATATTTAAATATTTTAGGTGCTTGTAAATGATAAGAAACGCACAGCTGATCCATTAGCACTTGTTTGTCATGGAAATGATTTTGAACCTATGCAAAAAGTTTGGACTTCAAACCAACCACAAAGAGAGCAATATAATATAGTGTCATAGATATTTGGCACACTAAATAAACTCAGAGATTCTTAAATTTTAGAAGTGGAGACGACCTGATCAAGATCGTCGGGAGCTGGTGAATACAGGTCGCTTCCAACAGATCCTATTGGAAATCTATGGGGAATGATTTTCCAGCATTGAACGTGTTACGGCTGAAATTATAATTATAGGTGCAATGTCCACTATGATAAACATGTTGGTACTATTTCTAAAAGCTTTTAAACTTTTTTTCTGAAAGGTTTTAGAACTAAAAATTTTTTTTAAGACATCTTAGCTTTCACCAAAAACTTCCACATGTTTTAAAAAACTAACTGGAATTCCCAAACCGGTGAAATAAAAGTATTTAGTGGCCCGAGCCAAGAATCCTTCGGCAGTCTTCGAGATTCGTTAGCTTAAAGCAGTGCTTAGTCTAGGCGCCTTTTGCTCCCTGCCACCTCGAACCCGATAAATCTGCAAATGCCATTTGGGTAGCAGTGAAATTATTTAAAAAAAATAATGGATAATTTTTAAATGAGAATAGCAAGTATTTTTATTATTTTTAATGTTAATAAACGAAAAGTTTGATATCTTCAATATTGTATCTAAAATAATCTAATATACCTTGCAAGAATCTTCCATATAACCCATCCATATCTAATACATTTACTATAGCAAAATAACTTGGCAAAGTTATATTGTGCGGGCAAACAAGAACCTTATATATAGTATCTCTAAACAGTATGACATTAATCGTTTTTCAGCCACCGTTTCTTCGATAAAGAGGTGCATAGAAAATTTCTGCTTTCTATTCCTTTTAAAAATTATAAAAAAGGCATATTAGTTGCGGTACCACATTTAAGTATATCTAATATTGTAATGAAATTGCGGAGTCGTAACTGATTCGCAGTTTAACAACACTGTTAATATATACAGGCTAATTGGTTATAGACATGCTTTAAAGTATTATTTACTATTTTTAATCACTATTTACTCTGAAATATGGTACATTTATTTTTTTCTATTTCAATGCATCAGGCAAATGACTTATAGCAGAATAAAGCCTGCAGGGAGAGATAGTAAACTAATAAATTAATTTTTAAATATCAAATTTCGAAAGTGAACATAGTAAACACGGTTTTCTTGCTGTATTAATATTACATTATTTCTCATTTCTGATAACGATGAGTTTTAGATACGGTATACTATACATAAATTAACAGCAAATGAGACATACATTCAATTCAGTTTTAGCTTTTATACCTATTATCATATATTACACGTATAAACAAATAAATAAATAAAATAATTAAATATTGATTCACAACCGTGGAGAGGATTAGAAACATCTCCAATAAAAAATATTGGTGGTTACTGACCTCTTTGCGGAGTTTGCACAGCGGACCTTGGATATATTCATACTAAATTATAATTAATGAATGTTTACCATTATCTCAATTAGAAAATCACTCGGCACTGGTCAGCGAGGGCCCCCCGACGCTGTGGTGCAATCATAACTGATTAGAGTTAATACAAGTTTTGCTAAACAACGCATGGGACAAATCACTGTAGTTTATAATGATTTTCGTTTATTTCAAAGAAATATAAATAATGCAGTAAAGACATTATAAAGAGTTTTCAATTGTTTTCAGTAATGTACTTTGTTCGATATTCAAATAGAAATTTATAGTACTTCGAGACTTTCTACACCTTTCTATTGAACAATTTACTATCCAAAAGGTTCTGTATTCCTAATGACACACGTTTTTATTCTTAAATATCTAGTTGAGTTGACTTAATATATCTAAAGGTTGTCTTTATCACTACATATTTTTTTACAATTAAAGTGCTCATTGCTTTTAAATTATTAAACCCTTTAAACCCATAGAAAAATTGTTAAATGAAGTTTAAGGTTTGTAGAATAATATAAATTTCTTTTACGTCATCTTTAAAATCAGGCACAAAAGATAAATGAAAATAGAAAAAATAAATTTTCCAATATTGTAGCGATTCACGTTTGAATGGCTGTGAAGGGCTTAATATAGTAGTACTGTATAGAAAGAATGTTGTTAGAACGAGCGAAAAATCCAAAGGAAGGAAAGCAAAAATATAATAAAAATAGATTTTTTTTAGCAATTAAGGAGTACAGATAATGAAAATTTTAAAAGTATTCTTAAAAGCTCGGTATAAAAAAAAACGTTTAAGTTCTTTTGATTCTCCCGGGTAAAAGAATTTGGGTGAGGGTCACTTCAACCGGTGCTATTGGAAATCTATGGAGAAAGTCTTTCTCTGGCAGTGGACATCATATGGTTTAAGTGATGATGGTGGTGAACGCCGGTTGATCATATCGAGGAAATAGAACTCCTTTAAAGTTTGTTGTTTATTGTTGTGTATATTTGGTAGCATTTTGTGTATAGGTGAAATATTGAATTGTAGATTGGAGAGTTGTAGTGGCAGTGGACAAGTCACATAGCGCGCAGAACTAATGGCCGTTGAGACCTGGGAGTGTAGATGACAAACCGGTAAGCTCAGCATAGGGCGCCTACTCACGAGTTGATTAGACAACTTTATAAGGTCATCGGGAAACGTTGGATGCAGGCGGCTTTCTACCAGTCTTATTGTAAATCTAAGGTAGATGATTATGTCTAGCAGCGAAAATAATGATTGTAGTAATGTAATTATTGTAAAACATTTTGTGAAGAAAATTAAAATAATAAAAATGTATTATCAAGTGCCATTTCCGTAACTCTTTCTCTCAGTAATGAAAAATAAAAAAATAAAAATTTCGTTCCATATTTTCAAAAAAGTTACAATTTTTAGAAAGTAGATAACACGATAGAACCACATGAAATTTATGATATCAGAGTAGCATTGTAAATTTAAAAGATGTAACCTCATAAATATACAAGAACGTTATAAATATATCATTATATATGTAACTGCTAAATGTAACATAATTTTGTTAACAGACTGGTTTATACAAAAAGACAAAGCAAACAACGAAAGTATGTGGCTTTAATGGTAAACTGTCGTAAAAACATATAGTTAGTTGGCATGGTATGGAGTACAAATAATTTTCTAGCTAACAGAACATTACAATGTATATAAAAAAGGGATGAAGGATATCTAGCGTCTCTTTGAGTGCGCTCCAAAATCAAAAATATAATTTTCTTAACTCAAACTGAAATACATTAAGCTAAAATGGATTACTATATTCTAAATATATAATTTTTAATGTCAAGTTATTATTCTTATGCCGGGTTGTGTGATGTCTTCTAGAAGTACTGGAATCTTCAATGTTATGTGCTCTTTGTAGAGAGATATTGTTAACAGTCGGTATCACAGTCTATTGGCATATAACTCTCCTCGGGGC
The DNA here is from genome assembly GCF_028537555.1 of Battus philenor. Taxonomy (NCBI): domain Eukaryota; kingdom Metazoa; phylum Arthropoda; class Insecta; order Lepidoptera; family Papilionidae; genus Battus; species Battus philenor. Next base: position 12,231,712 of record NW_027181673.1, on the reverse strand, counting down.
ATTTTGTACACAAAAGGGAATTCCGCAAAGATACCCACTTGATTCGTCCATTATAAAGTAGAAGGCAATAGGACTAGCTCTCGGACCTCAGTTTCCTTGACCTCAATTTGGATGAAGCTGCACATAACCTAAATTGGCTAGCGGCATATACAGATCAAATAGCGTGGACATTAGGTTCATTTTAAGTAATGCGACCAGATTCTCAAAATTTAAATGATTGTCGAGAGGCATTGTCTTATGTTGAGTTCCTCGTAAATAAAGATATTAGCGTAGCAATGAATTTGTTGCTTTAAATTTTTTAATATTTCTTCTACGTAACAAAACGACGTTGGAAAAACCAAGGATCTTTCGAAATATTTTTCTCTTGCACTGTACTACAATAACATGGGATTATGTCGTGCAGGGTACAGTATTAATAGTACTAGGTAAATCCGCGTAACGTGAATTTATTTCTTTTACGACTTAATTTGTTTTAAATAAAGAGCAATTTGTTTTGGATGTGTGTTTTGTTACATAATCATTTATTTATAATAATTTTAACAAAAAAAAATTCAGATTGCATTACAAACACTAAGGTATAAATAAAACATTCTTAATAGTATTTTCCGCTCCCTTAAATCTTTTGTTATTCTACAATACAGACAAGTATGCAATAAAAGCGTACAAATCATACCTGAAGGTTATTTATTCACGGGATGGATACACGTTGTGTAAAACGTGAAGGTGAGTCTCCGACGCTCGTCTTGTGTGAGAAAAATAAAGAATGGTACTTTCCACGTTGTTCAATCGATTTATTGAAAGTACATTGTTTATGTAATATAAATACGAAACACATTCTTAATAATATAATTATGAATTCACCGAGTCTATGACTAGTGTGGTAGTGAATCGTAAAGGAGCATTTTTTTGCTTCAGGCGGTAAATCTTCAAAATAAGATACCGCGAGTAACAGAGGACCTATATCTTTAAGAGGCCTTAAAATCTACTTTGGAACTCACCGATTACGCAGTAGTAGGCTAAGATTAAGACTTATTATCTTACTAAAGAGTGGTAGCCTAGCGTCAAGGCACTTAGATTTGCGATCGTAAGTTGGGGGTTGTTTACCGGGTAACAGCCTCATATATAATTTATAATTTGCGCATTACCTTCTTCCTATTATTTATATAGGGTTGCCACTGTTCACAAACGAATTTCCAGAAGATGGACAGCAGCAACTTCTGCGTACCATAACACCACACTGTTATTACAATTTCCTGGAAAGCGCGGCCATTATGGTATATCTCCTCATAGATATCTTTAGGAGGTCTATGTCTTCCAGTGGGCGTCTTTAGACTAAAATGTCACTTATATCAACAGTGAAAAAACATCAGGTGGTCAAACTTATCATCGAAAATCCAAAATGTATGGGGCTCATACCTGTTTGTGAGAAAATGTGTGACTCTCATCAGCGAATGTATAAAAAAGCAATAGACAAAACAAATACAGTCGCAAGGAAGTAATAAAATACAACGGTATCTTACAACGATATTCTAATATTATAAACAAAGGGAGACAAGCTATAACGATAGTCAGTTACGACTTAGTGCCAGCCAACTGAAACCTATAAAACACTAAGAATTAAAATATTTAATAGGTTTTAGTTGAGCTTGTGTTAGATTTCGATTGAAAATAATTTTAGGACTAGGAATTCTTAAACAGGAAGATAAATGCCTTCTTCTTCCGACCTTTTCGGATCAGATTCAAATAAATTCCTTCTAATATTAGCAAAAGATATCCAGGCAATTAAAGCAATTTTGTTCATGAAAATTGTTCTAATAAATTTAATAAGATTTTAAAGTCAATAATCAAGGAATTGCCAATGAAGATTTATTTAACAAAGACGTTTTGATAAAGAAAATACTCGGTTGGCGAAGCAATCAGTAATATTATGTTATGTATTTATTTTTATACGTAATTATTAAAGTGGAAAATGTAATATTGTTTTCATTGAAAATAGTGGCACAAATTCTATTTATTATTTCTATTATTTTCACTTATTGATGGTTTCAACTGTTTTAATAATTCCTGCAAACACAAGAAATATTATGTTATAAAAATTATTGTGTGTAATAAAAACGTTTAGTTTTATTCATTTTAACAAAATTTATTTTTGTTTAAATATGTACAAGATAGACTTGAGTTTTATGATAAACTTAATTTCATAGACTCTACTGCGTGATTGGTTATAGGTAAGAAAGGACCAATATTTAGCCACTTCCGCACATGCAGTGGTAGTCGTGCAACAAAGTGCACCGCCCGCCAGCCAGCCGATAAATGCGTATGCGGCAAAACAATGCGAATCACACAACTGCCACCGTCAAATCACTCAACAAGTGTTTCACCCCTCCACGGGGCATCTTTTTTTGGTTATAGGTGTAAAAGCTTTAAAAGGATCAATGAATAGCACATTAGTCAGTAAATAGCTTTTAAGCTTTTTTGTACCTGTTTCCAATCACCCTGTATAAAGTGATCATTCTGAAAAAAATTCTTTTGGTATACGATTGGCACATAACTTCTCGCAGTCAGTATGGAGAGATAGTAAACGACGATTAATTTTAACATGTAATTACTAAATTTCGAAATAGTTTTTCCGATACATTATCATTCCGTTATTTATTATTTTTAAGCTTACAAACTTATACATTCAATCCTCTGAAGTATAAACAATCATTCTGTATATAAGCAGACCTAAGTTTTTTGATAATTCTATAATTATGGACTTATAGTATCTGATCTAAATCCATAAAAACGTTTTTAAGATTGTACAGTTTTATTGTTTTTATTATTTAATAATTATATTGTTAAATAATAAAAACAATACATTAATAATTATATTATTATTATTTAATAATAAGGAGAGTGAAATATACTTAAACATTTGTATAGGTATATTTCACTCTCCTTATGAACAGGATTTTATATTTTAAAACCCTTATGATGATATTAAAACTTTTGTAGAAAATAATTGCGCAAAGCATGAGAAAGCAAAAGAAGAAGCCGGTTTCTTTGAGTAAGTTCTCGTTTCTGTTTCAAAGTTGTATTAGCAATTTTCGCCACCATTTTAAATCAAACCTCATAGTAGAGTAAAAAAAAAACTGGCGAAAATAAGTGTCTAAAAACTAAATAAAAATTAAAAAGAGTGTAACAATATTAAAGAAAACTTTAAATTCAGAAAATAAGCGATTTAAAAATTGAATTCGGAATTTCTCAAAAACTTTGCGGTAAACTTGACACGCACGTACAGTTGGTTTATTTTGATCCAAATAAATTCATAACGATGTAATTTGTAGATGTTGATTACAATTTAAGATTTTTGCAGGACAAATTATGTTATCTCTTGTGTGCAAAAAAAAATATACACAACTAAAAATCCTACTATAGTGCGCAAGATGATGAAGAAAGATGCTATTATTGATAATAAAGTTTTTGAATGAATTCTCCAACTATGGATAGTGTAAAAGTGACCACAAAAGATGTATCAGTGTTAAACGTAAGGAGTGACACTTGCGATCGATACAATTTTATAAAATTAACACTTTGTGCATTCATTATATAGAATTGTCACTGCTCACCAACTAATTTACAGAGGGTGGGCAGCAGCGTTTTCTGCGTACCATAATAATGCACTGCCAACCCGCCTGCATAGCATGGCGACTATGGTATATTGCACCATAAATATATATGGGGGAGGCCCAATGCCTAGGGGATAAAACGACTGCTACAAAAACAAGCCATCTGGTTTATTTATGGGTTCTTCTCCAATCATGGGAGTTAGAAATTCTAGTTTTAAAACTAAATTCTTCGCTATAATGACATCATTCAATTTGTCGGCAATCTCAATCTAAATTATAGGAAAGCCTTAGCTATGTTTCCATGAAAATGTCTTCATCAATTTTGTCATCAGGCAGTCGTCCTCGTCTTAAAGTACCTTTTTTAAATGAAATCAGACGCCGTGTTTGCAGTACAGTGTTCGGTAAAACAAATTTTGCTTTTATGACCCATGACAAGTTATTATATGAGAGCGTAAATAAAAATACAAAATTGAGGACTGTTTGGACAATTTTCTCATATTACATTCCTGTATATTGATCGTGAATTGCGCATTACGTTTTTTATTAAAAATGAACAGATACCCTCATTTATGTAATGAAATTTATTTTATTAAATGTTTTTGCGCAGTAGACAATGCGCTGCGACAATAAAGCTGGCTTAATACGTAGCACGGGTAAAGTACTGTCCCTTTACAGGGCGAGTACTATATTGAGAACCCAACCGGAACAAATATTTATGCGGTCCGTTAAATTCGATTATGTAGCTAGAAGCGAATCAACGGCTTTACTGCAGATATTAATTAACGTTAAATTGGATTTTTGATTGGATGGTTTTGTACAAATTATTTTATGTACATATTGCATAAAAATTTTTATTGTTGTTGTTATCTATAATAAAATATAGCATTTACAAAAAAACTTTTCCGACCTTTATAGGCCATTTTATTTCTTTATAGGTCTTTTATAAAAAAGCGACAGACTTTTACAACATAAATGCATCATCATGATCCTTTCAGCCAGGGAGGACGCTCTAATCCTCCCTGGAACCTTCGTTTTTTAAATGGCCTAGTTTTTGGATGCCTTCATTCCTCTTTCATGTTTTAAGACGAGAAGTTTGTTTTACAATGACATTTTTATAATTTTTTATTTACGTTCTCTCGTCTTTCACAATTTCTGTTAATACATTTTCTTTTGTTCTCCTTCTTTCCTTACACACATCGTCTCTCTTCCTTCACCACATTCTTTCGTATCAAAATTAGTTACAATTTCAAATTTCTTTCCTTATTTCTATTTAACGTTTTTATTTCCCATTCTACGTTTACTTTTTATTTTCCCGACCGTTTTTTATTTTATATCTTAATCTTAAACCTTATTTTTATTTATCACCTTCTTTATATTTCTTCAAAAGTGTTAAAGGAGTAGCGGATTTGTAGCAGAGTTCTTTTTTATCATTAGAGAGGCGATAGTGCCACTTTCCACTCTTTCTTCCAGCTCCACCTCATACTCTCATCTCTCTCTTGTTATGGCAACTCGTTATAGCGTCCAGACCAATTTTGTCCACCGCTGGGTCACAGATGCCTCTCTCTGAGTTCGAACCTATAAAAATATTTCTAAGTCTCCCTTCGACCATAATAAGGTCGTCTTTTTACCTTATGAGTAGATATTCTGATTCGTGATCTCCACTTACTTTCAAGACTCCAGCGGCAATTTGTCCTGCGTGCTAAGTGACCCATCCACTGTCACAATAACTTTCCAATCCGCTGATCTTTGTCAGTTATTTTCGTTTCTGTGTGAATCTCCTCATTCCAAAGTGAAAACACTTTTTTTGTCGATTATAATATTATTCTGACCAAGAGCCAAGCGATGTGAACCTTTAACGATTTTTTTCAAATTAATTGAATTCTCACTTATAAGGATTTACGATCCTTTTTAAGCCCTCCAATAAAAGCTTACCTTTTCACAAATTAAAATACAAGAAAGCCTGGCTTGAATAAGTCTGGTATATTTAAAGAGACTTAAATTAAACTCTACGGTCTACAGTTTATATCACACAATTTTAAAAAATTAATGTTTAATACTAACAAAAGTATTGAAATCAAATATAGAATATAAGTTAAACCGAGGACTATGATTGAGCATTATTATAAGTAATGCAAGCAATGGGCCAGGTGGCGACCACGAGTGCATCGAGGCTTAGTAGAGAGAGACCCTCCACTAGGAATATCGGCAACATAGCCAAGGTCGCAGAAAGTCGAGAAAGAAGTGGTGGGTACTGCTTTATAACAAATTCAACTTAAAAATTATAACATATTCCCTCTTAGAAAAAATAAAACTGCAAGGTAAATTGAAATTGCGGATCATCGTAATTATTTTAAGCATAGCACGTTCATTGCTAGATAAAGGTCTCACCCATAGATTTCCAGTAGCACCTGTTGAAAGTCCCCTACATTCAGCTTGTTCTAATTACCTAAATAAATTCATATATTCACCTTATGGATGGACGTTCTTCTCTTCGCTTGGTGGTCTGTGGTCTACACTCGAGAATCTTAAGGCATCAGCGGTAGTGTGTTCTGAGTAGTCTGTATGAGGAGTACCCACTGCAACTTAAACCTTCTTATACACTGGGCTATGATGACTACTTTCGCTTGTCTACGGATCTCTTTATGTTTGATTCGATCTCGAAGAGAATTTACGAGCATAGCGCTCTTCATGGCATATTGAGCACCAGTAAGCTTACTAATAAAGCTCAGAGTGAAAGACGACATTTCTGTGCCACTTCTTCATCATACACGATGTTAAATCAATTTACAATAATAATATGCATGCGAAAATACAATGAAAATGCAATATTCATGCAAACCAATGTCTGGATGATTTATTGAATCGTTATGTCTTAACAACGTATAACGAAAAGAGTATATAAATTAAAATATAACAGCTACATAGAAAATAGTTTCCGTTGATTTGACAATGAATTTTCTATTAAAACGACACCTGAAATCTTATAAATAAATCTGAAATTTTTACCTTTAGGCATAAAATGGCTAAGTATACGCTAGATCGAGATGGTGTATGCAAATTCGTACAAACAGTATTTACAATTTACACGACAGTTCAACACAACAGTAACGACCATATTATTGATGGCGTTCGAATTCAAATCGGCATTCGAATGCTCAGGAATGATTTTGCATAAAAATACGGAGCGAAAACGCTACATAATCATTAGTGATTTCAATACGCACAATGGAGACCACAGATTGATAAGAAGGACGTATACACACATTGTGTACTGATGACTTTGTTGAGTTTCTCTGTGTTTAGCACTAATCGGTGTAACATAACTCCTGAAGATGCCCCGTGGAGGGGTGAAACACATGCTGAGTAATTTGGTGGTGGCGGTTGTGTGATTCGCATTGTTTGCCGCATACGCATTTATCAGCGGGCTGGCGGGCGGTGCATTTCATTGCACGACTACCACTGCATGTGCGGAAGTGGCTAAATATTGGTCCTTTTCTGACTTTGTTAAGGTTGTCGGAAGATGGGTCCTGTTGAAAATCTTTGAGTTTGGCTTGTGTCCAGCGGTGGAAGTTCTATGGCTGAAATAATGGTGACTGTTTTACGAAATAAATTTATATTACATAATCTAAACATATTTTTGTAAAAGATACCTGTTAGCTGTAATATTGTTAATAATGATAGTTATTTGTTTTGAACCGCATCGTAGCTAGTACAATTACTGTATCAATGATACGTAAAATGAATTAAACTAAACATTTTTAAAGTACCTAACTAAGACATTCACTTTATTCGTGCTTGACCTTTTTTATAAAGGCAAGAATGCGATTATTAAAGACTAAAACTACTGGTCTAACATCTTTGGTCTTTTACAAAGGAAATAATCTCAGTCTAGTCTAGACATAAATAATAAATAGAGGCATTTGGTAAGTCTATGCAACTTCTTTTCTAGTATTTTTGTTAAAATTGTAGAGAAGATAAAAATCGAAATTTGAAACTATGCATTTAACGCTTAGAGATAAGATACGTAAAAAAGTTCAGAAAGGACAGTGGTGTGAATATTGCTTTAGGTTTATTCAAATCAGTGTTGTTTCGGACGCGCTACGGCTACGTCGCGTAGCGCTTTTCGTGTCTCGCTGCTACGAATTCGTGTGTATTCATTTAAAAAAATTAAAGTTTGTTTTAACATTGGGTAAGTAGGTTTATATTTTTTTAATGTTTCTAGTTAAAATAAATATTTATAGACTGTGAATATTATTTATCTTGATACCTCTGCATACATTATTTTACGTTTATTTATTACTAAAATTTTTTGCATTACATTTCTTTTATAATAAATTTTTACCCTTTAATTTTTTAAATAAATAATTTTTTTAAATAAAATTATAAAATTCGGAATTAGTAATGATTGCTTTATAATTTTTATTAAAAATCTTATCGTACTTGTTCACTTTAAATTGTTTTTATCATTGACAGATTATATTAACTAGTTTTATTTATTTTTTAAACGTATGAAAGATTTTTATTTGAATTTAATATAAAATTTTAATTTAATTAATATAAATAAATAGTAATTTATAAGAAGAAACCTAAACACAGTTTTCTTGAAGTGAACGCAGTAAAATGTAATTTTTTGGTTTTTTTTTTACAGCTCAGATATCCTTAGTAATTTGCCTCGGATTAAATTAGTTAAATTAGGCAGTGGTAAAAATTACTATATTTTCTCAATTCTCTTAAAATTAATAAATATATATTAAAGACAAAAGATATTTATTATGGATTACATAAAAGTGATTATACAAACAAAACTTTTTATTAACGTTATTAGAAACATTTGTATTTGTATTGGTTTTTTTTTTCAAATTTCGAATAAGTTTTCATAAAATTGTAGGACAAGCACATATTATCTTGAAGTTTAAGTTAGTTGTAGTATGCTTGATTGATTTTATCTTTAACAATCATTAATATTATATTGTATTTTATTTACCCCTTTGGGGGACTACTATATTATATTCAAAGATGCATTCAATTACTTTTTCTATATTTAAAATTGTATTATTGTACGAATATTTGTTGACGCGAAGAGTAGTTAAGATGGCTTATACCGTTTTACAACAATTTTTTTAACCATAAAATTTCCTCTACATATAATCAAATCGTGTTAAATGTCTTTGATATATTTTGTACAGGACTAACACGTCTTACTAAAACCCATCAATGGGAATGTAATTCCATATTTATTGAAAAAATATTTTCTTTGTTCTATAGAGTTATCGGTAAATAAGTGTAAAAGCTTTAGGGAGTGAAATTGTAGGTGTTATGTCAGCAAAAACCTTTAAAAACTTTTATACTTTTTACAAATCAATATCAGACGGATCACTAAAATCTGAAATAAGTAACACTAATTCATTTTGTGTACTGGAATGCGACAGGCTAATATCTTTAGGCAGTACTTATTCTGCAGGAACAGATAGCAAACAATAAATAATTTTAATAACTAGTTATTCGAAATTTGAAATTTTTTTCTACTATAATATTTATTCATTATAAGGTTGTTTTTCTAAAACCATTGATTGACCAATGATCTATATATTATTAATCACCCTGTATTTGCAAAAACTTATCTTGGTTAATGAGCTATATATATTGTAAATATATAACAAAAAGAAGAATTTTTCAGTAAAACTAAGTGTTTTTGTCTGCTAACGTCGTTTTTAGACTCTTATCACTGTGACTTTTTTGTAATGAATTTGACCTGAATGTCTTTAATCAGATAACCAACGTCCCTCACCTCTAATAGAGCTAGTAATACCTAGATAGCATCTAGTTACGCGTCAACGGAATAGGCGTGTCGATAGAGAACGGCAAACAACACAATTTTTTTTTTAATTTTTAAAGTGGCAAAATACAAAGCAGATGAGATTGAACTTTTCTATAACTTTCCAAAACAAAATTGATATGAATGGCGATTAGTTATATAGGTGTAAAAGTCTTTAAGGAGTAAATATATAACTCATTTACTGTCAATTAATGTATGGTACAACTTATATAAAAATCAATTGCTTCAGAAATAATAAATTACGTAATTATATTGCAGTAATTGACAGCATTTTCAAAATACTGATCACTACTTATAAAAAATAGTTTATTGTACTATCTATCTCTAGAGACTGTACTACTAAAAGTTATGAATTTGTCGCATTTTAATAATTAAAATATATTTCTGAGTGAACACTTTATACATAATGATTAAAATGATTAATAAATACTAAAATATATTTGTTTATTACTATAAATATTTTTGCTGAAAAATGGGCTACGTACATACCCCATTAAAGTTTTTACACTCATAACTAACTAATAATCCTGTGTTATAGGGAAGAAAGCGGAATTATATATGCTTTTTTATTTAAATATAAAAGGCTTTGTCCTTAAATTTTAATTATCACTTTCAATTAAAGTTAATTTAAAAGTTTGTTGTCAAGATATTACTAAAGATTAGTAGTTATCAATTTGTTTGCGTAACATTGACAATTTCAAGACACGGAATCACACATATTAAAAGCTCTACAATTATATTGGCTATGACGCCTAAAACATAGCAATAGTTTTACTGTATTGTTATTTAAATGTAGAATTTTATAACGACGTTATCTACGCCGATATGGCCTTTGCATGGCCTCTCTTGTTAGTAAATTGGTCGTGAGGACAATTTTTACGATGTAACATTAAAAATAAAATTTAAACGAAACGTAATGATCAAATTGCTTTGCTAGTTCATCAGATATAAAGAAAAAAAACATACTACACTGATCTGACAAATTACAGTCACCTATTGTTAAACTTCTTCTTTGAGTTTCTTGAGTTTCTTTGAGTTCTTTTAGTTTCATCTTGCGAAAAGCCACATATATAGCACCTTACAAAGGAGAGTAGAGTCAAAAATAAAATAAAGTAAAAAATATTAGCTGACGATCAATAAAAGTTTTGTTAAAAGTTCCTTTATCTTATCGTCGTCATTTCAATTGAATGACATCGACCACTCGACTTTTGTTTTTCCCATAGATTGCTAGTGGCTCCGGTCGTAAATGGCTCACTTCCGGAATTTGCGACTACCTTAACAAGTTCATATGTCCACCTTGTGGGTCGATGTCTGCTTGTTGCTTGCTACGCTTGCTGCCTCACTCTAGAGCCTTATCTGTTCTACGCGCTTTTTTGTTTATCGACTACTACTTCAATTCACCTAATTGTTGGACCACGTCATCTACTTTTGATGTTATGGATCTCCTCATTCCTAATTCGATCTCTTAAAGAAATCCCGAGTATAGCACTTTCTATGACTCATAGAGCGACTATGGGCAAACTAACAATTCAACATAATGAATATATTTTGTTACTCGAAAAGAGAAAAATAAAATTTCCTTTACATTTTAAAATACAATGTGAATTTTCGTTTATTTCCTCTAATGAGAAATCGGTCGCGGATAAAATGCAAAATGAATTTTCCATCGGAAAACGTAGAAATTTTGTTTGCTGCGCAGTTAGTCTGCATAAATTCTATAGGAGCTTGGTCTATTTAAATCAAGTGTTTGAGTATTACGTCTAAACTTCTCGCTATAAGTCAAATAGCATTTGTTTGTTTGATTTTAATTTAAATTATTAGATTCTCTTATCTGATATATTAGTATATACGAATGTTACGCAAGAAAAGTATGTATGAAACTTGTAAAATGTATGAAATCAGAGCTGTACACGTTAAATTGCGTGTAACGATAACATATTTGGTAAATGTTATTTAGAAATTTTACTGTAAATTAACTTAAAACTGTAAGCAACATGGACAAAAATTATGATCGCAATTAAATATAAGAAATAAGTTTGGCGGTTGCGTGGTTAAGCAAGTTATTTTTTATCTTTATACATGTAATCATATGAGATAATCCTTATTTCCTTCTGTCACGCCAGAATTCGAGCAATAATCTACAGACTTATTATTTTTTTAAAGTTTCCTAATATTTTGTAAAAAGTTTTTATGGAAAATAAAAAATAACGTTTCGCAGTAACTTAAAAAATCCAATTAATATAATGACTACTGGAAAATACACATTTGACAGTTTTTTAGCCTCTGCATAGGTCTGTATTTATTTCGATTATTAAATCAATTGGTTTATTTAACAACTAGGCAATTAATAAAGTAATCACATTGACAAATGATGTAATTTATTTTTACTATTGGAATGCGACAGGCCAGTAACTTCAGGCAGTATAAAGTCTGTAGAAACATCTAGTAATATATAAGGTCCAATGATGTTAAATGGCAGCAGACGAGGGACATTGTTTATATAACCAGTAGCTGTTGAGGCTAAAAATGTTCTTGAGTGCCGATAAGACAGTAGAGTAGGTGGAACGACAACATAGTTAAGATTGCCGGAAGAAGGGATATGGGCAACGCAGGACCGGACATCGTGGTCACCTTTAGGGAGGCCTACGTCTTGGCCTATGGCATAACAATCGGCCGAAAAGAAGAAGAATGATAAATCTATGAATCCAAAAACTTTTACGAGAAAATCTTGATTCTCTATCTATTTAAAATTTTTATTATAATAATTTGAATATTATTTTTGTCAGTCAAAGACTTTTTAAGTTAATTATATCGTCGTTTCTGCATATAGTCGCCTACTGCAAGGCATAACCTCGCCTAAAAATATCTACGGAGGGATATCGCCACGCTTGGCAGGCGGGTTGGCTGTCAAGTTAATTATTTATTATTATTATAAATTACTTTATACCGTTATAACAACACTTGTAATTTATATTCTATATTATTATAAACACTACGAAAGCTTTTGAAGATATCTCAGAGTGTCTTTCAGAGTGCGTGGCATTTTCTTTAGTTATAAAGCAGACTGACATGATTTAATATCTGTTTCTTTTATTTGTATGGGTCGCAGGTGTATTTTTACGGTTTGTATTAAGACGTGAGGGGTCGATTTTATACATAATGATGTGCTGTTGTGCTATATCAAGTTTTTAAATTTAAATATCCTCATAATTGTTTATTAATTTTCAATTATTTTATTAAAATTATTATACGAATAAATTTATAAGTTGCGTACCTTGAAAATTGTAAGATTTATAACATAATTTAAAATATTAGGCGTACCTAAAGTATAGTATAAGATATTTTTAAACCATTCGCGTGAATTCAAAGCAATTCAGTATAAAGTATTTTTAGAAAATTACATTTTTATCGTATATTATTCAACGTAGAGAAAAAAAAACAAGTTCTGATAAGCAATTTTCTTCAAGAGACGTCTTCGTAACTCAATTTTCTTAGTGCGGACATTAGGCGATTTGACAGACAAACAGGTTTTTATTCACATCTTGCATTTTGGAATTTACCAATAAATAAATCTAAATACAAATACTTATTTAAACTACTGGTTAAAATATGTCGCTGTTGGAAATCTCAATGTCAAATTTTGTCTCTGTTTTTTTAAAAAAAAGCGTAATCAGTTCAACGAATGGTTGACAAATGGTCCAATCAATCATTTAGGCAAATCCTCAATCAATATTTCTCTTATTCGTCACCTTTAATATAATTCAACGCGTAATTATTACGCTCTCTGTCTTACTTTTGTATTCAAATTGGAGCCTTATTAAAATACCTTGGTTACTACTATGAAATAATTTCTCAATTATGTTTGACATTCAGTCTTTGTAGATTGTAACCTTGAATAACCTTGACTGCATTATACGCATGGGAATAGTTGTTTTTCTGGGAGTCAATTTAACTTTTGCTAATGAACGTATGTAATCACGGGTGAGCACGTGAAACAGGGTCACGAGTTTCTACGTCACGTTGTACTTTAAGTTTGGATTATATCCTTAATTGACTCATTTATTGACATACGTACCCTTAAACAGTTAAGTTATAAAAAAATCCGTGAAATAGGTTCAATAGTAAAAGTGTGATGTAAGCTTTGGCGAAATGGCAAGCATCATATCAAAAACTAAAACATATTTTCAATACAACCTAGTTTTTAGAGAATCCAAATTTTAGTCGACTAATAGACTAATAGTGTCTTGAACCTATTTCAGCAGTTCAAGCAACAACTCCGTGCCTCCGGTGCGTTGTTATGGGAGCAAATATTGGCTTACCTGTGTTCTTACAAAGCCATCATGCGAATATATGTATATTATATTAAAAAACTTGTAAAGAGAATTTATACTCTGTGCTATTGAGGCTGATTTTCACTAAGCTTGAAATCATAAAGTGAAGTATTCTTTAATAATAATAAGTATTTTATTTACTTCCAATGAAAATTAATGTTTAAATGAAGGATATATTATGTTCAGGCTCTGTGCCTTTGATCAGGTTTAAAAAAAGTTATCATACATTACTCATAATGGGAATTCTGTGTCGATGTTCAAATTGTAATTTAATAAATTTTATCACTTTACCTGTATGAAAAAACTGTATTAACCGTGCACGTTTTTTTGCAAATCATATGGTTTAGAGGTGGTCTGGTGATTAATTTATATTTCTTGTTCGTTTTTGGTGTAATTTTATATGAGTTTAATTTTGATGAATTAATTTTTGTAGCTAGTAATATATACATACTCTTTTGATACAAAGTATATCATTATAAAAGATATCTTGATTCATTATAGATTTTTTCATTGAAAAGATAATTTTAAGTAATGACCAGGCCTATTGAAGGTTAACGTTTAACTAAAAAAACGCATTTAAAAAAAATCTGACGTTGTTATTCCTTAATAATTAACTAAGCAAATAATATGTCTGGTTTATTTTTAGAAAAGCGACTGCCAGTGTAATAAACAACAAAACAAGTACTTTAAAAAGGCGCTTTAAGCCGGTCCCAGGTGTTCATTGTTACAGATCTCTTGTTGCTACAAAAATATCTTTACCGTTTACCGCAAAACCTACGCAGTTTCAGAATAACTGCGCCGCAATTTTTGTCTATAAGTAAAAAATGAGTTTAAATTAATTTCTTATTTAGCATAACTATTTGCTTAAAAACTTATTATCACAAGAAAAATCTTTTTATGTCAAACATTTTATCGGTTATTTAGCCATGATCACTTTCGACTCAACCTAGTTATTTACGCTCAGTGATTTCTAAGAAGAAATTTATGTTTATTATTTACTGGCATTAAGAGCCTGAAACTTGCGATCGTAGGTCGCATATTCGATTCTCGGGATACAATCTTATATAATTCACAATATGTGCATTAATTATATAGGATTACTACAGATCACAAACAAGTTTCCAGATGTTAGGCAGCAGCATCTTCTGCGTACCATAATATCACGTTGTGATCGCCAACCAACAAGTCATCGATATGTGTAGTATGAAACGGAATACGTATATTTTCTATAAGGAACAAATGACCTCTTTTTTTTTAGAGATGCACTGTCTTTGTTATATGCACAGTCAATGCAGGCCGCCCACATTTTTCTTCACAAATTGCCTAAGCTTCAGGAACTAGTATGGACTTTGGATTTTTTCTAAAGTCTTAATATAGCCAAGATGACCGATGTCGTCATGGGTAGCTTTACATACTTGCCATCTAGCATTCCGTGGAACAAGCTAATGTATTCCGCCTTCAAGTTTCCTGTACAAGGAACCATTTATCATGTAATAAATACTCCTAATTTCTTTATATTCTGTGTCATCTCCTGGTTTTAGAATTTTAAAATTCAAAACAATTGCAAGATCTGCTAGTTGTAGAGTAAGAAGCCAGCTTTCTCGCTCTATTTTATAAATATTTACACATGGATTATCATCTGCTATTATCTCTTTTGCAAGGTTTTTCTGTTCATTCTCTGTCTGTTCTGTTCATTCTCTTTGCTAGCTGGTTCTAAGAGCAGCGCAATCTGTACATATTTTAAAGTGTATACTCATCAAGTATAATCAAAATTTCTTCAAGGAGCACACGACAGCCCGTGTTTCACGCTCATAGGAATAAAGATGGTTTTCCTCAGGTGTAATCTGCCTGCTAAAATTGGCAACTGGTTTTAATACTCGAGTTTCTTTTTCCTCTTGCATTAAGATCCCTCCTTTGCCAAGAGCACTGGCGTCAGTGAGCAATTCGGTCTTCAATTTAGGATCATAAAGAACTAAATCAGTCCTGTAAACAAAATTTTTCTTTGAGCAGCGAAAACGCATTCTCTTGTTCCTTGGACTACAACCAGTCAGATTCTTTTTTTTTCAGCATATAAGCTAATGGTCTGGCAATCAAACCATAATCTTGGATGAACTTGCGATAGTATCCCGTCAGGCCAAGAAACTGGCGAACTTCGTGAAAATTACGAGGTGTTGGAAATGCTTTGACAGCTTGAATTTTTTGCGCTACCGGGCTGTATACCTTTTGCAGATTATTTCTATATTATTATTATATTCCAGAGATTTTAATATCAATGAAACGGCATTTTGACAATTTCAAAGTTAAGCCAAATTCTCTCAACAATTTCAAAATTACCTCAAGTCGTTCAAACACCTCATTCGTATTCTTGGCATCTAGACGATGTGTTGATTGTTGAACACATCGTCTAGATATGCTAAAGCATATTCGTATATTTTGCTTCTGAAGATCTTATTTATCATCCGTTGAAAGACAACTGGAGTATTTGTCAGCCCGAAGGGCATCCATTTAAATTCGTAATGCCTATCGGGCGGAACAAAACTCGTAAGATGTTGACTGTCCTTAGCCATGGGCACTTAGTAATAACCAGAAGCAAAGTCAAGAATTGTGAAATAAGCGTTTCCGCTGAGATTCGAGATCCGATCTTTTATCAAAAAGAGACGTAAACGATCTTTCACTGTTTTATTGTTAAGAGCTCTGAAGTCTACGCAAAGTCTTTGTTCACCAGTTTTATTCCTCACCATAATGATTGGACTCGAATAACTGAAATTAGACTCTTGAATTATATCGTTTTGCAGTAATTCGTCAATGGTCTCCCTTATCTGCTCTGTCTCTGAGTGCGACAATCGGTAAGAGCGGTATAAAATTGGTCTATTATCTGAAATTTCAACGTGCATCTCCATGTCCTTTATACGACCTATTTCTTCTAAATTCATTGCAAAGCAATCTATATATTCTTGTAATAAAGTGTGTAATTTGTCTTCACTCAAATTTTTCCCACTTTAATGATTCTTCTTTTTGAAGAGGCACGAAATCTTTGATGCTACCAAAATAATAAGGTGACATCACCGCCAAGGATTTCTGCCATTTAAATATCACCGCCTTCATCGAATAAAATGACAATGAAGGTGTTTGTTTATTGGGTTTTTATATATATAATATTTGTAATCTACATGTTCCAAAACACCTTCTCAATTTTTTCCACAATTTTCTGGCTTAAAATGGCGAAGATAGACAAAATTATCTTTTTTCTTTAAATAAACAACTTAAAGTACAAACAAGAATAAAAAGACTATACGATATTAGTAAAAACTTTACTTTTATTTGCCATGCTAAGAATATATATAATTATATATTATAATTTCATTCTCATAATTACGTAGTGAAATTTTAAGTATGTCAATTACTGAGATATATTCAATATTTAGTTTTTCGTCTCTCTTGTAAGATAACTTTTCCGGACTTATTATTTTATACGATGGGGGGGGGGATATTCGTTTATTTAATAATATTCTTTTTCCGTCAATTTTTTTTAATATGCGTTTTGAATTCTGTTAATGGTAGTCCTATAATGTTTTACAGCATTTTATTAAAAAATATGATACTGTTTATTATAAAAGAAATAGAAACTCTTTGCAGTCAATAACACACATCTCAATTTAATTGGCACTCAAGAAAACTTGACTTTTGTATTATATTATAAAATAAATTGTTTGTCCGTGACTTTTTCTTTTGAATAAACCTCAAGAAACAAGTCAACACGGTACAATATTCAACGTGAAAATAACGTGTATTGTGCTGTCCAAATCCCAGTGTAACAAAGGCAATTTTACTTACCCAGTTCCCGAGAATACAGAATGTGTTCGTCCAATTATAACAGAACATTTTTAAATTTATCGAGCTATTGTGGTGCGTGGTTTTAAATAGCTTTTAAGCCACAGAAAAAATATCAATATTATTTCAGCTGTAGAACATCTAGTGCTGAATATAAGCCTACATCATAGATTTTCAATAGGGCCGGTTGAAAGCAGCTTACATTCAGGGTCTTCCAATGACTTTAACGAGTCGTCAGACCACGACATGGGTGGACTTCCAACGGTACGCCGTGGACGTGGTTACCACTCTAGAACCTTAAAACCCCAGCGGCAACCTGAGTTTTACGTGATATGTAATTTTCACTTGCCAACAACAAATAATCCCAAAAATCTTTTGAAAATTAAAATTCAAGTACTTCCACAAATATTCAATACGGGAGGAGGTATTGAAAGTTTTTAGAATACTAGAATGTAAACTAAGTATTTTTTTTTTGAATAGTTCTCTTGACAAACTGTTCATCGCATCACTTAGCGCATCGTATAACCAATACGAGATGAAGTAGGATTACTCTTCTTTGATGTATATTGACCACTAACCAAACAATAGCAAACCTGTCAAAGTTAAACCCTCTGTTATTTGTTTTGTTCGTTCGTTACCAAATGATGGAGGCAGCCTAATTCGTGGACTTTGTTCTTGAACTTAAGCCGAAGCAAATAAATACTGGTGTATCTCTATTGTTACTGCTTTTTTTGCGAGACCAATTGTTTAATAAGATCAAAGGCAATCCTTGTAAAGGAAATGCCTACTGTGAAAATTATATCTTTTTATTTTAGTTATTATGCACTAATATATATATAACATAAGCGTAGTTAAGCAGTGGCAGCCCAGCGCCAGTCTAAGACTTGCGATCGATTACCTGGATGCAAAGCCATAAAATTCACATTTTTTGCATTAATTATTACATATAAAATTAGCACTGTTCACAAACAATTTTCCAGAGTATGGGCAGCGCTTCTGCGTACAATAATACCATATTGCGATCAACAATCTGTCTGCCAAGCGTGGCTGTTATGGTATATATATATATATATATATATATATATATATATATATATATATATATATATATATATATATATATATATATATATCTTTTGGGCAGGCCTGTGCCTTGTAGCGAGCGTCTACGGGGTTAACAATGTGAAGTTCAATTACGAGCCAGTTACAAGTCTTCACTTATAGCAATATAATGTATTATTTTTTATTATTATAATTATCACCGGCGACTCAAACTATTTCTCTCCCAACTCCAATATCTATTCAGCTAAAATGTCTTCTAAGAAAAGAACATATGTCAAGTCATAACAATTGGTCAATATAATTCGTCAGGCACATCTGATATACATTTTTTAAAATTTATTTGCTGCACTGAGTCCGAAGATTCTGTACATGCCAGAAGAGCTAACAGCATCTAGCACTAATCGAATATAGCCAGACATTATAATAAGTTACAAATACAAAATGCAAAAGTAAAGTAAATTAAACAGTTAATAAAGTAAATGTTCATATATACGTTTTAGTGTCATGTCAAATAAATGATATGAAGCAATATCAACTTTAATATAATTTCACCGTTTTGGAGCTCCGGTAAAAATATGAGATATCCATTTAGCACACTTTTTAACGACTAAATAATGTTGCAAAATATTTTAAATTTAACTTATACCAATGCAATCCAGCTTGTTCACTATTATTTGTTTGTAGGTAACTTTCTTGTCAGTGTTTTGTGTGCCACACAACTTTGAAGTTAGTTTCAGTGTTCGCTGTTGAAGGACGTCCCTCACGCGGCTCTTCACTAAGATTTCACGTTTTAGCTCGTTAAGCAATTTGTAAATAGAAGCACGAGATAGTGCTTCATCAAAGCTAACCCAAGTTCACTGGGGCTGGATGCTGATTATATATTTCCACGTGTTAAATCCATAATGATGTTGCAACGTAATCTTTTAACTGTAGCAAGAAGTACAGAGTTCTATTTTCAAATGTTGTTTTTATATATTTTTTCTAATTGGCCAATTCTAAAAATTTCAGTGTCAGGAACGTACATGTAGTCTTCCAAATTTAACATTTTAACATGTTGTTTTAAGTGTATGTGTAAAATGTTTACGTATATTTATATCCTAATCCTTTAGAAAGTACCTATTCAAATAATGTATTATCACAAGATAGATTACAACCCAAAATAATAAATTATCTTTTTATATACCATTGGATGTTGACACTAAATGAATGTAGACATTGCAAGTAAGGTTTCAAAGGAATTTAGTTTAATTTATAGTTATTAAAGGATTATTAACACTTAGCTCTCGCCAAACTGTAATAGGATTTTTAGTATTTAAACATCAGTGTTGATACTTATTATTGCAATTGTATGCACTACTCAACAATTTAATATCGTGACATACATATAACATCATTGTAAACATATTTACATTATTATAATTTTGTAGTTGACTTGTAAGAACTTCCTAGTTAATGTTATTAAAATTTAATAATACTGTATATTTACAGTTTACTTTCTCAAGACTCAGTCCTCTCCCGCTGGGCTGTCACTGTATTATATGTAGTAGAAGCTAATAGCTTCCGCCCGCATAATCCAATAAGAAAAGACAAGTGTAATAACAACTCCGGTTGTAAGAAATTGTTCTTGATATTGTTCCTTTATTAATCCCAACGCATAATTATTTCTAGTACAATTGAGTCAAAAACAAGAAGACAATGTACAGATTAAAAATTATAACTGAAACATTGAACCCGAAACTTACTGTCTTTGATACAAAACAAATTCCATAGAAAAGAGAAGCAAGATAAGATTTTTCGAGCTTTTTCAATGTTATATTCTACAATACTCGATATTCTGTTCGACGGAAATTTTTTATCAAATGAAATATGCATAGCCGAGAGCGTTCTGTATTTGAAACGAATGAAAGATAGACATCGGCAATGGCATTTTATTTTGATATATTTCAATTTTTATAATATATAATATCATGTCAAGTTGTATTAGCTTCGGGCATAATATGTTAACGCGTATAATCGAACCCTTTATGCGAAACAGCAAACCTTGAAGTATTTTTGGAAGAGGGTGAATATTTATAGATTTAAAAGTTTTTTTTTGTATATAAGCATATATACTATAAGCACCCACTAAAAGGCATAGGAATAGGCCTAGGAAAAGGCCGACAATGCAGGCGAGGGGCTAGCAAACCCAGTTTGATATTATGAAACGCAGGGGACACTGCTACCAATCCGCTGGAATTATGTGAGATTGTATATTGGTAATCGAACCTGTTGTCTACGATCGAATGTCTCAATATTTTACCGCTTGGCTATCATTGCTCTAATAGGTCATTTGTTATTATAAAGATTTTAATCTTTTACACTTATTTCCAGTTCTTATAAAATATCATCACTCTAAAATAAGTTATCTTTTTTTATTGGAATGCGGCAGGGTAATTACTTCTGGTAGTAAAAATTCTGCAAGAATAGGTAAGTACAATTATAAGTAGTAATCTATTAAAAAAGCGATTTTCCTTATTATTTTATTATTACGTTATTTAATATCCCAGAATATACATTAATTGACAGCAAATGAGTTACAAATTCACTCTTTTAAAGATATTAAACCTGTAATCAATCACCCTGTATACGTCACAATATGTTTTGATACTAAAAAAATATATCACATTTACTCATGATACATCATTATTAAATTTCCATACAAAAGGATAGCGTGGAAAGATCATTAATAATTATTATATTCCGTTTGGCGCCAGTCACAGTCGGGTAAACAAATAAATTAGCTTGTAATGTCCGTCTTAATTACAATTTCTTTATAAGTCTCGTTTTCTTATTATTAAAAAAGGATAGGTATAGAAGTAAATATGTATTTTATATTCTTACAAATGTTTGGTTATTTTTTTAACTAAACTACAATTTATTACGTTACCATATTGCATTTAAGATGATATAAGGAGGGTAGAGCTATATACTAACTATATACATGATGATTGGTGTAAAATATTTAGAGGGATGATGTATTTGCTGATAAATGTGTGGTACACCCTATTCAAAAAGATTATTTTCAGAAATAATGAATAACGTAATGTTTATCATTAGTAATAAGGAAAAACCAAAATATTACCAATAAAATAGAAATTTGCAGCTGCCTATTCCTGCAGATTTTATAGTTCCCGAAGCTATTGGCTTGTCGCATTTCAAGTGATTTTAAAAAATGTAACATTTTACGAAGAAATCAATTTATACAGGGTTAAAAAAGTGTAAAAATTTTAAAGATTTTTACTGGCTAATGAACTGACTATTAAAATTTTTGTCTTTTCAACCAATCACTTTATGTACTTCAAAAAGTAAAGAATATTTTTCTCTCCAGGTGCAAAGGTGTGAAGAATCGAAAATCCAATAAAAGGAGATGCCTTCCTTTGTATTCGGGCACACAACTTAATTATGACGTCATATCCGGAGCAATTTAACGCGTCAGTGATGCGGGCGTCCGGCGAGGAGTTCCCACTTCTGATGCCGAGATGGGGCTACGTGATATCCGCCTTCATTTTGTTCCTCATAGGATTTTTCGGATTTTTCTTGAATCTACTCGTTATTCTTCTTATGTATAAAGACCGGCAGGTAAGCAAAACATTTAAATAATTCAAAAATGTTAATGCTCGCTCTTATAAAAATCATAT
This sequence comes from Battus philenor, assembly GCF_028537555.1. Lineage (NCBI taxonomy): Eukaryota > Metazoa > Arthropoda > Insecta > Lepidoptera > Papilionidae > Battus > Battus philenor. The sequence continues at coordinate 12,209,364 of NW_027181673.1, read as the reverse complement.
ATATCTTATTTCTCAGAGTAGGAGAGGATTTCTTGAATCCTTGCAAAGGTTATATATATAGTATATCTTTGTACCCAGCAGATGTAAGTTCTTGCTCAGTATATTACAGGTTGTACTATTATATCTTATTCTCGTCTTGTCCTAAGATATGTTATCAAAATTAACAGGTACCTATTTTTCTTTAAATAATTTGGATTCTGTTAAGATAAATTAAAGTTTGGATAGTGTAAAACTTATAATATATCTTTGAATTATTTCTGGTTCTAGTTAAGCTTTTTTTTAATTTCAGCTTTGTTAATTTTCCATTTATCTTTGACGCATGTGTGCACGTACCGAATTGTAAAGGTATATAAATCAAGTTTTCCTATTAAAACCGAGTTTAGGAAAACTTTTACTACAGTAATCCGAGTCTTCTTTGATCAAATGCTTAAACACAAAGTGTATTTAAATAAATCTATCCAAGATATTCGTTCTAGAAAAATTATTTAAAACATGGTAATAATACAGAGGGATTTTATTTTAATGCAATAATCTTATAAGATTATAAAGAGACGTGGTCACCCAGAGAGCAATGGCTGTGCTCCGAGCTTTTTTATGTGATCTGATCAGAAATGAAAAGATCTGTAGAAGAACGTCTAAAGTGGCTGTTAACCCAACAGCCACTTTAGACGGTTTAGGGCAGATCGCTCTTGCACACGACAGTCGTTAGGGCGGGAAGGTTTTTGAGTGGCGGCTACGAGCCGGTACACGCGGCGTAAGTAGATCGTCCACTAGGTGAACCGATGTATGTCATAGATTATGGCCACGAGAAGGCGCTGGTTGCGAGCAGCGCAAGATTGATCGTCGTAGCGATCTTTGAGGGGGTTTGGATTTCCATTTCTGTATAGGCTTATTACGATATCTCTAAACTACTTGAAGACTTGTAATTTGATAGGAATATTTCTTTCGTCGAATAGCGGTCAGCTTAGACGGGACTTTAAGGAAATTCATCTGTTAGTGGCTGTATTAATTGTAAAAAATACCTTTCATTCTGAGCGTATAAGTATCAAGGTCTTGTAGGTATAAAAACTGACTCATAATTTCTTTTTGCGCGGGATTCGGCCGGTTGACAGCAGGAATTTAAAAAATAGTGTTGTAAGAAATTAGGACGGCGTTTTTGGTCAATCAAAGGGAGTTATTTGACCTACGCCTCGCAGTGGGAGTCTACCGGCTGATATGATAATGAATATCATCAGTTCGTTATCAAATAATTATTAACTTATCTATATTTTTCTTTCTATTTTCTATTATGAGTTTCCAGTGACATAAAAAAATACAGATTCAGAAGCAGCGATATTCATATTGTCCATCGCTAGGTTTAGTGTTCACGTTGTGTTTTCGTTTTATTTTTCCGACCCAGTTGGCTTTTTCTAAATTATCGTTCAATTTTCGCATAGGTGACGATTAATATATGTGAGAATTAACCTGCTATAAAGTAACAATAAATAACAAGGGCTTTGGACTGATATCTATAATTGGATAATTGTATCAGTTATTAAATCTAGTTCTATTAAAGAAAGGCGATATATTACGAGTATAGAAGCGATCGGTTTAATTTCAATACACGAACAATAAAACTGTTTGAAAGGAGATTACCCGCTCACAGTTTATTACCAAAGTTTCAGGATTATACCCCGTTTTGGTTTTTAATTTCACTTTTTCTTCGTACATTGTCTTAAAGCTTACATATTTTAGGTTTAAATTAAGCAAATTTAAAAAAAAAACTTTTACCAGGGCTATTTTAACTATATTTACGTTTATTTCGTTTCTTTTTTAAGTACTGATATTTTCGAAAGCTATTTCCTTTCTTTTACTGTAGAATAAACATTGGAATACATTCTATTCTGTGAATTGTGCCGTTCATATTATTCAAAACTTAATGATTCAAAATTATAATTATCATGATTATTTTAGCAGGACGTTCATAGCTGGACATAATAATCGATTAGAAGCAGCCACACTTCCACGTTTTCTTGCTTAAAAATATATATTGAAGTATATAACAAACACTAATATTTGCAGAGTCAAAAAAGGTGCTAAAAGAGAGACAGGTTCACTATAAAACTGCTTATAACTACTCGTTGCAATATTAATATATTTCATGCTATCGTTACAATATTGTTCTAAAATAATATTAAAGACTTCAATTATTTATTTTATTATAAATTAATATGTAACATATTGTGTCATTTTATTGCAGCTATGGACACCGCTTAACATTATACTATTTAATTTAGTTTGTTCAGATTTCTCTGTATCTGTTCTGGGAAATCCGTTCACATTAATATCTGCTTTATTTCACCGATGGATCTTTGGACGTACCATGTGTGTGCTCTATGGATTCTTTATGGCGTTACTAGGTAAGTTGTAATCAAGTTAAAGTCGCTTTTACGAGTATACTTACCTTTTTTGAATATATAGTTTCGTCGATAGTATATTTCTGGACAAAATAATGGGTACGAAATATAACTTACATAAGTATAACATTTTAAAAATTAAGATCAAAATTAAATATTTTGAAATGTTATAGTATTTTGGAGAAAAGGTGAAGAAAGAGAAGCGTATGAAAGGTAATATGGTGTGGAAAGGAATGGAAGATAATGAAAAGGACTACAGAGGAGTGAATGAAAGATCTTAAGAAGAACAAGAAAGAAGCGTGGAAATGACAAAATAAACAGTGAAAAATTTATTGTTAATAAAGTCCTTGCTTACACTTGGCAAGGAAACACGAGAGGAACCCAAAAACGGTGGCCATAAAAATTTTCGGGACTTATCACCATTAACAGCTTCTTTAATATTTACGACACTAATATATTAATAAGTATGATATAGTATATGTTATGAGTCACCTGTCTTTACTTACACGAGATTTTTAGATTTTAAAGAATGGACTGCAATTTTAATTGGCAGTAAATATTGTTTTGAAGAGATTAAGAATTCTATAAGAAAAGAAAACCTTAGGAATATAGAGCTTTTCTATCTTAACTGAAATTTTTAACTGGATTAAAGTATACTTATAACTGGTACATATGTAACAGAATTATGTAATGCTTGTAATATCTTAGTTATCTAGCTATTTATGCACAGTTGCCAAGCGCATAAAAGGATATTAGTCGCAAACTTTGAGATAGTCCTGTTACATTATTGGCGTTCTTCGAAGCTCGTCATTTGTCTAGAAGGGAGTTTTTCTTTTTTGCTTAAATTAAGTTGTGGGTCAAAACTTCGGCGATAACATATAGGTTCAAATGTGGCAGTTACAAGTGATTATTGCTTTGTTAATTTATTTACGATCTCTTGCAGGGATAACCTCTATTACCACACTGACTGTTATATCCTTTGAACGGTATATGATGGTGACCAGACCTCTGAGGTCACGGCGACTTAGTTCGAAAGGAGCTGCAGCTTTAGTTATTTTCATTTGGACTTATTCTCTTGCTCTCACCACACCACCTCTGATGGGTTGGGGAAATTACGTCAACGAAGCTGCTAATATTAGGTAAGTAAATGATATACTATTTGATCTTGATGGTTTGTCTGTACATAAATAAAGAGCGGAGCACATCGGTTGTGAAACTGTTGTCGCTGGGGCCGAAAGATCCTCGATTCGGTAGACGTGGCGTAGGTAAGCTGTCCACTAGGTGGACCACCGTTGACATAAACAAAGTACTGGACGCGGGCAGCACAAGATAGGTCATCGTATTTATGTCTGGAAGAGGCCTAGGCCTTGCAGCGGACGTCCACCGCCTGATATAACGATTATGATGACGATGATGTTTGTAAAAATTCAGATAATCTTTTTTTTCATTTATTTATTAAAAAATATATTTTATTTATACATTTTGCAGTGGTTAACAATATATGTATCATAAACTATAAATTTAGATTTTCTGTACATCTATTTACATCGATCGTGGTGGCATCTATTTTTCTTAGATAACTTAATGTAAATAACTGTTTGTAGTATAGTATTTTTAGTATAATAAAAAATATTCAATTATTTGCATTATAATAAGAAAAATTTGAAATCCCATGAAAGGTTTTGTTTTTTTTTATTTGATATAATGTCAGTATTTTATAATACGAAATTAAAATATTATTCGTAACCCTTCAAGTGAAGTCTCCTTAGGATTTGACTTCTCTGTATACAACAGTAATGTATGTAGTACATTACTCTCTCATTACTCAAATTCTCAGAACTGCCATCTCTCGCGTGCGTATCTCTCATGTTAAGACGTCTTTTCCTTAACCGTACATATGTTCTTGTATTTAGGAAACGTTTTGCCTGTTCAATAATGAGACGGGTTATTACGGGTGTACTTTGGTATATGTCTGTTTTAGGCCAGTTATTTTAAATGGTGGAAATATCTCTTCCAATTTTTCCAGATACTTTTAATATGTTACTTAAAGACAACGCTCGCTAAAACGTACTAATGATTTATGTTATTCTAGATAAGCATTTTTAGGGGCGTTTATTTAAAAGACCAAAAAAGGTCATTATTTAATTAAACGTCAAAATTGGTTAACTAGTTTAACAATTTTGGAATTGTCAGCGTCTCTCATAGATATAGTTGATTATATAGCGATATAGCGATTTCTCTCTTAACGCAGATTGAAGAAGAAAAAGTTTCATCATCAACAGAAGCTTCCCTATGGATTCTTAAAAAGACTGGTAGGAATTGGTCAGCAGCCAGCGTTATGCGATGAGATTCACGTCTATCTATCTGATGGGCAGAGATCTTTCGCTGCTCGTGCTGATCTGTGGTCTCCCCGATCCTTAGGGCTCCTGCGGCTATCTGTTCTGCACATTATATAGCTTCTCCACTGCGACTTTAAGTTGACAATCCGCTAGGCTTTACCGTTTACTTTCGTTTAAATAGACGTCGTAGAGAAATCACGCGTATTTTCTATGAAAACAGATAATCCTTAATGCTCTTAAACCATGAAATAAGGACCTCAAAAAAACCTTTATATTTAAAAAGATATTTGTGGTTAGGGATTAATCTAAGTTGTCGCAACAGTTTTCAAGAAATTTCTTTCTGTGAACCAATTTATCTGTATTCAGGCGAAATAAATAAATCTGAAAATAAAAGCTGAGACGTATAAGCGGTTATGTATTCGCGCGGTCGATAAACGTAAGAGCTGTCAATAAATCTCCTTTCAAGTTTAACGAACGGACAGTAATAGGTTACGTCGAAATGAATGTGAAATTCTATTATTTCTACTGACTGAAATGAAATGTTTTACCTACTGTTTTTTGTAAGGTATTAATCTAGTACATATTTAATAATTATAACCTTACTTCATACATAGTACTATTGTATTTTAAAATGACTCTAGATAATTATGAATACTAATTTTATTATCTTTAAGAGAGAACACAATAACCTTATGGACAGTACATAATACCCTCTTCCCTGGAGGGAGGTTATGTAGAATTCCTGTTCACTAACCTCCTCACCACTATAGCTGTCTTCCATACCTTTGGATAGGCGCTTAAATCTCCTAAAAAGCATCGATGCCTCTCAGTAATCCGCCACTTCGTGTTGCTGTTCTCCCTACATTTGCTTTGAGTGGATGCTCCGCAAATCTAATCTTCGTTTTAATCGCCTTTTACGGTAGACAGAAGATATCTTAGTCTCTTTACTAAAAACGGTTCAGTAGCCTCCATCTACGAGTAAGATCTGAGGCAATTCTTTTCTCAGTGTATATGTATGAGTATGAATCGTTAAACTTTATAAAAAGTTGGGCTGTTGTGAAGTTTCTTCCTGCTTCTTCTTCACAACTATAACACCTTGCGAAGCAGAGGAAAGTCAAAAATAATTAAATAAAGTTTTATATTTTTATTATTATTATTAAGCAGTCCTTAGAATATTAACGTAGTTCTGGAAAAAGGTTTATATTTGTTATTTTATTGTAGAAAAATTTCGTTTTTTTATATATTGGGCAGTTCAGTGTTATCTGTGTTCGCAGTTGTTCCGTGAATTGGCATGAGCAGTCGGTTAATACGCTCACGTATATACTATTTCTATTCGCAATGGGACAGATCGTACCGTTGGCCGTCATAACATTCAGCTATATCAACATCATCCGGACATTAAAAAAGGTACATTTATTAATTGTGATCTGCTTATTTAAATGTGATATGATGTGTGCGTGCATACGTGTGTGTGGGAGGGCTTGTGTTAATTAATGCCGTTGATACTATACTACATTACTTGACATATGAAGAAGTTTTCTTTTACAATTTGTGATAGAGATTTTAAGTAAGAAAAGAACCAATATATAGCTACACCCGCCATACAGCAGTAGTCGTGCAATAAAGTGCACCGCTGACAAATGCGCATGCGGCGGATAATGCGAATTACACCACTACCACCGTTAAATCACTCAACACGTGTTTCACCCCTCCACGGGACATCCTCAGGAGTAATGTTACACCGATTAGTGCCAAACACAGAGTCTAAAAAAAAGAGATTTTCACTTATGTACTGACTCATCACGATTACTCTAAAGACCATAAAGTTAACAAACTTGAAATTTGACAGGAATATTCAAGGAAGCAGAAGAGGGGGGTAGTATTTTTACTTATGTATGCTATGTCAGAATAAACTACAATAATCGCCATTTGAGACCGCTATTTATCTTTATATTTTGCCTATTTCATATTGTTTACTTTTATTACGTTTGTTACATAAAATATAATGTAAATAAATAAATGAAGTAAACATAATTTTTAGACTTCGCAAAGATTGGGTCGTGTGAATCGCGCCGAATCCCGGGCAACGGCGATGGTATTTACGATGATTGTTGCATTCACTATAGCATGGACACCTTACTCCCTTTTTGCTCTGCTGGAACAATTTGCGGCCGAAGGAATTGTAAGTAACTACATTTTTTGCATTACATTATATTTTATTACAGCATTTAACAAGTTCACTGCGGGCCCAATTTTGAAGAACTTTCAGCTGGTGCGGCTGAGGTCGAATCAGCCTCAAGCTGAACTTCCTAGTAGTGCGGTTGAGGCCTTTTCTGCCTCATGTTTCAATCATTTTTTTTACAATATTGAGTCAATGCTTCGCAGACATTAAGAAAGCTATATTTGTCTTTGTCATACCTCATATGGTTGAGTGTAAACAGCCGCCGCACTAGAGAGAAAACACGAGTTTTACGCGCCGCACCAGTGCAAAGTCTACCATGAGGCTGAATCGGCCTCAAGCCGCAGTGAACGTGTTAACTGGCGTGAGTAATCCCCATACTATGTGGTGCTACGACACAGTCAAGGTCCCGGGATGTCGGTGGATGCAGGCAGCGCGAACCCGATAATTGTGGCGATCTTTGGGGAAGACCTATGCAGTGGCCATCTTTGGGCTGACATAATGCTGATAAAATATAAGATTAAACAAAAGTGTATGCGCTACCGCTAATAAAACTGTCAAACATAAATATTTATTTATTTATTGGAATTTTACCTTTTTATTTTTTTAATTTTTTATCTTAATAGATTTTCAGCAAATATTTTCAAACATATGCTGTTTGGGATGTAGTCTAGTATGATTGTAAAACTTAGGTGCAAATAGTATTTTTACGTAGTAATAAGTATAGGGATGGCTTCCATTGTAAGTCACTTATATATCACCCCTGGCAGTACTCTGAGCTTGATCATTGAAGAGAATCCTCTTTGCTGTGTAACTGGATATGGATTCTACATTATCATTGTTATTTCAACAGTATAACATCCACCGCTAAACACAGGCCTTTCCCATAAATTTTCCAGAAGGATCGATAAGAAGCGGCCTGCATAAAGCGTCTTTCAATACTGTAAACGACTCTCGGCTGAAAGGATGATATCGGTGATGAAATTAAATTGGTTCCATTATTACAGATTTCACCTGGAGCGGGTGTTATTCCAGCGCTTATAGCTAAAAGTTCTATTTGCTACGACCCTCTAATCTATGTTGGAATGAATACACAGGTGAGTCTTTTAAAATTTTGTTTCTGTTACAATGATTATTAAATTACAAAATTGTTATTACTGTTCATGTTAATAATCATTTTCAGTTTAGACAATCAATCAGGCGGTTCTTTAGTGTGCACGGTAAAGGAAACTCTCAAACAGATAAAGGATGTCACAATACAATTCTAACACAAAAATTATCAGCTGTTAATGAGATCACAATCCGATATAATACATCAGAGTCAAACTTGTTAAAAATACCGCAAAGAACCGAACAAAATAATATAATAGCCGAAAGAAATGATGCAACTAGAAGCGATTTTAATAATAGAAACTACTCGAAAATACCAGACTTACTAACGATTCAAGAAAATAAAACACCGTCAGATGTGGAGAAGTCTGAAAATACCGTATTTGAAGATGAAACAAGCTACAGCCAAACTAAAGCAGATTCTTACCAAGAGCATTGTAATTTGGCAAACCATTCGATCATTCTGACAATTGTTGATTCCGAAGGATTATTTCTTAGCCGCGCAATTAAAGGAAATAACAACATTGAAGATCTTTGGAAGTATTGGGGAATCGAAGCTCTCGAGATACATTCAACAGATGCTCTGCGCTCGGACGACAAAATACAAATTTCCAGAACATTACACTCTATGAAACACAGTCACTCTTTAGATCTAAGTTATGTTCAAGAGAATAAAAGAAGAAAATTTATGAATTGTAACGAACGGAGTATACCACAACAAGGTTTTGTTGTAGATATGGTAGTTAGTAAGCTTTTCGGACAGGATTCGAAGGAACATAATTTTAAAAATTGTATTTGCGTGACTGACGGTACAGGTATCGACGATGTCAATTTATAGTTTATGACGTTTTATATTTTATTTTAATACTAACTGTTTCCTTTTCGCTTTGTGTGTGATTTCAAAACAATAATTCTTGGTAATTTATAAAAATCCAAATAGTATATATTTTGGTTCTTTTTATGAACACTCCTTAAACTCGCTTGTGGATAAAGTTTTATAATATTCTTCCTTAGTTCACCTCAACTCAGCTATTAAAATATTCCTAACAAATTTGAAATCTCTAAGCTGTTTATTTATTAATTTTCACCTTTGTACTGACTCATCGCGATATATTTGAAACAGCTTAGAGATTTCAAATTTGTTAGGAATATTTTAATAGCTGAGTTGAGGTGAACTAAGGAAGAATATTATAAAACTTTATCCAAATATATCGCGATGAGTCAGTACAAAGGTGAAAATTAATAAATAAATGGTTCCATTTTAAGTCATTTTTTCATTTTGACTTTATAAACAATATGATTTAATTTTGGCTGTCAGCATTAAAAAACGAGTGTTATCTTCTAAATTGAAATAGAATAAGTGAAACTTTATTCAATCGTCTTTTATATACTATACAAATTAACAAAAAGGGGTGTAAAATTATTACGGTCGTGTAATATTTTTACGCAGGAAATTTATTAGGTCTTGGTGTTTTGATTTCACACCGACTGACATTTGGCCGACCGACAGTTGACTAATGTGCTCGCGAATGCACAAAGTGACATTTGGCTATAAAACGCAACATAAAAATTATAATTAATAGATCAAACTTTTTGTTAATAATAATGAAATATTTTTTAATATTAAGGCAAGTTATTTATTTCAATATTTAATTAAATAAATATTGAATATTATAATAGATGCATACTTAACATATCCTAAACTACATAAATATTTTTAATGCACGATGTTCGTTTAAATATCTTTCGATATTGTATCCTGACACGTCTATCGGCTTATTAAAATTTATATGTATATTTCTGTTTTCATTTCGGTATGGAGAGACTGTGAATTCATTAAATGAAAGTTTCAAGAGTCATCATCAAGAATCTGTGATATGACGCCAAGGTACAGTGTAAATAAATATTATATTTTTAGAAAATTAAACGAATTTAACGATCGTCAGATATTACAATATTATTGTAACTTAATATATTTAATAATTAACCTTAAGGCAAACTAAATAAGCATAAACTTAATAATGTTTCTTAATTATTATAATCTGATAGATTTGTTAATTAGAAATGCGACGATATATTTTTCTAAGTTATAAATTATAGATTACGTAAGTTGAAAAAAATTAATATTTAAGCTAATAAACTAGATAAAATAAACATGTTATTTAATCTTCAAGAGGTTTATATTGCATTATTTTTTTTAATACAATGTAATGTTATTTTTAATAAAAAGCAAAACATAATAATATAATAATAATATAGATAATTAGTAAAGATAAACGACGATTTTAAAATATTAAATCTTCTTGATTCAAACATTTTGTTAAATTTATTAAGGTTTAATAAATCTTTATCTTTTAATGTTATGACACATTGTTAAATGTGGAGATGAAATTTTTAATCTGTACTGATTTTGTTTCATGATCTGTATAGTAATATATTATATGAATAAAAGTGTAAAAAGTCTATGATCTCATTACGTGTTAAATGTTTAAAAACGTATTTATGTTTAATGTTATGGCAGTATTTAAAATAGATTTATATTTGTTAATAAACGCTACGGAGATTTATGGATCCTATACTCGTTTTTTCAACCACAGATCTGTAATGATGTGTGAGGGACAAATGATATTAACTATAGTGCAGTTTGGGTCTTTTTAAGAACGTAATTTTAACCTATAAGACCTTTTAACTATAAGTTTAAAATATGTATTTAATCAAATAAATGCCTCCACAACTCGATTCACAGGTGTAATTTTGTAAAGTACGTTCTTAGCTGATCACTATTCTGCAAAAAATATATTCCCATCAAGCTTCAAGTCTCCAAATAAGGTTTTAGAAATATCGAGATAACTGTTAAGTATTTTTAAGCTAATCAATAAAAGATTTAGGTTAATTATTATTACCGTTAAAAATATAATATTCAATAATTAGGATCACTGTTCCATAATTATGTCATAAAATGTATATTTTTAAATAACAAATACGTTTGACGAGGGTAATAAGACAAAGAAATCTTGTGTAATTTTTTTCATTCCTTTATATGGGATTAAAAATTATCTATTGTATCTTCCTGTAAATTATAATCAATATTCTTTTAAACATTCATAATTATAGTATTAAATTAGCAATTGTAAACAACAATAGAAATATATGAAAATGTTATAAGATTTTGTACCATAATAGTACATTAATATTATTATATGTGTTAATAATAAATTTAAATATATTTGCCATTTCTTTTATTCGTTTATTTCCAACAAATCTTTTGCTTTACACTTTAATCTGGTTATAATGTTACGGCAACCAAATGAGAGAAAAAGGTGATTAGTGCTGCCATAGTTTACGGCGGAATGACGCAGAGAAGCGGCCTATACTCTCCCCGTCTCACCGCTCGCATTCCTAAGGCGCGGTGCAGCAGGTGCGGTAGCACGATAAAAATAATAATCTCGTAGTTCTGACAACGTGCTGAAACGAAAACCGTGAGGATTTAATAGGTTGGAGCTGCCTTAACCCTTTCATTGCCTTCAAAAACGGAAATGTATTCTATAAAGGTTTTTCTTACAAGAGAAAAATAGGTTATAATAGTAGTTGAGCCATTAATGTAACCAAAGCGGACGGCTTAAAATACTACACAACTATTGTTTCCTCTCACACTGTAATTTTTTTTTTTCAATAATACATGGAAGCCTGCTGTGACAGATAATCGGGTACCCTAGATGAATGTAGCACGGTATAAAACTAAGCGTGCAATTACATACATGGACTTCGTTAATATTATAAAACAATTATCCAATAAGCCAATAATATAAGCGAATTCATCTCATAAAGCATATGGCTGAAACGTTGTAAAGTACAAACTATTCCTGACTGTCGAACTGCCTAGTGGTCGGCCCACTTACCTCGCGTTTACAGGCTCGTGGTGGCCACTCAAGAACCTTTTGGCTTATGGAAGCCATAATGAGAATAGTGATTGAAATAGCCTTCACGGCCATGGGGCCGATTTCAATCACTATTCTCATTATCTAGCAGTGATTAAAGCTTGCAATAGTAGTGTGCGCGTGTTTGATTCCCGGGATACATTATTATACAATTCACATCTTGTTCATTAATTATATAGAACTGTCATTGCTCACAAACAAGTTTCTGGAGCAGCAGAGTACCCTCGTACCATAATATCACATTGCGATCGTCAACCCGCTTGCTAAGCGCGGTGATTTTTGTATATCTCCCTATAGGTATATTTGGAGAGAACTTATGCTTTGCAGTGGGCGTCTGTGGGCTGAAACAACAACGTCGACGATTCTTGTCATATTTAAAGTTTTATTTTATATAACTGTTTTATTGGAAATTTTATACCGTGTTACCAATAAAGGAAGATAACATAATTATCACCAACGCAGTTACTTGCACCGATCTTGGGCTGCCTAGATGCTCTAGATGCCAAAGACTTCCCACAACTTTGATTATGATTAAGAAAGGGACCAATATTTAGCCACTTCCGCACATGCAGTGATAGTCGTGCAACAAAGTGCACCGCCCGCCATCCCGGCTGATAAATGCGTATGCGGCAAACAGTGCGAATAACACAACTGCCACCGTTAAATCACTCAACACGTGTTTTACCCCTCCACGGGGCATCTTCAGGAGTTATGTTACACCGATTAGTGCCAAACACAGAGTGCACTTTGATTATGATGTCTGCCCAACTAGTGGAAAGGCTACTCACTAGGTATATCGTTATAATATTGAAAATATTAGCGACACGTGTTTATGACCTTTATATTGATCATTTAAAATTGAAATGATGGTATTAAGTTTTTTTATAAACACAATTACAGCTTAATTGAAATATTGGTAAAACTGGTTACTTATTCCACGTACTGCTTCAAGCGCGACGGACTGTACAATTATAAATCACAGTGGGAAGTTGGATAATATGTCTTTCCCGGAGTAAAACCCGAAGTCTGTTTATTTACGCCAACAAAGGGATTAAATTCACTAAATAAACGTTTCTTGTTTTTTCTCAGTGTACATATGTTAAATAGGTATAAATCTTAAGTGCTTTACAATTTAGATTATTGAAGAGCTATATATCACCTTAAAAGCTCTTATATCTATTTTCAACAGCTCTGTATATTTGTTTTTGTTATTATATTAATTATTGTTAATATATGTAGAGTAGTGGAAGCCCAACGATAGAGGACTGAGACTTGAGATCGTAGGTCACGCGTTCGATTCTGGAAATGGTATCTTATATAGTCCACACTTTATGCATTAGTTATATAGGATTGCCACTGCTCATAAGTATCCAGAGGATAGGAAGTAACATCCTCTGCATCCACCTTGATATCGCTCACCCGCCTGCCAAGCGTTACGGTTGTTATTTCTCTTTACATATGTCCGTGGTGGAGGCCTTTGCTTTGCAGTAGGATTCTATGGGATCAAAAGAAGAAATACCTGATTCCTAACCTAAATTGGTACAATTTTGTAGTTCAGAAGTACTGAGTTAATGGAACGCTGTAAATGGACATCGTAGATGTTTAATTATTTAATGTTTAAAATATTTAAACTATAAAGACTATTCAGTTACTTTGAGTATTGCGTTATTGAAAACCCAGTGATGAAGAAATTTTGTTTGTTTAGAGTAAGAAATGATAAAAATAATGCTCAATCAAAACTTTACGTAAATATCTCTAATGTGACTACCATATTTCAATGAATTGAGATAAGTGATTTATTTAAAAGGCTATTGAATTGTAGCAAATAAAGTCTTTGTTTTGTTATTTAAACTCTTCGACTCTGAGTAAACTAAGACTTACGGTTTATACTCAAAATTAAATTTTTCCAATCACAGAATAGGTAATATTAATGTTAATATAATAAAGGTTCTTTTTCGTAGCATTCTATTGTTAAATATCTATAGCTATAAAACCATATTTGTCTCTAAATGTATCTTCGTCGTTTCGTCATCGGCACTGCAAGGCATGAAACTGCCCCAAAGATATCTGTGGGGGACATACCATTATAGCCACGTTTGGCGAATTGGCGTTTTATGTACAATGTATGGTTTTGGGTTTTATAAAATTAAACATAGCTTACATTTAATATCGGATGATTTGATAAAAAAAAAACATTTTATTCGCAATGATTTTGATTTGTAAGCCAACGTTATTTTTGTATATAGTTCATCACTGTCGTTATCAGTTTAGCCATAGGACATCCAGAGATTAGCTCTTCCTTCATAGATTTTCAATGGTATTGGTTGAAAGAAGTTGTCTAACTTCCTTTTCGGACGTTCTGCGTTGCGCTTGCACCGGTCCATGGTCGCCACTCCGGAGCCTCAATGCTTCACCAGCCATCTGACTTGCTTATTGTCACTTCAACTTACTAATCTGCTGGGTTATATCGGCTACTTTCGTTTATGTACGGATCGCCTTATTTTTGTTTCGGTTTACGATTATAGTAAAATATTTATCATATAAATAAAACAAATGTTCTAGTCATATTGTTATCACACTTATTTGTAAAATTAACTAAATCCATATGGATACTAATGATAATTAGTGGAAGTTGTTATATTCAATATATTCCTCTTGTGATATATTTTTTATTTACTAACACTTTTTGTATACCACTGACAATAAATAGAGGAAAAAATAAGAAACAATTTATGTGGTACTTTTGCTCGAGGCGATCTCTACCAGACAACTTTTGGATAGAGATTAGAGACACGAAGGAGAGCGCAGTTTAGGGTGTATATATGTACATACAAATACATACAATATTATACACACACACTAAGATACATACATACAAATACATACACCACTATACATACAAAATCACTTATATATAGAAATATACACATACATAAACACGAATAAATAACAGGTGCACCACAATATCCTATTTTAGAGACTAAGGACTCTTTTACCATTTTTTTAAACGCTGACCGCAATTTAGCGCATTAAATTGGTCGTGGTTTCTCATTACATAAACTAACAGCGACAACAGTTAAATACTTCTCCATAAACATAATAGAATGAACAGGCATATCAATTTAAGTTCTTCGATGATCTAAGCAACTTATAATGTTAGTCACGTAAGAAAAGAAAGAGAGGAAGGAGCAAGCGGGTTAAACAAAATACGATAAAAAGGGAAAGGATGCGGATATTCCGGCGAAGTCGAATCAGTAACCACTTGAGCTGATAAGGAAATTCAGAAACATGGTCATTGGATTACAATACAGATTACCAAACCGATACAGAAAAAAGTGAAATATTATACTACACCTAGCTCAGGTGTTTTGATACTGACTTGGAACACACATCAATTCTTAGTAGCTGCCACACGCCGAGTTTTGAGTGCTGCCGCAGTCTTTGTCACAGCCACGGATATTGCAACGTCCACAGAGATCCGACCGAAATCAGACAAAGACGTCACTCATCAACATTTTGTGACACCAAACTTTTTACGTGCTGCTAAAAAGATGCCATGCCGTGCTCTAGTGAGGAGAGCTTGGTCTTATTGCACCAGAGATTGTCACTAAGGTGTCCTGTAACTTTGAAAAAAATTGGACGATATTTCCGCGGAGAACGGAGCCCAGCCTGACAACGTTGTATTTTGATCGATGACACTGAAGTTCATGATCCCCAGCCGCTGAACCCTTGAGTGTAAAGTGAGTGAAGTGGCAAATGAAAATACTTGCATAGTATTTACATTTTGCACTTTATCATCATTTTTCTGTCTCTGCATGTCAATGGTGCCGACGCTACGAGATAATGCGTCGATTTGTTGTTGCAGCAAGTTAAAAGTTTGGGTAACAAACGTATGAAACGGGGCGAACTCCACTGCTATCCCTGAAGACCACCTGGCGTATTTGGCGCCTTCTGCAGATCACGTTCAAAAGAGGCCATTTTTTTTTTCAAAATTTTCTTCCAATTCTTCAATAATGGCCCCTAAACCAGACTCCATTTTAGCGAAAAAATGAAGCAAAAGTAAAATTATCGCAGGTGAATTAAAGGAGATGATTTGACAGGAGGTAAAAAATTAATCCGACAGGTAGACAATTTAAACAATATTTATATACATAATAAGTACACAGTTTTACTTTTTACTAATTTAAAATAATTATGGTGCTAAAACGAATGCGACTGTTCTGTACAACCTCTCACCATATCGATCCCTCTTAACTATAAAGAATTTAATTTCAAACAAATTGGTATCATATAGACAGCCTTCACATTAATCTAAAGTACAGTTAAAGAAGAAATTTAATTGAAAACAATTATCTGTCATGGTCTAATGTATATTGGATGAGAATTGTATTTGTAGTTCGCAGTCATAAATTTCAAAATAGGTACGTAAAGATTCCGGCCATGAATAATACATTGCTACGGAAAATTAATGTGAATTTATTTGTATGAGACGTAATTTCTTTACATTCAATGAATTTACGGCGCGTGTGCCGGTTACATGACGCTGTAGGGCAAGGTTTAGGGTCACGGTACTCGGGATTGATGACCCACGTACCAGATTTATGAATTTGCATTTATATATATATATATATATATATATATATATATATGAGTGTGTGTATATGTGTATATATATTATGTAAGTATATGACGACGCTCGAAGAATTGCAATTCTGAAATGGCGTTAAGCGGGCTACATCACTCGTGCAACTGATGGCCATTGGAACCGAAAGGTTCTCAAATGGCAACCAAAGGGGGGTAGACGCGAGATAGGCCCCCACTAGATGGACCGATGGTATAGTTTAGGACGAAAAACCAAGACCGACAGAATTTCTTTTACTTGGCTACTTTTAAATGTTCGTTTGAAGAACTATATCTGAATAATCAGATATTACTCTGTAAGGGAAGTAAATTTAAACCGCTTTTTCGACGTAAATTTTTCCGAATGACGCTCTACATGGAGAAAGCGAAAGTGTTTTCACTATTTGTTCAATTAAACCGCATTGAGAAAATCTAATGAGATTTGTGAGGAATTTACCTTCTTTTCGAATAGCAAAAGATTTTAATAACTTTAAATTAAAACTTCTGCGCTTGAAAATAACAGTTATTAAATTTCTATATTTCATATCGATGTTAATTACGCAGATATTTAAAAAAATGTTAATAATGTACTCTGGAGATGCATACGTCATCAGACTTCCTTATTTAGAATAAAAAAATATAGAATTGATCTTCATCTAAATTCTCCTGTCTCAGGCAGAATGTAAATGTAGAATAATTCTACATGTGCCGAGAAAATTGGCAAAGAATTTAGATGAAGATCAATTCTATATTTTTTTATTCTAGATAAGGAAGTCTGATGACGTATGCATCTCCTCTCCATTTACATAGACGTGGACTTGTTGACCAACATCGCTCGCATATTTTCCAAACATATATAATAATGTCTAATATATTTAATCTATTCTTAATTTAAAATACCATTCTCGTCATCATTATCTTCACAGTTGTACAACGCTCGCTGCATGACACAGACCTCTCCTATAAGCTTAAAATATAATCTATTCATATTTTGGTTATAAGTATTTAGGAATGAAAAATTTAAACCGAACAAACCTATATATAAATAAGATAAGAATAAGAGTGTAATTTAGACGTAAAGCTCGAGAGGAGCAGCGTTTGCCAATAAAAGGTTGAGAAGACTATTAATTATTTTAACGTGACTTTCTTTTAAGTTCTATGCGAGTTATGAACTCATCTACTTATTTATGGCACAAAGTAGAACGCATTTGTTACAATTTATGTACTATTATAAATGATAATTAGGTCATTGATTAAGGATGACAAATATTTATCTGATATAGCGCAAATTTTTTTAGCTATGTCGGTGATCTTGACGGTATTTACAATTCCATTGTACCGTTTTTATTATGTAAAATATGTTAAATGTTCAAAAGCTAGTAATCATATTTTCATAAAAATATTATATATACACTTCCTTCTAAACAGATAAATATTGATAACAATGAAATAATCGCTCCATCGTATTAATATTTATTGGTCTTTTCATAAATATATAAATGAAAATTAAATTGAGAATGAATAAATAAAATAAAAAGAGAAAAATATGTGCATTTTTTCATACAGAATGATCAGTATACGTGTAAAGCTAGAGGAACTAGCTAAAGGAGTAGATGCATAGCTAATTTGTGATCGTCCAACACGAGGTGTCCTCCGCTCGTGTGACGGTCAACTTGGGTTCAGCAGCTCAAGCACACTGGCTTGCCTCGTGGGTGCTCCGTAGCTTAATTGTCAGCAAAAAGCTTTTAAGCTTTGACACCTATGTCTAAGCTTTTTAGCTGAAAAAAGCTACTACTCTGAAAGATATCACAAATTATTATTTATTTCTACTGTAATGCGACAGTTCAATAAATTCTGGTAGTTCAAAGTCTGCAAGTACAGATGATAAACAATATTTAATTGGAACATGTTTTTTAAAGATGAAGCAAATGTCGAGGCTTCTAAGAGAGCTTTTATAACACTCGGAAATATTGTAAAAGTGTCGAGCTAAGCGTTTTATCTGGTAAACTTGTGAATATCCATGGGCGTACAACATTATTCACAGTACCTGAAGGTGTTGTAGCTGAAAGGAAAATGAACAACCTATGTTAAAATCAAACTATGCTACCAACTCACAGTTTCGGAGGCTCTTAAATTAGATGCATAGTATGTTTAAGGAAATCATTATATTATCATCATCTTTAATGGAATCAGGCGTAACCTTGCGGAAGTCCATCCTAAGTAAGAAAAAGACCAATATTTTGCCACTTCCGCACATGCAGTAGTAGTCGTGCTTTTTTTTATTTATCAGCGGACTGGCGGACGATGCACTTTGTTGCACGAAGTGGCTAAATATTGGTCATTTTCTTAATTATCATCATCATCATATCAGCCGATAGATGTTCACTGCCAGGCATAGCCATTCCCATAACGATCGCTACAATGACCGATAATGTGCTGCCCATATCGACGGGACTTCCTGCGACTGGCTTTCAACCTAAGATAAATCCATATATGAACAAAAAGCAATTAGTACTAATTGTTTATTGTTAGTATCTATGTTTTAGTAAGCGTGAAGTAAATTTCTATTTTATTGTATGCATTAATAAAGTGAGCCAATGAAATAATATGGTTCCTGGTAATGTGGATGTACATTTTTTATTTTCGTTTTAAAACTCCTTAAAATTACAAATTCTAGCTATATGGTAAGTCTATCGTTATGCTCTCTTAATAACAATTATTTTCATTAGTAAAACACAGTACGTAAACGTTTTCCATTTTTTGTACCGACAAATTAATACAATTTCTTTTAACAAACAGATCTTTTAAATTAACTTCTCTTGTTCCTGACCGGTCCGACCTTTTACGGATAACAGGAGTTGAATTTTGATGAGACCCAACGACGCATTAGTATCCTATTATTAAGATTTAAGGCTAAATAATATTTTATTTTTTGTAATTATTTCAAAAACTGACGTAAAATTGTAATTTTGTAAAAAATATAAATAAATATATTTTTTATTATTTCAAGAAAAGATATTTTTTTAAAAATACTATTAAAAAAATTGTCCTTACGTAATTTTTATTTTTCATTTTTATTTATCAATTATCATTTCATTTTAGCTTTTATTTAATTCCAATTCAACAGTAGAGCAGTGGTAGTCCAGCGGTAGAGGACTGCGACTTGTGAGCGTAGATGGCGAGTTCAGTTCCCGTAAAACGATCCTATGAAATTCACAATTTTCCCATTAATTATTAAGGATTGCCAAAGCTCACAAATAACTTCCAGAGGATTGGCAACACCATTCTCTACATACCATAGTTCATCACTGCGACCGCCCTAACCTAACCTAACCTAACCTAACCTCCCTACCAACGATTTCGAGTGCCGGTCTGGCGTGCAAATCAGGGAGGACTCGATTGCCTCCCCGATAGGCGGGGAATTTAAACACTCATTCTTGATCCTCTGTAAGGAAATTGTCAAAAAAGCCACAAACATAAATAAAACGCAAACACAATAAACAAATAGAAAATAGAAAATAAAGTGATAATATAGTAAACATAAATCTGTGATAAATGAAAAATAATTATAGAGTAAGAAATTTAAATGTAAAATAAAAAGGTAACATAAAAACAAAAAATGGAATTAGTAATAAGAAAAGAGGAAAGAATGAAAGTTGAATAGAGCGAATGAGAAAGAAAGATGAATTGTTGAATGAAAGATAGAAAACAGACTGAAAGAAAATGATAATGTAAAGAAAGAAAGAAGAGTAAGAAAATAAAAACGTATGTGAAAAAATATTGTATAAAAGGTCCCTGTCCCAAAATCAGATAGGGGTACGAGAGGCCCCCAATAGCGGGGGTCATAAAAAAAAAAAAACCTCCCTACCAAGCGTAGCTAGCGACTACGGTATATCCGCCCAAAGATGTCTTTAGGGAAAACCTATTCTTTGTAGTGGGCGTCCAAAGGCTGAAATGAGGCTGATTGTTTTTTTTTAAACATAAAAACATAATTTTGTTTTTCATGTTTGTCAAATATTTTTCATTTAACCTTTTTCCAATCTTCACTCAGGTGTCCATGCAATAATCACGGACAGTAAGCAATATTCGCGAACTATCTCTTCAAAGGAAAGATAATAAACAAATTCAATAGGTTATAACAGCGTGTAATTACTTCTCTTACGGTCAAAACTTCATGTTCGTTTACCGCTTGTATCAAAGAGTAATCGGTGGTAAATTGGCTCTTTTAACACCTTGTTTGTTGTTAATTAGAGAGGATACTGTAGCCTTATATCTCTGAACAAGAAAATGTTTCGAAAAGATCGTCATCATCTACGTTCATCGTTCATGGTACAAGGCATAGGACTTCCTCAAAAATATCTAAGGCGGGATATACTGTAATCACCACGCCTGGCAGGCGGATTGCCGATTGCAGTATGGTGTAATGGTACGCAGGGAACTGTTGAGTATTGTGTGAGTCGTTTGTTCGTATTGTGTCAGTTGTTTGTGAGCAGTGGCAATCTTAAATAATTTATACACAAAGTGTAAATTACATAAGATTTTATGTATGGATACGAACCTGCAACTTACGATCGCAAGTCGCAGTTCTCTGCTGCTAAGCTACCACTGCTCAATAAACGCTTAATGTGTTTAAATGTATTTACATAGATATTCTACTTATTTATTTTCTCGTGGTATAATTTTTGAGCAATTTCACGCCTCAATTGCCGCTCTTGAAAAAAAAACTTCTATACGATTACTTCAATAAAGATTAACGTTAAAACCTTTTAGATTCCATTTGATTGATCTTTGAGATTGTGTTACGTGTACATATCGCCTGTGACATTCCAGTCGCCGGTAGCTTAAGTTTAGTTCGGACAATAATAGTAATTTAGTCAAGTAGCGAGTAATTTAACCACTTGACCTGTCTAAGGAAAATTTTGTCGAGTAGGTTAGCATGTAATTAAATAGAGATGTATCAAACATTTTATTTAAGTTTCATCAGACGAGTAGCACTACTCACTATGCGTCTATGTACAATGCTTCACCCGCTAAACAAGTCCGAACCTACCAAATTAGTTGAGTTTATTAGCTGTGGCAAAAATATCGTTTCGCTGGAGCGAATCAACTACTATAAAATTTATTGTCAAATATGTAGAACAGGAATGATGGTATTCTACAATGAAAATGACAAGAAATAACCTTCGATTTAGAAAATACGATGAATAGTTACCTCATGTACCTCTTTTAAAATAGCCGCTACAATTGACTTAACTAGTTCGTTTACTTTATTATGTTATAAGCTTTCAAAATGCCATTCACTTGTAAACCGTACCCGAGGAAGTGCGAACGGCTTTTGCGTAGAAGAGAGTAATTTAGTAGCTAAATTAGACGCTACTCGACTATCCTTTTCCCGAACCATCCTTTTACTACCTGATTTAAAAATAATTGACAATTCAAATGTGCGTTTATTATAATATATTTTTAATTACGATGTCAAAAAAAAATTTAAGGCAATCGAAGTATAAATCCTATTCCACAAACAATTACATATAATCTATTTTAGATTATCTTATTATCATTGTTTATGACATTTATTCCTGTGTACCTTCAATCGTGATTAATTAAACTTTGTGATTGGTACCTTTTTCTTTTTTAACGTTAGTTCAAGTTTTTATTCTGATTTTAGATTTATGTGCCACAAGTGGTAGATGTTGTGATCGTCTTTATAATTTGGTAAAATAATATTTTTTAATATTCATATTTGGTAGTATATATTTATGATTGTAAACTATGCTTAAAAATATTCTGTAAACACAATGTCAATCAATTTGGGTATTAATTCGTAAATAAATGTAATTTATACTGGCCACTAAGTGATTAAACAGGAACGAAAATATTAGAATTTGAAACAAAACGCATTGGATTTTTTTTTTTATAAAATCAAACAAAACACAGATTCTTATTATAATGTAATATACACATCCACGAGAAGAATATAAGATTTAAAAATAACATAGGCGATGACATGAATAAATTAGTATTAATTTAATTTTTAAAGAAATGTTATAATGTTTAAATATATTTTTTTCTAATTTTATAACCTACCAGTACATTTAAAGCAGTTTAATATGGAAAAATGTTACTAAATATTATTACATAAAATTTTATTAATTCTGCCAACAGTGGCGTTTTTAGTTATTCTTTTCATTATTTATATAAATATTTTTTTTTTCAAAATTTGTTACTCGAACTATAATACGAATTTTACAATATATTTTTTTGAATTCTGTATTTAAGATCATCAAAAGGGAATGCCTTAAACTAATTACTCTTAGTTAAATATCAGCCATTATCCTTACAAGTTTAAATTATTCTCACAAAAGTTATTAAAAGTAAACAAGTATTGTGAAATTTAATAAAATTACACAAGCAAAGTTATTGAGAAATTGTTTATATATCCACAATAAATGTTTTAAAAGTTTTTATTTAATTTTAAGACATTCTTATTTTCAAATGATTACAATGAAATTTTCGTGCTCGGATGCATTAGCCGTGACGACTGCTAATCAATTTACATAAATATAGGTAATTTTTCTAGTAAACTTTCAGAGCTCCCTCTAACAACACCCGGGGGACCACAAAACATCTGAGTAGCGCATAAGAATGGGTAGAATTAGTAATAGGAGAACCCTGTGACCGATGAAACTGTAACAGCCCCCCCACAAGGCTAACATCGTCGACTTCAAACTGAAACAATTAGTATCAACCTGGACTCCGTTCACAATTTATTTCTGCCCATGTTGAACCACTACAATAACTACTTGATACCTTATTAAAGCAGCTATGTCTTCATTGTGACCTACATAAGTATATTGTGAAAGTATGTTTAACGTTCCTAAAAGTTATGATCAGTTTTCCATTTCTCTGTACCTTTTCAGATCATAAATCATTCGTTTATTCGTCTAGGTTATCGTCGACTTATAGCTAAGAAACTTCAAATATTATCTACATTTATTTTCTTAGTCTCTTTCTCTCCCTTTTAGTGCTACTAATAAAATTTTACTTACTATACACATACATATATATGCCAAAGTCTAAATAAACCATCGTGTCGTACTTACAGACATAAAATTACGCCAACTGTGTTACAAATATAAATATTTATAAACATTAGTCTTTAGACTTTTCTGTGTAAATTTTCGCTATATTATCTCTATAACATGATATGAAAATATTTGAATTTTTTTGATAATTCTTTACTTATATTAATAATACAACTTTAGTGTTATGAAATATTGGTACTTCACGTAATAATTTTGTCAAAATATACGTATCTTTATAAAAAAACAATCCGTATAAATGTCCAATAATTTTCTATAAATTTTCGATCAAAAATTACATTATTTAAAATTACGTTTTATAAAATATAAGTTACAAATTGGAATCAAATACCTAATTTCAATCGAAACATCTAGAGTATAAATAAGTGATTAAATTTTATAATACGTTTTGATAATATTTTAATAAACGTACAAGATATCAATTTAGTAAATATTAATCTTTATAAATATTTATTAGTAATTCGTTTCGTGCTTCTTAAAAAGAATTAAGAATATCTTCGTTTTTTTTCTGTTGTGTTTTTCTACAGCACTCATACCTTTATCACAGACTCATAATCTTTTCAATCATAATCACACAGAATAGTGCCTGAGACCTTTCGTAGCTAAAGATCATTTATGCAGAGTAGCACTAATTAGCATTACGTCATTTACATCGACCGTTCAGTAATAGTCGGGACAATGAATTTTTCAATCAAGTTCTCGTGTTCAAAATTAGGCACTAACCGGGTCATCTTCGTTGTCCTCATTTGCACACAAATACGTTTTAACACCATCTTGCTTAGATTCCTGATCGAAAAACTTGCTCACCATAGTGGTCATGAAATTTTTTGGTGTTACCAAAGACTCTAATTTGGTTTCGATTGAAAATTTCCTTCGTTTTCCCTCATTTGAAATAGCCCCAAGATCAAGTGAATGACTGTGTTTTATCGTTTTATGGCGTTTAAAATGTTGATTTAAGTCATCTGCTTTAATGCCTACTAAATGTTTTTTAAATTCTTCGTTACCGTGTGTGTTCTTCTGTAATTTTTTATAATCATTAATCACTTTTTTCAATTTTTCTGTTCTATTTCCGGATATTAAAAGCGAATCATCATTCCAGTTAGAGGACTCGCCAAAAACTTCTAATTTCCTGTTATTTACGCTACATTCTTCGTCGATTATTGTATCTCCAGATCTTTCCGCGTCGGACATGGTTTTTGTTTCTCTTACGCTACTCACTTCACAAATTTGGTACAGATGTTTATTATTTGTTTCATCTATTATTTCTTCAGACTGATTGTACTTATCACCATTATGTTTATATATCTTTTTAGGTTTTATTGAAACCTTTGATTCAGAAGAATTATATCGAACTGTCACATCGTTTGTAGCGGATGATTTATGTGAGGGTGATAGAACAGTATTATTGTATGCTCTTTCAGAAACGGAACATTTACTTTTGCTGCGAGTGTCAAATATACGCTTTATGGCTTGACGGAACTGAAGCAAATATAAAAATATTATAGCATGTGATCACAATAATTTTATAAAAAAAATAGTGTGACCGTCCATACCTGAGTATTCATGCCTACATATATAAGTGGGTCATAGCAAATAGAGCTTTTTGCTACCAATGCGGGTATGACTCCAGCGCCAGGTGAAATCTGTAATTTTATTTTTTTTCTAATATAATTTATTTTACACAAAACAGTGCTGGGTTGTCGAGAATACTATGCTATTAGGATTCTTTACTTATATATAAATATATGAATTACAATATTTGTATTTAGTTTAACAGATAAAAACAATTATATCGTATATTTCTAAATATACAAGATATAGTAATTGTTACGGTAGCTTCCTATCGATCCCTTTGAAGGTATATCCTGCAGTGGACGTGCTATGGTTAGAATAATGATGATTATAATCATAAAAGAGGTCTGTAACTTACAATTCCTTTTGTCGCAAATTGCTCCATTAATGCGAATAGAGAATATGGTGTCCAAGAGATAGTGAATGATATAATCATTATAAACACCATTGTTGTCGCTCGACTCTCCGCACGATTCAATCGCCCCATACGTTGAGAAGTCTGAAATGAAAATTCTCAACAAATTGTTTCTTTTACTTAGATTAGACTTCATAGGAAGTCTGTCATTGGTCAGGATCGCGCAGATGTTACATGTTTCGAGTTTTTATGCCAGCATTTTTTTTTGGTTTAAATTTCTGCGTCGAATAAAATGTGTATGTCCAAATCCTAAGAACATCCTTCCTTTTAAACATGTGCTAAGAAGAAAACGACTCGTGATTGGTCAAGACAGTACTCGTCACGTATCCACCGCACACGAAGTCGAGACGCGTGTTAACCGCTATGGTTCGCAAAATAGTCATATTGATATCTCCGCAAATCAATTTTAGTTATAAAAGTAGTGATAAATTATTATAAAGCCCCCACAGTGTTTGTGCCACATCGAGATCAGTAAGAAGAGTATAGATATGCAGGAGAACATTTACACAATTAGGTGTGAATATTTATTTGTCCTTTAATTCGGCTGTGGTTCAATCTTTGTACTCTCGAACTATATTTGACGTTTCCTGTATATACTACACTATCAACGTGAAAATCTAAATTAAAAATACAGCTCGTCTAATCTAAATACCACATTCGAACCAAACAGTTCAACATACAAACCACCGCATAAAGTGGTGAATAAAACCTTTTGCTTTATACTTTTTTTAACTGTGTCTTTTTTCTCTTCTTGATTACATTGTATTGTTTCAAGAAGTTTTTATTGTTAGCTTTAAAACTTTGACAGCTTCATCAGAAATGAGTTCACGGAACGGAAGGATCCGTGAACTATATGCTGCTTGATTGTGAGCAGAACATTATAAAATTTACACACGCACACACACAATTTTATTATTGTATTGCGTTTGTAGGAAATCAAAATCATGATCTACAATTGAAGGTGCCCATAATCACTATTCTTCCACTACTGGCAACAATGATATATAATTAATCTTTATTTATATTGGTGAAATTAAAATTTCATTTTCTCTTTTTTTCTAAGTATTAAATGATTCAAATATTTACTTCACAGCCCTGAAACTGCGACAATTCCATGGCGCTGATTACGAGTAATTATTTTTACATGCAGAAATTATGAAACCAAAATTTTAGTTTTTTAATTATCGTGTAGAATTAAAATTATCTTACCTGTTTCATAGTGCGGATGATGTTGATATAGCTGAAGGTGATAATAATGAACGGTAAGATTTGGCCCATAGCGAAGAGAAACAGTATGTAGGTGAGTGTGAGGAACGACTGCTCGTGCCAGTTAACGGAACAACTATTAAAAAAGACATTTGAATGTTTAGTTTTTAAATAAACAATCTTAATACTCTATTATTCGTTGATATGTTTAAAGACGAATGAAATGTAAAATAAGAAAAGTCTCCAAAATAAAAATCTCTCGGAAGTTACAACAAAAATTTGTCAAATATCATTAAATACAAAACTAACAAGTCCATGACGTCAATACAATTTAATATAAAAAATGTTTTAATGAATTTTTTTATATAAAATATTTTTTCCAAATCATTCCAACAATCCTTTTAACATAACCAAAAATAGTTCTACTGAGGTAGGTTGCTAGAAGCCGTCCACCCCTATCTTTTCGAATGATTTACTCTTGTAATGTCTAGCGAAAATCTCAACATACATTATTAATTAGACATTAAGATGCAATATTCTTGATAATAATTAACAAGCAAAGTTTTAAAGAATTATTCTATTAACGCTGTAAGCTTGCAAACTTGCTTCACTGGAAGAACCTTTCACAAAGATCGCCACGAATACTGCCGGCATCCAGTGATCTCCCAATCTTAATTATGTACCTGGTTCTCTTAGTGAGGGGCCTACCTACGCCGCCTTTCTTATTCTGGGTTGAAGTTGATGCTGTGAGCCCGGAGGCTCTCACAGCTTCATCGATGCTAAGATCACGGGAAAGAAGGGTCCGTGAATAGAAATCGCCGCGTCTACCTGCTCGCGGATGCCACTTGAGATTATTCCGGCCCCAATCACTGTCACTTCAGACTTGCAAGTCTTTGAACTACACCCGTAACCCTCACTGTGCGGATCACCCCATAACTGGTTCGATCTCGCAGCACGTAATACATAAGTATAATGATATTAGAGGTTACCAGTAACCTAAAAAGCATGAATATTGTAATAATAGATATTTCATTTTCTTTAGTCTTTCAAAAAACCTTTCATGTTTTCTAGGTTTTTTAAGACCTGATAAGAAAGACCCAGTATTTAACATGAGTATATTATATAAGTATTTTTAAAATACCTGTTTGTTACATTTAACTCTACTATTATACGATTCAACACACACAAAAAATATTAATATATACGAGTATTGTTGTATATATTTTTTTAATTTGCAAATTAATGAATAAGAAACGCCATAGAGTCCGTGTAGATAGCTAAATGAACTAAAGATCAAACAGAAAGGCGAACGAGTACTACGAGTCAGTCAATGAAATAACTTGTGATAAATCCAAGCATAGCAAGGCCTATGCCTTGTCCAAAAATATCTAAAAGGGAGTCATTCCATAATCGCCACGCTTGGTGGGTATGTTGGTAATCGCAGTGTCGTATTATGGTACGCAGAGGACGCTGTTGCTTATCATCTTGAAACTTGTTTGAAAGAAGTGGCAATCCAATGCACAAAGTGGGCATTAAAAAAGATTGCATCCCAGGATTCAAACCCGGGACCCACCACTGGTCATTAATATCACAGTTATAATAAATAAGATATTATTTGAAATAATTTAATATGTTCTAACCTGATATTAGCCGCTTCATTAACATAGTTGCCCCAACCAAATAAAGGTGGGGTGGTAAGGGCCAAGGCGTACGCCCAAATAAAGACAATTGACAACATAGCTCCCTTTGAAGTAAGATGTCTTGAACTCAAGGGCTTCGTTACCATCATATACCGTTCAAAAGATATCACTGTCAGGGTTGTGATTGAAGTTATTCCTAAAACAAAGACGATATCAAATTACAAAATTTACCAAAGGTATCATAAAGGTTAGTTTGGCAAATTCTTGAAACTAAAATTCTGAGTGACGAAATAGAATTGAAATTTGCTTTTGCGTAAGTTCAGATACAAACTACGTTTATACATTTTCTCACTAATAAGCTTAAATGTTGTAAATATCACCAGTCTGACTGTTTATGTAGCAAAATTAATTATTATTAAATATTATACCGATCTTTTAAAGTCTATATTACTCCAAGTTTATTTTTTTAACGGGCTTTGCAAGCATTGTTCCAAAAATTAATGTAGCATATTCAGTTTTTCCAGATTTTGCTTCGCATTGGGCAATTTATTATACAAAAAGTGCTTTTAAACCAACTACCATTAAGTCTTTTTTTCAGTGACAGCCTTGTCACTTAGGTAGCTCTCATGTTCATTTTCTGACAGTAGCCGCAACGTTTGAGTGAATTAAATAAATTTCTCAACACTCCTGTACAAGTTGTTCCTGTCACAAATATATTGCTATGCTATTTTTTCTCTTATATACAGAGTGTTTCGTTATAGGTGTAAAGTCTTTAAAGTGATAAAAATGTAGCTCATTTTGTCAATTAATGCATGGTACGTGCGATCTCAAAATCTATGGCGTCGGATATAAATATATAAATAGTAAGAAAAACGGTTATCAAAATTTGGATAGTCATTTATAAAAAATAATTACTGTTTACTATCTGTCACTGTAGACTTTGTATTGTCAGAAGTTATTTGTCAGACGCATTCCAATTGAATAAATATATAAATATAACATGTTTCAGAGATGATCTTTTACAAGGTAATTGAAAATAATTTTACAAGCTTTATATTTTTTTGCTTACTGAGCTATACATCCACTCTATTAAAGATTTTACACCTAAAATCGATCATTCTATATACGTGGCAAAGAGAGAATATTTATAAGTCTTCTTGCTAACAATAATTTAATTTAATTTAATATTCTTTATTCTACATGCTAGAAAATATACACATAGTTTCATAATAGTAAAGAAAAAAGTACAATGGGCGATCTTATCCCACGAGGCAAATTCTTCCAGACATTCGTTGTATGAAAATAGTAGAAGTATAAATAACGAAAAGGTTATGTATCCAATACATAAGTATACAAATAAACATACGTAAACATATAATACATATATATGTATTTAGCATATATACTTGTAATACGTACGGTATATTACACTGTATAAATACAATAACATATAAAGCAATCGTATTATTTTAAGTGAAATAAAAATTTATTGAATTAGCCCAACCTTCATCTCGGCTTTCCGTAATGGCTTACGTTAGTGTAAAAATAATAAAGTATAATAACATTTCGTCTCTCTTGATAGTATTTTCTACGAAAGTGCGTGAGTTATATGTTAATGGGTGAGGAGCAAATTCTATTGTTATAAATCAGAGAATTATCTTTTCTGCGTAGTAAATTCATACAAAAGAGACAGAAAATATAACTAGGTACTATTAACAATTCGCTTGTTGTTGCTTTAAGTTTTATTTTTTAATTAATGGTTAGAAAATTTAATTTACACTTCACTCATGTATTGCACAATTATGAATTGCTACATTAAAAAATTTTCAGTGTTTTTTTAAAGGACTATTATTTCCAACTCATATTTTAATGCACAAAGACTAGAGTTTTAGGTTTAACCGTCTTTTACATCAGCATACTGAAATTTACGTATTGATTTGTGCATAGCAATCATCATTATCATCATTTCATTCATAAGATCACACGCGTTCACCATAGACGTATAGCTAAAACGTATAGATGTATAGCAATATTATATTCAAAGTATTAAAATACTGACCTAATAGTGACATGAAAAATCCATACAAAACACATAAGGTATGTCCAAATATCCAGCGATGGAACAACGCTGAAATTAAAGTGAACGGATTTCCCAGAAGTGCAACAGAGAAGTCGGAGCAGACGAGATTGAAAAGTATTATATTTAATGGTGTCCAAAGCTGTAAAAAAAAATTTTCATTGTAAGTAAAATATTTAATTATAAATGAATTTATTTGAATCATTTACATATCTTACCTGCCGATCTTTGAACATTAGCAAAATGGCCATGAGATTCAAAAAGAAGCCAAAAAATCCAATTATAAATAATACAAAAGCCGATACCACGTAGCCCCATCTCGGCATCAACAGTGGAAACTCTTCGTATGTGTTAGTACGAAACACTGTATCATTGAAGTCCTCTAAATACAGCGTCATGATTATAAATTCAAATATATTTCTATTTAAATCAAATTATGATTCTCGAATAAATGTTTTCACTTTATTAACGTACGCCTTAGTAATTAATGCTAATGTATATACCGCCATCTGTAAAAATATTTAATAAATATTTTATTCAATTAATGTCATGTCGTGATCGATCTTTAAATACTGTAATGTTTGAAGATGAAGGTCTTTTACCAGCGTGTTTTTACCGGTAATGGTATATGGTACTGAAAGGTGGTCTTTTACTATGGGCTTTATCAGAAGACTCAAAGTCATTAATAGAGTAACGGAGAGCGTTATACTCGGAACTTCGTTGCCATGTCGAATCAAAAGAAACCAAAAGATCCACAAAAGAAACAAGGCTTAGCTCATGGAAACATTTTTTTTCAGACTAGTGGCAGAAGGTGGAGATGATGATCATGGTTCGTGCAACCAACAACTGTGGAGGCCAATAGGTTCTTGAGTTGCAACCACGAGCCAGTAGATTTTGCATGGGTAGAACCTCCACTAAGTGGATGGACAATATATTCAAAGTCACATGAAGTCGCTGAATGCGAGCAGTGCATATTATTGTGCCGATTTTTGGGGGCAGACGAATGCCTTAAAGTGGTCGTCTATGAGAGGGCGCATATGACATGTTGACGATAATGGTGATAAAGATGACGATAGGAATAATCGACCGTTGTCTAGATCATGTAGATCCTTGATGGATAAAATAAATAATGCGTTACTATTTTCGCGACCGTAAAATAATGTATTATAACTTTAACGTACACTATTCTTTTTCACCTTTCTTGGTTTATATTTGTTAAGAAACATTGTGATAATAGGATATATAGGTAACACTAATTTTTTTTTCAAACATTTAGATTTGTCTTTATGTTGTGCTTAACCAAAATGAAAATCTTACTTTACCGCAGAGAATGTTCATTATATATGTTATATACACATATATGTATATGTATGTACGATTGTATATATGTATATTTTGTCTGTACGAGTATATACGTACACCTTAACAACCAGTTATTTATCATTACTGTTCCCATATTTTAATGTTTTATAGAATGTATAGTAAAAAGTTATTAGGTGTTACATTTGAGCCTCTGCTATAAAATTGGATGATTCTTAGTGTATTTATTAACCGCAAAGTTGCTACATCGATATTCCACAACTAAAATATATTTAAGTCTTACTAAATTATATGTTTATGTTTGTAAAATTGACATGAGTATGAATACGATAATCATCTTATATAAGGTGGATTATGCTACAACAGATTGTCTGGAATTCTTACGTGTTTAAATAATAAAATGTTTAATTTTTATTTAGTCTGGCTACAAATACTGTAATAATTAAAAATAAACAAAATATGACTTGGTCAGGAATGGTCCTTTCAGCAAAACTCGACGCCGGGTCATAAAGCTCGATACACTCAATCCTGATTAGAAACAAACGTTGCGGACTTCATCACGATTAAAGAATGACCGTCATTTAGTCCTAATTTTAATAAAACTTGTTTATGATTTATGGCGAATTTTAGAGAATAATTTTCCACTAAACGCCATGATAATTTTGAGTTCCTAAGACAATCCATACGATTGGCAGTAAAGATTTTTTCATTAAAAGAATGCGTGCTGCTTTTGATACCTGGTCTTAATGTATTGCTGCTAGTGGAAACCAATTCGAATAAGCTTTACATATTTTTTAATGGTTTTATATTAATGTATTTAACTAACACACTGTAATAGTAATCGATGTTACGTAAAATAAAATATGATGTTTTTCTTTGTAACAATTTTTCAGGCAAAACTAAGTATATTCGATTGTAGTCTCCCTAAGTATTTACTTTAGTAGATCGTCATGATATTTTTATAAATGCTGGCGATTGAATAAAGAAGGACTCTAAAAAAAACTACTATAGAAATCTAATTTTAAATTGAGTAATGTAGTATTTAAGATATAAATATATTTGGTAGTGTTTATTGTGACAAAAATTTTAACGCGAAGATTAAAAAGAAACTCATAGCTTTACCGGAAATGTACGGCAAAATAAAAAAAAAAACTTTATAATGGTTTATCTAAGACCCTTTAATTATGTACGTGCTTTGTAATTTTCATTATAAATAAATGAGATTAATTAATTTTTAATTTTGGAGGCCTTTGTCCAAGACGTTGCGAATTTTCACCACTTGACTCTTATTAGCATTGCTTTCTTGAAATAATGCGCTTTTCTTATTAACGCACATTACCAACAAAGTCTCCACTTTTATTAAAAATACAGTTTCCGGTATCTTCATATTTTTCTTAAATACATTGTTTACTATATAATAATAATAAGTCAAAAATAATGTTAGAGAAGCGATTTAAAAATCACTTAAAATATGATAACATGATTACGTAAAATTTAGGTTTTAGTGACCCAGTGGTTAAGGCTGGCGACTCGTAACGTTGTAGGTTCAATCACTGAAAACTAAACGTTAGTAGGGCCGTTAACATAGTGAATTTTGGCATATTATACGAACAATCTGTAGTAGACTTGCAAGTGGAGTAAGATATTCATATATTAGTGATATTTATATATTCTCGTGCTCTCATTTTTTTTAAAAATTTCATTCGAAATTATTAGATATACACAATACAATATAAACCTCATTGGAATATGACGGCTTCTGTGACTCGTAATTATTACTCTCTGTTCTGCAAAATGCGTTGGATTATTGATTCCTGTTTAAATGTTTTTGTCTTGTTTTATTATTGTTTGACTTTGATTCAATAAATGATTTTAGTGAAATAGTTTTTAAGGTAACCATACAGTAAATTAAATTAGGATAAAATGAGAAGTGACAGCTCAGTGGTAGAAGATTGAGACTTCGGATCATAGATCGCGGGGTCAATTACTGAGGTAAAGTCTTATACAACTCACACTCTATTCATTAATTATTATGGGATTCCATTCCAGTCCTCAAAAACAAGTCTCCGGAATAACGACGTATCTTCGTTTCTTTTTAGATAGATCTTTATATCTGAAGAGAAATGAAGATACTTATAATAAATAAGCTACGATAACTTTTTGGATTTTAAAACATTTTCATGTTATATAATGTTCGCTTGTTTTACTTTAAATTACTTGCAAATAAATTACATTTGTTTTCATACTCAATATGCTTGCCACAAATACAGACCGTCGTTATTTTAGCCCATAGACGCCCATTGCAAGGCATGAGCCTTGCCTAAGATGTTTAAAGAGTTATATCAAAATCGCCACGCTTGGCAGAGGAGTTGGCGATCGCAGTTTGTTATTATCATACGCAGGCGATGCTACTGCCCATTATCTAAAAATTAGTTTTTAAGCTGTAGCAATGCATAGAATGTAAGTTATAAAACATTGTGTCCCGGGAATTGCATCCGCGACCTACGATCGCAATTCTGAGTTCTCTACCTCTGGGCTATCACTCACAAACAAAATAAATTAAAAGCGTTATATTTGTCACAAAAAGTCTACAATGTAAGGGAGTTGATGCAAGAGGTAAAAAGTAATAAATATTATAATTGAATTATATTAAAAAAAGAGTAACATTTAGATAATATATAATATTAATTTATATAGGACTAATGTCATTTTTACGAAGTTACTTTTTTATATTAGCGAAGTTACTTTTTTTACGAAGTTACTATTTTATATTAGTTTTTGATTTTTGTTTACGTATAAACTTTTTCAGTTTTAGCTGATTTTAATAATAAAAATTCTGATTGAGAAATAGGTCTATATTGATAAACTCTTTCGTTCACAATAATGTAATTGAACAAATTTTAGTTTGTTTTATTAATAAAAGCATTATTTATGTAAAGACTATGAAAAAAAAAACATAGCTACAAGTAAAATTTCAGAATAATTGTATTATAAAAGAACTAGAAAAGTGCTGTAATATTAATTTATTACTAGATGCATTAAAAATTTACTTAAACAATAAACTGCGAAACAAACTCCGTTGTGCGGGAGTCCGCTAACGTCGCGATGGCTCAATGATTATCTTGTCACCGTCGGTATGCCGTGTCTAACCTATGATGTACAGTGTTGTCATACTGTGTATACTACTAGACTGAAATTAACCTCAAGGATAATTTTTACTTTAATTTTAAAAATGTATCGTATCAGGCTGTTTTGAATTCGGTTTATTTGAATTTAGAATTATAGGTAATTTTTCGTTATTTTTGTCGTGTAATAGTAAGAGAAATCATAATATTATAGACAAATGTTCAGAAAATAAGTTTATGAGTAAACTCAAAATCTTACAATTTGTTAAAATTATCATGACTGTACGACGTCATTCAGAAATAAACTACTGCCTAATACATAGTTCCTAGATTTTGTTGTGCATGTAGTTTTAATAAGTGTGACAAGAATTGTATAAATATTTTTGTATGTTTTTGTTTACGCCGTCAATGCCTTTAAGATGAAATAAAAAGAAATTTAAAAATAATATCGATGAATTTCGAATCAAATCTACGTACCACATACTTACAATAGATCCAGTAAATCCATTTTACAAAGTTTGTCGGAAAATTTCGCAACTGCTCTGTTTAACTTGGATGCTGCACGAAAACCACCCTCCTCTTACGCATCTAAAGCGATACTGATGTGGTTGAGGTCGCGAACTCCTTTTTATACGAAGCCGTGATTTAACTGTTTCAACCACCTGTTGGATTATATTTAAAAATAGAACACTTTGTGTGTTGGTTGACGTACTTATTTTTTGTTATTTTTTCATGAAAAATTCTCTATAATTATTACTAAACGTATTTTGTTAACTATTATGTCTACAGATACTTAATCACACGTTGAGGGAAGCTCTAGCTGTTCTATAATGTTTTTTGTTTGTCTTAGATACAAATGCCCTACTAGACCTGAGCACTAAAGTGACTGAACATAAGTTCGTGATTTTTCCTTTTTTTCGTTAAGTTGCGTTATTTATTAGATATAACATTCATCAACAGCGTTTATGAAAACATTGTATAAATTATCTAAAAGAAATCGCATATTGCGATAAGTCCCTCTTTTCTATTTAGTATTATTTTTATTTCATTTGATTTTTCCTTTTCCGTCGATGTGTAAAAATGATAAAATAAATAAATAAATTGATAAAACATTAAATTAATGGTTAAAATTAATTATTTCTCTCAATCTTTCCTTGATGTGCTTTACGCTCAGAATTTTTATAAACACTATCTAACTATTCTCGAAACACTGACACTAAAGAAACAGGTTAGGTAAAATTACTATAAAAAGTACACTAGGAATTAGTGAACATTAATTATTATGGTTTAATTATTATATTTTTGATCGTTTCCCTCACTGCTGAGGATACGCAGCTCGCACTGACTTCGTCAACGGGTTGCCTCATTGGTTTGTTTGATGCAATGCTTTTTTTTATAAAATAACTTGGTGATTCGAGCCCCTACGATCAGGTCTGAACTGAATTCCTTGTAGTTTTTTTAACACATTATAGTGGCTCTATTAGACGTTCCAATGTTATAACGTAATATCTCATTATTAGCTGCCAGCAGGTTGTATACAAAAGTTCAGAGCTTTGTACATAGGCAATAACATTTTCCAGCTTATCGGTATTCAATTCACTCCGTTTTATACAGTGTGTGTGTACATGAATTAATTCTCCACTTTCCTTCTCTCCATCGGAAATCAAGACGCACGGATACCCGACAGCCATACTCGGCTGAAATCCCTTCAACCCGCACCAAGCGTTTTAAAACTACTTTTATAGTACGAACAGTCAAGGAACAACCAACTGGCGTCATTGTTTCAATAGCTTGGGAGTCTTCAAGTGTGAAACTTCTAGGCAAGGATATATCATCGTGGACCACGTCATCGGTTAACGTCAGATGAGACCGAGGTCAAATGATCTACCTATAAATAATAAAAAAAGATTTTTCTCAGTAAAGAGAGAATAATGGAGTGTAATATCTGAGAAATTCTCAAAATACTGCACTAGCATTAAATTTCGTGGACAAAGGATTTTAATATATACTATGTAATATTAAACACGCAGTTTTTATATACATATTATATATTTTCATATCAAATTTAACATTGTAGTTACTATTTTTTAAATCATCAAACTAATTACATATTTAAACACAGGATGTGTATTTAAACTTAAAAGAATCAAATTTGACAATAGACAAACCGTCAAATTTACAAGTCACCATTGTGAAATTCTTTTGCTACATTACCCGTTGATAAGTTTCAAATAGATAATTTAAGTTAATTAGTATATCTAAATTTACATACAGTTGTAATAACTTCGTTTTAATTAAAGATTTTTGGGTAAATTAATTACAGCACCTCTATGGAAATAAACGCGCTCGCAATAACTGAAACTCTGCCTTTGTACAATTAACAAATCATTTATATTTGAATGAAAACGTTAGAAAAACAAAGAAATGCTATTTTCTGTGTATAATAATCTTTATTTAATTTACCTACTATATTTACTCTGTAAATTCTTATGTTAATATATTTAATTTAAGTACGTTGTGCTGAATTTTTATAACACATATTAA
The DNA here is from genome assembly GCF_028537555.1 of Battus philenor. Taxonomy (NCBI): domain Eukaryota; kingdom Metazoa; phylum Arthropoda; class Insecta; order Lepidoptera; family Papilionidae; genus Battus; species Battus philenor. Next base: position 12,171,780 of record NW_027181673.1, on the reverse strand, counting down.
TTACACTGTTTTCTTTGCATTTTCACCACACGTTACACGTTTATATTTCGTTATTATTTCTCCTCGCACTGTAAAAATTTTAAAGTTTATTGAATAAAAAGTGAATATGAACTTTAAAAAAATAAAAGAAGAATGTACTTTCCGATTTTTGAAAAGCTTCTGTTTGTGTAAAAATTACGTTATTTTAATATCTCTCATTTATTTTAATTATGTGTTCTGACCAGGTTATTTTCATCATAACAGCGGTACGGCTGCTATTTCAACTATTGTGATTAGGGGATGACTCACTATGGAGTTTCCTTAGAGGCGTACCAAGTGTTTCGACTCAAGCTTTTTGATCCTCAGTCCTGAAAAAGTATGAAATAATAACCACAAACTGTGAAACATAAAAGAAAAATGTACTTTCAGATTTTTCCAAAAACTTATATTTGCTTTAAAATTACGATATGTAATATTTCTTATTTATTTCCCGAGAACTATAATCCAAGTTTCTTTAGGATCCGAGTAAGTCGATACTTACTGAATCTGGTTGCATTATCTTTACGCACGTCGTCGTTTTTCATCTAGCGAGTTTCAAACGCGGACTAAAAAGCTTTAAAGAAATGATATCGTCTTATAGCCGATAGATAATCCTAGTACCGAACGCTAGTAACAACAATGTGAATGAATGGAAGACGAAAAGCTTCTGCTTAGAGTGGCACTAGATATCATGAATACATGGATTTAAATCTGTCATAACTTAAAATACTCGGTGTGTTTTTGTTGTTAAACTTTCTCACTATTCAATAGATAATCTTTTATTAATCGCGGTAAAATATCTGAAGTTGACTGCAGGACGTTTGTATATTCGCACGCTATACTAATTTGTTGTAAGCAATGGCTAACTTACATACCGGATGTTCTAATTTTTAAAAGTTTAAGTTTCTTCCAAGTTCAAGATTTTAGAGACGTCTCACGAGCAAAATTTAGTTAACGATAACGTGAAAGCGACAATAACTGTACAGTCTCCTATAGTGTGCTTTTTATCAAACGTCTTCCTAATACTCCAATATATGCAAGGCTTTCATGGTACCAGTTCGCTCTAATAATATTACAATGGTCTCAAATAAGTTATATTGTTCAATTATGAACCTCATTATATTTATTTTACTTTTGTCAATAAATAGTTCACAGTTCAAGGTTTTTGACAACTTACGGTGCCACGATCTTAAATACATAATGAATAAAAAAATTAGTTGTAATATTTAAATTTACGCAATGGTAAAATTGTATCTTAACGGGGTTGATCGTGGCCTGAATTATACGCATTATAGTCATAAGCGTAAATTTATTTGGGAAGCAATGTCGTACATGTATCAGGATTAAAAATCTACAAGTAATATATTTATCAATCTACACCTTGTTAACTATGTTCTATACTACATTAAAGAGTTTAAATAACTAATGACAAATTGTACTAAAATTGATTGTCTAAGAGCTGATTTAAATTAGCACGTTATGCATTCGCTTATTCATCAACTTAAGTTCATTTCTTTACTTGATGAGATTAATGTCAGAAATTTCGTAGAAACCAAAAAAAAAAATTAACTCCCTTATAATAGTACCTGTAATTCGTATTAAAATATAACTATGTGGATTTCAAAAGCGCTCTATCCTGAAACGGGAAAACACTTAGTCCCATCTTTCTTTATTTTATTATTTTCGCAAATATTTTTAATACAGCAGTCAGATCTTTCCAAAGTTTGTTAAGGCATAAAATTATTTTATACTTAATAGGATTTTTTATAGTTTTTGTATAAAAATCTTTTAAAATTTATAGGATTGTATCAGATGCATTAAATTAGTTTGCTGTGAAAGCGTAAATAGTTTCCTGTAAGCTTGGTTTTATTTCTAATGCAAACCCACAATTTCTAATGCCAACACATGCCATATATGGAATCAATATAATTATTAATGAAAAGATGAGAATAAAATTCTTTTGGGTACATTACCTTTTAAAGGGTTAACTTATCCAAAACAATACATGGAAGGTTTTTATTTTTTTTGAATTTTTTACAAAAACATGCGATATCTCAGGGGTGACGGTGAGAGATAAATGGAGATGTCTGAAAAAAATGTAAAAATTTAAAAATGTGTTAGAATTTGTGAAGCAAGAAAAATAAAAATAGAAAGAGAAATTATGAAGCATGAAAGCAGAAAATGAAATAAAATAAAAAATTTAAATCATAAAAAAAAATTAAAATTCTGTAAACCATGTCCTCTTTCCACAAGTAGGGCTAACCAAAAGGTCCCTAAAACAGAGGCCAAAAAAAGCGACGCGGAGTCCACGATGGTACATGCTTGCCTAATAATATTAAAATTATCTATACTTTTTTAATATAATGTCTTAAACTTTAGGATTAAAATAAATAAATGCAGAGTATAATTTAAAAGTTATTAATTTGTTGGTCTATAACGCAAGAATATCACTCGTCGGATAAAATTTAATTTTCTTTGTGTCAAAAACAATTATTATTCGTTTGCAGTATTTCAAGACAAATGTAAAAAAATTTTTTTCTCTTATTTGAAATTTTTCTGTCATTAACGATGTAATTCTTTTGTCACAAAATATATGCATGAGCAAGATAGAAAGAAAATCTTTTTATTCTGAAGAAATTGTTTACGCCTATTTAATCAGGAAAATTTAGTAGTGGTAGCCCAACGGTAGAGGACTGATATCTGCGATGGTAAGTGGGTTTGACTTCCGGGATACAACCTTATATAATTCACACTTTGTGCATTAATTATATTAGTTTGCCACTGCATGTAAAGAAGTTTCCAAAGGATGAGCAGTAGCGTTCTCTGCGTACCATAATACTACAATGGTGATCGCAATCCAGCCTGTCAAACGTACTGATTAAGGTGTATGCCCCCATAGATATCTTTGATAAATGACAAATATAATACTCTTACGATGTTATTTAAACAGTAAATCTTACCTTTTTGACAAAAAAAAATAAAACTATCCTCTTTAAAAACAATATCAATAAATTATTCAAAATTCGAAAATAGATCTCTCTTTTAAACTAAAAATTTTTCCGTAATATCGGATGACATTAAATACGTAAACACATGGCTTATTCCACTAAATTAATTATTTAAAGCATTTTAAATTTCTAAGGAGAATAAAAATATTCTATAGTATTATATACTTCTTTCAACAGAGTTTTCCAGGTTCAGCCAAAATTTGTAATATGGCTAGACTTGAGTTAATACAAAATGAGTCGTTTTTAACACAAGTTTCTGAGATGTATACGAGTATATAGATAGTTTTGATTTTATTTTTTTCAACTTTCAAATTTTTTTGCCCTAGTAAGCTTTTTTATATTTTCAGGCTTCAGCATTTTCCTACGACGCTTAAAGGGATGAATATATTTTACAGTTACTTTTACAGTTAATTATAAGATAGCATGTACTTAAAAACAAATAGTTTTAGATATAATAAATAACTTAATGATAAAATAGTAAAAAGAAGCATTTTCAAAATGTTAATATCTATATATTAAAATTAATTGGTCTCTGCAAGCTTTGTACTTCCGAAAGTTATTGGCATGTAACAATCCAATAAAAAGAAAGAACAATGAATTTACCTATTTGATCATATTGCACAAAGTGATTAGAAATATGTGTAAAAGTTTTAAATATTTCTGCTGACAAATAAGCTATACATTCATTTCTTCAAAGCATTTAAAATAAAATCAAAAAGAATAAAAACATTACAAGGAAATATTTCCAGCAGTCGTTTAGAGGCATTTGACTCAGTTGTTTATAATCGTAGATGCCAGAATATTATAAATATTAGTCTAAATTAATTTTTGTCTATAACATTTATTATGGTTATAATATAACATGTATTATTTATTAACTCCTTTAGTCTGTTCCAAAAATAAAGTAGAGTTTTCTGAAACAAAACACATTATGCATATAATTGTGTATCCTGTACTTTAATTATGATTAAATAAGCATTTTAACCATAATTGTTTGTTTAGGACTTACAGTTTGTTTTTCTGTGTGAAACCGCTGTGATAGTCTGTGAGCAGAATCAAAAGTGAATACACGTGTACGTTGGGTCAAGGATTCCAAACGTTGTTTCTTAAAAAATATATATAAATAATGTTAGTTATGAGCAAGCTATTGGCCACCTAGGAGGTGGGCAGACAACTTTGTAAAGGTCGATGCCACAACGAGCCCTTCGGAAATCTCTGACCGAGGTCTACGGCTAAAATTATCACAAAACAATTATAAAGATTACAAAAAAAATGATCATTTCATAGTTTTAGCTTAATATAGAAGTCTAAGTTTTTCTTGTTTTACCATTCTTTCATCATTGAAATGAAGCAAAAATCAGCATGAAGTAACAATTTAAAATAATTTTACCATTTATTACGCGTATCTTTTCCTAAACTAATGCATTACTGTCCAAATCTTTTACCACACAGACCGTTCGATTGTGAAATGCGTTACATTTGAATTTAAAATGTGCTAATTCACTGCCTATTTTAATAAAACGGTAAAGAAATATTTTATAGACCATTGATTATTAATACTTTTATTATTGTTTTTTTCTGTTTCTTTATTCTTACTGTGGCTTGTGCGATGCTAGTCAGTCTGATGTTTTTATTTATAATTGTATTTCTAATTATGAATAATACTGTATTTCAATGTTTGTACACATGTATGTTTTGTCTATATGTATACGTTAACTACCAGCTAGTTATCCCTCTGTTTCCATGCTATGATGGTCTCGAAAAAATTTCTCGTGTGATAAAACCGCCACGTGTATTTTTTCTTAACTATTATGCAACAATGTATATATTTTCTAGCGTATGCAATAAAGAATGTTAAATAAAATAAATAACTTCCAGACCAGGTGACCGCTGGGGCCTTAAGGTTTTGGAGTGGAAACTACGGGCCGGTAAGCGCAGCGAAGGAAGTCCACTGACACATTTACGTGAACAGATGGCTTGGAAAAGGTCTTTGCATCTTGGAAAACTAAAGGAAGCTTTTGTTTCGATTTCGATGTCCACGGCTGTGATGATGAAAAATTATCAGTTCTGAAATTCAAGCATTATCTTAGATACCTAGCAAGTCAAAAGTAACAAGTTGAATTCAACTTTACTGGCATTTTAAGTCGATATAAGTACACCAACTTAAGTATGGATAACCTTTAATTTACGGATAATTGTAACTTTGGTCTCCACACTAATTATCCAGAGTTCTGATGAAGATTCAAAAAGTTGGCACTGGTTTTCATAACAAATCTATGTTGTTTTTACAATAAGGAAACGAAGAAAGCTGGATCGTTATAAAAGAATTGTAACTGTAATAATTCCCGTTAACGTTCCCATAATTGTAATAATAAATTAATGTATAATGTCATCAAATAAGTATCAAGCAATTTATAATATTATGTACAATGTATGACAATGAATTAAAAAACCATGAACGTAATTAAGTAAAATTGAAAAAATGTTAACAGTTTTTAAAATATTCATAAAATACAGACGCAACTTAAACAAAATACACAATACGGGCCCATTTTTAATCAGATTGATTGTAAAGTAAATTTTCAGACTTACATAAAAGCTAAAGTTCGTGTAATTTTCGATATTGTTTTAATCTCAATGAAGGTACAAGTAACGAGCTACTAATTATATTTAAAAAAATTAAATTCTAAATTTTTAAAACATTTCATAAATACAATGGAGCGCTTTCATCGAAAACCGAACGAAACCATGTTATAAAATAAAACAAAAGGCATTCAAAATTAATCTCTAATGATCAAAGTTTGTGTTGTATGACTTGCTCTGCGGTAGATACGTTGTTTAATACCAAAATTTAGTTTATAGTTAAAACCTTGGAAGTTTTAGGATGAATCTAATGAGTTCATATGTTTTGTTGCGCAGAATAAAGTTGATACACTAAAAGTAAGGACACTTCTACTATCATAGCGCTTGTGACAGAGAATGGTCAAGATTAATTCATTGTTTATGTGTTTATGTTCATCATTATTTTAGACGAAGAAGTCCACAGCTGGACATTGATCCTCCACATAGATTTCGAACAAGGCTAGTTAGGAGTGGCTTACATTCAGCCTATTCAGACGACTTTAAGAAAGTCCTCTGTTATCCTCTTAAGTAATACGTTAATACGTAAATTAAGAATTTTGGCAAATTTTACCTCATTTTCACTAATTTCAGTTTGTTTTAGTAGTATGAAGCAATGGTCTGCCTTTTTAGATGGTTTGTTTAAGCTTTACTTATTTTTACGGCATTTAAAAGTCCATTTTTAAAGGTTTCTAAATTTAAAAACCTCTTGCAAAATAAAAATTTTGATCAAAATATTTTAGCTGTATCTCTTATTTTGAACTGGCTTAGATTGCTGCTCAAGTGTCATTTGCAGATTTCGCGAGTGCGTACTGTATCGTTAATTTATTGCGTGTCATGTATAAATGGATCGGCGTCCGCAATGTTTTTGTGCAAAGTTTTTTGGACGTGCTGGTTGTCCAACTTTAAAATAAATGAATTTTCTATTATCTTCAAATAGTTTTTATGGATCAGGAGCCTTCTGAAGGTTTTTTTTTTAATCTGAAGGATTGGATTGGGAAGGGTTTATTGTGTACTACAGTATCACTTGCTTTTTAAAATAGAAGAAAGTAGTGGTAATTGTTGTTACAGATCGGAAAATGTGCTTTTCAAGTTAATCATCAGAATCATTGAAACTTTGCACAAACGCTGGTGAAGGAATGTTTGGAAAGATTTAATAAGCCAATACAAAACAACTTTCACTGCAATTTTTTCTAAAAAGTTTCAGATTAATAAACACCGTACTATTGTATTTTATAGAAATAAATCATCTTATTATTTTCAAGTATTAAATAATAACATTTTATTATACTGTCACAAATTATGACATAGTATGATTTAACATAGTTATTAAGTTAAAATGTATGTTAATGTATTATTATCATCAACATTTCAGCCGTAATACGTCTACTACAATGAGACTGGTTGGAAGCGATCGGAATCTAGTGTTGTCTGACCTCAAACGCCCTTTGTTTGTATCTTCTTCTTTTCCGCCGATAACACGGAGGCGTAGGAACCCCAAAACATCGTCACGATGGCTGCTTGTATATTTATTACAAATTGATTTATTTATAAGTAATAAATTATTTTTATTTCAAATTTTGATAAGAAATAAGTAACAAGGATTACGTAGATTTTCGCGCCTTCTTGAATTACGCAAAACGAGTAACATTTGTTGAAGTAATTTCAAAGATAAAATTTCTTTAACGAAAATTACTCATGTTTCAATTTATTTTTCAATTTGATTCATGTTACGAATCTTTGTTTTGAATAAGTGAATTACTTTTTTTTCAATAAATCATCATTTAAATTAATTTATTCTTACATTTTGCTATTGTTTCATTTATTTCATACAGTTTGCGGTTACTTTTCATTACACTATTCATTTTTTGTATATTAACAATCATGTAAATTACGCGATATATTCTAAACGGTCGTCTGTAAAAGTTTCCACTGAGAATATACTTAGAAGTGATTCAATAAAATAGAAAGTAATGTGAGAAAGTAGTAGTGGACATATTGCGTTTGACCCGTGTTGATATAAAGTTATGATATGCGAAAAAATTGCCGTTTGAACGCTGCTCATTATATTTAAATATTCATAACATGTTTTAAGTTAATTTTTTCTATAACATATGTATATAATGCGCAAGAGAAAAGAGCTATTTTAGAAAGTTATCAAAAAAACTCAATTCATTACTTGAGCAAGATGTTCAGACATATCTTAGATCGATGAAAATTAAATCAGCAACTATGAACTATTTTGACAATTTTTTAAACGAATTTTCTCTAAAACTTCCATTTTGTTACTAGTAACTTATTTCCATAGCATTGACTAAAGTTAAAGAAAAAATGATTTTTATGTTTAATTCTAGAATTTTATTTGAAAATAAATAATTCTTTGTCGTAAAAATAGCAGCTGCATAAATAAATTGCACTAAAACATGAAAACAAAATATGTATATAATTTCAGTTACAAGAGATCAATGCTCTCCTTATGATTAAAATAAAATACAAGTACCGATGTTCTTTTTACGCTATTTAAATAACATTAATTTTAAATACAGAATTTTCACAACAAATTACTTTTTTTTTCTAAATAATGATTAGCATTTTTATCTTACTATTTGATATTTAGATTAGGTTTATCTCTTACCGTTTTAGTGTAGTGGCAGAAGTGATATGCTAAAGATTATTAACCAAAACCATCACCAAAATCCAAATCCAAATCCAATACCAAAAGTATTTACATACAAGATGATTTGTTACGAGAATAAAAGCTTCAACCTGTGGTAGCCCAGCGATAAGGACTGAGACTTGCGATCCTGGGTCGCGAGTTTGATTCTCGTGATACAATCTTATATAATTTAAACTCGGTGCATTCATTATATAGATGGCCACTGCTCACAAATAAATTTACAAAAGATAGTAGTATCTTTTTTTGCATGTCATGATACCACACTTCATTAATTTAAATCCCTCCCCCCCCCCAAGATATCTTTTAAGGAGGCTTATAAGCATAGGCCTTCCGAATTGAGTTAGTAGGTGTCTATAGTCTGATACGATGACGATGATAGCTTCAAATTAAAACCAATCGCCATGTATATACATAAATATTAATTTCTGCATTATCACTTTATACAGGCAGATTGAAAATAGGCGATGAAATCTAAAACTAATCGTTAAAAAATGTGTTTTACACCTTTAACCAACCATGTATACATATTTATAAAAAGTAAAAAAAAAAACGATTATTTTTTTAATTCTTCTACATTCAATCACATTTTGAATTATGAATCAATTATGCGCGAAAACTGGCGACTTGTTGTGAATAATATTCAAAGTTCCACAAATTCATTTATATTTTATTATATCGTATCAAGGGAAATGCTCGTAGAGCCAAAAATTCACGGAAACGAATCATATTAACCTCTTTTATGTCGACATCTTTAGAAGTTTGCTACAAGGATTGCAAAAGAGTCTTAGCCTAAGAAAAATTCACAACGAGGACGTAATATACACAAGTGGGACTTCCCAAAATTTTGTAATGCAAAACCAGAGTTATAAAACATCACCTTCTTTGAAATAAAAAATAAAACACTACTGTCTAAGAATGGAATTACACAAAGTAACATATTATAAAATACTTCAAAGTCTATACTTAAATAAGTTTTAACTTCTTTAAGTCTATCTTTGTTACTGCCAATATTATCGTAAAAATTACCCATGTTTTTCATCTTCTAGCTTTTTTAATGTTAAAGATGTTTGATCCACCGGGATCATACCTGTCTCCGAAAAACCAAGTGGATATATATATAGTGGATATCAATTAGTCAATACAATACGTTAGGTGACGTATATGCCATAGATTTTTTTTAATTTGTTAGCCAGAACGAACACCAGCGTCCAGTACCAATCAAATATAGCCTAGACTTTTTTGAGTCCATATATTAAATGAATGATATAATCACATTAAAAAGGTAATAAAACAGAGTAACTGAGTCTTTATTACTTACATTCAAAGTTAGTTAATTAATTCTAAGATTGAGCAAATATTAGCATTTACACGTAATTTTCAACATCTTTTTATCCTATGTTGCCTTTATTATCTTTACTTTATAAAAACAATCCAGGGATAATTTTGTTTATTATATTCAAACACGATCGATTCTTTCCATTTATTCGTATTATTTAACATTGTTCACTTGTGTACCTAATAGCGAAACTAAAATTATAGCATTTAATGGAATCAGGCGTTACTTTGCGGAAGTCCATCCTAAGTAAAAAAGGACCAATATAGACAACGGTGTAACATAACTCCTGAAGATGCCCCGTGGAGGGGTGAAACACGCGTTGAGTGAATTAACGGTGGCAGTTGTGTAATTTGCATTGTTTGCCGCATACGCATATATCAGCGGGCGGGTGGGCGGTGCACTTTGTTGCACGACTACCACTGCATGTGCGGAAGCGGCTAAATATTGGTCCTTTTCTTACTTAGAATTACAGCAAGCTCTTCCGTATCTGTCATCCTAAAACTACGAGTACCAAACGCACTCTAATCTAAAAAGAGCCAACAACCAACTCATACAAGATTTTTTTGGTCAATGAAAACAATAAACACATAATATAACCTCAGACGATTAGCAAAAAGAATCAGATATAGTTTCGATTGCAGCAAGAAGAAGGGCCATTGCATCTCTTATGTGCTATGAGAATAGTGGCGGAACTTTTCTCGAGTACTGCAAAAGGGACATAGAACTATTAAAAGGAACAAATTGGCATAAAATCAGCCTGCTCAAGATAAATACATAAATATGTCATAAATGTAAAGGAAATAGCAAAGTAAAAATTTAATTATAGTGGAATTTATATGTAGTACAAAGCAAAATAAATAGACAAATAAAAATGAAAAATCCCTCCAGAAAACATGTAATATTCTGGAGGGAATGCGACGAAAGTGAGGTGATGAATGAAAGGAATAGAAAACAAATGAAATAATTTGTGTAGAATAAAAGATGAATGAATAAGGACAAAAGATAAGGACGGAAGAAATAAAATCTGTACAATTAAATTATTTTGTAAAAATAGTTCCTTTGTACCTAAAACAGGGAAAGTACGAGAGGACAAAACGGGTTTGACATTTTTTCAACAAACAGAGACCTTGTGGTAATAAAGTCAAATAAAAAAAATATCTCCAGTTTTAGATATCACACTAATGACTAACAATTAATGACTCCGTACCAAATTGTCAATCAAACGGGATCTCGTATTTGTACAAAAGAGACTTATATTTAACAGTTACGTACGTATGATTGGATTTTTCCAGATTAAATTCGTTAGTGAATGTTAACTGCTTCAAAATGGCTTACCATACACGAACGTTCGTAACAATATCAAACCTTATAATCCAATTAAACTAACTGTCATTTAAAACAACGTATAGAGTTAAAAAAGTATGGATATTTGAGGAGGACAGTTCCGATGATTTAATTATATATTTACTCCTTTTGTTACAGTTAGGGCTTACAATACCGGAATTCTGTGATCGTTACGTTACCGAATACGTTCTTTAAAACCGGCATTTATGTAAAAATATAAAAATACCAGTATTTTGGTATTACATTAGTTGATAACATTGAATTTATTCACAATATAAATCTAATTTAAAATAATATTGATTATTTACAAAATTTCTTTTCCCATTGTAATAAAATGAATTATCATAAATACTTCAGAATCTGCAAAGGAGCTCACAAAATGTTCGTGAAGTATTTAAACGCATATCCAAATTTACAATCATTAAAAAAATTGTAAGTTTAACTAAACGGCTCACACATAAAAATCTAAAACATACAGAAGATACAAGCAGAAATAGACGAAAATTAAAATAATTAATACTATTTCATAAATACTTTCAATTAAATTGTATTTTTTACTTCTATAATTGTATAGTACCATACGATCCTATATGTATAACGTGTAAAATATATATATATATATATATATATATATATATATATTTATATATATATATATATATATATAAATATATATATATTATTTTTATTTATATTATCTATAATATGTAAAATTGAACAAACAACATGATATTTAATAAATACTTTTTAATTTGCACGTTTTTTGTGTCTCTCTCTCTACTCCTACTCTCTGTGTAATAAAATAAATAATATCTACTCATTCTAGAACAATATCTATTGGATTTCATATATTATTCGTTAACAAGTAAATATAACAACAGAGGTAAGTTTAAAAATAACTATTAAGTTTTTTATTCATAATAGCGGTTTTTATACCGGTATCCCGATATTTCAATTTCAAATACCGGTATTCAGTTTTTAATTCGGTATTGTAAGCCCTAGTTATAATCATCGGCAGACATTGGATGCAGAGACTTCCTACCGGTTCTATTAGAAATCTACAGGGAGGACTATTTCGAGTAATGGACTTCCTATAGCTTAAATTATAACGATAATTGTTCTTCATACACTTTGTGTAACGGCTGACTTAATACCTTCGGGGTATTTTCTATCAGTCAATCTAGAGGTGCATAAATACCAAGTAAATAGATGTATATTTACTAATAAATACATGCTTAAATAAGAGGATATACACATAAATTATACGTATAGATATACTGCATAATGTCACTGTTAGGCCATATACAGCGATACAGATTACTGGGGCCCTAAGAGGATCTAAAGTGAAGATCCCGGAAAGAAGCCTGATACAGGTCGCTTAGAACCAATCCTATTGGAAATCTATAGTTGACGCCTATGTCCAGCTGTGAAAATAATATACAAGAAGAAATACATAAATTCTTCTGATAATAAGCCTTGAATATTCTTTTTAAACATATATCGGTTAGCTGAATTTGTAATTCAGAGAAAACTTTTATTTCATATTAAGACCCTTTGAACAACCAAAAAAGAACAATTGAAGTTGAATTTGTGAGAAGAATAAAGTAAAAGGTCATATATGTTGTTAGTATTCCGATAAATAATAACACTTTCACATTGATATATAAATTGTCCTGTTTTATATAAATGAAGTTATTGTCTCATTCAACGCACAACGAGAGCAAGTAAAATTTCATATTCAGTGTAAATCACTGTGTACCAAAGACAAATTATTTTTAAATATGTTTTGCGTCTAATTTAACCAGGGATATAATTATCAAAAATAAACAGACGTACATAACTGTTGAAATATAGAAAATCAATTATGAATTCCCATAAGACATTTGTACAATCACTTGAGCGATTTACATCTCTTGTCGCATCTTTGATGTCACTTTTATTGCTCCGATACCGGTGTAATAATTGAAAAAGTCAATTGCAAACCCCTAACTAAAACAAGAAAAGGCATTAAAAGTTTTCAATTGTTCTGTTCAATTTTATATTACTTTTCTGACCATTTTATTAAGCTAAGTGAAACAAGTACTAGACATAATAAGTAGACTCATGCGTAATTTTTTTCGGATATCAATCTCATTCTTGAAGTTAAAGATAATAATGATATTTTTAAAAACGTCTAAGTGAATAAGCTAATGATCCTTCACATATGCTGATAAACAGATGCTCCTTAATTTTTGATGAATATTATTTTTATTGTGTAGCTTTCTTGTTTGCGAACATACATACAGCACGCGCACACACTCATAAATATAATCACATCTCAGTAATGCACTCTTGTTGGAGTGGTTGTGCTCATGCTCTGGACAATTCTGGTGCGTTCGCTGCTTTTGATATGCGTCGTCATGTAGCTCGGAGTTTGGCGGAGTAAGGACATTCATTTATTGAGTTATTAGTGGCAGTCTTGATAAAGTCAATCCCTCTTGTTTGAGAGAGTCTACAATATTGCTTGTCTCGAACCACTAAATGTTCCATTGCGTCCTCATTACGTACTGGTGACATACCAAAGAAGTTAAGGATTCGTACTTGAACTCTCGAGCACAACCTCTCTTTTATTTTGAGTTCTTTGATGATTAAAAAGGAGTGAGCCGTCTATGAGATTATGTGCATCATAAACACGAGGTAATTGTATTATTTTGTTTAATAATCCTAATAAATACTTTTGTGTTCACATAAGTTTTACAACTACATGGATATGAGCGGTACTAGCTCTGACACTGTTATTCTATAGTTTGCAATCTACAACTATGACTACTTTACATTTTTTTACAGAGCATAGGCCACCCCGCAAATATCGCCACAATAGATAATCTTGCGATGCCCGCAGATGCAGAATTTCCGCTATTTTCACTATTTCTTCGTTACCCCTAGTGGGGTGTTATTTTTTTTTTCTGTTCTTAAATACCTAAATCAGTTATTAATTATTAGTCTATCATAGCGATGTACCCCATTTTTATCAGACACCAGTTTTATTGGACATCTAGCGATTACAATATGTTTTACTATTAAACAAAAAATTAATAAACAAAGAAACAATTCTAACTAAAGCATTAAAAGTATAATTGTATTGTACGCATGAAATATTTCTTGTAAAATTGCCACAAACATAATTAATTTACTATCAGAAAGGAGAAACAAATATGTTTGTTTTAGAAAATCTTGATCAGTCAATTTGACTTATTTTAACTTTATTTTAGTTTTATTTAATCTATTTGGAATATACACCTAAGCTTTTTACCTGGTCTTCATAAAATAAAAGAATAAATACTCACGCTTATATATAACTGAATAGAAGATTCAGTAATATATAAGCGTAATATACAGATTGCAAAGACCACAAAAATATCTATCTATGGTTGGTCGAATATATAATCATGATGTGACAATAATGTCAATTTGGCAGATTTTAGAAATAGATGGAAAATTGAAGCAGTAAATAAATTATTCGTTTCACAATGACTGCATTAGAAGATCTACCTGATGTAACGACTTTTTTTGGTACTGACCTTAGAACAGGATCTATGATAGTTGCTGCTCTGGGCATAGTAAGTATTTGTTTATTATTATTATAAGCGTTTATTTATTTTTATTTGTACACAGATCAACTCCGTCAGATATTATTTGTAAAATTATTGAAATTGTTTATCTAAATTCTGATCTTTAACGTTGGACATTTTATAAATTTGATGAATGGTCAGTAAGTATTAATTGCATCATATTTTCGAGTATATATATATATTTTTGATAACATGAGGTCTTCGACTGTAAAACTATATTTAAATAGATTGATATCGGCTAGTTGTCCACTGCTAGATATAATACAAAATGGGGAGAGCCATAGTTTTCAAATAGGACGGGATAGTAAATTCCGCGGTGGTATTTTACAAAATTGAATTACTTATGTTCATGTGAGATCTTTCAATTGATCCTAAAATATTATATTGTCAATGTGTAAAATTCCTAGCACTTTATTTTTCAGTCCAGAGATTTTAGAGTTAACATTTTGTTTGCGGTATTAGTGGAATTGTTTTTAATTTTCATGTACTACTGTGTAATAAAAACTTAAATAATTATAATTACTTTAGTCGTTTATATATAGCATGTTGTTAATTTTGTACATTAAATTAGAATGACTAAATTTAGCGAAATGTATTGTGTAAAATGAACGAATACGTGAAAAGCTTTTCGCCCTTACATTTAACTTCATCCAACCTAGGTGTACTTCCAAATAAATTATGTGTATGGGGGTGAAATTGAAACATTTTCATGAGTATATTTAAATTGCCGACCTTTCTTTATAATTGGCCAAGAAACCAAAGTCGGTAATAACGAATTCTTAAAGGGATTCCTAAAATATACCACCCTAATGTTTGGAACACGCGTCAACAGAATTCCAACTAGAGTAAATAGAAAGAGACGTAGCATATTTGGAATTCTCTCATGAAATATATTCTATGTATGTCAGAATAATATTATAACGAAAGTTAAAATGTTTTTATAACACTATGTTATGTGGTTTAATAATATCATGCCATAATATCTGATTCTACATTATATATATATCGACTCTATACGTATTTTATGCCATTATTTGTATTACAAATTATTCAAAAAAACTGTAACGAGTGATTCACCTACAAATGCGGTTTTAAAACATTTATTATATTTAAAGCATTGTATTATTTTAACCTGATAGTATTAGTGTCGTGTAATTTATTACCAATGTGGATAGATATAAAACAGATACAATAATCTAGATATGTTTTACATCACGATATATCTGGAGCCAAAAGTGTGACAGATTAAAAATTTTGATTTTATACGCAATTTAATTTTAATACTACTATCAGAAAAACTCCAATTAAGAGCACAGTAAATATTTTTTTTCCACTTTTAATACTCTTATAGGCCAACTAGCATAGTTTCCACTAGACAACTTATCACTTCGATGGTTATCGAACGAGTGACCGAGCTCCCGACTCAATAATCAAAACGCTGTTTCAACCCTACCACTCTCATTCCTTTTATCGGAAGTTGTCACAAAAGAGTGACGGAGTAGTGTTGCTATTTAAGAAAAATAAAACTACCTTTTATAAAATTATTACACTACAACCAATGACATTATACGTCCGTCATGTTTACTAATTTTACAATCTCTAGATCATAAGTATACCGCTAGACGATTAATTTATGTATAATGTTAATGTTATACCTATTAGTGTTGTTTTTATTACTTTTTACGTGCAAGGGCCTTGAGGGGGCGTCCTTTAAGTTAACGAAGATTGCGGGAGCAGCTAGTCTTTTTATAATTAATGTTAGGTTAGCGCAGTGTCCATTAAGGTCTAAAAATTACAATATTTTCGTAGTTTGATATCGCATTAAATTCAGATATATCAGTGTTAAAATACGTATATTAATGAGACTTTAATGAAATATTAGATTATTTTCAAGGGTTAGATCGTTTATTTATTTATTTAATTTGTCAATCACAACAGATAATACATACATAACTAAATATAAACCACAAGATACCGAATCAGAAATGAGAAGATACATGTAAGAACTATTTTTTACCGATGTAACTCAAATAATTACGAAGTGGCAGTGGTCACATCGCACATCCAACCAATGGCCGTTGGGGCGTTAGGTTTCTCGAGTGGCGAGTCGGTAAACGTGACGTGAGTAAGCCGCCGCTATTGCTAGAAGCGGGCAGCGCAAGACCGGTCATCGTCTATTGGCTGAAAATAAGAATAGATTCACTATGCCAATTACGGACTATATATTATTAATTAAAATTACGTACGAAATATAGGATGTAATAGTATGACAGTATTTACGGAGTGTGTATGTTGTGGGTGTGTGTACATGTAGTATAAGTGTTAAAGTAAGCATACAGTACATGGTATATAGTAGACAGTACGTAGTACATAGTATATAGTATACGATGATATAGAATGTAATTATTATTTAGTGTTGTTTTCAATTTTTTTTTGAAATAGGAATTTTTTTAGAAACGTAATGAGTTTTGTTTTCCAGGTCCACCCAATGGCATACGGTTGCTCGTTTTTTATGCCCTTAAGTTACTTGCTTGTCACGATCTGGTTACTCGTGGCTTGTTACTTCGCTGCAAGTGTCGCTTTGTTTTTTGGTATCCATACGGTAATTTTATAATTTTCCCTTATTACTTTAAGAATAACTTTATCAGAATAAGAAAATTAAAAAGTAATCATTAAGCTATTATTGTAAATATATGGTTAACACTGGTAAACATGGTGATTGGTATTTAATGGAATCAGGCGTTACCTTGCGGAAGTCCATCCTAAGTAAGAAAAGGACCAAAATTTTTAGTGCCAAACACAGAGTCAAACTCTCTCAAGCCAGACTAATCGGTGTAACATAGCTCCTGAAGATGCCCCGTGGAAGGGTGAAACACGTGTTGAGTGATTTGGCGGTGGCGGTCGTGTAGTTTGCATTGTTTGCCGCATGCGCATTTGTCAGCGGGCTGGCGGGCGGTGCACTTTGTTGCACGACTACCACTGCATATGCGGAAGTGGCTAATACATTGGTCCTTTTCTTACTTATGATGATTGGTTTTGAGCAGAAGACCAGTGCGTCTAACTACATTGATGTCGATGACCGATCAAGAAGCAATTATTAGAAATGAATTAGAAATTATTAGAATGTTATGTCAGACGTTCGATATTTTCTTTTAATAGCAATATCTTTCGCCAGTGTTGATGTGTAGTCGTGTATTTCATTGTTCCACGTTAACTATGGATTATAGTAACATTTTGAAGCAGTTTTAATGTTTTTGATGTACAATTTCTAATAACAATGCAACTTTGGGCTTTAATATTTAAATCTAAAATGGTTATCTATATAACCGAAGTAAATTTAACCCGAGTTATAATAATAATATTTAGAATAAAAGTTTTGACCCGTTGTTCGTCGCCATGAACTTCCTTCATGGGTCTGATAGCATAATTTCTTTCGATGTAGCGTCCGGGCACGAACTATACATTGCTTTACTAAATAATTCAAAGTTAATTAAAAAATGTACGCAATTTAAATAATTTCAGAATGACATTCTCCTTATTGCGATTTGGATCTGGTACGCTGTTATATTCGTGGTAGTAATGCTTATGATGATGATACTGCTGGCATTGGTGTACACGTCGCGGAGACAAAGAAACAGGGTTTTTGTTGTCATCCTGGGCATGCTATGGTACATATGTAAGTTTTATTTAATCACTAACTCTCTAGACAAATTTTGTAATGGCAAAACTAATTGCCTTGTTGGTTTTTAAAAAGAAAAATAATTGAATATTGCCTATTTTAGTGATATAACATTATTTATTGATTACTAGCTGTGTTCGAGACTTTATCCGCGTGGAATTTAACAGACAATGTACTTAGTTTTTTTTTTCGTTTGCGAATTATTCTAAAATAAAAGTAGCCAAGTTACTCCTACCTTATCCCTACTTACCTTACAGCTATATATATATATCAAAAATCAAATATTTAAATACTACAGAGACCCTAATTTTATTTATTTGTATGCATTATAAATTTGCAATCTGCAACTGTCAAACACACAGTTTTAACAGTTATATAGTTATAAGTTTTAATAGTTATATAAATTTCATCAGTTTTCAAGTTTTCGCGCGAATTTTTTTTTTTATTAGAACATTCTATAAAGTATTGGGAATTTTATCAAAAAATATTAATGAAATCGATAAAGTCATTCTCGAGTTATGACGTGGAAAACAGAGATTCTTTTTCATAGACATAATACAGTGTGAAAGTTTAGGTTCCTCATTTAACGTTTTGGTTCAAAAGGTATTGTTAATTACGTCAGTGATTCCCAACCACTGAGCCGCATAATTCGTAAACTTAAAGTGTACACGTAAATTTAAAGTGTACACAACACTTTAAAAAGCAGACAGATTTAATAAACGTACATAGTAGATATTTTAAAGTTATTTTGTTACTAGTAAAAATTTCCGGCTCCATTTTAAACTCTTTTTCTTTCCAACTCTAAATTTTAAAATGTTCTGCGATGAAAAGGTTGAGAGCCTCTGAACTATATAATTGTTTCGGATAATTTGGGCACAAAGTTCCAAATGATAAACCTACACATTTTTCTTTTTTTAATTTAGGTATACCTTTTACACATGAATGTATGCATTATTTTTTCTAGATTTATAACATGTTTAAGTTATATAGATACTAGCTAATCGAGCAAAATCTGTTATACCATGTAAATTTTTACTAACAGATATTTGTGATAGTTAAATACAAACTAATTGTTAGTGTGGGGATTTAGTCTAAAAGTAACTTATTGATGCCGTTGCGGGGTATAATGTATTTTAATGCCAAAATGCTAACACAAAATTAAAAATTAAAAATTGGTCCTAAAAATTAAAAAAATTGCAGTGGGTCAGGGTGTGTATAAAACAATGTTGTTTATGACCTAATTTCTGTTCAAACCGATAAATGTCTCTATAATAATGTATATATCCTTAATTTCAGTGACAGTTTACTTCATTCTCGTAGTGAACAGTCATCGAAAGGAATTGGTAAAAGCACATAATCTAGACGAGAAGATCATCGATAAGATATAATTTGGAATTGAAATAATTCCAAGGCATATTGTTTTACAAGATTTTAATAAATAAGCTACTTTTTTTCTTAGTTTTATTAACATTTTTCTATTACTTTATATCGACTCAGCGAACTTCGTTCCGCATAACAGTCTATCAATGAGCAGATTTCGGATTTTCAAATTTCCACAAAAATATGCGAATTTTTTTACATGGCCCGACTGATGTGTATTCAATGAAATTTTTTTCTAGTATTTGTATGTCATATTATAATTACATACTTGATATCCTTATTAATATTACATTTCGGATGAAGATAAATTACAGAAGAAACAGAAGACCAAAAACACAAAAAAAAATGGTCCAACCGTGAATAATTTTCCACGTTGACTCCGTGCCGTGTTGGGTTTTCTAATCAAAAATTGTGAATTTATTGAACTGTCACTGCTGTCCAAATAGCATTTGTGGATTCCGTGAGTTTGAGGAGGCAGGGCGTAAAGAGCGCCCAGCCTTAAATCTTTTTAAAGGAGGTGAAATTCAAAGGCTCCCGGGAATACCCCGGCTTAGGCCGCTATATGCTACTATTTTATGGACGCTCCATGGAGATGCTATGCTCAAAGACCTCTACGAGGTGACCTCGATATGGGCCGTCAGTCGTTGATAATACCCGTTGAGTATTCCGACATAAATAATATCACTACACTACCACTTTGGAAAACGTTAGAGCTGAGAGAAGTAGCAGAAGAAAAGTTCAAGGGCTCGGGGGTTGGCGTCCCTTGTAATTTCAAATAAAACACGTTTTCTCATTAAAGTCTTTCAAAAGTTCTTCATTTATATAATAGTTAAATAATTAACAATATTTTTGGGAGGTTTTATTCGAATTCAAAAATACATAAAAAATTAAAACTTAAATTTTAGTCGAAGGTGTGAATGCGACTGATTTATTTTTTCTCAACTGCATCCAATGTCCGAAGACGACTAAAATAAAATAAGCAAGAATAACTGGAACAAATAAACATACAAGTTAAAGTTAGGAAGTAATGTCTTTTTCGATTTACAAAAGTAATTTTTTCATAAACATTTATTTTATTGATATAAATTGGAATAAAATTTATTCATAGTTGCAACGTAGAGAACGAATAACATTT
Organism: Battus philenor; assembly: GCF_028537555.1. Taxonomy (NCBI): domain Eukaryota; kingdom Metazoa; phylum Arthropoda; class Insecta; order Lepidoptera; family Papilionidae; genus Battus; species Battus philenor. The sequence continues at coordinate 12,150,973 of NW_027181673.1, read as the reverse complement.
TGCATGCAAGCTCTTTTGAATAAACTATACTTCCGAACTAAAAGGTATAAAAAAAGCATATGTTTCATTTGTACGGTTTTGTTTGTATTATTGTTTATTTTTTATTTCTTTCGTTTTTAACTAACTTTCGAATTATTTCTCGAAGCTTCTGAATACTATTGTAAAATGGCGAGGTGCCTTTATTCATTTAATGGCAGGACACATAGTGACCTACTCAAAACCCTCTAGCCTTGACCTTGATGACGATTCTGAGAAACTCCGTCTAAGATGTTTGAAAGCTTCCTGGCTGCACGAAATAATACCACATGCTTTTCACAGGGCAAAGAAGATCTAGGTGCGTAGTTTTAAAAGGTATAACTCGAGTATAAATCCCTTTCGTTCTGATGCCAGAAAGAATATCGCTTGTACTGTGTCTCCACAGGAGCAAAAAAAGCTATCTTACAAACCAGATCTATATTTGCAACAAACACTGTACTGATAATAAAAATTTATATTTATTAAATAATATCAATAATACTAAAGCAATCGCGCAGTGTTCCAGGTTTAATTTTTTAAATATAAAGAAACGAAATAGAATTCTTACCAACAGTTATTAGTCCAAGAACTAGACACACTGTACCAGCCATCTGACTCGCTTCTAGTTCATGAACGTAGAGCAACACAACAATCAGCAAGAAGATCTGCACCAGCCAAACGGTAGCGATCACTACCCAGACAAGTAGCACCGTCGCCTTCTTCTGTACTTGTACGAAATTTCAAATTAATCATCTGCGTATTGTCTATAATTAACGGCTAACGTAAATGATTAGCAAAGATAATTGAACAAAGAAAGAGTTAAAAGTTTTCATTAATTTCGTTAACTATTTATTTATACATCATACACTTTGGTGAATAACGTCCTTCTGCTTAAAATAGACATGTGTGAGGGGCCTGGCCGTACGCGGATTCAAGAAAAACCTACAAAAAACTGAGTGGTAACTTCTTATGATCACTGTCAGAAATATCCTTAATCCAGGATATAAAGGGATGTTACCTAAGTTTTATCATCACTTAAAATGTTCTGCTTTTTATTAATATTTGAAAAATGATAATAAAATATGAATGAAATTTGATAAAGTAGTTGTCAAGTTCTAGTGTGATTCATTTCTAAGAAAGAAAAGGACTGAGAGAGAGAGAGGCTGAGACTCTGTCCTTGGCACTAATCGGTGTAACATAACTCCTGAAGATGCCCCGTTGAGGGGTGAAACACGTGTTGAGTGATTTAACGGTGGCAGTTGTGTAATTCGCATTGTTTGCTGGCTGACGGGCGGTGCACTTTATAGCACGACTACCACTGCATGTGCGGAAGTGGCTAAAAATTGGTCCTTTTCTTACTTAGGATGGACTTCCACAAGGTAACGTAGTATAATAAAATGGCATAATCCACACACCGCGTGCTAATTAGTGAATGTGCCCAGTGGTAGAGGACCGAAACTTGCGATAGTAGGTCACGGGGTCGATTCTCGCAATGCAGTCTCATTCACACTTTGCGCATTAATTATATATAATTGCCACTTCAAAAACAAGTTTCCAGAGGATTGGTAACAGCGTCCTCTGCATACCATCATATCAAACGACTATGCCTTGCAGTCGGCGTCAATAGATTAAAACGACGAGCTATGTTATGTTCTTCCAAAATGAGCGTCTGCCAGTAATAATACCCACGAATTAATATCGTGAATCAGTCCTTTTTAGAATACACTTATTTACTAATATTGTTTTAGTTTCATTAAAATATAACTGTGCCCACAGAGCATCCACTTTATTTCCAAACACCACTAGCTGACACAATTCTAAATAACGGTCACTAAATAATTTTCAAAGCATTAAAGGCTTAACAATTGTCGCCCAAGGCACTTCCTGTCTAAACTGCCTTTATATCATTATTCGTTTCGTATTAAGCCAGTCGTCGTTGACAGCTACTTGCTAACTTTAGCAGCAATTTCTCTAAATTGCGTTTGTAAACTGAATGTATTTTATTTGATTGTTTAAAAATGTTTAGATTGATTTGTTTTTTTTTTGTCAGAAATAAAACCACGTGTCAAAGCATTTATATACAGACATATAGCGATACTATATATATTCGATACTAAAATAAATTTTAGTAAAACTTTAAAATGAAAATTGCGCTGCAATGTACTCTTAACACTTTTCTTAAACAATTTAATGGGCTTGAATAATTAATATTAATATCTTATTTATATTAATAAATATTTACCGTTTTAACAGCCCAAATAAGCCAGACATTTATGAATATAATCATAACGTTGTATATGGTGGTTGAAATTCCGAAACCGTATGCGGTACGCCATACAAATATTTCACACGAATCACTGGGAACGGCAATGACTTGAATGAGAATTGTAACTCCGGTAAGTAGCGCTATTATCTGCGAAATTATAAGAGCAAGTAAATAAACGAATTCTTATTCATGTTTTCAGCCGATGGACGCCCATTGCAAGGCAAAGAACTCAATGCCCGTATCTAGATCTCGACTTCCCGTTACCTTAACTATATCGTCGGTTCGCTTAGTGGCAGACTACCCACGGTGCGGCTTCCTACTCGTGGTCGCCACTCGAATAAACGAATTAATTTAATAAAATTTTTTCTTCTACTCCCAATTACTAACAAAAATAATGCGAGAATGATAATTGAAATAATTTAGTAAAAATAACATAATGATAACTTTCAATCCCAAAAAACATATATAGAAATTTCTACGTGTATTGTTTGTTAAAAATATACCCGTAAGAATGAAAAATAAATTTTGTATTGTTAATGCAATTGCAAAGCCAGTTCTTGTTAGACAAACATTAGAGTTTTTTTTATTTTTGCAGAGAAAATTAAACTAAGCTTTTAACCGCTAAACGGGAGACTAAAGAAAATATAGACTCGCTATCAGACTGTCCCTTTGTTATCATTATTATATCACGCAGACTTCTTTTGTAATAGAACAATAGCAACTTCCAGTTATGATTCTTAATAAAATATAATTCACTTTTTAAATTTTAGAGCGAAATCTATCATTGTACTACATAACATGACAGCCTAATATTAAAATCATCAGCCCTTATCATGGAAATCTTATATTTGGGAAATACTATACACACTTAAATATATCTTGAGACTTCAAACGAAATGTCTTTAAAAGGAAAGTGGTAGTAGATTATTCTCATTTATAGGACCGTACAAGTATCAAGAATCGTTTAAAATTACAGTGAGCCGTAAGATTCTCGAGTGGCGATTTTCAGACTGTAGATGCAGCGTGAGTAAGCCTCCCTCTAGGTGAACCAACGTCGTAATCAAGGCCGTGGAAAGTCGCTATGGGCATAGCAAAACCGATAATAGTGGTGATGCGTTTCTGTAGGCGTCTATCGATTTACATGATGATGATGATACAAATATAGAAATATCGCAATTCATATAAACGTAAGCGAGGCGTAAGATAGTTACAGTCGCGGAAAGTCGCCGGATGTAGGTAGCGCAGGATCGGTCAGTGTGGAGAGACCTATTGGGCGTCCATTGGCTGAAATTAGAAGAAGCATACTTACGCCCATAAATATCCCTACAAACTGAGCGCCTGTACTAAGTGGACAGAAACAAAGGAACTTCTTGGGTACAAATAATTCTAATAACATGTTTAACAAACAACTTATCGTGTTTCAACTTAAAGCCGGATTGATATCCAATTTATTTTTTACTTAGTTACAAGCGTTCGAACTTAAAACGGGATCAAATCTAATTTATTGTTTACTTAGTTACAAGCGACATTAGATAAATATTGACACATAATGTCGTACAAACATTTATGTAGCATAAACTATTTGTTTTTTTTTTTTTTTTTAAAAAGTCAGCTAAACCGGCACAGATGGCGTAATATAGTGAGCAACAAAATTTTTCAAAAATAGGCTCGATTCTTGGTAGTGAACGAATGAAATATTACCTCACCTTTTATTTTTAATTATTATAAATTATTAAAAGATGAAATCGTACATTTTGTGATAAGAAATCTGTCCCACCCATAAAACTGCAGTGCATATAATAAAAATAACTATGAAAGCCGGTTTGAATGTTTTCACTAGAGTGTAAATTAAGATACTTGATTACTGTTTTATCTTCATTAATTATAATCAAATACATACATTAACCACATGGACCATTACACATTATGTATATTCTAAGATCCTTTTGGGTTTTGTTGCTTTTGTGCCGGCTTAATCTCTTTCCAAAAAAAATTTTTTTCTTATTTTATCATTGTATTAAACTAATTAAACTTTTTAATTCAACTAAAAAAATCTATACTCTTGCATACGTAGGTAAGAAGTATATACGTAAAATATTATTATTTATTATCTGTCCCTGCTGGCTTTGTGCTGTCAGAATTTATTGGCTTGTCGCATTCCAATATTAAAAATAAATTAAGTAACATACTTGAGTGATCATTTTATACAGGTTGATAAGAAATAGGTTTAAGAGCCTTAAAGCATTGTGCTAATAAACTAGCGACTTAAATATACTTTTTAAAGCTTTTACACCTATAACCAATTATCAAGTACTTTTACAACAAGTGTTTTGCAACGACATTTACAAGGTCGACTTTCTTCTTTGCCAATGGACATCTTACACTGTGGTCACCAGTCCATATTCTCCTGTTCAGATTTCTTGATTAATTCAAACCAAACGAATAGTCAAAATTTAATTTTTTTTAATTTTAATTTCCTGTGCATAAGAAATTAAACAATCACAAATAAAAGATAAATATTTATTTTGAATGTTTTGAAAACACGTTTAAATTGTTACATGTAAACAGATCATCATAACACAATTACAACAGAATTAAACTATTTATAATGTATAATATATTACATCGTTGAAATATTTGCATCAGCTGTTACAGTTGGGTTAACAACTTTTTTAAATTTTATCTCCAGCCAGTAGCCATAAACAATCATCGATAGATAGATAAGTATTGCTGAAAATAAAGTTTATTTTTTTTTAATCTAGAAAGGTATTAGATTTTACAATAAATAATAAAGATTATACAATAATAACTAGGATAGATTAAACACAAAAAGAATAAAAGTGGTTTCATAACATAGACTCCCACTGCACGACATAGGCCTCACTCAAAGATATCTATGGTTGTATATACCACATCGCCACACTTAGCAGCCGGTTTGGCAATGGTAGTGTGGTATTATGATACGCATAGGATGAAGCTACCTAGCCTCTGGAAAGTATTTTTGAGCAGTGGAAATCCTATATAATTAATGCAAAAAGTGTGAATTACGTAATATTGTATCCCGGGAATCGAACCCGCGATCGTTGGTCTACTCCTCTTCGTTCGATCTTCGATCGTTGGTCTAAGTCCTCTACTGCTAGTTTACCACTGCTTAAAGAAATCTAAGAATACTGTTCAAAAAATAAATCAAATTCATTTAACAGCTTACCAATTGCTAAAAATCCAAATAAAATAGAAAGTATCCAATCACCGAGGGTTACTTCCAAGCTGTATAAACACAGCAATACAATTAACAGTAAAAACGTTTGCGCTAACCATATTCCTGTTACAATAAACCAACAAAGCAAAACAGTGGGCTTATTCTGCAAAAGAAATTTATTTTTGGTTAACATTTAATTATAAAAAGAAGAACTATTTAATATAAAAAGTGTTAATAAAGGTCGGAAAATAATTTAAAAAATCCTTAATTAAATCTTTTAAAACGCAAGACGATTTTTGTTACTTCTTTTTTGGGTATTCGCAAAATCACTTAAATTGTGAGTCGATTGCTTTTGTTCCCATTCACTTTTACTTGCCACTGCATTTTAAGGAAAGTGAAATAGTCTTGCAATTGTTACTTGATAATAAATATTAAATTAAATGTGTATGTTTTGTTGCACATATCCCAAAATTTTTCAGGTTACCAAAATTACTTTCTTTTTAATTTGTTAAATTTCTCAATTATCATCTACGGCAATTTTTCTAAATTTCCAAAAGCCTCCACAAAAAACCCCGGCTAAAATGTAACTTGTTACTTTAAATACGGATATAAAAAGCTAGCTAAAGTTATTCATGGAAAATATTATAGAACCTTACAATAACAAAAATATACTCCAGTGAATCGGCGACCATTGCTTTTGGTTATTCAAGCGGAGTTGATACAATTACATTTGTTTTGGAGCTTGTTGACAGTTCACAAACTTATTTACACTTAATATATTGTTATAGAATGTCTTACACAACTTTATTAAGTGTAACCATGGATTATAATCATATCAGTCAATAGATGTACACTGCAGGGGGCATCTCCCAAAGATCGCATCGATGATCAGCGATTTTCCTCGACCTTGACTGTACCATCAATCTACTAAGTAGGGGACCTTCTCCGCGTCTACCGGCCTGTGGTAACCGTTCATAAATCTTTCAACACCAACTGCCGTCGATTGCAAGAGCGATATGCCCCACACATCGCCACCACCAAGCAATTCTTTGAGCTTTGTCATCTTAGTTTTTCTGCAGATCCTCTCATATGTGATTCGATCTCGCAGCAAAGTGTAACTTATAATTGGTAGTAAATTAAATAAATGAATAAACAACAGAGGCTGATATTTTTTAAATTACAAGTTTAACTAATTGAAACTACTTAACTAAGTTCGCATTTTGGTCACATTACTATTAGTAAAGTTTACCACATACTAACAACCGAAAGTCATTGTGTCGATAAATAATATGCACATAACACAATAGTATAATTTTTTTTCCTATCAATGAGTTTGGGTAACTATACTACAAAAACTAACTTACTATAATCACCATTGGAAGCATTCGCATCTAATACGCTATCAAATCCTTTAACTTCTTATCTATTTTCAATAGTATTTACAATACCGAAGAACACTGCCATTGTGTTTAATAAATTAAATTAAACGCTATAAGTATATTATTAAGGATTATATGTAAAGGTTTAAATGTCAGAGCTTACATTAAAAACAGCCCAAATTAAAACTAAATTTATAACGGCTATAATAACGTTGTAAATAATAGCTATAACGTTAAAACTGAAAGCAGCTCGCCAAACGAACTTCTGGCACGCATGTACGTCCATCTTTGTTACTTGGACGAGCAGTACAATGCAAGTGATTGTTGCGATACACTGAAAATTAAGAAAAAGAATTGTATCAATGTAAATATATTAATTCATATTACAATACATTCTATATTGACCAGTCATAATCGGCCTTATTGATCTAAAAGGAAATAGAAGACTGTTATATATATCATGGAATAATAGTAGCATCCTGGACCAACTAAGAAATATATCGTAGAAAAATAGAAAACTTCAACATGTTACTGGTTATAGTCAAAATAGGCGTTAAGAGACCAAATGACCGATACGATATAAACCGATGATTGGTGGAGTTGAATCAATTACTGAATTCTATATTGTTATGGTCCAGAAAAACAGAAGAATAGGATAGTATAAAAAAAACTTGTCATTAATTTGGTCAAGGCGTTTCAAGAGAGTCATGACCCTCAGTACTGAGAGACAACTGAGGAGAAGAACAAAAAATAGTGATAATATCTTTTGTACGATAACATGAAGATTTTTTAGGCGAACATTTCCCTGGAAATAAATGATACGACTAATCCACAAATGCTACGTCATATTATCGCCTCTGTCAAACAAAATGACACAAACTAGATTTTATAAACGCAACGTGTTAATTTCACTCTATTCGAAAAGAAAAGCATTTTCGTTACACCCAATAGATACCCAGTGGTTGGCATAGTTCTCCACTAAAGATATCAAGAGAGGATATACCATAATCGCCTCGAATGGCAGGCAGGTTGGGGATCGCAGTGTGGTTTTATGGTACGCAGAGGACGCTGCTACCGTTCCTTAGGAAACTTATTCGTAGGCAGAAGCAATCCCGTATAATTATTGCACAAAGAATGAATTGTGTAAAACTCTATCCCCGAAATCGAATCCGCGACCTACGATCGCAAGTCATATTCCTCAGTCTTTGGGCATATGCTCAAAGAAACGCATAAATGTGTTAAAATATGACATTAGCATTTTTAACAATTATTATTTCGAAATCATACCAGCTAACATCGCTTTTTACTCATGGCTTTCTTTCTTAGTAATTTTTTTTGTATTGCCTATTTTTATTCGTTATAATGTCATTTACTTTTATATAACACAGGCTCAATAAATTTACATTCCTGTTTCTTGCAACAATTTTAAATTTAACTTCCAATGTACTAAGCTTTGAAACAACGTAAACATTAGAATAAGTTTTGAGGTTTTAAAGGCATATAAAGTTATCACATAAACATGTACTTACACTCATAAATATACCAACACATATCGCTCCAATTTTCAATGGGAAATAGCAAAGGAATTTCTTTGGAGCTAAATTTTTTAAAAGCATTTTTGGAAATATTAAAAGGTTAAATGACTAATTTCAACCATCTTGATTTGTGTGACTCGTGTGATAAATTTACAAAATAATAGTCTGCTTAAATTTGTCGTTTGATTTAAATAAAATAACAATGATCAGAATAATAAATTTGTGTTTTATTTACAATTTTAAAATATGTTTTCGTCGTAGTCTATATACTTTTATAATAATATATTTATACGAATATACAAACTTTTTAGAACGACGGATGTCAAATGTTCATAAAAATCGTTAAAAGAATATGAATTTCGAACTTGATAATGTGCGGCAAAAACATTATTTCTAATATGAATATTATGAAACGAGGATCGTTTTAAAATAATATATTGACCAATCTTTCAATCAACTTTTCTTTACAGAGAAGCACGTTCAAATAATTTTACTTAAAAAAAAACGTCAAAGACGTTCTTTAATACAATAATATTAAATCGCAAGGTAACCACCGAAAGAAAACAACGGTAAATATTCTAAACAAAATATTATTTAATACCATAGAACTAATGATTATTTACTCAGCTTTCATAATATAAACATTAAATGCGATGAACACGGGACCTAATTAGGAAGGTATTCCACGGAAACTTAGGAAAAACATTCACTTTTGTTTTGTACTAATTAGCTTATATTAGCTTAGCATTAATGTTAAATGAATAAACAGAAAACTTAGGGTGTAACTCATTAAAATTGTAAACAAAGTTGAAGTTTAAGATACGAATAACATGTTTTTTTTAATCATATAAGAACTTTCTAGAAATGGATCATGTTTACAATTTGGATCTGCACAACAATAATCGTCACATAATTTTAAAGCTAAAATTATAACTTATTTTAAGTTCTTTCAATAAGGACAAAAATTAACCAAATGTTATATAATTCAAACGTATCTTAATTTCTAATTTTGTAACGATTTTGTTACATTCTCAAAAGTCAATAAATGATTAGCCCCCATTTTTATGTAATGCAATGTGCAAAATGAGGCTCAAATAAAATAACTGTTTGATGGCAAGTACATATAAAATATTGCGTAAACCGCATGTCATTTTTCCGTGCAAAAAAACTCTCGTATCCAAATTTACCGCACCAATGTACAATGAATGATACAATCAACGAACTGAAAACTATTGTGACACATAAACAATCGTGCGGAAATAAAAAATGTGGCGGAACAAATTGCATGGACAAAGTACACGTGAACTTGTTTTGACTATAAAATTAAATCGCTCATTTTCGAAAAATAATTTGACTTTTTTAACCTACGTATTCGTATTTTTACTTTTAATAATTGTACTATAGATATATATAAAGGAGTGACAGAAACTGGACCAGTCCTATTTTTAATTTTAATTTTATTTGCAAAACTTAAAATATACTTTTTTTTTAATAATTGCTTAAATTTGCCTGCAAAGACGGGTTTAGTCAAAGTTGATCTGGTCTTTTACTGCTTTGTAGCGAAAGGCAAAATACTCTCCCTTTGTGACTTCCCTCCTGCTACGCAGCTTCGGCTTGGAAATGGACTTATTGATCCTACTCATACACACTGCCTCGGCCTAGACCTGTAAGTTTTCTCAGATAAACTCCTCACAGTTGGTTACTGGGCCACGGTCGAAGCCCTTTTACCACGACAAGGAAGAAACAAGTTCAAGAGAGCTCTATATAGCTCTGTCTTAACACGACAACCTCAACACGTTTTTCAGCTCAGCCCATAGGTTAACTGGGTTTATATGTTGTGTTCTTACATTCTTCACTACATTGATTTTCAAATCAACCTCGCAGAGCGCTCTTGTGAAATCACTTTTGCCATCTATTAACTTCAGTCGCAGTTACAACATCCCGAGGGCGATCTTGTATCAAATATTCAAAAGTTCATGCGCTGAGATGTGGAAAAAAATTTGCACGTAATAGACAAGATTTTTTTACCATGTCATATTGAGACAAAACTATAATATGAAACATATGTTATTTAATAAAATATATTATAAATTATTATAAAATATATAATAATTTTTTTGTATAAAATATATAAAATTTAATTTAGTGCAAACCAATTTGCATTTTATATATAAACTATGTAATACAAAATTGACCCAAGTTCTCAGTTTAGTGGTCGTACTGATTATCAATATAATAAGAGTTTCACCGTCAACAGTATATTTTATGTGATACGATTTGACGCGAGTTGAAATGATTGGCGGTTAGTGTCATTCAGATAATATTTTAAATATTATTAACTTTAATTATAATATTCCATAATTAACCTATAGTAATTTTATTGTTTTCAGTTAAGAATTTAGAATTACTGTGTTTGTTCATAGCTTTTATTAGAGCACATAGTCCTAAGTCACAACGTCAGGAACCTTCAAAATTTAGATTAACATCCATATTTGAATCTGCTATACCTGCGGCTGTACATCCTTTGATAGCAGCAGGGTCGAATAGATGTAAGTATAATTAGTTTAGAAGTTGCCAAGACATACTGAAGTTGATCCAATAATAAGCAGTTTTAAATTTTATATTATTAACTTAAATATATAATTATTCATTGTCATTTCAGTCGTCATCGACGTCTACTACTGGACATAGCCTTCTATAGGCCTATGGATTTTCAATAAGTTCTGTTAGATGCAACTAGCATCCAGCATAGTCAGACACTTTAACAAGGTCGTCTATCTACCTTGTTAAGAGATGTTCTACACTAGAGCCCCGTGTTTTTTGTTCCAAAATCTTAAAACACCACTTGCTACTGTCACGCCAACTTGCCAAACCACTGGGCTATATCAATTACTATCATGGGATTACGGTACACCTTTGACTGTCTCAGTTATTACTTTCTGAAAGTGTGTGGGAATGTAGATTATTTAAAACAAGATATTACAAAAAAATTTACAAATATTGCCTGAAGTATTTATTCTACAACATGTCTACATAAAATTCTAGTGAGGTCACCACGGACTGACAAGCGAAGCGTAGGACGGATCTACTTTACTGTTGTTCCTGTTGAAAATCTCTAGATCTTGAAGACCTTTGTCCAACAGTTGATGATCTACTGGCTAAAATTATGATGATAATGATTCACAAAGATGTTAAAGAAACCTATTACATGCTTTTGAGTATTTCCCTTATATATATGACAAAATTTATATTCGTATAAACTTATATACAAGCCTTTTGTCCCAGGCTTTCTTGGTTTTTGTTATTATTATCCTCAAATATCTTGCAAAAATTACGAATTGTTCGTAAGTAGAATATGCCAAAAGTCGGGGACCTTAATAAAATTTTGAATAATTTTTATTAGTGTTGTATATGTTAATGAAAATATTATGACTTACAACAGGTGAGGCCATAAAAAAGTTATTCGGATTAACTTATACTCAAATGCAAGATAAAAATGCTCCGTACGTAAATGAAAACCTCAACATCGACTTCGTTACGAACAAAGGCAGCGTTAAACTCGATGTAAATAGTTCAGAACTACTAGATAAATTGATAGATAATTCAAAAATGACCGTCGTATTAGCTCACGGGTTTTTGGAAAGCTCAGACGGACTAATGGTTAAAGCGGTGGCCGCGGAGCTTTTAAAGAATAAAGATTTAAATCTGTTGGTGTTAGACGGTCGACGATTCATAACATATGAATATTTCCGATCGACAACATACACACGATTTATGGGCGAAAGATTAGGATCACTGTTGAGTGAAAACATTAAAAGTAAGTAACACAAAAGGAAACTTTAATTTTTTTTCATTATTTCAAAAGTAGTCCTTTAAACGTACAAAATAACTATCGGTATTTCATTATATTTTAAAATATTTACGAAACTAACAGAAAATTATATAATAATCCAGTGACATTTCTACTAATAAGTGATATTAATGAATATTTAGGCAATGACAAAGCAACAACACAAATAAAATTAAAGGCAATACTATAGAATACAATTTAAAAAGTTAAGTCATTTGAAAGATCGGAGAAGCTAGAGGCATTGCCACTCATAGTTTGTTAAATATATTTTAAAATTAGACAGATATTTAAAAAATAAAATAATGTCAAATAATTGCATCTAATGCTTATTGCTAGCTCGTTTTATTAAAAACCAATACGTTTTGATGGTAGGTTTGTATTTTTTTTACTTTCAACCATGATAATCAGCTGAAAAGACAAGAAGAATTAATGCAACTATTGACAATTTTCAATAGATAAAGCTAATCCTCCATCTCTGTACGATGTTTATAACTTTCTACTATAAATAATCCGCGACACGAACTTTACGAATGCTTCGTCAACCTCCTTGTGGATGGAATTTAGCAAAATCTGTTTTAACTAACCTTTACTCGACAAAAGGAATATCCTTTTTAAATTCTCGTCTAAATTAGTCTGAAGATTTATGGTTCCTATGATCTCGTGAAAAGTCACTACATAGGATAAAATCTTTTATCTATATATTTATAATATAAAATTTTAACTTTTTATTAATTTCAGATGGCCAGGATTCAAAAAACATTATTCTAATCGGTCATAGCTTGGGCGCTCATATAGTAGGTATAGCTGGAAAAAGAATTCAAAAGCTCACCGGACGAAGTGTTCAACATATAATAGCGCTAGACCCAGCTGGACCATGCTTTAGTAACATAAGTCCAGATAATCGCCTAGATCGCAACGACGCTGCGTATGTTGATGTGATACATACCAACGGTGGCATATTAGGACTGAAAGAACCTGTAGGTAAATACAAGTAGGTAAGAGTTTCGAGACGAGGTAACCTGAGTAAATAAAACAAAGTCTTTACGGTAGATTCTTTTTTACATTTAACACTTGAATTAGAATTCATCTGTAACTAAAAGCATCAATAATAAAAATTTTTGTTTTGCTATTTTTAACATTGTTTTACAGGTCACAAAGACTTCTATCCGAATGGAGGATCATCCCAACCTGGATGTTTCTTGTCCACTTGTGATCATAGCCGAGCGTGGGAGATATTTGCAGAATCCCTAAAATTTCCAGAACATTTTCCCGGTAAGTTTAAATTTTAAGTTTTTATTTTTCAACGTCGGATCTACTTGGGTTTAAATACTGTATTTTTAATAAACTTGTACTAAGTGTTTACATTGAGAGTTACCTTGAGATAGATTATAATAAGCAATTTTTTGTTGCAGTTCTTGTACATGTATGCAAGTTATTTAAACAAAAAGTATATAATTTTGCATGAAATTCAAACCGTTTTATTAATCATTTAAATTCGTTGAAGGCTCTTAAAAAATCATGTATTAAGGTTGAAAGGAGCAGAAAAAGGGCGATCGAAAAAATGAGGTTTGCGAGTATGGATGATATTAAAAAGTTCGCAAACTATGCCGTCTTAAGAGAATCAAACCTGCGACCCACGATCTTAATTCACAGTTCTAATCCACTACGCTACCATTGTTTTCACACGGAAAAAAATAAAACAAGTTGAGATTAAGGTATTATTCATATAGTGAAAATTATTAATTTCAGCTCGAAAATGTAGCAACTGGACGATGTTTAGTGAAGGAAAGTGTGTGAAAAACGAAGTAACCTTTATGGGATTTCGGGCCGGAGAAGGAAGCGCAGGCTCATATTATCTTACCACTAGTTCCACCTCACCTTATGGCCTCGGTGCTGCCGGTAGTGCGTAGATAATAAGTTTGTAAGTTTATTAATAAAATAGATCAAAGCAAAGAATTCATTTGAATATTTTTAAATTAAGAAAAATCAAATACCTATTCTTCTGTACAACTAATATCATGTCACCTACACATAAGACATGATACTGACCTAAGAAAGTAAGGGATTTTCCCACAAAAATGATGCTTTTGAAATTGGAACAAAACAAATAATTCATTTGAATAATTCAAGTAATTTTTTTATTGTATCGGAGAAGGAAAGGCTTAACAAATGTTAAAAGTTATACAGGATGATTGGTTACAGATGTGAAAGCTTTTAAAAGGTAAGTGTGTAACTTATTACTGCCCATGAATATATAATACTATATATAAATATATATATATATATATATATATATATATATATATATATATATATATATATATATATATATATATATATATATAGTACACCCTACGTAAAATGGTTTCAGAAATAATTTATGACATAGATATAATATACTAAGAAAAAGCGTAGTTGTAACTCGGATTAATACATATTGAAATTAATTATCTGTGTCTGCAGACTTTCTTTTCCAATCCTATCACAGTTTATTATTACACTCCTTATTGTACACGCTAGACAATATATACATAATTGCATAAAGTAAAGAAAGAAAAAATAATACATACTCTACAGGTTGATAGGTAAAAGGCATACAAACTTTAAGGCTTTTTGTTTTCAAATGGCATATGCTTTCAACCCTTTAAAGCTTTTACATCGATCGTCCTATATAAGTAAGTAAGAGTATATAGGAACACGGACCACCAACCACGCATACAGGCATCGATTATTTGATCATATTTTTCGAGCTAGTTTGTACGTATCTATGATATATACGAGATAGATCACAACTGGTTTTAATTTCCTTCGCCTACGATGGATAAAATACGTAATAATATACGTAAAAATACGTAAAAATAAGCTTTCCTTTGCCATCCGCAAACCGTCTATATTTGTGACCACAGTGCAACTTTAGAAAGAGAATTGTCTGCATAATATGTTATTATAACTTGAAAATTTTTAGTTTTAAAAATTATGGATGTATCATCTACAAATAATCTCTCTTGCAAGGTAAAGCAAATTACGATAATTTACGACGCAAACAAACGAGGAATAAAGACGGACTTAATATTTAACCTTGAGGGACGCTGTTTCTAACCAACTTCTACCGTTTGGATTTAGCTACTTAAGACGAAAATAACGAGAGTCCTAAAACATATTGTATTAGATATAATATATTATTAATTAATATTGTATTACAACTAAGTCGATCAATTAACAAGCTAATTTACATAAGGCCATAATTTATAATTTTCATAAAACAAAATTTCACCAATCAATATAACACAGGCGAAAATGTATAACACAATAATAATTAGTAGCGGTGCTACAATATGCTCGAACTGGGAACGAATGTAAAAGACGTTGGTATCGCAGCTCAGTGGAGAGAAACCATCAATTGATATCAGTCGTTTGATAATACCAGCCTCTCTCAATCTTAGAGTTCTGAAAAGGTTAACACATGTATAATTATCTAAATATTAAATAATAACTAAAGTATTACAGAGACCGGGGAATAATGTCGCTTTTTTAAGTTAAAATCACACGACTACATATTTAATAAGTTTTTATTTCTTATCAACAATATATTCACCTTCGTGATTAACAACCTTCTGCCATCTAGTATACAAATTTCCAATGCTTGTTAAATACGCCATATATGATATAATAGCTATATATGAAATATGATGCTATAGTTTATATATGAAAGACTTATGTTACTTCTTTACGGTATGATCGTATGGTCACCAATACGCAAACATCAGATATTAGATTTTGATTAGTATTAATATTATTTGATTAATGAGGTTATTTATTGTACTGGTTGTCATTTTCATAAATAAATACCAAATAAATAAAAGTTTACTGAAAGGAAATTTACAACTTTACGATTATCATATTTTGATCAATTAGCATTAGCAACTAATTCTCTAGTGCACAAATTTTAGTGCAATTTCTCTTCAATAAATACAATGTAATCTTTTCAAGAGAAATTAAGAGAAAATTGTAAATATATAATATTTCTTGTGAAAGAAAGAAACTAACCCAATTTTAAATTTTTCAGTGTATCGAAAATGTTTTCCGGCATGTAAATACATCTTTATATTGGAGAATATATCCACTTCTTCTAGTTCACAAATTTCTTCATTTTCAAACGCTGAAATCACGTACAATAAAATATTTTAGCTATAAACATGAACATTTACATCAGCATACATTAGCACGCGTTTTCTTCAAGAATTGGAGCTAAGTTGTATACTATATATACATACACACATATGTGTATATTTATACGCATTTGTGTGTGTAAATATACTACTCAAAACAAAATAGGGCCCACCATCATTTTGCCCCTTAATTTATGTGCATACATGAATATTAAATTTTTACAATTAGTCGATGTTGAATTAGGGTTTTACACATTAAGTAAACACAAAATAACGTTTGAATTGTTTAATTTTATCGCAATACACTCAAATACACATTTTTAGAGAAAATGAGCACTAAGTAGACTGTCAATAAAAACTTTAATAGTCACTGTTTGTTTTTAATAAACTTGCCGGGAGCTTTTCTTTAGTATCGAGTAGGACCTCCTTTGCTCCGTATGCACTCTTTGAGCCTATCTGGAACACTCTCAATCAGATGAGTAATATTTTGGTCAAGTATTCGTTCCCAATAGAGTTTCATCGCGCTTATGAGGTCCTGTTGGCTGTTAACGTGGCTATGGATCTCTTTAAGACTTCTTTTCAATGAATCCCATAAATGCTCAATCGGGTTGAGATCGGGACTCATTGCTGGCCAAGGTAAAACCGAGATATTGGCATCAGAACGTGCCCTCTGAATGACCCTAGCTGTATGCGCACGAGCGTTGTCTTGCATAAACACAAAATTATCACCTACTCTTTGTGAAAATGGGATGACATAAGGTCAGATTACTTGCTCAACGTAACTGGCTGCAGTGACCGTCCCTTCGTTCAAGATCACCAGCTCTGTTTTGCCTAACAAGCTTATACCGCCCCATATCATCACACTCGGGCCCCCAAAACGATCAGTACCGTGCATGCATGGTTCAGTAAAACGTTCTCCTTCTCTTTTCCTCACACGTACACGTCTGTCATCGCTAAAAAACTTAACTTTACACTCATCTGAAAAGAGTACTGTCCTCCAATTGTCCATGGTCCAGTCCAAATGCTAACGCGCAAACCTCAAACGTGTTGCCCGGTAAGCCCTTGTTAATTTTAAACGAATAACACGCATCCTAGAATGTTGCCCGTCCTCGTGGAGTCGATTCCGAATGGTTTGACCACTAACGCGTGTGCCAGTAGATTGCCTTAGCCGGGATTGCAAGGTCCGGGCGGTTGTCGTGCGGTCCCGGCGCGCAGTCAATCGAATGTACCGGTCTTCTTGAGCAGTTGTGGCTCGAATCCTTCCTGATCCAGGTCTTCTAGCCAATCTACCTGTCTCCTGTAACTGCTCCCATACATTTCGAATAGCTCGCCGTGACGCACCAAGGCGAGATGCAACCGATCTTTGCGATTCTCCCTCTTGAAGCAAAAGAACTGCCCTTGTCGAAGTTTCCACATCCATATGACAACGAGAACCTGGCATTGTAATCGGGAATAATGCCGAAACGAAAAAAACACAGCTAAACAAAGTGTGATCAAAGTATTGCGCTTAAAGCAAGACTGAGAACACAAACGATTGAAAATTTAAGAAATGGATAAATTTAAGGACTTTCCTTTTTTGTCTACCCACTTGAAATTAACAAGAAAGTTTACTTTTAAAACATCATAATGAACTAATAAACATGTGTGCTAGAAGTGGTAGTGCTTCATTTTGTCAATGATTAGTATATGAGTTATTTATAAACACGATTAGAGACAAAGTTGCGGTGGGCCCTATTTTGTTTTGAGTAGTTTATATATAGTAATAGCCCTCTATTCATACCATCGCTGGGACTAAAACCATTTCTCAGATAAAGAGTATGCGCTAACGCACTACGCGAGCTCACATATCGAATGCAATTAGATAATCGATGTAGTGTTTATCTACTTAAAAGATTTCCACCTATACATGTACTGACTCATCACAAAATCTTTAGAACTTTAAGGCTTAGATACTTGAAATAAGGTAAAAATATTATTTATGCTATTTATATTTCAGCTAAGAACGGAATTTATGAAATTCTATCGTAAAATGTGAGTGGAAAGGCATTTCAATATATTCGCAGAGCGGGCGTATTATTTTTCTATCATGAATTTTGTCATCATTTTACTTGTTATCTCTGCAGCACTAAATTATCTAGTAAATAATGCTTCTAACGCATTAAGTTTGACATTAAACAATGTGAAAGAAATGTATATTAATAAATAAATTTTACATACAAATGTCACACAAACTAACTTCTCGCAATCGTAGAATAAACTGTAGGATAGTCACACAATAAAGCCGTTTTCTTAGTACGAACATCCTCCAAGCCCGCTGATATGTTAATTGCTTTTGAACGCGATAACCGTTTCTCGATTAAAGTAAGCTTCCTATCAGCAGAATTCACCTGTAGAGCAAAATAAAATAGCCGTTTGGCTTGTAGTGTAACGGATACATTCATAGAGTCTTAACCCTTTAAATTATACCTGCTACATTGATTCTGATATCCTAGTACAGATAGGCATTGCCCGTATTTTTAATCCTAGGTGATTCAAGTTTCTTTTCGATGTGCGGAAATGTGTGGAACTTGTTTTATGACTAATTTACATTATTAATATTATAATGTACACATCAAATTGTTAAAGAGCATTTAAAAGAGTCGCTGTTGTTTATAACCGTCCCTTTCCAGCAGATATGCGTACCATGCCGATGGTAGCTTACTATTTAATGTTAAAACAATCAATAATTCAAATGTGCACATAAATGCTAATAAAGATGTTTTGAATTAGAATTAAACTTTTTTCTCCGCTTCTAAACATTCCTTATACGAATTATTAAACAGTTGTAATTATTTATAGTGATCGCAGTGTATGTTATTTAAAAAATGCCAAATGATTACAATTTGCCAGGAAATAGCATCAAAAGGAGTTTTTCTATAATAAAATCACGCGACTAAAATAAATGTACTAGGTATCCAAACGCATTCAGTTTTGAGAAGAGCCCACAACAACATCTGTCAGGTAATCTTATTGACATTGCTCACACACAAAAAGTTTACAACAATTCACAAAATTGTGTTAGTTACGCATTGAGAATCAAATCTATCTACAATAGTAAATTACGGTCTCATCGCTCAAGAAGAGATAGTATATTAGGAATTTAGGCCGCTAAAAAACGTTCAATGCAGGTTTTTTTTCAATTGGTACGGGTAACCTAGCTGGCTGTTCAGCTATGGTCCTTTATGACTTGTATGGTGATGATGTTTTAGCTATTATTTCACAGCTTGAATGTAAGACTTCCTGGGAAAGGTTAATCTCTAAATTATATTTAATATACTTATATAGTCAAAACAGGTTATCAGCATGTTAAAGTGAATTTAATTTTTGGAATAATAATATGTCATAAAACTATGGTCACAGAGCTTTTGGTACATTTTTGTGTGTCTATGTCCATTTTATTTATTTTTTAATCTCATTTGAGACCATGATACTGTTGACGTTGTGATGTAATAAAAATAATAAATTTGATTTCCGGAAGGCCGTACTCTATCTAATACTTTTAACTTATTTACTACCAAACCAAAAACTAAATGAATAAATATAAAAAGCTTTACTCAGTGGTTCTGAAATAAAATTAATCAAAAATTTTATTAATTTATTTCACTCTTAATTAATAAAATGGTCACTTTAAAAAGTGTTACGTTCGTTATTATATTCTATTGGAATTATTATTTTCAGTACAAAATTTGTCGGGACAGCAAGTTTGGAGATAATTTAATATCGGCTTTACATAATTGTCACATTAGGCTGCATAGATTTTACAATAATCTGTTACTTTTAAAGAAAAAAATCTAATTAGCTGTGATACATATCTCATATTTTATTCCGTCATAGATTTCCTGTCAAAACTTAATAGAATAAAATATTCATAAATTTTGAAGCTACTGTTGCTTCTTTCTCGAATAAGTTCGTGAAAATACTTTACTTATTTACATCTTCTCATTTTTGGACCGTTCAGAACTTTGCAGATTCGTTGAATTCAATGCTCGACGATATTAAACAAAATCGTATTATAAAAAGCTAGACATACTACTTACTCTTCTCTCGGTAGCTAACTTCATGTTTTCCAAAATTTTCAATTCGTAATCACTGTAAACCAGCGCCCTTAAATCCATTCTGCCCTCTTTGTCGGTAACAATGTAGGAAAGAAGGTTAGAGGTGTAGTACGAATAAGTTATGAATGCAAAGATAACGAAGAAAAAATACGCCATTCTTTGGGACCATAGATCGGATGATACTGGAAGAACTGAAATTGTTAAATAATTAAAGTCAAGGCAAGTTCATTGTTGTTCTACGAGCCAATGAAGTGGTCTATATTCGAGATTTCTCTACCAGATGTAATCAGGAATGAGGATATCTGTAGAGAAACGAAAGGAATCGATCTTTTCAGTTGATAGACGCTCACTGCAAGGCACAGGCCACCCGTTAAGATCGCCATCATGACTGGTTCTACGCTGCCCGCAACTTTCGTCCACCTTGTGATGAGCCTGCCCACACTTCGTCTACCGCCTCGTGGTCGCCACAAGATCTTCCGGACTCTACCATCATCGGTTGCACGAGCGATGTACCCCGGCCACTGCCATTTTAGACGAGCAATTCTTAAGGTTACCTCGGTCTTGGTACTTATTATTCGATCTCGCAACAAAACCCCAAATATATCCCTCTTCATTGCTCTCTAGGTGACCATGTGCCTTTTTACGAAGCCCTTCCGCTCCGTGGTTTGACAAGTTAAAATGGCAGTAAATCAGTTATATAGTGCCCAGTACCACAAACCGGTAAGCGCAGCGAAGGATTTCCTCCCGAAAGTTGGATTGACAACCTTGGCAACCTTGTTAAGTCGTCGAAAGATTCTCAATGCAAGCCTCTTTCAACCGATCCTATAAAAAAATCTATGGAGGCTTATGTCCAGCTGCGGTCGTTCTGTGGTATGATGATAAACAAACCCTGAATACCTGACTAACTCAGACTTTTAGACTCAGACTTTTTTTACAGCCATGCATTGTCAAAAAAGCTTGTAAGCTTTGTCTACTTTTTAAACTTCGTCGTAGAGCCCTTAAAAATTATTTCACTTCTACGTAGTTAGTTCCCTTTTATTTTTATATTTTAATGGCTGACGTGCTCCTCAACCGGGCGGTACGTGAAGGAATTTCTAAAATTATACTTTTGAAGAAATTTATTAACCTTCTACGTCGCATTGGACTGTCGCATGGATTGTTGTAGTAAATAAAGAACATTTAGATGATATTATTATTAATTTACAAAAAAACCTTTGATTGATTATAATTAATGCACAATAACACCGTATTAATAGCGCATAGAACGAATGGCCGCTGGAGCCTTCAGGTTATATTATGGAACAGGGACTATGTCCTGTGGACGTCCTATGGCTGTATTAATTTTGATTATGAAGATGAACAATGTATTTTTGTATTTTATTTTATAAGTCTAATCTTCGTATTGTATTAAGTAAATTGACAAGTTTAATTGTTCCAGGTGTACAAACTTAGGTGAATGTATTGCTCGTTTGCTATTAAGTATGATACACTTTATCCAAAAATCAATTGTTTCTAAAATAATAAATAACAATAATTATACGGTAAGAAGCAGCGCTTTTGAAATTAGAATTGCTATGTAATAAATTAATATTTGTTTTCTATCTGTCCCTGGCAGAAGTAATTAGCCAGGCACATGCCTTTACGAAAAAAAGTAAAATCTTTACAAATGAGCTATACCGTTCACCCATTTGATGATTTTACACTTATCTGCAATCATTTTGTATGTATAAAATTTTTTTTTTGGTTTAAATATACTTACAGTGCTGGCAAACGACCCCGATGGTAGTATAAAATTCGTAAATAAAATTACACTCTAAATGTCCGTTCAAACGTTTCTCCCATCTTCGAACAATGTAGAAAATGAGAGTCACCAAAACGATCATGCCTGCAATGCAGATCCACACGGATTTCGCGAACGGAAGGCTGTAGTACGGACGCATCAAGGCTAGGTACTCACGACGAAGTATGAAACCAAATCTGGAACATAATTTATTTGTGTTTTGAGGACTCCGCCTTTATCTCTAGGAAATGGGTAAGAAAAATAGATAAAGAGAGTATCGCCTCCCTCGTGGCAGACGATGAGTGTCGTCCTACATTTCTCAGAATTTACAGACAGTGCAGTAGACCGTCAATAACAAACAACAACAAACCGGTCGGGTAGTTTGCTACAAAATAAACAAAAGAAAAAAATTCTACATAAATAAATAAATATATAAAAGTGACAATAAAAAAGCTTAATTTTAAATTGAAATTATTATTAAAGAAAACACAATAAAAGATGTTTTGAAAAACCTAATGCTACTAGGAATATAGATGAGAGAAAAAGGGTGATGTGTGTAAAAGATTAGAAAGAAATGAATACAAGAAAAAGTGTGGGATGTAAGAAAAGAGAAAAAGAAATTGTGAAAAGACAAAGGAGAAAGATTAGAAAAGTATACAAAATTAAAAAAAAATATTTTAATACGAAATTAGAACATTTAATGGAATCAGGTGTTATTTTACGGAAGTCCATCCTAAGTAAGAAAAGGACCAATATTTAGCCACTTCCGCACATGCAGTGATAGTTGTGCAACAAAGTGCTCCGCCCGCCAGCTCGCTGATAAATGCGCATGCGGCAAACAGTGCCACACCGATTAGTGCCAAATACAGAGACTCTATGTTTAGCACTAATCGGTGTAACATAACTCCTGAAGATGCCTCGTGGGGAGGTGAAACACGTGTTGAGTGATTGAACGGTGGTAGTTGTGTAATTCGCATTGAAACGAAATAGCGTGCGTGCCCAAAAACGTGATGAAACAAACCGCTAGACAAAATTAATAATTAATACGATAAAAATGAATCCTCGTTTCCCTTGATAATACCATAACTTGAGAATAACCTAATTGATTTAATCGTAATTTTTCATGAGTTTCAAAATATTCCGAAGAAATTTAATATCGAAAAAAAAAAGAAAGAATTAGAAAATTCTTTAAAAAAAACTACTGAATCAACACATATGCTAGTTTGCTTGCTGAAAATTTACTTTGTAACTTCGGTCTGCATTTATCAATAATAGAATATGTTATATTTATTTCAATTTTAATCAATAAATAAGTTGATCGCTCTGTATTAATTCGTTTTCTTTGTTTCTATTGAAATTCGACAAGCCAATTCGGCACGGCCACTTCCGGCAGCACAAAGTCTGACGAACAAGCTAGTTAGTAAATGAAAACAAAATTACCTCCAAACAAATACGGCTTCTATTGGAGTCGCGTGGTTTAGCAATTCGTTAGTTACGGCCATTAACTTGAGGTAAATATCGCTTGTACCGTTCACTTGCGGATAGAAGTTGATTTCTCTGTCAATTGTCGCACTCCGGTTTAGTTCTTGTGTCATGAATGTAATACTGAAAAATTTGTATACTTAATAATTCAATCGAAGGTAACTAATTATCATCTCCAACCTTAATATGTGATGACGAATCAATTTTAATATTTCTCGTACATATGGAAGTAAGTAACAAATCCATATTTCTTATTATGATCATAATGTGTTTTCTATAATTATTATTAAGATAATTAAACTTAACAAAGGTATGTGGTCTGGTTCTGAGGTATCTCATATATAATCACACTTTATGCCTTAATTGTATAGTATGACCCCTGCTCATAAACAAGTTTCCAAAGGATAGGCAGCAGTGTTCTCTGCGTACCACACTGCGTTCGCCGACTCGTTTGCCAAGTGCGGCGATTATAGTATATCCCCCCAAAGAAATCAATGGCAGAGGCTCATACCTTGCTATGGGCGTCTAAGGGCTGAAAGAGGAAAGGTTTGCGGTAAACATGGGTGTATTTCATTAGAGAACGCGATCTTTCAAATTACTATGGTGGACCACCACGTTGTAGCGAATACAGTCTTCAAATAACCCTAGAAGAAATATTTCTAATAGGATGTCACCGACTGATGAACAAAGACAACTAAATTAATTTCGGTGAAGATAAACCACTTCCAATTCATCGCCGTTCGAATAATCTTCTTATCACTTAACAGCATAACAACGTCTTCATTGGTCGACGAGATGATCCTTTCTTATGCCATCAATGTATCGTCATTTATTTTCCACAAACAAGCAACCTATTTTGAGGCTCTCCTTCTTTTCTCAAAATTACCTATTTATCAAAAATTACTACAATAATAAATTCAATAACGTGAATTACAAGACGGTAATATTATCACCATCATTTCAGTTGTATCACGTCCACAGCTGGGCATAGACCTTCCCCATAGATTTACAATAGGACCAAAGGAAGAGGGCCTGCATCCAGTGACTTCCGACTATCTACGTGTTCATGTTGTCATGTGCTATATTCATAGTGCTTTCTTCAAATCTGCGATTTGCAATTGTAAATCAATCTATAAGACTATCTTCGTAAAAGACATACTAATATATAGATATAACATTACATATTACTTTTAAGATACTATATAAAATTATTTTTAAATGTTACACAGATGAAGCAAAATAAATATCTGTTAACAATAATAACTTACTTGAAGTTAAACATTTGTTGAAGCGTAAGAAGAACTCTGCAACTTAGAGCATTCTGTCTCCACACTGGGTCGAATTGATGAATTATTTCTACTTCATCCACATAGTAACAGTTAAAAAGAGTTGCAACTTTAAATGTTTCGTTCATTTTTAACTAATTAAATATATTATTAACGAGATATATTTTAACGATCTTTTTCAAACTTTTTTTTTTAATTTTGTCATATTTTTTTATTGCATTTCTAACATGTATTTTTTAAATTGTTTTAATTTAAAAGTCGCGCGAATGAAGTAATGTTTTTCAAGCGAAAAATATTCTTACAATACGGTTAACGGACTACATACTAAATGGATAAATTTTTAAAGACTTCGGTCGAATAACATAGTTAATGGCAAGCAAACACATCGTATGTAAGACTGATTGATATAAACAACGTTTACAGTAATGAAAATCAAACATTCGATGGTTTTAACAACGAATATTCAAGGACCTTTCAATATTATCGTTTAGATATATATTCATATACCACTTTAAAGTCAAAACATATTCGAAAGGATGCGATTGCAGACAATTAGTGAAAACGTGAATTGTTGATTTTTGGTATCGGGGAAATAAATCCACAATGCAAGTAAAGCTTTCACTAATATTACTATTGCTTTTTTAATACTATATCTCTAAAAAGAAAATCATGTAACGCAAACATAAATACTTGATTTAATGAGAAGGCATCCTTAATATAAAATATCAACGACATACACAGAAAACTAGTGGGAAATTATTACTTTTTTCAATTTTTAATTCAGAATCTATTTAAAAGTTAATGCCTTCTTTAAATTGACGTTGATTGAAAAAGAATGAAAGCCTGAAAAAGATTGAAAGCTTTTAAATCTATTGTCAGACTTTCTATATAAAGCGATTATTCTTATATACGTTCCATTTATTAATTAATAAATGTAAATAAGAACTTAACAATATTAATTAATCACATAATTTACTGGAACAGATAGTAATATTAAAATAAACAAATTAAGTTTAATTATTGTTAGTGACCAATAATAAATAATAAATATATGTAGTAATCCGAATTTTCTAAACCCTTTTTCTTACTTAATTAATATTTTGTTATTTATTATTTCTGAAACCATTGATTTTAGATAGAGTACCCTACACGCTAAATAAAAAAACTCTAAAACTTTAACACCTGTGACCAATCCACCTCCCTAAACATGTACACCAAAACTAGCGAAGGTAATTTTTTCAATGTCCTATGACCTATCTTAAAAATATTTATCTTATTATGGCATGTAATTTATAAATTCATATACATAAATTATTAATTATAAACACAATTAATAACAAAAACCAAACAATTGACGACAACTTCGTAGCTTTCAAAAGCGAAATCGAGCCCTCTCGAAGCTTTCGTAATAATTTGAAAGTTTCAAATTGCGAAGACTGAAAAGTGCAGATGAAAATAACTTTTTAAACGACCGATGTTGATTGTGATATACAAGTTTTGTTTCGAAACATCTTTGAACTTTTCGAAAGAGTTTCTCTTTGCTTTACGATTAACCAATACTTGTACGATTGCCGATATGGCTTAACTTAAACATTTTATAAGGCTTTCGTTGGTTTCCCAATATTGTTTCGCGGAACGTATAATTTAAAATCGTTCTTATAGAGTTAGCAACTAATAATCTGAGAGCAAGAAAGAGAGAGATGCTCAGAGCTTCACTGCGACATTAAATCATAAATAAGGAAACTCTTAGGATACTGACGTTGATTCTTTGTTCATCTGAAGTGGCGGGGCATATCGTTCGTGCAACTGACTGTCGCTAGAGCCGAAAAGCTCTCCATTGGCGACCACGAATTGATTAGATTAACGTGGGTAGATGATACCGACTTAGTCAAAGTCATAGGATGTCGCTGGATATAGGCAGTGCAAGATCGGTCATTGTGGAGATTTTTAAGAGAGGCCTTGCAGTGGGCGTCTACCGGCTGATATGATGATAATGATGACACCTAATTTCTCATCTAGTTTTAGGTATTATTTTATTATTAATGCTTTACTCAAACCAATAACTTTGTAACGAACAAAACCGCATCGGGTGGAGTTGATGAGTAAATTCTTGGACATTATTAAGCTTAGTATTATTAATTGATATGCACTTCGTAAATGCAATAGCGTAATGGTGGTATAAAGTATCCACAGCGAGGTGATCCAGGTAATAATTATGAATTACTACTCAGGAAGTATCGTCTATTGTCTCTGAGATATTTTTGCTGTTAGCCTTACGGCTTTTACAGCTTCATGGAAATCGAGTTCACGGAACGGAGGGGTCCGTGAACTATATAGAACTAAAGGATTCGGGGGATTCGGGCTTTCGAACCTGCATTAAGCACTCAGTTGGAGGATGAGGAAGTAACAGCGAGGCAGTAGCCGCGAGGCAGTAACAGCGAGGCACAAGAGGACACAAACCTCGCGCGACCCAGCCGGCCAGCAGAACTCGCGTCGAGCGCGCTTAAGTCTGATCGAGGCAGTGTTGCTAATCGTGTGCTGAGGAGTTAAGTGTGGAGGGCAGCGTGGACCACTCGGCAATCTAAGAAAGGTTACCGATCCTACCTCGGGTCGCCCACGCTGTTCGCGGCGGCGGCGTCTGGAGACGTTTACATAGCGGACGGTGGGGAAAGTTGTGCTTGATTTTTGAGCATCGCACTCGTTTTTTCGTGCGGTGAGCGGTCGCCAGTGGAGACAACAAAGAAGTAACCATTATCGAAAAAAAAAAACAATCATGAGCTAGCCAAAACAAAGTGCCTATCAGAAGGTAGCCATTGCGAAACCAATAATGAAGTACCAATGGCAAGGTTGCGACCGAAAGTATATTGTAAGCAAATAATGTCAGAAGAGCCCAATTGGATTGAAACTAGAATCAGATTTAACTCCTCTCTATAAACACCCTATATCTTAAAACTTCAAGGATTTAAAACGCGTCCTGATTTCAGAAGATCCCACAATAAACAGAGACGAATTATTTTCATGGTCACTTTTATCGAAACAAAGCATATTTCGTCAAATTTACCAAAACAGCAAACAAAATAAATGGAAATATAAATTGGCTTTACGTAAACTCTACAAAACTGTTTAGTATATCACAAGCCATGAAGCCTGATAACCGTCGTTAAAAATATTTTACTCTCCAATCACGAAAGTTTACGTAATAGAATCATATTTAAAAATAATATTATAAGAAAATTCAAAACCTGTGCCGAATTATCAATGTTCAATAAACTGTTATAAATTAAACAAAAAGTTACTATTAAATTAATTAAATCTATTTGGCAGTCATTTCAGAGTGTCGGTAACAATTAGCAATGTACAAAGTCTTACAGATAAAGATATTATTAGACTGAGATTCTTTATACGCACATAACTTAGATGTTGTTTCTTTTGTGTACAAAACCTTTAGTAAACGTGTGGTATAGTTTGATTCTAAATTCTACGTAGGTACCTTTCCGATGTATATATATATATATATATATATATATATGTATGCATGTATATCTATTTATATATATACATGTGTATATATATAGATGTATGTTTATATTTGTGTTTATATTTATATAGGTATGTTTATTAATTTGTAGAGGTTGTCTGATAGGGATCGCCTTGAGCGATAAAACCGCCTGTTTTACCTTATGAACTATTTCTGTTTTTTAGATTTTATTCATTATTTACTGTCTATGGTGTGAAAAAGGCTTAAATAAATGAAAAAATAAATAGGGAGTTAAACGTGATAAAAAAGTCATAAGATTTTCGAATCCTCATACAAGACCTTGATGTATCAAGAATTACGTCACAGAAATGTGATCTTTCATTTTGAGCCTTATTAGCAAGCTTACAGTAGCTCATTATGCCATGAAGGCTATATTTAACATTCCTTTATTAGATTGTGGAAGAGATCGAGGAATGAGGACATCCGAAGTCGAAGAAAAGTAACCAACGCAGAAGTATGAATTGGTACATTGAATTGCAAGTGGGCAGGCCACATAGCAGAACTAATAGCTGCTGGGTTCTTAATGTTATACAGTGAATACAGGGGACCAACAAGCGCGGCTTAGGAGTTCCTTACATAAAGTTGTGAATGTCGTTGAAGGAGGCTGGATGCCGTTTCAATCAAACATTTTAAATCTATAAGAAGAATATAACTGAGATATAATAACAGAATTATCTTACTGAAGTATGAAAACTCCAGCCAAAAATAAAACAAGTTACTGAAAATTTATTTTAAACAAAAAAATTTACATTAATATTGACAGACATTGATTCTTATCTTATTATCCAGGTTTAGATCAGGTGAGGACTAACGCCTACATAGATACGACAGACGAGAGAAAAATATCAATATCTATCATTGATCGTATTAACGTAATAAGATGAAACATTTATTGTTAAAGTATAAAAAGCAAAAGTTAGAAAAAAAAAGAAAAATTTTATTACGATTAGGCTATTTATCAAAACAAAGTTAAATATTAGTAAATAATTATACACATCTCTTTAATTCTTTGTTTTTTAATTTTCATTAAATTACATTTATTTTGTTATATTCTATTTATATATTTAGTCACTCGTTTGTTTGTTTCGGCTAATCTCTGAAATAGCTCAACCGATTTTGACAGGACTTATACTGGCAGGTAGCTAATGTAATAAAGAATAAATTAGGCTACTTTAATTTTAGAAAAATTCTTTAACGAAAAAAAATTAATGAACTATTTAACCTTTTCATTAAAAACCACGCGGATGAATTCACAGGCATAGCTAGTTAACAGATAAAAGCCTCAGCTCTCGGTCATAATTACACTTAGCTAAGCTCATAAGTCGAAGAAATATACAAAATAGAAATCGTATTACTTGAGCCCATTATCTCACAAAAGGCTACTATTTGACATTAATTTCATAATATTTATTTATATTATTTGGACATATGTACATAATAAATACATCACCACTAAGTTAATGCTAAATTAATGTTAATGCTTAAATATAAAGCTAAAATAATAAAATAATTTTGAGAATTAAGGGGAATAAAAATGAGTAAATGTCACTGTCGTGTGATTAAGAAGTGGCAGAAGAAAAATATATATATATTTTTCTAAATGACTTGGTCCCGTGTCACGTGAAAGCAAATCCTGTCATAAGTAATTTGCATCTGAAATAAGTAACATTATTACGTAATTTAAAAAAAAATTGAGTCGCGCACTTATTTCAGGCACACGGATTTCTATGTGATCCAGATATTTCTGACTGCATTTAGCCGTTGAGCGCTTAATTACACATATTTATTATGATAATAACAACAATTTAATTTTAGTATGTAATGATATAGTGACTGAAGCACTAAAAGAAAACGATTTGATTAAAACAAGGTTGAATTAAGGATCTAATACATCAACTTGTAATATACGTGACATATATATAATATAGTATTACCCGGGAATCAATTACTCTACTGTTTAAGGGACATTTATGTTAGTAAACCTAACTGGGTTGGAGTTGGTGTGGATTCTTCTCAGAACAGAACGCGTTCAGAACGATTGTAGCTACTTTGATATATTTATATCCATCTATGTACGCTTTAAAAAAATTCTATTATTTAAAAAAAATCCAAACCATGATTAACGCTTTCTAGTTAATATGGAGTCGCACATTCTGCGAATCAAAATTTTAGATAATGTTTTTTTTCACAACTACATAATTTTGAACCCTATATCACGGCCTGATTTCAACAAGATGGCGTAATATGCCATACAATTAATGAATCATCAGCCTTTGTAAATTTAGTGGAAAACTAATGTAGTTGAAGGAAGACACATTCCACGGATCCCAGATCTCATGCCAATGCATTTTTTTCTAGAGGGCTCATGCAATGTTTGTTTCCATAAAACGATGACGATTGCCAAGCTCAAAAATAAATTACGGGAAGAGTTGTCCGCGATCCTGAGAGGGATGGCAGCGATTTTCACGAATTGCCGATCTATATTCAATGAGTGTTTACGTTTAGATGTCACAGACTTTTTTACGCTTTCAAATTCTTACGTGTTTACACTTCTTTGTTAAGAACAGTTTTATAACTAATACTCCAAGTATTAGTTTTAAAACTGTTTAAAATCCTTTCAACTTAATGGCCTGTATAATATTTCTTTTACAAATTAATAAACATATTGTGATCATCTCCAAATTTTGTTAAATATTATCGAATAACCAAAATATAAAGAACATTATTAAAAGTATGCAACAAGAGGTGTTATTAGAAAAGGGAATGGCCATTATTTTTTATTGAACATAAGGAACGTCTATGCGCAGCTAAAAATTTATTTTCGAACCTTTTCGTGATAATGAAACTGGGAATATGTGATATCCGTTGTTCCGTCACAATGTCTTTTAAAGATAGGCAAAATAGAACAGAATTGATACGGTGAAAAGAGCTACACAAGTTTTCACGAGAATTCCATAAAAGCTATAGATCGGCTAATGAAGCTTGTAGCATGTTTATCCAAAAGATAAATCACGCTTTTCTTAAAATAATATGAACACTAGTGGTAATTTAGTTCTTAATGAAGGGTAAAAAGGAGTAATATTAGATATATGTTGATTTCTTTGAATTCATTTCTTAGAATTGAAATCCTAGAAACGAGAATATGTAATGCTTCACGGGTAGCAATTGCAGATATTCTAAAATAAGTCAGTGACTAGCATATATATGTTGGAGTGTAATTATCAATTAATGGTTAATATATAGCTATACATACATACATTCTTGACAGAATAGTTTTGTCGCATATTTCTAGGGCGAAAATATTTGATGTAACTAGCCTAGCCACTTTGAAGGCCATTTTATTTATTGACTAAATGTGCAATAAATAAACTAATTTTAAGATAGATGATTTTGATGATATAGATTGATACAGCTGATAAACGACAATCAAAATTTATAGCGCTTTACCCACGAGTATCAAAAACGCAAAGCTGCAACTGTCAAACGCCCATAGCTATTACGAACTATCAACAACGTAAAATTTTAATCATCATTTCAAACACGAGACGTTCTCTGCTGGACGTAGGCATCGCCCAAAAATTTCTAATAGAAACGTTTAAAAGCGGTCTGCATCGAGCGTTTACCAAACACCTTAACACAGTCATCTCTCCGCCTTGTAGACGGCACACGCTACATTTGCCGTTTCCAGGTATACACTCCATAGCCTGAAGGCCCCAGCGACTATCCACCAGCTAAGTAGCCTGCCACTGCCACCTCGACTTGCATATACCCTGAACTATGTCAGCTGTTTTCGCTCATTAATAGTTACGAGTAAATCTTAGATATGTAGAAGCGAGCTACAAAAATCAATGTGATATGTATATTTATCTAACACTTGTTTTACTACGTACAAAAGAAACATAGTACCAAAGTCATTATCAGTTCATCTTTTGGGAGATGCAAAGATAAAGGTAATGACTGGATAAAACTGTAAATTGTAAATTATGATACGATTAAAGATAACAAAATATGGATCACACTACAAAACCCTAGACATAAAACACAAATTTTATGCGTGAATAAATACGTTTACATTTTAATGTTCATCATTTACGTTATTCATATATAAGAAATGGTACAGTAGTTAGTGCAAAACTTAGTAATAAACATAGACTAATGATATTCTATTATAACGGCCACTCTGTTTTGACAGTAGATAAAGCAGGTTCTGTGTACACAATTACACTTAATTTTGATCATACACCAAACGTGCAATATGACAGCTATTCTAGATCATTAAGATAATGCCTAACTGATTGCGACTACCATTACCCGCATTAGCGTCTATTATCACGCATGTTCATTTGTTTACATTATAGGTAACATGAATCTAACGTACTTGTATAATAAGATGAAATAAAATATAGAATAGATACAGTTTTATTAGACCGAATTTTCAAAACTCTTTTATATCAGCATTCTTATACTTTTTTGTACTTCTACTCATTTCATACTATGGTCTAAAAGAAATTGCCTCGTGTTATAAAACCGACCATTTTCCTTTTTATTATATATATATTTGTATATATATATAAACAAATATGCATATCATCACTTCAGCTGTGGGAAGTCAAGAGCTGGACATAGATTCTACAAAAACGGTTACCAGTGGCTTGCATCCAGCGTCTTTCCACGACCTTAACAACATTTCCACGTCTTCTGTTTCTTTTCAGCCGATCGAAGCCAATTGCAAGGGCTTAAAGTCCATTACTGTGGCCAGCCCTGTGGTGATGTCGTCGACCCACCTAGCGAAATGCCCACCCACACCGCGCCTATTGGCTCTTGATCACCACTCAAAAACTTTTCAACCCGGACGTTTATAAATATGTAATAGATTTCAATACATTGACACAAGTTTGTCAAAACACTATTCTTCAGGCGTTTAAGCCTTTTTACATTACCATGTTCCATAATCAAAAATGATCTTTTCAATAGAGCTGAGCTCCGGGTCATAACACTCATATATTCTGTAAATATTTATAAAACATCGGTTTTATCTTATGTAATTATAAATTTTTCAGTTTCACGATCCACGCATTGTCACAGCCGTGGTCACGTTCTGTATGTCAATTATTTCAACAGATATGGAATTGCATTTGACAGCTTGTGCGTCGTGTATCTAAAAATATACATTGTAATTCAATTTAAATAATATAAAAGAAACCCAATGGTTTAACAGATATTGCGAAGTTTATCATTGTTAGTTTGTTCATAATTTAAATTCGTAATTCAACTAATGACGAAATAAATTATATTCAGATACGAAAAGAAAAAAGAGTAGAGAAGAAAATGTAGATAAGTTGAAATTTATTAACTTCGAATTAAAAAAAAAAACTTAAGTATAAGTAGCGCGTGTAATGCAATGTTTTGGCCACACTGCTCTAAAAGCTAACCTCAACTTCAAATATAAGTTCAAAAATGTTATAACGAAGTATTGGAAAAGAGAAAAGAAAGTAACCATTATCCTCACCGATTCAGCCGTGGAATCTTCACTACTGGACATGGTCTATTCTAAACATTTTGTCACAAATGGATCGTTGGGAAACATTAACAATTAGTAACTTTCAACAACCTTAAAAGGTTGTCGCAATCAAATATCAAGGACATGCTGGTGTACATCCTACGGCTAAAATAATTATGAATAATGGGTGACCGAGAGACCAAAATTCTATACTATGAGAAGACTAGATATCACAGGAGCTGGAGATAGTAATTTGCATAAATACAACAAACATTGGTAAACGATAGACACAGCTATTTGAAGGAGGATTCAGTAGGAGCCAGTAGGGAGTAGGAGTAGTAGAGATGACAAGAGAAAGAAAGAAAGTCTCCTAACGCAATTGATAGACCATTGCTTTAGTTAGATAAACCAATGTGATTATTTCAAATAAATGTTTTATTATTAAAGGAATCGAATAAGGAATGAGGAAATTCGTAGACGGGTGAAAGTAGTCGACTTAGTCCAGTTAATTTACATGTGGAAGTGGCGGCAGGCAACATAGCGCGCAAAACAGGAAGCCGCTGGGACTTTATTAACATTATAGAGTGTAGACGACGGATCAGCAAGCGCAACGTAAGACGTCTCTCTGCAAAGTGGAAAGATGATATTTTCAAAGTCGTCGAAAGACGCTTGATGTAAACTGGTCTAATTGGAAATCTATGAACTTTTTCAAATAGTACACGTTCTATAACTAAAACGATGATTGATTATGAATAAGACAATTATATAATACTGATATTTATTATTTAAGGCAATGATGCTG
This sequence comes from Battus philenor, assembly GCF_028537555.1. Lineage (NCBI taxonomy): Eukaryota > Metazoa > Arthropoda > Insecta > Lepidoptera > Papilionidae > Battus > Battus philenor. The sequence goes on along the minus strand of NW_027181673.1, from coordinate 12,116,078 downwards.
AATAAAAAATATAAATTTTTAGGATTGAAAACAAATTTATCATAATACTTATTACCCGAAAATCGGGAGCCAAATTAAAAAAAAGACAGCTAATGACCATCAGTTTAAGTCTGACGTCTAAAATGACGATGATTTTTGAAGGATTAATCCATATATTACTAAAATTGTTCAAAACATGGTCACTGTACTCTACGAACTTCAGGCTCACTAGTTATAGACAATTTGTAATGACATGTAATCAGAAACCATGTCAACCTTAGAAAACAATGACAATCACGTTTCTAATCATGCTTGCTTTGCTTCACTAAGAACAGTTTGAATCTCTCTTTTTAACCTACCTTAAATATATCTAAGTTTAGGAAGTAAGTCTTATAAGTTACTTTGAGATCATTAGACATTATCATATTCACCGTTATATATTGTCATATATGACGCTATAATGTTTTAATGTATTGTGTTCTATTTTTCATTTCGATATCGGTCCAAAACATAAAATACTATTAATTTTGTGTTCTAATTAAAAACTGTACAAAAAATAAATAAAACTATTAAAAACAAATCGAAGGAAGACGCCCGACGCAGGCCATTGCATGTCCAAAAATACTAACTATTTTTGTTTATAATTGAAGAAAAGTTCACAAAGTAAATTTTAAATATGTTTGTACTCGTTATATATAGTGTGTTAACGTGTACAACAATAATTTAAAGAATAAACTGAATACACAAGGAATGTAGAGGAATATTTCGAAATAAAGTCAAGAATTTACAGTAATTACAACAGATAGAATATACTTTTATGTTTTTCATATATTTATATGCAGTGAGGTAGAGTATTCTGACATTGCATTGACGTCAAGTAAGAAGAAAATACGTTATAAATTATTTCAGATAAAACAGCCCGTCTTCGAAGTGATGCATTCACCAAGCCGCCAACCATCAAGCTATTGCAATGTTAATTAAGCATATAACATAAATGTATTTTAATTTGTTTTCAGAAGATAGGTATCAATATTTTCTACGTACCATAATACGACACTGCGATCTCCAACCCACCTGACAAGTTTGGCGATTATGGAATATCCCCCCACCGATACCTTTGGGGGAGGCATCTGCCTTGGAGCGGACCTGTATGGGCTGAAACGATTACTCTCGAATATTAATAAACACACAACTATTGAGATCACGTTTTTTCCACTAATTTGTTTTATCAATATCTGATTACAATCGTATAACTGTCCCATAGATATCTTCGGATGAGGTTTATGCCTTTGAGTGGGCGTCCATGGGCTGAAACGACGATATTGCATCACTTAAGTTTCTGGCATGCTGCAATAAGTGTCACAGTTGTGGATATTTAGACGTGGATTTTATAACGAAGTGATATGAATTAAGAGGCAAAAAATATTTTTATACATAAAATTTGCCTAATCTTTAGATTTGTTCTTTGAATAATCAAAAAAATTTAGGCATCTCTTAATACATTATGTATTTTAATCGTACTAGTTCTCAAAGTTACTTCAAAAGGTTTTATGACAGTTGTCTCACAAACTGAGAATTTTATGCAATACTTATTGTCATCATAAAATATTAAATGTCTACTATATTCTGTGACAAGAAGTGGTTAGACTAATCATCAACATTTTATCTGTAAAGACCTCCATTGCTGGATATCTGCCTCTCCTATAGCCTTCCAATAGGATCAATCGAAAGCAGTCTATGTCCAGTGACATTCTACGACTATAACAAGGTTTTTGTCCACTTTATAGGACATTCTATGGTCCGCTTACTTGTCCATGGAATCCGCTTCAGAATCACAAAATGGCTACATTATAATATCTTAATTTCTACTAAACTTTTCTTTATTGTGTAACAAGTTACATCGTAAAATGGTTTGTTGTATATCTAACATAAAAATTACATATATCTGAGTTCCTACACTGCGGTGACCTAATTACTTCTGAGAAATTATAGAAATTAGTTACAATCTTATTTTTAAATTACAAATGTACCGTTGAAAATATAAAATTCTAACTCAGTATTGTGATCTATAGATCACCAGGGATCCGCACGTGGAATAAGTGTCTTAAGGATAACTTTTATTATCCTATAAAACACTTTAACTGCTTGAAATTCGTGAATTTTTTGTAACAATCTGTATAGTTTATTCAATGAAAAAGTCTGCTATGCGACACGAAGGCGACTATTTTTGAGCTAAATAGTATTTTTATATTTTAACTAAGAGGTATATATTTTATTTTAGAAAATGTATGTTCAGTATTACTTAGATAATTTACATTCAATGTTCCAATGATTTTTATTTATTATAATAAAAACGATTTACGACTTCCTAGATGATTTACAATAGGCAACAATTCGCTACATCGCATTTTTTCAAACAATATTGTACAAAGACAATAATAAGAAAACCATGAAGGCAACTGCGTCGCCTGGGGCAAAATAAATTCAGTACTAAAGCACTTACTACGCCTCTCTAATTTCTTTTTGTATACAAATTGTTATTTCTTTGAAACATTGTTTTGGTACATGTTTTTGACATTCCTGTACTTTCAAACATTCAACATTGAAACTTATGCTTAGAAACGAAAGCTTGCTTTGCCAGTTACATTATAACTAATTTTGCAAATTACGTAATATATTATTATTTATTTTAAATAACCATTTAGAAGCCAACATGTTTATTTGATCTGGCTATTGTGACTCACGAAGCTGTAACAGCCCCACAAGCCTAACAGTATCTACATCTACTAGAAACCAAGAGGTACAATGCCGAATATCGGTAAGCGGGTTAAAATCCCGACACTATCATGTTGACCGGCTATAATCTGAAAACCTCCTCCAAAGTTTGAACTTGGAAGGATTCAAATGTTCACTACCCAAGAGAATCTCCCTCTTAGAAAATTTTACTTCGTAAAAATACGAGAAGGAGGAGATAGGAGAAGATAAAAAAATCTCTTTGGCGTTATTATCCATGTGAAAACGAAGAGAAAGTTTGAAGTATATTTCACTTTGATGATAAAAACCGACAGGTAAACTTATGTATCAAATACCTGGTTCCATATTATGATATAGCAGTTTACTTATTTAAACAATTCTATATATTATACTATTCTAGTTAAGTCATCGTCTTCCACTCTTTTTTGCTACATTTGCATTCATAAGTGTACAAGCCTAAAATGAGGAGGTCCTAACAAAATTATTTTAAATGAGAGTAACCGACATAGCATAGCTAATTGTCAAGTTGAAGTAACAATGGGTTGGCTGCATAGTGCATAGAACAGATGACCGCAGGGTGATGAAGATTCTGGAGTGTAAACCACGAACGTACATGGGCAGCGTTCTACCCACATGGCGAACAAAAGCCCTTTTTATGGTCGTCCGAAGAAGCTAGGTTTAAACCACTTCCAACCGGCGTAATTGTTAATGTCTATAGATTGCTCTATGAGAGGATGATGCTTTAATAATAAATTATCAACATTTGGCATCAATTTTGTAAGGGTTAATCTTCTCTGCTAATGATGTCCAGTCTGTTTCTTTTTTTCTTCATAGGCACTTTTATAAATATTATAAATGTTTTGATATTATAAGATAGTATAATGTAAGTAAATAGGTACTATCAGTATATGTGTTGAGATCCACTATCGTGGACCCCCACTTTCATTTCATGGACCCCCAAATTTTTTTTCGCTGACTAAACTAGACTAGGGGCCGATATAGACCACTTTGGGAATCACTGGTCTAGACAGATGAACGTCCTAAGGCTGAAATTATGATGTTGATGAAGATGGAGCCAATGATTTTTGTTAAAACAGGGGCCGTCATAACTTACTTTATTACTTTTAACTAGGAATAAATGTTGGATAAAGTGAGCGAAGACTCAATGTTATCCCAGTCTGTGCAGACTAATAAAGTAATTTTAGTGTCTTATAATCTGTATCATTTGTCGAACGCCATGGACTGTGTGTTTTCCAAGTTAAATACGTATTAATGCAATCAACATAAAATTAAATTTCATTACAAAGTAATTGCAAAAACGCCACGTTCACATAAATAACAACAATGCAAACACTTTATAGAAGCGGTGAACTGTGTTAATGATAGTCCATGAATATTGCGTGTCAGCCTTATAACACTTCTTGGTAACTAGAAATTTCTGAGCCCTTTAGAATTTATGTCCTTCGTCAATAATATGCTGAATGCTGTTCGCTTACAATCGATTCTATTGGAAGTCTATGTCCAGCTGTGGACATCCTACGACTGAAATGTCGATAATGAACAATAATATGTAACCGCGTTGCATACTATAGTATTTACTACTATAAAACTTATTAAATTGTATATACATACAGTCTTGTAGAAAAAAGCTTGAAAAATCAATGAGAACGCTTTAGATCAAGTAATGGCAACCTTTCGGATAGCAACTGGCCAATTGATATTTTTAAATTTTTAGCGGGCTGCACATGAAATAATGTATATTAATAATTAACAAAACTGTAATTATTTAAATTAAAAAAAGTAAAGATTTAATTTTAATGCAAATAAAAGTAAACAATAAAAGAAGAGAAAAAGGAAATTTACTTGAAATTTTTAATCACAAATATGGCACTGTTCCTTCGATACAAGCTGATCGATATTCGCTAGAATTGATGAAGTAATATCAATCAGTCTTGGTCGTTGGTCATTTTTGGTTAATTTAAAAATATTTTTTTGCAAACAAATACTTTCGAACAGAGACATAATTTTTCCTCAAAAGTGGAAATTTCTCAGGACTCACATAAGATTTATAAAAAAAATCGATGTTAATTCTTAAATTTAAAGTCTTCTGGAACTAACAAATTTTTAACAATACTTAGTTTAGATAAAATCGATAAAATAAATACAAGATAAGAAACGCTTGGTGGCCCGGATTAACGTGTTTATCGAGCCGCGTCTTGCTCAGCCCTGCTTTAGATGTTGAATTAATAAATAATATCTATTTTTTTAATATGACAATCTAGTTTTTACGGTGTAAATTCGTTAAGAAATTGTATACGATTAAAATTTTTCATAATAATAATATAATAACATAAAAATATTTGTAAAATATTTACGAACTCTTAAGTACTGTTAAGTTCTAAAATAAATATTTAATGGACGCCTGCATAATACAGTTGAGCTTAACTTAAGATATATTTTACTCATGTAGTCCATAATTAAGTATAACGGTGCAATAAAAATAGAAAAATTAATGTGTTCATGTAAATTTAAGCCTATTTTATATTACGTTTACTGTTGATGATTCCGAATTTATAATTAATTATCATAATGTATAATTAAGGTTGACTTTTACTATGTTTCATATTATATTTAAAAATAATATACAACGATGGTCTTATATAATCCATTTTTAAGTTACAAGAGCACATAAATTTTTATAGTTTTAGATTCTGACTTTGAATTTTTCGTTGGATTTTCTTAGAGAATCTATAATTCCATCTATGTACGGAGAGCCAAAATTATAACTATAAATAAAAAGTTCCTTTTTATCGTCTTTCATTCTTGGTCAATGTAAATATGAATATAATTTGTAATAACGTATATTGTATGTAATAAAATGTATGATTAGATCAAATCAAATTACGTATATATGTTGTATAATAAAATGTTTTAGTGTGATGCTGGTCCTATATTGGCCAAAGCTCTAAACATATATGTATTAAGACTACAAACATGTATATGTACATATATTTGTATGTATTTACTGTCTCGTAGATTCCGATCGAGTTTCGGCAAAATAATAAACGAAAAGGCAATTAGTTGTTGTGTTAATTTATCAAGAGTTCGTTCCATCTAAGCAAGACGTCAGAAAATATAACTTGATGTATAAATGGTAAATTACAATTTAAAATATTTTATATTTTAACACTGATGATACAAAGCTCTTCTGTTTTAATAAACAAATTTAAAATTAACCTGTCAGACTCATATAGAGATCCTTTTACATTTGAACTACAGAACACGTCGCGGAGGATTATTATACATTATTTATTTTTAAGCTTTCGTCATAATTTCTAACTAGCTACGCATACTTTAATACTTTCCATTTTAATTTATTAAAGCATACGCTATTCAAACTGCGTATAAACGAGAGAAAATATGTGTGGAAAGTAAAGTTGTCATTGTTGATTGGTGACGAGAAAAACAAACGTTGTTTTCGAATGCTACAAAATTTCATAAGTTTTTTCATCAAAAAGTCAAATTATAAAAGAATTCCTAAGTATTTTAACTAACGATTACGTCTCAAAAGGTACACAGAATTATGAAAAATAAATAAAAAAGAACATTTGTTAAAATGTGGCGAAAATCTTGACATCTGATTGAGACATATGTACAGCGTACATATACACATTATGCGAGCGGCAGTGATAGTGAACACGTATTAGTTCATTCTCGACGGAGATAAATGAAAACCAGTGTGGATGTACGGGATCCAACTCTAGGGAAGCGCTTGTAACTCCAACATAACCATCATACAAAGGCTGCAAAATGGCATACTGCGTACCATAACAGATGCTCCATGGTACCTCACGAACTCTGAAATCCACGAAGCTCTGGAGATCAAAACAGTAAAGAAGGAGATCCAGCAGTCATCAACTAATTATAAAAATGGGCTAGACAAACACCCAAATAACTTGGCTTCCGAATTGACTTGCATCCAGTACCAGAAATGTCTTAAACGCCATGACATCCAGAGACTAGACGCTCGATGGTGAACTAGGAGTGTCTCCCGCCGGGGAGACCCCTTTCAAACACCACTCAACAAATCCGCTTATAGTCCTGGGACTGATCGCAGATGAAATAAGGAACACAAAAAAATGAAAGCCAGGTGCGATTGACATGGTGTATATTATATGTATTCTTGTTCCAACAGACGCCGACTGTAAGTTCTAAAGATCTCCACTACTTCCCTCGATCTTGATTAAATAAAGGGTCTACCACTTAATGATCGTCCCTTTGTACCTTTCGGCTCAACGGCTACCAGCTGCAAGACAGATGTTCTTCGTCTACTGCCACTTTATATGAATAATTCTTCGTGAACGTATTACGTATTTACAATTTCGACCAAAACACAATGGCAGGAACTACATCACTGATAGCATCCGAACTAAAAACGGCTTAAAATATTACCTAATTCAAATTCGAACGAGGAAGAATAAGTAACGAATAAAAAGTATTAATTCTTTTAACGTGGATGGTAGAAGCGTTATAGCAAAAAATTCTTGATTAAAACATCTTTAGACTGTAAAGATTCGATCTTTTCATTAATAATTCAAAACTCTTTTAGTTCAAACAAAGAAATCAATATTGTTGTAATAAAACGAATAGTATATAGATATATATATATATATATATATATTTATATATATATAGATATATATTTATAAAGATAATACAAAGGATATATATATATATCCTTTGTATTATCTTTATAAATAAAAATGAATTGCGAATTGTATTACTACGCGGTAAACTCGCAAATAGCTCGTCCGATTTTTCAAGTTCTTGTTAATCCTTTAAGACATGTGGAAGATTTTCTTAGAATGAAAATAAAACATAATAATGTGGTAAATTGTGAAAATAACACTTTTTGTTGTACACATAGCGTAAATTGAAATACCTGTTCATAGCTGTCAAACATTTGTCGAGAATTGAAACCAAAAGAAAAAAAAATAAAAATATCATGAAGCATTACTGTGAAAATATAATGACATTGTTAATCTTCGGATTTACGAAATGAAAATCTTGTTCTTGTACGAGTAAGGTACCGTTTTTAACTATTAAGACAACAAATAAATAAATAACAAGACATGAAATTATGTTTTTTTTTAAATTGGACTACGGCTGGACAATTGCTAAAATATATATGCTGATTGTAAATATTCGTTTATTGATTACCAAAATTAACACTTAGAATGTATCATTACATGTACGATGTCATTTATTTTTTGACATTGTTCAAGCCTTTTGCGGATGTTGTCAAAGACTTCGAAGAAGTTGCCGGAGAATCAACTTGACCCTATCTACAACATTTCTTTTTACTCGTAAGAGGTACTTGCTTAAACTCTTTCTCTTACTGGAACCATGTCAGTAGATAGTCGAATTTAATTTTTCTAAATCTTGAGTCAAAATATTGCTTTTCATCTCAATGTTCAGTCCTAGTGTACTATCCATTTACTACGGTGCCAGTAGAAAACTCTGGAAGCGTTGATAGTGATTAATAAAGATATCTCCGATTTCACGCGATGCATAATTCCTATTATTTCTATATATCTATTCCTATATAAAATTCCTATTTCGATGATGAGATCACACGCCGAATCCAACTCGGATGAACAACATTCAGAAAGCTCCCAAACATCTTCTCGTCCAAAACAACGCAATGTCAGAAGACGAAGATCTTTCACTAGTACGTATTGCCGGTGATAACATATCGATCGGAGACATGGTCGCTTACAGTAAGCCTTATAAAAAGGCTCTAGATCACCCAAAGAGTGATGGAAAGGGATACGTTCGGAACTTCGCTGCGAATTCGAATCAGAAATTTGAAGATCCACAGAGGAACCAAGGTCAATGACATACACATAGTTCGTGTAATTTAGAGCCATTGAAGCCAAAAGGTTTTCGAGTAGCGACCAAAGGCTGGTAGACGCAGTGTGAGTAGGTCCACCGCTAGGTTGACCAACGGCATAGTTAAGATTGCGGGAAGTCACTTTGTTGCGACCAACTTAAGACTGATCATCGCGCCAATATTTGGGACCAAAAAATTGTTAATAAACAAAAAGCAGTCCGGGAGGAAATGATGAGGGAAAAAAATGATGCGTAAAAGGTAAAGGACTGATAGATTATGTGAAGGATAAAAGAGGAAATAAAAAGAAAAGAAAGTGAATAAATTTAGGGCTTTGTAGCCTGCGCCTTTTAGAGGGCGTCTATCGGCTGATATGATGACGATGACGACATAAATAAAGAAATAGCTAATGAACCCAAGCAATCGACTGTTCTTGAAATACGCATATGCAAAACAGGCCTTGCCACTAATGAAACGAAAATCGTGCTGTGTTAACAACTAATAAAACAAAAATCGTGCTAAGTGCTAAGCATTAGTATAATAAAATAAATTATACCATTAGTATTTTTTTCAACTACTGTTTGAAAAAAACGGATCGTTTCGAAATTTCCGAGTATAAATAATTTCTGTTTCGCAAGAAGTGGAAACAAAAAACCAATAATGATATTGAAAAACATTTCTTATTACGCAATTCTAGCTAGATATTGCCGCAGAGAGTAAAACAGTCTCCTGTCGCAGTGATAATTTTCAATATAGTATTATTTATCGAGTCTTGGATATAGAAGTGTGTGTGATATTATTTTTGTATACTAAATAGGTTTTTCTGTGTATATAATTCGTTTTTAAAAAAATGTGAAATTTTACTAAATTGGTATGGTGATCTAATGGTATAATCTTCATTGCCAGATTATTTTAGACGTATCAAAGGAAGAAGAGAAATTTCATCATCATTATTTCAGCCGCAGGAGGTTCACTGCCCAACATAAGCCTTTCCTCTAGATTTTAAATAAGACCGATGGGAAGCGGCTCGGATTTGCAAAGATTATATTTCTTCTGCGATCGAAAGAGATCTGTAGTTGAACGAAAGTAATCAGCGACGCAGCTGATTAGCAAAACAGAAGGTGCAGTAGGCAAGTCACATAGGCAAGTTCTAAAGTGAATGTAACGACCAGCAGAGCGTAAGATGTCCACCTAAGGTTGACAGAAGCCGCTTCCAAGCGGTGCTATAAAATTCTGGAAAGTGCTATGTCGGGCTGAAATTATGATGATAATGAAATAGAAAATTTAGGTAGTATTTACATACCACGGCAAAGAAAGTGGTAGTATTACTTCACCATTAAAAGACATTATCTCATCTGCAGTGAGTATATATGTCGCAGTAATTATAGAAAGTCGTGTAAAATAGGTAATATCCTCTAAAGCCGCGAATTTAGTAATGATCGTAAATTTTTCCGCAACCTATTTATTAGTGGCAAATGTGGTAATAGAGTAATATTAAGTTATTAGTTACGCCAACATTGTCACTTCCTCGTAGCTCTATTACTGCATTAGCGATGAAACCTTTACTATAATTTTATGAAACAGTCTCGTGTCATTTTTCGAAGCATGAACACCACTTCAGAAGAATTTCGGTAAATAACTTAATATTCTAATTTACAAAAATATATCTAAATTTATTATCTTCTTTTAAAAATGGAACTTTGACGTATATATACATAAAAATTTGGTAGGTTATTCTAGAGTGGAAATCACTTTTAGAGAATATACGAATCTGTCATTGAAATTCAATTTTAATCTTATTTTTTACCACATCTTTAAACACTGTAATCTATTTAAAATTATTTATAAAGCATCAGTCTGTCTTCTTTCGCATATATGACCGTATTTGTCTTTAAACATCTGCATACTTTCCCAAGCGGGTGTGAAGATAATGATAGATTAACACTTTACCCAAGACAAACCAATTTGGTAATAATATTTTATATTATATTTCCAAATCTCTTAGAGGTATACTGGTGAACATAAATCTTAAGTTAAGTACTTTTTGAGCTACTGAAAATCCTCTTCCATCACTCGTAAGTGACTTTTAAAAACTTCATACAGTTATAATTAGAATTTTTTATATAAATAATTACTAAAATTTAATATTAAACCTGAGTTATTCCGGAAAAAAATCTAAAAATACTGTTATATTAACTGAAGATTATTCGTCTAGATTTGGAACCGTTTATTTCCTTATGTACAATTATAGTCATTATATTTTGGATGGTATTATATATATAGTACATAGCTTATTTGCTTTAGATACCAAGTACTATGTTGAACTGACCATAGCAGGTTTGAGGGTTGGTATTAGTTCGTTTTTTTTTCGCACTACGGCATCAACAATAATAATAATTGTACTATCCATTTGTTATTTTCTTTTTTTCTCTGTTTTATGTATTATCTATCACTCCTTTACAATATTATATGGATATCAACTTATTCCCACCAATAATAGGCGACATATAACATACTGTTATACCTTATTACGTTTCTTATACGACGTTATCGTCTACTTATATACACTTATAATTGAAATACTTTATGTATTATCTAAATTTATATACACATCACCTTGTCCGTTTACTATCGACTATATGCTGGCCCAGGTAAAGTCGTGCCTGGCCAAAGCTAGTCGCACTTCTTCGATAAAATTAACAGCAATCCTTGCTGAGCTAAACATTACCCGCAGTTAATTAAGTACATTAAATGTAATAAAGAAGTAAAATATTTAGTTATAAATTAATATAAAAATTTAATTACATTTAGTTTTGCTTATATTATTATTTTAAATTGCGTCTCTATGTGTTTTTACATATAGCGTCTGACTAAGTTTATCACTAGTTTTTCTCTGTCTAATATAATAAAATAATTCAATTAGAATACATTATTTAATAATATAATTATAAAATCTATAAATATCTACTACGCTATTATAATGTAGTAGTGTATATACCAAAGAGAAGATAGAATGTGGACTATATTTTTTGCACTGACATATGTAAAACGAATGACATATTTTTCTTCTTGTTATTTACGCAATTTATTTACAACCAATCTTTATACACCTTTTTTCAGGTAATTTTAAACATGTCGAAAATTGTCTTTAAGATTAATGGAAAACAGTATGAAGGTAAGATAATCCAAAAAAAGAATACACCATACCACTACTCACTACGTTCACGTTACTGATCAACCTATTAAATAATGTTCAATAATTATTAACTTATTTTCACATAACGTTTATTTATAAAATAGGCCTATAATAATTAAATTAATAAAAAGCTTTTAAAATAAGATTTTTATTCAATAAACCAATATTTAAATGGAAAGAATCCTTGGCAATGATGTCATCTGATTATTTTTATTTCATTTAGGCTATATCTGATAAAGTGTAAATGTATAAATCTTCGTTTAACTTTACTAAAAGATGATGTTGTAATAGAGTTTCTTTCGCCTTGAGAAGCAGAGTAGAGCCAAAAAATAGATTAAGAAAATAAATAGATAACAAGTTGATGAGCGATAAGAGTTCTGTTAAAAGTTCCAAGGTTGAATAAATTAGTTTTATTTTTATATTTAATAGCCACAATCGATCCTTCTCGAGCAGGGCGCCCAGATGCGGGGCTCATTCTTGTTGTCATTGCAGAAAAACCCAACGCCTTTTGATTGACTGCCGAAGATAAGAATCTTATCGCGGATTTTTACGCCTAATCACTCAATGGAATTGCGCCTAGTCGCAAAGATCTCGAACACCTAGGCTATCTAGAAGTTTGGCGGCCTTTTTAAGTGACTATTCATTTAAAAAGGTCGCCAAAACTCATGTATCGTTTACTGCAACCAAACAAATTGGCTGCCTCTTCAATTTATTAGGTCAATTTATTTATTTATTTCGAGCTAATAATTTTAATTATAAGTTATTTGTGGATGTCTCATCCAGTATTAGTAAGATTTTAACTAACATTGACGATTTTAAGTTTAATTCTATTTAGTTTAATTTTTCTCCATAAAAATGGATGATCTCGGTGACGTTTGTAAAACAGAAAAAACTTAATTATGTATGATAACAGCTTAGGTTAAACAAGTTTGCACTAAAAAATAACTAAAGGGCTGACATGAGACTTCTCAAAGAGCACTAGGGTATATTTACTGCACAGAGATTTAGACTACAAGCCTGCAACGTAAGCTGTTAATTCCCACCGGTAAATCCTTAGTAAGAAACTTTTAATAATCACATCACATACATCTGTTATATTCGACGTGCCTATCGACGTTCTTTTCTAATATAATGACTGAAATATTTTAGTAATCGTTTATACACACACTCCCATATATTGACTATTGATCTGGTAGATATATTATTTGCATATATTTTTTTTATTAATTTTAAAATAGGTTCTTATAAGTTAAATTTATTTTAAATTTTCGGAAAAAATCAGACAATTTATAAATTACCAGCTATACATAACACTAATGGACGACGAAGTGTATTCTCGTAATCAAAAGACGTATAATGTAACATTTTGTTAATCCTGTAAAATATAACAGTATAGTTAATATAACTCATAATAAAGCTCAAGAAATACTAACACAAAAGTAAAGTCAACCATTTTATATAACTATTTGAACGTCTTATACCTTTGAATTTCTAATAACCGCTTGAAGAGGTATTCTATTGATATAATTTAAATTGCCAATGAATTAGGTACAAAGCAAGTTGAAATTAGCGAAAATTTAATGTCTAGACAAACTTTAAATTTAACCTTCGTGTTAGACCTTTGTAAAATAAAGACAAAAGGCAATGCTAAATATTGTGTTTTACAACTGTTTATGTTTGTGAACTACATTTATTTCAGCGAGATGGGATCACAACGATGGCCATTTTTACTCTGCCTGCAACTAGCGACATTCCTTTTAAATTTAGATTGTTTTATAAAAGATTTTATTTCGTAAGCCTGAATTGTAACAGGTCGAAATTATGGAATAATTTAAATCATAAAATAATATTCTATGTACGCTAATTTTGACAGCGGACGGGAGATACGTCCCAGATTTTTCATTAAACGAGTTTATAAGAACTGTAGCAGACCTCCGTGGTACTAAGGCAATGTGTCACGAGGGAGGCTGCGGGGCCTGTGTTGTCGCTGTCAGAGCACCATCGCAAAATTCAAGCGAACTGAAAATATTCGCCGTCAATTCCGTAAGTATTTTTACATAAATGGCTTTTATTGACAAGGGGCTTTCATCATTTTGTTGTAATAGCTCATATTTAAAGAATTTTCGTTTCGACGTAACATTTTTTTTTACACGCAGACATTAAGAGTCCGTGCCTTTGTTTTATTTTTACGTTTAAAATTTAAGAACATTTATTTTTTTGTTCACGCTCTAACATGTCACAGTTTACTTAGCTGTTATTCTATTGTCATAATACGTTTATGTGATAATTTTTGCTTTATTTTATATAAATACAATATATTGAAAATACAGATAATATGATTATCGAAGTTAAATATGAGGTGAAAACTGCGATCATCAAATGATACATAGAGTTATTAATTAAAAGACACATATTTGACAGAAAAATAATAGATTTTTTCATATCGGTTTCATTTCTGTTATTTTCACATGTACGGTCACAAAAAAAAATGGTTAATGGATGAGAAAATTTTTACAATTTAGCAATAATTTAACGAAGAAAATGACTGTATTTTTGCTGAAACCTCTAAAAAAGCCTTCCAATAGTTAAAGTGCATTATCCGACTTCAATGATGTTCCGGACTTCACCCGAGCTGAAAACTAGCCTTCATCTACTCCAGATCTTAATCCACTGGATTATGATTTATAGTCAGTTTTAGAGTAAGGCTTGCTCTAAACGCCATGATAATTTTGAGTCCCTCATACAATCCATACTAACGGTTTAAAAGACTGTATTGCAGCCAATGGAAAACACTTCGAACTTTTATATATATTTAATGATTTTATATTAACGTATGAAACTACTACTACAATACTACTATTACAATAATAGTAATAAATGTTACGTACAATAAAATATATTGTTTTTTGTGACAAAATTTATGGCAAGACTAGTATATTACTCTCGTTTTTATTAGTTAATTACTAAAAATAGTATAGAACGCATTTATTTCATGGGAAAAGGAAATTAAAAACTTTTTTATTATTTAACTATTTTAATAGTAAGATAATGTCTGCAGTGTCTCGTTTCGGTTTTATCCTGCCATGGATGGGAAGTGGTAACAGTGGAGGGGATCGGAAATAGAACTATTGGATATCACGACATTCAAACGACGCTAGCTAAGTTTAATGGGACCCAGTGCGGATTCTGCACGCCTGGTTGGGTTATGAATATGTACAGGTAATAAAGAGAATTGTGTTCCTATTCCTAATGTAGGAAAGTTTTGGATTATTCCGTTTTAAATTTACTCGAATTTTTATTTCAGTTTATACAAATCTAAAAATCAGCAACTCAGTGTAGCTGAAATAGAGAACTCATTCGCCAGTAATATTTGTAGATGTACTGGATACAGATCCATTGCAGATGCTTTCAAAACATTCGCTTATGACGTAGACGAAAATATTCTCAAGAAACTAGTTGACGTAGAGGATTTATCGAAATTCAAGGCATGCGGAGTCAAATGTACAAAAGTATGTTCGTACAGATGTCAAAAACGAAATCCTATAAAAGTACGATTTGAAGAACAAATTGAAAAAAGCGATTCATGGTGCGTTCTCGGGAATGTTCAAAACGAACCTGTGAAAGTGGAAGATGACTCATTTAGATGGTTTAAAGTGTATAATTTACAAGATCTTTTTACAGTTATGCATCAAAATATTAATGACTATAAATTAATAGCTGGTAACACGGGACAAGGTGAGTACCAAAAATATGCAGTGTTTAATAATAATTAAAAAAATAGATGTGTTGACTGTTTCTTTTAAGTAAATAAAAATAGCTAGTATTTCTACTAGTAAGTAGTAGTCGCATCTTTGGCGTAAGCCTCTCTTAAACCCCTCCATTCATCACGCTCTCCGTCTCTAGCAAAAGGTTTCGTTTCAACTTTTATTGGTCATCCTCTTCTTCTTTTCAAGTCTCTTGGCACCCACTCTGTATGGCGTTTTGCCCATCTGCTGTTGTTCATCCTGCGGACGTATCTTGCCGAGGGCATCACCTTTGCTTCTAAATACGTATAAGAAAATGTATTGTATGTCCACAAAAACATTATCAATTATTTTCAAAATATAGTTTACACATTGTAAATTCCAGATACAAAAAAAAAATTGTTTACCTAAAACTCGAATTCAACAAATTACTAAATCCTTATATGGGCAATTTATGCTAAAATATTGATAATAAAAGATATCTGAACCTCTTACTTGGTTTCGGTTAAAGTTAATGCTATTAGCCCGGGGGCTTTTACAGCTTCACTGGAACTGAGATCAAGAGAGCGAAAGGATACGTGACATTAAATGCTCACCCTGGCATGTGATCTAATATGTAATTTTATAATATTTTCTTTATACTATATATATATATATATATATATATATATATATATATATATATATGTGTGTGTATGTATATATTTATATATATGTGTGTGTGTGTGTAGGTATGTATATGTATATAGTTGTGTTGAGTTTCTTTCTCCTTTTTTATCAGCTCTGAGGCTTTTAACTTCCTAACAGATGGTATGTTCATCTAAAATTAAAGTTGTATTTCATCGTATGTTTAATAAAGAATTATTAAGAATAATTTGAATTTAGTTCAATAAATATTTATAAACAGATTAAGAAAAAGTCGCAGACAGACATATTAACTGGTTATTGTGTTACAGGAGTTTATCACGTACGACAATACCCCGCAAACATTATAGACATATCCGATGTCGCTGAAATAAAAGGGTTCTTGTTGGACGTCAATCTAATATTGGGCGCTGGAATGACATTATTCGATATGATGGAAATATTTCTAACAATATCTGCGGATAACGAAGATTTTTCGTACCTGAAAGAATTTTACACACACATGGACCTTGTTGCTCACATTCCTGTAAAAAATGTAAGTTTCACTTAACAACGCGTATTTCTAATCCTTTTGTTTTTATCTCCCTCGAAGATGACCAATATAAGAATCTCGCAAATATAAAACCCGTAAACACTATTAATACTAGAATATTTTACTGTACACATTATAAAAGTAGGAAGGAGGATCAAGTAATTTATGATTAAATAATTAAATATCACTTATAAAAAAAACAGACGGAAATACATTTCAATACGTATTTTCTCAATCTTCAAACTGTTAACCGTATTTATCTCCTCATAAATGGTATATTAAAATTTAAAAATGGTTTCAGATTGGTACAATCGGTGGAAATTTATTTATGAAGCACTCACACCCTGACTTTCCGTCAGACTTGTTTCTATTATTTGAAACCCTTGGAGCAATGGTCACAATTGGTAAGTTTTACAAGACGAGAAATAAGTTTTATATCAATTTAACTAACTAGAAATTCAAGACTCTTACTCCATGAATAAAAAATACTAATTAAAATTTTGAAACGCAAAACCATTTCCAAAGCTTGTCATTGACAGCCTCAGACGTGTCCTTCGCAGTAAAAGACAGTGATATTATGACTCATACCTTTGTAATTAAGAAAAGAACCAATATTTAGCCACTTCCGCACATGCAGTGGTAGCCAAACAGAGTGCATATTGGCTCTAATCGGTGTAACATAACTCCTGAGGATGCCCCGTGGAGGGGTGAAACACGTGTTGAGTGAATTAACGGTGGTAGTTGTGTAATTCGCATTGTTTGCCGCATTCGCATTTATCAGCGAGCTGGCGGGCGGTGCACTTTGTTGCACGACTACCACTGCATGTGCGGAAGTGGCTAAATATTGGTCCTTTTCTTACTTAGGATGGACGTCCGCAAGGTAACGCCTGATTCCATCAAATATCATACCTTTGTAATTCACAAAAGTTTTTTTTTATGTAGTCGCCATCCACATAACCTAAAACGACAGAGAACTTATACGACCTAATTTACATTTTTTTATTTCCTATTTAATAAAATTGTTTCTCTAGCTCTTATGATTGTTTTATGTGGATCTTAATTTTTATGTTATAGATACGCATGCGTGCTATGTAGGCACTAAACATAATATTTAGCTTGTTAGTTTTTTTTTTGTTTCACTTGTTTATATCTAATTAATTTACTTCTTATAGATTTAATCCCTATTTTGTATAAAATTAACATTAGCTTTATATCTTATAAGCTCATTTCTTAATTTTTATGTTATACTATTTTTACTTACCTATTTACATTATACCAAAAGTTAATTTTTGAATAACGGACTGAAGCTCTACTACCACAATCAGCGCAACTAAATACTAATATGGTCAAATTATTCATTTAATTAATATTATTAAATATATTTTAATTTATTTATGTTATTAAACCAGCAAGTGCTGTTGATAATAAGGAAATAATAAACCTGGAGGAATTCTTAAAAATCGACATGAAAGGAAAAATTATAATCGACGTCATGTTACCACCTAGGTCGAACTGTTGTTTAGTTAAAACTTTTAAGGTAAGAATTAAAATATAGCCTAAATTTATTATAAAGTTCTTCGTAGATTTTTATTAATGAAGTTAACAAATAATTTCAGATCATGCCGCGATCACAAAATGCACATGCAATTGTTAATGCTGGATTCTTGTTCAATTTTGAACCACACACAGAAATTATTAAAGAAGCAAGCATAGTGTATGGTGGCATATCACCAGATTTCATTCATGCTCGAAAAACCGAGTCACTTTTAATTGGAAAAGACTTGTTTACCAATGAAACATTACAATTAGCACTGACAAAATTAGCCACTGAAATAAACCCTAAGGAATTACCACCAGAACCTTCAGCTTCCTTCAGAAAGATTCTGGCAATCTCTCTCTTTTATAAGGTATTGTAATTTATTGATCACTGGTTAGCCAGCCACTCTAAAATAAACAAAAATAAAATGTTTTATATATTTTGTAATTAGTTTATATGTAAAAAAATGTATGTCTCAGGGTGACTTTTTAGAGTACTGCAGAAGGGTCATAGGAGAGACCATTAAAAGGAACAAGTAGGGAAAAAAAAAACAAAAGTGTTTAAAACTAGCCAAACTATATACTAAAATTTGTGATAAATTTAGTGTAGAAAAAAAGAAGTAAAATTTAAATCGTAAATGAATGTATATGTTAGAAATTGGAATATTACAAAGTAGAACAGAATGTAAACCTATAGTAGGAAGGCAACAAAAGTTAGATAATGAATGAAAGGATTAAGAAAAAACGGCATGAATTGATGAATTTGTGAAGAATGAATCAATGACATGAAGGTAAAAAGATGAGAACGCAAATAATATAATGGAAAAAAGACAGAGGAAGTACGAAAAACAATGTGTGTGTCATTGTGGTGTAAAGAAAATATTTATCGTACGTTATCTTATTTTACATTTTTTCTGTGATTCTTGATGGACTATCATGCAGAATCCTTTAGTACAGAAGCTATTCATCTCACTTGCTGATCACTACGCACCTATAAATGTTCTAAATCAATTAAATCGAGCAAGTAAATAAAAATATCATTGTACTGTAGTTGTAAATACTGTATTTGTAATTAAGTGTACTAATATTATGTTCACTCTTGTTATTGTACTTCTTTATAAAAATAAAGTGAAATTAATATTGAGTCTGACTAATATATATATATGTAAATCAATATGTTGTATATGATTGCTTGTTGATTCTGTTAAAACATTTCAGGCATTATTAAATTTATGTCCTGAAGATAAACTCAATTCAACTTTCAAATCAGGAGGAGAAACTTTAAAAAGAATTTCTTCAAAAGGAAGTCAAGTTTTTGATACTGATAAAAGTGTATGGCCTTTAAATAAGCCTATCCCTAAACTAGAAGCTCTGTCGCAATGTAGCGGTGAAGCGAATTTCGCTAATGACTTGCCAACACAAGTTGGTGAGGTATATGCATCGTTTGTAACGGCTGACGTGAATCCAGGCAGCGTTATTAGAGATTTCGATACTTCTGAAGCATTTGTAAGTACTTGATTATCTTTAGTGCTTCCATTTTCAAAAAATAAACCTCTTGTTATTTGGAACTACATTCCTGCTTTAGTTATCGTCACTATGTCACCTAATAGACACCCTATGTAAGTTATAGGCCTCAAACACAGATCGCTATGATGACCGGACTTGCGCTGCCCGCATCCAGTGACTTTCCACGACTTTAACTATGTCGTCAGTCCACTCAGTGGAAGGCCTAATCAGTGCGTCTATCAAATGAAGACCCCATTTGGAAAACTTTCAGCCCCAACGACCTTCGTTTGCACGGACCATGTGCCTTGCCCAATGACAGTACAGACAAACAATTTTTCGAGCCATGTCGGTGACCTCAGTTCTTTTATGATTCTGCCTATTTCTGGTTCCGATCGCAGTATAGTTCCGACCAAAACACCCTCCATTGTTCTTTGGGTGATTTGGCTTAAATCTTGTTATTAGACCGTAGACGTCTCAGATACGATATCATTACTAACCGCAACACCCACCGTTTCGTTTTTACACATTTCGTTATATTAGAAGTTATGTTTTAATGTTTTAGGTATACTGTATTAAATAACATTTTTCTTATACGGAACGATTAAAATATAAAATAACGATAAAGTCTAATTTTAGAAAATCCCTGGCGTCATCGCTTTTTATTCTGCTAAAGATATACCTGGAGTGAACACATTCACACCTGCTTACCCAAACCTACTTACTGAAAAAGAAGAAATATTGTGCTCAGAAGAGATTAAATATTACGGACAACCAGTTGCAATTCTCGTTGCGGACAGGCAGAAGACATCTAACAAAGCAGCGGAATTTGTTAAAGTACTTTATTCATCTGTAAATCGAAATAAACCTTTACTAACCCTTGATGACGTTTTAAAATCTAAAGAGAAGGATAAAAGATTGAAGACGGATAAAGTTGTTGAACCGACTGATCAAGGTAACGATGTAAAAAGTGTACTTTATGGAGAAATTAATATTGGACCCCAATACCATTACCACTTAGAACCACAAACGTGTGTCGTGACTCCCACTGAAGACGGTATCGCTGTGTATTCGTCTACACAGTGGTTGGACATTACTAATATAGCAGTGGCACAATGTCTAGGCATTCCACTCAATAGGTAATTACAACTTTCTCTCTCAACGATGAAGTTAATAAGTATATACTCGATATTTAAACAAAATTAGGTCTTATCGATAGTTTTTATTTAGTACTAAATGATGGTATTCATATTCTTCAAGTTAAAATTGATTATTTTTTTAGAGTTAACGTTATCGTGCGACGGGTCGGTGGATCGTATGGCGGTAAAATAACAAGATCAAGTCAAGTAGCTTGCGCGGCAGCACTTGTGACGCATTTGCTCGGCAGAACTTGTCGGTTTGTTCTTCCATTGGAAACTAACATGAGAATTGTCGGAAAAAGAATACCAACTTATTGCAAATATGAAGTGAGTATTAAGTGAATAATATAAATTAGAAAACTACGATTTTTTGCGTGATCATATATTGATTTTTTCAGGTTGGAATTAACAACGAAGGAGAAATTCAATATTTAAAAAATACATTTTACCAGGACAATGGCCATTCGTGGAATGATACAGTGACGTCTTTAGTCTACAAACATTTTTACAACTGCTATGACTTTAAACGCTGGTATATCGAAGCTAACAGTTACATTACTGACACTGCTGGGAACACCTGGTGTAGAGCGCCTGGTATGTTCTAACAACAACTTAGATTTCGCTAATAGATCTAAATATTATTTAAATTAATGAACAAAGAATCATTTTAGTATACCAGCAGTATAAAATTATTTTTCCAGCTTCCACAGAAGGAGTAGCCATGATAGAATATATTATGGAACGAATATCTCATCACACTGGTAAAGATCCTTGGCAAGTTCGATTAGTAAATTTAGTTAAAAACAACAATCCTATTCCTGCATTAATCGAACAACTTAAAGTTGATTCTGATTATGAAGTTAGATTATCTGATGTTAACAATTTTAATAAGACTAGTCGTTGGAGGAAACGTGCGATTAAATTAATGCCAATGACTTATGAAATATTTTACGTCGGTCCTTACAATGCAATTGTATCGGTATATCACGCTGATGGATCAGTGGTTCTTATACACGGTGGAATAGAAATGGGACAAGGGTTGAATACAAAAGCTGCGCAAGTGTGTGCTTATACACTTGGTATTCCCTTAGAGAAAGTTAGCGTAAAGTCAAGCAGTAGCTTTACTTCACCTAACTGCATGACTACAGCAGCCAGTATTGGAAGTGAATGTGTATCATTCGCGGTTATGAAGGCTTGTGAAATAATATTAGAGCGATTACGGCCGATCAGAGAAAAAAATCATAACTCATCTTGGAACGAAATTGTAGAAAAAGCATTTGCTTCAGACATTTGTTTACAGGCATCGTATATGTATACTACATCAGATCCCATAAAACCATACGAAATTTACGGTGTTGTTGTATTAGAACTTGAACTCGATCTCTTAACTGGTAATCATGATATTCGAAGAGTTGATTTGCTTGAAGATACCGGTAGAAGCCTTAGTCCGGAAATTGATGTTGGTCAGGTATACATTTTTTATTTACTCTTTATGTTATAATTACCAATATCAAATTATTCTCTCTTTAAATTGGTCCACGTTTGTTAAAACTCACCAACTTTTGCATTGTTCCATTGGATAGATCGAAGGAGCATTTGTAATGGGTCTCGGCTTATGGACGTCGGAGAAAATAATCTACGATCCAGCGACTGGTAGAATATTGACAGATCGCACTTGGACGTACAAACCACCCGGCCTGAAGGATATTCCGGCAGATTTCAGAATATACTTTAGGAGAAATTCGCCAAACGAACTTGGATTTCTTCAATCGAAAGGTAGGCTGAAGACCTTATAAGACATATCTAATGAAGCTCAACTATTCTCTAATTTTCTGTTACATTTAAAAATACCGTAATTAAAAACATTGGATTGCCGTAAAGGATGCGTTGAAAATATTGTATGTATAACAAATCTAAAAGTTACTTGAAAAGAATTACAATTTGTGACACTAAGAGAAAGTTAAGAAAATCGAAAATAATATGTTATATTAAGTAATTACACATCTAATTTATTTTAAATATAACTTCTTGGTGCTTGAACCAATTGATATATCAAACAATGTTTTGAATTCTCACTATTAATCGTAATAAAATTATTCAGGGTTCCTTTGTGTATTTTAAGTTATGTAATGCTTATATTTCTTTGATTTCTTAAATGCTTCGCAAATAATAAATCTTCCCGATGGTAATTATAATATATTTTTATCCATAACTAAGTGATTAATTTCTTCATCAGCTACAGGAGAGCCGGCACTATGCTTAGCATCCGTCGTGACTCACGCATTACGTGAAGCCATACGTTCAGCTCGACTTGACGCAGGTTTTGAGGACCAGTGGGTGGAATTAGGTAAATCGCTTGCTAAAAATACGCTCTTTTTTAACAAAAAATCCAACATATCTATAATTGAAACCTTTTATTTACTATCCAACACTAAAAACAGCCTTTTTTAAAAGGTACTTGTGTTCTAAAAGGCAAAAACAAGTCTAAAAACAACCACTCTTTTTACCTTCTCTGTCTGCAGTAGTGATTACAATATACATTAAATTTTCTGAAAGGAAAATTTAGTGGTTCTTATTAAAACTCATCCTTGTCATTGGACAATTTATAAAATAAAATGTAATTCTGATCACGGTAATAATAAGGCTTTAAGTACATATGATTAAGTAGACAAAATCTCTGATGTATATTGCATGATGATAAAAAGATGTGGCATTTTTTATAATTTATTTTGCTATAACACATGTAACTAGATAAGCGAGGTTCACCTTAAGACTATTTTATTTTTAATATACCGGTGTTCAAATTTTTTGCAAATTCAATATAAATATTGCACATCAACCTTTGGAAATGACAATCGGCTAATTTACGGCTTCGTAGAACGTTACCTCTGTCGCGCGAAATACAACGACTGACAAAACGTCACATAGGTAGTGTGCGTCACATAGCTTTGTATTAACTTAGATTATTACATAAAAACATATAAACATTTTTACATCATTAAGTACAATGATTAAAGATATTTTTTTATTCCAGAACATCCGTGTAC
This sequence comes from Battus philenor, assembly GCF_028537555.1. Taxonomy (NCBI): domain Eukaryota; kingdom Metazoa; phylum Arthropoda; class Insecta; order Lepidoptera; family Papilionidae; genus Battus; species Battus philenor. The sequence continues at coordinate 12,092,114 of NW_027181673.1, read as the reverse complement.
AGTGGAAAATATTTTTATGGCTATAGGTCATCAGTTGGAACATTTCAAATTTACGTAAGCAGGAAATATACCAGATTATTGAAGACAGCAACAAGGGCTCAAATCATGAAGATTTTTTTCTATACCTACCATGCGGAGCTTAATCACAAAGACTACATATTCAAGATCTTGTTAACAAAAGACATTCTTGATTTTTAAAAATTTAATTCTTACACACGGTTTCTCTGTCACGTACACACACGCACACACGGACTCACGCACGCACATGAGCATCCATACAAACGTGCTGCATACTTCACGCACACATACACGGAGATGACACCTAGGAAAACAGGAGATGGCGAAAACCAGCGTTGTTCAGAATCATGAAATCATAAAGCCGTTTCCGTTTATCTTTTTAATATCCTATAAAAGAAACAGTTATTTTTAGTATTGTAATAAGGCAATAAATGGTTTTTTTTTTAAGTATTCTTTACACTGCTATTAACATTTAGTTCACATCTATAACAATTAGTAAAATAAATAAAAATATATCGTCCTCTGTCTTGTTCTAATCTTATAAATCCCTGTTATTAGTCTTGGCATAAACGCCCAAAGAAAGGCAAATGCCTCTTGCAAAGACTGCCAAGGACCAGTATGGGGCTACCCGCATCCATTGAATGCCCGTGACTTGATTGCCGCTGTGTCTACTGGTTCGTAATGAACAGTAAAAAATAAAAATTTAAGCAATTAATAAAACACCATGTACGTTATAAACAACCGATCAAATCACCATGAAAATAAACTTCTTGAATATTTTATCAAGTTTCCAAACACAGTTTAGTGAGACTATAATTTTAGTTAAACTGTCACCGAAGAATTAATTTGGACAATTTGAATTTTATAATTGTAAGGATATTGAAAAAGAAATCGAAAGGAATATTTTTTGTTGTTATAATGGTGTATATGTCAATTGAATTTGTCTTTTTAAGTAAAGAAATTCTGTTCAACTATAAAATCGATATATATAACAATTAGAAGATGTACATCACAAATAAATAGATACTTATTTTGATCATTTACGTCACCTGTCCACTATATTTTTCGCTTTTTAAATTCCCTGATAACTGAAAAAAGAAAGAAAGTTACTTAAAAATCTAATAATTTGTATGTATGTATGTTTCATAATTATATCACATCGATAATTATTTATTTTACATAACTTTTAGTATATTTGGTACGAAATCGAATTGAATAGTACAGGAGATATCAACAGACTCACTTTGTTTTAAAAATAAATTGTTATGACATCGTTACTTCTCACCAACGGTAAAAGAAACCTTTTGAGTAAACCGACATAAGAAACTTTATGATAAATATTTTGTAAGTAATACAATATAGTCTTGATGACGTAATGACGTGTCTCTGAATTTTCTTCAAGTGTGAGGGTACCGGGGTATTTTTGGATAAAAGGGGGAGTGAGTAGTATGCATGGTTTAAAATTAAACACAATCTGAACTGAACAGATGTAGATTTCCCTGAGGGCGTAGGGAAAATAGCCTTGTATATGGCAGACATGTACAGGGCAGCTTTTTCTCAATTACCAGTCTGATATGGCCCCGTGTACCGCAAATATTACATTATTTTAAATAGAACGCATCACAGTATAGTCTGTGTTATTCGTATAATCAATCGTGTCAATATATACGTTAATTTACATTGTCGTCTTGGTTACATATTTATTTATATTACCAAGTTTATTAGTTACCATGATAATACCACAAATGATAATAAATTAGCTGTCACCCGCCTGCTCCGCGAACTTAATATGCGCATCTTTAGCCCCTTAAGGGTGCAATTTCCTGAACTTCGACTTTAACTAACATTTACGCACCAAAATTAATATTTCTACCGAATTTTAAGCCACTCAGCCTTATAGTTCCAGATTTATCATGATGAGTCTTTACATAGGTAGTAATCTTACATAAACAGACATTAAAAACATTTTAAACATCCCTTTCTTTTACTATTTTATTCTTTGAATATACTTTACAGCTACCTTGTTAATTACACATGTAAGAAAACTTCCTTTGTGTTTTATTTTACAACTGACACCTAACAACCTTCGCAAAGCACTAACAACTCCGCCCTGCTTGTTATCCAATGCTTTATTTATTGCAAGAATTATTCTTTATTTGAAATACATATTTTATATATTTTATAACTTAATAATGCACGCAATGACTGCGTAAAAAGGAAAGGTACAAAGAAGAAACGGAGGCCCGTGGCTTTTTTTGACATTGGCAAATATTATTTTCACGTTGACATTCTTAGCTTCGGTCTTAAGATTTAGGAAATTCCAGTTCCGACTGTTACATTATTTATTGCACCGAATTTGATGGCCCCCAAGCTCTTTAAAAGCTTTTGTTAAGGTTGCCCAGTTCTATGGGAAAGACCTATGTCTAACAGTGGTCGTCTTACGGCTGCAATGATGATGATGATGTTGTTAGGTTATTTAGGCGGTCGTTCCCTGAATTGACAGACGGCAAAATCAACTCGAAAGTAAAGGACCTGAGGAGTGCGTTTTACATTTGTAGATCATGGCAAGCTATTGGAGTGGTTAAAAAAACATTTTACAACAAGTGAATTTTTCCACTTATTGTAACTCGAAAGCTAAAAACATCTAAATGTTTATGACATTCAATTAGAACTGGAATTACAAGATCAAGAATAAAAAATCTTATGGTATAATGACATCTTTAGATAGCACTGCTGCATATTAACAAACTTAAAACCAAGCTGAATATGTTACACAATATTCCAAAAAATCACAGATTAATTCTTAAAAATAAATTCGCCATTTTGACGAGACTACATACGAGGGCCAAACTGAAAGTTTTTAGAACTGGCAACTTAAAAGCATTATATTAAAAAAATAAGTTTAAATTTTGAAAATAGAACTCTTTACCAATAATATTGAGTATACATTTCATTCATTTGTCATTTGTTTTACGATTTGGCGGCAAATTGAAAATTGTCTGTGCACGTCAGAATGAATTTAAGCCGAGAAAATTTTCGTGCAATGATTTTTTATGACTTTCGATGTCATATAAGTCAACAAGAAAGTTATGATAGACTTCGATTGGCTTTTCACGATGAAGCCCCATCTCGTGCCACAGTTTACAACTGGTTTAATGAATTCAAACGTGGTCGAACTAATCTCACCGATGATTTGCGTGAGGGACGGCCTTCTACAGCGACGACTGAAGACAATATCAGTGTTGTGCGGCGTATGATAGAGACTGACAAAAGAGTGACCTATCAGCAGATTCGGACAAGTCTAGGCATAGGTATGAGTCAAGTGCACAAAATCCTCCATGAACATTTAGCGGCCAGGAAGCTTTGTGCCCGCTGGATACCGCATAATTTGACCGAGGCTCAAAAACTCCGCCGTGTTGATTGGTGCCGAGAAATGATCCAAAAATTTAACGGAGGTGACTCAAATGCTGTGTTCGACATACTAACGGGTGACGAAAGCTGGATTTACTGTTATGATCCGGAAACCAAAAGACAGTCTGCTCAGTGGGTGTTTCCTTCCGAAGAGTTGCCAATTAAAGTGAAGAGAGGTCGAAGTGTTGGAAAAAAGATGGTGGCCTCGTTCTTCGGAAAGACAGGTCATTACGCGACAGTTGTCTTAGAGGATCAGAAAACGGTTAATGCAGAGTGGTACACTAACAACTGTTTGCCACTTGTCTTGGAAAAAGTTCGAGAGAAACGACCTCGCAGCAGGATCCTCCTTCATCACGATAATGCCTCGTCGCACACCGCCAGGCAAACGATCGACTATTTGGCGACCTCAGACGTGGAATTACTGGGTCACCCGCCGTATAGCCCCGACCTCGCACCCTGCGATTTTTATTTATTTCCGAAAATAAATGAAAAACTTCGAGGAAAACATTTTATGGACGCCGAAGAAGCAGTGGCTGCGTTTCAAAACACCGTCGAAGAGACCCCTAAGGCCGAGTGGGCAAGGTGCTTTTCTCAATGGTTCCATCGAATGCAGCGATGTATTGATGTAAATGGACGCTATTTTGAAAAGTTATAATAAAACTAATAACTTGCTAGAATGCTTAGTTTTTGATTTTCTAAGAACTTTCAGTTTGACCCTCGTATAACGAGGATATTACTTTAACCGTAGCCCAGCGGTAGAGGAGTTAGGCTTTCGATTTTAGATCACGGATTTGATTCCCGGGTAACAATGTTATATACTCTAAATCTTATTACTCACTTTGCTTTATTACATAGGACGAGAACCGATGTATTCAATGTAGTATGGACATGCCGCACGCACCGGCGACTCCAACCGATCCTCTCCCAGTTCCGATACCTATTTAGATAAAATGTCTTCGAAGGAAGGAACCACACCTTTCTCCGAAAACTAAGTAGATATCAATTAGTCAATACAATACGTCAGAAGACGCATCTGACGTAGATTTTTTTTTAATTTATTAGCTCGCGGATTTCGGGTCCACTAACCTTGTCCGATGAAGTTGCAAAAGCCAAAACGGCTGGCAGCGTCACATATAGTACATAAGATTGTCACTGCTCACAAACAAATTTCTAGGGGATGAACAGCAGCGTCGCCTGCTTAACATACTACCACACGGCGATCGCCAACCCGACCGTAAAGCGTGGTGATTATAGTATATCACAATATTGATATCGTTGGGGAGGTCTATCCCTTCCAGTGGGCATTTAAAGGCTTAATCAAAAACTCAAACCTACTCTATTCCAAACTACTATATGTCCTATAGGTATAGTAGCCCAATTACTAAAATGATACAGCATGTAGTAAAAACTTAGATTCAAAATATTTATCGGTAGAAACTTGTTATTTATTATTATATATTCATTTATTGTTATTTATTTATAATTATTAGCGAACTTATTTCATTTTATTTATCTCTTATGAAATCTTGCCAGATTGTAATCATTTTACTTTAAATATTAAATAAATAAACAGTTTATGATTTTAATTGTGTATAATATTATTTTTATGTACTAGTCATTAAAGCGTTTTAATAATTGTGTCCTTATTTTGTTAGTGATTTTATATTACAAAACCCTTGACTTAGTGGGCATTTCTCAGAGGAGAGGATCTGAACCCACTAAATTCATGCTAAAAATGCCGTTAGAAGGGAAGCACTATTGTATTTTTATTTCTACCGGGCTTTTAGGCTTTTTCTTATAACTTGTAGAAGTGGTTACTAAAAATGGTCCTTGCTTTAAAATAATATAGATCAATATTTAAAACAAAATATTGTAATGTCGCAATATTGAATGTCTTTTATAATAGACCAATCATGTCTTGAATATATTTTTTTTACTTTAATTGTGTCATATGTGACGTATATACATTTTCTCCGCCAAAGGTTTGTAGGCGGTGACGAGTACATTCGTGTAAAAAAGAAAAACATATATTACTTATTAGTAATAACTAACTTACAAGTTCATATCAGAACAAATAAATTTAAAATTTAGACCTATTTAGAATTAACATCCGATACTTGACGGAATACAATACGTTATTTAATATTTAGGTTGCACAAATGTGCTTCAGTTTTAAAGCAGTACCTTTTTCTTTAATTTTTTTGTTTACTTATATTTCTTTGCTGGTTTAAAATCCCATAGACCCTTCTTCGATCCTAAAATTTTAGTAATTGGTATCACGTAACAGTCAAGCAATATAAGTTTATACGTTTATAATACCTGACAAAATTTATAAAGTAGCTATTAATTTTCTTAAAACATTTTTTACACGATTGTACGTGCACCACGCCTTCGGAAAGCGTTGCAATTGTGGTCAAGTGTTCCAACAGCTGTCTCCATACACGGACTGTTACGTAAGTTGAATTTTCCTATTTTTTCACATATCGGAATCGTACCTCAAAATTACACGATGAATAGTATGTAAAAATGACTTTTAACTAAAATAGAGGCTAATAATGGAAGAAATAGAAAATAAGTTGATTCTTTAGAACAGATTTACTTAAATATTACATAAAAGAAAACAATAATATATGTGATACGTTATAAAATTCTTTAACTATTTTAAGTCATTCATAAATATTTAATATTACTTTGAGATTTTTTCTGGAAAGTTCGGAAAACATACAGATAATATACTATAGATAGTTTATAGTATTATTTTAAATTAAAAAAGCATTTCTAATCATTCAATAGTTAATTTCTTAACGTCATTAAAATGTACTTCGCACATAGGTTTGCAAAAACAGGTTCTTAATATCCTCTTCGATTCATATTACATAAAGATTTAGAATTTAGAAAGGGGGTACATACAACGCAAATTTCCTTTGGCCTATGTATCTTTAAGTAAAAGTATTATAGAAGGTTCTATTGATTGTTAATATATATAAATATTAGTTATCATAAAGGCTTATTATAGAAGGAGTAGCAAACCACTTTGGTAAACCAAATTTTTTTTCAAATTTGGAATTATTCTCTAGCCACAATTAAAAACGTATTTAAAAGGTATACAACAAAGATATTGACGTTTGCAAAAAATATGATTATTGAAAAAATATAAATAAATTTCATAATATTTGTTTTCAATTAAAAATTTATAATTCTTTGAAATTTGGTCAATAATTAAGGTCTTCTCTGTAATTATTTAACATACAGGTTAGTTAATTATGATCGGTGTTTGTATTTCACCAATTTTAGAGTATAATAGACATATGTACGGTGCTCCGAATATAGAAATAATTCGGCGAAAATCGATGCCAAAAATAATCCTTTAAATGTCCACACGTGACTCGCAAGTTGCAGATTGGCTTTGCAACTCCCAGTTGTATGTTAAAATTTATATGTATTTGCACAACTTAAATGGACAATATATTTATTCATATTAATATGTAATCGTAAAACAATATAAAGATAAAGATATAAAGTGAGATAGGGCTATGTTCAGCAGAGGACGTCTTACTGCAAGAATAATGATGATGATATATCATACTTCTATCATTGAAATTTTGTTTATTCAATGAATAAAATCTATTGTTATCATTACTATCTTCTGTATTTTAGACGCACGCCGAAGATTAACTGTCAGAATTAATAACATAAATCATTTTGTAGAATATGGAATAAATATAAATGAAAATAACTTGGAAGAAATATAACAAAATATTATAGTAAAATTTTAAACTGGCTTTGCCCGCTACTTTGTGCGTGTAGAATTTGACCAAAAATTATTAAGTTCATTCTGTTTTTTTTTTTGTTGAAGAAATTTTCAAAAGAAAGAATGGCTAAGTTACTCCTTATTATATTATCTACGCGCCCGTAAAATTCTCGTCAAAATTAGCCCAGCCATTTTAGAGATTAGCCGGAACAAAGTGACAGACAGAAGGAAAATAATTTTAAAAATTGGGTACATTTACCGTATACGCATGTGGTTATTTTAATATTACAAGCATACATTTCAATTTTTTTTATATTTGTATAGGCATAAATAAATATAAAAATATATACACAAAGTAAAATTAACGCAATCATTTTAGTTAATATCTTGATATATGTCAATGCTGGAATATCCACGATCGTTATCAATATCAATATCAAAAATCAAACCAACTTTTCATTACAAACAAATCAGTGGAGGGTATGAACCTGAAAAAATACACATAAAACGTATTCATCTTAAAGTCCCGGTATTATTTTTTACAATCAATACTGACTATAGGTTACTTATGTCGCTGTTGATACTTACAGTATCTGAGTTTAAGTTAACCTGGTCTGAGCTTTAAACTCCTCAATAACTAAGCTCTATAACTATCCAGGTCTCACTTGAAAGGCTCGACTCAAGTTGGTACTTCATATCAAATCATTTTTATCATTTTAGTCGTATGACGTGCGCTACAGGAAATATGCCTCCACTATAGATTTCCAATAGAACAAGCGGCCATTTTCCTATACTATTGGCCAGTGCGTGGTAGACTCCAAAACCTTAAGGCCCTAGCGGCCATCTTTTCACACTATGCTACGCTACCTGTCCATTGCCAAGGGATTGTCAATCTTAAAATACTGTGTACTGTATTACATATGTCCTAAAAATAGTTATATTCTTTTAAGAAAGATTGAGTATATACTTTATAATTTTTAATGGTTTATTATGGATTAATATAGTAACTTTTATTTAAGAAAAAAATTACAATTGTAATTCGATAGGGATCGACGTTCGCGAAGCACTTACTTTGCTTAGGAAGGATGTTTAATTGTAGTATTGAGTGTACTTGTATGTTCGTAACTTCATTTTTTATAGTATGCTTACTCAAAATTTCATAATATTTGTTTCCCATAACTCTCAGGGTTTGAAATAGACAATATTTTAATTAAAAATTTGTGTACTTGATTTAATTTTAAGTATCATTGAACCAAGTAACTTTACCACTACTCTTAACTAACAACATTATATGAAATTATAAGGCAGTATTCACATTGACCAATTGAAGTAAATCTTTCAGATATTACGGAGCCGTATAAAGACATTTGAATACCCCTCAAAATGGTAAAATAGGTTATGAACAAAAATCTGGTGCGATTTATGATTTTGAATTTTGAAAAAACTTTCATAAATGTTGAGTTTGATATGCATGCCATAGACATGGTTGCATTCTTGGCATTCTGTATAAAAATGATGCAGATTGCAATAACTGACTGCAAGACAAAAAAAATAAAATTATGAGGAAAAGAAAATATGTAAAAATCAATCTGTAGTTTTTTTCTTTATTAATTCTAATTTGTATCGCTAGTGTTTTTTTACAATATAATTTTTTCGCTTTTACTAATCGCATATAGTTGGGAGAGGGTTGCCACTATTTGATACGGATCTTTCTTCTCCCAGCTGCGAGGCACAACAGCGTTTTATAATCATTTACAATTTTTTCATACATATTTTTCTCTTATGGGTGAATACAGCTAAAATTTATACATATTAACAAAACAATTTGGAAGTTTTACTCAACCATATATTAGTTGGTACATTATTTTATTTCAAGTCGCTGCTCAAGCGCTACAAACCGTTAAATGTCTTGAGGTTTAGGTCAATGTGCCGGGCCATCTCATTAAAAGATTCTGCTGTAGATTTTTTCTTGAGAAGGTCCGGTAAGTTGAACGGAAGTATATTAAGGTTTTCACATAAGGTCTCATGGTAACGTCTTTTGGATTCGAATCAGGAGCAGTGTCTAAGTAAGTGATGAAAAGTCTGCACTGTGGAGTCGTCACATGGGCAAGTCTTGTTATCGACTATTTTTAAACGGTGCAGGTACTGCTTCCAGTACCCGTTCCCGCTTAGTAATTGTGTGAGATGGAAAGATGTTTTGATGAGTTTTCGCAGTTTGTTTATATCGGTGAGTTTCGAAAGGAGTTCTATGGTATTTCGACCCTGAGCCGAGCTCTCGTATCTAGCCTGCCAAATGCGGTTGTGTTCAGCGCGGATTGCGCTCTTCACGAAACTCATTGAGAAGTAAACATAAGCCGGTGTATAGTGCATTTATCAATCTGTAATACGCAAGTAGTCTGTCGATTTGAAAATAATTAATATAAACAATGTTCTAGGAATGTAGATAAGGGAAAGAAGGCGATGCAAGGAAGATTTGCAAGCGAAGAATGACAGTTCATGTGTAGGAATGAATTAAAGAGAATGTGAAGTATGAAAGAGAATATAAAATAGAAATAATTTAAAAACCCGATGTTGTACAATCCCTGTCCCACGGACAAACAAGAGGCGAACGAAAGGCCTCCGGAAACCAGGGTCATAAAATAAAACACAGTAGCATTGCGGATAGCTTAAATGTTTCATTAATAATTTAGTTTCCTACTATCTTTATAACTTATTTAAGTATAACTAAGTCATTAGCGTAATCAAGTTGCCTATTAAGACACCGTAAGTCTAATTCCTGACCGTGTGAAAATATGCAAGCCAACCGGTGAATCAATTACGACGCAGCTTGTCTTTTTCTATTGATTTCAGCGACATCTATAATCATATTTAATCGCTTAATTCAAAGAACAGCTGTTAACTTTCTCGACATTCTTTATATAGGTTTAATTATATCTATACATTCGCCTCTTTTAGGCTTCTTCGGCTGCAAAGGCTTTAAAAAGGTACTGTCAATGAATGTATGGTACATCCTATCCAAAAATCAAACGTTTCAGGAAAAATAAATAATTACGGTACATAATATCCAAAAATCAAAGATTTCAAACATAATAAACAATGTAATTAATTTACTAAAGAAAAACTTTTTTAAAACAATTGTTTATAACCGGTCCTTGCACTTTGTAATGCAGGAAGTTATTAGCCTGCCTCATTCTAATAAATAAAACTTCAGAGTGACCGAAAAAGGCATAAAACTTTTTAAAAAAGCTATACGTACCCCTTTGAAGCTTTTATGCTTGTAACTAATGACTATATATATTAAACATTTTTACTGCTTATAAGAAGTGAGTATATACTCTATAAAGTAACAAAACAAAGACTTTCACGTATTATAAACATGCTACAATGCTTTATAACACAAAATTTAGTACAGTATTTATAGAGAATTTACACCATACGAATCTTCGCTTAGCATTTCATCAGCTACATCCTTCTTAAATATTAGGAAGACGAGACGGCAATGTCGTTTCTGTCGACGTATTTTACAGAAACACCAATTGATTTTTTCCGCTACGGCATTGAAAATTTGTATACTAGATTGCAAAAGGTTGTTGATAACGAAGGTACATTTTTGATAAGAAAAACTTATCTAATTAGTATATTAATGGTTTTTGTCCACGTTTGACCACCAACTCGCCTAATTAAAAGCGACGACGTGATCAATAGAGCACGCAGTTTTTGTAGGTACCTTTTTACTCTGGATGACTGTCACCCCCGTCTTGTCAAAGACGGCTAGAGAAAGAAAACAGAAAATATTTTACAAAAAAACCCATTTGAATCTGTCGCAAGGTGTGTTTGGAACACTCCTGCCATTATTGTACATGATTAGAGCTATATATATATATATATATATATATATATATATATATATATATATATATATATATATATATATATATATATATAGCTAATGAACGTAATAAAAGAAAATAAGAAATAGAATTGATTCTGTTCTATTAAGCCATATAATGTTGTATCGCACTCTTTGCAGCTGGAACAAGTGTGCCGTCATGATGCAGTTGACAAAGCACATAAAAATTGCAATCGGATGTTTCGGGGTAGCGATTTTCGGCTTGCTCTTCGGCTGGGTGATCTTTCCTACTGTTTTAAAAAGCCAACTAAAAAAGGTAAGCAATTTTTTTCGAACGAATTCACGAATGTAATTTAATTCTGCTGACATGAAGGGAAATTAAAAATATAGATTCATCAAAGTGAATTTAATTTCATTACGTTATAGTACAAAATAAGCTACATTTTGCACCACATTGGTTTATACCTATATATGTAAATATGTATATTTATATAGATAATATTTATAATAAAATGGATAAGATATATATAGATATAATAGATAGATAAGATTTTCACATATGTACTAACTCGAAACATAATAAACATTTCTGGAACCATAATTTTTCGTGACTGGAAATTGGTAAGTATATTATTAAAAAGAGGTCAGCCAAGAACGGATTTTACGAAATTTCCCATGCAAGGGGGAGTGAGGGGAGTGTTCCTTAAATTCGCGAAATGGGAAGGGATCAACTAGTACAGCACCCGGCGATAAATATTGCACATTGACCTTTAGAAAGAGACAATCGGCAATCGTTCGACTAACAAAACATCACATAGGTAGTATGGAACAGAGATAATGCTCTGCGAATCCGAAATTAGCCGATTGTCTCCTTCCAAAGGTCGATGTGCAATATATATCGCCGAGTACTGTATATAAAGGGTATAGATACACATAAACACGAATAAATATTTATTACGCAGCTTTTGCAATACAATTTGAATTATTTATTCAAGTTTTAAGCTTAGTGTGCATAGTAACAAAGTTATAAAAGTAATTACCAAATAAATTATAAAAGAGTGAACATTTTAAATTAATCCTCTCCTTTAATAAAAAAAATCTCTACCTCATTTTTCCGGTCGATTACAACATCTGGAGAGTTATTTGGTTTTTTTATTTATATATATCGCTCAAGAAGATTCGTATGTATTACAGTATTCACATTTATAAATTTAACACACATTTTAATGTGTTTTGATACAAGAAATTTTTCAAGACAAATGAACAAAAAAATTCAAACATCGATTCTATAAAAGAATGACAAGACCAATTTCAAACATAAATTATAATGTGACACAATTTATTCAACATAGAAATATCCTTACGAATTCAGTTAATTATAGCTTCACGTTTTAATTGCAAAATTGCGGGAATAATTAAAACGTATTATGTCAATACGTTATGTCAATGCGTCTACACAGACTTAATTAAAAGTATCTCGACGGACTCTACTCGGTTTATCATTGCGAAAAAATTCGCTGAGTATGTAGTATTTATTTACATCAAGATTTATATCAGACATTTTATTTTTATGGTCTCCATTGACATGATTTATGATTAGCTATTCTCAACCAAAGATATTTTTTAAATCAATTACTACAAATATATGTTATTGAATACTAAAATATTTAGATTGTTATATTTAGGATATATTTTTCAATCAAATCAAGATAGAACAAATTACTGTTCATTTTTTTGTTTCGATGATTGATCGTTATTATGATTTTTTAGTTGAACTTCATTCTAGAATAATCTATTTCCATTCTCTCCGTGTTATACTTATACCAGAAATAAAACTATTAAGCAATTGTAAAGTATAGATTAAGCTGACATATACAGGTTGATTAGTTATAGGTGTAAATGTTCTAAAGGGTAAATGTATATGCTGTCAATTAATATGTACTATCCAAAAATTGCTGCATTCAGAAATAAAGTAACGATAATATAGTAAAAAGGGTTTTTAAATTCGAATTATTATAAATTCAAATTTAATTATAATTTACCATAGATCTACAGACTTTGTAGTAAAAAAAATAAATCAATGTACTTTTTTTCAAACTGATCACTTTATACAGTGATATATGTGATTGGAAGTAGGTGTAAGAATTTCAAAGCTTTTAGCTTGCTAATGAGCTATACATTCACTCCTTTAAAGCTTCACCAACCACCCTGTTTTTTTCAATCATAAAAAAACACTCACTACCATAAACATTTTTTTAGTTAAACTGCGTTCTAGAAAGATCTTCTCACTTTTTTAGGTGTTTGGTTTCTCAAAGACCATTGAGTAGCTGTAAACTATAGAATATACACATTTTTATATATACACAGAGCTGTTAAAACCGATTGTGTTAAAAAAATACTAAAAATTTGCACGACAAGTTATTTCTGGCGTGCCAAATCTAATGCCCCGTACGAGCACCGTTTTTAAGTAAATTACTATACTCAAACGTTTATAAAAATCTTGTGTATCATTATCATTATAGTTTCAACCGTAAGACACCCACTTCTGGACACAGGACTCCTCCATGGATATCCTATAGAACCGATGGGAAAAAAAATCTTTTGTATGATTATTACTAAATCGTAATCTTAATCAAGTATTGGATTTAGTTATCACCTTCATAATATACAAATTTAAATAGGTTAATAATTCTATGTTTTTTTATACTGTAAATGCACTGCCAAAAGGGTTCCTGTCCCTGAATTACATTTTAATTTCATGTCGATTTTAATTCGTCTAGGAAATGTCTCTTTCCCCGAAAACCGACATTCGACAGATGTGGATGAAGATTCCCTTCGCATTGGACTTCAAGATTTACTTGTTCAACTACACAAACGCAGAGGAAGTCCACAAGGGAGCTATACCTATAGTGAAAGAAGTCGGACCCTACTACTTCGAGTAAGTTCACAGAATTTTTCATTTTGTCATTTAATTTACGAAGTTTTATGTTTTTGACGTATTTTTATATACATTTATTATTTAAATTAATGTTCCGATTAACTACTAAATTATCCTTTTAAATTTACTCATATAAATTTTGAGATGTTACACGAAATTGGATTCTAAAATCGTAACAGCTGCCTACAAATTAGTTACTAATCATATGGAGCCTGATGTACGAAGCCTCTTATAAGCTATTATTTTTAAATCTGTCCAATGCTATTTTGTGGTAAGTATTATAATATAAAATTGCTAAAGTAACAATGAAAATTATAAAACATAACTTTTGTGTCATTTTTGTTACGTTTGATTGTTCGTCGTAAATCTGTTTTTTTTTTTATTGGACTGTCTATTACATGCCACGTCATTATTTGTTCAAGGCATTCATTACATTACTAGTTTTAAACGTCTGTTCTACAATGTCACTTGACACTCGAATGCGCACATGTTAATAATTATATACGAATTACATTCTTATTTTACCGTTGAATTTACTAAAGTCTCGTTACTAAAAAAAATAATTTGATTATTCATTTTGAATTTAAAATAGTCTCATCAATCAACTAAACCTTGGGCGAATCGATTTCTGTAACTTGGTCTGGTAACATTCGCGACATGTCTCTTTATACAACACAATTTGATTACCCATAATAATGTTTTATATATTAATATCTTCGGATAACTTGACCAATATAATATGCATACATTTAAAATATTACGTCATTGTAACATAACGAAGTTTATCTGTATGAAATCATTTACGATATACGTGAAAATTAACGTAATATTGTTGCATCTATGAATTTACAATACAACAACATAAAATAAACATGAAAGCGACATTTAGATTAGTAAGATATAGTCTAATAAAGTAAATCATATTAAACTTGTTTGAAAACGGCGTCGTGTTAAAATTTCTAAGTATGAGACATATGAAAGATGGTATTTTACGATCCAGTCAATTGCTAACGAAAGACCATAAAGTTGACACTTAAAAATATTGGTTTTTCTTTGTAACATTTTTGTCGTTGGCCTATGCTATCATCATTAAAAGAAAAATTTATTTCAGCTATGAATTTCAAACTCATTAAAAATTTGATTAATATTGCATATTACAAAACGAAAATGTCACTAAAAAATATTTTTAAAAAGATTATGAGTTACATGTGCAGATATTTTATTACAAAGATAAGTAATTTATAATTATAAATAAAAGATACTCTTTAATCATAGAAATATCATTTAACGTTTACCACACGAAAGTATACGACATAGCCCAGTGAATTGACAAGTTGCAGAGGCAATGGGCGATCTACTTAGCCCACAGGTGGTCGCTGGGGCCTTAAGCTTCTGAAGTAGAGACCACAAACCGTAGAGAGCGTGGGAGGCTAACCTAAAAGGTAGACAGACGATCATGTTGGTCGACGGAAGACTCTGCAACCAGTCCTATTAGACTAGTAGGAAATCCCTGTGTGAAAACTTTGTCCTACCGTGAACGTTTTACGGCTGAAATAATGATGATCCTTACAAAAATATATATTTATATTGTTACCTAAGCTCCGAATTTCACATCCACTATTATTTTTTATTACCTTTAGACATACGTCATGTAACAAAAAGTATGCATATCGAACTAAAATATTGTAAGGAAATATGTAATTTTCTTTTATGCAAAAAAGATATACCATGAGTTCTGTCTTTTAATAAAAAATTAAAGATAATGAAAAATTAATTTCCTGTAACCTCAAAGTCATGTTAAAAGAATTATGTTATTAAATAAAATATGCAAATGTATATGCAATACACATGTGTAGTTATATGTATGAGACCACTGTATCATATTCATTTATTATTTATGACTATCGACGGTAAAATACTCGACACATGTTTTTTAAATGTCTCTATTTTCTTTAAACGAGTTTATTCCTTCGCACAAAATTGTTTACCTATATCATACGCGAAGAATAATTTTATTTTACAAAGAACAATAAGTCTCACCATATGTATTGATGTTTATATAATTTACTAGCTGATCCCGCAAACGTTGTTTTGCCATGTATTTTATTTCTAGGAAACGTTAAAAAACAAATAAAAAATAAGGGTTAATCAAAATAGTCATGTATATATTAGGATTGTTTAATAAATTATACTTTTGCTATATCACACTGATAAAATATTTATATTAAAATTATTTAAACAGGGAATGGAAAGAAAAAGTTGAAGTCGAAGATCATGAAGATACTGATACAATTACGTACAAAAGACTGGACAAATACTACTTCAAGAAAGAACTTTCAGGGCCTGGACTGACTGGAGAAGAACTTATTGTTATGCCGCATCCATTCTTAATGGTAACTATCTTACTTAAAGCCTTCATTATTTCAACCATGGACTATGTTGGACATAGACCTCCTTCATAGACTTCCATTAGAACTGATTGGAAGCAACCTGCATACATGTACTTATGGGTGGATACGGTTCGCAGTGTTTGTTGATCCGTGGTCTTCATTCCTGTCCCTTAAGGACATAATTTCTGCACGCTTTCTAAAGTACCCACTGCATTTGAAATTGCTAATCTCGTTCTTAGTCCGATCAAGTAAAGAAATCCCGAATATAGCCTTTCCCATGGCTCAGTGTAACACTTTGGGCTTTCAATTCTTAATTACTATTACGTGATATTTATCTTAAAACACATTCAAAGTCTAAACACATTGAATCATTTCAGGCAATGGTCGGAGTGGTGCTTAAAGAAAAACCAGCAATGCTCAACATGATCGGAAAAGCTTTTAATGGAATTTTCGACAATCCACCAGATCTTTTCGCTCGGGAGAAAGCGCTAGATTTACTGTTCAGAGGCACTGTTATCAACTGTTCTAGAACTGAATTCGCTCCAAAAGCTGTTTGTACGGCGCTTAAAAAAGAGGCCGCTAACTCCCTCATCTTCGGACCAAACAATCAGTATCTTTTTTCCTTATTTGGAATGGTATGTCTTTAAAACATATATGTGTACAACATGTTGAAGAAAATAACATTTTATATATGTAATTGAACATCTATATACAAAGAAATAAATATCCAAACGTATTGTTAAACATATATCGAGAATACTTCAACCAATTTGGCTTACTTTTTTTAATTTTCGATAAGCGACGATAAAGATTTTTTATAAAGAAAAAAAGTGAAAATGCTGTAAAATAAAACAAAAACAAAAATTTTATTTTCCCAAAGAGACTTAAAGGTAAAAAGTACTTATTACTTTAACACAGCTTTCAAATGTATGACGTCAATAAAAAACAAAAAAGGCTTGTTAAGATGTAACTATACAAAAAATATCTTGTACCACAAAGCACTAGAGTGAAAATTTTAAGAAAGCTACAAAATGAAATAGATATCTAAGCGACAACGAATAAGACCGAAAACGTGACACCCGGTAATTTACTAAAACATTTTTGAAACAAAGATTATTAAAAACCACTTTTATATTAAAGTCCACACAATAATATCAGATATACGTTATAACTGTATAACGATATAGACACGAAAGCGAATAGATTTACATTTATCAGAATTTCAACCAAAGGACGCCTTTCGCTGGTCATAGAACTCTCTCACAAATTTAAAATAAGATCAGTTGAAAGCGTTTTACAACGACGTCAACAAGATCGTCTGTCCAACTCGTCCTGTACTTTAGCACACCGACCGGTATTTTCCACTTTAGAAACCTTAAAGCCCCTGCTACCATCTGTTTAAGTTGTAGAAAGAAAATTATGATATATACACAAAGAGATAGCGGAAAAGTCAACGGGTTGACATACTCGTATTGTTCCTTGAATTTGTTACATTAAAGCAACGATAAAAATAAATATTAACTTTCATTTGAGACATAATTGATTATTGATTTGGGTCCTTGTGTATATGTAAAATAATTTTCTCAAGTACAAAGTCCACAGGAACAAATGATAAACAGTAATAAATGAGACAATACAGAGTAATATCGAATATTGAAATTGCTTTGTCTTATTATATTTTAGTTACATTATTTATTCCAAATAATTTTATCTGAAGCCTTTGATTTTTGTACAGGGTAAAATGATCAATACATTCGCGAATTCATCAATCGCTTTGTGCATAAAATACTAAATAATGTACATCCGCGACACCTGGAAGCAAAAATAAAGTAAGTTTTTAAATATTATTTCTCCATACAGCGTAATGCAACAGTGGACAGTCACGTGATAACAGTGAAACGAGGCATGGACAACGTAATGGACGTCGGCAAAGTGGTTGCAATCGACGGCAAACCAGAAATGGACCAGTTCAGAGATTCATGCAATGAGTATCAAGGGGCAGATGGCACAATATTCCCGCCATTTTTGACAGAATCCGATCGTCTAGAGTCATTCTCTGCGGACTTCTGCAGGTACATAACTTTAAACTAAAGATATTTTTACCTTCAAGCAAAAAATTGTTGTAATAATGACTTTTTAAACTAATGGAAATGTTAATGATTAATTTTATATTCCTGAAGTTTTGAATACTTTGCGGTGTAGTCTCGGGTATAATTGGTTTTAGAATGTTACAAACTTGCTTAATATGGCCTAACAGCCATTATTGAGCTACCGAAACCGCTGTACCGCGTCTTACAGCAAGGTGGGAGCGAAAGATAAAAGGGCAAGAGTTCCGCCGCTGCGTGCGTTAACTGAGAAATTACTCAACAGAGCGGCCGATGCTTACCCTGTCTCGCTGCGGTTAAGTCTGAGTTTGATCTGGGCTCTACAAAGATCCGGGTGCATTAGGAACTCGCGTACCTTTAAGATGAAGGATATCAATATAAAGGAGTTCTATCTGATTCTAATTACTACCAAATTAGGCTATTCCGGCTTTCTTCCCTTCACGTAAACAAGTGGTCATCGTAAATAATACCATGTGAATAGTAACCATATTAATGAAAGTGTTTTTAATGTGTTGCTTAATTTATCTTACAGGTCATTTAAACCCTGGTATCAAAAAAAGACCTCATACCAAGGTATTAAAACTAATCGATACATCGCTAACATCGGAGACTATGCAAACGATCCGGAACTTCAGTGTTACTGCGACACTCCCGACACTTGCCCGCCGAAAGGTTTGATGGATTTAACAAAGTGCTTGGGAGCACCGATGTACGTCTCCATGCCACACTTTTTGGACTGCGATCCAAAAATAATGGCAGGTGTTAAAGGATTAAATCCCGACGCCAACGAACACGAAATCGTTATAGACTTTGAGCCGGTAATTATTTTTATGATAAATTCTTATAATTCACTAAAATTATGCTCCACATTGTACCATCGATACTGTTCACATATATACTTCATAAGAAATATTCCAAAAGTGCAAAATTTTATAAAAACTAGAAAAAAATGTTTGCTGAGGTCTCTTATATAATATTTAAATCAATACGTTCCAAGGCTTCACTATCACCCAAAACACCCTACATGCTATATTAAATTATTATTGATTTAAATTTAAATAATAGGTATCACTATTAGTGATTTAAAAGTGATTGTAAGCTAATCTCGAACTTACGACTGTTAACGTAAAAAATAACAGATATGGAACGTTGGACTTTTACTATAAACTAAATATAATAGCAACTCTTACATAAACAGTAAAACTAGAAAGTGTTCAGAATAGAAACTAAAATATTTTGTAGATTATATAAATAAATTTTAAACTATTCATTTTATTTTAACTTCTATATAAAATTTCATCAATGTGAACCAATTGTCAGCAAATTTTCCGACGTAATATCATTTTTAAGTACAACACGATAGTTTAAAAAATTCTGGTTAAATATTTAAAATTTGAAATATAAATATGTTTGGCAGAGAAGTGGTAGTCGGATAGGAAGGACTGAGACTTGGGACCGTCGTTCGCGGGTTCTATTCCCGTAATAGAATCTTAAATAATTAACACATTACATCTTACAGAGTTCAAATTAATTGTATAAGATTGCTTCTGCATAGAAACAACCAGAGGATGGGCTGCAATGTACTTTACGTACAATAATACCACACACCATCCTCAATAAATATCTTTGGGGTATGTCTATACCTTGCAATGGGCGCCTATGGGCTGAAACGTCGAATCTAATTTATAAAATAAATAAATAACTTCGCAAAACTTACGGGTACAGTCCCAAATATTTGCAATAAGCAGGCGTGGATATTAGATTTTTTGACAATACCTCTTAATAATTATCAAATGGAGATACCATTAAATTAGAGATCTTTGGATTCGTAATTTGTTCATATAAATATCATACGTTCCTTTAAAAGTTACCTATATGATAATATACGAAGTAATAAGCAATGAAGCTTTATTAGTTTCAATAAATATTTGCGATTTTAATTATATTTACCTCTATTCAAACTTGACATCAGTTAGAAGGTTGTTACTAATTTATTTATTCTCTTATTTTCTATAATATCAACGAACAATAGATAACTGGAACTCCTTTATCGGCCAAACAACGTGTCCAATTTAACTTAAGACTGGTTAAAACAGACAAAATGGAACTCTGCAAAAACCTTCCGGACACTATAGCGCCATTGTTTTGGGTTGAAGAGGTAACATAATTTATAAAGTGTATAAAATATAATATATTAGAGACACAGTAAGTTATGATTTGCCACCAACTGCATAGTTTAGCTGTTATGTTAGCACTATATTTTATTAAGTGTTGTGCTTAGGAGATTAATTTTATGTTTCTTTTTTATTTACGTGAAAAGATCTTCAAATGGCACTAGTTCAATATGTACAAGTCTGAAGTTACACACTTTATTTCTTAATTTATAAAAATAAAGCTATATATATAATGTGACTTCACAGTACAAGTTCTAAAATCACTCTACCTTTTTCGACAATATTATTTCATAAATCAGTAATTTGTTTTTGTAAAAGTGTTGAATATGCGGTGGCTGAAGCCTTAAAAGTTCCAATGTTAAATAAATGAATTTCATCTTTATCCTTAAGGCTCGAAAATAGAGGACACCACAAGCTACCACAACCCACAAAGTGGTCAGACGAGATTATTAAGTTCACCAGAAAACGCAGTATGAAGGCCGGTTCCTATCGATCCTATTAAAAATCTTTGGGTGATGCCTATATCCAGCTGTGGACGTCCTACCACTGAAATGATGATGACGAAAGGTTTTTAAGAAACAGGCTTACCTAGTATAAAGAACATACAATATGAAAGTAAATTTAGTTTTGTAACTTTAATAAATGTTTTCTATATTTATATGTTAAAAGGGGATAGGATTGAATAGTTCCTTCATCAAGATGATGAAGCATCAGCTGTTTATACCAAAACGTGTAGTCGGCGTGGTGCGCTGGTTACTCCTGACATGCGGAATAATTGGAGCGATCGGAGCTTTGCTTCTCAATTTCAAAGGTAAGTGGCCTTTGAAAATTATATAGACTAAACACGGCACTGAAACGTTATAATTTCTTCGAGTCTCTTTGTAAACTATCAATCGCTGAAGCTGCCATGGAGAGGGCTATACTCGATTAGATTTCTCTACAAGATCAAATAAATAATTAGGAGGACCATAGATGAACAAAAGTAACAGAAATAGCCTAGTCGATATGCAAGTTCAGTGGTAGTAGGCAGATCAGCGCTGTGACCTGCAGAACAGATGGAAGTTTAATGTTCTTGAGTAGTAGCACTTCTACTCACAAGGTAGACAACAACCATATTAAGGTTGACGGAAGTCGATGAATGCAGGCCGCTTCCAACCGGTTCTATTAAAAATCTATAATGAATGCCTATAATTGAAATTATGAATAGTGAAATAACGATAATGAACTCTTCAATAATATACAAAACAAAACTATATGAAAAGGTATCTTTAAAAATAAAAACGAACTATATACGTAAGAAAACAAAAGATAATTATAGAGTGTGTTTAAAATACACGAGCTAAAGTTAACACTACTTTATATTTTACTAGTACAATATTCCAAACGCTAGTCTTCATGTGCGATTCTAATATAAATTAATATGTCTATTAAAACCAGAAGTATGTCTATTTTGTGTTTATTTCAATCCGGCCATTGGGGAGCAAGATATCAAAAATATGTCATTATATTAATCATCATTTCAGCAGTATGACGTTCATTGGTGAATAAAGGCCTCTTCCATAGATTTCCAATAGGACCT
The DNA here is from genome assembly GCF_028537555.1 of Battus philenor. NCBI lineage: Eukaryota > Metazoa > Arthropoda > Insecta > Lepidoptera > Papilionidae > Battus > Battus philenor. Next base: position 12,069,898 of record NW_027181673.1, on the reverse strand, counting down.
AAAGAAAACTGCCTGCACCCAGAATCTTCCGACAAGCTTAACAGGGTCGTCTTTCCACTTTATATTTTGACGTGCTACGCTACTCTTGCCGAACCGTCGTCTCTACTCCAAAATCATGTCCCAATATAGACAGCAAAGAGAAAATAAATGATATTAAAAACAATTCACAGATGGAAAATACTCGATAAAATAATTATATGAAATATTAACGTAAAGTTTAAAATAGTACAGTGGCAACCTATAACTTTGAATAAAGACAATATAGTACTAATCACATTTTAATATTCAACATTACCGATCGGGATCACATTCCTTTACGTTCATTTACCAACTACAGTGACACCGAAATAACTGTACCGCGCCGTAGATAAGTGCGACAAGGTGGGGGCCGAGATAAAAACAGTATGAGCGCTGCTGCTCCGACCGTTGACGACAGACTGACGGCGCGGCCGATATTCTCCCTCGCCCCTCTGCATTGCCACTCGCATACCTAAGGCGCGGTACAGCATTTTCGGTAGCTCTATAAAGTTTCTACTTAAATAATATTAAACTTTACTGTCAGATCACATCATGCATTATGCAGTACCACCAGTAGAAGCATCAGTTACCAAGGTACAACCAGAAGAAATAGAGCAAAAAGAAATCAGCGTCATCGGACAGGAGCGTGAACCTCCAAAAGTTGAAATGTAACTTAATCTATATACAATAGTTCATAGAATTATAACATAGACCTTGTATAAGTATAAAATATTTAGAATACACATACGTTATTTAAATGCACAAAATATTAAATTTCCTTGGTTTAATAAAATGCTTATATCGTGTCAATAGTATTACCAAATATTTCACAGTATCCGGCATTTTATTTGGCACGTCGGAAAGAAAATCAAGATGTATCAAATCAGTTTTTTAATGTATTAACCTTTGTCTATCGCCATTCATTGTTCCTAAAATGCTAAAGATAGTTGATAACTTTTTTTGCGGCCGATGTGCTAAATCATATACCGAATAATATATGTACACTACAATAATGTATGAAAAACTTAGCAAGATAAAACAACTAATTATATAAATTACATAAATCTGTTAATGAGTGTTAGCTTTACAAAACTGCATCAATTAATCTTTTTATACCAAAAACTGTCTTTGGTGTAAAAAAATATACTTTTAAATGTTTATTGCGGGTATATAAATCTAATTTAATTAAAGTTCAAATTTAAACTCACTTAAATGTAATAAATGCCTTTCTTAAGTAAAAATATTCGGTTGATTTATTTCTATTATTCTACCCTGAAAAATGTTACACTTATTATGTTAAAAACAAAGGAAGCCAAACGGTAAAGGACTGCGACTGGTAATCGTAGGTCGCGTGTTCATTTCCCGGGATACGATCTTATACCTAGGTGAATCAAAAAATTCTTGGAATCAATATTAAAAAATGCAAAGATTTAAATAATAATATTTTATTTTTCTACATAATCTCCCTCCAATACAATGCATTTAGAATAACGCGTTTCTAACTTCCTTATTCCTAGTGAAAAAAAATTATTTTCTTGACTCTCGAAAAAGTCCTCTACGGCAGCTATAACCGCGTCATTATCGTGAAATTTTGTTCCACGAATTTCCTCTTTTAATTTTGGAAATAAGTGAAAATCACTTGGGCCTAAGTCCGGAGAATATGGTGGGTGGTCAAGGAGATTGAAGCCAGCACAGCGGATTGCGTTGAGCGCAACTTCCGATCGATGAGCAGGAGCGTTATCTTGAAGGAACAACACGCCCAACGACAGTTTTCCACGACGTTTTTCTTTAATCGCTTCACGCACTTTCGGGATTAAATTTGCATAATAGGGTCCAGTAATCGTCTGGCCTTTTGGCATGTAATCAATAAAAAGGATTCCTTCACTATCCCAGAACACAGAGGCCATAACTTTGCCAGCGGTAGGAGCAACTCGAAATTTCTTAATGGATGGAGAGGATGGTCGTTTCCAAGACATGCTTTGTCTTTTAGTTTCAGGATCAAAATGGTGGACCCACGTTTCATCCATGGTGACAAGACGACGGCAAAAATTATCCAAATCACGCTGGAACATTTCGAGATTACGCTTGGAAATTTCCAAACGTCGCTTTTTGTTTTCGTCGGTTAACATTCGTGGCACCCATCTTGCAGACACTTTTTTGAACCCCAGTGAATCAATTAAAATGGATTGAACGCTACCAAAAGATATCTTTAGGATCTCAGCTATATGTTTTATAGTCATTCTCTGTCTTCCAAAACCAAATTCTCAACCTTTTTGACATTTTCTTCTGTAACGGAGGTTGAAGGCCGCCCAGAACGCGGGTCATATTTACAGCTTGATTTACCTCTTTCAAATTCAGCCACCCAGTACGCAACCGTAGAATAGGGTACAGTATCACCCCGTAATGTCTGCTGAATGTCCAAAAAAATTTCCTTCGTAGACATTTTTTTCAAACTGAGATATTTTATCACCGCACGTAACTCACTTTTATCCATAATTTTGACTTTTTAGCAACTCGTTGCACAAAAAAATTTATTACATTCGTTCGCATGTAATAAATTTTTTGTTGTAACTGACAAAAACAAGTGACAGTCTGCATAAATATAGTGTGATAGACACTCTTTAATTTGAATATCGAACTTGATCCAAAAAAGTTTCATATATATGCACTTCCAAGAACTTTTTGATTCACCCTCGTATAATTTACACTTTGTGCATTATTTATACAGAATTGCCAGTGCTCACAAATAAGTTTCCAGGGGATGGGCAGGAGCGTCCTCTGCGCACCATAATACTACAGTGTGATCGCCAGTGGAAGGCGGGTTCCAAGCATGGCGATTATGGTATTGTCCATTATAAATGTCTTTGGCTTATGCCTCGTAGTGGGCGTCTATGGGCTGAAACGAAGACGATGTTACATTTAATTGAATTGTAGATAAAACAACATCGAAAGTTTTCATTTCTTTTTTTAATTTACATACCAGTTTTAAAAATAAAGTATTCTTTATTTTACACTAGAATTAGAATTTTTGTACGAATATTAAAAAAAATGCTTTTCCGTGTTTATAAAAATATTTTATTAATATTCATCTATGCTATATATTATGTTTCAGAGATAGATCATATTATGTTATATATCAGAGGAGTCCAATCAGCGGCTCTTTGAAGGTTTATTTTTAGCTTCATTTGTCCAATTGTTTCAATGTTCGAAATGTTGTCACCAACAACGCACCCAATTCTAAAGCATTTTCATGATTAGTAAAAATAATGCGTTCAATTTTTAATATTTTGATTTAATACACACATTTCTCATGTAGAAAAATATTTTTAGCGGAACTAAAAACGTATCTAATTACGGCACGCGATAAATTACATATCTTATTTGATACTGGAGGAGGCTTTTGCCTTGCAGCGAGCCTGTATGGACTGATATAATGATGGTGATGAATTCTATATCATTTGTTACAATTTTAATACCAAAAATTTCAACAGTATATACTATTTGTAGTAACTTATATGTTAAACTTCTGAGTTTCACATAATTTTAACCAAAATAAAACTTCGACGGACGCTTTAGCGGATCCAACTAATGCAAACTATTGAAACAACTAAAACTTTCGAAATGCACGCTTTTTATATTTAACTATTTATTTAGTATAGAATAATATATGAGAAATTTAATGATGAAAAGATCAAGTACCAAATTATTATGTACTTAAACTTCAAAAATATGCTGTCACACTCATAACTTCACTAATTGTAGGTGCGCGATTTAAACGCCGCACCGTACTGACACGTAATACGTATTGAAGTTTTCGGCCGAAGCAACGACAAAACGAGGCCAAATCTTATATCACAGGGGATGATGATAACCTTGATAATACTAGAAGTAGAGTAGTAGTTATTAACTAGACAATAGCAAGCGATCAAATTTAGGATTGGACCTCCGAACGCCCTTGTGTTGGAATTTTAAGCGGATATTATTAATACTGTTCCCAGGTCTCCTCGCGTTCGTCGAAATGATCTAAGACATCGGCGGCCTCCTAAAGCTGTCGAGTATTACTACCTTAAAATAGGTCTTAAGCTAGGCGTCTTCTGCGCCCTGCTGCCTCGAAATCCCTAAATCTGCAAATGCCACTAGAGCAGCAGTGAAAGTACAGTCAAAAAGAAAAACTTTAACATTACATTTGTAAATTATAAAAATTTTAAAAAGGGAAAATCATAAAGATTTCTTTAAAATTAGAAATAATTTACAAAAACTTTCTACAATGACAATATTGATTTCCTTTTGGTAACCCTATTTATAGGGTTACACACGAGTGAAGGTTGCAAACTAATTTCCAACTTACACAGCTATAACTTCCTAGTTAGCTTCGTAAAGCACAAAGGGCTTAATAACTCTGAATGTTTTAATTAGTGATATAGTCAAAAAGTTATACCCGCAAAGCGTCCCAATTACAGCTGTATGCCGGTTATTAGAAAATGTGAATGTTTAATTGGTCTAATATGTTATTTAAGTCTTACTTCTATGACACTTAGTGGCCTTTTTAACCCTTTCAGTACCATAAGGTTACGGTACCTTATTTAATTAATTTAGCTAGATGTAATGAATTAATAGGCATCCTAAAAACATAATTTATACTAAAAATTCAAAAAAGTTTTACAATTTTTTTGGAAATTTATGGGACAAATATGTCCCTATGGTCGCTAAGGGTTACTTTCTACTTAAACTCTAAATTTTGGTTTACTTGTTGGTAAGTCTGTTTTGTTGTAAATAATGTACATTTGTTACTTAGTGTACTTTTTTTTATTTGTTTATGAATAATATAAATATAATAGGGCAAGTTATTTGTTGTACTCGGCGAAACAATTCCTGTTGTTAGATGATTGATTAGTGATTAGATGGATTGTTTTTTTGAGACGTTGAAGGTTCAGGTGATTCTTGCCGTTGAAGAGTCGTCGTCTCTTCAACCTCGACATCAAATACCCCTTGGTCATTATCCTTTTTTACTGCACTTTTACAATATCAATTATTTATTCCAAACAGCAGATCATTCGCGCCAAAAGAACTCTAACGTTCCGATGACGATAAACAACAAACGGTGTTAGTTATGCTATATTGTTAGTAAAAAATAATAAAAAGGTACTTTCCGAAATATTAAAACAAAAAAATAATTTACAATGGTTACGTAAATATTTTATTAATCCATGATTTTTGCTTGGGACACCGGTGTCCCCGTGGTCGTGAAAGGGTTAAATAACTCATGCTAGCTTCGTTAGTAAACAAGACGATATGTTTTATTTCACTAATAATTAATTGTGGTAATTTCGGTCCATTTACATCCATCTTTTATTTATCTATATTATTCCTTCCTTTTTATTTTATTCACTTTTATGTTATTCACATAATTTTTTTACCAGCATTAATTTATCTCCGGACCGACGAAATGGTTAACTATGTCTAAATTAAATATATAAATGTATCCAGTATTGTAATGCTAATTATTTTTACATGAAACAAGGTGGACAGACTAGACTACCTCGTCAAGATTGTCGAAAAACATTGGATGCAAACCGCTTCAAAGTGATATTATTGGACATTTGTGGAAATTTATTTTAATCGCATTTGAGAACCTAAATCTTATAATAGACTTTGTGTAAGATATAATTCTGTTTCAAGCAGTGGTACTCAACCTTTATTTTGTACAAGCGACTAAAATTTATTAACTTTGAACAGGTGACCTGATACATCGTTTAAATTAAATGTTACCAGGCTAGCATTATATCTAGTCATCCGCTAACTCTTGAATTTGTCGGGCATAAATTTTGTTCAAAACTTAGATTTCATTTCGCTGCATATTAAAGAACTTTATGCAACGTTTTAGACTATATGAAAGATTCACTTAAGCGTGCACTGCTAGCTGTGCGACTTTATTACACAAGGTGCTATAACTTTTGCAATATTTGAATTACGTGTGTGTTAACACATGCGTATTAATATATTTACTACTATGTATTTTCTATTTGGAATTGTATGTGGGAAAATAGTTTTAATCGGTGTCTTTTTTAACATAATTTAAAAGATTTTTGTATATACAATAGTAGAACTAGGAGTAGGTAGGCTAGGTGGAGTAAAACCATTGTCTGGATGCCGGCAACGAACGCCGATCATCGTGATGATCTATAGGGGAGGCATATGCTTTAAGGTAGGTGATTCTACATGGTTATATAAATATCTGGACCAAGAGATAGTCACCTGTAGAGTTTACGCTCCGTATTGCTGGCCACTACGGTCGCAATACTTTTATTTCAAAATATTCTTATGCGTTCCAATTTAAATTCGAACGCCAATTTGAATTTCGACGCCATCAGTGATGTGTCACAGCTGCGGTTAGGTTCGTGTAAATTAAAAATAATCTTTGTACATATTATTTTACTTCTCAACGTGCTCAGGTGGTTAATAACCTTTACCCGCTAGTCGCGTCTTTTATATTTATTACAGAAATTTTTTTTTTCTACTGGCAATATTTTATTTCTGAACGAAGGCATAAATGTCACTACATTTATTGACATTATATCTGTGGCGATAATTCTACATAATATTCTTCAAAGAGATAACTTCCTTTACATTACAAAAAATTAAATAAACCGAAAAACAAGCTTTTTAGTTTAATTTATATAATCTATAAAGTTTTATTAGGCTCCATTATTTAATATCTATACCTGGAGAGCTAATTTATACCTTAAGCTTTTCACAAATAAAGATTGCATGTCTACTATTATGAATCTTAGAAAATTCCTACTATCATAAATCTGTCGTATTCCATTACAGAATTGTTAAGGTTTTGAACATTACACAGATGTAATAGTCTTGCTTAATTTATTGCAATAGAAAGAAATCGCAATGTCAAATATTAAAACTTTTTTCATTCGTTAGAATATAACAATGGCTACGAATAACACATAGCTTGCATTATATAACAATTACATTCAAAATTATTATTATAACCGGTATTAACAACGCTTAGGATGATTTGTATTTCGACAGTTTTAATAGTTTTTTTTTTTACAATTCGGAATATATATCAATCTCATTTAATGCCTATATTACATAAGAATTTAAAAAAACGTGAATAATTTCTGAAACATATTGAACACAACTTGCTTTATTGAATTTGAGTACGTGCCATTGATAAAACTCGAACTCATTTAAAATGTTACTTACATTAAATTTAACAAAGAACCAGAGCATATATAAAATAAATATCTTTTCTTGTTACTATATGAGCAAAATCTATAAAAAGTAGAATGTTTTCCCACATTATATCTGCAAAATGGCTGGTAATAACATTTTCTATTTCTTTACCGGCTACTAGGTTGGGAAAACTCTATTTAAAAAGTGTAGTTCTGGGTAATCGACTAAATCGTTAATAATTTACTATTACATCACATGTAAAGATGCCATGTTGAAAAATATAATCTGTGGCTAAAATTAAGCAGCGTTATAGGTGTAAAAGCTTGAAAGGTATGCATGTATAGCCCATAAAAAGCCTTATATTTTTTATACCTATAACTAATACCCATGTATATTTACAAGACTACGGCATTGCAGGGCAGGTTAGGAAAGATTTTTTAACTTCTCGCTTTCCTTCTTAAAATAAGCACTTTACTCTACTATTTTTTAGAGATGCAAAGGTTGCAGTAATAATTACTTAGACATCAATAGAGATCTACCATCTATGTATAAAGTACTCTAGTCTATAGAACAAAGATATGCTTTTTGGTTCCACAATTTTCTCTCTTCTGAAATCTTCTAAGAGACCTTTCCTAAAATAGTTCGTTTTGACATATCCGAGGATAAGCTAATATTTGCGTGACGTTTTTCTTTACTTGTAAAGGTGATGTAATGGATTTAACACTAATTGTGTGTTTTATGAATCGAAGAAACTAACCACCTACCAATATATGTATGTACATGTAATTATAATTGATATGTTATTAACTGTTGAAAGAGGAGTAGTAGCCCAGTGGTAAGAAATCTGACTTGCGATCGTAGGTTGTGGGATCTGTTCCCTATAAACAATGTTATAAAATTCACAATTTGTGTATTAATTATCCTGGATTTCCACTGCTCACCAACAAGTTTTCAGAGGATGAGCAGCAGCGTCCTCTGCGTATCATAATACCTCATTGCAATCGCGAATCCAGTTGCCAAGTGTGGCAATTATGGTCTATTCCTCATAAATCTTTATTAGGCTTATGCCTTTTGACGAGAATTGTTGAAATACAATTATCAAACTCAAATCTTCAATAACAAATGATATTGTAATATTATCGTTTCATGTAAATTGCGTTGTTACCACGGTTGATAAAAAATGAATAATTAATTATAAGGGTATAATTTACATCACTTATTTAATAATTCACATACCACATAAACAATTTCAAATCTAAATTCAATATGAATTCGAGAATGTTACGTTACAATATTACAATCTGTATTTGCAATTCAAACTACTTATTTGTACTTCATAGTTGAACTTCAATTTGTTAAGTTATAAACTAAAAACACGAGTGTTATGAAATTTTGATGGGAATATATTACTTATCTACAATCTGTGTCTTGTTATTACATATAATTACGGAATTTGGTTAAGTATTTATATTAATTTTCAACAAGATCAATTTTTATTGAAAACAAATATAACAGGGAGTAAAGTTTAATAAATATATTCAAAGAATGTATTTAGATATATGTAATCTACCACAGTGCTTATTTGGGACTTTTACCTAATTTTTAATTTCCCCTAACGACAACCTATTTTAAGTTACAGAATACAAATTTTAAGACTGCATTTCAAAAAGTTTAACATGTCCTTACTATACACACATTCGATAAATAATTCATTACATACAATGCGATTTAGACATTTTGTAAACGACACATGCATTGTTTAAAAACTGTGTGACATGTGACATGAGGTACTGACCTATTCAAGCTATTTGTTAATGATATCTTTTATTTGTCAGAACTTAAATTTCCTGTTGAATCACCCCATGTATTTAAAATCTAATATATAAAATTTCCATGTCACAATGTTAGTTACCGTACTCCTCCGAAACGGCTTGACCGATTTTTACCAAATTTTATATGCGTATTCAGTTGGTCTGAGAATCGGCCACTATATATTTTCCATACCCCTAAGTGATAAGGGTGGTCCACCCCTAAATTTTTTATTTTATTTTTAATACAAAATTTTTTGTTTTTATTTTTTTATAATACAGCATACAAAAAAAAACATAAATTGTGAAAATTTATGTTTTTTTGTTTTCCCTTTTTGTGTTCCCTCTACGATAAACCCTTATTTTTTATTTGTTAATGAAAACTTTTTTTTTTTTGCAAAGCAACGTTTGCGGGATCAGCTAGTTTAATATAAAAACTAATTACACTACTTTAATCGTTAACGGTAAATAGTTTAACTGTTCGACTGCTAAGCAATTTTTTTCAAGAACGCTAGAAAACTGATGGATATATTTTGACTTCGTGTTGTCAAAAACTCTCATTTAGACAAATATCAATCAATATTAAAAATTCTTTTCGAACGATTTCCCTTTGATCATGGCTTCAAGCAGCGATGTAAAAAGATTTAAAATAAGTTATGATGAAGCATCAGAGGGAGTCGCACATCTAGGTCAACTAGGGCTTACAATACCGAGCCAAAATCTGAATACCGGTATTTCATATTTGAAATAAGAAATATTGGGATACCGGTATTAGAACCGGTATTATTAAAAGAAAAATTATTAGTTATATTTTTACATACCTCAGTTGTTATATTGACTTGTTAACAAATAATGAATGAAATCCAATAAATATTGTTCTGAAATGAGTAGATATTATTTATTTTGTCACATAGTAGAAGTAGATAGATACAAAAAAACATACAAGTAAAAAAAAGTACATGTTAAATTCTATGTTACATTTTACGTATAAATAGGCTCGTACGACATTAAATAATTAAAGAAGCAAAAAATATAATTAAATTGAGAGTATTTATGAAATAATATTTAATAACTTGTATTTCGTTTATTAAAGTATGCACTAAAAAAAAAAAAAAACAATCACTTTATATTGCCGACACCGCCGCTTCTCAATGGTGACATACTCGGCACTGTATGTGTAATAAATGTGCCTGATATAGATTTTAATACAGTGAAATTGTTTGAATATCTTCAAAAAAAATTCTGGAAATTAATTAATATTATATTAAATTAGATTTATATTGTGCGTAAATTCAATTTTTATCAACTAATGTAGTATCAAAATACCGGTATTTTACATAAATACCGGTTTTTAATTACGGACAAAAATCGTCCGGGATTCCGGAATCCCGGTATTGTAAGTCCTAAGGTCAACAGACATGCTGAAATTCGCAGCACAACAGCGACCAGAAGCTTACCAGGCTAGGTATGATAGCATTTAAATTACTTATCCTTAACCTTTTATACAATAATTAAGTTCGAGAATTCCCTTAGGAACCGTGGTTCGGGTCGTTACATAATTTATTACTCCGGATTTCAAGGTCGTCAACCTCTTTGCTGGCTGAGCGAACGCTCCAGGGAGTAACAGGACGCTAGGAACTACAAAACAGAATCTCGGCGTAAGCTGTCAATCAAATGGCTATTTAATATTGTCATTTGAGGGTGGCCTAAACTGATGCTCATTACAATTGGTTGCTATTAGCAGAACATTGTGAAAACTTCTAAAAATAAAATACTACCAAATTTAAGTATGTTAATAGCGGGAGAAGAATGGAAAAAAGCTCTAAGAAAACTTCTATCATTAATCATAAATTCAGCTTGGTATGTAGGTTCATAAAGTGTAAGTAATATTTTAATAATTAAGGTAAAACCACCAGTAATTGACACTGTACTATTAGTTGACACTTTGAGGAAGAAAATAAAATATTAAGAAAAATACAGGTTGCCATAAATCGAGATCGTGTCTAAGGTATAGTATAGATATCTTGCAGCACCAAAACAAACTAACGTGGTGTCTTATACAACACCACTGGTTACCCCGTTTGCATGACGGCAACCGCACGTCTCGCACCATTTTTATTGTTATTTTCTTGTGAAGTTTGTTAAGAGCAAGCGAAAAGAATTTTAATGTTGGAAAGGTAATATTATTTTACATTGTCAAATAAACATTAATTTCTTTAATTATATTAAAGTTTGAAGCGTGAATGCATATTATTTAAAATCACATTCAATAAAAACTATATTAATAATTACTACTATATTATTAATTACTGAAACTCGAAATCACATAAATTTGAGTAGTTGACATGTGAGTGTCAACTTATGGATTGTAGTATAATTTGCTGATAGTGTTTTATTTATTGTAATTATGCTACTTATACGTTAAATTACTCTATTTTATCTTCTAAAATAATTTTGAACTATTTTGTTCAGTAGTTGACAGGAGGTGTCAACTATTGGAGCTGTAAGTGTCAACTATTGAATATTTAGATTAGATTTTTTTCGTTATTTAGATGCCACCGACAAAAGGAAATTTTAGAAATTATACACAAGATAGCCGTAATAGATAAAACAGATTCTGGTTGGATGACTTGTGAGGCGTTTTTTGAATTTATTGCTGACATTTTCGATCCTTGGCTAGAGAAAGAAAAGATTCCTTTGCCGGTCATTCTTTTTGTAGATGGGCATCAGTCTCACCTAAGTTTACAAGTGAGTAAGTTTTGTGAAAAAAATGGGATTATCCTCATTACTCTGCACCCCAATGCAACACATCTATTACAACCAATGGATGTTGCGGTTTTCAGAACGCTGAAAGAGCATTGGAAACAAAAGGTTCACGAATGGAGATTATCTAATTAAGAATCTCCAATCTTAAAGAAAAAAGATTTTCTAAAATTACTAAAAGAAGTTATCAACACTATACAGAACGCAACAATCTTCGAAAATGGTTTTAGGAAATGTGGGCTATTTCCATGGAACCCAGAAATTGTCTCTGTCCCACTAAACAATGAAGGTGATCAACTTACGAATGTTGAGGAACGTAAAAGATTTTTAAAAGAAGGGCTTCGGTTTCTCAATCTAAGTATTCCACAAAGCAAACTCATTACATTTCGCAATGGAGATAAAAATGAGTTGGATGAAAAAGATATGTCACTGTTTGAACTATGGAAAAATACAAAATTAGAAATAGAAAGTGGTTTGATAAATACCTCTGTTATCAACTAGCCTACCAAAGAAAGCAGTAAAGATATTAATCTGTTATTATCTACAGAAGCAAGCGGTATTACTACGCTCGCTTCTGGTGGCATCAATGAGTGCAATAACTAAATTAACGAAGATAACAACCTAGCATCTGAAAACAACATTTCTACGGTTTTTGAAGAATCTTCTGAAAATGGTACGAACCTTTGCTAAGCTGGACCTTCTTCAGTGTCAGCGGAAATCCCCAGCCCTTTCAAAAGACATTTCTATTACAATAAAAATCAAGAAGAAATAAAAAAAAATACGACCTATAAAAGAAAGAATGCCTGCCATAGTTTCGGGACATCTGTGTCAAGAATACTTTAGAAAGAAATTAGCAGAAAAGGAAGAATTAGAAAAAAAAATGTAACATGCTGCTGAAAGACAAAAGAAAAGAGAAGATAATGAAACACCAAAAAAGCGAAGATTCAGAAGTGTAAGAAAAAGACTGAAAAGAGGGTGTTAAATTTTGGTGATAGTTCTGACACATACTGATGGCATTACTCTTGACAGTGAAAATGAGTCTCAAAATGAGAGCGATGGAGAAAACATATCTGAAAACAATCTTAAAAATCCAGTACAGAGAAAGGTAGGAGAGTATGTAGTATTTTATTACGAAGAAGAGTCATTTCCAGGGGTTATTACTCATGTTACCAAAACAGCTGCTTCTATTTCGGCAATGCAGAAATGTGGAAGACTTTGGAAATGGCCTCAAAAAGTGGATCTTTTGGACTATAATTGGGAAGACGTGTTGTATCATATCAACGAGCCATTAAACACGAGTCAGACAAGACATGTGTACTCTGTCCCCGAATTAGATTTTTTTATGGAACTAGCTGATATCTTTTTTGTATACATTTTATACCTTCATATTAATTTAAGCATACCTATGTCAACTACTGAAAAAAAAAAGTGTCAACTACTGAATATTTTAGTTTCCACTAGGTGTCAACTACTCAACATAGTACTTTTATGTTATTAAAAAATAACATAAAAATACACATTAGTTTTATTGCTACAATCTTGTCACATTTTGAAAGGGGAATAATTAGCGCATCCAGTAATGACAAGCAGTTCCGTCTAAGATGATTTCATACCAAACCATCTCAATAAACATCTCGATAAATCGTTAAGGTGTCATCTACTGGGTACTTTACCTTAATAGATCATAGAGGAAAAAACTAGCGAACAAAATCAATACTTTTACACAAATCTACGAAATGATCCGTTCATTCATTTGATCATTATTATCATGGGAATTCCAAAACAGAGCTCTTCCGCACAGATTATAAAATACGAAACATTTCTACGCCGTAAAATTTCTACGCTTAATCTAGGGACGATAGCTTTTATTAGGTTAGTTACGCCTAGTAACAAGCAAGAAATTTAAAAAAGTACACAAAACAAACTATTAAGTAAATCTACTACAGTAATATAAAGCATTTAATAAATTTGAATACTGCTTTGGAACGAAATATTCAAACCGCTGTCAAAGGATATTTGTGAAAAAGACCACAAGAAAAATGAAGCTTTATCTTCTTATTTTTGTTATTTTCTTGCCTATTATTGATTTTACATCGTCAGGTAAATTTTTTTCACAATATTTTAATTTTATTCATCACTCTCCTGTCATTTCTATTTCTTAAATAATTTCCTTCTGCTTTTCACATACTCTTTCTACCCTTTTCTTTTATATCTTCTTTAAAACATTGCCTTTTTTACCTCGTTCTCATTACTAGATAACAGATTTATTACAGTATTACAGATAATTTGACTTGTATATCACTTTTATTTACATTTAATATTAATTTGTAATAATAATTTTCTGTCCGGTAAAACTCTTTTTATATCTAATCTTATTTACATTATTATATATACACAAACCTCACTTTGAATAGTGGTTACGTTCCAAAAAAACACGACGCAAATTGAAACGCCGCAAAGTGAATTAAGATTTTCTATAGCAAACCATGTAAAGATCGAAGATAGGTTCCGGGGTCACAAAAATACTACTTTTTAAAAAGAATATTGAACAAAGTAGATATTTAAAAAACAATCATAATACCACGTTGTGATCGCCAACCCGCCTGCTAAGTGTGGCGATTATGTTATATCCCCTATAGATATCTTTAGGGAAGACCTACTATGGCTTGCTTTGGGTATCGATGGGCTGAAATTTACAAGATGATGATGAAATAAATAAAAATGAATATGTCTAATTATGGCATTTTCTCACTTAATCTTCGTAAAAGAAATTCGTTATTGTATATTGACTGTAACTTGGGTGAATAGTTATATCGAGCCCGTTCTACGCCACTCACACAAAGTTCAGTACAGGCATCAATAATACGCTGACATAGTAATAAGACAGCTTGAAAAGGTCACATGCATTCTTTAAGTGAAACTAATAGCGCCTCCTTAGACATAGTACAATAAATGTATTCAACTCATATTTTATGCCCATTTTAACTTGCTGTCTTTTAAAGCTATGAACTACCTGAAGTAAATAATTTGACAACACATGTCATTGGTAAGCTTTCTGTATAAGATCAATAGGCGCTGGAAGCAACTTTGAAACAAATATCAGGAAACTGAAATAGAGTACCTTGGGAGTAGAAGGAGGTTCTCTATCCTAAATGAAGTAAATCGACTGACTATTCTGTAAAGTAGACCGCATGAATTTTACATTACTAAATGCTCATATTTGTTAAAGATGAAGGCTATTTATGCGCCTGTAGGAATAATGTCACGGAAAGGTCCCACCATCACGCAGAGAATTAGTTACAGTCCTGTTGCACATGAACCGTTGCTAGAATTCCGTCCTTTTATCAACAAAATGATTATTTTGGTGTCCGACAGGAATATGGTTAAAAAGACAACGGATTAAAATTCTTGGTTAAAGTGGCAACGACATGTGTCTTAACTACTAATATAATAGGTAAGTATTTGTAATACGTCAATGTCTAGGCTTTGGTATTTTCATGAAAATACTAACGCATCTATGTTCTGTAACAGAAAAAAAATTTCAAACCTTCTCTTGTATCATAGTAATCAAGTTAATTAAAAAATCATTAGCAAAATGTGTTGCTCATTAAAATTTGCTACTATAATTTAGTCAGGAGACAAAGTTTAATTTTCTTACCCAGAGGCTTGACTAACGCTGCTACAGAAAATGATAATAAATGTAAAAACATTAATATATTTCGTTAACTCAATTTGATACATAATAACGAAATATTTAATAAGAATTTAATCAATTGGAGGGAGCTATGTACGGTATTTCACTGCGAGATTGAATTAGAAATTTGATATAATTATTATAACATAATTGCCGAATAAAAAATATAATTCACTAGTTTTCGATAAGCTCCGAAACATCTTAGCGACGACGACCAATAAAACATATTGATCCAGACGTGATCGCTTACGAAGGACTAGTTGAAGGTCACCCAGAGAACATTGAAGAGGGCTTTGCTCGGAGTTTCGCTGCAAGATCTAATCAGAAATGAAAAAATCAGCAAAAGCTCCAAGGGCACCTGCGAAACTGTTAGAATTGCTCGTCTGATGTGGCAATGAGCGAAAAGGTTATCGAGTAGCGATCACGAGCCGGAAGACACGACGTGAGTATGTCTCTCACTAGGTGAGATAGTTCAGATCGTGGAAAATCGCTCGATGCGGGAAACCTAAGTGTGGATATCGTGGCAATTCTTAGGGGTGGCCTTACAGTGGCTGTCTTTTCGCTAAAAAGAAGAAGAGGAAGTCATCATCATAGTTTCAATCGTTGACAGCTGGACATAAACCTCTCCTATATATTTTCAATATGACCAGTAGGAAGCGGTTTGCATCCAGTGTCTTCCAATAACCTTAACAAGGTCAGCTATCCACCTCATTTATAGACGTCCTATCGTTAACCGACAAGCAAAAGAGGCAATGTCTAACCTAATCTATTGGCTCCAACCTGCTCCGGCTATTACGACTTTAAGACACGGTCTTGGACACGGTCTTCGACGTGGTCTTTTTAACAAACATCTATTTACATTAGGTGTTACAGACAGTCATTTGTGCAAGGCGAGCCTATGGAACAGCTGCTCACATACTATTTCGTTGTTGTACGGTACCTCGATGTTCGGAGATGGAAAGCCCTATAGAATGCTATCCCTATGTGCCTAGCCAAGTTCGCCGGCAACATTAAGGGTCTGCTGGGTTTTCTCGATGACTTGGCTTGAGTAAGGCCAACCCCGACGCAAAACGAGTGCAGTACCGCTTGGTTGCGGAAATCGGCCCGCAGAGACTAGACAAGTCATATAGTTCTTCAGCGAGTCTGCTCAAAGCTGATTCCGGCTCCTAGAAAATTCCTGAGCTTCTTCATGCATTCGTTAAGGAACTGCGAGTTTGCCAACAAGGATTGAATTGTAAAACCAGTTTTCAGAGCCATAAGTCACCACTGATAACACATTGATTGTAGACGTTTGTAGCAGTTATATTTCAAAATAAATACAAAATAATATAAAAATCAAACATATTTTATTGGTCATAAAACTAATTATTTACAATATTATACAACTTAACTAGATAAAACTTATATTAAGTTTTACTTTTAGTTACATATATACGTATACAATTGGTAACAATCTCGTACATGGTAACTTTCTTGATAAATTTTTGACAACATTAACGGACAATTTAGGTATATTTAACTTTAATATTTATATAATTTTGACTCGAAAATACAAACCTTAAAATAGTTATTGACTTTTTAAACCGAAAATGTTTAAACATTGTAATAAATATTCGTCATATACAAAATATTTGTTTGTATATACAATTGTAAATTATAAATTCTTCTTTACTATCGAACTGCTGTCGATGAACTTCGAACTTTTCAACAGACCGTTCGACTTGTATAGCAATTTATTCATACGTCTGCCTTGTATGTAATCCACAAACCGTTTAAAACCTAGTCTCACAGCGTAAGTTATAAGTGCTGAAGTCACGACGAGAAGAAAGACAAACGCTAGAGCAACATCCAATAAGTAATACTGGAAGAAGTTCAGATCTTTCGCTGGGGACAACAAATGGTATGCACCTTTATGTCGTATCACATATTCAGTCCAGTATATAGCCCTTTCCAACGGTGTCTCTTTCTGATCCCTCAACAATATCTGTCTTCTTTTAACTTGAATTTTGTATTTAGGCTCATCGATAACTTCTCTTATAGCTTTATATAGTTTATCTGAAGTTAAATATTGAAGGTTGAGTATTTTCGCGTAGCCATCAACCTCGGCTTTGGCAGCGTTGGCGTCATGGTCGCAAAATACCGGAATTGATACTATAGGAACACCGTGGTAAACGGTTTCGAACATACTGAGAAGTCCGCCGTGTGTTACGAATGCTTTGATCTTTGGATGACCTGAAATAAAAAAGCGCTATTAATACAATGACGAGACAAGATATGATTTTGGACATTAATATACGCCGACGACTGTTGGAGATAAAAGTTTCTCGAATGGCGATCACGAGCCAACGGAGGACTGACGATATAGTCAAGATCGTAGGACCTCGCTGGATACTGGCAGCGCAAAACTGGTATGTACTGATATTTAGGGATGACCTATCCCTTGCACCGGGCGTCTATCAACTGATATAATAGTGATAAAGCAAAACTAAGGAATTATCATTACTTCTATGAATGCCATTTATTTATTCATTTAACAGTTTTACAATCAGCGTAATGGCGGACTTAATGCCTTTTTGGCATTCCGTAACGGATGACTGGTTTGCCCTGAAGTGATACAGAGATAATTAGTAGGCTATTGCCTAAATGTTACACAAAATTTAATTAGATATGTGAATGTATGCAACATATACATATACAACATATAAAACAATACTTAATATATAATTACTCAAAAAACTTGTATTGAAATATAAATACATAATATATATGTACATAAATTGCAGATGTATATATAAGCTATGTACGTAACTCATTAAAGACAGTTATGACGAATCTTCTGCGAAAAAGTCTACCTAGGACGGAAGTCTGTTCCAAAAGGAAAACGCTCTAGTCAGGAAAAGAAGAACATTTACTTGGTTGTCTTTTAATTTTCTCTACTCTCTAAAACCTATAGTATTTATTGTAAGGCAACAAATCAATTAATAAAGTGACTTTATAATACAGTTTATTGATATTTTTTTAAAAAAATACACATTGAAAGATCGTCATTTTGACAGTTATAAATCTATGGGGCCTGTTACGCATAGAAAACTAATAAGCATATTTCTGTAAAAATTATTTTAACTATAAGTGCTATGTTATATGTCATAGTCGTATATACTAACTGCCCTACTTCCGCTTAGCGAGGTCCTCATTGCCTCTTGTGAATGTGATTTTATAGAAACTATTCCTGGTAATTTTTAGAATGCCAAAAAAATATTCTTGTATAAAATTTACCTATTAAAGTAAGTTTAATAACAATAATGAGTTCTCTTCAATCAGCCTTGATAGCGGCATTTCGTATAATCCATTTTAAGCTACTGACCTCTGAGCAGTAAAGAATTTTTAAAAAATTTCACGTCCCTAAGATTTTTGATTCAAGAGATATCGTAATGAGTCAATACGTAGGCAGTTTTACATATTTCTAGAGGTATTACATGTACAAAGTTCATCGTAAAATTCAAATCAATTAAGAAATAAGTGCTATAGATATTCATCTTGCATCACAAACTGCACTAACGGGTCGCTAAGGAAATCTACCGATTCGAATCACAGTTATGTAAGTTTACATATACATAACATAACTGTTAAATACTTTAGAACCGGTTTTTAACTGTCACAACCACATGATGTTTATTAGATAATACTATTAGTTAACGAAAATATGTCAATATTTTGAAACAGAAATATGTAAATGTTATAAATTCCTCTTTCCTACATTTAAAAGATATATAGGATAGTTAGAAATAGATCCAAAAGCTTTGTATAGCTCACTTATCAGCAAAGATATTTAAACCTTTTACATCTATTTCGAATCATCCTGCATAAAGTGGTGATCACTTTCCGAAATATGTAACATTAATTTACTTTATATATTGAAAACGACAGGCCTGACAATATAAAATTTGCAAGGGTAGATAGTAAATATTAATTAATTTTAATATGCATTAATATATAAAAATTTTCTTCCTGTTTTTTTCTCCACAACTATAACACCTTGCGAAACCGAGCAGAGTTAAAAATAAAATATAATAAAAAATAAATATATAATAAGTTGACAATCAATATGAGTTCTATTATAAGTTCCAATGCTGAATAATTGAATTTTATCTTCATAATTAATTCGTATTTACAAAACACTTTTTTTTTTCGCTATATTGTCATTACGTTGTTATTCCTGAAACTACCAACTATTTATCTAAGATATCGTTAGGTAAGGTACCATACTTAATTAACAACAAATGGGTTATACATTTGCCTTTTTTAAGCTCTTATATATATTCCAAATCACCCCGTATCAAAACTGTGTTTCATATAGTAAAGCTTAACTAGATAAGCTACTAATGCAATTCACTATTACGTGTCAAATTTAAGAACGCAACCGCAGTTCGAGACAGTATTATTTATTTCAAAAGCCTTAGGAATGGTCAATTACGAAAACCATATTCGTCACAGTGTTATGCGTATTAAAAAATAAAAAGTTAAAGAAAATGAATAAACAGGAAATAAACGCAATACATATTCGCAGCCTCATTTCTTAATTATTTTATATTTTAATCAGAGTTATATGAATACTTATTTATGGAATATAAATTATCTGATATTATCAAATCATTGCTATAAAATGTGTAATTACAATAAGTGATACCTATTATTGACGTCATTGATAAATAAAAAATATTTTATAAGAAATCTGCTGAAATCAAATTTTATCGTTATTTGCTATTTAGTTTTGGATTTACATTTATATCGTGGCTCATAAATCAGTGTCAATCCAAAATCGGTCCATAAAACAATTAGTGAATATTAAAAAACCACGTATTTTTTAGATTTTTCTAAATTTTTTATTTATTTTCTTCTAAAACCATTGAATTTTGGAAAGGGTGTAGCATACATTAATTTACATCAAATGTGCCTTATATTAACCCTTATAAAGCAAACATCCTGTATTTTATTACAGTACATTATGTTTAATAAGCTTCGAAGGAAATATATTTAATCGCTTTCATTGCATTCTATTGACATTAATATCCTAGACATATATCCGACTACAAAACAAGTTGTTGTAAACAAATCTATGATAAATCAAACGCAACGGTTTCAATGACCGCGTTACATGTAGACGCCACCGCAAGGAGGATGTATATTATGTTATTAGCTTATTAGATAAACGGGTTCAAGGCTCGCAATTAAAGATATAACAACACAAGGTTCGTAAATAAATAATTCTTTAAATGCAGACAATGCATTATGCATGATATCTTTTGGCCAACAATGTATTGGTTTTATAATCATTGTTGTGCTAATCAAGAGTATAAAGAACGTGAACAGTTTGATAATTGTTTTAAACACCTTTGCTAGTATTTAATTAGAGGATACATATTTCGGCCACATTGTACTTGTGCTCGAATAATTTGGAAGGTAAAATGGCTAAAGAAGGATTATCTACTGGATGGACTTTTGAAATTTCAAACGCATGCAACGCTGCTGTGACCATATTAGGCTGCAACCCTTAGTCATAAAGAAACGACTACGGTGAACATAACATATCATCATTGTAGTCGTTTCAGCTCATAGGTGCTGACTGCAGGGCATACGCCTCCCCCATAGATTTCCGTGGTGGCATATATTATAATCCCCACGCTTGGTAGGCGGGTTGGCAATCATAGTGCTTAGATGACGCTGTTGCACATTCTCTGGAAACTTATTTGTGTGCAGAGACAATTCTATATGCAATGCACAACGTGAATTATATAAAATTGTATCTCGGAAATCAAACCCGCTGACTACAATCGCAATTCTCAGTCCTCTATCGCTGGGATACCACTGCTCGACTCATAGATATACAGATAACAAATACAAACAAGTTGAATTAAAATACTACTATTACCTATTATGTCTGGTATGAATTTTTTTTTAATTTTGTAAAGATTTTTTTATTTGGTAGGAAACTATATGCATAATGCTAGTGACGGTAAAAATATTCATATATACTCGACTTCTAATTAGCTAAACACTTCATATTATAAATATATAAATACATATATAATATACATCTCCTAAATATTCCTTTAAACAGTTTTGCGGTAAAAGAGTCGTGCTTACCGAGCAAGTCCTGCTGTGGCAGCCATTTATACAGTCTGACGTTTGAAGGGATATCAGTCAGGTTTTGTTCAGCGTCTTGCTTCCACAGAACTCTTTGTGGTAACCGTCCAAGAGCTTTGACGATCATGTGATGGGCGGCAAGTGGCATTTTGTTAGTCCTCACCGAGGAGCCCATAGACACGTACACAAATCCAGCGTCGCCTGCACCAGCTATCCATTCCTCTATATCCTGAAAAAGTTACATTAATATTTTGGAGCGTTACAGAAATGTGATGCAGAGAGAACTAGAATGTTTCTCTAAAACGTAAAACTAAGTAATATTTTTATGAAGTTTTTTTTTTATTATCATCATCATCATAATTTCAGCTGCAAGACATCTCCTGCTTAACATAGACTTTTATCTAATGTTCCCAATAAGAACGGTAAGCGTCCACCTCCGTTCATTTGTACAACTTCAATAAGATCATCTGTCCACCTTGTGCACGGTCGTCCTGGGCAGTGCTTATCATAGCATACTCTTCAGAACCTTAAGGTCATAGAGGCCATCTCTCCTGCGCGCTATATGTCTTGTACGCTGCCATTTCAACTTGCTAAACCGCAAGGCTATGCCGATTAGTTTCATTGATGTATGGATCTCCTCATTCCTGATTCGAGATCGCGGAAAAATCACAAGCTACTGAAGCGTCTCTGAACTTGATACTGAGGCGCGAAGTGATAGTCCATATTTCAGCGCCGTAATTTTATTTGTTATAAACTATTGTCAGAAAGCTAAAGATATATGAATCTCCTAGGATCCTCGTCGCAGGTCGCTGAATTGTGTTTCATCTAATTCAGAAAGATCGAAGCGATTCATAGGATTATCTCGATGGTATGCAAAGATTTAGATCCTTTAGTTAGAAGAAACTTGTACTGCCGTTTTATCAATAAATATAAAAATAGATTATACTCACCGCATTAAGTATTTTCGGTTCTTTACAATGTATACAAGCGACTTCCGCGACGTTTGGCAAGTATGGGCGAGGGTATGACACTGAATAATGTCCATTTTGTAAAATAAAGCTTACATTCTTGGCCATGTCGTACACGTGTGGAATTTGAGGTCCGAAATGCTTTCTTAAAACACCCTGCAGTATAGTCATACTGAACCGATGAGCCGCCAGTGATCCAATCAACCAGGCAGAGTTAAGAGCTCTATCCACAAATCCCATATTATCTGTGAACGCTCTACCAAAGAATGGTGTTACGGAATAAGGCGCCGGACTTCCGGACATACTGGCCGGTCCGGAATAAAATCCGACGGTGTTTATGTACATGAAAGGTACTTTTAATCGATAGACCACTCCTAAAGCACATTCGGGGTAAGCGCCGTCAAGTATGATAAGATCAAAGGTTCTTCCGGAACGAAGGAAGGATCTTGTCTCGAAGTCTTCTAGAAACGCTTCACAGGCCTGATAACACACAAAAGTTACTTTTTTTAACTAACACAAATACAATCAGTCTAATACTAATTTAGCTAATAATAAGAATATATTGGCCATTAAAAATGTTTTACTTCATCATAGTGATAGTATATTGGTTTCAAGGTAGGTATCTGACCATTTTTGTTGCTTTCTATTAACCCTGACAGTCTGGTATGTAAAAGCTCTTACAGAGCATGTCCCAGTTTAATTTGTACCTATCTTTTGGTTATAGCATACACACGCGCGCAAGCAAGCACGCATGTACTCTTCGACTCATAAGCAGACACACATTAATCTTAATTTTCATTTACATTACTATTTATTTTTAATTTGTCGTTTAGTTTTTTATTTTTAATAATACACATTTTTTACTATTTCATTTATATTTTGTCAATAGATATAATTACTGTTATTTTTAATACATTTTACATACCTTTTAAATTAACATTTTTATTGCACCTCGCAGAATATTACATATTTAAAATGTGGCTATTATCAAGGGGGATATCCACCTTTGCCACATTGTATTGAAATGATACTAATATTGTTATGACATATAGTGTTATTTGTGTACTATTAATAATAAATATATATCTAATAATTTTTTTTCTATTCAAGCATTATTTGTAAACTACATACAATCTTTAATAAAGGTCACCTGGGTACCTCATATCCATATCGAAGAATGTCGTATAAGGGAAGAGGTTCTTCACCCCTCATCTTCGCTCCCACTAGATCAAAGGTCATGTATCCTCGCACGTATGAAGCCAGTCCCTCTGGAGCGATTTCTTCCAAACCAGGTATGTGGAAGTCAGGTGCGAATGCACTGATTAATGTGATGTTGTGTCCTCTGAAATGTCATAGATATATGTATGCTATTTTTTATTTATGTAAGCTGTATATGAATAGTTATATGTATATTTAGTTTTGCTCCGAAGATAAGAATGGTTTCGGAAATAATAAAAAACTCAATGAAAATATAATAAGAAAATGCGTTTTCGAAATTCGGATTATTACTATCATTTATTCTGTGCGCTTTGTCTGCCAACTGCCAGTTTTGACAACTTGCCAATTCACTAGACGACTTGGTTACTTTCTTTCGTCTACAGATCTCCTCATTCCTGATTTGACCTCATAGAAAAATCGTGAACACAGTTGTCTCAATGGCTTCTTAGATTTTGACTTCATTAGCATAGCTCCAAGACCATGAAATTATGCCAATGGGACCGGAAGTGAGAGACCATGTTTCTGTACGGTTGGCCAACATTGGTAATTCACATTGGTTGTACTCTTTCGTCTTTAGGCACTATTGATATTAGGTCTTATTTATGAAACTCCCGTACAGAAACAATTAAAAAAATATAATAGTTTAAAAAAATATGTAAAAGTTTTATATAAAGAAAAATATATAAAACTTGTAGTACCTTCTAATCATTCCTCTGGCGAGTTCCCAAAATGGCATTTTGTGTGATTTCGTGCCTCCCATGGTGATCATGAGGATATCGCTGCCGCATGCTGACGCTGCCAGAAGCAAAGGCAGCCAGAAGATCGGCCACCGTGACTCGTGCTGGAAGAAAAAAATATGTATTAAACTAATATCTCTTTATGTAGGTTGTACAAGGTAATTGACTATATTTTTAAAGCATTATAAAGGTGATACAAAGCTCATTTTTAACTAATGGTATGGTACTCCCTATCCATAAGTCAATGGTTTCAAAAATAATATATAACGATATGATAACACGTAGTTTAAAAAAAGCTTTTACAAAATTCGAATACAAACATATTAAAATTTATCATTGATTATTATCTGTCTCTACAGCCTTTGTTTTTTATTATTAATTCTAGTTTGTATCGCTAGTGTTTTTTACAATATTTTTTTCGCTTTTATTAAACGCAGACAGTTATGAGAGGGTTGACGCTATTTGGTACGGATCTTTCTTCTCCCAGCTGCAACGCATGACAGCTTTTATAATTATTTACAATTTTGCTTACACATTTTTTTCTTATGGGTAAATACAGCTAAAATTTATCCATATTAACAATACAATTTGAAAGTTTAACCCAATTATATATTAGTTAGTACATTATTTTATTTCAAGTCGCTGCCCAAGCGCTACAATACTAGAAGTTGATCTGTCGCATTCTGATAGAAAAAAATAAAGTAATGTAAGTATTTCAAGGTGGTCACTAAATACAGGGTGATTGGAAATGGTTGTAAAAAGCTTTTGATCACATACACACACTCCTGCATTCACCTCTTGAAGCTTTTATACTAATAACGAATCATCATATTTATGTTAATTTAGACAGAAACGCAAAAAATTTAGGTGAACAAAATGTGTTTCGTGATAATTACAGTTTTACTGCATTATAAAAGTTTCCCAAGTTTTAAACTATCTATTAACGTAGTCAGGTGTAAACCATACATTTACAACCGGTTAATAATGATTCAATAAGACAATGCGAAATAGGCATTTTCTCACAATCGGAAATTGTATAAAACACAATATTCACTTCGCACTATTGTCTAACAATTAGCTATATGATTACCTGCTTAGTTTTAACCATTGTCGAATCTTATTTAAACGTACGATATGTGATTGAATTTCATATGGTTTTATTTCATATCTAGAATGCGCTATCACTCTAAATCCACATGTCCAAGAACCATTATGCGTTTAAAGCGAAAGTTCAAATACTGTTGCATGACAAGCTGTCAGAATTTTCCCAATAATTAGATATTATTATGTTACATGTATGTATTTTTATTAAAATTAAGAAAGGATATTATACTTTATAATTATATTAATGTTGTGTTATTCTGATATTATCTCATTTTTCTGCTAATAATAATAATGTTATATGAAATTATTAGGGTTAGTAAAAAACTTTAAATCATTTTTCCTATTTAAAAACAACCTATATCAAGCGATCAAAGCGATCACTCAGAAATATGAAATATTTATGTGGAGATGCGAAAAGCCAATAACTTCCTTTAGTAAAATTTAGTAAAAAAGATTTGTTTTTAATATGTAGTAATTCGAATTTAGAATACGCTTTTTCTTCCTGCCACAATGTAAACAGACGGCCTTGTTAGATTCGTCGGAAGACGCCAGGTGCAGGCTGCTGCTCGCTGGTCCCTAAAAAAATCTTTAGGGGAGACCCTCGTCATTGTACGACTGGAATAATGATGAAGGGGATTTAAAATTCAGTGTTTGTACTATAACGCAAGTGCCAACTACTTCAGGAAGCCATAAGTTTTAGTAAATCGTAACTTTACTAAAATAATATTATAAAAATGATTTTTACATACATATGCTATATTTATAACAACTAGAATATATTTTCACAGTAGTGAGACAACTTTGACAACACCAACCCTTAGCCAGGCACATCTAAACTTTAATGATTACTTTGGTTCGAACTTCCTAGTCGGTTTAAAAAACAACGACAATCTGATTCGAAAACTTCTTCCGTTATTAGTTCTGTTTTTAACATTATGTAACGTTCAAATAAGAAATATCTTTATTATAAATATTGACCACTAATGACATCAATACGTTTTAGTGTTTATATGTTATTGTTCGTTGGAATTCAAATTCGCACGCTAATTAAAATTTGAACGTTGTTAGTGAGTAGCTGCTATTGTTGTTGCGTTAATCATCGTTGTAATATAGCATCATAATAAAAAGGTGAATTTGTTTATAAAACGTAAATTCTTTGTTTACTTTTTAAAATTGATTTTTTCTCCCGATAAAACGCACTTTTACCAACGCTTTTTCCTGTCCACTGAACAGAAGGAATAGTCTTTTTCCGGTACAGCCTTCAAGATTCGAATCGGTTTTTATCTTCTCATTCTAATCAAAATGGCGCCCCTGCGTTAGCCTTTTGAGTTTGATGAATAATCACCAAATCAGGCCAATACGATAGTTGCGAAACGGTATGAGTCAATTTTTGCCAAGAAAAAGTCACGAAAAACCCATGGAGTATGGGAAAAACCAACGGAGACTTGACGAATTCGAAACATGAAAACTTCTTGAAAATTGTTGAGCCAAACGCGACAATGCCAATTCTAACAAACAGCGAGGTCTCTAATTGTCAATCGACAATATTCAAGCACCAAAACATTTTTTAGACGTAGCTCTCGTCGTTTTTAATGACAATTTCACTATACTTGTTGATCACAGTAGTATATAAAAACTTTTATTTTCTCGCCAACGAAAAGAGAAGAAATACGTTGAGTGGTTTCCCACACGCAAAACAGTAATTTCATCTTATAAAACTATCGTCTATAAGAAGTGAAGGGAAAACATTTACGTTATAAATTCTACAAGAAAAAATATAAAAAAATATATATATGATGTTTACCGTCTCTTTGCCGTTTAACTTTTAAATAAACAAGTCATTGCTTCAAAATCATTTGCAACAAAGGGATAAGGTACAGAGTGATAACTTACTTGCGTAACTTATAAAACGTGCTGCTGGAAAATCAACGCAACACAAACGTAGTTATTGCGAAGTTTAACTACATATAAATGTTTTGCAATGTTTATAAAATAATATTGCTTTGATTGTAACTAAAAATTAATTAATAAAATAAAGAACAAATAAAAATATGTGTAGCTTGTCGTGAGCAGTTCTTTTTTGATTGTTTTTATTTTGTTGACGGAAAGTAACTATTCATCTTAGTAACATTTTCAAGTACAACTTTGTAACTACAACTAGCCTGTATTGAAATTTAAATGTGTTTTAAAAAAATCGATATTTTCGACAACATATTTTTCCGAGGTGCCATATTAAATGCCGGATACTTTAACACGGATTGAAGGTGATAGGGTATTGAAGGAACTTTACTTAAAAATTTTACCAGCATACTGATTTAACTGTATTAACCTTTTAAAGCAAGAACCAAAGCCTGCTCTCAAAGGGTACGTAAAGTTATCTACAGCGCGAGCCCATGATAAAAACACGTTCGGAATTTAGGTCTATGCAAATTAGTTTCAACATCTTTCTTCATCTTATATGGGAAGTGACAAAATATTTGCCGGGCATCGAACCTGCCTATGATCTGCGATTGCAAATTTCTTTTTCATAAGACTACCATTGCAATAAGCAGATTCGAATGCGAGATTTTTATTAGGGTACCTTCAGTGGAGGTAACAGTGTGAGCCATAATCTTGTGTAGGATGGAGATCTGCCGAAAATCAGCTCATTTCTGGACGGATTTTCGAAGAAACATTGATGAAATTATTGACGTTTGGATAGGGAGAGGATATGAGTCTAATCGGCGGAGGTGAACGCCCACGTATCGCGAGGATGCCACCTTTAAGCTGCTTAGGGGGGTCGTAAACCTCGACCACCACACCCGACTCCCGGCTCTCCCTACAATGCGATAGATCCGACACACGATGAATCCTTAGAACGCCGAGAAGTTACATGTCATCACCGCAATATTCAGCATCTACTAGTTACCACAAACAAGCGCTCGAAAGTTGATAAAATAATCCGCTTGAGTCTCCTATGGCTCTGAAGCAGATATCACGTATCGGTAAGCACAGCGTAGGACATGCACCCTCAGGGTGGGAAAAAGGCGTTCCAGATCTAGAAGGAGGGCCTGTGACCAGCAGTTAGGGCTTACAATACCGATCTAAAATCTTAAAACCGGTATTTGATATTTGAAATACCGGGATACCGGTTTAAAACCGGTATTTTTAATAAAATATTTACTAGTTATATTTTTATTTTAGAACGATTTTCCTTTATCATGGCTTCAAGCAACGATGTAAAAAGATTTAAAATAAGTTATTGATGAAGCATCAAAGGGAGTCGCACATCTAGGTCAACCAGGGCTTACAAAACCGAGCTAAAATCTGAATAGCTAATACCTAATAGTATTTGATATTTGACTAATAATATAACGAATTCAATATTAAATTCTATGTTACATTTCACTTATAATAGGCTCATATGGTATTTAATAATTGAAGAAGCAAAAAATATTATTAAGTTTAAAGTCTTTATGCAATAATATTAATAACTTGGGTTTTATTTATTAAAGTATGCTCTTTGAAAAACATAAACAATCAATCGTTAAATTTTTACTTATAAACACTATAGTTGATTTGGAAAATTAAACAATCTAATCTAAACAATTTTATAATTTTCGTGTTACATACTTTATGTATTTGTATAAACGAGATCTATTCATTAGGCAGTAGACGTGAAACAAAACCAATCGCTTTATATTGCCGACACCGTCGTTTCTCGATGGTGCTTTACTCGGCTATATATGTGTAATAAATGTGCCTGATATAGATTTTAATACAAAGAAATTGTTTGTAAACCTTAAAAAAATTCTTATAATTAATTAATATTATTTTTAATTGGATTTATATAGTGTAAAAATTCTATTTTTATCAACTCATGTAATATCGAAATACCGGTATATTTACATAAATACCGGTTTTGAATACCGGTCACAAATCGTCCGGGATTCCGGTATTCGGAATCCCGGAATCCAGGTAAGCCCTACCAGCAGTGTACGTTCTATGGCTGAAATAATGATGATATGCGCTATTTTTTAAATATTACTTTTTTCCATCAAAATTGTTGATCAAATATTTAAAATATTTAACGACTTGAAAAACTTTACTTGGTTGACCTCACCGACTATCTTAACCGCAGTAACAAGTGCTCGTTATATGTTGCAATATCTTACAATGTTTTCATCGTCGATTCATTTCGTAAAATTCCATTAATGTTGCCAATCTAGTATGATCGGTGATGTCGTAAAGTTTAATCATTTGCTCACACAGTCCGTATATATCTTTAATAAATTGACGTTAATAAATCATGTAACTTAAGACCTTATCATCTTGATAAAGGTGCACTTTTTACTTTAATGAATACAATGTATGAAGCAACCACCTGTGTTTATGTACATACAATAATTCCTTATAATACGTACGAAAGATCATAATTGACATGATTATAAGACGAGGGGGTGCACGCGGTGTAGCTAGGCCCTCGACTAAGTTGACCAACGACATAGTTATGGTCGCGGGAAGTATATGAATGTGGGCAGCGGAAGACCAATCATCGTGGCGATCATTTCAGAGAAGCCTATGCAGCAGAGGGCGTCTATCGGCTAAAAAAAAGAAGAATTAACGCACCTACTTTATTTTGTTTAAATGAACGTTTGTACTATTCTTGACGGCTTACTGTTATTTCTGATTCTTAACTCTCAAAATTCGATTTCCTATAACATATAGCATTTTCTAAATCAAAAAGTTCAAGGCACATAGTTCGTGCAGACGACTGCTGTTGGAACGCTAAGATTCTCATGTGGCGACCACGAGCAGGTAGACGCGGCGTGGGTAAGCCCCCCACTAGGTAGACCGACAACATAGTAAGTCAAGGAGTCGGATATGAGCTGCACAAGACGAGTCATTATAGAAATGTTTAGAGCAGATTTTTAACTTGCTATCGTAATCGTCCATCCGCCGACATGAACAGAAAAACTGATTTTCACATCACATGTCTTCTCGATAAACTTCAATCATTTCAGAATACTACTATTTTAGTTCTATTAAAGTAAAAGGACATCAGGTGAAAGACAATTGCAAATCCAAACTAAAATGTCGTGCCAAGATAAGGTTCGTTAAAGGTATACTCAGATGGGACCTTTTCAATATCAGACCCTTTTCACAAAACCTCTAACATAAAATAATTTATTTCATACGACTTCATTTCAAACATATTTCATACATCTTAGTAAGCCTTATATGAAATATAACAAGAGTAGATCTGTTACGTGTGTACATCTTTATAATGTAGATGCAAAATAGTTGTATATCTATGCATATGTTACTAAAAACACATTGCATATATTACTGAATATTTTGAAATAATTGGTCGACTAAAATTTAATATCAAGGACTAGCAAATCGCAGAGATCTTTAATATACATTTATTTATTCATATAATTAATGTTAAGGATAAATATGTAACCGTTCTTGATAGAGCAAGCAACTAAGAAGAATTATCTGCCCCTGACTCTTGTGCCTAATGTTTTAACCCTGGTGTGATTTTGGAATTAATGCGTGGGGATAATATTTTATAATCTGTGCACAATCTTCCTTTATCTCTTCTTACATGGGATACTCTCTCGTTGCTCTTGCATTATGCCAGACTTCTTTTTCACGCCGTTTATTTATCTACGGGGATAGTTACTTACACTACCGTAATTTTAACAGCCCCCAGCCATGAGTATGGTACGACTGCGAAAGTAACAAAAGAGTATTTCATGTAGGATTTACCCACAAAAATTGTATGGATATGAAGCGAGACTTTGTGTAAAGTAATAGAAGAATAGAAAATTAACGTTAAATCTTTGTACCAAAAACTTAAAAGGCCGCTAGTTTTTGTACAAGCATTAAACATGTACGCACTTCAACTCTGTTAAATATACATTATACAAGAATAGAGTGCGAAATATCGATAGCAATTTACAGATAATAATATACCGGAGTTTGCAATAAAAATTACGACATCGTTGCAAATAATTTCACAGCTAGTTTATCTGTTTTATTTATAATGAAATTGCAACAAATTAGTTGTCTACCTTCGAAGTGTCGCAAGTCGCTTTTTGGAAACTGTGCTAAGGAATTTCACGATTTAATCCACGGTTCTCCTTGATAGTCGGATTTTAGGAAAACTATTCATCCTTTTATTATTAGTATCATTCGCATTTAAAGCCTTTCCTTTTACCTTTTCGACAAAAGAGTCCAATAGTTTATTTATTTTACTTTTTGTTTATGTAATATTTAGTACGTATACTGCTGAAGTAATTACAAATTTTCTTCTATGAATGACAGATCATAACTGATATTATCTTATTTGGTAAATCATCATGTAGATTCCGAAACATTTGCTCAATAAAGCCGAGTGTATCTTACCCACTTTACTTCATTCAGATTACTATAGTTTATCAAAACTTGTTAATTTTCTTGTTATTTAATAATTTAAAAGAAAATAATGACACGTACACGAGTGGGAAATGTTTCTTTGACCAAAATGTTAAGGCTTTGGCAAGATAGGAACATCTCCTTCGCAACTGAAGTGAGAGTCGTGGGAACTCTAGTATTCTCAATGTTTTCATACTCCAAATCATGGCATGGATTGTAAAAGACCTGAAAAGGCTTGAAGCCCTTGAAATGCGGTGACGGCAAGTCCATTTTCGACCAATTCAGACTGAAAGATCAAGACTAGATTCTGCATAATAAGTCACCAAAGTGCATAAGTTAATTTGCCCACCTCGCCCACAGATAAGCAGATAACTTGAACAGGTTGTTGGTCAGGGAAAGCTAGCTTTTTTTGTCTATGTAAAGACTGCGCGATCGATCACCTATAGGTCTGATGAATTCACGGCATTAATTAAATCCTCTATTACTACAGCTCTTTATCGACTTCGTCAAGACGTTTCAAAGATGGACAGGCCCTTCAGTAATGAAAAAACTATTATGAAGAAGAATGTAATAATATTGTTTATATTATACATCGAGTGAATAAGCAGGTTCACCAAAATTTCTAATTGGTTATCGTCTCTTACTGTAATTATTTTAATGTATGTTACTGATTAGATCTAAAAATTCATCATTGTCTTATGTTTTAAAATCGAAAGTATTTTTACGATTTTGTCTAATTTAATATTACTTAATATTGATTTTCCGATGACTGTCCTTTTTATTATAGGTATTTCTAGCAAAGATAACAAATAACTCTTTCTCAGTATCCGTTTAAAACCCACATTCGCACGTATTTCAAATTGAATGATGTTATTACAGAAGAGCTCAATTTGATTCTCGACTGTAACTAATTGAGTTTTTCGACATTCTTTCCGAAATATACATAATTGATCGCTATAAATAATCATTTATAGATAATAATATGAATTAAAGAATTTTGTGTTAAAAAGGTAGGTATATGTTATTCACATTACATTTTAACTGACAATTCCAATTTCGAATAAGCAATAGACAGGTATTTGCACGTAATACGTTGTGTATAGTCAAATAATAGCCGAATTCAGTAAGAGCTCCGTCCATTAGGATTAGAACTCAACGTTGCGTAAATTCCCTATGCTTGGTGGTGCTTTGAAATGCATTTACTAAAATATGTCTCCTGTGCATCGCTTTTAGTGTATTAATAATTTCTATTACGTTTCGGGGAAATAATCTCTTTGACGGGGCTATTTGTACCTATCTGGTTTTGATGACATCAAAAAGGTTACATATAAAAAAGTAAGAATAAAATATATTTGTGGAGCTGTTTTTCATTTGTTTTTCTTTTTAAGTCAAAATGAGTGAATCTTTATGATATTGAAATTCGATATGTTTTAAATAATGTTTATAAAAAATTCAACGCCGGCCGAAAAACACTTGCAACGTTTATGGACATAATGTGGTGTCAGTGTCTTTGAGATTTACCAAATATTATATAAGTAATCGCATACTTTTAAATTTACTTTGCAATAGATAAGAAAATTAATATGATATTAATATTGTATGAAGATATTATTTATTTACACTTTATTGTATACCACAGATAATAACTAAAACATAAAAGAAACAATTAATAGAAGGTTACAAGAGGCGGTCTTACCGCTCGAGGCGATCACCAGACAATCTTTGGATGGAAATGAGAGACATGAAGGAGAGGGCAGCTTACGATGTACGTACATCCAAATATACACACCCATATTAACAAACATACTCACATTAATCTATATACTTGGCGACGTATACGTATGTAATATAACTTTGCTAATGGGATATATAATTAAAAATCATTGGTCATTCACTTCGTACACAAAGTACTAGCTAAGCACGCACGTGAAATAAGTCCGTTTTAAGTAACAACATGTAATTTTAATATCATTTATAGCCGATGACGTTATAACAATAGTGGTCATAGCGAAACGACCTCCAAAACTATTCAAATATAACACATTTAAATGTAAACGAATGAAACAGGTCAACGAACTTACGAATAAAATTATAAAAAATATTACTAATGTATATATAGAATACATTATATTTGTCGGGTTTAAATGACATCATTATGAAAAGTTTTGACAAGTAAATATGGTACTAAATGCACGAACCTTCCTTGTCGAAATATTTGTATAAATATTTATGATCGGAATGACATAAACGATGACTTAAATGAAACGTGACCTCGTTCTCGACAGCAAAATTGCAAAAATAATCACCATTCCGCCATATTACAGTTGTAATCGACATAAATACGTAATAACTGAATTGGCCTAAAAATTCCCACTGAATAATTTAGATTCATCGGTATACATTATTTAAGATTTTCTCAGAGGGAAATGGAAACGCCTATGCTAATGCCACAGTAGGAACAAAGTCACAACCGCTGGTCGATGTGACCGAAAGGTTTTGGATCCACGTACACAAGCTGGTAGACCCGACATGGAAGGTTCCTCGCTATGTAGACCGATCATCTAGGAGTTCTTTGGCGGAGCCTTGCAGTGAGCGCTTATCTGATGATGACGATGAGGATTTATTTCGGAAATATAACTGTGACACCTAATACTCTAAATAATGCTGAGTGTACGGCCAAGAATTTGACAAGTAATAAAAAAAAATTCAACACTTTGGATACAATTTTTTTAAAACAAACAATATTTTATAAAAATGATATAAAGAAAAATAAAAATGTGTAAATGACGTCAACAGAAACTAATTACAGCTACGACCACGTTTTAACAATACTTACATTAAACCAAAATCAAACGACCAACAGACCACGGCAAACATTTCTAATTTGGTTTTCGTAAACACGTGACGGAGTCATCACTTCAAACCACACACGTGATGTATTGGTACGTGTCGGTGGTCCGTACCGAAAAAGAATATCGATTATATTAACAAGTACATCCCTGTTATACAGAGTCGCATTCAAGCTGTTTATTATGCAAATAAATCGTTTACAAACATTAAGACGGTCGTTAGAGACTAATTCAGATATATGGTTGTTTACGATCGCAAAATAAACTCTGCAAGTTATTTAAATGCATGTCATATTCATTTTAATGATAGAGCATGCCCTTATATAGTGCATTACTGAACTAACTACGTTCTATATGAGTTTCTCGTATAATAAGCAACGCTTTATTTATTTTATTTTATTTATTTACTCTTTATGCACACAAAAATGTACAACGGCGGACTTAACGCCGTTCTATACCAGTCTACCTTAGGGCAGATATATACATATTATTATATTATTATATATTATGATGATATATTATATTATTTATATATATACGCTTTCATAGTATATTATAAATATTAAAGCATTTATTGATAGCATAATATTTTTGCTTATGGCTGTCCACAACAAAAATACGTATTAAATAGTAACCACAAAGATAAATAAATTAAAAAATGAGAAAATACTTTTTTGGATTTTGTCATAGTTACAAATTTAATTTAAACACTATTTAAATGTTAATTACATATATCTTAACATTCATCAGTGCCGTGGTCACAAAAGTATATTGCATCAGCTTCATTTATTGATCTGGAAATATATTTTAATATGTTAAAATTTAAATATTACTGTTTATTAATGGTTACTATTTTCGTTGTTCGTCGATTCAAGTCATAGACACCCATTGCAAGGCAAAGGTCTTCCCCAAAGATATCTATGGGGGTATAACATAATAGAAACGCTTAGCAGGCAGTTTGACGATCGCAGTGGGGTATGGTATACAGAGGACTCTGCTGTTTATTCTCTGGAAACTTGTCTGTGAGCAGTGGTAATCCTATATAATTAATTCACAGTGTAAATTCTATAATATTGTATCTCGAGAATCGAAGCTCCGACGTGCGATCGCAGGTTTAGTCCTCTACCACCGGGCTACTACTGCTCATAGCTACCATTTTACAAGCTCATATTTACTACCAACCATTTACAAAATGAAAAACATTTTTTTTATATATTAAATTCGCATTCGCTCAATTGTTCAGTTTTATAAATTTTACAATATTGATTTATTTTGTTGTATTAATTTTGGTATTAAGTATAATATTAATGTAATAACATCATCATTGTTTTAGATTCAAGACGTCGATTGTTAACCCAAAGATTTTCTATAGAAACGGTTGGAAGCTGCATGCCTCTAGCAGCTTCCGACAACCTTTTTGAGATCGTCTTTCCAGTTTTCGGGTGAATGTCTTACGTTACGCTTGCTTAGTTTCTCACCCCTGGTCTTTAACATTATATTAATAAAACTTACAGCCGGTAAATAAGAAGATCAAAATAAAATCGACACAACCTAGTACCTATATTTTTTTTAAGTTACATCACTGGGATTTTCTTTTTTTAAGAGACCTCTTTTCCAAAATAAATTAACCACAGATTCTATAGCTAAATTACTACAAAAATCTCCAGTTTTTTTTTTCACATTATTAGTAAATACTTATCTAATTTAAAATTTGCTTTGCGGTTGATTAGGCAAACTTACATCATATTTATATCAAAATTTATCTCTCATTTTTTACTTTTACGAACTTATGCACACTTGTCTACTTGTTGAGTTTTTTAAAAATACAACCATGATATTTCCTGCTATAATATTAGTCATTCTTGCTACCGCTTGTGTTCCGATTACCAAAGACGTAATAGAACTCGTACATGTTTTAAAGTTCGAAAAAGAACTTGTGTTTATTAATTCTTCTGCTTATTCTTCTTTTTAGCCGATAGACGCCCACTGTAAGGCATTAGCCTGCCCTAAAGATGGTCACGATGACCGATCATGCGCTGCCGGCACCCAGCGTCTTCCCACGTTCTTATCTATGACATCGGTCCACCTGGTGGGCGCCCACATCGCGTCTACCGGCACGTGGAAACCTTTCCCACGGCTATCAGTTGCACGAGCTATGTGCCCACTGTCACTACGGTCGGTGATCTATATTCTTCCGCGGATCACCTCATTTCTAATTCGATCTCGCAGCAAACTACGAGCATAGTCATGTCCATTTATTATTTAATCAAACGTCTTCATTATTTAATTAAACGTTTATTCATATCTTTAATTACTTTTTTACGCATTGTGTAATGGCGGACGTAATTGACTATAAGAATTCTCCTGTAGTCAAACCGAGAATTAATTTTATAACGAATAATCATAACTACAATCTTTAGATCCTTGCAAGAAATTTATAAGGTCAGTTAAGTATTACTTAAAAACATCGAACACTTAAATGTTTACAATTAAAATATAATCCATTTTAATTACTATTTATGACATTATAAAACCTAATAATCTGTATTGTTGTCGACATTCATTTCTTTTCGATTCTTCACTGTGCGTTTGTCGTATTAGTATTCTGAAATTGTATCCATACGAAGTGATGCATTCGTACTTGACGCGGGCACGAACTAAGTTATTTATTTTTATTGCGCGTTTCATACGCTCTTTGTTCGCGAAACGTGTACCCGTACACTAAGCTGTTAAAGAATAAATCAACAAGTGACATATTTAATGTTCCGTCAACAAAATTCATTTTGTTTTACATAAATACATGATTTATATTTCACCAATTTAATACTGATTTACTTGCTGAGTAGTGATAGCTCAGTGGTAGAGGTTCTCTCCACTCGGAATCGTGGGTTGCGAGTTCGGTTCCCGGGATACAATTTTTATGTAATTCTCATTTTGTACACTAATTACTTAGGATTACCACTGCTAGCAAACAAGCTTTAATACGATTGGCAGCAGCATCCTCTGCATATCGTAATACCACTGCGACCGCCAGTAATTCCCCTATAGATATCCTTGATAAATGACAAATAAAATACTCATACGATGTTAATGATACTGAAAGTTTTGATAACTATTCCGCTTCAAAATAACATGAATAAATTATTTAAAAATTCGAAAATTTATCTCTCTACTAACCATTTCACATCATCATCAATATGATTGATTATAGGTGAAGAAGACTTAAAGAGGTGAATGTTATAATGATAATGATTAAGTGTTATCAATGAATATATGTTACACCCTATCAAAAAATTAATGGTTACTGAAATAATAAATAACGTAATGAACTGGTGAGAAAAAGCCTTCGCAAAATTCGTATTATATTAAAATTTATTATTGTTAATTACCTGCCTCTGCAGCCGTTGTGCTACCAGAATTTATTGGACTGTCGAATTCATCGTTCTTTCATTTATTTTCGCAAAATGGCGACAACTTAAAAATTACGTTTTTCAGTGTCATTATGGATTTCACAAGTAAAAAATGATTTAAAGATTTTTTCAAGTCAGCGATAAAGTAACGATGAACTTCGATTATCTTATAATGATGAAGCTCCATCTCGTGCTACTATTTAAATCTGGTTTATTGAATTGAAACGTGGTCTTTGACTTTAAACGAGGCGTGGAGTGTGAAGATCCGGAGACGAAAGAAATTAACTGATATGGCCCATCTGATTGGCAAATTGAAATGGCAGTAGGCAGGCTGAGTAGTGCGCTGAAGAGATGGCCTCTGCAGGGTCTGGATTGGAGACCCCGAATCGGGTAGCGCAGCATAGTACATCCACCATCTTCCTTAGAGTAAGATTATGGACCCTTTAAGGATGCAGTCGACATCCATTCAGCCCTACTTAGGATGGACTTCCGCAAGGTAACGCCTGATTCCATTAAATATCCATTCAGGCTTTTGAAAGCCTGTGGGGGAGGGGATGATGTCCAGCAGTGGATGTCCTTTGGCAAGAATTATGATTATTATGATGATAATGACGCATCTTTGGTAATCCAATTTTTATAAAAGTTTTTATTAAAGTTGACAACACCTCTAGAACTAATCGGACGAGTGACAGATTGAGTAATAGTGAGACAATCGATAAGTATGTGTTATCAAACGATCCAAGCGAATCGCTTCCTGTACCCAACAGTATTTTCCTCAAACTCGTTGCCGGCAAAGGCGATATGTTACGTGTTCTGAAGCCAACCTTACGTCACTGCATAGGTGGACTCCATAGCTTTGGATCTTACGAAATAACTTCTTCGAATCAATAAGATTTCGATTTTATGTGAAAGACTAATTAGTAAATTAATTAAAATTTAAATACTGACCAGTCTTCCCACGCTAGATTCAAACGGTGATGAAAGAACATTTTTTTTTTAAATAAGGCTTCGAATTTTGAATTTAGAACAGTTTTTGAGCTATTCATCTAGAGTCTTACGTTAACATTAACTTGTCTAATGCATTTATAAATAGATGATTGTTTTATTTTGTTTGAATAAAAAAAGTTCGTGATAGAAAAAAATAGAGTTATACGCATGTTGTCTATGATTATGACAATGAAAAGCACATGATGCCTATGTGTATTTATGTGTACTATTAGTGTCTAGTCTAGTCTATTTAATACGTTTATTAACTAACGTACAGGTTGAATAAATAACAATGAAATTGGATACAGACAATCGACAAAAATGTATACAAAACCTTTTCCGAAAAATTTACGCGTTTTAAAAATCATTTAAAATTCAATTAATCGCGTAAAAATTAAACAGCTAGTTAACTGGGCCGAAAGGGAGAGCCTTCGACAAACTCGATCAAAACCTGTCGCCCAAGGCCAACCGGGGGAGACAACACAGTCCATGTATTTACACGCAATGTTTACACTGGCCATATAACCATTTTAGGTGGAAGTAGTAAAAAAACGGATTAGTATTACACTCAATTAACGCACGAAGTTGCTAACCGAATTTTATTTAAAGATTTAAGAGGATTACGTCATAAGATAGCAGGCCAACGTTGATGTGTTATATGAAAGCAAGCACAAAACATAATCGAAATAAATCTAAGACACAGTAACACACGGTATCAATGAGTTAACAAGTGGGACATAATCCAAGAACGTTTGTTTACCAAGGGTTATTACACTATAAATGACTTCATATAAAATATCAAATTTTGGATGTGATATGTTTGCCTCCAGTCTCTTTTTTTTAATAGTCCCCACTATTGGGGACCTCTCGTTCCCCTATATCGTGTGGGACAGAGACTTTTTATTTCTAATATTTTATTTATATAATTTTTTTATTATTATCATTCTCCTCTTTCATGTATCATATTATCTGTCGTACTGTTGCTTTCGTTCTACAATTTTTCTCCGGTCTCTTTGAATGTAAATAAAATATGTACCTTTATATTCATTGAAAAAATATATAATCGAGCATAATTTTTTACGTCTTTTGTTTTTAAGTCTAA
Organism: Battus philenor; assembly: GCF_028537555.1. NCBI lineage: Eukaryota > Metazoa > Arthropoda > Insecta > Lepidoptera > Papilionidae > Battus > Battus philenor. The sequence goes on along the minus strand of NW_027181673.1, from coordinate 12,029,500 downwards.
AGCATTTATCATTCAAACAATTGATAGGCTAAACTTGACGTGAATAAAAAATGTAATTTACCTTATGTTGCAAAGAGAATATTATTGAATTTGAATCTCTATCTTTCAAATGATGGATTTGTATCTAGAATTATTTTGTCACTAGCCACATAGCGCTCAGAATAGATAGCTGCTGGGGCCTTAAGGTTTTGTAGAAGACTACAGAGAGGCGAGCGCAGCGTTGAACGTTCGCCTACGTCGTGGCAAATACAGGCCGCTTCCAATCAGTCTTGTAGGAGATCTCTGGGAGAGCCTATTTCCGGCAGTAGATGTCTTGCAGCTGAAATGGGATGAATGGAAGTATGGATTTTTCCCTTGATAAATGTCGTTTGACTGTAGACTATTGCAGCTTCATCGGTACGGTAACTTTTAATATTTTAACGGATTGGGAGGCCACCAGGTTCTGTGGGACAGGGTGCAAAAGCACCCAATAGAGAACCTCGGTATAGATTGTCAATTAAAATTCGTTCAAAATTCATATTCATAGGTACCCTAGAAGGATTAACTGCGGGTCATCCCTAGTAAATAATAGCTTTGTGTTACAAATATCTGAATGGTTCCAAGATTTTAAAATACAAAATAAAAATGATACATCTTGATAATATTAACTCTTATCAATGTAGATGTGCATTATCTTAAACTGCATACACCGGTTAAATGTTTTCTGTACTATTCCTGAGGAAATAGTCGTATCGTCTTCTAAACCAGACTAATCATGTAAAAGAATTTACTGTTACCTGAGACACAAAAACACCTAAAATTATAAAACAAAGGTCAACAGGTACTTTTACCTAGTCAACGAAATAACGAAGAATAAATTCATAGTGAATTCGTATGCAGTGGAAATGGGAGCCAAAATATAACAACGAAATTTCTTTACAACCTGCGTAAGTATTTAGGCGTGTAAAAAGCGAATATCGACTCATTTTTGTAACGGACTTCTGAAGAATCATTGGTAGGATCATTAGATATTAGATAAGGAGAGGTCTACTTGAAACTAATACTCAGGTCTTCAGCCGTGTACACCCCACCCCATTTGTCTACATCGCGATGAACCCGGCAACCGCACATAGGGTCAATAATGTATTTAAATTTACGTCTATTTATATAAGTTACATAGGTAGAAACTATTTAAAGTAATTACAATACATAACAAATCCTTGACGAGATGAAAACGGTCGAAATGAAATAAAGTATGTATTGAAATGTTAATATGTTACTCTTTGATAGCCAAGGTCGTTTCAGCACATAATCGCCAACTGCTAGAGATAAGCCTCCACCAAGAGATCCCCCTGTATATCTAATGTATAATGTCCATACTTAGCAGGCGATCGTAGTGTCATATAATGGTATGCAGAGGATATGGATATATTCACGCTTTGTGCATTAATTATGTGTATATATATATATATATATATATATATGTGTGTATATATATAAATATATATATATATATATATATATTATAAGTGTGTATAATAACATATTTATCTAAATATCTCAGAAATCGCACCCACGACCTGCGATCACAAATCTCAGTCCTATCGCTGGGCTCTTGCTGTAATCAAAGTAATTTCATATAAAAGAGCTCTAACGATTTAGCTCTTGTTATTTTTAAATAATTCTACACCGGAAAGGTAGAAAGATTTTCTTTACTTTTCTTTTATGGTATCCCGATACTTAAGATGACAGTTCGTATTACCTACTTATTTATATATTTCCGTTAATAACCATTTTACTGACAACGAATTCAAGTTTTAATAAAAACATGCTTTAAAATTAACAAGGCTATATAAAACTTAAGAGTAACCTTATTAAAGTGAATGTAACAATTATGTCCTTAAACATATGCATATCAGACACCCCGGGTTGACCTTTCGCTTGACAACCCGCCATGTTAGTACAGCACTATTGTATCGATTTACGTAACGTTCGCCGGTTATTACTGGCATTTATCAATAATTTAATTCGGCTATCGGGAGATCACATGTTGTAACCACAAAATGCGAATTGATAACTAGAATTTTTAAATTCCTCTTTTTAGTAACAAATGGTCACTATTTACTTTCCTGTCACTTACAGTTTTTAAATAAATCCTTTTAATTAGTCCAGACATCCAGGGTTCTTTGCAGAACCTCGGCCCGAGTAATCATAAGTATTTTACTTATTGAATTGCTTAGTCAACGAGGTTTTAGTTTGAGTGGATTCTTTTTGTATTCCACTTCAAAGTTTCTGGAGGAGGGCAAACTTCGGACAGCTGGATCTGTAGCTATTGTCGGACTAACATTATTTCGTAATACGTTTCTTAAAAAGATGAGGTGGCAGATTTTAAAATGTATCATATTTGCTTTATGCTCTTATTGGTCGTTTATCTTCATTGCTGGAAAGCCTTGATCGAGGATTCGACCAATTACCTCCACAGGTCTTTTTAACCTACTTTTCTGTGTGCTTCCTTTATTGTGAGACCCGTCACCACACGCACAGATTCCGCTCATCGGATTGACGATAGCCCTCTAAGTTTCCTGCGACAACAAGCCTATCCACACCTTTTGGTTGCCTCTGAGCTATGTAGCCGAAGTAGCCCAGAAACCGCTTGTAGCAGATTGACGAGAGCCTGGTCTTTATACGACATTGATCTAGAACAGATCTGTTGGTTCTTCTGGCAGTCCACGTTATCCCCAGCACCACATTTCAAAACCGTTATTCCTTCGGTCTGCCGAGCAAATTGTTCAAGATTTAGATGCATATAACGTTTAGAATATCAAAGTTCTTACCGGTCTCATTTAAAATGCATACTATATATACTCTACTAAAACATATAATACCTAATTAAGTACTATATATTTTAGTAGATTTAATTTTAATTTACTTAAATTTATGTGAATGTTTTGTTATTAACGCAAGTGCGCTAAAGCGACATAAGCCTTCTCCATCTTATTCAAGAGTTCTTTATCTAGCTGAACTTGAACATGAATTTTCCGCAACTTTTATGATGTCAGCAGTCCATCTTTTTGATAGTTGATCTTACTTTGTAAAAAGAAATCCAATTTGTAGTAATTTGTGACTACCTAACGTCTTGTGCGCTTTGTATGTGGCCCACCCACTTTTAGTAAATGTTTTACAACATCTTTGGCTTTCGTTCTTTAACGTATTTAAGTGCTGTTTATCTTGTCTCGTAGCTTGACATTCAGAAAGCTTTTTTCGATACTTCTTTGATAAGACCTGATTTTATGTAAAAAAAATGTAGTCCATGTTAGACATGCATATGATTAGGCACATATTCAATGCTTTTGTTTTTAATTCAACTGGTAAGGTTTCTTTAAGCACTTCCCTTATTGATCAATACTTGTTTTGTATAAATTTTATTCTTCTGCGAATTTCTATATCCTACGAAATTCTAATGATATTTTAAATCCTAAATATATATACTTTTCTAAATCTTAGTCTGAAATCATTATCTTAAAAAATTTGTTATTATTCCTACTAATATTGGTAGCATCTAGTAAAGTTACTAATCTTAGTATTAGCAAGTAAACATAACTGTTTTATGTGAACAACAAGGGATCTTTAGGTTTAAATTATATTTGATAGCTAAATCTAACGAATCCGATATTTATAAAGTTTAAGTTTTTTTATCTTAATTTTAGCTGCATTATAGTTTTTAACATCTATGTAAACTTATAATATTATTATAACAATTTGCGATGTTTTGATAAGAATATACATCCGATAAAACGATTCCGCATACGATACTTGAATTGTTAACAAAAAACAGGATTTCAACGAACAATCAGAGCAATAAAAACATCTAGTATACTTATAGCAGATTTAAAATAACATCCTTTTAATATGCAACCTTCAAACTAAACGCAAAAATTAAACACGCAATCCCGTGTTTACTTTGTGTAATCGATCGAATGATAAATCGGTTCACTAATTGAGATTCTATTAACATATTTACGTATAAAGATTTACTGGCATTAATTGTAACATATGAATATAGACCGTATTGCGATTCGAAGGAAATATTGACCATAAAAAAACAATTATTTTCGTTGTGCAATACAGTAAACCCCTGATTAACATGGGTATTTACCACAGTTTATGATGGACTTCAAGTATTGTACATTGGGTACTTATAAAATTAAATAAATTCGATATTTTTCCGCCTCTCTACAATCCTCTGTCGCCGTTTGGCAGAGACCTTTTAAATAGGAATTCATGGGTTCATCGGTGAAAGTTTTATATATAATTTCTATCTTCATTTTTAAGTTTCAATTTTTTTTCTCTTTTATACCGATGTGCTTTTTTGCTTAATCTTTTACCATCATTCATTATATTTAATCGCGTTATACGAAGACAACTGAACGCGGTATACGGGAATGTTTGACCAACATGTTATCTTATAGAAAACCTAAACTTCAAACTGTAATCCTTCTTTATTAACGAGATCAGATATTTTTTTCCAAAGAATGATGGCCAGTGTTACACGATTATAAATACGAAATATCATTTTTAATTAACTAAAAATACAGCGAAAGCGACTCATGACTACAAAATTATATTAAATTTAATTATATGGACCGAATAAAAATTTATATGCGTCATATATTCGTTTCGTTTTATATTCTAGAAACAGCAACGTTACTATATGCAGCAGTTGCAACTGCCATTTGAGTTTTAAGTTGCCATTTAAGTTTTTTTGTTTTTTACAAATTAAAACACTTTTACCTCTTATATCATAGTTTATCAATACTTTTTTTGCGAAATGAGATGAAATAAACATTTGTTACACACCACAATTTCACATGGCAATTACAAAAAGATGGAACTAAAAACTAAAACCTTAACCATAACCGAACGTGATAAAATAAACATTTGTAATTAATTAAAATGTTTATGTATTGCAGTAATGTATTGCACCCAGTGGGTGAAATCCTGATTTACAATAATAATCCTGCAAACCAGGTGATCATTAAAAAGAGCAGGGTGTGTAAGTGCTTAGCCCAGTCTGGTATAATGGGGTGTGCATCTGTCGTATGATTCGTGAAAACACCTGTAAGTCAAAGCATATATCATCATCATTTTATTGTATTAACTATATATATATATATATATATATATATATATATATATATATATATATATATATGTATGGATGTATGTAATCAATACTGTAAGTCGATCCGAGGTTTTTATTTTATTCTTAAACCCTCTAATCATTAAAAAATTTTGAAATAACAATACTCTCAATTATACTTATATTATAAGATTGTTAACTTGTCTGCGTAAAATTGTGAATTTTATCAAACCAATAACATAATTAGTGAAGTGTTAAAATTGTATCCTATTTCAATTAACACTTCAAAAGGCTTTGGAATACGAAATCGCGACAAGGTCGAAAATATCCTGTTTCTATCGTAAATTCACGTCTGTCTGGGCTCGTTTTAACCAATTTATCTCATGTTGACGCCTTATATTCTTAAACTTCTTAGGTTTTCTTCAACGCTAAGCTAAAAGGTCATTTTATCGCAATATTGATTACCGATGTATCAGATATTATTGTATTTTAATTTACAAACAATTTTAGTGCAATAATATTTCATATAAATTCTGGCGACCACAATTTGTTTTAGAACTAGCGAAGCAGCTATCACAACTTCTGTTAGACAACACAAATATCTGATCATATACAACAGTACAACACAAACTAATCGGAAATTTTATTCGATATAACAAAAGTTTTTTTTTTTTTATTAAGAATTATTATTTAAATACACTCATAAAAGAACTTTAACGCAAATTTCTCTACTCTCTACTCTCTTACTCTCTCTACTACTAAGTACAAGCAATAGGAATACAAGCAATAGGAACCAAACAAAACAAATATTCGTTCAGATATATCATCTACAACTAAATGCCTTATCAGAAGAGCATATTGTTCTTAATACAAAAAGCTACTTTTTAAAATATTTTCAAAAGGTTATATAATATCAAAAGGTTATATAACATTTTCGAGTGATCACTTTATTAGATTTAAAGTAATAAGCTACTGAACTAATGAAAGTGAATTTTTGTAATCGAACGAAACGTCAATATAAATTTGCAGCGCGTGGACTGTCAAACGTGCTAACTTCGAAACGATCCTCAAAGGCGAGAAGTTTATAACAAACTTGAAAGTTTCACTAATCCTATTTTGTAAATATCTGTGCAATTTTTTTGTGCCTACAAAACAATAAAATATTAGTCTTTATCCGTAAAAATCCATAGATTTATTTATTAATATTTATTTATTACAATTTGTGCACTAGAATAACAACCTATATTGACGAGAATCAATTCAATTGCAAATATGTTATTGACTATGCTTTCTATATTTTATTTTTTTATAACATTTTTTTATATTTTTATATGTATTTTATATTTATTTATTTTTATAATACACGGTTTTTTACCTAAAACATTTTGAAAAAATCAAATATGATCGTACCCAAATGCAGGTTCTTACAATGAAACAAAAATACGCAAGTAGGTTAGTATTTTTAGGAGACAAGTGTGTACAATGACACGAAATCGCGATATAATCCGTCTGTTATCTTAACTTGCGATCAAAAGACATGTCTCTTTTGTCATTTTAAAAGCGAAACTTGTCATGCGAATCCTTCACGTTGCGTTCATCTTACACAACCCCGATCCTTACGTATGCATGGTTTATAAAAATCGTGTAACAGAAAAATTTCTTGAGTTTCAGAAATGTAAATTATTTTTTGCAATACCTCGACGACAGCAATGAAACTATTACATTTTTTATGTTAAAAACAAACACACGTTACACACATTAATGTATTTAAAAAAAACTTTTTAGTATTTACTATGCAAGGCTGATTGATGTCTTCCGAAATCAAATGTGAAAATTATTTAATTAATAATTAATCTTCACTTTTTCATGTTTTGTTTTAGTGCAGCTTTGTTCTATTTTGTTTTGTAAGTGAAATAAATATGTATACAGTTGGACAGCCATCTATCTGTCTAAACAAACCTGAATGCACTAATAAATTTCATTACACAAAATTAAAAACAATAAATCATTGAATGACCTACATAAAGTAGTCATCATAAATTTAACTTACAATCATCCACAGAGATACAGTTTAAATGTTTTGTATAAACCCTTATTTGGGTCAAGGGTTGTGAACAGAATGAACAGTGTTACAGTTCTGGCTCACGTTAGCCGTTTAACCAGCTATTGCTAGTTTAATGAGATCTAATAGTGCTATAAACGTGATGAATATCCTCCAATTACCCTTTGAGGTTAACCGGAGGCTATGTTGAATTATTTACACGTATTGTTTTCCTTATTTATGTTTATTTTCCATTGTTATCATATTAAAATTTTATTCTCGACAAATTGCCATCGATCAACTCTTGTATTTTAGTTATTTTTATAGCGTTCCCTTTTACAGTATTTTATAATGGGGTAAGACCGGCCATTTTAATTCTTTACAGAAAAGAGCTGGACGGAGTATTTATATCTTAAAAACTAGATATCCCTTAGGAGATATTTTAGGGAAATTGATATTCTAACAGTAGCTTCAAAATACATTTTAATAACATATTAGTTTTGAAAAATTGTGACAAACACAAGATAAATGCCAGAAATAAAAATAAACTCGTAACGCCTTAATTTCTTCTTCAAAAAGTTAACACATCATTCATGGGTATGAATGTACGCATATGTAATAAAGTTCCACGAGATATCTAAAATTAAAAATATTAAATAAATCATATCACAGCGTTCAAGAGTTTTTAGTTGATCGAAATGTGTGGAATCTTGTTTGTTAACTCATTTACATGACTCATATTAAAATATCGACATGAAAAAATAATGTTTAATTTTATTTAAAAGAGCAACTGTTTCTGGTATGTTCTGGCTTTTCTCGACAGATAAGCATTCCGAGTTGTTGGTAGCTTACTTACTTTACTTACTACTTATAGTGTTACAATAATCGAGGATTCTAAATTTTGAATTAATAATAAAATAAAAGAATGAAATGAAAGAATTAATAATCCAAGATTATTATATATTGAATTTTATTAATTTTACTATCATCATCGCGTTTAAACGTGCTTTCTCACTCAGGACCTCATTGACAAGCTCACGTACGCTGATCGAGCCATGGAAAGGAGACCTTGAGATTTCTCTATCCGAATAGTAGATGAATAAATTCGAAGACGAACGAAAGTAACATACATAGTCCAGCGGATTGACAATATGAATTATCGATGGGCAAAACACATTAGCGCGAGCAATAGATGGCAGCACGGCTCGTCGTAAACCGCATTTATTTATTTTTGGAAATTTATGAGAAATGTCTATGGCTGAAACGGTTGATGAGACATTTTTTATTAAAAGTACGATGTTATTGCTAAATAAATAAAGATAATTGTTTGGCTCTATTCCAAATATTTCCGTTATTTACATAACATAAATATCGTACGACCCAAATCAGGATCTTTCGATAGGGTAATTTATATTTTTATAACATAGTTATGGATTCGGCACAACGCCTGTCTAATACAGTAATACCCCGCTTTACGCGAGGGATACGTTCCAAAAAAAATCGCGTTAACTGAAATTCGCGTATAACGAGGTTTATGATTAGCATAGTCAAAAATTATTACAAAAAAATACAAATCATTTTAATCAATCACTTTAATTCTAGGAACACTTTATACAATACATACTCTTTGTTTTTTACGGAAAAATACATCTATTGTCTTTTGGGTAACGTTTTGTTTACGTTCTTGTAAAATACTTTCATAATACCCATATAATTGTTTGACAGATGGTCGGTGTCTTGACCATCTGTCGAGTGAGAAGTTGATGACTCGTTATATTTATACGCACTCTTTCGCGTAATTATCGAGGCATTTGAGCGCGAAATTTGCAATTCGCGTTATAGTGAAACCGCGTATAACGGGGTCGCGTAAAGCGGGGTATTACTGTATCTCATAGATATTACTGTATTAACTTTTAAGACTACAATGTATCTAAATTATATTTTCTCGTAGAAGCAAGGGTCAAAGAAGTCCCTGATTTGTTACATAAATTTAGCTCGTAGGCTTCCGTGGAAACCTAAGGGTCCATCCATAGAAGGGCGACCTGCCCTGTCTGTATAAACGTTAGATATTTCCACGGATTGATAGATCGTCAAATTTTTAGGTCATTTTGTCACAGACTGTCATTCAATGCCCGTTTAGCAATCCGATTCGTTTCCCCGAGAGGATTAAACCTTTCTTAATTTTCTTTAGGTTACTATACTAGGCCTCTTTTTAATAAGCTTCAGGGCTCTCTTAAAGACATGGTATATTATCAGATTTGAAAGTCGCCAAGCTCTTCTGTAGCTGGTGATTAATACATACATTCTACCTAATTTCCAAAGATAGGAAGCCGTTTATTTTGTACTTAACATAATTGTTTTCTGACAATTTGTGTATCATTTAAATTTAATCCTAATATACGAATCTTAAGAAGATCATCGTCAACGCAGCCGTAGGGTGTATCAATGAACTTAGCAGTCTAGACATAGGCCTCCAAGGAGACCTGTTGGTAGTGGCCTTGTCGAAGTCTTACGCTGGTGATCTCCACTCCAGAAAATTAAGACTCCAGCGGCTACCTGTTTCGTGTGCTATATGACCTATCCACTATCACTTCAACTTGCCGATCCACTGAGCTACGCCATCACTTTCCTATATCTAAAGATCTCATTTTTTCTAATTTGATCTCGTAAAATTTATATAAACAAAAATATTTTTAAAGACTATACTTTAGAAATTTAAATTCAATTCGTGATATAAACATGAATTAAAATCAAATATTTCCCTTAAACGGAACAATCTGAGCTGAATTCTTTTCATAAATATCGTAAATGTTCCGCCACAAGCACCACCCTTTGACCTAGTAAGAATGAAATAGAGACAACGTAAACTAACAAGATGGAGTGATCCCGGGAAATTGCTTGGAATAGACTCATATATATTTTTCTACCTCCTTATTTACTGTTTCGTATATACTAAACCCGTAGATGTATTATACAAGGGTTGTCAGAAACCGGTGTAGTCTTTAAAAGGATTATGGATGTATAGCTCAATCGCAGTCAATTAATAAATATGATCTAGAAGTCTATCACCAGATTTAAGTTCTTTTTAAAACTGCAGAGGCTTATTATAAATACCAGTATTATAATGTATCTATGACCTATCTCCATTAATTAAAACTAATTAATAACAAGGCGTTAATAAATATTCTTTATTACTATATTTAATAATGAAATATATTCTAAATAAAATAAAGCAGATAATCCACAGGTTAAGATAACATTTATAATTCATTAAACATTACGGCATTTAAATATTTATAAGAAATATTTTTGATAAAAATTTCTTGATTTACTGGTAGAGAAAAATTATAATGACAAATTCAAATTCAAATTGCGAATTATTCACACATAATACACACGCAAATTTCACACATTAAAACGTAAATAAATAATAACTACAATTTTTAACTTAAATTTGAATTATTTGTTTACGTTTATGTAAAATTACTACATAAACAAATAACTTAGTAGCTATATGTATATGTGTACACATGTATCTTATACCTATATTTCGTTATACAAGGAGATATTCGCTGCCGACTATAACATAGTTTATAACTAGTACACATGACAATGACCTACTAGAAATAAATAAATTATAATTTATAGTTTTAAATTCATAAATGTGTACAATAAAACTTAAAGAGACGTTTATAACGTTAATAAAAAATAGCGAAAAAAAATAATTTAAATTTGAATGTCTTCAAGATTGACGCTGTTAATAAATTTCATATTCTTATAGGATCTAAGGCCGTAAGGTTCTGTAGTGAAGACATTTAAGCGCGGAATAGTGAACAAACGATCTTGTTAAAGTCATCGGAAGCCGCTGAAAACAACTTCCAATATAGAAATCTATGGCGAAGACCTATGTCCAGTTGTGGACGTCATATGACTGAAATAATAATTATGATTTGCTCTATAACACAGATGATCTCCACAAAAAATCTGATTGTATAGCTCAATTAATCACATGTCTTTGTCTTACAGTGCATTGTTGGCGTTAAAAAGGTGACCATGTTAAAACAAGAACGGCCATCGTGCGCAGTGAAAGTAAGTAATTATTCGCATGGGCTCTATGAGGCATGCGGACAACCGACAGGGCTGAGAGAGTAAGAAGTTTAAATGAAACAATGTTTCTTTTTTTTTATAAGATCTCTATTAGCATGTATAATATATTAGTATGTTTGTTGTATATACAATCGAAATGGGAGAAACGATTTCCATAAAGCGATATCAAAAGTGTTTTATGCGATAAAGTGTTTTTAAATTCGTTATCGCATAGGCGCTATAAAAATAAATATATTTTCTATGACTAGCGATATTGTCTAACACTTCTGAATATGTTGGCAACCACCAGTGAATAGATTGTCTACCACCTGCGAATATACTTTCTGCCACCAGTGAATATATTGTCTACCACCGGTGAATATATTGTCTACCGCCAGTGAATAGATTGTCTACCAACTGCGAATATGTTATCTTCCAATAGTGTATATATTACCTAACACTTGCCTATATATTATATACCACCAGTGAAAATATTGTCTAATAATAATGAATGTACTTTCTAACACCTGTGGATATATTATATACCAGTCAGTGAATATGTTATCTACCACCTCTGAATATATTGACAATCACCAGTAAATATAATGACTAACACCTGCTAATATACTATCTACCTACAGTAAATATATTGTCTACCACCAGTGAATATATCGTACATCGCGACAATTTTAAGGCTGAGGAATATGATTTTATGTTGATTCCGCGTTTTGTAGGCAGCAGAGCGCTGAAGTATCTTTAGATCCAACCTCTTATTTGTTAACTAAGGTCGGCGGTTCCCCCAGCAATTCGGTTCAGATCATTACACTGAAGTATCTTTAGCCCTAACCTCTTATTTGTTAACTAAGGTTCCCCCAGGAGATTTGGTTCGTATCATTACATAAATATATTACATGCCAGTTATATTGTCAGAAAATAAGATTTCTAATGCAATTGTCTAGCAGAATGAAGACCAACAGACCAGAAAAGATCAAGGGAAGACCACAAGTACAACGATAGGATGATGAAGTGAGAAAGGAAGATATAAAAAAAATAATGTTTAAATTAACGGACTATTAAATATCTAATACATTAATTCATATTATCATTATGTCAACCGACAGAGGCTTGCTGCAAGACACAAGCCTTCCCCATAGATCAACACGATAATTGGTGTTGGGCTGCGTGCATCCGACGACTTCCCACGATTTTTAATAGGTCGGCTGTCCACCTGTTGGGGGATCAGCCCACGCCTCGTCTACCAAAAGCAGATGAACAAATTCAAAGTTTTCGACTTATTACCAACTCGCTGGTATGACTAAGTTAAATCAATTACTAGACACTCCATTATCCTGAGGAAAGCAGAAGATTCAGTGGTATGGAGAGCTTGTAATCGATTCTGTCAAAGCGTTTCAAGACAGACACGACCTTCATTAATGTCTTCATATGTCTAAGACGATAATATAACGATGTCCATTAAAGTTTAATATCCGTATTTGTTTAAAAATAATATAAAGAAGATAATTCGAATGAGGAAAATATTTTTTATGCTTTTGTTTATGAATTATTTTCCAATTTCCTCAAAGGGCATTGATCTTTCGTAACTCAATACGCAAAATTTTTCTTAAGAGGATTCGCGAAATTTTGCAAATGATCATTTCGTTTCCTTTTTAAAAGGATTTCAAGGGTCAGTCTAATAATCATTTGGTATTTTTATTGAGTCATTTATGTATATAATAAAATGAAAATACATTCGATGTTTGTAACTGTTTACTCAATAGATTTTCTTATTCCTTGATAATAAGGTTATGATATTCCTGTTAGGTTCTAAAGATTTTATCATATTAGTAGTAAATATAACCTTAATCTCAATATATAATCTTGATATTTTAAATATTTTTGGTGATTTCCTTGAGAAACTTTTCGTAAGCAATATTAATATAATTTATTAATTCTTTGAAAAATTTGTTTACAAGCTAGTTGCTGGAAGCCCCTTTTATACATAGGTGCCTTTGTTAGGAGAGTTCAGATTTCAATGCCACGTAATATATACCAGCAAATATATTATATTTTATAAAAAATTTGAAAATTAAATATCATATCGTCATATTTAATAAATATACAAATTGTCATTTATATATTTTGAATCTTACAATGTAATTATACCGTTTTTATTATTATTAGTGCCCGTGTTTGTGTATGAGAGTGTGAATAACAATAATAGCAATCACACGTCAATTTAATAACTTCAAGTGCTCGGAATTTTTTGTAAGACACGGAATCCACATATATACCTTTGTTTTTTTTCTGTGATTCACACCTCTTGTACTATATAATCACGTATTAATGTAGACATTTATTATGTAATATTTTATATTATATTAAGAGTATATATAGCAATGAACGTGCAGGGGCTTTTTGACTTTTGTACACTATAGAGATTTATGAGTATCTTTAACGTTTCATGTAGTTGGTGCGACACGTGCTTGATTTGTTTTTTATTTATTATTTTCGTCGCATTACACCTCTTCCCTGAAACGGCATAAACCTTAGCCTTATACTACCTTATTTAGAATTTTTTCCTTGATAAGTTTCCTAATTATTATATCAATTTTACTTTACTCTATATATAATCATTATTTTATATAAATCTTGAATTTATTGTCATATTTATTCATATGTGCCATATATTAGTCTAATAAATTCCATTTAGCATCAGCTATTTATACCTAATTTATTTACTTAAGTTCTATTTTATATAAAATTAAATGCATTTCCTATATTATCTACTTCTTTTTTCCATTTTTTTCAAACTATTTTTAACTTTCATATTTATATTATACAAACTTAATCTGCGGCGCCTAGCCATCCGGCTGACGGCGCCGTATTTCCGCCAGAAAACCTTGTGTAACCGTTCCTAGCCAGAATATCCTTCATTACCTACTCTATGAAAGTGAGAAGTGGCGAACTAAGTCTTTCACCGGGGATGATCTTCGGCAACCAGCCAGGGTCTAACCTTCTCCCCATCTCTGACTGTAGTCGCACCTTGTTCAAAGTGAATGACCCACTCATTCATCTACATCTAAATCACTGCTAACGACAATCTCTGTTCATAACTTATTAAAAATTCCTTAATAACAGGCCAATCTCAGATTAACAACATTTAAACTACTGCAAAACATAGAGTTGCGTAATATCTAATTTGTCTTATAATTAGAGGTACGGAATTTTCGCAAAAAAAATCACCAATTTCGCATTTATATTTTTCAAAATTTGCAAATTTCGCATAAATTTCGCATTTATACTTTAAAATTATAAAATTTGCGTAAATTAGGCATTTATTAAACAAAAATCTTTGTTTAGTAATTTTATTGCTAAATATGAAAGTAAAATTTAACAAAATTTTAAAGCACAAGTCTTAACATCAAACAGTTTAAATTAATTAAAAAATAACATTGTAAAAAATAAAGATTCGACTTTTTAAACGTCGTTTTTTGGTCTGTACGACGAGATTTTAAATGCAGAAGAAGCGTTAAGCGTCCACGCTGTTAATTGCACTATGTAATGCTGCTTCAGCAAAAAAACGAAAAGTTGCATTTGACGGCCAACAATATGTCCTGCTCATTGGGGTTTTTATTTATATTAATGGACCGAATAATTAGCCTATGACAGTGTGCATATTCATCAATTAGCTCATTTTGAGGAAGACCTTGGAAAAAAGAAAAATACCATACATTTCGCATTTATTCGCATTTATGAGTAATTTTCGCATTTATTCGCATCTATTTCGTAAATACGAAATTTCCGTACCCCTACTTATAATGTATACGTGATTGCTATATCAAAAAGTGTAATTCATACTTCTCTACAATAAAAGCTTAGCTACAATTAGCTACAATGAGACCTTATAACAAAAATAAGGCTAACAATTCTATAATGTGACATTTATATACGATTGTTTATTTTAATTTTCACAGATTTTCCTCATCAGAAAATTTTGTTGTCTTATAATAAAATATTTAAAAAAAAATCGTTAAAATTCTGATTGATAATAGTTAGTAACAGAAGCAGCTCATAATAGTATAATGTTACAAATAATTGCATAAAATCTTGCACAACAATACAGGATGATCGCTTATAAAAGTAAATCTGTAAAGAGATGATATATGTATATATTTATTGCTCTTATGATATCAGTTAATGTATGATACACCTTACCCAATAATTATTAGTTTCCGAAATAAGAAATAACCTAATGATAAATATAATGGGAAAAAAACTTTTTCAAAACTTGGATTACAACATTTCATAATTAATTTTTGTTTACTATTACTACTTCTACAGATCTTGTATTGCCAAAACTTATTGGTCTATTGCATTACAAAAAAATATAATTAATGTAACATATTTCAGAGTGATCACTTTATACGTGATACTTAGAAACTGTTGCAAAAGCTATGAAGCTTTTTACTGAAACTGAGTTATACATTCACTCAATTAAAGCTTTAGTACCTATCTCTCTATTTTTGTGATCACCGTCTTAAGTTTGACGTGACTTATTAACCATTATTTATTATAAAATTACAATGTCTTCAGATAAAATACACGTTATCGTACCTATATTTGTTGGTAAACAGACACCACAGAGGTTCCTGTCTTTTCTATTTCAAAGTAAACTCTCACCAGCTAATTAACGACCAATTAACAACATCCACGAAGTCAGATTGAACTCCGATACAAATATTACATATAATTACACCTTTATCACGACAAAATCAATGCTCAGTTCTAGATATAAATTCGAGCCATAATATCCTTTTAATAATATTGTAACACATATAATTAAAACATATTCAACAAATATAATTATATTTATGGAAACATTAGCTTTAATCATGGCCATCCTAAATAAACACAATACAAGATTTATGAAATAATGTAAAACGTTAATTAAACATAAAATCTTCCAAAAATTTTAAGGTTGTAAAATTTAATATAATTAAACGAGAAGATCAGGTTGTATTACTTGAAAATAATTGTGTTATTATCTCCTGTAGTCCGACTAAGCGACCTTACAATTCATTAAGAATTCTAATGTAACAGTCGAGCCAATGCTCTAGGCAGTGTCAGGCTCTTAAAAGGTCTAAGCTAGGTTCTGGAGCTATCGTTATAATATTGACTCATCATGGGCGGAAATCTCTTACATTTTTAAATGTGTATATATGTATATATGTATGTATATATATATATATATATATATATATATATATATATATGAGTGTGTGTGTGTATATATTTTTATTAAAATTTTTTGTATGTAATTTTATGATTTTTAGTTTACACATTTTCGCTTTTACACGGTTTTCCGAAGAGATTTTTTGTTGACTTGCTGCGCACTGTGCCTTTATTTCTTTGCATAAAATTAAAGTTTTATCTACGGAAAATTGTATTTGAGTGAAAGTTTCACAGTTTCAGAAAGTTTTAATTTTCCATATTCGTAAATTACAAGTGAGTACATAATTCAGATTATTATAAATAAAAAAATAATGTTTCCGTATTATATTAAATATTTTACCTTGTCGATGCATTTTATTTTTATTTCGGTGTACACCTAAAAATATTGAAAAAAAATCACAAGTGTTAAATAGCAAAATTATGTTTTTTCTGCAAGCTATTCGATTTACACGGTTTTGACTTGAAAATTTAATTTTCGATAATCATGTTTTTCTCAGGAACTTATCTTCCGTGTAAATCGGGGAATAGGTGTATGGTTATTTTATTTTAAGTCGGTTTATTTTCGATACTTTCTATGAACTTTTTTAATTTGGACCATTTTAAATCAATTGGACCAATCCGAAATACGTCCTCTATCAGGTGGACCCACGGCATATTTAAGACCGCTAGATGCGAGCAGCGCAACACTGATCATCTTGGCTATCTTCAGAGGAAGCTTGTTCCTTGTAGTGGGCGTGTTTCGTGTGATATAATGATGATGACGAAATACGATCGAAAGTCGAAATTAATACTACGAGTAATTAATACAAAAAATTATATTTATCAATATTTCAATCAAAGCTCCAAATCAGGTAGACAAGATAATTCACCTATATATTAGAGAAAACGTCTGATTTTCTCATATCCTGTTGTCGGAAGGACGAATATTCTTTTTAATTGGCCCTTTTTGAGCTAAGCATGTAGCCTATCATTATTACGAGTATAGCATTTATGAAACATTTCCTTGTTTTCCTTATTTTAATTTATATAATATGTATGTAGGTATTAAAACATCTAAAGATTATTTCTCGAATAAATACTGAAAATATAGTTTTCAAATAAATTAAATTCATCTCAATGTTATATAGCTGTTTAAACTCTTAGTTTATTTAGTTATTACGTAAATAAATTATATGTAGCTTTCATAGAGTTCTATTTTAATTCTAATATTCAAAGAATTACTTTTTAAATTGCTGTTATCAGTAACACCTGTTATTAAATAAAGGTTTATGTAATACACTCACTCCGGCCACTGACCGACATCAATTCAATTTAACAGTGTCTATTACTAAAAATTGAATATTTTATTGTATAGAGATAAAATATTGTACATAAAATTTTGAAAAGTTATCATATCACGGAAAGCCCTTTTGCAGTGAAGAAAATTCCGGAATGGGTGAGAGAGACGGATTGTTATACCTGCTTACGCGCGAGTAGAAACGTAAAAAATTCATTTGATTAATTTTTCACTAATAACTTTTAGAAGCCGACTCCATACTTTCTTAACCAGTAACTTAAAGCAAGTATGTATCTAATTATGTTTAATCGTTAATAGACAACATTTTTAATTAGTTTTGAAGTGAAACAATCTATAATAATTTCTCTTCTTATCTTTTCCATTAAACTGCTATCATTGAATTAAATTCTTAAGATACAATATACCAAGGTAATAGGCATGCATTTATTTTCATTACAAAAGATATTTTCAACAATGACAGATACTAATAATGTCAAAATAGTTTATCGGTAGGATATATACCAAAGTTTACATTACTTTACACAGAGTTCTACCTTGGTGTTTTTTATTTACAGTCTTTAAACAATATTTATTTATTTTTGTTAATCTTACATAATTTCGTCGTCGTAGACGCCGACTGCAGGGCAAAGGGCTCCCCCAAAGATCTATCTATCGATTCTATAAGAAGATATATCATAATCGCCACGCTTGGCAGGCGGGTTGGCGATAACAGTGTGAAGTTATGGTACGCTGAGGACTCTGTTCCCTATCCTCTGTAAACTAGTTTCTTAGCAAAGTCAATCCTATATAATAAATGCATAAAGTGTGAATTACGTAACACTTCATCCCGGGAATTGAACCCGCTGCCTACTATCGTCTCAGTCCTCAACCGCTGGACGGCCACAGCTCAACTATTTATTCTATTACAACTATTTTTATTTATTTTATTGTATTGAAGTTACAATGAGGTGTAACGTTGAGAAATACACAGTTTGGTATCACCCTTAGATTTCTATAGACCACGTGGGTTCTAACCTAAAAGTTCAAATTTAACTGGTGTTAATGGCACGACAAATATTTTAAATAATGTTATCAAAACTATTTGCAATTCGAAATTAGAAGGAAAAGATGTATTGCAAAAGAGCAAATTATGTTATATTTTCGCGTTGTGAAAACATACGTAAAATATAAAAGCGCTATTTCGTTTATGAATTAATTTGCATGTTTATCTTAAAGTTTACACATTACGTAACAGAAACATTATTACTACTACATTCGCATCGTAATCTTACGCATTCTCCACTATCGGATACGTTATATGTTGCTCCGGCGAGTGTTATATAATATAGACAACTAGAACGGAACCTAAGAATGATCCAGAGATTAAGTAACAAACGTAATGTCCACTCCACAAGCAATATGGTACATTATATAATAAATAAATATAGCAGTAAAATTCCGCTTACTCACCGTTTTGACACAGATAATATAATTATTATTTAGACAAACAACTGGTACATGTCACAGATACCGATAAAGACTAAATTATAATAAGCATATACAGCTATTATTTATTATCTTTACAATTGATTTAAATTACTAGGAAACATAAAAAATAGATAAGTCAAAAAGTATTTATTTCTAAAAAAAGATTTTATTTCAAACGTCATACGGCTTAGTATAAAATAATTTTTTTTTAATTTGACACATCATTGTAAGGCACAAAATTTGGGCAGCCCGCCAAATTGTTTTCTGTATCATTATGTATATGTATACTTTTAAAAATTTTATAAATATCAAAATACGTGAAGGAAGAAAATAAATATAATATTAGCATTTTCATTTTTTAGTAGATCTTTCCAATCTTAACCTATTTGGCCTATCATTGATGTACAAAAGTGCAAAAAATAGCTTACCCGAAACAAAAATTTTGAATTCAAACTAGAAATTCATTATTCAATTAGTTCTTATTTATGTCTCTCCTTTAACTTATCTCCTCTAGTTGCTAGAAAATATCTCCAAAATTATTTTTAATTAAGATTAAATTTCTTTACGATAGCACACCGTTCATTATACTCGGTATACCGCAACATTATACTTCTGTTCCAAGAATTACACAAACATTTTAATCTCTTTTTATACTTTCCATTATATTTTTAATGAATTGCTCAATTACTCCTATATTACGTTATTCCTGTGTAATTTAAATTAAGTGCTTTATTATAATTATTTATGTAGGAAACGTTGTAATTTCTTTTTGGTGATGAAATTTTAATTGAAAATGTAAAACGTTTAATACGTATTTACTCATTTCATTTCTTTCTAATATTATTTCGCTTATTAATGTATACTTATATATTGTCTCTATTACGCCTTTATAGGCATAGTACAAAAGTCTTAGAGAAATTTAAAAAAAGGAATGTGAAAACAAATTATACATGACTTTTTACCAAGCAATAATACATGAAATGTATGGTCTAAAAACAAAGCACATGGGAAATTCAATTGTGAGTAAAGAAAGGAGAAAAAACGGGCAAAAGAGGGAAACAAAAGAACTTAATAGAATTTTTCTTTAGTTTTTTTGTAGCCGGATATATTTGATAAAAAAAAATAAGACCATGACCGTCATTAATAGTGAGAGTAAAATGTGAAGCGCTCCAGCTCAAGCACTTTCGCCCATTGCTTAACTTTGCCAATCATTTTAAGCTAAATCGAACTCTAATATCTAAACGTAAAGTATACTTTACATTGCCATAATATAGTTTGCGGACATCCTATTTCATTTATACAAAATACAATCTAGCTTTATGGAGATAGAGTTGAAGATCGAAGTAAATATCGGCAATTATTGCATAATGCGATCCAGTTATCGTGCGATCTATAAATAATACGACAGTAATATTACGTACAGTGATATAACACAACTTATTGTGTTGATTAAAAATAAATAATGACAACTAATTTCGTTTTTCTAGATTTTAGATAAAAAAAATATAATTTAAATTTGCGATAAATATAAACGTTAATTACAAAAGTGTAATTTAAGAATTGGAAAGTTAGTGAAAGCGTTGATTACTTACTGAATATTAAAACCGAGGTCACGCATTCGAATCCCCATTGTGTTAAGGATGAACGCCGTTTAAGTTTCATATAATCACGAACGAATGACGCATTCCATATCAAAACGCGAGTATCACACCAATAAATTATTTTAAACTTAAATAATATCAATAGTACTTTATTGTCTGTTTTTTATTAATCTCATTTCATATAAAACTACGTTACATCAGATTGTATAAGCCTTCGGATATATAAGACGAATCAATTAGGCGAATACCGTTACCATCTCGGCGCTATATTTAATAAAAAAAACTAATCTATCAAATTAAAGGCATGAAAAAACACTCTAATGTTTCATATAATATTTATTGCGCCGAAATATAGTCTAAGAAGTTACTGTAAAAATTTCGTACTGCGACCCGTCAAAACATATTGAAATGTTGCAGTAAAATAAAAAACCTAAATAATAAAACGTATTTTAGAGTGATCACTTTAAACGATATGTATTTAAATCTTTATGATCATCATCATCATCATCATTTCAGCCGTGGAACGTTCACTGCTGAACATCGGACACCCCATAGATTTCCAAGATAACCAATACTAAGCATGCATGTAGCATCTAGGTACATCTTGGGTATGGAGATCCAGCACTGTTTACCATTGTCGTCTCGACTCCAGAAGCTAAAGGACCCAGCAGAAGTGGTGTCCTGTCCACAGATAGTTCAATTTGCCAATCCGCTGGGTTATTTTCGTTCGTTTACAGATCTTTTTCCTGATTAGATCTCGTATAGAAATCCCAAGCACATCCCTATCCATGGCTTGTTGTGCGAATGTGAGCTTGTCAACGAAGCCCGTCATGAGCGACTCAATGAGGCCCAGTCTTCATAATAAATGACTTTTACAAAAAGTTTTCTATTTCGTACTCTTCAAAACTTTAGTAATAAAATGTTAATATTTTGATTACACTTTATGATACACTAGTTTTTTTATTTCATTATATTTTAACTTTTTTTTCTAACTTTTATTGACGACGAAATATAGCTAGCGAATATTGTTTTAATATCAATTTACTCTGTGTTATTCACAGAAAAATATTATTGATATTAACTAACTTATTTGATTATCTTTATTTTGAATTTCTTGACATGAAAAACCTTCTTCGTGTTGTAAATAAATATTAGAAAAAAGACTAGCCGAATTGTAGAGGCGTTCTCGAGTTTTAAACTTACCAATTTTTGAGCGATTCATTTTAGTAAACATATTCGTTTCTTTTATAATGAAACACTATTGCAATATAGAAAAGTCATTACAATCACTAGGGGTACTAAACGTACCATCATTTGACCGATAAATAGAAGAGCAAAGATGTTTAGTATTTAAGAATTTAGACGTAAAATGTTGTACACCTTTTTGAAATCATAGAGGAAACGCTTTTTTCATTGTGTAAATTAAAAATATTCATACATAAGTTTTATATATAGAGCGATTGATCCTCCGGATAAACTGATTAAAGATGTTACTTTCTATCTATTGGGTATATCTTAATAAAAGTGTTACAATAATATAGAAAATTATTAATATAAAGATCATTACAAAATTCTAATAGTTATGTTTAAAAATAACGTAACAAAACAAACATTAAAGTGGCAATTAACATAATAGAACTAAGTACATCGATTATATAATATTTGATCACTTAATTGTGCAAACATCAAACCAAACCACCGTGAAAAATTAGTTATACTGTTTAAATTACGTATAAACATTTAAATTGCAACAGTAACGTGATGAGCAGTGAACGCGCATTTTTAATTATTTTTATTCTGTTTAATTTTATAGCCGTGTTTTTTTTATGAATTAGCCTCCTAATTTATTTTAATTAACTATTTTATTACGTTATTAATAAATATAGTAATTAATCTGCAACGATTCGATTCAATAATATAAGCGTGAAATAAAAACATACTATAAAATGTCATTATAGTTGTACAATGTACTTGCATTTTGGCGCGAATGAAATTGCCAAAATGGCGGCAAAACTTGACCTAACCTTAAATGTCAAGGATGCAAATTTGACACAAATTTTATTTTCGCGTACTATACTTCACCCGATGGTCGAGATACAATATAACTTCAGTTTTAAAACAACAAAAGGGCCTTAATTATTTAATAATACTACACTAAAATTTCATAGCCTGCGTTACTTTAATCATATTATGAAATTATCCCTAACTCACAATTTTAACTTTATTAAAATTAAATTTCCGGTACGTTTATTATATTAGATAATAAACTTAACTAACGAAATGTATATTACATCATCATAGCACAGGTCCGATAAAGAAAATTTCACTTTCCCTTTACTTAAACAAATGAATACCTACAACCTATAAGATATCGGAAAAAGTTGTATACATTTATTATATTGCTAAGTCTTATCTACGCCTTCGATTGTATATTTTTCTTGTTCGTTTTATCGTGTTTTTCATTGTAAGTCTTTAAAATTTAAAGCGTTGAGAGCTTTATTAATGACAGTGTATTTGAATAACCAACGGAATTTTACCAACCTTTTGAAATATTCAAATCGAAATAAGGCGCAAAATAAAATAATTAAGAGACGCAATTATTTGCCACCATGACCTTCAATATCTTATGTTCTTCCTTATCCCATTTCATTGCGATTGTAGCCATTATCTAAATCGTATAAGGGCAAGTAAGTATCCATTGTAAAGAAACAATTGTTAGTGGTGCTTAATGAGCAATAACAGCTTAACGGAAGTATCAATACGCCACCGGACTTTAAAGTCAAGGTCAACTAATAGATTTAATAAGTAAAATAAGCGCAACGGAGTTCGTCCACCTACAAGTACAAATGAACTTGTTAAGGTCATTGAAAAATGTATACAATATTTTAATTTGACATGGACGATTTTAAATACCAATTCATGTACTATACAATATAAAGACGAAGGTCTCTCCAACCATTGATGACTTGCGGTAATGAATCTTGGTCTCTCACTTCACGTCTTATTGGCAGGCACACAGTTGCTAAACAATCAAACCAAACAGCACGGGATTTATCTACGATATCAAGTAATGCGATCTATGAAACAAAGTGACAGACAGCCCATCGAAGTGGCAGTGGCAGGTCATATAGCGCGATTGATTACTAGATACATAAGGTTTTGGAGAGAAGACCGCGGTCGAATTTTTAAGGTCGTCAGAAGACGCTGGATGTAAGCAACTTCCAGTCTTATTGTAAATATCTGTGGGAGATCTAAGTAGAGAAGTGGACGGCATGTGGCATAAATGATGATTATTGAATTGACACCTGAGTGTTTCGAAAAATAGCTTGAATAAGAAAATATTCTCCTAATTTTCGATTTTAGTATTTTTTTAAATATTTTTTTTGAATAATATTTTCATTATTTATTTATTTTTAGCCTAAAATCATTTTCTTGTGATCTACTATCAAAAACACAGGAATCTACCCGATTCTATATTAATGCTATTAGAGTTGAAATTAAATGGAAAAAAAGTAAAATAAATTAATTTAAATTTAAAGTTTTGTTTGCCGGTAATATTTTTTTCATGACATTATTCTATATGTTAATAAAATAATACAGTGATTTTAAATAAACAGTAGTAATAGAGAATTAATTAACGAAATTTAATAAACAAACAATTATATCGTGTCTGTTTTGAGTTTTTTATTTACAATATTATCATGATTAATTGATCATGAATTCTGCTTATTAGTTTAATTATATTGCTAGTAATAACAGACAAAAACTTTTATAGGCAATATTAACATTAGAGGTTACATGGCTATTGATAAATTGAAGATCGTTAATGATTAAAATTAAATTGCTTACCATATTTAACAGCAAATTTTCAAATAACACAACACCATATAATATCACTTTATCGATATCACAAACTCAAATGCTGTCAAACACTATAATTTTCACAACACAGCCTCTCGATAGAATGCACCGAAAGCCTTACTTCTGAGGCCACTTCGATCTGTAAAAGAAAAAAAATTGTCTTAGTGAAAGTGAGAGTTGTTGAATCGTTGCGCCTTGTTGAGATGATTTCGACAATTCTAGTCGCTTTTTGGCATTGTTGGTAAATAATTAACGTCACGGTGCGATTGTTGCTTTATGCACCAATTAGTTTTTGCGCTGCTATTTTTATTCGTTATAGCAACAGCTATAAATGTTATATTTTTATGTATAAACATTTGCGGAAAAATATCAACCGAACATATTCAACATTTTCAAAAGATATCATATCTCCATACTCTATTCACTAAAAACCTCTCGTGAGTTATGCAAAGTAGCTTAGGAAAGACTACAAAATGTACATAAGAAATACGAAAAGATTTTTTTTTAATTTCTTTCAGTAAGCTCTTCAACTGAATCTCATATTTCAGGCTTACACTTACAACACAACCTTACAAATTTGCTTGGTTTTTTAATTCAAGAGATGGTTTGGCTACGTTTAAAAAAACCTTGTGAAAAACTTAACGTGGCATATTAATATAATATGTATTAATGGTATATTAATAAAGTCGTAAATTGTGTATTAATTGTGTAAAATTCCTAAACCTCCAACCTACAATCGCTTTCTTTCTTCTTTTCTGTCCCAGTCCTTGAATGTATGTAATTATAATAATTCACATATCTTCGAGTGTACATCTATCACGATCTTAAAACTATCTCTTTACATAGAATCAATAAGATAATATACCCACAGAATAATATAAATTCTAAAACGAAATCGCCTACAAATTTTTATAATTTATTTTATTTTCGCTATATTATTATTGCGCCATTGTATTCTCAATGTATCTGTCCCCACTTCTGTGTCAAAAACATCCACTCAGAGAGGACCTATGGGTCTACCATTTACTTATTGGTGAAGGTCACAATATCATTCAGTCTAAAAATACGTCCTTCCGTCCTTCCCAAAGATATCTTCCGTCACCGTATTAGAATAGCGTCAATTTTATATAACACAACACAAAATGTGTGTGAATCCGAACGTGTTACCTGGCATCGTTAAGTGCAGTGTAACTACTAAAAATGCACTAATCATTTTTATCCCCGTGCCAATTTAAAATACATTGTTCTGAAATTTAAAACGCAAATAAACAGTAATAAATATTGTTAATATTTACACATAACTAATTTTAAATAATTTGTTAAAAATAAAAAGACGTAGTTAGCTTCTTCCTCGCATGTATTTAGCTTAATGTAGTTACCAACATTAACAGTTGCAGAAACTGAAAACAGATAATGAATAATAGCGAACTATATTTTAAACTCAACGTTGTAACTGTAGCTAATTGAATATTTCTTTAATTTGACACAGGCTGGTATTAAAAACCAATTCTAAAATTTACTTTTTTTTAATTTATTATGCTAAGCTTTGGACATATTACGTAAAAAAAATTCTAGTTAATTTTTTTTTTAAATTTAACATTAAAATCTTTTCACACATTTAAGAATTATTTTAGAACTTCCATCAATTAAAATGAAAATGGCGTGTCGTATTTAATAGCTGGGAATGAATCATTAACCCAAAAAATACCGCACAATTTAACCCTCAAATTCAGAGTATTCAAATTAAGAGTACTTTAAAATATCCATTATAAAATTAATGAGAACATGGTACGCCGTGTCAATGTAACAACATTTTTGAAAAGTAAAATGTAAAGGGAAATATTGTTAGAAGTTAATAAAGTCTAATACTAAACATCTAGTCAAAAAATCCGTCAGTGCCTTTAGACGAAAGTACCACCAATCTGTATTGACTTACGGCGATGAAACGCAGTATCTTACTTCGGGCTTCATTCACTTTACTTGGCATTTCTTTATGAGATTCAGGAAGGAAGAGATCTATAAGCATAGCGCAGTGGATTGGCATGTTGTAATAGGTAGGTCAAATAGCACGTGGAACGGATGACTGCTGGGGCATTTTGGAGGGTTCAGATTTTTGAGAACATCGACTGGCAAGCGCAGCGTGTGAAGTCCACGCACAAGGTGATCATGTCAAGGTCAGTGGACAATGGCAATGAAGAGGATATTTATAAACTTTCATGTAATCTTTAAACTTTAGGCTTTAAAATCTATAATGTATGATTTATAAGGAAACACACTTAACTATAAAATATTTTTTCGGTACATTAATTTCATTATAAATATAATTTTTTTCACAAAACGACTATTCGATAAGACGACTAAACGTCAAAGGATGTCAACGATATACATATTGTTCATAACTCTCCAAAACTCAAGTTGTCTTTTACAATTTTCATATCAGTTAATTCGAAGTTAAATAACTAACGTTTAATAATAATCTGCGTTGAATTTAAACTTTCTAAGTAAATTAGCCAATTGATCGCTGTTTGACACGAATTTTTCCTCGCGTGACCACGCTAGCGGTTAGGCGGTTTGCCAATTTTTATGTTCACTTACATTTTTTTAAGTAATTAAGTAATGTAATCGTACTCTGGAATTTTATAGCAACGAGTTTATTTATATTACTTATAGCATCTTTATGGCCATAACGACTTCCATCGCTAACTATTGGATTCCCTAATTAAGTCAATGTTTCTTTGACCTCCTTACCAAGGTCATCTGTCCACCTTATGAGTGGGCATGCGCAGACCGGTCCGTATCTACTCTCAAAAACCTTAGGACCCCAGCAGTCATCTGTCCTGCACGCTAGATAGCATTCCCACTGCAATTTCAACATGCCAATCCACTGGGCTATATCGGTTACTATGCGTTACTTTCGGACTTTCTTATTCTTGATTCGATCTTGCAGAAAAATTGCAGGCATAAACATCTCCATGGCTCCTTGAGCCTACAATAACTAACATAACATCGGTCAATGTTTCCAGAGCTAGGAAAGAAGTCTCCTAGACTAGAGATCCTAATCATAGAGAGTACACCATACCCGCCACCTAGCTATCCACGTGCCCCAATCACTTGTTTTTCTATCCGTGTTTGGTTCCTAGTGCCCAATGCTACGAATTTGCAAGTAAGCAAAGGAATGCAGTTGTATAGTTATACTAATATATCGCTGATTTTATACATTGTTTTCGTTACAACGCTTTAAACCTGACCAAATTCCGTCTTTAACTTTTAGTATATCAGTGGAATAAATTATCATGGTACTCTTACCCGACTTTCTTTTTGATTTTTGTTTGTACTGTTTGCATTTGTTTTTGTTATTGATTTAAGATAATTAAACTTTATATTATATTACACTATAACAATTGAAAGTGGGCGAAATTAAAAAAATAATAAAATAAAAATACTTTTTACTTACCTTTTATTTATCTTACAATTGTATTTCATTTAGAAATACAAAATAAATGATCCTTGCAAAAAAATTTTGTCTCTTAAAACCATATCTTAACTCACCTTGAACCGCGACTCAGGCTTTGGTTGTGTTTAAATTATTAATGTGACGGCCAATAAAGTTTTGAATAATTTTGGGTTAAGAAAAAAATGCTAAAAGCGTGCGTTTGTGATTTAAAAGATTCATCTTTAAGATTAATTTATTTATACATGTTGTTATTCACTCAGGATCATTTACAATGATCACAAGATTCTCGAGTGGCGACCACGACACGAAAGACGCAGAGTGGATAGGCCGCCTACTAGATAGGCCGATGTCATAGTAAAGGTCGCATGGAAAGTCGCAGGAAGGAAGATGCAGGTAACGCCAGGCCGATCATAGCATCATTCTTTGGGGGAGAACAATACCTTGCAACAGGCGTCTGTCGGCTGACATGGTGATAATAACAGTGATCATGGTCATAAGAAAAATGCGAGGAGGACTCAATTTGATGAACTGGAATTATAATAGCATCTTTCCACATCAACTTCACACGTACTGATCAAAGGTAAGTCCAAAACTAACTCAGACGGATTTCCTATGTACTTTCACTATATAAATGATATAGTAGTGATATCAATTCATTCCCTAGCTTTAATAACACTTTAGTATCCTTTATATTTTTATACAATTTTGTACAGTTACAGTATACAGTTGCCCAAGAGAAGTATAACACGCATGTATTTATCTTTAGTGAAAACCTTAGGCTTGGGAACAATTTAAATTCACAATGTTAAGCGAACGTATTGTTCGAATATTAACAAAGTTTTTTAGACCTTTACTAAGACACACCCGTATATAACAACCGAAATACTCCCTTGTAATTAATGTCTTCTGACTTTTTATTCAACAAGTTTTACATAAATATACATTATCTGTTCAAATAATATTTCTATGGAGAATCTTTAAAAATATTCTAAAGAGAGGACATCAAATTCGTGTGCATTCGGTGCACGGTGATCATTTCACGCTTCTATAACACAATAGTGTTTATCTGAACGACTTTCTCGCATAGGAGTTACGTACCGTGCTATGAACACTAAATCCTTTTAGCGTTTACAATGCCACTATTTTTAAATCGACCATTTTATGTTTTCATACATGGAAGAGTGAATACAGGTGAACGCTTCTTATATCTCTTGACTTTCTTGTATATAAGTAGACTATATATTGCTGTGGTTGGCTAGTATTTTTTTACGTAAAACTCATAAAATAAAACATCTGAATATCTTAAGATAAGTTGTATTAACGAAAAGTAGCACTTAAACGTTACAGTGTTTTGTTCAAAGTCACCCTAGTAAAGTTCTGGTTTATTAAACCTGATGGTATGTCCATAATTATTAAAAGTCGTGGTTTTTCTGATTGTTCACTCCTTCAGATGAAACCTACGAACGAGTAACAACAACATGGCATACACCTAAAAGTAATTGTCAGTCATTATTCTGAACAATATTATATTTTTATTAATAATATTATTTTTTTAATATTTTTATTGTAGTCTCTTAACTTTTTTTTTAATTAATGCGTATAAAATAAAACGCAGTTTTCATTTAACAAGAACCAAATGATTACAAAGTTATTATTTAATTACGAAAATATTAAATTAATTTATAATAATTTGCAAAACGGAAACGGACGTTCTAGTAATTTTATTAGCATAATTTAAAATGCTTTCCAAAATTCAATAATGTGTATATGTATATTCATTTAATAATAAATTAAATTTAATTGTTAGGAAAGTGGGAAGATTAAATGAGGAGATATTTAATACTAGTAATATGTCCAAGTAATATATCCATGTGGCATCCAGATCTATCTTGCAGAATAGAATCAATCCCGCTTTTCCTGTTCTCTTCCGTGAAGGTCCCATACCCGGATGAAAAAGAACAGCAGTTGAACAGAGAGAGACTAAACTCGTCCGGTAAAACAAACCATGCCGACTATCGCGCGGCGATCAAGTAATCGAACAACATTATCGCTATGTAAAGGACGAAGTCCAGAGTCTGAAAAAAGGAAATGAACACGGAGGAAGCACAAAAACCAAAAATTTGTTTTAAAAGAGCACAAGGTGCGGATTTACAAGCAAGGGGATGGAGACAACGATCATTCAGTTTGCAAAGCTGGCAGGGATCAGCTAGTATATTATATACAGGATATAAATAACGTAATAATAAAATAGTAATAAAAACCGTTATCATAGTTCGG
Source organism: Battus philenor (assembly GCF_028537555.1). Taxonomy (NCBI): domain Eukaryota; kingdom Metazoa; phylum Arthropoda; class Insecta; order Lepidoptera; family Papilionidae; genus Battus; species Battus philenor. The sequence goes on along the minus strand of NW_027181673.1, from coordinate 11,999,065 downwards.
ACTACCACCAATTAAAAGTATTTATTGTTTACTTATCCCTGTAGACTGTTATACGGTCGGAAGACACTAGCCACTACTAAAAAAATGTAACATATTAATCACTTTATACAGAGTGTTTGGAAATAGAATAAAAGCTTTAAAGCTTTTTGCTGACCCAAAAAACTAGACATTAACCCCTTAATGTTTTAAAACCAGTCACCCTGTACATGCCACAAAAAATAGTTAAGAAAGTTTTTTTAAGCAATTGATATAACAGCTAAACATGGGTTTTATAACCAGATTCTGCAAATAAATATAGTCTAATAACATTTTGTATGTGAATAAAAATCAGAAACAACCCCCAAATCAGATGAATGACAAAAAACTATGAATTTATGTTATCTATTTAAGCGTTTTAGTTAAAACATTATGCTAATAACTTTAGCGACTTTGACGGCCTTGGCATCTTCAAAGTTCTTAAGCCGTAATATATGGCAGTTCAAAGTTTTGGAATGTCACGCAAAAGTTCCTTCGGAGCGATTAGGAATCTACCCAAGGCAGAGAACCGTAATGGAGCTTTGAGTCCATGTGATTGTCAATTCAAAACGGATCTTACTTTAATCAGGATTAAAGTTAATTTATCCCCTATTCCGTTAATGTTTATAACTTAAACTTAACTTTAAAAAAATTATGACTGTTTCAATTACTAAATTAAAAAAAAATTGAAAGTACAAATTACGTTAACAAAAATGAAATTTATTATACACAGGGTGATATTGGTTATAGGTGTAAAAAAATTGAAGAGGTGAATGTACTACATAGAATATTTTCTGTCAATTATACAATTATATTAATCAATTACGTACGGTACCTATCTAAAAATCAATGATTTCATAAATAATAATCAACGTTATTAATAATATAGTAAGGGAGAGCGATTTAAAAGTTGAGTTACTACGTATTAAAATTAATTATTGGTTGAATCCATATCGGTTTAATTCCAAAAAAAAATTAAAGTAAGATATTTTATCATAAAGACTTTTTCCTGAAAAATAAGATATACATTAACTTCTTTAAATCGTTTACAAATATAACCTTTCAACCTGTATAATGACTCTAAATTGAGTGTAGTAACATATTCCACCTGATCAGTTTCGTAATAAACACAATACCGGAACAGCTTGATCTACTCTCTCATTTATTATGTTCAAGTTATTGATACAATAGACCAAATTGCGACCTCACTCGAATAATATTCCCGTCGAAATTTATTACGCATTACTACATAACCGAAAGCGGTGTCAGTGTGTCGAGTTCTGTTACGAGTTTTGTTTACACCTTATTAACATCCTTTCACGCGATGTTTATGACGTCGTTCGAGAATTGTTAGTACGGGCCACAAGCTTGCGTCACAGAGTAGGCACAGAACAGAGGCCCACATTTTGTACTTTATGAATTCTTGTTGTAGAAACTGTCACTTGTCAACCTATTTAATATGAAATTAATTACACTGTAGCGAAATTTTTGAGTAAAGCAAACGTGATGTACAAAAATATTAGAAAGTTTAGATAAAGTGAATAACAAATCAAAAGACAGGCATAACAAATTAATTATTAAATAATAATTTTAAATTTTTATAGCTAATTATTTTCTTTTTTTAGTATTACTTTTACACTAATTAATAATTAAATGTTTTACTAGTGTCAAAATAACTGTAGCCAAACTTTACTATCAAATTTTAATTTATTTGTTTTAAAAAAATATTTAAGTATAATAAATCTATCACGCCTTAGTTATGCGCATCTTTTTGATAAGTGTTACTCATCTGACCGAACTTATCTACTACGCAGCCTTTCTTCGAATTGTTGGATGTCATATACCAAATTTCCTTTTATGATTCTAGGTTTCTATCGATGTTTTAAGCTTCACCGTCTTCGGTAAATGTTAATGTTGTATAATTGAGATATACAACGAGTTCTCTTAAAGAATGCAGTACATCATCGTCCGCTAGTCTACGATGCACTATAGTATAGTAACCGTTTTTTATAATTAGTGGTTGCGGAAATATGCCTATCGACTGGTTATTATAAACTTGACTTTCTAATCAGGAACATTTTTTTAAAGATGACAGCTCAGATATTTCTTAACACCTAAATAGTAGTAAGCGAGCCCCGAGAATCGAACCCATGTTTGTTAATCATAATCCTTAACCGTTGGGCTACTTGAGTAAAAATTGCTCGGCAACTAATAAAAAAATGCTGAAAATGCTATAAAGAATATTCAATCGTGCAATCAGCCCTAATCACCGTTCGACTGTGAAACAACGAAATATCTTGTGTTCTTTTACTTCAATGTAATTGAAGGCGCAAAGCGGAAAGCGCGTTATTGTTTAGGTGTGAGACGTGGAAGGTCATGAAAGCCATCGCGCGCTATTTATAACTCATCATCTGTTAATTTGGATTATTTACAAGATTTACAGGACCAAGAAAATCACCGACACTTACGAGAACCATGCAACAAGACCCAGATCAAGAAGCATGTTAAACACCGGAAATATAAGTGAATAGAGTATACGCTTCGGAAGGCACAACATACCGAAGTTACCTGGGCTTGAATTCCCCAAGAAAGCGCAGACGTGGTTGTCCTGGCGGATGCAAAGTATACCTGGCAGCGGACTAAAATTGAAAAGGCGTAACAAATAGGGAAGACGATCGAACTAAGCCGCGCGATTTAAAACCCTCCAAGATGGCAAGGTATTGATGAAGTTTTTTGGGGAACATAGGAACTTAAATCAAGTCAAGTGCTTCAATATATGTAAACCAAAGAGTACTGCACTGCGATTTAGCAGAGACAACATCAGATAAGTTGGATGGAATAATTTTTTTCTTTTTCTGTTTTTCCGAGGTAATTTGCCATTTGTTTAAATGGAAAATTTTCGCGAAATAATACGGATAAGACGTTCTTACGTCGAACATATTATTAAAAAGTCCGATCATCATGACAACCTTATGAATTGGACGTATATTCTTATTGCTAACGAAAAATATAGCCCTATTTTAAAAACGCTATCTCCTTTTTTACAATTAGTGCCCCGCAAGATGTCGCTACGGAGCTTATGAAACGTCAACCTTGATCCTTATTTATTACTTTGGTGTGGCCAAAACACGTTGAATGCCTAATTTTCTTGAGATTTTATAAAACGAGGACCACTCCGTCTAAAAGAACGAAATACATTTTTATATGCATAGATACAATAGTCAAAATGTAAATAATAAGATGATAAATGAATGAATTATATCCCATAAATCAAGGTCAAGCTGGATCGAGTTGCCAGATTCAAATTGATAGATGGCGGTAGTGTGGCTAACTACAGAAATTTCATTTAAAAATCTGAAATGTTTATGAAAAAAAAGTTCTACGTAGTAATAATTTTGAATACATGATTTGACAAAAAGTGATATTTTCTTTAATTGGAATGTAAAAGCATGTAATAATAGATATATGAGTAGAAAAAATATCACATGTGTATAAAATTCCTTTATTCAAAATTCATTCACTTTGATTTGAAATGATTTTTGGATTGAAATTATTTTCCTAGTTAGGCTATTCCATGTTATTTCGTTATGTTTTTGATTATTAACGTATCAAATTATGAATTATCAAAACAATGTGTAGAAAATTGTAAAAGACAAAACTGCGCTAAATATTACACTTTTAAATGAAACATACGTGAAGAATCATATTTAACCGATATTTTTTCCGATTCCTAAATATAACATTATAAGCATAAACATTATAACAGCATAAGCATTTAAATTTAAAATCCATTGATATACTCATTAAGATAGTTTCATATAAATATAATGTATAAGCAGTTAAATATACAGTGCCCTTCAAATTCCGTTAAAATTGGCAGGAAATATTAATCAAATAGAAATCCGCGTAACGCAGTTCATATGAACTGTTTCCATTTTCAAATACTGTTATTTACCCTCAAAATTTAAATACTTTTTTAAATTATAATATATATTTAACATATTTCTCGGAAGATGTAAATAAGTTGGTATTATAGTAATATATATATATATATACGCGTGTGTGTGTGTGTATGTGTGTATATTTGTGTGTTTTTGGTCGTAAGAAAAAAAGCAAGAATTACAAAATACCTATTCAAATTAACCTGTAAATCTTTCGGCGATGTTTGCAAACAAAATATGAAGATATTAAAACAGAATATAAATAAATATTCTTTAATAAAAAAAAAGACTGGTTACTATACCGATCCATAGAAATAGCAGAAATGAAACAAAACGCTAAATTACACCTTAAAATTACAAAGAGCAAATTACACCTAAAATTTATTTAAACAACAACTATGCATATGATAGCGCAACGGAAAGCAGTATTTCTTGCTTATACTTGCTATCGTAATTCGCGGGTTCGACTTCATAGGTAATTTACACTTTATGCGTTAAATATTAAGGATTGCCCCTGCTTACAAACAAGTTTTTACAGGATGGGTAGCAGCGTCCTCTGCGAACCATAATACCACACTGCTATCGCTATTTATAGTATATCCCCCGATAAATATATTTGGGAGAGATCTATCTATGCCCTGCTGTAATAAAGACAGTACAATGAGTAAAAGTAATATTTATTACTTTAAGATTATTTGAATATCGAACAATTTAATTATTGATCTGCGAATCGTGATTAAAATTTACTACTTTTAGAAAAGAAACGTAATTTCTTAATAAGTTTTTAATCTGTATTATCGCGAATTAAATCTTAGAATGTGTATATTAAAACATCACAAATAAACTCCTGTTATTACCGGTGGTTTAATTACACTTATTTACTCGATGTAATGTGGATTTTACACAACTCGTTACTGCTTCACATTTACATGCTTTTAATGGAATAACTATCTCTAAACAGGTACAAATATGTGACTAGATATCTAGATTGGAAACGATTATAGAGACAACTTAATTAATCAACGAAAACTTGCATAAAAGTATAATTCATTTCTCTTATACTTTTTTGTATTAAACTTATTATTTACACAAAGAGAGCAATAGATACTATGAATAATTCTGTCACATTAAACACACAAGATGGCGAAAATTTAAAGTTGGTACACAAAAAACTGCAATTATATATAAAACAACAAAGTGAAATTTATTCTCAAATAATTTTTCTTTGTTATCATAAAAAGGTCTAGTTTCAAACAAAACATCTGTCGTGTAAGAACTTGAGAATCTATCACGATACTTTTAGCACGATAATTTTTTTTTTCAAAAATAGTAAAGATTCTCATTAGTGAGGCATTCGACATAAGAAGAATAATAAAGAGAACTCTACCTATTATATACCTTTGCAATTGTCAGATAATCTCATAATTTTGAAAAAAGAACAAACGCACGCACGCGGCCTAATCTGTTTTGAATCTCTGAAACTGTATAATTCTTGTTTTCGATTTTTTTATCGATTACGAATTTCCCTTTGACAACAACTTGCCTTTTCTTAAGCGACGATGTGGTCAAAAGATGAAGCACGCAGCCTTAGTAAGTAGTAACTCTAATCTTGAAGAGACCAGGGTAATATTTCTTAGGAAATAAGAAATATCTACACAATACCGAATCTAATATGATTTTAAATAATTACTATAGATATTTAAACATTTATATTTTATTATATAAAAAGTAAAAAGGTACGAACAAAAAAAATGGTAATATAGTATAAAAAAAATTATAACCATCTTTAGTCGTTCATTGTGCTAGTAATGATAATCCCATAATAGGCTGATTTCGGAATGTAGTTTATAATTATATGCTGTCTGTTAAACCGTCAGAATAATTTGAAATATTTTTCACATTCGTATGATATTCTGCAAAATTATAATCACAAAAGAAACCGTTATTTCATTAAATATTTCAAAACTTCTACCACTTTTGAAACCACTTTTTAATTTGCTTTTGCTCTACTGCGACTTTATTAACATAACTAATATTTTTTTAAATCTGGCACACTGTAAGTATAATTAAAAAAATATATTTCTTCCGCTACCGGTTGTTTATAATTTAATTAACGAACGCAAAATGTCCTTATACATAAAACACGTCAAAGACTTGACTTTTTTTAGCAAATAACCTTAAAACCGTATAAGGAGTGAAATGAAAGTAAAAATTGTTAAAAATAAATCTTATTGAAAATTATATATATATATATATATTTATATATATATATAATTTACTGTTAAGATTACATTAATAATCATAAGAAAAACCTAATCGTAAAGACTTATTTTCATTGATCATTCACTCAGTCGTGATATATACGAGAGTTCCGCGAACTCAGTCAACCCAAAGAAATTGGTCAGTTGATGAAAAGTAAATTTAGCGCGGAGATTAAAATTTCAGAAAGTGACGCGAGTCTGTTAAAAAACGATTAAAGCGCACTGGAACGAAAATCTCTTGTAACCCGAAATTTAGTTCCAACAACCACCGCAATTGGACCCTTATAATAGTAACTAAACTGATTACTTATGGCATTGAAACGTGGACTCTTACTTTTGGTCCTATTGGTAAGCTAACAGTTGCCCAGCAAACAAAGGAGTGATCTTTTTACGAGATGGACACAGGAGTATAGGAACCCGAAAATAAACGAAAACAACTGTTATAGCGCTGCCTGATTGAGAGATGGAAGTGACAGTGGGCAGACAGTCGGCAGAATATATAAATATACATATAGCCATAGGGCCCAAAGATTTTTTTGTGGAGACCACGGAAAGGCTAGCGCAGCGTATGACCTCCACTCACAAAGTGAATAGACGACCTTAGTCAGGTCGACAGACGACACTGGACACCAGTCGCTTTCAACAGTCTTTTCGTACATCTTATAGATGCAGGCAGGCCTATGCCTGGCGGTGGACACGCTGCGTCTGACATGATGAACGATGAAGAGCTTACTTTGAGATATGAAATGTTACACATCTTTAAGTCATTGTATCAATTACTTTTGACGCCCAAAAATCGGAAATCAATAGTGTTTAACCATTATTGAGTAGCAGCTTTTCATGCCTCGGAAACCTTCTCAGCAATAGAGTAGAGTAGGTATAGGGGGATATACATTGCACTCTATCTAGAGAGTTAATATCAATAAATACACAAACATTCTATTAAAGAACCATTACTTAGTGACAAATAGCTAAGGATGCGTTTACATATATATTATTTATGTATTATTCTTTTGTACGATACCGATGTGTTCTCTTACTTTTGTGTCGTTTGTTCCTGATTGTTTATATCTATATAACCAATGTTTCGGCATGTACTTATATTGACTACTCAGTAATGAATGAAACATACTGCGTTTCTAAGAAAGCAATGGCAAGCACAACGGAAAACCCACTAACAAAAAGGTTGTAACTACTTTTGTCATTAACTAAAAGAAAATGATAAATATAAATACACAAAAGGTTAGTTACACACTTTTCTATTTAAAAAAATAGCCGCATGTAAACACGTCAAAAATTTTCCAATATAGTCTGTAACTTATAAATAAAAGTGCGTTTGAAGATATATTAATATAGCACCCACCTTCTGTCCGCGAATAAACTTTCGTTTATAGTGAAAACTACAAGTAAATATTTCTTTATGTATGATATTTCTTGAACAATAAAACCAGAAGTCATTAATCTGATGTGCTTGAAAACTAAACATTTCCTTATATCACAATAAGTACAGTGTTTTAACGAAACTTCTATATTTAATAACACTATATCTATTACGTAATTAAATTTTAAACTACCAACAAGATGCGATCTTTTAAAATATATGATAAAACTCAAAAACAGTACTAATATTTACAATTTTCCAAAAAATTATTTCAGAATTTACTATGTAATAATATACAGTATTAAAATAAAAAAGCTGTATTTAAAAATGTGAAGCCAATTTACGATTTTGTCACAAATTATGCATATTATATTGGCCTTTAAAGTATGAAATGTAAACAAGGTAATATAACAGAGAACATGTTATAGAAATGCTTAACGATTAAAAACGCAATCGGCACAGGTGGAAATCCTATTCATTAATAAGCTTAATTTTGCTTATTCAAATAACCTATGAGCATAATTTATATACGACCAAGATATTTGATAAAATATAATAACTTTTCTATTATCTCCATTCCGAAATCCTCACGAATTATTAAATATTATTTCTAATACTTCTAGAACACGTATTATTTTTTTACAACGTTTCCATTATTCGCTACTATAAATAATGAAATAAATAAAATTATAACCTAAATAAAATATCTCATATTTGCGTTTTCTGTTTGTTTTCCCTCAGATATAGGGAAACTATACAAGTGATTGGTTATAGGTGTAAAAACTTTAAAGGGGTGATTTGTCAGCGAAAAGCTTATTTCTAATCATCCTGTATATAGAAAATAATGCTCGTCGATCCTTGACGTGACGGTGAGGGGGCGGGTTCAATAGTCTTGCATTATGACCCGTAGCATGATCACTGTAGCTATGAAGGACTAACATAGCTTGCAAAAAATAAGGATAAGGTTGCCTGCGGAGCTGGGTTGTGAGCGTCTGCTTCTACTAAGGCGGAGTCCCAGAGGGAGAAAAGTGATAGTATTACGGTATTCCACTCTCCCTACCCTTCGCAACCAAGCAGTATGGTTCTCCGGGTGCGGCAGCGATTGGGTTGTGGAGTATAATCATCGTCCACAACCGAATTATAGTTCGCGATGAAGCTAAAGACCAGATCCTCCGGAAGGAGCTGATAAAGGCCTGTATTTATGAGCTTTAAATTCGCCCACATTGTCTTACAGGACCCAGGGTGACGGGTTCAAGGGGGTATTGCCCGCTTGAGATGAAGAGGCCGTGAAATGAGGTGTGCTAGATTCCAGCACGCCTTTTCATGAATAAGAAGACTGCAAGTGTCTGAAAACATTCTCGGGCACCCGCCTTGTAGCGATGATGGAGAAATTCGTGTGGCTTTAGTCGATGCAAGATTGACATAACCTTGTCCGTTGCTTTCGCAAGAGCGGTTATGCTGAAGCATTTCCACCGCGAATAACAAAATAAATATGCATATTAGTACCATTGATAAATCAACATTGATGATAGTATCCCAGTCAGACTTCTGTCGTCTTAGGTAACATGGATTGTTCCCTTTCATTGCGCCCGATCACTAAAGTTGCTTACACCTTAGTCTTAAATCTAGGCAAGACGAGCGCCGAGCGCTCTGCAAAAGCCCGAAGAAGCTGTATTTACAGCGGTGAATACGCGGCGTTTAAAAAAATGTATGTATTCTTCGCGAAGTTTTTTTTTTCATAGTTTATTAATGTACCTAACAAAAATCGAACGAGGAACCTGCTATCTAATGTCACAGAAGCAAAAAAGAGGAAAAAAAATGAAATATGAAGTAAGCTCACCTTCACTCATTACAATTCGGTGTTTTATCTCCCTTTTGATCGCTTCAGGGGTAGCTAGCTTCATTTTACAAACGCTTGTAAAATGTAGCTAGCAAAGAAGCGGGCTAGTTCATTTATTTTTTTGGTCTTCAAAAGATTAAAAAAACCCTCATGGGTCTAGATAAACGCCTATATAATTAAGGTGCACGAGATATCTTAGACCCTCGTTTTCTTAATTTTAATTCTAAAATTAAAAGTATTGTATAAATCTTATTATATATAAATACACAAGACTATAGATATAGATATATATATATATACAAGACTTTATAGTTGATCGAAATGTATGGAACTTGGTTTGTGGACTCATTTACATGATTGATATTATAGACATATATAGATATTGTAGACATAAAAAATTGTTAAATTTCATTTAAAAAACAACTGTTAAGTCTGACCGCCTTTTTTTAACTGATCACCGTTCCAAGCCGGTGATAGCTTGCTACTTATAATGTTAAAATAATCGATGATTTCAAAGTGCACATCAATGCCTACATGAAAAAAAAACTATACAAATTAGATGTTCCACTAAATACAAGAAGTAGATTATTTCCACTCTGTATTGCTATAACTTTTCTATACTACTTTTTCATCTTTTCGTTACGTATTGTAAGATGGTATTCAAGAGTTTGTTTCCTAAAAGTCGAGTAATACACACAAACATTTTTTTTAGTTCAGATCCGTAAGTGCTTCTTGCATCTTATATATACAACAACTATAATATGAATTAAGAACATTATAACGTAAAGAATTACAGCTATTTTCAGACAATATATAATATAAGTTAAATCATACAATTAGAAGAAATAATTACAAGTAAACAAGGAGGCAATTAAAACTGAATCTTTCAGTATATGTCGTTGTCTCAGTTTTTGCTCAATTTGTTAACTGCCTAACTTTCATTCTCTATTTAAAATATTGCACAATTAAAAACTAACTTCTTCATTTTAAAATAAGAAGTGAATTAAATAAATGTAATTAAAAGACAAATTTAATATACCCTATACATAAAAATGGCCTTTTTTTATATTTATGTACATAATTCTAATGTTAAACATTTATTGATAAACTGTAATTAAAAACGAGAGGCATAATATGACTTTAAAAAAAAATAAAAGTTGTTTAAGTTATTAAATAGAACGTGAATATTCAACAGCTCAGTAAATAATAACAAGGTAATTAACCAAAATATAATATTTATATATATTATCCGCTATTTTACTTTAAAAATATTTTGTAAATAAAGAACTATATATTTCGTGAATAAAAGATGAAGAAATTATAAGAAAAAATATCTGACACTTACTTAAAAATTAAACAGTATATATACACGATGTGAGAACCGAGCGAATTGCAAATTCAAAAGTATCGAAACAACGGCCTCAAATATATCGGTGGGCAAGCGCGTGCGCATAGCTCAATAATTCGCGACGTTTTGCGTCCCTTCCACTTCGGCTTCTCTCACCACCATGCCATTCCACATGGCGGTGAAACTTAATGCTTAATATTTCAAACTTAATAAATGTTACCTCTAAGATCATACTTATGCTACAGTCACGACATAATATCTCTATAAAGCCTACCAATGCCTTTCAAAGGCCTCTACTTTAAAATTTTCTGTATTTATTTATTCTTAGATAAATGAAGTGTTCGTCCATTTTCAACAGCTCGTAAAATAGTTTAAATAAATATGCGCTTCTCTATAAACACGGCTTTATTATTTGTAATTATATAACTGATACATTTTCGTTGCTTTGTCACATGTTTTTGCTACTTTTTACTTTCTATTTCTTTATATAAAAAGATTACATAATTATTGATAGACGTGGCCTAGACAGAGTTTAGAAAATATAATAAAATGATCTCGAAAATAAATTCAACTACGTGTCAATAATATAATAAAATCTTTTATCTTTTTTTCTAATATACCTCACTATTGAAGATTGGGAACCTCTTTGTCGCGTACTATGTTACGTCATTTGTCTTGTCTCTGGTCGGACCTGATCGAGCAAGCTGGACCCTTGGGATCACCATCCATCCATTTTTACAGTAAAGTTTTTTCTAAATTACCACCGAAATATTCATAAATCCGCTTATTGCATAAAGTGAAAAATCAATTGGACACTGAATTCCAATCGCCTTCAGTACCACATCTCAAACGCGTCAATGAATGATCCACTTTTTTTAAGATCCAAGCATAAACCCCTTTGAAGAACATGACGAAAATCATCGTGTTGATAAGCCTTAGTTTGTGTTGGTGCAAGTGTTCCTATCGATAGTTCCCACACATCTGATGCAATCGAGACATGGCGTTGTAAATCATATCAATGCATTGACGTATGTCTGGAACATAGATACTTGTATTGCTAATGCCTGGCAAAAAAGCTACTGACTCTTTTCTCTGCTTTTGAGTCCAATATAGATAGATAAGCGATGCGATAGAAATGTGTGTTAAAACGACGATTCCAATACTTTTTCGTAACGAAACCACACCTATTCATCAATAGCATTTAAAGATTCCACTTACAGGAGATGAAAATGTTGAAAGCGCTTTACTTAAATCCCTTTTTACGTAATCCTCCTTTGTGAACATTGGCACAAGCTTTTACGTACATATATCAGCTGTTTGCGACTCGTCCTAGATTAGGCAGACGTAAGGCCCTCCGAGAGGGGATCACGAATTAGTCTGACGCGTTTAGAATTTCAATTCGTGGTTGGGATCTGTTGATAGTTTTGGATTAGTCAAAACATTATAAGGCTCGCATTGTTCAAAGTTAATTAAATAATCTTAATAAGCTAATTGAATATGATAAAGTTATACGATAGACGTATCGAAGTGGAAGGATATCATGGAAAAGAAAAGTAGCCAAAGATTATTTATAGTCTACAGTCGGTAAATATTCTTTTACTAATTTGATCTTAGACTGACAAATCAGAGTTCGTTCATTTTTCTTTTCCTGTCATTAGAGAGATAGCCATTCAACTCATGTTTAAAAAGAAGATCCAAGACCTATTGGTAGAATAATCAACGTAACTTCTCCTTAATTGTATATACCAGGGGTGGCCAAACTGCGGCTCGCGTGCCACATGCGGCTCTTTGAAGGCTTATTTTTTGCTCCGATTGTTTGTCGAATTATTTCAATATTTAAATTTATAAAACCTATGTCAACTTCTAGGAAATTGAAACAAATTACTTGTGTGAATAATTATTCTTATTATTTCACCATAAAAGTATTACTAAAAGTGTTGCCATATACGCGTGCCATTATATCTAACTTCAATACACGTATTTTGTACTTTTGGTTATATGATATTTGTTAAAATTTATTCTTTCAGTTGTTAGCAAAAACGTGGTTGCGGCTAACAAAAAAAATTATTTTTCGAAAAACGGCTCGCACAATCAAAGAGCTTGGCAACTTCTGGTATATTAATAATATTTGTATATGTATATTTCATGTACATTATATCATTGTTTTTAAAATGTATATTTAAGTATGTGCTTATTAGTAATTCGATAATAAGTACAGTGTTTACCATGTACATATATTTTTAGCTGTCTCACGACCGCTTTGCGGACTTCATGAAAGCCTCCTCGACAATCACTTGGGGTTAAAATTTCATAACATCCCAGCTTTTTCGTTAAACCTGTTGTTCTCTTGTTAGCGTAAGGAATACTCCTACCAAATTTCATGTCTCTCAACCTTATGAATCACGAAACATCACAATGAATCATCACTTACCTATGATAGGTTGACTGATAGAGAATGCATTTAAGGTGTTAAGTCCGTCATTGCAAATGGTAAAATATGTTAAATAAATATTTAAATAAATAACGCTTTATTGCCAAAACCTTCGAGGTTATTTTTTAATATTATAACCCTTATATTATTATAATAGTCGCAGGAGTCTGGTGGAAATTGGCTCCCACCATAGATTTCCAACAAAACCGGGTGGAAGAGGCCAGCATCTTGAACGTTCCAACGATCTTAACAAAGGTCATTTGTCCATGTTCAGACGGACGTCCTTCGCTGTGCTTGCCATTCCGTTGTTTTCATTCCAGAACTTCCTAGTCCGCTGGGTTCTCTTCATTCCTAATTCGAACTCTAAAGGAAATTTCGAGCATAGCCACCACAACTCGTTGGGCGACTGTAAGGTTACCAATGAGGTCAGAACAATATAACAACTAATTATTAAATCAGTGGCACCCAGCTTAATGTTCAACGACTGTGAACTATGTGATCGTGGCTTCGATTCCTTAAATATAATATAAAACCTTTTTCGTGTATTATATAACATCGTCACCAATTATTATTAAAAAAAAACTATGTGGCACTTCAGCGGTTTGCGAATTCGAACAAAGTCAAATTGTAAAAACCGACTGACAACAATGATGCGTAAAAATAAAAAAAACTTTTTTATGAATGAAAAACATTTATTATACATTGAAATTTTTTTAACGTCCTCTTTATAATATCCATTTATTTATTAATAAAATTATCAACTTATTTTGTGCTACTTATTCTCTAATAAATTTCTCACTTAAGTCACATTGCTAAATAATGAATATAAAAAAATAAAAAAACAGTGAACGTTAAAGTATTTATTAGCTTTATAACGACTTATTTACACAAAACATATATTAATTGAAGGTATTATTCGTTATACTTTCCCTTATGCAGCATATAGTTTCAATATATTTAAATAATTTTTGCATATATCAATAATTATTTTCACTTAATATAAAGTTTTAAACAAAATACCACGAAATAAGCTCCCGAAGATATAATAAAGATTTGATATATATTTAATTGCTTTAGAATAATAATTCACGTATTTTATTCATTTATTTGTACATTCTAACGATATGACTTCCAGTGTTGGACATGGGGCATCCCATACAGATTTCCTGTAAAAACGGTAGGATGCGATCTGCATCCAGTCTTCCGACGATGTTGAAATGTTCGTCTGTCCACGTTTTTGTGTCTACCGTTTGGTCCATAGTTTATAGTCCAGAACCTTGAGGAACCAGCGGCCATTTGTTCTGCTATGCCGGTACTATGTACACATCGTGTTCTTTTTCTATTCAGCGGATAGATGCCTACTGCAAGGCCTAAGTCTCCCCCGAAAATCATCACGATCACCGATCTTGCACTACCCGCATACAGCAACTTTTTATCACCTTATCTATATCCCCAACAGCCATCGTCGTTCCAATAGCAAACGTCGGTTTGTACCATAGTAAAAATAAATTATATAATATATCCTATCATTAAACAGTCATAATAGGTATTTAATTTATAAATCCGAGACAAGAAAGTTTTTATATAAATGATAAAAATAGATTGAAAAAAAAGTGTTACTTGTAATACATTATTTTCATTTAATTTCACTCGTAATAAACCAGTGGTAGCTATTTTTGTAATACTATAATAATCGACGATTTAAAAACCCAAATACCTACTTAAATAAAGTTATTTTGAATTTGGAATTTTAAAAGAGCGCCATAAACGTGTGAGACTGGTTGAAGGTAGACAAGAAAAAAAAACGAAATTTTAAAAAATTTCGAAATATACTGTTGAAACTGCGCATTCTTTACGAGCATTAAACAGTTCACATGCAATAACTGCATCGATCATGACTTAGGAATCTCATTTTTTTTACATTTACATCAAGTTATTACTCGGAAATTATTAATTTATTTTTCCAGTGAGGTCAATAACTTTTGGCAGTACTATAAACTCTCTTGGGTTACCTAATATATAATAACAATATAGAATCGACATTATTGTAAATATAATTCTAAATTTAAAAACTTTTGACTTATTTTGTAAGTAAGGTAATCCGATAATAGCAATCAATCGAACAGAGATTCGCCCCTAAAACCTTTAAATCAGATTTCTAAATGCATTTTATGTTATAGCTGAAGTCCCATCTCAAGGGCTTGTGTGCCTTCACTCTATAGAGCAGAGGTGGCCTATGTGGCAAAAGCGTCTCGATTATTTTGGCTTCGATTGATTGTCGCATTATTTCAATATTTAAATTTATATTACCTATGGCAGCTAAAAGAAAATCGAAAGAAATCACAGGTGTGAATTATTGTTATCATTATTCTACCATAAAACTAGCGAAATCCAAACTCCGTTCATAATTAACTAGCTGCCATCTTAAATATTATTAGGAGTGCTGTCGTATATGTGTGCCATTATATCTAATTTCAATACACATATTTTCTACTTTTGTCAAACAATTTTAATAAAATATTTTTTGTAAAGAAAATATTCGTTTGCGTGTTTTAAATGCATATTAAATTGCGAATAGCGAAAAATTTCAAATTTCGAACGATAACTCGAACTATCAAGAAGCTTGGCCACCCCTGCTATAGAGCATTCGTCTAAACAACAAATAGGCGGCCCAACAATCTGGTGAAATTATTTAAGTTATCTTACTCGATTCAGTTTCACCATTTATTAACAAATAAAAACGTAATAACTTCTTTCAAGTCAATTAAACACTGAAACCTGCTTTTGAACAGTTTTCTTAGTGTGATATTTGATAATTTCAAAGTGACAGATAACTGAACAAGTTATAAATAAAAAAAATAGTAGGTAAAATACAGGCTCTCCATTTAGGCATGTTACTCTATTTCTGAGTATATCCACGATAATGATGTTTTGAAAATTATTAAATTTTAAAGATTTTATATGTTAATCAAAAAAAATTTACAAACCCCACTGAGATTCTTTTTGTTCCCAGTAGATGGCGCATTACGAACTAACACAAATTTAAAGCTCATGTTTATAGATTATTGTAATAATGTTATAAATCAAGCTATTTTTTTTGACATTGACTTTGTATATCTTGGCTATCGCGACATATACAAGAGTCTAGTGCGACAACAGTCGTCGTAAAATCTGATCATAGAATAAATAGTAACTAAAAAAGGTTAATATTGAAGTAGCATGAGATAGTATCTTCAAGTTACGAAATCGATTTTTAACCATTTTACCACAAGAAAGTTTTTAGTTTTTTTTTTTTCATGAGTTTTATTTTATACGTTCTTTTTTTCTGTGCGGAAACAATTTTTATAGCCACTGGAAAAGTTCATTTTTTGAAATATTTTTAAGCATTTTTTTACATTTACCACACAAAAACAGGTTTGAGTGTCTTTAATAAATGACCACAAATTGCAAAAGATTTTAATTCCAAATGCCAGTGTTACTACGTCATTATTATAAAAGTAATTCTGTACTAAAACTTGTCCATCTTGTCACTTATTGAATAAAATTTATAGTAACTCTTCACCATAATACGTAATAAGTTTTTATTTAAATTTACCTATAGTAACCCGAGATTCTAATATAACGAAATCATTTAACTTTTTCAACTTGATTTCCCTCTATTGTAATTGTGAATTGAGTCTCATTGTTGGTTGGTTCCACCAGATGAGGTTCAATCTTGCACTCTTTTGACTGCAATTGTTCATTTGCTTCCAGATATCTGGAGATGTAATGCTGTGACACATGCTGCCGGAGTTCAGTCTGCAATCGAAAACTCTCCTCGCACTGTGAACATCTGGAATTTAAACATATTAAATATTTTTAATACCTGAACTATGGTTGATTAGTGGTAGTTTAGTTAATGAGACTGTTAGGAGCCTGGTAGACGCGGAGAAGGTAAGACTCCACTAGATGGATGTCATGGGTTGCGGGAAGTCACTGGATGAAGAAAGACTGGTCATCTTGAACGTGAATCAAACTTTGCGGAGGCCTATCCCTTACAGTCGGCGTTTATCAGATAAAATAATGATATTGACAATAATTTTAGTGATGATCAAAGCCACCTTCAACTCTTACAAACTAACTTAAAGTAAACATGCATTGGACTATCCGATCTCTGTTAATCATTAAAATTTAGTACACGACTGCGGTTTCACTTGCTTATTTACAATATTATAGCTTGTAATATTATAAACTATATTGACTGGTCTGCAAGGATTTCGCGAGGAGTTGAGTTGGCTTGAGTAAGGTCAACCCCGACGTAAAATGAACGCAGTGCCAGTTGGTTGTAGAAACCAGCTCGCGGAGGCAAAACAAGACAAACTATATTGATAAGGAGGCCTATACCTTACAGTGGGAGCCTTTGGCTGATATGATGATGCTATAATTTAGTTTAACATATATGGAGTAATGAAGGGATCTTGTTGTTTAGGGAACAGTTATTAAGTAATTAAGAGTGATTAGGAAAGGCAGCCCCGCATACCTTGCTGCACTTGCTAGTCACTCCAACTTATCTCTTCAAGCTATGAACAATTCTAGGATAACTGCCATGCAATAAGTACAGTTTGTGTTATTATATAAAACTATTACCCAATAGATGTCTCCTTTACAATAGCATACCTAAAGTATTCGACACCTATTCCCCACTATATGATATAATGAAATAATACATCATGTGCAAGCAACATCTCCTAGAACATTCCTAAGGATTTATGAGATCCACCTATGCTGGGACAGCATGCGGGCTTACTATATACACTTTCTGTGTCCAAACAGCAAGCTTTAGCAGTACAAGCCTATTTAATCACATTATTTATGTACTAAAATTAACTATAACAATATTGATTTAAACTATTCAGTTTAAAAAGTCTCCGAATGGAGATAGTAGTTTATAGTAATGAACTATTTACCATGTATAATGCTCTCAATATTATTATTCTATTAACAATACTATTTCACAGTTGTAATATAATGATTATTATAGAAATATTATCTTCATTACATAAATATACATTGCAATCACGCAAATTGACTTTTAACAGATACAAAACAAGACAAATGCTATATAAGTGATTTGAGTATATCTTGTGATGCTTTTTACAATATCAATGAAACAGTCATGCAGTTAAAACTTTGGTAACAATCGGACTGGCGATCAATTTCAGATATGAGGCTGACTTTCTCATTACGCACTCAACAACACCCACATCTGTCCCTTAAACAATAGATTCCAACATCTCTTAAGTTTTTTAAACAGCAAGTATCCAAAAACATATAACTGTGTATTAAAAGAGGATTTTAAATGTCACCATTGAAAATTCAATGGAAATTGTAGAGAACTAAAAGTAATTATAACTTATACTGAACTGTTAAATAAAGAACCTTAAGGTACCTAAAATTTTTAGGAAAAATAAAAAAAAAACTCACTTATACAACTTATCACCCAAGTGGGCTCGTCTATGCTTTACTAAATCATTGCTCTGTGTAAAGGCTCTATTGCAAATTTCGCAACGATAAGGTTTTTCCCCTGTATGAATGCGGTAGTGACGTTTCAAATGATCTTTACTGGAAAACCTGAAATAAATGATCAGTTTTAAAAAAAAAACACACATATCAAATAACTAAACATACTACAACAGTTATACATAAATCAGAAGTAAAAAATGTTTGTTCTTAAATTGGTTTTTAAACAGTCAAATTTGAGTACTTGTTTGCTTTAAAAGCCATTTAATCAAATCCTCACAGGTAATGACAAAATTATCTCGCATGAATAGGAATAAATTTTAATAAATTACTTTATTGTATGTCCAAAGAAAATCATTACTATATTCTTGATTTGAAAAGTATTAAAGTTATTATTTTTTATTATTTTTTGTCAACATAGAGACTTTGATTTATAAATAATCAAACATTATTTGGGTTTACAAAATTTTTGCTGAATTTTCTCCTGTTCATATTTCATTGCAAATTTTTATTTAGAAAACTTCCATGCATCACCTCGAATCCTTCTCTACAATTCTAATACTAAAACATTTTAATTTGTAGTAGTGATTGTGTGGTCACTATCGCCATATTCCATCAGGGAGCAAATATCGCCGCTCTCTGTCCTCCTTCCGAGTTACATCTCACACTACTCTCTTTCCGCTAAATACGGAACATACTAAAGTTAATTAAAAGAAAAAGCTTGTGTGTGAAACTGCATGAAAAATAAAATTGATGTATTTATGATCTTATATGGTAATTTCTGTTTAGCTTTGATTTTGTTTAGCTTGAAGCAGGCATATGCTAGTAGATACAATATTTTAATAAGGTATTAGTAAAATAAGGTTAAAAGAGACTGCATATTGTCACCATTTGCATAGTATGAGATGGTGTGGGTCAGTGACAATGTATATAGGTGAAATGCTTGTCGGTTTTAGAGGACAGTCTCAAATATTACACAAACTTTCATTCAACAATCTTATTACATTAAAGGTATACCTTGCAGTGGGCATTTATTAAAAACTTACTTCATTGGACAAACATCACATTTGTAGGGCTTCACTCCTAAGTGTCTAAGTTTATGCTTCACAAGAGAACTGCGTTTTGTGAACTTTCCATTGCATTGATCACATGTGTATGATCTCTCACCTGTGTGAGTCTTAGCATGGGATTTCAGCTCACCTGGAAAATTAATAGGAAAATAAATAATACTACTGTCTTTATTACAATTTTTTTTTTCAACCTATTACATGAAATTTATATTTCTATTAGAAGACTATAAATCAATAACTTATCAAATTCTGCAGGGACAGAAAGTAAACAATAATGAATTTTAATATGTAGTCATATAAATTTTGGAAATGCTCTTTAAACAATACATTATTCATTATCACTAAAACCATTAAGTTTTAGATAAGGTTTACCATATGTTAAGTGACAGCAAATAACCTATATATTCACCCTTTTAAAGTTTTTACACCTATTAATTAAGTGCAATTTTGTTGTGAAGCTATTATTTCATATTAACCAATCAGCCAGTAGATTTTATAATTTATTTATTTTAATAATTAATTGTAATTATCAAAAGATATAGATATTACATGCAATAATAAAGTAGTTATTAAATAGCAAAGGTACACATTTATATTTTTACTATTATTATCTTAAAGTTATGATATTATTGAAATATAAATTCATAACTATTATATAACAATAATCATTTCATAATCATTGAGATTGTCTTCTAATGGCTTTGACACTAATTAAAAGTAATTAATAACAGAAGTAAACTTATCTTATTTACCTTTACTTATAAACTGCTTTGGACATAAATCACAAGCAAATGATTTATGACCAATATGCCTCTTTAAGTGCTGGTTAAGGTTTGTACTGGAATTAAACCTTTTCCCACAAGTCGGACACAGAAATGTTTTCTCCTTACTGTGTACTTTGATGTGAGTAGTTAATGTGGATAAATGGGAAAAGGCTTTGGGACATAATGGGCATGCATGTGGCTTTATACCGTTATGTTTGTCCATATGTTCAGACAAATAATTCTGAGTGATAAAAGTTTTGGGACAAAGTGTACACTTAAACGGACGATTGTCATTGTGACACAGTTCATGTCTTTTCAAGTGGCTCACTTTATTAAAGGTTTTATTGCATAAACGGCATGCCAGCACTCTACCCTTTTTAACATGTTTCCTCATGTGTGCAGATAATGAATGCATTGACTTGAAACCCGTGGAGCATATTCCACATTTGAAATTGTCATTTGATTCACTCTGATTTGTATTTGGTGCAATATCAACTTTATTATCTTGACTATGTATCATTAAATGGTCAACAAGTTTTTCTCTCTGCTTGAATGTTTTTGAACATATATTACATACATATAATTTTCCATCCAAATTATGTTTTTCTTTGTGTTGATTAAGTTTAGACAATTTTTTAAATTTTTTCTGGCAAATATCACATTTAATTGATATCTTTACTTTACATTCTCTAGTATCTTCATCTTTTACATGTGGTAAATCAGTAAATATTGCTGAATTCTTATTTTCATCAAAATCTTCATTTCCACTTTCTAGTTTTAGCACAGTATAGGGTTCAATAGAGCATTCAAAATTATAAGTGTCATCCGATTCAGTCTTTATATCAATTGGCACATCCCTCAGTAATGTTTCTGTTTCATTATTATTACAGTTTACTTGCCCTTTAAGATGTGTATCAACTTTCCTGGCCACTAAACAGAAATTGTAAAACCCGACGAGATGGTGATAGCAATTACCACAAACTTTCTTTGGTAGACAATCATCAACATCTGCCTGTAAATAACATTTTTTTAGTCCAGGGAAAGAAGTTTGAATTGGCATTTATTGAGGAAAAAAATTTAACTATCTAATTCAGATTCCCAATATTTAAATCGATTATCAATCATTACATTACAAAAGTAATTATAGTTATTTTACCAATACAATGTCAGTGATAAAATTTAATGCACTCACCTTTATGCCTGTACAGACCAATAACATTTGTGCAACATTAACAGAATCTTTTTCAACTTCAAAAATATTGAATGTTTTTAAGGAAGAATCGTTTAAACAAGTTCTGCAAGAGTTAACAAAGTTTTTGCAACTTTTTTCTGCCGCCATTACTTCTTTATAAATAAATATTCATTCATTACAAACCTAAAACTACAGGTTACTTGTAACAATAATTATGTCAACATCACTTGAACTAAATATTCATAATTGTAAAATATTTTTCCTAGATGCACAATACTATTTAGTATAACAAGCAATATACTTCATATACAGCCACTGACACTGACAATTAACACTGTGTTGTTATAATAGACGAATCAAAAACAAAACATTATCATGTACCGCAGAGGACTGTGGTACTGCGGCAGAAGATTTTTTGTGTTATTTATAGAAATAGAAAGTAATAATTAAGCTTTTAAATTAATTATTATGAGAAAATAGGTGCATTTAATGATCGACTGTTTTGTAATAATTTCGTCATCTAAGTTTTTTGCTACTTTAAACAATTCAGTTAGTGGTTAATCATTACTTAATATCATGTAATAACCTATAAATTTGTAATGATATAATCTCTACAACAAATTCTCTGCAATTAATTTACTTAACATAATTTCATTATTATTGAACTTACTAAAGAAGCAGTAATCTCATTTAACAAAAAGATTTGGTGTACGATACTTGTCAGTGTTTTTCGGTTGAGTTGTACAGGTGTTTTTTCTTTACCGGCTATGAAATCTCTGTTGTATTTTTTTCTTAGGTCGATAATTATCTACCACCACCATTATTACCATTCAGATAGGTGGTGCATGTTCTAATGTTAACTCTGTTCAGCGAATGTAATAGATGTTGCCATTTCTTATCATGCCGTAAGAGTATCTCACGATTTCTGTAATTTAGTTCCCTCTGTTCCATCACAAAGTATACTTGAATTGTTGAGTTTTAGTTATAAGAAGTTTTAATACATATTATGTTTACCAATTAAGAAGGTAAGAATTAAATTACATGTCTATTTTTCCCGCGCTATTTATTCCACTGATAAATTGTATAGACTTATGTCATAATGCTTTTAATTCATCTGTACGATATTAAGTAATATGAACAGCGTAGTTTTTTGTTTTTATTATTTAAATTCTATTATGTAACAATTACACAAAAACGCAATATTAATGTGTGGTATGTAGAATTAATTAATTTATTTAAACGGTAATAAGGTTTTTCACTCTTAACTATTTGCTTTTTTGAATTTGTTAGGAATGTGCAATGCGCTATTTACGTAAACCATTTCTGAAATTAAGTAATTTTTCGTTAACATTTTATTGTTTTAAATAATTTACAATTGCATACACAGTTATTAGTGAGTATTCGTAGATTTATACTTCAAATGTACTATTTTTATAGGTTTGATTTTAGTATGTATTGATAATAACCCTTGGCTACAATTTGTATTTTTTCCTTATTAAGAAAGGACATTTTAGTAATAGAAGTTGTGAATTTTTAACTAAAAATATTGACATATTTAACTGTAGAAAATCTAAATAATCCACTAAAAATACATTATCGTAATTATGTATTATAATGTAAGTTTATAAAATTTTCTGACTCATGCAAAACATATTTTCCATACTTTGACAGTGAGTGTGTATCAAAATCAAAAGAATGTATAGTGTTATGGTATAAGGTACATTAAGAACTTAACAGATTTTTTAGATTTGTTTGTTGCTTGAACTATTAAACAGGTCTTAGAAATTTTTACGAGATATATAATTTTTAAAAATTATTTTCATTACAAGATAAAATATAGTGTTAAGGCCTGTTTCTTGAGTTACAAAAAATATTTATATAGTTGAAACTGTTTATTTGCAACTGAAAAAAAATATTCAAAACATTAAATTATAACTACATAATTAAGTTTTAATACATTATTAATAATATTATTGCAACTTGGAAAGTTTTAAATCTTAAGTTAAATAAAATTGTTTTAATAAGATCAAAATTATATTGCAATTGCTTAGAATTAAAATTGTATATACCTCACAAATAAGTTATATATCATTAAATGAGCTATTAGTTCATTTCCCTATAAGTTAGTGTAGGTAGTATTTGGGTCATACAATATATTCAGCATCAATACACTACATTTGAAGTGTTTAGCATTGATTTGCACTTATCATGTGTAGTGAGTGTTAATGTATGTACATTGTGTTTACTCATTGCTTCACATGCAAGTTATGTACATGTATGTTATTTTTCATGAATAAAAATCTGTTCCAGTTTTAATTAGTAAAGCCCACGGTTCAAGGTTTTTTTGTATAATTTAAACCATTTTGGCATTCAAAAAATCAGAACCTAATAAATTAGCAATTTATCTCCATTTATATGAGATTTGCACCCGTGATCTGGTAACTTTTTTTATTTATTTATTTTAGTGACTCTTTTATTTACCATTATAAAAAAGAGTTAAATTTTTTTATAAAAGATAGCACAAGAAACCACCAGTGATCACTGTATATATGGAGCCATAACTCTTCAAATTTGGTAGGAAATATTCCTTTTGCCAAGTAGATGTCAGCTAAGAATTAAATAATCTGGCAGAATTCCACTCAAAAAGGTATTGTAGGACTTTTCAACTACGTCATAAGATATATAATATTAAATGCAGGTATAAAAAGTTGCCACAATAATTTTTTGGCATATTAAAAATTATCTACAAATAATTTTAAAACATCAAACACAAAATGCAAAAATTTATTTATTTTTACAATTAAAAATAATTATCTTTTATTGGCTATTTAAATTTGTTACTAATCTATAGTAAGTGTTCATCAGGAGCATTTATTTCCTTACCTAAATATAAGTTATATTTAATCATTCGAATTTTATCACATTGCTTTCCTTTCCTAGTCTATGTCTGCATATCGTCAAAACGCACAAAGATGTAATTATTCACTATAGCTATAAATCTTTTCTGATTTCACGTGCGGTTAGAACGTCGTATATCTATCAATAACTATAAAAAGTATATTTCATCTGTGTGTTACATTTTACAATTGTATATACTTTTAAAGTATACTTTGCCTTTTTTGCCCCGGAGTGTTACTACTACCCATATGGCTTTTGTAGATTGCACGGGTTTGAAGTGGTAGACGCCTAGTCTACTATTTTATTTAAAGTAAAAGGCTATGTAGCGTTCACGTAAGAACGCTTCGTATCGCTGGCCAGTAAAGCCACAATACTTTTTGTTTTAAATCATTCTCACAAATTTAAATCGGCGTTCGAATTCAAATTTAAACGTCGTCAATGATTTGACGGTTATTGTATTTGGGTTGAACAAATACTTATACAGATGGTGACACGTGCTTAAGTGGTAATTTACCCCCACGCGTTTGGCGGGTACTATAAGACTTAAATTACTTACTTCCATTTACGTTTCTCTTTTCTTCCGTCTGTAAATAGGAAAGGCAAAAATCAGTCGCTAACTTTATAAGTTACTCAGTTTTTTTTTTTAATTTGGAAATATAATGAATGATGATGAATGTCCAAAAAAGTAGAAAAAATAGTATAGTAACAAAAATATAATCTGATAATAATTACCGATCGACCCGATTGTTCAGCCTTCCTGGACATGTGTGCCAAATCATGGGCTTCTATGGGATGTCCGCTTAGTAACTCCATGGAATTTACCTTAGCGACACAAGAGCTTCAAATTATATAACGACCCGAGCCGAGGCTGTGATACTGTAAAGACATGTAGTTTAAGCGCCTTCCATTTTTTTGTGACATCAACTTTTACCCAAGTGGCATTAGCCGATTCCGCGGCTTTGAGGATGCAGAAAGCGCTTACCCTAATGCCGATATATGGTAGCAAAAATCGAAGGCCTCCTGGGGTGTCTCGGTTCAAAGCTTAACATATAGTTCCACCTGACTGTATCTGCGACTCGAAGCTGTAAATACCAACAGGCTAAGTATAGGGCAATAACAAAATAAAATTGAATATTCTGAAAATATTAACACTATGCTAATTTATTGCAAGGGCACGTAGGAAAATAGCTTAGAAAACTTTGATTTTTTACGCATTTTCACTGTTTATCGTACCTATATTTGCACAGTGTATCATCGGTTTTTATTTTCGCATGTCATCATGGTTGATGCGGCTTTACCACTGTTAGATTTTTTTTCTATGTGAATAATTATCGGTTGTTGCTTAACTGGAAAGATATCTAGATTCCACTTGGAACACATCTTTTACAAAATACGCAGAGGACAAATATTTCTACATTACTTGCTTATTACAACTTTTGACAAAAATTACATTGTCATCTTGAAGTCGTCCATTTTAAGTGTTAAGTGTTATATTTTAAGCACTTTAAGTATTACATCTACTGCCAATCACCATATATAAAGTTATATCACTCTGATATAAGTTACATAAATTTATTTTTAAAATTTTATTTCGAAAGGCCAAAAACTCCTGGCGGTATAAAGTCTACAGGGACAGATAGTAACGAACTTTTTTTTATATGTTGCTTGAATTTTAAAAACGACTGTTTATACCATATTATCATTACATTATTTAATATATCTAAAACTATTGATTTTTAGATTGGGTGTACTATACATCAATTAATAGCAAACGCGCACATTCACCCATTTCTAGCTTTTAAACGTATAAACATCCTGTATACTTAAAGACGACACTTCGTATCTATGATTTATATCTAAATTAAAAAGGAGATTTGGTACACTAAATTAAAGAAAACCAAATTTTACTTAAGAAATATTATAAGAAATGAAAACATTTTGAACGGCAACAATGAGTTGTGTTTCTGAATCGTGTGAAATGTTCATTTGTTTAACCATTGTTCACTACCTTCTTACACGTAAACATTCACTGTATCTTATGTTTCAGGGCTTAGTATGGAGTGTGAGATAATACAACGCATTATTTTATTTACATTCATATAAATGTTATTGAATGTTATCAAAAATATTAAAATTCATTCTTCTTCGTTCCGTAGTTTTATAACATTTTATGCTCATTATAAATATAGTTAGAAGGCGTAAAAGTATCACGCTACGTAAAATGACTCTGTCATCACCATGATCATCATAATAGCGATAGGACGTATAATTTTGGACAAAGACTCTTAAAGGTTTCCAATAAGACCGGTTGGAAATGGCCTGAATCCAGGGTGTTTTGATGATCTTAACAAGAACGTTGGCCTATGGGTGGACGTCTGATGCGATTGCCGGTCCTACTGACCCCACAGATCTACTGGTTTCTACCTTAGAACCTGGAAGCCCCGGCGTCCACCTGTTCTGCGCGCTATGTTGCTAATTCGTTGAACTATGTCGGTTAGATTCGTAATTGTCTTAGAACATATTTTCAACTTGTAATCAGCGAACCGATTTGATCCCTGTTAATTCTTAAATCTGGAATTAACAACGCGTATTTTCTAATAGAACCTTGATATATAGAATCAAATCGCTTATCCTGGTACAACGCATTTTTTTTGTTCATCAAAAGTATCTTTGGCTAATTAGCTACAGTATATAAAACAAATGTCTTTAATTTGTTTGTATTAACTTATCGCTCACATATTACATAAATTAAATTTTAAAAAATATGTGTAATCAATAAAGTGACGTGTTTTTCTTGTGAATTTCCTATAAGACGCTGTATTTACATAGTTAGGGATACATCACTTATTAAAAAAAAAACTCATTTTTTGGCTGTATACTATTGTATACCTTATAAATAAATAAAAATCAAAAAAGCTGTTTAGGAATATCTTTAAAAATAAAACTTTCAATTAAAAATTCCAAATTTAAAAATGTATCACGCGAGAGCCTCAAAGATACTTAATTACGAAACTGATAGTGGTAACCCGTACTTGGTATTGAACTCTCTGATAAGCTTTGTTAGAGGTCGCTCTGACCCGCTTAGGACTCATATACAAACATAAATACTCAGTGTCGCTTACAACGCCGTGGTGTGTAGACGTGTAGTGTGGCTGTCTAAAAAATATTAAAAGGTATTCATTTCATTTTCTATTATTCATTTACCGATATTTAAAATTCTTATTACAATTAAGATAATTTGTATTGCTTTAAAATAAATTGATTTAATTATTAATTTTAAATTGTAATTATATATCTGTATATGTGGACGATAGATTAGTGTTATTATTATTTCGTTTTTACACAATTACGAAGTAAGTTATCTTATATGCATTAAATAATTTATAGATTTTTACGCTAATTTATATAGCGAATCAAAGGTACATGAAATGAGATTAAAAACAAGTTATGTTAATCTGAATGTATTTCTTAATTGGTAATGTTTCTCGTGTTAAATCCAGACGTCTCGTGACCCGGGTATTGATAACCGTCGGCGTCCCATACGGTTACAAATTCTGTCTCTTTGGCGTTTTATCTAAAAAAAAATCTTTTATTCGAAAGTGTTTCGTGCTGCCATAAACTGGGCAGGCATTACGCAGTCACGAAAAGTAATAAGCACGTAGGAATGCGGCTCGATAATCTAACATAACATTAGCTTGAACGTTCCTCTTCAACATCTTTACGCAAGACGGTTTTGTTAAAATATTTTATGTGCTTTATGTAAACTCTAAATGAAGAATATTAAAAAGGAAGTATTACGTATTTAATCTTACATTTTCACATTGCAGCTCAAAAAGTATTTGTCACTAAATCAATTGAAGTATGAGAAAATGTTGAGTTATATCTATGTGTTATTTGACATGAGATTGTCCCAGTTGTGGGATATATATTTTTTGTGTGCTTATTTATCTATTTGTCAAAGTTCTTATTAGATATTCAGTTTTAGAGATGTGATAATTACATTTCAGTGCTTAGAGATTGATCTGTTGTCATTGTAAGCAATATCTGCCGAGTACAAATCGGAGGTTCCGATGTTTTGATTATATGTAGTGGTACTGAAACTACGCTTTAGGAAAGCGCGAAGGGGGTTAGTAATGAAACCACGAGTGCCGCCGGTGATGGCGGAGGACTGGCGGTACGGTACATCTGATCCCCGTCACCCCCCGCACATACCTTAGGAGCGGTACTGTGATCGCGATTTATGGTGCACTATTCTTTATATTGATTTTATTCAATAAGTTGAATAAAACCATTTTTCTGATACTATTTTGACAGCGACAAACATTGAAATAGTTTTAATATTTTTACTAACCATTACATGCATCCAGTGATAGAGGTTAAACGAGGGGCTCCAAAAACAGAGCCATGAAAAGCCATTACGTGAAATTAAGAAATCAATTGTGAAACATAACCATTTATTTTATAATTCGAAGAAATTAGCAATTTTTTGGTACTTATACGGCCTGCCAATCCCGTGAAATGGCACTATGTAGCGGTCCGAACCGAGCCTCTCTAGGGAGCCCATGAGTATCGCCGCCATATAAGAGGTTTTGGACTTAGCGGCTTCTGGACTCTGCCGCGGAATCTGCGAATGCCACTTGAATAGCAGTGTAAAGCCTGCATATTATTAGGAACATATAAAGTAAAGAACGTAATATTATTTTAATGAGTCAAATCGAAAAGCCTCCTAACCTAAATATGTAACACATATACCTGTTAACAGTATGTTGTTATTATTTATCTGTTTTTAAATTAATCTAATAACAAGGTCGAAATACTTTAAATACGTGTATAGTTAATAATAAAATGAAGGTTCACATTATTTCCGGCACTTTGAATGTTGTAAACATCATTGTGTTTATTTAAAAGCCGCTTATTTTTTTACGTTCACGATGTTCTCTGATAATGATAATAGTCATTACATTGACCGATAACATTGAGATTGTAAGGTAACGTAAAAATTGTTTATGGTTCCGTTTATTTTATAGGATTAAAATAACGTACAGAACATATTTATTTATTTATTAACACTTTTTGTACACCATAGACAAATATAATAAATAGAGGAAAAACAAATCATGTGGTACAAGAGGTGGTCTTATCGCTCGAGGCGATATCTACCAGACAACCTTTGGTCGGAGATGAGAGACATGAAAGAGAGGGCAGTTTAGAGTGTACGAACATACAAATTCATTCATGTATATAAAAACATACTTCACTATATACACATAAATACAAGAATACGTACATATACATAGGATATATATAAAATTATTTACTTTGGAAAGGTACTACAGAAAAACGAATAATTAAGAGATGCTACACAGTATTCTATTGAGGAACATGGGCATATAGTCATTAATATAAAGGGTAAGGCCAAGTCCGACGGTGGACGTCTTACGGCTAAAACATGATATTGCGTATCCATTTTTTGATATCGTGTCATATATTTCTCAAAGTATAATCATTAAAAATAATACAGTAAATGAAACTAATTGAGATGAAGTTCGGCTTTTTTGAACCTTGTTGATTTGAAATCCAAATTTCATTTAAGTGATTTAAGACCTCAGCGGCTTCATAAACTCTGATAATATGTAATGTAACGGCATGAGACTCCCGGGGACTCCCCCGTACGAAGTAATACAGAGGGTTACTTAAGTGTCTCAAATGATGATAATAAAAAAAGAGTTATAGTAACTGGTTTAATCATAGTATTAAAATCTAGGACAAGATTTTAAAATATCGGTCAAGTGGTAGTCTTATGATAAGGCACCGTGACTTGCAGATATAGGTCCCGCGTTCGATTCCTGGTAAACGCGTATTTGGACTAAAAATTCGAAAGATTTAACGTATTTACCAACCGCAGTGTATTAAGGACTCCGTGACTTGGCCTTGTTTCTAACAGTAATAATAAGTGTAACAAAAGCTAAACAGGGTCGACTTGACTTAAAAAAAAAACTTACATGTAATTAATAAAGTTAGACATACCATAAATATTTATAATAGTACAATGGCCGAATGCACAAGGGAAACTACACAGGTTTTCAGTAGTAATAACTCAAGTAATTGAACGCGGCGACTAAGTTGGCGCGGCGTATTAATTTTAGGTTTAATAAATGTTTATTTAACGCATTTTAAAAAATAAACTTTTCGTTTGTTATGAACGTATTCATAGAAAGACCTGAATATAAAATCGAAAGGGCTAAATTTAACTTCAAAAAAATGGTTAAACTAAAAACTTAAAAAAAATGGTTAAATCTATGGATCACCGTGATCATATCGACTACATTGTGCGCTGTCTTTTGACATATTTTATTTAAAAAAAATTATTGTTCAGAGAACCCTGACTCATGTTAAAAATTTTAATGTTATCTATACCTATTACATCACACCTGTATAAAGTGACAGTCAATATTCAACTTTATTCTTTTATCATATATTCGAGTTAGAACTATCTTTTAGATTATAAAAAATGATTATTTGATTAAAAAAATACAATAATATATCATTGATGCATACGTTTATCTTTAAATATTAATCAATATGATAACAATAGTGACAGTTTTATTCCAAGTTACATTCTTTTACATTCACAGTGAACTTTCTGAAAGGTGATTTCAAAGATTTTGGCGTTAAAAGTGAAATTTTTCGGACATGATATATTGTGAGTGATGATAATCGAAGGCATTTAGCATATACACACATTTATATATATATACATATCGCTATTTACATCTTCGTCAGAATTAAGGTTCTGTTAGATTACAGACCAGCCAGGCCACATCGACCCAGAAAGTGGTCTGACAGGCTTGTTAAGGTTATCGGAAGATGCCGAATGGAGGTCACTTCTTAACCGGTCGCAATGTAAATCTTTTTTTAATATAGTGTATATTTTTCTCAACGTATATAATAATACTTTAAACTAATTGAGATAAAGTTGGGAAATTTTGCCCCTGTTCAGTTCGACTCCTAAATATAAGTGATTTGAAACTTCGGCGGCTTCTTAAACACGCAGAATATGCAATGTAGCGGCACAAAACTCACGGGAATTCCCCCGTACGAAGTAATAAAGAGGTTCATATTGTGTCTGAAGTGTCAACATTTAAACAGTATTTGTCAAAACTATATAAAAACTAGTTTTCGAGCTAGGTGACGAATATCTGATCAGGAGGTCGACAGTCTCTCTATTGGTTTATCAACAAACCGGTAAAAGATCAATGACCGGCATTGGCCCAAAAGTAACTGTCAACCGGAGTGTCATGGTCGATAGCTTTCAAAGTTGTTTCTGCGAATAGTGGTTAGTTTCGTTTTATGAAATTCATTAGTCCATTTTAAATTATGTTTTTTCACGGTGTTTTATTATAAGCATTTCCAATATCATCTATTTATTTTTATCTTATCACATCAATTTATTTAATGTAAAAAAATTGTATTAAGCTACCTAACGCGATAGAAGTTTTTCCTGAAATCCCGGTTTAGTTAATCACATTGAAACAAAATAAATCAAAATAATTCATTTCAGAAACGTAGTGTTTGTTTGTGTAATGTTCAATTAAAAATAAGAATTTATATAATGTTGATGCTTTTCCAACACGAGAGCAGGCGACTTACAATAGACCACGTGAAAACCATCGATTTTCAAGATTGATGCTACAAGCTCTTAACAAATTTCTTTGCCAATGATTTATAGACATTACAATTGCAAGGCGCATTGGAAAATGTATATTTTTCCATAAGAACCTTCTACAAAGTATTACGATAATTATAAAAGAAAGATGAATGAAATGACCAAGGGGAATATGTAATAATTTTTGTATGTGTAGATGTAACAGAATTATTGAAATAATTCGTTAGTATCACAGAATATATATTTTTTTATTTCGGTATTTATTATGGTGCAGTGTTGCCAATGTCAATTGTATATTTATTTTATAGAAAAAAGCTGTACGGGTTATTTATAATTCAAGAGTATATTCCCTGAAGATATTTAAAAAAAATGATATTCTAACTGTTACTTAACAATACGTTTTTAAATATCATGTTCATGCGCCATGATTTGAAATCTTACAAGAAAAACAGAGACAGACGCGTAATATATACAAGAAAAAAAAATAGTCTCCTAAGCCGAAATTTCATCTTAAAAAAATAATTCCTTCAAGCGTGTAACTTGGTTGGTTGACTCATTTACGTGATTGATATTATAATGTACACGTGAAAAATTGTTAAATTTAATTTAAAAGAACAATTGTTGAGTTTTTGGCCGGCTCTTCTCAACAAATAAGCGTTCCGTGCTACTACCTGAGCTTTCTTTCATTTAACAGTCATTATCATTATGGTGGAACATAGGACGTCAACTACGGGACGTAGTCTAAAGAAAAGCTGTTCATTTAATCAAACACACTCTTCAGTAGTAGGACTTCAATCAGTACGAAGCCGGATAATATAGCAGTTGACTGAAACATTGCGATTTAATCGAGTCAGCCGTCGAAGGAATAATGACCACGTTTTGGTTATAAACATTTTTATGACAGCTATTAACAGTCATTGCATTATTCTAATATCGCATTTGTTCGAAATTTGATCATATTCTTTGCTGCAACATTACTGTGATTAGCTTCATTGCTTAGTAAATACGTTTTACTTATAAATACTATATCATCACCTACGTATCTCGAAGAATTGTTCGTCTATAGTGGCAAAGGCACATCGCTCGTGAATTCGACGACTGTTCTGGCTGAAAGATTCTCGATTGGCGACTACGAGTCGATAGACGTAACGTGGCGAAGAATCAAAGTGGTTGCTTGTTTTCGGTTGAAGTTGATGCTGTTAGCCCGGGTGTTTTCACAGCTCCATCGGAACTGAGTTCACAAAACTTTAGGATCCGTGAACTTAAAAGTCAAGGTGGTGGGAAGTAGCTTCATGCGACATGTGCAAGTTCAGCCATTATGACGATAAATAGGGGAGGCCTATGCCTTGTAGCGGGTATCTAACGACTAATACATAAATAACGAATACACATTTACGAATATCATATAGTTGAAACTAGAAGAAAGTTGAAACTAGTAGAAGTTTTGTATCGATAAAAACATTGAAATACGAATGGGTCAATTAGACAGAGAATATACCTGCTGACATTACGAAAATAATTTTTCTTTAATTATTTTCCACTGTAAGGCATAGACTCCAAAAGATATCTGTTAGTTGACATACCATAATCGCCACGCTTGGCAAGCGGATTAGCGATTGCATTGTGGTATTATGATACGCAAAGGACGCTGCTGGCTATCCGCTGGAAAATTGTTAATAATCAATAACAAACCTATATCATTTATACACAGAGCGTGAATTACATAAGATTGTATCTCGAGAATCTAATTTAGGACCTGCGATCACAAATCTTAGTCCTCTACCGCTGGGCTACGATTGCTAAATAGCTGCTCTCAATTTATTCATTAGTAATATATTAAGGTCGCCTCCATAGTCTTGCCCTGCCTCCTACTTGTGACACTCCGCACCGGAAATCGCGTCTTTTACAATATAACAAAACTACTCACCACACCACAAAACCAGTTCTTGGCGCCGCCCGCGCCCTAACCGCGAACATCTTACCAAGCTGTTCCTAGCCGCATACACAATATCGACACTACACAGCTCTACTCTGGTAGAGCGGTTTACTACGTACCATCATCATTGTACAACTGGAATGCGTCTATCCAGCTTCTGTATTATTTTTTAGTTCACGGACCCTTCCGCTCCGAGAACTCAATTTCAATGAAGCTGTAAAAGCCCCCGGGCTAACAGCATCAACTTCAACCGAAACCAAGTAGTCCAAGTTTGGAATTTTGCATCTAAATTTTTTATCTCTGGTAATCATTTAATAGCAAGTAAAATGCAATACTATGTTATATCTTGTAATTATATCGTTCTCATCTATGGTATTATACATTCAAAGTAATAACTCTCACTTCTCTATATAATTAACTTCTGAGAGATTGCGACACATTGATACTATCTATTTGCATGTATATGTAAAAAGGGTTTTTGAGTTCGATTTTGTTCAAGACGACCTGGGCTTTTACATCTGTGGTAATAATGTATAAACTAAGGTAATCAAATCTTTTGCGGATGAAATTATTTACGGTCAGCGTGGTATTGTAAGCAAACGACCCATTCCAAGGTCGACTGTTTTGTGTCGAAATCGAAGAAGGAAAAATGTTTTAGTGAATAAAATCTTAACAGACGCTCGGCTAGGCTACTTGCCACCAATTAAAGAAACAAAAACAGTCGAGCCGTGCAAACGATCTGCAATTTAGCAATGGCGCCAATTGATATGTCGTTTCAAGGTGACAAGCATGACATGCATATATGTATCATTATCAAATAGTCCAGAAATAGTGTTTACAAAACTATAACTTTGTAGGAGCATTATTATTTACGTTATATATATATATATATATATGTATGTATGTATGTATATATATATATACATACACAATGTTATATGTTATATATATACATACATATATATTTCTAATTCGTATCGCTAGGGTATTTTGCTTACAATGTTTTTGCATTGCGCAGACCGGAAGATGGATTGTCGCTATTTGATACGGATCTCTCTTGTCTCCGAGCCACGTGACAGTCCTTATAATCATAATTTTCTTGCGTGACTTGTGATAGCGTATTTCTTCATTAGATTCACTAATTTTGATAGAAAGAAAAACAAATGAAAACATTAAATAGAAAAAACAGTTGAAATTAAATCTTACTCGTTTCTTTTTAAAATTTGTTATCTTTTTGATATCATAAAAACCGGACATACACAAATGGCACAGCCAGACACTGTATTACACGTTTGTACAAACTATTTCGAAATATAAAGGCTGGTAAACCTTATATAATTCACAATTTGTGGCATTATTTATATAGGATTGTTACTGCTCTGGATTTGGATTGTTACTACTGCTCAGCAGCATCCTCTGCGTACCATAGCACCATACTGCGATCGCCAACCCGTCTGAGTGGCGATTATGATGTATCCCCCCACAGATATGTTCAGAGGAGGCCTATATTTCCACCTATAAGGTGGTCGGAAGGCCCATATCCAGAAGTGGACGTTCTACAGCTGAAATAATTGTTTTCTACCTTTGTTTTGCGTATTTATTTGTTGTAAATTATATATCACAAAGTTAATTTTGAAAACGGATCACGACCGTAGATCTCAATAGTTGAAATAATTCTCAGTCATGTTAACGCAAAATATTATCACTCTTTGTTTATTTTTCTCGTCTTAAATTTCAATTTACAATTTCTTTAAAATGTGTTCAGAATTTTTAGGTATAATCTATAACTAAATTACTAACCTCACTGAATAAATTAAAGAGGGATTGTAATACAGTCGAACAAGGTGACCTAGACGCTATTTTATAATCAATAGGTGTGCCTTGAAACCATTCAGTGCTAATGTATTTATTACCTGGAACATTGTGCTCTTTTTTTTTATAAAAATTCTATATGTAAGATCTGTAACATGATGTGATTGAATAATAATTTTTTATCTGTTCATTTATTTTGACCTTGTTAATTATATGTTGTTGCCTGACTACCACCACTTCGTAAAGCGTTAGCGCTGGGAGAAGAAATGGAGGAAGAAACTCCAGCAACGCTTCTTTCTATTATAGTAAGATCGAAGGTTGGTCTCCCTTTGACATACCAACCGACATCGACGAAGACCGATTTGTTGATCATAATGAAACTGTTATATTGCTCTATAGCAATAGGTCGAAGCGAAATCGCATGCTGAGGATTCTTTCAGGGAGGTTATGATTTGACTAACAAAAAAGTCTTTTATTGATTTGACCTTCATATTTATACACGCAAAAAGGATGGTTATAGCTTTGATTTGCAAACATTAATAAAAGTAACGATTCGGTGTTTGTCGGAGAAATAGTGCAAATCATTACGTAAAAATTTTCATTCGGATCTTTGCCAACACTGCAAATATTTTCGTGTGAAACATTTATATTCTCTACATGCTTTTATAGAATTTTTTTTTTGTCTGTTTGCTTTGTGTCATTGACTCAACAGTTTTTCCGTTGGTATAAAAGGTCATTGGACTTGAGGTGTCAGAATGCTTTCTTAAGGGCTTCAGTTCGGGCGATTATTTATTTAAACTTATGAGGAACAGTCCATATAGTGTCTGTTGATGTTAGTGCTGTTAGCTCTGAGGGTCTTAAAGCTTCGTTGGTCATGAACTTGAGGAACTGAATACCGACATCTGGTCGTTAAGTAATGACGAGATAAATTAACCAGAATGATGGTCGTGAATTTAGAAATGTGAATATATTTAACAAGTTCTACTAGGTGGTCGAAAGTGAAATACGGATCCAACCTCACATCGCCGATGATAGGGACAAAAAAGTGGGGTAGCGTCGGCTGTGACCGAGCGTGAAAGGGCTTGAGATAACTGTGGCGCTTGACCTTGGTTCACCGCACTCGTGGTGGCGTGCGATTTAATAAAGCTAGGGTTGCTGAGGTAGTCGGGTCTGTGCGTGAACTGTCTTAAGTGTCTGAACAGATGATCTTGCGAGTCGTTCTTTTTTTAAATGACCTCCGCTATTGGGGGCCTCTCACTTTCCCCTATCGTATTTCTGGAACAAACTCTTACAATCTAATTATAATATATAACATCCTTAATTAAACTACTTATTTATTTTCACAATTAAACATTTGTTGCAAATTTACATAACTTTCTATTTTGTTTATTTTACCTTTATATATTTCACAATATATATTTTTTTCCTATTCATTTAATTTCTTATCCGACCTGGACTTTTTTCACTTTCATTCCTATTTATTACTTCCTCAATTATCGCTCTGCAACATTTGAGGAACGCAGGTCTGTCTTTGTCACTATTTATTAGTGCGGCGATGCTGTCTACACTAATCTTTGTTCCTAACAGGAGCTCGAAATCGCAACGGAGTCCTTCGAATGCGGGACAGTTGGTCACCAGATGCATGCGAGTCGGTTGTGGAGTCTTTGATGTTCGAATAGTAAGCACTTTCTTAGGACTTCTCCTTCTGGTGATGAAGGCGGAAGGGAGAGTATAGCTAGATGTGCTCGTTATCAGACGGGTTGTGTGAGATGGAACCTTTTACTGTTAGTTCTTCTAAACGGACAGATGGTTTTACAAATTGAGCGTATGTTTTCATTTGTAGCGATCTTTGGAAGAGGTGTATGTTTTACTGGGAGAGTCTAGCAGCTAAAATGAATGAATGGTTAAATTTTTGTAACAGCATCATTCGCCATATCGTTCCACACCACTTCAAGCACAAAATGTATACACATGTTTTGATTTTCACCAATGCGAGCGTAGAATATCACTGAAGCTTGATACCGGCCATTTTAATTAGAGGTATATGTACATAGACGTTGATAGTTGTGCCTATGTAACATGGTTAAAAAACAATTTATATTACAATATATAAATATCCTAGTAATAGATATGAAAATATGTTATCCAGGAAAATGTACATATTGATTTAAGTTTTGCATTGTTGTGTGTTACTATAATAACTTTATTGCATCACATTTAATGACGTATGTAAATTTTAATTACCATAGTACGAAAATATAGGTAATATATTTTTTTTCTGGAATAAAATATTTAAAAAAGTTTGTTTATTTACAGGTTTAAATCGACCGAGGCAACACGAAACGAATAACCACAAGTGTGATCACGTTGTAGCTTAATCTAGTCATATTTTTTATTATTATTTTTAAAACGAAAATGAAATAAATAAAAAATAACAGTTTTTTTTATCTGTGTGATTCAAGCTGGTACTTATTAGATAGTTTATATAATACGTAGTTCCTAAATAAACATGCAGATACTAAACGCTAGATGCGCCTTGAGGGCTTCGGCGTCACAGCTGCAGGCATGGTGCTCGGTTCGCAGT
This sequence comes from Battus philenor, assembly GCF_028537555.1. Classification (NCBI taxonomy): domain Eukaryota; kingdom Metazoa; phylum Arthropoda; class Insecta; order Lepidoptera; family Papilionidae; genus Battus; species Battus philenor. Next base: position 11,960,427 of record NW_027181673.1, on the reverse strand, counting down.
CGGACAGCGACAACCGTAAGTAACAAATAAACTACAAAGTAACATGTTCTGTGCGGCAATTTTTGAAGATTTTCCTTTCAGCACACGTGGGGCATATACGACCTACACTTTAAAAATTAAAAAAAAAGTTGTTTGAGACATATGCTTTACACTTTTTCAATACTGCAAAGCTATAATTGGCGGCGAAGTTTTAAAATTTAATATACATTACGTACGTGTATACGTGATGTGAAGTTATCTATATTCGATCCTACAATTAATTTTCTAAAAATCCTTTGTTTTTCAATGAGAATTGCAAATGGCCTGAACGGATAGTGCAGCGAGGGTCGTATACGCCCCGCATGGAATGTGTAAAAAATAAAAACGAACACGGATATTACTTATATAATCATCCATTTAATCATCATATCAGCCGATAGAAACTCACTGTAATATTTAATGGAATCAGGCGTTACCTCGCGGAGGTCCATCCTAAGTAAGAAAAGGACCAATATTTAGCCACTTCCGCACATGCAGTGGTAGTCGTGCAATGAAATGCACCGCCCGCCAGCCCTCTGATAAATCCAACACCGATTAGGGCCAAACACAGAGTCATTGACTCTGTGTTGGCCCTAATCGGTGTAACAAATAACATAACTCCTGAAGATGCCTCGTGGAGGGGTGAAACACGTGTTGAGTAATTTGGTGGTGGCGGTTGTGTGATTCGCATTGTTTGCCGCATACGCATTTATCAGCGGGCTGACGGGCGGTGCATTTCATTGCACGACTACCACTGCATGTGCGGAAGTGGCTAAATATTGGTCCTTTTCTTACAAACTCACTATAAGTCTAAGGCTTCCGCCAAAAATCCTGATATCATGCCGCTTGCACCGAGCGATTTGACAATTTTTCTCTTTCCAAAAGTCGATGTGCAATATTTATCGCCTGTACGCGTGTTGTTGACGTTTATAAAATCCGAATGTATGCACATAGTCATTATATATCAGAGAAGTATGTCATGGACTTTCTATGAAATACATTCTTTTCTTTATAACTATAATATAACTATGTTTATATATTATAACTATATATCTATAATTTCTCTTGTTTACGGGAGTGTCAAACATGAATAATCTTTTCATTGTTCTTTTTCCAAGTATTCTTTGGGTTTTTATTTAATTGCGGCTTAGAAAATGTTGTAGCATACGTTAAACATATTGAGGGACTTTTTATATGAATATATTGCTTCTGGAGCATACAACCCTCTAAAATTAATCAGTGTATTGATTTGTATATATACTTAAAAAAGGCATATGTCGAATCGCCGTTTATATAATAGGTGATATATGACTTTTTGTACTGAATTTACTTATTAAAATATTGCTGTTATGGTATATATTATAATTATTTATATTAATATATATTATCTGTGGTTTCTGAAAATGCTTTGTGCGTATCAGTTTGATAGCATGTATACATCTTCAATTTTTTTACAGTACTAATCGCCCTGTAAGGTTATTCACCGACAAATTATTGTCCTATGATAGTCAATGGAAATTATAAATTAATAAAACATATTTCAATGACATCCTTTGTTTATTAATTTAAGTTTTTTATCATAAACAATTGCTTTTAAAAATAAGTTTCAATTTCGTTATAAATTTTTTAGTACCTAGCTTTCGTTTCGTTTCGTGTTATTACTACACTAAGAAATAATTACATTCTAAGAGATTTTTTTTTCAGATTTTATTAATGTAATTTTTTATACAATCTCTAGATTATAGTCAGATCTAGTCTACTAGGTATACAGAGCAGTGGTAGCCCAATGGTAGAAAACTGAGACTAGCGATCATAGGCTGTTGGTTCGATTCTCGAGGCACGCTCTTATATAATTCACACTTTGTGAATTAATTATATAAGATTGCAACGGCTCACAAACAAGTTTACATAAGATGGGAAGCAGCGTCCTCTGCCTACTATAATACCACACTGCGATCGCTAACCCGCCCACCAAACGTGGCGATTATGGTATATCCCCCCCATAGTTATTTCTGGGGGAGGCCCACGCCTTGGCTGAAACGACAACTAGGTATACTACCCAAAATAATTTAGGTAGTAATTAATTTAGCCGTACCTAACGCGCGGTAGTTTTCTTTTCTTTTACGGGTCGTGGAAGGTTCTTAGAGGATAGAAAAAAATGGAAAATTTGAAAGGAAAATTGATAAAACATCACTTCTCTTTCATCATATCACAGAGTAAATTAAACTGCTTGCTCTTGCTAAACATTTCGACAGCATGTAAGTCTATCGTAATAACTACCTCGGTTGTTTTTGTGTGATGACATATCTGACATATGCAAACCCAAACATACACTATTTTTTTTAATTCTAAATATATTCGCTGGAAATTTACAAGTCTTCCATGTAGCCGTTAATTAAACATATATCAAAACTGTACTTAGGCGTTTTAGAATGTGATTTAGTTAAGTCACTTTTGAGTCTTTCTATTAGTGACAAATTTGCACGTAAATTGCCGATTAAAAAGTTAATCGACTGTTTTCTTAAGATGCGTTCTATCTATAATTAGGGTACTGTATAAGATTATAAAATACAAAACCCTGCGTGACTATGATGACATTGTAAGATAGTGCAGTACATTTATTACCTACGTCGTTTAAACCGGAATACAGTAATGCAGTTGTATTAGTACATCCACGAGATTTCAGTGACGCCGCTGACTAAACCCGTCTTATCCGGTCATACGATATGGGATCGGAGGGTGGGTCATGCGCTTTCAGTCACGTGTTATTAAATCTGTTGTTGAAACCGTTCATGGTGCGAATAGTTGCAATTTTTTTTAAATATGAACAAAAAGACAACATAACCTTGTGAATTTATACATACTTTTATCAAGTTTCTCTATTTAAATTTATTTTTGGCTTCGAATTATATATTATAGCCGTTTTGATTACTAATTTAGGAAGTTTCTCCAAACAAAAAATATATGATATATTAATTTTGTCTTTCTTAATATGATGCAATTGAAATTTGTTCAATTATTAATACAAGTGTAAAGCTGCTATTTTTTACATTTAGTAATGGCAACTGATTATTTTTAAACAAACTACAAATTATTTTTTATTATTTTTAGGATTATTAACCTGGCAACTTTTTTCATCTGTCACTGTGCATATGCACATAAAATACTGTAATTTTGTATAAATTAAAACAATAAACAGCAGTTTGATACCACACATACTTGTTTTACTTAACGAAAATTTATTTTTAATTATTTTTGTTCTTGTGCGTGTTGTCATTGACAATATTATTTTTTTTTTAATTTAAATCTATAGACAAAAAAATACCAGGCGAAAGAATAGACAAGAAAATTAAAGTCTTCATAATTAAAACGAGTAATAACAAATAAAATTTTCTTTTTTCTTACACTGCGACATTTTAGTAATATTTATTATTGAATTCCTTTTATTGCACACGATATAATACCGTGAACAAAAGTAAGGTAAAAATTTCATTTAAACTCGCAGGCAATTAGGAAGGCAGATATTTTATTCCTAGATTGGTAGATCTATAATATTTGACAAGCGTCTATTTGTCAAAAGGTGGAATATCATTTGGCTCATTCCAAACCATTTTGAAAGACATTTTGTGTCTCAAAAGCGTCAAGCCTCGATTGGTGCCAAAATCGCAACGATAACTTTAACAACGGATAATGCTTTATTTTCTTCTTACAAATAACATGACATCTATCCTTCACCACATCGCGCATACACCTCACCTGATGTACATCGTTTTTTGACAGTCTTAGGGATACTACCCTCATAAAAATAAATCTAACTAATCTATTACAACATAATGAACTATAAACTTAAATATTTCCACATATATAAATACTGGGATAATTTAGTTTAAATGTCGTAGAATCACTATGTCTAAAATAAATAATAGGTAACCTTTTTATGGATATTGTTGATAACAGAGATAATTGAGCTTGTTAGCGCTTCGTTCAATATCAGTATAAGCTAAACTATGCTGATCCTGACCTTATTACGCGAGCTAGTTTGCGAGAGATCATTTTCATTTATCAATCATCTGTACTTTGCAATGTCGACGCTATTAAGCCGTTCTAAAAATATCGCTGGATCTTCTTAAACGTGTAGCGTTCACGTAAGAACGATTTTTATTACTGGCCACTATGGCCACAGTACTTTGTTTTAAATTATTTTTACGACTTTGAATTGTTCACATATATATACTTAGAAGAGGATTACGCGCGGAGATGACTATATATAAAACTAATATGAAAAATATTTATATATATATATATATTGTAATGATTAAACAAAACCAATGAAATTGAAAATTAAAGGCGAATTTTGCTAGGACAAATCTAAAAGGTTTACTGGCAAAAAAAAAAACTAAATTAACTAAAAAAATAATTAAAAATACACCAATAACTCACGTTGCATCGTGGTTACGTTCCAAAAAAACACGACGCAAGTTGAAATGACGCAAAGTGAATTAAGTTTTTCTATAACAAACCATATAAAGACTCGAACCCAAAAAAACGCAACTTCGAAAATCTAACGACGCACACTGAAAATTAGTACTAATTAGGCAGCGACGCAATTTCGAAAAAACGCAAAACGAAAAGACACTAAGCGAGGTATGGTAATGACATGTTTCATTCATAGATAAATAACTATCCGTTGAAATGAACATGAGAAAATACAATGTAAACCCGGAAATAACCGAAGAGAAATCTAGAAGGATATTTAATAAGGGAATAAATTCTAACTATGGTAAATTAATGCATGTTGCTAACAAAACTGTCATATTTCGTTAACACGTTGACTGCCACTGCAATTTTCAGAAATCTGGCCTAAAATAAAAATTTGATTTAATAACAATATATTATTAAAAACTCTAATTTTAGTGTATAGTTATCATAAAAAGCATGAAAATAGTGTTTTTTTTTAATTTATTATTAAGGTAAAGTAGTAAAATATAGTATTATTTTCTGATTTGGAACTAATTTTATGCTTACATTTTTGTTCGTATTTTAATAATTTAATTTTTTTGTTCGTGCAATGCTGGCTTGTATTGATTTTTTGTCCTATTCCCTAACGCCGTCTATCGATATTAGCACTAATAACCGTAGCTGCAAAAAAATGACAAGCAAACACAGGACGAGATAACTCGTAGTTTCAACTAGTTCTAGTCTAAAACGCAATCTACGAGTTATCTGGTTGTTGGCAATCCACCTGTTAATAAACTTCTACTGAAATATCTATGCGACGTCAATGTATCAAAGAGCTTAGTACTCTAAGTATCGTCTAGAATATAGATTACTGTATCCATATATGTAAGCTGTTAATGTAAATTTGATTTTTTTTTCTGAATTCGCAAAAGAAAATAAATGACAGTACCTGTTGGCGACTCACTAAGTCTTTTAGAACTTTCTTATATTTTTATTTGTTTTTATACTTTTATCTTGACAGTTTATGTTGGTTGGCAGTTTTGCCTGTTCGTTTGTACACGTCTATTGTCTTTATATTATTAATTCTAATTTGTATCGCTAGTATTTATTTACAATATTTTTTTTCGCTTCGCTAAACGCGGTCAGTTGGGAGAGGGTTGCCGCTATTTGATACTGATCTTTCTTATCCCAGCTGCGAGTCACGACAGTTTTTAATCATTATTTACAATTTTTCCTATGGATAAATACAGCTACAATTTATCCATATAAACAATACAATTCGGAAGTTTAACGAAGTTTAAGAAAAGTTACTAGGGATCCGGAATGTTGGCGATTCAATGAGTCATTTACAACTTCTTATGTTTTTATTTGTTGTTTTTTTTTATACTTTTTATATTGACAGTCTGTGTCACGATGCAGTTTTGTTTGTTCGTTTGTTATCAGTCTATTGTTAGTTATTATTTTACTGTTACCTATTCTTATAAAATTATAATTAAATTACCACCATAATTTTCATTTTTTAATCCATTTGTAAAGTCCACACGATCGCCAACAGTATCATCGACATAAAATAATAAATGACAAGCAGCAACTAAGACCGATAATGTAACGCTGCCCTGAAAGTCAAATCCGTTTCTTTGTTAAAGATATTAACAGTCATCAAATCAAATATTAAATCGTTTAGATTTGCCACTCGTTCCAAGTGACTAAGGCAAATTTGCTTTGAATAAAAAATTGTCGTCCCAATTGTCAATTCTGTAACGTATGTTATATTGCATCGAAAGTAGATATATATAGACTGTATTAAACTGTCAGGAATCTTAAGGAAATATTCATATTTGTTATGTATAAAGTAAAAGTTTTTTTTTATATATATATTTTGGTTTCCTTTTAGATTTAGCTTTTTCAATTTTTAAATATGATTTTAAAATCTCGTATTAATTATTAAATCAATTTTAAATTTTCAGTCAGTCATAAACAGTAATCGTTACAATATATTGTATTACATGTAAATCACCTACACAACATTAATTTAATAAGGCAATTAAGTATTATGTGGTAATTTAATCATTTAAGTTTACGGAGAAAGAAATGCGCCTTTACGAGAATCCTTGATTGACGATGCAAACGCGATTCGAGTGGCAGCTCAGGTCATGTTCTCCTCTGGGAGACCTTTCTGCTTTTCACTACATGGTGCGCCTGTCTAAGTGACTTGATAGCATGAGAACTTTCCATTCTTGAGAAACTAATAATGTAGTGGTCCGGTCCTTGAGGCAACCCTTGACCCTTAAGCGATATTTCACCGAGAAATCTATAAAGAAATAAATTCTGATAAAAACTTGGAAAAATGTTCATTGATAGAAATTAAAATTGTGTATATGAAATAATATCTTGAACAAAAGAAAACATCAGTAAAAGCTGTATGTAAGAATGATTTTACCATTTGACAACGTAGCGCAAAAGCGTTGCGTTATTTTGTCTTGATAACTGCGACACAGCGTTTTTGCGCTGCAAGTTTCGGCGTGTTTTGGTTGACCTACATTTGCGTCTTCCCCCGAAGCTACACCTATAACATAAATTGTTATTTTTTACTAAATCCCCGCTTAAAACTATAGTATGAGAAAAGTCGTACAAAAATAATTAGTTAATTAATATTTGTCTAAATGAGAGTGTTATTTGACAACAGCAAGTTAAAATATGTCCCGCAGTTATCGTGCGTCCTTGCAAAAATTGCTTAGCAGTCAAACGAATAATTATCAATATAACCTAAATACGAATATAAATCCTACAACCAATGTGTGCGTTACTAATTTTGTATTAGGGCACTGAAACGTGGTCTCCTTCTGGGTGTCGTTGTCAAGCTCACATTCGCTCATCGAACCATGGTCAATGCTCGCGATTTTCTTTAGTAGATCGAATTAGAAGCTAAGACATCCGTAGGCTAATGAAAGTAACTGGCATAGCCTAGCGGAATGATAAGTTGAAATGGCATTGGGCAAGCCACATAGCGCGCAGAACTGATAGCCGCTGGATCCTTAAGGTTCTGGAATGAAAACCACAGATTGACAAGTGCAGCGTAGAACGCCCACCCACAAGGGCCCATATGACCTTAAATATTTAATGGAATCAGGCGTTACCTTGAGGAAGTTCATCATAAGTAAGAAAAAGACTAATATGCCACTGGTGGCAGTTGTGTAATTCGCATTGTTTGCCGCATGCGCATTTGTCAGTGGGCTGGCGGGCGGTGCACTTTGTTGCACTACTACCATTGCATGTGCGGATGTAGCTAAATATTGGTCTTTTTCTTACCATATGACCTTGTTTATTTTGAGTTATCGAACGACGCTGGATGTATAATTACTTCAATCTTTTCCTTTTGGAAATTTTCGGATTAGGCCTATTACCACCAATGACGACCTACGAATGAAATAATGATGATAAATACAATACTATTTTATACTTTCAGAACAAAACAGTGGAATACAAGCCGATAAGAAGTGTTCTAGTTGCAAATCGTGGGGAGATCGCTATCCGCGTGTTCCGAGCATGTACGGAGCTGGGGATCAGATCCGTCGCTATTTACAGCGAACAAGACCGACTGCAGATGCACAGGTATGGAGTAGCTAGTAACTAGTAAGTGTGCTGATAATGACTATGTTCCGATTGGAATCTAGATGAATATACTTATGAGATTGCGTTTGCGATTACGTGACCATTTTATTGTCTATAGTAATTTCTTCAAAACTTTACAAGAAGTCGTCTCAGACCTTAAACCAGGTTTTCTGATACTTGAGCCATGCGGCACATCTTCTGTGTTATGCCACATAGAATCTTCTGAGTTGGAGCAGCAGATATTTGTTTGTTACTTCTCATTTTATGATCTAAAGCAGTGTTTCCCAACCTTTGTGCTCATGCTCTGCCTTAATATTTATGAAATCTTATGCCCCCCTATAAATTGTTCGCTAGAAGAAACTTAAATGATAAGTTTTTGGAAGAAATCATTCAGAAATTGTTATCGAAACAGTACAGTATTCCAAATACTTTCTTTTAAGTTTTTTATATTGACTTATTACAATTTTACGAGATCCTTGCGTCTGATGTTTGCCGCACAATGTTTTATATTAGGTTTCTATTTCGATAACCGATTTCATTTCTTTTGTATCAGTAAATTATTTACAGGACTAAATCCAAATTTGACTAAAAATTAAGATGGAAACAGTATCAATAGTTTTCTTGCACATTTAGTGCAATTTCGGCATTTGATTTCGGTTTTCTCAAAAAGCCATGCCGTCAAGCGAAATAATATTTAATAATTATTTCCCGCAGTTATTGAATAGTTGTCTTTTATTATTTAATCTAGTATTGCATTTAAATGACCCGGAGCGAAAGAGTTAAACTCTTGTTAAGTCTATTTTCGAATTATCTCCTTGTGGGGCCCCCGCGTTGAGAAATACTGATACTCTACTCTACTCCCGTTTCTGTATTGTCTTTTTTGTGTCCGGTTTTTTATCCACCATTTTTAACCTAACCTACCGAAATCCTTCTTCCCCGCGCTTCTTCTTTCTTTCACTTTTCAAATAATACCAGGCGTTATCATTATGAAAACAAGAAGAATTGTACTAATGACTCCGTAATATAGATCTTAACAAGCTTAGCTGTAGATCTCACGCGATTTACAGCGAGGAGTCTGTCTCGCGCCGGCGTGAGATGTCTTAGGCAACTTTTATGAGTCAGTGTGGCGCCAGTATCGCGCGAAATAACATGCTAACATTTCTGCACTGCGCTTAAACTTTGTAAACTTCGTTACCGAACTAATGATTTTTATTTATATTTTTTAATGCACTTGCATTATGAGTACAAGAAAGAGTCCGCCACGTGCCAAACAAAACGAGACCCGGCACTGATAGAGAGAATTTCGTTCACAGTGCCGGTCTCACGCCGGTGCGTGATATTTTTGATTGCTTTTTGTTATATTTCAATTACCTTTTTATACAAAAGGATTCAAATGTAATTAATTAAGTACCAAAAAAATAGTAATTTGACTTCTGACTGACTCCCATGTTCAAAACACAGTGAAGCTGTTAAAAGATCTTTCACAGAATAAAGATTGCAGCTGTATGTTTTTTTAATTGCCTATGTTTAAAATAGGCGCATCTGCCCGTGTGTTGCGCGAAGTTTAGTCTCAACGGACTATTATCCGCTAATTGGTACCAGCTACCGGTGCATTACTATGTCTAAGCGATAATATGCAAACATCGCTGTGGGTCGATTTACAAACACTATGCCTTGCAATAATTTGAATTACAAATTTACTCCGCACTGGCGGGCGAACGACCTGCTGTTAGTTTTATGGTGCGCAATAATTCAAACCTTTTATTACATAAAATGAAAACTAGCAATAATGTGTCTCCTATTTTTTTTATTAAGAGAGTGGTAACACTATCATGGCGTGCACATAAGTGATACGAATCGCCTATAACTTTCGTATTCGAATTTTGAATATCCAGAGCAGAGGAGCTCAAACCAAGCCGTTATTTTTAAATATTTCGAGTCATTATTGTAATGATTTCAACTATAGAACGTCGACTACTTGAATTAAGTCGCTACCGTATATTTGTAATAGGATCGGTTGAAAGCAGCCTGCATCTAACGACAAAAAAGACAATTATATTCACTGTATATTGGTGTTTCTGGAACGTGGAAGCCACGCCCTACAGGGGACAATTCTAAAGTGGACTCGTAACGAGTTTAACTATTTCGCCTTAATATTAAAAATATATATGTTACATAGAGTGGCATAAGTGGCGTAAGGCTTTTAGAAAGGCTAAATTGGAGAGTGACACATAAAGGTTAATTGCAATACAGCAGTTTGTATGTTATTAGTTTTTACAATCAAGCCTGAAATACATCACCGAAGATAACACCTATAGATTTAGACATATTTCTGTCTTGCCTTGCCCCACCCTCTTCCCGTGGTCCGTACTGCCTATGTAATTTTATAAAATCCATTCTTGGTAATTATTAACACGACAAAAAACATATTCTGGCCAAGTTTTTATTTACCTAAAAGAGCCATGTTTCATTATAAGAATTTTTTACGAAGCCACTTGAACTTCTCTTTCGGGAGGAATGTCGTATTATATTTACTTTGTCAGAACAATTAACCTCTATTTGGTGAAAGAACTTTGAAATGAAATTTCAAATCTCTATGCCTTATGGCTTACATTGGTTGCGCCAGACATACTCGTACAAAAAAGTACGAACAGTCACAACAATTTTGTTCTCCTTAGCGCCCTTGCGCATGCGTCATGTTGTTATTGTTTTTCATGATTCGCAGTATTATCATAACCAGTTTTTTAATAGTGCAACCTTTGCAGAGACGCTCTCGTGGTGTTTATTTTTTGAATAAACGAAATTGGTTTGCCTTGTGCCATTAACTTAAAAGATTACTACTGTAGTATTTATCCTTGTATAAGGCATACAAGGATAAATACTTTTACTACTTGGCGAACAAGGTACAAATTTTATTTTAAATTAGCTGCCCGGATAAACTTCGTACTGTCAAAGTTATTGGTCTATCGAAGTTCAATGAAAAAATATAAAACGTTTCAAAACAAATAGTTTTGCACTTTTTAGATAAATATCGCCCCAACAAGAAAGAGGCTGTATTTAGCGGGCTTTGAAGTGGTGGATGTTACATGTTTTGGATTCTTACTCCTAGGTCATACCTTTGGTTTCATTACTGTCTGTCTGATATGATTGTTATTATTTCTTCTTTGATGACGATTCCTTTCAATCATTTAATGGACAGGCTACCAAGTAAGTTATGCCTACCGCTTCTATCAATATCACTATCACGAAAGACGATAGGAAACGGTTGGAAATGCGATGTACGTAAATATTAAAATACAGATTATTTATAATACACATACATAAAATTAAGTATATATAATTATAATATATAAACCACTGGGAAACGAACCTGCGACTTATCAAAGGCCACAATTCTCAACTATTAGTTTATCACAACTTAATTTAAGGTTATGTTAGCTCTATCAAAATAACTACTAAAATGATTAAAAACAATGTGTATCGATATTTAAGAATGTAATTTTGGCTTGTAGATCTAGTGACATTTTTACGCGAATCGCTATCTTTTGCTCGTTCCGCGAAACACTTTATAAAATGAACACATTTGTATGACAAGATTTGTTCTGTTACAGTACACCTGTATTATATTGGCTTAAAAGCTCACCCTATAAGAACGGGCGTGTTCGGTTGTTTTTAATATGGAAATGTATAAAACGTCCCCTTTAGCTTCTGAAGTACGAGCTTTTCAAACTTTTAAGACGCAATGGATGACCTTCGTAACAGTTCATTCCACAATTAATTCATTTATTTTACTAACAACTGTGTATAATACACACACAAAGCAACAGTTAAGAAGTAACTTTAAGTTAAACAAATATATAACAAGGGGCATTGGCCAAAATGCTTTACTGTAACTTTCGACGCGACAGCACTAGAAAAATTCCTTTTGCCAATTTATAGAGGTTGGTTCATCATCAAATGTCTTGAAGTTATCGCTTGCTTGAACAATGTTTTGCCTATAGTTAATTTATATATTAGGTAAACATATTACTTTATTATATTGAAGGGATTTTCTAGATAAGATTTAAGGTATTTATAGTAATGCATCTCCGTCGTCATGGATCATTAATAATTTAACAGACGCCAGACAAACAATACGACTATCTACAATGTGTATTTATTTAGCAAGCGATAACAGCGTTTACTCCTTGATATATAAAACTGTTGAGAGATATCTCAATTAAGAAAAAAGTGATGAAATGACAATTGACTTTGACTTTATCAACCGCTATTCTTGTATGACAACAAATTTTTTTTAAATAATCTTATTCTTTATTTGGATTATCATTATTTTAGCTATAAAACGTTCACTGCTAAAATTAGGCCTCGTACAGTGTTTTTCAAAGAAACTTCTGGAAGCGGCTTCCGTCCATCGTCTTCAGACGACCAAGGACAGCAGTAGTTAGAATAACTAACAATGTCTTAATAAAAAATTGACATAGGAACTTAGTTGTAAAATATTTATAAACACAAAGAAAATTATTAAAAATATATAATTTTGAAAGCATAATTAGTTACACAAAAAAACATAAATATGTGAGAATGTATTTATGAGAATGTGTGAGCGAAATAAGAAAGGTTATTACAAATTAAAACAGAACACGCTGTATAAGAGTTTTACGTAAGCATATGCGAGGGTCATTAACCATTTACTTAGATAAGTTAATCTTCCCGAAGTAATAATGATAAATTGCTATCGTTTCGGTTTTTCCTTACAGATATGCATCTATATTGTTTTGTAGTTTGACTCTCACGGGTATTCTTGAGTCGGAATGTTAAAGAGCTATCTTAAGCCCAGGTCCCTTCTCGGGAACTCTAGCGCTGACACTACAGAGAGTCCGCACAAGTAAAGGTCACTTGGCAGTCTCTCGCTGTGACACATATAATATATCCTCTCGAACCAGTTTAGGTTAACTGGTGATGTCGTACACACAGCTTTGAAGATGGTTAATAAATAATAACAGATATAGTTTAAAACGTAGTTAATTCATTCCAATCAGGATAGAGGAGATCCTTAGACAACTTAGTCCAACAAAAGCAGCGTAAGACGCCAAGTCCTCAAAAGCGAAAAAGTTAAACTTGTCCAAAAACGCTAGATGCAAGCCATTTCCAAGCGGTCACATTTTTAACCTATGAAGAAGGCCTAGATCCACTAGTGGCCATGTTACAATTGAAATTATGATGATGAATCTATCTCTATTCAAACCGAAGCAAGTGCTGGTAGTCGTCCAAAGCTGTTACAGTTTTATCCATCTCTCAACTAGCTTTAAATCACGGGAAAATACAATATTACATTTATTTGAAATAACAGAGATACATAACCCCCTTCCGATACAAAGCTCTGAAGGCTGTTAAGCTTATGCCAAAATTATAGCAACGTAGTTCAGAATGAATTTTACTGCAAACAGGCATTACGAAGTTAAATGTTTGTATTAAGGGGTATCTAAGGTTAGCATTGAGCCTGCCTGTGAAGGAATATTTGATACACTTATTTTAACAGTACCGAATAAATATTACTTGATCGCAGACAAAACAAATTGTGTTAGCGAAATTACATATAATATTTTAATATTATATAGATTATTACGCCCAATGCGATATGATATTCATGCAAAATTCGCCCCAGCCAGTTTGCTTATTGGCATAGTCGCATAGCTATATCTCTTTAACTAAGAGAAGCCTACGGTTCAAGTTGTTACTTATTTCATCGCATCAGAAGACTGACAATCTCAAGTCAAAGATCAAATCTTCAAATCGTATGACAAGACTACCCACTCAATTGTGTCAAACGCTGGATAAAGGTCGCTTCTAATCGATCTTTCCGGAAATATATGGAGAGGGCCTATATACAGCAGTAGACGTCTTACGGCTGAAATATTTCATAGTAGTTTAGTTTTAGTAAAATAAACAAAATCGGAAGAAATAAAATTGCAAATCTGAACTATGTTTTGTTAAGATAAGGTTCGTTAAAAGTATGCCCCGTTGGAACCTGTCAAGTATAAAAAGATATTTCGCTTAGTTATAAATTTCCAATTTCAAATCTAACGTAACTAAAAACATAAATCTTATTTTTAGACAAAAGGCGGACGAGTCGTATTTAGTCGGCAGGGGATTACCACCAGTGGAAGCATACCTGAGCATCCCAGAGATTATCCGGGTGGCCAAGGAGAACGATGTGGACGCAGTGCATCCTGGCTACGGTCTTCTGTCTGAAAGGTAAGGACATTTTAACCCTTTTCTTGATAATTTATCTGTAGAGATACATCAGAATTAAAAAAAAAATAGTGGCATTAATTTTGAACGCGGAGTAATCAATTATATGAGAATGTTTAGGTAATTTCTTAATTTTCGAACGCTTGTTCAGTTTTTTCAGTTGGCATCCTTGGGTCTTAAAAGTCAAGTAGTATGAATATTAATGTAATATTAAAAAAAACTGGCAAATTAAGGGTTAAAACTTCGTCTTTAAGTTGATTGATTTTATGTTAAAACTTTAGAGAACGATCAAAATATGTTATTTTATTTTTAGTTAATATTTAAATTATAACTAGAGAAAACCATAAAATGTAAAATTAAAAAATCGTTCTTGAAAACGAATTTTGTTTTAAAGTAAAGTAGTAAAATTTGAAGTACTACAGTTGATCAACGACAGTATATTTTAAATGTACAGCACGCTAATTGTCCAACGCGCTTAGTTCAAAGAGAATTGTAAAACGAGCTATGTTCCGTTTCAATAGTCATAATGTTCACATAAATTTTCAAGTTTTTGCAGAATTTTCTTTTTCCATTAAAAATATTACCATTTTACTTAATATTATAAAACATAAAAAAGATAAATGAAGTCTTTGTCAAGTTATGGCATGATCAAGGGAAAGAAATTCGTTTTCATATATATATAGATTATTAAAAAATTGCCAAATAAATCTTTATATTTATATATATAAACGAATGTATGTCTGTTTGTACTGAATGAATTCAAAAACTATACATCTCGCCGTGAAAATATGGTAAATTATAAGTAACATTGCCGGAAAAAATATTTTAAGCAGTTCGTGTTTGTGGTAACAAAACTGCCTTTTTGTTCACATTTTTTATTAGACGCATAACACAACAACACGTGAAAGGGTAAACTAAATTAAAAATAAAAACAATAAATAAGTATATCAATTCTAATGGAATATAAATCATTTTCGTCTCCCCTATCATATTTACGATTAAAATATCATAACTACAAATATTTTTAATTACATAAATGTTCGTACGTAAAACATTACGCAAATGAAATTAGATAACATGAATTTATTTCCATTAAAACGATAGCTAGTTATATAATAGCATGGTTTATTTATCACCGTACATGGGTTGATGGGGTCATCTTCAAACTAAAGTTACCATGCCAAAATATTTGTGACGATACGTGATATTTCTGTTATGAAAAAATATTCTGAAGCTTTTTTACCTAAGATTATTTTAAGGCACTATAGTCTGACAGGAACCGCTGTATAAGCTCGATCTGCCTATCGCACGGTACAGCAGTTCTGGTCAAATTATAACTATAAGAAAATAATTTGTACATTAAATATATCGAGTTCACTGGTAGAGAATACTTATAATATGTCATTAATTGCACCATTCGAACAGTGGTAGTTTAACGGTAGAAAACTTGCGATAGTATATCTCGGGTTGGATTCGGATAAAATTATATAGGATTGCCACTGCTCACAAATAAGTTTACATAGAATAGGCAGCGTCCTCTGCATACCATAATACCATACTGCGATAGCCAACTCGCCTGCCAAGCGGCGCGATTATTGTATATCCCTATAAACATTTTCGGTGGAGGTCATTTATGAGCTGTGGAAATCCTATATAATTAATGCACAAAGTGTGAATCATATAAGACAGTATTCCGGGGATTGAACCAGCGACCTACGATCGCAAGATTTAGTCATTCAGCGTTCGGCTACCACCTCTCTGTATTTAACATTGTTTATTTGGAATTTTATATCAGCTGATGTCTATTTTCCTCAAGTCTATTGTTGGTCTTCATAATATAACAAATTATGATAATAATTTTAATACCTTTATATGTAAGTGGATATTATACCGCAATAAAGTATTGTGAAATTTAGTTAATTTTTTTTTTTAGATCAGATTTCGCTCATGCTATCATTGATGCGGGGTTACGGTTCATTGGTCCCTCGCCGAAGGTGGTCCAGCAGATGGGTGATAAAGTTGCTGCCAGGAAAGCCGCAATCGAAGCACGTATGTACATACAATAATTTTTTTTAAACGATATAATAAATTATTAATAATCACAGATAAAAAATTGACGCACGATTAGAAAGTCGCGTACGTAATATATACGCTTGTATTAAAAAAACGTTGCCAAATTTATCATTAAAATTTTCAAGTATGTTCGTTTTTCCATTTTAATCTTGTTTATTGTTATTTTGCATAAAAAATTGTATATTTTCTTATTGTAATGTTTATTAAAATAAAGTTTTGTGCAGACCGCCTAAATATTTAAAATTTAAATTGGCTCGTTGCTTAAAAAGGTTGCTCACTCCTGCCATAGATTATCTAATATATAAAATTCTCGTGTCACGATGTTCGAACTTGAACTCCTCCTAAACGGCTTGACCGACTTTTACCAAATTTTATATATGCGTATTCAGTAGATCTGAGAATCGGCTACTTTCTATTTTTCATACCCCTAAGTGATAAGGGTAGTCCACCCCTAAATTATTTTTTTATTTTTTTTAGACAATTTTTTTGGTTTTTATTTTATTATGATACAGCATACAAAAATACATACAACCTTAAATTTTCACCCCTCTACGATCAACCCTTATTTTTTTTGTTAATTAAAACCCTATTTTTTTGGCAAAACAACGTTTGCGGGATCAGCTAGTATTATTTATTATTAATATTTTTAGTATCTCTTTAAGGATAATTTTGTTTAGTTATGAGATAATAAACTTCGTTACTCGTAACGTTTTTTCAAATATCTTATAGTATGCTTCTTGTACGTAACAAATATCGGTTTCGCAAACAAGGGTACGTTGTAGTAATCATTGTTGATTCATCTAGTTTACTAACTTATCTTAGCTATAGACCCCTTTCAATAAAAAAAACCAGTCGCTTTAAACTTCGCGGTCTTTTGCAGAGACATAACATGTACTAAAATTCTTCGACATAATATTCATAATTATGATTACAGCCATAGGACGTTCATTACTGGAACTAGGTCTCTCCTATAGATTCCCTATATGACGGGTTTACCTTTCAAATCAAAAAATGTCTGCAGCTTTTAGCTTGACGGCCGTCAAGTTAAAAGCAGACATTTTCGACAGACAGACACTTTTGCAAAAAAAATATGTTTTAAAATTTGTTACGTATTTAATATATTTCGATAAAACACCATAAATATCATTTCTGTCGTAAATGTCCACTGGTGGGAGCCTTCCCCATACGATGACGCCTTCTGACGACCTGAAAAAGGACGTCTGTCTACCTTATGATGTCCACTTCTTTATGAGTGGACGTTATAAGCTGGATGTTATATCGCTGGGTTGTGGCGATTATTTATTCATCTACGAATCTCCATATATCTGATTTGATCCGCGAGAAATCCTTAACAAAACCCTATTTAAAAATCGTCAGGCGGCTGTGAGCACGAAGAGAAACACCATGTTTTAATGCCGTAAGTCATCAAAGGCAATACACATTGGTCGTAGACATATGTCTTAAAAATAATTCATTGTTATGATTTCACCTGTAATGTCAATTGTACTTGTAATGGGAAATGTCCATTTTAAACTATAGTATTTACAATTATTCATTTGCAGAGGTACCCATAGTGCCTGGTACAGACGGTCCAATAACGACTAAGGAAGAAGCGCTCGAGTTCTGCAAACAACACGGCCTTCCAGTTATATTTAAGGTATTTATTAAAAACAGGAAATGTAACAAAGTAACATAGATAATAACTAAAAAAAAACTATTTATACACATGTACAAGACGGTCTTATCGCTCGAGGCAATCTTTACCAGACAACCTTTGGATGGAGATGAGAGATGAAGGAGAGAGCAGTTTAGGGTGTACATAATAAAAAAATCACATATATATATGTATATATGAAATGGTACAGTATCTTTATAAAGTTACACAGATTATTCATATTTAGCCATAATCGTTTATATTTTCAATTTAAAACACCACACTTTTTTAATAATATCTCATTTTGAAATAATATTTCGGCTTAAAATAATTGTGAAAGGAACCAAATAGATAAAAATACGTTAGTAATAAGAAAACTGAACAACTTTTTTTAAGGCGCTCGTTGTTAGAGATAATTACAGTTACACTTATCTGAGGAGTGATAGGGACTTTATTTTTCAATTTAATAATATTTTCAATTATTTCTTTTGTTTAATTCTTCTCTTCTATGAACCAAATTTTCTTTCGATCTTTTTTCATTCTTTTTCTCTATCCATGTCTCATTTTTCTCTCTTGTCCACAATTTCCGCACTTACAATTTACCTTATTCAAAAATCTTTGGTCTACTTTGTATATCACTTTATATTTAAAATACAGGGTGTTTTTTATTGCAGGCGGCGTACGGAGGCGGTGGGCGCGGCATGCGCGTGGTACGTGAGATGAGCGAGGTGGCGTCTGCCTTCGAACGAGCGTCATCAGAGGCGCTGGGAGCCTTCGGCAACGGTTCCATGTTCATTGAGCGCTTCATCGAGCGTCCCAGACATATTGAAGTCCAACTCCTGGGCAAGTATCCAAATTCTTCAAATAGTGATCAGCATATTTCTGTAGGAGCATTAAAATGCTAACATTACTTTAAATATTTTTAATTTAATTAACAGGTGATAAGGCTGGTAATGTCGTCCATCTATACGAGAGAGACTGTTCAGTGCAGAGACGTCATCAGAAAGTTGTGGAAATTGCGCCGGCGCCGGGTTTGAATCCAGAGGTAATTGAACTATTACTTGATAGAATAATATCTAAATCTAAAATAAGTATAAGCTTTGCTTATCTATGATGCAAAGTCTAATTAGTTCTATATTAAACTATTTCTTTCCTTTTTCAAAATGAAATATGTAACGGTTGTTTATAAGGGAAAATGCAAAGGTAGATCCTAGAATTCATTCTCCAAGAGTCCTATCATTATATACTCAAATAATGACAACTTTATTTTTATTTATTTTGTAGTAAGTTCACTAAAGGATTAATTATTGGTAAACATTAAAAAAATATGGTACCAAAAATATGTATCTTTAATCTAAGCAGATAGAGCATTCGATAATGAATGAAATATATGTAAATAATGTTTTTTTTTATAACAACTGATATAAAAGTCTTAATTACAAATTAAATATTTACATATTATATACATTAAATTATATATTAACACTTTTTACATGTTGTGTTGTTAGAATTTTAATATTTATTTACTTTATTGGAGATAAACAGTAACAAAAGGCAATCAGAAAGTACAAACTTAGAAGCTTAGAAATATAAAATTAGTTACAATTGTTACCTTATAACTATCACACTGAGAACATATAATGATTTATAGTCAAACAATGAAAAAACAAATACATATATATAAAAACATTACTAAACAAGAATCAAAGATTATGGTTTTCATATTTATATTATGAAATTAATAAATTTATTAATAAAAAATGATAGACATCTTTTCGTGACAGAATAAATCTATAAATAATAATTTTATAGCTTCTAAAATACCGTAATGCCTGAAGACGCAGGTCTTTGACCAGTGCGTACTGAAGCTGATAACTTATGGATTCAAGACGTGGTCAGTTACGGTGGACTTTACGAGGGCCAAACTGAAAGTTTTTAGAACTGGCAACTTAAAAGCATTATATTAAAAAAATAAGTTTAAATTTTGAAAATAGAACTCTTTACCAATAATATTGAGTATACATTTCATTCATTTGTCATTTGTTTTACGATTTGGCGGCAAATTGAAAATTGTCTGTGCACGTCAGAATGAATTTAAGCCGAGAAAATTTTCGTGCAATGTGTTTTTATGACTTTCGATGTCATATAAGTCAACAAGAAAGTTATGATAGACTTCGATTGGCTTTTCACGATGAAGCCCCATCTCGTGCCACAGTTTACAACTGGTTTAATGAATTCAAACGTGGTCGAACTAATCTCACCGATGATTTGCGTGAGGGACGGCCTTCTACAGCGACGACTGAAGACAATATCAGTGTTGTGCGGCGTATGATAGAGACTGACAAAAGAGTGACCTATCAGCAGATTCGGACAAGTCTAGGCATAGGTATGAGTCAAGTGCACAAAATCCTCCATGAACATTTAGCGGTCAGGAAGCTTTGTGCCCGCTGGATACCGCATAATTTGACCGAGGCTCAAAAACTCCGCCGTGTTGATTGGTGCCGAGAAATGATCCAAAAATTTAACGGAGGTGACTCAAATGCTGTGTTCGACATACTAACGGGTGACGAAAGCTGGATTTACTGTTATGATCCGGAAACCAAAAGACAGTCTGCTCAGTGGGTGTTTCCTTCCGAAGAGTTGCCAACTAAAGTGAAGAGAGGTCGAAGTGTTGGAAAAAAGATGGTGGCCTCGTTCTTCGGAAAGACAGGTCATTACGCGACAGTTGTCTTAGAGGATCAGAAAACGGTTAATGCAGAGTGGTACACTAACAACTGTTTGCCACTTGTCTTGGAAAAAGTTCGAGAGAAACGACCTCGCAGCAGGATCCTCCTTCATCACGACAATGCCTCGTCGCACACCGTCAGGCAAACGATCGACTATTTGGCGACCTCAGACGTGGAATTACTGGGTCACCCGCCGTATAGCCCCGACCTCGCACTCTGCGATTTTTATTTATTCCCGAAAATAAAAGAAAAACTTCGAGGAAAACATTTTATGGACGCCGAAGAAGCAGTGGCTGCGTTTCAAAACGCCGTGGAAGAGACCCCTAAGGCCGAGTGGGCAAGGTGTTTTTCTCAATGGTTCCATCGAATGCAGCGATGTATTGATGTAAATGGACGCTATTTTGAAAAGTTATAATAAAACTAATAACTTGCTAGAATGCTTAGTTTTTGATTTTCTAAGAACTTTCAGTTTGACCCTCGTATAAGAAGCCTATAGATCACCCAGAGGGCATTGGAGAGAGGCTCGGAATTTCGTTGAAAGTTCAAATCAGAAATGAGATCTGAAGAAGTAAGGTTATTGATGAAGCTCGAAGAATTGAATGAAGTAACAGTGGGTACATCGCTCAGCCAGTAGACGCGGCGTGGATAGATCCCCCACTAGGTGAAGTAACAACATAGTTATGGTTGTAAGAAGTCGTTGGATGCAGACAGCGCATGCGTGATCTTAGGAAGTGGCCTATGCAATGGGCGTGTATCAGCAAAAAAGAGAAGAAGATATTAAACATGTATAATAAGTTTAATGTCGTTAACAGGTTCGTCAGAAAATGGTTGACTGCGCGGTGCATTTGGCCAGACACGTCGGGTATGAAAATGCGGGCACTGTTGAATTCCTTCTAGACGACAAGGGCAACTTTTACTTTATCGAAGTGAACGCAAGGTTTGCTAACATATTATCTTTATTTGACACACATATTATTTAAACACATATAACAAACTGTTCTTTTGTATCTAATACTTAAATTTCGTTTCGTGAATCAATTATTTTTGCTTGATAAACTTCATTAAGTTTTATATTACTTATTGGATCCTCTGAGGGCCTCTTATCGAGCCTTTTGCATGCAGATTAAGCCATGCCTCTTATATGATGTAATTATACATGTTTATATATGTATATATGAATAAAACGTTACTCTGATATTAATACTGCTAAAATTATTCTATGATATAGGGAACATATTTGTGTTGTCAAAAGAGAGCCATCCAAGCAATTTACGGCTTAGGGTCGCAGATTTCCCTAATAAAATGGTGTAAAGAAATCAATATTCTTTCTGTGACCTCACAATTATAAATAATGTGAATTATAAAATTCTTTAAAATGAGGGAAGGTCTATAGTGTATACTATATATTTACTAGGCACCATGGAAAACTTATTATACTAAAATTTTGACTATGAAAAAATGTTTCTTTTATTAAACTACCATTAATTAAATTCGAATAACATAATTAAATTAATTGACAAAAAACATTGTTCAATGAACAGCTATTTAAATGATAAGAATCCCAGGCAATGACGTCAATAGATTATTTTGTTTTCATTAAAGTAATATCTAACATAAATCAATATTGTAAAGCTTTTATTTAAAGGGTGTTTTGTTGTGGAGTTTCTTCATGCTTCTTCTCCACAACTATAACATCTCACCAAACAGAGCAAGGTCAATTATAAAATGTTGTTGAAAAATATGGTATCAAATAAATTTGAATGACAATAATTATAACAAAATAGCAATGTTATTGTTTTGTATAACGATATAAACGAGCGAGAGTGCGATCCGTCGCCCGCTTTAGAAAACTAAAACCTATGCTATATACTAAACCTTTCCATAGATAATTTCTTAGAATAGTAAAATTAGCTGATTCTTTTGATTAACTGAAATTTTAAGTCTCTAAGTTTTATGGTTTGAGATATTTATATGAGACTAAATAATTGGAAATCCAAATATTCCGAGTGATTGCTTATAGGTGTGAAAGCTTCATAAGGGTGAATATATATATTATATAGCTTATTAGACAGCAAAAAGCTTGAAAAATTTTACACTTTTTTCCAATCACACTCTATAAAGTTATCACTCTGAAACATTTCACATTATATATTTTAACGTCTGAAGGGACAGAGAGTACTTACTTTATTAT
Organism: Battus philenor; assembly: GCF_028537555.1. NCBI lineage: Eukaryota > Metazoa > Arthropoda > Insecta > Lepidoptera > Papilionidae > Battus > Battus philenor. The sequence goes on along the minus strand of NW_027181673.1, from coordinate 11,937,443 downwards.
CATTGCGTTATTTATAATATCTTAAATCATTGATTTTTGGACAGCATGTATAATACACTAACTGACAGTAAATGAGTTATACTTTTAACTCTTAAATATTTTACTTCTATAACTTTAGTTAATTTCTTTGTGACCCTGTATAAAGATAAAAAAACATTATCAAAATGAATAACTTTTCAATTATTTTATAAAATCCATAAACAGATTGCAGGTGGAACATACAATAACAGAAGAGGTAACCGGTATTGATCTGGTACAATCACAAATACGTGTAGCTGAAGGTCTGACACTACCTGAAATGGGACTCACACAGGACAAGATCAAGACCCAAGGATATGCGATACAGTGCAGAGTCACCACTGAGGATCCTGCTAATAACTTCCAACCTAGTACGGGTAGAATTGAAGTGTTTAGGTAATTAAATAAAATCAAATCAAACTAAGATTTTTTATTAATATCTATAATATAACAAATACCATTAAAAAACATAAATTCTTTTTTTTTTTAGGTCGGGCGAAGGCATGGGTATTCGTCTCGATTCAGCATCAACTTACGCAGGTGCAATCATCTCTCCTTACTACGACTCTTTGCTTGTTAAAGTGAGTATTGAAATTATTTAATATATATATATATATATATTTCCAAAGAGAAATATCTCTTAACTACCTACTAACATTTAGGATATATATTCTTTGACAATCAAGTATATTAATAAGGTTTTATATTTGATTTTTTGGTAAACGCTGGATGAAATATATAAGGAAGACAAATGTTCAACAGGGGACGTTCTAAGGCTGCGATGATAATGATGATGGCCTATTTTCAATCACTAATCACACTCTATATAAATGTGATCACCGCCATAAAATGTTTTACATAAATTATTTTTTTCTATTAGAATACATAATGTTTATAACATCTGCTAGTACAAAAAGTAAACAATAATTGATGTAAAAATTTGAATATTGAAAACATTTTCTTTGTTACCATTACGATGTTATTTGTGAAATCAATGATTTTTGGATAGGTGAATCATTAATTAATTAACCAAAAATAAGCTATATATACACCACTTTAAAACCACATATAACCATACATCCTGTATATGGAACAGATTATACATGCATTTAATTTGTTTTATTATAAATCATAAGAGATTTAATATTCTGCACAATTACCTAGGTCGATACTCTAAGATGTTAATAAATATGTAACAATTTTTTTAATAACAATTTATTTGTTTAAATGGTACAGCCAAAATACAATATCAAAAAGTTTTTTTTTACAATAAATATATAAAATTATTAAAAACAGTTTATTTAGGTACGAATATTATTTATCTAGCCGACATGTAAATAACATTACATTAAATGAAACTTTTATGATAGAGGCCAACTTTATCTCTAAGAAATTATAAGCAAATATGCATTAGACCTTCTAATGTGTATTAAACATTACAATTTATTGCCCAATTGCATATTCACTTTCTTTATTACAATATTAAAGCCTGTATTAATCGATGATGTTTTTAAGGTGATTTCACACGCGCAAGACCTTTCATCATCCGCTGCCAAAATGAACCGAGCCCTGCGAGAGTTTCGTATCCGTGGTGTCAAAACGAATATACCCTTCCTTCTCAACGTGCTCGAGAATCAGAAGTTCCTAAATGGTAAGAATTATTTAAAATAAAATTATTAAAATTATGAAATTAAAAGTTTCAAGGATACCAAATTTATTATTATAAATTATATTAATGGTTTCAATTTATATATACAATAAATTCACACAGTCTACTGAATGCCTTGCAACAAATTTGAAACTCGTAACGCCATAATTTCGCATTCAAAAAAATAATAAATTCTTCGTGGGTCTGAGTATATTTTATAAAGTTCCACAGTATATCTCAAATATTCCTTTCCTTAGTTTTATTTTTTTATTTATCATAGCATGATTGATATAATAATGTACAAATTGAAAGTTGTTAAATTTCGTTTAAAAAGCGCAACTGTTGAGTTTCTGGCCAGATCAGCGTTCAGAGCCGGTGGTAGCCTATTACTTATAACTCTTTTAAATTTATACAGAATATAATAAAACTATATTGGAAACATTGAAGTAAACTCATCAATTTATTTTATTATCTGATATGAAGAAATTGGCACTTTATTCTTAAGTCTTTTATTGTTCCTTTGTTTACACGTTTATCCGTACTTTCCAGGCGCTGTAGACACGTACTTCATTGATGAACATCCTCAGCTGTTCATGTTCAAAGCGTCACAGAACAGAGCCCAGAAGATACTCAACTATCTCGGCTACGTGCTAGTGAATGGACCAGCCACACCCCTGGCTACCAACATACCGCCCTCTGACGCCAAACCCTACATTCCGCCAATACCTCTGGGTCAGTATTCATCCTGGTTTAAAGCCAGTACATCATTTGCTAACAGCTCAACATTGTGCAATAATTAATTTAAGCTGAGTGTATGAAATATGCTGAGTCTGGTTTATTGAAATCTAATCATATTCGGTTCTACAGCATGAGTGTTGTTACAAAGAGAAATTAACCTGAATAATATTTTATTAATGAAAGCCGATGTTAACACATCTTGGATACCCTGGATTATGAACGTTAAAGGTGTACTTACTAACTAGGTAACGAATATGATAGTTTATTATAGGCAGAGACGGATTTACAAATTTGCGGCCCCCATTCAGAAATGATCATTATTTCACTCAATTTAAAAACCACTTAGCTTAATAATCATCAACCAAATATGTATTAAAAACTTCTTTTATAACTTTTAATGATTTTAATTATTGTATAAATATAAATGAAAACGAAAATTCTGCAGAAAACACTTAATTTTTAGCGACATTTTAACTGGCCTTTTTGGCTCATGCCATATGTATAAAATCATCATACTATCTACATAGTCACGTTTAGTACTAGACAAGTACTCATTGTCTTTGTGTAGTAAAAGAATATATCAAAAGATTATACCCTAGTTGGTGAAGCCATTGTTTTAATTTTTAATGGAAGATGAAATTTTTGTACAAATCCATAACAATAAGCAATATGCATTCTGTCTGATATTTAAATGTTTTTTTCAGTCCGCACTGGTTATGGTATGTGCAAACTGTCTTTACTTGTTTGCTGTGAATTCTTCCTTAACAAATTCTATTTTATTTTGGGTATATTTATCTTTATATCTCTATAATAACATTTGAAAATAAAATGGGTATAATTTTATTAAGAAATTTGGTTATGGTTACGTTTAACATAAATTTTTTTGGAAAAATTTCATATTTCATAAAATACGTTAATAACCTTTGGGTTTAATAAAGAATAAATAGAATTTTCTGGAAGTTAATAATTGTGTTTATTATTTGCTTTTTTAAAACTGGTTCATCTAACCTTACTTCTATTTACAAATCCTTTTATTTCGGATTATTTTTCATTTGTTTTGTTTTAATATGTGCACGCCATAGAAACATCGTTGCACATTTTCATTTTTTTTACTACTAATATTTTTCAGACCTTTCACCTGAGGCCGTTAAAAGACAGGAATTAACTGGTGAAAATACAGGTAAGAAAAAAAACATTAATTTACCCTGCATAGTCATATTTAATTATATCTAAAATTGTAGAGTAAAAACACGATTCATATTTTTGCTTGTACTATTTAACTAGACTTTAGACCACAGAACACATTATGTATAACACATCATTAATTTCTTTATCCTATACATCATCTAATCATAATGCATTATTCCAAATTAACTTGAGAACAATATACATGCATTGCATAGACCAGAGGTGGTCAAACTGCGGCTCGAAAGCCACACGTGGCTCTTTCAACGATTATTTTTGGCTCCGAATAATTGTCGAATTATATCAATATTTAAATTTATATTACCTATGTCAGCTCTTGGGAAATCGAAACAAATTACTGGTGCGACTAATAATTATTATTATTCTACCATAAAATTAGCGAAATCCAAATAACGATCATAAACTAACCGACATCTTAAGGATTACTAGGAGTGCTGTCATACACGTGTGCCATTATATCTAACTTCAATACACATATTATGTACTTTTGTGTAAATTATTTCAATAAATATGATATTACAGTTGTGGCTCGCAAGAAATTTCAAATGTCGAAAAATGACTGGCACTATCAAAGAGCTTGGCCGCACCAGGAGTATTGAATAAAGTTTATATATTAAGAGCCTGTAGTCTTAATAATTTATAATTAATATAGCATTTTTATAGATCACGTACTTATTTATCTGTTAAAAAATACAAGTTAATAATAGGTGTTACATGTTGCTATTAATTAATATCGATACATTGATAATTTTCTTCAAAGACAATCGGATGTTAAAGTCTTGGCTGCTGCAAATGTTGGAAATGTTATTAAATAGTATATTTTAAATAATAATAATATATTTGCTTTGAAATATTTTCAAAGTAATAAATATTCATGGATTCTCATATAAGTATGACAATTTTCAGTTAAAAATTTATATATAATTTATATTAGAGATGGGAAACTAAAGCGAAACGGCCCGTGGGCCTCTTGCGTACTTTCTCCATTATTACAGTGTTATAAAGTTACTTATAATAAAATGTTATAGTATGTACACTAAACTGACAAAATTATGATTTGTCGTGAATTTAAATATGCAATACAAATGTCAGCCCGATTGTTTTGTATTGAATTTGTGTAAGAAAATTTCACTCTTTATTTCTACATTTCTTCATTATAATGTTTATTAGAAATAAAGTTCCTTAAATTATTAATAAGTGTTACATTATAAAAGGCTCAACAAAACATTTTAAATTGGCCCGATGTTTAAAAAGGTTGCTCGCCCCTGGTTTAGTTTTTTCTATTACATACATAATTATTTTACATATTTTTAGAAAATTCTTAGAAACTTTAGTATGTAGTACGATATATTTTTAAACTTAGTGTTTATTCAGTTGTCTTTACTAAACAGTACTATTCAATAAAAATAATAGTCTTATTAGTGAATAAATAATAAATAGCTCATATTCATTAGAAACCCGGTATTATGTATTTTTAATTAATCGATAATAGGTTTAAGAATAAAAATAAAAATCTAGTTTTTTTTCTCACTATATTTTTAATACAATGTAAGAATTTATTTAAAATTTCAAACAAAGTCGAATCCAAAGTATACATGAAACGTGCAAAAAACAGCCAATATTATGCAGTGTTTTATGTTTTAAGCCAATATTCATAAAAATACAATAAAAATATAATGTTATAATATTTAAATATAAGTTTAACTAAATAATTTGTTTTATTCCTAAATATAAAAAATGACATGTGCAAAATTAAATTCTCAATATAGAGATAATTTCATATATATTTAAATACATTATTCTAGTCGATCATGATATGTAAGATTGCTATTTGTCTTCATAGTGTATATAGTTTACAATTACAGATAATATGTAAGTAATGATATTATCAATTTTTTTTCTTCGCAGCCGTTCAACCACCGAAAGGCTTCAAGCAAATCTTGGACGAGGGTGGTCCGGAGGCCTTCGCTAGGGCTGTCCGACAGCACAAAGGTCTCCTGCTGATGGACACCACGTTCCGGGACGCTCATCAGTCTCTACTGGCAACGCGTGTTCGCACGCACGACCTGCTCGCCGTGTCGCCCTACGTCGCACACAACTTCAGCAACCTCTACGCACTTGAGAACTGGGGCGGGGCCACATTCGACGTCGCACTAAGGTCACTTGTATTCATTTTAATACATCCTTCTCTGTCTCACTAAGATCTCTTGAATTTATTTTTATTGTGTTAGTGAAGATAATTTTAACTTATTTATTTTTAACTGAGTTCACCATCCAATATATGTCATAAATTTAATTTATAAAAAAATACAATCTTAATAATTTATAGCTTTTTATTACTAGTTAATTACGAGGAAAGTCAGGCGTTCAAATGGTGCAATATACTCTAGTTCACTAGAAACTTTCGGTATAAAGTCTTGCATGTCCGAAGCAGTTCATTAGTTCATGGATATCATAGGAGAATATATGTTTCACGTACATTGCTTACGGCGCCCTCTATTTATATATTTATCTATTAAAAGAAATACCATCATCACCATAAAGGCTGTTGATTGTGCAGTGTTGGATATAGGCCTCCCCATGGATTTTTTATGAGGACCGGTCCTTGTGGAGCTTATACAGTTGTAACTTTTTTAAAAAATCATGAAATTTGTTTACAGGTTCCTCCACGAATGCCCATGGGAGAGGTTGGAGGACATGAGGCGTCTGATACCCAACATACCATTCCAGATGCTTCTCCGAGGCGCTAATGCCGTCGGATATACCAACTATCCCGATAACGCTGTTTACAAGTTCTGTGATATGGCTGTAAGTTTAGTCCTTTTTTTAAGTAAATAAATTTAAATATTAATATTTTTAACAATTCTTTAAAGGTATAGTTCAATTTAATATACACACCTAGTTTATTAATTTATATGTTAACAACATTGATTAATTCCTGTTAACAGTTTGCCATGCCATTCTCGCCTTAAGGAGGGATGGGAGGAAACGCGCGAGACGCCCATCTAGTTTTGAGGCGGGTTCACCGCGTTGCGAATTCTATGTTCTTGTTCGCTATTGTTTATTAAGAATTTTTATTTTATAATAAATAATTAAAAATTCTGGATAACTTTTTCTCGCCTCAAGGTGAAAAAGGCACCCAGATTAAAAATTTCATCTCAGATGCCTTTTCCGCCCTAAAGCGAGAGAAATTTTTTTTAAATAATTTGAAAAAAATATTTTAAAAAATTGATGAAACTACTTATTTTTGTACATTTTGTCAAAAAACTGACCAAAATAAGAAATAAAAACTTGAACGGCCAACCAGCGAAGCCTCTTATCGGTCAGCAGTCAAACTGTTAATCTATGCATTTAAATAGATGCCTGTGTTTGAAATAAATAAGGGCATTAACATGAAAATTTATATGAGTAGTTTTTCATGGAGAAAAATTCTTCTCCGTTGTTGTAGATCATTACTAGCTTAATTACTGTATAACTTATTCTTTGTACAGGTGAAATCTGGTATGGACATCTTCAGAGTATTCGATTCCTTAAACTACCTTCCCAATTTGATCCTCGGCATGGATGCCGCTGGAAAAGCAGGAGGTGTGGTGGAGGCTGCTATATCTTACACAGGAGATGTATCGGATCCCACTAAAACGAAATACGATCTGAAATACTACCTGAATTTAGCCGATGAATTGGTGAAGGCCGGAACTCACGTGTTGTCCATCAAAGATATGGCCGGGTTGCTGAAGCCTCGTGCAGCTAAGTAAGTAGCATTAAACGATTTTTTTAAATAACTAGCAAACATAGATCATTTGTGTACTTGAGATTAATCGTTCACATATATAAGTCTAACTTCGAGAAAGATCGTCTTCGAATCAACTCCAAAATATCTCGTCAAAACGCTGCTGTGTCTTAAGACGAAGATCTTTGAGAGATGAGATTTGACAGATGTATATTGGTAGTGCCTATATACAGATATGAGTCGTGGTCGCTTAAGATGGTCCTCATAAGACTCAAAGTCATCCAGAGACGTCCACTGCAAGACGTAGGCTTCCCAAAAAAGCCACGATGACCGGTCTGATGCAGCCCACAGCCGGCGATTTCCCGCGACAACTAAGAATGTCGTAACTTAACTATGTCATACATCAAATCAAATATTATTTATTCGTTAATGTATTAATGTTTGTGCGTTTGTTTTTGAGTTTGAGTATAAATAACTAATATTTATATTTCAGATTACTGATAACAGCGATTCGTGATAAGCATCCATCCGTGCCTATCCACGTACACACACATGACACGTCCGGTGCGGGTGTGGCAGCCATGTTGGCTTGCGCACACACAGGAGCCGATGCTGTGGACGTGGCTGTTGACGCCATGTCCGGCCTTACCAGCCAACCTAGTATGGGCGCTCTAGTAGCCTCCCTGCAGGGTGATAAACTAGACACTGGTAAGTTTATATCGCAACAACATGTTTCTAATTTCATTCATATGAGCCGATAAACTCACACTGCAAAGCATAGGCCTATAAAGTGTAACGTGTTTATGTCATATTGCCTCCAACTTTGTTGCTAAATAAAAAAAATCAAACATGACGTAAAATTTTTAAAAGAATCATAATTACAAAGAATCAAATAGAAAAGATAAGAATTATGAGGGACTGGCCGTACCCAGGTCTCTCTTAGGGACTGTTACACCATAAAACCTAAGCGACCTAAGAACTAAGTTACTGCAAGGCAACTTTCGAGTTATATTACTGTATAGAGTGCCGAGTAGACGCGGCGTGGGCAGACTCCTACTAGGTGTATTGACAACTGGATGTGGACAGTGCAAGACCGGTCATCTTAGAGATCTTTGGGAGAGACCAATGCGTCGCTGTGGGGGTTTTTCGGTTGAAAAGAAGAAAGAATGCCATTAGCCGATATCTTAACCCTGGTAAAACCGTAAATGCCAACCTTCAAATATCATTTCAATGACAAAAATCTATGTATTGTCTGTATCTAAGTTGCTGTTCTTATTATGATTGTACTTACAGGCATACCACTCCAGAAAGTGTCAGAGTATTCTGCGTATTGGGAACAAGCGCGAACGCTCTACGGGCCGTTTGAATGCACGGCCACCATGAAGTCTGGTAACGCTGACGTGTATATCAACGAAATACCTGGAGGACAGTACACCAACCTGCAGTTCCAGGCCTTCTCGCTTGGTTTGGGCAGTCAGTTCGAAGAAGTCAAGAAGGCTTACAGGTATAATTATGTTAAAAACTATTTTGACACCGCTCTTGTAACAGAGAAATTATTGGCCTATCATCAATATAAAAAATAACTAAATCAAATATGTTGTGAAGTGCTATATGTAATAATTTTAAATTGTAATAATAGACAACAGTAACAGAAATATGTTTTTCTTCATATGTTGTACAAAACCTTAGTAACAATGTGATTATATTTAATTTTTATTCTGTCATCATCATATCAGTTGATAGATGATCATTTCAAATCATAGGCGTCCCCTATAGATTACCACGTTAAACAGTGTAGCACTTCCATCATCCATATTTTTTGTTTCATTACTTGTTCACCTTTGTTTCCTTTCGAGCAGTGGTAGCCCAGGGGTAGAAGATTGACACTTGCGATCGTAAGTCACGGGTTCGATTCCCAAGATAAATTCTTAAATATATAATTCACACTTTTGTACATTAATTACATAAGATTACCACTGCTCAAAATCAAGTTTCTAGAGGATAGACAACAACGCCCTCTACATATTGTTATACCACACTGCGATTGTCAACCCGTCTGCCAAACGTGGTAATTATGGTCTATCCCACTGCAGGGGAAGTTTGTGCCTTATAGTGGGCGTCTATGGGCGGAAATAATGACGACGATGATCTGTTTACTTAAGTCAGAGTAGGAATTGAATATTTATTAACGAAGCAAATGATCTAATTTATCAAGTCAATCTATAGTTTGGTGACTAATTTTTATTTATATAGATGAATATGTTTAATAAGTTATTGGGAAATTTATATTAAAATAATTAGTTTGCATAAGTTTGATATTTTATACAAATTATTAGTAACAAAATAATATAAGATTTTTTTTTTGGTTTCTAGGGAAGCCAACCTCTTGTTGGGCGATATAATCAAGGTAACGCCTTCATCAAAGGTGGTTGGCGACTTGGCGCAATTCATGGTGCAGAACAAACTCACTGCCAAGGACATAGAGGAGAGGGCTGAAGAGCTTTCCTTCCCCAAGTCCGTCGTCGAGTATCTTCAAGGTGCAATTGGTATTCCGTACGGCGGTTTCCCAGAGCCTTTGAGGTGATTAAGTAATTTTACTTAATGTATATATCATATATAAGAACAAACCATCGGAACAATGATATTTATTAATTAACTCTATATATAAAAATATACATTTTTCTATTTCATTATTACTTATGGATTTATTTACATTTTCATTGTTATATTTATGAATGAAAAGAAAAATTATCACATAAATTTATGATTGGTTATATAGATGTAAGGCCGGTTTAAAACGAATTAAACCAATCGGTTTAAAACGAAAAAACCCGTTTAAAACCGAAAAAACCCATTTTTTTCGATTTTAAACGTTTAGTGTTGACGACTATGTTTTTCTTAAATATAAACACATTATCTATTCCAAGCGTAGACATTACCTAGCTAAGTTGAAAAACTATTACCTAGTTAACTATATTGGTTATTTTGAAAAGATTTATCAATCAGTTTCATTCGGTTTAAAACCAAACTCACACACACTTGCACTTCTCACGCGGAGAAACGTCAAGATGCAACGTTGCCAGCTCGCCCACTCCACACCACACACAAACATACATGTTAACGTGTTGCGTGCGGATATGTCAGTGTTGCCAGTATTTTAAAAAAATGTACAAATTTGGATTCAATATAAAGGTACTCGTACCAAATATGCCAAACATTAATAAATAACTAAAATGTAATGAGCTGTTACAAAATTAGATTATTAGGTACCCGACTTTTTCTTGAAAGTAATAAAAAAACTGGCTAATCTTACACAGTCCACTCGACAACATGATGATCATACAATTTCTTTATGATTTAGGTACATATTTTAATCTATTGTATGTAATATTGTTTCTTTATAATTATAGTACTTTATATGTAATATACTTACCTACATAGGTATAAACTGCATAGGTAACTAACACAAGACCAAGTATTGTCGATAATGATGTGTAAAAACACCGTTCTTATGTTTTAGTAGGTGAGTTTTAAACCGTTTAAAAAGATTAATTTGGGGTTTTAAACCGCCACTTTTGGTTTTAAACGTTTTAAATCGGCTTTTTTACATCTATAATTGGTTACAATTATAACGAGAATGTATATGAATTTGTTATATATCATATCACAGATCTAAAAATTTAAGTATAATATGAAGGCGGTCTTAATTCAAAACACGTTTCTTCACACAAATTTTTTTTTTTTAAATTAATTAATAGATAGCTCTTAAGTAATTATAAATTGCAAAAGTTAAAGAATATTTATTTATTTTTAGATCTAAAGTATTGAAGGACATGCCCAGGATAGAAGGACGGCCGGGTCAGGAACTTCCGCCTCTAGACTTTGAAAAACTAAAGGCAGAATTAACGGAATCCTTCCCAGATGTAAGCATTTTTTTTTAAATAAAATGTCAAAAACTAATATCAGTTGTCAATAGATTTGACATATATTGTTTTAAAATTTCACTAATTTAATATGCAGCTTGAACGCTTCAATAGCAAATATTGGCCAGCCAAGCTGTTTTTGTAAAACATTTTAAAATTTTTATTAAAAGCATGCTCTGAAATGTGAATTGGTTAATGAAATTACAAATAAATAAATTGTTTCTGTTGCATTCAAAAACCTTTTGGATCAAAATTAACCAACTTATCTATTGCGTGAAATACACTACCAATGACTTTAATCGAAATAAACCAATATGTGATAACATGTAATTATTTTATACTACAGGTGACTGACAGAGATGTTATGTCGGCGGCGATGTACCCTCAAGTTGCGAACGATTTCTTCCGCATTCGTGATAAATACGGACCAGTGAAGCATTTGGACACAAAGACTTTCCTCGTTGGACCCACGGTAAGTGACACATAGTATATAAATTAATATTAAAACCCAATTTTTTATTTCAACTTTTGTGTGATACAGTTTGGATTCGAACCCGCTAAAAATTGGCTCACACGCTACATCATTCCAAATACAAATGTCAAATGTCTCCGAAAAAAGTTTAATGAAGAAATATTACAACGATCATATGCCATACCATATCAATGTAAAGGGAGGGTCATGAATATAGTTAACATTCTAAACATTATTAAAAACCAAGTGTAAGTTACTCCTATAGGCAATTGTATTACAATGCATCCCCATGTTTCTAAGTTATCATGTAACATCTAAAAAGTTAATTCTATTTATAAAATATATTTAAATTTATTCTATCTCAAATCTAAAAATTCTATTATTGTACAAAGGATTTCTTGGTAATAAAAATTAAGTAATAAAGGATTTCGTGATAATTAAACTTGGTAACAAATGCTGTTCTACTATATTAAATATATAAAAATGTCCAAAAAATACCCGTCTGAGTTTTTTTGTGAGGTCTCGTCCGAGGCTCGTTTGCAACTTTCGTAGCATTAAGTTGAAGGATTCCAATATTGGGCAGTTCAATCTGATTCTAGTTTCTATCAAATTTGGCTCTTCTATCATTTTTCTCACGACATACACAAGTGGGCATTGTTAATCCTATGTAGATAGTAATAATAATAAATAACATCCTTTTGGTTTCATCTTTGTAACAGGAACTCATTACTGTGATACTTTCAAAGTGAACGCCTTCCTTGAATATACCTTTTAAGGACGTGCTTTAAAATATAATTCAAATGATGGCTTTTTGTTGCAAAGGTTGGAGAAACAATTGAGGTGAAGATCGAACGCGGTAAAACCCTGGACATCAAAACCCTGGCCGTGTCAGAGGAGATGACTGCAGCCGGCGAGAGGGAGGTGTTCTTTGAACTGAACGGACAACTCCGCTCTGTATTCATAAGGGACGAGAACGCTAGCAAGGTAACTATTAGACAAAGTTATGATTTTTTAGAAAATTGTGATTTTAGTCATCGAAAATTGAGCCGTAGTAAAGACGTCTTCTGGATGTTGATGTGAACACTGTTGATAATATAAATAAATAAAACCTTGTGTTCTAGGAAATGAAAATCCATCCTAAAGCAGTGAAAGGTGACAAGGATCAAGTTGGAGCACCGATGCCTGGCACAGTCTTGAGTAAGTATTTACAAGTCTTCCTTAACTTCCCCAATAAAAAAATTACAATGTCGTACAACAAGAAGGTGAACAGTCGGATTTTTTATGTATATTTATGTGTGTATATATATATATATAGTGGGAGGCCTAATCACGCTGCGTCTATCGACTAGTGGTCGCCACTTGAGGACCATTTGACTCCAAACGGCCATCGGTTGGACTAGCGATCGACATTACTAGCGATGTGCCCCGCTCATTACCACTTCAGGCGAGCCATTCTTCGCTAGCTATGTCGGTGACTCTGGGTAACCATTAGCCTGTGTAAAGCACACTGTCTAAGAGTAGGTCATCACCGACAACACACACTGGTAAAAGACGGTCAAAATTAGATTGAGATATGATAGCAACAAAATTCCCAGCATAGATCTCTTGCTCTCTGAATGACCATGAGCCTTCTTGTTAAGCTACGTAAGCGTAGATCATCACCGACAACACGCACCTTTGTCTCGGGCGAAGTAGATTAAAATATAATATTTATACACACCTATTTCATAATAATAGCCTTATGGTCGACTAAGGAAGAAAGAACACTTCTATTAAACTTAGTCCTAAATGCAAATTTTTCAAAGCTTTTTGATTATAAAGTTGTGGATTAATTAAAAATGTTATATTTATTATAGCAATCAAAGTCAAAGAGGGAGACACCGTAGACAAAGGCCAACCCATTGCAGTTCTCTCCGCTATGAAAATGGAGATGATTGTGCAGGCCCCGAGAGCTGGAACAATCAAGTCTGTCAGCATTACCAATGGACAGAAACTGGAGGGAGACGATCTGATTTGCACCATTGAATAGAATAAACATTAAGCCGCATCTTGCATGTTTAATTAGGTATATATATATTGTTAATTTTTTTTTTATTTAATATCTACTCAATTTGCAGCCGTATATTGTGCACAAAAGTCTTCACCGCTGTGATAAAATGACATTTAGTCTGTCCTAATTATGTTAAAAAGTTTAACATTGTCTGTGGACAAAAAAAATATTTAATTTTTTTATCATAGTGCTGTAAACGCTGATATGCAAAGGTACTTTTTTCGGACCACACGGTATTTTAGACCCGGTCAACTTGTATCTGTCAAAGTTAAAAAATGTTATGTGTGTTAGGAAAACTATACTATTAGTGTTAAATATATGAAATGGTAAATATAAAATTTTACTAGAAAATTATTTTGAAAAAAGATGTTATTTTACGTTACTTAAAAAAATTATTCAATGTTTTTAATTAAATTGAGTTAAACTCGTCAAATTAAATAAATACGATTTTATTATTATTTACATTGTGTAGAATTAACTGTGATAAAATCAAATCACAAATAACATGTTTTTAACCTTATAAATATATTCATACGCAATATGATTCAATAGTCTATTTAATAACAATGGTATTACGCCATATGAAATTTAATTTTTGTTATATAAAATTAATTTTAATGTAAATTTTATCATTATCATTTTTTTAGGAATTTTTTATTTTATATGTTGAAGATATTTTATAAGGAAAATATTGTGACTGATTGGTCGTAGAAAAGACATTGAGAGCACGGTAGCGTGAAAGACGCTAACATCATTTGAACATTAATTATTTAATTTTAGTTATTAATATGCTCCTACATTATGCGTCCATATTAGTTTTTTTTTCTTCTACAAAATATTATCACGGATAGAGTTTAGTGAACCTCTGTCCTAACCTCTGTCGAACCTAATTTATATTTTTTGAAAATTTATACAAAAATACACAAAATCAGTGATTATTTATATAAGGTGTGAGCTAATATGGACGCATTTTATATCGTGTGATTTTCTTTTAAATATCGGTGCTCATTGTTTTTATACCGCATTGTTAACTTTTTACGTTTCTACATTTAACAATCGAAATAAAACAATTACAAAGTTTTATTATTGTATTCTTATTTTTATACCTGATCCTTGAATAATTTTAAAAATAATGACTAATTCCATGGTCTCTCTTGGTTGATTTTAAATTTCGAATATATTGTGACAATAGTTATTCACACTGTCTTTCCCGTCCGCTTTGCAAATCTAATGAACGGCCCTACTGCAGTTTGAATTTTGTAAAATTCGATCTTTGCTAACCTTTATTCCGCGAAAGGAATATTTCTACCAAATTTTCGAGTCTCTTACGTATTAAGATTCCAAGGATAGTGATTTCGTTAATACATAGTTGAAATCTTTTATGACTTTAATTGTGAGAACTGGACAGGTGATAGAGATGCCTGGATACGTCATAGTAGTATATCATAATATCGATAAAGAAGTAAACGACATATCGATATTTTTTAATACGAAGTATCGTATTTTGACAATGACGTAAGCATAGCATACACTGAATATATTATTAGCATATAAAATTGCATTTACGTATCGTATGAATCAGTAACGACCAGTGGAAACAAATTGTCCACAAAAGAGTTTTTTAGTATATCCTCAATAATTTGGCACCGAGTTTCTATTGTTGCAAATTAAGTGGTCTGTAACCTTTCCCCCCAGATTAAAAAAAGTAGCAAAAATTTATAATTTTTACACTAGTGTGGACCAGATTACGACTAAGAGAATTATTTTCAAATTCAAAATTGTTCAACCTTGTTTTTTCTTTCATTGAATAAATTTATTTTAATTAGATATACCTATATATAGTTTTCGAATTTTAAATAAGTAAAATATATAGTCAAACATTGAAAAAAATACTTTGTTTTAGTAACATAAAACATCGATTTTTTTTAATCGGCTTACACTATTACCCCAGTAGTATTTGCAAATTCCGCAGGTATAAGAAGGCACTAGTGGCACAGAGCTATAAAATCACGTGACATTTAAGAGATATATCGATAAAATAAAACTTTTTTTGGAATACCTACTGGCAACCAGGTGCGACAAGTTCTAAGCAGTACAAACATCATCAACATTTCAGACATAGGATATCGGCCGCTGGACATAGACTTCCCCACAATTTTTTAATGGAACTGGTTGAAAGCGTCCAGCGTTTTCTGAAGAGCTTAACAAGATCGTCTGACCACTTTATGGTTGATGTCCTACTCTCGCTTGCTAGTCTGTGATCTGATCTCCATAAGCAAAGCTCCATGGGCCATCAATTGTGCCTGTGGCTTACCTACTGCCATTTCAACCTGCTTATCAGCTTGGCTACATATGTTACTTTCGTTCCTCGACGGATCTTCTCATTCTTATTCGATTTCGTAACGGAATCCAGAGCATAGCCATATAAATAGTCATAGCTCGTTGAACGACTGTGCTTACCAGTCGTAGGAAAGGTCAATTAAAACAATTGCTATATTGAATCCTCAAACAACATCTGTTTTCACAATAAACGGATAGTTACTTTTATACTTCTGGTGTGAGTTCGTTCTTCGGGTATAATGATTGTAAAAAAATCATATCACTACAATGTGTTTACTGTCTTTTTTATTTACATTATAACAAAAGTTATGTACACGACAATACCTTCACATACATTGCTGACCAGCGCAGTAAGCTAATATTATAACATATATTTTTAAGTAGTTTTATATAAAAAATGTTAATTACAAACTAAAAATAACGTGGCCATTATTTAGCAGTAGGTAGTAGTCTTTTCTCCAAAAATTTCTGTCTTTTAATATCGAATGATGTGATAGAACTGCCATTGTTGCTAAAGAGGGTCAATGGACTGATCACTCGTCATGGTAAAAACAACCCAAGTTGACAAGTTTGTAGCTGCCACTTTAAACTTCATATTTTCTCGGCCGCTTGCTAACCCGCGAGTTCCGATCGACGCCAAAATAATCGACTTCGGCTGAAGTAAAATATAACTCCGTTGAAACTTTTCAAGATATCATTCCTGTAGGTGTATAGTCATGTAACTTTAAGAAATATAATGGCGTTCCGTATGGATCAGCCATGCGGTTTACTTCACACAAATCTTTTACGAATTCGAACTTGAGACGTGCAGGCAAATTATATCTGATAGCACTCCAAGTATTAACGTGGGATCTGGCTTTGTTAAAAATCCGTAATACACTTTCCATTAGTGACGCTAGTAGATAAGGACTACGGAACGGGCTTCATCTTCGGTAAGAAACTTCTTAATTGTGTTGGGATTTCACGAAATTAGAGAATCTGTGTTACTCAAGGGCCGCCTCTACAACACTACAAACATTTGTGCATGCGCCCAACTTAAGACGCTAACGATGAAGCCAAAAATCTGTTCTACCAGGAGCTTCAAAAATATGTTACTTCGTGTCCAGATTTTATGAACTGATCGACAAATAAAGCTTTACTGTGTAGGTTGACAAAGAAAATACGAAGAATACATACGCCGAACTGATCGGTGACCAAAAACTAATAATGAAAAGCGATGTCATTTCCCTGCAGATATAAACTAGCAGAAAGCTATACAATCAAATAGACCATTTTAATTTTTGCAGAAGGAAGCTACCTAACGTTTGTCAGAACTCACATAAATGCTGAATGTGAAAAAACCGCCATAGTACAAAACTGGAAAAGGGTGAAATGGAAAATACATTAACTTCAAGATATAAGAATATAGAAGACTTACGCATCAGAAATGGCCAAAAGCTTCGGCAAGAGTAACCTTGAAAAGGAGAAAATGACCGGACATAAAAAAACTGTGATCGCTGCTGCTAAATCCCAAAAACAGTTTCTCCCAACTACATATCATCTTTCTTATTTTCTGCCTTGTACTGGAAGACATCACAAGAAGACTCGATTTCAAAGGACTTATAAACAATATTTCAACCCAGATGGCTGTATAAGTGAACATCATAGTAAAAACTCTCTGTTCCAAACAAATCCTGATCAACCAAAAAATGTCCCTGGAATCCGAATAGATGAAATTTGACTTGAAGGTTTTGTGTAGTACTTCTTTATTATACCTGGTAAATTTTTCTGTCCATAATAGTACAAAAATCGACATAGGACCCAAACTCCCTAAATATCTGAACTGAATCCAGTGTTGAACAATTTGATTTAACGAAACTTCTGCAAGTCATTGTAAAGATTGATCTACACCGGGGCTGGTTGAGACCTTTGTGGAGTGGAACTCGCGACCAAAAATACCCCGGAAGAGGTAGCTGGAATGTGTAAAGATAAATCTCAAAAATATCGGAAAGACAATTTTGACAAAGAGCAGCGAAGGATAGAGCGAGATGGAAGAGGCCAAGACCCAGTGTTATAGCGCCAGAGGAAGTAATATGTATTGAATGAATTACAATAACATAATTTATTCGAATGTATATTTATCTAATGAAAAGTGTTGGCTTAATGTGGAAAGCACTTCTGAGGTGGGAGAGTGAGACGACAAATATACGTGCCTATGCTATAGTACAGACTGAACTAACTGATAGTCTATAAGTTTTAAGCCCAAAAAAGTAGTGAAGCAAATAAACATCGTATGTGATTATAAAGTCTTTATATAAGTCTAAAATGTTAATTTTCATATAGAACTATTATAAATTTTACACTAATTTAATTGGCTGCTGTTATAAAATTATGATACATTATCATCTCTGCCTTGTCCACAGCTGGACATATCCCTTCCGCGTAGATTTACAATAAGGCAAATCGAAAGCAGCCTGCATCCAGTGTCTCCCAAGGAACATTGCCTGGGGTGCCCAGGTCAGTGGTCTCCACTCCAGAACCTTAAGGTTCCATTGGACATCTGTTTTTGGCGTTATGTGGTCTACCCGCTGGCAATCCAACTCGTCGATCCTTTGGGCTATATCTTCTTACATAAGCTATTAGTTTTCAACGGAGAAATCATGAGCAGAGACTTCTGCATGGATCATTGAGTGAACTTAACAATAGAAGTTGACACCGCGTTTCATTGTCTTAATACATCATATATGATACATTCGCAACAAATTTCTAAACACTATTTTTTATCACAAATTCTCATTATTTTACATAAACAAGTTTTATTTTTGAAGCAATTTCTAAAAACAAAAATCTTGGCACTTTTCTTCCCACAACACTTCTCCATGGTATATAACCAGCACTATTTCTCCTCTATTACTAAATAAAATTGCTATACTCTATATATATATATACCATTAATTTATAAAAAATCTATTATTATTAATATACAAATTCTATTTAATTTTACTTAACAAAGAAATAGGAATATTTTTACATAACTTTAATATCTAGAAGCTAACAGTAGCTCTCAATTGCAAATTCTAAAAATCAACTAATTCAATGAAAAAATTTCCTAAATTAATACACAATTTTTAACCTATACTGACATCTACTTGACCAAAACTGATAGTTTTCAATTTCAAAATTTTAAAAATGTTAACTATTATTGTATAAAGAAACTTAACTTTTATTACTGTTTTTGTTAAAAAGGCTATTTCGACCTATTGCCTAAAATCAGTTCAGTGATGTCCTATACACCAAAAGCTCCTGGAATTATTTTATTACATTTGCAGATAAAGTCTTTCATATTAACTTTTATTCCTTCAATATTAATATGATTACTTTTGCGCTGTACATAAGAAAGTTTATATAACATATTTTATTTCAGACTTAATAAACTCAGGCTGACAAGCACACTGGCACATTGCAAAATATATTATTATCGCATTATATAACATTTAATACACTATGAGAAAAAATATAACGTCACCTACATATTTCATGTTTTAGGATTCTCATATAAGACGGGGATTTCCCTCATTTATATTTCTACACTGAAATTTATGTTGTACACTACATAGTTATTTTGCATTAAACACATTATATCAATAATGTTGTTATTAATCAAAATTTAAATGTTGAGATATTCTATTTAAAAAGATAACAATTGATTGTTGTCCCTGATAGATTCCAACAACGAACAGGAATTTGAAACAGTTTTTTTATTAAACTGATATTCATTTGATTTAATACAAAATAATTAATTCATTATAGAGAAGCTAAATTTGTCGATATTTTCTGGTAATTAATTTAGGTGATAACATTGCTATAAGTTTTGATCCGATATTACTCTTAAACCTTCTTTAACATTAAAAGTTGATTGTAAATAACCCGTTATACGGGCTCACACTAGTACTCCTAAAATACGTTCTCCTATAACGTGGGAATTATCCACCGTGTTGTACGGAGGTTACACTTATACATAGTTCAATCAACATCACCAGGATCGAGAAGAGAATTATCTACCAGTGTCCTTGAGAAATTGTCAGCCAACTTTTGTGCGGTGTCCAGTTTATCTTCGTCTGGGACATACTGTACTTCTTCTAAATCATTGGCAGAATTAACGGAGTTTTGATCGCTGAGACTCAAACTTGAGTCGAGATCTTCGCCGTAGCAACGCCTTTTATGGTCCGAAGGGAAGTTGTGGTACGAATGCTCCACCCGTATAGCCTGCATCGTGTTGCTGCAACATTATCAAAGTAGTGAGGTTAAGAAATAATTATTCTTTCAAATAGGCTTTACTTCATCATCATCATTATAATATTGGTCGATAAACGCCCACAGCAAGGCCTAGAAAAGCCTTTTGTTGTCACGGCGTTCTTCTGGATGGACACAAGACGCCCTACTTTCTGGGAGAAGGACAGGGCTACGTGGGATTCTTACCCACTAAACCCTCTAGGCGGTCGTCATCAGCACCCGTAGAGGAGCCGCCGGATCTCCTCGGGGAGAAGTTGCTCTTTTCGTGTTCACATTGAGTGGACGATTAAGGCCCCGCACCCTCAACGCCCGCGAACCCGGTGCTCTTTTAGCCAGCTCTTACGATGGACAAGGGTTACCTTAGCCTTATTCTAATCAACCCAAGATAAAGGGTTAGGCCTCCCACAATCTAACATAACCTATGACTTATTTAATGACGCCGGAAGGCGCAAGACCGGTCGTCGTTGCCATCTTTAACCATCTATCGGTTTATGTACATAGGAATATTGATATATTTAGGCAAAATAGTCATGTACATGAAGGTTGCACTAAAACTAAAGCAAACTTGTTATATATATACCTTTCTCTATGCTTTATACTATTACCCACTCTTTTGTAGGCAACCATGTAGTACAATACACTCCAATGTAATGTGTCTCAGTTGTCATGTAATAGATTTAAGAAGTTTATAATACAAAACTTGTGAAAAAAACTACGACGTTCTAAAGGAATTTTTTGAGTGAAAGATATAATGAAAGTGACCACATAACAAAAGTCCTAGTCTTTTGTGGGCTCTTCTGGAGATGTTTATCCACAAATTTATATTAAATTAGAAGTCAAACAATTTGTTCCATTATTACGTTTACTGAATTCTAAAATCGAGTACATACCTTGTCTTCCTCAGTATAGGTCGACCCAACTCCACCTGCAGCTCAAGGGAGTACAATTTGGCTAGCGACTCTAACTTTTCCTTTTCCCCGGGATCCTGAAAACTAGGCAACTTAAGTTCCGTCTGGCAGGAGTCCTGGAGGAACTTTGAAAGCTGTTCATTTGCTGCGCTCAGTATGAGGAAACCCGGGCGTTCTTCCCTTATCCTTCGGCACCCGGCCCTGATTTCTCTGACCTCCGTTACTGGCACATTACCCATGGAGTGTTCGCTGTAATAGTGATCGCTTTGCGGGGACTTCTCGCTTAAATTCAAGTCGCTCGACGACGTCTTCTGCAAAGTGAAATTGGTGCGAGGCGCCTGATTGAATGTTTCGTTCTGTTCTGACTTCTCTTTAAACGCCTGAAAGGAGTGAAAAAATGTCTCATCTGCGTCCTTGCCCGACACGCCGGCGTTCTTTATGTCGCTGAAGCTGGAGAATGAGGAATGAGGCTGAAGGATCTCTCTGTTCTCCTTCGATATTACGTCGTCGTCGCAATCGACCACGGTTTTGGAATCTGACATCATGTCGTCATCGTTCCCCGAGTCAACTTTAGCTCTCTTCTTCTTGAATCGGTTCTTCGAATTACTCCAGCTGCTTTTACCGCTCATGTTCTCCTTCTTGAGTCGTTTCGGAGGCGGCATCGTGCTAACCGTTTTGGTGCAATTATTATTAACTTTGGACGACTTGAATGTTAAACTCTTGTTGAAGACCTTTAGTTCTTCGATTCCCGGCCAATCCGTTAATTCGTCATCTCCCTCTCTATCGCTGTCGTTGGTGACGACGCCGTCGGACTCGCTGCTGCTTAGTGAACTACTTTCATTACCAGTACAATCCATCCCGCTGTTGGAGTCATCGAATAGTAAAGGATTTCTCAGTGAATTAGGCGGATGGGATTTGTTCAACAATTTTATCTTCCTCTGATACTTGCCATCGAAACTTTTTCCGCTCGGATTAAAGAACGGAGGTAGATCTGTGGCTATCCGATAGCCAGTCATTTTGGATAGTACTGGCGTGCCGTTTTTCGATGGGTTCTTGTAGACAAAGTTAAAACTTGAACTGCCTGGCAATGAAGGTGTATTTGTGAAGGTTGAAGTTTTAATGCCTTCGGTATTCTGAGATTTAAGAACTATTTTACCTGGCTGCAGGACTGAGTCTTTTCTTTTCTTGTCTGAGTCGTGCTTTTTAGATTTAAAGTCGCTTTTGAAGAATGCTGATTTGGAAGAACATCCCCCACTGAATGATCTTTCTCTCATCTCACAAACGTCACTTTTATCCCTATGAGACCATTTCCTTTTGCCACAGAACGCATTCCTAAACCGTACACATATGGTATTAGTATTCATTCACATAACATAACAATATCAGGAAAATATTTTGAACATTGGGAATTTTATTAAAAATTTAAATATATTTATTTTTGACATTACATCTGATTACTTCAAAATATTACAGAAATCGTATTTTCAAATGAAAAATATTTTTTTTCCAAATAAGGTCATATTTTGATATCAGTATGAAAATAATTAAACAAGTATGTACTCACATTTCTACTGAAGTTCTTTGACTCCATCATAGTAGACTCATGAATATGCATTCAGGCAGGAGAATCAATTTTTGTTAAAGAAAGATCATTTCATTTTGTTATTATTATTTTAAACATTTAAAAATATGTCATAAGTGAGCACATCAGACAGTAAAGCAACAACTTCATTGTTAACCAAAGGTATTAAAAATTGAATATAGTAATATATAAAGTTAATAAAAATCATGTTTACCTTTCCTGTTTATGTTTCCCGAAATGTATCAATGGAGATAAACCTGCTGTTTGTAATATTATAGCCGTCGGTGAAGTATTAAGCTGAAAATATTAATTATTAAAATATACATTTATTGATTTTTACAAATTTAAAATTACAGAATATACCTACGCACTAAAACTAAGTGTGTAGGTGGTGGCTATCAGCATTCTTCTCTCTACATTGCACAACAAATGAATGATACATTCAAACATATGTGTGTGTTTAAGTGTATCAAGAATTACACAGAATTTGCTCTGTGTCATCACCATTTTTCTTTATTTATACACGAAATACTATTAAAAATTTTCTATTCATCAAAACAGATTGATTTTCCTGTCTTACTTCTCTGGCAGCTTTGATATTCACATTTTTATTTTTCTAATTAGGAATAATTAGCCTGGCTTTCACAAATTTCTAATAAATAATACCAAAAAAAGAAATTTGTTTTTGTCTTTACATGGTATACAAACTGTGATATTCATAATAAGCCATCACTTTTTTATATAAATGGCTCCTCTCGTACACCTCTAACTTATTGTGGAAAAGGGACTTTTACATTTTTATAAATTTCTCATGTCTTTTATTTTTGCGCTCTTCTACCAGTCTATAACACTTCACCTTTAGTTAAGTATACCCATGAATTATAAATAGAGTTATATTTGTTTAATTAATTATTAAACATGTATATAATTTTTAGGTTAGTGATAGCGATACAGAAATTTTTTATTTTTATTTATTTTTAAGTCTGTTTGGTTTATGTAGCAACATAATACCTTTGTGGTAAATTTGCTATTACAAGCAGCAGGGAGACTGGAAAGTAATGTCACATTCTGAAGTTAAATTCACATAACTACATTTTTAACAATTTTTTTTCCTAATCAACAATATATTCACCTTTGTTATCAAAAACCTTTTATCATTTAAAATACAAATTTTCAATGGTGGAGTAGTCAAAATCTATTGGTTTTTTTGTAAATATATCAACAGAAATGACTAGTTTCCAGTCACCCTTATATTTTTTCTGAAATGCAAACTCTATATTATGTAAGACTATTCATTAATTTTATTATTATTTATGTATCCACAGTGACTATTTTCGGCATTTAGCATAACTATAAATTAACAAATTAACTCACCTCAGTTGTGATACTCAATATTTCAACAGGTGGTGACCGTTTCCCATCAACATACTCCACAGGCATCTTCTTATATTTCCTTTTCCTTCTTGCATTTGCCGGTCGGGTCGGTGAGAAGTTTTCATTGAATGAATCTGATTCAAAGTTGCCAATTTGACAATACTGCCTTGATTTCAGGTTGGCAGATTTGTGTAAATTGAGATGTGGGTCATCAGAGTCAGACAAGGGTTGAGTGATAAGCGGAGCTTGTGGTGGACTGCTGGAACTTCCATCTTCGACTAAGCTTACAGTTACAGCGGCCGCTAGAAATAAAAACATTTTTTTTCACAAATAAAAGAAATAAATTGTATAAAACAAGCTTATAGTGTTATGTCTCCTAAAAGGAG
Source organism: Battus philenor (assembly GCF_028537555.1). Lineage (NCBI taxonomy): Eukaryota > Metazoa > Arthropoda > Insecta > Lepidoptera > Papilionidae > Battus > Battus philenor. The sequence goes on along the minus strand of NW_027181673.1, from coordinate 11,912,796 downwards.
AAGAATTATTTCACCATAATGTTTTAAAATATACTCATATTATTGTTATTGCATTAATCCTCTCCCTTTACACTTTTTATGTCTACCACACTGTTTATTACTGGAGCAAATAATCATAACAAATAGATACCTGTATGCTAAGGATAATTTGTGTTATTGCAATTGAAAATAATTTTATTACTAAAATTTACATACATGTATAAGCAAATGATGATGTATTAAAAGTTTATATTGTTAATTGTTATTGTTTAAATTGGCATTGTTTTTATAGAGTCCATAGGTATTAATACATATATGAAAAAAAATCAAAGAATAGGTTAGAATTTAAAATTTTAAACTACACTTGATTAAACAAATTGGGAACATAAATTCTTTCATTTGCTTTAAATTTAACCTTCTTTTTAATTAATTTTTTTAATTGTATAGTTTGGAGACCATTTACTGAATTCAAAAAATAAAGAAATACTAAATTATACTCTATTCAAAGCTTGTCTTAGCAAATACCAAAAGATTATAAAAATGGCTCTAGGAATGAATTCATTTTATATTTCTTATAGTTACTTCTAATGGTTTGTCAACTCCTGGATTAGTTTAGTGACAGAGGTCTCGCAAGAAAGATAAATCATATTAAGAGATGTTCTAGAATACAACTGAACTGATATTAATATAAATAACTCTCTATTATTACAAAGCAACTTGCTTTTAAGACAATTTTTAATAAATAAATATTTATGTTAATTATTTCACTATGTAACAAAGTAATTGTATTATTGTTATCTTTACTAAAACGGAAAATCTATATTTGACGTTATAAATATTTATTGTTTAATGATAAATATTAAAGTTTAACAAAAGTATTAATAAATAATTATGATTTCAAATAATAAAATCTAAGCAAAAACTAACGCAAATTCCCGGCGGACCTGGTGCGGCGACGAAGCCCCAGTTTCCGCCGCTCCTGCCGGCCACAGTTACTTTCTTCTAGCGCCAGGTTTAAATCATGAGACAATCTTTCCATTATCCCTAGACTCCACTGGTAAATCCCATGCCCATTGTACGGACACTGCTAAAATACGGGAAATCTAGAAATTACAATATACCGCTGCGTAATGCTCTTGTTTAACACTAAATTAACCTACTTCCCACCTGTGACTCCTTTATCAATCACTGCATTTTTGTTATGTTTATGCAACAATTTACAGTTTGTCTTATGTTGTTCGTACTTTCGTCTTTTGGGAAAGTCGATAGGAAAATGGGGAAGGTCACATTTATTCTTAGCATTAATGTGTTATCAAGAAGCAATTTATATAAAATAAATCATAAATGTTGTTTTGATCTTTACTGAATTACTTTTCATTATCATTCATTTATTTAAAAATAGTTAAAATCATCACAAGCACAACTTAGCAAAGCCCACTCACACTTATGCATATTACATGAAGTATTTACCTATATGTCATACACAATGCATAGACATAACAAGAAAGTGTCCTGTGTTACCGTCAAATAATTGTGGCGTTCATTTAAGAACACTTCATACCACTGGCCATTACGGCCACAATACTTTATTTAAAATAACTATTGGGCATTTCAAACTCGAACAAGGATTTAAATTCGTAGTGCTATAGTCGTCTTTACGTTTAGACATTTTTTTTGGACCAACTATCATAGAAGTCCTTTTAAAATAAAACTAATATTTTAAAAAAAATATTTCATTAGCTTTGGTCTCGTACTGTAATATTTATATGTACCTAATTCTGTAACAATAAGATAATTCATATCATAATTAAATGATATCAAAAATTGATAATCAGAATACGCCTTTTCAAATTTTAATTGGTCCTGTAACGAGGGATGGTCAGAATTTTTAAGACAATAATAGATGTTCTATTTGTAACATTTTCTTGTTAAATTCTTTTATAGAAATCTCTGAACTATTTTTATTATACATTTACTAATCTGCAAAAGGTATTCGTTTTTTTTTCAAAGTAAACGCATTTTTAGTTACAAAAATTGTGTCGTTTAACAGGTTTTTAATTTTAAACTACAAAATCAAGCTTGTAAGACTGATGAACCAAAATTGAAACCGTTTCATATTTAGAAAATCAATTTATTTGAATGCGGTGTGCATAGAGGTCAAACTCACAAAATACATAGCAAAAAACTATCTTCTTTAATACCTGCTGATGCATTAGGTACTTTCCTGATATTGTGCTTAATTTTCTCATACCTGGTACGATGGTTTATGTAATATAATGAAATCAACATTTTCATGTTTTAAGATTTCTGCGTAGCTTTGACAATCTTAAAATTTAAAACCCGTCTCAAACTTTACAACAGCGGAATTCAGCTGCTTTGGAAGGCGCCCCTTTGATAATAGTCTAATTACAGTCCATTAAACGGTTTCAAGTTTGACTCTAAGTCTCAAACAAATCATTGCAAGAAAATGTTTCTAACGCAGAACTATTTTCCTCTTCATAGTGCTGATTAAAATAAAAATTAATAGAAAAAATTGTTTCTTAAAATTAATACACAAGTATTGATAAACAGTCAAAATTTTAAAATACACTTTCTCATCCTTAATACAAAAAAAAAATTGTACAATATTTTGAGTAAAAATTAAAAACAATATTAAAAAAACTCTGCTGATCTTTTTAGGTTTTTTTATTACAAATATTGTTCTATTAAAAGTTTAATAATTTATAATTTTAATGTCAAGGTGACAACGGGTAACCGTTGGTCGGTCATTTTGTTTTAATTGTCAATTTGTGCGCCAATAGTGGTGATCGTTAAAGTGTAGTGCGTTGTTTTTCTTTTTTCTATCAAGTTTTTTGGTAAGCAAACATTATTCAATAATATTATTATAGGAATAATCTAGAGAGATCGATTAAAATATCTTTTTTTGGAATTTAATGTAATTTTTCTTCGTAAGACGTAAGAGTTTGTTAAACTTAATTTGGGCGGGAAAGTAAGCGTTGGTACACAAGTGGCGTTGTGTTATTAAAATTGTTTATACATAGTTGTATTTTTACGAATTGGGTAAGAATAATATGAGTAATATTTAATCAATTTGTATTTATTAATTGTGACTTACTACTAAGTGAACAATAAGGTACATGTTAATCGTTATTAAACAAATAACATTCTATTTTCAATTAATTCCTATCTGATTATGTCACAGATAGTTACTTTTTTACGGTAAAATCAAACCACTTTAGTAATGGCTTTAAATTTGAGAAAAAAGATGTAATGCTAATAATATTATCACGGGCGATAAGCCTATCGCTTGTTACGAGACCATTCTTGTTTATCTTACAATTATTATTGATTATATTGATCGTATTGGGATTTTTATTTGTTATAGTTTTACACACAGATATTGTTTTTTATTAAGATTTAAATATTTGTGTATTACTGAGTATTATTAAGATTTTTTTTATGCTTTCAACTCAACTCAGTATAGACTGAATTATATTTTATACATTAATCAGCCAATAATATTATTGATCACTTTTTATATGTAAAATATAATTGCTCTTTCCATGTCCATGTTGGGCCAGATTAAAAATGCATTATTTTCTTAATAAAATCAAAATTAGGATAAATAAAAACTATAAACACTTCTTCATAAAGATTCTGACAGTAAACTTAGCCTTTAAAAATTACAGGGTTTAGTATTTGACTAAGGAAAAACATATTGTATGTAATACATAGCTAGAAAACAAGAATAAATATCTTTTGTTTAGAACAGTTGCTTTTTTTGTTTTTTTTTTGTACCACATTGGTATATATAGAATCTTTCTATAATTTAATTTTGTGCATAAATATACAAGGTACTATTATCTATAAACAATTATATATGGTTAAATAATTATAGTACAATCTCTAACTATTAACATAAACTAGTATGTAGAAAATAACAAGCGATGTTAGGAATAATTTTAAAATTTCTTATCTTCTATATCTTCTCTATAATATAAGAAGTTATAAAATAATATCTTTTTATATGTATAATTCATTAAAATGTATGTATTAATTACATAGGTCCTAAAACTTTGTATTAACGATTAAGTAAAAAAATAGAGTGAAATGAAAGGTTTTTAAATTTAAATGGTATGTAATTTGTGTTTGCTACAGTTAACAACAATGACTATGTCAGTTGTGTTCCTAATTTGATATTGCTGCCCTGAGATGATGATAATGAGGTTTAATAATTATAGATATTTCAAGTTTAATTTTAAACAACTTGACTTTTTAAACATTATATTATTCAATTGCTTTAATGTATATTATAATCCAATAATCATAGTATGAGGGTTGGAGTTGAAATTTAAAAAAAAAAGTATCTGTTTTGAAAGAATATGATTAGTGACAACATAGTTTTAAAACAAAATAATCTTCTTTCATACCACTTTTTACATAGTAGTGGATGGTTACTGTTTACTAATTTCTATTTACAGTTTAGCCAGATTTCAGGTGGTGAAGTTTTGAATGCACTTAGCCTACACTTGTTGAACTTGTGGGAGTCCTCAGACGTTTTTTATTTCAATTACATCAATAGTTTAGAACTTAACACCAGTAGCATCTAATATTGCAGTATTTTATGTATGTTATTATTCTTCTGTATGTTATTATTATTCTTCTAGCTGCCCTGACCTACTTTATATTGATAAAATTGGCAACTTCAAGAGAAAGAAAAAAATTTAACATGTTACTGATTTATCAGTTTATTTACTAATAAAATGATAAATTCAATATTTCACACACTGCAGGACTAGTAATAATAGTAAAAATTACGTTATTTGATGAAGTTTATATATATAAAATGAGAATGTTATAATAGTATTGCATAAAATAATACAATACAGAAAAATTGAAAAACATAATAATAAAAATAGTCAATTGGAAATGTTGTGAGAATGATAGAAAATATGTAGAATGAAAGAAGGAACAAAGAGAGTAACTGAAGAATGAGAGAGAGAGAGAGAGAAGGCGAAAATAGGAAAGAATGTCCCAAAAATAGGATGATCGTGAACGAAAGGTCCCTAATATCGAAAAGCATTAAAAAAACTTAACCAACATGCCTTTTTGTGTTTTGATTGTCGTCAAATGATTAACAATAACGAAGTGGTTGAATTTACTCAGGTTCGTACAGGAAAGGAAATGTGTGGTGTTTAATACTCGTATTTACTTCGATTTTTCTCTGTTTTTAATTCTATAAGATATATTTTTTACCCGTGCGCTTATTTTATTCCTTCGATCGATAGGAAAATTAGACCCTGGAGTGATGGATGTGTTATGTATTACATATATACAGAGACTATTTTCAATCGTGTACTGTTTACAATTTTGACTCCAACACAGCTGCAGTCGCAGCGATTATCTCACCGATGTTGTTCGAATTTAAATAGCCGTAAAAGACTAAAAAATATTGTGGCCGTCGTGGTCAGAGTAATACGGATCTTCTTATGTGACCGCTATATGCTTATGGTCTGCAGATAATTTTGATTTTGGTCAATTGTTTACGAGTTATTATTTTTTGATTTGTAGTAATTTTTTGTACCACAATTGTGTTTATATAGCGAGCGGGGGCATGGAGGTTGGGGCGACGCCTGGTACGGGCCGCCGAACCCGAGCCGCTCTTGCCGAGATCCCCAACAGGCTCGATCGCCTCCGCGTCACCCCCCTGCAGCCAGTCACCAACATCCGGGAACTGTCGCCAGCTCTGCCCCCTAGTTATCTCAGCCCAGCCCCTTCGCCTGATGAGCTATGCATACAGCAACGCGGTCAGTGTTCACTTGTACAAACGATTTTTGTTAAGTCAAATTTAATTTCTAATTGGTGATTTAGAAATATGATATGTTCGTACATATACCTTGGCTTCCAACCGGTTCTTGTAAGTCTAGGGAGGAGGTATTAATCCAACTGCAAAAAGAAAATGGAAAAGTATATTAAAAATACTTTTACCGCGACCAGGACAGAAAAAAAAGATATAATGGCAAACGAAGAATAAGTACAAACGGCGGTCTTATTGCAAGTAGGTACTGGTTGGGAGCAGCTTGCATCCAACGCATCCAGACGATCTTAACATGGACGTCTGTCCACCCTGCAGGTCAAAGGAATACGTCCATACTGCGCTTGTTGATCCGAGTTGTCCAACTCAAGCGGCGTTACGTTTAGCGTGCTATGTTCCCTCTGCTATTTAACTTGCTAATTCGCTGGGCTATATCGCTTTTGTTATAACTTCGCTCTTAAATTGCAGTAATGTTATAAAATTTAAATAGCTTTGACAAGCACGGGTGTGCATATGAATCAAAATGTTGTATAATAAAAGACAAACACACAACATGATCTAGATTGCACTGTCATTGATGAAATAAATAACTTACTTTTCAGAAAAGTTTTGTCCTGAGAAGGTTAAACCAGAACGTCATGCTAACGCTAATTATAAGAGTTGTTTAGCCCTCTACGCTATTGCTAATTTATTATATTAACATCGCTATATTCTTCATAGATAAATCTTACTTACTAATACGAAATATTTACAAATTCGACAAAATAAACTGTATACTACGCCAAGCAGCCTAAACTGTTTCCATATGTAGGTACAGGACTATAGAAGCATTTTAAAAAATTACATTAACATATTCCTATTGTCTATTGTCTCATGAGAAGTTTTTGCTGTTAGCCTTCCGGCTTTTACAGCTTCATCGGAAACTAGTCCACGGAACGGAGGGGTCCGTGAACATATTCCATGCCATGTGGGGTATATACGTCCTCTGCTGCACTTACTGTTCAGGTCATATGCAGTTTTCATAGAAAAACTAAGGATTCTTAAAAAAATTATGGTAGGGTCGAATATAGATAACTTCACATCACGTAATGCATATTAAAATGTATAACTTTTCCCGCTAATTATAGCTTTGCAGTATAGAAAAAGTGTAAAGCATACGTCATTAATGACTTTTTAAAAATTTTAAAGTATTGATTGTATACGCCCCACGCTGCCTGAATAGAAAATTTTCAAATATTGCCGTGGAACGAAACTTGTTAAAAATTACAACGAGACTGGCATGCTATATCGATTCTTTTATAAAGATAAAAAAATCAATTGTTAATACTTATCATCTAAGTTGGGATCTTGATTTAAAAGTGAAGTTTTTTTCTAGGACGAAAACGTCTTCCCACAACATGGTCTCCAGATATCGAAACGAAGCGGAATTCTTCATTTCATTCAACTGTGCGTACGCCAACAAAAAATCAACCGGGGCGCATCTCTCCTCCCAAAATCGGTGTCACACTACGGAGCACCCCCCGAAAACGTCTCATGCTCGGCGATTCCGAACGCATTCCATTCACACCCGAAAAAATTGACTTCAGTGACTTAAGCACACCGCAAAAATTTAAAATAACAAGTCCTGTTAAAGGAACACCACCAGTGAAACGCTTCAAGTTGGATAAAACAGTGGAAGAGTTCAAGGGCCCCATTGAAGTCGGACTCAAGGGCCTCAGTCCGACACAACTCGTCAACATAATTAGAAATATCTCCCGGAAACATCCAGATATAGAACAGGAGATAAGGAAAGAAATGCCAATGCCTGACCTTGCACCTTTGGAAGAGAAACTAAGCTATCTCAAGACGAATATTTTTAAAAGCCTCCCAACATCAAGGCTGACTTCTAAAACAGATTCTCCAGCGTTCTCTCGCGCCTCTACACATTTGTCCGCTTTTAAGAAGTGCCTCATCGAACAAGGAAAGATGCTTGTGGAGTCCCAGCAGTGGGAATCAGTTGTTAAATATGTTTTTCTTGCTTGGAGTTACGTAAGAGCAACCCCTGTATGGGATAATCAGCCACACAACGTTCAAAGAAAGCAGTGTTTCAAAGCCTTGGCAAACTTCTGTATGACGTCACTGAAGAAAAGCTCTTTGAGTAAGGACAACTTGATTGATATTCAAGAGAAATTACAAGGATTAGTTGCTGACTGTGAAGAAGTACAATCATGTATTAAGATTATTCAAGGACAACTACAGGATTACATGTGATGCTGTGACTTTTTATGAAATAGACAAATAAATGTTCCTTCTAGTTTTCTATAAAACATTTTTTATACTCAGTGATACTTTTAGGCCAGAAGGCATCTGTGACAAAATAAAAAAAATGTTTTTCGTAAACCTAAAATTTTCTATAAAAATTTAAAAATAGGAATACAAAAATTGTATACATATGAATAAGAAAATGTTATAACTGTAATCTTTTTTCGAGTCAACAAAGTTTACAAAGTTATAGCAGACACTGAAATAATTTTACAAAAATTTCGCGCACGCCAAATCAACAAGTACCTTTAGATTTTTGTTTGTCAATATTTATTAAATGTGTTATGGTTTTTCTTCATAAAACACAAAGAGTAAAGTGTTTGAATTATTTAATTACTCTCGCCATTTATCGCTTTACTTAATTGTAATATTAGGGAACGGACTTATATTGATTGCATGATCTAATTAGCATATTATCTCTGCATGTTTCATAATGTTTTTTTACTTAATTGCTAACAATAATACTTAATTACTTATCATAACTTTTTACGACTTCAAAAAGAATTAAAATACATTTTGTTTGTTTAAAATGTTAACTTTGTTAAATAAAAACATTTAACTGTTAATTCATAATGTGCATATAAAAAAAAATATAATTGTACCTATTTTTGGAACAGTTGCTAATGCCTTAAATAGAAAGTATGTAAGTTGCAGATGTATTTTTGACGAAAATTTCGCTTAATGTTAGTGTTTCCTAGTGTTCTAGTATTTTAAGTGAATTAAATTGTTTTGAAAAATTTTTGATTTTTCATTCCCTTTTAATTTTTTGGATCACAGGTTAAAATTCTTAGAGAAGTTATGAACTATGAAACAATACAAATTTTCTGCTATTTTGTAGATACAAAAATTTGATGATGCAGATCTGCAAAAGAACCACGATCTCCGACGTAGCTCGAAAAATTGCTCGTCTGAAGTGGCAGTGAGGGGCACATCGCTTGTGCAACAGATGTCCGCTAGTTTCGAAAGTTTCTCGAGTGGCGACCACATGCTGGTAGACGCGGCATGAGTAGGGGCCACTCCTAGGTGAACCGACGACTAGTTATGGTCGCGGGAAGTAAGCAGACTGTACTGCAGTGGCGTAGCTATGGTATTTGGGGCCTGGGGCAGATTGGGGCTTGGTGCCCCCCCCCCCCCTCTAAAGAGTCTAAATAATTTCAAAATTCAGAACAGAATGTAGTTAATATATATTTTTTGGTTCAAAGTAATAATAAATATATATAAAATAACAGATCTTAATAAAATTTATTGGGAAAATTTAAAAATGAACATTCCTCGCTTTTTGGCCTGCAAAGTCATTAATCACATTTTCAAAATCAATAGTGTCGACTAGTTCGAAAAACAGATATGTGTTTTTGTGATTTAGGGCCCTTTTAAAAAACACTTTGTGTTTTGCGAATGAAAGGCTTAAACACTATATATTATAATTTGTAACCGTTTACTTTTTTTAATGTTCATATTATTTAACAACTTTTTTGCACAAAAATAGTAAAATTCGATATGCTTTTTATGTTATTTACTTTAAATTATGGTTTTCTTTTAAGATTTCATTACTCATCATTCAAAAAATTATTTTGAACTTTGGTGCCCCCCCTGCTTGTGGTGCCTGGTGCGGCCGCCCCGCTCGCCACCCCCTAGCTACGCCACTAGTGTACTGACAGAAATTATTGGCCGGTCACTTCAATTAAACAAATAAATTAACGCAATTTATTTCAGAGATAACGTCGTTATGCTAGGAAATTAGTTTTTTTGCTAACTAATAAGCAATTAGACTATCGGACTGTTTTGCTAGTCACTACTTATTGATTTTGGTTATTTGCAACTATAAAAATAGTGCTTAGCTTTGTTTTAAATACATTATTTAACCAAATTATTGAAAATCTTCATTTCTGTTTGTTGCCTTTCATTAAAAGCATTTTTATTTAATATTTATATAGAAATAGTTGTTACGGCCAGAGCCAAGGCTCTTCCGGAAGCCCCAAAATTTGCTAATTTTTAGGTTAGGCGCCTTCTGCACCCTTCTGACTTAAACCCGCGGAATCAAATGTCATTTGGACAGCAGTGAAAGTCCAGTCAAAAAGATATAATAAGTAATAAGTAAAATACTTTTAGTAAACATGATTTTAATCCGTTAATTACAACCAATAACTAAGTAATACAATGGTTTAATAAGTAAACATTATAAAAAATGTTATTAAGTAATGGCGAAAGGGTTAAATTACCTGATGAGAAGATGCTCATTAACGTAATTATTTATATTTAATGCAATGCTTGTGGCTAATTATTTTCATCCATTCATATATCATCAATTATGGTCATTTGTTAATTACATTCTTGGTGTATTTAAACGGGGTCTCAAAGATATATTACATCAGTATACTGAGAGTTATTGACTGTGTAGTGTTTTTATACAATAAAAAGTTATTTTGAAAAATGAACCGCAAATCAAGTGGACGTAGACTTCTGTACCGTTTAATCGACGAACCTATCAGAAGTGCAAAGCGACAGAAAGGTATACTATTTCATTATTTTTTACCGTGACTGAATTCGATTTTTAAATAAATTCAAAATTTTAATCGAAAAAAATCGCTGTTTTGATTCCAAATTTAACGTTTTTATAACTGTAACTGTAATTTTTATTTTTTGTGCATATTGTTACGTTTTATGCCAGTAAACGCTCAATCATTTAACGAGCCATATGGAGGGCTATGCTCAGGACTTATCTATGATATCGAATATGGAATTAATAGATTTTTAGACAAACGAAAGTAATAGATAAATCCCAGTGGATTCGCAAGTTGAAATCGCAGTCGGTAGGCTACATGGTGTGTAGTACAGATGGCCCCTTTGGCTAACGCTTCCTACATGTCCTATTGGAAATCTATGTGGGAGACCTATGTCCAGCCGTTGACGTTTAGCGGCTGAAATAATGATGATGATAATGTTAGTAAATGAAATCCTTTAAAAACCTATAATTCCCGATGATTAATCTTTGATAATGAATATCGAATATGCATGACTTTTCTCACACAGACCTCCCACGCCCACCTATCGTGTCTCTTTCAATTGATAATAAAAATACCGTTAACAGTGAATATTATTTTCAGAAATGCCGCAACAATTAAAGATCCAAAAGAGTGATAGTTTCTCTACGCCTCTCATCAAGAGCAGAGATCACAACCTCACGTTGACACCTCCCTATAGCGAGAAATGTAACTTATCACCAACCGTTTTCTCAACGCCCAAGAAAACAAAAGGAAAAAAGCGGCGCGTCATTACTAATAAAAAGAGATTGACATTTGAGGACTGTGAAGATTCCGAACCAGAATTATAAAATACTGAATGTAATGAAAATGTTTGTTAACACATCGGTGTAAATATTTATTGTATAAGAAAAAAAAGCTAATTTAATATTTTTTATTTATACACGTTATAACCTTATTTTTTATTAGACAACAATTAAAATTATAAATGCTATAGTTTAATGAATTATATTTTTACTTAAATAAAAACGTGTTATATTTAATTTTAATTTGTTTTTTTATTTCCTCGACATAAATTTTAAATCGTAATACAGTAAAAGTTACAAACATCTCTTTTGTTACCAAGAACAAAATAACTATATTTAACATCAACTTTTCTCAATAATTATGACATGCCAGCACGTTGCTAAAAGGGCTATGCTAAATCTGCTTGTTAACAATATTAAAAAATTGTACTTACAATGACATATGCACGTCTAATCTTTTTAATTTATAAGAAACAGATTAAATTTAATAAATACTAGCAACAATTTTTATAAAAAAGTTGGTGTAACATTTTTACAAATTTTATTTTAAAAAACTAAATGACGTTAATTTTTTTTATTATTTTTCTTAATTCATATTTTAACAACAGAGTATAAATTACTTTAATTAAAAATATGCCTTTTTAAGAGAATCCTGAGCGTGACAAAAATTTATATTTTACGTGAGTGTTTTCAATTTCTTATTTCTGTGTTTTTATTAGAAATTCGGATATTTTGACGTCCAAAGCCTTCAATATTGACTCAGTGTTATATGGATGCTCTGGAAAAAGAAAACAATATTATTATGTCGGCGTGACGACTTTGTGAAATCACGTAATAGTTACAAATTATTCATTGTAAATATTTTGTAAAATTTATTGTCAAGAAGTAATTATTGAAGGTAAGTGAATATAAGTATTTTGTTTGTTGGTATGAATAAGTAACGACGCACTAACGGCTCGTTGCTTTGTATTTTATGTAATAAATCGCAATATGTGGTTATTACAACGCTATTTACTTTGAATCATTTTCTCATCCAAAATCCGCCAGTACCCAGGATAACTATTTGTTAGAAAACTTTTGTGAACTTTGTGCTATAGAGAGAGTTATGTTCGGGATCTTTCTACAAAGTCGACTTAGAAATGAGAAGATTCGGTGACGGATGAAATAACCGACAAAGTCCAGCAGATTGGTAAGTTCAAGTGGCCTTAAGGCTTCAGCGGCCAGATTCTGGAATGGAGATATAGTGATCTCCATTGCTAGCAAGTGTCGGGTAAGACGTCTATCCATAAGGTGGATAGGACTTGATAAGGTTGTCGGAAGATACCGGATGCAGAATTCTATCTGTCGGTCCTATTAGAGACCTTTATCCAGCAGTGGAATTTAACAGCTGAAATGATGGTGACATACTTATGTTGATCCACTTCCTGGGATCATAGCCGGAATCTTTTCTCGATTCGTAAATACATTTTCTCAGCGCATGCGTGACGCCGTGCGCTGTACAGATACCCATCTCACCAACCGCTGGAAAAAACAAAGCAAAATTACAGAAATTTTTAAAATAGTGGATCAAATCAACTATTTACTAACATGTTCGAACTATTTGCGATATTTATTTATTTAAACAAATGATACGTAAATCTAATTTGTTGTTGTTGGATATACTAATTATAAACTGTGTTATAGAAATCAGCATTTTCCTTAATAAATATAGAAAAAATTGCATAAAACAAAAAATTATACTGAATACACGCAACAAAAAAATTACACTGTGACATGTTATTACGTAATCAAAATTACTACGTCAGTTGTGTCGTAGTGAAAGATTAAAAAATATTTTTTTCTAATAATGCCAAGAATCTATCTTGTAGAATATATCAAATTTAATGTCTAATATTTATTATACTATACTTAATACTAGTAGTACAAATCTCATTACGAATCATTATTTTAACTACACGGGGTGATTGTTTATAGGCGTGAATATATGGCTCATTTGTCGCTCTGAAATAATTTATTTTTGTTCTTACATCTTATGCATTAATTTTTTTTGTAATGCGACAGGTCAATTTCAAAAGCTTTAAGAGTACTAACTGCAGGGACAAATTGTATACAATAATCAATTTTAATATATAGTTCCGTATCCCAATTTTGAAAACGCTATACTACTATATTATTATTTTTTATTATTATTACTCACTATATTATTTTAGACTTTTTTAGAACAAATAATAATATTTATTTGATATATCTGAAAACATTGGCTTATTCATTTTCGGATATCGTGTAGCGCGCCATACATTAGCTGACAGCTAATGAGTCCTTTAAATCTTTTACAACTATTAACTATCGAACAATTTTAAGTAAACATATGTGTAATTGTAATATTTATAGGTGATCTACTTGTTTTTTTTTAAATATTTTTATCAAGGCGTCTCGTAATGCAATCTTTTATAAGAGTGTAATTAAGTTACATTTGAAATTGAAAAAGTATTAAAAATGTTTTTTTTTATAAACATACTAATTACTAGTACTTAATTAAATAAAAGTTTGTTAAAAAAATTACTTACTTTTCGATCCTAATACGCCTTTGGGATTTGTGGAGTTGTATTTAAATTTGATCCTGAAGTCAATAGGAATGTCCTTTGCAAGCGGAACCTCGTAGGTGAGACTCCTGTTCGTGAGCAGTTTCCCCGTAACCTTGTCGTATACGAAATCCTCTGTAAGGTAATATCCTAGTCCTTGGACGTAAGCACCTTCTAACTGAAATACAACGATAATATCTTTCGATTCATAAGTACACTTGAACAATGAATCTACTTTTAATGTGGAAGAGAAAAAAAAGAGTCGGCCCGTACACATTACATTGAAACGTTTATTTATTATAAAGTATCTACGATCAATAAAGCAATGAAGGTCTAGATCGACAAGAAAGTTTTGATTACGTGTTAGTATTTATGTTACAGTAACACTACAGATCCGTGATATATATAATTACACATTCACAAAAAACAAACGTAGAGAGATACTAGAGACGACTCCTTCATCATCACCATTAGCATTTAAATAGGACGTCCATTGCTGGACATAGGTCTCGTCATAGATTTTAAATAGGTATTCATTTGCATAGAGAAACGATGATGGTCTTCATCTCCCTATTTTTTTTTTGTCACACTATTGCTTTTATAAATCGCACCGATTGAATTGAGATTGTGTCGCTTCTGAATTATTGCAGTGCATACCGTTACCGTCTACCGTCTCCGTTGCGCAGACGCGATCGATTGCGTGCAATTGGTCTGTTATTGATACGTCAACGATTTTTATGATCACTAACTTCTAGTTGCGGTTAACCATAAATACCAATAAGGTAGACAGTATAGACTCATACCATAAAAATAATCGTATTAAAAGTCCGCCAAGTCGCTGTACGAGAGAGTTCCTCTGATCGCGTCACCACGCTTTGAGGATTTCCATTCAGATGATCGTTATATGCCCAGGCGCATTTTAATAAAAAAAACATCTCGGTATATGCTTTGTTTATTAGCATATTCTAATTAAAATATTCCTAGATTAAAATATCTGAAAATTGTATTTAAGTCTCGTATGAGTTTATGGCTAGCTTTTCTTATATCAGAGAACGTTACGAATCGACGTAGTTTCCAGTAAAAACATACCATTGTGAGCTCAATCTGATTTTAGTTTATCGATTTCTGACATTATACATATGACGTACAAAACTAACCCTTTATGGATAAAAAATTTAATGAATTAATAAATAGACAAGCAATCTAGAAACGTGGAGGATTGTGACTTGTGTCAGAAAAAAAGAAATAACAACGTTGGATAAACCAATTAAAAGTTACATAATTTGTATATAAATCGACTTACTTGACCAACATCTACTGCAGGGTTAGTGCTAAGTCCAACATCTTCAAGCATATCTGCTCTCAGTAAAGCATATCGCCCAGTCAGTACGTCCAACCGTACTTCTAAAATAACAACCGTGAAAGCGCTATAGCTCTGTAGTTCAGGTTCTTTATCTGTCATCGTATAATTAGCGGTTAAGTCTACTAGTAACTCTCCAGCCTTTTGTATCAATTCTAACCAGGTGGGATTTGTCAACTGACTTCGAACTGGATCCAATCTTTCGTTTAATATTTGACAAGCCTTAATAATGGAGAAGCATACGGACTCGCTAACAATACTAGAGCCCGAGAACACGTTGTTGGCGGATACGAATGAGAAACTTGGAATAACGGATACTTTTTCCACCGGTATAGATAATTCGTGAGCGCAGACTTGTGCTGCCTTTGTGTTTACACCTTGTCCCATTTCGATGCCACCAACGGAGACTGTCACGGTTCCATCGCCTCTGTATATTGACACCATTGCTGTGTAGTTCCCGTAGTACTCTACTGGAAACAGCATGACGCTGACTTGTATCGCTTTCTTTGTCCACCGGTTCGTTTTGTTGTACTGTTTAATTTCTGCCGCCCGTTTGTCGTAATCGGCGTCTTTTTTCAGCTCTTCTATTAGCTCTGGTATCTTGTTATCATTAGTTCGCATGTTTGCAAGGCGCACATCGGTAGCGTCTTTTTGGACTTCGTAAGATATATGTTCCATTATATGTTCGATGCAAGCTATACCTTCGGAAGTACCTGCAAATTATTGATTATAAATAACTTAGAGTTGAAGTAAAGCTAACTTTATTCTCTAAGAGGCATTTGTTTCAGAATCATCACTAATAGCAAAAACTTTGAAAACTTTTAAAAACGAAAAGCAATTTGTCTCATTTGGAAAAACAGACATATATACAAACTGAATTACGTGTAATTAAATGGAAACATTAAAAAATATTTTAGTTAGTACACTAACCAGGTGCTCGGCAGAAAGTATTTGATGGTAGATCAGTGAGAACACTCCCTGTGTTTAATTTGAACGTATCGGTATCGTAGCAGTTAGGGAAACCACCTGCGGTGTAGCTCAGGATGTTCTCGTTGTGGGAGCAACCGTCGTCTTCCACAATAGTAGCGTTTAGATATTGAATTTTTCCATTGTCATCAACACCAGCCTATAGAACAGTACAAATTTCTGTATTCTTTTATCTTCTTCGTAAATTTATGTTTTTTCATAAGTTGTAAGCCACTCATTAAAAATTATTGTCAACAGGTATCTCTGACATGTACACAGTGTACAGTATACGTGTTGACACGATGTACCGATCTGGTATTGCAATACACAACACACTACCGATTTAGATAAACGTAAGGTAAGGGAACCGGGGTAGCTTAGCTAATGTAGCAACGCAATAGTCCCTTAAGTAAAAACATTAAAAATTATTAACCAAAACTAGAGAAGGTTATAAACTTTATTATGTTATTCAACTTAGAAGTTAATGTTTAATGATTTTGGACTAAATCATTTGACTTTCATATTTAAGGGTGTCCCCATGATAGCAGTCGCTATCAACTTTCACATCAGGATTATTTAAATATCACTGTGTTTATGTCATTGATGCGGATCTTTTTAGTTTTGTTGCGTGTATTCGCCTTTTTAAAATTTATCACAATAATGATTTCTATCAGATCTTTTCTTTCTTACCTCGTATTTGCATTGGCATGGAAGCCTTCTACCAGCGATAGTCAGATTGGTCTGAATAGGTAAAATGAAACGGCATGGAACGTTATTTTTTACGGCGACCAGGGCACAAGAAGTGGAGACTTGTGCGTTGCGACTGATTTTACCACCAAAACCTCCACCAATTCTTCTAACTTTCAAAAAAATTCTGAAAATAGACAATATATAGTGCGAAGTGTTATAGGTAAAAGGCACTTAAGTTATAATCAATGTATAGAGTAAAAGAGTTTTCTTTCTAATAAATAAGAGACAAAAAAGTGGTTGTTATCATGTAGCAATGATTAATTTTTACTAACTCGCTTTCCTTCATGTTTAGACATTTAGCTATAACTATCTGGGATAAATCCATCCATTGCGTCGCATCATACACTTCCAGACCCTTGTCCACGGGTACAATTACGCACGAAATTGGTTCCATGTAATAGTGGTACTGCGCTCCTATCTCATAAACACCTTTGATTATTTTCTTGACGTTGTCGCCTTTGCGCTTAGGAACAATACCGCTGTCACCGGCAAGATATCTATTAGGATCTTTCATAGCGTCGTCTATAGTTAAAACAGGCGGTGTCTTTGGTACGTTTTTGTAAGTGACTTTAACTTTTCTAGCAGCTCGTTCCGCCAATTCTTCAGTTTTCGCAACCACTATAGCTACTGGCTGCCCGTAGAACTTAATATCAGAGCTTGCGAGTATTTCTTCGTCTTCGGTTTGTAGTTGTATACCGGGAAACCCAAAGGAATTTTTACCGGGGAAATCCTTCGCCGTATATACGTCGATGACACCTTCCATTTTCTGTAATCACAAAACACAATCTTTAAATCTAATATTTTTGTATATGATGATGGTAAATAGGTGTAAAAGTTTTAAAGGGGTAAAGGTCTATGTGAGGCAAACCACCCCATGTGAGGCAAGCCTCCGTCGGACACGATGCGCCAAACATTCATCACACTTATTCTTATGACACGGCGGCCGCGTCCGTTTAGCTCGCGTTCAAGCGCACCCTCGCGTAAGGAGAGGCCCGTGACGTTCCCGACCGCCTAGTAGTCCTCGCTTCGCATAACTTACGCTACACGTTATTCCTACACTATACATCTATACGGCTATAGTCTCTCTTCATGCGTACGTCTTCAATGTAACTGGGATACGCGCTAATTTTTAGTTCGTGGACCTTTTTCCGCGGACTCAATTTCGTTGAAACTGCACAAAGCCTAAATATGATTTGTAAACTTATTTCATTATTTTTCTATAATATATAATCAATTGAATAACACATTTTTTGTTATTTTATCTCCTTTAAATCACGTAATACCAATTTCTTTACAATACAATCTCTTTGTTGTCTTAAATAATTTATAAAGATTTGGTAATAATTTTACAATACAAAAATGATTAAATTTTCAAGATTTTCAAAAGCAATCATTTTTTCTTTAGTGTCTACGTAATCGGGGTTTTTCATAAAACAAAAACT
Organism: Battus philenor; assembly: GCF_028537555.1. NCBI lineage: Eukaryota > Metazoa > Arthropoda > Insecta > Lepidoptera > Papilionidae > Battus > Battus philenor. The sequence goes on along the minus strand of NW_027181673.1, from coordinate 11,894,315 downwards.
AAATCTCAGACATCTCTAAATTATTGATTAACTCTATATATAGATTTAGATAAGGTGTACACATTATAGACAAGAACAAACTTTTACAGAAAATGAGCTATAAATCCACTTTTTTAAGGCTTTTATTACTTATTTCCAATTACTTTGTACATTTCCATATCTGACAACGAAATTAGAATCTATATATATCTATATACTTAATGTAAAATCTTGACAATTAACGAACATATTCTTATAAGAAATCTTTTGTCTTACACAAAGTTAAAAATATTAACCATTGAAGTGTATCCTCACCAAAACATCGGAAGCGTCAATTTTATCTATTGAACCTCCATGTACAGTCGACATTACGAACGCAGCAAAAACTTCTTTATGTTGTGGTGGTAGGTCGTTAACATATTGCGCTTCTCCGGACGCTTGGATGACACCTTCTAGCTTTTGCAATGGTTGATTGATAGGGTAGAGAGATGGATCAGTTTGATAGTCCTGTTTACCACTTGAAAGTGGACGTTCGTACATTTCACCACCAGAACGAAATCTGTTGGACGGCATGCTTGCTGGGCTGATGTTTAAGACAAACTATGAACAATATTAATTTTATTATTTAAATGCAAGCAGAACGTGTATAATTTTTAAATTGTTTACCTGAAGAACCAACACAATAAATATATAAAATTTTTGGCAAATGGCAATGGCTATGATAAAAATTATGGTATAGAATGTAATTTATTATAATTCATTTACGTGTTATACGTATTGATGACGAATAAAATTTTTTAAATCTTGAATCTTTAAATATTCTTGTATCAATAATACAATGTTTTATTGATACATTAGATATATAATATGTTAAACAGATTGCTTGATTTTCTAATTTTTAAGGGTATACTTAAACTGAAGAAAAATTTAGAAAAAAATATATTTTAATTTCTGTTACGTAAGATACGTTTCGCACTTGTACTGGAATCATCTAATATCTCTTCGGTTATCACAGTATATACTTTCAACGATCTTAGTCAAAATTATGAAATTTTCATATTAACAGTTTTTTGTGAAGGTAATTAATATCAGGAATTTTTGGTAATAGAGCCAATTGCAAACGAACTAACTTTATAGAAAATCCCTAATGCAAGTTTCTTGCGACATTCCGGCGATGGTTCTGGAGGGCGACGATCGGGAACAATTTCCGATGATAATACTCCTAAAGCACCTTGCAGTACGGCGTTGTCGAATACGTTCTTTCCAGTTAGATACTTCTCTGTGCGAGTAGCGTGGATGAAATCAGCTGATATATTCCCATACACAATACTCGCTTCGCTTATTAAGTTTTTGTTTAGTTTTAACAGAAAACCGGCGTTGACTATAGCTAAAGCGTTTTGATTCCGCGGCATTATCTGTAAAACAAATAGTGATTAATTGAGAAGGTAGAATTCTTTTATTCGACATCGAAATTATATATTTTTTATTAAATATCGACATCAATTATCAGCATCAATTTTGTAAGATATACTTCATTACATAGGCTATTTCACTGCTATATTTAGATTTAAATTTTGGCTTATTTTAAAACAAAACTGTAATGTAAATTTAAATTAGTTTAAACAATGATGGAGTTATAACTGCATTATTATACATGGGATGTTTTCCATATTCTTTATTCTGTCATCATCACCATATCAGCAGTAGGACGCTCAGCGTTGAACATAGATCTACCCGATACATTTACGTAAGAACCGGTTGGAAGCGTCATCTATACGATGCACGACTATAGAGTCCTGAAGTTTCCTATAGACTGACAATTTAACACAATTATAATCCATTAGGTAAATTACCTTGTAACTTCTGAAGACATGTGAGTCGCTTAGCGGTGGCAATTCCACGTTCAATAACAAGTGACCGCGCATATCGTAGCTCAAAAATTCTTTCATAGACAAGGACCGTTTATTATTACTAGAATCTCCTGAAAAGGATACGAGGATTTACAATCATAATAATATTGTATAGACTAGAGTTAGTACGTCATTTTGTATATTATTATTGAATCCAATTAAAACTAACATTCTATTTTATTTAAAAAGGTTCTATCCAGTTTAAAATGTTACGCGTTGCTATCTAGAACAAAACCACATAAATGATGTGAATGAATAGATAGATACAGAAGGAGTAAATATGAAAGAGGATAATCAATGAACATAAAAAAACTTTTGTAACTAGAACCAATTGTTAACTTGCGATTTCTGAATGACGTCACACTTCAGTTAAAGAACCGTAATCGTCTAATGTGGGACGTCTTTATGATATTATTCCCGAAGCCACTTAACCCTTAACAGTCTAGACTTTCAATTTTGATACCAATCTTTTAAACCGAATGTTCACATAACTATTATTTTTTTTATAGGTTGGCTGTACGAATTTTACTGTTGTATAATATTCTTTCCAACGAAATTAAAAAAAAAAAACTTTTTTTCCCTTTATCTAGACCCTCAAGCAAACACAGTAATATTAAAAAAAATCACTTTCGTAAATCAGGCTATTAAGGGTTAAATAGCTATGTAGCTTTGACAAAAATTTTTACAAGCATTCAGGAATTTAGTTTAGAAGTTATTGCATGCAAATCAACAGATTTCAAAACCGTAGTAGTAGTTTATATGAAAAGTTGTCAAAGAACCAACTCGAGACAAATGTGGAACTTATACATTTGTGTATAAGTTAAGACAATGCTGGATTTTAATACACTTACGTATTGTGACAAAAGCTCGCACAGTTTCGAAAATCAAAAAGATGTCCGATTGGTAGGCTGGCATGCTGTGTTTCAACATCAAATTGCCTGCTATGGAGCCAATCTGAAAAACGCCGAGGACGGCTGGGTGACCTTTTGTGTTAACCATGCAAAACAATATTTTGCTGTTATAAATTGTTATTATTGTCATACGTGATAATTAATGTGAAAACTTTTTAATGAATAACACAAATTATCTTATTTGTTAGCCTTATAAGTAAAAATGAAAATAATGTTGGATCCAAAAGAATCAAAACATTTGTATAGCACCTACAAAAAATATAATCTATATATGTATAGCATAACTGTTTTCCTGCGGTGCCGACCAGCGGCACGCTTTGGGCGAAGCGCCTACAAGAACGCCGCCACAACAGACATCGAATAACACATTAGCAACAGGACACCTTGTTGATAAATGTTGCCATAACGTACCATTCATACGGCATGCGATAAACGGAACTCATTAAAGCAATATAATTTTATGAACACAAGTATTTAAGAGAAAATTAATTTAAGAAAATAGTATAGATACATCTTTACCTAACCTTTAAGTAATGATAGGCGTGTTAAAAATATACTTTACCTTTCTGATAGGTATATGTGCTACCAACTTTAAATGTTTAGTAAACTCTTCCAGGTACGTGAATCCGTTTACAGTCTGTGCAATGCGGTTGAATATCGAGATGCAGTCCTCAAGGGAGACGTTAACGCCAAGAATCAAATTCTGACTGATGCTATAAGTTTTTAGCGATTTGCAGTCGCTTATGTCGATTAGTATCCTCGGATATTCAAATGTTTCGTAAACACCTGGAATGATCATGATATTTAATAAAAATATTCAATAAGTAACAGAAGGTTAACTTTGTCATGATATGATTGAGTTTTCAAATATTTTGATTTTTAAGTTGTTCAGTTCATCACCGTTTCAGCTGCAGTATGTCTACTTCTGGACATAGGTACATCAGATCGGATCATCAGATGCAAATGTATATTCCATAAATTTGCATCCTGCGTCTTCCGACGATGCTAACAGCGTCCAGTGTCCTTCCTGTGGGACGCACGTTCTACCGACGCTTGCCAGTTCATGGTCTCCACTCCAGTACTTTAAGATCCCAGCATTCACCTGTTCTGCACTATGTGACTTGCTCACAGCCACTTCAAATTGTTAACCCGTTTATTAAGCTATGTCGGATACTTTGGTACGTCATTGGATTTCCTTATTCACGCTGCGAACTCGTAGATAAATCCTGAGCTACGGCTTATCCATGGCTCGCTGTTGTGAGCTTACCAATATAGTCCGGAGTAAAAGATCTCATTTCACCACCGTCATCACTAGTCATTACCAATTGGTCGTTTTAAGACACTGTGTGATATTGGATCAAAAGTTTTTTTGCAGCTTGCAGATGTACAATTGTAAAATAATTATAATAAGTATTTATTAATTTAGTTATTTGACAGAAAAAGGGCAACTTTCTTGCGTCTTCAAGAAAAACAAAAACTGTTAAAAATAATTACTATAGGCATAAATACATTGAATTTGTTCAATTTGTTAACCTTACCTTTCGCCGTATTTCCATCAATAAGCATATATGAATCTACTCCATATTTATTAAGTATTTCAAATATTTCGTCTTCAGTAGAAACTTTGAAAAATTTATTCTTTCCGAAATTAAACGAAATGCTTGTTTCGGGTTGACTTATATTCAAACTGTCAATTATACACCAGTCTCCGTCGTCACTAATTGCAGAGCATTTCCTCTGACATTTATCCGAACGTTTGCAACGATAGGTGTCTTCAATATCTCTGACTTTGGCGCAAAGCTCTTGACTGGCGTCTTCGGCAAAGGATTTTATCGTGTCTAAGATAGGCCGGTATCCCGTACAGCGGCACGTGTTGCTGCCAAAACTATCTTCTAGCTCCTTCATTGTGAGTTTCTTATGTTGTAGACTTAAAAAAAAATGAATGTTGTATAAAATAAATTGCGTATAAAGATGACATTTTGGAAACAATTTAGGCGAATTAAAGACAGGAATACCAGGTATCGGTAAACGCAGTGTAGGAAGGTCCCCCTTCTATGTAGTATGTAGTCAAGGTTGTAAAAAGTCGCTGGGTGCGGGCAGCACTAGACCGGTTTAGAATTTTTGGGGGAGGTCTATGCTTTGCAGTAGACATCTATCGGCAGACATGATGAAGATAAGGTACAGGAATGATAGGCTCAAATGCGATCTTTATTTCTCATAGCATAACATGTTTAGACTCGCAAACGATTTACTTACTGGTAGGTTTAGCTCCATCTATTACAGTATCCACTTAGGGTTTACTTAGTTGAAATACAAAATTGTGAGCAATAACACCTAAGTTTGTATGTATTGTGTTAGCTTAATAATTACACTAGAAATGCTACCTTTAAAATATACCCATAGTAAAATATACTTGCATTCACTCCTTATTTGCTATCTGCAATCTTTTGTAATAAACACTTACCGTGGAAATTATAAATATTTAAATTAAATAAAAATTACGTCGATGACCTATACGACTTGACTCTGCACATCCGTGTTGAGAGATCGGGTCGAAGATACCAACACGGCTATTGTCTCGCTTTGGATGTCTCTAAATATCTTCATTTAGTTTTGGGCTCTCTCGGCAACTGTGAAGTTGAACTGGCGTACACTAGGACTCAGTGCGGAAGGTAACGGCTTGACTTTGACTGTATTAGAATTGCGATAAATATTCACATTGAAGTGTGTCCAAAAGGGCCGAACCTCGACTGTAATGCTAATATTGGGTTGTCTGTAGGTGTGGTAAACGGACTGTAAAAGTGTATTCCATACCTATAAAGGTGCATAATCCAGCTAGGCGTGCAGTATCCGCACTGGGTGCCGTCCATCGCAGCTATCCGCAGCTGTTCCTCGCTGTATCCGCGCAACCGGTTGCCGACGCCTTCGATCGTTGTTATTTCCCATCCTTGGCATGAGAATACTAGCACCAAACACTGAAAATCAATATAGTTAAATATATCTGTTTTTTTGTGACCTGTTATAGAACGGGGTTGTAACAACAGATGTTGTTACAACCCCGTTGTTATGTGTACATAAAATTAATCAAACGTTGGGTACGTATGTCAGTATGAAATGTCATCATTCGTCTTCGCTGGGAAAGGGTACCTATTCAATGTGTTTTTTTTTTTGGTAGAAAAGGCTGTTGATCCTTAAATTATGTTGACAGTAATATATACAATAACTATACTTACAATATAAATTTAAGATGCATTTAGCGTCCGATGCGTATGGTACTAAAAGACATAGTAATCGTTTCTTTTATTCTTGAGATATATGTACTTACGGAGTTAACTGAGAAAGTTTCCACCTCACAGCTGGTCTGGCGCTTGGCCCGCACTGCCACGATGCAAACGCCGCAGCTGCCCTGCTTGCACATTTGCTTCGTGCCCGGCAGCGCCAAGTGGTACCGCAGGTAAGCATTCAGCGTCGTCTCCCGTGGTACCGTTTCGTTCACTAAACGTGTTAACTTTTAAAAATTACTAGTTAAATAATAAAGAGCGTACCTTCAGGGATGATAAAGACATCCTTTGTAATACAAAAAAGAAGCAATTCGGACTTATCACATGACACCTCAGGATTTGCGACAATTTTTAATGAAGCTGGTAATTTTACGGTTTCGCCGCAATATATATATATATATATATATATATATATATATATATATATATATATATATAAATATTTTGTTTATTCGTAAAAACATTCAAAACCATTTAAGAACAGTAATAGACACGGTGATAATACAAGTAATAATAATAAGGTTTCCTAGTTTTCATCTTCAAAAATTAAATAAATCATTTATGGCATAAGATATACGAATGTTCAATAAAATTCCACGATCAATTTCAGATCCGTCACCGGAGAGATCACAACAATATTAAGAAGATATTATTGTAAATAGTATATTATTCTATCCAAGAATACTATACTGATGTTATTGTTTAGAATTAAATGTTGTTGATGCTCACTTAGGAAGCTAATTATAGTCAAGGACTCTTTATAAAATTATTTTTGTAAAGAGCAACTGTTGAGTTTCTCGCCAGGTGTTGCCGGGTGTAGCAAAACTGCCTTCCGAGCCGCTGGTAGCTTCCTTTAGGCCTACATTTTATGTTGATTGACGTTTCGAAAGTACTTGTAACAGGCTATACGAATAAAGAATATTTTGATTTTGATTTTTGATAACTTATACTACAAATATAATACAGTAAGACTAATAAAAGGTACGTTATATGTTCGCTTTTATAAGAAACCCGTAATGCCTCAGAACTATTATAATTTTAAAAACTATATCAAACGATAATTTGTATAAAAGTCATATTTTAATTGTAATGTAGATCAAGTGGCAAGTACTTAAAAATTAATGTAAGGGTCAAGATCATTGTTTCCCAACTTTTTATGCTACGCCCCACTTTCGCCTTTCTAAAATTCTTACACACATATATTTTTAAAATAAAATTTTTTATTGTTCATTTAAGTTATGAGTTTTAGGTAGAAATCACTGAAAGAAGAAATCGTTAACGAAATGTATAGTAAGTAAATTTTGAAATCAGTGAAAAAAAAGAGGTTTATTTATTATTTTTTGTATTAATTAATAATTTTAATTTAGTCAGATCCTTGCGCTTGATGCTTGCTGCACATAGATTTTATATTAGGTTCCTGTTTCGTTAGCCAATTTGTTTTTTTTACCACTAAATTATTTATAACACTAAATCCAAGGTAAGCTAAAAATGAAGATGATAATGGTAACAATAGCCTTCTTGCTTTTCTTCGAAAATACCTGACAATTGTTTATTGCAAATATTTAATAATTTATTTTTAATTTTAAATTTGGCTCCGTAATCTAGCATTGTATTTAAATAACCCGGAAAGGGCTAAACTTGAGTAGAGTCTATTTTCTAATTGCCTCCTTTAAAAACCACAAGTAACGTTATTTTTCATAGTGTTCAAAAATGTCAACTAACGATTTTTCTATACCAGAACATAAAACGTGCCAGCTAGAGTTAATATTTCAATAATTGTCATATGTTTGTAAAGCGAAACATGTGTTCTGTTTATACAGTCGGTAGCTATGCTAGCGGTATTTGCATAATAACTATGGTACGAAACAATGGCCTCTTTACAGTCAACACTAAAAGAAAAATTTCCATAGCCTTGGGCCGTTTCATTGCTTGACAAGTACGACGCTCTTCAAATCAAAATAAACATGCTCTATCATTATTTCTTGGCGGTGGGAAAACGCACGGAAAGCTAATACAAAAGAAAATGTTAATATTTAGATATTCATATTAAAATTAAATATTCTTTATTGTTATTAATAATTACATTTCCCAGTTATGGATAATTTAAAGTGATTTCTCAGACGTCAACTGAAAATTTTTTTTTTCGGTCAAAATTTATAGATCGCACAATTTCACGAAGTACAGCTGAATAGACAGAAAACTGGGGCCTCACTTATCATGTGATTTAACAACACTGGATTAGTTTTTGTGATACTATGTTAAAAATAAGATATTCAGAGCCGACTAATACAATACTGCATCAAAATTTCAGGATGCAGCATTAGAATTCGGTGACGTGATTAGTGAAACAGATCTGCTATTTAATCCTAAATTAAATTCAAATTACCAGCGTGGGTAGGCCTTTCTTAGAACCAGCGACAAATTCAAGATCGCAAGATATACGTAATAATAAAATATTTCTGGGGAAGCCTATGTATTACAGAAGGCATGTATAGGCTGGCATGAAGATTTAATTAAATATTAAAAATCTTTATACGTGTGATCGGTAACGTTCTTCATCAAGTTTATACGTAAAACATAAAAATAATTAATGTTAATTATTTTTTAAATTTTAATTTCAAAGAACAATGTTCTTCATGAAATGCCATTTACACGCTCTTTAATATTAAGCAGGCCTAAGTTCCCCAAATCCCCCAAATATCGCCACGATGACTGCTCTTACGCCTCCCGCGTCCACCGACTTCCCGAGACGTTGACAATGTTGTCAGTCCACCTGGTGGGAGTCCCACTCCCATGGCAACGTCTGGCTCATTTGCACAGTTGTACGAGCGATATGCCCCGTTCACTTCCACTTCAGATGAGCAATTCTTCGAGCTACATCAGTTATCTTGGTTCTTCCAAATATTATAATTATACTAAATATAATTATAATATTTAGGTACATACATCTCTGTCTAGCGAATTGCTATCGATATTTACATTTTGTTATGTATTTTATCGATTCAATATATCACTTTTACATGCTTACGTCACAATTAAAACCAGTTTTTCGTAAAAACGCGTTATCTATAGAAAGGACTAGTTTTTACTTAATTGCTTTTTAAAACTAGAATTTATCAGCGATATATTTTATTTTTCTATAAAAGTCTGACTTTCGAACATAAGTTAAGCGACCACTAGAGAAACTAATTTTAGATATATAACAATATATATATTCTTTTTAGATCTACGATATAGAACATGAAATAAAAAAATATCAAAACAACTTTAAAAAAAGGTTGACGATCTACATATTATTGCAAGACACCGTGCCATTTTGTGTTAAAAAAAACATTTTTTCGTTATATTTATGCTATTTAATCTCGTATATCCTTGTAAGCCCTCCTGATGGCTCTATATAAAATATTGATTTGTATGATGTCTGTTTGATATCAGAATGAAGTACCCGGTTTATGTAATAGTACATACAGAATGCCAACTGAATAGTTTGTAGCATCTTTATCCTAATAAGGTATGAAGTAATAACGTTGGCAAGAATAGTTTTAATGCATTCGCTTTGAAAAAATGCGTTTTGTCTGGTCACAATTAATTTTAACTTATATTCAGTATTCAGCATATTAATTCACAGTAAACAATGTTATTAAGTTAAAACTAGTTTTATTCGTTACTTAGGAAAACGCATTAAAACGAAAAACTAGTTTTAATTGTAATATATCTATTTTTAAATCAAAAATTTAGCTTTTGTATACACAGGTGTACACATATTGTAGATAAGGTGTGGTATTTGATTGTTGTATCAGTTGAAATCTAATCATGTGATGATTTTAAGATTTTTCTTGAGTGTCAGAAAAAGTTTGTGTATAATAAATACATCAAAATATCGTTACATATAACATTTAATTAGTACGATGAAAATTTTGGTGATATTTTCCTTTTTTTAAAATAAATAATCCTAAATCCCAAAGAACAGTGTCCAGCCATATATAGCGTTCGTAATTTTTATTCCAATTATGGTAAGTATTATGTCATTTACTAGTTACTAGTTTTGCCTGCTAAAATAGGTATAACAGTGTTCTAAAACTCGAAATTCTAGAATTAAGTTCTCTATCTATATTTAAATTTGATTATCATGGCGGAAACTTTCCGCTTCGATATTGCTTCTAGTTAAGTGACGGTTCATTTATTTTAACTAATTTAACATCAGCTTTGCTTAGTGACGCTTACGTTCACATTTATATCACTAGTAGTCAACTTAAACCAGAGATAATAATGTCTTTTCTTATAAAAATTACTGTACAAAAAGAATATGAAACATTGACGAATGGTGGGCCTCAAGAAATCAACTGAATGACCTATAAAAGTAAAAAGCATCTTTTATTTGTACCAATTCCGCACATATAATTTCCAGGAAGCCTGTTATTGCGAAAATTACTGGTGCTCCTGTATGTCATACGGTAATTTTTAATACGTATTATTAATTTTTCCGGAAATTATATATATGATTTTTAATTTTTATCGCCTCCTATATAACCACTAAGTAATCATTCTGATTTCGGTATGATTTTTAACGGCATACGTTTTATATTTACAGATTAATTAAATGATGATATGCCCTATCTTTATCACATATTATATTTTAATGTGTACTGAAAAGATCTTGTCGTACTATTTGAAGCTCACCTTGAGCTCTATGAAATCTTAGTCAAATTTATTATCAATTTTTGTTTGAGTAGTAATGAAAGAACGTATCAAATCTTTCTTACAACATCACTCTGTCATAAAGCAGAGATAATAGGTAGTTATGGAACCTTATAATATCAAATGTAATATATTAGTCTGAACCACAAGAATGGTTCCAGCAAAATGAGCTGGCGATATATTTTCTGATGAAAAGTTTTTCTGCAATTGTGACCTATCATTTGAAATTCCCACAGAGGTATTAGAAACACCAAGTTTTACTTTCATAGAAACAGCAAAATAAGAAAATGTTGCAGGAACTGCAATGCAAAAATCGAAAAGATGATGAAATATTTTCATAAAAAAAATCGTTAAACCATCTAAAAAAATGGAAAGATCGTTGCCCTTGGCGTCGTTTCAAAGTTCAAAAGCAATCTTCCTATCGGTTGGGTGGATTTGCAAGATTAAGTGAAGAACGTCTTGTCAAATGCACTGTATGACTGATTAAATAAATTTTTCAGAAAAAAACCTAAAACTAAGTCATATTTTATAAACGAAAAACAACAATAAACCTAACTATCTGTCGACAGAAATAATTTATTTATAGTCAGTAAAACATATGGATGGAGATTTATAAATAATATTGCATCTAAATTGCTTAATGAACTAATATTCAAAAAAAAAAAAAACAAGTATGTTTCGCAAAGTTATTGCTTATATAGACATTAAATTACTTATCAGCAATACTTACTAACGTTACACACGCACGAACGCGGTAATCAGATTTGCCTAACAATTTGGTGGTTCTGTACATAATAGTCCCCGACGGGTCGGGAAAAAGTTTTTTTCCAAAAAATATTTCCGAAATTGTAATAAAACCTCTTTAGCTGTATCAACTGTATCTGATTGGTTTCGATATCATTAAAAAGGTGGTCGAAGATTACTCAGGGTTTACAGGTTTTGGTAAAACCCGAGTTCATTTGCAATAAGGTATTGTTTATTAATAGGTTTTTCTCCAGGCAGAACTATCGACAAAAAACTTAAAAAACAACGATGGATTTTTACCGCTCCGGCAATGAACATTTGTTTACTAGATGGCAAAAGGTTGTTGATAACGAAGGTGAATATATTGTTGATTAAGAAATAAAAACTATATAAAAATGTAATCATGTGAATTTCACTTTAGAAAACGACATTACTTTCCGGTTGCCCTAATTCTATATGCTATGGTTTATCATACTTTGTTATTTTTACGTGTCTTTAGTGCAAACATATCGGAAAGTAAATCTCGAGGTAATTTATATATTGTATATTCTTGTTAATGTTTTATGTTAATGGTTTAAAAATTATTGAACCTAAATCTGGTTCTCAGGCAAACGCTGCCATGCGTCGATCGTGTGAAAATAATTATATGTTTGAAATGACTACGCGTATACATTAACAAGAAAATTGCAGCAATTTTTTACAAGGCTGCTTTGGAAATTGTTTGAAGTAACTCAACGAGTTCGTGGAATTATTCAGTTCACGCGAACAATATTTTAAAAAATGGTTTCTACATGTGTTAAAAAGTATTATGGTGAATTTTACAAGAAAGTAATACGTAACCATAGATTCTATGTCTGTTGCCAAACATTTCGTCATTGTAATTATTTTTTCAGCTATTAAATGACTATAATTGACATATATAGTTCATGTACCAAGATAAGCTCAGTGTTCATTGAGATAAACAGGCTGTGCTACATTTTATTTATTACGACATTGATTCTCAATCCAGTGAAATAAATTATTTATTCATATTTAATATACAATAGAAATATTTACTTTAAATCTCAAATAAATACCTAGAAATTTTTTTTTGGTCATTCGCCCAATATTATTTTTACAAAGCCCAGACAAAAATGTAAAAAACTCGCCTCCGGAATGCCGATACAAATTATATGTTTTTGTTATTAAACAGATGCGCTTATCTTCGAGTTTTTTTAAAAAAAAATCTACTCTTAATAGGTTGCGTTTTATCTTAAATATTAACGAACATTGTAATAAAATGAAATTTATATTTTACACATTATATATTGTTAGCAACGATTAAAAAGGAAATTGATCGCGGTCGCACGGTAGAGATCAAGATATGGAATACAAATGTAAAAATTTAAACAGTGAAATTACCTGTGCAACATTTAATAATGACATAGAACTGGGAGAAAAAAGTATTGACCACCGAACCTAAATAAGATTGTTATTGCAAAGGTTATTCAAACAATTATACTATAACAATAATCTGGCACATCCTATTTTTGTATAAATTGTAAATAAGCGTTTATTCTTTTTGATACGAAAAGACAGTTAACCATGCAGGATAATTGGCAATTGGTTTAAAAGCTTTAAGAGGTTAATGTATGGCTCATTTATCAGAGAATAGCTTTAAAATGTAAAACATCTATTTCCATTTATATAAAATGATCAGTCCCAAATATTTATTTTTTTCTTAGAATATGGTAAGCCAATAACTTGTGACATCACAGTCTACAGGGACAGATAGTAAAAAATATTTTATTTTAATATGTAGTAAGTAGTACGAATTTTGCAAACAGTTTTCCTTACTTATTTTATTTAATATTTCGGAAACTATTGAATTTTGGATAAGGTGCATCCTCACAATAATTCACATCAAATGAACACCTGGCACCTTTACGTGTATATTGTATAAATACATTCACTCTTTTAACGCTTTCAAACATAAACGATTACTCTGTATATATTGATTGCGGTAAACTGCCTATTATTTAAATTATGACCGCCTTTTTCAAAAGAGACTTAACTTCAATTAAACTAGATCAAAACAACTAAATAGTTAATAATTAAATAATAGTTACTTACAACACAAAAAGTAAATAATATTAGATTATTACATATAAAAGATAATTAACCATTTTAAGCATTAATTTTTTTTTTTGTAAAGAATGAACGCTGTTGTTCTGGTGGCATTCACAAATTCCTTGGGTTTGAGGGTGTGAAGCACAGATGGCGCGTAGTAAGAACCTGGTTATAGATAGCAAAACTCGGAAGCTTCCCAACTAGCGTCGGCTTTAATCGCTACATATTATTTTAAATACTGGTCTGGGAGGCAACCGAGGTCTTAAATCGCTTGGATGGACTCTATGAAGTGAGCTCTCGCAAGGGCGATGTTACCTAATGATACTTAATTAGTTATTGCAATCATAGATTTTTTTTAATTTTTTTTCAAAGTATGTTACTTTTTGTACCTATGAAAACTTTTCATTGTAAGCTGAAATATTTCGAAAAGTTGATCTTATAAATATTAAAAAAGAATATGATATAACAATAAAATTAAAAAATTAAGTAATTACCCGAACATTTCACTCCATTCACAGTAAATTCTATACAAGACATTTTATTAAAATATAAAATAAAAATATTATGATGTTTTACTTTTAAAAAAATAATTTATAAAATATGTTAATAACCGTATGAACTTGCGTTCGTTGTACACACTGTACCGAAAGACAAGGCTGACAATACTGTAGCAGGTAGCAAGCGAACATACGTCCGTGTGCCACCTTCTACTATTATAACGTTTTAGGGTTCTTAAAAAATAATAAAATGCTTGAACACTTTATTTTTATTTTCTATAACTTATTTTATAAAACATATACGTAACTGTCAGTTCTGATTCTAAACCAGTAGTTCGTAATATATAATATAATATAACATAATATAATATAATATAATATAATAAAATATTATGACATTACACGACATGACACGACACGACACGACAATACATTATAGAAAAAATTTTTGGATTATATATTGTTTAACATTGAGTAACTCTTTTTGCTAGTTGTCATTTACAGCTTCAAAGGGTTCTTTAGTAAATATATATTATTTAATTCAACGGATTGATAGCCTCCCAGGGCGAACGCTCCATCAAATGAGTAGCAACGGTCCCAGAGAGATGACGGACTTGGAAGGTCACTTGATACGCGTTAAAATTCAAAACTACTTGTTTAATTTGTTTTTATATTATTATATTAATACGGTCATTGATGTCATTTATGTATAAAACTTTTATTTTTCCATTAAAACGATACCCCGCCACTATCAACATAGTTTTAAATACAAAGCACTGCCTAGCAACGTATTATTATTCTCTACCACGATATAAGATGATAGGAAGAGTAATTTAACATGTAGCTCTTTAAGCTGGAGCGTAGTAATTTTCTTGGGATATATTGACCTCCTAAAGTAACGTAACTTGGCTGCCCTTTATAAACAACTTGATAAAAACAATTTCTTTTAATGCTATTTAATCGGAAATGCATTAGGTGGTTATTGTGGTAAATATACTCTTTCACATTTTATTACTTTACACGTTAATATGCATAGACTTAGACGAAAAACTCGATAGCTTGTTGAAGCGTTAATTTTAATGAAATCGTAAATTACATTTATAAATTCTTGGCCCTTTTTATCTGTTTTGTATGCAAATGTTAGTTTTTTCAACAAGCATAATTAGATAAAAAAAGTATTTTAAGAACTGGAATTTCAAGTGTAATTAAAATCATATAACAGTTAATTTAAATACCTTGTATATTAGCGAACAGTCAAATTAAAAATATTTTTTTAGGCTTAATGATGTCTGCTGGTGTACCTATTCGAATAAAAAAAGAACACATTTTAAATACTCGTCTCAAGTCTAATATAAATGGCGACACATTCGTGACTAATGTCATGTTTTATTATATAAAATTTAAAAGAACTTATTCGCACGCGCGTACTGACGAAGTATCAAGTTATTTTAATAGCTAACTTGAGAAAATTCTTTTCTGTTTGTCAATAGAAGAATAAAAAAATATAAATGCACGTCAAAAAGACAAGTACAAAATTTCTGATTTACAACAACAAATTAAATAACACAAATAAAAGACATTTAGTGTTTATTATTAAAGTTACGCGGTGCCGAATTTCATTTAATTATTTGCATTGACATTCGTCATTATGTTATAAAATCTAAATAAATGGTTATATTGTAAAACGATATACCTAAATTCTTTGTGTATATATATGTATATATATATATATATATGTATATATATATGTATATATATATATACCACCCCCATTACCACTTCAGACGACCAAGTCTTCGAGCTACATTTTATTTAATAAAAATCTGTAATATCATTCCTTTTTTGTTTAGATGCAGTCTGGATTTTCTCCATTTACCCTAGTTTCCTATTACAAAATGAATTTATTTCTTACCATTTTCCAATTTTCAATTCATATGAACCTTTATTTTCGTGCTTTATTACTCAGACGCGCTTAGCAAGAAATTTGAAGATTATTTTTTATTTAACCATCCATTCAGAAGTGCTTTAAATAATGACGGGTGTGAAACGAAAAGAAACCACAATCATATTAATACATGTTTATTTTGTGTCATTAAATCAAAATTTTGTAAATAAAAGAAAAATACAATTATTAATAAATTTAGGCCGAATACGTTTCAGAGTTAGGCCTCTCAACAAAACTTAGCGAACACTATTATCAATAAACTAAAATTAAAACAAACGACAATTAAACAAATTAAAAAAAAAGTAAATTAAAAACAGATTTCAATAAATTACCGATTTCATTTACAACTTGACGATTACACATTGCTTACAAACTAAAAGAAATTATCGTTGATAAATGTAAAATATACATTATAGTCTATACATTATTATTTCAACAGTATGTGTTATGCAAAAAGTGCAATTCGAAGGGCATTCCTTTCACTAACTGAACGAGCATCGGCTATGCATTTACAGACCTTAACGCTTTTACAAAAAAGTTCAAATTTACATTTTGTTTACATCAAAAAATAATTATGAAATTAACTTTATACTCCATAATTATAATAAGCTTTGGCTTCTTAAGGGTACAGTTCATTTACATCCTTGAAAGTAAAGACAAAAGGTCCATAATTGCCTGAACACTGACAACGCCACGGAAGCGACTTGGTCAAAACGTTTAATTATATGTACCTCCTATAGACAGTTAATCGAATTTATAATTTTACAATCAGCTTGAGTATATAAAGCATATAAAAAGAAATGAACAAATAAGTTTTTTTCAATTAAATAGAATATGCTTTTTCACAAAGCTTAAATAGATATCTGATATTCGGTTGCATGCACTTAAAAATGGAGTGTTGGCTTGATATGGAAAGAAACTTTCGTAAAGTTTTTTATGGGCATAAGTTTCTAATGGGCTTATGAGATGGATAACTACTATACCTCCTTTTGCAATGTAGTCCATAAGCATATATTTTTAAGAGAAATGTTAAAGCAGTTTCCACAATTTCTTAGCAATAAATCTTAAGGCCAAAATTTTTTGATATACAACATTTTGTTTCTTATACTTAAAAATGGCTGGGCTAAAATGGAAGGCAATTTCAACTCATTTTATTTGAATGGCCCTGAGGTGGATAACTATACCTCCTTGTGCATTATAGATTCCACAAGAGCTTTCTTATGTTAGTTTATTGAAAACATTAAAGCCGCTTCCATAATTTAGCATCTCTTTGACAAATATGCAACCGAATATTTGATTTTTGGAAACAATCAAATATTACAGACTTGATAATAAACAATTTCATATTCTTATACTTGTAATTACGCAAACAATGTTTTTACAGTAAGCTGGTAACACATGTCTTTGATGTAGGATATACATATATTGATTAATACCTAAGTTATGATAATATGTAATATACGTTGTTCGAGATTCTATATATTAGACTAGTTTTGATTTTATTTCGGGCTAACTGATCGTCATGTTCCAGTAAAGATTCTCATGTCAAAATACACACCGTAGTTATACAGTCAACGATAATATAAAATGCCTAAAAAATGTTTCTATATAGAATGATAATTGCGATTTTGTCATTATATTATATATATAAATAGTCTTCACCAAAGAGAAATAAATGAGTAAGCGAGACAAAAAATATCTTACATCCAATTCAACATTCATTACTTTTATAGTGTCATGACTAGAGCTCAAATAATCAGATGTTAATTTACCTAACTTGAATGTCTTATTATGGAAACCGCTTTTGTGTCTAAAGAATCTTCGGTATGAAGTGCGAATGAAGAGACACTACATAAATGTAATTCTTTAGAAAAAAAACCTCTGAAAGAATTTCTTGACAAAATGGCATATTGCAAAATTTCTCAGACCACTTGTTTAACCAGTTTCTTACGATAAATTCATGTAAGTGTTACTCCTAAATTCAAATAGAACGGTTGATATTATTATTCGCTTAACTATAACTTACATGTATGTACCACTAGGGCAATTTTTGTCAGTATTTGCATTTTTTTCTCTTTTCAACTTTTAATTATTCTGTTAATATTGTATGAATGTAAATTAAAATTTGACTTATATTTTTACGTCATAATGGTAAAACAACGTAATATTAGTGAGAATAGTTTTTATCACGAGTAATATTCTAAATTAGGTAAAAATGCATCTATTTATTTGATCTCTGGTTATTTTACTACTGGATATATATAAAATGTCTATGAAATATGAGATCACAAGAAACAGAAATAGAGATTTTTAATTATCCTCACAGTAATTGCATAGAATATAATTTAAGCATAATTTCATTCAAACACTCCTCTTCACTCGCTACAACTTTAAACAGTTTTGCTACAACAATTCTATACTATTTGAGATTCGTTGGAAATCTTATAGGAAATATTCAGTTCGTGTTTTGGACTTGTTACTTCGATAACATGCATATCAAGGCAGATTATATTCGTTACTAAAAATGGGAATAATATAAAGAGATTTCAAACAAAGTCATATAAATATTATTAAAACGATTGAGAAGTTTTGTATTATTAAAAAGTTAAATTACAAATAAACGGTGAAAAGTAAATATACGTAATAAAATATTAAAGATAGTCATTGATATAATAATCGTAATATTATAGTGCTACCGAAATCGCTGTATCGCGCCTTAGGTATATCTGCGGCGAGATGAATGGTGTATTCACTCTGTGTCAGCTGTCAAAAGATCATGCTCTTTTTACCTGATCCCGCTCGATGCTCTTTCATAAACCGTGGTACAGCTCTTCCGGTAGCATTATATTGATATTTTTAATTCGAAACATCGCTTAAGTCACTCGATACCAAACACTCCAATATTAGATTCTTTTATTGCGTATTGTAAAAGCGTCGAAATATCGTTTTCGCATTGGTTCGTATTACCCTACCACTACATTCTTCATTCCCTACATAGCATTTATTACCCTGCACAAAGTGCACACGCTGATATTTCTAGTGACAGATTTTTTTAATAAATAAATAATGACACGTGTAAAAATAAAAAATAAAATAAGATTATTGACGATTATGTCGACTAAGCGTTTTGTCACTAATGAAAATATCAACCTGCACGTGCTATATACATCTAAGTTGGCATGTGAAGTGTAAACCGTACGTCGTTCTAAGTCAGCACTAAGTTAGCAACCGTCATCAATTAGGCAGATACGCTATAATTAAACTATAAAAGCCAATCTTATAAAAGGCCGAACCGTCGCTACAAAATATGAGGTATATTTAGAGTTCACACCATTCACAAATCGCTCCACACAAATAATCACCTACAACCGACAAACGACCGCAACCTAAACTAACGTCTGTTGCAATTTATACTCTATGCTCACTAAAATAGAGTCAGTTATCGCTTACAATCACGCGACCCCGCTGTCTTGAGTGTGGCTTCTTTTCTTTTCGCTTCTGTGATGATCTGGAGTAGACTTTAATATATCTGGTTGCCCGTGAGACAGTACCCTTGCTTCTATGTGTTGGTTGAAAGTAGACGTGTGGGAACTAAGGGTCAAAGTAGCATTCCTATCGGAGCCCAGTGTCATTGTGGTGGCGTGCGAGTTCAAGGTGTTATGTCCCGTGGTGTGATGAGTGTGGTGGGATTGGCTTAAATGATGGGCATGCGGTAAAGTAGATGGGCTTGAATGTGGCAAGGTCGAGGTCGGCTTTCGTACGGAGCGGTGGCTTCCGTTGCGCGTGAGGGAGTTCATTTGAGGAGTGCCGGGACCTCCTGTTCGGAGGAGAGCGTTCTTGTAGTCCGCTATTAGGTGCGTAAGTTCAACCATCTGTGAATTGAAAATTATTTTATTTCACATGTCTTATAACCCTTATCGTTAAGTGTGTATAAGTATTATGTCATTTAAATTCCAATTGTCAGCTTAACCTTACTCTTTTATACATGGGCTACTTATTATTAAAATTGACAATAAAGACGCGCTATTCATTCTGAAAAGCTTTATCCAATTGGTCATTGTGAACGCGACTTTCCAATGTAATATCTCACTGTTCATAATCCGTATGTAGTTTCCTCCTAGTTTTGGTTGGCTGTATCGATTTTCAGCAGTTGTTCATACAGGTTATCTCCTAATTATAATAAAGAAGTGTGTAGGAACTTACTTTAGGTTTATTAAGGCTGATGAGCATTTTGTGCACCGGGCTCGACGCGTCCTCAGCATCGATGAGCATCATTAAGTCATCCTGAGAAAATAAATATTAATTCTGTTTATTCTGATATGTTCTATATTCTGATATTAGAATACCAGAAATTAATATGATTCGAATTGATAAAAGGGGTTCCTTCAGGAAGATTGTCCATACAATGAATATTACTGCGGCATCTAGGTCATTAAATAGTAAGTCATGAGAGTCGTGATGAATGTTTAAGTTAGTGATTGGTAGTTTGGATGTAATAGTTATTTTAAACGCAGTGAATTACTGGATTTTAATTAAGATCCAAAATTCTGAACCTGAACATAAAAATGTATTTAATAAAAAACTAATAAACGCGTATAGTTCGTATTTACCCTCGTCCTTATTTAATGTTGATTTTTCAAGTTTGCTATAATAATAAAGTAACTTTCGTTTATTTTTATAAAAGCATTTCCACACTTCAATCTCTCGTCGTGGTCTTTTTTCTTTCAAATAAAAATGTCCAATTTTTTTTAGTATAAACTGGTATTTCCCAACATTTTTTTGCTATGCCCAACTAAAGCCTTTCTAAAACTGTTACGTCCCCCGAAATAGCAAACATAAATTTTATGTTAAAGCGAAAGGGTTAAACTGGTATCGGGCCTATTTTCAAATTGTCCCCTAGTGGGGCATTGGCCCCACGTTGGGAAACACTGGTTTACATCTTTTTTTTTCAAGATTCACAGTTAAATTAAAATTAAGTTAACCTAATCATACCTGCAGTCCACCAAATAGTCCAATGGAATTGAGAGCGTATCTTCCAATGACGCTCATAGAAGCCAGCTCGAGTACGGTTACGCCGTCTTCTGATACAGCCAACCATACCAACGACAAATCAGGTTGCTTGATCTGAGAAAAAAATAATTATTAGAATAAGTGTATTCCCTCCATCCATAAATTGGTTCCCGCCTTCACATAGTGAAGATAAGAGAAACCTTCATGGCTAAGCCGTGACTGATACTTTAAAGCTGGATTGCGACAGCGATGGGGCTGTGGGAAATAATATCATTCATGGTCGAATTATCGTTAGTGGCCGAGCAAAAGGTTTGATCCGCTGCAGGGTGCTGAGAATTGTCTGTATTTGTAAGTACTTGCTCTCTTGGTTTGACATATATTGACTCCAAGACGGCCAAAGAGATATTTTTTTCATTTTTTTTAAATAAAGGAAAACTGTAGTTAGCAATTGATGACTGTTAATGCAATAAAGGAGCTCCTTCTGTTTCTATAAGCAGAATCGCACATCACAGTAAAATGTTATATTATTTGCCGAAAATTTTAATAATTATTTACCTATTTAAAGATGTTACATCTATGACCTTGTATAACATAGCCGTTATTCAAATAGCGAAGAAAAACATTGTAAGGAATTTGGTACATCCTAGAACCAAAGATCCGAACCATTCCACCATAAACCCGTGTGAGCGACTTGGCCTTACTCTTTTTTAGAAAGAAGGCTAGCGTTTCTACAGAGAAAATGAAGGATAAAACAAAAGCTTTTGTTACATATCAGTTTTGGTACATTTCAAACTGATGGAAAGCTTTCATTTTATCAAAGAATAATTTACTTATAAATATAAATCATTGGTTTTTAAAAAGTTATAAAACTGTTTTGATTTTTTTTGCTCCTTAACCGGGCCTTAGTTCCCAGTGCTCCAAGTGGACCCTCAGGGGTCCAAGGGAAACTCGACGGGGATATACTATGGACTGTTACTAATAAAAACTTGCCAAACTTGGCAAATGCCGTGTTCGAGAATCAGATTCACCACAAGATTCCATGGTCAGGTCTATTTTTTACTTTTTAAGTAGAATTTGGCAGAAATATGGTATAAGTGTATCTAAAGGGGGTCTACTGAAGCCTGCTATATTTTGAACTCAGTCTTACCCTGGCCTGGAAGAGTGTGGCACCGAAGAACGGCCATTTCCTTGTGCAGTTGAGGTAGATGCGCACGCAGTCTGCGGTGCTTCGACCCTTCAATGCGACCCACTTCGACCTCAGCTTTTCCTCAACATCCCTGAGGACATTATGTCATGTAGTCTAAGATTCTATAAACCTTAGGTAATACAAAAAATGCTCCACGAGTTAATAATTAGGTCGGACTCGATGAAATAATTCATATAAAACATTAGTTTTTAATTGACTATATAAGTGTAATATAAAATATATATACATATATGTAGCTCCCTTTCTCAGTTTCAGATAATATATGGTTGATATTATAAATTGCATTTGCATTATTATGTCTCGAAGTTTCAATTCATGAGACGTGATTTCTTTTTAATCGGATCTGTTATTATTATTTCATGTAAAAAATTGCTTTGTTTTATCAAATTTGTTTTTGATTTAAATATATTTGAACTATGGTTGGCGGGTCTAAATAATTGATTTGAAATAAAGTGACAGACAATGTACAGGATTGTATTCTTGTTAAATGAGTTACCTGAAGAAATTAAAGCAAAAATTAATTATAAGAACATAAAATTAACACTTAGAACATATTTTTTTATGAAAAGTCGGAAACCAACTTCCAAAAATTGAACTTTTAAGTTATTTGAAGAGTAAAAAGTTTATACTAGAGATACCTCAGTTCATCGTTGCTGAGACCGGCGCGGTAGCGGTAAGGATAGAACCGGTGTGCAAGAGGCTGGTTGTGCTGTGTGTTGGCGGCAGAGTAGTCTCCCATGTCCAGTTGTGCCATCAGCGCACCAAGCTCCGCGGCGAGTTCCCGCGTCACAGGGAACCTACCAGCTACCACTGGCAAACCAAAATTTTTTTAAAATATAATAACGAGAGAAAAAAGAAATACTTTAGCTTAAATATCACAGTGGATGGCATCGCTCGTGCGATCATGGTAGAGATGCGGTGTGGGTAATCCCCCCACTAGATGCGCCGATGACATAATAAGGTCGCGTGAAAACGCTGACAGCGCAAGATTGGTCATACTGGCAAAAGAGGGTCTATCGGCTGGTATGATGCTGACGATTATATAGGTTTGATATTTGACGATTGTATAGAGTATAAACAATGTGAATCTTTACTCAGCCACATACTGCAGTAATCTTTAACCCGTCGTACTGATTTTCAGTCCAGTTTGATTTCAGATTCAGTTATAAGATTTATCAATGTTAATGGCCTGCCGTAACTGTTCACTACCGTTATTAGCTGTGGTATTAACCAACAAAATACATTTTTCGTAAAGTCACTGCGTTTATACAAATGGCAACACTGATTATTCGAAAGAAAAATTGGATGGTAAGTTAAGCTTATAATATATCATCACATAAAACCTATACATATAATTGTATCTGAATAAATGATACATTACTCAGACTCAGATTAATCATTACAGTTATTGGTGGTGACAGCTTCAAAGATGGCTGGATGGATAATTAGAAATTCAAATTTTCTTTATTTACGAATTTATATCCACTTTTGAAGCAGTAAGTTTTAGCATTGAAAAAAGTTCAATGTAATTAGTCAAGCTACCATTGGTTCGGAATACTGAACTGCTGAGAGCCAACTAGAAACTCATCAGTTGCTGTTTTTAAATGAAATTTTACAATGTTTAATGTATTTAATTCAAGTGTATATAATCTGGGACAAGCATATTGTAATAAAAAAGAGATTTGTAAAGTACAGAAGAAACCTCATACTTTGATTGTAAATAATTTTCTCGTCTAGGCTACTGCACCGTTTCGGCTCTTTGTTAATTTAAGAGACGAGTTGTGTATGTATTTATACATATATCGAAAGTTAATATAACAACTTTATTTACGTATTTATGAAATAAATAAGTGTATTTTTAAGCTAACACCTTTACTACTATTTACCTTGGTGGTTAACTTGGTAGCAAAGCAGCAGACGCTCTTTATCAGTCTCGGTGCGTACGGAGTTCTTGAAGTACAACCGGTTGCGATACGTCAGCCGGATGACGCGAGAGTTCTCGAACTTTCCAGAGCCTTTCTCCCTCAGCGCCGTTTCCCACTTTGATATTACGTCGCATAACTGCAATATAAAAAATAGCTTTGTATCATCATTTCTGCTATGCCCACTGTTGAATATCTCTCATAGATTTCCATTAACATCGATAGGAAGCGGCGTGCCTACAGCGTCTTTCTACGATCTTCTATACACCTTTTGAATGGACTTCCCATACAGCGCGCTATGTGACTTGCTTACTGTCACTTTTACCAGCTAATCTTCCGGGCTATGTCGATTTCTTTTCTTCATCTATGGATCGTATAATGTTTAAATTGATTTCATAAAGAAAACCAGAGTAAATACAACTTCATAGCTAATTGAGCGAGTGAGTTTACCAATGACTGAAAATGAGTGACCACATTTCAGTAAAATTTCCTAAAAATTTTTTACGTATCGAGGATTTGGTTATTAAGATTAATTGTTTTAAAAACTGTAAGTCTATGTTTAATTAAATACCTTTTTATCTGGTTTAATGTGATGTTCTAGGTCTTTTTCAATGGGGTCGTCGCTGAAAAGGGCGAAGCCCGAGGCTCCGGATTCCCTGCAGCCGAGCTCCGTGCTGAGAGTCGACAGGAACTCCTCGACGGTTGTAGATCCGTCGAAACTTATCACCTAAAGATTAGAATTACCTTATTATAACGTAATAAAAATAGATCGTAACAATAATTACTTTGTATTTGCTATAAACAGTAATCGCGCCTATTCCACGTTGTACGAACAACCGCGTATAACGCGTTATGTATAAATGGTTGACGTTTAAATTATTTCGTTAAAAGAGGTATAAATTGGACATTAATTATATACTGCTATGAAAGAAATAATTGCATATTATTAATATGAAACTAAGAAAAATTTAATAAAAAAAAACATGTAATATTGAATGCAACTGGTGCAATGTACAAATCACTATAAATATCACAATACAGAAACAACGTAAAAATCACTGCGTTATAGGAGGGTACACTCGTTATAAGGGGGATAAGAATTTGTGTGACACTTTACAAAAGTACCGTATTTTAAGGAATCCCCTCACTACACTTTACAGTATATAAAATACTTGCTTTCAGTTATTTGTAATAATTTTCATAATCCATGAAGCGATTTAATTATCCTAACACTGCACAACAAATTGTATTTAAACAAATCATTCAAGATAACATAACATTCTCTATAAAACCTGAAATAGCTATAATCGTGACTACATTGACGAAATAAACCAGCTATTTTTTCGTGTGGTTATCAGATTTTTTTTTATTAATAATATAATATTATTTACAAGGTTCTTGTTGAAAAATACCATACATTTTTACTACGAAAATAAACGATGTTAATATATATTGTACATGAGTATATATTTAAATACATATTTATCATAGGTCTAAATTATTTAAATGTTTAATTTTACTTTTATAATCTATGATGATTAGCAAGTCAGCGTTGATGGAACTTTTTTTTTTAAATTTGTACATTACAGAGTCTTTACAGAATTTCTTACCTGATAAGTATTATTGAGCATATGAACAGGTATGGCGTGCGGTAGGCAGTGGTGGTAAGGGTTCTTCAGCAGTATGGAGAGCACCTCCATCCTCGAGGGCTTCGCTTCCCGTCCTCCGTTGCGTATTGTGCGCTCTAGAGCCCTTGCACAGTATGCTGCGTATTTGCCGCACTCCGTCCTATTGTTAACAAGAAATTATTTATCGTTGTCAGACACATATTTATTATTAAAGAAATATTTATCAGTAACTTATTATATAATAACTGACTTATGATCGGGAAATGTGTGTGTGGGTAAACGCATGGGTACAGGCATACTTATTTATATTATGGATAGTCATATTCTGATAAAAGTAATTATACTCAACAATAATACATATGAATAAACCAATTACATAACACCATAATGTATTATGTGCTATCGTCAGTTTTGTTAAGCTCTCGATTTTGGAACCAAAGAGAAGAGCGCGAAACATCCCGCTTTAGTGCAGTTTGGTGGATATCTGAAACAACATTGCAGTTTGGCAGCCTATTCATATTTTTTTTTATTTTACAGAAAAAGCAATAGCAGTTAATGATTTTTTACTGTTGACTGTTTGTTATTAATTTTCGTTCGTCATCGTTTCGGTAGTCGAGGCTGGAAATTACGATCGTGAGTCACAGTTTACTTAAACTTTTTGCTGACGGCGATAGCTTTTCCACGTTGTTACTACCACGTTGATTGATCTAGATAATGATTCCGATAGTGGTCTATATCGACCTCTAGGGGTCTATGACAACCTGTAAAGGGTCTACGGCAGCGAAAAAAAATTTGGGGGTCCGTGAAATGAAAATGAGGGTCCACGATAGTGGATCTCAAGACATACACTGACAGTACCTATTTACTTACATCATACTATCTTATAATATCAAAACATTTACATTATTTATAAAAGTACCTATGAAGTGAAAAATTTAGGACTGGACATCATTAGCCGAGGAGTTTTAAGATTAACCCTTACAAAATTGATGCCAAATGTTGATAATTTATTATTAAAGCATCAGGTTCATCCTTCTCACTAAAAATATTGACTTACTGCTTATGTTATTTTATTTATAGTTTATTGTATGTTTATTTAATGTTACGTATATTTTACATAATGGATACAAAATTATTATTTATTTTGAGTAGTTTTAATTTAAATTCAATTAATAAATATATAAATTAACATGCGTTTTTACTTCAAGTTTTTAACACTAAACTTCACTACAATTAGAAATTTACAGGAAATCAATATCAGGTAAGTAAGGGGTATACCCAACACGGAAAAACATGGCAAGGGGTCTACGACACAAAAACGTTTGGGGAACTCTAATCTAGATTTTGGTTAGACGTCTTTGGAATAATTGAGCTAGGGAGATCCTTCAGAGGCTTCATGTCAGGCCGTTATATAAGCTCTTATGTCACTTAGGCTTCATTGAGAGGGCCCAAGTACCTCCAAGAAAGAATATGGTTTACGTTTGCATGTAATGTAAATGTTGAATTTACATATGAGGGCCCTTTTATTAGAGCCACGCATTTTCGGTTCCCGAAACTATTAAAATTATCAAATTATTTGCCTTAAAAGTAAGAAAAATAAATAAATTTCTAACCCTTCTAAAATTGTTTTTTTTAAAGTTAGGGTCAGACTTTTAAGACATTATGTTTTCAAGCAATAAAAAAATAATTTGCCTATATTTTCTTTCATAAAAACCATGGCATGGGGTGGGCAAGTGGGTAAAAAAATATTTACTTACAACTAGCAAGAATTACCACGCTATCAAAGAAAGAAATGACTTTTTTGTATGTGAGTATTTATAATATATTTAAATACATCCTTAATTATAAGACTGTCCAATAAGAATTTGAGTGTTACAATGAATACAATAATTTTTACAGCTTGTCTTAGCTTAAAGAGCCATCTAATATGGTTTTCTGTTTTATTCACTTACTAATATTTAGATATAAGCTTGTATAATTGTGGTCAGGTCTGTGTGTGCCTACAAAAGATATTTAATTTTATACTCTGTTGAATTAAAGTAAACTTATATTATGCTATTATTATAAATTGCTTTTAGCGTCCCTTATTATAGACGCATATAGGCATAGACTTGCTCAAAGATCCTTACGATGACAGACCTTGCGTTGCCCGCATCTACTTCTCGTTATTCTGTTTGGCAGTAATCGGTGTAACATAACCTGAAGATGCCCCGTGGAGTGAAACACGTGTTGAGTGATTTGGCGGTGGCGGTTGTGTGATTCGCAGTGTTTGCCGCATACGCATTTATCAACGGGCTGGCGGGCAGTGCATTTTATTGCATGACTACCACTGCATGTGCGGAAGTGGCTAAATATTTGTCCTTTTCTTACTTAAATTATGTATGTCGTCCATCCCAGTAGGCACTGGAAGGCTTTGCCTCGTCTACCGGCCTGTGAGCGTGTTTATTTGAAATAAATAATGTCACGAGATAAATAAAGATATGTACTTGGAATCGGCATGTCTGCTGAGATGTAGCTTCAGGTACCACAGGAGTCTGTTATTCCGGGGAACGAAGAGGCTGACAGCTAGAGCCAGTAGTTGCCAGCCCTGTACGAAACTGTACGTGGGCGGATTACTCTTGCAATCCACAGACAATAGCGGCGCCTGTAATGTGTAATATTGTATAGCCATATATCAAAACCAAATTGAAATATTCAAATATACAATTTTTTTTTTAAATTACTAAAAACTTATTTACTTATTTTAAAAAATCGAGGGTAATCA
Organism: Battus philenor; assembly: GCF_028537555.1. Classification (NCBI taxonomy): domain Eukaryota; kingdom Metazoa; phylum Arthropoda; class Insecta; order Lepidoptera; family Papilionidae; genus Battus; species Battus philenor. The sequence continues at coordinate 11,865,710 of NW_027181673.1, read as the reverse complement.
AATGTTTCAACTACTTTTCTCATATGACACAATGATATGTAAATATATTTTTTTCGAATCTATTTTCAAGTATGAACTCGTACTACAATTTTTGGATTTTTTATTGTCGTTTATTATTTTTAATTAATTTGTTCAGCAAATTCATATTCTTACATTTGTTCATTACAGATACAGTATTTCTAATATATTCACAATGATTAGCTATGGGTGTATAAGCTTTAAAGAGTCGAATGTATATATAGCTCTCTACATTTATTTACAATCAACCTGTATAAAGTGATTGATCTGAAACACTGTGAGAATGCCACAAACTCTTTTACTTACTATATTATAATTACGATATTTATTATTTCTGTAACCATTGTTTTTAGAAGCTTTAACTTGACTCCTTTAAAACTTTTACAAATACAGCCAATCATTCCGTATAAGTTCAAATGATACACTCACATTATCATTCAATACATATAGGTCGTAAAAGACGAACACAATAATTGAATAGATATATACTGATGAGAATCTGTGATGCATTTCATTATATATCTTTAGATAAATAATATATTTAGTAGCTTCAGGGTATTTTTACGCTTTCATTTTGAATTAAAAGTTAATTAAAAGAAAAAAAAAGAAATCACGACCTGTAAGATACCAGAGCTTATTTTATAATGAATTGTATTTAAGTAACAAATGTTGAGATTCTTTCTCTCCGCACGTTTATTTAAAAAATCGGTATATGAACATCTGTACTCCTTTACAATAGCAATGTATGTGAACGTTTTGAATGTCTAACAATCCTACAAATTTTATTAAAACAAAAAAAGGTTAGAAACCAATGCTCTATGCTCTTTTTGTATCTCTATATTATTTAGTTTTTAAGTTCACACAAATGACAGTTTTTTTTTTATCGCCACGTGAAATCTTCTTCAATTAGTCGGGTATGTAATATGTAAATCTAACTATTGACAATATACTCTTAGACTAAATATTAAACTTATTCACAATCAATATACTGCTCTCTAAACATAACAAATAGCAGTGTGTGCCTCGCAACACTCGTTGGACAGTGCCTCCGCGATAGTAACTCCCTCTATTACTTTTTCCTAAATTAATTTACATTAATCGTCGTTGTTTCAGTCTATAGACGATCATTGCAAGGCATAGGTCTCCCCAAAAGTTTTTAAGATACGAGCAATATTAGCCAAGTGGTAGAAGACAAGACTTGCGATCGCGGGTTTTAGTCGATTTTTTTGTTCTCTTAAATTCCAGCTACGTCATATTCTTATATTTATTTATTACAAGTACAGCATTTTCAGGATATACAGGTTCATTATTTATATATAGCTTTTAGGAGGCGATACGTTCATTAGTTCATCTGTCAATAAACTATTTGTAATCATCCTGTATAAAATGGAGCAACTGTTGAGTTCCTGGTCGTCTCTTTTCCGCAGATTAGCGTTCGGACTTGGGGTTGCTTACTACTCATAATGGTTAAGATAATTGACGATCCATAAGTGCGTGTAAATTTCTGCTCGAAAAAAGATTACACGACGTTTGAAAGACCAAAAAAATTTTACCTCTTAATTTTGAACATAGTAATGTTTCTGTAGAGGTACATGTTTCTTCGAGAGGTAGCTTGCAATAGGAAATATGAATAATGATATTTTGAATTTAAATGAGACGCATCACAGAGGCTCAAGGGCTTGAAGCGCACAGTGGGCGATGGGGCCGTTACCTGTATAGAGCTAGGCGAACCCGCTGCGTTGGGTTGCAGGTCGCCGCTCTTGTTGTCGCCGCCGACTGACGACGCGCCCGTGTCGCAAGTGAACAGCGACTGTGTCGCGCACAGCAACAGTTGCTGCGCAAATGAAATGTTGGTGTTCGGAAACTCGGGGGACGACTGTCTTTTTTTTTTTTATTATACAACGTACTGACTTTTGAACGGGCTGCTCAATATCTTACTACGTGATTGATGTTTAATTTTTTTTTATCGCAGACAAATGCTTAACATATTTTTTTTATTTTTAGCACTGTATATTTTAACGTGAATTTATAAATTAGAGTAAGTTGATTCAATAAAATTTTTATCCCAATCAAAAGTGCCCTAAGCGAAATTTAGAAAATTTAATATTACCTTCTTATATTGCAAATTAATCGCAGTGCTAAATATTTTGCAAATGGCGATAAGTGCTACGTTAGAAGTATATATCAATTAATTTTACCCATTTCCATTTGATTTACAAGAACAATAAACCAGTGACTATATTACAGAGTGGTGCAATAATGTAAACAGAGGTATAACTGCATATAATTAGAATTGGCTTATGTTAAATATACACATATATTTTATTCACATTAATTATTTATTCCTAATTAGAGACAAATCAGTGATTTAAAACTATATGCTACTATACTATTGATTAAACTCAAAAAGACTTCAAAATGACTAGCATTATTAAAATAACAAAATATATGTACCTACTACTAACGACATCTAGTATCAAATGTGAAAACTAGAGTTGTCTATGTTGAGAAGCCGATCGATCAGTAAATCGAACGCCGCAAATGGAATTGGATAAGCCATACGCTCCGAAGGGACCCTGATCACATACTGAGACAAGCCCTAGAATTAAATCCTCAAGGAAAGCGAAGACGTGGCCGCCCAAATAAAACCTGGTGGCGGACGATAACTGCAGTAGTTAAGGCAGTAGGAATGAAATGGAGCGAAGTAGCACGTAAGCGCGAAGCTCAAGACCGCTCGGGATGGCGACATACTGTGGATGCCCTCTGCCCCATATTGGGGACATAGGAATAAATGATGAAAGTTGTCTTTGGTAAAATGATATTCATTCTTGTTCTCGCTGAGAAAACTGATCTTTTCGAAGAGTGTAAATGTAAAAGTGCCTTTTGACATAAAAAAATTAAGTAACGAACACTGTAGGAAAGTAAAACCTGGGATAAAAATGGCTCTGAATTATAGAAAAAAAATGATAGTCTAAAAGCTTGAAGAATATATATAGACTGAATAACAAATTATTACAGGTAGACAAATTTTAAAGAATACTTCGAAGAGAACTAATGTAAAACTATAAATAATAAACTATGTATAGTTGTATCAGACATGTGAATGACGTAGAATCAAAAGTCTAACGCCATGGGCTATAACATAGAAATAATGATTTAAATATTAAAAACTTATCATTAATATTGGATATCCATAAACTGACAGTGCTAAGGTATTTATTCCCTTCAATTTTTTAAATATATATTTTTTAATATTTAACATGAAGCTGCCGTTTATATTTGTTCGAGTCGACGTGATCGCATCTTTACATTTCTTTATAATTTCACGCGTTCTAATATCGAATGTCGATAATCTGTCACTTGCTTACAATAGTGAGGTTGAAAGAACGTAATATGTAATACCTCGAGAATATAACATAGAAAACTTAACGTCTGACACGAAAACTGATTTCATGCCTTAGCAAATCATATTTTGATATAACTAAAACATTTTAATTAAATATAACATATCGAGTTAGAAAACTAAGTATGTTACTTAGTTTTCTGCAAATACACATTGCTTTTATATCACTATTAATTTTTTTTTATTAGCTTTCAACAATATTTTGTGATAAATTATTAAAAATCACATCATTACAACATATTTCAGCCCTTGAACGTCCACAGCTGGATGCATGCCTCCCGCCCACCGATTATTAAACTGGATATGAAAAACCAGGATCTGTTAAATGACCTGTATCCAGCGTCTTCGAACGAAATTAGGTATTACAACTGAAAGGGACAGATGATCCTATTTTCGATGTTGGTGGACGTCAACAAGTGTACTCAAATGGAAAATTTCAATTATATGATTTACTTTTTTAAAAAGCATTCAAATAAATATAATTAATAATTGCGCTAGGTTCTTAGTATTAATAATGCACGCTTCATTTTATTAATTTATTTAGGTGAACACAGGGACAAACAATATAGATAGGCAGACTTTACTCCACAATGACGCAACTCTGACCACAAAGAAAGCTTGCAGATGCGGATCTCAAGGGAAAAGCATGTAACGACATGGAAACAAAAGACTTTTATAACAATATAGCCTTTTAACATTTTAAAAACTGTCTTAAAAATGGCCCTATTATTCCACAATTTTGATTTGAGTTTCAGGGAAATACTTGGACGACATACCTGAAATGACATGTAAATAGATAATATACCGAAAAAAGAATAAAAAAACAAACAAGTCTATTGAAGTTACTACAGATTTCGATTCCTTCAAGATAACATGATAATATAATCTATTGTGCTTTTAAAACTATGCATAAATTTATCGAAAGTAACAAACCAACCAAGCCCAAAGGATTCGCACTTGGAAGAGGTGTTGAACAGGCTACATGAAGACAACATAGTGCGCAGAACAGATGACCGCAAGGGCTTTATGGTCAAGACCACGGAACGTTTGCCCACAAGGTGGGCAACCTACGTCGTTAGGGTCATCAAGAGACGATATTTAATGACGATGATGATGATGCAAAAAGTTCAGACAGGAGGAGAAGACAGTATTCTTTTTTTAACATTTAAATGGAATTAGAGATCGTAAGAGATATGCAACACCCATAAATACATATACCTCTGAAGAATAATTTATTATAAAAAAAGCATCTACGCACCGTTCCCATACCTTGATTAATTTAATCAATTTACATAATTACAAATGTAATGACACTTATTAAAACAAGTAATACCTGTCTTTTGACGCTCTATATACACTATTAAAACCAATATTTTTCTTATTTACATATAATATATTTTTCAATATATGAACAATAATATTTGTATAATCGATAAATTATAATATACATACATAAGTAAAATAAATAAATAAAATAAATATAGTAATAAAGTTATATAAATATACTAAAAAAAAAAATTAACTGGCAAGCTTTAATATAGTTAAGTGTGCTAGCAACATTTTTTTCTGGATCCCATAATCAGTATGTACATATATAAATTTTTATTACTAAGTAAATAATTTAGTTAAATTTGTACAAACTGGTTTCTTGAACAGATATTACATGACTAGATATATGCAGTTATACTTGAGTATACACCTAAAAATCTATAGACTTACCTTTGTTAGAGAAGTAAGATCGGTAAATTAGGCTTAAATAAACTAGCAACATCAACCGTCCACAAAGAGGTACCATAACAGTGCGGGTATACTAGCTATGAGATTATGAATGATATGTATACGAAAAGTAAAGGTTTCATTCCCTATAACTAAGGGGCAGGGTCAAACATTCTTGGATAAAAACTTTTAAGAAAAAAAAAATAGTTGAGGGGAAATTTACACCAACATTCCATTTGAAAGTTCGCGACAAATTACATAAAAAGAACGCGTTTTCTTGTTGTGGCAACACAATAGTTTTATATAGCAACATGATATTTCATATTAAACATTTTATTTACATTTCGGTTTTTTATGTTGCCAGAACTAAACGATCAAGTTGGAATAATAATTGTTATTGATTTTTTTAACATTGAATTACAATCAATTTCGCTTTTATTTAATTTTTCAGTAGCCAATATAATTCACAAAAACAAATTCCAAATTGATCAATAACTAAAAGCTTTCTTTAATGTCAACTGATAGCCGCACAAAAAGCGTTTTTACAATTAACTTGACATTAATAGCTGGTTAGTTTATAATTCATTTATAAATGCTTGAAGTAAGCAATTTAACAAAAAGTGTATGTACGACAATAAAACCTAGATTCAAAAGCACTAAAATATCTAGCTTCTTTACTAATAAATAACTTGCGTTAAAGCCAGACTTCATATAATGATATTGCAAAGTTACCAGTGTAAATTTTTATTCTACTTATGTGATTATATAAATACACACATGTGTGGTGATGTGTGACGTCACGTGAAAAATGATGGCATATGAGAAAAGCATTGAAGCATCGCTTGAGCAGAGGCACAGAATATAAAGCATGTTTTTTTTTAAATTATACAATTTACAATTTGTATTTACAAATTAATTTGGCAGTAATCATTGATAAGATCATCGTCCTTTAAATATGTGTATTTAAAAAGTAACTAATAGAAAATGTAAGTACTTTTAATGCAAATGAAAAGTTATATTATCTTTAGTTTTATGTGGTGATTGGATAATCGTTTTAATATTTACCAAAAATTAAAGTGTTGGTGTATTAGGGACCGTTCATAAAATACATTAGGTTTCAGGAAGTTCTAATAAATGTCACGTTCACCGCTTAAAAACTTAATATTGATTATATATATTTAAGGAACCCATGGACATCTGAACAATAAGAAAATTATGTTTTTTTTTATTCCAGAGATTAATTTATCAATCCATTATTTTTGCAGGAAAGGGGGTTAAAAAAAGGGTTTTTGTTTAAAAAAGGGGGTTAAAATAACGGGTGACATAATTAATGAACGGATTAATAACGAAAGCACTTTTATCAAAACCTCGAAATAGCGAGTGACAGAGATAACTATACGTACTAGAGCAGATGATACGAGTTTAAAGACTGCGAAAATTGTTCCTTTTGTAAATATTACGAACTAGCTCGTTCAACTTATTTCCGTTATTAAGTAACCGAAAAATAATTTAAGGTAAATATACTTTTGAATATCCAATCTCTTGCTTTAAACAGGATAATCTTTTATACATACTTAAAGGAAAATTTAAAAAGTTATAACCACCATACCACATCAAATCTGATTAAACTTTACATTCGTTACAGGCTTTTACAGACACTAATGTAAAGTTATATAATTTTTTTCCAAATTTAGCAACTGTAAAAGCCTATTAAATTGAAATTTTCTGCAAACACAAAATTATAGCAAATTATGACAATTGATTGCTCCTATGATCTTATGGCAAAAAAAAAACAAAAATATGTTCTAATTAGTATAACTTCTTAGCAATACGCAGGTAGATAGATTTTACTGGAAGAAAAATATTTAATATATAAATATATAAAAATATAATAATATTTCTATTACATGACAAATGAGCATAGGAGCATTCTTTTGGTTATAAATGTTTTGGAAATGCGCTTTATTATTGGACTATAACAAAACTTTTTTTACTGTAATTTATTAAATCTCTATAAATGATATAAATACTAAGAAAGACGTATATAGCTATTTCCGTTATGCAGCAGTAGTCGTACAATGAAGTGCACCGCCCGCCAGCCCGCTGATAAATACGCGTGCGGTAAACAATGCGAAACACAACATTCTTTCAAGTTATATTTCTTTCTACTGAGGAGTCCAATATTACGCAGTTAACTCATGTAGAGAAACGTTCTAAGCCTTCAACATCTGAATAAGTTGTGTTTCAGTATCATGTATGTAAGAGATTGAATGTATCGAAATTTAAGTCATCGTGCATCATATAAGTAGTCACGTCTAAAAAGTTTTCATGACAGACATATACAATCATTAGATAAGGGTTTGGTGTTAAAAAAGTCACTGTTTGATCGATATATTAATATCATCGAATAAGGTTACAACGTAAAACTGTCGTCTGAATATATTGTTTTAAATCGTATGGGTCAGACTGAAATAACTTTTAGTTTTTTTTTTCATTTTAGTCATCTCAAAACATGGCTGTCAAAATTAACATTGGTATTATAAAACTAGGGAGTAAAATGGTATGCAATAAACCAGCCCTATCGAAGGACCTCCCAGTTTTTGTAATCTGTACATGTTGTTTTGACGTCGTCTTAATTTTATTTATCATAAAACTTTAGCTAGCATAATACGAACGTATATATAAATAGCATACATTTGATAGACAACCCTAGTTTTGGAAAACAAAAATAGGAACATTTTAACGTTACAGAATAAAAACATACATAAATTAAGGTTTTTAAAGTTTTGTAAATTTAATACACTTTTATATTGGTTACATTCATTAACGTTTCTACTTTTTACATTGTTCCTTACAGCTAATTTCTTATTTTTTTTTTATATGGCCAACACCTGATTATTTCTTCCTAATTATTTTTAAAGATTGCTTACTGATAATTGTTTTTGTAGGCTCATATTATTTTTGTTTGATTAACTTGTACTTATTGATAATAATAAAGCGCACTTCCGCACGAGGAGGTATAGAAACAAAAAAACTTACGCTCTTAAGCTTAGGCTTTAGCGCGGTGGCCCGGCTGGTTACCTGCACGCCGTGCTTGGTGTGCGTGTGCGGGGCCGTCTGCTTGGCCAGGCACGCCGCCAGCTCCGCCTGCAGCTCGCCCACCTCCAGGCACTGCTGCAGCGCGTTCTGCGCCAGCACCACGTGGTAGTCGATGCCCGCCTGCTCCACCGCCACCGACATGAACAGTTGCACGCACTGAAACACACGCACATACATACAAAAATATCTGTCTATACATATATATTACTTCAAAATTTACTGATAGATGGAGCTACTAGTCGATTAATAAATAGTCGCATAGAAATACATCGATCGTTGAGTTGACAATAATTCATTAACATGGAGATTTTATGTGTTCCGTAATGAAAGGTCTTAATTTCTCGCGTCACAATACCAATCTCGAACTATATATATCACTAGAATAAGCAACAACAATTAAAACCAATTTCAATATAAATAAAGGTAATTCTGAACTTTACTTTTTTTCTTATAATAAAACTAATACAAAAGTATAAAATATTGGTTATAATTCATTTAACAACATACAATAAGATTATTCGTGTCTTGTCTTATTATATATACATTATTATATTACATATACATTAGGTTATATATAACCGATAAATATTGTTTTCTGTTTTATTCAGTCAATAACGATATAAGCTTTAGATATAAACTAACTTAATTATGGCCAGAGATGTGTACGCCTACAAAAGGAAAACATATTGAAATTTGTAATTTGTGAGATGTATATACGAGTATCGTGTATCGGCTGACATAACAATGAAAAATATCCAGGACAAACAATTTAGTTAATATAAATACAAAAATAATTTTTGACCATAAATAATTAAAAAAAAAAATGGTTCTGTGAATGGATTAGAGCTAGGTGCCGGAAAAGCTTCGTCACCTTTGTGAAAGTTAACGGGCAAACTGCGTTCACTCGCAATAAAAAACAAAATACACAATAAAATAAGAAGAAAAATTATTAAAAAGATCTATTTTTATTCAAAACGATTTTTTGGCCTATTTTTATGAATTTCTATTTATTTTAACTGATTTACAATACACATCTATAAATAAAAGTATTATAATAGAAAGTCACATCAATAGACAATATAATTTACTATTTAGTTCTAAGTTACGTACTTTGAATAGCTTCAAAGCCTCAGCCTGCAGAGCCTCAGAGTTGAGTGATGTTAGCGGAGATGATATATTTTCCTTTGAATATAGTAATGTTGGATGTCTCCATAGCACGCAGTCTGAAATAGATTGTTTAAAGGCGAAATTAAATAACTTTAATAATACGTAAAAAGATATTTGAAAAAGATTTAACAAACAGGCTTTTGAATACACACGTTCATTGCAAGTTTAAAATATGTAATAGTAGCACACCTTCTACTATTATAGTCGAATTCTTAAGAAAAAGATAAGTTATGAGAATTCATTCAATCTGTAAAAAATATAGGTATTTTTATTTATTAATTTTCTATGTTTTAACTCATGATATTCGGACCTAGGATATATGTACAAGTTTTCTCAAGATGTTTCATTTATTCGTATCAGTATCCTTTTAGGATATATTACAGTGGTCACTTGCGTATGTCACAAGAAGAATTCTAGAAGAACCTAAACAGAATCAAATTGAGAACCCTCTATAATGGCATCTTTAAACTAAGAGCCACGAGACACCAAACGCGATAAGATTTGAAGAGCACAAAACATAGTTGGAGAAGTTTTTTTGGTCACTTTCAGAATATCCTTTATACTTAAGTAGAACATTTCATTTCCACTCTCTACCATTTAAAAATCCTTCACACTAAAATAGGATTTATATTAAACTCTTTTTTTAATGAACTTCTAATATATATTATGTACATTGTTCTCTGGGTAACCTTGGCCTTCTTATGAAGCCCTCCGTCTTCTGACATTGTGCTATTTTGCACGAGATGTTTTGGAGCTTCCCGAGCTGTCTATAGTCTATCAGTTTTGGATTTGACGACCGACGAGAAAGAGTTCTCGATGTTGGACCAAACAAGATTATATATATGTTATTATATAAGGATTATTCGAAAAATTAAATTGGGGTGTGCTTACTTGGATCCCCGTCAGTTTCCATAAGTTTGTGCACCAAGTGCTCAAAATGCGTCCCCTGGCTGAGCCCACCCCCGCTCACCACAGTCAGCTGGTACAGCCAAGCGTCCTTGTCACCTTTGCTCTCGAACAGCAGGTAAGTGGGGCCCTGAAGACAGAAATATAACTTAAATAACTGCTCTCCGATAAGTATGGCAGTTTCGAAAGTCTACTAAGCAATTTTAAGGTACATTAACAAAGTAAATACAGATATTAGAAACTTTACAGTAAATTCTTACTTCTCGACACCTCACTTGAATTAATAACAAAGAAATATTATCCAATTAAACTAATTTTTTTATCAAAGACTAAAAAAAATGATGTAAACAATAGGCACTTTGTAGATTTACTTAATCTGTGGCAACAGTAAGTGACCAATTAGTAATTTTTTTAAATATTTAATGCATGTCATTATTTTTTATATGCCACTGTTTGTTTGTGAAATAAATTAATAAATTACAACTTATTTATATTTGCTTTTTGTTTAAAATTATAAAAAAAGGTTCATGCACTCACAGTAGAATTAGAGACATTTTTTGAAGCATGTGTTATATTTCTTCAGAGTTTGTAAAAGCGTTATAGGTGTATTCAAATAAACAGAAAAACTAACTTATAACAACCAACAATGGGTATAGCAAGGTTGCATTCTGCCAAGAAACATTTGGTCATTGAAGGTTTAATTCATATATATTTATGTTAAAAGTTACTTGCATGCCTAAAATACATCCATCCAAAGCTTTTAATATGAACTACAAAATAAATATATCAAGCAATGTCTACTTGTTCTTAGATAAGAACTTAAAATCATTGCAACTACCAATGGGCACAGAAAGACTGCATACTGTCAAAAAAGTTGAAAGTTTACTTTGTTTTATCATTTATTTGCGTGGCTAAAATGAATCTATCCGAAATTTTCGACATCAACTACAAAATAAAAATACAGAGCAGAATCTATTTGTACTTACTGGTGTTGATAATCGTATGCACTAATCTACTACTGCTAGTTCACACAACACAATACAATTAGACAGAGAGGTATGAAAGTTGTGACTGACCGCAGTTACCTGGTGCTGCGGGTAGATAGCAACAGTGAGGTGACTTCGAGCGTCGTCGTTCTTTTCCTCGGAGTCAGAATCCGAAGTATGCTCAACGTCTTCCACTCGCGCATCTCGCATATTGATCTGCCCAGTTGGATTCTAGAATTCAAAAATTATGTTCTTCTAGTTACAACTCCAATTATTCTTTTCTACGATAATTTTAGATATACATAGATACCCGAACATTGACATTTTTGGGTATCTCTATATACGTAATAAGATCCTTGACTAAATGTAATGTTACTTTACTATAATCCTTTCCAAATAATCCAAAAATCTTTATATAATCCTTTTTAATCTATTGTTGCCTTGTGCACAACATAATTCAATCACAGGGTAAAAAGAAATCAGTTAAACAATGAAAAGAATGTACTAGCATGGCAAAGAAGAAAAAATGTAAACAAATATTATATTCCATGTATAGCAACGCATATTTCGCTTGGTATAACTCATCAATGGGATTAGTTATGGATTTTCTGGTATTATGTCTGCTTGTGAATACAGTACAGAAGTTTTGCAATAAAAAGATAGTCAATATAGAGTTAATATCAAGGTAAAATAAATTACTAAAAAACCGTTAACTAAAAAGCTTGATATTAAAATAATGTGAATATAATAATTTTTTGTGTAAGCAATAAAACACGATACCTGATCACCGGGTGATTTAAAATATAGGAACATCTTCCCGATGAGCACACACCAACTCTTCTTCGCGTGTCCATTTTTGACCTTTGTCAGCCAGCCTTGGATAGTTGGTTTATTATCTTCTTTACTAAGAAGTAGCTTTGTGGCGTTTCTTCTTTGTACGTTCTGTAATAAAATAATTGTCACTTGGAAATATTTGCAAAAATGCAATAACGCTGTTATGCGATATTTTCAATGTTAAGTTCTAAGCTGTTTAATATTACTTCTTGTACTGTATTTCTTTCGCCTGTTCTCAGTCTGAGATATTTAATCTGAACAGGTAGTAGATTCAATTTGACGTCAAAAGGAGACGTAAGCCATTGTATTTTGAATTCGAATTACGGAACGAATTAGCCTGATTCAAAGATAACAAACCAAATATAATTTAATGTCAACCCTTCGGGTCCTATAAATAAAAAAGACTATATTTATTTAAAAGTTCAATTAATGAATATTTAAATGACACAGAATCCTTCTCGACGAGTCGGTTGATCATTTTGTTTTCGTTTAGGCATATAGCCTAAATGAAAACAAAATGCCCCCTATTTTTAATGTGTTGTTATGGATTTTATTCTTGGTTTCTCCACAACTATAACACCATGCGAAGTAGAGTTCAAAACAGAAATATTTTTAAAAAAGGTGATAATTAATAAAAGCGCTGTTAAAAGTGCCAATATTGAATTTTATCTTCATCTTATCTCAAATATCTAATAGATTCAGGCGTTACTTTGCGGAAGTCCATCCTAAGTAAGAAAAGAACTAATCTATATGAGTTCTTTTCTTGATTCATCTTATCTTACATGGTACAAGAATCATAATTATTTTTATTTTTATAGATAAGTAATTTGTGAGGCTCTGTCTTCTGAACTTCTATATTGCTGAAGTCAGGTAAAAATATATGTACGCTTGGTTTAACTTTAACACAAGGCTATACCAAAGTAGATAGTGTTAAGTTTTAGCATCCCTCAGAATATGAAAGTGAGGTTACCTGCAAGACCCTAATCCAGTCTTCCATAGTAGCAATGCTATCTGCGGTGAGGTAGTACGTACGACTGCCAGTAAAGATCTCGAAGGTAGCAGCGCCCTCGTTGCGCGATATCTTGCAAGCTTCACCCAGACCGATTTGACCTTGGGGCTTCCGATTGACCTCCGATTGTGATTTCCAATAGGAGAGAGTGCCGTTTTTAAGCACAAACCTGAAATATTATTAAAGAATTATAATATCTTTAACATAAAGGAAATTTATAATGACACTGTAAATTGTGTACAACTCTTTACGCTTTTCACGCTTAAAATTTAATACCTAGACATTAACGTCATAATATATTAAATAAATGTTACTTACATGGGTACATAGTAACACAATATTCAACTCGAATATTTTTATTGAAATAGTAGATATGAATGTATCATTTTTTTTTCGCTGTATCAGACTGTGTAGTCAATAAAATCTAATATACTTTTATATAAATGATAGATAAATTAAGTCATTTCCTAAGAATACTAAAGACAAAAATGTCGTATAATTATTAAATATTGCTAATCCGAAAATGAAAACGATATTTTCACACAAGTGATTATACAAAACAGTTTTATTAAAACATATTATGGTAACACAAAGCATAATTCTACAAGACTCAAATGTTGCATTGTGTTATATTAAATTTTTTCTTGTTTTTCGGGCGAAGTTTATTACTTTTTATATAGTTTAAGTCTAACGTACGTATAATCTAGGTAGGTATATTCTAGAATCTTTTTTACATTATAATCGCCAAATAATCACTTGTTAACTTCGCAAAAAAACTTCAAAATGCGCGTTCCGTTCCTGAAAACCGTCAAGGACTGTATTCCGAAGAGCCAGGCTAACTCACAAAGTTACTCCACTACATACAATAAAGTAATTTAAAATATTTTTTAAATTCCACCTGCGTATAGTTCGTTTGCGTGCGAAAACTATTCATTGAACATACACATGTACAACTTGATAGCCTCTGTCCTCATGACACGAAAAATAGCCCATAACAATTAACCTTATCTCAGGGTATTAAGTCCTAATTAACATAAAGATTATTTAAAAAAAATAAGTAATGATATTACAGTATTTTATATTTTAATTAAAATGGTTAAAATTAATATAAAGAAATTATCACTGTCCTTCACAACCCATTAAAAACCAAATCATTTATAATTAGGTAATCAAGTCATGGTGACCAGTCTTAAACTTAAGAACAAATTGAACAATAAACAGACTGTACTCATGACAATGAACAGACAATACACATTTAATTTTTTTCACATTAGTATTATCCACAGTCTGTGGAACTTACCATCTCTTCCTCCAGGTCTTCAGCTTCCCTCCAAGTTTGGCTAAATGACCACTCTTCTCCAGCGCGTCATGTCTACGCGGCGAGTCCGCACCAGCTAGTCCACCGGATCCTCCCGCACCAAGTGACAGTGGGCCCCCTGGGAGTGGAGCACCTGGTGGGATTCCCCCCACACTTGGGCCTCCGCTACCGGCCGGCGTGCGGCATGCACCCTCGCAAGAGCCGGCGTCCGGTGGGATAGCGTAGTCGTCCGACATGCCCGACTCGAAAGATGTGTCTGACAATACAATAGAATAAGGTTTTATATCATCAATAAGTATTATGAAGAAAAGTCACAATGCTTTGACGTCATATTATGAGACACCAATGTAGCAACATGTACATACGAGTAACGTTCTGATCTAACCATATATGTGGTTTTTATGGATGCAATCAAAGTGGCTAAGTTAAAATAGTTGATGGATTTTCTAAATTCCCCAATTTTCTTAGTAATTAGCGAAATTTTTCTTAAAAATATTCTTATAAGCAAGTTGATTATTTGTTATAATATATTAAATTAAAAAAAAATAATAGTGTTAACTCTAGTACCTAAACTAAGCCTAGCTTGTGTCTCATAGAAATGATAATAATGATTTATTTTCATGTACATATGGTTTACTTAATATTTTACTGTCTGTATCTTCAGGCATAATTTCAGGATAACATTTATCCTTCCTCACTTCATATTGTGTACATGTTTAATTTAAGAGTAACTTATTCATGTCGTTATCTTCGTTAATTTTTTCATTATCACTTTTTATGTATTTTTAAGCCTTTTAATCAGTTGAGACTTGTAAGTAGCAACTTGATAAAATATAAGTTATATTTTCTCTGTAAACTTTCCTTGAATATGAAATCAAAAAAACTTAAAATGAACCTACCTCTAGTTTTACTCTGCTTACTAGGTGATCCACTGCTGGACCTCTTAGCTGGACTCAGACTTGAACTGGTCTTGACGCTTTTCGATGGGCTACTGGCACTGAGACTGGTGTCCGAGGAACTGCACTGGCCGTTGGTGTTGGTAAGTAGAAGCCCATGACTGGTTTGCTGTATTGAAGCGGGCAGGATGCTAGTCATATTGACGTTGTTGATCGGAATCTGGTTTGATGAATGTCCACCTGTAAGTTGAGGAAATATGAAAATTGTTTGAACTGTTTTGCCATATGTCAAAGATAAACCTTCCTAACACAAAGCATCGGCCTCGTCACACTGTACCACCGTGCGATGCACTGACGCAAAAAGGGATCAAGAAACGCCTTCAAAATGTAGAAAGGCCGTTAAAATAAGTCACAACTACATGGCCTAGATACACCCATGCAAGAAAGGCGTTGGAAAGAAGACTCGCAAGAAAAAAAAAGAAGAATGGCCAGAATGCAATTAGTTTCACAAGAAGCAACTCAATGAGGTATATTTCAACAACATCCGGAGCAACAATGTACTACACAGACTGACGACGACGCTACACGATGCCCAAGCAGCGAAAGAAAATGTCAGTAGAAACGTTTATTTTATTAAGCCCTGGCCATAGCCGAAGTAGTTTGCTATAGTATCTCTAAATAATTCTATAAATACAAAAATAAAATATAAAAAGTGGAAAGCAACAACTTTAAAAAGTGTAAAAGTAGTAGAGTCACATTAATTTTATATCACACCTTTATGTAAAAATATATCCTATCCAAATACAACATTTTAAACTAAGATAAGGTTTTGGTACTGAAATTACTTAGAATTTGTTTAATTACTTTATTTTAATTTCAACTAAATTTGCAATAATATATCCTGTATACATTTGTACATAACCAGTATTAAAGTTAGAAAGAACTTACGAAATTTAAATAGCTTAGGTTCACTAATAGTGAATGTTAGGCATTAAATCATGTATACATAAATATTTATAGTACAAAGGGTGATTGGTTATGTGTGTAAAAAATGCAGATTTTGTACTGAAAGAAATTACTGGCTACAAATAAATAAATTATTTGCAAGTTTTTCTTAATTTTAAGTAATTTAATTAGGTTCTAATATTCTTACCATATGGATTATGATGTGGTGTATTATGAACAGTGACACCCATAGATTCTTCTCCATCTGACGAGTCGTCGGAGGAGTCCCCAGTGAATGGCATTGATCTTATTTGGCTGGCTCGCTGTAAATTATAAAGTAAAATCATACTATTATATATTATCTGTGTAATCTATTTTAAAGAAAGTAGTGAATAAAATTATCAAATTTATTAATATTTATTAATTGATAGACTTTTAGTCTCGAAAAAGTTCACAGTATATTTCACTTCTCATAAGCTGATCGCATTTTTATTCTGGTATTTCGAAAAATAAATGCTCTTTCGCCTATGCAATTTATTCAATTGATTAAACTGATTACAAATGTGGCATAATACTAATGCCTACTACTGGTAAGTAGTATTAATATATAAATATAGTATATATAATACTATATTTATATAAATGTATTAAGTGGGCTCTCCAGTGAAATTAAATAGACTCACCCCTTTAACGGTCGCATACACTGGTACAGATAAGTCCTGATAGCTTGTGGACTCGTGCATGGGTCGGGGACAAGGCGGTGGACTTAGTTCCTCCTCCACTGACTGCTGCAATCCGTCGTCAGCCACCTAATCACCAATTTAAGACTATGAAAATAATATCACTTGAAACAAGCTAAAACCCTTAATACTAACAGAATACATAAAGTTGGTCTATATATTTCTTCAAACGAAAAGTCTAAATAGCTTTTTTGTATGAGATTATTACAATTCTCTATAATCGTGAGATTAAAATAAAGTTTATGTTAGTCTGTAACTGATCATCTAGAAAAATTAACAAGAAGCTCAAGAAGGGTTTGTAACTTATTTGATGGATGTACTAACTTTTTTTTTCATTACAATTAGAACAATTTTCTTTCTTATTAACTTCCAAACAATTTTCTTGTGAAAATACTCTGATTTTCTTATATTTTTGGTTGTGAACGACCTTACCAGTTTGTAAATTATATAATTATATATTTTTTTATATCTAAGATCATATTTAAAGAATTGTTCATTACAACTGAGCGAAAAGCCTTTTAAATCATTCATCTCTATTTTATTCTATACCACTTGTATAGAATAAATAGTGCAAATATAAATTTCAGTAAAATGTTTGCTATTGAAACTGTGTTTTACAGCTCCCTGCTCTGTAAATTTATATTGTTACATTTGTGCCCGCGTCTTCAACCACATGGAATTTAATAATAGGAAATATATTTTTTTTAATGTTTAAGTATTTTACTGAACAGACAGAAAAAAATGTAATTGTGATATATGTACCGTATATATATTCATATGCATCCATTCATGCAGTAAAAGGCTGTTATTTTAATAATACAAATCTAATTTTATTTATTTGTATAAATGTATAAATTGAATAGCTGCGTCAATCAGTATTTATCAACGAGAAAATTAATTAATTTATTTTACATTTAAATAACAAATAAGGTAATCACTTAAATGTTACATTAATTATTTTTTTCTATTGAAATGCAAGAGGCCAATAATCTCTGGCAATATAAAGTCAGCGAGCACAGATACTAAACAAAATTAATTTGATATTTAGTAATACGAGTTTTGAAAACTCTTACTATATTATCATTAAGTTATTTATTATTTTTGAATTTTTTTCCATTGATTATTGGGTAAGATGTATCATACTAAAAAGTATTTTCATAAATTTTACCTGATATATTTTGGCCTCCCAGCTAGGAAAGCGATGTAACGGCGGCGTGGGTGGTCGCGGGTTCTCTGAAGTGGAACTCTCCCCAGTGGAGGAACCTCCACGGCTGTTGCCTTGGACAACAACGTTAACGGTGCCTTGCCACGCGGGTGTTCGTTCTGTAAAGTGATTTAAATTTTAAAAATGTTCAATAGGAGCAAAACTCACTAAGTACTCTTTATTTATATACTTTTCTTGGGACCGACATCAAAGAAATAGTTAATACCGCGAGAAGCCGTTGGAAGACTATAATCGCGACGTTTGGTACTGCCGATCGTCTAGAAAATTGTTTGTGGGCAGTGGCAATCATATATAATTAATGCTCACTGTTAATTATATAAGATTGTGTCTCCGGATTCGAACTCACGACCTACGGTCGCAAGTATCGATCCTTTCTTCTCACTGGGTTACCACTGGTAAAAATTTAAAAAGATGTTTTATAAGTGTCAATAATTATCGATCGACGACTATAGAAATATAAAAGTAAAACAGGAAAGTAAGTGAAGATAAATTATGATGCAGCATGATCTTTTTTTTTACGAACCTCTACTAGGAGTGTAAATTTCAGCGTAGTCGTGTGTGGTGTCGCCGTCAGTCGATGTGTTTGGGGTCGTTGGCAACACTACTAAATTTTCAACGGCAGCCTGAAATAAATTATGTTATAACATCACTTCTTTACTGAGAAATTAAAAAAACAAAGATTATTAAGAGTCAATACACAGTTAAATATTTTCTTCTTATAAATCGATTAACGCCCAACGCAAGGCATAAGTTTTTATCAAAGATGGTTACGATGACCGGTCTAGCGTTGTTCTCATTGGGTGACTTCGGTCGGTCCACCTAGTGGTGGGCGTGCACACGAAGCGTCTACCAGATTGTGGTCGCCACTTGAAAACCTTTCGGCCCCATCGTTTAACGAGCACAAAAGTGACTTCAAGATAAAAATGCTGATGACGATGACGTCATCTAAATGATGAGTTTACGATACTTCATCAGTACTATGTATACTTCAAAGTTAAGATAATTAGAGCCTTTGTTAAATTTATTTTAATTAGGAATGCTAACGGCAAAACTTAACATACTTTTTGCATGTTTATTAGAGTGATATGGGTACGAATAAAGGTAAAGCACTGCTATAATATATGCCATTTTTTACAAGGTTTTTATTAGCAAAAGTAACAATGTATATAGCAGTAGTGGCAGTGGTCTCAAAGGATAGTGCGAGCAATTTTTCAAAATTTGAAATTAATTATGATTCGCATTTAAAACACATAAAAGAATGCTTTTTTTACAAAAATAACATTAATTGAAATTATTTAAACAAAAGTACAAGATATGTATAATGAAGTTAGATATAACGACACACGTATATGACAGCTCTCCTAATAATACTTAAGACGCCGGTTAATTAATTATGATCGGTATTTGGATTTCGTTAATTTTATGGTGGAATGAATTATTATTCACACCAGTAATTTGTTTCGATTTCCCAGTAGCTGACATAGGTAATGTAAATTTAAATATTGAAGTAATTCGACATTCAAACTGAGCCAAAAATAATTATTCAAAGAGCCGCACGTGGCTCGCGAACCGCAGTTTGGCCACCCCTGATAAATAACTCATATAAACGAGTACATTATTTCTAGAAATCTGGCCAGCGATCCAAGTCACAGAGTCACAGAGTCTACCACTATGTTGAAATTGCTTCACTAGATTTGTATTAGAATAGTCTACCGCTAAATCGTCAGCAAGCAAACTGGCGGTTGTCCTCTCGTCCATAGTCCGGTTCATCGCGTTGAGAGCTGCTTGGTTGGCGACGCTACCAGTGCTTTGCATCAGGTTCGTCGCACCAATTGACAAGTTCCGCCTGTGCCGCACCGGAGTACTGTAGTGTGGTTCCGATGAGTTCAATGGTAGCTGCAGAACATAACATGGGAGAATAGAGGAAAGCGAAAAGAGGGAAGAGAAAGAAAGAGACAGAGCGACTATAATCGAATCATCAGAAATCGGATATTCACAAAGATATTTACCCAAGGGAGTAAAATCAATTATTATTGGCACGCAAATGTGCGAGTGAGATAACAATAATCATTTTTGATAAATAACACATCATAGAAATAGCCTAAGCAGTGTTTTAAAAAAGCGTGATGTTCGTTTTGTCAATATAACTGACACAATTCTGATTATTTCACAAATTTCTAATACAACACCATTTCAGACAATCTTATATATTTATTCATATGTAAGATGTATAAGATATGAATGTAACTGGCACAGATGAAATATACAAATATTTGTCAACCCTCAACAATAATTTTAACAATACACTAATTTTACTATGCTGTTACACTGACATATATTAACTCCTTGAAGCCGCCTCCATAAATTCCTACCAATAACTAACTATAGATAAAATATGCAACTGAATATCCAATCTCTCATAATAATCCATTAGAATTCATAATTAGTTCACAAAGACGCAAATTAATATGATCGAAGCTGAAGATCTTGTTATTGATGAAATGCTAAAAAAAATGCGGTAAGTATTAACAATCTTTATTTGTTATTTTGTTTCAGATTAGAGTTACCAATTGAGTGATAATCAAACAACATCAAAAATTGCATGAATGTACATGAGTAGTTTCTAATTTATTATTTCTAAAAAAGAGATAAATAAAAAACTACTAAAATCACATTGACAAATTGAAAATAAAATACGTGAAAAAATTGTGTCCAAATGTATACTATTGTGTAACAGCAAAAAGAAGTATCAATAAGTGCAGAGAAAAAATTAACAAATAAATGTGTGTAAATTGCTGGCAACACAATACATGTAGCGTCCTACTCGTAACATCAATATTTTCAACCGCTACCTGGGGCCCCTCAAGGCTCTCTGATCGACGTCTGTTCGCGGCTAAGAGACTCGAGGAAGTCCTGGAACCTTCCTCAGTCCTCACTTCAAGAGAAAGACTCGCTCGAGTCGGTAGGAACTGGGGAGTTAATGTTTTATACAATCGCAATGGCCAATATTGAGATTGTAATTGTACCTAAATCAAGCTATAAATTAAGATTAAAACTATATATCTTAAATGAAAACTTCAAACAATATTAGGTTTAAAAATTGGTCTAGACAACTAAATGGTTATTGACTTTAAAATATGTCCAAGGTGGATCAGAAATCGCAGGAACTATTGTTTATACATCTATCCTAACATATCAGAAGGTTTTTTTTTATTAAATATTAGAGAATCTATAATACATAGCTTAAAAGATGTAAGTTATGTAAATTTACGAAAATTACAGTTTTTGCATTAATAAAATGTATAAAAAGCCTATACATGATGTGATATACTGTACTAAGCTAGAAGTGAAACATGATTGCTATAATGTTTCTTTCTTATTGAATATTTTTTTAAAACTAATATGTCAACAACAAAAACAACCCCTTAAAGTTTGAAACTAAATATGATTTTCATGTTAGGAAAAATAACTTCCAAGGAAAAGCAGACAGAAATGAAATAAGAATTATATTTAAAAAAGCTTACAGCACAATTTCTGCTTCCTTGTGTAGCAATATGATTTCTGAGTAGCTCTAACTGTTGATTACAGCGGTCGTTTTGCTCCCTCAATAGCTGGTTCTGCTGTTCCAACTCTCGAAGTTTATTAGTCACCCACTCTTTTATGCGGGCCGCCTTTGCTTCCACCTGTTTCGCGTCCTGGAGTCGCAGCTGCTTCTGTGAAAATTACTTGCTATAGTTTATGATGATGGCTGAATAAAAATATTGCACTAAATTCAACTAAAAATAAAATAACCTTGGTGAATTTTATAGTCTAAAATAAAGGATCTAGTTAGTATTGTTTAACTTTTTGTCCAATTACTCTGTTATGATAAACAAAATCAATTTTTACAAATCATTATGAGTTGTAAATCACTTTATATTTTATCGCAGTAACTAAGAATATTTTCATATAAGCATCACAAGGAACACAAAAATAACTGCCTTAGGTATAGAATGTATATATCAAGTCTTTATAACTGAAATTGACAATAAAACAGCTCTTACTTCCCATTCCTTAAAATACCCAATAGACTAGTGGACTAGGAAAGATTAAAAGGTCAAGCGCAAGGCTTCTGTAATATCCAGAGATGGAGGTATCAAAATTGAGCTCTATGTATTAAAAATAAAGGAATATTTTAAGATAAAAAAAGTCTGATATTTATGAAATATTATTTATGTACCTTCTATTTTTAAGCAAAACATATTTATTAAATAAATCACTATCAAAAATATATGGCGAATTATTAGTTTCAGATTTTTGCATTTGCTCTTATTAGAACTCTTATTAGCACTGTATTTTTTAATATTAAATAAGAAAGAAGCTCTTGTCATACATAGAAATTTAAATATTAACTATTTTAGTTTATGTTGAATATGATATTTAATGTCGTTGTTACTAATTAACATCATTATTATTGTTATTTGATAAATATTCAAAATTTTATTTGACCAGATATCACAAAATTACTTTGTATAAAATGAGATAATGAGTAGAATTTACAGTAAAAATTAGAAGAATTTTAGTTCAAATAATATTTCAAATCTTGTTTGAACTTTAGAAATAGACATGTAACTTATTAACAAAGGTGTTTAGTAAAGTTTTACCTGCATTTTGTTTGGTTTTACTTCACATTCATTGTCACTAACGGTACTTTATAGCACTCATTATATTGAAACAAAATTTAAAATTACAAGTTTTATGTAATCATTTTTTTATTTACACATAAAAACTTCTTTTCAAAACATTACCCCAATAGCTTGTCTATAGTACGTCACAATGACGTTCTTTTTATGACGTATAAGTAAAGCTCTTACATCAAGAACAACATAACCTGTACGTGACGCTTTCTAGACGCTTGATTAGAATCCGTTATTTAAATATTAAATGTATACATTTTGCACAAAGTAAATTTCAATTTAATCAATAATCATAATAATTAAGATTTGTTGCGAAACACAAATACTGAATCAAATTTATATTTTTTATTGTTTATTACAATACCTGTTCCTCAATTTGCCCTTCTAGACGCGAGATGGCTCTCGGAGCGCCTTCAGCACCCGCCGGCCACTCGCAGAGCCGCTGCTCCATGGCGCGGACCTAAAAAGTTAATAAAAATAAAATTTTAAATTCTTGTGAATATATTTTACAAAATATAAGTATATACTTAAGACGTGTACAAAATATTTTATTTATTTTCGAAATAAATTGTGCAAAGCACAAAAATATTAAAAATCCTGTTTTTGAGTCCATCGACTTCGATCGTTATCGACCATCTAATTTCTCTTCTTAAACACTAGGTTAATAACAGTTAGTAGGGATAAACTCAAAAATTAATATTATTATTAAAATCCTTCCTCCCACCCAAATCAGTTAAAAGTTAAACACTAGTATTAATCACAAAGCGACCGTCTACGCTTTGTGAACAATAATTAGAAAAAAAGCACCTTTAATTCAACATTATATGTCACTGTGCAACTCACGATTAGAACTTTTTTTTTAAAAAAAACAATGAAATGCCGCGTTACCAATTAAGTAATAGTAAAAATCGATATTTAACAATAACCAATGAAATTGTTACAATAGAATAGTCGATGCCAACTACACCACGCTATATTGCCACATTTAGATACAAATCAGCATATTACGGTGACAAGTTGCAAACTTCGGTTAACCACAATATCTCTATTGTCTAACTGTATTATTGAGAGTGTAAAATTGCTCCCTGATATCAATAATACAAAATACATATTTAATTGAAAATAAAAATTAACGAACCGTATTTAAATATGCTAAATTTAACAGTGAAACTAGAAAAATAAATCATTGATAATGTTATTATAACGTTATCTGTTTTAATGTTTACAGAACACAATTTTTTAAATTTTTTTTACGTTAATATTAAGTATATTTATATTCTTTATTTATATATTATAAGCTTTTAATTTTTATTGAGCAAGTTAGACAATCAAAGAGCGGCACATGAATTTCAAAACGCAATCTAAATTCGGAAGTAGGGATTTATTTAAGCCCACTGCAGTGCGGTTTGTAGATTAACAGAAAACGAGTATTTGAAATAGAAATTTATTTGGTCAGGATAGAATTCGAGTGTTAAGAGAATGAAGGACGAATGAAATGGTAGTATTTTAAATGAAAATAATCCGATGGAAATCCAAAGAGATTTTATACAATTGTTTTAAGTGGTTTTTTTTTCATTTGTTCTGTGATCTATTTAAGATTTGTTAAGTAATTTTCTAATTAATCTTGTGCCTTATGTATTTATTTTCGTTTCCTTCTACTGTATAACATACATTTAGGAAATATCACAAAATCAGCAATTTAATTAAAAATTTTAAAAATACTATCTTATCTGTAGAAAAAAATTCACACAGAAAACCTATAAAAAAACTAATAGTAATGTGAATATTCGGTTTAAAAGATTGGTATCAAAATTGAAACTCTAGGCTATTAAGGGTTAAAGGTTTCTTATACCTTAATCACTTACTTAAGTTTATACGGCTTCATATTTCAATGTTAAACAATAAGTCTCCTAATTTATTTATTCACATTTTATTAATATTCAGTACAAAACAAGAATGTTAAAACCACAAATTAAAATAAATTAATTTAGTCAATCGTAAAAAAGTGTAAATAATAAAATCGAAAATATATAATTTCGAAAAATGCCAGAACAAATACAAAATATCTATAACAGATAATAAATTCGGGCGAAGATAATTGTTCTCTCATCTATTGACTAGTACTGATCATTACAGACTGTCAATTACAACCAAATCATTATTCCACTTACTTAGGTCCGTGTAGAGTTTCTTAATCGGCATTCTGCAGGCTTCGCGTATCACTTTTTTGACTATATCCTTAACGCACAATAATTCGTCATTCACACAGTTCTGTCTCTAATATATTCCTATTAGTGTGTTAACACATGTTAAGTCAAGTTTCAATAATAATAAACAACGCAATGATAATATAGTAATAAAATGCGTTTTAAAAATTCGGATTACTAGGCACATATTAAAATTAACAATATTTGTCTCCAAAGACTGTACTGCTTAAAATTATTGGCCAGTCACATTCATAAAAAAAATTACGGTATTATACAGGATTTTGATTTATTGATTGAAAATGGACCGATAAAGATTTTTGCCGACAGATGAACGATTTATTCACCACTTTAAAGCTTTCAAAGTTTTAAATTTTACAGAAATACCATTCAGCGTGCATATTGACATGTGATTGACATACTTCAAAGAAGTCACGTTATTTAATTACATGGCAAGCATTTCTTGTAAGCTCAATTATTATTTACTAAAATAAATTGTTAACAAGCCACAGAGAAATAATTATCTTGATATTATAATCTATAATAATAATGAAAACTGTAAACAAAGGGGAATGAAGCGACTAGTGAATGATTCAGGAATAGATGCCATTAATCACAAATGCCGTAATTTGCCTGAGTCACGACACGACGAGGGGAGACGCCGCGGATGTCAGGAGCTTTCTAAATCTGGCAACACTTACAAAGCTCGAGAAGAAAAATAAGCAACTTCTATGGACGACGGAGAATGGAATCGTCTAAAACAGTCGTAAATGAAAATGAATATAAATATACTATAAATGTTTTATTTTTCATTAATTAACAATTGTTTGTGTATTATTTCACGAATGATTTAATTGATTATGAAAATTATATTTTTTCGATTATCAATTTATTATTTTTGCTTAAAAAGCGACAAAAATATATTAAATCGCTCTTTAGCTTTATAGCCGGACGATAAACAAAAAAAAATATAAATCATTTATACTCTTATATATATAGATTGATAGATTATCGATTTAAAAGCTTTAAAAGAGTGAATGTATGGCTCATTTGTCAGCATAGCCATCTTCTTCCAATCAGGTTTTTTTTTTTAAAAAAATCTCAAACATTTATTTATTATATTGGAATGTAATAGTTTTAAAACTTCTGCGCATATAAAGTCAGTAGTGACTGACTGTAAACAATAATTAATTTGAATAGGTACTAATCTGATTTTTTAAATAAATATTTTTTATTATATTATTATTATTATTAGATAAGGAGTACTATTCATAAATTGACAGAGAGAAAATGAGCAATACTTTCACCCCTTTGAAGCTTTTACACTTAAAACTAATTAACCTATGTATTCCTGTGTTGTAATTATTTCTGGACTAGTTATTTTATTAAAAATTATATTATTTATTATATAAATATATTATTTATTGTGTATAATTAAATATGTACTGCAATAGCCTAAAAAATACTACAAGAAATTTTGTGTCAGAAAGTGATAGCGTAATTAAAAAACTTTCATCACTGAAATACAATACATTAATAAATCAACTAGCGGTCAAGGGTAACATAAGTAAATAAAGGACATTGTTCATTACTAAGCTCTGCCTAATTAAACTGTACGCGGCAAGCGGCAATGAATCGTCGAGTTAGAAACTTCCTTATTTATTCTGTGGCTACGCGTTGTTAATTTCTGAACGCACTGAACGGAAGTTGTAAAGAATAGATGGCCATATACAACATCGTTATTAATAATTCACTGCCCCGCACTTATATTCTGGTCCACTCAAATTAATTTAAATAAAAATATTATCAACCGACAAAAGCGCAGCTTTGAACTTAAGAAATTAATGCTTGTTATTTTATTATAATAAATGATCGGTAAGATTCTTGAGTTCTAGATGGATATACGTCACAGTTAAGGTCACGGGAAGTTTCTGGATGCGTGTAGTACAAGACCCGTCATCGTGGACATCATTGGAGGTCTATAGGTGATGAACGTCTATCGTAAGAAAAGAAAAGGACCAATATTTAGCCACTTCCGAACATGCAGTGGTAGTCGTGCAATGAAATGCACCGCCCGCCCGCCCGCTGATAAATATGCGTATGCGGCAAACAATGCGAATCACATAACCGCCACCACCAAATTACTCAACACGTGTTTCACCCCTCCACGGGGCATCTTCAGGAGTTATGTTACACCGATTAGTGCCATCTATATAAATATATTAGTATATAAAACAAATTACCGATAATATACGTAACAAAAAATTTCCTTATATTTGTGAAATAATCCCTATGCAAACGTAATAAAACATAATCTAATTACGAGTACATTGTTGTGAAACAAGATAAAAAAAGTTTTATTCCCTTGACACCGGATTCCATTTTAAACTTTATAGAGCTTTTTATCGGTGGTAGTACGGTTTGTTAACTTTAGGATAGTGCTATCAATTCAAATGTTTACAGTGACGTACACCATTTGCTTCTCAAAATAGATCAAAGTAGTTTTTAACTCGAATTGCAACTAGAAGTGTCTCGGGTGTGAGACATCCGGTTGGTATTTAATTTGAACTGTTACCTATTCGGCCCAGTTTCTCTTCCAGTAGTTCGTTGTTTAAAATTTTATAACGTTATATATATATATATATATATATATATATATATATATATATATATATATATATATACGGAAGGGGATTATTTAAGTTGTTTAGATCCTCGAATCTTTACGTTTATTCGTTATTATTATCATAATTAACGCTTATTAATTTTAGTACTACCTTTACGAAACCTATTACACTTGAATATTCTTAACTTACAACTTATCGTAAGTATTAAAAAAAAAACAATCATGGTCACCATTCCCTTATGTGGCGTGTGTAAACTTTACAATAATCTTAAAGAAATAAAGATATATTTACATTAAAATATCTAAAATTAAGAAACTAGGAATAATTTCTTCCATTTATAATATTTAATTTTTACAAAATTAGTGTTACTTAGTTCATATTTAACTTTTTATTGCATGTAATGTTTACTTCTACAAAGTCGTGTACTTGGTTTAGTTTCTCATGTATAATTTCTTTGTTTGTAATTTGTGACGTAATTGATTAGTTCTATTATCTCAACCATAAGAGGTCCACTGTTGGACATACGCCTCCCACATAAATTTCCAATATGACCGGTTGGAAGTGTCCGGCGTTTTCGAACAACCTTTCTAACGTAATATGTAGACCTTTTGGGCGGACTATATCAATAAACTTAAAATATTAATTACATTATACGAATACGATAAAAATATTTTTTGAAAATAGAATACAAGGTATATTATAACTTTAGTTAGTATATATTTATAGTTTTCGTTTTTATGTAACAATTTTAATGGCGTTTTAGTGTAATTATTTTGATATAAACACTATTACGGTAAATTTTTATATCTTTATAGTTCGTTTTGATGGAATCATTTTGATATATAACGCCTGTTTTATTGTGTCAGTCGATAGACGCTGGACCTATTGAAAAAGTATGGGTGAGATCTATGTCTAGCATTGGATGTTCTGGTTGGAATAGTGATGATGATTTGAGTTTAAACGTAGGCAATTATCATAAACGTACATTTGTATATCCATTTTTTGACATTATGTTTTAAATAAAAAAAGGAACATAGACGATTTGTTTGTGGCTATACCTATTGTAAATATTTGAATACCTTAATGTGCAGATATGTCCAAAAATTTCCATTGAAAATTCTGCATTACGAACAATGCACATCTCGCCGAAATATCGTGAGCGTTGAGAATTCCAGCATCAACGACCCACATTTCATGCTGCGTACAAACAATGATCATAACAATGACCGTACCAACGTAAAAGGATTTCCGTGTTGTATAAAATTAAACTGGGAAAATAATTACTTTTCACAAAGATTATCTCTGTCTCGTCGTAAATTGTGTAACTTATGACTGTGTGTTTTTTATGTTGCATTAAAATAATATATATACGTCTATACTAAGGTAGATTTCTACTATAAAAAAAATTACGACACATACTTGAGGATTTCCGGATTATTCAATGTGACCTAAGATTTTAGTACAAAATTTATTACGTACATACGAAAAATCATTAGTGTACATGTGATCTCCACATGGAAAAAAACCATATACAGGGTGATTAGGTAAAGATGTAAAAGATTATAAAAAGGTGTATACATATGTCAATTGTCAGCAAAATGTTTTTATTATTACTGGTTAAACTTAATCTCTTTATAGATGAATTCTTTTAAGTGGATTATGAAAGGCTAATAATTCCTGGCTGTACAAAATCTGCAGCTACAGATAGAAAACAATAATTAATTTTAATAGGTTGTAATCCGAATTTTGGAACCGGTGTACATTACATATTATCATTACGGTATTTATTTGGGGGACCGGAAAGTAATTTCGCTTTCAGTTACATTCTGAACAACAATATATTCACCTTCGTTATCAACAATCTTTTGCCATCTAGTTTACAAATTTTCAATGCCGGATCGGCAATAATCAAATGGTTTTTCTGTAAAATAAGTCGACAGAAACGATTCCGGATTTCCGGACCCGCTGATGCTTTTCGAAACAATTGATTTTAGAATAGGTTGTACCTTACATCAATTAACAGAGAGCTATCACCTGCATATCACCCGTATCACGTTTTTAATTTAAAATGTCTGCCCTATCTTATAAAGAAAGAAAAATAATAACACTCTTTATTTAATAAGAATATTATCACTCAATTACGTAAAAAGGCAAAATGATTGAAATGGTTGAAATAGTCCAATCGATAGGTTAGAGACCATTTCGCAACGTCCTGCGGTTTCAACACGGCTCCCTGTGAACGTTTTAATGAGATGCCTTTCAAGCCGTCAAGGGGCCAACTTGTTGACCTAAAAGGTTCGATGTAGAGTCCTTCAATATCGAATGTGAGGCAATCCCGTGAGAGGTTCTTTCTTATGGATGTATGCATATTCGAAAAATATAAACTGCAGGCATGACGATTGAAATATTGGGTCTTAGACGTCAAATTTAAATTACATTTAAAGCACTCAATCCTAGTAATAAATGATTATAAACTGCATTAAACATTAAATAGTTTTAAGCAAAGATTAACTACGAATTAGAGAATAGGTGATGTTTCGTAAATTGAAATCGGTCGTTTCAAATTCTAATTAACTTAACCCAAGATGGCAACCGAAGCACATCGCCGTACCCACAGATAATAAATTAGCTGTAGTGAAGATAGATCGTGTTACATTAGTCCATACTAAACACGGTAAGCAAATTTATATGTTGTTATATGGTCAAAGCTTATTATGTTTTTGGAACAAAAAATCTATTTTATATAGAAAAAGTTGAAACAGTGAAAAAACGCAAACTTTTACAGTTATGATTTGTTAAAAACAAATTAAATACATTAAATATTTTAACCGTAATTTCAATTTTAGTTTTATAATTTCGTCTTATGAATAATTCACGTTTACACATTAATTCTAAATCAAATGTAAAATAAATTTCATAATATTCTAAATATAATGACTTTTAGAATAGTTTAGTATCTGTTTATTTTGTTTATTCATATGGGTTTTTCAAAAATTAGTTGCTAAAATAATGTCAGAGGTTCGTATTAATACTTTACTTTTTGGAGTTATTAAATCAGAAATCAAACATCCAAATATGTTTTCTATTAAAGTCAAGGATCAATTTTTAATCATTATAATTGATAATTGCGTCTAAACATTCGAAAAACGAATGTAAATTTTGTTCGATTTTTGTTCTTCTACTTATTAACTAATGTAAACTCTGTCTTATTGATATTTTTTTTATCAAAAACACTAAGAAAAATAATCAAAAATTTAAGGGTTCTTTTAGCCTATTTTCATCTCTTAAGCTCCCTATTAAATATAATGCGTGAAATTTTATTTGTAATAATTTTACACACTACTTAAAATTAAAAAAACGCCTGTTAAAATAATTTTAGATAACAAAATAGTTTTCATGTAACTTGTATGTAAAACAAACAATTATTCATAGTTATGATTCTCCTAAAATTATTTCTTTGTGTTAGGTGGTGATGTGTAACGTGTTTTAAGCTTGCATTACATTTTTATAAATTTCTATTCACATATCTATGGTATACGGAGTGCCGAAAAATGTTTGTTCAGTCAAAAATTTATATTACAATAAAAATAAACCTAGTTATATCACTCTTTATCCTTAATGATACTAATAATATGCACTTTTATTAATTTACGTATACACGAAAAACAAATATAAGCATTGTATGAAAACGTTAATGTCAATTTCAAGGGCGACGAAATTTTAAATTTCGAACACGGGAAGCGACACACGCGTTCGCTGCGCGGAAACGAACTAACACAGGGGACGATATCCTACAGAACTAGGGTTACCACTCCTTAATAATATATAAGGAAAAGTACTTTTAAAAACTGTCAATAGAATTCACTTCCTGTGCTGTTTGTGTTTTTATACAGCTTAATCAACTGTTTGTGTATATTTAATCGAATTTTGAAACTTATAGATGACAAAGCTGAAATCTACCATTTATACGAGACAACTTGATAACTATGTTATACTATACAAACACATTAATCACATTACCCTGTTGAAGCTACATTTATTTAATACGAATCTGTACATATATTTATACTTATATTTAAATAATAATAAAAGAAAAAAAGGGGACGTAGATAGGCGTCTCCCTAGGTATCGAAGATATGGTGGTGGTGCGAAGTCGCTGGATGCGGGCATTACGAGACCGGTCATCGTAGGGATCTTTGAAGGACGCCTTGCAATGTACATCACACAGCCGATACTGACTTATATAATGATGATGATGATGATGAAGACAGAAGACAAATATTCAGACATCTGAATTACTACTAATCAAAATGTACGATAAAGTTAGAAAAATTGTTGTGGAAAAAAAAGAGATTTAAAATTTTCCATTCACTCGCATCTTCGTTCATTCACCAAATTAAACTAAGATAAGATATCGCCGACAGTGAGACAGTATCCTTGGCAATGGCTAGTATGGTGTCCCTATACAGGACGTTCTGTGATACTATGGATCGATATTTACATAGTGCTTTTAATATGCCACCGCCAAGTTGTTTATTTTTATCCTTCAATAGAGTGACACGATCGGGGACCGCCTTGAAGATCAGGAGCGGTGAGCCGATGAAAAAAGTATGCTAATGAAAGCGTAACAAATTACTAAATTAGTTATTTTTATAATGATTTTACGTAAATAGTTTGTCGTAAGTATGTACCCTGTACTTACTTGTGATTGGTTATAGCTGTAAAAGCTTTAAAGGGTTTAATGTATAGCTCATTTGTAAACAAAAAGATTTTACTTCCATTCAGGCTTTATAAAATTATCACTCTGAAACTTTATAAGAATGCGACAGGTCAATACTTTTTTTGCTGTACATTTTGCAGGGACAGACAGAGAGTAAACAATAATTAATTTTTATACATAGTAATTTTAATTTTTAAAAAACTTTTTTTTACTATGTATGTTATTATATTTCTATTACGTTATTTATTATTTTTATTTTAAATCTTGAATTTTGGATAGGGCATACCATACATTATTTCACAGCAAATGAGCTATACTCATCTCTTGAAAGCTTTTACATCCATAACCAATCACCTTGCATTTATAAAACCTGTTACACTACTATTTAAATTTTATATATATATATATATATATATATATATATAAAATTATTACTATTATATATATATATATTATATCGTATCGTATTACTATTATATATATATATATAATAGTAATACGTATTAAAACAAACAGAGTATATGAGCATATTACTTAATATAGAATCGTGTTTATTTTGTTTATTCTTGTCATCATAAAAACTCAGATGGTCAATAATTTCACTGAGAAGCGTCAAAAAGTAATGCTTGGCATTTCTTAAAACTGCACATATCGTGCCCAAGATCATATGTAAAAAAGTCAAGTAAAGAAAAAAGTCTAATGAAGTACGTTTAAAAGCTTAATTTTATAGTGACAATTGAGTGTTTATTAAAAAATAATCGAATAAATGTCTCAAAACTTCAATAATTCATTCACCCTCAATTCTAAAATAAACTGTGAATCTTTGAATGAATCTCCTCCACTTTCTTTACATTCATTTATTTTTAATCAGGGTTTACACAAAGCCATACTGTCAAAACATGTTGACATCTGTAGGATGTTCGAAAAAAGCTAATTTAATTTTTTTTATATAACACCGTTGGTAAATGAAGTAATTTTTATAAATAAAAATAACTCAATGTGTTATTAATTTAAGAACGGCTTTACCATTTTTTACAATTTCTGTTGGGCATAAAAAAAGTTCTTTTGGAGAAAAATATCCAAAAATTACAAGCGGAATAGTGAAACCTTCTTTTCCGTAGTAGTTATTAAACATTTGACCTCAGTTAAATCAAAAACCAAAAAAATATCACAAGAAAGTGATTACTTTGAAAAACGTTTCATTAATTTCTTTTTTGGAATGCAACGGGTCAATAATTATTGACATTGATAAATTTACACTACTTACTTAAAAATTATTTATTTTTATAATTACTTACAGTGATTATTACTGAATATAAATATATATATATACATATATTTATATGTGTATATATATATATATATATATATATATATATATATATATATATATACAAATTCCCCGTCATTCTTTATTCTATATAATAAAATTCAATTGTATAACCGTATGTTAGTAATTCAAGTACAATATCGTATAGATTGTTTTACATTTTATTTGTATATCGAGTAGGAAGTTATGTCCAAAGTATTCATGTAACCAATAATAATTTAAATATAATTTTTATGCATAAAAGCTGGCACTCTTTAAGATTAATTTAATTATAAATAGTAATTTATTTATAACAGTACAAGTTGTAGACTAAAAAGACAGCTTTTCATTTTAATTTTCCGCCCACTCGCGTATCGAGCGTCATTCTGGTAGACTTGCCTTCGCGCTCCGAATAGTTTCTCTTTAATGTAAATATATTTTTATATTGCATGAAACCGAGGGAAAACGCTAATGAACACTTTACTTGAATATAAGTCATCAACATAATAATAACGAAGCAAGTTTGTTGTCTTTAATTACATCTAGGAGGATCCAGTTTTGAAACAACGTTTATTATGAATTAAGAAGTACACAAGTACGTGTTGTTTTGCCAAGAACATATGCCTGACGTAATTAAAAACAAAACATTCACGCTAAATGT
This sequence comes from Battus philenor, assembly GCF_028537555.1. Classification (NCBI taxonomy): domain Eukaryota; kingdom Metazoa; phylum Arthropoda; class Insecta; order Lepidoptera; family Papilionidae; genus Battus; species Battus philenor. The sequence continues at coordinate 11,831,251 of NW_027181673.1, read as the reverse complement.
CAATGAATATATGCATATTATTTATTTAAATATATACATTATATAGAGTTGTTAGACTGTTGAACACTAGACAATTCTTCATAAAGAATAAATTTCAGAAATATTAATATAAAAAGTAAGTAAATTTAATGTTAATATAAAAAAAAGCGTTATAAAAATTAGTATTACAAAACGTAACAATTAATTATTGTTAACTGATTTTTACTGCTAGAAATTATTGAACTGTCATAATGCCAACAGAAAAAAAAATAATTTGGCGTATTTCAGAGTGATCATTTTATACTACATTTGACGACAATTGAGCTATATATTGACCTTTTTAAAGCTGTTACAATTATTTCCAATCACCCTGTATGATAAAAACAATGAGAACTATAATACACTTTATGATAAAGACTATAAGAAATATAATACTAAAAAAATATGTAAATGTAAAAACTTGACAATATTGACAAAACAGCATAGTGACATTGTTAAAAATAAGTTAAAAAGTATGTTGAATACATAAGTAACGTGTGTTTCTCTTAAATTTTACTTATATTGTCTATTGTTAAACTATTACAATATTCAATGACACACCTTTTGGACTTAATTATAAAGGCATGCGTACAGTCGCGTTCAGTTAATACACGCGTCACAAATTCACATTAATATTCATTAAGCACAAGAAACTGTTTCGAACGCTCAAACGGTTTTAAGTCGTTTACCTTACGTATTTATGTAAATTGAGAATTATTCATGTAAACAACGTTATTTTGGAAACGGCTGTCGTATGACCTGAAACGAAAATGTAATTTCAAAGTCGCCATACCGGTGCCGGTATGATTTATTCACGAACTGTCAAGAATAAGCTAGACAAATATGTCACGACATTATTTGATTAGAAAAACGAGTAAATTTCTGTATTTTATGTTTTTTATTTTTATAGAATCAATATTCTAGTGGTAAAGGTTTGTGTGTCATCGTAGATTACGTATGCAATGCTGTAATGATCGAAAAAGGCTGTATGCCTGTCAGCATTTACAGCTTTAACGGCTTTGAGAGCTAAAGACGCTTAGTCTAGACCTTTTATCAGTAACTAAGGTTGAAGGCTCCATCAGGAATCATAGTGTAGACCGCATCGTTACATATTTAACTAAAAAGGCGAATGAAGGGCTCCCTTAAAAAGGACCCTGGCTTGAGCTGGGGTTCCTTAATAAAAATAAAAAAGAAGTTTTAATAATGGTAACAACTAAACAAGGTATCTATTCTGCCCTTTGATAATTTATTTGTTCTTTTTACTCTGCAAAACTTTTTAAAAATTGATTGCGTAGTTACACAGTTACACAGTTGTTATTTGCCCCAAATAAATTAAAAAACAAACATTTCTAGTATCGGTTGCCGGAGAAGATCTAACGTCGGCACTGGATCTACGACTTGTATCTTCTTTTTGAAAGAACTTAAGTCGCATGTCTTTAGAGAGTGTAACCGAAATACGAGGTCACTGGTTAACGTCAATCTACTTCTTTTATGCTTTATTGCTTTAGTTTGATTATACTTAATAAAAAGCGAGTTTTTGATAAACAGCTGGAGAAATAAATAAAACATAATTTCTATATTCCAGCACTTGAAATTGTAATCTTTTCTGAATTTCTAACGGTCATTGAAAATTGGCCCGCAAGATGCCCACTGCTGAACATAGATCTCAACAATTAGTTTTTATTCGTTTTTAGTTGGAAGCAACCTACATCTATCCTCTTCTCTCTAGCTTAACGTAATCGTAAGTCTACTTTGTGGGTGGACGTCCTCTTTGTGTTTGCCAGTTACATATAAACAAGTAAAATAAGTTGTGTTTTCGTCGATAAATCAATTTAAAATTGATCGATTTTTAGTTCTCATTGCAAATAAAAAAAATGTGTTTTTTTTTAATAATATAAAATGCATTAAATTAATATTTACTCTGTGCAATATATTTCGTATATTTACTATATTTATTTCAAAATTAATACGAAATTTCTCATATATATATATAAGAAAACGTTTTTATTTAATATACTTCAATTATAAATATATTGTGCAATTAGTAGATACTGGTTTCACCACGGTGGAATATATGATATAAATGTCTCCACCCAAAGGGAGTTAGATATTTTCAGTTTTATTGCAGACCGTCTCGTCGTTCAGTGTTGTACACTTGTATAACTGGTGATGTATGACTGTGACGCATCTTGGACTTTGTCCAAAATCCAGCTTGAGGACATACACCGCTAAGGCTAGATTTGCCATGAAAATAGACGGGAACACTAACTCACTACGATTTTATGCCCAACATAGAAAGAGATTTATTTATAGAATTTACGAAAGTTAAAAAAATTTATGATGTTACGTGTACAATAATCGTTAGTATCATGATTTTTATAAATAGTATATTAATGAAATAAAAATTAAAACTTGTTCTCTTCGAGAAATTTCCATTTCATATTTATAGATGGCCAGCCGATGACGTTTTACGGCTAAAATGACGTTGATTTATAAACAAAATATAATACCGTGTTTTTTTAAAAAAAAAGAATACATTTATATTATTTCTACTATTAAAAAATATAACACGATTTAGTTATGTCCAATAATCTGCAGATAAATCGGAATCCAGAAGCAGATATTACATAAGTGAAAAAAAAAGTTATAATTTTAAATTAAAAAAAAATTGCAAGTAAAAGCATTCTCGCAGTTTAATCTAAAACCATTCCGTTTTACGAACCTGGATAATGCACACCCAGCTCGAGTTTCTCCTTAACGTAATGGCTTCTTGGTCAAATTACGTTTATTACTAACACTATAAAGGAATATTCTAGATCTTATTTTACGTTTTGTATTAGCCATAATATTAATATGTGTGAGTACAGTATTTTACGGATGTTAATATTTAATGTACATTAATCAACAAGATGTAATATTATGTCATAAAACATTGAATAAACCATGGCAATGCTATAATATAATACATATTATCAATGTTAAAATGTTAAGTAACTTTTCTAAGTTGATGTAAGTTATCGAAAGAAGAATGAGACTTGCGACCATAGATCGGGGGTCCATCGTTCCCGGTATACAAACTTATATAATTCACACTTTGTGAATTAATTATATAGAATTGCAGTGAGCAGTGGCTTACTCATAATTTTCCAGAGGACGGGCACTAGCGTCGTCTGCGCACCATAATACCGTAGTGATATAACAACCCGCCTGCCAAGCGTGGCGATTATGAATATCTAACCATAGATATTTTTGAGGAAGGCCTATGCCTTCAGTGCGTGTCTATGGGCAAAAACGACGATAACATTTCTATAATTTCTTTACATTTACTCTACAATATTTTAACTTTTTCATTATTTTAGCTATTTAGTTTAATGTATTATTCAGTTTATATTTATTTAAACAAATATAAAAAAATGAAATGTTCTCGATTTAAAGAAAAATATCTAGATACAACGAAGATAATCACGGTATCAATTTCTCTTTGGATAGGATCCAGGAGGAATGTTCTAGAAATGTCCATCAATGCGGAGAATTTTAATAGATTTATGTATTATAGTTTGTGTTTTTATTTATTTTATATGATATTGTCTGTTTTTCTCGTCATATATTTTAATTAAAAAGGTTTGTGAAGTTAAGAGGTTCATTGAGGTTTTTTTAGAGACACGTTTAAAACAACTGATAGCTTTTATCCGACTAATATTCCGACGAATATTGTAATAAGACATGAATAATACATTATCCCACTAGGTGGATCTATGACATAGTCAAGGTCGAAGGAAGATGGTCGGTGTGCAGCGCAAGATCGGTAATTGTGACGATGTTTGGGGGAGGCCTATGTCTTGCAATGAGTGTCTATCGGCTCACATGATGATGATACGAACAGTAACAAATTACGAAGTTCAGAGAAGTACAGATGCGTACAGTACAAAAACAACGTACTTTGAACATAAGTAAGTGAATGTAATAATTCCGTTCATACATAGAACTTTGAGATCATTTATTGTAGATGTAAGTCTGTGTGATGTAATGGTCAAGTAAGATCATACAAAATAATGGTTACATAATATACGGAATAATAAAATATCATCAATTTTGTATTTAAGAATCATTTATTTCTTATAAGTTTACATATTACATTACATATAGGAAATATATTTTAATATTCATTACGATATTTTTATATAGGCGAACGTTTATGGATATTAACAACAGAATATGAATGAAATCAACTGTACAAGGTGATTGGTTATAGATGTAAAAGCTTTATAAGAGTGAATATATAGGTAATTTCTCTGTAAAAAGCTTTAACTTTTATACCGATTACTAATCAATCTCTATGAAATGATCTCTCTGAAATATGTAACATTAAAAATTCGATAGGCTAATGACTTTTGACAATACAAAATCTGCATAGAGGTTGTGAACAATAATAATTAATTTTACTAGGAAGTATTTCGAATTATGTAGACGATTTTTGTTACAATGTTATGAATAGGTTATTTATTATCTCTAAAACCATTGACTTTTAGATATATTGTACCATACATTAATAGACAGCCAATGAGCTAAACATTCTTTTTTTACTTATAACGAATCATCCTATATAAAACTACAGTATACAACAACAGTCCAAACAGCAAAAGTACATTTTATCATAATAGAAAAATAAGAAAAAAATTAACTCAATTTTAAATAAATAAAAAAAATTGTTTCTAATAATTATCTGTAGATAATAAATCACTGTAAGAAGGCAATAGAATTGTCAAAATGACAGACGACATTCGATAATCTAGCTTTTTAATTTAGAATTCAAATTTTCAATTTCTTTGATCTACAAAATTTATTTTGTCAATATTTTCTACATCTTCCGACCGGGCGCGACCCATTTTACAAAGGCTTCCCTTGTTTCAACAGAAGGGGGGTAAAAATATTGATCAGTGAGTCGAATTCAACCCTAATAGAAACAGAGCTGTGTAACTTTATGTACAGAGCTTCTATGACTCATATAGAAGTTAATTAAGAAATTTGCAACTTTATGCTATTGCGTTAAGAGTGATTTATATTTGGCCGAGCGTCTGGCTGTATCGAGATGTTTGTTTGTGAATGCATTCGCATTTAGTAGGGGCAGAAGATCGACAAATATTTGACTATTAGCTTGATGAAATATTTCGCAATATCCCGACGTAATCTAAAGGGCAGTTACATACACTTGGATTAAAAAAAAACCTTACATATGTGTGAAATAATGAATTGGCTTTATATACCAATGGTAAAAACTGTATCCATTCATGTATATCAATAGATAGGTCTTACACTGCTGCATCCACTGACTTCCCGGGACCTTGACCTTGATTATGTCATCGGTCCACCTGCTGGGGAGCTTACCAACGCCGGGGTCTACCAGCTCGTGGTCGCCACTTGAGAACGTAGCGGATCCAAAGCCAGCAGACCAAGACGGCTGAACGCGCAAAAGACTTTTAAATGAATATTAACAGTGGTAGCTGATGAGGAGTACCCGGGTTTAATACCCGATATACAGTTATATGTATAATTCACATTTTGTGCGTTAATTAATTAGGATTGCCACTGCATATGAACAAGTTTCCAGATGATGGAGTTAATACACACTGCTTTCGGCACCCCTCTTGCCAAGCGTGGCATTTATGTTAAATCCCTCATAGATATCTTTGGCTGAGGCCTTTGCATTGAAGTGGACGTCTATAGGTGGAAACGACTACGAAGAAAAGAATATGATTAGTTGTAACCATCTCCACAATATTCTTTAAAAAAAAGTTATACCAAGCTTACACCATGCACGTAATATTTCTAGCAGTAAAAACGTTCCCTCGGATCTGCATACAAAGTTCTCAGTGCAGTATATTTTTCTTATCTCGAACATTATCCGATCTCCGCAGTGCACACGAGAATTGCATAAAAGCGATAAACATTTACACAGCGTACGCGACACAGCTGTTTGGAGAGAAAATAAATGGAAGTGTAATTTCAAAACAAGCTCTTTAAATGGCACAAACTCTTCTATATAGAATTGTACGTTAAGTTTTAGCCAAGATTAGTGAATAGTAATACCTTGCTTGCATAAAAGAAATATATTCATCGTCATTTTGAATATAAGACGTCCACTTATGGAAATAGGCCTCTGCAAATTAGATCGATTAGATGCGGCTTGCATCCGGCGATTTAAAAAGGATAGTTAACCTTGTTGTTGGAATTCTTTCGCTGTGCTGGTCCTTGGTCTCTATTCCAGCATCTTAAAGCCATCTGTTCTGCGCGTGTTGTTACCTGCTTTACGCCACCTCAACTTTCCAATTCATAGCGCTATATTGGTTACATTTATTCGTCTACGGATCTCGTCATTCTTGATTCGATCATCTAGAGATATCCGACCTTTTCTTTTATGGCCCCCGCTATTGGGGACCTCTCCTTCCATTCTCTATTTAATTGGGAACAGGGTTTTGCATTTCTTAATAATTTTTTCACTAGAATTTTTATTTTCGTTCTCGTCTTCCATAGTTCACAGTATCTTTTTTTTCCTCCTTCTATCATTCTACAATTTCATCTTCCTTTCTCAATCATTCCATTCCTTTCGTAAATCCTCAAACACTTCAGTTATCCATTTCCATTACAGTATCACAGTTTTAATTGGTTTATTTATTTTCTCGTTTATATCAATTTTATCACGGATTTATTTTACCTTTTTTTTAATATCAATGAATCAATTTTAATAACTTTACAATGTTTTGTCCACCTATGTTTTGTTCCTGTCTATTGCGTATTGTGCAACTTTCCTAAAGAATTTGATGACGCACTCTCTTTCATCCTTTTCCATTATAATGGAGGCAAGTTTTGCCTCCTATATCTTTTTGCCAAGCCGGCATTCGGTCTCATATCGGATCCCTCCAAATGCGGGACATTCTATTATCAGGTGGATCGCGGTCTGGTCCACGCCCGATTCACAGAAGCACGAGGGGTGATATCCGATCTTGCTAATGTGGTCCGAAGTAAAATAGATGTTTAAATACAAAGCAGGTTTTTGAAATACAAAATAAAGTGAATCAATGTGTAGGCAATGTGAAGGTATAGTTTCACAAGCTCATTCACTTTAGTATCTAAAGCACTCAACCAGTCAGTGCATTGCTAACATCGCGTTATTGGTTGGAGACGTAAATCAAGTCTACCTATCTATCAATGTATTTATATAATATTTTTGTGACACGAGTCGCGAATTTTGAGTAGAACCATTTATTAAGGTTCAATGGAAATTTTAAGAAAACAGTCTACTTATTTTGTGTCTACTTGTAGTACAAACAGGAGCATAATAAGAAATGCAGAGTTGAATGTTCTGCGACTCATTTTAGACGCCGCTCAGCTCAACATGAAGGCGCTTGTCACCCATTAAGGTATAGTGAGTGGAGAGAGAATGCATTAAGAAGACGCATATAGGATATTTGAAAACAGACAGCTTGACTTTTGCCTACCTCCACTCAAAACGTTTTTTTCTTTTTAGTAATAAATTCAATACAATTCATATGACGTTTAGTAAAGATCAACAAAATTATGTGATGGTCTTAAATTTAAACATAACATTTCATGAAATCTAAAAATGTGGTTAATACTGGCTATGTAATCCCGGATCTACTAGCGCGTGCTTTTAAAAACAAATTTATTATTTTAAAATTTGGATATTTAGTATCTATTTTAAAGCCTTTTGCAGTGAAGAATTGAATTACTTATTAAAAGTCATTACAGTTCCCTTGATTGGCTTTTTAGACCCTAGATTGAGATTGACAAAGTTTTCACAAAGCCTTATAAACATTTCAAAATTCCAAAATTACAGAATGTGATGTGATCGTGTACTAAAAATTACATTTATCTATTAAGGGGATCGGAAAGTAATGTCGTTTCTCTCGACATATTTTACAAAAAAACCGATTGATTTTTACAGCTCCGGCATTGACAATTTGTATACTAGATAGCAAAAGGTTGTTGATAACGAAGGTGAATGTTGATCAGAATTAAATACTTATTAAAAATGTAGTCGTGTGAATTTAACTTAAGAAAGCGACATTACTTTTCGGTCCCCTTAATACAAATACAAAAAAGGATGTACACATGGTCTATTACATCATATCATGGCTTAACATCGAATGTTACTTCTGTAGACACAATCTTCTATTTTATTATTTTTGTGCAATGTTATAATAATATTTATTATTTAATATACACTCACAGATATGAAGGGATCTCCATTCGAACGAGCAGCAACTGCGAGTTTCTGCCACGATAAGTTATGCTATATCACTTGATGTGCTTTTACGTGTTCTGTGGCAAGGGTTGCCAAAACATAAAAATGTTAATAAATCAATGTCTCTTTAGACTTTCACTCGTGATTTATTAGATTATTGAAACATCATTATTTATACGTAACTACTTTGTATTGCCATCATATATTGACACGTAGCATTTCATTGAAAAAAAAAATAGTTGTTTCAGCCCATAGACTGTCATTTTAAGGCAAAGGCCTCTTTCAAAGATATACTGGGGGCGGGGGGGGAGGAGGAGATACACCATAATCGCGATGCTTGACAGGCGGAAATGCGATCACAGCGTGGTATTATAGAAAGCAGAGAACCCTGCTGCCCATCTTTAGCTCGCGGGTCTTCGACCCGCGAGCCCTGTGTCCGACGAAGCTGTGAAAGCCCGCAAGGCTAACAGCAAAAACATCAACAAGAAAACAGACGAGGCTGCCCATCTTCGGGAAATTATTTGTGGACAGTAGCAATCCTATATAAGTAAAGCACAAAATGTCATTAGATATTATAAGATAGTATCCCTGGAATCGAACCGCGACCTAGGATAGCAAGTCTCAATCCTCTACCACTGCACTACCGCTGTTTTAAGTTATAAACAATAATTAATGCACCTTAATCACTGAATTTAATAATAATAATCCAGTTCAGTATTAGTTCAGTTTAACTAATGTTAAATGTTAAATAAATAAATTAATTTTCGAAGAACAATTAATAGTGAGATGTAGCTTTTAAAAACCAATTTACGTCACTTGAACTATTAAAAACGTGAATTTCAAAGCGAACCTTGAATAAGTTATGAAGTACGCTCTCTAATCTTACAAAATTATCGGAATAATTTCTTTTTTTAGATTTGATCTAAATCAGTGAATGTTCAACCCTATATTTAGTCACGGCGTCGGCGGCGCCGTCTAGGCGTTCAAGACAACTACCAAGTCTTAAAATTAATATTTAGCTTAACTTCGAGATATAACTGTAGAGGATATAGCGGTTTTATTATTTAATATACGAAGTCGACGAAAATCGAAAGTAAACAGCTTTGAAATAGTTAAACAGCTTGCGTTTAATGTCATTGCCTATGTATGCACGTCTGAATCTACAGCATATTAGCCTAAACCTATGAAATATGGTACATGAAATTAAAAAAAAAAATTGTTAGAAGTGAAATTCTTCACCGTAATTGTTATAATGTTGTTATCATAGAAATAATATATAAATAAATATGAGGACAACGCTTCTGAAAGCGAACGTTTATGTTATATAAAAGCGAGCGGAAACTCCGTTTTTTTGGCGGTGCTTTATTTTATTACTGTTAATAAATTACATTACATGACAAGACAAGACTATATTACAACTTCAAGTGACAGCGACAGGTCTTGGATGCGTTTTCGCCTAGGGACTCCATGGAACGCCAATCTAACTAATCTAAGTGGTTAAGGGCTTTCAAACTAAGACGATAAAATAAGTAAATTACAAACCCAGACTTCAGTTTCCAAGGTAGTTTTCGAACTTATGAATTACTTTAAAGAGATCTAGCTTAAAAACTTGTGCTATATCAAACAAGGTACAGTCAAACAGCCATTCGTCGTTATTATCACAATTACAGCTGCATGACGGCTTCTGTGAGACCAGTTTGAAGCGGCAACAAACAAGTCTCTTTCGACGTCCTTAATTAAAACAATTATAGTATTTAATTAATAATTAAATTAATAAACACTAGGTCTTCCTACGTTGCGTTTGCTGGTCCATGGTCTTCAATCCAGAACCTTAAGGCACAACCGGCTGCGCGTTATGTAGCTTGTCCATCTTAACCTGTCAATACGCTGAACTATGCCGGTTACATATGTTCATCTACGGGTTTGCCATATTTGTTCCTCGTTGAGAAATCTTAAACATATCCATGGCTAGTTGAGGAACTGTAAGTTTACCAATGAGGCCAAAAGTAAGAGACTACGGTTCCCTAATTCACTATCGCAACACACATTGATCGTGATAATAGACATTCTTCTTTAAGTATAGATAGATTGAACTGTTTTTGACGCTCCTGGTTTTAATTTCTTTGAATACAATCATTTACGTATTTCATTAATTAAGACAGATTCTCCAGTGATTTATCTGTTCTCAAATATCCGGTGTGAGTCTTGTCTATTATCCGTCTCACCGTTCACATACCTTATAAATATCGGGTGCAAGGAGGAAGAGAATTTTTGTTTTATAAGACAAATATTTGACTTTTTAAGTGGTCAAATTATCAATGTTAAGTGTTGACTTTCCACTTCTGTCTTGTGATATAAAAATCTTCCTTCTCTTTGCATTGTTTTCCTCACTATTGAGGATCGTGACCCTTTTTGTCTGTTGCGAATGCTACGCTATCTTCGGCGGTGTGTATTGCTGTCTATTGTAAAAGCGAGCATATCGAGCGTGCTTGATATGAATATTAACATATTAAAGCGGATTTTGTGCTTTCCATACGTATTTATGCAGTTCTTATATATGTATATATTTTAATATACAGACTAAAGCATAACCAGATTGATCCAGGGTGGTATTTCTTTTGAAATTAATCAATCAAAATAAAAAGGCTATAATTTCTTCATAAACATTAACAATAGTATTAAAATTAATATAAATGAAAGGACGAAATTTTAAGATTATTATTAGAATATTGCGCAGTTATTAGTCAAACCGGTACACCAATGATTCAACTCAACACACCTAATTATAACCGGTACTAAAACCACGTCATTGAAGGGTTGACTAAAAGGGGTCTTTGATGAGTAATGTGGTGCAAACTGAAGCTAAGTTTGACACATGACGACATTATTGTTTGAATAATGATCGAAGGACCGCTAAATATGTTTATTTCTAATGTTTACAATTTATTGATAAATTTAAATGATTGTGACAATTAATTTTATGTCAAACATGAGGAGTTTTTATTTTTAAATTTAAGGTAAAAACAAGATAATTTGTGTCTTATTGACAATTAAGAAAATAAAATTAACTGGCCACGTAAAGGTTTTCACGTGTTATACAACAATAGTGGTTAGAGGCAGTTTTATATCCAGGACGACAAATTTTGAACATCAGTAGAAATTTCGCAAAAAATCATGAGCATTTCATACAGATTATCTGTTATCACTCAGATTTATAAATTAATTATAACTAAAAGAAGTTCAATGAGACCTTTTTTATATAAGACTTCAACAAAGATTTTTTTTTTAAATAAGACGTTATAATTCTACTTTAAAAACTGTTTTGAATAGCAATTTTATACGACAAAAGTTAAGGAAGATTTCTGACCACCACGTCTTCGGGTACAATGCCGACATTCATGCCGAGTTGCGTAGAAAATGCAAAAAGGAAAAAGTTCCTTCTAATACATTAAGAATCAACCTGATAAGTGTTGATGAATTGAATGTCTTTTAACACTTAATTCATCATTGAATAAAATTTTGACTGATAAACAAAGCTTATTACTTTAAACTTTTAATTAAACTTCCTCTAGTGTAAAATAAAAGAGAGAGAAATGGTAGAAAGACACACACACACACACACACACACACACACAGAGAGAGAGAGAGAGAGAGGGAGGGAGATAATATGGGAAAGCTACGAAGAGAACATATGCGCTGTTCAATTAACTAAAACGTTTGTATATTATGTTTGCGTAAATGTGTGCGCATAAAATGAAATAAAGCGTTCTTCGCTAATCCATTACTAAGCTAATAGTTGAAATCTGAGATCGTCGTAAGCACTAGAATATCCCACGTAAGATGAGAAAACATTAGGGAATTACACAAAGCGTCGAAGAACCACACCCCAGCCGTATATAATATCGCGAGAACTGTAATAAAATCACCTCTAAACTGTGAAGGATAAACAGGCGTCGAGATGGTTTAGAGCAAGCTCGTTCACTGTGAAGTTTGCTCTTTACGATCGCCCCTGCTCATACGTATCGAGATTACATCTAGTTTACAGAGCGCTGAGTATTTGTAAACACAAGTACGGGTCTTTCGAATTATTAGTTTAAGGCGTATGTACACTGCAGGAAGAAATATTTCAGTTAATCATTATCTGTGACATTATTGTACATTTAAAGTATTATAACTATTAATTATTTATCCATTTATTTAAGTTGTCTGTACACATTGACATATTGTATGTAAATGGACATGACTACTTAAAAATTTATTCGTTTAAATTATAAATATATAAACAATTATAAAGGCTGGTAAAAATAAATATAATAAGGTAATGTTTTTGGAAATAATAACGTAAGTAAATAATTAAAATAAAATAAGGAAAAGCGTTTTACACTTACACTTATGATTAAATATTTGATATAGAAAAATATAACAAATATTGTATTAATAATTGTCAAATAATATACATTATGTATTACATTAATTACATTATTAAGAGTTTTGCGCTGAAAATAATATAAATAATTAAAAGCAATTTACTTTAATTAATTTGTGTGGCTGGAAACATTGACACAAAGTATGTGTTCCTAAAAATTATTTAATATAATTTGAATCTACACTAAACATAGTTGAAACATTTCATTTCGCCTTATCATTTGAAACACGAACGCAAATTCCAGTTTTAGTGCTTTTGCTTACTTAGACGGTGCTCTGCGTGTTAACATTTAGTGCCTTGAAATAAAATGTAACCGGGGCGTAACTTCTCAGCATTTTTTGGATTTATCTTGTGGGTGTCGAGTCCATAGCGTTGTAGGAAAGGAGTCGGGTACGGACGTCGGGGTCTACTATGCCGCCAGCCCATAGGCACACCGCGTGACAGTCACCATGTATTGCTCTACCAGAAAAGGTTCCTTCGGATTTGCGATTGTTTAGAATAGAGGTTCTAAATTCTCACTAACTTTAGAGAATCTGAAGTGGAGGAGGAATCGACGTGGTCATGTGTCTTCGTTTTAGCACCACAAGATGTTCAGAGATAGCGTAAATAACATTTAATAAGGGACGTGCTTCCAGAATAAGACGAGATACTGTGGCAAAAAGTTGTAATTCTGTGAGGGCTTCTATTTGCATTACGATTTATGATCATAATTGAGACATATATGTTGCAAAATGTTATATATTATACTTCTATCGTCACATACATCATTGCTAAAAGTCGTGACCAACTCCACGTATAACTCCTTCCATATTGCATCATCATTTGCGATTTGACTGCGTGTACGACCTTATAAATTTTGCTGCCTGTTTAGTGTGGATTTGATATTTCTAGCCCAATGTGTTTCTTCCCTTTTTTACTTCGATTTAATAGTTAAATTATTTCGGATAGTGTGTACATAATAGTCAACAATAATCTGAAATCGAATATTTTGTTTAATTAATTAAATCTAATTAACCATTTAGAACAGAAAAAATTAAAATAAAACCTATTTATACAAATCCTTTATAAAATATGACGACGGGAAATAAATTGAATGGACAGGCATGAATCGTTCATACGTTAACGTTCACCGTTTGTAACGACCCTTAGCGATGGTGGACCAAAACGAACATCGGCTTCTTTCTGCCTGGCGGCGAGCCAAAACCACTAACAACATTGTCACACTAGTTTTTATAATTAAAAACGGAAACGGGTAACTTTTAAACATTTAAAATTATAATAAAGGAGTAAGATTTTCACCTGATGATGTCAGCTCAGATGCAACGTGATATGACATCTGTGATGACTTTTAAAAATCAGATCTACCGGCTCTATCACAGAGCTTGAGTAGGCAACTAAGTGGATCGACTACATAACCCTTTCGCCCGGGTCCATTAGAATAGGACTACGGTATTCGCTGCTTGTGATAAGAGGTGATTAAAAGCGCATATGTTTCGCAGGCGTTGAGAATGAGTGTCTTCATCATCCACTTAATGCGGGCCCGAGAGGGGCAGTAACGCGAAGTGGTCACGTGTTGCTGCGGTACAGCGAGGATGCAGGGGAGGCACAGTTTCGTCCCTGGATGTGTCTTGGCACATCACTGAAAGGCAGCTACGGGTTCCGTACGAGATCCGGCCAAAGCTACCGAAGACGACCACCGAGAGGATATTCTTAGTAAGGAATTTCACATTACCTTGTCCTTCTCCCAGAGGGAAGGGTATTTTGTGTCATCCTGAAGATTAGAGAAATCTTATTATCTTAGGATAACACACTCGAGACGGAAAAAAAGTAGACTGACAACATAGTCAAGATCGGAGGAATTCGTTGGAATCGGGGCAGCGAAAGACCGCGCGATCTTAAAGTCTATTTATTTTATCTATTATTAGATATTGCATTGGGCGTCTTGTCTGACTGATCTGATGTCTTACTAGTCAAAAGTCATTGCGTTCGAAAGTATGTATCCAACTGGTCACTTTGAGATTGAATTTCTAATTGGGAACGATTTATTTGGTTACATAGAGTGCTATAAATTGTCCGTACATGACGGATAAGTTTACTGCATTTATATCGCTAACGCACTATATATGTTACATTGTTTGATACCAGACATAGACCGTTGGCCTAATTGGTGGCTTCTAGAAAGAAATCTATCGATAGTAGAAATTATAACATTAAGGTTTTTAAATTTTAACAGTTGTAAAATCAAACTAATCTAAAATTATTACTTTTTTATTTCGTAATAATACAATATTAAAATATGTAACTATCTATAGTTAATCTTTGGTATGTATCAATTATTTTTTCGGTATAGTAAAAACTTAGATGAACTCGTATGTATTTGTGTTAAAATAATTTGCGTGTCATTATTTAAATCCATGGTTCTGGTAGTGGTTAATAACTGGTCGATACGGCCCGATTTCATATTAACTACTTTTATACGATAAAACAAAAAACCTACTTAAATATTCATTATAAATGTACACACGAAACGGTAAGCACTGCATAAACTTTAAATTAGGTGAATAGCTGATGTCTTGTTAAGAACGCCAGAAGACCCTGGATACAGGGCGTTTCCAACCTGTATTGCTAATCTATAGAGAGGCCTGTTTTCAGTAGTACGCGTTCTACGGCTGAATAAAGATGACGATGGTTCATTACATAGTATCTTACATACGTTATCTCACTTAAATAAACAAGTTATTATTTTTGCGCATAATTTTAAATACAGTCATTAATTACATCTTAGATTTTATAAGCAAACTGAAAGGTACGTCGTGAAATGTTACAATAAATAATATTAAGTTTATTGCCATTAAAAAAAATATGAAGAAGTTTTGAATTAGCAAATTAATACAGATTATCTATTATTCTAATAGATAATCTGTCATTTAAATTTATAAAGATAATATTACGCAATCAAAGCACCTCGCTGTCTAGTAGACGAGTCGCACGAACTGACGGACGGCGGACGAATATAGATAAGTTGTGTTAATAAGGAGGAAGCGAAACGGGCGCGTTTCCCGTGATCATTTCGAACGTGATTTCCTGCGTCTCTCGATGAAACATTTAATCATCTAACGAAATGGCCTTTTTTCGAACAAAATTAATTTTTGGTGGTAAACAGGAAAGACCATTAACGGTAGCTTATCTAATATATAAAATTTCCATGTCACAATGTTAGTTACCGTACTCCTCCGAAACGGCTTGACAGATTTTTACCAAATTTTGTATGCGTATTCAGTAAGTCTGAGAATTGGCTACTATCTATTTTCCATACCCCTAAATGATAAGGGTTCACCCTTAAAATTTTTTTTTAATTTTTTGACGAAATTTTTTGTTTTGATACAACATACAAAAATACATACAACCCTAAATTTTTACCCCTCTACGATAAGCCCTTATTTTTTATTAGTAAATTTAAAACATTATTATTTTGCAAAACAACGTTTGCGGGATCAGCTAGTTAATTTATAAAATAACTTTTATTTGCATTTTGTTTTAAATAAGTGGTGATTGTTTACAGGTATAAAAGCTTAAGCGGTGAATACCGCGTACTATACCATATATATATTTACATTTTTTGTCTGCAAAAAGCTTTCAAATTCTTAAAACTATTTACAATAAGCCTGTACAAAATGATAACTCCAAAATATGTTAACCTTAATTTATTTTTTCATTCGGTATGCGACATTCTAATAACTTAGCGTGGTTCTAAAGAAAGCGATAGGCTAATTACTTAGCTTGTGGCTTTCCGTCAGATTATAAATAGTTACCTAAAATAAAATAATAAACAAAAGTTAATTTTAATATGTAGTAGTCCGAATTATGAAACGATTTCTTCTATTAACATTACGTTATAACATATTTTTTAAATCATTGATTTTTGGATAGGGTAGACTATACTTTAATAGACAGCAAATAAGCAATACATTCACCCTTGTAAAGCACCACTTACACTTACACCTTCTAATCACTCTGTATAGTTAAATCTTTTTCTATAAAAATCACTAAATATTTATGTATGTGTTTTATTGTTAACATAAAACGGAACGGGTCACAAAGGTACAAAAAGTTTGATTTTGGAAAGAGAGAAAATATTAAAAATTTATTACAGCAACATCTGTGCCGAATGGCCTCGTGTAGGTTCACTTTCCGAAATCTATGGAAATGCGTAATACGTCGCGATAGCGATCTCATGAATAATGAATTATCGACTTTTTTTTAATCTAATATGAATATTTCAGGAAATACGCAAAAAACGCTATTCGAAAAAGTTTGTGATGTTTATAAACTTAACTTATATGTTTTAAATCCGGTACTTTTAATGTCTAAGAAATATCTCCAAGGTCTGAATTAAAAGCAATTTAGGATATTCACAGACTGCTTCAAAACTGCTGATGGCTTCAGAACTTTCTCCAATGACCTAAATACCAGTATAGCACGGACGTAAACACTTGACCCTATGCGAAAACCTAGACGTACCTCCGTTCAACTTATCGGACCTCCTCAAGAAAAAATCTACTGCAGATTCATTTGATAAGGTAGCCTGGCACATTGTTTTAAACCTCAAGGCATTTAACGGTTTATAGCGCTTGGGCAGCGACTTCAAATAAAATAGTGTAGAAATGAATGTATAATTGAGTCAAAGTTATATACATAAGTATATAAATATATTATTAGCCGAAATTAGCCGATTGTCTCTTTCCGTGTGTCGTGTTGTCGATGTGCATTATTTAAACGCAATATATACAGAATCAAACCTTAAAATGCAAATTAATGTGACATTGAATAACAAAACAGGGTCTATTTCGGTTTGAGAAATTTAATTCTAATATACTTTTTCATAATTTTCAACGTTTACCTTTTCCAATGTAATAAAATCTTAAATAATATTCATATAAATTATAACGTTTTTATTGGTTTGTAATACAGTCATCGTTAAAAAAAGTTCTTTCGTATTTTTAGTTTCATTCATTTACTCGTTGCGCAACTAACTGATATATAAAAATATAAGTGAAAGCACTTAGTAATATAAAGAGAAAATAACCATATAAAGTTCATTATATGCTTCATAAAACAAACAGCGTTCGTAGGTGTGCTAACGTACTTTGCTCAATGGAGCGAGCGCAAGTAGCTTCGCGTTCCGGCTGGGGAATTACGCTTCTATATGGCACGATACATTGTTTTAATCGACTAAGCGAGGACAAAGTATTTTTATAGACTATATTTTAAAGATCAATTGAGATGCCTATGTTTCACTATGAGATGATAAACGAAATGATAAACGACTGCTGGGGTTTCGAGTGGATACTACGGAATGGTAAGCACAGCATAAGACATCCATCAACAAGGTAAGGACTGTAAGAATATGCTAGATGCATGCCGCTTCCAACTGGCCCTATGCCAAGTAGAGAATGTAATGCTCTGTTACAGATAATATATTGTAAACAATTAAAATGAATTTAAATATTGTCTCTACAATCATTGGTTTCTAACTTTCATTTAACAATGAACAACTTTAACCTTAGAGATAGCGTTAGGAAGTTAAACTATTAACGGAATTAGATCTGCACCTGTTATAGAATTTTCTTGCAATGGAAAAGTTGAGAGCGCTAAGAGAACTTGGAGCATCGGCAAAAAGTTTCCAGTTTATCGGTGTTCTATAGACTGCATTTTGGATAGTGTGCGTCTGATTACATGAAATAATTCCCTTATCTACTTTCCTTCATCAAACACCAGGAGGTAAGGCTTTTCGACATTCATACAAAGGTCAAATCACTTCAACCCACCCTAAGCATATTGCAATTAATTTTATAATGCAAACAACCAAGGAACGAAACTACCTACCTTCGTTTCCAGGTTGCTATATTTTGGAAGTCTTCAAGTCAAAAGTGAAAAGGTATCAACAAGACAAGCATGTACCATCGTAGACCATAAACCACTTAATATTAGGCGAGACAAAGTTCTAAAAAAGTTGTGTTTGACTAAATACGACAACCTGCCTCGAGGTGTAGCAAGTAGTAAATTGTCTATGCTTGCATTGAATTTTAATAACATACATACAAGATTTTGGATTATTGTAGATTAAATATTATATGCTGTGTAGTATAGAGTCTTTAATAATATATTGTTTATGATTTCAATTCGTCGAAATGAAAGCCGACTGTCTGGTGTAGGCAAGGGCACATTGATTGGATTTCCCACCGTTTGAAATGACGCATCCATATTAAGAATTTAGGAAGTTATTGTCTATCTGTTGTTGTAGGTACAAACTTGAGGGTTTTTATTACCAAATATAACAACTTTTAATTTAAGTTATTTTATAACAGATTCTACATTCTCTAGCTATCCGTTAATACGATTAAATAATTGAAGAGTTTACGCAATTATAGTTTTCTTTAGTTAAACTAAAAGACAGGACAATCATTTTAGGCACCAGTCATCCACATTACATCTTATAATTTAAATACGTAAGTAAACAAAACAATACTATTAATTTTATTTGTTTCCTATTATTATCAGGTATAGCTGCAACGTTAAAACAGGCAATAGAAGTTTTTAGGTGACAAATACTGCGGGCAAAGGTACAAAAATTATAGAGTCTAGAATTATTGCAGTGCTAAATATGAATGTTTGATCTCCGGCGATTCTTGATACACTCTTTTATACGAATATTCTGTTACTATTTACAAAGAAAAATAATATAAAAAAATATTTTGAAAATATAATTTTTTATTAAATGTACAATGACGTCTTTGTTTAATATTTTCACAAATATTGGCGGCAATTTAAACATTGCGTTTCAGAGTTATTATGAATTTAAAACGTGAATTTTACGTGTTACTATTTATGATCCGCGTGTGGTACATTATTTAACAGACAATATTTAAACTAGCATCGATGTGCTTTTGTTTTATTATTATACATGATGATCTGATAGCATTAGTGATATAGATATTTAAAAAAATATTTCTTTTACTACTTCGAAAGGTACTTTTTATCTGACTTTTAATTATATGAATGGATATGATAGAAACATACTTCGGGGGCACACGTGGAATACTCTATCATCATCATCTTAATCGTAAGACGTCTTCTGCTAAACAGATCTCCCAAATAGTTTCAATAAGACCGGTTGGATGCGGCCTGTATCCAGCGTCTTTCGAAGACCTTAAAAAGATCGCGTGTCTACTTGTGGGTGGACATACGTTGTGCTTGTAGGTCTGTGGTCTTTACTACAGAACTTAGAGACCCAAGCGGCCACCTATTGGCGTTATATGTTCTGCCCACCATCACTGCAGCTTGTCAATCAGCTGGACAATGCCGGTTACTTTCGTCCGTCTACGAGTCTACTCATTCTTGATTTGATATCGTAGAGTTATCTCAAACATAGTAGTCTCCATGTCTCGTTAAGCGACTGTGAGATTGCAAGACCACTTTACAATGTCATATACGGGTCGCTATTTTAAGTGAATTGTCTCCATAAAGGAGTGCAGTATGTCTGTATTTATGTTCGTATATTCAATTTGGCGTTCCGAAGAAAATTGTACGTTGTAATAATACCCGCGTTGTTTACCTGTTATGCAAATTTTACATGTAACAAATTATTAAGTTCGTGCCAAACTTTTGATCCGCATTATAACCTATACTTTTTGGTTTCCAGCCAATTCTGTATGTCGTATTGCAGGTGTGATGCTACTTTATTAGTCTAAACTGAGTAACAAGGTAAAATCCATAAATTTTGCTGTTTTGGTTTAATATTTGCTTTCAGCATGTCAGCCGCAATAAGTCTACTTCTGGACTTTGGCCTACACATAGATTTACAATACAAACGGTTGGAAGCAGCCTGCGTTTTGGGTATTCATCTATCCACCATTTGGGTGGACGGTCAACGTTGCGTATGCCGGTACGTGGTTTCCAATCAAACGCTTTAAGGCCTTGGCGGTCATCAGTTCTACACACCTTGGCTTGCTCCTAGTGCCACTTATATTTGCCACACCGCTGGGCTATATCGGTTACTGATGTTCGTCTACCGATCTTCTCATGCCTGATTCGATCTCGTAGAACAATTCCGAGTAATAAGGATTTACGCTATGTAGACATAAAAGTAAATAAACTTTAAACTGTTACGAAAAATTTCATAAAGTTTACGTGTTGTTAAAAACGGATGTGAAATTACATAGATTTACATTTTCTAGAAGCATTTAAAATACTTAGTAATATATTATGATTGATAATTTTAAAAGTACAAAACCATATAATCTTAGAAAATAGATGAACATTATTGTTCTAAATAATTAATGACCAACTTAAATGCATGTATGACTCCTAGTGTCACTGAACAGAGAGGTTCTCTTTCATTCATTGCCTTTAAAAAAAATTATTATTGGATTTTTTATTTAATATAGTTAATATTAAACAAAAAATCCAATATCTAATAGAACAAATAGAAGCTCGAATGGCTTTTTATTTAATTTATTATCACAAAATTGTCAAACTATTTTCTATAATGTTAAATATAAATAGCACATTCTATTCCTTGTGGAGCGTATACGACTCCCGCTACACTTTCCGTTCAGGCCATTTGCAGTTCTCAATGCAAAACAAAAGATTCTTAAAAAATGAATTGTAGAGTCGAATATAGATAACTTCACAAAACGTATGCGCGTACGTAATACATATTTGTAACTTTTTCCTGCTAATTATAGGTTTGCAGTATTGAAAAAGTATAAAGCATACGACATAAACGACTTTTTTAATTTTTAAAGTGCGGGTCGAATACGCCCCACGCGGCCTGAATGGAAAATCTTCAAAAATTGCCGTGGCACGGAACGTAATAGATGAAAAAAAAATGAAAGAATACGATTAGTAAATATTGAACAGAGCATCAGTACGTTACGATTGAAGTTCTGCTAAGTACGACGATAAAAATTTCTACGGTAAGCTGATCGGACGACTAATCGGTCACGCGATCCAGGCAGCCATCTGTCTCGTTGGGGTTATTGCACCGTGACTCACTTCAAAGTACCCGCTACAACTACATCGATTTGTAGTTACGTTAAACGTACTCGGATTATACCGAGCAGTGTTATCGGGAATTAAAAAATTAGCTACAACAGAACTTGTTAAGTTCTTACACTTGTAAGAGTTTTCAAGTATAAAATGATAAGGTAATACGGCTTCTTAGAACAGTTTTGCTCACAATAAAGCTCAAAATTGAAACCGATAATTTATTTAAAAACAAGTCGGGTCGGGATTTATTAATAGGATTATTTGCAATATCTCGTTTACGATTAAATTATAGATTACACTAATAAATTTCACAATACAGTTTGTTTATATACATAAACTCCGCTGTATTAGCGTCTACGAGTTGTCAACTTATAAAAAGTTTTTTTTTTTTAAAAACAGATGCATATGGCAGTAAAAATATAATTCTTAATCAAGAAGAAATGATGACTTTACTCCATAAATCAAATATTATAAACTTTTTGCAGTCCTATATATGAGTACGGGAATTTCATTCTTAAATCTTCGTGTTAACGTAAAGTACGGTTATAGTAAAAGAGATAACATCAGGTAAAATAGTAGGTTACGTTACGTTGACATTGCTGTCAAAGATGGCGGGAAATAACCGCGCATGCGTACGAGGAACAGCTGTAGTCTTTGGCGTCCATATTGAAATAGTCGCGACATGACATATGTACATATGTTTTAGCTATTATTATTACGATAAACTCTTTGAAGGTCCTTATATTTGTTCGTTTAAAGTTCTGTAATATTTTAATATATTATTCTACGATAACTATCCATTGCTGGCGAATTAATATTTTTAATTTGGGTCAATCAAATTATAAAATTGTTTATTTTACGTAATTCTTAAATCAGGCTATTAAATGTTTAATGACAAAAATATGTCAAAATGTAATTGTTATAAAATTTTATCAGATCTGTACAAAATTAAGTAATAATTGTTGGACATAACAAAGCAAGTAACTTTTGAAATATGATTCTATAAGAAGTTTCATGTAGTTTTTAAGATTAACATACATTTCTATAGAGACAGATAAAACAAAAATGTTTAAGTAAACATTACAAGATTAATTATTAATCGTTAATTACTTACGTAATACAAATAAAAATATCGTGATAATATATCGAATCAATTTCACATTATATATTTCAGTAGAAAATTATATTAGTGATATGTATATTTATCGTAATAAAAAAATGAGATATTATAAATATGGGAGTGATTGATTATTGGTGTAAAGCATTAAAAAAATTAAAAGTGTAGTTCATTTGCTGTCAATTAATGTATGGTATAAAAATCAATAGTTTGAGAACTAATGAATAACGTAACGATAATATTATAAGTGTTTTTAAAATTCGTATTACAACAAATTTAAATCAATTATTGTTTACTATCTGTAGCTGCAAATTTTGTACTGCCAGAAGTTATTATTCTGTCGCATTCTAAAAGAAAAAAAATTATTTATGTAACATAAATTAGAGTGATCATTTTATACAGGTGATTGGATAGTGTAAAAGCTTAATGCTTCTTGTTGATATATGAGATATAATTTAACCCTTTTAAAGATCTTACATTTGTAATTAATCACCCTTTTTATTTAGACCAGAAGAAAAAATGATATATTTTTTTTATAAAATATTACGTAAGCTTTCTTCCTGGTATTAATATATGAGCGTGGACTATTTTAAATGGGGTCCTATTAGGTCAAAGGAAATAGGACTTGTGTCGCAGTTCCGGTGGAATCAACACTAGCGTGGTAAAGGTAATATATATATATAAACGAAAACATACGTCTTTGACAGATTTAGACGATAGATCACATGATTAATTTCATAATAAATATTTTAATACCACCGTAATGAAAAGGAGCTACGGAATATTAATGATAATTTACACTTTTAAACATTATATTTGATAAAAAGTAATGTTTTGGTAAAAATCATAAATGAGTTAGCGACTTAGTGAAAAGACTTGATATATAAAAAACATGACCCTGAAGAAGCACTTTAAGAAAGCAAACTTAAAAAGTGTCCACAGTCGATTTACTTACTGGTGATTGCTATGTGTTCGATGGATCAGTCTTCTTCATAGAGAGTGCTCGTTTCTCAGCGAATTCAGCGCTCAATCTGTGTGCCTTCAACGTGTTCGGTTTCGACATATCAACACACACTAGTCCCAACCAACGTAGTATTCCAAACGTATTACACAAAACAAACTTTATCTACAATGAGATAATGTAATAAGATAATTCGTTGCACTTTTTAGGCCCGATTAAGAAATGTACAATACAAAAGCGTGTACTTAAACACAAATAATTAAAAAAGTGATTCTATTGATCACATTTATTTCTAGAACGCTAGACTAAACGACGAATCAGAAGCCGTTACAACTAATGTGACTATACGCGAGCTTAAATATAATTGCAAAGCTTTTAACGTTTATAGACGGATTGTGAGGAGGTTTCGTTTTATGATTTTACAATTAAAATAACAAGAGAAATTTGTTATGTATATACAGTGTGAAGTTCCCGCGGACGGTGGCTTGGCGTATTGCTTTGAAGTTAAAGCCATCAACGCGCATGCGCGAAAGGGTGGCTGCTTGGGGTGACTTCTCCATTGTTGCCAGCTCCAGATTTCGATGTGAAAAAAATCGTGCAAGGCTGAATAATTTATTTCAATGAAAATAGTTTTTATTAATTCTATACCATAAAGCTTAATATCGTTTGAAAATGTTTATGTTTATCTGCACGTGATTAGGGTGGCACGGTTACGAACAGACATCAGTAGGGTCCGGGTTATTATGTCATCGATTATGTTATATGATAAGCAAGAGTAAACTCCATTTTAATATACGTTCCCATACATGTAATAATAGAAAATTTACTCTATTTAACCTATTTATATTGACCTTAATACAACAACTTAATAAAAGCCGGAAAAGAAATACTATAATGATTTCAAATCATGCAACGCATTCTGGAATATTTACTTTATTTTCTTGGATATCGTAATAGAAATAACTGTGGCATTTAAATCACAGTTAATTAGCACTGTACGTGTTAATTAGCTGCATACATCCAACAATGATTTATTTGTTATAAGTACAAAAGCTTGAAGAGTGGTAATATAAAGCACATTTATCAACAATAGGCACAACACCTATTTTCAACTATTTTATCATTCAAGTGATCACTCTTAAAAAGGTTACATTAGTTTATTTTTCTTTTTGCAACACGATTGGGCAATAACTTCTGGCATTACAAAGTATGCATGGATAGATATTTAAAAATAATTGATTTTAATATGTATTTATCAAACGCTGTTTATTATTTCATAAACCATTCATTTTTGGAGTGCCATATATTAATTGGCAGCAAATATTTTATGTATTCACTCATTCAAAGCCTTTACACCAATAACTAATAACCCGGTATATTATGATTGTGATTGTATACGTGACAAAGGAATTCACTTAATTATATGGAATTTGTTACATTTTCAAAATATGTTTTGTTCAGTGACAAAAGGCAATTTAAAACCTTGACTTGACTTGATTTGAATTAAGAATCTCCTCTTTATCACTTCAACTTATCACTTATAATATGGGATACATATTTATGATCCTAAACATATAGTGGATGTTTTATTTACAACTTTATATTCGTGTGTAGTAATAATGTTATATAATTCGCACATAGTATGTGTCTGAATTTCATTCATATTCGGCGTCATTTAGTACTGTTTTAATTCAACCTTCGCAACAGACATCAAGACAGATCTAACAAGGAAAGTGGTTGACTAAAGTCCCTAAGAGACTATTTTGCTAAATGGACTCGAAAATATCAGACTCCAATAACATTTAACAAAATAGACTTCTTAAGAAATGTGACCAAATAACTTAGCAATAGAATTCTGAAGCTAACCCGCCTGCCAAACGTTGCGATTATGGTATATCCTCCACAAATATCTTTTCAGGAGGCCTATGCGTTGAAGTAGGCGTCTATCGGCTGAAAAGAGAGAACTCTTAAGAATACATTTAAGAGACTCTCCTTTAAATAAATAAAAACTTTCATTTATAATATAATTACATAGTTCAAGGTTATATAATACATAAATGTAACCTAGTTTTAATAGTAGAATAAGAGCGTCTATTTTCATCAACAAACTGTTTGTCGATTTTTTATATTATTTATATGTCATCATTACTCTGTATTGTGCACGTTAGATAATATATACATAGATGCATAATAACTAAGAAAAAAATACAAGGGGCTGTCTAATCACTCAGTCATTTATACCATAGCATGAAAGATCAGTAGTTGGTAGTTCACGTGAGAATACAAACAAGACATACATTTATTTATATATATATACTAGCAGATCCCGCAAACGTTGTTTTGAAAAAAAATTAAAGTTTTTAATTAACAAATGTAAGATAAGGGTTGATCGTAGAGGGGTGAAAATTTAGGTTTGTATGTATTTTTGTATGCTGTATCATAATAAAATAAAAACCAAAAAAATTGTCTAAAAAATTAAAAATAAAATTTATGGGTGGACCCTTATCACTTAGGGGTATGGAAAATAGATAGTAGCCGATTCTCAGACATACTGAATACGCATGTAAAATTTGGTAAAAATCGGTCAAGCCGTTTCGGAGGAGTTCAAGTTCGAACACCGTGACACGAGAATTTTATATATTAGATTAATATTTTTATTTATATATACTAATAATAAATATGTTATAATACATTATTATAAATGCAATATGAAAACATTAAATGAACTTGAATAAGTTCGCACTTGCCTGAGAGAATAAAAAAAATGGATAAAAATTACTGAATGAATAAATAATTAATTTACAAGTAAGTTGTTTGTAGTAAGGTGTCGGCGAAGTAAACGTATTAAAAATGTATATAAATTCACGTACGCTTGGACTGTTTGCGTCTGTAGTGTATCTAAATAAGTCCAGTCCACTTCTGTAAGTTTTGTATGAAGTACATTCACCTGTATTTTTAAATATAGATTCTTATATTGTCACAGGATAACCTTTATGAGTATAAAAATAAGTTATCATTTTTTGTATGTTTTATTTTAGTAGGAAAAACAAACTCGTTCAGATATAATAACAACTAACAAATTAATAATAAAAAAATATATTTTTAGGTTTATATTTAGAGTTCTTAATATAAAACCTTCTTAGGTTCAAAAGCTGAATTAACTTATTTAAAAGAGTATTTATATTTT
Source organism: Battus philenor (assembly GCF_028537555.1). NCBI lineage: Eukaryota > Metazoa > Arthropoda > Insecta > Lepidoptera > Papilionidae > Battus > Battus philenor. The sequence goes on along the minus strand of NW_027181673.1, from coordinate 11,804,228 downwards.
ACACGTCGAAAAATGTTTCGGAACGACTGATGACGCCGATTTAATCGTTAAATCGACTTCAATCAATGTCAACTTCCGACAGAAAAAGATCGATTTAAAAAATCCCTGCGTCGTTTTTACCAGTACCAATATATCACAGATTATAATCTTTATGTAATTTAAACTAATTCTGCAGTTGTTAAAAATAATATTTTTAATTGTGTTGTGATCGTTTTTGTGGAAAGTCGTTTTATTTTTAGAACTCCTTTTTAGTGATCATTCCCCTAATAAAACATATTTAAGCATCTCATCCACAGTCCAAACGCGTGAGTCATTCTTCTGCAATACCTAAAATCAATAAACGGCATCCCGAGCGAGGATCGGCGCTGTGCAATTGTGTGCACTGTGCTCTCGCTGTCATGTACCGACAGCATAAAAAATAATGACGTCTATATTTAAAATTTTTCGTAACGGATTTTTTAGTACCTATTAAATGCGTATTGATGTTTACATGGTTTATAATCTTGGGTTATAAATGTTGCAATTTTTCTCGGTGCACTTCATTGCACGACTATTGCTACATAGCGGAAGTTAGAACTTAGTATGGACTTCCGCAAAGTAACGCCTGAACCTTTTAGATACCATAGTAACCGATCACATCCCAGATTCAAATTAATGAATATTAGCCAGTAAGCTATTATTACATACACCAATGCTTTATGATTTGATAAAATAATTTCAGAGACGTGATTTTATAGTTCATGTTTTAGAACACAAAATTAAAATTGAAAAAGATTGTCTGTTAGATTAATTTGCTGACGATACCACGGCCCCTCAGTGTCGGCCCCTGAACAGTATTCCCCCGCTTCTCAGTTGTAGCGCACTTTAACAAATGTGCCATAGTAGAACCCTTTTACGATGTTCTAACTCGACACGTTGAAACTGTGGTTATGCTGATTGAAGGGGAACTAACTCTTTTCACACGTCGAGAATATTAACAACACATAGTAAGTATGCAGCCATATCAAAATGATATGTGAAGCACGGTCTCTCACTTCAGGCTTCATTGGCTGGCTTACAATCTCTCAACGAGTCATGGAATGACGAGATCCATAAACTAACGAAAATATCCGTCATGGCCAAGCGCATTGGTTGAAGTGGCAGGTTCACGTAGCGCACAAAACAGTTGGCCACTAGGGCCTTATAGTTCTGGAACATTAACCACCGACCGCCAAGTCCAGCTTAAGACGTCCAGTCACAAGGTGGACAGACAACAACAGTTGACGCTTGCTAGTAAAGGATGAAGGAACGAGAACAAAATTCTGTAGAGATATGGCGGCAAATACAATCCATATAAATAAAAGTTAGTATATAAGAACAATTGTAAGTAATGAAATGGCAAATAATGTACATATATATAAAACAAAATGTGAACAATAGAAAAAAAAAATATAAAATTGAGGAACGAGTTGATGAACGAAAGGTATTCTATAAAAGGGAAAGGTAGAAGAAATGTAGAAAGAAAGGAAAAATACGAAAGAACATGATATGAATGAAAGAGCGCGAAAATAAAAGTATCAAATGAAAATATTATTAAAAAAATTTTTAAAATAAAATAAAAAGTCCCTGTCCCACCAATACATAGGGGTAGGAGATGCCTACAATAGCGAGGGCCGTCCAAAGAAAAACACGTCGTGGCCGAGAGACGATGGGTTGTGGCTGATTTTTTCGAAACCTATGGGGCAGCCCTATGTCCAAAGTGACTTTTACAAATATTGTTATAGCTGGATAAAAATAATTTGATACTATTTTGTAAATAAACGATAAGTTTTATTTGTTGATAAAAATAAGTATGAGTCTAAATAAAGGAATACATGTTTGAAGTAATAAATAAATAAAACGATGGTCGATTGATTCGATGTAAAAGCGTGCACCGCTACCGAAATTCACAGGCGAAATTAACAATTTATCGGTCTTCGACGTTTATTAAATGTACACCGACAGCTTTATTGTTGGAATCTGGTTGTAAAGTTCGTTTATATTCTCGTGACTTGATTGCCTAGTAGTAAATTGAATTTAATGGGTAATTAAGACTGGCCGAATTTACGGAAATGTATCGACGTTGGTGTTATTGCTGCACTACTACTGAAATAATATAATATATGTAGGGGTACGGAAATTTCGTATTTACGAAATAGATGCGAATAAATGCGAAAATTACACATAAATGCGAATAAATGCGAAATATATGGTAGTGTTCGTATGATGGATTATTAAATTATTATCGTATCGCCCGAGTCGCGTCTCGCGTCAATTGAACTTGAGTGAAGTTCGTTTTGGACGAAACGGTCGACGCACTTTTTGGACACGAATTGACTCGACAGAACGAAAGCTTTCGAGTCTCATTTGTTCGTTGCCTATCGCTAGAGTCGAAGACGTTGCATGCGAGCACTCGAGCAGTTCGAACAATTCCTTTTTTCCAAGGATTTCCTCAAAATGAGCTAATTGATGGGTATGCGCACTTTCATAGGTTAATTCTTCGGTCTATTAATATAAATAAACCCCAATGTAAGGGACATATTGTTGGCTGTCAAAAGCAACTTTCTGTCCTTTGCTGAAGCAGCATTACAGAGTATTTGAAGACTAACCAACAGCGTGGACGCTGAACGCTTCTTCAGCATATACAATATCGTCGTAACGGACCGAAGAACGACACTTAGGGAGTCAAATGTTGAAATTATTTAATTTGTTATCTTTTAATTAATTAAAATTGTTTAACGTTACGACTTGTACTTTGAAATTTTGTATTTTGTTAAACTTAACTTTCATATTTAGTAATAAAATTACTAAACAAATGTTTGTGTTTAATAAATACCTAATTTACCATATTTTTATAATTTCAAAAAAATAAATGCGAAATTTATGCGAAATTTTTAAATTTTGAAAAATATAAATGCGAAATTGGTGATTTTTTTTTGCGAAATTTCCGTACCTCTAAATATATGATTTAATAATTTCTTTTGTTATGTTTCAAAATTTTGTTCAGATACTTCTTGAGTTTGATTTAAACCAAAAGCTTACTATACCAGGTAATCTTTATAGAAAGCGTAGGAGAAAGTAAAGGTAAGAAATAATAATTAATATAAAATAAGGTACCCATATATTAATCCAACATAAATGTATCACGAGATATATGTTTAAATTTTTTATTCGCTTATGTTATTGTAATATATAAATTAAACAATATTGTAAATACAAAAATAATTAACGAATGTTTACTTTTTATTTCTATACTTAACTTTGAACAAATTCGGTGTCAGTTTACAGGTTGGTTTGTTATAGCTATTAGCTATTAGCTAGAAATGGGTGAACGTATACCTTATATGTTAACAAAAAGTTTTAAATCCTATTTTCAATCTACTTGTATAAAGTGATCACTCTGTGATGTTATATTTTATTTAATATTTTAACTTTGAATGCGAATGTTAATAACTCCTGGCAGTACAAATTCTGGTGAGAAAGGTAGTAAATAATAAATAATTTTTATATTAATTTTGAACTTTGGGAACGTTTTTTTACTATATAAACAATAATTTATTTGTTATTTCTGTAAGCAATGATTTTTTGATATAAACTACAATCAACCTGTGTTTTCGCAACTATCTGATAATAATAATTTTTTAATATAATTTACGTAAACTTTCACTGCTCTTTTTAAATTCTAATTTATTAGCTAATTTAATTGAAATATTTAACCACAAGTAGATAAAAATTCAACACACTTTACCCTATAGTAATTTAAAATAGAATTGTGGTATAAAAAGTTTATCCGTGAAAGCGAATATTTTGAAAATTAATGAAAAAGAAACTACAATTGATTACAAGGAAGATAATAATGAAAAAGTTATAACGCGTAATTCTTAATACATTCCATGCCACGTGGGGCGTATACGAACCCCGCTGCAATTTCCGTTCGGGCCATTTGCAGTTCTCATTGAAAAACAAAGGATTTATAAAAAAATAATCGTAGGGTCGAATATAGATAACTTCTATAAGCGCGTGCGTAATGCATATTAAAATTTAGAACTTTTTCCCGTTAATTATAGCTTTGCAGTATTAAAAAAGTGTAAAGCATACGTCTTAAAGTACTTTTTTTACTTTTTTTAATTTTAAAATCTTCAAAAATTGCCGTGGCACGGAATGTGTTAACATATTAATATGGATCTATCCAATTTATCAGCTAAATACAATGTTATAGATTGAAATGAAATATTAAGGCTATATATTGATATATACAAAGAAGACGATGTCGGTGGCCCCAGGAGGATTAATAATGTATTTTGGTTATTGCCACCATGTAAGTGGCATGTGGGTACTAAGCTGCAAAGTTTTGGGCGGTTTATATCTAGTCTATTTTATATATTAACGTAATATACAAATAAAAATATCCTTCATTTTTACCCACGTTTGGGTTAAAATCAAAATGCCGTTTTAGTCGACTTGGATGGTAATATGTGTTTCACAATTCCATTAAGATTTTTATGGCATTACTAATATATGCATTTAAAAAAATAATAAAATGATTAAAATGATATTTTAGTGTTGAGGCTAAGAGCGTCAGTAATTAAATTTATTAATAACAATTTTAGAAAAAATTGTTACCTTGTCTTCCGCTTCTTCTGCTCTGCCCTCGGCTTCCAGAACTCGCTGTTCCAGCTCCGACAGCTGTAACAAATAATACAAAATACGTTAAAATGATACAAGCGGATGTTTATAAATGATACACCTAGCGCCACCTTTTGGTACTCAAAAGAAACAGTAGACGCCAAAACTCTGCATTAGAAACATAGAATATTTCAGTATGTCTGAAACCAAAATAATTCACTCACCACCCAACAGATGGCGCTGTTCTTAACTATACACTTTATTGAACCATGTGGCACTCGTACGTAGAGACAACGTATAGATATATACATCACTGCTATTTATCAGAGAGGCTGTAGAAAGGGCATTATTGTTATGTAAGAGAGAGTATTCGTGTGGTTTCAAAGGCATGGGGTGGCGGCGCAGTTCGTGAAAAGGGTGGTTGGTACTTGCAAATGTAGCACTGATATACGCGCACATGTTGGGGCTGGAATTAGATTGTATTTGAAAAGTTTATTTCATCGGGCGCGAAAGCATTCTCGGCATTGCTCTCTTCCTGATTTATTGCTTTGATTTTCGGCAAATTGTTGTTTTTTAATTCAAATTTAAAATATCTTCATTCAAATACATTTACACGCACTTTTGAATTATTAATTATTTTAACATTATAAGGAGCTGTCACCGGCTTAGAATGCTGATCAGCTGAGATGGGATACACTTAGCAGTTACTCCTTTTACCTCTTGAATGGTATAATAATATTTATTTAATAATATACTTTTAATTATAGATTTGAAATAATTAAATCATAGTTTAATGTTGTGTAACAATTATTCGTTTTTTGTTAAAACCAGTAATTAAAAACTCTATCTTGACTTAAAATAGTTCATTACTTTTTCGTTTTTAATTAGTTTTTACGTTTGTTATAAATAATAGTTGTTATCTGACACATGTGCTTTATTGCGCATTAGGTTTTTTTTTTATTTATATAATGTCAAATAGCAAGTACAATGTTCCTGCATTTTTATAAATAATTTTTTGGTTATAAAATATTGATAATAGTTCTAAATTTAAAAATTATCTCAAAGACGTACAACAACAAATCGTTGTTGTAATTGCAATGATAAAAGTTTTAAAGTGAATTTACATTAGCATAAAGGCTTTTATAATTAAAATAAGGAACAGCCAATCAAAAAATCAGTCGTTTTGAAATAGTAAATAATGTAATGATTTCTACTACATATTAAAATTAATTATTGTTTATTATCTGTCCCTTCAGAATTTGTACTGCCAGATGTTACTGGCACTTCGTTTTCCAAGCGAAAATTTCAGTAAGATATTTCACAGTAATTGCTACATACATGTTGATTGAAAGTAGGTGTAATAGCTTTAAAGTTCTATGCTTACTATATATTCACCTTTTTAAGCTCTTGCACTTACAACCAATCAGCATGTAAAACGAATAACGTTATTGGAATAATATTTAAATACAACGATTATTAATCACTGTAAGCTTATTAATTGCAATTATTACGGGCTGATAATTGCCCTGCGTAATACGTACTTTATCTCATTATGGATCATTATTGAAGCGTGTCTGCAGCTCATTTGCATAAATACGAATTTTTTGTCCACCATTATTTTAAAACTGCGACTATACAACTTCGAATCGAATCACTTAAGCATTTATATTATTTTAATTAAAGCAATAATTACATTTATAAATTGTTTGTTAGATTGAATAAAACAATTGCGAAATGTATCTCCTGATGATTGGAAATAAGTGTAAGAGGTTTAAATTAATTAAGTCTTTCCGAAATCCATTTAGAACAACTGGCGCTTCTTTTTCTTATTTAGAAATTGATGAAGATGTACGAATTAAATAAAGATAAACATATCTTAATTCAAATTATAACTAATTTAAATTTTGTTAAAATTGACAGCCACATTTTCTAACATACGCTATGTGAGTGGCTGCCCTGCTAGTTATTATTTTGTGCGCGGGCACTACGATCTAATCACCTTGTATAGCTGTGTGAAATTTTTATAGCAATTTAAGATCTATATCATAGGTATATAATCATATTCAATATATATTCAAATAGGCACGTTTCACGCACTTTTGAATTGTTAATTATTTTAAGATTACTAGTAGTAAGTTACTATCGGGCTCGGAATGCTGATCTGATAATAGCTGGCTAGAAACTCAACTATTGCATCTTAAATGAAATATAACTATGTTTGAGCTACACGTTCTAATATAAATCATGTAAATCGGAATTTAATTCTATAATTTTCGTTTAGATCGCGACAGTAAACAGATTATAAAAGTTCATAAGAATAAAAACATTTTAATTATTTAATTTGTTTTAATTTCGAATTGTCATTTACTAGATATTGTATAAATACGTTTTAAAAGATTTTATTGAGACACTATAAATTAATATATAAATAATTACAAAATTCTGCGTAATTATTTATAAGTATTTTCTTTAAAAATAAATATACTCTGTATAATAATAGTCACAAGACGTTCTCTGATGGATGTAGAACTTCCCTATAGATTTCCAAAAGGATTGCTTCGAAGTAGCCTGCATTCAGCGTCTTATAGCGATCTTAGCAACTGTCCACTTTGTGAATGAACGTCCTACGCTGTGCATGTCGGTCTGCGGTCTTAAAAAACTTAAGGTTTAACGGCCATTTGTTCTGCCTATATTTTCTACAGTCGAACTGAATATTTTATAGCATGCATGGAAGTGTCAGCCAGGTGACTCTAGCATGTGAGCAGTAAGACGGGAAAGCGATTGTTCAGACGCACACGAGATATTTCAGAACAGAAGATTTGACGTCTGTCCGTATTAATTTACGCCTTGCATAAGGTAACGAGAAGTCGCTGGATACGGGCAGCATAAGACATCGGGGTGATCTTTGGGGAGGCCGTATTAGCAGTGGCTGTCTATCAGCTGATATGATGATGATGATAAAGAAGAGGATTGCGTAGGACTTCTTTTTACATGACATCTTTTCATAGGAAAATATTTTTTTTTATCAATAAAACAACATTTATAACGCAAATTTCATTTAATGGGTTATTTATATTCTACATATATATTGACTAACTGGTATTTGTATCAACAGTGTAACGATCTCGTAATGATAGAGTTCGGTTGCGTAATTGTGATTTATCATCGACCAACAACCAATTTTACAGTTACACGATACTGGGAGGTTGTTTAAAATTCAATAAAACACGTTATTACAAACTGTAACAATTGATATTCGATCTTATACAGAATGATTGGTTACAGATATAAAAGCTTTAAAGTGGTAAATGTGTATTTCATTTGCTGTCAGCTACTTTACACTGTATTACAAATTCAATGATTTCAAAAATAATAAATATGTAATGATAATATAGCAGCAAAAAACTTTTTCATAAATAGTATTACTATATATTAAAATTAATCATGGTTTATTATCTGTCCTCGCAGACTTTGTAGTACCAGAAGTAATTGGCTTATCCCATTCCAGTACGAATATACATATCACCGATACAGTGATATCTTTATACAGGAAGATTGGAAATAGGTGTAAAAGCTTTAAAGTTATGGTATTTGTTGACTCATTTAAATTGTTGATATTACAATGCGTACATGTCACAAAAATTTAAAATTTTATTTAAAAAGAGCATTAATGAGTTTCTGGCTAGCTCTTCTGAACAGATGAGCATCCTGAGATGGTGATAGATAATTTATTATAATGTTAAAATAATCGACGGTCCAAAAGGTCAAGTAAAGGTCTACTTGAATAAAGATATTTTGAATTTGATTTTGAAAAGTTGACAATTGAATTAAACGTTCACCCTTTTAAAATTTTTAAATCAGTAACCAATTACACTGTATGTTAACAAGCCAAAAAATCATGTCTTAGGAAAAATTAAAAGGAGTGACTACCTTTACGTTATTAGACGAGCTATCTTGGCTATAAATACTGTCAGTAACTTTGGTTACTATTTACATTGTCGTATGTGCTGGATTTTCTACATAGATATTTTAGAAGAACGTTATATCATTCTATCATTTGAATACATACTGCGGATTATATTTATATTTATGATTTTATTAACGTTCATAAATTCTTAACTCTTATTATATCAATAAAAAGTGAACTATGGTTTGTTGGGTACCAATCTTATTTATTGTTTCACGTTTCTTTTCAAATTCCTAAACCTTAGCATTCTTTAACTTTTGGGAACATGACTCGTAATTAATTTATTAGAGCAAACTTATGTATATAAAATAATTCAAATGTTACGTGTAATGAAATGGAAATGGGTAGATACGCTGAAGAACCAAAGTCACCTTACAAGGCATAGCGTAAAGCATAACAGTATACAGATGAACACTGTGTGCAACTTGACGGAAGAAATTTGAATGACATTCTCTTCGAAAAATAAAATCCGCCTAACTATTCTATGATCCAGTGCCATAATTAAAACTATATGTCAAATATCTCGTTATTTGTCTAAGTTTGAAAACATAAATCTGCCACAAGATACCCTGTGCAACTAATTTACAAAATGTTAAAAATATAGATTAAAAGTTATTTAATTATATTTGGTTATTATTTATCAGTATTTTATATACCTATTTGATAATTATATTTTGTAATTTTATTATTACTTTAAGCATCCAAATATCGATTTTATTCAGTGCATAAATAAAAAAATTACTACTATAGTTAATAAAGTTTTTTTCCCAATGATCTACTTTATCGTGAAAAGCGTCGTCAATATTGACGCGAGCGAAAACATTCGATTAATATGGAAATGAAAATTCCTTTACAAGATGCCTTCGCTTTATCTGTGCGAAGTTTAATTTGAGGCTCGACATGTCGCGATGGACTCGTGGGGGTTTGTTACATTACAGTACCTCCTTTGTCTATGCCCGCGATGAGAATAGAATGTTACGTAAATGGAAACTACAGCCTTCGTTATAGTCATATGCGATATTAAATGGATTATAGCAGAGTTAATATTCACATTATATAAATATTATATTAATTGTATCAACTATGTAGAATAAGATCGTTTTGTTGAAGTGGAAGGGAACCGATAGCCGTTGAAGCCTTAAACTGGAGTGAAGGTTGTCGAAAGACGCTGAAAGAAGACCACTTTTGACCGGTCCTATGACATTTATGTAAATTTAATGTTTTCGTAAAGATTTTCTAGTCGTAACATTTTAAAACTAGCTTACAGACATTAAAAACTTTGTGATGAAATGACTCTTACTGTGTTAACATCCCCAGTTTAGTAACAAGGCAAACTAAGACGAAGTAAGATATTAGTATTTTGTAGAAAATATCTAAATGCCATGTATCATGTAAAACGTGTCGTTATTTGCATGCAATTTTAAATATTTTATTTTGAAATTAAGTATATAAATGAATAAACATAAAATAAACCTTATGATAACTTTATATCCTTATCTAAATGGACTCTAGCTATCAATTTTTTTTCTTCCATCAGGCCTCCCCCAGTTTCAACAGGCCTTGTTGGAAGCGGCATGCATTCGGCGTCTTCCAAATATCTGTATAAAGTCACCTTGTGAATGGACACCCTACGTTTCACTTGCCAATCCGTGGTTTGCAATTAAGTAGCCAATTCGCAGGACTATCACTACTGTTGGTTTGATCTCCTCATTCCTGATTCTATTTCATAAAGAAACACCGAACATAGCCCACTCCATGGCTCTTGAGTACAACAAATAAATAATATTTACAAGTAAGCCTAAAATTTAAGCTAGGACGAAAAGAGTGTAAATGTAGAATTAGGAGTACCAGTTACCATGGTAGGGAACGAAGGTGGGATAAGGTAAGCTAATATAAAGTGCTAGATAAAAACTGGTAGAAACAATTTTCATAGTTTTTTTGGAATTTGCAGTCAACGATGTTTCTCAACAAAATACATATCTTTAAAGGTCTAACGAATTTCAAACAGATAAATCTAATCCTAGGAAACGAATGCAACGTTCCAACGTCAAAGAAATATGCGACGGTACGGGGATAAATCAAACACGGGCAAAAGCTCTAAAAGGCAATAGAACTTTTATCTTCTCTTTTGTTTCAGATGGACTTTCTTTGCTCGGCATGTCTTTGAATTTATAAACCTTTCTAGTTCTTTGTGTTCGAATAAAATCAAGGATCAAGTCGATTAAAGGAACAACCAATCAATAATTTAACATTATTTTATATTTCCTTTATTCTCACTAGTAAGTGTGAATATTATTGTTATTATAAAATATCTACAATTCAATTCTACACATTTAATTAAAAATTATAAGTATAAATAACAAACTGGTATAGCTCTAATTTTTTTGCCGAAAATGTATCCAGTCGTTTGATATGTTTATATAATTATTAGGGAGTAAGTAAATATTAAAAAAACATTGCTTGATGCTTATTTTTATATGTGAGTATCACACTTTAATCATATCAGCCGATAGATGCCTATTGCAAAGCATAGGCCTTCCTTAAAGATCGCCACGATGATTAGTCTAGCGCTGCCCGCACCCTGGGACTTACCGCGACTAGTAGGGGAGAGTAGGGTAATGAGAGTCAGTGGGTAATGAGAATCACCCGCACATCCACAAAACAGTACACGAGAGCGACTCGTAAATGAGGTCCTCTACCCTGCCCTGGCCCCCAGGCGCTGCCTCGAAAGTCTCGCACCAGTTGGCGCCCGCACTTCTGAGATATGGCAGTATTTTGTTTTTTCGCTCCACTGATCTAATTTTTCGTCAATGTAAATTAAAAGGTAAGTGTCGAATAATTTGCAGTATACGATTAAGACATTCACACGTGCTTAGTTAGACATTCAAAATTGTGATGTGCAGTTCTTAGCGTGTTAATACGTTACAGTTTTATTTTCATTCATTTTTTTTCTAATTTGTATAGAAGTGGGTAATGAGAGTCGGGTGACTCCCATTTCCCACGAATGATCATGTATCAAAAGAATCATAATCACCAGTTCCGAGCACATCAAAAGAATTTCATCCCATAGTACCGAGCACACCAAAACAGTCAGTGTCTGCGATTAACCCATCAGATCCTAGCACTTCAAGTCAAATTACATTGCATGATTTAATCAAGTTACCAGAGAAGACACGTATTATTAATACAAGACAATGCCGAAAAAAACAACATGCAACACTTTTAACTTCAACGCCATTGAAAGAAAACCTTGTAGAAAAAGAAAATAAGAAAGAAAAGAAAAAAGGAGAAACACAGAAAGAAAATAAGAAATGGAAAGGTAAAGGTCAGGGAAAAAAAGTAAAGTGGTGAAGAAGACTCATGAAAAGGTAAAGCGTCAAATACTTCAAGAATCGAATGAAACCTCTGTATCTGATGTTGGTACTAACGATTTGTGCCAGCATGATGAGGATGATGAGCTAAAAGATGTGGGAAACAAGTGCCCAGTATGCAACGATTTCGGCAGAAACAATGAGATATGGTTCAGATGTACCTCATGTGGTCTATGGGCTCACTCGGAATGCACCGGGTGGGACTCAGCTCAAGATTATGTCTGTGATATGTGCTAGATTTTCATTGACTCTGATTGCCCCCAGGGTGACCACCATTACCCGCATATCGGTGCAATGGGAGTCAAATCTGTTTTTTTTTTAAACTTGAATAATTTTCAAAGTTGATTGCCAAAGTGATTGAAACTGATCTCAATTAATAGTATATTAGTTATATTATATTTAAAGGCGGTTGCAATAAATATTTTGTTTTATAATTAATTTTTATTTGATTTCTCGCTTAAGTGACCCCCATTACCCTGTTTTACCCTAAGGGTTTTATTCACTCCAATATTTAAGTATACTGATATTTAATAGTTTATTTTACGACAAACATAAATATAAATAATTTATCTTGACGTAAAAACTATAGGTAATCGCAAAATATTTTACTTATTATTTCTATTGTCTCTTTTTTAACTTTTGTAGTGTCGCAGTTGGAAATACTCCAGCTTTGTGTATTGTCTTGCATTAGCTGGTTAAGTTTTAATTGTTTTAAGTCATATATTGTGTGGTATTTATTTGAATTAAAAGTTTTTACAACATGTTTTTTTTTAAATTAATAATAGCGATCCGGCAGTCGGAGGGCAGTTGAGCAACGGTAGCCTAGCGGCAGAGGACAGACTTACGATCTTAGGTCGCGAGTTCGTTTCTTGAGATATTATCTTATATAATTGAACTTTGTGCATTAATTATATAGGAATGCCACTGCTCATAAACAAGTTTCCAGAGAATGGGCAGCGGCGATGTTTGCGTACCATAATACCACAATGCGATCGCCAACACACCTTCCAAGCGTGGCGATTATAGTTTATCCTTCTATAGATATCATTCGGAAAGCCCTACGCCTTGTAGTGCGCGTTCACGAGCTACTACCACGACGAATAGCAGACAGGTAGGCAGGCCTTATAATCTCTAGTGGATGATTATGCATCAGAGAGAGAGAGAAAGAGATATAACTTCGTAGTATTCTATGACTTATCGTAATGGTATCGAATCCATCGCGTTGTAGAAAGAAAGGCCAGGTATGGTGATCAGAGCTTCAGCTCAATGCATTGGCGATCACCTTCACCAACCAGACTCTTCTCTCTTGCTAACCAAATTTGAAATAATCCTACTAATGCTGTTGTGAAATCCTTCTCTAGAAATGATCTGATGTTGTTGACGATTAAAACATATTTTTTTTTTATTTATTTTTATCAATAGAGAATAGACAAAGGTGAAGCTAATTTTTTTTTGATACAAAAAGATTCCATTGTTTAAACGATTCATTTATTTATTAACATTATATTTTTTTCAGTATTTAACAATCTATATCTCATAATTAAGTTTTTGTTTATATTTATTCACCTTGATCGTCGTACGACCTGATTTTTTACATAACGATGACCGATCACAAAGTTATTCGAATTTTAAAAAAGGCCAAGTACATCTGTAATTTAAAGAAGAAAAAAAATTCTTTCAATTTGAATGAGTTAGTCCCCGCTGCATCGAGAGTGAAACTTCGTCTCTCTGCATAACTTGTCCTCTCCAATTTAATTTCGACTCAAACAATTCGCATTTAATTAAGCCGGCGTCAGGGAGAGATCGCCAAATATTCCGTCAAGCTTCGAGACAGCGTGTTTACGACTCAGACAACTATGGCCTAGCGTGTAACGTCCGGGTCACATATCACCAGTAAATCGACTTAATGGCGAACTATGGTGTCCATCATTTAAATGAAAATTTTGACACAAATTATTAAAAAAATATATAAATGTTAGCTGTTGGTCTCATTGGCAATCAACTGTGCTATATGATGGAGAGAGCTATGCTCGGGTTTTCTCTATGAGGTCGAATTATGAATAAGTAGATCCGTAGATAAACGGAACTAACCGACATAGCGAAGATGTTTATAAGTGGAAGTGGCGATGAGCCGGTCACATAGCACCAATGACAAATGTCTTCTGACTTCTGTCTCTGATTTAGTTAAGAACGACGCTGAATTCAAGCCGCTTCGAACCAACGATGGTGATGATTATTCGCAGGCTCCAAGAGAAACGTTCTGATTTTTTTTATATTGTTTTGCAGTATAAAGTGCAGATAATCAAGTTTACGCTTCACAAGCTCCTGCTGCAAATTATTGCACTCGTTTTTCGTACAAATATTATATTGTAGATATCACGCTATACAGGTACAGCAACACTTGCGCATTATTGATTAATGGTAGGAATGCGAACTGCACATATGTAATGGATTAATTTTCAGAGAAAATATATGTGTGATTTTAAATTAGAGTCTACAAAATCCTTATTAATACCCGGATCAAGTCTCTAAATTTGCAAATAGAAAGGTCTGTGTTTTTGTCAAATTTAACTATTATAAACATTATGGGGTTTGTTGATTTGGAATACCCTTCTTTTGTTATGGGAAAGTAAAGGTTAGAAAATAATGTTTTAGATTTTGGGGACGCGAAAGTATAGCATGACGCTGAAGATAAAATTAAATATGGTGAGGCGAAATTATTGCAATAGGGAAAGAAAAAAATTGATTAATAGACTTTCATTAAGTCAAGTCTAAACCAGTGAAACTTTGGGTTATCCAGCAGTATTAGCTAATAAAATGCACTGTATAAAAAGCTTGATACATTATTAATTCACAATTATTACAAACTAAAACGCTGATTAATTAACCTTAGAAGGCATTTATCTGTTTTCATGGACATATTAATGCAGACAAATGTCACTTTGATGTACAATTAAAAAAATAAAAAGTAAATCCTTTCGTTCGCGTACGAGAAATGTCCACAACGAAGGTAAGGATATCCGCTTTGTTTCAATGTTCAGTGGTATAACGCAAACGGTAAATATATAAGAATTCTTTAAAAATTTTAATTTTAGTTTTTAAAAATATCTACGAATATCTTTCATGGTCACCCTAACAAAAAGCATACAAGCCCAGATACACTGAACCTTTGAAGCAGTCGACTCATTCCCCTCGACATGTACGAGAAGGGTCTACTTAGCATGGCATCGATGTATTTATAACTCAATAATACGACAGATACATTCGGGTCAGAGTGCCACGAGACGGCCGTCAATTTTATTGACATTTGAGCTGGTAGCGCACGACGACGGGTGTTTATGAGAGATTCGACGTTCGGAAAACGCTACATTATGTCGCGGCGTTTCGTTGCTTGTTTATAGCTTGTATACAAGGAAAGTGGATTGAAGAGGGCAAACATATAAAATAAGCAAAGCGTGATTCTTCAGACTTCGCAATACATTGAAGGTTTTTTTATTTACATCAATGAACTAAATCCATTTCTGACGGTAGCATGTATAGTAAAAATAATTTGTATTTTATTATTATTGTTGATTATTAGTTTACCGTGTCAGATGTTGAACATACAAATCTATAACAATTGACGTAATATTTTATTAGGATTATGGATTGCAAATTTTTGTATTATTAATTTTCTCGCACAGTTTTGTGTTTTTTTCGTGATATTATAAAACTCTTAAGGAGTACTGTCGATTGTATTTCACGGTCACAGTTTCAATCCGTGTCGGGTTTACTGCGATCGCTAAGCCGGTGTATCTCACTGTTATGCTACTTGTATCATGCCTTTAAGTTTATTGATATCTAATACGGGCATATAAATTAATAGATTATAGTCAAATATATAATTAATGATTTTAACTTCTACAAAACATTAAATTAAGTTGTTTCTGTGCTTAGTGATATTTGGATTTAAGCACTGGAATGTTTTGCCCTTCTCGTTATTATATAATGATAAATAAAACTTGAAGTTACAGAGTACATTGTATAACAAAAAAAAAAAATCAGTGTAACATATTTCCGAGTGATCATTTTATATAGGGTGATTGAAATAATTTGTAAAAACTTATATCTGTTTGCTAACAAATGAGCTTTACAGTCACCCATTTATAGCTTTTATAACTTTAACCAATCATTGTGTTTAATTTACGAATAAACATTTTAAATCTTTATTTTACTGAATTATAAAAATATATTTTTATGTGATAAAAATTATGACAGTAAATAAGTTTCTTTAAAAATCTTTTTCGGGATTATAAAAATAATAACTATTTATAATTTAAATGTCAATATTTGCCAACTGTTAGAGAGTAATTAAAGTCCTATAACTTTAGGAATTATAGCTCTGTGGAATATATATTCCTAAATTTTGAAGATTAAGGTCTTTAATCGAAGTATGCTATCAGTGTTGACATACGGATCCAACACGAGGTCGCTTATGGTCGGCTAAATAAGAAGGATCAAGATCACTAGGAGAGCAATGGAGAGCGTTATGCTTGGAGTTTTGCTACGAAATCGAAAAGAGAAATGAAGAGATCCGCAGAAGAACTAAGATTATCGACATAGCTCGAAGGATTTCACATCTCAAGTGGTAGTGTGCGGGGCGCATTACTCGTGCAACCAATAGCCGTTGGGGCCGAAAGGTTCTCGAGTGGCGATCACGAGCCAGTATACGCTGTGAGTAGGCCTCTACGTTTCCTTATATTCTCAAGAACCTTTATATGAACGAATGACCTTATTATAAACATACAAAAGTGCGTAGATACTTTAAACATATTAAAATGTAATGACTATTGAAACTTTTACGTATTTGATATTTCACGTGCTGCAAACTATATTTTTTTTGTATTGAAATACAGTAAAAAAAGGATCAATTATAGCTACTTCCGCCAGCGCAGTAGTAGTCGTGCAATAAAGTGCACCGCTCGCCAGCCCGCTGATAAATGCGCATGCGGCAAACAATGAGAATTACACAAATACCACCGTTAAATCACTCAACACGTGTTTCACCTCTCCACGGGGCATCTTCAGGAGTAATGTTACACCGATTAGTGCCAAACACAGAGTCACTCTGTGTTGTGTAATTTGCATTGTTTGCCGCATGCGTATTTATCAGCGGGCTGGCGGGCGGTACACTTTATTGCACGACTACTACTGCATTAGCGGAAGTAGCTATATATTGGTCCTTTTTTTACTTAGGATGGACTTCCGCAAAGTTACGCCTGAATCCATTAGATATGAAATACAACAGACCCAATAACATTTGGTAGCACAAAGTCTGGCGGTTAATCCAGTGTTTAATAAATTTTTAAATTATACAAAATTAATTGATTTCTTTCACATACAATCAATGAATAAAGTGATCTCTCTAAAACGAGTAATAATAGTTTGTATTTTTTGTTACAATTTCATAGACCGAAAACTTTTACTACTACAAAGTTTGTCGCGACAGCTTTTATGTAATAAGTAATTGAGAAGTATAGGAAAACACTTGAGAGGCACGAATTTAGCTATTTCACTGAAAGGATTTTCAATTCCAGTTCCTTCAAAATATATTCAAAGAGTAACAAAGTACATAAATCTAGACGGGATTTAAAATTTGAGGAATATTCCAGAAATGTTATTGCGGTTAGTTGAGAAATAGTGGAGTATTGTAACGTCAAATGTTCAAACTGCCAAATGTAAAATCCGGTGCGATACAAAGAATAATATTGAAAATATTTCGAAGCAAAGCTGTCGCTGGGTGAAGTTGAGTCCCTTTCAATTTTCTGCATCACGGCCGGAGATTGGAGCTGTGACTCGGCGAATTTTCCACTGGACTTGAGACTTTGACTCGGTCCCTTCACACGTAAATAACGAGTAGGGTGTCTTAGCGGGCCGGAACTAAATTGGTACGCCGTTGGACGACGCTTCGCCTTTGAAGGCCGTTCCCCTGGGGTAAGTAATGATCACTGGCTCGAAGTTAAAAGATTGAATAAACATTACCGGTGTTCCGGATACAACAGCTATAAAGCGAAATTCTCGGTAATACACCCTCAGGGTGTTTGTTTTTGATGATGATTTTGATGGTATTAAATTTTAAAGCAAATGTTTATATTATTTATAGACAATTATCTAAAACGAAAAGGGCTGATCAAACATAAAAAAAAACGGTAGCGTGTCTTCGGGAAGAAGTCGTCACTTCGGATTTGAATTATTGCAATGTTTCTGGATAAATCCAGCGGAACATTGTCAGTTTCAAATTTCTCTATTTAAGACTGATAATGGTCCAGCATTAACTAAGTGCTATGTAAGATTGTACATTATTAGAGAAAAAAATATATTGAGAATGGGCCAATATAAGTAAGCTGCTCTTTGGTGGTTATAAAAGATGACGCAGCGACGGCACAGGAGCCAATTGTCTCGTTTACTTATTCACGCCAGGTAAAAAAAATATGAACCAAATTGAATAAAACACTACAGTTTTATTACTTAGACACATTTAATTTCATTAAGCTATTATTTTTATATTTATGTCATTATTTCTTGCTTATTTATAGTACATTTTGTGATAATAAATTTAGTCGTCGGTATAGACCATAGAAACCCAGTGCGAGATATAGGTGTCTCCTAAAGATATTTATGGGAGGATATACCACAATTGCCACGCTTGGCAGGCGGGTTGGCGGTTGCAGTGTGGTATTATGGTACGCAGAGGATGTTGCTCTCTATACTCTAGAAAGTTGTTGTGAGCAGTAGTAATCCTATGTTATTAATGCACAAAGTGTGAATTATATTTAAAACTGTTTCTTAGAAAACGAACGGACGACCTGCGACCGCAAGTGCCAGTTCTATATCTCAGGGCTGCTACTGTAAATAAATATAACATAATATATAAATAAACTTTATACAATTTAATACACAAAAAAGCTGACTTCTTTTATGAAGGTTCATTTCTAATTCAGGAGTTTCGAAAAAAATACGTTATTAAAGTTAAAAGTTCAATTATTATCTTACCCTGAAATATTACCTCATTTTAGATACTCATTCATTCATTGACTGTATAAAGGGTCATATATCCCATTGCTTCTTAAACTGTGAAAAAGTCGTAACATTTATACGAACATCGTGTTTGATCGAAAGATTTTTATTTTATTAAGTTGACGATGTTTCAAATGTTATAGATAACTATTATAAAACAACGTTATCTATTTTGAAAACACTATTTAAATGTTTCAACCAACGCAATATAAACAGGACACAGACTCTAATTAAGGGTAGCATTAGAAACAAAAGATAAGCTTGTTATGCCTTCCTGCTTGAAATAAATTTTTAAATCTTTTGGGGATGACTGTGTACGGTTGTACAAAAGACTCCGGTACATTGTTTCTAAATTACCACGTAATCAAATTATACATTTAGTGTTTTTTTAAGTTTTAATTTATTTGAAAATATTAGAAATTGATAATAATCTTAAGAATGAATTGCTAAATTTAATAAATTTAGTTACATGATATTTGTGGAAGTAATTACAAAAAAAAAACTTCCTTTTCTTGTGGTTTTTCTCATAGCATTCTTTCAAATTGTAGGATACTATTGTAGCTCATAATGATTCTAGTTTGTATTAAATCTGGTTCTTCCGGCTTCTTTTCTCAACGAAAACAATTGATTAGCATAGGTAGTTCTCGTAATTTATTTATATTAGGATCCAGATTGGTTCTGAGGAATTTACAAAAACTTTCAGACTTTTCCACTTACTAAACTTAGGTTTCCGCTGTCTTACGAAATTCATGGAATAACATGGATCAAAACTTTCGACCTAAAATCGCAATTTAGGAATGTTGACACGATAAAGATTACATAATATAAGGGGGCAATAAAAACATAAAACAATCTGTACGCACGAACTTAAAAAGATTCCACGCCTGGTCCCGTTCCCTGGAGTGAAATAAGATTATGAACAGCCACCTCAATACCTAACTATTTTAAAGATGCAAAGTTTCTGCTTAGTGGGTCGGTGGGGAGCATTTAGACAGTTAGATTACGTGTCGGGAATTGTGTGTATTAGCATTCAAACAGCATTGTTGGGTTTAATATTTCGCTACTTACTTTCATTAAATAATTACTATTGCATAATATATAAGATGATTTGAAATAGGTGCAAAATTTTTTATAAATATATGTTTAAATATAAATATATGCTATAAAGTTTATTAAGCAACTTTCTTCTATGTGGAATTATAATCCTTTTGCACATCCTCACAATCTAAATAACGCTGAAGGCGGAAACTTGTAATGACTCAATGTATAAGTCACCTGTTATAGTATAACTAGTTTTTAAATTTCCACAACAAGTAAAAATAAAATAAAAATAACTAAAATATATATATCTCATACGCCGTCTGATGAATGGTACATCCTTATCAAAATATTAATGGTTTCAGAAACTATAAATAACGTTGTGATGTCGTAGTAAGAAAAACGGTTTTAATAATTCAGATTATTACATATTAAAATTCATTATTGTCTATTTCATATTTCCCTGCAGACTCTGTACTGGCCTGACTTAACTCAAAGGAAAAAAAATAATTAATGTAACATATTTCCACGTGATCACGATATAAAGGTTGAATAGAAATAGTCACAAAAGCTTTAATTATTTTTGCTGACAAATGTGCTATGTATTCACCTCTTTAAAGTTTCAACATCTGCAACCAATCACTCTATATAACATTTAAATGTCGATATCCAATTGTAAATTAAATAAAGGTTCCTTAAAATAATATCAATGTGTTGGATTTTTTGTTATAAATAGAGTTTCACGAAATAAAATCTGTGTTTAACCTAATAAAGTTTACGTCCTATCCTACTACACGTAGCCTGTAAGTCTTGTTTGGAGGTAATAAGCGTTTACAGGGGCGGTCGTAAGACGTCCGCTTTGCGCGGCGCTCGGGCGATAAATGAGCGAGACGGCGCAAAGCGACGGGTTTGCTTAAATATTAACAAAGTACCCACGATTCACGTGTAGCGCTTTATTACTGCGGTCCATGACTTTTCGGTTTTTATTGCCTACGTGTTAGATTTAAAAAGACCGACCAAATACGGTACACGTTTTAAAAATTGAAATTTAGATCGTTGTTAAAATATTTTTATTTTAGTTACTTTCTTGTAAGAAATTTTTAACAGAATGTTATGCTAAATATATATATATATATATATATATATATATATATATATATATATACACATACCTTGTAGTGCTAATTTAAGTCTTAGAGGTCTTTATTCATAGTTAATTAAGAATAACGAGAAAAAGAAATCGTACATATTTATTATTTAAATAATATTATAATACAATATTACCAGACCAATATATCTTATTGATGAGGCAGCTATATGTATATAAATATATGTGGACAGCGTTCTGAGTAGTTATTATTGTTTTTTTTTTAACTATAATATACTTTTATATGATGTAAACTGTTTGTTTGTTTCTAAAAACAAATTTATTTTATAATAAAAACAAACAAAATTAAAACTTATAAAGTTCTGTAAAGTTGAAGTCTTAAAGTGCATCAAATAACTCTTTCAGCTTTGGCAATTTAAAACATGAAGTGAAGTGAAACCGGCGCGATAAAAGTGGCAAAGTGGCGTTGGAAAAATCACTTGTAAAAATTTTAACGACGTTTTCGCAGGTGGCCTAATCATTGAGCGCAGGTGTTGCGGCAACTGAGGTGATTTCGCCAAGTTCGGAATGCGCTGAACCAATTTATGGGCTGCTACAGTATGAGATCGGTAGCGCCGTAATGGAGCCTTGAGTATAATCGTTCATTATTTGCTTTATGATGGGAAATGTAAAATTTTTCTTTCGAAATCGTCTATAGTCCGTTCGCTTTAAAAATGTAGATAAAATCTTTTCTAATCAGAAAGTAAATTACACTGTGACCGATTGTATTACGTATGCGCGGACACTATTCCGTTAATGACAACTAAGAAATGTTTAATTTTAATTAATTCTTTAAAAAAAAATCGAATTTTATACGCAAAAAAAATAATACGTTAAAAAGACAGCAGAGGCCTACGCTCAGGATTTCTCTAAGAGATCGCATAAGGGATGATGAGATCCATAGCACAATTTAGGTAACTGAGAGAGCCCAGTAGATTGCCATGTTAAAAGGTTATTGAGCAAGCCGAAACGCAAAATTGATGATAGTTTGGGCTACGAGATTCTGGAGTAGAAAATGTCTTACAGCCTCGTGGAGTTCTTCGGAGGGTCCTGGATACAAGGCGCTTTGATATATTATAATCAGAATTTTGAAAACAATTTTCATATAGTACATTGACCCTTTTAAATCCCTGTGTAGGTCATACAAAGTAGGCTGTCAAAGATCGCACCCCTGACCTACGGTCATAAAAACGCTCCTCGAACACTAGGATATACATTTTTACTACAGCTTTACTTGCAAGGTACATAATAAATAAAAAATCTGCAACAAACGCTCGTGAAAAATACAATGTATTAAAACTAAAATTAAATTCTAGCTACAAATCAGCGTCATTGAATAGAAAATCGGACTGGAACAAATGGTTATGGGACTGAAATCGCACGGAGCGAATCTGAAGGCTGCAAGTGGCTACTGCAGAATAATTTATTAAAAGCACTCGTTGCTTTGTCAGGGCTGCCGCAATGCTGGGTCGCTGAGCACGGTGACACGGAATTTACGCGCACGTCGAGTTCCTGTGTTGTAAATAATTCATAAGCACTTTATAAACTTAAAGTTTTAAATTCAAAATTTGATAACTTTTTATTCTTATAATTGATCAATTAGTTAGTGAGTTACTAGAGGAAATTGTAATTGAAATTTTTAATTTTAAAAAATTGCGATTATGAGAAACAGTTTTACTTCGAATTATCCTTGAAATATGATCGTACTTTCTGAACTTGTACATAATATACCGGTCTATACCAATTTAATATTTAAGTTATGTATGAACTGTTTTTGGAATTTAATATAGCGGCGATTTCACGATTTTTAATAATTAATTTTAATTTTATTTTTGTTTATTTAGATAATACAAAAACTTAACTTCAATTCACAGACATAAAAAAAAATTATGAATTAAATAACATAACAGAATATCAAAACGGTAAAACAAATTAAATATACTATATTTAACATAAGCAACATTTATTAGATTAAGAGAAATATGTTAATATATATAATACATAATAACTGTTGCTTAATAATATAAGAAGAAATATGAAGATATTATGTGAAATGATATTGAACTAACTTTCCCTCCGGTAAAAAGGTTTAAAGGAGAGGGGGGGGGGAAGTACATAGTTTTAAAATATCAGATAATAAAATGAAATATATAGTTCATAATATTTAAAAGTTTTACACTAATTTTCAACTACTCTGTATAAAATGAACACTCTGATATAAGAAATATTTTTATTAGAATTAAAACAGTTCAAAGGTTGCAGGGACAGATAGTAAACAATAATTAATTTTAACATGTATTAATCTAACTTTTTAAAATGCGTTTTCTGATTATATTAGCATTAAGTTATTTATTTTTTCCGAAACTATTGATTTTTGGTATAAGGTTAAGATATATTGACAGCAAAAGAGTTAAAAATTCACTCCTTTAAAGGTTTTATACATATAACCAATCACCGTGATCACCCTATATTTTACAGAATAGTTTAAAATAATTTTATGTATAAATAAAGATACAAGATATTAATGACAATAAATAGATCAAAAGAAAAATGTCAATGTTGCAATATTTAATACATCATTGTCGAGTGGTCAGTGTTCATTATAAATCATATTACGTAAATAGTGAAGGTTGATACCCCTACGCCGTGGCGTATCAATCATGCAGGGATGGCGCCACTGTCGCGTTGCGGTCTAAGATACGTTCCTGTCTAACGCGCCCTGGCCCCTTGTACCAGCTGGTATTTACACAGGGACATTACGGGAAACGACTCGGCCGATGTGGCCTTACGCAAATGTATTGCAGACCTTTCTTCACTTTCACTAATAGCATGAAACCCATAATAGATTTCATCCCTACATGTAAACGTATAAAATAGCTACAAAACTCATACGCTTGTGTCTATAAAACACATAATTATTAATTTATTTAAAAAAAAATTACTTTTTTTTGCTATTTTCCTAGTAAAATACATGTTAGTAATAGTCATTAAAATGTTAATTTTAAGGTTTTTAATATGTTTTTGTGATCATTTTATACATTTTAATTTATTTACTTTTTCACCATATTTAATTTATTTTCATTTATAAATTGCTACGCTGCTCAAACCGTTAAGTGGTAGGAATTACCTTCAACGTTATGTAATCCGAACTACGAGTATGTTGTACAAGCAGTGTTTAAATAAATAAATAATTAAAATGAATTAAGGGGGAAAATTGCAGAATTCCAGAAATTGTTTATGAAAACATCGTAAGTAAAAAACGGTCTTTATGATTTAATTGATGACGGATTTTGAAGACCCCAGTTCGGTTAATGATGTCACTTCATCTAGATCCTAATTACACCAAATCATAAATCGATCTTATCAAGAATTGAAATCTTTTCCTAATTAATTTGTTCATCCCTTCATATTCTTATAGATTAAGCCCGAAGAGCTAAAATCAGATAGAGAGAAAAGATAAGAAACTAAAATCAGATTGAGACCATATATGTTATCTTTTAACTCAAAGCTAAAGTTCCAAATGTACTCTGATATAACCACAACAAACTTAGGCTGGAATTTTTGTGGTAATTATCACAATATCCTTAATAGTGTAGTAGAATGATTTTGAGAAAGAATCGGCTTTATTATCACAATTATTCAAAATTCTTAAATTTTGAAAACAAGATAGATATAATGAGATCTTTTAGTATTTTATGGAGACAAATGTACATTTTATGTAACATATGTGAGTTATATTGTTAAAAACATTAATATTGTCTCGACCTAAAGGTCGCCGGTACATCCACTTTGAAAGCCCGTAAAAACAATAAAAAAAGTCCAACATTCGAATGTAAAATCACGCCAGTCAAAACTGAATTGACCGAGAAATATTTTAAATTCAAATACACCCGTACAGTGCAAAAAGGACAATTTCAACATTGCCTCCGACCGTATATTCAGCTGACTGTACCGAAACAAAAAAGATAAAAGTACAGTCGACCGCCAATCAACAGAGTGGGTACCAATCCATCAATATGTTGGTGCGATGGTTTTCCAATTTTCATGCGAAGTTTTCATCTTCTGCAAAAAGCAATTAAATACGCAGTAACTCGGTCGGACGTCGGTCCATTCATCATACCAACTTGATCACGTCGCTTCTGACGGATCCAGTTTACAATGATAAATAGGTAGAAAGAGTAAATTAAACTAAATAACTTTCTAATAATTTCATTGTAGTGACATTTATTACTGAAATATTACATATATAAATACTATATAACTTCGATGTAACAAAATGATTTACATTATCAATTATACATGAAGATTGGTTACAAATGGTAATGCTAAAAGCTTTAATGGAGTGAATGTATAGCTCATCTGCCGGCTAACAGCTTTGAAGCACTTATTTAAAGTTACCCTTATAAAAATATGATCACTATGAAATATGTTACATTAATTAGTTCACGTAGTTCTAAGTCTGCATAGTCAGAAAGGAAACAGTAATAAATTTTAGCATGTTACAATCTGAATTTTGAAAGGACTTTCATTTCCTTTATAATTACATAATTTATTCTTTCCGAAACCATTGAATTTAGGACATAAAATATAAATATATATTATTATATACACCCTGTATTATACATTCACGGCAAATGAACTATACATTCATTCCTTTAAATTTACACCTATATGTTACCTATATGTCATCTCAAATATAAAAAAATAGTTTTAAATATAATATTTAAGGTATAGATGTACAGATCACAAATGACGAGATATTATATTACAACACTTAATAGTAAATAATAGGACTTGGTACATTATAAATGACAAATAGATTTTAATAAATAGTCTGATATTGTATAGTGTCGTCTAAAAAGAAAAGCTATTAAAGCAATGGTGAAATGATGTTCGTTTTTGAGTAAAAATATCTATATTTAAATTTATTCTTAATGGTGTATTTCGACCATATATGTTTACGCTCAAACTTTAGTTCTCTTGTTAATTGTTTCTAAATAAAAAAAAGCTATTTATAAAAAAAATGAAAGTCACGCGACTGACATTTAAACCACGAGGTAATGCAGCAAAAATGAAAAGTATAATACGTAAAATATTTTGCCTTTCCGTTGTTCAAAGGAAGAGCAAATTGTACACCATAACGTTAGTCGTATAATACAAGGAGTGCTAATAAGTGAACTAAATTCGAGACACGAGCTGTTGGAGCCCGTAGAGAGGAACGGAGAGGATGGAGGGGCTATCGAGGAGATATACGTCGAGGTAACGACGCTTGAAGTTAAATAAGCTCCGCTATGACGTACTTTAGCTCGCTTGGAGACTTCCGTTCGTTGTGTAGTTATGAGCTATAGTGCCTTTAAAAGCTTCGCCTAACATGTTCCTATATTAAACCAGTTAAATTTTTAGTCCATAGCACCAATGCTATTTTTAATTTAAATTTTCTCAATGTAAATAAATTTAACGTACTTTATTTTCTGCTAGTAATCTTTTTCATAAAAATGTTTTAGAGGAAATTCACAAGTTTTCTTAATGAAAAAAAGTTTTTTTTTTCGGTTTTAATATTGAAAAGATAATTTAACTCTTTGTAATATTCGTGTGTTTCTATAAATTGTTAATTATAAAAACTAATGTTTTTTATAAAAGTCTTGATTTACTAAACAAAAAAAGAGTTTTAATTTAATTTTTAACCTTATAACTCCACAGATTTTCATAAAATGATAAATTGCATTTAACTTGAGTTCAAGTCAAATATCAAAGTCACGAAATGGAAGGCACAAGTTATATATTCTTCGTCATCGTTTCAGCTCATAGACGCCCTCTGCAGGCATAGATCTCCTTAAAAATACCTTTATGGGGAGATATACCATAATCACCACGCTCGGTAGGCGGGTTTGTGATCGCAGTATGGAGTTATAGTGAGCAGAGGACGCTGCTGCCCATCTTCTGGATACTTGTCTTTGACCAGTGGCAATCGAAGCCGCGACTTCCGATCATCCTCAGGTCTCTACCGTTGTGCTACCACTGCCAAGGTATACAGAATAGATAACAATATCATTGGCATATTGAGCAGTATTTTTAAGTCCTAAACAACAGTTAATATAATTATAATAAGTAATTTAACTTTGGAATTAGTTTGTTGTATTAAGGACATTTTTGAATGCGATTACACAAAAATCCGTAAATAACTTTGTTGCTTGCTCTTCTCAAATCATAACGAATTCGGATCCTTCATAGTTTCTTTTGAAGTTGGAGGATAATATTAATATAGGAGCTAACATAGCACTATAGGAAGATATAAATATAGAAACTCAGTTTGAGTTCAGTTTCAATTATCTGATATTTTTATCTCGACGTACATAAGTTATAACTATGAATGTTATAAATTTGGATATATTGTAAGTTGAAGAATATCTTTATAGTATTAGTATGTGCTCAAACTAATTTCAGTTTATATCAAACAGAACCCTTCTGGTATTCCGGAATAATCAAAAGCTTAATATAAAAGTAACAAATTAATACTTCTTTCAAGTAATATGGCTTCAACAGGATTTACCGCGTGGATTCGATTTAATTAAAAACGTAACGTGCAGGAATGAGTCTGGTAACATAAGCACAAACGTAAAAGAATTCGCAGGGGTCTAATGTGCATTCCGCAACTGAATCCAGCAGTTTGAACCCTTTTTTACATTTAAAATGTCAGAGAGACAGAGAATTTATGTTATGGTAAGTTATACGCTAAAAATAATGCAAAACATTTAGAAAAAAACAAATTTCTACAGCGTTTGAATTTGAACATTGTAATGTTTAGTATTCATTTGTGAATAGTCATCATCGTTTTAGTCAATAGACTCTTAATTCAAGGTATAGGCCTCCCCAAAAGCCATCTATGAGGAATAAACCATAATCAAGACTCTTGGCAAGTGGATTAGCGATGACAGTGTGGTATTATGTTACGAAAAGGACGCAGCTGCCCATCCTCTGGAAACTTGTTTGTGAGCAGTGGCAATCTTATAGAATTAATGCACAAAGTGTGAATAATATAGAAGATTGAATCTATGCATTACAATGCGTTTTATTGAATTAAAAATAGATGGTTAATTTTCTTAAGCAAACCACACGTTACGGTGTAGTTTAAGAAGAGTTTGATCTTTTACAATAAAAATTACAATACGTATATTATACGACTCTGTGTTTGGCACTAATCGGTGTAACATAACTCCTGAAGACGCCCCGTGGAGGGGTGAAACACGTGTTGAGTGATTTGGCGATGGCTGTTGAGTGATTCGCATTGTTTGCCGCATACGCATTTATCAGCGGGCTGACGGGCGGTGCATTTTGTTGCACGACTGCTACTGCATGTGCGGAAGTGGCTCAGTATTGGTCCTTTTCTTACATACAATACGTATGACAGCCCTAAGGCTTTAGGAAACATGTTTTACTTATTTACAGTTAAAAATATTAATGCTTTACACCAAATATGATAATAACCGACTTTGTGTCGGTTATTATCATATTTGGTTGAGTGATAATTAATTAAAATTAATTAAAAACTGCCCGTTCTTGTTAGAAAAGAGAATTTATTTGCTAAGCACATCACACACATAATGGTCTAGTTTTCAAACAGTTTGACATTTTACAATCAAGAGTCTCCTATCGCTGGGCTACCACTGCTCTTTGACGGACATTACGTATATAAGAAGAGTTTCACGATTGAATAGTTACCATTAGTTACCATATTTTTTTTTCTGTTTGCAGTTAATAGTTGTCTTATTAGTAATCGACATAGCCATCGGCATAGAGACGCCTGTGTACTGCAATGGAAGTCCTTCGGTTTAAATGGTGATGATAATGATTGGTTGCGTTACGAAAAACTTGCCTTCTAGAAAGGACAAATAATAGGTTGTCAAATATCTCCCTTCCGCCTTTTTGTCTTTTGAATTTCGCGGCTATGTACAAAGCGCTACAGAGCTCGTATCTGGCAATACTATACATAATTTGAAAGGTCTTGACATAACCTACAAAACGATGCTATGCATGATTAGTTTGGATATTGCGTTCAACAGTTATAGACGTGTAAACATGGAGTTCACTAACGCCGAAATTCGCGCTATTTTAAAGTTTTCCTTCGTTAAAGGCAAATCCGCTAGAGAAACGTTCCGTGAGATTAATGGTGTTTTGGGGGATGGTACTCTATCACTTCGAACCGCGGAGGAATGGTTTCGACGATTCAGAGCCGGCGAAAACGACACCATGGATAAGCCAGCCGGCGGAAGACCTGTGACGACAAATACCGATCAAATCATGGACTACATCGAGTTAGACCGGCATGTGGCATCTCGTGACATCGCCCAGGAGATGGGAGTTAGTCATCAAACCATTTTAAACCATCTGCAGAAGGCTGGATACAAAAAAAAGCTTGATGTTTGGGTGCCGCATGATTTGACGCAAAAAAACCTTCTGGACCGACTCAACGCCTGCGATATGCTGCTGAAACGGAACGAACTCGACCCATTCTTGAAGCGGATGGTGACTGGCGACGAAAAATGGATCACATACGACAATATCAAGCGAAAACGGTCGTGGTCGAAGGCCGGTGAATCGTCCCAAACAGTGGCCAAGCCGGGATTGACGGCCAGGAAGGTTTTGCTGTGTGTTTGGTGGAATTGAAAGGGAATCATCCACTATGAGCTGCTCCCATATGGCCAGACGCTTAATTCTACCATCTACTGCGAACAGCTGGACCGCTTGAAGCAGGCGATCGACCAGAAGCGTCCAGAATTGGCCAACAGGAAGGGTGTAGTGTTCCACCAGGACAACGCCAGACCACACACTTCGTTAATGACTCGTCAGAAGCTACGGGAGCTCGGATGGGAGGTTTTATCACATCCACCATATAGCCCGGACATAGCGCCAAGTGATTACCACCTGTTCCTGTCCATGGCGAACGCCCTTGGTGGTGTAAAGTTGAACTCAAAAGAGGTTTGTGAAAAGTGGCTGTCCGAGTTCTTCGCAAATAAGTAGGGGAGCTTCTACGAGGGAGGTATTATGAAGTTGCCGTCTAGATGGAAACAGATTATCGAACAAAACGGCGCATATTTGAACTAAATCCGATCATTGTAACACTTTTTATAAAGCATTGAATAAAGAGCAAAAAAGCGGAAGGGAGATATTTGACAACCTGTTATAAGATATTGAGCATACAATTGCAGAATTCCATTTTACTTTTTTTTGTTCATTAATATTAGTCGCCAAATGTAGTAAAAATTAAGCATTAAAAGAGTTTATTTGTAAATAAATTCGCTGCCCTTTTGGTGTTCGTATTAAATAGAATGGTTTTTGCTTTTTGTGTATTACCGCCATCACGTTCGTGAGCCGTTTAGCGCTGGAACTCGAAAGATGTGATGGCCTCGGTCGTTTTAATTAATTTTTTCCGTGGTCATGTAACGAAATATACCCGTATGAAGCGGCGCAATTATTTCTTTTTTCGTAATTACAATTTTAAAGCCTAATTTGTGTAAAATGTTAATGGTCACGTATTAGCTTTTGTTTTGTTTCTTCTTCATTTTTTTATTAAGTTCCTTTATAATTTTATCTGTGCTAAAAGTTTTAGTAAACTAAGTGAAGTGGGTGTTAATATTTGTGCGACTCAGTTCTAAAGTAGTACACATATGAATGCAAAAAATTATATTATATACATTTGTATTTGACAGTACAATAATATATTTGTTATTTTATATTACGTAATCCCAATAAATAATTAAAATAAAAGACGCTGAATGTAGACCGCTACCAACCGGTCTTTATGGAAACCTACAGGGGAGACCAATTTTTAGCAGCGGACTTTTTGTTATTCTATTTCTAGATTATTTCTTTTTCTATTGTACAGAGGACAGTCGGTTATTACATGTATTATAATTTGGCTCGCCTCTTGGTCACTGGCGTACGCCTGGCTATCCGTATATAGATTTTTTAGTTTATAGAGATTATGTTGTCTAAGATCTACGTTTGTTTATTATAACTGCAATTTTTAGAAACGTTATGACAAAGCGTATGGGGCGATGTTCGCGTGAAAGCAACAAAACACGATATAATTCAAACACAGCATACGTTCACATTTGAACAGGGTTGGATTTTTTTCGATTTTTTTCCCGTTTCGAATCCGGCCCCCGCGACGATTTATTCACTCAGACAGATAACGCCCTTTTTTGCCCTCAAGCGATGTTTAAATAATTCTCGTCGCCGCCCTTTGTTCTTGTTCCGCGTAGCTGCGAGTTTGTAACTTGTGATCTGTGCTTGTTTGTTTTTATTGCTTTCCTTTTGATATGCGGAAGAGGATACTTACGAGTGCTGGATT
This sequence comes from Battus philenor, assembly GCF_028537555.1. NCBI lineage: Eukaryota > Metazoa > Arthropoda > Insecta > Lepidoptera > Papilionidae > Battus > Battus philenor. Next base: position 11,772,654 of record NW_027181673.1, on the reverse strand, counting down.
TGAATGTGGTGTTTGATTTGGTGATATAAGGTGATTGATTATAGGTGTAAAAGCTTTAAACGGGTGAATATACAACTCACTTTTCAGCAAAAAACTTTTACACCTACTTTTAATCAACTTCTATATAGCAATCACTCTAAAATTCTATGGGAATTTGAGTGCGACAGGTCGATAACTTCTGACAGTACAAAGTCCGCAAGGATAGATAGTAATTAATAATTAATTTTAGCGCTAATGCGAATTCAAGGCACTTTTCCTATAATACATTCTATCATTACGTTATTGTTTCGTTAATGGACACTAAATGAGCTAGACATTCACCCTTTAAAGAAAATCTTTACTTTTATACCTTTAAGTAATAACTTGTATAATACGGAATGCAGTTGGGGATTTAATTTTGGACGCATTTCTTTGGGGCTTAATGTTTATTTTGAATATAGATAAATCGTTTTTTGTATATAATTATTGAAAAATAAGTAGCAAAAGGACACAGACTTAGTTCACTGCAATAGTTCGATATTTTTAGAGGGTTAATTATGAAATCCCAAATAAAAATTACTTTAAATTCCCATCTCTTTTATCTTTCTTGCACGGTCTCCTCTAGACTTATACGGCCAAGTTCTTCATCTTGTATGAACTTACACATCCTTATTGACATGATTATTATTAGAAGTTTCGAAATTAAACAGAACTTATACAGTAACTTAAAAAAATTATGTTTTAAATAAGGCCTTGTGTTAATTAATTTATGGTCATTTTAAACCACTTCATTATCGTCCTGTATAATTTCTGTTTTTATCTATTTTTTTAAATCAGATATAATTTTTATTGGGTCAATATTGAATTTTGGAACTCCTGTTCTACGTTAATGAGACGTTCTAATGTAGAGAATACACTAAAAAGGCTTGTTAAATATCAGTTAGATAGACGATTTATTTTATAATGATGTACAAAAAAGTTTCAGGAATTTTAATAAAAGGAAACATTCCAGCAAGTGAGAAGTCTACGAACGGTAATGAAGCCAGGATAACGCATCACGAGCACCTCTGAACACTCGAGTCGCTCCCTGCGTTACGATGACACTTTAACAAAGCATTTGAGGGCGTTATTTTTCAAAGGACTCCAACCCTCTCCCTCGCTGAGCAAATTGCGTAAAAACTGGGTCAAAGAGTGACATGTTTATGGTAACAAGTTGTATGTATTTACATCGCGTCGATGGTTATTTTAAAAGAACTTAAGCTATTGCAACTTCGCGTCATACGTTAAACATTTTGATAAGATTATGAACGTTTTACTTAATGGTGCTTGTTAAAGATGTTTTTAAGAAAATGAACCTAATTTTAAAAATGTATTCGAATATGACTAATTGAAGTAAAACTTATTTTGTCGGGTTTAATTACAGTATAGTTCTCATTGTAATACGTCAAGATATGTTAATTTATAGGTAATTCTGCGTAAATTGGTCTATCAGCAATTATCAACATTTTAGATGATATCTTGGAATAACTATATCAAACAACTAATTCAAAGACTATAGGGGTTACAAATTATTAAAGCACCTAAAATTCCAAAAAAAAAAACTAACGAAAGCATGAAGCATTTCTATGAAGCTGTTTTTTTAATAAATACTTGAATAGGTGGTCTTCAACAAATACTTCCATAATGTGCGCAAACTGGACGCTTGGACAAGGAACGCACTTTAAGCATTATGAGGACTATGCCTATCATAAGTATATACTTTGGATTATAAATTTTTGATTCTAAATAGTGATATACAAAGAAATTATTATTTAAAACAATTTTTGATAGAAATAACAGTAACTAGCTTTCCTAGCGGCTCCTTAGGAAATCTATGCAGAACTTTATCCAACACCGAACTTTCTTTAGCTGAAATGGTGTTTATGATGATGATTTATTTCTTAATCTAACTATGTAATTATGACACTTTATTATGTTCAGTGACATTGTGTGTTAATTATTGCAGTAACACTTCTTTCTCCATCTCTAGTCATTTCATCTCTTACTATCGTCATAAGTTAGTGAGATAATACAAGGTTTTATAAAGTACTATCTCTTGCTCATAAAAGAAGTGTTAACCATTACATTAGGTATTTATACAAGCACGTTTAAATTACTTCGTGAGTGTTGCGGACGAATGGATACCTATAGCTACGGATCACGTGTGTGTCGTGTATAGTTGGGCTGTGACGGCGCGGTAAATCCATGACGGGTCGTGTGCCGGCAAATTGTGAGTGACGCAAATGGTCCGCTCGTCGTTTCCCCACCTGTGTCCCCGTGACGTGCGTAATCTATCACCGTCCGCGCCGACAGCCTTGCTTACCTTACGGTAAAAAAATATATGTGAGATAAACAACTAACCAACATACATATACACGCGTGCCTATATATATTTATTTCAAATAAGTACGCCGAAACCAATACATAAATATAGTAGCTTAAAAGATGAATACCTAAATAAAACAGAAAATAATATTAAACGTCTCTCTAAATAACATGCGTAAGAAAATAAGATATGAACAAATTATTCATTAAATACTTCTTTAACTTAATTATAGAAAAAACTTTACAGTGTGTAGTATTCACGTGAGAACGTCTTGTATTACTGGCCACTTCGGCCACCGATACTATCATAGATTTAAATTAATCTTGTGATAATTCGAACTAATTAAAATTTGAACGCTAGCAGTGAGATAGACGCTGCCTATGTGTTTGGGTCAAAATTGTAAATAGTACACGATTGTACTTAGTCTCTATATATAGTAATTGGATAGAGATGTGAAAGCATTAAAGGGGTGGATGTATAGCTCATTTCCAATTACTATGTATAAAGTGAATACTCGAAAAATGTTACATCAATTTAATATATATTTCAATTTAATATAATAAAATGCCACTAGCTTTTAGCGCTAGAGAGAAAAGATTTTTTAAGTATTTCCAATCAACCTGTATATCGTGATCACATTAATATATGTTACAATACTCATTATTTTTATTGGAATGCTACACGACACTACAAATTCTACAAAAACAGATAGTAAACAATAACTAATTTTCATATGTAGCAATTCAAATTTCGAAAATGCTTTTCTATAGTTTATTTATTATATCTGAAACTATAATTTTTGGACAGGATATACCAAATATTAATAGACATCAAATGCACCAATGATAACTTGGTATATATAATATATACTATATTGATCACACCCGGTTTTCAATTTCTTCGACAAGAAAGTATTAATATGTGCTTAAATAATTTCGGGTGTTTACACGACGCTCTAAACTCTTCTCATTAGTTTCTTCATTATTGAAGGCCGTATTCTTCTTGAAATAAAATCAAGTCGTTTTAATTATCATTAAAAAATTACAAAGATACTTGAAACACTAAAAAGTTCTGGTGTAAAGTAAAGGAAAATCTTTTTCTTGGATTAAAAAGCAAACAGATGAAGCGTGGTGTGGATTCAATGGTGAATCGTGTTGCAGAGGAGCGTGGAGTGGCCACTTCCACACCTTCTCAAAACCACCTTGGCGTTCGTTTGACATGTAAATACATAGAGCAGATTTGTGCAGCGGTTCTACTTAGTTCAAAAATCAATGTTTATCGAATAAAATTCATAAGTTTTAACATGTGTATATTCCTCACTTGACTCTTTTGATATATAGTTCGATATTCCAAAAACAAACAATAAATTAAAAAAGTATAGTAACGTGAGTAATAAAAACTAAACGAAATAATTGTCGAAGCTCACTTTGTTAATGACACACTCCACACACATTTAACATTTTTTCATTTTAGTCTATTATCAGATTCGTTTATAATTTTCTACTGTTGTAATGTAACTTCAATTAATAATAATAATACGTATTTCGTAATTGGAGTATTACATCTATTGATATTGATATTCTGTTGTGTGAATTGTCAAATGCAAAGGACTTTTTTGTAATATATTCTTCAATCTTTTATATGTACTAACAATTAAAACTAGTAAAAAAATATTGTTGTATCATTTGTTAAAGACAGCCATAACATCTAACATATATGATATTCATCAGTACTGTGTTTAATAAAAAATCAAAGCAAAACAAAAATTAAAACTAAAACATTATGTAACAAAGAGCGAATTAAAAAATTATTGCATAACTAAATTAATTAAAATACAGTTGATACAGGCATTTAATTCTGTATCAAAAAGAAATAATAATCAAATTAGCTAAAATTAAAAGAGACAAAAATAAATAATAATCAAATTAGCGAACACCTTAGCTGCGATCGTTTGTTTGAAAAAAAATATTTCTCAATTGCTTTAAAAACTTTCTTCTGAATAATTTCTAAGATTATTAGTGTATCTGATAAGTGTAGTTAAATAATAAACCAATTGGTTTATTTTATTAAAAATTATTAAAAAAAACATTACTATATTCTACAATGTGAAGATACTTATTATCTTTTTATATATTAGATGTCATAGCGTATGAAATTAATTTTAATAATAAAACTAACGACTAAATCATGCAAAATAATAAATTTTACCCTTCAGCCATTAATAGCCGGACATAGACAAACGTGCAACTCAAATAAGTCCGGAGATGTCAGCCGCAACTGTGCCTAAACCTCTAACTGCCTGTCCAATGCTGCCGCGCTCTGTCATATTGTAGCCCCATGTGACAGACACACGCTTTGTTTAGAAAATATTTGCTATTTTTTTTATAAAAGAGAGATAATTTCTTTTTTCGTTATCGAGATTATTTTTTTGTTTTAAATTATACTATCATTAAAACAGAAAACGTATAAAAATTATCGCTATTCGCTTTAAATGCCTATTTGCGATTAGATATAGGGATTTAAAACAAATTCGTGTTAGGAGTACGTAAAGTTTAACATAACATTACTCAAGTTTATAACTTATTGCAAAGTTATTGGGACCTATACAATGAGGTATGTCTGTAACAAATTAAGAAAATACTTTCCTTAGATTGAGATAATAATAGGCCCATTAATTTTAAGAACAAACTTGATTATTATCTTTTCGGCTTAATAGATACACATAAACTTTATCATCGTCATTATTATTATTACTGTTGTAAGACGACCGCTGCTTTGCACAGGCTCTATAATTTTTCTACAAGATCCGTTGACAGTGGCCTGAATCCAGATCCTTCCGACGAACTTAAATAGGTGGTATTTCCATATGAGTGAAGTCCATTCGGCGCTTGATGGGACACGTTTTGATGGAATCAGGCGTTACCTTGCGAAAGTTCATCCTAAGTAAGAAAAGGATCAATATTTAGCCACTTCCGCACATGCAGTGTGTGTGACTCTGTGTTTGGCACTAATCGGTGTAACATAACTCCTGGATATGCCTTGTGGAGGAGTGAAACACGTGTTGAGTGGTTTAACGGTGGCAGTTGTGTAATTCGCATTGTTTGCCGCATACGCATTTATCAGCGGGCTGGCGGGCGGTGTACTTTATTGCATGACTATCACTGCATGTGCGGAAGTGGCTAAATATTGGTCCTTTTCTTACTTATGATGGTACATGGTCTCCACTTGAGAACTTTAAGACTCGATGGCTATCTATTCAGCGCGCGGTGTGGACCACTCACGCCACTGCAACCAATCCGCTGTACTATGACGGCTAATACCTTCGTCGATTGATCTCCTTCGTGATACGATCTCTTGGAGAAATCTCAAACATAGCCTCTTCCGTGGCTATCTTAATAAATCAAGTTTTAAAATTGATGATTTTGTAAATGTGATAAATAAATTAAAAACGTAAATGATGATTACTTCAGTGCCGTATGATAATGCATAGTAGACGTAAGTTTGCGTTAAGTTATAGTGGTTATTCTGCATTCAATACACTGTGGTGTAAGTTAACAGCGAATTAATGGCCGGAAGGCTATGAAAAATATATGTACGGCGGCTGTTTCAGAGGGATAAACTTGCTTTTTCCGAGTGCAAAAGAAATATCGACGGGTTGTTATCGGCTGTCTCTATCCAAAGAGCTCTTTGGTATAAAAAATGTTTCAATAAAATATACGCTTGAAGTTACAAAAGTGGTGAAAAGCCGCTTTGATTTCTTAAAATACAGTAAACTACGGAATTATTTCTTTAAATATATAATATCTCAGGTACAGTCGAGTACAGTTTACGTGCTCGTATACATTCATATAGAATGTTATTAGAGTAGAGCTCAGTTTCTTTCTCTATTTTCTATCGTTTTTTTTACTCTTGATGTACTTAAGTGACCATTAAAAATATTCCAAAATGGAAAATAACTTAAGAAATAATGCATATGTAAATTAGACATTACGAGGGTCAAACTGAAAGTTCTTAGAAAATCAAAAACTAAGCATTCTAGCAAGTTATTAGTTTTATTATAACTTTTCAAAATAGCGTCCATTTACATCAATACATCGCTCCATTCGATGAAACCATTGAGAAAAGCACCTTGCCCACTCGGCCTTAGGGGTCTCTTCGACGGCATTTTGAAACGCAGCCACTGCTTCTTCGGCGTCCATAAAATGTTTTCCTCGAAGTTTTTCTTTTATTTTCGGGAATAAATAAAAATCGCAGGGTGCGAGGTCGGGGCTATACGGCGGGTGACCCAGTAATTCCACGTCTGAGGTCGCCAAATAGTCGATCGTTTGCCTGGCGGTGTGCGTTGAGGCATTATCGTGATGAAGGAGGATCCTGCTGCGAGGTCGTTTCTCTCGAACTTTTTCCAAGACAAGTGGCAAACAGTTGTTAGTGTACCACTCTGCATTAACCGTTTTCTGATCCTCTAAGACAACTGTCGCGTAATGACCTGTCTTTCCGAAGAACGAGGCCACCATCTTTTTTCCAACACTTCGACCTCTCTTCACTTTAGTTGGCAACTCTTCGGAAGGAAACACCCACTGAGCAGACTGTCTTTTGGTTTCCGGATCATAACAGTAAATCCAGCTTTCGTCACCCGTTAGTATGTCGAACACAGCATTTGAGTCACCTCCGTTAAATTTTTGGATCATTTCTCGGCACCAATCGACACGGCGGAGTTTTTGAGCCTCGGTCAAATTATGCGGTATCCAGCGGGCACAAAGCTTCCTGACCGCTAAATGTTCATGGAGGATTTTGTGCACTTGACTCATACCTATGCCTAGACTTGTCCGAATCTGCTGATAGGTCACTCTTTTGTCAGTCTCTATCATACGCCGCACAACACTGATATTGTCTTCAGTCGTCGCTGTAGAAGGCCATCCCTCACGCAAATCATCGGTGAGATTAGTTCGACCACGTTTGAATTCATTAAACCCGTTGTAAACTGTGGCACGAGATGGGACTTCATCGTGAAAAGCCAATCGAAGTCTATCGTAACTTTCTTGTTGACTTATATGACATCGAAAGTCATAAAAAATCATTGCACGAAAATTTTCTCGGCTTAAATTCATTCTGACGTGCACAGACAATTTTCAATTTGCCGCCAAATCGTAAAACAAATGACAAATGAATGAAATGTATACTCAATATTATTGGTAAAGAGTTCTATTTTCAAAATTTAAACTTATTTTTTTAATATAATGCTTGTAAGTTGCCAGTTCTAAAAACTTTCAGTTTGGCCCTCGTATATTTAATGTCATTTTGACGTCTTAAAGTCATATTCAAATAGCAGTTTTAAAGCGGGTATCCACTATGGCAAATTTGATGTGTAGCATTTTACTTATCATTTTTAATACATATATAGCAAACAATAATTTGTAGTAACAAAATAAGATGAAAGATTACAATTGCGTTACAACATGTCCTAACATAATAATGGCAGTGGACATGTATCTAAATATGCAGACAAGATAGACTTTGGGGAAACCTATATGTATATGACCAAAAGGAAAAAGGAAAAGGAAAAAGGAACACAGAAAAAGTAAATGGAAGATATGAAACCAAGAGCAGACAGTGAATGGAGAAAGAAAGGTATGAATGGACTGCCTGGAAAAGTTAGAGGAGACTTGTACCACAGAAGGTATTCCGGCCAATATAATATAAATATTTTAATTAAAAACTAATTAACTGACATATAAAGTACTAGGTGTAGCGTTCACATGTTGCTGTGTTACGCATTTAATTATAAATATGAACAAAATGGCAGTTTTGATATTTCAAAAAATAATTGATAAAAAAGAACAAATTTTCATAAACTTTCCCAGGGATATGTCTAACAATGTACTAAAATTTTATTGCGATTGGATGTAAGGTTTTTGAATCCATCACAGAATACTGACAGACCTACACATTCGTTTTTATATATGCTATTAATAAGGGTTACATTTATATTAAGGCGTATAAAGGAAATATTTTATAGTATAACGGGTTGAGAAAAATTGTAGATTGTAAATAATCAGGCTATATTATTATTTTAATATCAAATTACAATGTAGCACATATGTGTTTAAGCACATATGTTAGGTAAAGTGACCGCCTACTGCGTTGCAGCATCTAAATAAATCACCACATACTACGCGTTTGGGGTAGGCAGCGGCCCTCTAAATCATAACGGGGCGTTAATTTGGCCACAAGTTGCATGCAAAATTATTATTCCCTCATCTCTTAGCATGTTTGCTTAGTTGAAATATATCATCGTTCTACTCTATAGTTTGTTCCGTAATTTACTAATAAATAATAAAACTAGTTGCAACTGCATCTTGTTATTAAATATTGTCATCATTTCAGTGTTAGTGCGCCCACAGCTGGACATAGACTTGCCCTATAGATTTCCAATAGGACCGTTTGGAAACGGCTTGCTTCTGTGTTGTATCTGTGATTAATAATAATGAGATCGTATATAAAAGAACTGATTTGGCTTTGGGCAGTAAGCGTCTGTATGATGAAAAACATCAGATGTACAAAACGCCTAACGGAATGGGTGCCAATAGGCACGAAAAGAAATAGAGAACGACCAAGTAAAAGTGAAATCGTAAAGGAAATCTTCAACCACAGTCGGGAACGTGGAGGCTCGGGGACGTGGAGGCACGAGATCGTAATGGATGGAGGGATTCGAGAGAGGCCTACGCCAAAGAGGCGACTACTACTTAACAGTACAAATAAAGGCCATTTTAATTTTATTTATTCAATTAAATTCTTTAAAATTTTCTTATCAGTGAATAATCATTATCGTTATTATCACAATAAATTTTATTATTAGATAAATGTTAAAAAGAAATTTAGTAAGACCAAATCCGACAAATATTTTATAAAAAAATATATGTTGCAGCGGTACCACCAAGCACCAAGGTGCTACGAATAGAAACACAAATAATATATATAAAAAAAAACAAAAAAGGTTCTTCATTTCCTAGTAATGTAATGAAATTTTCTATGACAATGTTTATTTTTTTATTCAACTCATTATTTATACATTTTTTATCGTAAAAGATAGTAGATCATAGTTAAAAGAAGAAGTACAGTCGGCAGTTATATAGGAAACGGCGAAATTTGTTAAAATAATATACTTGCTCTCAACAAATCATTATCTTATATAAGAAATAGGACATAGACATACGCAATGTTTGTGCTTCCTAGAGGGCATCTCATGTAGATACCTTATTACAAATACTATTAGTGATTATACAGTAATGTTAGCAATGATCAAAATCACGCTGTCAAATATTTTGGATGGAGGACGTCTATGAATAGAGTTTCAAATATTGACTTGACGATTTTTAGGTAGACCGATAAGTGAAAAGTTTGGCGTTTAAAACGTTGTATATTTAATTAAATTAAATAAGTCATAGTGTTATATTAGTTTCTTACAATTTTTAATAAACGAATGAATGAAGGCATTTATTTTCAAATCTTTAAAAATTGTATTTCCAGTAATATGTATAGTTTTTCCTAAATATTAGTTGTTATTGTTCTTTGGATATAGACCTCCTTCAGTGTATTTCATGCATTTCTGTCTTTTGTCTTGTTCTTCCAGTTCTTCCTGTAATTTATCCGAAATATCATCTTTCCATCTTCTGTACGGCAGGCCAACTTTTCTTTTTTCTTATATATCTATAGAATAATAAACCGAGTAGTATATTTAATACTATTGAATGTGTCGGAATTTGTAACGACAATGTTCTTTTTATTTGTCGCACTATCTTTTTCCTAGCATATCTCCGACAGTGCGATACGGCACAAAGAGTGCTTCAGTTTTACTTTAGTTTCTCAGAAAACACGAGACAAGTTACTTTCTCACTTCCCACACTTTAGCAGACACTGCAGTATTATCTTTACATATTTCTCTAGTACGTGTAAATATTTGCAAAACAAAAGTTATTTTATCACACAATAAAAACTTATATGAGTACTTTCGTTGTGTTAAAGTTAAAAATAACTCAAGTTAAGCAGTAGTAGCACAGCGGTAGAGGAGTGAGAAGCGATCATACGATATGATTCACACTTTGTGGATTTATTATACAGAATTGCCACTGCTCACAGACAAGTTTTCAGAGGGTGAGCAGCAGTGTCCTACCAACCCGCCTGCCAAGTGTGGCTACTATGGTATTTCCCCTCATAGATATATTTGGGGTTGGCTTATGCCTTGCAGCGGAAGTCTATAGGCTGAAACGACGACGACGAAACTCAATTTCATTCTTTTTTTCTATGGACTTGGGCCAACTTCTTCTTCCGCCTTTTTTTCTATATATGTATATATATATATATGAAAATATATATATATATATATATATATATATATATATATACACTGTGTTTACATTTCTTTGGTATTTATTTGATATTTTTCAGTTCGGTTAAAATCTGTTTTCAAAAATACAAAGGTAAGAAGAAGTTTGATACTATAAATATACTTGAAAATTTATTCTTATACAACTTCTTACACAACGATATCAAATAAATTCAGTTATTTAAGAGCGCCTCATTTTAAAAAAAAATATAAAATCGGAATAAAATTTTGTCTAACTCGTTTTACTGCGAGCGGGGATCTGCCCGCCTTTGACAAGATGATTGGGTTTATTTTGTATAATGATAACAGAAATATGTATTTCTTACCCTCGACTAGGCTGGGAATCGGCAACGTACTTCAAAGTGAATTTTGACGTTGTATTTCATAGATACGTATGGCTCAAAGCGACGCTTTTGAATGTTCAAAGAATAGTACGCGTCACTCACATGGCGGTTTTAAGATGGAAATATGTATATTTGTAAGTGCTGCAGAGACGTGGGAGTGTGTTGATCCTTGATACGATTGAAAACGGATTGCAACTCTAATGGTTTTATGCGTAGGTTTTACTATATTATGCTATAAATCCATTAACAAAAGTTAAAAAAAAATAACTACACTAATAACATGTCAACACCGATTTAAATAAATGATAATGGAATAATAAAAGAGCTTTATTTTGGTAAAAATAAATAAAAAATACGAAATCTTATTTTTTATAAAATGTAACATGAACACACACTCATAATTGATAAAAGTATGACTTCGGGCCTTATTGGAAAACTGACAGCCGTTGAGAGGACTATGCTTGGGATTTCTCTTCTAGATCGAATCAGAAATGAAATCTGTTAGCGAACGCAAATAGTTGGCATAGCCCAGTGTCCTGACAAGTAAAAGTGACAATGGACAGGCCACATATAACCACTCCCAGGAAGTACAGACGATCTTGTAAAAGTCGCTGGAAAACGATTGCAGAACGCTTTCAACCCGTTCTATTGGATAATTATTTAAATTGTTTAGCAGTGCATATTCTAAGGCTGAAACGATGAAAGTTTATTACATCACTTTTTAACATTCGGAGATTCAAGATCTTGTAAGATTTTCCTCGATATATAACTGGAGTACTTATCTGACATTAAAAAGTATTATTAGTTTATAGGTGATTATGAAAATTGATCTTCACTTTTATTTATTTATTCACTACCTTTAAAACAATGCGTAATGCCGCATCTTTTGTAACGATTTATAAGGAAAAGCTGGTAAATATTTTTATCAGATCTAATTCACGTGTAGACAACGATCAGCTTTATCCAATATCCATCATGGCTGATCTTTACTTTTGTTGTAAACGGGTTGTAGCAATTAAGAGTGTTAATAAATGTAGGTTTATATCTCGGGAAATCACTACCATCAAACAGCAGATTACATGAAGATATAAAGCGGAATAGTTATAATTTATAATTATGATACACAAACATTCGACTGCGATGCCACCTGTTGTTAAGTAAGAACAAATATTTAGTTTTAACTTTAGCACTCCGCGCGATATTTAATTAACGCTGCCAAAATGTAGTTCGCAAATATTACTATTGTTCCAGTTAAAGGGTAAGCTAGTAAAATATACCATTTTATATTTCAAGATAACGAGTGTATACTGTGTTTAATTTTGACTAAACTAGTCTGCAATTGCGCATTTAAATAAATTAAAATTGTACGCGAAATGTTTTGCTTAGCGCAAGCTTATGAAGCAGCCTTACTTATTAGGTTAATTTTAATGTCTTACACGATAAAAATTTTCAAAATGAGAAAAAGATAAAATAACTCTTTCCAATAAATACTAAACGTTCAATATAAATAGTAAATGGAAACGCCGATCTGTAGATATCAAAGATTTTACGTAAATCTAACCAAAAAAGTGTTAGGATGTAATCAAACAAAAATATTGTATATTACAAAGCATTACAATGAAAACATAATAACATTATTATAGAAGTCTTGCACCGTTCGAAAAAATAGTTTAAATGACAATAATTATGAAGGTAATGAGGAAATTAAATCAATAAATAAAGTGATTATACTTTATACATTGTATTGATATTCATCTTCTCTTATATATTATTGTTCACTAAGCATCATTTGTACACTGGTCTATGTCATGAGAAGAATGGTAGAAGAACTAGATTTGATGGAAACAAATCCAGTTAAACTCCCCTGCAGAGTCATCGTCCTTCGATACTTAAAATTAGGACTGTACCAAGTGTACACTGATTTTTTTATGATCACTTTCACAATTATTTTATACAATAGAAAAATCATTACTAAAATTTATTATCTATATAAAAAATCCTTTACGGTTACACACATATAAAGTCAGATGTGTTAGTTAAAACTGTGATATGGTTTTAGATACATACAAACCTATAGATATAAAACAATTGAATAGATTAATGTCAAAAGCAACCACCTCCTGTTATGTTCACTTTCAGTCACGCACACGCGCGTAAGCTTGTGTTCGTACGCAAGACGAGTCCGTCGGTGTGAGTGACCTGGTTTGAGTCATTATCGGCCGTAAATCTGTCCATAAATCTCCGCCCCGGGATCATTTTGATTGCGTAACCCATTTTAGCTCTATTCACACTTATTTTTCCACCGAAGTCGGGATTCTCTCGTGTTAATACATTTAGATATTCTCACGACTTATATTCGTGAAGTTACAGAAAAATAAGTAATTACATTGTCTATTCAGTTTAGCCCAGGATAAATGACTTGTATGACTATGGTAGTATATACATCTAGTTTATAATCATCATCATTACTTTACCCATAGAACGTTCAATGCTGGAAATAGGCTTTCCCCATTTCTATTCAATAGGATCGGCTGAAACTACTTCTTCAGATTATCATACCTAAAGGCTACACGACTATACGACAGTGACAGATATAACCCAGTTGAATAATTAATTGAAGTAGCAGTAGGTAGGCAACGAAGCACGCAGAAAAGATGACTGTTGGCGCCTTAAAGTACTACCTTCACCAGTTATATGTGGAAATTTGTGGGGGAGGCCTATAACTTGTCATAATGATGATAACGGTGATGACAGAGTAGAAGAAAGCTGTTGTATTTTACATTTAATCAAATTATTATCTCAAACAAGTTTGTTAACTTCAATAATCGTTATTAAAATCAAATTACTTTAGAACATTTAAAAAAATTTACAACAAATTTAGACCTGTTAAAGAAATTCACTTTTTAAAACTAATCTCTACATCGTCGCTATGTAGAACTTAATTACGGCTCTAATAATAAATGGTAAGCATTACTTTAATTCCTACTCAAAGTACTCAGTGAAACATGGTTTCAGTAATAAAGAAATGGTTTTAATATCTGAAACTCATGACATCGGAATAAAAATATAATACGACAGCGCCCAAGTATTAACTTGCTAATTTATTTCCCTCACGCGTGAATTTATCATTAACATAATCCAAGGCGCGCCCGACGCGGTGACGGTCACGTAAATCGTTAACATGTAGTAGTTGGGCGCGCAATGAAAAATGCACAAGCCCATAAGCCAGGCGAGCAGGTTTTCGTATGCGTCGCCCGTTCCTGGTTTTAATTCAGTTTAAATTCCCTTATGAAGCCGACCGCTGTTCGTATCGTACGAAAAGTCATACACTATACATTTTTACAAAACGAAATATGGAAATGGCGTAAAAGTTAATCATTTCATGTATAATACGGAATTTTATTATATTATCTAAATTTATAATGATATTTCCCTTTATAAGGAGAACTAAGCTATATCGTAGTAGTTAATCAATATAGGTAAAGTTACCAAATAAAATAGTTTTTATTTACAGATTATACGGATCAAAAGATCATCCAAAATTGAGATAAATTGGAATTGTACTTTTGAATGAGATGATTTCGAATTTCAAATGTTTGTAAAATAAATTACTGCACATTACGTTTAGATTTGTGTACAATCATATCGTAATTTTTGGGAATTTGTATTTAACAAAAAACGTTAGAATAACATCGATCTTTCTTAGAAAACCAGTGATAAGGAAAATATTATTATAGTAAAGTTATATAAATAATTATATATTTATAATAACGCTAAAAAATTACTAATAAAAGGTACAAAAATCCAGTTCGGATTGTTATAGTTTATAAGATCAATCACACAATGAAAATTTTCGAGTTTTTAATGCCAGCCAGCAAATATTTATCGAATTTCGAAAAGTGTCCGAAAAAAAAGTAAGCATCATCGAATTCCATATATATTTTTAAACGGAGACTGGACGCCTAAAGAAAAGCGAGTTGTCATGATCAAAGAGCATCGATGCCGTTACGAAATAAATTTGATTTTAGAAGTACTGTAAAATTTGAATATTAAGAAATAATTAATTACATGCATTCAATCAAATCAAAAAAGTTATCATATTATATAGACGACTTGCGCTGCGAATAGGTTTGTATTTATAATGAACGAATTACTACGTCCTACGAAGGTTAATAGCAAAAAATTCTGTTTCAGTCAGATCCTTTTATTGTATAAAACATTACTGTGTCATAACAACAAACGTGTGTCATTTATTTCACAGTAAATATATGACAGAACGATGACACGAATAAGTTTATATAGATATTATTGACAGTGCAGTTAGTGTGAATAATATTCTATTGTATTTTTTTGACATATAATTAAAGCTATGCGAGTTCCCATGGCAAAAAATACGCGAAAATTGAGAAGAACTTACTACAAATTCAGATGTTTTTTTTAGTAAATGCATTTTTTAGCATTCTTTAATATACTATGTAATCTCAAACCGCAGACGCCTTTTGCAAGGTATAGGTCTCCTTTAAAGATATTTACAAGGAGATATGTCATAATCGCCACGTTTGTAAGGCGTGTTGGTAATCGTGGTTTGGTATTATAGTAGGAAGAGGACGCTGGTGCCCATTTTC
Organism: Battus philenor; assembly: GCF_028537555.1. Lineage (NCBI taxonomy): Eukaryota > Metazoa > Arthropoda > Insecta > Lepidoptera > Papilionidae > Battus > Battus philenor. The sequence continues at coordinate 11,756,958 of NW_027181673.1, read as the reverse complement.
TGGAAACTTGTTTGCGAATGGCAATCCTATATATTTAATGCATAAAGTGTGAATTATAGGATTGTATTCCGGCAATCGAACCTGCGATCTACAATTGTAAGTTTTAGTCCTTTACCGCTGGGCTACCACTGCACAAACTTAACTTTTTCGACGATGTATTAAAAAATCTATTAAGGATACAGATAATAAAATAATGATTAAAGGGCTATTTCGCGCGTTTTTTTGTCGTAATGGCGGGAAAATCATATTCGTGTTCCAGTCGGCTTATGGCCGACACGCAATATGAAGAGGTCGCTGCCGGTTTTTACTGTGGCCCATTTATTATAAACTTTATGAAGGTATAAAACATAAAATAATGGCTCATTTTTACAACCCGATGCCGTAAAACACCTTTTATGATTGTGATAACATCGCCATAGGAGTTTTGGTGTGCGTATTGCAGTTACGTGTGAGCACCATGAATGATATAAAGAAAATTTTAGACGAATAGCTCAGTATGTGTGTGTCAGACAAGTAACTTAGTAAAAAGAAAGAAAAAAAATCATAATAATTAGTTGACTTTAACTAAGCTCTAAATAGTTTGCGATTTAAGTTAGCAAATACATGAAGACAATAAACACTGTAACAATAAAAATGTGAGTTTTTTTTTCAGAAATATTAATAATAAGTGTAAAAACAAAGACACGGACGCTAATGTCTGTGACATACAGATCCTTGTAATAAAAAAAAAATAAAATTAGCGTAGTATGTCGGAAACTGTATTATGTTTTTTTTGTCACAAATAGTTAAAATGATTTTGTACTAACATAAGATTTTTATTACGTACATTAATGGCTTTTGTATTTACTTTTAAATTAACTAAAGACATAGAAAAACTGCATATAATATAAGGAAGCAGATATTATAATGGGTACTTTACGTGGCTATTGTAATCAATTCATTAATTTTTGTGTAATCATACAAATAAAAAACTAAAAAGAGGGTTAATATTAAACTGCATCAATTGATAAAAATCTTTACCAAATTTCAAATAAAATTCTTTTAACGAACGTTTTAATCATAAAAATCTTAGATTCGTCCTCAAGTTTGCGCAGGGGTTTTTCATGAGAGGCGTTATAACACATTTTAAATATAAAAATTCATTTATCTAGCAATCTTTATGTCTATTTTAATTTTATGGCGAAAAACATAAAAATATTGGTGTAAAACCAGTGATTCAGTAATCTTTGGTTATTAATAAATAACAGAGAAACAATGTCTGCATTCGATGATGACCTATAGCTTAAATGATGATAACTAGATAAATTAATTTTGTAAAAGTTGTTAGATTTTTTCCCTGTCACTATATACAATAAAATGTTGGAAATCTATGGTTAAAATCTTAAATCAATTTACGGTTTTAATGAACCATTCGAAAACATAGACGTAAATAGATTGCATTTAATCCGCTGTCGAAATTCATTTAGTGATAAGACTGGATCAGACAGAAGTCCGGTTAAAACTGCATTAGTCTGGCAATGCATTAGATAAGTCCCACCCGTCTCGAACTTGTCGAGATCGACCTCTGATTACATTAGGCGAGCTTTTAAGCTTCGGCCGACACTGTTTACTGTTCGTTAAGATTACCTAAATCCATTACAACGCTCATTTGTAATTCGTTTTATGATTAAAGAGCAGCGTGTCGATCATTTTTAAATGTACGTTTATAAAAGTTCTCTATCTTAAAATGGGAGACGTTTTCAAACCGGTAACTTAGTTGCAAGGGGCAGAAATCTTACTGAACTAAGAGTCAATCATAATCTTACTTATACTTGATGTATTTTTCCCACGTACATGACATTTTTTTACTACGGACTACCCGCGGGGTCATGAGCGAATTTTCCACGCGGTCTGTCAAAGAGGGAATTTGTCAAGGAAATGAAATTGTCGAATGCGATGCGATTATGCCATTGAGGTGATTACGGCCTGATTCTTAGCAGCTAACGGAAATGGGATTTCCTGATACGTGTCTTTTTATGATGATATTTTGACGCATGCAGCGTTATTGATAGGTACGTCAAACACGTATATTCACAGATAGGTTTTTATGCACTTCGAAGAACTTGTGTATATATTTATATTACTTGTGTATATATATAAGATTATTTGATATTTGTTGACCGTATGGGACGGATCCAATGGTGTAATGTTTATGTCAACATTACTACGTAGAAAAATCGCTTGGTTATTAAAGATATAATTATTGTAGATGTAACATATTTTGTAACCACTCGATTGTTAATAATTAGTTGTTGGGGGTAGTATTGTTGGCTTTTTCGAATATCTTAAGAGATCTTTACACTGTTCATCGAATATTGTGTCCATCTTGTATAGAAAGTTCAGAAGTCACCAAAAGCATCTAAAATAATATAAAAATATCAAATTTCAAAAAAATAAAATTAATTATGATATGAGCGTTTTAGTATTCTGCCGCTATAAACTTATTTTGTATATGAATTAAAAAATAAATAAATATATGTATATCTTATAAGATCTATGCAATGATCGACAGTTGTTGTATGTGAATCAAGTGAACGATGTACTATAGTTTCTCTGTAATATATAAAATGAACGGTAGAAGTCGTTTTAGCTTATAGACGGCAACTGTAAGGCACAGGTCCGCCCTAAAAATGTATATGGGAAGATACACTATAATCGCCATGTTTGGCAGGCGTGTTGGCGATGGCAGTGAGGTATTATGGTACGCAGGAGACGCTGTTGTCCATCCTCTGGAAACTCGTTTGTGAGCACTGGCAATCCTGTATAATTAATGCACAAAATTTGAATTACATAAGTCATAAGTCCTAGTATTATTATGTCACTAATAATCTTCGAAGACATCGAAATATAACATCTATGATATAGTTGAAAAAAGCTGAAGTGAATTTGTTTGAAACACGATAACTTAAACATTGAGCCACTTCATAGGCGTCAAGTTTCAAAAGAACAAGTTGACAGCTCCTAATGCGTGCACGAACTTGTATTTTACCGATCATTTAGAAGACCACGGCAACTTTTACTTTGCCATTTTGCCAAAAATTTTGATATTCGAAAGAGCAGAAGCCTGATCAAGTTATTGTTATACGATAGGCTATATGTCAAAATTAAGTGTTTAAGAACTTGAATAGCTAGTAATATATTTACAAAACTTCTTTTATAAGTTTTCGAAGTAAATCTAAAAGGAAAAAAATATAAACATTGGCAACATGAAATGGCAGTGGACACGCCACATAGCGCGAAGAAAAAAAAGCCGCTAGGACTTTAAGGTTCTAGAGTAGGGACCGTGGCCCCTGTTAAGGTCGTTAGAAATATAGGCTGCTTCTATCCGGTCTTATTGGAAATATATAAGAGAGGCCTATGTCCAGCGGACATCCTACAGCTGCAATAATGATATGTGTTTGCGCAAATATGACCATGTGTCAGAATTTCGTAAAAAGCTCAAGTGGTTACCGATTCGACTTCGCCGGAGGGCCCGCATTCTTTCCACTTTCTATAGTATTTTGTTTAGCTTACTCCTTTGTACTCTTAATCTAGACTTTTTTTTTTACATTACCAACATGGGAAGTTGCTTAGATTACAGGAGAACTTAAAATTTACTATGACGGTTCATTCTACTATATTTATGGAGAAATCTTTCACTGTTGTTGTTATCAGGTTATAAAATGAATTATAAAAAGCGCTAAATCGCTGGCAGCTTTTAGAAACACGTAGAAGTGCATTTCCTTGGTCTCTATAGTAGGATATTGTGTAGTATTTGTTATTTATTCGTACTTATTTGATACCTTTTTCATACAAAATATATTTATGTATATGTGTATAAATATGTATATATTAATACAAATCTGATTATATATATGTGTGTGTAGTAAAGTACGTTTATGTGTACGTATGTGTAAGTACATATATTCTGAAATGTGTAGTATATTTTAATAGTTTTAATATTATTACACCCTAGACTGCCCTATCCTTCATGTCTTTCATCTCCATCTAGAGGTTGTCAGGTAGAGATCGCCTCAAGCGATAAGACCGCCTTTTGTACCTGTATATAAACTGTTTGTGTTTTTTTAATTTTTATCTATGTATTTGGTTTATCTTTTTGATTTTTAATTTATAGAGTTTTGGTGTATAATAAATTGTAAATAATAATAATAACGATTATGAAAAATTATAAAAAAACTCATATTTACATTATTCGTTAGACTATCAAATTTGATTCATTTGTAGTGATCTCTTATATAAGAATACCAGAGAAGCCCTATTTGATATAAACTAGAAGTAAATTGTGCTCTGTAACAATGACATCTTTCTAATTAAAACCTATCTAAGAAGAGCCCACAATAAACAAAGACAGATATTTAGTAGCTGAAGCAATTCATTTGGAAGTCAAAGTGTTTAGTTGTAAGTGTTTAAATAGAATGTTTGACAAGCTGTGGTATCACAAAGTTTTTAAATTTCATGCTTATTAATTCAAAGTCATTAGAAGAGTGTATATTGTGAAAGTTTACGTAGTTGGATATAAAACAATTACTAATTCAATAATAAAATATAGAGTCTCGAAAAAGCGTATCAAAGCTGGTGACATTTATAAAATCACATTCACATCGCTATTTATATACGTTGATAGTATTTTTATTGGCATAGTTAAGGCGTTATACATATGTTATGAATATGTATTGTCATAATATTTTTACACTATTTTTTCCACAAAGAGACTCACTAAACAATGTAATATTTGTGGATGTTATTAAAAATTTATCACGATACAAAGTCAGTGAAATTTGCCTGCTAGTGTAAATTGATTTATTTAAACCTCTGAAAGTAATACTCTACCTAATGTTTAAAAAAATGATGTAATAATTACCATTTCATGTGTTTGGTCACTTTGTTCATTTGATTTGGTGTAGTAATATAATCGTAATTGATACATCTAATATTAGATGACGAAATATTTAATAGAACATTACAGGTTATTTCTCGTGTCATTTATTTATAGATTTTGCTATTGATAAAAACTGGCAACTGAGTGACAGAGCAAAAACTTGAGGTAAATGAGAAAATAATGGATTTTCGCGTGGCTCCACACATACTGGTTTTTTCGTAGTTTTATAATAAAACTGGACACAGTCCCGCCGTTTGTGTTTTTTCTGTGGATTATATTAGGTGACTTGAACAATCGTTTGAAATAAGTATACGCTTAGAACTTTTTAAGAAGAAAGAAGTACGAAGAATACTTATTTCTTTGTAAAAAAAGAAATCCGCTCAGAAAAGTGGACAAGAATAGTGAATGTGAATCTATAACATTTGAATTTTACGAGTTCGTAAGGCTGCTATTATTCCAAGTAAACTGTTTTAGAGTGTACCACAATAGTTTCTTTCTCTTTCTACTTTTAAAGGATTGCGATCTCATAAGAGATCTTGCTAAAAAGATATTCAAACTATAAAGTTTAAATATCTTTTTAGCAAGACTCAAATATTACCATAGTTTTTGTTAAATTAAAAGGCAATTACAAAATTGCAAGGATGACAGTGCTATAAATAATTTGAAATACAAATCCTTGTCCTGATATCTACATACTGTTATGTATTTTCAGTAGTAACAAGAACGGCTTCAAATGTATCTGTTTAGTAAATCGTAATATTAAAACTTATTATCACATCAGAAATGAGAAATATTTCTTATGTGTATAATCAAGTACATTAGACTGGTGTAGAATTTTATTATTTCTTATTTTTATTTAAAATTTTTATTGTTCTATGTCTGCAATGTTATCGATGTTAGGTTGGTGTATGCGATTTGTTGATTTTATGCGTGTTTTGTTGGTAGAGGCTTCCTCCAACCTTTTACATTCCATTCTATACTCTACCGATTTATGGGACATATTTTCTGCCACTCAGGCGTCCTCATCCAGACGTCTTGCAGATTTGTCACTCTTCCTTTAACTGTGCATAATTAGAGTAGCAATGAAATTTTTTGATTTTTGGCTAGTTTTACTAATTTGTTTTGATTTTTATGTGTCCGTCTTTCTTTTTTTTGGTTAAAGGCGAATAGACAACATAAGGGAATAAAAATGAAAAGTAAATTTTTTATGTAAGTAAAGAACAATAAAATATCACGAATGAAATACATATTTCATTTCTCAGAATTTATTTTCAAAGCACGTTAGAATCGATTCCGTATTAATCTAAATCGATTTCATTCAATTTTGTAAAATCAGCACCTTAACACATCACTAGCCGAATCAATTGAGAATTCACCGCACATAACAATGGCGCTTGAAAATTTTCACCCATTTCTAGAAAATAGATTTCTCGAAGCCGCGGCGAAGACAAATAACGTCGGCAACGAACAATTTCGTGGGATTCGTTTGGCTGCCTCCGAGCTCAGAGTAATTGACAAAGAAACCTTTAATTGAGCTGAAAGCGTGTGTTGTATGCTCCTATACAGTTAAATGCTGTGTGAAATGGTAAAAGAAGTTAATAACTCTGACGAATAACCATAATTATGGAAACATCGTATCTAATCTATGTTGTGTAGTAAATCAAGATCTTTTTTATCCTTTGTATTTTTTCCTTTTCTTTTTATACTGAATATTTTGGTTACAGATGTATTTTGTATTGTAAATTGTATAACCTTTGAGTAGGTGAATGTTATACAATTACTGTTAATGTATGAAATCAATTCAGATATCGATGGTTTTAACAATAACTAATGTAACAATATAGTAATGAAAAGTGTATATAAATTTCTAAAATAAATAATTTTTTACTATCTGTCTCCAAAATCTTTGTACTGCCAAAAATTATAGACCTGTGGCATTTCTATAGAGTTTTAGAGTGATCACTTTAAAAAGGTTGATTGAAGAGAGATGTGAAAGTTTTAAAGTTTTTTGCTGACAAATGAGTTATATATTTACCTCTTTAAAGATTTTTTACCTTTTAGACAGTATATTTTATGTCAACCGACCATTTTTTTTGTCTTATCGACTTCACTGAGTTTGTATATATAACTGAACAATGTATACAATTTAAAGATGATTTGAAATAATATTCAGAATAATTTACTTTTTTACCGCCTATAGTTACTACGTAAAACATTTGTATATGTAAATTTTGGTACTAAACTATGTTTATATCAACATATTTTGTCAAGTTTTTTTTTAATAAATTACGAACAGGTTTCTTTACAACTACGCTATTTATATTTAAAAAGGTAATATTCACATTAACCGCCCAATTTTCAACACCGGTTTGAAATTGATAATAAGTTACAACTTTCAAAGTTGGAAAATGATCGTAAGTATTACAGCAAAGAAGACTACCAATCATTTAATTTCATTCAGTTATAAAAAAGGTCGGTAGGTAAAGGTAGCATCATTAACGTGCATAAGGTTCGTTCAAAAAGCTCTTCCGCCTCACACATAACACATTTCCGGCGCCCATTGAATCCTACTCGAAATCCATCGCGATTCACAAAAGCACTCGATATCTGAAAAAGCCCTAAATAAACGCAATAGGAAGGTGAGTTCCCAATAATAAGAGTTCGCGGGCGTAAATTTGATAAAGTCTTTTTATCGTAGCATCACACGTATAAAAGACGCTCTTCTATCCCTACCTCCATTTGAGCTTTCGATTGAGTGTTTTTATACTTAATAAGTAAAAAGCATAGCGTAAAGCTTAGTGATCATATTCCTCATGTATACACAAGTAAGATGAACAAGTAACAGTAAGCAAAGTCAACAGAATAACTAGAAATAAATTCATAGTGAATTTGTATCAGATGACAGCGAAATCTCTCTATAGCCTGATGAAGTATTTAGGCCTGTCAAGAGCGAACATCGGCTCATTTTTTGGCTTATTTTCAATGCTGCATTGGCTAGATCACGTAATTCTACAAGCATTGCAAGGATGCCTATCTCTAAACCTGCTACGAGGGACCCCATGCCCACGAACCGTACACGAATCCACTCCCTAAAAGATAGACCCGGTTACCGAAAACTGAGCCCATGGATTGCTAAGAGGTTACGCGTCAATCATTATTCTGTAATGCCTTGTAATTTTTCCACAATACATATACTTGAAGTTAGAGGTGTGTTCAAGCTGTATTTGACCATTCAGACCGAGTGCGTTGGGATATTTTTTTAACTAAATTATGCGGAATTCTTCATGATATTTTTCTTCACCATTTTCATCTAATAGCAATGTTATATGATAAACGAGAAATAATTCGTATTCTGGTCCCTTATGAATAATTATAATATACCTCACCGCGTAATATAGCAGCGCCTTGCAGCAAAAAACCATTCTGCCGTACCTGTAAAAGAAAATAAATTGTTAAGTTATTAAATTCGAATTTCGAACGAAATTTTAAAATTGGTTTAACAGTTTCCGATTGGGCGTCACGCGTAATTGAATGCAGCCTGATTGGCTAGTTCATATCACGTCCAATGGTGGCGCATCCGGTGCTGTCACGTGGACAATTTCCGAGTCTATTTCCGACGCAGGCGTTAGTTACTTGGCCTGTATACACTTGACTCCTGCAATTCTATATTCACATGTTTACTTAGTTATAACCTTGATTTATTTTATCTAATTATTAGCAGACGAAGAGTTTAGATATATATACAAAATATGCAATAGTTTTCTGACAAATTAACGTCTTTAGATAATATAAGATTTTAACAATTACAAAGTAGATTAGCGTCTGCCATTCTCTCAATTCCAGTTCACCGAGACAACTTCACAGAGATTACGAAGTTTGTTTGAGCAACCGACGTCAGCGTCTCGCCTCCAGCATGATTGATAGCTGTAATTAACCTAACTGGTTTTGTAATCTTTGCCTAGTCATCATTAAGAATATAAAATATCAGTTACATCACAATTTAACTTTAGAAAAGTCATTTTGAAAATGATTAACAACGTCAATAACATGAATAGCTAATTCAACTAGGCTGGGCTTCTGGAAACCAGTAAACATGTTTTCATCTAAGATTCCTCACAAGAGATAACAAAAAATTGTAGACAATGAATTGAAAAATTTAACATAACAGACAAAAGGTTTGATTGGAGAGGATATTCAATCAAACCGGTTGAACGACAAACAATTCAACTATGAATAATTTATATTGATAATTAGGTGGATAGGTGCAAATTTGAAGTAGAGATTTTTCGAATTTTACAGTAAAAACATTAGATTTTATTTCACTGAAAGGTAACTGTTGCTTTACTGGCATTCACAGAAACCGCGTGCTTAAGGAGGCAGTGAGCAGATACGTTTAGCAGAAATATAATTTTAAGTAAAACACGAGGTGTCGTCCCTTCGGAGCCTCGGCTCAAGCCACTTCATATTATTTTATTACCGAAGTAGTAGATTCAGAACCGAAGGCTACTGGTTATCAATTATTAATTTGGTAACATAACATCTAATTTGCGTAGCCTGCTAAATAGTAGTGGTTTTGGCGCCGAATATTAATAAATCCGTGGATGTCGCGTCGATTGATATGTTTGTCCTTAAAGGCACAAAATAGAGACTAGACTATACATCGTTTGCTTCCGCAAAATCCTAATATACAGCCATAGAAGCCAAAGGACCTCAGAACATCAGGAGTCGCTGATAGTTGTCGGCAATGCGGTTGAACTTGTGCAATTACAAAAGCGTAGAACATCATAAAACTGTCCGTAAACAGTAAAAGCTTGGAGGGAAGTTATAGCAGAGACTGTCATAATTGGATACGACCTTCAATCACGAGGTAACGAGTAATAATAAACCGATAATTGAAATACGATTTTTTTTAAACTATGGATATAATACGGTTTTCTATGTTAATGCCAAGCGATCCGACTTCCGAGTAAGAAGCCCATAGTCAACAGCGTCGATTATATTTTCGAAGGATAATGACCTGGTATTCACCGGATTAAACTGCCATTTTGCGAGAATCGCACGGCTTAGGCTGAAAAACGTTACGCGTACTTGATCGTAGAAGAGGGGCCGGAGGTTTTAGTTGTGTTCGTAATATTTGTATTACCCTTGAAGCAGTAATTACCTTCGAATAAGAAATTTCTATGCACATGTATTTTAAGTACATTCGTCTAATTATGATATATAAGCGCAAATACACGAACGATCTCTTTGGTTCCTGAATTTGAAATAACGACGAATATATATATATTTATATATATATATATATATATATATATATATATATATATATATCTTGCAGGACGTTGTTTCACATAAAGTTAATTAAGTAACTTTCTTCAATGAAGGATTTGGATCCTTTGAACGTTCACACTATGTAAATCATGCTAAAGGCGGAACTTTGTGATGACGCTTTGTTGTGTAAGTTGCCTTTTATTGTGTAACAAGTTATTAAGTTTCCTCAATAAATATAAATAAAATACCAGATAAATGTACGTTTTAATTATGTATTGGATAAAGTAATTGAAGTAAGAAATATAATCCAATGGAATAAAAGAAAGTACTTTTTTAACATAATAATATCAAAACTTATAAATTTTAATTCATTGAGAAATATGGAGGGAGATAGGTAGAGAAATGTCAATGCGTCCAATTCGTTTTTTAAATTTGCAATTATTTACGTAGTGTTAGGTTAATATCATATAAGGCCGCTAAAATGTTTTACGCAATTTTATTTAGGTTTCTTAAACTTGGAATTAATATATTAATAGCAATGCGAAACAACAATAAGTTGCCGAATAAAATATATTCTATTCAAATGATTTTCATATACACACAAAAAACTGTTTTATTTTTCTATTTATAAAAAAATGTACGTAATCGGTAAATAATGGTGAGACGAAAGGCAATAGAGATTAATTTTTATACGAATAGGTTTAGATTTGTGTAAAAATTTTTATTTAAAAGTATCATGGGGAATTTATATTCATATTGTATACGGGGTACTGTAATAACACTATGAAATTATAAATCAAATATTGCAGAGAATTACTTTATAATGATGATTAATAGGATATCATATCGAAGCCGGCATCGATATATTAACTATTCAAATGCGGTAGTTTAATGAAATGTGGTCTTGTGAAGTACATTTATGCAATGTTATTAACGACCAGGATCGTAAAAACAATCGATGTTTGCAATTTGATTAAATTTCTTTATAGCTTGATTATATTATATTGTCTTATAAGGTTATATTTCTTTCATCGTTAGCTTATCAATATTATACAATAATTTCATATTAGCTTAGTCAATTTGCAAGGGTAAAAGATATCGAGCAGGCCAGATAGCGTTCAGAACAGATGTTGGGCCCAAGGGTGTGGAGAGGAGATCACAGACCGGCAAGCGTAGCATAGGATGTCCTTGTTTAAGTTGTCGGAAACAGCAGGACGCAAGCCGCTTCCATGCGGTCCTTTTGGGAATCTGTGACCAAGGCAGATGTTTCACAGTGAACATCTTACGACTGAAATGACGATGATGACTATTATATTCTTTTTTTGCTAAGCTATATATTACCGAAAGCTAACAGTCTCTATGGTACGTGGCACTCTGTGGTGTTAAAAAAATAAAATCAATGTTTATGTAAATAGTAATGATGACGGCTCATCGTTATCTTATCAGACGCTCACTGCAAGGAATAGGTCTCCCCCAAAAATGAGCAAAATGATCCGTGTTGCTCTACCCGCTTCCAGCGACTACATAAAGTCTAATCTTAAGTAATTAATAATTACATTACGAATTTAATAATTAAATGACTATCCGGTAATAAGTATGTAAGATAAAAACAAAATATACTATACATGTAAATATCATACTACCTTTGTAGAGGCTTTGGGACGCAACAAAGATGAACACGCCTAGCTAATAGGAGCTAAACGTTAATAAATCAATACATGCGCCGAACCGTTCTCACAGCACAGCCGGATCAAAAGGCCGGGTCCCGGGCACCCGGGTCCCCGGATATCGAGGTACTACGTCATACATAAACATTAAACATGAATGCTTAATGAAGGTAGACGTACGAGAAAACCGCCGGGCTTCTAAGACAATTCTGTGTAACAATAGACGAGAAAAACTATTTTTCAACGATAACAATACTAAGCTACATGCTTGATCCATACAGATGTGGAAATTTTCAAGTTATGGATTTCTTTGATTGTTAAAAATTAAGCAAATAAATCGTGAAAACCTGTCTCGAATTTTCATATAAAATGCTATCGAATCATTCCTAATTTTTCTTACACAACAACCTAATTGTTGTAAATTAAATGTGGACGGTTCACGATAAGTCTTGTTGGAGGTGTGCAGGAGGTATATCGGTGGCACAGACAAAGTTGTCGCTTGAACCTATAACGCCTAAATTTCGACTTCAAAACGTTAACAGCTCTTTCATGGGTTCGGGTGTAGTACGCATGTATAATTATATTTCACGAGATATCTTAGATATTCCGTTTCTTTGTTTTAAATATAAAATCAAAAGTATTTTATTAAATAAATCTTATTATAGCATTCAAGAGTTTTTAGTTGATCGAAATGCGTGCAACTTGGTTTGTTTGACTTATTTACTTAATTGATTATAATGTACACATGAAAACATATTAAATATATATCATTAGAACCGCAACTGTTAAGTTTTTGTTCGATTTTTCTCAAAAGATCAGCATTTGAAGCCGGTGGTAGCTTATTGTTTATAATGTTAAAATAATCGGCGATTCAAGATCTCATGTGAATGCCTGTTTTAATAAAGATATTTTGAATTTTCAACCAAAAAACGTCAGATCTTTCAAGACATTATTACGCTGTTAGTCTGGTAACGAAATTTTTCATTTCATTACTATAATCATTTATCATCTTTTAACTTATACATACTAAAATTAATTAATTGTAATTATTAAAATAACGCATACATTTTATAAAAAAAAAACTCTAGTAAACACGGCCTTCTCATATTAATAATAATATCAATTAACTAATGTACGATATTTACGGCGAGATATTGAACCGTTTATAAGGTCGTAGTGCACCCCAGTAGCGATTTTCAAAAAAAAAAATAACGGCACATAAACCTCCCTCGTAAAAAGATACATACATATTGAAAACTTTCATTACGATTGGTAAAGTAGTATTAAAGTTAGTAGTCATATACACAGATAAGCAAATATTACAGTATGAGATATATTTAGAAAAATAATTATAAAATAAAACAAATAATAAAGTTAAAGTTTTAAAACAGACTCAATTACGTAGTAAAGTTAGAAATAGAATTAAAAGTTGGTGTCGATTGGTAGAAAAGAAAAAGAAAAGTTCAGCGATTAAACTTTATTTATTCAATACTGCCGGAAACACCTCTAACTTCGACGTCCAACTTCAATCTGCGAGTTTAAAGTGAGATCGTTTAAAATCAAACCCCGCATCTGTTAACTGTTCCAAAAGCAATACAAATGTTTTTTTTTTTAAACGCAAATTATTTTAATCAAGGTGGTATTTCGAGTAAATAAAATTATGGAAATTAAATATTAAGGCATGTGTGTAAGAACGATTCGTTTTAAATCATTCCCGTTCGTTTGAAATTCGAACGCGAATTTGAATTCGGATGCCGTCAGTGATTTGACAGCTGTCATTGCATTTTGAAAACATGCATACGTAGGCGGTAGTTCATCTCCGCCTGCTAATCGTGTACACTAGTGCCCTTAACAGGCACAGATATGTGCTCGGAAAATCACATTCACCTGTTAAACGCGTAAAAAAGTAATTGACAACTACTTTAATCTTCAGGGCGTCCAGAAATCCAATAAGTTCAAAGTCGTGATATATTCATTGAAAATATCCTTCGTTTGACAGAAGTTAGGACATACAGATTAGTTTATCAAATTATTTTCATATCTTCATGGTATAATACTGCTGATTAGATGCAATGTTTGTATTTAATAAGATAGATGCTCGTGCCATCTATAATATGAGATTTAAAGACTCTCTTAGAGTGTTTCGGGAAGTGAAAAATATGGTAATGCTTATTCATAAGTTGTAACCATAAAAATAGTTACACATGTGATTAAAATTAGAATGTCTGTATGATCATCGTTAGAAATATAATTTTCAAAAAGCTTCATAAGAAGCCCTTACGTTACGCTCATTACTCCGGGTGTCATAATTACTTTGTAGACCTTTGTGTACGTTTTAAAAATTAATGACCGCGTGTAATCCTTTTATAAAGTTTACTAAGCAAAAAAAAGTTACCAGTGCTACTATAGTCTATTACTCTTAAAATGAAAAATATAGCTTAGGAATCAATTGCTTTAACTATTGTATTTATTTATTTACTTTATTGGAGATAGGCAGTAACAAAAGGCAGTAAGAAAGTACAAACTTAGAAGCTTAGAAATATAAAATTATAATAGTTACAGTAGTTACCTTATAACTATCTCACTGAAAACATATAATGAGTCAAACAATGAAAAAACAAATAAAAATAAAAACATTACTAAACAGGGATCAAAGACTATGGTTTATATATTTATATTATGTTTGTTTATATATTTATATATTGTATGTACTCTTGTATTGAGGATATTTGTGATTTCGAAAAAAATCCGATTGAGTTTGTTGTGTACTCTTTCAACGGCCTGTTTGGAGCATTCGTATTTACGTGATGGCCGTCATTATAGTGCAGCATAATTTGCTTTTAGTTAATTTGTTAATTTTAGATGAAGTTAGTTATGATTAACTACACATTAGATAACTTTGTTAAATTATATATACACAAAGTATTCACGTTAAAATTATTAATGTAAAATTGTTTGCGTGTACACATATATCTTGTTCTCGTTAAGACGCTGCGTACTACTGGCTGAAACGGCCATAGAAATATTAGATTTAATTTATTATTGCGCGTTCGTACGCCATTTTGAGTTCAAATACCAGCGATGAGATAGTCATTGACATTGTGGCAGCGCCAGTCGTGATTTGTTAATAGTCTCATTATCTATATATAGAGAGAGAGAGAGAGTATATACTCAGGCAGACAGATTTTTTTTTTAAAAAACATATAGAATTCAAAACTTCCTTGATCATAGGATCACTACTAAATCACTCAATAAAAATATGTCGATTATTATCACCGTAGTACCTATTCTCGTATGAGCAAACTTCATGACAAATACTTGTTATAAAATCTGTTCGACTTACGTAACATAAAAAATGTTCCGTAATTTACAGAGACACTGATTAAAAAAAAAAATCAATTATAGTTTCTGTCAAGAAGTGAGGATTGGTTACGTAGCTTGAGAATGGTTAGTAAAATTGTGTTAATTTTTCATTCTAGGTTATATCAAGGGATAGATGATCGCGAATTATCTTCAGTTCATCTCCTCATTTATAGTTTGTATATACTTAACTTCTGAAGAACGTAAGAGTATTGGACACGTCAAAAACGAAATTTTCGATTCCCCAGCGGGTAATGCAGTTGTCCAGTTAAACGTCGGACATGTTGGCACGCCGGCCGGCATGTTGTAATTCCCTTTGTGTTCACGCTAGAATCACGGCGTCGCCTTCCGTAAATCGAGTTCCGTTGAAATGAGTCCGGCGATAAAGTGTGCAGTTTGTTCACTTCTCACGTCGATATTCTGACGTCTTTGAACTTGTGAAATACTATCTATTTCTTAAGTTCAAATATATCGTAAATATTATTTATGTTGTGTTAACTTGATTGTTAGTGATACTTGCAGGTTTAAATAGCGGTTTTCATATTGAAATATTAGATATTAGATATCTTATCTAATGGCTTCTGGAGAGTACACCACAGGACGGCGAGGGCATCATAGGACATCTTTCCGCTGGGTGGACAGACATCCTTGTGAAGACACTGAACGCAGGCCGCTTCTTACTGGCGCTATTGGAAATCCGTGGGGAGTTTTATTCCCAGTAGTGGACATCATTTGGCTAAAATTATGATGATCTTATCAAAGTGTGCCAAGTTCCTTCAAAACGAAACAAAAAGCGTTACTGTTTATTACTTTATAAGTAGAAGTTGCGTTGATATTGACCAAAACGCCATTTCTATATGAATATAATTTTGATAGTAACATTAATTAAATCTATGATAATAATAATTGCATTTTAGAGTTACGTATAATATGCGCCGGGTAAACGGCAGCAAATACATATGTTTATTAATTTAAACTCAAATTAAACGATTTAAGAATTTTTGCTAGGCCTCTAAATTTACTTTTAAACTTGAATAATTAATTTTAGTAATGACGTGACCGATGACTTACAAAAAAATAAAAAATAAACTATTATAACAAATATTTATTGCCATTTAACCATACCAGTGTAGATTAAATATATGTATAAAAAGGTCTTTCGAGGGATCCTGTAAAACTAGTAAACTTTTCACAGACTATATTACTTCGTTGAGATACACGATAACAAATTGCCGTATCGATTCAATTAAATAATTAAATGAAGGCGCTCTAAATTACATAAACTGAATAAATTTTAATGTTCGAATCAAATTGTCAAAATATAATGCCGAACAAAGGAATGTCAAAGACGAATGCCTTGTAATTAATTGAATGCAAATTATTAACAGTAGCGTAACAAAGAATGTCGCGGTCGTAAATCAAAAGCGCTCCGAGAGTAACCGGGGCGTATCTTCACCTTAACCGGATGACGTTCGACGCGGAGCGAATACATTAGCGGATATTATAAAGCCGCGGTTTAAATTTCATCCGGATATCTGACTACAATTTATCCTATTGTTATTAATCGTAGTTTTAAAAATGGAAATCAAAATATGAGACATGTTGTGTAATAAACGCATGCATATACTTTGATGTACAATATTAATCGATAAACTAATAAGAGATAATTAATAAAATATATTTATATGACCATAGAGAGCATTCACATATTAGCATATAATAAATTCCTTATTGTCGTCATAGTACCAGCAATAGGGCTTACATTGCTGTAAATAGGCCTAACCTATAGTTTTCCTATAAGACCAATCGGAAGCGATGAGTCGCTTCCGATTGGTCTTATAGAGAAATCATTGTCAATCGGTCATTATATTAAGATGTTAAATAGCTTTTTAGTGTATTAACCACAGCATTACATCTGTGGCAAATACCATGGGACGTAAGGTGATATGAAATGTGTGGTAATTTCACAAGATACAACGCTTATAAAAATGTTACCTGTTCCGTATAAGAATGCAGTAAACAATCATTGTCCATTGACCGTGAAATTCAAATTAGTGTTTTTTTTTTTACATTGTTACACCGTGCCTCGTAACTAAGTATAATGTTCCTTGTAAGAAAGTCGGTGTCACAGTGACCAGTTAAAGGCATCCTTAACTACCTGTCCCTTAGTTCCAGTGTATATCCTTGAACAAACCTTCCAGAAAAGAAAAAGTGTTAAATGCTTCGGTGACAGGATATCTTCTTTTACTTCGCTTCTGATGTTGATAGGGCATTTTGATAGATTGTAGATTTTCTCCCGCCCAATCTGTTGTCTCTTTTTATTAGAGTTATGTATGGCAGAGGCTCCACACTATTGAAAGTATTTTTATAATTTATAAACGCACAGCAGAGCATAGCAAACGATAACGGCATATAATATTCGGTAGATTTTCCTGTTAAACAAATTGTTAGGATGTGTCTACAATACCCTAGCCTGTCCGAAACTCTGCTTGTTCAAATGGCTTGTAAAAATTTACCATTCAATTAAACTCTATTATTATTTATAATATTTAGAGAATGTTTATACTAAGGCGTTATTTTTTAATAATAATTTCAATTTGTAATTAATTATGGAAGATTAAATTTATTTTTAAGTTTTAAATATTCATTTATTATAACAAAAATATTATGAACCAAGTTATAATGATGTCGTAAATGCATTGGAAGTTTTCTTTATAGCGTGAAGCGTACTTGAAAAGCACGAAAACTCCATTAGCAAGGAAAGTTGTTTACGTAGTTACAGCTATGCGAAGCGATAGCGAGTATTTAGCAAATCGTTAGTGAGAAGCAACAAATTAACTGCGACTGTTTAGTTTGACTTGAATTTAAACTACTAACCATGTTAAAAGCTTTAGTTATTTGTTAAATCTACTATCGTAAATATATATAATATATCTCTAGTTGAAAGCTATCTAGGAAGAAGTATTATATACTTTAATCTTCCAGTCATAGAATGAAAACTGATATTGCGTTGGGGGGACATTCCGTGGCCTCTACGCAGCCATCTCACGCCAATTTGCTGTCTAGATTGCACACGTTAAGATGGCACATACCTATGTGATGTTATTATAAAAATATATATTTACTGTGTTTACTATATTATAAATAAAAATTTTCTTTCCTAAGATTTGTAGTTAAAATCCGCTTAACTTAATGGCCCTCTTCGTACAACGTCCTTTAAACCGGACTTTTTAAAACATGTGAAAGGGATACTTGATTGCAATTGTCGGCGAAAATAGTAAGAAGATTTTGAGGTACGTTTACATGCACCCACTTTTTAAATTTTTTATAGGTTCTTTTTAAACTAATGCGCTTTTGGAGACAGTTATCTAAAATTTAATAAGTAGTAATCATAAATATTGAAAAGTTGTCTTATATAGGACTTTAAATTTATATTAGATATCGAAATAAGCGTTTTCTTAAAAAAAAAAAATTGCTCACGCTTATCATGGCAAGTTTCTTGGTAAAGACTTTCAAAGCAACTTAGCTGGCAAATATTACTATATTTTGTATAAAACCGCGCAATAGTTATTTTTTTACATACTTTTTATTCGCTTAATTAACATAGCTTTGAAGTAATCGAAAACTCAGAATTCCTGTCCTTCAGTAGAATAAGGATGATGAATAAGCCAATGACAAGTATCATCTAAGAATTGAAAGCATACTAGTGAAAATGCGCTGATAAACTGTTTATTATACGTCTAAAACCTTGTTCTTAAGTTATTGTCATTGCAGTCACTAACCTTTTTTTTCCTCGGTAATTATATTGGTATATTCGGCTTGATATTTAGTCGCATGAAATTCTATTCAACCACTCTAATTCTGATATAAGAAACCTTGATCGTAATTACTTTATCACTTTTTGTATCGCCGATTAAGCTATAACACAGTTGTTACAAAAATGGACATCACGCTGCTAGTAAACAAACAAGCTATTTAACAGTTACTCTTGTAAAGGCAGGAGTGACTTTATGCCAAGTCGTAAACCATTTTATCATCAACGAACCCCATTTTTGCTTACATCTATTAATACATAAAAATCGAAAAACGCCGGTCAGGCCCGAGGCACACATTTTATTAAGTCGTCCTTTGAACGCGACAATGGCGTATGTAATAAAATTTGAAAAAAGAAACGCGACGCCATTGTGCGCCGGCAGCGCCCCTGGCGGCGAAATTACGAACTGCATTCTGTTTCCGTGAAACGGAGCACAGAGTAACGTAAAAGTGACATAAATTGAAACGTCTATTAACTTTTTATTGTCGCGAGTAATTCTTTCGGGGAATGTAACGCCCGAAACGGCTAGACTCGAAATTTAATCGGCTTCACGAAGTACGAATGTTATGGGGTATTTGATCGGACGAAGTTTTATTGTTAACCGATAGCTATATTAATCTGGACGTTGATCGGAAACGTTTATAACTTTCAGCGAAAACATTAAATTGAACATTGTCATTCGATGCTTGTTCTAAAAAAAATTAAAGAGTTCTATTCACTGCGTGAATAATAAATTAAGAGTAAGAACTAAAAATGTTTTCATTTATAATATAAATTTAGCGGTAGATTTCAATAACTAAACATGATTTTTGATACAACTCTTCGCACTGTACTTTAAAATTTATAAAAACGTTTTACATTTCATTTTCATTTTTTATTGAATTAGACTAATTGTTGGAAAATTTTACATAATTTACTTCATTTGACTTGTATATTCAATACAATAGTATGTGGGTGTAATTTGTGGATTCGTAAATTACACATTTATCTATTCCAGTACATTTTAATCATAATTTCACCTTTCCAACAATAAGTATGTAATAGGACTAATAATAATCATATAATCTTTAGCATAAATGTTGCTAATATATACCTGTTCACTATTTGTGATATATGATAAATTAAGATATTCCACACGACAGCAGTAATGGCCGGGAATAATTGCGTGAAATTGTTCACGTGTAATAAACCCTTATCGGGACAATGGCTGCCGTCGTAAAGTAACGTAACGCGCGTCTGGACTCGATCCAAATTATCGATATCGAGATAACAACGAAAATTATTAACAATTGCTTCAATGTAAGTCGATAACACACGCCGAATGGCCTGGAACTTTCTTATTACTTTCAAATTGAATTTCGATTTATATATTGATTACGTGATTAGATAAAAGTTTTAGTTTTATTTAAAATAATGACAGTACTAAAATTCGACACGTAAAAAATTAGACGATAAAAGACATTTCAATAGTTTTTTCATACTTAGCCTGGCCATAAATATTTTTCCTTTAGTAAAAACTTAACACTAAATTTAAATTAGGAATTTGTTAATCTCGTACGAGTGTTGAATATTTTTGTGATTAAAATGGAGTAGAAATATACAGAGAAACTAATAGCTGTATTATTTATAACGGACTACACAAAGTCTGGAGCCAAAAGCAATTTTTAAAACTGTTAATGGCCGAATTTTAGTGTAGCCGGCTATTAATAGGAATCATGAAAGCTCCTCTATTTGTAATAGTATAAGGCCTAATTATTCATTGTTCCACGAAATCGACAATCAAATCTGAGAAAGATATAATTCTTAAAATTTATTTACAAAAGCGTTATATTGTTAGTTGTGTATCATTATCTCTTTGTCCTCCTTCTTGGTCGGGAATCACAACTTCTTCTAACTCCATTAAGAACTGTCGCTATTGATAATTCCAGCTCCTGTAATATCTAGTCTAATTAACACTTCTTTCCGTTCTCTTTAATAATTTTAGACACAATAAGCAATGACCTAATAATGTTTCAGCAATATTTTTTATTCGAATCATATATACCAGGAAAGGTACACAGATAGCGAGAAAAATTATAAAGTAAATAAAGATTTCTAATCTAAGTTTAATTGACGAATAGAAGTTAATGTTTTTATTATGCAAAAAAGCTAAACAAAGATATCTCAGATAAACACAAGCACAAGACAGGTTTTCGTGGTGATCTTTGAGAAAGCCTATGTATTGCAGTCAACATCTTTCGGCTGAAAAGAATAAGAAAGGGTAGGAACACACGACGATCGTGAAGCCAATGGTTGCCAAGTTATTGTATTTCAAAAGACTAAGACTAAGACTAAGCACAGTAAACGTATACAAATATTGATTAGTATTAGTATTTTTATTATAAAAATGTTGTTGATTTAAAAGTTTAAACGACGTCCGTAACTGTGCAATACTAGGACCGCGGAGATTTATGTATCATTTTTTCCACCGGATCACGAATAAGCTTTTGAGCTTTAATGCTTTTCCCATCGCGCGTAACTAATAACGGGTAATATAGGAGATCAGATTTTTTTCTCAATGTATTTTGCTATTTTTTCTATATCTGCATTGCAGCCTAAAAGCTTAAATATATCGGCACAGACCGCGTCGGCGCTTAAGCGGATTAATGTCCCTTACACACGCAACAGTGCAGTTAGAGGAAAAACGCTCGGTTACACCGCCCACCGGCAAACTTTTCAGCCGTTATCAACGCTTATTAGTACGTAATTTACAATACGCCGATTGTTCGTGCGTTTTACGTTTGTAATGTGAGATTGCCTTTACTCAATATCGATTGTAATGAACATGAACTTGGAATGATTTAATCCATGGAGGTTTTAATACCATCTTTCCATTAGTTGCCATGACGGACTTGTTACTGTCAATTGTTGGTTTTTTGTAGATCGGTGTGTGTACACTTTTGTATAACTCATGGATAACTTTGTAAAAAAAAAGATTTAAATTTTTCTCGCGCTTTAAAATATATGCAAAAATAATTAGCTAAATTGAGGTTAATTCGTTTAGTTAGTTTTTGTATTTGGTAATACGTTTGGTGATATTTTATCAAATAAATAATAACAATTTTTATTTCACTTTATCTTATGCGTGTCATTATTTCAATATTTCAATGAAATAATTTATCATTTGTTTAACATTACAGAGGTTGTTAAATTTACGTAGTGTTAGTTCACTAGCCACTGTATTTTTAATTAACTAGTAATTCTTATTAGGGAGTGAATAGACCGAAATTTTTTTAAACCATTTAATTTTTTTAATAGCCTTCAAAATTATTTTGTATGTAATTTAAATAAGCAACGGTCTGTAACGTTAATCGCGAAAAACCTTATTGTTTGGAACCGAAATGAATAAATAATTCAGTTTTCGAATTTAGGCCAAATCTTCCCGTAACGAGTTGCAAACAAACAAGGGCGGGCGGAAGTTGTTACGGCGGGCAATAAATAATAAAGCGAGTCGCTCCTACGGGGCCGGCGGCGGGATATTTAATACAAATGTGTTGCCGTGGCGACAGCGCTGTCGCGGATTTGGTGGCAGCTTGCGCGGTCCGACTTTCAGCGGGTACCGGACCACGAATCAAGCGGAAAATTAATATGTATTTTTTTAAAATAACCATCTTACATTACTTTCAACCTATGATTATTTAAAATCTGGATAAATTAAGTCTTGAGTTTTTCTTATAAAAAAATTTTATAAGAAAAACTCAAGACTGATTTAAAACTTAAATAGATAATATATTCTTATGGAGAAAACAAACAAAAATAAATGTATTTTTATAAGAAAAAACCATTAACAAATAGGTCGCTTTATCGCTTGAAATTACTTTGCTTCTTTGTATACGAAAAACGTCGATTTGTCTCAATAAAAATTTAATAATTTTTAGTATGCTTAATAAAGCAAAAGGTTAACACATTTTTTTTTAATTTTATTTTAATGTCATGATAAAATAGTTTTGAACAAATGAAAAGCGTATGAAATTTAAATCATTCATTTCATTTTACTCTTATTTGCTAAGCAAGAAAAAGATATATGATATAATGATATCACGTAACGAATTTAACAATGTTAGATAACTACGTACTACTCGTATTGAACTAAATACATTTTGTTATGTCATTGTTTAATGTATTTCAATTAGTTTTTATAATAAAAATAAATAATCAATCAATTCTATATAGTCTTACTCCCGCTAATGTTCACGCTGTCACTACGCCGTACCCTTAAAGAGTTCACTCCGTTATCCATCGTAAAGTTTCTGCTCTTTATTGAATCAGGGGTTGCTTTGATATGCATATGGATTTATACAGAATATGCACATTTTGCTACTTAGCTAGGCGTAGGGTCTTATAGCGAAATATTTGGAATGAAAACATTTTGCGTATATTCACGGAGATTCAATTTTGTTTACATTTACTGCCGTTTGAGTACAAATAACTCGATTTGTTGGTAAATCACATCTCTATATTGTTGAAATATCATGAATTTTAAAATACTTTATAATATCGAGACTTGTTAGGCATTGATGGTGAAAATTAATCATCGCTCTAGAAAGCGTATATCTGACAGCTGTTATGGCCGAAAGGTTCTCGAGTGGCGTTCACGAGCTGGTAGATGCGGAGTGGTTAGCCCCGGGACCTAGTAGGACCGGCAATATATTCAAGGTCGCAGGAAGCGTCAGGATGCGGGTAGCGCAATTCTGATCACCGAGGCGACCTTTGGAGGAGGCCTATACCTTGTTGTAGGAGTCCATGGGTAGACGACATAAAGCTTTAAATTTACAGACCCCGAAACTGTAAAAGTCCCTGGGCTAACAACATCAACTCCAACCGAAACCAGGCATAATAAAAACAATAAAAAAGATGAAAAATTGTTCCCGCGCGGTATTATCCCTTTTATTTGTGACTGTGGCTGACTATTTAAAAGAATAACGGTGATAGCGCCAATTTAATCTGTACGTTTAAATTTCATTAATACGTTACTGATGGTGAGTCAATTTTTAAATAGTCATTAAGATTACTGATCGCTAACTTATCTCTTTATGAGAGATGTCCCAGCGGAAACGAGAAAAATAATATAAGTATAACAGTTTTAAGAAGCCAATAGTATAGTGATTATTAGCACCGTATACATATAGTTCTTACATCTGGGGCGGTCGATACGAACAGGTCATACGGCGAAATCTCTCTACAGCCTGTTGATGAATTTAGGCCAGTCAAAGGCTTCCGGAGCGGCATTTATAGGATAGGGAGAGGAGCCTGAACGGCACAGTTGCATGCATAGGTATTGCCAATGTATTCCAAGGAAGCCTTCTTAACAGTGTAAAACACAGTTGTTAATAGAGCTGTGGACAGGGCAGGCTCTGGATTTCCCTACAATCGAATCAGTAATGAGGGTTTCCGTAGGAGGACAATAAAAATCAATGAAATGCTGAAAAGTTACGTCTGTTTAATTTACCAGTTAAAAATAATTTGGTTTTTATGCCCACATGTGCTATGAAGGAATCGCACTGACCAAAACTAATTAGCATATTTTATATGCAAAGTACGTGAATTGTGGAGAACAGCTTTCACAAGTTTTGGTCAGTTATTTACCCCTGGTGCAAAACGTTGGGAGCATCGATATTAAGTTTGTCAAAGTGATTAATGTTTGAATACGTTGAAAGCAGGTCACTCTCTGAGGAAAACGTTTGTCCAGCTGCAAACGTCTTACGGTGATTCTGATGGTGATTTTTGAGAAACTAGTCCAAGCTTAGTCGGTGTGGTTAACGTGAATGTTCAATATTGTTTGAGATAATGTGAAACAATGCAATGCAACTCTTCGATTCATTGACTTTAATTAATTTTCCGAGACTGTTTGCAACGTTAAACTTAAAAGTTAATACTGGGTGAATGCATCGAGTCTCGCTAAAAGCACGAGTGGTCAATATACGATAATTAAAAACTTGACCAACCGTGCGAGTGAATAAATTGAATATTTAATTACTGGACGAGCTTGAACTGCGCGATGGTGCTCAAAATCGTTGCCGAGCTATAGTGAGCGTAAATCCCATCACAAAGTGTATCTATTTTGTTAAAAACACAGGTCGATAGGTAATGTTTGTAAAACTTGAAAGGGGTGAAAATATTTCTCAGTTGTCAGCAAAAGGCTTTAAATATGTGTATTTCTAATCAACCTGTATAAAGTAATCATTCTCAAATACTTTTTTATTAAATTCTTTTTTTTTCTTGTAGTACGACAAGCCAATAACTTGGGGCAGTCAATCATCAATCATTTCCTTATTTAACGTATCTGAAACCAAAGATCTTTGATTGGATGTATAGAATTTATAGAAAGCAAATGAGCGATTCACTTATTCTTTTATATAAACCAATTACAAATTATTACCAAACACTGAGTATAATAAGGTTTTTAGATCGAACGTAAAGTCATAAAAATAATATTTTGATGTACGAATGTGAGAAATTAACAGGTACTATTGCCAAATCTTTGTGGAATATTTTGGAATGGAGACCATGTTGAACACACTTTGTTATTGTCATCGGTATATTTTAGATCCAGGCCGCTTGAAAATGTATGTAACTTTGTAATAGGACTGGAGGTCCAAGATCAAAGATATTAAAATTTCTAAAAATACGTCAGAGTTCCCGTGTTATTCAAGGAATTTTTTTTACGTTCAATAAACGCCTTATACTTTTCAGTTCATTTTGAAGCGGATATTGCTATATGCATAGAGCAAACAGAATTTGTCAATGATAAAAGAGGGGTTATTATTTACTTGTTTATTTGTGGGTCGTGAAGTATAATGATATACATCACGTTCCATTCGAGTTTCACGACCCGAGACGAAAACCGGACCTACTTAAATATATCCGTTTCAGTCCAGCTCTCAACGCTTTTAGACCCTTTAATATATTAACAGGGTTGCTATTAATTTTTAATTCCGGTTTCACGGGTCCCCACGTTTTTTATAGCTGTTGTGAATTTATTTTTTCAAATGGTTGTTTGGACAAAAGTAATATTAAAAAAGTTTTATAATAAATATGGGTTTCAAAATGAATGTGTATTTTCCCGTGATGTTGGTCTTACAATGACTTTTTAATGAGAATCTATCACTAAAACCTGTAACGAGAAGTGTGAAATGCGATCTATTGATCGCGATAGAATTTTCTTCATATGGAAAATCTTAACTCGTAAATTCAGCATTTAAAAAAGTAATTTTCAGTCAGATCGATTACGTTTACATTAAAACCTTTTTTTTGTAACTTACTGTATTTATTTAAATTAAATTAAATCATTTATTAACTCTTTATTATACATTAATATAGGAAATTAATAGAAATCTGAGGGAATAAGCAAAAGATGAAGTACAAAAGATATTTTCAGTTATCTCAATTTTATTTTCATTAAACACACTATTTCTTATCTTTTTTATTTCATATTCAGCTTCAATCTTCTATACCATATTTAAGTCAATTCATGTCTGGGACATAAATCTTACCGACAGACTGATGTAACATTAGCAAATGTAGGCAACAGTTCGAACCGGGATTATGTTCTGTTTGTTTTTATTATTTATTTATTTAAAAAGTTCTTATACAATTTATGTATAACGGCGTTATCAATATTGAGGGCATTCTCTATCAGTTAATTGTTTAGGCGGTGCGAAGATATATTAATGAAAATAGGTATATATGTATATATATATATATATATATATACATATACACACATATATATATAGATATATATATATAGATATATATATAAATATATATATATATATATATATTTATATATATATGTATATATATATATATATATAAGCAGTCGTCGAAATGTCTCACTGAAAAAATGTTTGTCGGTATGTTATTCGTAATTAGTATAGTATGATAGTAGGTACCGCTTAAGTTAATATTGAGACCTGTTCCAGAATCTATTTATTATAACTATATTTTTAATCCTATCAAGTTATATTATTTTAAATACCTAGTTATCTTAGTTTTAACATGATTGCGAATATCTAGGTATATGTAAAAGCATTTTATGTAATGCATACATATATAAAACCAATAAGTTCGTTTCATTTTCAGGATCCAATTACTGCCCATCACCTTCACAATGTCTTTAATCCACTATTTTTATGATCTCTCCCGTGTACTTTTCTGGTCGAATTATCTTAATTCTGGTTGCTGTTCTTTCAAACTAGAATCACGAATGCTAACTTAAGTTAAAAAATCTAATTATAGAGCTTAAAAACATAATAAGACGCTTTTTAATAATTGGCTTAATCAACAACAAAACTTTACAATGAATCTACTAATAAAACAAAATATTTATTTTAATAATACGTTAGTTTATTAATATATTTATCAAATTGCATACAGTAATATGCTGTGATGATCCTTAGATATGTTGGTCATATCATTTGCAAACTTGCCTACACGTTGCTGGAATAGTTCCAGGAATTATAACTGCTCTATGAGTGAACCATATGCACGGTATTGTCAACTAAAGATGTCATAACTAACACGTACTGATATGATTTTCACATTTGATGTTTAATATTACAACTTATTAGAAATTTATTATATCACTTTAAGCGAAGGGAAGAACATACTATTATTAATAAAATGAAAATAGCCTTTATTTCTACTACTAAGTATTAGGCGCCTCTTTGTCTCTACCAAATCCCTCTATTCATCACGCTCCCGTGCCTCACGCATTTATATTATAATAGAATAATAATAACACGGTGCTTCTGGCCGCGCGTCGCGTATGAGGTTCGCTTACAAGGACGGAAGGCCGTCACAAGGTGCGAAGGTCATTGAAAAACGCTGCATGCGGGCTGCTTCCAACCGTTTGTATTGTAAATCTATAGGAGGAGGGGCTTAAATCCTATACTATTGCTGAAATGATGATGATTATGATAATGAATAATAATGTTAATAATGCACGAGACAAAAGTCGCAATAATCGGCATTAGAGTGATATGGTTCAAATGAGTTGGCCACATTGCCATGAAATAAGACGTTTGGTGCAAGCGCCTGCTAGAATGAAGATCATGAAATTAGAAAAGGCCAGGAGGAAGGTTATAAAGGCAGTGGGGGGATGACATAAAGGCGACGGGAAGTGACTATGATCCTTTCCGGTTAAAACAGTGGACGCATTTACGTTGTTAGTCCAATATAAGAACATCCTCCGAAATTGTAAAACATTATAGTGTTTAGTAATAACCAGAATTAAATTAATGAACTAAAGATATCCCTTCGACATATAGTATAATAAATAAAAAGGAATAAATTTTAATCAACTTGCATAAAGATTCCGACAAACTGAATTGGAAACGCGCTAGGGATTTTTCAGTTCAATAACCGTACGGGATATAAAAGTACGGAAAAAAAATTGTTGCATGGCTGGAAGCGCATTTCGACGCCGTGCAATATCGGAGTTTTTTGCGTGAGCGACGCATGCAGCCTAGACATATTTCATTTTGGAGCGAACGCCTGATACGGTGGTTTGACATGTTCCATTATAATATTCGAGCGAAACTCCTCACAACATATCAAATTATGAATGGATTCTTAATAAACCTACGTGCTACATAGACATATATAAACATATACAACTACCTTAAAATAGTATATAAGGAAATTTAAACGACTTTCATATTTTAAACGGTTTGTAGCAACATAAACCACTAGAAATAATCGTTTATTGTAAATAAAAACTAAAATGATTTTGCTAATTTTTTTAACAATAAAATGATAAATTGAGTGTTATATCAATTATCGGCACAGATTTTATTAAAATTTCCCGGTCAACTAAAAATATGAATAAATGGATTTTATTATATCAAATTATACCTTCAACAAATACGTCAGAATAAGAATTTTGAAATACAAAATCTTGTGCAGATCTTTATTCGCACTCTATATCTCGAATGTCACTTCTGATATTGCTTTTGGTTCTATATTTTTCTCTCTATAATGTTCTAAATAGGTTACGATGTGTGTAAATAAGTTATATGTGTAAATAGCTGCTCTACAATAGAATTGGCGATCGAATCGATACTCATCAAGCCTGCCTTTAATGTCAACAAGACTTACCAACAGTAAGTATTTCAAGTGATAAGTTAAAACCGATTAAAATAAAGAAAGCTTTCATGGCTTCATTCTGGAAACAACACTTATACGTATATTAACTTATTATTTATGTTAGTCCGGAAAAAATCGCTCGTAGCGATTAGTCGTACATTTATACTAACTGTACATAGTTATTTATTTTTCATAAATACAAGATATTTTAAGAAATCATGTGAAATTAGTGACAACAGATGATGTACAAAGGAAGATTTTATTCCAAACGGCGATGTATTCCAGACAATGATTGGGTGAACTTAATTAATAAGAAATAAATAGAACATGCAGACATTTCAGTCGTTAGTATTTTTGGTGTCAAATTTTCATCATTATCTATCATATATTTTTAAGTATTTATTTATCCATCTAAAAATAAAAAAATTAAAGTTATTATAAGATCACATCAACTTTCCTATGAAATAATTGAATGCTATCAAAGATGATTTCATTCGTATAAGGATGAAACTACGGTTTCTTTTGTTTATCCACAGATATCCCCCACATAGGACAGAGGATTAGAAAATTGAAGTGACAGTTGTTACCACGCAGAACGGTTGGTTGGGAACTTAAGGTTTTGGAGTGACTATAGACCACAGACTGGTAAGAGCAGGGAACGGTGTCTCCATTCACAGTAGATAGATCTTGTTAAGTTTGCAATAATATACTGAATCCAAACTAACCTATCTTATTGAAAGTTTATTGAAAGGATCTATGTCCAGCAGTGGGCTTTCTGCGGCTGAAATAATGATGATGATGTGTATGAATCCTTTAAAAAATAAAGGTAAAGTAATATAATTACAGTGAATCTGCAATAAGTTCCGTATTTCTTTACTCACTCGCATTTAATTACACTCATTACCCCGTTCAGAGTGCAGGCCATAGTGCAAAGTATGCTATCTCCTGGTGGGGCGGTGAGGATGATTTATATTGTGCAGTAACGCCTCCACCCGCTGTGTACTTAAGTATGACTTGAACGCTACTTAGAACTATGCCTCGTTCACATTGATATTCTTTGTGATGGTTCAACAGGCCCACAGAATTTCGATATATTTTACTGTCAAGCACATGTTTAGTTCTTCACCGTTGTCATCATCGTTTGATAGATCTAGCTGCAACTAAAGATGTCCAACAAGATAGATTGGAAGCGACCAGGATCATGACCCCTAGTGTCACTCCTAACAGAGGTATTACTACTTATTCAACTTTATTTCATTATCTTACATTCTTATATTTCATTTTATTAGTTTTTCATGTTTTTTTATTCCTATGTCAGATCTGACAGTTTAAACACAAGTGATTTTCTGGGTCTGTACAATCTAAATAGTAATTCTCTTTCGTAATCACGTTCAAAAAATATAAAAACTTATAATGAAATAAAGTTAATTTCAAAAATCTTTTTTTAATGTAATTGTTAAAACAATATTAAATAAGTAGAAACCGTGCAACTTATAATGATTGGAACAAGATCCACACTATGTCACATTAGGGAATCACAAAGTGGAATGAGGCCAACCTTTTTTGTAATAAAGACGTACAAGAAATATGCGAAACTAAATGATAAAAAATGTTCAGAAAATTAACAGGCGACACAAGAAGGATAATATATATGTTATAATAACAGCTATGCTGATATAAATAAAGTAAGTAAATGAATTTATAATAAATAATTTTAATAACAAACTGTAAGTTCGCAAAAAGTAAGATCGTTTTTCTTTTATAAATAATTTGATGTTCAGATCAGAAAAATTAATAATTATTTTTATAATAGTATTCGTAAATTTCATACGTAAATGCCGCGTTCAAGCTACTAGCTCCGTCCAAACGAGCCTCCGCACAACTAACCCGTAACGTCACCAGACGCTACCTTGATTAATAAATGAGTAAATACCGCAGTTTAATTAATTCGCCTTAGGTGACACGGTCGCTACCGCATGTAGATACAACCAGCCATGGCGGAACATCAGCTACTTAAATACCGTGTATACGAGTGTGATTTTTATTGTGTACATACATAAAGGATATAATAGCGTGCCGAGGCACAGGAAGCCAGTGTTGCCGTGCCGCCGATTGTATCTGGACGCTGTCCTATGATTAATAGTCCGATGTCACTCGGCTATTAATTACTTTGACGTAATGTTATAATTTATAAATAATTTGATAAATAACTGGAAATGACACTGAAAAGTGATTCCAATTACAATATTTACACTGATGTAGCTTGGGCAATGGAACGCAAAATAATATATGTCAAAACACCACACATATATATATATATATAATTTATATATCAATAAAATGAACATAGTGCTTCTTAAATCTGAAAAAATTAAACATCAAGATTACTTATTTCACATGCATATATTTAAGTATACATATAAATTAATACAATAAATAGTACCAAGTAATATTTATTTCTAGATTAATCAATATGTATACGGGACGACGGGATGCTAGCAGAGTGGGTAGGAGGCACATCGGCCGTGGGGATGGCTGTTGGGGCTGCAGCATTCTCGAGCAAAGTATATCGGATTATATAGTATATAATACTGCAGTTAAAATAAATTTAACACAGACTTGTGAGGCCTAATGGTAATTAAGAACTGGTAAAATTTTTATGTGTCAACCCGTTAGGGCCAAAAGGTTCTCAAGAAGCCGGTAGACGAGGTGAGGGTAAGCCTTGACTTGGTGAACCGACGACATAATTAAGTTCATGGGAAGTCACTGGCTGCGTGCAGCGGAAGACTGGTCATGGTGGCGATTCTTAGGGAAGAAGTCCTAATCTTTGCAGTGGGCGCCTATCCACTGAAAAGAAGATATAAGTAATAAAAGGACCAATATTTAGCCACTTCCGCACATGCAGTGGTAGTCGTGCAATGAAATGCACCGCCCGCCAGCCCGCTGATAAATGCATATGCGGCAAACAACGCGAATCACACAACAGCCACCACCAAATTACTCAACACGTGTTTCACCCCTCCACGGGGCATCTTCAGGAGTTATGTTACACCGATTAGTGCCAAACACAGAGTGATACCGATAGTATACAGGTGAGGATTTGTTACATTGTGGCGTATTACATTCGCTTATATTTCACTAATCCTGTGTTATGTTAGAAAGATTAAAATCAATATATTCCCGTTATTCCAACAAGTTTACTTTGTATTCTATCCGCAGATGCCGCTTTACTACTTGAAGTAGTATCAGAGCTTTTAGAAATTGCATGGCATTGTGTTAGCTATAAGTGTATACTGACCTTACGGAGCATTTCCTCGAGCGAGTCCATGTCGACGGAGGCAGGCATTCCCCGCGCGCTCCCGTTAAGCCCGTTGTTATTATTCGTCATAGGTGAGCCGCAACCCACCGCCTCGAGCGCCGGCGCATGCGATGTTCACATTCACAACACAATATTAATTTATAAACACTTTTCACTATTCGTCACAGGTGATCCGCACTTTTACACATTGATACTGTCATTTTTAACGACTTTTACTTTCCTTTTTATTAAAAATTGTTTAAAAATATATATAAATGTAAAAGATAATATTAAAACCCGCTTAAAATACTATCAAATCGTTGTCTTTAAAGAAAAGTAGTAAGAGCATTTCCAAAGAGAATTAAAATAATAACTGTACTGCAAAAGCATTAAGCGCGTCTTTTAAAACGTTGTTGCCAAAAAACTAAATTTCAGACAGTAATACGATACAACGTTTCGTCTCGTCGCAAGTCGTTGAGTCTAAAACAAGAACGCGACGAATAAAAGTCTAGGAAAGCTGAGATATGACAATAAGAAATAAAATATCGCATCTCGCGACTCACTTATTCCAAAGGAATATTAAAGAATTTATGTTTCCACTTCGTTCAATCCCTATATTCTAAGCTTGGAGAGAAAATTTCATTAAGAATTTCAACTATTATAAAATTGCCATCAGTAATCTATAGGGTGTTAAATTATATATATAAAGGCTTTAAATGGGGTCAATGTATATTTTAAAAGCTTTCAATATATGCATTGTACACCATATCCAAAAATCAATGGTTGCAGAAATAGTGAATAATGTAAAATTAATATAAATAAAAATAAAGCCTTATTTTCTTTTGTCACGCCATATCGGAAAATCGACTCTAAAGATTTCATTAACTTTTTAAAAAAAGTTTCCTTATACTATGTAAAAGGTCTTTATAGTAAATATTACAAACAGCGATCGTATGGGATGCCCAGAAATAATTCGTAAAGGAAGTCGTAGAGTATTTTGTTGCATTAATCTTGTGGAAAAAAGAAACAATATTGTTTATCAAAACGCATAATAAAAAACACTACGTTTTAAAAATAAATTGTTTTTAAAATTGAATTTCGAATCGTTTTAAAATCAGGGCAACGTCTATCGAATTATAAAATATAACTAAGCAATTAAGATTAAGTTAACAAAGATTCCTGGGGCATAAAGGTAATTAGCAACTGATAAAGCTTTTTTTGTTTCTAGCCGTTGGGGTCGAAAAGTTCTAGATTGGCGATCACGAGCCGGTTGACGCGGCGACATGAGAGTATGTTGGCTAAATAGACGAAGAAAAAAGTTTATATTTAGGGCTTCACTAATATGTTATAATGATAAAAAAATCTAACACGTATACACGTCTGTTTATGCTTCGACCATCTTTTAATTCGTCGTTCTTTGAACAGCAATGTAATCTAAGCAAACTATAATCCAATTAAACTTTATTACAGTATTTGCTATTCAACACAGATAATAGCCTCGAGTGTTATAAACTTACTGTCGATTCATACAAGCGGTTATTGTGGTTAATTGTTAGCTCTAGTTATTGTGCCAGTGACAACAATGTAATGTTTGCGGTTTATGTGGGTAATTGAACCATATATTTACACCTTTGTTCATTATCAAATATTTAGAGCAATAAAAGTAACCAAGATTTCGTAATTTTACCACAGAGAGGAAGAAACATAATTTATACCTTTATATTGATGCATATAAAATTCATAATCATAATCTTCAACGTTCTAGCCGAAGGTAGTCCACAACTGGACAAAGGTCTGTCCATATATTTCCAGAAAGACTGGTAGGAAACAATCTATATCTAACGTCTTTCGACGATGTTGTGTCGACAACGTTATCTGTCTGCCTTGTGAGTGGACGTCTTACATTGCGACCACTGACCAAGGTCTCCCCTCCAGAACATTAAGGCCCTAGCGCCAGTTGTGTGGACTATGAAACATGCCATACTGCCACTTCAACTTGCCAATTCATCAGACTATGACGGTTCGAGTTCGTTCATTCATTCGTTCGAGTATGCATCTACTCATTTTTTATACGATTTTGTAGAGAAATCCCGAGTCATGTCTTGTTGAATGAGAGGTCACGGTTCCGTTCAATCTCCATTTTATCTTGTCTTTCCGTAACAAGTCTTTCTATAATTTTAAATTTAAGACAAAAAATAATGCAGCGAAACTTTTAATATTATAATATTCGGAATTCAAGTCTCAAACCAAAACTAGACGAGAAATATAACATTCAGAACTTAATAATCGTTAGTTTTAAACCAGTAAAAACAAACGTTCTAAATTCAAATGGAGCTAGCGCAAGAAAAGCAAATGATCCCCGCTGCAGGGCACTGGACAAACAAAGATAAGGCCACGTGTGACTATGCATACATTTGAGGGACAGACTACGGGTGTATATTTGTTCGGGAACTATACAAAGTGTATCTTATTTGGTGTAAACTATATATTTTAATTATTATATTAACAGTTTCACAAGATATTGCTGTTTGGTGCACAGACATATCAGTAGCTTCTTTCGAAATTATTATTTAAAGACTGAAGTAACTTAGCGCAAACTGTATATTTTTATTACCTTTTTATTACTATTTTCATGATAAATTTATTTATTTGTTACATGTAAGGTAGGTCTACGTTCAACAGCGGAAGCCCTGTTGCGCAAATGATGACGGTGTATAAACACTTTAATTTAAATTAGGTGTTTTCTTATCTTTTGTGTTTTAATTATGTTTCGTCTTATGGATTAAGTTACAAACAATCATTATATCATCATTATGTCAGCCAATAAATAACAACTGTAAGGCATAATCCTCTCCCAAACATCGAAACGTTGACCGGTTTTGCGTTGCCTGCATTCATCGAATTTCGGCGACTTCAACTATTTCGTCGGTCCACCTATTAACAATGTTTATTAATATAAGTGCAATTCTTATTACTGTTGTAATAAATTTAATTACATGAAAGCCTTATTTCAGAATAAAAATTTTAAAAGAAATATTAATTTTAACGTCGTATTATGGCCTGTAAAACTTTTGTTATATAAATTTAAGAGAATTGGACTGATACATAAAAGGTACATCTGAAAATTGATACTAGAAAACATAGCGTGTATTAAATATTTAATGGAATCAGGCATGATTTTGCGGAAGTCCAACCTAAGTAAGAAAAGGATTAATATTTAGCCACTTCCGCACATGCAGTGTTAGTCGTGTAACAAAGTGCACCGCCCGCCAGATCGCTGATAAATGCGTATGCGGCAAACAATGCGAATTACACAACTGCCAACGTTAAATCACTCAACACGTGTTTCACCCCTCCACGGGGCATCTTCAGGAGTTATGTTAAACCGACTAGTGCCAAACACTCTGTATTTAAAATAATATTAGAAATATCATTACAAAATATTACAAAAATAAAACTTTTTTATTTTTTATTTGGCATAGGTAAAATATGTGACCTCTATCTCGCCTGATGTTAAGCGTTGATGAAGTCTACGATGATTAATGCTTGCCTAGATGATAGCCTTCGTTCACGTTTGACTTGAAGACACTCAAGTTATATCTAGCTGGAAATAATAACGCCGGTAGGTTATTACATCGCTTGGCAGTTCGCTCTATAAAAGTAGGAGCAAAATGCTTGTTATGTCCGAAGGGTGCAGATGGAGAAATTCATTCATGTAAAACCGACGCATAATCTCCAAAATGCAGTCGAATAAACTGATAAAATGGCAACTTTTAGCCAAAGTCCTAAGCTCACTCTCTCACTCAAACTGTAGCAGCTAGTATTTATTATATACGAAAATGTGTTGTCTTTATATATTAGGTGTACATTCCACGTTTGTGGCATTTTTCATAAACTAAAACCTTATTAAAATTTTGTACTACGAATTCTAAATTTAAAAAAGCTTATTAATTATATATTAAATTAAAACATCAAAGTAAAACAGCTTTTAACTTTTATTGTGCACGTTTGATAAAACAAAAAAAAAAAACATTTACGTCCGCCATGCAAATTAAATGAAGCAGTTAATACATTCGCGCCCGCTCGTCGAATTTGTTGGATAAAAAAAGTACTTTTATTTCTGTACAGCTTTGCAATGGGGCTGTATTGTAACAGAAATAAGTCCCCCGGGCGGTCTTCGTTCGTGGGCGTATGGCCGGAACAATGCAACTCCATGCCAATTGAAAATAACCGGTGAAACAGTCTGTCGTGCTGCATCACGTGTCTCTGCGATAGTGTGGATCAATTATATAACGAAACGTATCAGAACGAAATTTAAAAAAATATATTCACTACAATTTTGTTACAGTTTCCTTTCATACACACAATATAATGTACAAGGTGATTGGTTATTATATGCTATACATCATACGTTGGTTTTATATGTTGTGTTTATTATATGTTAATGTATAATCATGTTTTTACGAAATTACCAAAAATAATTCATATTTAAAACTGGTCATTGAACTAAATACACAATTATCGAATATATAGTTGAAAAAGGCATCCCTAAAGTGCAGTGTAGTGGGTTATTAGAGGACTGAGACTTGCGATCATGGGTAGCATGTTCGATTCCCGTGAAACAATCTTAAATAATTCACACTTTGTACATTAATTATATAGGATTACCACTGCTCATGAACAAGCTTTCAGAGGATGGGCAGCAGTGTCCTCTGCATAGCATAATACCATATTGCGATCTCCAACCCGCCAGCCAAGTGTGGCGATTATTATATATCCAACCATGAACATCTTTTAGGTTAACCTATGCCTTGCAGTAAGAGTCTATGGGCTAGAACAATAGAAGGCGTCAGAAGTATTTTATTGCAAGATGTAAATAGAATCAGTTTCTATATTTTTACGAGGGTTTTAGAGACCTTTTATGCGTTTTAATTTACTATAAAAATCAAAAACTATTTAACTGAGCCGCATATACTTTTTTATAGTAATATAATGTTAGATGTTATTTTTGTGCCTTTTATGAAAACTATCCATCGTAAAAAAAAAGTTTTATTTTTATACATTATTACGCTTCCATGGCACGATGTTTTAGAGAGCAATGAGTAATAAATATATGTTGTTCCAGAATTAACTAATAGAGCGTGTAAATATTAGATAAGTCAAAAACTAAAGCATGCGGGCCGAGCTGCTTGAGTTATTGGGGCCGATTTTTCTACGACTCGGGAAAGGTCGAGCCCCGACTTTGATATGTCGGACGCATTTATTACATATGCTTACGGAACTAAAACGCTTCTGGCGTTTTATAGAGAAATGTGAACACTCTGGTTGAATTATGTGTTGTTCAGAAAACCTAAAACTTTAGCTCTATTATTTTGATTTATGGAAACAATTTCTTTAAAAACGGCAGGATTGGTTATAGGTGTCAAGGCTTTCAAGAAATAAATGTGTAAGTCGTTTCTTTGCAAGAAACATTCAATGATTTTTAGTTTTTATTTTTTTTTATTTCCGATCAACGTGTATAAAATAATCACTCCTAAATATGTTACATTAATTTATTTTTTCTACTAGGATGCAACGGGCCAATAACTTGGCAGTACTGAATCTTCGGGAACTAATAGTCGTCGTGGTCAACCCATAGACGGCCAGGAATAGGTATCCCCAAAGATGAAGAGATATTCCATAATCGCCACGCTTGGCAGGCGGGTTGGCGAAAACTTGTTTGTGAGCAATGGCAATCGTATACAATTAATGCACAAAGTTTAAATTATATGTAAGAATCGAACCCACAACATACGATCAAAAATCTTAGTTCTTTGCCTCTGATCTACCACTGCTGCACTGCACTAATGGACACATTGTAAACTACAAAGTTTTAAAATATATATCAATCGGAATTCAGATAACGTTTTTGGTTACTGTATGATTATAAAGTTATATATTATTTTTAAAACCTTTAAGTTTCATATATTAACTGGTAGCAAATGGGCTATACATTATTCGTCTCTATAAAGCTTTTGTATCTAACACCAAACACTTTGTGTTATACTAACGAAATGGTAATAATATTAATAAATTTTCATACCAATTAATTGATTTGTATTAATTATCCTCGTTTAATTTTATGATTACATAAAAACTTTTAAAAACAATCAATGCTTGCAGTAGCCATCAATTCAATTTATTGAAGAGCACTAGTAAATAAATAAAAAGAAACAGTGTAGAAAAATAAGTAAGAAAACATACTCGTACATATTATGAAACTGTTGATTTGTTCGCTTTATAATAAAATGAGTAAGTGAACAGTATTTCCGAAAATATGAACGTGAAATCTACGGCAATTTCTGTATATTGGAGCGTCGAATACGGCACTTGGAGATTTTCTCTTAAAGGAAGCAACCTTGTGTACGCAAGATAATTGTATTTACCTAAGCCAACTGACTGTAGAAAAGGGTTGTTTGCATATTTCAAAACGCTTCGACGACGCAAATATTTCTTGCATATGCGAACTGATTAGAGCCGTATATGAGGGTAATATTTGTACAGGGTGCTATATTAAGTAAGAATTGGAAATTTTTCTTATGTACGATTACGAAAATATTTTTCTAAAGAAAGTAAGAAAGAGGTTACAAAATTATCAAAAGTGGAATCCTTACTTAACAACGTGCTGCAGCAC
Source organism: Battus philenor (assembly GCF_028537555.1). Taxonomy (NCBI): domain Eukaryota; kingdom Metazoa; phylum Arthropoda; class Insecta; order Lepidoptera; family Papilionidae; genus Battus; species Battus philenor. Next base: position 11,717,829 of record NW_027181673.1, on the reverse strand, counting down.
TGCCTAACCCGTACTATAGCGCTGATTCAAAGTCCTAGGTTTTTTTTAAAAATATTTTATGGCCTAACGTTAATACTCACAAATCACAATGAGGTCGTATTTACAGATAGGAATATTCAAAAATAAATAGATAATAACAAACGCAACTTGGATATATTTAATAATAACTTGACCCGATGTCAAACGAAGTCAAATTAGTGTTATTATAATTTTATTTGTAGCTTCCAAAAATCACCGTCCTTGTAATGTTAATGGTACAACTATCAGCAAATAAGCGTGGTCTCAGAGAAACGATACGGTTTGTTTTTAACAGAAAGGCACAGGTCAGATAGGTAAATGTTCTCAATAAAATTACTGAAATCCCTTGTAAAGTGCATGAGGCGATCACTAAGGGGGTTTTTGTTTGTTGGTGCCGACCATACTTTGTCCCCCCTCCAGAAGATCGCCCTGATCTTGAACATCTTGAAGATTTCCGTACAACTGAAAAAATCTAAGTCCTTGTCTTTATCGTCGTTCCGTCTAGTATCTACCCACGCGGCTTCTGTCTCGTGGTCGCCAGTTGGAATTTTTCGGCCCCGACGGTCGATTGGTTTGGAAAAATGTAGACCGCCTACAATCACATCACCGGCAACAGACGTTAGGAAATTTTAGACCAGAACATGTTCCGGAGCTTTCTCAAAGCTGTACATCGAAAGCGGATTATCTTTCTTGCATATGCTGGTGATGAGAAATGTTCCAGTCGTAATTTTAATTAACATTTACTAGGAGTCGAACTAGTGACGTACAATCGCAAGTCATTGCTGCTAAACCACTAAGCTACAAGTCTACATTTACATAACACGTGATAAAAACTCTACAATAAAATTTCTGTGTGATAGACAGAATATGTCTCCCGATTGCCAGATACTGCGCCATTGACTCGACGCAAGTGTCCATAACTTTTTGTACGTGACTGTACAACAAATTCAATGAGAGAGGATCCGCCGGGACTTGCTTTTGATACACTTTTCCCCGCGACCGTTCGTGGATCGAGTTTTAATTCTTCAAGCGTCTGGAGCGATGATACAGACATTAGTAATCAAAGATGTTTATAAAATGTTCATCCGATTCATTTAACTTGTATTGTCTTCACCTAATATCAACGAACTTTTAACTTGTCTGGTGTACTTTTTTTCATGATTTGAAATTTTAAATTATTCAGTTGTGTCTGTCCCAAACAATTCGTATCTCAAAGATTGAAAAGCGAATACGTGTTATACCTCTTGCCTACAAAATACTAGAAAATTGCTCGGAACGTACTTAGGAAATAGCAAATACAAATATATGATATTAATTCATAACCAAGATTTTGAAATATATATATATATATATTTATATAACAAAATCATGTTAGTTATACGACATATAACTCAAAGCGGTGGACGAAATTTATGTTTTTGTGTCTGCAGATCCGTCCAAACATATAAATAGAGTACTAGCTATTAACGAAAAATAAAAAAAACATCGGTCAAAATATAATTCTATTTCTTAATTTGTTATAAACGGTAGAAATAAACTGACCGTTCACATAGTAGTGTCTATGGTTTTTTTTTTAATTACGCAAATCGTGTAAATTGAAGACGATCGGTCGTTGTGCCTGTTTTATGCGATTATTATGAATATTAATATAATAAATATTATCGTGTCGATAAATTGAAATAAATAATTTGGTGTTGTTTTTAATATTCGAAAACTGATCATTTATTATCTATTAAGTGACGCAAAGTACGCTGAGTCAACAATTTTGTTTAACACACTGATTTGTGTTACGTTTTTTTGTTGTATTAAAACACGATACGCTTCCTACCTTGGTTTTTTTTTTTAATCTCAATGATGTTTAATGATTAGGTAAACAAAAAGTTTGATCGATGTTTTTATCATCAAATTTACGGTTTTTGTTTTTAGGCAGCTAGGTTTTAAGTTATTAGTCTTTCTTAATAACCAGACGGTTTCTAAAAAGAATGACTGCACTGAGGGCTCCAAGTAGCAGACATGAAAAACTTGAAGATGTCATTTTATGATATGGATATGTTTTTAGTAATTGACAGTTATTGTTTATCTCAGACAAATTTAAAGTTTCCGCGGCTGGTGTTAAGGTATTGATATCCTAAAACTTTTTTTATAGTAACTAAATACGAAGAAGTCTCAAAAAGCTATAAAGAAGTTTCACTGAAATAAGGCAGCCTAATCCTAAGGTCTCTTTAGAAGAAACTTTACTGATCAGGCTTAAGAATCGCAGATTGTAACCTATTCAATATTTCAATTCAAGACTGTTCGCGATGACTAAACCACGGCTTTTGTGTTATCGAACTAGAAGACGTTGAGTGCAAAACATATCTTATAACATAATTGTGTGTATCTAAACAATTGCTTTACAACAATAGAAGTGATACAAGTGTTAAACCGTATCACTTTTATTTAGTAAACCCTTCTTTTGTATCGCCACTCTCTATATAACAACTGTTTCGTCAGTCTTAACTAGTACGCCAGGTGTTTTCTAGTTGTGCAAAAAACAATTCGTTTTCTATTAATATTTGTGTAATTGTTTCATTATTTTTTGCATTATTAGCCAGTCAAGCGTTTTATTTTAAGTAATATCATTATTTTACCATTGTGGCGGTGCATAGACTTTTGAATGTAGCTCTTAGAACTAAATACGAAAATTTGTCTTCAGTGCAAAAGTCAAAGGCGTGTTCCGTAACCATATTTATTGAAGGGTTTACTGTCTGGACTGCCTTCGGTGACAAACCGTAGTGGTAATGTTTTTAATGCAAGCTGTTTTTTTAATGTTTTTTTATTCAGTAACCATTCTATTGTAGAGCTTGGAATATATACAACACAAAGTACGTCTTATTAATTAAGTAAAGCGTTCTTAAAACAATCTTCGTTATCATCACTTCATCCGTATGACGTCCACAGCTGGACATAAGCTTTTACATAAAATTCTTATAAAACAGGTGGAAAGCGCTCTTCATCCAGTATCTGCCGACGACATTGCCTTATCTAGTCATGTCTCTGAGAGCTGGTTTCCGCAACCATGTGGCACTTCCTTCAATTCGCGTCAGGATAAGCTTTACTTAAGCCAACCCTACTCGTATTAATCCCAGCAGACCCTTGTTGTCGCCGACAATCTCGGCGATCGAAATGATCATCCTTGTAGGATACTACTTCCGTACCGAAGCCATTTCGTACACAGATGTAGTACGTGGGTAGCAATGTCGTCCTCTTCCAGGCACATCCTGCACAAAGGATTATTCGTAACACCTAATGTAAACAGATGTTTTTTTTAAAAAGACCATAACCAGTTAAGATTGGATGATGATGATGCTGGGGTGTTGGAGAGCCGATAGCTTCTGGTAGGCATTGCCTCTTTTGTTTGTCGGCACTTCTCGTAGCTCGACCATTGCTCACTGTGTTGACTCCTAGTACACTTCGATACAAGAGATGGCCTTACCCATTGCTAGAGGGATAAGAGAGCTCAGGGTCTCATGCTAGAGCCGCTCCGGTTCATCTCATCTTCAGCTTCGTTGCCCTTGGAGTCGCTATAACCTTTTATCAACTTTAGTGTTACAAGGTTGCTCCCGTTGTCCTTAACAAGGTTGTCGTTCTCGTGGACGGACGTCCCACGTTGCGCTTGCCGGTCCGTGGTCACCATTCCAGAACCTTAAGGTCCCCGCTGTCATTACAGGTCTGCGGGCTCTGTGACTTATCAACTGTCTCTTCAATTGTAAATCTGCTGGGCTATGTTGAAAACCTTGAACTTTGAATTTCGAAACAGTAAATATCAATCGGTAAATGACATTTGTCAATAACAAAATCAAAGTATTATTATAACTTATGTCGCCTTTAAAGTCAGTATATAATATTGTTTGCGCACTAATGTCCGGTGGCAGTAATGTGGGTTCCAGACGGACTTTCGCAAAGGAGACCGGTCAGTGAAAAATATCGGCGCATGTTAGTGGATTGAGGGCATTCAATTACGTTAATGGAGTTCAGCTCTATCAGTGTCGCGACGGGTGATATTTTCAGGGAAGTCGTCGTTATTTTAAATGCGATCGTAAATAATGCGGTGGTCGAATGGTCATCGTGGACGTACGACCACGAAGTTCGTCGAAATACACGTAACTGGCTATTTAAAAAAAAGTAATAATGTTGTTTTTTAAATTGTTTTATTTAAATAATGAATTTCGAACGATCCTTGAGCAGCTCATATAACTCAAACATTTACTCAAACATATGTATTAAGATAAATAATCGATTATACACCAAAGATTGAATTTAAGTATAATACAATTACAAATTACATTTACGTACACTTATTTACGTAAATTGTCTCCGTTACCATATCAGTAGACAGATGCCCACTGAAAGGCATAAAGCTCCTCTAAGATCACAACAATGTCCGGTCTTACGCCGCCCATATTCATCTACTTCTGGTGATCTGGACTATGTCATAGGTTCAACTAGTGGTGGGCCTATATGGCCCACGTGTACCGGATAATGGTCGCCATTCGAGAACCTTTTGGCGCTAACGAGCAATTCTTCGAGTTACGTTAGTGACTATGGTGTTTTTGCAGATTTCTTCATTTCTGATTCGATTAAGCAAGCAGCAAAAATCATAGCTCTACCCATTGCTCTAGGTAATTTTGGGCCTAGAAGGCAAACAAGGCCTATCGTAAACAACCACATCTCATCAATTTATAAGTCATTACCACAAACACTGGTCAAAAACCGTCGTCTTCCTTCGACGAGAACATTTAAACATTTGAAGTTTTCCGAATGCTACCCATCTGAGTTAGATTCGGTGAATAATCGATTTCTTATATATACTAATGATGATTAACACATAGCGTGAACCTCCTGGCAGGAAATTGTGATATATATTGTAAGTTATAGAATTTAACTTCTAAAATCTATGCCCGTTGTCACTTCAAATAAGCAATTCTTCGAGCTACGTCGGTAATATTGGTTCTTCCCCGAGTGCTTCTTAAATAATTTTCCAATTGATTTAAACTAAAAAACGTTGACTATATTATAACTAGTCAAAATATATAACGATATAAAATAATTTAGTGATAATTAACTTTAGATTTAATAAATCAAAAGAATTGCTTTGGATACTGCATATGTAAGTTTATTTTTTATTTTTAGACATATTAAACATAGGCGTCCGAGCCTTTATTTTAAATGCACGTTCATTATTTTCGTTTTTTTTAACATTTTTGCATGTTACATTGTCTATGTAAAAAATAAGTCTTAATCTATCTTAACGACGCCCTAACAGTATCCAGTTTTAAAGATTACGTTTCGTGCATACGTAATTCAAAAATAAATATTTTTGTAGTCCTGTTTCATGCCTTGCGGTACACTATCGTGGTACACATGGCACGCATCGCGCCCACATTCCGACCCACATTCCCGCCGAATGTCAAGCGTTAAAAAGGAAACGTGACACTTTAACGAACTATTGCCACTAGCGTCGCATTATTACGTTACCGTCGCTCTAGTCCAGTTACACGCAAACTGCAGCTTTGTGATTGATTCGTTTTTAATTTCATGACAATTAATTCAAAAAGTTACCATAACAACTATTTGTTGCCATGGACACTGCAACATCAAATAAGTCCTAAAATTACAACAAATACAATCATGTTCAATGTAATTCGCAAAAAAAAACTGAGAAATCATTACCTATTCTACTTACTTTGCGTAATAATATGAGCAGCACGCTGTAGTGGCCTCTATGAAAAATACAAAAAAAAAGGTTGAGTACCACTGCTCTTACCACAGGTTTAATGCCAAGCGTGAACTGGTTATATGAGTATTAGTTTCGTAAGCAAAGCGGATATTTTAAAACTGTGATGTTAAAGACTATGAGGTGTTCCTGTGTGAAATTCGCAAATATTGTAAAACACATAGAAAATAAATAAACGAAATTTTCATTTCATTTCTTTGAAATATTTTTTACATATTCTTGGAAAGTATAAACATTTTGCAAGAAATTGATTTTTGAACAGTAAACCTTTCTCAAAAGCCTCTCCCAAAGATCGCCACTATTATCGGTTTTGTCCTGCTCGCATCCCCTGAATATTTCATCGATTCACCTAGCGGGAAGTCTACCCACGCTGCCTCCACTGGCTCATGCTAGCTACAGTAGAATCTTTCTGCTCGAACCGCCGTTGGTTGCATGAGCGATGTGTCCCGCCCACTAGATGGACAATTCTTCGAGCTACGGTGGTGACTACTACGGTGGTACTCTCTGGGTGCTATATAGCCTTCATAAGGCCCGTTGTAAACGATCACGCTACAGGCAAGTAACACATACGGTATTTCGGATGCGAGGATCTTTCCGAACTAGTGTCAAAAACTTAAATCAAACAGTTATATATTACGTGATAGGAAATCAGTATTATCATATCTGTTTCTTTTAATCGTCTATACCTATGATATGCGGAACCATAAACGGGAAAGACAATGAACTTGGCTTTGCATAGAACAGGTTTTATTTTCTTTTGTAATGTCTGTTAACGTTGTTACTATGGTAATATTCTATTACAATACGTGACTTTTTTTGTAATTAACGTAAGCAACATGCAAGATTCATAATTATTTATCTGTTCGGCTATGCGGGTATTTATTTAATGTAATATTAGTTTGTAAAAGAGACACTTGTGTGTATTAAACAATGTTATTTCAGTTAATTATTGGTGAAAGTAATTGCACAGTTTATTGCGATTTTTATTTGTTATATTGCTTTTCGTGATTATCACTTCAGCCGTAGGATGTCCATTACTGAACACAGACTTCGACACAAGGTTACCTGTTTGCCTTATTTTTTAAATTTTTATTTAGTAATTTAATTATAGGAATAGTATTTATCATATAATATAGGAATAGTATTTATCATATATATACAATATTTTATATGTACTGTACTATTTTTCCATCACATTTACATATTTGTTTACTTCTTACTTACTTATTCCAAGTTGAATTTTGGTTCAACTAAAATGTTGCCATAGGATTTGTCCCTTCACAGCAAATAAATCAAACTGTACTCTCCCTTCCTCCACAAGAAAGAAGCCATTTCACGGTTTCCACAACCAACTCGTCACATCACGTCCTCCACAGTTACTCACAACACTACAAGCGTAGATTTTATAACAACACATCCACTCATGACTTATAACCCTCAAACAAGAGTGAACGTGTCGATTCAACTGGCGAAATCATGCTAGTTTCATTTTGTTACATTCGTCACTTCAGTTCCGCGAACTTATTTGCGATGTAGCTGCAAAGGCCTCTAAACTAGAAGTAGTTACATCAACAGGTACATGATTTAATTTATGTTGACTGCCAAAAACTGCCTGTAAGACATTAAGGCCGCAATGGCACAAAATGTGAAGGGAAATATAATTAAATAATGCATGTATTAATATTCATTATAGCACAATATTAGTTTTACAACAAATCATAAAGTCAGTTTTTGTTTTAATGTCAATATAATATAACTATATAAAAGAACTTCAATCTATTTAAATAGTGTTGGAAATTTGAAAACAATTTATGATAACAAAATATGCCGGTGCTATATCATGCTTGTAGGCCAACGAACCGGTCTTCATTATGCAGAGAGAACACGTTCGCCTTGATCCATTCATCGACGCCCACGACTCTCTGAATGAATGAAAGTTCACTCGAGGCCACGCACGCGCCGCATACCTACGTCCGCTTGTACTGTGCGAGCGTAGTGGAACTATCTTGCGAACAAACAAAATGCATTGAATAACCTATTACGATTTAACATTAATAATAATTTAATTATAGTGTTTATTCTTAAGGTTGTATCCACTCTGTATAGGTTATGGAATTGGATTACCAGTAGCGATAAGACGCGTTAAATCACAGTCAGCTTTTTAAAAGGTAGTAAACGAGCACTCTTAAGCCTCCAAAATACATAAATACATACATATATATTTTGATGTACTAGGTGTATTATATTCTACACTGTGTAGAGCCTTTTTTATCATGTATGCCCCAAAATTCCCTTTTTTACGTCTATCACCTCCGTCCTAAAGTTGTTTGATAAAGATAGCCTCGAGCGATAAGATCGTCTGTTGAACCATCGCTGCATAAATTGTCAAACCTTCATTCGTTTTTCTTTTTATATTGCTAATTTAAAAGGATATGCTTTTAAATTAACACATAACAACTTAAAATTTTATTATAATGGTGTGAAAGAAAATTTTAATTAACATACAAATAAATATCTAGATGTTAAAATGTTTCCTTTTTTCCCTTACCGACGACTCCTACTTGTGAACGACAAATTTCACTCATCTTTTTTATGAGTTTTCTAGTACTTTGTACAGGGTCCATAAGGAAAAAAAAATTACCATTGCGATTTTCACTTGCAAAGTCGTAAGGGCACTCGTGTGTGACATCAATCTTAAAATCCATAATATTCACGTGGCTATATACCTCGTCCTTTGCTTTTATGGAAAAAAAAGTACATGAAAAAAGACCAACTATGTCGTGAATATAATGGTAGCGACTGTATAACAATACAGACGAATTATTTTTCACTATGACAGTCTGTGAAATTATAAAATAAAAAAAAAACATGATACGAATAAAAAGTGTCGGTCATTACCGGGAAGCGTAGAAATAATGCGATGAAAATAAATACGGCGTCAGGTGTAATATTTCACTCGTCGAGAATAACAATGTTTTAGTGACACCTACACAGGTACAATCGCGTACAATAGTGATTGTATGTATTTTTTATATATTACAAGCAAAATAATTAAAGTGCTATATAATGCTTCACTTTTATTTTTTAATTCTTTTCAGTTATTACAACGTGAGATTGTAATACATGAATTATTAATTTATATTCTTTTATTTTATTATCAATGTTGACACTTGTGTAAGAAATAGAGATAATAAAGAGATAGTAATGGAAATAATACGGAACATATATGTGCATAAAATATACTTCATCTGTGAATACCATCAAATAATATATAATGTAAATAAATTATACGTGCATGGAAGATAATTATGTCAAATATCCACCATTAAATCTCGAACTTCTTTTTGAAAAAGACTTCTTAAATAAGGCATTGCTGAGTCTTTAATTCCGAGGGAGATTATTTCAAAGTAGTAATATTATTCCAAAAAGCATGAATGAAGTCTGTTTTGTAAGAAGGACCTGTTGTTGTCTTACCTGTAACATATTTGAAGATCGTAGATTATAATCATGAGTTTAATTTAAAAAAAATAACATTTATACTCAATCGTAGGAGCTTATTTTCTTAAAATTAATTACTCATAATTTGTAATTTTAAGTGAACACAACTATTATGCAATGGCTACTTCCGGTTACATTCACAAATAGTATTTATTTTTTTATAATGGAATAACTAATTGCTTGCGAATGTACGATATCATATTCATGCCCGCCGGCGTGTTTAAATAAATAGTCGAAAGTTAAAAGCAGTTTCATTCCAACTACCTTGAAATCAAAACTCGTATTTGTTTAGAGAACTTTCGTACGAAATGAATCCTACGCAAAATAAGATACGTAGAAATTTTAAAGTATATTACTTTTATTTATAACGTTATGTTGTTATATTATGGATGCTGGTTAAAAATTCCAAACTGTTTCCAGACAATAAGCTTTTATTATTCAAAATGTTTCCCATACCGTTTTTAGCTGAAAAACTAATAACTTGTACGTAAAATTTACTTTTGTTACTTTTTAGATGGTGTCGTGGATATAAAAATTGTTTGTACTACAGGGTCTGTTAAACGCACCAACTTGTGACAAATGGACAAAAACATTACGTTGTGCAGAAATTTTTATATCTAAAATTTGAAATTTGTTTGTTATGAAACTCGTAATTTTCAAACCAGTTACAATGAATAGTTTTTAGTAATTAAAGTGCGTCTGACATATAAACACAGTATTGATAGAACAGCGCTTCAACAGGATACGGAAGTCCCAGGAGTAGCGAACAAATGACACGACGTCGATGGCGTTCATGTAACATTAATAAGTAATTGCGTAACATGCATGCATGATTCTATGTCGTATATTTATTACTTTAATGGACGAAGTGCATACGCATATTACTGCATATGCATTATGGATACATCGCATCATGTGACCATGTTCGGCTTGTTATTAGGTTCTATAGTTAACGTTTGTTTATTTTTTATTCATTATTTATTTTTAAAATATCATGTAGTGTATTAAATTGCCCTATGCAGTTTTCCGAAGTTAAATTACGTAAGAAAAATATTTATCAAATTAGCCATACTTATGAAATAGTTGTTATAATAAGTATTTTAGCATATACATAGAGACTCTCTGTGACGTTTTGGGAATGCCTCAATATTACCAATAAAAGTCACAATCCACTACGTCCATGACAATTTTTTATTTATGAATTTATTCTTATTATCTATAGTTCGCTTAGGATCGTGAATAAAATTATAATAAAAATGTATATTCGACTTTCTTAAGGTCGTCTAACGACGCTGGATGCATACCACTTGTAACTGGTTCTGTTACAAATCTATGGAACAGGCTCAAGCCCTGGAGTATGATAATAATTATCCTCTTTGGCGCAACACAGCTATAACAAAGATAACAATTCTTTATATAGTTATGACATCATCGGATTAAGCTGAAGTCCCCTTGAATGAATGGAGTGACCGTATCAGCAACCCAAGAGCTTGACGGCTACTCAATTCAAAACAAATAATGCAAACAACGAAAAATTAAGCCAAACATATAGATATTTAAATTGCTAAAACACGCAATGTCAATTAGCCTAATTGGGTGGGCTTCAGGGCACGATGTCTCATTATAAAGTTAGAGAGAGTTTAACAGTTTTTAATTAAGTTGATAGAGAAGTTGGGCAAATTTTCTAATTATGTAAAAATTCAATTACATACGAGATCACTGCTAAACGAGTAATATTTAAACTTATTTATATATTCGTTTATCCTAACACTTATTTGAGGCATTGTTTTAATGGCCATGTATATTCATGTCACGACCGCAATAAAACTATAGTTGTCCACAGAATTTATGACTATGATTTATAGTGTAGTAAAAATGTTAAAAATTATTTATTACAATATGCTTGCTATAAAACAACTGTAAATATGTTGTAACGTGAATTTACCAATAATTATATAGATTCCTGAGCTACTCGGTGTTTTACAGGTTGTTTCTAGAGGAGTGTAAACTAGAATTACGCAATCTTATCATCATCACTTAACGGCTTATCGGCTAATCGATTTTTGGGTAGCCGTACCCAAAAATCGATTTTTAATCACTGTAAATTGCTAATCTCATATTTATCGTCATCATCATTTCAGCCATAGAACGTCTATTGCTGGAGATGGGCCTCTCTCTTAGATTTTCCATAGGACCTGTTAGAAGCGTCCTGCTTCCAATGTCTTCTGTCCACTTTATAGGTGGACATCCTTCATAACCGTATGGTTCCAGTTGAGACTTCCGATATGAGACCGAATGCCGGTTAGGCAAAAAGATAGAGGAGGCAACACTTGCCTCCATTATAATGGAGAAGAATGAAAGAAAGTACGTTCTCAAATTCTTTAGGAAAATTTCACAATACGCAATAGACAGGAACAAACCGTAGGTGGACAAAACATAGTTATTAAAATAGATTTATTGATATTAAAATAAAAAATGTAAAATAAATTCCGTAATAAAATTGATGTACACGAGAAAATAAATAAGCGAATTAAAACTGTGATACTGTAATACAAACAGATAATTGACGTGTTTGAGTATGTACGAAAGGAATGAAATGATTGAGAAAGGAAGATGGAATTGTAGAATGATAGAAGGAGGAAAAAAAAGATATTGTGAACTATGGAAGACGAGAACGAAAATAAGAATTCAAGTAAAAAAATTATTAAGAAATACAAAACCCTGTTCCCAAATTAATAGGGGTGAAAGGAGAAGTCCACAATAGCGGGGGTCATAAACTAAAAAAAAAAAAACATATGATCAGAACGGCCTTCACTGCGCATCATAACTTACTCATTACGAAGGTGTAAAGGCGAGCAAGGCGCACGCGCATGTCGAATACTAATAGATCAGATGTCAATTACAAATGTTTAGAGCGTGCGGACAGGATGTTATGTGCCACCGCATCCGGAGCTCCTGTTCGTTATCGATTGTATGCATAAGTGGTCTTGTGCAGTTTAGGATTTAAAACATATCTTGAATGGTTTGAATTATTCTATTAGGGCTATGCTCGGAGTTTCGCTGCAAGATCGAATGTTTAATGAGTAGATTTGTAGAACCAGAGTCATCGACGCTTATCCCAAAAACAGACGCAATATATCGCTTGTGCACTCAGTGGTCGTTGGGCTCGAAAGAGAACCTTTGTGTGTCGGTGTGAGTAAGCCCCTTACTAGATGGATCGACGACATAGTCAAGATCGAGGGGAGTCGCTGATGGGGGCAGTACAAGAACTGTCATCGTTGCGATCTTTGATAGAGACCTATTCCTTGCAATGGGCAGCTAATAAGATGACGATATATACTATATATACAATATTTTGATATTTTAATATCTACACTGCAAATAACAGACCGTTCCAGTAAGATCACGGATCGGGGGTTACCCCGCGCATGTACGATGTGGATTTAAAAGTTTATATTTGTGCCACGTAATACGGTTGCCATATAATGTTTTTTTTCGTGGTTTACGGGCAGTGTCAATGTTATATAGGTGTACCTATATGTTTTATAAATCAACGTCACGTTGGAAATTGAGAAGAATGGAGTTTTTTTTAAATTATGACCATTTGAAAAAAACCTATGAATTTTAACGCTGTTTTTGTTACTGCTAAATGTGTACTAATCTGTAATAATATAATCTAATGTATAAATATATTTCGAATGTTATTTCAGTTGGAATGGGTACTTAAATTAGAGGTTTAAATCGAAAACACCTCCATTTTGTTGACAGTCAGTCCCCCAATAAACAGAAGCTATATGATATTCATTCATTTAACCGCATCGTTAGTTAAACACTATTTGATTTCCAAGCAATTTTCTATCTCTTTCATCTGCTTGTTCTTAACTCCATAATTGAAGACTGAAAGACGTAACAAAGAGAATTATGGAAAGAATACACTTGAAAATATTTTCAGGTGTATTCTTCATCTTTATCATAATTTCAGCAATAGGACTTCCACTGCTGGATATAGGCCACCCTAATAGATTTATTATAAGACCGGTTGCTAATTTGATCTCTCCGTGTCTCGTTAAGTAACTGCGAGCTTGTCAAAAAGGTTGTAGAAGTGAGACAAGAGATCATAGACTTGAAATTGGTTTCAGGCGTTCGTCTTTAAGCACTGTAGGATATTAGACGAGAAGATTTTATATAGTTAAAATAAAAAATAAACAGTATAAAATTTGAGTTTATTCAAAATTGTGTCTTCTTGTTTAAGTTTATACAACTTAGTAAGTAATAGTCTACACTTGCATTAAACATTTAATGAAGAGCCGCAGCCAAGAAGATAAGAGCGGCGTACTTCGAAAACAACTGTAGGAGAAATTGGATCCAAGTTAACCAGAAGTGTGTAAGCCGTACGAAACAAAAAAGTAAGTCATATGTCCTTTAAAATATTCCTTCTACACCAACTATTACGCAAGTTTTGAATTTCAAAGGCGTCTCGAGTTAAAATGAAGTAACAAACACCTGAAGTTACAATGACGGAAACTTAAGAATCTGCTTTCCAGTTCGCGATAAATACAAAGTGAGCTTGTAAAATGCATCTTAAACTTGCCGCTGCAATTAATGTTAGCAAGTTTCTATAAAGTTGCGAGCTTTCCGCGAGTTCCCAACCTGCTACTTTACGGAACGGAATAATGCAAGAACAGTGACGTCACCGACGAGGTTTAATAAAACGGCTGCTTGTTTATAGCACGTTTTGTTTATTTTTATTTTTTTATTCATAAAGAAAACTTTGCGTTCTCCGTAGAATGGCTGCGAAATACATGTGGATAAAGTCGAGCGAGAATTACAGGCATAGCTCGTGTTTTAAAATGTTGTAATTAAATAATCACTTACAAAACATAGTTCAGTATTAAAATTATAGACATCACATATAATAGGAATTTACGTGTACACTTGTGAATGATTGTTGTAAATGATTCAAATTGTAAAATGAAGCGAATAAATGTTCAGTCTAGAATCTTGTATAGACATATCGTCGTCGTCTTTTCAGCCCATAGACTTCCACTGCAAGGCATACGCCTTCCCAAAAGTTATCTATGGGGGATATATCATAATCGCCACGTTTGGCAGGCGGTTAGCGATTGCAGTGTGATAATAGGGTACGCAGAGGACGCTGCTGCCCATCCTCTGGAAACTTGTTTGTAAGCTGTGGCAATACTATATAAATATCTAATGGATTCAGGCGTTATTTTGCGGAAGTCCATCCTAAGTAAGAAAAGGACCAATATATAGCTACTTCCGACAATGCAGCAGTAGTCGGGCAATAAAATGCACCGCCTGCCAGCACGCTGCCACTCACTCACGTTTGTCACTCTGTATTTGGCACTAATCGGTGTAACATTACTCCTGTTGAGTGATTTAACGGTGGTAGTTGTGTAATTCGCATTGTTTGCCGCATGCGCATTTATCAGCGGGCTGGCGGGCGATGCACTTTATTGCACGACTACTGCTGCATTGGCGGAAGTAGCTATATATTGGTTCTTTTCTTTCTTAAATACTATATAATAAATACACAAAGTGTGAATTATATGCGATTGTATCCCGGGAACTGAACCTGTGAACTATGATCGCAAGTCTCTATCCTCTACCGCTAGACTACCATTGGTAGGTACATGCAATGACATAAGCATGAGAAAAAAATAAATAGGCGTTGGACCTTATATTCTCACTATTTATCTTACCCTATGCCATAATATTAGCTGCATATTTTTTCCAGTTATAAATTTAAAAAAAAATCGCCAATGTACATTTTGACACTTGACGAATGCACGAATCTCTATAATACGTCAGTGTCAAAAAAATTGACGTGTCGTTTTAACTTCATTGTCTATTTATTTTTATTTATTTATTTAATATTCTTTATTGTACACGTTAGGATACATTTAATAAGTTTCACAATAATATACAAAGAGTACAACGGGCGGTCTTATCACACAATGCAATCACTTACAGACAACCATATTATGGAAAAGGTGAAAGTACTAATAATGGGTAGTTTAGTGCAAGCGTGGCGATTATTATATATTTCCCCAAAATTGCAAGGCATAGGCCTTCGCCTTGGGCCTATGCCTTGCAATGGGCGTCTATGGGTTGAAACGACAATTCATGGTTTTAGAAGAATGATCTTGAAAATATATTTGAAACAACCTTTAACAAAAAAGACCTCCTAAGAAATGCGTCCAAATACCTAAACTCTAGAAGACGGAATATTTGTAAATAGATAAACACTTTTCTTTATATATATATATATATATATATATATATATATATATATATATATATATATACACACATATTAAATATATGTGTGTGTGTGTGTATATATATATGTATATGAGTGTGTGTGTATATATATATATTCAGGTTTAATAACCATCGTGACAGCCTTTGAACGTCCACTGCACATAGGCTACCAACAACACAATAATGAAAATAATCGCTAATAAACTGTATAGTGAAATAAAACAGAACATACAAAGTCATACAAAGTCATACACGTTATTTAAAATTAGGTATTTTAGGACTAGAAATAATTGCATACAGAGGTACTTATTAAAATAAAGCATAAAAGCGTTATCTTAAAGACTTACAACATAGTCATTGTAAATTAGATTTTTACATAAACCTAACAGAACATAGAGAGATTTTAACATAAAAAACTTCTCAGGCAATCCTTTGTCACCGAGAAACTTGCAAGTTTTAAGTGATTTTTTTTCGCCGCTCATTAATACAGTCTGGCAACTTCAGCTGTGTTTTGTATAAAAAAAAGAAACAATAATTAATCGCCGCTGAAGCGATTAAAGTTGGAGTTTGTTTCGATGATAGTTTTTGTTCTTGAAAGTTCGAGATACGATGAGAAACATTAAACCCAGTAAAGCTATACGTACAAAGTTTTATCTTGGTAAATGAGTTTATGATAAATTAATTAATATTAAATTTGTTGCATTTATTATTTAAATATATCCAGGTCTGATCACCGTGGGAAAACAAGATGATTTCTTTCACTGACTTTATGCAGACTTTATCCGAAGAGACAATATTATATCTAATGTAAAAAATTTGATTTAAATAATAAAATGATTACATAGTATAATTTGTTATAGGTATAAAAGCTCTATGTAGGTGCAAAGCTCATTTGTTAGCAAAAATCTTTATGCCTATTGCCAAGCATTCTGTATAAAGTGATCTCTAGAATTTATTATCTTAGTAAATTTTTCTATTGGAAAACGAAGTACAAAAATACGTCGACAGATAATAAACGACATTTAATTTTATTACGTAGTAATTCCAATTGTGAAAACGCTTTTTCTAGCTCTGTTATCATAACTTTCTTTGTTATTCACATTTTATAAGAAAACAATTTATTAACCGATATTTTATCGATTCAAACTGCTTTCCCATTGGCATTAAACAATTCGGAAATTTGAAAAGGCAATTCCATTTCAAATTAAGGTAATAAGAAGCCTTTAAGCCGCTTTGTCCAAGCAACCCCCGCGAACTCGTTTACCGCCGCCTCCGTGCACAATCTATTATGACGGAAACCAAAACAATTCAATCATATTTAAGCTCCCTATTCCTTTATAAAACAAAGACAATTGTAACAATAGATCCTCTCGCAATTTACGTATAGAAAGCGCACAGTTTTCGTTTGACGAAAATACAGAATTCACAAAGCAGCGGTCAGACAAAGAATGCGAGGGTCCTCCGGTTGGAGTTTCGGGAACATTCATTGAGCGTTGTTTATAGAACTTTTATATCTCAACATTCGCTGGATATTCAATTTAGAAATGTATCGAAACACAAACGTTCGCCACAGATAGTTTATACTTGAAAAAGACAAGCAGAACTCGTTTTAAATTAGCTTGTCATATTTTTCTATTTTCTCGTCGGTCTTGTCTGCTTTTTTATTTATTTACAATATTACTGTAATTAAAGTATAATATGCCCTATTACCTTACGTACAGTTCAGTCTACTTCACCGCATAGGCCTCACCCAAAGACATCTCTGGTGAGATATACCATAATCGCCACGCTTGGTACACGGATTACGGTCGCAATGTGGTATTATGGTAAGTAGAGGACGCTCATCCTCTGAAAACTTGTATATCAGCAGCCGCAATCCTACATAATTAATGCACAAGGTGTGAAATGTTAAAAATTTTATGATAAAATCGAATCTGCGACCTATGATCGCAAATCACTGTTCTCCACCGCTGGCCTTTTTTCTTGCAGTGGGCTGCTGAAACAACTAATCTATTTAAAAATGTATTTAAAAAAAAATCATCATAACTATGATAAGAAGCTTGTAACAACAGACGAATTTGTCAGGTCAGTTCCTACATCAGGCTTCATAAAGAAATTTCTTATACAAAAAATAATTATAAAATCAATTGAAAAATATCATTTTTATTATGTTTACGTTAAAAAGACGTTAAGAACATTTGTACAAGGAAATAAAATAATAATATCTTAGAAAAAAATCGACTAGTGCAAGAAGTTATCATTAAAAAGGTCAATACCCTGATAAGCGTAGTTCGAACATAATTAATGAACATCTGGAAGATAAAATGTTAATATTATTCTTCAGATATGTACATAAAAATAATAACAAGTAAATAGGTTAAATAATGTTACAAAATCTTTCAAATTATTATGAAATCATGGTGGCATCATCGCGGTCACTATACACGAAAGATTTTAAATCATCATGTTTATGTAAGGTGATTGGTTTTAGGCGTAGAGCGTAGAGTCTTCATCGAGCCATCGTAGCCTCGAGTAGAAGACTGACACTTGCGATCGTAGTTTGCAAGTTCGATTCTCTGGATATAAACTTATATAATTCCCACTTTGTGCATTTATTATACAGGATTTACACTGCTCACAAGCAAGTGTCTAGAGGATGGGCTGCAGAGTCCTCTGCATACCATATCACCATACTTCGATTGCCAATCCGCCTGAAAAGCGCTGCGATAATGGTATATCCCCCAAAAGTATCTTTGGGAGACGCTTATGCCTTGGATTGAGCGTTTATGTTCATAAACGTCGTATAATCTTCAAAAAGATGAACTAATACCAGGCTTATCAGCAAAAAGCTTGGAAATGTTTACGCCTATTTTCAATCAACCTGTACAATATCATCACTTCGAAATAAGTTATATAAATATGTTTTTATTTGAATGCGACAGGTCAATAATTTATAGCATTATAAAGTCTGCAAGGACAAGTAGTAAACAGTAATCATTGTTAATCCGAATTTTTTCGACGCTTTTTCTAACATATATCAATTACGTTTTCTATTATTTCTTAAACCATATCAGATAGGGTGTACCGTACATTATTTATCAGCAAATGAGCTATACATTTACGTTTTCAACGTTTTTACATTTATAACTAACCATCCTGTATAACAGTAACGTAAATTATAGTCGCAAATGCCTACAGTTTGTGTAAAAATATATAACGACGATCTAATTGATTTTGTAAACATATTTACTGATGATGGAGCTACATATAGAAAACGATACATGAATATATTCACATCCTGTCGAAATACCTTTATGGTATACGAGTACATAAAGCAGGCTCCAACCGCAGCAATTAAACGTCTCCCTGCAATTGTTATTATTCAGTTTCATTTCCGCGTAATTGTAGCTTCCAGCGGATGCCTGCGTCCGAATTAATTATACAAGTCATATAAGCGCAGGTTAAATAAAGGCTTTAAATAAAATATCAGTTAAGTATAATTATAAACAATGCCGACTAAGACCAGGGTATTGGCAAGTAGAAATGGCATTACGCAGGACATATAACGCACAGAATACAAGGCTTCTGGGGCTTTAAGGTTCTGGGTTGGAGACCACATCCCGGCAAGCGCTGTCTAGAACGTCCACCCGTAAGGTGAAAAGACCAATCTATGGAAGGATCTGTACCAGCAGTAGATGTTCTAAGGCTGAAATAATAATGATGATAAACAATGCGTCAATTAAAACAAACGTTTCTGATTAAAATAATTTAGCAGAAATTATTTAAGCCGTAGAACGTCCACAGCCAGACATAGGTGTC
Organism: Battus philenor; assembly: GCF_028537555.1. Lineage (NCBI taxonomy): Eukaryota > Metazoa > Arthropoda > Insecta > Lepidoptera > Papilionidae > Battus > Battus philenor. The sequence goes on along the minus strand of NW_027181673.1, from coordinate 11,698,433 downwards.
CCAATATTGCCAATAGGATTAGTTGGACCCGGACTTCTCGGACTTCCCGGACTTCAACCAGTGTTTTCCGACTTTAAAAACGTTTTTTTTTATCATATATACAAAACTTATTTTAATATTATGAATTAATGGTACGAGTGGGACATTTATGTGATTTTGAATAAAACAAACACATAAAGTTATAATTTTGAAATGAATTATCCAGTATAATGTTATGTTTGTCTGCGGTCTAGTTGTGATCAATCCCTTTATTTGTATCTATTTAAAAACGTAGGTATACACTCACGGGTTTGTTCATTTCTAAACACTTGTGCATACATCGACGCTTTTAATAACGCTCTTACCTGTCAATCGTGAACAAACGCACGAATGGGCGTTGTTAAACGCTTAATATCCACCGGCGTAAGCCTCGATACGTGTAGGAGTACGTAGGTTGATAATTCAGTCTGCGGCCGACAGAAGGTTACGTCAAAGGCGTGTATTGTGCATAGTCGGCCTCGCGGACCATTGAACATAAATTAAATTGAGCTATGTATTGAACCTGTCTATAATTTATATTTTATAATTTACGTAACTTATATTTTATACATTATTAATAAATTTCGTACTATGCTCTGTTTATTTATTTATTTTTTTGATCGGCTGGTCGTGATCTAAAAAACTAAATAAATAAAACGTAAGTAAAAGTAATCAATTTATTTATAGACTTAATGTCATAATAATAAATAACAAACAAAATTTTTTTTTTTATTTCGTACACTGCAAGCAGGGTTCTCGTAATAATGTAATTATATATTCATTGTAATTATTTATGTAAGTCAAACAGTGTTTGGGAATGGAAAACTATTGTTCTTATTATATTAATCACAATTGTTTTGAAATTTTTTTTCATGTCTTACACATATAAAAAAAATAGCATGGCTAAAACGGCTGTTTTAAAGTTTTGCCTCTCATATTCGGCGGTAAAATTTTATTGGTAGATTAGAGCAGTAGCAGCTTAGAGGTTGAGGACTGAGATTTGCGATCGCAGGTTGCGGGTTCGTTTCTCAGGATGCAATTTTATATTACTCACACTTTGTGCATTAATTACATAAGACTGCACTTACAAAAGTTCCCAAAGGATGGGCAGCAGCATTCGTCTGATCACTATAGTACTATGCCGCGATGGCCAAGCCATCTCCCAAGCGTGGTGATTATTGTATACCCCCACGAATATATCTTTGGCGGAGGCCTAGGTCTTATAATGTGTATCTATAGGTTGAAACGACGATATAGATTTAATTGTATAAATAACAGGAAGACAGTATCATTCTCGGTGCAGAATTATATCTCTGACTATCAATAAAACGTTAATAGTAAAGCAAATACTTATGTGTAATAAAGGAACATAGATATTGAATGTATATTCTTGAGCATAAGTAGACTTAGACACACCTTTAACAACATTACGTGTAATAGTTTGTAATCATCAATATAATTTTTGGTAATTTAATAACTTACTACCCTTATACCAAGTATGGAAACTGAGGTCGAGAACTGACTAAAAAAGTGATAGTCCATGAGTTCGATTCCCAGAAAAACACACGCAAGTAAATAAAATATTGCCACTGCTTACAAATAGTGAAAAACTTATATCACAATAAATCCTTAAAATACGTGGACATCTCAACAAATTGAGCTCACAATATCGTTCTCTTTATAACATGTCGCAATAATAGGAACATTAAAGGCTTCACGTGAAATGAACAAGTTTAGATATTTAATTATTTTAAATTTGAGATTGACGTGAATAGATGTTATGTTTAGGTAGAATGTATTTTGTTGTAGGAAGTAATATAAAGGTGCATAATATAAGACAGTAACAGTCATTCAATATAACAATCAATGATAGTAGTCAAAAGCTTACACTATTGTACCAATAAACTTTGTAGTTTATATTTAGATTAAAAACTGCATAGGATTCGTTTAAAAAAATTAGAACATGTGTGCATTTGTCTATATTATTGTTTGTTTTCTGTACTTCAATTAAATAAAAATAAAATTTCTGCAAATTATAAAAGAGTATCCTAATCGTTGATTTGTAAATATATCACTAATGCAACAATAAATGAGAAGTTACTTTAAATAGACGCCGTGAATTAGCATTAAAACAATATTACTTACTACTAAACACTGTAATATTCATATTCCAGCTCGATAAAATTCGTAAGCACCGCAAACATTCAATTTGGTATTCATGAAGCCTTTATTAGTAGCGGCAACAAGTTCTTAAATTAAAATAATTTAGAAAAGAGGTCAAAGCTGTATATTAGTGTATAAATTTGATTTTTGTTCTTATCTAAGTATACTTAGATATGGTTATGAACTTTTGAAAACAGCTTTATATATAAATATAGAACTTAAAATATTTGTAAGTTTTAGAAGCAATACAATTTATTTAATTTTAAATTCTATTTTTATCGACAGATCTTTGTTATATCTACTATTCACACTTGTACATTTATTTATGCTTTAATTATTTCTTTATCATTAAAAAAAATCGGCAGATGGCAACAACAGCTATTAAAAAAATATTTTTGAAAACTAACTAACGCGTATTTATTACTAACATGGTATGACATTTTAATGTTTAAAAATAATCGGAGACCTTTTGGTTGAGCCTATAGTTGTTTACAGAAATGAAATTAAATTAATTTCAATGAAAGTACACTCGTTAATGCTGACATAGACCATTATGCCTCAGAAGTTAAAGATAAGATTCAAAATGGGTCATCGACCGGGGCTCACAATAGAAAGTGCCTCGCAGAGAAGATAGGCAGGTGACCGAGATAGCGGACTGTATCGGATGAGTTAATTTAGTTTAACTGGCAATAAAACTAAAGAAGTACAGTTGGGACACGTACGTTAGAACTAAAACCTCCATATAACTCACGGGCATCAAACACAAAGAATGGTTGACTGCGTATAATTTGCACTCTATTATTCAAATCAACCTTCTAGACTTAGCGAGACTTTCACATACACCAACACTTAATTATACAACACGTGAATAAACATGTAAACACCCCAAAAAAATCACTTGGCTGTAAAGGAGAGCAAACATAAAGATTTCTTCCACTTTGGCATCGGTCGTCAAAAAACTCGGCACATTAATTAAAATCCGGCTTTTGGGTAAAGTAAATATTCGAAAATACGCGCGGTGGGAACGCAAGCGACGACGTAGCAGACGTCTACGCCCTACGCGGCCATGGCACAGACTGATCCGTTACTATAGCACCCGCCGTAGCCCCGTAGCCCGTAACGTAGCTACGTCTAGCTACGACGGATTGGATATATGATTCGAGTGCGGACGTGCGAAGTTGTGTTAGGTTTTAAATGGATATCCTTTGAAGAACTGTTGACAGTTTGTTGCAGATGTTGCAGTTCTACTTAATGTTTGCAACTTGTTACCGACGTTGTTTAGACGGAGATATATTTCAGTTACTGTGTTTGCAATATAAACAGGAAAAAGTAAATTTTTCAGAGAAAATAAGTTTAGTTCATACACTACTGTACTTTGACATTGTAGTGAATAATTACTGAAGTAATTTTCTTAGATATAATATTAATTGTTGATTCTAATGTAACAACGCTCGTCGCTTACTATAGTTATTTATTTATTGTTACATCATTTGATGTACAAATTTGTCTAAATACTTCAATGTTTCTAGAAACAATTCCGTATTAAAACAATAAATAAATATATTGCTTATTAATTATTGCAGTTAATTGATGCGTATGTATAATAGGATAACCTCTACTTTCATAACGGTTTTAAATTTTAGCCCACACTTTTATTTATTTAGATCCATCATCGACTGTTACAAGAACATTATAATAAAACAGAATTTGACGAAACCAAGAACTGTGGGTACCAAAATTATAAGTGAATGCACCTATGCAACAATTACGTATTAAATATTATAATAATATAAAAACGATTACCAATAAATATGAAATAAATCAAAACTTTGTATCAACGTATGTAATTCAAAAACTATTTATAATATTAACAAAACCATGTCAGAAACTAATAACTAAAGATATGTAAAAATTTAATGAATGAAAATTATTACCAATTATTTTAATATAAATTTTCTGTTATAAGTTTATGTATCTTAAATTCTATAAGCGCAGAAGATTGATTCAATAGCGTACAGGCCTGATTTGATTTGACGGCGAAAATGGAAAATATGTAAATAGTTTTCAATAAGAGAGTTAAATTATAAACCAGATTGTGTTCTATATTTAAAAATAAATTTACTGTATAATGTATCAAATATGTACAAGATATTAACGTCGTAGTAAACCAATTAGTGTTAGACATTTGCGAATCATAGCCCCGGAAAACGTTTCCGATAATAGAGCACGTCGTCCGGCGGCCGTCCAATCACTAGATCAGGTGCAGCGGGTGACAAATTGGTTGTGCATTAATCATGAGCTCCTAATAAGGAGCCGAAATTACTCCAACCGTAGCTACTGTAACTTACCCATTATATGAACTTCAAATATGCTTCAGATTATATTCATCGTTTCATCGAATTGTAGAAACCATTTATTTATTAGATTCACTCTAGCAGAATGCAAGTAAAGTGACAGTAGGAAGGTTTTGTTGCAGGCGCAGCAGACTGAAAAATTTGTAAAGGTCTTCGGAAGATGCTTGCAGTAAGTTTCTTGCAACTCGTTTTAATGAAATTTTAAGGCAGACTTATATTGGCACATCATTGCTGAAATATTGTGGACTATTCTCTGGTCATTTGGACAGACTCTTCATAGACTGGACGCAAAGGATATCAAGAACGAATCTCCACACGGACTGCATTTATAGTCTACTTCCTATGCAATCTAGATATATTCTATATAGAACCATTTATATGCCTATGCCTTTACAAGGAATAAAGTGAGTATATATCATCACCATGTCAGCCGATAGATGCTGGTGCAAGGTATCGGCCAACCCAAAGATCGCCACTATGACCAGTATCCCATCTGCATCTAATATATATAACAAGAATATAAATAAATAAAATCTCGTATATCACATAGTTTATAGTTTACTAACATTGGATTATTTAGAAACCGATCAGCACTATTCTGTATAATATACTATATTCATGTTTTATGTATACATTAATAACGGCAACATATAGCATGCTGTAACATATGTAAATAGTCTTTTCCTTTTAGCTCTTTGCTGAGTCGTCCAAACTTCATATTAGTTTGACCAATCCACTTTGCCCAACTAAAACCGCTGGTAGTGGGAACTTGCTGACTTAGTAAAATACGTACTGCCTCTCGTGTGTAGTAGTTAATATATGGATATAATATACTTTTAATAGATTACTTGTTTTCTATAGAGAATGTTTAGTTATAGAGCTTTAAAGCTTTAAACTATATAGCTTCAAAGGTGTAAAAGTATTGCTAATTTGTTGTCCATTTTAGTATGGTACTTTATTTCCTTAAAAGCAAAAATCAATGGTGTCAGAAATAGTAAATTTCGTAATGATAATAAAATAATAAAAGTGTATACAATATTTGGATTACTGCGCATTACAATTAATTATTGAATAAAATCTGTTCTGGCAGATTTTATACTGTAAGAATGTATTCGCATTCCAATAGAAAAAATATATGAATGTAACCTATGTACACGTGATCACTTTATATAGTGTAATTGAAAATAGATGTAATAGTTTGAAAGATTTTTGCCGACCAATAAGTTATACATTCACACCTTTAAAGCTGTTACATCTATACCAAATCATCCTGTATATGTTAATGTTGTATTTTGTACTACACGAGAATATATATGACATTGTAAACATGTAATGCTTAAAAGTAATTAATGAGAGTGGACGCATTGTTTGTAGTTGAGTATAGGTAGTGATGCACGGATGCGGCACAAGAGAGTTTTTATGCTGATCTTCGTAGACGTTTTTATGCTGGTTGAATATACGAAGGTTCTCCTAAACCGTGCCCGAAAAATATTATTTCATGATTACAGCAAGCTAACATTGCTTAGTCTTTTAAAAAAAACACTGCCGAAACGGTTTCTCCGACAAATATACACACACACATATTAAGATACATCTATATGTATATGTTACCGAGCGTATCTCCATAGGTTCAAATACGAAGATTCCCCTGACTGTCCTAATTGTGTCGGAATGATTGAAGATGCAGAGCATGTCTTTTTCGTCTGCCCCCGATTTAACGAAGCCAGGAGGTCTTGGGAAGAAGGTGTAGGATGCAAAATCTATCCTGAAACTCTGATAGCTACAATGCTATCCTCGCCTTCGGCCTGGGAACTTACGAGCGCGTACTGTACGACGGTGCTGAAGGAGTTGCGAAAAATAGAGCAGGAGCGGAGGAAGTTGGCCTGAACAGCCACTCTATCAGAGAAAGCTGCGGCTAAATCCCCCCCGCGAAGTAATGCCTAACGGTCATGCCGTGGGGCCAGGGATACCGAAGAGAGAGGATTGTTTTTAGTCGGTATTGATCTAGATCGAGTCCGACATACGGGGCACCAACATCAGGCCCTATGATACGTAAAAGTATTTTTAAACCTCTATAAAAAAAAAAAACATCTATTTGTATACATGTACAGATATATTTATGTACATATATATACATATATATTTATATGTATGTATATATATAAAGAAATACATATATTCATGACTTCTGAAAGATATCGGTATTAACGATAAAAGTGTTTATTGCAATTTTTTACAACATACGTAAACCATAATTTCAAAGTATATTTTTATTTACAAACAAGCAATACTCATTTTTTTGTTGTTTTATTTAATTGTCAGTTTTATTCTGTTCTCTATTTTATCATACTTTATTCCACTTTGTTCTATTTTATTATGCTCTAATCAAATCTTTATTATATTTCTTTCTACCCCTGTGCAAAACAGGCATTGTAATTTGCTAATTCATATACTAATAATTATTAATACAACTCTTTCAAAGTGAAATTAAATATTCAAGAGCAACTTCCCTTGTTTCATCCGGATTTATGAACATTTTATAATTAGTAGCTATTTAGATAGGCAGCTAATAATAATTTATCATTTTAAAGCAAAGGATCCCGAAATAGTCGAGGTGGGCTTTAAGGAGTTCACCGGAGACTCGACGTGACGTTACATTGGCGTGACAAAAATAGGTTTTCACAATTCATAATTAGTATGGAACTAAAATGTTGGCTTGACTTTACTTGCTGATGTAGGCAGATAATATTTGAAGAAGCTCAGTGATCGTCATATGATATCTTTCATAGTTAAATCTAAGCTTCACATTCTTATTAAGTTTAAGGAATATGGTACAAATGTAGCAGTAGAGGGTTCACTGTTTGAGAACCTTTATTTAAAGCATTACCAAACGTATAGTGAAGGGTTTTAAGAATGTTTTTTGTTTTATTTGAAACAATATAAATTCTCCGAAATGCGCGTAAAACAATAAACATTTAAATTTTAATGTTAAATATCGTGACCAATATACAATTGGACAGTATGCGAACCTTTACCAGGATAAATGGGCGCGCAACTCTCTTTAATGCGATGTACATAATGGCTCCCAAATGCCGCTAAACCGCCGACCGCATTACGCATGGATGGAGTTTAATAGTAAATTTGGGAGAACGGATTTATATCACGAACAATTAATTGTTTTATTCAATATACATCATTTATTGAAATGTGTTTTAAGAGACTCCGTATCGGCACCAAGAATAAATTATCCGATTTATTCCTTTTATTATCTTATTTAGATTACCTTAGTTGTGAAGATGATAGCCAGTGGGACCACAGTCTAGTAAGCGCAGCATAAGTCGTCCGCCCGATTACCTTGTTAAGGTCGTTGGAAGACGCTGATGTTCCAATCATTCCTATAGGCAATGGGCAAGAAAGGAAGGTTTATGTCCAGCTTAAGTAAGAAAAGGACCAATATTTAGCCACTTCGGCACATGCAGTGGTAGTCGTGCAACAAAGTGCACCGTCCGCCAAATGTTACACCGATTAGTGCCAAATGCTCTGCGTTTGGCACTAATCGGTGTAACATAACTTCTGAAGATGCCCCGTGGAGGGGTGAAATACGTGTTAAGTGATTTGACGGTGGCAGTTGTGTAATTCGCATTGTTTGACGCATACGCTTTTATCAGCCAGCTGGCGGGCGGTGCACTTTGTTACACGACTACCACTGCATGTGCGGAAGTGGCTAAATATTGGTCCTTTTCTTACTTAGGATGGACTTCCGCAAGGTAACGCCTGATTCTGTTAAATATTTATGTCCAGCTGTCGACTCGTCCTCTGGCGGAAATAATGATGATGATCTGGTCTTGTCATCATCATACTAAGTTCATGTCAACCACATTGAGAGATTTCTTACACCAACTGAAATGTACTCCTACACTGACAAAAGCCGCTCTACGCTAGAAGTATTATTACTAGAAAATTAATAAAATACGTTAATATATTGTTTTTGGTGTAGGGGTTGCCAGAATCGACCTAAGCCTCCTCCATATGATCATCACGCTACCGTATACCATATCTATATCAATATTTAGCCCATGGTTTGAGTTGGTCACCATTAGCATGGAATGGTACGTTCAATTATCTAACTTAATACGATGTCTTTAAAACAGGATCCTTAAATATCCATAGTTGCTTGAAGGCTGATAAATGATCTGCCTACGGTTTATACTAAACATTATTAGTCAACCTTACTAACGAGAGCCAAGATAAACAGCAAAGCAAATACCTATATATTTAAATACTAAGTATACACTGATTTACGAACTTCTTCGCTACTGTTTTGTAAAAAAAATTATGTTATAAAGGATTTTTAAGGTGAATTAATTACTCTATTACTGTTGTAAAGATACAGGGAAAGCGATCCCAAAAAATACTCATGTGAGTTTGTTTTTGGTTCTTAGATCAGGGTGCGTTTGGAACCACAAACCTTAAAATTGAAAAACGAATCATAATGGAGCACAAATTGATTCTAGTTTTTATCAAAATGGGTTCTTATGACATTCCTCCCATAATTGGCGATCATTTAACGTGAGTCAACTATTATAAATCCCGAATGGATAATAAATGAATGGGTTATTAATGAATAAACATTTTTTCGTCGTTGTTCTCGTCGTCGTTTAAGCCCACTGCAAGCCTATCCCAAAGATAACTATGGGAGTACATACCATAATGTCCGCGCTTAACAAGCGGGTCGGTGATCGCAGTGTGGTATTACGTAAGTAAACGAAGTTACTGCATATACTTTTTATAGTAAATGTATTAATTCGAGTTCTTGTAAAATAAAATTTATTCCATTACAAAAATTATCTCTTTAAAATTTTTGTAATCATTTCAACACAGTCTGTTTCTATACCAAGATACGAGGCTACCCACGTGAGTTTATTGTGTAATATTTATTACGCATCTAACGCTTGTTGCATATCTGTGACGTCATTATATTACTACTAAAGTTAACTTTAAATTATTTTGTTATTTTTTCATATTAAACGAAACTTTAGTGAATGTTGTTAGTTATAGCGAAAAATATATTATCTAACGTAATGTTAGGATATAAAAATATAATATTAATATTTAAATTAATAATCATTAATAAAATCAATTCAATTTTTAATTGACAAAAATGAATTTTTTGGTCAAGTTTTATAGTTATAAGCTATATCTCATATAGAATATATACATTTCATTTGAATCACGGGAATGAAAAATATAATGTTCCTCCGGGTTCTATACTGTGACCATAATTTTATGACAATCATATTTGGACTTAACGTAAAGCAACGTAAAACGTTATATATATTAGATGTTTAAGGACAAATTGTAATTAATCAGTGAATAAAAAATTAACTTTTAAAACTTTTAATACAGAATGTCACTGGCGTATAATTTCGCAAAATTAAAAAAAAACATTGAATTGTGACGGCAAGAAATCGGCAACAGTACAGCGCAAATTATCTAAACCAGTCTAGCGCCCACGATATCATTATCTATTCAAACGAGGAAATAACGCTTTAACTATATGAACAATTCACTCGAAATTAAATTCTATGTTCTTAATCTTATGGTTTAAATTATCTTACCACTCCGCAACATATAAAGCAAATAAAGTATTGAAAGAGAAATCACCCACACAGAGCGGTAAATTGGCAAAGACCTTGAGAGTAATGAACTAGACACTGTTCCACATTGTATTAGATTCGTGTTTCTTGTTTTATTTAAAAATAATTGTTTAAATCGTTATGTAATTGCTTTGATTGTTATTCAAATAATTATAGTTACAATTGCAATGGATGATCATTCGTACGATCCTTGTGTGTTTACAATGAGTCCTGTTCAGCATTGGTTTTACACACAATGAGTTGTGTCAGTGTTTGCATTGGTACAGCTGTAAAATATTTAAAATAGTGAATGTATATCTGATTTATCAGCAAAAAGCTTGGAAGTATTTACACTTATATCCAATCAGCCTGTATAATGCGATCACTGTGAAATATGTTTCATTAATTTCTTTTTTTAATGTAATGCGTCAACAGGTCAATCATTTTAAAATCATTTCAAAGTCTGCAAAGGTAGATAGTAAGCAGTAATTTCATAAACGCTTTTATTTTACGCATTAGTTGACAGCGAAGAAGATATACATTTATCCTTTTAAAGCTTTTACATCTATAACAAGTCACTCTGTACAGATTCAACAAACTACGAAGACATTGTAAGCCGGAATAGATTTCCTTATAACATCCAAGACCACTGAACAAGAAGCCATGACTCAGTTACTTTTAATTTTTACTTTATTATAGAGAAGATTATATTCTCGAGACAAGAAATTACCTATATATACCTATTTGGACATTTATGCATTGGTTAGTTCAAACGGCAATTGATAGACCATATAGCGCGCGGAACAGAAGACCGCTGTGATCTTAGAGTTTCGGAATGACGTCGGCCAACACGGTAGACGTACGACCTAGTTAAGGTCGGAAAACGTCGGAAAACCAAGTATAATTCGAATTTTATGGATAAAAACTGAAAAATCTCTGATTGGAGAAAACATGAAAAATCTGCCTGTCACTGTACAATCATCTTTGCATAACTTTTCTTTATTATAGGCTATGCAGCACGTAGTTGGACCTGCTGGAATATTAAGGTTCCGGAGAGGTGATCGCGGACCGAACCGGATCTGCAATCGCAGCGGAGTACGTCTCTTCACAAGGCGGACAGAGGACCTTATTAAGATCGTAGGAAGACGCTGAACACTGGTCGTTTCAAAGCAGTCCTGTGTGGAAATTTCTGAAAAACGCCCATGTTCAGCAGTGCATGTACTATTGAAAACGTATATAAAATTAACGATAGCAAAAATATGTTTAAACCATTACGTTGATTGATGATGAGAAAAAATATTTTCTTAAAAAGTAAGTTTCCCCTACATATCCGTGAGGTCAACTAAGTATTAAAACATTTCAATAGAAAACGCTTTTATTTACAATATTGTAAAACACTTGAACTGTCATCGAATCTTACCAGGAGTCTCCGTTGATTTCGATATTCAAATAAATTACCTGAAACAAACGAAACAGTTTTAAATGTTGCATTTCAATTAAATGACAGTATTTTTCAATTAATTTCGTCATTATCATCATTTCGGCCATACATTGATTTCCAATAAGGTCGATTCGAAGCAGCTTGCATCTATTAACGTGCATTTTAAACTTATTAAAATAAACGTTATACCATAAACATGTATCATCGACTAAGTTAAGGTAATATTACTACTTAATCTACACTATAATGTACTAAGTAAATGTAAAGTTAATGTTTACTCCATAAATACTAAACTAATACATAATATTTCTTAAACCATAAAGATATAACTAATAAGGAACATAAATACTAAATAAAATATTTACTATGCTGGTCGACATGAAACTCCTGTCAACAAATTTTAAGTTTAAGATATTCATGGGTTGTTTTTGTTGGGTGATAGAACTTTTATAATACTACTAATTTGCGGTCATTGTGGCCAAAGGTTCTCGAGTGACGATCACTAGCCGTTAGACCCGGCGTTACCTCCCATTTAGTGGACCTACGACATAATTCAGTCACGGAAAGTCGCTAGATGTTGGTACTGCACTCTGTCATCGTGGCGATCTTTGGTGACGTCTGTATCTTGCAGTGGTTGTTCGTCGACTGGTGAATGAATGAATAATTTTAAGGTTAATTCTATGTAAAACTTTTATAGATGTACAGAAAAACTTTATTCAGTTTTGCATCTTTAGTAAAAATAATTATATAAATTATTATTATATGTATTAAATTATACAGTTGTATAAAGATATTTTAAAAAAAGGGATCGGATTTACTATTACAGACCTTACAATACAATATTAAAAGATGTTAATGTTGAAATGTTCATTCAAATTTTATCTGTTATAAAAAGGATATTGTTTAACGAAAAATATGTTAATAAAGCTACAGTTATATGTCGTATCTGTGATAGCACAGATATATATTACAACAAACCACCAGCGACAACTAAGCGAATCGAATAAAACCTGGCCCGTATTAAACTGAAAACGCATCTGCTGCGGTTTCCTTCCCACTCCAGTCCATTAATTTAATTAATACCGTTATTGCACATCACTACGTGAACTATTTTGATATTAATATAAACGTCACTAGTGCAACGATGCAAGCAATAATGGATTTTAAAGCTAACGGCATACGATCTATTTTACATTGTGTTTAGTAAAGTTTTATAAACAATGGTTGGCCGCTCACCAAAACCGTATGTACAGTTTTTGCAGCCTGTGGCAATTAGTGTGAAAAAGTAACGTAAAGCCGCGCAACATCTGTGGCTAGCTGCTAGCGAGAATATACAAACAGAGTTGACTGAAATGAATTATAATCGAATATTAGTTTAAATGTGATTGAAATTTATTTAATTAATATCTTATTCCGTACAGTGTCATCCAAAAGGTCTAAAATTAATCGGCGAATATGTCGCAATTGAACAGAAATCAAGTAAAATGTTTAATATATTCTTATTAATTATTAAATGATGTAATTAACAATAAAAAAGTCATTCATTCATTAATATCAACTTAAAATAAACCGGTAATATATGGAATATCAATACGACGTCTTATAGGAATAGGTATGACAAATTTATTTTTGTGTAACGTTTGTATAAACGCGTTTTTCTTATACTGCTTCTTGGTTGTTGGTGATATGATGACGGATTTCAATTACAAGTTTACACTTATAGCTATTGCAGGTACGTATGAACAAGTCCATGAAGCTTCGCCGAAGTGATCTAAGAGATCGGCGGTCTCTCAATCGGGTAAAATATTAGTATATAGCTGTCCGAGCCGTGACTCCCCCGAGAGCTCTCTAGCTAGGCGCCTTTTACGTTGTTGTACGGGTTTGCCTGCGGAATCTGCTTGACGAAATCATTTACAATTTGAATTTTACAGTTCGAAACTCGAAATAATTTTTCTGTTTAACTTTGCAATTCCTGTATTTGTAGTTAATTTTCCTTATTTCCTCCGACTAATTTATAATTAACTTAAACTAGTCGTGTATATAATTAAATAGAGAGGATATGTAGGCCGAAAGGTCAACTTTCTTGATAGTCCGAGCAATTTTTCGATATTTGAAAAATTAAAGCGAGCCGCAGTTAAATGCGTTCAAAAGTAATGCAAAAAAAGGTTTTAATTTTTTCACACAAATTTTGTTTAAATGAATTTTAATCATTTAATTTACTACTCTTCAAAATTTCTTAAGATTTGAAGAATAATTATCAGTTATAACGCATTTTTATCGTAAACCGATATTATAAATATAATACGTATAAGATCGAAAGGCAACACGTGTACTTTTATGGAGAGCCACAAATAATCCTACAAAGAACCGCATGTGGCTCGCGAGCCGAAGGTTGGCCTCTCCTGGTATAGGCTAATGTTCGCATTTCGTAATAGTTATTTACTTTTTTGATTTGCAATATACCGTGGGTAATGTTTCTTTAGTTAGTAGCCCAGCGGTAGAGAACTGAGATCGCGATCTACGATCCCGGGTAAGATTCCCGAGATACAACGTTATACACCGTGCATTAAATATAAAGGATTGCCACTGCGCACAATCAAGTTTCCAGAAGATGGACAGCATCATTCTCTGAGTACCTTAATAACACACTAAGATCAACAAGCCGCCTACGTGGCTGAGTGACGATTTTAGTATATACTTCCATAGACAGGTTCGGGGAAGGCCTACGTCTAGCAGTTGGCTTAAAGGAAGAATCTTTCTTACGTATTTTTATGAGTAACTAGCCTTTGAATGACCTCATTAAATAAGCGTTTTGTTCATAAATTTTTGTATCATCTAAAATATATTTTTGAAAAAGTTTGTCGATCAATTGATTTTAAAATTTACTCCCCACGAAAGACCAATAAATTTCAATGGAAACTTATTATAATATCAATTTACTTTCGTCAATATTTTAAACGCAGGGTCGTGACGGCTTATTCGAGGTTCTGTAATATCGCGACAGAGTCGCTTGGCAACGGCACGCTTAGCGAAATTCCTAATTTCACCCTTTGCCACGGGTTGCAGCGTCCAATTTAAAATGACCTTCAATCTTACCTATCCTTGAAGAATTGCATGAAAGAAACTTTGAATTTAATAAACGTCGCAAGCTCTTGTTAAATTGGTAGGAGTTACGCTGTAAATTAAATCCCATTTTGCGATACGCGCATAAGAATGTTAAGGTCATTGTTGATTTTTAAGTGCTAAAGTAATGCTCTTGATCATTTTGCAAATTTCATTTGAATATATATTTTCAGAAATTTTATTTACCAAGTATGTAGTGACTGAATATGAAGGTATAAACCGATTCAATGTTATATTGATCGAAATGAATGAAGATTTATGAAAAGTGATGGCAAGTGTGTTTGTCAAGGAAAGCTTTAGCTTGAGTAATTTTAATTTAAAGGATTTATGTAAGCTTTGCCGACACCAGTATCATAATTTTAGTAACTGATATAATTTTTCAACACAACATATTATCTGCATAGATACTGGCGTACAATCTGAGGATGACGATATGATATGGTCGTAATGTTAAAAACTGGACATTACTAAGGCGTTGTAAAAAATAAATAATGATTGAAAAAATAAATAATAAATAGTTTACTTCAATTTAGTTCAAATAGTTTAAGATTTAAGTTACGAAAACGTTTAAGCGACAAGAGTAAGTTAGCACTGAAAACACTGTGACATTCAGAAACGGGAGCAAAACAAAATACAGAAACATTTAATGTTACTGTATAAACAATAGCGAATAATATCTATCTTGAAATATTTGAACTCTACGATGGTTCAAACGACAACTCTAAGCTACCGGCGCGTCGTCAAGTATCATTCAAATTAGCAAGATATGAAATTCTTTAGTTACACTTATAAGTACGGACAATATCTAAATTTCCGGTAAATTAAGGCGATGCTACTTAATTAATGGCTTTTATATACCAATATATATATATATATATATTGGTCATTCGAATTCGCCACCATCCATATACTCGACTGAAACGTCTTCAAAGATCAATGAAACAACTCATGTGTCGATTAATTATACCTACCAACTTACAAAGACGCAAAAAAATATTAATGTTATCAAAACCTAACATAATGAACAAAAAGCATAATTTTGTTCGAATTTATTTAAACGAAATAAGTCAATTTAAACTTTCGAAAGCGATATAAATTCTCTTGATTGCCTTATTATAATACTTCAATATTTGACTTAATATATTTATAACGAAATGTAATTTGCGAAAGGTAATTACTTATTAATATTTTAACGCAATTCCATTAGCGAGGGACGTTACACGAACGGGAGTTTTAAATGAAAATCTCCGTTGCAAATGGTTGAGTTTTGTAAGCCGTGGAGTAAAAATTCACTTTTAAAACGAAGAGGTTCCAGGCATCTTACTCATTACTTAAGTTAAAAAAAAGTTCAACTTGAATCAAAATGATTAAATTAATTTAAAAGGAAGAGCTGAAAACATGTACAGGTAACCTACATGTCTTAAAACCGTATTCTCCTTCGAAACGTCTTGGTATACATTTAATAATATAGTAATTGATCCCAATATTCTTCATACAAGATTATCGGAAACAAAACAAGTAATATGTGGGGCATAATGAAATGGGTTGTAAATAGGTAACAAAAGCCTTAAAACGGTCAATGTATACATAGCGAATTTTCCACGTCCAAAAATCAATGATTTCATAAAGAAATAACGTAATAATATTATAGAAAAGAAAAGTATTTTCAAAAATAGAATTACTATGTATCATAATTAATCATTGTTTTTTATTTACTGTACAGCCAGAAGTAAAAGTTATTAGTGTGTCGCATTCAAATATAGTTTCACTGTGATCACTTTATACAATATCATTACAAAATACGTAAATATAATTTCACCCCTTTAAAGCTTTTACATTAATAATAAAACACCCTATATAATCAATAATAGCTTTCATTTTTTTCGCGGATAAATTTAAAATTACCTAAGAGAATTTATTATTGAAGCCATATCACAGTAGTACAGTGTTTTGGACGGTTACCCGATTACTGGAAAATGGGATACCGGCTAAGTGGATCATTTACCGTTTAAGTCTGAAGACATAAGAACTCGGAGATCTCAAGCTAACGTTTCTGGAATCGTTGTAACGTCTTAATTAACAAGATGAAGCGATTTGTCATACCATGTAAAAATTATCGCTTTTTAAACTATTTTATAGTTAGTATCGAATCTTATATTCTTATACCATTTAGTGATAAGCAAAAATAACTATACTACAGACATATACATACATACATACGTCAATGAATTGATTTTACTATAATTTTAAATATGCACACACTTACGTCGATATTATAGTCTTCCGCCATTTCTCTCTCAACTAAGTATTTTGCACAGATTTACAGGTGATACTATGAGATCTCTTTCACTCGATCTCTTTATTGTTATAATTCAAAAGGTTTGTTAGATTTTGAAGTCCTGGGGAAAATATTTTTGCAGCGCGGTTTGCATGATATCGACATGGTTCTTCTTTAGCACCACAGTTCCGAGGCACGTTAGATTTTACAATACGAGTCTTTGTTGCTTTTGTAAAGGACTCACTTTACGTATTAGTACGAACTGATGCTGCACGGGATCTTAATAAAAAACAAACCACAAGCGGACCCTATTGGCTTAATGCATGCCTTACCCATGATATCATAATCACATTCAAAGGCAAAGGCATAAGACTTTCTGAAAGATCTCTACATTTTCCGGTCTTGTACTGCACACATCAAGCGAGTTCTTACAATCTTGACTGTGTCGTCAGCCCTCCTAGTGGATGGTGGGCCTACCCACATCACTGCATAACTTCTATGGCATACGTGAATATGAATCTACCGGACTTAATTGTATTTGATTATAATAATTGAAAAAAAAATATTTCGCTTTACATTTGCACCATACGTCAAAAAGTACCCGGTGTTCATATTTCAAGTCGGCAGAACTAGTGAAGTACGAGAGAGCAATTAGCTACTGAAGTAGCTATTAAACCGTTCGTTTCATTCGTCGAGGACAACGTAAATTACCAGGTAATAATATTTTAATAAGTTAGATGTGGCGTTTTATGCAGCTCTGATCATAAGAATAACGACTTAAGTTTGTGATTACACGGCAAACGTTCATATATTTAATTTGTCTTCTAGCTTCCCCCTTAGACATCGTACTATTAAAAATAATTGGCCTATCGCAGGCTATTAAAATACAGAAATATGACAAAGAATTAGCAATAACAAGTTCTATAGAAATTAAGAAAATGTTTTCGTTGTAATGTTTTACGTTATACGATAAATTGTGAAAAATTACATACTAATACGTCTTTTTTTACTAAGACCAGAAAGGTTTTTTGCATTTTTTCTGTCTGTTAAAATATTCTATCACCATATCGAAAATTTGGATGATTTTTATTACTTTGAGCTATTTGAAATAAAAACATATGTAATATAATCGTTTTTATTTACGCTACAATAAAATATTAATATTAAAAAAGGAACTGACTTGCTAAAAATAAAAAAAAATATTAAAAAAGAGTTCATAGCAGAGCGTGGTTTCGATCCACGGACCTCTGGGTTATGGGCCCAGCACGCTTCCACTGCGCCACTCTGCTCTTATTGTGGGTCGTGAAATATTTGTTTGTATTTGAAAAATGAAAAGTTTTATTAACATTCTTTAAAAAGACAATATTGTTGTAAAATTATTGATTCCTACTATTATTATTATGATATTATGAAAAAAAATCGTTATAAAAAAATTAATATTTGTCTTTAAATGAACCAGTCAAGGAAATGCACAAAAAATTCTTTTGTAAAATTATTGTCACATGAAAGAAAACAATTTAAGTAAGACAGTAAACAAAAAAAAAATAGGGATTTTATTTTATTTTACAAGCATATTTATGAAGTATTTAATTATTCAAGTTATTTATTTATACCATTTTCTTCCATTTGTATCAAATATCTTTAAGTTTCCTATTTTTATGACATTAGACAGTTAAAAAGCAAATTATTTTTATTATTAATAACAGCGCCATCTGTCGTTGAAAGTAGAAACTTATAATAGCAATACATATTTACGTGTATTTGGTATGTGTCATGCCATGATGATATAAATTTTTAACGTTTATATGTTTTTTATAGCATACAGTAAAATTTCAAAAATTTAACCGCTACGGTAAGTTTTTATACTAATTATACGCGTGAATAACTAAATGTATTATTATATTACGGTGTAACAGAATGTGCACTAGCTTAAGGAAAGTACCATTTTTTAAAGATAATAAAAAGGTGGCGCGGCAAAGGTTTATTTTCAAAGGCTTTAAATATATTCAATTATTAGTTGACATTAAATAATCATATAAAAAAATAACCATTGTTAAACAGTTTTATAGAAACTATTTCAAAACTACACTAAAAACAATAAGTATGTAGTATCTTTAGCGTCATCCAAACCGTAAGTGTAAATTGGCAATTCTAATGTTTTCCTGATGGATATCGTTCATATTGTTTTCTTTAAAAAAAAAACGAATGCAACAGAGTAAAGAGAACAAAACAGAATGACATCAATTATATTTTGAAAATTTGACTTGACCGATTCATAAAAACCCTTTAAATAACACATTGGTGTTTATCAAGTGAAGTCCATTCACCAGAACCATAAATCAGTGTAATGTTTCCAAAATTAAAGTGACCGTCCAATTTCCGGGGGCCAAAAATAACAACACCTGTCCCTGCTTGCCCCCAGCGAGTAATAGCGTGAAGATTTATCTCCCGTTACGCGGAATTTTAATGTAACATACACAAGCCCGAGCGGCTAATACGTGGCGGTAATAGAAGGTCGAACGTGTACCCTTATCCTTTTATGTTTTATGTGGTAACCTATTTTAAATTAATTTACTTTTTTCACCTAGTAAATGTATGTATGTAGAGGAATATCCACACCAGAAGCCTTTTCAGCCACGACTAAAGGGTTATTGCTTACATGTGTAAAAGATTTAAACAGGTCAATGTATAGCTTATTTACTATTGATTAACCATAAACCCTTAATCATATATATAATATAATACTAAAAAGCGTTTTCTAAAACCCAGTATGCAATTTATTGAAGTTCATTATTGTTTTCTATCTGTCTTTGCATACTATGTGGGTACTGGTTGGAAGCAGCAAACTACGACAGATGCAGTGGTTTCGTCGCAAAACGGCTTCTTTCAGACGCAATTGTTGCCAAAAATGTATACTACGACGGTAGAAATAATGGAAATAATGGAGATACATGCGAAATTTCTCCTCATTATAAATCGATGTCAAAATTTTAGGCCTTTATACTGAATAGATCATGCAATATTCATATGGAGTACCAGCGAGTTGTTTCAATAATTGCATATTTAAAACATTTTTTTTAAATTTATATTGATATTGATAGAATTAGCAGCAATAAGGCAACGTGTGCACTCCCTTATTTTTTTGTACGAAAGCATGGCCTTTTTTATCGTTTTCGCTTATAGGTACCGTCCTTTACTACCAATTATTGAACTTCATTTTATGTAATATTACTTTAGATTTTACGTCAACTATGCTAACATAAGTGTAAACTAAGGCAGGTCCTCGTGATATCCATTATTTTAAAAAAATAACTATCCTTCCTATTAAAGTAAAGAAAATTAAGGAAATTAAATTTAGTCGGTATTGTACATGTACCAATTTTAAAACGCTTTAACCAATTTTTTTCATGATTACCACGGAGGCGAATTTACATAACTCTCAATTATACTTGGATTACGAACGGCAGCTGCACGCATGCCAAATGTAAATAAAAAAATATTGGATCCACTGGCTTATGCGGTGGGGAGGTTGGAAATGCCACCATTTCATTTCTCGCTGAAAATAAAATTAAAAAAAAAAATTTTTTAATGTTGTTTAAATTATTAGGTAAATTTATTGTATTACACTAGGAATAGACGGAAAAGAAAACGTAAAGAATATAGGAACATATCTCAGGATTATAATTATAGCTGAACTTCGCTGGAGATTTCGATTTTTAAATTTATATAACCTATGTGGGCTCCTGGGAAATCCAAACAAATTACTGGTGTGAATAATTATTATTTATTATTCCACCGTAAATTTAGCGAAATCCAAACACCGATCATAATTAATTAACCGGCATCTTAAGTATTATTAGGAGTACTGACATATACATGTACCTTTATATTATATCTAATTTCAATACACACTTTTTGTATTTTTATCATATAACTTCAATATTCTTTTGCGTGTTTTAAATGAGTGTTAAATTGCAGCTCGCTAAAGTATTTCCAATTTCGAACAATGCCTCGATCTATCGTATCAGTGACAAAAGATTACTGTTTGCCTAGTGGCACCCACAGTATTCGCGAATCAGCTGGCAGACCTTGACAGTAGCTTCAACGTTGGTATATGGACTTTTCACTGGAATGACAGCACGCAGTGTTCGTAGATAAGAAGCAGTGATAGCCCAACGGTAAAGGACTGAGATTAGCGATCGTAGGTCGCGGCTTCTATTCCCGGGATACAATCTTATATTGTTCACGCTATTCGTTTTTATACGAAATTACCATAGCTTTGACGCCAATTAAGTATGAAATCGAATATAAACCATAAATTGTTAGCGAAATTACGATTCCAGTTTTTTTGAGGTTTAAAAAGGATAAGTGAAGTTATTTCGATTTATGGTTGGCTGAAAAGGCTAAATTGATTTATTGAAATTGAAAATGTGGATCTAGTTAGTACATATATAAATGAATGCAATCCAACTAGTCCTATTGAAAATCCCATAAAAGCCTATTTATAGCATTGGAGGTCATTTTGTTGAAATTATGATGTTGGTGAAGATAAGCTCTTTGATACGCGGATGTCTCTTCTTTCAAATTAACGCTCTATGCTGCTAATAGTTTTGCTGCTAGTAGTTTTTAATTTAAGACGTCGATAGCATAGAATCATTAAGAAATATGACCCACAGCGAATGCCAAATTCCTCTCAACTTTAAAACAACGCTGTATTATTTTTCGCAAAAATTATGTATCAGTAAAAACGCAATAATTTGCTGAAATAAAAACACATAAGGAATACATTGAATATCGTCGTTGAAGTATCGTGTTACAAATTGATTTTAATAACCTCAATCAAAATGTCAATACACTACTTAACGGCGAGATTATACTCAATTGAAATTGACAAGGCAAATTCTTGTTGAACATATCTGATAATTGTCTGCTTGAGACAGTTTATATACAGTCTTTACATCTGTTTTATGGGAATTTAAATTCCGATGTCGCAAAAAAGGTAGTCTTTTAAACAAAAAATTAAAAGATGTCACTTCTTTCGTTCTTATCTTCCTTGGTTGTTTTAGGTTTTTTTATTTTGCATTTACAAGGTTAATAAATAAGCTCTGACAAGGTCATATATCCCCCGCTGTGCTTGCCGATATTTTGTTTCCACTTCAGAGCCTTAGGACTATAATGGCCTTCCATTCTGCGTACTATATGACTTGCCTACTGCCACTGCAACTTGCCAACCTGCTGCTCTGTGTTATCTTCGTTCGTCTACCGCTTCCATCACTTCTGATTCGATCCCGTAGACATATCCCGAGCGTAGTCTACTTATAACTCGTTGAGCAACTGTGAGTTTGCCAATGATATAATGTAATAATAAAAATAAAAGTATTAAGGGTTGCCACTACAGAATCCATAACTTCAAAAATTTCATTTATATCTGCATAGGCAGTATGTTAGATAACATTTAAATATAATTAATGTTAATAGCCCACGTAGGCTATATCATTGCAGTATCTAAAAGAAGTATTTTTTTAAAAATCTAATTCAAATTTGAAATTTGTCGAATTGAAAAAAACACACACAAAGAAAAAAAGGTCGTACAATAAAAATGAAATAGAGTCGTAACATTTATCGATAGCCAATAAAAGTTTTATATAGAAAAAATAGCAAGCCTCTAACACTATTTTCAATACAATCACAATGGCTATGATTCAGAAAAATTGAAACGAGCGCCTGTTATCATCTAACCTAATTGTGTTTGCACGGGTGAGTTATTGCGCTGCATAGAGTGTCCGGATTTCAAGCGCTATATTGTCCGGACAATGGTGTTTATGTGATTATTCACTACGATATCTCTGACGCTTCAATCCTGGTGAGCAACCACATTGTTTGGTTCCCTAATATTTCATTAACATGGTATGACGCCCGTCTTAATAATAAAAATATTTTGTTTCTTTAAAAACTTCTACAAGCTGTTTTAAAAGAAAAAATTAAGAATGTTAGAAATACTTCCAAAAAATTTACTTTATTTGCTACACATTTAAATAATAAATATAAAAAAAAATTCATCGTCACCATCACCAATTCAGTGGCGTTCGTCTTGTTAGACATAAGCTTCGGAAAGAAATTTCCAAAAAAAAAAAAAAAACGGTTAGGAGTGATCGGCATCAAGCATTTTCTACCGTTCTTAACAAGGTATTCGGTCCATCTTGTGAGTGAACATAATGGTCTTTATTCCAGAATCTTAAGGCTGTAGCGACCATTAGTTTATGCTCCATCTGGCCTGACCACTGATACTTTAACTTGCCAATCCTCTGGACTACCTCAGTGACTTTCATTTTTCTTCGGATCTCTTTATTCGATTAAGTAATTCTAAGAAATAACGATATTATTTGAAATGTCAATTTTATGATTTAATGAATACACTATGGAAAAGTTATATAAAGGCAACATTTTATAATATAGGACGTGGTAATAACAAAGCTCAATATACCTTTATATCAAGCGACATCCACAAACCATGTCCAATTAACAAGTACCCCATAGTCAAGTTATTAGCGGTAAATTATGAGTTATACGAACAATGGCGGACAACAAAGATCTATAAAATGATTAATGATGTCCACGATCTATAATACTTTCGCATTTTTAACATGGTTTTAACTCAAAGTTTAAAAATATAAAATAAGTTATCACTCTATAAATGTTTGCTGAAATTATTTATATATAGTAGGTAACAGATCAAGTTCCACCCATTCTCTTTTATGTTAATTTATAAATTAACATATTTAGTTATTGATTTTATCATCATTATCATTATATTAACTATTAGACACCCATTGCAAAGCATAGGCCACCCTCAAAGATCGCCACACTGATCGGTCAATTGCCGACCCGTAACCAGCGGCTTCTGCAACCTTGACTTTGTCGTTGCCCACCATAGTGGGTGAAGGCAATTTACAACATGGAAATATATTAGCTGTATATTTTCCATATGAATAGTAACTTTTAACATGTTAAAAAGTCAATGACATATATTAGAGCTAAATCTCTGTACAATCTGCTGATGGATTTAGGCTCATCAAGTGCAAACATCAGAACGGGCCTCCAAAGCAGCATTGGAAGGGTTATGTAAAATTCGATTAGGTGAAGAGAGGAGACTATCCAGTGCATTGTACAGCCACCTTGAACCGGGTAACGTACACCATATCAAATCCCTTCTTCTGTAACGCGACGTGTTTCAGTATCCGAACGTTTAAGTCAAGGAACGCCGAGAAGTTGCCTCGCATTTACAGAAAGATATCATTATAACGTCTACTGTTGGACAATGGCCTCTGCTATTCTATTATATATAGAATTCTTCATTTACATTCCTCTATAGGATCTGTAAATTTGATGTAAACCTAACCTAGAATCAGACTAGTGATTATTTTGAGAATTGTCAAATATTTTTTAAATTGATCATAAGAGACGCCGGAATCATTGATGTCTTATTTGACTTAATGAGGATGAACGGCGATGAACAAAGCACTACGTTTACATCTTTCGGCGTTGAACCTTAAACTTTTAATGATTGTAAGTCCGTAACCACTGATCTATCACTGCTAAAAATAAAGCAAAGAACTGTAAAATATTGTCTGTATTATGTAAAGAAGTGTTTACGAATGACGGAGAGAATTTTATTCCAAAACCAACGCTCACTAACCATCCGAAACGTTGAGATTTTAGCTAAATGTTTGAGTATTATTTTATTGTTGTTGTCTTAAAGTTTTAAGCACGACGTGCCTTTAAGTTACTGTAGCCAGTGTTATAAACACAAGTTGGGGAGAAATAATCCTTTGACAAAGTTATGTCGGCATTTACTGGAGTAATTTTGTACAAACAGTCAAAGAGATATAACAATTTTCCAACCAGATAGTGAAGAGACAAGCAGAGCAATTACTGGTACATGGCCTGCCTATTACAGTGAGATGTTATTTAAGTCAAAGTCTTATATAACGTCAGATGATACCTCTTCTAAGTTGAGAAACAAATTATCTATGTTGCTTAAATTGTAACACAGACATCTGATTTACATTAAAGTATTAATTATTCAAATTTAAAACTTCTTTTTTCAACAAATAATAGAACATTATCATTCAAGACACCATCTCTCTGTCGTCGTTCGTCAGACATAGGCCTCCGCCAAAGATATCTATGGATGGATATACCATAATAGGCACACTTGGCAGACGGGATAGCGTTCGCAGTGTGCTATTATAGTACGCAGAAGATATTACTGCTTGTATTCAGAAAGCTTGTTTTTGATTTTGCCATATAATTGATGCACCAAGTGAAAATTATATAAGATTAGATCCCGGGAATCAAACCGTGATACACTACCATAAATGCCTGTCGTCTAGGCTGCCACTGGTCGATACCAACTGTTATTGAGGTCAGAGTCTACCACCTCTTCGGATGATAAATGCCTATGATCTGAAAAGAACAGGCGGTAGATACTCAGTGAGACTACATATATATTTTAAGGCGTGCTATCTTGTATAAAATCATTAACAGTGCAGTTAGGCCTAGCACACAAAGGTTCTTTAACAATTTTTTTTTAAATCTATCAATAGGAACTTAATTAAAATTATAAAGAGTATACATTTTTCATAGAAAGATTTGCTAACACGATTCACCTGGAATTGAACACAAAATTTGTTTCTTGCTTTACTTGTTTTGTATATACATTGAGTATAATTTCCAGGGAAAATCGGTAATGTTTTGGTAGAAATGTAACACATTTTTTGCCAGGCAACAGACCATGTTTTTATCTCTTTATTATTTATTTGTGACTCAAATTACATAAATATCGTGAATGTCTCTTTTCTGCAGCAAAAGAAAATCGTGTTTATTGCAGCAACATTAGACAATAGTATTTCATATTTTTGCGAAAGTAGCTGGAATAATCTATGCGGGCTGTTTTAACATGTGCGACCGATTTTGTATTTCGTACAGCTAACTCTGTCGAGCTGAGTTTGTGGTCGAACATAATATTTTGAAAACATTGAAATATACTGAGTATACTCACCGTAGTAAAACCGACAGAGGACGTACAGTGACAAGTAAGTCACAAGCATGTCTAGTTTATCGTGTAATAAAACTTTAGTTATCCATCTACCTTTCTCATCTACATCCCAGTATATCTTCTGTACATGTCTTCTTTAATAAGTAAACATTTGTATAAATATGGAAATGGACACTTTTATCTTAACTGAGATTATTAATGTTTATTCGATTTAGTGACAGAATTTGGTACAGCAACGGCAGCATCCTCCACAGTTACTTGTATAACAGACCCAACATCACGAATACTTTTCTATTAAAACAAATGGTCTGGAAAACAAAAGGTATTCTTTTTTATATAAATGTAATCCACAATTCGGACCATAACTATAGCTTATTAAATATAGATCCTTGTGCCGAGGCTTTCGGTAAAGTCACGAGATAAGTAAATATAAAGTCGATAAAGGTAAATACCTCCAACACTCTTCAACTTCAAACCTTTGAAGTGGGTAACCAGTACATATCAATAACAGAGAAATAACACAATTTCGTTGCCTGCAGAAAGTGGAATATGGCAGATATAACTAATTGCGGTCTTAAAGCGAGGCTTTCGAAAACCCATTAGGCTTACTTTACAAGTAATCTAATAGGATGAATTAATAGTTACATAAATAATTAATTATCAAAAGCTTCGTTCATTAATTAAAATCCTTAAGTGGCTTCCGATCAATTTACGTAGCAAATCAAACGCGTAATTGATTAAGTGCTAGTTACACTAATATTAACATATAGGTCATTCATACGTCATGCGGCAGAGGGGATGACGTCACTTCCCGATGTCTCTTTGATGGCTGCTAACTTTAAACGTATCACTAAATTGCTAATTACTTAATTGTGAACGCATTTGAAAAGCGAATAGATATGTTAAACAATCATTACAATCGGAAAAAATATGTGGATTGTTCTGCCTTCTATTTTTAAAACAAAAATTAAAAAAAATATAAAATAATTATTTACGCAATATATCCATATCGCTTTACTTCAATAAACAAGCATAACAATTAAAGCTATTGAAATTTCTAAGCTAAGTGTAAATATCTTTCGAGTGTTTTAAATGTCTGTAACAAAAGTGTTAAAATGTTAAGTCGATGTACACATAACGTAAATCGGGTCTATGTCGACGCAGTCTATATATTGAACAAATATTGCCTTATTTTTTATTTGAAAGAAATACGATAAAAAATTAAATAATATAAAAAAGGAAATTCGACATATGTGCTGTACTATATAGCAAACGGATTGATAGTCTATAAATTTTTGCTTATTTTCATTTTATATAAATAAGATAAAAATATCAATTAATATAAAACAGGAAATTCGGTATATATGCTATTATGTACAACGAACGAATAGATCGTTCTAAAATTGCCAATACTTTAACGTATTCGAAAAACGTATTGTGTAATATTAACAGGTATATAGACATAAGTCCTTTTGACATTCGCTAAGAAGAATACGCGTTAATATTCATTTGTATTTGAAAGAGTTGTCCAACATTCGCGCTCTATTTGCTACAAGAGCGTCCTCCGAGACTGCAGTGGTTGCAGGCACGCTCGGACACGTCTGCAAACAATCAATATGCTAATCCAGTTAAGTCTCCCCTCAGATGCGGCCCATACGTGTAATGTATTTGTTTGCGGCACGCACATAGCGCACGCGATGCCACGCCGGACTTATTCAACAAAAAGGGCCTTGTATTCATTATACAGGAATCACGGTTGAAAGAATAGCGTTGGAAATAAAAAAAATTACGAGTGTTTTTAAATGCGCAGACATAATGAGAGTACATAGTTGTAATTTGTAACATTATCATCACAATTTTAGTATGAGTATAACAAAAAAAAAGAAAGATTGAAGACGACTACAGTTAAAGATCACGCTATAAACCATCGTCAATATTTTCAAACTGTTATATTTACCTATACAACAAAAATAGAATCAAAAAGCTAAATACGCAAAACTCGAGCACAACTATACCAAATTTGGCTATTTTTTTTTTGGATATATTCAATAATTTTTGTAAGGTTTTTAATACTTTTTTTAAAGGTTTTTACGCTTAGCAGGCGGATTGGTGAGCGCTGTGTGGTATTACGTAGGCAGAGGACAAAGCGTGAATTTTATAACACTGTATTCCGGGAATGGAAATCGCGACCTACAATCGCTTGTCTTAGCCCTCTACAACTGGGCTAGCACTGTATATTATAGTGTATCACAAAATATTGGAATGCAAATTCAATCGTTTTATATTGAAGGCACAGTATATTAAATTGCAAATATATTTTCATAAGTAATCGTTCTATTATTATAAGTAAAATATATTAAATTTATTATTAAAAATATTGAATCAATAAATACGTTTGAATGAGGTTTTTTTTCATCATCATCATAACAGCTGGCTCGGCTACGGGTCATAGCTGTCTCTGATAGATTTCCTATATGACTGGTGGGATGTAGTTTGCATGCAGCGTCTTTCGGCGACCTTGGCATGGTCGTCTGTTCATTTTATGAGTGTACGTCCTACGGTCCTTATCGGCCCGTGGTCTCAACTCCAGAACCTTAAGACCATAGCAGCCAGGTTTTCTGCGCATATGGCCTTCCAACTGACATTGGAACTAGTCTATCCGCTAGGCTTTGACGGTTACTTTCGTTCGTCTACGGATCTCCTTCCTGTTTGAGGAGGCAATTCCGAGCATATTCCTCTCTCATTTCTTTTTATTGTCAATAAACAGTGACCGCGGTGAAATACAATTTTTTTTCTGTTACGACTTTAACTTATGACAATAGTAAGCCTTTAAAGTTTTCTTTGAAAATATCTATATCTATACATATTCTGTGTTTATATGTATGTTTATTTATTAAATTGTGCGTAAACTTTTTTTATAAAAAGAAATATAGCAGAGAAAGCATTTTAACATTTATTTTTAGGTCCATCTCTTACGCGACAAAAAGCAGAAGCAAAGTCTTCTAGCTTAGAATTATTATTGTCATAATTCTCTTTCCGCTTGTGCTGCTCGCGTCGCTAAGTTGCAATGACATTAACAATCGTTAGGGCGCACACGCGTGTCTAGGCTCGTTTCGGGCCATTAATATTCATGCCGGAATGTACTGAAATTAATTCCGGATTTGATTTATCAGCCTCCGCCCGTATACCACTTAGAGTTTACACTAATGCATGCTGTTTATATTTAATGACCGTATCGGTAGATTAACAACGCGTAATTGTGACAGATCTTTACTGCAATTAACACTTGTTGGTAGGTTAATATATAAAAGTTACTGTACAGAGTTTTTCGTCATAGATATAAAAGCTTTAAAGGGGTCAATATATATATCATTTATCAACAAAAAAACTTTTATATTTTTACACATATTTCCTTTACCTTCAAATATGTTACACTATTAATGTTTTAATTGGAATGCGTCAGGCTTATAACTACTACTTACAGGCTTAGCACTACAAAGTTTGCAAGGACAGATTGTAAACAATAATTAATTTTAATAGATATTAATCCTAATTTTGGTAACGATTTTTGTTACTATATTAACATTTCGTTATTTATTATTTCTGAAACCATTTATTTTTGACTAGAGTGTACCACACGTTAATTGACAGCAAAAGAGCTATACATTCCAACTTTTAATGTTTTACACCTATAATCAATCATCCTGTATCTCATCTCTGATTACGGTATGATAAATGTACTTTGTATTAATAAAATTTTGAATTGAAATTTAACAATTTAGTGTGAAATTGATTAGATGTACAATATGGTACATAACAACGATTTTTTTTCCAAATACGTTCACTTTTAAAAATTAATCTCGGAATGTTTACCTAAAAACGTGTTTGTTTTATATGTCTCTAGAGAATTGTTTATGTTAAAAACCTAAAACTTTTTTAGTGACATATTTTAAAAGTTACTCACTTTATTATGTACAAGAATTATTACGTAATTTTATCTGTAAACTTTATGTTATCTGTTAAGAACTTTGTTATATTAGTTACATTAATTTACTTCGTTTTCATACAAATAATTGTAGTTGTTTTATCTCAATGAATAAAAGAGGGGGTAATACAACCTTTTAAGCGTCTAAAATTAAACAGTACGATTTACGTATTGGTTAACACTTGTAACTTATTTTTATTTATGTAATACCTATGTATACATGGTGACCGGTTATATGTAAAATCTATAAAGGGGCGTATGTACAGCACATTAATTGTAAAATAATTTTACCAAAAATCGATGGTTTCAAGAATAATAAATAATGTATGATTATATAAATAAATAATAAAATGATAAGACACAAACATTTTCAAAATTCGTTTTATGACGTATTAAAATTTACCCTTCAAAACATACACATATAACCAAGTAACTTCTATATTTATGTAGCACTTGCTGTGCCTATGATTTCGTCTCCGTGAAATTTAACATAAAAATTATATAATTCATCGTTTAAAAAATTTCCTAAAATAAAAGTGGTCCCATACGATAAATCTCGTCAAAATCGGTCCAGCCATTTCAGAGATTTGCCAAAACAAACAGACATTGGAACCAGTATATGTATGGTTTATAAAGTATATGTAATATATTCTTTATTCTGTGGTGTCCTCTTTCTACTATGGGCACCCTAAGCTGCCCTTTATGTTATTTCTATCATCTCATTGCAAAGGTTGGTATAAACCGCCTCGAGCGATAAGACCACCTTTTGTACCGCCGCTGCATATATTGTACAACTTCATTTCAGGCTTTTGTATTGTTTTATAGTTATATATCTTATTATATGTTTTTTTTTGTTACAATGAACAATAAATGTGTGAATAAATGAATTATTAATACCTTTTCTTATTATCATCATTATTTTAGCCGTTGAACGTCTGCGTCTTTATACCAAGCTAATTCGTTTCACCAACATATCTCATCATTACTATCAGTTTTGATTACCATCCATAGACATTCTAATATAAATAAAAAGAATCGTGATTCTATATACCCACGGATATTTGCTAGGTCACCTAATTAATCCAATTTAATCTAATCTTTATAAATAATTTCATTACAATGGCTGTACAGCCCACTGTTTTACCACAAGTCAGTTCGATGATGTATCTGTTTGCCAGCCATATGTCATTGATGATGATGTGAAAAATATGCATATAAGCATATAAAACTTAAACGAAAACTTCTTTTTACAGTGTCCAAGTTGATGCTTAACTTGAATATCACCTTATGTCAAGTGGCGACATAATCTTAAACAACAAAGCATACTAATACCGCAAAAGCCTATAAAGTTCGTCCCTGAAGACAGATTTTAAAAGAAGGAAAGTTTATTTTTTAAAGTATATTTATTTAAGAGCTGATGATATGTGCTATACTTTTCAATTATAAAGTCTCGCAAAAGAGGTAACCCTAACTATATAAAATCCTATTTATTATCAAAAAAAAACTAACGCTACATGGAATAATATATAATACAATAAAAATACAACTTAGCCAATTCAATATGATGCAGAAATTTTACGTGAAATCGAAAATAACATTAAAGTATAAAAATTATACTTACCAGATAATTACGAATAAACGTGCAATTAAAAAGAGGAATAAAATAAATGAATCTGATTCCTTTTTAAATTTAAATTTAGAAATTTGAAATACGATGAATTACGTCCGTTACTGGAGTCGAGTTGAGTCACCCGCCTGATAGGATGATAAATGCCTGCGATCTGAGAAGAATAGATGAAAGAAACCAAGCGTTAATATGCAATTGAAAAAAAAATGTAAATTTAACTAACATTTAAATAACCCGAATGTAAACACATCAAAAAAAGTAGAACATGAAGGTTTATAATTTCTTACTTTATTTTTAACCCTAACAATAGAAGTTTTATGAACATTGTTAGGGAAGAATACCACGCTAAAGCGTATATATTGCTGACAGAAAGATGAAATGTGAAATTCATTTATTCGACTTTGAAACTTTTAACATAACTC
Source organism: Battus philenor (assembly GCF_028537555.1). Lineage (NCBI taxonomy): Eukaryota > Metazoa > Arthropoda > Insecta > Lepidoptera > Papilionidae > Battus > Battus philenor. The sequence goes on along the minus strand of NW_027181673.1, from coordinate 11,666,328 downwards.
TTATTGATTGTCAAATAATTACTTCTTTTTTTAATCTATTTTATTTTTGGCACTATGCTCCGCAAGGTTTTATGGCTGAGGAAAAGAAGCACGAAGAAATTCTACCAAAAAAAGTTTAATAACACAGGTTTGCTTTAAAGATTTGCTAACTCAATGAAGTCGTATTATGTCTACACAAAATTTGCTTTAGCATCGGGTATTTACTCGTACTGTGTGTATCACATTTCTTTGTAACTACTGGTACATCGACAACTTTGTCACTATTTAAATAACGAAGCGGCTGTAGGAGGCCAGAGGAGCTAAATGACCATAAAAGTCTGAGAATCCCTAGGATGCGGGTACCAATCACCTAACAATTTCCCTAAAAAGAAGGATCCTTCGACAGGGAGGGTCCCTCTAGAAACACCGGTGGATGGAGTCAAGACCCACCAAGAGGCAAAGAAGATTATGACGCGATGAAGAAGGAGATATAATACTTTTTGATAGATATTTATTTCGACATGCTATACATTTCACAAAACTGTTTTATTTCTCTAATTTAATTTTTCTTGTGAACTTGAGAACTGCTTTAAAGACTTTATTCGTCCTTTTGAATAAGTTTTCTAATCCTTTGTAGAGAGTTCTCTTTCTAAAAAAAGAGAGAAAATTGCGCAGGAACTTGAGTTTTCAGAAAATGTGACGGCTATTAGAACAGCACGTTTGACAGTGCACTGCAAATTGATGATGTCGCTTGTCGAATAGCTGCATCGGTCAGTAATTTATTGCACACTAGCTGTGCCCGCGACTTTGTTCGCTTGGCATTTAAAAAAAGTACTTGATTAAATTATTTTTTCGTTTCAGTATTTTCTAGAACAAAAGTAGCCCAAGTTACTCCTTATTATATCGGATACCTCCCAATATTAGTCCCATCAAAATCGGTACAGCTATTTCAGAAATTAGCCGGAACAAACAAACAGACAGACAGACGACAAAAATTTGGTACATGTATTTATTTTTCTATACATGTAGTAAAAATAGGTATTTTAACATCACAAACAGACACTCCTATGCTATTTATTTGTATATTTTAATCGATAAATATTTTACAACTCTAAGACTTACTTTAATTCAGTTTTTATATTCTATTGGAATGCAAAAGGTTCGAATTCTTTATAATGTCTGTCGGGACAGCTTATATTATATGTAATACTTAGAACAGTGACAAAATTACATCATATTTTCACAATAAGGTCACAAACCTTTTTAAACAGTGTAGATTCTAAGCTAATATTGCGAAGAAGGACGCCGTGGACAGTTTATATGAATAATTTCAAAGAATAATCATCCTTAGATCCAGTTGACCCGATTACTGTCAAGCTAAGATCCTTAGAAATTTTCCAGCTATGAATAAAGCAAGGACATCGAAATGGGCGACATGATACGTCCATTAGAGACGTAAGATGCTTCGTTCAAAAATCCCTTGCATCTTGCGTTCTTAATCCTCTAAGATGCTTTCTTATCCAAGAAACTTTAATGAGGAAATTTCTTAGAATATATCTTAGAATAAAAATTGTGAATATTATCCAAAATATCTATAATTCAACATGATTCAAGCTTAAATGTTAACCAACATATTTTTTTTTCGAAGAGATACATAGATCGGAGACCAATTTTACTTACAATTTCTCAATTAAAAGACAGCTTACTTATTACTCTCGGAATTTAAGAAGAAAAATTAAAAATAAGTCCTTTCAGTCTGCCCGGTAGAAAGTTTGTGAAGGCCGTTTGTAGCGAGACCGCCGTATGAAGATTTAATATTTTTTTGTCTTGGTTTTCACCATGTAAGACCAATAAAGAGAAAATAAATTAATAGAAGATATATTTTCTATGTCATTTACATATTCAACTTTATTTTAACTTTTATTATAAGGAATACGTGCGGACCTGCGTTTAACCTGTATCTTGGTCAATCCGGAAGACCGTACGAACTTGTGTCAGCTGCACCAAGAAAAAAACTTAAATTAATTAATACTCTATTTAAATATTACACTTAATCAGTATATTTTACAAGTCGTATAAAAAACAAGAATAAAATAATAACTCGATTGCGAATAAAAAAACTACATTTCATATACTAAATAATAATTTTAAAAAAAATTATTTCCAAACCTTTAAAAATTATGTCTACACCTATTTTTGTAATGTTTTGTGTTTCCTTAATGTTAGTCATTGTTATTGTTACTAATTTATTTTTCTTTGATTAGGGGCCCTTCTTTGGCCCTTAAGGTCCCCAAGCATATTTTTGCATTCCTGTCTTTTGCCTTGTTCACCCAGACCCTTCCTGCGATTTTCAAATATTATCTTTCTATCTTTTGTATAGCCGACCAATTTCACTTTTGTCAATTGGACCTTTTCGTTTCTGTATCTACGGTGTCCACTTTTTATCTTTACAACGCGCTACCCTTTCATATACTTATTTAGTCTCCATTACTTTATCAAAATATGGTAATAATAAACAACATCTATCCTTTTAAATCTCACTTATTAGAAAATTTAAAATAAACTTGGCAATCATGCGTAATAATATTAACATGATAATGTCGAAGAAACTGCCGCAACGGTATCTTTAAAATGTCAAACCTGAAACAAATCAAAATAATGTTTTGTGATTACGACAAACTTTCCATACAACACAGTTTTGAAAAATCTTCTAAAGTCAAAATTCAAAATAGCTTTATTATAAGATTATCACAATCATTTATAATCGCCAGAGTAAAATTAAATTTACGTTAGTTCCTAACGCGCCACCAACTGAGAAGAACTAACAAAAAACTCAGATTATGATTGTGTTAACATTCTTTTTTCATTAAAATTAGAATTAAAATTATAACAATTCATTTTCAAATTTTTTGTCGTGGACATATTTCGAAAAAGAGTAATATACGTTTTTTGATTAAGAGATTCATTTTCTTACGAGTATATTCAACTAACAGTGTAACAATGCCTTCAGAAGTCCAAACACCACGACGGTGCGTCATTATTTATGGCTAACAACAAGACTTGTAAGTATATATTATACACGCTCAATATGTACTTTGTAAAAATCATATTTTTACAAATCATATTTATAAATTACAAAATTAATTTTTAACAATTATGCGATCTTACAATGCGATTAAGCTGTTATATAAACGGACATACATATGTACTGGTAAACGCGTGTACATGTATGGTTATATGCACACACACACATTAAAGTACATGCAGCAAAGTTTGCTCACTGCAGCATGGTTATATCTAGCGGACCGCTTCTTTATGCGGTACAAATTGCTTTTTTATCACGCCGCCATATCGAACCCGTATCTGCAGGGATTCGAACGTTCAGCGCAATTTAGATTTTACTGTAAAACGTCATGGAAGTAGAAGTCGTTATCTACATTGTTACGGTTTCGATTAGACAAAGATTACTATCAAAATGTCAGTTCAAGAATGCAATGGACATAATTTGTAATATAAATTGCCGATAAATAAATAATATCTCTTTCCCTGCACGCACATGATAGCTAGACATCAAAGATCTATTCTTAAATACCTGAAGATGCCAATTGTATCTGAAACTAAATATTAAAGCATGGTTTTGCATAGACCGACTTCAATAGAGTTATTACTGGGTTATAACTGAACAGAATGTCACTTAACTGTGTTTTTTCCCTGGCATACAAAGCATACATTAATTAAACAGAAGATCTCTCTTCTCTCCCCATTTGAACTTAAAAATACCATAAATCTAACTAAAGATATTATAAAACACTTATCAATCTTTGTGGTCGTGGTATATTGTGTTGCACCATGTTTGAAGAAGTTTTATAAAGAGAATTTGAAAAGATTTATAATTAAACAAGGAATACAAAACTCAATTTTCATGATCAAATTTGAATTAGTAAAAAACTATATTTCATGTTAGTGCTGAAAAACAACGAGTTTTCTTCTAATCACAGATACAGAAACCTTAAGCATTATTACTGATAATTTGGCTAAGGAGTTCCACATTTCTGCAACATAGAATAAACGTGTGTTATATAATATCTTTTATTTAATTAACAAATTTTATCCAGCATACAAAGACACCTCATTCTAACTACACAGTTTACAAAGAGCGTTCAAGTGAACATAGAAGAGGCTTCAGCTAAATTGGATACCTAAACAGTAGAACCAATATAAGCAGAGCTGTCGTACAAGATTTTTATTTCAAGAAGTTTATGTATAACGCAGGTCTGTACTAAATGGTTCCACTGGTCAGTGGTTTGGAAACTCCAGATAATGTAACGAAGTTATGGCGTACTCACGAATGAACATTCTTAAAATTAATTTCTTCGAATGTACGAACCACTAAAGCGTATATAGTATTGGCAAATCTGTACGGAAATCGTTCGTAGCGTTTAGAAGAGACTTCGTGCAACACGCAAGGGGAAATGTTGTTTTGCTCAAGCAATTTTCGTTCTTGTAGTCTAATGGGACTGTTGTTAAATGCTTAAGCTCGGCTCTTAGGGCTCTTCTTCACGCGGGATGTCAAATTGTGCTATTATCTTAAAACTAGTTTAGTAAGAAACGTTTACTATAAACTTATTAGCTTGAAGACAAAACATATGGTTTTATCTAGTGAAAGTTAATAATTTCTAATGCACAAATTGCAATGACAATCATTTATTAAATTATCTGACGTAATTTCTTTTTCATAATTGCTAATAACATAATGATAGCAAAATAATTTTCAGTGTTGCCACAAAAATTAAAAAGAGACTTCACACAAGAACCTATTAGACATGAGAACCTCATACTAGCAACAATTTACTATTAGTTGCAGCCGTCTACAAACTGCGTCATAGACAAGACAATAGATGTCTACCGGAGATACGATACTTTATCTGTACACATAACGTTGATAAAGCATAATATGTTTCTTAGTATTGTAACATGTTTCTATTTCAATTTACTTTTATTGATATTTTGTTCTTTTTTTTCTTTATGAGCATATACCGGCACGCTAATTTTAAATTTAATTTTTTTTATAACTATATGTAGAATAATTAATAAAATAATATAAAGCGGTGTAGATCCCGACTAGAAGAGCCGACGACATAGTAAAGTTCGCGGGAAGTCGGGCGGCGCAAGACTGACTATCGAGGCGATATTTAAAGGAGTCCGAAACTTATTAAAATGAGCGTCTATTGTCTGAAATGTGATGATACAGTTTTAAATGAAGGTTAGAAAAGACTTTTCCTTTTTACATTGTCACAATACGCCTATAACGTTGTCTTGTCTTGTAACGTTGTATATATATTTTTTTAGTAGTAGATATTGTAAATGGGTATAGCAACCTTTTTCATTAATAAGAAAAACTGTAAAAGGAAAAGGCATCAAAGAAAGAAAACTTATAAAGAATGATCAAAACACATTGTCGAATATAGGAGATCTTTTAAGTGTGTAATTTAGTACAGTGCAATACAGGGGTCGCATATCTTCGATCATTCTATATAGAAGAGTCCTAGAATTTCTTCCGCCAGTGCTCTCAGTGCGCATTTCGAAGTGGTAGCAATGTTAACCAGTTAATAAGGATCGACTAAGTCGAGGTTTATCTCTCTCGGGGGTCCTTGGGATGGAATACTTAACGGGTATAATCTACGAGTGACAACCTAAGCAAGGCCCTTGTTGAGCCTAGTCTCAATCCAGTGAAATTGCAGCATGCAGCAGCCAGAGCTAGGGCTCCGAAAGAAGCCTTTAAGGTTCGCTACTTTCGAAGAGGTCAAGCTGCAGAGGCTAAGTACTCTCTCTCTCTCTCACACACACATCCACGGAATCTTCAAAAGCCAAGTGGATAGTAGAGTGAGATACGTAAAAAACTAGGGTGCAATAAGGCATAGAGAACTCTTCTAATACAATTTCTTCTTTTATAATTTTTGGAATTAAAAAACATTATAGACATATCTAATGTCGCAAAAGTCATTAATTCTCCATAACAGTATTGCGTAATTGCAAAAACAGCGATATTCACAATACAAATGGAATCGCAACACGTGCATTTTCTGCGCAACGATATAATTCAAATCCGAACAAAACGTTAACGCAGCCAACAAATAATGCACAATGCAGATTTTCACATCTCGAAACTAAAAGCATATATGCAACATAATATTACCATTGGATTATGTACATTATTCATACAGAGTTAATGTTTAAATTAGCTTGAGTGTGTCAGGCTGGAAACGTCTTTTTTGTTATAACATAGGAAGCACGGATGGGCGGACTTCAATTGATAGGAGAGTTTGCGGTTTTGAGTGTATGCAGTTGGTTGTATACGCTATATGAGTCCAAGTCAAACAATTTACTTTGTTTTCTGTTAATTACTGCGATGTGTGCTTTGCTTTGAAACGTCTGTTATATTCGATTATATTGATCAAGACGTCTTTATTGTTTCACAAAATAAATTTTAAACAATGATGGTTGAGCAGAGCTACATTCATTCATCGAGATAAAAGATTATTTTTCTCAAGTTTGCGTAAATAGAAATAACATAGAGGAAGTAAGGTATAAAAAAAATTTAATTGCTTATAAGAAGCTTGGTTGATGTTGTTTTTGTATCAGTTACCGCCCAGAGCAAGAATCGATTGGAAGGTTCCAGATAACAATTTACTTTAGAACTTATTATTTAAAATTACATGTAAAATTATAAAAAAAATCATCTTAAGTTACTGCAAGTTTCGTATAAAAACACCGTTTACTTTTATTACAGATAAAATAATTATAAAATATGTAATCATAACAAAAACTTTACATTACTAAATTTACATTCTTTTAACGTTTTTCTATCTTTGTTTTGTATTGTGATTGTATCAGATAATACTTAAACATCACACAATGTGATTTTTGTGGAATGTCTACGACGGAAAAAAAAAACAAAAACTTTGTCAGGAGCGCAGGAACTTTACCAATGATTATTCGAATTCAAAATTTAAATTCTTTATTCAACATGCGATGGATTGCATCTCGATTTTTCGTCTATCGCTTGGATGATATATGCCACAGATCTGAAAAGAACTAGCGAAATTGAATCAGCTGGACTATTTTTTATGTAATGTATAATTACGTATGTTTAATAAACATTCAATTAGCTTTGAGGCAAACATTTCAGAGCTGTCATTTCTAGTATAGCATTCCTTATCACACAAACGGTATTAATATTGTGTATATCATACATCTTAGTACAAATGTAGTATTATATGTCAATAAAATTAATATTATTGTGGACATATACTACATTTTCACACAGATATTGAAAAGAAACGGTTAATAATTTTCTTTTCTTAATTTTATTCTTTTAAAGGAACTACGACTCAAATTATAAATAGCACAAATAACTCTTTTCTGTAGTGCAACCGTGTTTATTACAACAGAATTATCACACCGCAGTATGCCAGAAGACATAATTCTGTTAAAGTAGCTGAAATAAAATACGCGAGCTCTTTCAACGGAGATTTTATCTTTTCAGACGCGAACTGTCTTCGACATGGGTATCTAACTGTTATCTCCAGTGCGTTGTTATACCTGGGGACTATTTTTTTTCATATTTTAGTAACTTTTATATATTGCTTAGAAGTGGTAAAAATCAAATTAAAAATGTTATATTATTTGAACAGCAAACCCCTGGCATAACGGTTAACCCAAACTAGCAATCAATCATTTAGACATCATTGACGAACTCCAAAAGGTCTTCTAAATAAAGTATTAAATATCCATTAAGGATATACACTCTAAACTCCCGGCTTTGTCCCTGCGACGTTGTTCCCGCCTTTACGTTCTTAGATAAGTTTGCTGCGTAAACATGAAAACTCTTGAAAAGAACTAACGATCCGTATTCAAGAGTATTGAAAATTTATTCTGAGTACGCGAGGGTGTTGGATGGTTACTTATGGAACTGCCTCGCTGATACATAACCAGCGCATCTTGACCCATTCGCCCCGATAACCTCCCAAGAAACGTATGTACAAAACACGACATGTAACACTCGAGAAAGGTCGACATATGCTAGGTGTTTTTAAAGATGGTTTGCGGTGAAAACGCGAGGGAAAATATGTGGAGTTTGAGCCTGTATTTTTCGGTTTATAAACAAGAGTTTATTTTATAGTGGAGTTAACACGGTGTACGTGGAATTTGTGATGCCGTCTTAAAGTTATTTAAAGCACACGTCGCACGTCTTGAAGATGAATGCCTGCGTATAGGTCTTTTTTATAGTCAAATACAAAGTAATTAGGATAATGCACTGAATACCATTAACACGCTTATGTTGCAAATCAAATTAAACTATTTTTCGCGCATTTTTTATACAGAGTGATTTATTATAGATGCAAAGGCTTTAAAGGGTTGAATGTACAGCTTATTTGCTGTTAATTAATAAATGATACACTCTATCGAAAAATAAATAAATTCACAAATATTAAATAACATAATAATAATAGAGTAAAAGAAGCATTTTCAAAATGCAGATTACAAGAGATTAAAATAAATTATTGTTTACTATTTTTCCCTGTAGAGTTAGAACTATTACAAGTAATTGGCCTGTGGCACTCCAATAGAGTTTCAGAGAGGCAACTTTAAATAAGGTGAAATAGATATAAAAGTTGTAAAACTTTTTGCTGGCAAAACTAACAAGCTATACATTCCGTTTTTTACTTATTTTTACAAATTTTGACACCTATAATCAACCATCCTGTATACGTTCTAATGTTTATCAGTAGGTTATCATATTATATAGTAATGAATCTAAAGACAATCTGCTTATTTGATCCCTGATATGATAATTGGTAGTGTTAATACATGGTAACACCCGTTATTAAAAGTAATTATTATCGATATAACTATTTATAAAAAACAGTGTATTACTTATATGTTAATATAGATGAGGTAACTAGTTAAGTAGTTTAAGAAATAGCTAAATTAATAACACTTTTCATACAAGTATTGCGATAGATATCAAAAGAAAAACCAAATCCATGTTAGAACTAAAGCGATGACTATGCAACAGGGGGCCTGAGAGTGACGACACAAGTAATTGATCGCTATAATTACAGCCCAACAACAAAAGGCTTTGATATCCTACGACACAATACCAACCTCGGACTACGCTACCCGATTCCCAGAATGCGCAACACCTACAATCAATTTAAAAGAGAAATATTCGGGAGGGATATATTTAGAGAATCCGGAAATGCTTTCGGATAAGACGCTTAACCACTCTTTTGTAAATCTCTCACTTATCTTACTATAAAATTTTGACTATAATTAATTTAACATAGATTTGTCGTTTATATACATTTCTGTTTTATTTATATACTATCTGTGCCCGCGGCTTCGTCCGTGTGTAATTTACAAAAAAAATTCTGTTATTTTCTTCGTTTAAGAATTTTTCTAAAATAAACGTAGTTTAAGATACTCCTTATTATATCAGTTACCTGCCAGTATAAGTCCCTGTCAAAATCGGTCCACCCCTTTCAGAGATTAGCCAGAACAAACAAACAGACAGACAACATTTTAAAATTTTTAATGTTGTCTGTCTGTTTATATATATATATATATACATATGTATGTAGTTAAAAGCGGTTATCTTAATATTACGAACGGACACTCCAATTTAATTTATTTAAATTATATATATAGACTTAGAAATTATATTTATAGACATATACGTTTAATATATTACAATTGTACTATGTTATATGAAAACCAGTGTAAGAGTATATTATTGTTTACAATTCGCGTGTCAATTTAAAATAAATAACATGACTTCGCAGTCTCCCTCCTCACGGTCGGTTTCGACCTCTGAATATTACATATTTAATCTTATAAATACAGTCTAAGTAAGTTTAAATATTTATTTTTAATCATGTATTTAAGTCACGGAAGCGTAATCTGGAAGCTTGACCATTATCACAGTCTATCGCCATCTAGTTCTCATAGAGGCTTTTTGTCGCCCATACTAACTCAATTAGACTGAACGATTGCACAAAGAGAGGGAGAAATCGTGAGCTTTTGGAGAACAGAGATGTTAGTGTAGAGTTGAGTTACATTTTTAAGGATCAAAACGCTTCTGCTTGTCGCTTTTACAGCGGAAAAATACAGTCGACCTATTAGCGCAAAAGTCGTCGTATCTTTTAAATGCGATTTACATAGTATATGTATATATGCATATGTAGTTTATTAATAATTTATATGCTATTTAACTACATAAACGATTATAGTATATATCCGGTGGTAGTTTATTTCTTATAACGTGTTAATAACCGACAATTCTAAATCGTCTTTATTGCTTTCATAATATGTCGATTTCTCCATAATAATAAATATTATTTTATTTTTTCAATTATCATTGTGATTTTATAGCGGTTTTCATTGTATTATCAAATGCTCTGGATTTTGCTTTAATGTCCGAATCATGAAAGCTTCAAAAACACGGGGCCGAAGGGGCGGCATGCAGGCTTTGATTTATGATGGACGCGGACTGCGGCCCCTTTTTGACCGTTCGACATATTTTTCGCATTACTCCAGTGAAGAAAGAAAAAGTTGGAACAGACGACGGTGTGACGCGGTGACGCGTGTTAACTCACATTCCGGTCGTGTTACATCGCATTCCCGGGATAAATTGCTGTTAGATATATTCCAAAATTGATTTAAAATATCTTTCAATTTTTTTCTTAGTCTTTTAATGTACGACTTAGTCATGAAGAAGCGACTACCGTTGCTCCCAAATATGTCATCTTGCACGCTGTTGCAGCTACAACAGTCTAGCCCGTAAACCTCCTTTAACCTATTTACCCCCTGCATTGCCGACAACCATAGGCCCTTACAAATTTTCTAAGCTCTTCCGTGCAATGTGATCGAAGTACTCGAGAACCCTACACGAGCAAACAATGAATTTTTGGGTTCTAATTTTGAGCTCTCTTAGCATATTAAATTAGAGCAGCGCGCTGTCCACGTGATTCTTTACATTAGGCGCCAACACCATATCTTGAATGTATCTATCTTTTGCCTTGTCAGAGATAAATGTCCAGGTTTCGGAAGTGTTCAGAAATATGAAAGAGACGACGGTACGCATTAGTTTATCTTTGGCACTTCTGTAGATTCCTCTGTTCCTCCATACTTTCTCGGACATTTCCACTGCAGCTCTATGCATTAAATTTTTACATAGGCAAATTTAGTTCATACATATTTAATGGAATCAGACGTTACCTTGCGGAAGTCCAACCTAAGTAAGAAAAGGACCAATATTTAGCCACTTCCGCACATACAGTGGTAGTCAGTAGACAAACTCTGTGTTTGGCACTAATCTGTGTAACATAACTCCTGAAGATGCCCCGTGGAGGGGTGAAACACGTGTTGAGTGATTTGACGGTGGCAATTGTATAGTTCGCATTGTTTGCAGCATGCACATTTGTCAGCGGGCTGGCGGCCGGTGTACTTTGTTGCACGACTACCAATGCATGTGCGGAAGTGGCTAAATATTGGTCTTTTTCTTACTTAGTTCATACAGTAACTTCATCAATATATTATAAAATTACCTTTTCCACGTTAATATCTGTATATATGTATATGTGTGTAAATGTATAAGTAAATATTCCTGTATGTACGTACACCCTAATGCCGTACACCCGCCCTCCCATTTATGTCTCTCATCTCCATTCGAAGGTTGTCTGGGTGATTCATGTTTTGTGTTAATAAATATTCAAAACATATTTTGGTTTCGTAGAATTAAAAACAATGTACATTTTACTACAGTCAGACAATATATTCGCTCTGGGTAAGAAAATATTTATTAAAACAAAAAAAAATGTTACGTCTAATGAAACACTGTGCCTACTTTTCTTTGGCTCTTTTGAAGCGTTCTGTTTTCGTAACGTCGAATTCAATTTTCCGCATCAAAGGTTGTGTTGTTAATAATTTAATTGCAGGCCTTTTAACGTGGCTAAGGAAATGAATTAGCTAAATAGAAGTTCAAAGAATTTCGAAATAGAAATATTTATTCAGTTATGTTTAAAACTTTTTATTTTATAAAAGGTCGAGAATAAAGTACTTTCGCCTTTTAAAAGTTAAAAGTAACAGTTTGAAATTCTTTGTAATTTTGTGTTAGGTTGTTTTAATAAAATTAAATATTATGATTATGAATAATAATTCATAAGAATACTAATTTTATATTATATTGTGACTAATATACATTATGAGTAGATTATAACTACATTCGATGTTATACCATTATGAGTGGAAAATAAAAATCATTTTCCATATCTATAATCTTCTAAATAAATTCGATAGATTTTAAAGTTTCGTCACAAAAAATGTGTATTTATGTTTTCACAAGCCTAATAAATAAAAGACAAAATGTGAAGACAATAAAGTCATTCCAATATCGAATACATCGTATTATTTACGTATATATATCGACAACGACATATATCAGAATGTATTTTTAAGTTTATGAGGACCAACAAAACATAAGTTATAAAGAAATAGTGTTGTGAGACTTAGTGAGTCAATAATAGTAAAAATACATGACATTGCCTTTATAAAATAAACAGGTCTAATTCCCGACCACGTCATTTGTTTTGATACAGAAACTGTAAGTTTTAAAGTTACTGTGTAAATATATAAAATACACAAAACATAAAGTCAATACGATTTACTGTTAACTCGGTGCATGGCAGTGGGAAATTTGAACAAGTAAAACTTATAACAAGTAAGGAAGTCGGTTAGCCGGCGGTCCAACGAAAGTTAGTAATGAGATATCCCCTGTAGCAAGGATTTACTACCCGCTGTTTGTAAATAAACTCTAACTGTATTTTCGGCAGTTAATAGTGTATACAGGATGAGTCTTTTTATGAAATTCGTGACTTTATACTTTGGTTATTTAAAAAAAACAAATAGGTTTTATTATATCTTTTTATTTACTGATGCCGTTAGGGCCGAAAGATTCTCGAATGGAGACTACGTGCTGGTAGACGCGGCTGAGTATATTCACTACTTGGTTGTAATGATGATTGTATGCTAATGAGTAAAGCCTCTTTTTCATAGGTAGTTTTTCATAGTCCCGTAACACGTTTAGCTTGAAATGTGAAAATGAATAAGCACTCTAACACAAGAAGTATTCTTATACGAAAATATAAACTAATATACTGGTGCATTAGCGAAGGAAGGTCATCAAAGACAAATGATATGTAAGCGTTGGAAAGATATTAAGAAGGACGTAAGTAAAGCACGAAAGAATTTGTAAAGAATAGAAGGAGAATGTGTGGAGAATTTACCGGAACTGTTTAAAAAAAATATACTGATATATGGAGTCGTATAGAAATTGAACAATTTCTATCATATAAACCTTGTATAATACAAATAAAAATAGTAAAGGTTTTATCTAATATATATACGTTTTAAGTAAAATATATACGCTTTAATACGAAGCACTCTGTGCAAAAAGAAAAAAAGATAACGCTCTACAAAATCTAACCGAGCTGAACTTTGTAGCAGTCTTAGTTTTCTACTCGTCGAGTCAAATCAAATGCCGTACATACGTTGTTTAATTCACTCTAGGTCTTGGACTATTGATTTTTACGCTGGGTTTTATGTCTATTCAGCGTTTCAACCAATGCTACATATATTATAAAATAGATTACGATATTATACAAAAGGCCGTCCATTTGAAAGCTATCTTAAATTGTAAAACCAGTAAACAAATCATGGGGAATTTTTAGATTTAACCGTTGTATATATTTAATATATTTTGGAACATCCTTAGCAATCGCTAAAGATCCCTTCACGAAGTAAATCTTTCACTTGATCGAGTAGATATTTCTTATAAAGCATTAGTTTTGGGGCTACGACGGCGACGGTGGTTGGTTTGTCACGAGTTAGTTGAAAATTATTTTGAATTAAATACACTGGTAGGGCCATTAATGTTAGAGCATGTCTTAAAGTGACTCCCTAATACCGGCTCGGGTTTCTTTCAAAGCCATTTATTAGGTAAGTTAACAGAACTGAACGTCTTTAATGACCGTTAAAGATATTTAAAGGCCTATTTAGGGTACCTCTATTCCTTTTGTATGAACGTTTAGAGAATGAATCGACGTGGAACGGACAATAGCGTCTTTGGGACGACATTCAGTACTTATCTTTGTAGATAAATACGTATGACTTATTGTATTTGTTATTTCATGTCCTTGTTAAAAACTAAGGCATTTTAAGGATAACGATATTTACAAGATGGTTGGTATATAATATATATAGCTATTAATATAAAAATCTTTAAGGGGTATTTATATAGCTCATTCATTAGCAAAAAGCTTTAAAACTTTAACAACTATTTCTAATTACCTGTATAAAGTGATCACTGCGAAATAAATTACAGTAATTTTTTTATAAGAAATTAACAGGCTGATAACATTTGGCAGTATAAAGTGTGCAGGAATCAATAGCAAACAAAAGTTAATTTTAATTTGTATTTTGTAAACTCTTTTTACTACTGAATGTGTCATTATGTTGTTTATTATATTTGAAACTTGCCCGTTGTAATCCAATAAGAAAAATAATTTAATGAATAATATTTCAGAGTGATCACTCTATAAAAAGTGATTGGAAATAGGTGTAAAAGCTTAAAAGGTGTTTGATGTCAAATAAACCGTACATTCACACTGTGTATATTAATAAAAAAAATATTTTTCTTATTAAATATAGATGATATGTTTATGTTTCAGTAAGTTTTCACCATAAATCGTTACAATTCTAGTGGCATAGAGCATCGTATACTGAAGTTCAGAAGTCCTAACTCGCTGAAAGCACTCAAATAAATCACTTCCCAGTTCTATCTAGCGAAGTGTCAAAACAAAACCTTCGTGTATTCATATCAATCGCTGAGATAGTGTTATATGCCCTTAAAATATATATGATTAATAATTTTATTCAAATCAATCATTGCTAATGTGTATATTATTTTTAGGCTTATTAGAGACAGTGTTTGTAATTTTGTTTGGAGACAGCTTGGCAAATTTAACAATAAACATTACAAAAAGTTGTACTAGTATATCGTCAGATTTTTTTACCGACTATAGGTAATGCAATTATTCTCTGTCTCGTGATGTCAAGTTCTGTCGAGGTCTACGATGCTGCATACTTGTCTAGAAGACACATACTCTCGACTTTTAAGATATTTAAAAAAAAATAACCAAATATGTTTTGCTACTCTTCCGAATGTACTTTCAACTATAACGCCATGATATAATAGCTGACTGAACAACAGTTGCTGTTCTTTTACAAAATAATTGATGCGCGTAATCATTATTTGAACCTTAGTACGTCCACTGTTGCATGAATTTCCCACAGTTGGGATGTTGTCCGCATCATCGTTCCAAAGTATGATTTTTCTGTAATAATCTCGAATGAAATATTGTTCCGATATTAGTCGAAATTAAGCTGAAACTGTTTACTGAAAGTTTTTAATAATCACAAAATTAACTTAGTAAGAGCCGTTGGTGAAAGGCTTTTGAGTAGGCCTTCCACTAAACGTATCTACGACGTAGCAAAGGTCAACGGACAGCGAAAAACCGGTAATCATGGCAACTTTATGGCTTATGCCTTTCAGTGAGCGTTTATCAGCTGAAATAATGATGATTATGTCGATAATCTTCAGAATTGCTTTACATCACACTTTTTAAAAACTAGCTACTGTACCTTATAAGATTACGGTTGTATTTCTTACAGGAGTATAAAGCTATAAGTTACTGTCAATTCGCGCCTGCGACCGAAGTATTGATATTTGCCTCTAGATAAATGACGTCGGCGTCGCGACGGACAGCGCGTAAATATCGTACGTATAATGTAAGCGACGTCAATATTCCCGGAAAACACTCGCCTCTGCGCGATTTGATTTATCGCGTCTTTTTGTTCGACTTTCCCGTCCCAGTGTTTTGTCTCCGTTTGACTTTCCATTTATTTACATCGTAATATTTTCACGAAAATCTGAAAACGTTGAACTGACGAAAAATTCTAGAGTTAGATCGACGTTATTTCTCAACTCGCGCAAACATTACATATACTCACTATCATCATTATTTCAGTTATAGGACGTCAACTGCTAGACGTAGGCCTCCCCCATAGACTCTCATTAGAACAATGTCCAGGGTGTTCTGACCACTTTAACAACCTCGTTACAGATATTATTTGGACACAAGTATAGATTCGTAGCAACAAAAGACGAGAAAAACACAAATATAAAGCCTTCCCCTTAAAATCTTAGTTACGGAAATAAATATGTTTATATTGCTACGGATTTAAGAATCATGATCCAAGAAAAGCTTGCCTAGAACACATGGTACGGTGTGCTGACTTATAATGAATACACACTGACTCCTTGAAGTTCACTCTCAAATATTCTTTTTAAATCAACAGACAGATCAGATCTAAGGTCGTAATTCACTGCATATGGTCGATATATATAACTACTGATTTTTTTTCGTATGTTGTTTCTCTTGAACATCTGTGTTCTTATATAACTATAGTATGTGGTATCCTATTGTTAAAAATACCAGATGCTCGCGTAACGATTGCTCTAACGGACTCACTGAAAGCAAATACTGTACTTAGGCTAGACAGTGAACAGATGTCCCAGGGACGACTTCTCTTCGCTTTGTATTCGGCTTATGGTCAGTTAAGCTCTTCCCGGGTATCGCACACGCGTAAAGAAAAGCCGTCCTATGTGTCGTCTGCTTGTTTTACTTCTTTAATTTAATAGAATTACTGAATGTTATTATGAATATAAAATTAATGAATATATAGATATAAAATTATTGAAATTACAGCAGTGGCTATTCAGCGATAGAGGATTTAACTTTTATAAGATATTTTAAAACCATATTTTTATTTATTTTGCATTATTAAATAATTGACGCTCTATTGACCAGGGCTTGACTGTAAACTGTACTAATGTTAAATGAAAATACAACCTCGGTCGATAAGTCACTTATCTATTGAGATGTGTTACGTACGCCCCTATATATTTTCTCTTATTTATATGTTATATTTAATACATTATTTAAATTCATTTCTATGAGTTACAAACGTTTCATAAGTTTTACACAATTAAGCAAATTTAATTATATTTACCTAGTATAAGTTTAGATGCGTTGACTCTAATATTCAAGCCTTTAAGATTACCGCTTATGCAGAATAAATTGTTATAAAAAAAATTTTAATATTTTATTACATTTATGTAATATTTAAGAAAAATAAATGATATTTAAAAAGTAATAAAATGGTCCTTTAAAAAAAATAAAAAGCTATTCATAATAATAAAGCAGTGGTAGCCCAGCGATAGAGGACCAAAAAATTACAATCGTAGGTCGAAAGTTCGAATCCGGCAATACAATTTTGTATAATACACACTGTGTATTCAGCATACAGAATTGCCACTGCTAATAAGAATGTTTCTAGAGAATGGGCAGCAGCAATCTTTACGTGCCATAATACCCCACTGCGATCGCCTACCCGTCTTTCTAACGTGGCGATTATGGTATGTCTATTCAGATATATCTTTGGGGGAGGCCTATATTTGCAGTAGGCGTCTATGGGCTAAAACGATGACGATAACGACAATTATTAATGATAGTTATTAATAATGAAGATGAATTTATCGCACGCAATACAATTATCATTATTATACTATTAATGTGATAATACATATATCACTAAAAATTGTAGATCTTTTTGTCAGCGAAGCTTATACCATCCGCCCATTCACTTGTTTTGCTGCTCTAACAAAACGCGTGTACAATGTATATTGTTCGCTTTTTTGTAATATAGTATGAGAGTATATTTGATTGTAAAAGTAAATAAATATACAAATTTATAAAAATCAGAGTACATTAAAAAACTGCACTAGCAATAAATAAACACATTATACTAAGGAATAGTTGTTTCAGTTGTATTAATTTTCGATTGCAAAACACATTCCTTAAGGTTACCACTGTAAAAAAAAATCAATATATTTGTTTATGAAAAATTGTCTATCATATTTCCAAAATACCCTCGACTTTTATTTACGAACAGACATTCGCCGTATTGAAAGTTTCATTAATAACAGAGTGAAAAGGCAGACGGACTGCTCTGAGTGTTGTTTTGAAATTAAAGTTGGCCGAATGTGGTCCGCAGACTCGCATTCAACTAAGCAACTGGACTTGCGCATTTTGCTACGCTGCGATAATTTTAGTTAAATTAGCATATGTGTTCCAAATTCAAATATTTATTTAAATTCTGGTTTGAATTGATGAAAAGGAAACGCTAAATACGAAACTGCCCCTGTTTGTGTAAATAATAAGCAAAATAATATTACTTCCTCTAGGAAGTCTAATCACGACGATTTGACGGCAATAATTATTGCAAGAGTGAGACAACATCACAGGCGTTTCATTACAGCATTTCCAACAACGTGTATTGTGTTTCGTAAAAGTTTACATTACTCATGTATATTTTATACATTGATCAATACAAAACATTGACAATGTGAATAGTGTGCTTACACTTATAAACAATTGTTAACATTTAAACACATTCTATTGTAGGCAATTCATTGTCATCATGTCAGCGAACAGATGTTTATTGCCAGACATAGACCTCTCCAAAGATTGCTATGGATACTGGTCCTTTGTTGCCCGTATCACAACTTCGCACTATATCGTACATACTATGACTATATCGTCGGTCCTCCTAGTGAGGTACCCACGCTGCATCTACCGGCTTATGGTCACTAAAGGCAAATACTCTGTATAATTTCCATTGTAATATATTACAATATTTTTTATTGAAACAAATGAAAAAAAAATCGGAGGGAAAAGAGGCAAGTAACAAAATGAAAGCTCCTTATACATACTCCATCAGGAAATTAAGGCTTATTAAACGAAATAAAAAATGAAAGACTCCACAATCATCCTTACCAATGTGTCGTGCAACTGACCATTCTCGTGATGATATGTTGGTTAAAGAAAAAAATATTAGAAATCCAATGCAACAATTAAAGATATTCATAGTAAAATCTGCTCTGGACACTCCTTACCTCCCCACACATCTGCTGATAATCTGTCTGTCTGCACTGATCGCATGATATTGAAAAAGAAAAAAAAAAGATGTATTATAATAACAGAGAAGTTTCGTCTGAATAACAGTAAAGTTACATAAAGAAGGTGTTCTTGCGACGACAGTCATTAGATATTTACTCTTACGCGCCTCGTACGGATTGCCACTGAACGAATATATATATAGGCCTTGCAATGACCGGACTTCAAAAGAAAAACGTATGGCTATTAAAAATACATATTCATTTCAAACTTCAAGAACAATTTCGGGTTCCATTGACTAGCTCTTAGTCAAAAATACACCGTGACAGCGTATGCTTTATTAACTTAGAAAAAAAACCGCTTGCTAAAGAATCGGATCGTTTAGTCTATTATGGTATTGCATGTTCGAACATTTAATATCTAATAACACAATTGCGGCACTCAATTGGAGAACTCCAATATCGAGCATTACCGAGCAATGGTGTTGTACTCATTACGTATCGATTTGAATTCCGAACGGGGCCAGCGATGCAACAATAAAAAGATGTGTAATAGTTCTGTACATGTTCGCAGCCCGTTCTCCGGTCGCCAGCCGTTCCGATATAGCCGCATTAAACTTACCTTGTTACTGTTACCTGTTTTGTACAAAGATGTTACTAAAACACGAAGTGACGTCCATAGCTTAATAACATATTATGTATTGTTGAAAAAGTGTTGCTTTAATATGTTGTTGCAACTAAGCGCTGAACTCAAAAACATCTCAATTTCGGCTATTTTTAATGTAATTTAATTAATTTATTACAGAGAGGAAAAACAAGTTGTAAGCATTTAAATGAAACTAGTATAATCACTAGTATAAGTAACACTAATTTTTATCTAGAATACTAGTGTACAAAATAGGAAAATTAATATTTAAGTAATCGTTGTTTATTACTAAGATCAATAAATGAAGTTACTCGTTCCGAGATACATTTAATTTATTTATTTGTCGTAATGGACTTCGACCTATCAATAACATGTAGTCTGCCGAAGCAACAAGTATTATTACAACTAAATAAAAAAGTTAAAATTTATTTAATAATTGTTTTATATAAAAACTGCATACGCATCACTTACTAGGTTTTATTTAGGCCGGACTTTCATTGTTGCCCAAATAGCATTCGTCAAGCGGCAACTGAGACTGGAGTCGCTCGACGAATGGAACAGGAGGTATGTGGAAGGAACGACGGCTTCGGTAACGAGGATGTTTTTCCCGGACGCCGTCTCAGCCTACCGCGTGCTCCGCAGCATCGAGGTGGACGCGGTCTCGGCCCAGCTCTTCACGGGGCACGGGGGGTTCTCTGAGTACCTTCATAGGTTTAAGCTCAAGGAGGACCCCTCGTGCTTCTGTGAACCGGGCGTGGACCAGACCGTGATCCACCTTGTGGCCCGGTGTCCCGCATTCGGGGGACTCCGGTTCGGCTTCGAGTGCCGGTCTGGAATTCAAGTCAGGGAGGAGACAATACCCTCCCTGATCAGTGGCGAAAATAAAAAGACATTTTTATCCCTATGTCGAGAAATCGCAAAAAAAGCCATCGACAGAAACAAAACAAACATTGTATAAAAAATATAAAACAAAATAAAAAGCTAGAAGAACAAAAATGTAAAATAATAGTATAAGATCAATGTTAAACAATGTTAAATGAAATTAAAATTATAAATGTAAAAAGGAGAAAAAAGGGAAGAATGTCAGAAGAATAGAGCGAATGAGAAAGAAAGACGAAATGTAACATGAAAGATAGACAAGACTGAAAGATTATGTGAAGAACGATAGAAGAGAAAGACAATAAAAATTCTGTGAAAAAATTATATTAAAAGATTAAGTCCCTGTCCCACTCAAGATAGGGGAACGAGAGGCCCCCAATAGCGGGGGTCATTAAAAAAAAAAAAAAAAAAAAAAAAAAAAAAAAAAAAAAAAAAAAAAAAAAAAAACTCTAAGTCAATAGAGCTACAAGGCAGTGTTGAAACTACAATAAAGTACGAAAGTTTTGATAACAGACATCAAAAATTGTCCATGGGAATTTTAGTTGGCTGCAGCCCAACATTTCTCTTTCATTGCCTCCGCAGTAGAAAGATAACTCATATAGAATTTCCTCTTGAGCGAAAAGTCATTACTATACAAAATTCTTATTTTAAATCATAATTCAAATTAGAACGCCGATAAGAATTCGATTGCCGTCAGTAATGTGATCGCTTTCACCTCTGCTCGCGTAATGTTTTTTAACCGATTAAAGGTATTCATATAAAATGATGGCAGTTGCCGCATCCAACTAATATGCATCCGTGTTTTAGCTATTCCCTTGTTCGTTGCGTTATTCGAGAAGTTCCCTGGCGAGTCTGCATTATTATCTTTTTGCGGATACCTTTTAGTTCGCGTTAAACCGAATATAACTTCTACCACATTCTCTATTCATTATTTACAATACTAGTTACCATATCGCATGTTGTTTAGTATTAAATCCAGTACTCTGTCATAAATATAAAGTAGTATTGGATTTGCGACTATATTATTTGACAGATCTAAACTACAGGAAAGAATATTCTGATAATTTATTAGTTATTTTGAACCAGTGTCTTTATATAGTATTAACATTAAATATTTTGACAATTTGTCGAAAAAAAATCTAATATATACGTCTTTTAGAATATTTTTACTTGTCGCAACATTTTATTGTACAATATTTTGATATCTAACTTCGAGAGATTCCATGGATTTACGGTGCGAGTGTGCTGGTCGATCGGATAATATGGCAAGGAACTGGGTAGGGTGTTCAGGGTTAACGACCTGAACTGTAGCAGGATTTGGGAGGCCTTTTTAAAATGCATTTGCGTTCACTTTCACCTACCAGACTTTTCCCTGCCTAACCAAATTGAAAATAATTTTACAAATGATGCTTTCGAAGATGTCATAGAAATGATCTAATTTTCGCGCACTTGTCGTGTCTAAAGCATTTTATAGAGACATTTCAATGTTATATCTCTCACTCTTACCTGGTGGAAGTATCAGGTATGGAGGCATCATACAAACGCTGTATCGAAAAAGACTTGGAAAACCTTAGACTTTTATTTTTTTTTAGTCTTATTGTTTTGTTCAAAAGTAAATATCATTAATATGCTACACGAAAATTAAAATGTAACTACTTTTAAAGTAAGGAATATGTTAACTAAAACTATTCATATATATTTCTCATTGAGCTTTCTCTGCTTATAAAACATAAAAATTCAAAACTAAATAACAAAAATTTATGTAATAAATTCCAACGAAATTTTATGGTCGCAGCAGAAAATGCTGGCAATAAAGCGGTGAAGTCCGGTTAACAAAATTAACCTCTGTTTATAACGCCGTAAAGGAGTCCGTATATCCACCTGCAGATCTCATGAAACTTTTTAAACTGGCAACATTTTTATGCGACTCGACTCGTATTTAATTTCAGGAGGAATTCGAACCTTCTCCGTTTGTTTCTCGAGATCGCATGCGTCACGCCATAATTTTGAGTTTGTAGTAAATTTACCGGAAATTATTATGTTCACTTTGATGACTTGTTTGATTTAAATGAATAATAAGGATTATTAAATCGCTTCTGTGAGTTGTTAGAAAAGGGTTCAAGTTTTACTTTACCAGCGGGTTTATTGTTTCAATTACTTATTGTTGAGGCGTATAAATTAATCATGGCTTTTGAATTAACCCTTTATGATAGCGGTCTCCATTTTTTTTTATTTTTTTTTAAATAGTTTTATGCGTTTAGGAATTTTGCACATAGTTAAAACAACACAGAACAGATATTGTGAACTGATACATTACGAACATTTCACTTTGATATTGGTTAATATAGAGGGAAAGGATAAGTATTGCAAAGTACATCTTGAACAATCATTTACACGAAATTGTATCACGTAATTGTTTTGAGTTTATCAAATACAATCTTATATGCGAATCTTTTTTGGGATACTTAAGTATATATATTTAATATCTCCGCGTGAACCTTCCGATCAATCAATAATAGTAACCGATAATTTCATCAAACAGAATAAGACTGAGTTACAAAATTATTTGTATGTATTTGACGTGGCTTTAATAAATAAATGATGTGTAAAATAATAAAACATTCACAGAATCAGTACATAGTTTCGATTTACACAATATGCAAGTATCATTGTATACAGGATGCTCTTTCTCGACAACAATAAGGACGTGGAAGCAAGCGTCGCGACGAGCTATTGTATAACGAAATTAGACAAGTCGGCGTTCCCATGGAAACGCGACAAAACTGAAACATCACAATGCTGAAGATAAGTTGAACGCGCGATGGTAATGTATGTGTGAGTGGAACTTAAAACGATAGTAAGTGACTATAGAGTTCCTCTTGCATATTGAAAAAAGTCTCGATAAATTAACTTTATTTATTTATTATAAAATAACATCTGGAGTAAATACATAAAAATGGCAAAATTATTATGATAACTAAAATTCTGATGCACCTGTTTATTAAAGGTATGTACAACATTTATAATATTTACTATGTACATCAGCAAATAAGATAAGTAAGTAAATTACTTAACTTATCAACTCAATGTATTAATGCTTCTCTTAGAAACATGCATAGACATATGCAAAAGATGTCGAGACCAAGCAACTATAAAAGTATAAAACTGTAGTAAATCACACCATTCAGTTTTTTCCTTTGAAGAGCGGTCCTGGATGTGACTTTATCGGTACCAAGACTTCTCCTCCTCTTTTTATTCGACAGACGCCCACTGCAAGACATAGCCCCCTCCTTCGCCCCAAAGATCGCTATTAAGAAAGGCCTTGCGCTGCCCGCATTCGGTGAATTCCCGCTAATTTAACTACATTGTTAAGTTTGCACGCTGAGTGGTCCTAGTTGCCACTCAAGAACATTTCGGACTCAATGACCTTCTGTTGCACTAGTGAAGTGCCCCGCCCACTGCGACTTAAGACAAGCAATTCTTCGAGCTACGAACCCAGATTGCCGATTTTTAACGTTAGTAATATCGGACTTTTTACAAGGTTGGCAATACTTTCTTCAAAAAATAATTTATTAAAAGAAATAATTTATTTTTAACCACACATGTTTTTAGTCATTTTATAGTTATACTTGTTAGAATTATTTATGTAACACATTATTACGTAATTTTTCTACTTCATGTATATTCAACTAGCTCGTAAGATCTCGTATAAATTTCTTATATGAACATAGCCTGCTTATGTTGAGGACTAATGCAATGACATGTAAACAATTGTTCATCAATCAATTCTATTTTTATAATAATAAGTAAATTTTCATAGAAAAAATATACATGCTTACATATGCAGCGGAATAACTTGACATTTTACCTGTAACATATAAATATTAAAATTAATGTAAAGATATAAAACAATAAAATCGCGCACAGTACAACATAAGAAATAATTAATAGCGGTACTCTAACGGTTTAAATGTGTTAAACATTTTTTGACAATTTAACCCTTTGTGAGGCAGAACAAAATCAACTTTTAATGGTTTCAGTGCAAATTCTATCAAACGTGACATTAATCCGATTCTGACGTTAACATTTCATTTTTAAAGGGGTTCTGTATACAAAAAACAGAATCATCCATTTTTAAAATATTTAAATAATTCGGATTGTTCCCTATAGCCAATTAAAAGATATTATCGCCGCTGCTTAAAGTCAGTGACAAAAACATTGTAAGAAAAACGGCACATGAAAAGGGCAATAAAATCTTTAACATTTGTGACATCCATCTTTTCGTAATTAGTATTTATTTAATATTGTGGATTACACCATTGTTTAATTCTTAAAGTAACAATATCGCACATGTAACATAATAATAGTATAAATATGACATTGTTAATACTATAATACATATAAATGTAGCAATCACGACAAAGAAGGTCTCGAAACTTATTATTTAATGAATAAGTCTTGTTAACTATTGACTTTTAGTATTACATGTTTAAGTGCACTTGGGTAAAGTAAGTTATAGAACCTTTCCAAATAGAAGGTGAATGGACTGTGATTTTTTGATATTTAGAATCAAAGTACCATTAATATAAAACATGGCGATTCCGTTTCATATTTGAATACTTTTAAATTATCTGCAACAAATTTCAACCATTTGTTTTATAGACAAGTTCTTACTTTAAAAAATAACTAATAAAAATGCTAAATAAAAAACTAAATACATATTTTATTATACCGGGTTGATCTAAGTAAACAGTCTAAACTGTAGTGAGGATGTGAAGTAGTTTATATCTTGGCTCAATATCACCAATGCCAGAGAGTAAGAGGATAAGGTTTGTAAACTTTGCGCCATGAATAGATCCTCTGTTGAAAAATTTTAAAAGATCTTTAAAGTCCACAAAAAGAAGGAGACAGTCGTAAAATTGACGTCCTGGAAACGCTCGGAATCCTGTGGACGACACACCTAATCAAATCCAAAAAAAATGATCTTAGGACATGTAACCTGTAATGAGATATTAAGGGAACGTTTGGTGGTTCAAGACCAAGTGGACGGCAATCGTTCTCGTGACAGCTCACCAGCAAGATGGGCAGATGTCATTAAAACTGTCACCAAAAACTGAATAAATGAGTCTTTGCCAAATACCGAGCTATGGGGCGACGCATAGCGGGAACAGCTGGGGCTCGACCGGGACATGATCACGACCACTCGGACAAGAGGGCAGCAGTGTGCATACATAGGTTCAGTTCTGTCGGCGTAAGAATCAACGTAACTTCACTCTAATTATATATTACAGGGGTGGCCGACCTCCTCAAGAGCCCGAGCCACTTTTCAAAATTTATAGGTATTCCCGTGCCGCTATTTAATATAGATTTCAAAGGTATTCAAAAAGGTAGTTAGAAAAAATAAACGAATATATTTTAATTAAAATTTCAAATAAAACACGTCCATTTTACTTTCCTTGACAATTATCGATACCGCTTCTCAGCAATTTTCTCAGAAGTTAATTAAAATTGATCAGCGTTTAAATTTCTCGATGGCATTTTTTTTAAAACGAGAGCCACAAATAATCTTTCAAAGAGCCGGGTGTGGCTCGGAAGCCACGGGTTGGCGACCTGTGATACATAAAGAGGTATATGTATGTGTTTTAATATTTCATGATTTGTATTATATTTCTTCCTGCACCACTAGATTGACTGATAGAAAATGCTTATAAGGTATTAAGTCCATTGTACAATACAGAAATAGATAAGTCGCACTGTACGTATCATTATTCTATTATACATTTTCGTCTACGCATGCTTACTTGGCAGGTGTGCAAAAATCTATTCGCCGCCCACACATTCAATCACTCCCATACAAACACTCAACCCTGTATTTAATTAAATCGCCCATTGTTGCAGCCAGCGAACAATTGATAACAAATGTGAGGCGTTAATAGCAGTTTTGAAGAAAGCACCGCACAAGATCGTGCAGCGTCCCCCATAATTGCTTAGCCCCGGGTGCAAGCGTTAATTGAAAACACCGAGGGAGTGTGCACCGCGATGTGGGCTGCGAGATAAAGCACGTCCGTCCACCACAAAAGACGCTGGATAAGAAACAAATCATATTTCATCGGATCAAATGATTCTTGGTATAATGGGGAATGAGTAAACATTTTCAAAAATCTTGTAATCAACGAAATTCAGCTAGACGTTTTATCGCCTCGATCTTTAGGTTATTTTTTGCCAAGATAAACCTACATTTTTTAATGAATTTATCAATTTAGCAGCAAGATAACTTAAAAATTATGACGTGTTTAATAAAATAGATCCACTAGTTTGTCAAAAAAAACTTGGTTAAAGTCTATATGCCTGAGAGACTTTTGTCCGACAACATTGGACTTTCTAGGTTGAGTACCTTTATTTCTTACAATAAATAAAGGAATTTAATTTTTATTTAAAGGTATCTGATATTTTAC
Source organism: Battus philenor (assembly GCF_028537555.1). Taxonomy (NCBI): domain Eukaryota; kingdom Metazoa; phylum Arthropoda; class Insecta; order Lepidoptera; family Papilionidae; genus Battus; species Battus philenor. Next base: position 11,639,231 of record NW_027181673.1, on the reverse strand, counting down.
AATAATATTAAAAACAGAGCTCTCTTCGAAAAATCCTGCTCACATACCTCAGAAGGTAACTATCACTTGCACGCACACTATTGCTGACTGTACCTACGTAAATCGTCTATAAAAGAATTTTATTAAATATAAAGAGATGTTACAACTCCGAAGGAAAAACAAATAATGTGCAACAGACGTCGCCGGTGTTTAACCGACAACTTCGGAAAGTTTTTGTCGGTGTCGGACCTTTTTCGGAGCGTGTGCCATCGCACGAGATAACTTTCGTCATAAAATGTTTGTTCTGTTTATAAAACTTTTACTATCTTCTTTACTTTGAATTTATTGCTAACGTCTTTTTTTAAATAATTAAACATTAGTTATACTGTACTCGGTAAGTTATAGTTGCCTTGCACTAAGAGTTCAGGATTCGATTCGCAAATCAAATCATTTTTTTAACTTTAAAATTTCCATCCAATTATGAGTTGGGTTTGAAAAAATGATACTCAAAAAACTTATATTACATTGTGTTAACTATTTTCAAGCCGAGCGGGTGAATACTCTATAGATAAATTAGATCTCACATGTTTTTAAGCTTGTTTCTAAATGCAACAATATACTTACATTTCTTAAAATCATTGGGTTACATATTATACAAATGTATTTCTTCAAACAGTATAGTTTTCTTTCCGTAGTTTAATAGTAATTTGTAACATGAATTAAAAAAGTGAAATAAGTATACACAAATGCAATTGTAATCACTATGATTTCTACTATAGGGGCCTGCGAGCCTAATGCAAAGATCAACAGTATACGACATATTTTTTATTACATTAATTCATTTTATCAAAAAAGATTTACAAGTCGTCAACTAAATATGACAATGTACATATATTTAATGACATATTGATTTGAATGAAGATTAAATAAATAAATAAATATGTGTTAAAAACTACAAACACTACACTCCTAGTCATCTCTTAATATAATTAATAGCAGCGCGTGTCTCACAATACTTAAGACAGTTTTAATGATTGCTAACAGGAGTAAATAAGAATCATAAAATCTAGAAAGTTCAATCAGTTAGCTATATTATGAAGGGCAGTTTTGCAACACATTAGTTGTCCAGTTTACGCTTAACCAAAGCGTTGGCGTATATTTTCTTAGCGGCAGACATACAGGATAGGAAATATCCACCCATACCTCCTCTTAATGTGACTTACGACCAATACAGTACGAGTATCATTTATGAAAATTAAAAAAAACCGTTCTGTCTTGTATGAGTTGGGTTCAAATAAATAATTATTGCGTCAAAAATGTATCCAAAAGGATAGTGAGTATTAATATTAGTTCGTAAGAAATGCACTTCTAAAAAATTAATTCAGATTTTAGACAATTCAAGCTACAGCTTCGATTCTCGCTAGTACTAACTATTCATGATTTTTTTCTGTACACAGTTATAATACAATAATACCGATGAAATTAAGTATACTGTATTGAACTAGCTAGTAATATTCTTGACATAAAAAAACTAAAGCCTTACTACTGACGTCTAATATGATAAAAAAAATTCGAAACTGCTCTATGAATAAAATACTCTGAAGATTTCCTAATCATTTTCAAAAAAATTTTTTAATTTCGATCTCTTTCAAAACTTAACCGTTAATAAAGGCTGTCAATGTTATATGCACATTTTTTTTGGATTTAACTAATAACGCGTATATTTCAAAATACGAAAGCTGTCTTTAGAAAATTAAATTACTCGCCTAAAAGAAAATCTTGAAAAAACGTCTCCGCTCGTGCTGACTGCGTCGGAAATAAGGGGACGTGAAGCCAGAGCTTCTAATCTCTTGACTCATTAAATTGTCTCGTCGTTTAGATGATTGTTGCTACAGACATCGACATTTCGTATTACATGAATTTGAATAATGCCCTGATTTTTCATTACAGAGCGAATGCTGGGGAATATTGACGCGCTGTTTCTCATTTCCGACCTATTTTCCTTTGCTTCGGCCTCTTTGCAGGGATGGAGGTTATTTTTAACAAACTCTATTGGCAGTCGCAGAGGAAATTATAAATGAAACGAAGGCCTACTTTGAGAAGTCGAATTCACTTAGAACCATACGGTATTAAGAAGCGTCGATGATCTTATTTTCAAATATTCACTCCAAAATCGAAAATACGGGGCTCTCACTGTTGGGACATAAGTTTTAGTTTGTGAGTCTTTATCTTATATGATTGGCATAAATGTGTCTGCTGGTATTCGACCCTGTCTCTTACGGGGAGTCACTGTTGTTTCGCAAGACCAATAAAAGTATTACTAACATAAATAATGCCTCATTTAAATGATCGTTTTCATTAAAAATTAAAATAATAGAAGTATCAATAACACTTTCTGTATTGAGCTTTTTTTAACTTAATTTATTAACAATAATCATAAATTGTCATTGTCGTCGGAAATTAATATCTTTTGATATTTATTGATTACATTTTATAATGAGTATAGTCAACAGGATTTATAATAATTAATATGTTTGTAATAGTCATTTTTATACCAAAATTATACTTAACCAATAATATGTTTTACTTTTTATCTCTGTGCCAAAATTAATCATCGTACAGTAATAAACTCTTGCGTACCCGAGCTCTATTAAAACTAATTATGCTAAAAACACATCAAATTGTTACACTTTCTTTTCCTTATAGTGTTGTATAATAAATATAATACTTACTTAATAGCATAAATTATTATCTATTTAATACTAGCTAAACGCGTAAACCATAAATGGTTCTGTAAAAGCTATGAATAATCAATACGAAAATAATAAAAGGAATAGTTATGTCATAAAATGACTGATAAAATTTAAAACTTTTATGTATGTTTTATTGTAATGCTTTTTGATCCATGACATCCTTAGCCTTATTTTCTGGTGTACGAATAAATAATATTGTTGATTTTCTTACACGACACGCGACTTACATCATCGTCCGTGAGAGAAACATAAGTATTTATAATTTTCATTCATTCAATGCACGAGAATTTGTATTTTTATATCAACTATAGGCAAAACATTTGAACTCTGTCTCGCCTGATATAAAGTTATAAAAAAGGTCTACGTTGCTACATGCTTACCTAGAAGAAACCTCTTAACTCTTAATCTGAGGACTTATAAAAATATGGGAAATGAAATCGGTAATTTTGTTCTCGTAACGAAGGGAATAACGTATTCATTATTATGATAGATTTATGCATTTAAATTATGACGGATGTCAATTAAATCGATAAACAAAACACATTTTAATGTCCCACCATGGTGAAGCCGGTTTAGTTTCATGATTGTAAATGTAAATCTCGTTGCAATCGCAGGATCACTTCATCGCCGCCTCGAATACCTCAATAAAACATTGGCTCTAGCCAGCGCTGAATTCTCATCGCCAACAATTCACAAACGCAATAATTGCCGTATTTGAATTGGATTCCCGATGGACTCGAACTTAAATGGCTGCGCTACGTTCATCGCTTCTCTTATATTTTCAATCTTACAAATAAATACTCTAGTATCAAGCTGAAATGCAAAAATTAGTCTTAATAGTATTTCTTTTATTTTTTGTAGAAGCACATATTACCGCGTTATCAAAAACTGGCATTATAAGACAATGATTCAGATATAAAAAAGAAATTATATATTACCTAGCTAAGTAGTCAAATGTAAATCTCTTTAAGTCTTTGAATATATCATTTAATTGTAATACTTGCGTAACGACAATAACGCTGTCGGCTGTAACTGAGATTATAAGTAGTAAAGCCACAAATGAGATTCTACAAGTAAATAGATGACTTGTTGCTATTGTAAGTAAATAAATAAGAAAATCAAAATATCTAACTAACTAATAATCATTATGATCACTAGGACCTTATGATTCGTCAGAAGATAGAACTTGTCCAAATTATTATAGCAATAACTTTTTTGTTAGTGAAATAGAAATCAAAGGTACATAGGTACTCAGTATCTATTTACTAGCGTCGTTCTTTTACTTCTTTTCTTTCTTTTCTTCATATTATAGTTAACTCCTTGTCTATTTATTTATTTTAACTTCTAATTTTATACAGTATTATGACGGTAAATTTTACTCCTTGATTGTGCAGTCTTACCCGATCACTGGATAATTGCCATGCAAAACTTCATAAACACAGGGCGACTCTCTTCCTTGCCCAAAAGCATGGCTATGTTGCGAGCCTCTGTATATAATTAAGTATTAATTAGATACAATAGAAAAACATGAACCTATTCATAGTATCAGAGCAGCAATGTATATCGAAACGCATTTACGTTCGCGAGGATGTACAACGCAGTAAGGTCACTTTACAATGCTAGTTGCCACATTTCCATTTCAAACGCATAATCGTCGCACTGGCGGGATGAGAATGCACATGTGTCCGTATAATTAGTGCATCGATAAACTACAATTCTAACCGGGCACCGCTACCTAGTTTGATTCAATGCACCTAATATACTGCCTTCATCTCATAACGTAATTGTCATCGCACATTACTAATACATGTAATATTTATATTAGGTGATATATATAGATTATTCAACATTTTCACCCTACATTTACAGTTAGGTGTATTTACTTATTCATTCATATTTTTTGTTACTTTAGATGATTTCTTATGATCACTTAAGACGGGAAAAAAAATATGACAAAACCCCGATCTAATAGTAATTAGAATTCGCTTGCCTATAACGACTTCCTTGAATTTGAAGCTATGATGATACCACAGGCTCCCTGATTTCAGAGAAGCCTAAGAGAAACTTTAGCCTGGTTTTTTTATTAGTGATCACTTTCACATTATCCCTTTTACTACCTCTAATCTTAAATTAGGATTTGAATTTCTCCATGATATATATGAAAATTTTTTTAAGATCTACACTGTTCCGGGCCAAATATTTTTTCACAGAGGCCGTTCGATTGTGGAAAGCGATGCCGCTAAATATATGACGTGCTGTCACTACTTATTATGAAAAAAATATTTGATGTATTTTTGCTCTGCCATTGGTCACTTATCCTTCATTTTAGTATTTTTTCTTTCCCTGTTTATCCTCTTTGGGGCAAGATAAATTGATTTTTATATAATATTGTATTGTGTGAATAAATATATATGTTTGTATGTTTATCTGTGCAAGAATTCATGTATGTCTGATATTTATGTATGTTGGTACGTACAAATTAATTACCCGCTACTTATACTTCTTTTATTTCTATACTATGGTTGTGTGGAAGAAATTATCTCGTGTGATAAGATCACCCATTGTACTTTTCTTTTACTATTATTAAACTATGTTTCTATCTTCTAGCGTGTACAATTAAGGCTATTAAATTAAATAAAATAAACTTAAATATTCTTAGTATAGTAAAGAAATTCATTTTCAAGCTACATGTATTATCAGTAAAAAAATCAATTACACTGTAGTAACATATTTTTATAACACTTATTTATCGTCTGCAACACAAAAGTTGCTACAAAAGGATGTATGTAAAAAACATAAATTAAACACCAAAGTGTTTATCGTGATGTGGTATGGCTCTAAATGTGTATTAAAGTAAACATGTTGGTAATTTAACTCAATTGACACTATCAGACTTGTTGAAGTCTTCAAGTTTCGGTATTGCTTATAGTAAAGGCAAGCATTTATGCTAAGTTATTTAACATAAACAATACATAATAGTGCCTTAACTACTAACAATGGGACTTATGGTTAGATTTTCTCATTGAATTGTCACCGTTGGTTAACTTAGATCATTTAAGCTGAAATGATTTAACTCTATTTGGTGTAAAAACTAATGTATTTTATTCTAGCGTAAAATCAATACGAAAATCGGGCGGGACGAGAAAAAATAAGTATGAAAACGTAAGGTCAAACTAAAATAAAAGCAATAAGTTAGAAAGCTAAACCAGAAGCCGGGCATATCAATATCGGTAAAAAAGAAGAAAATAACGTCGAAGTTTGCATTTCACAAAGTCTCCCCAGAACAAATCCCGGTCGTTGTTGAAGTTGGCCCACTTACAGTGTGCTCAAAATCTCGTATTCCACTTTTGAACACGGGAGAGATCTTAAAACACCGTCCATGCGAAATAAAGAGAAAGATCCGGCCGCGATATGTGACTGAAACGTCGGGAACGGTTCGAACTAATGTCCCCTACCATATGCACGATTTAAGGTGAGCGGAGGTGACTTTCTTTTCTACATTACGATTTCAGATTTATCATTCATACTTTTTAAAAATAACAAAATAAACCTTGTCATGTGATTTTAAAAAATAAAACATTACTGTTCAAAATACAGCTAAGTTGCTGATACATGTTGTTTAAGCTCAATAATATCGTCACTTACGTCACGAACTATATTCGAAAGCCAAAAGTGACAGATGTCACTTGCACTAGCTCCTTTCCTAGAGACTTGTGCACATCCATATCATTAAACCACATTATAAAACCAGGTTTACCCTCGAAATTAAAATTAAACTGTAAATCTTTGAAATCTAAGATTTTATTTATAATTAAGACCATTCCAAATGTCTTTGAGGGCATTTTTTAAAACTTTAAATTTTTTATAACTTTATAGAATAATTTTATAACGTAAAACGTAAAGATGAAATACAGCACTACAATTTTATCTGTTTATTATAATTATTTATTTTCGCTGTATATTTATTTATTATAATTATTTCAATGTATTTTTGAGATATATTGTTATTTAAAATTTTGGTACTATAAGATCTTTATAAGTGTTTTAGTGTGAGACTGATAGGTACAGAAAAAGTTAAGTAATATAGCATATAAATGGTGATAAGTTGTTAGTTATAAAGCTTTGAAGAAGTGAATGTATAGCTCTTTTACTGTCAATTATAATTATAGTACACCGTCTTCAAAAATCTATGGTTTCAGAGATATCAAATAACGTAATGATAATACAGTTTCGAAATTCGGATAACACATTTCCAAAAATAATAATTGTTTATTATCTCTTCCCTGCAGACATTATACTGCCGGAAATTAAGACATGTACTATTCCAATAGAAAAAAAAATTAAATTAAAATTTGTGCGTCACTCTATAGTGTGATGGGAAGCAGGTGTATAAAACCTTTAACTATTTATAACCATCATTCTGTATGTATATAATATAAACAAAATAATTAAGTTAATATTACGATTACCGAGCGATTTGCATTGCGAGTATTCATATATCGAGAGTCGATAGTACGGACATGGGAACGTGTTTTAAAGGAAAATTTTTATCTGGGTTATATTACATTGGCGGCAAGTTTCAGAGTGGTAATATGAAAAGTTTGATAGGAAGTGATACCGAGATTGCATTCCTTGGGAATATTTTCATTTCGACATGATCTATATGGTTTGGCTGTGGACTTAAGAAGGTTACTAGTGCTTGCAATTTGCTTAAAGCTGGCCAACTTTTATATTTGACATTTCAATTACATTATGGATATTTCGGTGACTTGATTTAGCAAAGTTTAATGAATTCAGTACACATACATGTACATATATAGTAGCTTTAAAGCAGAACTTTCTAGACATTTTATTTTAAAACCAGTTTCAAAATTTAGCTGTTTCCGGTGGACCTCATTGTTGTAATATATATAGAACAAGTATGTTTTTACAAATAATTTTAGAAAGGCTTAGGTAGGGCAGCGCTGATATACATTAACATTTCATTTCTTCACTATCAAAGCCGACAAATTTTCGTGGACTTCTGTTTACAAATTGTAAGCGCCCATTTTTTTGTTACGGCTACGTAGACCCCTGTTGTGTTTTTCGTTTTCCTTGTTTCACCTGAACTGCATTACGAAGTAATGCTTAAAGGTTCTATTAACAATGTCAAATTTAATTGTGGAATATAACCAATGGGATATAGCCTTTCAAACGTAAAAAGTATGTAGTTACGTCCAATTTTTAGTGAAAAAAAGTGTCGGATGAGCAAGAACGTGACTTTCAAAGAGCATTACTTAGCTGTCTCATTGCAGATTTTTGAATATTTTGAAATTTAACTTTCAAAGATTTACCCTGTTTCTTGTAATTTTTTTGCAAATACAATTTTTTGCGGGCCGATAAATTGATAATAAAAAATAGCATCGGATAAATAAGGAAAATTGTTACATTTTGCTTCATACGAAAACCAATCAGTCGATTTAAAATATGAAAAAAAGATAGGAATAAAAACTAAACGTAGATCTTATTTACTGTGATTAGACGTAATTGAAATTTAAGAGATTAGTAACACATATTGAATCACATTATTAATAATAATATCAAAATATTAAATAATAGTTATGTATAATAACGATTACTTACGTAGATTAAAATTCCTTTTATTTATTTGTATATTTATTTTCATCTAAACATCTTTATTTCTGAAAGCCATGCCCATCTTGAAACCCTGACAGAAGCGATGACAAGCTTTTTCCATACCATTTTATCCGCTTTCTTCGAGACAGCAGTGATGGAGAGTCCAGTTACTAGCTTGATTTGATCAAACCAACGTGTATGTGATCGGTCAGGAGGTTTTTAACCATTTATTTTACTTACAATCAATAGTTTGTCGAAATTATGCAGTTGTCTGCGTGCTATGTAACCAAAATTCCTTAGAACTCGTTAGATATCATACAGAACCTGGTCTTAATCTTAACTGGTTAGGGATAGATTACTCGGTGCGTCTTTATGCCCAAGTCGTTTTTTATTACAAACATTTAACTAACGTTTTTTCTCACAGACAGTTTGGTGCAAGCGAGTTTTAGTGAATACGCAGTTACTGCTATTAAGGGAGTTGTAAGTGTTGTTTTCGTATATTGGAAACGTATGCTGCAACCGTTGAATTTTTCGTTTGTGTCCATATTGCTTTCGGTTGCTTGACTTACGACTTACTGGTCAACTTAAGAGAAGGGGTCGAAATTATGAACGGACCTTTAGATGATAATCACCTGTTACGAAGCCGCTACTGAATGTGGTTGTTCTAACAATTCGCTTATTTGAACTATCCTTTGGATATTTCTAAGGAAGTTCCTAAGAAATTCATGAAAGAATTTGCTTTGCACTTTTGTTACCTTCCTCCATTATTCATCACAAAATAAAATAGTACTCAAAGGATTACTTAGAACAATCTGGCTTAATACATTTAGAGGCCCAATATACGGTGAAGACGGCAAAGCGGCATGCACGCCCGACCTCATGAAAATGTATCAGAAAAATCAAGTAGACGTTCTCTCCGCATCTTAGTGTTTCAGCTTGTGGTACAATAGAGAAAATTTTGAAACAATTGTTGAATTACACACGCTGTTTGGGCAAATAATTTAAAAAATGGCGGTGTAAAGGATTACGTATTGAAATGGCAGTGATCATGTAGCGCGAAGAACAGATTGGTACTGGACCTTTAAGGTCTTGGAGTTGAGATCACGGAATGATAAGCGCAGCGTGAGATATCCACCGACATGGTGAACAGGCGATCTTATTAAAGTAGTACAAAGCTACTGGATGAGGGAAGCCTACAGCGAAGACCTAAATACAGCAGTGAACGTCATATGACTGAAATTATGATGGTGAAATGAAGTTTCTTTTAACATTTTCTTTTTCCGTTTCATTAAAAAAATGTAATTAGTGATTATTTTTGGAATCATTGTATCTTTGAAATATTATCATTTACGTTTTAAAACGCTCTAAAACTGCAAATCTATCGGTTATATTAAAAACGTTATCGAAAAGTACGAAGAAGCTCTTTTCACTTGGACCGCAATGAGCGTCATAAATATTCAACGTGGAGCGAAGATCTCTTATTAATGAAAAAGGGTCACAAGGTATTTTAATTCAACTACGTGTTAAGGTTTCGGGCCGAGCACGAGACGGGTGCGGGACGGACGCGAGGAAAACGCGGTAAGTATTTTTGTTGCGGTCTATGATACGTACGTTCGAAATAATCACTGTGCTGAAAAATACGCGTTGATTTAATATATATTTTAATCAACACGTGGGTATTGACTGGAACATGGAACATATCGTAAATAAATTTCCCAATACTATTTTTCGGTGATGTTATTGTTCTCCAGTCAATTCAATACATAAATTGACTTTACATAGTGTCGCAGTGTGTTTTTTTACCTTTTAGCTCACGTATCCGAAATTGTGATTGTTAGATGAAGCTGCAAGTGCCGCAGAGATTGACAGCAATAAAAAAATTAAATAAATAGTTATCTATGTACTATTATGTACATTTAAATAGGAAGCTATGCTTCGAGCTACTGTCGAGAACTTAGTTTAATAAGCTCACGGGATCACAAATGCAGGAAACCTTTCACCGCAAAGGCTTAAGGCAAAGAAATAATTTTCTCCAAACACCTCAACTAAGCTTTCGTATTTAAGCGCCCTACCAAGTAGGTATAAACACTGCCTCAGTAATTACAAAAGGATAAGCGTTAAGACCCGAACTCAGTGTTAAACGTCCCTAAGGGATATGCTAGACGTGTATATTATCACCTTTTACGTTTGCCCTCTCTAATACAACAAGCTTTACCTTCTATCATCTTCATCTATCAAGATCTAAGAAGGAACTTTTTATACTCATCGTTTGCTGTCGTTGTTTCTTTGTTGTAGAAAGACTATTAACTTATTTTTCTTACTTAAACCTCGCGTGTGCCTAATGCGTTACATATTTACATATGAAAGGATTTTTTTTTCTTTATAATTAATTTTTCGTTATAAATAAAAAAGTGCAATGGCAGCCCAGCCGTAGAGGTCGTACATGCAATCGTAGGTCACGGGTTCGGTTCGCAGGATACAATCTCACATAATTCCAAGTTTGCCCATTAATATAGGATTCCCACTGCTCACAAACACGTTTCCAGATGATAGGTAGCAGCGTCCTCTGCCTACCAAAATACCACATTGCGGTCACCTACCCGCCTACCAGGCATGGCGATTATAGTATATCCTCCCATATGTATCTTTGGGAAAGGGCTATTCCTTGCAGTGGGCAACGGTTTAAAACGACTATACAAAGTAATTTGACAACTATGCTTATCTGATAAAAACAGAGGACATTTCGCGAAGTGTTATGATAACAAGTAAGGATAATCAATAGGTAAACGCTCTACCCTTTAAAATACACAGTTGAAACAAAATTTTAAAATATTCTACGCAAATATGCGTATGTGATGAAAATTTTAAAACAGTAAAAACTTTTTAGAAGTGCTGTCAATTCATTAGCCTCAGCGCTTTTCAAACTATACTTCCATTAATGTCAACAGGCAGTAAATAGGCATTTACGCGCCATTTACGATTAGTTATTTTAAATAAAATCAATACCAAATAGTCATTTGAAAAATCGTTACATTGTCTGTATTTTATTTATAAGATAATACAAGAGTTAATATTTAAAAAATGACAATCTCAAAAAGAAAGTTTTTTACATTCGTTTTTTTTATTTATTTGAAAATAACCATTGATTCCTTTATCATAAGTTATACGATTACATATCTTAAAAAATTTAATGATTCGATTCTAATATAAATATGACCGTATGAAACTACTACCAGAGTAAAATCTTTTCCAACGAACTCCCAGGACGGTAACGTAAAATGTTCCATAGGGAGCCCCTCGAAAAGATTTAAGGCTTTAGAAACTATACAGTAACGCATGTTTATGGAAACGTTAATGGTTTGGTGAGGTGTTACGGGTAATGAAAAGATTTTAACGCATTAATGGACCGAGAAATTGAAGTTGTACTTCGCCTGAAAATAGCCTAGACTCTATGAAAATGTACTTAGAGCTCCGAAGTATGAATATGATTTTAAACTTTACCGCTTTAATACTTACTTGAATAGATGATATGAGACAATATTACCGTAAAATTTAACTACAAAAGACGGTCTATTCCCGTTATATACATTTATATATACTTATACAGACGGCTCTTTATAGTTAACTGCTTATTACGTTTCTATTTTAATTGTATTTGGTGAAATTTCAGGCCTATATAAACATAGTGAAGACATATAGCTATTTCAATTAAAAATGAAAAAAAAAACAGTGATAACCTTCATCGTTAAAACATAATTTACAGTAAGTGATGTTATTATTTATCTAAATTTAAAATAATTTTGAATGAAAAAAATGGCGATTGCGTTATTTCAAATGTTTTATAACAACATTTGAAATAAAATTTCCATTGTGCCGAGTTTATAGGATACATAAAAATTATTCTCAGAGCCCCAACAACAATAAAACCGTGTGTAAATAACATCACACGGGCACAATCAGATAAGTGGGGGCAGTCGGATTTAAGTCGAGTACAACGGACGCTGGTAAGAAAATCTTTATTAATAGAGGAAGCCGACAGGCGGCGAATGCAAGGATTTGGCGGCGGAGTGGCAGAGACGAAGCGTGAGGGTATGCCTTGATCCTCCAGGATCGACGTAACGTATTGCTGCGCGTCTCTAACTGACGATGTTGGATGCTTTATTTAAGCAGATAGCACGAGAAGAATAAATATATCAATTATTTTTCTTTTGTTATGACCTAATCTTTTCGGTTAATATAAATTCTTCAGTACGACATATAACAATAATTATTTTTAGACAAAACGAGTCTTAAAAAGAGAATAATTAATAAATATTTAAGGTATTTCAAGTCTCATTTGTAGTTCAAGTTTTCGTGGATTTTCGGCAAACTATCAAGTTACACCGAATGCCATTTTAATGTAAAAATTACTTATTGATATTTCTGATGCTAAGAGGTTAGCATTTCTTTACATACAGATATATTAGAAAGTAGTAAAGAATATGGTATTTTATATATTTTAAACTGTATACTTATACAGACGCTACATTGGATTAACGAAACATACGTATAAGTATTGTTTTTAAATTGAAGTCATTGAAATAAAAAAGACAAAATTTCGTTTAAACCCGTTTCGTTCGTTTTTAAGACTCGCAAAACAGTTGTGTAATCTGAGATATGTATTTCCATATTTAAACTTGAGTGATTCTTATAATAGTTACCAAATAAATATTGCACAAGCATACATGTCAGCAAAAATGGCTAGAAGCTAAATTTGATTTAATCGAGAAACATGTTGATCACATGTATCAAATAAAGGTTCGCTTTCAAAAAGCTTGTTGATCTGAGAAAAACCCATAAAAACACAATCAGGATTACTTTTTGATCACTGTCAAAAAACCCTTAATATAGTAGTTATGACAATTCATTCACAAGCTTTTATTTTAATCAAAAGTTTCGTTTACACTAGTAGGATTTATTAAACTAGTTTTTGTTTGATAAACAGCAAAAAGTATAATAAATGACCCCAATAAACACTGCGGCTCTTGAACCGAAAATATCTTCACAAAATATTTTTTTTATCAACGCTGTAAGATCGCTTTCCGTGAGACCTCAACACTACATAATATAAAATTTTTAAAGGCCGCACTCATAAAATCTTAATTAGCGATTTAGGCTCGAATTCCCCATCTAAATTAAACAAGTACTACCGTAACGTAGTAACGCGGCGAATGATAAACAGTCGCAAGTCACACTTGTGCGTGTGAACGTCTAATAAATTCACTGAAAAAAAATTGTCAGAAAGCAACCTGGGGGCAATAACGTGTCCAAGCAGCCTACAAGCATTATAAGTGGTATTTAGAGGGAATTCACAATGGTACGTCGTAAACATAAGCGCTGCACTTAAAAAAATAATATAATTTATAAAAGGAAAATATTTTCTTCGGTGAAAAATAACATAAAAACCTATGTATCACGTAACCATGATCTTCAATATCATCGTTTTACATCAATTACTTGATACCGGCCTCCCCCTTATACCATTCCAATAGGACCTGCGTCTTCGGGGCGACCTGAACAAGGTTTGTGCACCTTGTGGATGGATGTCCTACGCTGCGCTTCCCGGTCTATGGTCTTCGCTCTAGAACCTTAAGGTTCCATCAGCCATCTGTGCTGTGGACTATGTGGTCTACCTACTACTACTTCAACTTACTAACACGCTTAGTTACGTCGGTAGCAATGATATGGTAACTAAAAAAACAAGAATTAGGATCGAATATAATATTTTATCTTACAAAATATCTATTTACAACTAAAAACGTAAAAGTTGAATAAATTATTTTATTATTATTTATTTTACGAGTATTCCATCGTATAAAAGAGGCAACCTACGTTGTATCTATAACGATAAAGAACGTTTTAATAAATCTGTTAGAGTGTTCAAGCACAGAAATAAATTAATAAGAATAGGCAAAAAGACGCGATAACGTCTGCGAGAATGTTCTACAAAATCTGTAAAAACACTTAAAGAGAACCACTGTAATAACAATGATATATAAAATTTTGTACTTCGCGAGTTATGAATAGAGATGGACTCGTTATCTTCCGTGCCTCATGTCTAGACCACCCTACGTCGTAAATCCCATAAACAATGTCTGCAACCGTTATATCTATTGTAAAGATTATTACAAAAATAAAGCAGTGTATACATTAAGGAAAGTCGTTAAGGTGATATATTTACGAATATTAAAAATATTTTACGGGAAAAATTTTGTCAAGTAAATTTAACTAGTTTAAGTACATATTTAAAGATAAATATTTTACAATAACAAAATAACTTTTAAGTTTTTTAGTTTATTGTTAAATAGTAAAGTGACAATGGGCGGCAATATAGTGCTTAGAACAGATGGCCGCTGGGGCGTTATGATTGTTTTGGAGTAGAGACCGCGGACTCGCAACAGCATTGAACTTCTACCTACATGTTGTACTTTTGTCAAGGTCTTCGGAAAACGCTGGATGCAGGCAGTTTTAAACCGTTTCTATTAGAAATCGATAAGTGGGACTATGCCCAAATTTGGGCATTATACGACTGAAATGATGATAATTACGACAGCATTGATTTTGGATGTGAAAACTTTCTTTGAGTGAAGAACTTCTTCACATGCTTCCATGACCGTCTATCGCTGCCTTTAGCCAGTCAGTCTTTCCCTACTATGTCGATTATGTCATCAGCCCACTGTCTGTTTGGGCAGCCTTCCTTTCCCTTTTTCGGTGATCTTTTCCATTCAGTTGCTCGTATGGTCTAACGGTTTTTCTCACAACGATTGCGGGTGTCATATGCGAGCAGATGATCCTTTTTGACAGTTCAGTACCTTTATTAGGCTCTCCACAATCGGAAAAATGTTTCATCTTGTGAGTAATAAGTACTTTAATAATAAAAAAGACCCACTCGCGTGTTGTAAAAAGTCTTAGTTGCAACCAAGCCCTAACATTTCTATGCCGGGACGTTGCAGTTCTTAAGTCGTAAAAATAAAGTGCACAGTTAAACCGAGGATTAAGGGGCAGTAAACAGCGCAGGTAAGAGTTCGAATTGTTTTACAACGAATCGCGAATTAAATAAAGTTAATAGCACTAAGCCCGGCACGGATTGTATTTGTACTAGATTACATCTTTTGCATGTAAATAAAACAAATAATTTATTATTAAAAAATATGAGACGAATATGTAAAAATTATGTGAAAGTAGCTTTATTTATTAAGGGTTGCTCGGCTGAATTGGCAGTGGACGTGGAACATCGCTCGCACAGCCGATGGCTCTTGGGCTGAAAGGTTCTCGAGCAGCATCCACGAGCTGGTAGATGCAGTGTATTTAGGCCCCCAATTGGACTAACATTAGGTGGACTAACAACATAGTTAAAATCGCGGGAATCGCTGAACGCTGGCAGCACAGGATCGGACAACGAGGCGATCTTTGAGGGAGGCCTATACCTGGGAGTCGGCGTACATCGGTTGAAAAAAAGAAGAAGCCTTGTCTTTTTATGAAGTATTTTGTGGATAGATTGTATAGTAAGGGACAGAACAGTTCACCTGAGCTAATGCTTATCAAGTAGGCAGATTACTGAATGCCATCTAATATACGTTACGTAACGTATAGTTATGCTTTAAATACTATACACCTATCCCCCGATTTACACGGTAGATACGTTCCTGAGAAAAACGTGTAAATCGAAAATTAAAAATTTTCAAGTCAAAACCGTGTAAATCGAAAAACTTGCAGAAAATGCATGATTTTGCTATTTAACTTAGTTGTGATTTTTTTCAATATTTTTAGGTGTACACAGAAATGAAAATAATTTGCATTGACAAGTTAAAATATTTAACATATTACGGAAACACTGTTTTTTTTTTTAATTACAATTTACATTAAACAGAAGAACAAAAAATAAAACCAAAAGTGTTTTATTATCCTTTATTACTGTCAGAATTTACTCTCTTTCTTTTTTTAGAAATCGAAGGTTCGAATTCACTTACACCACTCGAAGTTATTTGTGCCGATTCGATGTTTGAAGCAGAAATATTTACATTATGAGAGATGGTAATAAAATCGGTTATTAACAATTAAACAATTGTTTTTGTTGTTAAAAAACCTTGTAAAAGCGATAACGCGTAAAACAAGTACCGTGTAAATCGGGGGATAGGTGTACTTATATTTAATTACTCGAGTACTGGTAGCACAGTGGTAGGGGAATGAGACTAGCGATATTTTTTTACCAAATATTATAGCTGTAAGCTGTAGTGAAATATAGTGTCCGATGATAACGCGGCAAATTTGATTTAAAAAAAGCGACTGTATCAATATATTTATGTATATATATATAAATATAAATATATATATATATATATATATATATATATATATATATATATATATATACATATATATATATCTAAAAATATAAATTCTGTATATATATTTAGCCTAATCAAAAATGCAACAACGTTATCCGTATTTATTTATTAATTAAAATAAACTAGCGATTGTAACAAAAAGTAGTATAATCATTAATTGTAGAAAAAATTAAAAAAAAATAACATTATGAGTACCGTCATTATAAGATACAAATTTTTTAAGGCTCTCTCGCCCGTGTTTAACCACCAATTCACCTGATGGTAAGGGACAATGTGAACGTAGATGTAGTACGCAGACTTAGTAAGTATCTACTCTCTGTGACCCTGAAGAGATCTGGATTATAATTCTCGGGAAATAAGAAAACTGGCAGATCGTTTAATATTCGAGTTGTATGGATCAGAAAAATTTAGTCGAAACGTTATACAACAATTTCGTCATAAAAATATGATAATATATAAACAAAGTTAAAAAAAGACACACGAGATTTAAATAAAAAAAATAATAAGAAACAATAATTATAATAACTATACAATGTGTAAAACCAATTAACAAAGATTAAAAATTTTTTGCAATGAAAATTTATTATTGAATATTTATCAATAATAACTACGAAATCAAAAAACAAGTATTGATAAGGAATTGTTGAAAGTTGTTGTTTGCTTTCAAACTATTCACATATACTCAGTATTGATAATGTTATCTATTAACCATTAGGATATATAGAATATAAGGCTAATAAGATAGGCTGTGTTTGCCGTTCAGTGGTCTCAACTTCAGAACGTTAAGGCTCCAGCGGTCACCTGTTTTGTGCGTTACGTGGCCTGCCCACTGGCAGTTTAAGTTATAAATCCGCTGGACTAAGTTAGTAACTTTCGTTCGTCTACGGATCTCCTCATTACTGATACGATTCAGTAGATAAATCCCGAGCATAGCTGTACCTACGGCTTAAGCGACTGTGGGCTTTTCAATAAGGCCCGAAGTGAGATAACACGTTACTATGAAGTAAATCATCACTGATCACTTTAGTCAAAAATTTTAAGGCACTGAGGTACGTTAAACATCTACATTTTATTCATACTTATATATACCGATTTAATATCAAACATTTAACATATTTAATACTTCATACGATATTCATTTAAGGTAATATGTAACAATATTTCAAAACAAAAATGTTACATAACTAAAATTTTTTCCGACTTGAATGGTAAGAAATCATTAGTTGTTAGGTAGTAAGGAACAGGAAAATCCGAAACCCTATTAGCATAATGAAGTCGGACGCTATAAAACTCGGGCGCTCCGTCATGAGGATCGAAATAAACTAGAAACGTCATACAAATGGCGATCAAAATACTAAATCCTTAATTGATAAAAATGTAGATGTATTTTACGTTTACTAATTCCGTTAATTTCTTTTATCGTTTAGAAGTCCTTTTTCTCGCCAATATAAAACGATTTAAATAAAAACTAGACCTGCTTTGGGGAGATATTGTGGATCACAATGTGCTATGCCAACGTTTATATGCGCTAATGTTATATATAATAAATATACCTTTGGTGCACTGTTTAAGACTTATTACCAAATATAGGCTCTGGACGCATTTGTTTAACCTGAAACTGACAGAAATAAACCGTAATACATGATTTATGTTTTTGTAAATATTTGGTACGAGCAGCGGTAGCCCAGAAATAGAGAACTGAGACTTGCGATCGCGGGTTCAATTTCCGGGATACAATCTTATATAAATTTTATGCATTTATTATATAGAATTGCCGCTGCTCACAAATAAGTTTCCAGCTTTCTCTGCGTACCGTAATACTCTGTTCGTCAATCCACCTGCCAAGCGTGGCGATAATATGGTATATCCCCCCATCAATATCTTTAGGGTAATGAAACGACTATATAATATGTATATATTCGCCTTACTACATTACGAGCACGTGAGTAATTATAGCTATCTCTCTCTCATCTCGCTGAGAGGGCTTTCTAACCTTGATACATTTCAAAATGAACCCAATATATTCAAACATGTTTGACAATGAAACTTTACTTGTATCTTTAATATAAAAATAAAGAATGATGTTGAATTGTTCACGCCTTGTATTGCTGGCTACTATAACCACAATACTTTTTAAAACTAAATCATTATTGCGTGCTCGAATTCAAATAAAAACGCCGATTTGAATTCAGAATATGTGCGTTAAAGATATTTGCTGACAAATGAGCTATACGTTTACCCTTTCATAGCTTTTACATATATAACCAACCACTAAAACAAACATGTGTATGTCGTTCAGAGAAAAAAAAAAACAGAAATTGTGTTATAATTATTGCAAAAATTCAAATTGTAATAGCTTCATTTATGTTCTTTTTTTTATAACGATTGAACATTATTGAAACAATTAATATTCCGGTTGATAAGAGCGTCATCAAGGTTAGGCATAAAACATCGTACAGCACGCCGCCATCTTAAATATGGCGATCGTAAAACGCAGTGGCGGGAAGGTCGTTAGTAGCAGATACGTGTTCAGTGGGCTAGTGCGATGAAATAATACCCTCCGAAGCGTTTAGTCGTGGCCCCGGCGATAAGGTTGGAGGAAATGTCAGAATTTGTGTCTCGTTGCATACCCATTTACGTAAACTTCAAAATTTTCGCTCCCCGTTTGATTTCAATCCTTTTTTATATTTATTAACAAAGCTTTTCAACAAAATAAACACTTCCAGTCTATTTTAAAATTATGACAATATCTAAAATATCACCAGAATATATATATATATATTCTGAAATTCTCACTTGTGTTCAACTTGAAATATACTTTTATTTAAATTTCTATTGTAAGATGTATTTTAGCCTGTGACCGTTACATTTATCTGAGGCCAGAAACAATGCGGGCAAACATATTATAATCAATAATTATATATCATCATGAAGCATTATTTTTTAAACTTAATATTATAACTGATTTATTGAAAGAAAAATCAGTTCATTTTTTTATTAAATAAATCAGAAGTAGTGGGTAATATCATCGACCATAGAAATTATACAGCCATTCAGTTTACCGGAGCAAAAGAAAGGTTTACTTTATAAACACAATAGAATTGCAAGTAATAGCACACGTAAGGCGTCACTCAGTTCGAGCCGTAAAGGAAATTAAATTTAAATTGACAATTCGGTTTTACGAGCCGGAGGCGGCGGGTCCCGGGATGGAATTCAGTTAGTACTCCGCTATGTTGTGTAATGAAGGGAATTTGGTAACTATTTCTAACATCCAAGCCAATATTCGGTTGAGAAATTTAATATAGAATTTCGCCTACAAAAGTAGGCTTGCTTAGAATTTTACGATAAGATTTATATGAACCTTTTCAAATTTTTATATAAATAACTTAATAATGTTACGCCTCCCGTTTTAAGAAGTTAATTAAAATAAGAAACTGAACAGTTTGTATATCAAGTGTATAAAACATTTAAACAATCTAACAGAGAAATTTACGCATACGTTAAAAATTCATAAAAACGTTTTAAAATAATTTTTTAAGGAGTAAGTGAAGTTAAATTTAAAACCTGAAACAGTCGAATGCTGCAACCTCCGTGAATTCGTCATTTCAGATATAGGGTGTTCATTACTGAACATAGGTCTCCTCTAGGTTCTGCTTCATATAGCCAGCTTGAAAATTTTGTTGTCAGTAAATAGAAGAGTATAGATCGTAAACATGCTGATTTTTAAACCAAATATTTACGTGTAAAGTAAGTGTCATCACTACGGTCATCATTTCAACCAAATGATGTTCACTGCTGCGCTTAAGCCTACACTGAATTCAGCGTATTCATGAATTACTTTTACGTAAATAAAAAATATATATTAATAGATAAAGAAGATTTTTTTAATTAAATAATACTGTATAATGTAAAGTTATTTTTAATTAAAAAGACGAGTAGAGATATTATTGCAAAATTTTATTTCTTTATAATTTATTTAAAAAAACATTGTAGACAATTTCTAATACCAGCCAGTTATCCGAAACAGCTGAAATATTTTCACGTGTTAGAGAAAAAGTAAAATAAACATCCAGGGTACTTGAAGCGAGGGCTCCCCGGGGCGGAGTCGGTGTTGCCTCGCTACGAACATTGTGAGCTGCACAAACAAAACGTATTACCCCGGACGAGAGGAAAGCGCTTTTAATGAAATGATTATGTTGCTCGTTCACCTAACATACATTGTTTTATATCTACAGTCACATAAACAATTCTAGTTTTGAGACAAATTTTTCATGCAATTGAAGTAGCATTTTGTTATGAAAGGGTCCACACACGTATTCCAATACACTCTTGTATGATTTTTAAAAAGATTTGCACTCCAAACAAAAATCATACTTAAAAGAACTTTTTTATTTATTTACCCATTGAATTTTTTATTTTTAACTTATGGAATTCATCAATGAAATATTATTTATGAAAGTAATTTTGAAATAAACAAAAATCATTTTTAAAATTATTTGGATAGATTTGTTGCCAAAAAGAAAACATGATATTCATGGTATATGAACATTAGATAAATTAGCTTAACTATTGTCGCCCAAGTTAAAAACACACTTTGCTGAATGAAATACTTATTTGATGTTTTGATGTCCAGTTCAAGGCCGTTCAATACTTGACTTACTATTATAACATAAGTTTTATATAATTTCAATAATGAAAACATGTAAAAAAGTAATAAGTAACAGTTCAGTTCCAACCACTTGACACATATCTTTGCTGGCTCCATGGTGGCGCATAAGATAATCCCGCCCTTATTACATTAAGAATAACGAGAAGCTCCAAAACCATGGGAACTGTATTAAAAAGTCTAACTACAAAACAGGGAAACTAACCCAGCTTCGCTCCCCCGCGGCGAAAGGATATTTTGCAAATCCATTAAAAAGCTCGGTTCATTTTAGTAAGAATAAACAAACGTGAAGCACCCTTATCAAGTTTGTTAATCAATATTCAATCATAACAACTCCTTGGGGCATTTCGTAAAGAAACTAAAAAATGTTTTCGACGGAACCTCGCTCGAAGCCCGGTTTAATGGTGTTTACATTCAATAAGGGCGGCCATGTTAGTTGGACCTTCGTGGGAAACATCACCGGGCGGCGGGGATCCCCCGTATGACGGAATAGAATACTCTCCTAATCCTGCCACAGAAAATTAAACAATATATTAACCGCCTTATGACTATCTTTCGCTAAATATTAAAAAAACATTTTCGAAAATCACTTTATGGTCTTAGACATCCGTCTTTTGTGACTTTAAAATAATTCGTAGTAGCCTATTAATGACGAATATGGGATATCTTCTACTGCTTTGGTGTAATGAAATCAGAATAGTTGGTGTTGACTTGTATAAAGTTATACGTAGCGTAGGTTAGATAGATCCACAAGAAAATCAAACAGGTCGATATTTCCAAAGCGGGTCGTGTCTTCAAGTATTGCACGTGAAACAGTGACGTCGGTAATTGAGCGTACAATATTAAGTCGCCATAATAAGTAAATAAGAATTGATTAATTTTTGAATAACCATACTTTAATACCGTAATATGTATAAATTTTTTTTTTGTTCAAAGAAAAGAAAAATTATTTTTGTGGAAATATGAATAACGACAACTTTTATTCTAGTATTAAATATGCGATAAATATTTTGTGTACAAATAAAATAATGAATTCGATGTGACATCTCAGGAATTTTTTTATGGATAATTAGCACAATGTATGTTATTATAATCAAACATAATATTTCCTAGAACTACGTGCTATCTTAACATTATAGGACCATTCAAAGATTTTATATATTTTACTGACAAATAAAATAAATGAAATCAAATAATCATTTCATTTAAAATATAAACATAGAAAATTGCAAGAGCTTTCCTAACAACGAGGTTCAAGCTATCCGCCATCTGCACCCTGCCACTTCATTCCCAGTAAATGTCAATAGAGCAACAGTGATCATTTGTTACAATAATATTAATAATTATAAATACAATTATAGTTCAAAATCACTGAGCTTTATTCAACACTTTATGAGCAGAAATTTTAACTATGTAAAATGCAGCAAGTGACTCTTTATTATAGATTTAGCTGGAAATCTATGTAGTTGGTGCATGTTAAAACAATGGACTACCTCCATAAAGTTTTATTCTATGTGAAGAAGCTCAAAATACGAGTAATACGACCGAACATCGAGGAACATCATAAGGTACGTTTAAAAGAAGTTCTTGGCTACTACTTTATATATTAGAACTTATAGATATATATTTTAGTATAAATGTCTTGTGTATACAGTTTTTCGTAATAATATCTGTTACAAGTTTTAATAAATTCTCTCTTCTGGAACTTTCTTTACAAATCGCCCATAGACGTCTACTGCAAGGCACATGCCTCCCCCAATCTTTGGGCGATATACCGCAATCGCCACGCCTGCCAAAAGCGAGTTGCCGATCGCAGTCTAGTATTATGATACGCAGAGAACGCTGCTGCCCATGCTCTGGAAACTTGTGAACAGTGGCAATCCTAAATAATGAATTCACAAAGTGTGAATTATATATAAGACCGTATCCTGGAAATCGAACCTACGACCAGCGACCAACTGCGACTGAAGTCTCAGTCGAATCCTACTGGGCTACCACTGCTCGCTCACTATACGGGTAAGATTCACGAATTACCAAAAATCATTAAAAAATCATGAAACATGAGAGATTATACGTCAAAGTCCCCCGTATTTCGTCAATACAGATTGTAAACTTGGCAAATTATAAATCGCCAAGTTTAATTTGAAATTGGCGAAGGGTGTGCCTATTGGCCCCCGGGGAGGCTTGCCTCGTAGCACGAGAAAGGATTCCGTACGATTTATAAATGGAGCCTTAAACTTTACGATAAGGAGTTTAAAGATTTGCGAGCGAAAATAAAATGAGAGATTTACAGCGTTTAGGGATGTTATTGAAGTATATACAACCTTGCTGTGTTAAATGGTTGCGCAAACTGTAGATCGAAAAACTGTCTTAGAACGAGCACACATTAAGAATATACATTACAGCTTATACAGGGTGCTTAAACATAGCTTGAGGATATAGTCTTTATTACCTTCAAGCTACATGGAGCATAACGTGATGCTGGAATAAACAGTATGATCATTTGACACATCTTATCCAAAAATGAATTGTTACAGAAATGATGGTAAGAAAAAGCGTTCTTCATTATGATCACTACATATGAAAATTAATTATAGTTTGATATGTGTCCCTGCAGACTTTGTATTGCCAAAAGTTAATGGCCTGTATTCTAATAAAAAAAGTAATAGAATATATTTTCACTTTATAAAGATTGATTAAATAGATGCAAAATCTTTGAAAGCTAAAAACACATTGTGATGTTGACCTTATGACTCCATTTCACTCATTCAGAGATTCTGTTTATTTGCATTTTCGTTACACAAATAAGTTAGCCTATGTCATTGAAAATAATAATTACAAGGCGAAATAAAATCTGTCTTTTTATGAACTTTTGCATTATAGTGAAGGTAAAGTCGAAATTTAATTAACGGGTTTATTAGAAGACAAATCCCATGTAGTATTACGGGTAACTTGATAAAAAAGGCCCAAACATCCTCTTGTACTAGACAGCTAGATTTATAATTAAATTTTTATTCTTTATTATGTACAGAAATATTGTAAATATAAGTATAAATGAAGGGTGTTAAATATTTTTTAATGTAACAGTTTGTCGTTTTCATCGCAAAATGAAGTAAAATATTTAAATGATTTCGCCGAGAGTTTCCTTACAAAGCAGGATTAAATTTTTCCTCACGTGGAACTCAAAGGTAGACGCGGGCATGTATTGGCTCCATGCTTAAGTTGGGAGAGTGAGTAATTGCACGTATTTCATTTTGTAGTGTAAGCTATTTTTCGCTTTACATTACAGCGAGCTACAAGCTAATATAGAAACTTTTACTTTATTTAAATAAAGAAAACTTTTATCAATATTTATTTATTTACCATCTATTCTAAACAGTAGCTTAGACGAATGCTTTATCATTACTGTTTGAGATATACAAGGTCCGCTGCTTTGTAAAAAACTCCACCATAGATTCGTAATAGAACTGGTTGAAAGCTGCATCTAGCGCCTTCTGACGACGTTAACAAAGTCATGACTCCATCTTTTAGACGGACGGCTTTTGCAAAGTTTGAGGATCCGTTTTCTCCACTCCAGAAACTTAAACCCCTAGCGGCTATCTATGCGCTTGGCTATGTCTGTTAGTTCTAAACTTTACAGTACATGTATTATTTAACTCTTTCAAAGAAGTTTACAAGTTTGTACTAACTTAAAAAACAAAGAAATTATGAATACTTTCTTTACAAACAATCTTTCGTTTATCTGCTACAAAATAACAATGTATAATTGATAAAAGCACAAAGATTTCTTACGAGTAGCAAACAATATTGAAACGTCTTACTTTAATAACAGACTAGCATATCAGAAAAAAAAGTAATAACAGATGACCTAAAATTTTCTCATAAATAAAGTTTAACTGCAATGAGAGGGTATTTTAATTAATAAAGGCATACGGTTTTAAAGATCATCATATACCATATTTGCATTTATATACAGGATGATTGGTTATATGTGTAAGATCTTTAAACGGGTGAATGTATTGCTTGCTGTGAATAAATGCATATATCCTATCTAAAAATAAATGGTTTTATAAATAATTACATAATGATAACAAGAAAAAGTATGTTCCAAATTCGGATAACTACATATTAAACTTACTTATTGTTTATTATATTTCCCTATATACTTTATGCTGCCAGAGGTTAATTAGCCTGTCGAATTCTAAAGAAAATAAATAAATATATGTCAACGTGACCACTTTGTACATAAATTATTAGAAAAAGGTTTGTCTTCAAAGCATTTTGCTGACGAATGAGCTACATTCATCCCTTAAAAGCATTTACATCTATAACCAATCAACTTACATAATATCATATTTTCTAATATCTGAAGTATCTACCAGATGGCGAGTACTAAAGAAAAACCTGATTTGATAGTTTAAATATAAAGAAAATTTATCAGCAAATTTTTCCGTTAGATATACATTAAATTTTTTAATAATAATATGTACAAATATAATCAAGATAATCAAGAAAATACTTTCTGTTGACATAAAAACGTCTATTTAACGGTAGTAAAGATGGAAGTCTAGAAAGAAATGACAGCGAATAACAACTGGTAGATAACTCCCGCCATTCGGCTTATGAAGATGCCTCTCTCCGTTGGAAATTTGTACAAGTCAGAGACATAATTTAATTTTATCATGGAAGCATATTTCTGCTTCATCCTAACCATCTTTTGCTATGGAAATGCAAAAGAGATGCGCGTCGAAGCGGTGCATACGAGATTGGGTGGCAAATTTAAATTCAGTACATCCTTTGTGTCTGTAAAGAACCTTATTAGCTTCCACACGAGATACGGTTGGGTCTTAATAATGATTGTCGCATCATTCATACGTTCCTTCACATATAAATCTGTTAATCGCATTATTTATTACATTAAATAACTATATAGTGCATTCCCATACAAGCTGATGTGAATTTTAATTAGATTTTTATCATAACTTATTTTCAAATGTAATGAATCGTAATAGGAGTGTTTTTGTCAACTGACTTCATCATCTATCGCATCGACTATAGTCTGTTTATAAAGGTATATTGGATATTACATACCTTCATATAAATGATAGAAGAGGAAGAAAAAAGAGATCACTCGCCAAATTAAACTGAGCAGCGTTCAGAAAGCTCCGAAACCAAAACATCTAGTTCCAAACCACCGCAGTGTCTGAAGACGAAGGTCTTTGACCAACGTGTGCTGCCAATGATGACATATGGATCCGAATGGGCTTCAAAAAGAAAGGCCCCATACTAGGGTAACCACCTCCTCTCACCAAAGTTGACCAACGACATAGTTAAGGCTGCAGGTAGTCGCTGGATGCAGCACAAAACAGGGCCTATTTGATCTTTGCGTTTAGGCCTATACAATGGGTTTCTATCGGGTCAAAAGAAGAAAGAATACACCTTACAAATATACATTCTTCAACTTATACGCAACATCACGTTTTCGTAGTATTCTTGATTGTTTCACACAAAAGACTACTTCTAATGTAAAATACTCATATAAATCTCTGTGTGAATAATGATAAAGATTCAAAGACCATCGTGAAATGGCAAAAAACAAAAATTACTACTTATGAAAAAACCGGCAACCCACTATGTTTTTAAATTACACTTTTTATATAAAACGTAATCAATGTGTACAAATATGTAAGCTTTCCTCTTTTGTTAACGAAAGTCGCAAATATCGTCGTTGTTTCATCCCCAACACCCACTGCAATAAGCCTCCCTCAAAGATATCTATGAGGGGATATACCATAACTGCCACGCTTGGTAGGCGGTTTGGCGATCGCAGTATTATGGTCCATAGAGGACGCTACTGCTAATCCTCTGAAAAATTATTTGTAAGAAATAGCAATCCTATGTAATTAAATGAGTGTGAATTAGATAGGATTGTGTTTCTGAAATCGAACCCGCAACCAATGTACGCAAGTCTCAGTTTCTAGCACTAGGCTACCACTGCTCAAATATGTTTTCTTAATGCTAAAATACATTAACACTTTTTTTAAAAAAAAATTATTCAATTTAATGCTATTACATAAATATATAATACCCAATAGTTATCCAAAGTAATAAAGATTTTATGTATTTTGTTTTTCATAGCTTTATTAAGCAGAAGTAACATAAAAATGATTTGTTACCAGAACCAGTGATATTTTATATCGTATTATATGCTTTGTAGAGAGCGTATATGATAAAAGTAAAGTATAAGAAGCAATAAGCGGCAAGATAAATCTTATGTTAATATTACTGTTAAGGATTTATCATTCATAAAGTTTTAACCCGATTTATTCGATTTTTTCCAGATGCATCGCATGACTTTAAAAATATAAACTATAATGGCATTTACATTAGCCGTTTTACTTAATTTTTAGAAAGTTTATATTACTCAGATCACAAATAGCGTAGAAAGATAGAAGCATTAAAAAATAAAAACTCCCAAGGTTCAATTTCGGTTTAATATATTTAGATGAATTACAAAATAGTAAACCTGTTTCAGGAACGTAAAGCTCAGTGGATTGATAAGTTTAAGTGGCAGTGGACAAGTGGCAAGCAGAACTTATGAAAAACGAGGCCTTAAGGTTCTAAAATAGAAACCGCGAACCGGCATGCGCAAAGGACGTTCGTCTACTAGATAAACATACAGCTGACCTCACCAAGGTAGTCGAAAAATGCTGGGTTTATTACAAGTACTTAAAACAAACTTACTTCATCAAATAGTTTCAAATTGAATAAATAATTGTTGCAAGTTTACAAAAATATTCTTATTTTTTGACTATGATACGTATGTATTGTAATCCTTAACAAGTTAAATATTAACTTGTTTACTTATTTGAACAATGAATTGCGAGCATAAAACATTTGACTTAAATTTCCAGAGGGAATTCATAAAATTTTGTATGTAAGTCTCATGGCATTTATTAGTGTCAATATCCAGAGACCAATGAAACGGTACAAACTGAATTACTGTTTTGATGAAAACTATAAAAGCAATTTTGAATCAAATTGGAGTTTAGTCCCAGATGGCATTAACGTATTGCTAGTTAGTAAAAACAAAATGGATCGCTTTATAATCTACTTTGAATTTCGATCACTCTCTGCTAATTTTGAAAATTCAATGACAAATATTGTACAACACATGTAAAAATAAATATGGTAAAGATTAAAATGCAGTGGAAAAAAAGAGCAACGGTAACCCAGAGGTATAGGACTGTGATTTGCGATCTTAGGTCGCATGCTTGATTCCTGGTATAGTCTTATATAATTTCCCCTTTGTGCATTAATTATATGGGAATGCCACTACTAACAAACAAGTTTCCTGAGGATGGGCAGCATCTGTCGTCTGCGTACTACAAAATCTCACTACTATCGCCAACCTTCTTGCCAGGCGTGGCGATCATGGCATATCCCCCCATAGCTATCTTCGGGAGAGGTCTATCTATGACTTGCATTTGCGTCTATGAGCTGAAACCACGACAGTCCTTAGTCCTTTACCGCTGGTCTACCACTTCTTGTCTTGCTGATCTACTATCCACTCTTTCCTAGTAACCTAGTTAGTAGTGGTCTCCCGGAACAATACAGACAGCCATGTAGGCATGTGTTATCGCTTGCTATGTCGCATCAATATATAACACAATATAGAAGACATCTAATACTAACCATAAACCATAAGCCAAAGGATTGAGATAAGAACTAGATCGGGGCTCATCGCGCTTCCGTCTTCGCTTTATTTTAAAATATTCTCAAGTATTTATTTAACGATTTTAGATTCAATTTCATAGCCAAGATACAAAAAAAAATAACATGAAATAATAAATGAATATGATTGCCAAAAAACAAAGGACATACAAATAATAGTAAAAGTTTAAATGTTTTTTTTTTTTTCAGTAATGGCGGACGATGTCGAACGACTGCAGAGGCCGACGCAGTTGCGTCTGAATCACTTAAACGTCGCACTAAAACATGTCGCCCGGGCCGCACCGTACCTCTGCGAGATATATCTCCCCGTACTGCAACGCAAACGGCTAATGGACAATAAAATAAATCGTGTATATACGTCATGGGAGACGTAAAGTTCGGATGAATGCGAGGAGGTGCTTCAGGTGGAAAATTCCAAATTTCTCTCAGTCCCAGAGAATGTATTTAAGGAAAATAAATGTGTATTACGCGTTCAGATTTTGTGCCTTCAACTTGTGTAAGAATAACAGATTCTCTTTGTTATAGCAACCTTTATTGTCCTCGAGTTCAACTGTTCGATTCATATTTGAGACAACTTTATTTACAAGGTGCCTTTGTGATGGAACTTATTTCGTATTGTAGTTGAAATTTATTTATTTTTGTACAGTATCAATTATTAAATAGAAAAAATACTCTTTACATAGTTTAGGGCAAAATTTTCTTAGTGTTTTATTTGAAAATTCGAAACTTATGTTTGTAAATTTCGATCATATTTAACTATATTAAGGAAGTGCCATTTTGTTCTGTCTTTTTCTCATATAGTAGCTAGTGTAGTTTCGGTACGGTACATACATACAATGCAATTAGTAATCTTTTTAGTCTATAGACGTCAACTGCAGAGCTAAACATATGAGAGCTCCACTGAAGATATTTATGGGTGTACATACCATTTTTGCAACGCTCGGTGGCAGGGTGGCGATCACAGTATGGTATTATGGTACACAGAGGATGCTACTGCACCTCCTCTGGAAACTTGTTTGTGAACAATGGCAATCCTATATAATTAATGCAACAAATGTAAATTAGATAAGATTATATTCCAAGAGCCAAACCCGCGCCATAAGATCACAAGTCTCAGTCCACTACCGCTTGGCTACCAATGCATAACTCTACAATTAAATTACAACTTAACAATAAAAATATAATATTTAAAAGCAAGATTTAAAGACATATATAGTTTAATAAATAGGATTGCTTATTATGTATTAAACGTAACCAAAAGTAACAAACATATAATTTAAATAAATAATATAAAATAATTAATTAAAGTAAATAAATAGTATTGGCATAAATAAATGATAAGTTAATAATAAATATTATGAATATAATGAGTTATTTTTTACCCAATATTATATCGAAGCTAATCCACAATAAATTCTATTTTATAGTTATGCAACACTAACCTGACTAGTAAAGAATGCCTATAGGGCATTAAGTTAGAAGTTACAGAAAGTTAGACGTTATCACCGACGAGTATAAGGCTTTGAAATTACAAAATGTGACGTATTAGATTCGTGATAAACAAAATGATTGTAACATTACTGTTACTATGTCAGAATCAATGACTAGTATCTAAACCTGTCCCTGCCTGGCAATTTTAATTCACGCTTTGAATATCAAGAAAGACAAATAAGAACACGTCAGGTGCGGCGTTGAGTTTTTAAAGGTGTCAGTCAATTTAAAACGTCATCTCTTTTTATTATAAGCCATATATCAACGTCGTATCCAGCTATAGGTGTCATCAGTTGGTGTAAAGGACACCTGCACTACCCGGCAAGGGGGCGATCACTCTTTGTAGGTACTCTGGTCTCAAATAGGTACGTCTAAGGGAATTATTGCGACGATGTATCAACTTCTTTGGCAATTTGTTAAGTAATCATTTTTATTTGGCACTTAATTTGTTAAGATATTTATTTTCAACTAGACGTTTTTATTGTTTACTTGAGAAGTGATATTTCAAGTGTCATAATAATATTAACATCGTAGTTTGCTAAAAAGGCAATATTTAAAATGTAAACATTCTATTTTTAAAATACAACAGATTGGATCTCTCCTTGACTTTAAATTGATACTACAACCTGTTCAGACAGTATGTGCCACATACATGACGAGAAAAGACGACTGAATCCTATTTTTAATAACTTAAAATTATATTTGATTAACATTTAAGTACTATAGTAGCCCTCATATATTTTTTAATGAAGGAATAAAATCTTTTTTAATATCAACTAGGATATTATTATAAAAGCATACACATAGCCTATATTATGATTTGATCGGAATATAGTAGACAATTCTTTATTTTATATAATTCTATAAACAAATATAATTTTTTTTTCAATGAAAAAAAGATTAGTGTTTAAAAAAAATAAGACATAAAGTTAAATACCTTTTGAGAAATACAATATACCAAAATATAAGACAAACACAAACATACTATTATTGTTTGATTTTTGTTTATAATTAAGGATGTACTTAAACAGAGTCGTCGTCATCATTTCTGCTAACAGACACCTACAGCAAGTCATAGGCCTTCCTCAAAGATACCTATGGAGTGATATACCTTAATCGCCACGCTTGGCAGGCGGGTTGGCGATTACACAATGGTAGTAGTATTATGGTACGCAGAGGACGCCCATGCCCATCCTAAACAAACTTGTTCTTGAGCAAACCAATAAAATTAATGCACAAAGTGTGAATTATATATAAAACTGTCTCCCCAGAATATAACCAGCGACCTACGATCGCAGGTCTCAATCATTTACCGCTGAGCTACAACAGTACGCTATGAGTAATTATGGAATGATAAAATGAACATTGTAATGTTTCGCGTCTTCTTGTACCTTGTTTTACTATTGTAATAAATGATAGTCTAGATTGAACTTGAACACTGAACACGTACGCAGACGGTCATGATCGATGCGCGAGTATCTTAGTCGGGTTGCGCATACACTACAAACATTTTTAATAAACATTAATATTATATAACTCGTGTAGAAATTGATATTAATAAATTATGAATAACATAAATGTAACTTAAAATGCTCTTTATTTTTATTAAGTCGTAAAAATTGTTAACTTTAGTTTATTGAAGCATCAAGTGGGGACAATCGCAAAGGTTAAACATTAATAATATTTTATAGTTTAGTACATTGTCTGAGAAACGTAAGATCACGAGTACAAATCTGCCATTAACCGAAACAAATTTAAGAATATACTTGGCAATGTATCAGAAAACTATACACAAGAGTATTTTATAGTCTGCTTTATTAAATCCTAGACGATACATTGTCTAACATATAAGTAAACAACGAACATGAAATAGAGTACTTAAGGAGATAAACGATTTCAATAATACGAACTGAAAAAACTCCCTCATGTCATTAAAGTCCACTTAGGGTAACTAACCAAAACCACAACGCATTACTTTATTAGGTGTGCAAGGGTAGATGCATCCGTCAAAGTCAGTAGCAATGGGGGGCCGTACAAACCATTTTACCGCTGTTTGCAGTTGTCTCGTTTAGCCTGTGGTACAATTTATAGGATAATAGCGATTTCAAAATGCTTATCTTATTTTATTTATATAGAAAAATAATGACATACACATGCCGTTAGCCTTGGCGTGAGTAGGATTCCTACTAAATAAATGACGATCCAGTCAAAAGTTGCTGGTTGCAGACAGCGAAAGATGGGTCATCGTGACGATCTTTTGGGGAGGCATAAGCCAATGTAATGTTTCTCGGCTGACATTATGATGATTCAGAAAAACAACACAATAACTACGTACATATTAATTACAGTTATAGATTATAAACAATTACAAACTCTAATGCACCAGCTTATTGCTGGATTGTACAACATTCAAAGATTCTATGTTAAGTTGTTATTATGTTTTGCTTACTTCACGCATTCCTCTTTCTTTTGATGTTGGTCGCGTTTTTAGTCTTTAGTAACCATTACGAAATATGATACACTGGTCATACGCTAATTTTTTATTTTCTTATAATGCTTTTAAGTAAATAGTACTACTTTCTATATTTAGCGAGGTGAAATTAAGGCTAGCAATTCGGATATCATAAATTATCTTTTAAATTATCACACAATATTATAATTATATATTAAGTTACCATTTTAACGCAGGGCTTTGACTAGAAGCTCTTGCATAATTTGCTCTCAAAATATTCGCGAAATTATATTGGCAAAGCAGAAAGTAAAACTGGAATTATATCTAATAAAAGTGTGTAAATATTTGTACTAATAATAGCTATGTACTTTCCGGTATTTTTTTCTTTTTAAGTGCTATTATTTACCTAATATAAGTTTGCGGTTAATTTTCCTTTTTATTATACTTGTACCACCGCGCGTAACAGAGCGTAGGGGACACTGCGGCATCGTCCCCCGAGTACCGTACCACAACTCAGTACACGGAGCGACGGTGATTCCTCTCTTTACCCTCTCGACGATTAAGAAATAGTCCCGCTGTCGCAGTAACATGGCGCGACAGCGGATTTTTAGTGTTCGGAGATAGAGAAATTATATCAATCATTTTAGTAGTCATTCATATGAATTTACAATTTTAAACAATATGTTTAATAAAAATAGTTAAAGAAAAGCATGCGAAGAAAATAATGAAAAATTCATGAGTCCAATCTGGTTACGCGAGTTTCTTACGGATATCATTTATGTAGCTGTGAAGGATTTAAAACTATAACTGAAAAAAGTGACAAAATTATTGAGATGTTTTCTGTCATGACTTCTATAATCATTATCATCTTTCAGCATTAGAACGGACGTCCACGACAGGACAGGCCTTCTCTATAAATTTCCAACAGGAGCAATGTCTTCTAATGAGGCGAACGTCCTCAGTGTCTACCAGTCCTTGGTCTCCGCACACTTTATGGCCTCAGCGGCCATCTATTCTCTGCCATCAGTGACACATTCACTGTCCCTTTCACTAATCTGTCTGCTGGGCTATCCTGGTTACTTTTGATCGTTTACCGATCTATGTGTTATTGATTCGACCTTGTAGAAAAATCTTGAGCATAGCTCTCTGCGCTACTCGTTGAGTATGTCCATAACTTCTAAAATGTTCTAAATTTAAATATATACAACCTTCGATCAAAACATGACTTATTATGTTAACAAGAAGTGGTTTAACATTTTTAAACGAACCCAAAAACATCACGTAAAGTAACAAAAATAAATACCCGTGTGCTCTATTTTAATAAAAGAAATAAATTGGCATACTTAAAAAACACAGAAAACTGTAAATGGATCTATTATCAGTCTATAAATGCAGCTTGGTCGAAAATTGCATCAGCTATCAATCTAAACGGCGTTACCTAGTTACAGTATAACTTAGGGTTGCCATGATCGGTGTGGCGACGAGTGACAGCGTTTTGTTTTAAATGTATTCTTAAAAATGGTATTATCCATAAGTACTGATTTTTTATTGCGTAAACATATAGATTATATATTTATTATGTAAACATACAGAGATAACTATATATGTCACAAGCTATATATTTTATATTACGTACATTGCACAAGAAAAAGGTCAAAACAAGACAACTTTTCAAATTGGATGTACTGCACTGGGGCTGCAGAACGTTGTCGCATTGTTTTGTTTAACGCTCGGCAGTATTCTGTATTACGTATTCTGAATCAGCGCCTTTTGATCGACACAATTTTGCTAATAGTTAAAGTCCGATATCTATTTATTACTCTGTTACATCTGCCTACCATTATAATAAGACTCAATACTATTACGTTGATAAAATAAAGATGTTGAAAAGAAACATATCTTGTGGATATCTCAATTTAATAATAATTTTTGACACTATGTTAACAACACGAAGCTAAAATATACTAATCCCACGCAAAATGATGATCATTTGACAGACAATAATATCTAATAAATTATTTCGTTGTATTTTGCCAGAGATTTTAATTGACAAAATGTAGTGAAGTTTACAGTTGAAGTTATACAGTTTGTAATGATATAAACAAAGTCTTTACATCATACGAAGTTAACCAAAATTATTTTACTTTAAAAAAACAACAGACAATAACACAAATTTTCTGATGTTGTAAGAGAGCTAAATAAACCATTATCGAAATATTCAATTGATAAAAGGAAACCAAATTTTTCACTTTAAAATAAAGCAGACAACGAAGTAGACGAACCCGCTATTATGTACGTACATAGCAGTGATACATTTTGTATACTTTAAAGAGAGGAATTATTACACGCTGTCACTCTGGCCACACCCCAACATTCTCCCTTACCTAAAGACGCTCAGTGTTTATGTTGTTATTTCTCTTCGTTAGACAACGATTTGTCATGAATACTTTAGTGATATTGTTTTTAGATGGAGTCGATGAATCTACTCGACTTGAGGGGAGGGTGACAAACAATGTGATCCATTAGAGCTATTCCATTGAATTAGTTTATCGTAAATGAATAATGGCTTGTGATCATCGGAGTCGGTAGCACTTTAAATTGTTTTTTTATGTTTTAGGTGGAAGAATGTTAAGAGATTATCAAAAAGCTCATCTGACATAAAATGAATTTTATATTGAATTAGTGGTATAGCATCCTTATGTCTTAAGCATAAAATATATTTTAGGGAAAATAAGGACCATACTACATACGCATACAGGACGGTTAGTTATGATGGTAAAATCTTTGTAGGGGTTTATATATAGTTCCTTTGTTAGCAAAAAGCTTTAACATATTTATATACTTACATAATCACAATTTGTATGTACACCCTGAATTTTTAGCCGAATGCGACAGGCCAATAACTACTGACAGAAAGAAGTGGAAAGACAGGAACATATAGTAACCAATAATTGAAATTAAGCGTTATTTATTATTTTTAAAACTTAAATTGCACAGACACATTACTTCTACATACCATACCTTCGTTCACCGCAAATAAACTATACTTTCATCTCTTTTATAGCTAAAACAAATATATTTAAGTTATTATCAATTTAAATATACATACATATTCATATGCCCCACCTATAGCTACCTTATAGCAAGAGAAAAGTGTAATAAAATACTCAAAATATAAGCGAAAAATCTTCGAGATACTGTTATACCAAATTTGTAAGCTTTAATTAAAACTAACATGTTATATTATGTAATACTATGTTAATAAATTCAATCACGCAGTAACGAACAAAGGACATTTCGAAGAAATTATTTGTGATTTTCTCTCTTGTCTCTTCTCAGATGATAGACGCCCACTGCAAGGCATAGGTCAATCCTAAAGATATCTATAGGGGTTCACCATAATCAACACGCTTGGTACTCGGGTTGGCGATCGCAGTATAGTACTATCGTACGCAGACAACGCTGTTGCCCATCATGTCGAAACTTGTTTGTGACCAGTGGCATTCCTACATAATTAATGCACAAACTTTCAATTATTAAAGACTGCATCCCGGAAATCGAACCCGTGACGTATGATCGCAAGTCTCAGTACTCTACCGCTGGTCTATCACTGCTCATTTTAATTTTATTTAGTGTAAAAAGGATTATGGAATCAATAACCTTAAAGTTTAGTTTTTTAATTGCAAGAGCTATATTGTAAGCGAAAGTAGGAATGAAATAAACGAGAGAGGTGGAATTAAAAATAAAACAAATTACTTATCATGACGATAGCATAAAAGTTTGTATTAAAATATCAGTTAAAGTTTATAAATAGCAAATCACAGTTATTACATATTTATAAGTTATTTGTCTGAAAGCTTTATTTATAACGATGATATTATGTGATCATTGTATAGCTGAAAATTTATTAAAAAAAGAAATAAATTAAACAGAGTTATCTATTGTTTCAATATATGTGCATATATCTATGGTTTAGGTAAACAGAAAAATTATATTTCGATTATTTCATGTAGTATACACATACTAAACAGACAAAATAGTAACTTCACTCTACCTGTATATTATATACTATAAATAATGTATAAGAGTGAAGTTACATCGATTCTGTCGCGAATCCGCCATGAATTTTTTTAAATATGGCAGTTTAACTCTCTTACTTAGAAGGAAAATTTAGTCCAAAGTTGTCCGATTTGGACTGGAAAAGAACAATGAACGTTGTCAGATTTGTGGGAAAAAAGTAGTAATAGCTTATTTGACGATCGCCGATTTCTCTTATGGTTTGAGTCAAGGAATTGCAAGAACGTGGTAAAAGGAAGGCAAAGTTACTGCGCGAATCAATTAACTGTCTCTTTTATATTTATTTTGCATTTACTTTTTCATATGTATATATTGGGGTGTCTCTAGGCATAGCACTAACAGCGTTCAGTAAAAGCATGCACGAAATTAGTAAAAGAGTCGATTTGCGGGCGCATACGGACCCTCGCATCACTCTCCGATGTGAACGTTGCATGAAGAGGGTGCTAAACGATTCGCGCGCGATCCTGATGCACTTTACTTTTATTGCGGCGTTTATACCCGCGTGAGGAACCGTGTGTTTAAGAGCCACGTACGTTTTATTGCTGAGTGTTTTAAAGTGTATCGGCGGTATATATTCAACGGGATAGCGGAGCACGAGTGCTGTCTATCGGTGATTTGTCTCTTGGGGAGAATTGTTCGCAGTATTCATCGTGTAAATAAAAGAAAATCTACTTAAAAACATCTCATCATTTTAGCCTTAGGGCAGCTATAGCTGGACATAGACCATCCCCATATATTTCATATAGAACTGGTAGGAAGCAGTTTTAACTTAGCGCTTTCTAGCGCCATTAACAAAGTTTTCGGTCCACAGCGTAGGTGGACATCCTACGCTGAGCTTGCCGTACTGTAGTCCCCGATACGAAACTGTTAGAACCCATCAGCTATCTATGTGCTATGTACTATATACCGACATACTCTACCTTAGGTTGTCTTCGGTGCTTCTCATTTTCGCATCGACTTCGTGAAGAAACTATGGGAGTAGCCATCGGAGCATAGCTGTTGATGCTATGCTGTAATTAATAATTAATTATATGATAACGTAACGCTATTTTCAAAATCGTGAAAAAATGAACGTTGTAATAATATTCCTAAGCACGTCCTGGTTAGATATTCAATAACTATTAATATCGCGGATCCAATATTGATTTCCAAAAACATAGCAAAGTTGACTCACAATTTTCTGTAGTCAGTGTAAACATTTCTTACAAATACATATTTGTCAATACTCAAAACAAAATAACTAAATTAATTAAGGCAAATATTTTATCGCGATGAATTATGTCTGAAACAATTGTGATATATTAAAGTTTTTAATATATCACACACCGTAATATTTTCTATTCAATTTCAAACAAGTCCATTTATGTACCAAGTATATATTAACAAGAAAGAATTGCGTCGTTATTTCAACGAACCAAAGGATAAATATGAAAAACAGCAATCACGAACCAATATCAGCCGCTGCTGCACTTAGGTGCATCGTTGATAATAAATAATTCAGTGAACACGGGATGGATGGTTGTAATAGAGACCATCGCTCACAAAACACCACATAAATCGTCTGGAACTTTTGATTGCACCCCCAAATGTGTACTTTTGGAGTGATTCATGGCCACAGAGGTTGTTCACAATATTTCACATTCGAAAAAAGAATCGCTAAACTTCGTTACTATTTTAAGACTAGTTTCATTCTCAATTTTCTCAAGATATAGTTTTAAAATTTTATTTAAGGAACAAATGTTTACCGGCGAACAATATTTTAATTTCAAATTACTCATTGTATTTTAACATCGCTAAAAAGTTTTATATAGATTTTAAGAATATAACGATAGATAGGAAACTTATTATGCATACACACTTTTTTTTTATACAGATCGATTAGTTATAAATGAAAAAACTTTAATGGGTTAATTGTATATATACTACTTTGTTTGTGTTTGTAACTATACTATTTTGTTTGTGCTGGTTCGAATAATTCTTTGAAAGCCGATCATTTACCCAATCCCGTGTATGCTATAATGCACTTTTTAGCAATATATGCAAAAGTGATCGAAATAAATGCATTATCGTTTCTATACGTGATATTCTCGTTACATGGGATAAGTTGGATAAGATGTAATGAATAACTTAGCTAATATCGATAAAAAATCTAAAAACTACTGTTATATAAGTATGAATCTCTCATACGAGTTCTCGAACTTTCTCGGAAGGAATATGCATTCTTGAATTCCGTGTGTTTATAAACCTTTATTGAATTCCACGTGTCTGGTCGCGCATGGTATGCGTATTGCACATTTTTGCAGTCTTTGAACTGCCCTTGGTATCCCGTGGATTTTAATAAATAGGATCACAGGCTTATAAACCTTTGTAATGGCGCGCTAGTTTTTACATACGTAAAGGTTTATTTAATTGAAATTTATCGAATTTTGAAGTACTTTAAATTCAACTTTTGCTTAAACTACAACTTTAATTCGAACTAGCGACGCTGTGGAATAAGTTTGCTAGCTTACCAGTAAGTATAACAGGTCGAAGGTAGATCTGGTCTTTAATATTTTACGCAAGTTTGGATTCATTTCTGCAATATATACAGACAATCAACATATTAAGATACTTCCTTTTCATTTTACAAACAAAATAATAAATTATATGTATGGTCAAAAACAATAAAGTTAAATAAACGGTTATATCGCGAAACACTATTTCTTCGAGACAACCATTGGGTAGACGTAGTTTCATCATCATCATCATTATCATATAAGCCAATGGACGCCCAATGCAAAGGTTTCCTCGAAAAATCGCCACGATGATCAATGTTGCGCTGCTCGCAGCATCCAGCAATTGCTTCTCTTGGTTAATAAGGATAAACATATCAAGCATACAAAAAGCGATGGAAATTATAATCATAATTAAACATATAGTTTAAACTAAAATGATTTTTCAAAATTAAAGACAAATTACAAATTTTTTAGAACATCACTCTATAGATATGTTTAACAAAGGTTACGGGTGAAAACTATTTGAGTCGGTAATAAAACCTATAAACCATGTCCGTAATTATTTCCAAGTGCCATCCAATTACTACTGCACGAATCATCTGACATAATTTATAAGGAGCTTTAATCTTAAAAACAAGACTCGAGATACAAAAAGCTCTTACCGTAATTGAGATGACAAAAATAGGCTT
The DNA here is from genome assembly GCF_028537555.1 of Battus philenor. Taxonomy (NCBI): domain Eukaryota; kingdom Metazoa; phylum Arthropoda; class Insecta; order Lepidoptera; family Papilionidae; genus Battus; species Battus philenor. Next base: position 11,598,892 of record NW_027181673.1, on the reverse strand, counting down.
TCGAATAAAAAGACTTCGAATTTTCAGAGGTACGAAATTTGAACCGCTCCGTTGTAAACAAATTCGCCCGGAGTAATTGGGTTCAAATTTAATCAATATTATATAAAGATCAAAAAATATAATGTAATAGGAAAAAAGGGTATTCAGAATGAACAGCTGTATTATCGGCTGATACTTTTTATCCTTTTTCAAAACGATTAAATAAATTAAATTACGATTTAGATCAATGCATTTTTGATAACGTAAGATACTAGTCGAGTAGATCTGGAGGTGAACGAAAGTAACCGCCATACCGTAGCCCAGCGGATTGGCAAGTTGTAGTGGTAATAGGCGTGTTTTGATTGCACAGTCTGACAATCTGGCAGACAATATACTAGCTGTCACTTTTTGCTTGCGGATTCAGGATCCGAAAACCCTATCACTGACAGAGCTGTAAATGTTAACAGCATCAACTTTAACTAAAACTTCACCCACGCTAGCTGTCCACTGCGCGAACTTATTTGGTATTCTCTTATCAGTATAATTTCATAAAATCCTAAATGATCTCTACTGCACGAAAGAAATATTCTTACCGCGTTTTAAATCTCTAAGCCTTATAGTTATAGAGATACCGTAATGAATCAGTAATTAAGTCGAAATCTCACGTATAAATATATATAGATTATATTATGTATAATTCACACTGTAGTGCAATCATAAATGTAATCTGTAACCTAAGATTAAAACTTGAAGTTACTAAGCTATTACTGCTAAAGGTATATCAATTTAAAGAAGCCCAATACTTCCCCAAATTTAAACCGATGACTCAGTCTTCGCATTTAATATTGTCAGATTAACTCTCCCTCATTAATGCGCAGACACATCCGAGCAGTTATTCAGTCTCCCGACAATATGGCGGTGCGTGAAGTAACGCCCGCGTGTACGTTATTTGAACAAAAGGTCGAATTTGAATGTGAAACGCATATCGGACGTGAATGAAGAACGAAGGCAAAGGGGGGAAAATTTTAAAATATTTTTATAGGTATTAAAAGCACACTGTTTTGAACATTTAGAGAGGAGACGTTTAGGTAATTAAAAACCTATGAAGGTTCTTCGATTATTCTCAACATAAATATTGTTTTGCACACTTTGTACCACATAATAGATACGGCAACAGTTTTTTGTTTCTTACTCTACAAGATACACACTGGACAAATGTTATTATATATGTTAAGCTACGAAAAAGGCAGTTACTGTTGCTACTGGTCTTGCGTTGTGCCAAAAAAAAAAACTTGGAGTCTCTAGAGACCCTGGAATGAAGACCCTGCAAACTCAGCGTAGCACCTCCGACACAAGGAAAACAGACGATCTTGTTAAAGTCGAAAGATGATACAGGTCGCATCCAACCGTTCCTATTAGAAATCTAAAGAAGACCCCTATATTCAACAATACACGTCTTACAGATGAAATGATAATAACGACTGGCGAATAACTTTTGATAAAAACTAGTCTTATAACAACTACGTAAAAATAATATAAAACTTTTATTTGTTAAAATATCACGTTGGAGCTATCAACTAATAGAATAGAATATTATTACTGGCTAATGTAAGATTTTATAATGTAACATTGTATATACAGAGATGAATCCAATACTTATATACTATAAAGACTGGTATTATATATTTATGTATGAATTACGTTCGCATTTTTAAATAAGTATAAGCATAATGATGATACATTTTACATATATTAAAATATTATAGGTCGCCTATTAATCCGATTTTTTATCAAGTTCTTTATGCGTACAATTCGCTCCTTTGTCTAAAAGACTATTTACCTGTCTAAGGTTTTTGGATAGAGAATTTTACATTAACGACCTTCTATAATTTTGTTCATAATTAAGTAAAACGTGTAAAACTCGAAGCGCGATCGACCCGTAAGGTGTCAACCTTGCTAAACTTGCACCTTCGTCTTCTATGGGTTCTCCGTCCTTCGAAATCTATAGGAGACATATAAAAGCTTGGAAGCTTATTACATCTATTTCCAACCTCCCTGTATAGAGTAATCACTCTGAAACTCGATCGGAATGAGAGTAATAATTATTGGCAGCAAAAAGTCTGCACATATAGGTGGTAAAATATAATTCATTTTAAATTTTAGTAGTCCGAAATTTGAAAACGCTTTTTCGTACAATCTTATTTCTATTATGTTATTTATATCTTTTGGATAGGGTGCACATTAATTGACAACAAATGAACTACATATTGACCCATTTAAACCTTTTACACTAATAACCAATTAACATTTATAATTATATTAGACTACTAAAATATTAAGAACAAAAATTCTGTGTTGTATATAAATGTTGGATGTTAAAGTGAATATTTCAAAGTAAACTTTCGAGGTACTCAAATGGCGCGTGTTGCCACAACCGACTCTGCAGTCGCGAGCCGCGCCATCTTGCGGCGTGGTTTACGCGCGGAATTCAATTTGGCGCCAAACAGCCGCGGGCGTATCGCTCGTATAAAGGGGGGTAAGACACGTTGCTGGTTATAGACAGCTCTGATCGGTAATCCAAACTTTGTGTTTCAACACGAGAACGTACGGTTATTTTGTTAGTTATAACCTTTTCTCGTCTGTTAAATTTAACTTGATAAATTTGTTTTACGTAGTACTTCTAGCGATATATCGAGTACAGACTTTATTTATGTTTTTCCAATGGATTATTAAAGTAAAAAGAGTATGTCTAAAATGTTCTTAAAAATGTTTGTGAAATTACATCAGACAAAGATAATCTCTAAAATTTTGTTATTATTAATTATTACTACATACACTAATGGGTAAGAACAATGGCGCAATTATTGTAAACATAAAACTTGACCATCGATGACAGTAATTGTGGAAATTATAATTGCACATTGATAATTTTAAATTATCGTGGCGTGTTATTTTTGTGTTACAGAAAAGAGCTGCTCGTGCCAATTATCACATGCGGGTAAGAGACTCATTGAGAAAAAAATCCTGAAAAAATATAACTGCACAGTCGATACAAATACATGTGATAATTCTATTGTTATGGTTTATAGACAAACAATTTATTATCTGTCTCGCCTGATGTTAAGAGATTGCGAGATTTACGATCGTACATGCTTGCCTAGAAGAATAAATTGAATAATTGAGTCTGTTATATTGACAACTGCCGGTGTGCTTGTGGTGGTACGAGACGCGGCCTCGAGCCGGCGCGAGATACTTATCTTTAATTTTTTTTTTGCGCCTTCAATATGCGCCGGTTCTACGCTGCATGCATCCAACGACTTTTCGTGATTTAGCGCTTGACTATATGGTCTACCTAGTAAGGCACCTATCCACACCGCATTTACCAGCATTTACTAACTTGTACCTTTCAGCTTCTTTAAAGATGTTGATAATGATTTTTACAACCTTTATCTGAAAAAAAAGAACTATTATTGAACATTCAAAGATTCAAATTCGAAATGTTTTGACAGAAAGTAATTATTCTTAGAAATCAATTCGCTTACTTTAAATGTGAGGAAATGCAAACAACGTTCGGACAATTGAGCTAATGGTACAAGCTGAACTTTCCACGTAATAAAGCAGAGTTCATCGTTCGCGTGGAACGGCGTAGTAACAAAGAAGCGTGACGGTACGCCGCCTCAGATTCAATATCGTGAATTAAGACGTGCACAGTGTGTATATGTACGGCTTGTAAACGTGGAGCGGCCTTGCTCTCTTTAAATCATGCAGATTTAAATCTTATATTTTATACTTCCACACCTTATAAATAATTTTTATTACGTTAGAGATGTTTACAATTAACAATGGCATTGTCACGAATCCTACCACGATATGTATACATACAACAGATACTTTTATTTAAACACTTTAACATTATTGATAACACTCATTGTAATAACATGCTTCACTGCGATTCTTAAAATTCCCAGAAAATTAAAAGAATGTTCATTGTAAGATTTGTTGCAACACTAGAGTGCATGTGACTCATCGAACGTTGATTCGGGGCCGATGCTGCTTCAAACGCAACAGCGACAGGACGTTTTAAGTTATTCTTGTAAGTTAAATAAATTTTTATTACATACTCTCATGTATTTTATAAGAACGACCAATGACAGTCTAAAACCTTGTTATATTTTAATTTAAAAAAGAATATCTTTGTCATGTATTCATTGTCATTCTACTAAGCTGCCTGTATTGTCCTGGAAGACAATTAATAAACTAGGTTACTAGGAAAAAGAGTGAGTAGTAGAACAGCAAGTGAAGCAGAGGTAGTCCAATGGTAAAGGACTGAGGACTGCCATCGTTTCAGCCCATAGTCGCCCACTGCAAGCCATAGGCCTCCCCCAAAGATATCTACGTGAGCAAATACCATAATCGCCGCGCAAGGCAGGCGGGTAAGCGATCGCAGTATAGTATTATAGTTCGCAAAATACCCTGCTGCCCATCCTCTAGAAATTTGTTTGTGAATAGAGGTAATCCTATATAATTAATGGCACAAAGTCTGAATTGTATAAGATTATAACCCTATGTTTTTTTTTTAATTTTACTAAAATTTATTACCGAAAATAAATAGGGATTTACGTATAAAAATAAGTAATGTATATTGGATATGTATGACACGAATAAATAGGATATTTTGTTAAAGGCGCACCCTCTTTAGTCGTTCGTGTCACAGTAAAGACGTTTACACGGCGAAGACGGCGGGAAATTTCTAACAGGCAGGTAGAAGAGCTTCGCTGCTATGTCAAACTGTTATTACACTAAGCCAGAAGTGAAAAGGGAAAATTTCACAGCCTTCCTTCTAATTGAATCGCGAAGAAATTTCATTTAAAATTTACGATCGACTCCGTGAAGGAATTTTAAAACGGCGTTTTCTGAATGATGATTAAAAAGTTTGAATGTGACTCCTCACAACTTATAATTGGTCGATGTTGACGTATAGACGTACACACAATCTGTGTAGAGAGTTGACAAGCGACAAGCAAGAAAGAGGACTGCTTCATTATAATGTAATGAACTTTATTTTAAAGTTATAACAATTAATAACGTAACTCGTCTTTCGTATACATCCTGTTTAACTCTCTGGATATTGATTAAAAGATGAAAGAAAAAATTGATTATTTTGGGGATGGATAAGTTAAACAGAAAAAATGACAAGCAACAAGCTACACTGTCATATAAGAGTGTCTTTAAATTTCTTATAACAGGGTGTATACAAACATTCATAGTGGAATGAAAACGTTCCTGTAACTAGTGGGTAATTAAAATTCAAGGGTATAGAAATATGTATTTCAATAGATATGCTCATTACAGACAGGTAGTTTCGATATAATAGTGTCACATATAACACAAGAATTAAAGAATTTATCAATCAATTTTTCATTGGCCGGGCCTAAAAAATAACACAACACTTTTAGATTGTTTTAATGAGCATTATGTCTAAAAAAGATAAGCAAATATAAACTGCTGATAAATTATTAACGACCAGTTTTACAACATATGTTTAAATCTTTGATAGTAAAATCGTTCTTTGTACACGGGGTGATAATAATAAACGGCATCTATACGAAAGTAACTGGCATAGCTCAGCAGGTTAGCAAGTTCAAGTGACAGCGGGTAAGGTTCCATAGAGCACAGAATTAAAAGCCCCTGGCGCCTTAAGGTTCCGAAGCGGAGATCACGGACGGCAAACGTAGCCTAGAATGACCGCAAACAAGGTAGACAGACCACGTGGTTAAGGTTCTCGCTCGATATCGTCCGCTTTATATCGGTTCTTATGGAAATCTATGAGTAAGAACTTTGTTTTGTAGTGGATGTTCTTTAGCTGAAATAATGATGATTCGTTAATTTTTTTTTCGCTTAATCTAACTCTTTGTAGAACTAATAAAAATAATAATTATAATAAAAATACACTTTTTTATTTGCAATTTAAAAAGAAGTTCTTACTGTAATATATAACTATGAAAAATCACATTAAAATAGTCTAATAGTAATAGCTTCAGAAACCGATCTCTGATGCCATAGGGTATTTGGATACATTTGCTGCAAATCCGTAGACATGCCTCAGGCGGGCGCTCGCAAAGATATCGAGCAACTTGGCATATTACTGTTAACTTAAACATAGTGGCTCCATTGAGGTACCACGGAGACGCAGTTCCATCTAACCGTGCCTCGGGAATACAGCGAAATAGTGGTTTCAGTGGTTTTGTCGTGTGATAGTCTTATGACAATATATTATGGCAACGCATGTTAATCTAAAGGAGGACCTAGATCCAGCGATCATCGTCCTATGGCTGAAATGATGATGATTATGTTTTACAAACTCATATTAACGTACAGAGTGATTGGTTATAGATTTAAATGTTTTATAAGGGTGAATATATTGTTCATTCTATAGTTGTCTTCCGCTAGGCTACCACTGCTCGATCATCGTGTTGCATTTTATGGTTGTCTAGAAGAAATCGTGTTTAATGTTAAGACCGTCCATTGTAAAAAAAAAATTAATGCTTATTAAATGTTTTTTCTTTTTATGTTTATTGGAGCACAAGAAAAAGCAAATAAATAGGTTAAATTTCTTTTAGCGTTTAAAACAGGGTTATTAAAACACAAAACTAGTGAATTATTAAAATATGACCGTTTTAATCTATGTCAAATGTAAGCAAAAAAAAAAAATTAGCCGTAGCCACTAGGTGACCTAACATCTATTGCGATCGATTTGGCAACAAGCCAAGGTTTAAGTTAAAAAGGGCAGGCTCAGTGCCACGAAGCGTTCGCCTAATGGCTTCAACTTCAAAAGAAATCTAGCCGCTATTATTGAGTAAACAGCCTATTGAAATAAAAAACTAAACCAGTTCTTTTTAGTCCATTATTACAAAGGCTATAGTTTTTTTTTTTAATAAATATCATGCTATTATAGTCGATAACGTCAACAAAAACACATATCCTTCACTGGAATGATATTCGTGATATTTTTAACACAAAAATTTTAACTAGACTCAGCTGTTGCCAAATGGACTTACTTATTCTACATACAAGTAACTGAATAATTTTAGCTTATTTTTTTACCATATTGCATCTCTCATCATCATCATTAGCGATAGGACGTCCACTCCTGGATCAGGAACTGCCACATAGATTTCCACGAACCGTTTGGAAGCGTGTTCCGAAGACCTTAACAACATCGTCCGTCCACCTTGTCAACTTACTGGTCCTAGGTTACTGCTCTAGAAATTTAAAGAACTCTATTACTATAAAATATACGTATATTACAAGATTTTCACGGATTATAAAGTCTTTAAAGACCATTCATTAATTCACTGCATCCACAACAGATTTATAATTTTAATTGAGTATTTTTAAGCACACAGCCTCGAAGATTGCGCACCGGAGGAAAGATTTGCAAATTAAGAGCTCTCTTGGTGTCTAGTGTTTTTTTTCTATAATATTGTATATAGTAATTTTTATTGTCGTGTCACCTATAAAGAAACACATAACAGTACCATAATAAAAATGGCAAATTTTAATATTCTATGGTGTTTTTTATTGTTTGTATTTATGTAGTTTGTGTTGATTGTGTGTACTGCTGGTGTACCTAAGTAAACATATAAGATTTAGTACGCCTATATTTTTTTTACAATATGTCGTCAAAACATAAGATGGTTTAGTCTCATTAGTTTAGTAATTTATAAGTACGACGACTTAAAACACAATTTACAATATGTCCACTCAATATTAGTCGTCAAGTACAGTTTGTGGCAAATTTAAATGTTGTAGAAAACCTAGGTTTTACATTTATTTTATTGCTTGAGGATTTCTAGCGAAGGATACATATCATTTTATAGTCATCATTTTAACTTTTTTTTGTTACTTCAAGCCGTCGACGTCTTAAGGCCTTCCGACGATTGACAAGACCGACTGTCCACCTTGTGGTTGGACATCCTACGCTGTCCTTGCCAGTCCGTCTCCTCAGAACTTTAGGGCCCCAGCGACCATAGCGTTTAGTTATTACATTTTTTTTATTTACTCGTATTATAGTCTCTATGTTTTATATTTGGTAACACATTATTCATATTGTTAAGTTGCAGAATATTTCGTTGTACCTAATTAAAATATTTCACCACACTATCTATATACGTATATCGTTACTGTATGAATTAGTTTTAATTTTTTTTTATAATATTTTGGTTTATACATGTTATTGATATGCTTTAATTATTTACGCCTGTAATGACAATCTGAAAAATAGTCTAATCGCTTCTGATTTTGGTTTTGAGAAATTATTTTGCGCGGTACTGATACCGTATAGACTACATTTCTGTTGACAGGATAGCTACTCACTTTGAATACAATTTTTGACACATGTCGTTAACTCATAAAGTATAGCTTCCTTTCTTTTCAACACCACATAAACTACAGGTGAACCTGATTTATTAAATAAATATAAAAAAAAATCATGTTTTGTATCCAGACTCAATCATAAAATAAGTTTTACAAAATATTTATTATTTCTCTTAATATTGGCTAGCCCAGGTATATTAAAAGGTTCGACAGAACTAGAACAGACTTTTTATTATACCTAGGCTTATATAAGACATTATAGCTATTATATTTATAGCCTTATTATAATTATAGCTCTTATATAAGACATTATATCGTGGCCTAAAAATAAAAAAATAAAACTTCGCAGGTTCACTTGTCTATTTCTCATACAAATGTATATGTTGTTAAAGCATTGCTGAGAGAAATTTGTTTCGAAGGCTTCGTAACAACAGGGTCATACTATCTCCGGAGTTAGCTCAAGGCATCTGTCGAGTTGTCAAGCGGCGAGGCAGCCCCCCCGGCGCGTCTGAGGAGATAAGGCGCAACTTCTCGCATCGCTGTTGCTAACTTCAAGTTATACTTGCGCGATTAGACTTCGCAGCGGTTAGTTCCTTTCAACGTGCTACGAGATCTGATGTGAATATAATTTAAGTTATGATTTGCTTATCACAAGTTGCTAGGTACAAGTTTTGATCGTTTAAACTATATATCATCTTGAACACAATTTTGGAAATAGGAGTAAAATCTTCAAAGCTTTTTGATTACTAATAATTAACCAACTACTCCGTATATATTATATTGTCTTGCACACATTCAAATCCTTTTTTTTACATATCATTATACTTTTTTTTTAAATTGATACATCATATATAGGGCACAACACCCGTATACAGGGATGTCACAATCACAAATTACATTTTTTAACTGTAAAAATATTTAATTATTCTTGTACATATATACTTTAGTATATTAAATAGTGCTGTTAGGTCAGCCAGCTGTATTTTAACGCCAATTCTCAGGAGTATATATTTGACACCAAAAAATAGTAAATAACACCAATAATCAATTCATGATTACTGAAGCAATATTAGGTCGTATTATGTTCGTTGTCGTAGTCATCGTTTTGGCTCGTAGACTTCCACTACAAAGCATAGGCCTCTTTCAAAGGAAGGTAGAAAGAAGATGCTGCTAGCTATCCTCTGTAAACTTGTTTAACTTGAAATGTATGTTAGGAGAAGACTTGACTACTTGATATATTCTCACGTTCTGTGGCATCTGCTAAAATTAGTGTATGTAAATTTCTTAATAAGTCTTTTAATTTCACTGTTTTGTGTAGTAAGTTATCTATATATATTTAGCAATTCATGTCAACACAATGACTATTTTTTAAGAATCACACTTGTTTTTTTTCTATAGTAATTTAGTCAATTTAGTAAGATAGGCGCATAGCAGGTTGTAAATCAAGTTTGTGCATTCGGTTATGAAATCTCCGAGCTTAACTATCGATGCATTGTTTTTTCTACAACATATTTTGAAAGAGAAATTCACAAATTTTAATTAATACTTCAGCATACACAGATTTGTAAAGAATCACTCATCGGCTCTCAAAGTTTCTTCAAGAGTGCGTACAAGCTTTTAATAGCGTAGTCTCAGAGTGCGAGGAGGGAACGACAGCTCGGAGGGGACACTCGTGTCGGAATTTTTAATTCAATTATGATAGCGATCTTGTTTAATGACCGGCGCGTTACAGCCGAGAACGCAGTTTTTATATTCCCTTCCCTCCCCCCGCAAGCCCTCCCGCTCCGTACGCGCCCCCTTTAATTCTGGAAAAGGCAATGTTACAATTTGTAGGCGTTTTTAATGTCGCGGATTCGTCCGGCGATAAAAATAAGATGACTGAGAAATATTAAAAATCAATTTTCAACTTTATACCTAGAGATACTATATTAAATAAAGGGCGATTATTTTTTTTTCGTGATACTACATTCAAACTGGATAATTGTTGAAATTATGTGTTAGTTGCCAGAAACTTCATCTCATAAAAATGAAATTACAGTTAATAAGAAACATTCCACTTTATATATCAAATATGACCGACTATGTATTAAAATTCAAAAAAATTGGGAGACACGCGATACTGGCTCAGGGAATATATCAAAAGTGTAGCTCAGTATAATTGTTTAGTTTTAAATATAAATAATTTGGATTTAAATAAAATATAGTGTTGTTAATCGATAAAATACTAAAGAATACTAAAAAAGGTGTATAAATCATAATCTTCAAAGCAATCAGTTCGTCACCTTTAACTATTTACTAATGTGTGTAAATGTCTACTTGAGCAAGGATAATTTATTTAAAAAAAATACAGTGAAAAATATCCTACTTACATATATATACACACAAAAATAACATCAATGTAAATTTAATATTGTATAATTTTCAAGCTAAAACGTAATATGAAGTTAATTTTTAACCTAATTAATATCTTCAAATTCTTAGCGTACTATTAGATTGTAAAGGTTAATATTCAATTTGTTTTTAATAATAAGGGATCATAAATTTCTTTCACCGGAAAAAATTAAAACTTTTAAATTTTCACAAACCGAAATATCTACAAATTACGGCTCGAAAAAATATCTGAACGAACGAAATTAAATTTCCTTTTTTTTATCGGAACAAAAGTCCATAGCAATAAATTTATCAGGCCAGGCCAAAAAGTTTTATGTTAATTCAATCAAAAGGCGAGACTGGCTTATGTTTGATAAAGGGAAACTCCGGGAAGGTTTTTTTTTTCCGTTTGTTAATTCCTTTCACCACTGACATTTTATAATGATCGATACATATTTTATTTAATATTTTCGAATACGTTCTTTTGTGATAAAATTAACAATTAAAAAAATTACATTTATTTTAAAATTCCTGATTTTATATTATACCTCGAGCAATTATTTATTTGCCTGTAAGCTTTGTCGATATTTATTTTAATTAAAACTTTTAAAGCATCAAATCATCTTTTATTAAAAATCATAAATTTATTGTTAATAAAGTTGAATTTGCACTAATTTATCTACGTTGTCTATACACGTGCAAACGAGTACAATAAATTCTTTTTGCGCTTAGGATTTTTCTACGAGATCAAAGCCCAAATGAAGAGGTCTACTAGGAACTAAAATGACTGACATATCCCAGCGAATGTGTGAGTTGGAATGCAGCCGCAGGGGCCTTAAGGTTTTAGAGTGGAGACCGCAGATCTACGCATAACCCCAGATAAACTCTATGCCGTCCGGCGACACCACAGTGGTGTCGTGTGCAAAATTCGGCCAACAACTGGCGACACCACAGTAGTGTCGTACGTAAAAAAGCGGCCAACGACCAGCAACACGTAATATCACGTACAAAATAGTATAAATAATATCGCTGAGTTCTGTTGGTGTTTTGATTAGGTAACAATAAGTTAGTTACACACCTCAAAAAGTTTTTTGTTTTTATAAGTGCTTGTGCCCTTTCATCATGGCAGACGAAATAGACGACACGATTATTTATGATGAATGCGCGGACGTCTTGTCTGACGATTCGAAAGAAGACATTGGAAATGAAAAAAATGAAAGTGGAGCAGAATCGTCGGAAGATAGTGAAATATTTACAAGGCGAATTCGACGTTGCGTATTGGAGACTATTTTGCTTCATACCATACGAAAGAAAAATACTGAATACCAAAGAGAATGGAAATAAACAAATATATAAAACAAACAAATTTTGTATTTATTTACGTATGTATATCTTCGAAATTTCATGAAATAAAGGAACAGGGTTGAGAACGCATAAGAACTAGCGTTGAGTTGATTAAAACTTTACAATTCATAACTTCCCGATAAGGTCAAAACGGCCGACGACAAGCCGAGTAATCCGAATTAGTGCCGGCGCCAAGCGAATAAACTTTTACGAAACGTGCGGACGGCAAAGTGTTAAAATTGTTGGCATTGTATGTGATGTTCTACGGCTGAAATGATGATCGTGAAGAAGATCCTATTGTCACGTATTGATACTTTAGTAAACTTTTGTTACTTCTAGTATCAACCTATACAGTTTGATGAATATTGTAATGTTAATTACCTTTTTTATATTTTTTCTGATTTGAAGTTAATAAATTATAAGGTCTCTTTTGCTTAAGATGGACTTGTTACCTAATAAATTTACTAGCCATGTCGTCCTTAATAAAAAATACACGATAATGTATTCGCACTTATGTTTACTTACAATTGGTGACTTTTCTACAAAAATAGACAACGCTGTCGTTTATGTTACGGTCTTGACAGCCAAAACCAATCTTTTATGTAAATAAAAACAAAATCTGGAAGGGTTATTAATAAGATATTTTTTTCTAACGGCACGGTAAAGTAAAACCTGTCTAGGTATTTCATTATTTCCTTAAAATAAAAGAGTAAATTACCGTTTTACTCAAAAAGGATGAAATAAATACAATTAAGCATAACATTGAAAATATATTCCCATGATTATTAATGTCTTGCTATATAACAATGTCTTTGATTATTAAAAAATTAAAGCAATAAATAATGTGATCTATTTATTTTGCTATTGAGTTCCGACTGGTCAATTACTTTCTATAAGGATACTTAATATTAAATAAATGTTTTCAAAAGAAGCAAAAACCAGACAATTAGATGCCTTGGTAACTTGCATATATTGCTAGTGCAGTTAGTGTTAATTACATGCAAAACAAATTTTATGTACGAAGACGGCATATAAAGATTTGTTATCTGTGTACACAGACGACGTAATCGTCTTGTCGAATTAGTTCGTATGGCATTTGTTTCCAAAGATGTTTTCCTATCGTTTGCCGACGTTAGTTGTAATGGTTACTGCCAACACTAATCTTCATTTCACATCTCAACCCCGAGCCTAAACTCGTGAAACTGCTTTGCCTTAACAACAACTGGATTTTAAAGTTTTCTGAGAATAATAAATACGTGTATTTACAAGAGGGAACTTAACTAAAAAACAAGCTCTGTTCCGCGTTATATGCAATTAAAAATATCCGCACTTTTGTGTGCACATAATGACATGTATTAATTATTACGTCATAAATTTAAAAATCTTATTAAACAAACTACTGGGGCAGTATGAAGTATTTTAAGCGATAAAGTGTCGTAGAGAAATGAGTCTGGGTGTACGAATATATAATAAAGTTCCGCAAGATATATAGATAGGTATATTAGATCTTTATTAAGTTTTAAAACTAGAATTAAAAGTATATTACTAAAAAAAACCTTGATAAAGAAATCAATAGCATTTAGTTGATCGAAATGTGTGGAACTTTTTTGTGATTTGTTGTCTTGAAATTATATGTATTTAAAATTTCACTTAAAAAAGCAACTTGTTGCGTTACAGACCGGCTCTTTTCAACCGATTAGCGTTCCATGCCGGTAGCAGCTTACTACTTACAATATTTAAATAATTGGCGATGTCCGCTTCTCCATAGTGAGCAATTAAGTACAATCTTAAAATAGTGATATCCCATAATAACACGGCGGTCATGAATATCTTAAAAGAAAAGCCATTATCTAATGAATTCGTAGATTATTGATATTAGAAAAAAGGATAGCAGCCGTTTTATAACATGTTATTGCTACAAAACCTATTTTCAATTCAAAAGTGCCGATAAAATGTTAGCAATGCAAATGTAGGTATTAATGCATAGTCATAAAGGCTATGACGTTAACTTTTTACTAAAATAAGTTTGTTATATAATGTTTTATAGTAACAAACACATAAATAAATATCAAAAGTGCTATACCAACTACATACGTAGTATTCCATATACTAGTACATAGTTCAGTCATACAATACTCAATTCATTTCTCTATGATATTAAATTGTATAAGATTGTATTCAAGGAATTGAACCTCCGACCTTCGATCACAAGTCGCAGTGTCCTGTCTGTGGTCTATCACTGCTCGTCAACTTGTTCGCTAATAGAAAATTAAACATACGTTCACTAATGACATTTTTCTACTTAAAAGCAACGACATCGATAGAGTGCTCACTAGATGATCTTATGCACCGTTTATAGGGCGACTAGAGCCGATAAAGGTCAACAAAGACGCTCTCGATGTCACTCTATATAAGGAGAGCTATACTACTTATTTCACACACTTGAAGCATATTTATAAATTATTCATGATTTAAAAATGCTTATTTAGCAAGCCCATGTTTTAACAAAAGCTTATAAAATAAGGTAATATATAAAATGGACTTATACACAATAGCTCATCTGAAATGGCAGCCGTCTACCATTGGGTCCGAAAAGTTCTCGAGTGGCAACCAAGAGCCGGTACAAGTGGCGTGGGTAGGACGCACTTAGAGAGCGATTCATTTCGAAGATTTATTAACATACAAAATTCTTTACACATTAAATGTATTTTCTAAAACAAAATCCTCATGTTTTGAGCGAAAAATAATATATACACAGACATAAACAACTTTTAACTTACATAACTAAAACAACTGGATTGATTGGAAAAATGTATAAATAATAATTCTTTTTCATCTAATATACGATGTTAGGTCCACAGGAGTGTTTAATGGGAACTATTTGTAACGTTTCAAAGGAAGCGTGCTTCGAACGGGATTGCACGTCCCTGGACCTCCGGCGAGAGTGATCGAGGCGCAGTATCTAGGAAACTATCAACGAATAAAGCATTTCCGTCAATGCTTCTCATATATCATGCTTTGTAGCAAGAAAATAATGATTTTTATCATCTTTCTTACGTAATACATCTTAAGAATTATTGTCGATAAACTAAATTGTTCATATTATACTTAAAATGTTAAAAATAGCATTAATTACTAACAAGTAAAGCCTTAAAATTTCTTAGGATTCTGCTAATTACTTTGAATAATGCGGTAAGAATTTTTTATTATTTTTACAACAATGTATAAACTATAGGCTCCATGGAGCGGAGAACAGTTAGCCGTTAGGGCCTTAGAGTAAAGACCAGAATGTCAACCAGCCAAACGACGTGGACTGTACTGTGGAGAAACGACCTTATTATGGTCTCGGAAGACCGCTATTGCTAATCGGTTTGCAGGTCGTCGGCGTTCCATGGCTGAAATAATATTATTATTTTGATCATAAAAATGGTCAAAAATTTCAATATTTGACACTTATCTTATCTTATAATTTTATCCTCCGTTCACTTGTTTCGAATGTTGTCATATTTAATCCAATTTACTTCTTTATTTTTCAAAATACCACGGCCAAAAAAATTTTATTTAAGGATTTGTTCGTAAATTTTAACAGGTAGAATCGCAGCTAGTTACAAATTAATATATTTGGGGCGAAGCAGTAAAACATATTCTAGGCAGTACAAGATCGTGTGAATTCGGCTATCGTTAATCAAACCCGGTATATCAGGTGTGACGGGCCAAAATGCCAGTTAAGTAATTATAAATGACAAATAGACGTTTAGTAACGATTTGTTTGCTATGACCAGATTAATCAAATGCCTTTGATACGGATACTTTAGGCCTTTGACGTCTTACTACATTTTAAGAAGTTTTTTGGAGACGTGTACATACACGTGTGTCTATATAGATGTATTGTGTCTCGATTAGTCGATATCATACTGATTTGGATCTTCGCAACTTTTTTGCCGAAAAACTCGACTTCACATCGTTATGCAACCACCATATTCAACCTGATTTGACTCTGATTTCAGCAAACTCAAAAGGCCAATGCAATGACGCCGTTTTGACACGAGATGAAAATTGAATCAAAGAAGATCTAGGAGATTCTATACCAAAACAAGACTATTTCGACTGTTATTTAGGAATGTAAGAGCGTTGCCAAAAGTGCATTGTACCGAACGGGAATTACTTTAAAGGAGATGAAATTGATTTGGAATTCATCTTACATTTTATCAAGATATTATAATTATTCATATTTCTAACAATTCATAAACATGATTAATTTATATAAGATATAACACTCGTGTGTAAACAAAGGAGCAAAACGCATTATCTGTCAGCTCGGAGAGTCAAAAAAGTAGCTTCATCAAAAGAAAAAAAAATATGTTAAAACTTATTTATTTATTTGCTCTTTATTGTATATCAATAGAACATAATAGAAAATTGCATGTAATAGGCAACGGGAATTAGGTTCAAAATGTGGTCTTATCTAATCTTATACAATTTTTTCTAGACAACCTGTTGGCGACTGACTCGTGCTCTTAACAGTTATTACTACTTGACATTTATTATTATTACTTGACAGCTAATGTGCTATACATTCACTTCTTTAAAAAATTTACACATGTATCCGTGATTGTTTAGTAGTGTGACGGAATTTTTAAGTTATAATAAGGCTAGAATTTTTTTCTTTATTTATTTATTCCATTTTACATATTCTACTGAATTGCTCCTACTACTGTGTCAAGGATATGGTTAAAGTGACAACAAATTGATATTGTCTAATTTTGTTATGGGCTTTTCTCAGATAATTGTGCGTTTGGAAACCACATGCTTTTATGTTGAAGGATATAGTGATAAAGAAACTTTGTCTGAGTCTATTTTATACCAAAATCGGCTCTTTCGCCATTCTTCCGTCACGTAGATAATATTTTAATTTTAAACGTTTCAGTTGTAGCATATTCCTTATTCAACCGAACCTTAGACATCCTATTTTTCTTTTCATTCATCTACTACCTACCTCTATTTTAAGGTCATTATTCCATCTGGAAGGTTGAGTAAATGGTACATAGAGACAGAGTTACCCTTTAATCCAAGGTTTTTCTTTGCAATCTTTGGTTGAATTTTTTCGCTTGGAATTTGGTCCCTTAGAGAATTTCCAAGTATAGTCTCTGTAGCTTGTTGTGTAACTTTTAGGCTTTGGACCAGATTGAATAGCCATAGCATGGAAAACGCATTGATTAATAAGTATCTTTTAAAAGCATAGAAGAAGCGAGCTGAGAGCGTGGCAGAATTTACAAATTGCTGTGTAGCCGAGTTGAATACGTCTATCGATCTTCTTTAAGTTACAACCCTGGCTTTGGCAGTTATTTTTTTTAAATTCGAAAAAAAAAATGAGCATCGACACAAACACAGAACATTAATAACAGAAAATATTCTAAATCTTATCTAATTAACATAAAACGTAACGACAAGTTATTGCCGTTCGTGTCTTAAGTAATTAAAGTCTAAAAAGAAAGAACAGAAAGTAATTTAGTTCGGAAAGTACAATCGCAAATTACATCGCTTAGCGGCCTTCAGAAACCCTTGACCGGGGATTTCTAAATGAAAGAAAAACCATTTGTTTTTTTGTTAATAATCTTTGCGCACAAAGGATACTTTTTTAGTGACGGCGAACGAGGATGTTTCAAAGAAAACTACGAATAAAATGAACGGAATTAAGGCGAATTATTATTGACTAGCGATTGTAGATCGCGGGTTTGATTTCCGTAATACAATCTTATATCATTCACACTTTGTGCATTAATTATATAGAAAATGATTTTTGGTAGTACATAATCTGTTGCGGTATCTAGATGAAAATATATAAAGGTTGTCAGCGTTTAACTCTTTCCTTAACAGTTTTTATTACCGACGAATTCACTTTAGTTACGTAAATGTTTTTTGTCTTATAACATAGGATGCAGACGAAACCAAATCAAATGGCAATAGAGAACATACGACGCCTTATAGCCCAGCATGTCGCTGGAACGTTTTGCCAATAGAAACTGTCTAATATTATTTTATTTTAGATGGATGAGAAATCGTTACGCGTATACAGTCAAATTGCTTTTTAGAAGTGTGTAGTGTAAAATGTACATAGTGTAAACTGTAAACAATACGGTGTTAAGTTAATTGTTTGTCTTTAAAACACTTCTCCGACATGTTGCTTATATTATCGATGTCTCTACTACCTGTAGATACCGTATACAGAGTGATTTAATAAAGTTATAAGGGTTACATGTATAGTTCTTTTAACACGTAAAAAATTTTTAAAGCTTTTACATATAATGTTACCACTCTTAAATATACAATAGTTTACAAACTTATTTATTATTTTAGAACAGACAGTTACAGCCTGCATGGATAAATAATAATAAATAATAATTAATATTTACTCAAATTACTACATATTTGAGTATTAAAAACGCTTTCTTCGTGTTTATATGTTTACTCTAAAACAATTATATTTTAACATATAAGTGATTTAATAGCGCAGTCATATTGACATAGGTATATATGTTACACAGTTAATAGATACGAACTCTAAGAATGTACTGTTTTAATTAAGATTATATAGGCAATTTAAAAAAAAATGTTCTGTAACTTTATTTATAAGTATTAATGACGCCATAGATAATCGACCAAAAACACGTATTTATTCGTGACCTTGATATATATTTTAGATTGTTATATAGAATAAAGAAATAAATAAAAATTAAAAAATTCAAACCTGCCATCATAATGCACAGCGTCTGTACAAAATTAAATTTGCATTTTAAGGATACAAACACCTACATACAATAATTACTACTTGCTCCTCCTATCCAAAAATGAAAGTTTTTAGAGATAAAGAAAAACGAAATAATAATATAGTAAGAAAAAGAATTTTCTACATTTTTTTTTTTTTAATTTTGCATCGTATCTTATATAACAATGGTTAAGAAAATTCTTTATATAATTCATTCTGTAATATTACAATGTATGTATGTTTATTTTCGAAACGCTAGTCTCAATTTGGCAAAACGTTATCAGATAACGGGTACGGTACGTGATTCTAATTGCTCCGACCGGCGCACATCGAAAAAGCATTAGCTGAGTTGTAATTAAGAGAGCGTGCGCTTTGGCCGCAGAGCGTATAAATTTGCGTGCCGTGCGGTCAGTGGATACACCGCCTTTTCCGTTGGCCCCACTCAGACACTAATGAAGTATTCACATTATAGGCAACACACAAATTCATCTTACTTCTTTATTTGCCTAAATGATAATATTAGGCATCATTCGTATATTAACACATTAACTTACTATGTAGTCGACCCGCTTAGATAGGTGCTTACCCACGTCGCGCCCAGCTAGCGAAAATCTTTAGGTCCCAACAGCCATTGGTTAAATAATTTAAGTGAAACTTAATTTGTAAGTTCAAATCATCTAATATAGACAAATAAATAAAACATCGAACATTATGACTCGAAGACTTTTAAATTGTGAAGCTTTTGAAAGCTACGATTTATGTTTTAACGGTGCAGTTGAACTGTGACGATTACGTTGATGGCGTGTAGAGACGGAAATATTAAGCTAACAAGTTTCAATACTTGTTAGTAGAAGTTTCGTATTGAAGATGTTACGAATAAACTTCAAGTGCAAAATACAAATTATAAAGAGCACTTAAAACTTTCTATTCCGTTTTTAACGGAGTTCAATAAAAAGCAGAGAAATTAATTTTGAGTTTACTATGTTTTCTTAGTAATGAAGAATATATTGAATATTTATCATCAAGGAGAATATATATCACCATTATTATCGGCTTCCCCCAAAAATCGCCATGGTAGCCGGTCTTGAGTTCCCACCCACATACTGTGACTTTAACTATGGCATCGCACCACCTAGTGGTGAAATACATAGATTATATCCGCTGTACAGACATCGTATTCTTTAAGATTTAAATCACGATAATAAACTTTAGCTCCGAGAAAACAACCAAATTAGTATTTTCTCTAAAAATTAGTTATATTGATATTTTACGTGAAATGCACATTAATTAAAAATTCTAAATTTTAGTAACATCTCTACTGAAAGAGGATAAAAAAGTTAGTAAATTTTCAAAAAATTAGTAATTCGCATAATATATTATATATATACGAATTATTAATTAATTTAAAATACAAAATTCTACTAACATTCCAACAGAAAAAGGTAAAAAAAATTGTTTTAAAAGTTAGTCATTATAGTATATATATGTATCATATGTCTCTATATCTCATATCATGACTAACTTTTAAAATAATTACAATTTTTTTTTAAATTTATATTTTTTTTTATTAAAAACATTAATTTTTCTATTAGTAGTGACTTTAGGTTGGGGTAAATTAAAATAAAAAAACCTGTTCACATTATATTTACGTATTTAGGAAAATTACCTATACATAATAAACACAATTATACATATTGTAAAAAGCACCGATAGTGATATGGAAGTAACTGAGAATTAGAATTATTATTATTTTTATTACATGGTCTTGTTTTCGCCGGGTACTGTAATAATAGTTCTAAAAAGTAGAAATTTAGTTCAAGTTCACGTCGATTCGACTGTTACGGAATTTTCTAGATATAGGTAACACGCGGTTGTCGATTTCATTAGCAGTTAACCAACGGCAAGGTATCCGCCGCGATTTCGAGCATCGCACCGTTTTATTGCAACGGAATTAAATTGAAAGTATTTTTGTACACCGGTGCTTTAACTCTATATAATAGCCTATACGATCATACCCGTGAAATTGTCTGTTACCATGCTTATGATAATTACAAAATATCTGAGGTACTCTCTGGTAAGCAAATGAGAATGTAAGATTGAGGGGCACTTGATGAAAGATTTACCAACACATAACCATGAGGTAACTAATCCGGTTTAATAAGCTCTACTTCTGTTATTACTTCTCCGTGACAAGAATTTGACTATCTACAACGTTCTCATACCAAAATTACGTCTTATTTATATTCTTTATGGTTATTCGTGTCTACGTAGATATCTATTTGACACCTAAATATTTACGATTATTTACTACATTGGAGCTCGGGATTCTTTGCGAGACGTCTTTAATAAAGCTGGTATTATCAAGATTGCGTGCTAATATACCTCATAAATATATAAAAATTAATTTTAAAAACAGTGACAGAAAAATAAGCGGATTAAACTAGTAGTAATTTTTATCCCCACAATTAAATAAATCATCTATAGCGCAAGGTACACATTTACAATAAAATTCCATAAACAGTTACATATCTACTACTGGAGAAATTTTAAATCAATGTTTAAAATATATTAATGAAAAAATTAAATGATTCTTTCCAAGAATACTATACTAAAGTTAATGTGTGAAATTAAATGTTGTTGATGCTTGCTTTGGGAAGCTAATTATTGTCAAGGACTCCTTGTAAAACTATATGTGAAAGTAGCAATGGTTGAGTTTCTCGCCGGCTCTTCTCAGTAGAACTGCCTTCTGAGCCGGTGGTACATTATTATAGGACTGAAAATGCTTACATTTTATTTTGGTTGACGATTCGGAAGTGCTTGTAATAGCCTATTTGAATAAAGAATAATAAATTTTGATTTCGATAAAAGTATAGTATCGATGGCTAAATTGTCGGAGCAAAGGCTCTTGGCACTCTAAACAAGAAAATTTTGGTACAAAAACATGAATAATCATTATGTATTTCATCAAAGAAAATCGAGACGAGAAGGCGCCACATAAACTCTCTCCTTGTACAAACTGAATTATATTACGTCTCAACATAATACAAACTTTTTTGCGTGTTATTATTGTACCGTGTATTCCTTTATTCTTGTATTTTTTTAAAAAGAAACTTTGCTCAGGTTTATTTGTAATGTAAAATATATAATAGTTAATTACAAACTTTAAACTGGTTAAGGCTGTCTGAAGATACTAGATGCCGGCCGATTCCTACCGACCCTAGAGATCTCTGAGGAAGACCTTTATCCAGCGGCGGATATCAACCACTGAATCGATGACGATTAATCCACTTCATACGCACACAAAGTGTACATCCCGTCAGGTATGGGGCGCCCTACTCCAGGTCTTAAGTCGCTATCTTAACAACTACGATATGACGCTCTTATGTTTACAAAGATTTTTAAACCAAAATGTACCGCGTTCACAAAATTGAAATGGAAATCACGAACTCGGGGAGCGATACATGTGAAGTTGCAGCCGGGAGAAATATTATCATGCCACTATCAGCATCACAAATCATACGTTTGACATACAATATCTGTATTGAAGTTGGTCATCTCTCTTGGATAAAATATTTGTTGTAGTCGGCAACTATTTGGGTAAGGATTGATTTATAGAGACTGCTAGCGCCCGTACCTCGTGATGTATGACCCTATTGAGATTAGAATAGAGTAGAAACACGAACAGAGACTGTGCCAACTTGAAAAAAGTAGAACGAATAACCTTTCATACGAACATAGATTAAAAAAAAGGCCGTAGCTTATGCATATGTCCTAGGGGACCTTTCATCTAATTTTTTTTACCAACATTATAAACAATATGAAATAATGGTAGACTGCGAAATAGAAGTACATAAACATGTAATATTAACAACCATATAAACATTTTTACCTCATGTTTACAGTAAAACTATTAATCGAGAATAGCTATCATTAGTCATGTCTTTTTTAACTTTAGCGTTTTTTTTTTAAATTTGTATCGCTAGTGGTTTTTTTTACAATATTTTTTCCGCTTTTACTAAACACAGACAGTTGGGAGAGGGTTGCCGCTATTTGATACGGATCTTTCTTCTCCCAGGTGCGAGGCACCACAGCGTTTTTTACTTATTTGCAATTTTTCTTACACAATTTTCTCTTATGGGTATAGCTAAAATTTATACTTAGTAACAATACAATTAGGAAGTTTTACTCAATTATACAATAATTGTAGATTATTTTATTTCAAATCGCTGCCCAAGCTCTATAGACCGTTAAATGCCTTGAGGTTTAGGACAATGTGCCGAGCCAACTAATCAAAAAATTCTGTTGTAGATTTTTTCTTGAGGAAGTCCGGTAAGTTAAACGGAGGTATATTAAGTTTTCACATAAGGTCACGTGGTCACGTCTTTTGGATTAGAATCGGGAGCAGTATCTGAGTAAGTGGTGAAAATTCTGTACTGTGGAGCCGTCAAATGGGCAAGTCTCGTTATCGATAGCTTTGGCGGTTACAAACGGATTCGTTGAGATATGCTTCTTACTGATCTTATTTACTTATTGATGATCAGCATGGCGTCTATTTCCGCATACCTCACCATCATCGTTTCAGCTGCTGGACATAATTCTTCTCCGTAACTTTAATCAGACCGGTTGGAAAGGGTCTACATTCAGTTCCTTCCAAAGATTTTAACAAGGCGTCTGTACACCCTAGTGGTTACGTTAAGGAGTTTTCGTTTTTTTTTTTTACCTACGCTTGAGTTTTAATGTTTGTAAAACATACAACTATACCGGACATCCTCTACCTTTCGTTGTCAGTTGACTATTTAAATAATATGAATTCCTTAATGAAAATTTTGCTTCTGTAACATAAACTACTGTTTTGATTATTTAAAATTAATATAATACCTTACGAAAGCGCGCCATAGCAAAATTTCAACAAGTTTTTCCGACATGTGAAAGACAAAAAATCGAAGAACGCATGCTCTGTGCCTTTCCTACACTGTACCAAACGTGCATAGTTGCAGAGCACGATTTGTAAAAGCTAAAGCCCCGGGTCCTCTGTAGTACAACACGCGATGCACAGGCAGATGTACGGAATTGGAAGTTTACGTTGATAAATGCATTTTAAAATTTTCGCTTCTACACCGTTTTAGTTCTGTTAAAGTGAGAGACATTGAGATTTTTCAAGAAGTTTTACATAAAAGGTTCTATTGTAACATTGATAAATTGGAACCATTGTCTGTTTCGTTTGTTTTGTACGGGTGAGTGTCTTGAGGCAATGTCTATTGACTTGGGGCTTGTATATTCAGAAACGTGAAAGAATTAATTCTTTTACAGATTACGACAAAAAATTATGTTTTCTTTATATTGTTCAAACAGTTTACGATTACAGATTAGTAGTAGTAGTTTTTAACAATGAAACAATTAGTGTTAGTAACTTTTTCAAATGGTTCAATAACAATATTAAATGTTTAGGCGAAATTTGATAAACAAAATAATACGTAGCGGCCCGAGTCTAAGCTCACAAGGGAGCCCTCAGACCTTACACTCTGCTGCCTCAAGCCTGAAGTATCTGAAAATGCCAGAAGGGCAAGATGTCGTAAAAAAATTTTTTTCAGGTCCATCAGAGCAAGGTCCTTCATTTTTCACAAACTAACTTAATATTGCTTATTTAAAGTATCTTGTAAGTGAAATGCTATTGTTTATATACTCGATGTTCGCATTATAATTGCCCAAGGATCGCGCTAAGGAACGCGGGCGGAACATAGGCCTCTTCTTTCTTGGCCTATTGAAAATCACGATAAGATCTATTTGTATCAGATGCCATTCTACGTGTGAAATGATGATAATGACGACGATGGCGCACGTATTTCAACCGATGACAAGCATTTGCTTATTTGTGTAATTCACAGATAGAATGTATGTACCATGACAGGTTGAAATAATGATTTAATTTAAGCGTAAAAACAAATTTCAATACCTAAATACAAGAATACAAAACTAAATCAAGATAATTCCAAGTAGTAAAATAATATGAGATACTAATGAATATTGGACTTGATGCTACAAAACATGGAATCGTGTATTTGAAGCAGATTGTAACTTTGTTGATGAAAGCAACTTAAACGTATCAAAATGTGTAATAGAAATAAATTACTTCGACGTAAAATGAGGTATTATTTTAGATAGCTTTCAAAAGGTGATTAAAGAATTGTATTACTCAAAGATAGATAGTAGACGTATGGTTCAAGACAAACTCTGGGATCGTTTTTTAATAGTAATCACAATAATAGATTAGAATTTGTAAACAAAAACATCGTTTCAATTAAATCGCAGTAAATGCGAAACGTTCCCCGATGCGGGGTCGATTAGGTCGTTGTAATCGGGCGCGCTTGTTGACAATCCCGCCGTAGGAATGGCCCCCGACGACGTTTTACAACTTCCCTTCGCTTAATTAAAACTTACCGCCGTCGATTCGTAAAGTTCGACGAATTATTCCGGGCAATTTGAATTGTCAAATTGTCAATTACACCGCGGTGAAAACAGGACTCCCGCGGCACAAGCCAGTTGTTTGAAGAGCCTTTTACAGACTTTACATTTATGAAATTATTCAAAATGGAAATTTAATTAATTGGAATTAAACAAAAATATACACAATTCGGGCACTTTGTTGGAAACCACGTACATAAGTAGACATACACACAAGTTTATTTTCGAGTTCTATGAGCACATATAAAATATGTGCTCATAGAACTCATAGAATATATATATATATATTTAGCACATTAAAGCACAATCGACGGTTTTATCTCATTCCGCAACTTTCATTTAATACCAGGACAGTTACTCACTCTGTATCAAACAAAGGCCTGGACATGTGTGGGATGCTGCTGCCAATTTTGAGACGGCTCGGCTAAATGTCAACTCGAAGCTCTTGATTCAGTAGAACTGCGTGCTGTACTCGTAGGTATGTAACATCGCCTACGAGTACCGAGTCCGTCAATTTTTTAAAGGATTCATTTTGAGGAATGCGCTGCAGAACTTTCCCCACCTTATATACCATACCCGTTTCTCTTTAGGAAGAGTAAAAAGTCTGACCACTACTTTTCTTACACTGTGGTGTTACTTTGCGCAAAAGATTTCAACATATCAAAAGTTGCATTTGACTTATATTTAAAGATTTATATAAATAAATATATACATACATTATACTTTGATTTTGCTACTGGTGATTTGTGTGGAAAAAGAAGTTTTATTAATTTCATCATCACAATTCATTTATTTTTATATTTGTAGATTATTTTTAATTACATTGGTAATAATTATTAAAACGTAAAGAGAAATTACACAACACTGCGTAAAATACAGAAATCTGAAAAAAAAATTCAATTTTTTTTTTATTTAATAGCGATTATCTTAAAAATCTGGTATAATGAATGAAAGATTGTTAGTTTGTTTTCTGAGCACTAAACTCGGAAGAAACTATAAAGCGAGAATCCAATCATAAAGTGCAACCACGATACGCCGAAAGCGATATACCTCCCATCCGCTCCATTAACGATGAAGCCGACCGAACAAAATCATACGTCACGGCCCCTCTGCTGTATGAAAACAATAAAAAGCATTCGGCTAGAAGACGAAACCGATAGAGATGAAAAACAAAAAGCTCCTTTATACCCCACTCGGTGCGAGCATGAATCTTATCTTCATTCTGTTTCGAAACTCGAATAAACAACCATTCGTCTCCGGGTTAAGTCGAGAGATTATTTGCAGAGAGATAAGAGGTCGGCGTCGTTTTCATTTGTCAAACGAGGTAGTTTTGTGTTAGTGTGCTTTATGAGTCATTTTGTAATGATAGCAACGACAATAAAGATTCCACTTGGCCCACTCGCTTACGTCACTACCCCGACAAATTAAAATCCATATATCAACAGCAACACGCATAAAAAATTATTTTGTTAAATAAATTTATAAGAAGTTAGGATGTTATTAACATTAACTGTAAAATCTTTATAACCCGATTACATATCATCCGGCCATTGGTCACTATGAATGTCTAAAGCAAAAATTATGTAAAACATTGCCTGTATAAAAATACCTAAAATACCAATACCAAAACGCACATATACAGTTAAAAAGTCAATGTTTCGAAACGTAATAAACAATATCAATTTACCAATTTTATGTATATTGCAGGAGAATTCTTGCCGTATAAGCTGATTGACGGTATTTTGTCCAAGACGAGAAGTAGTGTTACGTAAATAGTATTATTTGTTTTCAATGCATCGTATCTTTTTTTGTAACGGGAGGGGAAATTTTCTAACTACAAGATACCATACCCTTTAGGAAGAAGACAAGGTTATGTGAGATCTCTACCCGCTAATGCTTTCAAGACTAGTAATCTTAACTGATGTGGGATCGATCATTCGTAACATGATGCAGTTCCACGCTGATGCTATTTTGATTAATTTAAACCAGACTACATACCTTTCTTAATGTTATCACAGAAACTCTCGTGCTTTAACGAGAAAGTATAACGTTACGTTTAATACATTGTTAACATTGTTGTGAACTTATGAGCTAATATGTCGTATATAAAGATCCCAAGTTACCGAACCCAATAACTTTTGCACTTGAATTGCAAAATAAAGTAATCTTTCTTGGATGGTTATCATGAATATCATGAGGAAACTGTAGATTAGATTTAGTATTCTTATGATGACGAGCGCAATTAGGTCATTTGTTAGATTTTCAATCTAAAAAAAGAAATAGATATTTCACTAGTCTTTCCTTTAATACATTGCGTCGATATCGTTTTATTATTTTATCTTGTAAAATAATCAATAAACAATGTATTACATTTAGTGTTGTATTTTGATAGCATTGTACTATCTTAGTTATATTTATGTCTGGTAAAAGAGGTACAAGCATAATGTAACAAGCGTACTATGTGCAAATTGATATATATCGCGACTAACCAAGTCGCGATAATTTCAGAATTTAGGTTCTTGTACACGCCAAAAACCTCTAACGATGTTTCTTTTACTTTTCGTTAGCAGAGGTCATAGTATACAGCGTGATTGGTTACAGGTGTAAAAGATTTAAAGGAGTGAATGTTAAGTTGTTACCCATTCAAAAAAAAAAAACCCCGAAAACGTTTTCGAAATTTGGGTTACTATATTTTAAAGTAAATTATTGTATACTATCTATCTCTGTAGTATCTCTTTGTTATACAAAAAGTTATAGGCTTGTAGCATTCTAGTAGAAAAAATTAATTAATGTAATCTACTTCAGAGTGATCACATTGCGATGATTGGAAATTGGCATAAAAGCTTTAAAGCTCATAAATGAGTTGTACATGATGCCCCTGTAAATCTTATACACCTGTGATTGACCTGTGTGATGTGACTTCTGCGCACGAAAAATAAAATAAACATCGTAAGGAAACTGGTGTTGTAATACCTAAAATCTGAAACTACACAAGCGTAAATCGACTCGCAAATCGCGATCAAAATCTCAATGTTTAGTATGGAGAATTAATTTACAAATACCCGTAGTTAATTTGAAGAAATGCAATGAAAAATGGATCAAAACCCCATCAAAAACTGTACCGAGGCGCGAGAGACGCGCACGCAAAAACTCATCGGCGTGAATAATGTCGCGCTAAATTAAATCCCGGAGCTATAAAGAACAGATGACGTCCCTCCGCGGCCAACTTCCAGCCTTTTGATTCGGCCTCGTCGGCTATACTCCTGCGAATGTTATTCTCGAGTTTGACAGTTTAGGAACTCGAGGCACAGCGATCCGAAGTTTTGTTCTAAAGACTTGCGCGCCTGACTGTCGATTAGCACATTTGTTAAATTTATTATTTGTAAGTGTAAATACAGGTAGCATTAAGTTTATATGAATTTTATTTTTTTCGTAAAACTAAGAAAAGAACAAGAAGGATTTTTCTAGTCCTTTGACAGAAGTTACAATGAAATTGAAGTACCAAAACGTTATTGCGTAATTTAAAGCTACGAATATATTCAACATTTATTATTATGTGTATTCAAATATACTGTTTGTAGTACTTTAACCATTGTTTATCAGTTAAAAGCACCCATAAAAGTAATAATAATAGTGAAAAAACTTTGGTTTACTATGTTGTTCAAACAACTCTTTGTAATTGATTCATTCGAATATTTTAATACTGTACTACTCTCTCGGAAGTCGAAACAAGTAGATACAAGTCGCTTCTAAGCGGTCTTTTTGGAAATCCATAAAGAACCTATACGTCCATTAGTGGACGTCTCACTGCTGAAATGATGACCATTAAAAAAATCGTATTGTATCAATGTATTAAACTTTTAATAAAGCAATAATAAATTTAATTTTTAAAAGGACTAATCAGTCTACGTAAATATTAAAGTTTGTACATAAGCTACTTAAAATGTCTAAACTTTAAATATTTAATGGAATGGTCTAAACTTTAAGTACATTTAAAATAAAACTCAAATATCATAAATAGAAGTTTTAATCTTTCTTTGCAGAAAGAATATTTATCTTTGCCGCGTTTTAAAATCATTTTAAAGATGATATTACAAACTGGCACAATTTAAAAAGCAAAGGCTCGCGCCTAAGTATTCGCTTGAAGTCAAGTTACTTTGCATTTTAAATAAAGTGCTGGCAGCGAGACTTTGAAATGGCCATAATGAGCTTCGACTTTTATCACTTAGTTTTGCATATAGACAATATTTTGATCGGTTTATTGATTACTAATAGCGTTTGCGTTAATTTATGATATGAAACCAGTTTCTTTGAATATAAATTGTCATAAATTTAACGACTATTTAAATCATTTATGATCTTGGTATGCCTTAGCGTTGGATTCTTTCGTACAATAGATGTAACTTTATCTTTACGTCAATAGATAAAATATGTCATCCTTCTAATTTCACTACTCCTGAGACACGAGTCTTCTGCTTGAGAACATGCACGAGCTGAAATCAACAACTTGTGGATTGAAGGATGTCATACCATCTTTGTAATTACGTGCGTGCTAGTTTTACACAATGTTTTGTAACGATGTTAAGTAATTCAGAAAAAGTATTGAATAAATAATAATGTAATAAATTTAGTAGATTTATTGTTATTCATAATAATCTCCGCGACAATTCATCCATCATTGCTTTTAAACGCAGCGACTGCTTCTTCAGCATCTTAAACCCGTAATGCACAAAAAAATTATAGGATGGTGTAACGTACGTAGAAGGATTAGTAAAGATTTCTATTTTCGAGTTGTAAAATCACTTTTTATAATACTTTTAAACTAACCAAGGTATCGTAATATTTATTTCAAAAATTAATGTTACGAAGCAATAGGATTTGTTGTCTGTCGGATATTATAACTTTATTGAGTATAATTAGCTTATGCATTTGAATTAAGTTAAATTTTTCCTTTTGAAATTTAAAGTAATGACGATCGGACAAGTTTTGTCTGTTTTTTGTGTGAGAAATGCCTTGTCATATTCTACTTTATCCTGCCAGAACGGGACATATCCGACTGGTACCAGCTAAATCTTCAAGATGATATTCTGCTATCATTGCTGAAGAGCAGCGCCTCGGAGAAGCTTTTGCACTCATAACTACAATTAGATTTACTCTAACTTAACATCTGTTTACGTACCTTATCTCTCAACATGTCCCGAACCCTCGTGGCCTGGTGCCGGCTCCTATGCAGTTCCAACTGCAACTCCAAGCACCGCTCCTGCCAGTTCACGGCACCGAAGTCGGCCGCAGCGAGTTCATACTCTAGAGGGTCCAGATGCGAAGGGTGGCCGAAGGGTCTGGAAAAATATTATCACTGTCATGACTATATGACTTCTTTTTATTTTATTTTTTTGACGGGAAGTCTTTTACGCGAATTGGACGTAGTAAAGCGCTACAGAGCGACGAACGTGCTTAGTTTAAATTGAAAGCTACTTCGAGGACCTCTGCAAGAGTTTATTACATAAATTATATTGAAGGAATGTGTCGACTTATTTAGACTTTTTTAATATATAGATTTGAGCCTGAGTATAAAATTAAAACAATCACTCGACCCATTTAATCAAGCGATTTTAGCGTTTCAAACATAATTCACTTGCAAATTCAACTAAATATTTTAAGCGCTTGAATAATTTATTTACATTCATTATTAGAATCCGATACAGGTGAAAAAATTAATGTTTTGGTGTATAAACTTTATACTATAAATTTTTATATTATTTAATTTTTAGAAAGGAAACCGACAAATATGGAAGTATTTGTCGGTCTTCTGAACCTACTTCGTTGAAAATAATTTTAGGTGAAGAAATCACTAAAACATATCAGACTATGGTGCCCATACTAAAAAAATTTTGCATAAACTAACTATCCACCTGCAAAATATCTACACTCTTCTGGCATAACACACTGTATAATCCTATAACAACAAAGGAGATGTTATTTGTGTGTGGGTTTTAGCAAAAACAAACGGTGATAAATGTGGTCTTTAAATTCAGCCTTATTGCCAAGGTCACAGTCGCTCAGCAATCCTTGAGGAGAGCAAAGCTCGGGATTTCTCTACGAGATCTAATTAAGAATAAGGAAATCCGTAGACGAACAAAAGTTACCGACACAGCTCAGCGGATCGGTTGTGGCAGTGGGCAGGATACGTAACGCGGAGGATCATTCAGGGGTTTTAAGGTTCTGTAGTGAATGTAATAGACCTAAAAGTGCAGCGTTGGACGTCCACCCACAAGAAGGACAGAGGATCTCATTAAGGTCGTTAAAAGACGCTGGACTCTGGCCGCTTTCAACCAGTCCCAATGTAAATCAAAAGGAAAGGCTTCTGTCCAGAAATGAACGTTCTACAGCTAAAATAATAGTGATGAGTAATGGTTTGACGCTTCCGGTATTCTAGAATCAAAACGTTTAAACTTTTCACATTCCAAACCGAAGTTTTTGGAGTCCAGGCAACGTCCATGGAAACACGCATCGTTCTCTTAAACTTTTTGCAATCTATTAATCCAATGCAATGTCTAATGTAAGCTACAAAAGCCAGAGAGGCCAACAGTTCCAATAACCATCGAATACAGGCAGAAAGTAATTACTGCAAAGAGATTTAAGTTCTTTAGTACTTTCTGACACCTCACCTGGTAAAGTCACAAATGTCAAATGACAAACAGAATTTGTCAGTAATAAAAAGGTGTCTGCACATATTATTCATGTACACAGCATTTAATCAGAGCATGCACAAAACCCATTTGAAATTACTTTTTAAAAATCAACAAGATTTGCTCATGAATAAAAACATCGCATATCAATCAATAAGCCGGCATATTCCATACTTGCTTAGATACGGTTAGCAGAGGCAAACGACCCAATGCGAGGCCAACAACACTATCTTCATATATTTTAATAAAGTTTTATCTTAAAAGAATCTCATATTTTTAAAACATTAATTCATATTAAATTTCAACTTATAGTCTATATACACATAAATTAAGTTTGAATTCGTTGAGTGGCAGACGTTGAATTAAGAATTAACGAGATATAGAAGTACCGTTTTATTAGTACAAAGTGTATTTATGTAAAACAGTATTGGTATTTGTCTGTATTTTTATAATTAAACGTGCATAATGAGCTTGCAAGAACTTAATATATTGTTGGTGTACTCTAAGGTCTTGCATTGTATAATACAGAAGAATTTTAGTTTCCTAATTTACCAGCATCACTGGTCATAATTTATTGACTGACTTGCCAATCTACGTCGCAGGCTTTGAAAGGCTCGCATAATTTATGTCAGTTTTATATCATCTCAATTGCATACAAAAGTAAAAGAAACAATTGTAAGAAATTAGGTATTATTTAGGACCATTGTGG
Organism: Battus philenor; assembly: GCF_028537555.1. Taxonomy (NCBI): domain Eukaryota; kingdom Metazoa; phylum Arthropoda; class Insecta; order Lepidoptera; family Papilionidae; genus Battus; species Battus philenor. The sequence goes on along the minus strand of NW_027181673.1, from coordinate 11,566,197 downwards.
ATTCCCCCTCAATAACGAAACCATATGAATGGCACGAAGAGCGATACTTTGTTTATAACGTCAATACAGATTTGTTGGCCGATTGCGAAACATTTTGCGAGACACTACAGTAGTGTCAGTGGTCGCCGAAGGATACTTTGTGCACGATTCCTCAACACGGACCGGCCGATATCAATACCTTGCGCGTGACACTACAATTTTATCTGGTCGCTGAAGATACTTTGTACACGATGCTACGACAAAAGCGCCGGTCGATTGAGAAACTTTTGAGATATACAAATGCCCTACGTATTTGCATATCACAAAAGTTCGCTTAGAAATATTTTATTTACGAAGCTACAGTGGATTAGCTGGTAGATAGAGAAAACTTGTGCGAGACAATGTGGTGGTGTCGGTGGTCGTTTAACGACACTTTGTGCACGACTCAGCAAAGAATTCGCCGGCCGCCGGCAAAACCTTTTTTTTAATAGCGCCTGTTTCAAGAGGCCCCCTCTCGTTCCTACAATCATATTGTTGGGACAGGTACTTTTATTATTTTATTTATTTACAGTATTTCTCCTTCTTCCTTCACAGTATCGTTCGTTATTTTTCTTTCATTTCATCCGAGAGGAGGGCGATAGCTTTGTGATGACAAAAATAGATGTATTTTCCTCCCAATCTCCAGCTCACACTATACTCTGAATCTTCCGAATACGGGATAGCATGTGATCGTGTGCACCTCGGTCTAGTCCACCGCTGAGTCAATGCATAAGGGACTCCCTTTGAGCTTAAACCTATACTCTGAGAACCCTCCATGCCCCGTAAACGTTTGGGCCAGAACCGTGTCCAACTCCACTGTACGCAGTTCGCGATAGGCCAACGGTGTCTGGGAAGAACTTCTTCGTCGTCAAAGCCGTCTCGCTTTCAATATAACCTTCTATCCTACTCGCCAAGCATATCCAAGCGTTAGCTGTTGCTTGACGAATGTAACGGAGCACTTCTCATTTTCCCACCCTTTGCAAGCTAATCAAACCTCTTATTTTCCTGTTTCCCACGTGTACTTTTACCCAATACAAATTTATATTGTTCCCATTCTCTCTGCTTTCATAATATTCTTTCAGTATCTACGCTAGGAGATGGGGAGGGTATCAGGTGTTGCGACAGTTTGAAGGACGGAGCGCGAGACGCTAGTCACCGCACTCGCCGCGTACCACGTTCCTTCTGCTAAGGCCAGTAGCCTTACCTAGTATTGCAGAAGCTGCTCAACTTGAGTTTTATCGAGTACAACTATGCAACGTCCTGTGTAACGCAGGTCCTCTATTCTTCATTAAGCCTTGAGGAAAAAAGAGTTGTCCGAACTACCAGAGCAATCCTGACTTTCTCCATCTGACGGCAGGATCAACTCGCAAGCGTTTCCACATACTGACAGACCATGCTGTCTAATGCCCCCTCTGTGTTGCGACGCAACTATGGATTCGGTAGCCATTCAATGTTATCTATCATATGGCGTGACACTATTTTTACGGCGACGATAGTAGAGCGTTAACTACACAACTTTGATAAGAGTTGCGTATTTTTAGAACGTAGATGAATACATCCTAAATATCTGTTAACCTTCAAAGATGTAAGTAATGGTTATAAGTGACTTTTAGCGACTGAAAAACTTTAGATCACTGCAAAGGTAAATGGACGGCGACTACAATGCCGCAACCCGCGATGCGCTCATATGTCTAATGTGGTTCGAATCAAGTTTGCCCACATTCTTTCCGAAAAGAATCTCGATTCTCAGTAGTGAAATGACTTTTATTAGTGTCAATAACGCATATAAGTTTGTTTTAAATAAAATAATATCTTTATATTAAGTTGTTATAACACAACTTGTGACATGTCTAAGAATGTACAATCAAAACAAAAATAGAGAAGTGGTCTCAGTTTTCTCACCGCGCGGAAACAAAGAAATATATATGGTGCAGCTAATTGCTGGTTTTACTAATTGGAGTGTTTCCGAAAATATGATCTTTGTTTTGTTAAGACTATTTATAGAAGAAACATGTTTCTGCATAAGTGGCTTGATATATTGTTTTGGGTGGATTTAATGGTATTCAGCTTCCATTGTTAAAATTCAAGATATTCTGTCTTAATGGATTATAAATCTGGTTCTAATATTAAAATTTATTCCAAATACAGCCATTTTATACCAAATAAGAAGCAATAAAATAAAATTTTACGGTGTAAATACATGTTTTTCTTCCAATATTTATTCATAGGACACTTTCGTATTTATTTTCCGGTTATTCTGACTTGTCTTGATTTGTTAAAGTTGCGGTAGTTACCGGATTTGGCCGGATAAAGACGCCGTTAACTGCCGTACTGTTGCTCAATATTGTGGAAACGCTCCATTAAAGACTGTAATAACCCTTATGGAAAGAAATATTTCTAAATTCAATAAGGCCAATGGATATAATAGAATATTTATCTTCGAAAAGCTCTCGTTTTACCTCCGACTGTACACGACTTTAATTTCATCGAGTGTTTTCGAATACTCTTATCAATCAAATCAATAGTAAATTCTAAGACTGCTTTTGAGATATTTCCATAAAAAATCACAAGGCGACAGATCTAGCCTACGTGGTAGTCACTCAATGCCACCTCTCTTTGATAAGCTCCTTTTTGGGACCTTTCTCTTTCATATGATTTCATTCTTCCACCATTCCTCTATTCTACCATTAGATGTGTGATGAGTGACCACATACTGCTGGAATCAAGAATCTCATGGAGTTATACTCGCTGAGCTCTACAAGCTTTGCAAGGAATTATTTAAAAAGAAAAGTGAACTTTATTGCACGACACAAGTCATAGTCAAATAAGACATTTTAAAACATATAAGGTCCAATCCAAAAGCCGTTTTAACACAGCAATTACAAGAAATATTTTCTTCGCTAAACGCATACAATTTCGACTGCATGCGTTATCGACCCATAAAAGGTCCATTGATTTTTATACAGAACATTATATCCAATTATTATTCTAGTAAGATGCTGTCATCGTCCTGTGATGTATTGTAAAGAAACTTTCACATGCGCCGGATAACTTTTCAAAGTTTAATTTTTAATATATGCTATTGCTATACTCCTCATAAATGGTCAAGAACCCATTGTTAAGGGCCGTTTATTCCCTGGTTTCGAATAATCGTCGTTTATTCGAATTTTAAATTTACATAGTTACTGTCCCGTATATGCAATACACCTCCTAAACATCATAATCATTATTAAAGCTGTAGAATATCTACTGCTGAAAATAGGTCTCACCCACTGATTTCCAATAAGACAGGCTGGATGCAGTTAGCATCCATCATCTTCTGGCAACCATAATAAGATGGTTTGCCGAATTTGTTGTTAGACGTCCTACTCTGCATTTGCCGGTCCGTGGTCTAATCTGCAGAACCTTAAGCCACAGCGTACTTTTTGCTCGTTATGTGACCTGCCCGCTAAAATTGCAACTTGTCTTTCCGGAGATCTTTGTCAGTTACTTTTATTGGTCTTCTTGAAATCTCAAGCATATACCTCAGAATCTAAATAACAATAAATCCACAACACAATTCATAACTTAATTAAAACTAGTGTAAAAAAAGGTAATGATTTTGTTCTTAACAATTCTTAATGATTTTTACAACTGTAGACAATCCGTACATAAAAATCTCTTTTTATTTCTTTTCCCCTGATGAAAGCCAGTTTAGTGTAATGGGAATATCGAAAGCTAGGTTTCTTGTGAGAAGCTAGGTCAATCACAAAAGTATTTTAAAATAGTAAAGTTTTAACCAAAATATACAAGCCTCCTAACATTTTTAATTTTAATTAATTTTAAAAAATTTAAATTAATCCCACGGACACAGGCCTATTTGCGATTTATATTCAATCATTTGCATAGCGCAACGAATTTCATTACCGACTGAATGGCAGAGCAAATAATGATACGCGTGCGCTAATAGATTTTTACAAATGAGAACACAAACACGCGGATGCCATTATTTAAATTTGAGATTAAATTATTTCGTACGGGAGGGAATCCGTTGATAGGCGGTGACAACATTTGCTTTATCGTAACTGGAAATGTAAACCACGAAAATTGATTTTGAAAATCAACACAAGAGTGTACTTTTAGTGGCAAGTCGATGTGTACGGGATTGTAGTTGAAGAATGACGCTCAGTTGATGCAATGGCTGCGCCATGTTAGGATTCTGATATTGCTTACAGTTAAGGCTATGGTTCAATTAAGCTGCAGCAGGACGGGGTCACTCATCATAGATCTCATGAGAATAGAGGAATGGGGGAAGAATGGAATTTACCAACGAGGAAGGTTCCCAAGAAAAGTCAGATCAACGAAAGGTGGCATTGAGTGGCTACCACGAAGACTAGATTTGTCGGGATATCTCAAAAGCAGTCCTCTGTTACTATTGGAAAACACTTGATGTAATAAAGTGAAATATTTGAGAAGAAATTGCGGTGGTTAAAATAGCTTGTAGGCGTATTTTTATAAACCTTCGGTGCCTTTTGGAAGACTGCACCTGGACAATCTGTAGACACCTATTCGATATAATTTTTTATAAATTAATTACATTCATTCCTGTGTCCAAAAAATATACATATTGTAAAACAACAACATGAATTTTTCTGTATTATGTTCAAAAGTAAACTTCATTATGGCTATATGGTGGTAGTTGAGAGGAAAAATAAATTCGTGTAGTCTGGGCTAAAAGAAAAGTTTAACCTGTGGCTAATATGGATATGAATGTACGAGTATTTTCACTATTGGATACAAAATATCATCACGGTATATTTATTTATAATGAATTGTGTCAGTCTTGAAGGTTCCTGTAAGTGGTGGCAATGTTGAAAAATTTCCAAAAATCTTGCTGGTCGGCGATCTTATCGCCATCTGCTATCGAAGGTCGCGATTCTTAACATATGGATTATATAAAACTGCTTGTAGAAGCGCAGTGTGTTGGTTTAATGTGACCGTTATAATAACTACCAACACTAATCTCCTAAATGCGAAATCACGCCGGTCAGCTACTCTAGAAATTCCATTTGCGGCGAGCTTTCTGTGATCACTTTTACAAATTCTTACGAAGTTTTGTTTATTAAATACAATACCCGGCGACCTTGTATAGGTAGAATGCTGCGAACTAACTTTTCAATACGATACGAGTCTAGGTTTAAACATTCTTTGGCTAACGAATTCTTCAACTCGCAATTGATGCTAAAATAATAGTTAAACATATCTCCCTGAGTCGTGCAATATTTGTATAATCAGATTTAAGTCCTTAATAGATATGTAATCTGGACACTATATACATACATATAATACGGAAATCTTGAATATACGCATTCTTTTTTTAATCCTGTATAAAATGGACTTGCATTAAGAAAAAACCAACATGGTTATAAAAAATTCCTCTACGTATCTGAGAGTTATCAAATACCCGATTTTATGTAGAAATTGCTCTGTAAATCACACTAATGGCAACTGTTAATAGATCAAAATATATCGAACGGCACTTGAAAAAAAAACTTTGTTAACATCGTAAATTATTCTTCACGCATTGTGTAAATAAATAACTGAACTTGCCGGACAATATAAACTGGAAAATTTTTTTATCATTCCCTTAGAGTACCGCGAACAAAACAGAACAAACTGTAACCTATCAATTTTCTTAGATTTGGGTAATTTTCTGATTGATGTAATTCATATATTAACGCTACTCTTTACAATCATTTCGCGTGTAAACGAGTAACATTTCATAACTTAAATAAGAGCGTCATAAATCATGAAGCGAATCATTATGAAACATCAAATTAGAGAGTGGTTTATAGGAGCAAATTGCGATGATATAGATCACACACGCTTTGAGTACGTCAAGTGTGACTAATGGGACTGCTTGCACGGTCTTCATAAGCGAACTGATATTATGCAATCAGCGAAGCACACACATCACGCTCGCGTTCACCGCTACCAAACGCCTGGCCCGACCGTCTTAAATAAATAATAACTTTGTTTATTTGATGATTAACTTGGTCGTGAGTTATTTGATCCTAAGCCCTCATGATAATGTCAGATTAGTTTGGATAGACATCTCTGCTTCACTATTACTTGAAAATTAAGTAATAAATGTACAATCAACGTTCGTATTATGTTATAATTAAGTAATATTAAACGTTTGTTGCAACCGATGGCCCTTGGGGCCGAAAGTTCGTCGAATGGCGACTGTAAGCCGGTAGACTCGGCGTGGGAAGAGGCCTTTTGGTCCAACAAAAGGTCGGTCCACCGACAACACAGTTAAGGTCACGGGAAGACGTTTGGTGCATGCAGCGCAATATCGGATATATTGGCGTTCTTTCGGGCCGGCCTATGCTTGCTGTGCACTTCCATCGGCAGAAAGGAAGGAAGAAAACATTTATTACATAAAGTTGTGGATGTTTTTGATGGAATTTTATTTAATATCAAAAGGATAGATTTACAACAATTTTCCTATTATTTAATGGAATAAGGCGTTACCTCGCGGAAGTCCATCCTAAGTAAGAAAAGGACCAATATTGTGTATGTAACACCGATTAGTGTCACTAATCGGTGTAACATAAGTCCTGAAGATGCCCCGTGGAGGGGTGTAACATGTGTTGAGTAATTTGGTGGTAGCGGGTGTGTGTTTCGCATTATTTGCCGCATACGCATTTATCAGCGGGCTGGGGGCCGGTCCATTTTATTGCATGACTACCACTGCGTGTGCGGAAGTGGCTAAATATTGGTCCTTTTCTTGATTGTCCTATTGGAAATTTATGAGGGACATCTTTATCCAGCTGTGATCGTCCTACGGCTGAAATGCTGTTTATTATTAGTGAATAATAAGTGATATTTATTCAATTATATTTAACAATTATTAAACTTTTATTAGGCGAATCTATAGATATATTTAATAAAACGTAGTTTAATTTCGAAATATTTTATAGCATTTACTAATCAGCACAGCTAATTCATTTTAAATTTTCTGATTTCTTCATTGCTATATGCCCGGTATCTTGTGAAAGTTATTTACATTAATAGTTATTTTTTTCTTGTTTATTGTCTGTTTTGTTTTACTCTTGTTTTAAATAAGACGCAGTGCTAAAAGTTATCACAAATAGTAGATATAACTCCCTTTCACAAATGTACGATACTATTTGTTAACAATCCATAATTTTTATTATATATATATGATTATTACCACTATTGGCGGTTCTATTTCTACAGATGTATTTAATTTTTAACCGGAAAGGCACATTTCAATAATTTTTTTTATGGACAGAACATAGGCGCGTCCTATTAAAACTATTCATATTGTTGCTTAATCGTAGTTTTAATTCATCTACAGTGTGACTTAGCTGTTGAAGACACCAGATCATCCACAGCATCATTTCCGCAATAGGACTTCCACTGTGCTCTCCAAACATTTCCAATGGGAACGGTTGCAAGCACCCACCATCAAGAGTCCTATGACAGTAATATATCTTAATACTTTTTTCACCTTATGGGTAGATAAACCATCCTGATAAGATCCTGCTAAAGTCGAAACAAATAACATCGGGCAAGTTGCGCTTGCGTCTAGCAGTCGTTTAATAGGAAACTATCTCTCACAATCATTACCTTGGTCCTCCTGCGTACACGCTCATTCCTCATTCGATCTCGATTAATCAATACAAAAGTTCTTTGCAAATAAAATGTGATCAAGTAGTCACCTTTACTCGTAACGCTATTTATATTGAACATATGTAAAAATCATACACTAAACATTTATGGGTTTAACACATTTTCTTCTTACCCATGGGGAATACAAGACATTATTCATCTCGCATTTTATTGACACGGTGGAAAACTCAAACTTTGGTCTTGGCCAAAATCTTGCGCCTGTTAAAAATGGGTCAGGGGTACGAGTAAATATGATGAAAGTTCGAGAAGTTTTAGCTGGTAGAAGTCCATCGTAACCCGTTATTTCACCCCTCATCGCGAAAAGGAATTTTATCATGGATTAGGTCACGAGCAAAAAAATATATACATGAGGTTCGTATGTGAGAATAACTTTCCAACAGCAACATATACTATGATATATTAGTAACATACAGATGAATGACTTATGAATACTTTTTCGTAATACCAGATTATCACTACCCGTGATACTGTTACGATTTGAGGATTACCTTCATCATTTCAGCGTAGCACATCCGTTCCAGGATATAGAATTTAAAATAGGACCGGAAAGCAGCGGCCCGCGTACATTTTTTAATAAGGACTAGAATATTGTAATAGTGAGCGTTACCTAGGTGGCGGCGGTGGCGGTTCCCTAGACCGCCTCGGCAGTAGGCGCGGGCTGCTAGGAGTGCTAGCCGAGTGGCTCGCCCCGCTGATGTCCGTGAAGCGGGACAGCGGGTCGAATATCTGCGACAGCCGCCGCGACCGCTCCTCCGACATTATACACAGTTACCACAACACAACACTACACTTAACACTAACTAGCATCACATCACTACGCGGCAGTCGATTTACGAATGACTATTTCGAACGGCGCAAATCTCGGAAGCGATTGTCGATTGTCGCCGACAGATGGCTATGGACGCGCTGACGCGGGAGTCGATTCGCCATACATACGGCCATCTTGAATTCGTCTGATGTTTTTCACAGTTTAATGCACCTTTGCGCGTCGTATTTCGAGCGCTGAAAAAGAAATAAATAGTATTAGCTGACACGTCGGTGTGAAATTAGGGAAGGTGAGTCAATTAGTCTGAAATTTGGCCGGTTTTCAAATGATAGTCGAGTTTTGCTGTAACATTTGTTTTATTGACAGGTAAATACTCTAACCCCTATCTTACTACGTATGCTAACAAAATAACACGCAGCTTACATGATATTTTATATGTAATGGTCAAGTCGTAACGGTCACGGAATAACGGATAATTTGAGCTTCAACTTAGTTGAAGGAGATACACCTACAGCATTTAATACAAACTTTTCCTAAAAATTCTGTATTCTTTGTTATCATAAAGCTATTAAAACGAAAAGAAACAAAACTCACAGCTGTATTATTTCTGTATCTCATTCAACCATAAAACTATTTTCGAGATCAATAAAGACTTCGCGTCGTACCGCATCATTGTGACGCTATTAGTGATCTGTGATTAGTTCTTCGTCTCCAATTACCGGATGTCAGCGCAGTTGTAAAAGCGGGATCATTAACTTTTTAATAGATTGTTAAATCTTTCTTAAGAATTTAGTTTTACCGAATTTTGACGGTAAAACTATAAAACATTTTAAGCTACAAAATTACACCAGAAACTTCTGGGCTTCATATAACATTAAAAGCTAAACGTGTTTTTTATTTGACGGCATGTAATATACTATGTAATAATAACGGTTACAGTTGTCGTGTTAGCACTTATCTCCTTGAGACATTCAATGGTACCTCGTATTTTCTTTTTGACATAGGAAAATGCTGTTTTCCACTTGGCATTTATTACGGATTTGCGATGACACAGCGCTAAAGCTGAATTCTGAACTTCATAACATTATTGGGACTGAGACTAGGTGCAAGGACTTCTCAGAGAAAGCCTTTGGTATTCCTATCCAGGAGCACCGGAAAATTCAACTCGGGCAGTAGCTGATATCAGTTTAAAACAATTAACCTTCACTAACTACACTTTTCAAACTTGAGCACGGTACTTTGATCTATTACTGCTTGATGATAATAATAAAAACAGGTGTCTTACCAATGAAGAACCAGTGTGATGAATAAAAAAAATATAACTAAAACATTAAAAATCAAACCACAAGCAATAGCTGCGATTATTAATCAACGTTCGATGTAATTTCCTAATAAAATTATTGTTTAATTAATCCATGAACAGCACGCACAGCTGACGCAATAATCTGGACAAGACTGGGGATCAATAGCGACAATGTCCATATGGTAAAAAGGATAAAGAAACTTGTCTTCATCCAAATGCAAAATCTCTTAATTCTTCATACACAAGTTCTCATATAGTAGTTTAGTTTATCTTTACGGTGTACTATTTACAGTATATTTCTTCCATAAAGGCCAAAGTACCAGCTTATTAATTTGTACATTTTTGCTATTTCTGTTTTTTTCTTGCTGTACATAATAATAATAAATATTTTTTTTTAATTCGTTATCATTTATATATAACGAACAAGAGGATAAAAATCTACGTTAATTATAAAAGGTCGGAGCAACAAAACCTAAAACCTTTATCCGTTTTGATATTCAATGAGACAAAGAAGATTATTGAGTAACAAGGGTCAAGAAGGGTGCGAAATAATTTGTCGCGAAAACAACGCTGAAAAAATATAAAGAAAAACAGTCGCGTCGAGCGGTTACATTAAAAAGGTCAGTGTTTCCTTCACTCGTGCGTATTAAGTTTTTACCAAGACTACCTATTTCATTATAATAGCGCGACCAAATTTACAACAGGTGCGAAAAAGTAAAATTCACATGGACACAAAATTTTATAAGTTGATTGATTGTAGGAGTCAAAGCCTTAAAGGGATGAACGTATAGTTCATTATTCAGCACAAAGCATTATACTACTTAAAAAAATAATCACTAGATAAAGTGATTATTTTTTTGTAACATACGAATGCGACTGGCCAATAACATCTGGCAGTACAACGTCTGCAGGCACATATAGTTAACAATAATAAATTTTAATACGCTGTAATCTGAATTTGAATGTGTTTACTTACTATTTTATCATTACGTTATTAATTATTTCTGAAACCATTGATATTTGGATATGGTGTACCATATGTTGACCGATGGAAAATGAGCTATACATTAACCACTTTAAAATTTTACGCAAATAATCAATCACTCAGTTCCTCATGTTTTAACGACTCGTTACTAGTAGTGGGTGTGTAAAGCTGTGTAAGTACGTATTACTCTTGCGCTAATTTATGCCTCAAAAAAAATTACCGTATTCCAATTTTAATGGTGTTATAAATTATACATTATTAATATAATAAGATGTACCATATTATGCCCATAACTTATGGTTTCGAACGAGTGTCAAGTAAAAGTCAAAATAGATTTATTACATGAGATCATTATAATCACTTAAGATCGTCACTTCAGAAAAAGGTAACGTCAGTTCGTAACGCGCCACTGATATACCGAGAAGAACTAACAAGAAACTTAATTGGGGTTTTAATTCTTTTGAACATAGTTTTATGCATTTTCAAACATCTTTATTATCGACATACTCTATAAGAGGGTAATATACTTTTTAGCAGAGCCCGTGCTTGATAAATTTCTTTAGTTTACTAAGTTAGTAATATTATAAAAGTAATACTCTACCTGTTTGGTAATATATGAACATGTTTATATAATGTTTACTTAGTTAAAATACAATTTATACATTGTATCCATTAACAATCAGAGTTGTATATCTCTAAACGTGGTACACTTTGGGCCTTATAGGCAAGCTTACAATCGCTCAAGGAGTCATGGATAGAGCTATGCTCGGGATTTCCCGGACAAGTGGAAGTGGCTGTGGGTAAGCCAAGCACAAGCTGAACGCAAAACCGCTAAGGCTTTAAGGTTCTGGAGTGTAGACCCTGGAAGCGCACCGTGGGAGGTCTATTCACAAAGTGAAGTGATGACCTTGCTAAAGTCGTCGTCAAACTCGGGATCGCACCGGTTCTTTTCGAAATTCATAACGAATGCCTACGTATCCAGCTGTGCATGTCCTTCAGTTGAATTTATGATACTGATGATACATTTCTAATTATCAATGTAGTTAATACAATGTTTTAGTCTCATTAAGTCTTATTTAATAACGATTTAAATAATTCTTTCTAATCTCTGTACACTTTTTATGCTATAATATACATTTTATATTTATTTATGCAATCTGTTGAAGGGGAACGCTACGAGCTATCACATCTTAATTTTAATATCCGAGCGTGCAATAAACCATAACCCACCACTGATATTTGCTCTGGGCTTGGATTAATAAAAGCGAACATAAACGATGCAATTTCATTACGTCGATACCTCGTTACGTGAAATATTAAATCGCAAATTTGTTTTGCGTTTAACCAGACAATACTGTATTAAGTATATATACATATATGCGTAAGTTACAGACTGTCATATCTATTGTTAAACAGCAGCCTTAGTAAACTTACAGAACCGGTTTATATCATAGAAGTATCATGGAATGCTTGATGTAAAATACAACGTAAGTAAAGAAACTGCATTTTGGAAAATCGCAAGTTTTTGCTTAGATGTACATGAAATAAGTAGCGATTAACTGATTAATCCCGAACGCTTGTATTATTAAGTACAGAACTCAATTCTTACCTATCTACAAATAGGCAATATTTTTGTTTTATTAAACTTCTCGCTTTCGTTTAGATTTCTGGAAGACTGTCATTATACTTGAGTAGAGTGGGTTATAGGTTACAAAAATAGTAGTTGTAAAAAGATTATGCGAGGATAAGTGAATTTATATAGAGTGTGTTTATATGTGTATGTGTTATATGTATATAAGTATGGATTTCAACTTCGTCATGGCTATAATCTTCAATAAATTAAATTACAAATTTACTTGATTTAACCAGAATTATATCATAAATTTGAAGGATTTTTTTCACTGCAATTGTCATTCAGCATCCTTTTTTTTAACAGAATAAGGTCATTAAATAATACGCAATCAAGATATATCGATCCTCCTTGGTATATTACAAATGTTCTATTTTTTTTAATCGTCTTCACACAAAAGATTAAGTTAGAAAATATCCTTTAATTTACTTCAAGAAAGCCGTTTATACTTTTACGAAAGACTAAAGTTACCTATTAAAAGCTGTTACACGAATAAGTAAATTGATAAATATCTTCTTGATAACTTGACGATGTATTAAGCCAGGATATTACTTTACTCCGAAGTTAGTTTGAGCTTGGTTGTTGTACTTAAATGTATGTACTTAAATGTATGTATACAGTACTAACTGACTTCTTTCAATCAGTTGTGATGACAAAAATAGTCTTAGTTTGTTTTGGGTTTTTCTCTGATCAGGGCGCATTTGATACCATCCTAGGTTTAAATTTAAAGACGCTGCTTTAACTAAGCGAATTTCCACATTTCGATACAAATCTCAGTTTCTTCTAGTATTTTTCTTATGAAGTACAAACAAAGTACGCTATAAATAATTCTAAGAGTATAATAGTATGAATAGTGTTACTGGGCGAACAGAAATATTAGAGTCTTTATAACTGCTCCGAGGTTTTAGTTTTGGTCTAAATTATCTTGCGTAAAATATATTATGTCATTAGATTGCTACTATATTCACATCATCATAGTCCAGCGTGTTGGCAAAATAAACCAAATTAGTACCTTTAAACAATGTACATTAACTGATGAATAAAATATTTATTTAAGGATTAAGCAACAATCGAGGCAAAATTTAGTCTCTTCGGACACGCCTGGGAAGGACAAACGTAATTCAAAATATATATACAAGGTTCCTGTGCAAATCGAGGTTCTACTTGGTAGTCTTTGTATTTTGGCACTACGATGCAAGAGACCTAACACGTTTAAAGATCGCCTATTCAGATGATATGAATAAATCAATGGTTCCAACAAAACGCCCCGAGTGATTGTGCTTTGTTTCTGCACAAAGGGTTAAGCTAAGCGCTCTTAGCACTCGTCCACTTTGAAACCGAAGAATTTGTGATTTTTTGTCACTGAAAAATGTTGTTTGTCTTTTAATATTTCGATGTTTTTACTGTAACTAAGTTAAAGGGCTCTTAATTTAAGTATTTCACAAAGCTGTGGGGCTGATCACCTCTAAGTCTCTTAAGAAAATCTCTTAAAAAATTTCAACTAAAATTGAATATGGGTGCCAAAAACACCGGTCCTCTTGGATACCTAAAAAAGAGGCCAATGTCCAGCACTGAAGGTTCTGCGGCTGCAATGATTGACGATAACGACGCCAATCGAACGAAGCCGTCACGACTTTTTTTATTCTAAAAAGTGACATCGCTGAAGATGGGATATGAAGAAAATTAAAACCAATGCGTCCTTCTGTGTCAAAAGTAAAAGGTTACTGACATTTTATTAAAGAAATTTTAGAGTTAGAAATCGAATGCAATTTGCAGGCGTACATTGGGAGTTCGAACAAAGAAAGGACAATCAAGGGGTTATTTTAATCACCATGCTAAAAAAGTTGAAAAATATTACTTTCGCCAACAATAAACACAATAGCACAATGGCAAAGATCGCATTGTCTCCGCATAGCAGCACGCTGCAGGCTCGGCTTCGCGGCATGAAAGCAGCTGACCCAATTCCACGAGCCAATTAGCAGGAAGGTCGCAAATTTTTCACGTAAATGTCAGTCGCATTGTTGTGTTCTAAATTACACAGCTAGCCGCTTTTATCATTTAGCTAGCAGCTAGCTCAGTGAACGTATAAACAACATACAACATAACATTGTATTATCCCTATGGGACAATTTATAACATTGCAAATGTATTTTAAATTTCAGCGCAAAAAGAATCCTTATTACACATACAGCTTTAAAGGTGCGATTATCAAAAAATCAATGATTTTGACAATAATAACATACTACGGTAAAAAGCGTTATCAAAATTCGTAATTTTACATAACATAATTAATAATTTTTACTATCTTTTCCCATAAACTGTACTGCTAGAGGTTATTGACCTGTTGCATTCAAATAACAAAATTTTACTAATCTGACATATTTCAATGTGATCACTTTATACAGGGTTATTTGAAATAGATTCAAAATATTTTTGCTGATAAATGAGTTATATATTTATCCCTTTCAAGCTTTTACACCTACAACCACTCAGTGTTTATTTTTTAAATTAAAGTTTGTGATTTGTTTATGTTTCATGTGTGTTTGGAAACACGCGATAAAGTTAGGAAGTTCCATCATTAAAAACGGCTTTAAACTTCGAAACTCAGCAGAACCCGCCTGGAAAAGTTTGTGGATTATTTTGTGTACGCATGTTCAGACTAACTGCACTCTTTACTACGCTCAAGGGACAATGGAAGACAAAGACGTTCTGAATTTAAAAATTAAAAGTGGTTGCAATTTTCCCCAAAAAATTGTTATAACTAAGGGAGATTAATACTAAAGAGATTACTTAATTATTTATATTACTGTTACGATAAATAAAAAAATAACCAAATCTGTCAAAACATAAAAATGGTTGTACTCCGCACCAGTTTATTTTGATAAACTATGAAAAATTGGTTGCGAATAATTATTTCAAATCAATCTACATACACATCAACTTTATCAAGCCTTTCGGTTGTGGTTATATTGTTTTAATAAATGATGATAATGAATGTTTTGATGAATTGAAATAGACCACAATATAAATTATACCAATATGAAAGTATAATAATGAAACAGCTCCTTGTTAATTAATTATATGCAATGAAAACCTCTGCTAAATGCCATCACAGTCGCATTCAAACTTAAAACAATTAATTAGGCATTTCTCAGAAAAACCATAAATTAGATTTATTAAAAAAAACTTTAAATAGACCACCGATATATGAGAATGAAAGTATGATGTAAGTATAAAAGTTTGTTTCGCGAAGACGTCGATTAAATAAACTCAGCTGTAGTTTAAACTTTCGCGCCAATTATAGTGCCTCATGTCGTAATTTAACACCATCTGTAGTTATATAAGATAGCCGTGGTCACATTGACCAACAGAGCTATGTCAATTTAAAAGAAAGTGAAAAGTGAAAAGGTCATACTAGCAACGGGGCAAATGTTTCGGGAGCTTTTGACTCCTAAGCTTTTGCAACTCTAAGATAATAGGCCGACATGGTCTTAACCATCGTGATAGCACAGTAAGGGTGGCATAAATAACGTATGCCCAGGGATCAGCTACTCAAAATATATAGCAAAGCACAAAGAATTTCGGAATTTCAAATAATTACTTCATAGATTTACGAGGGTCCCAGCGAAAGAGGTGTAACAATGATGACGTACTATTTTTAAGGCAAATAAACTATAGTACCCTGTCGTGGCAATCTATTTGCGATATAGCCCATCTGTATTAGTACATCATCGTCCTACTATGTTAAATCAAATATGACAAAGCGAATCAAACAATACAGAGGACGGTTTTCATCAGTGCTTTTGATTTGGCGAAATGGAATAGCCGGAACGAAGCCGTACCGTGGTTGCCGTTATGAATTATTGCATCATTCGTACCGGTTTCGCTTTGATCTCCGCTAGAACTAATAATAATTGTTGGCATACTTTGCTTTGTCAAATGCCACTATTTTCCGTGCAGGATTATTCGTGAACGCTTTTTCGTTTTATTGAATCATAACAAATAAATCATTTGAAAATAACTCTGTACATATTCATACACCAATGCCAGCACAGAAATTATTTATTTTAAAATATTGTTTTTAAATAAATAATTTCTGTGTAAATAAGTTCTGTGTAATTCTTAATTTATTACGTATTTAATATTGTGTAATAAGATACAATTTGGAATAATTTTGGTTTATTGAAACTAAAATTAGAAAATTTAAAAAAAAATAACAAACGGTTGCTCTTTTACTAAATAGATATTGTAAATGTCTTACGGTAGCGGAATTGTAAATACTTTCTATTTAAATTGATATTTAGTGTAATGATCGTTTCAGATAACAAAAAACTTAAATAATTTAATAAAAAAACTGCAGACATTAAGAAGTTGTGTAAATGTTTTTTTTTTTATTAAAGTTAGCATGTTTACACAGATTGTCGGTATAAGAAATCTATCTTGCTACATTTTTATATCATCGTTTTACTATGTTGTCTACAGGCATATCTTTCAGAATATCAATTATCGCAACGAAAATCGAATGTACATCATATCACAATTGAAGTGAAAAATAGCTTCAAGGGGCGCAAATTAAAAGGGCTCTGACCAGAAAATTGTCCACTTCCCCGGCCTCAAGAGTTATGTGCCTTGATTAATGTTATCAGAGCTGTTATCTGGGCACGGCCTTAAATTGGGGTCAACCCTTTTTCAGGGCGCGTCTGTCATTGTAGATTTTTTTATCTCTAGTCGTTATCTTTGTTTACAGGGGTTTAGGCGTTTTATTTTTATCAAAAGTACCAACCCGGTAGTAAGCTATTGTTCATTATTTTAATACAATAATACTAGATATATCATCAATAATAGCTTTGTGGTTCAGACAGTGAATTACGAAGATATGGAGTTCAATTCTCTACATGTGCGTACTCGTAAATAAATGTGACACAGAGTAAAAAAATCATACAAACTGGCAACATAGAACGCAAAATTCCAAAAAACAATTTATTACCCAATCAGCGTTGGTTTCTGAACTCATAGTGGCTATATATATTTGTATTGCCCCGACGGTATAGCTATTCGACCCTATGACTGAAATATCTTTATACAAGCCTTTTATCAGACTGTACTATAATATGCATAGACTACAATAAAACAACAACAGAATGTTATTCTTATTTTTATCATCCTTATTAAATTTAATTCATGTCATAATAAAAATTAAGAGGTGTATGTATACAAATGAGTATTTAAACTTTTGAACCTGTCTCCAATCGCTCTGTAAAAAAAGGAACAGTCGCAAATATGTAACATTAATTACTTTTTCATTTGGAATGCGACTGACTTATTGGCAGTACAAAAGTCTGCAGGGACAGATAATAAACAATTCTTAATTTTAATATGTAGTAATCCGAATTTTCAAATACACTTTTTATTATTATGTTATCATTATTTATAATCTATGAAACCATTCACTTTTGAATAAGTTTTTCCATAAATTAATTGAGAGCAAACAGAACTTTATTTATGCCTTTATTTATACTTTTTATTATAAGTATATATGTTATATACGTATGTATGTATGTCTATGTATGTTTATGTATATTTATGTTCATTTGTTTGTAAATATGTATTTTTTTTGTACACGTGAATTACCCTTTATAAGTACTACTATCTTTTCTTTATTATGGTTGTCTGTAAGAGATTGCCTTGAGTGATAAGACCGCCCATTGTACTTTTCTGTATATTATTGTATTTGTATATTATGTATCTTATCGTGTACAATAAAGAATAATAAATAAAATAAAAACTTTAACGCTTTTCTACCTATAACCAATCATCCTATAGTGTAAAGGCCTTATGAGAATTACTTCTACATTAATTGACACTGAATTTGAAAATTAGGTCAGTGCATACAAGTGCAGAGGTTTGAGCAAATTGACGTGAAGAGAAATATAGTGCCGCGGCCGCCCTAATGACATGTCACTTTCTAACGATGTGTCCAGAACCAATCTATTTTTATAAAAGCCGCCTGAGAGAAAAATATTTACGATGGGCAGCATCATCACCTGATAAAAACTAAGGTTGTCTACTTACGTCACGTCTCATGTCAAGTCAGGTGAAAAAAATTATCCCCCAATAAGAAACGAAAAGATAAAGCCCTTGGTCCCAGCTATGTGCTAGGGATGTTCGAAAGGTTCTGTCTATGTAGAAGGTCGCAGAATGACCACCTACATGCTTAAATCATGATGATCATAATGACTGATTCTGTATAAAATAACTTACATTCTGTCTTTTTTTCATCCATATTATTGAACCGTACCATATGGCACTATTAACATTTTAAACGCTATGGATGTTGCTGGACGATTTTTTTTTTAATTTGTCTCTACTCCCAACGCTTACTTCTTTCGAAATATTAGTAACGATGGTTAAATAATATCGACTAATCAAGTCGATGATCGGTCTCTTTGAGGAGACTCTTGAGTCGGAATGTTGTTAAACACAGATGGAGTGGCAATATAGGAGGTCATCTTTCGAGGTCATTGCGCCACATCACTCAACCGAGTTTCAATTTAAGAGCCTACCGCCACGCAGTCTGTTAATATTGCACGTGATGAACAACCCCAGCCGAGTTCCTAGATGGAGCCCTTGGGCTAAGTTTCCATGCCCTAAAATAAATGTATGTATACATAGGTATACGTGATAAACCACATATACGAAAACTGTTGTCTACCTGTGACCAACTATCCCGTGTTTGGAGGACTTTAGTCTATTTGTAAGATAGCTGGGAAAGCGAATAGAAAAAAACAGCATGCCCCGGTGGGCGACGATGAAAATCGCCCCATACACTAGGGGCACTGCAAAGAGATTGTGCAGCGTATTATAAACAAGAACAAGATTTAGGATTATAAGAAGTTGATTAAGATAAGATGAAATGAGGAATTATAAACTAAAAAAGGTATTGAGTAAGTATAAAGAGAAAAATATATAATAAGAACCTAAGTCTGCAATACTGTAATGAGATAATAAGAATAGTGATGAAGGATAAAAGGCGACGATGCACAGGTGGAAGGAAGATGTCGAAAAAAAAATGTGATGAATAAAAGAATGTGACAACATTTATAAATGTAAACACCTGTCCTTCCACGCTAGGGATGTAAAACCTCGTATACGAAACTGAGCCCGGGGAAGACCGCGGAAAACTTCAGAACAAACAAATCTCTTCTTACCCACGGCACCTTCAAAGCTTTGTTAATTGTTTTGTAACTTACTTTTGCTAATAATGAGACACAAGCTAAATTATGCCGCCCGTATTGATTCTCAGCGGTTTATTATGACAGCGTTCAGGTATACCGAGAGGTTTTGTACCCTTTGTTACTGGGACACTTGCCAAAGCGCTCGGCTTCAGATATCCTTTACGTTACGTTATACAGGTTGACGTAGTGTTATTAAACTTTGCACAAATATTATAAAATGCGGTTTATTTTTCTCTATCTACATTATTTAATCAATTAGAGTATGGAGTAAATAATTTAAGAAAGTAATTAAGATTTCTTATTTTTACCATGCCTAATGACAGTTTCACTTTAAATTTCGATTTATTTTAATCACCAGTTGTGAAGAATTGTTGGAAAAACTATTCTAAATACGATAAAAATTGTCACATGTCTTAAATGTTTTTTTTTAGTTTTCCTAATTTTAATAGCCAACGAAATTAACAATGTTACATGCAAATACAAATCATATCAATACGCAGACATCACAAAAAGAAGTTTTTTAAAAAAAGAATCACATCAATAATTTAAGAATTAAGTAGGTAAATACTATTCTAGAACCAACTATTTTTATCAAAACTACTTATTTTTATGGCCGATTCGTTATAAAGAGATGATATCTTTGGAAAGTTCCGTTACTAAACAGAACGTAATTAGTAATTTTATATAGTTAGACTGATAGAGATATCATTTGTCCGTAGTATAAAATAGAAAAAAGTAAGTCTGATGCTCATCAATGGATCAGTATGGTCCAGTAAGGCAAAGCCCGCAAGCTAATCAGTCAACGGGCGACGGCAAATGAAATGTGTCCAGTGCATCATTACCAGCACAAAGCGCTAACAACCACGCCGGCGCTAACGAGCGTACTTAGCCACCGACCGACACTACCTAAGCAAAAACACTAGCACACACACATTGCGAAATAACACCAGATGTTTTCGTTCCCGGGCAATGTGTGCAGAAGTCTTGATTTATAAAAAAATAAACATATTATAAACGCCTACTTTCTAAAAGGGTAATTATTACTCAACCGCCATCTATGACTCTGTGTTTCGCACTAATCGGTGTAACATAACTCCTGAAGATGCCCCGTGGAGGGGTGAAACACGTGTAGAGAGATTTGACGGTGGCGGTTGTGTAATTCGCATTGTTTGCCGCATACGCATTTATCAGCGGGTTGGCGGGTGGTGCACTTTGTTGCACGACTACCACTGCATGTGCGGAAGTGGCTAAATGTTGGTCCTTTTCTTACTCTTAAGTGGAGATTTTAGACCTTATTTTAACACATCTTGTGTTAAGTGTATAAAAAAATTTGTGAAGCACCGCACTGTGACCGGATTCTATTATCATTGATAGTCGGACACGTGACATCACATTCTGGGAAAAAATAAAGAAACACATTTTTTTTATCATCGCCTCCCTCACCATCGTACATTAGTAATTCAAGTGATATTTTACAAGAGTACAATGTTAATAAAATTATATTATATTATCATTACAGAAAAGGACAGTTTGCTTAGTCATTTCACATGAATAGAGAACATTACATGTTTTTAAACCACACTATAAAAGTTTAGATCCAGGAAAGTAAACTTTACACAAAAATTCTTATGAAAAACGAATATTTAGTAACATTATAATAATCGGCATAACGAAATCAAACTAGCGTTAATTCAAATCTTAACTTATTTTTTTAAATATATACATATTAAGATATCAAATATGATATTAAATATAGCTCATTAAAGAAATTATTAACGAAGCTTAATTTTCTGATTTGTTAGCCAAGAAAATTTTAAAATTATCAACGCCGCCAGTAGCACAACGCCGATAAATAAACATAAACCTAATCAGCAAACTACGAACCTGAACACCGAGGCAACTAAATCCTTAGATCCCCGTTTATTCTCCTAACGACGAGGACAAAGCGACAAGCTACCGTTCTGGCACGCTGCCTATTCAGCCGTAGCTTAAATAGTCTCGGCATACGACCTAGTTTCAACTGTTAGGTTCCGCGGTTCCTTTGTGACGTAATAGACATCAGAAGAAATCGATTTTTAAATTTGTTCGTTGGATACATTTTATATATTGCTTTTTGATGGATATGATATCCGATGGAAGTTTGAAAAAGAATAGTGTTGAGTCCACTTCCTACTCGATTTTTAGGGCCGTGCTAACCTACTGTTTTCGCTGCAGGATGTCACGCTGTCGATTCAATTTAGTAATTCAGGACTCTAATGACCTGATCAGACTACAATCGCATCAAACTAATAGTTCGATGGCCAGCATGTTGTATAAGACTGAGGATTATATTTAAAGTATGATATTAATAGTGATAATATCATTATAGAAGATCATAGTTAAAGAATAATTTTTACAATCATACTATGATATCGTTACAACGGAGTTGAGGACTTGTGACAACTAATAAAAATATGTTAAGAAAATAAACAAATTTTAAAGGATTATATATTCTGTGTGTATATGTGATAAAGACTGAGTTAAAGATGCCACTTTTATAAATAATTATGTAATAAATAGATGCGTTTTGAAAATACACTTTTACCACAATAACGTCATTCGATAGAGCATATATCCGCGGACAAACCAAAACACAGTTGTTCATTACGAGACTGTCCAAGCCCGTCGCGACATTCATTTAAAAGCCTTTGTGTCGCCTCTTTCGAACTGATTCACATTTGTGTTTGAATCCAACTAGGCAAGCGACACATAGGAAATAGTCCCTTCTAACTGTCACTGTCGTGTTGCATTGGATACAATACGATGATATAAATTATTATAATGTTATTTAAAGCAATATTTTACACACGTTACATCAAAATAGTTTTGAAAGCATTTAGTGGGAAATTAAAACGGAAATTGTACAAACATCTCTATGTATGTGAAATATACGTTTTATAATTCGTTCGGTCTTCTCAAAATTGATGAATACTCACGAATTGTGTTGTTGGTACTGTCCAATTTTGATGGTATTTATTAAATATATAGAAATTACTTCAAAAATATCAACATTGACATGAAAATTTTGGAAGTGTAAATAATTTTTAAAACGTTAAATATGTCAAACCGAAAACAAAACTATTTTCAATTTTTTTTGTCATCATTATCATTGCAACTGTAGAACGTCCACTGTTGGACATGTACCTTTCATAGATTTCCAACAATACTGTTAGGAAACGGCCGGCATCCAATAATAATATTGGAAATTTTGTATAGACGCTGGAATAATACATAGATTCCGAAATGTGGAGATCTGTGGACGAAAGTATATAGAAAGTATATAGTAGCAGGGCCAAATATCGCGCAAAATAGATGGCCACTGGGGTCATAAAGTTTTGAATCTGAGATCACAGACTGGCAAGCAACAAGCGACTTTGTTAAGATCGTTGGAAATCGCTGAATGGAGATCGCTTCCAAACGGTACTCTTAAAATTATATGAAGGAGACTTAAGTTCAGCAATGATGATAATGTAAGTTTTTTAACCATTCAAATACTTGAATAAATTTGTGAAATATTCAATTTGTATCTACATTAATAAATCATATTCATACGCTTATTAATTCTAAATATGCGGTTTACCTACAGCATACCATGTATTTGATATGCATTTCAGATATGCACGTAAATCTTCTTTGTGTTTTGATTAAATGACGAGACAATATTTATAGGATACACGATTACTTGGCGGTGTATCGATTATGGTAATTTTGGGACAGGCTAAGCACCTCGCGATACGGTAAGCCTATTTGCCCGGTGGCATATTGAAAACAGATTCGAAGCTCGTTTACCTTCCAGCCTTTCTAAGATAACGTGATTGACGTGATAAATAAATGATCCAGTGATTCTGCCAGAAATTACTTCGGGTATCTCTTTAATAGATTCTTAAAGCTTTAGCAAAGCTATTTTAAAATGTTTTTTTCTAGCAGACCCAGACAAACTTTGTGCTGCCAGTGGTATTGTATACACATATCTTTCAAACAGGTGATGCAAAAGGTAATGAAATAATGTGAGATATAGAATTAATTGTCTCCAGAGACGATGAAGTATATCTATATACCTACATCATAAATTTCAAAACACAGTGACATTTGGTGCCTTCTGTAAAAATTAAAACAATTTTACTTAATCACATTACTCTTGGACTGCCTGTTATATATTTCTAAATGATTACTTTAAATGTGAAATAAATAACAAAATTTCATGATCCGTAAATACTAACCGATGCAGCCGTAAAACGACGATAAAAATGCCCAGAGCATGAACTGTCAAACGCGCGAAGTACATAGCGAAGTGTGTAAAGATTTTAGTAATTATATATATATACATATATATATACATAAATATATTTATATAAAATCTGTGTAATTTTCTATTAGAACTTCATTTAAAGGTAGTACTATTAAATTAAATTTTTTTATACTTAAAAATACGTTAATATTTTATGATTTTCTTTTTAGAACTTATAGAAAAGATAAAAGATCGGTAACGACGTTATTAAGTTATGCCTTGACTAATTAAAACAGTAATTCATATTCATAGATTTTTATTAATTTCCATGTATAAGATAAATGTCAACAATAGTCGTGGACTAATTGAAAATAAATCATATTATATTACATAGTATACATATATTTTAACAGCATTTCAAATAACTGGTAACTAATTTTAATTGTTAATACGATTAAAGAATTTTTAATTCCAATACAACAAGGAATGTATAATATTACTTGTCCCTTTACAACAGATAGACTAATTATAGAAATAAATAACTGTGATAGTTGTTATTATGGTAAGGTTTATTCAACAATTTTTTCTCGTTCCAATTTGAACTACAAATACATAAATATTTTTTATGTGTATCAAAAATTTTATAACAGTCGCCTGTAATTTGGAATAGTGTCATTAAAGGTACATCCTTTATATTTAGAAAAAAAAAACATTAGCACAATAAATTCTCGAAACGCTTACCTAAAAACGGGAAAATCCTCGAGACTCAGAGATAAGGTAAAGTTAATAATGCATGTTTAATGGTCTTCCTAAATATACGCAATGGTTTTCTTAAACATCTTTACATTCAACTGTAACTTTCAATCGGAAATTATAATAAATATAAAAATTGACATTGCATACTTTTAAGACATAATAGTACAATTAAATATTTAAATAACAATTGATTAACCCAATAAATTAATGACATAAAAGCTTCAAAGGGACATAATAGACAAAGACAATCAGGGCGAAAGGATAGGGGAAGAAGTTCAGAGCGTCTGATCAAGATTGACGACTTGCCGCGTTGTCTGGAGCTGACGTGAGCAATTTGAGAGCAACGGAACGAATCGGGGTGCATTTGAGCTTTACAATAATATATTGATGTAAAAGGGAGAGCACAAATCAAGTAATAAATGATGACGCGAATCTAGATCACTACGTATGTCCACGTGATTGATACTTGAAAAATACTGTAGAGATAAAGTAAATTAATTACTGTTTCTGTATGAGACAGATGCGTAGTTATTTTAGGTAAAATGGGATTAAGTACAACTTTGTACTATAACGTGACGATATGTCAAAAGGATTTCCTTGTGGAAGGTCAGATGCTTTCATGTTACAGTAGGTACGTTGCGTTGCGGTTGCGTCAACCCCGTGACGAAATTTAGTCATTTTAACCAAATTATTACACTTACGGTGTTTTTTGGTGTTTTTATTTTTCATAGACTCTGTGGATGTCATTGGCATGTAAACAGTCGCTCAACGAGCTATCTGAGAGGAGAGGACTGCTCGGTATTTCTCTACGAGATCGAGGAAGACAGGGGTGATTTCATAGATGGATTAAAATAACCAACAGCGGTTTCGCAAGGTGAAGTGACAGTGGGCAGGCTACATATCACGCACAACAGATGGTCGCTGGGGCCGTATTGTTCTGGAATAAAGACCACAAGAGCAGATGCTGGGGAAGATAAGAACGGTCAGATCTAGCACCTACGTAATCGGTTGAAAGAGAAGGAAATCGTGCTGCTGGTATCGTTGGGCATATAAGGAACCTTAGACAATGCCTAGTGGCCTGCTATAAGGCGCAAAGTGACTTATTGACAGCTGCTTTAAGGATCGCAAGGTGTCTGTACGGTACGCGGGGGCAGAGTGGGGCAGAGCGATAACCAAGGGGTGCTTGAAGGGATCCGTAGGCAGCCCACCCTTGTGGAATCTCCGCAATGACCCTCTCCTAGTAGAAGTGGCGAGAAAAGAAATGTGAAGGAAAAAGAATAGGATAAGAGAGAGAGAGCGTGAAAATAAAATGTAGAAAGAAAAATTATCCCTGTCCCAATAATAAAATAGTTGAGTGGAGCCATAAAAAAATATCCCCCTTTTGTTCAAACACAGACCTCACACGAAGAGTGTGTGTGAGCCATAATTTACCAATCGAGACGAGCAGGGATTACCGTTAATAAGAAATGACTATGTTTGGTTATTCACAAAACATTCACGCTTTCCGGGAATCGATGTCCTAATAATGAAGGCATATTTTTAAAATCACATTACGTCTCAAATATACACAATGAAAATATAATCACAGTCTTCCATAGTAATTAACTTAGCTCTGTAACAGATTGCCAAAAAAATGACTACGGGAAACAATGAAACCGCCACCACTCGTCTGTGTCTAGTGCAGCTTACTATCAAACCCATACCAAAAGGCGCACTTTAATTACAAAAACTGCCCGGGGCTCGGCATTCATTTTCAGTTGCTTTGCGAGCGCTTATACCTATATTTATGCTCGTATGTCTGAGCTTTAGTAGTGATACGCCGTTGTTTGTGTTAGGTATGAGGATGGACTCCTGAACCTGAACAACATGAATGATCTTAAACTTATTCTTACAGTGCTCTCTAGGTTGATAATAACAAGTATAGCAACAAAACGTCGGATTGCGGAATTGTGTACATCGATGCGCCTTTTGCAATACATATAGTAAGTACATCGTAGGATGCATGGTCTTTTCTTTACATGAACTTCTGAATATGCTGACCGAGCTGGATTGACGATTGATTGACTGCACTGTGGCTCTTTGTTTTCGCAAAACCATCACAGAAACCATTACGGACATTTGTTCTCCACGCAAAGGCGTCCAACGTACAGTACTTTCCTTCGATACAATTATGAAGGAAATGACTGCTAATATTTGGTATTCTTAACAAAAGCATTCCTCTTACATTCTATAACACTTAAAAATACGATTTTAATTTCTCGACTATTGTCATATTTATGTACTCAATTATGTCGATTTCTTCATATTTAGGTTCTATGGTCCTATTTAAAATATATGGGGGAGGCGTATGTCCAACAGTGGACAGCAGGTCTTGTTCGGCAGGAAACGTACATGGCGGAAATGATAATGAATGACGATGACAATGTACAAATAAAGACACTTTGCCTTGTACGAAGACTATAATGTTTCCTTTTAAATTTAAGCGAATAGAATTTATTTTAAACATAATTTAGATCATATGCATTGTTGAATACTACTACGAAACAAACAACTAAGTTATACACCGTGATTTGTTATAGGTGTGCAAGATTTAAATGGTTAAATGTATACACTTATTCACAATCAATAAATGATACACCGTATCCAAAAATAATTAATGAAGCTTTTTGTTTACAAATAAGCTATACATTCACCGCTTTACATCTTTTATACATTTTACCAATCAACCCGTATAACTAGGAAGTTGCAATGAAATATATATTACATATAGATTATAGTTAAAGTGTGAGTCGATGGGTATGTTTTAACACAACGCTAGATACGAAGTTGGACGAGCTTTGACCGCTCAGATTGTTGGTGCGTAGATATCGGTTCGTTTGCGTATCCCTTGTGTAACCATGTGGAAACTTCATAAAGTTGGCAGCATCGATTAGTGCACTGACTTGATTAGAATCTAATGTATTACAAGTAGTAGTATCATGTTTATGATTAATAAATGACAGTTTTGTGATTCGACAAATGTAAAATGTAATAAATTATCGCAAAAAACAAAGTTTAATTACAAATTTATGTATAGGTTCTTGCATACCAAAAATTTGATTAAGTACGTTCAAATTACGTATCGCCGGAAATATGAATCTTAATCATACAACCGGTGTTGATTATTGTTGGTACTATACTTTTCCACATAGAAGACTCAAGAGATAATAAGTAAATTGATAGACTTGACATTTGAGAATAAGACATGGACCCTTGCGTAAACTTAAATACTATCCAAGTAGCTGAGAAGAGCAATTTGTGTGTACTCATCTGGGCTTGACAGGCTCCGAATAATCAACTGTTTTTCGGATTTATTTTTCAAAAAGAGATCGCTTTACTATGGTATCATCATCATGGACTGCCAAAAGACCGTTTGGTAGCGAACCTGCATTTAGCGTCGGTACGGTATCAATTTGCAGTATTTACAACGATATTTATAGCGCATATACAGTAAAACTGCTGTATGTATAAATATCGTGAGAGAAACCTGCGATCTCTGAGACAAAGACTTTAAGGATAGAGTAAAGAAAAAGGAGGAAAAAAGCAAATGAAAAAAAATGAGAATTTTCCAAATCGATTCTTTGAACCCTTTTATGACGTCATCAATAAACTGAAACATAAATCACAGATGTACGAGTACCGGTGTTTGTCACGTTTTTTTACATTACTAGAAACGTGTAGTTTCGTCACGTATGACACTTAAGGCAAGTACGCTTGCGTTTTTAGCTCGTTAGTGCCTGTGCGGTTATTAGCAGGCGTCATGCGCTCGTTGGTAATTCCTGTGAAACTCTACGTGCTAGTTTAGCGCTTGTTGGCACAACTAGCAAAGATCACACGTTTCGATGATCAGTGTGAAGGGTTTACTTTGTACTAATCAGAAATAACTTATCTAGTAAAGATTGAAGAGAATATGATCCGTTCAAATACGTTTTCGTTTTGAGTCATGTACGTTATGTAATTGCATGTCCCTATTCTTGGTATTTCAGGCCAAGTTATGCCTATAAGAGATATAGCGTGTTTTTGTTAAATAACGACTTATTTAGCCTTTGCACGTAGAGTTTTTTTAACAAGTGTTTTAACCTGGTTAGAACATGTCAGCTCGCGTCATCTATTTAACTCCAAATATTGATTGGTAACTTCTAATACGAGGGTCAAACTGAAAGTTCTTAGAAAATCAAAAACTAAGCATTCTAGCAAGTTATTAGTTTTATTATAACCTTTCCAAATAGCGTCCATTTACATCAATACATCGCTGCATTCGATGGAACCATTGAGAAAAGCATCTTGCCCACTCGGCCTTAGGGGTCTCTTCGACGGCGTTTTGAAACGCAGCCACTGCTTCTTCGGCGTCCATAAAATGTTTTCCTCGAAGTTTTTCTTTTATTTTCGGGAATAAATAAAAATCGCAGGGTGCGAGGTCGGGGCTATACGGCGGGTGACCCAGTAATTCCACGTCTGAGGTCGCCAAATAGTCGATCGTTTGCCTGGCGGTGTGCGACGAGGCATTGTCGTGATGAAGGAGGATCCTGCTGCGAGGTCGTTTCTCTCGAACTTTTTCCAAGACAAGTGGCAAACAGTTGTTAGTGTACCACTCTGCATTAACCGTTTTCTGATCCTCTAAGACAACTGTCGCGTAATGACCTGTCTTTCCGAAGAACAAGGCCACCATCTTTTTTCCAACACTTCGACCTCTCTTCACTTTAGTTGGCAACTCTTCGGAAGGAAACACCCACTGAGCAGACTGTCTTTTGGTTTCCGGATCATAACAGTAAATCCAGCTTTCGTCACCCGTTAGTATGTCGAACACAGCATTTGAGTCACCTCCGTTAAATTTTTGGATCATTTCTCGGCACCAATCAACACGGCGGAGTTTTTGAGCCTCGGTCAAATTATGCGGTATCCAGCGGGCACAAAGCTTCCTGACCGCTAAATGTCCATGGAGGATTTTGTGCACTTGACTCATACCTATGCCTAGACTTGTCCGAATCTGCTGATAGGTCACTCTTTTGTCAGTCTCTATCATACGCCGCACAACACTGATATTGTCTTCAGTCGTCGCTGTACAAGGCCGACCCTCACGCAAATCATCGGTGAGATTAGTTTGACCACGTTTGAATTCATTAAACCAGTTGTAAACTGTGGCACGAGATGGGGCTTCATCGTGAAAAGCCAATCGAAGTCTTTCATAACTTTCTTGTTGACTTATATGACATCGAAAGTCATAAAAAATCATTGCAAGAAAATTTTCTCGGCTTAAATTCATTCTGACGTGCACAGACAATTTTCAATTTGCCGCCAAATCGTAAAACAAATGACAAATGAATGAAATGAATACTCAATATTATTGATAAAGAGTTCTATTTTCAAAATTTAAACTTATTTTTTTAATATAATGCTTTTAAGTTGCCAGTTCTAAAAACTTTCAGTTTGGCCCTCGTACTGGACCGATATATTACTCGCTTAAAATACATAACGTATCTATTGTACAATGTACAGGGAGTTTAGAGGTGCACATAAATTTAAAAATAGAAAAAAAAATTAGTGTCATACAAAAATCTTGTACACGTGTGACAAATTACAGTGTATAACTTAATTCTTTACTTAGTAGTATTCAACAATTCATATGATCGAAATTATATTTCAAATAAATTTGATTCATTTAAATTAATAATAAAATCATTTAAGTCTTTGTAAAAGGCAAAAAGTTTCTTTATCTGACATTCATCATCATTTCAATCATATGACATTTTCTGCCAAAAAGACCCATTGTTCACTGTTGGACATAGGCTTTCCCCAGATATCTTAAATAAGACCATAGAATCTTAGTATGAAGAAATTGACATAAATATAACAATAGTCAAGAGATGGATCCTGAGAAATTGATCCTGTAGATAATGTTTTTTTTTTTTTTAAAGAAACGGAAATAAATTTCAAGCTGCCAGATAACACGTTATTAAATTGGAATTATCTTGTCTTACCTGCAAGATCAACAGAACTTTAATAGAATTCCAAAAGTTATATATTTAGAAAGTGGAAGTTTTAGTTGGTCTCAGCTGCGGGTTACAAGAAACTTTTGAAACAATTAAGGACTGATGTGCCGTATTTCAATTTTAGTTCTCTAGCACAAACATAAAAACTATTCGTAAAGTCTATTAATTATTATAGAACAACCTAATAACAAAAAAATCTATCAAAAATGATTTATAACATACAAATTAAAATTCTATATTTACAAATACACAATTATGTTAACGGTCGTTAAAATTATACTATAAAATAGGTGTATCTCGTAATAATAGTTTGAAACGGACAGTAATATTGGAAAAGTAGTAGTAAGGATTTCGCTTATAAGCAAGTGTCCAATTTAAATCGTTGTGAGGCGCACGTTGCAGTACAATGATACGTGACCGGTTTGACATTTATAACGTTTGAGTTTTGTTAAATAAGGAGACAAATAACATATTGTTACTTTCTTACTTTTATAATTCGTGCATAATGGTTTCAATGAATGTAAACACTGGCAAGATGGCCTAGTGCATGGGTCGGCACACATTTCTGATATAAAAATCATGAATACTATGCAAATTTCGACGCAGGCCACATTTTATCTAATAAGCAATTTAAATAATACTTATAATTATTTTTCTAATCATTGGTCCACATCCATTTCAGATGTAGCAATGCGCAGTATCGCTAAATGTTAATCGATAAGTAGAAAACAATGCCTCTTTTTTCAATAATTAAGGATCGAAACTACTCACATAGAGATAGACAACCAAAAATTGTAATTATCTGCTGAATCTTTTTGAAGAAAGGAATTACCTTTGAGTAAGAATGCAAAATATTGTAAGAAAGTATCAGGTTAGTGCTTTCCTATTGCGTTTTTGAGTGATTTTGCTTTGCAAATCCACCATGTTCATTGTCAAAATACTTGATCACATTACATGACCACATCAATGAACGATGGCATGGCGGATGGCAGATATAAACGTGGATGTCTTAAAGTAAATAGAATGTTACCAACAAAAGCTGAACTGCAGCATACCAAATAGGAGGTCAAGGTCCTTTGGTTACACCGAAATATATATCGAAATAAATTTCATATAATAAGTAAAAGAATGTCACTATTACATTAGTTTTTCTTCATTAAACAAAAACGATTTAAATAACAATAGATATGTAACATAAATGCGGGTAATTTAAAAGAGTAATTTTTCTCCTAATAGAGCAATGTGTTCACAAGCCAAACAGACATAAACGGACACGCACAAGTGGGCACAAAGGCAGCGGAATGAATATTACCCAGCCCGGGGCAGTTTTTGTAATTAAAGTCTCCCTTTGATAGAGGTATTGTCTGCGGTATGATACAGATGAGTTGTGATTGTAACAAACATCTTGTGGCTTTTACCTATTCGTTCATCTCTTGTGAAAATAGTACAGAATTAAAATCTAGCATCTTCTATACTTTATTTAAATCTTTTCAATTATTGACTTCTATTCTCAAACAAATTTAACTTAAGAGTTTTTCAGCAATAACTTCGTTTTAAATAATATAAAGTATTTACTAGAAAATCATTCTACAGTAACGTTTCTGAAGGAACAAAAGCTGAAAAATATTTTGATGTCTGATACAAATGTCCGTTACGACCACACATACTAATACAGATGTCTAGATTATCATCAATTCACGATCTGTATCTGAGGAACAACATCATCATTTCCTAGAAAAAAAATTAAGTTCTTGTTATCTCGAATATTGTTTTTTTTAGGAAATAATTCTTAATAGAGACGAAATAGTATTCGTAAAAGGGTAAAAATACCCCTTACTAAATCATTATTTTCTTCGCTTCGGGCAGTCAATCGATTCGATTGACGAAAAGCACTTGTAACCTGATGAATACAGAAAAAGTACTGACTTATTTCGGTCGACAATTATCAAAAAATTCCTTAAGAAGACGTCCCTTGTTATTTTATTGCTGATAAATATGATCCATTATTATTTTCATGTCACAAACGCGTTACTTTCCATACCAGACTTTTTTCAATATTTGGATGTCTCCGCATACATAAAAAGAAGTTTACCAATCATTTCATTGCTTATCGAATGCCTCTGTCTCTATAATTTTTTAACTAAATAACGATGCCATTGACGAGTTTACTATCCTACAGTTTTAGAGCATATTTATACTAACTACAAGGAAATATCTATTATCGTAAGCAGTGGTCGCCCAGCAGTAAGGACCGAAACTTGCGACTGTAGATCGCAAATCGATTCCCAGGATACAATATTAAATAATTTGGCTATATTGGCTATATTCGAATGTTGATGCGCGCTGTTAGGCGTTTTGGCTTTTACAGCTTCATTGGACTCAGGGCTCGCGGATCCGAAATCCGCGAGCTAATAAACTAAAAAAATCTACGTCAGATGCTTCACTTGACGTATTGCTACTTACGTATTGGTACTTAAATAATTTACGTTTTGTGCATTCATTATATGGGATTGCCAGCGCTACAAAGAAGTTTCCAGAGGATGGGCAATAGCGTCCTCTGTGTTCGATAATACCATACTGCGATCGCCAACCCGCCTCCCAAGCGTGGCAATTATAGTATATCCTCTCATAGATATCTTTGCAAGAGGCCTAAGCCTCGCAGCGGGCGCCTATGGGCTGAAACGACGATGAATAAATATGATACATGTCCTAGAAATAATTTAATAGTATTCTTTAAAAGTATGCGATGTAATTACCAATAGAAGTAAGTTTGTGCTTTAATTACAGCAAACTTCCTATACAACACAGTTTCGCAAGATCTTTTTGTGTTTGACTAACAGTGTAACAACATTTTTAAAGATCAACGCGACATCTCAACTGTTGTCTTCTGCTGTCGCCGTCGATGCGTTTTTATTTATACCCACCAACATATAACCTATATTCGACCTCCTACGTTAATTACTTTTAAATAATCAAGTCTTAAAAAATTATGTACCCTGTAATTATACATATTTATGGTGATTGATTATAGTTGTAATGCTTTAAAGGGGTGAATGTAGATCTCATTTGTCAACAAAAAACTTTAAAAATTTTAAACCTACTGTCAATCAGCCAGTATGAAGTGATCAGTTTACATTATTACATATTTTTTCTAGCGGAACGTAACTTGCTAATAAGTTTTGGCAGTATTAAGTGTGCAGGGATAGATAGTAAATAATAATTAATTTCAATATTTTAATTACTTTATTTGTTTGTAAAGTTCACCATTTTTAAAGCTTTTACAACGAATAACCAATTACCGTGTATATAAGAGTATAGATAGTAATTGAACATATAAATAATGTACCAACATAAATATAATAATGTGTAAATATATATAAATCTAATATATAAAATTTCCATGTCACAATGTTAGTTACCGTACTTTTCCGAAACGGCTTGACCGATTTTTACCAAATTTTATATGCGTATTCAATAGGTCTGAGAATCGGCTACTATTTATTTTCCATACCCCTAAGTGATAAGGGTTGTTCACCCATAAATTTTTTTTTTAAATTTTGACGAAATTTTTTGTTTTTATTTTTTTATAATGTTGCATTAAAAAATATATACAAACTTAAATTTTTACCACCCTACTATCAACCCTTTAACTTTTTTTGCAAAACAACGTTTACGGGATCAGCTAGTAATATTATAAAAATCATTAATATCAAAGATCAACCTTATCTTCAATCTTACTCGCTTTACACAAATTAACTCTGACATGGTTAGTAACAACATTGTGTGCTAACGCTCGGTTTTAATTGTTTCACGTTGTTTAACTTAATATCTCTGAAGGCGTTAGCTTCCGCTCTTCATTGCAGTCAATGTTTATTTTACATGACATCAAGTTACGTTTACACTGAACGAGTCAAGCATTCGTATAAGATGTCATAAATGGTCACCGATGCAGCAAAAAACCATGTAAATTAAAATTTTTCTTTTCTCAGACTTAAAAATATAATTTGGAAATAGTTCACCAGTACAAGTCAAAAAGATAATTTCGATTAATCTATATCCAAAAGTCCGAGTACTTTTGGATATAGATTAATAATAATCAAAGATCATACAAACTAATGTAAACTTAATTTTAAGCCGACCATTATGGATGAATGTAATGTGCTTATATATATACGCTTTACGCAAACTTTAACTTTGACATACTAAACCCAACCCATGGGTACAGGTGGCCGGGTCCATCGTTTTGTAGAGAGAGGCTAAAGATCCACACAGCGGGTTTAAAGAAAAGTGTTTTTTTCTATCTAAACCAAAAATTTAAATGATCCTCGAATCATTATAACATTTCTGCAGAACTATTAACACATTTATGAGTTTATCTTTACCGATACATTTATGTAAGAATAGGACCAATATTTAGCCACTTCCGCACATGCAGTGGTAGTCGTGCAATAACATGCACCGCCCGCCAGCCCGCTGATAAATGCGTATGCGGCAAACAACGCGAATCACACAACCGCCACCGCCAAATCACTCAACACGTGTTTCACCCCACCACGGAGCATCTTCAGGAGTTATGTTACACCGATTAGTGCCAAACAAAGAGTCAAATCACTTATCGCACTGGCACCACTGCATGTGCGGAAGTGGCTAAATATTGGTCCTTTTCTTACTTAGGATGAACTTCCGCGAGGTAACGCCTGATTCCATTAAACAATACATTTATAACACGATTACTTTCTGATAGTAACTCTTGCAATAATTCATCATAATGATTACAAGCATTATATCTGCTTGGGAAACTGCGGTTGGAAAAGGTATCGTTGTCAACATTACTGTTTACCAATTTAATGACATTATAGGTAGAGTAATAACTGTGGCAGTGAGACGTGCCATGACTCAGCGTGGCAAACGCGATCTAGCCATGTATTTTGCATTTAAAAAACTTAATAGAATAAAATTATTACTGACAAAGCAACTTACTTGTTAAAGTTACAAGGTTTGTTTTTCCTTGTTTATAAAAGTTCTCTATAACAAAATTATAATTTAAAATACAGATAATACGCTATCCTATTTTCTTTCAATGGTTTGGCGTTTCCTAATTTCACACATAGTAAAAGTTAATTAGCCAGGCCGAAATTAAGCGCAGTTTACAATGTCCGCTAGCAGAGCCAATGATTGATGAGGGTTCGCGGTGTTGGGCTAGTAAACGAGCGGGCGAAAATATGCGTATGTGAAATTTTACAAAACAACCAATGAATAACATTGCATAATTTTTCAAGAAATATATTGTTAAATATCTTTACGTATTAGCATATAGTACGTATATTTGAATAGGAACTTCAACGCTCCAGTTTTTTTTTACCGCTTTACACTTGACACAACTAATATAAAGTCATTAAAGCTATGAGGTTGATATTCCATTGCTTAAAAAACAAACATAAATATATATGGTACAAATGAAAACAAAGCTACGTAAGAGCTCTCGGAATAATTAGTCTTAAATATTGATAAAATAAATAGATTTTTTAATTATTTCTATGTCACCTATATAAATAAATAATGGAGCT
Organism: Battus philenor; assembly: GCF_028537555.1. NCBI lineage: Eukaryota > Metazoa > Arthropoda > Insecta > Lepidoptera > Papilionidae > Battus > Battus philenor. Next base: position 11,529,940 of record NW_027181673.1, on the reverse strand, counting down.
TACAAACAAACATTAGATATAAACACTAGATAACGCAGTGAGGTGAGTTTTTAAGTATGAAAAATCGCCTATTGCGTGGCTCCAATCAAAAGCGGGCGTTAAACGCTCACGTTAAAGTAAACGGCGTCGCTCGTGTTTGTCAAGGCGACGCCGGGATCGGGACCCGTGACCCCGGACTCGGGGAGTTTAATTACGTTTGTCTTATGTCCGAACTTATTTACAATTCAATCGGTATCCGTGTAAAAGAAGTAATGCGATTTATTAATGAAGCATGATGCAGTAACGCGAATTATTCATTTCGCTGATTGGGAATGCAGGTGTTATTCGAAATTTAATATTTCATTTTCGACGAGCTCTTCCATTATTTGATATGTCGTTTTAATTTAGTATTACGTTACACTTGTGCATTACGTATTCATTTTTATTCATTTTAATCGACTGGACAATTTTTCAAGTAGTCAGCGTCTTATCTAGCTTTAAAATAAATTACAGTTTGTATTTAAATATGAGATATATATGTAATAGTTATACAACAAAAGGTAATCGGTAAGATATCTTATTAAAGTGCTAATAACTTTTGAGAACGGATCCATCTGCCTAATATTTTTTTTTCATATCTTCGATAAGAAGTATGAAGAAGGTTCTTCTAAAAAAATTCGATACGAAATAGTAAATATAATATGCAATAAATAAAAAATTATCCCTAGCTTTCAAACATTTGATAACAATCAAAGCCAAGATCAGATGGGTCGAAATGGAGTGAAACATGTAGTATAAAGTACAATAAATCATTACACTGAAAATATGTGATTATTACTATACTCTTGAAGTATACGAAATGGTGGCTAGGAATCGAAAAAAAAAATGGTAGATAAATTTCACAAGTAGCTATGAATAGACTTTTGGCAACACAAAATCTCAAGTAAAAAATAACTCGAAACCTTACGGACTTTTCACTTGCTATTCAAGAAAACATCTTCTACCTAATCGTTAAAAACATCGAAACAAAGATGAGATTATTCGGCAACTGTCATTACTAAAAAAAATCCTACTCGGTGACATAAGGTGCCACGCGTATGTAATATGATGGGATGTATATATATCAAAAATACTAAATGGTTTAACCATTTTTTTAATGATACTTCATTAATTACTTTCAGATTGTTACGGCAGCACATACATACGGAATCAAATAGAACATACCCGGCGAACAAGAACCGCAGGTATAAAATTAGTATCGGTAAATAAAAGGGCAGGAAACGGATATAGGTCAGACGGTGCGCTTCGAACGATTTCTCATTTTAACGGTCCGTTGCGTAATCCAACCGACACCGCGCTACACTCAGTTATTACTTGTACATACATTGACGTGTTTATGTTTGTATGACTTAATTAGCCATAAACATTGCGAGTAATGTAACCACCGAAGTATTTACTACCACGACCACTTTATAGATTTAGATGATTCCGATCGACCCCCAACAGCCACATTTGCACTATATTCACAAAATCGATATAAATGTGAAAATAAAATTTAAATATAAAAAATGCGTTGCGGCCACGAATAAATAGTAGTCCAAATAAAAGTAAGAATTGATTGGTTAGTTAATTTATTGATTGCACGTGGATGTCAAAAAAGTAAAGTCGGCCAATTAAAAAAAAATGATTTCAAGTTTACATTTTTGACAATAGTTGTACACAGGACAAGAAACTATTCAATTCTCACTTATTTTATTATGAAAACTTCCCATTCGATAAATTTTCTGGACCACGCTTACTAATTTTATTTTTTGTTATTCTGTATAGCCCCCTGGAGGCACAATTTAGGAAACACTGATTTAAATCTCATTGAACCTTACTGTTACTGTACAAAATCGATTTCTCCTATATTTTATACTAACGAAATTAAAAAAATTGATAAAGACTTCGCATGATAAAAAGATTACCTTTGAATATTTATTAAATTGTCTTGGGAGAAAATTACTGTTTACTTTCATTCTTCCCCTTTGAGAACAAGGAATTTAGTAGCTTTCTTGTCTACAAACGAGAAGAATGAGAGTAAACAATCCAAGTAAATATCTTTAAACGTAAAAATTCGTTACTCGTTTAAAAACTACCGAAGTATTTTATATTGTTTTAATATATTCTCTCTACAGAATTCTATGGTTGGATATATTTAATATACATCTTTAAATATGTTAAATATAATATATAACATAGTCTTCACTCAAAAGTTATTAATTTAGATACAAATATTCGATTTATTAATAACTTTTTATATGCAATGCTAGTGGGCGCAAAAAATTATGGTTAAATTATTTTTTCTGTTAATTTTTAGATTGTAACAAAGTAACTTGCTACTATTATTGTAATTTGAGTCGGCACACAAAGTTATGTTACTCCTTAAAATATGAGACTATTCAAATCTATGTGGAAGCTATCCGTCTTTTTTATATTGGCGAAAGAAATATTTACTGTTTTAAATTAAACAACTTTGTGCTGTGTGTCACCATTGTTATTTTCGGCCGCAATCAAACACTTGTTTTTGTCACCTCATGCACCCGTAAATGTTTATGTTATGTTTGTAATAAATAAACTGTTTTTCTCTCCAAATATTACATCAGATAGATGTCTAAGATATTTCGAAATTCTTTGTAAATTTTGTGATACGGAAATTGGGTTTCCTTGAAGCCACACCTCTGTAATATTCACACCCATTGATAATATTATAAGTCCACAGAAAGATTATCTATTGTCCTAGGAAATGTAATAAGTGATATATAAAAAGCAATAAACAAAATGTGATACACCAGAAACAAAACCAAATTTTGTGTACCAAGTAAGTAAGAAAAAATCTTTCTGTGAGAAATGTATACACTTTTACAATATTATCTCAGTTACTCAGAAAGCTCCTACATTTTTAAAAAAATGTCCAACAAACCTTGTGTGCTAAGCTTACACTTACACTGTAAATGACTTCATATAAAATAGCACACCTTGGGACTTGACGTGTATTTCCAAGGTATTTCAAAGTTGAAATTTTAAATTGAAAAAAGTTGAAACTGAAAAAAAATGTTTCGCAGAATTCCTTTATCCCGATCTTTAATTATCCAAACAGGTGGCAGACTCACCTTGAAAATAGCAATTTATGGAATCGATCCTGTAGTATAAAGAATTTTTAAGTTTGTAAGTTTAAATTTAAAAGTTCTTTAACTTTAATTTTTCTTTTATAAGAATATATAGACCTTGTATGTAAACCCGATACCAATTATAATTATGTAACTACACACTCAATTATTAAACTGTAATTACTATTAAAAGTTAATAAATTCGAATGTATAGTTCATAAATTTTATAATTGTAATTGTTAATTCAGCAACGAGCGCTGAGCTCGGCGCCGGAAACGCTCGAGAAATTAAACGAATTTCCACCGGCGCGGCGGCCGTGCATTGTGCTCGTTTAAAATTAATTTTTATTTACTCCCAAATGAGTTATGCAGTTCCAACAGAAGCTGTTTATATTACGAGCCGATTGTCCCGTCGCTCGCTGCAAGTGCAGTTTAACGATAACAAAACATTAAGTGTTATCGCTTTGATTTCACTGTAACTGTGTTATAAGAGCACTTGGGCACTTCATCATATCTCATGTTAATTAAAAACCCATGTGATAAATATATGAGTAATACGTTAAAAAAGATTATACCTTATTTGTTTTTGGCAAGGCTTACGTTTACATAATAAAACCCCTGAAGCAGTTCAACAATCTGTACATACGTGGTGGGTTAATGCTAATAAAGGTTCTATAGTACCCGGCGATTAATATTGCACATTGGCCTTTGGAAAAAGACAATCGGCTAATTTCGGTCAATGTGCAATATTTATCTCCAGGTATTGTAGAATTTATTAATTAAATTACAAACCATACATTCAGAGTGATTGGTTATAGAAGTAAGAATTTAAAAGGGCTATATTGCCAACAAATAACTATTTAAAATGTTCATTCTGAAATATTATAGGTTAATTTATTATTTTTACTGGAATGCAATAGGTCAATAACTTCTTGCAGCACAAAGTTTGCAGAGACTGATAGTAAAAAATAAGTAAATTTTATACGTAGTTATCTGAATTTTAATAACGCTTTTATTACTATGTTATGTTACGTGTGTATGTTTAGTAATTAGTTTTGTATTACGTTATATAACAGGCCAATAAATATTACATCAGTAGACTGCTGCAAGCTAGTGTTCTGAGCAAACGTAATCCAGTCTGAGCGAAGCATTAGCCGGGGACCACGTAATTACTCTGTGCACAAGTAAGCTTTGTTACTGTTATTACTTGAGATGTTACAGATCTCATACTGCCAGAGATGAAAACCTTAATTGCTTTTGATCTTCTTGAAATATCACAGATTTATTTTTATTTTTACTTAGTTTTTTAATATTAGGTATACACAAACGTAATCGTAAATACTGGCAGAGCACGGTACCAACAAAGAGAGAAAATACTTAGTTTCCTTTTAGCAATTCCTTATTAAAATCTAAATCCACTCATTATCAAATATTGAGCAATAGTATTAGTTGTTTTCCAATTGTTTTTTTTTATTATATTTATATTTTCTGTTAAATTTGTAATAGCTTAATATATTTATCATAGTTTCAACGCTTAAAGATTATTTATTCTTTGACTATCTATTTTTTAACTTATTGCATGCTGTGAATGATTCTTTCGTTCCCAATGGTCAACGGTTGCACGAGCGAGATGCCCCTTCTGACTGGCACTTCGGATGATCCTTCAAGCTACTTCTGTAACCTGGTTCATCTGCGGATCTCCTCATTTCTAATTCGATCTCGAAGCAAAACTCCAAACAAAGCTCTCTCTATAGCTCTTTGGATAACTTTGAGCATTCTTTTAAGGCCCGCCGCAAGCGAACACTTTTGAGAAACAGTATTAAAATTGAATTAAAACAATAAATCGTTGTTTACAATACTGCATAATTATTACTTTTGTATTCTGATTTATTTTATTTTAATATGCTGTTCTTAAAATGTTATATAATACAGAAATCATTATACATCCCTCGTACCTTTAAGTTGATGCCATTACAGGTTAGCTCTGATTATATTTTCTACTAAATTGGGCTCTTCTGGTATTCTTCTTATAATCTACATACACTAAGAATGTTCCTACGAGAAAAAATAAATGATAAATACGTGGACATTCAGCATAAAAATAACTTCTTTCATGTAATTCATTACTTTATAAATGATATATAAATAATAATAAGAGCTACATTTATCTTGCCCAGCGCAACAAATGAAGTTGATATATAAACAGCCCTCTTCCAAAAAGCTCTAGTGGAAGCCACAAATTAGCATCCCTATTTAGAGCAGTTCCGTTTAATTTACTGGCCCGAGGCGTAACTACAGGGGCACGGGGGAGGTCGGTTCATAAACGTCACTCGTAAACCGAAAGCCTTAAACTATGCTGCATCGAGGCTTTGCAGAGTTTTGTCGCGAGAATCAACGGCTCACAGAAGTCATTACATAGCAATAATCTTGATTTATATGATGCTGTTAAATTTATTGTTGACGTACTCATATTGAGACTTGACTTTATATACCCTGAACCAGCTGCCGCGCTTGTAAATTTAATGGTATAATAATTTTAATATAACAATCTTGAAGTAAATATTTTAGTACGAAATTGAGAAGTAATACCATACGTCGTAAAACACAAAAGCTAGGCTTAAGATGGCGACAGAGTTGTTTTTCGTGATTGTACGTTTTATTTTTTGTTTTCAGCCAGTGTATTATTCAATGGTTCGAATACACTGAGATTTTTTAAGTGATAACTTCAATAAAAGTTGATTTCCATATAAAAACAACCTTTTCCGTTGGTCAGAGGCCATGACTTGTGACTTACTACAACGACTTCGTTTATTTCATTCATACCTTTTTTTAAGTAAAACTATAACAAGATTGTTATGGAAAAAAATGCTTTTTTCAGTGCGGCTTGCACTTGCAATCTCGATAAATAAATCGCACAAGCATTTGTTCAGTATTTATAGAATTAATCTTTAAAATCAACATTTTACATATTCTGTTGACGTCCGTGTTGGAAAAGAAGCATCATCTCTATTTATTTATGCACCAGAAATTAAAAAATTCTTTTTTCAAATTAAGAATCGAATTGACTATTAATAGCTAACACAGGATATCCGTTGGGATGGCGAATAATATGTAATACAGATAACACACAAAAAGGTCAAAAAACATATTAAACATTTTTTCTAAAAGATTTTTTTTACGTTAATCAAATCTTTGTGATATTTGTTTTTAATCAAATTTTGAAAAATTACCAGCCGATATTAAAAAAATTTGTAGTATTTTTCAGAAAATTTTTTCGATAACAAAACGTAAACGTTTCTATCAAGGAAAAAATAAACTGCAAAAAAGTTACTCCAACCACAGGCAATAGCTCCAAGAATTTTATACAAACATGAGATAATATATTAAATTACGCAAAATGTTCGTCTAAAAAATATTGTATCTCGCATAGTAAAATATTTATATCAAACCTACTTTACACGGCGTTGGCATGAAAAATATTTTAACAAAAATATTTTAGTTAGATTTTGGACTGACTTAATATAACATTAGATGCCCGTACATCTAAATATGAATTACAAGAACAAAGTTTAATGGCAGAAAAAGGTATCTCAAATATTACACAAGTGAATGTCTTATTTATACATCATCCCGTTAAAGTGTAAAAGCTTTCAAGTGGTGAATGTATAGCTTATTCGTCAGAAAAATCCTCAAAAGCTTTTAGGTCTAGTTACAATCACCGAGTATAAAGTGAAATATATTTCATTAATCTATTTTTTTCTATTTTAATGTCAAAAACCTCAGGAAGTACAAGTCTGCAAGTGTTATCATGACATGATTTATTGTTTACAAAAAATTATTTTGAACTGTTTATAACAAGAGCTGTTGTATTAAACACAAAGGACTTTCTTAACTTCACGGTGCAAGCAAGCATGTCTGAGAGTGGCGATAGCATATGCAGTTCTGTGTAGGAATTTGTACATTAAAATCAAGTATAACTTTGCATCCAAGTGACGAGACGAAATGGCGTTAATGTTCTATGTCCGTGGCTTTTTCACTTTAACTAGATTTTAGGTTTGTATAGCGCTAAAGACGCTTGGCGAACTTTTTTATGATACACTCACTCAGAGATGTCGGTTCGTGACGATATTTATTTCACCAGATCGGAAGAAGCTCTTAGGTTATTAAGGTGGACGTGGAGTGACTGGGCGCAAGTTTTCTTAAGGAGACTTAGGCTTGTACTCTCACTTATGTTACATTTAACTATTAAGTTCAGTGTTCAAGTAGGTTAAACCTTGGCGAATGGTTGCTATAATCAGACTAAGAAGTGAAATTCTGAACCTCATTTTGTTAAAAAAATGTTGGACGAAACATAACGCTTCTATCGTTAATAGGAGAGTCAGTAGTTGTATTACTAATGTGCCATCAACTTAAACATAAATTGACAGTATAGTAAATTCGACATACTAATTACTTTCCTCATTTTTAGTTTTTCCTTCTAATACGAAAAAACTATCAGTTGGCGGCCGTTAAGATCTCATAAATCGTCTTTTCACGGCCCACTTAACGAATGAACTGAAAAACTTATCTAGCTCTTACGGTTAGGTACACTTACGTACAGAATTGTTAAAAGAAAATCATTTTACATATTTTTATGTAATGTCGGATTAATAATAATAATATATACTATTACTATCATATCTAAAATCGACGCACATGTCAGTTGACGTCAATTATTAACAAGTAGACAACTTCAAACATCAGCGTGGTCATTTGAAAATAATTACTGGTGACATTGCTAAGTACGAAGAGGTTTCTATTAAACATCAATTATGATAATTAAGTTTTCAAATACAAAATTTAATTCTGTTTATAATGGTTTGAGTGAATTCCAGAAAGATTGAAATTTGTCATCGTCATTGTTTCAGCTCATACATGATCACTGCAAGGCATCGGCTTCGTCTAAAGATATCTATGTATGGGGTACATCACAATCGCCACGCCTGACATGTGGTTTGGCGATTTTGGAGTGATGTTATAATGATTAGAGGACACTGCTGCGCCTATTCTCTGAAACCTTGTTTGTGCGCAGTGCCAATCTTATATAATTAATTCACAAAGTGTAAATCATATAAGATTTGTATCCCAAAAATCAAACCTACGAGCACAAGTCTCAGTCTATAACCGTTATGTATACCACTGCTCAATAACGTATTAATAATATTATATACTAATGCTAGCATTTTTCATCATTAAAAACCAGATAAGTTCTTACATCAGCATTGTTTTTGAAAATAATTTCGGGTTTCATTGCTAATTTCGATCAGGTTTTTATTAAATATAAATAAACAGATGAGGAAAAGTTCACATTTTAAATTTAATTTTATTTATAACGATTTAAGTCAACTTCGGGAAGATTGAAATAAAATCACTAAAATCGGAATAAAAGTATTCTATTGTTAACACTTTTGTGCTTAAATGTATCGGCATCGCATATAAAGAGGCATATCGATGGGGTTAGTTCCCCTAATGTTCGCATAAATAATCATGTCGAGATCTTATCAAGTGAAAATACGACGCCGACCTGGGAAATAGTTTTCTTCGCCCGGTTTCCCTCGCGGAAAGAGGGAGTTTTAATTAAGAAGCTTTCATAGTAGAAAAATGTACTTCGATTTACCGAGTGATAAAAAAGTAGTGGAGCGCAGCTAACAAGAACAAAACTGTCTAGGGAATGAAGATCAATCGATTTAAGCGTCAATTAGAAACTTTATTAAATTCCATTAGTATTAATATAGACAGTAAAATTAAACCTTTCAAACTGCAGATATATTAACCAGGACTGAAAAATTAAGCCTTGAAAAATGATATTATTATAATGAAAATGGTGATTCTAAAAGAGATTGTATACACACTTGTCACTGTGATACTAAAACACGTGTATTTGAAAACCTTATACCAGAAATTATAATTAAGCAATTTCCTTAAAGGTTAGTCATACGAGGACATTGGTGGACATGTGCATAGCACATAGTCAAAAAATCCGAAAGGTTATTTCGATCACAAACAAGTTTTTCTCAGTTTAGTTTCTATATGTTAAAGTAAGATCTTTTATCACATAATGTACTAAGCAATATAATTAAAATATTTTTGATTAAAAACAACCTTGACTTCCTTAGATTTTATAAAATAAATTAAAACAAATTAGTAACTTTCCATCACACAAGACAGTCCGTTCCATAAAGTCCTCAATCAGAAGGGCCAATCTGCAGAAGTGATTAATGCTCAATCTTTCTTCGCAATACAGATCAATTTTAAACTTTCACAATTAGCGTCAAAGGATACCAGTTGAGCGGCTGTTTAATACGTTGATAAATTTCTTGTCGTAATCTGTTCACAAATTAAATTGACTACAGTTCGTAAATATAGTTTACCTAATCTACAGGCGTAACATCGACAGCGGCAAACAACGTTTTAATGAGATTTTCTTTCTTTAACAGACCTAATTATGACTTTGTTAAGATACAAAGAAGTATATTCTGTAATTGCCTTCTCCTTGTGTCGTATCTCTAACAATTAAAGATAATTCGGAACCTTTTTGGAAAGATTATCGTGCACTATGTCACCCACATGTGCTGGTTATCCACAGTGTACATTGCTTTGGCTACTGTGGTATCGTGCGTGGAAGGTACCTAACTAAACCAGCGCATAGGTCTGCAGCCTCGTGATCGCTGTCCGTCCACTTTTCCGGCGATCGAAAGTTTTTCCGAGTTGTCACAGTTTTATGTTATTGTAAAACTCAAAATTAGATTTGTGTATATAGTAGAAAGGCAAGTGGTCACTCGCAAGTTTTATCAATATAAATAAATTATTGATTCTACAACCAGTCCACGTAGGTCGTGATGGATCTAACCACGAGTTTTATTAAAAGTAGTTCAATTTGTTTGAATTGGTGTGTCTTCGCTTCTTAATAAAATAACCATCAGAATTCCTCTTCAAAAATGAATAATATTACTTTTAAAACTGAGCTAGTGGTAGCCCAGAGGTACATGACTGAGACTTGGGATCGTAGGTCGCGGGCTCGATTCCCGGCAGACGAGCGTTAATAATTCATATTTTCTGCCTTAATTATATGGGTTTGCTGCTGTTCACAAATTTACAGAAAAGGTGCAGCAGCGTCCTAACCATGCTATGACACCACACTGCCAACCTCCATAGATATCTTTGGGGCAGGACTATGCTTTGCAGTGTGCATGTATGGTTATGGACTGAAACGTCGACTTTTAAAAGCTATGTCTAAGTAATAAGTACAGGTACTTACTGTCACGTAAACAGAACCGAAATATTCGATATTTTGTTCGGATTCTGTTTACTTGATTCGGCAGACAGAAATTTTTTGATCGGCTGTCAATAAACACAGTAAAACTGACAACGAAGAGTAGGTAGAATTTAAATACTTTGTGCAATGATGGTATTTATATAACGCAGAAATAGTCTTAATAGTGTTTCTAAAAAAATTGCGATGTGTTGCCGATGTTACTAATACAATTTTGATAATTACAACACATTTCCAGAAAAACGTCCTTGATTCAGTAATAGAGCAATCAAATATACTACCCGTAAATCAAATTTTTCCTAATAAGTAGAAAAGTAATTTCATTAAAACAACTTATAATAATAAATTCCCCCATGAGATTACTGTACATATAGGTATTACCTCGGTGGTAGTAACATAACGACAAATCGACCAGACTGATCCGCTCTAAATTGTCGGAAAGAAAAAATAGAACAATAAAGAATATAATAAAGCCATGAACGGTCATATTTTTGCGGTCCTTATTATGATGGCGTACAGAGTACAGATGAAGTAGAGTACGCAAGACTTATTATTTCTTTGTGTTTGTTTATATGTTTAATCATAAAGGTATCTTCTTTTATTAAAAAATAATTCTTGCATTATTTCTTTAAAATAATTGGCACTGGACGATTAATGTACATGAAATATATATAAAAATAAGAAGTTAATTAAATAAAAATCCTATTGAAGTATGAAGAATTTTATGTGATAATAAAGTTTGGGAGTAAAATGCTGTTATCCTGTATCAGAGATATTATAAGTGACCATAAAAAACCGTTAGAAGTTTTTGTGGGCTCTCTTCGAGATAAGGGGTGTTTGCAAAATTTTATAATAGGGAAGCCCAATCTGCTTCTAGTTTCAATCGAATTGAGATCAACTGCCATTTGTCAAGAGTGATTGTCATTGGGAACAATAATTTTATTAAAAAATTAAGGTTCGAAAAGACCCGACATCGCTACTGAAATCTCTAATAATTTGAAACTTTGCGGTAACCTTCTACCGACAAAGAATCCTTACGTTTACAAAATTATATTAAATTCTCCGTGTGGCGTGTACACCGCCCAGTAGAACGAGGGACTGGGTACAGCGCTCGAGGCTAATTACCCGCGTAGCAGGTCTAAGGAAGCCTTGCAATAGATTGGTTAGCAGTTACCAATCTTAAGCCAGAAAATGAAAATAATAATTTATAAAGCTACTCATGTCTATTAATCTATGCTAAGCCAGTGAGCGATCTAAGGTTATTTTTCGTAGACGGTGCACCGTTGGGTTGAAAAAAAAATAGCCAGACGATATCCTTCGAGACGGAATAAAAGGACGGTTAGACTTTCTCTTAAATTGTACCTAGCTATACTCAATTAAATGAAATCTTTCTAATTGTTACGGATGAATATTTATTTTTTGCTCCGAAAACATTTGCGATCCAGACGTTGCTTCTAAACTTTTATTCATAGAAACATTCAGAAGCGTCTACTATTTATATCGTAAATTAACTTGTTTCTAAGTCACTATTTAATACAATAGTTTGCTCTGTACATATCCATATAATTGTTTTTAGTAAATATGACTATATTCATTTTTTATTTATTACATATGTATTAGAAGAATGTAAGTAAAAGATGTAATCTTCCCTTAAGTACGTTTTTCTTAACCACTCCTCAATCCCCTTCCGCATATCGGAAGAGACTAACTATTACATGATATTTTATTGTTTGATTAATGTTTTATTAAATTATTAGATATATGCCAAAATTTACATAAAAAAAGATTTTTCAGTTTTCATGTTATTAGGTTTTTAAAAGCATTGCTATAACTTATTTGTAACACGAGATGCCAAGTGGGGGTTCCTTTTGTGTTTTGATAACATGCAGATAAGTCAATTTGCGTGTGCCTTTATCTTCATTTGTTTCCCATAGTTCGAAAATATGTTCAAACTGGCTATTAGTTACATTACAATATTTCAATTTTTAATTACATATCACCGTGATACGAATAGTTTACTTTCAAAGAAACCCACGGTATCACATTGTCACGAAAAGAAAATAAAATAGAAACTAAAAGGGTTTAGTCGTATGAACTAACAGTTATTCCATATTACTCCTGACTAGACTTTTCTTCCTAATGGAAGTCTACAAGTGAGAGTGACGTCCAGCGGTAGATGTCACTATTGTAATGATAATTATGGTGATGATGGCTTCGATGTGTTTGTTATATCAATTATTATTAGTAGTTATTTAAGATATCAATTACCAACTTATAAATTGCATATATTTATTAAACATTTCCAAAAAAAAATTCAACACTCTCTACATGTTAAATAATCTATGTTTAACACTAGCATACACGGTCGCTACCGCCCGTGCAAATGAGCGCCGTCTGATGAATGCGAGACATTTGTTTGGACCTCGTTTGTTTTCCTTACACTGCAAGGAAATATGACCCTTACCGTTTCCGATAGAGTGTACTAAATTGGTAACTTCGAAACTAAAGGAATTTCGCTGCAGAAACTTTAAACCGTTCTTTTCTTAAACTAAGCATTTCCTAATCTTTAAAAAATATTACACATAGCAAAAAGCAATCAGTATAAGATACAACCTACCTATACCTTCAATGCTAAATTTACAACAAACGTATAAAATTAAACGCAATTTCCCTGCTATTTCTATAAATTCAAAAGACGTGCTAAATAATCCTTACATTGAACTTCACCATCAATTGGGAAAATTAATTCCCACATTTCGCCAAGAAGGTTTATCCCCAGGTTTGAGCTGTCATTGAGGCACTCCCTAATAACTTTGTTGTAATGGTTAGGTAGCCTTATAATGATAAGAAAAGATATACGTATATTACATCTGCTTATCACTTAACAAATTTATACGTTGTTTTTTAAACGCGTAATTACATATGTGTTATTTATTGTATGCGTTGATCAATATTTCCATGACGTAAAAAAGCCTTGTCGCCACGCTATTCTTATTCCTTATTTTTATATGTGTGTTGAGACTTGGATTTGTAAGCGGACCGGTTATATGTCGACGAGTTTTGGATGTTGGATGGTACCAATTGTACTACTCGTAGAACCAACACATGGAAACAGATGGAACTTGGAGTACCCACTGCCTTTTTTACTTACTATATGCAGTAAGCGAATATTCGAGTCTTTTATCAAATAGTTAGGAAAAATAGTGACAACTTAGAAAAACTTTAAATCAACAGAAAAGTGCAAAGCCGCAACCCTATGTGCTAGTCAGAGCTCGACAACCTCAGTAACTGAAGCAATACACACCACGGAAGTTATCTAATGAATACATAAAAGCTTGCTGTGTCCGTTATCCATAAAATGTCTCATTCATTCGTAGGTCGATGTATACGATTTTATAACAAATTACCAAACGACGCAGTAAATTTATCGTTTAGTAAATTCAATATTTTTTTTTAAACACAGGCTTTGCCATAAGGCATGTCACTCTATTACACAGTATGTTAACGAGGAAGATGTTATGAAATGAATTATTCTATTTAAAAAAAAACAGTTAATACAATCATGAAAATACTTATTACAAACGCCACAGGGTTTCTTGTTGGTTGTATTAAGAAGACTCAGTATGTGGCGCGTTACAAACTAAGGTAAACTTAATATTAAGCTGACGGTTAAAAATGATTGCAACTATCTCATATAACAAGTTTTTTTGACTTTCTTCAAAAACCTGCACAGATCAGATAGGAAAATCTATAACCGCCCTTTACAATTATTATTTTTTGCCTATTACGTATCCCTTTGTCCTATTTCAAAAAAAGTGTGAATAAATAAATACAGTTGCGCAAAAGAATTTCAATGTGAAATTTGTCGTTAAAGAAAAAAGGCAATATACGATAGCTTTCGAGCTATCGTATATTGCTTTTTCTTTACTTGATGGCCTGTACCGGAAAATGGTAAAAAATCGCTCACAACTCAATATTATACAAGAATATGCAAAACACAGGGCGATATGGCAGACTTATGAGCGATGGTAGCAGCTGCTACTGCAGGCAATTTCCTAAGAGCTGCCAGTTTACGGAATGCAGCAGAAATAATCTACGCATAAATTTGTGTTTTACACGCCACTTTGCGCTGCACTGAAATTACCCGAGCTAGAAACTCGTCTTTTCTTAATCTTTATATTTAAAATATTTATATTTTTATCACATAATTATACATAAATGAAAATTATCTCATATATATATACTTATGTTTAAACATAAATAAAAATTAATCCATATTTCGGTTAGACTTGAGAGAGAGTTTACCGATTGCATTCATCTTATTTTTCATAAGTTTGTAGACGTTTGTTAAGAATAACATGCGCAGAAACTAATAACATATAAAAGAATATAATACCTATTAAAACTCGGTGGTTTTAACAACAGTTCAAGCACTACAAATTTAAATTGTCGTCTAACAATTGAATCAGTTAGTATTAAAAAACCACAAGAAATTGCAGAGGCACAACTAGAAATAAATTCAAAATAAATTTGTATAAAGTAGTAAGAGCAGTAAGTAAGAGCTAGAGATATAATAGCATAGCTACATATGTTTTAGGCGTAATTCATGAAATTCTTAGAAAGGTGTTAGTTTATCTAAAAGAGATGAAAATAAGATGCAATACTGAAACGTCGGAGCGCTGAAGCTTACTGAAGCGCTGAAGGTAACTGCGACACGGCAGACAAATCTAAATACAGCGAATGCAAATAATGACGACGGAGATTATCTCTGAATGAGTGAAAACTGAGCGTCGAGTAAATTTAAATAGCCAACCAGAGACATTCGAACATAATACCATAGCGAATCGAAATTAGCAAAACAAGAATCTAATTTTGTGATTAAATTTTTTAATAATAAAATAAATAAAATCTTATAGCCTGCGCGCAAGTCGGTAGACGAACGTCAAGACGTCTGTTCTCTAAAATCTCATGTGCGTTTTATTAATAATTTCCTTCTCTATCTTACATACCTAAGGCGTGATAAGCAGAACCGCGCAAAGTTAACCACCAGAATGTCTCGTTATAATACATGAACGCGATTTAAATATTTTCTTATAAGGCAGAAAAAACTTTGTTTCCTAGTACAATATTACTTATTATTTTTTTGTCCTTTATTATATTAAAGTAACACAATTGTAAAAAGGGAAAAACGTTTTCTTTCAATCTTCATTTATAATTTTACTAATAGACTGATTTTTTAACGTATGCTACGAATAAAAAAGTTACGCAGGCTATCCAGGTTTAATCATTAGAATCGATAAACGTCTGAAGTCTATCGAGATATTGTTAACCGTGTAATATTAACTGAAATATCAAAAGATGAGCATTAAATAAAATAAACGGTATCATGTATCGTTTTTGTAATAATACAGTAACAAACACGTTTTATTGAACCCTCAAAAATATTTGCTATCCTATGTAGTGTTAAACATATGCACATAAACAAAATCCTGTCGTTTCAATATGAAAAATTAAAAAGAAGTTTTCAAAAAAAATGTCTTACTTTAATAGCCTGTAACTTGCAAGTAGTCGACACCCAATCTCATTCATCAGTCAAACCAAAGACGTAACTATTTCTAAAGGCTTAGTGTCTGGTACAATGAATCAGGTTTTCTTTGTGACAATGAAATCAATGCAAGTAGTAGAGTTACCTGATAAAGTATATTCTTAGGATTTGTTTCTTACGTAAATTAGTGATTACGTTTGAATTGAAAAATTTTACTTTTGATACTAACAAGTTGTTACAAGTTCATGTATTTTTAGAGAATTAAAGGTTGTTTCCAACTGACACCCATCACATTTTTGGCACCATTTAGACCATTAGATCCGTCATTTAGATCAGCTACGGATCCTTGCTCCTCTATAGGGAGACACACGAACAAAAGTAACTGTCATAGCCAGTGGATTGGTTAAGTGAAGTAGCAGTGTGCAGGTCACATAGCGGCGCGTTGGCCGCTGGAACCTCAAGTTTCTGGAGTAGAGAACAAGTAGACCGGCACGCGTAGCGTAGGTCGTCAACTCACAAAGTAAAAGTTCTATGTGACGGGACTATCTACGTGTCTGTGGAGCTGGATAGATCAATCCAAATAGTCTTATAAGATGTCTGTGGGTCATTCAATGCCATAATGATTTCAGCCGACATTTACGTCAATTGCTGACTGTCTTACGTCTATTATTGTTTAATGTTTGACCTTTCATAAATGAAACAAGTACGTCAAGCAAGCTTTAGTTTTTTTAACGATAATATACTAACACTGCATACGTTAATCATGAATATTTCAAATTAAAAACATCTTTCAAGACCCATATTGCTGCAAATGCGAAAATTTTGAAATTTGAACATCATTTAATAAGAATATGATGACACATTTGAATATTTAATCTGCTGTCTTGTTAAGTCCCGTTTTTCGGACAAAGGAATGACAGTGAGCAATACGTAAACCTGGTCTATTCCATTCCGCGGTCTCCCATTAGCAAACAAAGCGAGCACCGAAGCGGATCTTGGTGCGGGGGCGGATTGAAATATCAGCGAACAATACAACCCACGATACGGGGATTTACGTCGCAATGAAGGCTTGAGCGCCCGCAGCGGAAGGGGGCACCGGCTCAAGGAACAATAATATACAATCTAGATACAAAAATAAATAGGCTTTCCATTAACAATAACTACGTTAACTCTGTAAAATTTCCCTTCGTTTGCGAGAGAGGGGCTGTGTCAAATGAAAGAAAGAGCGGGAAATCTGCATTATTTAAATTTTTCTGTGCATTATAAACGTAAATTACATTTTTTCTTCAATGCGTCGTTTTATATTATATCTTTGTTTTTAACAAATATGGATGGATATCACGGACATTATTATTGGGCAGCACACACGTATAGCAGCCGAAACAATAACAAAATTTCTTAATGACAGACTTTTAAGAAAATTGACTGTTCGTTTGTCGCTCTGGTCATACAATTTAAGTCTAATTTGCAGTGTAGCAGAATTACTACTGTTGCACTAATGTTAAAAAATAATTCAATACAGACCCAATCGAATCGATTGTGGCCTAAAACCTGAAAACCTGTAATGTGATTCAAAAGTATTGAAAACTACGTGAGACCTGGAGATGGAAATCTCCACTGACAATCAAACTTGTTCCATTCTTTCGGTTTCGGTATTACTTGTGGTTAACACTTAGTTAAGCCAACTTAAATGACATAAATTTTACTCAATGACACTTCAACAAATTATGATTAAAGTAATAAACGTGTAATTTATGTTTAGATTATATCATTATAAACAGCCAATACTTCAAGGCACATTTTACTCAAATATCCAATAACATTGATAGTAATTGTCAAATTTTAGTGGTTAAACTCAGTGTTGAATGAATAAAATAAATTTTCTGTTTTATTTAGAAATAAAATTTTTGTTGAAAAATCTCTTTATTGATTAATTACAAAAAATATAATTGTAAAAAATACTTAGAAGTCATAAATCAGAAGTATTTTAGCTGAGCTTTATTCACATGTATTATTTATAAAATCATCTTCAGCATTCATTTATACATTATCATTTATGATATGTTTTACTTTACAGAAATGTTGCATAGGAATGTTAATAAAAAAATACATTTTTTTTTCGAGGATTGTAGTAAACGTGTATGTAAATTATATTTTGCTTGATAATATCACATGCATGCAATACTTCTCTTCTATATAGTTGCCTACAGACGTAGCTATACCAAACAAACATGCCTATTGCTATCAAACGATTACGTGTAATTTTGTTACAATAAAGGAAAATAAAGTTATTAAGTTGTTACCGTATTCCCATCCCTGCCTTTGTAATTAAACAATTTCCGGAAACGTTTGCGTGACGTAAACAAAGAGCTATCCGTTGTGAAAATCGACGAAAATGTTTTATCAACAAATTAAATCACTTATTTGTTGTTTGTGCTTGCTTTTATTGAGGCTCTGAAAAAACAATGTGAAATGAATTAACATAGTATCAATTACTTGCATAGGCATAAGCTTGAATAAACGGGGTCTATGGAATGTGGGGCTATGGAAATTCAGGTCCTGATTTATTCTTACAAATTTATTCCATTACACTACAAAAACGCATTCATTTAGTTTAATAAAAGATTTGAAATAAAAATGGGTGTTAAAAAATTAAAACGGGACAAGTATCATTCATTTTTAGTTTTAGTTTTAAAACGGAAAGAGAGTTAATCTATTTACCGTGTGAATGTTTATCGCAAAAGAATTCCGTTTATCTTTAATGTGAACAGTGAACTGTTCTCATCAAAGGTAAACTTTATTTCAATGAAGAGAAGTGCAGATGAATTGCGGTAAATTATGGGAAAATGGTTGTGGAAAGTTTCAAAGCTTATGGCAAAAAGTTTGTGCTCCTAACTTACCTCGCGAATGAGGAAAAACTTACATAAATAATGCACTTTAACAATATTGCACTGCAAATATTATTATCTATATATGATTTATTTTATTAGTCTATTTTGATTCTTACACAGGTAAATATTAAAAAAAAAACTTACGTATAACTTTACGAAATCATTAATTTAATGACTAATCTTATTTACAAGTGTATTGAATGTTTTCAAAAAGAATATTATTTAGATATTGAATCAGTATGTACACACGTATCAATTGTATAGCTACTGATGTGCATACCAAATAAACAAATATTCCAAAATTAGAATAATGATGAGAAAAATTAAAGCTTTAATCTTAAAACACCACTTGCATACAAAATGCTACTCAATGTCTGTTAAAAAAAAAATACTTGAAAAAAAAAACTCTTACGTTGGCTTAATAACTAAAGACGTTAAACAAAGGAAAATAAATATTTTTAAAATAACAATTGTTTTACTTCTAACAAACGCAACTTGACACTTTCTGGAATTATCCTTACATCCCCGAGTATAGCAGTTTATTTTAAACTTGTTTACGTTCAAAATGATAAGAAATATTTACCTCACCACAATTAAATTTTTCATCTTTCAACTTGCCAACACCAGCAAAAAGCCTAATTACTTCATGCCTATTTATACAATGTTGTTTAACTAAATAAGTCAATGAAACGATTATATAGTTCGTTAAACACCGACGCTAACAACTGTTGTTTAAACTACTTGAAGCGAAATTTGCAACAATTGAACATGAGGTTTCGAACAATGGAAGCAATTTGCATTATTTATATGCAGCTCGCTTGAAGAGCTCTAACTTTGGCGGGACGAGTGAAAGGGAGGGCTTCGACTAGGCTAAGCAGTGAATCTGTTATCCTCCTAGTTTCCGACTTGTTGGT
This sequence comes from Battus philenor, assembly GCF_028537555.1. Lineage (NCBI taxonomy): Eukaryota > Metazoa > Arthropoda > Insecta > Lepidoptera > Papilionidae > Battus > Battus philenor. The sequence continues at coordinate 11,510,151 of NW_027181673.1, read as the reverse complement.
TCCTCGCACAATATGGCCTGATGCTCCACGGTAGAATTATGAGAACTACAAGGCCAGGTAAGTTAAAGTGGCAATGGGCATGCTACGTAACACGTGGAATAGACGGCCACTGGGGCCTCAATGGTCCGAAGTGGAGACCATGGACTGACACACAGCATCAGGTGGATAGACGACCTTCTAAAGGTCGTCGGAAGACGCTGAGTGCAGGCCGCTTCCAACCAAACTTATCTTCTATAGGACCAGTTACGGTTGAAATGGCGATCATGAATCGGCCTGCCCGATGCGTAGGATTGTCTCGAGCTGGTCTCTCTGATTGTCCTCAGAGAGGTGAAAAGGCTAAGGGCGTGCAAATAGATTACGAAACAAAGGTGGGATTAACTACTTCTTCTATAGCCGAGAATCCCAGACGGAGAGAATGATTAAGATTCGGCCATATAATGATTGACGGCAGAGTCAAAGACAATACAGAAGGTGACAGACTCTGAATATCAATTACCAGCATCCGGTAAAGAAACTGTAGAAAAGTAGAGAGACGGAGTTGCAAGGGCGAAGTTTCAGTGGAGTTCCAAAGCGCATCCGTGGCATATAATATTTTAACTTAATAACGATGGAGGTACATATCGGGGGCTTTAGCCGATGAAGTCTAACGTAACTTGTCCTTCCTCTCGCAATGGGTTCTTCTCAAAACAATGGTAAAGAAAGGTATTGAAAAAGAAAGAGTTCTATCTATTACATTATTCTGTCTATTACACATATTCTATTTATTACACATTAGCTGTTGCATAGAATGGCACAATATTATCAGTATACCTACCTTATTAAAAACTTTTTCTTGCAGCCTGGTTACAAAAATAGGTTAATAAAGCGTTGGTATAGTAAAAAAAGATAACAATGGCTAAGGCATAGTGATGTAACTATACAGTTAATTACTAACCAAAATATAAAGTAGTTCAATGAATATCTATCATAACTTGTGGGCGTATTGAACACTTATTTGCAAGTACAAATTACTACCTATTTTATTACTTGAAAAATTTAAATGATAGATATTAGTATGTGAAAGCTATATAGAGTTACGGTCGCTTTGTCTTGGCTTGATTTGATGACTTTTCAGTAAATTCTTCATGAACATTTACAACAATAAATGTACTACAATTTATGTTTTAATTTTGCCCAATGACAACATTTTCAAGCATATATACAAACAGCTGTCATTATAAAATAAAAAAAAATTAAGTTCATAATAAAATATAACATGTCAATTTTTAAATTATGTGAATGTTTTCCCCGTTAGAACTTAACCTCTAAAACTGCAATATAACAGAGTGATTGGTTATAGGTGTAAAAGCTTTAAAAATGGTGAATGCATAATGACTTGTCAGCCAGCGAGCTTTCAGACTTTTACACATGTTTCCAATCACCCGTTGTATAAAGTGATTACTCTAAAATATTTTGTATTATTTTTTTTCTATCGGAATGTGACAGACCAATTACTTCTAGCAGTACAAAGTCTGCAGGTAAAGATATAATACTAGCGATCCGATTTTTGATAACGTTTTTAATCACCAGAATATTATTATTTTGTTTATTATTTCCTGAAGCATTGATTTTTGGGTACAATATTATAATGTACAATAATTGACAGCAAATGAACTATGTATTTACCCCTTTAAAATTTTTATACCTCCAACCAATCCTCTCGTATGCAAATTAGAGGGAAAATAAGATTTAAATATAATATTTGCACAAATCAAAGTAAATAAATAAATGAAATGGTCTCGTGCCATCAAATGTACCAAAAAAGCTCTCATTTATAATATATATAAAAAACAGCCCAAGCACTAATTAAACTAAATAATAATATTTTTGCTTTAAATTGCTAGAGGACAAGAGCTAAGAAGCATTTGTCATTTTTCGTTATAAATTTCGTATCATTAATATTAATTTCAGTGGGCAGATGTTATTACATCGCTATACATACAATACAGGCTTATTTTGATTAAGTATCTTTTGTAACTTTGTAGTATTATATAATCATATTGTTGATGAGATAAAATCCAAAAAATCCTAGTGAGAACATCGGTTTTTTTTATATTTCCCTAGCAATACTTTAAAATCATACATAACATGGTTCCAATGCCTTCCTATAGCCATTATTGTTTTCAGCGCACAGCCATATGCAAGCTGCGGGGAGACATTTTTTAATATTTTAGACTATACCTTGCTGGGCTTTTCTTATTATTACCAGTAACTACCTCATCTTTTACCGAGGTGATAAATAAATCAAATTAAAAATTCTTTTATTTCGTTGCAAATTATAGAGAGGTAACATTATACTATTTAGTCTAATTTAACGTTAATGGCAGTGATACTAGCCCTAAACGCTTCATTAAATAAGCAGGCTCCATTTCAAAACTTGTCTCCTTAATCTGACAATTACTTCATGTACTTTGTCCAGTTTTGGTTACGGAATTTTAGCGTTTACAATTCAATCTCATCAGAATTATATCTGAAAACCCCATGTAATAACTGTTCAAAATATTTAATCTATTGTGTAATTATTATGAAAGCCTTTAAATACATTGTGACGTAGGAAAAAAACAAAACATTTTATGGGCAAAATTTAACTAAAGACCCTCGTCACATCTGATATGCGCCATGTTTAATTAAAAACGTTGTCTGATAACGTCAAGGGCCTAACTTTCATAAACATATTACTTCGTTTACTTATCTGTTCGGTTGTTTTATTCAAATTTGAAAATATTTTTTTTCGCATCATAATTTATGACGGTGTCAAGTTAATTTGTCTCGAGTTAAATTATTTACAAAAAATACATTTATAAATGAATTTATACAAATGAATATAGCATTTAAGATTCTTGATATAAAAAAATATGTATCAGGTTTAAGTAAACATTATAAAAAAATATTAGATATTACTTGTAACGATGCGAATTTATACTCGAAAATCGGGTATAAATTCGATATATTCTTAATGTGTACTTTTAATACACATTAAGAATTATATATCGTTTTATCATTTCCATTATCTGTACGATCATTTGCCAGTCAAATCAAAACATGTTTTTCATCGCCGTCGTTTAAAAGACGATTGTAAAGCATAGGCCTCCCCCAAGGAAATCTATGGGGTAAGTATAAAAAAGAAATTAAATAAGGCCCTTCTTAACCAATAAAGGTTCTTAATTCGGTATATATTTTGCATAAACGATTTGTATATATGACGTAATGTTTCAAAATATTGTCAATTTTTATAAACATAAATTTAAAAAAAAATTCTCATGAAGAAAAAAATTTTTCTATACAATCTTTTGAATAAATTAATACACTTGTAGCTAGACAGACGAATCGAATAGAATATATAAGCAATACTATAAAAACATAATCACATTGTTAATGAAATCTTGCAGTGTGTGAACTTAAAAAAAACATGTCAAATTCAAATTATCTTTATTCATGGACCCATTTACATGCACTTGTGAATCCTTGATTATTTAAAACATATTAGGAGTAAGCTACCAACTACCTACCGACTCGGAAAGCTAATCTCCTGAGAAGAGCTGACCAGAAACTTGCTCTTTTTAAATGAAATTTATCAATTTTTTGCCATGTATATTTTAATATCGTCCATGCAAATGAGTCGTCAACAAACCAAGTTTCGACCACACACTTCATCAAACAAAAACTTTTTAATTCTATATTGAGTTTATTTTAATAAAAACTTTTAATTTTAGAAATAAAACAAAGGAAAGGAAGATCTTAGATGTCTTGTGAAACTTTATATGTAATCGCGTACACTCAGATCCATGAAGGGTTTATAAACTTTTTGAAGACGAAATCTAGGCATGACGAGTTCACTTTATTTCTGATTTTTATTCCAATTTCGTTAAAAATATCCTTCACTACTTATTCAAATTCTTCAAAGTCGCAAGAAGGGGGTCGGTGTAAGCATAAAATAATATGTTCAATAATTTTTATGTAACTAATAGCTTTTTGAAGTCTATAATTATATATCATATAATTTATGAATTAAAACAATGAATATGGTTTTATTGCACGAAATCTGTGAGAACAGCCAGTATATGAAAAACATAATAATATTAAGGATTATTATATATACAAAAAAAAAATTATTATACTTTGTAAAAAAAAATCAATTAAAATTTATTTACACGTGTAGGTATTAAGGTATATTGTTATCTGGTGCATGCACCAAAGCGAACAAAGAAAACCGCAAAGTGGCGGCATTAAATACTGCACTTAAGTAATTTAAGTCCCGTACACCGCAAACTTAACGCGCGGAACACGGGGGACAAAGTCCGGACATTTTTCATTACGGAACAGAGAATTCCGGTTGCTATTTCAACGGTAAAATATCACACATGGTGTCTGACAGTTAAAAATATAATTCTAAGCTTGACCAGGTAAAATACTATTCGCGATATTTATTTGCAAAGGTGTGGTAACACAGTGGTCAACAGGTGCTTTTATGAACGAGAGTTCGATTCTAGGAGGCGACACATCATATGAATTCTATAATATTACTATTGTTTATAAATAGTGAAGAAAATTATTTAAAGAAAACCGGTATGTCCTAGGATAAAAATTCGAGTAGAAAATTTTACAAACTGTAGGAGGCATGCTATTTTTAAGCTAACAGGTGCCGAGTGATAGTGGTTTAGTGGTTGTTGAGAAATGCAACGTACCTCAAGCATCATCCTAATTTAACGCATGCACCAGTCTCATTTATGTATATTGTAAATAACGTCACATTATTCACAGAATACCTCACATAGCCTGAGCCAGCCATAGGTCCTGAGTAGTTATATTCGTTAAATTTAATCGTGACAACTGAACAAAACTATTTTGCTTTTCTATTGTGCCTAATTCCTTATTTATCAAAAGAAAATCAAATTCTTGATGTAAATATACTGATGCAAAAATAACCTTTATAAGCCGAAAAGAGATTTTTAATACAGGTCTGCATTTACTTTAATATTTTTTATCGACTATAGCAAAGTTTTTGACCTCAGTCTCGTCTTACATCAAGTGATGACGAAGTATACGATGCTACATGCTTGTCTAGGAGATACCTATTCACTCTTGACGTGAAGACTTCCAAGTTATAATTAGCTGAAAACGACACCGGTAGGTTGCCCTATACCTACGCCCTACGGCTGTTCAAATTTAAAAGAGACAGCAAAACGGTTAGTATGGATTGTAGGGCTTTCAACTGTGTACAGATATGTGCGTCTTGTTGTCCGAATGAAGAAAAGAGTTGGGGGAATTAATTTACGTAACTCAGATGAACACTCTTCTGTTTTTAAAATATAGATAGATTTCAATAAAAAAATTCTCAAGTTTTGATTGTGTCATTTTTGCAAAATTTAAGGTTGACGCAAGACTAGATGATGCTTAATTTAGATTGTATCTATTTATTCGTCTTTTTATTTCAAGGACGTTCATTATGAAGCAGTAATACGTGATTCATATGATTTTAAAAAAACAATTAGTGACCTACGGTTCTGCTAACGAGACTTCTCTTTTTATTTAGAATACGCGGAACCGGAACGCGAAAAAAAAAATGTAATTATACTAATTTTATTTTTACATCGTTATTATTTTTACTTTGCTACCCAGGTGGACCTTGGCTAAACAGAATAACTCGTAAAACAGCACTATTGTAAAATATTATAGTTCTAGAATCCACTTAATGAAATAACAGTGATGAATGTGGTTTCCTATAATTCTGCGCTTTCGAGAAATTTCTCTATCAAAACTGCGAATTCATCTCAAATCAGATTAGACGAACCAATTTATCTAGCTCATATGATTTGCATATAAATCAGAATCTCTACGGAGAGTTATCTTTATTAATTTTCTTTTATGGAAATGAGATAAAAACTTAACATTTAAGCGCTAATTTCCCCAAAGGAACATCTGTAGAGCTCGGCATATTTTAATTCTGATTGTGTAGCTAACGAAATTTTGGCAAAAATAACGTTCATTTTTTACAAACATAAACGGTGCAGTGCTCGGTCGTTATAAATGAGAGCTAATAACGTGAATTATACTGCAACAGCTATTTTTTATAATCGGATTAAATAATGTAAGGATTTTTAAAATACTAACTACTTTATACCGCAACTGGTTTGGCGATAGTTTTCTTGTACTCTGTTACCCTTTTATCACAGCTTTTGGCATTAAAAATACTGTTAAATGTCAATTTAAATTGATTAATATTAAAAAAAATGCAAAAATTGGGAAATAGTTTGCGATCGACTGCAATAATTAACGAAAGCGTCGGGGGATATTTCGACTGCTGTTTGTAAATTTCTCCCGAGACTATCAATTTTTATTTTGTACTCGTTTTTAATCTTCCACGTTTAAATTAAACAAGCTTGTTCCTATATAAGTTTATAAATTGTATTCTTGGGTAAAATGAACTTTCATAATAAATTATGAATTTAAATATATATATATTTCAAGATAGTTTTACAGTATTATTTAAAATGTCAATTGTTTTGCTTGCTTCTCTTGCTCGAGCTAGTAAATATCTGATAACTGAAATGAATGTTAGGCTTCATTTTCTAAAATACCGCCTACGTAATATCTCGAAATTTTCTTATAATAATTTAAAGTATATTGAACCTAGGCTTGTAAAAACCTAAGTACAGCGAGAAGGATTTTTAAGTAATAATAAAGATTGGAAATGATTTGATATTTCAAAAGTGATCACAAAAAATACCGTCTAAGCTTGTTATAGACTCTTCTCAGGCTCTTCTGGCAATATTCTCATGACGTACACCACTGCAAATGACCTCTTCACAGTTAATGATACCTACTCGGATAGTACTATAAATAAATGAATAATATAGGAGGGTAATAAGGCTTGCTATTTAGTATTAATGTTATGTTAATTACTAATTAATTTAAACACGTATCCATTTCAAACAATTGCAGACCCAGTAACTTTATAGTTTAATAAGAAAAAGGTTATTTAAAACTGCTATTATTATTTTACTTACAGTCACTCATTTTTGTTTACACTCTTTTAGATTGCTTTATTTGTATTTTGATTGTAAATGATTTCGAAGTCCCTTAGGGAATAAACAATATGTACTATTCTCTTATTATAACTTGATGTGTAACGCCAAGAATGTAGATTTTTTAATATCATGGGCTCGAGATAATATCGCAATATAGAAATAAAAATTATTCATTTAAAACACTTTCATTACAATATAATACATACATATCAAAGTCCAAATGGGACCGTTTTTAAGTATCATTTAACCTCTTCTCAATATATCTTACATAATGTAGCTCTCTCTTTAGCGGTTATGCTTTTTTAACAAACATAGTAATAAACAAATGAAATAAGAGTAGAGAAATTTGCTAAAACTCATACACCTGAACTTTTAAGGAAAGTTATGAAAGGAATGACAGGTGATTGGCCGCCTGTTCACATTTAACGAATTATAAATGTTTATACGCCCGGATTCTAGGGAATTAAATCAAAGGAATCGATTGAAAAATTGCAGCATGTCTTAGTTGCAGCAGATTTTATGATGACAATTTAGAACCTCGAGTTCAACCCTAAGTTGATGAAGCACAAAACTAACATCATTTAAACTACAATAGCTTGTAAAAATATGTGTACCTTTGCATCAGATTTCTGCTGTAAAAACTTCAGTAACATCATTATTGTCATGTCAGCACATAGGCGTCCATTGCAAAAGGATAGAACTCCTCCAAAATACGGGCCGCGTAACACAGTTGCAAAGATCATCGTGGCGATCTCTGCAACTGTGTTACACTTACTTGACTTTGACGTTGGCTTGTGGTCGCCACTCAAAAACCTTTTGGCCCTAACTGTTCTTAATTGCACTCTGACATATAATCCTTTCGTATCTTCCTCACCGATAGAGTATCTCCTGTACTATTTCCCAACAATATAAAATAGGTCTTACTAGCTTAAAGCCTGTGTTGACTTTGTGTTACCTAAAGCTTTGTACCGCGCCGTAGATGCACGCGAGGCGAAACGAGAGAAAGCATCAGTCGCTCCTTGTCAGTGTACCTTTAACGTTAACAATAGCGGCGCTCATGCTCTTTTTCCCTTAACCCCTACCTCACCACTCTTTCTAAAACTATAGTACCAACGTTCCAAAATGCATAGCGAAACCACATGTTGGTATATAGGCTTTTGAGATACAAACCCTTGCGTTGCCACGTGTTTGTCTCAGTCACTAACAAATGACCCGGTTCATTTTCACAAGCGGAACATTTTGGAACCTAGTTTGTACAGTATTCATTATTATCGTTTGAACCGCAGAACCTTCACTGTATTTACCTTAACTTGGTCGTCTGACCACGTTGTTGTTGTTGACCTACTCCGGAAGCTGAATGCCGCTGCCATTTGTTCAGCGCGCTGTAGCCTGGCCAATGTTACTTTAACTTGTCGCATTGCTAGGCTTTATCGTTTACTTTCGTTCGTCTACGTACCTCATTCATAATTGAATATGATTGAGATATATCTCAAATATACATAAACAAATATTAATATACTTTTAATTTTTCATTTGTATAACTGTTTTATATTGTAGCTATTTAATTTTTGGCTTTTGGGTAACTTTAAGGGTTGCCTAATGAAGGAGCGAAGTTTTCTACTACAAGTATTAAAATATATTCAGATGAATCAAAAAAAATAAAAAAATCTATTACATTTTACTTGTGTCAAAAAAATTTATTTACTTCGCTAAACAATGCCGTACCGCATTGTAAATCATAGCGGGAGACTAGAAAGTCATGCAAGTGCAAACTTATTAAATATCTCCCAGTAAAAAAGTACAAAAAAATCGTCGCAAAAGTTTGAGCAGAAAACGGAATAGCCAGACGGTGTAGTAGCAACGGGATTGTGGCGGAAGTTTTGAAGGAACTAAGGGAGAAATGATAAATATTGAACCGCGTCCACGCTTGTAAATGATGCGGTCTTGCGACGGAGCTGTCTCGCCTCGCAAAACAAAATAAACAATGCAGTGTAAATACGGGTTTAGGCAAAAATAAATGTTTTTCAACAAATACTCAATTGTGGTTGTATGTGATGCTGAAAGTACTTATCGCAAAAATCAACTGATAATTGGTCATCCCCTATTCACGCCATTGGACTATTTTCATGTCATTTAAGCATGTAAATATGTATACATATCAAAATTCAAACGGTATTGGAAAAAGTATACTTATGATGGTTTCTATTACTACGCATGATAAAGTTTTTTCTATCTAAACTCAGACTATTGTGATATTTGCGGACGAGATTCCATGCGCTTTGTAGCCTCAACAAAGTGCGGCAGCTTTAACCTTGTTTACATAACTAAGTTTCAACGCTCAACATAATAATTTGAATAAATTAATATATTTATATAAACAAAGTAAATAATTTATATGGTGAAAATAATAATAGTACGTTATGCTCATTTACCCAATGAAGTAAAAGACGGTCTGATTTAAAACGAGATTTTGAATAAAAATTTAAAAATTTCGAATTGAAAATAATAGACTGGGTTAAGTTTTCGTTGCCCAGTAAAACAGAATGTAAAGCAGTCCTTTGTAAAAGTTTTCATCCTATAAAATCTTGTTAGTTAAACTTCTCCTCAAACGGATTATTCTTTTGTAAAATACTGCATCACGAACTTAACAGCACCAAAAGAAAGCGGTTAAAACGCTTTGTGTGAGGTTTAATTAAATTTCACAGTTAACATTAAAAATAAAATATTAAGTTATTATGTTATTTATGCTAATCGTCGTAACATAGGCAAGTAATTACTGCATATGTTGAAGTCGGTCATAAAATATTACAATAACGTAAAGCTAAATCATCTTACACCCTCTAATACATACAGTATAGTCAAACGTGTTTTTAAAATACAACCTACTAACAATACAATGAACATACAATTTCTTAATTATATATAATAATTTCAGGTCGAAGAACTATAGTAAATATAAAAGATATAGTGAAAAGTACCTCAGCTGAAGTAATGACAATGATGTGAGTGTTTCTGTGTGAGAGTAGGAGGATGTGAGTTCATCAGAGCCTAAATGTGTGTTTAAGTGATCTCAGTGTGTTTGTTTGTATGTGAATGTAATTGTATTTTTGTGTGCGAGGTGTAAGAATATATTCTAAATTTAGTCTTTTAAAACGAGAAATCTCTAGTTTCAGTTGCCATTATTTTGATTTTTTTTTAACGGTAGGTGTTTTTATTTAATATCTCAGTAATATTTTCTGCACATAAAAAATATTGACAACAATGCCTTCCTCGGAGTCTTTGATCATCAAATCATTCCTTTTATTTTTAAACGGTTTTTAGTTGTCTTAGCCGCGTTATGCTAATTCATTAGTGTAACTCTTTAAAAGAATTGGCACAAACATATGATACCAAAATTACGTCACTAAAATCATCTACAATCTAGCCGTAACACTGCCTTACCACATATAAAACAAAGTACAAACTTAACCAAACTATGAATCAAGATTAGCTCTAAAACCGAAGCAGAACTTGGCGCAGAAACTTGCAGCGATTTGATGTACGGTGAAAGTTTCGCAGACGCTTTTAAGAGGAATGATAAATAAAACAACCCGCAACCCGAAGACAGACAATACATTTTACCTACACATTACACACCGTTAAGTACTCAGTGACTAGAATAAATTTACAGTTCAGAATAAATTCTTTTTGGAACCGATGATTATATTATATTTCAGAATACCTAACCAGTGATATGATTTATGTAGAGTTCTTGGTTAGAATTTAAACGAAAATATTTATAATTTCTATCTTTCAGTTCATTTCTGTTAAAAATATGACAAATAAATAATATCAAAAATGTAGATATAAATTTAAAATATTAAATTATTTTAAAATATTTACTTTGAATACTGCAGTTTAAGAAAACAAGCTAATTATGTACACAGTAAAGCTATTTGCTCAAGAGTTTACTTCAGAAAATCCGGAATATGCTTTTTTTATTTTATTGAGCCTTGAACACATTTTCCGGATTTCCTACATTACAAGTATATATATTTATAATCTATTATACAGACAAAATTATTAAGTTTAAATATAAATTCAAAATATATTTATTCAAGTAGGCATTTTCGTGCACTTATGAATCGTTGATTATTTTAATATTATAAGTAATAAGCTATCACCGACTATGAACGCTGATCTGTTAAAGAAAGCCAGCCAGAAATTTGCTGTTAAAAGAAAATTAATAATTTGTCAAGTTCATTCATGTAAATGGGTTAACAAAGCAAGTTCCACGCATTACGATTAACTAAAAACACTTGAATCAAATGATAACATTTATTTAATGATATACTTTGAATTTTAGATTTAAAACAAAGAAAAAAAGGCCTCAGATATGTTGTGGTGTTTATTACATAGGTGTACACCCACACCCATGAAGGATTTGTTAACTTTTGAAGACATGTTTATATTAACTTTGTTATAAACTTTAATATTAATGAAAGTCATGTAAAAACCTCTAATATGGTGTGCAGGATTTTTAAGTGTTAATAAATTAATTTTAAGTTTATGTTAAGGAATTAATTGCTATTACTATATTAAGGATACTGTAAAAGTTACCCCAAGAATAAACCCGTCTTGAGTTTGTTGTGGCATTTTTTGAGATTAGGGCGCGTTCAGAACCTTCGTAGCTTTTTTTTTAAGTTGATGGATGCCATTATAAATGAGTACAATATGGTTGTAGTTTCTATCAAATTGGGCTCTCCTTGCATTCTTCATGACGTACACAAAAGGTCATTGTAAATGATCCTATGTGAATAAAAAATATTAAATGAATGTATTGACACGTATCGTTTGTTAGATCACGAACCTCGATTTTGTGAATAGTTAGAGTATGTAGCCAACAGGGCTCAGTACTGATTGATGGATGACAATATTACATCGAAAGGTTTTTCTTTAATTATTATTGACCTACGCTCCGAGAGTTGGAATACTATTAGGACACATTGCGTAATCCCAAAACGGATTTTACACCATAATGCTTGTAAAAGTCGACTGTATATTATATAAGCTGTTTTTGTACACCTTTATTGTTTTTACCGTATTTTTAAGTAGAAGTCGTATTATACTTAGTAATTAGTTATAGGTATAAAAGCTTTAAAATAATTAAATCAGCAAAAAGCTTAAATTTTTCTGTTTATCTTGAGAGAGTATAATTTTGTTAGATACAAATATATATACAAATCAACAATCAGAAACAATAGCTGCATATAACTATGTTAGCCGGATATCCGAAGCTGTAAACACACCTGCACAACAAATGCAGTTTGCTGACGTACAATTGTAAGCAGGAATTGTGCTAACAATTATTTACCTACAGCTGCAAGTCTACAAACAGCCGGCGCTGGGGCAATGTTTGCAGGCGAACAGAACAATCGCATTACCGATGTGCAGCTTACTCACGTGACACTTAGTCATGCGCTCTGCTAGCACAGCCTGTGCGATATTTGAGAAACTGAAGAGAGCGTAAATTATTTCAAAACGAGTAAACTTCATGTAACTTATATAACAAATTTAAGTCAGGAAATTTGCTCTGTCATGATTCTTAATGGGTATTTTATAGTTATATTTTTTTTTATTATAAACATATCAGTCGACGACCATTGCTGGACATAAAAGCCTACCCCATAGATATCCAGTAGCATCGGTGGGAAGCAGCCTGTATCCACCATCTTTCGATAACCTTACCAAATTCTACTTGGCATTAATTCTAACTTGGCATATAAATAACAAGCGGCGACGGACTGAGCTCACTCTGCGTTTGGCACTAATCGGTGTAACATAACTCCTGAAGATGCCCGGTGGAGGGGTGAAACACGTATTGAGTAATTTGGCGGTGACGGTTGTGTTATTCGCATTGTTTTCCGCATAAAAAAATGGCATTACACTTACCAAACTAACTTAACAAATTCGTCTGTCTACTTTATGGGTCCCACGTTGCGATTGCCGGTTCATAGCCTCCACTCCAATATCTTAAGGCCCCCATGGCTGACCTACCTCTTAGCTGGACGATTACTCTTGTTTACCCTATGCCATCTATTACACTTTAAATTTACACAAAAAAATCCAATATTATGCCTACGGAATAAAATGTCATTGCGGAAAAATAATACTTTTGCAAAGAATTTTTACCTGTTTTATTTTTTTCTGCGTACATAAATAAATAAACCTAGCAGTAAATCTGTCAACGGAGTCCTAGTGCGTCGGTCAATTAAAATACTTGGTAAAGGTTACTTATATTATTTTTAGAATTGACGATCAATATGCCTACGATAATTATTGCAAATCGATTAATAACAAAAAAAAGAGAACTTTTTACTAACATTTGCCTAACTTAATTTGGATTTAAAAATGAAATGGGATTTTATTTAATAATGTTTGGAATACGATTCTCTTTAAACTTTATTTTACCTCTCTGAACTTCTACAGATATCGCAGTGTTTTGTTTTATACTATATATTTAATAACGAGTTCAAGTGTGTAAATATTATAAAGTAACTGACTATATTATTAAGTGAACTGAAAAAATTAACCACTTTGCAGATGATTTTTTTTAAATAAAAAATCACCTTTCTCTTATTAATTTGAAAAGATATAATTTTATGTGAAATTTAACGTGTTTTTTTTACATTGTCACATCGTAATTAGAAAAATTATTTAAGTTATTGTAAACATGATCCATTTAAAATTTGAAATTTCAGCTAATAAAATAGCGTAATTTTGTAATTTCAGAGCCAATTTGGAAAGTTTAAATTGCTTCCTCGGCCACCCTTTCCAGATCGTAATTCAACTAGGTAATCAGTGATCATCTGCAGATGCGAGCGCTGTTCACTAATTCAATATAATTTAAGAGAATTTAAACAACAGGCTGGAAAATTTTATCACTTTACTCTTACTTTATAAAGCAGTTGCAGGACAAAACCTTGCTTAGATTAGGAAGATGAAAGGCATACCGTCGATAAGAACACATACAGTGGTTACAGATGTAAAAGATTTAAAATAGTGAATATGTAGCTCATTTATCAGCAATAACCCTATGTATAGGGATTACACTGAAATGTGTTACATTAATTATATTTTTAATTAGAATATCACAGGTCAATAACTTTTGCCAGTATAAACTCTGCAGCGACAAATAATGAACAATTATTAATTTTAGTATGTGATAAAATGAATTTTATAAAGATTTTTCTTATTACATTATAATTACGTTATTTGTTATTTCTGAAGCCATTGATTTTTGGTAGGGTATTTTTGGTATTCATTAATTAAGAGCAAATGAGCTAAAATCGTTTAAAATGCTTACAATAAGCAATCAGCTTGTATAAAAAAAGTAGGTGAACAATTTATATAAAAAAAGAAAACAAAAGAAACTAATACTAGATAAAATCATAATAGGCACTAAAGGCAAGTAGCAGTTGGGAACATTTAGTTAGGCCGGTCTTTTGTTAGAATAAACAGCGCCCGAATAAAATAATCATCAATTGTTCCCGCGCAAAGTCCTTTTCACTGACTTTCCTTTATTTTGGACGAATTCAATTACTTCACTCTTATCAATTCAATTTTCTCTGAATATCTTAATAATAGTCATAGGAATTGGGATATCACGTGCTATTAAAATCATATGAATTATATATAAAAATAAGGATGCAGTATGTATACTCACTTTTGTGGAATTTACAAATTTAAAAGTAGACGCATCGTTAAAAAATGATTCATACCGACGAAGAACCTCTTTTTAAGGAAAAAATTAAAAATTGTACAGAGTTTTACCGGCCATGTACTTAATGGTCATTGAAAAAGACCTTCATTGAGTGATATCCAATACGCAAGATCTTTGTGTCAAGTAAAATATAGTAACCAGTACAAAAATATCAGTTATTCAATGCAATAAACAGCTTCTACTAAACATAAAATGTTTTTAACTTAAATAAACAAACAGTAAGAAGTAAAAGGTGAAAGTAAACTAAAAAAATGAATGCTAATCTGCGCTTATCACAAACATGTTAAGATTAGTTATATTGTGCGCGTAAATACAGGTAACCAAAGTATGTGAACGACAAGAAGTGAGAGGTAAACAAACATCAAGCCGTCTGTCTGTTCATTTTTTCATTTGTTGATATTTATCTCGTGTGCCTTTTTACAATCACTACATATCTCCCCGTTCATGTACCTCAGGTGGTGGCTAGCAATCCAAACATTAGAAGATAAAAAAATTTCATGGTGTGGATTAACAAAAGAATTACCTGTGTACTTATAATTTTGATAGTTTTGCACAAAAATAATTAATGAAAAAAGTTAATTTATGATTTTACCGTTAAATTAACAAAATTGCATTATATACAAATATTCTTACAACGTGATTTATTTTTTATTAATAAACGACTATCCATTAATGTTTTTTCCTCTTAGAGTCTATAAAGTAAGAAGGCGAAATTCATATAAGCGCAACAAATCCTTACGGGCGCTAATTCCACATAGACTGAATATAAAAAAGGTTCCAATAAATTACATTATAAACAGTAATAGAACAGCGTTGAAACTTTAAAGCTATTTATAATATTAATTTAATATAAAAAAGCAAAAGCAAAAATGCACTTAATTCAAATCTAAATTATTATCTTGCAAACTACTCTAAAATCAATTACAATATTTAAAAATAACACTTAATTATCATTATCACAGCCATAAAGATCTGCTATCTTGGCGCTTTTGCTGTATTCTGATTAAAAAGTTGCAATAGCTATGAAAAGTTTTTTGAGTAATGGGAACGTACGGTCTTTTGTTTTTTTTTTTAAAGAAAAGAGCACGAACATATAGGATTTTGTAGCGTCAAAAACCTGGAAGTTTATATCTAAATTTGTTGAGACTAAAGTCTTATTTAGATATAACCTTAAAAGGTGCTTAGCTTACCTGGTGGAAAGAAAATCGCTTCGCCTATCACAATACAAGCTAACAAAGTTTTGCAGTAAACCTTTAGAAAACCACATAAAACTTTTTTTAAGATACAAGGAAATATATGTATTTGGTAGGTTTGCAAATGCTTGCGTTCTAAGCTACGATTAAAAACAAAACATTTTATGTCTGCCATATTTCTGCCGGAGATATTTGCCTCGGACTGTGGTTCGAAACATTTAATTAAAAACGGTTGCAGATAACGTTACGGAAATATTATGGCAAGGTTTGAAAAGCTCTTTTTTAAATGAAGCCACGTCTCTATCCTTATTTTTTGTTTCCCTTCAGTATATACGCATAATAGCTCGCGGATTGTCCTATGAAGATTTTTAGGGAGGTACGTTCATGAATATTTTACAAGTATGAATTGTAAACTCAATTACGATTATTAGAAGGGCGAATGCTTAAAGATAATAAAAATATATATAATAGGGAAATTTAAGTAGGGGATTGGGTGATTAGCAACGGATTTAATTTATCAATTGACTTAACTAATGAAATACAAGATTGCGACAGAACGCAAAGAAAATAGGGTACACGTTTAAAAGCAAATTGAAGATTAAAGAATAAAAACAAATAATCATCAGTTACTTGTCTAGTCAACAAAGATTAATTTTTAATTTTTACAACACGAACGACCTACATACCAAAATTTAAAAAAACTCGCAGGACTACAATAAGAAATTCTACAGATTATTTACCTTAAAAATTCATATACAAAGTATAATAGTCTAGTTTCAATATGTACAAATAACACATATAATTCTCATAAACGTTATAATAAGTAAATTATAAATATAAAAACTCGTTGACGAATATTATTTTTACGACCTTAATGGACATGGCATGGCATTCATTGTTAAAAACTTCATCAGAAAAATATAAAGAGCTATAAGCAAAAAATTCTTAGTAAAATCCGCCATGTTTTTTGACAAATTTATAGTATTGTTTCAACATTTATATAAATATTATATAAACCGAAATTTAACTGTGACTTGTTAATATAAATAAAGGACTTTGTAAAATAAACAAAGAAATTAATTTTTCAATGATACAAAGTCGAATACATAGTGCAACCGCTTGCCAAGCTAGCCGGTCTGTACTTTCATCTCAGTCAACAATGGAAGCGAACTTCGTAGCACATACTTGCCAAGCTCTCGTGAACTTTGCACAGCGCTGCCGAGATTTATTAACGACCTTTGAGCTGCACATAATTTAAATATAGATACAGCTACATATTGTGCTGACACAACGTCCAGTTTGTGCTAATATTGTAGTCGGGTTGAGATTTAGAGACCGTTTACAAGTCATGTTTCTCCGCCAGTTGTTCGCAATTGTTATAAGAGAACAGATGACCTTGCTAAAATTGTCAGAAATCGTTGGAAACAGACCTCTTCCAATCAGTCTTGAAAATCTATGAGGTAGACTTATGTTCAACAGTGGACCTCTTGCAGCTGAAATAATGATGGTTAATAATTATCTATTTCCTCAGAGGGAAAGAGAATGTTATGTCTGATTAAATATTTAAGATTCGGAATAGTCTGAGATTATAATGCCGTCATATAGTCCTGACCTTCGCCACTGTTTCAAGCTATAGACGCGGCTACTGTTTTCCTACTGACTTAGGCCTATCCCAATGTTAGCTATGGCGCGATATGATAATCACCACGCTTGGCAGGCGGGTTGACGATCGCAGTGTGGTATAAAACTTATTTGTGAACAATGGGAATTCAATATAATTAATGCACAAAGTATAAATTATGTAGAACTGCATCCCGGAAACCGAACCCTCTACCTAACGATCGCTAGATTCAGTCCTCTAGCGCTAGGCCACCATCACTCAGAAAACTGAAAAATTAATGTTTACGTTTTTTCAGTTTTCTGAGTGGCTGGTAAATTTAATTTAGTTTCTATTTGCAACAAAAATGCAACTCCATTCATTCTTGGAACCGTTATGCTTTGAGAATTATACGGGTATGTATAAACAGTAATTTAAAAATGCGATATACAAGGGTCAAACTGAAAGTTCTTAGAAAATCAAAAACTAAGCATTCTAGCAAGTTATTAGTTTTATTATAACTTTTCAAAATAGCGTCCATTTACATCAATACATCGCTGCATTCGATGGAACCATTGAGAAAAGCACCTTGCCCACTCGGCCTTAGGGGTCTGTTCGACGGCGTTTTGAAACGCAGCCACTGCTTCTTCGGCGTCCATAAAATGTTTTCCTCGAAGTTTTTCTTTTATTTTCGGGAATAAATAAAAATCGCAGGGTGCGAGGTCGGGGCTATACGGCGGGTGACCCAGTAATTCCACGTCTGAGGTCGCCAAATAGTCGATCGTTTGCCTGGCGGTGTGCGACGAGGCATTGTCGTGATGAAGGAGGATCCTGCTGCGAGGTCGTTTCTCTCGAACTTTTTCCAAGACAAGTGGTAAACAGTTGTTAGTGTACCACTCTGCATTAACCGTTTTCTGATCCTCTAAGACAACTGTCGCGTAATGACCTGTCTTTCCGAAGAACGAGGCCACCATCTTTTTTCCAACACTTCGACCTCTCTTCACTTTAGTTGGCAACTCTTCGGAAGGAAACACCCACTGAGCAGACTGTCTTTTGGTTTCCGGATCATAACAGTAAATCCAGCTTTCGTCACCCGTTAGTATGTCGAACACAGCATTTGAGTCACCTCCGTTAAATTTTTGGATCATTTCTCGGCACCAATCAACACGGCGGAGTTTTTGAGCCTCGGTCAAGTTATGCGGTATCCAGCGGGCACAAAGCTTCCTGACCGCTAAATGTTCATGGAAGATTTTGTGCACTTGACTCATACCTATGCCTAGACTTGTCCGAATCTGCTGATAGGTCACTCTTTTGTCAGTCCCTATCATACGCCGCACAACACTGATATTGTCTTCAGTCGTCGCTGTAGAAGGCCGTTCCTCACGCAAATCATCGGTGAGATTAGTTTGACCACGTTTGAATTCATTAAACCAGTTGTAAACTGTGGCACGAGATGGGGCTTCATCGTGAAAAGCCAATCGAAGTCTATCATAACTTTCTTGTTGACTTATATGACATCGAAAGTCATAAAAAATCATTGCACGAAAATTTTCTCGGCTTAAATTCATTCTGACGTGCACAGACAATTTTCAATTTGCCGCCAAATCGTAAAACAAATGACAAATGAATGAAATGTATACTCAATATTATTGGTAAAGAGTTCTATTTTCAAAATTTAAACTTATTTTTTTAATATAATGCTTTTAAGTTGCCAGTTCTAAAAACTTTCAGTTTGGCCCTCGTATAGCAAAGAGTAAAAAAATATTATTGATTTTGATTGAACAACTCTTGGTATAAGAATCTTATATACACCTTTGAGCTCGATGAAGCAGTAACAGTAAAATAGTAACAACACCAACCATCTAAGAATGTCAGTAAAAAAATTTACACTCCATTGCCTTTTTTGGCACCGGTATACCATGCCAGTATTTAGAAAGTAGGGGCTTTTGTAACAGTAGTCAAGTAAGAAAAGGACCAATATTTAGCCACTTCCGCACATGCAGTGGTAGTCGTGCAATGAAATGCACCGCCCGCCAGCCCGCTGATAAATGCGTATGCGGCAAACAATGCAAATCACACAACCGCTACCACCAAATTACTCAACACGTGTTTCACCCTTCCACGGGGCACCTTCAGGAGTTATGTTACACCGATTAGTGCCAAATACCGAGTTTACAAGTTCAAGTTCAATTTTTGCAAGTAAATATTGTTAATAAAATTTTAATACCAATATGTTAAGTGATATTGATACATAACTTTAGCGTGCTCTTCTGTGACGTGCGTGATCAATTTAACACGAAAATTTTTGTCACGTCGTATACCCTGGAGAGCAGTATGAAATTTGGTGTTAAAAATCTAGCGCTATGGTTTTTTTTATTTGACATCCTGGTTGCATAGCGGTCTCTCGTAGGTCCGCCTTTACCTTTTCCAGATACTATCGGCTAGTTTGAGGTTATAAGGTATGACTCAGCGAAGGCAAACGGATGAAAGTCTGGTTTTGGTTTGAGATCGCTAAAAATGATCTTTGGTGTGAAAAGAATTCGCAGCATCATCCTACAGTATCACACCTTGGAAGCATTAATATTATACGATGTCTATTGGCCTTTTTCAAGGTCAGTGTTGACACATAGCTGATACATAGCTTAATATGCAGAGGACTAAGAGGTTGACCAGTGTTCGTTTTTCTCACTTTTTTTCTTTGGCGTATTGATCTGAGAAGATATTATATTAAGGGATATAATAGTTCCTTACAGATTTTACTGTTTCTTTAAAAAAGAGGTATCCCAGTATCCCGTGATCCATTGTTTTAGTAAAATGGGTTTTTGAAATGTATTAAAAAAATTATCATTGCTCTGCTATTTTGTTCTGATATTTTTCAACGTTACTATCGATATTTACGACAATGTACCTAGCGCGATAACATTACCTTTATTATGATTATGCAACAATGTCACCAAGCAAGTATATTATGCGCTGTTTCGCAGCTCGGTTGTTGTAAGTTGATCATGCAGAAGGCTGCTTAAATATAGATAGAGCGCAGCGGCGCTCGTGTTTATGGACGCAAATTGAAATAATATGGGAAGTTCCTGCATTTACAATTTCTATGCATACTGTGTAAAATAAACCTTGTATTCTGGATAATCTAGTGTTAAGTCTCTTAGACTGCAACATCCTTTAACAAAATCGAAAAAGCCCAGCGGATTGTAAAGTGGCAGTGGGTATGCCACAGAATAGATAGCCATTAGGGCCTTTTAGTTCTGGCGTAGAAACAACGGACTGTCAAGCTCACTGAAAGAGATCCATTCATAAGACAATCGACGTCTTACGACTGAAATTTTGGCTATGGTGATAAAACATGGTAAAATAATTTAAGATTATTATACAAACTTTACTCATTACTATAAAGACCATATTTCTAGTTAATAAAAGTGAATTTTTTTGGTCGAAATTTACCTACAATTTTTTTCTTCTTAATATTTTTTGTGCCTTATACTGATGAAAAGAGTTAGATAGCTGCAAATGCGTTATGATTACAATATAAAACCCCGGATAGTTTTCAAATTGTCATTAAAATTTATAGCATTTGCACCTACTTAAAATCAACCTGATCTGACCTGATCGTGATCATTATAAAATGTTACAATAATTAGGTTTATGTAGTGGAAAGCGATAAACTAGTAACTTCTGTTTGTATAGTCTGCATAGACAGACAGAAAAAAATAATTAATTTTAATATGTAGTCATTCCAATTTTAAAAACGGTTACTCTTGCAATATCATCATTACGGTATTTATTATTTTCGAAATAATTTATATTTGGTTAAAGTGTACCAGACATTAAAAGATAACTTTAAATCCCTTTAAAGCTTTTACACCGATAAAGTTAACGTGTATACCAATCATTAACTATGGCACCCTTAACCTGTAGAAAAGAAGAAAAATATAGGTGGTAATCATAAAACCAGTCTTAATGTCATTGAACCTTTTTCACTTAAAACTTAATGACAAAAATGCACAAAAAACAATTACTCATACTATAGGACATAATCTGATTTACTAAAAAAAAACTTGAAAACTGATTCAATTCAAACAATGCCTGCAGGATAATAAAAAACTTCCCAAATAAACCCAAGAAGCCGGTCCAACTAGCCGCAACTTGACGAATGGGAAAACTTTCTAGAATGTTCGCGGAGAACGTGATGAAGCACCGCTGTAGTTACGCGTACGAAAAGAATCTTGCAGGGCTTTTATCACATATATCTAATAAAAAATCTTATTTATATAGCCCATCAATCCTTAGTTAAAAAAATACATTGGCAAACAAGTGGCTCTACAGAATAGTACAGTATTCACTCTTCGCTTCAGTTTTTATATGAAGCTCTATTTTTTATACAAATTTAAATACGACGCTAAAGAATTGGTTCTTTTACAAACTGAAACTTCTATTAGAAATATCAAATTTCGTTGAAATTCTCTTTTTTTTCAAACCGTCAGTGCCGTCTAGCGCTGCATGAGAGTCGACTACGGTCTACAAGACAGGGTACACGTATGTAAAGTTTTGTTAAACTATGCTAACAGTATAAAATATTTTATTCATGAAATAACTTCACTATCATGTGACTCGATAGACGATCACTGCAAGGCATAAGCCTTTCCCAAAGATCGCTACGGTAACCTACTACCTTGTACTACTTTTGTACTACCCGCGTCTAGCGAAGTCCCGCAACTTTGACTAGTAACATAAGACGTGCAGAAAACTAATTTGTTTGCTCGCGTTTTACTTTTGTATTCGTACTCGAATGTTGCTTGCAATAACAAATATAAATGTACACATGTACAATAATAATTAACGATTAAATATGAACAAGAATACAAAAAAAATTGAGGAAATAATATTGATCTTTTTTAAACCTGCATTACTTAATACTTGCATTGCTGGCCTTGTAATATTTTGATAATAAATCAACAATCAAGTTGTGATTTCTATTACTCATTATATCTTGTATGCTATGTAGTACAGTTATACAAAATTGCCCTATTACAAAGAAACAATTGAGGCATTAGTGGTATTACATCAGAACTAAACAAAGCAAAATACTCGAACTGCCATGCAGCAACTTGACATATGGAAAAAGTTTCCGAACAAACTCGAAGAAAGCTTGATAAATACTGTGGCCAGAGAGAAGCTGTTGATAAATCATATAAACTTTGCTCCAAACATTAACTAAAGGATGCATTATTTACGAAATAAAAATCTTTTAAATATATAACAATTGCGAATTAAATACAGGATGATTTGAAATTGGGATAATAGATTTAAATAGGTGAATGTTTATCTCATTTGTCAGCGAATGAACTACAATGTGTTTATAGATATATTCGTAATAACTATGAAATATTTTACATTAATTCACTTTTTCTATTAGGATGAGATAAGCCAATAATTTCTGGCAGTATACAGTCTGCAGTGATAGATAAGATGGTACACAATAATTAATATTAATATGCATTATGTGTATGTGTCGCTTTTTCTTACTATATCAACATTGCTTTATTTATTATTTCAGAAACCTTTGATTCTTAAATAGAAGACAGAATTCAATGAAAGCGAATGAGCTGTACAATCACCTATTTAAAGATTAAAGATATTATAAATGTACCCTGTTATTTTTGGTTCCAGTATTATTTAAATAATAAAATGTTAAAACTTGTTAAAAGTTATACAGCTTATAATTTTAAAAAGTTTAATTATGTTTCAGATCACCGACAGGGGCGAATTACGAACTCGAAAGGGTGGTCTAAAAACCAATTCTAACTTTTAAATCAGTTACATGAAGTAAATTGTGTTGAGAAAAATAAGTGAAATGAAAACAAAAAATAATATAATATAGGATAAATAGAATAATCGTGAATTGACGAAGATAGCTACATAATGATAACCTATCTAGATATTAGGTATAATATAAAATGAGTGGTGTGGCAAAATATTTCCAGTAATGACTATCGAATACAATCAATGATTTCTTTCTTTTAAATCTTTGCCATATTTAATTAAGTTCGCTAATTGACTCATTTCGATTAAATATCTGTTATCGCATCATATCGTCCGTTAAGAAAGATTAACGATTCTGAGTTTAGTAAAAGGTTCGATGTGGTTTAGGCTCTACGTAGATCAGAGTGCAATTGAATGCATAGTATAAAGTAGAATGGTGTCATTATTTTAAAATCAATCAATAAATTTGAATCTTGTTTCTTTCAAACCGCGCTTTTCTTGCATTCTTCTCACGACGGACATTAGTAACCATTATAAATAAGTCCAATTAGATAATTACGTGAATGAATTTTTTTTTTTTAATTATTTTAATTAGTCGCGATAAATGTTTGACTGTGTTTTGAACTGATTTAAGAATATTGTGTGACCTAATTCGCAATATATGGAAACGGTGGGGATCGTTGCTTCTCGCAAATGCAATTATATCACACAAAAAAATTAAATGCAGGAAAAATTAAGAACAATACTTGAAATCATTTATCAGCGTATTACAAGGCGTTAAAGTCTAAGTACGATGGTTCGTGCAATCAGCCAACTGGAGGTCTTATAATTGTTTGTCGGTGGAAATGGCAACAAATTCTCCACCGCTCTAATGAAAAATGTTCCGGGCTGCGACTCTTGGTTTATGGGCCAAGTTTCGTGGTGAGCGAGACTTAAATTATTTTAAGTGCTCGCACTTCAGTGCACGCCGCGCGGTTATCGTCCGAGTGTTGTGATTAATTTAAAGATGGAAATTCATAGACAAACGGAACAGAGGACGCTCAAGATTACTCGAAAGCTTTTCTAAAACGTGATTTGTGCACAATTTGACTTTTAAATTATTACCATTAAATACGTATTTAATTTTAAAACAATTTGGCGTAACTTCACAAGCCCTAACTTCAAGAACGAAATTGATGAATACGTCCAAATTAAAGTGGATCATCGGAGCGAACGCAAATTATACAAATGAATGCTAACCCACTGTCCTCGCAATCTGTTACAATTATTAGTATGTAAATTGATCGCAATTATAATATCGTCAGCTTTGTTGAAACGCTTTCGTCTCCGCTGAAATTACTCTAGAGACCTGTGACATTTATGTAAAATGTCTACTTCAAGCTCTGTACAGTTTGTTCAACTTCCTATAAAACTATATTCGGTTGTAAAAAGAACAGGTCGCTTAGAAAATTACTAGTAAAATTGATAAAGAATGCTACGTGTTAAATCTGTAAAAAATATATAAGTTAAGGCATATAAATTTATTTTCTATCTGTGTTAATTAAAAACAAATTAAACAGCATGGATTAAATTTTCTTTTTATAACAATTAATATATATTATAATTTTAATGCATTTAAGAAACTATTACTAGTTTTTTGTCAAGGTTCAGTAAGTATATAGATAATACCTCTGGCCATGGACATTATCAAAGAAAAAAAAATTATAATGATTTTGAGTAACTTCATAGCATTTTTTTTAAATTGCCATTACATGGTACTACTTTTTAACAGTTTAGATAAACCAAAGTAAAATATAAAATAATTTAAAAAGAAAAAATTTAAATTAGTAAATAATTTTGTCTCCAACAAAAGTAATGTTTTGTGATGACTCAAAATAACATCCTCGAAGACATTATAAATACCATTCAGGGTTTACCAGGAACAATGAAATATTAGAATATTTGAACATAAAAACACTGACAGATAATATCTATATATATATACTCGTATATATATACTCGTATATATAGCGCTATGAAAAACATGGAACAACTAACTCACTTAAGATATTAAATAACTTCTCAATTATTCGACAACGCAAATGTATTTAAAAAATTAATGAGAAACAACATGCTTGGGTTAGATAGCGAGGCATTGGTCTTTGCTGCTCTAAGAACTACTTCCACTTGACATATCCAATTATAGTTTGGCAACTGATTGCAGATGGAAATATATAAAAAATTAAATAGATGATTCTTAAATTTGTTTGTCTTTCTCCCGAACATTAACGAAAGATATAATTTGCACAAAACTGTGATATTTCTGTAATTAAAGTTGAGTTTTCTGTCTTATTTGTACGTCTCTATCAAAATGTAAACGATTGGGAAAGAAAATATTCAATCTGTTTTAAGATGACTAAATAAATACTATTTACAAGCCAATGCACCTTGTAGGAAACTGGACCGACGCCAGTGAGGTTTTTAATATTTAACGACTCTACCTTAACTCCAAATTAACATTACAATATTAATATGTAATAAAAATACCAAAGCGCGTCGATTCCAAGTCTTCGTTAACAACTGTGTTCGACGTATTCTCGGTATATACTGGCCTGAGAAAGTCTCCAACGTAGATCTCTGGAAGCGTTGCTGTGAGATGCCGATCGACCTACAGATCGAACGCCGCAAGTGGAACTGGATAGGCCACATGCTCCGAAGGGACCCTGATCACATACCGAGGCAAGCCCTGGAGTGGAATCCTCAAGGAAAGCGAAGACGTTGCCGCCCAAAGCAAATCTGGCGGTAGACGATCACTGCAGAAGTTAAGGCAGTTGGAATGACGTAGAGTGAAATAAAGCGA
Source organism: Battus philenor (assembly GCF_028537555.1). Taxonomy (NCBI): domain Eukaryota; kingdom Metazoa; phylum Arthropoda; class Insecta; order Lepidoptera; family Papilionidae; genus Battus; species Battus philenor. The sequence goes on along the minus strand of NW_027181673.1, from coordinate 11,483,921 downwards.
GAGACTCAAGACCGCTCAGGATGGCGACATACTGTGGACGCCCTCTGACCTATCTTGGGGACATAGGAATAAATGAATGATGAGGTAATCAAAATTCAATGGGCATCAATTGACAGTAGTCAAGCCGCGTGATGAATAGACATCCGCTTGAACCTTAAGGTTTTGGAGTAGACACCACGAACCAGCGAATGCATAGTAAGCGTCTACCCACAAAACGAACAGACAGTCGATCCGTTTCGAAATCCATAAGGAAGGCCCATGTCTATAAGGTAACCTCCTACGGTTGAACGATGGTGATGATTTCATATTTTATTGATACAGTACGGTAAATATACCTATTTACTCTATTATATAATGAAATTTTCTAATTTTTATCTATTTGAATTTTTTGTATTGGTGTGTGTATAAATGCGCTGATAAATCATTATCACCATCATGTCAACCATTAGGGGACCCACCTAACATAAGCCCAGCCCTACAAGACATAAGCCTTCCCCAAAAATCGCTGCAATGGGTGGTTTTACGCAGTTCTTAAGCAACGATTTCCCGCGACCTTAGCTATTTCTTCGGTTCTGCTAGTAAATCAAACATATAAGTTTAGATATTTGTTTCCACCTGCCTTTTTTTAGAGACCAATTGTTTTACTTTACGAGGGACACAATTCCTTTAGCTTATTTCGTTTTTATAGTGTGAAGCGACATATTCTTACAAGCCGGTATATTTTATGTGTGAGGAGCTAAACGAACTGTCAGTGGAAGTAATCTTGCCGAAGTATTTGCTACACGTATTACAGCGCTGACGGGTGCCGGGCACGGTGTCGTTAGTTAAAATTACTCAACTCGCGCTATCACTCCCAGGGAAGCAGTTGAGAAAGTTTACGAAAGGGCCTCTGCTGTACGCACTGTTTAAGTCATAAGCGGAGGCGAGTTTACCTACAAACAACTATTGTAATTTTGAATGATGATTTTCGGGGAACATTAATGACGTTTATTATATTTCTCGCACAATATCAGTTTTTAACATTTTAATTACAGTCTTGTTCGGCAATAAAAACATTTATCTGTTTTTAATAAGGCAACTGCACTTTCGATAATCATTTTTTTTTCATAGAATTTTACACTGGAAAAGCCTTTATATTTAACATTAATAGTAATATAATTTCAAAAGATATTTTTAATCAATTTTTCACGTTGTATTTTTTACTTTACAACATAAATATTTTTAATTTTATTTTAACTATTATATTATTAAATTATTGTAATGGATGACAATAAAATACGGTAAAAAAAACAAAGCAGAAGGAGCAGAAAATATATAGAACATATGTTTATAATCTTTTTATAAAATTTTATACTTTTTACCGTTAAATAAAATGTGACACGCGTATTACGGATCAGATACCCATCACAATGATTTATCGAAACGTAATAAGCACAAATTTATGTGCATGGTAAATTTTTTAACGAAATGACAATGATCGTAAACCTAAGAATCTAATCTTCGTTAAGAAACATCTCTTGTAATTTAGACCACATTCTTATTCCGAAAGATACAGTGTTCCTTTTTGAGTGCTTAGACAATATTTTAATTATTCTCGTTTCGTTGCTAAAGTTTCGTTATAACAGTCTGTACCTAATTATTAAAATTTGTAACTTATCTTCTGTCTCCTACTTTGCAAATATCCGAAGTTTCTGGTATATATTTAGAATGCAAAACGTTTTAGCGACAATTCAACGTTTCAGCCATGATAATGTATAACAAGATTAAAGTTTAACAATAACCATAATTTATACGAAACACGGTTTACAAATTTTTATAAGTATTTACGGACATTTGGTTTTTGTATTGTAGTCAAATTCTGTAGACAATAAGGTTCAAAATTCATAAAATCATTTCCTATTATGTATGTAAGCTATGTCTTAAAGTCAGATAAATCGCAAATATGTAACAAGCCCACACGAGTAAAGCATCCCATGTTGATCAAATTGCAACTTATTCAAAGCATAACCGCTGTAAAAACTAAAAGGTCGGTCATACGAACGCTGTAACTCCACGGCTTCACGTTCACGAGTTAGGGACACAATTTAAATTGTATATTAGGTTGTGTACGATTCAACCCAACAAAGTTTAGGGTGAAGGGATGAAGCGAAAATAAAAACTTCATAAGAACGAATTTAGAATTTACTAGATGGCCGGCGAAGCGGGGATTCCCGGAGATTCTCGGAGCATATGGAAGATATTCAAGAACGTTTTGTGTCACGTAAACAGCTAAATGTATCGGTTACTTGGCAGCGAATGCGAGATAATGAGATCTTGAAGACATTCAGTTTCTCCCTCGCCGTTTGCTAAATTGCATTTTTCTCATTCGACTCCTGGGAGCACATGTCCCTAAATATCTGTAATGCAAAGACGAGATTTAGATTTTTTAAATATATTAATTTAAATTACCTAAAATCTATATAATATATAGATTTTTAATGTAGACGCGCTTTGGCAGATTATAGGGAACCCAAAATGATAGGTCAAGAATTACATGAAATGTTACTTGATACCGGTTAAATGTAGAAGATTGAACCCGAGACTAAAAATTAAGCGCTCTTGCTATTAGGCTTATGCTGCTTGGATGCATCTTTATCGAACAGCAAGTAAATCAATCGATTTCATCTCCATGCGTTTTTACTTCTGTTTGTTATTCGGCAAGACACTCCGACTAGAAAGGATCGACGGAAAGTCCCTGACATACTGCCATTGAAATGGTTGATTTTTATATATATTTGGACTTTTTTTTAATAACAATAAACAATAGGATCGATCCTATCTAATCTGTGTATACATAGATTATTATTACGTCGACCAACGACATACACGAGATCGCAGAAGATCAACAGACAAACAGTCATAGTGGCGAATTTTGACGGAGGCCTATGCCTTGGTCTATCGGCTGATGTGACGATTATGAGTAAATACTGGATTTAGATTTAAAATTAAAATGATTTATACTGTATTTGTACTGAATATACAAACGAATCGGTTCACAGGTTAATAAATAACATCAAAGACTTATATAAAATATCGTTATGGTCCATTTTAATACACATTACGCGTCGGCATCAATCAAAGCGGAAGCTACGTCATAGCCCTCCGACCGGAAGCACTCCGAAGGGTCCTAAATGTTGGAAGGTACTTAAATGCCTCACGGGTCACTAATACGCTTGAAGTATAATGTATGAGCACAAAGCCATTTGTGTGTAGCAAATGACTGTAGGGTCAGTTGCCAAATATTAGTCATTTATAAAATATTGTATGTGATCGGTATACATAAGTTATACATGATGAAATTTTATTGAAGAATAGTGAACGACCGCGAACACGCCATCTATCGGCGCCTGGTGCAGCACGGGCGTCTAGATCACCACCTCCTTAAAGATTAGGTTATGCTTTTGACAAAACAATTGCTTTGTATTGTTTGCTCTAGCACCTCTTACTCATATAGAGAGCGCATGATACTTTTCTTACAATAATTAATACGGTTTACAGTATTCTTAAACATAAAACTATTTTACTACCTTCATAACCATTAGGTTTATTATCGATAGCAATTTCTTAAAAAATACTGTGAATAAAAAACTCTCATAAGAGTAAAAAAAGACTACAAATCGTGCAGAAGAAGCGGATAAGATGTTTGTTAGGCGCGCGCCATAAAAGAGATGTTGATTAAAGCTATTCAAACGGAATGGGAGATCATTTGCGGAATGACCTCATCGCCTACATTTCAGCGACAAAAACCTCTAATGGTCGTCGGAATTACGCCGACTAACATACGTCATCGTATAAAGTGATTTTACTATTGTTAGTGATTAGATTAGTTCCTTTTCATTTAGATAAAGAACTCAACTCAAGTCTTAACAAACATGTATTTTATGCAATTATTGTATATTATATCTTTTGACTACTCTAAACAAAACAATGTCATTGTGTTCTTTGTTATCACGTTCATAAACACATTTTGCGATAATTCTTTTACTCACAAGAAGCAATTCAGCAATTTCTTCTATTCGTTTTGAAAAAATTAAAAGAGGAATAGCAAAAACAACACTTTTTAAATCCTACCGGAGTAAATTTAAACACACAAACTAATGTCAATCACAATCAAAACAGACGTTTTAATCGAACAATAAATATCGTTTACCATTACAAATTATAATGATAAGTTCTCCCCTGTTATCGTTCTTGTGGATTCGCAAAAATACATGTCTGAACCTGGAGGTGTCAATGAAAGTAGATTGAAGAAAACTACGTCAAAGAAAGTACTAACGAATAATCCTACGATCTAACCTACATAAATGTAAAAAGTTTAAAGCGTAAGAAACGGCGTGTCGCTGGTCATTGACCTTGCGAATAGGTGAATATCTCGGCCAGCAGCTAGAAGTTAGTGATCATAAAAATCATTACGGTACCCGCGAGGACGTATCAATAACAGACCAATTGCACGCAATCAGTCGCGTCTCCGCTGCGGGGTATGCACTGCAATAATTTAGACGTGACACGATCTCAATTCAATCGGTGCGTTGTTTTTTATAAACGATAGGGTGACAACATTTCACAAGAAAATTAAGGAAACCTCCTCAATGCAAAAGCGGTCCATTTCGAACCGGTTCTTCTGGAAATCTATAAGGAGCTCTATGGTAAGTGGACTTCTTATATCTGAAATAATAATGATGGTGTTGAAAAGACGTCTCTTTCTACTATCTTTCTACGATCGTTGTTTGGGTATATGAAAATATTTATATCAGCGGTCTGTAAACTACTACTACTACTACTGTAGATACTACTGTAGACAATCTAAACGTTTTATTTTTCAGTCCAGATCTACACTGCCTTATTGGCATTTACAAATTCCGCGGGCTTCAAAAGGCAGACCGTTTAAGGCGCTGGGCCTAAACCTCGTTTACGTAACATAGCTTTAGGACTCTCTCGAGAACCTCGGCTCGAGCTGTACATGCAATATTACCTTATTGGGAAGCAGTCGAGCTCTTAATAAACACGGGACGTAACGAGGCGTGTTCGCCTTACTACAACGATAAATATTTAATGTTAAATAGACTTTAGATAAGCGACTAAAACTGTGTAGTTAGATTCGCGGGCGTTGAGAGTGGGGGACCTCGTTGTCCACTTGAAGCGAACCTGAGGATGGCAGAAACGCGAATTGGATCCGTGTTGCTGCGGCAAAGCGAAAGTATCTTGGCACAGTTCTGATCGGCACATCCGAGTTTCAACAGCCCATGCAAATGTACGGAAGACGACAATCGAAGGGGTTTAGTATATAGAAATCTCACATAACCTTGTCCTTCCATCAGAAGCCAAGGTATATTTGGTTTCTCCAAAAAATTTCCCCTCTGAGACCAAAAAATAGGCCGAGTTGTATTGTTGAGTAAAAAACTTCAGGAAGAAGAAAGCGTTGGTGGTAAAATTGAAATAAGATAAGTTCACATGTATTCATTTTTAATGGAAGTTACAAACTTCAATATTTAACAAAGAGTTTGTGCAAAAAAATACTATACACTTAGCGGAAAATGGTTTCAACTACCGCACCTTTGATATTGATTTGCTTTAACAAGATTTCGTCTAAAAATCGTATTCAGAACGAAATATTCAGTGGATGGTTTTTAAATAATTATTCGAGAATTATAAAATCGGTGAAATCATCGACAGTGCTTGTTCATACGCCAACCGGTAACGTTATGTAGTCACGAAACGCTGGAAACCAAACGTATTTAGTTGACTAAAATATTCATTCCTTTTTAGTTTTGTGTTTTATCGCACGATCCAACCGCTACTTGAATATAATGTACTGTCTAATCAAATAAATCAAAAACCTCTCCCTTCTGAGATCACCATCCTAGCTAAGAACGTAAGAATTCATTAAAGGATAAATGAAAAATTATTGACAATAAAATACGCAATACAATAACCTAGGCAGAGTTTGACTTATCAGTTAATAACACTGAAACGTGGTTTCTCACTCTGCGCCTCCTTGGTAAGTAAGAAAGGGACTAATACATAGCTGTTTCCGCTATGCAGCAGTAGTCATGCAATGAAGTGCACTGCCTGCCAGCTCGCTGATAAATGAGCATGCGACAAACAATGCGAATTATACAACTACCACCGTTAATTCCACTGTCCTCGGTAATTCCACTGTCGCTCAACGAGCCACGTTGACGGCGATGCTTGGGGTTTCCCTAGAAGTTCGATTTCAGATATGAGAAGATTCATAAAGGCACTGAAGTGACAGTGGACAGTTCGGAAGAGGAGACTACAAACCGATTGATATACATTTTGCTTATTGGCTATATTCATTATATTTCCCATAAAAATGTTGTACACACTGAAAGTATACACAACATTTGTAATTTAACAAATGTTATACTTTATTATATATACAATAATGTTTATGTGCCTCTCAAAAACTTAAGAAATACAATATTTTTATTCGGAAAGAAAAAATCTAATTTAAGTTAGTTAAGTTTGGCAAGACGCTGGATGCTGGTCGCTAGCAACAGCCGACCTGAAGTTACGCAATTAAGTATTAAAAAAACAAATGCTAGTGACAGCAGTTGTATAGGTGAAACGAATTTTCGAGAATACTTTCTGAAATAATTGCTTGAAAGGTTTTTTTGCGGTAATTAAAAGAGGTGATATATTTTTCAAATTAAATAAACTAATTTATCGAATTTAAAAATATATCACCACGGATCGATAACGGATCGGTAATCCACGGAGAGTAATGAAGAGGGCTATTCTCGAAGTTTCCTTGCGAAATCGAATCAGAAATCAGGAGATCCACAAAAGAGCCAAGGTTATCGACGTAGCTCAATGAATTGCTCGTCTGATGTGGGCCTGCAACCGATGGGCCGGATTAAAGGTAGCATGTCTTGAATACATATGTCAGTCAAAGTCACATATAACAAAATAAACGCGAGCATTTTAGATTTTCTTTTGAAATTCGAACACATAAAATGTTACAATAACCAATGGAAAATTTCAATCTGACAGTTGTTGAATATATTTGTATGAAGCTCAATACGACGCCTAGTCTTTCAATAACGTCGATGTCGGCACAAAGTTCCGACAGCGGTGTACTCTGACGTTATCTTTCACCGCCGCAGCCCAGTGTGAAACAGCCTTATCTATTTTGCTACACATAAAATGGTCTTACAGTCTCAACTTGGAACCCTCGTTGATAATTCTCAAAATAATATTAATATATTTCAACGATTGTGGCTCATTTGTGGGCACTTCTAAATGTTACAAACATATGATAGAAATATTATTCTTTAAACTACTATTTCGACATTGTCGATGTTTTCAGTTTCAATGTATTATTTTATTAATAGAACTATGAGTGTATAGTATTCACATACATATAAGTACATGTGTACAGGTAGAAATTACTTTATGATAGAAATTAGCAGAGTTCATAATATATTACTTTTAAAAACTGAAGTTTTATAAATGAGCTTTAACAAGCAAAGATTTATAAACGTTTATATGTGTAATTATGACATATTTATAAACTTATTCATAAAAGGAAGAACAACAAATTTATACATTTATGACAATGTCGATATCAATAAATTCTCCCAAGGAATAAAAATATCTATACATTTCAAAATTACTGACTACAAACTGTTGGAGACAATGTACCGTAGCTGAATTAATAATAGCCACGACTTGAATCGAAGCACAATACAATTGCTTGCTTCTAAATCATGAGTAAGAATTCTTTTGATATTCACTTTGCTTGACATTTCATTCCATTACTATATATTCTAAATATTGTTAACTAATGATAGCACAGTGCGATAAATGATACACAGAAACATTCTTATTTGCGTACATAAATCTTTTAATCAATATCAAAAGTATGGCTAATCGTAAAACTGGATATCCTTTGGACTAAATGTGGTAATATTTCCATATCTTTAACGCGCTTAAAGTTCTTAAGAAAAAACTTTTAAGAATGGCGAGGAAAATATAAAAACAACTATTTTCGTATCCCATACAAACCTAGCTATCAAACATCTCTCACACTCTTAACCAAAAAGAAATCTAACAAAAAGACGACGTTACTAAGAGACAGACGACTATATTGGTGTCGTCAACAAAAGGTAGATAAAGGCCGCTTCAAGCCAGAATTAAAAATCTACAGGAGAGGTAAAAACTTGGCATGAAAATAATGACCCATGATTGACCTCTGGATGGATAGAAACTAATATTAAAATTAAAATAGCAAAGAATAGGCTTTAACCATATTTAATAATACTTGGCATAATCTCTCCAAATAAAACATAATTTATTATACCAATATAAATATTAAAATAGGCTAGATGGCCTACCTAGCAAAGTTTTTAATGTTTTACGTATAAAACCAGCCTCAAAATTACGAGTTCACTTAACATAATAATGTTCTTTGCAATCAAATCAAATCTACTTTTTATTGTCTGTCACATAAAGTCTAAACTTAATAGCAATTTCAAAATTGCAGTAGCTATTTAACATTTTAACGGGAAAAACGGTAGCAAACACCGACGTAATTAATTTTCAAAGAGTCTGGAACCCGTTACGTTATAAATCCGTGCTTAACGTAATTAGTGACCTTTTTAAATTAAGAACGGATACACACACAGAGCGTGAGTTCGAGCAGGTTCTGTAAAAAACTCTCTTAATATATTATTACAGCGTGCACGGAAAAAAGCAAAGTAAATGCGGAGGCTTGAGGGAGACGCTTTGGGAATTTATCGGACCGAAGCAAGGAAATAATTTGGAGGTTTTCTGTCGGGCCCACTTTTTTAATGCCGACGAAGGCATATGATGGCTATGTAAATCTTGTCGACTAGTTTCAAATGGATCCTTGAAAATTTTCTGTTGAAAATAGCTTTTAAGAGAAAATTTTGTTATATAACTGCATTTATTAAACGGCTACAAAATTGAACATAGATTTGTTTACCTTAACGCAAAAAATAAACTATTTTATACATATACAAAAATAAATTAAAATGAAAAAAACAATCATTTCTCAACAAAAAAAAAACTAACTTTCTCATTAAGACACTTGGTAATACAATTTAAAAATATATATTTTATACTCAGCTATTTCTATCCGTTCCATTTCTTTGTTTCATTACAGTCTAAAATTTACAACTTATCGTAAAAATAAAAAAATACGTGAGATGAATAGAAATTTTGGAAGCAAATTTAATTTGAATAATTTCTGAAGTTTTCCTTAAGCGCTATAAATAAGGATGGATTTACATCGTTAAAAATAATAGTATTATTATTAAAAGTTTGTAACGTTATTCACTGTCCGAGATCTTTAGATTTAATAGTTTGAATACTTATATAATGTTTATGGAGTTCATTACTCTTCATTATCCATGTCTGTGTTTATGCTGTACCTTGTCGCGAAATACAAATTAATAATCTTTCCATAATTATTAGCAGAATAACGTGATACCTAGAAACAGGAGCAAGTTACATAAATATTAAGAAAGGAAGACGATTTGAAATACGTAATAAGAGAGTGAAAGATTATGTAGATTGAAAGAATAGAATAAAAAATAAAAAAGCATGTAAAAAAAAATATTGAAAAGAAAATAAAAGTCTCTTTCTAATAAAGCTATAGGGCGAAACAAGAGGCGCTAAATGTAATACCAAACTTTAAATAATAATATTTGTAACGACACAGTGTAATTTAAATTTCTTTTCAGTTGTTATTTCCTCTTTACCTTTACAAAATATTTTTGTTTTTCACCTTACAAGGGAAAGACGGATATTACGGCTAAGAAGGTTTTATGAAAAACAAAATTATATAAAAATATCCAACAATTGTAATTTATCATCGGCCCCAACCAGCAATTTGAAAGATAGGGAGGTTATCAAACGCAAGCTCAATCGCGTAAGAAATAAGCGACCAATGATAACATCGTACGAACTGCCGAGGTGACGTAAAATGTCTACATGACGATCTTGTTGAGTGTAAGGGCTATACAAACTAGCGGCTTGAACACGCGACTTTGGCCTGTTTGTTATAAAAAGACAGACTAGCATGGAATTCAAGGATATAAGAGTGTCGATAAGATACTGTCATTATTATCATAATATTAAGGATAAGCTAACAACTTTTGCTTACAGGGTGATTGGTTACTGGTGTAAAAGCTTTAAAAATGTATGTATAGCTCACTTCTTTTACTTCTATTTCCAATCAAGCTGAAGTGATCACGCTGTAATATGTTTCAATAATAAGTTTTTTTTTAACTCGAATGCTATCAACTTCAATTCAATATCCGCAGTAACAGATACTAAACAATAATTAATTTTAATAAGTAATAATCCGAAATGGAAAACGCTTTCTTTTACACTTTACACTACTTTTTTTTTACACTTTACGTTATTTAATATTTCCGAAACTAATAACCTATAGATAGGGCGTACTATATTTTAATTAACAGCAAATGCTATACAACATCTTTAACCAATGATTATCTATATTCTTTTTGCGAAACTCCTGACAAGTAGTAGTGTTGCCAGAGGTAATTGTGTACATACCACAAAATAAACAGAAAACATTTGCGCAATTTAAGCACAAATATTTTGTAAACTAATGAAATATATCTAACTAATTACTTTTTTTAAATTTTCTATGTCAAATGACCCAATGGAAGACCGGCGCTGGCTATATTGAACGCATATTGCAAAGTTGAATTCTCTTTGTAACCTAGTTTTAAATATTTTGTTTCCGTTTATTACCGTGTCCGACTATTACGTTTATAACAGATAAATTTCTTCTTTCTTTTGCAAAAAAAATGTATTTAGTTTCTTTACTCATTTATTGAATGCTAGGTGGACTGTCGATGAAGTTTAGGTCGTGAGAGGTCGACGATTGCGGGCAGCGCAAGACCGGTCATCGTCGAAGTTTTTCTGGGAGAGCTTGCGGTAGACGTCTATGACCTAAAATTTATGAATGAATGAATAAACAATAGCAGACAAACAGAGTAACGACATATAGTAGTATTTTTAGTAACATAACTTTGTATATGTGATTGACTTCATGAGGTACGAAAAAATTCTTGTTTATGCGACGAATCTGTCGCATGTTAGCATAGTTTTTTATGAGCTTTATCATTACGCATTCCTGCCCCCGCCCATCAAACGCCCGGGACCTCTATAAATAAGCTACAAGGCACCCAGATTGCCGGGATATAAATGAAAGGGTGCAGGAAATTAGGGTTTTTTCACTGCCGCACCGAATCGCAAGGTTGTCGGCGTCTTTAAGCCTGTAAAACATTTTTAATACAGTGAAAAGGCTACGCTATATTGGACTTTTATACGGAATGATGGAAGGTTTTATGGTCTGCGCTGACGCTGTGTATCATAGCTTTATGGGCGGTCAACGACTTACGCAACCGTTGCCGAACATATTTAAAAATTATTGCGTGCTTACATTTCTGAGTTGGGCCTTATCGCACCTTATTAGCCATAAAGTGTTTCGTTAACAAGAAACTTTATTAAGTCTACCAGCCGGTTTTTATCATTAATTTTTTAAATTACTTTTAGATGATGGAATGAGAACGAAATTTAAATAAGAGTTTTAAGGTTCTGGAACGTACACCTAAATAAGTAGACAAACAAAAGTAACACAGTCTAGAGAATGGACAAGTTGGAGTGGCAATGGGTAAGCCATATATTGCGTATAACTGATGTACGCTCAAGCCTTAAGGTTCTTTAGTGGAGACCATCGACAGACAAGCGCAACTTAAGGCCTCCAGACATGTGGAAGATAGACGATCTTGTTAAGGTCATCGGAAGACGCTGGATTCGGGCCGCATCTAACCAACCCTATTTGAAATCATTGGAGAAAGGCTATGTGTAACAGTAAAAATCCTACGGTTAAAATAATATAGTGTTAAGAAAAGAAAAACACACACACACAGTACACCAACAGTAAAAAGAACCAACATCCACGTTGTAATCTGTCGAAAGAATAGGTGGCTAAGAAATAAAATTTATATGTAGATTTTGTCTTAAAATGCCTTGTCGTATAGTAGCAATGAAGTCCCGTTATTGATCCGACTTTATCAGACCAGTGGGTAGGTAATTGTCCAGGGTCTTTTATTTTGGACCTGACTTACACCGCTTTGTGTGGAGTTTGCAAATTCCTTGAGTGCGAGGGGTAGGGCGCTGAGGACACCTGGCCTAAAATTTCTTTTAAAGGGAGCGAGGGATCCCTGGGAACATTGCTCCGCGGTCTATTCCGGTCTTTAAGAATAAAATGTTATGCGATTAAAAAGCAATAGTACGTACTATTTTCAGAACGATCCGTAATTGGATAATTCGGTTTCTAAAGCAAACAATCTTACTTAGTTTTAAAATTGCGATTCCCATCGCACCTGCAGGAACTATTCGAGGGTAAGCACCGTGAAGCGAACAAAATTACAGCCGTATAACACGACTCCTGTAATGTAACAGTGACTGTCAGACTTAGAAGAGCACTTTTCCATTAACTCGCGCGCTAAACGGATGTAAATCTTGGCACTCACGTGTATTGTTACCACAAAAGTCTGTTCTGTCGGATAAAATTGCGGAACAGAAAACAAACATTTGCTACAAAAAAATAAACACACGCTTTGATAATATCATTAAATTTTGAGTAATGAATTCGAAGTTCTACGCAATAGTTTTTCCCTAGCTGAAATAGTAGCAAAAGTTTGATGTAACGCAAGTCTGTTTATATAAGTAAATCCAAAGAACATGAATACATTTATATTTATACGTAATAAAAGTTTATTAGCGATTAGCGATGTCAAAGAAAACATACGATAATGAAGCGTGTAGTATTTTTACGAGTGGATTTAACTAAATAAAACACCAGGATAATAATAAACTTTTTTGCAAATAAAACAAAGGGTATGGTGACGCGTGGCAGTTACAACTACATAGTGTACAGTATATTTCACAGTAGGCGGGGCCAAATCGGTAAACGAGAGCAGTAGCCAGATACAGGGCTGCCTAGCGACACCGACATCTGTCCCTTTAAACTCTAGACTTAAAACTCTGATATTTAGGATATATAATACGAAGCCAACAAGTGAGATTAGTCCTACTTATAATATGGTGAACCTACTTATATAGGTGCACAACCCCGCCGGTTCGCTTCCCTGTTAATAATGAATTAATTAATGCATCGTTCTACCAAGTTGCTAGACAGGCGGGCGCATGGGGAAGCAGCGGAACTAAACTTGGAGCTTTACGCGCCGCTGCGCTTGCCTCTACCTCAGCCGAAACCGCTCACCAAAGCAGTTTTCGTCGTGTTTTAATCTCTGCCAGCTTTAAAACTGATTAAAACACGAAGTTAAAAGTAAAAATAATCCAAACTTCCGTAAACAAGGAAATTAAATTCGAGTCTTTTATAAAATATTCAATGTCGAATCTGGATCCTGAAATACTAAAATTGCAATATTTTTAGATGAATAAAAAATTTGTCTTATGCAAGGTATTGAGTCATGTTTTCCATTACGCATATTCTAAATCTGGGAACGTATTCTAGATTCCGAACTAGGGTATCAACAATGGCTTTTTTATTATAAACTAGCTGCCCCGCCTGCTTTGTTAACTTAATGAACGTCCCGTCAACTCCTCTTGCGAGTAAAATTTCGTAAAATCCTTTGTACAAAATTTAAAATCTGTGATATTTATGAATACAGAGATATATTGACCAGTCAGTGTATAGATATAAATCTCAAATATATATACATAAAATAAAATATTTCAATGTAAATATTTCGTAACCCAAAAATTGTTATTGTCGGCATTTTCAACTCGTTCTCAGCTAGTGTAAAAGAGGTTTCATAAATTCATAATTTCACATTTTACTTTACTGCCAGAAGATATTGGCTTATCGTATTCCAGTACTTTCAGAGTGGTCGCTTATATAGTTACTCTTCTCCTGACAAATGAGCTATACATTCAACTTTTTAAAGCTTTTACCTATAATCACTTTTGTATATTAAACTACAATCGCCGAAAAAATAATAGTCGTAACAAAAGCAGGAAAGATTGAGGACGTCACCAAATACGTATACATATATGTAAAAATTCTTATTAATATCTGTAACTGATATATTCGTAAAGGTCACCAGTTAGTTTCTGAGAAGATATATCTCTTGGGTCTGTTAAATTATGTTATACTAAAACTAATTAAACTAATCAAAACATGCAATTAACATGCGTTGTCCATTTGGGCGTGGGTGTACGGGCTGGTTCGTGTGACGTCATTAAACTTGGCCAAGTTTTCGTGAACTCTAGTTTAGGGCTCGTCTGGGTCCATAGCTCATTGTTACATGAATTAAAGCTATCTTCGCGATAGTTCAGAGAGACCATGTTAATTGATTCGTGATGTAACCAGCATTTGGTACGTTTATCAACAACAATACATCATTTGTATTAATTATTAAATTGATTAATTATTGATTAATTTAATTAAATAATAAATCTTTCGTCATACCGTTAAATTAATATTTTATTTTAAAATTCGTTACTTATGTACTATGAATGGTCAGTAGGACCCTCTTGCTCTTCTATGTAAAAACCACCAAGGCACCTGTTTCTGTTGTCTGTCAAAGAGCGTTTTGGTATGTTTGAGGGTTACAGTAACTAACCGAGGGGGGGGGGGTTAACGAGATGGTCCTCGTCAGTAACTCGAGCATTTTCGTATGTAGTAGGTTCATAAATTTCAACGCATGAAGAACACATTCGTGGAAGAGCTTATCTATAGAACAAGCTTGGTAAATAACAGACGAGCTTTTCTTTTTGTATAAATATCATCGGTATCATTTCGGCCTTATGACGTTCACTGCTAGACATAGACCTCTTGCTTAAATTTCCAATAGAACCAGTTGAAAGCTGCTTGAATCCAGGGCCATCACATTAACAAGGTCGTCAAACTTACGCTGTGCTTGGCTATCCGTGTATAAGAATATATTTATTTAAATTACATCAGGGAAGATGCTAAATACCTACTTTTGATATTTATAACCACATCGATATAAAACAACTAAAATTTAAGTTTGAGTTTATACAGGCACTAAGAAAGGTGTACAAAAATGTCTGATGTAGTTTTAAAAAGAACAACACGAGCTGTCGATATAAAACTAATATGCTTTAATTCAATAAACCACTCGCAGAAAGCGACTTTAACAACGCTTTACATGTTTGAACACGTCCCACGAAATTGAGTGAGACAACACTGAAGCTATTTTCTTCGCGTCATCACTAATACGGGAACCCCCGTCCACTCCGATCGCGTTTCAAACCCAATTTCTCAAACTGCACATTACATTAGCTGTCTAAACATGTTCAAATAACGCGTGGAACGTGTTGTCAGGAGTCGGGAACGTTAGGGTAAATATTTTCCTTCTGACCTTTGTTTTGTACCCTCGTCGAATAATGCACCTTCATACTAAATGAAAATGCCTTTAGTAACATACATGGATAATTTATGTAAAACGACTCACCACAATAAGGTAATTTTAATGTTCACTACGTCTCGTCTAGATCTGAAACAATTTTCTTCTTCGTGTGGAATATATATGTATACCAAAGAGCTAATTTATAAGATATATCAATAACAAACTTTTGTAAACTTTTGGGTCAAGATGAAATCTATAGTAAAGAGACTTCTGCTTCGTTGTTTGACTACGTGCTTGCCAATGCGGTCCAAACACACGATTATAATCAAATAAGGTTGCCTCGGTGTCTCACTAACGCTTTAGTTTTAAGTCCATGCCTTTTTTATAATATTAATCTAAGGAAAATAAACATACGAATAGAATACTAAGTAATGTCAGAGCTAAAAATAAAGCCAAACAAATAGCGAACCACGTTGCCTTCTATAACAGAGCCGGGCGACCGTGGTCGGAAATTGCATTTCCGATATGATACGATCCACAGAGATCGCAAAAGCATGAGAACGCTAAACGAAACCTGCGCTTCGGAATATGCTCAATGAGCGGAATTAATAGAATTGCTAGCGGTATATTTTAACGGTTGTAACTCAAAATAAGAATCAGTTTGCCATAGTATTCTCGATTTCCTCTTTTACTTAAACAACTAATTGTAGAAAGAGAAACTAAACAAGACAACATAAGAATAATTGTATTAGTCTATTAAAATACAAAATAGTATACTAATCCAAAATCGAATTAATTAATTTATCGAAAAATCGAAATAAAAATTTATGTTTATAAATCAGGAGTTTTTCAAATTTCAATTATTTTTATTATTATAAAAATTGAATCAAATGTTGTAAAATGATCATTCCCGAGAATTAAATATTTCTCGGAAATATGAGAGAAATAACCTTTCTCACCTGACAGGTTTTCGAAAAAACCATGCTTATACTAGAACCAGCGAGCCTGTCTGGGTGGCATAGAAAAAAACCGATAAAAACATGGCCGCTAGTTCCACTCTTTGAAATAAATGCGCGTTCGATGTGCCACTCAGTTTAAACCGTTTGGAATGAATTGGCGCCCTACCGTTAGCTTTACTTTTCACGGCTATTATATTATTTTAAATGTCAGGTAAGCATTTGCTATGAGATTATTAAAATGTTTTTATTTTAGTCAATTTACTTTCCTTTGTTTATGATATTGGATATATTATAATTTAAAACGATAATTAAAACATAGTGTAAGCAATTTACAAGGAAATTTAAAATCTTATAATCATAGCAAAAAGACTAAAAAAGTCCATAAAAAATTTATAATTCATCTATAACGCTTGTAGTAAACAAGATTAGATAATTTGCCGTGGTAAATTTTATTCAAGATATGTTTTTTGCTTTTTTTGGTTTTATTTTTGGAAACCTTCGCAGGCCTGCCTGTCGACGTAGCCCTTGGGTTATGCTGAATGGATAGAGTACGGAATGAATTCGCTCCTTGTTCCTGCTTGGTGTAGTCCTTCACTTTTCCTTTCACAGCCAAATCAAATATTGGATGAGCTTTTGTTCTGAAACCATTAAAATGTTATCTAATCTCGACAAATTGTTTTATCTAAAATTTATAATTGTATCAATTATAATTTCCGCAGATATTGATTAACTTTAGATAGGATTGGGAAAACTTCATTGTGATCATTATTTCATCTATATGACGTTCACTACTAGACGTGGGCCTCCCGATAGGCTTCCAATAGGACCGATTAAACAAGGTTGTCTTCCTTGGTGGA
The DNA here is from genome assembly GCF_028537555.1 of Battus philenor. NCBI lineage: Eukaryota > Metazoa > Arthropoda > Insecta > Lepidoptera > Papilionidae > Battus > Battus philenor. Next base: position 11,466,641 of record NW_027181673.1, on the reverse strand, counting down.
ATTCCTACGATGCGCTTGTTAGTCTATGATCTCTAGTCTAAGGTCTCCTTATTCTTAATTTGAACTGGTAAATCGCAATATGGGCCCTCCATGGTAAGATTGAACGACAGTGAGCTTACAGATAAGGTCTGAAGTGAGAAACTACGTTTCCGCATAAGTCATGAATTGAAAGCAAAAATCAGAATTAAAAGTTTAATACGCCTATGGCTGGAGCAATGGTAATTTGTAAACCGCTATAAGAAGTCCAGAGAACGTTTTATTAAAGTGTAATCGTGATTATGTAAAATCTTTTTTCAGTGTCGTATACACAGATATGTAAACAAATTTATGAGATACGATACATTAAGGAAAAATTTGGCTTCCGACGAATTTTTCCCATTTATGAATAAAACAATAAAATCTACTAAAAATTTATTTCGTAGCATTGCGTAACGGGTCTTAAAGGAACTTACCGAACATCGTCAGCAGAATTTACATTATATGCCAACATGTTTACAACGCTGTGCGACATGTTTTCATTTTCATCATCAGCGGTGGAAGGCTTAAGCGCTTGACTTGCATTGGCCACATCAAACATTTTATTGTTACCTAAATTTTCATCCTCCATTACAACTATATAAACGATTCAAAAAATATTGATCACGGATGGAATTTTTTACATCGATTGAATTTTTGACACTCGCAAATCTAACGTCAGAAGTGTCATGTGTATTTTTCTTCAGCAAGATTGTTTCTGACACAAAATCAATAACAACAAAAATAAAATTAACTCTTTATTTTACAAAAACATAATTAAACTATCAACTATACTAATATGTTTTGTTGTACACAAAATAAAAAATTTTTAACTTGACAGGGATTGTTTACGTCAAGAAAATAGAAGGTCGTTAAAATGCATCTTGTTTATTTTATATGCGTAGTAGGATTTTGTGCGAAATTTTATTATAAATTAATAGATGTCCCCGGCGGATTAGCATGCACAATAGATGGCCTAAAGTTCTTAAGGTTTAGGAGTGGAGAACACGAACCGACAAGCGCAGCATAGGGCGTCCACCAAGAAGGTGTACAAATGACCCAGCAAACTTCGGGAAACACTGGCTACGGGCTGCTCTGAACCGGCTTTATTGAATATCTATAAGGAAAAGCCCATGTCCAGCAGTACATTTTCTATAGCTGAAATGATGATGATTATGAGATATTTAAAGTTTTGCGAATATATTTGTAGTCTATCCCACTGCTGCGTAATCTACCTCCTTTCACAGACGCCTGATTAGTTGTCACATGTTTCGCCTATATGGTCCTAGTATATGCAGGTTTTATGATGATTTCCGACAACGACATGCGCAATGACGAAATTACACAAGTCACTGAAAGTGTGCGTGTGTCAAGAATCAAATAAGAATGATTACCACAGCTACTATATGGCAGACGTAGGAAAGACGGCATCGCGAAACTATCTTATTTCCTAGAACATTGCTTTTTTTTCTTTAACAATAAGTATACATCAGTTGAGATGATTTCGCAACTGACAATAATTACAGTATCAGTATCTTACGGCCTGCAAATTATTATAACATATTATGGTAGTGTGGTCACCAAAATTGTATTATATTAATAATAGTAGAACTATTAAGTTCTTAAAATAAAAGTTGTGTACATAGAAAATTGAAGATGCTTTTTACAGCGAACTTAATTAAAGACATTGCAGCACATAGGCTTGCGTCGAGTTAGTCTGCGACGGAGCAATAGCAGGCGATGAACGGCTGCGTAGCATCTCACTGCGGCTTCTCACGACACGCGGGGGAATAATGCTTAATAAGCTTTATAATTTAACTCAAATTCCACCTCGGAGCGAGCGGACTTATTAGGCGAATTCCGCAGCTCTAAATTAGCTAGACGCCGTGCGCTACATCTCGACTGCGCTCGACAGTATACTTGATTAACTTTGTTCCCGCGACAGAACATCTTGGCCGCAGAAATGTTTCTACGTATCACTGAGACTTATTGCGCGAGCGGTTATAAAATATAAACGAAATTTTTACCGCGGCTATATCAGGTGATATAATAAAAAAAAAGAAAATTTACCTTTGTCTCCTCTAATACACAATTGAGGTCATAATCGAATGCAAAGTTCGTAAACTCTTCTTAAAAGGTGTACGTGCAATTTTCGAGTGGCGCTTGACATTAGTGCAAAGAGAATGTATATTTAAACTTCAAAAGCACATACATTTTTATATACCAAGAAAAAAATAAAACGTCATTTTTGCTAATATTTTTTGTGTAAAACACGTATAAAAGAGCCCGCTAATAAATTAATTTATACATATACCTAAATATTAAACTACCGTCTAATGTATACATATTTAAAATCATTATAACAGTAGTTACCTTATACATAATACTTAAAATATTTACTATTGTATACCAATTGACACACACACACTCAGTTCGTTCAACATATCACCGTCACCCTCAAACGGTAGTGAAAACATCATGTAAATAACAAAACTATAATCAAACAACTTATTGTAAAGACATGTATAATGGGACCGTAATGAAATGAAAAATTGTTTTACCAAATTTTTCACCTTTATTGTCTCTCTAAGAAGGAGTATCCCAATATAAATATTCTTTCATTACTTAGTTTCATTACAAGAATTCGAGAAGGTAAGCCCACTGCTCAGCGAAGCAATGCCACCCGAAAAGTAAAGTTGATTAAGTGACAGATGTCGGCTGCAACCCGTTGAGTGTGAGCACCTTGGATTACCGGCTCGCAGTAATCACGTCCGGGACTAAGAACTGTGTAATTACGTACGCGCCCCAACGACCCTGTCCACGACCGCCCTGCGCCGAGCCATTCCCATAATGGAATTAGCTGTTTATCCCGGGGTGTGCTTTCTTATTGCTGACATAAACTTACTGGAAGCGTCAGCGTTTTGTATGTTGTATTTCAACAAGAACTTTGGTTTTCAAGTCAAAACATAGCAAAGGTTTTTGGTGAAAATCATTTAATATTCAATTGCATCGGAAAGAGGAATGATTGTCAATTATAAAATGTAATGCTTTAGACGGCCACTATAAACACAAAGGTGATGGTTCTTTAATCATTATATATTTCAATCACCTTTTGCGAAATAGTGTCCATTTCGTTATTCGCATCATGGTTTTTGATCAAGGTCTTGATCTTTTATTGCCTTTTCAAAAATACCTCCGGGTAACATCCCAATCTTGTGGTATCAACAAATCTGTAACACGTGATAGCGTCAGATAGGAAAAAACTTAATTTTCGAAAAACATCATATGATTTTAATTAAACGAAGAAACTTGGACTTAATAAATCTAATTTTAACTCCTATTAAAACTAAAACTTGTTGTTTAAATACTTTGTATAAATGTATAATTTTTTTTATATTTTAAATATTTTTATTCAGTGAGGCAGCATTACCATTTGAGTAAGCAATACACTTTAGAATACGAACCAAAAATGTGATAACGAAGTATGTAGTCGCATCTAGCAACGCCTGAATCCAACAATATAACTCCCAAAGGACCTTTTCTAGTACCTTGCCCCGATTTATGTATCGCCTTACTTTTGTATCGGCAGCTCTTTCCGGGATAATTTACGAGAACTGCACTCAGTCCGCCACGGTTCACTACCGCTTATTGCACTTAGCCTCTATTGCCCATAAAGCTGGCTGCTATGAATACGCCATCGAAACGAGCCGGTTTGATATATTGCCGTCGAAGACTTGATTCAGCAAATTATACAAGTTTTGAGGAATTGCTCCTGTATTTTTTTTAGTTCCATATACATATTAAAGAAAAAAAATGAGTACATCCAAAATCATCCACGATTTTGAAGACTAAAATAGGCGTTCTAATTTCAGCCTGGATCCATTTTTAACATTTTAACCAAGGGACTTCCACTGTTGGACGTAGACCTCTCACATATATTTTCAATAGGATCGGTTGAGAGCAGATTGCGTCCAGTTATTATTCAATTTTACTGTAACTAGCGACAATAGGCCATATAAGAATAAAATCATAAAAAAAAGTATTACTATGTAGGAATTACTCATAGCAACTTTTTGTACAGAAAATGTCACAAAAGTATGTGACATGTGGATAAACCATAGAAGTCTGAAATCAACAAATCAAAAATCAGAATTATACTGTTTAATTTACAGAATTGTACAGATTTGTTATGAAGGCTATTTATCAAACGTCATAGCTGTATAATATTTTCGAGTTCCTTTAGCGTAATAGCTTCTTACGGACAGTGTTTAGAGTAGATATTTATGAGTTTATATATATATCTATTTTCCGATACATAGAATAGGATTTTTTTAAATAATCCCACTAACAATTTTTTGCATATAAACCATAATAGATGCTACAATTGTAAATAGAATGACTGAGTTTCGAAAATATTCTGGGAAAAAATATTTAATGATTAAGATTCTCAAATGACACTATCCTTGTCTTCATTATCACAGTTTTTTTCTGTTTGTCACCTAAAATCCTCTGCCGCCAAATGGCAGAGACCTATTATATACAGTATATTAAAGGTTTTTTTTTCATTTAGGTTTTCAATTTAGGTCCGTGTTTATTACTCTCTTATTTATGTTTATCTGTGCGACCAACGCGAGCTTATACATTTATTCCTGCTTAATTTTTCTCATAGATTACTTATTTACAATAACTATTTATGCATAGCTAATTATCTGCTCTTACTTATCTTTTCGATATTTACATTTTTTATTTGGTGTTATCAATGCTATTTTGGATGTTTAATTTTATTTACTAATTCTATCCGTAATGTTATTTACAATTTGTGTGCGTACCACCAACTACTCAAATATATGCCATTGAGGCACACAGTTCCTCTCTGTAGTTCTTAATGTCCATTTTATGTTTGCAATCTTTGCATCTTTTATGTTTATACTCTAATACCCTTTTGTTAATTTACGTGCGTGCCGCCTATTATACAAACAGATTGCATTTTGCACACGATTACGACCGTCCAAACAATTAATTTACCTCTAATATTTACAATTTGTGAAGCTGGTTTGGAAATTTGCTAAGCTAATCTCTTGCTGTTTTTAATCTTAAGTATTATCTTAAAATAATTTTTTTTTTGGCCTATCCGGCTCCGGTCCGATCACTATCGGCACAAGCGCCGCCAGACCTTACGTAGACCCACGACGGTGTAGATTGACCGAATGCGTCGGCGGAAGCGAATCTCCATAATCTGCCGCTCTGGGGCTAGAAAGGCGAATAAGTCCTTGTTTGGAGCTTGTAGAGCCCCCGGGACCTCCTCATCCTTCAACTCCGTCAAGACATCCCGAATGAATACCATCAGGTGCCTTAACTTTGCCTCCTAGATGGTAAGCTACCGGTCGCTCTCTGGCCTTCGGGACACTGCCTAAACCTCTCCCCTACTAGGGCATGCTAGAAAAACCCGCTGGCCGCCGAAAACCACTCACATATTCCCTTGTCTCAAAGAAGTCAATGGTTGCTCGAACTTTAGTAAAGGACACTATTACTAATATCTTCAGGTTTCAGACTTGATATTACAATCGAGTGGCCTCTGCGAGGGTCCCTCTGGATGGAGCTTGTGGTTAATTCTATGACATATTTGATCTAACTTATTCAACATTAGCTTAGCTCAGAAAATATGATGATTAGATTATCTATCTCATAACAATCACCGGTTCTTTATGAATGTAATGCTCGAATCAAGTTTCAAAAATAAATACAAAATGCAAATTTCCGCCTTAGCAAGTCGAGTTGTGAGTGTTCAGTATATAATGGTGCCAAGAGGCTCAGATGGCGGTGGAAATTGACTCGCCGCCCAACACCTGTTATATTTATGGATTCTTTAACTTTTCAATCCATAGGAAATGTGACAAATATTCAGAGTACTGGACGAAGTTTGCAGTTTTCATACGTAATCTTGCAAATATATACACAGAAAACTCGTTTTCATTGTTGTTGAACTTTTTTAGATAATGTTGCGTTTGAAACCCTTTAATTAAAGGTTGCCAGTTTGCTCTGATTCTATTTTCTATGAAATTGGCAACGTAAGGCATTTTTCTCACGACAAAAGTGGTCACAATAAATGTTTCTGAGTAGATAATAACATATATGAATATGAATCTTACAAATTGCTTCAGTTCACGCAGAATGAGGTTAGGCCGCATGTATTAATTTATACTTTATCAATTCAGCCGTAAAATGTGCATTGCTAGATGTAAGCCTACTCTATAAATTTCCTTTTAAAGCGGCCTGCATACGGCGTCTTCCGACAACCGTCACAAAATCGTCTGTCCATCTTGTGGACATCTAACGCTACGTTTGCTGGTGTCTCGCCTCCAGAACCTTAACGCTATTTTATACATAATTATGTCCAAAAAGCATATATTTTTTATCTGACATAATCAAATAGTAACTAGATCTAAAAGGATGGTTTAAAAGTTCAAAACGTTCACCCGTTATATTTTATTTTAACTGCATGAGCAACGTTGTCATGAGATGATGTCATCGCCTGTCATCACACAACCGTCTTATCCATGTGTCCAACACAAATAGTCACAGCTTCACGATTTCAATATCATTACGGCGAAAAATAAAATAAAAAATATGTGTAATTTTACACAACATTTATCTGCGAGACGGCTGTGGTCGCTAAAATCCAGAGGGAGAGAAATATTGAACCGGCACTCCGATTTTCGTCCCCTACGTTTCCTCGGCGACAAAGATAAAAGTATCCTTGGGTGAGTTTACAGACGTTGTTTGGAGACCACAAAAGAGTGCGCATTGAAATATTAAACGTGAGCAGACTTTATTAAAACTCGACGCCCGGAAATGTAGCTCTCAAATCGAATATCACTCAAGATTATTTCACTTAACTGTGGCACTTTTATAACTGAGTGATTATTATTTTTTATGCCATAAGGCGATGATACAATCACTGTATGAGTGGCACGTTTTACTCATAACAAATTAGTGCTATTCACTTATTTAAAACAAAACATGACAGGATAATCTGAAGTTTGTTCACTTTCTAACGCAATAACTAGATCATTTCAACTATAGTACTGATGGACACATGCCTCACCCATAGATTACTAATACCTGACCGATTCAAAACTGCCTGCAACCAGCCTAATGCTTTGTGGGTCACCCTACTCCCGAACCTTAAGGCTTAGGCAGCGCTCTGTACTGCGCACCATTTCTCCTGCCCACTCCCACATGAACTAGTCATTCGACTGGGCTATTTAGGCTACTTTCCTTCGTTTACTGATGCCCTTATTTCGTGTTTCTACGAGTATATATTTTCGATCTCGTAAAGAAATCCGGAGCGTAAATAGCCCCCTCCATGACCCGTTGACTGACTATAATCTTTGTAATAAGGCTCAAAGTGAGAGACCAGATTTCTGTGCCGTAATATTAATAACTTGACTCTTAAAAGGTCATCGATAAACCGAAAAACCAATGCAACTTCCAATTAATATATTTCTAATTGAGACGTCCAGTCCCGACATTCGCGATCCTTAATTGGTAAGGGTGGTTCGATTGTGTTAACGACTTAATATCCAATCAAACTACAGTGCAGTCGTACTGGCAGCCGTTATGGCTCTCTATATAGTATTTTAATCGTTCTACAGAAGTTTCGTGAACACGTAAAATCTAATGAAACAAAACGATCGTATTGAACAGATATAATAGCCATTTAACCGCAACTTTTATGACCACCATACCTTTAAGTCTATTCCATAGTGATATGAATAGGTAATAATAAACTATTTCAAATTATTATTTTTTGTTTTTGCAAAACGTTTTAACAATTATATAACTGTCAGTGTTACTAATACTAAATTTCTATTTGTTAATTGTTATCTACATTTACAGCAATTACAAGCGGAGAAATAGGGTTGCGAATCGGATATTTAAGCAAGAACAGAAATAACCTGGTAATTTGGAATACCAGTTAATTGATTAAAAAAAACTAGAAATATACTAATGAATTCCTTTCCGCGAAAGAAAAGGTGTTATAATGGACTACGTTCCAACATTATAGAACTTAAATCGAAAGTATATTTTGTAATTTATTTATTCACATTACACTTTGAAATCTTTATAGTTATTTTAGTATACGTGGAAATATAATGCCAGAACAGCCCAATTTAAAAGAAACCAGAATCAAATTAAGCTCCCTTACAAACGACATCCTTGAACCATAATTTGAAAGAAAAAAAAACTATTTTAACCAAATCCATCAAAATTCAAATAAAATAAACAGCCTTTTTTCTGGGATAGATATAACTTATAATACCTAGTACAGCCATGAAGCTTGTATTAAATACTTACTTCTCTGTGCAAAAATTAAAAAATTAGCAGTTAAAAATATTAATTTAATAATAAAACCGATTAATCTATTTATATGAAACATTAATCGAACGTACAAATGAAACGTGAAATTTTGCTCTAAAAGAATTTCGTCTTTTGCTTACACACGATTAGTAGACGCAGATATCAAAAACTTCCTGAATATTAATGTATTTAAAAGAATGTCAATAATTAAATTTTGAAACAACTAATGAGATTTTATTGTCCTGTAGGTCATAACTTAATAATGAGTTTTTATTATTTTAGATTCTTATTTTTACGCTGTCGATAGATTTCAAGTAAATAGACAAAAGGAAACGTTTTTTTTATTACCTTTATAATAATTAATTACTATTCCGAGGCTGATGTGTTCTTGTAAACTCAATATACATTTCAGACTTGGTGTGGTCGAAATATTTCTTGTGGTTCTAAAGACTAAAAATTCACTCAAACATATGTTTTTCATAACAAGTCAAATAATTTCTAAACTCTGTCTTTGCTTGTGAGCAGAATTGTGAATCTTAATGGAAGCCAACCCGCGATCATTTTGGCCAGTTTCAGATTATTCACATGCATGGAGACATTCGGACATTACATTCGTAAACGTAATAAATCCACTAATTGTTTTTATTTTATTAATACAATCTAAACAAGTTTTCGGTTTTTGGTTTTTTCAATTAAAATACTTAATAATTCTGTATTAAATCTATAAAAACTTTTAAATTTCATTGGTTTTAAGCCAATAAGACCGTTGAAATTCAATTCAGTTATCAGATCGTCTCGAGGGAATCGTGAATAGTAAAATCAGAATGCATTCAACTTTCGTGAAGAATGGAGCCAGACGAAGTGAATTGTAAAGCTCACCAGTGACGTATTGGTTAAAAATTGAGATCTGAATCCGAAACGTGCTGCCCTCTGCGGAATGTTCGGATCTTTAAAAGAAGTGGGCGGAATAAATTATTGCAGATTATTTATGAAAACGGTGAACAGGATTTTTGTAGTGAAATTTCTAAAATATCTCTACTCTTCTTATTTTTGAATGTAATAAAATATTTAACCAGAGATTTTCATAAGATTTTTATCAATTTTTCTCTTCATAAGAATCTTTGTTCACTCTTAACAATAGTTTAAAAATATAAGTTGCCTAATAAATATAAGCCACGCTTTTGGTGATAACTTTACACTTAGATGAATTAATATGTAGCACAGTACTTATAGATATTTCCCTAAGAATACTTTCGAATGTTCACATGGAATACCCCATTCATACTTTTCTGGTTAAAGCATACTAATTTAACTCTCGAAAACTTTTGGTTTGCTACAATTACCTCTTCCAATTACACTACCAATATTTTATTAATAATAACAAACAAAACTTAGAAAACTGTCTCCATCTCAGCCAAACTTTATCAAAAATAACAAAAATACTATTAATGTACATTATTTCCTGTAACATAATATCATACCGTAAATATGACATATGTACGTGCTAACAAAATAAGTAATATTCGATGCAAAATAAATGAAAAAACTTTTCATTACAGTCGCTCTGTAATGAACAAGGAGTCACTTGGAGTAATCCTATAGTTGGGGCTAAATGATTTCCAACGGAAACAATTGGAGACGCACCTGGGGTCCGAACTATCACCCCGGGGGACTCGCTTATTAACTTGGTTATCCGACACGTTGCGACAGTATACTGGGTTCCGGCAAGGTTCTGCCCGTACGAGCGTACTCTATCTGCGTTAGTTTAATTATTAACTTTGAAAATGGGAAATTACTTGATTATTCTTGTAAGGATAAAGTGGTAAATTTTATAAGACATTTTAGATATATAAATTGCACTGCGATATTTAGATATAAAGTACAGATGACGTACAAGGTGGACAGCCTTATAAAGGTCGTTGGAAGAGGCCTGTATCTAGTACTGGCCTCTTCCATCCGCTCCTGCTTGAAATCTATGGAGGAGGCATTTGTCAAGCAGGGGACGTCCATTGGCTGAAATTTTGATGATAATGATCATGTTATAACTTTCTTACAAGTTATACCCAATACTGTGGAGTATCATTTTGTTATATCTATTTAAATATAACTAACTAGGTTACAAGCGGCCTCTCCGTCAGTGAGTTCAAAAAATAATCAACACGGTTAGACAATGCAATGAGCACAAGCAACGCGCGTTCTTTAGTAAGTCGGTCGTTTCGTCGCTACCATCGCCGTACACACACCCCATGGATACACAACCCAGCAGATGGCAGGAGGTCTGCATGGTTATTTTACTACGTATCAATCGAAGTACTCATTTCGCAAAACGTACTTAACTAAGAACTTACCAATGTATTTAACTAACTGGTCATGTCCATAACAAATAAAGTAAGATAGCATATAAGAGTATTCTTAATGAGGAACAATGCAGAAAAAAGAGCATAAAAATGAAAGTATGATTTAGATGAACTATTAATAAAAAATTAAAATAAGTAATAAAATCTAGAATTTTAAATCGTGTCGGAAAAATAGAACTTTTGTCTAAGAAGATCAACTATTTAATAAAATACGGCGAGATAAAAGAAATCAGGTAATAGAATTACATTTGAATACGACGCTTTAAATGGAATCTAATGACACAGGAGAAGTGTTTAAGAACTTTGTCTCTGTCGTCGGGTTTTTCTCCTTTTATTCGAATTTAAATTAGGGCTCAGTACTTAGTACTTCTTCCAGATATAACCATAAATCCTGTAATACTTTGATTTAACCATAATATCATTTATTTCCTTTTTACGCAATGTGTAATGGCGGACTTGGCTCTACCAGTCAACCGAGATCAAGGGAAAAATAAAATAGATAAAGAAGTAACACTAAGCAGGTAAAATACTGTACTATGTAAAGAATGATTAGTTATTATAGGTGTAAATACTTTAAAGGAGTGAATGTATTGCTCATTTACTGTCAATTTAAGTATGGTACACTTTAAATAAAAATCAATGCTTTCTGTGATAATAAATAAAGTTATAATAAAAGACAATTTATAAATTCTAATTACTTCATAATGAAACTATTGAATATATAATGCAATCACAAACTGAATATTTCTGTGCGTCGTAGTGTAGTCATAAATTGTTTCAGGTGTAATGTTTAATTAATTTTGTGTACAGGGTAGATTATAATTTACTCATTGCATTTACTTTCTGAGCAGACAGCGGCGTCGTGTCAATGTAACAAATAGATGAGCGGTTAATACAGATAGTTCCTGTATTTTCTTTGTTAAAAAAAGTATTTATTGTTTTAATAGGTTGGGAAACAGTTGAAAATTCATGACATACTTGTTTAAATTTTGTGTAATAAACACACTGTGTGTGTATTCTATAATTAATTCAAAGGTTCAATTTTGTTCGATCTTGTAACTCTCACTTGCCGTTAAAACTTTAGGGCTTCTGATAATAAAAACGAAACAATTAGTTTTAGCATTCCTTTCTTTATATTAACCGGATACTGCTTAATAAACTTCTGACGAAACAGATGCTTAACTCTTAACTCTGACTGAAACAGATGGAAAAGTGAAGGTCAGGGCTTGAGCAGAAAAGACCAGCGGTAGAAGACGAAGACTTTCGATCGTAGGTCGCAGGTTCGATGATTGGGATAAAATCTTATGTAATTCACACTTTGTGCAGCAATTAAATAGGAATGTGAATGGTCACAAAACAGTTTACCAGAATGTGGGCAGCAGCATCCTCTGCGTACCATAATACCACACGGTGATCGCCAACCCGCCTGCCAAACGTGGCAATTATGGTATACACACCCATAAATATGTTTCGGAAAAGCCTATGCCTTGCTATGGGCATCTGTGGGCTGAAACGGCGACGAAGGTCAGTGGTATATGGCGGACGAATTGTCATCTCCCAGCTAAATATTTGTAATTTTTTCTAAGTGGTTAAACTTGTGTATAGTGTATCATAATGTCAAAACCAGCCAGATACAAATTGTACAGTCAAAAATATTTTATTACAAGTTTATATATACTAATAGCAAAAATATTTTTTTCCCTACCTAATATATTTATAGCGCGTTTTGATATATTATTACTACACAAACGATACATAACTCATACATACACGAAAAATAAATGAAATACAGTTTAAACCATATTTCAAATAAATTTAATTCCCGTGCATAACCTGAGCTATTAATACAAATCTCCTCTCCACAACTTCTTTTAATTTTTAGCGTCGGCGTAAATGAAAAAGTATAAAGTTGGAGGAGCACTCAATTAATTCGTACAGCACAAGCTGCTTCGATAGCAAAATTGACTTCCATTGGGGTGTGAGATTGAATACTCACTGGGATATTTTTTTTTCTTTTGATATTATTTACACAAACTTGAAACGCAAACGGCTGAAATTAAAATAATTTATTAAATGCATCTTTTCTCTTTATTATTTCCAATGCTGCATAGCAATTTGTTTTAAGATGACAAGACCTAATTTGCATACGGAAGTCTTCTTCATATTAAGGTACGGGTCAGAAACGAAAACCTTAAATATGGCCGATGGAACATGATACATTTGCAATCGAATGTATGTCGCACCGACGAATCTATTTAGCGCGATCTTAATATTAAAATAGGCTTTTTACCCAGTCTTTGGCTTAGAATACAACAAATCAGAGGATAAAACAGATTTATCATATAATCAGGTAATTGATAAGTTACCTGGTTATATGTATGTTAATATTGCACAAATACATAAAAGGTAAGATTGACATTATTGAATGTTATTAATTGTACACGCTAAACTACAAAAAAGTTTATTTATTACACATTATTACAAGTAAATTCAAAACGTAATACGATATACGAAAATATAGATTTGCCGGTTCGTATAATTATGAAGTAAACAAAAACAAAGTGAATATTACATTAAAATCTTTCTAGAAACGTGCGATAAGCAACTGTCTATCACAGAAGTGGAAGAAACACTAATGAAGCGTCGTGAATGAAAGTATATTGCGAGGGTGGTCCCAACCGCCTTCGTAATACACTGCGTCTCGGTACATCTCGGACCCCTAATAATGCGACTGCAGTGATGACACTCGAAATAAAAGAAGAATTAAAAATAAAGTCTTTTTCAAATCTGAATTACATATATAATGTCGCATAGTTGATTAAACACGAGAAACTGCCGTCCACAAATTACACACGCTACGTGCTACGAATGCCACAAAATCAAAATCCGAAAGAATTTCCAATATACTATAGGATTATATTACACCATTTTACAGAACATTTTATACTTAAATATCCGCTGACGGAGATTATGTAATTTAAGTGGCGCCATCTGTTGATAATAATATTAAACGAAATCGACTATTTTGAAAAGATAAATTTGGCATACATTATGTCGATCAAAGAACAACAATTTAATACATAATGTTTAAGATAGTTAACACCAGGTCCTGACTTGCAATTATACAATATTCTGGGCAACTGCACAATTCGTAATTCGTAATTCAATATGGGATTTCATTAAATCGAGTTTCGATCATTTATAGCGAATCCTCGAATACCCTAAACGCTATACTGAGACGCCACGAAGAAAAACTTTGACCTTCCGATACGACAAAAGCCAGTCAGATTTATTACGTACAGGAATATTTAAATTGCCATAAAGAAATCGAAACTGTTGCCAGTTCACGATATATTAAATTTATCGTTCGCATAATTAGCAATTAAGGTGGATCCATTTCCCCGAGAAAGCAATTAATTCACAATTATGTACAAAAGGTTATACGGAGCTTTATTAAATAAAATCTTTTTTAAAAGGCCACCTCCCTTTGTTATTTAGTACAATTTCCTTTCACGGCGAATTTTTAATTACCTTGATTTAATATCGAATTTATTCAAACGGATGGCAATGGAACGGAGCTGTTAAATGACAGTTATTGCAAATTCTCAAGCTTTTTTTTTTGTTATATAGTAATATTTTATTAAAATTACATTCAATAAGTAGGTAAATAAGAGTTACCTACTATAGGAGATATATCTAAATGTATTAATTAAATATGAAAAAAGCTTGACGTTCGCTTTGTTTATTTTTAGGGACATTATTACTTGTAACATTGTCTAATCTAGATACCATTCAAAAATACTTCATTATAACGTCCAGTTTTGTCTTTTAACTCAAGTTCTTAGATATATTACTGAGGCTTACAAATTTTCATTTCCAGAATTACTGCAACGTAATGTTTAACCAAACAGACGTGGGTAGGCTAGCGTCGCACTTCGTGACTTTAGTTAATTTTTAATTACATCCCAGTTAAAAATCTTTACAAAAATCCACAAAATTCTACTGTTGACACTTCCCCTTAGATTGTATGCTTAAAATAGCATCGGTTATCGTTTAATTACATATGTATATCAACAGATTTTACGTTACGCAAATTTAATACAAGATGTTATTAAACGTATTGCTTTAATTTTTTCTATCTTATACAAGAGTAAGTTGCGAATAGTAAATTTAAAATATACCATTAAACATACCAAATAAGGAAAATAAACAAAAAAAATTCTTCTTTTCATCCAATAGACGCACCCTGTTAGACTCAGGCGTCCCCAAAAAATTGCCACGATAATAAACGAGTTTAAATTAATACAAATAGTGAAACAATATATTTTTAAAATGTTATTGTAGTAATAACAAATTTTAATGCGGTAGTAAAGCTCCTGAGGGAGCCCACAAGCTTCGCTACCTAAAACAATGTTTACGCTAAACTCTGTTTGTGCTTCGCAGAACCTATAAATGCCCACAAAGAAACAATGATTATCCGAAACAAAAAATATCAAATAACACAAAGAAATAGTTCATATTTATTTTTTTCAATAGTCACTTGCATGTCGAATATGTGTTCAAACACAGAAAAAAAGTTTACGCATTATAGTTTCATGAAAAATTATTAAAATATGTATTAACAAAAAAAAAATTCTAATGATGCTTTTAGTAGGTAGTGAACGTAAATAATTATTAAGAGTTCAAGTACCGGAGTGGATGTAACGGACGAGATATTAAAAATGATATAATATTTTATTCTGTTTACAGAATTTGCATTTAAAAGCCTGAGCTCCTGTGCTGGTGACGTCAGCGGCGCTCGATTTAAGCAGCCAATAAATTATTCAATAGGATCAACTCCAAAGCGCAGCGATCTAAATATTTAACTCGGTCGGCATAATTTAGAGTGTCGGCTGCATTGATAGAGGCCGGATGAAAATAAAAGACTCCGTCATGATCTACCAGATCAATTGCACCCTCGTCTCTCACCCGAGCCTACGTCCCGTTTGAATTTTTAATGAAGCCTCAGGTTGCTAGTCGCTTTACCTACCAGACATATCCATCAGACGCGTTCTTAACGGCCGTCTCGCGAATTTCCGCTTGATTAAAAGGAAAACCTGCCTTCTGAGTGTCTTCGCCAGACAACTGATTACTCTTTGTAACGACATTGCACACCGTAGTTACAATTTGTAGTATATACTTTGAGCAAAAGCATAACTAGGTATTGAAAACATTCTACTATAATATTAAATAATTTTTAACAGCTATTGTTAAACATATAATGCCTACAATCATAGCTTATTACTAGTCTTTTTTAACAACAAGCCTGTTACGTCTAATAGAAAAAAAATCAAAATTTTATAATTCTAAGTCGCTCGAAGCATCTTGTACGTAAATAAACCACGTTTCAGAGTAATCACTTCATTTATTGATTAGGTGTCATAATTATAAACAACGTTTACTAATAAACAAAAATATTACTTTTGTACATAGCAAGACTGCAGTAACAATTATATACTAATACGAAAGTTAAGGTGACAGTGGGCAGCTTACACAGCGTGCAAAGCAGCCGCCCGCAGAGGCCTTAAGGTCTTGGAGTGGAGACCACAGACCAGCAAGCGCAGCACAGGACAAGATGGACAATTAACCCAGTTAAGTTCGTCGGTGGATCCAGGTCGCCTCTTACTGGTCATATTGAACATCTGTGAGGGATGCTTATATTCATCTCTGGACGTCCTAAAGCTAAAACAGTAAAGATTAAATTATCATTATGATGTTTTTAAATATACACGTTACACTACGAAAAGTGCATATCGCAACTAACTTTTACAACGACGATACCAGACTCTTGATAATTTAACAATCAAGAAAAGTAAAGTTACAAACAAGTAGAATCAAAAGAAACCAAACAGTAATTTTTATATAATGTAATTAGAGAAAGAACAAATTTGATTTATTAAAAAAGGGCATTAGCAAGAATGAAAAGAAAGTGTCGCGTCGAGCGTCAGCCGAGCCAATGCAGCGGGAAGTGAGTTTTCACTTCGTTCCTCTCTCAAACTTTAATCACCGCTTAATTAAACTTGAGTGGGGTGTACGTGACCACCGGCGCCCGGCCATCGCGGCGCTGTCCGCCGCCGAAATTGCATTACATCCACACACTTTAAGACTTATTTGTAGAGCTTCGTCTTTGTTGCACTTCTTACTGCAATTGTTGACCGTTGTTGCTTTGTAAAGTTTGCTAAATTAATTTGACTTTTCCTGTTTTATTTTTGAATTTAACAAATGATAACATCAATTAATTCATTATTTTTCAGCCGTGGATGTCTAAATTTATTTGGACTTTCCATTTTATTTCTGAGTTCGTTAAATGAATATATATATATATATATATATATATATATATATATATATATATATATATATACTTTTAACAATGGACGTTTTTCGGCTGAAATGATGACGATGATGTAGTGCAAGCACAAGAGCACAAGAACGAAGAATATGCTTGTGATGCTCTCACAAATATAGAAATGAGACTTAAAATATTAAATAAACTATACAAACGACATAAACAGTACGGGAAACGTCTGAAGAGACTGAAGACAGTAATTTCACGCGTTATATAACCCGTCACGGGTCGAATACGCGGATATTTGTCATTGGACCCGGACCTGAAGGATGAGCGCCTATTTCTTTTTGCTAAAAAGCCCGTAAAGTTATTCCCTTAAGTGCTGCTATAAACTTTCGAAACTAAATACATAGATACAAATTGCATATAACGCGACTATAACCAATCGAGATGAAGTTCGTCCCAGTCTCAGTCAGTCAGGATTACATCTCTTATTTACGTCAAGTTGAGTCCACCACTTGTTTGGATGATAAATGCTTCAGACCTGAGGAGAACAAGCGAAAGAAGTGCAGCGGTATTATATACATTTTTAAAGATTTATATTACAAATTCAATATTTTTTATTTTTCATTTTTCATTATAATAGCTTTCATAATTGACGTGTATGCCATCATTACAAAGGTATGCCATTTTCTATAACGTAATTAACAGTGTAGTCACCATTAGCGCAAAAACGTTTTTTGATATTTTTTGTAATGCTAAGGAACCTTCGAATCGGACGCTAACATGTAATGAGTGAGAATTACAACCTTGAGAATCTTAAGAACTTAGCGCCAAATCACTCTATGAAGCATCTTTCTAAATGACCTAAGAACTTGTCTATTTCCAGCCGAAGAAATATCTTAAATAACGACTGGATCAAAAGCTCCTAAAGGAACATTTGAGCATAGTTAGTAAATTAAAAATATTATTAAAAACAATAAAACAATCTGACCTTCCATTAATAAAAAAATACATTGTTTTTCTTTGTCGTCGCAGCTTCATGACGTAGGACCGAGGCCAAGCCTGACAGTTTCTGCTACGATCTTTTCCCAGGCTGATACTTTTTGTGAAAGTTTTGAGGAGCAGTGCAAGGTGATGTAGCACGCTTCTGAAATTTTGTTCATTATGGTGCAATATTTAAGTATTATTGTGTGCTATTTATTTAAGTACAATACACAACGTATTACCTCAAATAACAGTTTAATATGTGTAGAGAAGTAAGAAAGTAAATTCATGCACTTCCTATGTTATTTATCCCAGAAGCACGCAGGATGTGAAAGACATTTGGCCTTACCCCTGCTCCAATAACGCTCTCTCATCGATTCTACTCTGACAGCGGCCAATGATACATATTTATCTAACAATATTTATGGCCGCCCTGAAAGAGCATCGCGATTTCCCTGTCCTGTTTCATATTTAAAGTTCAGATGTTTTATGGGCAGATATATTGTCGAACGGGAAGGGGAATGGATAACTGCCGCGACACTTATGAATAAATCAATGGCGACACATTTCTTTGTATCGGAGATTTAAAAGAATGCAATTGCAAATATTAAAGAAAAAAACGAAATTGTTTACTTTTTTTATTTTTTCCAACTTAAAAAATTTTGCATCATATTGCGAATGATTTTTAAGTGAGCTTGTGTATTGCTCTACTACTGTTTTAACCATATTGTAAAAATGATTACAAAAAACGTAACGTTGTGTTAGTAATCTTTTCAAATGAAGACGCGTTTGGAACCTTCGTGGCTTTAAGTGGAAGAATACTATTATTGAAGATCTTAATCTTATTAAAATAAATGCTCACTTATTATCTTAGAAACTTAGTCCAAGTTTGTTAAGATACTGGATACAATCGCAAAGCCACACGCTAAAACTGGTAATGCTAATTAAATACACAATTTAAGTATACAATTGTATTAGTAGGGTTTATTTTTTATTATAATACAATAAATAAATTTAATGTCACAAAAATCACAGCGGTAATCTGCTAAAAACTAAAAACTTATAACAACACAACTTTATAATCGTATCACCTAGAAACCACTTTTAGCGAGTGATCGTTTTCATGAGAGAAATGCAGTATTAAGTACGTTACAAAAATTTGTGTTATTATAACAATAAAGAAAATCATATGTTTTGTGGCTGTGTAAATGTTTTCTTAAATTTAGATTTTCTTTAGTTTCTTATGAAGTACCATAAAATTACTTAATAAAATCTGTTTTTTTACTCCTAACATAATTCATGTAAGCAATTTTTAAAAAAATGATATTTACGGTATGTGCAACTCGATGGAAGAAATTTCGATGACATAGTCTTTAAAAATTGAATTCTGTATTTCTATTCTATCAGTACATGCATTTATTAAAACTATGAGACAAATTTTACATTTTTGTTAAAGTTTGAAAACATAAAATGATAAAGGATATCTGGGGGAGATACCCTTTATTTATTTTTTCTTTGTTGGCCCACGCTATTGGGAGCTTCTCGTGTCTCTATCTTTGGGAAGGACAGGGTCGTTTTATTTAATTTAATAATTTCTTTTCACATTACTATTACTTGCGCGTTCTTTCCTTTATATTACGTTTCATATCTAAATAAATTACAGATAGATTTAAGCACTATTGTTTGTCAACAGAAACTGTTATATTAACTGAAATGGGCTCTAGCAAAAGACTTCAACAACAAAACTTCGTAGCATTAAACCATATGGCTAAAGATAAATTAAAAAAAACCTGTAATTACGTATCGTTATATAAAATTTTGATAATAACTTTCCAAATAATCTCTTGTCTTTCTTTTCTTGCCTCCGATTGGATCTCCCGTTTATAAATATTTTTGATCTTAACTTCGTTATTTAATTTTAAAATTGATGCCCGTATTTACCACTCTCGTTTTTTGTTTATCTGTTCGAAAGAGCAACGCAAGCTTGTACATTTATTCCTGCTTTATTAATTTTTTTCTAGATTGCTTACTATTTAGATTAGCTAATTACCTGCTTTTACTTATCTTTTCGATGTTACCATTTTATTTTTTGATATTTTCCGTCCTGTTTTTTTATATCTACTCTTATTTATTGATTCTATCTATAATGTTATTTACAATTTGTGTGCGTACCGTCTATTACTCAAATACATGGCATCTGCTTACTATTATTTTAATCTACGTGCGTGCTGTCTATTATACTAATTGCATTTTGCACTATATTGAGATCGTTCTAACACTCAGTTTACCTTATACATAGTTAATTAAAAGACACAAAACTTACTTCCACAATAAATAAATCAAATGAACAATCGTTCATTACCTTACAACGATTTTGGGTAGTCATGGGGAGTAAGTTTAGCGAAATTTAGGCCAACACTACGCACTTTCATTGTGCCGACGAACACATAACTTGTTCGGGAAGCTACATACTTTTCTTTTATAATTGCAAAAATAATAGGTAAAATAACAAATGCGAACAATGTATACATGATCCATATATAAACATTTATTTCCTGTCACAAAAGTTAAGATACAAGAGAAAATAAAACCAAACTTTTAAGAATGCCTTTTTTAAATATTCACTTTGTTATAATGTCATTCATTTATTTATTCTTTCATATTTATTCATTCATATTATCTTAGAATCATTTACAGTGACCACTTGTATGATGTTCATACGTCATCAGAAGAATATACTATTTGATAGAGACTAGAATTAGATTGAATTCCCCTGTAAATGGTATCCTTCAACTAAAGCCAGCGAGGATTGCAAACGCAGCTTGACTTAAGAAGAGCAGACAACAAACTCACGGGTTCTAGTCACTTCGGTCCCCTTCGCTACCTAAAACTGCTTCAAGGCGTAGAGAGATTCTGTATCCTGACATGAAACACTTTTGAACGAAATATACCGGATGGCTGCTAAATACGGAATTTGACAAAATTACAAGGCTATATATAAGACCGCGGAAATAATATCATAAAGAGTTCCGATAGTCATTCGACGTTTCAGATGGTACGCAGTTTGTTGTGGTGATGTTTGTGAGCGCGGTGTCCTATTGCGGCGGAGTTTATCGAAGTGCGTTATTAATCTCAGAAAGATTCTTAACGCTACTTCACCTCAAATATGCTGTCGAGTTAACAGTTGTGCTATATCTATCGCTTCTAGTGCGGTTGTAAAATTCAGGTGAAAGAGTGCTATTTTAACTCTATCAAGCGAATATGATAACGTAAGATTTGGAATGTAATTCAGCGGTGTCGTAACTCAACAGAACTACACGGTTGATTCATATATTACTTTTTTATCGTAGTCAAAGGCTTATCGCAGCGACTGAGTGGGTCGAACGGACTGCGCTCACAAATTCGTCCCTTTGACGAGACATTATCACGAAATTACGGCGCCTTTAGTACGGAGCGATCCAGTGACACATTTATCAAACGAAGGGTTTTGTGAGAAAAGAACATTTGCGGCGCGTACTCCGAAATGATCAAATATTTTATTCATTTACAGTGCCATAAACATTTCGTTAACGTTTTTATAAATGCTATATTGAACTTTATATTATTCTTTTTTATATGGTACACTGTCCAAGTGGCACATACAGATTCAGCTGGTTTGAGTGGGCAGAGCCTAAAAAGCGCTTAGCCTAAAATTTATAAACAAGCGAAGCTCCCTGAAGAACTTCGACTCGGGCTACTACATAGTGCAGTTACACCAGATTGGGGTTCCGCCGAGGTCTTGGATCGCTAAAGCGGACGCTGCACGGCACAAGGGCGCCCTCAAGGGAACTTCGGCTTAAGCTGTCACTCATCGATAATATCCGATTAGCATTCCGACACAAGAGCGCCCGAGAGGACCGAACCTCGAGTTGATCGGTTACTATTGACTGACTTAATAACACTACTAGAACTACAGAAAGCGATAGTGCTGGGAGAAGTGGCGGAAGACATTTCTCCGACCATGCTAGTTGGTTTTCGAATGGCTGTATAATATCTTTTACGAAAAATTATTGTTTTCTTTGTTTAATTGTTCTTGAATTACGTTTTCTTAAACTTTAAATTCTTATTTTAATCTTTATTCTATAAATATAAAGATAACATAAGAACTAAATGACTATAACAAGCTACAAGCAACAAGGCTACAGGTTTAGCAGTATGAAAGAAAATAAACGTCGTATAAAAATTAAACGCTAATATCAACCTGCACTAAAGCGCAAATAAATTAAACTGCGCCTTGGGGCCGCGCCAAACAACTAAATCATATTCTAGATTACATGACCTAGGTTTTATGCAGAAAGTCCGCTATTGCCAGATAAGCGACTGTGATATTTCACAATAAAACCTCAACACGGAACCTAATGGAAATGCACTTGTTACGATTTGATGCTTCATTTGTAACAATTTTTTTTTTCAAATATTTAAATATTTTCACGTGAGTTTTACAAATATAACTAGTTGAACAACCTACGAACCTTATTCTGTCTTCCATGACAAAAAAGATTACTACAAATAAAATAAATGAAGTGTTTGAAAGAGCTCTTAACTTAATTGAAATATATTGGGATGTTTATTTTATTATTTCAGCAAATATTTATTATTTTTTCACCTCCTTTATTTAGAGGGGATATATAGTCTAATGACTATAGCCTGGGGATGACACTATTAGTTTGTGGATTCGACTCTCTAGAGGTACTCACTTGTTCGAGTTACGTAACTCTTTACATCTAGTCGCAAAGGTTTAAAGGAAATGTCGTAAAGAAATCGAATTTGGACTAAAATGTACCAGATTGACATCTACTCTCTCACGTTTATCTTCTTTTAAAGGAAACTAATACAATGTGAACATTTTAAAGCGGCTACCCAAATATTTTTACCGGTTTAATAACACAATCAAATATTTTTTAAAGACAAAATTTGATGAGTTCTTTGAATTTTTTGCTACGTGTAGACCTGGGTTACAGAAGTCCCGCTCCTCATCCGTAAAATAAAGCTATAAATTTAATTACATAATATACTAATAATAAGTTAACTTCAGTTAAAATAGATAACAATGCAAGCACTTTATTTGTATTTAAATAGTGAGTGTATGTATGGGTGTAATGTACGCGTTCGTAATATCTACACGAGAACACTAATAATTTGTTGATCTTCTTTTTGAATTAAATGTTATAGTTTTTTCATTTATTTATTTTTAGTCATTTATTCATATTGTTATCCGCATAGGATCAGTTATAGGGTCACGTATATACGTTATGATTAGAATGCCAGAATAGCCCAATTTGATAACTAGAATCAGCTTGAACTTCCCCATATTAGCATCCTTCATTTTAAGGCCACGAGGGTTCTAAACACGCCCTGATCTAAGAAAAGCCCACGATAAAATTAATAGGTTTTTGCTTTTGTGGTCACTTTAACAATATTCTTAATACAGTAGTTCTTAATACAGAAATTCAATATCAAGCTTTATCGTCGCTTAAAAAATCTTTCACACTATATTACGATTTTTTAATCTATTGTTTAATGTGCTTCCTATATTTATCTAAAGATGATTTAGAGACATTACATGGTACTTTATTTTAATACCGTACACGGTTTACCACAAGAGTTTCTAATTTTATGAAGCCTGGAGAAAGACAACGAGGCTATCTTTACCTCTAGTCCAGCGTTATTTTTGTTAAATTTATTGATATTCTTATACACATAAACCAAACTGTCTGTATAAATAAATATATCTATATTTGTTCATAATTTTTCTAGTTTTTGTTTTAATAAATAAAACAATAACTCGGAGTCCCGATATAAATGTACATCATTCTTTATTCACACGCTTATGTAGTAGCCATAAAGAAATGGATATATATAAAATTCAAGGTATTCCTCTTTAAGCCGGTTGAAGATACGAGGTGACGGGCAGCAGGTGGACAGCCGGGAGGGTCGACGAATGGCCCGCCGACAGATGGGACGCTGTGACGACTTTTTAATGGAACAATCCAGTTTTGTACACGCATATATTTTTGTTGAGCACTTCATATTATTAGCGATAACAATGGACGTTTTACTTTTTATTGTTATACATACAAGCGTAAATTAAATAGAATCACTAAACAATAGTTCAATAATAAAATATGTAGATTATTAACGCGTGAACCGTTCACACAAACGTTCACAAAAATATTATAATCTCTTCGTCGATAACTTCTGATACCGAGGATGTGAAGCAGCAGGACGAAACCTATGACCTCTCAAGGTAGCGAAGGCTCCCAGAGTAGCATCGGTTCAGGCCGCTACATAATATTATTTTACCAAATAGAAAGACAGCCGAGCTCTTAGATTGCTTCAGCGGACGATCGATGGAGAGACTAGGCCTTAAGGCTGGCTCCACTGTGGCACTGCGGCTTAGACTAAAACTCGTTGATATCATCCGTTCAGCATTCCAACACAAATGCGCCCGAGTGGGCCGAATCTCGACTTGGTAGTTTGACATTACCTGGCTAATTACAGTATTACCGCTTGAGAAAGAGTTAGTGCTGAGGGAAGAATTGGCGGAAGAAACTAGTTACAGCGTTTTAAAATATTGAGTTTTACTTACGTAAAGACAAAGTGAGCAACCTGCCAGAGATGAACACGACTTGCATTCAAGTTATAAAAGTAAATTTATAATATTTTAGATTGTAAGTATACAATAATAATGTTAAATTTAAATTCGGAATATGTAACAGGAAACAGTTTTTTGGATATCACTAAGGAAACACTGAAGATATCAACTCGGTTTTCAATGTAATTCTTCGAAAGGTAATTACGTACGGACTTGCGATTAAGGTACGACTTCGTGGACGGGCACTAAAAAGTGTATTCACTGAGTAGTTGGAGGCTGTCAATTAAACCATTAATAATATTGTATATAGAAATAACATCGTCAATAGTTTACCGCTGGATGACGATTTTATGAGTCCAAAACGAAGACACGCACCTTATTTCGAGCATCGGCTTAGATTGCTGTGGATTTATATCTAAAGATTAAATAATTCAAACACGACAATTACATTAAAATCAAAATCCTAACTTTTCAAAATGATAAAAGAACCAGCGTACCTACACCGAGCCAGTCGCCTCGGGAGCATTATTCCGATTTTTCTGCCCGAGTTCCGCTAAGCAGCGGCCTTTATGATAATTCAGTGTAAGTTGAACGGGAGGCAATTTGAATCGACGATGAACCGGATTTATGTAACGCTTTGGACCCGAGCAACCAAATCACCGCGCGGGAAAACATCGGAATTAATGCGAGACAAAAAAAATATATCAACTTTATTGATTGTGCCATTTTATTTTTGGACTTTACCTGATTTAACGTAAAATTAAAACAAAAACAAAACTAGTGGAACAAATTGGAGCCTAGAGGTTCTGCAGTGGAGACCACGGATCACACTCACAAGGTGAACAAACTACCTTTTAAAGATCTTCGGAAGACTGGACATAGGCCGCTTTTAACCGGTGTGACTACAAATCTTTTGGGGAGGCCCAGTCCAGCGATAGACGTTCTATAGCTGAAAATATGAATCAAATACAATACCAAACACTTACCAATTAAACCTAAGAGTGTATAAGATCTATTTATACTACCACACGCTGCAAATTATTTCCATACTCCGGTTTAACGCGCGCTATTACTGCGGCTTTTTTCAATTTGGAATATCTTATTTATTATATATATATATCTTATTTTGTAATTCAAAACCCAAAATAGTGACTCATAAAATATATAAATAAAAACTAAAAATAACTAGGTAAGTACAACTTGAAGGAGTTCAATTGTCGAGTCTAACTCGACTGGTTACCGTTCGGGAAACTACGAAACATCATATCCAGTTTCCATCAGTAGATTAAGACGACAGTCTACAACCAATGTGTTACGTTACCTATGATGACTTTCGGCATTGAAACGCGTAGCCTGTAACTCTCTTTGCAAGCTCTCGATTGTTCAGTGGGCTATGGACAGGGCTATGCTCGGAAGACTGAGGAATTATGTAAAGATAGAAAAGTAACCTAAAAAGCCTGACAATTTGCCAAGTTGAAGTAACAAAGATCACATATCGCGCAGAACAGGCGGCCTCTCGGACTTTGTCATGTCCATCGAAAGATTCTGAACGCACGTGGTTTCAGACTAGGTCGGATGGAATTCTGCGGGGATGCCTATGTCTACCAGTGTACGTCCTACGACTAAAATGATATTGACAATGATAATAACTGACAGAGCGTTTCAATAACCAAATGCACGACTTATTAATTTTCTACTTGAACATACTTTTGGCCGTGCTAGCTAAGAGCACGTTGGAACGTGATAAAATCCTACTCACAGCCGGCAGTAAATCAGACAAGATGGAACATTCGTACAATTCTCGTGTAAGGTGTCGTCGCAGCCATTTCCTCGGCGCGCTATTACCTCTCACAAGCTCTAAATCTAAAGATAACGTGCCTCGCACGGGGGCCATCAAAATCCCTTGCCATGTTTAAAATAAAAATTTTATCACAGGGACAGTTCCCTTTACAGCAAACTCATAATTGCACCTAACTAAACCCAAAGCAATTTCCGTAAAAACATTTTCGTATAACATTGCAAATAAACGTCCACTTAAACATTACGTCGATCGGGACTCTTAAAGTTACATTCACCGATGACAAGTCAAGGTAAATATTGTAAAGTCAACCTTGAAAGCTAAAAACGGTTGTACTTGTATATAGTTTAAGACTAAACTACGCCGGATTAAAATAACGCCAATTGATATCCTTATTTATTCCACAATCGCAATTGAATTGTAATTTTAAGATTATTAGCTGTAATAATGTTCTCAATACAGGCAAAGACTACAAATAAATGTATTGTGGTCAAATGCAGATACAAAACAATTGTTGTATTTTACTTTATTATAAAAGGATAAATTCTTAAATCGAAAAATGAGGCTTAAATAAAACGATAAAGGTAATTGAGAGCAATTGTAATAGAATTTATACGAAATAATAATGTCCAGTTTAAAAGCTGAGCAATAAATCAAATACAGAATCCTATTATACAAAGGCCATAAATTCCGGAAACCGATAAATCTCATAACTATTACGCCAATTAGGCAGCGGTCAGCGACCCCTTAATCCGTGCTCCAAGTTTGCAGAAAAAGGGCTCAGGGCCGGACTTACGAGCCTCGTTTCAAATTGATTTATGCCTAACGATAAGCAGATCGGAAAGTTCTCAGCGAACTGCGCTGTTTTCCAATACCGGCTCTGAAAAAAATGTGGATGGAACTAGAAAACACGTAATGGGTAGTGCCATTGCAATAAGTTTTTGTTCCGGCAATTTATAACGCACGACCGCCCTGATTTAAAAGATATACATCTTTATTATTCGGACGCCGCTATACTGACATCAAAAACAGCAGTTAAGGGCTTTTCTTTTTATTCTCTTCCTGAAAGGTTTATTATTGTTATGGTCATAGTAGGGACTACCTCGCGGCAACACGATTAATACTTGTAGGCTCTTGGCATGATTATTATACAATGAAATCGCATCTTATTTTGTTAAATTCCAAAAGTAATGTATTTAATTATTATTGTTAGTTCAATTGCTGCTATTACCTGAATTGTAGCCACTAATTGTGGCGTAAAACAAGCGGTGGATTTGTTTATAAAGATCAATTGACTTGTTTTGCTTTCTTTGGGCTTCGTGTGATAGGTCTATCGATGAGTCTCCTTTTCGGTGTTGAACTGCATGGAGCGGAATTTGAAGTAAGAAACCTCTCAGTTATTCGGTAGTGGTTCTCGTAAAGCGGACGCAGGAGTGCGTAACTGAAGCCGAGGAGTTTACCTTTGGACAGCTCCTCCTTCATCAAGCTGTTTTCGAAGAAACGTGTTTTCGTATATTTTATTATACGATCAACGTCGGCGCTGCTCAGTTTGAGGAGTGCCGCGATGGCCACCTTGTCGTAGTCTTCGGAATCTCTGCATTCTATTTCGAGCCTACTCTCCGTCTCTGGTTGCGGATATATTATTTGTCGGATTTGAAAACGATTGGGCCCCGAGCCGGTCATAAGAGCGCACCTAAAACAATTTTGTTTTTCAATCAGAGTGTTCAACCAATGGGTGTTGCGCTCCAATGCATCCAGTACATAATTTGCGAAGTCCGTAACGTCTTTCTGTCTTCTATAAGGCATAATAGCAGCTAGTGCAACGTCTGGAAGATTTTCCGGTTTGGGCATGTAACTGTCGGGCCGAATGTCTTGTCTCGGAGATGATTTTTTCGAAAACATTTTGAACTTTATTCTATTTAAATTTTTTAATAACGTTATAATTATTTTAGCAGCAATTGTGGAAACGTGAAATTTTATTGAATTGTTAAAATTGTTGTTTAAAAAAGTAAACAATTTAGTTGACAGCGTTGTCAGAACAAATAATGAGTATCACTTATTTCAGGCACGCGGAGGTTTTATATATTTCGAATTAATTAAAACGTACAAGTTTGATACCTTAGAATATAAAACACGAAGTCAGCTCTATCTTCTGGGCCGGGTACGCACAGCAAGATACTGAATAATTATTAAAACTGAACCGGTAAATATCTCGCCATCGTAGGTTGTCTCCGCTCCCTCAAACATTTGCATTATGCTAATATAATTCTAAATGACTGGTCTGAGAAAAATATCCCATTTCATAGGCTAATAATATATTTTTTGTAAAAGCACCTTTTCTGAAACCAACTCATTAAGTTTATGAAGGTTTTAATTACATTAACGTTCATACATTATTTGAGTAAAGCTTTGGCAAAATAACAAGCACCTGTTAGCGTAAACAGCGGACATTTTGTTTTCTTTTGGTAGAGTAATTAGCTAGAGGGGCTCCGTCGCTTCGTAGCGAACAATGGACTTTGTGAGAAGCATTGTTTTGAACAAATCACTTATATCTGATCACTCGGCGAACAGTTCTTAAACATTTTCTGAGATTCCTATTCGCAACGTATGAAACGTACATTGATTTTATCCATTTTTGAAACTTATATTTATGAATTTCTTAAATAACCATTTTGATCATTTCATACTTGTTTTAAAAAAGAAAATGTTTGTAATACGCAGTAATTTTTATTTCATAACCGACTTTAAGGCTCGTTTTTAGCTTACTAGCTCCCGCAATAATTCAATACATGAGAATGAGAAAATTCACCACCATCACTTCTGTTATAGGTTGTCCATATCTGGACATAGAACTCCCAAAAGATTTTCTATACGACCAATTAGAATCGAAGAAATTAGAAGAAAAGAGAGACTTCAGACTTACTTTTTATATTATTTTTAAAATAAATGATAATTTTTATCAGGGTATACTTACTCTGGTATGAGATCACTTAAAACTGTCTATTATTTAAACGAGCACAGGGGTATCAAACCTTGAGGTAGAGACAGATATTCTGAATAAAAGAAAGAATTTCTGAGTTAATAATTTCAATATCTGCTAAATCTGTTTAAGATCATAACAATTTTGATTTCCACGTTCTTTAAGACACTCGATAGGCCTGGGAATACTATAACTAACAAGTAAAACACGTACGTATTACAAAAAACTACATAAAAGATGTCTTCGTCATTCAGAAATTAATTCTTAAATAAAAATAGAAATGACTCAATGAATATATAATGAGCATCGTAATAGTGTAATCTGTCATAAATATTATAAATAGTTTATATTATGCACCTAGGCTTTTGCATTTAAATTTTTCATACGTTATAATCGACTAATGTGTACGAATAACTAAAATTTGGCAGTTAAAACTTATAAAAAAACACCAATATGTATTTGTATATACACACGTATCAAATTTTAATTCATGTTAAATTATATATTTCATACGCAAAAAGGCATAAATGTTTAAAATTATTATAAAGTTTTAAATTATAATAATAATCGACTTTTTGTATTTTAAATTAAAGTAACTATTCAGTTAAGAAATGATTAAAGTAAGCCGACATTTAGCCAATTGTTTAATTACAGTATTCGCCTTTCAAAAGGAAATACGAGCGTACATTAAACATCGAGGTCACAATGTATCTATGAATGTATAGTAAGGTACTGCAGGCATGATCGCGTCGGTCAGAGGTTAGGAGACGCATCAAAACAATGTGTAACTCACCAAAAAGACTATTCTCACAGAGCAACCCGTTACGAGACGCACTTCGGCAGTCAACCGCGATACCTACGCTACGGATACACACTCTCACACGCGCAAACACTGTAATAAACGTCATATTCAACGTTAACTTCGTTAATTACACTGTTAATTCTTATTTTTAGACACTGTAAACAATAGTACACCTGCCAAATGACTTAGTCCGCAATATATAACAAGCACAAACCTAAATATGGCCATGAACCATTTAAAAACAGTAAATTTTCGGCAAAGACGGCCTAATCACCACTCCTTTTCTCTCACAGATTTCTATGATAGCGAACAGCTGCGGTGCGTGGTTGAATCAAAACAAATACCCGTAGCGCCATCTACACGCACTCCAATGTCAATTTTTCAACATCGACCTCGTGCATTTTACGTATAACTCATGAATTTTTTGATAATACATTGCATGCTTCAAGAGATGGCGATTCTGTACACTTCATTTAAAGCGAAATATCCATTCAGAAAAGTGGAAACTTCTTTTTATTTAAATTAAGGTATTAGCTATAAATTTATCAAACTCTTATTATATATATTTAAATAGAAATTATAAACTTTTCAAAACTCTTGAAGTGTTAAGTAAAGAAATAAACGCTTATTTCTTCACTGTTATTATTATTAAAATTACTTATTTATAAAATATTCCGTGATACTGAAAACAAACTACTTTACTGATGTGATATTAGTGTATGCTTATAATTTTGGAGTATATTTGTTGTAGAAATCAAATTAAAAAAATGTATCGATTTATTTTGAAATAAATATATAATTAAAAATAACAATCAAAAAGAAATACTCCGCCGTAACAGTGCTTTGCACTGCCGTGACCAGGATTCGAACCTGGGTTACTACGGCCACAACGTAGGGTCCTAACCACTAGACGATCACGGCTATCGGAGCGATATCACCAGTGTTAAAATAATGAGAATTATTACTCTTTACAGTATATAATTATATTTCTTACACTATATATTTATTATAATTATTATTCTAAGTTTTTGAACAATTATGCACTTCGTTTATAAACAATCTGTAATGTAAATTACACTTTTTGTTTTTTTTTTTTATAATGCAAGATATGAAATATCGTCTCGCTAATATGTGCTTTGTAACGTGTTTTTTTTTATTTAGTATTTCCTGCACGGAGATCTGAGTAATTTGTTTAAAAATAATTAAAAGATAAAATTTATAAAGGATCTAAGCAAACGACAGAAAGGGTGAATATGAAATTTAAGACGGAGCTGGTAAACTCTCTTGTTCTCTACGATGAAGAAAAATACGTGATAATTATAAAGTATGTAACGTACTACATTAGTAAAATTTTATGAATACGGACGAACTTGTACAAAATTCTTATTAATATATACACGCGTCATGCCAAACCTAATAAATGTTATATTGATAACCACCTGCCTTAATGGCGTTCCAAATGGAATAAATACGCAGTTCACTTCACACAACAATCTTTTGTATCCATCTGAAGAACAGGGAACCAAACTGTACCTAATTAACAGGCGGGTGCAGGAGCTTTCAGGGGATAGATGCTTTTCAAATACTGCATAGGAAGAGAACACTCAACCATGTGCCACCTTTGTGGTACCGAAGAGAATACGGCTTAGCACACGCTCGCGGAGTATACACCTTAAGTCGAGTTACGCTGAGAACTAACCAGCATTGTTGAAAAAGACCTCTCGGGGCCCGGCTTTGTTAGGTCGTTGGTACAATCGAGCGGTCATGAGGTGCTTGTAATATATAAACTTGTACTAAAAAATGTTGTTATAGAACAATGCTGCGAAGAGAGTAAGAAAAAGAACATCTGAACTCCTCATCCGCTGCCAAAAGCCTGAACTTCGGAGTTGTTATACTGCGCTTTTCTCCAATCTTCACAACAAGGCCTTGGCGACGGATTCGAGTTCATCTGCCGCAAGTATGCCCTAGCCTTACTGTGGTACGCCAGCTAAATGTCGCATGTTTATGGTAACTGGTGGAAGGCGGCAGCTCTATCCTAATGAGTTAAAGCACTAGGCCACCATCGTTGAAACTACGGCAGTATGTGAAGGCGTTCCTGTAATTTCAACAAAAAGCGTAGAAGATTGTGGTGTTTTATTAGCCTATGAGAGTCCGGCATACCCTTTCGTCGCAACCGCAGGGGAGGAGTACACCATGCAGGATTTCCCCAGATATATAAATACATAATCCTCACAAATCCTCAAATTGTTTAATTATTGCAAAAATACTCCTAAAAAGAATATTTTTTTTCTAAACAGAGAACTAAGAACAACAGAGCACGATCATCTATCAAAGCAGAAAACAAGTCGTGCATAAGATTAGGTCTCAAAATACGGCATTAAATAAGGTTTCGAAATAAGTACAAAATACCGTTGCCACAAACATCCTTAAATACTTCCCATTAATTAAATGCATTAAATACTACAGATAACATCAAAGAACAAAAACTAAAATGATTGCCATGAATATTTTGTAAGAAAACGTTTAGTAAAAAGTAAACCACAATTTCTTTGTGTTTTAAAGGTAAAATATAGTTATTGTTGCTAATAAATTGTTCGCTGAAAAAGTGTCACCGTATTTTTCTATACACAATTATCTGTGAATTAAACCAAAATTATCGCTGCCCCAGCGGTACTTAGCTACAAGGCACTTAAAATAGTGCAGTATGTGTAACTCAATGACTTACATATCAAACTTGGTGTAAGAACTTTATGAAAATTAAACATATTAGAAAGTATTCTTCAACTAGTTTTTAAACTTAACGAAGTGCATTAATAGTGCATGGGCAACTTATTACGAATATGTTTGCATTTTCAAAATTTGCTAACTACCATAAAAATGTAAAAATAAATTCATAAACGTAGGTACGTTTTATAGTCATAACATCATCTGGAAACTCGAGTACATGTCTTGGTTTCAGAACGGTCCGGCTAAATGTCATTGTATTACAGGCGGCATCTACAATTAGTGAGATTGTGCTGAGCGGCAGAGTAAAAGTAATTAATCGACACCTGTTTTAAGAACTGGACTATCATAGGCATTTCCTGATCGACATGCAGATTTCATTATGTACGTGCCACGGCGCAACCATGGCCCTACCGAGGACTCAATGGCATCGCTTATCAAGGACGACGAGACACGTCCTGAGTTCCCTAAATTGTGTAAGAGAATCGCTGTACAAATAATAAAAATTTAAATAGATGAAAACTGTAAATAAAATAAAAATAGATGTAAGCAATAATAATATGTACATAAAATAAACACATGTAAAATAAAATCAAAATCGTAAAAACTTAGAAGTGAAGTGATGGATGAAAGGGTAAGACAGATGAAATGTGAATGTGAAAAGTAAGGAAAAGAATGAAATTTAGTTACTTCTATGAATCTTAAGATGCATAGAAGAAAAGCGCGAAAATAAAAATATTGAGTGAAAACATTATCAAAACAAAAGTTCCTGACCTAAATAGGCTCCCAATAGCGGCCACAAAAAAAGCCATGGCCCTAAGCATGAACCAGTTCTGTACGACCTGGAGTCCGTGAATAACGCGTAGGTTAGCATGCGAGGAGCACGGGCTTGCGTAGGCTACTTTTTTTCGCGCGCTTTGAAACGAACGTCATTCAGGGCAAGGCACCGGGGCTTAGGATCATTCACGGAACTGCATATATTTATAACATATATATATATATATATATGTCTATAAAAATATTATCCATATTCTTAGAACGTGTTGTATAAACATTGTAACCACCATTAACAAAAATAAATCTTGTTTACCTAAGGACTCGACTTCATCGAGAGAGTAAATACGATTATGTTATGAGCAATGAATACGCTTTTATAACAGGATGCCTGATGTAACGCTGCGTTCCATATGTCTAAATTAAAATTTTAATAAAAAAAATATGAACAAGATATGTCACATAATTTTTAATACAGTAAAGAATATTTGAACAGTTTTTGGGCACGGTACATCATCATCTTTGTAACTCCGTTCTGACAGTAAACAATCACATCAACTGCTTTCAGCTTCTTCCTTTCCTTCATCGTAAGCCATCCCGGGGTTTACTGTCAACGGAGCAAATAGTACATATATTTATGTATGTATTTTATAACTGTGACATCTATTCACAGGTGTGAGTTTTATTATTAAAATAACCTTCGGTCATTAAGGTTGAATCTATTCGTACCTCGCGCCGGTACGAACACATCCTATCTACTACCGGCGCTCCTCGTTTCGACCTGCTGCCGCCTGACCAGTCCTGGGAGGTCGTGCGGCTGCTTACCACCACCATCAGGAGAGTACCGACCTGCGGTGTAAAATCAGACCAGGCCTTCTGCCCACTATCTTTATAATAAAAATGTTTTTTTCAGTTCTCCGTTTCTTTTATACTTCTTCCTCACCTTGGTCAGGCTAGAAGACAGGACCGGTACACTGATAACGTGCAAAAAGTTGCTATTGCCTAGATTTAAAAAAAAAGTAAAAAAATGTGTGTTAAGGATTACTTTGCACTGTAGATTTTATAAAGTATACACCTCGGTTATATCTTTTATATACCTTTAAAAGTTTTTGACTACGTATTTCCAATCACTTTTTATATTTATTAGCTTATTGTAAAGCGGAATGACAAGACAATAATTAACTATTTATTTGTTTAAAAGACAAACTAAAGCAGTTTTGCAAGGTATTTTTTACAAACCTGGTAATGTTTATAGTTAAAATACAAGTCCACGGTAAATTTTTGTAATTGCATTAATAAATTTTATGGTCATAATATATTGCAGTAATCAAAACTACTTTGCATACTGGCCTTTTTTGCTCAACATTTACAAATATTTTCTTGTATTATTCTAGTTATCAACTACTTAATACATATTTCTATTAAAGTATGCGCCCAACATTTTTGTTGTTACTCAAGTTGCCAAGTTTTGCGCTCGTCGGAATTAAACTTGTCTGATTACGATATTGCATATTAATTGGCATGTACAGGCTTCAGCATAGTTGTTTTGGGCCCGGAGCCCATCATGCCACTACCAATCGCTAAAGCCAGATTTTTCATGTCCGAGTGTACTAGAAGTCAACATTTTACAATTGACAAACTATGAGGAATGCCATTTATAGAGGCAATGACTACCATAAGCTACCGGTTCTTCAAAACCCTGCTCCGGCAGATGCCGACTGCGTTTGGTGAGAGAAGTCTTAACTGGCGTCAGTCTTTTTAACAGACACTTGTTTACTTTAAGGCTTTACAGATAGTCCTGTGGCATGGCATGATCAGAAAGGGAGAAGACTAACCTACTTACTCCAGTGTACTGGGTTGGCATCTTACAGAGCTACCCACCATGGTCCATCAGGTTGTCGAACACATCAATTTTGCGGGGATTCCCCGTGGCTTTGGGTTGGTTACATTAAAGATAATGCTAGCATAAAATGAGCACAATGTCGTTTAGTTGCGGAAATCAATCCGTTGTGACTGTATTCAATATTTTAAATCATTTTATGCACAATTATCATAGTACCATCATCGATTCAGTTTACTTACCATTGCAAGATTCTTCAGGATACATTTTTCCCGGCACCGCTGCGAGCGTTTAGTATAAATCCTCTCGTACAAAACGGCCGTGTTTTTGAATTTGGTTATGAGGTTATAAAAAAATACAAGTTTCATTGCTATCGTTTATTGATTTAAAATACAAAACTTAGTGACATAAAGCTCTATCCTTTTATTGTTACAGTGCCCACGAACCGACAATCCGATAGGAAATAAACATTTAGTTCTCGCTCACCCTCACGCGTCATCACACATCCCACACAATCCACGCTATCCACGCCTGTCACAGTATAAATAAATAGTTAAGTATATTACATACTCAAGCGCAAACATCTAGGGGCCATCCGTGATTAATGGATTCAGTTAGAACTATTCAAATAGGTTGGTGTTCCTCGTGTCGTCCGCGTGTCGCCACACGACGACCAGACTAGTTTGTTTTATAAAACGTGTAAACGGCAGATTTCCCTGTCATTGCTTAAGAGTCGCTCGCCCCGCACCGGCGCGCGCTCCGGCGGCGTCGTCTCGGTGTCGTCTCGGCGACGTCTCGGTATTCCAAAGTAAAAGTGCCGCGGTCGATTCGTAGCGGAAGGTGGGCCCATGCGAGGTGCGAGCGGTAAAACTAATCGATTATACAATTATGCTTATGTGTAAAATAATCGCATCAAGCAACACATGTTCCGTCGTACCCCGCGCTTTTAAAGGAGCTTTAAGTTTACAGTATTCATATATCGACTATTACAATAAAAATAAATACAGTTATACATAAATTATATTCGGAAACCTGCCCGCGATACAATTTATCACCCTATTTTATCATGACAATCCGTTTCCCATACCTATTTCTTATATTCCTAACAATCCTACAACCATGAAGCAAAAAAGTATTACGGTCAATATTATACAGACACTCGAAAAATGTATATTCCGCGAAACGTCGGGGGATCAGAAATAGATTCAAATCTACACAGAACAAAACTTATACGTGTACACCGCCGGGAGGGACGGTCGCAGCGCGCAGGTAAATCAACGAGGGCCCAACAAATACTTTGATGCTTCATGTGCGAAAACAAGTACACCCTTCCAGTGCGTGGGAATCCAAAATCATAACCGGGAGGGGGCTTACAAAACAAAACACGGCAACGTTCTGCAGAAAGAAAAGAATCTGCTCACGGTTGCAATGTCATCGGTTTAACGGCTCTATTGCGGCCACGAAACCTCAGTCGATTAACGAAAAAATGAAACTTAGCTCTGTACGCAGTCGGCGCACGATACAGCCGTTAAACTCGGCACGCCACGCCCGCGACCGCTCGGCACTCGGCCCCGGGAGATGTCCCGATTAAATGAGTACGTATATTTTTAAAAAAATATTTTAATCCACAAATATAGTTAACAAAAAATGGCGTTTCAATGGAGTCCGACATACATATAAGCGCCCCGGTGCAGACGCAGGCAGTCGCGGGACGGCCGGGTGCCTCACCCATATAAAATTCCGGCACAATAAGGCAGTGATTCAGTGTATGCTGTACAAAATATTTCCTTTACAAAGTTACGACCAGTCTGTTGCGATGAGGTTAGTCTATTGTAGATTCAAATCCAAAAAGGTTGAACAAGTCAGTAATTCAATTTATTAACTCCTATCTGAAATACCCAAATTGTTTATATATGATTCAACATTCCCGTAACCTACAAGTACATTTTGTGTTTTATTATTTTTTAATAGAATTACCTAACACTATTCTCAGTTTTACACGTCGTTTGAATATTCCAATGGTTCAAAAATAACCTATATGCGTCAACACAGTACCCTTGTGTCGTGCACCACCTCAAACTTCATGCATTCGAGATTGAACTAAACCATTTACAATATACAACAACTCTGAAATGCGAGGGCAACGTTTCAAATAATTTTACACGTCTTTATATCGAAATGGAAACGATTTGTGCAATCAAAAAATATTCATTTATCAAATCTATTTTTCTCTCCAGTCGCATTCGGTAAAAACGAATTCTGAATTGGCCCTTTAATTCTTCAGTCATCAGTTGCCGACACTTTTAAAAATATAAAGCTTGCGATAATAACTGAACGAAAGCTTAACTAGCATAGACCATAACTAAACTATAGATTATCCAGTTTTTATTTGCAGTCTGTATCCATTATAACTCGGGTTTCTAAGTTTTATATACAATATTTATTTTCTACCATATTGCGTCCTTGATATGCATTGCGTAACAATAAAAAAACCTAGCTTTCATGCCCTCGATGCGTCCGTGTGCGGCGGACGGGGCCGTCGGGACCGCGGAACCCTTTCTAAGTAAGCGAGTAAGAAATAATACAATACATGTTACAGAGTAACAAATCGTCACCATAATGTTCTCTTTACAGTCAGACTTATCGCGTTAAATAAAAATATAGAATTATAAATATGGATTCAGTCCAAGTCCCGCCGTCGTAGCCGGGCGAGCTAGTTCCAAAAGCCGAGTCGTTCCGATTTCTCTATAATTACTCACTACGGCCTCCTGCCCTCCTGCCCTCCTCTAAATATAGAGTGATTTAACTTTACTTAATCTAAACCAACCGTCACGCGCGTTCGCTTTTGGCTTACAAAATACTAGAGCGTAATTATGTCTATCGTCTTCGATTATGGAGCAATGAATTAATCTAAAGCCAGTTTCCGCTAGCGTACCCGCATCATAACGCACTATAACCCGCCACTCTCATAGTTCCTCCAAATTAAACTAAACACTCGGCAGAGTACAGAACCACTTCGACCCCACTTTATCTAAAATAGAGGACCACCGCACTCCATCTATTTCTCCCGCACTCACAACACCGTCTCTAACGCGCAAGTTCCACTAAATATGTCCTCACATCAAACACTGCTCGTCGTACTGACGAATGTCAGAGTCAAGAGTTTCTTACCTACCCTTCTTCTAATCTATTTGGGAGTATCACCGCTTCCCGTCCAAGCTTGCGAGGGAGTTGCGCTCTCCTAGTTGTCCGCTTCCTTACATCATTCACACTCCAGGCGCGCCAATGTGAGCGGGTAACTTGCACAAGTCCGCATCCTCATCGTACGTTGCGACTGTGAGCATCTGGTCAGTGAACTGATCACGTGGACCGTTTAAAGTTCGCTTTGGGTCAAAGAGCACATATTTTATAGTGACTTTTATAATTCAGCCAATGTATATTAACCAATGTTTATATTGGATTCTTTATCCATTTAAAAGTTATGGTAAACGTTAATCAGCTTTTTTATTTCACTCTCGGAATACGAGGATGCGCGAGTGCGAAATGCGTTGAAGCTCTTTATTGTATGTATACAGGCGCAGGCAGATTGAATCAATAATCAACGTGCCCACATTCGCGCTTTCCGTCGTACCACTGAGGGTGTGACCGCGTGCGACGTTCGCCTCATTAGCCCACCTGCTGGCCGCTCACGGTGCACGATATGTTAGCTCGTTCCTGCGGCCAGCTGCGAATTAATCCAGCGGATTCTGCATGTGTACGTGGTACTTGCGCACCCGCTCTCATTTGGAACGCCCTGTACACTCGTTAGCAGAGTGTTCACTTATAGCTAGTGTCGTGCCCGCTTGGATCTGTGCAAGAGGCGACAGGGTGCAACTCGGCCGCTGCCGCTGTCACTGCCGCTTGGGGTGGGGTGCGAGTGCGAGCGTTAGCGCGCCCGCTTCCTCGTCCGCCTGCGCTTTCTAGAGGCGCGCTTAATGGCGTCGCCCCTGTGCGGACGAGTGCGGGCGTGTGACTCGCGCTAGTGTATCGCGACAGGACTGTGTTGCAGCTGGCACACGGGCTGCAGCATGTCGTCGTCGCGACGCACGCTCTCCACCTCCATACGTTCCGCCGGGCCCCATAGACGAGCGCCGCCCACTGCCAAAGTCATATCACTTTTAAACATTAAAAAAATACTTATCTATAAAATCAGTAAAATACGGATTTTATAAATAAGTAACTATTTATTATAATTTGTGGCTGTGACACGTAGAATCATACTAATTTTATTGCATGTAAAAAAAGCTCTTTATTTAAATTATGGATACTTAAATGATGAAGAGGTCTTATTTATTATTCATTTCGAAATTTTTCACAAATAGATAATCTACGTGTAACACGACAAACTCTGCTTGTCAAAAATATTTTGCTTAGTTAAATGACGACACTGCTGTAATAAAGTGAGGACTAAAATGACGAGAGTCAGCCATTATGCAAATCAATTTTGAATTCAATTAATTTATAATTATTTTTAGTTTAATATTAATAGAATTATCACAAAATATGAACATCGTCATTCAATTAAGCTTCTTAAACAAAAGGAGTTTGATTGCTTTTTTCCCTCACTAAATTATTACAGCAAAAGAGCAATCAAAAGCGTCTCCAAAGTTTATATGGGTACTCCTAAGTTTAAGGGTTTACACTAGTTATAACAAATCTATGGGATATACATTACTGTTAGTTCATTTTTTAATTAGTACATATCTTTAAATCATCTAAAAGGATGCTAATTTTGGTGTGACGTGTGTATCCTAACAAAAAATCACTAATAACGTCTAATGTTATTTCATATAACTAAAAGTAACTGCAACTACAATTCATGTTTAATTTTTATAATAATAATTACAATTTTAATAATTACATGAATGTAACAGCAGATTGGAACACACAATAAAGCCATGCAAGTGAAAACGATAAAGACATGCAATGTAATGCAGACGGTTAACTAATTTGGGTCACTGATGCAGCTATAGCCAACATATTTACCTCAAACTGTAAATATTTGTAAAATAGAGATATATGTATTTTTAACCTTAGTTCACTAAATAGATAACAAAAATGTATCTGATATACAGAGCACAATAGCCCAACTACAATACTAGCAATAAAATCTGTAGTTCAACATAATATGTTGGCTAAGTATACTATTTAATCATTGTTTGAAAGTTTATTTGCAATCATGTATAACTAGGGTTTTATTGAGATGGGACGACCCAAAGAAAATATTGAAGAAATGATACCGAAAAACCCAATAAATTGAAAACAAAATAGTGTTTCTTAATTTTCCTAAAAAAGTATTTCTTAAACAGGTCATAATACGAAATATTTATATACCAAAACATTTTTGAATAACAAAAAAAAAAAATTTTTTTTTCTCCAAATATAGTAGTGCGAAGGGGCGAGTAAGGGCTACCAAAAATTAAGGGCTCACTTGTGAGAATTAGTGAACCCCAAAGCAATGAGACAAAAGTCCTGTGTATAAATTATAAATAGGCGCCAAATTATTTTAGACCATAAAGAGATTCGGGTAAGTATATTTTATTGTTTGCAATAAACTTTTAAGCAATGAAATTGTGTAAATTCGACAAGGATGGGGTTAAAAACATTCGGACATTAATAGACGGCAGACCTGGCAGGTAATGGTTAGGCACTAGTTGGCGGCGCTAGTGTCGCGCGGTCGCGCCGCCGGACCGCTCTAGTCATCGCGGGTCCGACGGGCCATCTGCCACGGGAACATCGCCATTATCAACACGAACATAAAAATATATTTTTCAACTCAAGACTATACTGGTCTTGAGTGTTACCCGGATTCTGAATGTTTACCATATTTCGCCACAGCAGTTTCACGAGTATAGGAACATTGAATGGTTAAATGACATCTCGAGCCGATTATGGAAGAAATGGCATTTGGTTTATTAAGAATACCTCATTCTTATCCTAATATTTCAAAAATATGAAAACTAATGTAATTGTGTCAAATATGACGCCTTTTCTTCCATTCCATAATAATTGTCAAAATGTATGCATATATATAACATAACAATGTAAACATACATTTTATCAACTCCCTCAACGAGAACACTTTTTAAAAGTTAACAGCTTTTCTGCTTATGAAGGTAGTATGATAATGTTTTGAACAGAACCGTTTCATTAGATAATAATAAATTAAACTGAAAGTAAAGTGTTCCCGTACACATCAAGTAATTGATATGAAAATGATGAAAGCATGTGTTAGCAGAGATCATGACACCAAGCTCGAAATGAAAACGACAGATGGGCCACAACGTCAACAGACACCAATTTATTATGATATCTTGCTAAGAATCTTTAGTGAAAATTATAATGAACATTTATATGTTATAGAGGAAATCTATGAGTAATTATTGGCAAGATTTGTTTTAGTACTGTAAGTATCTATCCCCACACCATATCATAACTTTATTTTCATATTTAAAGGCTGTATGTAATTAAATAACTACAATGGTTCACTTGAAACTGAATTATGCTCGATTAATTTTGTGTATTTATGCTTATAGGTAAATTATTATTATTGACTATAAACAATAAGAATTATACAGCTCAATGATTGTAATATATTGTTTTTATTTTTGTGTATGTGAGTTATATTAAATATACTATATTAGCTAGACAGAGAAAATTTGACGCTACTTCGACTGCACTTTTATAAGCAAATATTATTCACAGAGGATGTCAATAGTTATCAAGTAATGAAAAGATGCTTTAACATGTAGCTTTTTTTAAAAGGTGTGCTAAGAGATAATTTATCTTTTGATTAACATCTTAGTTGACAAAATGGGCTCTAAAATCTTTGCATTTTTATCTTATATCTTTGCGTTTGGTTTTTAGAGATATACTTCAAATTAAACCAAGTCACAAATTAAATAACAATTAATGCAATAATATATCAAATTAAAGGTAAAATAGCATTAAGTTGAAATATATAAATACATAATACGCAAAGTCGTAAAAGGTACAAAAAAACATTTTTTTATTAAATACTCATGTTTAAGGTTTTTTTATTTTCAACATGAGCAAAAGAACACGTCCGCAAACGATAGATATTTCTGAAGGCATCCCTGACTCCTTATCATTACCTAATAATTTATTTTTACTTGCTCCGGAAGTACGTACTCTGTCTGGCAAATATAGTGTAACAGTTTGATTTATAAGGCTCTGCTGGCGTGTGTAGTGTACCATACATACCGTGTTGGTGGTGCGATTGCGCCTGCTGCGTGTTGGTGGACTCGTCCGCGGTGCGCTTGAAAAAGTTGTGTTGCAGCGCGTAGTAAGGCGTCACGCGTTGCTTCGGATCGTACTCCAGCATACGGAGGATAAGATCCTGCAACAGAACATCGCTGTCTTATAACAATATGCGCGTTCTACGTCATCACAATTTGTTAACACGATTAATGAAGAATTTGTGCAATTAATTAAAAGACCATTATTACAATTAAAGATTGTTACAAATATAAAAGTTCCCAAGGGTTCCCACATCAGGCAAAGCCATTCATTACATCAATAACATATAATTTAACATGAATTCTAAGATATATTTTCTTTTCACTATAATCTAGTTAACAAGCAAGCCTTTACATGTGTGTATGATATCGAGACATTTAGCTTTGAGTTTGTACACTGTACATTAACTATGGGAAAGTCCAAAGAACTGTGTTGTTACGGACAGATGTAATATGAATCGAATCAACATCGACATCTGCGCACCTTGAATTTGAGGTAGTCGGAGACGGAGTGCCCGGGCTCGCCGCGACGCCTAGCGGCTGGACCACCGCCCTCTACGCCCAGTATGTCGTGCAACTGCCGCGTGCCTGGTGCGCGATATTTCCTATACCCGCTGCAAACAACAACACCATGTATTAGTAAAACTTGCAACCGTTATTCTTTGCGTTATACACTATAAATGGAAATAAGTAGTAAAAGCTTAAAAGTGGTTAATGTACATCTCATTTTTCAGCAAATATCTTTCCTACTATTTGTATGCTATGATATCAATGGAATGACCGTAATCTTTCATAAGTACTGCAGGATGCTATAATGCGGAACTGCAAAATCTATATATACGTGATAAGTTAAAGGATTGAATATATATATATATATATATAACTCATTTGCCATAAAAAAAACTTCAAAGCTTTTACAGCTACTTAAACGTTAAAATATTTTTATATTCTAACTTTTTTCCACTGTTATAATTGTCTTATATCCAATCATTTATTTCATTAAATAATTGATAGTTTATCAAAGTGTACTTCATTATGATCAATACATGACAACTTGAAGGCGACATATTCAGATGACGTAGAGACCTCCACCACAACCATTGAACTCCAAAGTATCAATCCAAGTCAACTTGTACATATGTAAAATAGTATATATCGTCATATAGTAAAATATCGTAGCCCCAAAAATGTACTTAACCCAAAGATATACTTAAATCTTAGTTCCTACGAACACATACTTTCAAAAATGATTTATTGCGTGCATACATTTAAAAGAGGTTCATTATATCGTAACAACTTATTAGAACTGACCTGCCATCTTTTCCATTAACTTTTTTCAGTACGTAACCACCGCCCTCTGACGCCGGTAATTTATCAAAAAACTTTCTAGTTTTATGCGCCTGAAATATACAGAACAATCAGTGACGTAAATAAAACTAAACATTACAAGACA
Organism: Battus philenor; assembly: GCF_028537555.1. Lineage (NCBI taxonomy): Eukaryota > Metazoa > Arthropoda > Insecta > Lepidoptera > Papilionidae > Battus > Battus philenor. Next base: position 11,422,290 of record NW_027181673.1, on the reverse strand, counting down.
TAAATTGTTTCAAAAATATAATTATTTGGTCAATTTCCAGAATTTTCTACTTCATGAAAGTTTATGCAAATGTTATTACTGCGTAACATAATAATTAATATTACTAAAGTATATTCTATTAAATTGTAAGCTGTAGTCAGAGTAGTAAGGAATTGGAAGGAACATGTTGACTTTACGAGACTTTGTACAGAATAATCCTTTATATATTTTACAACATAACACGGTACTGTAACTGCCTCAGCGGCCGATCATATCCAACGTAATTTTAGTTTCCCCATTAACAAAAAATTATTTATAATTTGCATGTCTCATGACTATACGACATTTTTATGTTATGAAGTCATGACAAAGCTTGCATATTACTTTAATTCGGTTCAACCCCGCCCATTTCTTATACAAAATCTTATAATTTACTTATTAATTTGAAAGTGAAGAGTGAGTGGGGCACATCGCTCATGCAATCGACGACCGTTGGAGTCGTAGCATCTCGAGTGGCGATTGCGAGCCGATAGACGCGGCGTGAGTATGCTAGGCCTCTACTAGATGGAACAGAGAATAACTCAGTCGTGGGAAATACTAAGCCGTAATTGCATTTTATACAAACTCCTCACCTGATCCAATAAATGATCGGGCGGCATCCCTAGAACTTCGACGATTTTGTTCATCTGGTCGAGCTCGTTGGCCCCGCTGAACAGCGGCTCCCCGGTGTGCATCTCTACGAGGATGCAGCCCAGTGACCACATGTCTATTGCGAGGTCGTACGGTATACCTAATAATACCTCCGGTGACCGGTAGAACCTTGACTGAATGTATTGGTATATCTGTAAATAAATATTATCGACTTAGTAATAAATACATTACAACCAAAGCTGAATACATAAATGCCTGCTATCTTTATCGCTTTCAAAGGTAACTAATCTACATTTATAGATGTTACTGCTCATAACATAATGATCATGCAGTAAGAAAATATGTTTTCAAATTTCTACTTACTACATATTAAAATTATTTATTCTTTACTACATGTCTCTGCAGACTTTGCATGACCAGTAGTTATTGGACCGTTCCATTTCAATAGAAAAATAAATGAATGCAACATTCAGAGTGATCACTTTATATGCGGTGATTAGAAATAAGAAAAGCTTAAAACTTTTTGTTCACAAATAAACTATACAGTCTCTTAATGCTTATACGCCTATAACCAATCACCCTTTATAATCGGGTGTGTGTGTATATATAATAATATATCTCCCAAACATCAAATTAATATGGCATACATGTATTATGTATAATTATTACGTAAGAAACGTTAACGACTACTCTAAAAATGATGTCTATGTAATGAATCGATTCTGCGTAAAACAATCGCAATTAGCGTTCAATTAATTAGAGCTGTATCAATTGAGGGCGATAGCAGCGGGCGCGAGGCGTCAATGAAGCGTTTTATCTGCATCGACACCGGCGCCGCCAAAGCGACTTGCTTAAACGCTGCGTTATATTAATTTAATGTTTAACGCGCAATTGGCGATAACCCTTGCCGCGACCGCCGTCACCGCCGTCACCGCCGCTGAATCGGAACACCCCGAAGACCCCTGTGATTTATCTGAACAATTAACTTGTACTAACACTGGGCTACATAAATTGGGACCGGACCTATTAAATATTATGCCTAATTGCGTCTTCTATGCGATATCTCAAAAATTGTTACTTAGTTTTATACGCACAGTAGTATTTTGTTATTACCGCGTTAATGTATTGTATTAAAGGAATAAATCATTTTTATAATAAGTTTTCGGGTGCAAGTGTTTTACGGGGTGCCTAATAATTTTGCTATTGCTATTAGAAAAAGAGAAATACAGGGTGATTGCATGTAGGCGCAAAAGTTTCAAAGGGGTGAATGTGTAACTCATTTGTCAAACACAAATAAGTTACATAAATTTATTTTTCCTTTTTGAATATTATAGGACAATAACTTCCGCCAGTACAAAGTCTGTAGGGAGAGATAGTAAACAATATATTTAAATGTGAAATTCGAATTTTCTTACTTCATTACGTTATTCAATATATCCGAAACAATTAATTTTTGTATAGTGTTTACCATACATTAATTGATATCTAATAAGTTATAGGTTCACATCTTTAAAGCTTTTATATCGATATTAATCATTCCATATATTATTAAAAGACAACAATATTCTGTAACATACCGAAACGTTGAAAATATACGTTTTAATTTAACTGGATTTGGGTCAGGTTTCTCGAAATAAATGGGAATTGTATTATAAGTCAAAATAATAATAACTGAATGAACATAAGCCATGATTCGATCTTGGTGTGTGGTGCAACTAATTTTCAAACAATTATATAATAAACTTACCCTTTGACCTAATTGACACGAACTGCCAAAGTCGACGATCTTGATTGCTGACCTTTTCGGGTTGCATAGCAAGATATTCTCGGGCTTAAGATCACAGTGAATTATATTTAATTCTGTAAAGTGAATAAGATAAGTTTTAGCAATATAAATCGATTGTTTTATATTCGTGTAATGTTAAATACACTGGTATATACCAGTTACTATAACTTGGTATAACGTAATCACTTTAGTACCGTTGATATGGTTGAAATTTCTTGTATAATAATAATTAGTACGGATCAACAAATATATGATATTGATAAACAATGCACAACTCCTTTATAGGCAATTGAGTACGGTTTAAAATGACCCCTTAGGAATATCACATAAATATTTATAGAGTTCAAACAAATTTTAGAAAATAAATCTTTCGACAGTGAGAGCAAAGGGTTTCGTAACCGATACTACAGCGAGGGAATTGCTTTAAACACCTTATTGAAGATGTTTGTGGAACATATCAAATGAAAAACAAAAAAGTTCTTTTTTTGCTCTTTTGCGATTATGGTTTGTTTTAAACTCTCAGTTTTTTCTTAATTTGAGAAATTTTGTTTGTAATTTCTATTAAATTGGGCTCTTCTGCCATTCTTCTCATGAAGTACAAGACAGTTGTCTTTATGCAAGAGTTCAACTTGATACTATATTTTGCAAATCTTGATGTACACAGCTCACTGTTGTTCAACGAGCAATGGAAAGAGTTATTGCTCGGGATATTCTCTAAAAGATTAAATCAGAAATGAGGAGATCCGTGGATGAACTAAATTAACCGTTATCCGTACTAACCAGTCTTTTTGGAAACCTTTGAGAGAGGCCTATGTCCAAAAGTGGACGGCCTTCTGCTGAAATAATGATGATGTCGTTTATGTACAAGTGATACGGGAAATAATGTTATCGCTCACCCGGCTGGCTGAGGAATAGCAGTGCGGTGCACAGCTGCTGCGCGAACTTGCGCGTGAGGTTGAGCGACACGCCGCGGAAGTTGGTGTTGCGCAGCAGGTCGTACAGGTTGTACGACAGCAGTTCGAAAACGAGGCACAGGTGGTTCCGCCACATGAAGTGACGCTTCAGTTTCACTGCAATAAAAATCGATATTATTATTAGGGTTGTTAGAAATGTTTCGATCTTTCGGAAATATTGATATAATTTTTAATAAATCCTTATACGTTGACTCAAGCATCCAAAAAACCATTGAAGTTTATTTTAAATGAAAATCCCTTCTTTTTCAGCCAATTGACCTTTTAATAGATTCTCTATATTTTTTATGACAATTTTTCTTCAACAATGTAATTAGACTATGGTTACCAGTAAAATATATCGAATAATATAGCTTATTTAAAAATATTACATGCCTTTCGATTGTGGAATGCGTTACCGCTAAGTTCAAGACATGCTAAGTCATTACTATTTTTAAAGAAACTGTTAAGAAATATTTACTAGACCATTGATCACTATCTATTTCGTACGGCAAGTACGATCCATATTTATTTGATGATTTTGTTTATTGTTGTCTTTATACTTATGTATTATAATGTATTCAATATAACCATGTGTGAATAAATGTATGTACACGTGTCTATGTTTCTATATATGTAGCTTTTGTCTATATATACAGTTTAAATACCCGCTATTTATCCAACTTTTGTTTTCTTGCCATAGTTGACTGAAAGAAATTGTCTCATGTGTTATGACCGTGTGTGTGTGATTTTTTACTATTATGCATCAATGTTTATTTGTACTAGCGTGTGCTAAATTAATTATTTTAGTTTTAAATGAGTTATTTCGTCTGAAGAAACACGCTTTCAAACAATAGAACGGTAAAATAGTATAAAATATGACACATTTGGCCACCAGCAATACATCATTGTAATCATCTGAATATGAAATTGTACAATTGTTGTGTATGTGTGTTTATTGTAAGACATATAGTGCTCGTTTAGCCGGCGTGATCTGATCATAGACAACGGTGACTTACCTATATAATACTTATTTTCGGCGTCTGCCTTGTTCATCATTTCTAATAACTTGACTTCTATTTGTGCCTGGTTTAGGAAAGGTTTCTTATTCTTAATTATTTTTATTGCTACTTGACATTGCTCCTCATGGTCATACGCTTTCACAACCTGCAAAATAGAGATGTATAAGATGCAACGTTATGACAATAATCACGCTCCTAAGAAAACGTTTCTCTCTCTTTTTTTATACAAAAATTTAAATTGTCAATTAATTTAACATTATAGGTACTAAGCTACCATCGGCTTGGAATGCTGATCTGCTGAAAAGAGCCCGACTGAGGCATCAGTTTGTACTCTGTTTTAAAAGGCAATTTAACAATGCATGCATTATAATATGATCCGAGTTCTACTAATTTGGATAAACTAAAAACTTGAATATTGTAATAGGAATAATTTAATAATTTACTTTATTTTTAAATTTGAAATAAATAATAAGAAGGTCTAAGACGTGTTGTGGATTCATACCCATAAGGATTTGGTATGTTTAAGTTACTTCAATACATTTGGGGCGTAGGACCATTTTTATATATATTTAAATATTCACATTTTACTGCTTTTGCAGAGAATTGTTGTAAGTTTTTAAATAAGCGTTAATAATAATAAAGCGATCAGTCTATACAGTAGGAGAATAAATGATGCTTTGAGGTGTCCCGGACGAGGGAGCAGGTCGGGGTGGAACTGTATAGACAGCGCTATGAAAGATCTGTGAGTGGCTAAGTAAACGTTAAAAATGTCGGTAATTTTGCTCAGTTAAGCGGCGAAGGCAATAAAGAGTCGAAGAATAAAAGACTAGGGTTGAACAAAAAATAGAAAAGCAAAACTCCCCTGTTCAGTTAACCAGAAAGTTTGCTCAATAGCCCGTTTATTCCCATTTTTATATACTTTTTAAGCTATTCTGTATTTAACAGAAAATCCACAAATCTAGTATTAACTTTTGAACCTTATAAAAATTAACGAAAAGAATTGCTTAAAAAGGTTTTTAGTTAGAGTTCTTGGGATCATGTTATAACAACAAGGGACAGCTTACAAAAAATTGTTTTACATTAAGGAAAGGTGGTTCAACATTCACTGTTTTTCGCGACAATTGTTAAGGTATTCATCTTTTATCAGTAAGTAAACGATATTTTGTATTGTGTGTGTTCAGAAGGAATGCTGTCATATTTTCACACTTGATACTGTGTCCTTTAGGCCTTCAGTTGCCGAAAAGTATGTGAATGCCATAACTCCATACCTGTCCAAAGGAGCCTTTTCCTATGGGCGACGAGATCTCGTACCGGTCGAGGAACTTTTCTCCCTGCTTAATGATGTAGTCGTGGTTGTCGTCGTCGTAGCCGTCGTTGTATAACTTTCTCTCTTTCTTATGTGAACCGTCATCGCCAAGGTACTGTTGCGCTCTCCGCTTTTTCTTTGCATAGTACACCTGAAGAAAAAAAATGTATAAAGTTATGAGAATGTATTCATAACACTCTTATTTATTATATCTGTTACGTTATAATAAAAATGCGCATAAAGTGCCTAACAGGCAAGTTTAAAATATCCTTCAAATCTCGGTCAATCGCTGCATCAAATCGATAGCCCGTGAGAGCCGTATTTCTCGCTGATACAGCAGCCTTATCTTAGTTGACGCGAGACGACAGGAGGATCAAATAGAAGCGTAAGGTTTTATTTTGGTGAAGATAAAATTTATTAGAAACACGATCGCAGAAAGAGTTTATTTTCGCTAGTATTACGTAAAATGAGCTCTTATGACGTATTACGTAAACTGTACTGCCAAATGTCCAAAACGTTGGGAAAGTATCCATCATTTAATAATACGGCCGCATTATGTAGGCGAGGCAATTCGCGATAAACCACACTCTTGACGTTTTATATGAATTTATCATAACCGGCGCGGAGTAAAGCAGACGCGTGATTTTGAAGCATATTTTACGAAAAGGCTTCGAGGAAGTATGAATACTAACGATGCAATGCCGTAGGCTGTAAACGTCTAGGCGGCCTACGCAACCGTATGATATATATTGTGTACAATGGGAGGTTTGAACGCAAACTATATTGCTTCCGTTTCACGGCGTTCATAGGGTTTCATTTTAGTTTGGTCTATTACATTGTAGGCATATTTAATTATAATCCTAACCTAATATATACACGGGCAGAGTTTTACATTTATTATATTAAAGAAATTTGCTTTAGTACATAATTTCGTATGTTTAAGTAAATGATAAAACATTCGTTTATAGCAGACGAACCTGTCAATATAGCAATTTAAATTTAGTTCCGTATGTATTATTTCACTTTCTGAATTTTTTCATATAATGTAATGGGTTAGATTTTTTTATCAGAATAACAGATCATAGAAGATCACCACATTATAGATCAGTGCAGCTGTCTTCACCATGCATGCATGCTTTCTTTACCAATAATCAACGGAGCTTTGTCGGCTAAAATGAAATACCGCAATGTAATTACGCTCGTCATAACATTATAACGTAAAGCACGACATCGAATCTGTTTCATATAATTGGATACTAAAAAGGTTTTTCTACTAGTTAGTAATTTCTTCCCAGACCACGGCGCGTTCGGAACCCTCATAGCTTTAAGTTAAAAGATTGATATTATTGCTTATAGTGAAGTTCAATTTTATTCTAGTTTTTCATATTGAACTTTTCTGGTAGTCTTTTCAACCGTACATAGTCATTTTAAATGATCCTTTGTGGAAAGTAATAGTAAAAAATAAATACAAAATTAATATCATGAAGTAAATATGTCACATTATTAGTTTAAAGATGTGTAACTATATGATTGTCAATATTAAAATTATACAGCCCATTCGACTAATCCCCGGAAACAGCGACGGTATTTACGTGTGAGCCATTAATTTTTCTTACGATATTACAAATAAACCACACGGACCGCTAGCTTTACGGAAAATTGTTATCGAAAAGATTAGGTTAATACATGGGCACGTAACCAAAATCCACCGTATGCGTTATAGGAAATGACGCGTCGCGGAGCGCGGGAATTTCGGCCGACGGACGTTGACCCAAATATGCGGTTGACATTGATCGACGATGGTCGCGATACACCGCTACAAAACATTCGGATGCGTGGACTACAGGACGCAACGTCGCTACATGTTTGGATTTTTAACATTCATATATTACGCTGGTCATTTCCAACATAATTGTCACACGAACAGTTAGTTAACAAATACCCGAAAATAATATGTAGTGGTTGATTAGGTGTAAAAGCTTTAAAAGAATGAATGTATAGAAAATTCGCTTTAATTAATGCACGGTACACTCTGGCCAAAAATCAATGGTTTCAGAAATTATAAAGATTATATAGTAAAAAAAATGTTTTTGTTTAGATTGTTAAAGTTAATTATTGTTTATTATTTGTTCCGGTAGACTGACTGCCGCAAGTTATTGGCCTATCGTTTACTAATATAAGAAAGAAATGAATGTAACATATTTCAGAGTGATCACTTTACACAGTACAATTGGAAATAAGTGCATTAATATTACTAATTATTTATAGGTTCCTATTCCTTTATGGTAGTATAGGGATAGTTCAGTTAAACGATTGATTTATTAACATTTTACTTATATTAAATACATTTCAATTTCAATATAATTAGCTGAGTATCTGCGTGATTAATCTGTCCGGGTAGAGGCAGACGCGTAGTCAGACAGCAGGCGGAGGCGACCGGAACTCACTATGAGTCGTCGGCGCTGCGGCACGTCCTGCGACGTCCGCTGCGCTCGGCCGCCGCTCCGCAAATCGCAGAGCTATATTAGCAGCGACTGCATGGCATCGACGGCGTGTCGGAAGTGTCGCATATCGACGCGGCCATACGATAACCCAAATTTCCGAGTGCGACCTATATCTACATGCAGGAGGCACGGCATTGTGCGGACGGGCGCCGACACACATCTACATCGTTTGTTGACCGACGTTAGTGACGCTAGCTAGCGGAGTGGACGGGCCTAGCCATGCGTCAGTGACATGATGTGATGCGCGGCTTCTCTGGCTTCCCCGACGTGATGGTACGGGGTTTCGTTTCGGAGACTCGATACGTTGTATACGCTGGCCGCTATCCGATTACCGGTGGCGTGCGGCGTGGTGGTGGTGGTGAGATGGTGGCGGTGAGGCGGGCCAGTGACCGCGGCACGTGGCCGCGAGATGAGCGCGTCGGGCCGGGGAGACGGCGCGCGGCGGCTGTCATTGATTTTCCCCGCCTCCCCCTCGGGCCGAGGCTGGCTCCCCCCGCCGCGTCTCACCCACTTCCAGCGCCCGATAACGAGGTTAACGGGCGACGTGAGCGTCTCCTAAACTTTAATTATACTGGTACACCCGTCGTGCATGTTTAACCGGGCCTCTATTCAGCAGTTTTGTTAACGACGCACCTGATAGCGGGATGTGATCCAGTGTTCGCTCGACGGTTAACTGTCTAATGAACGCCGTCCGAACCAGGCGAAGAGACATAGCCGCACGTGAAAAACGCGCTTTGCCGATTCGAGTCTCGGTAACAAGGTGCCGATGAAAGCCTCTCGAAAAATAAACATCGTGAACTTAAAAGAAACACCAGCCCTTGAATATTCCTTACCTTACAATATCGCAAAGACGAATACTATTAGTTCAAAAAAATTAAATAACATTTACTGCTGTACGTACGTATTGTGTACGTGTATTTTTTTCTTTCGCGTTTCGGTTTAACACTACGATCTGTTTACGATCCATCGATTTCATATGACGTAGTTAGTCTTATAATGTCGCCCGGCACAGAGTGCGCCGCACAGTTCCTCGGCAGATATAAGCATATCTCACAGTTATAGTTTGTCCATCTGAGCCGTTATTGCATTTGAATTTTATGGAGGATGTTATTTCGAAAAAATAAGAGTGATATAACGAATCGTTCTCAAGTCAGTATAAATAAACTACTGAGATTTCCAAACAAGCCTTGACTGAAACAATGTTTGCAATGCCTAGGACATAACGCGCGTGCTACCGCCCTAATGAAAATCCCTTTCTTGTTCGTTTTGAAACACTAAGCTGCCATTTCACGGCAGAAGAACGTTGCAATACATGTTATTGGAATTTTCCAATTTAAAGTACGTAAGTGAGTCATTCCTTTTTGGAAACAAATGTAAAATGCCTTTAGAGCGTGTCGTACAAAAATTGTCTATGAATCATTTAAAGGGTTGCGCCACAAGCGACGTTTAATTTTAAGTACAGTCTTAGTGGGAATAGTTTCGGGTACAATTGAATAACAGCAGTTAGGCCGAACACGTTCTGTTGAGAAATCGTAATTCAGAACTTCTGAACTGGCTCGCACTAACGACCTCCAAAATTACGGATAATTGCTTCGCATTAAATTATTGCACTTGCTTTTAAATACCTCGTCGAACTTAATAACCGGTAGTATTGCCGCTTATTATCGGATCATATGAGTACACTTTTTCTTTCTATTTTTAATGAACAAAATTAAAACTTTTGTGTCCCCTTAGCACTAATTAAAGTTCATTCACATGATTGAGTTAAAGTCGAAAATTACCAAAAGTTACATTTACAGCATTGCAAGACACAAACTAAAAAAAATTGTTAATAGAATCTTCATCATTTCAGCCGTAGAACGCCCACTGGTGAGTGGATCTAGAGGCCTCTCATATATCTCGCATCCCATATATTTTCAACGGCTGTATTCTTTGTAATATTAATGACATAAGAAATAATTCCATTTCACATGGGCTTAAACACATACTTAAAGCGCACCTGGTACCCTGTCTTTCTCCAGCAGTTACACCTAGAACAAGAAACCTCTATTCTGCTGTTGTATTTTTGACAAAACATCCCGTGCAATTGACTTTCATGATATATGTCGATTGGAAGTAACGCTTTAAAAATAAGAACAGCATTGACAAAAAAACCGCACTTAATATTTGTTTAACAATTTTATTAACTGAGGTTTTAAAATTTCTCTCGAAACAACTGTGACTAACACTTACATTTCTGTGCAAGCTTATTTCTACATACTTCCGACTCAAAGTGACGTATAGCTTATTACAGCATATATATATTATATTTAAATATGTATATAAATATATAACAGTATTTTACGCACGCACACACAAATTACATTGTTTTTGCTATAGCAACAACGTTGAAGAGTAATTTAACAGCAAAACTTAACAATTCAATCTAAAGTAAATTTCACACGAGGCGTATAATGACGTGAAGCAACTTGTCACTTCCAGCGGAGCACAATTCATTGTATTTCCGCGGCTGTCGGTGATTCGATTATGTGAGCCCACCGATGATACGAAGCTCGGGCTGGTGCCTGTTCTAATTTTTTGTTAATACGCTTCCGTAATAACGCTTGTGTATATGTATTTATTTATTAAGAATTTTTTTGTCGCTTGTACAGCTAGAGGTATACAGCAACCTATCAAAGAGAAATCCTAATTGTTGCCTGTACAAGTAGGTTTTAATATTTGAAATTCATATAGAAGTGAGCGTTTTAGTTAAGGTCGTCTGGGGACGCCAATGACATACCTTATTACAAATCTATGGGGAAGTCTGTCCGTCCATCCACTAGTACGTACAGCTGAAATGATGATTGCGCATTTTACATTTTACTCTTCATGATAATTCATTGTTGACGTAACGTATGATAGCGATAAACTACAACAGGGCCATATGCTTGTTTAATGTTTATATGAATTTCCTCTTTATAAATAAGTTTTGATTAACTTTATTTATAAAGACCAACCCGCCGCCTCATTCTTCAAGTTTAAATTACGTCAAATATCTTTACCGCTCAGTGTTTCGACTTTTTATATCACAACGAGTTAAGAATTAAATAATAAGATATCAAAGCTATACATTGATATTACCGTAATAATTTAATCAGCGACAAAAAAAATCAGTTTAAAAATAGTTACAAGATTTAGGTTACTAAATAATTTAAGAAAGGACTTGGATAATTGAACAACTAACAAATACAAATAAACACTGTATAGCTCAAAGAGGAAAAAAAGGAAATTAATAAATAATAATTTATCGTAAGGTACATCAAGTCATCCTAACATTAGATAGACATCTATGCCAGCAGACAGTATGTCAACAGTAGACTTGTTAAAAAATAATCAAACGTAATGTGCAACATTTGAGGGAAATGAAGTGAGTGTGTCGGTCGGGTTATTGACATGACGCACGTGCTCCACGCAGCGTAACCGCAGCGTGACGTCATCGCAACCTCACGAAGCGACGAACGGCTTGAATCGTCGCGAATTCAATCGTGATCGGAGCGAATCTGTCTGGTTTTTCATTGTCAAAGCATTCCGGTATTGAGTGATCTGGGACGATTTTTTGCATAAAACTCCTCACCTTTACAAAGTTTATCTATTCGTGAGTGATTACTACGCACATAAACATTTGAATACACACTTGGTACAAAAAACTAAGGGATACTTCATACAACGAGTTTAAAAGCTGTATTAAGCTTTATTTATGTATATAAAAATAAATAGGTGTCTATACGTCTGTACTGGATAGATTCATCTCATCGCCGTGAAAATTTAGTAAATTATTAGGTACAGAGAAAATTTTTGAAAAACTGTTTTTTTTTCACTAGTTTATGTTTGAAGATAACTCTCACTGCCTTTTTGTTATATTTTTTTTAGATAAAATGCATAACACAGCAACTCATGAACGGGTTACACCCAGTCGATCTATATTGTCTTATAATCTGCGAGGTCGACTAATATACAAGTATACTGCAGGTCTTGAACGATTTCAGATTTCATTTCCTTAAAAGTTCCATCATTGCAGCAACAATTATAATTTATAACTTCTTTCAATTGTTTCAGTTCACTGAAGTTCTTATGCTAAAGATGAATGTTGCTATTCGTTCTACGATTTAATTATTTTAAACTTATTATAAGGGAGCCGCCTCAGATGGAGGGGTGGATCATTCTTTTCTTTAGATTACAATGTAATACAATGTTGTTAATATTCAGAAGTAAGTAGCCCTGTCAATAAAACAACAGAGGTTTAAAAACAGACATATCCTAGATACTATAAAAGCAACAATGCAAATTAATTTATTTACAACTAAATAAAATAAATAAATATATGAAACTTAGGTTTCGGGACAGATAACCACATGAGGTGCAATTCGCCTTGCGAGAAGTGCTAGCGTGGCGCGGGTTCACCAAGGATCGCAGCCCGTCGCGCAGTGGCGGAAATCCCAAAAAAGCAAATTCAGTTACTAATTAATTTTTCATAGGCAAGCCGCCGACACCCCAACGATGTGCAAACTACCCCCGCACGTTAAACGCCGTTCTGCAGCCACTCCGTAGCCGCGTCGCAGCCGGCCCGCAGCCGAACCGTCGTCGCCCCGTCAATTAGTGCGGCGGAACTGCGCAACTTTACATCATTAACACCATAAAAAGATAGATATTGCGAGAAAATTTGTGCAATCTATTAGGAGTTTTAAGAGGGGTCGCGGGGGTGGATGCGTGCAGAGTGCAGCGGCGCCGGGGTGAAAGGGGGGAAGAGGGTGGAAGGCGGCGCGCGCATCTGTGCATTCGGCATATTTACCCCGATAGTGGGCGGGCGGGTTCACTGACCCGACCCAATGCAAGGCCTGCGTACAGTAGGGGCCCGTTTCATTACTGCCACCGCACCGCACACCGACGCAAAAAGCTAACACTGTGCGTCAAGTGGGCACGCACGCTTTTTTTGTTTTAATCATCTGGTAGATACGGGCGCAATTCTGTTTCCGAGAGGTGCAGTCGAGGCGAGAGAGAGGACGCACCGCGGTGCCAACTTTGGACCGACGTAGCCATATCGATCTAGCGTTTATTTTCATCCTAGGCTAGGTGAGTGATTTAAAATTTATAGGCGGCTAAAAGGCAGACATCGATTGCCGTAAGAGAGCGCGGAGGCTGCCGAGTGAATGCGTCCGACTTTAGTTCGAAGAAAGAAAATACATTTGGACAAATATACAAATACAATGGCGATAGCGGTGGTCATGAATACAATAGGTCTGGTCTGCACGGCGCAAACACCGACAGTGAAGTAAAGCGGCGAACCCACACAGGGATCATAATTACAGCCCGGCATTCATAAATCCAGTGATTAAGGCAGACAGACACATTCACGACTGTAAACTGTAGACGTCGGTATACTTATGCAAAGCCACCCTTGCAGTCGACGAATCGGATGCAATACTATAACCTACCCCAAGCGTTCCCCTCGGTGCGGCAGGTCAGGCTGGCTTTGAAGGGCATTTACATAATAACCGAGCGTGTATTTAAACTACTATTCCTTAATAATACGTCAACAAAAACACACAAGACATAGCACGTTTCATAACTTATTACAGCATTACGATACGACAGTTGCAACTCAATTACCCTGATATTATATTAAATACGTCATCAATTGTCTAAAGAGCTAGCCGAATGTAAAGTATACAGTCTGTTGGAAATCACTACAAGTTCTATCTAGCTCGCGAAAAGATGCTGCCGTCGTAAATCATAAGTTAGTAGTACCAGAGCTTGTTCGAGTACCTCGTAAAAGTATAACCGCCGGTATATTGCAAACAAGTGTGTTTGTATACAATGAAATTTGTGTATTGATGGTTGATTTATTGAATTTATTTAGGAGCTTGCTCGTCTCTTATATTCGCGTATGTTGTCAAAATTATTCAGCGTTGAAAGACTCATATAGTTAATAAATTAAATTAATTGCGTTTACTTTGAGAGTGTCCCGAAAAAGAAATGTTTTCTATTATTTTTTAAGTAATACTAAAATAATAATAGATCTTTGTATAAGTATTAATTTGAACTACAATACTGGATCGCTAATCATGATTGAATGTTAAAAATGAATAGTGCAAATAAGGACTTATTACAAACGGAAGTAAATTAGGAGGGCATTTAATTGACTTACAGAATAACAGACAAGGCATCGAGATTAACAGAGGAAAACAAAACATAAGCGGATTGAATCCTTGTACCTTAATTTGTAAGACTCTTCCAGCTTACGATTTCAATCGTATCCCCGACACAATGCACTATTCAATAGCACAGAGTAATTTCAATACATTCTAAGGTTGTTCGTAACAAGTTAATTAAATACTAGAGATAGTATAGGTAAAATGAAAGTTGCTTGCTATTCAGATTACTTTCTTTTTAATTTAAGAGATTTTAGGTTTTTAAATCAATAAAATTGTATTGAATAACCAAAATTTTTTATTTTGCACATTTTTATTAACTTGTGCACGCGACCTCAAAACAACGAAAGTCGTATAGACATTTTTTTACGTTTGTATATATTTACACACATACACATCGAAATGTCTTGTGTGTAAATATTTAATTGTAATAATACTTAATTTTTTTGTAGTTCGCGGTCATTAGAGGAAAGCCTCAAATTTAATTCCTTCCCGTAAAAATAACGAATGAAGTTCTATTATTTATAAAGGTTCTATGGCAGTTGTACAAGTTAAAACAATAAATAATCAGCTAATACTAAATTTTCGTCAATATCTCTACCTTTTTTATTAGACCACGTTGGGTTAATCAACAGTGATGGGTAGGTGTGAATCTGATACCATCATTTCAGCGCATGGATTAAATATGTAGTTACCTAACCATTGACTATTGTTGGTTCTAACAACACGCGTTAAATTTGTGCTGTTAAAAAGAATATTTATGATATGTTATACCTTAAATTTCCTAATTAAATCGACGAGAAACTTACGACGTGAAGTCATTGAAATTCCTTAAATTATTAGCTACTAATTAATAGTAACCAAAAAAAATCTATAAACGACAAATTATTAAACATTGCACAATTACATTTCCAGTGTCGGTGCACAGGAAATGTCTATAAGGTAATAGACAGACGTCATTTTGGGTTAAATAAGAAGTGAAGTCAAGTGTTTTCTTCACAGCGGCAAATCAATAAAATTAAAAAAAAAAGAACTTTTATTATGATGTACGCGCTCTCGGGCTCCGCTTTGATAATCGTTTTAAGATCTTACGATATAGTAGTACTGTTAGGGCCAAACCAGTTTTAATTAGTTAAATGAGTCATCAAGTGACAGGAGAGCACGTGCGACGAGTTTAAATATTAGTGGAGTTGTGCAACAATGATATGCAACATGCAGTCGTCGAGTCTCCAACTCCAGCAGCAGCGGCTCCGTCGCCGAAGCCGAAGCTGAAAACTAATAATTAAATCACGGGGAAGGGAGTTCCCCGCTCCCCACGCGACGACGCTGTACCACGAATCGTCCATTAAACATCATGCGAGTTCGTGTGCAGTGCTCGTCGCGTCACCACTCCAAAGTTTGACCTCGCAATTACTAAAATTGGTTTGATTTACCATTTTAATTGTAACAAAAAGCTTATTTTTGTGACCGGCGCGGAGGGAAGCTCCGTCGGGTCGTTGCAAACTCGACCGAGTGACTTTCGGGCGGAGGGTCGATTAGGGATCGGCGGGGTAGCGCGGCGCGCGCGTCGCGGATCGCCATTTTGAGCTGTGGTGTGATGCCGTTAAGGCGTAGTTTCTGTCGGTGGTGTCCGTAGGCGCGAGAGAAGAGCACTCGAGGTCGGATGCTGAGAGCGGGGCCGCCGGGGCGGGGAGGGGGGATGGGACAAAATCGATAGAGTCGGGCGGCGCGCGACGTCTTGCGCCCCCGCCCCGCGCCCCCACCGCGCGCCCCTCTAATGAATGAGAGCGAACATAGTCATCTCTGCGGATGGCGGCTCCAGCGCTACGCCGCCGCCGCCGCTGCGGTGCATCGCCTCTAGCCGCGATAACGAACACAACCCAGTTCAATCCGTGCGCCTCAAAATATATCCTACTGCCGCATGCTTATCTATTCTTTCTGCACAAATCTTGTCTTCTTTTATACTCTTTTATGTATCCTACATTAATCTCTAGTACTTTCTGCTCCGCTGTCGATTGACGATTACAACTCAAACGATGTAGGTACATATGAATTTATTCCCGGTCTGAATACTTTTTCAATCTGAGAGATACGTATGACGAATAAGAGTATATTTATAGCATAATTAATTGACAAAGCTTTATATACCTTCACTTCTTCCTTCCCTTTGATGAAATAAAATGATTAGACTAGATGTTTAAATAATAACAATCCCAATTAACTATTTATGTTTATAAGGTACGAAATTCAATTATCACAGTTTTGTAGTATTACATTATGTAGATAGCAGGTTCATGAAATGAAAAGCGTCGGAATCGCATAATTGTGATAAACTAAAGGAGAAACCATTTTGTGCGAGCCGCGATGTTATTACTGCCCATCAACAAAGCCATCAATTGTTTTATTTGCGTCGTAGATGCTGTCTTGAGATTCAACTAAATTGCATGGGAACAAGGTACTAAGCATTCCAGTTATGTGATTTAGTTCTCTATGAAATTTGAGCTTTTTAGCGTACTGTAATGCTGTAAAACAAAGCATCATCTCAATATTTAGTTAATTTACATTTTTTATACAGAGTGTTTGAATATGGGTATAAAGTTTTAAAAGGTCTATCGCAATCCAATATTAAATAAATTAAAATAATATGTTTCTAATTGATCACTCTCTACAGAATGAACAGAAAAAATCTTTTAAGTTTTTTGCTGACAAATGAGTTATATATATCAATGTCAATCAATATTCATACATAAATATTTGACACCTATGACCAACCACCATGCACAAAAATAAAACATATTTGCACAAGTAAACTTTGTTCTATACTGTTAATCAAATTATGTTGTGTTTTAATAATTTTAAAACATTTTTTTCATAACAGGAAGTACTGAACAGACTCAAAGTAGAGGGCCACACAGGCACGCAGCTAGCGTGTTGAAAAACGTCTGTGTCTAGTGTAGACTCACCACGTTTCAACTTGTCAATACGGGACAGTTGCTATTCCGGGCTAAGAATATACCATTCATAGTTCTGAAGTCAAGCAAGTAGTCATGTAGACATTTATTGAATAAAATAAATCCTAGAATTACGAAAATCCTAAAATAATTACTCGTTGGGAAATAATGTCTGTATAATGTAATTTAATGAAAATAATATTGTCATAATGCTTAAATATAGGTTAATCGTCGTCTGAAAGGTTCCCGAGACTGCAATAGGTACACTGCAATAGGTAACAACATAGACAAGATCAGCCATTGCGGCATTCTTTTGGTAAGGCCTTGCAGAAAGCTACCGGCTGACAAGATGATGATTGGAAAATCCTACAATTATAATTAAAATAAACTTGTTAAACAATAGCCAAAAGTCGAAACAATTACATCGTCTCGTACGTTCAGACTGAATATATCAAAATGACAATATCATGTTAAAATAATTGACGATTCAAAAGTGCTTGTAAATGTTTACTCGGATAAAGATATTTTGAATTTAAATTAAAACAGCGTAACGTTGTATTGAATTAACAGGAAATCCTAACACACTGAAAAATATAGAAACCCTAGCGAGACTAGGTAACCGTTGTATTAATAACGCCGGCCCCGACCGCCGTACCAGCTGCAGCTCGTCAGTGTTTTTGGGCACCAACGAATGACGCTCATCTAAAAGTCATTTAAATGAACCCCGTACTTAATATTACGGCGTTGTATATTTGGAGACCGTGACAATCTTGTCTAGCTTAGTTTTATACAGGATGATTGGTCATAAGTATCAAAGCTTTAAAGAGATGAATGTATTACTCCTTTGCCGTCAATTAATATATGGTACTCTCTATCGAAAAATCAATGCTTTATAACAAGAAAAAGTGTATTATATTGCTATTTACCACATATTAAAATTAAGTACAAATTAAAATTAAAATTTTGTTTATAGTGATCGCTTTATACAGAATTATTGGAAATAGAGGCTTTTTTTTAAATAAATTAATAATTAGTCAGGATGTGTTGCTTCTCAGTTTTTTTTATTATGTATTAACATGTTCATTCTTTACAATGTAATGTTAAAAAAAAATAAAGATATTTTTGAAGTATCAACTACGAAAAATATTAACACAAAAAGCAAATATCAATTCATAGTTACAAACATTAGGGCCCGAAACAACAAGTAACCGTTCGATTCCTTGTTATGTAACAAAATGAATGTTGGAAGGAGCTTCTGGTCGCGCTTGGACCGGACTGCATTTAGTGGAGCAGATGAGAGGCGGCCTTAAACTGGGTCATGTTAGTACCCGGGCCAAATGTCCGCGCCGCACCTGTGTATACATCGGCGTTACGTGTATATGGTAATAAAAGAGGATTAGTCAACACGTGCGATTCGGACTTAACTTGACCCAAATTAAATTAAGAGGCCAGGTCATACGATTATTCCTTTTTCATACCAAATAAGGTTAGGCTCGATATCTGAAAATGGAAACAATTTCAAAAAATTGCTACTGTAGCCTTAAGCTGTAACATTATTATTACTATAAACGTCACTGATGTAATGTTAATACGTTGTTGATAAAATAATTACAAAAAAATAAATAAAAGACTTAAAAATTTTCTTTTTACTTGAACTGATATCAAAATTTAGTATTAGTAATACTCTTTCATCCGTGTGACTTAAGATTAATTTGCAAAGTATGTATACGAAAAACCATACAAAAGTCAAAGACGACTTTTGCCGGCGATAATGTCCATGCACTAGTATTATCTGGACGTAAGGTTTATGTTACGGAGACGGCGCAATCTGCGCTTCGAGGTCAGATGCCGAAAGGTATCGATAAAGAACTGAACGCACGTGGTCAGACATACTCGCGCACCGAGAGGAAAGAAAACACTCGTAATGCACGTACGAGCACACAGTATGTAATGAAAAACTTAACATTTTTCAGTAATTATATTTTAAAACCATTTTACATTAGAGCCAATCACTCTCAAACAGTGTGAGTTCCGTCTTTTTCACTATCCGCACGAGTTCAGTTAGTTGCGCGACAAGTCCTTAACGAGCAAAAATCCTAACATTATATACTGTGTTAATAAAGCAAGAGAATTGAATGAGTCGCGACAGAAGTTTGCACATATTACAATAATACTTCGAGGGGTATAAAGTTTAAATAAGCCCACAGGGAAGTTTGAGAGCCGCTCGGAAAGTCTACATAGGTCCGATGAAGTCACTAGTGAAATATTACTGCGCGGGTCGTGATATTTACACACGAAACTTAAATTACAACAGCAAATACGCCTGATAAGGCTGCCGAGTATATCTCTATTACAACATTATCTTGAACGACACATCGGTGTACAATAAATAATTGATTGAAATTATCACTGCTTCACAGGCACGAAATAATCGTTGTAATTAATTGAAATTGCAAAGAGCATAAAACGATCTTTCGTAGTTTAAACAATTACAAAATGGCGATCCATTAAACTAACATACCATAGTAAGGAGTCGGAGTGATCGCCATCGGAGCGTATCGGCCAGAGCCCGGAGAAGGGCGCCGCTGGATCTCTCCCCTTTGCGTACCATCCTGCCTTCACGCACGGCTGCTAGGTCACTGCACTCTCGGCACTTCGAGACCGAGCGCGAGGGTTCGCGTATCGGAGCGGCGCGTGTGATGTTTACCGTACAGCAACCGCAATTATCGGACGCGGGGGCGCGACTGGCCTGTTATCGCGCCGACACCTATTCTTCAGCACGGCCGGTGCACGTGAGCGGAGAGCGCGACCTCGTTGTTTTGGTCACTCGCCTGGCGTCCCACATGTGTGTCGGGAGCATTAAATTGTCGTACGCGTCATGTGTGAAGTGCGATCTAAAAAATACCCTATGGCGATTCGAAACAAAAACGTCATATTTATATATTACATCCGACGATATTTCGACACCGCTCACGCATTACTAAAATCCAATCCGAACAAAAAAAAATGTTGTTACAACTTGTATTAGGTGTATCTAACAATTTATACCGGTGATCAGGAATTGTAATGAAGGTCATCAGTCTTTACGGAATCTTGATATCGTTGCAATTAGTGTAATATGAAATGGTATATGGAGTATATGGTGAGGGGATATGAAATGGGCGAAACAAAGTCCAAGTGCGGTCAAGCGCTTGTCGGCGCAACGGAATTTGCTCCTTGACTAGATTAGCATGCGTTCGTTTATTCCGCGATGAGGTATATAATTAGAGGCGCGTCGGGAACGTGGCAGCTATCCAGGTCGATCACTCGGGTAACGGGACTAGACTATATCGGGTACGGTCATTGACAGGAAGATTTTTCTGGACTCATCAGTTTATAATTTATTGGTTTAATTGGGTTTGGGTAAAGGTGTAGAAGCTATTAAGGGATAAATGAATATCCCATTTGTCAGCGAAAGCTTTTACAATTACCCATGAATAAAGTGATTACTCTGAAAAATGTTTCATTCATTTATTTTTTCTATTGGAATGCGACAGGCCAATATCTTCTGACAGTACAAAATCTGCGGGAACACACAGTAAACAATAATTAATTGTATAATGTTATAGTTCGAATTTTAAAAAATGTTATCATTACGCCATTTGCTATTTCTGAAACCATTATTTTTGGTTTAATGGGTTACAGCAAAACTTTTTAAGTTAATAATTGATTAAGGAAACTGCTACGAGGAGTGGACGTTTCGTGTCGCAGAACCTGTGTTTAGCGTGCAATGGGGTGTCATTATGTCGTCACTTGACAATGTCAATAGTAAGGTTTCGGGGCAAGGAAACATATGCTCACCATTGCAGGACTTCCGTTTAACTTACACTAGCACCTCGCTCATGGTTGTTTTTAACTAGTACGCCCAGTATTATCCACTAGGGACAAAGAAAGATTTGTTAGAAGTTTTTTTTTTTAATTCAATGGTGAACGATGAGCGGTTTTATCGTGACCTCGCCATCATTATGAACCACAATAATCACTTGTAATATTTTTAATTTGTAATTATATGTATTGTGTCTATTATCGGTTAGCTTGCACCGTATGAAAATTAAGGGGGAGTAGAAGCAATGAAGTAAATATGTAATAGAAATGATGACAACAAAAAAAAAACAGACCGTAATTTCTTCGTTACCAAAACCAAAATATATCAAACCAAACCAACATAAAAATGTTGAATTTTAGTGCTAATGGTAAATGTAAATATGGACTTTTATACTTTATCCAAACAGGATGTTGTCATTATCATTTCGGCCAAAGACAGGCCTCTCAATAGACTTCCAATAAAATCGTTTGAAATCGGACTGCATCCATCGTCTTCCCGCGGCCTTAACAAGGTCGTCTGTCCTGTCCACCTTCCATGCGGACATTCTCCACTCCAGATAGTTAAGGCGCACGTGGCCATCTGCTCTGGACGTTACGTGGCCTGCCTATTTACCAACTTGCCGATCCGTTGAGCTATATCGGTTACGTTCATCTCAAGAACCTCCTCATTTGGTATCCGATCGCGTAGAAAAATCTCAAGTGTAGGCCTCTCCACGATGATATGATTATATCAGTATTAAGAAAATTTATGTATATTTCCTCTTTCAAATAAGTAAATAAAAAGTACCTCGACTATTGTTATATTGTGTATTGTTGCCATACAAACAGCATTGAATTATAACTATCGTCAATAAGCAAAAGGGTTGTAAAAATAAAATAAAATCAATCGTAACAAACTGACACGTTTTCTCGTTTTATCTTCTAATTTTCGATAACACAAGACGGACATAGCAGTCTTATCTTGAAGAGAACTGCTGCAATATGCAATGGTACGTGTGCAGTATTATAAAAACATACATGTACAATGTCAGAAAAATTATAACACGTAACTGTAGAAGACAATTACGTGTTATCATTTTTCCGACTTTAGTATTACAACGTTAATAGAAACATGTAATATAATCTGCATTTTAAAACTGGTCTATATGAGACTTTCGCCGTTAGACATAGGTATCCAAAAGAACCGGCTGGAAGCGGTTCACAGCCAGCGGCTTCCGACGACCTTAGCCAAGGTCGCCTGTCCACCTTGTGGGTGAACTTCTTAAATGCTGTTCATTATTTAATGGCTAACATCGCTTATTCTCCAAACAAATTTTTTACCAAAAATTATGATTTGTTTGCTTTTTTTTTGCTTTGCTTTAAAAGACTTTTATTTTACGGTAGGTAATAGGTCCAGTATCTTGGACGGAATGTATTGGTATTAATAAATACAGTGTCAAGATACATTAAACATTATTTGGGTTACGCCCATAACTTAGGTCACAAACCAAACCTTGTTTACAAACTAATCATAAACGTATGTAGATCAAGCACATGGTTTCAAGGCGTCCCAAATGCAAGTGTCGCACGTGCATTTAGCGTGCAAGTGGAGAAATGTGACAAGGTAACATCAAGCGCCGACCTCAGCGTGTGCATTACCGTGGAGAATAACTTTCGACCGAGAATAGTCTGCGGCCCGAAATGCGATGACGCAGTCGCCGGCAACTGTGTCTAGGCCGCATCGTGCGCATCGGAATCGGTTCGCTTCGGTGCATCGGGAAGGACTTCGTTGAACAATCATTCTTTAAAAAATACTTATACAAACCTTTGTTTATACATATAATTGTAAACAAAATAACAATTTCAGGATTCCGTTGTGAATACAATTTTGCTTAAGTCATAATTATTATCATAACAGTCGCAGGACGTCCACTGCACATAGGCCTGCTTTTAGATTTCCAAAAAAACCAGATGGTCTGTATCCAGAGCCTCCCGACAACCTTATTAAAGTGATCTGTCCGCCGTCTAATTAAACTAATAATCATAATATGGATTAGTCATGTACAACCAATCAAATGCATAAATATATTTAAGAATCATCGTTTTACATACTTTGAAAAGTTTAATAAACAGATATTTTAAAAATAATAGTAACTAAAAAAGTTTTTCACTTAAGTAGTATAAACCATCTAAAAGAGCAGACGAAGACTTGGGCGTAGTATCATTAGTGTATCACTAGCATTGTCATTAGAACAGATTTTTTCATTCAGAGAAACGTAGTAGTTCCTGAGAGACTAAAAATTTTATGACATGCTATTTTATTACCCCACAAGGCTTTTAATTAATATTTGTATTAACTACTAATAAACGAGTCTGTATGGTATAGACGCTTTTGGAATAAATATACATTATAAATAATATGTGACATCCGAGATTGAATAATTTACATATTTTGCCTGTAATAAATACAGGAAATGCATAGCGGAGGCGTTGCTGCGAAGGCATCTCGAATATTCGTTAATAGAGCACGCAGTTTAGAGAATTTCATCTCAAAACGCTTTCGATAATGCGGAATTCAATTTTCATTGTGTGAATCTGTTAATATGTCCTGCCTCCATGATAATAAATTTATTTTATCGTTGCCTTGACTCCTAATGTTATTAAGTCTTTGAACTGTTTAAGCCCAGTCAAAAGTATTGTGAAGTTACAGCGTCTCTGATACATTTGAAATGTATATATACTATAAGGATATATAGATTAGAAATTGCTAAAATAAATGAATTTGAAAATAAAACAATTCCAAAGAATGTAATTTAGCAAAGTTTCCCAAAACTCATAACCTTAAAGAACAAAATGTCAGCGAATCTAAATTTGTATGAATAGCTTATCTCATTTGGCGACAAATCTCCGCAGTCGGCCGGAGTGTTTGCATCGCTCCCGGATTATTATTCGAGGCGGACCTTAAATATTTTTATGTGACTCATTTATTCGTCCTTTGATCAGTCGCTTTGATGCGAGGACCGGGCTCCGCAGCCGACGTTTCATCAAGGAACGGACGCCCAGAGCGCGAGACTGTTATTTTAATCGAGGATTTCTATTTTCGTTTTAATTAATGTAATATGTTGGGAAACGAAAAGATTGCTTATGAAGAGATAACAAAAATACAAAAAAAGTAATATATGTAGAAACGAGTAAATTAAAACTGCTTATATTTACTTCTCTAAGTTATTTCGTATTGACATTATAAGGAAATACTCGCGGTACACAAATCAACTACTGCATCAATATAGAATATTCATTTACGGTCTTAAATATTCTAAGTTAGTAAAGTGTCCTAATCCTTATCATTAAATGTCCACTGTTGGACATAAGCTTCCTCAATAATTTCTTATTATGGTCGGCAGGAAACGGCTTATATCGTCTTCAGACGATCTTAAATAAGTCATTTGTTAAGTTCGACGGAAAACTCCGATAAAGATGAACCTTGTGGTATAAAATATACATTACGATTGGTTAGCTTTCGTAAAAATTATTTCACAATAGAAAATTGCATCATAAGCCATTTAATTGTTTAATTTCCTTCTAAAGTAACGAACTACACCGTAATGATTCTTGTTTTTATATCTATGCCGTTCTAATTCTAAGTCCTTACATTTGTGGGTACACATGTACCTTTCAATGGTATAGAGATACACGAGTATCAAGATAATAGGTAAACGGTTGAGTGTTCCATTGTACGAAAAATCGACGTGTATAACAAAGGAACACATTACAAGCGATGGTTCGGCAAACGGGGCGGACGGGGTCCGCGTAATTAACGCCCGAAACAAACCTATAAAGAGGTCCGAATATTTCATAGCTACAGACTATTCCCGTCGCTCCGAGGGCCCAGGCCAAGGCTACAGGGAAGTATGTACTCGAATTACAACTTAGAAATTATGAGATATGTGCCATGGTTAGACATATCAAGTTAAATATTTTTATTTCTTTGACCATGAATTTATTTCATCATTAATGATTACGGCAATTAATGAACAAAAATTGACGCGTTCGTCTTATATGGTTTTTAAAACGCTCATCTGGCGCTTAAAAAGAAATTCCAAGGTCCAAGGTTCGCAAATTATCTACAATTTCTTACGTGGAAAGTAGAAAAAAATGACAATTGCTAATTTAAGAAAAAGACTTCATATTGTCTGAAGTAAAAACCCCCGCGTGCTTTAACCTTATCACTTTATTTTTAAAGCTATTAAATAACATTAGATGTCGGTCTAACGCGATGACTTAGTATATGAACACGCAGCTAATGAACATCAGAATGAAACGAAATCAACTTTGTTCACGGAGTAAACAATTGCAATTGAAATTACCAAACCTGATATAATGTTAATGTAGATAATGACAACGTGTGCTTAAAACATATTAAAAATAATGTTTTGTGAAAGCAAGAAATAAGAAAAATTCTTATAGAAATAACCGCGTAGATCACTAAACTCGTTTAGTCCCCATTACATGTATCTAAAGTCAGAGAACCCGACAATTACGCACGAGCCATTTATTCGGCAAATTGCCTCCATCGATACCAGTTCGCGGGCTGTATGCGACGAATAATTTCCATTATTTCCTTTCCCAGTCTGCGGCGGCCCGGGGCGATGTTGACGAAGACAATCGACGGCTGTAATAACATGTGCACAGTTTATTGCCATTTATATTTTTTATTCTAGAACTAATCGAGAAGGGCGTTCACCTGATGGTAAGTGATACGACCCGCCAATACCCGTGCGGGGTTACGCAGGGCTTTGTAATACGATAGCCTACGCAACACCACGTTTACGCTTTTCACTTTGAGGCAAGAAAAGATACCGATTCGCCCAGTAATGTCAAAATACACAACAGTCTCAAACTAAATTCTGCACTTTCATTTGTCAAATGAGCTACAGTGATACGTAGTCGGCTTCTAGCTAGTAAAATCGATCAGTCAAAGTTACATGAAAGTAAAATGAACTATTGTACTTAATATGAGTTATACTCAATATTTGTATCGTTTAAAAGGATAACTGCAAAATATAATTAACTCTCGGATATTTTGCATGTTCTTATCAAATTTTCAAGATCCCAGAATTTTTACCACATTACTGTGTTAATATTTTATTTATAAATAGTTTTATCAATAATACGCTAAAAAGTATTTATAAGATTTATAAACGAATACATCAATTGATTAATTAAAATATTATACTGCTATAACGACTGATAGTAATAGAAACTGGAAAACGCTAAATGTAATAGGCGCACAATTCGGATAGCCAGCGGGCGGAACACGTGACAGCGACGAGATACCGATAGTAGTTTTAATAGAGTTCTTCGTTGCACCAGATGATTGCCTGCGCTTTATCCGGTCAGACGACAGTCTGAGATATTCGCGATAAACGACCAAACAATTCGATGCCTTATATTCGTAAAAAGAATAATCAGCGTATGTATTCATTCACAAATTTTAAGCTTTATTATCTTTAATCACCTGTATATAAATAGCTTAGGGCAGTAACATTGTAAAAAATTCAATGATTACCAACGGAACTTTGTATCTAAATAAAAATATAAAATACGTAAAACATCATCATCAAGTCATCTAAAATGAATGGTGCAGGTAAGACGGCCTCGGTCAATAGATCTATTGGGCGGTACAATTCCAAGTATTAATCGATGGATTGGCCTTAAACAAGACGTTGAATTCCGATCACGGATGCCAATTGCTCGCGATTATATCTACAATTAATATATATCTGATAGTGAACGCTTACCTAACAACAGCAATGTATAAAATGTTTATTTCACTAAATGGCGAACCAAATAGCACGTCCTGCTAATGCTTATCAAGACAACATTAACATACTTCACAATTCTTTTTGGATACTCAAACATCTAGGCACCATTTGTATTTGCGTTCCACACACATATTTTTATATATTTTTAACTTCATTGGTTATGTAGAAATTTTATTAATTCATATAAAATAAATTGCCACATTTGTGGGAAATGTGTCGGAGCTTGCCTTGCTTATTTCTGGATCTCATTGTTAGTCACCCTATTTTGTAAGAGTCAAAAATAAGTCCATATCCTCTTGGTATCGGAAGCGTATACAAACCAGATTGTATGAGATCGAGTCTGATATGATCTGCACATTATTTATTATAATTGACATCAACTATGCATTATATTAATACTTTATAAGGCTAAATCATAAGAAAAAGATGAAAATTTGTGAATGTCACCATCGCAACAACGTTGAAAAGTAAAACAGCCCGATGTACAAGCGAGTACGCACGTACTTGGTTCATCTGATAAAGACGCCAGAATGTCAACGCAGCATTCGATCACCTTGAGCCATGAGACCGGTCGGGGTGAAGTTTGGCCAAATTGAAGCAACGTTATCGCGGACAGGGTCGAAGGTGTGTCAACTTGTGTGCGGGATCTAGGGACGTTAGCGTCGGTACCGGACGACGCCTTAAATCAATATATAATAAAATTAAATAAAAGAGGGCTATTATTGCTGAAAATGGCCTTAATAATAATAAGATAATATAAATATCAGTAAACGGTTGTAAAATCCTTTCAGCTTGTCTTCTGATAAATGCCTTTTCTATAGCTTTTCATTCCTTTCTGTGTTTTGCTCTGCGCATGCATGTTTGCGCCTCTTAAGACAAACTTATACAATAACAATAAATCGTAAAACACGAAAAGTACTTTTCCAATCTCAAGTCTCGATCTCGAGCGATCATGAGCCGGTAGACCAACGACATAGTTTCATGGTCGCGGAAAGTAGGCTCGATGCGGGGAGCGCAAAACTGGTCACCGTGCCGACCCTTGGGAGAGTTCTACGCCTTGCAGTGGGCATCTATAGGCTGATATGATGATGACGAATACGACACAAGAAAAAAGAAAAGAAATTGAACAAATAAAATTATGAAACACTTTTCTATTCAGAACCAAACAGTATAATTAGTATACTGAATAATAACTACACAAACTGCGAAATATTTAGACAAGTAAAACCAACTACAGTATAATAAATAAACATTTCACATTATACTTGATATTATATATGTAAGGAACAAATGTCACAATTTTGGACCAAAACCAACAATTAAAATCAAGGATTCCATTACGGGAATATAATTAGTAAATAAGCATTGATAAGTTCAGACCCTATCGCGCCGCAGGAATTTCTGGAATAATTAGACATAAATGACATGACTCATGAGAAGACTCGTTTTTGTCTCTCCCGTCGAACTATTATTGGAGGGCAGTATCGCTTCTCCATCATCATTTCGGCCATAAAACGTCAAGTGCTGGACGTAGGCCTCCCTCTTAGATTTCTTAATAAGACCAGTCGGAAACGCTGCATCCGGCGTTTGCACATTATGTCGTTTACCAACAAGTAATGCGAGAAGACCCTATCTAAGATCTGGTCATGCCGTCAATTATAGAATTTATAAATAAAATAATTTCCATCCATAAATTCAATTAATGAGCATGACGGTGTAGCTAGACGCGGCGTTTGGCGCCGTTTACGCGTGTGCCGTAACAAAAACGCGGCACGTGTATTGAACGTTTATTGTTTACGTTCATTTTCTGTCAGAACAAAGAAAACGCTGCAACAACGTCACCGTTGACGTCCGTGCCCGGATCACGAAATCACAGCATGCTTAACAGCTGCGGCATAAGGTGCAATTTGAATCAACTGCAGCCGTGTAACGCTACACTTAAAGTAATTAAAGTTGATCCAACGTAAATGTCAAGTCTGATTGAATTGAATTAAATTCAACATTCTGTAACACTTACGTCATATGAAAAACCCTGCGCTTGCGGTGTTCGTGTGTAATGTTTTCATTCTATAAATAATACGACAGACCGACGACGGTCTCAAGCAAATGCTCTAATGATATTAGAGACATTGAGACTGTTGTTACAGCTATAGCTTGACGTCTTTTTGCCGTAAAACTGAATTGTTACTTGGCTGTGCTTTAATGAATCAAAGCGTAACGCGAAATGATATACTTTACATATTACGTTATACGCATATTTGTTACGCCTAAGATCGATTTAATTACCTTCCACCTTAAAAATAGAACACATCTCATTCCTGCCTTAAAAAAACACATCTCATTCCAGAAAATAATTAGTGAACCCAAAATATATTTTATGCAGTTTGGGTACTTACTGGACGTTTTATTTAACTTTTGCATAACAACAGATTGAAATCAAAGATTCATTTAGTATCATAAAAACTTAATTATTTTTTTAGTGAACTTTATGTAATACTTTAATACAATTAATATTATTTTCTTTAAGAGCACAACCTATTGACATTATTTTCAATTATCTGGTTAAGATTTTTAAAATTATCATCCTTTTAGACTCTTTGATATCATTTTATATAATCCTCATATATCTTAAACTCGCACTTCAGAGTTAAATCTTTCATAAATACCTAAAAAACTAATGATATAGTTAAATATACATCAAGTATGAAATGTAATACTATACCGATTGGAAAATTTATTTTTTTAATTTAAAAACCGTCTCCTTGGAAAGCAAACAAAGACGACAATTTATAACTAATAATATTAAAAAAAATACTTAATTTTAAGGTTCTTCCGTGGTAGTTATTTGATAAAAAATTCAATCCTGTCCGAAGTAAAAGTACAAAAAATATTTACAAAAAAAACTATACGTAAGAATAGTACAAAATACGTTATAACAATACAAATAACATTCGACATGGAGCCACTTGTAAAGGCTTTAAGTTTTGAAAATTTTCGATGACGGCTGTAGGGACCGAAAAAGTGAATAAGGAGCTGAAACTTGGTAGCGCAGTGTTAACTGTCCATAAGTTGGACTACAGCCCCGGGTTTCTACTCGGCCGGCTTAAGTTTAAGCAACAATGGATTAGTTTGGCACTACTCATATCGCCTTATTTGAAATGGAATATTTGTTCAGTGTTACATGAAGAAAAATATTTTGGTATTAAATTTAGAATGTCAAAAAAAAAATTAACAAACTATATTTAAAAAATTTTCAGTTTTTGTAAAATGTAGTTAAAATATGTTTCTCACTACCAGTTACTATTACAGTACTACAGTCATACATTTTTTTCAGTCTATTGCATGTTACATTAATAATTATTATTTGTGAGTATTTAAAAGAAAACGAAAAATAAAAAGTAATGTGTTAGATTCCAGATGTAACGCTCTAACTTAACACCTAGTTGCTGCTCTGGCGGTCATTATTGAAATGGAAATATGTATATCATTACTTTCTTCCATTACCATATTGCATTGATTTTTACAATTTGAAAATCCAATTTCGTAACTCGGTCACCAAACTTACAAAATCTATGTAGTGGATTGATTGCAACCTCTTTACATAAAATGAATAATAAGTGAGAAAAAAGAGCAGAAAACAAGATTAACAAACCTATTTGCAACGCTATATAATAGAAAAGTGGAACCGATTGAAAGAGTTACGTAATATTTTACGTAAAACCAACAGCACACGAATTTGACTCCGAAACGAAACTAATTTCCAACAGCGTCATTTATTTGCTTACTTACATGAATGAAGTCAAGAATCCATTAATAACGACAAGGCGAAAAACCCAGAAGTGTGTAATGTTCAACGCCCCAGATAGCCGCCGTTTAAAAATAAACTGAAAAGTATGCAGCGAGTTACAGCTGAATATTCTTAAGGTTTGTTTTCGCTCGGCAGACGGAGGCAGGCAGTCGCCCGCGCAACTGGAGCGTTTCGGCGCCGGCGCATGTATTGTCCTGCCCGCTAACTTTATTATGAGTTTATGAGACGCCTGCTTTGAAATTTAAATCGCGATCATACGGTAACAAATCGTCGAGCGCAGGCGCGGTATCTCATTATCGGAGGCACGTAGTAATGTGCCGCGCATGAGCGATTCTACGCGGTGCGTTTAAACATCATTGCTGTAGCGTCAATTCATTAATACTTTACTTCATAATTATTACACTATGTTGAATCTACACATGACTTACTACATTTCCAAGAGGTTACTTGTTAAGAATTATGTTATAACGTAAAAACGGTAGGTTTTTCATAGTAACAAGTTTTTAGTGCCATCATCAATGCAGCTTATACAAGTTAAATAATTGCCCGAAGTTTATTGGTAGTAGAGACTTCGATTTCGAGTGGATCTTGATATTTTTTTATGGTTTTATAGATAACAAATAGCGTGCAAAGTACATGGTATAGTTTGACACAGCGCAGTGCTGACATATAATGTATATGCAAATGCAATAAATAAATGGCACATGCAGCTTCGCCCCCAAGGATACGAATATTGACTCGGCGAGTTAAGCTCAAAATGTTCCGATCCAAAGTAAAAATCGTGTTACTGTAGGGGTTCGATACGTGTAAGGTTACGAAAAACATCACACGCCGTCTTCATGCCTTCGTCAACCGCAGCTTTCGCCGAATTGCTATTTGCTGGCCAGAGAAAATCACTGATGTATGGAAACTTTGCAATGAGAACATGCTCAAATAGCAGATCCAGTGCCGAAGATAGAATTACATAGGCCACACGATGAAAACTTTTTAAAAATTGAAAATATTTTCATACAAATTGCCATTTACACTCAAATTTTATTCGTAATTTTTTTTAAATTAACAATATTTGGCTACCATCGGCTCGGAGTGCTGACCTGTTGAAAAGAGCAGGCCAGAAATTTACCGTTGCTCTTTATTAATTACGTTTAACATAATGATGTATATTATAATATCAACCATGTAAATGAGTTAACAAACCAAGTTCCACATTTCGATCCACTGTTAACTATTGAACGCTCTAGTAACATTATATATAATATCTTTTAATTACATAATTAATACTTCAACAGGAAGGTCCGAGGTATGTTGCGGAAGTTTAATAGTACACCTGACCTATGAAGGATGTGCTAACTTTAAAAAGCCGAAATGTTCAATAAGGTAAAGCGGTGGGATATGTTTCAATAGCAAAATATTTGTAGTGGCGTGCATCGCCATGTGTGTATTAGATCACATGATGCGATTAGCGACGGGCGCACACCTAGGGGATTATTCCGCGCCGCAGTAGCGAGTCCATCAAATAGATCGGCGCCGCGATACCGTCCCGGCCGCCCGTCAGACTAGGGTCGCCAGCTCTACGCCCAACTTCCATATACAATCCGCAATGAAATAACGATTGTGGACAGTTAATGTGCCGCTATTACAATCCTTGTTTTAGTAAACAATATTAACAAATAATATTTAAAAATGCTACAGTTATTATGGAAGAGGATCACCGGCTTAAGGATGTACGGATATTGAAAAACACAAATTTAATGCTCTAGCAATTACTAAATTAACTATTATGAAAAACAGGAAAAATCTCAGGATTTATTTGGTTACCCTAAGCCTGCGTTTCGCATTAGGATATTGGTTTCCCCATCAATTTTGTTTGAATAGTCGCAGCCGATGTGACGCTTCCGCTGCATTTTTACTGATTGAAGGTGCCAAAAAGTTATCTTGTTTAAGTAACACTATACGGTAAAAGATCCTAATGCGGCGTTTATTTCATTGTCTATGAAAAGTGAAAGTTTACTTGCAGTTTTCTAATAATTAAAATACAATGCATAAATAATAGTAGTTAGTTGCCTGCAGATTAATTATAATATAGTTTCTGTTTGAGGTCCTTGCTGTTAGGCTTGTAGAGCTGTTACAGCGTCGTCGATATCGAAGCTCGTGGATCTTTAATCTTTAAAATGCAGGTTAATAATGGTACACGAAAAAAAAAACCTATCATCATCATTAGTTGCGCCAACAGACGCCCCCTGCTAGTTAAAGACCAAAGATCGTCATAATGGCCGCAAGGCCGGTTTGCGCTGTCCACAACCAGCAACTTCCGGCGAACTTGACTATGACATCGGTCCACCCAATGGGATCTACCCTCGCCGCGTCTTCCGGCTCGTGGTCTCCATTCGAGAACCTTTCATTATCAAAGGTCTAAAAATATTATCATGTAAATTTTGATGTAAAATAATTGTTAATATATGAAAGGTATATTATAAATAATTACACGAAAATCAATAGGTGGATAGGTTTGATATAGGATACCGTTGTATTGCTGGGTCATCAATCTCCCGGTAATGATAATGGTGGCGCGCTGTAATAGCTGTTCAAGCGCCTTAAATATTTACACAAGTTGATAAGCACGCGGGCGCGGCAGCCGTGGGGATGCTAGTTAAGCTGAGCTGTGTAGACATTTATTTTGTTACTTTAGAATGCCAACGCCGCATTAAGACAATGTACTGTTGGTAAGCACCTTTTCCTAGCTTACCTGACGGGTAATCAGAGGGAAATAAGCATCTACATTTCGAATTGGGGTCTTCAGGTTTTGGAATTGGGACAGCAAACCGACAAGCAGAGCGTAGAATGATCTCTTACGCTGCACTTGTCGGTGGTTTATTACCTGCAAGGTAGACACCCGCATCGGTAACGCTCGAACCGCTCCTGTTGTAAATCTGAGGGGGAGGCCTATATCCAGTAAGATCTGATACGGGTGAAATATTAATGACACTGATTTCCATTTGAGAGCACCTTTAATATCCAATACGATCGATATCAAGTAGTGTGATTTGACATCATCACGAGCCTGAAGGCATTGAAGGTAGATATGACGATATACTTATTTTTAAACACTTAGATTTAGACAACGATTTCCAATAGGACTGGCTGTAAGCTGTTTCCAAGCGTCTTCCAACGACCTACACAAGGACCCGACGTTCTGATCCTAACTTGATTGTTTCGTACATTCATTCATATGTGTATAAACACCATGCAACTTTTTAAGGCAATGAAAACATCCTTGTCAAACTCGGATGGAGGCATCGATACTAATTAGGGTTCAGACTTCTAGCTATTGCTATTGTGAATGACAAAAGTTTTGCACCAAAAAATAAATTATACCTACGGAAAGGCAGTTTATTATAAATGCGTTGTGGTTCTGTAAATTTCTTCGCGGAGTGAAGTAGAAATTAACGCTTAATAAAAAACTGGAGTCATTTGGGTAAAACAAATAATCGAACTAGACGACGAAGGCTTCCTTCGACATTCGATGTTCGACCTACTTTAAAATATGAAATCGATTAAGAGCAATGCCGACATGACGCACCGGCAGCGTGGGGGGTACATTAAAATTTCAAATTAATTGGCCAACGATGATCCACCGGTATCACTGCGAGAGGCCGAGCAAGCGTCGGCTTGGGTATTTCAAAATTCATACGGGGAACAAAAGTGTAGGCGGGCGGCGCTCTCATCCCCCCGGCGTAGGTACTTACCTGAAACAATGAAACGTTTTATTTGAATGCCTGGATTTTTTTCGTCGAACGCGAGGATGGGTTAGCGGCCTGAATGAGATCGATACCAGTTCGCGCGCCAAACGATGCAAGTCATCGGGGTCGTCAACACGCCGCGTGTTTTGACGCACTTCGTGATGACGTCATGCCGGCACGGCCGCTCGCTTTTATTGCGAGGCGCACTTCGAGAATTTGATTTAGGTCTGCCTTTTCATGTTGGGATTAAGGAGAGAGTGTAAACAGGCTTTTGAAAGGTTATCCATTAAACCTAATCCAAAATAGGGTATATAAGAGTAGTCTACAATGTAACAAGACAAGATTTTAGTTTAAAGTAATAATGCACAATGTCATGAAACCTTCGTACATTGGTGGAAATAATAATAAAATTAGCCTAAGTGAGAACACAGCTCGGCTGATAAACACTGGAGTCGTGAATTTTTTACTTCAAGAACGAACGACTATTAATGCCTACACCACAAAAACAGAATTACATTTTATTTTATTGCTTTAAGTCAAATACACGTAACTATAAAATAAAATGGAAAAACCGCCGACAAATTGTTCTTCTTTTAACGCATTTGTATGTGTTACACTTCGTAAAGTACAAGTTACAAACAATAACATTTCCCGTTGACGTCGAGGACGCGTGCGTACGTACAATGAACTACACGGAGCGAAAAAACAAATAAAAATAATCGAATACCGGCTCTGATCGCTATGCTAAAGCCAACAGGGTTACTTTTCCTCAAACTATTTACAGGGACAGGTGTATTAAAAGTTAACCAACTGTCCATTGTGTGTACGTAGTAAAATGAAAAGAAAATCGAACGGCTAGAGTCGCATCTAAATGCGACCTTTCTTAATTTATTGTTACAAACCCAACAATTTCGTTCTACCTCTATCATAATAAGATTGCCAACCTATCATAGTTATAGAGAGAAAGTACAAGACTGAATAAAACCCAATTTTCGATAAAGAATTTCGAATTAAAATCTAATAGAGATTCCAAAGTATTGCGAGCAATCATTAGTATACTCCAAGGTAGAGAAGTAGCGCGAAACAATTCCCGTGGCATAAGTTACCAAGTATTTATTACACGTTATCTACTGCTCGATATAGCGGATGTGATGCTGCCACATGAAACTAATACGTCCACATTGGACACCGCTTATTACAAAGAGAAAGTTATTACCGTTTACACAAGCGCGCTAGTATTTGTGTCTCGTAAATAATCCCAATACAATCCGATACCGACTGTTTTAATATGCGATGCAAATAACAACGGACTCCACGGACATTGCAGAAAACGTTTTTCGGACTTGCAACGCTTCCATATTGTCCGATCTTTAAAGTTAGCAGCAACAGTATTATATTTTTAACGGAATTAGAACTTTACAAAATAATTTGTAATGAAATACGGCAAATTAGTTCAATCCTGATTAATCTATTTCGGAGCCGCTTCAACAGATGTTAGCAATCAAAACAACGAAATAATCCGTTGAAAACCGATAGTGAAATTGTATTCGGCGAGTGAACATATGCCATATTTATTACGGCCCCTACCATTGGCGATCCAATAAAGGATTTTCCGTATCGATCGAGTTGCTACACTGATTAATATCGTCTGGCTCCTTCGGCCGGGATACGGATATAGTTCTGCTGGGAACGATTTCGATGCCATCAAATTAGAACGGGTTGTTGTGTCGAAGTTTGCTTACTGTCGACCGTCACGCTTCCTATAACTTCACCGAGAGTGTCCCTGCTTAATTTCGTATATGATTTAATAAATAATACCTTTCACATTGCTCACAAATTAATTTTTGAGCAATGTGAAATGCCCATTTATTTTTAATTAAAATGGGAACTAAAATCTACGGAAATAAGTATATGAATATAACACTAAATTGTGATAAAAATTAAATATTTCATGTATAATTACTTATTGGAACTCTTACTCTTTTCCGAAAAGAATTTAATTAAATATAAATTGCAATATTTTTATTATTCATCCGAAGCAAATGACATGTAATCCTGTTCTATAGGACACAAGAGAGGAAAAGAAAAATAAACAGTATGATTGGTTAAAATTAAATGGTTAAAAGGGGTGAATGTATAGCTCCTTTACTGTTAACTAATTTAAAGTACACCTTAAACAAAAGTCAATTGTTTAACAAATAATAAATAATGTTATGATAGATAGTAAAATTTATCGTTTTTAAAATACGGATTACTACATATTAATATTATTTATTGTCTGTCCCTGCAGTATTTGGTCAGTCAAGTTCCAACCAAAAAAAAAAAATAAAGTACCATCTTTCAGAGTGATCACTTAATACAGGTTGATTGGAAAAAGGAGTACAGGAGTAAAAGCTACAGTTTTTTTGCTTACAAATAAAGTATAATCACGCTTTAAAAGCTTCTACACCAGTAACCAATCATACTGTATAATTTTAAGTGTTGACCAATACTTAAAAGAATAATAAAGGTATGGTAAAGGTTTGATTCAAAACCATATATTGTATATGTTAGTAAAAGTGTTTATACACCTAAACTCAACTTTAACACTTTTATACTAGGTTACGGTAACGTGTGACGTACTGGAATCTTTACTTCGCAGACATAAACACGTTTTAAATTATCGCAACTATCAAAGTTCGGGGAAAAATAAAAATAAACGAGCCTGTGCAGCGGACGCTCATTTACAAACGTCGCAAATCAGATCAGTCGCCGGCACTGAAAGAACTGACAATTTTTGGAATATTGCAATTACCTCAACATATATTTTGGCGGCGTTTTATACATGCAAACATTTTTTTACTAAAAGAATAACCTGAATTGTGTGAGTTTAATGAAGAAAACATAGTAATCACAAACTGATTTACGTACTAGTTCAATTCTATTAGTAATATTATTATATATTAATATTCGATAACTGATAGTCAAGGTCGGCGGAAATAGTTGAATGCCTGGCGATCTTTCGGCGAGGCTTATGGCCACGATGATGATTCAGTGCACAACACAAACACAAACTATTTGATTTAAGCAACAGCAACAATCTCGAGTATACAATAATACATGTAATAATTTATTCCAAAATAATTTATTAAATGCTTCTGGTTTGTTATGAACCAATAATATATCACAAATAATATAACACTTTTACCTCATGTTTGCACACATGGCGGTCTTTAGAGGTCGGCAAAAATACAGTTTTAGATCCATTTCTCATTGCTTACGACCATTGATTGAAATAAACAACCATTGATTAAATTCAAACATTGCCTTACTGACTGGAAAAAATGTCAACAAAATGTTTAAACATACGTTTCCCTTTTATCAAGCAAAAATCATATTAATTCAGTAATCAAAACGAATGAAAACATTTTCAGTTGTTATTATTATCGATACGTTATGACAAGTCACCGAAATTAATCAAATATGTCACAATAAATACGATTTAATCAAATGACAAAGCTAAAAATTTTTAAATTTGTATATAATTAAAAAAATGTTTACGTTTTTTGATTTTACTACGAACTGAATTTTTCAACAGAGGCAAAGTAAAAACCTTACCATTTCACGAGGCGAATACAAATACAATTCCTATATACGAAAGGGTGTACAGTTTATAGTTTTGGAAGAGTGCGAAGGCCGATATCGCACAAGGGAAAGAATTCAAATCCGGCATAAGAACTCTGGAGAACTTTTAATCCGCGCCAACGTCGAAGCCAACTTTTATTCATAGCGGAACCGGCTAAAATTAAACGAGCATTTACGAAAATAAACTATCTGCGGTAAGTTATGTTTCTTGTAGGTTTTTTTTTTTATCGTAAATATAGCTATTTTTATAAGTGAAGACAATGATATAAAAGTAAAATGTAATAATCCTACACAGTGTTGATGCAATTGCATATTGGTGCAATGTCAGTTAAATGATGATTATCACGATATCGCTACAAACCGCGATGATGAATGACATCGTGATGGGTTTCGAAAATCGCATAGCTCACAAGCCTGAAGAGATTCAAGCTCTATAAACATTTTTCGCAATGGTCTTCTTTAAACAGAATTAAGTTTGCATCCATTACAATAGGTCAGAGCGCCGGCGTAGAGTCCACGAGGCATAACGGCGGCGTCTACAAACAATATTGTTACTTCCAAAAGCAATTTCCATACGCTAACACGGTACCTGGTTATGGATTATGGATATTGATCGTTAAGAAACATTGCGGATTACATTCTGTGACGTCTCTAGTCACGCTCTATCGCAATATGCGGCAGCGAACAAATGTACACTCGCCGTTTAAAAATTACTTCGCTACAGTAATACCGGCACTATAAATAACCATAAATCAAATTATTACAATTTTGATCATTATTTCAACTTCCTATCCAGCGTCTTCCAAAGATCCTAGTAAGTTACATCTTGTGAGTGTCCACTGCAGTTTTTTTTCGGATGCCGGCCCTTGGTCTCCACTCCGAAGACTTAAGACTCCAGTGGCCATCTGTTCGGTAAATCGACAATCCCTTATATCATGTCGATTACTTTCGTCCAAGCACTCGCTTCTATCTCATAGAGAAATTCCGAACTCTCCATAGCTTGTTGTGCGACTGCGAGCTTGTCGATGAGATAATTTTGTGACATTGCGTAATTACCATAAGTATCAAGTACGTTTATATACTACAACTTATCTATTTTTTTCCGCTTTATTGTATCTTTAAGTTAATTTATAGATAAGGTTAATGAAATAAGAAGAGGTCCGTTAAAATAGATATCGATTCTGATGTCGGGTGGTTGATGCGACGTAGCATCACGTGACCAGAGCTCGCACGCGGTGTGCATTGACGCATCGAGCCCAGCGGCCCAATTCGATTCGTGACGTAGGCGACGACGCCGCATTCTGGGTCAATTGGCAAACAGCTGACGAAACCGCAGCCGGCGGCTCTATGAAGTAACCCGACGTCTTGATTGACGTTCGGACGGTTCGTAACGATATTGTTCAGGGTCGCTGAGATCGTCGTAAAATATGATAATTATATACTAAAACTGTTTCACCTTACATTGTTACCCTCATCGAAAGAATAGCAGTAAATCCGAGTTCATGTTCATGCATTACAACCGCGATAAACTCTTATACCGTGTTAATGTAATATCAGTTTATTTGGCATTGTCAAAAAGTGTGAGTGACATAATTCTTTTATTACCAAACACTGGTAATACCATTATATCGGATTTCTTAATTTAATAAAAAAATATCCTCATTTGACTTGAACAACATTTCGCCACCCTGACCACAGCCGGTGTGCGAGTCTGACACGAGATTCGTATGTCTGTCTCAATCCTCCTGTTGACATA
This sequence comes from Battus philenor, assembly GCF_028537555.1. Classification (NCBI taxonomy): domain Eukaryota; kingdom Metazoa; phylum Arthropoda; class Insecta; order Lepidoptera; family Papilionidae; genus Battus; species Battus philenor. The sequence continues at coordinate 11,382,357 of NW_027181673.1, read as the reverse complement.
ACAGGTTTATTGTTTAACCGTACGATATCATGTCGTGTTAATTGTTCAGCAAAAGTAAAATAAAAAGAAGAGGTCTCTAGTATTCATAAGTTTATTTTTGTCCCTGCATGTATCGTAGCCGCTTTGATTTGGAATCCCGTAACTATGAAAAAGCTTAATCGATAAAATAGTTTTTCATTTTATCCGTGTATTTTAACGCGCTAGTCAATCATTTTTTTTTTCCTTACGGCCTACTTTTTGAGGACCTCTTGTTCCCCTGACAATCAACTTGAGAAGTCTGTGTGCACCAGCGATGACGAGTAATATTAACAAATAGCTTTAAGACAACTCCACACGCTGCTAACGAGACCTAAAAATGATTTTTTTTGACCGGATTTTTATTGCTGCCTAAGGAGCATCTGCAGCATCCGCGGCAAGATTTCGACAATAATAGCTTTATTAACGTAAAATGTGTCATGAGTCAGTGAGCATCAGGTGCGCTGCTCGTTCGTTAAAAAAGGAGGAGAGCATGAACGTTGCGCGACGTGCCTGAGCGTCGCGGCGGCCCGCGCTGAGCGCACTCGATGCGCGCCGCGCCCGTAACGATCGCCCGCCGACAATTAGCACTCCGCGCAAATGTCACGCCACCCGGCCACCATCTGCACATCTAAAGATGACTTTACACTTCCACCTATGCACTACAAGTACTAACAATTACATTTCAAACACACTTTGTTCAAAATGTAGTTTTAATGATAAGATAACAAAAAATAATTTGTTCGTTAACTATTCTCCGATTGACGGTCATCTGTGTACATTTATTACAAGAAATTAACTAGTTACAACAGAATTTTCATTAAAAAAATTAAAAAAATCATCAAACTTAAACTTGCCAAAAAAAGCTGCTAAACCTAGTAAAGGATTCTTGTGTGAAATTATAGCTGAGTATAAATTGCTCTAATTACTGTATTAAAAATATTTGTGAAAGTTATCACAAAAACCCGTCTAAGTTTGTTACTTATGTTGAGGCTTTTTCATATTAAGTTGCCATACCATACCATTAAAAGAAGGTCCATTAGATTCTAGTTTCTATCAAATTGTCCTCAAAAAATTTAAAAGAAGGAAAAGAAAGGTTTTAAGGTTTATTTTAAGAAGCGACACCGATCTTCTCTGTATCTAATCAAAACGATTCAGGCCTAAAATCTGTGTTATATCAAAATAATAATATATTTATTGCACAAAAAAACCGTAGAAACAAAGGAAGAGAGAAACAAAAAACTTAAGTATAAATACATTAACGAACTGAAGCTAGACTCGGTATGTACCAATTAATCCTTAAAAATGACTTTATAACTTAATGTAACAGCAAACATGTAAACACGTCCTAATACACTAAATATATAAAACGTAATATACTATAAATATATTTTTAGTCATTTAAATCTTCCAAAAGTATAACAGCTGCACAAGCCACGAATATTAAACGTAATGAAACGTAAATTTATGTAAAAGAAAAAGATAACAATGATAATGATTAAAGTTTACATCTCCGCGCGGAGCGTAGCTGAACCTCCGATATTGAATTGGGAGCGATATTTAAAGCAATATATAATCTCCTTTAGAGTGCTCTCGTGGTCGGAGCCGGATGTCTTCAGCGTTGCCGTAAATGTATTTCGACAGTATGTAGGTCACAGAAAGGATAAACTTACAAGTGCACAGCACACCGGGTCGGGTTGACGGTGCAACGGAATTCTCTTTTCGACGCCGATAGCGTAGAAACTAAGTTTTAGATTGGGATTATATAACAAACAAATATTAATTAAACATTTTAGACTTAAATTCACATTTGTTGGAGTAATATATTAAAAAATATATGGAATTTTGCATCATATGGGGTGATTGGTTACACGTGCTTTAAAAGAGTGTATGCATTTGGTCATTAATCAGCAAAAAAACTTTAAAGCTTTTACACCTATTTGCAATAACCCTGTACGTAGTGATCACTCTGAAATATGCTACATCAATAAATTTTTCAGTAGAAATGCGACATCCCAATATCTACTGTTAGTACAAAGTCTGCAGGGACAGGTAGTAACCAATAATTAATTTTATTTCGTATTAATCTGAATTTTAGAAATCTTTTTTGAATGTATTATCCATTACATTATGAAATAATTCTAAAATCATTGATTTTTGGATAGGGTGTACCTTGCATTTATTGACACTAAATTACTTATATATTCACCCCTATAACTAATCAACTAGTATATTCAATAATTACTTTACATTTATATTACTATTTCTATATATACAGACTTGTAAGAACACAAGATAAATCAATAAATACAAGGTACACACGAAAACTTTACGAGTCCATAGCGACACGGCGGCCGCAAAGGAAGCGTGTACGATTCCGCGTAAAAGTCATCTCGGTTGCGAAATAAATAAATCCACAACGGTCGGTTATGCCTTTTGAAGCCGCTTTACGAGTCAATTGTCGTGAGAGCGCACCGGGAGTTACATCTGACCGCCTCCTTCCCGTTTCAGCACGTCAACATACAGTCCCGTATTAATAACAGTATTGTGTGTAAATAAATACATACAAACGGTAATTTATATCCTTTCGAATTATTTATTTTGGATACCGTCAATTTGATCACCTCTGGTTTCTCGCAGAATAATAAACAAACATCAATATGAGCACAATAGTATTATTTAAACCAGCGATGTTATATTATAATGAAATGTACCGAAGAGAACTGTTACCATTGTCTATAAAATATGCGTTTCCCAGAAAGAGCACAACACCTGCAATCAATTTAATGCAGAAATATACTGGTTGGACATTTTTGGAGACTGCATGTACTTTTAGGGATAGAATGGCATTTTTCGTAAAGTAAATACTTTACTTTTCATTTTTTCTATAATATCACTGCAACGAAAGTATATGATCTTGACTATAATTAATTTAACATACAATAGTTTGTCCGTGTCGTGTTTGGAGAGCAGTTTTATATTGTTTTCTGTCTGATTAATTTATTAATGCAAAGATATAAAAATTAGCATAATTATGGCCAGGGCTGTGTAAAACATTAAATTTTGTACTTTTTATATGAAAATAAAGTAAAGTTATGTATTGCTAATGGCATACCCATTTGAAGTAAAAAAAATAATTGAAAATTTTCAATGAACGTCAAATGAACAAGTAGATCAATAATATTTTATTCCATTAAGGCCCGACGAGTAATCAGCGCTGCGAGATGTAATGTCGTTGAGCCCGTTGGAGGCGTGTGCCGCCGGCGCACAAAGCACGTCAACGAACGCATCAACAAATCACAGGCGTACGTACAATTAGACGGTGCACGGCGTGCGGTGTGGCCGCGCAACAAAGCAAACTTTGAAGCCTGCACTGCACTCCGCAGCCAAACCACTTCGGCTTGCTTAAACCTGCCCACATGTTACTTGTTTAAGCTCGTTACACGTAACCGCAACCGATTGTCGTTAAAGGGAAATGATTTAACTGTTACATAGGATGGAAGCGACGGATCTATTGTGACGAGCCCGTAGAGACCAGGAAATCTTAAATTATTCTATTGCTTGAATTACGTTCAGATGTTAATCTCTTCAATATTGTAACGCTGGTCTCGCTTCCGTGTGCGTTGAATATCACGCAGGAAGTCATTCTTGTTACATTATTTATTATTAACAAAAATATTGGTACAGAACCATTCCCATGGCTAATAAAGATTTATAATCGAAACATTAGAAGTTCATAACATAATTCATAGACTTTTATCTAAATTTAAGTAGTGATTTAATTGTTGTAAAAAAAACACCTAAATTGAAAAGTTTACATATTGTAGGAGGAAAGGCAGGGCAATGTATTACTAGATACTTCTCTTATCATTCTAGTAATTTTATTACACTTTCGAACCGGAATACAATAAAGTTTGAACACATCTCGAGGCTAAAACCAACTCCCACGTAAACCGGGCTGCGGCGAGGGAAACTTACCATCTTTTGAAGTAATTCTTGTTGCAATCAGTTCATTCTAGTTTCTCAGCTCTCTACTTCACGGGGCAACGTTTAGTTTACCGTTTAGAGCAATATCACGGGTGCAAAGGCGACCTCTCGAATGAGTCGAGGAATGCAGGGTCGGTCGCGGTCCCCGCACTATCGGATACTGCGCTTCCGCGTTCCTTCCCCACTACACGTTAACGTTACACAGGCACCGACAGGCACAGAAACGGCACCATACATCGGCAGGTTTTAGGCCTTCAACTTAATTTATGTATTCATCGTTACTCATTTTTAATTGCGCACCCTTGCCTGGGTCAAAGTGGATTACTCTTTTTAAGTGTAACGGTTGAGGTATGTAATTTATGATTAGAATCGTGACTGTTGAAAACATATTAAGGCAAAACAAAATTGCTTGTAGCAGAACCCATTTTTTATTTAATTGTTTAGAAGTATATTTTGTTCCGGTGCATTAAAAATCGAATATTACGTTTGGCACCTAACGAAATTTAAACCCTTAATCTGAATACAATACGTTAGCAGTACTTAAACTATTAGTATATACAACAATAAATTATAAAATTACTTGTGAGAACACGATAAAAATAATAATAAAGTAAAAACGGCGCTCCTAAGTATACACGCCTGATGAATAAATGAATAATAGAGGTCGAAGAAGGGAGCTTGCGGCATACCAATTTATCCTGGGGATGGTAATAATGTGCCTCGCATTTTTCACCGGCGTGCCGCGTGACAAAGATCCTTCTCCATCGGCGGCTTGTAAGTAACTCGAGAATGGATGGTCTTCGTGTATTATACAAACATTAAACACTTAAGACGGGATAAGGCGACGAATTTTCGAGGCTTCGTGAATTATTTATGGAGGTCGAGAAAAATATTTGGTGTTTTAATTCGTTATTACATTCAGAAAACATTATCATCGAACGATCGCACGTCTACACATAAATCGTCTTTGGTAATAACAACAAAGTTGTCGGATATACAGAAAAACGCCCGACCTATACACGTATACTTGCCTTTAAAGCCCGAAAAATTGAAAATTACACATTAAAACGTTCATCACCATTATGACGGGCAATAGACGCCCATTGTAATCAAGAGATCACTTTTAAAGATTGCCACCACGACTAGTGTTGCGCTGTCCGTATCCGGAGACTTCCCGCGACCTTGACTAAGCCTACCCACGCCGCGTCCACCGGCTCATTGTCGCTACTCGTGATCCTTCCGTTCCCAAGTCAGTTGCACAAGCGATGTGCTCCGCCGACTGCCACTTAAGACGAGCAATTCTTCGAGCTATGACGGTGACGCTTGTTCTTCTGCGGATCTCCTCAATTCTGATTCGAAAGATATAAAAAGTATATATTCGAGTAATATTGGCGATGGTGTTGTGTTATCGTGTACTTTTTTTAAGTTAGACTACTAATTTATAAAAACGCGGCCTAAATACCCGTCAAAACGGAACGGGCGGCTGTTTATAATGCAATAAGAGGGAGCGCGCATCGGGCGCAGGGACGCGGTCCCGGATTCCTATTCCATTAGGTGTCGCCGCAGAGAGCAATTTGCAAATGAAAACAACTTATTGAAATTCTTCCCCCGACCCGCGCCTCGCCGCTTGCGATTATTCTACACGCTGCATGCTGGAAATTTCGCTTCAATAATCTAAAACTGATCAAAGTTCTATCTAAATTATTAAATTCATATATTGCCAAATGATTGTATTTATATTTTTGGCAGTTTCAACCCTGCATTGTGATTAATATCGGCCGCCAACGTATATTATGAGAACAACTAATGAATAAATAAAATATTAATCATAGCTTGAAATATACGCTCTCTTCCATTAAACTTATTCACTGTTGTTAGTCTCCATTTTGCTATAGTTCTTCTAGACGAGTTTAGTTAGTGATGGCCGGACTAATTGTTATGTGCATTTATTATTTCCCTTTACTTAAGGAGAGCTAATAATTGCGCTGAATCACGTACGTATCGTTTTTAATAATAAATTAGGTACACCGTAAAAAAAATCTATTAAAAATAATCACTAACGTTTTTCTTATTATCATTATATTCATCGTAGAAATGATAGTACAAAACGGACGGATATGCGATATAAGATAAGGTATTTTCTTTTACCAAACGTTCCGAAGGGTGTATAAAAAACGTCCGAAACGATCCGCGGCACCAATCATGTACAGCATTTTGCATAAATTACGAGAACGCGGCGGCAATCGGGTTGAAATTCTGAAAAATGATAGGACGTGTAATAAACCGCCGCGGCCGAATGCAAATAGCACTATTATATGCTAATATGACATGCGTAGCTCCTTCTTGGACAGGCGAATTTGAAAACTGCTCCCCGATAATACTTCTAGGATACATTTAATTTTAATTTATAATTAACGTCATTTGTTACGTATTTTGATATTTTTTATGAATCAACTAATTTCAGATAAATTGATTCAGTGTCATCATCATCATGTCGGCCGACAGACGTCCACTGCAAGGTTTATATAGGGCATCCCTTAAACATCACCACGATGACCGGTCTTGCGCTGCCCGCACCTGGCGACTTCCTGAATACTAATTTGTTACATGTATATATAATATATGCATGTAGTATTAAATGTTTTTTTCACGTTTATTGTTCTGTTTTACACAATCACTCAATTCTCTCTCTATTCATTAAAGGTTTTTGAATTGAAACCTAATATTTTTGTATAAAATTGTATTTCACCGGTTCGAATAAAATATAAACCCCATCACGTTCACAATATTTTTTTTTAAGTCAGGTAACATTTCAAAGTTGAAAAATATAACTTAATCCAGTCCTCGCCAATTCTTTCGCACCCGATCGTAGTGTGATACTGCAGTTTGAAAACAAATAAATATTCATGAGATCCGGTTGCTTACAAAACAAACTATCGTGGGAACTTATTCGGTATTAAGAGCGTGGGCGTCGGCGGCGACAGACGCACCCGATGTTACAAAACTAAACAGTGCTGAGTGTAAGTGGTTCAGTTGCCCCGCGAGATATACCGCAGAGCGGATCCAACGTCCCGGGCTGGGAGAACAAAATAAAACAACTTGTAGCAGCTGTTTCTCTACCCAAAAACACTTTGCGTGACCAATAACATCGTTCATAAGTTACACTTTTAACTGGAAGTATCAAATGGCTTTATACTCTTTTACTAAACATGCCAACTCTGCGTGCCAATGCTAAAACAACCAATAAATATATAAAACAATCACAATACAAACAAGCCTCATCAACTATTCGAAATTAATTGCAGCATAAGATATAAAGAGCTTTATGTTACTTATTTTTGCACGTGCTCTTGCCAAGAAAAAAATATTGGAAAGTTCACTTAAAGGTATTTAAAAAGATATTTCTTAGTGTGCAGGTAGTTTAAATGGCCACAAATACAAAATCAATGTGTAGTGGCAATGAGCAGGCCGCATAGCCGTATTAACACATGCCTGCTGGGGCCTCAAGCTAAGGACGAAACGTAAGGACCTATATGGCGATCTAATTAAATTAGGGAGACTCTATGCATGCTGTATTCAACAAATTCTCTTTAAAATCTACGAGGAGGCCTATGTATAGCAGTGGACGTCCCCCGGCTGAAAGGTTGATGAATGGATAATGTATCCTCATTTACTTAATACGAGTATGTCTGTATTTCTTAATTTTTAATGAAAGAGCGATTGTAGCAATTGGGAGGAAAATACGTTAATCGTAAGATCATGTGTTTGTAATCAAAGTGCAAGGACATGATCACTGTTAAGAGAATGCATTAGTCATTTTTTTTGTTTTAAGCCGCAGTTAAAAAATCCGATGGTGGATCGTATGGCATCTACGCCAGAGTGAGACCGATGTGAAATGACTGCTGACAGTTTTATACTTTCTCGTTCGATGGGCACTTTTGTTATTGCCACCACTATCGGCACACCGTAAAACGTACCTGCCGACGGAAAGTTTCATGCACGCTTTTTATATTTACGTTATCGCTGTAAACTTGGAGGGATGATTAAAGAACTCGCCCCCTTAAAGTTTTTCATGTGCAAATATGCTGTCTATTTATAAAGACTGCAATATCCTTTAAGATGGACTCAACGTTGACTTTGAGTCTAAACTTTTCGATATGAGCTTTTAAAGAGGAAAAAACTTCAAAATAATTCAGTTCGATATGAAATTGCCGAGTAACTTTCACGGTCCGTGCAAATATGGTTCAGTTCGAGAATGAAAAAAGACTACACGCAATGACGTTGCATTTTAGCTCATAAGCTCGGCCGAGGCCAGTGAAGAGATTATAGCGGTCACTCGAAAGCTGAAGCAAAAAATAGTAATTTATGACGGAAGATTCAATTGTCTATTTCTCGAAGGAAAGAACACGTGGATCGCAAGAAGCTAATTTCCTCAGGGATCTACTGCGCGGCGGAAAAACCCCTGCCGCGCGTGTGCTGCGCTACTGGTGCTTATGTTTTTATTTTGTTAACGACCTCGTTACTGGCAATCACTTCCCCGACCGCAAATGTTACATTAAGATAAACAGTAATATTTTAATGCGTCGCCCTAATGTCAACGAACTACGTTTTAAAAATACTAATGGCGCCTGTTGACACGTGAATCGTTCTATTTTGGAGTGCACGGGTTATTCGTCCACCATGAGGCGGTTTAAGAGTTATTTGCACGTTTGCATCCACAGGCGAGCCGGGAAAACAGGCGGATGTAATAATGTAAAAGTGGCATCCATGTGGTTTGGAATGCGATTCAGGATTTTTATTTGGAGAGGGGAATCATAAGAGGACACGATTCGCGCATTTGATCGCCACCCTCCGCGAGCAGGCGCCGGCACGCGCCCGCGGCAGAACCCCTGCCCCCCGCCGAACCATTCCCCGTACGTCTTCTCCGAATAAAAGGCAAAACTGAGAAAGATTACAATCGCTCTTTTTATTATACCATCGGCCACAAATTTTATTTATTATGTATAACTCTCAGGTAGTACATACACACTTACACTTTAATAATAGCAGCTTCCACTTGGCTTGAAGACTTGTCGAAACGGTCTCGAGTGGCGACTACAACCTGGTAGACGCAACTTGGCTAGGTCGTCGGGAAGTCGCTGGATGCGAGCAGCGTAAGACCGGCCATCGCGGCGCTCTTTGGGGAAGGACTAAACCTTGCAATGAGCATCAGTTGATATGATGTTGATGAATCAAAATGAAATTTACACACTATGTGACTATTTTAAAAGCTTTTAATAGAGATACAAGATTACGAAAATACTTTGCTGATAAATTCCAACAAACTTCGAAAGAACTTTCGACGTACATTGTAATCTTTATTAACATTCATCCAGGAATTTTTAGTTAATTGAAAAGTGTGGAACCTGTTTGTTGACACATTTACATGATTGATATCATAACGCTTATATATCGTAATTAAATTTCGTTTAAAACCACTAACTTTTTTCTGGCCGGCTCTTCTCCGATTAGCGTTCCGTCCGAGCTGTCTGTTGGTAGCTTGTTATGTATAATGTTAAAATAATTGACGACTTAAAAGTAAGTATATATATTTATGAAGTAAATATATTCTGAATTCAAATTTTTTGTAGTCACAATCAACAAAATTAATGGAAATTAATATATGAGATTATGATTTAGTAACATATATTTAGTAGGAGCAGAGCGGCTACGACGAGGCAGTCGCGTGTGCATAACGCAGGGCCGCCGGCGTCAACGACCGCGAGTCAAGGACGCCTCCCGCTGCCGCTGCGGCGCCCTCCGCCCTCCTTTTCTGTCTACTGTCTACCCTCTGTTCTAGAAATATCGCTTTTAACTCAAGAAGCACAGAATTCAAATTTCGAATTGTTTCCAAAAACTTATGTATTTATTTGCTACATCACTGTTGTTTATATTTATTATATATATCATTATCTCTATTGTTCATCATTATCTGTCGCATAACGTTACAGTATGCAATGAAAAATGTTCGTTATAGGTGTAAAAGCTTTCAAGGGATGAATATATAGCTCCTTAGCTATAAATTGTGTGGTACACAGCCTATCCAAAGATCAATGCTTTTCAGAAATGATATGAAGTAATTATAATGTAGTATGAAAATTGATTTCGAAATTGTAATTACTGTACATTAAAAAATAAGTATTGTTTATTATCCATCCCTGGAAACTATATATAGTGCCAGAAATGATTAAGATATTACAGTCTGTAAAGAAATATACATATATTACTGTCTTCATTTTAAATGTTCGTGTGAGACTCGAGTTAGAAACAAGGCGGAGAATCAATCACGCAGCGTTACCATGCCAACGCAGCGGAGTACATCCTGTTTGTCTAAATATCGCGATGAGCCAACTGCGACCCGTCGCGCGCCGGTGACGAATGCACGGAACGAGTTCTCTCGTTTGCTTCCGTCGAAACAAGCACATTCGCAGCTGCTTCGTTTTAAGAACTGTGCACCGCTTTCGATACGTCACATCATAAAAATGTAAAGTGAAGAGTTTTTTGTATGCAAAAACAATTGCTTATAACGACTAGTGGAAAACAAAATAGAAAAATTGTATAAAAGTAAACGATATTTCGGCATTATTTCATATTACGTATTTAACTAGTATGGTAGCCACTCCACAGTTTTCACACGTGTAAATAGTTTACCTTTTCTTTTAGGTTACGAATAAATTCACTTCTAATACAGAGATCGATGCTTGTCTGTGAGGCCTTATATTGTTAGGTAATGTGATATTATTACTTAAAATATTGGATTGAATAGAAAATAATAAATGAAACACTTGATTCTAATGTTGAACCGCGTATTTGAACGCTCCTGTGATAGTGATCAGGAAAATGTGTATATATACGCTTAAATTTGCAATGACTTAATAGCCATATGAACGCAATTAACCAATATATAATTTATTTAAAATATTGTTGAATAAAGATTTACTGTAAGTAAACATAATAAGGCATTTTTATAATACACGTTACAAATGGACAGTAACAGTGACATTTTTAAACGATATCTGACCAATCAATGTTCAACAAATAAATAGTTCTATACTCTGTAAAATATTTAATATCCTTTATTAATGCACAAAATCGGGTAGCGCCTACCTCACATTTTCATATATAACAGTAATTGTGCCAATAAAGGAAAGTAATACGGCATTTTTTTCCTAGTCACGCGAACACACACTCCGTCGTGACAAGTGAAGGCAATTTGGGTTGGAGCCGAGTGTTTGCCCAATATACAGCGGTCTATTTAGGCGTGGCTCGCACTTGGTGGCATCGGTACGTTACAAGTCCGGCTTCCGCTTTTTTTTTAACAATACGCAGTCGACTCCGTGTACAGACAACCTAAATATTATAACTCGTTTATTTCATCACATTTAAATAAATATTTTAAAGAACTTAATTTAAGCGTTACCGATACATAGTATTACTGAGCCGCGTCTGCAATACATTTATTTAATACAGCAGATATAACACTAAATGAATTGAGTTCCGTGCTAAAAAACTCCAAAAAGGTCTATAATAAAATGATTATGTATTAAAAAATTATTCAATTATTTACTATAGCAAGACGTAAAGTACAAATAGTAACATGAGAGTAGGTATCATGTGTTTCAACAAAACTGCATTATCGTTTTTGCTAGCACATTGCGTATTTAAGATTCGTTCCTACACAGGAGGGTAGGCTAGACCGTAAAGCTACTTTACATCAGTCAGTCTTCCGTATAATAACATTCTGGTAATGTTTATTTAGACATTGGAGCTATATATTGAATAGCAGGTAAGATGCCACGGTCTACAGTAACATCGATTTAGCCACCACCTGATTATCCCCTCGCTAAATTGCTATCTAAATTGCTTAGATGAATATGAACATGACATGTGAATTACAGACCTACCATATAATATACAAACTTTTACAATAGTTGGAATATTTGTGAATAACAAAAACATTTTCTTGTGTGACAGATAAGCTACATCGTAGTGTAGAGTTGATACAAATTAATCTCGTTCTTTTCACCGCCTTCAATTCCGACAACGGCGTTTTGGAATACCAGTCACGACTCAGTTTCGAACGGTGTCCGGAAAAAATTCAAAGGGAAATCCAACACTTATTAGCAGGCGACACTTCTTTTAATAATGCTGACGACGGGATGTAATAAGGTAGTCTCTCGAAAAAAATTAGATCAGATATTAATTCTAGCAGTTCGATCGAAATTCGTTTTAAAGATTTTTTTTCTGTGGAACACTAAAATAATTACGATATTCTGTTAATTTTAAAAGAAAAAAATCCTGTCTCATGAAATCCTATTATTTGGTAAGATTCGTTTTCTTTTTTTAAAAAAGTCATTAATGGTTTCATTTTATCGTTTTACGCGAAGAATATGAGATATCCATCTATGTAAGAGCCTCGTTCTGTAGGGCTATAGTGTTAAACGTATTCATACGGTTAACACTATAGCCCTACAGACAACTAAAAGCTTTGTCAAATTTTAAAGCTTATTAAGGAAAGTGACAAAAAAAGAATCGACATACACTTTGAGATATAAAAGCTAGTAGAATTCAAGTCCGTTTTATTTGAGGACGGAACACAACACACGGCATTTGATACAAGCAATTATCGCATCCACTCTTCAATTGGCGCAAACAATTGTTACGATCACAAATAAAGAGAATGGCGAATACACTCCGCGGACGAACGCCAGTCGCACCAATCAGAACTGTCTCGTGGCAATCTCTTTTCACAGTGCGATGATAGTTCGAGTTTCACGCGGCATTTGATTAAATTACTGGACATCCGTGAGCGTGAATAAAATATAAACAGCGCTCTGAAGACATTGTTGTGGGGTGCATATTCTTCACATTGTACGAAGGTTACCGACGATCTGATTGTGAGCTGTTGCAGACGCCGCACGGCGATCTTATGAATTTCTTGCAAGTCTGAAGACAATAATAGGAGGAAAACGTAGCGAATATCGCATGACAAGCGAAACTTCAATTTTTAAGTGGATCTATTTGACGAGTAATTCGCACGATAAGCTTAGTCAGTTGGTAAAAGAGGATAGGAAGAAATTTTACGCCTGCAGTGATTAATAATAAATAACGGTTACTAATAGTAACGAAAATTTATACAATACGTAATCAATGTAATCAATGTCAGTGTCTAATACTACGTTAAAATAAAATAAAAACTTACAAGCGTAGTCAAATTTATATTAGTCGTAAAGTCTTAATTAGAACAAATTCTTCACATTACTGGGCTAATAACACCAATAAATAATATATTTATGAATAAATAATATATTTATGAATATATAATATATTTATTCACGCGCAAATACACATAAATAACTAGTGAATTTTTTTAAATCGTGACATGTGGAAGAACGATTGGGCAGAAACGCTTATTGTGTTATTATATATTTTGGAATGCAAATGAGTTTCTCGTATCTGCAGCAATTTGGCAACAAAAGAGAAGCTGACATTTCTGTGTTCCCCTCATCCTATAAAATATTTCTAGTCTTATATTTATCGCGTCTAGACTTTACTGAACTGTCGACTATGAGAACATAATACCGAGAAATATCATCTCGACAATGTCAATGCTTCAAAGTAAGCAATACAATTATTGACAGTGATCTTTTCGTAGAAACTTTTTACGCCAACCGACTACAAAAATATATTCCATAGCATTCCCATTCATCTGTTTGAGTTACTAGACGTTTAATAAAAGACTTTTTCACAGGCAGTTAATATTAGAATATACTCAAAAGTCGGAAGAGCCGCGTTACGAGGATTAAGGTAATACTCCGCTTGTTATCAGTATTTATTTCAACTCCAATATAAGTAACGCCCGTCTCGTATAACGACACGACTAATCATCATTTCAGCCATAGAACATCCTCAGCTAAACATAGGTCCCCTCCCATACATTTTAATAGATTTATATTTTTACACATTGATCCCAAAGATTTTCAAGAGTATCATATTTTTCCTTACAAAAATCTAAAATAAATAATTAAAAGGTGCCGATTGAGTAAATATTGATAAATTATACTACAAATTCACAATAATTTTGACCAGAAGAGGTCTACTGTTGAACATAGACCTCCCCCATAGATTCCCAATAAGGTCGGTTGGAAACGGTTCACGTCCAGAGATATTTATTTTCATAAATTAAAACCGGACAGATTTACGTTTTACAAATATAAACCTTTGTACTCACAGTGAAAATGAACGTCAAGTATAAATTAACGTAGTGATGAGCAGACAGATTCGTCAACGTGCACCTTGTATTGCTTAGCTGATTTTTCGATATTGGAGCGAATGGTCTATCTATCCGAAATTTCATCAATGGACAATTAAAGCAGTACGGCAAAATGTTATATTAGGAGCGCAACAATTTCGCGTGCTACGGCATTGAGCAGTCACGCCACGCCGCGGCGCCACGCTGGGTATTCCCCGGCCGCGTACTTTGTTCTATGCACGAACATTGTTTTGCGGTTCCATATATTTTATTGCCTTTTCATAAATCTAATCGTTATTTTGAACAATTTACAACGGGCAAATTGTTGGCTCTGTTATTGCGCAACGAATTACTACAGCGATATTAATGAAGATTTTCGTTATTAGACATTAAATAAATTTTTCCGTAAATTTTGGGTGAAATTGACAATTTTTGAGAGATTTGTTGACAAGAAAACATAAGTAAGATATGTGGACAAAATGACGAAATCAATAAAAATGCAAACATTAGCTTGGCAAGGAGAATTTTGCTATGACAACAAATGAAGACCAATGAGATGAAAAAAACAAAAAAAAATTAAAAAGGATGGTATTATGAAATTAGTTCCCTTTAAATACTTAACAGCTTTAGTGAACTAAATTGATCTAGATTTCTTTTGGAGACCATAAATGAAAGAGCATGTTATTTCATGTTAATAATAATTTTCCTCGAGGACAATTTTTTTAGAAAATGTTTTAAAGTGAAACGGTCTTTACCGAGTCTCTTGCGTACCGTCATGAAATTTGATACAAAATAAAATTCGTTTTACTACCGCCATTAAGATATTAAGCTATTTTGAACAAGTCGCGGAGCTCTACAGCTATTATGCTCGCGATGTCGTTGCAAATTTCGCCATTATGCGCCAAAGAGCGTGACTCATCGGACATTTCTGTACAAAATCGTTGTTTGGTCTATTATTAAATTTGATTCGGCAGCCGGAATGCATTTTTTGAAATTTTATTTGATGTGAAATATCTAGGTGGCAGCGTGAATGTGCACGATTCGTCATAGTCCCAGCCGTTGTCGCAATGCTATTGCTAATGATAGATTGCCGCAGAACTGACGGTGGTATCCAGTATTAAAAATTGCGAGAAAAACAAGAAATTATTTTTAAACATGTATTGTAAAAAATTTGAGAAATAATAGTTTTTTTGACGCTTAATCTTGTTTTGGCCAAAGAGGTACTTTAATTCATGTATGTAACTAAAACAGTATGATTGAATATAATTAAAATAGAACGAAGATATTCTTGAGCAAGCACGAATAACATTTACGTTGAACAGACCTCCTCCGCATAATTAGTCTCCGCGAGTACACACCGCGTGGATTGTACTTGTGTTACTACAGCTGCTGTTTTTACAGATTTACATAAGGCTGCTGATAGCCTATGATGAACCAGCCAGTGTCATATCAATCCAAACACAATTTTCTTTGGATTACTAGCAATAAAGTTCTGGAGTAACTGAAATATATATAATATATACATGATATGAAAATAAACTAGATAACGACGAGTCTTCTTATTGAGTAAGTCCGAATGAGTACCGTCACCAAGGTAATAGAGGTGGTCTAGGGAACGAAAAGAGAAGCCCGAAGACACGAAAAAACGAATCTCCGCCACTTGATACGTTCGGTAGAGAATTATTAAAATTTTCTTTTTAAAATTCTTTGATTTCGTACCACGGCATGACGGTGAACAAAAGCTCTGATATTGAAGGCGTTATCGAACAATTTAGAAGAATTTGTTAACTCAGATTTTGATAATTCGAGGATATTGTGAAGGCACATATTCAGTTTAAAAAAGTGAAGAGCAGAAATACAGAATTTTCCGGTTGGCTGGTCGGTTTATCTGATTAAAACTTGATCGAGCAAGGTAAGATGCTTCGAAGCGACCCCCTTTTAGAAGAGTCGACAATCTCCAGATTCTTACAGAAATCAGGGAAACTATTGAGAATCGAACAACTACACGTTACATCTCCTATCTGTAGTAAACCAATAAGTTATCTTGATATTTAAGCTAATACTAACTTGATTTACCAAAGACGTGTTTGAGTGTTTTTTAGAATGTTTCTGTTTTAAAGAAATATATATCTAAAATAAATCTTCTTAGCTAAATTTGGACTTAGTTATTATAAATTTCTCTCACTTATTTATTGTTGATATGTTAACAACTTTTATCAGGGATCTTATTATTTTTATATTATACATACATAACGTAAATGTCCAACACGTTATGCTAAAACTTTAAGCAGGTTCATCCCTTAAGTATAGTTTAATAAAGAAGTACCTACAAACCATTACAACGTACTAAATTTGTATATTACAACCACCCCACGCGTTTAATATCACCAAAGTTTTAATTAATTTATGTTTATGTTAAACATGTCATAAATAATTTAAATTTATATGTTTAATAATTATCAATCTCTGAGATTACTCGTATAACACATACAATCCTTACTTATATTATTAGATCTTTGTAAATTATACAGATTAATAACGGACGACGAAATCCGAAAAGAAATTTTTGGACTAAATTCTTTAATATGCCGTATATTCGTTTGTTTACAAATCTTTGCAGTCTACATAAATAGTGGTTGGTTAAAGTTGTAAAAGCTTTAAAGGGTTGAATGTAGAGCTCATCGCGTACATCTTATCCAAAATTATTCATTGTTTACTATGTTCCTGCAGACTTATCCTGGCAGAAGTTATTGACCTGTCGTATTCCAATATTGTTTCAGAATTATCATTTTAAACAGAGTGATTGGGAACAGATGATTTAAAGCTATTTGGTGACAAATGACACAAACTTAACCATTTTATACTTTTACATCCATAAACAATCTTCCTGTATGACGTCCGAAACACTAATTTACTATCGCATCGAAATTACGGCCACTTAAAAGTTCCGCCGTTTGTAACCGTGACGTGCAGGTTCGAAAACCCGGAACTCATAGCACGCAAGGTTGCCCCTCGTTGCCAACTGTGCCAAGTATTCTGTTGTCTAACTTCGAATCTACTTTGTTTACTCTCTATGATTGACAAGGGAGGACGGCACGCCGCTCAAACTGCTCGGGACGGTTTTCATTGTGCTCGGCGTGTGTTCGGGTGGATCACATGAATTTACGCGTGCGCTGTACTTCACGTCAATCGACTGCCTAAAAACAGAACCGCAAGAAGAATTACATTTATAAGTAGGACAATATCGCAACTCTGTTTTTTTAATATTCATGTGTATGTAGACTTATTAATATTAAAAAAGCCAACAAACAACGATCTTAACCAGAACTCCATCATTAACCTGTTAAGACATCGGCCTACCATTTTGAAGTTTCATCTGGAACTGATACCAAGTAGAATTTGTAATTATATTTATTTACCAATAACCTAGTTCAACGGTTAGAGTTATAAAAATATTAATTTCTTTAATTAGGTACGTGCGGTTTTATGCACGCGTGTCGCGCCCGCGATATCGACTGATAACATAGCGATTGTTTCGCATCACGAGGGAAATTCGTGAGGTTCAGTTTCAGAGTACACGTGCACTCGGACACGTGTACGTTTAAGGCTGTGAGTAAATGACATTTGCTTGTAAATATTAATAATACATAATGGTCACGTACAAACACCAATATATCGCTGACAAATTATAAAAATTTTAGTCTTGTTCGCTTATGTTCCAAATGCTTGAAAGAATGTTTGTATAGCGATTCATTACACGATTTCTTTTAATTTTTATTGACGTTAATATCTTTATTTTTAGACCGACGCATTATCAATAATCGGAATTTCAATATCAAGTAATACATTCGTCTACATAAACATGATGAGATTGTTCTAAAAAAATAATGTAAACTCTGACATGCATCATCATCATTATTTCAGCCGTAGGGTGTCCACAGCTGAACCATAATTCTCTTCTGCCAAATTGACATTACTCAATAATAAAGAAGAGCATTTAAACCTTCATTATCGTGGCAGGAACAAGAATGTTAATCGAATGAACACATTCTCCTCCAATTGCGACGTCTGATATTAATTTGGCTGATATGCGAGTTTAAGTGACTTAACAAGAAATTCAACACGGCGTTATGCCCCAGAGATATGTTCAAGTTTGCAGTTCCGTGGCCGATGGACAGGTAACATTATCCAAAGAAGCATTTGTTTGGATGTATTCAAGGTAGTTGTATTGTAAATTGCATAATACAAATTATACTTCAAAACGGATGAATAAATAATAGTGCAATTATAGTTACTGTTTTGTGTCCGTTTGGTTAAAAAAAACTTACGATTTTTACTATTGTTACTACAGGTGTTGTAATAAAAAACTGTGTAGTTGAGTGTATCCGTGCAGTTGACAACACCGACACCGATGATAAACAATGTTGTTGATTTAAATTGATTCATCGGGGTCGGTGCTTTGGCGCCGAATTAATCTTATCGGCTCGTGGAAACTAGTTCAGTGCGGTTAGATTACTTAGCTATTTGTTCGTGATGTATGACAACTGACGTAACGAGACGCCATTTATTTTATTACGCGGTAGTGCCGGCAAGAGTGCGCCGCGCATAAGGCCGATTATTGGGTGGCAATTATAACGACAGTCTGTTGTTATTGAGGAGGCGACGAGGCGACGCCGCACGAGTTTGTGATCATTCAATCATACCGCCGCTTACAAACGCCAGTTAATCGTCAGTCTTTCTGTCTTTGGTGATTTTTTAAGATCGCAAAAAGACCAACACTTATAATTAGAATACTGAACAGACATTAATCAGCCGAAAAAAATAGTGAATGAAATTGTTGAAATGTAGCTATTATATATTTACTGTTAACGCGTAAGCACAAAGGCCTTTACAAAAAAAAAATCATTCATTTAGTAGATGCTGTAGTAGAAAAAAATTAGATCATTAAACTCTTTGGACTTTAGATAAGCCTAACCGTCTTCCATTAATATACTGTATGAAGTTGTGGTAAGTTTTATGAAGTGTTTCATACACCGTTCCGTATAGAATGCTTATAAAATAACAATACAAATTCTGTTTAAAGGTGTGTCATTAAGACCACGTTCTGGATATAGGTCTTCGACTTCCCATTGAAAGACGGACAGAAAACTTAATATAAAAAAACTGCACTCGCCAACCCGTATGCCGTGTGTGGCAATTGGTTGTACCTTTCTTATTGATATAGATTACCGCATTAATCTTAGAAGAAAATGATTGTTTTTTACAAGTTTAAGTTTGTGTTGGCGTCTACCAAAATATAGCCATTTTGGCATTGTGGAGTCGTCGCTACAGATGCTTACAACGATGGATGAATGAACAAATCAATTAAAGTGCCTTTCATCCGTAAACATTGTTGTCGTTACGGAACATTCGCATCAATTATCGTATCGCTGGCCGCGATAGGAGAAACCGAATGACCTTGCGGCGAAAATTTCTCCTAGCAACAAAAATAACTCTGATACCGGGCAACTTTGTAATTATACTCACTGTTGGCATCGAGGGTAAACTTTTACGTGTCTTTTTTTTTCTTATAATACTTTGAACAGTGCTTTGGCTAGATTGGGTAGATAATGGAACTTGTGCGCCGAATTATTTTGAATAAATATTGCAGAGCTCCCGAGCGGCAGCTGGGTGGACACCTGCGCGCAGATTCTCAGTGTTACTGTAATAAGTTTTAATATATAATTTATTTAGCATCGGATATTGAATTTTATATACACGCTATACTCCTCTTGAATTATTAAGACCAGATCTCTACAATATGCAACCAACGAGTCCAAGCAGCGGTTGATATAGGCAATTAATTTAAGCCGCATCGCCCACAGACAACCAGATAACTTCGACAAGCTACTGGCTGTAGAGAAAGTAGACGGTAAAAGACCACGTGGGCGATGACATACCCGCTGGTCTGATCAAGTCAGGAAAATAATTGTAGTCTTTATTACTACTGTTCTAAGAAAAAACAGATAAGATAGTATAGGGAGAACTTGTCATCGAAGCCGGAAATGACCTATAGAAAAAGACAGACGACCGAGAAATAAAATTATATTTTAATTTATATTTATATTCAAAATCAAAGATTAATATTTACAATGTTGGAAAATTACGGGATTATAAGTGCTGGAATATAATTATATCAAACTTATACAAAGTAAATGAAAAAATCGTATCTTTTTATAGTGTGTTATCTCTGTGCTTAAATTGTCTATTGACTACCTTACACAAATGCAGAGATTGTGTTCTAACATGAAACAAATACTGATTTATGCATCGTTCCGAAATTATATATATTCACAGTCCTCCAGCAGCTTTTTGTAGAAAACAGTCACAGTGGAAAACATAATTGTGACCCGGAAGAAAAAGACGGCAAATAGACAATCGTCAGGCTAGCGGATCGATAGCGTTTGAAAAGGGAATAATGAAATTAGGCACACAGAGACAATAGCAATAATCTAAGAAATATGATCACCGTCAGCTTGAGAATGAAGCCAAATGGAGGTAATTGCCGTTTACACTAATAGCGGTACCGGAGGTTTTGTCTGGCTTATGAAATAATTGAATAATTTTCACGGCGTTCAAACAGCACAAGTCGAGGAAATGGAAGCGACACATCTCACGACGGTTCTTACATGATTCGCAAGTCGCTGCACTGATCCCCGCGAGCGACGCTATGATAACATCGCGCTCTCCCGGTGCCTCCTTGTCCCCGTAACGATCTCATTATTAACACATACTCACGTGCTTCAGCGTTTTACATCGAATCTCTCGCATCGTTACTGTTGTTTGGTGCAAACTGATAAACAAAAGCGGACCGCCGCGGTAGACTTTGAACCTATTGTCGTATTGAAATTATTTGATAAGATAACGTAACGGTTATTCTTCTCATTTCGCCATTTACGTCATATGAGCAAAGAGTTTCATACTCAATTTTTTTAAAAGCATTAAACTTCTTAAATATTTCTTAAAATGCAAAATAACCACCTAAAAAAATATAACCAATCGAAATCTAAAAATAATCCGTTAACAGAGTTAAGAAAAAACGTTGGGAAGACCTCAACTCAACGCCGTGATAAGTTCATTAACAGAAATCGTAAGCCAAAAAAATACTAAAGTACGTAGCCATACACAGTAGCAATCAATTATATAAGAAATGAAAGCATTATATCAAAATTCTATTCCCATCGGCGTTTTTCGCTCGTCCGTCTTGAGTTGGGGCCGGTCGCGATTCTCGTCGCCCCAGGGAAATTACGTGCCACCTAGCAATTCTACGTCAACTGCTGCTAACAAATCTAATTAATTTTATGTCCATTATAAAACATCGATCGCTTTAAATTTCTACTTCTGGCGGGAGGTAACATTGGGGAAATTTTAAATACCTTTAATATTACGCTAAACAACAGTAAAAAGAAATTATCAATAACACGAAACACGGCTATAATTAGTAAAATAACTTTACGTATTGGAACTGTTGGACAAGATCAATGTGTATAGACATAAAAAGCTTTATGGTTTTTATATCTATTTTCTTTGCATATGCATTAAGTCATCATCATGAAATGTAACACACGCTTAAATCATTTATTTTTTTCTGGAGTGTGCTGTACATTAATTTAAAAAAATTTGCTTTATATTCATCGCATTAAAGCTTTCACATCTAAGAAGCAATCAACCTGTATGTTAAAAGCTTCGATAAATAGAACAATTGATATGAGACGAAATAAATATCTAAGTAAAGTACTTGTAACAAAATATAGCTATTTGCATCACGACTAAAATTCCCCAGGCGGCTATTCCAGACTGCAGGTACATATAATCACGAATATCCCAGGCGCAAGCTTTTCACAATATCGGAAGATTAGAACTTAATATGACGCTGCTCCGCTACACGTCGTAAGCATTAGATATGGTTCAAAGCTTTGCGTATACGAGTTTGCCTTTCTTTGTAAGTTTTTTGATAGGAATTTTGCAAAATTTAGCGGTCGCGGCTTTTCTTGTAAGACGTGCGCAATACAACACAAATGCTTTAATGTAAAAATTATTTTCAAATTAATCATATCATTTTATTATTCACCTGGGATCATTTAAAATGACCACTTGTGTACGTG
This sequence comes from Battus philenor, assembly GCF_028537555.1. NCBI lineage: Eukaryota > Metazoa > Arthropoda > Insecta > Lepidoptera > Papilionidae > Battus > Battus philenor. The sequence continues at coordinate 11,359,920 of NW_027181673.1, read as the reverse complement.
ATAAGAAGAATGCCGGGAGAGGCCAATTCGACAGAAACTACAATCGAGATAGAGAAGAGCTCGCAACAAACTCAGCCGAGTTTTTCTTTTTGTGGTCACTTTTACTATATTCTTCATACATTAGATGGAGCAATTGATTCCTTAGCTCTACTATCACTTAAAAATCCTTCAACCTAAAGTAGAATTTTTTTCAAGTTATTGTTTCCTGAACATCTTAAGTTTATAACAAGATAATGTAAAGACATTATGGGGAGTGTTTATACCTTACGCAGTTGCTCAAAAAAGGGTTGCTAATTTTATCACCCCCAGAGAAAAGTGCAACATGCCTTTCTTCTTAAATCATTATATATGACAAATGAGCGTTTTAAAATAGCTGTTACACATATTACCTCCACCATCTATCAAAGTGATAGAACCATCGGCTTCAATCAGCCTTAAGGTCACCGCAATTAGGTACGAAAATAAACAAAACGACCCCCCGTAGTCTCGCGAGACACCTGCCTCTAGGGGAACAGGTTTCGGCCGCCGTCCGGAGCGTGTGAATGGACCTGACGGCTCTTCTCATAATCTATGCCGAAACTGGTTTTATGTGAATGCTACAGCTTTGCTAACAAACGGCCTCTTCATTGTCGGCTGCAATTACCGTTGTAGCTAATTGTATTTATTAACTGACTATTTTTACGGACATCTCAGGCTTTATTTGCGATATTTTGTTTAACTCATTTCTGTTAATGAAAAATGAAATGTAGTGCACAAGTGTGAAGTAAATCATATTCTTAAAGTCTGTACACTTATTAACCAATCATTGACAACATTAAATTTTATAGATAGTTTTATTGTTATAGAACAAAATTAAATGTTCCGTTTCTTTTACTGGACATCGACTATAAACTTATATAACGTTACTTAGTTAAGAGCGATGAGCTCATTGAAGTAGTAGTATAAGTAGTTGCATTTTCATTGGTGTTTAGATTATATAACCATCAATACAAACAGGGAATGAGCCAAAGATTGAAGGAAATAAAAATAATTACAATTGCACAGGAAACGTTAAAAAATGTATGTAATGTACCTCTTTCTTTAGACGAGAATAATGGACGTGAAATGATTAGTCTACATAGTTGCACGAAGGGCATCATTTTATACGTACATATGTAGAATAATGATCCAAATAGAAAGTGGTCACATTTCTTCTGCGAAAGTGAAAAAAGTGAAAGAATTTTAAAAGTGGCAACTCATTCAGTGATTACATACTAAAGTGAAGCCTAAAGTTTATATGAAGGAATGTTGCAAAACTTTACGCCATAAATCTTTATAATTGCATTAATAACTATTATTACTAAGCCGAATTATCTCTAAGAGATCTAATCAGTAATGGAGAGATCTCTTGAACAAAATAAGCGAAGCAAGCGGATTGAAACGTTGATGTAGCAGTGAGCAGGCCAGCGCGCAGGACAAATCGAGGGCATAATGACTGCTAGGTCCTTAAGTGCTGAGTGGTGACCACCGATCGGCAAGATGGAAATCTCGTTGGATGACCGGTTGCGCCGGTTCCAACGGGTCTTATTGGAAATCAATGGGGGAGGTTCATGTCCAGCAGTGGCTGAAATGATGATGATAAAGCCGGAGATTAAACTAGCTCCGATTAGATAGTAAAACATTTTCTTAACTTATTCATTAAAAAATAAACGATAACAAACAGAAATTTTTCGAAGTTTGAATAGTATCATATTTCTAGAGTATCGGGCGTAGAAGTGTGACGTTTTAAGTTACGAGTCACGAAACCGTACGCTTGGCCCGAAAACGCTCTCAAGTGATTCTCAAAGTCCTGAATCTGATAAACGCGTGTAAAACTACATTTGTCTATGATGTGAGTATCTATTTGGGACAGTTTACTTGTGACAGCACTTGGAGATGAACATGAAACATGTAAACGATGAAAAAGAGCTTACTCATAATATGACTAAGGTCTATATCGCACAGAAAAACTTCTTATAATTAGTACGTTATTTACGAACCGTGTGTGACAGGCGAGTAATACATTATCAATAAATTTTTTTATCAATATGACGAAGGTTTACTGAGAATTAGATCAGTCTTTAAGTTTTTAAAGTAAAGTACTCCTTGCCGAAGTTGCTGCGAGTCACTATTCAGGATAATGAAACCTTCATTACAAAATATAATTATAATTTTCTAATTACTTATTAAATAAGAATTAGTTCTTACACGCAAGAAATAAAGAGAAGTGAATAGTCAAGATATTTTCGTTCGAGAGGTTAGGCGTAAGTCGTACAGATATTTTAGTTCGCAATGATTTTTCGACATTCGATCTTTTGGTTCGCAATAATAACCCTTTTATTCTCGTTTAACATGTAAGTTAAGTCAGTATGTATATGTAAAAACGAACTAACCATATACTTAGAGAAAAAGTTCCCAAAATAATTAAAAATGTTTTAATGTTACTTACGTTTCATAGTTTTAGTAAACACTTGTCCCTTACCTGTAAAAAGAAAATAAATTATTAAATATTATTATGAACATAGATATGGGCATGTAATATTTATTAAAAAAAAAAACATTTTGAGATCTTATTTAAATATCTGACAACACATTAGATACAATTTGTACTTTGTACGTGAAATATAGCTTTGAACATTAAGGTTAAGACAGAAAATAATATTATCGGTACGTATTAAGCACGTAAAATTCACTATCAAAAAAACATTACGTAAATGTAAACAATTTGAAAAGATTTTGAAAACTACGCGAATTTGTAAAGGATACAGTCACATGCATTATCATTCTTGTACAGACTTTTTGAAATAAAAAGCATTAAAAGAAGAAAGGAGCCTCTATGTTGTTTTTTCTTTTCATTTTATGAAAATTCGACGAAGACGAAAGCAACCGAGCTGAATTTGCCTCGTTTGGTGTTTTATCAGACTAAATAATGAAAATAGTCCTAGAAAACTTAAAAACTATGATTTGATAAATCTCATCTGTATATCAAGTCCAAATTTTTTTTATTTCTAACGAGAACTGTTAGTCGTACTTCTCGGAAACCTATTCCATTCTACGTCATACTCGACTAAAAAAAGCATTAATTATATGCATCGTTTGAGGTCAACCAACTAAAGGTCATGTTTAGCAAGACGAGCGACGAGGCTGCGTTGAAAACCACCTGCCGAAAGGTCACCCTCCGGCGTCCTATTGTCCGAAATACTGCGATTCACGCACAAAGTTTTTCGCGGAAAACGTTATTACATATGACATTTAATTCTCTGTGAGTAACATAGCCTTCAAGAGAAACACATATTTTATAATATATATTGTCATCTAGGTATTGCCCAGGAACAGTTTTTGAAAAATCGTAATGCACATAATAAAAAAATAAGTCAACTTATACATTTGTACTGCACAGAAATTAAATCTCAAATTGAATCTAATAATTTTCCACACTGTAGATGAGCCCGTTTAGGCAGTCGGTTTAAAGATCTACAAAAGAAAATAACTCGTATATTCACTACGTAAGGAGTCACCGTTAGTCATTAAAATTATACTATATTATACATAAAAAAAAACAATTATGTTTATAATTAAAATCCATTCACCAAAATCCAACGTAGCAACAAACAATAACCTTCAACAACTCAACCACTCCGGTTGTATAGCAACTTGTTATAGACGATTTTAGAATAAAATCAATTTTTAAATTTCATAAATTCTGGTAAAAAAAACTTTAATCTACATCCTTTTTGCTTCACATTTGAATAAATTGTTCCATGTCAATTTATTTATCTTTAAAGTTATGGTTTATTTACTTTGAGTTCTATAGTATATTTTTCTAAAGTACTTGATTATAGGATAAAAAAAGTCGAGCGTTAACGTGTGGCTCGCAGATTAGCTGGTTACTAGACGTAATTATTTTTGTTCATATATCATTTCATGCCTGGGTACACAAAAAGGTGAATGGCATACATCAGATACAAAATTTATGAATATAGATAGGTGCCAGTGTACTCGGTACGATATACGCTTGCAGCGATTTGCATGTCTCGGCTATTGACTAGTCTAGACATTGTTAGAATTAGTGTTATTTGGACTGAGACAAGCACAATATATTTTTTTAATTTATTTTCATTAAAACAAACGGTTTCTATGGATTCGGGGAAAATTGTATTTCCGAGACTGTATCGTAGCCGCACTGCTGTCGTTAACGTTTTAGTTAATCAACTCGCCAAAATGAAATTTATTTTCAGTGTGCTATGTCTACGAGTTGAATTTAGTCTAATCAAAAAAGGTAAATTGTTTTGTTATATTCGTTACGTATGTAAGTATTTAAATACCCAATTATAATAATTACAAAATTAAGAATACATTTAGGATATTTCATTTTGAATGTCATCGTTGAACACATTAGAAATAATTTTGTGCCTAGTCACTGTCGTAAGTAACAACTTTAGCAATTAAATCGCTGAGGACGTCTCCGAGTCGCGCCGCACAAAAACTTTATAATACAAACCGCGCAGCCGTCGCCGCACGTATGAATCATATCAAATCGAAAAACTAATGCAGCGACGTTTCGCAAACAATAATCGGAACTGATAAGTGGCGGTAGTCGCGGGGACCGGCAGCGCTTCAAAAACAAACACCCTCCCAGTTTCCAGGAAGGCGGGCCGCAATATCACGGCTAATTGACGCCGCATTTTTATTAGCTATTCCCAGAAACAATTACCTGACGGCCGATTTGTTTTCCGTCAACGCGTAATGATTAATTATAACCTCTCTCGAATACAACTTTAGACGTCTGATGCGCGCGGTACAGTGCTCTCCTCTGTGCGGAGAAATTGTTTGCGCAAGTATAATATCCTCTTTATAATGACATCTGAAAAACCCGTACCATCGCTCGGGGGAGCCCTTTTTATTTTTTTATTTTATATTACAATACAGGTGGATACTGATTATTTAATCCAGGAGCCGCGTATTTGCAAGGAGTAAGTGTTACACTATCGATTTTACAGGACTAATATTCTTAGTTATTATTAGAACTTGCTATAAATATAAACGTCATCGGTAGAAGCTTTTGAATTTCATTATATTCCTAAAATTAACGTATGGTTGTTGTATCCTATTATGGGTTAAGTTTTTTGTTTTTTTAATGTTAATTTTAATATGCCCAACCTAAACGCTCTACTCTGCGTAAAGACTACGTTAAAATATTTATTGTTAATTCACGGCACAAATCATTAAACGTCAAGGATTACGAAACCCTCATTTCAAGATAACCTGGACAAATTGAAACAAAAAGTGAATTGACAAAGTAATTAGTAAATGTATATCATAACTTTTAAACCTAATCATACTAATTAGAAGAGTAATGATACTATCATTTAAAGGTTTCACGATGATGCTATCACTTATTCATATTTATTAGTGAAAAATAGTAAAAAAGGGCTTTATAGCTTTCCATGACTAAGAGTCAAAAGATGAATGATTAAAGTGTAATAATTTTAAACCATTGAATTTATAACTCATTTCTTAGCTTGATAACTTTTACCCCATTTCCAATCAACCAGTATGAAGTGATCACTCTGAAATATGGTACACATTTGGCAGTACAAACTCTACATAGAAAAGTAGTAAACAATAATAAAATTTAATACACATTAATCCGGATTTTGAAAAAGCTTTTCCATACTATGTTATCATATTTATCATTACGTTATTTATTATTTCTGAAACGATTTTCTTTTGGATATTGTATTAATTGACATTAGCTTGGCTATAGATTCAACCCGTTTAAGGATTTTTACACACATAACCACTCAACCTTTAACGTATTTGACCATACTCAAGTGGTTCTTGTCATATATGTAAAATAAAGAAAGATTTTTGATAAATGGAGTAACGCTGCAGTTTGATTCAGTAAATGCAAATTTAAGCACGTCGTAAACTATAAATCGAACAGTCTTACGGCCGTCGCGTGAACGTAACTACACTCAAACGAATCACAAGTAGATATTGCAGCAGACGTCATTGATAGTGTAAACTATGATAAATCCGTTACTGAGTCGTCAATGGCTACAATCTTAAAAGGTCTACGTCACCTATGACGCACGTAACGCGGAATAGGAAGTTAATGGTTTTCGGTTAGCATTCACCGAGAGATTACGGAGTTCTGCCAGCTACAAAAATATTACGATTCCTTGCAAGATTCTCGATAACATCTTTTTAAATTTTTGCATTAGGAGCGACCGTCACAAATATATTTATAATACACTGACTTCTTAGCAAGGGTGCCCACCAAAATCCAATTGATGGCCCCTGGTATTTGTACAGATTAAAGGCAACGAATAAGAAACGATTTGTAAAGTAAGTGACCTTGGGTCTTTTTTCTACATTTTTTAGTATATACAACATAGCACCGTGACGGTAACATAACAATTTGCACACTTTTTAGCAAGAGAAAACTATAACCGTTTGCACCAGTGCACAATATCTTGCTCATCATCATAATTTCAGCTGTAATACGTTGACTGCAACCTGTTTCCCGACGATATCAACTGTACTACGCTTGCCAGCCTGCGGTCTGCCGGGCTTTGAACTTGCGTTTTTCTAGGGATCTCCTTACTTCTGATTCGATCTCGTAGAATAATTCCAAGCATATATTTATCAATGGCTCATTGAACGACTGAGATCTTATCAAACAATATGTTGTGAATTATAAGAAATACATTTGAAAATATTCAGTACATTAAATAGTATTAATTAAATAAATATTGTGATACTTTAAATATAGAACAAAGAAACCAAATTCAATGTAAATGAATATTATTCGACTTCAAAGAACCTAATTAAGAAACTGTAGACACGAGCAGGTAGACGCCGCCGTTTCGACGGGTTTGTTTATATTTTATAAATAGATGGCCCGTCTCCTGAGGTCATAAGCTACGGCGACGCCCACGTATCTCACGATTCGCAACTTCGCCTCTGTTATTTTTAAACGGCCAATCGATGTCTATTTCTATACAATAGGTGCGCCCTTGAAGAACGTTGGAGGGTTTCAATGTGTTAGTAGGTTTTTGTTACAAAGCAATACACGTAATATTTAAAAAAAATATCGTTAATGACATATTTATATATATATTGAGACTTTTTAGTCATATAACACATAAATAAAATACCATGACATCAACAAATTACAAACAAGTATAGAAAGACGATGGCACTACATTATGAAAAAATTTAACGAATTAATAATATGTTTATCATCCTACACGTATATATGCGAAAGCAGTCCCTTTCATCAAAAACACATCATCATCATTTCATCCGTAGGACATCCACTGCTGAACAAAGGCCATGCATATAGACTTACTATGGGACCGGTTGCATGAACACGCTATTATATTATTACTTAAACTACATATAAAAAATAATATAATGCCATATTATTATGATTAAAATTTAAAAACGAGAACAGCCACTGGTAATTTAAGAAAAGCGTTCACCTTTAATGAGTTCAAAGTTATATATAAGTGACAAAAACATCCTGTTTCAACAGTAAGAGAAAGAGAAAACTCTTCCGTGTAATAAAGCCAAAAGTATTGCCGGCACAGAATATAAACACGCGTTCATTTATCTGATCTACTTTAGTAATTTTTGCAAGCGCCTCCTTGGGCTCTAAATAAAGGAGAGAATTGGAGAATAATATTGAAGGCTGGTTTGCTTATTTGCAATTCAAGCAATGTACGCACGCGTGCGAATGAAACGTACACGCGGCCGGGGATACAGTCACAATGAACCGAGGTGAGATTTTTTATATATAGATACATAGATTTTTTATATATAGATTTTATATATAGACACTTGAAATTTCTGTAAGAGGCCTAACCAGGAATGATAATATCCTTAGGCGAACAAGAGTAGCCGACATAACCCAGTAAATTGGCCAGAGTGGTAATGGGCAGGCCACATAGAGCGCAGAACAAATGGCCGCTGAAGCCTTAAGGTTCTATAGTGAAGACGTGGGATTGAAAAGCACAGCGTCAGTACTGCGCGTCACTGCGCGTACAGCGTCTATTCGCAAGGAGGACAGATGACCTTATAAAAGTCTCTGGCGCTGGATGCAAAGCGCTTTACACCAGTCTTATTTGAAATCTTTGATGGAGGCCTATGTCTACCAGGAGGTCACGGTCTACAGGTACGGCTAAAATAATGATCTAAAATAATATTGAGTGTTGCACACAGTTGAACGTACCGTAAATACGGTCCGGTAACCATGTTAGGAGTATTGGTGCTTAACTTAAAACAATAATCTTGTTGTCTTTATAAATAACATTCGGAATAGGAGAAATGGTTAATAAAATATGTTCAACATTGTGTTTCACGTACAGAACCGTGAGTATCACAGGCTGAAACGGATTCAACGTTGTAACCATTTAACCGGTAATCAGCTAATGTTCACAAATAAAATCGCTTCACTGACGTTTATTTCCTCCACGCATCGTACGCAGGCGTTTATTTTTTTGCGGCATTCTATCAATTTATCTAATGACACCACGTACAGAAGGAAAACACGCGCCGAAACTACTTAAGTCGCGTACATTTAATCTCGCATGATCATTAGTTCATTGCCGAGTTCAATCACCGGCCATAAACACAAATGAGTATGTGTTACATTATTACGTCTCTGATAGTGTTTATCAATTTTTAAACTGGAACCTAAAGATACTTTTTAATATATAATATTTATGTATGCCATATGTAGGCCCATTAGTTATAATTGTCAGCTTTAAATAGGTAAATGTGTAGTTCATGTTCTGTCAATTAAAGTATAGTACACACTATCTAAAAATGAAAAGTCTCAGATATTATGAAAAACATAATAATAATTATTGGCCTGACTCAGGATGAGCACTTTTTACAGGTTGATTGGAAATTGGTGTAAAAGCTTTAGAACTTTTTGATGACGAATACGTCATTCCTATAATCAATTTTTCAGTACAACACTGCTCTAAGCTTATCTATATATTTATTTAAAAACTTTTTAAACATTTTCATATAACGGCAAACTTAATGCCGAAGACATTCTCTGTCAGTTAACCGTTTGGGAGGTGCAGAGATAAATTAATAAGGGTAGGTGAAAACAGTTAATATCATAAACATGAAAAATAAAAGAAGTAAAATCAAGTTGAAAAGGTACAGAATCGCTTACGAGCAGTTTATATAAACATACTAAAGGCTACTACATAACTATATACAAATATTATATATTTATACATGCAAAATAAGTATAACCCAATCATTGGAAGAATTGCAATGAGTAATACTTAAGGCATGCGCACTTTCCGGAACTCGACACCCGTACGTCGGCGCCGGGCCCGTTAGATCCTAGTTTAAATACCTAAACGCTTACGATATCGTTGTGTATGCAGAATTGGAAAGTAATCGCTGCAAGGCAAGGGCATCCTCGAGTGCAGTTGAAACAGATAAATCCGGAACGTTCTCGAAGCCAGTGCGACGACCACCCACCCAGGCGGTGGCGAAACTATCTAGGACGCCGGCCACAGGCGTCGGACCGCTCTCTTACCACTAACTGTATGATAACGGACTTGAGTTAGTATTGAATGTCTGCGTAGACAATATCTGACTCAGGATACCATTTAATAACAACTGAAATTTTACAATGATTATAACGACTGTTATATTGTTTTTTTTTTAGTTTTAGGTGTAATATCTTAAAAGGGGTGGAAGTATAATAATCATAGTTTTTGAAATATGTTAACATAATTATATTTTTTTGTTGAAATACTAATAATTTTATTGAAAGGTCAATAGCTGCTAGCGGTAGTCTGCGGGGATAGATAATATGAAATAATACATTTTAATATAATATAAACAAATATTTTAAACGCTTTTTCTTAACATATTGTTATAGGGTTGCTAAATATTTGCGAAACCATTAATTTTTTGCGGGGTATACCGTAAATCAATTGACGGGGTATGAGCTATACGTTCAACCCATTAAAACTTTTAGATCTATAGCTAATTACTTGGTATAGGCTTTAATATGCTGATATTAATTAAAAATATTTAGAAGAAAATTTCAGTATATGTCAGTTTCTTAAAGCTAATAGTTAAGATTGTTTCACGTGATATAGCAAAATGTTATCTCTAAGTTGGAATAATATAATTTTTTTATACAAAAGTAAAATAAATACTAATTGGCAGCCGTCTTAAAACAAATTATGAATGTTACAGAAGTAGCATAAATGTAAAACTATCATTTTGCGTACTCGTCTTTAACAAGGTAACTGTTATACTATGCACTGATTAAGTCTGGTAATGAAGTTTGTTTGTGATGCCGTTTTAATTACTACAGACGGTAAGATGACTGCTTTGTATTAAAAGGAGGAAAATGTGCTCTAATTCGAATCCCTATGGCCATTCTGGTGAGTTTTTTTTTATTATAGTACGGAAAATGTGTATTATGTGCGGCATAACAGATCATTATTGACCACTTAGGTCAGCGGCGAACATTCTCAACAGGCCAACGCCCCACCAATCGTCTCCTTGTGCGGGCCGTCGGACTGAAACAACCTTAACAAAAGGGTAGAAAGTTTTAAATCCGCTGCTTCAGACGCTCGGCTCGGTTTGTACGGTTCACGTCAATGCAGTTCCAGGAATGCATCGGTCTCCTTTGCGATACAACTTAAGTTGTAGCGAGTGAATTTCGTGCTCGTTTTCCCTGATAGTTGAGCGTGCAATTGCTGTGGTTTTCGGTGCACCGACAACTTTCGGAACGGGTAATTAATTTATGTATCAAATTAACTCAGTTTCTTTCCCTCATTCAAAATACTGAGAAGTAATAAATTAACTCTTTTTGGGGCAACCTTTTTTTTGTCTGGCGAAATGTACGTAAACGTATCATAGAATTTTTGATGCCGTAAACTAATTAAATAAAAACGTTATAATAAGCTACTATTCGTTGTAGTGACGCAAAAGTCGGTTTGAGAGGCCAAAAGATAGGTTTTTATGTAACATAAATAATAAATGGTAAAATTTCAAAAGAATTAGTTGTAGCATTTAAATATTAAAATACAAATTTCCCTCGTACAGTAATCTTTAAAGTAAAACGTACGTTTAAGTAGGTTGGCAGTTTGTTCACGTCACCCCGCAATAAACACGTGGAAGAAAGTTGACATGAAAGACTTAAAGTGTTCGTTAAAACAAGGTGTGAAATTTGTTGATGTACGAAAATTATCGAGGTAGAAACTCTTAAAAACGTTAACGAAGCACTTAAGATAACATACACTTATGATTTGTGTATGTGTAACATAAAACAGGACTTCTGTTTTTAAAAATTCAAAATGCAAATCATGCGTTTTTAATACGGAGTCTTAGGATAATGTGGTATTTTATTTTATTTACAATTCAAAAAATTAAGACTTCTTAATAATCATCGAGGTCGTGTCCATTGCAACAGAAAAAGTTAACATATATAGAGCCACAAATTACTTAGATTCTATTTAGACGAATCACTGAAATTAGTCTTGTCTCCATCTTATTCGGTTCATTTCGCTATAACATTCATAACATGTAATGTTTACCTCGCCTTGAATACATCAACAGAATTTCTACAGTGTTTAGTTGTGTTCTCTAAGCTGGACAAAGTCTTGACCAGGTAATCCATTGCATGACAACGCACGGCCTCGTGTTGCAAAAAGCGCTACATATATTTAAAAACGAATAAAATAAGCAAATTTACTTTTTTACATTAGAAAACAAACCTATGGCTATAGATAGGAGCAAAGACGCTATCAGCATACAGCAGCGGCACACAGCGTAATAATAACGAAGCGAGGACGTCGGGGAGGGCGCATCCGAATGTTCCGTGGACGTGAGTGAAATAACGCGGCGGACGATTTCCGCCCGGGCGTCGAGTGCGTGCTCGGCTTTATCGTTGTCGAAATTCGACACTGACGCTTTTGATAAAAATCTCTATTATCTCCTCTAATGAAGCGAATATCTATATGCAAAAAATAGTAGGAAGTCGCTGGATGTTGGCAGCGTAGGACCGGTCACCGTGGGGATTTCGAGGGTGACTTATGCCCGGCAGCGTGCGTCTGCCGGCTGATATGATGATGACGATGATGATTATCCATATGCATGCTGTAGGATAGAGCACGTGTAGAGAACACGTGGACAGCACTGCAAGCGGGTAAAGTCCAAGACGCGCCGCAAGTGGAAACGGTAAGCGCACGCGGCGGGCATTCCGCTCATTTTGCATACTAACAAGCAACGGTCCACGGTCTACGGTCCACGACCCGAGCCACCGGGACGTTGCGTCACCGACGTTTGCGCAATCGACGCACGCGCATTTCGTCCATTCATCCGCCGCGTAGGGACCAATTTAAATTTCTAATTTAATTTTCGTACATTACGGGCGTACAGCGTTATTAATACACGTAACTAATAAACTTTGAGAACATTAAGATGAAACCATGATAGTAAATTTAAAATAAATGTTTAACTTACTCATCTTATCTCCACATGGGATTCTTCAAAACAATCACTTGTATATTTCATGAGAAGGTTAACGGAAGAGCCCAATTTGGCAGAAACGAGAATCAGATTGATCTCTCCTTTAAGGCATATTTCAACTTAAAGTCACGAGTGTTCCAAACGCGCCGTGATCTGAGAAAAGCTCACTCAAACTCAGATGTATTTTTTGTGGTCACAATTACAATATTATTAATACAGTACTTAGAACAATTAATTCCCAAGCTCTCAATCACTTGAAAATCATTCACACTATTATAGATTATTTTTACAACTTTTGGTTTTATGAACTTTTTACGTTAATAACAAAATTTGTCCAAATATAAATTAAAATTTCAGAAAGACATAGTTATAAATATGATTCAACTTTATATATTGCCACAATAGTTATAAGAAGACTGCATTTAAAATTTGGAAAAGGTTGACTATGTTTTAATCAAAAACAATTTGTGAAAATATCGAAATCCGGCGTATTTTTGAACAAAAGGTTAAGTATTAGCTAAAATTAGCGTGATAACAGTACATAAGTTTTTTAGTTCAAATAAGAAGTGCTATATACATATATCGCACTTCTTATTTTATTTTCTAATGCCTTCATTAGAATCGCTCGTGTTCAAAGCAATATGATTTTTTTTTTATTTTAATCATAAAACTTTACTGCATGCTTCGGATTAATCTTCTAGATAGAGATAGCATGATTAGATATAAAATAAGTTGTTACAATACGGCACATGATTCAACAGACTAGAAAAAACATAAATCTTTATGAGTACAGTCACATTCTGGACTCGGATTTTAATAAATACATAGATCTCTAAATCTGAAGAAAATCAAGAACAAAAAGAACTCATTTTGCTGTGAGGAAATTATAAAAAAGCTATATAATTATATTGTAGAATTCATTTTAAAAAGCTGCACGAAAGATCGTTAATTTTAGCCCAACAATTAGAAACTTATAAAAATCTGTAAAAAACACTGAGCATTAATATAAGTATATATTTTCTTTTTATCTTATGTTTATTACTTTCAAATATTATGTTTCTAACATAATATATACTACTGACAAATAATACATAATACGTACGCATACAAAACGCTAACACGCGTCTACAAAATTTAAGTTGGCTCGATGATATTTAGCGAAGTGGACCCACATTGGCGGCACAATTAAAAAACGTCAGCGGCTTCATTCATACCGATTAGCCGCCAGTTTTCTATGTGAGCCAGTCGCGATAACGCGCCGGATGTTTGGCCGCGTGTAGCATTGTTCGCTTTGCCCTATTGACTATGTTATGAAACCGGCAGATCGCTGTCCGATCGGCGTCTGCGCACAAGATCATGGCGAACTGAAATAGTAGTTGCTGTTAGATACGTAAAATTATACGTTTGAAATACTGCGCAAAAATTTTAGTTTTTTATACGAAAGATCTATCAGGAATGACCGGTTTTGACTGACATATATGAATAAATGAATTTCAAGAATGTCCCCGTATGACAAAAACTCCATGCAAATTAACGTTCAGACAATAAATTCTTTCTCATTTTTAAGAAAAGAGACGAGAACATAAGAAATACAACATAACATTAAATTATTTTGTAAGGGCAGACGTCACTATCATACAATAGTTTAAATCTTGATCGCAAGTACATTGATACAAGCATAGCGGTCGAGCATCAAACAATTCGCACATCAGGTGTGAATGTCAAAAGGTAATTGAGCTGAATCAACGGAGTGTAGGCGGCGATATCAACCGGATGTCTGGTTAAAATCGAATTGAGGTGCCGGCGCGACAACAAAACAATTCGATGGAATTATATAAACACAAACCGGAAGCGACAACGGAAGGTGAGCTAATAATAAGTTATCGAAAGTTCCGAAACCGGTTGACAAAAACTTTTAACCTTCCGGCTATCAATTTATGATGTACACGAGCTATATAGCTTAAAAGAAAATTTATTATTAAAGTAACTCTATTTCAGTTGTACTCAGTTTTAACTTTGGAATAATACACTAATTTTAAACTTTTCAGTAAATATGCCTCACATTTAATCGTTTTTTAATTGTTTACATATTTTTTTTTATTTAATCCATACCTTTAGCAAATATATAATAAACATTAACATAAGAACACGGAACGTTATTTTAGTTACAGCATATAAAATATAACGTACAGGGCAGAAGGAAAACTGAGCATCTCCTTTACGATCATGAAGTATTAATGAAAAGTAATCCAACAAGTGAATATGCAAACTTGTGTCCCCCCACACAGATTGGACAACCTGTGAGCGAAAAAATTGTTCGCGATGCGCATTAATCTTTCGCTATCAGAAGCAGTTGACCGCTATCAACGCGAAGGTGCTCCCAGCATATCGCGACGGATGTTTACTTAGCTGATAGCTCCGCTGTGAACGGTTCATTGACCTCATGACATTTACAAATACGTCTGCATGTTCGTTTTGCATTTCACAATATACATGTCTATACATAATATACGTAATGGCGTTATTTAATCATGTAGTAAGTTCACGATCGAAAAAAATACGAAAAAGGCCTGCGTTCAGCAGTAGACGTCTTACTGTTAAATTGATGACGATGTACACTTGAGTGTCATCGTTCAGTCAAAAACCTAATATTTTAGTTTTTAAATTATCGTATCATGTCGCGTATCTTGCGTAAGGTAAAAAAACTACATATTTTGAAAACTTATTTGGATTATCGCATTTTTTCATAAAGCGCAAGTACAAGACGTATACTCTGCGTAATTGTTGATGATTTGTCGATTATAATGTGCTAACGAGTATTTTACTCTATCATCCATGCATCGCGCTTCCGCTACCTTGAAATCTCATCGTGATACGTTTCTTTACGTCAATAATTTTTCTTTGCAAATCATAACAGAGCTATACTTGCTAATTACTACTTTGTGGCATAAATATATCTTGCAATTATATCCTTGGCGGTTTGACTACAATTACCAAAACCCATTAGAAAGAAACCAACACCATAATCATTTTTTTTAACTGCAAGCTTGCAAATATTTTGGGCTTATGGGGCTGTGCAATCTTTGTTGTATTATTGGGAATGAACGCCATATTTGATTTTAATACATATTATCTATGATCATGTGGATACTCGTATCGTCTCCATTAAAATTTTTTACAATACATATTTTAACAATAATTTTTTTTTATTCTAGACACAACTTAAATTATACTTTATTTCAAATTTTGATATTAATACCTAATATTTGACACAAAATATGTGGGTTGGATGTTTACTATTCATTTTTTTATCGTATCTATTTTTCTTCCATTTGTAGAATGTAAAGAATAAATATTAAGGATTTTTATTTTCCACACAACCTTCTCAACTAAGTGTATGCGTGCCGCCTATACACAGATATGGGGCATACTGACTTTCCGAATAATCTAGAGTTATATACAAAAAAAGAAAGATTTGGTTTGAAAAAATAAGTGGAGCAGGTAGTATTTATTTTACAATCAGCAAAAACAGGCCACGGGTGATAAGAATTTGCCTCAAATATGGTTTGATAAATTTAATTTCAGTTGAAGTTGTCTGACATTTTTGATAAAAGTATAGCCATAGTTTTTACCCGTAACAAATCTGTATTAATATTCTTAGATCTGAACTGGTATTTTTAAACTTTACAACCACAAATGTGTGTCTGAAAAAAATAAATAATCAATTATAGCACTACGCTAATGGGCTAAATCACCCCATAAATGTTTACTGCCGACATAAATATAAGCATTTAATTAAAACTCAGTTGTTGCGTATAAATATTAAGCTTTGTTTCGAATGAAGGTTGAGCGTCATGGGCAACATTTTGCAACAAAAAAAATAACAATGTTACTTGGGCCAATTTGCTCTTTAATAACCATGGCGAGGATTACCGAGGGCGGAACACCGGAGTTTAATCCAATTATTTCTCGTTTGCTTTTTAAATTGAAATATAATAAAAACCTGTGTACCATAATAATACAGTACTAACATTTATTCTCTTTTATATTAAAACGGTAACAAATACTTTTTTAAATAAAAGTCAGAAGACGTGAAATGTGGGAAATACGACTTAGGAGATACAAAATGGTACTGTTTAATTTGCATTAGAAGTATGCTTGGCATGATATTGAATTCGTTTGATAACATATTATCTCGTGTATTTTAAACAATGCGATTGCATCAGAAATTTGTTTACTTAACCCTTAATAACCTAGAGTTTCAATTTTGATACCAATCTTTTAAACCGAATGTTCACATTACTATTAGTTTTTTTATAGGTTGGCTGTACGTATTTTACTGTTGTATAATAATCTTTCCAACGAAATAAAACAAAATCTATTTTTCCCTTCATCTAGACCCTCAAGCTAACACAGTAATGTAAAAAAAAATCACTTTCGTAAATCAGGCTACTAAGGGTTAAATCCTGGATGATTATACAGACATACCATCATTATTTCAATCATAAGACGACCACTGCTGGGCATAGGCTACCCCTATAGATTTTGGATAAAACGTTTTGGTCGGGGGCTTTACCTTACGCTTGCTGGAACGTGGTCTTCATTTCATAAAAGCGAACGGCCATCTGTTCTTCATGATGACATAAGAAAGAATGGGTGACATATACATCATATAAAAGCTAAAGAAAGAAATTATGAACCGGGTAATTTAAATACAGTCTCTTTAGTTAAAATATTTTCTTGGCGATTATAAACATTTAAAAAGTGAAACAGTTTAAAGCGACCAATTTCATCATCCATTGTGAAGTAAACTAAAAATGTTTAGATACTTTATTTCTTATTCCAAGCACAGCGATAATGCTCTAATAATGTTCGATTACATTATTGACATGGCTACTAATAAGCCCGGTTATCCACGTCCGTTTAAATAAGTTTAACTTTTATAAATTATTCGTTGCCGTCACTTAAACTCCCCAAAGGCTTTCATCGAGCTTTGAGCGTCAGGCTAATCTCCGTTAACGGCAGACAGAGGCTATCAGCTTATCAGTGGCTACGTCAGTTGAACGAGATCGAGAGTGGGCGGCCGCCGACGTCTCCTCGACGTCATGCCGAACATTCCGTCATCGTTTATTATAACATTGTTCATTGATTGTAAATTATTGGAACGAGATCGTGCTATTGAATTATACACGGCAGTGTTCACAATCAGAGAGCGAAGATTTTTTAATTGAAATTATGTAATAAAGCATTGACATTGCATATTTAGCGAAGTTAAATCGAAAATAAACCTATATAAAAAGGCTGCACTTACGAGAAATAAGCTTTTTATACACTGTAATAAACTTCACAAAAGAAATTAGCTGAATACATTTATATTCTATTGTTTCGTGGACGATATTTAACTTCTCGTGCATCTAATCTTTGTCTGAGGGTATTTTTATAATACTTTAAATTTAACTAGTTGAAAAATTAAATAAATTTGTATTGTGAATTGGTTATTAAAAAAAAATTTCGACGTAGTTACCAAATAGTTCAAATGCGGCAACAATTGATTTCTATGCCATATTTACAATGAAATTGCCGTAGAACAAACTACTATGACTCGTAATTTAAACATTACCGAAAAGTATCTCCTGGTAAATGAAAAATATAACCAAAATAAGTAGTCATTAATAATTTCAACGTCATCCACAAATCTTCAAGGAACTAATACGTACGATGCCAATAATTACCAAAAAGTATGTTTTGTAAATAAACAATCAATAATTATAAACAAAATATGTCATTAATAATTGTAACATCATCACAAGCTGCATCACCGAGACTGCAATTACGTGAGAGCATTACACCGCATACCGTATCCGAATAGTGGATTCGTACATCGTGATATCATCAATGACTCACGAGCCGACATTACCACAGCAGCTGACTCATTGAGCGGCTCGCGAGTGGGAATGGGAAACTATTGTTTTCCCTACCTCGTTATAAGATATACACCTACTTATGATAATGAAACCGTGGTATCGCATTGATGGAAGAATATTCTGCATCACACAATTGCTATCCAAACAAAAAACATAAGGCAGCTTCGTGGTTCTAACACATCAAATCTCTTAATTAATGAAAATGAAATGTGTTGAAATAAAATTAAACACTAAATGTATTTAACTGAAGTTGGTATAGTCATGATAATTTAAAGTAAGTTAATAACCTGTAAATCTTCCGTATTCTACTAGCGGTACTTATATTAGACATCTTAGGTTAAAAGTATCATCCGAGGACTTAAAAAAAATAATATTTATACAATATTCGGCAATATAAGACGTGTAGGGAAACAAAATCTTAATTATTACGTATACATTTGAAGTATATTAAATTAAATAAACCAGTAGTATCAAATTCAATTTATCTACATAAAATATAAATGGATCGCCAAATATGCTGCAAACAACTAGACTAAATAATAGCCGACTTTTTGTTAATATTTTTTTTTTATAATTTCTTAAAAACTGACGAAGGTCCATACGAAGAAACAAAAATGGAAAAAATTGATTTAAAAAAAATCAAACAACCTTCATGTACCGCATTACAATCGGACAGTAAGTCTTGCGCTGTACGAAATATTGCGCTGTGCGTATGTATGTATGTTTAAGTATGTATGTCTATGTATGTTCATGTATATTTATCTTCATTTGTTTGTGAATATGTATTTTTTTTCTTTTTGTACACGCGAACTACCCTTTACAAGTACTATTATCTTTTCCTTACTGTGGTTGTCTGTAAGAGATTGCCTTGTGTGATAAGACCGCCCATTGTACTTTTCTGTACATTATTGTATCTGTATATTATGTATCATATCGTGTACAATAAAGAATATTAAATAAATAAAAAATAAATAAATAAATGAAATATAAATCTTATATATGTATAAGTAATCTTTGTTTAATATTAAGATATTAATTTAATAAACTTTACAATCACTTTGAAGTACCTTTTAATCATTTATTTTGAGTTTTGGCAATTAGTATAATAATATACACACATAATCATTATACTGCACCTGTGTGATTTTTAACGTAGTTTCGTTTCTCATCAAAAGAAATTTAAATGTAGTAATATTGTTAGGTTTCCGACCGGCTCTTCTCAGCAGATACATTCGCATTCTTAGCAGATAGTTTACCACTTATAATATTAAAATAATTAACTCTAAATTACGTGTGAATACTTGAATAAAGGTATTTTGAATTTTTTTCGATTAAAAATAAGTCATAAAACATAAATCAGTATTGAACACTCTAACCGGGAATAGTTCCACGCTATACGCGTAATATTTTAGATAGGTGATCGTGTTATTTTTAATAATTATTCCGGCTATAATGGCCGGGCGTGTGTTCAATTTTTTCCGGGCGGGTAAACCCGTGACACATCCGCGGTCCCGCGCGGCCGGGGGTACCCGTACGTTGGACCTAACGCCGGGCTCGTACAGCTACCGCGTTGCTATAATCATTCACAAGGCTGTTTCGTCGCCTGCAGGGAATTGGCCGTCGTAATTATATGCTTTTTTTTCCCCCGGGCGTTTTACTTAAAAATTACCTGGCAAAAAATTAATGTGCTGCGAACAATTGAAAACTCACAGACGTTCCAGCATTTTTTTTTAAATTTAGTTATGTAGTTATCACAAAACATATACTAATAATACAAGGAGTATAATATAATACAAAATAAAGAAATCTTGAGTTCATTTAATATACTGCATTGAAATTATTTTTTATGTTTCCATGTTACGTATATAAACGTTGCAACATTAAATATCATAGTTTTCTACCATTTTAACACTTTATTAGTTTAAGTATGGATACTTATACCGAGCCAATTATTGTATCTATTATAAATACAGTTCTGATAGCGATCAAAATCAATCATTTTTAAACAGAATAGATTCGGAAATGATATGAATCACATTTCAAATGTTAAAATTTTCCAAAAAACGAAATTAACAAAGTTGTACATCGTCTAATTTAAATAGAACTCAATAATGTGAGACCGTAACCGTATATTATTTTAATTTAAATGCTCAGCTCGGTTTGAAATAAAAAATACGTTTGAATACCTTAAAGGGATTTTACACGGACAAAGTCACCGGCGACTGTTATCTAAATACCTTACAGTTGACGTAAGGGCTTTAAAGATGCTTAGAATCATTAAGTTCGTTGAGGCGCCTACAAAGACGGCATTTATACAGTAGGAAAAGAGCGGGGACAGCGACGGTTCACGGCAATCGCAATCAGCTGATTCATTCGCCGGGCGACGGCCTTGCTTGCAGCGGCTGTCATTGACTCTAATTATTAATGTAAGACGGGTATTTTTAAAACGGAAAGGATATAGACCAGACATCTAAATATTAATAGTGCAAAACCACCTTTACACATTCAAATTGAAAGGTTATTGAGAAAAATTGTACACAATTTTTAGGCGATAAAAATTAAAAGTTGTCAATCTCTATAATACTATCTACATAAACAAATAAGAACATAGTCCTTTATTTAGAATTTCCATTGCGTCTTAGAGAAACTAATTATGGAGTAATTTCACTTAGTAACTAATTACTTAGCATTCCGACGCAGGTTTTATAAGTATATATTCTTTATCAGTAGCTGTCTAACTAGTTTTATACGTAATAGTGAAACATTAGGTTAGAACGTATACAACATCAATCTCTACAATTAAAGTGGAAACCTTAAACTATTTTAACAAAAATAAATTAGTGACGTGTTTAGCCGTAGTTAAACAGTGGATTACTGGTCTACAATTCCACGAACATCCTGCCGTGACTACCAAGTCAATTAAATTAAAAACAATAACGATGAATGGAACACAGATATTTGCACACGCGATAAAAATGTCGCCGATCAAGTTTCAGAAGCAAGGTGACACCGGTGACCCAAAGGTGACCTGGGCCTATGTACAGTTCGACGAACTCGTCACGTTTTCTTACATTTTGCACATCGAACATGCGTCACTAATTACTATAAATATCGATACCCACACTTATGTTGGCATGTGTACTCCAATATCACTAACCGATAAGTAAATCTTTTAGTCTGAGACAATTCTTTTATTTAAGAGTCTGCATAAAATTTTGCAAATTAAATGTCACATTTTTGTTTATGCCGCCGATACGCAAGGTCATCATCATCATCATCATCATTTCAGCCGAAGGCCTTTCACCGCTGCATATAAGCCTGTCTCCTCCATGGATTTCCAAAAAGGACCGATTGGAAGCGTCCTGCATACAGCATCTACAGACGAACATAACGAGGAGTCACATTTGTTCTATGCGCTATGTGACGTGCCCATTGCCACTTCAACTTGCCAATCAGCTTGGCAATGTCGGTCAGTTTTCTACGTCTAAGAATCTCTTCATTCCTGATTCGATTTTACAGATAGGCTTCCAGCGTACAGAGGGTGCTCTTATTCCGAAAAATAAACAATCATTTAAGGCGGTGCTACATAAGTTAAACATTAGAAATAAAAGATATCATAAATTTAACTATAGATTGTTGCCACAGAACTTACGACCTAGAGCGCTACTAGCAATTAAGTCCCCAGCCGTTGTCACTCAACGTACAAAACAAGCAGCGATTGATAGAATAATGTTATGATGCTATTTTTATCAATGTCAATACATTGATTAATTAATATTTATCAAATAAGTCTCGTTTGTTTTGAAATGCATTTAAATTGCGAGGGATCAACCTTGCTGTAATTCTTAGCAAGGGACGTGAAGAAATGCCAATGACAGTTCACAGGTCTGATGACCTAATGGGCGAAACGCGGCAACGCAAGGAATTCAAAAGAATGGCCGGTGAACGCATATGGAAGTACAAAGCGGACCTAATTTGTTATTCAACGAATGCACCTCGCCTAAATTTAACATAAATCGAACGCATAAAATATGGGGGACGCTTTACAGGCCGCATGTCAACAAACCTTTACCTCACAAACGATCCTCGTGGCAAATGAACAAAACAGATCAATGGAAACACTCAATGTAATTCAAGATTTATTTAATTAAAAATATGAAGTACATTTTCAAGTCAATAATATTTATATAACGGCAGTCTGCTTAAATCACAGGTAGGACTCAAATGATAGTCAGAATGCCAATTCAGTAAGAATTCACATAGACACCAGCACGCTGGCTTAAAAAAACTTTCCGCGTTTCTATTAGCTTATTTTTTTATATATTACATCATTTTTTTAATACGAATGTACTTCATATTCATCTAAAAATATGTATATGTTATAAGACAATATTTTTTTTATTTATATGTGATTGAAATCTAAGAACACGCTAAACTTCTCATTAAAAACAAGGGGGCTGCGATGAAAATCAGTGTACAATTAAATGTCCCTTAAAGTTCGAGGCAGCCCGGTCCTTTGTTAAGCACGAGTACAAAGTGAGAGCGAAGCATTTAAACGTATTTGCCTCACCGCAACGGCCGATAGAGGCGGCCGCCGGCTAATTGCGAAAAACGCGATTACGCTCACTGTAGAGGCACTAAACGAATATAGCTCTGTTTACCACCCCGGACTCATTCCTTTTACAGCGCCGCTAATAGACCTTATTTTATTAGGGACAGACGTAGGGATAACATTTGTATTTCAGCAACTAAGTAATCATCGTAAAATCGACGCCGTTAAACTCGGCCCATTGCTGTGTCTGCGCTAATTACGATGACACGCTTTATAAGCCAAATCCATTCGCCTAATTGGATTATGAAATGTGATAAAAACAATATTTCATATCTTTATGTTACAAAAATTTTATCTTTGAAGCTTTACATTTTGTAGTGAACAGATTTTTTATATTGGTAATGACAAATATATTATAATTCAATAAATTCAGAAGAGTTATCTGTTCATAGAGAGAATTGTTCAAATATATATAAACAATAGAAACGAAGTAGAGTGAAAACTAGTTATTTATAGGCTAAGAGTAACTGCCACCGATCCTTCCATCGTCATATTTCATTCTCAGTGACAGGCGCGCCGCGGCGAGTCGGAGGCTGAGTAGCGACAGTGCAGCGAGAAAACTTGAAACGTAAGCTATCGCTGTTACCGTAAGCACACCGCCGCGCTCACCTTACAACCGCACAACAGGATGCCCATCGGGGACGGCCGCCTCGTGTTTTCATTTATCGATGTATTACATATTTATAATCTTTATTCTATCTTACCTTATTTAACATTAGCCATAAAACACTAGTAGAGAAACCAATCAGGTCGTGTTGTCGTAGAAATTGAAAACAAAACTATGTCAAACATCACATCGTACTTTTTCCTTATAGATTCTCATTGGATTTTCAATAAGACCAGTTGGAATCGGTTAGTATTTAGCGTCTTCAGATCTTAAAAAGTTCGTCTGTCTACCTAGTAGGTTGATTTACTACGCTGCGCTTGCTTGATCCATCCAGTAGCCGTTAACAGGACAAGAAAACCATTTTCAAAATACATAAACTGTGTTAAATACTATGGAATAAAACTAAAGCATAACAGTATTTTTTCATTTCAATTCAGATCGTTAAAGGTAATTGTATCGTAAAATTAAATTATTACCACACCGAATATTGAATTTTTTTTTTATAATTGTAGATCTGTACTAACAGTTATAAACGTATGCTTGTTTTTGTTAAAAGAAATTCTTTTTTACTTTAACAACGATAGGAATACGCAGGTCTATTAAAGAAATGAAACAAGATGACCGCCTCAGTATGAGGCTGCAGTCGGCCGGCCGCCCCAATCGCTCGTGACTCAATCCAATTACTGAAGGGGTATCGTCTTTTTTTTACAGGGGACCCTGCTAGTGTTTTTTTACGCGGAACCCGCTGTCTGATTATACACGTACAACAACAACACGGAACTACTAAGATAATTGTTAGAGAAAAAAAAAGTTAAAACAACTTTTCAGCCAAAGTTAAAATATCTTACATTGATCAATAATGTTTATTTAATATAAATAATCCGCTAATCGTGTAGCACTTTAGGCTAGAGTAGGACATTGAGTCTTCGATAGCTTGATATAACAGCCCAATACATTAAGATATAAGCTTGTATGACAATGCCTGGCCTGTGTACGCCTACGATAGACATTTAATTTTCACCTATGTCATACTAATGTATAGATATATAGATATAAACTTCTATATGTAACTGTTGCCGTGTCTAACTTTAGAAGTAACACTGCATACGACTGTCTCGTTACTCGCTCGATTCTAGCAACAGGACCATAAGAAACCGCGAACGAATCGAAACCTCTCGTCTCCAGTAAGCTTCCAATACGGTGAAATGTAAAAAGAAAGCCGAGACTCTCGAAATAGTATTACTCTAAATAGAAATATCTCATCTAAACCTTCTGCTGGCAGCGCTTTGTTACCTCAAAATAGCTGTAAATGGGAAAACCTTGTCAATGTTAAAAAATGTCCCGTCTTCATATTTATTAATTTAAAATAAAATTTTAGGTTTCTCCTAAGGACAATCAAGACAAATGGAGGAAGAATCCTATCTAAAAGCAGTCTATTACTATTCTGATATATCACCCACAGATTCATAGTAGTTTTTAAGAAATAAAAATCTGTATAATAACATAAATTGCAACAAGAAACAAACAAAGCGCACAGTCAGCGGTAACGAGCTTCGCTTGCCCCGACAATTAGAAATTAGATACCGTCGACACCGCAATAATATCTTGTCAAGTAAAAATTAATTAGCCCGACAACAAATTACGTTTCTCTCGGATTCAATGAAGACATTTCTAAGCAAAATGTAACCGGTATATTTTAAACAATAAACACTTATGCTGCTCCCGTCCCTTTGCTACGGTATAGAAAATGATTGTATTTATTTAGGTACACCAACGATACACATAAATTAAAATTACAATAAGAGTTACTGTATAAATAATGGTTCTGTTATGTGTTCCTTTAACGGTGACGCAACATTAAAAATTTATACAAAATAGGAGAAAGATCAGACCACATCAAATGAAAATAAATTGATTGAAGGAAGAGGAAACATCTGTCTTATGACTTTAGACACCAAAAGAGCTCTTAATTTGTAATTATTTCATCCGGTGCGCAATCTTCTTCAAGGTTGTGCGCTTAAAAATTAAGTTAAGTATCAATGAAATTAATACAATAATATTAAGGTGTTTTCTGAAAACACAACAAAGAGCCGCGAAAGATACCGATGAAAGGAAGTGATAAAAATTCCAGTTTACTTCATCGTCTTTGACCTTTTGGGCTGTAGGATGTCTATTGCAGTATCTCGCCCCCCCCCCCCCCAGTTAATTGGAAGCAGCCTGCACCTAGCGTCTTCTGAAGACCATAACAAGGTCATCTGTATACCTTACGAACGAACGTCCTTCGCTTGTCGGTTTGGCCTCCACTCTAGAATCTTAAAGCCCCACAGGACATCAGTATTGCGCACTGTGATAGTTCACTTAAAAGATCAATATGAAAGTGTATTCGAGTAAAGTTTTACTTAAAACATGAGAAATATGTTGAAGTTAAGTTTCGTAAGTTTCCTCATACCTATTATTTTCTGCTATATTATCGCTGCAGTATCGTGTGATTAGCGAGGCTATTTGAGGATATTTGGGCGCGAATTCCGCGGCGAGTTGAAATAGCAGCGCCGAGACATTCCGGGCTTTAAGTGCGCCGTAATAATAGTGCCCGAGCGGCAGACATGTGCGAGTGCGACGCGACATAACGTTACTTAATCGTCTCCTTGAAACACTTTATTATCAGGCGCGTTATGGACGTGGCACACATTTCGCCAGTAAACACCATTAACCGATACAGAGGTTTTTGTATCGCTCCGCATTCGGAACCGCCGCGCTACACTCTGATACGGACTTGTACTTGTTGTTTATTGCTAGTTGCGTAATAGATTGCATTGCAAAAAAAAACAGTAACACTACACCACTTCATATTTGGGTTGAAAATGAAACATACTATTGCGTAATTTCTAGGAAGTGGTGAAAATAAATGTAAGCAGTTGCGATTATGTAGAGTGAACGCATATTTATGTAACGATAAACATCGAAAGATTCGGTTTCCGGGAATAAATATAGAATTGCTGTGATAATTGCATAGATGAAAGCGGTCTATGGGTAATGCCTTCTGATGAAAATCCATCTTGTGGGTGGACGTCCTATGCTGCGCTCACCGATAGTGGTCCCTCTCCGGAAACTTAAGGCCTCAACAGCCAACTTTTTTGCGCACTATATCAACTAGCTACTGCTACTTCAACTGGTATAAACATATTAAGACATTAATATCCTATATACAAAACAAGTGACAAAGTTTTTAATGCAGCAATTTTGTACACAAGACTACTGAATGAAACAATATCCGCCAATGAGTACATCTGTATGGAGTTCTGTTTGTCCGACATACGGTCTGTAAATCTATCATTGAAACATCGAAAAATGCGGCCAGTTCATTAATAAGACAATAACAGAGTGCCGGCAGGCCGTGTTCTCGTTCCCGCGAAAGTTTCAATGCGCCGCCATCGGGGTTAACTACGACAAGGCTGTAACCAGGGGACCACCGGAGAAACAACGTAATAGTAAACGTTAACGTTTCCGAATAAATCATTCGCAACCAACATGTTCGGAGCTGTGTCTGCATTACCAGCGGGAAGCCTAGTAAAAACGAAACGGATCTAGCTACGCTGGTCATTAGCGAAGGTTGAGCGATGTCAAGTAAATTTTAACACGCAATTAGCAACCCAGCGAACACCTTGGCACAGATAACATAAGCTGCTGCTGAGGGACATGTAGTTCTTGCTTATTTTTCGTAACAAAAATAAAACTTTATTAACATAATTATTGGTAACACAAAAAAATTCTCTGTTTATGTTAAACGAAGACCTCGAAAAGGTTTATTGTCTGAAGCTTAACGCACTGTTTCGGTAATAGGCCGTTGGCAAGGGAAGCCGATCATTGTTTTTGTGCACGCGATCTGTCGTTTATGCGCCGTACACAATATAACGAAATTTTATCGGCGCTCTGTTTCTTTTCATTGAGGAAATTGTTTTAAATGCAGTAATCGGTTCCCTATCACGACACGGATGTAATAGACGTGTCAACAATGTATGGTGGTATTTGAGTGAACATTATCTTGTTAAGTAAACTGAACACTAATATGTGAGCACATCGCTAGAGGCACAGACGAAGCAAGGACTTGGCACTTGATGTTTTCGGTTGGGTTAAACGTGTGCAGCAACTATTCGTCCGCTCAACCTGTTTGAGCGAATATACGGAAACGCCGCCGAGGGCTGACTCACAAGAGGAATTATCTCGCAATGTCGACGATGTACATGCAGCGATGAAAATATTACAGAGATTATGTTGAACTAACGCAATGAAAATGGACAATTTAGCGATAAGATTTTATTTTTAAAGCATTTGTGGGGTTCTGCTGTACAACACATTAAAAAAATATCAGAATCATGTCTAAAAGTAAAGAGTTTAAGATGTTTTTTTGGTATTAGAAAGTTTAGTGAGATGTTTTATATATATTTTTTAAGTCTTCGATTTAAAAATAAAACTTTATAAAACCATTCAAGAATTTTTGATTGATTGATATGTGGAACTAGGATGACACATTTATATGGCTAATACTATAATGTATACATCAAACAATGTTCAATTTCCATTTAAAAGAGCAATTCTCGATTCTGAACCGCTTTTATTTGACGATCCAAAAATATAAATATCTACTGGAATAAAGTTAGTTTGAATTAGAATTTGAGACAAGGAAGATATATTCGTATTAGACATAATCCTATATAATGCTATGTACTTGGGAACAAAGGCTTGAACGGCAGTATTGTGTTATTACAGGCTCATTGATCACGGTGTGCTTAGTGTAGGGAACATCCTCATAGAATCCCAAACAGGGCCGCAATCTCTCCGTAAATAGGCGCGAGGCGTATAATCCCGAGTGTTGCCATGTGTGTGGAGCAGACCACCCCGCCCGACTGGCGCCCGCGATGGCCCGCGTGGCAACACCGACGCCGTCTCACCTTGACTCACTTTGTATTGCCCGCTTGCTTAGCGCAGTTGCTTCGCTATTACTCTTGCAGACGTAATTACTTTTAAACAAACATTATTAGCTCATCGATATTCCAACAACCGATTAAATGATCATGACACCTTTTAAAACAACTACGTTGGGCTAAATCATCATTGATTTTTTTTTTAGCTAAAACCAGGCAACGATCGTAGACGCAGAATTAAACTATTCTTATACTAGTGTCATGATCTTCATAGTTTTAGCCTTAGTGTATAAAGACCGACTGAAAGCGGCGTGCATCCATCATCTTCCGACGACCTTAACAAGGTTATCTGTCCACCTTGTGCGGGTGGAAATTTTACGCTGCATTTGCGGGTCGGAGGTCAGAGACGCCACTCCAAAACTTAACGACATTGTATACATATATATTAAAACAACAATCCATTTTGAAAGAAGAATGAACCATTTGAAAGTTAAAAAAAAATTGTTAATTTAAAAGAACACATTCCTGACAACAAAGCGTGTATCGCCGGAACGTAAACAGGAAAAGGCCGCGTGGCGCGAGACGGCAGGAGTCGCCGCAATGACGTCCGCCAATAATCTAATTACGCGTTAACATCAGAGTGCTATTGACACAAATAGATCATTTTATTAACGTTTGTGAAACAATACTATAAAACAATTCGATTTCATTACAATCGGGTTAATTGGCAATTATTACATTATTACGAAACTTTAGTTTAATGTAAACAGATTGGTTATAGGTGTAAATGCGGTAAGTTGATATCTCATTTACTGTCCATTAACGTAAAATATACACAAATCTAAGTATCAATAGTTACAGAAATAATAAATAAAGTAATAATTGTCTAGTAATATAATGCACTTTTAAAAATCGAATAACTGTGTCTATATTCCTTGTATCTGTCCCTGCATTTTCTATACAGCCGGAAGTTATTGGCCAGTCGCATTCCAATAAAAAAATATAACAAATTTTAAACTTAATCATCGTAACACCGGGTTATTGGTTGGATAGGAAGAGGTTTAAGAACGTTGAAGCTATTTACTGATATATGAATTGTACTTTCACCCCTTCTTTCAAAACTTTTTACACAAATCATAGAAAAAATGTGGGGGCTGCATAGAATTAGAGACGATTTTATTAATAATATTATAATGTAAACATTAAAAATGAGGAAATTTCATTTAAAGAGCAACTGTTGAGTTGCAGGTCAACAGATCAGCGTTCCGAGTCAGTCGAAGCCTACTACTTACGGTTCAAAATAATCGACCATTAATAATGTGCGTGAAAATGCCTACTTTGAATAAAGACATATGGAATTTGAATTTAATAAGTCTGTTACAGTAATATAGTAACAAATTGTGAAACAATCTAGACGATACAACAATGATTTCTATTGTTTAATCTCCGCGTTGAATACGAGATATAGCAATTAATCGAAGCAGGCAGGCAAGCGAACAGCTGATGTCCGCCCGGCTCGCCTCTGTAATATTGATGCGGCGAAAGCACGCTAATAGCCGTACAATAAAACAATTATATCGTCGCTACGGGGATTCACATGCTTGTCGTCATATAGCAGAAATCATTCCTTATCCTTATCACAAAAATTGCAAACCTTACACTGCGTACATACGTTACATTTTGTAACGATCTTTAAGAGGGGCTTGTAAATAACACTGGGCGTTTGGTTGAAATATTGGCACAGCATTGAAATAGAAATTAAAATTGCAATAAATTTATTTTTTACAAAATTATACAAATTATAAACTTTATTAGATACGGTATAACTAAAATATACCAACAGACATTGCATCGAAGCTGTCCGTTGAATTGTATCACCGCCTAAACACTTTCGAGCTGGTTCAAGTAATAATCTTTTTATTGTGGTTAATGCAATAATTATAACGAAACAAATAAATAATTATAGCAACAATAATAATAAATTATAGCTTTGTTAGATTTTTGTCGACGTTAGTTATAATTATTGTATAAATTAAATAATCTATTGGTTACGACAAAACCTTGTATTTGATTCTCCTCGATGTTATTGTACTTTGTAAAATACATTTTCACTTTTTGTCGTCCGCAAAAAACGTGTTTCTAAAAAGGACAACAGCTATAATTATAACTTGTTCAGATTTTCTTGTGAGGTTGTTAACATCCGAGGCACACGTTTTCCCTAAACAAAAGAAATACGACAGCACTACCTACAGAAATAAAAAAGTACTTTGACATAGCATCAAATAAAAAAGTACATTAATGTTAGAGTACCGCGGGAGCGAACATAACACGCACATAATTTGTATCCAGCCTTCGAACAGCACGCAGGGTGAATTCGCTATATCCTGTGAGGATAGAAAAGCTACAAGGCTGTAACGTATCGGAAACCGCAGAATGCAATGAAACAATAATGAGATCGTAAATCACGAGATAAAATTTCTTACGATAGGGATAAAAAGAGGTCGAACCGAACTCGACAACCGAGCTATAAATATTGATCGTCGTCTCCTTGACTCGAATCGCACTGGCATCGACCGGGCCGTTGCGAAATTCGCCCGCTGGCTTAGTCACTGTCGCCTACTGCATCTAGTTCGACTTGCGGTTGCATCATTGTTTTGCAACGGCTTCACATCGAAACACCTCATAGCAGATTGCTACCGAAACCACGTCAAAGTTCTCAAACAAACGTTCGCCTATTCATCGAGATATGTTTTTCTGCGTATTCAAAAGCTGTTACGAAACATTTGTACAACTAAAATAGATTAGAAAAATATATATTACTTAACTGTCCTACTGGTTGTTTACTTTATTATAGGTAGGTAAAAGCGAATCAATAGAATCGCACATTAAGCGTTTCAGTGCAAAATGTAGTCCATCAGCGGAATGTCATATTGTGATGCAATCGGGGCTATTTGAAAATGATCGCGCGGTCAACGAAACCGCAAAGTAGTGTTAAAATATTAGTGACTGTATTGCAAGAAACCCATTTTTCAGGTATTTGCTTTATTAGAAACATTTTTCCTTTACAGATTATCTAATCTACCTGAATATTATGTATACGATGATATATAGACGTAATCCGAGCAGAGCATCGCGATATAAGTTTTGTACATACATTTGATTCATCACCTTTAGACTGATAATATACCTTGAAGTCCAATTACACATACATAAAGAAAAAATAAGAATAATCTTCAATAAGATACTCGATCATTATGTATTTTAAGTTAAAAAAAAACACTTATTTTATCTCCATTTATCAATTAAGACACTTGTGAATGGTTTGAATAAGTTGTTAAACTCTATTTCGACAGCTTTCAGTAATAACCACCCAAGTAGAAACTATCCGATCAGAAAACTTACACTAAGAATAGTACATATTGTAAAATACGAGTAGCATAAAAATCAAATAGAGCGTTAATAATTTTATGTAAATGTTTAGATCAAAATCGTTACTCGGTCACAGTAATAAAACATTGTAATAAATTACTACAAGAATTCAGGCTCGGCTATTTTTGATTTAACCGTAATGTCACAAAGACTTAACTATAATAACAAAAACAAATCGAGGCAGATAAAAACAAAGTACGTACTTAGATTGTTTGGGAACAATCAAAGATTTAAATACAAAAATAAAGCATCTCAAATTTTCCGTAGGAAGTCTTAAGACGTCATAGAAAGACTGGCAATATGCCATGTAAACACAGCACCATGTAGGGCAACGACCATTCCCGAACGCAAATAGAACATCTATTAATAAACATTCAAAAATAAATGAAGAGCTTTCGGAGGGAGAACTCCACGTGTCCCCCAGACATTGAGATTAATTGCCCCCGACTTCAGTACCGAAATAGTAACGCGTTTGAAGTAGTCGAACTTTTTTCGATAATCTTTGTGTACGTTTAACAAGACACTGTGGTATGTGGTATTGTACTGATTTGGTTGTTTTTATTATTAAACTTGGACATAAAATATTCGGGTATATACATATTTTCTACTAAACGTTTTATGTAAAGATTCATTCGAATCTCGGTAAAGGATTTATTATAAAAGGTTTAAAGGAATGATACTATCCAAAAATCAATGGTTTTTGGAATAATGTACAAGGTAATGGTCGTGTAGTAAGACGTTTTCAATATTCGAATAACTGCATATGAAATATAATTATAAAGATGAATAATAAATTTTTACAGGGACAGATCTGTCTGAATCTGTCTCTGTAGATTTTGTACTATCAGAAGCAATTAGGCTATTGCATTTCTAAAGAAAATGCAAATTAAGGTAACATACAGCAGTGATCACTTCATTAAGTTAAGAAATCGGTGTAAAAGCTTTAAAGCTCTGCTTGCTATCAAATCGGCTATACACTCATCCTTTTAAGGCTTTTTTACCTATAACCCCGCATAAACAAAAAATAAACTTGTGTCATCAATATTAGCTTTACTTTGTTTACGTAACCAAGCGCCTTGAATCACAACAAGCAGTCCGTGTAACCGATATCACACATTCCCGTAGCCATGGCGTAAATATTCGTGGAAACCCATGACGCAGTACGACGACCTACGCAGAGCTAGTTGCAGTGAAAACGACACCCACTAGGACCAAAGGTCATAAGTTACACGTGCCGGTTGCGTAAACAGGGAAAACTTGGACGAAGTACGCTGATTAAATTATATTCGCGTAATATTGACGGGTAATTTTTGACATATATGAGTAGCGTTACCAGCGATTCACTTCTGCATTGTTATTTATACACGGTATACTAGGTTTATTTCAATGGTTAGTTACGTCGATATTGATCTACTATTTCAAATATCCCGTTCATTTTACCCATAATTAATCGATCATAACGAGGTGCATCTTTGACAACAAAACTATCGAATTAAAAACATTTAAACAAATTTTGTGTTTATCTTACTGCATTGCATTAGGTCCATAAACATCACAAATTTGTCACGGGTTTGCATTACGCTTTTTTCATTATTTTATGTGATGTTTTAAAATGTATCGAATTATGCATTGGATTTACGTATTATGTACTTACTTTAAATTCACACCGACAGACAAACAAATGAAAAAATCGCGAAAATAAATTTACCTCTTGTTTCTTTTTTAAAAATTTTATCTTTTTAGTGTTATCAAAACCAGGCCGAAAGTATTTTATTAAGTTTATACATACTATTTGCGAAAAGGCCCTAGCCTAATATTTCCAAAACAAATCTTCAGCTATAGATCAAACAGCTAAACCATTTGCTTAGGGTTCTTGTACAATTAGCAACACGGTATTTCTATTAAAGCACTTTATTGTTAGCATTACCAAGTATAAAAGTAAAAAAAATTGGCGCAGCAGTAACCCGGTCACTACTTCATTGAGCAGTTTACTAGTTCATTGAGTTTTTTTTTATTCACGCCGCTATAATTTCGCTCCCACGCCAACCGCCTTCTGAAAACCAGGTCGGAAAGCCCACGATGTTTCGGATAAGGTCAGACCGTGTATTTGAAAATCCTATAATACCATTTAATGTTTTATTACAAATTTGTTTCGTATATCTTTTTTGTTTCGTATAAAATTATCATTATTAAAACAACGGTAATAAATTCATTTACATAATTTTTTTAATGTTTATAACACGATATAGAATAATTTCCTATCCCTGACGGAACCATGTCATCTCTCAGTTTTTCAGATATAGATTTGTCTATGCGTATGTTACGTTATCATTTTATTTTGTAAGTAAAGTATTTCCAATTATTTGTTCTTGACTTTCTCTTATAAAGTGGGCCACATAACGGCCACAGTTAAAAGATTCAATTCCTTTTAAATAAAATACACAAAGAATAAAGTAAGCAGAGTTCCTTGTCCGTGATACAATTAATATCGTAAGCAAATATAGGTAGGATATGTCACAATACACGAGCGCTTTGAATATGTAAACTCGGAGAAGGCCGCCGAACAATTTCCGCGTGCGTCGCACAGATGAACGGTTAAATAATTAATCGATTCAGAATACGACCGCGATGAGCGCAATATTACGAGTAATTAAAGTTATAATTATCCGTACAAATAAGAAAAGAATCTTTACTATTATTGCCAATTCCCAATCAAAAACTAAATTTCGAATTACAATTGTACGCAAGTTAACATTTCCTTATTACTTACCACCGTGTCCTTGAATTGAATAAAACTTAACGTGAAACCAGCAAGATCGATGTTATATTTAGATTGAAATTTAGAAATGCTAAACAAATGTTTTAAAATGAATTGTAAACAAGATACATTTCATAAAGAGTTCATGGTTCACTTGTGTAAGTAAATCTATTAATTAGGTGTTCAACTTTCCTTTAACTTTTATAATCTAAAAGTACATGTTTGTATAACAGTTATAGTAACCTACCTCGTTAATGTGTTTGTATGTCTTGATTAGATCCACGCTGAGTTTCCTTAACGGTGCCGTCGAAGGATCTCGAAAGTGGTGTGGTATTCGTGCTTGCATAGCCTAGACAAAAGAAACTCCGATTAGGGTTAAGAGAATAAACATAAAGCGAAAATCTACGCAAGCAAACAAAATGAGATGCATTAAAGTGAAAAAACGTGATCTCATAATTAGAAACGTGTGCTAAGTGTAGAATATGTGGGATATAAATGATAAACCAATTTGTAGCTATAAGCAAATACATACGCAATACAAATTAAGACATTACATAATAATAACAATAACAAAAAATATCAATCTACATAATGTGTGAAAGCAAAACGAAAAAATTATTGCCAAACTGCATACAACAATACTGACATCAACAGAAACAAAGAGAAGGCGTTAAAAGAGAGTTTAACACACGAGACGGTTTTGAATAAACATCTATTGAATAACGCAATTAATAGTGAACGATTGCTTCACACATAATCACCTCACTGTTGTCAAGGCGACATGTCCAATTAACTAGAATAAAATCCGAATTATGACAGGTTATTAAATAAATTCGTTTAACACGATCCTCATATAGTAAAAAGAAATTTTTACGCGCGCAGTCCTTAAGGCCATTTGTTTATTAAGCAACTTAAGGTTACAAGAGCGCGCGTTTAAGAGAGAATACGCACTAGTCCAGGCCGGTAGTAAAACTAATCGAGATCTAATTTACTTTCCCATATTTCGTAAGACGTGCTGCTCTTATTTTAATTTTTTTGTTAAGGAATTTACTTTTGCAATGCGTCGTGCAAAATCTATTTAATGAAATTATTATTACAAAAGTCTGAGCGTTACTTCTCGCTACTTGTCTCTCAATTAATCAACATTTTCAAAGCAAGTTTCTCCGCAGGTTATTGTCCTCAGACGTCCCTCAGACAGTCGTGGTTGCGATTCAATTTAATATGCTAGCAGTCGTAGACTGTTTTGAAGAGTTGTAGAAGAACAACAATATGTGTACAGCACGCAAACAATAGAGACGTTATTATGTCTACAATTTATTAAATAATTTAGTCGAGTGAAGTTAATTTTACCTGACCAAAGTCTTCGCACACCATATCAGACCGTGTTCTAGTGCTAGTGTCCGAAAAATAAAAACAATTCATAAAAAATGAACCTTCCAAATAAAAGTTATTCGATTCTTTCGTTGGAATTCCTCAATCGTATCAAAGTTAAGTGAAGTTTCAGGCACGGTCCGATGCAGTGTGCGGCATTTTCAAACCGCCTCGTGCGTCATTTACCTGAGGGGGGTAACGGTAGCGGCAGAAAGCTCGGGTGTTGCGCGCTCTAGCGCTCACCTGAATGTCGGAAGGCGCGCTCATGGACGCCAACTGCTCCTCGGCCACCAGCCGCCCGTACAGCGGGACATGCCGCCTCTCGCCGCCGGAAGCCTCCGGCATGCCGCCGCCAACGACGCCCACTGACACAAAAATATAATTATTTAGTGCGAAGGTCAATAACATACAAAGCTAGAATAAACATTGCACATAACGCTTTACTTTAAGGCTGTTTTTTCAAAAGTGGCTAGTTATTTTGAAAATTCTTTTCTTCGCCGTGATTGTTAAATAGTTGAATGTACATGTATAATGGTTAAAATAAGGTTTTGACATCCTAACAAGGTTAAAATTCCAAATTAAAAATAAAAATAAATAAAAGTTTTTAAAAAAATTTTTTTCAATAAAGTCGCTTCTATAGATTTTACTCATTTAACACTGAAAAAACAAGGCACTTTTTGGCATTTCATTTCGGCATGTGAAAAGTTAAAATATAATAGAGAATATAATAGGGCTGCTTGCTAAAGACTTCCATACCTGTACCTGACGCGTAATAAAAAAGTGTGCTTTCACGTAATACAAGAAAGCACTAACAGTTTTAGCCCTATATAAGATTTTGTATCCGAAGCCGGCGCTGCGAAACGTGATCATTGTCAACCTACGCTGCGTGGGCGTCTATAGGCGACCAGTGCGGTTTATGTGAAAACCTAACAGGCGCTACAGCAACTGTTTGACCACAAATCTACACGTTGGAATTAACAATATTGTTAAATGAAAAAAAAAACTTACTACGATAAAATATTATATAACAGTATATAATATCGAAAAGAAATTTTTGACCACAAACTAAATATACATTCTATTACTTACTTACGGTAGTAAAAACACGTTGACCTTTTAATTTATGTAGAGAATTTGAAGTGCGCTATATTTGCCGATTGGTAATGGGTGTAAAGCTGGATGAATGTATATGTAAGTTCATTTGTCCAAGAAAATGCTTTTAACCATTACGACTATTTTCCATCACTCTGTATAAAGTGCTCACACTAAACTTTAATTGATTTATTCTATAGGAATGCAATAGGCTAATAATTGATAGCAGTACAATGTATGAAGGGACAGATAGTAAACAATAACGAATAATAATATAAAGTAATACTAAATTTGAAAAGGCTATTTTTTACTTTATTATTATTACCGTGTATATGGTAATAAACTGGCAGCAAATGAGCTTCACAATCATCACTTTTAAACTTTTAGATCTGTAACCAATCACTCTGTACATTGCTATGATGGGTAATGATAAAGTAATCTTCAATTTTTCAATGAAACGCTTGTAACGACGTTCCGTGATTGACAGGGCGATCGAGAGTAACGCGTCAATCAAGTCCTCGTAAACAGCGCGGAGTCCTAGCGGTCGGAGCTTGTTCACCTGTCGCCCACCCACGCGACGTTTACCAAATATTTTCCTCGGCTGAATGAATCATCACTGTTAGTTATTATGACTCGTACTTTCGTTGCAGCACAGTGCGCGGAATTTTGAATGGTCGATTGTTTTATAAATAATCCGACTTATTTATTGTATTGATAAAAAACTAGTGCAGTATTGGGTTATAGGCATAATCACTGGCACCTATAATCACTTGGCGGATTCTTAGAAATCAAGTTTCAATCTATCTCTGCCTGAAAACAAAACTGGAGTGTTTCCAAAAGGAGTATATTGGATTATGACAATCGAAAGACGCTAAATGCAAGCAGTGTTCAACCGGTCTTACTGGAAATCTCTGGTGTATGTAATCTACGCGTAGTCGTGGACGGACATCTTACGACTGAATTGATTTCTATGATGATGGGTTCAACTTCAAATTTTTAACACCACAAAACGCAATGTAATAAACCATACAAGACAGTAAGTATTAAGTACATTGATCAGAAATCTTCTCTGTCATTACTAAAGGACTTAAACATGACACTAGATTCCTTAAGAGTTTGTCTTAGACAATTTTTTCGATACAAAAACTTATCACTGAATATAACCGTCTAAATATTAGTTGTGAAAGTGTTTCACGTTTACTGTTTAACACTTCTGTAGTTTCACTTTGTACGAAAAATTTTTTTGAAAGCGTCGAGTCTTATGTAGTTTAACCTTACAGTGTTACGTAAGCGTATAATAAATTCAACCTTGTTAGCATGTGGTGCAATAAAAACAATTTTGGCCCTATTAGCCAATAAAGCGTAAAGTGTAACAGCACCGTTGGGGTTAAGGATTAGAGCGAGCGATTGTTATCAACGTGTCATATTGAGTGGTACTTGGTATCGTTAGTTTTTCAGTACGTATAATCCAAGGTGCGAGAGCGAACTTTATCGCTCCGTCTGCAGAGGTCGCAGACGAGTTAATTCAGTCTTATTTATGTACCGTCTGGCACAACGTGACATTTCATAATAAAACGCCACCGTTCGAAGCTCTCGTTTATTTTAAGGCGCGTTGTCTAACTTAAAAGCGCCTCTTGCTTTTTTATTTAATTTGAATCGTCAATTTAATTAACTAACTACGATTTAATACCAATTAAGATTGGTATTAAATCGGAGTATGATAATTCATAGCTGATGTCAAATTCTCGGTACTTGAAAAGATGCATGCATGCAATTTAAAAATTACGTTACATTTTATTGTCGATACGGATTTAACACGCAAAAATTTTCGTTTTACAATTTATTAACACTTTTGCGTAACTATTGTCTCCAGCTACAAAATCATGCGAGGTTAGTTTTTGGTGATGAAACTTCATAGTGTCCCACTATTTACACTTGGTGTAATAAATTCAAATGCCTTCCGAACCGTAGTGATGATCCGCCATCAAAGTTGTCCGCCACATGATTATTAGCAAATTTAAGCAAGTTGGAGACATAAGAGTAAAATTCAATCAATAATTAATATGCACGATTGATTAGGTTTTAGGAAGCTTGGTGCTAGTTGGATACCTCATATTTTGACTAGAGCTCAAAAACGCTGTCGCATTCATTGGTGCCGTAAAATAATATTAAAATTCGAGGGTAGTGCCTCGCATGATGTATTAAATGTCACCAAAAATAATGTAACTTGGATCTGTTGGATTCTGAAACCAAGAGACAACCCTCAATGGATGATATCTTTATAAAAATTGCTGCAAAAATTAAGAAAGGAATAAGTTCTTTAGTCGAGCAGGCAGTATGCAAGCATAGCATTTGTTTGCCAGAATTTTGAGAACACCGTCCACGCAGTAGTCCTTCGTCATCGGGACAACGCATCAGCGCACGCGGGTAGACGAACAATTGATTAGACTAGGTAAGTATGCAATTGTTGGGCCTACCTCCTAACAGTCCCAGCTTTGCAACATGCTATTTTCATTCATTCCCAAAAATACCTCTTGGGAAACGATTTCAAGATGCTAAAGAAGCAGCGCCTGCGTTCCTAAACGAAGTGAAATAGATCGAAAGGGTAGTGGTTCCACTGCTTCTCACAATGGTTGACGGGAAGCAATGATATAAAGATTGTTCAGGAGTCTTTTTGGAAAAAAATAATGAATATTTTTGTGCTCTAAAAACGTAATAATGTATTTAAGACATCTGTACAAGGGATTACAAAAAAACACCCGACCACATTTAATGTGGACTCTACTGAGATCAGAGCGTGTTGAGAACCTTCATAGTTTCGAGTCATTTTAAGGGATCGTAATGTCTTTTTGGTTTCTATCAAATTAGGTTTTCTCAATATAAATGTCCAAAATTTATAAGAAAGAAGAAAAAAAATCCATTCAAAAATTTCGTTATGGAGCGAGGAACTCAGTAATTAAAAAATGACAAAGTTAATAAGAAGTGAAAACATGTGTATTTTAAGTGCAGACGCGTGCATCATGCGACTGCACCAGTCCACGAGCAACTAACTGCGTAGTTTAGTGTGAAACGTTATACGTTACGTATGTAAGGATGAGATTACTACTGTCATTTGTAACGCTCGGAACGATCACGCAAGCTGTTATAGTGTTATACTT
This sequence comes from Battus philenor, assembly GCF_028537555.1. Classification (NCBI taxonomy): domain Eukaryota; kingdom Metazoa; phylum Arthropoda; class Insecta; order Lepidoptera; family Papilionidae; genus Battus; species Battus philenor. The sequence continues at coordinate 11,319,504 of NW_027181673.1, read as the reverse complement.
ATATAAAATCTCCGTACATGTGATTAGTAATAAATACGTGAAAATAAACAAACATCATTTTTAACAAATAAGATATTATTAATAATAACCTTTGGTTTATATGAAGGACAAAATGTGCAAATTTCTAATCCAAGTCAATCGAAGAAAACGCAGGTAGTTAAATTTAAAAGGATTAAGGGTAGCTAAATATATTTACTTAATAATAAATTACGAATCAATCCAGTCAGGTCAAGGTCTGTTATTTTTTGCAAGACAAGAAATAAGGTATGTAATGTAAGAACCTGACTAAAAATACTAGAAAGTATTAATACGACAATAAAAATTGTTATTAATTAACTACCCACTCTTTATTTACAAAATAACTTTTATTGTTTTAAGGATTAGGCAGTATCTTAAGTAAGCTCTTTATTAATCTTGACGTCGATAATGTCTATTTGCAAGCGCGACATGGCAATGTGGATCGCGATCTATTATATCAAAAATCTTAATAAAAGTTCTACATTTTAAAAAGTAATTTTGTCCCAAATGATTATTAACAGGAGTGAAGTAATGAATAATGTGAATCTCGTATGTACGATTGAAAATCAGGCTACAACCAAGAATTAGCATTAAGATCTGTACTGTTCTGTACAAAAGACGGAGACGAAGCCAGTACGGTCTTCGTTTCAAAGCGCCTAGGCGTATAAAAAGTACACAACTTTCGGCAATTTGCAACTTTTCAGATTGTCGGAAGCTTAACTTATACAAGAACATAACATTCTGGAAGTTTCCGTTGAACGTTGTAGCGAGTGCTTTGAGGCGGAATTTTATTGACGTTTATCGCTTACTACCGCGGATCAATACTTGGCGCTTATTAGATTTCAATGGCTAAGGTGACGTCTTCATTTCGCAGATAGTATAAGGGCAAGATATAAAATTGGGCGTAGCATAATGGCATGGAGGCGAAAGCGCGCGCAATCTCGGTACCCAGATGATACTATAACTAGTTTGCATTTAAACTGCGCAATAGCGGCGTCCAGCGTAAGCGGAGCCGCGCGATAGTGTTCGGTTGTCCCGTTCCGGTCGACGGCGCGCGGCGGCCGGAGGGGGCCGGAGGGGAGCGGAAGGGCTCGCGTGGATGGCATCACGCGGGCCGACGAACGCTCGGAGACGAGTTGCTACGTCACCATTGCAAGCGGGTCGAAACCGGCCACGGTGCCGGCCGACAACCTGTGGTAGCTATGCGTGGAATGCGACTAGCCGCCGGTAGATTGGCGTGGGAGGTGCAAGATAGCCGCCCTCGTCGTTTGCGGACCGCAATTGCAGTTTTCAGTGTAAATTAATTTAGCACTGCGGCAACATTATTATTGCTCGTTTTTATTATTTTTTCTAGCGATAAAACTAGCAAAGTTCCGATTTCTGCTAGTAAGTCCATGACGCAATTAGATAACACTTTGAGTTACACTATTGACGTGAATACTATTCAAGTTCATTCCGATAAATATGTCAAATAATCTATTTGCGCTTTGTTGTAATACTATTTATGAAATAATACCTCTCGACTCTTTGTTTACATCATTGACGCAATGCAACGCTGTAAACAAACAGTTCTATGATAATGAAAAATTAAATGACATCCCCGTATCGGATCGGTTACGAGGTCGTGGAGAGGCCCTGAATTTAAGTTCCAGCAGAGTATACGGTAAGCCTTTATGTAAAATAACTGCGCAGTTCCTCGGCCGTCAGTTGGAAGAATCCATTAAGGCGACATCCTTGACATATCGGCAGAAGCGTACTCGCGTATCTAAAACTGCGAAGAGACGGGTGGACTTACTTTCATTGTTGTTATGTTCTTTCACTGACATCATAATTTCACCACTATACGTACATTCACCGAACACAACACAACACAAAAACCATTGTTACTAATACAAACAAATCACAGATACTCAAAGCACTATTCAAAATGGTACGCCGGTGGGGCGAGTGAAACGCGACTACCATTTTTCGGGCGCCTAGCCGCGGGTAGACGACGTCACTATTTTGACGACCATGTGTTTATGAGTGGGTAGCCGGTAGGTCCGCATCGCGGTCGTCCTTGCTTCGCGTCCGCGTGTTGTTGTGCCACAATGTTTACACACGTGCCGGTGGTGGCCGGCGCCGATAAGGACGGTGTGCCGGCACGGACAGCCCGACTCAACTAACGCGCTGCTCCGTCGTCAGCAAGTAATAACCGCGCGGAAGGCCACGTGATTAGGATGACAAACGCGCCGGTTCGCTTCGCGATAGCCGCAGCTACTTTATCGATGATTTCGCGCCTCTGCCGATACGCGCGTTTCCTGCTTCCTCGTCGATAATTGATTATGTTACTACGTTATACATGCCATGCCAGTGTGTACACTCGCCGTAAATACAGAGTTGAAACTGTTTTATTTGTTCATATTATTATTCACATAGGATCATTTAAAGTCACCACTTGTGTACGTCATGAGATAAATGCCGGAAGAGCCCAATTTGACAGAAACCTACAATCAAATTCAACCTCCTTATAACGTATCATTCAACTCAAACCCACAATTGTCCTAAGCGCGCACTACTCTGGGAAGAGTCCAGGAAAAACTCATAGGGTTTTATTTATGTGGTCACTTTTACAATATTTTAGATACAGTAGTTAAAACAAATGTTTCCCAAGCTCTCTATTATCGCTTAAAAATACTTCACACTATAATAGTTTTTTATAAGTTTTTGTTTTATGCACTTCTTAAATTTATTACAATATAATTTAGAGACGGGGTAGACGCGGTATTGTAATACCGTACAAAACATTCACCAATTTTATGAAATCTAGAGAAAGGTATAACAAGTTTTTCGTTCTACTATTATTTATGCTAACCTTATGTACATCACTGTTTTCTTAACATTTATTAATATTCTTGGGCACATAGACTGGTACAATAAATATAAGTGTTAATACGAAAAGTCGCCTGAGAACATAACGAAGCCAATGTTTCTTTTTAATGAAATTAGCCCTTTATTCTTTTGTGCATTTATTTTCAAAATATTAGACACTTAGGGCACAAAAACGATCATTAGAATTTCAAATCACCTTACACGTGGTCATTAAAATCAAAAATTATATGTGTACATATACTAATACATATCTTTGATTTTCGCCCAAGGAATGCCGTGCCTTATATATAACCCATATATATTTTAGTGTAAAGTTGTATAGATATAAATAAGACATATTTCATCATTATTCAATAATAATCTTGTGCAGTATGGTAATATTTGAAATTTGAGATGCACATATCCACTTCAAAATTTAGACCACTGATAATAATTTCCCACTTTTTCTTTTCTTTAAAAAAAAACAACGAAACGCCTTCGAGCTACAAATAAATTCTCTAATCAATAAAGAGAGGTAAAATGTTGAAATGATCATGAATGATGAAATGATCATTACCAGATGCTTTCCTTATGTATAAATACTGTTTGGTGTGTTATTATTATTTAAATATTAAAGTACAATACTGAACGCAGTCGCACAAACGCAGAACCAAAATGATTGTGCGTATATACAGGCAGGCTTATGATGCCATTGGGTTGATTATTTAGACCTCAAATTTGACATCCAGCCTGGGAATCAAATTTAAAATATAAAATAGACAAGACAGTACATCTTATAATCCGATAAACTCCAGTACCTATGGGGCTGTTTATCAAAAATGTAAAAGTTGGATGAAATTAGAGTGTATAAAATTTTCAAAAAGTTTTATCGACGTCTTACACGGGCATAATACGACAACGTCCGAATCACGATTTTTGTATTTATAAAGATTCGTTTTCCGTTTCCTATCATATTGATACGTGACGTTACAAACGACAACCGTGTATTTCAACTGTGGGCCCAATGCATGAACTATTCGATGCAATGTTTTGAAATCGCTCCATTGTATTAAAATTACGTAACAATATGTTGGACCACGCTGTGTTGGTGCTTAATAATGGCTCACGATTTACCATAACACATTCGTAAAAAGCTATAGAAGCCAATATATGTTCGTATTATGTATTAGTTTTGAACATTGTAATAACTTTTGGTCGTTGGGGCCAAAAGAATCTCGTGTGGTGACGAGTCGGTAGACGTGGCGTGGTAGGACCTCTATTCTGTGTCCCAACGACATGGACGTAAGACCGGTCATCGTGGTAATCTTGATGTCTATGCCTTACAGTGAGCGTCTAACGGCTGACATAATAATAATGAATAGCTTTAATAAATATTGGATGCTACAAAAAAAAATATTCAATATTTTTTAAAAAATTCCAAAAAAAAAATCTCGCACAAATATGTAAATGTATCAGAGAGTTTCAAATAATACATTAAAAGAAAAAGACAAGGCGAGGGGGTACTCGGTAACATTCATATGCATACAAAACTACACGAATTCCTTTTTTCGGGTCTCTTCTGCCAGGTACGCAATTTCTCCGACTGTATGCAAATCCTTAGCGCAAACAAAGAATGAAAAAGCAGCCGGCGCAAACGTTCGCTCGATCCCACCTGCGTACCGGCGGCCCGCTGCGATGCAGCCGAACTAGCGGACCAATCCAACCAAAAGCTGCGCCGTAAACAATCCCACCAAGGATATTATTCTTGAATAGATCTCATCTCTTTGCATATCGAGCGACGTCTTGTTGAGCACGCTTTTATTAGCCGTCTTCGGCTAGTGAATTATTCAGCGGATTTTCTATTAAGCACTTAGGTAGAAGAATAATGCATCTAGTAGATTTTTATAGCGTCAGGAACACGAGGAGACCGTCCGGGCTCTCATTTGCATCGCCTCGGCCAGACCGTGCGGCGTCTGTGGAGAAATTTTGTTTTCGACGTAGCGCCGCAGCAAAATAAATCAGTCAACGGCGGGCTCGACAGCGAACCGATGAATATTTCAACTGACTGATAACGTGAATTTTCCTTCTCATTTGTTTACGTTACGTTTGAGCGCCTTACGCGATACGTGTTTTACATTGTTATCATTTTTAAGAATCAAATAAATTTCGGAGCGCAGCGGAAGTGTGGAACTGAGACACACCGAGTTCAACTTTAGATTCGTGTCGACAAAATCATTTACTTTGGATTATTTTGCACAATGTTTTCATTTATGCAAAATTAAAATAACATTGTGTGAAATGAAAAAAAAATAGTACGCACAGTTTTTGTCTTAATTTTTTATAAATAAATCACTTAATCATCATTAATACAGTAAATAATAGGCAATCACAAAGTCTGATCCACTTACTTATTGAATGTGTCTTCAACGTTATGGGATAAACTATTTGCGATATACAACTGCAAGCAGGATGAAGTAAAATTGATACAAGTCTATTCAATTTTATTGTGCAAGTATATTAACGCTTCTTTTTGTAATGTGCATACGCACTCAAAACCAGGTGACAAATGTTAAGAGCAGTGTATAAGCTACACATTCAAATGGAGAATTAAGACCTGTATTGATAAGATATCTGGGCAAAGTGTGTCAAACCATTAGAAAGATCAGATTAAGCATATTAATGTAGTTAATTTTAATATAATTTTATTATAATTGGCATTTAATCATTGATTAAAAACATTAAATCACTAATTTTGTGTCTATTACTTAATGTGTTCCATTCTGAAGAAGTTAAACGCCTTGGCTACTACAACGACTTATGCTTTACGGATGAAAGATAAATATCTCATGTTAGCGTTTGTCAATCCAGATTTCATTACCCTGCTTTTAGTACGAGTACGATATAAAATGTTATAAAATAGATTTATTCCAATTTATAATTTAATACGCGTACGTAGATCATTATGAAGTTACATGACTATTCTAATAGTTCCAAAATTAGTTTATATTTGAAAGTTTTCACTTACTACGTAAGACTGTATTTCGTGTTGCAAGTCAACTTCTGAAGATTGATTCAAATTACGCTCCAAATATTTATCAGGTTACAGTTGTCACAAATCATCATGACTGATGCGCAATTCTTATTATATATACAACTGAATTATTGATCGAATGATGCCACTTATAGCGTTACCTAAATTATGGCTTATTCCAGGTGTAAATTGACTTCGTGGTTTGACTCACCATATTTCACAATATTTTAACACATGGTGAAAAACTTACTCATGGACTTTTTAGGCGTCTAACAAAAGGTAACAAACATTTCTCAATCGATTTTGAATCAAAACGATAACAGATTAGTCAATATCTGTAGGCATAGATAAACGATTAAGAGAACCTTGTACAATAAAAATAACTTTTATAACTGCGTAATATATATGAAATAAAAATTTAACTACTATTCTACGGGACCCCAACTTGTTATAAAAAATGGTATAAATAAAAACGTTTGCTCCGGTGTAGTCGAAACAAAACAATCGCTGTCTTGGACTTTGTTTAAGCATTCCTTTAATTTGATTTTCCTTACTGCAACTCTCGTTAGCCTTTGATAAATATCTACTATCTTAGGACAACAAATCGGTGCTCATCCTACCTGTAATTACCTACCTCGTCGGCGGCGGATTCATATAACATATCTAAATAAAGATACGCTTGGAGTTTCTAAGCGGAACAAGAAAATTAAACTGTCATATCTTTTGTATTCGGCTAGTTTTTTAATACATTACATACCATGAAAGACCAATGTCATTTTCTCAGTCATAGCCATCCTGTTTTAGTGAAACTCTTCTAAACTTTTGAAATTAAAATTTTAACAGTATACTCGCAGCGCGACATGACTAATTGCAGAATATCCGTATATGGCGAATTGCCCAGCAGCACGTAGCAACACGCTCCTGCGACACATAATTAATCGCCTAGTCACTGAGTCTGTTAAGATTGTTGTGCTAATTATGATAATACCTTAAAGTTTAATTTAAACAGAAATACAATGTCGACCTATACTGTTGATGAAAATATTTGTATGACGATGAAAGTATTAAAACATGTTAATGTGAAGTTTTTAATATAAGGACATAAAATCGAAAATAGATGAATGAATGAACGAAGGCATTTAATTTCAAATTATAAAATTTAACATGTTAAATAATGTGAGTAATTTTTAGTGTTTAACTCAATGTTTAGTTTTGTTAATACTACTATTGTTTCTGTAGAAGTTGATGCCCGAGGCCTTTACAGCTTCATCGGTATTAAGCTCACAGGTCGGAAGAATCCGTGAACTATTGTTAATAGTTTTCATTTCTTTGATTTGGACCGCTCTTGCCAGTTTATAAATCAATAATAAATCATCAATATTGTATGGCCGGTCAACTTTTATCCTAATTGGATCTTTTCCTTTCTTTTACAGGAGTCTCGTTCTTATGTCTTTATAGTGCATATGTGCCCCCAGCCGCTTTGGCCTCTTAGGTCATCTCATATACTGGCTGCAAGAGTAGTGAAAATTGGTTATGCGTCTTCATTGCAGGCATCTGATTTTGTGGGTTCTTCTTACCCGGAGTATGCTACTCTCCATCAATCTTTGTGTGGTGTTTATCCTGTATTTAAATTTAACGGTAAAGGTCTATGTTTAGCAACTATGAATTAGGCTAGGTAGTACGCACGTTTCTAATACTATCTTGTTCAGATTTATAAGTCCCTTTTAGGATTTCACGTATTTACTAGAACTTTCGCAAAACTACGTTACGTAGATAACATGGTGAAAAAGCCAACCAAATAATAAATTGAGACATGAAATTGCCGAGAGGCGCTACTTGACCTTGAGCTCCGGAGACATTAGTGGGGTAATAAGTCCTCGATATCTGCCGCGTGCTTCTCAAGCAACCTCTATCATTCTTACCACCCAGATTGGTTGCCTTCGTCACGATCCTGGATATTTTTTTTCATTGTAGATATAGTATTTGTTATGCTTCGCTTGATTTCATCTAGAGAGTACATTCTCATTCGTAAGTAATCAGTTAGGCCGCGAATCAGCCCTAGTGCGAAGGCATCAGTGTTCCGGTTTGAAGATAGTCGTACGTAACTTGTTTAATTACCGCCTTAATGAGTCGGAACCGAAAGTGACAGGAGGAATTTTTAGTCCTCAACAAGTTTCTTTGACAACGGTTACCAATCATTGGTTTCAAATGTTAGCTCAAAAAATTAAATACTTTTTTCATGTCTGATACTGAAATTCAACATATTATATACGTGGAATCGCCGTCTTTATTCGTCGAACTATATAAAAAATTATTAATAAAATTTTAAATCATTATTTTTAAAGGTTTCCTGGTAAACCATCTATCCTTGTTTACATCGGGGTCGATGTTGGTTTTTCCGTATCGCGCAAGCCGTACGGCACGACCTTCGCTAAGTAGTTATAAGTATATTTTTACTCCAATTTAATGTAAACATGGAGTGGACATGTAACAATAAATATAAAGGTATCTGTAAAACTTCGCCTTAACACCAATGAAATAAACAACTAACAAATAAAAAATAACTGAAAGGTCAGAAAATTTATTTTGATTAGTAAGATATTATTTATAGAATGAATTAATTACCCTTAATCGATCTATCTTTTTAAAATTCCTATTTAAAATATCTTTGTTCTACAAGGCATTTACACGCACTTATGAATCTTAAACTATTTTAACATTATATGTAATAAGTTACCAGCGGCTTGGAATATTTATTTGCTGAGAATAGCTGGCTAGAAACTCTACAGTTGCTCTTTTTAAATGAAATTTATCAATGTTTGATATATACATTATACTATCAACCATGTAAATGAATGCTATAATAACGTTTATTTAATAAAATAATTTTTATTTTAGATTCATAACTAAGAAAAGGATGGTCTAAACCTTGTTGTGGAACTTTATTATATATGCGTAGACTTAGAGCCATGAAGGACTTTCAAAGGTCTCACACCGTGTACGATAAAAAGCATGCAGTGGCAGCGTGGACACGTTAATCGAAGCATAGTGATTACTCGCAAGGCGCTCCGCAAGGCGCAAGGCACAAGGCACGAGGCGAGGCCGCAGGACGGGTCCCAAGCAGGTTTAACGGCCGGCCGCCCGCCTGTCTGGCCGTTCACCCGAGGCCCGCGCGGGGGCCCCGACGAACGCGCGCGAAAACACCGCGCCGTTATCGCCCGCCTGTCGATGACACGCGAATTCTGTCTCATCATTGAAGAAACAAATGTGTTACAGCGTTTTATTTTCCCTGCTCGATATCAGTACGCGCGCCTCCTTATACATGGAGCCCATGCATTGCCGCCATCTATTTACTATAATTATTTACCATATGTCATTTTTACGCAGTCCTCAGTTTTTAGTAAGGGACGGCGCAATATAGGTTACCACAGTGAATTTTGGGAAAGGGCTGTCTATGCCTTTCTAAGGGGCTTATTTCGACTGATATTAAGACGTCCTCACGGGCTCAAAAACAAAAAAAAAATGAAATTTCTATTTTTCCTTCAAAAAATTGCTAATACGCAGTGTATGTGATTTTATAAACAAGTTAACAGACGTTTTTTTCCCAAAACTTGTGCGCGTGTGTACCAAGCACTCAAAACAGATAAGCGTTTTGCTAACAAAAACCATTGCTGTGACATTAATATGACATTGCAGTAAATTTGAGCATGTGAAACTTTACATGTATACATATTTCTATAAAATAAATTTTAAGGTACTATAACATAGTTCTCGGTATCCTAACATTTTTTAATTAACTACGCTTATATGAATTTAAAAAAAAAGAAACCGTCCGTTATGTAAATTTTGTCTTAGCTCTTAATTCAAGTACCTAACTTTCTTATTAGCATGAATGAGTTAAATTATTATATTGCAACTAATAAACGTGTGCTCCTTCCGGAGATATAATCCGCCATAAGCGTTTCCAAAAGGTACCTGAATTTTTACACGTAGTTGATACTGCGTTAAGAAATATAAAATAAAAGGTAATATACGACGATAGCACAAGTCACTGAGATGCACTGTGAGCCGCAGTTTTGCTCTAGATCACGAAGGTGCGCGGTTGGGGCTTGTGTAAAAACGGCCGGTCATCGACGCCGGGGCCCGATGGGTAAGCCACCACCAAAACGATTCATTGTAAAAACTTTAACATATTTCACATTTGTTCCGCAAAGTAATATCGAAGCGATAACGAATAAATTATCACTATTTTTATGGGTAAAAGTGTGACAAATAAGCGCACACACTCATGAGCGCATGACGTCACGGCATAAATATTGGAATCTATCTTTAATACTTAAAAATACGTATTGATATTAGTCTTAGACTCACAAAAATCAGTATATGCCGCGAACACGTGGTTCATCGACAGTCGCTACTTGTAGGCCTCGACCAAGTGCATCTTGTATTCTTGTAAAAAATATGTTAGTTGTATCTTACTATCATATTTTTGATAGCATTGACATGTTATGCTGCCAATGTTAAAATAGCTTCATAGTAATCTTTTAGTTTCAACATAAAAACATTTTAATATTTAATAAATTGGCCAGACGACAGTATCTCTACTATTTACTATTGTACAAGGCACTAGGCAATCATTTAATTATGTGAAATAAAGTTAAAAATATGTGTTAAAAATATTGAAAATTATTTGTTCGCCATCGGTGAGGAGCTAAAGAAAGCCGAGCAAATACAAAGCAAAGTTTAAACAGAGTTCAAAGCGTGAAACAAACTTTTGTTTCGCTAGATATTTCAATCGGACTTACGTCTATTAATCCTACTTCGGTTCGCTAGGTCGTGTATATAAATGACCGGGAATGCAATCAGTATTTTTAAGATATCCCGCTCTCGACGTCCAACAACTCGTGGTAATGAGATAGAGTAACTCTAAAAGTTGCAATTGGGTAACAAACTTCACGCAATCAGTTCATTATCGCGCCAGGCGAACCAAGACGGCGGTTGCTTTCTGATGTCATTAGGTAATTATTGTCCAAGCAAAAACAAATTTTGAAACGTCAAACGCAACGAACACAAGGTTGTGTGAGGGCCGAAAAAAACATCACCAATTAGAATCAATCAAAACAAATAATTCTTTGAATTTTAAACTAATCACAAACTACTATTAGTGTATTAAAACAAAACAATTCTTTTTATACCTATTAGGGAAAAATCTATAAAAACTCCTCAACTAAAATATACAAATGTTAAAAAGTATAAAGTAGAATGTAAATGAAAATTTTTACGTGTGGTATTATCGGTCTAATAAATTTAATTAATATAATATACTCATGACTTAGTTTTTTGTTTTAACGGTAAGTCCGTAGGAGAAAACATCGTTTGGTACGGTTTTATAATAAATTAAAATATATAAGATAACTCTTGATTGCAAGATTTAATAAAATAAATTTTTTTTTTGCGCCTATCTTGACATGTACACTTTTGGTGTTGGTGTGTTGGCGTCACAACCGTTACCCGATGCTTTCCGTACATTCAGTTATTAAAATATGAACCTCCGCATGCCGCGCAAAAACCTTAGCGGCCGGTCAATGACTCCGAGGGGCACTTTAGGGCTGACGCATTATACCTCGCCGGTAGTGCGACTAAAAATACTCACACTAGTATTTATTTTCCTTCGTGACAGGCGGAAATTACGAGCCGCATTAAAATCACAATAAAACACAATTATCGTTTCAATGAACTATTGTTGCGCAATAGCGGTAACCAAGTGACTTTATTAAACACGCGTTAGCCGCGATGTGCTGCATCGACTGACCAACGCATCGATCAAAACTTGACGTCTTTTTTCGTAACAAGAAATGGGTCGTTAATCGTTTGGTTGGACGATATATAGCAATATAATATAGGTAATTTGATGTAGAAATCAATTTATAGCTAGCTCACTTTCTGTCACTTAATGTATGTATACCCTATCCAAAAATCAATGGTTTCGAATACATAAACTTAAACAAATAATAAACAACGTAATGTTAATAGAGTAAGCAAAAGCGTTTCTAAAATTCGAATTAATACATATTTCTTATTACTTGTTTGAGAATTATCACTTACACATACAGGTTGATTAAAAATATGTCAAATTGCAAATTTACCCTTTTCTAGTTTTTACGCCAAAAACCATAGACTATTACTAATATCACAAATATAATTATCTGATAAAGAAAATTAATACAAACAATATACTAGAGAAAAAAAATATTAATATTGTGGGCCCAATATAAATCAGTTATGATAATTATAAGAAAAAAGAAACATTAAAGAACAAATCAATGTGCACTTTAAAAAGAATATCTGTATGAATTACTAAAACAACATGTAAGCGAGATTTCGAGCAATTAAAATGCAAATAGTTGCCGGCGCACGATGCAATCTCCAGAACAGATATAATGGTCGAACCAGTCGTCAACAAACGCCCGGAGAAATCTTGGCATTTGCATAGTGTATGAATACCTGAATGCCCACACAGGACTCAATACCCACGTGGCGCACTCATTGTTATTTTTGAAACGCCTCCATTGACTTTTTATTGAATTTTAATAACCTCGCGAATGTACTACACGCAAAAATGTCACTGCATCGATTTAATTATTCCAAAACCTATGGTCTATATAGCATAGTTACATACAACGTTAGTTGTTTTTAATTTTAATATTACAACAAAATCCTGCCTTTTAAGAAATATTAAACGTACATATATTTTCGCAGCTATTAATTAATGAGGGCTGTTTTCAATTTTTTTTCGGTAAATAAGGGTTTTATTTTCAATATTTTTCTTTTCATTTTGGAACAATACATTTAGTCGGTCATTTTCCCATTTTTTATTTTTTTCAAATTATCGGTTATATCAAGGCCCTCAAAATAGGCGGTTGTTTCTGTTACGACCCACAACATTTAATCCAAATCTCGTACTAAAAATATATAAGAAAGTTAGTTTACTTTTTATTTTTAATACTGAATACGGAACATAAAAACGTTGGAAGGACTGTTGCTATGGCACGTCACGCCTTTCAATTGACGACCGAAATTTCTAATAAATCTAAATAATTTCACTTCGATGGCGCATGCGCATGGTTGGAGCAATGAATCACGATAAAATTTGTCGTTCCGCATTCCAATGACAAATTCATTCACGGGTCAAAACCGAGTCGTCTAGACTGTATGTCGGAGAAAGGTGACCATTCACCGTCGCAGAACTGTGCCGCCTCCGTCGAGACGTACTCACTTAACGCGTTACCGTTAAACCGCTTGTTACTGCGTGTTGCAGACATGCATTTCCATGTGCACCTGTTGACAGGCAGAAATTGCTGTCATCATCATTATCATATCAGTCGACAGACGCTCACTGCAAGACATTGGCATACCCCAAACATCGCCACGATGACCGGTTTTGCGCAATCCTAACCGCAACCCTAACCATGTCAACAATTACTGAAGTAATAGAAAATTTTAAAAGTAAATAATATAAATTAACTCATACGTTACATTTTGGTACCATAATACTATTAAACTAGAACCATGTTATATATTAGCTCAATATTGCATAACTAATTACACTATTTTATCTAAATCCGCGCCAACAACAATAAGACAAAATGCCCTCGACATAAAATGTTTTCACGGAAACGCAATTTATAAACGGACCAATGAAATTGAGAAAACGATTTAACGATTTAACGCCGAAGTAAGCCGCAGTCAGTTACTTTCCAAAGAGTACGATAGCATCTACATGGCGGTCGGTGCACGAGCGTTTGGGCTTAATAGCAGCACACCGTGAGGCCAGCATCCGCGTAGCGACAGCCTCCCGCCGACGAATGAAAGTTGATCGCGCAAGCAGACATGCCGCTCCAGAGAGCCGCGCAAACACCGGCCCGCTCTAAACATTCGGCACCACTAGGGCTGTCTCCTTTTCATTTCACTTGTTTCACACTCGACATTTTAGGACTTTGATTTCAATTGTTTGACAGTCTACCAAATTTGAAATTACCGCACGAAACTTGCAATTCGACAAATTTGTCTTGTAAAACTAACAAGAGCTCGAGTTGCACACTGCAATTGTATACCGTTCAATACAATTGCACCGTTCATCTAACAAGACAAAAACGTATCATACCAAATATGTCAAGCATGAATTCCTAAAATATTAATGGCATTACACATAGTAATTTAATTTTTTCAATGTATAATTATTTTTTATTACGATAAAATAACTTTATAAACATATATCACTTCATAAAGGATGTTAAACAATTAAAAGTATGTAGCATAATTTTAATTTAATTTATTTCGCCATTAAATAATCTAATCTGATGTATTGGGGTTCAATGTTGCCACTCTATTCCTACAATTTGGGCATCGAGAGCAGTCGGTATCTGTATGTTATTTAGATAGATTCTACGATACGTAGCGATCGTGAAATCAGTGCCAAAAGCGTGGGAGGTGAAAGAACTCGAACTGTGCATATTGCGAACTTTACGTCTATAATTATGGCAATCAAATATTCATACTCGATGGAAAGTATCAATAGTGTTTCTTTGATGTCATAAAATCATGGACAGACGAGTTATTTCATTCATACCCGTATCATGTTAATCATCCATACAGCCCGTATTACCCGTATAACAAAAACATATGTACCCAACAGACGGACGTTGAAGCGATTTGTTTAATTGTATCTCAATTGAATACTGTCCGGCGGTGAGTGAAGTGTGAGAGCACGCTAGTGTTGTCATCTCATAAAAGCATCGATGCAAGTACCCAGCGAGGGTTGAACGTAGAATTAGGTTAAAGGTTGGGGAGGTCGACGACGCGCGTTAAGCAGTTTTTGGGGTCGTGACGATATGGAGCGATCATAATTCGTCCCGAAATAAACTCCAAATTATGTCGTAAAACAATCTTCGCTTTCCGGTCGAGTAACCGTCTCGTCGAAGCTTTCGAGGGTATGCATGGAAATGTAGTTCATAGCACATATCGAGCAAGTTTTCTGTATACAAAAAATATTAGAGGCATTATTTAAAACACCCTCATTTACAATTTAGGATAAATACTCCAGAATCTTTTTTACACAATTTCTTTCAACAAATATCTCAATTCATATGTCCAATTTCGAAAGTGCGTGGTCTAGTCCGTTGCACGCTTGTTATCAAGTAGTGATGGATAAATTTTTATTTATGATTTAAATTTTGCATTTTTTAGATTTGTAGGTATGAAATTAATTTTAACCTAACGTTAGTTTTATACGTGTAATAAAAATAAATAATTTTGTTTTTATAAAAACTTATGTAAAATGAATTTCATTATTACTTCTTTTGCGCTTTTTTTTTTTTTTGAAAAATAATCTTAGAATTTTTTCACCTTACACGAAAGTAACTTTAAAGATGAACATGTCCTCAAGTTTACCATATCACATGCAAAATTTACTCGATTTTTGCACATTATCTAAAATCAAAATTACATATTAGAGTTTCGTAAAAGTTCGTGTTAAGAAGTATAAACGTGAAATCGGTCAATGAAACCGTTACCAGCCGCAACTCAACCCCCAGTCAAATGGCACTGGAAAATCGGGTCAAAGGGATGTAGGACAGCGTACCCCCGCAGGTGGAACTCGAAGGGCCGTGTGCATCCAATAATATACACGTACAGAATATAGCCCGCTTACAATTGTGTACACGGCTCTCTAAAGGAGCTGATAGGACGGAAAATCGTGTTGTGGCTAATGAATCAAGGGTCTATGTAACTCGATGCACTTGCGCATTTATCGGCACCTAATACAGCGGCGACATCAAAAGGACGAGTGTTAACACACGCGGAGTAAATAAAATATAACTGTTGTAACAACATAAAACAAAATATTGTTTACCTTTTTCTAAATTTTGTTAGCGTTTTGTTTAGAATAAAACCGTAATATTCTTTTTACAAAATAATAATTACAATTACCTCTGCTATTACTAAAAGCCTTATTCTTATTACCAGCAGTTAAGGCCATCATTTCCAAAATTAAAATTTTATGAAGGGTATTTTTAAAGAAAAAACGTTCATTTTGCCACAGTAATGTTTTAATAACCTCTGTCTATCAATTTCCTTTTTATTAATTTTTGTTTATTATAATTCACCTATACATTGAAAATATAAACAAGTTGCTATAGAATCTCAATGGTAATCATTTATGTTGAAAAATGATTCAGTTGACTATGAAATATTTTCTGTTTCTGTTATGGTATCCTATGAGAATTGAACCTTCTAGTCATCATGTATTTATGTAAAGTAAATTATACTGCAAAGGTCAACGAACAATCTTTTATATTATTATAATGAGAACACAATGAATATCTACCTACATTTTAATGTATTTTTTTTATTAAAAACAAATATAATTATTTATTCTAAATTTTAATTGATTATGCATTTTAATGTATACAAATTTCAGGCAAGAAGCAAAATGATCTCTCTCTCTCTATATATATATATATATATATAAATATATACACATACATATATACATATATATGATAATTAATTCCGTATTATTAAGACCGTTTATGCAATAAATTTCAAAAATTCAGGTTTGATTAACTTCTGAGTATTATTTTGAAAATATTGTGTAAATCAGATTCTGTAATAAATAAGATTCCGCATTAAATTTAAAATGATTTAAAAAAACTCAAGTTAAATACGGTCACGTTGAATATTAATAAAAATATGTGTCATTCAAAATTATAGCATGTATTGATTTGTTTAAGTAGACTTTAAAATTTAAATTTAATTACTTACATTTGTTTTTGGCATTCTCGTCCATGAGCATATTGAAGTGGTGGTGGCGGTTCCACGCAGCCATTTTGCCTTCGTGAGGAGCCCCGAGAAGCACCAGGGCCGCCCCGGCGGGCCCAACTCCGTCTAGGGGCTCCAGTGTCCTCAGCAACCTTCAACTTTGTCACACACTCATAACCCGAAACGCATAGCTAGCACACGGTTCACCGTTTCAAATCGCCGTCGCCCCGGACGGCGGTGTCATCGGCGCCGAGGCGCGCCACACATGCCTTTGCACTTCCTGCACGCACTCCAGATGCACTCGCGGGTAAATAAGCACGATCAACAAGCCGACCGGTGAATCACCTCGCACGCCGCGCGTCGCACCGCAGACAGCAGCCCGACTCCGCGCGCCCACCGACCACTGCCACCCAAACACTCAGGCCGCGTCACGTGTGCGCCGCCGCCACCGTGCCGCACCACCAACAAACACCGCGGACACTATCCCCGCGCGAAAACAATCATGCACACCCAACTACAATATTACCCCGATTAATGAAAACGGATAAATCCAACGGAATGGAACGCGACGCGAGCGAGCAAGACGGACTAGACGATTTCCCCTCTTCGATCCGATTCGATCCTCGCGGCTTTGAGACGGTCTCTCAAGCCGCGAACAAAATAATAACAAATGTGCATGAGATGCTCGCCGTATTGTGTGCACGTGGGTTGCGTCACAAAACCGATGTGATGGCCAGTCACATCGGCAGACCGGAACGAGCGTTTTAACAAATTGCGACGGATTCTCTGAATACAGAATGCAACTGTTGCGAGCTTATGAACGGTTTCAAAATTTTATGAAATACGAACTACACCTTTATTCACACGAGTATCAATAGCGAATGCTTAGTTTGCAGCCTCACTTAAATAATTACAGAGTCATAAACTACACTATTTGTAAACAAAACACAGCCCGTAATACATTCAGAAAAATAGTAGTTTGGAACACAAATCGCAAACGCGTTGATCAAGCGCGACAAGTAGGACAAAACATGGCAGACTCGATGAAAAGCACACGAACTTTGTCTGTGGTCCTTTTATTTTTAAACGCTATGGTTTCTCCTACGTTCCATTATAAGACGCCGTTCGCCTCAACTTTTACAAATTTAATAAATTCGAAAATATTTAATAAAGGGCTTATAATAATTTGACAGAGAGTTTAGATAGATTTTTTTTAAAGTTTAGGTAAAGTGAACTTGCAAATTATTAGAAATACCATAGACTAGCTATTTGTTGTATGGTAAGTTTTTACTAGTATTGTGTTATAAAAACTCATTTCGTAAATTAATAAGCCATTTTTACTAGGTTGTTCACGATACACTTTTCAAATATAGAGCTATATTTATAAAATTAGTAATAGCTTTTAAAACGTTCTTGAAATAAATACCTTTATATGCACATTTGCAATAATTTATCTTTATTTGCTTGAATATTTGTTTAGAAACGTTCTACCTACATTAATAGCTTAAAATTAATACAAAATAAATTGTCAAAATATCGCCTGCGCTACTATTATCTGACCTTACATAAATGTTACATACTCATTTAACTTTATTAAATGGTATAAAAGCTGCCCTAGTAGTTTTATTCCTTTAATGAGAATTCCAAGAAAGGAGGTTTTTATTTTGAACTGTTATATAAAATGTTTAATGTGTTCAACCGTACATTAAAATATATTTTCCGAGTACTTTTAATAAAAAAAAAAGTTATTCTCCTACTAGTCTATTCTATTTGTATATAATTGAACTAGAAAGTGCAACTTAACGATTTTAACGAAATTTTATTCACAATAACTACTCAAGCACGTGGGTGTTTTAGTGAGCTTATTCGTAAAATGTACATATTTTTCGTTAGAATCTACTTATTGATATTTAAAACCAAATTTATTAATCATTAAGTCTTTACAAAATGAAAACGTGTATTAGTTTAAATTATAAATACTTTGACCTAAATGCTTTGACATTTTTTAGTCTGCAATTTGCAACAATTAGTTGTAAGCATTTAAAAATATTTTGTGTATAATTTTTGATTAAGGTTCTCTAAAATAGTAAATTAACCGTTGTGTCGTTTTAATGTACTAATTTCGACTGAAATTATTTTGTTATATATTTAAACCACACACCACAAAAACAGATTTTTTTTTAAAATACATTTAAGGGAAGGTCAAAAAATTATGGTACATTTTTTATGATATTATAATGATTTTAAAATAATATTATGTAAACTTGGTGGTGAAAGACAGTATTTTAGTATTCGCGGTATAGTCAACAGTTGTCACCTTAAATTTTGATTTTCTTCGTTCTATCCATAGATAAAGCATTGCCTCCATTTTATTAAGCGTCATAAGAAGTACTTATTGTAACACATTATTTTCCTATGATATTCATTATCATATCCTCGTGGTAATATTTTACTTTTAGAAGTAACGGTGCGGTTTTACGAAGTGTCCTTTGACGATAAAACTAATAAATTTTTGATTTCAACATGCCCAAACGTGGTGGAGGACGTATGAGAAACTGGAAAGCTGATAATGAACATTTTGGTAATTATAAACCATTTTATAATCTTTTACGACTTATTGGCAAATTTTAAATAATTTAATTTAATTATTTTGAACTGAAACTTGTTAAGGATATTTGTCTTCTTTCTTTGTAGAACACGATGATCGCATTAATAACCCCAGGAGAGTAAGTTTCAAGCCAGGTACTAATAAAGGAAAAAATAAATTCAATTCTTGGAAGAACTCTGCGAAATTACTTCTCGATGATGATGTTGACATGGGAACATCCGGGGGTCAAGGTCCTAGAAGACCTTACAGAGGTCGTGGAGGTCGACTAGGGTCTCCGGCACCTAGATCTCACGGAATACCGAAGAAAAAGTTTGTGGCAGGAATGTTACCATGGTACCAAATAATAATACCATATGGAGCGAAGCATGAAAAAGAAGTTGTATTGAGAGCCCTTCTTAATCACATTGCGCCCGAAATTTTCATACCACACTACTATAAGATAAATGGCAACGCCGCTGTTTTTTATGTGGATGATGTGAAAATTGCTGAAAAGCTGTTTCAAGCAGATAGAAAGATTGTTATGCCCGATGGTTTCAAATTGGTGGTCATTGTTAGAAATACAGTACCCAATGTAACTGTGGATGCGGATATGAAAGAAAAGATGAAATTGGTTATGGCAAAAAGATACAATCCTGCAACGAAAGCTTTAGATCTTACTAAATTTCATACAGATCCAGGTAAACACAGTTTTAATTTTTAATGCTTGTTGTAGAACTATTTATGACCTTAGAGATAAATATAGGCTTTATGGCTTATCTTAATGATTTTTTATAATGAAATTCATTAAATCAAATTTAATCAAATCAAATTTAATACATTATTTTCTTAATAATTTTACACTGTCTATTCACTTTGCAACTGTATTAAGTTTTGATTTGGAATTTATGTAATGAGTTAAATTTCCAAATAACAGGCTATTGTGGATTGAAAATGTTGAATGCATTAGTGATAAGTACATAAAGTTGACTCTAAATCTTTATTGTCCACAGATTTATCTGAAATTTTCTGTGCCCTCTTCCGGCCAGTGATCATGTTAGCAGCTATTGATATTATATCGGACAATATACCAGACCTTGAGGCCTTGAATCTAAATGATAATAAACTTCATGGATTGGAACATATGAAGATATTGTCAACAAAACTGAAAAATTTGAAAATATTATACTTAGGTGACAACAGGGTAAATATTTCCCTTACACATTTTTTTACTTATTATGTTTACACATTATAAACATAGCTACCTAATTTACTTGTTAAGTGACATTACAAATATTTCAATGTAAAATATATAACATTTTCATATAACCATCAATATTTGCCTAGTTTAAAAATAAATTACATGTAAATTTATAAATGATGCAATATTTCATCATATTTTTTAAGTATTTATAAACTTGTAATAAAAACTGACTATTATATCCATACAGATTCCCTTTCTTGGATCTCTGGACCCATTGAAATCTCTTCCACTGGTGGAGTTGTATCTCAAAGGCAATCCATTGCAGAACAGGTTTAATGATCACGATATTTACATCAGGTAATATTTATTTGATTTAAAGATGGTTTATTGGAAGTTTCTAAAAGTTAGAAACCTTGAAGATATAATGATTGAAAGACAGCTTTAAGCTCTACAGTTTACTGTCTTGTGAGTTGAGTCATTAATGAAGGTGACTAAGAATAATAAAATGAATGAAAAGTTAAGAAAGTACAGTCTGTATTGAAGAAATTTAATTACTGAATTTTAATTTAACAGATTATTTAAAAGTATGTTTTAATTGTCAATAAATAAAGATAATTTTTATATATAACAATATTGAAACATTGTTGATTATTTGTAAAAGTAGACATTGTCCCAAAACTGGTTTTATTATTTACTTTTGATAAAAGAGTTGCTTGGAGATGTAAAATATGTCTTCTAGTAGCTTCAGTTTATTATTTTTTTGTACAGATATTATTATTATATATTACCTTTATTTAATTATTATATGCATAAATAATAGGTTGGGGAAAAAATCTTTTCACAAATAATATTTATTTATGTTACAGCCTATTTAATAATAATAGCCATTTTTTAAAATTTAATCATTTTTTTTGCAACAGATTTAGGTTATTTGAAGTTAAATAATAGTGGCTTTGGTATGCCTTAGGGCAAAGGCCTCCAACATCTACTATTGCCTCCGGCTAGCTTATCTACATGGGGCCTATCATTCTTATGTTGACCTCCCCTCATATATTTTGGTTATCAACCTTGGCTTCTATGCCTATTACTGGGGTATGTGGCCATCACACTTTGCTCCATGTTCCTTGTTTGGTGCATATAACCCTAGTACCTTCATTTTTGTTGATTGATTCCAGTAAGAATGTTGGGTAAATGTATATTTCTGTTTCTTTGTCTTTTTGTTTCATCTTCAGGATATTTTGATCCATAGCTCTCTGGCATTGTTCCAGTTTCTCTGTGTTGTTTCATCAGAGCCTTAGTTTACATGTACCATAAGTCTTTTCCTTTATGTTGATGATATAGTTTTTTGATTCTTATTATTTCCTTTAGTTGCTCAATATTTCCTGCATTCAGATTAAGTCTCTGTTTATATTTAGTCCTAGGCTATGACAAGTCCCAGTCATTTTAAAAAAAAAACTGGATTGAGATTGGTATATCAGTAATTATGATGTTGTTAACGAACTGAATTGAATAAGAAAACTAACACATTGAAGCCTGATATTTGAAGACCATGCAAGCTCACTGGAAAAAATCTTATGAGCTATGTATTCCTTTATAATTCTTTATTGAGACAATGAAACCAAACTGTTTTGAAGAGATTGATATCTGGTTATGAAAGGAGAATCAAAGAGAGGTTAGATTTTACGAAATGGACAAAACCTGGGTTAACCTTACTGCGTCAACATTTAAAAAAAACTGAGTTTGTTGCTTAAAGAACCTTATAAGTCAATTTTTCTGTACTGTGTATAACCCAAAAAGTCTCATATTACTTTATTATGTCATCGAACCAATTTCGATCATACACAAGGAACTTTAAACATGGCTTTTGCTCCAGAGTGTGAAAAGCTTTTGTTTGTTGACCAAAATCAAGCAGTCTTTTAGACCTCTTAAAGCAATGGATGTGTTAACTCAATAAGGTGATCCTGTGTGCATGTTGGAGTAGAAACTGGTGGAACATAACCATGGATTTAGATCTCTACTAATCAGATTAAAGTAAGAAGTTGGGAAAAAACAGCTGTAATTTATTAGTAGATGGGGTGTGATCTTTTTTGGTGATAATGTGGTATCCACACATTTATTCACTTTAAAAATTAAGAGTTTGGCTGGGAGCTGATGCATATTTTATATAGCCCTGACTTTGCACCTCCAGATTTCCACCTATTGTGGTTTTGTTTAGAATAATTTAGGCAGTGTCAGGTTAACAAAGGAGATGACTGCCAAAACTACTTGCAGTGTTTTGATCAGTCCCAAAATTAATGGAGCAATAGTATCATGGCACTACTTAAAAGATGGAAAAAAGTTATTAAAATAAACTACTATCTACTATAGTTAAATGTTAATAAATGTTAAAAAATATATTTCCAATTTTTAGAACTTTTCCCCAATCTAATAATATTTATGTGAAATAAATGTACGGGCTAAATTCTTTCTTTATAATTTTAGAGACAGTTTTTAACCCAATACCATAGTACAGTTTACTACATTATTTTAAAAAAATGGTAAAGCCTTATGGGTGCCAAATTTTTAAAATGATTTTTTATTGGTATGTAAACCATTAGATGACTGCATTCAATTGTACTAAATTATATATGTTATTAATTAAATAATATTTATTTACAGATGTAAATCTATTCTGCATCTTACTGTATTCAGTATTGGATGTCAAATGATTTATTTTCAATGTTTGTTTTTACAGATTTTTAACATGATGAATTTGAAATGTATGTACAAGATAAAATGTAGTCTGTTAGGCATTTTTATTAAAATAACCATTGTATGAAAATTGTTAAAATAAAATAAGTAATCAAGTAAAAAGTATAATGAGCTTGATTTTTTTTCTACACATGCAAAGTGTTATTCAATAAAATGTACATAAAGTTACTTGATTTCATATTTTATTTAGACATTCATAGTTTGAGCTACCAAAATTTGTAATGGTACTAATAAGTTGGAATTAAATATGCTAAAATATAGTTAATGTGGATTTTATAAGAAATCAAAATTCAAAAGAACTTTATTTTTGATATTTAATGCCAATTTGTGTTTTATTACTAATATTAAGTTGAGAGTAATTTTAATTTAAATTCGTAAATTCAATTTATTTCTAAAGGTTGTAAATCTACCAATTTATTTAAACAATATGAAATTATGGAACAAAATAACTTTTGCATATAATTGGTAGTTTTCCAATATGTTTTAAATAATTGTATTAATTTTGTTACTTATGAACAGTTGAGAGTTTCAGAGGTCATTTTCATCTGTCATGTTCTTTGTCCAGTGATGTGCGGAAGAAGTTTCCCAAACTTGTGCGACTGGTGAGTGCTCGAGTTTTGTCTTTAGGATTTTAAATTAAATGAATTATTAATATGTCTTACCATACAAAACACACTCTTGAAAATAACAAATTCTGTGCATTGATTACAATCTAGCTATCATTTTAGCTTCATATCCTAAAAGGGTCCAGGTGGTATTTGTTATATATTCTGGATGAAGATGTCACAAATATGGTTGTCACCTTGATCGTGCAGTACTGTTACATGATTTTGTACCGCAATATCCTTGAACATCACCAAGAGACAAAGCAATAAATAAACGGTAGAAATTCAAGGAATAATAATAAGAATTACATGTGATATCTACTAGTGGTTTAGCAAATGTCCAGTGTGTTTTATTACGGCTTGCACATTCTTTCCCTTTATAACAGTGAGAGCAACTGGTCTATAATAACAGAACCTTCAGAATTATCCTTATTAACCACGTAGTTTCATTATCTATAGCCTCTGAGAATTAACACAGTAATTTTCATTTGACAATATAGCAAAAGTGATTTATGTTTGTCCAGACATCGTCGTTATCTAAACATTGTCAGCTATAGCTCCTTTTTAGCAATGAGTATTGCATCAGAAAACGAGATTAAACCTTTTGCACCTGACTATTCTTAGTTTAATTAGAACGATCGGCTATTTTGGACTTTACATGCCGCCTTTTGAAGTTTATGAGAGACTCATGAACCTTTTTTGTGATTTATTTTGTAATATACATTCATACTGGTGATTATATATTTTTTTGCATATTTACCTAAATTTATTTTTTGCTAAAAATCATGAAGGTGGATTATTAATGGATAAATAATCAGAAAAAACTATTGGAGTCCACCTGTGTCTAAGCAGCAATAGTTTGTAGGCAACCATACAAGCATTTTTATTTGTCTTGTCTATTCGCGTTAGGAGATTTTTCTAAGGTACAAATGTTTTCTTCAATAAGCAAATACTTATATATTAGTGTAATGTGCATCTAAATATCTGATCTCTGGTAATTACTTACGATACAAATATACAGGTTTGTTTACTAAAAACAGATTTTCAATTTACAGGAAATGAAATACTGCTTGCTTAATAATAACGTTTTATGCATGCTATAGTAATAATCCTAATTCTATGCATATATAGTTGCATGTATCCAGGTTCTGAAGTGTTGCAGTCACAACTTATACCATATTTATAATACAGGATGGCGCTGACTTACCGCCTGCCATCGGGTTCGACGTGTCCGAAGATGTCACTCTGCCTCCAAGTCAACAGTCTTTCCTCATAGACCCAGCCGGTCAAGACCTTGTGAGGGAATTCCTAACACAGTATTTTGCTATCTTCGATTCTGACTCGAGGCAGCCTTTGTTGGAAGCTTATCATGAAAGTGCGACGATGTCTTTGGCCGCGAGTTACCTCTCCAATGATAATAGGGCTTCACAAAATAGCAGGTTAGTAAATGACACAATGTTGTTTTGATATTGTGGAACAATTATAATTAACAGAAAATCTTTTTTCAATTGACAAAACTGAAATAACAATAAGGTCGCTATGTAGGTTTTGAAAATCACATCCTATAAATTTGAAATGACGCGTCCAAAGGCCAATAACTTAAATAGCTTCTTTTAAGTACTACAAATTAATAACAAAAACATTTCTTTAAAGATTTTTGGTTTATCTGACCAAATACCATATAGTTATACATTTTGACAATTTACAATATTGAACGCTGTTTATACTGCTTTTTGTTCACCGTTTTGACAAAAACCGATTTTAATTCTTTTCAACTATATACTTTTATGTGATAATAATATGCACTGAGACTTAAAATTCATTGGTAAGATACACTGCTTCTTAAAACTGTGTAACTTAAGAGACTGGTACAGTCATTTATGAGCCACTGGTGAATGAATTCATGAATTTGTTTATCATGGTGAATTTGAAAAGGTAATTATATTTTCTATCTCACAGGTTAAACCAGTACATTTCAAACAGTCGCAATATAATACGGATTACGGAAAGAGAATCAAGAAGAAAATACCTACGTACTGGCAAACTTCAAGTAGTGTCTTTCTTATCTGATCTACCGAAGACATCTCATGACTTGATGGGTTTTGCTGTCGACTTATTAGTATTTACTGTAAGTTTTTTTTTATATCGTCATTAGTATCTATATCAACATATTTATTTGATGTTAATATGTCTTGGCCATTGCAATGTGGTGCAATGAGGCTCTCTAATCTTTATTTACACATGCAGTTGCTTCCTATAAGAACATATTGTATCATCAAATGTTCACATACCTCTATTTAATACAGTAATGTTTCATACTACCACCATAGAAGCCAAAGTCACTGTGCTACCTGCCTAACAAAAGAGATCAAAGGAAATAATATTTAGTTGTTTTAGTTTTATTTTTATGGCTATACTAGTATATCCGACGAAATTAGTTCCGCCTAACAATCCATTAAATGAGCAGATTTCAGTCTCTTATTGACACAAAATTGTTAAGGTAAATTTTTTGCCTCTAGACAGATGATGTCTTTCATGTTAAACTTTCTTATTGATGATTATCACGTTTTAACACTTATTTTTTTGCTGTCGAAATAAAATACAAAAATTAGAGTTCTTAATGGTGTAATTGTCACAGCTTATTTACATATGGTTTATATCTGTGTAAAATTTAATGTCAAAGATTTGTTTTTAATTATTATTATTTATTTTTAATTATCAAAATAATTAAATTTTTAATCGTATTGTTATCGTCCTTTCCTTATTCATTTAGAAGTTAACACTTGATTAAAAATTTCTAAAGTTAAAATTAGTATATCATATATATTTAAAATTGTTTATATTTCTTTTATGAGTGATCTTTACAATGTTAGTTTATCGATTCAAAGTAATATATAATAGATTTATTATTCTTTCTCAGTATGATTTAAGGAAAGTTAAATCAGGATAATTATGCTATCACTGAACATATTTTCTGGGTGGTAATAAATGTTACCACTTTGTGATATTCTTTGTTATTATCTGACCAATTTTTTGAAGGCATCATATGTCCG
Organism: Battus philenor; assembly: GCF_028537555.1. Lineage (NCBI taxonomy): Eukaryota > Metazoa > Arthropoda > Insecta > Lepidoptera > Papilionidae > Battus > Battus philenor. Next base: position 11,292,590 of record NW_027181673.1, on the reverse strand, counting down.
CACCCTTCCATTTAAATTCTATGATTTTTGTAGCCATATTAGTTTCTTTCTTAATTATGCTTGTATTACTTATTTCTCGTAGACTATTAATCTTAAAGCTTTTAATACCAAACAAGCTTTACTCCATGCTGAGATGAAATGTTTAATTTTTTTTATTAATAGCAAATAACAAGTTTGTTTATTTGACAGCCCGGAATGATAGTTCTAACGATGAACGGCGTCTACAAGGAGACCAACACCCCCGGTAACCCGATGCGATCATTCCATCGGACTTTTGTAGTGGTGCCGAACGCCGGTGGTGGTTTTTGTATCATAAACGACATGTTGTACATTACCAACACTAACAAGGAACAGGTTAGTTTGACTGAGTATTTTTTATATTGCATAAATCAGTAGCAAATGTTTACATAATCTGCTGACACCGCCAAAACACTCATGATGCTATTTGTTTCATTGCTTCAGGAAAACTTTTTTCTGTAGAACCCAGCTTTAAGTAAATCCTATATTATTAGTATGAACCTAAATTTATTTTTCCTATTAAATAATAAATATCATAATAGATAAGTTGGCAAAAGGAACTATTTGTATCTTACACGCTTTTACTACATGTTCATGAGCAGCAATAGTTTGTGAGCTCGCTTGGCCATTTGCATTTTGTGATTATTACGATACTAAAGTGCTTTGTTGTAAAGAAAATTTGTATTCAATTAAATTGTAGGTAATGTGAATAAGAATCAATAAAACTTTTTAAAAACCCTATTTCTCCATAAAACATAAGTAGTGAATTTTTTTGTCATTGTATAACTTAGTGGCCGATGCCGCTTTTTTGTGCATTATTTCTTAGTGCAAATAATTTTAATGAAAACATAGTTTGACTAAAGTCAAAGACAAATATAGAGATTGTGTATTGAATAACTAAACTGTGGACCTGTACCAGAACTGTTTGATCTCAATTGCAAATAAATATTTAATAATGTTATTAGTAATGTTTATTTTTTTTAAATCCTCTTTTTTATTATTTATTAAGTAAGAGTAGTATCCTTAGTGGGATTCACTGTTATTATTGGATTATGTAGTAAACTTTTTTTTTTATTTCTTTGTACCATAAGTAAATCTGTGTTAATCAGTACGCCCATTTATCCACCAAAACAATATGCAAAGTTGTCATCTTCATCAAGTCAGCCAACAGACCTCACTGCTTAGCTATTATATGGAAAATTGAAAATTTACTTATGCTTTATAATTACTAATTTTCTTAACAATTATTACTGATAATACAAACAGTATTATTCCAGTATTAAGGAGTAGTTTTTGCATTTACAATCTTGGCTTTGAATCTTGAAGTTGAACTCTGTTTAATTCATATACAATAATTGATTTACTCACAAATATATATGTTATTGTGGGGAAACAAAAATCTTGGAAAAATTGAAGCACTCATAATGGAATAACCACCTACCCTCAAAGCATATGCCTCCACTCAGTTTCCTCCAAGGATGTACATATATGATATATAGGATATACCTATTATTTGGTATTTGTTTTTATAGGAGGATAACGCATTTCGTTCAGGCGTGCCAGAAACGCCTGCCCCTACTCCTGTAGCTGCTGCAGTTGCCGCACCAGTTCCTGCTCCTGCCGCGACCTTCCATACTGAGCAACAAAAAATGTTACTCAGCGCACTCAGTCAGCAGACTGGAATGAATGAGCATTGGAGCATGAAGTAAGTAACATGATTATTTGAGAAAGCATGAGAAGAGCTTAATTGTTAAAGGGATGTGAGAGTAAAGGGTTTCACAAAATTAGTAACTGTTGGACAAATTACTATGATTTGAAGGATTTTTTAAGTTATAATAAAGGTTGGTAATGATTATTTTACTACTGCATTAAGGATATTGTTTAAGTATCTACAAATACAATTGAGTTTGTTGTGGACTCTTCTCAAGTCAGGATGCATTTGTGGGGTGTGGGTGTACCTCCTTAGATTTAAGATAAAGTAGCGCAATATAAATCTCAATCTTATTATTATAGTAATATTTAAAAGCGCTCTGCTGGCATTCTTGTCATGACATGCACAAGTGGTCACTAAATATTGCTATGTGCATTTTTATATAAATAAATGATGTGCAATTATTAGTAAAGGTTTGATACCTAGCGTGAATTATATGACATGGTTACTGCACACTAAAGGTGAAGGAATAAATGACGAGGAACATCTCTGCACCAAAATTAAAAGATGGGATGTTGAGGTTCCAACATTGGACATCGTTTTACTTATACATGTTTATGTATAGTCTTTATAGCATCTCCAATATATTTTCCACTCTATTTTCAAGGTAGTGTGATGATCAGTTACTACAACAATTAATGCCTTTATGGTGACAAGCATCAATACTTTATTGAAGCTAAGTAATTTACTTTTGTTACATCAAATCCAGTCCAAAAGTTCATAAATCTTATAAATCTTGTTTTGGTCTTGTTGATTTTAATAAATGTTCCTTGATCTAAATTTAACATCCTTTCATTTATGCGCCTTGCGGTGTATCCTATGATGATAAAAGAATTTTAATAATAAAATGTTTATAAGCATGATATACTTCCTTTTTAAATCATAACTTTTACCAGTACAAATTAGTTTTTATCATATACATATTTCATCTATTTGCTAAATAAAATCTGCTAATAGTTTCAAGATCGGTAGTTGTAAGAGAAGCTGGCAAAATTATTTAGTTAACTTGAAATACTTATGAGCAATTTCATTTCAGTTGCCTGCAAGAGACTGGTTGGGATCTTCAACGTGCATTGTTCATTTTCAACCAGCTACAGACAGAAGGCAAAATACCGCAGGAAGCTTTTGTGAAATGAACTTAATCAGAAGACTATGGCAAAGTTCTGTGATGTACATATAAATCAAGATAAATTTAATTCTTGTTTCACTCATTGTTATATAATAATAATGTTTTTTGTGGTGTGAAGATAAAGAAGTCTGAAGATATACAGGTGCTTACTTTTAGACTAAAAGAAATTGATCTATCCATTTGGTTTTTCCAATTTGCCGTGATAATAGGTTTATGTACAAATATCCAAAAAGAATATTAAGCAACTTTTGTATAATTTGTTTCCTTAAACTTTAACATTACCTCTAGCTTTTCTTTTTAATTATTTTTGTAACTTCTGGTCAAATATTAAATTAAAAACAATAGTCTATTTAAATTAATATACTTTAAAGATAGTAAAATAAAAAAGAGATAAGTAAAATGATTGCTTAAAGATATTAACAATGAAAGGAAAAAAATATCGAAAGTGTGATTTAAATTGATTACATGTAGTTTCATGTATATAGTTTTTATTTGTAAGGATCTGTTATAATTAAGGTTTTTTGATAAATAAACCAATTGGTAGTGAACTATATATCAAATTCCTATGTTTTAAAAATGCACAAAATAATTGTCAATAAAAAAAACATACAAAACTTGTTTTAAGTTTGATATATAGTTTTGGTAGTGAATGTTGCAACTGTATATAAAGTTACTTTATTGTAATGTTTTATTGATGAATGTTCTTTAATTTGATGAACAGTTGTATAATATTCATAACTGCAATTACTGTTATTTGTATGTCCTGTTGTACCTAGTTATTTTAAAGATTGTTCATAGGAATATCATTCAATAATTTCGTTTCATATCCGTGTATATAGTATTTTAAATATATTATGTAAGAAGTCGCTCTGGGGTTTGGGGTCAAGCCGTAGTTGGGTGGAGAATTGGTTGTTGTATCTCGCACTTGGCTAGTATGTGGTATCGTCGCACCGTGGTTCCGATCGAACCGTATGGTGTTTCCATGGAGTGTAAGCGGAGAGGAAGGCTTACTGATTTCCTTTGCTACAAGCGGCGGAACCCCTTGGAACATTCCATGTGGGCTAGCTGCTTAGAGCGACCGAGGGTTGCCATGGATTGATGGTCGGTACCTATTATTTTAGCTATATTTGTTGAGATCCATAACCTTTTCCCACCTGTGAAGAAATATTTTCCGCCTGCGGTTTTGGGATGATTAGGGACAATTAGATAAATAAATAAGGAGTAAATTTTTAAGACTGTTATTTTATTATAATAAATGTTCCTCCTCGGAATATAGATAACCGTTTTTTATTTCCTACCTTCGGAGTTTTTATGCATGTATTTAGTTGATTGGTGATTAATAAAAACAAGAAAATTTTAAAAATAGCAAGAATCTTGAAATAATCCAGACATGACGAAGTTGTGCATTATGTAAAAAAAAAACCTTTTCAGAAAGTAGCCACTTTTAAATGTATGCTTTTACACATGGCTACTTTTAAATATGTTTAAGTTCTTTATAATTGTGACTTGCTATAACCATCTTTTGCTTGCCATCGGTGGAAAGAGTGATTTTTTGGTCGCCATCGTTTGGACGCCAGCACTGAATGAATCCGTATTTTGCTATCGCGGGCTTATTCCGTTTCTTTTTCTTTCAAATTCGGCATCTTCAGACAGTATTTCATCTTGTGATTTTTTCTTATGTAAAGTGAAGATTTTTTTTATACCAGTTTATCTCACTATTATTTAAAAAACAAACAGTTATAGTCTTTTATGAAAATAGATTACTGAAGCTCAAATGGTAAACCACTATTTCGACGTAATTTAGGAACAAATTTTCGCAAGTAGTATCATATGAGCGAATAAGATATTATTCGCGGGATAAATGTACATTAATTTTCTAGTCAATTACTGTAGTACTGCCACTGTAACGTCTTGTTACCATAACCTATTTTAAAAAATCGATTACAAACTAAACCAATGTGACTCGAAAAAATCTACAAAACTTGTGGTGAAGGAATTGGTAGAAATGTGCACATGAATAATATCTTATTACAATTTTACTGATGACGGTTAATATAATATTGCGCACGAATAACATTGTAAAGGACGTTAGTCTCAAAAACGTTTAAATTTAATTCCTGTAAAATCTATTAACCCAGATAATCTCCAGAATATATAAATTGAAATGAAATACATGGATGCAGAAAGAAAATGGCTTGGATTTGGTATATTAATAATCTCTTGTAGGTTGTCTCTCCTGTAATATTTGATTTCTGTGATTAAGGGTTTATTCGTTGGGGGCGACGAAGTGTATTCTCGATTAGTTTGTTTACACACTAAAACTTTGTAAACAATTGGCATGTAAAAGATTTTGAAAAGTCTACTAGGTGTAGGAAGATTAATAAAAGATCATTTTGCGATTTGTTTACAACTTCAGCTTTTAATGTTTTGCTTAGCCTATAGCTCCATCTAGCAGCTACTTTAAATAATATCATTTGTCATAAATTTATGTGCTGGCAATATTTAGATTCAACTTTAGATGGCGCTGTCTTTACTTTTATAAAATTTTCAGAAGTCCGCCGAGTGGAATGAACATTTTAGTACTTTAACTTAGCGACACGTTCTCAAAAAAGGGCAGTGCACTGCTGCATGCGTTCGGTCCATATGACGGATGTCGATTTCCGCGAGTCTCAGGAACCTGCATCTGCAAGTCATGGAATTTTAAATTAAACATAAACTGATGTCAGTTGTATAGCTAGCTCTTAAGTACTGTCATAGGTTTATAGTGAAATAGTTTACAGATGATTATTTTTACAGTAATCTTTACATACCAAAAGCAACCCACATAAAAACTTATGTTATCTATGCTAATTCAAAATGATCAACACGATATTGAATACAAGTTTTTAACTTCGGGGCAAGTCGTCTATAGCAGCATAGCATCTCACTTCATCGTTGTGGGTGTACACCTCATTGTTTCGTTTATTGTAGTTCTTCTCTACGGTAAAAGTATTTTCGTTCGAAAATACTTTACTTTTGAAAATGAAACAATGTACTGAAAATAATTCAGCTTTTTTCACGTATCGCTTCAACAAATTGCGGTATCTCTTCAGATCTATTAAACTTGCAATCAACGACAGTTTTATAAACTTAAAACCGTCGTCATTTAACACTTACTAAACCCCATTTGAAGGAACGTGGCATTCGCGCAATCATGACTTTAATTATTGCTACAGTTCTTCTTATATAGACGTAATTTGAGGGCGACCAATTCTTTTGTTTTCTATCGTTTAATGGAGCAATACATTTGGCTTTTGCTTATATTAAAATTTTTAGTGCTTCATAAATTTAATTTGGCAAAGATGTGGCGCCAAAACCACAACTCTGTTTTCTTTAAGCGCCCCTTTCAATATATATTCCCCTAACTATTTCTACATACGTATTGAACAAGAAAAACTCTACTCTTCCGTCTGTATTTATGCAAGCTACATGTTTCTCGATGTCCTTTGAAAGCTTGCTCTTAAGGCAGTGATCGGCAAAGTTATTAAGCAAACAGCCAAATATGATCAAATAAAAAAAATAGTTAAATCTGCTTGTTTAGTAAACTTTTATTACCCCAAATAGGTATTACACTAAATAAAACCAAATGTTTTACTTAATAAATATTTATTTATAACCATTGGGTTGCATTAATTCTAAATCTTATTTATATTAGAAAGATTTTTAGAGTTTAGAACATAAAGACGACAGTTTATATTGTGACTGTATGTTAAATATTCTTTTGTCAAAAAAGTATAAAAAAATGTTCACTTTACTATTATTTTGCAGCTTTTGGTTTATTTATCAGGTTTATAATAAGAAATCTTGCGTAAAATATTTTGGAAACGCACTGTTTAACATCTTGTCACATTGGCTGATCGTGTTTGACATGAACTGATAACAGCAGATAAGAGAGATCTTTATATTGCACATTATGTTTGTATAATCTGTATTTCGAGAATTAATTTTCTTTCTTTATCAGAATATTGTGAAAGAACTTTTTGACACTCTTAATTATTAAAAAGAATATCACTATTGCATCGCGCGCTTTACAATGATGAATTACATAGCGTTTATCGGACACAAATACTCGCCTTTATAAGCGATGTCCCCTCTATTTATTTCCAAGATTACCACCCTTAATTTCTTACAATCACTTGCAATAATAACTTACTTCTAACAATTCAAACTGATTTTATGGAATTCCGTTCAGAATCTCTCTGTTTGAAATTGACGCTTTTAGCCTTGTAGAGCTGTTACAACTTCGTTGAATTGAGTTCGAGAAAACAGGGTGTTCCGTTAACTAAAAATATGTTCAGAATATTTTACCGAGTAATTTCAATGATTGCGCTAACGAAAACTTTCTTTGGTAATTTTTTTTTCGTGATATACTATTTAGCATTTATATTTTATGGGAGTTAATGCTCTGAGGCCGTATAGCCTTTTTTTTCTTAACTAGACGGCGTCCCAGGTGTTAGGTCGTTAGGGCACACGCTCTATTGAGTGATTGGGCGCATGTGTCTCCGAGACATCGGATTGGGTGACGGTTGATCTTTGTTTAGCTCAAAAATTCATATCCATTAAATGAACCTACCTATTTATAAATCGGAGGGGCTACGCTTAAAGTTTTAGAAGATTATATATACCTGTAACAAAGCGTTCCGCTTGTGAGCTCCAACTTCGTCAAAAAGCCATTGGTCGAATTTAACTCTGATGTGATGCGTTCGAAAAGCACCGAAACATTTTCGATATCTTTGATCGGTTTTATTTACATTATTATTTTTAATTTCTGTGGAAATAATTTCGCAAATGATTAATTATAAAAATATGCAGCGAACATTATTAACATAGTATCACAATACAGTAAAGCCATAAGATAAGGAGTCAACAAGAAGCAAGCTGCATGACCTGGATTCGTAGGAAAATTTAGTTGTTGTTTAGAATATGACCTGGATTCGTAGGAAAGTTTAGATTTTGCCTAGATAACTAGACTTAACTGGGGTTTAAACACAATTTAGGTTTAATGCGGCGTAGAAAATCTTCCGTAGCGCGCTTACATGTCCTTGTTGACGTAGATAACTACGTTTTAACGTGACGCCGCTCCTGTGTGGAATTTTACGCACAATAAACGTGTAATGAGCTTATATGTTAATAAAACTGATGTATTTTTATTGTAGTTGGAGTAACGGAATGATATATAAAATATTCAATATCTATATTACACATAAATTTGAGATGAAATACTTCTTGGGTTACCTTTCTCGAATAAGGGGTGCGTTTTTATATCATTTACTCACCGACATTGAGCAGTGGTGGCCCAGACGTAGAAGACTAAGAATTGCAATCGTAGGTCGCGGGATATAATCTAATATAAGTCACACTTTGTACATTATTTGTGTAGGGTTGCCACTGCTCACAAAAAAGTTTCCAGACGATGGGCAACAGCGTTGTCTACGTACCATAATAACAATATGTGATCGCCACCCTGACTGCCAGGCGAGGCGATAATGGTATATCTCCCTTTGATATCTTAGTAGGAGGCCTATACCTTGCAGTGGGCTTCTAGGGAATGAAACGACGATTGACAGGACATCTATATTTTTAACCTTAAAGCCTTATGTTTCTCTATTTAACGTAGTAAGTAATTGTGTTCTCATGTGTAAGTAATAGTTATCAAAAGAAGTATAGCTCTAGCAGAAGATTGGACACTTGTATTGTGTTGTAATATAAGGTTTTATATAAACATCGGTCTTGTACTTTGTACAATCTTAAACTTTTATAACAAGATTAAAAATTTAAATTATCTCAAAATCTAGTTCGTTCGAATATACCCCTTAAGGACGTATTGATTATGAATGAGTTTGCTTTTTTTCACTTTTCTAACGAAATTATGTATAAACTAGTTTAAAAATTAATACACATAAGCTTCACACCGAAAAATTTATCATAAAAAATTAAAATCTTTACTATAAATGAACTATAAAATAATGTTGGGAAACAGGCTTTGAGATTCGTGATTTGAAATCAATTTTAGGTGATTTTTTTTATTTATTAATTTTATTGAACTTATTTATAATAATACATTAATTATTCTAGTATATTACTATATATTACTAGATTTTTTTAAAAAAATTATTTTATTTATATTATTTTTATTGTCAGACTTTTGGTGTAATTTTATCTAACCTTAGACAAACGCTAATAATTAATCTCACAAACCTAATCACAGCGCGTATCTGGCGATGCGAAAATTATAACTGAATCATATAAGGCCCGTTAAGAAAAACGCGCTAAAAATATCACAAATACCTTAGTCATGGCCACGAGATCGGTCATATGATTGGGATTAAAGCTAAGAGGCCAATAAACCTAAAATAGAATTTAACTTTGTGGACACATACTTAAACAAAAGATTCGTCCAAACACAAGCGTGTACAGAATGATGTTGTTGTAAAATATTGCCGTATACCATAGATAAAGGATATTTAGGAGTAGAGAGGTTCTTTATCCTAACTGAGATGAAAGTGTTCCAAACGGAATGCTGCTGCGGAATGCTTATATTGACAAAATTACATGGCTATTTACTTACCCACCCTCGAGAATAAAATAGTAAAGTGTTCGTTGGACAGTCGCGCGGCGTATGATTGGCATGCTTTGTCAACGCTGTCCTGATAGGGTGGCGTTCTCAGAAGGCGAGTCTCATGTCCAACAAATTCTCTCTGGGCTTAAAGAGATCTGTCGGATTGTATAAAGCTTCTAGTATGATAGGTACAGTATATTAAATAAAACCATTTTTTTTTGTCACGATAGATTTAGTTTTCTAATGTTCCACCTGTACACCATACCCTATGGTGTACAGGTGGCGCTGGATTTTCATGAGGTTCGTTGCGGTTTCAAAAGCAATTGGGAATGTATTGATATACCTCTATTTTATTAAAAATAAAACCTAATTATTTAGTTGTCTAAAGTTATGTGTACTATAACTGTGTAACGATAACGTCAAAAGAGTGAATAGGATTTTTTTAAAGAGGTGATTTTTTAAAAATATTTATACCCCCAAGAAGTTGCGGATTCGATTCCAGATATACAGTCTTTTATAATTAACACTTTGTGATTGCTTTTCCTCATAGACAAGTTTCCACAGAATGGGCAGCAGAGTCCTCCGCGTAACATAATACACTGCGATCGTTAACCCAGGCCAAATAAAGACAACAATTAAAAAATATTACTCAATGTAATGCCTGCCATAGGCTCTGCCATTAAAAGGTAAAGGTTTAAAGCGAGCGACCTTGCAAACATATTAGGTTTTCTGTTACAGTTACAATTATGATGTATTTGGACGGACATACTATTATTATTCCAGTTCTCGAATGAAAACCATATTATTCTTGTGTTTTTAAGGTAAATAATTATGAAGAAATTGATCTTTACTTAGTCTACTAATCATAAATCCATTCGAAATCCGATTCTGCGAGTTTCTATCGTCAATTAGAAATGAGCATACAGTGTTCCGGTTTAAACAGCGACTTAGTTATAGTGTAATATTATCTCTAAGACGATATGAAATAGAGGCGTAGCTAGCTTGAATAAAAATAACGAACCCCCATTTTTATAAACTGAATACACTTTTTTTTAAATAATAGGGCATTTATTTAATAAAAATGTGTATTGTGTGTATTAAAAAAAAACAAACCCTCCTTTTAGATTTCCAATAAGACTGGTCGGAAGTGGTTTGAGTCCAGCGTCTTCCGACTACTTTAACATGGTCAATCAAGAGTGGTTGAATAGCGTAAAAAACTAATACACAGAATGTTGTTTCTCAAATCTTTGTCTCATATGGTGTATGACCATTATGATTTCGTTATTTCAAGTTAAAATGATAAAGATAATCAAATTGATTCTCCCTATCCTCAGAGGCCTTGCCGCTGATTAAATATTCGTAAATTTGTAACTTAACTTTTTTCATGACTTCGACTACGACTGTAAACTGAAATAAAACTAGATAACAAAAATATTTTTCATCCTGTTCGAAGTTGGTACTATGAACAGAACCTTCAGTTCATCCTGAGGATTCTATGCGAATGTAAAAGTGCATTTATTATTTTGTTTATATTTAAAATCACACAAGAAGCAGACGCATTAAGATACAGTTATGCGTTTAACATATCCGCACCTATATATAAAATTTATAGTGTATTCGCAATTATTTTTCCGATCGACGTATTTTGTGCGTGTCATGTGATCATAATTTCAGCAGTAGGTCGTTTACTGGACATACTCTATACTTGCTTTCACTAACCTCCCCAAGCTTATTAATGAAACCGCAATAATATATTATGTACATTTCATCGATTCGAAATAGACGGGTTGTTGTGTAATGCACTGGTAGCTCTGCACATTCAATAGGAAATTCGAGGGAGAAAGACTGAGGAATATTGGATTTGCGAACGAGACGCTAATTTACACAGTTATAATCCGGGAATCCCGTATACCAATTCACAGGAATGCCACATTATACGCGATACCCCGCCGATTATTTTGTTTTTTCGCCTACCGTATTGTTTACTTCAAAGGAAATCGAAATACGTTCTCAACATGTAAAATATTCAGTTACATAAATACAGGATTTATTACACAAGTTCGGAAAATTATGAACGCATCGAAAATATAAAAGAGTTGCTTAAAAGATTGATGATATATCTATAAAGCTGAAAATTTATTTATTACATTTACAGTGTTTTGTTCTATTATTACGAAATGAACTGGATTTAGATGACCTATTTTTTTACCGCTACTTTTTTACTAATAATATTTAATATTTTGAAAGTCATGCACAGTTTGCTTTGCATATTATTCTTAACTATTACAGCCATATTACCCAGAAAAGCACAGAAAACTTAGAGAGCAGAAAACTTGAGCTTATAGTTATCAGCAATGTAGGAGGTAAAACGGCTAGATTACAGTCACAAAAAGGTGCAGTTACAAAAGTGTGCAAAACCATCGTGCATTCTCCTTAAAATTCCGAAAAAAGGACAGCCTGCATAAAAATGGTATTGGAGCCTGAAACGATAGGCTTTGATCCACAATAATGAAATTACGACGAAAAAAAGACAGGTTAAACCTTATAATTATAATATAGAAGTATAATTGGCGTTTTTATCGCATTCCGCAATTTCTTACAGACAAACGCAACTTGTAGATGGATTGAAAAAGAAATTCGAGAAAAGATATTTTAAAAAAATAGTGTCAACTGATACGAAAGAAGAAGATTTCTATAATCAATAAAAAAATAATATTTAGTTACTAGTACTATTAACAATAGCATATAATTGATAATCAAGTACATTAATTTTTCCATACTCATTCTTGTTTCAAACACTCATTGAATATAATTGAACACGATCCTATTATTTTTAAATAACAATTCTCAAGAAGGCATCAGTGTTTATTATTTTTTTTTCCTCAGAACAGTATTGGAGCAAGAATAACGACTATGGAGAAAGTTATTACTGGTACTCAATGGTTGATCATAATCAAATCAGCCCATTGGATCTACTGCACGGCATAAGGCTCTCCCAAAGATCGCCGCGATGATCAATCCTGTGCTGCCAGCATCCAGCGACTTTTTGCGACCTTGACTATGTTGTCTGTCCACTGGGTTGCCAATTCGCATCTACAGGCACATAGTCGTTACTTGAGAGTCTTTCGACCCCATCGGTCCTCGGTTTTACGTGTGATGTACGTCACCCACTGCCACCTCAGACAAGAAATACCGCTAGCTACGTCGCTAACCTAATTGTCACTAACAAATATATCCGGTCAGAGTGTCTGTCTTTCCAGCTTGCGTAGTAGTTCTTTGCAGAGATATCAGAGCCCATAGCTCTCGCCATCTGTTTCCTCTCTTCGGGGGAATTACATGGAACCGCTGACTGCCCGTGATCCAATAGTTAAATTCACTTAAATTAATTCATGAGACCGACGTTGACTATAATATTGTTTCTAACTATCCAGCGAAAACGGTGCCATGTAAGATGCTTAATTTCAAAGTGATTTGAATTTGAAAGCAAAACTTGTCATTAAATATCATATAAAAAGCATTCCATAATTTTTTCAAATTTAAATGTTTTTTTCTATTTATAGATAAATTAACCCAGAGATTAGTTTGCTTTTCTTCTGTATGTATAAATATTGTGTAGTGTATATCTTACAAGTTTTCTATAATGGTGATATGATGTAATGATCTGGCTGTAGAATTAAATTAAATTTCTTTAATTTGTCGTTATTAAGTTTTCACTTTAACAATAATTACGTAGAAATTTTTAGGTTTAAATTTTGTTTAAAGCTTTTCTGTTATAATTTATATTGTTAAAACTAAAATTTGCAGCTTTGTTGTCGTGAGAGAAAAATTATTCCATTAATTCAATTACGTATTCTTCATTCCGACGCGTCTGTTTTTATCTTTATAGGTAAATCATAGATAATTATTACGTGTTATCGTTTAGGTGTTCTGCGCAATTATTATTGTGTTATTGTTGTAAATGTTATCTTTCTTAATCTAATGTTGCGGTACGTTATATTTCTCATAAACTTTCCATTCTTCAATTCTTACTGGCACTACGAAAATTATAATGTTCATTTTTAAGCCTTTGCTTAAATTAAACGCAGTGAAAGTAGCTTACGGTGCATATTTTATTGTAATTTTAGTGAAAATTACTAAGTTACTTATCAGAATACTTTATCTTCGTTTCTACATCCTTTACGTAATGTGCGTTTTTAGAAATCGCTTTAGTAATTAAAAGTCTGGTAAACTCCTTGTTTAGGTAGTATTTTAACTCGGTAATCAAGTTCTGTTACAATTATTTTACTAAATTGTAAGACTTAAGTATCAGTAATAAATATGTTTGTTTGTGTATATAATTGTATTATAAGTAAATGAATTTAACGGCTCAACAAAGTGATTTGTAATGCCGTCTTTGACTTTTTATCCTAAGCCCTTAACCTTCGAGGCCAGTCGTTGACCACAACGCACGAAATGTTTATCTATATTTCAATTACCGTTACAAGAAATTCAAAATTTTGGAGAGATTTAGCGAGGACATTCCTATCCAAATATTGTCTTTTTTTGTTATCAAATGAGTCTGAATCGACAGACAACGACTAAATAGTCAACTTTCAAGTATAAGTTAGAGCTTGCTCGAAACGGGGTAAGGTAACATTCAATTTTCTAAGAATAACTATTGTCTTTTCCCATAGATTATGAAACCCAAGGTTTCTTAGAATGATATTTTAAAAAAGTTCTAGTACGAAATGTGAATATCGCGGTATTTTATAACAGCTAATTATGTTAACCCTTTCGTTACCAGCGCTGGAGATAGTCGACTTCCACTGGACGTCCCGTGTGTACCAGCGCATTTAGGTGGCATCCATTTGCCATTCCTTATATTGCATTGTTATAAAATTGATTCCTATAAGGGTACAATCGTGTTATTGAATGCGTCTTTACTCAAAAAAAATCTTCGAAAGGGTAGTACGTATTTGGAAACTAAAATTTAAAAAAAAGTACCACCGCAATAATAATCTACTAAGGTTGACTGAAAGACATTTTATTTTCAATTAATAAATCAGTAGGAATAAATCGAAATAGAAGGTGTGTTGTTAGCTGTGAAAATAGCAAAAGACGGAAATCTAAATATGAACGTAAAAATTGTAATGTGGGCTTATGTCTTGATCCCTGTTTTAAAATTTATCACAGCCAAATAAATTACTAAGAATTATTATACTAGAAAAATCTTTAAATATGTAACACTTAAATGAGAAAATTCAAACATCTGCCTACTGCCATGTAATGTGCCCTCTTCGCGGCGCGCTGCCCGGTTCATCACCGGCGGAACGTACTGCAGTAAGGAAAGGGTTAATAAAACTTGGTAAGTAACATCGTAAAATTTTCAGGAATTTTCACACGTTAAAATGGTGAGGACTTCGTATAGCACTGCTTTGATATTAGTTCTTTATAAATTCAACCGATCCGGGTTCGCCTTGCTCTGATGACTGTTGGTCGCTTCTTTTGGAATATTTACTAAATCATTTTAGGCAAAATATACGAATGTCAAAAACATTTTACGTTCCGAAAGAAAATAAATCATAGAAAAAACTAGGAGGTATCGCGTAACGCAGTAACCACATTACACAGCACTACAAACCCGGCGAAAAAAGAAGAAAAGATGTAGCGAATTGGTGAAAGTAATCAAATAGAGGAAGCGTCAGGCTAAGTCAGCGCGGAAAACAGAAGAACTTAGGAAGTTCGTGTCGAGGTACCTTTCGAGTGAGCATTGAGGGGTCATCACAGATTAGCAACCTTTTCCTGTGCTTTCGGGAAATTAATTCTATTTAGATGAAAGTCGTGCTTTCTTCTGATCACGAACTTGTAACAAAAGTGTTTGCATTAGATTTCCATATTGACACGCGTCTCATGTATCAGTAAAAATGACCATAAATAATGTGTTATGAATGTGTAAATAGTATAATTTGAATATATATTTAGGGGATGGTGAAATCCGGGAATGAATTGCTCTACTATTGTATTAAGGATATTGTAAAAGTGACCACGAACAAAACCCATCAAAGTTTTTGTTAACTCTCCTCGGAGGTTCGTTTGTAACCCACAGAACTCTAAATTGAAAGATGCCATTATAGAGTAGTTCGATCGGATTTTAGTTTCTTTCTAATTCTCATGACGTATACAAGTTGTCATTGTAAATAATCCTGTGGTTAATACCTGAACATATATACACATATATAAGATGTTGTTTTACGTATTTTTTAAAGGATTAATGCAAACACCGTCTTTTAATCGAGAAAATTCTTCTTTTTAACTTTGAATGTATTCGTATATGACTGATGTCGGCCCCATCAATGATAATAGTTCAATGTACAGTTTATGTTTAATACAAATTTTACGACTTCGTTTTTGCCTTGTAACAGATCCTGCTTGACCCTGTTTTTCTGAAATGTGTACATGGACATTAGTTATTGATGTAAAAACTTTAAATCGCTAAATGTATAGTTAATTTGCCGGCAAGTAATGTATCTTACCCCCTACACAAGAGTCATTGGTTTCTGAAATAATATATAATGTAACGACAGTGGTATGAAAAGGCGTTTTTGGAATTTAATTATTGTTTACTATTTATCCTTGCAGACTTTATACTGACAGAAGTTATTAGTCTGTTGCATTCTTATAGGCTTTCAGATTGATTACTTTGTTTTGTGGTTAGTGTTTATAGATGTAAAATCTATAAAGAAATGAATATTTAGCGCAATTGACTACAAAAATCTTTAAAGAATTTTAATCTATTTCCAATTATCCTGTATATAGCATAGATATGTTGGATATCCAAGGTTGCAAGATTTTTTTATCAGTTCCTTCCTATAGAGTAGTTGAGGGAGAAAAAAGGCTGTTAAGACAAGTTAAAGAATTTCATCAGTAATTGCCATATCGATGAGAAATTTTAATTTACAAACGATTTGTTCAGATTATAAAAAGTTACTATTTTGTAATAGCCGAACTAGACTGCGATTTCTGTTTACTAATAAAAAAGTTACCGCATTCTCGCTGAAATGTTACTTGTATTTAAGTAGTCTTAGTCTGGTGGACGCTAGCTTTATTTTTCACAGTTGACAGCTCGAGTCGTTGACCTCACAATAGCATACGAACGCTTTTTACCTTTCCTTACAGAAATCTCTGTTATTGTGATTAAAGATATTAAGTAGTTCATTCTTTAGTTTTCACTATGTTTTGTCTTTTCATATAGCGTTAGTCTTTGTAATGGTTACACTAACAAATTAGTTTTCGATATAAATTAACTTTGGCTGATATGATGATAATGATACCCTTAGAAAACAAAACGTGTAGATAGAGCGCGGCGGTGTTCAATTCTAATTTACAATTAAATTATTGTTAATACTTGTTTATAATACAACTATAATTTATGCGGCTAGATCGCCTAGATACAACTGTTGACTGATATTTTTACTTTTTTTTTCAAATGCGTTATATATTTAAATATATACAAAAGACTAATAGGAGAAATATATAAATAGGAAGGAATATATTCAATAGCATAAATAATATTTTTGACATAAAATGTTAATCAGAGATTAAACGTTGATTAACCATTTTTTCTAGAAACTTTTAAGAAACTGGAGTCAGTTTTTTAACGTAACGTTATATGATTGATGCTTTAGTTTCTTAAACTGGCTGTTAATAAAGATATTAGTTTGTTAGGACGTCAGGATTATACCATTAAATGATTCTAAATTACATGTTTTGTGTGATGACCTAAGGAGAAAAACCTAACATAATGTCGCATTACGTCATAGCTTCATAATCCATAGCACATATGTAGCAACACGGTTTTGTTTCAGAAGTGATATAGTATTAACTTGAAGGGTTCCATTTAAAGGCAGCTCAGTATGATTGTAGTTTCTATCAGATTGAGCTGTTCTGATTGATATTCCTCTCCTGACTTGTATAAGTAGTCGCAGAAAATGATGTGAAAAATAACGTGAATGAATGATTAAAGTGATTGGTGAAATATTTGAACTGATGAATATTGTAAAAATGCTAATACATTATCGAACAATATTGGACATTTAATGTAAGGAAATTATGATTTAAATACACGAATACTTTTTCTAGGATTAGTATTCGTGAACATACTATCAAAATGAAATTAACTTGACAGATTCTATAATAAAAAGTAAAACTAGTGTTGAACAAAGAAAACCAATACCCAATGTTTTTTCCTGTGAAGTATAGGTTGTTGATCCCGACAATGCACAATGTCTTGACCTTTTTGTCAGCACCATTGTGTGGCACTGCATTGACCTAGTGATTAACATGCAATTAAAAGATATTTTTGATTTAAGGCTTAGTTCCATTATTACACGGCTACCGGTAGGTATTTCCTTGCTTTTGCGATCGAAATTATTTAGTCATAAAATTATTTAGAATAACATAGGTTAGTAAAAAGGGCA
Organism: Battus philenor; assembly: GCF_028537555.1. Taxonomy (NCBI): domain Eukaryota; kingdom Metazoa; phylum Arthropoda; class Insecta; order Lepidoptera; family Papilionidae; genus Battus; species Battus philenor. Next base: position 11,274,678 of record NW_027181673.1, on the reverse strand, counting down.
AAATTAAAATTTGGCTCTTTATTTAATATCTTTAAGATTTTGAAGGCGTCTAAATCTGGGAAGAAATCACAATAAACTCAACAGGATTTTTTTGTGATTTTGTGATCTATTTTACGAATACAATTTCTCTGGGGGCACCAGATTTTAATTCACTTTTACATCTATTAAATTATATTTATATTATACTTAAAAATGCCTGCATTTTTAAGTATAATATAAATATAATTTAATGTCAGTCTTTTATATAATTAATTATACAATGTTGTATAATATTAAGGCAGAGACTTTGGTTTGCATAGGTATATATGATAACACGTGACATTACCTTCACACCCAACCTTAAGCAGCAAGTACAATCAAAGTATATATATATATATATATATATATGTATATATATACATACATATATATATATACATACATATATACGTTTAATATATATATGAACTACTAAGTAAACGCAAAAAAGATTAAGAATTATGTTTTTAATAATAAATTTTATTTTAAATTTTACGTAGGTTTCTGAAAAAAATGTAATTGTATTAAAAGCTATTAATAAAAGTGATGCAAGTAAAACTTGATAACAAAAATAGTTATTGCATTCAAAACATTAATTTTAATATAATTAGTGTCTATTTTAGAACTCATTTACATATAATAACAGTAATAGAAGTGTAGGTGAGGTTAGTTGGAGCTTCTGATATTTACCGTAGGTATTGTTAAATAAAACAGAAACACTGCATTTACTAATGCAATTTTAGCGTAAATTGCTGCGAACACAACGCATTGCCGCTCTCTTGACATTAGAGAGGTCCTTGAATTTAAGTAGATATTGTACTAAAAACAACCGACACTGTGTCGAATATATTACTATGACCTGTTTTATACTACGTTGGTTACAAAATAATACTTTTTACTTAATTATATTAATTTATTTATTCATATTATTATCCAATTTGAATAATTTGTTGTGAATAATTGAGCACGTCATAAGTAGAGTGTTAGAAGAGTACAATTAAATAAAAATTAAGCTTCCTTGTAGCGACATGCATCCATGTATACATGGTTAAAAGGATTTCCAAAGTCCGGGAAACAGCGCCGAATCATTTAAAAATTATTCACTCTTTAATAGGACTTTTATGAGGCTTTTTTTAGTAAATTTTTTATATAATAATTGACAAACATTATATTTTAATTTATAGTAAAAGCATAAACAGTATTTCTCAGAAGAGTATTTATTTTTTATTTTAAGTCGCAAATATTAAGTATAAAGAACACGATAATACACAGATTAATCGGTTATAGATGTAAAAGCTTTACAGAGATGAATGTAAAGTTTAACTGTCAGCAAAGAGCTTTAAAGCTTTAACTTTATTTTCAATCACTCTGTGTTGGAATGCGACAAGCTAATATTGAACAGTACAAAGTCTGCAGGGATAGTAAGTAAACAATAATTAATTTTATCATGTAATAATCCGAATTTTGAAGGGTGCGGTTTTCTTACTATATTATCATGTTTACATTATTGATTATGAAACCATTGATTTTTGGATAGAATATACCATACATAAATTGTGAATGTGAAAAACAGCAAATGTGCTATACATTCACCCTTTTAATGGTTTTAAACGTTTAATAAATCACCATGTATGTGGACTGTAAAGATTTGTAAACGAACGAAATTACGATGGCATATTTAAAAATTTAGTAAAAAAAATTCTTTCCAGATTTCATCGACCTTTATTAATCTGTATATTTGCAAATGTTCTGATAACATAAGTAATATTGCGTGTATTATATGAGTAATCTCCAGTAATTACGGTTTCAGACAAAAAAAAAATTTGTTTTAGGCAGGAACAATAGTTTTCTTTGACTTAGACTTTAGCCTTTTAGTAATGATATATATATGTAGACAATGTATAAAGTAAAAAAAGTTAGTAAAGAAAAAAAGTATGAAGATGTTTCACGCATTCATGAAGTAGTCACTACACAAGTTACGTGTATTTTAAATTCTGTTTACAATTTGTAATTAAAACTATTTAAAGTAAGATAGTATAAAGTGAAAAGCTATATTAATGGCTTTTCAAAACAATGCTTTATACGTTGAAGAGATAGATTTTGCTATTTTTTCAAATTCATTTAGATTTGTAAAAGTTTTTGGTACACGTTATGAATTTTAGTGGGACAGTGTGATCGCGCCTTTATACACGTTGCTTTTACCTTACTGCATTATCTAGATTCACTTATCTGAGGTACCCGCGGCGTGAGCGGTGGAGGTAGTCGGTGCTCGAAGCGGGCGGTCGACGGTCGTGGATACCCGGATCGTTTCCGATTGTTTAATCTGTGATATTGTTGTGAATGAATAGCGTGTTGTGCTGCCGCCTCTAACGGGACCGTGGGACGCGTGAGACCGAGGTGAGTGTGCCTAGTCCCTTTGTACGAAACGTACCATCGTACTACACGATCTGTACCTGTCCGAAGACAGATGGATTCATTATTAATGCAATTTACAGGCAATTGTTGTACTAACGGTATTAGCATTTTCTTTGATATGCGTTGAAAGCTGAGCTCTCTCGAGTATGAATTTTGAATTGAATTAAATATGTTACTTTAAATATTTTCGTGTTGATCGGTATATATTATATTTGGTGCAATAAATATCGTGTGACGATAACCATGTGTCGTTTCACAATTTACGACTGCAATGTTTCGAGAGCTTAAAAATTTCGCGCCAAAAATAAGAAGAGTATTTATATAAATTTCGGTTGGTAATTTAGATTTATCCGCATATACTAAGAGTTATACCTACATAGTGATAGTGATAGAAAAGTTTTTAACGAAACTTAAAAATTTCGTATAGTTATTATAAATACCACAAGTTTTATTCGATTACGTATTGCATATGAACTTGATGTTCAACCTTGTAATCATTATGGATTACAAAATACAGTGTGTATGCGTTTACTGTTTTGCAAAAGCTTAACTGATTATAAAAAAAAATTAAATAAAAAAAGAAAAAGTATTACGCGATGGCCCGTTATAGTCTGTACTGTCATCCAATGACATTAATTTAATCATTCCGATGTAAGAGGCCCTTTTGGATCACCGAGAGTGCGTACCTTATTAGGACAGGAGGGGAATAACCGGTCTCGGCGAATATGGTAGCTTTGATGAAAAGCATGTGAAAATGTCGCTTTTATTTACAGTTACTAATTTATGAAATTAACTGACTATTACGAATTTGGTTTTTATTAATAAAATAATTCATTATTGGTAGGTCTCATTTGCAAGTACCGTCTAGGAGGGATATCATTGCGGTATTGATTTATTTTACTAATCAGAAGTTCCTAAGCTTTACCGTAATTCAGTGACAACCTTGGTAGCACTATGTTGGTTCGCTAGAACTAAAAATTATACTGACGGACATTTGGCTGACAAACACTATACCGAAGTAAAATTTGGCCTACCAACTTCAGAAATTTACGCATTTGTCCAATGAAGATTTGATTAAACAAGTGTTGATTATTATAGTTGAAACTAATTTAACTTAACTTAAACTTTGAATTAAAAATTCTAATTAATGTGTTGTCCGGTAACGTAGACGTCATATTGGTAATTTGTCTGCCAACCAAATATCGGTTTGCCGAATGTCTTGGGATCTTATGTCCGGACACGGTAATAATTGGCATTATGGTCTTTTCACTTTCCGTAAAAAATGTCACATCGAGATACATTTAATAGCAGATTCACAGCATTTGGATAATATTGTAATCCTTGGTGAATCGAAGATGTCTGTGGACCACTGTCTGTATTTCTGTGTATTTCTAACGGATTATAATGACTACTTTATTGAAAAGCTAATAGACTGTATGTGGACAGGGATGAAATTATAAACTATGATACTCGAAAGACAATTACTCGCAAAAATTTTACGTTTAATTGGAAAAATAACTCGATAATTTAGAATTAGTAATCCTAAGTGAAAAACCATCCAAATAAGATAGTGGACCCAACACAGTGGACAAACTAAATTCTTGCTGCTCAAGATAATCATCATCATTATTTCAGCCGTAGGACGTCACTAACACATAGACCGTTCCCATATATTTCCAATGGGTCTGGTAGATAGTTAAGTCTAACTTCCTCTAATATACAAAAAGGAAACTTAGTGATTCCTTTTTCTTATCTTGTTTGGAACTTACTACTGTTCTTCTTAAAGAATATTGGTAATACCCGCATTTTTATTTAAGAGAAAAGCAAAAATACTTTTTTTTACTAAAACGAGTACGCTTTATACTCTAAATGCTAAGTCAAGTATTTTTTCTGTTGGCTGGTCAGGCGAAGTATAACGGTCGTGCTGCTGATCACGAACTGAATATTCATTTTTATTATGCTGAAGATACCTCTTTAAGTTTGGTTGTTAACGCTGAAAATCGTCGAGTATCTTGTGTATGGTAGAGAATCTCTTTCGCAAGATGCTGGTTAGTTAATATATTTCGCTGCTACTACTTCCTGTTACTGTCAGCCTGTTGGCATTGGTCATCAGTAAAACATTAATACAAAAAATTCAGCGTTTGGTATAAAAAAAAGTCATTGCACCTCCTGTTTTAAACAATGGCAGTGACAATTCTCTTGTGCAATAAAATGACGAGACGAGGACATTCAACTGAAGGTAAGTGATACACCCTTCGTTGACAAAGCGATGTTACTGATGCTTAAAATAAAATCGTACATTGCACTCGACAGTCTGGGGCACAAATACGGTGCGCCAGATTAATATTATTATTATTACTGACAGGTCGTGATTTGGGTTTCCTGCAGATGGACATATTGTGACAATTATACCCTGTGTTCAACAGTTAGTGAAGAAAAAGTAATTTTCTCCCATACTCGCTGAGTCCGCATGGTGGATTTGGCCTCTCGTACATTCCCCCGTTTGGGTACACAAGGACAATTTTTCCACGTTCTTTTTCATTTGTTTCTTCTTCTTCTCATATCTTTCTTTACGAGTATATCTTTTACGTATTCTTCTTTTATCTCACATTATTTCTCCTTTTCATACCTCGCCTCTTTTTCTTTACTATTGCTTTCAGACTGCTATTTTACAATATTTATTTTATTTTCTTCATTTATTTAACATGTTATATTTCTTGGATATCTTATTTTTCTTTTACTATTTATGTCTTATACCTATATTACATTTTTATTACTTAATTACTTAGTTATAGTTTACAATTTATGTCTTTTTCCTTTTTCTGCTATTGTTGTGCTTTAATATTTTTTAATACTTGCCACATAACCTTTCGGCAGTTATTCAGAAACGTTTACCGGCTTTCTTATTTGTTCACCAATGAGGCGATGTTCCTTTCTTTTATCTTTTTGTGCAACCGAGACTGGAATTCAACCCTTAACGCGCCTAACACGGGACAAACTCTCAGATGCGATGTTCGTATAACGCGAGGCTCTAACGCAATGTCTTCTGAATCAATGCGTGTGACAACAATATAGCCTAGAAGGGACTATTACTTGAGGAATACTGCATGGTAGTACAATACTCCAATAGTATATTAATACAATAATACTCCAGTTATCATTCTTATCATCTTTATTACAGCAAAGTTTTTAAAAACCGATCTGAAACGGTCTGCGTTCAGTGTTTCCACCTAATTTATGGACGTTCTACGATGCACTTGCCGGTCCGTCAGTCATAGATATCTGTAATAAATCAGTTTTTTTTTTAATAATATATGATGATTCGGTATTATAATTCCGTTAGCATAAATAATAATAGAAGGAAATGGCAGTGTAACTGAAACGGAACATACATCGTTTGTTTTGAAAAAACTGGCGTCGTTTTTTTCACAACGACTTTCGAATGTTGATTATTTGCCACAAGCGCGGGCAAGCATGTAAGGAAGCGATAGAATTTATTACGTTTGCGTGGAACTAGACGTTGGCGTGCCGTGTTGCGTGTCGACGCCTTCACAACACGTCTGGTCTATGAATGTCTTCCTTGGATCGTGGCAAGATTGGCTTAATCTATAGTCAGCTATAATTGGACTATATTATTAGTCAAAAATGTAATATTTATATATTATCAATCCTATGAACCATGAGATCACTTTTTTAATATTATGGAGAATGACTCGAATTTTTTTAATCGTAAATTGTTTAGGTTTACCTTTCTTTTACAGGTTCAAATTTGCTTGATGTGCAAACAACACACTACAACACACATAACAACAAAAATGTAACAGCATTCATTAATTTTATATTAGTAACACCGAATGAATGAATGGTAGTCCGCCTGTTGCACATCCGCAAGTCCTATTTTCATGAATACTGTATTAAGAATTACGGTGTTACAGGTGAATGAAAAGAAAAAAAAGTGATTTTACAGCTCTTGGAGAGTGTTGTACGTAATTAATACAAGATAAAAATCTGTGAAAGTGACGTTATCTGCTGTATCACTAAATTACCGCGGCTCTATATAATAATTCACGTTAGTTCGCGTTAAACACTGGAAAGTTGAATAAGTGGCTGTCTTGAGATTTCCAGCCACACCGAGTTATAATTTATGCACGTTAATCGTGTAAAAATGCATATATTCAATACGTAATAATTAGTTATTTAAGTACCAATGTAATAATATAACCACAGCGACATCTTCTGATGATTTCTAGAAGAGTTTACGTTACGATAATAGACATATTTACTCTGCCTAATCAAGCTGTAAAGATAGGAGGGAAGCAGACAATTGTTTGATGTTGAGAGCCTAAGCAATGCTATTCGCGATAAGAACATCTCGAGTACAAAATATTTTGTAAGTCTTAAATGTGTTGGCTTGTCTTTTATGATTCCTTATTGCCTTTACATATTCAATATATGCAAGACAGCCCTGACGAAGCAGTATTATAGAAGATCGGATATACATAGTTACTAGGCGTAAAACATATTATGATTATTTTATTTAAACGCTTCTTATCCAATTTATGTATAACGGTGAACTCGATGCCGGAGGCATTCTCTACCACTTAACCCTTTAGGCGGTGCAGAGATAAATCAATGAAGGTAAATGAAACAAGTCAACATCATAAAGGACAAAATCACAAAGGAGAAGGAAAATAATCACTAAGAAAAAAAATCACCCTGTATAATTATACCATAATAAATATGTACCTCTATAAATATCTACATATACTATTTATAAATATAAAACTTAAGTAAAAATTTTAAATATTATTACATAATTTTTATTGCCTAATGATAATTAATATTTTAAATACTAGGACAGATTTCGTTAAATAATCGAGACTGGTTAGAAACGCTTTTATACGCCCATGATCTTGCCATACTTTGGACTTGAAGATCGCCTTCCTTTATATTCATATTCTCAGTGGTGCTCTAATAAATCCATGTACCAGTTAGTGGATATTTATTTACACTATAACGCGCAAAATTTTGTGGAGTCCACCATCAAAATGTGAAATATGTCAAAAGTAGTGCGGGGCTAGTTTTACATTCCTTTAAAACAGTATAACAAAAACAATAGGTAATATTATCAATTTCAATGTAAGAAATGTAGAAAGTGGGAGTGACTCATATAGTCAGGATTATTACATAAAAAAAAATATTTGACAAAAATAATAGTAGCGTGCACATCTTTTAAAGGTCATCCATGTGTGAAAGCGTCTTTTGATTTCTTTACAACTGTTGACGCTCTGAACAATCAACTGTCCCTTTCGCTTGTTTATAAAAATACGGCTAAAAGAAAGCTATACGAATATAGCAAATTTTCGTCGGAAAGAATTAATATAGTTAAATTCAAGATTACAAAATATCAACGAATCGTTTTATGCCTGAACAAAATAGCTTTGCTATATGTAATGTGTATAATTACTATAATTGTAAACCCTTTTTTCCGTTTCACTATATGGTATTATAAAATATATACATACATTATTTGTACTTCTACCTTTTCCGTACTGTGGTATACATATATAGTACCGTTTTTGTATATTATTATTAAACTATTTAAATGTATCCTAGCGAGCACAATAAAGAACGTTAAATATATAAACATTAAATAAATACATGAAATGAGTGTAAATGTAATGAAATAAGCTTTTAAAAGATGAATACATCTATCCAAAAAACAGTTTTAGATATGGTAAATAACGTAACGATAATAAGCAAATATGAAGAAAAAATAATAAGTAAACATAAACATTCGCAAAGTTGGGATAACTACATCCCAAAATTAATTATGGCTTATTATTTATCCCTGCAGACTTTGTACGGCCAGAAATTATTAGCCTCTCGCAAATGAGCTATACCTACCCCTTTACTATCTTTTTCCAACCACCTTATGTATAACATAATAATATTTAGTTATATAAAGTGTGCCATCAGGCGTCTATTGGCTGATCGCACTTCAAAGTTGTTAGGTCCAATTGAATCCCCGTCCAGTTAACTAGTACACTCGGTAATATCAACCCACACTCTGTTATAAATATCCAGAATCCAATTGCCCGGTACCTGTTGTGTGTTTAGCAAAAAATAGATATCTGTAATACCTACTGGGAGTGGCCATCATACGGAAGGATGCGATACTACAATGATCTGATATATCAGCTTTTTTATTACGAATGGTCTCTGTTTACCTAAGTGATGTTTACACTTTCCGTAGATTGAAAGTTGCACAACGCTGACTGCGCAGAGCCTCAACCTCTAGTAGCATTTACAATCAGGTCACCATCTCCTTGTAAATGCTCGTAAAAAAATTAAAGAGACCGAGAGACATCTATAAATGTTAACTAAAGTTTATCATTATCAGTCGAAAATGAATTGATTTCATATAACATAACTTTACCGTGTATATAGTGTTTATAAATAGATAAAATAACCTTTAAAGGACTTATTGTATATCTCTCGTTTTCTGTCAATTAATGTAAGAGTATATCTTTCTTAAAAATCAATGCGGTTTTTTTTTGAAAAACCCTGTTTAGAAGGAAAAAATACTTAAAATAGAAGACAATGGGTCTTTATTTATTTGTATTTTTAAATAATTTATTACGATTTGTCAGTTATTTAACAATATTGGATATAATAAGGGCTATGCATAACAAATCAAAATTTTCGGTATCTCTGAAACCACTGATTTTTGTATTAGGTGTACCGTACTTTAATTGACAGCGTATAACATGTAAATTCAACTTCAAAGCTTCTATATATATTTCCAATGACACAGTGTTCGTCAGCCAGATATTAATATGTAAATGTTAAAGCTCTTTTGGCAGGCATTGTATTTGTAATAAGTTTTATGAAGCTGTCGAGATTAAGTACACATGTACGGAGATCACTAACCTTAAAAACGGATTAACGCTAATCACAATGACTCTCGCAATTGTAGTACAAACGCATGTAATGGAAAATAAATTACACGGTTTGTTTAAAACTATCAAACTAATCTCCATAATCCGAATGCTCTATTGGCTCTTGCCAAATCTCTATTTAGTAATACTAAACATTTCACTTGACAAATATTAAATGTTAATGGTGTAACGACCGACTATTTTCAATTATCAATAGAATGCCCGGCGTGATATTATTTTAGTTATCAATTGTTTTGTAAATTATCTTTACCAAAATATTGATTAGAGTTCGGCATAAATAACATTATTAATCATTTTAATAATTATGTTACGATTAATTGAATGCCGCTAATAATACATGTTATCAAATAAGTTCATCAATGTCATTATTTCCGTCTTAACTGCTGAACATAGGCCTCTCCATAGATTTACAGCGGAATCTTGCATCTAGCGTATTTTGACGAACTTAATAAGATCTTCAGCACATCTACTGGTTGAAGGTCCAACAGCGGCGCTTGCTGTTACGTGGTCTCTATTTCAGAACCTTATGACCGCCGTGACTTGCCCATTGTTTTTAAAACGGGTTAGAGTCAAGACACTCAATAAGCACAATGCGGGTGCCCAGAGCAAACCCAAATGTTTAATTAATTATTTTAGTCGATATTTGCGATTATGATAAATTTGGAAACCATTAAAAATAATTTTTAATAATACTTAAAAATACTCGATTTCCGCAACCGAATTGCCTGTTCGATTATTTAATTTGTAATAAAATGTGATTGTAAATCGTTACGGTAGTTGCACGACCTTAACCTCAATTTAAATAATTTTCATCCGTTAGGATAAACATTTTAGGAAGCTATTGATGTAAAAAATAATAAAACATTGGATTTAGTTCGACAAAAAAAAAAATTGGAAGTTTAAGATATAGTGTGTAATAATTAAGAAAATGTTTGAACAACTTTTTCGAGTTTCAATTGCACAAGGTGGGCAATAATATTGTTCGGATTTTTAATTACAGAAAAAAACTACACGGCTTAAGAAAGAACGTTTATATTTGCGATATAGTAAATATGGGCTTTAGAACACGCCACAGGAATGTTAGTTTTTTAAAAAAAAATCTGTGAGAGGCGTGGCACCTAAACGTACACAATTCTCGAATCTAGATCGCAAATTCCTAAAAACTCGCTTGTGGAATATATTTGAGCTCCGCAATCATCGTCGATTTATTTTCGTAAAGCAGTTCTAGATATAATGAATTTTGACGTATCTCCGAATACAGAAATAAGTCCGGTGGCGTTAAATCTGTATAACCACAGAGTCCACGGAATGTCTCCTCAACGCGATATCAGTTTTCCTTTGAATATTTCGTTTGCGACTACTAAAGACTCATTGGATGTAAGAAATATCGCGGTATCTTCCTGAAATCAGGTCTTGCTGTTGTAAGGTTAATTATTGTGCAGTTGTGGAAAGAAAAAAAATACGTAACAGTGCTAATTGTAGCAATTAAATAAATAATTTCGCATGCCTTTCTGGCTCACACTGTATTTAATTTAACTGCAAAAGTTCTATAACTTGAGAAGGTATTGGTATTTTACAATTACTTCATCTTAGATGATATGTCGGTATTCTGTACCATTAACTTGGTAAATAACACTTTACTAAACTTAACAAGTCATTGGTAATTTCCGAGTTTTAGTTTTCAATCTACCTTTTCCGTGACGATAACCATCTATGTTGGAGTTGCAATGCTCATAAATTTGAGGCGTAAAATATTTTAATACCGGTAATGTAACGTGTGTGCAATACCATCGACGTGATTGCGACGTGTTACGTCAACCGGCCGCTAAGATAAGGGAATTTTACGACTTCAGAATTCCAGTGAACCGAGGTATTGTGTTGCGAAAATTTCCTTACGAAACATTTGTTTAACTATCAATAATGATTAATAAAATTCAAATTCCAAAATTATTTATTCAACATACAATGGATTACATCTCTTGTTGACGTCAAGTTTATCTACCACCTTTTTGGGAGAACAAGCGAGAGAAACTTAGTGGGACTATGAGGAACACTTTTGCTTATTACAATCGAATGATTAAAAACGAATCACTTTCGGTTTTTAGAAATAAAGACGTCCTTTGAGACTAAAGGTTAATTCTATTGTGAGCCCAGATTGCTTACTAAAAACAATTTTAATCTTAAATACCAAGGAACGTGTGACAGATTCGGCTCTTTCTTTATATAAATACACAATTTGTCATAATATTTTTCATTAGTAAATCAATCTTCCTTTATGTTATTTATTTACGAAAAGTACATCATAACCACATTGTCATCGTTATCGTTTCAGCCCAAACACACCCACTGCAAGACATAAGCCTCTTCCAAAGATATTAATGGGGGACATAGCATAATCGCCACGCTTGGTAGGTGGATTGGAACATATGCACATGCGTTATAATAATAAAAAATACCGAAGGCGCTGCTTATTTAAGCAGTGTACATCGTTTACAATATTTATTATATACAACAGCAAAGAAACGTAATAAAGTAGTTAATATCTGACAATGATCAACAACAACAAAACAAATAAACATTATCGAACAAATGTGGTGAGCGTTTAACTCATCTTTTCGCTTTATACGTAGTTCGAAAGCATGCAAGCACAGCGGGTAGTTTACAGGCAACACAATCTTCTGTGAAAGAGTAATGCTTTCATCCTCTTTTCGCTTTGTTTTCATTCACAATAATAATTAATTCGTGTAAAATTTTAAATATTTTTTTTACACAAACATGATAAAGCGATAAGGACTGTGGGCTGACAATTACGCAGTGAATGTGATTATTTTAAAATGCAATGTTTAAATTAATTATTTATACTTCATGTACTGTTGTAATTTATACTTTTGTGTATTTAATGTGCTTACTAAGTTCTAGGATTGATTATAGGTTAAATAAGTATACTTATTTTCACCTACAGTTCATAATTAAAAATTACAAAGTCGTTCATATGATCAAGAACTCGTGGTAATGTTTAGTGCCAATAACCAGTTCTTCGAGCTTCTTGTCAGTTCATTTGTATTTACATTTTTATCTGGTATTTAAATAATGTTATATTTAAATCTGTAATTGTTATGAATAGCTATTTAAATCAGGCCTATAATTTACCGTCATCAATACAGTCTACTTTTTTCATGTGTATTAATACAAACCATAAGAAATATACCATATAAATATAGGATTTTACTGAATAGATTTTACGAAATTCAAGTGAGAGTTAAGGAGGCCTTGGAGGTTTATTGAAAATTAATTTGAAGTCTCTGAGCCTTATAATTCCAGAGATACAATGTTGAGTCAAAACATAACTATCTTATATGTTACTAATATTTGTTTAATAGATAATGTAGTATGATGGGACAAACTTATTATTATTAAGTCAGTTTCATTTCATTGTCATCGATTAACAAATCATTGTGTAAAAGACATAAAAAATAAATATATACATAAGTACAGATAAGTACGTACAAATAAAGTTACGATAATCGTTAAAATCCAAAGGATCGATATATTTTTATGAATATGATTTCACAGTATACAGATACATAGTTTATTAATTAGTCTACATAATTAAGGCTATGTAAAAAACTGAGTGTATATATGAAATTGAAATGAGAAATGCATATATAAATGTATGACTAAACAATACGTCATCGATCTGGTGAAGGTCGGAATCTGTTCGGCAAAAACTATCATTTTCGTAACGTAAATATCTACTTCAAAAGCTATTGAAACGTTAGAATAAAACAATCTTGACCCTAAGATTAAACTCGTAGTTATGAGCACAACAAAGAAAAAAAGTGGGCCGAATAACTGGCCAGTGACATTGCAGCATTAAAGGTAGGCACAGCACAACGACCGTCAATTTTTGTCACTAATGCACGAATTATATTTCATGTCAATAATGCAATGCTGTCCTATGTTCAAAGGTTCTTAGGTTCGTTTTGAATTGTTTACGTTTAGTTGACTTTTTAGACCCGTGTTATACCCTTTGTTTCTCAATGTTTTATTAGAATTATAAAAAAAATAATTATGTTTGGGTATACATAGGTAAAAATAGTGGCGAATAAAAAGTTTTTACTATTTTTATATCTATTAAAAAAATATAGAGATATTTCGACATGTAGAGATATCTCATCGTAGTCTATTTTTTTTAATTTAAAGATGTGTAATTTTTGTGTTTTATTTAAATATAATATATTTCATAGTATCGAAACAAGTCAATTAAAAAGTATAAAAAAGGAATTTATTGTAATTTTTTATTAAATCTTTTTCTATGACCACGCATAAATATAATCAATTTTGTATAAATATTAAACTTAATATCTATACAAATTAACGATTAAAAAAAAAACGAAAAATTAACTAATCTTAATCGTTTTATTAAAATATATATTATGTTTTGATTACAAAATACGTGTATGTATTCTGTTTTTAAATTTTAAAATACTTAATAGTGTCAAAACAACGTTATTAAAAAGTATAAACAAAAAAATTTTACTTCAATTTTAAAACTGAAACATTTCTTATTAACTTACTTTTAACCTAATTTAAACATGCACAAAATTAGTGTATTTTTACGATCGGCAGCAAGCCGCTGAGTCTACGTTTATTTATACGAAGCGATGGAATGCAAATAAACTGCTGTCTCTTACGTTTTGTAATGATTTAAAGTGATTACAGCGGCTGTTATTGTGAAAAGAAAAAAACTAACCTGTCCCAATGTTTACTGTCACAGCCGACATGAATAATGGAATCGCATCGATTATGCACTAGCGATAAAAAAAAAGAAAAAATCGTCAATCGCTTTGTCTGTTGAGGGTGACCAAGCAGTAAGGGGAGAGTGTCTTGAATATATGAAAATCTTATTTAATATGTATCTAATAAATACTTACTTAATTATAATAGTCTATACGGGCGTTGTACAAAAATACAAGATTCCTGCCTGTTGACATAAAACTTAAAATTAACATCGTATTTATAACGTAATATTTTGTGTATAAGTTAGATTGATATCTTCGCAAGCATAAATAGAAAATAAATGAAAAATGCTGTATATGAACTTACTTAATTATCCTGCGAAATGATGTACGAGTCGACGTCCTATTCATAAAAAATATATACTTCGGAAGGATTTAACAATATTCAAAATTTCAATCTTAATTCTATGTACTAACTTGTTCTATGTAATAACTTTGGTCTGTAAGGAAACAGATGTTAAAGCGATGATTTTTAATACATCTCTGGAAAAACAACATCGCAGAATTGTAATTTATTGATTTAAATAAAAAAACCCGTGAAAATATACTTTATTACATATCGACTGATTAATTATGTGGTTTAAATCATCTAGAATATTTTCTTTTCCATAATAACACAAATGAAATAGCTTTATGGCTTAATCCTTAATAAGTAGTACAGTTACTGGCTGAAGTTTAATAAAAAACAATGTAAGTATATGTAATTAAAAATATGTTACAATATAAAACACTATTCATAAACGGTAAATGGCTACAAAATACACTTTTCTTTTGTGTAGCTTATCGTCTGTCATTCATTGGTTGAAGTTTTATTCTAATTATGTTTGTTCTGTTGAAACCGAAACGTAGTATATATGTAACATTAAAAATAATCAGTATATCAAAACATTTGTTTTTATATATAAAATCAAAATACATTACTTGACTATTCTAGCATTTTTTTTTTATTTTGAGTAATGTCCGTGAAAATAAGTAATGATGGTGAGCATACAAATGGATGCTTTCGCACGTATATATTTAGTCCGGATATCGACCCCGGCACCACTGCCGTCAGAGTAACAAATGTTAGGCTTATTAGGCGCTAGGTGTGCACTCTTTATGCAGTTACACTGCGTCACAGTCTCTTAGTGCGTCACGTGAAATTAAATTGCAAAAGCTGGGACATATTTACACTTCTGCATGTAAATATGTTGTCTGGTAGACGTGCTTGTCGACAGTTTTCCATTTAATTCGTTGTGTATATTTAAATGTAAGACGAACATGAGGAGTTGTTTAAGAAAAGCTAAACGAATTGTGATATTTTTCTCTTAACATTAACACTACTTATAAATAAACCAGTTGTATCCCACTGGTTGGTTTCTGAGCTCTCGATATATGTACCGACGACATAGTCAAGATCACATTTTTAGGGAATGCCTTGCAGTGGCTGTCTATCGGCTGACAAAATGATGATGATAAAACAACCAAGAAATGCGAAGGTTTTGTCATTTCAAATGTACTATGTTCACAGCTGGTAATAAGCCTCTCCTATAGACTTCCGAATAGTACGGTTGGAAGCGGCCATCATCCAGTGTCTTCCGACGACCACAATATTGATGTTATTCCTGAGTTTGTCACTTGTCTGCGGTATGTACTCCAGAACCTTAGGGCTTCAGTGGTGACATCTGTCCTACGTGCTGTATGGTCTGTCTACTGCCAATTCAATATGCGTATCTGGATTCATTACGCTCACGTATAAAACTCCTCATTTCTGATTTGATAAATTCCAAGCATAACTTTCTCGATGACTCGTTGAGCTACTGTAAATTTGTCGATATGAGTTATGAGGCCAAATATGAGAGATGGTGTTTCGGGCCGTTATTTACAGCAAATGATTAAATGAATTAAAAGTTTTTGTCCTAACATTATACTTCGAAGGATTATTTAAATGGACAGTTATTTTCTCATTTGACATCATCCCGTAATATTGTTTGCTGAGGTGTCAAAGCGTTGAAGACGATTGGCCTAGGTATTTTTTGCAGTAACTAAACCTGGGACCCGGGCCGATGCATCACAAATATCATGAGATTGGCAGGCCGATAGTCCCTTAGGTCATTTTGGATATTGCTCGGGAGATGGGATCTCGACTTGGTCAGTCATTTCATGTATCGATCAATTTTTGTAGAGTTTTCTCTAGGAATGTACAACTGCACGATTTCGGCCATTATTAATCTGTGAGAAATTTACAATGCCAAGTTGCAGCAGGTACAGGTAGGCAGGGAAAGGGAACTACCTCGATGTTTGCTCTATCCGCGATTCCCAATCCCTATCCTGAGAGATTGCGGTAGCTCGATCAAGGACTATTTATTCATTAACCAATTTCCTAGCATCATATGCGTTGTTCACTCTATCCCTGAAAATTTGGTAGAAAGTCTGATTTTGTTTTAGTATAATTATATTTAAACATTGCCTTATTAGAAAAGTAATAAATTATAGTAAGATTGCCTGTAATATTTGAAACACACTATTGGTCTATGGACATGTGTGTCAAACGTAAGCATTTGTGTTGTACGAGTATGTTAAATATAGTAATGCAAAATATCGATGCACTGAGTAGATACCATTTGATATTGCCAAAATCAAAGAGTAATTTATTTATATAATAATAATCCTAACTTAATTGAAAAGTTTTGGCGTTAGTCGGTTTGAACATCATAAAACCGTGAATTACTACAATTTATAATAATATATGTTTACTTTCGAATAGAATCCTTTATCGCGGAATTGCGTGTTATCAAGGCAAAATAAGTAAAGCTACGCCCTCCATATTTAATGAACAGTTCGATAACAAAACTAACGATATAATTAAGCCGCGGAGAGGATATTGAAGCGATATTGTAGTTTTAATATTTTTGTTCACTGCCTACCCTTTTTGAATACGTACCTTGACAGTATAATGAACAAATAAAGATATATATGACATTACATAGAAGTACTAGTTTAGAGAAAATTTTTTATTTAGTTTAGAAAAAAAAATGTTACCCGAGTTTCAGTTAAATTTCTTTGGTTCAATTTTGCTTTCCATGCTTTAACTCTTGATAGACCGTAGAATATACATATTACGTCACGAATACTAAATAAATAGTATATATAAGGGGGAACGGAAAGTAATGTCGTTTCTGTTGATATATGTTACAGAAAAACCGATTGATTTACCGCTCCGGCATTGAAAAATTGTATACTAGATGGAAAAAGGTTGTTGATAACGAAGGTGAACATATTGTAGATTAGAAATAAAAACTTGTTGAAAATGTAGTTGTGTGAATTTCACTTAAGGGATATTACTTTCAAGTCCCCCTAATAGTAATAGTGAATAATTAGAAGCCGTTAGATAAGAGTGTAAAAGAGAATTGACTAAAAAAAGTATAAGTTCGAAAATAGAGAATGAATACAGGTTGTTCCGGAAAAACTATGATGAGACGTTAAATATTTCAATACAATTCAGCGCTTTAGAAGCAAAACACAGTTTAACAAATTATACGGTGTATGTAATAAATGTATATTTTACTAATGCGGAGAAAGAACTTATGTTGGAATATAGTAAGTAGTTATTTAACAGCTATTAATGTGAAAGATTTTTTCGACTGATTTGAATTTGATAGAAAGTTCCTACCGTTATATAAACAGTACTTAAAGTCAACGTGGCGTTTGTTAAAATGGTGATCTGCTTTTGTCTCTTCAGTGTAATGAATTTCAGTATCGCATTTTATTATTAAAATAAGTTAAAGCTCTTTAATTACGTGGTTCTTTTATTTTTAGTCATGGTTATATTTTTGAAAATCATATCTGTTATAACGAGAAAACTTAACCGTTTACCGATTTTATTCATCTTTTTAATAAGTTTGCTATCACTCTGTAGAAGGTTTATTTTGAATAATAAATAGAAAAGTGAACAGAAAATTTTAATTTAAAAAAATATAATGACGCTTCTTATCTATTAACGTTATTACGTAGTAATGAATCTTTGTAAATTTTACAGTTTACTTTGAATTTCGACCGATTAATGGTTCGTTTTTAACTAAGCGTGTTTCACAGTTCACGAGCTGCAAATTTGTCTTAACTACCGCATCGGTTTATATCGATTGATCACGAAATAAGTAATTTTTTTAGGGAGTGCGATAGGTCAATAACTTCGAGCACTACAAAGTCTATGGGGAAAGATGGTTCATGATAAAGGTAGAAAAGACAACTAAAAGTTACATAAGGGAAGATAAGATATGTCAAACTTAATTTGTTCGGTCTAGACAGTTATTTCAGGTAAATCTATCAAAATTCTGAAGTGTTACTGTACTTAGACGTATTGCTGTCAATGGAACATCTTTCGCTGTACTGCGCTTTAGCAATCTGTTAACTGGGGTTTGTTATTCTGTCGATCTACTAAAATACACTTAAGTGTTAGAATAATAATCATACGTCGGTGTTGAGTGACTATTGACGTCAGAAGTTAGTTCAACAATAGCTCAACGGAAGCAAGAGATTGATTTTAACCAAACTAAACATTAAATATGATTTACCTTAAACAGAAAACATTATCATGAAATTGCAGTAAGAAATATGGCTTGTTTTTCAGCATAATATTAATAATATTAAAACAATATTGTAAGCTTTATTGAATCACAAAATAAGTGTCATAAAATAGAATATGATGTCTCCTAAGATTTGTGGTCCACCTCTCTTTATCGAAATGAATGATGTACCGAAAATGACAATTACACTATTTGATGATTAAAGCACAGTTAATATTGCCACTGACAATATCAATTGAACTATTTACAAAAACAAATAATGCTTAATAGTTTATTTTGTATAGCGTCTATTATTTATAATCATGTACCATATTCGACTAAAGAGTTTAAAGCAAATCTTTTTAAAAACGCCTGAAAGTTTTTAGTATTTCACAGTTTCGTATATAAAAGTTTAAATAGTGAATTATATAGGTACATGTAATGAAATTTTATTGCCAGTTTTTGATTCACAGCTAAAATTTGCGTACTTATTTTTTAATCTTAAAATTTGTAATATGAGCTTTATCTTAATTATTTATTGACTTATTTACTATAAATTTTGAGTTGGTTATTGTATTTGTAACTGTAGTGCCCTAGTGGTATTACATAGCGAACTTTTACTATAATACGAAGTACAGAATATGAATCTTTGGATATCTGTTTTTGACAAACAATGTCTATGAATGATTAACAATTGAATAATTATTATCTTGAATTTTATTGCATGTCAGTTATTCGAGCTCCATACAAAAACTTTTTAACGAAATATTGTGTTCGTGAGAATATTAGTTGTTTTATTATTAAATTAAATATTTACATGTATGAATGTCTTAACAAAACAATCTTGGTGTGTGTCGTTTTTAATAAACAACTAAACGAAAATCTAATGCTTTTGTTTTTGTAATTTGTTTAATTGACTTTGCAAAATTAGGTATTTAGATTGCATTGAAATATTATTGATAATCGAAAATAAATCTCTGCTGTAGACATCAGTAAGAATAGAAGGCTGCAATTAAAAACTTACAACTTTCTGAAAAATGCCCGACATAGAGACCTGTTTTACAAAAATTTTCATCGTTGGAAACATCTCACTCATAATTTTTTTGACTTTAAAAAAAGTCTTTTGTAAGAACATGTATTTATAAAGGGTTTTAATACCTATAAAGTAGTATGAAACACAAGATTTGTTTAAAGTTTTTAAAATCCGGCATAAATTTGACAACCAGTTTGTACATAAAATAAATTCTTATACCGTTTCTGTATAAACAAAATCTATACAGTGATAATGCACGCCCGTATTTGTTGAGAAAAATGATAACTAAAGATATTTCAGATAGGAAGATGCTTGCATTTATTGTAATACATAAAGAATATGTATTATTAGTAAATGTACAGTGTGATTTTTAGCCGCGCAAGTGTTAAGACGAAATACGAAAATCTTGTCGACCATCTTTAATAATCATCAAAGTATTACTTCTCATGTAGAAAAAAATTCAATCTGTCACCAAAATTTTATTCGATATTAGAAACATCACGGCTGATATTACGTTAGAGTTTTATCAGTAAATTAAACCTTATCTGACATTTCAGGTTTCGTCAGCTTGAGGCCAACGGAAGCGACGCTGAGCGGTTGCGTTACAAAATTAACGGTCGCCTTACATTCACCATACATCTAATATCAATTTAACAACATTCTATGTGAATTAAATAAGCAGATATTAAATCTGAGATTTAGACCTTGGTCGATTAGATAGCGGGCATAAAAATAATTTATCGATAAACGGTTTTGAGACGTATTCACTTTATAGAAAAAATTAAAAGGACTAAAACATACCATACTAATAAAAATAAGAAAATTTTGATATACACAAAATTAGCATTAGAAATAAAGATAGCCCGACATACCTTAAGAAAATTAAAACTTTTGTCACCTAATATGTATTGTATTAAAATACGTTCCTCGATAATATTTCTGAAATATCATGTACATAGTACTCTAAGAAGTTTATTAAACTAAAACTTATAAAACAACCTAGAGAAGGAATTTAGGAGTGATAACTATCCTTGAGAATGAATTGCCCTGCAAGTGTATTAATAATATTGTTGAAATAACTACAAAATGCATGTCTAAGTTTGTTCTAGGCTTTTCTCAGATCAGTTCGCGTTTGATATCTTAGTAGCTTTGCGTTGAAGACGCCATTATAGTGAAGTTCAATCTGATTCCATTTTATATCAAATTAGATTATTATTACATTCTTTTCATGACGTACAAAAGTGGACATTGCAAATGATCCTTAGTAGATAATAGTAAAAATATGTGTTCTTTAATTCTCCTTAAGCAATAGGTTTTACAAAGATCAGCTCTTTTAGATCATGTTTAACAGTTTATTTCACATTGTCATTTAGAAATATATACAATAACACTTCTAATTTTCAGCCGATAGACGCCCGTTGCAAGGCATAGTTATCCCTAAAAGACCGCCAGGAACCCGGTCCTGCTTTACCCGCATCCGGCGACTTCCCGCGATCTTAAAACTATGTCAACAGTTCACCTAGTGGTGGTACAGCCTCCGCCGCATCTACCGGCCTACTCAAGAACCTTTCGACTACCACTGTCACTTCAGACAAACAATTCTTTGAGCTACATCAGTGATCTCGATTATTCTGCGATTCTCATCATTTATGATTACAGCTGGCAACAAAACTTCGAACAGTCTCTTTTGCTCTGCCTCTGTGTAACCTTGTGCCTTATGAGGCCCGTCGTAATATTAACACTTATTTATAATGAAATTATTATAAAGTAAAGGATGTGGACAATGTTATAGAATAATTGTATAGCACGCTATTAAAAGAAAGAACCCGTACGGTGGCAGCGCGTTACGGTTTCTAATTCCGTTGCATTGTGTTCATATTGTGAACACGGTCATATCTCCAACACTGAGTATTTGAATCGGAAGAAAGTTGTTTTATCCGCTTTGTTAAACCTTTTTGGTGAAATTAGCGACCGTGTTCGCGGTAAATTTAAGTCGTTGTAACTTTAAACATACATGATTGTAAGTAATATGTTCTAACGATGAGGGAACGATTAATTATAAATAAAAAATATTTGTGATTTTGATGCATCTAACGCACCATTGTAGCCTTAATCTATGAGATTACATTTCGATTATCCGAGAATCAAGCACGGCTATTTATCTGGAATATCACTAATGAATGATTTAAATTCCTGATAATGTGTAGTATTAAGAATTTCGCGATTACTTTGTCATCTTTAATCATAGTTTTTACTGCAGAATGTCCACGACTGGACATAGGTCTACTGTATTAATTTCCAATAGGACCGGTAGAACTATGTTTTCTATCTAGAATGCGCCTGCGCTGCGCTTGCTGATCTATGCCAGAACTTTAACGACCTTGCGGCCATCAGTTCTGCGTTCTATGTGACCTGCATACAGTCATTTCAATTTGCTAATCCACAGGGCTATATCCCCTACTTTAGTTACTCTACGGATCACGTTACCTTTATTTGATTTAAATTTAAATTTGCGCTTATTAATTAGAGTTAAAAATATTTAAGCTTAATCGTTAGTAATGATTTAAAACAAATATTGTCATTTATGTCAGCGTGATACGTATTGCTGCCTATAGTGCACTCATGCTGATATCCGTATGTTTTAATCGCATTGCTTCGGTGAGTCACAATAGATAGTATTATAACATGTTATTAATGCAACGATTAATAAAAAATGCCATTCGCGGCGCCACACAAATTTTTGACCTTTCAATTATTTGATTAATATTACCTTTTTTTCACATATTCTTGTACTATTATTTGTGAAGATTGTTAATCCTTTGTAATATATGCAAAGATGGTAATAATGTTTATGTTATGTAATCGAAATGGCTATTATATAAAATGACTACAATTTACAACTAGAATCACAACAAACATTTATGAATGAAACAAATGCTCAATGCGGATATATTGACCGCAGCATTCCACAATAGCGATGCTGTATATCCTGCTAATTGTATCACGTTTGTTATTATTCCACTGTTATGTGTTAAATGTAGTCTCCCACTTTTGCCCTCATTGGCAAGCTATGTTCGAGATTTTTTTACGAGGTTGAATCGGGAATAAGAAGGTACATAGACGAAAAAAAGTAACCGATGCATCCCAGTAAATGGGGAATTGAGCAGATCTCATAGCGCGCTGTACAGATATCTATTGGGGCTTTCATATACAAGATCCATTGTTGGTCGTAAGAAGACGCAAGAAGCATGCCGTTGCCAATCAGCCTTATAAGAAACCTATGGGCAGGTTCATATCCAGTTGTAGACATCCTACAGCTGATATGATATTGATGAAACTGCATTATTCTGACTTTTATCAATGTGCTAAAAACTCTTTAGTATATTAAAACCGTCAAGCCTGTAAAAGCTCTTACAGCGTTCCGAGATAAAATTCTTTCGGCTCAACCCGTGTGCCCCCGATCTGTCTCCGTCTCACTATCGCTGTTAGCTTAGCCTTATTTGGCGTCATCTAGGTCGTCAGGTATATTTTACAATCTGGACTACTTTTTCACGCGGCTATCTATGTTGTTCATTTTAATTAAAAAATACTAACGTCAACGAGTACATTATTAAAATTTTTGTCGACGTTTAGCTTACTTTTTGCAGCATTTTAGAAAATGACTCCTGGATCCTGTAATTCTTGAGTTACCAAGCGATTTTCAAAGAAGCTTTACTATGAAATATTTTCACAGTTTATTTTAACTACTTTTTTGTAACTGTTGAGAAGTAAAATTTATAATTATCGGGTTAAATCTCGGTCATAAATATATGTATTCTAGTGATAGCTTTGATAATATATATATTTTTGAATTATTGATATATATTTATTTACATATATATATATATTGATATATACATATAAGTAATTATAAAATATATATTGACCATCTCACGCCCGCTTAGAAATTTTAATGAACATTTTCTCAACATCTTGCAGGTAGAATTTTATAGAATCAGCCAAGTATCCTTTACTAGGTGAAAGAATTATTCTTATATATATAAAAAGAATGTACTAAAGGTAACTTCTTGCAAATATTTGATGTGTGCGAAATTTATTTATTTAATCTGTAATATTTGTAATTTACTTAGACCTCTGGTGCAACGTTGTACTTTATACCTCTTTTGTACGGTAAAGCATATTTGCATAGTACTGTCGTTAGTTGACAACGCAAATTTGTTTCGCATAACAGTTGAAAGATGTTTAGACAATTTTCCTTTCGCTTTCGTTTTAATGAATTGTTGCTATGAAAAATATGTCTTCTGTAGTAAATCTATTGGTTAATATAGACAGTGATTATTAAGAGGTATAAAAACTATGAAGATGTTAATGTTTCGCACATTTGCTGTCATTCCATTCAAAAATCAATGGTTTCAGAAATAATTAATGACGTAATGATGATATAAATAGTAAGGAAAAGCGTTTTCGTAATCTGGTTTACTGGATATCAAAACTAATCATTGTTCATTATCAGTTCCTGCAGACTTTTTAGGGCCAGAAGTTATTGACCAGTCACATTCTAATAAAAAAAATAGGAAGATCACTTCATACAGGGCAATTGCAAATACGTGTACAAGCATTAAAGTTCTTTTCTAGACAAATGAAGTACATTGACCCGTTTCTACGACAGTGTTTATATATGATGAACACTGTCGTAATAAATTAACTAGTTTTAATTATATAAAATAGGTATTTGTTAAATTACATTTAAAATATTATTATGGTTATTTATCTGGTAATAATTATTCCTAAAACTTAAGAAAACTTAATATTTACAAAAATTAAACACATTCCTGTAAGTATGCACTCTTATAAATTTATGGTCGGCCCATGTCACAACTGTCCTCTGATTATGTGATCTTGCAGTAAATTAAAAGTCAATTAAGTAAAATATTAGTTTAAGCAACAGTAGCCGATCGGTTGATTAATCGTTATATATCTATTACAGGTGTGTAACTATTGCCGTCTATAAATATTGGGAACGTAATTATAAACGTAATATTATAGTTATAGAAAAACATAGTCTCCGTAAACAGGCACCTATGTTTAAAAAGAAGCGGCAGTTACACTTAGGGCGGCTAGTTGCGTAAACGAAAAAAGGTTTTTTTTTAAATAAAATATACGTTACTCGTTTGACTTTGCCCGCATGTAGGATTACAGTTCCATCCGTTCTTCGGAATATGTCCCTTCCCGTTCCCCTATAATGGAACCGTTTAACTGTTAACAACAACTTAAAATCTTATAAAACTGCCTTGGTTCACTTGGAAAGATATGCGGAGAAATATATTTAACATATACCGTGACGCGCAGTTTTTTTTAAGAGTGTGTTTTCAGAATGCGTGGGCAACGAACCACGCTTTTATGATTAAAATCTTTATGTCGCACTTCTTATGTAACAATTATTAGAATGGGAGGTGCAAATTACAGATAATTATGTCAAAAGTATAACATGAACATTGTTTCTGCATACATAAGTTTCCTTAATAGATTTTCAACAAGATCGGTTGGAAACAGTCTGGATCTAGTGTTTTCCGACGACTTTTACAAGGTCCCGTCCACCTTTGTAAATGTCTTTCCCTGCACGTGCCGCTCCGTGGTTTAAACTCTGAAAGTAAGGATTCAAGCGTCCATTTATTGTGCGCGCTATGTCGCTTGTCCACTGTCACTTAAACTTATCAATTCACTGGACTACCTCGGTAGGTAAAAAAAATCTGCTGTACGGTGGAATTTTCAATTTCTCTCAATGTTTAATTAATGCAAAGAGGTCTAGACTAAACTACAATTTTAACGACTTGCTATATCACAAGTGATTTTTTTTTCTTTTTTTTCGTCGCTATCTTTACCTCTACCGCCTGATGGCAGTCTTTTTTAATGTAATAATTGTTTCAGAATTTTCATTACATCATTAATTTTATTATTATTTAGTTGTAATATATGGCCTATTTATAATAACTTTATTTTTTTACTATTTCCTTTCTTTATAATTCATTTACAATATTTTAGGTTTTACTAAGTAATTTTCTTGTTGTTTACCTTAATTGATCTCTTAATCTTATTATTCTATATTTCTTTTTTTATTTTGACAGTCTTTTTTATCTAGGGTATAAATTATCAATTTTTTATTTTTATTACCATTAATTTTATTATTACGTAATTCTTTTTTCCGACCCATTCGTTTTATTTATTTATTTATAAAAAAATATTAGCTTGTAAAAGTATAAATGCCTAATGAAAAAAATGATACCAAAAATCTTTCCGTTTATTCTGGTCACAGATAATTAGCGAGAAAGAAATAAAAAAATCGACTATTTTGGATGGGTCGTAAATCAATAAACTAGTTATGAATTTATTTGAAGGAAAATCTTTATAAAATATTTTTATGATTAATGTTAATGGCCTGACCGTTAAGTTCAGCGTGGGTTGTATACTCTCCATGCAACAGAGAATTGGATATCTTTAATCTCACATTACATAGCTAATCTAAGAACGCTCTTGGACTCTCTTAAGCTATAAGACTATACTGATTTTGGTGGGATTTTTCGAAATTAGTTGTGAAAAAAACGTGAAATTTCTTTTACAATATTAAGACATTTAGCAAGAAACGAATATTTTTTTTAAAAAACTTCGCCATAACTTTAACAACAGGTAGCTATATGAAAAAGAAGCTAATACTTCCGAGCGTTGTTTTCTCAAGTTTTTTATATGCCAGTTACTTATATTTGGTTTTATAACAGGAAATGGTTTGTCTTCATTAAATAAATTACACGGACAGTTATCAAAACAATTTATTGTATTGTCTAAATTAAGCCATTCTCGTGCGAGTATAACGCCCTTACTCCGACACAAGGCTGCGTTTGACGTCACTCGCTGAGGACACGCAGTGAGTGACTGTCAGGCCGTTGAGGCGTTCCCACACTAATATTTGTGAAGCGTAAATCTTTATATTCAAAATACGTAATAAGTATTTTAAGTGTAACAATAAGATTTTCGCGGACATTGGTAATTTCTTCTTTGTTTTTTATAATTAACTTCATAACATTATTTAAAAAAGATTTAAAATTTTTATTATGTATTTATTTATATAGACGCAGCGTGTGTAGGCCTCTTGTTAGGTGGACGATATAGTCAAGGTCGTAGAAGGTCGTAGTGGACACGGCAGCGCAAGACCGATCATCCTGTCGATCTTTGGGAAAAGCCTATATTACAGTGGCGTCTATCGGCTGATACGATGATAATAATGAATATTTTTTTTCTATGATATTTACACACCTGCCTATTTGTTATCTCTGTACTATATTTGGTTGACTGGTAGAGAATACGGCAATAAGTCCGCCATGACACAATGTGTCAAAAAATTAATTAATAAATAACTAAAGTAGATTAGACAAAAATGGTGCTATTGAATTCATAATTTAACAAAAAATAATTGCAATTACATATTTCGTATCGACAAAAAATTGAGACAGGGAAAATTTGGAACTGATACACTAAAACATATATAAGGTTGTCAAATATATCCCTTCCGCTTTTTTGCTCTTTATTCAATGCTTTATAAAAAGTGTTACAGTGATCGGATTTAGTTCAAATATGCGCCGTTTTGTTCGATAATCTGTTTCCATCTAGACGGCAACTTCATAATACCTCCCTCGTAGAAGCCCCCCTCCTTATTTGCGAAGAACTCGGACAGCCACTTTTCACAAACCTCTTTTGAGATCAACTTTACACCACCAAGGGCGTTCGCCATGGACAGGAACAGGTGGTAATCACTTGGCGCTATGTCCGGGCTATATAGTGGATGTGATAAAACCTCCCATCCGAGCTCCCGTAGCTTCTGACGAGTCATCAATGAAGTGTGTGGTCTGGCGTTATCCTGGTGGAACACTACACCCTTCCTGTTGGCCAATTCTGGACGCTTCTGGTCGATCGCCTGCTTCAAGCGGTCCAGTTGTTCGCAGTAGATGGTAGAATTAAGCGTCTGGCCATATGGGAACAGCTCATAGTGGATGATTCCCTTCCAATCCCACCAAACACACAGCAAAACCTTCCTGGCCGTCAATACCGGCTTGGCCACTGTTTGGGACGATTCACCGGCCTTCGACCACGACCGTTTTCGCTTGATATTGTCGTATGTGATCCATTTTTCGTCGCCAGTCACCATCCGCTTCAAGAATGGGTCGAGTTCGTTCCGTTTCAGCAGCATATCGCAGGCGTTGATTCGGTCCAGAAGGTTTTTTTGCGTCAAATCATGCGGCACCCAAACATCAAGCTTTTTTTTGTATCCAGCCTTCTGCAGATGGTTTAAAATGGTTTGGTGACTAACTCCCATCTCCTGGGCGATGTCACGAGATGCCACATGCCGGTCTAACTCGATGTAGTCCATGATTTGATCGGTATTTGTCGTCACAGGTCTTCCGCCGGCTGGCTTATCCATGGTGTCGTTTTCGCCGGCTCTGAATCGTCTAAACCATTCCTCCGCGGTTCGAAGTGATAGAGTACCATCCCCCAAAACACCATTAATCTCACGGAACGTTTCTCTAGCGGATTTGCCTTTAACGAAGGAAAACTTTAAAATAGCGCGAATTTCGGCGTTAGTGAACTCCATGTTTACACGTCTATAACTGTTGAACGCAATATCCAATTTAATCATGCATAGCGTCGTTTTGTAGGTTACGTCAAGACCTTTCAAATTATGTATAGTATTGCCAGATACGAGCTCTGTAGCGCTTTGTACATAGCCGCGAAATTCAAAAGACAAAAAGGCGGAAGGGAGATATTTGACAACCTATTATTACATATAATCTAGAGATATATACATATGTATACTTTTATAACTTTAAATACAGGGTGATTGGTTGAAGGTGTACTACACTTTATACAAAAATTACTGGTTTTAGAAGTAATAAATAGTGTAATGGTAATATGATTAGAAAAAGTGTTTTTAAAATTCGGATCACCACATTTTTTAATTTTCCCTGCAGACATTGTACAGTTAGAAGTGAGCCTATCGTATTTCAAAAAATATATTAATGTAACACATATTAGTGATTAATTTATAAACCTTAAAAGCTTTTACACCCATTACTCTGTATGTGTATTTTTGTAACTATAAATACATATTCATGTATGAATACACGGACACAAAATGAATTAATATAATAGAAAAAATGTTATCTCTGATCAAGGTCAAGTTTTGACACAACCGATTAACAATTTCGCAAAGTTTCCTGTATGATTTTTAATTTTTTTGGGGCTTTAAGTGAGTGGATGACACCCTTTTCAGTTTTTGGTACGCATAATCTTTTATTATAAATTTACCTATGTAGTTCACTTCTACCGTTACCCAAGTCAACAGCTAGAAAGAGAAAGACAGAGAGAGAGAGAGGTAAAGAGATGGAGAAGTAAAAGGAGAAAATAAATAGAAATAGGAAATGAGAGAGTAGATACAGATAAGCAGAAAATGAAAAGTTTACTTAGTAAAATGAACAAGCGTTGACGCTACGTTTTTAGTACATTTTTCGCGATAGTGTGACGAGGGCTTAAAAATTTAACTGTTGGATGCGGCAGTTGTATTAACTTCAGTTAAGTAGACCGTGACTGGGCCAACGTTTTTTTATGTTACAAGTACCATTGTAAAGGTTCGCGCAGATTAGTGCGCAATTTTAGTAATGGGTGCTTGATGTTTTTCTGATTTTTTTCTATAACTATCAATGATTATTTTTTCTCATATTATGTAATGATAGATTATTAAGTTGAGTGTATTTGTATAGGTTGCTAGAATTGTTAATTTATTCGATACTTCACTTTAACCTATACTTGCAAATAAGCGGATGAAATGCTGTTGTTACGCTACTGTTAAATAAGCTTTTTTTCTAGACATAGATTTTTCATCCAAAAGAGTGAGCTAATTATCTCACAATGTTTTCCTTTATCGAACGTGAAGTGGTAGTGTTGTTATTCACACAGTCTATCCCCATTCTTTATTTAGCACAAGCACTTTTTCATACCAATAGACTATAGACACAGTTAACAGTTACTTTGTACTCCCAGAGCCATATAACCCATGGTTGAGGGCTCCCTTTGCGTGACCCTGGTGCCAAGAACTCTATGTACTGTCGAAGTGGACCTTAAAGCGACTTTATAATTGAAATTGAAGCTTTCGAGCTTTCTATCTTGGTTAATGTACAGGGGCATCTGCCGCAATTTGACTCGATGGATGTGTAAAGGTCCTCGTGTTAACGGGATTTGTTAGTAATAAGGAAAGTATAAACTTCTGCATATGCACGCGCACAAAGCTGACGCTATTAAGGTGTAATATTTAATAATGAATCGTGTAACATAATTATGAGTTACGCATATCATAGAGTTTTTTAAAAAAAACAATCTTTAATGACATAAATTAAAAATAAACGTTTAACACGTAAAAGCACTACATATAAGTAGTAAATTTTTTTTTCTCATTGTATACATTTTGTTACTTATATAATTAAAAAAAATATAAACTATGTAATGATTCCGCGAATCGATCAAGTTATTGTTTAGTCGCAATTTCGTCATAGCAGGGAAAACCTGTGAGCAGATTCCAATATCACGTGTAGGAATTATATTTTATCCTAAAAATAAGTCTTGTCGCTTCGTGATTTTTCAAATACTTTAATTGTTGTGAAATACAAAAAAAAACTCTAATTATTGTAAAATATGTAAAAAACGTTGGGCAGACCACGAAGCGCACAGAACAGATATAGGCCACTTCTAACCGGTTCCGTTGAAGGAGAACTTTGGGGGTGACCAATGCCCAGCACTGGACCTCTTACAGTTTAAATGATGATAATGATAGGTGATATTTCAACATAAATAAGTTAGTTACGAACAAAAAATGATGCTTTTTGTTTAAGAATTACTTTTAGTTCGTACAATTTTATATATTAATTTTTGTTATTAATATATTTTTCCTATTACTTATCTGGATTAAGCATAAGCTTTCTCTTATTTTAAATATTAATTTACGAAATATTATTATAATTAATAGAAATTCCCCCTACTGTACCATAGTCCTTTTTTTCCGCGCTATTCAGGTAATCACGGATAACGCCCGGATTATATTCTATAACTCATAATTCTCTCTGATCCATGCCTACTCTCTTCTGCATGGACAGAATACGGCATTCCAGTAGTACATTTAACATTCAGTAAATGAAACAATTTATTAATTGTTGATTTTTTACATAACGGCTGTCTGGGTGGATATAGTCTCAGCTCTTATTTGCCAAATAATTACCACTGTTTCTCTTGTACACTTCGTAATGCAACTACAGTAAATAATTTTAATTTGATTAAATTCTTGCTGACAAATAATACGTATTATTTCATTTTTCGCCGTGGCACCAGAGAGACAAAATATATTTATTGACGGAAGATTAGTAACAGCATTTTCAAATATATATGAAATAATGAAAGATTGAGCATACGAATCTGCATAAAAAGCGTGAATTAACAAAAAAATTATACAAATAAATATTAAATTGTGCTAATAGTGTGACGCTTAAAACTATTTGTTTGTCATCAAATCACTTATCATCGCCTTATGATATAAAATGCAGTAAGATTTACTACGCAGTTGAGAAAATGAAAGATAAGATATAAAAAATTACAATTGAACTTACGCCTCACAGATTATGTCTTTTTTTATCGCTTCACTTTCGCCACGCATACTGTGAATCCAATATTTTTATCCAATTAAATGTATATTTATATATTTTCATATGCCTAAAAATATCTTACGAATACACTGTAAAAAAGCAGTTGCAAATGTTAAGAAGTTTACTTTTATCATGAATGACTGTCATTATACTCGTAGTAAGCAATTTTTTGTTTATTTTGTGCACTAAGAGAAACCCAGAGATCGCAGTGTTTTTTAAGAAAAACAATTATTTACTTTATTGTTTATAGTACAGAGGGTGGAATCACAGGTGAATTTTCCAATTGGGTGATTAAGTATGCATCGGACCGAACTGAGGTTTTCAAAGCAGTGTTAGAGCTTTGGTACTAAAAGAGTCATATGTCCCCTCCTACCTTGTCAAAAATGTAACCATCTATTACAAACATCAAAAAGAATTTCTTAACGAAATATCAAAACTCACACAAGTTCCTTTTTCTTCCTGGTTGTTTATCTTCATAGCTGAAGATCGCGACCTTTCTGGAAAGCTTTAGTCGAGAATTCGAAGGGTTGTTTCCACAGGTCTCTATGACCTGGATTCATCTGGATTCTGAGTGCTTCTATTATTGTGGGGCCTATTATTAACTGCACAAAGTCAATTCATTGGATTGGTCAAGGCTTTCTTGGGCTTGGGCTCCAACTTATGTGGCCGAAGTAGCTCAGACTCCGCTTGTTTGCTGATGGTGGAGAGCCTAGTCTTTAAACGGAGTTGATCGTGAACAGATCGGTTGGTTTTCTTGTCAATCCACGATATGCCATCGTTTGCCAGCTTCACATTTAAAAAGCGTCTATCAGAAGTTCACAGTGGATCTTGATAGACGCCAAACATTTTCAGAGATTATTTTCGCCGTGCTGAGGATCTTAAATTTAAATTACACGATATTCCCTGCATACATATTACGATTTTAAATGGGTTTTCAACATATTCCACAAAAACACGTTTTTGTTATTGTTCCTGTCAGAACCTATCCATCAGATTGATTCTGATCCGTGCAAAAAGTTATACAACCGAGACTAGGGCAATGCAATGACTCATTATGTTTTTCCAAAACCGAATTAATGACTTAATGACATTGATTTAAATTTTTTTTGTTCCAGATTAAAGGCGATGTTAAGTTTCTGAGTTTCTACGAACGGTGTGACATAATACAGGTACTTACAATTCTATCCGCGTTTAAACAGTCTCGTTTGAAACTAATTCAAAATATAGTCTACAATAATTGCAAATTGTAAACAACTGAACATCATTTGCGTCATCTTGAATAGCGGACTGGTGTTTTGGTGTTACGTGGCCGATGCTTATACAATGACCTATTTAGAGTCAGCTAATGCTTGTTAGATCTTTTGTTCCTAAACTGATGAATGGAAGATTTTCACATGTTAAGAACAATAAGTAAATGATCGACGATTTGTTTGTTTCTGAAATTTAAACCCATTCTGTCTCTAGTGACGCAGTTGATCTACAGTTTGAATGTTTTAAGGATATTCAACAGTTCATCAACTTCTAATTATGTTTATTTATATTTAGTGGACAAAACTTTATAAAATCTATTCTTGGTCATTTTTAACATGTGAAAAGATTTTTTTATTCGTAAGTTTTATATCTTTATGTATAACGGTGAACTGAACGCTGAAAGCATTCTCGGCCAGTTTAATATTTTATTGTTATTTATGGTACACGTACAGCCAAAAGATAATGACTTGACGCATTCCAATTGAAGAAAAATTAATGTCACCTATTTCTGAATGATTGGCTTATATAGGGCATTTGAAAATAGGTGTAATAGCTTTCTGCAGCCAAATAAGATATATCATTACCCCCTCAAAGCTTTCATATCTATATTACCAATTATTATGTATAGATATACATTTTATATATTAAGTTAGTTGTAAATGTTTATGTTTACAGCAACAATGCCGCGTTTAGAGCAACAACCTCCGGAGGACTTTCGACGCGTGTTGCGTGAGAAAGCGCTCAATCACAGCCTGTTCTACCTGAAGCTGAGCGCGGGAATGGAGCCGGAGAAGGCGCGCGAAGCCAACGCGCCGCCGCGCGCGCCTGCCGCCAGTGAAGCAGCGATCGCGCACCACACTGCGCGCGTCCGCAACGCGCAGCCGCGCGTCTCCGAACTCCTGCGCAGATTCGAACCAGGTCCCATGCAATACCTGCGCATCCCTCGTGCAGCCACTCCGCCCGAAGACATCACTTCGTCCGATGACGACGACCGAGCTGCGGTGAGACGACGGAGTAGAGACTTGAGCGACGATTCCGCTGTGGAGCTGGAACCGAGGCCTCGTCGCCACTCGCACCCTCGCGACGTCACTCCGCCTCCAGAGACAATGTCACCGAGGCGGGAGAGGACTTTGATCGAAGCTCATGTGATCGAGTTAGGACGTAGGGGGAGCGAAGGGAGTGAAACCAGAGGTCGGTGTGTCAGGACCCCGAGTGTGGTCGTTAGCGATTACTCGGACGGAGTGGCCGTTGGTGCTACTGAAGAAGAAGTTGATTGGTTGAGATCCAGGTCTCTGTCGGCGGATTCTGCGTGTTCCTCATGTTCCACACTATCGAGCCGAGATGATGACGAGTTCGAGTCGCCGAGCTTGCCGAAAAAGGTACGTCAAATTTTTTTTATAAGCTACCAATAGTATTTCAACATAAATCCATTGATAGTGTACTAAAATAAGAAGAAACGTCCCAAATATAACAGCTGGGATATTCTTTTTTGATTATATTTAATCACACACTTCACAAATGCCTAATCGGCTTTTCGTGAAATTTCCATTTAAAGGCTTATTTTAAATATAATGCGTATATAATTATTATACAAAATACGAACAACACATTATGATAAAAATATTCGAATATATTTTAACGACATCCTTAGACATAATAGTTTCTACATAGATTACTTTTCGCATGATCATAAAAAGCTGAATATTTATTGTAAAAAATATTGATTTAGATAGGAGTAATTAAAAGCTATTGTGTTGCTAGTACGTTGTAATAAAATAAGACAGCCAAAAGTTTTTTATCCGTGATTGAGTAGCAATGCAATAAAAAGATAAGGAAGGAATACAGGCTCGATTTGGACAAGACAACGCCTGCAGAACACGACCGTAAAATCGCTGCATTCCTCTGGTATGTTGGCAGCGAGGAACCGGTACCTTCAGGCTGTTGCCCTACGCCATTCCAATGTAATGGCATTTAGGAGTTGTTTCTTCGTGATATACTAGCAACCTGTTGTAAGTCTTATGCAGTATAGACAATATTATAGTTGGACAATAGAACAGTTATTAATTTACCACTTTTACCAATCCTTAAGCATCAACTGCTCATCTGTTTAATGTAGAATAAATATAACTTTAATTTTAAATAAAAATACATTTTTATATCCATTAAGACTTTTTATGCACTATAACGCATTGAGATAAAACTAGTAGTATATATTGCTTTAGTAATAATAAATAGTAATATTAATAATGTAATTTTAGATTAATTTTACAATTTGAAATGTCACATCTTTCAAAGAAAGCTTTATAAATAATTTTAATATTTAATTTTGCTCCTATTATCAAGTTAACGTATGACATAGGAATGCCATGATCTATTTACGAACATGTATGTGCACAATTATTTAATTAATCAATTCTATGAAATTTATTTATTAATATTATTATTTCACATATAAGTTTTTTATAAAGCTCACAGTATTCTACGTTAACAAGGCAACGAAGTTTTTTTTTTATTATTTCAAGGTTTTTTATTTGGACGGTCTTATCTCGGGCACAGATATCCCGATCTCAACAAAGTTTTGATGCGAAGGTCGACTAACAAGGAAATATTTATGTCGTATTAATATATTTTTTCCCATAAAATTACAACAGGTACTCATACAATTTACTGAATTTCTATTATAAATGTCAGTGAGGAATAAAATAACACCAAAAAAGCAATAAGTCATAATTTTAAGGCGCGGTGTACATGAAAGTACAGCAAAAGTTAAAACTAGTTTTTATTAAAAAAAAAAACTTTGTGTTTTTCACGAGCGAATTATTTTTTATATTTCGTTAAGAGTTCGATATCTGTATTATTCTACACTAGGATTATCCATTTATTACAGGCACTGTATGTACTCGTAAATAGGAAGTCACACATATTTTTTATTTTTATATACAAGCTATAATTACTAGGCTCGGTTCTTTACTTCACTATAATATGAGTTATGAGGAAAATAAATTTTATGCGGATAAAGCCGCGGGGAAATTTTTATACCAATTAAATGACCGCAACACATCATCGTATTTTTTTATTATTAATTTACTAAACCAACGGGGCGTTCACCCGATGGTAATGGATACTCTACTCATGATAACGCTGTGATATCCTTGCTTTCGTCGTTTGTACAATACTACTTTAGAACCTCGACGGGTTTCAACAAGGTTCCTGATACCACTTTATCATCATCATGTCTGCCATAGAGCTACGACTGCCATATATAAAGGGGAGGCCCCTTTAGATTTCCCTCGACGTTAACAATGTCAACTATTAGCTTGGTTGGCGGCAGTTCTTGACGGCAGTCTCCACTACAGAAACTTAAGGCCCCAGCGTCAATCAGTTCACCCCTGTGGTCTGCTCAATGCCACTTCAACGGTTGCCAATCTGCTGGGCTATGTCAGTTACTTGTCAGTCTGCTGATGCCCTCACTTCTGACACCAGTTGGTAAAGTGTTTTATTCAATTTAACAATCAACCATATAACAGCAATTGATACGAACCTGCATTGTAATACTTAATATTAAGTGTAAACATACTGTCATCCTATCAGAACAATACAAGCTGTTAAGTAAATAGAAATTAAACATTGACAACAAATTTCATAATATTTCTTATCTCGTTGCTTCCGCTAATGACGTCAAAAGATTATATCGCTCCAGAGCGGTTGTCCTGTTATATTTGATAATGTTTCGATTTTAATTATTCTTAATTTTTAAATCGTTTACAGTTATTATTTATTAATGTATTATTGCTTTAAGCAAACGATACTATTGAAAATTAATTCTTTGTTTTAAAACACATCCAAATGACCCTGAAGACTTTAACAGCAAAATTACTATTTTTTATTTTATTTTCGTAGCTTTTTTGATTTTATACTAACTTTTAACAGAAAAGAATGTTCTGTGACGAAACTGTATATCTTACAAGTTTTCTAAAATCTTAAAAACTTTATTTGTTGACCTTTATACATACTTTATTGAACACTAACTGTTAGTGGACGACAAAAGTAGGATTTTAATTTTATGACTATGCAGTTTATCGATTTTCTGTAGATCTGTAGATCCATAGGTCGCTAGTTCAGATCCGGCTCGAAGGATCAAAAGTGTTGGCGAGCTTGTGGACTGTATAAACGGATTAAATAACTTCAAATGATGGTGGTAATTTAAATATAATTTCACAAAACAAAACAAAGAGTAAAATGACGCTTAACAATAGAACGCCCGAAACAAAAGAACATGTCAGACGCCTAGCGACACTAACTGTCAAATATAAAAGTTAAAAAAAAAACATGAAAATATAAATAGGTTTTAAGCGGCCCAATTAGTCGCTAACATGAACATTGAAAATTTTAACGCAGATTTTATTTATTATGTTAATAATATGGACCACATGCCTTTTCCGGGTAAGCTTCAGAGGTACTAATGGATGTCATACACAGATTTATGGACGTAAATGCTTTAAAGGTATATTATACATACATATGTATGTTAATATAACATAAAAATGAATGTATAGCACATTTGTTACCAAAAAGTTTTAAAGCTTTTACACCTAGTATATTGCGAAAGGCCAATAACTTCTCGCAATATAAAGTCTTCAGGGATAACACAAATCATTCGAATTCTGTAAACGTTTTATTTACTTTATTCTCATTACGTTATTTATTATTAATGAAATTATTGATTTTGGATAGGGTGTACATTAATTGACAACAAATAAGGTACACATTCACCTCTGGTGAAATCCTCCGGCCTCCTAACGATGTTTTCCTTCGCCTTTTTGGAATAATAGAGACTCTCGTGAATACATAATTCATTTTAAACGTGTCGGGAATAGAAATTGGGTACAATGTCTTAATCGTAGTCCTGGTCAGCTGTTTCTGAAATTAGAAAAAACAAACAGTCCAAAATAAATTCTTAATTATGTTTAATTTACAATTAACCATTTCTTGTTTGCGTAATACCAAAAAAATATTTTTGTCTGTTTTATATTTAATTGTATTTTATTCTTCTTCCAATTTATAATAAATACTATAGCCAGGTTATTCGATAGCAAAACGACGTTATAGAAAGACTTGTTGTCTTAATCGCTGAGGACCCAAAGTTTGCCCAGCTTTGTAATGGACTGATTTGAATCGTTCCTGAATCTATGCAAAGTGTTTTGGAGAGGTAAAGATGATGGCGGTAACCGCGACTACTCTGGCAGACAAAAATGTTAATTTTACTGCATCAAATAGTTTGATTATATTAAATCAGTATATCGTAACAAAGTCACCGCATGTGGTTTCTGATAATCTGGTTTATCATAATCATCATGCCGTAGGCCACTGCTGGTTAGAAACCTTTTCAGTAGATTTCCAATAGGGTCAGTTTTTACGCAATCTGTACGTAGACATTCTATGCATCGTTCGGCAATTCGCGCTCTCCGCTCATAAGTTTCTATTTAGGCCCCAGCGACCGTCTGTTCTGCGTGATGTGTGTGTGAGTGTGGGTGTTTTTGTGTGGGTGAATATCTTTTGGATGTTCAAGATACTCTGCCTCGGGGGGGAGGATAGGATCATATGGGATTCTTATCTACAAAAATCCTCCCGTTGGTTGCCCTCGATGATTTGTGAGGGACCGCCTTATTTGCATTAGCAACTTATTTACTTTTTATTACGTTGGTTCGTGACCACGTCTATCCATCGTCCGCCTCAGAGTCGTTTAAGCTAGTATAAGGCTCCCACTTTAAATACCCGCGCTCCAAAGGTCCCGTTTGTGGTAGACGACTGACCCAATATCTTACACGACTGCGGAAAAGTAACAGTAGGCAGGTGATCACCAGGCTCTAGTAGTCACTTGTGTAAGCCTGAAAGTGAGTATTCCATGATGTTGCTGCAACCAGGCTTTGCCAGAATGTCCAAGGGCGCCAGGACTGTCGCCGCCTTGAAAGATACCGACCGATATCACCTTATGATCTGTGAGGCCAACATCCGTTGGACGCTGTAGTTCTTTGTTCTACAGCATCGAATGGTCCAATCTTTTTCCCCAACGGATGCTCGTTTGCCAACGGATCTCCTCATTTCTAATTCAACCTCTTAAAGAAATCCCGTGCTGTTTGTTCAGCAAGTTATAACATTATAATGTTTTTATGTTTTAACACATACGCATCGTGTAAACACAGAGGACATATGTGATTGCTAGAGAGTTTTATAGCTGCTAAAACATTTATGTGCGTTATGTCCGCTGTTATCGGAGATCCCAGGACGCCACGCTCGTGTTATTCCATAACAAACATTTCCATTGAACGTTATCGCGGATTCTGTGCGACATAAGTATATAATCCGCAGGAGCTCGCAGCGGTTGTCGAGCGACGGATGACGACTTCCGTTATGACAGCGCTATATTGTCACTGTCCGTGTTAACTGGAGTGGGACGTTTTAAATTGCAATATTCCGGTTTTTTAGTGCCGATCCTCCATGATATACCTATAGGTATAATCAACTAAATTTACAAACGTAATTGCTGTATCCGTACACATGTATTATTATATCTTTTTAGTTATTTATTTACGCAATCCACATAGATACATTTACAATGACCACTCATGTATGTTATGAGAAAATTCCAAAAGAGCGCAATTTATTTAAAACTAGAATCAAAATGAGCTCCCCATGAAGACATTTCTAAAGAAGTCCTAAAAAGAGCCCATAATCTGAGAGTTCCCATAACACACTAAAACGAGGTTTTTTTTGTGGTAATTTTTATAACATCCTTATTACATTAGTAGAACAACTCATGGAAAGCTTTATTATCATTTAAAAAAACCTTCTCACTGTAATAGGATTTTTGACAAGTTTTTGTTTAATAACGGTCTAAAATTTATAACATTATAATTCATTGACATGGGAGTGTGTTATAGAACCGCACACAGTTGCCCACTAAAGAGTTACTAATTGTATGCAGCTTATGCATTATATTTATTTTCATGACATATATTTTCGATATCAAAACAATATTTTGGTGCCAAAAGTATAACTAGAAATATCAAAAGGAACTGATGTACAAACAACATATATACTTAGAAAGTAATAGCAGTTGTTTTTTTTTACTTTTATACGACGGTTAGTATACTGGAAATAATAGTCAATATCTATTTACAAACAATCTCCAAACGTTCATTTAATAGCTGTAGTTTGGAGAACGTCAATGAATATTTTAATTAAGAACTCACTGCCCTGACTGACTTCATACCGTTAAAAGTTATTGGCCTGTAGTAGTCAAATGTCAAGTATAAGTTGTTTCTTTGTACTCTACAGGACTATTGAATATAATGTCATTATCACATTATAGCATGATTGTTTTTGATTACATCCATTTAACGCATCATGCTTTTTTGTTTTGTTTGATGGTAAATGTATCATAACTAGGGTAACAATTATTTGGGAAAATAAAGGTATTGTTTTTACTGTTTTCGTTGCAATTATTCTATTTTTTCTGTTCATAATAACTTTTGTTATTGAAGTTTTAAAAGTAATAGGTTTAGTTAACGATTAATTATGACTAAGAATCATGAAACAAAAACTAGATATATATAATACCTAGATATATATTTACAAACACGTATGTACCCACGAACACACGCATGCACACGCACGCACACACACACACACACTCACTCCACATATATTCACTTACTTTTAATTGCCTCAACTCTTCAATTAAATGTAATACTTACTATAAAGCGCCGTATAACAATTTTAATAGAGAAAAAAATCGAAATGAAAGGAAGCTTGTTTCGAGCGAATGGTCCTTCTTACCAATTAATATGAATTTCAATTCATATCACGTTCTATTAACATAAAATAGCCACTTTATTGTATTTTTTCGGTTTCCTTTTTTGGTGCTAGATCGTGTCTTAGGCTGAATGTGCTTAAACACGTTTTATAACAGTAAACACATTTGTTATGTTTTTCGTAACACAGTGTATATACGTTCATGTATTCACCTCGAAGATTGCAACGTGTAAATATGATGTACTAAAGTTAAAAGTATTTTGACAACTGCTGAACAAAAGACTAAATTATTTACTTTAAAAATGTTAATAAGTTACATGATACTCCATAAGTGTTTTGCGTAATTACTGTATTGTAATTATAATAATTGTTGACTAATATGGATTACGTGTAATAAATTATTCATTACAATCTCTGATATAAATTAAATCACTTAATGTTCAATAACAAGTTTACTTGGAACCAGCGATCAGGAAAGTAGGTATACAACGTTTTTCTTTAAAGAAATTCAAACCAAATTGTAAGTAACGGGATATAAAGACGAGATCATTAAGAATGATTGTGAATATATAAATTGTTGATAAATAACTGTCGACACAATATTAAATTTATAGCTTGCGATACCTTTTTTACTTATTACAAATCAGCTTAAAAGTTCAAATAAACCTTCATCGTTATAAATCTTGTTTGATACCTAACATCCTTAGATACGATACATTAAACACGAGACGAAATAGCAATGAATTTATTTTTAATTTATTCATGAAACAATTAAAATAGACTTGAAATTAAGAATAACAGTGGCTCGAATATTAATTGTTCTATTGTGAAGTTTACGTTTACGTATTTGTTTTCTTAAATTAAAGTTAATTAATTTAAAGTAATAGATTCATCTAAAGTGTTTAAAAAAATTGCTGTTAGTGATACAAAAATTAATACAATTGGAATGTATGTCTAAATAATTAACAATGGATGTTTAATCAAGGCCAAACTTGTTTGCTTATGTCTAAACATATTTGTCATTAACATTAAATTCATAACGAATAAGCGCCACGAGCTTAATAGTTAACAAGTTTATGGTGGTTAATACAGCCAGTTTAGTTCATGATAGGAACATTTATTTATTAATATTAATATTCAATAAGGATCATATAGTGATCACATATTTAGGTCATGAGAGCCGAGACAGAGATGGACACCCTCTTAACGTTGTTGGATTGGAGACCGTGGAACGGCATGCGCAGCGTCCACCCCTCAAGGTCTGGTCCAAGAACCTTTTTAAGGTCGGGAGAAGATATTGAATGGATACATGGGATATGGAAGAAGCCTATGTCCAGCAGTGGTCATCATACGGCTAAAATGATGCTGATGTTACATCATCTAGAACACAATTAAAATTAATTATTTCAATTATAGGTATGCAAAGTGTAAATAATTAAATAAAATCAATAATAACGTAACACGACTATAAAATGAAGCTAAACAATAAAAAAGTTTTTATTGAAGCGAAACCGCGTTGCAAAAGTGACGTCAACAACGTCCGTGAGATGGATTTCTGCTGCGACTCCGACAGAAATGAACAAATTTACTTTGGCTTTAAAAGCATTAGTAGTTTTTTGTTACATTCTTTTACGCAAAATCTTAGCAGCGGTGCTCATGCGAACAACTAGTGAAATCATTTGCTGATTGTATTGAAACCAGTAGAAGTATATACACGTGCATATATGTCTAATAAAGGAGGATTCTATTTATTGTTGTGTGAATAATGAATAAATGGATAATAGAGTAATTAAAGAATGTGATTTGCGATCCGAGGTCTCAGTTTAATCTAGCATACATATATACAATAAATAGGCTTCTATATGTAAATAGATAGATTTTAATACTTGCCGTTTGCCATATGGTATATAGATTGTAATAAAGTTTCCTGCGAACCACTAAGAGACTTTATAAAGA
This sequence comes from Battus philenor, assembly GCF_028537555.1. Lineage (NCBI taxonomy): Eukaryota > Metazoa > Arthropoda > Insecta > Lepidoptera > Papilionidae > Battus > Battus philenor. The sequence goes on along the minus strand of NW_027181673.1, from coordinate 11,232,150 downwards.
TAGCGAGCTTTATAATGTTAATATAAAAATTAATTTTGTTTCTTTAATACACTTAGACAGGATCGAACGCATTCAACGTAGGTTTCTACGTTATCTTCAATATATGTATGGTATATATGACAGTGAATATCTCAATCGATGTAGACGATCTACTGCTCTTGATAATGTGCAGAAAGTTGGCATATACCGCATATTTAACTAAAATCTTAAATGGCTATGTCGATTGTTGCGAGTTCGTTAAGTTTTTTATACATGTTTTAACATTTCGGCAGAGGAATCCTCACACACTCTGTTCTTTATGGTTGCTGTAACTAGCGAAAATTTTTATTTGTTCCTGTTCCGTAAATGAATTTGTCTAAGAATTTGAATCTGACATTTGTAGTTTCAATCCATGTGTATTAAACCGCAATAATACATGTATCGTTCATGAACTATATTTTTGGTCCCGAAATAATAAAAGAATTAGCGAAACTGGAAATTATTTTTATTTACATTGTAATTTTGCTATACTAACTTTTAAAAGTAGTAACTTTTTAAAGCTTCTATCATTTTATTTAGGATTTCCATCTTTTTGAACTATCACACTGTCTAAATTTTGCGTCTAAAGTAATATAACTAGATTTTTAAGTTTTCTCAATGAATTAAAATAAATTAATGTACGTTAAACGATAGCGTAACAATGAAATGCTGTTAGGAGGTAGATATAAGTGCGTACCGCGTAGGCAAAACTCCAGTAAAAGAGTTCTGCGTTTAATTACGGTTGGAACTAAAGATGTAAAAAAGCCGATTTAAAACGTTTAAAACCAAAAGTGGCGGTTTAAAACACCAAATAAATCTTTTTAAACGGTTTAAAACTCGCCTACTAAAATATAAGAACAGTGTTTTTATACATCATTATCGACAATACTTGGTCTTGTGTTAGTTACCTATGCAGTTTATACCTATGTAGGTAAGTATATTACATATAAAGTACTATAATTATAAAGAAACAATATTACATACAATAGATTAAAATATGTGACAATATATGGCAAAAAAGTCCCTTTACCCTGATAACGTCACAAGGTAGGTAGGCAGGCCAGTTACAGTCTGTCAAGAAAGTCATAAAAAGAAATAAAGTGTTGCCATATTTAATTTTAGGACAGAAATGTCAGTCAGTTTTACAAAGATAGTGGCGCCTCATAAATTTTCATGACTTTCTTGACTGTATGATCATCATGTTGTCGAGTGGACTGTGTAAGATTAGCCAAATTTTTGTTTACAGTTTTTGTTTTGTGTTTTTTTATTACTTTCAAGAAAAAGTCGGGTACCTAATAATCTAATTTTAATAACAGCTCATTACATTTTAGGGATATAGTAATTTTTGGCATATTTGGTACGAGTACCTTTATATTGAATCCAAATTTGTACATTTTTTTACAATACTGGCAACACTGACATGTCCGCACGCAACACGCTATGAATGTGTGTGTGTGTGGTGTGGAGTAGGCGAGCTGGCAACGTTGCATCTTGACGTCTCTCCGCGTGAGAAGTGCAAGTGTGTGAGTTTGGTTTTAAACCGAATGAAACTGATTGATAAATCTTTTCAAAATAACCAATATAGTTAACTAGGTAATAGTTTTTCAACTTAGCTAGGTAAAGTCTACGCTTGGAATAGATAATGTGTTTATATTTAAGAAAAACATAGTCGTCAACACTAAACGTTTAAAATCGAAAAAAATGGGTTTTTTCGATTTTAAACGGTTTTTTTCGTTTTAAACCGATTGGTTTAATTCGTTTTAAACCGGCCTTACATCTATAGTTGGAACTATCCCGTAGGCATGATTGTTAATATGTGTATAGCTCATTTGTAAGTAAAAAGATATGTTTGATTGTACAACAGCGGCTATCTGTTATTGTTGTTATTACTAACTTCCAATTACATTTTACTTTTTCATGTTCTTTTTGCGTGGCAAGTAGTATTACTATTTATATTATTATAGAAACTATTGAGCACTGTTATCATGGATTATATTTTTCTATTGTTACTCTCTTTAGTTTTGACTGGACGATATTACATATAAACTAATAAATTTGTAAATATTTTAGTATACAATAGTAAAAAAAGATATAAAGTATTTTTTATTCTGACATTTAAGCATAATATCTATTTTTAAGATTTAATATAAAAAATAGGTTATGAAGAAAAAAAAATATAAATATAAAAAATATGTTATAAAGAAAAAAAATAATATTTTTTACACTAAATAGTTAATTATAATGTTTCCGAAATTACGTTTCATTAGTTACTAAATTAATATGTAAAGAATTTTTATTCCGGAAGATTTAGAGCTCAAGAGATATATTCCAAGTTCAAAGTGTTTTTAAAGTTTGATAACATTACGTTAAAAGTGTTATTCAAAAATAGCGCCGTAGGAAACTTATTACACAACCTTTGCTTTGTGCGTGGATGTGTTACATAATTCTTTGGCGACGTTTGCGGCCATAAAAACGATGCAGTACGAGAAGTAAACAGTTAATTGGTAGGTAGTGAAGAAAACAATGGCTTGTTATGGCCGCCGTTCGTTTCCTGCAGTAGTAAACTGATAGTTTTAATTTTTTATCCCAGTCCCCACCCACCATTGACGTCAAACGACCGGTCGGCTTGTGTCTGTGTGCATAGCGTGGGCATGGCAGGGCCGTCGCGAAGGACGAAGTATTATTATTGGGCCATATTTTTATCAAATGACCATGAATATGTAAGTTAACGTTTTGTTTGTTTTACATTGAAACGAACATATTAACGTTGGGAATAAAGTGTTTAATAAATATGTCAATGGGACGAATTCGTATTAAATTTACTGTATTGAGTTCTATCATATTGTAGTGATTAATTATACTTGTTCGCTACAATTGATTTTATCTTTGATAACATTCCTGTCGACTGTGACAGTCATATATCACCGTAGAACGACTTTTAATTAATGAACATTTGTTTGTCTGGGCAAGATAAATATTTATTATTATTTCATATATTGATACAACGCCTTTAGTAAAGAACACCCTTCACAAAAAAAAAGTTTTAATAAATACCGGTTATCATATAATGTAATATTTACTTAATATGTAATTGAAAAAATGCTACAATTTATCTGCACTTATTAGATTTTTTAGTACTAAGACGTATATACAAAGTTCATAATACTAAATAATATTTGAAGACAAATATATAAATGTTTTTGTTTTATCAATTTCTCTTTTAGTTATTATTATTACGTTATTATCAAAGTTATCATGTATTTCCGTTAGCTAGGCGCAAGCGAAAAATCGATAACAACATGCATAAATGAAAAGTAGGCATCGACGATAACTGTTAAAATTTATTTAATAAACCGTTAACATCCAAATTAAGGGCAGATTGGTTAGATTAGGTTGGGTTAATGAACATAAATTTATTGTAAACAGTTGATATTTGGCAATTTTTCGATTGCGACTGGCATAATGAAAAGAACTGAAGCAAAATTAAAAGTGTAAAAATTGTTATAACTTTGATATTTAGTAATAATTTAAACTTAAAATAAAATTTACGAAAAAAAACCTCTTTTGTCAGTTTGGAGCAGCCCTATTAGAAGGATTGAGCAAGTGTTAAACTGAACTCTTGCTTAAATGTTGCAGCTATTTATCAAAATTAATATTCAGTCATTTATATATATATATTTATCAATTTTTTATTTTTCAAATATTAAATACTAATCATTCTCTAAAAAAGTTGTGGTTTATTTTTGAATTATGTAGTTTTTAGGTTGCGAATTAAAAGTTTTTTTTTAAATTTTGACTAGTTTATAATACTCGTAATTATTTTAAATAAACATTTAAGGGACTTTAAAGCCTTCCATATGTCAGTAACTGAACGACGTAACACAAAATATTAAAGTAACATCTGAAACCATTAAAATGCTTTCAAGCGTCATTTAAATCTTTTACCAATTAACCTTGAAAATCAACTCAGAGAACATAAATAAGTTATTAGTACGCGCGCGTCAATAGACTTATCTATTCGAAATAAAGATTCATTTACGATATTTTATTGTAATAGTCGTTAATGATATATTTAGTTTTTAAAATCGATGCACGAACATTCACAGTTTTATTTGGTATTTTTATTATTACATTAGGAATAAAACGCAAAATGATTTTATTAGTAACAGGTGTTGCAGAACTCTGACGCAGTTCTTTCAAATTAAGGCTTTATTATTTTTGTTAGTTTATATTAAATGAATACGCTTTTCTTAACATATGACAGAGTTATAAATTGGACAGACATATTTTGTACAACGGATTTTTTTTATTTTGGCAAACATCGTTACATTGACTGCAACATCACATTGGTAACGTGTCGGATTGCGTGTGTGCGTGTTGCGTGCTTGAGCATGCATCGTGTTTAATGTCCGACTTCTCTCGTAATTTTTTACGACTGTCGCATATACGGTGTTACGAAGTGCTGTAGGTCTACATCCAATGCATTTTATATATAAAACCTAAAATACGTTCACGTACATTGCCTTCGTACGAAATATACAGTTATTAAATTCTTTATTGTTCTTTATTGCTCCTAAAGAGAGCTCCGTTTGCGCACAGCGGTAGAATTATAAACACAATATATGACCCTGTTGAGGATTAAACACCGGATCTGCGATCGTTTTAAAACAGCACAAATAAAATTTACTTTTAGCTAGGATAACTACACATACGGTTCATTATCATTATCATTTCAGATCTATGACGTCCACTGTTGGCTTTGCTTTTCCATAAATTTAGTACATGTGTGTGGTAATGGGTGGACGTTCTACACTGCATTATTTGATAGCCGGTTGTCTCCACTCTAAATCCTTAAGGACCCAGCGGCCATCCTTTCTACACGCTATGTAGTTCACCCACAGACACTATAAGTCGGTCACTTTCATTGATCTACCTATCTCATTCCCGATTCGATCTGGTTCAGAAATTCCGGGCATAGCTCTTTTCACGGCTCGTGTAGCGACTGTAACTTTGTTGGTCTCGTAATAAAACCACTTTTTAGTACCGTAGGTAATCACTAATAGCACATATCGGTTATAGATCTCAGTTTTAAGACACAACGATGTTTGAAGCTTTTCCGACGCTTCTCGACCGAGTTGATTTCGATGATTGGCCTCTTTCTCGTAGTTGGAGTTATTATGTCGTAAACAAACGAAATTTTAAACATTAATTTATACTTCTGGGTTTTTTCCTTTAATATTAGACGTAATAGAAGAAAGAAGGTAGTCAGTGAATTAGCAAAAAAAGTCATGATTTAATACTGACGCAGTAATAATTAACGACGATCAGGTTTAAAACAATGAAGAGACATTCAACACTTCGCACGTTCCGCACGTCACGCTATATCTAATTAGCACTATTAGTTATCCGTGTACTCATCACAATTAAAAATTATTTTTAATGGCATACATAGCATACTAGGGGTGTTACATTCTGTTATTATATAAAAAAACCTATTCTATTTATCTATTTATTTCAGAACCGTTTTTTTCCATGTTTGTGTTGATATTTTGTAAAGTTAGACATCTCGGATATCACCATGATCATCATTTTAGCCGTAAGACTTTCACATCTAGACAGGAGCCTCTCTTATAGATTTCAAATAAGACCAGCTGTAGGTGGTCATTATGTCCTATGTAACTTGAAATTACGTGCCGGTGGATATCTGTCCCATTCAAGTCCTTGACCAGGTTCCTCCAACTTCAAATAAATTTTTTACATGGTATAAGCCGGCAGCAACGTTCACGCTATTTATGCAAAAAATAAAGAGGACCTCTTTAACACCAGTATGACTACGATAGGACAATTGCCTCTATCTGTTTGGTAATATTATAATTTACATACTATATAACAATTTTTTGTAATTATGGTTACATACATCTGAAAATCTTTAAAAAGCAGTCTGTTTTGTTAATTATTAAGGTGTTTCTTAGTCGTTAGTTTTCTAATTGATTAATATGTGGTAATGTATGGTTACGTCATGTGAATTTCCTTTTGTTGTTTATCAATATTTTCACAGGAAACCTGGAAGAACACGAATTACAAAGTATATAAGCTCAGATTTCTCGGAAATTCGGTTTTATTATTCACAAATATCTTACCCAGTTTAAATATAAAGTCATTCATTTTGAACCGGTAATTAACATGTAGAAGTTAAAGTGAAAAGTGAAGTCTGTTTCTCTAAACGATCGAACAGTTCATTCCTATGCCATAAAACAAGTAGTTTTTATTAATGCTTTCTCATAAGCAAAGCTTCACTGGAAAAGTTCTCTTTTATTAAACTGTAATAAATAGATAGAGTTGACATCAGAGAATGCACTGTACAACTGTTCCGATTACCAGTTCTATTAAAATAATTAGTTATTTAACACTATTTATTTTTCTTTTGTTTAAGAATTTGTTGTGGTTTTTCAACCAAATAAACTATTAATTCGTTTAGGCAAAGAAGAAAGTTAAGTTGCTCAAGAAACAAGATAAACCAAAATATTTCAAAATTGATTTTATCTGTCTTTGGCTTCTACACAACAAATGAGTAAGTAACTTGCAACTACATTCCCGCGCGTAAAATATATAGTTTTAAAAGAGTTTTGTTTTAAATATTCTTTTTTCTAAATTAAAAATTAAATAAATGTATTTGCAAGTTACAATAAACTCTCGCCTAATCCGTACCAGGTCGCTCAGGAAACCTTAAATCCCCTGATCTTTGTTTATCGAGAAATTAAAAAGTAAAATTGCTTGTTCCAGATAATAAACACCGAATGAGGGCACAGTTGGCCTCCTGAGCGACCTGCGGAGAGCGGCCGCCTCGAAATGAGGAACTCACTACGGAAAATTTCAGCTTTCTACTGGACATTACAGCAAGAAATTTATAGAAAGCGGTGCATATGGTCTGGACCTACAAAGAAAATTAGATTTACTTTAAAACTATATTTCTAATCATTATTCATTCCCAACATTACATAAATAGTTTTTATCTTAGATTTTATCAATAAATATGCTATGATATTACGCTCTATAGAAAAAAAGAGTTCTGTATTTGTCCATATTTTAATACAAAATTTGTTATCCGTTATAGTTTATTTAATCTATTTTGATTTTGTACTGTTTTAATCAAAATTATATCTTCTTTCTTAATTTTTGTCGTCTTGTCGTAACGAAAAGTATTTATAATTTTATATATATGAATAGTCCTTTGTCCATCCACTAATCTGCTTTTAGCGACAATGTGGTGTTTGTGATCTGAATATAGATGACTTAAATTTTGTGTTTCTTCTATCTGTATGTCTGATGATATTGTCTTCGTTGTACAATATTAATTTATGTGCAAGCACTTCTTAATGGTGGATTTATTAAGAGTAAGTTCATCTAATGACCAAACATATCTTTTATCCCAACGGTTGAATATCGTTATACATAAATATCTCTTTTCTTTTTTTTTCCGAAAGTCTCTTTAGTAATATCTTGAGCCGTAAGCATAAACATGCAAACCGCTGTTCTTATAATCGACATAAAAAATACTTTTCACCTTTTCAACTGATTTAATCAAATCCTTGGCCATCGTAACACATCTCAATACAACAGATTCTGTTGTTGTGGTCAGTAACTACAATTATTAAATTGTTAATTAAAGAAAGTCGGCTGTCGGTTGAATGATATTTAAAATAATGTTGAGTATTACTAAAATGTCTCGATAACGTTCTACTTCGAGACATTATTGTATTTCGTTCATTAATGATTATGTACCTTCAATATTTAAATTTAGATGGAATTTATGCAATATACAGTTTTGTTTCTAGTTGATCAATGAAGCGAAAACTGTTTTTGTTGTCTGTTTTGTAATAGCAGCTTCTACTAGCTTTGCATGTACTTTCCCTTTCCATTTGTTATGTTTTTTAGTCCTAGTTTTTTAAATTTTATGTAATAGCATTAGTAATTAATTATATTTAATTTATTTAAAAATAATGTATCGATTAATTAAAGTATTTTTAATTTAATTTATAACTCTAACAGAGAAAATTAAATTTCAAAGGAATGTAAGTTACTCGATCGCTTTGTTAATTTTTAAATACTTAAACTTCAGTGTTTTGTTCTGTACAACTGAAGTTAAAACATCCTTTACACAATGCAGCATTATTAATGGTCATCTCACCAAATACAGAATTAAATAGGTAGTCACACAAAAGTATTATTTTCTCTTTTTTTATCTCATTTATGGCAATCTTTAGTATTATATTGAAATAAAAAACAATTGATATTTTTTTTACCAAAATTTAAGGAATAACATTTATTAGATAAAATTAAAATTTACTGTATTCAAATTTAATGGCCTATAAATATTCGTAAGTTAAATACTTTAGGCTATTTTAAGGTGTGTGTTATTTAGGTTAGTGTAAGAGCAATATAAAGATATGATTCTCATTATACTTGTTTAAAATAAGTAATATTTTGATAATTATTTATAGTTAGGTTAATTACCATTCGAGTATTATTGGGTAGATTCGTAGTACATTCCTTTTATTTCCTTTAATTTTTATTTTAGCTTTATTCCTTAAAAAATCAAGAATAACAAAGAATAAGACATATCAATTTGTATTTTACATATTATTTATTATTTAGGATTATATCCGTTTTGTTTACGTTTTGTATAAGATATATCATTTACTGTTAGATAATACTGTAAATTATAATAATGGAATAAAACTTGATAGGAATACAGATATTTAAAATATCCTTCACACAGTCTTTGCCGCCTTTGCTTTTTTAATAAACATCAAAATTAAAAAAAAATAATCTTTGGACTTGAAAGTCATATTGGATGCTTGTTGTCTAACTTGACCTCTTGGGTGTTTCACTATAATACACTAGTGATCTATTGACCCAATCGATATACTTAGAGTTGGAAATTTTATTCTAAAATAATATTGTATTAGATATTAAATAGGATTTGATTGAAGGCATTAAAAGATTGAAAATCTTTTGAGATAAGAGTTTTGTATTCGTCAGAGTCATTTGTATAAAAGAAACGCAACTTTTGTATCGTCGTCATTTCAGTCTTTTTAGATTCCTGTTAGGACCTGTTGATAGCAGACTCCTGTCTGTCTGTCCACTTTATCGATGGACACTCTATTCTGCGCTTGTCAGTCTGTGGATTCCGTTCCTGAACCTTAAGGTCCTAGCGTTCGTCTGTTCTGTGCGCTGTGCCTTGCCACCGGCATGTCAACTTGTCAGTTCGATGGGCTTTGTTAGTTACTTTCGTTTGCTTACGGTTCTACACATTTCTGCGCAATTTATGAACTCTTTTTTATACAAATAATCCAAAAAGAATTAAGTCTTTATGCAATGACCTTCAATATTGCACGCTGCGTTTTTTCAATGAGTAGCGTTAAAATTAGAGGTCTATTTCGATAATCATTGATTTTTGACTTTATATAGACACTAACGCTGTCAAAACTCCACAAAATAATATTCCAGAGTGAATTTAATGAAATGACGGAATAGTAATATTTGGTTTGTAATAAATTCTTTGTTTCGTTGGCTGTGTGACATGTAACATCGTTCTGTTGAAACCACATGCTAGTGATATTTATGTTGGTACGAAAAAATAATTCTTTTTCTTAAACCCTTTGTCTATATATCTACCAATGATTATTTGTTCTTTTATTATTAAAAACTTTACGTCTACATATGATTCTTGTAACAAAATAATACTTTAAGTTATTATAATAAAAAATTTCGTCAGTCATTTTTGATAATCTGTTTTGCTTTGATACCAAAATTATTTTTTGCCTTATATATTTTGTTATTAATTATAGTAATTTAATTTATTTACTCGTTAAGATATTACAGATGTCGCGTAATAGATTGTAACATACGTATTATTGACTTGGTTACGATGCATGTTAATGGCTTTTAATGACGTCAAACATTCTGGTTTTCGTTTCGTGCTTTGTTAAGTGATTTGTTATCTTCATTATTCATGCATGTATACTGAATAAATTTTATTGATCGTTTACATAACTTGTTTATTAATTAATTACTGTCGCCTTGAATTTCACCACCTTAATAATTCTACAATTACCAACTTCCACCATTATTTTCTGCCTGTTATGGTTTTGTGGTATATATGTGGTATATATCATAACGAAGTGATATTTCTTACCTCTTATAGAATTCCTGTCAAACCATGAAATATATGAGTAGGGTGATTTCAATAGGAGTTATTCTAGAAAGAGATAGGAAACATATTTCCGATTCTGGGGAACTTATACCCAATCATCGTCTCTTGGAAAGATTGAAAGTAGAATAAATACTCTATATCAGCAATACTAAACTGTATCTTTAAAGGTTAATTTTAGATCAACCTATCAAATATTTGTCAAATCAACTATCGGAAAATATAATCATTTATGTTGTAGAAGAGATATCGAGAAGCAAAGACATGTTAAAAAACGTAGTATTGATATGGATTAGTATTGATTTACCATTATCATACGCCCGATAGATGCCTGCTGCAAGGCACAGGCCTTTTCCAAAGATCGCCACAACGAGCGGTCCTGAACTACCCGCAAGATGACTTCAGCGTTTTCCCGTGATCTTAACTACGTCGTCGGCTTGTGGTCATCACTCCAGAATTTTCCGGCTTCCCACAGCCATTAGTTGTAAGAGCGATGGGCTTCACCCGATGCCACTTTACACGAACAAGTTTCTTCCTATGTCAGATTACTTGGTCCTTTTGCTTTTTATAATTCGATCTCATATTTATTATTTATTAATTATACTATTAAATTCCAAAAGCAGCTGAATAATTTTATCTTGTATCTACTTGATTGTCTTAAAAATATTCATTTAAAAATTATGATCAGAGAATTGAGAGAGAGAGAGCCTTTCAAAATAAAATAGCAATAATGTTCTTAAAAGTATGCGTGAACTATTGTATAAATTAAACTTATTATTGTAAATAATATAACTAATGACGAACTTAATTACTCTTTAGACCTATTGCGTTTCGAAATAGAGACTTTTCTTTAATTATTTTCATTGTCATTGCGAGCGTTATTTACTACATAATTTCGTATTGAAATAATTTTATTTCATGTTTTTTTTATTTACTTTTAACATAATATAACAATATAAACCCAGGTGGTACTTTCATGTCATCTACTATCTAAAAATTACAAGGCAATTTGTTAATCAATTTATGGAAATTAAAAAACATTTTTGTAATTTGCTAATTTTACAGTAGTAAAATGTACAGACAGGACACTTGAGAAAATTTACTTATCTAAAATTGTAGCAAATAAAATATTTTTGGTTTCATATATCGAAATGAGATAGTTCCCGCAATTGGCATTGCTTCGCAACTTACGGCAGGCGGCTTATTACAGATGTTGAAGTTATCAATGCATCTAAAGCACATTTTTAAAATGGAAGTTGGGACGGATGTTCTTGCTCTTAATGATCATAATCGGTTTCCTTCAAGTCTCTGCTTAACCTTGTTAAGTCCAAATATAGTAATGATTATAACAGGCAAAATAATTTTTTTAAATGACTTGCTTGTTTTTTACATTTTTAATACAGATTTACAATTAAAAAATAAATACAGCTTTATGAATGTATATCTATAAAGCTGTAATTATTTTTTAACATACATATGTGTATATATATGTTACGTAGCAAGGAACGCAATACAGATTTACCACAAGTATAGCAACTTCTATAAACGTTATATAAGTTGGTGTTGGCGAGATAATATAAGCTACCATTTATTAGGGACTCCAACATGGTTTTAATATGGCATTTGTTCTATAGGATTACTGATATTATGTAAAATTTTCCGATTAAATTCCATTTTATGACATTCTGAATAGTCTATCATATAAATTAGACAGTTTTGTTTAAATGTCCTATAATCTAGCCTTATTATTTGCTTAATTTATTTATTTCACGTGATGAGTGCTTAGTAGTTATTACCTTGTGGTATTTCACTTTGGGCTTCATTGAAAACCACACAATGAGACACGAAGTGTCTTATGCTAAGGATTTTTTTATGACATCGAATCGGAAATGAGAAAATCTGTAGACGAACGGAAGTAACCGTCATAATTCAATGGAATGGAAAGGGTTGAAGTGGCAGGAAGCACATCATATAGCGTGCAGAACAGATGGCCCCAGAGGCCTTAAGGTTCTGAAGTGACCACGAATCGGCTAGCGCAGAGTAAGACATGCGGCGAAAAGGCAGACAGGCGATCTTGTTAAGATCCTCGAAAGACACTGGATATAGGGCTTTTGCAATCGGTATAGTCGATAATCTAGAGGAGAGGCCTATGTATAGCTGTAGATGGCACACGGCTGATTTGAATTTTAGCAATGATACGTTAATATGGTTATATTATAAGACCGTGTTGGGTATGAAAATCCGGTACAGAATTACCAATAAAGATAAAAAATAAATTTGATGTTTGTTAAATAAAACCATAAACGAGCGTGGTTAAGATCATATATAATATATAACGATTGAATAAAATAAATTTTTGTATCGCCTGAAACGACTTGGAACGGCTTTATAATTGACATTTGATACAAGCACCGCCCGTCAACAGCGCTGGTGTTCGTGACAGCAAAATGTTTAGGAGCGATCGGAATGATATTTCATGATTATATCCAGACCTGCATTAATTTAGAATTATTGTATAATTTAAAATATACGACTTACGCCTTCCCGTATATTAATATCCAATATTTTGTTTGATTTAAAAATATTTGCTCGTGTTTGTAATATTTTCTATTTGATTTTAGACACTCAGGTGAAATTAGTGTGAAAATAAAATCAATGTAATTACTTATTATTAGCATTTTATTATTAGTCAGTAAGCTTTCGTAATAATGAAGTAAAATATATTAAAAATAAAATAAATAAGTATAACATAATGCATGAAGCGATTACAATCACACGGGAAATATATTATGTTATTAAGACATATATGTAACTTTAATTAAACAAAATCCGAGTGTCTTCATCGATTTGGATATCGTATATTTAGAAGAATAATGTTGTTTATTTCAATTTAATCCACATACTGTTAATGAGAATTAAAAAAGTAATTTGTCGGAGAAATGACTTTTGCAGTGTTTTTAAGAGTTATATAAGCTTTTCCAACATTAGTAATAAACTCGTCATTATATACAAAAAACTTCCAAAATGTCGGAGTTTAATATAAGAATCTTTCTATATTCCACGAATTTACAGCGTGCCCACACAGAAAAATAATATGTTTATTATCATTTCAGCTGTAGGACATTCACTGTTGAATATAAGCCTTTCCATATAGTTACGTATACAAGTTTCATAAATTATAGTGATATTACAATAAGACAAAGGGAACTTTATGTATCTATGTACTGATTTATGACGAAATTTATGGAACCATAAGGCTTTGAGACTTGAAAGTATTATATATTCCTTTTGTCGAGTAGAGATCAGCTAAGAGCGTATTATAAGAAATTCCCTTCGCATGGGAGTCAAGAGAGGTCGCATAGGTATAAGATTTGGCAAGAATATTTTTTTGGCATATTAAAACTAATAAAAGTCAGTGTGAACCGCGCGATGATTGTTAAATTTTTGGTCTTTAGCGTTATAATCTAACTGGCGATCGCGGTTCTGGAATACTAGATAAATAGCACAGCCTGCCATTTATAGAAATATATTATTTAGGTGGAGCCAAAAGAAACACGTTAGGAGATTTCGTATATCATAGACGTATGCGATGCAGCGCAAACATCAAGCGCCCGATGGAAACAATATTGGCGGGAGATATATGGCGTGTCAGCGCTTGATTTATCACCGCACCTTCACTGCGGACGGTGTAAGTGCTCGCGTTATATGGAGATGGATTCTTATACAATTTCGTGAGACAGGGCCATTCGGAACTGGTAAAAACTTATTTTACGAATGCTTCATGTTTAAAAGATTACGAAATACTACGCACAAATGTGTCAGCGTAGCATGCTTTCCACACCTGCTGAGCATCGATGGAGTTTATTTATTTTTATTGTTTTGTGTTAAATTAATGTCGATTTTTAAAGTCATTTCCTGTTCTTTTTATGAGTGACAAAATAAAGGGAAGAAACAATGTCGTCTTTATTATTTTAAGTCTTGAGAAAATACATGGCAGCAATTTAATGTTAAATTTGCAACAATGTAAACCTAACAGCTGTTACGGAAAATATTACAATATTCAAGACTTTAAGTCTTCAAATTAAAATTATATCACTATTTATAGATATATTATTATAATTTGAAGACTCTGGATGCAAACAGTTTCCTACCGGTCCTATTGGAAATCTCTGGAGGAGGTCTGTGTACAGCAGTATAGTTTTATAGCTGAAAGGATGATGACAGTCGACTTAAATTAGTAAGAAATAAATTAAACCAAATAGAAATGTCAGAACTTTTTGAGGATTAGAATTATTTGATTAATTACTTAATTTATTTGAATTTATATTAAGTAACTACAAGTGATATTCACATCAAGAAGATGACAATAATTGTGAAAATGAGTTTATATATTTTTGGTAATTTTATTTGTTGTACATCAGTTTAGTAAATCGAAATAAAAATGATTATACTTTTATGTAAATTGGTTATTCTGTTTTTCGTTTTAATGTTTTCATCAAAAGGTATTTACATGAGAATCTTGGGTAATTACAAAGCCAAATAAATTTATTTGTATTTACTCAAACTTTTAATCATAACTTTATTCAACAATCTCAACTTTTGACTTATTCTTGCAGAAAAAATGTTTTCAATCTACCCTTGTTACCTTGAAATGTTTATGTACTTGGCTAATGTTTAAAACAAAAACGGTAAGACAACACAACTAGGTGAGTTCTATGTAATGTCTAAAAGCAAAACAGTATAGGTGTTTTTTATTAATACAAACTCTTATAAAGAGCGTCAAATGAGTCTTGAGAAAAATATGGATAATACGACTGTCAATAAGGACACTAGCGGTTTGAAAAAGACAAACATAGTAATTTTTTTACCTGTTTTCTAGATAATAATACAAACATATTTATATTTGCAACATTATTCGCTACCATTGTAATCTATCTAAAAAGTGTTAATTGATAACATAGCTTTAAATTGTAGTCAGATTGTGAAAACTAAAAACAAAATCAAATTTTTATGTGTTCAATGTAAACGCTTACACTAAAAGGATCCCAGATATTATCTAGACAACATCTAGAGCTACATTTAAAAAAATGTCTAAGAACTTTTGTGCTCTGGGTAACTGTGTGTGGACACACCTTGTATTCGCCTACAGGCTTTTTGATTATTTTTTAAATATGTAATACTACATATATTTTTTTAAATAATGAGTTTCTTTCGCCTTTTCTTTTAATGTCTGAAATACTTATTATTTAAATAGGTTGAACGTTAATAACAGAAGTAATCCATCGTGCGTTGAATAAAGAATTTGTAAATTGATTGCATTAAAATATATAAATTATAACACGCAGAACATTGCTAAAAACTTCGAGTGGTATCCTTGTAAAGTAGGCTCTTTTATATTTAATAGTGTAGGTATAATCGAAATGTTTGGTTTTAATATTTAATAAACCGACTCCATAGTTTATTAGCAGACAACTACTTGCAAATCACGAATTATTCAATGTGAAAAGGTTTCGGTTTAATTTCGTCTAAGAGTTTTAAATTGGAAAATCGAATAATTAATTAAGATGTTTGACACGGCACACGAGCCGTAATGGCTTGCGCTTGCATGTAGCTCCTTATAAAATTCACCATTTTATTGCATTTGAAAATGCACCGGTATTCGCCAATATCAAGGGTCATATAAAACCAAAATGGAGGAAACAAGTTTCCGTTTTCGATTTTAAATTTAAAGTTCCTAATGAGGAAATAAACACTGTATATGAATGCTTTAAAATAACTTATTTCACATAAAAATATATCTCAGTAGTTAATTTTAAACAATTTTAGAAACCGCTGTTCAAACTAGGCTGTGGTTCAATTAAGGTTATATTTTATCACTAGTTGAATTACAAAAAACATACGTAAAGATTGACTTTGATCACATGTTGATTTATAATAAACCAATTAACAGATAGTTTATATACTTGATTTTAATCATTTTACTAATACATATTTATTACTATTATTTTTAACTGACAAAAATAGTAGCAATACATGCGTAATTTAATTAAAGTACACTTTTAATTACATTTCGGCGTATTTTATTATGTTCTAAATAAAAAAAAGTATTTTTTTATAGAAGAAGCTTATCTCGATTAAAGTATAAGATATTTTACTTTATCATTGTCATCATTTCTCTTATATACTGTCAACTGACGGGCTGAGAGCAGCCTTCATCCAGCGCCTTCTGACAACCTTAACGTGGTCGTCTGCCCACCTTGCGAGTGATCGTTCTACACAGCGTTTGCCATTCCGTTATGTCCACTTTATAACTAAAGAAAAGGTTCCAACAGTCATCTTTTCACTTTGTGACCTGCTCACAATCTTCCTAACTTGCCTCGCAGGGCTATATCAGTTAATACAAATATAAAATAATTACTTTCGTGTAGAATTTTTGTTTAGTTACAACGGGTACAAAATATCGATGTAAATACTTGAATAAGTAAGTCTTTAAAAATAGTATTATATAGCTTGCTCATACTTGTTACAAATAGGATTTGTTATATAATATTTTTATCATTGTGCAATGGCAGCCTCGTGGTAGAGGTGATCATAGGTTACGCGTTCGATTCCCGGGATACAGACTTATATATAATGATCACTTTGTGCATTATTTATACAGGATTGCTGCTGCTCAGAAAAAAAGTTACCAGAGGATTGGCAGCAGTGTCCTCTGCGTACCATAATACCACATTGCGGTTGCCAACGCGTCTGCCAAGCGTGGAGATTATGGTATATTCCCCCATGGATCATGTCTTGCAGTTTATGGGCTGATACGACAGTGACGATGTTTATCATTTGTTAATGAGATATATTATCTCACATTATAAGGTGATCAGCGCGTTTTCATCTTATGCTTGAAATTGAGTTACAAACAAGAAAATATAGTTTTTTGTTGTTTGTATATATATACTAAGAGTATATATATATATATATATATATATAAGAACAGGCCAGTTTTATTGAGTATTGAATATATCAACACGATACGACGTGATTCTTCATAATAAGATAGTTGTTCGTAATGACATAACACGATGATAAAAAGAAATCAATGTATATTTTATCTGAGCAACTATCTGTAACTTTGTCACCTAAAATGGATGGCTTATGGTAGCTCGTATAGATAAGACCATTCTATGAATGCGGAAGAGAAAAGATCGAATACCTTCGTCTAGTAGGGCAGCCATTAAGGCCGGGCGTCTTACGTTTTCGTCTATCTATAACTAAGGCGCTGTAACACGTCATATTTTTCCTCACAAGAAATTAAATCATTTTAAGTATTACTGCACGGTTCTTTTCTCTGCATGGTTCTTTTCTTCTTAAAACTACTGATCTAACTTTTATATTTTCAATCAAAGTACGCTTACTATTTTTTCATTGGAGTATCGCAAAGCATTCGTACGGGCAGAATACATTGACCCCGTTTTCTAAACTACGGTACTGTAATAAACAACATGATTATTATTTACTTTGTATTGGAAGCGAAATTTTTAATAACTTTAATGAAGTAACCGTTATAATTTTTGTTACAATACACCGTGTTGGCTTCGATTTTAACTATAAATATATAATATATTGGTTTTATCGGATTATCTCATCTTAAAATTATGGGAGCCTATTAGTCTGCGCATCATTATAATTAGCGGGTTCGATTCCTGATAAGTCGTCATCATCATTATTATCTTTTCAGCAATAGGCTTACGCTGTTGCCTGTATCCAGCGTATTTCGACTACTTCAGCAAGATCGTCTGTCCTTGTTATTAGATGACGTCGCGCTTGTCGGTTCGTGGTCGTCATTTTAAAATTCTTTTCTCTTTTTCTCTGCTTTGAGACCACAACAGCAGTCATCTGTTTTACGTACTATGCGGTTTGCCGAAACAATAACCTGTTTCCCATCGCTTACGAACTTGGAGCTTGACGTCGTCTGTTTGCAACGCATATAATATATACACACACACACACACATATACAAATATATATATATATATATATATATATATATATATATATATATATATATATATATATTACTGGTCTTCCATATGGCCGTGGTCTTTAGTGCACACGATCCCATTAAATTAATAATTATAGCTTACAGTAAAAATGAAATAAATACGAAAACACATAAGTTTTTGTAAATGAATATATAAATATTTATATATATATATATATATATATATATATATATATATATATATATATATATATGTGTGTGTGTATATAATTTTCGGAAAAAAAATTAAGATTATTTCTTTTTCAGACTGTAATTAATTTTATGAAGTTAAACTCTTAGTTGAATAAATGTAATTAATCATTCTTAAAAGTATTCGTTTTTTTATAATATTAATCATTTGTGGAGTGAAATATTCTGCTCATAGTATAGGGTACCTTGTCCTCTTGGAAAAGGACCGGGTTATGTACACTTTCTACACATTAAAAATCTCGTCTCCTCCTCTGACACTTTGAATGGGCACCTGGATCTCTTACGTATCGTAAAGGCGAATACTGTACTTCCGCAGGGTTGTCGAATCTTCCTTTCGCGTCAGCAACAGAAAAACACTTCGCGTTGCTGCCTTCCCTAAGTTCACTATAGTACTATTCCTTAACCTTTTTTTGTTTAGAGATAGATATTTTTGAAATGATGTGCAGGATTCTCTGTTTCTGCGATACGTTGATGTGGGATTGGTACCCTCTAAAACCCTTTTAGTTGTCACCCTCTGCGCTTTCTATGTAATTCTACCAGAATTTTTTCTTCTTCCTACAGTACCTTCGTTTGTGCTATTCTGGAATGCCCGTCCCGGAATACGCATTATTCACGTTTTAGCTCATGTCGTTCGCTCATAGTCGCTAAAACTAGAGAGAGTTTGGGCCCTCAACCTAAACACTCGCGACTCGGTCTAATGAGTGTTTTTTTTTCAGTTTGAAGGACTACGATGTCTTAAAGTTAAGGAACACCCACTGTCTCTTGCGCTGTGGTAATCTCCCAACCAAAACTAAACAAAATTTTATAAAGAATTTCCATATAAAGGCTATTCGATCTTTTGTCGCTCACCATAATGTCATTTCGATATTACTGATATGTCGAAAAAAATCTATGGAAATTACACCAGGAATGCTTATACGTAATACATATATATCATGTAGACAAAATTATCAATTAAGCAAGAAAATGTTTTAAATATATCACATAATAATTATGACAAATGTTGATTAAAGATTATATCATAAGAGTATCGCAGTGTCTTTGACTTTGGGCGGAGTCCCTCGAGGCACGTAACGTTGTCGGATCATTAAATTTTCTTTATTATTATTTAGTAACATAATAGATCTCTATGACAAAAATTTTAAATGTTAGACTGAAGCTTTTTCGTCAATGAAAACATTTTTACTATGTTTAATAAAATGTAAGTACTTTATAGTTTTAGTTACAAGTTTTAGGTTAATTGTTTTAAAATTCATTTTTTTTCGTGTTATTTATTTAATTTATATTTATAAAATTAGATAATTATCATAGTGAATGTTTTAAAATGTTATTAATTAGCAACAAATTGGCGCAAGGGTATAATAAGGATAAATCATTTTGTTATTTTCTACATTCTGCGATATAATTTTCATTATGAAATACCAATTTTAAAACGACCTCAATCAGAATTAAGTTAATTTGAGTGAATGGGAACAAAAAATTAAAATTCCTTACGCTATAGCCTTGATAGAGCAGGTCTTAATTTATGAATGGGAGGGAATTCGCAATTTATTTTAAGCATTTTGTTAAGGTTTTTCATATTGTTTTTCTCTTGTTAAAAGCAAGGTAACCCACTGCATAAAGTTGAATATAAAACATATGTGATTAATAAAATGGGTGAGTATTTCGAAAATTATGTTTCGCACGTTTGTGTGACACTAAGGTTGTCAGCGTTGCAGTATAAATGTTTACCTTTATTAATTTGTACAAATATTTGCAGAGATCCTCGAATTACTGGTCGTGGAGTTTTAATGAGGCTGTTAACGTGTTATTATAAATTATTTATAAACTCGTACCAACAGACTCAAGGTTGTAAACAATAGAGAATTTATTACAACTACTTTGATATAATCAAAAAAACTCTTTAATAATTAATAATGTGACTTAAACTGCGAATCATTAACATCATGGAATGTTAAGAGTATTAACTCAATCTACCGTATCTACTTCTTTTCAGTTAAGAGTCACCCACGGCAAGGCATAAGCTTGTTCAAACGTCGTCATGACGCCGGTCATCATTTTTTTGATCATTGCGTTGACCTCATCCAGCCACCTTATGTTTTGGATCCATCTACTAGGAGGCCTCTATGGTTTTTTTATGAGGCGTCCGCTATTGGGACCTCTCCCTCCACCCCTATTTTGGGAACAGGGTTTTTTTATTTCTTAACAATTTTTCACATGATTTTTTTATTTTCTTCCTCGTCTTCCATAGTTCACAATATCTTTTTTTCTTCCTTCTATCATTCCATAATTCCATCTTCCTTTCTTAATCATTCCATTCCTTTCATCCATCCACAAACACTTCAGTTGTATTTTCTATTACAGCATCACAGCTTTATTTAGTTTATTTATTTTTCTCATGTACTTCAATTTGTTTCACAGATTTTTACATTTTTTATTTTAAATTCAATAAATCTATCTTTATAAGATTAAATATATAAAAAGACTTACAATATTTTATGTTTAACTATGTTTTATTCCTATTAATTACGTATTGTGCAACTTTCCTAAAGAATTTGAGGACGGACTCTCTTGCAACCTTTTCCATTATAATGGTGGCGAGTGTGGCCTCCTCAATCTTTTTCCCTATCCAGAATTCGGTCTCGTACCGGAGCCCTCCAAATGCGGAACATTATGCTACCAGGTGGATTACGGTCTAGTCCACGCCTGGTTCATAGAAGCACGAGGGGTCCTCTCTGAACTTAAACCTATGAAGGTACTCAGAGAACCTCCCGTGCCCCGTGAAGAGCTGGCCTCTATGGGTTCGTGATCATCACCCGGGAAAAGTTCGGTCTGAACAGCCATCGATTGTAAGAGCGATATGCCCCGCCCACGACAACTTCAGACGAGCAATTCTCGGACTTTCGTTGGTGACCTTGGTTCTTCTACGGATCTCCTCGTTTTTGATTCGTATCTCAACATCGTATATCGCATTATCCACCGTATAATTGTGTACAAAATATCTGAATTTTTAAAAAGGGATATCTATTCTTTTTTTGTTATTATTCTAAAACGGTTATTTTTATAATTTGTCAATGTTCAGATGAAAGTTTAAAGTTTTCTTTTTCTTAATTAATACATTTTTTTTAATAATAACAAAACGCAAAAGTAACACTCCTTAACAGAACTTAGAAGTCTCGATAACAATGTGTCAAGGCTTCTACCATTGTAATACTAAATATTACAAAACTGATGAGCGTCACATACATTGTGCGACTTCATAATGGAATACGTAATTCGAGCCGTTAGCTTGCGTATGAAAAACATAACGTTTACACGTGTCGATATCCTTGGGTCAAAAAAAAAAACAACATCTAGATCCCACGACGATCCATATTTGCGCGGAGTTAGCTCGGATCATGAATTAATACATCGGTCACAGGCTTAAGATAGCCTGCAGCGTAGCTGGTCGCGCCTGTTACACAGAGCCTGCACTCTTCTGTAGTAGCCACTAGCTACTAAGCCAGTAGTGAAACAACCCGTGAGTCGTTTGCACGCATTTGCGTCACCAGTTATAACTCGATCGATCAACGAATATTCTCGGTACATAAGTGATATTTAGTGACATCAAAATTTATTATCGACTTTAAATCGTGTCCTAATCTTACCTGTATAACAGTGTGATATATTCATCGCAGGTTAATCTATCGTATCGTATGGCGTTCAGCAACAATTAATACATGTAATTAGTAATAAGATTTTTTTTACACCTAATGCTTACTGTTATGTGTGGGATTAAATTTAATATTATTTATTCTGTCAAGCGTAATGTATATTGATCGATAAACGTCTCAATGTTAGATAGACCGTTAGATGAGTAAAATAAACTCGGGGCTTGTTTACGGTGTAACGCGTGTCGGATTTCGCGTTATTTGATTTGATTGAAGTTATCTTCGAAACCGATCTCGACGCTGCATGACGCTAATTGCTATTATTTTTTTTAGCGATATATTTAGTAATGGTTTTCTATCAGTGTTCGACTAAAAAGCTTCGGATGTTTGTGATCATTCCGTCAGGTATTAATGCAAGCTTTGATGTCAATCAACGCAATGTGGCTGGCATACTTCAAATTTGTTTGTATTACGGCCGTCAATATAATATTGAGTATTGAAAAAGAAATAGATAAAAAGGTGATAATAATATTAATAGAAAGGTATCATGGATAACAAAATTACAAGCGCAGTGGTTTTAAAAATTATTTTCACACGATAAAAGTAACTCTTGTCGATTATTTTACATATACTAATGAAATTAAAATTTTACCGTTATGTTACAAATAACTGTTTGATTTTTTTTGTAATAAGTTTATTCTATATACAGAATGATTGGTTATAGGTGAAAAGCTCATTTGTCAGCATAAAGCTTTACAGTTTCTCAGCACCTTAGATAAAGTGATCACTCTGTATTGCTACTTTGATTAATTTTTTATTATAATGCGACAAGCTAATAATTTTTGGCAATTTTTTTAATATGTAGTGAACCCAAATTTGTAAACGATTTTTCTTACTATGATTATCATTATGTTATCGATTATTTCTAAAACAATTCATTTTTGGATAGGATGCACCAAGCATTGATTGCTAGGAAATAAGTTTTACACTCTCCTTTTTAAAGATTTGACACCTATAACCAATCATATTTATACAATTCTATGAAAGAGTTTGATTTTTAACCATCGTGTTTATCTCAATTTATTTTTTGATACCTGTAGACTTACAGTTCCTATCAACATTAACCTTCTTAATAAGATTTTTTCAAATCTTATTATAAATATCAGCAACGTCTGATTTGAGTATACATAAATTACCTTATACGTAAAGGATAATTTATAGAAAAACTTACGAACGAATACATTCAAAATGACCGAACTCCACTTAACTACATTCTTACATACTTATATTTTTTGTACAGTGTAATCGATAGTTTGAATCTAATAATCGACGGTCGTCCGATTTTTTAAGTTCTTATGTAAATCGCAGGTTTTAAGTATTTTCTTTAATGTTAAAGATGATATTTACACAAGAACGCATCAGGTTTTTATCTTTTTTATGCGTTTGCGGCTATTGCGAAAATAGGCGAAAACTTTGATAGTATTATTTATACGGAGATAAAATTTTAAAATTATATGTTGTTGCCCAGCGCTAAGAATACTTTTTATTTATAAATAATGCAGTATAAATAAGAATTAGTTTTTCATATATAGCACAAGAAACCACTCTGTTCATAGCTGACATTGAATTAAAAAAAAAAACGAAAAATAAAATAACTAAATATTGATTTAAACTATGTCAATGAGTAAAAGAGGGCGTGTCTGTCTGTTTGTAGTGTCAAAAGTGTGAGTATATGCATTTATTTATAATACTGTAAACTAATTGAAGTCTCAGGGTTGGGAAGTTCATTTTGCGTTCCGTTTTCGTCTCCATATTACGAGTACATTACCGTTTTAAGATTTATAGTGAGTTCACACAAAACAATACTGGTAGTAAAATTTTTGTCCTATTTATTATATATTCACAGATTACAATAGAATATTCTGAATAGATTAGAAATTAAATAAAATTAATGAAAAGCTTTGTTTATTAATTAGACACCTATAAGTACGACGGTGGAAGACTTGCGATAATAAAATCTTTTGTTTAATAAAAGTTTCGTACTTTTCTTTTTATCTTCATCTGAAAAACATTTGCCTGAGTATCTAATATTTTATGATTAATACAATACGGCGCGATCGCACAGTAATACATTATACGGGCTTAGGACAAACTAGAAGGCCGCTAATGTGAACAAAATTATTCAGTAAAAGTATTAAAATCTGCAACGTTAACGAGATTTAGGTTAAGTAGTGGATATCCAACAAATTCTTTGATGATGATGATTAAATGCTTATGTGTGAAGTAAAGAAAAGTACGATAGTCAGATATTAACAACGCAAAGAATCGAGGATTGGCTCTCTAGAATGTCTTCATATCTAAATGCTTAATGTGTCTCGTGTGATCGAGTTTCTTTTTCGGGGTCCTTGCTTCATGGAGCATCCGCCTAAATAAATTACGACTTTAACAGCATCATAATACGAAGAAAAAATAATGTAACAGCTTAAGCTAAGACTCCGGAGGGTAACCTTCTAGCTTAGTTTCTGCAAAAAGGTCCGGGCTTCTAAATTTTGCAGCCTTAAACTTGATTTAACTTTTTTAAATCAATTTTTAAATCTTTTAAACTTATTCGACGAGGCGCACTAAAATGGCGCTTTTTTCAAGTCTGAATATTGAAACATATGTGTGCTTGTTGATGCTATCGACACGTGTTGTGCAGGTTTCTATGTTGTATATTTATCTAGTCAAAATTCCCATACATAATAGAGAGTTACAGTAGTGATGTAAAATAAATTATTAAATGCATAAATTTTAGTTACACTATAAATTCTACAACGATATAACGTCTATAACGTGTCACCTTTAAATTGTTTGTTTTGTTTTGGAAATCACTTAAAAAGAAGTATTTACTTTTTTAATGAATAGTACATGAAATTCATAATATATTACAACATTTTATAACAAAAAATTCAATAATATTACATCTGATATATGTAGTAATGAGTAGCCAATATATACATAGCTATACATAATAGGTATACATAGCATTTAAAAAGGCAACAATTAATTATAAGGAAGAAAAAAGTATTGGAAAAGAAGACTACTATGCGACATAATTAAACATAAGTTTCTAAAAATTAATCAATATAATTAAATGCGAATACATTTTGATTATTAATATATTAATTTTGAGATGATTTGGCTTTTTATGTTTAAACCACCATCAACACTTTAACCGTAGTACATCAACTGCCTGACATAGCTCTCCCATAGATTTTCTATGGAACTGGTTGGAATCAGTCATCACCAGCGGCTTTTCATAATTGTTAAATATCAAGTTTTGAGCGTCTGAACTTTTGATATAATAAGCTATGCTTCCTTGCTTCCAGCCGGTTCTTTAGAAAATCAACGGTAGAGGCCTATGTACAGCAATGTACCTCACACGCGTAAATACTATTAAAATGATGATGATGAACTTGTGTTCTAATTGAGTATCACAAGGACTACGCTACTAGAGATTAGCTTACCGCCTTACTAGCTTTCTTGAATATTAAAGCAAGTACTGGTGTTTTGCCGCGGACTAAATCCCTACACTGATATCTATTTAAACGGCCTCTTGCAAAGATCTACTATCATTAAATATTCAAGACTAATAACATGCGATTGCGAGTAAAAGGCAGCTAAACTGTATTTAGTAATGAAAGATTATGAATTTGCAGTCATCAATTAATATAATGTAATATAATATAATATAATATAATATAATATAATATAATATAATATAATATAATATAATATAATATAATATAATATAATATAATATAATATAATATAATATAATATAATATAATATAATATAATATAATATAATATAATATAATATAATATAATACAATATAATATATAATTTTTCCTTTAATCGTCGTCTACCTCGCTTTATCCTATAGACGCCCACTGCAACATAGGCCTCCCCCAAAGATATCAATGAGGGAATATAAAATAACTGCCAAGCTCGGCAGGCGGGTTGGCGATCAGAGTGTGGAATATAGGTATGCTGAGGACTCTGCAGTCCATCCTCTGAACACTTGTTCGTAAGCAGTGGCAATTTTATATAATTATATACAATGTGTTAAATAAGTAAAATTGTGTCCTGAGAATCGAACACGCTAACTATGATGACAAGTCTTAGTTCTCTACCACTGGGCTACCTTTGCCCATAAATATCTTAGGGAGAGAGATAACAAAATCATTCATAATGTTTTTGAGAAGAAGGAATTAAAGTAAAGATCGATGTTGTCACTCGTTTTTATGTAAAAAAGCTCATTTCTACGTATGTGTGTACCTCTTTGTTAAAAATACTTGAGTAAAATTTTTTTGAATATAAATTAAAAATGTACGTCATTTTCTGTTAAAGAAGCTAAATAAATAAGAATTAAATATCGTTTAAGTAAATTTAAAAAAAATTACCTTAGGCTTATATTTATTGATCAGTGTTTTAAAACGAGCTTATATTCTCAAAAGTTTATTCACATAAATAACTTTAGATAACTTATATCTTTTAAGATTATACGATCGTGTAATAAATGCATTTTTGCCAACTATTACATATGTATTGCCATTAAGATATCCTTTAAAGGCGGATTACAGAATCTTCAATTAAAACTACATATCTACATTAGCAATTAAGCTTTGATATAGCGGCTTAACTAGTAAACATAAGATTAAAAAATCATTCACAGCGTATAAAGAAGGCCATCAGTTATATTAAAAGCTTTCGATAAATTAATTTTTATGGCAATGATAATAAATTAATGATCATCATTTGATACGAAATGATGTTACATTTTTACAATCAATTTAAGTATTTTAAGCCTTTTAAATTTATAGTAAGTAATAAAAATAATTCGATTATGCCTTCTTAATTTAAATTACTTTTTTATGTTTAATGAACTCAGCTAACTTAATTTTTATTATGTATAAAGTATTGATAAACAGATATATTTTTTGTTAACAAACTGGGAATAAAAAAATTCTTTAATATATTTTTAAATTTTATTAAAGTGTATTTAATATTCGTGTAAAGCTTATAATAATTTAACGAGATAAAAATTAGAGAAAATGTAAAAATCTTTCCGCTAAATATAAGCTTCAGCTGAAAAATATGCAAACAAAAATTACGATAATGAAATATATTAAATAAGAAAATTCACTAATTCTAGAAAATCTCACAAATATTTTAACTTCGCGGTATCACGATTTGAAAATTATTCATAGCTAAAATAGGTTTGTGTCTACGTATTGCCTATTGTAACTAAAATAGAAATGTTCATTGTGAAGTTGTTTTTATTTTGGCACCGTTGATAAAAAATGTTATGAGTTTCGTTGTATCAAAAATTCATGTACATATAGTTAAAATAAAGAACTGATATATTCTTTAATAAAAATAGCATTAAACTTTTCTCCGAGAAACAAAACATGGAGATATACAACGTAATTTAAAAAAGTTAAAAGGTGTGATAGTATCTGCGCTACCACAGCTTCTCAATTTCAGTATGTGATTATATTATTTTTCTGTGATAATAAACATGAAGAATTATTTGTTCTAATTACAGTTTCAAGGATGTTCGTGAAATTGATCAGATTTTAGATCAGAGCGCGTAAGGGATCATAGTAGATTAATTTTAAATAGAAGTATGCTGTTATAGGGTAGTTCAATTTAATTTCAGTTTTTGTCAAATTAAGCTCTATTGGCATTGTCGTGACGTACACACGAGATACCTTTAAAAGATCCGAAGTGAATAAGAATATAGATAAATAAAAAAAATCTTTCATGACACGACAAAGACGTTTACATTTTAAAATAAATCCAACATCTATGTATTAAAGATTAACAGAACGAATTGTTTTCTTCTTATCTTTTATCACGATAAGCTGGTATTTGTATTTGAAGGAACACATTGTATTATTTAAGTTTATTGTTGTACAGGGCGTGCTCGATTGTGTCGATAACTGTGCCGTAAATAACGCGTAGTTGCACGTCTAATAACAAACGCCTGTATGTGTATAAATCAAATGAATAGTTTGAACTGAGTGTAAACTTGGTATACAAGATGATTAGTTATAGATAATAGTTTTAAAAAGACGATCCGAAATAAATTAAATTATTTTTTTTCTATAGGTAGGAATTCGACAGGCAAATATCTTTCTGCATAAAGTCTACAGTGACAGAAAGCAAAAAATTATGAAACTGAATATGTAGTAA
This sequence comes from Battus philenor, assembly GCF_028537555.1. Taxonomy (NCBI): domain Eukaryota; kingdom Metazoa; phylum Arthropoda; class Insecta; order Lepidoptera; family Papilionidae; genus Battus; species Battus philenor. The sequence continues at coordinate 11,203,783 of NW_027181673.1, read as the reverse complement.
TTCGATTTTTTGCTACATTTTCATTACCTTATTTATTGTCATTACGTTCTTATTATTTTTTAATTCGGATATCATTGATTTTTGGATAGGGTGTACCATGAGTTACTTGATAAAATCTTGTATTATTATCATCCTGTACATTAGGGTTTTTAAATGCCGAAATTTAAATGTTACATACGAATTCTACCATAAAATAACCTCTCTATTGCTTGGATTTTTGCTAATTATAAATGGCATATTCCATATACATTGTCGCTGGATGCGAGCAGAGTAAGACCGGACATTGAGGCGATCTTTGAGGGAGGTCTATGTCTTGCAGTTTGCGTCTATTGGGGTGGATACTTCATATTTTTTTGTTAATAAAACTAGCCCTTATTGCATTTTATTCTTATATATTGTATTAAGTTTAAAATCATTAATTCTCTTTTTTCAATATTAAAAAAGTGCTTACGAATATGAATAATTAATATATACATTTTAAATTTCATAAATCATTAATAATTTTTCTGCTTTTAATTTTCGTTTCATACGCTGTAAACTTTGCTTAGCCATAAGAATGTATCTATAGTTGCAGGGGGTAAATATTTGAACGACTGATTGTGAAGATAAAGTTTCTGCGCTGCAAAGAGCTATTAATAAAACATTTGTTTTACATCTTAATTTCTTATTTGCTCAAATACAGGGTATCTGGTGTCAGATTTATGTTTCCAAACTTTAAAAACAATTTAGCGTTCGATATATAGTTTTAATTTAAAAAACGGAACCTTAGATATATTTATTAGAATGTCTCATTTAAATGTCTTCCGTCGAGCACTATTCAAAACGGCTGCAAACTTGGTTCAATTGCGCTAATTTCTTTACGAATATTTTCTTTTAAATTTACAATATTTCGGTTAAATAGTAGATCGGTAGGCCCGTAATAAGATATCAAGGTTAAGTCGACTGACCTAGGTGAACACGGGATATTCTGAAAGCTACTGATCAGTTCTTGAAGCACCATCCATCTCCGAACCGTGTATTACTGTTTGATATAATCGTATTTAAAAAAACAAATCTGCCACCAGACATCTTGTATAAGGAACTTGAATGTGATGAATAAGTTAAAATATAACAGGTATTACGATTAAAAAATGAGTAATTAATTTTGGTAGATCGATACACATTGAATAAACAATTTTGGAAAAAAAAAATGTGATTTTGTCATATTATGAATAACATTTTGTAAGTACAAAATTTTATATATAGTTATAAAAATAATTGTCTGGCTATGTCGTATAAATACTTAATATATTTTCAGTACATATACGGTGATAAGTCCATGGCTATGAGGTCTGTCAATCAGAAATTAATGAGGAATACACATAATAGTAGGCTTTGGAATATTGCTTTATAAAAACTGAATATTAACTATTAAAAATTATATGATGTATGTATGATTTAAAGTCTCTGTGGTTACGCCTCGAAAAATGAATAAATATCATTACGATTTTTACTCTAATGTAATCCGGTTTGAAAATTAAAAAAATGCATCACGTGTAAACATTTTTTGAAAATGCAAAGTTTTTTGATAAATCCTTATTTTAAATTTCAAAGTCGTAAAAAAATCAAACACGTTTTTTTAATATCGTCGTAAAAATGTGTCTTAATTGTGTTCGATAGTGTATTTCATTATGCATTGGATAATAAAAGAGTAAAATGTTTACGGCATAAAACCATATAAAACGAACAAATTTCACGAAAGTAAGTGCTGCATAACTTTCATGTTAATTTACAATAATACGGCCGTCACCGTCATATCTTTCAAGTGTCGATGAGGATACTATAAACCGGTTAATTTAAAATTGTTTAAAATCCCTTCAAAAGTGAACGCGCGTGAACGAGATACTTTATTTAATCTTTTTATGTACAATCGGAATCGTAAATGCATACGATTTTGATTATAATGATCTAATCTATCGGTCGTCATTTATATCTCGGTATGTGATATAGTGCTACGGAAACTGCTTTGCATACAGAAAACATCTGAATGGTTTGTTGACTCATCAAATCTTCGAATATATATTAAAAGATGTTAAAATGCTATAACGCACCTAAGAAAAGCCTGGCGTGATGGACCGGGGGGAAAAAGAGCATGGACGCCGTCACTTTGATCTATAGCAGCGGGTAGCAAGTTACAGAGGTTTCGGTAGCACTACAACGTTCAAACAATTTCAAGTGTGTCATATGCTCATATTAAGTTCTGTTTTCGTTCTACAAAAGATGAGATACAGAATCATTTCGAGAACACGCCAATATATAGCCTAAATAGGAATCAGAAACATAAACAGAAACAATCAACCTAAGAACATTAACCGTTTCATTCCGTCAGTCCGTCGTCAAAGCTCATAGCGGCAGCAATCATAATTTATTTCCTCGGTCCTCACTAAGAAGTAGCACTTTAATAATTTAGGTAATATTGCTATTTTTAGTCACAGTTTTATGGATGGCATCAGAAATACTAAACTGCATATTGACAAAAGTCGCTCACTTGAAAAAATTGGCGAAACAATTCAAGGAAGAACCAGGAAAAATAAGAGGAGAACATTTGCATTTTAATGAGACAATACAGTTATAAACAAAATAGAGACAGTGCGAGAATGCTTATTATCATAAGCGAGGCGTTGCGCATTGTACATCAGGCGACGGACCGAATGTCACACCGGTTTGAATGTGATTAACACTTCACAAGGCGGCCAATTTAATTGAAACGACCGGTTGAACTATCTGCAGCTAGTTTAGTTATCGAAAGTATAATCCGCTTTAGTTCGTTCATTTAGTAATATCAATTTGCCAGGCGACGATTTTTTGCTTATGTTTGCTGAATGTAGCTCTGTCTTTGAGCTAGTTAGGAAATATAATTGTTTTTAATGTTATATGTACTCGTTGTTTGCTTGCGCAGATAGTCATTTAATTAATCTCGAATACTATATTCAAGAATCAATTTACAATTTTTAGTAAATTTATTTATTAATCTTTATAATACATTTTTTCAAATGTCACCTATGTTAATTTCTTGGCAAAAAAAAAAAACTAAAAGTAATTATTGGATATACCTTGTCTTTCAGTCTTGAGGGTCTGAAGTGGAGGCCGAAGTTCGGCAAGCGTAGCTTAGGATGTCCACCCACAAGACGGATAGACCAACTTGTTACGGTCATCGGAAGACCCGTGATGCAGCCCACTTCCTATCAGTCCTGTTGGAAATGTATGCGGGGGGGTGTATCTCCAGCTGTGGGCATCCTACGGCTGAAATGAGGATGATGATTAATCTCTAGAAGTGTAGAGTATTTAATGCAAGTAATTATAAACAATTAAATCAACAAATATATACTAAATTTATATATATTTACAGAGCATCTTCGTTTTAATATCGCGGAATGCAATAAAAATAATGGAATTCAACTGACATATGGAAATGTACACAATTAGCTATGCAAACAATTTCAAGAGTTTATTATTGCAATAAAACGTTTAAGTAATTTAACGAATGATTGATATCTCTTTTAAATGCCTTTACGATGATGCAAGCGAATTTTATTGGATGCGAAGTGATAGGTGTTACATAATAAAAATGATTATATTGATGGACATGTTCATCAAAATAAAAAAAGATAAGGCTAAGTGTAAATATAAGATTAATGATTAAGGGGCCAGATACTTTCACACCTTCCATCAATATATCTATAACGAGATATAGTTATTCCTATAATCACTAATAGCACTCGTATTTCTGGCGGATCCTACATTAGCGACTTTTATCCATTTTGTAGTTAAGCGTTTCTGATGCGATTCATCAGACTATGTAACCAATGTTACTGTTTGAAATATAAAATTATTACAAATTACAATGTTATCAACTATACAATCTTCTGAAAATTACGATCGCAAATCGCAGGTTCGATTCCCGGCTTACATATTTTCTTAAATAATTTACACTTTGTACATTAATTATGTGCAAAGTGTCTTCTGCAAACCATAACACAACACTATGATCGTCATTTCGCTTAGGAGGGCCTTTGCCTGTCAGTAAGCTGACGAATTTTTTCGTCGATGTACTCAAGAAATAGTCATAATAATAAAATAATATAGATTTTTGGATTAAATTTATCAACTTTGTTCAAATTTACATTTACAAGATTATACTCTAACTCCATTAGTCGACTTCTTTGAATTTAACATCGTTATTATTTACTAGCCTTCCACAACAGTGCATAGGATTGTGGGTGCTTTTCTTGAAAAATAAATTCATTATTAGAACCACATTTGCACTTGTTTGTACCACATTCTGAAATTAGATGTTACATAACGTTCTAGCCGTAAGCCAGCGTTGTACATGGGTCTTCCCCAAAGATTTCCAATAGTGCAGGTTATAAACGACTTTTTACTCCTACAATTTTACCAGCTACCAATAACTTACTTCCAGTTTTTTAATGCATCACTTATAGGTAGTAGAAACTGATATAGCATGAGATAGCATATAACAGTACTCCGCAACCGGTGTGCCATGGCGCACTGGTGTGTCGTAGATACGTAGATATTGCAAGTGTGCTGCAGTGAATATTAATAAATTAAAATTTCACAATTTTTTTACTGTACATATTTTGTATTTGAGACTACCCCTGTAGGGCACGTCACTTTCACTCGTCTCTCGAATTTAGTTTTCGGTAGTTTTAGGAAAGATTTTAGTATACCGTAGATGACAAAAGGTTGAAGAGCCCTGGCCTAAAAGACAGCATTATGCAGTGCTACAGATGTATAGTTAGGAAAGATAATAAGTATTTTTTTAGTTTTTTTCATTGTACATCATAAAGAAGTGATAGAAGATATATATATATATATATATATATATATATATATAATAAAGATGTGTATATATATATATATATATATATATATAATATAGATGTCTAGTTTATAAATTTAACATTGATATTTATTAAGATAATTAATACTCTTTATTAAATAAAAAGATCAATCTTAATGATATGAAGTATACTCAACCCGTTACGAAAATTTCTGGTGTACGTAACATATAATTGTTTTGATATAAATTATATTCTGTGTATTATAACAATGTAAAATAATCACGTTCATTGGCCCTTTACAAAAAGCTTTACAGTGTCGGGTAGAGAAGCTCTCCCGTTATGGCGTCCACTTCGTTGCGTCGGTTAATTAAATTAAATGCGCCGTATTTCATTCGAAATGGACACCGAAATGAATATTTTACTTGCCTACTTGATATTTAAATCGTATAAATATTTGGTTCAGAACAATTTTCTGTGAACGAACTGTATGATTGAAATTTCATTTTTTTATTATAAATATATCTAAATGGACAGGTTTAATCTGTTCTATTTTTCAAATTGAGAAAATTAAAAATAATTACCACTTAAGAAATGAATATGCCAGTTTTATATGGTATTAGTTACAAGTTCACACTATTCGCGGAAGACACCTGATTCTAACTGCGGTAGTGATATTAGTCAGGCAGAAACAACCTACCAGGTCATGGTTCATTTCCTTCGGATGAACTTAAGTCGAAATAATAAACGAATATCAATTGACAGCCAAGCCCAGGTTCATCTAAGCGATCTCAGACCACGGCGGCCTCCCAATCCGGCATACAGGAGAATGTATGCGACCCTTATCAAGGCTCCGGAGTGAGCCCTCGAGCTTTTCAACCTACAAAAAAAAGTTTAAGCTAAGCTCTGCAAACCTGAACCCGAGAAAACTGTATATGCTTCTTAGGCAGCAGTGTTCAGACGAAAAAAATATCTCTCTGTCTATTTCTTATCTCTCTCTGTTTATCTCTTTGTCTATTTAACTTAACTTCAACATCATTCGTTAGACGCTAGGTTCAGGCCACTTGCAACCTTGAAATAACTCTCGGCACGAATAGTATCCATGTATTGAAAGTTATAAATTTATGTTTTATAAAATTATAAATCATATTTGATGATTTAAACATGGATTTTTTTATTATTGGGTATACTAAATATGATCCTAAAAATCTTTGCAGTAACTTATATTGAAGGCTTCCCCGGGAAACTCGGCTCGAGGCGTTACATTATTTATTCCAGAGGTTTGGGCTGTCACTAAACACACGTTCTTTATTCCAATTCGGGAACAGTTCTGGAATAAAGGAGAATTGGCTGCTATTATCAAGTAATACTTTAACATATTTCCATGAATAATCAAAAAAAAGTTTAAGTCATAACTGACTTGAACAAATCGAAAACAAGGTTATCCGTAAAAAAAACAGAGCGATATATGCCTAGCGAGGACTAAAGTTGTAATTAGCGGGAAATAAAATATATCTATGTTAGAGTTTAAAAACATAGCCAACACTCTCTAGGTAGATACTTCAAGAAAGGCGCTGAAAAATAACTGGATCCAAGCAACGTTTTATGCAATTCTTTACTATGTATTACATTGTGGTTAGGCGCTGCTAGCTTTTACGGATTATACAACTTTAATTAATTCAAAATTAAGAAAAGTAGATATTACTACATAAAAATTTCGCAAGCAATAAATATCCATTTTGAAATGATGGTAATAAATTATAGGTAACTTACTTCTCAGGGATGTCCGAAACAATTAAATTAAAGATATGTTAAGAAATTACCTATATATATCAAATCGAAGTTTGATATATGAAAAACAAAATTCTCGAATGTTTTGATAATATTACGCAAAAATATTTTAATACAATATAACAAAAACAACACTACAATAGATATAACTACTACTATATAATACATATGTTTGCTAATATCAGCATCAATTTAGTAGTGTCGCAAATATTAATGCCTACCTCTGTAGTTTAAAGGCGACAGTGATGATTGATTATGAACAAAAAACAAATGGAATAATCGTTAAATAAATTAAGGCAAAAGTAAATACATATGTGCGCTTGTGTATGCGTGTGTGTGTGTTTCTGTATGCGTGGTTTGGTTAATTGTTTTTATAAACACTTCAGTAATTTCATATCAAAATTTTAAGAGCCATATTGTGAATACAGGTTTACATTTATTTCAGCACAAAAAGCTAATTCCAATGAAGATATAAATTATTTCAATTAAATTTATAGTTAACATCGCTTAATTAATAAACAAAATAAAGTTATTACGCAAACATTAATAGCTTATTCTAAAAAGGGTTACAATTAAATGCAAAACAGCCCTAAATGGCGTAGTAATAAATTCCCGCGAAAAAACTCAACGACAAATTGTAAGAATTTCTTAAATTTAATGAATATTAATCTACGGCGCGGTGCTGTCGGTATTGGACTGACTTCGAGATTTATCGATGCGACGGTAATTGGTATAATTGACGTGAAAAATGTCAAGCCAGCGGCGACGTTTGCAAAATGGATGTTTTATAATGGACTAACTTTTTAGCTACGAACTCGCCTTTAACGGCTTCGCTATATTCTACTCGCCGCTGTAAACCCGCAACACCATATTTAACATCTAGTTTTAGCTAACAGTTATATGCGTATAAAAACTGACATCGTATCAAAATTTAGAATAGTTGCTATAAAGCAAACAATTCGCGCTCTATGTTCTCTAAAGTCAACAACATTAAGTTTATTTTAGACATCGTGTAAACAAATATTTCGTTTCACGGTCGATAGCGTTTGAACTTTCATAATAGGATATTTATATGAAGTATTTAAAAAATATTTTTGAATAAAAAAAAATTGGATTATTATTATCATTTCAGGAAGCCTACTATAGGTTAAAAGTCTCTCCCCAATACATTTCCTACAGGATCGTTTGGAGTTGGTTTACAGCCAGCATCCTTCACAAGGCTTTCTATTCTTCTTGTGGGTGAACGTCATACGCTGCGCTTGCCGTTTCGTAGTCTTTGCTACAGAACCGTGAGGTCCTAGCGACCATCTGTTTTGTGTGTTATGTCACATGCCCACAACATTGTTTATCAAGTTCCTCACTCTTTATTCGATCTCGTAGAGTAATCTCATACATTGCTCCCAGGGCTCATTGAACGAGTGTGAGTTTGTCAATAAGGCCCGAATACTAGCGAAGATTAAATTTTTGTTTGTAAGGTCTTTTCTAAATAGAAAATATTCTATGTAATATTGACTCGACTAATACTGACTTTCGGCGTAAAATGTTATTATATAAATCACAAATTTAACTAAATTCTTTTATTCCTTTGTCCCGGTTTCGATATATTAAAACGGCACAGTGGTTTAACGTTAAATTTTAATTTTGTTATATGTAGCAGTTAATTTAAATACGAGTAGTCCTTTCCCAAATAACACTGCTCTCATTTAACTCGCGTTTTTATATAAGTAAAAGATTAGATCTAGATAAGTAATATAAAAGACATTGTTATGTATTGAATACGTTGCAAATTATTATAAAGAATCATTTTATCCGGTATCTATATGTAATAAAGTTATTAAATCAAACGGGAGGCGTTATTAATTCAATAAAGATAAAACGTGCAAGTAAACACATTTAATGTACAAAAGCACGAACATTTAAAAGGTTTTGCGTTATCGCCCTACATTATACATTGAATAAAAAGAAATCGGATTAATATTCTTCCAATCTCTTTAATATTCAAGTGTTGAGTATAAATACCATTAAGTATGTTAATATCACATATTTTAATTAATTTTTGTTTTAAAAAATAAATATGAAATTTCGTCAACATCGATGTCGATAAAAAGAACACAGACGTGTTATTCGCAGCACATAGCTGGTGCAAGACCATATCGATTATATAAGCCTGCTCTAGCCGCAAAGTAACCACAAACCGTGCCCTTGTACCACTAATAAATAGATTGCCAAAGTATGAAAAATTCTTCACTTATGATTCTTGCTTGTAAGAATTATTTACCATAATTATTATAGTGGCAGTAAAAAATAATTCAACGCAGTACAACTGACGTGATTTGAATTCTGAATAAAATTTTAAAAATAGCTTGGAAAGGATTAAAGTAATTTATCTAATACATACATAGGTAGATTGGTTATAGCTGTGAAAGCTTTTAAGCATTCATTTATTAGTCAAAAGCTTAAAAGCTCTGATTTACAATCACTATTATCTATTTTTTTTCTATAAAAATGTTAAAAGTTAATAAATTAAAGCAGCGATAAAGTCCGGAACAGGAAATAAAAAAATCTTTTTTTAAAAGCATTTTTGTTGTGTGGAATATTTTTTTTTAATATTTAAGATCGGCCAAGATGTAATAGGTTGTGAAGGGACATACTTTTACAGATTCTTCGAGTATTAATTTAAAATTATTTGTAATATTTCCACTGTTGAAAAGAGTCCAAGACTTGAGTTATCACTAGAGCTTGAAGCGTATAGGTGGATGACATATGTTTGTCGGATTTTGAATTATCATGTAGTGAAGTAAATTACGTTCTCCAAAATTCTTTCCGTACATTAAATACATTATTCTAAAAAGATATAAAGTAGCTATTTAATTTAAACAATTTATGAAAATGATTTAAGTACTAGAATCAAATATACATCGTGTGTTGTTTTGTTTTTAAGCGTAACATGTGAACATGCCATAATAATGCACGTATGAATGTTTAATGTTACCACCCCGGTCATAAATATTGTCAGAACTGTACCGGTGCGAGCCAAAGATCGATTATGCACGAATGTACACCAATAAATTGTCACGCATTGCTTCGAGTTTGTCAAACATTACACCAATAAATAATACCGCGCGTACAAGGGTCTGTAAATTTAAGATTTGTTCTTGTGCGACCGGCTTTGTACGCGCCCAGCATATTGTAATCAGAATTGCTGAAGCCAAGTCATGTTATTATGATATGTAGCGAGTTTCGATAGAGCAAAATCATTAAATCTATAATATATATATATATAACAAGGGGATAAATTTAATAAATTTGTAGTGCCCAGCCAGAATTTTTTAATATTTTTGCACCAAATAATATTAGCAATAAAATAACTAAGTTTATAGCTAAACATTTTAGTGTCTATTTATTTACTTATTTACCTTTTTTGTACACCATAGATAATAATAATAAAATAAACAATTCATAAAGAGGCACCAAAGGCGGTCTTATCGCTAGAGGCGGTCTTTACCAGACAACTTTTTTATGGAGATGAGAGACATGAGGGAGAGGGCAGTTTAGGGTGTACATAAATTACTATACACAGATATATATAAACAAACATACCTTTATAAATATGTATACATATACACATAAACATACATACATAAACGTACACTACTATACAGACATTCATACTATGTGTGTATTATTGTATTACTTATATATACATATATGTTTATGTATTAACTTGGGATATATATTACACTTTTATTCCTATGCAAGCAAATCGATATCATTATATATGCCACAAGATATATATTTAATATTACGTACATTACACAACAAAAAGGGCAATACAGTACTAAATTTGATATTATTTGCATTTGCTCATTAAAATGGTCAATGCAAGAACAACGCTATTGCAGTCTTTTGTTTAACGCTCAGCCGCAAATGTATGGAGTTATTACTCTTATAACATTTTCGCATTTCCTTGTACACTACATACAAGGTTTCTCACAAATAAAGGGTGGGCTGTAATCCACCACGTTGGCCTAGTAACTACGAATGAATGTTTCATACCTTTCGAAATTGTGATCCATGCTTATGGCAATTTTCTCACGATGTATTAGGTAGGGTTTGAATGTAGCTGTACATATAGGTAATGGTATCGTTGCGAAAATGTTCTATTCTATTCAATGTGCCGTCAACTTAATAATATAGTAAGAATTTAAAAAAATTTAAAGCACAATTCAAGTTGGAGTAAGGTTGGTTATAATACAGCAAGATAGTTACGTTCCAATCATCATCATAATTTCAACCGAAGGACGTCCACGCCTGGATATCTCCGGTTGATTTTCAATACCAGCGGTTGTTAATGACCTTCATCCATCATTTGCCGCCGTCTGGACATGTGGATGGTGGACATGTGGGTGGTGTCCTAGGCTTCGCTTGTTAGACCGACCTCTTGTCTATAGAATCATAATCCATAGGCCATCTGTATTCCATGTGTGCGCTCTATATGGCCTGTCCACTGCTACTTACAACTTGTCTTTGGGATAAATCAGTTTCCTTCGTTCGTCTTCAGATGTCCTCATTTCTAATTCGATTTCGTAGAGATATTCCAAGCATAGCTTTCATGCTCGATGAGCGAATATGCGCGTTTCAATACATTACTATAATATTCCGCCGCATTATTATCTTTCCCTTCGTAATTTTTAATGTTTGTGTGTAAATTTTCTATTATAATAATTTTATTCACAAAACTAACGAGTATTAGCTTAAATATTATATAAGATTATGTTTATTAATGGTTTCATAGTCCTAAGTCAGAAAAAAAAATTGTAAACAAAATTTGATTATTTATTCTTAATATTCGTCTATTCCAACGTCTTTTGATTCACATTGATTAATTATATATGATAAACTATTTATTAACTTTTTTAATACCAAAGCTTAATAGGATAATGTTTAAAGTAAAATTTTTAGTTACAGAATAAAATATATATAAAATCATAATGTACGATAGTTTTATAGATGATATTGAATTTTGAGTGAGGCATGTACAAAAAACTATAATTCATCGCCGCTTCCATATTACACATTTATAAATAATTGATTTTACCGACTACCAGTTTCGCCAAATTTAGCACGCACAAAGAATCCATGGCTTACGTACATGCGGCTAACTCGTATGGCCTTTTTCGTGCAACCATGAAAATAAAAACCACATTGATATTCTATACACAGCGATGGAGCTTTAAATTTGTAACTAAATTGCTGTTGCATTTTGTTTTTGGTGTTTCATTTTTTACTACCAGTCACACGTAGCGATTCGCATTGAAAATATTTTTTCTATTGTTATTTATTTGTTCTCATATAGATAAGAAATACATTCAAACGTGTATATTGTACCAACGTAACATTGATTTTAAAGATTTGAAAGCTGTTGTTACAGCGTTTATTTTGAATCTTATGTTACAAGGTGTTTATTGAAGACTATGTTATGAAAATCTTTGTACATCACATATGATACTATTCTTATACGTAATATAAAATCTATGACTATTATTTTATGTAATATTAAATTTTTGTTGCATTCTTAATATTTCACTATGTAAGATGATTGATTATAAATGTAGAAACTCTAAATAGGATATAGATAGATTTTTTGTTGTTTTCATTGCTCATTTTCCAGCGAAAAGCTTTGAAGATTTCTGCACTTGTTATAACTTGTATAAAGTGTATATTTTTTCAAGTATATATTTTTCCCATTGCGATAGTGTAACATCTGGTAGTACGAAGCATACAGGGACAGACAGCAAACTATAATTAATCTTAATATGCAATACGCATTGCGATATTTATTTGTGAAACTATTGATTTTCGGAAAAGATGTACCATATATTAATTGACAGAAAATGAGCTGTTCTTTTATCATTTTAAAGCTATTATAAAATTAATAGTATAATACTGCAAAAGTGAAAAGACTTGACGATAATTTCGCGTTATATGTAATAACCGTTGCGTTGTTAATATTCCATTACATACGTGTATGTAAAGAAAATATTTCACAGCAAGCAATCTACCATTGTAATGTAGTTATTGCTATAAATCATCATGAGGTCAGGCACTTCATAATTTTAAGTCGTGAACGCAATCAGGTCCGGGACGCAAGGGTCATAAATTCGTTAATTTAATTTCATATACTTGCAGTTAACCGTATTGTTTATTGACAGCGTTTAATTTACGATACGTTTGGAAAGATGTGGGTGTTGCCACTTTGTTATAACAACTATTAAGAAATTGCTATTTATTAAAATAAGTAACTAGTTCTTTTTATTAAGCTAACTGATATATCTTAGCAGATTGGCAAGTGAATGTGGATGTGGGCAGGCAATATAGTGCGCAGAACAGATGACTGCTGGGCTCTTAAAGTTCTGTAGTGGTGATTACGGAACGGTGCGGGAAGTATAGGATATCTCAAAAGGACCAACGGCCTTGTTACGGTCGTAGGAAGAAGAAATATTTGAGACAGGTCTATGTGGTAAAATAACCCACAATTTTCTATAGAATGATATTCATTGCATAATACTTCGTAGTACGTATCTATTTTGTTGTTCGTTTTTAATAACCTTTTTAGAGTTTTTAGATTATTTTACAATTTTGTGTTTTATACTTTGTAATTGATGTCAAATATTGTTTTTAAAGGGAGTAGATACCATGATTTTTTATGACAAATACCTATTGCGTTTGAATGGTCAATAAATTTTTAATATTTCGGGATTTTCGGCGCTATGGGTTTTACTTCATTTTGGGCAGTAGCGGTAGAGTTCTTTAATTTCTTACGTCGGATAAGCCCAAGCATTCATTCTTAATTGCGCAATTGGTACACTCCTCGTGTATAACCCAACCACTCACCGATATATGGGTGTTTGTTTCCAATCACTCCCACCACAGCCATCTGTAAAAGTGTTAAAGAAGCTTTAAAGGCGTGAATGTAAAGCTATACATTCACGCCTTTAAAGCTTTTGCTATTAATTAATACATGCATATATACCATATCCAAAATCAATAGTTTCAAAAATATATAACAAACAACGTAGTCATTACATACTAAGAAAACATTAAAATTAATTATTGTTTACTATCTGTCCCTGCGGACTTTCTACTGACAGAAGTGTATAAGATTAATGCTTCGTACATTTTCATTTCATAAAAACAATTAACTTTGTATCGCTCATCGAGAAGGATCGAGCGTTTCGTCCCGCGTAATATTTATAGCTATTGATTTCGTGTAAAAACAACTCTTTGCGGTTGCAATCGACGCCTAAATGGTAACTTTCTATGAGACGGGCCAATAACCAGTTTATCATATACAACCTGTACTTCACACTCAGCGCCGCACAAGCGACATTGAAGTGAAATTTGATTTATTCTCTAATCATCTGATCGCTAATAAAGATGCGAAATTGATCTGGCAGCACGAAACATTTGTCGCTTTTTACACTTGATTAAAAATAAAAACAAGTAGATCTAATAAATTTGTATTTAAAAAAGGATTAGAGATTAATCGTTGCATAAATTAAAAACAAGATAAGACTGGCAAGTTACTAAGTCGTTTAAAAATGAAACGCTAAATATACGCTTTGCTTTATAAACAGCATGTTAATAAAATATTACTTATCTGTGAGTGAGAACGAGTTTCTTAGCTTGATATAAGTGTTATTTGTTTGAGAAAAAGAGATATTAAATTTTTTGTTCTGTCAAGACAGAATCGACAGAAATTAGCGCTGTCTGAATTAAAAGTTATTCCTTAAATTAATAGGCGTCTCAAAATATAGTTTATACCAGTTTGTGACGTGTAACATCTTTCCTTTCAGTCCCTAGATATTTTTTTGTGGAAATGCTGTCACCAAAATAGATGGAAATGTGTCACAGGAAACCGGGGAAGTACGCTATTTCATTTTGATTTTGAATAATGATGTTAATTTTAAAACTAACACAATTATAAATTTTAGCTGTGCTGATTTTCAACGGTTTTAAAATACTTACGAATTATAGATATCATAAGTTTTATGTTTACTCTGTTCCACAAATTGAATGAATGTGTTAATACAATAAAATTACTGTCGAGTAGACAGTAAATTTTTTTTCCGTACGATTATATGAAAACGATGGTTTACAATTGGAAGAATTTTTTAAAAAAATTTAACGGTATAATACAGATCCCTTTATTCAATATACCGTGTATAAAATATTATGAGACATTAGTGTGAGGGAGTCAATAGTTAAAAACTTTTATACAAAAGTCACAGAAAGTCAGCAGAAAAATAGGAAGTACCAGATTACAGTCGCTAAAACAATTTTGAGTTCTTTTGACTGTTCATATATTTTTTTCAACTTTCATACTTCTCATAATAACCTTTACAGAAATATATCTACTGTTAATAGCTAATATTAATACTTTTTATTTTATATTGTTCTAAATACAGGACAAACGTTTAACACGCCTTACCTTAGGAACGCCCACAAATTTGTATCTACGATCTTAATAGACCGTTGTACCAATTAAACTAATGAATTGCCGCTGTGGGTTACATTAATAAAGCTGTCAATGCTCAAGTTTCTTTTAGTGGTATGTTTTAGTTAAATGCCTTCTGAATTTTGAAGTAAGATATTTTTAATTTTCTTAAAAGATTTTTTTATTTAACATTTTTTAGCACTAGAGTTGACACAAATTGTTTTCGGAAAAACAAAATAATAATCTGAGTATCAAATAATAAATTATAAAAAGAGTGAATAAATAATTAAATATGATTTAAAGTTTTTCGAAATAGTCCCCTTGTTATTCTTTGCAACGTTGCAAGCTTTAAAACAATTGTCAGGAGCTATACGTTGACTACTCTTTTAGGGGTCTTTTCTGTAGCGTTTTAGAACGCATCAATTGCATCAACGGCATTTGGAACCGTATTCCACGACGATATTCTTCTATTTTTGGGAATAACCCAACATTACCTCAACTGCCGTTTCAAAGTGCTCGCATCGAATAATCTCGAATAGGCTTTATTTTTTTTACGAGTGTGGAAAACCTTAAAGCTGTAACGTTGCATGTTATAATAGAAATAATTATAAAGTAAATAAAACAAAAACTATGTAATCTGTAATATAATGTTAAGTTACCAAATTATAAAATGTAAAATAAAAGTTAAGATTAATAAAAATAATGTGATAACCAAAAGGCTGTGATAGTAAGGAACGAGGTGAAAGAAGTGAGGCGATGAATGAACGGTAGAAAGTAAGTAAAAGAAAGATAGAAATTGTAGAATGTAAGTATATAAAAGATAGATCATGTGAAGTAAGACAGAAGAGCATGGAAATAAAAAAGAAAAGAAAGTTAATCATTAAAACGTCCCTGTCCTATAAATAAGATAGGGGAACAAAAGGCCCCCAATAGCGGGCGTCATTAAAATAAATAAAAAAAACGTTGCATGTTAGCGTCCCTTATGTCCTAATTAAAATTTTTCCAAAAATATCGTAATTTTTCCATTGTTAAAACCCAAACCAGCTCCCAGAAATAATGCTAGGGATAACATCAGAAAATCGGTCTTTGTATACGATTCTTGACCAGTTTTTAGCAGCAGCCAAAGTGTATTATTTTTTTCGGCCGCTTAAAATTTTGTCTCATTTTCACCTAATGTTAAATTTTGTTTTTGTTGTTTTTTATTGTTCTAAATTTTGAACTGTAACACATTCATATATTATTGATTAATAAAAATATGAGATTAAAATTTTCAAAATTTGTTCTTCAGCACTTAGAATAGTGGCTTAAATCTGTAAGGGCCTTATTGATGTTCCGCCGTTAAAGTCCATCCGTTTAATACCAAATTTCTCAATTTGAAATTCGTTGATTTGGTAGTATTCATATTTGGTAGATACTATACAGTTCTAAAAATAATATTTTAAATTATTATTTAGCATAATAATATTTCAAACGTAATAAATAACGTAAATTTCAGGTCTCCGACGCAACGCTTGCAGAACGCTTTGCATCATTTTAATAAACTCAGAAAGCTGTTCCATAAGAAGCCAGATTAAGGAGCTCGCCCCAAATCTGTCGTTTAAACAATCGCATTCCTTACAGTCGTTTCTTTAAATGTCAAAGAAAATGTCGCAAATTGTTTGAGTTTACAATTCGTAACCGATTTAACGGGGCTGCTTTCTCTGAAATATAAATATTAACTCGACGTGTGTTTCTTTATATCAGTCTGACCTGATAAATGTTCGCGAATAAAAACTGGTCGATGTGATTCAGCTGATGAAATTATCTTGTTTTCGTCGACCGCGGACGAACGATTGGAATCTTTTAGGTTGTTACGGTTCTCGTAAACGATTTACGGCGACCATTGGTAAAGATCACTGAATATAACGGGTTTCAAGTATAAATAAGGAAGAAATTGCATGAAAATGATAGAAAATTTAAATTAGAAAAATAACAATGAAAGAAAAAGGTGTTAAACCAGTTGTTAATGTAAAAATAAGTTCAGTGAAGGCTGGTGTGAATATAATACATAACAACGTCGGAGCTGTATCCAATAGTAATTTGCCGGTTTTAATTATAAATAATTAACCCGAATTTCGCTTAATTCATTTATTCAATACTCTTAACACGTTTAAAAACAATTAAAAAATCGTAAAACTTTGTGCTCTATAAAATGTACCGAATCGCTTCGGAAGACAAGCGAGTAATTTCATTCGCCGACGCCGCTTACTTGGCTTCGAATTGTTCGCAAAGTGAAACTTGCTCTGGCGTAATTAGCGATAAAGATTAACACAAATAATGTGACAGCGGACAAGCGGCTCGATATGACTAACGAGTTGTACGCAAAAGCTGACGATTCGAACGCAACGTAAGCACAAGTTGTGCCGTATTCCGCAATGAATGCCGAACCCAAATCGACTCGCCTCGTGTGTGGCATTCATGCGATAAATTACTATAGAGACGATACCGCCATTACTTCAAAAGAAAAAAAAAAAACAAATTATCTCTGTGGCAGTTTTTCGAACAGCTGCTAAATCCACGTTCAATTTTCATATCATCACTAGCACTGGTTATTCGCGAATACAAGCTATTATTTTATTGACTATGTTTGACAGTTGTTTGATGCCTAAGGAGTTTTCTTTGCCATTAATATCCGCTATATTTTACTAGTGTAGCATAAAAGAGTAAGTTAGAAATCTCGGCTTTGGTTAAGTTATTAAGTTTACCAGATTGGATCGAGTTTTTAAGTCGCCTACGGTTCATGGCTTACAATTTCAAATTTAGGTTGCCAATTAAATTAAAAAAAGTAACGTCTCAACTTTTTTACATTCCTTGCATTAACCAAGCGGTTACCCTGTCCAAATTGTGTGAAGAGAAAAGCTGACTAAGGTACTCGGAGCATAGGACTAGCATTGCATGTTTACGCAGGGGACGATACAGTATATTGTTGTTCACCATAACCGCCACAACTCTTCATGTAATGATCCTAACAATGTTTCAATATCAATATACTATAATTCACTATCAATTCCTTCTTTGTTATTTCAATGACTAAGTCGTGGTATATATATGCACAGGAAAAGATAGGTCTATAAGACGTCACCGCCATATCCTGAGGAATTTTACTGCTTCTTCTTTTAACATAAATTTTCAGTTGGTATTTAAGTAATCAAGGGAATTTACTGAGAACTGAGATAGCTATATCATTTACCCTGCAGTTGGACCAGACTTTACTTTTAAATAAATCAAGTCTTAAGCGATAGTTTATTGGTTGGGCATGATGTAAATTTTCTCAAATAAAGTCATTCCTTTATCGTTTTTAAGTCACTTGTGTAACTTAAGACCGGTGTGTACACTCTTATCGATACGTCACCATTAATTGCAAGAGATCACCACTTTAAGCCAAAAAGATAACAGAAAATTACTGCAAAAAATCAATTCCCTACTCCTTAAGTTGTATTTTAAAACGAATTTATGGCACCAGAAAAAACATTTTCACGCTACTCAGATTACGCTTTGATTTAGATTATTAATGATATTATTATTATGTACCCAAGCGTTCAAGTACAGCTTTCGAATTTTAAAATCTGTATTCGATACACACAGGTAATTTAAAAGAATTATCATCTGTCTAGATATGTCTTTGAGAAATTAAGAACTTAAACGAAAGTGGATTTTCTTATGTAGATAATACTTTGGTTGCTGTCATGTTACGATTCTAGAATGCATGTTTTAAGGGTACAAATTAAATATGTCAGTAGTCGGGTCATATAGAGCGAAAAACAGATGGCCGCTGGGACTTTAGATTCTTAGGTTGAGTAGAGACCACGGGCCGGCAAAAGTAACTTAAGACGTCACAAGGTGGAAACAAGTAAGAAGCCGTGCGATCTTATTGGGGATTAATGGGGGAGTCCTATGTACAATGTGGGTTGTTCTGTGACTGAAATGACGATAATGATGACGTTATATAATAAATTTATCGATAAGAGTGGTTGTAAATAATTGATACCAACTATAACTTTTTCAGCAACATGAAGATAATACATAAAGCTTTCGTGAAAAAAAACTATTTCACAATAAATCTGCGGTGTTGTTTATATAACTTTATAAAAGCCTTAATAATCGATTTATTTAAAGGGACCAATACGTAATTAATTTTATCTTTAGTAATTATTTTTAAGCGATTTATCGATTCCAATCACCGTTATACGTCGCCGATATTATCTGATTTCGTGAATCAAGGAGTAAATTGGAGACAAAAAAAGTTGACTTGAACCGATGACTTTAAAAAACAATAACAATTCCGATATCGTATAAGATATAAGATTGCAAAGAAATAAATGGATTTTATAAAAAAATGCCTTTTTTAATAAAATTGGGTTCCTTTGTGCGAAATATTATGCATGAAATATTATGAGTTTTTACGTGTAAAGAACGATTAAAATTACAGTAGCACTATAGTATTGTTTGATCCAAACTTCTGGGTTGAGATTTTACAGCATCTAATGGATTCAAAATGCGGGTGCGGTAGTCATCATGTAAGAAGAGAGGTTGGGTACGGTGGGGCTGAAGACCCGCATAGCATGTTTAAGGACGCCTCTTTGCAATATCTAGGTATCCACTTTCATCGATTAGACTGTTCTCCCTACGTATTTGAACTTTAAATAACCTTACAATGATTTAGAAACACTTTCCTGAAATGAGCTGATGTTCGCTTTCAACAGGATTGAATTCTTAAGCAGGTTATAAAGAGTAATCGCTGTTATACCTTTCACCCTTACCTCTATTGCATTCATATTCACTACGAAATTATTTCTAGTTATTTCGTTTACTAGGACGTATTACTTATACTACATTTGTTACCCAGGGAACAATGAATTCTATTGTTAGTTTAAATGTTTGTGAAAACAGGAATAAATCTGTTCTCAAAGACGTGAACGTCATATTCTAATAGTCACGAAATCAATTCCTTTTAATTCTCTTTTTGTGAGAAAAACTACCATTTTTGGATACTTTTTAAATAACCCTCTTATCAAATTTAATTAATTGAATTCTTAAATAATTACACACTTCCATTACACTTGGATATGTAATAAGAATGAATTTTTTAATCTGACTCGTCGAAGCACAAAAAGCTTGTATTGTGACACGCGTTAAAATTAAGCCGAAAATAATTAATGATCTTTTATAATCTGTGTAATGCGTAGGCCTTTGTCGGAAATTCGTAATGCTCGAAGCTGGAATGTAATTTTTTTGCAATCAACGTTTTTCTTTAAGGACTTTTTGAAATTTAATTAGCTGTTTATAATTAATGAATTTAAATTATATTATGTAAGTGTTAGTGACCTTTTTCTATATACACATTGTTTGAAACGATACGTGTTGTGCAATGTGATTGGATTATGTCTAAAATCTTTAAAAGACTAATACTATAGCTCACTTATCAATAAAAAGCTTAAAATCTTTTACACCTATAAACACTTACCCTATATAAGTGCTTATCGCTAAAGAATTTTTATAACGTAAAAATATTAACATGGGAATCTAAAATACATTTATGTAATAATATAAAAGAAATTCTTTCCTTTGCAATGATTTCTCTTTTTCACTCACGTGGTTATTTCTGCAATATTCTAGAAGTTTTAGCCCTCTTCCATCGAACAGATGTTCATTGTAAAAAGGAAGAATAATATTATGTAGAGTTCTGATATAATGTATAGTCAAGTGATCACTACATTAAAATTCTGAATGGTTTGATTCGCCAACTTCTTGAGATTTATGCAATCGACTACATTGCTTACTCTCTCTCTCTCTCCCTAAAAAGAAGTCCGTGTCGTATTGAGGAATAATAGGAGACGGATATAACATACTACTTTTAATATATATGTATAGAGTTTAACAGAAAATGTACGACTCTTTATGTATATTATAAGTAAGGATGCTATAAAACGGAATGATGACATAAATTCACAAGCAACAGTTGTTCGTATTAAATGATTTCCTCGGCGTTTTACGACACCCACTTAGTATTTACGCCGCCCACGAGCAGTTTAAGTACTTGGTTTACGATGTTATGGTCTATAAATATATTTTTGTATTGTTATATACATAATTGTAAAGGATTTTAAACCAACATAGCATAGCGGATTGGCAAGTTGAAGTAGCAGTGTTCAGGTAGTGTATCGCGCATAAAAGATCACCGCAGGGTATTAAACTTCTAGAGTGAGAGAGAGTCTGCAGACCGGAAAGCGCAGCGCAGGACATCCATCGACAAAGTGGACAGATGACTTTATAAAAATCTTCGGAATACGCTGTATGCTAGTTGCTTTCAACCAGCTCTGTTGTAAATCTATTGGGGAGGCTCATATCTTGCAGTGGATGTTCTACAGCTAAAATTATGTTGGTAATTAAAAAGGTCTAGGTTAAGCAAGTTAAGCGCTCTACCTTCTCAACAGATGGTATTAATAATACTATTACAAAAGTTAACGGCATTACTCTAGCACGATGACACTAGAATTTATTGATTGTAGTTTGTAGCTCAAATTTTGCCAAGAAGCATCTTTGTGAATTATACAATATCGTAGAATTTGTATAATACACACAAGTTCGCTATAGCGAGGAGATTTCAGGGTCAGTGACATATCTTATAACCATAAATCGGAAATATAGATAGAAATTACCGAACTCTGTTGGGTTTCTCTCCAGGATTGTATAATTATTTCTATTCAATGAAGATAAGCAAGTGTCACGCAACAATAGAAATTTTACAAGATTTACGATATGATTTCAATTTATAAAAATAAATTACTACCTACTCTTAAGACTTTAAAAATGGTTCTCATGAAAAAATAGATAGAGAATTGCGAAAATATTTAAATGATTTTAAAAAAACCTAATGATTTTGACAGTGCGTGCATTCAATTGTAAATTTATATAGTGATTCGACAGATACATTGTATATATCACAAAATTAATTTATTGATTTAATCAATAAATGAAGTGATCACCCTGAAATATACTACAATAATTTGTTTTTTATATACATTACTACACAATACAATTTGTTTAGACTCATTTCAATTCAGAGCAGTGTTTCCAAACGTGGGGGGCAATTTGATTGTTAAGGAGACAACCCGAAAATGGACTCCACGCAGGTTTAAACCTTTTGCTCTAATATTAAAAATATATGTTACATAGGGGGCTGGAAAAAATTTAGAAATGCGAAGGTGGAGCATGGCACAAAAAAGGTTAGACAACATTGATTTGGACTCAATTTTTATCATCTTACTAAAGTCATTTTGTGTTAAGAAAATAACGATTCGTCTTATCCTACTAATTAAATCGTAGTAAATTAGGATTACTCCGTAATATAAGAATAGTCTATGCAAACATAATTTTCGAATTTGATTTCTTTTTAAGTAGATAATAGATGAAGATATTTTTAGTTTTCTATCCAATTTTTCTTCAAAATCTACGTCATCGCTGGGAGAACACTCAGATGTTTTTTACTTTTCATTTTTCCATGTAAAAACTATAAATTAGATTAAAAATTCACACGATAAGTAAAAAATGCAGTTTAAGAATGAAATGTAAACAAAAATAATAATTCAAAATATCTCTCGTGCAATTGACTTTACGATCGTGTACTTAAAAACAGTTAAACGATATGTAATTGCTGGGTATCTGACGTTGCATTCACATAGCGGCCTGCGGGCATCGATTCATTTAACCAACGTTAGATTTATAGCTAAACTTAACCTTTTTGTCAATAATAATTCACTTCATAATCAATGTAACTTTCTCACTTCGATATTTAAGCCCTTTAAATCTATATTGCTTCTATTATTATCAATACATTATTACATCATCTTGCAATTACACCTATACACATAGTATTACCTATACACAGTACCTGTGTATAGGTATTACTAACTATACGTTTAATGCTGCCGTAGCTTACCATACCATACGTACCATCTCATATATCTAACATGCATGTCTAGCGTCGCATTTTTATGAGGGAACCATATATATATCTGTGGAATAGGCCTTCGCATTACAGAGGCCATCTAGGGGCTGAAACAATATTGCTATGATATAATAGTACACAACATACAGTTAAAAATTTTGCAGCACAAAGTTGGTGCTACGCGGGAACCTAATGAAGCAAAAGTTGGTTGTATTTCATTTAAATATAATATAATTATACTCTAATAAATTCAAAGATGAAGTGCTTCGTAAGACTGAATAAAATATAATACCTTTTGCGTTACTTGGTATACGTGTATACGTATTATATTTTACTATATGTTATGCATAAGATGACTATATTTTGGTTGGGACGCTTGGCGATTGAATATTATTTGGCGGTTTCAGTAAAGTTTATATGTAATATTTTTAAACACTCCTTGGCTTTTATTGCGTCTATCCGTAAATGTAAAAGAAATTACAATTTAATAATCCTATTACAAGCTAATTATAATATTTATTAAAAAATATTAAGAATAACTATGAATTACGTGTATTTTTTTAAATACACATTATTTAAAAAAGATCATTGCACTAGTACAAAAGCGTAGGGGGTTTTCTTTGTATTTATAATCGTGTTCGGTCATTATTACTTATTTTCCAAGGCTATGCAATAAAAATTAAATAAATGAGAAAGCAAATAAACTAACATTGAATGGGCCTCACACGATGATTACTGAAAATTGGTATCATCTTTAAGTGGTCGGCGAACAGAGTTGAGCGTACACGACTCGTTTTAATGTAATTATGTGGCGTGCAATTTGTTCACTGGTATCATCTTGGTCCTTCTCGTCGGTGTACAGTGCGTAATAATGTTTATTTTAAAAGCTGAAAATTACACGTTCGCTTCCTTAACAACTCTGAAGAATTAAGCAGTTACGTGATCGACTCTTTGCACCCTTTGCTACTGCCGACTTTACTGTACCTGTTAATGCTCTGTGATAAACGTTTTTATGTCTCAATTATGTTCGGGACATAAACAAAATTAACAATGGCCCCGTATATTTTGGGCGGAGTGTGAGTGGAATATATTGCCCGGACGATACATTGTATCCGCAGCTGACATCTCCTTGTAAATATGGACCAGTGTAGCCGATTTCAATCGGTCGTATTCCGTTAAGTTATTGACCGTCTTCCTGCAAAATATTTATCTTTTTATTGACTTAATTTTATTTTAGGCCAATGTCATTTAAGAAATTTTTAAACAGTAGTGTTTATTGTAAATATTTGTTACATTATTACGAGTATAGTTATTAGTATTTTATACGAGTTGTTCCGCACCCGCTTTAGTAACTATTGATCGCCTTCCCAATCTCTCTTGTAGGTAGTCTTTCCCAAAATTGGTTCATAGACAATCTTTATTCAGGGTAAAATTTGAGCCTATCTCATTTTTTCCAAAGTAATTCTTGAATGTCGATAACTCGATTTATTACTGTAAGTTTCAATTAACATTTACAATTTTTATTGTGACAATATGAAATTTAAAAGATAGAACATAAATGGAAATTGTTATAAAATTGAAAAGTACTTTATTTGGTAAATTTAATTATAAAAATAACCAGCGCCAGTATTATCAAACATTATTAAATGAACATTAAAATACTAACAACTTAAAAAATATTTTTGCTACTAGCATACATACTTTTGTAAACTTTTTAACTTCCATTTCAGAAAACGGTTATATAATAATTGTGTTTCATACATTGCGCGGTATGCACCGCGATAAGTTCGTTAAGTTGCATATCGTGAGGTTGAACTAAAAAAAAAGCTGTGGAATTGTGTGGCGAAAACAAGCGAAAATTCCAACGGCATGTGATCTCATTACCAAGGCATTCATGAATTTTAATTAATCGACCTACGCCTCAAAACGGCAAAGCATACGAGAAATAATTTAAAGTAGTGTAGAAAAACGAGACATTAATGACAATTACGATTATTTCTTTTATATGGTCTCAAATTAAATATAACCTTAAAAAAACTTACCATTACATACCTGTATTATAAATTTTCCCACACGTATGATCTCTTATACGTAATTACTTTTTCTATAACAAAAAAAAAAATTCGATGGAAAGCTCACAGTTGCGAAAACAATATTTTTAGTAACTTCTCGAGAAAGAAACTACGGCAGAATCTTTTGATGAGTTGACCCGGCACATTGTCTTAAACCTCAAGGCATTGAACAGCCTGTAGCGCTTGGGCAGCGAGTTGGAATAAAATAGTGTATCAATTATTGTATAATTTAGTAAAACTTCCAAATTGTTTTGTTTATATGTATAAATTTTAGCTGTATTTACACATAAGGAAAATTGTAAATAATGATAAAACGCTGTTTTGACTCGCAGTTGGGAGAAGAAAGAACCGTATCAAATAGCGGCAACACTCTCCCTATTGTCTGCTTTTAGTAAAACATAAAAAAATAATATTGTAAAAAACACTAGCGATACAAATTAGAATTAATAAAAAATATACAGTAATGGGGTTTACGGCGAAACTGCAGCAAGGAGGACTAGCAACTAGGCATGTCAAATTACTTGTAATTTTCATTTCACACATCATGTAACTTAATGGTGTTTTATAGTCGCATTATAACGTCTGATATTGATTTAAAACGTAATATTTCTATCGTTAATAGAGGAAATGATCCGTAATAGCCACAATTACCGCTGGTCTCACTTCTGTAGCAGGTGTGAAATTGTGATTTATTACTATACGATATAGTTTACTGCGGTAAATCATGGTAGATAAATAATCAAAAGGGGAATTCTTTAACTTAATTTTTTTAAAGTGTTTAAAATTTTAGTAATCTTAGAAGTTTGCGTAAATGGTTATGTTTTTTATAAAAATGATAAATAGGCAGATTTTTATACGATCTTGTACAATATAATGCTAACTTAATAAAAAAAATAACATGATTTACTTGTTAACTATGTACTCCGACAGATTACGTACTGTCAAATGTAATTGGCTTGTCGCCGTCCAATAGAAATAACAAAAACCGTGTCATGCTAAGAAACGTATTAAAGATTGATCATTTTATTTTTTGATATAATGTCTTTATAATAAACTATAATCATTAACTATAATAAGTTTTTTAATTTCATAAACAGGAAAACTGTAATGAGGCAAAGATAATTTTTTCATTGTGATAGCACTACAATTAAAATGTAATCGTATGATATACGATATTTTTTATTTTCAATCATTTACACACACACAATTAAATCACTTTTTTATCTGTTTGACAGCGACGGTCACCAGTTTCATTTCAATCTGTGACTTGTTCAAAAAAGGA
The DNA here is from genome assembly GCF_028537555.1 of Battus philenor. Classification (NCBI taxonomy): domain Eukaryota; kingdom Metazoa; phylum Arthropoda; class Insecta; order Lepidoptera; family Papilionidae; genus Battus; species Battus philenor. Next base: position 11,177,316 of record NW_027181673.1, on the reverse strand, counting down.
AGTATCTAATATTTTCTCGCAATTTTTCCGTCTTTCTCTCCATGAGAATCTTTCTCGTGCCTGTTAAAAATTAAAAAAAAAATGTTGGACGGTTCTCAAGTTTTGGGTTTACCACCAATATGACCTTATTTTTTTAAGTAGTACTCTATTGGTGTATTTTTAACATAGATTATTTGTTATAATTTTTATTTTAGATACTACAAGTAAGCTAAGTAGTTAAAAGTATTACCTTTGGTTACACCGTAAGTTGAGGATAACCTTATCGACTTCATTCATAATTATTCTATAAGTTAAGAAAGTTCTTTTATAAAAGAAAAAAATCATTGCGGCTTGCATTTGTAACGTCGATAAATATACCGCAAGAGCAGTTTTTGAGTGCACGTGGCGTCAATCATGAAAAACCGTGTTTTTTACATATCCAATTATATATCGAATATCATTTATTTAGGCACTAGAAAATAAAACTAATCATGTTATTTTCATGAAATATTTTTTTTTATTTATTATCATTCGAATTGAATATTCATAGCAAAATAGTACATCGCCTGTTAAGTCAGCTAATTTAAAATAAGCATTAACGACCTACGCGTATTTAAAAAAAATGTATTTATCTCAAAATTGATCGCCTTTTCGTATTAAACGTATTAATAAAATGGTGGCGTTAAGAGAAATTAGATTGAATCGCAGCGGTGTTCGAAGCAATAACCCGTGTTTGTTGATTGCAGTCGCCCGCTGTGTCATTTATTAGTTTAAGTGTATTTAATAGATTTGTGGTCTGCACAACATATAGTTTTTTTAAGGTATTAACGCAAAGTTTCTTTAGTTCGTTATAAACATAGGATTATGTTTAACGACTGAAGACTTTTGTGGATAGAGGGCGTTGTTGAATTCGTCGGAAGACGATGAGTGCAGGCTGCTTTCAACTGGTCCGATTAAAACCTACGAGCGAGGCTTAGCGTCAGGCAGTGGAAATCCTTTGCCTCAAATGATGACGATGAACTTAGCTTAACTGTTACTTAACTTTGTGTAATAAAAATATAAGTGTTATGGCTTCATCAAGAAAATAATGGCAGCATGAAGAGTTACTTGATTTTTTTTTAAATCTGTAGACGAATGAAGCGAGCCCGATGCATCGGAAATGTTTGTAATGGCAAAAAAATATCATTAACATAATTGCCATCCGTGGATAAAACGGGCTCGACTTAAGCAGCGGGGTTTCTCTGAAGCTTCCATATTAATTTATTAATTATCCAGATGTATGTTTTTACGAAGTGCCCAGTCATTATGCCTGCTGTGGTAAATGTGAAATCCGAGTATATAAGGATTTATTACTTATTTTTATAGAAAAGAAAACCATCGGGAATATTAAAACTGAGTCTTGAGCAAAGTCCGCTGTGGTGAAAGAAAATTTTGAGCGTGAGGAAGTTTTGAAGGTAGACAAACGTCAAGCTTTCTTTCCTTAAATAGTTTATATATGTAAAGTCAATATATAAACAAAGACAATATAATCAATCGCACTCTTTTTCCCTCTCACTGCTCACATACCTAAAAAGGTGACTAGCATTATGACGTAATATACGTATACTGATATTGGAGAAGAAACAAAATATTCGTAATGATATATTGTCATATGAACATCGTGTTTGTCTTGGACTAAAATCATGTGATTGGCTGAAAATTACATTATTTTAAAAACGATAAACACTACGTTATATTAGGTGTGTATATATATATACGTAAAAGTGATTATTATCACGTGAATATATCTTTATAAGTCTTAAAGAGGAAGTGTCGATGATCAGCTGAGGGAATATACGCCACACAAATATGGATACAGTGTCGATTGAACTTATTTACCTTCGAAGTTATCCGCCACGTGAGATGTTTTTCCTGACATTGTTTACTTAAATAGGTTCCAATTGTTTATCTACATTAAAATTATCTTTTTTTATTGCGTTAAACTTTCATTACGTAGTACTTTGGTTAATTAGGAACAATATGCTAATAAAATAATCATTTTCACGATTTATCCTAATTTTGCCAAAAAATATATTTATTGTAATACTTATATGGATATTTTTCATCTGCAATCACATGTTAAAAATTAAATAACATTCAAACTTAACACATTCCGAACTTAACTTTTTCTAGGTTTTAAAAAAATTGTAATTCTTTTGAAGGCTATGTCCGGCATACTGAACAATAATGAATGACAAAAAACAACAAAGAAATCTTTCATGGATGGAGGCATTCTCCAAATGTTTAAATCATACATTAGGTCTTCGACATTATATCAAGCGTTAAAACAAGTGACTCTCGTGGCTTCCATTTTATTTTCTATATGCTCTTTTTGCATTCTTATTACGTTTACAAGTGTTTACTTACAATCATATGAATAAATTCATTTTATTGTTTTTCTGTAACAAATATGAAATACGTTACGAGGGCTGTTTACAACACCTTGATTTGGAAGGAGAGTATGAAAAGGGAAGAAAGATATAGTGAAGAAAATTAAAGAGAAGAATAAAATACATTGAGAAGGACGAAAGATGAGTATTGAAATAAAAACAAAAAGAAATAGTGATTAAGTTATATATTACGTTATAGGGATTGAACGAGAGGCCACATAAACGAGAGCAAAATTAAAAAAACACTGGCTTTCAAGGTATCCCTCGCAGTAATCAGTAAATGCAACACTGCTGCCGTCAACCAACATCTATTATATCATAAGCTTCTGTAAAACTTTGAGCAAGCTGTATCATTTTATGTATGACAGCCATTAAAAATAAACAACCTCGTCAATTTTAACAAATCGGAAAAGAAGTGAATTTCGTGTGTGGATTATGCATTATATTTTGTATAAACCGTCAGTAATCAAGAGAAGGCTATGAGATTTTATAGTTCGGGAACCCTGAACCATTAATGTCAATGATTCAGAAATGTCTTAATCTAAAAGGATATCATGTTGAAAAATAAAACGATTCTTTGCGGATAGTTTTTTGATTCAAATAGTCACAGATATATAAAACAGCCCTTGTATATATATTAAAATAGGTAAACATGCATTTTAGGACTAATATTTAGAGATTAAAATGGAATAAGTTTTTAGGTCTCTATATTTGCAGACAGCAGTAGTGTTCGAATGTGAATGTTTAACCAGATATTAACAAAGTGGCAATTATGATTAATAATTACAGCATGCGACCTACATATCGCTGTATACTGACAGCATAATTTTTTACAACGTTCGTATTTAAGTTGTAATTAAATTAATTATAAAACACAAACCGATACGAGTAGTGTCCTGCGTTGCTTTTTGGAATGTTTTCGTTAATTTATTTAAGAAATATTTGTATTATATAAAAATGAATAGCATAATTTCGCTATAACACTATCGTCTATGTTCTTTAAAGACTTCGATGTTTAAAATGTTATGTATATATAAATATTACTATAAGTAATATACGGTAAGCTGTGGTCATTAAGTATGTAGTGATTCCCATGTTTCAAAACGCACGTTTCGGAATGTATGTTTGAGAGGCACGTTTCCGAACGCACCCCAGAGGAGTGTTAAAAGACTTGGCGCGGTTCAATAAAACTAGACTATGTAAAAGTTCATTATAACCGTGATTACACGATATTCCCAACATAGCAGTGATTTGTTTATCACCAACATTAAGATACGAAAGTAAGGAACTACATTGGTGATACCGTCGTTATCTAAATTTTATGTTGATATTAATATATATATATTATGCGTTAGAATTTTTTACAATTTTACACAACAATATTGTTATCTTATTTTAAAAATGTTCAAAGATAATTTAAAAATCCATGTCATTAATAAAAATTAAGAGCTAATACTATTGATTGTCTATTTAAACCACAGGAATTTTGGATTGAAAAAAATATACTGTGTATAGTACTACTGAATTTTAATTTATTTTGAGGTATCCGACGGCTAGCAGTGGTAGCCTAGCGGTAGAGGACTGAGACTTGCGATGTATGATCGCGTGTTCAATTCTCGGGATACAAAAATATGTATTGTCTATATATACACGGTAACTACCCGTTATTTATCTCTCTACTGTTTCTATACTACGGTTGTCACGAAGAAATACCCTCGTGTGTTTAGACAACTATATATGTATTTTCAAGCGTGTACAGGAAAGAGCATTAAATAAATAAAATCTTGTGTAATTCACACTATGTGCATTAATTGTTTAGGATTACCACTGCTCACAAACAAGATTCCTGAGGATTGGCAGCAGCGTCTTCTGCTTATCATAACACAACACTGGGATCGCGCACCCGCCTGCCATTGCTTGGCGATTATGGTGATTATTCTCCCTATAGATATCTATGGGGGAGGCCTATGATTTGCGATGGGCGTCTATGGACTGAAACGAACCCGACGTTTGCAAATGCTTTTTTAAAGATTTCGATTTGTCAAATTTTAATATACTGCCGGGTGCAGTATAATAATATATGTGTTCACGGTCTTCAGACTTCTTTGAAACGCTGAATCAGCTCTGTGTTCTTTAATACAACTATAAACAGGTCCATTTGTATTCCCTATATGAATAAAGAAGTTGCAGTGTTCGCGACAAAACGATCCGTACTACTGTCCACTACCGCCAAAATTTTTTTTCAGTTAAAGTATTCTTGCACGTACAAATTGAAATTCGAACTCCGATTTAAATTCGGTCTCCTTTAGTAATATAGGCGTTTGGGTCTTATCTTTGGATCGAAATTGTATAACAGTCTGTGTATATATAATTTCACACCACGTCAATTACACCTGGCCTTCATTTACTTCGTCACCTGCTAAATGCGTATAAACTCGTAGAGTCTCTTCTTTACTTTTTAAAATCTTTGAATCGATTGCGCATGAGTGTCGTAAATAATCGTAAAATATTTATCGGTCACTAATAGGTCTATTTGCATTTCTGTCACGCTTTGCGGCGACCACCCACAGCGTGACGCATGCCTATCGACACTTGCTAAATGCGAAATTAGTCCCGTCGTGTGCTTTAGACGTGTACCTTATAATGATTTTTATAGCAACCATATCCTAGCGGTGGTCCTTGAGTGAAATGTTAAGTTACATAGATTACAGATACGCGATGTTAGTGATTATTTGAAAATATTATAATTTTTTAAATTACTGGGCCTAAGAAACGTCATTCTTTATGCTTCCCAAGTAGTTAATTGAGGTGATTGTATACGATTTTGTCGTTAAAAAGCTTGTGTTACACCGCACTTATTTTTGATGTCACAGGTTACACGAACACAGGGACTTTTAGGTACTGGAATAAAGAACACGGACTAGCAAGCATAGCGTCACAGCCCACAAGGTGATAGACGACCTTTTTAAGGTCATTGCAAGATGCTGGATGTAGAAGGATACTTAATGACCCTATCGAAAATCTATAGGACAGTCTAATGTTAAGCAGTGAACTTCCTATTGCTGAAATGTTGGTGATATGATCAGGTGGTCACATCAAGCGCCATTCTTACTCGTATAAAAACTAGAGATTTACTAGACTTGTAGATAAAGTAAGAATGAATTGGCCTTGAAGAATGTAGATCGTATAGCTGCTTACGAGATATGGTATTAGAGGAAAATGCCTTGGATTCCGTGGAAAGCTTTTCGCAGAAAAAATAAACGTGATCTCAAAATCCAAACTATAGTTTCACGCGAGGGATCACCAACGTCCGTAGCAAAAGGAGGAAAAAAGAATGACTTACATAAAACGCTTTCTTTTTAATTTTATTTAAAAAAAAAAAACTTTAAAATGCCTTTCTTTGTTATAAATATTAATATAAAGATAAATAATGATTATAAACAAGTAAATGGGTTCACAAACGTCACTATGGGTTACGTCAATACGCAATATTCTTTGCTAAATTTGCAAATTGAAATAATGTGAATCAAAAGCACTTTAATAAAATGAAGAATATATCAGAGGTCAATACAACACAAATGGTAATCTCTGGCACATGTAGCAAAAAATAAACACCGTAATAGATGTAATATTGAACTGTGTAAAGTTAACCTTATTTTGTCACTATAAATTTGTTATTAAACTGTCAAGTTATAAATATTATGTCCAGATCTTTTCCGACCCGAGTTTCTAAATCATAGCCGCTGTGTCGTTGAAAATGTTGAACGACCATACGTCTGTTCAATATTCAATCAATATGCATTTTATTTCTAGCCTTTTAAAACTGCTAGTTAATTTTAATCTTCTTGATTTTAAAACCTGTAATTTATTTATTTATTAAACTTTGTTTTACACTAACAAAACATAAAAAATAAATCGAAATAAATACGTAGAAAATTAAGTTCATACTGAATGAATTTACCGATGTATCGATTTCTTCCAGAAAACCATTTTATTGACTTGGTTAATAAGAAAAATACAGAGGAAACTTCTTTATATTTGAAAACAACAGATATACAGATTGATTAGTTATAGGCGGTATTGGTTAAAAGCTCTAAAGAGATAAATGTATAAATATGTATTATATTTGTCAGCAAAAAGTTTCTGCGCTTTAACAACATCTTTCAATCACCATGTATAAAGTGACTAGTCTGTAATATGTTATTTTATTTTTTATGTTTAAAATGCAGTGATCCCAATTTTGAAAATGCTTTTTCATACTTTATTGTTAATTCATTACATTATTTATAATTTCAGAAACCGTATGTTTTTAAAAAAGCGTACCATACATTAGTTAGAGAGAATTAAGCTCTATTCAGCTTTTTAAAGCTTTTACACCTATCTACCTATATTTTTCATATTATTAAACTTATTTATTGATTCTTAAGTTATATATTATTTCGTATATAGAATTCTGGACACTATGTATGCAAGCCTAACACGTATCGAATACAAATTCACATTTTGCTGAAAACATCGCTGCTATTTCTTTGTAATAGAATTGATTTTTCATTAAAATTTAAGTTCTCCGGCTTGTTGATTACATTCAAGGCGGTACATAAAATACTTCTGTCTCCTAAATAAGGTTTGGTTATATTATGGGACAAATTGCGAGGTTTAATTCAATCAAGCGGGCCTGTAATAGAGATCGCTATCTTGATAGATGATATAACAGTTACTGTTTTGCTGTACGAACCGTTTACAATGACTATAGATGGTTTTTACAGTAAAAACCAAGATTTACTTTTTACTACTTTATATTAAGTAAGACTTTTACGTGTAATATTTCTTTTTGGTCTATGTACAAATATTGAAAATTTATACTACGTTGAAAAAAAACGTAATAATTGTAATAGTTAATAAAAATATTTTTGGAAATAACAGATTGCATCTATCGCAAACGTTTTCTTTGCCGATTTAATTTAAACGTAAAAAAGCTGCGTAAAATTAATTTTTCTCTAAAAGTTTCAGTTTATTATTTTTCTTTATTGCAGACAATATGCTACAAACTTTTAAATTCATACTAAGATCGTTTAATTTACAAATGTGAATTTTTAGGCGACTTTTTCAATGCCAACCGTTAATAATAAAAAAAACTACTTAAAATATTACTGTTGGTGGGTTCATCGTCATTATTACTATCTCAGCTATAGGATGTCCACTGAAGATAAGCCTCCCCTATAGATTTCAAATAGGCCCTATGCATACAGCATCTTCCGACGACCTCAACCAGGATGTCCGTCCACTTGATGGACGTCTGTCACTAAGTTGGCAGATGGGTTGGGAATATTGTTTCAGTGAAATAATTTTAAAATAATATATCGAAAATGTATTTATTATTCTGGCAATTACACGGCGAGTGTACATGCCATTTAAAAAGGAAACCATGAGTGGTATATTAAAATGTTCTAAGCTAAGCGTCGTTTGGTTAAATAGAAACGCGTTATCCATGTGATCGCTATCGATTATAGATTGACCATAAATTGTATATGCTTAAGACCAGAGCTTGTGCAATTCCACACGCCCGATCCATTGCTAGATATGCACATAGATGTCGACAGCTGTAGATACAGTTTGCTTTAGTTAGCGACGGAGCTTTTGTATAATTATTAGGTTTAAAACGATAGCTGATACAGAACATTGAGATGTCAAATAAAATAAAAAAAATAACAGCTAGTTGTTTTAAGTCGTATACATTCGTTGCTTTAACAAAATGCCAATAACATAAAAAACGAAAAGAATTGAGAAGAATTATAAAATATTTTTACTATCAATACAATCACTAAGAGTGAGTGTTTACTTCATTTGTTTGTGAAAAGCTTTAAAGCTTTTACTTCTATTTCCAAACTCTGTGTAAAGAGTTATCAGTGTAAAGAAAGTTTATATAAATAAATAGGAACGAGATAGGCTAATACTTCAGACAGTACAAAATCTGTTAGATAGTAAAATAATTAGTTTTCATATGGGTTAATCCGAATTTTGAAAACATTATACCGTACTTCATCATCAATACGCTATTTATTATTTCTGAAACTAAAGGTTTTTGAATGTCGATTAGTCGGCACAAAATGGAGTTAAACGTTCACCCCTTTAAAAGAATTTACATCTAATCAATTATCTTGTATAGAATGAATAAAATTAAATGTGTTCGTATATATCGCAAATGCTCAAATTATTTCAACGATTTTTTTCATAGATAAAACATATTGTTTTATTATTCCATTAACAATTGTCGTATTGTTACATTACTATCGTGTGTTTTCATCCTTTTGTTTAGACTTTTCGAATGGATTGTTTTTCAACACATATAAACACGCATCATGAGGAATTTCTTTTAAAATACTATCATATATTAAATATAAAAATTCTCTAGACAAATATTACTATTTCTGTTTAGATTGGAGGTCACTGTTGTCTAAATGACATTTGCAGTTTTACTAAACGGTAAAGTGAAACGGCAGTCGCGGGGTAGTCTCCCCACTACTAAGACCGATGATCACGGAAAGATGTTGGATGTGAACAGCGAAAACCGGTAATCGAGGTGATCTTTGCGAGAGGCCATAGCCTTAGAGCAGTCATCTATCGACTGACAGGATGATTAATAAGTTTGAGTGTGGTGAATCTTGGGCAGGATTAGATAAATTACTTTACTGGTTGTTCCTTAGACAGATTGTTTTAGTAACACCGTAGCGTCTTGATTCAGATTCTAGGTTCATGAAATTACAGATATAATCAGACATGTCATTTGCATGACATTATTAAAGCACATCTTTCTCGTTTAGTTTGTTACAAAATATGTAAAGGTAACACATAATTATGATAAAGATAGCTTATGTAAAAGAATGATAAACAAGTTTCCAGAAGATGGGCAGCAGTGTCCTCTGCATACCATAATACCACACTGCGGTGGCCAATCCGCTTGCAAAGCGTAGTGATTGCATATGTCCCCCTAGAAATCTTCACAGGAGTTAGTTACATCATTAGAGATAAGCTTCATCGACGAACGTTCGAGTTTTTATAAAAATACTTGTTGACCTGGCGAAAGTCCATCCCACCAGTTAATGAAGAATTGGTTTCGGAATTTTGAATTTGCAATTAATTAATAAATTCAATTTTTTACACGGCTAAGCTGCAGTTTTCTGATCTTTTTTTAATGACATTTTTAAAATTGATTAATATTGTCTACTTATCTTACTCTGAACGGATACCAGGTCCATTCGTTCTAGAGTTAAAAATGACTAACTCGACTTTGGTTTATATACATAGATATCACGAGTAAAAGGATAAGCATGGTTAAAAAATAAAATCAATTACATTTAAAACCTTTTTGCAACAAGTTTAAAAATTATTCTTTGGAAACTTCCCACTGCGTCCTACTTAAACTTAAAATAATTGATGTAAAAAACATATTTATTTTAACAGGAAATTTTAATATACACATGGCATTAACTATAGGTAGTAAATATCGCTTAAATAGACACAATTTATAACAGCTATTTAGAGATACTGGTTGTATGCTATTTTTTAAACAGCAATGACTGGTGTTCAGAGGCAAACCTCTTCTGTTCTTTAAATACGATTTTTTTAGCAAAATTTTGCTACCTATTTTTACGTTTTTTTATTTTTCTAGGGTTTTCAGCAATTCTCAATCAATTTACTTTGGCACACTTAATACATTATTATTTCTATAACGAGTCATTAACACAGAATAGAAAACTTCTATGGAAAACTTTTGAATATGCACGCATGTGATGTAATTACGATCGAGTTAATACTCGATGATATCAATAATTCGATAGATATGAACCGAGAACCCGTTGTAGGGGTAGGTCGATGTATGAGAATGTCGGTTCGAGTAAATTGACAGTTTGACATAGACGTATGGAAAACATTGTAAGGGTATTACAATTTACATACAGTCTTGTCAAAGCTCTGTTCTACATTTCCACATGCATTAATTTCAGTCAATCAATGGGATTGATAAATGGTCGCCTTGTTATGTAAAAAGAGCTCTGAGTAAAATTTAATCATGATTTGCGCAAACTGTTTACAGTCTTGAACCTCTAACAGTATGCGATTGACAGTTATTTTTCTAATACTAACGTTTTTAAAGATGTTGATGAAACTATCCGAGAGAGGTTGACGAAATTGCAACCTATCAATAATATAAACATATTTTAATTCCAAAATTAAGGCTTAAATCAAACAAAGCAACTTGAAGTACAAGTGCTCTTTTTTCTGTTTAGTAACTGTTCTTCTTTATTTCTCTAGGTTCATTTATCCTCCTCAATTACCAGCCGTTTAGTAGTTAGTCGAGTTAAGTGAGGAAACTAAATTTAATTGCCCTCTCCGATAATGCAACAGTGAAGATCCAAACCGAAAAAGAAACCATTTTTCTATTTATAGTAACAATAAAAATTCTTACCCGTTAATGGAAAATTTCTTTAGGTAACGTGGTACGTTGCTCGTGATATTTCAACCGTCAAGCAGTAGCAATAATAATAGTAACAATAATGAATTATCATTGTGACCAATTAGTACTTTGTAAATCAGATACATGCTTAGGTCGTCGGATAAAGCTGGATGCAGGTCAATTCCTATAGATATTATTGGATTTATATGGATTAGGCCTATACCCAGTGCCCAGATTTATATTTTCTGGACTTGCTTCACCTGGTCAATGAGAAGACAGTTTTCTTATTTGAGTCAAGAGGCGTGGCTAACCTGAGTGACAACGATTTATGATATTTTTCTTAACGCATATAGACAATAGTAAATTAAAGTGTCAAGGCAATAAAACAATTTCAAAGAACTTTCGGCAGTAAGTACACAGAATAGGCAGTTCAAGATTTTCAATTCCAAAACCTTGAAAACTTGTCTCGAGGAGCACGTGTTATTTACAACTAGGTGATTATTTTATTCGTATTGCTATTTAATGATAATTTAAAAATTAATAAAGGTATAAATTTATGTTACTAATCTTTTTTAGGAAGAACAGATTCAAAAAGATACTTCGAATTTTTGTATTACAAGATAGTTCTCAAGTGTATTAATCCATAAATTTGGAACTTATACAGAGTAACAAATAAAGATAGTAGAGATAAATACACAATGTGTACAAAATATCGAAATAATATGTTTTACGTAATTTTTAAAAAAAAAATTTCATCGTGAAAATTTTTTGTCAAGGCTAAAATTATAATAAAAGAAGTAAAGTCAGATAAAGTATCGATAAAATATGTACAACAAATAAACTAGATATCGCAATTCTATTTAGCTCCAATAGTTGTCTTTAGTTAATCTACTACGCAATACAACACTTATTTTCCGTACAACCAACGCTTTTAAACGTACGTTTATCATTTAACAAAGAAGGTTACGTTCGCTGACAGAATAAATAATGTCCTCGTTACGTAATGCACATAAAAAGATACAGATGATGTTATCAGTGGGCGACCATTCATTCCAGTCATATTTACGATAATATTTCGTCATTGATTTTGGACCGACTGAATAATGTGACTATATTTATTACCCAAGTCGTCACACCTTTCCTCGCCGGCTTACCGTTAATTTTATTGCTGCGAATTCGCCGCAATGTCAAAATGACTGCACGGTGCATTAACACGTAAACACGATTCATTTAAACGCAATCGTAGAGATCGTAACAGTTGATAATGTGAAAAGCATCGATGAAACCAACGTGACCTATTAAAAGGACTCGTATAAAAGTTCGGTTGAGTGGACAAGTGTAATACGATCGCGAATTCATCTTCGATGACGGTGGAGTAATTAATGCGGGTGAGGTGTTAGAGCGTCGCAGATGCGGGCGACGAAGATGACGTCGTCGCATTGTAGGAGCGCGACGCCGCCATTGTCGCGGGCGTCGTCGTCGGACCTGGTGCAGTCGCGTCCGATGTCCCCGGAAGTTTCGCGGCACCGGGCGCTATCTCCGGATTTGTCTTTGGATTTCTCTCGACTGCGTCCCTTGTCGCCGGACCTATTGGAACGTACCCTTTCGCCCGACTTTCCGCGCCGTTCCCGGTCGCCAGCGAGACCGCGGTCTTTGATGGAGTCGCTACTCGTGGCGAAGATGGAGGCCCTGAGCACAGGGAAACTAGTCCGGACAGACTCGCTGGACAGCTGCAGCAGTTTCGGCTCGATGTCCTCGCTGCCGAGCGACGTATGCCGCTGCGACGACTGCCTGCTCGGAATCGTCGATTTCTACATGCCGAGTCTGGCTGATAAGTCTTTTAAAAAGGTATGTTTAATTATAAGGAATGATACTAATCTTTTTATTTTTTGTTTTAAGGAGATATTTATGCAATAATTTATATTACATGCAAATAAATTATTTATTGTGTATACCATAGTCGCGTAAGTTACCTTATAGCTTGCGTAAAATTTAGTACGATAAAATTTCTTATCATTCCCCCTTATAATAATTTTCAACAACATCAATAGAGATTAGATTTTTTTAAAAACTTTATTAAGTAGAATAAGTTATGTACTAAAACATTGTATATTCTTTATTATTTACATTTTAAAACAATGTCTATTTTATTAATTGATAATTTTTTTCAACTTAAGTATGTCTTGTTGACTTCATAGGATTTAAGAATATTTTAATGACTGTAATATTTACTCTATTTACACAAAATTTTATTGTTTTTAATTAAGGAATGAAAAATTTTATTATAAGTTTAAAGAAAACTTAAATTGTAGGTGAATATACACGCAAGATTTAAGCAGCAATTTAAATAAATTGATTTAATGTAGCTGTTAACGCCATCTAGTGTCTTATTTGAGATATCGCCTCGATACACGTGCATTGATTACTTGAGTTCGATAGATCAAATAATCGTTTACGTCTTGTAGTGTACACAAACATTTTCTAGATGGCGCTTTTTAGAAACTGCAAATGTTTTTAATTTTTAGGTTAACTGTGAAGATTGTGAAGAACGGCCAGTATATTAACGGTTAGTATATTGGTTGCCGTAGTTTATCAAGATGATATGGAAATATACATAATGTTCACAGTATCCTTGAATCAAAATGCTTAAAGCGTTTTGAGTGATAGTCCAAGCCGAGGTTCAACTCTCAGAAGCTCTTATCTCAAGTTATCAGCCAGCTTTTTGGACTTTCAATCAATATGTGTAATGTAAATTATAGTAACAGCGGCAGTCCGTATCAAAAATAATATTTTGAAGTCATGACATCTTTAGCAATATGTTAAAATGAAATATTACTTTTTCATAATAACCGAGGTCTTTAATAGATTTTAATTTTTCCACGCTTATTATGTACACGCCTGTGCGTATCGGTGTGTCACAAAATGTTCCCGAGTCATTAGTAACAAGAATCAGTATTGTCTGTTTTAATGTGAATTCCGTCTGAGACCGTCCCATTTTACGTCAGCCCGCGTTAAAATGATAACGGGATACGATAACTGTCTGATTATTGTAACGAATGTAAACGTGCTTACATGTTCATGTTTTCAATTTAAATTTTTTAAGCCAAAAAATAATTTTACAGAAAATTATTTAGATAAAAGACAAATGTACAACACCCATGAAGTGTAGAAATTGTCTGCTACAAATAATTTGCAAGGATGAGTTTGGTTGGCATAGTTTAGCCCTGACCTTCGCAGGTGTTCATATATTTCGTCAACTACTTTGTTTTTATTATAACTCGATATTTGAAAATGATGAAGTCGTGGTTCGGGCTACTCGGTCGTTCTTTAGTTGAAATTCTAAAATCGTATATAGTGCCAGACTAAGGCAAGTTCTTCCTTGAGGGCCATTGCGTCTAGTCAGCCCACGGAGAGTCCGCCAAAGCGACTCAATAGTTTAGCGGCCTCCCAATCTCAAGCTCCCGAGAACCCTACTAGCATAGACACTGATCGTCATCATTTCAGAAGCAGGACGTTCACTGCTGTATACACGTTTCCTTCATAGATTCCCAATATCATAGATTGGAAGCAGATTCAGGCTCTTCTAGGAGTAGACGTCTGACACTGCGCTTGCTGGTCCGTGGTTTCCTCTCCAGAACCTTAAAGTTCAAGTGGCCATCTATTATACGCGCTATATGGATTACACACTGTTACTTTAACTTGCAAATCCAACGGTATAGCTGTTACTACCGTCCACGGATTTTCTAATTTCTAATTCAATTTCGGAGAAAAATCCCGAACGTTACCCTCTCCAAGGTTTTATAAGCGACTGTGATGCTCGACCTCTAAAACTATATGAAGTTGATAATGTGTTACAATATGTATTTGTTGATGGCTCTTCTTAAATCGGAGTGCATTAGGAACTGCGTAACTTTTAAATAAGGGTGGCTTTTTGGGCCCTTAAGGCATTCTTCTCATGGCGTAAACAAGAGGTTACCGTATGTGATCCCGGGTAAATAACAATACTAATAAATAAATAACAAACGAGCGAAGAACATGAAATTTAAAATCAAAAGCAGGATTTATGTGAGTGTGATCGTAAGAAATTTACACAATGAATTGTAGTGTAGAATGTCCACCTGAAGGTGGATTGACGACCGTCTGAAGGTCGTCGGAAGCTGGACCCAGGCCGCTTCCAATTAACCCTATAGGAAAATCCAATGCCCAGCTGTAGAATTTCTAAGTATTTCCAATGCCAAATATGGGATTTAATATTGTCATCTGTCTTTAGATTCTCCCATAAAGAGAATTGTGCATTTTTAACATTAAAAATTGCTGTTGCTATTTCGTTAGATATACTCACAATTTTCGATTATTTATTAGGATATTTAACATTAAAAATAGTTCCCACTGCTTGTTGCATCTTATTTTATCATTTTGCACTGATTCAATGAAATTGCTTTCTGTCCCCACTGGAATCTGCATCGGTATTATTATGCTGACATTAATGAGGTACAATTTTAATTCAATCACGAAAAAGTATAATGAAGCGATTTAAATCGATGCGCTCTATCGAATTGACGTATTACCTCCATGTTGCGTACTCGCATATCTAGCATCGAATGAACTAAATATTATTTTCCAAAATTGAACTCTAAGTGTTAAAAATAAAGATTCACTATTCTACGTATGTAGGAATCGATTAAAATCGGCTCGGCGCGTTCCTAGTGACGTCACCGGACGCGTTCCGAATGCTGAACGCTCTTTGTGCGTCATTCATACGTCACGGCGTTCCTTTCTCTCCGCTTTCTATAAGGCCATATAAGAAAATGTTTCGGGTCTTTATTTTAAAACGGGGGAACATTACCGTGTTGTAAAATTTAAATTACCAGATCCAATTGGCGAGTTCCACAAGTGGTCTCTTTTACAAGAGGCATGTCGAGACAGTCGGAATCTCACCTTTTGTGGAAAATTATTTACGCATGCATTATAGTGCCGAATTAAAATAAGTAGACCGTCTTAATTTTTATAACGCTAGTCTGTGTCTGGGTAACACCACTTTATTGTTTACATGATGTATTATTAATCACCAGGGAAATAACTTCAACGTCTCGACGCCTTATAGCATAGAAGAAATTTAAACAAATCCTTGGCTAAATTTTGCGAACGTATACTTAGCTATACAATTTGCGTTTATAATTAGGCGTTGGTTTTTAGTTCATATGACCTTTGACTTTGATACATTTTCTTTGTATAAAAGGCAAAAGTTTCTTAGCCCGAGTTTTTTTTATTATAGTCTCTAATTTTGCTAATTCCGACGTTATCTCCTCGGCACAAATAAATCGTGTAGTCTTTTTCATGTGATGGAATTTGCTGAAACATATTTAATACATGATTTTTCTATTTTCACGCAAGTTCATATAAGCTACGATCTTGTCGGAACAAAGAAGATTCCCTAGCAAATGTTTGTAATATTGGTAAGAATGTGGATAAATGTTTATGGTTTACCCAGATCCAGTGGATGAAAATAGAAGCAGACGGTTCAACATTAGTTTATCGGCAATGCAATTTGATTTTACAATTTTAATCTATGCAATTACTGAATACCATGAGAGAATTTAAAAAACATTGACATATATTTAGAGATGCTTTAGTGAAAATTTTTACGAAAAGATAGCGAAAATACTCTTCTTTGTAGTAACAAGTTCATAGGTAGTTTGACAATTTTGGATATTATTTACAGGAAGAGTGTTTAATAGTGGCGTCCGAAATGATTTAGGAATATATTTTTTATGTTATCTTTAGCAGTGACTACTTTTGTACATCGTGAGAAGAATGCCAGAAGAGTCCAATTTGATAGAAATCAGAATTAGATTGATTTTTCTTGAATAATGTAATCTTATTTATACTAGTGTTCCAAATGCATCCTTACGTAAGAAGACCCCACAACAAACACAGACGAGGTTATTTTGTGGTCACTTTTACAAAGGTAGTTTGTCACAAATTGTTCAATAAATTCTATGTAATTAAATTATGAATCAGAAAAGTTATAACTCATTTATTAATATTAATATTAAAATGAATAACTAATTGCCCTCTTGTTTATTGCGGTTATCTTTATTAGTTCGATTAACAAAATGTTTATGATTTAAAATGACAGCGGAAAAGCTTTTCCAATAATAATTGGAATTGTGGCCCACCGTTTAATAAATGGGCGACGAAATGCCAATAAAATTACCATCCATAAGGGACCCAATGATACTTAATTAAGTGTAATAACCGTCGACTTTAATTTGCAACGTGCCTTCTTGTTAATGACACTGATTTCTTTGGCTTATAATTCGCTAATATAAAAGTTTCTACTTTAATATATATATTTTTTAAATAAAACCTATCATTTATTCTGATATTCAGACATAACCTAATTAAAAAAAGAAACGATATTTTTTGCCTAAATATTATTTACGACAGTATAAAAATAAAGTCAAATAGATTTACAGAAATTGTTATTACTTATATATTAGCAAAAAGAAAATAAAACAAAAAAAACAAGTAGTTTATAAAAATAACACCAATACATATATATTTCGTGTTTATCTGCAATCAGGATTAGAAGCAGATTTGATCTTTTCCCTTTATCGCCTTAAAGGCGCTCCTCAGCTGGAGATATCACATTTTTCACCAAGGATTTGTATGTCATAGCATTTCACTAGCTTAGTGTAGCTGACAGGTTCTTATACGGTAAGCAGTCGTTGTATTTACTTACTTCCTTTCAACTTAACAGTTCTTATGTTCAGTGCTTAATGAGTCTCTGTGTTGGTAATGAACAATGACGCGTTTGAAATGGTTCTAAGGATATCATTTTGTAGCCTTTGTATAATGTTAAGGTTGGAGTCACTGGCATTTTTCCATTGTTGTGCGCCATATAAAATTTATTCATGATTTAATATTTATGTTTGTGGATTAATTCACATCATTTAAAAAAATATGAAAGTTAACGACATTGATGAGTCAAATATGTGCATTTTTAAGTTGAAATAAAAGAAATAATAAACTGCTCATTTTTAAAGCGTGCATTGTGAAGACAAAATATGTTTCGGTGATAAACTAGACTGATTCACGTTTTTGTACAAAGATACGCTTTGCCACAGGGCTTTTCAAAGATGGCAGTGGATGAGATCCAACTTAATATGTACTTTAGTCGACTGATACCTTCGTAAGGTTGCAGAATCCCGAGATCGCCGGTGACGTCAAGGGTCTGCAGAAATGCCTCTGAAGTTAGTTGGTTAGTTTAAAGCCAGCCCTTACTCAAGATGACTGTACTTATTTACAGCATCCAGTCCGCTGCAGCGATGTTTAATAAGTTAATTTGATTAATTTAATGAAAAATAACGGAGACAAAGAATCTTTCAACTCCGGTCTTATAAATGAAATTTGATATATGCGTGGGTCAGAGTCATCATGTTACAATTGCGATGACGTTTTTGTTTTCAAAGTACCTATTAAAGAGACGGTCAAAAACGACAGTCCTTTTTATTTTAATTTTAATAACGTTTGCTGCATACAATATAAAACAAATTAGTCAACAAACCAAGTCGATCAAAAACATACTTGAAGGCTATAATGAGATTTCTTTAATAATATATTAGGGGGACCGGAAAGTAATGTCGATTTCTTTAGTTAAAATCCTACGACCACACGTTTTTATTTCTAAACAACAATATATTTACCTTCGTTATCAATAACCTTTTGACATTTAGGGTAGTAATTCAAGTACGCAATGAGCTACCAAATGACAATCAAATATCGACATATGCAGAAACGACATTACTTACCGGTACCCCAAATACTTTCTTAAAAAAGCAAGGTATGAGATATATCTTGGACTTTTATTATAAATGCTTACAATGACAGACACCAAAAGAAATTACAAGAGAAGTCTCGGTATAGCCAGTTCTTCAATTTAAGATGGATCACGTTAATACAATCACATTTTTGCTCTTGTATCTTTAATTGCAGTGAAATGACCATCACTAGATTTGTAACAAAATTTGTTATAAGCGAATGTAAAACACAAGACATTATACATTCCTGCTCCAAGGTCGTATATTGTATAACACTTGTAAGTACAAACGTGTATGTGCGTCAATCGACGTGCAATTAGTATACAAGCGATAAAAATCTTAACCGATGACAAAAAATTGCTGATCTGTATTATTGTAAAGCGGCACGCACGAGCATTACTTTTACTAACGTTCGCAAAAGATAAATCAAAAAAAACTTCGAAGAATAAATTTAACACAGTTATCTTTTTGAGAACATTGATTTAAAATATTTTAAAAGCGTTATCGGATCGAGTTGTGTATAGGAAACTAATTTTGTAACAATTTTATTGAATAGAAAATTATTTTTTTTATCTGTGAATGTATAACATATGCATATATTATGTTTGTCATATATAGATATCCACATTATTTAGATACAGTTAATGATTAATGATTTGTCTACGGAACATGTATTTCGATATTTATAACTTATTTAACATATATTAGGAGGATATGATAAATATTGTCCAATGCCTCCAATATTTGAACTTCTCTTACACAATGGAGTAAGGATATATTTGTATGAACATACCTCTTACTACATCTAGGATACGTACTGTTTTTTTTTTTAAATAACCAAGGTATACTTTTTACTCGTAATGTAAGTTCCTTTTGACGTTAGTTTTTTTTTTACTTCTTTCTCTGGTCAGACACATTGTATCTAGTACACATACTCCTATTGAACTAAATTTTTTTGCAGAACTAGATTAAGTTAGTTGATTGTAGTTACTTGTTTAGTGGTACATAGCCGTACGTTTTGCCTGATAACCAACGACAATCGGAGCCTACGGGCTTTTTTTTAATAATGTACCCCTATCATGGTTTAAAGAGGAATCCATCTCAAAATACAGATTATGAAAGACTAAGAAGTCACAAAAAAAAACGAACATACTTTTATATTAATCCTTCCTGCAATTAAAGATAGTGAATAGTTCTAAACAAATTACATACATTCATTAGTATTTAAATACACGGTTGTCATTATAGTACAAATTAAGACAAGCTGCGGACTATTCGCAGAGTTGCGAAAGCATGGTTACCGTAGTTTTTACGTCTCCGTTGATAATATTTACTAAGGTGTTACCGTCATTCGAGCGTTGAATGCAGCAACGTGAATTTATTCTACAAATTACGCTATTATAACAAGGAACACGACATTTGCGTCAAATGTTCGTAGCTATTTTTGGATGAACCGCGCTGAACTGCGATAAACCTTTTGATTCTCACGAGAATATAGATCACTCCAAAAATGGCTTCTCTAAAATAATACAAGAAAAAAATAGAGGATTACAAAGAAAACGTTAAACAAATGACGTATGCTAATAAAGTAGCTGGAAATGTGGTAATAAACTGTAACTGGCTCACCATATAGCGTTAAGGATAAACGCAGACCCTTATCTATTCTTGACGTCACGAGACATATTCTGTAATTTGTATATTGCGTGCATGCATGAACGATGAGACTTCACTGAATGAAGAGAAAAATTTGCCATCTCCAGTAAACGTTGGCTATCAACGCGTGCGTTTATCGTTTGAGTTATTTTAGTGCGCATACAGCCTCCGAAAAGAATTACTAGTACGCTGCCAGTCGTCGAATAACGCGCGAAGAAGGCGCGCGCGTCGCTCCGTTACAACGCATTCAACCGGCGTGAAACGTGCTCGGATTAATCAGTGACAGTTGTAAAATGTCGTTAACTCTTCTCCCGAAAACTGGCGGGAGACTATTCTGTGTCAGGTGATATAACAAAATGCCAGAGTGTACCGAATCGTTCCCTTTTTCCATACCAATTATTAGGTATACCATGGATTCGGAGGATAGATCACCCGAAAGCGAAAGGCAACAGCCTCTGACAAAAAAGATGTCCCTATTAACTCCTGTGAAGATCGAGGCGCCTGACAGCGGAAGACGACTGTCTGAACCAACAAGGTATTATATTCCTCCGCAATGTAACAACAAACTGTCTCCGAGGAGCGCAAGGAAACGTGACTCTAGAAAAAACTCCAAATCTGATCTAAAACCAGATTTGCCAATCAAAGAAACTTTTGGACCAAAACCGTGTAATTGTGAAGATTGTAGATCTTCGAGTCCGTTGCCGCCAGGCTATGGACCTCCGACTATGTCGCCTGGTTATGATCAAATGCAGAATTCTTTGTCGGAAGTGCCGTGGAACGAAGATTTCACAGAGGCGTCTAGTGACGATCTCAGCTCGGAATGGGACTCCGATGTTCCGGAGCCGGTGTCACCGCAACCGAAGGTAATAAAAATAAAATTTCAATAAAAATTAGTTTTAAAACTTCGACGTACGTGATGATACCAACATGACAATATCCCGTCATAATTGATACAAACAATGTGATACAAAAAATATTATGGCTTTACGAGTGCGTAAGTAAGCATTGGAAACCTGAAAGCGTTAAAGCAAGTAAAAAACTGGATATCGATAGAGTGGCACGACACAACAGAATTTGTAATTAACGAAGTCAATTGAATTGCAAATTAAGCGAAGCTTTTCGAAAACCAACGCATGTACTGACACTGTTACATGCTAAAATTAAATTTGAACTGAATTTCTTTTTCTTTCTAAACGTTATACGAAACTGGGTTTTTGAAAGTTAGTTGGGTTTGAAATTCAAGAACGTTAACGCAAAAAATATCTTAAAAACCAGGCCGATATTCCATTAACGCAAACACGATAAGAAATTTTTAAATAATGGTTTGTGCCATCTTTACAATTACAATTCTATATAATTACAACAAATTTATTCTGATTATTCTTATACAACATATTATGTTCGGTATATATAAATCAATGTCTATTATAAAAGATTTATTACCATAAAAAATATATCGTTAGAAGCTATATGTGTTTAGTATTAATGAATACATTGAATGATAAAGTAATCTTTATTTGCGTAAGTACCAGTGCAAAATTTGTAGGACCTTGGCTAGTTTAGTTTGAGTTATATCTCGATATATTAACTTTAATGCATTACAGTGGAGCCATTAAAATTTCGACTAGAACATATATCACTGAACGCATTATTGTCCACATGTTCGCGAAAACAAACATTCTTAAGCGCTTATTGAGTCATCGCTATTCACTCATAAATGTTTTCTCAACAGCTAAGTCATTATTGTGACGTGAATCAATTGTACTTTTAAAATAGAGTAGGAGCGGCGATTTAATATTGTGATAGTGTAATCATAAATCTTGTTTGTTGAATAACTTAAGGGATAAATAAAATATTTAACGGAATCAGGCGTTACCTTAAATAAAATTATTTAGTTGCAAGACGCTCTTCCAAATATCGCAGCGATGATCAGTCTTACGCTCCCGGCACGCAGCGTCTTCCGCGACCTTAACTATTTTTTAATTTCATTTTCCGAATTATTATCCTTTTAATTAATATTTGAATTGAGAACTTAATAATTCTTTGTTCACAATGGGATGAATTTATATCTCTTATCGACGCCAGGATGGGTTTACCACTTCTTCGGATATTAAATGTCTCAGACCTAAGAAGAGCATGCGAAAGAGACTTATCAGGACTACATAAGTATATTATATTTTTACGAACTTAAAATGACATTTAAATATAACACGCAAAAGTTCTTTGATATATTTTTGAATATAAAATAAACTTTTTAAGCATTACCTGAGTTCTAATTGTCAAAGTATTTACATTATCCATACAGTGGTTTACTCGATGAAGTCTAGTCTTGGGTATACAAAACTTGCTTTTAGTATTTATATTGCATATGTCACTTACTAATTCGGTAATATTTTTGTAGCCATATAATATATTTGCGTACATGTATTGAGAAGAAATAATTAATATTTTATTTGCTTTAGCTTTTTTTATTACAGATGCCTATATTTCTGTTAGTAATGTAAAAGTAAAATCAAAATAGTAGTAAAGTAAACGATTTATCAATCTTTTCTGTCAGTTTTAATTTACCGTTTTGTAAAATATTACATTTTGGATATTAATTGATAAGATTTTTCCGTTTTATAGTATTAATATCAGCTTTGGGCTAAATCATTAAATAATAGAAAAAGAATATCAAATGATCTTCAATGCGTTTTCCTCAAAAACTCATCTGAAATTAATTGAATGGAATTTTTATTTATAGCGCATTCGTTACGATAAAAAATCTGGAGTTTTAGAACACAGAACTGCTAGTTTGCATACCTTTATTATTACCGCCGATCCGATCACTAGATGTAATTTTTATAGACAGATTATTTAAATTATGAAACTTGTTTTAAGACTACGTCTGACAATGAAAGATATAAATAATTAATTGGGACATAATTGATATTTTTGACAAATGCGGAACAAGGGTTACGAAACGTAAGATCATTAACACATTAACACTTTAAAAAAACTTTCATAAACTTTCATGTTTTAAAGATGTAAAGAAGTGAAGATAATATGAGACAAGAATGTCCGTTTTAAGAACAAAACTCTACAAAAAAGCTTGAAGAATTTATTAACTACCGCACTTCTTAAACCGGATCCCATTTATGTATATGTACTAAACTCTAGTTGCAGAAATATTTTGGAGGTAATCATAAGATGAAATAAATAACGTAACGGTCCGTGTCGAAAATTCCGAGGGAACCTTTTAGTTACAGTAAAAAAGGTTGGCTAAGCCTTTTTACTGAAGATTGGAACTAACAGTAAAATCTAGTGTAACTTCAAGAAATAAATAGATATAAAGCGATCTAAAAAATAAAAAGTATTTATAGTAAATATATATAATGTTAAAAATGACTTAGTTGAGTCGACTATAGAAGTACGATTTCTAGAGAATATTTTATATTAATATGCTTTGGATTTGTAAATTCCGAGCTTTAGTATCAGTTAAATAATATGTGCTAAGCCATTATAAATTTAGCAGGACTAAAACTCATGTCAAAGTTTATTTTGCGATAGCTATCTATCATTCCAATAATATACATTTTAGTTAACCTGCAGCTCTTGATAACATTGAAACGCGATAAATAACATCGTCATAGTAATCTAGTTAATAATTATAGCTGTGAACGGAATATAAACAGGTTTATCGTGTGCCTCCTATTTTTAGCTTGTTTATTGTACTGTGCGTATTCAACTTTTTTTATTGCCAAAAGGTTATCGGGAACCATTACGTCAATGAGCATTTAATGAAATTATTTAAGTACTTTCCTTTATTTTGCATTTATGTACTTTAACAGGAGATTTATGTTGTTACTTTTGTTTATAAATTAACGAGTTGCTGTTAGTTTATTTAAGAACAAAAAACCTTTTTTTTAGGTTACGAAATCAGCTTATGTCTAGTATAGGCTTTCAAAGCAACATAAGTAGAATAATTTAAAATTTGGTTTAGGAGTCTGGTTGTTTAAGTTTATATGCGGGTCGTTAGCCCCGAAAAACATACTTGGCCTCTCTTCCTACAACGCGATGGACCCGGCAACTAGACGAAGTTAGATTAGGTATGAGTTTTCAGCGACTCTGAGTCGGACTATGGATTAAGTAGTCTAGAACCATCATGATGGTATGGTAACCGGGACGGATTATTTAGAACAAAACAGCACGAGGTACTGCGAGGAATAATAAAATTCCTAATGGAGATACTCCAGTCGCTCACACAGTGCTAAGGACAAACATTGGGGGTTTTGAATGGGTAGCAAAACCACATAATCTTGCCGCCTTCAGAGGCAGAGTATCTGGAACATCTAGAAAATTTATCACCCGATACTAAAAGATATATAATAGATTAGGTTAACACCGGAGAAGGAGCAGTGAATATGTGGAAGCTTTCTTTGCCATATAGTGGAGGAACATTGTATATTCAAGGTTTCTCAATGAAAGGCAATGGTGTTGAAAATTTAAAAAAAAAACGGAACTGCAAGATTGCTACATCTCGCAATAACAATAGTATATGGACGTATAATTATTTTAGCATAACACAACATGGTGCTTAGTTTTAGATACTATCATATACCATGCAGTTTGGATGGTGGTTATGTTTGTTAGTTTAAATGAAGTATAAGGTATCTTCAGCTGAGGAGCCCTTTAAACGTGATAAAGGAAAAGGAGCAAACCTGGTTATAGTTTGAGATTGATTGCAGATAAGCAAGGAAAAAAAGACAAGTAAACTAAAATATAAACAGCAACCAAAAAATTGTTTATCTTAATATTCCCGTTAATGTAAGAATTTATTATATTACCGATGTTAAGGTCATTTACATCTGTAATGCCTGTCTTTTGGTCGCATTAGCAACATTTGTAAACGTCCGGCCTTGTCTCTTGGATCTAGATTACTGTTTGAATATTGTCGCGTATCAATATTCCGGCACGCATTGTGTCTGATTTCAATACTTTCACTACGAAAGGTGTCAGCGTAGTACTCTCTTGAGTTTACCGTTAGTCAGCTCTGCGAAGACCATCAATTTCTCTCATATTACCAGGATATGTTATTTAATGAATGAAATAAAGATACGATAAACGTGTAGATTTGTATACAGTTATTCTTTTTCTCTATTAGTTAATATTAATTATGCTTTTAGCCTGCTTGTAACTGGATCTATTTAAAATCCAAGACGGAGTCATGTAGCAGTAGAGTAGTACTAATAATGCTTTTAAAGTCTCTGTTTATCTCACTTCGTTATTAAATTAATAGGGTTCTAAGTCTCGCTGACTTTGTCTATCTAACTTAATATTGTCTATTGTAAGTTATATTTAAAGTTTATGTACATTATATTAATGTCGCAATAAGTGATTTATCTTAAATCATTTATAGTTCGCGGCTGTGACCGGTCGGTGACCACTCAGAATGATACTGTGATGTGATACACTCTACAGCACTTCATAAATCAAGCTACTCGTACCTAACAGTGATGATAATATTAAATTTTAGAATTTTTTTTTAAATAGTTGTAACGTATAAATTGTAATTTATGTTACTATCACGTTACATAAAGCTATCAATAGATTAAGATAAAAATGTTTAAATGATATACTTTATTTTATTTACAAGACAGTCACGCATCCGATTGAAATCTTACTCTATGGTAACCACAGTCGCTGCTTTTGTTGTGCCAGTGACCCTTTTCCTTCCACTCATCTCATGCATTGACACATCGTGTTGTGAATGAAACATTTCCATTGATACAACGTCTATTTTGAAGTCAACGCCTTTTATTATATTTTGATCGAGAAAATAAAAAAAAAATTTCATTACATATTATTAATAATTGTTTATTGTACAGCTGAGAGTCAATGTTTAATATCTCATTATAATTAATTGCTCTATCACACTGTTGGGACATATTATCGCGTCGTTGAGTTTCATCATTAAATTATAACGAAACGAGGCCGGACAGTTTGTGTAACAATTAATTTGTCAGTACTACGTCAACGCAATAACTTCATTGTGATATACATATATTAAGAAAACAAATGAATGCTCTAAACTAATGATCATAGGTTCATAATAATTATTATTTTAGAATTAAGACGTCCATTGTCGGACATAGGCCTTCTCCATAGATTTCTAAAAAGCTTTAGTAACGTCACAGTTTGTTATCCTATTAAATTTTTGTTAAATTATAAAAAAATACCAGAAAAGACGTGCTGCTCGATCATACGATGATCAGGCAAGTTGGTTAACCCCCGCGAGAATTTAAAATAAATTATCATGTGAAGTTATTTATCTTCTCCTTTTGTCGCATACTGGATAGTGTTTTAGCTAACAACTTTTACTAGCTACTTCGTGAATTAGCCTAAATATGGTAAGGTTTACCATCACTGTTTGACGGCATAAAGTTACTTTGATAAAACCTAAGTATAACAAGGAGAAAATATGCCATTTCGATTAAATTACTTAGATTTTTAGTACTGATACGTCAGTTTTAACTAAGCACAGCAATACTTTTGGGACATTTAGTTTTTTAGTAACTATATTACATTCGAGGGTTCTTTGCAGGCTCTTGGCTAGGGCCGTTATACCATGTATAGTTATATTTGGATTGTGGGTCCATATTGATAAATGTTTTAAAAAGTAGAAATTTCTACAAAATTTTTACTACTAGACATAACTGTAGTAAAAATTTTGCCGTAAGCCTTATTGTGATATAATACAATCGACATCATCATAATTTCAGCCGGACATAGGCCTCCTCATACATTTTACTGCTTGGACGCGGTCTGCATTCAGCGCTTTCCGTGTAGATTATAATGCTTAACACCTAGATTATAATCCTAACTCTCATATTCTGGTTAAGTTTGTTTTTAAATTTTTATATTGATATGAAAGGAATTTGACTAACAACCGGTAAGCATGTTATTGAACATTACGTAAGTATAAATTATACAAACGCAATAGACAAATGTTGGTAATATTGTAAATGTGTTGTAAATGTATAATATAGTATATGTATTCTTTTTGAATGTAATTTTCATTAATGTTTTCCGTCACGGCCTCTGTTCTATTGTTTTCAGCTTTGCGATCCTACTCACGTTTAATTCGTTAGTTTAATGTTTTATATAATTATTTTATTTACGTCGGTTCGTGTTTTTTGATGCTAATACAAATGAACACGTGGGATGATTTGAAGTTTTGGTTTTTATGAGTGCTAATGTTAGCTGGAGTAGGATATAGACATTTCAATGAACTCCAACTTGGGGTAACCTTTCAATGTTATTTAAAAGATTCTTTAGGCAATTCTATATCTTATAATATTATCAAAAACCTTAGAACTCGGGGTAGAGTTCTTTGATTAGAGAGAACTCTGCGATTCGTGCCGTTTACCCTGCTTCTTTCCAAGCTGATGATATTGTTGCTGATGGGATCACACTTTATATCACAGAAGCGTATGCAATACAGGTCAAAGACTGGTACAGATGGCGACACGTAGTGCGCCACAAATTTTCTAAAAAGAAACACAAACGTCAGTCAGGTCAACGTCAGGAAGCCGACCAAACTAAAGTCGCCTGTTTCGACTATTCCGTACGTTTACCGAGTTTCCGAGTGAAGACTGCAAAACGCTGGACTTTCGGCGCCCACAAAGCTTTGCCGACTTATATTGTTACGCCTATTCGATTAATAGCGTGGTGTTCAAATATTAATATAGGCCATTCATTTATTTCCTTGTTTATTTTATATTAATGCAGCAAAACGGAATGAGCCATCGTCAGTATGTCGAAGAATGGCGTGTATGTGTGGGAGTCTTTAAGCATAAAGCGAATTGCTTATAATATGTTATTACGATTTACTAACTATCGCTGCGTCACCGTTTACAATCGAATGTGATAATAATCATGATATTCAATAATAACCGCTAATAAATATGTATTAGTTACCTCATACGTTAAGAAATTGTCAAAGATACAATGCCCGTACATTCACAATTGATGTTCATTAAAAAATCGTATATTTTTATTTAAACTTGTTTAAATTTGACGAGTACATTAATCTATCTTAATGTCTATGCATTGAAAATCGATCTCTAGTGCTTTTAAAAGAACATATGTGTCACGAATAACACATCATAATCGTAAAAATATTGTTTGAAGTAAAGAGTTACGCGATCAATAAAAGTTTAGGTAAGATTATTAAATAAAAAAACTTAAAAACTTCTTAATTCATTAATCTAAAACGAATAATTTTTTAAGGCACATCCTGTATTTACTAAAGAGATCCTTTGTATACACGTCGTCCTTCATTTATTCAAGCGCATTTATAAATTAACAAAAAGCCGCGCTACCAGTTTACAAGTTGGCTTTCACTTGTTGTAATCCAATCTGACAGTGTCCGATGTGTTAAAAGATTTATCGCTTCATTGTGTTCTGCGTTCGACAATATTGCTTGTTCTTGTCTCTTACACTATTGTCTCGCACTACGGATATGTTATTCTTCAAAAGTGAATGCATAAAATCGTTACGAATATAAAATTAGGCATTGATTGACAAGGTTTTTTACAGATTTCAATTTTACATGTCAGTTATCATCGAAGGCTCTTCTTAATCGTGGTGAATTAAACTTAGAAAGAAATTACTTCTTACAATTTTCATTTTGACATTAGCTTATTTCGTGACTCCTGTTACACGGTATAGGTGACTTAATCTTCTAAAAGATACAGCAAATGTAGAGAGAGAGCAGAAAGAGTCAGATATATTGCAGATTTGCTTGATGTAGTGAAGATACCACTATTCAAAGACTTCTACAACTACTATGTCATATTCATTCAAGTAAATACAAATGTCTTCCTTGCAATTAGCGCAAACATCTTCTCGATGGCGTACGCACCCTTTAAAGGAGGGTATGACTTAGTTTCTTTGTGTCGTTGTGTGAGGAATTGTATGTTTACCACAGAATTGGCACAAAGATAAATTACAAAATTGGGCTTTTTTAAATGGTGTAAAATATTACCTTTCGCTTTAATAATTTAATCTTGCCGACGGTAGTCAAATTTATTATTAATTACTGATAATATGTAACATTAATTAAAACATCTTTATTGAATTGTGACAAGGATAACTGTACCACAAAACGATACTGAACACGCGTCGAGTAAGATTCGCAGTTTGTAGGTTTACAGGTTAGATAACAGTAAGTTATCAGTAAAGGTTGCAAGCGTAACACCGCAGGCATTTGGCATGATCAGTGAATGTTCTTTATGTTATGTAGTATGTTATCTGTCTTAAAGGACATATGAGAATTAAGTCGATAAGGACGTAACATATTTATAAAATTCACATGATCATTGCAACTTTTCATAGCTGGATATATCCAGATATATATATATGTATATATACAAATCCATATATATATATATATATATATATATATATATATATATGGATTTGTAAATCTCTTCTAAGATTCAATATCAGTTAAAAACGGCTAGCAACTAGCAACAAGGTCACCTGTCTACCTTGTGGGAGGATGTCCTTCGCTGCGCTTGCTGATCCATGATCTCTACTCCAGAATCTTAAGGATCAGACGGCATTTTTTTGCGCGCCATGTGCCTTTTGCCACTTCAACTCGCCAATCCGCTAAGCAAAGATATGCAACTGCATAAGTCGTATTTTATTATATAATTATACATTATTTTTATTACCGAAATATAATATTTCGGCAATAATTCGGCTTGAACTTTTTTACGATAATAAGAACGTTGTTAGGTTATTAACAATACGTATTGATTTACGGATATCGCATTAAAAAAGCAACCGGATACCACTCTCACTAAGTCACCGCTAGACAAGTTTTTGCATAGATAAACCGATTATTAATTTACACAGCAAATATTATGTTATGTTTACTTTTGATGTCGCCTCAGAGCCGATGTGTAATATCAAATAGAAACAAACGCGCAGATAAAACTGATTTACGTTAAGCATAATATAATTTAACTCCTATTTAACATAAATTTTAATTTCGAGGATTTGATAAATTATATGTGATATTACTAATCATTCCGAACTACTTCAAATGCTTTTTTAAAATCACTATTGTAACGAAAATGGATATGATTTATGAATGTTTATTATTTAGAAAGTGCCTAAATTAACAGGTAAAAAGTAGTCTGAAACAATAAATGCTTCACACTCAATTTGGTCTAATAACCAAAATGAACTACTGCCATTAAAAAGTAGTGCGTGAAGTCTATACTACTGTTTAGACATCAACTACTGGATATAGTTGGTTTAACATCGGCATATTTTATAAAACACTGTACGGGTAAAGCAGTTACATAAGATACAAGCACAAACGCGTTATTGCCGGATTAAATACATATAAATACATATATATCAGTTCCATGAGCTTTTAGGCACATGGGACAAATATTTTTTTCTAATTGCGGTATGGTGCTATTGAGAATATATATATATATATATATATATATATATAATAAAAAAGCTGAAAGCTCATGGCACTGATTATACGTCCCGTGGCAACCGTTTAACCAAACGACGAACACATCGTTAGTAAAAAAATAAGCAAAAACATCTTGCGTCACATCAACAATGCGATAATAAAATTAAAAAAAAAGTTAGTATTTGCATATTCTCATTGTTATGATATAAGATTTATCTTGGCGTTATCTATAAGTAATAAACTACTCGCATACAATTTTAGTTAATTTTTTTTAAGGTATATCATATCTCATTAACTGACTGAAATTACTTTTCTTTGCATTTCTCTTTTAGATTAAAAAATTCCGTTGCTCGTTTTGAGCCTGTAATTTTGTTACAATGCAGAAGTTATTTCGTGAACTCTGAAAACCGTTGCTTCTTGGCCGCCAGATTTCTTTCATAATTCTTGTAACTAAAATTATGTCATTATTTAACAAGGTGTAAAGTGTGTAAAGGTATAGGCTATTCATAATATTCAACTAGTCGAAAACTTGAAAAAGTACATACATAACGCTACTGAAATAGCTCTACCGTGTCTTTGGCATGACATAATACAAGATAATTGGGTATAGGTGTCAAAGCTATAAAATAGTGCATTACACCTTATACAAAAGTCAAAGGCTATAGAAATAAATAACGTAATGCGTAACGTTTTGAAATTTCGAAAAACCAAACATTAAAGTTATTTTTTTATTATCTGTCCATGTAAAATTTGTCTTTCAACGCACATATCTGAGGCGCGGTACAGCCGTTTTGGTAGCCCTAAAGTAGATGCTGGTTTGATAATGACAATTTTACTATCATTAGCATTGCATAGTACTATTAGCCTTGCTGGAATATCGCTATTAAAGAAGGAAGCAAAGCAAGGCATATTCGCCGAAAAAAAGAATTGTCAAAAGATATAACCAGTTTCTATGTCATGGCTTGCGATAATTAATTGTAACTAAACATGCTTATAATTTTTCTACGGTTTTCATTTTTTTCTTGTTATGAACGGCGCATTGAAACAGTAAATCGTTTTATAGTCCCGGCATGAATAATTTATGTGCATTTTATATTTTGTCGTTTCTTAAGAATGTAGTCCCATTTACCTTTTCTTTATTAATGTTTCAATAAAACAAGGCAAAGTTAATGACGTCGTTGTGAGTCGAGGCGGAGACGTTCTGTATCCGGAAATGCCGATGGAATTTTGCTATTTACATTGTGCCTTAAATTAAAACTATTTAATTAAGTACTATCTTTCATGTTAAATGAAGGAGCACTGCTCATCGTTTATTTTTTAAAAAATATATTTTTTTAAATGATTATTAATTTATTACCTAACTTTCCAAGGAAAACTTTGAGACGTTACAATGAATTAATAAAAAATTTTTTAGCGATAATAAATAGGTTCTCTATGAGACCAAAAAGTTGGAGTTTAACTAAACCAAAGTATACAGAAACTATTTCACAGTAAACCTTTTATATATTTACACTATAAAAAAGCTGCATATCTATGCCCAGCTATGACCAGATTTTCTGTTGCTATTAGTCCGAATAAAATTAAGTCTACAAGCAATTTTTACACATTTATGCGCTTATACTGTCCAACTAGTTTTCCACCAGTGGAAATCATACGGTTGAAATGATTGAGATGGTTACTTTAGAATATTTTTGTACGACAAATGCTACGATTTTTTTTAAAGGGATCAAGTTATAGAAAGAAAGCAATTCCTTTCCAATGTCTGCTATAGTAGTAATACGACATTGTACAATGAGTGTTAAATGATTTATTTTTATTACATTAGCAAAATTGTAAACTCGCGGCGAGTTTTTTTTTTTTTTAATTTAAGATCGGAGCGTATGTGCAGCCGGTAGCTTTAAATCTTCTAATATATAAAATTCTCGTGTCACGGTGTTCGAACTTGAACTCCTCCGACGATTTTTACCAAATTTTACATGCGTATTCAGTATGTCTGAGAATCGGCTACTATCTATTTTCCATACCCCTAAGTGATAAGGGTGGTCCACCCCTAAATTTATTTTTTAATTTTTTAGACAATTTTTTTGGTTTTTTTATTATGATACAGCATACAAAAATACATACAAACCTAATTTTTCACCCTTCTACGATCAACCCTTATCTTACATTTGTTAATTAAAAACTTGCTGTTGCAAAACAACGTTTGCGGGATCTGCTAGTATACGATAAAAGACTGTCTTATGGAAGGGCATAGTCCAAATATTGATATATGTTATGATAATATAGCATATGTATGTCAGAGAAATAGTCTGAGTAGTGTTTTTTTTTTAATTTTTGGGCATTAAATCAAACTTCAATTCAACATAGTTTCAAAGAATCTTGTGTATTCGACTAACAGCGTAACAGTGCCTTAAGGAATGCAAACGCTTTGGCTGTTCAAGGGACAACTTAGTTGGTGTTGTCGGCGAGTCGATAAAATATTCTATGAAAATAACTTAATAGCAGTACTTAAAAAAAATATTTATTAATTATATAATATTTATTATCCAACAATAAATAATTTTCAACAGTCAATCAATTTTTCAACGCGGTCACGCCGATGTATAAATAAATTATAAAAATATGATTTGACATTGAGGAAAAAAAATGTAGAAAGTAAGCAAACAATAACAACGTGAAGGCCGATTTTGTCATCTCTTATTATTTGTTATAGAAAACTTAAAAACTTTTAAGAGAGTTTGAGAATATTTAAACGTGTAGACATAATGTATGTTTTATTTAATCTATTCTCTACAGGAAATTATTTTTCAACACTACCATTCTTTTATTATGTGCAGTAAACGGACAGAGATGGCTTATATAGCAATATTTTTTATTTATTTAAATAAAGGAAATATTAAAATAAAGGAGCTTTAAATCTTCAAATAATCTTCATCTTTAGCTACATTAAACGAAGTTATACGAAGAATTTAAAAGTAACAAACCAAGCTAAAACCTATGGCTATTGCTGAACATAGCAAAGCTATGATGGAGTTGCATAAGACATCTAATTCTTTAAATTACCACTATTACGTTGGTTCTTTGGAAGGTTTTTCAACTACGTCATAGTCCGTTAATTGTCGATCGGTGCGAAAATCTATGAATCATCTCACCTAAAGTAGTAAACAAACGAAGTTGACCGTTAAAGGTTTTACGATAAGTATATTTTCCTTAACAGATATGTGATATGAAATATATTTACACCATTAAATAGATTAATTTATGTTTATGTTTTAAATTTAAATAAGACCTTTTTTAAAAGCCTTTTTTGAAAACATTTCATGGAGGCTCAGGTTACTTATTTGTAACTATACATACCTAAAACTTGATTTTATTGAGTTACTACTATTTTACCGGATTGGACGGCCGCCGAGCTCTTAGATCGCTTCGGTGGATGCCCCTAGTGGTGAACAAGGGCTTCCACGAAGAGATCTAGACTCGTCGACAATACCCGCTTAGCCTTTCGAAAAAGAGCGCTCGAGAGTTCCGAACCAACGTATAGTCGGTTGCTATTGCCTGCTAACATTAGTACTACCACTTTCGAAAGCATTAGCACTGGGAGAAATGGCGGAAGAAACTGCAGTGAAGCTTCTATCGTTTGTTCAAAAACCGGGGATTAGCGTCGTTTATGATCCGATCTGGTTTCCGACAACACATTGGTTATTGTATGGCGGCGATGAAGGTGTGCAGTGCGATTTATTTTTTTATTTTATATATTTTTGAGAGCACCTGCCGCAAACCTTTTTCGTCGTGGGATGATTGGGAGGAATTGCTTAGTAGTAAATTGTTAATCCTTTAATTTTTTAAATAATTCTTCTTCAGCTAACGCTGTAGTTTGCTGATTTTCAGCACGTTTTTCATTATATTAGTCCCATTGCATTAAACTTATAATTTACTAGTAAAAGTTTGAAAACATTCTTAATTTAAATTTTGGGACTTGGATGTACTATCGTTGTACAAATGCCAAAATTCGGCTAATTTAATTATAATTAAAAATATTAAGTTATATCTAGTAAAATGCGCATTTTATTAACATTTATTACAGACAATATAACAATTATTTTAGCAAATAAAGAAACATGCGTCACTTCCGCAATGATTCAATGTGCACGTAAGTGGCAAATTTAATTATGGCACATTGTTTACGTATTTTTATCTTAGAATCTTCTACGTAAACGTAAAAGACAAAAACTTTTAATGATCTCCATATCGATTACCTTTGCCTATAATTTTCAAGATTTTATTTTCAATTTAAATACAATGCTACATTTTTTTTCTTAAAAAAGTTTAATTTATTTTATAATTATCTAGTACATATTACTATTATTATTTTATCTAAACGACTCATTCATCTTTCTATAGTTTCTGTTGATGTTTTTGCTGTAAGCCGTTTTCAAAGTTTCTTTGAAACTGAGTTAACGGAACGGATGGTTCCTTCAACTTACACTTATTCATCTTCGTCGTGTTTTCTGCCACAACTGCACATAGGTTAGGCTACCTCTTAGATTTCCAACAGGATCGGTCGGAAGCAGCCTGCGTGCAGTGTCTTCCGACGACCTCAACTCGGTTGTCTATCAACCTTGTCGACGTGATCATTTCTCCACTCACCTCATCTCCTGACTCCTACCTAATTCGATTTCGTAGAGATCTCGATAACAGTACTCATCAAACAACATCATCAACAAATTTATTTAATCGCTCATATAAAATGTATTATTATTGAACTTAAAATAAATAACAATTATATTCTAACAAACTTTATTTGTTAATGGTATACATAAATTCCTTTAATACTTACATAATGCGTTATACATATTCCCTTTTTCCACAATACTGAAAGTTTTATTATAGAATAATTAATACGCCTTAAACGTAATTCAACACCATGAAACTTTTAATTGGATCCTTTTGCATCCATTTGCTTCTTAATGTTATCACTTTACATTTTGAGTTTGTTATTTTTATCACTGCTTACAACTTTTTCACTGCGATAATTACATCGTTCTCATATTACTGAGCAAATCTTTAATTAAATATATCGAACCGCCAAATAAACAGAGACTTTACAAAGTGTAGACATTATCAGATTCTAAAAATATTAAAATAACATAAACTGTTTTTTTCATTTACAGTGTACAGTCACAATTTAGGTTTTAATTAAAAAATATTTTTAAATCAATAAACCGAGCATTTTATGTTATAACGTTGTACATTTTTTGGTTATTTAAAAAAGATTTTTTTTCTATAACTTTTTTTTAAAATTAAGTAACCTGCGTACTAGTCGAAAAGACTTCGTACAGAACTAACGAATTTTAATACAAGTATTAACTCACTTCGTTTGCTTTTATTGATAATCAACTTTATTTTACGTATTAATTTAAAATTGTGGTTAACTCCTTAAAATAAATATTTTTGGTCATATACAACGGTACATATTTTTTTTTCATAATTAGTAAAAGGGGGAATTTTCCTCAACTTTTTTTAAAAATTATATACGTTACATACCTAACCTAAAAATCTGAAGCTGCGGTTGCGTCGATAAGTACCTATTTCGCTACAAAAAAACTTAATTGTTGTCTAGTTAGATTTAAATGTTATCTATTTACATATGTTAAAACTAGTGTTAGTATTTATTATTTTCCTACATATTCTTTTCGATAGTTCGCCGTTTTTTGTAGCGAAATAGGTATTTATCGACGCTACCGCAGCTCAAAATTTTTAGGTTAGGTTAATTTTATTTGGTTTGATTTTAAATAAATTGTTTTGTTTAAGGATTTGTCGTAAAAATTTTGGTTTAGATTAATGGTACTGAAAAACCGCTAAATGAGTAGCTGCAGTGCCGACTAGAACTAAGTAGAAAGGTACTACATATAAAACACGTGTTGCAATTTGTGGCATAGTGTGTACCGACCTTTAACATTACGTTCGTGTTTAAGTCTTAAACATTGATAAAGATATTTACGTCTTATCGGATTTAATAACACGTTTCTATTGCGACTACAATTGTAAAGTATCTGTAAATATACATTAGAATTATAAGTAGTAATCTTAAGTATAAATTGAAGTAGAAGTATTAAAAAAACTCCACAAAATTTTCCATTTGATTATAAAAGTTCCGTTATCTTGCACTATTTATAGTGAAATATATATTATATACGTTAAAAAGCGCATCCGTATGAATCGAGTTCAGTAAACAGGGGAATGATAATTTTAATCGGTTGTCACGGAAATCCATATCAAGTGAAACGAGTATTTTTTATCTGTAAAAATATGTTTTTTATTTTTCATAATTATCTACAAATTACGAAACATTTAAAAAAAGAACTGGCCGATATTTTTGTATGGATGTGTATAATATATTTGTGATTATGTTAAATCTTTTACTTACGTTGCAAATGTAAGAAAAAATATTGATTTAACTCATATATTAATTTGGTTAAATCTATGTTTGGGTCGACATTAATTATATAACATTAATACTGTTAAAATTGATACTTTCCAATAAATGTCAAGTGATACTGCTGTGATAATTCCGGGATACAGTTTTATCAATAGTATTATGTTTTCTATAAAGTACATAACAAAAACAAACTAATTTAAAAAAAAGAAACTTAATTTTAATATGATTTGTAAAGGGACTATAGAGAAACACGGGTTTGATTTATAATGATAGTTTGACGGTTCATTGAATCTATCGTCTGACGTCACGCGATTACCGCCCATTAGGGTAAGCAGCCGTGGTGGTCCTTCGATCATCGCTGGCGAAACGTGACTATAAGCGCGTTCGATAACTAGATAAATATCTAGTACGTGATTATTATTTAATTGGCATATCAATCTACTCGGCAATTCTATCACGTTGAAAGACACGACTCTTCGAAATTAACTTTGTTTCAATATATTTACATCCATTTAGATTTTATTTTACATAAGAAATAACTCCAAAGATGGCTAGCAATTAAGAGGTTCTCTGACAAGGTGTTTATTCTTGAAGGAAACATTATTGTCGAATTAAAGGGAAATTAAAGTTTCTTTTTGTTTACTCTGTTATATGATATTTGCAGGTTGGGTCTCAATCTCTTTTTATAAATATGAAGAGCCTCTGCCCCGGCCGCTATATTGTGCGATTAGAAAGCCGCCGAGCTTTATCCCGGCACGAGCGCTTCCGGGATGGGACCACGACTTGGTCTCTCGCTTTATACTTTTTTAATATTCCGATCCAACTGACCAAATCTCGGCTTAGTTGGTTGTTATTGCTGGCTTTCATTAATATAAATTTGGAAACCGTTAGCGCTGGAACAAGTGACGGAAGATTTTTTTGGAATTTCTTCCGCTAATTCTTCCAGTTTCTCTTTCAAGTTTCAAGTTTTCTTTCAAGTCTTTCAAGTTCTTTATCGAGTTTCTATCTAATATGATCGTATATAGATGTCTTGATAAGCCGAATTCGCTGTCAATGTAGGTAGGCTGCGAATTTTGCAATTAACTAGATTAATAATTAAGACCCATAAAGCCCACTTAAATTCCTCAAATAAAAAAAATGTATTTCATTATTTTGATACAACTAAAGAGCGTGGAACTTTTGTGTGTACAGCCGGTACGTTGTAGCCGACAAGCAAGTTGTAACCGACTCCTAATGATCATACGTTTTCCCTCTCGCTCAAAGCGGCTGTTTATCGAGCCTATTGGCTTCTAATCCTTTCGACATATACTGCCTCCACTGTATAATTATGACTCAATTGGACCGTAATTGCTGATATTTATTGCAATTACTTTGTGGAATTTAAATTACGGTAACATTATGTTAGACCATTTACTGGCCTTTCAAAGTTTCATATTGTACGATTTAGTAGTAATTATAGTTGAATGAATTTAAATTTATTTTTTATTTCGAGATACTATTACACATTGTTATAACTGTCAATTACTGTACTGGCTAATGTAAGTCAGAAAAAGAATTCTAGAAGAAACTAATTTCATAAATCTAATTTAGCCCCTCTATAATAACATCCTTCATATTAAAGCCCAGGAGGGTTTCTTACCTGCCAGGACCTAAGGAGAATCTACAACAAACTCTAATATTGGCTTAAATCACAAATAACTTTTTTTTATCATATACTATCATTATACTTATTTGTGGTTCATCAATATATACAGTCGAAGTAATTTGTGCTTTAAATCAAATAAAACATTTTTACAACAAATATATTCAAAACTCAAAACAGGATTTTTACAGAAACAAGTTTTCTGGGAAGTAATACCTTATTACTTTCTTCGATTCGTTGAAGAGTGTATTTTAGAATTTTATTGTAAGATAAAACTGATTATCAGTTGAAATAAAACTACGCTTTAAATACTATAAAGAAGTAAGTAACATAAATTTGACGTTCCATTTTCAAAATGTCTACAAGTCCGGTTTTTTTAAACAGTGTATCTATTCTATAAAGAACATTAATAGAATTATGCTTGAAAAGAGATGAGATCTATAAATTGGGTAATTTGATTATTATAAATTAAAGTTCAACATGCATGTAAATAATATCTCTAAAAGGCAACGAAACTGGTAGAAATTTTATAACCGAACACGGAAGGATTCATAATAATATTTTAATTTTAAATTGCCTAATGTGAATATTACGCGTTTTTCGTATTGTTTTTTTTATAAATGGAACTGGATATATTGTTCAACGCAAGTTTCATTAAGTATATTTTTACCAAAATTACCTATTAAATTTACCTAGATTAGGACATGTATACTCATACATGGATGATTGGTTGCAGGTGTGAAAACTTAAATGCTGTTATATATAGCTCATTTCTCAATAAAAAGCTTTAGAATTTCAAACCTATTTCCAATCACTCTGTATAAAGTGATCATACTGAAATGGTCGTTATTTCAACCCATAGAAAACGCATATACCATCTCTAAAGATATCAATGTGAGGATGTACCTTATTCGCCACGCTTGGCAGCGGGTTAACGATCGTAGTGTATTATTATGGTTATTATATTGATTTTAGATTGAGTGTACCATACCTACTCAGATTAGCTGGTGATATCTCGTGGACAACGTCATGTTCAATTAAAAACAGATTACGCTTGATGACGGTTATCAGTGTCACGGCTGAGATGATCGACTGCCACCTTGTTATCTACGAGGAAATATTGTTATATTTGTTTAAAACTTAATTGGTCTACGTTCATAATTTGCTTGAGAATAAGCATGCGATTAGTGTACACTATATTTACGCAAATTGCAAAAAAAATATTTTACGTTGACATATGCGTTTGAAATAGAATAAAATCACTTAAATTGATTACTCCGTGCCTACAGAATAGTAAATAATTTAGTAAAGAAAATATTACAAAGGTGTGTAGTTTATCTATGAACGATAATCTGGTATGCATAAGTATATTTATAAATTTAAACGCGAAAAATAACGTTAACACTACATATAAAGATAAGATTTTCATACCTTTGTATAAGCTTCCTAAAATATATAACTCTTTGGTGGGCAGCCGTGTATGTTTTTACAATACACTCCCGTGTAAGGTTTATAAAACACGTAAAAGACTTAAAAAAATCATTAAAAAAACTTGTTCATAATTTCTATTACCGTGTGAAGGTTTTTTTTTAACTGCAAGAAATAAAACTATGGAATAAATTGCTCTAATGCTTTATTAAAGATATTGTAAAAGTGACCACAAAAAACCCGTCTGAGTTTGCTGTGGGCTTTTTTCAGATCAGAGCGCGTTTGAAATCCTTGTAGCTTTAAGTTGGAGGAGGCTATATATAGAAGAGTTCCATCTGATTTTGGTACATATCAAACGGGGGTTCTTAAAATAACTTTCTCATCACACAAATGGCCACTGTAAATAATACTTACTTTAAAATAATACGAATAAATGTATGTTGTTTATTTTCCGTATTGAAGAATACGTACGAAAATAGCTTTTGTTTTAAAAAAGGCTTAACATTACCGACATCTAAAAGTCATCATTATTGTCGGCTGATAGGCGCCCTCTGCAAGGCCCCTCCCAAAGATCGCTACGATGACCCTTGTGCTGCCCTCTTTCAGCGACTTCCCGCAACCTTGACAAAATTGGCGCGTAAAACGTCTTAATTAGGTAACATCTGTGAAAAGAAACTAACCTAAATATTTAATAGATACTTCAGAGTCAACATTGAAAATAATATGTAAAGCTCTTAATGAGAATAAACCTATAGGCTTGCATTAAAATATTTTCATGTTCTTATACTAAATCTTATCGGTTAAAATCGTTTTGCCACTGTACCGTTGTCAATGCACCAAGAAGTTAACGAGTGGCTTTCTAATTAAAGTCACTTTTGCAAGCAGAAACATGTCGACTTGGTTAAACGAGGGGCGTGTTTACGAAGCAAGCTCGGAATTAGACATTAGACGTATAGCAATGCACCAAATAACGACAGTTAGACAACAATATTAGCAATTAACCACCAAATAAGGAGTTCAATCTAACGAATTGGATTAAAATGAACTAACTTTACCGCTACACGCTAATTATAAATTGAAAGATATAAATAATTGCAGCAAATTATAGATTATAAATCTTTTTGTGAAAAAAACAATTTGACAAATAGCATAATAAATTTGATTTATTATACGTTGCAGTTAAGATATAATAGTATATTAGATACTGGTCACTAGAATCAAATAAAGTAAAATCTATATTTATTGTAGTTTAAAATGTAATTGAGTGGTGTACATTTGCCTAAT
This sequence comes from Battus philenor, assembly GCF_028537555.1. Lineage (NCBI taxonomy): Eukaryota > Metazoa > Arthropoda > Insecta > Lepidoptera > Papilionidae > Battus > Battus philenor. The sequence continues at coordinate 11,135,707 of NW_027181673.1, read as the reverse complement.
ATACTAAAAGGTTATTTACTTTTACATTGTGGTATTTTTTAAATCAAACAGTAGAGTTTAACTGGTAAAGGTTTTGTACAGATATAACAAAATTTCTGTAACTTTGTAATATGTCGATAACATCATATTGATATTGAATTTTCTACAAACCTTTTAATTTACATTAAAATGTAATTACAAAAGGAATGGATTAAAAAATAATTATAGTTATTGCATCGTGAATTGCGTATATTTAACTTAATAATAATAATAATAATTGTCATTGAAAATTATTTGATTTCACAATCCGCGTTGCTTCGCAATCCTAAAACGTGTTGAGGCGGTTACTCGAGGTGCTCAGCATTCAGTTTATATACCTATTGACGTCACTGTCGACCCACTTTACGATTGTTACATTCCCACCTGCCCTCGGTGTCATCTTAAAAAGAATTGGTGACAATATTAATTTTTTCACGTTCATCCATTTGGCACGTGATTGCTGCTCTGTTTTTGGTGTGCGCAATAACATTTTCCGTGATTTTAACATGAAAAGATGAATTTTAGTTTTAGTATTCATCATCATTACCATGTCAGCTGATAGAGGCCCACTGCAAGACATAGATCACCTACTCCTACCCCTTTCCTTGAGCGGCGCAATGATCTGTCTTGCGGTGTCCGCATCTAGCGACTTCCCTCGTGACTCTTCTGGGTCCACCTTGTATCGCTACACGATAACCTCTCGATCTATATGGCCGACGAGGCAAAGTACCGCCCACCGCCATTTCAGACGAGCAATTCTTCTTGCTACGTCGGTGATTTTCGTTCTTCTCTGGATCTCCTCATTTCTGATTGAACATTAAACAATTTTTTTTTGTGAAACTAGAAAGATCGGTTTATAGGACATAACTGAGTTACTCTATTTTCTTCGATCATTACTTCGAAGAGATGTGTCAGTGATTGATTTATTACATACTTTTTTGAGTAAAGTATTTTTATTATTTGATTAACGCCAGAGGTAAGCCAGGATAACATCTTTTAGGTTTTATATATCAGTTTTATAGTACCGAATACATCTATCTTATGCTGCGTTACTCCCGATTAGGTCAAACAATATGAGCGTACCTATGCTGAGAATCTCGATGGAGTCTCTTAGGTTAGCTAATGCCGAGTCTAATCTCGTTATTCCTAGAAGCGGAAGATAGTCCACATCTGCAACGAAGACGTAGTAAAAACTTTAGCATCAAATTTTAAAAAACTATACGATATTTACTATCCAGATCGGCCTTAAAGGGTCATGTTTCTGAATCGTAAATGGAGAGATATTGTCTCCTTATTCATTTACGGTCTAGAAACAATCTCAGTAATTAGCAACTTTCATTTTGAGATATAACTGTGCATCCTTGCTACATCCATATGCAGTAATATATATTTCAAGATCCTGTATTTTTGATAACACAGACCAGCTCGTTAAGCTCTACAACTGTTTCGTAACGCTATCGTTTACTGCGACTGGTTAACAAACTATCTAAAAGCTAGAAAAATAGCTTATTGTTGTTGTTACTTAAATAAAGTGAGGAACGACGGATTTCAATGTATATACTTATACTCCACTGCAAACAGAGACACGCTATTTTACTTATTGCCCGAATTTAACTTATTTTTCAATAATTTGATTTTATAATTTTAAGCTGAATGTCAACTTTGTTACCACAAATATACACCCGGGTGGTTTCTGCCAATAATTGTAACCCTTATTTGCAGTGATTGAATGAATAAATGTGAAATATAAAAAAGAAATGCAAAAAATGTATTTGTCTAACCAGTACTAGTGATACATAATAAAACTAAAAGTAAACACATTCCCTTTTTTTTAAAATATATCAGTGAGTGTATACTTTTAAAGTTATGTCGATAACATTGGAGGGAATTTTTTAGGTTAGTCGTTGCCCGTTCCGGTACGATTCGCTCCAGCGAATGACAATGGCTGACTTTTTTTATGACTATAATTTCCGGTCGTGATTGACGTCATTCACTTTAGAACATTACGTTTTTCTAAATTCAAATAATTAGTGCCGCTAATTAATTTACAATGTAAATGCTTATTAATGTTTTTTTATTTAATTTCAGGTAATTGTGTAACGATCGAAAGTTGCTAAGAATTGGAAATCGGTGAGCAGATCATATTTGAGTAAATCCACCATTACGTTAGAAATATAGTTATCAATTTATCCTTTATGCTAAATCGTGAAGCATATAATCATCGTCACTATCGTGATCTTTAACCGTCTACCGCTGGAGACAAAAGGTTCTCAAGTGACAACAGGTAGAGGTAACGTGGGCAGGCATGATGATCACTTCTTGGTCCGATGATATAATTAAGGTCACGGGAAGTCGCTGAATGCGGGTAGTGCGACACCGGTCATGGTGGCGAAATTTGGGGTAGGCTTTTGCCTTGTGGTGGAGAATTTTCGACTGATATCATGATGGTGAAGTATTAAACTCTTTTGTTCTAAAAAAATTAATTATTAATTAATCTTAATGAACTACTGGCGTGTAAACTAGTTCGCAATAACTAAAATTCAAACTCGAATGACAGGAGCAGCAACAATAACAGCTCCACCCATAACAACAAATGATCTGCTAAACGCGCTTCGTTCAAAGCGAAATGTCAAGTGCGCAATATTTCAAAAGTGAAAATTCTTGTTTTTATTTTACAAAAAATCTTTTTCAGAGTAATAGGAAACTTATAAAAAATATATATACGAGACGTGGCGTAACCAAAAGAAATGGTGGCAGGTGTTAAAGATTAAAAGTGAGCTTGAGTAATAATTAATTTTAATATTATGTTATCCAAGTTTTTAAACTTTTTTCTTACTATGTTATCATTGTTATTTGTTATTTCTATTACCGTTAATTTTAGAATATGATGTAACAATAATTAATTGACAGTTAATGAGCTATGTATTCACCTCTCTAAAGATCTCTTTATACCTATAAGTAATCACCCTGTTTAGATAAATAATAAATGATCTAGAGACGTAGTTAATACAAACCTGCACGATGTAAATCGTTCACGTACTAAACCGTTCACTAAAAGTAAATCACATTACAGTCAAAGTAGATTTAACCTAGATTTGGGCGAACGCTACGCGGTCCAAGAAAAGACGCTAATTTTGCCTATTAATGGTTAAAATATTCAAATGAGCCGGTTTGCCTAGCGAACGATATGTAACATTACCATAAATAACGCTACTGTTTCCAATCATCCGTCCTTTAAGGGCCTAATGGACTTGTAATATTAACCCTTAATTAGGCGCATGGGGTCAGGGCCACTTGAAATTCAAAAAATTATGGCTTACAGTCTTCAGAACGTACTAATGCTCTTTCTAGCTTCCTAACTCCCCCCGGGGTACGCGAATTAGTCACATCCAGATCATTAACGCATGTGCATGCATCGCTGTCCTTTAGAGAGCTGACCCCATGCGCCCAGTTACGTCCCATTTTTTGGCGAAGGTAAGTTTTTACTATTGTGATTTTTTTTGTGTTTATATTAGTATATTGTTTACTATTTATCTTTGAATGTGTGTATTTTGATACAGTATGATTTCTTTATGTATTTTTGGTTTTTTTTCTATGCTTTTTCTTTTTTTTTTTTAATTGAAATGCCTAACGACAAACAAGTATTGCAATGGCTGGATGAAGTGCTTGATGAAGAGCAAGATGCTTCGGATTCGCTAGACGAAACTTTAAACAATGCTGTCATTGATAGTGCTCATAATTCAGAAAGCGAAATTGAGGAGTCTGAACATATCCAAGACATCATGAAGATAATTATTTTTTATCTCGACATACTCAGAGAAATGGCCCGAAAGTGAAATGGTGTAAAGTACCACCATCGAACGCAGTAAGGATCCGAGCACAAAATATTATTTTACATTTACCTGGAGTATAAACATATCTGGCATCAACGCATTTGTCATACACAAAGCGAATACTGAGAAGACTTTGACATATTCAAGACGGATTTTCTTGAAGAAAATAGCTGCGGCACTTGTGGAAGATCACCAAAAACGTCGCGTACAACTACGTGCTATACCAGCGACATCAAAAAAACGGCTCCATGAAGTTTATAATGTGAACAAGACGGTTTATCAATCGACAGCTAAGCGCGGGCGCTGTTCATCATGTCCTAGAAAGGACGACAAAAAAGTGCCAACAAAATGTTTCAAGTGTCGTAAATTTATTTGTCAGCAACACTCAAAGATTTACTGCGTCGGATGCAGAACAGAAGATTCCGCTGATGAGGCTGAATAAACTTTATTTCTTACGTTGATCTCGGCTATGCCAAAAAAATTAGTTTAAAGAGAGGTTTACTGTTTTTGTTTTTTTTTTTTAATTTTTTTAATTTCATAGTAAGTATTTGTTTCCTAAAGTTAAGTATATTAAAGAACTTTATTAATTACTATAGAAATCGATTAAGTTTTATTCCTTTTTGATACTCATTTCCCAATGTTTTTTTGGGGTCATTTAAGACCCCATGCGCCTAATTGAGTGATTTTCTTAATGCGCCTAATTAAGGGTTAAAATTTGCGTCTTTACAGATTTACGTTACGGCGTTGGTCACACTGAATATTTATTTTGTTTAAAATACCACCAACATAGGTTTATTACTACAGTCCGCACTAAAATTTCTTCACCGTTCATAAATAGATAAAGCTTTCATTGATAATGAATACACAGCCATAATTAATAGATGTAAATAATTTATTTATATATTCTTTTTGATCGTTTTTCTTTATTGCTGAAGGTCATACCCTTCCTGGAAAGTTTTTGTCGAGTTGGTCTTTATAGCCTGCTTTTCTGATTGCACAGAGTCTGCCTATCGTGTTGGTGATTTTCTTCGCGGTCTCTCTTCCTCTACTTTTCCTACGACAACAAACTTATCGGGCCACTCCTGCTGTATCCAAGCTATAAGGCCGAAAGAGCCAGGATCCGTTTGTAGCAAATGGTGGAGAACTTATTCTTTATACGGAGATCACGCAGAACAGGTTATTGTTTCTTTTTAAAGACTATAAAGTGGTACGATGCCGTAGACGTTCACTTGATGTTAAGTGATACGGCAATCAGATTGCGGTGCTGCTTGTTATTCAATATTATATACTCGTAAATGGAACAGTGAAATCACATTTACGACCATATACAAAAGACTTAAATTGTGCAAGTTTTAATGCTAGCATTTTATTCGTACTAGCTATGACGTAAGTTTGATGACAAACAAATTCGTCTATATACGGCCTATAGTAAGAGTAACATACGTCCGGTATTACACACGTTTTAATTTTGTTTATTATTTTATAACTTATTCTTTATTCATATCATAAATATAAGGATTGACTTGTCGGTTTACTCCTTTCTCAAAAAATAGCAAGATAAACGAAAAACGCTCAATGTAAATTATGGGTCTCCCCAAAGACCGGTGATGCGCTGCCAGTGTCTAACGACTTACCACGACCTTGAGTATGTCATCAGACCGCCCAGAGAGTTGCTACCCACGCAGTCTACCGGTCGTTGTGTATTCGTGTATGACTCGGTATTATTCAACCTTACACCTGTCAAAGAAATATTATCATCACGTAAAGATAATTTGTAAATTTCTTAGCATTAATATCATTCTGTAACGGTCAAAAGACAACGAGGCAATAAATAAAAATTAATTTGTTAAATAAATTACTACGAAAGTAATTTCATAACAATGTATTACTTGATGAACAATATTAATTAAAAAGGTTAAGATACGATAAAAATTATAATTTAATTATAATGCAAAACATGAAAATAATGAAAGATATCACTGAAATACATTTCTGTGAAGAAATAAGAAAATTAATATTATGGTATTATAATTAAAACCACAAGAGTATTCGAATAACATTGAATTGTGAAACCAAACCGCAGAAACCAGATCGGCATCTTTAGTTGTTATTACGCAACATAATTTTCATACTGGCGTCATAAAATTTAATTAAGAATGCTGCAGATTAAAACGCTTTAATATATTTCTTATTAACAAGATATGGTTAGTGGGATATACAGGGTGATTGATTAAAGGTGTAGAAGCTTTAGAGGGGAGATTTTATACCTAAGTTGTCAGCAAAAACCCTTAAAGTTTTTACATCTATTTTTAAGGTTCGGTATAAAGCGATCACTTTAAAATATCATACATTAATAGTGATAAGCTAATAACAAAATCTGCTGAGACATAATAAACAATAGTTAATTTTTATAACAAGCAATCCGATTTTTAGAAACGCTTTTCTTTTTACATTACCATTCCTCCTCCATCTTTTCGTAAGGAGATTTTCATATTTTCAATACGTTATTTTTATTTCTAAAACCAATGATTTTTGATGGAGTGTACTATACATAAGTGATAGCAAAAATATATATTTACGCATATGTCAACTTAAATCTTCTTTTAGTCATTCTTTGACTTTAATGAAGTGTGGTCATTCTGTTTTCCTAGTAAAATTATTTAGTTATAATAAATAGGAACAACGTAGCACTTTGAGCATCGTTATAAAGAACGAAACGGAATCTCCGTCATTAAACATGGCGCGCAGGTCCATACAAGGGACCGCGTGGTGTACGAAATGGGCACTAACATTAATAAAGATAAGTTCAAATGGCAGATTTATTGCCGAGATAGCCGACTTGCTGCAGGTTTTTGTGCGATGTTATTTTGTAAATTCTTAGTTAACGCTGTTTAACGTTCATTTATTGCTTAATCTTTGGATAAAGATACATAAATTCAACTGAAAGTGATGCGGTAATTACAATTATCTTTTCAATTTATTATTACCTTTGGTGTAACATAACATCAACTATAGTTTAATATCATAGGTTGCGGTATGAGATACCAGTTATATGAAACTTTGAAGGACTTAAAATTCACAACGAGATTCACAAATCCGGTCTTGGGCATCTTTACTTTAGGACAGACTTTGTGTCCTAATACCTAATATTAATATAAATACTTGATAGATTCTGGACCTCATTGGCATGTCATGATGAAAGAGATTTCTATACGAAAAGATCTGAAGACTGACGAAACTAACTGATATAGCTCAACGGCTTGGCAGGTAGAAGTGGCAATGGGCAAGCTACATAGGGAGATTCTGGAGTGGGGACCATGGCTAGGTGAAGGGCGTCTACCCATAAGGTGGACCGGTGGATCTTAGTAAGATGTTCCGTCTTAATTAAGGTAGGCGCTGAATGTAGTCCACTTCCAACCGGTCTTATGGGAAATCTTTGGAGGAAGCCTGTCTCCAACAGCGAATGCCCAATGGCTGAAGCGATGATAATTCTAGTATTCTGTAGTTCATAATTTTTATTTAACAAGTCTTAATGAACATTTTTTGTGTAATTATTTTTTACTAAGTTCAATTCCATAAAGTCATATACTCTTAGTATAATGTTTTCCTAAACACTTTCGGAGTCCGAATGTATTTTAAACTCAGAAATAACACTCGACTATCTCACTAATATTTGTCTACGTACGGGTATTAAACACACAAAATTAACCGTGTGGGAGAGACTAAAATGGAGGTATTTTAGTCTCTCCGAGTTTATTCAGATAAGTAATTTCCATTAGTTTCCATCTCGTATGGAAAAATGTAAACATTAATTTACTGAGCATATGTAGCATATTTTTTATTTTATTTGTAACGATATCCTGTTATTCATATTCTTTTAATTTAAGTAACGCTTCGATTGCACTTTTTGACTTTATTCTGAAAGATGAATAATATTAAATTTACAAAGTCCTTCAAAGCATTGTATCTGGCTTAAAAATGGATTTGCGTGATGAATACTTCTTCTAATTAGTTATGGACCTTGTAATGCTATTGTTGGCTGGCAAGTTCAGTAAGAGTGTACAATGTAATCCACTACGCGCGCTTATTTCGTCTTAGCAGGTGTCAAATATTATTTTAAAACGAATTATATTATTAATAAATTTGGGATTTGTTGGTATCCTTGCGATGTTTACAAACATTTACTTAGAAAGCAACAGTGAAATTAAAATTATACGAAAAGAGCGTCAGGCAGGAATCAAATCCAAAAAAATCCGATTGCTAGTTATCGTTCGAATTATTAATTCATTTTACAGTGACCATTTATATAGGTCGAAGTAAAAATGAAAGAATAGTACACTTTTATAGAAGCTAGAATCAAATTGAGCTTAATATTGTGTCATAAAAACTACAATTCACTACACAGTAAATACTTTAATTCCACTTTTAATACTCTTATAGGTCAACTAGCATAGTTTCCACTAGACAACTTATCACTTCGATGGTTATCGAACGAGTGTCCGAGCTCCCGACTCAATAATCAAAACGCTGTTTCAACCCTACCACTTTCAATCCTTATATCGGAAGTGGTCACAAAAGAGTAACGGGGTCGAGTAGTGTTGCAATTTAAGAAAAATAAAACTACCTTTTATAAAATTATTACACTTATAATGACATCCTTCTTCTTTAAACCATAGGCTTCAAACCCATCATGATCTGAAGAACACATAAAGAATTAAGGCGGGCTGTCATGTATTGTAACTTTCACAATATATTTAATACAGTAATAGACCAAATCATTTCTACTCAAAAAAATCTCTAGCTAATATTTTTCTGAGTTTTTGTTTAATAAATTTCTTGACATGACATTGACTTGACATGATAATTCAAAGACTTTACACAGGAGTGTATTGATACTGTACATAGATATTTACGAAGCACTTACTGATTTTATGAAACAAGGTAACAGACGTTCGAGAGACTCGTGATTGGTCAGTGTAGCCAAGCCTGACAATTGTTGTGAGCATCGAAAGACGAATAATCTTAAGTTATGCCATCATTATTTAAAGCATTAATCTTTGAGTAAAGCTTTCGTTATTAAGTTAGTTTAAATAAGCCCTTAGTAATGTTAAACGATAAACAACAACGCGAGAATGCGCCAAGTCCGATTGTGTCTATAATGCTCACGGATAAAGACGATGGTACTAAATATACAAGGAAAGTAAACATTTAAGATTTATTCGCTAGCAACAAGGTCACGATATCTAAGGATGCCACTATAAAATTTAAATTGACAATGGCGAGGAAAACTTGGTTACTCGGGAAGCTATTATGATGTTCGAAGGACATGATACATCTTTTATAATTCACAAGCCCCTTCAACTACATCGCTAACCATGGTCAAGTAGTGTAGGAAATAGTATTTTCGGTAATTAATTAATAATAAAACAAATATTAATCTTTTTATTCTATTACTTTTCGTACATATGGTGGATCCTACGATCATAGACTCAATAATCTTAAATTATTTTTTGATGATGATTTTATTGTAACATTTACATAGTGTTATAAACACTTTACAGCGATGGTAAATATTCTTTACCGGACTAAAAGTCTAGTAGCATTTTGTCTACAGACTTTGACAAGCATTAGTGAGTAATTTGGACAGCAGAAAAGAAGTAAAAAAGGACAGTAGCTTCATTATCATCATTTCAGCCGTATGAGGTCCACAGCTGGACACCGGCCCCCCCCCATAAATTTCGAATAGGACCGGTTGAAGGTGCCTGCATTATCCAGTGTCTTATGACGACCTTGACAAGGTCGTCTGTGCATCTAGTTTTTGATGTTTGATACTAAGTTATCTTAAGGCCACTATCCGTTCTGCGTACTATGTATACTGTTACTTACACGCTCACAATACTTTCTTAGATAATCTAATGAATAATGTATATGTTTTTAATAAGGCATGAATATATTTTTGAAGGTTAAAAAATGAAAATTTGAATATTTCTCTGTTAACTAAAACGTAATATTTTGACGGAAGGTCATTGTTGTCTTACAAACATAGACAAATTTCACGGATTTAGGAGACAAAGCTCAGAAATTTTACCTAGACTGTATTATGTATTTACTTAAACTGCTATATTATTTTCTCTGTATTGTCTGTGGTAGTGCTAGTCTCTGTCTGAACTATACGAGAGATAAGAAGGGAGGCGCGATTAACAAGATGCACACGAGAAATTGGGGAAAAGATGGCTTGACATTTATCTAACTCTCCCGTTTTGTCGATCGCAAATCTCAGGAGCTGATTAGTAATGCGTGCATACTATAATAATATCCTAAAGTAATGAAATGGTGCAATTTTTTATATATATATATGTAAAAGATTTTCTTTTTTTATTAATAAACCTGTAATTTATAATAAAATTACTTGTTATTCTGACTAAGAAAGACATTTGTATAAACAAAGCAAGTGCGTATTTTACTCGGGTGTTTAGACGCATTAAAGTATTTATTCTCTTATTTACTTTTGGTCATTCTATTATTTTATTACAGATTTTATGCGTAGAAATGAGTTGTATACTAGTTGTATACATTTATATATGTTGTATGTTAGGACACGGATCAACCATCCGTGCCCCAACAAACACAGGATGATCAATTCTTTAAAACAAAGTATTCAGTTTTATGTGTGTGCCAGTCACAAAATGGCGTCAAGCTGTTTTAGTTGCGATGATTTCATTCATCAAGCGTATAATGGTTTCAATAAAACGGCTTTCTGGAAATTGAAACGGTCGATGGTCCAGCTGAGACGGAGCCGTATTTGGAAGTGTGACTAAGCATTAATCATCGTATTACTTTAATGAATATTTTTCGCGAAGATTCTTCAATTGGTTGATAAACTAGAATTCGTTAACACATAGCATGGTTGCTATTCTGAGTGATTTATTTAAATTGTCAAAGAAATCGTAATAATTATCAACTAATCTCAAACATTTTTTCTAAAGTTATCTCTAGTTAAGAGAACGGAGAAGAGGTATCAATCATTATCTTGGAGATACATTAATAAAATGAGCTTTTTGTGGTCTACACATACGCACAAGTAGTTTTGGTTTGCGGTCCGTTCCGCCCATTTTCATTGTACTTCTTAATGTTACAGGTACTTTTTTTTTCTTGTTACTAAAGTAAATTATATAGCTTTGATTGTTTAGTATGGGCGTGTCGAACTTCAAGTTGTCACAGATTCAAAAGATAAGTTAAACCAAACTATATAAAATAATACTATTCAAAAACTAGATATTCATAAACTGATGAGCTGTATATTTAAATATTGTGTTTTAATAATATTTCCTTGACATTTTAGCGGTTACTTTGCTACTAGACTTGAGACTAGCTCGGCGATAATAAAAGGCTAAATATTATTTTAATCTATAATATATAATATATGACGGAAGATTGCGTCCAATAACTATGTTATTTATTTAGTCTATGATAATAATGTTATTGTCGAGTTGAGGAATCCCAGTAGCAGAGAACTGAGACTAGGGATCGTAGGCGACGGGTTCGATTCCCGAGATACAATTTTATAAAATTCACACTTTGCGCATTAATTATACAGAATTGCCACTGCTCACAAACAAGTTTCCATAGGATGGGAGCAGCGTTCTCTTCGTACCATACAACACTGCGATCGCCATCCCTCTCGTCAAGCGTAGGGACTATGATATATTCCTCTGTAGATATTTTTGGGGGAGACCTATGCCTCGCAGTGGACATCAACGCTGAAACAATGATTAATGTTATTGTGAATGTATTTTCCATTGTGCAAAAAAAAATTCTTAAAATTTCCGAATAAGCGGTAAAATTTAGAAAATTTCTTAAGAAACTTTATTTAATAATTGTTATAAGATTAACCCGCCATTTTACGCAGTTCCATGATGGTTTTAACGCGATCTGCAAAAAACACAGTAAAGGTCGCGGGAAGTATCTAAATGCGGGCATCACAAGATTTTTGGCGGAGGTATAGGCCTTACAGTGAGCGTCTATCGGCTGAAAAAAAGAAGAAGAAATGCTAAAAAGGATTTCTTTGTTCCAGGGTATTATTTCTTAGATAATTGCGATGATACGGAACGTGTTATTTATCGCTTATTATTATTAAAATCAAAACTTCTTCATTTAATATTCGACAGAGTATATCTATTATTGACGTCAATTTGAGTCTACCAAGTTCGGATAATAAATGCATCAGACCTGAGTTATATACGTGGCCAATAGAAAGATTTGCTCGCTCCTTTAAATCGAGTTTTAAGTATATAATTTTTTTGCTTCTAGTATTTACATTGTGTATATCACACTTCATTGGGAAAATGGTAATTTTTTGGACAAGGAATACAATACATTCAATATCGCGCCGGGGCTTCCCCAGAAGCCCTCGATTTCCGTTTAAAAAAAGGTTAAGCACCTATTGTATCCTGCCAACTCAAACCTGCCAAACCTGCTTAAACCATTTGGGAAACAAAGTTGAGAAGTAATATTAAATATTTTTAATTTTTCTTCTTAAACACACTTATAAGTTTAAACTGACAACACTGATCAATTTCTCCATATATGTGTAAAATCACATAAATATTGTGTTTTTTCACAAATCTGGTAACGCTTACACAATTTTTGAACAACATTACATTATATTTACTAGATTAACCACACCATACATCTCATATTTTTATATTGACAATTAGGAAAATTCATCACAATGAGACATATCAGGAATACGGAAAATGTTACATCCGGTGTTACAAAAAATAGCGGGAATTTTCCATACAACATCCACGTTACACACGTCTCGTAGTTTTACGTGCGTCGGACATCTAATAACACGTTTAAATATAAAATATAATATTTATACAGCCTTTGCCACATTTGAATTTCATCACGTCAGTTTTTTTGACAGAGTTTTGTTTTTTTTATTTACAACTATTACGTATATTTAAATTAGGGCCTTGATATTTTCGATGGTATTGAAATATGTCGTTCGCCTGTCCTTTGTCTAATTTTTAATCTGTCAGTCAATAGCGGCAAAGTTTCACTACGCGTTAGAAAGATTATATAAAGCATATGTAAATTTTATTATTTTTACGTAAAGTTATCCTGTGTTCAAGAAAAGTGGACGTTTTTAGTTCAGACTGCATTCATAATCATCATCATTACAGTCGTAGGATGTCCACACCGGGACCTTAGATTTCTAATAATGCCAGTTAGAAACGACCTTTATCCGGATTCGACGATCTTAACAAGATTGTCCAACTAGAGGGCGACGTTTTACATCGCGTTCCTGGTTCCCGGTGTCCACTCCGGAATTTGCCAATTCGCAAAGCTGTGTTGGTTATTTTCGTTTAAGTGTCTCAATTCTGGTAAGATCTTTATAGTGTAATCAAATAATTTTTATGTTTTGTTAGAATATCAAAATTGCATAAGATTACTGACCTCTAGATATTCACCAAAGGCGTGCAAACAGTTTATTTATTCGAAAAAATACTCAATGGCACTAACATTGTGAGCCCGATTATTGCCTTGAAATAAATTGCATAGATAAGCGGATACTAATGTTTGTTGTTATTATTATATTAATGTATTTTCGTCATTATCAGTCTATTTTTGTCCTTTGGTTTCGAGGACATAGAAGTTGATGCATTTTAGAGTATTGTTATTAACCTGAAATTAATTACACATCTACATTTTTAACACTAATCATACCGACAATTATTAGGTTCCTATTTCTACTAGTGCGTGTCAAATGCCTCGACTTTATATTCACTGTTTGAATGGTTATTAAGAAATAAATGTCAATTAAATTTATTATAATTAAATAAAATAATATATTGACTATTTCGAATACAAACGCAAAAATTATGATACATGGGTCATTTGACCCCATGTGGTATGTAAAGTTTCAGAAAAAAACTAAGTTTTAAGGTTCTCCAGTTACTTCAGAATTACGCTCCTAAGCAAAAAATATTAATGTTAATAGATATCATGATTTACAATATGTTTAAGTATAAATTACTGGCTCTTACTTATATTGACTTTTATCATAAAAATGCCAAAATCATGTAAATATTTACCGCGGTAAATGCTAAAGACTTCAAAACTTCTCTTTTTTTGTAAAGGTAAATGCGAAAAAAATATTTAAATATAAATGAATTACTAAAGATGTTGCTAAGCGCGAAATACGAGGTGGATGCTTATAAAGACTTACTAAAGCGAGAACGCCAATAAAAATTATGCTTTTTTCCTATACAAAAACGCAAAGTAATTAAAACACAGGTCCATGGCAGCATCTGACGACAATACAAACAAGAAATGGCACGATAGAATTATCTTTGGTTGATAACATTAACATGATAGACGAAATAGAATACATTGGAATATACGAAATAGAAAACTCAAATACAAATTTAAAATTCTTTATTCAACATACAATAAATAGATTACATATACACATCAAGTTGATTCGACAGTTTGTTCGAATGCCTCAGACTTGAGATGAACATGTGAGTGTAACTAAGCGGGCCTTTTTTAAAGAGTTAAGTTACATATGTAATAAATATTTAAAAAGCCTAGAGTCCAACACGTGATTCCCAAGGTGTGGTATCTTTTACGAAGTCATTTACAGTTACAACACAAAAGTTCTTTGCATTGCAATAGAAGCTTTTTGGACATTTTAGAAAGTCACCTTTGTTTATTATTATGACTATAAATAAATAAACTATCACTTCACTTTAAACCACCTTGAAATAAATTTCATTATATTATCGAAACGTGAAGATCCTCGTGCATATTTCCGCAAATATTGCAAACGATTTGTGTGCAAGTTGCGTAAGCAAAGGGACCTCCGTCGAAAGGACTGCTTTGTTAGCAGACGCGTTCAAAGTCGCAACGTGCGTCACATTCGCTCTTGACATAATACCGCCTGACCCCATGGCGGTGCGTGCCGAAATTCTTGCACTCTCGTATTTATTGTAAAGATATATTGAAACATTGTGTAGTACTACTGTATTAGTAACAAAAACAGTTGCGTACACAGTTAACGTAATGCAAAAGATGACCTCACTGTAATTATTAGGAGATTGAAGAAAAATATCTCCCCGTCAACTTCAAATAAGACCGGTTGGAAACAGCCTGCATCTCTTATCTCTTGTAAGTGGTATTTGCTAATTCTCTAAAAAGGTTAAAAATAAAAAAAAAGATTTTTTAAAGTTTTGGGAAGATACTGCTGCTCTTTGAACGTGAATATTTTTTTTAGCAAATCACGGGAGAACGTGGTGGGTTTATATTATATTTTCATTGTAACGCTTTATGGTACACGATATTATTAATCAGAATACATTCATCACTCCATTTTTCTTTTTGCTTTACGTTATTTATTTGACATCTGAGGACACGTGTTTTATTGTATGATTTATACGGTGTAAAGAAATTAGTTGTAATTATCATTTCCTCGTTTTTTTTATTTTTATCTTTACTGGAAGAAAAACCTTTATGAATAATACGCTTAAAATTTCGTAAGAATTTCTTGGTACATATGCATGTTTTTAAGTTATTTACTATAGTTCTTACGCTAATATAATAGTCTTGTTTTTGAACTATATGATCCGTCGGATATAATATATAAACTTAATGTATTTTATCTTAAAATCACGCAGAGAGGTAATGTTTGGAAGTTATTAAATCAATTTCGAAGCAATCAGTTTGATGTTGAGGGAACGGGGGCAATTGTAAGATCATGTTGTGGTTGTGTGATCACGGTGTGGTAGCGTGGTCACATAAAATCACCAATTGAGTGACGCGCGAGATTTCAATCTATGTGTAATGCTCACAGTTATGAGTTATGCACATGGGACAACTTGGAGACGGCGCCACAAATGAGAATGGATTAACTATCATAACATGTGGAATAACAGAATAATAACGTCCAGTCTGTTATAAAAAGATAATTTTTAAATCGTAAAACATAAGCATTTTAATGCTTAAACATTCCCCATTTAGAGATTTTTATTTGAATCATATATTTTGATTTTATCATTATAAAAGAAGCACATGCTTATCTCAGTACAATATCAATGAAAACGTTTATATAAAATCAACAATTACTATTCTTAAAAAGGCACACGCTATTAAGCTTCAGATATTGTCTTACCTAAACTTTATTTGATTGAAGTTTATGTGACAGAGTATGTTGATTCTGGATTTTAAATTATAACTTCACCTTTCTTTAAAGATTTTTAATCAAATATTGATGTATAAATATTTAATTTTATAATAATAGTAAATTAAAAAGCTTTAAAGAGCTGAAAGTGTATGATTTTAGCGTGCATTCTGCACATATTTTGATAGGATTTATCATTTTAATGGCCCAAGTTTTTATTCTCTTTTCTTCATTTCATGCTGCTCGTTTTGGAGACATCTCGTTCAACCAGCGTCAGACATGTATTAGACAGAGAATGTCTCAACTTCGGGATAAAATGAGTTTTTCAATTTTATTCTACATTCTCTTTAGTCCCTCACATTATCTTTTATTCATTCCTTTTACGGTTTACATGATCTGTAATTTTTTGCTTGTAGATCTTCGTTCTTGCATCTCCTTCCTTCCTTCACCTACATTCCTAGATCACAGTGTTTTAGACAGACATTGGGGCTTTATGGCTGTGGATTGTAGAACACAGACTGGCAAGGGCAGAGTACGACATCTAATCCACAAGACGGAGATACGACCTTGTGACCTCCAACTTTTTTTTATAGAAAATTTATGGGTCCGTACAACTGAAATGAATAATACATTTTAAAAATATGCATTTTATTTCGTGAAGCTATAGGATTATGTAATATATGTTGGAAGTAGTAAAGAACCGCAAGCGAGCTCACAGTTCCCTTCAAGTTAGATAATGCCTGCGTGACGGCATCGCTTACGTGTAATATTTTTTTCCCTTTTCTAGTCACAGATGCGCTGCTAATTTTCTCCATATCGTCTTTAGTTAGTTATATAATTTACCTTTTAAAGGTCCTGTTAAAGTATGTGATTTATGTAGTTTTAAACATAAATAATAAATAACCAACCAAAGTTCATATTTACATTACAAGTATCTGTCTAAAAATAAATTATGGCATTATTTTAAAACCATTTATATATTGTTTTTTTAATTTATTTTTAATCTTGGTCAATTGATGACAATTTATATTTCCCAACGCGATGACACGCAGATGAAAAATCCTCTTAAATTTCCCGTGTACGGCGTACATAGAAATAGTTAATAACTTCTTCAAATTACCTGTCGTCACAAGTGTTCCGAAAATTTTTGTATTAAACATGACTCATATATTGCGCGTCACGTTTAAATGACAGGTTGTTGAACCGATTGATGTTTACAAAATTGATAGCAATATATTTCAAATATCTTTCTTTGTTATTGTGACAAAATTTTAGAAGAGTTATTTTAGAAAATATAATGACGAAAGTTGTTCGATCATTTAAATGTCTAAATTGTTAGGAGTATGGCACAGCACTATTTACTTTCTCAAGAATGACGTCCAAGCTAGTTGATACTTTTTGTCTGTAATAATTGTCTGAAGGTATTAAAACACCCAGTCTTATTAATCTAATCTTTTTATTTATACACATTGCACCCATTTTTGCCATTATTTCCATTGTTGAGCCAAGTTACCACTCATCACCATGAGCTGCGGACTGGACATTCCAGAAAGTTTTGTTTGGGTTTATGATTTTTTTCAGAAATGACGCCGACTTTTTAAATGGCAATTTCACAATGACTACGACAAATGGAGTACGATCCCAGATACCATGTATTGATCGGTAAAATGTGTATTAATAAGATGACTAGACTAATTAGACTGGGTGTTTTAATAAATATGTGTTATAAATATTTCATCCTTTTTTTATTCAGTTGCAGTTGCAATATTTGTACTTTTGAGAAGCATCGTCTGTTTCATTCGATTCATAGAAACCTGTACATAGTTACTTGTAGATAGTTTGGCCGTCAAAAAGTTGGTTGACAGAGGCTTTTCGAGGATTATCGATATTTTGTTAAGTATGAACTATTATTTTTCCAAAATTATTATTTTTGATAACTACATTTTCTAACATAGTTATTTTTAATATTTAATAAGATTAAATATTATAATAAATATATACATAACCTAAATCAATTGAAAATTAAATACGACCTGTTCTTTAGCCAAAATTCGACATTGACTTCTCTCGGGCATATTTCTATTGATTAAATGTCTTTTGCTATGTCCGGACAGGGTATCTGCACCAACTACATATAAATAAGTACTGCTTTCACGATCTTTGTTTTTTAATCTCAACAGTATTACAAAATTCAACAAAAACCATACAACCCAATTTACAAGGATTTTAAAAGCATCTTTGATGAAACTTTATTTACTTGTATAAATACGTTATATAGAGCTTTTAAATTATCTATTACTGTGACTTATTGTTACTTATTAATCGTAAACTTTCAATTCAATAAAATAAATTTTAAACGGATTATATCGTAGTTAACTTTTTTGTATTCTTGACGTTAACGGTTGTTTACTACCTACATGGTCATTAATAGGACGAATATAATGAACATCCGAGGTACCTTCAAACTTGCTAATTATTGTTGTTTATCGTACCACACAGAAAAAGCACATGGTATCTTAACGTCTTGTACTGTTATTTTTGATTTTAGAATTAATTATATTAATAAAGCATACAGGAAAAGTTATTAAATAAAAAATATAAAAATAAATGAAATTATAGTGTCTGTTTTTTATATTAAAATAACTGCTATTACATGCATTCGCATATATATAATACTTATACAAAACACTACATTTTTTAAAATATTAGTCTGTCTGTTTGTTCCGGCTAATCTCTGACATGGCTAAACCGATTCCGACGGGACTTATACTAGCAGGTAGCAGATGAAATAAGGAGTAACTTAGGACTTTTATTTTATAAAAATGCTTCTAGTATAATTATATACTGAAACATCGAAAACGGTTCGAGCCACGCGAAGGGAGTGGGGGATCGCTCGTTAAATATAAAAACAACGGCTAAACTTAAAATACATAAACAATGAATAAGCATAATCTAAAGCCCCCTGTATATTATTCTTAAAACATATGTGCCTCATTCGAAGATCGTACTGTGTTTATAAAGATTCATTGTACATTATTCTAAGTTATAACAAAGTTTAAATAAATGGGTACTTTCTAGATTAACATTACCCAAGTATAAACATGTGTTTTTGATTTGTACAGTAATTAAATAAATAAAAAGCGACGGTAAAACGTTTTTTTTAATCAATTTATTATTAGTGATTTTAATGATATTGCAAATAAAGGTTAAGTGTAAATGTCAAGGACCGAGCAGAAAAGTAAGTCACTTTTACTAAAAACAAATAATGGTGATAATAAGTATTGATGAGCAAGATTTAATTACGAGTATAATAACAATGACTACCTTAATATTTTTCAAAGAAATTTTGCGCATACCGCAATAATATTCAATAAGATTTTAACTATTATAATCTTTAACTTGAAATGTGTTAGTAAGCATGCGAATCGCCTCCAGAGGGAGCAATTAAATATGAGTCCACCTCTAACCGGTCTGGTTCTCCACCAATCCGTGGTTTTCTTGTGAGACCGCACTGCGTTTACGTCATATCTAGCTTTGCGGTTTCAACTGAGTCAGAACAAGAGGCATTATGGTTTATATTAGCGTTACGCTCTCTGCAACGGCCAGTACCGTCTAGTGTGTCATTTGTAAAACATATTGCGACAATTTGAATTTTATCGTTGCAATCTGAACTTTAAGTGCGTGAAGTAAAGTTTGATTTTTGTGTGTGCACTAAAGTTTTTGTGATCATGAAAATGTTATCTGGAAATATATGCTTTCATATCGATGAATTCGTGGATGTTGTGTTTTGGGCTTATGTTTCTCAACACAAAAAGGTAAGAGTAAATTGACGTATAAAACAATAAATTTATTTCATGTTAATTTAGTTAATACAAAATATTTTTTTTTGTAATTAATGGCTGGTTATATTTGGTATATTAGGATACAGTTTTTAAAGTTAAAGAAAACAATCAAGTAATATTTTGAAATTATTAAACGTCATGGCAATTTCAAATTCAAAGGGGATATTCTTAGTAAAATACTGAATATATACCCACATATTTTTAATTTTAAATATTAATTTATTAATCAATTTTTCGATTAATCAATTAAAATTAAGTAGAAAATTTCAATTAATATATAAATTTATAATGTTACTTTTTACAATATATTGCTAAAAAACGTTTCACGTAAGATATATATATCTACTATTCAGGGATGTGGATACTTGTGCAGAAAACTCGCGTATTTTCTGTAGACTTTGTTCTTTTAGTAAGATGACTTGATACTGCGAAATACTGATAAGTGGCGTTTTAATTGATCAAATGTTTTTTTTCCCACGTAAGTGTACCATATGAGGGAGCAATGTAAGTAAACATACATTGTTCCTTCATATGAACACAACAACAAAAAAGGATATTAAAAGAATATTTATTTTTGTTGAAAAGAGTGTAAGTTTTTTGTACATGTCCTTTGAGACCCTTTTGGTTGTTATCAGACATTGTTCTTATAGAAAAAAGGAAGGAAGCAATAAAATTTATTTGGTTAGCCGAGAATTAGCTTAACCTATCCTTTAGTCTGTCCTAGTTTGATCTCCGTAAGCTTTTTCTTGTGAGAAATTTTTAAATAAAAAAATTTACAGATCAATCGATTCCTCTGGAGTTTTTAAAATATAATATGTTCGGAGTCATCATTAAGCCTTTCTGAGCTAATATAAATTTTACAGTTTCGCTTAAACGAGTTTCGA
Source organism: Battus philenor (assembly GCF_028537555.1). Taxonomy (NCBI): domain Eukaryota; kingdom Metazoa; phylum Arthropoda; class Insecta; order Lepidoptera; family Papilionidae; genus Battus; species Battus philenor. The sequence continues at coordinate 11,114,946 of NW_027181673.1, read as the reverse complement.
TCGGCGATCGCGAAGTCTTACAGTTAGTTGGGATTGTATCCTAGAAATAAATTCTCCGATTTTTTGATTCTTTGCTCAAAACCAAAACATTACTAATAATATTTCAATACAAATTATTTTTTTAATCAATTTTCTAAACTGTACATTTATAAATAAAACTTAAGTACTTTATCACTTTTAAAATGAATCTACGTTTTAAGATTCTTTAGAAGTTTGTTTATTATTCAATAAACTACGTCATAGTTATGAAGAGAATACTACAAAACCACTAATTAGCGGCAATGAAATATACTTAGTGTAACATTAACAGGAAATATTAATTAACGGTCCGGGTATTCCGGTTATCACATATTCCTTTAATATTAGATAATTGCTTTTTTAATTCCACAATTAATTAATGTTATTATATTTTACTATCAGGCGTTGGTAAAATGTAAATAAAATTCTACAATTGTCTAGGAAAATCATTATTATTTAATCTTCAACAAATTAAATGAATTCCAACATCACGAATACGTCACGAATATACAATAAGGAACTTTTCTAACGTCATAATCATTACAATAATGTTGACGTATCAAACCAGGGTGTTCCCTGCGGGTTTTCACCAGGTTCGATCGGATGGAGTGTTACATTCGTTATTTTTCCGCAAACCTTATGCCATTCAATTCTTACACATTTTAAAAGTTGTTAATGTCTGTTTTCAGCAGTCCGAGAGATGGAGAAAGCTTCGTAACATTGTGCAGTGGACTCCGTTCTTCCAAACCTACAAAAAGCAACGGTATCCGTGGATCCAGCTTGCAGGACATCAAGGAAACTTCAAAGCAGGTCCAGATCAAGGGACTATACTAAAGAAACTCTGTCCCCAGGAGGAGAGATGCTTTATGGTGATTATAAAATACATTTAAGCTTTATGATTTATTGGTAAAAAATCTAAATTAATAAACAAGCAAAAGGAGAAAATAATTACGCTAGTGTAATTATTGAATTAAATTTTTGATCTTCAGATGTTTATTTTGTAGTTGTCAAAGTTGCTTTTAGGGATAAATCATATGCACGGATTTTAAAGCCTGTTACAACTTGTTCACTGAAATTACACGTCATCGAAATGACGTCTAACAAATAATGATTTCCTTCAAGAGGTAATTCGTATAAAACCCATATAAATATTTTTGGCTTAAAGCTTTTCGAATACGTTTTTCGTCGGAGATATGCGGCAACACCTATTCGAGGCACTATAATTCAACTGAAATATTAAACGATAAAAATAATCAGTTGATGAGTTCATAGAACTTAACGCAATAGCTGTTCTTATTACAGACTTAAATCTACGTCAAACAATTACCAAAGACTCACATTGTGGTTTACAATCAACGGTTTATACTTCGACAAAAAATAATCTTTTTAATTATCCTACCATGACGCTAGTGTTTGAGGTCAAATAATTTCACTCTATTGTGTTCTTATCACGTGTTTCGCCTCTGGTAAGTTTAAAATTGATACGTATAGATAAAAACAAAAAAAGATTGACGGATGGTTTTTGCCCCTAGACAAATTAAAATTGTTTATCAAATATTTTACATAGCAATTAGATAATATGGGGAAAGAATTGTTTAACTACTGTCAAAGTGCTACATTTATTCTTAAAAATGATTACATAAAAGCTTGTGACAATTTACAATGGATCTATATATTTTTTATTGAAAATAAAATGTAAAATATAAATTTTCCATCAATGTTGTTTTATACTTTAGAATGAAATTAGTTATGATTTAGATTAGTATTAATTAATAAATATGTTTACTATGTACTTTATTATAAAGAAAGGTTTCTTTACTAAATATTTCAAAAAAGTGGTATTCACGTAGTACATTTAACATTATATGTGACACTAAAATTTAAAAGTATGACGTAATATTTTACCTTTTCTCGACATATTAAATATCACAAAGTTGGCGATATTGTATAATATATGTTCGTTTCCATTGACGTCAATCAAAGATACAAATTCGGTTATACCCAAGCCCCAAATTTATCATTAATTGTACCTTGCAAATTATTTTTAAATCAGTATTATTAAAATTAAATAAAATTAAACTTTGTTGCTTGACCGCTTACAGATTTAATGACAAATTTGTCCATATGAAATTCTCTTAAAACTTTACTTATTACATTTTTCTATCACTCCATTCAAGCAATTAAAAGATTCAAACTATATACACTGGGAAAAACGGGGACGAGAATGTTTAAGCACAGTCAAAATTAGAAAAAAAAATTGTCTATTTACAAGGAAAAAAACTTAATTAATATGGCATTCCATTTTTCCCAAACATATTTTATTAGACCCGTGATAATGTACAAAAGAATACAAATATTTGCAAGGAATACATATAATTGTTACTTACGTTTGCTTATTTAGATTTTGATTTAAGTATAAATCTTTTATTTTTGGACGTAATATATACAGATTTATGATAGAAGTTTGATTACCAACTTGACTATGGAATTTAGGACATAACAATTGAAATAAAAATCATATGTTAATTAAAAAAAAAAACAAGTGACGTTGAAACGTCACCTCATGGGTCACGTATCGTGTGATATACAATTCGCTATTGTACTAGCAATGTAACTAGCAATATATGACTGGCTCACCGGCCGCGCAAGTCACACCTCCGTTCATTAATAACATAAAAGAGTTCTACCTACATTTTTATCGATTACTCTATTGATTGTGCAATGACGCACATAAATGAGGAGTGAATTATTCAGTTGTTAATTACGCACCACACCGCAAAAACAAGTCTCGTTGACATTGGCAACGAAACATAATGTTGCCTTTGCTTTCACAGGATCGCACAAATAAAACAACTGGATTCGTAGAGCACCTTTAAATTTTCTTGTATAAAGACTAGTTAAGTATCTTTTAATATTCTCACTTCTTAGACCTAAACTATCTCATAAAGTATGGTTGTGAAATACTAGCGCCCCTATTTAAATGTATGTCACACATCTCTTTGAATATATCGATTTACTCTCGTAATTTTATAACGGCTGATTTAATGTCTTATTGGCTTTCTCGGTCGGTCTAGAATGGCGCAGCAAAAATGTAGGCAGACATGTAAATAACGTAATATAATAATTATACCAAAACCTTTAAATTATAGTATGCTATATCTACATAATATATTTTCTATATGTTTTATCTAATTACTAATAAACACAAACTTAATTATGAAAATGTAGTAGTAATGTACATAGACGTTCGCAGTGTGGTTTTATGGTATGAAAAGGACATTGCTGCCCATCTTACAGAAATTCGTTTCCAAACAGTAACAGTCTATATATATAAATAATGCACAAAGTGTGAATTATATTTAAGACTGTATTCTTAATAATAACTAATCTAACTTCACGAAACAATATCAAGTTCACATTTTTCCGGTTACAATATAATTTTTGTATTTATTATAGTTCTACCACGACTCAGTATAGCTGATAAATAATTTTGTAAAATACTTCGTATAAAAAGTGTATATACTGTAATAAAAACCTCTACATATACTAACTGTATAATACATAAATAGAGTAAAGATAATTAAATAAAATCCTCCGCCAATAGTTTCAGTTAAAATTAGCTGATTGTAAAGCCTTCATGAATAAAAAATAAATATACCTTATATACCAGTTTCACGCCATGAAGTTACGTAAATTATTAGCAATTTAAAAAAATCAAAAACCACATGTTACATCATGTAATAGACATTATCTTTAGGAATATGAACCAAATCAAAGAAGTAACCGTAACGCGAATGCCGCATCCATAAAAACCTATGTAGTTTATTGGCGTTAAAATATTTAATACTGTTTGACATATTTGAAAGTAAAATAAAAAAAAAAACACGTCACCCGAGTGATATAATAACACCTAACATAATTATCGCGTACATAGTGATGTTAATATATACGAGTTGCGTTTGCAAAGTGATTCATTTACCTTTCATAAAAACATTTGTAATTAAATCGGCACCTCCTCATTTAAAGACGTCATTCAGTGAAATAAACATACAGGAAATATTTGAATTTATTGCAACACGTAAAAGTTTCTTACTGACTTCTGTTTATGTCTTAAAGTATATTCGTTTATTTTACAGCTGCTGATGAACGATATTCTGCGACCGTTTGTTCCTGAATACAAAGGTCAAGTGACTTGTGAAGACGGAGAATGTATCCTTTTGAATCATCACGATAAACTGCTATTGTCTTACATCGCTAGTAAAAAAAAAACTAATTGCATTCATAGTTGCAACTAATAATACTTTTAAACTTTTTTCTAAATATATAAGTAAGTTAATTAATTCAAAATAAATAAATAAATAAGCAATAAGAAAAAAACTATTAATTTTTTCCTTAACCAATACTTGTAAACAGTATACCTACAACTTCAAGATCTCTTAAGTGACTTCGATTCTCCTTGTGTAATGGACTGCAAGATTGGAGTGCGGACATATTTAGAAGAGGAGCTAGCAAAAGCAAAAGAGAAAACAAAACTGAGAAAAGTACGTTTTTTTCATCATTACACTATTGAATCCTAAACTGTAATAATATCTGTTTATTCTTTGGACGTGGACACATTTCTAAAGATTATATAAATACTCTCATGTGTGTGATAGATTTCTGTGATATAAAATCGAATGTGTACAGACTACAAGTCAAGTTATCTCGTTACAAATAATATTCTGTATGTTACGCTAAGTCCGCTTTTATTATAACGATTATCAACATAATTTTATTTAACATAGATAAGTTAAGTGAATGTTATAAAAAGTAAATCATAATGTGGTTTGACCACATGTCTCTACGGTTTTTATTATTTAAGGAAATAAAGTTAAAGTTTAAGAAATGTAATGTAATTTTTAACTTTTTACTTTACAGGATATGTACGAAAAAATGATTCAAGTTGACCCAAAAGCGCCGACGGAGGAAGAGCATAGAAGTAAAGGTGTAACAAAACCAAGATATATGATATGGAGGGAGACTATAAGCTCCACGTCTACTCTTGGATTCAGAATAGACGGAGTAAAGAAGGCTGATGGAACAAGTTCCAAAGATTTCAAGACCACAAAGACAAGGGAACAAATTCTTGATGCTTTTCAAGATTTTACGAATAGTTTTCCTAACGCTGTGGTACGTAGACTTATGATACGCCTATTCAATATTATCACTGAACTTTTCGGCTTCATTGGTTATTTTTGTTTTGAAAATTTGTATTTTAAATAATCTTACAAATTCGTACCTGTTGTCGGTTCTTCAAAAATATATTTGATAACCATCGATTTACTTTGAACTCTATTTTAATTTTTGATTAAGCCTCAGATAAAATACTATTAAAATATTAGTTAATAATAATACATGTGTTTATTTGGTCTATATTTCATATAATAATAACGTTTTGCTTATTTCTCGGTTTATTAATTTAAACTATTTTCTTTTCAACAGCCACGGTACTTAGAAAGATTGAAGAATATTCGAGATACTCTAATAGAATCGCACTTCTTCCGAACACACGAACTAATCGGAAGTTCGTTGCTTTTCGTCCACGACAATAGAAAATCTTCCATATGGATGATCGACTTTGCGAAAACTGTGCCCCTGCCCGAGAACATCACCATCGATCACAATTCCGCTTGGAAGGTCGGCAATCACGAAGATGGTTACCTCATTGGTATCAATAACCTTATTTCCATTTTTGAATCTCTGACTAAAGATGACAATGGCAACTTGGATCAGTGTTATTCAAATTTAAGTGTGGAGAAAAATGTTAGAAGAGACAGTTTAGCCACTTGAAACATGTGAAGCAATTATGACTTTGTGTTAATTGCGTATGCTACTGGCAGTATGGAATATTGCTTCACGAGGACCGGTGACAATAGTAGAACTTTCTATTAACGAGGTCACGACGCATTGTAAATATTATAAGACGTTTGTCTGTAAATAGCTGTAGTTATTAAGACTGTTATAGAAATTTTTGTATCGATAAGTGTTAAAATACTCATGTGAAAGAGTAGAATAAGATAAGATCAATTTAAATTTGCTGATAATAATAATTAATAGTGTCATTTAAAAAAGGAACAAATTAACGCTTTAAGATTCAATTTAAAATACGTAACGATAATTTGAAACTCAAAGAATGAATTATATTTATATGGAAATAAAACGGTTTAGTTGTTTAGTGTAATGAATAATTTAAAAAGATTATGCTTAAAAATAATAAATATTTTATAGAAAAAATTTACTATGTAAAAATAATACAGGCATTTCTATCAGTAATTTTTTAATTAAGCCTTTTCATGTATTTCAAAATTTTTATTATACAAATATTAATATTGTAAATAAAATTTTACAAGGCTCCATCAAGTACACAAAAACAATTTTTATCTGTATCTTATAATGACAAATAAGTAAATATTTAAGGCACTACTACACTTATTGAAAATTTGGATTTGAGATTTGACAATCAAAATGACTGTTGACATAATGTGTTTTATCACTCGATTATATTTATTTTATACACTATATTAGTGTAAAGACTAGATACAACTATGTTGAATGTTGTATATAAATAAGGCTAAATTCATCCGGAAGTACTAATTAAAACATATCACATATCATTTGCATTTTTACTTACATTTATATTCATAAATAATTAAATATAAGCTTAAAGTTGTACTTAAGTTACAACAAGCAACATAAAACTTACAGTAATCTCATTATACAACGGGGCGGTGACGCTCCGTTAAGGAATGTTAGGAGGCAATTCTTGTAATGGACGGCGTGTTACTGAATTTTATTATACATATCTACTTATTTCTAAAATTGAACTAAATAGGCACAATGCTATGTTTTTTCCTTACTATTACTATCTATAACAATATCTGTTAAACTACCGCGTCTGGAACTAGATTCTGGACTTGAGCCACTTTCCTTTCTTATTCTCGAGAAAAGTCGAGGTACTGGACCTGTCGATCGACTCAGGTCAGTAGGTGCTGGTGAATATCTTCTCACTCTTGGTTGTTGAGGTTCTTCTTGTGGTGTGTTTTCAGAATATGGAGGTGGAGGTTGATTCAACATTGTCATTCTGTTTTCACGCGCTGCTGTAGCTGTTATTTGTAATTCTGCTCCCGCAACAACTGTAGCTAAAGTAGGTGTAAACTGGGGAGCAATAGCACGAGCTGAAATTCTTCTTCGCCTCGGTCCAGTTACTTCTTCTTGTTCTGATCGAGAAGCCAGTGATGATACAGACTCATCAGGCCTCAGCGACCCACGTCTTCTACCTTGCGAGTAGTCAGATGTTCCAACAGACCCAAATGTATTGTTAGCTACTTGGGAAGCGGTTTCTATTGCAGCCAAAGCACGGAGCAAATCGGCAACGCTAGTTTGTTCTAATACCTCTACTTGTGCCGATTCAGAAAGACTAGATAAATCTACATCAGGATCAAATAAACTAGGACGACCACGTCTTGTCGTGTTTCTATAATCATCTAATTCACTAGAGATTAAACTTCTTCGACCACCTTCGGTAGCCCGTCTGTAATTTTGAATATCACCTGCAAATAAGCTACTTCTACCTTTTTTAGTTTGATTTTGATATTGCCTTATACTTGCTTCTAGATCACTGGTGCTTTCAGATGGCGAGCTATTTTTTCGATCCTTACCAAAACTGGGAAAGAGACTACTTCGGCCGTGACGTGTTTTATCCTTGTAATTAACCAATTCATCAGAACTTTCTGGTAAGGTATCATCGTCTTCTTTCTTTGATTTTCCAAATGAAGGAAATAAGCTAAGGCGACCTTTTCGTGTCCTATTCTGATATTTTTGTACTTCCTCTTCGTCCATAGTATCATCTTCATCGTTACTTGTAGGATTGCTAAAATCAAATGTAGGAAATATACTATGTCTCCCACGCTTAGTGCCTTCCTTATATCGTTTGGCATCTTCATCTTGATTACTAAAATCAAATGAAGGAAAAATGCTATGTCTACCAGATCTAGTCTTATCTTTATATTCATTAACTGCAGCAGTGTTTTCATCTTCACTGAAATCAAACGTGGGGAAGATGCTATGCCTCTTAGGTTTATATTGATATGCTCTGGCTGCTGCAAGATCTTCGTCTTCTGAAAAATCAAAACTGGGAAATATGCTGTGACGACCTCTTTTTGTTTTTTCTTTGTAAGCTTTAGTTTCTTCATCTTCTTCTCTACTGAAATCGAACATCTGAAAAATACTGTATCTGCCTCGTTTAGTTTTTTCTTTGTAAGCGTTTTCATCATATTTTTGTTCTTCTCCCAATCCATATGGTGGATAAATGGAACCTTTTGGTTTCGAAATATCTTGAACATTTTCACTAAAACTTTGAGCTAGACTCACTCTTCCTTTCATAGTGTTTTTAATGTATTCTGCAGGACTTTCGTGCGCACTGGGTTTTCTGAAAAGTCTAGAGAAGAAATTTCTTGATGTTGGATTCTTATCAGTGGTGGTTGAATTAATATTGTCAGGAAGGGATAGTTTTCCACTTCTTATGTTTGCTTCTCTTCTGTATTTTTCTGCAGTATCGCCATTAGTCCATGTAAAGTCATGATCTAATTTTGATACAGATTCCTTTCGGTAGTTTGGTACAGCCACACTTAGTGCTCTTGTTCTTTTTGGAGAACTGGATATAATGTCTGTGCCTATACTGAACAAAGGTGGTTTTTCAGTTGCTAATATATGATCGTCATCGAATATATTAATACCTCTTTCTTTCTGAGTTTCAAATCCTCCTAAAACGTTAACGACTCTCGCTAATAGCTCTGCAGGCTTTACAATAGCAGAAGCTGTGAATGTCTTTTCTTTATCAATACCTAGTAAATCAGTATCCGATTGAATACGAAGCATATCTCTAGCCGACAATGCAATATTCTCCGAGTTCGCACGTTTTCTTTTTATTATTGGTCCTCTAGGTTCTACGTCAAAAGTTAAAATAGGACAACTTGCACTTCTATGTAATTGAGGTATTGTTTCTACGTATACTGGCTGAAAAAAAAGTTGTACATTTAATTATAAAATTGACAAATATTTTTATCAACAGCAGTATTTAGCAGTAATTAACACATGGTGACGAAATGGAAATATGTCACAAGGCTCAGTGCGAAATATAATCTTTCAGAAAATGATGAGTACAACGAACGAATGAAATGTTTAACTAAAAAAAGAGAACAAAGTATCAAAAAAAGGTTTGTATGTTTAAAAATAGCTGAAAACATGCTACTACTATAAAATATAACAATTTCTTTAATTTATTGGCATGGTAATTATTTATGTTTTTTGCATTCAGTATTAATAAATAATAGAGGGAAATAGAGTCAAATTAATCTGCATAAAATATTTTGAACAACGTCATCACAGATGCTCCATTGTTTGAAATAGAGTAATTATTTTTTTCAGTGCCATTTTGGATGAAATAGATACTTACCTTTAACTTTAATAGATTCGCTTCATTTATAATCTTTCTTATATTTGCCATGTCTTTTGTAAATCCTTGAAATATCTTGCTCTGAGTTGATTTTAATTGATACGCTAATTTTTGTTCCAATCTGTGGATGCGTTCAGACCTCATTCCACTAGTAATGAAACCAAGCAACATAACAATATATCCCAGACCGAAGGTGATCCAAACTATAAGGAATATCTGGTAGGTAAAGAAAAACCCATATTTGAAGCCGTTGTTAATTGTTCCTGGAATACAGAAGAAACAAAAAATATATATTAAAAGTGTTTGGTCAATAATAAAAAAAAAACCGTTAACAATCTTTCACGAGAAAGTATTAGTTAATAGTATTTATTTGAAATTTTATTTTGCCGAGTAAATGTCCGCTTTTACCTACAACCTGACTTCTTTCTGATAATTTATCATCACCATTTCAGTCACAGAATGTCCACTTTTGGATGGAGGCCTCTTCGTAAATATTCAGTAGGACCCAGCGACCTCTGATACCATCCAGCGACTTCTGATGACGTGAACAAGGTCCTCTGTCTATCCTGTGGGTGGACATCTTATGCAACGCTTGCCAGTTCGGTCCTGCGTTTTAGGAGACGCAATTTTTCCAAAATCTAATAATTTTAAAAACCAGTTTTTTACTTTAAATTCACTTCTTCTTTCTGGCAGACATAAACGTTTTCTAGATACATTAATAATGTCAATAAAAAGGTAAAAAAAATTATATATTCTCTTCACAAACCTGCAACTAAGTCACCAAAACCAATTGTTGTGAGAGTGACAAAAGCGTAATAAACAGCAGCCACATAATCCCAGCCTTCGAATACGACAAAAATACAGGCAGGTAGAAATATGAAGAAGAGAAATCCAGGTATTAAATATAACATAATCTGCCCCAGCATGCCCAGGTTATTGAAGAAGTAGTCCAAGTTATCCGCACGTTTCTCATTTCGTTTTTTGTACTTCCGATATGTTGAAATAAGCTGAAAATTATTAAATTAAACCTTATTAATATTTACCACACCAGAAAAATTTTCGAGGTTAAATTATCATACGAATCACAGGTACTGCATGTCTAACCAAATATTACCGCGTAGAACCCTCGCTCCGCCGATGAGCAATTTTTTTTCTGTACTATTAACTTTTCAAGGTATGTTTCCTAGTAGCCTTAGTTCTAGTAGTTATAACTCAATCGGTCACGGACTTTGTTGCTTATTACTACAATAATTTCAAAAATGTATTTGTTTATTTACACCTAATTCGCGATGTCAGTAAGATATTTTTTGTCTACTAGTAGCTATTACTGGATAATAAAATTAAATATTTTTTGGTAATATTTTGGATATCTTCTTGATAGAAAAATGTATAAGTGTATGTGTGGTGATAGTTTTTTTTTATGACCACATATAAATGTATATGTAACCATAAAAAAAACTATCACCTCTTGGCCGACAAAGTAAGCAGCCTTGTTAAGGTCATTAGAAGACACTGGATGCAGGCTGCTTCCAACCGGTCTTATTGAAAATCTATGGGGAAGGCCTATGTTCAGCAGTGAACATGGCTAAAATGATGACGATGGTGATGATCTTTCCTTAAGGAAACTTGTCGTACTATTTGAAGCACGAAAGCATAATAATATTACGGTTAATAATATAGGAAACAATTTACCTGAAGTCCAAAATATTCGCCAAGGTTTGCAAGAAGAATACCGTTGATAGGTATACCAAACAGTCCATAGAATATCATTAGGATCCGCGACAAGTGCGTTGTTGGAGCCAGATTACCGTAGCCTGAAATATTATCAAAAATAGATGGCTTTAAAATAAAGTAACAGTAAATTAAAATAAGTAATTAAATCCGTTATTTTATAATATTTCCATTATTAAAAAAGTCAAAAAAAAACCTCAATTTGCAATATTCGATTGTAAGATTAATATTTGTTTCAGAAATAATATCAGTTACATATGTATTAAATAACAATTTTGTGACACAAGTGTTTTTTTGTTTCTAATCTCTTAAGGGGGCACAAGGTAGTTATAAAAAATATATATTCTATACATTGGTGTATAAAAAAGCAGCATTTTGGCATCTTTTGAAACAAAAGAAGTTGTTGTAGTTGATACAATTATATTCAAGCCCTAGAAGTAAAATAGATCGACATTGATAACAACCATTTACCCAAAATTAATAAAGTAATTTTTAAAATATTTTTTTTTCTGTCTGTGGACACTGTTTCGTTATTGGCATTCACAGATTCCGCGTGCTTGAAGCGGTAGAGCATGGAAGGCACTTAGTCTAAACCTCTGTTGCATAACTTAGCTCGAAGGCTTCCTCGGAAATTACGACTCGGGCTGTTACATCACATGTAATTTTACCAGATTGGAAGATCGCTAAGTTAAACTAGCACTAGCGCAACATGAAGTGAATAAGGGCCAGGGCCCTGAAGAACGGACATCGGTTTGGGATATAACTCAATATTTTATAATCATTTTTTTCCTCATTCTCGCTGTCGTTTCAGCCCATTAACGCTCACTGCAAGGAATAGGCCCCCCTTTAAGATATCTATAGGGGACATATCATAATCGCCACGCTTGGCAGGCGGGTTGGTGACCGCAGTGTGGTATTATGGTACGCAGTGGTCGCTGCTAGCCCTCCTCTTGGGAAATTGTTTATATGCAGAGGTGCTGCTATATAATAACACAAAGTGTGAATTATAAAGGATTGTGTTCCGGGAATCGAATCCGCGACCTACGATCGCAAGTATCAGTACTCTACCGGTCTAGTGCAACAATACTATTTTCAAGTATACATTTGTTATGTTATATTCTTTAACTTATTGTTTTTTTTAGGGATACTATATTAGTCGATCGAGTAAGAAGATTTGAGTAGATCTTTAACATTGTATGTACAAGCTAATTATGCCTGTATGGTCTAATATCAGTTGCTATTTAATTGAGTAAAAAAATAGATAGACCAGCTTCACCCTGGGCAATCTCCATCGCACCTGAATAAATAACGCTTGCATATTTGATGTGATATTAAAGAATAAATCTTACCAATAGTGCTGACGACGGTGTAAGAGAAGAAGAATGAGTGGTAGAAATCCCACTTAAACGGTGGCTCTTCATCTTCTGTTGTGTAATTGAACATAGACTTGCCGCAATAGTCCGAGAGCTTCCGAAGGATGCTATCTTGCTTCTCAGGATCATTAGGAATGTAGTTCTCGTATAGAAGATCTGAAATAATATTTTTTTATTATTAATTATTTGTTTTTAATCAGTATGTTTATTGCGTTTACTTTAAAATTATCTAATTTATATAGTTTATGTAGTTTACACTTTTATTATTGATTAAAATATGATAACAATAATGAATGGTTTTACTGATTTTGTGGCATTTATTAAATTAATACATATTATATGTTAGTTGAAGTGATTTTTTGAAAAGCTCTTAGATTGCCATTACGTTTAGAATATGAACAAACACAATAGTTTTATTATGATTTTTTTACTCCGTTATATTTTAAGAAGTAAGCATACATGGTAATTGGTAATAGGTGTATAATCTATTTCTAGTAACCATTACAATACATAATAACATAAAGTGATCACTCTTCAATATGTAACATTTATTTATTTTTATATTGTAATGTTATAGGCCACCTTTTGGCGATACAAAATATGCGAAATTATTAATTTTATTACGCAGTAATTTGAAAACTGAGTTTTGAACACTCTTTTTTTAACTATTTTTGTTATGATGTGTTTCTGAGACGATTGATTTTGGATATGGTGCCATACGTTATACCCATACCACACTACATACTATACATTAATTGAGAGCTAATGAAATATGCATTTACCATAAAAGCTTTTACATCTTTTACCAATCTTCCTGGTAACGCAGGAAATACAGCGAAATCTCACACTATATTTATGAATATCGTTAATGAGATTGTTAACGAAACTGCAAACAATCACGAAATGCACTATGTTTTGTTCTTCGTGAGAAACATATTAAACAAAGTACGTTAACAACTACGGAATCACGACAAACAGTTGTAGATATAGAGCGTTAATTAGTCAGGATTTGTTTTTTTACCCGTGTCAATTTTATGGTTGATCCAACACAAATGAAATAGATTAGGTAGAATTTTCTTTTTATTCTGTTTTGGCGTGTTGGTCTAATTTACTTTTAATAATTATGAAAAAAACATCATTGTGACGATTTTTGGACGATTGTGTGCGTAGGGGGGGAGGTTCCCCTTCTAGTTTGCGTCTATCAGCTGACATAGTGATTTACTAAAACATTCTATGTTTATATTTTTGTATTTAGAGACAATTTGCTTCAATACGATAGAGGCCTATCAATATGCTCTCAAGTCTAAAGATATTTCATCGTTGATTTATTCATTAAATTCCTTTGACACCTGATTAATGATTTCCATGCAGTTACGGATATCATTAGTGGTTTTCATGCGGTGGTTCATTCAAACACTTTTATAAAGCGTTTGAAAAGAAGGAGCGGCTAAGCATCACTGTCGATTGATTAACATGAAACGGACATAAAATCGATTTACGACATGGCGTCAATTCAATCCGCAAGTATAATGGTCGACGGTTGAAGGTCGGAGTCACTGTCAAGATTATACAACAAGGGCCTGGTATTTTTTTTAAATGATATACAATATAACTATTATCAAAGTAAAAAGAAACATATATTTAAGATAAATCGTAACACGCCCATTTCTAAAGAGCCTCTTACATAGATTTCAAATTAGACCTGTAAAAATACCTAAAGACGGAAGTCTACAACCAATGTTGACTAACATAAATGCGCTCATTGAGTAGTGGAGATGGCTATGTTCTGTTATGTTTATGGGATATGTTATGTTTATGGGATTTCTCTACGAAATCGAATTAGGTATGAGCTGATTCCAGGCCCGAGAAAGTAACCAAAGTGACAGAGGGCAGGCCACGTAGCGCGGAGGGCAGATGGGCTATAGGGCTCTAAGGTTGTAGAGTAGAGTAAGCATAAATAGAGTGCAGTGTTTACAGCAACGTAAACATCAGATAACCTTAGTAAGGTAGACAGAAACGGATGGATAAAAGCATTTACACTAAAAAATATTTTCTTAATTCAATTCAACTCACATCAAATTCTCAGGTAGTACTATGAAATTCTAAATAGCCAATTGAAATACTAGAATTAGAATATAGTTTTTTAATGAGGTAATTAATTAAATTGTAACCTAAATATATTAACTGAATCGAATACCATATGATTGTTTGATAAATACATCTAATTATCTATTTATATTCATAATGGTTGAAAGACCATTTTAAAATAAATATGTAGGCCGAACTTATAACCAGATTAAATACGATTAACTTCCGCTCACGATGTAATTTATGTGTATATGCTTTTGGTATACTACAGTTCAAGTTGCCAGATCTTCTCAAGAAAGAATCTACTGCAGATTCTTTATGATGAGCTGGCTCTACACATTGTTTTAAAACTCAAGGCATTAATGGTCTGTACCGATTGAGTAGAGACTTCAAGCAAAAATAAAAAATAAAAGAAACATTATACAGAATTTACTAACAGTGATAAATAATATTTTATGTACGGTATATGGAAGAGGACAGATCCGTACCAAATAGTGGCAATCTCACTCCCAACTGCATGCGCACAGTAAACGTAGGAAAAAAAACATACATATGTATATGTAACACACATATATATATTTATATTTGTTTATGTATTTATACATACGAACTATTTAATTTATTAAATACTCGTGGAAACTAACTTGTACAGCTAGTGTGAATATAATCAAAATATAACAATGCATACAGCGATGCAAATAGATCGTCATATCAATCATCTGTCCGGAAATAGATAAGAAATATGTTTTCAAGTTTGCTTACGCAGTTTCGTTTACACATCATTCATACAAGACAACTTCTGTTTGACCGGAAAATGCGACCATCGAAATCTATCAGGAGATTATCAACATATAGATGTACATTGTTACATCATTTACAAGTATTTGTGACAAAATGACGTACTAAATTAGTAATTTTCAGATCACGAAGTGACGCCATTGGAGGCCAGTTGTATTTGCTCAGACTATAGCAACGGCCATATATACAATTATAATGTCAATTTTCTTATTTAACTATTATCCTTTTTCCTGTACTTACCACATAAAATTGACAACTTTCAATGATTTCCGTTGATACGAAGGATATATGTTTATAATATGCATGCATTGAATACGTTTCTCTTTCCTATTTACTTAGATTTTATTGATTCTGTTTCCACGCGTCTTATACGTCACTGATTGAATTTACCAACTATTAACATATATTTATAAAGAATGTATGTAATGCTGTAACCTTTTACTGTGTTATAATAATAATATATAATGTTGTATCTTTGGAAAAACACTAAAGACTACTGACAAATTCAATGATTAAAAAAAAAATCCTAATTTTTTTAAACGTTTTTAAATATTGCTTGAATTTACTACACCATTTTACTAAAAACTAAAATGTTTTATGTCTAGTAGAGTTGTTTTTGTGTTGCGTAGGTTTATAATAAAGCATTTTCTCAATATTTTCTGTATATACAACAACATATACCCCACCATTGGTAAGTTGTAGCGATAGTGTGTGAAGACTAGATAGTCGTCAGGGCTTGGAGATTCTGAAGTGGAGGCCACAGTAAAGCAAGTGCAGTGTATGACGTCCACCCTCAAGGACCTCACATCTTTATTAAGGTTATCGGGAGACGCAGGATACGAGCCGCTTCCTACTGGTCCTACTGAATGTCTGTGCTACGGCCCAAATGATGACGGTCAAAGCGGCAAAACTTTTTACAAAATTAAAAAATAAATATAGCAAAAAATAATACACGAGCGTATTTTTAAACTCTATTTTTCGTATTGTTATAACCTATTTCCCTGCTCACTCTTTAAATAGATCTTAATTTGAACGCACAAAACATTACTAATAGTATGTACGGAGAGGAAAATCATGTATCCTACATAAATCATCATAGATTCTGGGTACGAGGCGACTGGGGAGGACAGCGGTTCGCGCGGAGTCTCTGCGGACTTTTCCTTATGTCTTCCTGATGCGACCACTTCAGAATGACAATATTTTTCTAGAAATTTCCGCATGAAATTGTAAACATTACACGCGCCGCCAGTCCTCCTTGGGTCGTTATTAATGCCAGGAAAACTTTGTGCTCAAATTTGTATAAAAATAAATTAATCAGCTATAAAATATTCTAACATCATTCTACTCTGTTAGAAACATTAATGACAATATTAATTCGCTATATATATGAAAAAGTTGACGTTTAAGTCATTTTTTCCTAAAATGTCAATAAGAAATTAAGTTCAAAACGCACTGATAATTTTGCAGTCTATTCGATGCTGTGACGAGATACGATACGTTTCCTACGTTAAATATCTCTAAAGTCAATACTTGTAGTAAAATATACCTTGTTCCAGGTGACCAAATACCAATCAGTTCCGAAAGTTATACTGAATTGCTCATTCATATCAACTACAGCAAAGCACAAAATAATAGTATAATCTATAGTGTCAACTACTGATATCTTTTACAAATGAATTGCAAACAAGCAAACAAGCGTCAGTAGTTCATTATTTAAAACGTACATGATTTCTTTGCGAAAGAAGAACCCATGATTTTACAGAGTAGTCAAACTGATGTGAACTAACTGTAATAAGTTCATATTTCTTATTATACAGATCATAAATAACGCAATTAATATTATTTACATAGAGATTACTAAGTAACTGACGTAGCTTGAAGAAGCTCGCTCGAAGTGGCAGTGGGAGGGGCATATTGACCGTGCTGTCGACGGCCTTTTGGGGCGAAAGATTTTGGAATGGCGACCAAGAGCTTGGCCTCCATTAGGTAGACCGACGCCATTAAGAAAGACGCAGGAAGTCGCTGGATGCCGGCAGCGCAGAACCGCTCATTGCGGTGATTTTTGGGACACGCCTGTGCCTTGCAGTGAGCGTCTATCGGCTGATATGAATGATTGAATGAACGAAAGAACACAAGCTAACCGGACAGATATTGATCAATTCTAACATGAAAGCGAACTGTCTAATGCATGAACTGTTGAATGGACAGAGTTTCAATAGACATTATAATTCGCGGTACGTATTAAGTTTACTTGATATTTCATAAATATTTTTTAAAAGTACATGCATATACTGACTGATACCTCTGTTTTACGACTATAAATTTGCAACGCATGAACTGTCAATCGCGCGAAGTTCAACGCGAACCGTCAAATGCTCAGTTTCAATGATTATAGTATTTTCTGGAAATCGTCAAGTTTTTTAAAAAGGAAACTTATAAAGAATATGAATTGAATCGGTAAAGTTGTTATCAAGTTATGACGTGACCAAAGGAGACGGGGATTCAATTTTATGTATGTAGATGTAGTGATAAAAGATTAACCGCATGGACTTAACAAAGTATGCTTTTCTACGGCAGACCTTCGCGAAATTTGAATATTTGATTGTCATTGGGATCCTTGACACTCAAAGCCCGCATGACAAAACGTGTAAAGAATCGTAATTAGCCGTAACAGAAATTAGGACATTTATAATTTTCACTTTTAAATAATTTAAAACTAATGATATTTGAACGCGTGCTACTCTCGCTTTAATACTCAGAGTAGACTTGTTTGCTGCAGTAGCTTGCTCATGACCGACTTATGAATTTAAGGTAATCTAGCCTTCCTAGTCCTCTCGCAATGTATCTGTGACACGCATTCGTTATGCCATAGAAATTATTAACGGATATATTATACTTTAGTATTTAGTTAAAATCAATTTGCAATGGGCGTATTTGAACAAAACATCACCATTGATGACCGTGAGCATTTAAAATATACAACAATTTTTAAATAATGTAGTATTTTACTTTATAATGTCAATTGCATGTCTGTTCAAAAGAAAATTAAAGTTGGTTACAAAAACATAGTTAAAAAACTTAAATAAAAAGTAGTAAGAATAGAAGATTTGCAATTATTAGTAACCACTTATAATTTATATCATAAATAAGGTGCTGACTTGTACATGACATGTAAGTAATAAAAAGGATCAAGCTTTTTGGCCAAATTCATTTTTCATCTTCATCATCCTTTCAGCCATTATACGTCCTCAGCTCGAGATGAACTTCCATAGATTTACTAAAGGATCGGTTAGAAGCGAAAACTTCAGGGTCTTCCGATCTCAACAAAGTCTTCTGTCCACCTTTTGGAAGCTACCATAGTTTCCATTCCAGAACCTTAAAGCCCAAGCTTCTGTCTGTTTGCGTGCTGGATGGCCTGCTCTTTGCTAGTTCAACTTGTCAAACTACTTACTTACATAGTTTTACTATTTATACATTTACGAGTCAACAAGTTAAAAAATGTAATCTGTAAGTGATATTGGGACCGACACGATATGGGCGTTAGACATCGTCTTCTTTATGTCCATTTTAAAACCCATCAGTTGAGAAACCAAAATCAAGTTTCCACCTATCGGGCTGATTAAAATAATTGTAAGATATATCAAGAATAAATATCTATTAACAATTTAAATGGATGAAATAAATTTAAACCCGGTCCGTTTAAAGATCCATCTCTAAATTATTTCTTGATGACTAACTATTAACACAATCGATACCTATTAGAGTTCAAATCGCATTGTAACTGTCACAGGAATATTAAATGCTTCATTATATTAATCATCACACTCATTTGTCTGTTACAAAGACGTTAAGAGGGCCTTATACCGCAACAGTTGTACTGTAGTCTAACAAACTTCTGCCAACAATGCCGTAAATGCTGAAACGCTAATTATTCAGCACTTAGGAAATATTGATGGAAATGTTACTTTTTACGCAAACAGTCTGTCACGTAATTGCCTGTTAAGCATCTTTTGTCTTCGATCAGTTCGAACGAACGAATGTCTCAACATTATTTCTTTAATTGTTTTGTATGACGCTTCTTTCATTGTGTCAGTGATCTCAGGAAGTGTTGGGTATCATTGACTTGGTATATAATTGTTGCTAATTTGTATTAATTACCATTTATAATTTTTTTGCACATTTGTCAAAGTTTGAAGTAAACAGTATCACTTTGATTTAAGTAACTGTGTCAATTTTCATTTCAACTGTCGGACATTAAAAATCCGTCTCGGTTTATTAATCCAAGGCAAAAGATTTACCTTTAATACACGCTAATAACTTAAGCGAATTTCTGGACAACAGATATGGAATGTAACTTTTAATAAGTTTCATCAAAACTTTCAAATTAAATTATCATAGTTCAATTATAAAATGAAATAAAATACGACCTAAATTTATTTTTCATTAGTATATAAAACAATAAAATGATAGCTTTAAGTTTTAATTTACGTTATAAAATTATGTAGCGATAAATGTTTTGGAGGAGACAACGCGTAAATAAATTGAAATATTAAATTAACAATTTTTACAAATTGCACAAATGCTTGATCTGTTTTCGAACATTTCATTATTACTTGTAATATAAATAACATTTGTTTGTATGCCTGTATTCAGAGAAGAGATAAAAATTTTAAATGGTTTAGAAGCTCGCAAAAATTTTTATGGGACACAGCCGGATTCTAGTTTACGAATCGTTTGTGCACTTTTATTAACTATTTGTAACTCGTTTCTATAATTAAATGATGTCTATAATGTTTTTAAACAACCGTTAGGTAGTTTTTGCATGACTTTCAGCCCAATATGAAGAGTACTTCCCCCTTCTTACATAATATTAATAGTGAATAAACTATAATTACATAACTATGCTTTTATAATAATTAATATGGTTCAGTGATAAGTTTCGTTGTAACTAAAATACATTTAATTAATTAAATCGCTACATAATTAAAAAACTAGCAGCAAACAATCCTTTACAAATTGGTATAATAATTAATTTATATTTTCTTTAATGGTAACTTAAAAATACGGTGTTGCCGCAAACGGCGATTTCTTCCAGACAAACATTGGATCATCATCAATATACCCGATAGACGCTCACTGCAAGGCATAGACTTCCTCGAAAGATTACTGCTATGACTGATTTGATTAATAAAGAAAAATAGAGTACGCGGTCATAAAGTGAGAGGTGTTGGAAATGCACGAATATAAATATATTATAAGTGAAATAAAATAGCTCTTTGATATCATGGTGTCTGCTACAGAGTTTCATTTAATCTTCTACACACTCTATTTGAACGAAAAATCTGTACTCAAACTATGCGCGATACATTAATTATTCGCACCCAACGAAAGGCTAAGATAGATAGAACAAAGAGATTTCTCTTGGCAGTTAAAAATGTATATTATTTTCCTTGCTAACTCAACTGGACTTTATCTTTTTACATGCATAGATTTGAGGCTTAAAACGTACTTCCGAGGTGTCATTCAGATAATAGTAAAAAAGTTCGCCAGCTTAGATAATAGCCCTCTTGAGTTTATGGCGGGCGCATCATATAGTTTTACAAACAAATGTATGATTATTGCCCTATTTTATTGATACTATAAATGTTTAAAACCTATACGATGGATGTATTAGCTTAGTCAATACTTATAGAAAATTCTGGAAAATTTCTTCCATTGTCAAATAAATAGTTTGTTGATAATTAATGGAACAAAAGAGATTAATTAATTTTAAGTGAGTCGTAGTGGTATAATCGATGGCACACCTGGGTTATGGAAGCGGTGAAAGGCGTGATTAACAAGATACACAGGTAATATTTAAGAATAGACGGGTTGATATTTGATTTGACCTTCCCTGCTCTGCCCTTTACATACCTCATGGGGCGACTAGCACTTGTAGTGATGATCCAAAAGATTATTCTTTTCTCTTTATGAAACTTACTACCTTACATTTAAACGAGATAACAGAATTTTGATCCTTTATTATTTGCATTAATGTCTATAATTAGACGTGTGCTGGTTTTTGATGGATTCACAAATCAGCTGATCCTGCTGTTTCTTCTCCTGTTCAACAGATAAATAACTATTACAAGGCATATACCTCCCCAAAAGTTCCCAACGACGACCGGTCTTGCGCAGCCCGTATTCAACTCATTTTATTGTTTACATCCATCTAATGTACTCTCAAAAATGATTCGTTCCTAATAATCTTCTTTTTTATTAATTAACATGATCTTTAATTTATCGCCTAAATGAACATAACATAACTATATTGGTATACCACAACTATAAGAAGGCAATGCTATCTAAGTTATATGCAGACCACTGTAAATTCGACAAATTCAAATTTAAAGTAAGCATGTCTGAAAATAATAATACTAAAGTTGTTACGTGAGTATGAACAATTGTATTCAGTTTTATAAATTCAATTCAGGAAAACGTGAAAACTTATTATCTTTTAATATTGACGTGTATTTGTAAAAAAGATTATTTTATTGTATGGCATTACAAAATTTATAATTAAGCGACGCAACGTCCAACATAAATCGCATTACAGGTTACGACGTACTAAGATAATATTATTTACATTATACAGAATTATCTAGATTAGATGTGTGTTAATAAACATAATTATTCCTAAGCAAATTTTTTCACTCAAATGTCACTTCGGTGTACAACATTAAAAAAAATATTTTCAATGACTAAAACAAACGTAAAGTTAATTTAATTTAAATCAAAAATTCATGAATAATACTCAAATGTATATGATGTTATTTAGATATGTATTAGGATCATACAGGCATCATTCTTCATCATCATTTCAGACATAGGACTTTTACTGGTGAACGCAGGCCTTCCCGTAATTTTCAAATAGGTTTGCGTGGAAGCGGCTCAAGCCCTACGTCTTCTGAAGTCCTTGACTAGGATATCTGTCCACCTTGCAGGTGAATATGCAGGTGGTCTCCTCCTCAGATACTTGAGGCATTAGCGGCCGTCAATACCTTTACAACTTTTTAATCCGCTGGGCTATCGACTCTCTTTTGTCTTTGGATCACCCATTCTGAATTCCTTTCGAAAGAGAAGAGAGAGTAGAGTCGGCTTAAGCTGTTACATTATTATTTAATAGATTTAGAGGCCTCTGAGTTCTTATCAAAGAGACTTTGACCTGATATTCATATCTAAGTTTATTACACAGTTGTCTTAGTTAAAAATTTATATAAATTAAACTACAACTGCCGCCCAATGTGGAGCCAAGTCGGGCTGATGATCAAGTAGAGGTACGAGGCTGACTTTCTCTTTTCGCCAATAACGATACCCACATCTGTCCCTTAATCAATAGAGTGCCGTATCTGTTTAGTTTTTTAAACACAAACCATCCTTTTTAATATTAAATATTTTTCTTTTCGTAAAAATTTTGTAAAAAAAATTTCTGTTAGGTCATAGATTCTGTAATTACAAGTTGAGTTCCTATTTACACTGTTTTGCAACTTCATTTCAAGTTTAGGTAAGTAAGAACAGTTACTGTTCAATGGAAGCAGACAATTAATGTCGATTGTTTCAAGTTTTTATCGAGCATCGTGGAAAATAGACCAAACAATAGGAGCAGGAAAGGCACGAAAGGCGGATACAGATGACAATATTAGAAGAATATAATTACTTTAACATTAAAATTTACCTAATGTTACGGAAAAAGTTACACAAACAAAATTCTTGAAGTTGTAACTTTTATATACATTCACATATATAAATATATATAAGTATGTATATACACATATATATTATATATAAAATATATATGTTTGATGTACACATATATTTACATGTATATTCAATTTATTGATAAATAAAAAGTAAACACGATGTAGTATGTTGTTGTTCCTCTTGAAGGATTTCTAAAACTTAGACAGAGAGAAGGTATAAGTCATAATCCACCAAGCGACCTCTGCCGTTCATTCATTCATGTCAGCCTTCGACTTCAAGCGACCTGGATTAGGCAGGTGGATGATGTTTACCGTTTATGAACATTAGCATATAATTCTAAGATTACCATTTGAAACCAACGACCCTTAAGTTGTAATTTATATCTTGAAGCAAATGGTGCTATCACTGGCCAATTGTATATTCTGGGCAAAACAAAAATAAATCATCGTTCTTCTTGATTTTTTTTTTATTAAACACTTTAAGACCAAAACCAAATCAAAGCCTGTTTAAGTTGATATTGCAATATCGTTTTGAAAATTCTGATTACTTTATAATTAAATTGAATATTGTTTACTGTCTCTGTAGGCTTTGTACTACAAGAAGATATAAGTCGCATGTCTGCATATCGCATTCGAATTATAAAAATAAATTAATCATCCTGTATGTAAAAGCATAAGGGTACTGGGTTATGATTTTGCAAAAAAATACTGAAAATATAAAACGATTAAAATAGTCAACAATAGCTATTATTCACAGCTAACATTATGAGACTTCATCTCTTTGTAAGCGATTTTTAAAATAATTTATTGCAAGTATCTATCATCACTATTAATCAATCAATCTTATTTGTTAGTATACAATAGGAATAAGCAATGTATCGCGAATGTTATTCAAAACACGTAAAATCTATTATTTGAAAACTAGTACTCCCACAGCAGAAGAATTTATTTTTATGTTCATACACTGCGAAATCTTGTGAACGAGATGTGATATTGTGTTTTTCATGTTACAACATACCTATACTATAATAAAATTGTAAATGTTTTACTGGTAACGAAAACTATTGAATTGATTTTGATATAGATTTCTCTGTTTAAAATTTACACCTGAAATCTTTGAGACTTTTAACCTAGAACAGTCTAAAGAAGCTAACCATGTTTGTATTGTAAATGGTTCAAACGATATACACAGCAACTTTTTATTTATTTTCGACTGTACGCGTAAGTATACAAGTATTAAATAAATTATGTTTATTTTTATTACCACCAAATGTAATAATTAATTGTGCTATTTTTTCAGAAAAAATGTAAAAAAATCATCGCGTATGAACCATTGTAATACTTAAGGTCAACAATACAGCGCCAACCGTGTAAGACAAGATTGTAAACACTCGACATTCTTTCATATCAACTTAATGAAATCCACTAATTGTTACCGAGGACTGCCACTGCGCGGTCGTATAGTTCAGTATCGATACTACATTAAGTGGATCGATAATATGAACAAACATCATTGAAGTGCATAAAGCGGAGGAAACTACATTTATTCACTTATCTGATTAGAGCTATACACATCTAACACTATAAAAATTTAAACGTTTTATAATAATATACAGTTTAGGATTTATTGTCCAACTGTGTTTTTACAGCTTGTCTTTTTCTTTTTACGTCAAAAGTAAATCTCAAATTATATTTGAACTAAACTAAAAGCTTCATAAGTTAGTATTTATAAACAAATTTGTAATAAATATCATCGT
Organism: Battus philenor; assembly: GCF_028537555.1. Lineage (NCBI taxonomy): Eukaryota > Metazoa > Arthropoda > Insecta > Lepidoptera > Papilionidae > Battus > Battus philenor. Next base: position 11,089,949 of record NW_027181673.1, on the reverse strand, counting down.
CGTCATTTTAGCCACGGAACGTCCAATGTAACACACGGGTCTCTATATAGTATTACAATGGGACTTGAAGGGTCTGTAGATTTTTAATTAATCAACCGATTTATGGTTAAGTAGTTTGTTAAAAAGGTGTAAAATGTTTATACATCATCATTATCATATTTTCAGCCGTACATGTACTGGTGCGGTTGGAAGCGGCCTGCATCCCTTTCGGATACCTGTACAAATTAGTCTGTCCACTTTGTACATGGATGACGTCGTATGCTAGGTCTATAGAGCAGGCATCAATTTTGCGCGCTTTATGGCCTGTCCCCTACCCCTACAGCTTTCCAATTTCCTTGGATATATTGGTTACTTTCATTCGTTTACGGATCTCGTCATCCTTAATATCTTCCTGATTCGATCTCATAGAGAAATCCCCATCATAGCTCCCTCCATGACGCGACTCTGGGCTTACCAATATGGCCTGAAGTAATATACCATGTTTTACTATCATGATGACTTATTAATATGAGACAACCATTATATTTTTTGGTGCTAAGGCAAAAATATAATGATTGTACTGTAGGATGGACTTCCGCAATATAACGCCTGTTTCCATTAAAGATTGTACTATACTTAGTTGTATAATGGTTGCCCAAAAATAAGGAATATCTTAACAGGTCAGGTTAGCATGATTCTGTAAGTATCTAAGCAAAACTTTTTTAGATAATTTTGTAAACTAACAACAAGAACCATCATAATATGTGTGACAATATTGTAAAATTTCCATAGGTGTTTTCGACCGCAATCAGTGTTCATATTTGTATTTAATATTAGTTCAGAACAATTAATGTCAAATGCATAGTTTGTAGTGATTTCAAAAGACATTATATTATATTTCTGGTGAATTTGTGTTTCCTATTAGTTAACGAAATTAAAAGAACTTCAAAAGTTAGTGTCACTCCCTGTCCAAATGTTACACCCGAGGGCTTAAATGTTACCATTATAATACCTTAAGCATCAGCAATGCGTTTGCGCTAATCACCTTGGGAAATTAAATGTCTGACTAATCCAATAATTATATTGGCTATGACAATTTTTATACCAAAACAAAATACTGCTTACGCTTTACGTGATGTTATAAATAGACAACCAAATTAATTGACAATCAATTTTTAATTACTATTTACAAATATCGTAAAGAGTAAATCGATATATTTATTTCACATTCAAGTATTTTAATAAGTCTAGCGTATATTCACCATGTATAGTCAGTCATCTTAACAAATCGTAGAAACAATAATTTATTAATTTAGTTGTGATCGACATTCATTTTACTTGTTAACTTCCGCAACCGTTTTAGCCGATAAACATACATATCCCGACTAGATTTATCACCACCAGTTAAACTATAAATTCATCGGTTATCCTTTTTAATAAAATATTATTTAATACTTTTTAATTAATCGAAGATTAGAAAGTTAATAACATTACAATGTTTATACTTAATTGTTGCTAGAAGGTTTTATGTTTAAAAGGAACAAAGAGCAATTAGCCAGTACCGTAGTTTAAAAAGGATATAATTTCTAATGCGGCGATTGACAGCTAAGGCCGTTTACGTGTAGGAACGATAAATAAACAAATGGCAATGGACTCACTTTGGATTTCAAGTCTTTCCAGTTTTTCTTCGGCCCTCTGCGCCACCTCAACAGGACTCTCGATGTGGTAGAATATACTCGCACCAACAAGGAGGTACACTATGTGTAAGGCCAACATACACGCCAATTGTTTTTTGGACATCATTTTGATTTCGTTTTTATTTAACTTTCGTCTTTATTATTTACTATCACAGTGCAGCGTTCACAATAATAAATATCCACAAATATTTCATTTGAATCACATAAAAATCCAAATTATTCTGTTCATTGGCAAAACTAATTGCAGCATCAGGAATCTCAATACTTTCAAAGTCTCCGTAAAACGGTTCAAGCACCCTTCGTTTCGCGGATTGTTTTCGATCATCGTCGTAGATTATGCATTGACTTATTGCAACACTATGGCACATTGACTTCGAGTTTAAATCTGCTTAAATGTAAATGCATCGTCCAATGAGATATTTAAATAAAAAAGTAACTGTCACTTTGCTCGAGTTCACGTTCGACTCGAGCGCTCGATGCGTTTGAATGATTTCCAGAGGCGCGCGCGCGCAAATCGTGGTCCGCCCGCGTATACGTCCTTTTTTTATATAGCAAGCTCTAAATGTTTGACGACGACGTCTCGCATTAACTCGTCGTAAAGGATAATGTGTAAGGCTATCGCTGTATATATTTATATGTAGAGATATAATGATAATGCTAACGCGTTCAAGCGAAAGATTTCCGTTTATGGCCACGGATTAAAGCGGATTCTGCGCTTGATACCGCTTGTCTACGAGACGGTGTTACATCATTGTATAGTTAATTTTACCGAAATTTCTTAGTTCTTTAATGGAAATTAACGAAGAAAGAATTATAAATCAAACTATAAACCATAACAGCATAACAACAATAGCTTGAATTATTGGTCATGATATTAGTATAAGCTATAAATTTATAAGAAGATAATCAATCCAGACCTTCAGCAGGAACGGATGGCGTGAAAGAATTCAAACAGATATAGAAGGCTTCGAAGAGAAAAGTTAGATCCCTCTGCTTTATAATCATGTACTCCAAAAGATAATTACAACGCTGCTCAATAAGCTGACAATATTAATTTCTTAGCAATTATATTTGATTACTCACTATGCTTCAAACATTATCGAAATCACAATCATTTAGAGAGATGGTAAATATGGTATTTTTATTTGAGTTTTAATGAACAATCATCATAGAAAGTGACGATTAATCATTCTCTATCAACAACGAGTAAACGTCTTTCTAGAAAACTTAAAACGTATGGAGAAAATAACTTATGTAATAAAAAATAATTAAACAAATGAAAACCATATTTATAAATCATATTTTCACCTATGTACTGACTGATCTGATGTTGCCTCTGGGACCATAAGTCTCAGACGCTTAAAATTTGCTAAGAATATTCCTATCGCCTACTCTTCTACTAAAAAAAATCCAAAGGATTTTCCAACTAGTTCCTGTCTTATCGTGAGGAGCCAGACACATTAGAGTGGAGTGACGAGAACTCAGTATATTCAATTATTGGCTAATGAAGGTTATTGTAGAGCGAAGGTATATTCGAGGAAGTAGAGTATTGTTGACAAGCTTGCATCGTAGACGCGGTAATCGGGGTCTGTGGGAAAATTAATTTTTAAAAATACGAATAATGGTTAAGGGCGAACGGGAAAAGACTTATTACTTAGAAATGTGTTAAGAAGAAAAACTTGTGAGTTTTGTTACCTTAAGACCTCTCTTGGGACATAACCCTCTGAGTGGCGGACGAGGGTGTCCGTTATCTATTGTCAGTCTTGTGAGATCCAGTGAAACTTTCGGTGAACCTTTCTTAAGGAGGAAAAGAAAAGATATTTCGTTACGATACAAAATTGCTCAGCAACGGGCGCCGGACTGGAAGATGTATCTGAAATAATTCCTTCAGTCCTGATAGCCATAAAAGTGGAACGTAATTTTCAGGAACAAGAAATTACATTTCCTCCGGGTGAAGCTAAAAAGGCCTGTTTAACCAGCACAGATGACGTAACATAGTGCGCGACAAACTTTCCAAAAATGCGTCATGATACTAAGTAGTGATAAATATAACGCAAAGAGCATGTCTACTGAAGACCAGTTTGTCAAGGAATAATTCTCAAAAAGCACGGCCAAGGCGTTTTGACTCGGCCCGGTAAGAGCCATGTTATTCAGTACTAGCTTCCAAAACATTTATAATGGTGATAGGTTTTTTTCGCTGATTTGGATATCACGTAGCGCTGGTTTCTTCATAGTACTTCCCAAAATTAGAGCTCAAGTATAACAATGTTCCAGTAAGAGAAAAGCCGTAGGCAGGCGTTCAGTCTTTTGGTTTAGTAATAGTGAAATACAGGATGATTGGTTATGGATGTAAAAACTTTTAAGAGTTGAATGTAAAGCTACTCAGCTGTCAATGAATGTATGTAAAGGAAAATTAAATGGTTTCAGAAAAAAAAAATAATCTAGTGATAACATAGTAAAGAAAAGAGATAAAGGAGTATACATAACCCTTTTTAAAGTTTTCGCATCGATATTCGATCAGCCTGTATAAATATATTTTATTTAATATGAATTATGCATGTAATTTTATAAAAAACGTCTTTTGTCATATACACACAAATTGTATTAAACTATATATTGGAGTGGCTGTTTTTTCCTTATAAAATACGTCATTAAATACGTGTCATTACTACGTCATCGTTGGGTTGCAGAGAATGATAATTGACGCGTGTAAAGTCATCATAGTTAATTCAATGCGTTAGCGTTATCAACAACAAAATTTTGTTCGGAACAAAAAAAATTATCGTGCTCTTTGTTATGTCGCTTATTAATTGAATCTTCTTCTAATAAAGTCTCTGTCAGTGAAAACACTTCTTGTTTAACTATAGAGGTTATGTTAAATTATCTTCTTCTTAGTCGTTCACTCTGTGTCAGAGGGGTCTTTAGTTATGCCCCGGCCGGCACGCAATGTATGTACGGTGTTTGACGGAGTGAGGGCACACATTTAAATGTTAAGTAGCAGTTTGAATGAGATCTGTCCATATTGTTGAAGAGCGTCTACGAGATCGCTTGCTTTCCACTTTATCTTGCATCAGCAAACGTTCTATCGGATCCTCACTACATAGGTTCAAAGAACTCGAGGATTCTTATTTGCACAGTCGACGATAAATTCTCTTTTATGTTGAATCCTGCAAAATGGAAACGTCGTAGGGATCGCCGTTCTCGAGATTTTGAGCATCTGTTTCCAGCGCCACATTCCCAGGACGGTGTGAATGTTTTAATAAATATAAGCACTGATTTCTTCAACATATACCTCTTTTCATATCAAAAAAATATGGGATATTTCATTTTTGTATATGTTTTAAGATTGTGTTGTTTACTGTAATTTTGCAATTCTAAATTAAAATTCTAAAAACGAGTACATCAATAACTTTTTTAAATAACGTTTCTTAACTTAATAAACTGGACCTGGGCATCTAAGAGTAACATTTTGTCCTTGTCGTCAAAAAGTTATAACGAAGAATGAGATAGGTATATTTCAGTCACGATTATTTGACGGTGTTAATTGACGTATCATTTACCTTAAGTGATCTGTCACATTTTTATATTTGTTTTACGTAGGTAGAACTGTATCCCATTTTTTCCGGTATGTGTATATACCTTAAAATTCAAAAAGAGACAGACAACGACGCTGCGGAATATACGTCTATTAAAGAAGCCAAATATTAATTTTTCGGATACCGAAATCGAATCAATATAGCGCGTTATTCATATTGCTAATTCTGCGGTTTGATAATCTTTGAAAATTACCTTTATTTATAAAAATTGAGCGCCGCGTAGGCTTTGGTATACGTAAATATATAACATTACTAGAGCATCAGGCCGACTATAATCTAAGAGTAATATTTCATAAGGGTATTGAGAACATTTTAATTTGTGGAACCTTAATAACCATGTATCTATACACGCATAACCTTACTTACAAATTTATAAATTATAATCTTTCAATACTTTCTTCTTTCATACAATATATGCAACGACCTGTCTGGTCGCAGATTTATGGTTTCAAACATAAACAAAAAAACGTAATATTTGACACTTATTTCAATAAAAACAATGAACGATGGAATAGTAATTCGAATTAGAGTAAAGTGTCGATTTTCGATACTACGTGCGTAATGCTTGTTTAAATTTTGTAATGGTAAACCACGCTTATTGCTTACTAATTCTATTTTTTGCTATAAACTATATGTTAGAGAAATAGTCGCATTAGCGTTTTTAAACAACTGATATCAGCTTTGCGACGTCATAACGTTGGTATTTACAACTAACTTCTATTACAGCACATTTTCTTAAAAATCTTCTTATATTCGACTATCAGTATATATACATATACATATATATATATATATATATTTATATTTATATATATATATGTGTATACATATATATATATATATAGTATAACGTCTTCAAAGATCCTAAGGTTCCGCCGGTACACGCGTCAACTATTGCGCGGTTCTTTTCATTCTCTTCTTCTTTTTAGGCAATATACATCCACTGTAATAGGCTTCTCCCAAATATCTCTACGCTGACCGATCGTACGCTGCCCGCATCCAACGACCTGTGTTGTGCGACATGTGTTTTTACAACGCAATCATTTTGAAAACTTGTAAAACGCTGCCACGAATGACGTATCTATTATTTTTAAAAAAGTAGCTCATACAACTTTTGAAAGTTGCCAGATTGATTGCATTTACGGTTTTCGTACATCTGCAACTTGCCTCTAAGATGAAAAGTGTTACTTTTACATAGGCATTAAAAATAATGAGATGCAAATTTTCTGTTTATGAACTATCGTCATCTTTAGGTAACTTAGTTTATCCGAGATATTAAAATATCAAAAACTCTAACTCGATGTTTTTTAAATTCAAAGGGAATACTTAATTTTTGCTAATAACTATACTATAGTATTTTACTTATCAAAATTTTGAATAAATAAAAGCAACAAAATTTTAAGTAATGTCAATCAAATATATACATGCATATATACATTGCATGCATTGTGGCATCAATATTAAAAAATTCATATTTTAGACTACGCCAATTGTAATTTGTTTTTTACCGTGTTGGAAAAGCATTAACATAATTTATTCATCCACCAGAAAATAAAACTGACACCGTTGCGTATCAAAAATGATTATAATAAACCATGTTAATGGTATAACTTTTTTCAATTTACTAAGATTCTAATTAATTATTTATATTAAGTAACTAACACAGGAGAACGTTAACTAAACAATGTTACCTGGAAACATATTATTTATAACACCATTCAATAAAAATCACGAGCATGTTTCTATCAGAATAATATTTTTTTCTATTACTTTAATTTTGTCATTACAACCAGCGAATCGATTTTTAAAACTGTTCTGGCGTTAGTGGCGTTATGCAGATCCATGAAAAATAGCATTTTGAGATTTTTTCCGTTAAATAACGTTTTCGTTTGTTATTAATATAAAATTATTATTATGCATGTTTTTATCGACAACATTTATTTGTGTAAAGCTTAGTCAAATGCAGCCTTTTCAGACGAATATTAATTAGAAAAGAGACAGACAGACGAATATATTTAATACGTGGTTAGATAATATGATTCTAGTACATCCAAATAACGTAATAACAATAAAAATAGCAGATCTAACAACGATATTTAAGATAAAAGGAAAACTAAGTCCAAAATTCAGCATAAATAAGCATCATCTCAAGGCGCGTCGACAAATCTACTCTCTAACCTTCCTCAAATATCGACCTTCTTGACTTTGTACATCAATGGGCGTCCCCTGTACGCTTCCCTACACGTCGTTAAACATGTCAAAATGTATATTTAAATTTTGACATTTATTTCCGTGTATCATACTTTACCTACAACTTAAGCTCTCTTATCAGGTATTTTTAACAATGGCCAACTTCAATGACATTTCTGTATATCTAAATATCAATTGCAAATAGAAATTTATAGTAACATCAGCAACATGGTTTGAATTTCAAAAAGTAGGAAAATTTAATAAGGCCAAGGCGAATGACCTAAATAGTTTTTGTTACTTTTAGTTAATATTTGTTTGTTAAAGTCTAATTTCTAGAAAGTTCTGTCTTACATCATAATTATTTAAAGAGAAAAAGGATTACACTTCAAATGTTGTTAATATTATATTATACTTCTTTGATTTAAGGTATATTTAAACTAAATCAATCGAGTACAATACAGACTATGCATATAATTTTACATCTAAAAATTTAATAAAAAAACTATGAAATCGAAAATTATTTAAAAATGATAAATCAAATGTAACAGTAAATTTATACTTACGCAATAAACATGCGTACAATTTGGTTAATTAATTTGTTAAAAGCATCATATCTCAGGCGTAAACATCAAATTTTTATGGTTATGACCTTTTTAAATACAGTTTTATGAACGCAGTTTAATAATCAATTAAACATATATCACCTGTTGCGAATCAGACAAAAATAACTTAACGCAGTAAACCTTATTTACATTATTTTTTCATATTTATTTAAATTGAATAAGAACGGTATTTTTAATTTTATAAAGTGAGTAACATACATAATCAATAGAGTTTCTACACATCCAAATTTATTATTACAGGTATAGTTAATGTTATTGCTAAAAATGAAGATAAAAAAATAATGACTAAAATAATTCCAAATATAATAATAAGTATAATATACTTGTATTATAAACCTAAAAATAAATATGGACAATCAAAACAATATTTTAATTACAGAAACAGATACTAAATAATAAACTTATTTTGTATATTTAAACCGGTAAGGTATTCAATTTATCATTAGCCTTTCCCAAAGATATATATGGCGAGAATATAGGCGGGTTGACGATGGTCATGTAGTATCACGGTACGAAGAAGACGCTGCTGCCTATCCTCTGGAAACTTGTTTGTGAGCAATGGCATTCTTATACAATTAATGCACAAAGTGTGAATAATCTAACATTGTATCCATGGAACCGAACCCGCCACCCACGATCACAAGTCCCAATCCTCTGCCGTTGGGCTACCACTGCTTGTAGTTTCATAAAGTACTTATGTACATTTCACACATTTTAAGGGGACCATATTTTATTTGACTATTAATAGATTACTTTATGAAGGCATTAAAAAAACTTTGATGAAAAAAAAAACCATTTGATTCGTTTGGCGATGGGTTGCGGAATTTGAGAGGTACAGATGTTTCTCCGAATTGATCTAACCCTAAGAAACAATGCGATAAATGTCAAGACGTCCGCGTTGTCTGGTCACAGACGGCTGACTCCGACGTATCCGTTGCCAGTGAGTGTTGCCGTTTCTTTTTCTAACGAAAAACATAATAAAACCCAAATAAAAAGAGTGAAAGAAAAAACATTGTCTGAATTAAATAAAAGGTATATTTTTTATTAAAAGTAAAGTTTAGCATCTTCTCAAAGTTTCATAAATACAAGGCATAATGATTTTTATCTAAAAATACTTTTTTTAATTAAAATCATTGTAAGAAAATACAAGGTTGTTTTCTGGGCCCCACTCCCCTTAAATTACATTTGTACAAGTGGTAAGCGGCCTGCATTCATCGTGAAACCGCTGGACGCAAAGTCGAACTTATTAATGTCGTCACTTCTGTTCATGTCGTGGGTTGACGTATGACGCACTTGCCAGCCCTTACTTTGGAGAGCGATGGATCGCACTCCAGTACCATAAGGTCCCAGCGGCCATTTATTCTGTGCGTTATTTGGCCTGCCCGCTGTCATTCCAACTTGCCAATTCCGATTCTCCAAATTCCTGGCAATTTTTTTAAAATATGCTATAAAATGACGAAACAACGAACACAAAATCTTTACGAAGATCATAGAGCGGTAAACCTTGGAATCGTCTTCATAGTGATTATGCTGAATTCTATCTATTTTCGGACATAAAGAAACCTTGACACAGGAGAAATATTTATAATGCTTTACCTGTTTATTTTCAAAAACACCATTCTATTTATAACTATTGACCCATGAAAACAAAAATAAAATAACAGATACATTAAATTTCGCAAATATTTATGTTATACAATAAATACCTTATTAAGACGTTTTTTTTAATATTTTATGTTCAAAACACAGTTTGCTTCAAATTTATATCATGACTGACCCTAAAAGCTTTATGTTTCAGCATATTTGGAATCCGCGAATGATGCGTTCCGAAACATGATATTGAATGTACACGAATCTGTTTTATGCTGGCTTTACACATGGTCGCTTAGTTTATTTAAATTCATTTTAAAAAATTGTATTAATATTCTAGTTTCATTGGACACCAATATTTTTTTTACAAATAATTTCATCGGCAGTATGTCACTGGCAAACGTTAATTATTATTCTTGGTTCGATATATAGGGCGATTGGTTGCATTCATATAAATAAATTATATAAAATAAATTAACATATTTCAGAGTGATCACTCTATACAATGTCATTGGTAATATGCTTTGAAGCTAATGTACTGTCATCTTTACTATCATCTTTAAGCCTCAAGTTTTTATAGCTATAACTAATCACCCTGTGTACACAAGTGTGCTTTAGGGTGTTTTATCTGCTATACTACTCGTATTTGATTTATTTAGCGACTCGATCTCTTGTCAACTATTTTTTTTACAATTTGTATGCAGATCATCTCATCAACGTTATTAATTCAACTACAGGACGTTTACTGCTAGATATAGGCTCTACCCATAAATTTCTTGAGAAGAATATCAATAGATTTATTTCTCGGTCCCTATGAATCGTGTGATGAAAGTTGTTGCCACAATTAATAAAGATTTTGTTCAAGATGGAGACGGGAGTACGGCTTATTATCTAAAAATCAAAGGTCCATTTACTACCCAAGTCATTATCGCTAGCTCCAGAATGGTCACTAAATTGGGTCTTAACAACATTCCTTGGTATCATATTTGATAATTACATAGTTATGTAGTGACAAGGGTAAAACCTTGGAACTGCTTGTTGAAAAAATTTATCGTGAGGTTCACTAATCTAACATTGGAAATAGTAGTTTCTGTAATGTAGCCAATACTAATTTACAAGCCAGGGCATCACATTATTTGTACAGATGCTTATAAAAAGTTATATTACTAATATTAATAAAATTTCAGGGTAAGGGTATTACGTGATATTCCCACTCTCAGGTGAAACCAAAATAAACGATGATGGAAAAAAGAATAAATCTTTACATATACCATATTATTATAAAATTATTATTATAGAAAAATACATTATTATAATAATATTATAAATCAAATACATACTCCACAAACACTCAACATTACTCCGTAGTCACTTTAATAATGCTTCTGTTTCATTTTTAAGTCTGCTGTCGTAATTTGATTTTAAATAGATAATAATGTGTATTTAATAATTGACGTAGAGTATCTAATAATATTTATGTTCTGTTATGTGTAAATTGGCAGCTATGACGGAATAAATAAATAAAAGTATAATACTTAAAATATTGTGTTATCTAATGTTTACAACACACTGTTGCTTTTGTCCTGTGAGGATGCCGTAGTGAAAGGAATGAAACCTTTTTAAGTTTTACGCTAAAAACGTTTCATTGCTGACGAATAAAAAATGTAAAGTACTCAGATGCTCCATGACGTTGACGTCTGTTTAAAGGCTTTCACGTTAATTCCTTAACACGCGGATTAATCGCGATTAGGTCTTCCAAGCAAATATTTGCCTGTCGGACTTGTTGTGTCGTCTCATGGTCATTGATCTCTATGACTTATGAACAATGGATATGAAATATAAGTTGATCTTTTTATTATGATTCAGATTAACATAATGCACTGGATAAATAAAATAAAGAACCGTCATGTGATCTATGGAAACTTTAAAGAAAAAGCTTCTACTACAACATTAAATAAAGTACGTTTTAATTACTGATATGTTAAATCTTCCGATATTTCTAATTGAAAAATTATTAGTAAAATATATAACATATCTTCTGTCAAGCCAACGGGTCCTAGTTGTTACAGGCTCTGGTGAATTGATATATCTGATATCTTATTCGTCGGTAATAAATGTAGCTTTTGCATATTGCGGTAATAAATGTTTTATAATTATATGAAAAAGTGTTTGTTCATTGTTAAGTGAAAAGGACAACACGTGAACGGCATACTTACATAATTTATTTATCTCTACATACACTTGTTATACAAAATATAACTGCGAACTTAATGTTGAAGGCAATGTGTAATAACCATTTGGGAGGTGATAAGTTAATGAAGGTAATTATAAAATTTAAAAATTGATGCGGTAAAAAAATTGCGTATCACGTTCATACCTTAGAACACCCACGAGCTTACATAGCATCCTGAAAGCTACTTGAGAACGGCTTGATCATTTTGTCTTTTTTTTTCATTTTACAAGTTCCTTATACATGCGGAATACTTAGCTATCTTTCTATATGTGTAATAATTTGATGTGATAGAAAGGAGGCAAAATAGTAAAAACAACACTTTTATTTCCCATACAAGCCGCAGAGTTTAATGAAACGCTCTAAAATCTAACCCATACCTAAATCTAAATAAAAAGCGAGTTCGTTTCTATGAAAAAGAAAACAATGTGTGAAAAGCTTTACAGTAAAATTTTTGAAATCATTATGATGAAATTAAAACTATTTTTTATCAACAATCGTTATTATTAACATGTATTAATAAATAAATTTATCTCCTGGACTACGTTTTAATTTTTTTTTTATTGGATTATATACCAATAGCTTTTCACAGTACTAAATATGACGTGATAGCTGGCAGGTATAGGAGAGTAAGTATACAAAAGATATATAGAGATATACAATAGAACCTTCGCTGAAAAACTGTGTAAAAATATTAAACTATTCATGGGACAATAAATCTAAAAGATTTGAACAATAGTATAGAGTACACAGTATCTCAAATGGGTCTTCGAGGAATACATGTGACACGTATGCTGTACAAGATGATTGGTTATACATAGGTATTAAAGTTTTAAAGAGATGAATATATAGCTCATTTGATATCATTCAATGAATGGTGCACTTTACCTAAAAAGGTTAAAAAAAATAATAAACAATGTAATGATAATATACTGAGATGAAAATTTTTCGAAATTCCGATTACTACAAAATTTATTATTGTTTACTATCTGTCCCAGCAGATTACTGCCAGAAGTTATTAGGCTATAGCATTCTAGCACACAAAAAAATAATGTAACATATTTCAGAGTGATCACATTACACAGAGTGATTTGAAGTATGTGTAAAATTATAAAGGTTTTTGTTGACCAATAAGTTATACATTCACACCTTTAAAGCTTTTACACATATAACCAATCATCCTATAAAAGAAATTTATTAATAGCAATTTGTCATAACTTAATTAAGTTAACGATATCAACTTTAACTCAACTTCACCGGACATTTCATGTGACTACGTCTGTTCGGATGGACGCAGTGTTTTACCGGTGGCCTTATTAAAGAAAGGCCGTAGAAAAGACCAAGCTAATTTCAGACAATGTTTATCATGCAGTAAACATATTCGTTACACTTCTATTGCCCCAATTAGGGTTAATTTTTTTTTATAAACAAGTCATTGAGTGACCAAGTCATTATATCTTATCAGATTATTTGACGTTCACTTGAATGCTTTCGCACTCATATATAATCCTAAGAAATTAATGAAGTACTCATATGATAGCGCTATTTGTAGTCTAACTGTGCATTTCTGCAATTTTTTATCAAATATATCATCAAACAAAATCTATCAAACACTAATAAGTTTCATTAATATGGTATGAAAACAAACACTGAATTTATTTCAAGTGTGTAATGTAAGTTTCACACACACGCACACAAACATGCATATTTACGTATAAATGAATGAAAATTTTAATTACGTATAAAAGAAAGTTCTAATCATACCAATACTTACTAGGCACCTGTTTCCACCATAGAGGGTCAAATGACCCGACTTTATGTTCCTACTTGCACGTATGAAATGTAGTTGTCAGAAGGGAAATAAAAATTAAATTTATTATAGTTGACCAAAATATTGTTGTATTGACCATTTCTACAAAAAAACGCAAAAATAAAAGTTTTGATTCATCTCTCAACGCATTTTTACATTATTAAAGCAAAAGTTAAAAATCGGTCATTTGACCGTTATGGTTATGGTTATGTTAATTACATTTTGTCGCTTCAGGAGAACGAACCTGTGACTGCAAAACAGTTATTTTCATGAGTCTCTAATTTTTAAGGACAGGGACCTTACGTTCAGTAATTATTTCAGGTTAATATTTTATTCACTTCTCCTTTTCCGTCCATCATATATTCTCTCATTCTTTCTTCTTTCATCCTTCACATTTTTTTTCACTCTATAACTTTATTGTGCATGCTTTGATCCTTCGCCACATTTGTCACAATATTATATTTCCATTTCTATTTTGACTATTTTCTCTTTTACATTTTATTTACATTTCTTTAATTTTTAGATTCTTACCGATACACTGTATTTACAATTAAAATTAAAGAAAAGTTTCCTAATTCTTATATTAAATTTATTACATGTATTGTGTATCTTTTATTACTCGACAATGTGATTTTTAGGTTTTATTCATCATTGAAACCTCCTTGTCTGACACGGTTTAGAACTAGTGCAGCCGCCAACGTCTTACCAGAAATGTTTTTAAGTTCACGGACCTTTTCGTTGTTAAAACTTTCGGGCTAACAGCAACAAGTTAAACACAGAATGCGTAGTAAGAAATGACTAAAATGCATAAATAAGTTGTAATTTTTAATAAATAAATTATACAGAAAATTTTATATATAATCACGTTTATTTATAGATACTCTTACATGCCAATGTGGAGTCAGGAATAAATTTAACTCATTATATAAAATATGGTATTGACCAAAAATCTAATATTCGTGACATCCAGACATGCCGCAGATATCTGTTCTCTAGTAGAAGGCTTGTATTCCAGATGTTTGAACATTACAAGGCTAATCCAATAACAATGTTTATAATGATAGCGTACGCAAGTTGCTAAAGTAGTTCTTACACAAACCACTTCACAATGGCGCCAACTTTAATTTGCCTTATCATATCCATGTCAAGACTAAAATGATATCAGAAACGAATAGACGGCCTGTCTCTCATATCCCATTGGCATTCTATTCATCACCGTAGCGACCACGTAGCGCTACACCATTAAAAACGATTTAGCGAGCGAACGACCCGCTGTCGGAATACACAATGAAGTGGCGGGGTCGTTTGATTTAAATATATGATTGTCAAGGATACACATTTTCAAAGACAATTAATTATTTTAATTAAAAGAGATTTTTTTATTTCCATTTCGTATGTGGAGACAAACACTTCGGTAATCCAATGAAATGACAAAAGTAGAAACCAGAGCAGAGGTTCTTGAGGAAGCCCTAGAGGTACGAAGCAGGGCTACGAAGAGTTTTAGGTTAAGCTCCTTCTGTAGCTTGGGAAACTTAAAATGCCTCCCGGTAAACACTATTGCTAATTACAAAAACTGTATCATCACTTAAGTTACTAAACTTAAAAACTCATTTATTTTGACTTGATAGTTTGTTTTTAAATTTAATTAAATCTCTATATTATTACTCTGTTTAAGAGTTTAAATTTTATATGCAAAATTCTCTATTTTTTAAAATCTGCTTTTAACGTTTTCTGAATCTAAAAAATCTTCCTCGTTGGAAAACAACGATATGGCTTATTAAATAGTTTTTATGTTTATTTTTAAAATTATCTATAAATATGTAATAATTACAATAGTTAAACTTGTACAATTTTTACATAGCTTTGCAAATTTCTTTGGCTTTCGTTAGAAACTTATCTTTAACATCCAGTGGAGGTCCTGCGGTTAAAATAATTACATATAAAATAACAGCAATCACGGGAACATTGATAAAAAAGTCATAGTAACTAAGCGAATGTGTGACTAAAAGATATATAAATGTACTGAGTATAGTTACTGCTTTCATTCATTCAGTTCAATGTACAAACAACTTTCTTCGGTGAGAAATGAGAACTTAAAACTTAACAATCAATGTAAAAGACTAACTATATATAAAATATTTGTGCGTTCGAATTCATTCTCAAAAATTTCAACAATTTTTATATTTATTTTGTTCATTTACTTATATTATTTTGAACATAGGTCAATTAATAGTGACCCCTTGCGTATGTCACGAGGAAGCTATTGTATATATAAATCAATTTAATTAAATCGTTTTATTTCTTAATTATTTTCTATAAAAATAAAAAAATGACGCAGATTTAGTAACCAGATAAAATCGGATCTGAACGAATTTTATAACAATGTATTAAGTTACAAACACGATTTTGCCTTCGTTTGCCTAACTTCGGAGTTAGCACCTCTGCTGTACAGCGTTACTGTCTCATTAGCAGCAAATATGACAGAAGGTGAATATTTCAAGCTAAGCAGACAATGAAACAAGATTCTTATTCTAATGAATATTATTGAATCGCCAATTTTGTTGTTAACGCCAAAATATTTTCGACAAGGATGATTGTTACGGAGAGAAAAATTAAATGCTCCGTAGTGAAAGGATTAAATTCGTGTCGAGATTTGCCCTCTCCGTGGTGTAGTAACCACATTGGGAAGCACTGATGTAGCATTAAAATAAAAATATTATTATATCATTACAAGGTTGCAGAAAACTATTTTGTGTTTTTTTGCTCTGCTGCCTTACACCCAAATTCCTTAACGGTTAGGACCGTAAATTACAAACACTAAACTTCCAGTGATCTTCAAACGTCGTGCTGTTCTGAGGCCAAGACATGCTATCGAGCGATCGGAAGACGCTACGATAATAAGACAAGCAAAATTTAGATTAAATCACAGCCAGTGAAAAACAAGCAGGTAAATGATGATGGATGTCCCCAGTCCCCAAAAATTATAAACAAAAGAAAAGGAGTGGAGTCTCAATGCTTTCGGAAGTGGTATTAGCCAGACAATAACAAATAACCAAGCCAAAGTTCAGCCCTCGGGCGCCCTTGGGTCAAAATGTTAAACGAGTTCTTATTCAGCCCAAGCCGAGGTCTTCTTTTTGGGGCCTTTGCATGAGATTACTTTATAAATCGTCCATCCAAAGCGACCTAAAAAGTCAGCAGTCACTCAATTAGATAACTAAAATAGTAAATAGGGTTTTAAGCCGTGGTTTCTGAGAATTCCCATGATCTTTGCAATCAAAAACGAAATTTAAGCTACACGCTATCTACTACCTGCGGGCGAACCCTCAAAATATTCTCGTCAGTGGGGCAACAGTGACCATTCGTTACGTAAAACTGTATTTATTAGTAACAATTGTTTATTATTAAGATAGTAAATCAATGAATAAAGGCACATAAATATTTTTTTTTTGTTTTAACTACAAGCTTTCAACTTTGGCAATAAAATATCTGTTAGGGAAACATTTATAAAGAAGCAAGGCTAGGAAGTATATCCAGCAGTCATTCTCGTATATGAGATACATAACTACGTTTTAATGTGCTTAAGAATAAATACAATGTCTTTTTTTAAATAAAATCATTATACAGACTAGCAACTATAATACAAAATTTACTTGTTTATGAAAATAACATGATAATAAATAATGTTCTAAATTTTTATATAGGATTATTCATACAGAATTTAATATTTCTAAGACAAGTACATAATTTTAATGATAAATAAATGAGAAAAAGGCACATGTACCGTACCATAAACTAGTTGTTGTTTTGTTATTTACCATCGACGAAACATTTTTCGTTATAAGCATGTCAATTAAAATATCTTTTATTCTTAAATAATATTCTTACCTTTATATCTTAAAACAAAAATTAATTTTGCTAGTGGTAAATTACTTTTTATTAAAAATATACAAAGCGGTACATGTCTTGGTCAATGAGTATACATCTGTCAATACTCAATAGTTCGATTTGGTGTCGGCAATTTTGACATTACAATATTAATGTCGATATCTTGCTCTTGAATTTATTTTTTTCTTTTATACATATTTTGTAATATACTTAATAATGGATTACCAAAGCAAACAGTTAGCCGAGGATTTCTTTCTTCGTGAACCTGTTGATGCACGAATAAGGTAGGACAAGCCATAATCTGTGAACATATTGCTCAATATTGTTTAATGGCAAAAATTTTTATGTTATTAACAGGAAACCTAAAGATGAACCTGAACAAGAATCCCATCCCAATTTGAAAGTGGAGATGCAAACAATCCGCCTGAGTTCTGATTCACAGAAGCTAGTTTTGGATACATTGAGATTTATTCATGGGCCAGATTTTAAATTAGGAAGTGCGAGCATTTACAAGGTATTTAATACTTAATACGATTTCGAGGAAATAAAGTAAAAAAAATTTGGTTGCTTTAATGTAATTATAAATAATAAATTTGCAATAAATATAAACAGCACTAATAAAGAAAGTAAAACATGTTTCCATATGGTATGTTTTGTAAAAAAAATATTACTTAAACAGCTTTTGTTTTAATATGCTATAGGACAAAGGTTCCAACTTGAGTAATCGTTACTGGATGGAAAGAGGCAACCTGGTAGTTCAAGGTGGCTGTGATTATTCTCTCGCACCAAAACCTGATATTGAAACTTCAGAAGCAAGACTACGAGCTTTTGCATTAGCCAAATTGGAGAAGTGAGTTATTTTTAATTTATGTTCTATAAGAAGAGTAATCTATTTCCAAAAGAATATCTGTTTCATATTTTCAGTTTAATATTTAAACTAAATTTAAGTCTTTCTTATAAGAATATAATTCTATAGCAGTGCGCACTTCACAGTGACTAATCAAACAGTGGCCCTCTATCACAGACACAATTTTATTACAAAAATGGACATAACTAATTTGCAATATTTTCTTCTGTTTTTAACAATCCAATCCAAGAATAATCTTGTGCCATAAATTTCCATTCACATCATTTTACTGCAGTTTTAATAATGTGTCATCTATATATTTGACTATGTTCTGAAATCTGTATATTTTAGCTAATTTCTATATGCCGTGCAGTGCCTATGTGTAATTGTTATAGTTTTAAGATTGTAATGATCAATATGCTGTGCCCATTTTATATATAAGACTAGCTAGCGATAATGATACAGTATAGAGCATCATTTTGATGTTGTTTTTATTGTGTCATTTATGTTATGTTTTGAACTATTAAAAACATAATTCATTCCACTTTATTTAATTATGTCCACATTTCATAGAATGTATATGGTTCCCATTTATGTTGACTGCAAATATTTGTAATTATTTACTGTGGGTATTATGCTTGAAAATGAGGGCAATTGAGAGAATAACTGCAGAGTAAATATGATTAATATTTTGATATGCAGCTGATAGAATGATACCAATGTAAAAAAATGTAAATTTAAAGTCATTTTATTAGGTAAAAGGTTTTTTTTTCTAAATTTAACTCAAGTCATACAGGACGATTGGTTATAAATTTTAAGACCTTCAAGGATTGAATGTGTTACACCTATCACCCTATATAAAATTATCATTCTGAAATATGTTGCATTAAATTAGTTTTTCTGTTGGAATGGGCCTAGCCAATAATTTCCGGCAATATGAAGTCTACAGCGGTAAATAGTAAACAACAATTAATTTCAATATATAGTAGTCCTAACTTTAAAAATGCTTTTTTTATTAAATTATCATAACATTATTTATCATTTCTGAAACCATTGACTTTTGCATATTGTTACCTTAATAAATGACATTAATTGGGTTTACATTCACCCATTTAATAAAGCTTTCACACTTATAACCTACCTCTCTGTAAGATAAATAGTAATTAAAGTTTATATTTTTAAGGCTAAATGGTTGTTTTTACAATTGTTTCCCAGATATAATTTTCATAAAGCACATTGTGCAGAAGCATTAGATGTAGCTGGTGAAAATGTTGATAAAGCATTAGAAATCCTGTTCTACAAATATTTTAAAGTTAATTTACAAAATAAACCTGATGACCTTCCTCCTATATCAGATTTACTTGAAATGAGAATGGATGAAAAAGCAGTCTTGGAATCAATTTATGATAGCAGTTTTAAAGTAAAAGAGAGTAATCTATGGTGTGTCTATGTAAATCTAGATTATATAACAAAAATGTATGATAATAGTGAATTGGTATCTAGTAAAAAAGAAAACATAAATTATAACAGTAATGTGAAGAAGAAAAAAGAAGTGTGCAAACTTTATCTTAAAGGACCTTGTCGGTTTGGTACAAAGTGTAGATTCCTTCATGAAGTTAACACAGAAAATGATCCTCCCAAAGAATTAGAAACGAAAACCATTGAAAGTATAACATATGAGTTAGAGATAAGATTCCCAGATAATACTGCTTATCCATTTGAACCTCCATTAATTTTATTAAGAGCAAGTACTTCAACAACGGTTATACCAGAAATAACATGTCTTAAAATAACTCTAAGACTTCTTGATGAAGCGAAAACCTTAGCTAAAGATGGTATACCATGTATATATTCCTTGGTTGAACTTTTAAAGAATGAAGAAGACGTTACAAACTTTATAAAATTTGACACAAGGACATTTCCAGAACCTTCTGAGGCACTGTATCCACAGTTAGTGCAGAATACAGATATAGATAAGAAAACATACCCATCCCACTATAAGAAAGGACAGGGAAATAATACAAGAGCTAAAGTAGACTTTAATGAAATACTAAATGAGAATAAAGATATAGCTAAGAGATGGTTAGAGAAGCGTGATAATAGTAAATATTGTAGGATGATTACAAGCAGGAAGGCACTTCCTGCTTGGAGTAAAAAAACTGAGATATTAGATGCTATAAGCAAATCACAGGTTAGTTATTATAAAAATATAAATAAAAAGGAATATTTACTGTAAGTTTGTATAATGTAATATTTATTGATGTCAGACGATTGTGATAACAAACACATACAAAATCACAATTTTTGAGATTTTAGTAACAGTATTAAAATTTAAAAACTTTAAAATTTAATATGTTATATTTCATCACTATTAATTTTACTAAAATAGTGAAGATGTATATATTTGTTGTCTAAAATATTTTTCTTATAAATTCTGATGACCATATACTCATGCCTTGTAGAATATTTTATAAATCATATTGATAATATCCAGCAGAAGAGGACAGAGACTTGCAATCGAAAGTCGCAAGCTCGATTCCCCGCATACAATCTTATATAAGTCATACTTTGTGCATTAATTATGTAACATTGCCCCAGCTCACAACTAAGTTTCTAGCGGATGGGCAGCAGCGTTCTCTGGGCACCCTAATACCACACTGAGATCGCTAATCCTCCTGGCAAACATGTCAATTATGTTATATTCTCCCATAAATAATTTTGAGGGAGGTCTGCAGTGGGCTTCTATGGGCTGAAACGACATACTGTGAAATCACATATATTACTAAATTGCATGTAGACTTACTACTGTTGCATATTTTGATTTATTTTTAAATTAATAGATATCATATAAAATTAGTCATCAGAATTAAATTAAATGCATAGCAATCTAAAAAGGGTTTTACTATAAGCTTTATTAAAATATAAATACGACAATACTATAAGCTTTTTAAAGATATACACTTTTTTTATGTACCAGATTTTAATAACGTTGCTGAAATTTTTTGTAACTATATAATAAAGTGTTATCGCAATAATTCGATTGTCGGATATCAATATTTCCAAAGATATAGCAATTGATTTCAGGCAAGAAATTCATTTTTTTAATTGTTTGGTTTGTTTATTTTACTTATGTTATATAAAACTAGTACAAAATAATATCCACATGTTGTTATCAATTTACAGGTAATCGTTATAAGCGGTGAAACAGGGTGTGGCAAAAGTACACAAGTGCCACAGTATATTCTAGATGAGTGGTTAGATAATTTTGGTAAGGGTGGCAAAGAGCATGTGGAAATAGTTTGTACTCAGCCTCGACGAATATCAGCTATTGGAGTTGCAGAAAGGGTCGCTGATGAGAGGATAGAAAGAATTGGGAAAGTTGTTGGATACCAGGTACAAAAACACATCATAACATTACACCCATTGTAGATTTAGAGTTTTTTGAATATCGAACATAGTTTTTAGACAAGAAAGACTAATTTTTATAAAATGTCAATCCAATTTATACCCTATTTACTGGACAGAGTTATTATATATGCTTTCTCCACCTTTGTGTCAAAAGGATAGATGACATTTGAGTGTATCTGCAATTGTAAACAGTGTAAGAATTTTAAAATAGAGTTTACATGCGGCTACTTCTTTCAGTGCACTTTTTAGTGATTTTTTTTTGTCAATTATTACTCTGTTTTCTCACGTACTTGATATTTTTTGTTATAATACTCTAAAAATCAAGAAAGAATTTAAATAAAAATGAGGCAAAAAAATCAAACTATTCAATTAATAGGAACAATTAGTTAGTTTATGAGCAGAACGAATCTACACCATACAAAAGGTGCATGTAAACGCACGCTTAGTTAAGTTGCCGCTAAGTTGCAGCTAAGTTGCCTGTATTATGATATTAAATCTGTCGTGCAAATACAGTTATACTGATGGGCTATATTCGAAGGTATTAATAGGCTTCACAGCAGTCCAAATATTAACATAGCTATTATTCTTAATCATTAACGTTTTCGACATTACTATTAAATTATTATTAGTAATGGCAGACGTACATATGGCGACATACGTTGTATCTATAAATTATGTTTCGATTTGAAGGACACCATAGTTACTGGGATTTTAGTCTAACAAAACGTACATATACTTTACACAGGTCCGTTGTTTATATGTGTAAAAGTTTTCACTTGTACTCTAAAATATTTGAATTTAATTTATTATTTATATCGGAATGCGACAGGCTAATTATTTCTAACAATTTAAAGCCTGCAGCGACAGATAATAAACAGTAACTAATTTTATTAGACAGTAAATCGAATTTTCAATAAGTTTTTGATTACCATGTTATCATATTCTTATAATATTCCTGAAACCATTGATATTTAGATAGGTTGTGTTTAGTTAGACATTTACACCTTTAAAGTAAATATTATTACATATAAACTTTATCAATTAATCACTCTGTATACAAATGTACATATTATGTCCATAATTGTTTTGACTGAAAAATGAGATGCAGTATTATCAATTTCGCTGATGATTTTTTTTATTTTATTAGGCATTATTATAATCAAACCCTTCAATAATATAATTTTACTTGTAGAACTATAAAAAAGTTAGGATTTAAGAATTAGATAAAAAATACACAACATTTTATTGTCCTATATCATTGTTATTATTTTGTTATTCATTCATTGTTTTGTAGATAAGATTAGAAAGCAAAATATCGTCCACAACTAGATTAACTTTCTGCACTACCGGAATTTTACTACGCAGGCTTGAATATGATCCACAATTAGAATCAATCACCCATATAATAGTGGACGAAGTGCACGAAAGATCCGAAGAAAGTGATTTCCTCTTACTTATATTAAGGGACCTGATCAAAGTGAGGAAAGATCTGACAGTTATTCTAATGAGTGCAACATTAAATGCTGATTTATTTTCTGAATATTTTGACAAGGTTCCAGTTCTAGAGATACCAGGTAGGTGTAAACAACAGTTATTTTATGTACTACACTATTATTAGATCAAACTAGAAATGTAGAGATCCGTAAACGAACGAAAATAACGGGTATAGCCCAGTGTATTGCCAAGTTTAACTGGCAGTGTCAGGCCATGTAGCGCGCAGAACAGATGGTCGCTGGTGCCTTCAGGTTCCGGAATAGAGATGGGATGCGACGCATCGTAGAACATCCACAAAAAGAACAAATGGCCTTTTAAAGGATCTCGAAAAGTAGAGGGGAGGCTTTGTTTCATGGCTGAAATGATGATGATTACACATACACAATTACTTGTGTATGTCAATAGATGAATGACAAAATATTTTTTTGGTACAAACCAGAATCAACTGAACTCTCCTTGAAATAGAGCGATGAGGGCTCCAAACCATACATGATCTCGGAAGTGTCCAAAAATATGTTTTTTGTTTTATAGTCACTAACAAATGCGCTGTAAATGTTTTAATGGATTTTCAATTAAAAATATTATCTTTTTTTTAATAGGCAGAACATTCCCTGTCGAACAACTATTTTTGGAGGATATAATGGAAAAAACCAACTACGTTCTAGAAGAAAATGGACCTTATGCACGAAAAGTTAAAAAAGGTTTGTAAATAATTATAACAAAACTGGCAATGGCTAGGAAACTGTGAAATTTTGAATTTTAGTAAGATTTTGTTTTTAAAAAATGACTCCCAGACTGTAGTAAATGAAATTTAAGATGTATAATCAAAAAGGTATTTAAATATTTTGATTTAAAACATGTTTTTGTTACTAATACGTAATTATACTCATTATTGTAAATTTAACTCCTTGTTTAGTGCATTGTATTTTATGAATCAACTTCACAATATGGTCACTCGGAACTTTAGAACTTTCATAACAGAGGTTAAGTAAATATTGTAATGATACATAATGTATAACATACAAATGACTTAGAGCATCATTTTTATATGATGTTACCATGTAATAATTTCGTCAGAAAAATAATAGTAATATAAATCTGATTATAAAAAAAGAAATATGTCAAGTAAATTAAAACTTTAAATCATCAGATCCAAATTAATATATCAAGTAACAACTACAAATTTTTAACTAAGGACATGAAATGACCCAGAATTATATCCAAAATGAATCATTTTCGTTTTAATAAATTATTTTCAGTTATACCTCGTCTTAATAATTGACTTTACATACTAAAAGCTTATTTAGTGTTTTCTTATTAGTAAGATACATTGCTGCTTTTGTTAAAAATATAGTTCAAATTACTATATTCCAGGAGAAAAAGACAAGCGTCAGGACTTGGAAACCGAACTGGAGACTTGCGATGTCCGTTCCGAAGCCACCGAGGCTCCTAAAGCCAGCATCCGAGATGACAATCTGACCGTATCCCAGATGTTAGCAAGATATCCACATTGCAGTAAAGCCACTTGCAAGAATATGTACTTAATGGATTCGGAAAAGGTAATGTAATGACATGTATATAGTATTTATTAATATTTAGAGAACTTTAGCAGAAGAACTAGAGCAGTGATAGTCTAATCATAGAGGACAGAGACTTACTATTGTAGGGTAGATTTACAGTATAGACTAATATTTAATTCATAATTCTGTGCATTATTATATAGGTTTACCACTGCTCTCAAAGAAGTTTCCAGAGGATGGGCAGTCTGGTATTATGGTACGCAAAAGACCATAATACAACACTAATTGCCAACCAACTTGCCAGGCGTGGCGATTTTGGTATATCTCGTCATAGATATTTTTAGGGGAGGTCTATATGTTACAGTGGGCGTTTAAGGTTTGAAACGAAAATATAACTTAAACATTTAATTAAGACTTAATTATATAGTTTCCTGCTTGCGGATTCTTCTTTCGAATCCTTGGAATCCATGTAACTTTCAGTCATTATGATGGAATTTATGATTATATGTAAAGTGGTTCATTTGTCAGTAGAAAGAGTACAGGAAAAAATCATAACGAACAAAAGACCCATATTTTGTGAACAAAGGCACAATTACATTGCGGAAGTTGAGGCTGATTGGACACTTATGATGGATACATATGAGAAATAATATAGAATCCTTTAGGATAATGCGGAGTTAGCTTCTACACACATATTACTTTTGAAAACATTGAAACATCTATTGATAGAGTTTTCTGTTATATTGGGAATTTAATATATCTTAAACACGTACAACTAAGGTAAACAAGTATTACAACCTAGTTAATAAAATGACTAAGAATATATTCATAGTTAATATGTGGTAGAGGTAAGAGCGAAAGGTATAATAACAAAATCTCCTGTATTACTTGCTGATGGTTTTAGACCTCTAAAAATAAATATCAGCTCTTTTTTGGAAAGGGTTTCCGAATAAGCAATAATAGGATTATTTCAAATTTGATTAGGTATGGAGGTGAGTCTGGTGGGTGAAGGTGAACTCATATGCATTGCAACCTTTAACTTCGCAAACGCGAGTTGTCAGCACTTCCGTCAACGCTTTGGAAATTATCTCCTGATGGTTATAACAAAAAAAATATCTTCTTGTTTATTTGCAGATAAATCTCGAGCTGATTGAACACATCCTCACATACATAGTAGAAGGAGATCATGAATGGCCAAAGGAGGGTGCGATATTGGTATTTCTTCCAGGAATCGCTGAAATCATGAGCTTACATGATCAGTTGCTAGAAAATCCAATCTTCAGTTTGAAGTATGCATAAATAACTTTTAAATAGTGAAATTAAAATATCTTACTTACATGAATTATTATTTTTAAACAAAACGTCGCGTGTCGTAGTATAAATAAAAAGATTAGTTTTTTTAATTTCCTTTTATGTTAATACTGAGCAACAAGTGCACATTATAAAACATAAAAATGAAGTTTACGGACTATAGATTTAACAGACTTATTAACATGTACGTAGGTTTCAAATTGTTCATAACATTTTTGAAAAAGTTAATATGGGAAATAAAGGGTCAGCTTTGAAAAAAAAAGTCACTGAACGTAACCGATGCCATATAGTTAAGATTGTAAAACAATTTAGAGGTATAAAATCTTGTTACTGGTGGTTTTTTTCACTGACATCATCACTTGGCTAGGAGCACTGAACTTCCTCTATCCCCTCTTTATAACTAATCTATTCTGTTATAGATTATCAGATTTCAATATGTTGATTCTTAGACTGAAATTAATCAGACATGTCTTACTTTCCAGGACCCGTAAATATACATTAGTGCCACTCCATTCCACATTGTCGAGTGAAGAGCAATCGGTGGTATTCAAAAAACCAAGGCCTGGCGTTCGCAAGATCGTGCTGTCCACTAATATTGCAGAAACTTCGGTTACTATTGACGATTGTGTATTTGTTATCGACTGTGGCAGGATGAAGGAGAAAAGGTAAATAAATATAAAATAAGATTGCCTTCCATATTTAACTGAAGTTTAAGTATTTGCTGTAGAACCGAGGTCACCGGTATAATTCTTAGAAGTGATCGTATTAAGTGGCAGTGGGCGGGGCACATCGCTCATGTAACCATAGCCGTTTTGACCGAAAGGTTCCCTAGTGGCGACCACGAGCCGTTAGATGCGGTGTGGGTAGGCGTCCAAATAGGTGGACCGATGACATTGTCAAGGTCGCGGTAAGGTGATAGATGTGGGCAGCCCAAGACTGGTCATGGTGGCGATCTTTGGCGGAGACGTCTTGGAGAGGGCGTTTGTCGGCTGACATAACGTTAATGGTACAATGATGACATGACAATAAAGTGTCTGCTTTGTTACCTACGTAGAAACACCTTTAGAATTAAACAGTATCTCTGTTTTTAATATGGTACGTTAAATTCACCCGATGGGAACAACAGTAATAAATAATTCTTCTATGAGAGTTATTATGATCCGTTTAACCCTAACATAATGTGGTATATGAAAATTATTTTTTTCTACATTTTTTTGTACATATACATTGTACAGGCATGTTTGTAAATTTCTATAAATACCAACCTAAATTTAATCAAGTTATTTTGTTTTATACATTTATTTTGTTTTATATTTTTGTATACTTTGATATAGCGGCTAAAGGCAAGTAATTCAATTCAAAAGTTGCGGCAAAATTAGTAGAAGTTGTAAAATTAATGACTGTCATTATAATTTAATATATTGGTATTAAAAACAAAGACAAACAGTATCAATATGTGACCTTTTATTTGATAGGAATGAGAAAATAATATAAAAATATTGAATTTTTAATTCTCAGGTTCGATTCAAACCGGAATATGGAATCTCTAGATCTGGTGTGGGTTTCCCGAGCGAATGCCAAGCAGCGGCGAGGTAGAGCAGGTCGTGTGATGCCAGGCGTTAGCATACACCTGTTCACTTCTCATCGGTACCACCATCATCTGTCGGAACAGCCGGTGCCGGAGATACACAGGATACCGCTGGAACAGCTGCTGTTGAAGATCAAGATACTGCCGCTATTCCGCGATATGAACGTGAATGAAGTTTTAGGTAACTATTTTAATATATACATTTATTATATTCCAGCGAATTTGAGAAATGAGGCCACTAAGTTAAGAAGAATTTATATTATAATAGAAAAAAACCTACGAGAATATTTATTGTAATAGTATAATAAACACATAACTAACGGATCCGAGACGTGGTCACTTGCGAGGGGCCTTATAGGAAGTCTCAGGGTCACCAAAAGTGCGACAGGAGAGACTTATGCTCGGAGCTAATTAAAAATAACTAGATCCGCAGAAGAACCGAGATTACTGTCGTAGCTCAAACAATATCTTTCTTATATCTTTTGAAGTGAAGGTAAGGGGCGAGGCACATTGCTTTGTAACCGATTGCAGTTGGGTTCGGAAGGTTCTTGAGTGGCATCAACCAAGTAGAAGCGGGGTGGGTAGGCCACCTACTATTTAAGCGGACAATTTACTTAAAGTTGCAGGAAATCGCTGGATGCAGGCAGCACTAAACCGGTTATTTTACTCTGGGACAGGCTGGGACGCCTTGCAGAAAGCGTCTATCAGTTGATATAATGATGACGGTGATTTAAAATTACATAACTTAGGTGTTTGATATGTTAATAAATTTTAAAAATACGCCGTAGAGTTCTATTAATTCGTCGCACGGCTGTCTAAACACTAAGAAATTCTACCCGCGGGTATATAAATAGCTATGCAATTTTGTTGAAACAATAATTCCTTGTGGAATAACCATGTGGTGTATTTCTCACAATAGTATTTCAATTCAGTTAGAATAGAAAATCTGTCTACATCTACAGTTTTGTTTATTTCTAAAAGCTTATCGTGTCCCAGTTCAGGCAGAGGTTCGTACTCTGGGACGTTACAACCAAGTACTCCATAGATCGTCTGACGTAGTAAGCTTGCTTGACCTTTGAGCTGTTTGTTACTCTACTAATATTTAAAGTCATTTTTAGTCATATAGACAAAGTTAATATCACATTTCCGCTAGAAAATTAAATTATGACTTATGATTAGAAAATAGATGAGATATACTGGATCTTTCATAAAACAGTTTGTAATTTTTTCAGACAAAACAATAGAGCCGCCGTTAAAGTCTAACATTGATGGCGCCCTCGCTCGATTACAAGACGTCGGTGCGCTAGACAAGGCTTTCGCCCTGACAGCGCTCGGCAAACATTTGGCTGCATTGCCGGTTGACGTGCGAATAGGAAAGCTGATGTTGTTCGGTGCTATTTTCTGCTGTGTGGATTCTGCATTAAGTATAGCTGCCTTTCTAAGCCATAAGAGTCCATTCGTTACACCATTTGGGAAGAAGGTAAGTTTATATGAATTAGGTATTATCAGTTAGTATTACAGCCTTTAAGATTTTCAAGTGGTGACAACAAGTCAGTAGATGCGACGTGGATGCCCCTACTAGGTGAACCGGCATTATAGGGAACTCTCTGGATACAGGAGACGCATGACTAGTCAACGTGGCTATCTTTGATGAAGGGTCTTGGAGTGATCGTCTTTCGATCGAGATTATGATGATGAGTTAGTATTGCAAGGTAGACAGATGACCTTATGAAGGTCGCTGGATGAAGCCCCCTTCCAACTGGTCCTATTGGCAACATCCAGTGAGGCTTATGTGTCTAACTGTGGATGTCTTACGGCTGAAAATATGATGACTATGAATGAAGCATGTATTTATTTTATGTTTCAGCTGGGAAAGTTGTTAAAGTAAAGAAACAACCTATCTAATATAAAAAAAATCTAGTTAAGATTAAGAACGTGATTTGAGAGGTTAATTATCTTGCTGTATTTAAAATCCTCGCTAAGTAAATCATGTAATAAGATGATTTATTTAAGCAATTTCTATTGGTATTGACTCTTTTCGGTTGAAGTTGATGCTGTTAGCTGGGAGGCTTTTACAGCATCATCGGAACTGAGTTCACGGAGCGGAAGAGTCCGTGAACTTAAATAGTTAGTATGGCGTATAATAATACACCATATTTGTAAAGTACTTTTAAATATCATTAAATCGTTTACATCAGTATCAGTTATTTATTTTAGCATGGATTTAATTTAACTAGTATGGCCAGTTCACAAAATATTTGTTTATTATCATCCAATTAGGATAATATACAATAGCCACTTATGTAAGTAGTGAGAAGAATCCCAGAACAAAATTTTATAGAAATTTGTATCAGATTGAATGCTGTAATTCAATTTAATATAAGAGAGTTCCAAATACGCTTTCATCTAAAAAAAGCGCACAACAAACTCAGATGAGTGTTTTTTGTGGTATGTACCGGGTATATATATTAATTTTTGTACAAGAGACTGCTATGTGGTTGCTAAAAATATGCTATGTTCATCAGAATTTGTAAATATTTTTAGAACATTATATTGAATTTTTCGAAACTGTTTGCACATAACATTCGGGTTTATCAACAACCATATTAAAGCAGTTGGAAATAGTAAAATTGTGCGATTTCAAAAGATGTAATGTATTTATTTGAAAATCTTAGTGGCGTAATGAATGTAAATACTATAGAATATGTTTATTGAGATCTATTTTTTTAAATTATTCACAACTAAAAAAACTTTTCTTCTCTTTTCAGCCAGAAGCAGATGCAAAGAGAAGAGAATTTTCTTGCGCAAATAGCGACCAATTGACGACTTTGCGAGCTTATAGAGTAAGTTACATAATTTGCTGAAAACAGAAAATTATGTTCCACAAGAACATAGCCAAAATAAATGTAAAAATACCTAACGGTTTTTACGTGTTCGTGATTGATACAAATAGAGTTAAAATAATATGACCTTAATAAAATCATTAGAAATGATTAAATATTGCATATATATAATATTTTTCGTTTCATTACATATATATTTTTTAATTTCCTTATGTTTCAAACAAATTCCACAAGCCAAATCAAAACTACGTTCAAAATTAATTAACTATCTACTATAAGAATTGTAAAAATATTTTAATATAGTTGAAAAGTTAACCGAGTTTTTAAAGAACGAAAATCATTTATTTATTAAATAAATCTTAAACACTAATTAACAAACAATTTCCACCATTTTCTATCACTCTGCCAGCGTAAAGGCAGTTATTTGATTCTCTTTTTGAAAAGGCATTACAATTTTTAATTGAAAAAATATTTAAGGTGGGCTCTCCATTTAATTTTTTACCATATAATGTATGTTCTAATTATCTGAAAAGTTGATAATTCGACGGCGCTAGATCTGGTAAATGGTGACGATGAGGTAAAAGTTCCAATTCAAGCTTCTACAATTTCAAGGCTTAGAAACTCGAAATTTGGTCAGAATATCCCAAAGAGTTTTAAAAAATTCTATCCACTAGGTGAGTTTGTGCGAGCGTTTCCTTAGTTCGCAGGCGGGAGTCATAGCAAAATTCAGGAACACTAACTGTTGGGCATTTTTTATTTTTGATTACACCGTCTCAAGTGGTCTACAGCTCAATAGGTCTATTTGTTTTTTCTCCTTTTATGCAGTAAAAATTACAATTTTTTTTCTAGAAATGGCAGTACGCGATGCAGTCAAGCACACATGCCGCTCTTGTGTTTGCCAACGAAAACTATCTGTCCCACAAAACTCTGCTAATGCTGGCCGATATCAAGCATCAGCTCTTGGGTCTTTTGGCATCCATCGGTTTCGTCCCGGACATGCCAGCCTTGAGACGGAAGATGAGGAGAGATTCCGTTACTAGTCTTACTGGGGAAGAGGTAAAAAAATAGTTACCCACATCAGGCCTATTAAATTTTTGCTTAATATAAAATAACGCCTAATTTCAATTTATTATATCTGGGTATATTTTCATTTTTATGGTCATGATTAGGACTGAGATGTTGGACTTTCAGTGGGCATATAAATTTTGGTTACGTAGTTTCAATTGCTCATCTAAAGTGGTAATAAGCGGGGCACATCGCTCGTGCAACCGGTGGCTGTTGGGGCCAAAAGGTCCTCAAGAGACGAATACGAGAGAGATGCGTCGTGGGTGGGCCCTATACTAGGTGAACTGACGACATAGTTGGTAGTACATAACTCACAAAGAAGTCCCTGGATACTGACAGACCAGTTGTCGTAACGATTCTTGGGGGAGGCTTATGCCTTGGGTGGGCGTCTATCGGCCGAAAAGAAGACAGAAACTGAAACTTTATACCTAAAGCCCACATAAATATGGTGAACAATTACTATGACTTAGTCAACGAAGTAACTAAAAATAAAGTCGTAGTTAATTTGTTTAGGATGAAGGACTGAGAGGTATCACAGCGAAATCTCTATAACCTGTTAAAGGAATTAGGCCTGTAGAGAGTGTACATCAACTCATTTCTGGAATGGGTTTCCAAAGTTATTTAGTAGAATCAATTAAATTTTGATAAAGTAAGGAGAGTAATCTGGTCGATGAAGGTGATCGACCAATGCATCGCAAAGAGGCCTTAAATCTGGTACGCGGGTCGTCAGCCCCGATAACCGTACCTGACTCCACTCCTTATAACGCGATGGACCCATTAATTAATGTAATGCCGAGAAATTAAGTGAGAACAATACAATATTGTTATATACGTTAAGAGATGTTATCTTTAAAATCAGAAATTGTTTTCAGTTAAACATAAATGGAAACAACGAGAAGCTATTGGCGGCTATTTTGTGCGCGGCTTTATATCCGAACGTCGTTAAGGTAACCGAATTCAATTATTTTTATTTTAGAGCAGTGATAAATCACTGATAAAAAACTGTAATTTATGATCGTGGGCAATTTCTATGAGGCCAACACCTCAAAAATCACAAAGAAAATCGTCACGAAACTGGTATATCCTAGGGTCAAGAATTTTTTTCTTAGAGCCAAGTTTCATGAAAAAATGTGATTATACATAGTCAATATAAACAAGGTGATTGGTGATTTTAGGTGTAAAAGCCTTAAAGAGTCGAACGTATAGCTTATTTGACAGTATAAAAATTTAATGCTCTCGCAACTATTTACAATCGCCCTGTTTAAAGTGATCACTTTGAAATACATTATATTAATTTATTTTTTCCATTGTAATGCAACAAGCCAATAACATTTAGCAGTACGAAGTCTGCAGGTATGGATTTAATTTTAAAATTAAAAAATTGTAATCCAACATTTAAAACGCTTTTATTATATACAGTCACCCATTTAAAGCTTTTACATCTATAACCAATTATAACCCTGTATATGATTATCTGAAATATGTGCATAAGAAATTTAAACAAATATAATTGAAACAGCGTATTACATAAGGTTAAAATTTGAAATAAAAGATAAGCTCATTATAATTTTCTCTATGCTTTACAAAATTAGTTATTTTTTATAGGCAACTGGCAATTCAATTCAATATCATTAGGAGTATCATTATTTTGTCTTAGTTTACTGCTGGACATAGACCTCTTCCATAGATTTTTAATAAGACCGGTTTATCTTCTCTCGAATATACGAGCCATGAAACATTAACATGAAAGTCTTTCTAGATTTCGTCTTTAGGCGTGCAGCAAGTATGGGCTTGCCATGGCTGAAATCAATTTGTAATTTTAGTTAATATTTTTCCACTAATCTACCACTAAAATGTTGATCAATTAAACAAAAGCATTAAGATGTTAAGTAATTACTAATAATTCTATTCCAGGTTCTTACCCCAGAGAAATCTTTTCACAAGCAAGCTGGTGGTGCTATACCACGTCAACCCACTCCAGATGAACTGAAATTTAAAACTAAGAGCGACGGCTATGTTTCTTTACATCCTTCCTCCGTCAACTCGGTAGTGGGACACTTCGTCAGCCCCTATCTGGTTTACCAGGAGAAGGTTAAAACCTCGAGGGTGTTCATCCGGGAGTGCTCTATGGTGCCGCAACTGCCTTTGGTGCTATTTTCTGGTGCGTATTTTAATACGGCCTTAGCTTTAAACTGATGATCATTTATTGTAGCAGTCTTCTATTTCGGTACATGCAATATTTGTTTATAAAAAAATTATTTTATGTACATAAATATGAAGGCACGTTATTTATTATATGTCGATAATATATACCACTAAAATTATAATAGGTTTCTTTTCCAAATTCGATACTGATCAGATCACGACTAATTATCGCCATCATCATAGAAATGTTATATAAAAAGGGTATATAAATACTTTGAAATAACTGTCACTAACATTACTCTAAAGCAATTCAGAATATAGCGAAAAATAAAGGTAGTATGTATATACATGAGATGTTATTACGTATGTTGCAGGTTGCAGTTTAGCCGTGGAGTTGCATAATGGTACATTTATTGTATCTTTGGAAGATGGTTGGATAATGTTCCAGGTTGAAAAGCATGAGGTAATGTCAATTCTACGGTGGTTGTTCAAAAAAATATCTTCTCACCAATTGCAAACTGAAGTTCTAACTTTTGAGTCTGTGGCTTTAACAGGAACATGAACAGGAACCTGTAACACTATATATATCTTTAAATAATACGTATATATATGAATACACACACACAAACTCACACGCATAAATATATATATGTATATATCCTTTTTCTTTAAAAAAAGGGGGTCAAAAAAAGGTAATAATCCAGCTAAAAGTTCGGTAAGTCTTTACGTAAACATAAACATCCAACTAGTAATAAACATTTATCTCGGCTGGACATTGCATCCGTACCGTACAAATCGTATATCTAGATATATTCTATTCATATGTAAACAAATCCTAAGTTCGTTATCGCTTTACAGTGCTTTTACTACCATTATTACTCTGACTGTAATCTATAATATCTGGTTATATAGTATCGGTCAACACTCTCCACTAAGAAGTTTTTGGTGGTTATAATTATTCTTATGGGGCAAATGCTTGATTAAAAGTTAACTTGCCAAGAAGAATTGTAAGAAATAATTTATGTAAATAGGTTAATTTACCATTAACTTTATTTTTAATTTAATGATGATATCTTAATTTTGTTTCAACAGGTCGCAGAGATGCTGAAGACTATAAGAGTGGAACTAATAAATCTGCTCGAAGAAAAAATCAATGACCCTTGTTTGAACTTGTTGCATTATGAGAAGGGTAATAAAATTATTAAAACAATCGTCCAGATCGTCAGTAAGGATTAAGGGTATTTGAGCTAAGCGAAGCAAGGCTGTAATAAGCCAAAAATATTTCTAATAATAGAACCTAAATTATGATTACATCAATTTAGGAAATTTTTAATGTTAATTATATATTTAGTGTTACTACATCAAGGTACTAAAGTTAATATTATCATCGGAGATCGGATAATCGGATGCATGTTCGTGGCTTTGAAATTATGGAGGAGGCTTCAGTGACCATGGAGTTATAGTTAATATCTGTTTGTTCACTAACTTATAAGTTCGATAGTTTGATAAGAAAGAACAAAGAATAAAGTTCACTATTAAACTGTTTAATTTAGTATTTAGCACAGCACACATAGAAAGAGATAGAAACTAATTTTAGCCAAGGAGAAAAACATTAAATAGGATTTTATGGCAAAGCGAAAATATGTATAATGTAAAATATACGTAATGCAAGGCTTATTACGTTAAAAATGAGTTGGCAAAAATGACGATAGCAAGAAGCGTGCATCTAGCGCCGAGCATAGGTTATAATGGCGAGCGACGACCGGCGCGGAGATAGCCGAAGTCGACCGATGCGCCAGCATAGGCAATAAATAATCGCATAATGTAGATGCGGTCTTTGCGTTACTAAAGTTACGACCAATTATTGTGCATTCTTTTAGGTCGCTACGGAGTTATTCGCCTAACTTGGTCTGTCGCAGACTGCTAGAGGATAAAAAACTAGTAGTCAAAATACTATTAAAGATATTTTAATGGGAGCCTACCCACGTCACCAATAGCTCGTGGTCGCCACTAGAGAACCTTTGACCCCAACGGCTGTCGGTAGCATAACTTATGTGCCCCGCCCACTTCAGACGAGCAATTCTTCTTATTTTTAGTATATAAAGTGCAAAATACTTACGAGAAGAGAATATTGTTTCTGTTGGCCTATTGGGGTGTCCTTGTGTTTAACTGGTACTGAAAGCTGTGTTTCTGGGAGCCAAAACAAGTGGAGCATGGCGAGGTGGTGCTGTTCTTCAAGAAAGATGATGATGAGTATATAATTTCTGCGCTGATTATGAGCTGTCTCACCCTTGAGTCATCACGAATCGTCTCTAACATAAGTGTTGATGACTTTCGGCTTCCCGAACAAGCTGGTTTCCAAAGGCTATAAAACACCACAGATGAAAAACACACGCAAATTACACCAAAGACCGAAAAATATGATCTTCGGTTATGCTAGAAGTTTGTCGACTAAGAGAATACAATTGATTCGGACGAAATATGATTTTTGCCGAAACACGTCCACGAATGGACATAGGCCTGTATATAGATTTCTAACGGTCCTACGTTTGTTGATCTTAATAAGATCGTCTGTCCAGTTTGTGGATATATGTCCTGCTGCGTTTGCGACTTCATGATCTCTTCTCTGTTCTGCGCGCATAGTGGCTTACCATAATCGTTATTAAATATACATCCTTTTTTATAATCAGAACACTAAATTTATCCATCAAGAATTCCCGAGATTTTTTAATGAAAGAACCCTATCATCATGATCACTACGATGACTGGTCTAGTGTTGTCTTTATCCAGCGAATTCCTGTGACCTTGACCATGTCAACATGTCCATCTAGTGGGGGGTTTTCATAATACATCAACCGCAAATTACCAATACCAACAAGGATTTTTTGTTTATAAAAAAAATTCCGGACACTTCGCATCCGAATATTCGATCTCTGTTTATTATTGAGTTATTTAACATTGACAGGGCTAAGAAATTATTTTTATTTAATATCTTGTACAGAATTTTTAAGAGTTTTGTCGAGTTGATATATTTTTTACTATTTTGTGATATTATTTAAGTGTTTTGAATATTTAAATTTATCAGTGGATGTTTTATATTGTCATTTATAATCTTGATTGTGAGAAATAGTTTTATTATCAAGTTAGTCTATGATTTAATTTAAAAGAAGTATCACTCTTATGTTCCTATAACTTCTGCCAGTTTCATTTACAAACTTCATTATATGTACAAATAAAAATATAGTTTCTTATGAATATTAATTCGGAATTTGACATATACTAATATCTTTAGTGTTACATATTAAATCTTTAATAACATATATATTGAGATTTTTTAGCTTCCAGTTATTGTTTATTTGATAAGTTTTACGTAACATTATTGTTGAGATGTTTTTGTTAAATTTTTTAATGAAAAAAATGTTAGTAATAATTAAAGTTTATTATCGTACATATAAATGTAAATTCGTATATTGATGTAACGACCGTTGACATAATTAAGTCAAATTAGATCTACTGTGTTAGCTACAAACAAAACTACAGCGAAAGTCATGTATGGACGGGTAAACTCCAATGTAATAGGTATCAATATCAGAGCATATCTGTATGATTAATATATGCTGTTAGAGAATGTGTTTATTATTGTTTATATATAGTTTCACTTTCGATATACGCTACGGCGATAGTGTCCAGCAAATTTGGGCTTAAGACTAATTGCAAGTACCCCAGACTACCCGCCATCTTTGCAGGCGAAGACGGCCTTCTCGTATTACTACGATATAGCAGGTATATATGGTATGTTTTTCCTTGTTAATGATAGAATCTCTTCTACCTCCGTTAGGTTACTCCAGACGCAAATGTTTTCCATAGTGGTTGCAATGATAGCTATAATTGTCGAGATAATAGAAACCGATCGATACTAGGTGTAACCATTTCGTGTACCATCAGATCGCGCCACATACAATTGTATTTCTAAACATATATCTTATTCATGTATATTATTTGCTGGTAATACTACTTTGCACAATATCGGTTTCTATTTTAATTTTCCTTTTGTATCTAGATTTACTAAAAGTATGTAGAAATATTTTTGCCTAAAAATTTTAAAGGCCTTGAGTTTAAAATTCTGTCAATGAAAGAAGACATTATAATTCATTAATAATAATAATTAAAATTCCATATAATTCAATATTTGTGCAACTGAATTTGGTGTGACGACTTATTTATTTTACCTAATAAGATTATGATTGAGATGAGAGCTTATTTATGCTTAGTGACTGGCAGCCCAGCTTCCATCCAATCATCAGGAATTAGCATTATTAAAAAAAAATATTTTCATTACTGTCAAACATTTTCTCTAAATAAAATATTCTAAAAATATTTTTGACGCATTTTAGAAAAAAAATCTTTATTATCTACTTTCTTTTGAATAAATGTACTTGTATTTGCACAAACTTAATACATTCTACAATATTTATGTAAATCTACAATCTATATGTGTTTTACCTGTAGTATTTTTGTATTATATATTGTCATACATACAGACAATAAAAATACAATCTAAATGTACTGTTACAACAATTAGAGACTCTCATATGTGTTCTTTGTAGCTAAGTAATAATTAGTCGTGAAATCACCTCTATGTGAAGCTATTCAAGATATAAGGTCTCGGTGTTTGTGTAGAAAATTCATTGTGTCGCCAATTGTAAAATTTCTTCACGTGTAAACATTGAAATATATGAATGTGCATTTTATGGAAATAAATGAAAGATGTCCTCAAAGTAGTTTTTTTTTTAAGTAACT
Organism: Battus philenor; assembly: GCF_028537555.1. Classification (NCBI taxonomy): domain Eukaryota; kingdom Metazoa; phylum Arthropoda; class Insecta; order Lepidoptera; family Papilionidae; genus Battus; species Battus philenor. The sequence continues at coordinate 11,051,328 of NW_027181673.1, read as the reverse complement.
GAAACCCACCTGCTTCACAAACTTAACGACACTTCAACTTTCCTTGAGTGTGTAATTTTGTTATTTCTTACCTAAGCTCTACTCGGCGAAAGCAATATACCTCCCGTATTTCAAGTCTGTTAAGCCTTATGCTTCCAGAGATTTCGTGATGTATCCAGGTACGTGTTAGTACGTAGGCGAATATTTCGTATATATGTTATTAGTCTGGCCCTAAACAATGTCATAATTAAAAATAAAAAATAATACTCTTGAATTTGGAACCCGTGATTTTTATATGATTGTTCATTGTGTTTATTTTCGTGTCGTCATATATTTTCGTTTTCTTACATTGTAAAGTATTTTGTGATGCTAAAATAGAGTGGGGTGGTAAAGAAAGCCGAATCGCTAAATTTTAAAGAAAGTAATAAAATGTTTAATAACCAAGAATGATCCTTTCAGCACGACGGCGCCAGGTCATAAAGCTCGATTTACCCAATCTTGATTGCAATGAACATTCCGGACTTCACGAGAGCCGAAGCCTGCCCTCATTATTAGTCCTGATCTTATTCATGACTTACGGTAAGTTTCAGAGAGTAAAAGTTGCTCTAAGTGTCGTGATAATTTTGAATATCTGAAACAAATCATACTATTCACAGTGAAGAAATTTCTCATAGAAAGAGTGCGGACAGCTATTGATAATTCACCAAACGGTACACGGCCCCCACAGGACGAGCACGCCTGTTGTCAACTACGCTGCAGCCACTGATGTCTACCAATTCACATCATTACAGAGTAACACCGATAGCGAAACACCCAGATCCATCCAGAAACCCGGGCACAGCTCCCATGTAAAACAGGTATGCCCGTCGTCCTAGGCTATAAGTAAACAAGGCCGGACCACTGATCCGGAAGGGTCCTCCACACTTGCCCCTGCAGACCTGCCACAACCACCATCATCTTAACATGGTCTTTAAGATATCTCTTGATATACATCATCATATAATACCAATCAATCTACCAATGGTTTGTGCAACTTACCCGGGCCTAGGGTAAGTACTGACCAAACGTCATCGTTCAAGATCCATACCACGTGAGGCCTGTGACCGTTTTACCAATCGGTCACAGCACAACAAAGCTCCCACCTTTGTACTTCTCACATGCGCACTTTGTGGGCCAACACATACTTCACCAACGCGTTTCGTTTTTATCCTGCGAAATGCTCGGTCTTCCCATATAAAATTCGGTTTTCATTCTTTTTTCCATCTTGACATAATCTGTCATACAGAATAAAAATAGCAAAGCGACAATACATTGTCAGGGTGATAAAAGTGATTTAATACATTTAATTGCACTAACCACGCGTCCGTAAAACGCGTTTTTCGCGACAATTATAATTCATACTTTGTGCATTGATTATATGGCATTGCCACTGTTCGCAAACAAGTTTCCAGATGATGGGCAGTAGCGTCCTCTGCGTATCATAATACCATACTGCGAACGCCAAACAACTTGCCAAGTGTGGCGATTGTAGCATATCCCGCCATAAATATCTTTAGGGGAGGCTAATGCCTTGCAGTGGGCGTTTTTGGGCTAAGACGATAACATGAGTGCATTATATCTTAAGTTAATTTTGGCTGTTAAATACCTTGAAACAATCAAATTAAGATCATTTCAAGTATTAAAAGAACGTGCAAATCAAAAAGTCCATTAGAAAACTAATTTATACCGTATGTAGAAAGTGAACTTATGTTATTTAATTTGGTTCCATTTTTAACTCTCACGATAAAGAGTTTTGTTGATGTCGGTTCGTGAGAAACCGATTTATTTGGTTTGTCCGATGCTGATCACTTTTGAAGTCTTTGCTTTCAAAAAATTTGCTAATTTTTTAAATGATCGAGAGAAGGTAATGAAAATGAATAAAACAGATACAAGTCCATAAATAAATGAATAGTTTAACCAATTAAATAAATAATTCTGTGAGATATAGTATTATATGTAAATTAAATATGTCAAATGATAAATAAGTATATACTATGTAAATAAATGACATAACAAAACCTGTGATATTAAGGAAAGAGGTGATGAATGAATGGTAGTTAGTAAGGATTAGAAAGATAGAAATTGTAGAATGTAAGGAGAAGAAAGATAGATCATGTGGAGAATGAAAGTAGGGTATGAAAATAAATAAAAAATTAGTCTGTAGCGGCCTGTGCCGTGTCTCCTAAGAGAGTTCTCTAACTTTGTTTTTTAAAAAGAGGCTAAGCGCCATCTGCGTTCTGCCTTCCCGCGAAATCTGTTATAGCCTATTTAAAAAATTCTAAAAATCCAAGTAATAATAAATGGAAAAAAGAAAGCGATGTTTGTTTTACACTGAAGCAGAAATAATTTTGAATTATAACTGTCATTTTAAAATAGGCACGTACGAAGTATGCTATGTATGGTATATATTGATATGTGTTATTTGTGAAAATTAACTTTATTAATTCACTTTCCAAAAGTAAAGCAAAGTTACGGTCTGGGTTTTCGTATAATATAAATATATTTATCTATGTTATGTATAAATATCCAGTTAAGATGACGTCAAATACAGGGTGAGCAATTTTTCAATTCACGCGTATACCGTGTCGGTGCATTGACCGCGAATGTGAAATATTACCACATCAATCTAAGCCTTGTGGCCGAACAAAACGTTTGTGGGTTGCAGAAACACCGATCCTTAACGACTCTAGACCATACTAGGGCTGTCTTAAATACAAATGCCAACTTATCCATAGGAATTTGTTATAGAACTAGTTATATAATAAGATTTGATTAACATCATCATGTCAACTCACCGCACACTGCAAGGCATAGGTCTCCCCAATGATCGCCACAATTATCTGTCTTGCATTGCCCACTTTTTCACCACTTTGAACTGAACCTTTTAGCCCCTAATGCAGTTGGATGAACGAACGATGTCCCCCTTCCACTGCCACTTCAGGCTAACAGTTTTTCGAATAACGTCGGTTCCGTAGGTTCTTTTGATACTTCGGATTCTTATTTTTGATTTGATCATGTTTAAAGTTTCATACTAATAAGTGATTTTTTTAAATATATTTCGCTATATATACACTTTATTATTTACAAATATAAGACATGAATAGTTTTGAATTTTAAATGTGCTCATATAACGCATAATCTTTTAACTTAATTGTTATAAATTCATAAAAAGATTTTAGATAGCTTATTAAAAATTTGTTATACAATTTAATTACATATCTGCAAAAAACAGACAATTGGCAGCCCTCGGGAAACTGGAAGCAATTTTTCACGCAGAGGTAAAAAATTGGGAAGGCCTCTATTCTCGGACGATTCCAATAGCTCCGGTCTCTGGTCGTAAAATGCACGTGTGTTCTGGCCGCTTTACATGTGTACGAACTTTAAAGGGCGAACTTTTGGGTTAGGACCGTCCGAATTCTCTACATTGGCAAATGTGGATAAGCATCTTTTCACTTTTTATAGTTTACGGCCATGATTAAATGTCGTTACTTTCATATCTTTGTATCATCAAATTATATGCAATTGCACTTTAATGATTAATAGGATTCAGATATACATGGATTACATAATATGTTAGAAAATGTCTTCTGACATGTAAACGTAACGAAACATATGACCCATGAAAGTAATTAACAACGCTATCTATTATTGAATAGCAATTTATTGTATAATGTCCGTGTTTTAATGTTTATAATATAGATGGCGCCTTGTTAACTCATATTTATCTAGTTGGATTCTATTTGGAAATCAATTCTTATTATCACCAAAGTGGTCTACAGTCTTATTGAGTGCAACAGATTTTTTTTTTATTTTGTAACCAATAATATTTATCTGCAATCTGTCAAATAATTATTAAGAACCTTTTAGCAAAAAGTTATCATCAAAAAATATTTGATACTCGGAACAACTTTAAAAGTGATTTGATTATAATTTCAAATTTTCCGTTTAAATATCAATGAACTGTGTATTTGAATGTAATTTTTAAATTATCCTTTATTATCCTAGAGGATATTAGAAAATCCTCGCTATTCTATCGTACAACCGCACACTCCCGTTTCGGCCATTTTGAATCGCATCACGTACGGGCCGGCTCGTAATTGGCGCCATTTACCGTCCATGGCCGTCGCCTCGTTACACGTTTCTTGTCCTACGTCCGTCGCAAACCAATATCTTTAGTTATTTGGCGCAGTGTGGCTTTTAGTGCTAGGCTTTGATAATATTGTATGCGGTAAAGGAAAAACCTTTACGGAAGCTAGTACACATCTTCTTGAAAGAAACAGTGATTTCTCTAGATACCATTTTTAATTTTAATGAAGGGACAAGAGGATTTTTAGATGTTTAGTCTAAATAGAAACAGATTGTGTAACCAGTTGTATTAAAGATACTTTAAAGGTTTTTTTAAGGCCTTTGTTTATCATAATTTCGGAAATACGACGTCCATAGTTGGACATACTCGTTTCCTATAGATTTCCTATACGATCGGTCCAATAAGGTTAACATTGTGGGTAGAGGTCTAAGTAAGTTGAACTAAATAAATATTATTATTACTATATTATGATTAAATAATAATACTATTATTATATTAAGTAAAAATAAAATAACACATCATTTATAATTTTCGTAACTAAACTGGATAAAGCAGGCCTGCGAATATTCCGGCCCCACGTTATCAGGCGCGAAGCTGATTTCATTCAGTAAGGCCGAATAAATCAACGCGAAAGCCGAAAGGCGACAATAAATTTCGTCCCAATCCTGGTCATCGTCGACCCAAAAGGCGTTTTAGCGCTAACCCAGGGACGGACCTTTCCGCTAAATAAATCCCTTATCTGCATACGGCAAACCTTTCTAGGGTCCAGCTTAATAAATTCAGGTTGGGTCGCAGAAGTTTCTTCTGAACACTACATAGAGTTGACTATCGTTAATAATACGTCTTTGATTATGTCATTTTTGTTAGTTTATTGTAACATTGTTGTTTTATCGAATTAATTAAGTATTGCAGCTAATTTAATTAGTTAGACAACAATATTTTACCAACAACTAAAGAATTTCCTTTACATGTTATTAATTATAAAATAATGGTAAGATTTGACTCTTTTGGACCCTAATAATTAATTAATAGGTTATTCATTTTGATACATTTGTTTTTTATATTATAGTTCAGAAACAATATTTAATCATTATTGACATTGATTGTATATATAAACTTAATATACTTTACATTATATCAATTATAAAATTGAGACAACTTTTAGTTAATTAACACATAAATAATAAATTAAAGAACATGTTAATTTTAAAACGTAAGAAAAGAAATAATTTTATTAGGGCAAGTAATTATAAAACAATAGGTAATTACCGTTTCTCACTTAAAAATAGATTACAAATTTTTTTTTAGTTTATATGGATATAAAGATATGGTAAGTGATTGCTGATAGAATTTTTTAAGATCTTTCTTGTAGGTTTTCAAAATATATTATTATTTATGCTACCAAAATATATTAATTATATTAATATATTAATAATATGTATTAATATATTAATAAAATGTATTAATATATATTAATTAAAATATATTAATCATGTTACCAAACGCAAATTTTTATATTGGTTTTTTGAATGTTTTGCCTTTTTGTTAAAAAACTTTTTAATTGACTTCGCATACTTACTTAAAATAAAAATAAATTAATTAATGTATTTGTGTATTAATCTACTAAAAATATTATAAAGCGTTATGGTTGTATCACCTCTGTGAATGTTCGTAGGGGTCTGCTCATTTGAAAGGCGGCCAAGCGGGTACGCTCCCAAATCAATAGTAATTCTGTGGGTAATCCCTTACTCTGCTGAAAAATATAACCGCTTCTGCTATATACCTTTAATTCATCTAATCGAGTGTTTTAAAAAAATAGTCCCCTATGCAAATTTATTTCTTTAATGGTTTTTTGGTAGAATGAGCGTTGTTTTTACATTTTTAGGTCCTTTTATTTATTAGGTAATAGTCCCATAATTATTACAGATATGTTAACGATATTATAATACAATTTTTATATTAGCAAATTCTATTACGCGAATTTTATTGTGTTTTGTTTTGTGGTCTATCTAGACAAGGTCGTCTGGTAAGTGAACATCACGAAGCTTTTTAGATCTACCGATTTCCTTGTTATCATTTAAAGTTTGTCATCAGCAGTGATGCTATTTAAACCGCAAAGATTTTGATCTGTTAGGAATCGAGCCCGTGACGAACGACCATGATTCACATTCATCGACTACAAGGCTACAACTGTGTATTACCGTTGTATTGTATAAATTCCATGAAGCCGGCAAAGGTTCTGAAAATTTAACGATTATTTTTAGCAAGAAAAAAACTTCATAACTTCTGAAATCGCAGTTTTTAAAATATTTACAATTACTGTTATACTATATAGACAAATAAAATCTATGACGTATATTTGTTAAGAAGTTAATAATTAATTTAAAATTTTTGATTTCTTTATTTTTTGGACATTATTTTATAATATTCTTCAATTATATATTTTTTGACAATAATGAGCATTCAATTCTATTAATAATTTAAATTATATATCTATGCAAATGCGTAATAATTATTTTTTATTCTTTTAATATAGTATTTGAACATTTTAGGTGCCCAACGTATAAACGAAAGGGTGATGTTTCACAAAAAATATTTTCCATCTCTTACACTCCAATATGGTTCTCGTTTTGTTTCTCTCTCAGTCATCTGACCGCTTGACCATTGGCTGTCGAAACGGAATACACACACACGCACATAAACTATTTGCAATGCGTTTCCCCATTTTTTTTATTCCCTTTGTAGGTGGAGGTGGGTCCACATAGCAAAAAAATTATTAAATAAAGGTCTTTGCTATAGTAATTACGGTACTTAGAACTGTCGCGTACACAAAACTTTGACGTGTTCCTTAATTATATATTAGTGTTTAGTGCTATGTACAGAATGATTGAAAATAGGTATAAAAGCTTTAAAGGGGTGTGTGTATCCAGAGCTCACTTGTTGTCAATTAAAGTATGGTGCGTCCTTTGCAAAAAAAAAACAATGGTTTTAGAAATAATCGAATAGGTAATAATGAAATGGTAAGAAAATGCGATTTCGAAGTTCGGATTACTAATTATTAAAATAATTAATGTCAGAAATTAATGACCTCACGTATTCCAATAGAAAGATAAATGTAACTTATTTTAGAGCGATAACTTTATATTGGAAGAAAGGAGATAGTAGTAGAGTTAAATACACATGAATAATCGTTATAAATAGAAGAAAAAGTTTTATCTAATATTTATAAAAGAAACAACAATTATTTTTGACCTGTTGATGCTACAAGGAATGAAAATGTTAGAAACATCATATTATTAGATTTTGATGAGGCTTGTTGCTTGTCTTATAATAATATCTGTAATTTAAGAACATTTTAAAAATTATGATGATTCCCCATATATAACATTTTTAGAATATAATTTTTTCAAAGTATAAAGGAAACACAATTTTAATTTTGGAATAGGTATACAAAGAACATCTAAAATTCGATCTCGAGCGGGACTATACGGCTTGACAACGTATTTAGTGCGTAGTAACTTGTATGTTTTCGTTATTATTGTAGGTTACCAGATAGGATATCGTCCTACAGAAGGTCGCTCATGAGATACGGGCTGAAACTTTGCGGAGGGCCGGAGGGACTGTGGTAGGGGTACGGGGGGCGGCTACGGCTGTTTGAACCGATACTCAGAGCTTCGAACAGATTGCGTCCCATATATCTTTTGCCGACTTAAATGGTTTTGTTAACGTCAAATATTATCACAAATAACTAAATACTTTTTAATACATTTTCATTTACTAATATCGTAAATATTAAACTCTAAGTATTGCGTAGTTTAGAAAACTGCTAATAGTATTTATATTTATAGATATATATATATACTTAGTCTTGCCATAAATATTGTTATAAAGAAAAGCACGATTTTTTTTTTTATACGTAACATTTATTCCTTTCATAGTGAGTTAGTTTAATACATCAATATATAACTATTAAAAATATACAATGTTTATTCGAAGTGGTCTCCATTGGCTGCAATACAGTCTTTTAAACGTTGAGGCCAGTTATCAATAGCAGCACGAACTCTTTCTAGAGGAAAATTCTTCACTGCCAACCGAATGGATCGTTTTAGGGACTCCAAATTATCATGGCGTTTAGAGCAAGCCTTACTCTCTAAAACTGACCATAAATCATAATCCAATGGATTTAGGTCAGGACTTGACGACGGCCAGTTTTCAGTGCTGATAAAGTCCGGAACGTTAGTTTTCAACCAAGATTGGGTGGATCGAGCTCTATGACCCGGTGCCGAGTCTTGTTGAAAGCACCATTCTTTGTTATTGAACATGGTGTTAGTTAAAGGCTTAACTACCGTCTCAAGAATGGTATTTTGATAAACTTGTGCCGACGTTTTAATACCTTTTTCACAAAAATATGGCTCAGTCACCCCTTCATAGCTAACACCCCACCAAACCATCACTGAAGTGGGATAATGCCCACGTTGTACTCTGTTTACTAATTGCGAAGCTTCTTTAGAGCTTCCAGCATAAATACGGTCATTTTGTTTATTAAAATACTGCTCAATTGTAAAAATTTTCTCATCCGTAAACAAAATTTTTTTGTGACCTCCCTTTGCGTACCGCTTAAGTAGTTGTTTGGATTTTACCACCCTATTCTTCTTTAAATTATCAGTTAAGAAGTGACCAGTACGTCTCTTATAGGCTGCAAGTCCTAAGTCATCTTTTAATATACGCGACATGGTTCTAGGAGCTATCTTCATCTCCCGAGATAAAATCTTTTGCTTACGGACAGGATTTCTTCGAATTCTTTCCCTAACTGCTTTAATCACCTTTTTCACACGAACGGTACGTGGACGGCCAGATCTTTTTCTGTCACAAACAGAGGAGGTATCATTGTACCTATCAATAGCCCGGTAAACAAACATTTGACTAATACCAAGCGGGTGGAGGGTTTTAAAAATTGCACTTTTCTCCATACCTACTTTATGTAAGGCAATCACAGCGATTCGGTTCTCTTTATCACCCCACTCCATTTTAATATAACAAAATATTTAACAATATAATGGCGCGAAAATAAGAAAACACATCAAGCAATCATATAAAAATGACAGATTCCAAATTCAAACGTAATATTTTCTTTTTTTGAATAGTAACAGTATTTATGGCCAGACTAAGTATATATATATGTGTGTGTGTGTGTGTGTGTGTGTATATATATAGAACATCTACAGTCGTCATTACTAGCTGTGCTTGCAACACTTTGGTTTCCATTCAAAAATCTTATGGGACCTGTATTGTATTGTTTCTGAAGATGTTAACGCTGTTAGCTCTAAGGCTTTTACAGCTTCATCGGTACTGAGTTCACGGAGCGGAAGGGTCCGTGGACTAGATTTATGGGACCTGCTCTTTGCTACTTCGACATGCTAATCCGCTGGGCAAAAAAGTAAGCGTTCGGTTACTTTAGTTCGTCTATTGATCTCGTCTGATTTTAATTCGTAGATAAATCCCGAGCATATGGCTACATCGCTCCTTGAGCGTAGCATGTATATGTGTGTAATTACAATGTTTGCACTGCCTAGTCATTTTTTCGTGTTATATATGTAGATTATTCATCAGTTTACTATATTTTACTGCAGATGTCACACTGCCAAGATAATGTCCTGCCGCATTTATTTGGCAAAATTATAATATACAGAGTGATTGAATATAGGTATAAAAACTTTAAAGGGGTGAATGTGAAGCTCGTTTAATAGCAAAAAATGTTAAAACTTGTACATCCAACCAAGCACTCAGTATATGCGTGTGTAATAATAACGCATATTATGCTGCGTAGTCATTTTCTTATGTGTTGCGTAAGATAAGTAGTCAGCTAGAGACAATCGAGTTCATTTCCCGGTAATAAGTAACCTTAGTAAACTCCGCTGGCTCGGTCCATCTTGTCCCCCTTCGCCCCGTGCTCCGTACGGGGTGTAGAGGCGGGTGTTTGGTCACTGCCTCAAACTAACATTACATATGGCTTTAAACCTTACACGATAGCTCCCAGGGTTGTGAAAACTCGTTGAGATTTAGATTAAGAAAACTATTAAAATAATGCTAAAATCGTTTGATTGTAAAATAAGGTACCAACAATTTTACTTTGAGCGGTAGTAGCCCAGTGATAGAGGATTGGGACTTGCGATCGTAGGTCGCGGGCTCGATTCCCGGCATACAATTTTATATAATTCATACTTTGCGTATTATTTGTATAGGATTGCCACTACATACAAAAATATATCTATGGAATGGGCAACAGTGTTCTTTTCGTACCATAATTCTATACTGTGGTCGCCAATTTGCGTGCAAAGCATGGTGATTACGGTATATCCCCCCTTAGATATCTTAAGGAAGGCATATACCTTGTAGTGGACATCTATGAGCAGAAACGACGACGACTTCGTATTATAATTTTGATTATATTTTTTAATCATTGTTGTACTGTTACCAAACCGCTGTACCGCGACTTAAAAACTGTAGTTGTTAATCTCGTCCGTCCCAATTCCACCGCTCTTGTATCGCAAGTGATGTGCTAGTGCTAAGTGACCTTCACTACCTGGTAAACTATAATAACAAAAATCCCTTAAATATGTGAATTCACTACAGTGCTACCGAAACCGCTGTACCGCGCGTTAGGTATCGGCAGCTCTGTTATGTCAGTCCGCTATCAACGCGCATAGCGGCGATTCTCTTGCTCTTTTTTTCTTGGCTCTCCTCTTTACAACAGACTACATAATATGTCGAAATTTATTACTTTTTTGACAGCGGTAACATGTATAAGACTAGTGGTTAAAATTAACCTAGAGTTCATGTTGCTTAACTAATTAAATATTAGGGAATATATTTTATACAAATAAACAATTAAAATAGATATCTCTATTCGAAAGGAAGCTTGTGTTCTAATAGAGGTTGCGACGTAATGTTAGTTAACTTTCCATTAGCCTGGCCGTCAACGTTCGCAGCGCTCAAGTTCTTTTTTCCTCACCCTCCATCTACCTGTGTATACGTGTATGTAAGGCGGGGTACAGTGGTTTCAGTAGCAGTTTAATCTGAACTTGATGTAAAACATAAATTACATTTGATACCCTAGCTACATAGAAAAGAATAGGATTTTTAATGTATTAATTTTTGTAATAATTAAAAAATTCATCTGAATATTGAATCAATAATCACAGTTCATTGATCGTAAGCAAATCATCATAATAATGATTCACCTATGCCCCATATATTTAATATTATTAACAGAAACTGACCTCACAGAACCCGAAGCAAGTGTTATTGTACAATGGACAAGATCAAAACTGTGTCAAGGGGATGCTGGGAAACCTGTTTGGGACCAGTTTTATCTTTTATACGGGCACAATTCCCACGTGCCGTCAATTGGGCAGTGTCAGATTGAAACTGTAACGAGGGATGCTGTATAAGGTCACGGGTCACAGGTATTTGGTATAATCTACATAATATGGGGACGTATTTGACCCTATTTTATTTAACCTTGATTTTAATTTCCATACGATTAATTCTATAAAGATATATAAAAAACTTCAACAGAAACAACCTTCGTCGTGTTATGAATCGACCAGAACAATAAGAAAATCATTAATTTACTCAAAATAAATATAATTTTTGACGTTTGAAAAACTAGGTACATGTTAGTGTAGCCATAGTTGTGAGCAGTTGTGAACCAGCGGTAGAGGACTGAAACTAGCGATCGCAGCTCTTGCATCGATTCCCGGGATACAATAATATGTAATTCAAATTTTGTTCCTTAATTGTATAGAATTGCCACTGTTCTCAAACATGTTGCCAGAGGATGCGCGGCAGCGTGCTTTTCGTACCTAATAACTAATACCGCACTGCGATCGCCAACCCGCCTGTAGAGCGTGGAGATTATAGTATATCCAAACACAGAGGCAATAGTATAACCCCCAGTAGTATCATTGGGGAGAGCTATGCCTTACAGTGGACGTCCTTCTAGTGGACTGAAACGACTATGACGATAATAGTTGCAAAGCAAATGCTGTTAGAATAAAATAAAAGACGTGAATAGAAATAAAATAATTAGTTCGAAAACACATTATGTTAATTTTAATTTTAATTTTGAATTTAAAACTAATACGACAGTTAACTTATAATATCCATTGTTTCAGGCAAGTTACGATCGTGTAGCAGGTTTTATATTTTCCATAGTACGCAAACGGCGAAAAAAAATATGTTTGACTACATAATTCATGTCGAACTTTATCGTTATTTATTATGACTTTTGGTAAAAAACTAAACGATAAAATTGCTCAAATAAATCAATAATTAAAGTACGTACGTACGTTGCTAAGTAAGTAGTTTTACTGAGAGGAAGCTTGTGTTGAAATGAAACTTGTGTTGTAATGGTTTACAACAAGTTTAGCAGCAAAAACAATTTTTAATTAATAAAAATTGATGTCATATTTTTAGACTAAATAACGAACGACACAATGTCAATAATAGTGACTGAGAATGAAGAAATCAGAGCTAAGATATTATGAGGTAAATTTAGAATAATTAACGTGAAATGTCATTTAATTGATCATAAAGTAATAATGTTATTAGTTCGTCTTCATAAATAATTTTTTAAAAGATTATAAAAAATTACAGTACATTTCGGGCATAGTGACAACCCTATCAGTTAACTCGAGACGTAAGATAAGTGAGTCCTGATGTAACGCATTTGTAAGTGTAGATGTAAACAGAGATAGGCGCGGATGTATTCAACACCCTGTATAGCAATTTCCGCGCGGATATGGGAGCATGGCGAGTCCGCATGGACCGCGGCCGTGTTACGCTTCGCTCTGATTACAACCACTTTGCGGTGATGAATTGTCTTTAATATCGGGGTTTGGTTGATGCGGAGGAAAACGCCTTATATACATTGTGAATGAGAGAATATTATTTCTCGGGTGCGTATAAAAGCCTTTTTATAATATCGGAGACGTTTATTTCAAGAAAGAATCATTTTTAAGTCATTTTGACTCCATTACTGATTTGATTCCTCGAAATACTTTCATTACATCATCATCGTATTCATTTCACCTATCCATAGGTCGTTCATTGGACATAGGCCTCCTTCATTTATTTCAAATAGAACCTGTCTGGGTTTGTATCCAGCGCCTTCCAACAACTTTAACAAGGTCATTTGTCCACCGTGTGGGCGCCCTAGCCTGCGCTTGTCACTCCACTATATAACTCTATTTTATTTGGTTTAAATTTTTCACTACTCTGTTTTTCATCAAGCCTTTTCTGAGAAATTTAAAATTTATAATATGTATAATTTTTATGAGTATAATATCTGAAAGTTTAAACATTTAATACTTAATATTAGTTTGTAAGTTTTCTTTAAAATTGAATAAAATTATCAATACTGATATTTGTTTTAAATTGATCCTTTTACTGTTAAATTAGTTTAATAACCTTTACTATGTCTCAAAGGAATGCGTAGTGTGTTTAACACAGTTTTGGAGTATACCTTTATGGACTTAGATTTTATTTATAGAGATAATCATGTAAATCTCAATAAAAGTACATATTTATGTCAGACGGAAATAGAAAGAAAAACAATGATTATTACAGTTTTTTTATATATACATATCGTATACCTTACAAATCACAAAGGATTAATAGTGCACAAGATCACAGAACATCAAACTGTAAGTTTTCTACTTTGTAAGTCGTTCTAGCTCGTAAAACTGTTAGAGAATCCGTACTATACTGGCTATACTATGGTGAGAGGATGTTGATGCAATAAGTCTTAAGACTGCAAGCTTTATACTGTCTAAAACTGACGAACATACACCTACTGTGCATTGTGATTAATGATCAGAATAAGTTAATGATATATTTTATATGAGATTGTCCTACTCTTCATTCACGAGGCATATATTAGATTATCTACCAAAAGTACGGTGCTCAAGAATTAAAACCATAATTACATTTTTATCATAATAATGAAGGCTTTCTTGATATTGGCTGATATTTGACATTTATATTGAAGGTTCACTTTAAGATAGGGTTTTATATAAAATACTGTGAATATTTATCTATACATAAATCATTTAACACGTAAGTGTGACAGTATGGTAATATCACAAATTTTAACGTTAAACTACATACATATTTTGTGAATTTATTGACAGTAATTTCACTGTTATGAATTATTAATTCTTTTTACAACTGTTTATCAAAATAATAGAATTATCCGAAACTTTGTTTTAGAAATGTGTAACCTCTAAAATTGTTAGTGATGTCACAGTAGCTGATATAAGACTAAAAAAACACTATAGTTAGTTTATATGTTTTGAAGTTGATTACAATAACTTTTGTCGGTAAGAAGTCTGGGTGGCTAGTTGTAAATGTTATTAAATAAATGTGTATATATTTACAAGAGAAATTAATTGTTCTTGCGTAATTTAATATAAATTAAGACGGAGTAAACGATCCGGGGTCGACGGTGGGAATTAATATCTAAATCGCCGGAAAAGCAGCGTGTGCTTTGGGTCCTCACTAACCCTGTAACCTTTGACGAGCGTTCGACATTCGATAACCTTCTCTGCTAACATCTGTTATTTCGTACAACATTCATATACATGTTAGTGTAAATGTATAGCTCAATTATTGTCAATTAATATATGACAATTCATAAATAACAAATAATGTAACGATAATATGGCAAAAAAGTCTTCAAACTTCGTGCCTATTAAATTTAATTATCCTTTATTCTCTGCCCCTGCAGATCTTGTACTGCAAGAAATTGGGTTGGCTTGAGTAAGGCCAACCCGACGCAAAATGAGCGCAATGTCGTTAGGTTGTGGAAACCAGCCCGCTGAGACAAGACAAGACAAATAGCTTTACCACGTTCACCCACTACAAGATTTTACACATACAACCAATCAACCTGAATATAACTCTGCGCATATATGTATAGTTTTGGATAGCTGCCCTATTCGTACCAGCATTGACATAAGACCAATAATAGACGATCCATGAACAATAAAGTAGTGTTCGGGTGTACCGTAAGATATAATGTATGTATATTCTCTATAATATAATATATACTCTCTGGTGACCACGAGACGGTTGACGCGGCTTGCATAGGCCACCCACCAAGTAGACCGACGGTATAGTTAAGATCGCAGATCGCTGGATACAGGCAGCAAGTCTGGTCATCGTGGCGAACTTTGGAGAAGGCCTGTGCTTAGTAACGGGTATCTACCTACTGGTATGATGATGATAATGGTGAATAATATGCGGGTGAGATTACCACGTGTGTCATTGGATCTATGCGCAAAACTTTTTAATGACCACAAAAGTGCCATTGCTGAAATTAACGAGGAAAAAATTAAAAAATTCTTTTTTCGATTGAAGTACCAACAGATTTTATTTTGCTTGTATTAGGAGACTTCGCTCTGTCTGCGAAACTATGATCGTACCTACCTACCTAGATAGTTAGGTACACAATGTGTGCGTGTGGATTCTATATTGTGTTTTGTAAAATTGATTCTGTTGCGTAGAAGCCTATGGTATTCAACCAATCAAACAGAGCAAACAAGCAATGAATGTATCTTAGATTATACGTAGCTCAAAATAAGTTATAATTTTTTTAGACAAAAGATTAAAATTTATTAGACGTGCGCAATAGTTGTAGGTTCGTTACATTGTTTTTATTATTATGGTTAAAATCTCTCTTTTCAGTTATTATGCTTATGGTGTTACCGGAACCGCCGTACTACGCCTTAGGAAAGAATGACTTGGTGGGGGCCGAGAAAAATAGAGCATGAGCGCCTTCGCCGGGAACTGAAGCAAAGTAGCAGCAGATATTTCTCGCCCGTCGGCGACCCATTTAAGCGAGGGTCCAATGATCCACACGTCCGTCTCTTCTATTTTGAAAATCTTTGTATTCACTAACGTAGTATCGACAATTTTACGAACAATGTTTGTTATACTGCGCTCAACCTAAGAATTGATGTGAGTTACTTGTACTTGTCTGCAGGTATCTATCTAAGTTGACACCTATTTATATAACCATCTTCTGTTCTTACGTTTTTTGTCAAATATTATGGTTTACCGAGTCAGTGGATATTAACAATACGGCTCTGATATTACAAATAACATTATAGAATCACGCTCGGTACAAAATTTGTGAAACTACCTGTTGTTTTTGACTACTACTATGCATATAGTTTTATATTGTTTAATAGGAATGGCTTTGTATAAAAAAAATAAAAATGATTTACGGAAAGCTAGTTCTTAAATAAAAGTTAAAATGAATTAATGCATAAAAATAAAGTTTACTTTACCTTTACTACGCAAAATATATTTTTGGTAAATTTTCGTATAGCGAATTTTTTGGCGCTCATATTACGCGCGAACATATTAAATATTTATTCGAGTTTTCATAATTCAAATGGTGGGGACACGCGGTCGGCACTTTTTATTTGCCGCGTCCTTGTTTAAGATTCATGATTTCATGATCTATTACCCTCAGAGAGCGCTGGCTACTAGATGAGACATTGCAAAAAGAAATGAATTATTTTTTTTTAATTTAAATAATTTTTGTTTCTGAAGTGCTCTGTATACTAGTAACTACAAATTAATGCAAGCTGTACCAACATTTGGGGGGTTAAAGTTCTGGAGTGGAGACTACGGTTTGCCAAACGTAACGTAGAACGTCCACCCCAAAGGTAGATAGACAACGTTATTAAAGTCAGTGGAAGTGGCTGGAAGTAGGCAGCTTCCAACCAGTTCTATTAGAAATGTGTAGGGAAGGCACTACAGCAGATGATATATCATTGAAATGACCACAATGATCATGATGATGATGAATAAACATTGCACACATGTTTAACAACCGACTTAAGAACCAATTAATGAACTTTACTAGTTCATCAGTCGATTGTTTAGTTACAAATGGACTAGAATGTTCATATTAACTTGTTTTTTGGTTATATTTTGACACTAAAATATTCAGACACTGTTTTTTCGTAATTATTTTTGTCAATTTATTTATCACTTTTTATAGTATTTTGAAAATAATAAGATTAGATATTTACGTTAAATAAAATGTATACAAACATTAAACATGCGAACAAATCTCTTCTGACTCACGGTTTGATGTGATATAGGGAGTGGATTCAGAAATATATGGAGTAGCATAAATATTATTTTATGGAATAGTCTCATCTATGTTAAGTTAATACGCAAACATTTTTTAAATTACCATTAAGAAAACTAAAAGTATTTATTTTTTTATTTATTATTTTAAATTATAAATCACAATTTAGATAAATCTTTTTATAACGAATTATTAGACTAAATTTCAAATTATTATATGGTCTAAGATATAAGTATAAAAAAATCAACATATGCAGATTATTTATAACATAATTTAATATTATTAAGATTGTAGATTCGTGGAAATATTTTGTAGTCCCGTATGTTAGTATGAATGTATTTTGTTCATTTATATACAGTGTTGAATATTTTGGCAACATACGAACATTGCCTTATAAGAGCAATAAATATTTCCGATCGTAAGAGATAGAAGCGTAATTGGAGTTTTTTTTTTAGCTATGCTTCTTTATTGCTATGTTGTACAAGCCAGTAAGGGCTCATTACGCACATATAAATGTATATCTTCTGCTTATATAACATAAGCAGTAGATGTAAAATAACATAACATTATTTTAAGAATAACGTCAGCCATAAGATGTCCATTGCCAGACATAGGCCTCTCTCGTAGATTTTCGATAGGACTGGTTGGTAGCGGCCAGCATCTAGCGTCTTCTGATCGCGTCTGTCTACCATGTGTGGACGTCTTACGATGAGAGTATGTTGACAAGCCTTTATAATAATGAATAATTGATATAATTTGGGATAAAATCGAATGCAGTGCAGAGTACAATGTTCGTTTCCGCACTTTATTATATGTACATTAAATGACCGAGTAAAAATGGCCGAGTCTATATATGTATTAATATAAAAAAATATTTATGCTGATATGTTAATGCTTGCCGTAATTTGAATTAATTTGTGTTTTTTTCGACTAACTCTTTTTTCATTTACATCTTATACAATACAATAATACGATGTATTGAGGCGAGCAAGTTATTTTTCTGTCTATTGCGAACTGATAGTTTCTGTCTCGAAATACAAAATACTGTGTCCTATCGTACCAGCTTAATAATAACCATTATTATGGCTTTCTTGGCACCGAAAATTAATAATGATTAATCATCTGAATTACCTAATAATTACAAAATAAAAATTAAAAAGTAATATGTGACTTGTTTAGTGTGTTCTAATAAAAATTTTATGTAAGCTATTTATTTCAGTCTAAATTGTATTGTTGTTTGAGTTTAATTGTTTTGTTCTTTCTGTAATAAATAACCCCTGCGGTAGACCAAGATGAAGATGAGATGAATTTGACCTTTTTAAGCGACCGATATAGATAGAGAAAATGGTAGGTGGCCTTTGCTTACTTTATAGCCTTATAGATATATGCCTAGAATAGTGCCCAAGTTAGGGCTTCCAGATCATCTGTAAGAAGTGTAAGCTAAAAGCGTTCAGCGCTCTGTCACTTAAAATCCAGTGAAGCTATAAAGGCTAATAAATAAAATCAATAACCGTAGGCTGTCAGCTGTCGGTATGTCCAGATATATACCTTGTTTTTGGATCAAGTCTTAAATTTAGTGAAGTTTTAACAGTACAAATAGACGAACGGAACCATTTAAATATCAACATTAAAAATCATCATCTCTCTTTTTGCGCCCTACCACCTCAAACTCGCGGAATCTGCAAATGCCATTTGGGCAGTGGTGAAAGTCCAGTCCAAAAAAAGGAATACATAAATATTTTTTATTCTTAACCAAAGTAAAATGGTATTTATACTGAAAAAATGAACCATTAAATTATAGCTTTAGCTAAATAATTTAATGATAATTATTTATTATAAATAAAGACATTAAAACTACCGTCTTTTAGAAGGGGCCTTCTGAGTGGAAAACTGCATTTTTGTATCACGCAGTATCTCTAAATGAATTTCTCCTGCTTATTTGATCTAAGCACTAGATATACATTTATATTAAATTATTTTAAACATCACATCAGCCGTAGACCTTACAGGCCTACGTGGTAGATTTACAATAGGACTGGTTGGAAGCAGCCTGCATTCAGCCTCCCCCGGTGACCCGTCCGTGGACTGTGGACGGACGTTTATTTAAATAATTTATCAAAGTTAAGACATGAGACAAAAAAGGTTTTAATAATTTTATATTTAATACTTGTCATTGTACAGAAGCCAGCGGAGACTCCAGCCACCCGGGATGGTGAGCACATTATTACCGATAAGTATACGGGGTGGAGTGCTCGAAAGGATTTTGAATAATATATTATATTCGTATGTAAAATGCCCGATTACTACCGGCGCAGAGATTTTTGTGCCGCCACAAAGTAAAGCTCCTTTATGGCACTTTATACGTTTTTGTTCTTAAATTTCTCTTATTTGCGTATATGTGTCGGTTACGAACCGTATAGGGCATGAAAAAAGTTTATTTTCCCCGTTACGTTATATGCGTGTGTTTTTCTTTATACAGATTTCTCATTGGTAGAGTCTAAATGCTCCAACTCTTAATCATTAGTATATTTGTATATTAATAAAGACGTGCAAGCGTGACGTAAGATGTCCATTAGAAGTTGAACAGAAGACCATATTAGGGCTGTCAAAAGATATTGGTTGCGAGGCCCTCTAACAACCGACTCTATTGAAACTATAGACGAGACCTGTATTCAGCAGTGAACGTTCTACGGCGGAAATAATTATGACGGACTTGTTGAATTGAAAATGATGTAAAATACTAATGTGAGGTGAAGACATATGGATCCGAGACCTAGTCTCGTACGACGGGCCTCACAAGAAGGTTCAAGGTCACCCAGAGAGCTATGGTGACGGCTAAGTTCTGAGTTTCTCAGCGAGATCGAATCAGAAATAAGGAGGTCCGCCAAAGAACTAAGATCACCGACGAAGCTCGAAGAATTGCTCGTCTAAAGTGGACGATCACATAACTCGTGCGACTGATGGCCGTTGGGTCCGAGAGGTTCACGAATGGCGACCACGAGCCAGTAGACGCGGCGTAGGTTGGCACTACGTGGACGGACGACATGGTTAAGGTCGCGGGAGGTCGCTGTCATCGTGGTGACCTTTAGGAGAAGCCTATGTCTTTTAGTGGGCGTCCATCGGCTGAAAAGAAGAAGAAGAAGGTTGATTGGATCGAATGAGTAAGTGAAAGAGAGTTGAACGTATAGTATTATAGGAAAAACGGATCTATATATCTGACTGATTATTCTATGCTGAGGCTTGATTTATAGCATCAACAGTGTTTTATTCAACTAAAACTGAATCCGATTCTATTTAGAAATAAATAACACACTGTTTTCAGAGAGAGTTATAGGCTTAAATATCCCGAGACCTTGTACGGATTGACAGATGTCACATATATATATTTAGGAATTGAATATATTCTCATTTCTTCCCTTGATTATTTGTAAGTATTGCTTTAATAATTAAAACAAATATTTTTTTTCTGTGAATAAGTTTTTTTTTTACAAACAATTTCCCAGAGGCTTGACAGAATCTTCTGCGTACCATATTACCACACTACATACGTTAAATTCACATACCAAACGTAGCGTTTGTGGTATATTCGCTAATAAATATTTTTGGGTTAGGCCTAAGTTTTGTTATTAGTATTCTTGGGCTGAAACGACAACGACCACGGTTTATCTGTGCGGGAACAAACTTGTCACTTACTATCTCGTAAGCTTGAATAATAGCGGCCTTATCAAATTTTATATAATAATATACAAAATGGTACACAGACATTGACACTGGATAAATTACAATTTTAAGATATTATTTATGTACGGTGATTAAATTTATATCCTTCTAAAGTTGTTCGATATTTGTTCACTTTTTATTATGTACATCTAGTTATTCTAATATATATTTTGATCTTAATATCGTTAATATATTACATGCTGTAAATTATTCATTCTTCTAATTAAACATTACGTTAAATAGAAAAATTCAAATTAATTTTACGTGTGGCAAAACAACGGGAAACGCCATTCACGCCGTACGGGTCACCGCGGGCCGAACAAAAACCGAACAGGGGTAGGTGACGTAAAAAGAGGTATATTATTTTATTATCAGAAAGCAGCCAGGGCCGGGGAGACGGCAATATCACCGTATATAGATTCGATTTTCTACGTGAATTCGTTTGACGGCCTTCATAATGCGACATATAAAACTGGGGACTTACGGACCCCGAAACCAATTTCGGGTTATGACCCGACGACTCTCTGATAATATTCTCGCGTTATTAGGTACGGATAGGAGCTTTTACTATGGCTATTTTTTCTGCTGACGGTAGATTATTGGCGAAGAGTTTACGAGTACCACTGTACCGATCCTTTGAGCAGCTTACGTGCATTTTACGGCATCGCTCCAAGGATCTTATTATAAATAACTCTCGTGGGTACATATTACACCGGCTTACGTATACTACTGGCTACGTAGTACGTTATAATGTATTAAAATTCTATTTAAATTTAAGGGATATGTGTGGAACTAAACTGTAGGACAATAATACAATTAAAGTTATATATTTAATGTATTTGAATAATCAATAAAAAGTAAAAAATATTTAGTGGCAATAATTATCTGAGGTGGTAATCTAGCGGTAGAGGACTGAGAGTTGCGATCGTAGGTCGCGGGTTCAATTCCCGGGAAACAGTTTTATATATGATTCACACTTTGTGCATTAATGGATGAGCAGCAGAGTCCACTGTGTGTCATAATACCACAACGCAATTGCCAACCCGCCTGCCAAACGAGGCGATTATGGTATAACCCCTATAGATATCTTTGGGGTAAGCCTATGCATTTATATATCTGATTTAAGGAGGTACAAATATTTCTAGCTTATCTTTAAGTATGTGTTAAAGTCACATAATTTATTTTAACTTATATATAAATAGCCCGTATCGTACAAATAAAAATTCATATTTTATTTTTTGTATTAAAAGGCCCCATCCATTCTTTTAGCCCGTTACCCTACTATGAGATTATAAACGGTGAGCCGTTCTGATTTAATTAACACTTTAGACAAATTAAAATTTTTAAGGATATCTGTCAGTCGAATTTAAGATATCGCTTTTTTATTATTTAAAGACAAGCGCATGGTTAAAGGTTAAATTTTAATAATTTTTTACGCTTTAATTTAGTATGTCTCTGGTATTTACAGTTTAATTAAATTACTACATATCTATGATATTTTAAAAATATGGGATCGTATATGTATTTTAAGGCGCCTACACACCTTCGGTCACGTAACATCTGAAGTACGAACTGGATAGAGCCAGTTCAAACGATTGCGGTGTCGTAAAGAATATAGCATTTAGTAGCGGTATGCGCGGTACGTGAGTAGACGCCCTAACCGTGTTATGATGATTTTGTTTCTTTTATATACCCGTATTTGCCAAATAAAAGCGATGAGGTGCCATTATTTTTTTTTGCTATGTAGAGTAAAGTGATGGTCTTTTTGTTCAATTTCGTATTAGGCTTAAGCCGGATATTTATAAAACGAAACGATCCGCACAGTTGTAACCTATGCATGTGAAACCTGGACGATAACACAGAAAGACGAAATAAAACTAGCAATGTTCGAGAGAAAAATCTTGAAAACAATTGGCACGAGAGGATAAAGGTGTGTACCGTGAAAGGATGAATCACGAGCTTTATAATTTGATACACAGTGAAACAATTATCAGATTCTGCAAGTCACAAAGGCTCAGATGGGTAGACCACTTTGAAAGAATGAACCACATAAGGGCTGTTAATACCATCTTTAATTGGACCCGCAACAAAAACGACCCAGAAGAAGACCCTGAATAAGGTGGGTAGAATCTTTAGAGGAATATCTCAGGAGTATCGGAAAGAAGACATTTTGGCAAATGACGGCGAAGGATAGAGCGAGATAGAAGAGGATTGTGAAGGAGACGAGGACTCATAAAGGATTGTAGTGTATCGCCACAGAAAGAACAACAATATCAGGCATAAGGCATAAGGAAATTTGCTAGATGCAGGCAGGGCAAGACCTGGGAGACTTATGCCTAGTAGTGACCGTCTACCAGCTGACAAGATGATGATAAGACATAGGTAGTAGTATAGTAGAGACTATAGAATTTACCAAACGAAGTTTAGACCGTGTGCCTTTACGCTTTGATCCGTCAAGCCTACGAATTTAACTAGAGGCAACAGTGTTGATCCAGGCCAAAAATAAGATCAGCAGTAGGAACTTTAGATGGACCGAAGACATAGTCAACGTTGAAAGAAGTCAGTGAGGGCGGATAGAGGAAGACCGATCACCTCGGCGATCTTTGTAGGAAGCTTATGCCTTGCAGGGAGGTCTATCAGCTGACAGAATGATGACTTATAGCCATACATAAGTACATATAATGTCTTCTTTGCTAGAGTTCATCTGTGTAAGAACTAGCTTTGTGCATATCTCATAGACGGTTGATATGAGGCTTAGGATGTCGTATTTAAACGCCGTTCCCGTCTTTATGTATGCAGTAAGTGTATGTCTTCACGGAGTAAATAATAAAGTATAAAAATCATTAATTTATTGTTAAGAATAATTAAGTAAAATAACGGTAGTTCGAGTGACGAATAATTTGTCAACGCAGAGGCCGAATACCGAACGCGGATATCAGCGGACGAAATCTCTGCGAATAGCAAGGAACTACTTTATTAAAGCACACTCTATATTCATAACGCTTCAGTGGTACTATCACACAAATAATATCTCCCCTGAAGATGCATTGGAAAAGAAATGTATCAGAAAATATATAAAAAACTGTATTGTGAGTATAGATTACACAGACGTAAAGATATTGGAAGTGCTTAACATTTTTTGTAGTAATTCAAAAATATATTATTTCATAGAGTTATTTGAAATATGATTGTATGCTACAATGTTATAAGCTTCTTATTCAACATCAGATTAAGTGTAGTTTTGTAAACAATACATAATTATTGTTATCATTGCCGTGGGACACAGTTGGACCCGCCCCCCTAAATTTGAAATGTACAGAAATACACAAATATTTTTTTAATAAGGTAAATATACCCATATTTTAAGATAAAAGAATTTGATAACCCTTCTAAAATATGTTATATTCTTACAATATATACTTCTATTAAAAAATTTGTGAACCCTTCTAAAATATGTTATTTTCTTACTATATATTCTTACTATTAAATATGAATTAAACTTATAATAAAAAAATAAATTAATAAAATATAATAAAATATGCGTTTATCTAATGCGATAAATAAATTCAATAATTTGGTAAAATATTTATTAATTAAACTATATAACTTCATAAATATAAATAGAGTTAAACACATTTACTAGATAAAGTTGAATAATGGTTTTATTTATGTTTTGTTTTGTAATAAATGATTATTTTTCCTCTACAAGTATATTAAATTAATAGATTTTGTACCTCATAAGTATTGTAATTGTTGTGTACACCTTAAATAAACAGGTGCAGTAAAAAAATAAATAAACATTAATTATTTGTCGCTTCCAGCGTCGAGTTATAATATCATAGGTAAATACGTTTTGCGTCGGCGAGCGTATGATTTTCGTAGGGAGATACGGGATCTAGCGGAGATATAAACCGGCCTAACTTTGGACATGCAGAAGGGGCTGTGTCGAATCCGCTTCATAGAGATCCTTTATAATACTAATTTTATACCTTTGATCTCACTTCTATATTTTAGGATACTCTAGTAGATTTAATATATGACTGTCTTGTTTGCACTGGGTAATTGCGATTAAGTGCAACCTTATTAAAGAGATGAATCTATACATTTGCTATCAGTTAATATACGGTAGACCCTATCCAAAAAAAAATCAAAGCTTCAGAAATAATAAATAACGTAATAATATAGTAGGTAAAAGCCTTTAGACTTTGTAATGTCAGAAGTTAAGTCTGTCATAGTTCAAAAAAAAAATCACGTAACATATTTCGGTGACTGCTTTGTAAAGAATGATTAGAAATGGGTGTACAAGCTTCAAAGCTCTTTGCTGACAAATTAGCTAATAAGGGTAAGTTACTAAAATATTTTTTAAGGTATCTTAAACACAAGGAAAATCATCGTTACTCATGATTTTTAGTATGCGTGAAACCTTCAGTAATGTGTTAGCTAATATGTCACAAAACATGTATTACAATTAAAAATATTTTTTTTCTATTTATCTATCAATAATACTAATTTTAGTCGTCAAATATGTTAACAATATAACCATATTGACAGTTTCATTCCAATCATTAATTTTCACAAAGTAATCAAATTTTTATTTCATCTACTTTTTTATTATATAGAGTGGAATAAACTATACATAATTGAACGTGTAGCGTATGTTATATAATGTATTATTAAAATAATGCAGGCGTGTCGACCCCTGCTCCACTTAGGGCGCCAAATGGACGATTTTTTACATTCAATTATTTCTGTCCCTCGTTTATGCTTTATATAAATTGATCTGTCTGTCGCTTATAAATGGCGTCTCGGAAGTAACACGGCGTGGGCGGCAGTTCTGATGGATAGCACAGCTTGTGCATGAGCGGTGTGGGTGTGTTCCAGTATATGTGTGTGTGTTTATGATTGCCTGCGTCTTGCTTGTTTCACCGTATTAAATATTTGCTAATATTCTTCCGTGATTTTAAATTTGGTTCTTACAGTAATATATTTCTAGCTTGTTAGGATTTTTTTTAGTTTACTAATTATATGACATATATAAAGGCAGAATGGAAATCGAGGAAGACAGACAGAAGAGAGTAGAAGCGCAGCGTAGGAAATCCACAAGCTTGATAAGGTCGTTGACCTTGTTAAGGTCGACGGAAGACGATAGCCACGGCCTGTAGAAGTAGGCCGATCGCCAGTAATGGTGTGTTACGGCTGATGAAATGATGGTGATGATGAAGGTACTGCATTGACAAGATGACATATTATGGAGACAGTTAGTGAAATCTCGGATGACATTGTATTAAGTTTTTGTTAAAAAATCTGCTTAAAAATCTAATAATCATTTTAATGCTAGAAAATTGTAAAACTAATTAATAGGGATGAAGTGCTGGTTGAATTTCACTAAGGTCAAACAATAGTTGGTGATACTCTGGTAATATTGAATATTTTGTTACCTGAGATAATGTTTATGAAATCTTTTAGGATCTGCCGTAATGGTTTACGGAAGTAGGTCTCCAGCGGAGGAGGATTATCGGGAATAAGCGCATCTCCGCAAGATGGAATCGCCAGTGTTGGCGGAGATCACATACGTCGTATAAAATATTCAATGAAGACTAGATGTATTCCGAGAATATTTACCTTCCTTGTTTATTCGCTGAAAACTGATTCCTTTTCCTGAATAGCTTTGCGGTAGCATACTGATATGATTTTAGAATTGAATAGAAGTATAGATCAAATATCTTTAACAACCTGTAGAAGTGGTTAAAGATAAACAATAATTTATCAAAATTTTATCTGCAGATGCACGAGGTATACATTTGCTATAACAAAGCATTGTTCATAATACTCGTAGTTAATTGATGTCGATTGAGTGGTGTATTCGGTTACACATGAAGCCATAAAAAATGAGGTCGAAAATATTTTTTCTGGCGCGAATTCGTTTATTAAAATACACGTAAAGTAAGTTTAATTTTGGAATAAATATTTGTTTACTTTTTAAAAACGAATTTAAAAATTTAAGTCCCAATTACTCGCCAGCTCTCTGTGTATAATTTTTTTTTTTGCGTTTCTAGTCAATACATACAATTTACAAAACTCAGATATTTTGTGGAATTATTTTGGTATACAACTCTTAAAACATCTGAAATACACGGGCGGCCTCTGGTTTTCATATAAGGTACAAAATCGATGGGTTCCGTGAGAGATGATGTAGCCTCTATAAACAGGCATTTAGTATTTGTCTTAGAAAAAAGGGCGAGTAAAAGAAGGTCAGCCTGTATAAAGTGAGTCTTCATATGTATGTTCATAACCTACTCCAATGTTACTTAAAACGTTTTTCTTAATGTGCCTTATAAGATCATCGAAGATTGGAAACGTGAGCTCGAAACATTATGAATTTGCTTTTTGGCAAATGCTTTTTTGTAAGACATAAACGAAGAATATTCCAGTAAGTCTGTAAATGCGTCATTTATACATTAATGACAACGTTCTAATCATATTCGATTATAATTTACCAAAATATTCCCGAAATAATAACAATGATAGTAATATTATAAACATAAGTAAATACATACATTTTATAACCACAATTATATAAATGCTCTGTGCTTGTGTAATGCATTAAGTACAAACTTAATGCGCTAAACGATGCCAAGAGCTTAGCATGCGACCGCTATAAAATAATTGAATGCATCACCGTTGCACCGCTGCAGTGTTCTTCATTACAGACCACACACTCGTCCCGCATGGTCCCGCTTCCACCGGGTGAACGTGACTCAATGACGTTTTTTTTTTGTATTCAAAATAAGTCCTTAAAAAAGCGAGCCACCCCAGAAGCCAAATGGCCCAGAATTTGTTTAAATTGTCACGTACAGACACCGAGCGGTTACACAATCCGTGTGCACCGGCTCTCAAACTTTTTTACATACTCTCAACCTTTTTTAATTTTATATGTATCCTTTATTTGTGTGGTGAAAACCAAGAAAAATTAATCGTACTTCGAGTGATTGGTAATAGGTGCAAAAACTTTTCCGCCTATTTTCAATCACCTGTGTATAAAGTGATCACTCTGAAATTATTTTTGTTACTCTAATTTATTTTTCAAATAAAATGCGTCAGTCCAATAACAGTGAGTTATAAAGCCTTTAAGGACATACAGAATGCATTAATTAATTTTAATATGTAGTAATCCTAATTATGTCACTTTTTCTTGCTATGTTAATATTACATTATTAATTACTATATAGATTTTTGGATTAGGTTTACGATACATTAAGAGATAGTAAATAATTTTATATATATTTACTATTATAAAAAAACATATATCTATAACCAGCCACACTGTATAAAATAAACGTTGCATAAATGTTGAGAGCCGCTATCCGTTAGAGACATACGGTGAAGGGTTAAAAATGCATCGTCGCGCCATAAAAAATTTCACTACAGATATCGGATTTTAAATTTTAAAATGCGCATTGTATTGAGCCGCGGGGTTCGGAAATCGATTGGTGCCAGAGCGACAAAGGGTTAACCATTAATAATAAAAAAAACCCATTGGTTTTAGATGCGCCAGCTTGCGTGTTGCATGCATTGCTCTGATGTTTCTTACTTTCGTTGTTATGCGTAACTAGTGGATTTATTTTTAATTTATCAATTTAACATCCATAAATGTGTTTTACGCAATGTAAATTACCTTTTTAATTTATTATTACAAACTTCTTTCTTTCGTGTCCATCACTACTAAGGATCGTGACCATTTTAGAGAAGAAATAATGATCCATTCTGTTAAGTTATCTGTGCCGGTTTTAAGAAGTGTACACTGACTGCATCGGCTAGTGTGGTATCCATGGTGGGACAGAGGTGATGAGTCCAGTTCATAAGGTGGCGGTCGCGTGGCCACAGTCTCTTACTATTCAAGTGATTGCGAGTTTTTTCAAGTTGTTTTATTTTTCATAAACAAAATAATAAATAATATTTCACATTATTTGTATTTTCGATGTAGATATTAATTAGTTCATTTACTACTATGAATAAAAAATAGTTGACCTATTTATACCATCAACTTGAAACAAATATACAGTTATTGGTAGCCCTGTTCTAGATTATTTTAATAAAATTTCGAATTGAATGAGGTTTATAATTTTTAAATTACACAAGTCTGTTCCAATTACGGTAAGTGCATGCCGCCCATCGAGCAGTAATTGTGGCCCACCGCGGGTTGGCGATGGACCCCCGACGAGAAATTGCATAAATGCAAGAAGGGTAAATAAAGGTAAGCTATGTGCACAGATGCCGTTGATTATGTACGAAGTGGAAAATGCCTGCGTGAAATCAGTTTACTAAACTCTTCTATTCTACTTACGTAGTACTCACGTGCATTCTATCATAAATCGTAAATATTGGTGGCCACGGCGGATGATCAATTAGATAAAATAAATCAGAGACCAAGTAATACAAAAAGGAAACCCTTGTAACGAGAACGGCAGAACAATATGACTAGCCTAGGCTGAATAACCAAAACTCGACTTTTTTGATGAATATAACAGCCCTCCAGAAAGTTAAATGTTCAATATTTGATCAAAGAATTCTTTCCTTGCTTCATATACAGCAAAAACTTCGAGTACCACTGAATAGTCATATGTAAACTTAAAGTCTAATAGAGAAGAAAGAAGTGAGTGTGTGACTGAAAGACAAAAAAGTGGATCCGAAATCAGAGAAAAGTCATAGATATCGGTCTGAGAATGGCAAGATAATTCCCCGGGGAAGTCCATAAATGTAATAGAGATTAGACATCATGAAGGTAACAGGACAAACTAATCGGTAAGTGACCAAAACAGAAAAAGGGAAGAGAGATAAAACACGCCTAAATGAGCTATATTTACAGTTGAGGCAATCATACAAAAATCAGAAGGATCAAAGTGAAGATGATTTTCCAATTTAATTGATTGAGGCCTGATAGAGATAGATGACAAAGTGAAGCTACTTTAGATTAATGCGTATTCATCTTCTCTGTTTAGTGCCTCTCTATTTTATGCATGCATACTATCTATTGTTGAACAGTCAGCCCTATCTACTTTTTGTCTCTTGCAAAATGTAATTGTTCAGATTATCTTCTTAGCGCTGTTCATTTCCTCATTATAAAACACAGAATTATCTGACTGCCTTTTTTGAAAGCCATTTACCATTAGTCTCCTCTGGGCTACATATAGGCTCTAGAAGGATGATATAGTTTTATTCAATGTCATGATTTTCCCTTGAAGATTTAGATCTTAAGTCACGTTTACAAATTTATGACAGTTTTCTGGAGATCTATTTTGTCGAAGTATTCTAAAAAAAAACTACTTATTAATATTTTGAAATGTGTATTACTTATTGATTTAGTATATTAAAAAAAGGATGTTGTCATAAAAAAACTGTCGAATTTATATTTTCTGAGTCACTATATCTCCAACGCGAAATTACTAGTCACTGTACTGGCGACAATACTGTGTTCGAACTATATATCACAACGTCATAATTCACAGCTTTTTCTATGAATATCTTTACATTGCGTACTCAACATGTAGTATTGGCTAGGATAAGTTTACAAAAGCAGCAGTGTACATTGCGGATTGCGATTGACTAAACAATTTTCAAACCCTGAACTGCCTACTGGCATAGTGCTCATTGTGTTCTATGTAACGGTACCATTAATCAGTCTGTGCCAGAATCATCAATATACCATTATGCTGATACGTCCAAGCACTCGATTCGATACGTGATGTATCGATTATATATCAGTAATTCGATTATGCCGACTTGTAATGTCGAGAGGTAGTTCATCTTCGTTGAAGACGTCTCTGTCATTGATATTTTTGTGCGATGTAGGTCACATCTTTGTGATTATCATTTTTTTGCTTATTTGTCGTCCATGCAAAACTAGTTGGAATTGATTCATGCTATTGTTCGGTACTGTTCACTTCTAGTAAGATCATTGCCATTTCAACAGTCTGTGCTATAGCGTGGTTTAATCATTTTAAATAACGGTTGTTCCATAGATTCCTACTAAACTTTCTTTATAAATTACTTACCATAAAAATTTTAAGTCATCATCGTCACTTCAGCTGTAGAGTATTCACAGCAAGACTTAGAGCTTCCATCACAAAATTTAAACTAAAATTAGTTTATAGCGGCATATATCTTAGGACAATCTTAATAAGGTCGTCTGACCATTTTGTGAATAGATTCGCTGTTCCTAGTTGTGTGGACATAGATTGTAAAAACTTTGAGATCGCAGTGGCCGCTATTTGTGCAAGCTATGTGTCCTACCCATGTCTATATAATTTGATTAAATTTGGCCAAATGTAATCCTGTCTATTCAATAATATGGTATGAAATAACCTAAGTGACCCTGTGTTCGGCGGCCTCCCACTACAGTCATTTGTGTATGTAATAGCTCGAACCGAAATACGTTTACAGTATCTTTAATATGGTAGTAGAACAATACTTAAATGCAGGAATCTGTAAATATACTGTTATCTATTGTGACCGTAAATAATGTTTAATAATTCATTAACTGTTTTATTGCCATTGTGCAATATCTTGTTCGCCGCAATATAAAGAATAACAAACCGAAAATGAACAAAAGCAAGCAATGGAACAACATTAGTTGGGAACCGAGCGTCCAACAGGCATTAGTCATCCCCGTTGAAAGGTATCCTGTGGGAAATTACAGCGGGCCGGGCGGCCGCAGCGGTGGCGTCATGTAATATACTTGCTTTGCATTTCCCCGCGTTACTGTCTCATCTAGCTTCGTTTTTTGAATTAATTCCAAACGATCTTTCTAGAATCGGAAAATTACATAGCATTGTCAATGAGACTATACACCTTTATGATATAAAAGCACTAGATCTCAGTCCATAAAAATCAATATCTGTTTTGTTTGTTGATAAATTACATATTTGACATTTGTAAGGTATATAGTAGATAGTAATGTTGAAGATCATGATGTGTATAAATAATACCCATAAACTGTGACATTCAGTTGTGCTAATTTTATGTTATATAAATGAATAATCAATATAAATGGAGTAGTCATATGTTGATGGAAAAAAAAAACTTTTTCAAAAATTAGAGTGCTGTGTCAAACTCATCACAGATAATGAATTGGGTCGAAAAAAAGTACGTTATAAAATACTCCGTTAGCGAAACAGCTATCTCCAATGCGATTTGGCGAAATTTCCCACACCCGACAAAGGGTTAAAAGCCTCGTCTCCATTGTAAGAGGATATCTAATTTCCTTGAAAGCAAAATTGGCGTAACATTGCTGAGGTAGTATTCTTTTTTTATAGAGGCAGACCTTTGCCGGTGCGTTTGTCCTTTTTTTTTCTTTTTTACAAAGCGCAAAGAAAAGGCGGTTAGTTTATATCCGGCGTCTTTTGACATTTGGAGGGTTCGACGACGTGATCTCAATGTGTATTAATTATTTCAAGTGGGCTTTGATTCTCGAGTGCGTTGACGGGCATTGTATGAGTTTTATTGCGTGTATTGACTCAGCAATCCTATCTGAATATTGCCTCTTTACATATTTTTAAATTAAACTACTTTACGTAAGTTACATTTACAACGAATATAAACGAACAATTGTTTTAAAATCTTGCTTTTTGTAACCAGGTGGGTTGAAATTAATTGTTACATAATTTACCTTAAATAAGTGTCTAGGAACGCGAAGATCCGTAAACGAATGGGAAGTTGAAGTAGCAGTGGCCGAGCTGAAATGGGCGGCTTGTGGTCATGGAGCGGCGACCACGGAGCAGTAACCGTAACGTAAGATGTCCACCCAAAAGGTGCACAGACTACCTGGTTAAGATCGTTGTAAGACGCTAGATGCATGTCGCGGTCAATTATAAATCTATAAGAGAGACATATAACCAGCGGTGGACATGCTTTCTCCACTGTATCAGAGACCTTTGTATGATAAGACCGACTTTAAGTTGTTTTGTCCCTTATTTCTAATATAATTACGGCATGGTTGCTGTTATAGTGTAATTCTTATGCAAAACTCGGTCAGTATAACATTTTGCTTTTCATTTTATAACTATTAATTTTATTTACTACCAATATTAACAATTACAAAATTATGTCGTGTACCTAGAGTATATTATTGTAATAAATATATAGGTTATAACATTTATAAGCCGGTCTACAAAGCGCCGTGAATCAATTTTGTTTGCACGCCTAGTTTACCGAACCTTTACAAATAAGTTATCATAACTTGTAACAACGTATCAAATGAAAAAAATATGATCATATTTATTCGCCCTCAAATGTACGGAACCAAGGACATAGAGTAAAAAGAGAATGGGCAAATCATGTTTTATTTTTATTGTTTATTTTTTAATTATTAAACTAATACCTTTATACACAACTTATAATGTATTGGGTGATTGGTTATACGTTTAAAAGATTTAAAAGCTTGAACGTACAGCTCATTAATCAAAAAGCAAAAAGTTTTACAGATTTATCCAAACACCCTATGTAAAGTGATCACACTGAAATCTATTATTTTTTCACGATTTTTAATCATCATTTTATTTTTACTATGGCGTTAGGCTACTAACTTCTGGCAAGGATTAATTTTAGAATGTAGTAATTTGAAATTTGTAAACGCTTTTTCTGTGAATATGACAATATCTAATAATAATTATCACGCTATTTACCTATAACCAATCATCCTGTATTAAGCATACAGTGTGATTTATTTGATTTTTTATTTCATCTATGTATACAATAATTAATGTTTTATACACGTATACAATTATTAACATGTGAATATTAATTTTAATAATTAAATAAACTGAAATAAATTAAGTTGTCTTTTAGAAGCTGTATCCGAATAGGTAGAGAACATTATTATAACTATAAAGTTGCATAGTAGTCAGACAGTCAATAATACGGGTCGCATCTTTAACTCGCTCCGTCTACTGGAATGAAAGCCTGCATGACCCGTACACAGAGATCGATGTCTTTTGAATTTCGAATGCACATTATTTTTATGCATCAATGAAGTATTGAGAATCTTATTTCTTTTAACGCGATAGGAAAGTTTTTCACCAGATGTCTTTATGGTTTTCTCGGTCGGAGTTATCTTGGAAGTTTTGACCTCATGGCATGTTCGAAACATTCATGGAAATTTTATCTTAAATTTATCAATCATTATGTTAGATAAAGTAAATATAAGACTGTATGATGTTCGTTTTGCATCCCATCAGACAACAACTTTACATCGTCTGTTTACCTTGCAAATCGACATTCTTTGCTGTGCTTGCCTGTTCGTAGTCTCCACTGAAATTTAAGGCTTCCGTAGCCATGCGTGCTATGTAGCACAAGCAATCCACTGGGTTATGTTGGTTATTATTCATCGTCTGCGGATCCTCTCATTCCTGATTCGATGTCATATATAATCACAAGTATCAATTAATAATCGCCATAATTTCATTGCTATTTCGAACTATTGGAAAAGGAATTACATTGCAAATACAGTTGTGTCAACTTAACCCCTTCAGGTAGCAAAAAATAGCAAATTCCGGCGGCATCTCGTGAGAACGCGGAAGAAGTAAGGCACCTGGTCTTGCACCGTAACATAACAGTTAACGAACAAAAGGACAAACCCTTTAATATCCGCTCTGGGTACGCAAGACCCCGGAGTGTCAGAAAGTTGAAGGGTAATCAAGGGTTAGACAAATAGCAGGTGGCGGCAGATGCGCCAAGATCCGCGTGAAATTATTTCTCTTTGTGTTTATCGGCGCTGCTTTTTGTTATTAGATCTCACGTTGTCCGATCGGGTGTGAAAATTAATAGGTTTCTATTCAATTTCGTCTAAAGATTACGATACGCATTAAATGGGAATGAAAAAACTGTCCAAAGTTTTTTTTTAAGACTAGCTTTCTTTTTCTAACGAATCTGTGATGGTTACCGCATTATCAAAAATTAATAAAGGTTAGTAAATTTTTACGTCTAGATCGTTAATAGAAATGTGTATTTTTTCCTGGCCATGGAAAAAAATTTGGGTATAGAATTAGCGTTTTTTAAGATGATTACATTTGATGAAGATTTCCCATGCAGATTATTTTTGTGATTATTAATTAACTAATAAGTTACTATAGTATAGTCTAGGTTACTATTTAATTTACATTATATTATAGTTTGATTAAGGTTAGTAATTTTTAATATATTTTTCTAGTTTTTACTTTTAACATTTGCCCGTTGTTTCTTGTTTATGTCATTAACAAAATTATATTAAATAGTGAAGAATTTATTGAGACATTATTATAATTTCTTTTAAAAGTCCCAAAACAAGAACGATATTAAAATGTTTCTAAGCGAAATATTGATGCAGGGGAGAAAGGCAAATGAAAAAGATGAAAGAGGAAGGAGTATATTATAATTATATAACGTATAAACAAATTAATTTTATGTTTTTTGCAGAAATTGAGATTTTATTTTACGTAAAAAAATACTTCGCAAAATAAAAAGAATATAGTTTGAGTATTTTCAAAGATAAATAAGTGAAAGCGATTTGTTTGATAAATGAAACATGTATTGTTAACTATTTTTGCAACACGTACTTTCTCGTAACGTGGAAAGATTTTCAAGCAAAGCTAAATAAACTGACGCAATATGTTCTTGAATGGCTATTAAGCAATCGATTCGAGGCGTCGTCGCCAGACATACGCTTTATACAGAGCAAACAAGCGTTTAGGTGTATTTGGGTAGCGTTCACGAGGCAACGTGACGCCGTCAGTGGCCGATGGATTCGACATCGCAAATACCGTCTGCCGGTTCGCAAACAAGTCGCTTCGGCTATCGCGTTACTTGATATAAATACGAGCGGCCGCCTAATGTAGGTCGGAGCTTTGTCGCGATTCTGAGCGCTGCTTCCAATTCTAGACTAGTGTGTTTCATACTTAAAAACGATGAAGTGCTTTAAAGTACAAATCACTCTTCTATCCTATAATTGATATTTTCTAAATCTGTAGATAAAATTGTGTAAATAACGTATTTTATTTATTTATCTTATTTCATATTATTTTATATAACAAAGTACATTAGAATCTTTCTTGATATAACTAATTTATTTTGTCAAAAAAATATCATTACTGATTAATCTTTGTACTAGGCTTGCTGACAACTCAGACCAGGTGAACATGGCTATAATAATAGTTAATAAATAACACGCCCGATTACTAATATAGTTACCCAGAGCTTTGAAATAAAGTAAAAGCTCCTATTACTACTGAATTTAAAATATGAATCAAATACCGATGTATCATCAATAATCGATATTTCAATTAACAAATAAATATGACCACTAGCCTTACTAGGTTTAATGGAAGAAAGTAAGCGTCAGAATTAATTCCAAATAATAATAGGAAATAATAAGGAATAAAAAATAGCGAATTGAAACATGAGAATATTCCATAAATTATTCCGGTTTTATGTACCTCGGTAATAGGTGCTTTAACATTAGAATAACTTAAGTTTGCAGCATGCCTATTATCCTCATAAATATGTGTGCCATCTTACAACAAGAGATACTATTGTATGACAGTGGAAATATACATTTTTAAAGAATTTGTTTTCTGAAAGTAATCACGAGCAAAATTCATTTTAACTAATAGCATCTCTAACTAAATAATAACTATTTATATAAGTGATGTAAATTTAGTAGATAGAGCTTTTAAGGTACCGAGAATAATGTTTCAAGTAGAAAAAAATGCCATTTTTATATAAAAGTCGTGTTAAATAAACACAAACATACGCATCAATAAACACTTGCGGTCTGTAAATAGAAGTACGAAACCAAAATTATTGGAATAGGAAGCCATATTTTCCAGTGATATCCACCCCGGCAGCCGTACGTCCGAAAAAATAGTAGATAATCTAACTTTTTCCAAACGCCCTCTGCCCTGTAACCTAACCAACTTAACCTGATCTCCTGCGACCGATCGTATCAAACGTTCCGTTCAGTGGGATAGTTAATGTTAGGTTCAAGATAGTTTGGCGCTAGTTTGTGGGGGCGTACGGAGGGAAGAAAGCAGCAAATCATTACTGACAGTTGACCAAACGGGGTGTGCGCCCTCTAAAATATGTATGAGGCTAGAAAATGCCTGTTATGGTGTCCGAATGTTGATAAGCCAAGTATTGGGGCTGTGAGATTGGATGGCAATAGGGGATGGGGTGGAATGATTAGGATTTGTCGCGAAAGTTTTTTTGCTTGTTGCAGACACAGTGGGATCTTTGTAGGGAAATATTTGATGATCTTTGCTATGTATTTTATTTTTATTTTCAACGGCGGTTACCGATAATTCCTTCTCTTTCTGCTTTCTCTAAAAATTGCTGTTCTTACATATAACATATATGACAGCAGGAGTTTGAAAATTAATGTAAAAAAAATAAAGTACGCATGAAGGACTTGTTTTTATTTGGTTTACATTGTTTCAAATATATTTGCAAATGTTAATTATATAATTGTTATATAGCTAAATTGAGCCTAATTAAGAAATATTTGAAATTCAATTACAAAATTATTTTAACAGTAGTGTCTCCGAGTCGGAGTGCTGAGCCGACCAGAAACTCAATGATTACGATTGCATTAGCTCTGATTTATTGCCTATATATTGTAAATAAACTTAAATACTAAGTGATTTTATATATTAGAAAATCGGGAAACCATAAATAAATAAAACGTGGGAAAACTAAAACTCGCTCGACACTAAATCAAAACAAATACGAACTTCACAAATGTCATTGTTGCCACAACAAAGTGACTAAATCCTTTTAAATCCGAGAAATGGGATTTTGTGAAAAAAAAAATACTTAATAAAAAAAATGTTACTCGTTGACTCTGGTAAAAAGATACAATTGTTAGCTGTGACGCAAAAAAAATGTTCAAAGGACGGCGGTGTAAGCTACCATAATACTAAACACAATCTGTTGCATTTTTTTTAATAGTTTAGAAGAGTTATATTGCGCGCTTTAAACATTTACGGTTAAATCGCAAATAGCCAGGTTCTAAAAGGAATTTCGTATAATATAAATTCTCCTTCCTACATATTATTATTTATCGTTTATACATATTTTTATTAAAACCTAATTGTTACACTGTATATACAATGTATTATAATATTTTATCTAATTTTTTATGTAAATACTTACTTTATTGCGTTTCGGTTATTTATATTAAATAAAACTTTCAATAGTATATTTATTTATATCAATTGCAAACATATCACAATTAATAATTTCAAAAAATTAAAATAATGATAAAATTTTAAATAATAATAATAGCGCTATTAGTACTTGAAATATAAATAGAGCAACAAATTACCCTCAACTACGGCATCCCATACAAACGTAATTAGTGTTGTGCCAAACAATTTATCACGTTTTTTTTTTGTAGCCAAACATGTCCTTTTAACCCCAATTCCCCATATTGTGTATTTTTTTGTAAGCGATCACCAAAAATAACAATGTTTTATAGTGTCAAGAGTCGATCGGTGTGAAATTTTTGAGAGTTCTCATGACCCTATACGACCTCGTTTACCGTTTGAAGCATTTTCATCTACTTTTTTTTATTAAATATTTTAATTTATTTTTTCCATAAAGGATGTAATATTCTAGTATAAAACTTATAGTTAAATTATTAATTCTTAACCGTCTATTAAATTTGATATTAGTATAAAAGTAAGCATGTATTCACGTTTCTATGTCTATTATTAGTACATGGAAAGAGAAGCTTTGAGCCAAACAAAGAACATATCAGTTAACCCTTGCGTTGTGCGAACTAGTTTTATTATTTTATTAATTTGAATGTTGCAATTTCGCCTATACCTGATCTATGACAATGGGACGTCGAACACTCGCAGAATCTATTCAAATTTTGCATAGACCCCTCTTTTAATGTTTAGTGAGAGAGCATTAGAAGCTTGAACGAAGCAGATGCGCTTGATAAATGGAATGCTTGTATTCAAAAACGTATTAATAAAATAAGCTTTCTATGATACGTGTTCTTATTCATATATACGCATATACGCGTTGATCATTTTAAACCGATCGAATCTCAAATGTATTTATCGCTTCGGTATTTAATTCTTATATATTTATTTTGTTTTAAATAAGCTCATAAATTACAATTTTTACGATTTAAGATAATAAAACTATTGATATCGAAAAATTGGTCCTAAATACGGGATAAATTGGTCTATATAGGAATAGTTAAAGTTCATTTTGTTAATTTTTGTTTTTGTTTCTTTAACTTAAATAAATTTTCATAACACACTCAAAATATTTAAGACGTATACATTTTCATAATACTTTATTCTATATTTCATTTTGGTTTGTCCACTGTAGCAACTTGCATTAATTTAATAATAATGTATGTATTATTGCGTATTGTTTATATTAATGTTTATATTTTGATTTGTGTAAATTCTTAGCTGTAAAGATTCCGAGATGAAATAAATAAATAAATTATTTATTAGATATTTTGGTTACTAACTCAAACCATATAAATAGTTATGCTTTAACTGTACGTATAGTACACGGGATATTATCATACAAGGAGTATGTACAGGATGGTTAGATATATGTGTAAAAGCCTTAAAGATGTGTATGTATTACTTATTTACTGTTAATTAATATATAGTAAACAGGATTCAGAAATCAATAGTTTCGAAATTATTAAATAATGTAATCATAAAATAAAAAGAAAAACTGTTTAAAAATTCAGATTACTAAAAGTTATTGGCTTTAGCATCCGAATGGCAAAAATAAATTAATCTAACTTATTTCATAGTGATCACTTTATATAAGGTTATTGAAAATAGGTGTAGAAGCTTTATAGTTATTCGGTGTCCAATGAGATATATATTTATCTCTTTAAAATCTTTACACTTATAATCAATCACCCTGGACATAGGGAATATCAAAATGCTAATTATATTCTAACGAGATAAAAAAGTTGAAAGTGGTTTGAAATATAAGGAAATACAATGCTTATCAAACTTATAACGTAATAAGATTTAAATATTACTTCACTCATTGACCAAGTCTTTTATAGAAGTTTAAAAACTTTTTAGAACATAAACGTCTAAAAGATACTGATTTTGAAACATTATAAGTAATTAATTTAATACAATATCAAATAGTATATCGTTAAATTTTATTTGAGTCAATCAAAAAAAAAATTTGTACCTCCCTACGCATTGTATTTTTAACAAACAAAATTCTCAAGTACCTCTTGCGTTCCACGCGCTATCTGATGATCTTACATTAGCATACAATGAATTAAACTAAGCGAATAATTTCTAAGTGCATATGTCAAGTACGAAATGATTACCTTTTATGTTTTATCTACACTTAAATCTAACGTCAGTTCGAGTGTTTTATTGACTAACCAATTAACAGAAAAATATTGATTGTGATCTAATTATGCAGTTGTGTGATGTTTGCCGCGTTTACATGTAAACTAATCGACTTTACTTTTTTTCAGTTTTTATCGAGAGTCAATTAACACGCTGAAATAAATACTGTAAACTCTTAAACAGAGGCTCCTGAAGAGGCTCTTGTGTTTAGTCACCGTAAGTCAATGCTAAGCACGTATAGCGCCTTAAACTTGGAAAGGTTGTGAATACCGACGAAGTTGAAACATATTTTGATTATTGATAATCTTATTTTTTGTATATTACCAGTTATACCGGTGACGACACATCGAACAAACATGTGGTGTTGTGAACAAACACTTCGAACTTCATTGGCAAGCTGAAGACAGTCGATCAATGCGACGTAAAGAGGGCTCTCATAGCCCTCGATTCAGAAGTTCGGAGATCCGTAGATCAATAAAATGGTGGAAGAATGAAGGAGTGGAGACCACGGATTGGCAAGCGCAGCGTACGATCTCCACCCACGTGGTGGACAGACAACCCTGTCATCAGACGACACTGGTTGCAAGCAGCTTCCACCAATCGGTCCTATTAAAAATCTATGGGAAGGTCTATGTCCAGCAGTGAAATAATAATGAAGTAAATTAAGTAGTATATTACAATATATATGTATGTTCGATAACTTGCTAAGTACAATCTAATCGCAATAAGTATGCACCGTTGTCATTTGTTAATTTAAAAAAATGCTTTCAACTGGTCACTGTGAGAGTGACTTTCTAATCAGGAACAATTTGATTGGCCGCGGCCAATCCTTATTCTAAACGGATTTAGTGACTACAATCCTAATCCTAGAGAAATACTGGGATTACTGATCAAAAATTGCGACAAGTTATTTTACGTTTTCGTAAATTCTTTATGATTTTTTTTTAAATTTGGAATAATAATCGATCACGCTTCAGTTCAAATGTCTAACGTATTGCATCAACGGTTTGTTATTTTTAAACTGATTTATGGTCAGAGACAAAGTTAAAAAGCGAACGCGTACATTTTTTTTTAATATTTGTATTCGAAACGGGTGTTTTATTTGTATCGCGAATTTTTCGCAAGGGTCGCGCAGACAACGGTACCGGTATAAAGGGTTTGGTTATTATTATTACTGGAGAGCAAGTTAGTGTTACCATTGTTGCGTAATGAATTATTGGGTTCGAAAGTTTCAGGTACATTAAGCCACATGTGAAGGGTTACATCGGATGTATTGTGCAAAAGTGACAGTCAAGTTTTCACACGCGAATGTGCAGTCAGGTAGTGCAAAAGATACACGAAACACAAATTATTCAAAATTATAATCTGTGGACGATACTATTTATTAATTAAAATTTAATTTCGAATTGTATTTAGGTTAAAAGTTAGTTAAAAGTAACTTATTAAAAAGTCCAAAAAAATCTTGATATTTATCTATGAGTTCTTTACTTACTCACGGATTTAATTCTAAAATGCTATAAATTAATTTCATCTACCATATTCCGTGTGTAACCTCTATGTAACCCGAGACTTGCGTCTTTGTGCTTAACCCTCTAATAATAATTCCACCTTTTTGTTAACCCTTTAACGCGCCGTTAATTCTTAAGCCCCGCTACCTGATCCGGCGGGTCCGGCTTACCTTACTTCCTGATCCATTACCTTTTAGAATCTTCTCGTGAATGCGTGTGCGCATGTGGGAAAGAAATCCAAGGAAATGTTCGAAGTTTTAACACAATTAGTGACAGTGCAATTTTGTGTATAATTATTAATATTGCGGTAAGTATGTTCTTTAGCGTAATTTTCATTTAATATATATTATTTTATTTTATTGTAGTTATATAACTATTATTTATGTACTTTATAGTATACTGAAATAGACATTGGAATACGGGAGCCGTGATGTATGCGGTAACGGAATATTAAGCTAATTGTTAAAACATGTAGTGGATTATTTTTCTTTTACAAAATAATCGTAATTTAAATAATTGATATTGTTTTGTAATTAAATATGTGTTTTAAATAGTTAAAGATAATGAATAGGTTGATTGGTTATTAGTATAAAAGCTTTAAAAGTTGAGTGTTTACCGAAAAGCTCTAAAACTTACACCGATTTTTAATTAACCTTTCCAAAATAATCTCACTGAAATTGTTGCATTAATTTATTTCTAAAACGATTGATTTTTCATTAGGTGTATCGAAAATTTATTAACAGTAAATATTTTCATCCCTATATAGCTTTTACACTTGTAACCAATCATCCTGTATATACCATGGTTAATTTAGGGTATACTATCTAACTTGCTTTCGAGAAACAAAATTGAAAATTCGAAATGGCAGTGTCGGAGACATTTCTATTCTGCAAATTACTTGGCGTCGTGATAAAACGCTTCATAATTTTATACACGCGCGAGATAAGACAACAAACAGGGATCTGTTACACACGTCAGCAGCTTACAGCAGACAATAAAAGGAGGCCGGACTCGTCAAAATACGAGTGTCCTTATTCCGTTTCTATGCAAAGGATACTCTGTTATTTCCAACATATTCCAATATATTATTTTTTATTGCCCACCCTCAGCGAGTGGGGGTTAGGAGGGGCGCGGTGTGGGAGGAACGAGGAGTTGTGTCATGCGTGATATTTGATATAAAGTCGGAACTCAACTTCGTTATGCGATATTCTTTTTTCAAAGGACAATGGCTCGATACCGACGTAACATATTTTTGAGGAAATAGTGGGATATTTTTCTTGAGTCACTCGGATGGGTCCAATTATTCTTAACATCGGAATGTCTGGATGGGAGTTTGTTAGTCGAGTTGTTCTCGGCGCAATACGAGCCTTGTTAGCGTTTCGGTGTACTTATTTACATTGTATTATTAGTTCCGATCCTAATGGAGGTTGAGAAGGCTTCGCTTCTTTTCCATAAAAAATTGTATTGATAAAAATTTCTTTAACACTTATAAGCATATTTTTTCCAATTGCGTATTATCTCGATTAATAAACACTCTTTTTTAATATCAAACTAAAATTTTGTCAATTATTATAATATGTATTTAAAAATAGTTAGGCTAGGTTGATTTATAAATAATTGTTTAACGCTCTATTTCTTGCTTATGCTTATCGACATGAGTCTGATAAAAAACACTTCACAGAAACTAAACATTGACAAAAGGAGAC
Organism: Battus philenor; assembly: GCF_028537555.1. Taxonomy (NCBI): domain Eukaryota; kingdom Metazoa; phylum Arthropoda; class Insecta; order Lepidoptera; family Papilionidae; genus Battus; species Battus philenor. The sequence continues at coordinate 11,007,736 of NW_027181673.1, read as the reverse complement.
GATATGTATTATCCTGTTAACTATGTTAAATTTAACGATAATTTTTTTTATTTTCAATATTATAACCTTTATATTTATTAAAGTTTGATTTAGCTTTTTTCTTGACTTTTAGGCCAAGATATTCGTAAATTACGTAATTTGATTTAATTTTAATGATTATAGAAAAAACATAGGTAATATATATTTTCATAATAATTTTCACCAAAAGAAGTATGTACACTAATAGAGTTAGATATTACAAATTCTAATAAAGATAAATATTACATTCAATTGTATACATAAGAAGAATTATAAGGTTGAATGGCATGAAAGCCTTGTAATTTACAAAGATTATTTAATATATATTTGTACATGAATTAATTTTTTTCTGTAGATAGATTACGATTCTGGTGCAAGAAAGATAAAGAGTAACAAAATTTAGCTGAATTTATTTTACATTATATTTTATATAAAATTGCTATAGTAAATATTCTCTGGTTCCTTTTTTATTTGTATAACTAAAAAATCTTTAAGTATTAAAATACAGGTTGATTGGCTATAGATATAAAAGTTTTAATGGAGTAAATATTTAAATAAATTAGAAGAAAATAAATTTTAAAGCTTTTACACCTATTTCCAATTACTCTTTATAAAGTGATCGCTTTAATATATGTAATTTTATTGGAATGCAACAGGCCAATAGCTAATGACAGTACAAACTTTGAATGGAGAGATGGTACACAATACTTAATATTAATATGTAGTAATATGAATTTTGAAAACGCTTTTCTTACAATATTATCATTACTTTGTTTATTATTTCTAAAACAAAAAACATTCATCATTAATAGCGTTTACACCTATAACAAATCACCTGTATTAACGGCGCTTATGCAGCAAACTTATACAGCGAAATAGTCGGCCATGGCGTGCGAATTCAATATTCGCAGTAAATATATAAACCGTGCCGGGGGTGTTGGTCAGTTCTCCCTACTGGACCCGCCCCTACAGGCATTCGCCCCGTCGCTTTGTACCCCGTCTGTAGAAAGAGGGTTGGGGTGGTCTAACACTTACTGCACGAAATATCGGTTTTTAAAGTAACATTATTAACGATAATTAGTTTTCTGGCCTAGACTGCGAAATTGAACTCGTTCTCTTCGGTCGTAAATTACATACATATTTTTGCAATAATTGCATTTTTGTGTTATGTGTAAAAGCTATGAAGGGTTGAACGCAAAGCTCTCATTTGCTGTCAATTTAGTGAAAAATAATGTTTTTCAGAAATAATAAATAATGTAATTTTAATAACAAGGAAAAGCGTTTTCTAATTTTAGATTATTACAAATTATAATTTATTATTGTCCACTATCTATCCATGCAAACTTTGTTCTGCTTGAATTTACTGACATGTCGCGTAACAAAAGAGAAAATAAATTAATGAATATTTCAGAGTGATCATTTCACATAAATTTCCTGTAATTCATTTCCTGTAAAAAATGATATATTCACCCCTTTAAAGCTTCTATGGCTTTAACCAATCTCCCTGTATATGCTTCCTTACCGTGGTCTTTGTAATTATATATTTAATTAATTTATACTTCTACGGCTTCCATGTCTATGGTCGAAAAGTATTGTGTACACATTGCTGTGTTGAAATTGCTACTATAAGATATGTACAATGTTTTATTTGACGGCGTTGAAATAAAATTGTTTAGTGCAAACGATTATACGAAGTATAAAACCCTGTATTGCATGCACTATGCTATGAATTAGTCGTATACATATATAATTGATAATTTAAAAAAATTTGGTCTTATGTATATTATGTAAAATATCTTATATATATTGATGTCAAATCTTGGAAGAAATAAGTTCACTTTGTACGAAAATGTATGATAATTATATCTAATGTACTAGTTTTTATCCTATATTTGCAAACAAAATATTATTCGCTATAATTTTTTACCCCAAGTAAAATAAAAGACAGATTTTTGAATGGAATTCACATTGCAATTCCTCGTATATGTGTAATATATAAAAATTACAATGTAATATAAGCAAATTACAAGAACACGAAATATTTAGAGACTAAATGAGATAGGTAATAGAACTTCCATTTATGTATAGCTGTGTAGAGGGTAGTCGCAGACAAGCAACAAATGTCGCGGTCAGTGGAAACCCCCCTTTACCACCCTCTCCTTCGTAAGCCCTCTAGCAAAATGTTCGCCGAGACCGCTATGCATAAGGCAAAGGTAATATAATTTACAGCCACTAAAATGCATCTGGACGTTTTAGGATGTCAGTGTTTTAATTACTTTTTAACGGTAATCGTAAATTTCTTTTAAATTATTTACACATTTATATTATACAAACTTACCACGTTGTAAGTTCAACATTGTTCACGTCATTACTATAGAAAATCCATGTTTAAATTAACAATGAATATTATTTTATGTTCTACAGAGATTGCATTAATTATTAAAATATTTCAGCATGATTGGGCAATGGATTTTTCCAATATGGCTTCCCCTTTCGTCAATAAATCTCCTAACGTAATTCATTCGAATATGGAACGGGGAGGAATCAATTAGAGCGGACGCAGATTTCGAAATTCGAACTGGCCAAATGGCCAATAAAGGCAAATGGCGCGATGTTACATTTGAATCTACGCATCCAGATTGTTCTGACCTCTGGCCGTATACTGTTTTTCCTTGTAACAAAGTAACGTAGTTAGTAACGCGGGAGGTATGGGAGACCAAGTTGGATTGGCGAGTTATAGCCAACTTTACGACGCCATTAGCGTGTTTGCTATTTGGCCGGGCATTCATTTTTGCTACCATCGCTTCTGGCCGCTACCCTTATTGACTTTGTTATGTTGTTACCGGGGAAGGGTTGAATAACGCTATTTGTACAAAAATATATTTACGTGGAAGACCTATTTACCTTATGTACATGTATATTAGTTGTTTGTAGAATCTTACACAAACAAAATATTTTTATTTTGTTTGTGTAAGTATATTATATTGCTTGGAACTTAAAAATAATGGGCTGATTTGACATATCACCTCTTGTTTAAGGTATTAAACGTAAACGTAGGAGTGCGTCGTATTTTTTTGTGACGCTGGTCACTGTTGCCTATTGGCCTTTATAGATTCTGTGAATTTAAGCAGGCAGGGAAGCAGATGGCATATAGCCCAAACCTCGTTATTTGCAACAAAGCTCGTCTGTACCCACAGGAGCCTCGGCTTGATCAAAAACTGGAAGACTTTAAAGTGTACGCACTATGATCTGGCAGTAGAGAAAAGTGCCGTAGTCATACCTTGTTCGAAGAGAGAAAGTGATTGTTTTATATCAGTTCCATTACATATGGTTTTCATAATATACATTAATACTATACAATAGTTATAATATACACCAAGACTGCTTCTAGCACGAGATACCGCCATCAGTGTACATCACTAACAATCGAATGACTTTTTTCTAGTTGGTGTTCTTTTGTTAACTAGATACTCTGTCTTCTTAAATATAGAAATCCCAGTGGTTATCTTCAGTGCTGTGGGCAACTTCTTAATTGCCTATAGATAGCACCTGTACCTGTATGTTTTAGAAAAAAAAAATCAAATGAATTGTTGCTGCAATTAAAAAGACAAAAAAATCTGTTTATGTTTACAGGTAAAACAGTATTTATAATAAAAGAACGTGCAAAATATTTAAATTGTACAGTTAATAAATACATAGATCCTTCAACGATATTCTCGGCAGCGGTCACCATCGCGACCATTACTAGGCAACGCTGTATTGGATTATATAATAATAGGTATAAGACATGATTTCCCCTGACAAAAGTACAAGGCATAGAAAATAGCCGCCAGGCCATAGACTAAAAGGATTACTGGAAGCGACAAATTATTGCAATATTTCTATTAATTTTATCCATTTTAAACTTGGAAATTAATAAAATTGTGAAAGCAATATTCCATAATTTAATAGAGAAAAAGCAATTAGAAACCATATTAAAGACTTACATAAGCAAACTCTTGTCACGAATATGTGCGAAAATTGAGGAAATATAAAAAAATTGGTGCCAACGATTGTTCTAAATATTTAGGAAATATTTATGTCAATTGTTGGTGGTGGAATATTTATATTAGCTTTTTAATATTAAGATAATTTTAGTGATCTTAGAAAATAGCACTTCCGTAATACCAAACTATTTTAGTGTGTTCGCTTTAGAAAGGTAGACACTTCGTTTATAGTCACTCAGTTCCCTTGACCAATAGATAAGATAGTCATAAAGCGGTCTGCATCCAGCGTCTGCTGACAACCTTTATAACTCGGACCAACCTTCCAGAAATCTAGCTAAGCAAAGCAGTGATCCTAACCATTGATCTTAAATACTTGCTTTACTGACTGGACTAAATAGCCATGTTATAAGAAGATTCACTTTTGCTAAAATTTGAGTTTATAAAATTAACTTGACTAATAAACTTGCCCTGTGAATACATAACTTTTGAAGCTTAAGTCTTTCAACCTTAAGTTTAATATTGCAGATATGGTATTCGTCATCACTCTTATTCAAGCTGATATAAGTCCACAGCTAGACTTCTAATAGGTCGGGTAAGAAGATTCCTGCATACAGCATCTTCCAACGACCGAATACGCTAAGTGACCAACCCATAATCAATTCAAATTGCTAATCAGCCGGGCTATGTGTGTTGCTTGTGTTCCTTTAAGAATCTCTTCATTTCAGAATCGATTGTAATACTTTACACCTCGTTAATAAAAAAAAATGTAAACATTTACAACAATAATATATGCACTGATTGACATTTCCAGCAATAAAAAGATCTGCGTGACGTCTAAGGTAGTGGGACAGTTAATATATTTGAAGTAAGGTAGAAAAAGGGTTTCTTATGCTACCTTTGTGCGGAGATGCCCTTTAGTGGGATCTAATAAAACCTTGTTACGGCCAAAGGGATACCAATTCCAATATTGAAAGTGTTCTTTTACATGATACGGAATTTAGGGACTTCTTTCTAATATTAAATCGAGGGAAATCTTGTTTCTGTGATGTTAGATGAGATAACTGTGTAGTGTGGTTGGTGATTTACCAGCGCTTTTGTAACTGCTATTATATTTTGTTAATATAAAAATCTAAAAACTACAAAGAGATATTTTTAAGTAAGATTTAGGAAACGAACTGACCATCTATTTTTTTAATTATTGAATATATGTACCACAGACATTAGCGTCTGTACTTTTGTTTTTACAATAATAGTTATTTTCGTTTTTATTTGCTTACATTTCTGCATGTCACAGTGTTAACTGAGCAAGTCTACACTAATCCCGTCTTAACTATTTTCTAGCTAATTTTTTTTACTATTTTGAAGTTTTTTTTTTTTGCTTATAAATTTTGTTGTTTTGTTGAAGTCTAGTTTTTAAAATTACTGTTCGTACGACCACTGTTTCATTCCTACCACATATTATCATCTTCATGTTGTACGCCAGAATCTGTGAGGTGGTTCCTAATTTCGCCACATCGATGAATCTTGCGATCGCATCTTGAGTCTCTCCGTGTAGTACACGCACGTGTTCTTGTGACGTGATATTGCTACCATCGCATGATGGACACTGTTAAACAGCCCGAGGGAGTCTGTTACCATCATTTTTATTAAAACACTTAGTACTTGAAACAAAATAATTAATTATGGAACAAAAATAATAAGTAATGATTTATATAAGCTTTTGAATTTATAAAAATAATTCTAGAGAGAGATTACCCATAGCGCTTTCTTTGATTGTAAACATTTTTTCTTAAGTTATTTTCTTTTATTCTTTTAAGGCCTGAGTTAAAAAATCTAAATTCGTCAATCTTATTCTTACTATATAAAGCCGAGTTTTATGTATGTACACAAGTTCATTTAATTAAATCATTTTTATTTTATTTTTTTGTCTTACTATTCGTAGTAAAATAGTGAAAAACACACTTAATGTTTTTGTCATGAAATTTATGACATATATATTTTACTACTTATTTGACAGATATATTTTTTTTTATTATTACGTGAGCGAAAATTCTACGTTGCGCTTACCGGTTCGAGATTTTCATTCCAGAAACTTAAGGCCCTAACGACCGTCTGTTTTGCACGGTTTGTGGTCTAGTCACCACTAATTCAACTTGCTAATATTGCTGTCATTTATATACTGTCATTCGTCTGCGGATCTCCTCATTTCTGATTCGGTCGTAGAGAATTCATATCGATCATTGTCCTATAAATTGCATACACAAGTATTTTTTTCTAAATGGTATATTAATATATAGTTATTATAATTCATGAATAAACAAAAAAAAAGCGGCTTAAAACCTTTATAATAGCCTAAAAACTTAAACGAGATTTATTTTGACTAATTTTTGCTAAAGAATGATACTAGAGAATAATATTGGTCACTTTTACCTTAATATCATTTCTTTTAATGCTATATTTTATAATTAGAACTATTATATTTCAATCATACTTAGCCCGCGTGTCGTCTCGCAACAAGAGCATATAAGCTGTACGTATGTACAGGCAATATTGCAACAAAGCTTCGTCGCCAGCACGCATGCGCCGTCTCGTGGCTACTACCTGACCGCGGCTGGACACTGATCAATATTAAAGTCCGAGGGAGGATGCCGGGGGATGTCTGTTTGTCTGTTGGATATCCATAGAGCTGATACAAATCAATGACGTCATTGTTGAATATTTTCTTGACTGCGTAAGCCGATCTTCTATATGTATCTTCGTTGTACAAAGACATTAATTATTTACATAGTACAAGCCTTCTACCAAAGTAGAGAGACGAACCAAAGTAATTGACATAGATGAGTGGATTAGCGTGTTGAAGTGACAGTGGGCAAGCCATATAACTCGTATAACAGATGAACGCTAGGGCCTTAAGGTTCTAGAATGGAGACTTAGAACTAGCAAGCGTAGCGTCTTATACTTTCACGATCTACCTTTATGGGTCACAACTAAAAGTTTTCTGTTAAGATTTTCTTAGTTTTTCCATTTTTAAATCATTTTGCTTATAATAAAATTATTAACAAAATAATAATACAAAGATGTATAACAAAGTTTTATAATTTAGCGTACATATTAATTATGTATTCAGACATAAGCATTTGTATATGTGATATGAATATTGAAAAATAATGTATTTTTTCTTAAGTTGTATCAACTCTTTGTATATCTGTCTTAACTCACCTTTCCGCGGACACTACGGGGAGGGTCCAAGAGAAATGACGACCCTTAACTAAAACACACACATACATATACGCACAGCAACTCACACAGACGGACTCAAGAGTGCCGTTTATATGTGTTACTGTGTCTGTATAGTGCAGACTTTGGTTTTGTCTACGTGTGTGTGTCCAGTTTCCGCGCGGCTGGGTTTTGTTAATTTAATTAGAGGCACAAAAAGATTAAGGTTTGCAGAACACGAGCGTTTGGGAGACCGCTTTGTTGTATATCGTTCACTACAATGCGCTATATGTGGGTAGCTCTTTTATAAGAGCAGGCTTTGGTTAGCGTCGGCTGTTTTATTGAATATAATTAAGGGAAAGTTCGCTTCTTTATGTAAATCAGATTTTCTGTTATTTAAATGAATGTTCTACTTATAATTTTTTATCGTTACAGCTTTGTTTATATGTTTAAAACATATCTTCATTTATATTTGTGTTTGTAAAACTATTGCGATAAACTTATTAACAAGATGATTAATTCTAGGTGTAAAAATTTTAAAGAGGTGTAAATTAATGTACCCGATCCAAAAAATAATATTTCTGAAATAATAAATAATGTTATAAAAATACAATAACGTAAAGCCTATCCAAAATTGAATAAGTGCATATTAAAATTAATTATTATTTATTATATGTCTCTGTAGGCTTTGTAATGCCAGAAGTTAATATAGCTGTCGCATTCCAATAGAAAAAATAAATTATTATTATATTTCAGAGTGATTATTTTATACATGGTGATTAGAGATAGATGAAAAAGCTTTAAAGCTTTTTAAGGAACAAATGAGGTATTCATTTACCGCTTTAAAGATTTTACATCTACAACCTATCACCTTGTACAAACATTGGATTTTTCGGGATTGGATTTTTTTACCTTTCATTTATTACTTTTTAACGATTAATTTAATTTTAACTTCAGCTCTGCAAAATTTTGATGTTAGAATAATTGAACGTTAGATTTTTGGCCAAGGTACGTTTATACGAACAATAAAATTTTAACATTGAAACATAGGTGTTCAATGCTATAGTTGTAGTACTAACAAATACCAAAGTAATATGAAATGTGCAAATTTTCGGTTTCATTCAATTTTATATTCTCTTTTTTACTGAAGATATCGATGATGCTAAAACTAAATCTAGTAACTTAACATTGACTTAATCAAGGGGCAGACTTGTTTTACGCGTGTGTCTATTTATGAAGGCTAATCAGCTTGGACTTGACTTACCCCGGACACAAGTAATAAGGTATATATGAAAATAAAGCATTCAAAAAATTAAAAATGAGCCTTTTCTTAAACGATATTTGTTTGTTAAAATGAAAGGTTAGTAAATGTTTTGCTGATAATATTTTTGATGTATACATCTCGTTCATATACAGTCAACACAGCACGTGTTTGTCTTGAAAACACTGGGCCGTTGCGCGTCGCGATTCCGCTGAATATAAAAAGTAAGTCGATAGCTTACCGCTGGAATTTATACTTTTGGATATTCGAAATATGTTACGTTCGCCGTTATAACTTGACCTCCCCTGATCTCCACTTTGCGTAGAAGCTAGGTGTCTTCGACGTTGCTACAGGCAGACTAAAGTGTCAAGTTATTGTGGTAAGTTGAACATTGGATATATCGTATAAATTCAGCCCACGGGTGAATATAACCGCGGTAGTCTCTGGCTTGTTTTCACATAATAGAGCCATTTTCTTTTGTTTTTGTTACGTACGCGGTGTCGTTATAGGTAGGCACAATGAAAACAAAAGACGGTTTCTTGTTTCGGATTCGTACTTTCGGTTGTTTTCGGTGTGCTATTTCGTGGAAAAAGTACACCTAGTTTTTTATTTTTATTTCGCTAAGTATTCTCTTTTTATTAATGACCAGCTATTTGTAGGAAACTATTTTTTACACACATTTCATGGCGATACACAATATTAAATAGATCCTCAATAAATGTAGACCAAGATAATCGTTATACTTTTAAAGATGAAAATAACAATATCTATCTTCAAAGCGTAAGTTACAGGATGTATTATCTTAGGTATGAATAATATAGAATGTGTCTTTGATTTTCACGAATTAAACGTGTGTATTAGTGTTTAGACAATTTTCTTTTATCTATTATAATTCAAATGACAACGCATAATAACGAAAAAGCAATCTTAGCTCGTACTGCAGATATTGCGAACAAAATACGTACAAATTGGTTCCAATGTCGTCTGAAACCATTAGACGACTAAATTCTCAGCGTCCAGCCTCGGTCTCGTCGCAGCAGCTCGAAATGGTCGGAATTTAGTTCCATTCAGTTAACGTTTCCTCTCTAGCCTTTGGCAGCTGCTATATGTGGGGTTACCATGAGTTTTTCGGATATATAATAATATGTATATATAAATTGATATCAATCATTTCTATCAATACGAATTAATCGAACTCTTGAAAATTTTGATAGCTTATTGACTTACCAATTATTATTCATTGATAGTAGTTATATGGTGTGTTCAATGCCTGTGTCCCGATCAAACAATAGTGTAATTATTATTCTGTTTTGATTTGAATGATTTCCTAACTTAAAAAAATACTAACTCGGCACAAGTATAACTTCTCAGCATTCCATAAAATAACCGCCAGTGTGCCGTATACCTAGACGGCTCGGAAACGTTGCTAGGTGTAGACGATTCAGATATCAGGTTAACTGAGACCTTCTTGCAATGCTTTGGCGTACACCTTCAAAATGCGAGCTTCTGTCTCTAATTAAACAAATTTTAAATGATTCTAATGCTGTTTGAAAAGACCGTTACAGAGATAAGATAACTAAAGATTACAGAGATAAGATTGTTCCATTTTACCAGATATATTTTTTAGCAGGTTAGAGAGAGATTTCGATATTACTATATTGATACTTAGAGATATAACTATTGCTGAATTTTGTCTTACATAGCTGAATATGACATCATATTCATCTGATCTCTTATTGGTGTGATTAAAAAATCTTTTTAAATTTAAGTATTAAGACATGAGTGTAATTCTATAAAAATGTTTTAAAAAGTTAAGTAAAAGTATAAAATTAAATAATAAAAAGATATAAGTCTATTATTTACTTAATTAAATATAAAGTAAACATTCATTGGCGATGTTTGTCTTAGTTGTATTCAGTAGTAGACAACGCTGACTTATAATTTTATTCTTTTTAACCATTGCGAATGATTAATAAATGTTTATAATAACATTTAATTACTCATTGTCCATCATTTCTTTATTTTGTGGCCACCCGGGCGATCGGAAACTTGCTAAAATACAGCACAACTTGTTACCGGTCGGTTTCGGTACAAATTCGTAATGTTGCAATTTCTGTCGCCGTACATTTGGAAATTTTGAGTGTGCAAATTTTTATTTAGTTAGTTAAACCCTAAATAAGTTTTTTATTTTATTTTATCTTCAGTAAATGTCGTAGTTTTATATCTATCGGATTTAACTAAATTTAAATTTGGATCGTTCGAATATTTTTTAAGGTTTAGTCTTTTAACGACGTTTTTGGTTTTTAAACGTCCACTTTTTTATCAGTTCTATCTATATTAAGAACTTACGTAGTTAAAAATGGTTGAATTTAGAAACAGATTTTGTGATAATCAATCAAATAATGCAATTAAATTAGAGTACTAACGTTTCAAATTAAGAAACGTAGGTGCAGTGTACCTCATAGTGTTCATTTTAAAAAACCTGAGCAGTTGTACTCTGCACAAATAGCATGTAAGAGCAAGGCATTACACTTATTTTACCAGTGACGTCATCATTCTTTTAAATTTTATCTTCATTACTCTTGAAGCCTCTGCTAAGGGGCAAATTGTTTTCTTGAAGGTTTTGTCGAACGTCATACATTGGACATAGACAATCATCATCTACAATCGTGTTTATAAGTGTTTATGATTCTACAGCGGCAAAAATAATAATAATCTAATATATCCTACTAATGTGTCATATAAATTTTGTAGATTAAATATATATTTTTATTATTGTGTACGAATATTAAATATGTGAAAATGTATTCGTGTTAATGGGACATAAAAATTATTTTCTTTTGCATTGTGGCAAGAAAAAGTAGCTGTCACCAGGACACATTGCGTTCAGAATAAATAGCTGCTGAGGTCTTACGGTACTGGATTAGAGATCACATATCGGTTAGTGCACCTTATGACGCCCACCTGGGTGGACCGTCGATCTTGCAAAGGTTATCGGAAGACTATGAATGTAGATAGCTTCTTACCTATTAGCAATCTAGGGAGGAAGGAAGCCGTGAATATTTTACTGTGATAATGATGTGATGATAATGATAATCTAGAGATACAGCACAAACATAACGATCAATGTATAGCCACGCGTGTTAATGGCATGTTCTATCTAGTAATTAATCCCAAAAATATTACGTTTATTCAAAATATAAATAAGCAAATGCAAGAAGTTGTACCGTCAAAAGTGTCACAAGTGACCCTCCTCAAGTGCTATCTGGCGCTGACGACGGTGCGCGGTCAAAGTGATCCGCGTGACACTTTCCACTTGTCACTTTTGTAACGTTTTCTTGTCTAAGTTATACGTTTATTTGCTAACATAAATTCGAGCATTAAATACATAACTATAACTTGTAACAAGGTATACAAAAGCAGTTAATATGTTAATTTGTTAGTAAGAAGTTATTGAAGTATTTAGTGCGTTTATGCATAGCTTAAACTCTTTAAACCACATTTTAGAATATCCCCTTTTTATCTAGCTCAAGAATTTTTTTACTAGCATTTAATATTATTATTATACTAAATAATAAAAAGCATATCTTCTGGTACTTATATTATTATAATGAAAGGTATATTATGAAGGCAAGGAAATATATAAGGACAAAATAAATAAGGCAATAAATAAAATACTATCTCACCTATGCAGTCGAAAATCTACACGAACTCAAGCAAAAAATGCAACAAAAAGCCGATGTGGGGTGTTAGGTGGCCCACTACACCCGCCGCCCACAATTCTTTCCCCCTAATATCTCAGCAGTCGCCAACGCTAATCTGTGTATTTTATGAATGTAATTTGTACGAAATAACAACAACAGAAACGTATCTCTGTACGGACGGAGTAAAACTCAAATTACAACGCAACAACAACGCTTACGCTAGCGTATCCGTTTTCCAAAACAGCAGACAACAAGGCGGGGAGAAGGAGGGCGAAGTGTACCTCTAAAAACGTGGAAACACTGATGAATGTCCTCCATTAGATGTTATTTATTTAGAATGTGGCCGAGAAAGGGACTCTGGTGTTTAAGTTTACCTAAAGTTTACTTAGGACAGAGTATATTGGGTTAAGCCGGGGAGTTTTCAGCGGCCAAGACAAATTACCGATAGTTACAAGGGTCCAGTTTTTCGTGTTTCCGTTTATGACGTCACTTTATCACAACGTTAGTACAGATCGCGGGTAATGTAAGACAGTTTATTTTCGGTTTGCGATGGTGTAGATTTTTCTTAAGGTTTATTTTAATAACGAATCGTTGGTCTCATGTGAAGTTCTTTGTTTTTGTGGTTATGGAGAGGGTAACAGGTTTTAGATCACATTAAGTTACACATTTTATTAGTCGTCAGTTACATTTTAGTTATTGGTAATATAAATATTATAAGAAATGTTAAAAACTTAAAAAGATTGAGTGTTTCAAAATAACATTTATTATTTTAGTTAGACAGTTGTTATCACGTACTATCCAGAGGCTTGTTAAACATTTTAAATGTTTTTTTTTTGACTATTCAAATATATGCATTTATATTTGTCAATACGGCTGTAAAAAGACGACTCACTACTGGGTGTTTTATTTTAATAATTAATATGTAGTATCGTACATGTGATGAACCGGCAAGAGAAGAGTATGACGTCCTCACAGAAGGTGTTCAGACGATTTTGTTAAGGTCGTCAGAAAAGAGTGGATTTGCCGCTCTTAACCGGTTTAATTTAAATCAATGGGAGAGGCGTATGTCTAGCTGTAAATATCCTACTACTGAAATAATGATGTAAAATTATGTTATTTACATAAATATAATTACGATCACAAAATATGATCGTATTATTGCGGGCTATTTAAAGTTCCGAACAGAGAGCGCAAAAATAAAAGCAAATAAGAAAACTTAATAATATATTTGGAAACCGCTCTACAGAGATTGATAGACGACCTAAGCTCCATCAATTCGATTGACTTTATGTGCGTCAGGTAGATTATGCTAATACGAATGGGTTCTAAAATTTCTTTCTATCTCAGTAGTCTGAGTTCAAGTAAAAACTCCTAACTACATTAATCTTAAAGACATAGACCCCTACCATTTTTTCTCGAAGAACTGTCTAATAGTTTTTAATTACGAAATCGTTTCCATTAGAATTCTATAAACTTCCCTTTATTTCCTTGCCCTTTATAAATATTATAGGAAGAAATTTTATAATATGCTAAAGTTCATAATAGTATGGGATATATTTTTCGGTTTTTATAAAAGTTTAAATTTGAATTTTCAATTTAATACATTTCCGTTTTAAAATATACCCTTAAAATTATCGATATTGTAACATAAAATTCAAATTGTAAAAATGTACGTGGAGAAGATCTTTAGAAGGATATAAGAAATAAAGACTAGTGTTTGTTATTCGTTCGAGAAACCAATGGTAGTGGTAAGACTGTACAAGCGCAACGCAGTGGTCTGTCTGTCGGTGTGTCAATAGGTAACTAATGGAACCGGGACCGCCCCGGCTCCGGGATTGATGGAGTCGAGTTTATGTGCGAAAAATTGTCCGGATACCAACGCCTTAACAGTCTGCGAAAAGCCCGAGTGTAGATTTCACGGTCTGTAGTTCGTTGAAGTTTTCGTACTTTATTTTCAACTCAACGTCCGTTTTTAAGTACAAATTATTACATCACATATAGTTAAAAACCTCTGGTTGCTTTTACTTATTCAAGTAACAATCATTAGTTTCATATCCCTATCTAGAATTACTCAGTTTCATTATATATTTTTTGCTATTTCAATTCGAGATCTTACTTTACCGGCAAAACATATTTAAACACAACTATTAAATAATCAAATAATTCATAGCTATCGTCCCCTACAGTGTACTTTCTTTTTTTGTCGAAAAAAGGTAAACTCTGGGATCTCTTATAAAGGATACAAGGTAATGCACGGTTGCTCAGCTTTATAAAGTGAAACATTGCCGATCACAGAATTTTAAATTGACTTAAAACACAATTTTTTTTAAATAGTATTTCTTCACATTACTATGGGTTTTTTATTTAATATTTATTTAAAATTTTATAATTTTAATTAACCTTAAATATATACGTCTAATATTTATAAACTATTATTAGTTGTACACCGTCCGCCTTGCGAAATTAATGATTGCCTTTCAACTCTTTTCGTAAGAAGAATTTTGTAAAATAAGATTTTAGCTAATCTCCACTTAGTGAAAGACTAGAGAAGTCTCTAAGACTCTAGAGATATCATGATGAGTCAATACATAAGCGGAAATTTTTTACATGATATTAAAACTTTGAAGGGGTTAATATAAAGTTTTTACGTCTATTTTCAATCAAATTGTATAAAGTGATCACTGAAGTATATTTAAAATTTATTTTTTCTTTTGAATCGCGACATTCTATTAACTTTTTCTTACTATATCCATTACGTTACTTATTATTTTTGAAACTTGATTTTTGGATGGGATGTGCTTTAATTGATAGCGAAGGAGCCATACATCCTTTTCTAAAAGCTTTTGGTACTATAAAAACTCGTCCTGTACGTTAAAAAAGACATTAGATAATTATAATTTTTAAACAAAAAATAAAGAGATAAATAAAAATTACTTTAAGTAAGGAGAATGAATGTACAGTGATAATATTTGTGTCAAATAAAGTGTAAAAGCAAAATAAACTTGAATAAGGTGAGTAATCAGGAATACACTTTGCGTTTTACAGATAGCAACTTACGTATCATATTACGTCGTATTCATGTCTAATGTATACTATTTTTAATACATCTACCTATCAACTCGCATTATGGACGAGTGAACACGGTACAGCCAACAAACAAATACACGAGTAATATATTTCTATAATATAATTCATTTATATAATTCATCCCATAATAAGTATAATATCTTTATAATTATTCATCTCATTAGAAATTTATATAGATACAAAAAGATATCGCTCTTTCCCTTGGTCAAGCTATAATTTAACAATTGATTGACAGATTAAATATATTTCTTAGACTTTCCTAATAATTTGTAGTTCTTAAGAAAAAAAATAAGATAATTGCAAAGATAATTAAACTTTTTTTTTAAATATTATAAATGTTGAAATTATGCGCATTGACAGTTGCATTAGAACTTCGCGCATTTGACAGTTCTATTCGACGTTTTATTCATAAATGAATTGAATTATGATATGGTAAGACTTTATATAAAGTAATGATCACTCTAAAAATATACTCGCATTAATTTATTTTTTATATTGGAACGCGGTAGGCCAATAGCTAATTGCATTTTAAGGTATGTACTTTTTTCGACTTTTACTGGCCACAAAACTCCCACAGTTGGGATACAAAACCCACTTCGGATAGAAGATGAGAAAAATCGTCCCATCTTTGTTAATGGATTATTATTTTTATGTATATATTTTTAACCTTTTGGAAGTATTCGAATAGTAGTAATAGTATTATAGACTATGCCGTCTATAGAGCAGTGGTAGCCCAACGGTAGAGAACTGAGATTTATGGTCGTTGGTCACTCGTTCGATTTCATTTAAATTCACACTTTTTGCATTAATTACACACGCTTGTCAATGCTCACAGATAATTTCAGAGAACAGGCGTCTGCCGATCATTAGAGCATATTGCAATCGCCTATTCGTTTGCTACGCGTGGCGATTATTGGTATATCCCGCCGTAATCGCCGTATCATTGGGGGAGGTTTATGCCCTACAGTGGGCGTTTAAGGGCTAAAACTAGGATGAAGTTTATTTTGAGTCGAATCTAAAAACTATACCAATATCAAGAAGTTTTTGTTTTTTTTTTGTTTTTGGTTTTATTGCAATCTTAATTTGCAAATACTCAGCAATTTTAACATTTTTAAGTAATTTTTTCAGTACTTGTTAAGCATGTTGACGAATATAATAATATTGAGGAAATCTTAGTTGAATTTATTTTTCTGACGGTATCGAAGCTCGTCCCCGGCAAATGTTGTGGTGAATTTCATATTTTTGTAAGTATCTACCTACATCGTCTGTTTATTCTACATGTGTTTCGGTTCACATGAAAATTTCTTGATTTTTTATGCTTTCATAAGCTTATGTGGGCGGCTGAATTTAAAGCACACTCGTAACTTGGAATATTATATTAGAGTTGTTACTTGTCGGTTTCTAGCCGCGATACCAGCGTACATTAATACTTGTTGCAATTTTTTGTATTTATTAAACTCAATGCAATTTAAATCACATATAAAATGAATTTGATTTTATATTGCTAATAATTTTAGATGTCATTACCATTTATTTTATCCATACTACTTAATGTATAAGATGATTTAATAATTTCTTAATTAAAATTCACTTATTACTAATATCAGCAAAATTCTATTAACGTAAATAAATCTTACCAATAAAACAACCTTTCACTATTACTAAATTAATTAATATAAAAATGTAATGTTTTTTGTGATTGATTATGTCATTATTATTTATTTAATTGTTTCGCTTCATAAATCGTGAGCAATGTTGATGTTATATAATTGAAATAAAGTATACGAATTTGAACTACTGTGACCTTGCCAATAAGACCTGAGTAAACGAGTTACAGGATTGTGTGTTATTATTAAGTTATATTTCGATAGTATTATTTGAAATTATGTTTTATGTCACTTTGCGGTCTTTTATATTAGTAATAGCGTAACCGTAGCATTTCATCATAAATCATACGAATCTTAGGAGGTCATTAAAAGCGCAGGAGACATTCTTCAATGAAAGTCAAATTCACATTTATAAGCGACAGAACAGATAAGTATTATTAGTTTATCCAAATTTTGTAAATAGAATTAGTTTCTGGTATAAAATTGTTTAGGTTTATAGTATATTCGCAGTATGAAAACAGTGGTTCGCCGTGGTTAGCTCAGAAGAAAGTAGTGTACACAATTACCTGTCTAAATTACTCCTTCATAAGGACGGATGTTTATTGGCATTATGAATACATTACATAAAAACGATTGGTTACGTTGCAATTTTTTTATTTATTGGATCGTGCATTTATTTGATGGTCACCTACTTTTTTAACACGAGCTAACTTAGTTTGAAAAATGGCTCCAAATTCCCGGGATTTACTGCAATCCCAAATGTCATTTCACCCTTTCTTAAACAAAACCTGGCTCTGAAGCGAACGGATTGCCGAGTATAGCGTTCATTGTCTAAACAATTCTTAAGTAATCAATTGTACCGGTGTAACGTCTTATCGTCCCCGCTTGGACTAATGATAAGAGATCTTTTCTCTTTATGTTAAATTTGAATTTAGCTTAGCAATATACACCATTTTGTTTTTAAAATTTTATTAAGTTCAAATGTAGAAGATTTGAACTGACAGTGACTTGTCATATGAAATGCAACGTTAAATATAAATAGCGTTGAGTACATATTTGTTTGCATCGAACTGTTTTAAAACGTCCCGCAGAAAAGATTTTCTGAAAAGTTCTTTTCGCCATTATTTCGCAAATCAATTTTAACTTTAAGTTTTACTCACAAAGTTTAAATTAGAATAACGATCAAAATGAAACTGGGCCGTTCAGTTGGTTACCGCTCCATTTGTTGGTCCATAACAAAACACATAAATTAAGTGCTCAATAATAAATGGAAATGTCCCTTGCAGAGGACAGGGCATTAGGGCGGGATTATGACGGTAGCCCTCCGCACTCTCGCCTCTGAGAGGACGGAGGCAAACTTTTACTGTTATCTAAATGCAGAGAATATTGCAAGCTCATTGTTTTATGCAAACTTAGTTCAAACTTTTCTGTTTAAAAAATGACAAATAAATTAATTAAATTTTTAACATACTCAATAACTTTAGTAAGTGGTAGCTAATAGTTAAGATGCAGGTTCTATCTACGTTTTATAAATTAAATACGACTACGACCATTTAAATAGTTAATTTTTTAGGAATACATCTCAAAGAAACATGCACAACAGAAATGGGTTTGGAACATCACAGAAATCTTTGGCAGTAGCTTACTTTCATATGCAAACGGTTTTTGTGAAACCTTATAACAAATTACAAATACGAATAACGTGTTATTAAATATCATTAAGAAAAATAAAAATAACGAGGAAATCAAAGGACTTTTTCGTTAGTGTAAGTTTATTTTAAAATTGACAAGATAACCACAATTTAAAGTAAAGTTGTTTAACAAGAGATCTACTATAAAACTTGATTAGGTTTTTGTATATTTGCACTCGAACCTACCACAGGAAAAGTAAAATTATTTGTAGCTGGTATACTGACTCATTAAGTTTAACAGGATTATTAAGAAGGTCCAAATACAGCATGTTTGTTTTCTATTTATGCTTAGAAAGCTTTATGATTTATATACTTTTTTAAGAAAATATTAATAAGTGTTAATATTATGATCTTAGAATTCAGTCTGTCTGAAATCTTCGTAACTCGTTTAATATGAAGGGAAACTTTTAATGTTTGTGTTTATTTATTTTTTTGGCAAGATGTTTGAGTTGTAAGATTACTAATAATTAAAAGTGTAGCACAAACAGCATGCAATTGCATAATTTATGCATATAAATAGAATATGTGAGAACAACTTAAAAATTCATTTTAAACAAATTAGTTTCAACTTCATACTACTATTCAACTTGTATACTATGTACTACTACTCCATACGAAATAAACTGTCAGAATATTTCTACGTTTTATTTTCAACACTTATTTATTATATTTAACGATACAATGACTTTATAAATCATTACTAATATTTGTATAGGCGTCACGGATTATTCAAAAAAACAAGTTAAGCACGCGCTTCATTCACTCTTTATAGGGAGATAAATCTTCAATAGCATCCCTTGTCGAATGATTACCGCAAGTGACCGAAGCGTGTCTCGTGTCAAACCTCCATTTACCCGCACTTTGTGTGTAACCAATCCGCTAAAGGCTACTGTTTATTCGAATTTTTAAAGATCAACATCCGTGCTCCACGGTCGGTTTATAAAAGGTGTGGCAAAACTTGTACAACACTAGAGCAAGTCCTGACACCATAAATAATCATTTCCGCGGACATTCCCAAATTCAATTTCTTGACGTAATTTTATTATACATTGTCTTACAGAAGCAAATAAATTAATTTTTTGTATAAGAACAAAAGGGACGATGAATAAAAAAATGATACATACATTTCCTTTTCCAAACGTTATTAGTTTATAAAAAATTATTAATATTTGTAAACAATATACTGTAACATAATTTATTATGTTAAAAAGATAATAAAGATAGGTAACGTAAAAAGAGTAATTGATTTTTGTGGATAAAATGTTAATAATTGTCTCAAAAATTTCCAAGTTTTTCATGGTAACTGAAAAGGGTTAATACTGACCAAACAGGGTGGACGCACGCGACTACGAGGGGTGTTGAACCGGTCAGCCATTGGTCAGTAAAGGGGAGACCGTAATAACTGACGCATGCCGTATTTCATAGGTATTTTATATTTCACCAGGTGCTAATTAGATTCACGTTTCAAGTATGTACATATACAGAGATTATCTACAAAATGTAATAACATAACACTTAAAATTCGAACGGTATGTGGTGACTACAAATCTATATTGATCTCGTGTAGAGAACTACAGCCTTCTTTTCTCTTTCTCTCTGAGAGGAAGGTTACGCCGAAAAATTTGGGGACAATAATATAAAGAATTGTATAATCATAGTTGTATGATAATATAAATAAACAAACTATATGTCAAAGATCACTTAACGTTTTAACAACACAACAATTACTTACAGAAATAAGTGTAAAAATAAACGCTTTTTAAATTATTTACACATTATTAATAATGTAATAATACTCTCACCAAAATTTTTATTTTATTACATCCTAACACGTCAATGTAATATGTCAATTACAACAAAAAAATGGTTGTAATTGACACATAATTTTATACAGTTAGCGATATGTGATGAAAATTAATCTGTTGTTTGTATGAGTATAAATTCTAAATTTCTTCCTTTCTATTCTTCACAAGGAACTTCCGTATGCCATAACGAAGATTTAAAAATTGGTCAAGATATTCTCGAGTTTCAAGATTGGTAACATATTTAGTGATTGATTTGATTTATTTTTTTATTATATAGATATATATTTTGCAGGTTTCTAGGAAATTCACAGGAAGTCATGTAGGCACGCACACAAACGCGTTTTAAACATGCATCGCTATTAAAAAGCGACTCTTAGTTTTTATTTCGAATGCAAATGAAATTGTAGGGGGCGAGCTCAAGGAGGCGTGCGTCAAATGCGAAATAAATCCGTTTGAAATTTAATATGTCGAGCTGAATGCGCTCAAACATGCAGCGACGCGCGCGTGTAGTCGCTCGACCGACTCAGAGCAGACACTCATCGATTCTGTTCAAATAATTCATAAAATACCAGAGACGTTTTTGTACGTAGAAATCAAACTGTACAGTCATTTGATATTATATTTTTATCAAATAACAATTTCGAATTAAAAGTATTACTAATCTTTGATGTTAACGTAAATGTAATATATACAAAAAAATAAATATTTAAACGTAATACATTGTTAAATTAATTATTTATTATACCACAAAGACATTTTGTGGAGATCTACTAGCTCGCGGATTCCAGACACAGACTCACAGTCCGACGAAACTTTTAAAGCTATAAAAACTTACAGTATCCAATACCAATCGAATACCACTAGTAACTCTTAACTGTAAAAAGACGATTATATATAATAAGGAATATCGTAATAATATCATATACATAATAATGAAGTTAATAACAGTATAGTCATTAAATGTTACAAATATTTTTATGGATAAGATATAAAAAACTAAGTCAAATGATCTTATTTTCTGTATTAAAAACTACATTAGTTGAAAAATAACTTATAAAGTACAAAAATAATTAATAAGAATAACCAAGCAGTACTGTGCAAGCATTAACTTTCCTGTTAGAAAGAGAAAGCTCGTTGCCTTTCATTGCTTCACCGGGTTTGAGATGAAAGTGCTAAAGCTGTTTAAATTAGACCTTTGTAGTAACCAAGCTTGGGAGTTCAAACAGGAACCTCTGCTCAGGGTGTTACATCGTTTATTTCACTGATCTGGAAGGCCATTAAGCTACTGGAATGCTTAAACGAATGTCCCAAGGAGTAACAAGCATTCCCAAAAATGGTCTTTGGCTTAGGCTGTCGCTCAAAACGGAGTTTGCAGTCTGACGGTGTTTGACAAGATTGAACTTGAGGTAGATTACTTGATCGTCAGATTATAGAAGTATTAATATTCATCATTTCATACATTTACCATACATTGTTGGACATGGAAATTCCTATAGAGTTCCAATACAACTACAAGAATGTCTTGAGAGATTCGAAAGCATTCAACGTGGCGTCATTATTTATTCATTAAATAACAAATATTAGTATAATTTAAATCATATTTTTTCAATAATAAAGTGGTAACATAATGTGTTTACAATCATTTAAGTCGTAGGATATCCACTGCTAGATATAGACATCCCACTTTATAAGTGTATATTTATAATGATTATTTATTTATTATCAAGCAATTTTACAACGAAGTCATACCGATAAACATAAGCTGCCGTACCTGTCTTCATTTTCGATTTTGCGATACGTATAGCTACCTTCGACCGGTCGCATCACTAAATTACAATTTGAAGGGTCGTTTTGGGAAAACAAAAAACATTTATATCAATGGCGGGCCGGTTCTAAATTTACTAGTCATTGACAGGCCGTAAAGAGGCGGGGCGGACGCCCGAGGGACTCGTTCGCCTATATGTTGCGAAGTAAGTAGATAAGAAAACTGGAGAGATACTGGCCTCGTCTTGTTGGGATCGTGGTCGAAAGAACTTCATAGAGCTAATACAACACCATTGGTCAAACCGATTGTTTAAACCCTTACAAGGATTCACCCTGTTTTTTTTCTTCTGGTGGTTTGTTTGTGAAACATACAGTAGTTATTTGTAAAATTATTATTAATCCAAAACATTAAATATGAATATCGCTTAAAATTTGGTTAGGTAGTCGTAGGAGACTGGTCTGTTAAAGTTTTGGCATTACAAAGTATTAGCAGATCTCCTGAAACCAAACATGCGGATCGTCAATCCCGAGCACCTTACCCGGCCCGTCTTTTTTACAAAGCAATGGACTGCAACCGCTCGATAGATTCGATGCTCAGATTTTAAGTCAAAGTAATAAATGAATTCGAAAATGAAGAAAACATCTTTAAAATATCTTTACTTCAAAATCCAATAATTATTAAGTGATTTTTAACGAGATGTCCGTTATTCTTCTATTGAAAAGGTAAATTATATAGACAGGGATCCAGTGTGTGTTATGCGTCACCACTCGCACCAGACATACACCATTTCGTTATCACACTTTCACACATAAAATCACTAAAACAGGTGCATTCGTTAAGCTTGAAAAAGCGCCTTGCTTTAATGGTTTCGCGTAATTATGTATTTCTCATGGGACACTGAAATAGAAATAGTATCTGCGTTATTTTTGTAGCCCATTAAACAACGACTTTTCGACGAGATCATTTAAGTAAATTTTTGGCCTATAATTTGTGTTCGTCTTGAACTCGAAGCTTTAAAAGTTTTTTTAAGTTGTTAAGTAACATCGTACCAAAGTAACCTCGTGTAATGCTTAAAAATTCAATTTAAAAGGTTTTCAGCTCTGTGTATATAACATAAAGTGAGGGTCAGAGGCAAACTTTTCGGACGGCGGTTACCCGAGGGACTGCCCGGGGTTCGAATTCGGGATAAAACTCCAAGTAATTCTCACGTACTATACTGTATTTGTCATTTGAATCGAATTATATTAGTTTATATTCTTTGGTGGTGTTTACATACATTAAAAACATTCTGTTACTTATTTTTAAAATATCGAGTTTCCTTCACCGTGATAAAATCGCGACTTAATTTAAGATCGGTAGCGCTACATAATTTATTTACACGGTTTAATGGCTTTAAATATTTTATTTAAGTAATGCAATTAGGCTAATAACATTAACATAGAAATTTTAATAATTACATCATCGGCAACATTATCTACTAAATCAATAAAAAAGGAATATACAGTACAATTAAAAAAAGAAACAAAACGATTACAAAATAACATAAAATACAAAGAAATTTTACAAATATTTAAAAGCAGACGAAAATTTGGAGAACAACTAATGTAGAACACCTTTTTAAAATATATTCAAAGATACAACAAATAGATCTATACCAAAGACGTCATCATTATAGGCTTTCGTAATACGGCACAAAGTACAAGCATGTTCTCCAGAAATATAATGATTAGATTTAATTTTATTATAATATACATGTATATGTATGTTGAATATATATATATATATATATATATATATATATAAATTATAAAAAATATAATATAAAAAAAGGACAAAGTAAAATCATTGTAACCGAAATTTAATAACAACTGCCATGTCATAACTAGCTGAAATACAAGGCCTATAAAACAGACCACATTGCGTCTTATAGCAATAAATGTGCATAAGTATTATGTTCGATTAAAAGCAATGGTCACTCATAAGATCGATACATAGTTATTTATTTATTGCAAATAGCATTTAAGGTTCGAAGTGGCGGAGCGCAGATGGCGCTTAGTCTACACCTCTTTTATAGGTAGCAAAGTTCGAAGGCTCCCTCGGGAGTCTCAGCGCGTGCTGTTACATTCGATCCGGATTAGAAGTCCGGTAAACTCTTAGATCGCTTAAGCGGGCGCAAAGGTCCCCGTGAAAGGATCTCGATTTTAGCTGTCATTAAAAAGTATTTAGCTTTCCGTCGCACGGGAGCCCGAGGCTCTGCTTGATTGATTGCTACTGCTTAGCTAACATTACTACCACTTCAGAGCATTAGCGCTGGCAGAAGAAGCTGCCTAAGAAACCTTATCAAATGTTTCAACGTAATACGATAAGAGGTGGGAAAGTCTGTGGTTTGCGAGCGGACCTCGATGTCGAGTGTGGCTGGTTCTTCACACATTTTGTGTAACGGCGGCCTTATGCATTCTCTATCAGTCAAGTGTTAGACGTAATAGTAATGTACATATAAGAGCTAAAATGCACTGTTCATTTTTATTATGTATTATTATTATAAACTTTTTTAGAGAGAGCGAAGGCATACTTTGTAATGTATAATGTGGTCTCACATTCTTGGCTTCGTGAACATCACAGACGCTTAATGTGGCACGGAGAGGGCTATACTCGATATTTCTATAAGAGATCAAATTAAGAATAAAGAGATTGCCCAGCGTTTAATTGCCCGTCATTGCCCAGCAGACTAACAAGTTGAAGTGGCAGTGGGCAGATCACACAGTACGCAGAACAGATGACCGTTGAGGCCTTAAAGTTCTGGAATGAGGATCGTAGACCAACAGCGCAGCGAACTACGTCCACCTACACGTTGAACACGCTGTTAAGATTGTCGGAAGACGCGGGCAGCTTTCTTCTGGTTTTATTGGAGATCTACGGGAAAAGCCTATATCCAGCTGTAGACTTGCTATGGCTGAAATGTTGATGATATGCTCTAATTGATAACGCAGCAATTTCTTTACTTATTGCTGTCGTCTGTTAGTAAGCGAAAAAAACTACCTATACCTTACTACGTATAAGGTAGTTATCGTCTATTTAATACTGCACGTGTATAAAACAGATTAATATACATATGTAAAATAATTTAATTTAACCTTAAACTCGCATCTTTACGACCTTACAAGCATAGCGGGGAGGGACAAGTGTGGCCTCGTCAAATATTTATATTGGCACTGGTTAACCCTTGCGCCTAAGTCCGTCCATCAAACCCTCGCATCCCGCGGGATTGGCCAGGTAGATCATGGAATGAGAAAATTTTGTGTCTCATATATTTTGAAGGAGAACATAAATAATGGTTTCTAATAGACGGCGATTGTTAAAATTATCACCGTTGAATTTATAATAATACAATTTATAATTCGTGTAGCAAAAAAATCTTTTGCCACACTTGTTAGACAGTCATTAAAGCTTAATTAATATCCTTAATACTTTTTTAATTATAATTACGCCGGTAAAGTGTTAAGATATTTGAGATGAAAGTAATGCAAATATTAAAAAGGTACATACCCAACGCATAATATTTTAAAGTCCGGGGGTCATCTCGAGAACCGCAATAAAATATGCGGGTAAGACCGCATGGATGTAAAAACGTTGTTTTTAGAACCGATCTCAATAATATATCCTTAAGGAATCGTTAAGTGATCCTACCTGACTTTTACGATGCAGATAGAATATTTCATAGTAACATGCGAAAAAAAATACTTTCAATATAGATATAACGAGTTTTGTAATGACGTCACATTGGCATGCGATTACGTGTCCACAAGAATAGAGAAAGAATACAGTTAAGAAAATAATATTTGTTATTACAGTTTATGGAAGAGTTTCATATGATATATTTTATTCATTTATGTATTAACTCGGAGCCATTAACAGTGACCATTTGTATATGTCATGCGAAGAAGGGAGAACCAAATTTAATGGAAATTAGAAATAGACGATGAACCCTTTTAATGGCATACGTAAAAGTACTACAGCATTAAGATCGTCCTTATCTGAAAAGATCCAACGAAATTTCAAACAGATCTTTTTTTGTTGTCACTTTTAATAATATTTTTAATATAATAAAGCAATTCATTCCTAAGCATTTTAAAAATCCTTTACATTGTAATAGATATTTTTTATCGATATTTGTAAAAAAAACCTGTAATAGAGTTTTTTTATCGATATTTGTTTAATAAACTTTTTAAATTTATTTCACGATAATTCAGAGATGTTAGGAGTAAGTATATTGTAATAGTATACACAGTTGTCTACAAAAGTTATTAATTTTATGCAGTCTAGGGAAATTAAGTTTAATGATAAACAAATATATTTGTGTATTGTTTACATCGTGCTAGTGTAGTAGATTTAAAATAATATAACTCTTCATTATCACCGTCATAATTGTAACCATAGAATCATCACAGCTGGATATATACTTCTTCGAAAATTATTCAATAGGACCGGTGTAAATATGATACTTGTAAATATTTAATTGGCTCATAGTAAGCACGGGATCGCGTCTCAAGCGTTTTCTGACAACTTTAAGTTCCCACTCACGGAGCGTAACTCAGTGAACTATCGGCTAACATTCACTATCAATAAACTACGAGCCGCTGGGCAAAGGGAGCCAGTGATCGATGGAACTTCTAATTTATACCCAATGCCCTAAGGCCGTATCGATTACACAGTAACTTTGCCGGGCCCGGTGTACCCGTTTGCGCCGCTTTTTGTGAAATTTCGCCAGACGTCTCACGGGGCTCGGCTCGTTAGTGCGTGTGCAATCTGTAAATGCGCAACTTAATTTGATTGAACTGAACGTGCACCAGATATCAGTCGTGTCACTGACCATAACACGTTTAAAATATTTCAAATAATCAATATCTATCCATGTTTATTTCTCTTTGAACTTTCGTATTTTTTTTTCGATATTGTTATAATTCTAAATTATATGTGGTTCAAATAGTCGATGTTTATGTGTAAAGATCTGCCTAGAAATTCCTTCGACACTCAAGATATCTTTTCTTGTGTTTTGTTGTTTCATCTTTCCAGTTGTTCAATCGTTTTCGAAGTTCGTCATTTTGGTGTATTACTATCCACGACTATTGACCAATTCTAAATAGCCAAAGGTCCAAATAATCAACATCTATCTACACATATTTTTGCAGTCGTTCATTTGTTGCTGAAGATGGTTATCGCTGATAATTACTGCCCACGATTTTAACTTATTCTTGTAAGTCAATAGTCGAGATAATCAATGCCTTTTCACATTTCTCTTATAGTTCCTTTGATTCTGAAGATCATCATTCTGTGACAATATAGTACAGGACAGGTTCAATTTGGCGTATTCGGTTAAAAAATAGGTTTTTTATTTACATTTTAGCGTTAATTAAAAAAATAGCGGCGTCTGATGAATAATGTAATATGTTCTGCAAAAGTAACTAAGAAAATTATTATATGAAGGAGGCAAGATTATGTCCAATTACTTTGAGATCCAATATTATAGGGAACAGTAGGAATCAAAATATTAGTATATCCCTACAGAAGGCAACGATTGTACGCCGTACTTTGTTAAGAAAAGGTCATCCCACGGGTCAAAAACTGGATTGCTTATGATAGATTATGTTACTCAAATATTAATGGCTAAGTTTGTAGAACGTTTTGCGTTCCCTTCTATATACCGCTGTTAACATGGGTATTTTTGATATTTCAAATAAATTCACATATGTCAATACATAGATATCTTTATTAAAATGATGATAGTGTTTTATATTAATGTTTTAGATATTTTTCAGCAAGTAATTACCCTATTTAAAAAAAATGCGGGTCGTTTTTTAAGTATAAATTAATTAGAGATGGCATTTGGCGTGAAACAAAAAAGCGTTAAGAAGTTAAAAATACGGAAAACACTAATATAGTATTAATTGAAAACATATAGGTTGCTCTTATCAACTAAACACAAAATTCTAAAAATGGGGGTAGCACCATTGTTAGTTATTTCTGTACAAACAAACCTATATTATACAGCTAGACATAAAATACTTAGCTCAAACAGTTATTTAATCATTTAGAAGTCTCCTGATAATTTATTTTATTACGGATAGACAACTTTGAGTAGAAAGACATAAGGGAAAGACTACGAAGACGAAGACCGACAGTTGACAGACCGAGTTCTTACTATTGTAGACAGGTCTCTTGCGAAGTCAATAGAAGACCAGAATCCGTGATGCGGTGATAGCGCATAGAAGAAAATATGCAGTCTTTGAACAGTGGAAGGATACAGATTCTTTATGTTATAGCTACATAGATCGGTTAGTTATAGATTCCAAAGTTATATTGATCATATTAAAATAGAAATTGACCCATGGTAAAATTAATGATGGTTTTTATTACAGGTACCTGTGCTTCCTTTACATATGTACGTAGCAAGTGAGTCTTTAAGCGAGTTAAGTTAGGGTCATCCTAGGGGAGCAAAACTCGAGAGATTCCGGGCGATACAGGATTAATTAGGGAATAGGGGGAAACGTGTAGTGGTCGGCAATACGACAGGTACAATTAAGCACGAAAATGTTAAGAAACATTTAATTTGCTTATATAAAACAACTGCATAAGAAACTTTAATAACTATACTAACTTACCTGGCATTCGGTCTACATAACATTCAATCAAAGAGCAGATATCGGATTTTCTAAGGTATATCATTTTTTAGTTGACAAACAGCTAGACTGTGGCTTTGGCTAAGCTTTTGTAATGGCAAATAATTATTTTTTTTCATTTTATTTTTAAATATCATATTTAATATTTAACTTATTACGAATGAAGACAAACACAAAAATGGTAAAAATTGGTTCCGCCGTTCTTGAATTACGAATAATGTAACTAAAGCGACTTTATTTTTTAAATATTTAACCGTAATTTTTTTCAACCTCCTCCATATTTTATGTACAATGTATGTGCTTCAATATTTTTAAAGTACGCGATGGGGAGTATTTAGGTATTATTACTTTTTAGTTCAATTCATATGGTGATGCCCAATTTTAATGCGAATAATGAAATTCTGAATTCGGAGGCTCGGAAAAGTAATATGCTGCCGTGTTATATTATTGTAAAGATAGGTAAATACTATTAAGGAAACGCTTGAATTACAAAACATTAAATGTCTTTTTATTTACAAAGTAACATAGGTTATATAAAATAACGTTAATTTGATTTTTAAAAGATGTCATTTTGTATTTTTATTATTCGAAAAGTGCTTTAATAAATCTTAAATGTCTATGTTAAGAAGATTTTGTATATGTTTTAGTACAACAAGCAAATATGTACTCAAGTAACAAAACTTAAAACGGCAAGATGGCTTGGCGGTTTGAATGTCGAATGGCAGTACTAGATATGTAAGAACAGACGTCCGTCAAGCCTTCTGTTCTTATATATCTCGTGTGCAACCTGTCAATCGCAACCTCTAGCCTCTCTCCGATTACATACCGCAAGGCGGTGACTTGCACTTCTGAGCACACTACAACATTATGTTATTAAAAATTTAAAAAAACTACTGCGTCGTATCACTTAATATTGAATAGTTTTTATATAAAATAAAGGGTTTAACAAAAATGTGTCGAATTTACCAAGTACTACATTGTTTTGATTAAGTATTGGTATTAATTCGTATCGTAATAATCCTATAGTTCATCTATAAAATGTTCGATTTATAAACATATAAGAGACTGAATATATTACAAGCAACTTACGATATTTACTCATATTCCGATCCTAAATTTAAAACACTAACTTCGGAAACTTTTGATTCTAACTTATAAAATCTATTTTCAAAATTCATTACACCTTTTTTATTTAAAAAGCCTGTTTCTTAATGTTTTTCTTTCATTAAAACTTTACGGTGTTAAATTATTACACTTCTAATTTGACATACTTTAAATTTCTTAAATTATTTGTATATTGCTTATCTAGTAACTATTAAGCGTATTTTACTGTTTTCGTTTGTATTACATTTTTCTTTATTCTATATGGACGCCCACTGCAAGGCTTCTTTCGAAAATCGCCACAATGATCGATTTTGTGCTATCGCATCCATCTACTTCCGGCCACCTTTACGTCGTCAGTCCACCTAGTGGGGTGCTTTCCCACGCCGCGTCTACCAGTTCATGGCTGCTACTCGAAAACCTTGGCCTCAATTGCTATCTCCATTGCTCTCTGGGTAACTTTGAGCCGTAACACTGGCAACGTAAAATCGTCAAATACCTTCGTCTTCAGGCATTGCATATTACGATACTATTGTATTTTTTATCTAATATATAAAATTCTCGTGTCACGGTGTTCGAACTTGAACTCCTCTGAAACGGCTTGACTGATTTTTACCAAATTTAATATGCGTATTAAGTAGGTCTGAGAATCGGCTACTATCTATTTTCTATACCCCTAAGTGATAACGGTTGTTCACACTTAAAAAGTTTCTTTTATTTTTTTAACAAAATTTTTTGTTTTTATTTTTTTATGATGCAGCATACAAGAATACATACAACCATAAATTTTCACCCCTCTACGATCAACCCTTATTTTTTATTTGTAAATTAAAATATCAATTTTTTTTGCAAAACAACGTTTGCGGGATCAGCTAGTTATATATAATATTTAATCTCTCAAATTCTATAAAGGCAAAATATTTGCCATGTAAACTAAAATTTGTAAATAGGGTTAACACTTTCGTAGCTCAGTGTCGTGGTTAGTAGTGCGACGTAGATATTCGTCCAGCGGTTGTCTAACTGAATTACCTATCATTTTGATTGAGCGTTTGAACGTCGGCAGATTCTATTAGACTGGATCGCTATTTACTTAGACGCCGGCCCGAGCGTACTTTTACTAAGTTAGCTCGATATAAATGAACCTTAGATACGATTGATGCAATTTGTTTTCTTATTTCTTCTGTTATATGAAATAAAAAGAAGACAGAACACTATTTACCAACTACTTTTGACCGACGCTTCTGTTATTATAGATCAATAAAAACGATAAGTGTCTACACAGAGTATTAATTTATTGCTCATTTATTTACTTATATTATTTTAAATTACAAAATAGTGATCATTTGTAGTTTTATAGTGATCATTTGTGTACATAATGAGAAAGATGGTATAAAACTGGAATGAAATGAAGCAATGAGGGTTACATACGTGTCCTCATCTGAAATATCCCACAACACACAATCGTATTATTTTCTTGTGATTACTTTTAAAAATGTCTTTTATACGGTAGGTAGAGAAATACATTTCATCAGTATTTTTTAGTAGTTTAGTTAGCCGTTGTTACCGTCAAAAACAAACGCAATCTATTTTTAAGGAAAGTGTCATACCTCAGGACTTATAACCAAAAATATATGTTAACAAGTTAGGTAAATAGAACAATAAATACATTCAATAGCAAGCTAGCGAAGCCGCGTGTATAGGTCGCCGTGTTTGTAACAAAGTATAACAAAATACGGGTTTCGGGGCACAATACACGTCTTAAACAAATATAAGAAGGCTGTGGCCGGTGACCTTTGTCCCTTTCGTGAGTGTGTGAGTAAGGGACAACGCGTGTCCATGCACAAACACTAGCGAAGCGGTTGTATTTGCAAATGTGACTCTATAGACAAATGAAAGTTTTTGACTTGACATTAGAGTAGTAGGTTAAGCCTAACATTTTTATATCAGTTGAATATTCCATGATTTGATACTTTTTAAGAAATGTATGTTTATATTTAAGTGGCTTCCTATATATATTTCGAAGGACAGATAAAACTGTCAAAACACTACGTGTCTCAAATTTGATGTAGAGCTCTTCTTTAAAAAGTATGGCGGTTCGCATTATAATAATTTATTTAGAGACGGATCTATTTCCTGTTTATGTTATATGTTGCTATTTTTAATATTATTGCTATTAAGATATCACGCGGCTAGAGATTTATAAGTGTAGCATTAAAATGTCCTTTTTATTGATTAGTAACATAGAAGTCAATTCCTCACGATATTAATAATGATAATTTTATTTACTTGATATCACAAATACAATAAAACATACTGCGCAACAAAACACTTCAATGCCTGTCTCGTGTACTAGGAAGAAGACTAATAGATTATATAACAATTAAGATGTCAGTACAGACGATTAAAATCATCGTAAATAATAGCAAAATTGAAAAAAAAATCATATTTATGCCAATGTTGGCATCGAAATCGAATCAGCAATTTACAAAACTTAATCTTTAATCACTAAGTTACTACTGCTTTTGGAGCATAACATTTTCTGTCATTGAGTATAACGTAATATTACAGAGTAATTAAATATTTAGAATTTAATATAATTACTCATTTAGTTAAACTAAAGCTTAACCACCTGAGTAAACTTTATTAATAATGTTTACTCTTTAATCGATATTATATTTCATTTCATGTATCATAAATTTTTCGTTAATATAGCACTTTGCGAAAACGAGTGGAGTAAAAAGTAAAATAGATTAAAAAAATGAGTAAATAATAAGTTGACGTTTAATAAGAGTTCTGTTAAAATTTTCAATGTTGAATAAATAAATTTTACTTTTTCATTTTCATCTTTAAATGTAAAATCTCTTTAGAATTTCTCAATCATGTTAAAGTTAAAGTAAGTGGTTAGAGTATGTGTTGTCGCTGCGAACTTATGGACCCAAGACGCGGTAGCTTACGATGGACCTTATAAGAATGTTCTAGGTCACCCAATGACTAATGTAAAGTGCAATGTACGGAGATTCGCTGCTAAATCGAATAATTAATGAAACAAGGTTATCGAAGTAGCTGAAGGAATTGATCGTCTAAAATGACAGTAGTCGGGGCACATCGCACGTGCAACCGATGGCCGGTGGGGTCAAAAGGTTATCAAGTGGCGGCTACGAGTCGGTAGGTGCTCTACTGGATGGACCGACGACATAGTTAAGGTAGCAGGATGTCGCTGAATGCGAGCAGCGCAAGACTGATCATCGGGCAGGGGTCGAATATCGGCTGTAAAGTAAAAAAAGAAGAATACCTTCAACCAACGGTTTCTAGACGAAGCAATTATTATAACTGTACATTTGTTTCCAGGATTTATGTATCTATAAATCGTTAAAATAATAATCGTAACCATACTTGATTGGTATATATTTTAATTGCGATACTCACTTTTACAATCATACACAACATGTTTTTATGGATTATATATTAAAATTGTTTTCTAAATATTTCTATGTAAATCTGCATATCGCTCGCTAATACAACTATTTTCAAATTTAGTTCTTCGTGATTTTTCTATAACTTTGGAACACCTGTCTACTTTTTATCACTTCATCGCTCTATGTTAATTGGTAGAGAATGCAGGTGAGGTTTTAAGTACGCTATTGCATCAGTTTTGTAAAAAGTACATAAATAATTAAATATTAAATTTAAATAAAAGCGTGTTATATATAAGAACTTAACTGTTTAAAATAAAAAAAAAAATTAAACGAATTCGTTATGTTAAATCGGCAGCGATAAATGAGAATAAAATAAAATGAAACAAACTATATGATGTTTTATATTTAAAGCCGTATCTAATCATTGTATGGTGATGTACTAAAGGCCGTTAAGGCGGGCCACCTTCCGATACAATAACAGCCGCTGTCCCGCGAACCCTTTCCTTGCTTCGACCCGTCTCCTTATAAATTGCGGTGTCCATTGCGTACAATTGTTTGTTTATCTTATATATTTTATACTTTGTTCCTGTTTGTTATTAAGAACATGAATATTATCGACGAATGAGCCGAGGTATTCGCGCGGGGGCCCTAAAGTCTGGTCATTCCATGGAGCTTTCGTCTAAGCAGTTAAACTCTAGTATGCCTGAGCCAAGATTTGACAGGGATTGAATTAACAGAGTTTTTAGACTAAAATTTTTAGAGTAAAATTTACTTGGGCACCAGTATAAGCCAGGTAAAAAAAAAGATTATTAAAAATATCTCAACAACAAATATCAGCTCAAAAAAATAGATAATGCCAAGATAAGCCGCGATTTAGCTAGAGGCTTACTATGACGACTCATACATAACTGAAGTTTTTTACCATCGAACAATCTGACAAATTTAAATTCTACAGCACGCAATAAACTAAACATAATAATGTTAACGCAATACAATTTGAAGGTTGACAAAGATGGCACTGGGGTACTTAGTACATTAATTAAACTAATTACATTTATTTATACAGCTAAACACAAAGTTAATTTGTAAAGCCAGTTTGTTAAAACTAGAAGTCTGTAATTCCAACTTACTCGTATGTTTGTTAAATATATTACCTTTTTATCGAAACAACACTTATGTATTAAAACAGCGTTCTTAAAAAAATTGGAATTCTACATTTCTCTTAAAAGTTTTTTTTAACTTGTTAATAATTGTTTAAGCAAGTTGGAGTATATTTAACGCTAAAGCTTGGAAAGCGCATCTTTTATACGAAGAGTTTCCACGTGTAAGAATTCCTTTGTTGAATCTGACTGACAGGTTGATGATATTGACATTCTTGGAAAGCACCACCGTTGTTGTTGGTTTTTCTGAGTACTTCCAATATTGTGAGGTCTGTCATTACCCGCACGGAGTCTGTTCATTGAGTTGCTGATTGCTTTCTTGGCCTCGTGGCCAAATTAGAGAGTTTTATCTTTATACGTATAAAGTTTAAAAAGAAAAATAAGAAAACCCTAAGAAAAAAGTTCGTCATAATACTATTTTTGTCGCTAACTGTACCTCGCCGGACCACGAGTGTGCGTTCGTCCGTTGCCGAAACAAATATTGCTACATTACCCGACCCTCGCCTTTCAACTTGTAATAAAAAGTCAGGACGTCTTGCTACCACGCTCGTGCTATGTACTTTTGTCACCCTACGCCACTAAACATCATGCGTCTTTTGAGGTGCAAAACAAAACTTGACGTTTTTTTATTAACAAAAAAAACTTTTTCACGCATTTGTACCTAATCAAATTATTCTTTCACTCCACAATTTGTTACCAATCAGTACTAAATTATTTTGACTACATCTA
This sequence comes from Battus philenor, assembly GCF_028537555.1. Lineage (NCBI taxonomy): Eukaryota > Metazoa > Arthropoda > Insecta > Lepidoptera > Papilionidae > Battus > Battus philenor. Next base: position 10,972,513 of record NW_027181673.1, on the reverse strand, counting down.
TTCCACATAAATTCCTACCACAAGACGGTATTTAGAAAAGAAGTTTTTTAACTGTTATTAAAATAACCATTTAAATTTAAAAAAAAACATCATTTTATTTAAATAACTATAGAGCAATTGCTAGTCACTTCCTGTGGTTTGTGGGAGGGAGCTAGACAACGGTCAAGAAGATAGGTACGTAAGTAGAAATATATTTACAGAGTAATTGGTTACAAGTGTAAAAGCTCCAAAGGGGTAAAGGTGTGTCTCATGTACAGCTCAGCAAAAAGCAGTACAAATATTTGGGGGGATAGTCAACAATAATTAATTTTAATTAACAGAATTTCGAAAAAGGGCTATATATTTACCCCTATAATCAAATATCTGTGTATTAAAACACACATACTCACATTTATATATATTATACGTACCGTATAAACAAATATATATATGTATACACAAATATATGTATGTATTTGAAAAATGAAGTCTTTTGTTACTACATATTGTTTAGTATTGATATTGGATTACCTAAAAACAACAATTTTGAGTGTATATAGTATTTTAAACTTAATAAATGTTATAGTATCAAACATCAAAAATGCAACGGTGAACTTATAAAATAAATAAAATATCGCTTTCCTATTTTACGTACCTTAATTGGACAGTTTAATTGCATCGCGAACCGGAGAGTTTTCTGGAAATTTCGTGAACTAAATTCGAATAAATTTTAATTGTCAAACAAAACAACTAGTCAAATAAGTTAAACTAATTTAATCCTACCAAAAAGCTTCGAGATATCTGTCCTTAATGTATGCACAACGGCCTTACCCTTGCAGCCTCGTCTAAATTCGGAACGGCGCTCGACTTGAATAAATTCTACGAATTGTTTTGCTTATTTACTATAAGTTTTTTAATATGTTAAGGATCGAAAATCATCGTAACCTATAAAGGTTACCCGAGAGATACTGTGTAATTCCTTTTGACATTTCCTTATTGGAAAAGACTATACATAGGCTCGATAGAAGCAAAAGTCTTTTCTTATCATTTTCTCCCATATAGTATATTTATATACAATATAGTATCAGCGTATTGGGAAGTTGAGACCGATGCGCAAGGAATCTAGGATAAGCTACGACTGAAATGATGATAATAATAACAAACTCACAACTTCTCTAAATATTTTAGATGTTTCAGAAAATAATAATTGCTAATAATTTGTAATTATCTATTTAATATAAATCACTGAACTGAGATGCATAATTATTTATGTAATGTACATTAAATTAAAAACATGTAATGATCGTTTATGAAATTGTATTTGGAACAAAAGGTTGTTTTGTTATTTTTTTAATCGATTCCATTTTCGACTACGCTTTATTTTACTTAGCTTTTGCTCGCTATGGTTATGTTATTACATTCAATTAGATACTTAACTTATCTACTTACTAAACTACTTATAAAACAAAACATCTATTTATAAATAAATAGAAGTACTTAAAACTACAAGCCATAAAACCAAATTGATGTTATCTTTTTTTATAGCATGTAATGGTAAATAAGAAAAAATATAATCTGAATACAGTGACTGAACACAAAAAGTTACCTGTTCATAGTTTAGTATAGTAACTGGCCGTGTTCAAACGAGGCACGGCGGCCGACCCTTTGCGGACAGTTCTCCCCCCGTGGGCAGTACACCCTCTAAACAACCTCGGCACACAAAAAACATTATAACAGACCTGTAAATTTATTTAAAATTGGTCTCTATAGTTTGCTAAATAGGGTTTATTTTTGACATATATTTCCTTTGTGGGCAGTCAAAGCTAAACAGTGGGGGGACGGTCGGATCGACCCATGGCTAGTATAGTGCGTTTGCGTAGTTTTGATTTCCATTTGCTTTTAGATTTATTTATTCGCCATTTTACTGTAATGGATTCTGCTGCTTTCGATTTTTGTATCGTTACAAGTTTATTTTAGAAGTTTTTCTTTAGAAATTCGAAAATGGTGATAAGGTCATAAAGAATAATTCAATAAAATAATCCGTATAACACTTCCGAAAATTCTAAGATTTATAAACAATTATATTGTTACAAATTATATTGCGAACTCCATGGATGATTCTTTTTTTAAATACTATTATTTTCATATTTATTAAACTTAATCTCAATTAAGACTAATTTCGGTAAAGATGAATACCAAATGTATCCAAAAAAGTATTAATTACAACTTTCCTGTTTCATTTTATGATTTGTTATATAGAAATTCAAATATGAAAGAATGTTAAGTATTGCATAATTATTTAATGTATTTTATCAGGTCGGATGCATAATGCAGGCTGATTTTAACGGGTCCTATTGAAAATCTATAAGTCGATCATGCACTTGAATTAATGATAATTATAATGAGCAGGTCGCGTTCCTCACCGCTGAACATCATTGCTCCTTCTAACTTCGTATACTATATGTCTTGTTTGTTTTATCGGCGATTGATATATCGCAGAACTAATCGTTAGTTTAAACTCCTGCAAATTCTGGTCTGACTACTATTTGAAACCGTCCGGAGTAATATTTACTTAGACTGTCTCTGATTTGAGATATTCTAGGTTTGACTCTCTTGGAGAAAGCTAGCAAAGTAGAAAAGTACAAATATCTTTTATTAGTGTGTAAATTTTAAGTCATTCTTTTTATGACAAAATTTAGGTCATAAGACTATTCTATTAATTTATTTATATTTTTAAGTCATTCGTATCCCATAATGATATTTGTGTTCGTATTGGAAATAATACCATTAAAACCAATGTTAACAGGAACTAGAATCGGTGATTATATTATATCCCCCATAAATAGTTTTGGGGAAGGCCTAGGCCTTGCAGTGGGCGTCTATGGGCTGAACGTACGATAGAGAAACATTCTGTAAAAGTATAAGTTATGAAATTAAAATACTTTCAATATGATTAAAGGGCTCTTGCATAAAAACTTGTTGCCTTGTGTTTATAGGAAAAGCAATGTATTGTTTCTAACGACGTATCGCTAGGAGTTTATAGGCGACGCCTATTCAAATGCAAATTGAATAAACATATGATTTAATATCATTAAAAATCAACAGTTGAATTTTTTAATAATTTATAGTAATACAATTGCACTTTTGCAATAACATATTTTATATTTACTACCTCTAATATTCAAATATTTAAGTTAAAAGACTCATGTAGGAGAACTACGGCAGAATAAGTTGGTAATTTTTTTTACGAAGGGACACGAACCTTATTGTGATTTAATGATTTCATAATTCAGGCAGATCTGAGTCTAGTCTTGGCAGAGTTATGACAGCATTGAGAAACCATCGAACTCAAGGTTCGCTTCTGTGGACTTCATCGTGTGGCTAGGACTTTGGAGAATGATCCTGATGAACTGACACTCATCAAAGGCACCCGAATAGACGAGAACCACGAAGTCATCGATTGCTATTGGATACGAAAACTATTCGAATACGATGTAATAGCAATGCGCTTTAATTTTGATAGAATTATTTATAATTATTAATAATTAGCAGTGAAGTATAAAAAAACCTGGGCACACAAAGCTATAACACTTGTAGTTATAGTTTTATTTTATTCTCTTTATTAATTTTCATCATTTCATTTGAATTTAATTCACAATTAAAAATTAATTAATATTAATGTATAAACATAAATAATTCTAACAGAATTAAACCACAATGATATTACTTGGGAGAAAACTAGAAAAAATTCTTTAACAAGAGATAATGTATGGGTGCTACCACAATTAATATTTCTAAGCAGTGCATGTAGTGAAATGCTTGAGCTTTCTAGACAAACAATCTTCTTCTGCATATATATGAGAAGCATAGGTTTTATTTGATTTTCTTTTTATTTTATAATCATGTATAACATCGGACTGCTATGTTCAATGCGAATTACAATCGTATGACTTTTTATGCGTCCAAATAAAAGGAGCAATAGCTTTCAACAAGAATTTAAAAAAAAATTGTAATAAATTTATATTTTTCCCAACTGCCAATTTTATTAATTCATTACAAATGAAATATTATTTCATTTATAAAAAGTAAGTAGGTTTTTGAAATAAAGCAAATTTTAAAGTTATCTCGTGTCCAAATAGCTTCGCTATTATGGCATAAAGTATTTGCAGAACATTTTAAATAAGCATGACTTATAAGAAAGTTACAGTTTTACTTACAATCAAGTATGCAGTGTTTACTAATAAGAAATTTTATAACGCCATCTATTATCGAGTAGTATAAAAAGAGATGCTAGTTGTTTATTCATATAGAGGTCGCTGGGTGAATGGAATTCGAAACAGAATTTGACAAAGTAAAAAACTTTATTTTTCTCTAGTATATAAAAATATTTTAAATTAGCTTTAGTAAACTTTACTATTGTTTTAAAGTTATAAAAATTATGCGTAAAAAGATTATACATATGGTCGTACACAAAAGTAGTCTTCAGATTTGTTAAATATAGTAAGCGTACAAGTTATGTTTCAAAAGGAAAAAATTACTGAGTTACTTCAGGGTTCTAGTAACATTTTAAGCATTGAAAAATGTAACTGTTTCCTTTTAACGATTATCATGTTCGTTTTAAGACCCATGTTTCTAGCAATCGTACATATGAGCGTATGTTAGTCCAAAAGTATAATATTCTGATTTAATATTTTTATTTATTAGAAAAAATTTTAATTCAGAAGTAAAGAATTATTAACACGATTAGTCTAACGCGCAATCCGTTCCATTTTTCTGTTCACTCCGTATAGACAAATATTCGTAGAAACAAGTTTTAAGGAGACGGAAATTTTCAGTGTTAGATAAAAGTTCGCGAGAGAAAGTTGCGGCGCCCGCGGGGTGAAAAATGCAACGAACTTCCGACAGAGAGCGAAAGTGACTGACTGACTTCTTGAACACTCCAACTTTCAATCTTGTTTAAATATTTTAACAGAGAAACATCCTTTTGAGTTACTACACTAACGGTGTATTATTGTAACGATTATTTAAAATTTTAAATATGTAGAAACGTGTACTGTATCGAAATTTATTTATAAAATATATGTATATCTATAAAGTATAAAATGCTATGAATATTTAACAGATAAAACCCCACAATCTTAAGGCCTCTCGCTATGCCTTGCAGTGAGCGTCTATCGACTTACATGTTTGTAATGATGAATTAGTAAACAAATACCTTTGCCCGAACTGTTTGATGTTAGGATTCTAAACGCATTAAGCAGATAGTCTTATTGTACAACGCCAACGAGGTTGTTTAAAGGTTTGTCACGTGCCGACTAATACTTGTGATTATTTCTATAAGAATAATGATTAAATTTATGAGAAGCTCACGTCGTACAAATATTGTGAATATCAAAATAGTTTAGTAGTTTCGGAATATATAGTGCGACCTGCTTTTACGATATTTGTGAAAATGTTAACAAATAAATACCTGACTTAGTTTTGTGTGACCTTTATTCAGGTCGTAAATTTAAGTTTAAGGACACTGTTATAGGTAATCTCAATTTGATTGTAATTAAAAGTTTCTATCGAATTGGACTCCTCTGATATTCTTACCATAATGTACACAAGTGCAAGTTACAGTAAGTAAATATTCGAAAGTGGTGAATATTATGAACAAATTAATATACGGAACCGTCATAAGTATTTTAGCAAGAATAACAAAAAGTATTCACCGTTTTGAAAGAGAGAGAAAGGGGGTAGCAGAGTTTGATTGTAGATTCAACCAAATTATACTCGTCTGGTCGTTTTGACGTAAAAAATGTAATCAATGTATGTGATCCAAAATTATACGAATGAATAATTGCCTATTTAAAAAAAAAGTAACGGCTTTTATTAGTTTCTAAGATGTAGCCGCTTTTCATTAAAAAATAAAACATGTGTTATTGTACTCGCTTTTTCTTTTTTATTATACGAAGCCCATATTGATTGCTTACACTTATATTTTGATTTTTGACCGCTTTTTTAACAATTTTATTAAAGTTGTGTTTCGCTACTTCTTCTTTTCAGTCGATAGATGCCTACTGCAATGCATAGACCTATACCGAAGATCGCTACGATTATCGGCCTTCTGCTGCATCATCCGGCGACCTCCAGCGACCTTAATTATGGCATCGGTTCATCTAGAGTTCCTTTTATTTTGTCTAAATTAGGTCAGATGTATTATCCATCATTAGATCTTCATCATTAGAAATTACCTAAAAAAACATAAAATCTTTGTAAAGAGTAGTGGTCGTATAAATAAACTATGCGGCCGTTTATCGCTCTAAAATAATGAATTCATACCCCACCGCTGCGGCGTGGGCTAGATATTGGCTATTTCCTGCGCAAAAACTCATTTAGCTGCGAGTTAAAATAGGCGGAGGCTGGGTGGCACGAAGCTTCGCCATATCCGCCGAGGCGAGATCGAGTTCCCGATTTGATTGATCAGCCGCGCGGACTGATTGACTGGGATCGATTTATTGGACGCATGTGGCATGTGGACCACCAATTTGTGTTGATTACCATTTCACACATATACACGTCGTACATACTTTTACAGCAATAACCAACAGTTATGCCAATCACTGACATCCCAACAAAACGGTGCTATAAGTCATAATGTAGAAATAATAAATTTATTGCATACCAAATTTCCTGTTTGCATAATTCAACTAACACTTAGCCTTCTCTACTATGTGATTTAACACATGTGTATTATTATTGGTGTGAGCTATATCAAAGATTGAATCTGTATAGAGACAGTCGAATCAATTGCAACTTTAAAACTTAAATTGTGTGACGTCACTAACATATTAGAGTCGCTATTTTGCTAAAATGAAATTGATAATTGCATAACTAAACCGATATCTCTATGCGAGGCGGAGATAAACATCTGTTCGATGTTATATGCCATTTATTGTCAAACTTTATTTTTTTAATAATACAAAAAATATTTACTGCAATTTTTATTTTCACTTTACCTTGTATCGTGAAGGAGTGCGATAAAACGATAACTATAGCTCGTTAACATGAAATTGTCGAAGGTCGTGATTTTGGCTTTTTTAATTTTAATTGGAAATACAATTATGTATATAATGCCTCAATTTTTTACAATTTTCTTAAGCGTAGTAATAATCCTCATTAATATTATTTAAGCAATAAGCATAACAAAGTATGTCCACGTTATGAGCGGACTTTCTACCTTGTTCTTATCAGCCCGTAATCTTCTTTCCAGAACTTAAAGTCCTTAGTGGCCATCTATTCTGTGCTATGTGGCAAGCCCACAGTCATTTGTAAAAAAAATGTAATCATTATATAAGAAAAAAAATAAAACACGGTCAACATAAAATAAAGTCGATTAAAACATTAACACAGCTAGACAATCTAGACGAAAGAAGCGTTAATGCAGTTACAGCCCTTCCGCCCTTCACTACCGGCGCGAAAGAATTCTGTTAAAGTGGGCGTTTGAATTACGTTTTGACTTGAGCACTCGTTGATTTAATTTTTACAGACTAACTCGTTTGTCTCACAAACAGAAATATTCGGGAAAAGTCTACAAGGCATGAATGTGTTGCACATTTGCTGTCAATGAATAATAATATAGTAAGAAAATGAATTACTGAAATTTGAAATGATATAATTAAATTTATTATTATTCACTACCTGTCCCTGCAAACTTTGTATAGCCAGAAGTTATATGCCTGTCGTGATCGAAAAAAACTGTTACTCCAATATATATTTCAAAACTTTTTTCATGTATTACGTCATTTTAAATTTTTTAAAGTATTAATTTTTGGGTAGATGCCATTAACTGGCAACAAATGAGCTATGCGTATCTTTAAAGCCTTTTTTTCTACGATCACCCTAGAAGTAAAATACTTAAAGGAAAAGATGTGCATTGAGAAAAATATTAAAATATTCGAATTTATAATCGTTACATAACCGTAATGGCGTAAAAAACCATTTCAATCCGCTTCCCAACTCAAAGGACACGTTTCATTGCCTCAGAGTCTACCAATAGACTCTTTGTAGGTTGTAAGTAGTTGCTATCTCATTATTTCTGTGTTCTCATGTGTAAAGGACACTGAAGTTACTTTCAAGTTGTCAGTTCTACGTTTTGTAACCGTAAAGTTTTTGGCGAATCACTTTCGGGGTGATTACGTTCCTAGATCTCGGCGTGTAAACATTGCATATTGAAATCTGTAAATTTACAAATCATATCTTTCTTTTGTGTGGTTAGGTGGTGAATAGCTCGAAAAAATTTATTTACATATACATTATACTTACACTCCGAAAATTGCTTGAAAACATCATCATCAATATTTTAGGTTTAGCTCGGCCATCGTCCATTCGTCAAAGGTCTCCTGTATAGATTTTAAATAGCACTGATTGGCAGTGACTCGCATCTAGTATCTCCCATTTGCTGTGTGTAATAACTCTATGTAACATTCTTGAACTCAATTTCATACTGCGCTTGCGTTGCCTATTGTAAAATATTTCGTGTTAAAATGCAATTAATAATCATTGTTTGGCCTAGTCAAGCGCCAAAAAAAATTCATCCCAATTGGAAAGTCAAGTTCACATTGAAAAGTCAATAGCATGCTTCTTATTAGTTATATATAAACTGTTTTATGATAAATTGCATTTTTAAAGTGAAGGGACTATATTTATTACCTTGTGTTTACTGCTTATTTATTTATTTATAAAAAAAGTACGCCTGAAGCATTTTCATCAATATATTTATGGTTACGAACGTTTAAACAATGATGAGAAGTTACTATAACTAATTTCACATTTAATTACATAAAAGATATTAAAACAGACTAGGATCAGACTAATAACATTTATTCTAATAAGACCAGTTGGTGCGGTCAAAATGGAGACAACTATTCAAAGTTTTGCTAATAAATTTTGGAATTAGTTTTCTTATTGGATATGAAAGAAATGATTTAAAATTTTAGTGCTTCAAATGTTTATACGATAGTTTACTCACGACTTTTATAGCATTATGATTATATCACAGGTATCGATCTATATATAATTACTATTAACAGCGTATATGCCTTGATAATTGTGATTGTAAATACTTTGGCGTCAAAAACATAATTGTCTAGAAATTTGAATCAATTATTTTGCGTTATACTTTCCATTTAGGATATGATGTAACTTAGGTGGTAACTCTTTGTTATATTGACCTGTCGATGGGCATATGAAAAGGTTTTATTTCTAAATTTTTTGTTTTGATTTCCAAACAAAACACTTTTTTTGAAAACATTTGAATACAGTATTAGTTAAATTTTGAAATAATGTCGCCATTCTGAAATTATATTATGTATAATAGTTAATTCGTGCAATTCTTATTTCTTATTAGAAACGTGATAATCTTTTACGGTATACATTTTAATGTTTTATATAATTACTCACACACAAAAATACACACTTTTTTGTGTTGTATGTGTCTATATGTATAATGTCTTTATAGATAGGTCTACAGAAGTCATACCTCATATATATACATACATATTTCAGAAATACTATTACCTACTTACGTTTATTCTTGTATATACACTTAACATTTATTCTTACCGGCACATTTTATTTACGGTTGTCAATGTGACTTATAAAATGTATTACACTAATTCATTTTTATTTTGCTTTTATATAAAATGAACTATTTAACTTAAAAAAGCGTATTATTGACAAAAAAAAATATTACTAGAGAATTTATGTTTAGTACATTCGCGTTAACAATGTTATCGTGTTTTAAGTTCTTTTTTAGACAGAAATTTGTTTTATTTTTTAAATTTTTTAAACTTTGAAATTTTCGCTAGTTGATAAACTTTTGAGATGTATTTCATTCTTTATTTAAATTAATTGCAAGTTTAGAAACGAGATTTAACTTGCGTAGTAGAAAATAAAAAAAAAAATGTAAATTTAGAATCTAAAAAAAGTTGTATAACTTAGTTATGTGCATAACCCTTTTGTGTTTTGTATTGCAAAACTAAATATGTCCGTCCAAATGGCATATAATAGCCCCATTGTATGGCAGGGGTGACGTGGGTGGAGTGAGAGGGAAATCTAAGCGCGAGTGAGACAGTGGATCATAATAGTCGGACATTAGAATGGCGTCACATTTAAGGACATTCTCTAACGACGCTGTGATGCATTTATTTCAGTACACTATAATTTTTTATATTTTTTAAAATTACACCAAATTTATTTATTTTGAAACATACATTTTTAATTTACTGCAATTACATAAATGTAATCTACAGATTTTTATAAAATGTCCTTGAGATAGCTATTGCCTTAAGAATATAAATCTCATCACGCTATTTCTATAAAAGAATAAAAATAAATGCCTGTACAATCACTGCGGTCCAGAGTTTTTAAATGAAAAATACGCATCGCTTCGAAATCGTCAGATATATAAAGTTTCATTACTTCAATAATTTTAATTTTGCTTTAAATAGATTTAGTTTTATATGTAAATGATATATTTTTTTAAAGACTTTATATAATTCATTATCATTTCAGCTACAGGACGTTTACTTCTGGACACAAGCCTTACATAGATTTCCGTTAGGATTGGACGGAAGTGACCTGAATCCGTTTTCGAGCGCCCTTGACACGATCGTCTATTTACGATATGGTCTTCACTCCAGAACCCTAAGGCTCTACTGGCCATATGTTCTGCGCAGTATGTTGCCTGCTAATGCCATTTCATCTTGCCAATCCTCTGTCAGTTATTTTATATAATGTTTAATTAATATAACTTACCACTTCATTACTGTTTCGATCTCGTAGAATAATCCTAAGTAAAGACCTCTCTATGGTTACTTCACTACCTGTGGGCTTGCCAATGAGGCTTGAAGTGAGAGACATACATTTCAGTGCCATAAATAACACACATTGTTAGTAGCTTTGCGTTTTAAGGCAAAGAGAGATATTGCAAGTTTAATAATAAGTTTCGTTAGTCACTTTTCATCTTTCATTATCATTTCAGCTGTAGGATGTTCAATGCTGGACGTAGGCCACGCTCATAGATTTTCAATAGGATTGGGCGCAGCCTGCTTGCAACGTCTTCCGTCGACTTTAACAATGTAATTGATCACCCTGTAGGTAGAAATTTTACGTCTAATATCCATTTATCGTTATTATCTTCACCATTTTAGACATAGTCTACTCCTGGATATGTATGGCCTTCACCAAAGGTTTTTAAAAAAACATCGGTTGGAATCGGCCTCTACCCAGCGTATTCCAACTATAATACATTAAAAATCATTAATAGCTACCATATATTTCATTCATTATAGATAGTTCCTAGTTGTTACGGCGTGTGTTAAGTACATTAGGTGCGTTATCGAACAATTTAGTACATAGATTAATTAACAAAAAGAGCATATATAGGCCCGTTCGGATTGCGGGCGCGGAGTCCGCCCAATGATTAACGAGCGTCTTTCCGGCCCCCACGTCACATGATTAATACGTTACGGCGCATTGTGGCTGTGGATGTTGGCGACATACAGACTCGCCTACGTCGCCTACGTGGAGGATTGATGTGTCTGTAGCGGGCTACTCTGTGCTAAGTTTTCAAACTCTGGCATATATCTCTGACGATATTAAATTCATTGCGTTTGTGTCGTACATATTGAAATTATAAACCTGATTGCTCATCTTAAAGAGTAATTAATTATAATATTATTCACACATATTCTTTACTTAAAAATTTGGTTGTAACGTTAACATACTTGGAAAAGGTTAGAAAAAAAATTGTGTAAATTTCATGATAAACAGTACATGTTTCTTCTGTTATTACAATAATTTCACAATCTTATATACTCCAGGTATACGTTTAATATAGTACTGTACAGTACGGACATAATATTTGAAAGACATTTGGCCAAGAATTCGACCAATATATACTTTTGAAAAAAGAATATCATTATTCATAAAATATCGAAATCATAATATCTTTTATACTTTGTCTGTCAGCTAAATATCAGGGTGTTAAAATTATGTGAAATCTTCAAAGACTTTTATAATAATTTTATTATTATTCTCTTTTAGTCGAATTTTAAAACCCTGACGGTAAACATAATTAAAATAGCTTTATGTATTCTGTGTACATTGATTAGTAGATATAAAAGCTTTAAAGGAGTTAATGTAGAGCTCATTGGTTAGCAAAAAGTTTTTAAGCTTTTTTCCACTTATATCCTACACTCTGAATAAAGTGATCAGTCTAAAATATGTTACAATAATCTGTTATTTTAATTAAAATGCGTATAGTCAGTAATTCCTAACAGTACATAGTACATGCAGAGACAATTTTATTTATATATCCTCGCTTATAAGAATAACGCTTCTTTGAATATATAATAAATTGTTTTGAAAATTATAATAAAATATATATTTTGTATTTATATATTTTTAAATGAAAAATAATCTGAGAGTATCTTATTAAAACTAAAGCTGTACGGTACGACTAATGGCTGAACATTTATAAATGAAATCTCACGAAAACTAACATTGCATTACTAATTCGTGCACATGCCTTTCTAGGTGCCGGCTTCGGTGTAAGGCGGTCGCTGGGGAGAAATGAGGAGGTTCCCTCCAGCGGGTGAAATTTTGGCGGTTGACATTCCGCATGGTCATTCTTAGAGTCATAACTTTCTTGAACGTCTGACGGGACGTAAGGAAGTAATTGTTTTTTGAAAGCGAAAGAATTTTTGGACATGTAACGTGTGAAAGAATGCGACACAGGGTTTATTTCAACTCTAGAGAGCCGTATAAATGGTGTAAAGTTCTCACGAATAAAAAGCTATACACAAAATTTACACCAATATGATATGATACGTAGCCGTTTCTCGTACATATTTCAACATTGTACTCTGTATACAATAGCAATATGCCTTGAGGATGTTTTAATAACAAAATCCGAATAAATACTGAATATAAAGTAGGATTCGCTACGAAATCGTAAGTGAATCATAATTAAAAATACAACTAATGACAATAAATAAAAAAATATCTTTCTATATAATATTAATTTAATGTGTTTATCGAAATACAGGAGGATCCATTAAATAAATCAACGTCAAACTGGTCAGTAATATATATTAATAAAGGAAGTTCTAGCTAGATTCGCATCAAGGATATGATATAAAATAGTAACTTTGCTATACTTTACCTATTGGATCAGTCATTAAGAATGGGTCATACGGGACTTACCAAGAGAAATTCCTTCGCTGATAACTCATAACTTTTTTGGACTTTGCAGGGGATTTTCGGATCTGCAAGATGCCCATTCGGATCAGATCAGGGTAATGTGATTTGTATCGACTAAAGCTTCTGCATGTTCGTTCTTGGGGCTCTAGGAATCCGTTTGAAAAATAAGGTTCCCTTAGTGATGTATTATTTAAATTGTTTGCGCTAAACTTGGTACAATGATGGTCCTCCGATGAACAACACAAGTTTAAAGACTGGATAGAGCTGGTTCAAGATCATTTCAAGGCATTGTCGGTCTCAGAGTCGCTAGCGCTAATGGGATTTTAAGTTCCTATGAAGACCCTAAATATACGTGGCTATGAACACCCATTTAGGGCATGGGAATACCGATTTTCGACGATAGAGTGCAACAGCGTTTGCAAATCAAAAGTAACAAGTATAGACACAAGAAAAAAAGCTCTGTGTAGCACAGCACTACTATGAGTGGGTCAAATAACATAACATCAGATAAGCGACATCATATCTTTATTTTAATAAGAAGACATGTTTTTTTTTGGTAAGTATAAATGTTGGTATAATTTTTTAATACAATTTATAACGTTGTAACCTTCATTACATATGCCTCGGCTGTACTAGTGATGTTTATTATGGTACCGTTCATGAAAGCGACATAAAAGGTTGCAGTAAAATCACCTAGGGCACACAAAAATGTTACGATCCCGTTCGACACACGGTTTACGCGGTGGTCAATAAATGTATGACGCGATCCGACCAATTTCTGTATTTTTATTTTTATTCGTGCCATTGGATTGCGAAATAAAAATGCTTATAGCTTTCGATAATATCTTTATATGAAAGGGTTAACCTATTTTATCAGTTGCAACATTCGGGTTAAATATTGTGTTTTGTCCGTGTAATTAGAATTTTCATCCGTATATAATTTTTTTAATTTAAACGATGTTATTTCAAGGGAGCACTAATTTAATTTTAGTTTCATACTCTTTGGCATTCTTAAAAAAGATTATATTTGTAAATAAATAAATAAATTGAATATATATTTGATGATCCTTCGGTATCGAAATAAACACTACCGCAAATATTCAAACTATCACATCTCCAATTGAAGAATAATCGTTTCAAGTAACCTTATTTATTATAAAATAACATCTTTTAGGTATTACTTCACTTGATGCTTCTATGAAAAAAATATTATTTATTTGTCGCTGTGATTTAATAGAAATATATATCAGTGCATCATATTATCAATGAATTTGTTGCGTTTAATTTTAGTACATGCATTATCTATCAAAATGAAATTGAGAGTTTATTTTTAATTATAAAGTGCGGAAACAAAATATGTTTAATGCATACGCCGTCCCGCATAGCGAGGGGACGTGTGAAGCTAAAAACATTTAGAGCTACCCTCATCCTACTCTATGCTAATAGTATTCCTCTCATGGAATTTTGATGCTTACTATTTCGCATGGTCATTGCCATTTCCACAATTTCGGAGCGTACTCTTGTCAGAGCTAACAAAATATGGAGCACGATTTTAAAACATAAAAGTTCTTATGAATATGCAATCCCATGCATTGATCATCATCATCATATCAGCCGATAAGCGTCCATTCCAAGGCATGGACGTCCAACAAAGATCGCTATGATGACCAGTCTTGCGCTGCCAGCATTCAGCGACACTCGACGGTGTGTGGTTGGTCCACGTTGTGGTAGGCCTGGTCGACCGGGTTGTGGTCGCCTCTGAAGAACCTTTCGGCCCTAATCCGATGACAGATGCACGAGCGATAGGCCTAGCTTACAGCCACTTCAGACCAGCAGTTCTTTAAGCTACGTAGCTTACGTAAGTGACCTTGGTTCATCTGTGAATCTTCCCATTTGTGATTCGATCTCGCAAGAAAGCTCCGAGCAGTTGTCTCTGTTGCTCTCTATGTGATTTTTATATATTCCAATATAAAAAAAATAATTATCAATATGCACATGAGATTTTTAAGAATAGACGGCTTGATGTTCGTCTACCACCCGTCCTGCTACTCATAAATCAGGTGTTTAGCACGAGCCTAACGCGAAGATAAGATATTTTCTCTAACATCTTTTAATACATAACATGTAAAGTCGAAAGTTTTTAAAAATAATATTATATTCTAGTTTAGGTTTTCTTTTACATTTTATCTGATCTTTTATTTTATTGGTTGTAAATCATATTAAACTGTGAATCTTGAGCCGAATCTGAATCTATGGATTTTGAGTAGCATGCAGAAAGTCAAGTTGACTTCTGTAAGAGATTTTCGTATATTTCAAAGATTTTGTGTAAAAAATGACTGTGATACGGATATCGTAATATTTAAATTATAATTTCTAACGATGGATTATTATTTTCCGTTACCTTTTATGCGTAATGGTGGTGTCATATGATTTACACAATTGACCACCTACCGGTGTAGAACTCGTGATTGACGATAGTCTTACGTAAAAAATACGCTTTATAATGATGTTTTCTTTAAATATAGTGCCTCGAGCAGTTACTGCCCAGTGGCAGAGGACTGAGACTTGCGATCATAGGTCGCGGGTTCGGAAACATTCTAATAATAGATAGTTCACACATTGTACATTAATCATATAGAACTGCTACTGCTCATAAACAAGTTTCCTGAGGATGGACAGCGGTGTTCTCTGCGTACCATAATACCGCACTGCTATCGCCAACCGGCCTGACAAGCGCAAGGGTTATGGTTTATTGATTAAATGACGAAGGTATTGAACCTGAAAGTAATTTCTTAATAGAATGGCGCAGTCTTCTAATATGACAACGATGCTTAAGGGGTGGATCCATTTACTAATTTTTAAACAAAAATTAAATAACAAATGAATTGTTTCAATGTAATTTGTTATTAATGTTCAGTAGATAGTTCATAGGTACAAAAAGCCTTCTCCTCGCTAACGAGCAAAGATATGCGTAGAATGCGGCTCCGCAGTGGATATTTTACGCGACTCGTTTTAAGAGGCCGTAACACATTAAACGAATAATTATGCGTTGTAATTACAAAGTTTCTGTACGTAACGCATGCAATCGTCCGTTTATGTGCGTGTAGTAACTTAATGAATTGTGATGCCCCAAGATTTAATAATCTATAACCATATATTATTTTAAATTTCATATGATCCATTATCACTTAAAATCTTGGATTGCAAATATTATTTCAAAGCTTAAATTTGTATGGTTTTTCATCGATTAATAAAAGTTAGCCTTAACATTACTAGCTGATGCCTTATGTAAAAGCTTTTCATATAATATTTCGTTTTTACATTAGTGACGTTTGAACGGGTTCTTTTAAATTTGATAATTTCCTTCAGTATCAAAAACATAATGTCAATATTTTTTTTTTTTCAAAGCGTGACTACAGAGAATTTCACGTATTTCACAGATTAACTTAGTAATTACCCAAGTATGTATAAATATATTTAGATGAAGGTCTACTAAAAACATGTGTTACCAATGATGATTAACAGCTACAGCTAAAATGATGATCATAATATACATGCTCCTTTCAACATTGATTGAATTTATTGTTTACTTAATATAATTATATATACAGGCGTCCCTCGTATAACACGGTACTTGTAAAACACGGTTTCGATATTACACGGTACAAGAATTGAGATTAATATAACACGGTTTCGATATTACACGGTAAAACACGGTTTTGAAATACGTAGCACGATTTTGAAAAATATGCATTGGAAATTTGAATTTTTTTTCCGTTCAATAAGGGGAATACCCCAAATTTATTGCTACAAAAAAATATCTCATTTCGTTTTGAGAAGTGAAAGTACATATGCGTTTTGTCCTTTGTAAATGAAGTTTTATAATATGTAATTATAATTATTAGTCTTTGAATATATTTTTTGTTGTATTTTTTAATTTTTGTATTTCATCATAAAATTGAATTTCATTTATTTTTCTCAATAAAAACTTGAAGGTAACTTCCTTTTTCATTTATGTAGTATTTGGAACGAAATTTCAGCTATCATAAAATTTTACATCTTAAGATTTGGTTTCGATATAACACGGTACATATTGCCTTTATTTATATTATTTCAAGGTTTCGTATAACACGTTTTCGATATAACACAAGACAAGGTCTCGATACTACACGGTATACCTTGTTTCGAATAGCACGGTTTCGATATAGCACGGTACGAATTAACCGTGTTATACAAGGGACGCCTGTATATTACTTAATATAATATTAATTAATTTTTAATAATATTTTTAACGATTTTTTTACTCAATTTCCTTTTTAGAAATAAATATTTTATTACGTTTCAAAGCAACAAATGCTCTATATCTGAGTAAAAAGGGTATTGAAGTGAGAATAAGTAAAATAAATTAAATTTATAAGTGTCTTTTCCGCATAGCGGAACAACCACCCTAACACATAACTCATCTATATTTTTGACAAACGTCATCCCTGAACAAAATGGCGCACCTCCTTCGGCCAGACTAATTCCGGTGAAACCTCCGCTGCCTTGTACTAAATCACCGTACCTATTATGTACCAAACAGAGCCTCATCCAACACGGGTGTCCATGTAAAGCCACTACGGACATACGTATAAATATATTCTAAATATATCTAAAATTTCGTACCATCAACTTCAGATATTATGAACATAAGTCTATTAAATTCTTAGTTGAATTTTGAGTTTTATGTTTATAGTGTTAAGAGTGAGATTTAAATGTTGTTAATAATCAGTTATGTCTGTTGATTATTGATAATACAATCCTTACAATCCTTTCTGTTAAACTATTCTCTTTGAATAATTGCCGCGTGGACCTGAAGGGTTAAAGCGCATATTCATGCTCTGTCCTAACCATTGTGGTTAGGGTCTAGCCGTCTGTATATAGCGTATGTATCTGTACGATTATATTTGCGAACACATATTTTTTGTGGAATCCGTGCGGCGAAAAGTTTTGTTAATTTTTTTTTGTGTATAATTAGTTCCTTTCTTACGAAAACTTAAATTTTTGTTTTTAACTAGCGTTCTCGTCGTAGTAATTATTTTTTTTTTGGTTTAAAAGCATACAATGAATATAATATGAGACCACACGATGATTACACGGTGATTTTAAATTTATGATTTTTTTTTCCTATTTAATACACAAGATAAATGAAGTAATATTTTATGTTATAGTTAGAAAGAGCTCAAAGTTAGTAGAAAATGAATTTCCTAATAAAAAAAATCACTCGATCATTATTTGCAGATTACATTTTTTTAACCATTAAATCTTTATCGTACATTTAATCTATTGGAAAATTAAATCAATGAGATTTTTTAAAATATTCTTTGTACAGGAGTGAAGATATAAGGTAGTTGAAAATATTAAGAACTGGTAGAGTGTTTTCTTATAAGATTTTATTTGCAGAAGTTTCACAAATGCACCCATATTGTTACAAATGTATATTTTTATTAAGATCTGCCGACACATGCGTTAACTTTACGTTAATTGATACATCTTTCTCATAACAATGAGGTTCTACATAGAAATTATTAAAATAATATATTGAGCACGTCACGTGTTGTCATCTGTGTTGATCTCTACGAGAAAAGATCCCATTAACCATGCCGGGATAGGTTCACCTACGAATTTGACAAGAGATCCAGTTTCTTTTCCAAAAGGTATGGAGAACTATCTAGGGGCTTTTATAGGGCAGATTTTCCATATATATTTGCCCTTCCTAGCCCCAAATGCAAGTTATCTTGTGTCAATTAAAACATACTGGATGATATAAGATACGCTAATATATCTACAGATCGTATGCATTAAGAATACAGTGATATATCATTGTATTGCCGTATCACACATAGTAAACAGACAAGTTATTCATAATTAGCCGTTGCATTCACATGTATACTAGTCCGTTTTAAATAAGGAACGTTAACGCAATATAAATCGCAATAGTAATTTCCTAACGCGAACAAACCATAAATGGCTTCTTGTATAAAAGACATATTAACAGAAATAATATATAATTTCATAGATGAAGGTAAGCATTATCATACAGAATCATTATGTTATACATTTTGTTAACATTTATAATTATACAAATTATTAATGCAAATTATGAATACGCTGTATTTTACTGTGTACGTCTTATACCCAAAATCCAAATTCTCTTAAGACAGCTTTTATTTCTTCTTGGCTTTAAAAGTTATACAAAAAAATGCACCATTCGCAATAATACCGTCAGTACTACTTTCTCTTTTGCCTATTTAATATGATTTATTTTATTTTTCTGTATGTTAATGTACAATGAAAGAGTTAAATAAAATGTCGATTTATTAATTTTACTGCCAATATGACATATCATCCCCACAAATAATTTACATACGTTCAGGAAGTCATCGTCGTAATAATTAGTCTTAATTTAAAATATAACGTTAATTGTCTGTCTCGCGGTAGTTCCGTATGACTTTTCTCCATTATTTCCAATGTTAGTTACCAGACAAAGAGACCGGGAATCACGTTCGAGATAAAACTCAGCCTTAAGTGCGGCTCGAAGCAATAATTGTAACGAATGTACTCGAAGTTTGTTTTAGCGGCGCCTTGCCCGGGGCCCGCCATTTACAAACTATCTCGAAGATATGCAGCGATTAATTTATGGCATCCATTGTGATTCGGCCGGCGAGCTCTGGTATTGACGGCTCGTGTTTTGAAATTATAGATGTCGTACTTGGTATTTATATTGCTTTGATTAATAATAAGTGTTTGGAAGTAACGCGAGCTTATATTATTTATTTACTAAATATTCATTTTCATGTTAGAAAGGGCGGTCTTACGCATAGGAATTTCGTGGCCTCTAGAGCCATTAATATCTACTAGACGCACCTGGTAGATTAACAAATCGTAAACTATATCGATGTTAAATATGTTTCAGAAGTAACAAAATATTAATTATCTTAGTTAAGTTATAGTGTAACAGAGAAAATAAAAAAAAAGTTAAACAGCAGAATTGTCACTCAATAAATGAGACTCTGCAGACAACAGATAAGACGCAAAAAAATTTATTAATTTGTTATAAAGACCCTCAAAATTGTACTTTTTTTTAGAATTTACATGTGTTAGGATCTAAAATAACAAGTAGAATTTACCTGTTTAATACGTAAGTAATTACAGACGAATGAAACATTTTTAAATATATTTTATCATATTAAAATAATGTTACATATTATCAATCAATAATCTTCGAATTAATCACATTCATAATCTAAAAGAGGTGATACGGCATTGCGTAAAGAATGTAAAAAATAATGCATTGTTTTTTTTACTAAGCATATAGATATGGAAATTAAAGAGATTAAAGATATTCTCTGTGACATATTTTAGATAAGCAAGTGTTAAAACTCTTTACAGCGCTTAAAAATATTGACTGGTGCGACTACTTTTTACCGGATCTCAGTGCTACGAAACACATAATAGATAGGCTCAATGCCCTGATATTATTTTGACAAAAATTTAGCTAACAGAAGTTTGGTTAAAAGATCACCGAAGTAAAATTGTGGCGATTGATAACAGGTGTAAATTTGTAGCCACCTCTCTGAAAGAAATATTATAACCTCATATCGGCCGTGTTATCTGAAAGAAACGGAATAAAATTGTTAGAAAAAAAATTCTGCTCGTAATAACATTGGCTACAAAACAGCAGCATATTGACATTTCAATAAATGTATTAAATAAATATGGTAAAATACGATCAGATAGATCAGGGAACGTCCTGTGTTTTATTTCGGCCGCAATGTCATTTTTACATTTGTTTTTAATTGTTCCTACAAGTATGTGTATGTTATATACACTGATTTACTTTACCCAATATTATTGCAACTTATGAATTTATATATATAGTTAAACAATAGATAATTTAGTACAAAACGTCCTAATTTAAACTAATCTATGTAAATATTTATTTGTCGAATGTCTTTCGATATTAAGTCACGAACGACATCTACTAACAAAAAAAAACTAAAAAAAAAAAAATCAAATTATTAAACTATTTTAATGTATCAGCTAGTAGTTGTAAGTAATTCGGAATAATAAAGTAATATGAAATACACAAACCGGCTCAAAATGAGGTAAGGAAACAAAATACAATTGATACAAAAACAATTGAAACCAAAACAGAAAAGCAGGTTAGTTTATACAACGGTGTTTGGTGAAGGTTGGAAGGGAAGGACATTATTAAACAAATGATATTTCAAATGCACAGAATAAATTTGTGTTTATATATAAGGGATAAAACCAAATTCAAATGTGATTATTTAATATCCTCCCCTTTGCAGTATCATTTGAGTTTGACCCGTCGTGACCATTCAACAAAGAGATGTCCATGAGATGAGCTCGCAACCGGTTTCCACTGATGCTGCAATTGGTCACAGGTGAAAGGTTATGATCACTTGACCCCTTAACATCGAGGGGATGCTGTATCAAATTATAATGAGATCGTCAGGTGTAATTAAAATGATAATTATTATAAATGTAATTAATGTGATTGACACGGCAAATATTTTCTGTTTTAATTCTTTAATAATTAATATTTATTAATAATTCTGTTTTAATTTTTTAATATATATATATATATATATATATATGTAAATATTTATATATATATATATATATATATATATATATATATATATATATATATACATAACATGAGTGTAAGAAAAATACAAAATAATTATTCAAGAAGAAAATAATAATGTAGTACCTACTAGTACACTACCTAGACACACCCCATATATTTAAGGTTGTCAGTCCACCTCATGGGTGGACATCCGCCGTAATTGCCGGTCTGTGATCTCCGCTGCAGAATCTTATGAATCTTGTGGCTATCTATTATACGAGTTATGTCCCTTACCCACCGCCACTCCAACTTGTCAAACCCCGGGACTATTTTAGTTACATTAGGAAGTTCTACGTTTGTCGTTGATTATTATACTTACTGGTCATGCCTGCAACATTCCGAATAATATTTTTAAATTAATACCATAGCATATAATATATAGATAGAAATAAATATCATAAATAAAGTTAAATTGACGCCAAAAGAGAAACCGTAGTCTCTTATCAAATTCTCAACAGAATCAACATTCCAAGCTTGGTAGTAGTATATGGAGAAAATTGGGATCAATAATGTATAAAAATATATTTTAATGTATATTATACCAGTGTCTTGTGTATTCGAAGGTGCCTCGAAAATCTTATTCAAAAGAATGAATATTTATTTCATTGTATAATTGCTTGTATGACATTAATTCTGCTATAAAAAAAGCTGTAAAAAAGTAAAGTAAATAAATAATGTTCAAAAATAAATTGGAAGCAAAATTTTATGTATGCAATTTGTAATTTCTTTTACATTCGACCAGTAAATACTCAATAGAGAAACCGGAACAAAATAAGACAAGAAATACAAAACATGGTACCGTCTGAGTCCAAGTAATTAGCGGTGCCCGGCTGTGCCCGTCGGTCCGTCCAACTGGAAGTCTACGGAATTGAAACGGTGGCATTGGAGGGCGGGCGCCGGACTAGCGATGGATAGGCGTAGTAATCGGGAAGACAGGACAGCGGGGAATAAATAATTGCAATCCAGCGGTCGCGTTCTATCTCTAGATTCAAAACGACAATGCCGCACTACGGACATTACCGACACAATATCGGTACGACACAGTTTTATTTTGGTACAAGAAAATTAATTAAATAATGCATTATAAAATACTTTTAGTGCTACAATATATCAAGCAACGGAATGTGAACCTCGACACTTATCAGTTAGTGAAACGAATAGAAAAGACAAATTTTATAAGACATTAACTAATAATATAATATATGAATAACTAATTATAATATTACGAAGTACATTTTATACACGGTGTTTGGAAATAAGTACAAAAGTTTTAAAGGGATAAATTCATAGCTCATTAACTGTCATTTAATCCATAGCACCTCTAATCCAAAAGTAAATGATTTCAGTAATTAATAATAACGAAATGATAATATATCAAGAAGAAGAGATTTTTATATTTTATTTTGAATTACTTTTAATGTTTGTCTATGTACTGACAGAAGTTATTGGCCTATCACATTGCAAATGGAATTTTATAATAATTAATTAAATGGAAAATACGAAAAAAAGATTCAGAGTGGTCATTAAAAATAGATGTAAAACCTTTAAAGCTTTTTGCTGAAAAATGAGTTTTAAATCTTTTACACATATTTCTCAATAAGTTGTATAGTGAGTTAATTTCAAAGTAAATTATTTTGATAGAAAATAAATTATTTTATTTGTACTGAAGCACATTGAATATTTTTAGTCATGACAGTTAACCATATAATATGACATTGAGCTATGTATTATACTGTCTATATAGCAGTCTTTTTATATGCATTTCTTTTGATAAATAGCCATAGTAGCTAAAATTTACAAAAAGAGTAAAACAGATATAACTTTGACAGAAAAATATTATATTACAATAATATGTTATAATTCACAATTATTAATAATAATAACGAATATTAATGTTTTAAATTGCGTTGTTATTTACGTTAATGACTACGATAAGTCATTAAAATAATAAATAAATATTGTAAAATCAAACGCCGTAATATATATACACACACACACACACACACACACACACACATATATATATATATATATATATATATATATATATATATATATATATATATATATATGTTTGTATATATTTATATACATATACTATTAACCAGTTAAAAAAGTAGACAACATAAACCAATACGCTAGCACTACATCTTGCAGCAATCTGTAACTTGCCGGTGAAACTTCGTCGTAGCGACTAAATTTTCGGATCACAGACCCGTCGATAAAGAATAATGTTTTAATTGCCTCAAATAAAATCGCACTATGACGAGCAAAACGTATCATCTGATAGTGTATCATTTAATAAACACAGAATAGATAACATTGCAATTTTATAAAAACTAAATTAATTTAAAAAAAAGATAGGCGGTAAATGCAGTAAATAATTAAAAACAAATTACTAAAAACTAATTGTATACCTGTAAGTACAGAATAAAAATGTCCCGAAATTTTTTTAGAATACTACAGATTCCGTCGGCTTCACAGGGACGTATTCGGGCTTTCTGTATTTAATTGTATAATTCTTGTGTTTCTATTACAATTAGAATAATAATGCCTATAACTTGACTTGCTCGTCTGAGACATTTTAGACTGTTTATGTATTAATGATAATGATCTTTGAAAAATAATGCATTTCATTTTCTGTATTTATTTTAAAGTGTTATTTATAATTATTGCATGTTTTCGTAAATGTTACGTATTTTTAATTTATTAATGTATACGAACAAAGAGTGAAAGGTCATTATTTTTAAGAAGGAAGTGTGTAAAAAGCACATCGTAGAAAACAACTTATGTACAATTAAAACAATAAATTACTCATTTATAATAACTTAACCGACAGTGTTAACAATTAAAACTAAAGTCCGGAGCCCTGTTTCATTCGTCAAGCGGCAACTGAGACTGGAGTCGCTCGACGAATGGAACAGGAGGTATGTGGAAGGAACGACGGCTTCGGTAACGAGGATGTTTTTCCCGGACGCCGTCTCAGCCTACCGCGTGCTCCGCAGCATCGAGGTGGACGCGGTCTCGGCCCAGCTCTTCACGGGGCACGGGGGGTTCTCTGAGTACCTTCATAGGTTTAAGCTCAAGGAGGACCCCTCGTGCTTCTGTGAACCGGGCGTGGACCAGACCGTGATCCACCTTGTGGCCCGGTGTCCCGCATTCGGGGGACTCCGGTTCGGCTTCGAGTGCCGGTCTGGGGTTCAAATCAGGGAGGAGACAATACCCTCCCTGATAGGCGGAGAATATAAAGAATCATTCCTATCCCTTTGCAAAGAAATAGCGGAAAGTGCAATGAAAAGAAACAAAACGTAAATATAGGAAATAAATATATATTAAAAAATTAAATTAGAAAATATAATTATTAACTATTAAAATATATAAATCTGTAATAAAAATTATTATTGTATAAGAAACAAAAATGTGAAATAAAAATAAAAAATAAAAAGCTATTGAAAATGTAAAAAGCAAGGGAAGAATGATAGATGATCAGAGGAAAAGAGAAAGACAGACGAATTGTGGCATGAAAGATTAGAACAGAAAGAAAGATTATGTGAAGAATGAAAGAAAAGAGAATGAAAATAAAATAACTAAGTGAAAAAATTTAATGCTTGTAAAGTCCCTATCCCAACATAAATAGGGGTACGAGAGGCCCCCAATAGCGGGGGTCATAAAAAAAAAAAAAAAAAAAAAACTAAAGTCCAACAGAACCGAAGAGCACTTTACGTAGAACAATTCAACAAAGTTCGGCCCAGCGCATTGGTCGACAGAACCCTTTCCCGCCTTACTCCCCGGTCTTCTCTCTCCCCCGAGTTTCCGAATTAATTGCAATCAAAAGGAAGGACACGAGTGTAGTCCACCCCTAACTTGGTGTGCCATGTTGAAAATTTGCTCGACTACTATCCTAGTGTGAGTGCGTGTTTATGTATGTGTTGGTTAGTTTATGCAAAGTTTCGCATGTGTGCGAATCTGCACGCAATGGCGCAGTCATCGTTTTACTCGTGTGTGTTCGTCCAGCGTTGTTAATGCTTCATTATTATTATTAAAATATAACTCTTAGGGTGACCATAAAATTGAGGAGAGAGTTGAAAGATTTTAAAACTTTTACATTTTATTTATAATAATCACCAGTAATTTATTTGTTCATCTATAGAACGGACTTATAGGTCTGCAGGTGTTCTATTTTCATGTTACTTGTGTTAACTTTCTTGACAAACACTCGTAAGGACACAATACAGTTATAAAAAACCACATGAATTTCATAAACTTAAAGATAAGCCACTACCCTCATCCTATGAAATAATCCTTACACGCGCCCCCAAAGCGAAGGTCTAACTTAGGAACAAAGTTGGAATAACTTTGGAAGACCAAGGGCTGTTTGGAAAGGACCCCAACTTGCGCCCGGCTCTTAAATATTAATGTACTTCGCAGAATCGTATATGAGATACGTATATGGGCTTGCTCTATGGTTATTTGTCGATGGTTGCCAGTGCGGTCACATTTTAAGTAGTTGCAGATGTAGTTGCCGTCTCTGATGTAGCGAACAAAATATTTACAATTACAAAATAAATATCCACAATTGGTTAATTTATTAATATTAAGGAAATGGTAATGGTATTTGCACTTAAACTACTTTAGGAAGTTATCTACTTTTATTGTTTCATATATTTCTCGTGTTGCAATAACAAATATACTTTTACAAGTCCAGAACATTCTGTATGGAGGATGATTTATAAATATAAAAACTTGCAATCACACTGTGTAAAGTCAATACTCTTGGAAAAGTATTTTTTTGTATTGCAATACGACAGCCCAATAACTTCTAGCAGTACGAAATCAGAGGGGACAGATAGTAAACAATAATTATTTTTAACAAGTTTTTTCTTACTATATTTTCATTACGTTCTTTTATCTTCTTTTTTTCAGCCGAGACATGATCACTGCAAGACAGAGGCCTCCCTCAGAGATCGTACGATGATCAGTTTTGCGCTGCCAAGAAAGTCAAGAAGTCAAGAACCTAACGGCCCCAAAATCCATCAGTTGTACTAACTGCCGACTGCCATTTTAGACAAGCAATACTTCGAGCTACATTGGTGATCATGGTTATTTTGCGGATCTCCTCATTCCTATATCAATCACGAAACGAAACTCCATGTAAAACTCTCGATTTATTATGTCCATTACATTATTTATTACTTTTGAAAGTATTTGGAAAGGTTGCTCCCATACATCGATCGACAGTAACTGATTTATACATATCAATCATCCTGTATATACTGTTAACTTTTTGACATTACAGAACTATAATACTATTGTACATACAAATCTTTTGTCTTATAGATACGTATATATAATAAATGTAAATGAAACCTCACCTTAGTCAAGGTTTCGCCAGTCACGGTATCCGTGATTTAATTTAATGACAGAATTACAAATTGAAAACGAGAGTATAATTTTACTAATTATAACATAATATGCTTAAATACCTATTGTTGGATGTTTGAATTGATACAATCTTTCTACTCGACGAGCATATGCGAAGCATTGATATGCCTCTTAGCACCACTGACTTTTGGTTAGGGTAGCCATCTTTGTCTTTGAGTTTAGAATTTTCTGGCTAGAAAATATTAATACACAATATTCTATCTCAGATCAGCAAATCGTAGTTTGACGAATAAATAAAATAAATCTCTCGCCACCAAACAATGAATGTATACAGAGATACAGTGTTTATTTTCTTTTATTAATTTGACATAATATGATTTTGAATTATTTTTAAACACTTTTAGAAAAACAGTCCACAAAAACTTTTAATTATATGTATTACGTAATGCGTAAATAAGGGTGTTGTATGTAATGTTCATATGTGTCATGGTGAGTTTATTTAATAAAAATAGCAGATAAAATTGAATTTTCACAAACAAGCCAAATTTGAAACATGCTTTTTTAAAGCAAGTAATACATGGCTTAATGATTTTTAAGGAGCACATAGAGTAGCGTATATTTAAAGAACTTATATTGTAGAGTATTTTCAAAGAGAATATAGTAAATATTTAAAAAAAAGAATATAGCAGAGGTTTTTTTAAAGAGCACATTGAATAGCATTTTTTTAAAACTACATATGTACCTTTTATATGATCGTATATTAAAGGGCATATAACGCTGCGTTTTATTCGAAGAACACACAGCTTAGCGTTTTCTCGAAAAGTACATAGCGAATCATTTTTTTAGAAAGCACATAGCATGTTTTTTTTTAAAAAAAGCATATAGCTCAGAAGTTTTCAAAGAATACAAACCGCAGCGTTTTTCCAAAGAGGACACAGCGCAACGTTTTTTTTAAAGAACACATATTGTAGTTTTTTACTAAAAAGCTAAATATGTATTAGCGTTAATTTTTGTGTTTTTTGAATTCGATAATCTATGTTGTGATAATCTTTGCCGCTACTTACATAGACTTTGCCACCCTACTACTAACTACTTACGTGGCAAAGTCGAGGAGGCAACGAGATTTTGACCAATTTACAGCGTGCCAAGTGGAAAGATAAGCTAATGCGGCTTAGGGAGGGAATCTGTATTGGAAAACTAATTCCCTGCAACATATACCGTGAGCAAGAACACTTGTCAGTTTATTAACTGTAAACTATGTGTTTATACATTGACAAGTGATATGACATTCATTGTTTTAATGCGAAAATCAGAAAACAATCATTTACATCATACACAATAAGAAATGTATTTTTTTTAAATTTCTATATTTTGCTATAATCAAAACATGTTTTTGTGCATATTTGAATAATTTAAATTTTAAAAAAAATTATTTAAATCAATGATATGTAAAATTGTGCGCCGTTTTTTTACAACTGCGTCGCAAATATCAAGGAAATTACACAGAGCCCTTTTAAACATACCTTAGCTGATATAGCGTGTACTAATGACTTGAAGGCACGCGCTTGGACTTCGAAGGGTGACCAGCAAGGGACGAAAATTTCCTAAAGGGTAACCCTAAAGCTGGGGACGAGAAGCGATAATTAATGCTTTAAACGACTGTGTTTAAACAAGCATCGCGCTTTGATTTTAAACTCTAATTCTTTGCATTAAGGACGATTATTTTGTTGGATATCCGAACAAGTTTGGTCCAATTTTATAGTCTGGGGTGGCGAATAATAAGAGGTTTAGGTACATACAAAGTTGGAAGCGAGTTGTTGATGAATGACACTCCACGGACCCATTGCCCTTCGGATGTTTTAAGTGGGTTGGATAAGAAATGTCGGATATCAAGTGAAATATTTGTTGGGTGTGTGTAGTCAGATATTGTGTTTGCTTATGCCGGGTAATTAATATGTAAAGTTGGCGGAATTGCTTCGTCCGCCGCTGCGATGTGCGGCTGGAGAGTGATTGTTTTTGACTAATGTCGCTCAGATATTTCTCGTTAGATGCTAATCTACGTTGCTTGAGTGAAGAATTGTTTGGCACATACATAACACACCATACAAAAGCTACTACATATACTTAATAGTTTATATGAATATTTAATAGATATATAATTTTGTTGCTAGCGTCGTATATACCTGACCAAGGGATATGCCTTTTCTCAGAGAATACCAGGTAAGACCTGAACGGTTGTATGACATATAATTTTCTAATTTTTGGTTAAATGATATGTCAATTACCCTACAATGGTTAACTATACGACTTAGAAGCGGCGTTATGTACTGTTAATTTACTGTGGGCCTCTAGGAATTGAACTTATAATCTACAGTCTGTTCGCGAGAGAAAAACATTGACAAAAAAATTACCTGCTTCACTACTTCGTGTCCGAATTAGAAAATTAATTTCATAGTGACCAATTGAAAGCATTTATTCAAATACAGCGGCTAATATACTGGTAATACGTCTGCCGGACACAGGCACCTTAGATTTCCTATAGAACCAGTTGGAAAGCGGTCTGCATCCGGACAACAATTTTGACGGCCGAATAATGTCGTTTTTCCACCGTGGACAGACATACATATAAGCCGTACTTACGGAATTGTGGTCTCGACATCAGAACTTAAAGGCACCAATGGCCATTTAGTCTGCGCACTATGTGGCCTGACCACTGCCATTACAAGTCGCCAATCAGCTGGACTATGTAGACCAATCTTGAATGATTTATCTATGTGTGTTCATTAGTTCTTTTCGCAAAGAGTAATTATTTTTGTAGATATGCAAGGTCCAACTTATATTTTTGTTAAATAAAATTATGTTTATTCAAATGATGTGCATAGCCCGTATTAGATTCATTACATAAGATAAATAAGCATAGATAATGCACCTATAATCTATTTTTTTTTCTTGTAAATTCTGCTTTTGTACTCAGGTTTGCGTACTTTTGCAGTCCTATGATAATTTAGTAACAAAATATATGAATTATATAAAAATAAATTAATTAAATATAACGAGCAGTAGAGTCCAGCGGTAAGGACTGAGACTTGCGATCATTGGTCACGGGTTCGATTCCCGGGACACAATCTTATATAACTCACACTGTGCAATTTATTTAATACAAATTATATAGGATTGACACTGCTCACAAATAAGCAGCTGTGTCCTCTGCATACCATAATAGCACATTGCGATCGCCAACTCGCCTACCAAACGTGGCGATTATGGTCTATCCCCTATTCATATCTTTGGGGGATGCATGCCTTGCAGTGGGCGTCTATGAGCTGAAACGACAAAATATGTAATATTTTGGATGTAAAATTTAGAGTACATAAAAGCTAAAATATTTCATAAAACAGCTTAATTATTGTAACATAATCTGCTAAATTAAGCGATGACTGGCAACTTCGCGTCGCGCCATATGCTGAGGGTGCGGATTAGTGCCGGTAATCATCTCAGAACGCGAGATGCTGCACTAATAGCTTGTTACTTTTAATACTTCGAAATTTTAAACTATTGAAAGGGTTGTACATTGTTATGTTTTTACCCATACAATATATATTACACGTTTCGTGCGCTTTCAATTGCGAAGTCTTGTATGAGAATTATTTATTATTTAGTTTTCGATTCTGATCGCGTATACACCTGTTTTGTAATAAGAGATAGCGTCTTTTTCAGTTTGAACTGACTCTGTCTAGAGCCAATTGTCCAATTTTCTTTTTGGTTATAAAAATCAAGGCAAAAGGAAATAAATTTATTTTGTAGTGAATTAATTGATCATATGATCCTAAACAAACATTCTCATTCTATAAATTTTATTTGCGTCCGGCTAACGGAAATATTTGAAATTTTTAACGTCAATAATTATTTATTTAATAAGTAAATAACTAAAATAATTACTTTGTAAAATAAAAGAAAAAAAAATTACCTAAATCAGCATGAATTAAATACAGTAAAAATAACAAAGCAGTACAGTTACACAAAGACAATAAATAATCTAAATATTATAAGGATTGCTAAAACTTATTGGTATTAGATGTCTTTTACCCAAAGATAAGTTAGTTACGTATCACAACGGGTTGAATGATCCATTTTGAACTTTTACGTTGAAAATGCACGTAATACCTTGTTGCTTTTGTACATTTGACCTCATGGCTTTTTCTTACTAATCACTCTACAGTTCTTATGGTTATTTAATTTATTTTTTATTTCCTTCCTAACGACCATTTGTCGTACATTCAAGCAGGATCCACTATGGCAGAAACCTAGCAAGTGTTGTTATGATTAGTGTTAATTGTTTACCTAGAGTGCACCGTTCTTTCACTGCTATGCAAATGTCATTTTCAGTTTCCACAGGTTCGATTGGGAAAGGCGCTGAGGGTGCATAGCCTGAAAACCATAAATATCTTTTTGCGGGTTGACAAGCTCGAAGGCTCCCTGGGGAGCTTCGGCACGAGTCATTACTTACTACACTACCATCGAGTTAGGAAGCTGCGGAGCCAGATTCAGGGGCTCCCTTGAAGAGACCTAGGCTTGTGCTGTCACTGCTAGATAATACTCCTTTAACATTTCTATTTAAGGGTACCCAAGAGGGCAGAACCTCGAATTAGTCGGTTGCTATTAATTGTACCTGGCAAAATTGTATGTATTGTATATGGCAAAAAGGACCATATCTTCACTCCTCTAAAACTTTTACATCTATAACCGATCACCCTGTATAGTATAACAAATATATTTACGTTCAGTATCTCAGTCTAGAGTAAGTAAAACAACTTTTCTATAACGTGTTAAATTTTAATCGTACCAGATATCCACCGCCACGAAGACTGCTCAATTCATCAGCCTGTTTATATTTCGATCATTAAACGCACAAAGCAGTTAACGCCTCGCCGTTGCAGACTCCATTCAAATTCGAGCCTTTATGAAACTATGAAAACCTAATGACCATACGTCACGTCGTAAAATACCTACCAAAACAATGGCAGCCCGCGACAGAAATTAATATATCATTATGTCAGACCCATGTACTGGCAACCCTTGCAATATGTCTGTCCTGCTCTGATGCAGAGGTTCCCAGCCAGCGAAAACATCCGCATTTTAGAAATTATTATTAAGATGATGTAGTGGAAATGACTATTGGGGTAAATGCTTTAAACAGGTGATTTTTTTTAATTTACACTTGTCAGTAAAAAGCTTCAAAGGTAAATATTTGAGACATTTATTTATGGAATGCGAGAGGTTAATAACTTATGGCTATAAAGTCTGCAGGAACATATCCATTAATTAATTTCGATATGTAGTAGTAATCCGAATTTTGAAAATACTTTTCCTTTCATATCCAAACGTTGTTTGTTATTTCTGAATCTTTTGAATATTTCATTCACATTCACGCCTTTAAAGCTTTTACACCTTTAACCAATCAGCCTGTGTATATGAAGGCAAACGAAATTAATAATGATCGTAAAGTTTAAGGAAAGATATATCAATTGTGTTCTTATACAGTTCTATTTCAAAATTTCGCTCATAAAAATATCTTGAAAATATATACTTTATACGATTATGGTGTAATATAGGAAAGAAAATATTAAAAAGAATAACACAAAGGTATAACTTCATAATGCATAAGATTGAAGAAGTTAAAATTTGCTTCTAAAAACTGTTTAAGACGTTACGGGCCGTGGATTTGGAATCCATGTCGTAGAGCCTAAGTTTTGTACGCCATCTCTTTCTCCATGGGCGCAAACTTCGCTATGAATACGCGAATCTCTCCCGTGATTGGGATTAGTTAATCTTCTCGCTGAAACTGCTTGAAGTTAAAATTCTAATGTGTTACAGCGCCTCTGGGTAGTGTTTGTGTTTTGCTGCGCTAATTTACGGCCAAGAAACTTCTAACAGTGGATTATGAATAATTTTATGCGATCTACTATAAATATTATATATTCTTACACTTTCTGCATTATGTCTTAAAAATACTAATATAATAATGAATCGAACACTTTTAATAATTAATTTGATTAGTTGGACAAATAATCTTCATAATTTCAGCCACAAGAGATTTACAGCCGGACACTGGTACTTCCTAAGATCACCAATAGGAGTGGTGGTCGGAAACGGTCCATTCTACGTCTTCCAACGACGACAGGCTCATGGCTATTTGTTCTGCGTGTTATGTTGCCTGCTAACAGTTAATAATAATTTTACAAATTATTTTGGTACTAAACAATTATTACCTAATTTCACAATTATAACTCTGTAAGCAAATAATAATGCTACGTAGATGTATAATTAATTTAATTTTTTTATTCCATTTATATATATTATTACGCAGTTATAATTTTCTACAGTCTCAACTTGTGTACGTCACAGAGAGATCTAATATACTTTAGTGTTTATTACGCAGTCTTGATAATATGAAGAAAACTCATAGTGTGGTTGTAAATGAGCATCCATGTGTGGAATTGAATACAGTTACCATATACATTTCCGACATAAGAGCCAATGATTACTCGCATCGTAATATAAAAACAAAGAAGAAAAATAAAATAAAATTTAGATTTATTTTTTGGCTGAATAATCAAAACTGAAAGTGAAAGAAAACTGAAGTTTAATATATATTTTTTTATTCACTGTCAGAATTTTTGTGGGCAAAGGTGAATTGATTATTAAAAATAAATCTAAATTTTATTTTATTTTTCATATTTGTTAGCGCAAATACATACCCATTCCTCATGCTATCTTTTAAAAATTGACTGATTGAAACTCTTATTAATAACGATCAATTTATTTATGCCAGCCGATTGATGATTATATATTTTTTATACAAAAGTTATATATCAATTACTACCTACCTCAGTTATTAATTAGATCGCAAAATTTCAAATCTATGTTACGATGTGTGTATCAAATTGGTGGAAACCTAAGTTCATTTAATGAGATAACCAAAACTAGTAACAAATGATGCCGTGGTATACATAATCACAAATTTTAAGGTTTAATTATGATTAACAACGTATGTATTATGATAACACAGTGAAATATCCGTTAATGACATGAGCACCTTTGAAATTGATATCTTTGTTTATACTCTGAACGCTTTTAACGTTACGTATTACTTATTCAGATGTTGTGTTTATTACACATTCGATAATATATTTGGGACAAAATTATAATTATTTCATGTTTAGCCCGCAAGAAAGTTCCTTTCTTATTTGGAAAGACTTGAGTATATAGCATAGTCTTGTTTAATTTTTTTTCCCACATGTAACTTATGTAATTTTATGTATAATACATGTCATGACCATATTTACGTAAATAACCGACAGCCAATCTATAAAGACCCAAGCTAAGTTATAAAGATTTTGTTTAATAAATAAAATAAAATCCGGAGGTAATCAGATTTTATTTTATTATGCTTTTTTTCATAAACAGCCTACATCACTTGCCAAAGGAAAGAGGAAACGCATTGTTATTTAAACATTTTTAATATTGCCGCTACAAAGCTGCTTCGTATCACCCATTGATCAACCAGCCCATATGACATGATACAGAAGCTTCGGTGAATAAAAAAAACACACAGTAATTTGCTAATGCCTCGCAAGTCGCACGGAAAATAGGGTAGGACGTAGCGTAGTCGTCACGTGGCGCGATGTCGTCGCACTTCACGTCACAGGCTAATTTACACCGGCCCGCCACAAAGGGAAATACGCTAATTAAAAACTGAGTCGTCAGAGTCGTCACAAAGTGTCGACGCAACGCGGGTGCATGGGAAGCGAGCCGACAGCGGCCGCCGCGCGTTTCTTTGTTCAACGCGCTCGTGTTGTTTCTGTGTGCATGCATGAAGGTCTACGAAGCTTTTTGAAGTCGTGTGGCCTTTGCGCCGATGGTACAATAGTTTTCTTCGCGAAGTCAAGGTAAATGGTCTAAGTCCAAGTGCCATACTTAAACCTACATATGCAATCGCCCAATTGTTAACTGCCGAGTCACGACCGACGAAATACTTCTCGAATAATCTCCTGGTTTTCAGACTACGACCTTTAACTATCGCCTAAAATGCCAAAGGATAGGGTTAAAAAAGTCATCACAACAAGACATCTATACGCAGCGCGACTGTAGAAACCTTTTATAATATTATTGATAAATCCCGTAGG
This sequence comes from Battus philenor, assembly GCF_028537555.1. Classification (NCBI taxonomy): domain Eukaryota; kingdom Metazoa; phylum Arthropoda; class Insecta; order Lepidoptera; family Papilionidae; genus Battus; species Battus philenor. The sequence continues at coordinate 10,937,020 of NW_027181673.1, read as the reverse complement.
TGTACAAATAGCTACGAAACCTTATCAACACAAGCTTTTCTTATGGAGCAGCCACGCGTTTACATACACCAAAAATCATTACTTTCATTTAGAATTAATAACTTTCTCTATTATTAAACTTCTTTATATATTATCTTAATCAAGTACTTAGTATAGCTTTTGCAACTAAATATTATGATTAGTATGCTACGAAGTATAGCTCTAGAATTTTCTAGTTATCATATGTGGATCAACCAAATACCATTTAACATTCGGAAATTTGACGCAAAATAATGGTAGGAAACTGTTGCTTTATTAAATTGATTATATTTGTCGTTGAGCATCTTGTTATATTCAAAGCTAATAAAGAGAAAGAATCATAAATAGTCGCACTTTTTTAATTATAAAAATACCCAATGATACAATGAAAATATTTTTTTTTGCTAAAAGTTTTTTATTTGTTGTAAATATATTATAATATCTATTTCAGGGCCGAGCTATACGCGGCGCGTGCGTCGCCTTCGGCCCTTTAAACATATTTATGCAGCCCACCGGGCATTCAAAAATTTTAATTTATTTATCGACTTTCTCCCATCTTAATATTGTTATAACATTAATTTAAAAAAATAGTAGTACAAACTAAACCGAAGCAACTTGCTTGCGTCGATTTACTCACACAACGACTTGTTTAAGTATACAAACACGCGCGATGCGTCTGCGCGATTTTTTTTATTGAACTTGTACACGAATTTTTTTTGCGCTTTTTATTCTAAAGTTTATTGTAAATACATTTCTGTAGATTACTAATAAATGTTACATTATATGCGGCCCGCCAAACAATTTTAATATTTTACTGGCCCTTTGATTATAAAGGTTACTCACCCCTGGTCTATATGAAAAAGCAATATGATATTTTTAAGAGATAGTGTATTTTCATTACAAAAGACTGGCGAGTTTTTGTGACCTGTGACTATTAAATTTCTTCTTTTTAACGATATAAGTTTTAATTATGAAAAAGACACTTCTTAAAAAAATATGTTGAATTGTTTCAGGTGGAGCAATCACTTAAATAAACAAAAGTCAAGATGTCAAAAGCTATGATAGATATATGCTATAGAATGAAAAGTTTAAGAATAAAGAAGATGATGGAATGAAGAAGGTGTATGGACTTTAAAGAATTCTAACAAGGAGTTCTCGGACTTGCGATTGTAAATATGTGTACTGAAATATTAATAATTCGTTAAGATTATTTGTGACTTGAGACCTTGAGACCTTTTTTTTATTAATTCTAATTTGTATCGCTAGGGTGTTGTTATGTTTACATTTTTTTTCCGTTTACTGAGCGCAAACAGTTGAGAGATGGATTGCCGAATTTTTATTCTCCTAGCTACGTGTCGCGAAAGTGTTTTATTATTATTTACACACTTTATTACAACTTTTCTTACAGGTACATATAGCTAAAATTTATACAAATAAACAATATATTTTAAAATTTTTATATAACTATACATAAATTCTTACATTATTACAGATTGAAAATGCATGCATTGACTCTGTCTGTGAGAGAAGAGAATTGGAAGATTTGTATACCTGGGATGTTATTAACAAAGTTAGCTGAGCCTGCTGGCTCGGACACTAAAGCAATGGAATACTTGCCGGCTACGAAGTAACGAGTGAATTCCAGGAGCGCTCCTTTACTGCGGTCTAAATTGCACTGGATTGCTTTGATGGCGGTGGGTTTATTCACAATCGATACTGAAAGTCAAGTTCAGTAATATACAAGGTACCTTGCATATGTACCTCTCAAACTAAAACAGAATGTTATTAGTGATAAACTGTTTCGTGACAGTATTAAGTTTGCCTAGACGGGTTGCAAAACACTTTTTTTTTAGAAATTTATTTAGCAGAAATAAATATTTCACGTTATCTTACTATGCTTTAATATTTTATTATACGTCCACCGTGAGTAGTTTTCACTATGGAAACACCGTCGGACTGGCCAATTAGCATATTTGCTTTTTGTTTGAGATTTAGTTCTAAAGTCACTTCCGGGAACCCTTTCGGCTTTGTAGTGCTTTTAGAGGCTGTTTTGCTTTGAACTTAAGACATTCATATTCTTCAAGGTACCATAAAAAGAAAAAATACTAACAATTTTTTTATATTTTTGTACATGAATGTAAAACAATAAATAAAGATAGATAATACCAATAGTTTTAACAGGTTTTCACTTAGACCAATTAGTAGTTTTTATACTGAAAAAGACACAAGGGCACACACGCAGATTCCAACTCGGATGGGCTGCAATAGGGAAGCTCGGTAACATCTCCTTGTCAAAATAACGCAATACCTGAAAATAAAGGTCTTTGACCAATGTTTGTTGCAAGTGATAACATACAGGTTTAAAACGTGGTTGCTTACGATGCCCACATAAGAACATTCAAGGTGACCTAGTGAGCAATTTAGATGACTATGGTGAGAGTTTCGCTGCGAGATTGAATCGGAAATGAGGTGTTCCACAGAAGAACCAAGGTCACCTGTGTTACTTGAAGAATTGCTTGTCTGAAGTGGTCGTAAGCTGGGCACATTGCTGCTGGGGCCGAGAAGTTCTCGAGTAGCAGCCATGATCCGATAGCCACCCAAGTAGGTGGACCGACATAATTAAAGTCTCGGGAAGTCACTGGCTGCAGTCAGCGTCAGATCAATCATCGTGACGATCTTTAGGGAAAGCCTATGTCTTGAAATGAGTATCTGTAGGCTCAAAAAAAGAGAGTTAAATGTTTCTAGAAATACCTATCAGAAACTTCAGGGTTGTTGAACTCATTTTAGGAATTTAAACTATTTATGCTCTATTGATCATTCTCCCACTATCTAATGTTTGCAATATCCTTTAGCAACGTGAGTCTGAAAGACAGAAATCTTTGACATCTCCAATAAAATTTGTCTCATTTATTAGTAAAGTATTTAACTTTTCTTTATCTGGCTCCCTATTTGCCAGTAGTACAAAGATTCTCAGAAGAGAAATAAAGGCCGCAGTGTCACATTGGAATTGTTTATTTTAAAAGTAATCTCCTGCATAACTTTATAGGACGCCGCCTTTCGGAAGAGTCCAGTCATCTTTTAACCACAGACTATAGATAATTGTGATGACAGGTCAATGTGTTTCGGTTTATGTCCCCATTTCCTACATATATATCATTTCCGTAATACATAAAAGTTAAGTAACATTTAAAAGTATGAGTACAAGAGATATAAATGAGTATATCATTATTTTATTGTTGTCCTAAAACCTGGTAAGAACTTCATAAATTATGACACAATATCTAATGGCACACAACATTCTTAAACGAAAAGAATTCATATGTTCATAAAAGGCATGTTGCTTATTAAATTAAAATGCAAACGGAAAGAGGGCATACAAAATAAAATCAGAATAGAAATGTCTGCAGAATTCCCGTTTAAAAAAATATTAACATGCCTTTTCGTTCTTTCTCGTAATAAAATTAAAAACATTGACGTACCAAGCGCCTACTTACGCTTCAAATGTGCCATCATACATTTGTTTGGGAAAACAAGATGTCTGAAGGAAATGATGCGGAGGAAAGACTTTAATGAGCTGATTCGAGTGCGCTGAATGCAGGCTGCATACTGCCGGGGCTCGCAACAAAAGACCCTTTCCATTATGCCAGTTTTCAAAGGAAAAATGATGCCAGTGTACTTGGTTTGTTGGGGTTAGAAATGTACTGCCAGTGTTCTAATGCGGATGGGTATTGTGTCGGTTAATGTGAAATGTTGATTGCCTGTATGATGCAGTGCTTTAGCTGGAATGCTCGCTGGATTAGATGCTTTTTCCATTAATTACTTAATTACTTTTATTCGTTGCGGCGTCTTGCTTTCGTTGTGCAATTACTGTTTAAGCAAATATGCATTATTTTGAATTTATGTTTAATTTATATTTAATTATTAACTGATAATTTTTTCGTCCATAGCGAAAAAATAAAAACCCGGCTGTTTGGAAAACTGGCATTGTACCGCGACGTGTTTTTCTTTATTTTTCATAATCGAGGAACCCTTGTTTCAGGTGAACGTATCCGAGTGGAGAATATGGAAAGCATAAAGAATTAAAAACCTCTTAATAATAGCTCGTTGGAAGACTTCGGCTTTGGAAAGCGTTATGCAAGAATGAAGAACTACCTCGATTTTTTTGACAAAAATATTTTTAATCTAGTACAATAAACGAGTAAAAATAGCGTTTCACGCCATGTGATTATGATGTCCATGTAGATAATGAAAATTAAAATGTAGACTAATAAATATTTAGCGTACTTTATTAAATGTATACTCTCTTTAAATAAATACGGGGATCGTGAAGAGAAAAAATAGCAGATCGTGAAAAGATAAAGAAGATTGAAAAACAAAAAAATGGCATATGATAGAAGAATTACATCAAGCACTACAAAAGAATATAGACTGACAATGATAGCGAAGAATCGTAAACGTTCACGAGTAATGTTATGCTTGTATTAAACTTAAATAAACACATAAAAGAAATATGTAAACTCTCTACATTCAATTTATATTTTTAAGTTTTTGTTACATAAAAAAACCACTGAGATTTAGGACCAGAAGACGTGATTGTGGCATCTTCTTGCATAGCTTGAATAGTTTCTTCTATAAAAATAATAATTAATAAATCACAAGTGGTTTGTATAAACGAAAAATGAATATTTATTCGAAGTGGGGTTATATAGGACGAATAGTCTACTTTTGACCTAAATTCTAGACCTAAAGTCTAAAAAATAACGTAAAATATTTTCAAAAAAAAAAAACAACACGAGAAATAGAGGCTCTTTGTTTACCGCCATCCCGCTGAGTGCTGCTCCCGTCTTAACCATAGATGGTTTTACCCGGTGGAACAAACTACGCCCGGGCACGATAATTCCGATTATTGTTTCACTAAAACATGCACTTATTCGGAAAGGAAACCGTTTTGTATTGTATTGTATGTTATGTTTATTTATGTATTGTACTGATTCTTACGTTAGTGTTTAAATATTTCAAGACCTATTATATTTAATGTTATATTTTCTGTACATAAATTGTTTTATTCATACGAACGAATCAGTAAACCGTAGTAGGCTAGACTGTAGCTTTCGGTCGTAATTCGCTAATTCGTTCCAAGAGACATTTTTTTTGTGGATTTAAAAAAAAAGACTACCTAAGGTGAATGAACCCGAATCAACCAAAAACATATATTCACATATTCATATGAATAATATAATATAAATTTACTTAAACATATTCACCGTAGGCTCACTTAGTGTGAAAGCGACGTTATAGAACTTCTCTCTGAAACCTCCCCTAAAGAAAAAGTTATATTTTCTAAACCCTATAATAAAATTAACGGTCACAAACGGCGTCAGAAGATATCATTACGAAACCGTCACAATATGAAAAAATCATTACATCAATAAAATTCGGGCCTTTGGTAAGCACACAGTCGTTCAACGAGACATAGAGAGAGCTGTGCTTATTTCTACGATTTTTGTCTAGCATTGGACGTACTGCAATGATCATGATCTATCGATACATATTTCTCTAGCCGCGTAGCCCACACATCTCTTCATGGATATAGGCTTTTTTTGGCAATGGGGTCTTTATATATAATGCTTAATAGGCTCACGCAAAGTAAAACCTGTGCATTGCATTTGTTCTGTACCAAAAAATGACATTCTTTGGTATTCGTTACTTTACTACAGTGTCGTAGAAATGATTGCATTGTTTCTTCTACCATCTCTCTTAGTGGAAACATTTCAATAGTCGTAGTAGTATTATATAGCAAACTACCTAATCGAGGGTCCACCAACTCGGGCGGCCTGGTATCGGAATATCATCGACGAGTGGCAGCCAGATCTGAGGTCCCCTCCTTGGGGTCCTTAAACGTAGACACTTCATAGAGTATCAGCCGAAATAATAAAACAGCTTGGCGGCTGCCAATCTGGTGAAATTGGAATATGTAGTGGCCGGAGTCGAGACTCCTCCGAGAACTCCCGAGCTTCGCTACCTTAAAATAGGTCTTAGGCTAGGAATCTTTACGCCCTGCTACCTCGCACCCGCGGAATCAGAAAATAGCATTTGTGCAGCAATGAAATCCCGGTCAAAAAAAAATCATTGTTGCATTACTGCTAAGCGTCAGAAATTAGCGCTTTCTTATGTACAATAAGAGACCTCTTGCAAGTGATTTTGTATATAAACATATGTACTATATATATGGAATATTTACAATAACAAACCTACATATATAGTAATCTGATAACTAGAGATAATAATACAATACAAGACTACTATTACTATAATAAGTAATTAAAATAAGACAAATATTCATAATTTTCGTTAAATATTATAAACAATACATTGAGTAAACGGTTCAACTATATATTGTTCAAAAAATATGTTTATAGATAAATATTTATTCGCTTAATTAATATTGAATAATTTTGTCTTTTTGTTTTTATTTTTAGTTGAATACCCAACTAGTAGAAGGGGTCGATAATCCGGTGTATATAAATATTAAAATACAGAATTCCTATAATACATTTCTCATTAAAATAATTATATACTGTTAACTGCAAGTACTACCTAATAAAATTTATAATTTATATATCCAACAAGTAATATAAAATTAAATAATATAGTAACATGAAGTGAAGCTTCATAGCCGTTTGAAAATAGAAAGACATGCTCCCCAATCATACCAGATAGAAGAGTTGCTGGAGTATCTTTCGCCACTTCTTTCTCGGTTTCCGAAGTGTTAGTAGTAATAATAGCCAGGTAATAGCAGCCAGTGATGCCGAGGTTCAAACTTCTCGAGCGCCCCTGTGTGGAAATGCTAACTTCACCAAAGAGATCTAAGAGATACCTCCCAATCAGGTAAAATGGTAATATGAAGAAACACCAGCCGAGTCTCCCCCGGAAGTCTTCAGGATCGCTACATTGAAATATGTAGGCGCACTCTGCCCCATGCCACCTCGTTCCCGTGGAATCTGCAAATGTCATTTGGGCAGCAGTGACAGACTAAAAAAAAAGTTCCTTCTCTCATTGACACTAGCAACTCCTTTTACTTTCCCTGGACATGCTTGGTGATATCTAATTCCAAATCGGTTGACGATTATAAACGATGTTATTATTTTCAAGGTAGTGTTTTTAATTTTTTTATAAAAGTAGCGCGAAATAGCTAGCTTACTAAGGGATGGTTACGCATTTACAAAACATAAAAGGCATAATAATTGGTTTAAATAAATTCCGATTGACTAGACAGTACACTATTGTCATAAATTATGGTTTTCATAGGCAAACTGTTCAATCAAGTAATAAAATTGAAAAATGAACGAGCACAATAATAAATTATTGCGTTAGGAGTGTCAGAACCCTTGGCAGCCGCGGTTACATGCAATCGCGTTTAATTGGCATATCGACACACCACGTAACGTCACGGGAATCAAGAAAAAAGGTGAAAACCACAATCGGGGGAAAAAGTGGCAATTGCAGAGCACTTAGTGTTGCCAGCATTGCGCTAATTAAAGTGTCACAATATGGCGCGATTCAGTTTAAATTAGGGTTCCGTGAGAGAACTGTAATTTAGAAACGCTGAAAACCATACTATCAAGACGGAAGTTTAATCCACTTATCGGCACGGCATAGGCTTCCGCCAAAGATCATCATGATGACAAGTCTTGCGCTGTCCGAATCCAGTGGTTTCTTATGTCGTGTTATGTGGCTTATGTTGTCGCATTGATCCACCTAGTTGGGGGTCTACTAGGGGATCAAGGCTTGGTAGGCAGCATCTGCCATTTCGTAGTTACCACCTGAAAACCTTTCAGCCTCAATGGCCGACGGTTGCACGAGCAATAAGCCCCGCCCACTGCCACCTAATACGTGGAGTTCTGCGTCGTCGCCACGTCGCCAGCCACGTCGGTAAGTTTAATATTTGTTTGTGTCCATTTGAAAGCAATGTTGACCCCTTAGTATAAAATGTTGCTATTTCACTATGTGTAAATGGCACCGGCGCGTCTCGTTTCGAATGTCCAAAGCGCCGCGAGTCACGTCAATATCTCCATCCATTGGCTTGTCTCTCCCTTCCATGAACTCGTTTCCGATGAAGCTGTAAAAGCCGCAAGGGTAACAGCAAAAATTTCACATGAGACAATAGACAATAGAAATATGCGTAAATCTTTATTTTCAGGAATAAGAGTTGCAGTTCTCTCCGCTGAAGATACAAACCATCTTCAAACTCACTTGATGCTGTACGATATTGCTGTGTTCTTAACAAAAACGAATATTAAAAAAATATATCTACAAATCCTATAAAATAGCATGAATAAGAAATTAGCAGCTAGCTAGGTTTTGTAGCTAAAAAATTGTTTTGTTTAAAGCATACCGTAGTTTCAATGTATTTTGACTATAAAATCATTTATGATAGGCAGAATAAAAGAACTCAAAATAATGTAATATGATACAATGAAGTTATACGCCGTTTTATAAAAATAAAGCCAATAATTAAAGTACATACGAATGTTACATCATTTGTGATAGATTAAAAATACCTTTCTGAAGTCATTTCGTATTATATTTTGAAAGGTTAATATGAGAAATTCTTTGCTGGTTTCATAGAGCGATAGATGACTTTTAAACGATATAAGAAATAAAGTAATTTGTGAAGTTATTGATTGCTTTTATTATTTAAACGTTGTACAATTAATGAATGGTCAATAATTGAGTTTTATTACTTACTATGCTTATATAGTGAGTATGCTAACCAATACGTGGACAGTCAAAGTCGCGGGTAATAGATACGGGCAACGCAGGATCAATAACCGTGGCAATTTTTGCGTGACGCGTATACCTTGCAGTGGGAGTCTGTCTTCTGTCAATGATAATGAATTACGTATAGCTCAGTAACTCGTATCTTAAAATAAATCGTAAATATTTTGTACGGAACGATTTTAAATTTCGAAAGCGGCGCCAATAAAAGACTTTTTTCATTGGCACCTATGTGAAAGCTTTCTAATTGGTAATTCTCACTGCAGTCGCGAGAAGCACTTCTCCCGTCATTGATGTCGCGCAACGTGACGACAACACTGTATTTTTTTTTTTCAATTCCAATTCCCGCCGTCGAAATGCAATTAATGAACAAAACAAACTTTTACATTTTTATAATCAGCCCGAAGGAAAAATTCACCGGGAAATTTTATATAATATGCCCGATAAGAACAGCGGTTCTTTTGATAATGTGGCAACATTGTTTGGACGAGAGTTTCATGGAGATGCTGCGAAAGATGCGGTTGTGTTGTAAATAAAGATGATATTACCATCTATGTAGTGACAATCACGATATCTATAGAAACATAATGCTTAAAAAAATATTTTCAAAATATAGCGCTTATAGGTTATTTATGCAATATACTTGGCCATTTTTTTGGTGTATTTAAATGTCAAGTACGGATTTCATGAAATTAAACCCTCAAAATGCAGTGCGGATGAATCAGGCGAGGGACAGCTAGTATATTATTGTGCTTATAAAGAGTTTTAATTTTTTGGCACTATATCTAACAGATGAACATTCTATAGCCACATTTTGCAACCAAATAGAAACCAGTGAAACAGAAAAATCCGTAATGGTCTCTGAGTATCAGGAGTATCCTTACGTATAAACATTATCACCCTAATTTCATATTAAATATCATAACACAGAATAAACTTGAAATGATGAATTAAATATCAACCATCAACACACGTTAATTTCGACTAGCAACAATTTGTCAACCGACCCCATACCTCGACGGGCCTTCGCGCCCACTGTTGACAAAACTTTATTACCGAAAATTGGACAATATTGCCCTAAATCGAGTATTAGTTTTTTGTATACCCACCGCGCAGTTGGCCGTTCATTGCACAAAGAGTGGTCTAGTTACGTGACCCCGAAGTACCGCTTTGAAAAGTGACAATGGGAACGAGAAATTCCGGTTATTTTTCGTTTTATCTAATTTTTATTAAAATGGGGCTTTGCTTGGAACAATGCGATATAATAGTTTAACATTATAGTTGACATGAATATCCCTTAATTTATTTACAACCAATTTTATGTCAAATATAATAAAAATCATCATGGAGATATATAAGCATTTATTTTAAAAAAAACGATCGTTTCCTATTACCTTGACAAAATAACACCAGACGTTAAAAACTTAGATTAAACGTAAATATTTTTTTTAATAAAAATTTAAATATTTTATGCAGTGGTATTAAGAGGAACTTAATATTTACAACTTTAAATTACAATGCATTTTTTTAATATAAAACATGTATATTACTGGTAAAAATGTAACAAAATATAATTGAGCATTGCTGTCCTCAATTATAAATTAAAATAAAAACAATATGGTGCAATCTTTGGGAACAGCATTTATAAAAAATTATGTACAAAAAGTTTAACGCAAGTTTCAATGAATCACTATAATCTTGAGTGCGATAATTTGTCCCCTTATAAAAAATAGTACAGCTATAAAAGTTTAGCAATAAAAGAGATTCAAAAAACAGACAGAATATTAAATGGCAGTGCTCTAATTTTCGAGACTGCAAACGGAATAATACCTGAAACAGATCTCACAATAAAAAAAGCATCACAATTATCCATTGACATACGGCGCTATTAAAAATTTAAAATTAGAAAACGTTAAAACAATGGCGACATTCGTTCACTCACCGCGATTCGGTCCGTCTACCGCTTCGGCCGAACAAAAGCCCGCCATTGTTCCAGCGTCCATTTTAAATGGGCAATATGGCGACTGCGAATTCAGACACTAAGGGTTGCACCACATGGACAATAGTTTCGTGAACTATCGATTTCTTGGGAACAATAATACATAGTTACTGAAAAGGTTTCGTTGTACGTGGTACTTTAATAACAAATGTATTTTTATTAAAGTACCAGGTACCTTTACAAGTAAAAGATTTGAGTTGAGCATGGCTCTTTTTCGGTCTGTTTAATAGGGTTTCGCAAACGCCTACTGTAAAATAGCTGATCTTTTCTTATGTTTGCTGTTTCTAGCAACAAGGCCATACTTTTTACTCCACAAAGATATCCGATCTGCATTTTTTACTATACTTACCTTAATTTATAAGAACAAAATTCATATGTATTTTTTTAAAACAGATCAGAAAAATCACGTGATAATAAATGACATAAGTTGCATATAACGGTGCGATTTTCGTAGTTAATTGTGCCAGTAAATACACAATTAATTATCTCGAAAAACAAAGATAATAAAGCTCTTAGAACTACCAGCCAAAACGTAGATCTCAGAGGATGTTTATACAATGATCTCCTCCAAATCCTGTAACATGGACAAGACAACATTTGTGAAGCGAAGCGATAATGGAGCGTAAGCTAAGTTATTTTTTGTGGCAATTGCTTTTATGGCAACGGGTGGAAAACCACAGGACTTTAGCCACAGGAAACGTTAGGCCATCGGCGTTAAAACTATAGTACGCGTAAGCATTTCCGTGTGTTTTGATGCAAAACGAGGTTGCGGCAACCCGCCCGTATAGGCAAGACTAAAAGACAACACAACATTTCAGTAGCTTTACCATTAGGAGCATACTTTTTGCTGGTAGGAGTCTGGCCCTTTCATTGCCCGTACAATGGAAGAGCATCTCATGTAAGAATTCCCAACGAGACAAAAAATATGGCTCTTTCAACTTCACAAGCATATGAAAGGGTCAGTTGTCCGAAGTGGGCGTCAACAATTGTAATATAATCTAAAATACACATAGATACGTTCATAAAAAGCGTGCTAGTTACATGGACAAAAAATCTATTGTTATCTGATTTACAATACGTTTATAAGTTTTCCGTTAATAAAAAAAATTTGGATGCTTTCTTAACATTACTTTTTAGCTCTATGATCTCCGTATCATATTTTATTACAAGTCATATTATAATGTCTTTATATTATAAATAGTCAAAATATTAAAAAAAAAATCGCATAGTCATGTTATTTAATAGTAAGAACAATCATAAGAACAAGGGACGCGTCCGCCCTATGCAAACGACTGATGTAGACTAAGATTTTGACCATGTGTAATCACATCCTTAGCTTTTTATTATAACTCAGTGAAATATGTTTGAGATTTTTAATTGTCAACATGAAATATCATAATGATAACCTACATAATTTGGTCGACATTTGCGTATATTCGCTTAAAATTAAAAACGGTCAAGGTATAAAAACTGTCATCTTTGAAACATTTAAAACAGTGCCTTTTATCTGTGTTAAACGTTAAATTCATTCTATTGGTCAATTGTACTTATATAGTAATTGAATTTATTACTTGCATACATGTTTAGAAGATTTATTATAATGCATTGTCACGTAGGAAAATATTATGTATTTCCGAATATTTTCGAACATTGCACTGTTTATTTTTTAATTATGATTATGAAATGGTGTTATAAATTTTACACGTCTAAATAAATAATGATTTTTAAAACCGAGCACAACTCAAATATCATTTATTTTTATTTGCATAAATATTACGATGTCGTGGTGAATGGTTTACCATTTATCTGACTATTTTGTATATTTCACGTTAGTAAAACCAATACAACTACTTGACCCATCTTTCTTTATAATATAGATAAATTAGCTTTTCATTGTTATAATATTTCTTGTTTCTTATCGAACAATTAGTTATACATAATCTTTTTATTATTTAAGAAAAGCCAGAAGCTAATGCATTATTATTTATATAAATATATATATACATTCACACACACATACATCGTGGATTTCACTGCCCGAATTCGAGAGATTCCATTTTCGTAAAAATCTTACCTTTACAGATAGCCTAATTTTATTGAAACATTTTTTGAATTAATAGTAACATAATAATTATATAGGTGGAAATGAAACAATTATACAAATTTTGATTCTTTCGAATATGCTTTTCCAAGCAACTGAAGGTTAAGACGTTAATATAAAATAATACACATTCAAATATGTAATTCTACGTAGTGTAATCAATTTTCTTTATATACAACAACCAGGCTCGGAATTGGATTCCGAATCAGATAGCCAGATATCTATTTGTTCTTTTATATAATCTTCAAAGTAATAATTACAATTATCATTACATTTGTAACCAAAAAAAAAACATTCTAGACCTCTGACATATTGGAGACAGTGGGCGGTGCGGGGTTTTGGAGTCGAACGCAATCAAAACTTCCCCCGGTAACGTTTTCGGCCTACACGTCCTACTTTTCTCTGCAGAGTATTATTTGAATGTTTCAACCCGTGAGAAGGGTCCAAACACCCCCAAGACTCCCCTCACGCGTGTCCCGGCCTGATAATGTAATTAAAACAACACCTTTATTTGGGACCGCCGTTTTGTAACAAGTTTTAGTTTGATATGGGTCCTTTGGAGATTTGTTGGCCGACATCTTTGTATACCTATTCGATTTTAACTACTTACTAAATAAATGAGAATGTAATTTCTAGTATATTCGGTACAGGATCTTATACAATGTAATTATTAATCTTTGTAATATCATCCCTATATTTTATAGTCATTTAAACGAATAAGAAAAATTATTGATAATTGCTTAAAAACGTTTCCTGTGAGTTATGCAAAATCAAACATTTCATACATTATTATAATATACAATTTCACTGTGCTATTTTTATAAGCATATAGCAGCTTTCGAACAAAAATGAAAATAATGAATAATTATGACTAGAGACATATAAAAATATTTAAATATTTATAGCCTTTACCTAGCCTACATTACGTGTTAATTTTTTCAGCAAATAGGGCTATAGACAAATAATCAGTTGTAATGTAGCCATATTTTATAAGGTAATTAATAGATACTTTTGCTAAGAACGGAATTGTCTAATTTTAATATTAATAGATCTTTTTTTTATTTTTATCTAAAATTATAATTTTCATTCATTCATTTTTTTTTCAACTAGTGTAATTTGATGACGGACTTAATGCCTTATAGGCATTCTCTACTAGTCAATTCAAAGTAGTGCCGAGATAAGTATTAACTTAATTGTTTAATACTATTTGTTATATATAGATTACAATAAAATTTTAATCTAATTATTAATAAAAACATATTTAAATAGGAGGGTATAACATACATATTAATTATACATATATTATTTCAAATACTATATTATTAATAATCAAAGAGAAGTTACGACGATGCTTCAGACAATTGGTCTCGAACCTTCTTTTTAAAGAATACGGCTTGTTGACTTTAAATCCAAAGTTTATAATGTAGGTTGAATGTTTAGTAAATAATCACGAACACCGGATGTATGTATCAAGGCATCTTATTTAACTCGGTGATCTTTATTGTGAAACTAAGAGCGTTGCTCATTTGAGTGTGGTCGGGTCGGTGTTTTCCACGAGAATTTTCGGGGTAACATTATACCCGTACATTAGGGCTAAGTGATAGCGTCACATTTGTTGGATTAATTCATCATCTGAATTGCCGTGGCCAGACTGATGGCCCGAAACGCCCGTCCCGCCTCCCACCTCGGCCCTCGCCCCGTCGGATGAATCCCCCCCTTTTACCGCCATCCACATCACTTTTCTCGGAGTCTGTTTTACGTACGAGGATTTAAATTACAATAACAGAAATTATATAATAATGAATTTCATCCGTACGTATATTCATTAAAATATACATTTTTTCACATGGTCGCTATTCGTATATATAAATATGAGTATTTTGTGGGGAATGTATGAAATGAATTTGCTACCTAAAACTACATTAAAAGTAATATATAATAGGCATAAATTACATATAAAACATGTATATTATTAAGTACTTAAATTTTTGTTATTACAAAAACAATCGGTTAATCATTTCGACAAATAAAACTCTAAATTACGATCTTAAAAAAATGATCTTAGTAAATAAGGATATAATTTTTTTTTATTTATCTGTTTGGCTTTATCTTGTCATTTTCAAAAATATATTAATAAAACAAGTTTGTGAGCAATAAATATTTTATTTCGCTAATGAGTACGATTAATAGTACAATGTACATAATTGCTACAATTCAAATTAATGTTTAATCTATCACATTTTTTAAATAAATATTACAGTATAATCCATTCGTTTTATGTATTTAATATACTAATTATTTATAAATAAAGACATTATTATGTATGTTTTACGTAATTAAAATAGTATTTATTTATTATTAATAACATAATACGTTATTTTGTATGTACTTTTCTGCATTATATTTGATAATTACTAGCTAAATCTCAACACCGCGAACGCAACAAACGCGTTTTATTCACCATATATCACTTTACAGATACTTACCGAAAATACTTTAAAAAGTGAAATTAACGCCCCGTAGCGCTTAGCTGGTTGCGCTAGCGCCCATTGCCCTTTGCCCCCCGAATTAGTCCCCCATTCCCAGGGGGGCCGTCCCCACACCCCCACAGGACACTGCGAGTGTAAGGATAAATGGGAGGGCTGGCTCTTCTGGTTGAGTGTAGATTTTCCGAATGCGGTGTTGATGATGGCTTGCTAAGGATTGAATTAAGTTATCGATAAAAAAATAATAAAATTTAGTTTCAATTGAAAAATTGTATTTATTGACCAAACATTACAGTTTTTGGAAAGTTTTATAGAGCCGCGTATGGAGGTGTTCCTCACTTTTGTAACTGGGTCAGTCCAGCTAGTAGGTAATCGTTACCTAGCCCTTTTACCTTCTACTCGTCCGTGCAATGTTGGTGAAGTACTCGAAGATTATACACAAGCAAACTGTGGGTACCATGATCCTCGATTTATATAAAGAAACGACTAAGAACAAGAACTAAAAACTTTGTCGCTACTGACAGATGCAGTTGTCATATCTATTTTTTCTTCTCTTGTGTAACGTATGTATAGGTATATTCATCTCTAAAACAGGAATAGCTCAGCGGTTTGGCAAATGAAAATAATTATGGGTACTCCATATACAGTGTAAAACTGATTGCTTCTTTAAGGTTCAGGAGTGTAGATCGAGAACTGACATACGCAGCTTAGAACAAGATGGACAGACGATCTTGTAAAGGTCGTCGAAAATCGCCAGATCTCAACCGTTTCCAAGCCGTCCTATTGAAAATCTATCCAGCAGTATCTGCTCTAAGTGATGGTGATGATTTTGACGAATTTATAATCACAGATTTGAAACCGGTTTGTTATTGCAAACACTTTGGGAATTAACAACGTGTCGAAATTACAAATGCTCAAGAAAAACATCCTGAGGCAACCAGCGTACATTGGGACTCAAAAACCAGAAAGCTTGCAGCTTCCGCCAATGCGATTTGAATGAGATGTCTTCAATACTTCCCAAAAAATAGCTCCTACCTTTAAATGGCTGATGACAAAAAAATAATACCTTTACAATGAGTAGTGCGACGGATTCAAACAAATCTTGGACATTTTTATAGTGCTACCAAAATCACTGTATTGTGTCAAAGGAAAGCGTGGCACCTACGAAGAAAAAAGAATTTGAGTGTCATAAATGCAAACTTTAATGGTGGACTGGCGGAACGGAACTTCCGACACTCCCCTCCGGACATTGTCGGCCAACGCGTACCTAAGGCGCGGTACACAGGTTTCGGTAGCTCTATAATAGTATCACATATGTAAGTACTAAATGAAATTAGTAAAACTCTGTCACTTTAATCATGCAGATAAATTTATTCTATGATATCAGTAGGAAATTTTATACATTAAAAATTATATTTTCGGAATAACCGTTAATTTTTTAAAAAAATTTAACGCCATAGTATTGAATACTAGCGTTTGTTTATTAATTTTAATAAGGTGCAGGGTACAGGCAGTAAAATCAAGAAAAAAATATGTATAAATTGTTCAAACATAATACTAAAGCAGTTTCTTTCACTTATAGATTTTACATCAATCACATAGGTATTGTTCGAAGGAGAAAAAAACAATATAATGGTTTTTTATCTATAACTTGGGTTATGTTTATAACAATTGTAATTGGAAGTACTGTAATAATATATCGATATCGCAGCTCCGCCCTAGAGACACAATTTCCCTAGACCGTTGGACAGCCGGTTGTAAATACTCGTGTAAAATTGTCCACGCTCCCTCCCTGGAAGCCTTTTGTGTTACATATTTCTTTGTTATTTACCTCGCACTGAACGCCACCTACCTGCGGGATGATTCATTTACGTTCCGGTTTAATACTTGTTTAAGTAGATATTGTTGATGCTTATTTTTAATTAAATACAAGATATCAATAGCATTTTTAACATACATTTCGAAATGCAAATATTATCCTCCTCATAAAAAGTTAAATGGTCTAATCTTATTTTTAATTCTAATGATACAAGTGTTACACTAAGATGTATATAAGAGATATGTCAAAGTAAATCTAATTTCATAATAACTATAATTGATCCGTGTAGATAACAAATAGAAGAAAATCGCCGTCAGTGAACAGTAGCAGATAGGGCTTATGTTGAGTTATTTAATCTTAAGTTTTCGTATGCTCGGAGAAACATTACAAGATCGAATCAAAAATTAGGTGATCCGCAGAGGAACTAAGGTCAACGACGTAGCTCAAGGAATTGCTTGTCAAGTGGCAGTGGACGAGACACATCGCTCGTGCAATCAACGACCGTTAGAGCCGAAAGGTTCTAGAATGGTCACCAAAGACGAACCTTGCACAGGCCCTCCATTAGATGGATCGACGGCATAATCGAGATTACGGCACGTCGCGAGATACGGGCAGCGCAAGATCGGTGATCTTTCGGGGAAGTTTATACCTTGCAGAGAAACTCTATCAGATAAAGTAAGATGTGACATGTGCAAATTTTTATTTATTTTAGGAACAGGATTTCCTATAAGTTAACTAGCAAAAAATCACTAGAAACAAAAACAATTATAAAAGCAAAGGCTTAAAAAAGGTCATCGGAAAATCTGAATTTAAAAATGCCGGTGCATTCTATGTCGCATACATTGGCATTCTACAGCGTTCATGACCAAGTCTTTTGCGACACACGCCGTTGGGTTTTTAAATGCGTGATCGCTAAATATAAGACGTGCTAAGTGACTACCTATTTTTAAGAAAATTGTTAAGAAAATTTACTCGACCATTAATTACTTCTCCATTAAACTAGTTTTTTTTTCTTTGTCTGCTTCTTTATTCTGTTCGAGGCCAGTGCGAACCAAGATAAATAAATGATTTTATTTATTATTGTTTTTATCATTATGTGCAATAATATATTTATTGCAAATTTATATTAATAAATGTATTTAAGTTTGTATGTATATCTTAACTACCCGCTACTTGTTTTTCTCATATTTCTATACTACGAATAAATTCCTTCGACGCCAAAAGATTACCCGTTATACTTTTTCTTTACTATTATGCAACTGTGTATTTTTTTGTAACGTATACAATAAATTATATTAAATGAAATTAAATAAAAGGAATATAGCCATTAGCGTCATCCAATGACGGACGAGTTAAGTTTTTTCTTGTGTGTGTTTTTTTTGGTCGGTTAGTTTGCTTTAGATACACTTTCCACTGTATGTTCGTGGATTTGAGATGGTGTACGAACGACACTTAGCTCAAATCTCGAGGGACTTAAAGTGGGTTGACGAATAGCAGATATCTTACCATGTCTTCGTATGTTCATTCTTCATCATTTAATATAATTCAAACAAAATATTTACCTGCTGGGAATCGAATCCTCAATCTACAATTGTTAGCCGCAGTGATTTATATGGGACTATACTTATTTATTACTTAATGTGCATATTGTAAAGTAATAACAATGCTTGTATTTAATAAAAAAAATACTTCGATTTATCAATATTTTTTTAAATAAAACCTGGTGACATACAAACGCGTTAGATAAAATCGTGTTATGTTAGGACATCTCATAAGTTCGACTCACGATCCTACGGGTTAATTGCTAAGCACAAATGAACACGGCGTGCTACGCCGCTTATAGCCGACCGACCCACACCTGCGATAAGGTATGTGGTACACCTAGTTATTTCGGAAAAATTATTAAATTTAATAAAGACTGGGATCAAAAAGTCACAAAGAGATAATAAAATGATGATTTTTTATCTAAAGTATGCTAATTCATATTGAAGCTTCGGCGTGACCTCCCTGTAAAATCGTGTAATTATTAAATATAAATTACTGCAGATCTAGCCTGTACTGTACATATTTTTTAATACTTGATTGTTAAAGGCGTGACGTCACAAATTTTCATGGCTTTACCGTACAGGTACATAAAGCGCTCGTGGCAGACGACCGGAGTAGCACCTTTAAGGAAGTTTACAATGGATCGGTGTTCACCTTCTTCGACCACACTAGTCTCCTTTCCTAACCAATTTTAATAAAATATTAATGTTGCTTTGAATGCTCGTTAAAAAAATGTGCTGATGACAGGCCTAAATCCTTCAGCAGGTTATAGAGACGAGAAAAGTCTGATTTAAAAGACGAAACTGCCATATCCTACAGGAAAAAAAGAGAAAATAATTTTTAAACGTGGACAAATATTTTGTGAGACTTGTTGGTCGGTATAAATCGATCCATTGACGTTATCAGAAATCTAAAAAAGATCTCTAAAGACATTACGATATTAATCTAATATAAGAGGATCGAACGAAACTGTGTTGTATAATATTATTACTAAAATTACTTTAGTTATATCGGCAAAGCTGACATCGTAGACTTTCAAAAGTTCACTAAGACTATTTATCCAACGTACATATAAGAAATTACTAGCATATTTATGTACATGATGAACTAAGAATTCGTTAGGGAATCTAATCAAAAGCAGAAGGAAAGTAATTGAGCATTTTAATACTATTTCCTGTTATACTATATATGTATATTATTGTAAACATTACATCGCGTGTCTTTGTATTTCATTTGTATCATTTAGGCTTAAAATAGAAATAGGGACGTACATTTTATTTTAAATACGAAACAAAAATTTTTTGCATCATGTTAGTTTTAAAAACGAAATGTGATTATATCTGTTTCAGGATGAATGTTTTTGGCTAAACCAATTTGTTTATAATTTACTTACGTCTTTTTCTTACAAAGATCTATTAATGTTGATATAGTAAATGTAATGTTTATAAATAGAGCAGATAGAGTTAACACTAGTAATCTCTTGTTGTGAACAATCCTTAGAAGAAAATGTCTCCCTTTCACCTTCTACTTTCGCTTGGATAATCTTATTTTTGAACTAAACACTGCATTTTGAGCACAGAGACGTCTACATAGAGTCTAGTTTTGGATATCACGAACGCACGAGTTAAAATGTATTACCTTTTATTGTGATCCTCAACACGGATTAAGAGAGAGCGCGGTTTTGAATTTTGATTCGGATTGTGTAGCGAACGACTTGGCCATCCAAATTAGAGCTCTCACGGATTATTTGTTGCCCCTGATCTAATCTGATTGTAGAATATTCGCGGGGCGCGGGGTGTCAAGTTGCGCTGGTCGTTTCTAACTACGCGCACCTATTTTGTCTATTGCTTTGATTACATTCTCGGGACGGTCTTTAATGAAGATTTTGAATGTCGATGGCGTGGTTTTTGATGTTAATGGACTAAATAGCTGCTTTGTTCTACAGTTTTGTAATTTTTAATTTAATGAAAGTTGCGTCATTCATTATAAAAAGAGTGTTTAGATTGGCCTTGTTTGTGCATAGACGTAGTCCTAGGTAATTCAAATTAAAAAACTTAAAATGTTTGACTACTTGATTTATCCAAATAGATCAAAATTAAAATTTATTTTAAATAAGTCAAACATTTTTCTCTTTCTAATACTATACATTTATAAATATATATATACTTTATATACTATATAATATTTCTACTGACTTCATGGACTTATCGTGGTGGTGATGGGTCCGTCTCGCTATAGAAAGACAGACCGGGCATAATACTCGACGCTGACAGTCCTTGTAGCAGACTTAGGACTCCTTGCAATTCCTTGGCGCTCACTTTTTAAGGAAGCCTGATTCAAAGATTAGTTGATGATTGCCCTTGACAGGCAACATTTAGCATTCTACAGCTAGTGGTACAGAAACTTAGCTGTCATACCTTTCGCCCCTAACTCCATATACACACCCTCCATCCCTCAGCGTTAAGAGTAAAAGAAAACATCATGACAGCGAGAGAAAATGGGAAGAATGTGAAGCTTTATTCGGTGAAAGCCCACGCGGGTACGGAGGGAAATGAGAGGGTGGACCAACTAGTCAAGGACGCGGTCATGAAGTGTAAAAGAAGACCAGATTATGAGGAATGCCCCATTTCATAGGTTCCAAATCGACACCGAGTGCCTGTTGGAGAAAAAAATTGTGGAGGCGACCATCGTGATTGAAGAAGGAAGAGAATCCTTTCTCAAGTTCTGCAGTTTGGTGGTAAAAGCTGTGATAAATAAAAATAAGTAAGTAAAACAGGAAACAGTTATGTTGTACGTGTATAATTGTTCTTGAAAATAGAAATAAATACGTATGTTGCCGGTTGTTTTTTTTTTCACTCCAGAACCTTAAAGCTTCAGCAGCCATCTGTTCTGCGCGCTGAGGCCCGCCCACTACCATTTCAAATTGCGAATTCGTTAGACTTATTCGATCTTACAGAGGAATCACGTTGCTCTCTCCTTGCCTCGTGGAGCGACTGCGGGCTTCCCCATGAGGTCTGATCGGAGAGGGACGTTCTTACCCACAAGTTAACACATTTCATAGCCAAAAGTTATTTCTATATATATTAATAACCTGCAAATAATTGCTTTATAAATAAATTAAAATACCATTAAATCTTCATAATTTTTCTAATACAAAAAAATGATACAAATTCAGTCAGTAATAATGTTCATAATAAATAAAAACGACACAATGCCCTCATGTAACCGGTTTACATCGGAGCGTTTTACATCAGGCCAGTTGTAGCCGGTCATAAGGGCGTTTTAACCCTCACGTGGGCCCCGGACTGACCTATCCGACCCATTTCCCCGTCTTCTGTAAAAATTATAACCCCTCGGCGCGTGCGCTTTGTAGGGTAAAAACGACATTTTCCCGTAATAAAGTTTTATTATTTATTATGGAACACATGTCTGCACCTATTATTGAAGCTATTGTCAGTGTTGAGGCCCCGATAACTTATCGGTTTTGAATTAGGCTTTTGGTTTGTAGTAGGGTCAGTCTACACTTCTGTAATTTATATAGGACGTTGAATGTTCTAGAATAATAATTAAATTTATTTATTTATTTAAAATGAAGATATATAATTCTAGGATGGCGTTAGCGGTTGTACAAGTGTGTTACAGCCGTTAGCGTCAATTTCCTTAAATATCGAAATAATGAAACGTTCTGAACGACAATTTTTTTATTCAACTTTAAAATTGTAAAACCACATATTGATTTATTCGTAAAAGTGTTTTTATCTACGTTTTACCTTAGTTTGTGTGTGTGTCCGCGTGTTTTTTTAAAGTGTTTTAAAGAGTTGGCCTACTTTGCTCTCTTATTTATGATAAGTGGTTAAATATTTATTTCATTATTTGAATTGTTATATAGATAGTTTCAAATACCATAATATTGTAATTTGATAATATTGTTATTATTACGCTTTTCGGTGTTCGTTTCTCAGTTTATTTTTCTTATTCTATCTTATATCTTTTTTCTCTGTTTTAAATCAAAGATCGCGGAGCAAACTTTTATAGTCAAGATGCTCAAAGAGCGGTGGCTGTTTTAAAAAATGCCGTTGAAAAGACCATCATAGAAGAGTGGACCCACATTTTCTTACGAATGTTTTACAAGATGCAATGACACCAATATTTTTAAGAGAACGGTTTTGAAAAAAAAACAATAGATCGTATCTTAGTTTGTTGCTTAGTTAAATTTTTTGATTTAGATAGAAGATAGAAGTATTATGTTGTGGTATTAGCACGTCTGTGTTTTTATCTGTGTCTTCAAATCACATATTAAATGCGAAACAAATATTCATGTGTCCCTAAAATATTTTTCTATGTCAATACTGTATTAATTATATTAATGAGAAACGTGTGTTGTAAGTTAAATAGATTTGTGAATTGAAATATTAATACACAATTATTGTTAGCAAGCTTTGATATTTGATAGTTACGCGTTTTATTAATAAAATGTGTACATTGTTTTTATGTCTTACTTTGATAGCTGCTAAATTACTGATTTATTTGAAATCTAAATATTTTGTATATGCTTCTTTTTCGTTAGATATCTTTTTTCCAAAAATCTAATAACTCTGATGACGTTTTTTCTTTCCGTGAATTTACATAGATTTTTTGTATTGTAGAAAAATGGATGAGAAGGGCGTTGCTTTTAAGTAAGCGTTAAGCTCTGCTCGTTGTAAACCTGCCCAGTGGTTTTATTAAATTTTTCATTTTATTATTTACTTAGGATCCATTTGCAGTAATCATTCCTGTACGTCTTGAGAAAACGTCAGTACTGTCCAATTTGATAGAAACTAAAATCAGAATAAGCTCCCCTGTAATGGCATATTTTAACTTCAAGCTATGAGTATTCCAAATATTTATATATATAATTTTAAGGTCAAAAAAAGTCCAAAATAAGATTCACAATACTTACTACTGTAGTAAAGCAATTAATTCCTAAACTACGTTATAATTTAAACGATCTTCCACACTGTAATAATTTATACAAATTATTGCTTGAAAGACTTCTTAAATTTAATATCATGAATATATGACATTTTCAGAGATATTACACCAGAGGATATTGTAGTACCCTATACGGTTGCACACAAAGGTCTTATTGATTTTATTAAGCCTATAGTAAATAGGAATGAAATATGTAAAATAATTGTAAATGAAATAAAAATTTAGAAAGGACAGACAAATATAATTTATTTATCCGCCTATTTCATAAACCAAGACTACACAAGTTGTAATTTTGGTTTGTTCCGCTATTATGCAATAGTTGAATAGTTGACGTTGACGTCATCAATAGCCAAATGACGTTAATGACATTAAGCTAACTTCATGCTATATTACCTATTTATGTAATTTAAAAAAAAAACTCCGGCAATCAGCTTTGAGATTCAATTATTGAATCTATATATAACCGTTACATTTTCATTATGCCATCTTTGTAAAATATTTTCTTTATAATGTCCGTTATATAAACCTGTTTTCTGCGCACCCTATATTTTTGCATGCGCAAATCGTTAACAATGCTAACTGCATCGTACGATAGCAGATGGCCATTGCAAACAATTGCCAAATATTAAAAAAAATATATCAATACACGCATACATCCTTTTTTACATTATTTTATATGCACACATAACCCGATCGTCAAACTCTATTCTGTTTATCATTGATAAATGATATTTGACTGTTTTCATTATATTTGGCATTTACGGCAGTTCCAAGTTTAGGTTACAGACCACTCAAGAGCTTAAACTCTTTACAATTATTTAGCTTGAAATAATTATTTAATGTTTACTTTTCGTGAACGGCCAGTATAATATAAAGACATAGTCACTACACTGGTCTTATTGGAAATCTATGAAGGAGGTTTAAAGGAGGAAGATAGCTAAAGTACTTCCATAAAAATTAATAGTACACACAAAATATCGTAGATTACATTATACAATGCGGCTTTTCTTCTTCTTTTAAGTCGACTCGTAATAAATAAAGATCGTGTCTCCCACACTCCGATGATTGCGATTGTAGGAGTTGTCTTCACGTTTCACTATCCTTTACAGACCCTGTTGCTTCAGCCAAGAGCAGAAAAAACTTGGTCTGATCACGGCTTGAATCGACTTGAACCTTTACAAATTATATTTAAATTTAAGCATAACACGTTTAAAGTAGATTATAATACTGCGAGTAAATACTTGAGCTAAGCGTTCTTTTCAATTGTATTGTACAATATGCTTGTACCTCGACGTTTTAATAAATTCTGTGGACCGTTGTCCGGCCTGCGGGCGGGGTCTTTCCCCTTGTAAGCGCCGATTGGTCAGCTGAGTGACGGTCAATCGCACTGTGAGTAGGGTGTCCATGGATCCCATAGTCGATTTAATCTTATTGGAAGTCGAGAATGCATTTTTTATTTTGTCCCTTACTGGTTGGTGAAACGGCGAGTCATTTAAACATATTATACAGAGATATTCGTATATTTACATATTTTGTGCTGTTGTTATTTATACAGTAATACTAAATTATTAAGTAATACTAATAATTATTGTAATTTTTAATATAAAAATAAAATTTAATATATATATATATATATATATATATATATATATATATATATATATATATATATAACATTGTATTATTATATTAAAAATTATACGATCGTTCAACGGGTTAGAGTTGATCTTACGTAATTTATTTTTTCTATTAAAAATTTGTTTGAATACTTAGATATATATTTATCTAGTGTTTAAGATTAAAAGTGTCCAAAATCAATTGATAGATCGAAAAAGTGATCTACAATCCGACTTCCTACTATTGAATTTAGTGTCTACAAAATTTAGTTAGTTTTAAATTATAAAATCATAAATGTCGTTAAAGATGAGCTCAATTTTCATGACATTTCGTCGTTTTAATATAGACGACCCATAGACGACCACTACAAGGCATAAGCCTTCCCAAAAGTTATCTGTGGGGTGATATATTTTAATCGCTACGCTTGGCCGACAGCCAGAGGTTGGCGATCGCAGTGTAGTTAAAATGTTACGCAGAGACCACTGTCCATTTTCTCTGGAAAACTTGTTTGTGAGATGTGGCTATTCTATATAATTAATGCAAAGTGTGAATATATAAGAATGTATCCTGGGAATCGAATCCGCGACTAGTCTCAGTTCTAAGCAACCACTCAAGACATTTACATTTGATTAAAATAAATGATTCAAAAATTAACATTCACAACAAGTATAAATTACATAGTGAATACTTTGCTTTTGTTTATTGTTTATGCATTATCTATTTTCGCAGTGGATTTGTATTGGCTGTGGAAGTTTCTTTTAACGTAGTAAGTTTTGAAATTCTAGTAAAAAACAAACAAAATTAGATAATTTGGGCTCTTCTCTTCACGTACAAGAGTGATCACTGTATTCAATGCAAACTGAAAAATAAAGTAAATAAAATAAAAATGTGTCTTATCTTTCGTTAAATCACCAAATTATGTACTCTTACAATATAAAGTGACGTCACGTCTGATTAATTCCGTCCATTAAACTCTTACATCCGTTTGAATAGCATATTTTAAAATGTCCACCCGAATACGGGGCATATTAAGCGTTATCATCATAGAATTGTAGACCTAAAGCTGTGCCAATACGGTTGAAAGTATGTTGTATGGCGTTCACAAATTACGGTGCAAATTAGAGTGATGTTGAGAAGTTTTATCTCCCAGCCTCCCCGGAGTCTGACCACGCTGCTTAATAATGTAGAAAACATGACAACTTCGGTGCTTCATTAATAACTATTATAGCGCAGTGCAGTCGCAGAATCCCATTACTATTTGGGCTCTTTCTTGTAGTCGAGTTTCTGAAACAGTAACAAAGAGAAAAAACTGGATATCATTTTACTTCAAGTTGATATTACTCCTTTTTCAAAGTTATAATTAATTTAAAATTAATCTTTTTACATAGAAGGGAAAAAGTGGACTGAAGAGATATTGTCATTATAACGTTTTTATTTAGCAATAAATATCTCTCACTCGGATAAACCTGTATCTTATTTACAGTAGTTTAAACAAATAATCTCATCTCAATAATACAATAATGTCATTAATCATAAAATATGTATTAAAACTGTAAATATATATAATAAATAAATTCATATACACGTTGATTGGTGTCAGAAATAAAAAATAACGTAATGATGATATAGTAATAAAAGCGTTTTCAAAATTCGGATTACTGCTGATAATATTAATTATTTTTTACTATCTGTCTTTGCAAACTTTGTACTGCCCGAACCCATTGCATCCTATAGAAATAATAAGGTGACATATTTAGAGTGATTTCTTTGTACAGTGTAATTGAAAATAGGTCTATAAGCTTTAAAGTTTTTTGCTGACAAATGATCTATAAATTCGCCCCCTTTAATGTTTTTACACCTATAACTAATCTCCCTGTATAAAACAGATTTGGTTAATAAAGTCTTAAACTAAAATTTTGACTAGTCATTATGTATCTCACAGGAACATAAAACGCAAGGTCATTACTGCGATTGGTTTCATACAACAATGTAAAAGCATATTAAATCAAAACAAGGTATTTATTATTACACAATAAATAGAAAACCTTATATTTTTTTAGCGACATCTGGGATCTATACAATATTATAGTTTTCATGCCATCTGTTGAACTATCTGCATACTAATACTAAAAATCCAATAATATTGATTTAGATCAAATTTGTCTAGTAAGATCATTGTTTTGTAAAATATATCCAACAAGAATATTTTGTGGCCACGAAAAGTGCTAAGATATTTAAGTCACACAAACTGCTTCATGCTTTGAAAACCTGCTGGATAATATGATTCTACTACGTCACATGAAACTCAACAATTGTGAATCAAAAAAAAATACTCAGAGTACGTTTTTTATTCAACATGTCGATAATGTGTAAATTAAATACGAGCATTATTTTTATTTTGTTATAATTTATAATAAATATCATATCAAACAGATTCATATCAGAATGAACAAGCTATTCTACAACAGATGGCGCTATAGCTTAATAATAAACAAATCCTTATTAAAACTAAATTTCAGTCTAAAAGAATCATACGTTTAAAACAATTATACTCATTATAAATCGAGTCAATTAATAAACACCAAAGAGATGTACGAATAGACCTATTTTCAAATTGTGCACTGTGAATATTTCCAGCTTCATCGAACTGAGACTGTAAAGATGAACTATATCAATCTAAGCAAAAGTTTCTGAGCTAAAAAAACTTTATAGGACTAAAATAATGTGCGTATTCCATGTCAAATACAACAAAGTAAATTAGCTTCTCATTATCTAATTATCGTCCATACGTTGCATATCCAATTATTACAGAAAGTTTAACCGTGTACTTATTTTAATGTATTCCATTTTGATTTCAGTTCATTTATAAATATTGATGTGGATAATAATATACTCATATTCTGATTTTATTTAAAAGTATATAAGTATTGTTCGTTTAATTATTATGATAAATAGTGCCAATTAAATAATTTATGATAATGATAATAATGATTACCTGTGTTTCAATAAATACCAACATTTTTAGCCATTTTTCATTAAGTCATTCAAAAATATTATATTTCTAGTCATTACAGAAGCCAACTCGTTTCATAATTTTTTTTATTCATATAAAGTTATATTATACAATAAATTTTACAATATTCGCAGATTATAAATAAGTTACATTAAAAAGTACTCGTTAAAGCATGCATTAAGTAAAGTTGAAATACATTTTTTCTGCGCATATGCACTAATAACACACATGGAAATAGAGAAAACAATAGTAAAGAGATCTTTAATATCTGTACCTGTCTAGGCAACGTAACTAGTGAAATTAGATATATTTGCAATACTCCAGCAGCTAACAAATGTAACAAATTTACACGTAATCTGCTATTTTTTGAGTTATGTTATTTGATAACGTATTTCATGCTTGGCATATTGGTATTTATTTTACAGTTTAGGGAAGCTCACATCGAAGCGTTTGTGTAGAAATCTTATGAGAATCTCATAAGATATTGAGGTTTCTAGACCTTTGATTTTTATATCTTTGCCATCCTCACTGGTGAAGAAAGAAATCAAATAATGATTAAAGGACATTAAGTTTGGTATGATGCTTTATTATTATTATTTTACTATTTTAAGGAAACTTTAGAGTTAAGGAAACAAATTTTTACAATTCACTTATAACTACACAAAAGATGCGGCGTATAAAACTGGGTTATTTATTTAAAGCGGGGAAAGTACACAATTAGACTTATATTTTAATGAATTTGTTAGCAAAGTGTAAAGAAAAAGTCTTAAAATTTCATCGTAACTTTTAATTTATCAATACATCCTTAGTTTATTTTTTATTAACTAATCAACAAATAATGAACTCTTCAATAATCATAATTTTTAGGTGCTTTTCAGAAAAAATAAACTAAACACCAAGTAAAGATATTTCATTCAATCAATTTTTACTTCGTTAAGTTAGCCTTTCGCCGCTAGATGGCGGTAAATGTAATGTAAAATTACTTGAGAATCGCCACTATCTGCTCGTAAAAAGTTAATCGAAAGCATTGTTTCATGTATAAGCTGTCATGTATGTAATATCCGTATTCCATTAAGCGGAGCCAGTATATATTGGTGAATATGACAAGTTTCTTTACGACGTTATATCCTTTTATGAACAGCGAAAATAAAATTAACACAGACAGTTTGTCATGGTTTTACTTCGCGGGCTACAATTTTTGCCCATATTCTTTACCGATTAAGATACTATTGTACAAATTCATTTTTTAACAAAAACGTTAAGATAGTTCACTTTTAAAAAACGCTATTAAGCTTTTAGTGCGATCAAATCTACTTATCTTTTTTAACTTTTAATAAAAAATGTATGCATGCATTATTCCTTTATTTTTATTATTGTTTTAGCGCTTTGGTTATGATCAGCTTTTCCTCGGGTCTTTGTCCGCATAACATTCCAACTCAATAGAAGTCGGTTACTTATTAGAAAATTCATTCAATTCTTGAGTCATAAGCAAAAATGACATAAAGTTTAACTCCTTAACTTTCTTAAGCTAGGCGGCAATTATAATAAATAATTATTAATTATTATCGTCACTCGGCACTAGAAATAAAATAAATTTATTATAAGATATCGGTTAGTCTCTACTTTCCAAATATTGCTTTGTAAATGTTCGTGTCCGCTAAACTGTTATCAAAATTGTCTGTTACAGAGAAATCATACAAACACACAATTAAAAATTTTAAACGCACGGTTTCAGTTTTGGTATCGTAAAACAATAAATATATGTGTAATATTTATTTAGACACTATATAATTTTCGGCATACACCAGGATTCTCTTACAACAAGAGAAAGACTTAAGGGTAACATTTCAAATTGCTATGATTTTTTAAAAATATATGTAATAATTTTTTAAATTGATGTACTCGTGAAGCAATGTGGCGTCGGAGTGCAAAAGTTCACGACTCTATGAAACATTACAATGATTACACGTAAATGTGTTCAGATCTTAGAACATACATTTTTAAGGTACTATGTATATTTTTTTCAATATTGATTCAAACTGAAAACGGCTACATAGCACATTTGGCCTAGGAGCAGAATTTGTTTATGTAAACCTGACTTTATACATGCATCTATCAACGCATGTTATTAAAACCTGGTTTAAAAAATTATTAGACATTATAGGCCCGTTACCAATGTCAACAAATGAAAGTTTTTATTAGGAGTTTCAATCTCTAATATTTTGTCTTAAGGACACTGCGCGTTTGGTTTATTTTTACTTCTCTTTTTAAATTTCTGGCTGTCGTAAGTTCCTTTATATAAGATAAGCAAGTGAAATGAAGTCTTAAAAATACTTCTTATTTTTTAGAATATTATAAATCTTGATAAACCTATTATTGGAGTTATATTCTCCTATATCGCATCTTTTTCCATGGCCTGAAATTCAATTTCACTGGTGGTTTCCAAGTGCGACTCGTCGTCGTAATTTTCAAGCCCATAGACCGCAAAGTATAGGACTTTTCCAATAACCGCCAACCCTAACCACCACGCAAAGGCAGAGGAGTTGGTGATCGCAGTATCGTATTATGGTACGCAGAGGACACTGCTGACTATCCTCTCGAAACTTGTTTGTGAACAGTAGCAACTCTATATAATTAACGCACAAAGTGTGAATTATATATAAGACAGTATCCCGGGAATCGAACATGTGTCCTATGATCATAAGTTACTACCGCTGGGCTACCACTGCTTTATGGTAAACAACTAATATATTTAAGATCCACGCTTCAATGCATGTCTTGAAATGTAACGGTCATTGCAAAGGGAATTTATGGGCCGAAATGACAATTTCAACAAAAGGCAAAACAATTTAAATAGAAGAAGGAAACCGCCGGTAGAGGTTGCCGTTTATATCAGCAGCCATAAGCTTATTCGAAACAATCTGATCGTCTAACAGATCAAGGATATAATCAGTGTAAATTAGGTCCAACTGAGCACAGAGACTTGAAAAATCATTAATAAGCTCATTTAATGGAATAATGCTGGACATAGTAGACCTATTTTTAAGAAAGCCATTTTTCTAATTTAAAAAGTTACAAGAAAATATATATAATCTTCGTGTTTTTTTTTCACTGATAAGAAAATATTTAATGAATGGTTACAAATATATGATAATATTGTATCGTTAAATTGTAAGCGTAAATATTTTATGACACTATATATAGTTTTCATATTCCAAATTATACTATACTCACAAGGCACCTAATACACACCGTTTAGTTCAGATGGTTTCGTTAAAAAAATGTTGCTCTTAAAATAGAAAGATTGAAACTTTTTTTTGTACCAATTTTTTACTTTCCAAAGCTTCACGTACGGCCGCAAGGGACTTGTGAATTCTACCGTGGAAATAAGTAATAACGACTCAGTTTTATATTACTGTATACTTACGTTATTCATAAGGTTGAAGACTAACCGAGGCTGAAGCATGCACGTAAACTCATGACTTTTGTGTGTGCGTCGTTGGAGTCTATCTTTATATATATGCGAGGTATAATTCACTTATGAAATGCTAAAAGTAATTATGAACCACTTTCTTCTAATAGAAACAAATTCAAAGCTTTCATAATTTTTACTATTGAATTCTAGAAAGTATTTTGATAATATACGATGTTCGAAAGACGCTACATGAAAGCGTCCTACAATTGGTCTTTTTGGAAATCTATGAAGAACGCTCATGCACAACAGAGGATGTCTTACGACTAAAATAATGATGATTTTTATGAATCATTTATTTGTCTTTTCTTTTGTACATTTATTATATAAGGAAAATGGAGAACTTAATGCAGAAGGCTTTTTCTATCAGATACTGTGCTTTATTTTAAAGACATCGTAGCTTATTACTGTGTCTTACCCTAAACCTTTACCCTTTTTTCTTCACAACACACGATAGGCCGTTTAAACTCTGAAAAACTTGAAATTAAAGATGCTCGTACATACATTAGGTGTTAAAAGGAACTAACTCCCTTAGCCTCTAGAACTGACCCGTTTATTGATAAGAATTTGTTACTCATTTTTATTTATGCATTATATATTTTACATAGTTAAATATATATATATATATATATATATATATATACATATATATATTTATATATATATATATATATGTATATATATATATATATATATATATTTGTTACATATATCTATGTAATATATGTTTGTATATTATTTTTGTTAATACTTATAAATATATTTTTGTGTTAACAAAAACGGTATATCAGGAAATGTTATGTCGTATTGAAAATCTATATAAGAGGTTTAAGTCCAGGTGTGGTAGTTCCACGGTTGAGATGATGATGATTGTGATGTAAAACTGAAACACCCAAAACTAAACACTTGCCGCTATTTTTATCGTCACCATCCAAAAGTTTTTTTCGTAGAGATCGCCTTGAGTGATAAGACCGTCATTTGTATTACTGCTCCGTATATTGTACCTATATCCACTTATAAATCTGCATTATTTATATTTTTAATAGTTTACATTAAAATTTAAAGAAATAAATTAGACGCAAGATAAAACTCCAGCTAATTTTTTCAAATTCCAGTAAAAAAATTCTAGGAAATTATCTGTGTATGTATCAAACATAAGCGTATAATATTATGTTTCGTATTGATTATGGAATTCTCTATTTCAGATATTAAACGAGTAAAAGAAAATAAGTAATCGATCGATCATAATCGATATATCTTTTTAACAAAAATAAACTACTTTGACTATATGGACTGCTACGGTATGAAGTTTGCTCGATAAAGCTTATTTGTGGATTTAACTTAAATATTGAAAATTCACCTAATATTAAATATCCCAAGGAAGTGAATGAAGCACCTTTAACTAAATATTGGAAATTGTATAAGTGGTTTAACTTGCGTGGAAACTTCTAATGACGGCAAACTTTTTAATAGGTTATAATAAATTTTAAAAACATCGATTTACTATAATAAATCAATACGATCTTTTAGATCACACATTTATAAACTATTACTTTGTTATTATTAAAAAGTATGACTCTTTTTAGTTTATATATAGATTTGTATTGATATAAAATTAAAGTAAAATTCGAAGTTTGTTGTTTTTCCGGACCGTGTCATATTTGTCATGTTATATACCGTAAGTCGTACGTGTATGTTTAACACATATGTCGCGGAAGACACTGGATACAAATCGCTTCTAACCAGTTATGTCAGTAAACTATGGTGGAAGTCTATGTTCATCATTCGATAGTAATGACAATGAAAAAGAGGAACTAAATATTCTTTACTTACCAAGATATGTTAGTAAAATCAAACAAAATATTTGAATAACAAATCGTGGATATTTATTGAAATAAAAATAATAAAAATGAAAAATAATAAAAACAGTCATCTTTCACATAGTTACACGATAAAATTTGTCTTAGTTTTTTTTTTGATTCGCTATTTTGTCTCCGTTCGTCGCCGTAACGGTTGCACTAAACATTCGGAATTCACGTCACAACTATAAACATCTCGAAGATCATTAAATCCCGTCTCCACAAAACATAAAATCAAACGGGTAAACGAACCAAAATCACAATGGCGGCCGAATCAAACAACTTTATGTTTTGTGAAGAAGGTTAATATAATTTAAGAGTTATCAATTAATGAGCAGTTATATAATTTAACGATTTTTATTATTTACAGATATTAGTTTATTACAGTTAATTTGGATTTTGTTGGCAAGCACAATAGCAAACAACTTCAAAGTCGAATCAACAAGTCGTTTTAAAACCCTAAAATGGCTTATTGATTATTTTGAAACCGTAGTCACTTATTTTTTTAAACGTGCGTAGATAAGGGCCTGTCCATACAATGTATATAAGGTATTTTAACATTTTACATAGTGTGAAGAGGTCCTAAAACAATATTAATGGGATCGATTTCGGAGACAAAATGTTAATTATTTATAATTTACTTACAATTATCTAATATAAATTCTATTATAATTTACATTAAGTACGTATACTGAAAAATTTCACACTTGGACTAATTTAGGTACTAGTGAAATTTCTTCCACGGATCCATACTCATAAGAGAACATTTAAAATGAAACTGGAATATTCTTCAGTCTTAACAAAATAACTAGTTTTCAATTTGCAAAACATACAGCGAGGAATTATTTAATGATTGCTTTTCCGTGAAAATTAGTTGTTAATTTAATAGATTTAAATACTAATTTAATTTAGAAATACCTTGTAAAGATAACACCTACCCTTATAATCGATACCAATTTTGCTCTCTACATCGCTAGAATTATCGATTACAGGAAACTGACCGTTTTATTTGCCGAAAGTTTGTGATTTTTTTCTATATCTGACAAACATTAAGTAGCTATAAACATGAACATTAGTACCTAGATTTCGATTTATACAATAACTTATATATATTTACAAGTGTTTATCTAGGATAGGAAACATTCGCTTGTACATAATATCCTAAAAAAATTACTAAACAACTTACACCGAAAAACATATCACTACGGAACTATGAAGATCTTAGTAAATACTGGAAAAAATGTAGTAATTGACACTATACAGCTTAAACAACTAAAATATATTGTAACTCAACATAGCTAACTTTGGCATTGGTTTCCTCGATTTTTACAATCAATAAACGATAGAATATAACATAAAGATCCTAGTACAGCCTCCGATGAAAATAACCAAAAAAAAAAAACATCTCGAACTAACATCAACAATACAACTGGAACTGTTCAACACTCATTACACGAGATATGTCACTAAATACATACAGCAGATAAGTTAATGCCCTTCGGTGCCTACATTTTTGGGCTGAAATTGCTTTATTAAATCCTTACGACTAGAAATTGAACATCTAGCGACCGACGCCAAACACGAATGAGGGCGATTTGGCGACAGTGCAATGCATTGGCCGGACTATTAGGCCTTAGAAGATCTGGCTGGGTGGCGCGGGCGGCGGCAAGCGCAGGCCACCCCACGGGTAGAGTCACGAGGCTTCGTCACGGCACGCGTTCGAGTCGTCGGACAAAGCTAGCGCCGCACCATTACTTTGATTCACAACACATTTGCGCATATGCTTTTCTAAGGTTGACGGTACCGAGAAAGGCATCTCGCAAAATCTGCACCGGTACACGTCTTTTCCGAGCCTCCCGTGAGTTTTCATATGCCTCGTTAGCTTTGAACTCTGAGCACATGCGTAAGAACATAGCTCGCATTTGTACGGCTTTTCACCTGTATGCGAACGTCTGTGCACCGTTAAGTTTGAACAGTTCTTGAATACCTTTCCGCAAAACTCACATGTGTCATTTCTTCGACCGTCTTTTGATTTGAGCAAAGAATTTTGTAATAAACCGTTACCGCTGCTCTTAAGACCATCAAATATATTGTCGGGCGGGCGTTGTGCGTGTAAAGTTGGCAACCACCAACCTTCCCCTCTATCCATATCCAGCTTCATGCGCTTCGATGCTTCGAACGGATTCTCAAAAGGGTTGAACAGCGGATGTGGTTGAGGAGGCATTTTAGCAAATTCTTCTTTTAAACGTAATGCAGCAGTTGGTGGCATTCCGTTTGGCTTTTCAGAAGGAGGGCCGTTGTTGTTATCTCGGTCCTTTGCTAGTTGCCATTTAAGTGAATTTCCCGATTCTTGGAGCGCTTGCTTGAACGCTTCGCTGTATTGCGCAATATTTGAAAGCCCAAATTTGTCCATCAGTTCACCAACGACAGATGCTGATGGAGGATGAGCAGGTACGGCAGGAGTTTGTTTCCGGGGTGGTGCAGAAGGCGCACTACTGTTTGAGACCGTCAAATCTTCAGCTTCTTCTACATCATCACCGTCTTCATTTTCTTCCTCTTCTTCTCCATCCAATTCTTCATCCTCTAATTCATCTTCCGTATCGTCATCACCGGTATCGCCTCCGGACTCATTATCATCTGCATTGGCATCAGACGCTCGATGAATTTTCATGTGACGTTTTAACTTAGACGCCTTTTCGAAAGCTTCGTCACATTCAGTACATTTAAAAGGCTTCTCACCGGTATGTGATCGGCGGTGAACTATCAAACTATTTTCAAACCGGAATTTTTTACCACAAAATTCACAAGAGTGCACCGCCTCGTCGTTACCGCGTTTCACAGGTGGAGTAGATGTGCGCTCAGTGGGTGGTGCGTCAGCGGCTTGTGGTTCGATTCGCCTCTCAGGCGAAATTGAACTATGCGGCCTCGTGGCTTCTCGAGGCGCGTCCACCGTTCCGGGTCCGGCGCCCGCCGGTGGAGTCTGGCCGACTCGGGAGGGCGACGGGGAAGCGAACGGCGGCGAATGCTTCCTGGGGCTAGGAGAGCTCGAATTGCCTGTGGCCGCCCCTGGACTGGTCGTACCGGCCAGTTGCCGCAAGCGCTGCGAGTAAAAATCCAGCTGGGGTTCAAGTGATAGTGGTTGAGAAACTGGTGGTGGTCTTTCCCGAGCCGAGAGTGATGTCGGTATCGCTGGGGAGCGATCAGCTGGTGATGGGAACGTTTGATGCGGAGGTAGAGAATTGGCCGCTACAGCTGCCGCAGCAGCTGCCAAATTAAGGCCGTGGTGTCGAAACTGCTCTGATACCAATTGCTCCATTCGAAATCTATGGTCGTGGTGGTTTGGCCTAGCGAACAACGGTGCAGGAGGAACTGATGGGTGAGCTAGTGGTGGTAGACTACCTGGTAACGGCATTCGTAGAAGGCCTCCTACACCGAAAGGGGAGTGCATATCTGGAGGCGGTAGTAGAGGGTGGTGGCGTAATGTGGGCGGTGGTAAGGGTGCGCCAGTAGAAGAACATCCTGAACTGGACGACGAAGTACTTGATGAAGAGTGGTTCTGTTTATTTTGCGGCTGAGGCATGCTCTCAACATAGATTTTGACGCCGTGTACATGCTGAACATGCTGAAGTAGTCTCCAGGCGGAATGCACGCGCGCTTTGCACGTCGAGCAGACGTAGTTGCTTGGTTCTGTTGACAAAGAGAAAAAAAATAGATTTAGTGAATGTAAAAATAAAACGAAGATAGAAATGCTTCCCGATCGGAGATTTACAGCAATATTAACACGGGCAAAGTGTCTAGTAATAGCTCTCACATATCGTAGTGTTGGGCCTAGGGTGGATGCGTGGCGCGCATGTTAATAAGAAGGTCCGAGGGCTCCGTACGTCGGCAGGCGTGAGTGATCGCCCTTTCGTGTCCCGCGTGATTCATGCACCTCTAAAATCTTATGAAATATACGCGGGCCGGGATCACGTACGGCCGCGGGTTAAGACTGTTGATATTGAAATCTATATGTAACACTATCCGGTAAGAGAAAAACGGATAGCAGTCGTTACTCCTGTGTGCGTCTCGCTCCGCAAATAAATCTTGTAATACTCTGATGAAATTTTGAACATTAAAAGATTACTATCTTTTACTTTCGTGCAGATATTATATATATATATATATATATATATATATATATATATATATATATATATATATATATATATATATATTAACCAGAGCATACACAGTGATGTTTAACATGAAATTATGTAAGAGAAATTTAAATAAATTTTTGCCTAAAGTTTTTTTGATTGTCATAAAACTAAGTCGTAATATTAGACGAACAAATTGAAACATTGGAGATCTCTCGTATAGATTAGGCAGGAGGAATCGAGATCACATGGTCAAGGCTTGTACGAGACCCGCTCCCCGATAGTTGTCACGGTAATTTGATTGCCCATTGTGAGGCCGAGACAAATTTTATTGTGGATACCATTGTATTATATTACGACTCAGCGATCTTCTAGTGACGACTTGAAGTATTAGTTCCATTTAAACAACATATATTATCTATTATTTTTATTATAAATAATATAAAATATATCTAATTAACTTCATAGTTTTATTATTAAAGATAAATAAAAATTTTTTACGAGACATTTTAACATTTAACACTTTGTTGATACATAAACCAATTAATAAATAATTACACATTCAAAAGTTCTTTATACAATATCGAATGGATTAAATCTTTTATAGACGTCAAGATTTGTCTACCATCTGTTTGAATGATAAATACCACCTGACGAGAACAGGAAAGAAATAGCAAAACTATATATATATTTTAAATAAAATGATATAACTAATTTAACATTGAAATAGTCTGGTGTCAAACACCATTCCAAAGGTCTATAAATTAACACACAAAAGTTTTGCCCTTTATAAATATAGCAACTTCATTTTTCTGAAAATTTTCTGGGATATTATTATAAGTATAATATTTTAGTCAATCATTATGTGCACGTGTACTATTTTGATCGGTAAAGAGTTCAAAAGAACGTAATTGTTGATAGCTGTTTATTGAAAAAAAAATGTATATATAATAGTAACTATCTACTATCTATATTCATTAAAGTACCTCTGGTAAAGAAATGTGATGTATGGTAAATTATATTTCTTGCAAGATCTTAAGCGGAACACCTATACATGGAAACTATTCTATTTATTTCTATTCCATTGATTTCCATGTTCTTTTTTTTAATAACAGACAACAAATTGTGCATCACTAGAGCCAGTAGGCGCGGCCGATAAGCGATCTTGACTCTTAAGACGATTATTGAATTGTAACGGTCAGATTGTGGCCGAAAAAAACTTGTATACAGCGTGTCATAACATTTGTAACAAAATATCAAGGCTGATATAAAATGTTAATAATACAGAACACTGCCAATATCTCCTCTGAATGTTCAATTCACGATTCAATTACAAAAGCCTCAACATAATAACAAATATGTATACAGTGTTTGAAAACTTTTAACTGTTCTAAAAATAAATAGAATTAAAATATATATATTTTTAATCACCCTGTGTCGTGCACGCTGTATGGATTTGTATGGCGAGATATAACACAACATTTTGACTTTTTGTCGGGCACCATTGTTCATTATACTTTTGGTCAATGCATGGTACAGAGCGCAAAACAAAAATTGTTCAAAAATGAAAAATTTGTCACTGAAGTTTTTCAACATAGCTTGCATTTTCGTTTAATTGCTCGATGTATAGACCTCTCCCAAAGATATCTCTGCGGAGATTTACGATAATCGCCACGCTTAGCAGGCGTGTTGGCGATCGTTGTGTGGTATTCTGGTACGCAGAGGATACTCCTGCCAATTCTCTGGAAAATTGTTTGTGAGCAGTGACAATCCTATAATATAATATAACATTGAATAACGAAAATCAAACACGCGACCTAAGATCGCAAATCTCAGTTCTCTTAGCTTAGCTTACATTTTATGCTTAGTTATTTTCCCACTAAAGATATAATGAATTATTCCTGTATAGATAAACGGCGTAATAAACACAAGATACTGTAAATTGTAACTTTCTGCGTTTACACATTCGCAAGGTTAAAATAACCGTGTTCAATAAAATAAACGAGTCATTACAAACATTTTGCTTTGGGTAAAATTTTATAGCCAAGTATATATCCAAATTTTTTCTAATAATAAAAGAATATCTTTATTGATAAGCTTGTGCATCCCATGGTCATTAGTTAGGCAGGAAAAATGTTGTGGTGCTAATCTTATTATAGAATAATATAAAACTTATGACCTTGATTAATTATAAATTACCTGTAATGTTTCAAGGTCTCAAATGTTAAACTTTTATTTTTATTTTATGACAAAAATGTCCGACTATAAGAATATCTTAACAAAGAACAACCACTCGATCACACGACCTCTGCATCAGTTGTATAGTTAATATTTGTGCAACAAGATATTTCGTTGAAACACGTCAACCGTACAAGATCCATCACTGTCACATATCGAAGGTACATTTAAAGAAGCCAGTAACAGAAGCTAATAGTTTAATACAGTCACCTAAACTTTACCCGTGACTAAAAGAAAATTTATACCATATTCCAATACACTAAGGTGCAAAATACTTTGGTCGCACAAAGACCAGGACTGATCGATTCGGTTTTAAACCGATTACCGCCGAATAATTCCGATTATTCGTGCGATTAGATCGACGGTCAGATGTGTGATGATAGCGATAATTAAACAATAAACCGCGTAGGAGCACGTGTGGTCCGGATTGAGGACGTGGATTTAATCCTAAATGCTTACATAGCTACACAATGTGGGTTGTTCAATTGTCAATACAATCAAAGCGAATAGACTATTATTAAAATTAATAATACAGTATTTACCAGTACGTCACATCTATTGTTAAGCGAATATTTTTTAATTTTACATGTTAAAAATATTCCTCTCGAAGGATTTTTATTTGTAGACGGTGACGAATAAATTAAGCAATAAACGGGAAAACAGTATCTATATAATAGATTATAATATGAATTAAAATAAATTGTAAACAATCGTTATCACATTTATCCTGATATCTGCGATACAGTCCTGCAAGTCTTGTGCAGAAATAGTTAGTAGTAAATTTTTAAACTAAATTATTTGCGTCAAGAAATACATTCGCAACCATTAAATAATAGTAATGTAAATACACTAACAATTATGTATTGATGAATTATGTTAAATAAATATTTATTATTTATATAAATGACTAGGTGGAGAAATATATTAAAAAAAGGCGAAGTTTCTTAAAGCCCAAGTTCAAAAGGTTCCGTAGAGGAGCCCTGTTCGAAGACCAGGGACAAATGTTTAACAACCGTTTCGATTTCAAAAGGCAATCACTGATTATGGGCATTGTGTGGGCCGCGAACCACTGGCGGGTGAAATTTTTAAACACCACCACCCGTCTGGACCCCCACCCCGTATCCGAAAGAGGGGGTTTGAAATGGGACAGCGAGAAAAGCGTTATCCGCTGGTCCTATTTACTATACGGACAATAGAGTGAGTGAATAGAGTGAAGATAGAGATGGACTGTTATGTTGTTTCTCAAAAGGCTTCTTCCGGATTTGTAAAACGAGATTCGTAATAATGCAACATTCGATGAACTTGTCGCTTTATTTTCTAAGATTTTTTAATTCACTAGTTGCCCCGACACAGTATTGTTAAAAGTTACTGACCTGTAGCACACTCATATATAAATAAATAAACTATTTGTAACGCTTCGACTAATTTACTTATTTTTAAAGCACGACGAAGATACTTTTTTAGTGAAAAACTTATAAGACTGCTAATAAAGTTAAAAAATAACGCTACGTTTTTCCCACTAACCACTTATACCTTGTATGTCAACCATTTGATTTCAATAAACACGAAAAACAGGGATATTCAGGTGAAATAAAATAATAATTGTTAAATATAAATGTATTGTTAATATGTCTGAGTAAAAGAATCTTATTTTATAAGGTAATCGCTCTCTTAAAATAATAAAAAAATGATTTTTTAATTTTATTTTTTTTATGGTTACCATTTATTTATTTTGGCATTGTGTACATAGAGATACTATTTTTAGAAAGTACGAATTGTGTTTTGGAAGCGCTCTTTTTAATAAACGATTAACGTAATAATGGCGGTAATTTTAAAATATTAATATGATCGCTTACGTACGCTTTTATACTTGTTTCCGGATTCGTGAGCCATGAGTTCTAGTATTAGCTGAAAAGGTTAGTAGCACCAAATATCGACGAATGTGTACATACAGCTAAGCCATTTTATATCTCAAGGTATATAATCTCAAGGTATAGCAAAAGTATGTTGCATAAAATAATATAATCACCATCATCATCATCACTTTAGCGGAAGAACGTCCACTGCTAGATAAAGGCCTCTCATACTTGGTAGATTTGCGACAGGATCTGTTGGAAGCGGTTCGCATCAGTTAAATGATTTATATCTTTCTTATACCAATTTATAAGGATAACATCCTTCTTTATGACATTGAATAAAGTTATACAAAAAACCTTACTTTATAATAATTTATCAAAAAAAAAAATTTTCTTTACAAATTTTATTTTATTCTCAATAAATAAATGTATTAATTAAAAATAAGAAAGTTATCTTTTACGGACTTACGTAAGCATTGATGTTAGAGATTTGGACTAAATAGAAGTCTTTACAGGTGATACGGCGACGGTCGATTCAATTACTCTGTTTTGACATCGTTTTTATAGCGCACGATTTAAATCTAAAGGTAGGAATCGTGAGGTCTGCGTTTATCTGCGGGCCGTCCCGTTCTCATGCACTTGAAAATAATGTTATTATGAAGACAATTCACTTTGCAAATGCGGATAGGCTGTAATTGACCAATTTCTTTTATTCTTTATTTGAAAATATGTAAAGTTATCTGCTTAATTGATATAAGTAATTTGTCTCTAAGTATGAAAGTCCGAAAGCTCAGAAGTTCCTCCAAAATTAAATTTATTATAAGTACAGAAAATTTTAAATAAAGGTAGAGAAATACTTTCTTGATACGTAAGCTTGCCTTACCGTATGTATCCCAAAAACTAAAAGATAAAGTTAATATGATGACATTGTCTCCGAAACATAGAAGTCTGTAAGTTTAGTGTCAATGAAAGTCTGTTTTACGTA
This sequence comes from Battus philenor, assembly GCF_028537555.1. Classification (NCBI taxonomy): domain Eukaryota; kingdom Metazoa; phylum Arthropoda; class Insecta; order Lepidoptera; family Papilionidae; genus Battus; species Battus philenor. Next base: position 10,894,127 of record NW_027181673.1, on the reverse strand, counting down.
CGAAAGTAATTAACTGTAGCAAAGTAAAATTTGACAAGAGATGTAGCTCTAACAATTTTAAAAACAGAATTATGTACATTTTCCAGAACAATTTTGAAAACGTTAAGAAAATTAAATAAATATATAATATTAATAATCACATTTTATTGTTTTAATAATTATAAACGATTTATATTTTATATATGTTATTTTACAGCTATATGGAAATGCATAAATTTTTCCACGTTACTAAGTTAGAAAACAGTAAAACGTAAAAATAAGTAAAGACTAAGAAAATACGAAGACGTGTTATATAGGCGCTCTGCGACCGGAAACCGCCGGAGCGACTTCCGGCGGCAGCGTAGCGCACACCAGCGCCTCTGGCGGACATTTCCAGCTATTCCACAAGCTTTAAGTGGGAAGCAGGTTTAACTTTGAAAGAGTGTTGGAAACTGTTTCGCTTTATTGTGAATTAAAAGTAATAAGGATATCTATTTTAAAACAAATTAATTTTAAATGTTTGGACATATCTTACAATGACTTATAACGTCTTATTAACCCTATAAGAAATTAAAACCTAAATTTCAAATAAATTACTTTAATGTACCCGAGCTTTTGATGTAGGTCTACAAACGTTACACATACTGTAAGTAACGCAACACATTAGTGAATGAATAAATATGAATTGCATGTGTGGTAAGATAAAAATTTTAAGTACATTTTTTTTTTGTTTAGTGCATTTGATCGTATTATTTAATTATTTTGATATAACTAGCATAGCAGCCAAGAACGTACTTGAAATACATATTAAATGATTAATTTAAAATAAAGAAAAAAACGTGCACGAGTATGCCCTCAACTGCACCTAGTTGATCCACCGATCATCGAATCAAGGTCGCTACCTTAGAGAAAAGGCTAGATGCAAGCAGTACAAGGCGATCGTCATCATTACGGCTATCTCCGTGGGAAGCCTACACCTTGCAGAGGATGTCTATAGGCAGACATGAATCAATGAATGAATGAAATATTGTGAACTTATGGTAAAACACAACTTAGTAGAACAAATAAGTACTTTTGTTACGTATAGTAGCCGTTTAGGTTTGTAAATATTTCAAGGAGTAAATAAATGTGTGAAAGCTGGTAAAGTGACGAGTGGAGTCGTCGGTGTATCCTAGTTTGAAATAAGAACGCCGGGGTGCCGGAGCGGACTCGCCATCGACTTGTTATGCGGCGGATGTCCGTCGCGCCGCTGTTCTCAATGACCGTCTTCCGCGTCCCCCACCACAACCCAGCCACCCCTCTACGGCCCACGTGAAGTTATAAACCGAATGCTGCAAATTGCCGTGAAGTGACACATAATACGTTCAGAAAACATTGCGCATTGCAAATAAAAATTATTACGTCATTACATTTTTTTACAGTTTTTAATAATATTATTTACAAAGGCAAATTGCTAATTGCACTTTGTTAATAACTTAATAAAAAAATAATTTTTGGATAAAATTTGTTTATAGTTATGTTTGTTAGATGGTCTAGTAGATGATTTATTTTACTGTCAGCGTTTAGCAAAAAAAAGTCACCTTCGTGTGACATATTTTTAAGCCAACGAGTTTGCAATTGCAATCGGCATAAAGGTTCGATATTTATAACATGTTAAAATTTCATGGTAATTCCTAAATATGAAACAATTCAATTTATATACTGACTCTTTACGATATCTCTGAAACCATGAAGCATAGAGGCTTGAGTGGTTTATAAAAAATATTAATATACTCAATATATAGCTTGCATAGGTATAAAACTTGGCTAGAATATTTTTGGCGTGATAAAAACTACCATGAATGAAATGATTGTATAAAATAACACCTACAACCAACCCTGGTGACACAAACCAGACGTGAGACAGCTAGATAGCTATGTACATAATTCTTTACATCGTACCATCAGTGAAGGCGTTAAAATCATCTAAAGAATTTACACAAATTTAAAGTATCTGGTGTGTAATATAGTTTTTTTTTAATAATTTGAACAAAAATGAAAAAAAAAACTAATGTTAAAATTACTTCGTGAAAATTTTTCCTTTCAGTAAGCTGTGTGACGCATACTTGTGTCAGACGTTAGCAAACAGTCGTGAAATGACCGTTTCGACCGAACCGTATTTTACACAAGTGTTTTTAGGTACAACTGACAAACATAATTGACCCCGACCTCTTTAGTGGCACTTTACATTGTATACTTAAACATGTTTTAATTTTAAAAATATTGTTTGATGCTGTCTGGTTTATTTCATGTACAATAAATCAACTTTGTCTTTCTTTTGTGATACAAAATAAGAGATAACCATTTTTTATTTCTTTCTAAATTTCTTATCTATATATAAAATTTTCAACGCCAAGACATTTAGTTAAAATGTATTGTAATTAAAATCAATATTTTATATCACATAGTTTTAGTTATTTATGTTAATAAACATTTAATAAAACATAAGATTTTTCGATTAGTTTTTCTTTCAATTCGGATAGTTTGGATTTAAGAAAATCGTACATTTACCTAAAAAACTTTGACAAATTACCAAATTGATTGTACTTAAAGTTGCTTGATTAGCCAACCATTATGACGGCAATAAAATCAAGATGGCGGCTTTACCGCGCCCATTTCCATCGGCACGCCGCTAAAACTCAGATTTCTGTAAACTATCGCGTTACTTCACAAATTGTTTCCTTTGTCACACCCTCCTTCATAAATTCGTTACGCCTCTGCCTAAACGACGCATATATAGAAATATATTATTATTAAATACTACTTTTTTTCTTCAGTTTCAACTTTAAAACTAAAACATTTATTTATTTCTTATAATTATGTCAAAACAAAACTTTTAACCACGCTTAGTCTTCTTTTAATATTTAATTATTCTTGTATTAGGACATTCAGTTCTTCCATAGACAGGGACGATTACAAAATGTCTACTTATTAACCGAAATTCGAACAGTAATAATATATATTTGTTTACGCGTGTGAGTATATAAGTTTTTGGGCATGTGTGTGTGTGAGTAGGTTCATGTGTTATGTGTAGTTAAATTATATCCCTCCAAAAGTATTCAATATCTCCGTAAAGCAATTCTTAATTTTTATCAATAATATTACATCTTTTATGTGTCAATGCAATAAAAGTTTAGGTTTGTACATAGCATTATAAAACACAAGATGGTCTATAACATTGCCTTTTAGCAAGCAATGATTTCACTTTCTCGATTATGACGACACTATTTTTTCGTCTACCGTGTACAATCTTGTGCAATAAATATATTGAATGTAAAATATATATAATTTTATAACACATAAATAAACACATAATAAATGTAATTTATAAAATAGTTTAAATATCTGTAGCACCTCACTTTTTAAAGTAGCCACGGAGCTCCCTACAATCCTATAATTTCAATATATACACACATTTGCGAAATTATAAAGGAAAGTTAAGCTAACAGAACATCATTTGGACATCATTCAATACGGATACATGTGCAATAACATTTTGTACCTGAATAAAATACTTATAATACACGCTTAAACTTAATTATTGAATATTCTCTATGTATATAAAAGTCACAAGGGTTTTTTTTAAATATAAATGGTATACTACAAACGAATAACAAAACAGATGACAAATAAGAGGACGGCGCAGTGTCCTCTGAAAAATTCTTATGAGACGACAAAATGCGAGCCATCTCCGAAATTGGTGTGTCCTTGTTGGCCAGATGTGAGGGGCTATTTTAAACTCGTAATAACCGTTGTCGACACGTGTGTGACGGCCATTACCACATATTACAAAAAATGTAGGAAAAACAATAAAACATACGTAAGGGGAGGGCCTGAGGACATCAAAGTGGACGCGGTTAAAATTGATAATTTAATGCGACCTGTATTGTATTTGACGCTCAGAGCTATCACAAATTTTACAACTAATCGTATTAATTTTTTTATCTTCTCATGCTCTTAGGTTAATTTTTTTTCTCTTGTCCACTTAGTCTATTACTGCACTAATTCCTATTTAACTTGTGATTTTATATTAAATTATTCTATGTTATATCTGTGAATTAATGCTTCCTCGTCAATGACGACAAATGCACCAGAAATCAAAATAACGAAGACTGACTGTTAATTAGCTTTGGTATCTATCTTGACAACAGTAACTTTTGCGATATGTCCAGGACTCGTTACTAAATCGAAAATAACATGAAAGCCTGCCTAGTTGCTTTTCTATTTACGTGGTTATGTTAAAGGGGACCAACATTCTGTTGAAAGATATATAGGCAAAATAGGTCATACCGTGTTATGCTCATGATGACGAGACCACTACAACGCTTCGCAAGATTCTTTTACTTAGAAACCTTGATCAATGATGAGTAAAAATGGCGGAAAGTAATTATAGGTTACTTTAAATCTTGGTATTTTTATGTCCAGTGATTAGCTTTCAGTAACAAACTACCGTATAGTGAAGAAAATATTAGGAGGATTTTTGGTACCGGAAAAGTACACCAAAAGAAATTATTCCGCCCATGTTTAGAAAATGCAGAAAATAGTTTAATGTGCAACATTTAAAATTGGTTGAAATTACGAACCTTCTGAAAAGATTCCATTAATAAAAATATAAATAGTTAAAGAAAAGGGTGACAAGTCGAGACTAAAATATAGATGAAGAATTTTCAATCATCTAAAGTCCTCCGTAGCCCCATCTATCATAGCATAAATCTATGATATATTTACCGCAGCGAGCGCATTATCACTATTTCTAAATCAGCTATCAACGGACTCTTTTCACTAAAAGGGTGAGCCACACTATAGAAAAGGTTGACCCTTCATAAAGACTTATCACTTCATATACAAAATAAGGTTCTGCTAATCCTCCGAGCGCCACACGAAATGCAATACTAAGAACTGGTGTCTTAAAGATCAATTTGCTACACTCGCTATTTCGTAGATGGAATCTCGTCAAACTTAGCGGTAGTTTTTTCACAACAATCTTCTCTCGGACTTAACTTACGTTATCTCGCCCACGAATGTCATAAGGAATAGAAAACCCGAACATACATAATAAGGGCGATATTTCTAAAGAAATTTAAATTCGCCCGCAAAGGTCCTGAGATAGGATTAAAGATTGGGCGTCGAGATGGCCCTTTGTAGCCGACCCTTAAGAAAACATGTCTTGATATGGAAATATCTCGGACGGAACTTTGCCGAGGAATCATTTACGAGGGCGATAACGAAAATACAGAACAAACGAATAAAGTTTAAATATACTTATTTTATTAAAATTTTTGTCCAGCGTAAAAATAGGACCCTATCATGTCGGCGGTTAGTTCGCATGAGTGCGTGTGAAGTACATCATTGTTAGAGTCGTCTGACCGATCGTTTATCGGCGCGGCCTACCGTGCATTTTCGAGCATAAAGGATAATTTTTATCTGCGGTCAACGCAAAGGGTTGGTTAAATCGATATAATCGTTAAAGCATTGCCAATTGAAACTTTTCAATACAGTATGTCGCAACAAAAAACGTTTTTTTTTTTTGTTATAACTAGTACTTATGACATTAATCAGTTTATTAAAATAAATAAATAAATATTATTTTATCACAAGTGCTTATAATATCAATAAGCTTATGATAGAAAATAGTTAGCTGTGACCAGAGAAGAAATCAAGCTTATGGATATCCAAAGTGAAATAGGCAAGCAGAAATGGAGCTGATCAAGCCAGTTGATGCGTTCCCAGAGAACATAGCAAGGCAGTGACGGAGCGGTACCCAAAAGACGACCATAAAAGTCAAACAGGCAGCTGGTACCTGTGAAGCAGAGTGGTACAAGACATACCACAGTGGAAAACGCTAGAGAAGGCCTTTGTCACAAAGAATCACACCTAAATTAGAGATATTATATAAATTGTTTTTGTGAAGATTTTTGTTCATCGAAATAAAAGTTTCTGTTATTCATAACAAATACGGTTAACGAAGGCAACAATAAAATTAGAAGTTAAATAAGTATCATAAATTCAAGTACATTGAATATTTACAGTAAATCTACGTAATCTAAAAACGAAATAGTTGGCCAGTCCGACAATCCTCCATTAATTTTTAAAGCAAACCGAAGCGAACAAACACTGGACCAGTCGTGCACTTGATTCAATATTTATTTTGATACAAATAAGTGACGACCAACGGCTCTGGTCTGTTTTGTCATGTTAATGACTGTAACAATGACACCTTGTGGACACAATATAATATAATACGCAGCGAGCCTCTTTGTCATGAGTGCGGCAACAAAATAAAGCATAACCTGGAAACACCACATTCACATAAAGATTAACAAGCAGCTGTGGATAGTTAAATTTTAATCATGATGCAAGAAGGCGATGTCTTCTAAATATAACCGTTTACCGCATAGTCAAAGGCCACGCATTGGGCACGAGACAATCTTCCCCTCACCTTTCACACAGAAACGACATCACGTCTAAAATTAAATCCCACTTATTTTGAACCCGCCACTTAGCCACCTTCCAACTGTACAAAAACTAAAAATATCATCGACCATTGTGTCACGCTCAAAGAAGTTCCATAGGTCACGGCGAACGTACGAGTATACACCACGTGTCAGGAACACGCCAAACATTTTTTATCTTTGAAAAAAATATAAAAGACCTTTCTGACAATGGTGCTTCGGTAGCATCTTTGACAATTATAATATCAAAGTCACTCATTTCCGTAATGCCTTTAACGATAAAGAATCGTCCTTCGATATTAAGCTTTAAACAAATATAGTTACTGCTGAATATTCAATGACCATCGCACAAAACACGAACTCTTTTGTTAATAACATCGTGATGGTTAACACAAGGGTCATCACAAAAGGCATAAGATAACAATGCGCGCACGTCAATCGTGTGCTCATGCAAATAATTTTTTTCTTCCAAAACATCCCCTTTATCTGTTCCTAGAGCGATGGGGTTAATTAATATGTTCAAAATAATACAATTAAAATTAAGGTCCCCTATAACTCGGCACGAGGTCAATCTTAACTGTCACAATTAGAATATTCTTACTAGACAATGCAATGAGTTTGATATATTTATAGTTGTCGTATTTTTGTTTGTTTATACATTTAATGTATTGCGTTATTTTATTATAGAGGAACCCTTTTATTGAATAAGTTGACCTGTCAGTTTACTCGAAGGGGTTAATATGAACGTTTAGGATAAACGCAATAAGCCGAGACAACTGGTGTTGAAGCAAAACCTGCAATTGACATTTCGATGATAGCGCTTTCCAACGAGGCATAGTACCAATCCAAGTTCTATTTCCACCGCCCGAAAACTTAAAGTTATTGGAAACGAAAAGCAAATGAGAATGGAGAGTAATTTGAAATAACGAATATTTCTCAGAAATCAAGAGAAATATTCGTTGAGTGCAACTTTAACCGGACGAGTTATTTTACAAAGCAGTTGACAAAATGCGGGTCGAAAATTTTGAACGGTGCACGATTTTCGGGTTTAAGGAGGCTTTTGTTGTGCAACGGTTTAATACAAAAGTGTCAAATGACGGCACATCTGCTTCCACAAAGGGTTACGCTCTTGGATAGATTATTTTTCGAACCACCCCCGCAAGATTGCACGCTTATACAGATGTCCCTAGTTACTTTTAAGCATTATATTTAAGCAACTTTAACTGTAAATATTCTAATTCAGGTATCTTGGTATTGGAATTGTCACTGTTGATTGGTTCAACAATATTTATTTCGGAATTATACAAAATATTTTTTACTTTACAATCTAAAACAACTTCCACAAAATAAGTGTTATAATGGTAAATATTCACTGCCGCCTTGATCTAAATTATAAGAATACAGAAACATCATCACACATACACTTGATTTACTTGTGCAATTTTTCCATCCTCTTTTCTAATTCTTGTGATTTGTAAATTGTGGTGACAGTAATAATTAAAGTACGTAAGTAAGTTAATTCTCATAAGTTCTTAAAAATCTTTCATGTTTTTAACATATTTTTTCTATCCACGGTTGGAATTCGTTTAGTTTATAGAAATATCAAAACAAAACCAAGTATTTCTCAATGTTCTCAATGTTATGTGACTTATTCTTACTTAGCTTCAAATAATTTTAATAGTAAACTTTATATGTCGATCAAAAAATAAACACACTGTATAAACTGTGCCTATTTTCAAAGTGACGAGATTAAGCTTCTATCCTTAACGTATGGATGTAGTATGACGTAAGCATTCCACGGACGTCCAGTATTGTTGTTGTGCAACATCTTGCGCGATGTGCGACAAAGGAAACGGTGCGTGACGATAAAATTGTCTACAGAGCCCAAAATCTTTTCTTCGTCGTCAACTGGATCGCAAGAATCATTAATATATTACTAAATACCCACAATCAACCATGACTAGGCATTTTTCTTGAAACTGTCTCCCTCTGTCCTCAATTTTTTATATTATTCCTTACGTTTACTAAATAGTCAATTGTAGACAAAATCGTAAAGAGAAACCATTCAAAGCTATGTTTAAATATAGTACTCGGCATTTGATATGGCACGTTGAAGTTATATATAAACATAAAAAATGATCGGTTTTAAATATAATACTACATTAAGAAATATTTTTTACACTATACTATTTTTTATGCAACGTGCCAAATCACAAACCGGGAGTTGTTTAAATTCGACGATTTTCTTAAAACAAATTCACTTACCACTATGCATGGTATTCGATTCAGCGTCTGCGACTTCAGTTCTTGATTTCTTTTGGTCTTCGGGTGATGCTGATGTGTCCATATGTTCCTGCTTAATCTTGGGCTTAATGTCTTCATCTGGAGAACTCGATGGCATGGGTGATGTAGACGCTCTTCTTTTAGGCGTTGAAGCTTCAGCGTCCGCTTCTGTTTTTAAGAAACATCAATTATACATGCTGTTACTTTATTGTTTTTTAATGTGTGAAAGTAGGTCTTTTTGCTAGAGGCTATAAAACGAGGTATGTAGTGTGTAAGTATTTGTTGAAGTTGTAGCTATAGTCTATTTCCTATATGCAGCTTATCTAATGAGATCATAAAGACCTTAACCAATAAGACCAAAAAGACCATAAAGTTTGGAAAGTCTAAAAAGTGGCTTTGACGATGCAAGTATTAATGTTTGCGGTAGGATTGTTTTATAAGTGACAGTATTTACAATGAACAAATTTTGAATTTTGAAACTATATGGAAACTTTGCGAAATTTAAAAGTTTCTTAAAGCTATGGCGAGAATTTAGCTGATGCAAGTCTAATCAAGAATTTACTCACCATCCAATAACCGCTTCGGTGTACTAGAAGCTCCACCATCTTCAAGTAGGTCAGGAGGTGCTATTGATGGGCTAGCGAGTGGCGGAGTATGGACTCTACTGTTTGGTGGTCTTCGCGCTGTAAGCAAAGATGGTCTTCGACCACTTGAGTTCCCTGTTGCTAACTGTCCTGATCTTGACCCGTCTTCTTGATCAGAATTAGGTCCTGTAACAAGCGTTTGATTGTCATTTCACAAAGCTTTTTAGTTAGCTTATTTGCTGATAAAATAACCAATACATTTACCTTTTTAAAACTATTGTTCCTATTTACAATCACTCTGTATTAATTGATCAGTTTGATAGGTTACGTGAATTTATTTTTCTATTAGAATGTGCAGTGCAAAATCTGCAAGGACAGATAGTAAACAAAAATTGATTTTAAAAACGCTTTGTCTTAGTATATTATCATTCTGTTATATTTTATTTCTCAAACCATTAATATACGAACAGTGCGTACCACACATTAATTAACAGCAAACAATCTATACATTAGTATAAATCTTTCACACGTGGTGATGAGGTATGAAAGATTGAAGACATTGGAAGAGGAAAAAGAGGTTATGAGTATTTGTATTAAAAAATACTTTAGATTTTTATGTATTAAAGTTTATATACCAACCTGCGCTGTAGCAGTGGTAAGACGTCAGATCTTTGTCACAGGAGGATATTTTGTGTTGAATGAAGCGCACGATGTCTGCGAGGGCAAAAGCTCGCCGGCAGGCCCCGCAGGTGAGGGTGTCGGCAGGGACGCCAGGAGTAGGCGATCCGCCGCCCTCCGCCGCACTGTCCGCATCCGCTATCGGAAAAAAATACATTTAAATCATAGAAAGTATCTCATGACTAAACGATGAACGAGATGGGCAGAATGTAATATTCGGAATATACTGAATAGTCAATACAAAGTTAAATATATCTCCATCATTCTCGACTCGAAGTCTACTATTGGGCAAATATCTTTCCCACAGATTTCCTTCTTTTCTCTCACGTCTTCCGACGACCTGAAGAAGATCGTTTGTTCAACTTGTGGATTTTCGCTGCGTTTGCCGGTCCATGGTTTAAACTCCAGAACTTCATAACCCCAACGTCCATCTGTTCTGCGTGCTGTGGCCTGTTCACTAAAGCTTCAACTTACTATCTCGCTGAGCTATGTCGTTTACGTTTGTCTACGGATCTCATTATTCTAGATTCGATCTCCTAGATGGCTCGGTTACCGAGTGTGAGTTTGCCAATGGGAACCCGAAGTGGTGTTTGATTGAAGGATATTGGACGAAAGATATATACATAAATAGGTTACATAGAGACTTGATGATGCAATTCGTAACATTTAATGTGAATAACGTTACTCTATGGGTAACTATCTAATTTGCTAAATTATAATGGGAAAGTAACAAATAGGTAACTGGTAATATCTACGTAACTGTATAGTATAATATTTTTAAAAAAACTCGCAATATTTGGTATTTATATAATGTTATTTAAATACTGGTATACGCAATATTTCTAAAATTTCTTCTCATAAATTAAACCGTGTATTATGATAAAGGACCTACAAAATGTTTAATGAAGGCTACAGCTGCGAAAAAAGATAAAAACATTCGACTTTTTACTGTCCAACAAAACAAAATAGCATATGGACAGTGACACTTCCTCGGCAATCTTTTAGTGTGAAATTACATTTAATAATGCGTTGTAACAGTCACGGTTGTATGAAATAAGGTGTCAGTTGTAGTATTGACCACTTATCTTTCAATGGATAAAAGGTATAATGAGTATGTTTCGTTTGCGGTCCACGCTCTTTGAATGGAACATTATATTTCTGTTGTGACAGGAAAGTTGGCTCCTTTAAGAAACACGTAGCATATGTTCCATAAAAGAGCATTTGCATTGACCAAAACTAATTGGCCAAATGAATTATTACAATTTGTTACTTGTTCTTACCATTAACTTGAATATAATATTTATAATATTTTTTTACATCTACCAAATATGAAGAAGTTATTCGTCATGTATCATTATTTAATGTAACATGTAACAAATAAAAAATTTCCAAGTAGTTAAATTTGGTGACTCTGTACATTAGCCGGTAAAGATTTTTTTTCATTGTTATAAATTAGGTTATTAAAAACAATTATTTACCTATTTACAACTGTAATTTTACCATGACAAATAGATACATCGTGTCTATTTATTTAACAAAGTCTACATTCCGATATGAGTGTAATGTTAAATTAAATAGTAATTAACATACAATTCTATAATTAGTTAAAATTATAATTAATAATTGGTAGAAGTAGTGTAAAGGTAAAGGGGTTTAAGTGCGATATTCTAATTTGATTTATTTATGAAATTGTTTTATTTATATAATATTAATTTTACAGCGTAGTGCCTTGTTTTTTTGGTCAAAGAATTATTACAATTTGAAACATTTAAATAAACATATTGATTCCAATACCACACATACAAAGTATAAACTTAGGAAAAGTTTTAACTTTGAAATTGTGTTGTCGAATCGGAGACCGTATACGTTTTTTTTTTTTTAATTACCCAATAAATAAGGCGACGCAACACCGCCATGGACTAAGAATTATAAAGGCGCTTTCATACGCGAGCGTCGTACAATTGGCCGGCACATCAAAGCTGTTCGCGAGCTAATTTCACATAAGCACGGTGCAGACGCCCTTACGTTCCGTCCTCTCTTATTATTATTATTATTCCCTCAGTTTCTTTGTGAAAGAAAGTAGGACGTACTTACTATATGCAGGGGCGACTTGAAACCGGAGTATAAAATTAATATCGCGGTAAAAAATCACGTGATTCGACCGCGCCGTGTACCGCCGTGCCCAGTTTGTTTAGGGGGTTTATTATGTAAATGTGACTTTATATTGACGTATTTTTTACAGATTTGTTTAAACGACACGGCTCGTGGCAAACGGATATGTTTTTCATCACTTCCTTGTTTAATGGATTGTCTTTTGTAGGTTCAGTTTGTTCGGTTAGCGATGTCGCGTGCGGCTTGTTTGATATTATTACCTGTGACAAGACCGTGTTACGTGTACAGTTAATTAATTGTGAAGGAAATTTCTGACGTTTATTATGTTTTTTTTTTATGTTATATAATATTTTTTAAACGATGGTGTCGGTAAATGTATAAAAGTGAACTATTGATAGCCAAAACTATCGTCATTTGTCCAAGCTTTCAACATAAATACTTAAAATAAAACTTTTATGTGTTGTTATTATAAAGTTTGTTTAACCCTCAAAAATTAATTACAATTAAATCTTCATTCAAAGGTTCGACCATCTCCAATTAAATCGCATAGCCACGCTGATGATACTTGGCAACCGTTAAAACCAACGATGGAATCTAATTATATCCATATCATAGTCATTAAATATTACAAATGAATAAAAGAACTCTAAGCATAACCAAATCCGAAAAACTTAACAAACTTTTTTTATATCAGTCAAATTTTACATCTACTCTATATTTTATAAATAATCATACGAGAGGCGGTCTCCGCATGCAACATGCGTTGAACTGAAACTGTCCTAAAGAAGTATTGCGTCAGTATCTCTTCACTAAGTATCACCAGTTCAATACATTAGACAGATCGTATTGAAGGTGATAAAATATAGTTGTCATTAATATAATTTATTCAAATATTATTTAAATTCACACGTCCGTCAAAAACATATTTTCAATCTTCATAAAGTGAAAACTCTGAAATATATGATATTCATTTATTTTTTTCTTTTGGAATGCGAAATATTAAAAACTTCTGGCAGTAGTTAGTTTGCAGGGACAGATAATAAATAATAATTAATTTTAATATTCTAATCAACAGTTTGAGAAATATTAACATCACTACGTTATATAACATTTCTGAAAACGATGAATTTTTGGATAGGTTGTAACGTAGATTCATTGACAGCAAATAAGCTATACATTCAATAAATCACTCGGTAAATTCTAAGTAAACGAACCCTACAGTGTAGTTGAAATAGATTTGATCGAACTGCGAGGAATCGTAACCAACCCTCAGGTAGCCCCTCCCACTGGCACGCGAGTGGACAGTGGTCAGTTTACACATGCGCCCTTGATTTCAATCGACACCCACACTCTTTGATACTTACCGTGATTTATTAGCATTACTAATTTTACGATTAAAATGGGGATGGTCTATTTACAACAGTTTATAAATTATGTTACTAGTGTAGAACTTTATTAGAATTTTATTTGTTACTCCATCATAATATTTTCTGCTCAGATAAAAATGGTGATCGTGACGATGTTTTGTAATTAAAAAATTTAAAATAATTATCCGAATCTTATATTACGTGGAATCGCTAAAATTGTTATAGTTATGCTTTCAAATTTGAAGAGATCGAAAACATAATAATTTAAATGACCATTTTGTAAAAGAATATGTAGGGTTAACTTGAGAATGTAACATCAACATCAATTTAATTCTTATACCATCAGTAGAGTAGTCTCTGTGACGACTTCTGATGATCAAGAAGAAATGAATAAATACACGGGTGTTCTTTCACCACCCCCTAGTTAAACGCGTATAAATATCATAGAGTAATTATGTGTAAATAAAATTTATGAAAAATGCGACAGGATAGAATAATATAAATAAGTTTTCGCTTTGTAAATCTTGACGTATCATAGATAACGAGGCATCGTTTGCAAGGTTTGTTAATTTAGAGACTTAAAACAACTCCTTAAAAATGTTACTACATTACTTTTAAATACCAATCCGATAAAATATCTAATCAATCAGTCCAAGCTGAGTTCAGTAACTGTAAAGAAGTTTAAACCAACCGATGAGCAAGTTGCCAAATCAAGTGAAGCTTTAAACCAAGAAACCGTACATGCCAATGATATATTAAAACTTAAGGTATCAATAATGGTTTGCCTAGTACATAATGAACAAATAAAACTTTTATTGTTATTATACGTTCATCAAAAAACACACACAAGAAATAATTAGAAGTTAACATTGCAATTACCGTAACGCAAAGTAATGTGTGTTTTAAATCTAAGTAGAAGCAGCATGCATTACATAAAAATCCAGCAAATTAGCGATCATTAAGTAATATTTGTAACTATGACAATATGATGCTAATGCAAAAAATATGAAAACAATAGTGATTATGTAATATGTACACGATCTAAAAATGAAATCGATAGAAGGAATCAAGTAAGAAATTTGCAAAATATTGTAATGGAAAAGCAACAAAATGTAGAAAAAAGGGGTAAGAACCATTAACTGGAATGTTTTTAGAGATATATTAAAATTTATTATAGACGATGAAAATAAGCAAAATATTGTTAGACAAGTAAAACGTGAGAGTAGAATTATAAAATTAGACTGTTTAAAAAGAAAAGAAAATGTAGGACTGTAATAAAACAGAAAACTTTTCTAATTATTAATTGTAAAATTAGGAGTAAGATTGATAATTGACAAATAATATATATTGGACAGAATATCAAAAAATTGGATCTCCATGCTAGTGGAAATAAACAAAATATACATTTGTATAATTAATATATAATATGTATAATTCACATACTTTTTAGAAGAACGATGATAAGTTAAAGAAGGAAGATGATATGATATTATGGAGCCAAAAAAAAAGGATAAATTGTTATTGAAATATATTGTCGATTTATTGAAAACACCGTCTAGCCGCAAGGACAGTCTGCCGCCTCAGGTGACACAGGGGGCGCCACCCTCAGGGCTGCTGTACCGAAAAGTTTAAATTAGCTTGTTACACACGGCACACGTCGGTAGATGAGCATTGTTTTTTCACACAGAAAAGGTCACTGCGAGACAACTTGTGTGTTAGCGAACTTCCGAGCCAACCGTCGTCGCATAAATTATTAATTACATTCCGTCCCAACTCGCGTTGATCCTAACATCGTGTTAATTTGCAAAACGTCTGTTACATTTACAAAGACCGATTGTGTACTAAGTTTTTACACGTTTTAGTGCAGCTCCGTTTGCAATAAAAGAAAAAATAAAATTAAGTCACTGTCAAACTTCCTAGGATTATTATTTATTCAAAACGGTTTTAGCGAACGATCTTTAATTACAAAACCTACATTGCTTCTTAGATGTAACATTATTATGTAAGCGATACGTTAACAATGATTAATTAATTATTTAACTTCCTTTATTATGCCTCGATTTGATTAACTGCAGAATACGATTATGTTTGTTTTTCTTTATTGTAGTCTATGGGAGATAAAATCTATAAAAAGCGCTAAACATGAATACAGAACAATAAAGACTTAAAAGACAGTTTACATTTTTTACCGACAATTTGAAATATATGTATAATGTTACAATGTTAAAGTGAAGGATTATTAAAAGGCTAACTTAATAATTAAGTTCATAAATCAATTTGTCTTTCCGATGTTGATTTACAAAAATGTACGATAATTTTTTGGGTAGTGAAATAATAACCGATTGTCGTGTTAAGATATAGGTCAGTAAAGAATTATTGTTTAGCGTTTTCATACTTTCTGTAAAAGGAGCAAAGTTTATAAATATACAAAATTAACATATTTTGAAGAATTTAAATCTTAACTTTACTTATGATTTTGCCTGCTTTTACAAGACAATCCCGGCCTTAGTAGTGAACCTGTTAGTTTTTTTTTTATTTCTGCACAATGTGTTGAAATGTTGTGTATAAAATGAAATGTTTTAAACTTTTGTCTCATCAAAAATTACTGTAGTATTTGTAAAACTTTATTAAATTTCACTCTATTATAATAATTAAACAAATACCAAATACTTTTATATTAAGAAGAAATATTTAGGAAGTATTTTAGTACATTTAATTTTAATTGACGGAATTTTTTTTATGTAAATTTTGTATTAAAATTTGTGTGTTTTTATCTGTACTCTTCAAACAAAACAGGGGTGTAGCATCAAATATTTCTATAGCTATATGACAGCTATTGTGTCCAGACTCTAAAAGATTGATCACTGACCTATCCGTAATACGATGAGCTTCGAACAAAAATTCATTCAACTTTGACACAACTATGACCACCGTGTCCGATGTTAATTGGCAGGGGAACTCCAACGCATATTGTGGTTGCACATCGAAGTGATGCGCGTACAGTCGCGTGCATTAAACTTATGTATTACGATATATATTTTTGTTAAAAATCATTTAATATTACGTACGCGACAGTATTCGAATCGTTTGAAATGAAATAATACAAACGCTTATGACAGTTTGCGGGTGTATTTTTTTTTCATATTCGGTGGTTTTCGTGGGGGTGTTTTAATTGTATAGTTTCATTTGTGTTGTACATAATAGTAAGCTCTATTATTATTACGAGTACAGACAATGGAAATGTTAAGACATGCATTTGCTGCTATTTTGGAACATCTGCAGTAAAATATAGTTTTCATTACATGCTTGTAATAGTTACTATTTCCAAAATTTATCCAGCCGATGATGACGTACTTGTTACATATGTCTATTTCTGAGATAAACAATTTGTCGTATTTTTAATAGACTAAAAAAATTAAATTATAGGAAAAGTATTGTATATAACCATATTAAGCTTAGATTAGTGAATGGAATCTTTTTATTTTGCCAACATAAGTCCAGACGGGTTTTGTTTTATTTTATCCCGCCTCACATTCCCGAAGCATGAATTTTGACGTCAGTTTCTTTGATAACATCGTTTTCAATGGATCTGGTTGTCGGAAATGGACATTACGATCAAAAGCCCATTCGGCATAAAGCCCTGTGTCGGCAAATTCCGATTCAGCGCTAAATGCAGAGTTTTTTTAAATTTATCTATGCACGTATGTACTTTTTGGTCATGCGAACAAAACAGACAAGTTTTATTACGTTAGTCATTGATTTTATTTTCTATTTCGAGGAACAAAATTGTGGCGTTTTAACAAATTGTTATTATAATTTACATTTACTAACAAAATTAGATTAGAAACTTTTAATATCCCACGGAACAATACCAACCTCGGACTAAACCACCCGATTCTCAAAATGTAGCACACTTACAATCAATTTAGTACAAAGATATCCAACTACGACTTTTTTTGGAGACGAAATATTTTGAAGGATAGAGTGCTTAAAGACTTTTTGTAAATAAGTGTCTATTAAGTATAAAATCTATTCTGTAATTAATTAAATATAGGTTATTCATGTCACATTTTATTACTATTTAAATGATCATTTGATAATATTTCTCTGTTTTATTCATTTATTAACATTAAGATATAAGGTAGCATAATTATGGTCAGGGCTGTGTACGCTTATATTAGGCAAATATTTAATGTATCTAAATATACATATGTAAATAAGGTTTTACTGTTAGTGTATCTGTTTGAAAATAAATGGATAAATAATGATTTGGTTATTCATAATATTTATCGTAGCTTTGGTTAGTAGTATAATATATTGCCGCCATAAGTTTGCTGGTTACGAGGACGTTGCGAAGTTAAGATTGTTGTAAAGAACATAATTAAAACAATGAGGTCCTTAGTGCTAGAGTACGATGGGGAGCGACCAGTACCAAGACCATAATGCAAAACACGCCCAGGTTTCACCGCCATTCGCGTCAGTAGGCGGGCTGTGTCAACACTGCCTAATGACGTCACACTTCTCCCAACATGGCCACTCGGCAACCCTTGCTGCCAGCCTATAATTACACTTAGCAAATGGAGCAGGAGATTTTTATTGTATAAACTGAAGTAGCTGACTATGTACCTAAGTCCCTTATATTTCTATATACCATAGAAGTGACTCAACCATCCACAATCAACAGTAACATGCCGGAAAGATACAGTTACTCAATGATTTATTGAAGATAAAAAAATAACATAACATAAATGTGACTCTAACCAACTATTGATATTTATTTCTGCGAAACTGTTAAAGTACAAATTCAAGTTTTTTGATATGTCTATATCATCACGGTTCCAGTCAGGATTTTGAAATTTAAAATTTGGAAAAACACTTTGAGGTCTCGGTACTCTTGTTACGAGTATTTAATTAGGAAATCGACTCAATGATTGAGAAAGTTTATTTTTAAAATCAATAAGATTCTGGAGAAGTCTTAAATAATTTGATATGAAATATTGAGGGATATAATGTATAACGTATAAAGTCCAAAAATATATGAATAGTATCGAAAAGGTTCAATAAAACTCATTCTAAACGAGTAAATATTAGACTAAGTCTATCAAATTATGATAAGCGTGCCTATAAAATACGTTCAGCTCTTAAGGGTAGCTTCTCGCCCACTGATAGCTAATCAAATTATCTGAAGTAATTCCAAGCGGCAAAAACGCCTGATTATCGTCGCCTTGTTTTTTCGTCGGCCCAAGGGAGCCACAGGATCACTGTCCGGTGGCCATGTTTTTCTTTTTATTTTCCAAACAATTTGCAAATTTAATTTAGTTCCAAATTTAAATTATATATGAAGCGATGTCACTTTATAAGATGCTATTAATAAGGAACTTTTACACTGTAATATCGAAATTTATTTTTGAAATGCCAATTAAAAAATAGTTAATTTTAATACAATACATTACATTAATATTATGTAATATAATTGATGAAACTGTTGATTTTTAAATAGGGTGTACATTAATTGAGAGTAAATAAGCATTATTAATAAGTAATATACATTGACCCGTTTAAAGCTTTTACACCTATTTCGAATGTTACAGTTTTGAAATTAAATTTTAATTATGTAACATTGACTTTTTATAGGTAAATGACGTTACGGCTTATCATGTTTTTATGTAACGCAGGTAGATAAACGGGGCCCCGAGGGACAAAAAGAAAAAAAAAAACAACGACCACAGCGTTGTTTGATCAAATTAGGCTGGGTCAGTAATCGCGTTACTGATATCCAATACCGGCACGAACTCACGAAATAACCAGAGGAAAACAGAGCCCTCCCGAGTATTCTCTATTCTCTTCGTTAGAGAGATTTGAATTTTTTTTTCTTTCGATAGGTCGAATTTTTTCACTGTAACTTTGTAACGCGATACGCACTTGGGGTAGATGGACAACCCTTAATAGAAAAATATTGGGTGTAAAATTTTGAAGGACTCGAATTTTCTCGTGATATTTCATTCGACGTGAAAAATGGAATTAAATTCGTAATACTATACCTCAGTCGTTCAACATTTAAATTTTTTTAAGAATATAATTTTTGAAATCATTTCTTCTTTAATTATTATTTCGTTGGCGATTTATATTCTTTGTTCGTTAAATATAATGAAGATGTCCGAGCAATGGGCAGGCTACCTAGAGCATTAAAAGATACCCACGGGAGCACCAAAATTCTGTAGAGGAAACCATGGACTGGTAAGACAAGCATAAGAAGTCCGCCCACAAGGTGAATAGACAACCTCAAAGAGGCTGTGAAAGAAACTTGACGCAGGCCCCTTACAATCGGCCCTGTTCGAAATCTATGACAAATCCTATGTACAACAGTAGACTTCCCATGGCTGAAATGATAATGTCAGTAAAGATTTTTCGCTTATAATTTTTTTCGCTTTTTAAAACAAAATCTAACAACAACATTATTGATAAGACTAGGTATGAATGCTTTAATACACGTATATTGTATATTAGTATATACGGCGTGTGTTTAAAGTTATGGAGAGAGAGCATCGTAGCTCTCATTGGGAGGATATTTGTCACGGTACGAGTGTCAATAAAAACGCCACACCGGACTGTCTTCCACTATACCACAATACCGTAGTGATGTGCCTGCGGTTTTTCATTCATCGATATATTTTCATCACGAAGAAAGACTTTTATATAACGTATTGGTCCCTTCACGTTTGAACATAATATTACGTCATAAGTTTATAATCAGCAGGTGTATTCTTAGAATTATTTATATATCTTGAACGCGGTCATGACAAACAGTTT
Organism: Battus philenor; assembly: GCF_028537555.1. Taxonomy (NCBI): domain Eukaryota; kingdom Metazoa; phylum Arthropoda; class Insecta; order Lepidoptera; family Papilionidae; genus Battus; species Battus philenor. Next base: position 10,873,823 of record NW_027181673.1, on the reverse strand, counting down.
CCGGTCAAAATAGCTGTGAACCTAGTCAAACTATTCGAGATATTTATTGAATGTGTATATGCAAAGCCTACACACGAGTCTCTATAAATACATCAGCATTAATATTTGCCTCCATGCCATTTGCTGGACATATGCCCCACCCTATATATTCCCGGTTGCAAGTCGTCTGCAACAGACACCATCTAGTAATATTAACTAAGTTTTATATCCTTGTATATCCTTGTGAAAGGGCGCCCTATGCTGGGCTTGCTATATGGTCTTCTCTTCAGAACGAACCAATGGCTATCTGTTCTGCGTAAGAGGCCTGTGCATTGCCACTTCAACTTATCATTCTGTTGAACTATGTCTGTTACTTCTAGTCTATGGACCTCAACATTCCTAATTCGACCTTGTAAATAAATCATAAGTACAACCCTCTCGGTGGGTCTTTCAGAGACTGTAAGTTTTTTGTACCAAAATCCAATTGAGAGAATATTTTTCACTATCGTAAGTCATCGCCGGTAGCATAAAGAACATATTTGAAGAGAATATATTTCATAATTCCCAAATGACAAATATATAACGCTACATTATTACAATAGACTAATATTGTTTATATCGATATCGATCTTGAATATCGATAATAAGCGCAGGCCTATAACAATGTACCCGTTAAGGCGGACACTTAACCCCTAATCCTCGGCGCGGCAGTTCTACCCGCTGGCGAGCGTTTATGGCAAAAATCTTAATTCTACGGCAGCTCTGACGTTAACTGCCCTCCGGTAATTACTACCAGAAGCTGTATCTATTACATCGAGTGCCTGACTATCGGTATTTATGAAGCATTCTCTATTTACGCCATGTACGCATATGGTTGAGTTTTCGAGATAAATTTATATGAAAAAAAAATGTGATAGGGAATCATTGGATAAAAAATTAGTAGTCAAATATATGTATTTTTGAAATTTAGATTTACCTTATTGAACCGCTTTATGGTAGATTATGAAGCTATATTAGAAAAATAATACCAATAACCTAATGGTCGTTGACGAAATTCGAAAATAAACGGTGTAGTTGTACTGAGCACAAATAAAATTTTAAAATAAATTTTAATCCATTTTCTTCGGAACAAAGGAATACATTGTTCTCATGGAACATAATAATCTCGACGTTATTGTTTTTTGTGTGAAGCCAAAACGCATACAAAAGTATTTTTCGGATGTATGAAACAAACGACATAGTTTTTCCTGAAGCAATAAAAGTGAGGTCATAAAGAGACGTCCGGCCGGGAGCTATGCCAGCGACCATCGCTACCCTACTGGCTGCATCGACGTACAGCATTCATAAATATCGCTCTGCGTGGGTCCGTTCCAAAACTATGCAGCAAATATTGCTAAAATTTTACTATACGAAATATTTTCCAAAGATTTAATTGTAGTATAGAGAGATGTTTACAAAATTTTAGATATATCAATCGATTAGAAATCATCAGATGACAGTTTTAATAAAATTAAATAATATAAATAGGTAAATATAAAACTAAATTTAAAAATTTCTTTTAATATCATATAAATCTAATCATAGAACTGAAATATGTCGTGCCAATAATCCGCTTTTGCGAATGGGGTGCAAAGTAAAATTGGCAGCGAAGTTAAAACAATCTACAATTATTTATGGCAAATTTATGAAGATGGAAATTTCATTTGCATTTTTATTAAAAAACAACAATCCCTGATTAAAGTAACTGGCGCGGCCGTATTTCAAGCGTGGACTCCACTCGGCCTATTACTCGCTGGTCATTATTTTGACTTACGACTTTTGTGGCTAGAAATTTGCGGTCAATGCATTTGTGGAATGCAGTGCTATCTGAAATATAATTTTAAATATTACCCTATGTTGATATAGCATTGAGGTTTCATGGCGTAAGTGGTTTACTTTGAGCTTTCAGCGCATGCAGTTGACAGTTTCCACAGATATTTATATTGACTGACTTTCGAATTTGTATTCCATAAAATATTTCACACTTTATAACGACAAAGACTTATTTAAAATAATTCTAAAAGTTTCAATAAAGAAGTTATAATATGACTAAAAAAGCTTTGTAACATCAATAATATAATCTTTGTTCAACTGTAAAACTGGTCAATGAAAAGACAAACTCAATAATATTTACGCAAAAATTAATGATACCAATTTATAGCCCACAGCGCATTCGATCTGTGAAAACATACGATATATACCATTCGTCCACTTACGCTCTCATTTATATGTTAATGTAAATGACATTGGTTTCAGTGTGATTCGTATATAGATACCAATCGAGGCAAGATATCATTTTCACTGCCTTATTACTTTCCAATTTGTCTTGAACATTGGTTATTGCCTCGTTTATTGCCGCCCTTCTGTATTAACTTGTTCGTAAACATGTATATTTTCGCTTACTAAACGCTGTTTCGCAACTCTCTATTTAGTTCAAAGTTTTTTTTTAAAGTAAATAACTGAACTGACTTTGAAATACCTTTTCGTCTTAAGTCGATTCCAGAGTCGAAAAATCTTGACTTACTCCTTGAAGATAAATCCATTTTCTCTGTAGATCTTTAAAGAAGTTTCAAATTGTAAAGTTGTTTAAATTCCAAATGTCCAAATTGCACTAATTAACACTGTAACTCCAACTCTGAAGTACCGAAGACCACTGGGCACTTCGCGAAAGTCTTTCAAAAGTCATAAAGCATGTGATCATCTTCGCAGATGAACACAGACTGACTGGCTAGCTCTATAAATTTGAGTCCCGAAATTTTAATAAAAAAACAGCTCCGCAGGCCCAGGTAAAAAAATCCCGTATCAAAACCGCCGTTTCCTAGTGACCCCGATCGTTCTTCCATCCCTTTGTTGGGCTCCTTTTATTTATAATAGTACATTTTTTTCACACACAGCACCCCTAATAACATGTGAGCAAAAATATGCGTAATCGCTCCGTACCCAGCCGTAGGGTCCGCGGCGAAAGCGTCAAGCTGAAAAAATTCTACTGTCCCCTATTTGAATAGCAAAAACTGCTTGTCATTGCGAAAATGGTATTAGTGAATGAATATGATTTTCTACAGATCTAAATGGATGACTTATAATTGTGTTGCATTATATTTAGCATGAATTATTGGAAGATGGTATGTTATTGCGTCAGTTTATCGCGGAACCTGCCGGACCTCGATTTTTTTTAATTTGCATTATCTTATACAATTGCGTAAATATTCATGCTTTATATCTCAATAATAAACCATTATTTCTAACTAATAATAATACAATCGTATTAAATATTTTTTGCGTTACATCGGTAGAGTAAATTAATCATTTATGAGGACTTTCTCGCAATAGCAGTAACAGTATTATGTCAATCAAATTTGGCAACCAAAATGTAATCGAAGTGACCCCAACGAGACATAATGTTTGCTATTTCTAGGTAAACAAACACAGAAGATTGACATTGAGTGTACATCTGGTAGGCAGAAGCAAACAACAGGGGAAGCGATAAACAATATATAATTTGATTTACCTACGCATGACTGGGACAAATTGCGTGTGATGTTAGAATCGGAAATTGCATTCCTTTTTTTGGCTACTTATTTCATATCAGTAAATGAAAACGGTCACAAGTATTTAATTAACATTTAAATCAGTGTACAAATAAAAAAATATATCACTAAGAATATAAATAAAATGTATAAAATAAATTGAACAACTTAAGATCACAGATAAAAAAATCTGATCAATGTTTACTAAAATTTGTAGCAAGAAAATAGCTGCCCGCAGATAAAGACAAAAAAAGGTATACTGTTACGGCAGGAACCGTTGTCCGAGATTATAATCCAAATGTTTTCTGGTGAGGTTACCTGGCTGGTGAGGCGTGTGAAAACGGAACAGGTGGCTGCGGTGCCGTCTTCCGTCCGACCCGGTAATTATAGAACGGACGGACAATGGCGACGCGTGATGCGCGGGAGTTGATTAGCGCGTTGTTGGCGGTTTTTCTACTCTCTTGTGTTAATTCTGCATAACTGTTTCGGCAATATCTCTTCTGGAGTATTTTGTAATACGAACTTTTTTTTGGACAAACACTTAAATTTTTTAGTTAAAAAAATGCAATTAGAAGTAAGATAAAATATGGCGTAACATAACAACTGCGACCGTCACCTTATAACATGAGACAGTGCGTATAATTAACTTAGTAATTACACTAGTTACGATGCGCGTAAACCGGAACAAAATAATGCGTACGCATTTCCACAAGAAATGGATCTAGCCGAGGTTAGGCCCTCATCAGACAACCTTGAACTGAAATATTAAACGTGCGAATGGTAGCCCAGGTTAATTTCGCTACTTGGAGCGTCGTCTCAAGAAAACAGAAAACTTTCCAATCCGATAAAAAAATCAATGTCACTCCTCGTGGCTCCTAATGGTACACTTGAGCTTAGTTACTAAAAATGAGACCTAGACTGAGCACGCTCGGCACCCTTCCATCTTAAATCCACTAAACCTATGCCAGTGATGCCAGTTAAGCAACCAAAGATGTTCGACCAAAAAAAAACCTTGCTTTTATTCGACATAGGATGTGTTTTGATACCGTCCTAAACGGTCTCTTCAAAAAGGAAAATTATGATGTCTTGTTATATAATAGCTTATTCAGAACTTAAATAAAATGATACTTGTAATAATATATAAAAAAAAAACAGAAACTAGTTTCCAATTTTTTTCTACCGGATAGTTTAACAGGAACAGCCTTAACATTAACGTAAAATGAGATGTCGTCGGATTAAAAAATTTACAAAAAATTATTTAGTTCATATATTTAGACGGCTCTTTTGGGTTTTTGTCTCTTTTACATTTTTTAATTAGTGAAATCTTTTTTAAATACTAATCATCCTATTCCGAAGGAGACAAAAACAATAAAAATTAGTCCGATTGTTCTTAATCTTATAAATAAATACTTCGTTTAATATGCATATAAAAATAATTAATTATTTGAAAATCATACAAGCTTGTTTATTAAATTTATTCGCAATTACCATAACGAATTCGAATTTATGATTAACGAAGGCTCGGTAGTAATGCTCGTCCATTAATGAAACCGATATGTCATTTTGCAAAAAAAATTTTCTCACACATGTGCACTGATTCTGGTCAAGGAATCCTTTGTGGACACTATTGTTAAGTGCATTGACAGATCGAAATTTCAAAGGGTTGGATTCCACCTTTAATAAAAAAAACAAGTCAGCGTGAGAGAACGAAAGGACATTCCACATATAAATGATCTTATTATTAGATTTAATTTTTTGCAGAAAACTTATACGTAATTTATTTTTAATTTTCTCATATGTAATTACTTCTTTTCTATGATCTTTTTAGAATTTATAGGAATTATCCATTTTGTTCGTAATTTAAACCTAGGCTCAGATTATTATTAAGAAAACAGAGGATTGTGTATCACAATTAATATTAGTTCAGACGTCGGACCTTCACAAATTTTGTAATGATCCGAAAATAAAAATTATAATGAAAATTATCCATCTAATAGTATTATAGGTAAAGTCCAAACGGAACCATGTGAAACGCGGTACAGCTTTTCCGGTCGGAATATTATAACAGCCTGCATGTGGTTGTCACCGTAGCAACTTATGGCGCTAAGCAACATTAAATAAGTATTATCATATTCAATCAGGACCTGTAAAAAACTGTTATATAGAGCAATGATGTCGCTGCCCAATTTTGATTTTATTGTGTCGAAGTTTCAGCAGATAAAACTTCTTTCTTTTACCGGAACTCTTGTTCAAAACCGTACCAATACTGTTTCATTTTTTTGTTGTATATCTACACTATGAATTTACAGATTCCGCGAAAAGAGATGGGAGGGAGAGGAAGTGATGGAAAAAAGTTCAGCCAGCTTCTATCTAGGATGATCGGTGATTGTCGCCAACTGTATGTTAGAGAGACAAAATTTTGTAGCATCGTTATTAATGTCTCTAGCCTGTTTCTCATCATATCTGATTTGTAGTGCGTTCTTTTTATTATTAATTACGCTAACCTTGTATAAATAGTGGTAATAAATATTATCTAGCGTTAATTTATTATACATTGTTTTATTTTACTTTACACTTTTTTATTTAAAAAAAGAACAAGTTATTCTTTTTTCAATTCAATATATAGTTAATGGAAACTGTTCGAAAGAGTTAAAGTATATCCGTATACATATACATACATATATATTTAAAAATAAGTACATCAACTGCATGTGTTATAAATGGTAATGATGAGAAAACTTTTTAAAGGTAACAACATAGATTAATTCATTACATCTGAATCAATATAAAACGATACTTTTTCTAAAATAGGTATAAGGAATGATTTTTATATTTATAGATATTTTACATGATTATTATGATTTGAGTTCTCGGTTCATTTTCGTTACTGGTGAGTACAAATTAATAATAATCAATTTGTATTAATAATCGGCCTTTAGAGTATATGAAAATACATCATTTAGATCGATAAATAAATGAAAAGGATTCCCTTTCAACGGGCTAGCTGTGCTTAGTTCTTAGACGTTTGAATCGGTTAGCGCAGACAATGGGCGACGGTGGAGTCACACGCGGGTCACTCGGCGGTTATCTCCTGATCGGAAGAAAGCCGATCTCTGTGGCCACACCGTCAAATTTATTGTACTGTTCGACTCTACTGTACAGTTATTCGCTATGTCTGTGGTCGCGCGTGATCATACGCGCTGTCGTAAAATTTTCTTTCGTTAATTAAATGTTGCTTCTGCGATGGGAATTTAAACACGTCGCGTTTTTACGATGCTATCCACTAATAAATTACAAATTATAATTTTATGAATTCATAGTTTTTAAAAATCTACGTAATAATCAATCATTGTTTATCATGATTATTTCTACTGTAAGATGTCCTGCTGCTAGATACACACCTTTCTAGTAACAATTGGAACTAACCTGTATACTGCCTTTTTCGACGTCCTATACAAGATCATCTATGCGCCTTATAGATGGACGTCCTGCGCCACGCTTGCCGACTATGGTCACTACTATTTTAACTTACCTATCCGCTTGACTATATCGGTTATTTTCTTTTGTCTAAAACATTAATGAGATATATACACACCCTTTGGTGGCTATAATAGTGCTGTCTAGCTCAAAAGTACGTCTGAATGATCTGATATCTTAGCCTGTTGTTCCCTCTTTACTTGATTTCCAATGTCAGACTACTCTTATAATCAAATTAGATTTTTTGGTAATATTTTTTTACCACACTACCAACCTAAAAAGAAACCAAAGCTATTTTGATACCGTCACAATTTCCAAAGTATGCCGAGTGCACAAAAATATTATCGCTACAAAATATATTACTACTGAATATACCAAATATACTTCAGTTAGTTAAATGAAGATCGTAAACGAATTGAAATAATAACAAAATAGTAAATTTGGTCAAAGCTTTTATGCAAAAAAACTGCTGTGTTTGTGTTGATAGTAGGCTAGTCACATTTCACATGGCCTCAATTAAACAGTCATCACTCAGACGGATGTATGTGCACAATCTTACGGCGGGTCATCGCGTTAACAAGGCGAACGGTCACGAGCTGCCCGCTATGGGAAAGCTCCCAGCATACAAATGCATATTGATACAGATGTGTGTATACCGTGTAATTCTGCACCTTTGCTTTACACTTCTTTTTTTTTTCTGCGGCGGTACTGGTAGCTCTTACAGTTCTACCAACCTTGCAGTATAAATATAATAATGCAGTTCAAGCGCCAACTAATTTTACGTTTAATTTAAAATTTTATATTAACAATATATTTATGTCAACTGTAACTAATAATAAAAGTTATGTTGTAAAAAATTCAAAAAATTTAAAAATCTTCCAATGTCTAAATATAAAACGTTAACGGAGATTAAAATAAAAGTTTAAAATATGTGAAAGATTAAAGGCGTATCTCTTATTTTTCTTCCTGAGGATCGGTATGCATGAATCACTTTTTATTAACTAGCTTTTAATTTTGAAAAGCTATAACGTGTATATATAAAAGGAAATTAGCAAAGGTATGATCAGAACAGAGTCCGTCTAAACATCGTAGTCGCGCCCATAGTTCTATAAATCTACAAGAACGCCCACACGGAACCACTGATTCAACGAACAATACACGAACGTACAACAAACACAATATAAATCATAAATGAACATCGGGCTATCTTTCACTCCTTTGACTCTATGTCTTATGATTTTTAACACCCACTTAATCTCTTTAAGCGAAACAATAAGCCTTTTAAGACATTGCAACATCGTTTAAAGCTTGCCTTAGCGAAACGTGGGATGAAAGTTCCGATAAATAAACACTATTTTTTGTGGTGCCTTTTGAAATTAACTCTATAGTATTGACTTTAATGTTATTGAAAAGATAGCGAAATAAAATTAATGTATAATGACCCTTGGGAAAGATCTATGTTCAACAGTTGATTGCTATCTAAAGATGAAATATGTTAGCTGTTGTATTACGTATAAAAAGTAAAATACCCCGAGACCTTACTAATATTGGTATACGTATTATAAAAAAAATATTTCATATAATACATGATCTTACATTATATTACGTTACCAAAATTTTACAGTCAAAGAATTATACATTTGTTATATATAATTATACATTTATATTATTTGATATCTGCTTGATATTAAAATTGAATTAATCTAAGAATATGAGTAAACATTTTCTGTACGTTATAAATGGTACTTCTAATAGATATAAACGTGTTATAAGTTCAGTGTTATTCGGTTTGTGGAATGGATTGAAAAAATAGAGAATCGAGTCGAATCAAAAGCATTGGACAATGGTCACGGGGAATCATTCAAGCGGATAGACATGGGATGAAGAATGGTCGATATAAAAGGACAGGTAGAATCCGCGCTGCCTGTCTGTCGATCATATGGACATAAGACTATCAAGTAACATACGTAAAAAATCTTAATAAGTGCTTCTAAAAGATTTGACGAAACCACAACAATAAAAATAAGAAGAATTTAGTGTTATCAATAATTTTGATATCATTATTATGAATAAATATAAAAAAAATGAAATGGAAAGTGACACTCGTAAACCCTTTTTCCATTAAAATGATGAAAGGATGTCGAATAATGATACACAATACTTATTTAGCCTACAGGCGACTTCAACCCTATTCAACATTGTTACAATATTATCGAGGTACATTTGTGGACGGACTTCTGCGCTAGTTTTGCTTGAAAAAAAATCTTTTGACCAATTGTTTGTCAAACGCGGGTCGGATCATTTTTTGTGGAAGTGTTATTTGAAGTTTGACCATGGGAAAATATCGGAGATTCAGGTGCCTATCGAATTCAGATCTATTGTCAACCTGTTGTGATCAAATCTTTGTTGCTTTTGTTTGAGATCATTTTTCATATCGCTTTTATTATTTTGTGTTTAACACACACGTAAATTTTCAGAAACGAAACAATTTTGTACTTTTTAAGCTTATAAAACACAATAATTTTCGATAAAGCGACCAATGTAAAATTGGTATAATTTCATTCTTAATCCGTTTCTCATAGTTTATATTTAATGTTCAGAGAGTCTCGTAGCCGAGGCCTTTGAAACTGTGCCTATTAAATCAAAAGCTGATCTAAAGCGTACACCTACCAAACTTTAAATGGTCGCAAGCGTTTAAACGCCGACAATTACAAATTGCTATCAAAGCCTGACAAAGATGGACTCTTGAGAAATTGTCCACCCACTATGTGGCTATTGATAGTGGCCTGCCCACAGTAAATTAATTCTTGTTATGAACTTTTTGTTCTGTTATTTATGGTATTAACTTTTAATGTTATCTAATAGGATATATATTGATCAACGTAAAAAATAGCTTATAAATTTTAATAAAGCAGTCAATTAATAAAAACTCTATACACTTATAATGTACAGGATGTTCGATTATAGGTGTAAAAATTTCCTTAATTGTCAATAAATGTATGGTATGGTATACAAAAAACAATGTTTTCAGATGTAATTAAATTACTTATAGTTTATTTTCTGTCCCTGTAGGTTGTTGTATTACTAGAAGTTACATATTTATCTGTCGCATTCCTATAGAAAAAATAAAATAAAGTATGACATTTCTAAGTGATCACTTTATACAGTGTGGTTGTAAATATGTGTAAATGCGTTAGTTTAATAAGCTATACATACCCCTTTAAATCACCTATAACCGATCAATACATATAAATTCTTAAATACATCTTTAGTATTTTTAATATTTAAAGATTTTATCATGTGTGAAAATATGTTCAACAATGCAAACACATTTTCGACCATTGCTAAGTTCTTCTGTATTGATAAATTATCGCACAGTTTTATCTTGGAGCGCCAGATTAGTGTAACGCCTTTAACATAAAGAAAACCCTGTTTGGCTACTACTTTTATTGTTTGTAACACGATTTGTATTGTCGATACGAATAATCCTTTTTCGAGAGTAAGGATTGTTTACATTTTAAATGCAGAAAGTTGTCGACGTTAGAGACCTTTCTCCTCTCTTGTGGTTATGAAAACCATTATTTAAAACTTAACAAAGATCTATTATTTAGTAGCATTATTTTTTCTTAAAGTCAATAAGATTCAAATTTCGAATTACCTTAACTTTATTTGCTTGATGTTAGTTAATTCCAAAGAACTTTGCATGAATAAATATTTACCTCCAACGTTGTTTTGCATCATTTAACGGCAGTGGGCTAATAAATCCAAATTAAATGTACCCTGGACCTCTACTGACATAACATATGTAAATTCATACATCTTTATCTTTGGGATCACAAAAACGAAGCCGATCAATGCGGACACCGAGAGAAAAAAAACATCACCAGTCCAGTAGCAAACTCAAAACGGGTGGCCATGTCTGTACAAACGTTATTCTTAATACCAAAATTAACTTTATTCCCATATAATTTAAATATCGACCGCTTGCAATCGAAGAAATCATTCGTCCGATTCCTCTTTCCTTTACGTCTGGTCCTCTAATTGTGTCTGCATTGACAAACCTTTTTTTATAAATTGTTACTACGTTTTATACTTATGATTCTAGAATAAATAAATTCAGTCCATAGTTTTCTTTTTATTTTTTTTAAGATCAGACTTCCACTACTGCTCAAGCGGTATTTGTATATTCCGCGGGTTCTAGGCGGCTGCGCGCAAGGGGCGCCTGGCCTAAGACCACTTTTATGGTAGTGAAGTTCGAAGGGTCCCCGGGAGCCTCTACTTGTGCCAAAAATAAATATATATTATTGAACTATTGCATCGTATTAGTCTTTTTTAATAATAACGTTGACATGGTTTTCTATATCTTTCAATTTTAATTAAATAATTAAAAGCCAGCTTTAGTGTATTCGGGTACCGATTTTATTTACTCTGACGGTCTTCAAACGGATTCAGTCTAAAGTATCAAGAACGTTGCAGCGGCTATAATTCTCGGCCAAGGATCAAGATTGAAAGTTCCGCTTGTAAATGCGATGCTTCGATATTCGCTTAATGAAGACATATTGAATCGCTAAGCGGCGAACGAGATAGTCAATGTTTTAAATTGACATGCGGCCTTTTATGTGATATCCGGCCTCTTTTAACAAAAAAAGAATAAGGTAAAAATGAGAATAGAAGCAATTATAATTGAAATGGATTTATTTAACATTAGATTTCTCATCCTTTCTGTTTATATCACACTCAAATATACGAGCATTTAATAACATCAAATAATACAAACATATTTGTGTAAACTGTGTTTATTCTAATTGTGTTTTAATTTCAAACATTAGATATAATAGTTGAGCTGCTTTCTGTGACCTAGTCTTAGTATCTAGAACACCTTTGTAATAATTTGTAATAATAAAAATAAAATTTTAAATATTCACATATATATTAACATTAATTCTTATTACTGTAACACTACTGATTCCTAAACTTGTAAAACATTAATTAATTTTTGAATTATGTTTAAATATGTTAAAATTTCAGGCAATGTCTATTAAACTTAAAAACATTTTTTTTAATATTACTTGTCAGAATTAATTGAGAATTTTATCTTGTATCGTGAGAACGAGGTCTGAAGCACAGTGCTATGAGTGCCAGAATCTATGCTGTATCATTTCATATACGTATCTACTATAGAAAAAGAGTTACCTTAAAAAATAGTCACGAAGTTAAATTGTAGAATTACTGTATATCCAAGGTTTTTAAAATTCTACTAGCCATATAATTTTTATATCTTCATAATTATTTGATCGTAACTAAAAGTACAATCTAGTTTATTGTGTAGTACATAGTACAGAGTAGTACAATTTCTAGTTCACCATCATCATCTTTTGATGAGGAGACATCTTGTACTACGTTTGCCGGTAGGTGGTCTCCATTCTCGTCAGCGACCATCTATTCTGCGCGCTTCACAAAGCGCCACAACCTACCCTCAACCACTACAACGAATAAGCAAATTACTATTTATCTGGCTACAAATAGGGTCATTTTATGTTACTTTTACTTTCAAATTATTTTGATTATAGGTCTGTTACATAATCTTATTCGCTATGCTTGTATCTATAAGACTAATTTCCCAAATTAATCTTGATTTGCCGCTACATCGCGAAGGTTTGTCGGTCTATTTAAATAAAAACAACGTAACAGATGATAATACATCAATAGTATTAATAACAAAATCTGCGAACAAAGACGTAATACAGATTTATTCTATTAATACATTTAGTGATGTTAAATGTGGTTACATTTAAATAACAGTGTTAGATTAGTGGTAAAGAATTGTGGCTTGCGACTGTAGGTTGCATTTTCTTGACCGCAAGCTATAAGAATTATAGTCGACGTAGTCGTTGTTCAGACCATAGACACCCACTACAAGGTCTTCCCAAAAGATACATATATAGGAGGATAAACTATAATCGCAAAGTTTGGCAGAAGGGTTGGTGATCGCAGTGTGGTACTGCAGCTCGCAGAGAACAACAGCGTTCTCTCAACTTTTGGGAATTTATTTATGAGCAGAGGCAATCCCATGTGATTAATGCATCAAGTGTAAATTATAAATAAGACTGTATCCCGGGAATCGAACCTACGACCTACGATCGCAGGTCTCAGTCTCCAACCGCTAGGTCGCCACTGCTCAATTTTTTTGTATTATTAAATATCTAGTAATATAAAATAATTATTCAAAAAATACTAAGAATAAAGAAAACTTTTCTGTTTATGATAACTACCAAATCGTTCTCAAACAAGTCAATGTCTCAATAGTGGGTTGAATAGATAGTAGATTGTTTAGTTAGTGGTATTTGATAAAATATTGATCTACTGTACATATTAAATGATAAAAATAACCAGTCGTCAAAGTAATAGTTCTTGTTGTTGTACAAAATTTAGGCTATATAAGTGCTTATAATTTGAATAAAGAATTTTCTCTTTAAATGCTAGAAGCATTTTGAATTCATTTTGCAGAGTAAATGAGTTGCACATGTCCTGTTTAGGAAATCAGTTTTAATAATTAATGTCGGTGCGGACGGAAGGAAAGTTAACTAGGATTTTAAAAAAAGTTATCTAAAGTTAGAACCGCGGTTAAGCCCGTCCTCGCATCTGTTAATGTAACTCGATGATCCTCTAATTCGTACTTTTGAGGAGGGTTAAAAAAGTAGAAAGGTCCACGATCCACCACGACAGTCCTGGCAATTGAAAGCATTACGGAACTTTTCTTTTATTTCAAATATCCCTTTGTTTTGTTTATTTGAATCACTAATGATATTCCTTTTATTTAGACGTGTTGATTTACATATTAAAATGTTTAATAATATTTTATTGCTATATTATTTAATACATTTGTTAAAAACAATTTGTTTTGAAATCGCTTTCTTAAATCGGTGTGCACACCGTCGTACGCTTGTAAAGGGGGGTGCCTTTGTTCGGTGCGTACAAAAAGCAAATACCTCAAGCCTCTTACGCTGGAAATAAGAACAAACGTGTCATCGACGAAATGACGCGTGTCGGCCAATCGGGCGAGAAGGCCGCAGACGGCGGTGACGTCACCTGGCCACCGACCAATAGCAGTGGCCTGTCGCCTCCGGTCAACTTGGACTAATTGGCGTTGTGTGCGATAACTCTAGGCCCGAGAGGAATCTGCGCTCTCGAGTCGGCGCACACGCATTCCGACGTTCACACGTATACGTACACATGTACGACACACACACGCGAATGTTATGCAAATAAAAAATAAGAACTCGTCAGAGATAAGCAAATAGCGTCTGTCGAATTAAAAATAAACCTATTCGAGCAGTTGTAGCACAAAAAGCAGATAGAAAATGTGCGTATAAATAATTCGACATATAATTTACTTGTAAGCATTTATTTGTGCGATTTAAAACATATCAATACACGAACTGAAAATGCTAGTAGAAATTTGGTGATTAGAGGTGTAGTTAAAAACAAAAGTAAAGCATGGGAACGGACAAGATACGGTTATGAATTAATGTGGTATTATATTGCCCGGCACTCGGACAGTGAGAACCGAACACAATGGCATAAGAATGTTAATGTGTAATAATTATTATGAACAATTTCTAATATTTACAGCATGCTCTGTACGAAGTTTAATGGCTATAAAATTAGCATAGTACTTTTAATCCTGTTTTAACGTCTTAGAATATAATACTAGCGCTAATGATAAAAGATGTTTTACTTACAAAATTGAAATAAAACTTTATTGTTTAAATCAGTGTATATGTTTTATTCTTTAAAAAATGTTTTTATCATGCCTTAATATTTTATTCGTTATAATTTATAATGCAATTCCTGAACATATTTTAAATTAAAATATAATAAAAACAAAGAGGTGTCAGATGTTATAGAAGTCATTTAATTATCCAACATAGTCTTTATTAATTTTGATCTCTGTACGTTTGAGACATTTGACCTTTAATTACAAACGCAGGTGGACCAGTAAGTAATATATAATTACATAAGGAATTAACTCGTGGAAAATTATAATCCATTATAAGTGAATCGAGTTATTTTCATATATATTTATATTTTATGGGTCACTTGTAAAGAATTATTACATTGTTTCGGAAACGTGACAAAACAATACTTTTTATTATTTTTTTTAGAGATCATAAATGCGTTGACGTCAAACAACTAAGTTAACTATAATGTAATAATGAGAATTATGACATTATACGTAATTAAAACAAAAAGATAAAAAAGTACGAATTTAACACGGCAAAGAGGTTTTTTGTTTTTAATATTCTAATTAAATTTTAGTGGCAATAGTTCAGGTCGTGAAACAAATTGATTCTGGCTGTTAACTGTTATTAGATATGAAAAAAAAAATTCGAAACAGATTTAAATTTTTTTTTCCCGCGTAGGATATAAAACGGGTCATGTTTTCTCGTACGCGAGTGTCGCAAGTTCTGTTGTTGAATATTTAAAGCCTGCTACTAGGGTAGTTGTGTAAGTCTAAAACTATCCTTGTCTCACTTGGACAGATGACCACGGTCCCGTGCAAATATTGACTCAAGAGCTTCACTATTAAGTAGCTCGTTGCGACTTGAATAGAGTCTCGACACAGACGGGGACGTCGTGCCGTGGATGTGTATGTAATTTTTATTTTTTTTTTCAAATTAAAAAAAAAATGTTTAAAGAAAAAATGGTTAGTGCGCAAATTTATCATGGTTAAGCTAAGTTATGATATTAAATTTAACGTTACATTAATTCATTATTATAACTGGATGTAGAAAATTACTGTTGTAAAATAATATGCACAGTAAATACGGAAAAAATGAAAAGGAAAGGGTTGTGCGAATTATAAAAAATGACAAACCTTGCGCGATGCGTACAGCTGGCATCTTAATTCTCATCTTGATTTGGTCACCTATTTTTAGATCTTCAATAACTTCTTTATCCTCGGAAATATTTATCTGTGTATCTGGCGGCGACAAGCGTCCGTCGTAGCACTTCACAGGCGCCGCCGACGGTCAGGCAACTTATCGTCCCGCTGTTAGAACAATGTTGATAACAAAAGTCGAGATGTCACTGAATAGTCCCCCTCGAAAGTCCGACGGCAAGCAATACGCACAAAATTTCTAATCATGTTTTCAAGTCATCAGTTTATTATTAATAATCGTACAGATCTCTATCTACTTTTTTCTCTTCATGTTGAGCCGGATTAATCACTCCACGGCTAAATGTTTACTCGCCAAAATGTATTGGTCATAAAACCGTCTTATCAACACTTGAATGAACGTCTCAGCGCCCTATCTAATCTGTACGCACCTAGTGGCGATCTTGCGATTCGGCTATCGAGACTATTCACACTAATAAAATTTCATAAATCAACTTCTTCACTTTCGGTCAGTCACTGAGTTTTCGCGAATTATTCTAGAACAGCTTCGAATAATTTAAATAAAACATTAAAAGAGAAATAATGAATAACTTAACAAAAAAAACATTTAAATTTGATATAGTCTATTTTGTTTATAAAATTCGCGAAGTGGCGTATCGCGATCGAGTACGTCGCGCGTACGGAGCGGTGTGAAGCAGGTGTGCGGCCGGCCGCCCGCTCTCGCCCGATGTCCGAGAGCGTCTGTCCTGTGTCCCTTTGCGCGAGGGCTCGTCGGCCTCGTGTCCACAGCTCTCGCCGTCTCGCTCCGCCGGCCGACGACGGCGCGTGCGTCCACACGAAGTGGCCAGGGGTTACTCGCGGTCGCCGACGCCTCGGCACGCCGACAGGGACGACATTATACTCCTACAAACGTAGGCTTCAACAGCACGAAAGAGATAGACGTAGATCATAAGTGCCGTGCGTCGGTGTGCGTGCGCGGGTGGGGCGAAGATGCAGCGCGTACAAAAGAAAAGGGATAATATTTGCGTGCATATTTCATGACTCGATTAGGAGATGGAATTTTTAATTGAATGGACCTGTGACGCGCGGTCAGTCTACTTCTTTTAGCATTAAATGAACGGAGGCTTACAAATTTCGAATTATTTCTTTCATTTCCAGTTCATTATTATTTTAAACTTTATTAAAAGTTATGAGAAAAAATTAACATTTCTGATTTTTGGAAAACTACTTATTGAAATGAGACAAATGGGTCATCAAATTTATTAATTACAATATTAAATGAACGAATCCAATCGTATTAGTTTTCTTCGAA
The DNA here is from genome assembly GCF_028537555.1 of Battus philenor. Classification (NCBI taxonomy): domain Eukaryota; kingdom Metazoa; phylum Arthropoda; class Insecta; order Lepidoptera; family Papilionidae; genus Battus; species Battus philenor. Next base: position 10,856,590 of record NW_027181673.1, on the reverse strand, counting down.
AGTTTAACATAGAACTCGTAGCAGTTGCCTACGCACGTAGCATACTTTCGTAGACCAGCTTAATAATGCACATTATATACGTTGCTAGTTCTTCATAGAGTCGCAAATGTTTATTTAAATATTTTCTTATAAAACAGAGTAGTGTTTATAGAACGAGTAACAAAAAGCAACACGTTGGCAAAGTGCACAGACGATAGATATTTCACTTTCACTCTTCCAAGTTCCCGGGCGCGTTTTTTCTCCAACGTTATTTTACTTAAGACGCTACGAGGAACTTATCTCGGTCGGTCCTTGACTTTAATAAGTTTTATGAGTGTCAGTCGAGACTTAACCGGCGCGAGAACGGGCGGCGGAAAAGAACTTTTTCATAATTGTTTCTCAACTCAACTTCGTGAACTTTGAATTGTTGCGTTCGATTATTGAATATTTTTATTTGATTTACTTAACAGTAATTTTATGAATATTATATGAACTTTTGAATAGTTTACGCATTACGTTTAAGTTTAAGGTTATCTGTTATTTACATATATTTTAAAATATCTTCACTATTATAATATTGATATGGATATTATTAAAAAAATCCATAATTTAATTAAAAAAGAATGGAAGAAAATTTTTGAGTTTAATAACAACGAGTTTTTATGAATCGCTCGTGATTTTTTTCGTTTGTCGCTGTAGACAACGAGAATCTCGAGTACAATTGCACTGGTCAAACAAATAGGCTGGACATTAATATATTAGAGGTTTGGGTCATTTCAGGCACGAATCACATGGAACACCAAAATCATTTCATCTCACTCTAGGAACGACGTACGTAGGGAGGAAATAGAGACAGGTAAAGAGTTGTTCGTTTTCCCAAGAAGAAAACTGGGGATATAATGACATTTGTATGCCCATCTCATTCATATGTTAGGATATGTTAGTGACACGAAAGGGATGGTACTACGTACGGGGAAAGTTTTCGTATGTGGAGGTTCTACGTTAGTTCGACGCTACTCGACGCCAGGCGGCGTGGAAATGGGGGAAATGTATAAACCCTTTTGAAGGTTCGTTTCGACATCAAGGCCTATTAAATTTCAATGTATTTGAATGTTTGTTTTTTTTTTTATAAACCTCTTTTAATTTCTTACTGTTATTTTAATACTTTAGAAAGAACGCTTTTAATATTTATTTCAGAATTTTAATTTAGAATTGGCGGCTAATTTCTAAGTATTTTTGTGGGAATTCTAATGAGTTTGATAACTTATTATATTGCAGTTTTCCTAAGAATATTAGACATAAATTGTATAACTTAGATATTCATTATTTAAAAAAAATGTAACAAAGAAATAGGGCAGCGAAAAATTATTTTTATAAGTTAATAATCGATTTAATACTCCAGATATCGTTCATACGAATTAATCCAACCTAACTAATTTTGAAAAACGGAATTTTATACTGTGTCTATTTTTCAGGTATATTATTTATTTATGCATATTATTAACTAGCTTTTTATAAATGAAATAACAACTGAGATTACATGATGATATTTTCAGTAAAGTTTTAAAATTTATTTTTGTATTTGATGCAATACGTAGTCTCGTAATACAAGTTTATTTACTCTAGTAAACTCTCGCTTTTTTACAATACAGTTTTCGTCAGATTGTTTTTATACGTAAAAGCTTGAGGGAGTATAAAGAAATAACTTATAAATATGTATATAAATAATATATAATATAAAGAAAAAAGAACGTATAGCCAGTTTGATGGCAATTAATGTGAAATGCATCTTTTTCAAAATTAAATGGTTTCAGAAATAATAAATAACGTAATAATAATATAGATATAAAAAACATATTTAAAATTAAATATCATTTATTATAAGCCGCTACAGACTTTGTGCTGCCAAAATTCATTGGTCTGTTGCATTCCAATAGAAGAAATAAATATCAGAGTAATAGTTTAATACAGCGTCATTGCAAACAGGTGTAATAAGGCTTTCAAGCTTTATGCTAATAAATGAGTTATAAAAATATAGGCACCAGTTTTCATACTCCTATAACTATTAATGTATTAATAATTATAGTAGTATGAATTACTTGCCGTAGCAAGTACCCGATCATTACACTTTTAGCACCGTGCAAAATATATAATCAACGTAAGGAACCCAAATGAATATAAATTTCAATGTATCGCCAACTTATAGCTAACGTCATTGAAAATTAAAAATATTTTCCTATTATTTTTATATAACGACGCCGTAAGGCTAAAGAATTTTAAATGTTTTCTTCAAAAAGTTTATGTATATTGTAAATATTTTCTTATAATCCATCATCGTCATATTAACTGTAGGTCTCCCACTGTTGGTCATAAGACATATTACTTAATATCGGGCATGTTTTTTAAACACAACTTAAAAATACTACTGAACAGCTAGAGGTTTAGACTTCGCTGCACGTTTCGGAAGTCGCTGAATGCAGGCCGCTTCCAATCGGTTCTATTGGAAATCTACGAAAAAGGCGTAATTCCAGCAGTGCACCTCATTCTGACTTGGTGATGATGATGATGATCAGTTTGTATTGTTGCAGTGACAGCATCTTTTATTCTCTTGATTCTTCTTACAATTTGACTTTAGTGTTATGTGAAATGAAACCGACTTGATCTAATTTTTGATTTTAAAGGGTTTACATATGCAACGTGTTCTTGTCGTTAATAATAATAAACGATTATTAATAATAATATTTATTAAATGATTTAAAATACTTCAAAAGATTTCTCAGAGTATCTTCACAATTCATGTAGCTTTAAGTTTAAGAATGACATTATATTGTGATCTTAGTTTTTACTTTGGGCGCTTCTGGCATTCTCTTCATGAAATACATAAGCTGAAAATGTTAATTATTCTAAGTCAAAGTATATGAATAAATAATTAAAAACAATATCAATAAAAAATCTTTGGATTAATACTGCTTTTATTTTTTTAGGTAAAGGTAGTAAATAGCGAAATAACTTTTAATTTAATCAAAATATTTTCAAATTTAGCTATGATAGCATTGGAATAGTTAATCTTAATAATATTTAGATTTTATTACAAAAAAAAAATTCACTCGCTCTTTAAGCTGATTAAATATTATTAAAATTAATGTACACATTAAAAAATGTTGAATTTTATTAAAAAAGGGGAATTGTTGAATTTATGGTAGGCTCATGTCAGCAGATCAGCGATTGAGCCGGTGGCAGTTTACTGTTTATAGCATTAAAATAATGAACGATTCAAATGAGCGCATAAAAGCAAATTTGAATAAAGATATTTTAAGTGTTTTTAATTTTTTTTTGATACTGCGGGTGAGCCCTCATTCAATCTAAACTGCTTTAAGTAAAAGAACCGTTAAACGTTACATCCTTTAAAATCCTGCGCGTAAAAGTTTATTTTTTTACACAGATCTATAATTACACGTTTCGACGGTTGATTTTTTGTGCGCTCTGTGACAGATGTACAGGATATACGAAATTGCACAATTTGAAACTTGTAACGTTAGATTTGAGAAAGTATCCAGTTCAGAGTTTGTTAATCGCATGTGAAAATTTTATGCCTACCTTATGTACCAAGGCATTTCTTTCCACTCTTCTGATTTTTTTTAATTTAACCTCTTATATCGAGGAATTTTTTAATGATTAACAGCTTTTGTTGTTCTAAGCATTTTATAACAAGCATACTGCGCCTTCATAAATGTCATTACATCCTTAGAACAGGACTCTCACATAGATTTCCAGTAAGACCAGTTAGAAGCGGCTGTTTTTGCTTCTATCACTTCCGCATGCTACTCCGTTTTTTTTAATGGCCCGTTTTTGGAGCTCTAATTTTTTTTTATTCCTTTTTTTGTCTTATCCTTAATGTCTTTCATTCTTTCATCTATTTTCTTACACAATATCTTTCACTTCATTCCATACTTTCTTTCAATCCATCGCCTCACTTGCTTCACCTTCTAGAGTATTACAAATGATAAAAGTAATAAAATGAAAATTATTTTTAACATTTGTCTAACAATTAATTTGTTCCTAATTCTTATTTATTTTCTTTCTATTTATATCGCACTTAATTAACATTTCTATTGCCAGCTATTTTACTAATCTTGGTTGTTATTGTCATTATTTATGTTCTCTTTTGTTGTTTATTTATTACTTTTTATTGTTTCTCTATTATCTTTTTGCAGAACTCCAAAAAAGTCTGGCGACACTCCTCTTCTCTCGCCAATGAGATGATTTTCTCGCTCTCTATTCTCTCTGTTAACCTTGACTGGTATTCTACTCTTACCACGCCAAATACGGGAATGTCAATACGTTAGGCTATGTGAGTTAGTTATTCGACAAATACTCACTACAACAAATCTTTATATAGACATACTCAAAAACATTAGTGTAATAGTATTTACATTTCATAGAATTATTATATATTTTTCTAGAATTATTATTATTATATATTTTTATTATTTTTTCGTTATAACTAATCGAAAGCTGTTCAAAACATTAAATACGTTTGCATAAACATAAGATAGAGAAAATATATTTTTTTAATAACTGCTATAATAATGTTTATTATATATGTATAAAACAACTTTAATCTTGAATTAAATTGATATTTCATTATGGGAGTGTGTGTTTAAATTTATATAATTTTACGTTACTTTAAAATATTTTAAATTTAAATTGTGGAAAAAATAGTATCAATTATAGATAGAAGGATAATTTTAAATGGAATGGTCTGTACGATAAATCGAACTTAAAATCAGCATTCACCCCATCCCCAGGCGCGGTGGTGGTTCTAAAATAGCAACGGGCAACTTGAGTCCCGTTCAAGGGCAAACCATGGCACACGTGTTTCGGACAAGGATTGATGTCTCCACAACCGTATGACTAAATTGTACTGTTATCATTAAAGATTGTCAATAGACGAAATTTTTTTAGTTAATTTATAATATATTCCTTAAAGTAGGAAGCATAAAAGGGTAAAATTTGCTTTAAATTATCATTTATAAACATCTCTACACTTTTAACACGACTGTGTAATAGTATTATATTGTATATATATGAGATTTTGTTTCTTTGTACATATAAGATCCTTTTTGTTTGAGACCTATTGGTTGCAGAATCGGTATGATCATCATCCCTTTGTTAATATATTTTACATTATATACATGCTTAAAGGTAATTTATAAGTATAATATATCCTCCTGTTGAAAAATATGTGTATTCGTAATCAGACAATTGGTATATTATAGTATTAATACATTACTTATGTTTTTCGACTGTCATATTTATATGCGATATAGCCCAACGTAAAGAAAAGTTCAAGTAACAGTACGCAAGCCTCATAGCATGCAGAACAAATAGATGCTGGGGCTTCAAGGTCCTGGAACGCAGATGGAGGCCGCCGCTTGGATTTGGGATCTGTTGGGAAGGCCTATTCTCAGCTGTCGACGACCGTCGGCTGAAATGATGATGACGATGATATTTGCACCACAGAATGGTTTACTGGTAGAGAATACTATAAAGGCATTAAGTCAACCATTACACAATGAACAAAGTGTAAAGTAAATAAATAAAATTCCCAATTCTCCTTTTTAAAATTAAATGTTAATATAATTACGTACTCAGCATTCTTCATTTATCAAAGCATACTGGTTACTTTCTGATTGGTCTTTAGTCTACCTCCGAGCCTTTGAAAATACTGTCCATCGATAAAAATAGACTGCAGACGCAAGGGCGAGTTGCCATTAGCGTTTTAAAAATAGAACGTCCGCGACTTAATACGACGGAATCTCCAACGCCGCTCCGCTTAAGTAAACAACTTAATTTGATTAATGCTAAGCTTCTTCCTATGCTTGATAAACTAATTAGACATTATTATAATGTCGCACTATAAAACTGAGTATAAAGATAAACCCTACCTTACAGCGTAGCTGAGATGTTCTATTTTTAAAATAGTTTAGATACAGATGTACTGTAATAGGTTGTTTGATCAAAAATGCATCATACATGATAATAATTCCGCATTATTGTCAACATTTCAGCGGTAGGACGTGTGCGGGATATAGACCTTTCCTGTAGATTTTCAAGAAGATCGGTGGCCTGAATCTAGCGTCTTCCGATGACCTTACGGTCGTTTGTCTACCTTGTCAGTGAACGTGCTTCGCTGCGCTTTCAGTCAGATCAGTCAATTTGTTCCGATAATAAATATATATATGTACCTATACTAAAAAAAAAACATGTGTGAATTTCTTTAAAATAAAATAATGTCTTGTGTTTTTACTTATTAATTATCAAATGGGTTGCGTGAATAGGTATCCTTAAATAGACGATTTAAAAAAGTAATCACTAATTGAACATTTTTTTTATTTAACAAAATCTGTTATAATCATTATTTCAACTACAGAACTTCCAGGGTTGGACATAAAGTAACTAATAAATTTCCAAAAATATGGGTCAGAAGAGGCTTGCATTCTGCGTTTTCCGACAAGTTTAATACGCATGGATGTCTGTGCTTAATTGTCTGCGGTGCCCATTCCAGAACCTTAAGGTTTCTTTGGCCATATGATCTGTGTGGACTACCTACTGCTACTTCAATTTGGCTTTACGCTGAATCGTCGGTTACTTTTGTTCATCTACCGATCTTCCTATTCTACCCGATCTCATAAAATATCATCTCTCCGTTACTCGTGTGCGATTAAGCGTTTGCTATTAAAGCCTAGCTTAGCAACTACGTTTCCAGTGATGTATCTAGCTTACTGGTCCACTTTTTTATTAATATTTTCTGTCAATTGCCTCGCATGCTTATTTGTTTTCGTATTAATAATTTTCAAGACAAGATAGAGATAGAAAAATTTGACGAAACTGTAAATAAAAGTAGTTAAAGTAAATATAAACGGAATAATTTTATTTAAAAAAGTGAGTAAATGGCGTGAAAATGAAAGTAACTTTAAACGGAATTAATATACTAACGAGCTTTACACGGACATCAAATTAAAAAGTCAAATACAACAAATCATTGAAGGGACTCCCACAAAGTAAGTTAAATGTAAGTAAGTAGGACTAATTAGGATGGATGTTAGCCTCGGCTAGGTGTGAATCAATGCACGCCTACATTAAGCCTTAATCAGGTGCGTGCAAAATGAGACAACGGAAATTCTAATGCGACGTAGTGTTGTTCTGTTCTATCATTCATTCAATTATTCATATATGCGCCGTATTTATACAGGAGATATTCATAGGTATAAAATCTTTAAAGATGCGAAAATATAACTTATTATCTATTAATTAATGTACGGTACATCTTATACAAAAATCAATGGTTTAAAAAACAATAAATAATGTACTGACAATACAGTAGAAAAACCATTTTCAAATTTCAGATTACTATATATCAAGTTTAATTATTGTTTACTATCTGTCCCTACAGACTTTGTACTGCCAGAAATTATAGGCCTGTCGCTTACCAAAATAAACTTTTTTTTGACGAACGCGATATACACCACCCCTTTCAAGGTATCATACCTTTCAAACATCAACCTGTATACTGTTAGTAGTTTCCGTTAGGTCTTGCGAGGAATTAGCGCAAAATAAAGGCACAATGTGTGTTTTCTGTAAACGCAACAATTTTGTAAAAGAATGCTCAGAAAATTTCAACTAAAGCCTTGTTATATCCTAGAAGTAAGTACCTCCTTATTAGACATTCATAATAAAATAAACAATGTTTTTATGATTTAAAATCTCTGTAAAAAAAACGTTAGTTTTATATTGAATTTGTAAATAAGAAATATGAAAATTATAGACGCATCACTAAAGAAATGCTGCTAAATATATGAGTTGAAAATGTACAAACAACCAACGCGTACAATAAATTTAGACGAGACTTCTGTGATAATTTACGCGGTGATGTTAGATGCATCTAAGTACTGCAGGTAAAAGGTCAATCCTTACGTAATAAATGCTAAAGTCGTTATTTAATTATTTAAAGTATTTTCATTATTCATCTAGAAATCCTCTTCTCGACTACCTTATTAATATTGGTACGGTTTTTAATAATTTTTGTTTGTGGTTGTTTTTTAAAGTTATATCAATGTCTGTGATTGCTTATAATTTTTATTCAAAAGCACTTAAATTAAAAATAAAAATTTATCCTCGAAATATTTTTTTAATATCAATAATTAAAATTATCACCATCGCCTTAATTCTAGGTTAAGCCTGTGTTGAAGTTAAATTTAGTTAAATTCGTGCCATTGTGAACTAGAGATATTAATTGAGATTCGTTTTAGTCGGATTCTATTAAAATAATAAGTAATTAATTTTTCACTATTTCATTTTAAATTAAGAATATCGTAATTACACTGCAAATTATTTACACAAAATAACATTAAGAAATAATCTGCCGTATTTCAACCACACAAGTATAGATAATAAGTTAAACGTAACAAAACGTATTATCTATACTTGTCCATTTATGCATAACTACTAACCTGAGGAGTCTTGACGTTTTACTATGTAAAATATATATTAAAATAGTAAAAGAACTGTGACTCAATCATTTATGAAAAAGATAAACAAATAATAGCATCTAAGTATAAGAAATGGGTAAAATTATAGGTTAAGTAATAGATGTAAAGGCGATTGTTCGATGAGAAATACATTATTATATTAATTAAAAATTGTTGTCTATTGATCTATGAGTAAGAAATGTCAAATTAACATATTAAATCACTTAAACGAGTATCCTCGGGCCGGCACCTTCGCAATGCATCCGTCTACTCACGCCCACGGGCCCTGTATTCTCTCAAAATGATTCATCTCTTGCGAAACCCTTACGTTTGTTATTATTCGAAAATATGAATAGATAATCATTTTATAGTCAGCATGCGCGAACTGTGTATAAAGTTTGCAAATTCCAAATTCGCGTCAGCTTGGTAAAGAAGATAAAGCCTATGAAAATAACGTATTTGATGATGAAATGAAAAGTTAATTAATGTTTATAAAGCATTATTAATTTATTAAGATTGTTTTAGCAAAAAGGAGAAAGTTTTTTTTGGGTTAAAAATAAGATACGTGATTTTGAAATACGTAGTACCATATTTGTAACACTAGACTAATGAACATATGTCCCTTTCGAGTTAAGAATAAATATAAAGTTCAGAGTAAAGTTGAGTTCACAGAAACCAGTAGAAGGTACACTTTCAAACGAAAATCAAAATAATGCTACGGTGGATAATGATCTTTCACTGAATTTTTTACGCTAACGAACTGTAGTAATATCACTAGCTAAAACTTAAGCCGTGCACGGTAATGCAGCCGCGCTACTGTTTCCAAGTAAACACTATGTCATAATACTAAGATAAATTCTTGTAAGATATTCGTACATAATTTAACTTTAAATATAGATATTAGTAGATACAGTCGATCTAATTGAGGACGTCGAAAGACGATTTATTTTTGGGTGAGGTTTGTGTCCAGCAGTAGACGTCCTGGGGCTGAAATGAATTAACAATTCAGAGTCCTTAAATAAGTTTATTCCTGGTATGTATAATACGTGGTATAAATTATAAAATCTCACTTTTGCCAAATGTTTCACGCCGTATTATATATGGCGTGAAATATGTGTATGCATCTTAGTTCTGAAAGTAGATATGTATAAGAAAATATACACTCACACAAGTATAAGGTATTGACCTCCCCCAAATATGGCAACGCAGACCTACTTTTACTATGTCATAGGTCCAATGGGGGGCCTACCCATGCCGCGTATATTGGTTCGAAGTCGCCACTTGAGACCTCAGCGGCCATCGAAGGCACTTGTGCATGTGGTTGTTTAACCCTTTCACGACCACGGGGACGCTGGTGTCCCAAGCAAAAATCATGGATTAATTAAATATTTACGTAACCATTGTAAATTATCTTTTTGTTTTAATATTTCGGAAAGTACCTTTTTATTATTTTTTACTGGCAATATAGGATAACTAACACCGTTGATTGTTTATCGTCATCGGAACGTTAGAGTTCTTTTGGCGCGAATGATCTGCTGTTTGGAATAAATAATTGATATTGTAAAAGTGCTTTTCAAGTTTTTACAGTGTCAAATTATCATTACCTGGTAAATAAATTGTTATTGTAAATATTCAGTAGTAATGTATTTATGTTGTATTCTGTGATAAATCGTTATAAAGATTATGGGACACGGATGTCCCTGTCGGCGTAAAGGGATACTTTTTGTACGGAATTTCTTAACTTTTGGCCTGGTGATATACTAAAATTCTATCATTTTCTTATTCATATTTTTCTCAGAATATGTTTCGTAAGGGACGTGGAGTTTTTGAACTTCGAAAAAATAAAATTCTTTAAATTTTTGTGGGCGACAATAGCGATGAGGAAGATGACTTAGTGCTTGATGACGAAGGCCAAAGACTTCTAGTACAGGATGATGACCAAGGGGTATTTGATGTCGAGGTTGAAGAGACGCCGACTCTTCAACGGCAAGAATCACCTGAACCTTCAACGTCTCAAAAAAACAATCCATCTAATCATTAACCAATCATCTAACAACAGGAATTGTTTCGCCGAGTACCACAAATAACTTGCCCTTTTATATTAATATTTTTCATAAACAAGTAAAAAAAAGTACACTAAGTAACAAATGTACATTATTTACAACAAAACAGACTTACCAATAAGTAAACCAAAATTTAGAGTTTAAGTAGAAAGTAACCCTTAGCGACCATAGGGACATATTTGTCCCATAAATTTCCAAAAAAAATGTAAAACTTTTTTGAATTTTTAGTATAAATTATGTTTTTAGGATGCCTATTAATTCATTACATCTAGCTAAATTAATTAAATAAGGTACCGTAACCTTATGGTCCTGAAAGGGTTAATATTTAGAAAAGTTACTTAACATTATTGGTAACTAATTCAATTGTTTTCTCTCAGGTACTACTCCATGTGATGTTATAATTTGAATAAAGATAAATAAATTATAAAAACATTCGTAATGTTTATTTTACGTAACGCTCATGAGTCACCCAGCAAGCAATAAATTCGAACTTTATCAAATTTCGAATTTCCTTTTTTAATCTAATCACGAAATCAGCCAGTATTACCCCCGGCGGCGCTTGGCACGGGCAGACACCAGCTATTGACCGCGGCCACGCTGTCTGGCCTCGTCTCCACTCACGGGTCACTTTACTGCTGAATTTTTTTAATTCGTTTTATTTTGTACTTGTTTCCAGAAAAGTCTACACAAATTCACTTTCGTTAATAATCATTTAAATCCGCTGTTATATTTATTAAAAACCATGAGTGGGTTAAATGTAAAATTTGAATAACATAAAGAAGTATGGAGCATACTAGAAGTAAGAAATATACAAAATTATATCTATTGGACATTGGCGAGTTTTTACAGATGATATTATGTGGAAAGTTTTAAAATATGCATGAAATAATATACTTTTAAATAAAATATATAGTTGCAATAAATGTCATAATGTGTCTTCAATTACAAATTAATATTATTAAAAAAAAAATTCTAATCGACTTCAAAGAAATAAATCTGGGTTTTAATGCTTCATTACAACACATCCAACAAAAAAATAAGATCTAAATAAAGAAATTATCCCTTTACTTTCTAAAATACAATTTGATTAAAACTTAAGAATAGGCATTGTATTTTAATTTCCTACTGTCGAATACGAAAAGAGAGAAAGACGCTGAAAGAATAGATAACCTATGGAAAGAGAAAGAGATATCATGTCATCTGGACACTTCATAAAATATACAATAAAAAGAACCTTCACAGAATAAAGTAACAGCAGTGAAGTTATTTTTATGTCACTTGCATGTTAACGACTTCGCATATTTAGCCATAGAACATCTTCTGCTAGACATAGACCACCCCCGCAACTTTTCATTAGGATCAATTCAAAGCGGGTTGCATCCAGCGTTTTCAGACGACGTTAACGGTCATATGTTCCGGTCATATGTTTACCTTGTGGCGGTTCGTCCTACACTGCGCTTGTTGGGTCATGGCCTCTACTCGAAAACTTTGAGGCCCACGCGACCATCTCTTCTGCGCGTTATGTGACCTGCCAACTGAAACATCAACTATCCAATTGGCTATGCCGATTACTTTCTTTCTATTACGGATCTTCTCATTCCTGATTCGGTTTCGAAGAGAAATCTCGAGCATAGCGCTTTTCATGACTCGCTTAGCGACAGTAAACTTGCAAATGAGGCTCGAGCTGAGAGATCCTGCTTCACTGCAGCAAATCATGACTGGCAACACACATTGGTCATATAATAACTAACTACGCCTATCATTTGCTTCACAAAAGTATAAGTACGCCACTAAAATTCGTCCATGTCAAAGTATAAAGAAAGTATTCGGCTACATGTATTTGTGTAGAAAAATAAATGAAGGCGATTCCGACCCTTTGTTAAAAGAATTAGATTAGGAAGGTGTACGGTACAGGCTGGTACGGCGTATCGACGGCCGCTAACGCAACCATCGCCACAGGTCAGGTACATCTACTGACTGTTCACAACATCAGCGGCGTAATGTTTTAACTTAATGTTTTCTTATACAGCTGATAGAATTTTTTAGAAAATGAAATTAATAAAAAATGTCCTTGCAAAATTTGTCGTAATATACTTGTATGGTATTTAATGGAATCAGGCGTTACCTCGCGGAAGTCCATCCTAAGCAAGAAAAGGACCAATATTTAGCTACGGAACATCTTCAGGAGTATACATATATATATATATATATATATATCTGTGTTTGGCACTAATCGATGTAACATAACTCCTGAAGATGCCCCGTGGAGGGGTGAAACACGTGTTGAGTAATTTGGCGGTGGCGGTTGTGTGATTCGCATTGTTTGCCGCATACGCATTTATCAGCGGGCTGACGAGCGGTGCATTTTATTGCACGACTACCACTGCATGTGCGGAAGTGGCTAAATATTGGTCCTTTTCGTACTTGTGTGGTGATATAGATATCATAATATCTGCGATCTTTTATTATATATTATAGGCCTAAAGTTCATAAAGTACGAGCAGAGACCAAGGACAGAGAAGCACAACGTAAAATGTCCAAACACGAGGTGGAAAAATGATCTTGTTAAGTTCAACGCTAATGCAGATATTCTCACGGGCCTACCTGTATTATTGAAAATCGATGAGGATATGTCCAGCCGTGGATGTCCTATGAATGAAATAATGAAAACGAAATTTTATACTAACGTACTACTGGCTGTTCAATCCTTGCTATGAGCAATTAATTGAAACTAATAAAATAAAAAAAATATTTCAAAAATAGAGTTTATTATAGTACTTATAGTTACTTGTACGTATATAAACAATGTTGATGCTTTTCTTAACTCGAAAATAAGCGATATACAATTGGCATTGTGAAAAATATGGGTTTATAATATTGATGCCGCTAATATTTAACAACCACTTCTTCTATTTATTTATCGACATTTCTACTACAAACCTCACCTAAAATTGTAACTTTTTTCTATTAGGAAATTGTTTATTAAATTTGTAAGAAAGTAAATGTAATTTTAAATTTTTAATTAAATGTTTACTTGTTCTCTTAATGGCTTAGTACTTATGATGTAAGTTTAACTAAATATTAACTAAACTTAGCGCTAATAATCATCTTTGCCTCTTGAGTAATTATTTTAACTGACAAGGATTATCAGCTTGCTGGACTGAATTAATCCGAAACATGTAAAACACAATTATAGATTTTAAAGGCAAAAGGTGTGAATGTATATTTCATATGTCAACAAAAACTTCTACAGCTTTTACAGCTATTTCAAATTTTTCAGTGTAAAGTGATAACTCTGTAGTATGTTCCGTTAATTTATTTCATCTGTTGAAATGCTAGAAGCACATATATTCTTGTTGTACAAAGTCAGCAAGGGCAGATAGTAAACAATAATTAATACTAATATTTAGTAAATCTAATTTTAAAAACGCTTCATTTATTATTTATAAAAGCTTTCATATTTAGAAAGGGCCTAAAGAAGATTATTATTCGCAGCTAATGAGCTTAATGTAAAGCTTTAACACTTTAAAAACTTTTACATAAATATATGTTTAACTAAAACCAATCGCACTGTATGTCGGAGAAATTATCTCAGAGTTTTTTTTAAAAAGCCTTTTCTCCGCAACTCTGAGATCACACACATAATTTCGGTAATTAAAACAAACTTCGAATACAATACATTTTCGTAGAATCTTTTTTTATTAAACTAAAAGCATAAGAATGTTTTCATATATCTACGAGACAACTCTTATACCGATGGTGCGCGTTAAATAACGTCACTAAGAAACAAACAACCTATTTTTGTACACCTTCAATAACTAGCTTTTAGCAATTAGATGTTCACAAAATACGTGCCTCGTTTCAGCATATAGAAACCTACTGCAAGTCATAGGCCTCTTTCAAAGATATCTACATGGGATAATACCAAAATCGCCACGCTTGGCAGGCGGGTTAGCGAACGCAGTGTCGTATTATGGTACGCTGAAGATATTGATTTCCATCCTCTAGAAACTTGTTTGTGAGGATAGGCAATAATAAATGCACGATGTGTGATTTTTTTAAATATGTATCGCACTAATTGTACGCGCGGCCTAGGAATGCAACTCAGTCTACCGCTAGGCAACCACTCTTCAAATATGTGACTACAATAAATTTGAATAATTAAGATATTTTACGTATCACGCAGTCAAATTTTTTTTCGTACATTTGTTTACGACCGGTTTTTGTAAATAATAATAATAATTAATTGTCTTAGGTCAAAGTGCATGTAGTACAATACAGTCGATTTAAATTACGTTCACTAAAAAGAGGATTTTTCTTTAATCACTAACGGACAGTGGCTAAATAGTTATTTTGACAATTTTGTAGTTTTCCCAAAAAAAAAATTAAGTCTCTTATTTATTACCTTTACATCTACTACTTATATCTCTGTCTAATTTAGTTATTTTAACTAAAATATGCTTAAAAAGGGATTATAAACGATTCGTTAATATACAGACCTAATAACATTCCGTAAAAAATAAAGGTAAAACGAATAAATTATCCAATACAATAATGTATGTCGCTAGAAAATATAATTATTTCATGTACAGGTCAGTTATCGAGAATGACCTTGTCTTGTATAAGTACAAGTATGAATAATAATTGCCATAATTACTGTGGCCCGTATGACATTCTGCGTAGAAACCTCGACTTGTTGTCCATCAACGAAAACTTCGAACCTAAGACAAAAAGTTATAATTTATTAAATTGTTCAAAGTTTACATATATTTATTTTATCCGAAAAGTATGTTAAATTTAACTTAATGTGAGTTTATTAGGACATTGTACCAGACAGCACAAAAACTTAGTTTGTATATTATAGGATCTTGTCAGAGCATGGCGCCTTTGAATCCCTCGCATCTTTAAAATGAAGTATGCCGTTATATAGTTCAATCTGTTTCTAGTTTCTATCAAATTGGGCGCTTCTGGCATTCCTCTTATAACGTACAGAAGTGGTCACTGTTTATGATCCTATTATATACGCAAATTAATACTGTTCTATTTCATTCCATTTTAATGTGATGGTTAGAACAACACTCCGCCGCGACCTTTTTATTACATAGCACTGGAATCCCTAAAATTGAATAATGCTTATAATAGATTAAGCCATTTGTTAAGATATTCAACAATAATTACACTTTGAATTAACTGCAAAAGAACAAAAAAACTAAACATCATTAACAGTGCGCAAAAACGTAACCATGATATAAAAACAACAAAGCGTAGCCATGTTGTGACGTCATCACGAGACCCCGTTGACCCGTCCTGGTCAAGTTCGATTCCTAATTCATTCCTGATGACTGCCGCCAAGGTCAGACGGAGCCTAGAATTTACATACAAACAGAATGTTGAGTAATGACCATATGTTAGGGTCAAAGTTTTTGCCGCTTACATATTATAATATTCTACCTACATCCTTATATGCGGTTAATATTTATAACTGCAGCCTTATTTTTTACGACATAAACATGCAATTTGCTTGGCAATTAATAATAAAACGTTTCTTAGCACGTATAACTTTTTCATACCTTACTGTGTGACTTTAAAAGAACAATGGAAAATCTTAAAATGTAAAGACAAATTTATAAATTAAATAACCTACAACAAAATATTTCATACGATTTATCAAGTTTCAAAAAATAACTAAACGTATAGGCTACATTTTTACGTCGAAGAGATCATTACTAGCAGTTATCTAATGAAATAAAAAATATACATACATATTTATATTTAATTTGACTTATGACACTATTGTTTAGTTCAACTTATTTATAAAATCTTAGTACACAAGGAAATGAATCGCAACATAATCATTGTTAAATAGCATCATCGTTAGCAAATTACAGAGATAATATGTTTTTTTTAAATTAAATTAATTTAAATATATATTTATTTAACTTTCAATTATGTAAAGAAAAAATCACAGCGTGTTTTTACCTAGTTTTAAAAGATACATCTCTTTGCGTTGCTAATGTCAATAGGCAAAATGCCTGGTTATATTAAGCTAGTGAATTGACCAAATATAGCGCTTTTGATTAAAATACAATAGTTTTGTTTACTGCCTGTGAACAGACGCGCTGCTGTTTACTATTCTAGACATTCTGCTGCGAAATAGAATTTCACCATTTTACATCTTTTTACCTGGACGGGATGAAGATAGAAGGGACTGGGCGCGGGAGGCGTTTAGCCTAAATTTCTTATACGTAACAAAGCTCGAGGTCTCTTTTAGAATCTGTCATTCGGGACTATAATTTACTGTTTTACTGAATTGGGTGAATCACTAGTAATGATACAATATCCAAAAATATTAGGGGAACCGGAAAGTAATGTCGTTTCTGTCGACTTACCTTACAGAAAAACCGATTGATTTTACCGCTCCGGCATTGAATATTTATATACTAGATAGCAAAAGGTTGTTGATTACGAAGGTGAATATATTGTTGATTAGAAATAAAAACTTGTTAAAATTTTTGTCCTGCGAAATTAAATTATATGCGATATTGCTTTCCAGTTCCCCAAATACATATTTTAAACTTTAAATGGTTTGAAATTTATAGAAATAGTCATCGAATATGAAGTTGTAGAGAATAGCTATTAAATTTATTGCAAATATCTTCAAGTACAACAGCTGAGAACACAGACGTGAATTAACTGTCAAACACTCTGCCGAACTGCAATTCGATAGCTGTTATCTTAAGATCTGGATCTGTATCGGATTCGTCGATCGCTTCTCCGGTGACTTCAATTGTCGGACCGAATGCATCTTTATATAAAGAACAGTTTAAATTAAAATGACAATACGGTGTATCAACTCTCAATAGACCCAATGGCATTATTAGCGTTAAAAGTTCCATTGTGCGAATCCGTGAGGCAAAGTAAATATTTTGACAAAAGTCCGTTGCATGTATAGAGTCGTTTAAAGGACAATTGGGATGAATAGTGACACTAAATAGGCTGCTACTGAAAAAATATTCGCGTTTAAGTTTTTACAAATACAATAGGGAGGCGTAGGGTGTATCAAAGATCCAATAAAATGTATTTTGTTAACATTTCCTCATATTAAATCTTGATTTAATTATCTATCTGTTAAATTTTCTAAAAGTTACTAAAAATATTAAGTTTAAATTATACTAGGAAATATATATACTAGGTTTTATACTTTAATATTGTAGGTATCTTAATTAAGACATAGTCGCTATTTTTCAGACAGAAGTGATGGGTAAATCATAAACAACTAAGGATGTATGTTACATGCGTCCTCATCTGGGTACAGTGCTTATGGTAATTGTATATGTTTACCATACAACTTGTCATATCTACTTAAACTGTGATTAGTCTTGACTGTATTTTTCGACTACCGTGAGTACAATAAAGAGTAAATAAATAAACGGTGATGAAGTATTTTATCTGTTACTTGCACTTTTGAAACAAAACAGTCGCAGTAGTCTCTTTACAATAAATGGTGCCTACTAATATAATTTGGTCCTTGTATTATATACTCTCAAAATTTTAGAAGATATTTTATTAACAAATAAAGCACAAACTGCTAAAATACCTAATGTCTTTAAAATAAATAGCGTCAGATTATTTAAAAATTTGTATTCGAAAACCGTAATCAAAATGTTATTATTACAACATCGGGCGAATGCCACTTTCATCTCCAAGCTACGAATTAGTATTGCTAAATAGTCATAGCCCACTTTGACTTTCCGTAAGTATACTATTACGCAAAAAAATATTTCACGGCACTGTTTGAAGTTGTGGTCTTGGCGTTACTTTACAAAAAATAAGATGAAAAAAATGTTTGGAATATTATTTCGTGCTATTTTAATCTATCTATAAAGTATAATTAAATAAAATAAATCTTAAATGGTTGTTGAATCGCACCTGATACTTATAAAGAGAAAAAAACCTTTTTAAATACGATAGTGTACTTCAACGAAGACTCATGTTCACGAAATATAAGCTGAAGAATTTAAGCTTCTTTTGCATGTAGCATTTAAACCTTCAACCATGTTTACAGTAAACAAACTCTCCGCTCATAAAAATTGTGGAGAAAAAACTTCATTTCAATACGGGTCAAAGTTAGGTGGATGTCATGAACCACGGCAAGCCGGTCTGTCGAAACATCAAGGATTCTCAATTGGAATAAAAGTAAAAACAATGGGCACGCGAGGCGAATGGCAAATGAGTGGCTGGCGTGGGCTGACAGCCATGTGGGCTGGAGGTCAACCGTCACATGTTCTAAATTTAAAATTGATTTTTAAACGGGGAAGAAGCCTTTGGGCTGCATTCAGCATTAACTATCCAGCAGATTTTGAAAGCGTTCACCAAGTAAGATATGTCAGACAAAATTTTCTTAAAATATTTGGAAATTTAAAAATACCATATTTAATGGAATTAGGCGTTACCTTGTGGAAGACCATCCTAAGTAAGAAAAAGACCAATATTTAACCACTTCCCTACATGTTTATTTACGTTATATTTTTACTCTTTAATCTCTTTAATACGAGGACGAAAATGATATATAACAACATAAGTTTTTAAATAGCTAATAATTTATAGTTATTAAAACACCTGATTCTTGATACATTGAAAAGTCGATCCGTTTCGCAATTCGCAAAATTACCGCATATCTCCGACAATGGCATAAGGTACGCTGACTTGGCAACAATGAAAGTATTGGAAACAAACTTGTCCGGTAATGATATGTTATCAACTGTTCGCATGCGTCAACAATGATGGTGATGTTTCCCTTTCGCGGTTTATCCAAATGACGTACTTTAATAAAAAATAAAACAGAGAAATCCGTGGAGACTGACATGATTAACTAATATGCTTATAAATAATCAAGATTGTGTAAAATCTATTCATCAAATGTGAACTAAAGCTAATTACAATATATTTGATACAGTTATTTTGTGTAGTTATATTTTATTAAGTTAACTATATCCAAAACAGTAACTCATTAAGATCCAATTAATATAGTTTATCATGTAAAACATGGAAAATTGTAATTTTTTTATTTTTCTCTAAAATCAAGACGACTCCATGTAATCATGAATCTCACATAAATTATTTCTGGTCAGTTAATAAAATGTATAGGAAATAAAGTGATTATAAAATTATTATTGTTAATATAGCCTTTTATATTTTCACAATTGTCGATTTTTAAATTAAGAATTGTCGGAAGTCGCTGAATGCGGACAGCGCAAGACGGATCTTCAGGGGTGGCTTATGCCTTGGAGCGAGTGTTTAGTGTCTCAAAATAAGAACAAGAATATTATTGTATATTGATACTTTTGTAACATTACAATTTCAATTGCCATAAACATTTTGTTAGAAACACTTATTAACATAGACATCCGATTCGGTTTATCGCTCCTACGCCACATGGAATTAAAAGATCTTCAGTATTCGTCATCTATTTACGGAATTTGTTATAAAACTTTGACGTCTTTACATGTAGTTTTTATATAACTATACAAAAATTAAGAAATGAATGTTGCAAAGTTTCATATATACGTCAACAAACATTAATGTAAATTTTGATCGATAACAATCCAACTCAAATGTGCTGCAAAGCTAAACTAAACGCAATAAAATATTCGAATTAGAGAAATTGTAAATTCACTAATTCGACTAACTTTTGTTTTTTTTTTTCAGTTACATTTATTGACTAATATTGTTATTATAACAACAAGATTGTGATAAACTTATCTTAAAATGATAATGATAAAACTATTTTACTATTGTCATATGTTACTTTTTCATCATGGAATGTTAGGCATTAAATTGTCGAGAAGCATGTCAACGTTTTCTACTCCGCTGCGAACCACGGAGGTAATAAAAACATTTTTTCATAGTTATCAAAAAATTAATGCCAATTAAAACCAAAAAAGGAAGCGTTTTTAACATAAAAACGCAAGGAAAAACTATCTTTGAATAAATAGAAATGAAAATCTTTATTATAAAATCTAGTAGTTTCTAAAGTAGAAAATTTATTTATGTAAGTAATGTTTATTTGTTATTAAGACAATTAAGAATTAAAGTGAATATTGTGAAATAAGTTTTTTTTTTCTATTGGACTGCGACACGCAGCAAGCAATAAATAAAACTGAGGAAGTTAAAAGCTTGACGGGTGTTTATAATTTGTCCATCGTGAAAGGACATCCGTTGGTGGTCGCTTAATAACAAGCATTAAGGTTGGGCATTGAGTCGATAGCCAGAGCTTATGAAATCATTAGCCATGTGCATCATGCGTTTGCTAAAGTGAGCATTGCGGTCGGCTTGTGCCCGCGAATTAAGTATTTAGGTCCGGTCACTACGCTTTCACCTGTTGCGTTGGAACGCCTTGTTTTTTTTTTTAGTTGCTTTTATTCTTTTTTTCCTGGCAAAGTGACAACAGTTGGCGAACAGGCCACACGCGGAAAGCGGTCGCCGCATTCGGTTTCGATTGTTATTTCGACATCGATTATGTTATTACTTTCGTAGTGTTTCACGACGGGGTAAACTAATTTATTGATTTAAATTAAACGTTTACCATTATTAAGTGTTATATATAAATATTGCGTATAGCGAATGATTTAATGCCATCTAGGTATTCTCTTCTAGTCAATACCTAATTAAAGAGAAGCTGAAA
Organism: Battus philenor; assembly: GCF_028537555.1. Classification (NCBI taxonomy): domain Eukaryota; kingdom Metazoa; phylum Arthropoda; class Insecta; order Lepidoptera; family Papilionidae; genus Battus; species Battus philenor. The sequence goes on along the minus strand of NW_027181673.1, from coordinate 10,835,333 downwards.
AAATAATACGAGTAGTTAGTACTAAAATTTGCTGTAAAGTATCTACTGAGTTTTGTTAAACAATGACCGCTTGATGCATAAGGAAGCGAGTCCAGTATATCAATAACTCAATTGATCATGCGGTGTATTAGATACGGTCGACAAAAACAAAAACAGTATAAATCAATGTTCCATAACAATGCCGTGGATGTTGTAACGAATGATTATAATTGGTTTGGTCTCTTCATAATGAGCGGTAAACGGTTCGTAATTAATGGAGGTCGTGATGGTAGATCAACGAACGTCTACCCACTAGGCGTAGGAAAGCGTGAGTTTATTTAATGTTTCTTCAAAACGATACTGTGAAATACTATTAAATAACGACTTAGAAGTAATCTCAACGTTTATTTAATTAATACAATAATTAAATGTTAGAATGTAAGTATACGAATACATGTACATACGAATCTGTAAACTATTTATCCTTGTAACAATTTTATTTGGGCTATAAAGTATAACGTCACTATATAGCACAAATATCAATAAAATAAAAGAGACGTCTGTTCTTCTTTTTGTAATGGACAAATGTTATTTGATCTTGAATAAACGCCATACTTTTGAAGAGACATTCTGAAGGCGGTCTCCCTAAACCGCATTTTATTAACAAAACTCGGGAGTTCCCTCAGAAATCTACTCTCAATCTGTTACATATTTAGTTCGAAGGTATTGAAGGCATCCATGCTTTAATGTTTCTTAAGAAGAGGTTTCATATAGTAACTTCATTCATGTGTGCTTCCTAAATTTTAGGAACCCCAAATCTTTCGGTGTTTTCGTTATATTTAGTCTCATTTAGTTTACCACCTTAAAACAATTTTATAAATCTCGTTAAGTCAGTCATTTCACCACTTATAATCTTTTGATAAAAAATATGTAATCTTTACGCATTGTTGTTGGGTACTAGTCGTATTCCGTAATAGTAGCTTCTTGAACAGCCTCTTGCAAAAAAAAATTAATTGCCGGAAGAAGTTGTGCAAAATCGCCGGTTCTGTCCTACAGACCCAGCTGAAAATGGCTGATGAAAAAATTAAATTAAATATGATACTTACAACTTTATAATTTATAGCCTCTCGCTATTGGTTTTTACAAGATTTTAAGGTAAATTTAGAGAGAACATTTTGAAATGTACGTTCAAGTTTTTTTTTTAAAACACTTAAAAGTAAATAAAAATGTTTTGAAATAAATAGTTTATTGATGCCAAGACATTCGCTGTGTTTTCAAAGATTCGTATTGACAACGTCGGCGACCATTATCGCAATTAACTTCCTCACCTTCGTCAGTGTTGCTATTATTAATTAATCATATTCATATAATTACAGCGTTCAATTTCCTGTTAGCAGGACAGAAAAAAAAACAAATCCAGTTACGTTATGAATGGATCGTCTCTATGAATGATGACCCATTGAATTTATTTTTTAACGCGCGTCAAATAAAATGGGTGTGGTAACAGAAATGTACAGTCATCAACATAACAAAGTTGAAGAGTTTGACATTTCATATTTGTACTTATTAGCATACTGGCCAGTGGTTTGGACGCACCTTTGTTGGTGATTTAAATTTTTAAACAGGCTTTCACTGTTCCGTATTGTCGAAGCCTGTCACGTAAATAATGTTATGATTTGTAATGCAGTGCCGTGTTTGGATCTGATCGCCTTATATTATAGTTTGATGTATTACTTAAATTGTTTGTCAACCTGTGAATAATAAAATTTGCTTGGAATATGGCAATTTATTTATTACACTTTTATTCCTTATTTTTGAATCTTATTGTGCTATTTATAAATCAGATTATGCTATATTGTATTCACCTTTAATTACTGAGTTTCAACAATAGTAAAATAATATAAATTTAAAATTTTGTTTTAATTTTTTATCTTGCTGTTATTATATGTCATCTAATAAATTGATCATTTTTTTTCGAGAAAAGCACCACGGGTCAGATTAAAAAGATTCACCATGTAAACATAAATCAGTTGAAATAAAACGCGCCAAGTTCTTAGTTAATCATTATTATTGTCTTCGTCTCATTCATTAGCCGTGGGACATCCACTCCTGAAAATAGATCTGCCATACATTGCCAATGGGAACGGTCGCCCTTAAAAAGATAATTTACATTATATTAACACATTACACAATTACATTTTATTTTTATATTAAGACCTTAGCAGTCATTAGCTGTACGCGATATATGGTTATAAGTAAAACATAAGCAATGCGCTTAAAAAGAGTTTCTTACACGCGGTATAAACGACATGTAATCATTAGGTCGTTATCACTAACCAATGACATAAGTTGCTTTTCCTTATAACAATTCATAGAATTGCCGCATACACTATAGTTTTACCTTACGTTTCTTATATAAAAAGAACACGCTTATTTTTAATTCAACGGGCTACTCGCAGCGTCACAATCTGAAGACAATTAAACATGTTGCCCTGAGACAATGAAACAAAAGTCTCTACCCACAAGTTTTAATGAGTTATAAAAAGCGATCCCAATACATGAATGGAGGAGCGGTGTCGGCTGAGGCTGGGTATAGGTGTGATTAGAACGAACCCGCGTGGGCCGGCGGCCTGTCATCGCGCAGGGTCATTGTGTGCAATGAAGAACTGAGAATTTCATAGAAATGTCGACACACATATCTCTTGAGTAATATGTATTTTAATATTGACTTATGAAGTTACTCCTAACTCCTGTGTACAAATCTTTGGTTATTATATATATATATATACATATATATATATATATATATATATATATATATATATATATATATATATTTATATATATATATAATATATATATGACCTCCTGATTTTAGGTAGTAATCTTGTGTATACAAGGTACAAAATTATGTGGGTTTCTTATCTACTGAAATCGGGAGATGTTATAGCACGAACAGGAACGACGTCCATTCATTACTGCAGCTGTTCGATTAAGAATATTATAGATTACAATATTAATACAGATAGTAAAGTCATGAATTTAGAAGCATGACTCATATAAAATTGCCAAAAAGAATCTTTAAACCTGCACAGGCTATACTAATTTTTGTCAGTTAATCCCCAATCGAGCGTGCCGTGTCATGGTATGTCTAACAATTCTCGAGCGCGGCGAGATTTGCATTGAATGGATGCGGGCTGGACACACGAGTATCGGCGGCCTGTCATTAACGGACGCGAGCAATCTGTTGCCGCTCCACCCTGCCCGCACTCAAATTATTACGTTCGTTACTCGCGGTCGCAATACCATCGCGACACGCGCCTCGCGTCATGTAACATACGATTTTTGCACAGTGCACATTTAAATATTACCTTATTACACTCGATCGATATAGACATACTATTTTTTATAATTTTTGTACACCATTTTACCGTCGTTCGATGTTTTAAAAAAGAAATGGAAAGAATCCCAACAAAAAATTATTTATTCTTCATATCAATTTTCAAAAAAGTATACTGAAGTAAATAATCTACTCAAATTATGACATTATTCAGAATCTAAATTAGTAATTTCATCATCATCACATCTTGGCCGCGTATATTTATAATAGTCTATAATAAAATAAACGTGCTTTAATTGATAATGTAAATAAATAATCTCATTTTCCATTTATAGAATTTATGTTCACAGTTATTCTTCTTCATCTTATTCCATTTCAGCAATTGTCTATCTTAAAATATTTAAATTACATTCTGTGAAAGCGAAAAACCTGTAGAAAGACTTAATGTCCAAATTCTAGTAAATGGCTCTAAATACAGAGTCCGTTCAGTTTTTCGATCAACGAAAAACCGCGGAGAGGAATAAATCGCCAGAGACCGTAAGAAGGGCCTCGTAACGACCCTTTTCTGATGATCTACTTTACCAAGAGCGTAAAACTATGAAGATTACTTATTGAGATATGGCCTATGTCTTGTGTCGTTATATGCACGGTGGAATTGAGCACGTTATGTTAAAAAAGCAGACTCAAGATCGGCTCTCTCTCATACCATTTTATTTATAGCGTAGTGGAAGCGTTAACAACGAAATGGCTCTTCAGATACATTATAATTTTTTTCTAGTATTAAAAATCGATATCGCCGTTGGAATGTCATAGACCTGTATCAAAAAAAAAATGTTTTTTCTTCAAGGACATATCGATTTGAACAGCGTTAGGTGAGATTCACAAAACTGATGTCCAATATTATAACATGTACAATAAATTACAGAGATATATCCAATTGACGTAAATACATAATACAATGCTATTTCACTTTCTTTTATTTAGACATAGTTAAGATCAGAGGAAGTCGCTAGATGCGGGCAGCGCAAGACCGCTCATCGAGAAAACCTTGTGGGGAGACCTATGGTAGCCCATCGGTTGAGGACTGCGACTTGCGATGGTAGATCACGGGTTCAATTCTCGGGGTCTAATATACTTCACACTTTGTGCGTTTAGTTAAGTTTCCTGAAGATGGATAGCAGCGTCTTCTTCGTACCGTGATATCACACTGCGATCGCCAACCCACCAACTGAGAGAGGCCATTATTGATTTATAGATATGGGCTGAAACTACGACGACGACGATGCCTCACAGTAAGTGTTTATCGGCTGAAAATAAGAAGAATCGATGATTTAAAAAACTCTGTCAAAATTTATGCGTTTCAAGTTGTCAAACTAGTTCTCCTAATAACATATTCTACTTCTATTTTTTATCTTTAATTACGCTTACATTGCTGTTTCGTGTAAATTTTGGAGTTAATTTTTTTTTTAGGAAAACGTAACCTGTTTAGATTAATTTATAATACATCATCACGACTCATGCAGGTTTCAAGAATAATAATGATGCATTGTATATTATAAGATTTGCATATTTAAATAAGTCGCATGTTGATGATGACTAAAGACTAATTTGTAGACTTTTTAGTAACATAATAAAATTAAGTATTGTTGTGACAACTATTTTATTCGACTAACAATGGAAAAGTTAAAAGCTATGAATCGAATAGTAAAATTATAAATTAATACGGTAGGTTTTTTGCGATAAGTATGTTTCTTTTGTAATTAGCTTAGACTACGTTATAGTCAGGTATATTACATTTGCTTGCGTGATACGGTCATCACAAAAAGCTGTGTTAAAAAAGCCTTTTGTGGAGCGTCCATTGTCCGCGCCTTTTTTTACCATCTACCCTCATTTCTGCTTTTTGCAATAAAAACCCGGTTTTATATAATCTCAAAGGAAACGATGCGAATAATTCCTCGTTTCATGTTTCTTAGTTTTTTATATTCACGATTTCTGATCGCCCACACGTATTGTTCATCTTTATCGATCTGATCTTCTTTTGATAGACCTCTGCGATGATAGACCCCGGGACGGCATTGTGTCCACTATGGAGTTTTTAATCTTTTTTTCTGAATACCTTTTTCGTAAGATTATAATTAATAAAGAGTTGATGGATTACTGTACGAAGATATCAAGGAAAACATTTTTTTTACTTTAAATAAAAAAGGGGTAATTCTTAAGAAACCAATATAAGTATCTCAGAACGCTGGTTATCAAATAAACAAAAATATAGCTTGTTTATATTATTTCAAAATGTCTTCCACCTTAGATTTTAACAGTTCGATTTATATATTTTCCGGTTGAAAAGCTTTGAAGGCTTAACAATTTCAATCAACCTGTATAAAAGGATTATTCTGAAATATTTTACATTATTTTATTTTTTCTATTAGAATCGTCATTTTAACCCATAAACGCCTACTGCAAGGCAAAGGCCTCCTCCCAAAGATATTAATGGCGAGTGGCCATAATCGCCACTCTTGGCAGGCGGGTTGGCGATTGCAGTGTGGTATTATGGTACGCAGAGGACGCTGCTGCCTATTCTCTGGAACTTGTCTGTGAGCATTGGTTATTCCGTATAATTACTGCACATATTGTCAATTAAATTAGATTATATCCCGCGAATTGAACCAGCGACCTACGATCGCAAACCTCACTCTCCATTGTTCGATTAGAACGCAACTGACCAATAAGTTCTGAGAGTAATAAGTCTGCAGAGATAGATATTATACAATAATAATTTTAATATAAAGTTATCCGAATTTTGAAAACGCTTTGTTTTACTGTTTAATTGTTAAGTTATTTCTTTAAAATGTTAATTAGGACTAGCATAAACAGGATATCAATATAAATTTCTGTATTTTTGTGTAGACTTATAGAGCATTAGTAAAATATTTTTATAAAATCCATACAAGGAGAAGTTTTACATTATTTACGTAATCTTGTAAACACGACGTAAATATTTGGTTGACTTAATTTATTTCAAACTAAGGGCCTATTAAAATTGTTAATATTTATTCGTTGCCGCCGGTAAGCTAGGACACGGACATCGACGCTCGGTTTTTTGCTATCCTCAGATGGCGATCAAATATAAACACGGTTTTTAATGACCTCTGTTCACTCCTCGATATTATCGGCGACACATGTTGCGCAGACCAATGATATGAAAGACATCGGTGTCGGCTAGTTTTATGATTAAATTGGAAATATTTAGAATGAAGTTATGTATATGTAAAATAACAAAAATAAAATTCATATAATAACATTTGATTTTTATTATATACGTAATAACGTGGCGTTGAAACGTGGTTTGGTACTCTGTGTCTCAATAAAAAGCTCACGGTCTTTTAACCAGCAATAGCGAGAGTCATACTCGATATTTACCTACAGGACCAACTCATAAATGAGGAATTGGCAAATTGGGGAAGTAATGGTTGTTAAGAAATTTAGGTTCTGGAGTAGAGACCACTGAATCAAAAGCGCAGCATAAGACATCCACCCACAAGGTGAATAGACAGTAGTTAAAATAGTCGGAAGACGCAGAATGCAGGTGGCTTCCATCTGGTCTTATTGGATATCTATGGGAGAGGCTTATGTCAGTGCAGTGGAATTCTTACGGCTAAAATTATATTGATAATGATTACATAAATATAGTAAGTAGTAGTCGATATAATTTACTAAGATAATTCACGGCTTTTAGCAGTTGTTTCGTTTTAGCGGTCATTTTAAATAGCTAATTTAAATCTTAAAAATAAATAGGCATAAATTTCTGATTTGTAATTCAGCATTCAGGTTTGTTAATACGCATGTTTGAGTTTCATTTATGAGGCAGTGAAAATGTTATAAAAAATTAAAAACATTCAACAGACATATTTTAATACATAAAGTATCCGTTACATTTTGACTTTTATTTTTAAAATTTTGAAAAACAAAAACCGCTCACAAATACTTGTGAACGTTATTACATCTATAAACTATTTACATCGACAAGGAATGGACACGTACGATTTTTAATTTTAAAAAAGCAACCAACAACCACCAACTAACCTCAAGATTGTGATCTATGAAGTGTTTTTGCTCCATTTTTTGTCTTTTAATTTTGTCAAAACGTCGGTCACTTTAGGTTGCGGTGTTTGGGTTCCCATCGAAAACAGCATGTTGTATTATATTTAGCCTTCACGAACACCAGTTCATTATTAAACAACATATTTTACAAAATAATTACCCAATAGAAGTCTATGTAAGTTTGTAAATTACAAAACAAACATATTTAAAAACAACCTATGTGTGTACTTATATAGGTTACGATTAAAATAATTTAAAATTTAACGTATTTTTTCTTAAATCTTTTATAGTTCTTAATATTATTATGTATTTAGAATATGGTACATTTTTAATTAGATAAAAAAAATTAAAAAAAAAATGGTTCTTGTCAATGGGCTTTCTTGCCTTAAAATATGATGTAAAACATTGCTTTCTTGAATTACACCTGGACAAAAGCCTTTTTTGGCAAATATATTTTTTTACCCAACGAAAACAACTTTGTCTTTTGCTTAGGAAGCCCTTTGGTTGATTGGACGCAAGTTCCAATTGTTACTAGAAAATAAAAGTAAACTGTATAAGGTTATACTTAAATCAGTGTGAACTTACGGCATCCAGTAACAAATGTCATCTTCCCAATTCTACATGAAGATAAAATTTTATCAAGATAAAAGGCTGCGAAACAAATGCCTAATGGATCCTGACGAACAAACCCAACTAAAGGATCTACAAGTAAATATAATACTAATCTAGACTCCTAAACTACCATAACACACTTGCTAACTGCTTGACAATCCTCAGGTACGACGCCAACTAAAACGCAAAATTCCATGGAATATGCAGAAGAAAAAGAATGTAAAATTTAAGCGTGACATTAGCGAGCATTATATAACTTCTCTGAAGTATTTGCACATCTGCCTGCATGTTATCTCTACACCACCTCGTCTTGACTGGTAGAGAATTAAGATATAAGTTCTATATAGTTCTCTTTTACAAAACGGGCCAAAAAAGTGAATATTTATAAATATTTTGTTAAATAAATGTAATGTTACACATACCGCTCAATGGCCGATACTGGTAATAAAACGTGGTACAATTTAGTAGTAGAATATTATTTAGAGTTTATTCTTGGCAATTCCAATAGTATATTTTTGAAAATTAAATTTTAAAAATTAATAACTATTTATAGGGTTTGCAGTCCGAATTCTTTTACTTATATCTACATATACATCTAGCACAGAAGTCAAAGGATTAATCATTTTTTTTTCTAAAACAATTATTAATATGTCATGAAACTATATTAATTATTGTTTTAGTAAATGCTTAAATATATAAAACAAAAATATTTGTATTAAATGCATTTAATGAAAATACTCCCCGGTAGATGAAAAGCATAAAACAACTGTAAATCATAGCAACAACTTCATTCCTCACCACGGGAGGTTTGTAGAACATGAAGGGCTTCAAGATTTACATCAGAACCGGATTAGTTATAGTAATTGCAGTGGAACAATGGGCAAAATCGCCGGCAAGAAACGTGGGCGCGGGAACTCAGGCCGGTGAATAATACAATACTAACCTGATACCTTCGGACTTGATGCTCACGATATCATAAGTCAAGAGGGGCATCGGTTTTCAACAACGTCGGTGTCAACGGTTCACTGCAGTTTCAACGAATGTTTGATCGAACAATGCGTTCAATATTGTTTGAAATAATAACATCAATACCTGCACTTTATAACGAATTGGCCGTGAAAATATATAATCTAGATATTTATCACGATGTCTTGTCTTCGCTTAAACAAAAAATAATACTCGGTTGATGATAAATGAATAACTCTTTCTCTTTAAATAACTCCTACAAATAGTAGTCTTTACGTACTCAATTATTGATGTGATTTTTTGGTTTAAAAATTATCTTTTCTTTATTTATTAGTGTTTTCTGTTTTCTTTTTGTTATTAGTTATTGTTATTATATATTGAATTTGTCATTTTGTGGCTGCGATTGTCTACTAAATTGCTTACTCATATCGCTTGTTTTATTTCAAAATTTACTTCAAAAAGGCACATAGCAGATGACAGTTGACAATTCTGATATTAACCATATCTTCAGGTGTCGTATGTTACATACTATACCCGTATACATTAGTTCTCAATGTTTCACTTACAATGTTAGGGCCGCGTCGCGCTAGACATGCCGGTCACACACGTGGCCGCCAAAGGCACACATGTGACGTCCGATGGCCGCATGTGATGTCCACGGCGGCTTGTAAGTCCGTACGACAGTTTGTTTTTATTTTATTATACAGTTATTGTGTACAGTCACAATCATTATCATATGATATATTTTTACATATAAATTCGCAGTGGATATTATTACCGTAAGGTTTTAATATTGCAAGTTTTAATGTATTTTTAAATAATTATTTCTTTGATACAATCTACGGATAAAACAATAAAAATATATACACTTTGTTTTAAATTTTTCGATTTACTGTAATATATTTCGTATATATTTGTGGTAACGTAATTGATGTGCCTTAATATTTAAAATAGAATAAACGTATCACATCGTAATATACATAATCGTTACATTTTCATTCGATGTTATCTTAACTAAAGTTAAAGACTAGTTAATGATAAAGTTATTATATACTCATCTCATTATCTATAGATCGACACAAAATGAGTAAATAATGTCGTAAATTAAATCAAGCAATTTTTACTAGATTATGTCTACCTACTTATAAAGTATATTTAATTACACAGACACGGCGAAGAAATTTTTTTTATATTATTTACATCATCATAAATTCAGCCACAGAACGTCAACTACTGGACATCGGTTTAGGAGTTGGGGACTAGTTAAAAGCGTCCTCCGATAACTTTAGAAACGACCTTGACGGGTAGATCTGTCTAGCTTATTCACTTAATATATTACAGACATTCTATAACTTTGACAAAACTGAATGACAATAAATATCAATAAAATCTTGATACGAATGGTTAAGGTTTCTTAGAAAGACTTAGCACTTCCACTAACTATATATTAGAATTAAATACATTAATTATATAACTCCATGATATAAACAGCACATAAACAATTTAAGTACACACATTTATTCTGTCACTGATTATATATTACATGTAAAAAAGTATTCGCTGTAAAACAGAATCACCGATAAAGATCTTCCAGAACTGTTACAGTAGTTATATATCCCACATACAATTACACTTTTACATATACAAAATATACTTACACAACTCACAAACACTTTTGTAGCATATGCACACTTTTGTTTTATATATTTTTGTTACATTTTGTGAACTTTGTTGTTAGTGTTATCTCGTGTCCATAATATAAGTTAATTCTTCCTATAGGCTGCTATTTATTTTATTTATCTACGGTTCTGGTATTGTAATTTGTACATTGTATGTATTTATTTGTAGTAGTTGTTTTTATTTTATGTAAACAAATGATTATTTTTTTTATCTATTTACGATCATCCAGAAAGCATTAATTAAATTCTGTTGAACAGATTGCTCGTTTTTGGAGCTGAACCACTTCCTATGATAAGGCATCTCATTAAGCGATATAGGTTCAGTGCACATTGAACCTAGTCTTGATCTTTTTAAACAGAATACACTCTCGTTTGTGTTCATTAAACTCCTTGCCAAGAAGTTCCGATGACATTCCAATCTTTTTTCATAGACCTTACAGGACTTTTCAATCAATTCGTATACAGTAGGCATTTCCAAATATTCGTGGTCTTCTGTATTTTTAATAAACCATGCACTAATAAAATTAAATATTTCTTCATGACTGTAGTTGTTCTGTAGGCGAAACGTTTTATGACTTTTACCCAGATGTATAATGCTAAAAGTAATTTAAGATTTATTATTTAAACATATATCATATAATATTCATTAAAATGAAAAATTTATGTTCATAACATTTGTTCGTACTTTCGATATGAACCTTACTAGCAATAATTAGATTAACATTTATTAAGATGAACCACCATGTCTTAAGATAAAGAGCATTATATGATGGAAGATTTTATTCTTTAATTGCTTAGATAGTGCAACATTGTCATGGGTAATATGTTACTGTATAAAGTAATATGTTTTTGTTACTTACATAATAGTATTCTCACTGTTGGGACATAAACGTTAAACGACCCAGGGAAGGGGCTGCACTCGTTTATTCTCTACGAAATCGAATTAGGAAGGAGTAGACATATGATGAGATGAGCGAAAATAACCAACATAGCCTATTGGACTGGCAAGTTGAACTATCAGTGAGTCGGCCGGAGCATGGTGTGTGCAAGCTGTACGCATTCGTCTTCTCAGCCTTATAGCTCTTAGCAGAAGAGACATGGGCATAAATATTGTTACGAAAACTTACCTACATCATCATCACAGTCCTCTACCATTGTTGCCTTCTTTTTTTCCTTTTTCTCTTTTCATATGAATATATTTAAAGGCAATTCCGTGAGAACATTCACTTAATGTGTCCATCACAAAGTTCGACATCAGGATTTTTACTCTAGTCTCTTCATAGCTTGAATATAGATTATTCAACATATCGTGACCAAAGCATCTTTAAATTTTAGATTACACAATTGCCGAAAGACGTTGCTTGATCTAGGTGCCCCGAGAATGATGTCTTTTATATATTTGGTCAAAATACATGTCCATTTCAATAAACTCCTTCATCGTTGTACACAGTGGTGATGTTATATTATATATAAAATGTGCGTGCGTGATGATATACTAACACGAGAATCGTTTTCTGTTTACTGTAGCAACATATTAAAATAAAATATACTTCGTTATGCAATCGAAACATTTATTTCTGTGTTTCATAATATCGTTAGTAGCAAACGTTCCTGTGGCAGCCACTTTTCTATTCTAGGAGTAAAGGTAAATCAAAATATATTAATATGCTAGTAGCATTGTTGATAACATTATAGTGTCCAAAAACCATGAACATAAATATGGAAAACATCATTGATATTCGAGATATTTTCCGTCTAAAGCCCACCTCAACTTCGTCCCCACAGACAAAAAATCACGGTGAAATACCGCTAGACGCCGCATCTGGATGTCGTTGCGCTCTCACCGTTACGTAGCTGCTCCGTGACCCGATGCCGCAAAAAACGTGTGGCGTAGGAGTGATCCAGCTTTGTTCTGCAAAAGTTATACACGCACTCACAATATAAGTACAGTGCGAAATTGTTTTCATAAAACACGCGGAAAAACAAGGAATTTAACACACATATCACTTCACATCCAAATTACACACTGTTACATATTTCTAAAATAATAATTAGTATAGATAACATTATACAACTGCCCGTATTTTAATAACACTATAAAATATTTTCCAGTCAAATAATACAAACACTATTTTTCGTATTGTGCCTTTGTAAAGTAATAAAAAAATACTTTAATTTGATTAATTTGTTTTATATCTATAGGTTAATCGCGTTATCAAAATACATATCGTTGTCACTTAGCTTAACAACACCCGATTTCTTTAACAATCACATTTGATTGGTCAATGTAAACAGAGCTTTCTAATTTCTTATAATCTGATTAATCGATGGTGTTAGATGATATTTCATTATGCTTTTATCGTAAATTAGTTAATGCCAAAATTGTAAAATACAATATCGTCTTACATTAAAAACATTTTAATTTTACTACTATTATAACACATTTGTATTTTATATTAAATTAAATGAAACACCCTATATAGTCTTCCAGGATAAGCGAGCGATAAAACAAATATCCGCCGGTTATAAGGGTCAAAAACCATATTGCGCAAAGTTGGCCCAGCCCAGATGAGACGCAGTTTTTTGCCCATCTCCTGGGCTATTTTTAACCACTGTTATGGTCGACGGCACCGCAACACCGCCTTCGGGACCGGGGTCAAAGCGTGAAAGTTTCAACCTTTCGAGGTTTGTCCCTGCATTATAAACAGTTGCATTCATTATACTTGTTGCCTGTTTACGATAGTATTTTTTTTATCAACTAGTATTAATGAAACATCATATTTCAAGATTTTCTGATATTTTAAATCACTAATAAACTTTAATACCAAGTATTGTACAAAATTATTAATCAGTATTACTAAGTGTTTATAGAACTAAAATATAAACATTGCATCGAAGTTGACGCTGAAACTGTGAACTTTTCGTAAAAATGTGTCATAAAATACTAGCCTATACCTACTGCAAGGCATAGATCTCCCCCATAGATATCTACGGGAAGATATAACATAATCGCCATGCTTGGCAGGCGCTTTAGCGATCGCTGTGTGGTGTTATGGTACGCAGAGGATGCTGCTGCCCATCCTCTGGAAACTTATTTGTGAGCAATCCTATGTTATTAATGCACAAAGTGTAAATTATGTAAGATTTTTGTCCCGGGAATCGAACTCGTGAACTACGATTGCAAGTCTTAGACTTCTACTGCTTAGCTACGCCTGCTCATTACTTTTATTTCAATTATTAAATTTTATATTTTATATTTACATTGTAATATATTCAAGCGTTTTTTATAAGTAATTGATTTCATTATTTGTAAAATTTTACTATATCACATAAGAGATAATATCATATTAAAGTTTCTACTTCATCAGCCATTATCGTATTCATAAGTTACTATTACATAAGATCTGTCGCACAATAAACATTCTACGTGTGCTTCTATGAACCACTATGGCAGCATGGTTGTATGTAAATACCGGAATAATACAGTATCTTGTGGGTCTTGTGCTAAAAAGTAATTTAAAATGAAAAATTTGTGAAAAAATGAAAAACTGTCATATCAGTATGTTGCTTAAAATATGCCTTCTATTTGTTTATAATTACAGCGTAACTATGCGTCATGTAAATATGTACGATTATGCTAGTGACCCAAATTATAATAATTATTCTACGTTTTTTTTGTCTCACTGGAACAGCGTGTAACAAATGATAGAAACCAAAATTTTTAATACATATAAAGTCGGTCAAGATCTAAAATATAACGTAAGCGTAAAATGATTAAAGCAAGTTTAAATAAAGTTTACTGCGAATATTTGTATTAATCTGCAGTGATCAGGAAACGTGAGAAATGTAATTTGTAACTTTCTTTTTTGCTGTAAAATTAAAAAATGAGTCGCTTTGTTTGAACGCTGCTTTATTCTGCATTTTGCAGTTATTAATTATTTACTATATAATGAATTACACATAAATAAATACACTATATTAAAAATACAATAATATAATATTTTTTTTTAACATAACATATATATTAAAAAATATATGATACGTTTTTTTACAAATCTAAATAAAATGAACACATTGTTTTAAAGCGACAAAATATTCAAATATATGTTGGTATAATAACGTTCTCGCCTTCCATTTAAAAGTTAATAATTTTTAGATGAATTTTAGGGTTTTTTCAATGGCACCTTCTTCGATTGAACTTGATAAAGTGAATATATCTATCTTAATAATAAATATATATATATTAATAACATAACATGAATGTACGACATGTCTCCTCTAACGAAGAAAGTATATACACCACGGGAGCTCTGATTTTTTCTGGATCAAGATTTTAAATCTAAAAACATACTAGTTTTTATGTTTTCTTTCATCGTCCGTTATAAAATCATTCATCTTGTGACTAAATAAACCATTTCTTTATCAATCTGAGACCCCAATGTGACTAAAAATTGTTCCGTTTATTTTGGCACCAAATGTTCCGTTAGGGTACGTTTGCACCTTGCGACTGCAAATAACCTGCGACCTATTTATCCGGCCACGAAAAAACCTTTTACAACAACTTTATCATTTGCATGTGTCAAAGGATGTGTCAAGCGACTTTAGCTATAATGTTAATAACTATAGAGTTGAGGAGGTTGGTTTTGAAAGTCAGATTAATTTCTGTTAGGGCAGCCACATGTGGGAACGATCTTACGGCTTTTTTGTGGGTGGTGGTCTTGAGTTTGGTTTTCGACGGATGTTTGGTCGCTTTACGTTATTAATTAATTTGTGATGTTTGTCTATTAGCGTGTTATTAGGATGTTGTTAGGTGTTAAATTTAAAATGCAAAGTCTCTGCTTAATACCGTATTGTGATGTTGATTTTAATTTATTGATAAAGATTGACGTTGACTTGTTAGTAAAACGCCATTTTAATAGCCTATATAAAATTGTCTCGTACAAACCGTGTCGAAATCACATTATTTCATAGTTTGTAAATTGAAACACTTTCATTTAAATTTTACGTCTTTAGTGTTTATTTTGAGAAAATAACTACATTTTTAATCAATGAAAAACATTAAAACAAATGTGTATATTGGTCAAATAGTAGTTTTAAGATATTTACACATTTCACGTACTTTCATATATTTGTCTTTTTTCTTCTTTTCAGCATGTAGACGTGTACTGAAAGATATAAGCCGTTCCCAAAGATTTCTACGATGAACAGACTTGCGTTGCTCTCATGTAGCGATTTCCTGTGACCATAACCATGTCGTCCATCCACCCAGGAGCAGGCCCATCCACCCCACATCAACAGACTCCTGGTCACCACTCGACATTTCAACCAACAATCATCGGTTGCACGAGCGATGTACTTTGCCCATTGCCCCTTTTGACCAGAAATTCTTCGATCTACGTCGGTGACCTTGGTTCTTATGCAAATCTACTCATTACTTATTGGATCTCGCAACGAAACTTCGAGCTTAATTCTCTCTATTGCTCTCGGGGTATCTTTTAGCCTTCGTATAAGGCACACCGTAAGCTACCACGTCTCGGATCAGTATGTCAACACCGGCAACATATTATACTTTATTTATCTCGGCACCGCCTTAATGGTTGATTGGCAGAAATTGATTTTAGCATTAAGTTCTTAATATTTTATATAAGAAGTGCATAAATAAATAAACAAGATCAAGTAATAGTTCTGACGTCATAGATATAGTTAAAGGATAAGTTCGATTCTAAAGCGGGAATATTTTTTTTAATTCAATTTAAATAATTATTTTTTTCTTTGTGGCTTCCATTAACTTTATGTTTACATTATAGTTATTTTTTTATTTTAAGATTTATTTTTTACCTATGTTTTGTAGTTATCTTGACATATATTGAAAAGATTTTACATATTTTTACATGAACTTTTCGTACCGTATATCTATTATATTATCCATTATTATGTAAGTGAAAAAGTTTTTGCAAGTTTATGTGTTACTATTTATCACTAAAATACTAAAAATAATAATTGAACAATCGAAAAACTCAAGTATTGTCATTTTCAGAATAACACGTTTATAGCAGACAGTCCCAACCGGTAAATATAGAAATTATTTATCTGTTACATTAATTATTGTTGGACGATCTATCCTATGCTTACTTTGTAAACAGAAATCAAGCAGTTAAGAATATTAATTATACTACTGCTAACCTTACCTCCGTAATTCAACCCTTCAAAATCATAGTCATATTTATCGAAGGACGCAGAGAACCACGTTCCGAGTTCGGACGGTATCGGTGGTAAATCTTCCCGGGCTAACTGTACCGGCTGGGTCACGTCCCGTACCCACCACGGTCACGTCGCGGCCCCGCCGGCCCCCGTGCCAAGACATATTTATTACCGACGCCTTATACCGAATTTCGTGATGTCTCTTCACTGCGGATGTATTGTTGTTTTCTCCCGTAACGTTATTGCAAGTTAAATGTAATATTTTAATGCATTTCTGCAACGTAAAATCGTCCTTTTTAAAACCCCGTATTCTGGAAATATACACTCTCAAAATTTGTTGAATAAATCATGAGGTTAAGTAGCATTTTGTCCGTTATTAATCATAAGTGTCATGGTGAATAAATTACCAGTTCATTCAAGTACTAACTACGCCTCATAACTTATTAATAACTAGGTTTTGAACTATTTAATAATGAAAGATTATACCATCATATTTCACACCATTTGTAACACAAACGGACTGTAAATGGACTCATGTGATTGAATTAAAAAATGAAACAATGTTAGTGGGCTATGGGAAAAGACTGTACGCTGGTTATGTACACGAGCATTGGTAGCCGGTGCGGTGGAGGAATAAGGCTTGTTATCGTGTGTAGCGGGTTCGATTCCTGGGATGCAATATAATCCACACTTTTCATTAATTACAAATAATTACCACTGCTTACAAACATGTTAAGATCGTCAAAAAACATTTGATGCAAGCCGTTTCCACGCAGTCATATTAAAGATATATACATACATATATATACATATCTATATCTATATCTATATCTATATCTATATCTATATATATATATATATATATATATATATATATATATATATATATTAATTCTGTGTTTTCTACTATAATAAAAATTTTTGCGATTATTTTCACTTCCTTTTGTAAATTATTAAGTATAAGTATTATTATTACTTAATATTAGTATATAATAACTACAAGAGGCCAATAGCTTAGGCAGTACTGAGTCTGCCGGAGCAAATTGTTAATAAATTACATTAGGTAGAAAATAGGACCAAAATATGTCGTACGTATCCCACGTAATCGGGTCCGGCACACCTCATCCCCACGCATAAAGGTGTGTTTACACTGCGCGTAGCGGCGACGCAATCAATCTCCATCAGCAAGCGGCGCTTTATCGCTGGATATCCGCCTCCGCTTACAGCTCACACAAGTACAGACACGCCTTATTGCTTTTGTAAAAATAAAAAAAATATCTCTCAAAGAGAAAAGAACAACAAATAAATGGAGCTTCTTCGCTATGTAATATGTTTTTACGAAAATAAAAAATTGTCATGTTTTTTAAAAGTATATTCCGGTCATTTGTTTTGAAAAAATAATGACATATCGTTACTGTTCAACCACTTATTTTTACCAATTATATCATAGTAAATTACGGAGATATGTAACGGACGCGAAGTGTTTTACTAAGCCATTACTTCAACAATGAATGTGAACACGGCTTTCTACCACGCGTCGACCTACGCAAATAGTCTTTGAAGTTGTTATAGTATTTTTCACGAATCTTTTTGAACTAAGCATTTTTTCTCTCTGTCTGTTGGAGAGGACGCTGTTAGCCTTGCGGAATGTTATAGTTTCATCGAAAGGAGTAAAAAAAAAAACAATTTTAAAGGACTATTGTAACGTTATGTTAATTTCTCATAAGTGTCTTTAATCCTTGAAAAAACCTTAAAATAACCACATTTACTTTGAATTAACTATGCCTAAAAAAATATTTAGACAGAAAATAAAAAGGTTGCACCGCCCTTAATCCATGATAGTTCTCTAAACCTCATTTGCAAACTTACAGTCGCTCAATGAGCCGTGGTGCATGTATTCCTCTACGATAAATGACGGGATCCATAGAAGAATCCAAGTAAACGTCATAGTCAAAATTTACAAGAAAGATTGCCTCTGGGGCCTGAAGTGGGAAACACGAAACGGCAAGTGCAGCTTAGGACGGCCACAAGGTGGACATACGATCTTGTTAAGATAGTCGGAGAACGCTTGAATCAAACCGCTTTAAATCTAGTACTATTAGAAATATATGGAGGCTTATGCCCAGCTGTGGACGTCCTATGGCTGAAATGATGGTAATGCTAGTGAGATCTTTATAAATTTACAAAATTTCTGATAGATCCGTTTTTATATATGAACAAAGTCATTTCTAGTATCTTTTAAGGTGTCGTGAGAACAGTGTTAAACGCGATCGTCCATCACACGTTTATCAAGTATACGCGCACACGTAACCTTATCGGCGGAGATGAAAGCACGGAGACTGTCCGCCGACACAGAGTCGTTGTTTTCGGTAGCGGAACGTGACGGATAGATACTACACGTGATAACGTCTGCGGAATCGATCATATGCGCGAGTAGGTTTATTTTGTATAAGCCCTTGACAAATGCTTGCTTATTGGCTTTCAGAGCTTTATCGGATTTGAAATGGAGAGCGCGTGGCCTAAATCTTCTAACCCACTACTAATTACTACTATTTTAATTTACTATATAATTAGATAAAATTTTACTTTGTATTGTACTATGTAGCTCAAGTCGATTTATAGTATATTTCAAGGGACTTAGGCGGACGATACATGAAGTATATTTACCAAAGTGATGTGTCCCCGTGTCTGTTTTGGGCGACTCGAATCACGTTTTTGAGGGTCCATATATGCCAAACCTCAGGAAGATCAACGATCTTATTAATTGAAATCCCTAAGAATAGAGTAACTAATACTATTTCAGCAACAGATACATTGATCAGATTTAAAATGATTATTATACATTAAAATTACAAAGCTAATAGGATGTATGATCATATACATCAAAACCAGAAACACAAACGTTAAGCTATGCACGACTTTAAATGTCATAAGCTTGAGTAAATCCGCATTAATTGACAATGAGTGTAAGTGGTACGCTTGCCTCTATGTTTAGTGTTGCAAAAATGTTATTATTTATTTTTATTTGAATACAAACTTTTCTCAAAAAGTCGTAACAGGCTGATTGTTATTGTTTCTTTTTTTAAGCAACAAATGACAAGTGTGATTTTATTGGCATTTAAAGATTCCGTGAATTTAAAAAGAAAGAACGTTGTCGGCGCTTAACCTTTTTGGTATCAAAGCTCGAGGACTCCCACAGAAGCCTCGACTCGGACCTATTCAGTGCACTTTATTACCTGATTCAATAATTTACATTCGTGTTAATAATTCCTGTTTCTGGTCGTAATTATACTTATAGTTCTTAATAAATATTGTATAATTGAAAAAAATATCTTCAAATTATTTTTAATAATTTAGATTTATTTTGATTGAGTATTTATAACTGAAAATGATTATGTTTCACTATTTCTTTTTGCTAACTTATAAATAAACATCAAATCACAGATATTATTAATAAAATTTTAAAACCGTATAACTTCATCATCGTTCTCATTTAACCATATGATCCAAATGGACTCAGATTTTCAACAAGTTTGGTCAGTGGTCTCTGCTCTAAAACTTTAAGACTACAGTGCTATTAGTTCTGCCCGCTATATAGTTAGCAAAACTTAGCTTTCTATAAACTAACTTATAAATTGTTTTATGTTATCAACCAAGAGAAAGTGGGATGAAATCTTTGTTAATAATTAAAGATTGCAAGGATTAAAAATTGACTAAATCATTCTAATCTTTAGCAATGTATCATGAGCACTACTTAAACAGATAATTCGATGATACGTCAAATGTCAGTTCTCGTACTCTCATGTAGATATTAAGATTTTACCATTCATACGCTGACAGCTGTGTACGGTCATAACTCTTTGTAATGTCTCATTTGATTAGCAGCATTTTGTCAAAATCAAACAAAAGGTTTAGCTGTACTATGAAGGCTATTCACAAGGTTGGCCCGCCATCTTTTATTTAAAGCTTAATTTGAAATTCGTGGCTTAAAACTTACATTAATTAATTAGACGTATTACGAGATCACTTTACGTAACATTTCGAAATACATTTTGCTTATAATATGATAAATATTTTTAAAGAAACTAGTTTTCTCCATCAATAGCCAAAACTTGCATTTTTAATCAGAAAATTACAATTAAATTACAAAAGGATGTTTATATCTAAAATACACAGATTTCTTTTTAAACGTATAAGTGTGGCAAATTATATATCTTATCTTTGGATTACTAATTGCAAATAACCCATCAATAATAAATTATTGAACAGTGGTATGTAAGTTCTTGAATTCTAGAGTGAAGACCACCGACCAGCGAGCTCCGTGTTTATCGTTCAACTACAAAGTGTACAGAGGATCTTGTGAAAAGGTCGTTAAATGACGCTGGATGTGAGTAGCTTCCTAAAGATCCTAATGGTAATCTATGGGGGAGGTCTATGTCTGTCTATGGATATCTTGGGGTGGATATGTTGATGATATGGAAACGTGAACAACAAAATCCTACAAAATACTATGTGTTATTTTAATTATATCCTGAGTCCAATCTAGTATTATTACATGTGAAGTAACGAAATGAGGTTAGGTTTTCGAGGAAGCCGCGAACTAGGTTTCGTTAACGACGCATTCCGCACTCTACTTTCATAAGCCGGAGTACATTAAGCGTAATAACTTGTGAATGACAACAAGGCAACACAGTGTGTTTTTGGAATTAATAACCTTACATTCTACAATCTTAGATTAGAAACGTTACGTGATGTTATACATTCAATCGTACCACAATTCAAAAATTCTAAACATGTTTGCAGTGAAAGCCCTAAGAAGAAACCTTTGCACTCAGTCATTTTCTCAAGTGGAGTCGATAACCTATTTTGTTCGTCCCAGCTCAGGCTTCCGCGGGATCTTCGAACTAAGTTACTGTCAAAAAGTTCGGACTATTGACGCTTTCCCATCTCAAGTAAATCATTTAGATTTACTCTTTTTTTGTATAAGTTGAGTTCTTACAAACGTTACATTACAACAAATGTTATTATTTAATGTATCGGTATTCGATGGCCAGTATCTTAATCAATATTGAATATTTCCAAAACCAAGCACAATTTTTTTCAAGGAGATTTTGTTTAACAAACAACCTATGTTGCCAAAAATAACGATTTACTGTTAAACTTCCCAGAATGACCGCTCAAAGATCGCCGAGATTAAAAGGGACGGTTTTTAAACGGCAATAATTTGCTTCGTGTTTTAGACGACTATAAAATATACAGACAAATGGCGAAGACGTGGTCACAGGAACATAAATTCGTTGGCATGATACGCCGAAATGCATCGGCTTGACCACCTGTTACCTAGCCATAAATCGTCTTCTATCAAAATATCATCTTCGGAGTCCATTAATTATATAAAAATTTATACATAGGGACAAATCGCCGTTGTTCTGAGTAACTTAGAAGGTACAGATAGCAAACTAGCAATCATTTACAAACAGTTTATTTTTATTTCGGGTCTTAAATGAAACTATTTGATCATTCCTACGTAACATTTATCTCATTATTTATTTTATTATATATAGGAACTACTAGCTATCTTGTGCATATGTAATGTAAATAGTATCAGATGTTGTTAAGAACGAAAGATGATGAACAAAAGAAGATATGAAGCACGTAGAAGCAAATAAAATTTAAAATTAAAACTGAAAGAGTTATTTACCCTTGTAAACATTACGTATCCCGCGTGTTGGGGACCTCTCGCTCCAAAAACGGGTGTCACATAGTAATATATTGTAGGAATTTTAATGGAGTTTGATGTAAATAAGAGCTTAATTAAGAACATTTAAGAGCACACCTACCAGCTTAAAAAATTACATGTAGCTTTTTTTACTTACCTTGTAATAATTTTTAACGATTAGATTTATACAGATTCAGACATTATCATCATTTCAATTATAGGACCGTCCACTGCTAGATAAATGACCTCACCATATAGATTTTCAATAGGACTGTTTGGAAGCGGCTTGCATACAGCCTGTTTTGTTGTATACATTTTAAAGCGTTTTAATAGATTTTGGTATGTCATTTAAAAAAGTATTGAAGCGTATCTCTAAAACAGTCTGAAAAAATAGCTTGAGCATTTTCATACGTCTTGTAATTTTCCCATGGTTGGGCAAAGACAAGCTTTCTCTCAGAAAAAGGGAATAGATCGTAAAACACAGCGAAAGCCCAATATTACTCATATATATGTCACATAAAGATTTTCGAACCATACTTCGATTTTTCATGAGTTTTTTCTTTCGCTGTTTGTAAGCAATGTTATATAATTTAAATAAAGTTTCTGGGAATGAACCCGCAACCTGCAATCGTATTTCACATACCTCGATCAGCAGACTAAACACTCTTTAGCAACATTAAATTAAAATATTCTTTTGAGTTGCAACCAATTTATTTATTTCTCTGTTGTGCTGCCGTTACTTGCACAAAATTTAGGCACGCACTATTTTTTGTCGTTAAACGCTACGGCCATCTGGTTAGGATTTTTTATACAAAAAAAACACGCTTCTGACCCTTTCTTACCTTTTATGCTGGCCCTCGTTTTTTCATCCGAAAGAAGCAGAACCCCTCACAATATGTCGAATTAGCGTATTAGTAGAATTCAAAAGGCCTGATGAAATTTTTGATTGGAACTAACGGATTGTGTCTTAACGGTTCTGTGCTTTCGTTTCTAAGCTTTTTATATTGTTGCTATTAGTGTAACGACGTAAAATTGTTAATGTACCCATAATCATAATTTTACCAATTACCTTTTGTACCATAAAACTTTATTAAGAATTGATATAAAATAGACTTCATCACTAAAGACATTTTGGTGAGTCGGGAAGATTGAAAAAAGAATTATATTAGTACACAAAACATTAGCATAAAACATTAATATAAAAAACCATTAGAAACATTGAAAATAAAGTAGATTAATACAACGCGTTATAGGTGTTATATCATTAAAGCAGTAAAAGTATAGCGTATTTCCTATAACTCTATATAATCACTTTAAAATATATTACATTTTTTTAAAATGCGACAGACGAATAACTTCTGGCAGTGCAGTCTAGAGGACAGATAGTAAATAATGATTAAATTTAATTTGTTTTAATTCGAATTTTGAAAACGATGTTTCTTGCCTCATATATATTATGGTATTTATTTTTTCTGCATACCTTGCATAGGGTATACTTTACATTAATTGACAACGCATGAGCTATAAATTCGCTTCTTTGAAGCATTTACTCTTACAACCGATCATCCTATATATCTGAATTGCAGTAGCTTAAAAGTTTGTTATAAACTATTCTGTTAGCGTGACATAATTTTATCATTTTAATCATCACTGTAGAAAGCACAATTGTGTCGTAAGTAAATTATACAATTGACGGTAAAATATTTCTGGCTGAACCATCGTCAATACTCGGCGCAATCTGCGTACAAAATCAAAACGACAGCCTGCAGAATTCCGCAACTCCCAAGTTCAAAGGCGGCCCGACTCGAGTGCCAATCGAAGTGCTTAAAAATTTAAAAAGTCCCGGCCGACTGAACGAGTGAATGATCGAACGAATGAATGAAATCGCGACGCGGATCTCTGTGTTTATTGTATTAAATAGTTTACACAATGGTAAAATTGAGCTTTGTACGCTTTAGCGGGGGCTGAATAATGTTGGAATGCAGCCCGTAAAGCGCTGAGGGGTACGCAGGGGGAGTTACATTTGAAGTGGATTGTTAATTGGACATTGGGAATATGCACATCAATTATTGTAGAAATTTGAAAAGGTTTTTAAACAAACTTGTATGACAAATATACAAACATTGCATGGTACAATCTATCTGTACGTGTTGACACACCATTTGTCGCGCCACCCGCGATCTTAACTGTGTCGACAATCATTTTTTGACATAGTTTAAGATAGCGGAAATTCGCTGAATGCAGACAGCATAAGACTGGTCATCATGACGATCTTTGTAGAAAGCCTATGCCTTACAGTGAGCGTATATCTGACATAATGGTGATGATAGTTGTATTAGAAAGTATAAGATACGTTTAATAACATCAAAGACAATATTGTAGCTAACGATTGATACAGCCGTTTTTTGAAAAATACTAATACAAAGACGTTTTTAAAAAGTAAAAACAGTTAAAGTGCTAACGGTAGTAATATTAAAAAAAAGCTAAACAAAAAGTAATTTTTTAACATTCCAGTTTTTGAGAACTCGGTCGGAATTGTACCGATAAAGATGGCGACAAGCTACTTTAAAAAATATTACCTATATGGAACATTTACATTATTTTTGGTTTAAAAATGAGAGACTACGAGTTATATCGAGTTATTTCGTTGTTTTAATAATCGTACAAGAAAACAACAGAGAAAGAAGACGCCCTGACAATAACACGACCTTCCTTTACTAGTTGATGTTAATAAAAAATCATTCAATGATCGCCGTGACCAATTTGTTGTGCAAATACATACGTACATTATTAAATCAGATAAATCTCCTAAAACAAAACTACAACCTTTACTAAGAAGTCACGAACCGATGAGATAAGTGAAGTTAAATAAAGTGACAAATTATGCATGTTTTCTGATTAAATAAACTGTTTTTACCTACATATGTCTTATTTATCACTTGTAACCGATACTTATTTTTGTCTTCTAGTTTTTTAAAACATACAAATTAAAAATTAAAATATAAGTTATAATCAACGAAGTGATAACAATTTATGTATTAATGAATTTACTTTAAAGCAATATTATCGGTATGTTTTCAGGTGGAGGGTTGATATCGGGTGTCTCCGGTTGCATGACGATCATCCCCGCTGGCCTTCGTGACTCACTGAGCCATTTCGCGGTTGTATTCATCGGAACGTTCCGTGCGACACGCCGCCTTGGCCGCTATACTCCATACCCTAAAACTATGTGCATCCTTTACAGAGAAACACAATTTTTTTCCATCTACTGCACAGTAAAAATATATCGCCAAATGTATTGCTCAGTGCAAACGTCGGCTCGGCCATTTATACTAATTCGATTTTAATATATTTTCGTTACGATACAAGAACAAAAACTATAATTTTGGACCGCAATTACTCACTAGGAGGACTATCGAAGGAGTTAAGGTTGTGAAAAGTCTGCTGGCTGGATCGGAATGGACCGCAAGATCGATGTTCGTGACGATCCTAGGAGGAGGCTTAAGCCTTCCAGTGGGCGTTAAACGGCTAAGGAGAAGAAGGAGAAATAAATTGATTACGATAAAATGTGTTTAATTTATGACAAGTCGATTTCTGGCAGTTAAAGTCAGTGCAAATGTTGTTTCACTATCTGTATTAATTTGAAGATAAGCGTTGCAGTTTGAGGAGCATCGTCAACACTGCCTACATTTTTGGGGATTCACTCAAGATTACTCCGTTTAATTTTGTTCTATTTTCAAATAATTTTTTGTATTTTTTTGTGTCTACTAATGTGTCGAGGAAAATGGTACGTTAACCTAATGGCGTATTTCACTTCATAATATTCAATTCTACGTTCATTAGCTAGATAAACCAGTAATAACACCACAGTACTTACGAGTTAATTGGTACCGTATGGAATAAACTAATACTTACTTAATACTGTTATTGTCATATATAGGATATGGGGTGGTATATACAGTCGAAACTATTTAACTCTAAAAATTTAAATTTTCTAAAATCAAAAATCGACAAAAAAGCACAAAACTCTACGCTAACTAATACTCTAAGAGGAGTGCACAAGTACGACGAAGGGATGACACCACGATGGGAAAAAAGGAGTTCTACACACAAATTTATTCTCAAAGAAAACTGAAAAGAAATAGAAAACAATCAAGCATTCCGAAAATCTGTAATATCCGTAGTCAAAACTAAAGTAAATTCGTAAATAAGGAAATATAATTTTATTGCAAAGCTTGCACAGTTATCGATGGTACGTACGGCAAGGTGGGCAGAGGCCACGGGTCACACGTCGTGGCACGGACATCGCCGCCCCGCCCTCGGACGCGATCGGCCGTCGGCGACGTCTTCAGAGGCGGTAGCGTTGGCAGACTGTTAAATCCGACCATACAGTACTTTAGATCACAGCTATAAACGTGCAGTTATATAAATAACATTATAATTTAGTAATAGCTGGAAATTTAAAAGACATTATGGGCTGGATATCTGGCTTTGGATACCTGAGATAGAAATGGAAATAATAAGAAGGATTACATGTTGTTTGTCGCTATTAATGCAGTTAAAATACTTTTAATATAAGGCCTTTACGTACGAAATTCGCGCAAAAAATTAACAAATTTTCTTTGAAATTAATTTTATTGGATATTGTCTTTCTTCCGCCGTTGATTTTCGGACAAAATAAAAATAGTGCCTGTTGTGGTTAGATTTGATGATGCATTTTTCTTCTGGTGACATTTCTAGCTTTTGTGGATTATAGCTTTAATTGTTTTTTTTTTGGTAAATTTTATATAAACATTATTTATTACTTTTAACTCAATTTATACTGTAACAAGAAATATCATAACCTTGATACTTTCGTCACTATGTCGATAGGCACTCATATATAATCATGACCGGAATGCGCTGTGATGTCCAGCGATTTCCTGCGATCCGACTACATAGTCGGTGCACATAGTGATGACATTTTACTTAGTGATAAATTTAAAGATTAACATTTTTACTTTTCTTTTAATTTTAACTGCTAGTTTTTAAGCAGTTTATAATATTCGACAGTTTATTTAAAATACTGAATATTTTTATTATGACTATTAACTTATTAAGTTACTATCTGTACATGACAAAGTACTTAATCACATTTTTCCGTCCGAAAGGGCGGGGGTGTCCGCAGGGCGGGCGGCGGGCAGGGCGGCGACGGCACCGCAGCCCGTGACCATCGCCCGCCCTCGTCCGCGAACACTTGCGCACGCCGATTCGATACATTTAATATGATCTTATAACTTAATAATCGGCCACATGGTTAAAATGAGGTATTTTTTCCAGAAGATGTCATTACAGTTCATTCGCGTTAAAATGCAGTGATCGTTATTGTCCGTTGGCTTAGCCACGTGAGCTTAAAAGCATTGCTTGAGCTGGATACTGTTTCATTCAGAGTCATAAACGCAAATATACACAACAGAAAGTTCCTTATTACAACTTTCTGTACACCAGCACTGTTACCTGGAGAGAGCGACATAACTTGAATATCTGTGATTGGATAGGTTAGTTGTTAGAAGTTAATATATATGGAGGTTGATTGAAAGTACCAAATCCTTCAAATTATTTCGCATGAGTAGCTTCATGTTTGTGTGTTTTAATATGCACGTACCACGGAGTGTCCTAGGCCTTGCGCAGGAACATATGCAAAGATCATCATTTCTGTCGTAGGATTTCCATCCGTCTTTCTTTGGACATTTTCTTTTCTCAGAGATTTCTAATAACACCGGTAGGGAGCGGCCTGAATCTAATGTCCACCAATTAATAATGTCGTATATCCGTGTGGGTGGAAGACATGCGCTGCGCTGGTCCATGGTGTCCGCTCTAGAACCTTAAGGCCACAAAGGCCATTTGTGCATTTATGTCATTTAATAATGTATTTAATTATCAAATCATTTATAGCTAATATTATCGAAGTCTTACAATGGCTCCTAAAACTTTGACGCTAGATTTTTTAAATGCTATCTTCCTTGTAAACAAGAATAAAATACGCCTCAAATAAAAGCAATTTTAATGTTATAAAAACAAACAAACCATACGGAGCGTCCCTTGGTAACCATTACAACCCTTTAACCCATTGACCGATATATAAAAAGTTTACATCCTGTTAAAAAGAAAACTACCGCTAACGTTCCAGCCTGCATGAATAACACGTGCCACAAACTCGGGAACTTTTTATTAAAAACTTTCTAATACGGTATTACGAACCTTTTTATTTATTTTTTGTGTGCTCCTAAAGCTGGAAATATAAAAAAAATATATAAAGACTATTTCAATATATAAATAACCCAAAAAAAATTAATATTTTCATTATACAATTTTAACAAAATATACTAATCTAAGCAATTTTATGTATTAATAATATTCTGTATAAATTGTCTACGTTATCTATAAATGTCAATGTCATCACATAGATAAAAACTACTGATATTTTATTTAATATTACATGTTGTTGCATGTCCGATATAGTTTATGTTAAGGCAATGGCTCGTCTATGCTAACTCATTTCACATCAACTTAGCATAATGAAAATGAAACAAAATACTTAAATTTACTTAATTTACAAAATTACAAAAACTTTATTTAAATTACAAAAACTTAATATTAGTATCTCTCATAATTTTCACCGTTTCTCCACTAAAACCAATTAACCTGAACAGCCTTGCCTTGAGACACTTGGACGTAGTACTACATATCAATCACTTACTGGTGGCATTTTTTTATTATGAAGAATTCATTATCCCATAAATAATAAAAATGTGACATCCACATCCTGGTTGAAATTGAGGTAAATAAATATTGTCGTATGTTCAAAATTACTTGAATGCTGAATTTCATTGGTTATAGATCGTTTTAACAGGACGCCATCTGGGAGTGTCCGACTGTGACACCAATTTTACAAATATTTTAGTATGTTTTGGTTTTTTATCTCAAATTTCATAGATAAAAGACATCATCATCTACAGAATTTCCATTGCTGGAGACAGGTCTCCTTTTTAGATTGCACTAAGACCAGGACGGAAGTAGTCTACGTCTTCCAACAACCT
The DNA here is from genome assembly GCF_028537555.1 of Battus philenor. Lineage (NCBI taxonomy): Eukaryota > Metazoa > Arthropoda > Insecta > Lepidoptera > Papilionidae > Battus > Battus philenor. Next base: position 10,805,657 of record NW_027181673.1, on the reverse strand, counting down.
TAAGAAGGTCGTCTGTTTTCTTGTACATGAGTCGACGTTCTTTGTTGCGTTTACCGATCCGTTGTTTTCACTCCAGAACCTTAAGCTTCCAGCAGTCATCTGTTGTGCTCGCCTACTGCCACAACTTGTTTTTCCACTGAGCATGTCGATTATTTTGTTCGTCTGCCAAATCTCCTCATTCCTTATTTATATCTTAGAGAAATCCCGCATTGGCCCATATTAAAATGTATTTGTTTTTATGCCATATTATTTGTAAATTTATTAACAAAAACGTAAGTAATTTTGCCTTTAATTACAATAGAGAATGCTTATACGACCCTTTCAACTGTTTATGCCCACGACATGGAACGCGATGCAGAAAATTGGAAGATCATAAAATTACGGAACGGTACTAAACTATTATGTTGTCATCTAAACGAACAGTAAGTGTAGTGAAAAAATATGTTACGTTTCGGTAACAACTTTTCGTTTACTTTCGTATCTGATGTGGTTTTATACTCAAGGAATTGACGATACAAGTAGAAATATTACATTGTGAAAATATTGTAACCAAAGTAATGATAATGTAAGATGTAAATTATAAAAAAGTTGGACTACAATACGCAAGTACTCAATTTTACATGTATGTATCGTGATAAAAAGTTTCAACCGTAGAAGACAGTTGATACTGACTGCCTTCAACCTATTGGAAATGTTTAATATCCCCTATAGGAGAAGCCTATGTCCAGTAATGGAAGTCAGGTAAGAGCGTTTTGCTACGCAAGAACTACTTTGTGCAACTGGAACGCGTCTGTCCAGGTTGTTTTATTTTGAAATTTTTGAGTTCACGCAACCTTTCGTTCCGTGAACTCAGTTCCAAAAAAGCTGTAAATGCCCCCGGGCTAACAGCATCACCATCAACTGAGAATAAACAAGAATCCACAAGAGACCATGTGTGGGACTTCGTCTTAGGCTGTAACATGATCTCTCGTAACATGGTCTATATGATTTTTAAGTAGCCGAAAGGGTTTAACTGATCAATTTATTGCTAACTTACTAACTTGATAAGAATAAGACTGTTATTATTCAGTAGTCAGAATTAAATAAATGATTCGCGTGGACTGACCTAAACACGTAAGCAGATCGCCGTCCGTCACGGCGGCTGGTGATCGGGCGCGCTGCCCACGGTAGGAAGTCATTTGTCGCGTCACACATGTGACTCTGATACAGTTCAGCTATTGTCTACGGGGACCGTTTCTTTGATTTGTCGTCGTCGAGACCGTGACTTATTTGAATTTGGAGCAGCCACACCACTACTATTTTTACGGAAACGTACATATAATGCAAATATATTTTATTAAATAACTTATAGGAATACTAAGTGCTCCAAAAAATTATACAAAAATAATTACATATGAACATTAAAAATATGGTTTGAAACAATGAGTATCTTAAATCTAAGGACACATATCATACATTACATAAAAAACGTAAAATAAAAATTACAAATAAAAACTTGATATAAAACAAAACTAAAGAACATTTAGTGAAACCTAGAGGTATATCATTTACTAAAAACTTTTTACACTGGGTTGTTTAATTTTTAGTAATGATTTGCAATAGTTAATAGTAATAATTTTTGTTTGTATATAGTAAATATGATGGTAAATATAAGGGGAATAAATCTCATTATAAATTTCTCATGCTAGAAACTGATGAAGAATGTTAGATGGGCCTATCTGGCCTCCATGATAAAATCCATATAATATATATAACGTATAAGGTTTTTGTGCTAACTCTTGTCTCTTATCAGCGTTGCTGTGTTTCAATATCATTGAATAATTTATAGTGGATTATTTGGCCAGTCTAGGTATTTGTATATATTTATTTATGTTCATAAAGATCCCCACAAGCAATACACGACATACAATGAGTAAAATAGCATAATATTACAACTCAAATATCCGAAAACATTGGCAATAAAAAAAGAAAAAAAAAACTAATATCATTCAATTGAACTAAACTCGTTCACAATTGAATCAGGTGTTAACTAGAGTATTAATAAAAAGTAAGAGCTCCCTCTCAACTCCTTCACGGATGAAATTTTACAAAATCTGTACTTAGCTAACCACAACTTGTCGAAAATAATATTTCTACCAAATTTAAAATAAAAGTCTTATTTCCAGAGAATTACGTAGTCCTGCTGAGCATCACCAGGAAGCCCTCGAGCTTTGCTAAATTAAAAGAAGTTTTGGGCGCCTTCTGCAACCTGTCCTCTTGAACCCGCGGAACCTGTAATTTAACGCTCTAGCCAATGTAATCCAGGCCACGACAAAAAAATTCAGAGATATCGCAAATAGGAGAAAATGTCATATATAGTATATGGCTAGTAACCATTTGCTATCTCAACATGATGTGCTTAGAGGAGGGTTTGCACAAGATATTGAATAATAAAATCTTGTATAGTGCGTTACTACTTACTTCTGGTTTTAAGTGGCCCCTAGTAATTATTATTGAATATAATATTAATTGGTATTCTCATTTTTAATGTAATAAATTTGCTTCAATTCTTCTAGTTGGGCAGCACTAGAAAGTTGACTATGTTCCGATCTGAAGAATGAAGTCGTCAGTAAAATTATAATTGTTACTAACGTACCATCTTAAAATTTGATGTCGGTTAAGAGTAACAAAATGGCATGCTGTATAACATATAAAATTTCTAAATTGCATATGAAATATCATATTGTTATATATTGAGTATAAGTTACTTGTGTTAACCGTGGGAGAAACTATACCAACAGTTAGTTGTACCTGTCTCGTTAATTTGAAAAACGATTTCAAAAAACCACCTAATGAACCTATAATACATTGTACATTGGTATCTTACGGAAACCAGGGGCTTCGATTTCCTATAGGACCGGTAAGAGGCCTTCCGACGAGCATAATATGATAGTCTGTCCACCCTCAAGGTGTCTACCCTGCACTTGCAAATCCGTGGCCTCACCTCCAGAACTTTGCAGCCACATAGCGACCGTCTGTTTTGCTCGCTTTGTGGTCTATTCTGAATCGATTTAACAGACGAATTCCACGCTTACTTCATCATCAAATGTTCAATAGTTTTTATTGTCGGATTATATAACAAAATTATTTTAAAATTATATGATAAATCAATATAGCGAGAAAAATGTTATAAAAGTTTTTCCGCAGTGCAGGTATTAGAGTCCACGCGACAAACGTCACGTACTGGTAAGTTAACGATCTTAACGCTTTGTTGCCCCTCAAATTACCACGAGACCAATGCCCTGGTGCTCCCTGGCACATGACAGCTTACGGTGCACCATGTCCGAGGCTTCCGCGTCTAGATAACGACTTGTCTCTTCATCTTAAACGTGGAGGTAATCATACACGGTATAATAATCACTTAGGACGCCTAGTGTCTCCACAGATGTTATCTACAATGAACTCAATAACACAGCTATAGAAATACGCGTTAGGTAAAACACTCTTTTCAAATGAAAAAAAAAAACAATAAAAAATGATAGCGAATTCTTGAGGTAGTTAGAGCCTACTGTAAAAAATATATACTCTGTATATAATATGTAGTATAGCTTATTTTAAAATAAAATTAAAACTGTTTTAAGCGTAAAACTAAAAACGCCTTTAATTAAAAATAAAGCCTAAAGAAAACAGTTCAAAAACCGCAGCTCATTATTCATTGTTAAACTTTAATTAAAATGATCGTTGGCAAAAATTTTAAAAGACACGGCGTCGAAAATATATGTTAAAAAAAAGGTTGTTAATGAATTAAAAAATGTTTCGACAGGAAACCGAGCAAATCAAACACGGCGACGCAAACACCGGCGTTTCCTTTGACCATATTAATAGAGCCTTTATCATCCCTTTATCTCTGACGAGTGAAACAAGCGACTATTGTATCCATCAACATCCCTGCTATCAACGTCTCGCAGCTCGGTAAATATTAAGCAGCTGTTTGCTTTAGAATTAGTTGTTTCACATTGTTCGGCCTTGCCTGCGAAATGTCATAAGTACAGCTGAGGCAAACGTCAAAAGTACCTGCAATGATGATTGACATATTATTTTACAGCCACGCACCCATCGATTTCTTTTACAGAACTAAAAACACACACAAAATTCTGCCTCCTTACTTATAAAAATATGTTATTTGTTTTCATTTCAGGTTCATATATCGTAGTGCGATGAGCGAGACATTTTGTTATATATGTTTTTTTTGTATCGTGTTTGCTTTATTTGCCTATTTTGCTATTCATATTAAAGTTTTGCACTATTATAATGAACATGTTTTGTACCATTTTTAATAGTCTCTTCGTCAGCGTTGCTTCATAGGCTTCCTCCAAACATATCTATGGAGGGATATACCATAATCGCCACGCTTGGCATTCGGATTGGCGATCGCAGTGTGCTATTATGGTACGCAGTGGATGCTGTTGCCTATTCTCTGGAAAGTTGTCTGTGAGCCATATCAATTCAATACATTGAATTGCGAACATAGTTCATCCAATATGAACTATGTTTGAATTAAATAAGATTATATCCTGGGAATCGAACACGCGACTCACGATCGCAAGTATCAGTCCTCTTCATTAGTTACAATATACTCTAATAGCCTATACAATTAAAATTATCAAAATATACAGTTTTCTCACGGTTTTGATAATTTTAGTTCTACATTTTGTCCATAAACTATTCTAATGCCATTTTCGATTTCAATTCGAGTTGGGCACGCTTTGTTATAACATTGTACTCTATACAATGTTATAACCTTTTCTTTTAGGTAAGGCTTGTGGTCTAACAGCGGGCATTACAAGATATTGCTTTTATATATTAAAGGCATATAAATCATTTGCTTAAATTTTATTCATGAATATTAGAAGTTCTGTCTATCTTAAGCGCTAGAATAAAAATTCGCTGTACGTTTATAAAAGTTTATAATTTTTCTTAAATCCTCTCACGTCGTGAAACGAATCGCACAATTCGAAGTGTCAGAGGCTTGTATATCAGAGAGCAGCGTCCCGTGTCCGTTTTGATTGCGTCTACTCAGATAACAGATCTTCTTATTTAATTTAGAACCATTCCAGTGTTTGTCAGCTGATAACGTCGTAATTTATAGCGGCTAGCAAAGCCTTTCGTTTTATGATTATTTAAGCGTAGATTGTCGAGACGTTCGTCCTATTTACGTAGTGTAATAACGGTAATACTATGTTTGCGGTCTTGAGATTGTGCAATATTATATTTGCATAGCTCCACGGCGTCGAGGCGTCCTTTACGTCTCACTCGTGTCGTTTAACTACGGATATTGTTCTGGAAATTATATCGATATTAATATATAGTTGTCTATGTTTAACACAAAGGTGATAAAATCCGATGATAACACCACACGATTCCATTACGTTTTGATATTTTTTTTTTCATACGCAATACTTACCCAATAGCACCACTAACGAAATTATATACATACAAGATAAGTTAATTCGCGTCTTTAATTATAATTTTTTAATATTCCTTTCGCGAAGTTATATTTTTTTTTGTTTATATTTATTCTATTATCATATTACTTTTGCTTATTTTACGGTCAAGAGGTTATATTTTATTGTTTAGTCACAAATAAGTATCTGCACTACAAACGATTGTATCATTTGAGATGATGTCTATTTAAAAATTTTAGTTTTTCTAATTTTTTAGTCCTAATTTTTTTTAAATAAATTATCAGCTATTATGCTATGTTTAAGCATACGTTTTTTTGGTTATTATTTGAATTTAAACTGTTCATTACATTATTGTATACTATATAAACTGAATGAAGCATGGACAGGGCACAAGGGATTTCTGAAAATGGAACCAAAAATCAGATGATCCGTAGACGAACGAAAGTAACCGACAGCTAGGCCAGCTAGCCCACTGGTTGGTAAATTGAAATGGCAGTAGGCAGGCCACATAGCGCAGAACAGATAACCGCTGTGGCCATAAAGTTCTGAAGTAGACACCGCGGACATTCAAGTGCAGCGAAGGACGTTGGTCTACAAGGTGGTCAGACAATCTTGTTAAGATCGCCGGAAGACGCTGGATACAGAACTATAGACCAACCGGTTCTTTTTTAAATCTATGAGAAGACTTATGTCCATCATTCTATGTGTAACCGCAGAAATTATGATAATTTTAATGACAACCAATACAGTTTTTGTTTATTTTTTTATTTATTCAGTCCGCTACATTGTTGTCTATTTTATGCAAAATTATTCATTAAACTCTCCTTAATACGTATAATAAATTATAAGCTAATTTTTTACATTTCAGTCAATATTAAATATTAAAATATTAAATGCTAAAAACTCATCTAATAAGGACTCAGTCGCAATTTGGACAAAATACACTTATGCACTGCATTCTACGATTGAAATGATGAAGATAGTGAGTGACACGTATTTTAAAATTAATATCATTTATGTCCTCAAATTAATATCATCCGAGACATCGTGCAGTAAACGTTCTTTTAGTAAAAAGTTACTTAAAGTTAAAAAGAGAACGTAAAAATCAGCAAATAGTACCTTCGAAATTATGAGAAGCGAATAATACAAATGAAAATGCATATCAAACATTGCAATTGTCTAATACAATTTATGTGTGTCATTGTCCTACGGAAATTGCAGGCCCGTTCGTTAATCGTTTATCGAAAAAATTGCAATAAAACGGGCCCCAACGGTCAGCATCACCATTAGCAGTGGACCGTGATCGGCAATGACTCCATGCAATTATTATTCATGGTCTCGTCTTTTTTTCCGCGAGGCCTGCAATTGACTATTGCTAGAGCCATTTATCAATGGTATAATCTGCGACAGTTATTCATATTGAGCCCGATTTATTGTCTACAGGCGTCTATAGAGTAGCTATTCGCTACACTTAGTAATAATAATATTAAAATTTTTGGGCCGAGAGTTTTAGACAATTATCGTCACTAATATTGATATTTTTGGAATTTTCATATTTTTTAAATATAGGTGCGCTTCATACCGACAAATAGACAATATTTTTAATATATGTTTAGTGTACAAAACATGGAAAAATATCAGGTCAATGATATTTTTATATATTTTTTATAGTTAGTATCTATCTTAGTAAGTATCAAAGTGTATCGCAAACTACACTACAAGCACCATTGATTTAAAAAAAAAAAAACATTCACATCGTTCATAAAACATCACCAGCGAAAACATGGAAATTAAAAATTTTGAGGCTCCGGCAAAATGTTATTAAATTAAATAATATCAAAACTATTCTTTATGTAAAACAACTTTTTTCTCGTAAAAATTGCTTTAAAAATTAAAGTATTAAGCGTCTCTATCCCATATTTATTCATTCCCCTAAGGTGAAAGGTCGCATGGGGCACACGGCGGTCAGCGGCGATTGGTACCGTTCCGGACCCCTAGAAATACTTACAAAAAATAGGAATATCGGCACTATTTTATAACCAACGCTTGTTAACTATAACATATTTTATCCATAGTAGCTAAATAAGAACGCAATGGATCTATATTTCCGAAAAATGTATCGATAGAGTAAACGAACCTGATATCTCACCCCAAAATAAGTCCATTTTTATACGTAAAAAGAAATACTTAGAAATATGGACTTTATTCCATTGTAAGAGAAATATGATTAGAGTAGCCTGCACGATATATTAAATAAATGTAATTAATATTCCTTGTTATTTATGCCCATAGAATTCTTTCTGTTTATGTGGCATTTATTATATTTTGCTTGGGAATGGTATCCCAAAGTATTCGCTAAACAATCATGCTCTAGTTTTGATTCGTTTCAAAGTTTTAAGATTATTCTTTCCAGGCTATTTTTAGGAACTTTTTTATAACCCTTACATAAACCATAGTCAATTGGACGTAGGTGGTGATTATACCACAACTTAAAATAACCCCTAGAAAAACGGCTTGTCGGTAGATTCGGGGTGGTAATGCATACCTGGAGCGGATGGATAACCAGCTCTGACTTTAAGATAATGGGAGAAAACTCCCGGTCAAGTCGCCCCGGTTAAGATGTTAAGGCACGAATCAAATAAGTCACTTAGAGCTTGTTAATGTCGTACATAGAACATAAGACATTATACTCCGACATGTCTTAGACACGGTCTTTATTTAAAAAAGATGCTTGAGTAATTTTTTTAACAGCTGTATTGGTCATTACCCTAACTGGCTTTAAATCAGTTTTTTATTGATGTTTTTTTTTCTCAACAGACATCTCGGTGTCGCTTCAAGTTAGTTTTGTTAGTTTATCTACCACAATTTTGCTGTAATAACCTTTCTGTATACATCTCTTTTGTCCTGTGTCTTACCAATTGTGATTAGTGATACCTGAAATCATGATAACAATGACTTATCTTTACAAAACCCTTTTATTAGAGAATTATTGTATCTACCACTTCAATTTAAGCAATCAAAAGCCTAAAGATGCATTATAGTGTCCGATGTAAAAGTCCATGTCTTACTAATTAAACATTTCTCTGTGCGTCTGTAACTCCTGCCGTATAACATAAGTGAAATAATATGTATATGCATAATGGTTTTATAGGCAAATAACAAGCAGAAATAATATCCGCTGGCACTGTAAGGTGGAGACCAAGAACCGGCAAGCGCAGCGTAAAATGTTCACCCACAAAGTACATAGATGACATTATCAAGGTTGCCGTAAAAGCCTCGATGTAGGCTGCTTCTTATAGGTTCTATTGGTAATATCATCGTCATCGTCTATATTTGAGCCCCTAGACGCCTACTGGCATAGGCCTCCCCCAAAGATATCTATGAGGGATATACCCTAATCACCATGCATAGTAGCTGAGCAATCTCAGATTAGTTATATAATACGGAGATGACACTGTTCTCCATCCCCTGGAAAATTTTTTGTGAGCAGTGCCAATTCTATACAACTAATGTGAAAGGAAGAATTATATAAGATTCTATTCCTGGAATCGAACCCGCGACTTTCGATCGCATGTCAGCCCTCTACCGCTGGGCTACCACAGCTCAATGAGCTGTTACTACTTGCTTACTACCATTGCTCGAATTGGAAATATATGAGAGGCTAAGTAAACGTCTAGATGACAACATTTTTAGCGATATAATATTATTTAAAATGATATAGCTTATTTGTATTTGCTAGTTGTATCTAATCGCGAAACAACTGTCATTGAATGCATATATACTATTGCTGTTAATAGAACGGCATACCTTACTAGTATTATTACTAGGATTTAGGACATTAACTATCTTCAAGCGCCCCATTATTAATTGAAAGTGTCCAAAAAATAATTACATTTCAAATTTACGTTTTTTTTCTCCTAATTGATTTACGTTTGATTACGCTTTGTATTCGCTCAATTAAATGACGTAATGATCAGGACGTATTATATGTATAGGGATGTATTTTATCGATATGCCGTACTCCACTAAGTAATGTAAAATTCAAATGCGCAATTTAAATTTTTTTTTACTATCGTGATCATCATGTAAGCCAATAGACGCCCACTGCAAGGCTAAGCCTCAGCCAAAAATCTGAACAATGACCGGACTTGCGTTATCCTGCATCTTTGACTATGTCATCGGTCCAAGTGGTCCTAGTGGGATACCTTCCCACGTTGCATTTATCGGCTCGTGGCTACCAATCGAGAACTTTTTTATTTACTTTTATTTTTAATATTAGTATATGGTAACCGGTAACATCTCACCGAATACCCATCACCGCTTTAAAATGGAGGTTTACAATCAAAGTGTGTTACTAGTGATGAATTACGGCAGCGAAACGCGTTCTCTTAGCTCACTGGCATGCACACAGTCATTAAACAAGCCACACCACCACACCATGCTCAGAATTTCTCTTCGATATGAAACTAAAGAGATCCGTAGACGAAGATAAGTAACCGAGATAACCCAGCGGATTTGCAAGTTGAAGTGGCAGTTATGTATATGTGTATATATTTATACATGTAAAATATTTTCTTTTACTTTGTTGTATGTGTCATCCAATTAAAACAGTGATTTCGTCTTTAACAAAATCATAATGATCTTGTTATATTTGTGCGAATAACGCATTACATGAGCCGTTGATTAAAAGTTCATACAACCACCAAGCTGTTATCAAGCGTTCACAGCAAACAAACTGGTCGGTGACCAGCCATCCATCTCCTTATTTACATACCTATCACCAAACAAGTGGCCCATTGTCGTTTAAACGGCTCGGATAGTGTAACTACCGGAAAAACCACTTCTGATCAAGCCAAATTGAGCTTTAAGCCATTGGACATAAAATTTAATTTTCTACACATGAAATTATAAGTTAATTTGTGAAAAATAACGAAAACGTTTGTGTAAAATAGACCATAATCAACTCTAATAAAGTCGAGTTTTGTTTAAACTAGATAGAAACGGCTTATAACAATGAAGCAGCCTATATACCACCCGCACGTCCTCTTTAGATAAGATAAAGGCCACCTGAAATGAAAAGAGCGACACCAATACACAGGTAATGGTGCCGATACTGCGCGACACTGCTGCCGAGGACCGGTAATTAATTTGCCGACCGATAAACGCATGGGTCGACCGATACACGTTCTGGTTAGTTCGCATAATATCCAACTATCTAGTTAATTATTTCGCAATGCTAACTAAATCGAGAAATTACCTACCTAATAAGTATAATTATATTCTGCTATAGTACGGAAAAATAAAATGTTGTTGTTTCAACATTTCGTACAAAAACAATTCAATAATAATTAATTTTAAACAAACAAAATCCTTATAAATTTATATTACGTATTTATAGGTGACGACACTATTAAAAAGAAGACGAATGTAAGGACAATAAAGGGAATACTTGAACTTATATTCTTATTTAATAATTATTATTTTGCACCCTTACACACAATCAAAATTATAATGTAATAGAGAATTTTTCTATATTTAGATCTCTTATTCTTTATCCTAATATATTATAATTCCTTCTTTTATTTAATTCCAAACATGAATTTCTTGTTTTTACTAATCTTGTTACTTGAAAAAAAAATATTTAAAACTACTTAAATATTTAAAATGAGACTGTAAAGAAAGTTTCATTATGTCCATTTATTGGATGATCTGATGGTCGCTGGGGCCGTAAGGTTCTGAAATGGAGACCATGGACCGTAGCATTGGACATCCACTCACACAATGTACAGCAAGGCTTTTATTCAGCTCAGTAGGTTTTAAAGCTGAAATGACAATTATGATGAAATATTTCATTTCAGTTTTAAAAAAATAAACAAATATTTGAACGTTAAGAATAAAATGTAAAATAGTGTTGGCCATATAAAACAATATTTGTATATTATTATATTACTATTTGTTACCTTGCTAAAAGTTTCGATATCGAAATTTCGATAGATGGTACACCACTAAAACCTTGTTTTCCATAGCTAATTGCAAATTGTTCCAAGCTGTCAACGAACGCGCGCTAATGTGTCATAACATGACGCTGGCCGCTTGTAATTCTAACGAAGGCTATCATTATAATAAAAACCCTCGGTGACCCCATCAGGTAAGCATCGAGGCACGAGGGTAAACGTTGATTGAGCCTGATCTTTACCACCATCGTTCTTTTAGCATAAGCGTAATTGTAAAATACTTCAGATAATGCTCGGATGTATGTAAATATAAATATACTCCTTATTTTAAAATTAATTCTAGAAGACTTGTCATTGATGTATACGAATTGGCCGAATCCTTCAAAATCTTTTTGACGGTTTTATAAAAAAATAAATCCGCAAAAGCCGCCGCCGACAGATTCATCATATTCGGTTGTGGATTCAGGAAATTAAACACTATTATTCGGGGTCGATCTGGCCAAAATTTAATGCCATTATTCGGCCACGAATTTCTTTCGAGCCTAATGTCCGCTAAGCAAACACGGGTGCTAGCTCGGGCGAATTCTTCGCGGTTCGTTTATCGCCGTCAAAGGAATCTTTTCGTTATGCCAGGATGTTTTGATAAAGAAAATATTTACGATTTAGGATCTTATGTCGCTAGTAATAAGATTCTTGAAATATTGCTTTTGTCAATAAATTAAATGGGATAAGTTAGGAAATAATCACGTTAAGGTTTCACGGTAGCCAAATTGTCGGAAGGCGGCTTGCGTTTGCACCGAATCAAAACCATCCATGGCTCTTACCTAATACTACAATACATTTTATTTAAATTTCATATTCCGTTTGGAATTATTATATTTACCTACAGTATATTTGTCTAAAACACGTTCTCTTGTACATTTCGTTGAAATACCTCTGCTTTTATCGTATGATGTACGTTACAGTTCCAAACAATCAAATTATAAACTCACAAAATGTTTCATTTAATTCGTTAAATAAGAGATAATTCATATTGGATGACTGGCGTTGATGACTTTTGCAGCTTTACAACTTTATCGAAATGAAGGTTAATTTATATTATCTACATGTAAAAACAATTTAATAAAAATTTTCAGACCATTTCAGATATTCACTTTCCAGTCGTTATTTATCTCAAAAACTTCTGAAATGTTTTGCAATTTTATATTTAGCAATATTAGTTTAGTCGGCTGCCTCTCTAGCTATTTTATATAAAATTAAACATTGTAGATACATGAATAACAATAAAAAATAAGGAAAAATTACACAATATAGAATAAATTCTATTTGCTTTACATTGCCGTCAAAAGGAGTCTACCACTCAAGCGGAAAGTAAATGCCTTGGACTTAAGAATACAGACGAAATACAGCGGGGATTTATTACTTTTAAAAATATGAAATTACATATTTAATTAACATTGAAGTACCCTTAATACATATCTTTAACATTTTTTTTAAATACAGCTATAAGAGCTTTCTGAGATCCTGTAGCAAAAGCGTGTACATTTCCTATAAAAAGCTTATTTACTTACTCAAAGAAGTATTCTTGGGTACAAATAATTTAATTTAGTTTAAGTGAATAGTTTAGAAAATTTTATGTAGATATACCATGAATTCTCATAAAATAATTTAAAATAGTAAAAGATTCATGTAAGGCATTATTGTAACCTACAACCGGAATGCTGATCTGTTGAGAAGAGCCGGCCCGAAACTAAACAGTTGCTCTTTTTAAGTGAAAATTTTGCAATAATTTCGTACATGTAAATGAAACAACAAACCAAGTTTCACACATTTCGATTATCTAAAATCTCTTGAATACTATAATTATTGATAAGCATTAAAATTTAGATTTAAATCGAAGAAAATAAAGATCTAATATATGTTGAGGAACATTGAACAAATGTTAAACCTTTTTGTTTGACTGAATACGAAAAGGTTTTACCTGTCGAGACTAATGTGAGTGAATTATTTACAACTAACTTAAATCTCGAATTACCTTATCACTAACAGTACAATCAAGCACGCAAACGCCTAAAGCCTCTCCAGGCCATAGAAAAGCACACGTGTCGATGCGACTTAATCCACGGCTTTGCTTGTAATCCGACCACCCAGCAACATTGCGCGAGCGGCCATTATGCTGCCCACAGAAACAGCACCCCGCCATTATAATATAGAACAGAGCATAGGTGCCATTATTATTTCACGCCATAAAATCAGACCACCTACGTCACGATGCCTTTTTCTGCGCTGGCAACTTTTTGCGAAACACTTCGATGTGAATTTAATGAGGCGTTCGTGATTTTTTGGCGGTTTTTCGGCGTTTAGTCCGGGTGTATAAGTAGTAATAAAAGGATCTTTTATACACCAAATTCATGTACTTGGTGTTCATACAGACAAAAATTAAACCATCGGATATAACTTGTTATGAAATATATAATAACAATTTACTGTTCCCGTTGGAAGTCTATTAGGGTAGTCTTGACAGAATTCGTACTACGAGAAGTTATTGGCATCCCAATAGAAAAAGTAAATCAATATAACCTATATCACAGCGATGCTTTTATTCACTGTATGTTTAACAAGTATATTAATTTTGTTACATATCAATACTGGCTGATGTAGCTGTAAAAGTACAACATAAATTTCACGTCCGTGAACTGTCTGTTAAAAAAGATTAACAAACAAGGAGGTAAGCTAAAGTAGCACTGAAAAATTTCTGCGCTTTTTTCGGATTTTTAAAAAAAAACATTTACAATGTATTAGGAAAATTAATCGATGAAATACTTCTTTATCTACGACATGACGAGGCGATATGATACATTGAAACATCTTAATTCACATAATTTTAAAACAGATCAACCTTTTTTTCCTACTATAACTGTTATATAGTTGATATTTATGCAGTGGCGTAGCTATGGTATTTGGGGCCTGGGGCAGATTGGGGCTTGGTTCACCCCCCCCCCCCCCAGAGTAAATAATTTCAAAATTCAGAACAAAATGTAGTTAATACATATTTTTTTTGGTTCAAAATAATAATAAAAATATATAAAATAACATTAGATCTTAATAAAATTTGTTGGGAAAATTTAAAAACGAACATTCCTCGCTTTTTGGCCTGCAAAGTCATTAATCACATTTTCAAAATCAATAGTGTCGATTAGTTCATGTTCTATCGACATTATTGCAAGATTATTTAATCTATTTATCATTAAATAATCTTGCAATAATGTAATAATTAATTATTTTGTCATTTAGGCCCTTTTTAAAAAACACAATGTGTTTTGTGAATGAAAAGGCTTAAACACTGTGTATTTTATAATTTGTAACCGTTTATTTTTTTAATGTTCATATTATTTAACAACATTTTTTGCATTAAAATAGTAAAATTCGATATTCTTTTTATGTTATTTACTTTAATTTATGGTTTTCATTTTTCTTTTAACATTTCATTATTCATCATTCGAAAAAAAATTCAAAAAAATTATTTTCAAGTTTGGTGCCCCCCCTGCCTGTGGTGCCTGGTGCGGCCGCCCCGCCCGCCACCCCCTAGCTACGCCACTGTATTTATGTAATTCATTTATTTACGAACTTATAGAATAGTTACAACGGTTTTTGCTTTAGCTAGAAGTAATATAATAAATAGATGAAAAATTGTTTTACAAATTCGGAGAACAATTAGATTAGCTTTCCCAAAGGACACAGGAAATCCTGTAACAGATGGATAATCGCATGGAATCATTAATACACATTGATACACGGACGACCGGAGATCATGCATTAGCTGCTCAGCGACGATCATTATCCGATTTGATATATTGACGCAATATTTTTGTTTCTATCGCGTCACACTGTCTTAATTCAATAACTAACAAAAATAAAAATTACTTTATTGCACAAAGATTTGGCGAGGCTGACTGGAATTCATATTTTAAGATGTTGCATGTGCACAAGGTGGATATACGGCCTTGTTAAGGTTGTTAGAGGTTGCTGGCTTCAGGATTCAAACCGTCCTATTGTAAATCTACAGAGGAGGTTTAAATTCAGCAGTGAACGCCCTATGGCTGAAATAATGATGATGGTGATGATCGGTATTCTTAATCATTACGATTTACATAGCTTATTGAACTCATGGCTCAGGAATCCAACTTTAAAAATGTTTAAATATTTCGCGGTACACAAGTTTATAGCTACGTAGACGAGTGATGTTGCACAGTATATACCTATTATATTTAGTTTTCGATTTTAATGGTTTTGATGCCTTTATTTGGTTGTAGAGGAGAATGAAGAGGCTGATGTTATTACTTGAAACAAATGCCTTGGAAACCAGATCAACAGTTAAATCAGAGTTAGTTTAACGGAGCAAATAAATTATATTAATAATATCTGTCGATGTCGCTCTGCTTCACGGTGTTATAAAATATTGTTGCATGCCTGCGATATTTACGTTTAAATTACCTTTAACCCAATTATTATCCAGTTATGATCACCAAGGCTGAATTTGGTGCAGATATTTACATCGACAGCATCTTACAAAAGAAACTTACTAGCAGTTTTTGCTGCATAAACACAGCCTTATTCAGTAAAATAAATATACTGTTTGAAAATATTGAATTATGAAAGTAACTAAATTATATTAGCAACTTTACAGAATCGGCTTCATAAAGATCTGTAGTTGTCACCGGGAGGAATTAGGGATACTTGATCGTCACTCAATAAAATGCCTGTGTCGGTCAAACTTTTATTTGGCGCTTATAGCCAGTAATATTACCCTACTACTCCCGACGAAAAATTAAATCATATGTAAAGCAAGTAGTTAAAAAAGCATAACCGTATTTATACCTAATACAAAATCTGATTTTTAATCTTAACGCGATAACTAAATTTTGTTATTTAAATGGCCTAAGTTAACAAGAAGAGACTTGGTAACCAGGAGGGCGTATGGTGTTCTTCCAAGGAATGCTAATACCATGGAAGCTGATGACGTAAAGATAAAACATGACATTACTACATGCAAATGCGATGTATTGTTCAAAAAAATTAAAATTGTTTTTGAGCCGGAGTCGCTCCCATACTAGATAACAGTTCAAGGTTAGATATTATAATAAACTTCCAGAATCGACAACTAAACATGAAGGGAATTTTAGACATTTAATTATTACTGTGCACAAGTACAATAATCCTGTACAGCATTCCAAATACATATTAATATGTCTCCTGCCTAAGTCATTTATGATAATGTGTCCATAATTAACGTGCAAACAGCAATACATCACTGATAGGTTGGAGAATTCAGGACAGTCGGGTGTCCACACTGCAGACCCAGCCCGTCACGCTTCAACAGTCGCTCGCCGTGTGCCAGATGCATACATTACATGAACAAAACGGAGAACAGGGTTGCCATGAAATTAAATGTAACGATTATCAAATGAGTAGCAAAAGCATCGGCTTTTGAAAAATCGACTCGATTCATTATTGTTTCGAGGGCGTTGAATCTTTTATCGTACAAAATAAATATTAACTCTTTTATTATTAATATAACTGCAACATTTTTTAATTAAAAATTGTTAACACATAGTTATAAATTTATTACAGCTGACCTTTTTATACTAATATATGTGATAGTAATATTTATGTAACTTAATAATAATACATAATAAATATTTGTTTAAAAGAATGCTTATAAATATACTATACCATTAATTTATCCGTAAAAATCGTGTTTTCCATGGGTAAGAGAAATACAAATGCTATTATCGGTGTGATCTATTTTCTCTTTTTGTCCTCGCTACCTACTATTATATCATTTCATTTACTTACGTATTGCAAAATAAGTTTGCTGAAAAAAAAACTCAAGAAAAGAATCCTCGCTGGATTTAATTTACTCTTTTTTCCTGTATATGCCATAGGGAGAA
Organism: Battus philenor; assembly: GCF_028537555.1. Lineage (NCBI taxonomy): Eukaryota > Metazoa > Arthropoda > Insecta > Lepidoptera > Papilionidae > Battus > Battus philenor. The sequence continues at coordinate 10,788,308 of NW_027181673.1, read as the reverse complement.
TAAAAAATAAATGAATTACGAATGAGTAAGTTGGTATAATTTTCAAACGGAATGTAAAATCGTCTCAGTTCCACTTTCTCTTCTTTTCAGCCGATAGATACCCACTGCAAAGCACAGGCCTTCCTTCTTGATGACCAGTCCTGAACTACCCTCATCTAGCGATTTCCCGCAAACTATGCCGTCATTTCCACTTACAAATAATGTTTTCTAAACTACATACTTATAATTTATCAACATTTACATGAAAGACGGAATAATTTTTATTGGTGGTATTAAAACATTTATTTCAAAAAATACTGTTGAACTGACGAAAGTACATTAAACTTGTTCATTATTATATACACTTTCAAAAAATTCTCCAAGAAAAGACAAGGTTTGAAAATGTTTCTTATTTATTATAATTATGTTTAATCAGACTTCATGCGATCGGGGCGGGTAGACATTAAAACTAGACTAAAAATAGATATTCCTTTTGAAACGCATATATATTAGAGTTCTAACTAACCTTTAATCGTTTGCAGATTAAAAGTCACGACCCCGTAAAGAGAATTAACAATAAAAGTGTTGCCAACACTTACATTTATTAAGGTATTAATTGCTGAAATCCTATTTCTTAAACACTAATCTCTAGATTTTTTAGATGGGCAAATCTACTTTGAATATATTGTATTTCGAATCAGGAGACCGCTATATTTATCAAAATAAAAGCATCATTCTTCATGCCGCCATTTTATGAAAATTGTGACTGTACTAGTGATTTAACTCCTTAAATAAAAGGAAAAGTTGAAGTGTCCAGTAGGTAACTATGTATTTGTCTGTTATCAACACCTTTAACCATCATTGCCCAAGGAAGTAGTAAGTTGAGTTGGCAGTGGGGAGGTAATATAGCGTTAAGAATAGGTGGACGATAGGGCTTTAAGGTTTTTAATTGGAGACCACGCACCGACAAGCGCACTTAGAACGTCTACCCTCTTATCCTTAACAACGTCAACAGTTGAGGTAGATAGACGGAAGATGTTCTATGTAAGCCACTTCCAATCGTTACTGTAATCTAAGGTAGAGGCTTATGTCTAGCAGCAAACATTCTATAGCTGACTTGATGATTACCATGAACACTGTGTTAAATTATTTAGATGTCGCATCCTCCGACCGCTGTAACTAATATTGCTATAATTTTTAAATAGTTTTATTATTTTATAAAAAGAGAAATAGGAAGAAAATTATTTTTCTTCTTTATCAACAGATTAATAATTTTTTACATTAGGTTTTTATATCTTTAATCAAATTAAAATACAAATTATTTTGTACTTTTTCGAACAACAACGATTGCTTACAAGATACACTACATTGTACCTAGAATACTACATGGTATCTAGAATAATGTATAACAAGATCTAAATATTGTACAACATTCTGTTGCTCCCATTCAGATGCTTAGCATCTGAATGGGAGCAACAAAGTGACAGATGCTGCAGACAGGCATCTCGCTATCAACTCGGCATCGGACTATGTAATGTGTAATCAGTAGATATCAGTGCAGTGTTTAATCAAGAATACGGTGACCGCGAGTGCCCGAGGACGCCGCGGGACCGAGCAAAGCCGTGCTGTAAATTTATCTCGTGTCTCGTTGTGTGGCTCTCATATAGTGAACATACAAGCGGATTTATTTATTACACTTAGGAATGCGCAGTACATGTTCGCATTGATTTTTTTATACAATAGGCATGCTAAGGCTTTTGCCTAAAAGAAAATTATTCGCAGCGTTTATGCTACGTTTTGTCAACCCAGGTTTCGTAACACAGTTCAAGATTCCGCCCACCCAGAATTCTGCCTCATACACGCCCGCGGAATGGCCGGCGAGGCTGTCAGAGCGGCATATTATGGTGGATAGGAACTTTCCTTGCCCGCAGCCATGTAGACAATGCTGGGCGGCTCATTGGCGTGGAAAGCCGTGGCCTCCTTTGTCAAAACTGGCATGGTCCAGAAGCAGGCAGCCGAACAGGATCGGCAGAGGATGACTCGCTTGAAAACGATACACATCAGCACGGCGACGTTTCCGTCGAGAGTGTTTAGGTTAGAGGCCCTAAACTTCCACTAGCTTCAGCGACTCTAAGGTGAAGGATGAATCGATGTGGTCTCGAACCATCGTGTTGCATCACGAGGGTTTCAGGGGTAGCATGAACAACGTACATTCCGGGACGGGCTATACAAAATAGCACAGATCTCAGAAACTGCAAGGGACTTTTAGCCGAGGTATACCAACTAACAAGGCTTAGAGGGCGACCACCGAGAGAAATTTATTTGGTAGGAATCCGATACAACCCTATCCTCCCCCCAAAGTATCAGAAAATTATGGAAGATTTCCCTCGAAACCTACAAAACAGTTTCGTAATACAACCGAACCTGGCTAGAGCAGCGACTGAAGAGAGTTTGTGTTTTATCTCGATTTGCGTTGCAGTTCACATACAGCAATATTATTCCGTTAGATTTTATATTATTAATCCATAAACAGTAATGATATATTTAAATAGAATATTCTATATTATTATACCTGCCTAATTTAATAAAAAAAAACTTTACACATTTTTTCATTACATCCTCACATGAGTATAAATAATAAATTATTGCGGCTTTATTTCAGTGGTATGAAAATAATTTTCTTCAAGCCGGCAAGTCTATAACTATGATTTATAATGTACATAGATGTCACCTATGAAATTTGAAATATTTCCTATGTATAAAAAATATTTCACTTATACAAAAAAGTAACATATGACGCTTTATTTATAACCAAATACTAGTTAGCCTTCCATCTCCAATAACTAATCTTGTGATGCTGAGCCAGGCACCCCAGGGTGCCCTTAGGTCTCGGTACTTTAGCAGAAATTTTAGTGTAAGAGCCCTCTGCGTCCTGTCGATTCAAACCCGCGAAATCTGCTTATACCACTTAGATCTAAGCTAGGTCAAAAAAAATCTATGAATGTAAAACGTATGTCTACACTTGTAGACAGGCAATAATGTGCAACAATTACTCTGGTAGAACTACAGAACATGCTGTCTTCAACTGCCACTGTTCTAATATCTGAAAACTGTTCGAAATTCGAATAAAATGTGGCACTTATCTTTAGGTGAATGACCGTCAAACGATCGTCTGGTCGCTAAAAGAAACATACATTTATACGTAGTAACATACATTATTCCAATTTGTAGGTAAAAGAATTTTTCGCTATCTCTTGTCGCTACGCTAGTCAGAGACCTCTACCTAACGACACTTTCCAACGGCATCTAAGTCTTTTACAAATATTAGCTGACACTGTCACCTGAGGACCACACACAATAGTCTTATTATTTTCACAACAAATAATGAGTTTTATTTTAATTTAACCTTTACGAGAGTGTAGGTATCATTTGTCATAAATAATACATTTACATAACATACACAACGCAACGGAGCTAATTTCTTATCTACAAACACGGATATCTAGGGCCTGCGAAGAGCGAAAACAACATAAAAGCATTTTCCTTAACACGTTTACACGAGGCTTCAATTTACAATATCATTTAAATTCTACAGATTTGTACAGCTTAGCATCAAAGTGATATGTTTAACTTAATATAAATTGAAATGACGTTGTTACAGATTTGAAGTCGGTCAGTTCGATTTATATTAAAATACATTTTATATAACAAAATATTATTAGATATTACATATGTCATCTTAGGTTCTTGAGTTTGATCACTGAATAGTGTCGTTTTTAATTTGTAATAAATTTATTACTAATGAGGTCTTTATAATAGCGAAAGGAATAAATAGGCATTAACAACAGTTCGGCAATATAAATTACTATTTTTTATCATCAAGATTCATTGGTTTTAGAGAGTAGGATATTGTAGATCAATTATCCTAGGCCTTTTACATTAGCTAACCTCGGGAGTGCCCCCGGAATCCTCTGTACTGATAATAGGTACCATTGCCCACTATCACGTGCAAAATATTATCCTGGCTACAATAACTTAATTTTTTACTGGCTCACTGACACTCAAGTGGCATTTTCAAAGTCTACGTGTTCGAGAAACCAGGACAAAGAGGGCGTTAAGCCTAAAATCTCTATTAGTTTAGTAGCAAAGCCCAACAGCTCTCTGGGTACTCTTGGCCGGGCCGCTACATACTGCAAGGTATTGGAAGTTTGACGAGCTGTTAGATAGCCTAGGCGGAAGCTCCATAAAGTGACTATGATAAATCCCCTTTTAGACATCGAATAATCAATCGTCGATTTGATCGTACTTAATATGTTTATCGAGTGTTAATACCTAATAAGTATTAATAACTTATAAAATGCAGGGTAATAAATACCTAATAACTTTAAAAAAGATTAAACCTTAAAACTAACTATACCTACACTTATTGGGTACCTAATTCTACCATAGCGTGTCAAATGACCGGACTTGTTTCCTGCTATAACGTATGAAATAAAAATTAAAAATAAGAATTTTTGATCCATAGCTCAACATATTGTTTACATTTTCTATGCAAAAGTACAAAATGGATCATTTGACCCGTTATGGTATATTTAGTGTTGGTAATGGTATGTGTAATAGTATATTTAGTGTTAAACACTTTGCATTAACACGTTTTCTTTGTTGATACTCGTATATATGTGGACTAATCAAGCACACTCTGTTTCCGCGAACTGATTTTGACGAAGTTGTAATATCCCACCAGGCTATCATCATCGACATCAATAGAAAGAGAGAAATTCAGGTGCATATTATTGATTACTACATGGAATATTTTATTACGTGCAGTAATAAAATGTCCTTTTTCATTACCATAACTTGATACGTAATCTACGTTTTTGTAAATAACTGTAATTAAGAAAGACATTTGCACGTTCAAAATTCAGTTTAATTTCTTATCATTCGCTGGAAGTCGTTGACCTCGAGGACGACTCATTACCAATTTAAATGTTTAAATTAATTGCATACAATGTTTTACATTGCGAGCAGACACTTTCACTAATTGTTGTGCTATTTTACGATGTATGCGAATTTAGAATGCACTCGATTGTGCATCCTATAGTTGTATGCATTGGGTCTACCTTTCAACAATAATGATTCTGCAAAATATCAAATAAATGAAAAGCGTCATTGACTCAAGAAGGTTATGTTGGTGACCATTACACCAATTAGTTTTAAGACCTCTCTACAACATTCAGTAAAAACATTTTTCTCACTATTTATATATTATTATATTAAACTTCTGTTATAAATATTTTTCATTTTTAATTTTCCAGTAACACAATAATTGTTACAAACCAGACAAAAGTCATCACTTTTCATAATCTTATACTGAAATCACTAACAACAGATAAAACAAACTATTTAAACGCAAATATAAGAAAAAAAATCAACAATAACCAATTGTAAAAACTCTTCACTTGACTAAACTTCATGTCAACACACTCATAAATATTACTGAAGCATACCCTACCGAGTACATTGTCTGTCCAGTCAAAACATTACAACCGACTAATCTGTTTTCCAAAAACAATTAACAACAAAATAGCAGAAGTTGTGAAAAAAAAAAGGATCAATGTCCACCCGTCACAATCAACACAGTTTTGTCGCAAAACGATTGTCCTTTTTTTGTATGCAAACCGTATACGGTCCAGTCCGGACAATGCCTCGTTAAGAATCATAAACTCACAACAATAACGGACATTAGCAAAAAAATCAGAATAAAGATTTACGCTTTAATAGTTTTACTCTTCTGCTTTATAATAGAGCCGATGGGATTGTCGCAAATGTGCCAAAGTGCAGAAGCGATGGTTAGTAGCGACCGCAAATTTGTCAGACCACCTTGAAGCGAAATGAAATTTATAGCCCCAAAGCCAGGCAGAGGACGCGCGCCGTGCTATTGCATAATCCTTGCAATTTATGGCGCTTTTTTCACATCTTAGCTTGCTAGTTGTTTACATTCTTACATTATTATGTTAAAATTCATATACCGGTATGACGATAGCATAGATGTTATCTGTTATGCTACCTCGCTAGGAATTTAAGGCTGTTTAACTTAACAAGACTTGCATGCATTGCTCGCATACGCACAAGTATGAACTTACTTCTCCCTGGTTCAACTATGAACAATTAATGAAATCTTTAACTTCATCACCATCATCATTTCAGTCATAGAATGTTCACTTCTGGGTATAGGCTTTCTTCATATATTTCTAATAGGACCATTTGAACGCAGTCTAGACCCTTCATCCTCCGACGACCTTAAAAAGCGACGACCTTGCTGGCAAATATTATATGTTAAGTTCACCAGCTCGTGTTCTCCACTCCAGAAGTTTAAGGCTCCAGCAATCACCTGTTCTAAGCGCTATATAGCTTTCCTATAGCCAGATCAACTTGCCAATCTGCTGGGCTATTTCTGTTACTTTCTGCCGTATATGTATATCTATATTGCTGATTCAAACTCGTAGAGATGAAATAAGATTACCACATTATCTCTCCTTGGCTTATTGAGCGAATATGATCCTGCCAATGAGGCCTTTATGCTGTATATGTAGACATTTAATATATATGTAATAAATATCATGTACCAAAAATAAAAAGCCTATGTAAGTTTCATGTATTTCTTTTTTTTACATAAAGCAGAATTAATAACAGTAATTCATTATGATATTGATCATAATGATTTTAGAAAAGGATAAGACACAGTAGGAAGATCATTAAATCAAATTTGTGATTTCATTAATACATAATTAGACATATCGAATTTAATTCTATAGGACAACACAACAACGGAAGTAGTCCGGTCCATACCAATATAATCGATATCAAAAAGAACTTGTGTATCTCGAGAATCAATCACGCCCATGAAAAATTATCGGGTCCTTATTCAAAATCTGCACGTGAGGTAAAGGTCGGCTCTTGTATTAGAGAGAGGAAATCCGGACCCCATTGTCGTATACAACACTTATGCACTTTACCTGACCGATAGTAAAGGCACATCTATAGAACCGAGCCGCGGTAGCGCCTTTTTTATAATTATACGATGCCGGGTACTATTCTATGCTGTTAAAAAAAATATTAAAAAATATGCAAATATTTTAACGGTCTGTTATAAAAAATCTAGTTTAATTTTCTCACGTTAACTACTTTTTTTTTTGCAAAATTTTTAATAAGGGTTTAATTTGAAGAGAACCCTTTGGGGTTTGATTTCTGTTTTTTTATTGTTTTTTAGCAAGTGTCGTTGTTTAAGAAAACACTCTCGTAACACGGTTGTCGCAAAAAATTAATTTTCTTGTTGATTTATGCAACTATTGTTAGGAGTTTTTGTTTGTATATTTAATTTAACATGTGATTTATGTTGTTTTATTTAATTTTTACTTACCTTTAGAGATTACGTTACATGTTTAAATTATTTACTTGATATTTTATTATAATATCAGGACAATTTAATTTAATGATTTTGACACGAAGTTCATTGAACTTATTAAAACTTAGAAAGCATTAAGATAACAAATTTGTAAAATGAAAAAAAAACTAGATAGTCAATTTATATTAATATCAAACAAATAACACTAAAAATATTTTTACCGTTGCCAAACAACAAAGATCACTTTTAAAAGTTTGCAAAAATGATAAATTAAAATTGTACGTTTTTTAAGTCCCATATCACCCTGACAATCACAAACAATGGCGACCGCATCTCCTTTTGTGCAACTAAAGAAATAAATTAAACTATCCTTAGGGTCGAGATTTTACCGTTAATTCTAATCTGCATGAAAAAAAGACGATAAAAAACGAGTGTGGGAAAAGAACATCTTAAAAAACCATAGCAGGAAGCGTCACGGTCCGTGTAAATATGTGAGGTGGCACAGAAAGTTTATAGAGGGATATTCATATGACAAATTTATATCTCAACGATTCCAAAATTATTTATTAATATATTTTATAATTAATTGAAATAAAAGTTAACAGCTATATGCTATTTTTATAAAATACAGTCTATCAGTTATCGCCTCTTTACTTAATTATTAGTTATCTTCACCTAAGATGTTTTTTATTGAAATGTCACATTTGTTTATCGTTAATAAAACAACATTTTTTTATCTTAAATCGATATCACTTATTCATATTAGCGTGTTTTGTTTTTTAATCTTCATCTGTATTGTTGCCTTATTGATATTTACAGATTCCACGGACTTAAGCACAGAGCGCAGAAGGTACGTAACTTAACACGAAGGCTTCCTAGGGAACCAAGACTGAGGTTTTAGATTGCTTAGGCTTCATGGAGTGACCTGGAGCAAGGGACTCGAAAGACGACCTCGGCTTCGACAGTCACTGATTTACTTTTATGATTCTGGCTCAAGGGCGCCCAAGAGGGCTGAACTTCAAATTAGTTGCCTGGCTAAGATATATGGATTTTTATTACTGTAGTTTGTTTGTCATCACTGCAAACAAAACGAAATTTTTCAATTGGCGTTAAATTTTATTATAATTTATGAGACGTATGAAAATAAATTATATAAATCAACCTTTTGATTATATCTACGATGACCGTATTACAAGTGTGTTATTCAAAACAGTATACAATGTATAAAAACAAAGATCAAAACACAATTCAACCCCAAAGAGGTGTTCAAATTAATCCCCTATTAAGATTGTATAAAAAAATGGCTAACGTGAGAAAATTAAACTTGAGTTTTTATTTGCAAGTGAAAAGATACTACTTCCCGACCGTTACTATATTTTGCATAATATTAAGTTTTTTAATCAATAAAAAACAGTTTTTAACGTTTATTGATTTTACAGTTAAAAATTATAATATTAACGTTTATAAATAGTATAAAACATCAGTACGATAATATAATTTATTATTTGTACCTATATTAAATAGTAATATAATAGATAAATTAATTAAAATAATTTAAGATATAAAATTCAAAGCAATATTTACTTCTGTTCTACGGGACAGCTAGAATTTCATCCATCACGTTACGATCTCACAATAAGTTATTTGATTTATTCAGGGATTCTCAAAGTGTTTTTACTTAACACATATTATTCTTATTGATTAATATTTAATTTTGAAACTTATATACAAATAATCCAAATATATACAAATTTATAGTTAAGCTATATGAAAAAAGTATAAATCAAAAAATATACAATACGAATAATTTTGTTTATCTGTCACATTTTTAGATTTACAGTTTAAGAATCACTGGACACACATCCCTCGATGTTTTTTTTTTTATCAAGAGGGTACCGTAGTGTTTATAAAAACGTATGCACATTTTTTAAGAACGCATCTCCGGTAGATCCAAGGTGCGCATTGCATTGTGCAAGGGACATCTTGTCGGCTTTTTAATAATTCTGTAAGTGCGTTTTTTTAGATGTGAGGATGTTTTTTAAATTTTCTCACGCAATGTTCTATTGAAGTGCCGATCTGTGGGTAGATACGTCCGTGATGGGTTTTGCCGATATCACGTTCAAGTTAAAAATAATGCGATATGATTTTTAAATTTTCTATCAATTTTTATTTTAATATTTCATATCGTACTCTTGAGAAAGTTGCTTAGTTAGACAATGTAAGAGAAGATAATTCACATAGTTTTGACTATATTTCTTAATTTCATTCATAAAATATTATTTACTTAGACATTATTTCAGTTTAATGTAAACAGTTTAATATATAACAAAGCCAGCAAAAACATTTCAATAAAAACGCGTGTTCTGTTATATCGATGTCTAGCGTAACAACAAACTTGGGACTTTGGGATTTGAAAAATCTGAGTAGGAAGGAATTGTTAAAGACGGAATATTCATGCGAAAGCTCTGTATGATTGTTTTAAAACTTAAATATTTATTTAAAGTTCTTAACCTACTATAACTAATGTAAATAATAAATTAATAATTTATAAATAGTTAATTAAATATAACCTTCTAACTTTTTAAATTAGATTTAGATATGTTGTTAGATAGATTTGATGTTGACCTAATTAATATATTTTCAATTATTTTTTTGATATAACCGAACGAATGTTGGAATCGATCCATCCAAATTTTAATTAGTACTGTATCTTTTTTACTACTTAATATTTATTAGCAATATTGTTAATTTTATTGGAAAGAAAATTAAATCTTTATTGAATACGGAATGATTTAAAACTACAAAATATCTACAATTCAGAGTAACAATGATAAGGTAATGAGAATTTAAAAAAAAATTACTACGCATTACAAGTCATACACAACAAAAAAAAAACGTAATTCATAACTGTCTCAATTATTAATTTGAGCAAAAAACCACACCCCAGTATAAAAACAATGCATACAGTTGCAAGCGGACAAAAACTGCTGCTAATATTCACTCATTTTCGTCGGTATAGGATTGCATAACAATCGCAACGGGTCCCGCATATCATTACACATAAAAACTGTAATTTAATATAAACTAGACAAAATCCGGCCAATGTTCTTTCAATTAAAAAAACAACAAAAAAACAAGGCGACGGGGGCTACCGGGCCAGTAAAAAGTTAAAGGGGTGGTTAGAAACAATGACAAAAACCCGCGCGACCCATTATCGCCTAACTGGGCTTTTAGACAGCCGGTTAATTTCTTTAAAACAGATTTATAGCTTTATAGTTTTCGTTTATTTATATTATTTTAGGTAATATTTTTATACTCTGAACTAAAGGATAAACATTTACCATTATCATTTTACTGTTGACCTTCTACATAGATTTCTAATAGAAACTCTAACAACCGGTGTCTTCCGATAACCTTAACTATAACCATGTATCTGCCTTGTAGATGGACATCCTACGCTGTTATTAAGGGTCCGTGGTCTCCGCCAGAACCTTGAGGTCTCGAATTGCTGAATGAGGTTACTGGAATCACAAGACTTAACATTTTAATATTGATTATTGAGTCATCCTCAATAAACACGCAGTAATAAATTTAATTTATTAATAAAATAAATTAAATTTATTACTGCGTTGAAATATAATTATATAATAAATACAATGTTAAAAATATTTGGGAAAAATTTCATTTGAACACAACATCATTTCGATCCTTTTTTTTAACTCGGGCCAACTAGTCTAAATATTTCTAAGATGTTTTGCATTGCATTTTAAGTTCAAGTTAAATAGTTCATAACGAACACATTTTCACGGCGGACGTACAGTCGGCGCAACAAAGCTGATGTTTCGCCATAACTCTGAGAATGACACGATCTTTAGAAGGTAAGCGACAATCATCTATACAATAGCGTTCATCCCTTTCACTTTTGCTTATGTGTAAATTGAACTATTTTGAGTTATATATTAAACACTCTTGTGTTCATTAATAAGTTCATAGGCACTCAACGAGCCATGGAGCCAACGAAGAGGTTCATAGACGAACAAAAATAACAGACGAAGCCAAGTGAATCGCCTAGTTGCAGTGGCAGTGGGCCAGTCACATAGCGCGTATGATGGCCACGTGGGCGTTGAGGTTCTGGAGTGGAGACCGTGGTAACATAAGTCATCCATCCCTAAGATGAAAAGACGATGTTGTTAAATTCGTCAGAAGACGCTGAATGCACGCCTCTTTTAATCAGTCTTATTGAAAAACTATGGGGGAGATCTGTGTCCAACAGTGGACTTTTTACAGATTACATAATGACGAAATGCAGTCTTCTACCACTATGTATTCTTATACATAGCTTCCACTTAGTTCTTGTAAAACATTCACCGAAATTGAAAATGAAAACAGTTATCAAATTTCAAAGTATTCATTACCGTTTTTTATAACTATGGCATAACGCTATGGCTTATTGCAGCAGATGCAAAATCCCACTAACGAACTATGGACCACTCCGCAAGACATAAATTATTTAAATATGACTTGTAATACTGTATGGGCCGACACAGGATATGCATAAAAGGGTTGGTAAAAAAAAACGAGGGTGACATTTTTTATAATTTCCGAGGGTCACGGTTTTAGCTGTTTGGACGCCGTTCGTTGCGGCATTGATAAAATGAAGTATTATATAATTAAATTGTTTGATTTTTCGCACGATCATCGCACCGATATTTAGATTTCAATACAACAAACTATGTCTATGACATCGTTAATGCTTTTGTTTGACTATTACTATGGAACTCTGTGATTATTATTTAATACAGTCAATATTGCATCATAGTCTTGCTTCTAAACAATCACATAAGTATAAATGATTAAATGATATTTTAATATACTGCTCTATAAATTGATTAACACATAATGTTTTAATTTTTTTTATATTTTAGGTATTTCTATTCTAGGAATTTCTATTTATTTTTCTACATATAGAGCGCAGGATAGATGGCTGCTAGCGCTTTATGCTTCTGGAGTAAAGACCACTGATTGGCAAGCGTAGCGTGGGATATCCACAAACAAGGCAGAGAAAAAATATGCTGCATGCAAGTCGATTGCGATCAAAGTTATTGAAGATCTGTGGGGAAAACCTATATCCTAGTCTTGTGAGACGTGGACTTCCTGCGGCGGAAATAGTTATGATTAAATTTCAATAAATATTTTTAATTGTACATACCTTAAATTCCTTTAAAATATATACATAGACAAAAAATAACCCTTTATAATTCACCTAAGGATACTGTATTGCGATCCATTTATCTGTAACTCTGCATCTGACTTTATTTGTCTACGTGACAGTGCTAAAAAACGTGCACCCGGTTTTGATGCAAAAAAAATTGCAATAGGTTCTGTTGAGCAAGACCCTCGAAGGACAATGGTCTTGGTAATCCTTTAGGGAATATCCTCGTCTATTAACAACAGACATGTGTAACACATGGGCTATCCTTTTGTTGTCTTCGGATGTTTTGTCGAAAAAGGATAAATTCGTTATGTTTGATATCACGTAGGTAGAGACGGACCATAAAATCGCGTACGATTTTTGCTTCGGATTTCTTCTGCTAACGGACGTACCATTGCGAGCGTAAGATTATTTTAGATTCGAAATCGCCGCTGGTTGTTTATTTTGTAGTAAAAAGGCATTTGTATTTAATTAGGATTTTATTTGTACATATTAACTTTATGTAAACAATCACTCTTTCTTAGCTTTATCTAAAAATCGTTAGAATTATAAGCATACGTGTTTTTTTGCCAAAGAAATAGGTAGCTATTTTGAATAAAATAGTAAATAGAAGAGAAGAGGTATTGTTAGTCTTCAAGAGTGTTTCATTTTCTCATCTAGGAGTCTTTTATCGATAGATAAAAACCGTAAACTCGTTGTATTAGCTAGAGTTGTTAAAGAGCCCACATTAAAACATGGTTGCATTACCAACGTCTCTTTGGGCTTGTGAAGGACAAAACAAAAGCCCTCGTCCACGGCACACGTGTTGTTCGACGTTATCGATTGTCCTCATATTGTCCTCTCTACATGCGGGTAGTAAATGAGTTATCGCGGTGACGTCATGCGACAGTGCGTTTTTGTTTTGTCCGCGCGGGTGGCTCGCGCAGTTGGATGCGGATTCTGAGCTTCCTCTAACGGCATTGAAAATTATTAAAACGTGTCTGTCTCTAACTCCTAACTTGCAGTACCAATTTTATAAAAGTCGTAGTATAATTTTAAAGCTAGAATATATTATCTTAGATCTCAATGATAGACAATACTACGTAAAACAATGCTGTAAAAGTTTTGAAAACATCGTGACTTTATATGTACAAATACCATGTTACATATATTATCCTGAGATTATAGCCGTACTCGTCTCGGGTTTGTGATAAAAAATATGTTCGTGTCTCTATAAAATACTATATCCCGCTTTGCAAATTTTACTGTCCTTAGTACCCCCTTAACTCTCTTGTAAATAATATTTAATAGTTCATTCTAAGCTGACCTTTGCTTAGAAAAATAAATATTTTTAAATTAAGTCTTTAAACCTTATGATTTTAGAATTATCGCGATGAGCACCGTATGAAATAAAAAAAAATGCTCAACTTTTTTCGCTCCTAAATGTACAGAAAAAAGACTGAATAGTAAAAAAAGAATAAATAAATAGTATTTTCCAAATTTATTGTTTTTATTGGTTAAAGTTTTGAACTAATCCGTTTATACGTAATTTATATTATATTGGGTTAGGTTGGTTAGGGTACTATTTATAGGCGTAAATTATAATTACTAAATAATATGGTGACCTTAAAGGAATTTAATAATATGTGTAGATCATATGTCAGGAAAAAACTTAAAGGCTTATACACACTTAAAGGCCTATATCCTATCATGCTGTATATAATAATTACTCTGAAGATTTATATTTTTCTATTATAAATACCGACAGGCCGATAATTGGTAGTATAAAGTCTGCAGAAACAGTGAACAATATTAAAATATTTATGAGTATTAACCCGAATTTCCAAACGTTTTTTAACGCATTATGTTATTTATTATTCCTGAAACCATTGATTTTCAGATAAGGTATTCCGTATATTATTTAACATCAAATGAGCCATCCAATCCTATTATAATTGTGTACTTATATCTTTTCACAATTATCCTGTATACGTATAAAATTAGAAAAAAAAGCGTAGTTTGTATTTCCCAACTGTAATATATCAAATGGTCAGGCAGGTAAAAAAACAGAATTCTCTTCCGCGATTTTCCCACGCGAAATAAACCGGACAGAAGACTCAGACGGCAGATGTTCCAAACTGCGATAAAGAAGAATCTCTTAAAAAACATCATGAGAACTAAAATAATCCTCACCTATGACCCCAGGCCATTTGATGAACTTTTGGACCGTTAGAAAAAATAAATTACACGGCCAAAGAAAAGAGACTATTGTCCGCGATAAAAAAAATGGGGACTACAGTTACCTTGCAATTTGAATAAGATTTTTTTACCGAGGGGTGTTATACAAAAAAATGTGCCCCACAGCCTAAGGTCCGTATGTGTTTTTTTAAGACGGGGCCAGTAAAAAGCAGATGATATGAGCAGCTTTGCATATTGTTAGCAATTATTTCGCAAATATTTTTTGATCAATATTCTCACGGTTCTATACTATTACACAAAACTTTTTTTTATTATTGATTTTTGCTATATTGTGTATATGTTAAGATATTTAATTTCATCGATTTATCTTACCCAACTTGTTTATAAACTATCCTATAACCTTGTATGAAGAAATATAAGGAACTTTAGGAAGATAAAAAAGTAACATAGTTTTAGTAGACATTGTGATATGCAGGAACGTACACAAAAAAATTTAAATATTAATTGTAAATACAATGGTAGAGACGCTAATTCAATAAGTAGAGTAAAAAAATAATTTAAGGAAAAATATTTCGGTTCCATAATCGCCAAAAACTAATTGGTGATCTTGATGCATTATATATTTATTATTATTATGTTTAAACTATATTCTACCAATGTCACACACATATATATATATATATATATATATATATATATATATATATATATATATATATATATATATATATATAAATCTATATACATACATATATATTTATATATATATATATATGTATATATATATATATACAGCTACTACCTAATCAGTGCTTAAGTCTAACTCTTTGCTTTTCTATTTAATCCCACTTGCAAATCCTTAATTCAAACGCAATGAGCAAAATCTACGATAGTTAGTAGATTGGAGATAGGTAGTAGTAGAAACTCTTCATCTACTCTTTACTTCTCACAAATCTACTTCCATTCATTCTTCTTTTTCTGTCCAAAACTCCTCCTCAAAATTAGATTCAACAAATCGTTACATGTTTAAAGAGAACGTTCGAGACCTATTGTTTGATCTATTTATATTAAAATTTGACGCATTTTCATGTGTACTTTATCAATATATGTCATTCTTTTGAGCTGGTGGTCGCCTACCAGAGGACTGAGCATTGTAATCTTAGGTCGCGAGTTCTGTAGGCTGTAACGACAACGACGTCTTCCTATTTAAAAACTTATTTATTAACTTCAAAAAAGTATTAATTTGGTAAAGTATACAGTACTTTACATGGTTTACATTATTTTATTATCGTACTGATAGACTTACCTGCTATCTTATTATCTCTACGCAACTCTACATTTACTAGTAATCAATGCGTTTAGAGCAACAAGTTCGATATTACAGTGTAGGTAAATAAATATATTTAAAATATAATTTCCTATTTAATGGAAGTAAGAACAGGACACAGTTACACCGATGAGTGCCAAACAGAGTTTGATAACATAACTCCTGAAGATGCCCCGTGGAGGAGCGAAACACGTGTTGAGTGATTTGACGGTGGCGGTTGTGTAATTCGCATTGTTTGTCGCATACGCATTTGTCAGCGTGCTGGCGAGCGGTGCACTTTGTAGTACGACCACCACTGCATGTGCGGAAGTGGCTAAATATTGGTCCTGTTCTTAAATATAATTTCCTCCTTTCCTCTGACTCTCCATTGATCGCAGTTATTGAAAGAGAAAGTGATTACCGTATATAATCACCTTCTCTTAGTACAGTATAGATGAGTCAATCGTTGTCATTAACATTACAAGCAAATACGAGTGTACAAGTAACACCCACAGTGCCCGGTGTGGGTTATCTCTAATCACTTGCAGAGGTGTTTAAATTAAACTTAGACATGCGGGCAAACAACGCACTGTTAATCGATAAATGGACTTGTTCAGTTATACATAATGAGGTATATTTATCGGGAGATAAAGCTATCATATATATTTTTGAATAAGTCAGATGGACTAAGGGCATTTACGCCTAATTTTCATTTATTTAAACATCGAATTACTCCTTGTTTTGTCTCGTGCCATGCTTTTAACATTAGCCATTTAATTACAGTGTCAGTTATTCTTAGCCCCATATTTGTCTTAGTGGTTCCATTCTATGAAATATTAAATGTCATAGAATTTATATAAAAATACTTCATAAATTCATAGCTTTATCTAACATAATATAAAGTATATGGTAAACTAGGTGTAACATAAGCTTTCCCCAAAGATAACCACGATGACTAGTATTGCGCAGCCCGCATTAAGCGAATACTCGCGTCTTTAATTATATCGTCGGTCAACTTGTATTGTTTGTAAAAGTACATAACATGAGATTAATTCAATTCCACTTTTATTATTTGATTCACGTTTGTGGACTTTAAATTCTCTGTCACCGGTTAATATTTATGTAAAACAGTTCAAAGTATTATCGATCTTCGATAAATATCTAGTGACACATTTTTACGTTTGTGGTTTCTTTAGTATATTCTGAATCTTAGTTTCCGGTACTGCCCGAAGCAAGGTAAATACGATTAGCGTTAACTGGACAAGGAAGACTATGTTTTGATTCTCTGAGTTCAACAAATATAAAAGATATAAAATCTAACAGCACCGAATATAAACTAACAATATGGAATTCTATTACTCAAAATAAACTGAAAATTAATAAAACATAATTAAATGATTAGTTAAGAATCATCAGACTGATCCTGGGACAAGTTTACGTTGAGTTTCTATATTTTATTTCGTAAATATAATCGAACACTATACAGTAAGATAAAATAAAACAGATTGATTTAATTGATCTCATTTAGTATCTGTATTATATTTACATAAAAATATAATATATTTAAATAAATAAATAATTGAAACGTCGACTGATTTATATCTTTATAAAACAGACAACTACATTCATGTACCTATATGATTTTATTCCATAAAGAATGTCATTCAGTTATAAAAAATAATGCTTGATTTATACCTCTCGAAATTCCTTCACTCGTGCTGTAGAAGAGCTTCTACTGTGTCTGGCTCTTCGTAATATTTATAATTAAAAATGTGTTAGCAAAACGTTACCATATTTTTGTAATAGTATTAGTTTAGTAATAGTGTAGTAAGAGTAGATTTAAAAGAAGAAGATATTTATTGGGACGGCTTATGCCTTAGGGGATACATTATAATCGCCACGGTTGATGAGGTGTTATGGTACGCCGAGGATCGTGTTATTAGCTATTATGTAGTATGGGAATACTCTGGAAACTTGTTTATAAGCAGTGGCAAACCCTAAAAAAATTATTGCGCAGTGTGAATTATATATGAAACGGTATACCGGGAATCGGACCCAAGTCTCAGTCCTTATTGCTGGACTAACACTGCTCGATTACACACATATATTATATATGTATTTATAGATAGAGAAAGGATTGCAGAACTGTCGAAAAGATCGATAATAATGTTAATTAATTTACTGAACTTAATTTAGTCCCTTTGAATTTTAATTAAATTAGAATTGCTGTAAAATTATTTGATTATTTTATTTAAAATAACATACAAAGAAAACTATTTTTTCCGAAGCTGTCAAATTTGGATGAAGACTCGTATTAAACCTAAGTTTTAGCACAAAGCATAAAATGATCTACCGCAGTAATTTCAATATTTTTACATAATAGGTGAGGGCATAATAGAGGGCCTCGGTCATTTGATCACGGTAGTCATGTTACCGTTTGTTGTCGGGGAAAAAAGGAACTTTTTTGAATATACTGCGGAATGCGCATACGCAGATGTTTGCTCCATGTTTTATACGCTTTATTGCAATTATGGGCGAACGTTATTGAGTTTTTTTACGTGATTGTACACGAATACAGTTATTGACAGATGCCACTGTCCTTTGAGATATCGTAATAGATAACCTAATAACAACATCATAGTTTATATTTCAAAGTTAAACAGTATCGCTTATATAAATATTTATACATACATATAAAATAACCCGCTAAAGCTTTAAATGATCACGAACAGCATTTGACCGTATTAAAATTAAAAAAAAAATTAAGATCAATCATAACTTACAAATAAAATCAAAATGCATTTATATAATTACTTTAGGACCTCCAACAAACGATACACGAATTATATGTTGAGAAATATTTTTCAATTATAAGAAACCACAGCACACAAAATAACGATCCAAAAAAATCTATCGAATATTTCTGATTAATATTGCAAAAAAGAACCAATTTTGTTTAAAGTTGAACGTTATAAATGAAGCAGATTTAATTCGTAATAAAATAACACGGTCAACTTATTTTTGAAAAGAAGTAATTACTCAAATCAGAACATAATAGCATCTAATTTGCTATACACGAGAAAGTCATGAATATGTGATAATTGTAAATATTCTTATCCTGGTTTTAGCCCATAGTCGCCAACTGCAAGGCATAGACCTCCTCAAAACACGTCTATATGGGGATATACCATAATCGCCACACTTAGCAGGCGGGTCGGCGATCGCAGTTTGGTAATATGTTACGCAAAGGCCGTTGCTGTCCACCCTCTAAAAATCTGTTTGTGGGCTATGGCATTCACGTACGATTATTGCACAAAGTATGAAATATACAAGGTATATATATATATATAACACATTATGGGATTGAACCCGTGACCAACGATCGTAATTTCTTTACCGTGAGGCTATTACCTACCACTGCTCAAATAATCATCATTATATTTATTGTGAATATTATCGTTTGTAGCATCGTATATTGCAAGACCGGCTGATATAATGACAACTTTTTTACTGGCCACAACTTTCATTATCGTAAATATTATATATACATACATTTTGATTGACAGGTAAAGAATGCGTTGAGGCATTAAGTGATCCTCGTAAAAAAGGTGAAAAATAAAGAAACTTACACACACATGTATATAATTTAAACACATGAAAAAAATACTTCATAAATGTTCTCTTACATTATTCAAATAAGAATAATCAAGACGATATATAATTAATTAACAAGTGCCTTTGAACTATGACACCGTGCAATTTACCTACTTCATTGAACAAAATCATAATACGGATTGTATGCGCTGTGACTCACGATTCTATCAAATTTTAATAGATGCATTGCGAAACCACAAGCGTGGGCGATCGGACGCCTCGCATCGATCTGTCGGTTAAATTTATTTCATTGTTCCTATACAACACTAGTTGAAAAGCGTGGTTTAGATCTGTTAAAATGTTTAATCTTTAGTTTCAAAACCCTGTACAAAAAATATTTACATGAAGAAAAAAAGAAAATTTGACATTTTGCAATGCAAATCAAAAACGTTGTTAAAGTATTTTTGTTATCATCTAAAATTTTATATTTTTTTTGTATTACATTCCTCAAGCCAAATTTAAAATTTAACATTTTTGAATAATGGAGCAGCGGCAGCCCAGTGGTAGAGGAGTTAGACTTGCGATCTTAGGCAACGGGTTCGATTCCGGGATATAATTATATAGTTCACCATTTTTACATTAATCATATATGAGGATTGCGACTATTTACTAACGAAATTCTACAGGACGATAGCAGCATTTTCTGCATACTGTAATAACACACTGCGATCGCCAACCCGCCTACCAAGCGTGGCAATTATGGTATATCCCCCATAGATATTATTGGAGGAGATCTAGGCCTTGCAGTAGGTGCTTATAACCTGAAACGACGAAACAAATTATCAATGGTTAAGGTACATAACTAGGTAATAAGGTAAACATAGATAAGGTCGCGGGAAGTCGTTGCAAGCGGGCAGCGTAAGGCATCATCGGGTATCTTTAGGGGAGGCATGTACCTAGCAGTTGGCGACAATCGACTGATAAGTTTGAGGTAATGATGATTTGTCAAAAGCTTGTAAGTAACAAACCATGATTCAGTTTTATATTTTTTGTAATCTATAAATATTGTCATATATCTGTAAGCTTTACTTGAAAAATAATTAATTAATAAATAAACTCTATCGTCATTTAATTCTATATTCTCTCATTGTGATGATTAGGCTTTAATATGTTGTTTTCGTGTATTAAATCCACAAAAACTATTCTCTAAAAACACACTTGTATACACCTCGTATTGCTACACATTTTATTTTAGCATGGATTGCTCAAGGGCGTCTGTTTCCGTGAGCTTAATTTCGATGAAGCTTCACAAAGCCTAAAGTGGCTAGCAGCATTATGCAAGACTGATTATGAATATATATATATATATATATCCGCAGCTCTCGCTATGCGTCGCCAAGTAGCTCTATTTACTGTGTGTAGTGGCAGTTGTAATGAGACCTGTCCATCTTATTGGAGAGCGTTCACGAGATCGCTTGCCTTCCACTTTGCCATGCATGACGAAACGTTCCATCGAGTCTTCATTACGAGTGACATATCTAAAGAACTTGATAATTCTTATTTGCACAGTCGACAATAACCCATAACGAGAACCTGTGCTTTGTTGAATTTACCGAGAAACTGATCTCTGTGATGTATATTACCGAGACTTCTCACAATGAACATCAATGTTCAACAACAATAGCAGTTATCTTATTGTCAGCGTACAAATTCAAATCGGCATTCGAAATTTAATTCTAACTAGAAATAACAATTCAACACAAAAAAGTTTTGATGTAATAGCCAGTAACATGGAGGGTTCTTACTAGACTTCTTGAGTACCTTTTTTAAACGAATATCCGCTTCTTTATTTTTTATTCATTACATAATTCTTGTTTTTTCTATTCAGCCGACATTTCTCTATGAAAATATAAATCTTTTACAATCCATACGTTGTGTATATCTAATCGCGGAATGCGATAAGACAGCCGACTGTACTTCTGTATTGTTACTGTAGTCTCTATGTTACGTTTATAAGATGTACTATAAAGTAATAATTAAACAAATCAGGTCACAACTAAATAAGTACTTGAAATAAGACGCATTTATTGTTTCTAAAACCTGTATAAGTTTAGGTACATATGCATTCCAATATTCTATTTCTGGTCTTCAAAGATGTGTAACTTATTCTGAATTGAAAATAGTTAAAACGATTTTCAATATATTAATATCGGTTTCAATGTACCGTTCCTAGAGAACAATCCGAATCCAGTTGCTACATGAGCCAGTGACTAACGAGAAGCGAGATATAAATCTGTAATTGACAAACAAGCAAACATTCGATCGGTGAAATTAATCATGGAAACTGATTGATTAGTTTGTGTTATGAAAACCGTGAATCAACATTTAAATTATCTAAATCAATTGCTCTCTATCATTTGTGCGTAGCCTTCAAACGGAATATAAATTAAGTTTGGGATTATTGAATTCTAGTTTTGCGAAAAATTAACAAGCGCATTAAGTGAATGCTAACTTATCTCATCTTTCTGAATTCCGTGTAATGGATTTCATCTAGAGGTTTTTGCAGAGTCTAATTTTTTAATTGAAAAATTAAATAGAATATTTTCCCAGGATTTTCTGTAAGGATAAATTAATAAACTAATATAAAAATAGAAAAAAAACTACTTGAATATAGACATGATGAGAATGATTTTAACTATAAATTTCATATTTTAAGTAGCCATATTTTATTTCATGTTTTTCATAGAGATACTATTTCTTTAATATTCTATTATCTACTTCTTTAATATAAGAATAAAATATTTGAATTATATTAATCTTTTATTTAATATTCAAAAACAACTTTTTTGAAAGAAAACGAATAATTTTTAAATTCTTATAAGAAAATTATTTTTGGCAAGTGTTTGGGTGCAATTACAGATATTAATACTTTTTTTTAACATTTAAGACGCGTTCACATTCTCTTTTTTTTTGTACTTATACTGAATCTACTTTAAAATAGTGTAATCTCTGAAATTTTAAGCATAATTTCTAGCTAGATTCAGTAATAGACTCTTATTAGACTTAAATAATTTAAGAAAATCCGAAGATTTTTTTAGTTAATAATTAAAGATAAATACCTAATTATACTCGTAATAGTAACTTTTTTAGTCTTCGGAATCATAAACTGTTTCCCTATTAAAATAATATTAATTATTTTCTATGAATAAATAATGTGTAATCTGAATGAATTAAAAATGTATCAAAATAAATACTACGACCACGTGGTGGAGCACATCCTACAGAGACTAATATGCGTGGGCAGCTAAATATTCATACGTAACTTATTAGACACACTTACTCACAAATCAGCAATTATCATCTCCTCGTCGAGTACGTACGACTTTCGTATCTCATGCAAATTCGTCCGAATGACAATGAGCTATTTATACAGCATGCAAAATTACAAATGCCGATCAGACAATCAAGTTCTCTGTTCAGTAATCGTTTTTATTTATGTGCTAAAGGTCATATTTGAATAACAAGGGCGAGTGATAGTGGGAAAGTGGAGTTTGCAGCTATATTCATATTATAATGTAAATGTGTGTACGGACGTTCGTACGTAGAACAATGAGAGGCGTGGGCCGGATTAACTCATTACAGCTTACATCGCCTGGACGAACGCCTTGACCGATATCCACGTTGTGGTGTAGGTTCTAAAGGTTGTGAGAACTCACTGACAAAATCTATCGGAATGTCCTTTAACGATTTCGCATTGCAGTCTAAGTAACTGCCAACCTGTACTTCAACTATGAATGCGTGTAATTTTGCGATGACCTAATCGACAATTAAATATTTTCATCAGTCATGTCAAGACTTTGAATACTGATCCCAAAGCCAAGTATTGATGTAATTAATACTATGATAATATTTCACAAGTCTATCCATATTTTTACATAGGAAAAAGAAATATGCTGTTAACAAAATCAAATTCAAATGCGTCAAAGAAGCGAAATTTTATAAGACGGTTTGTGAAATTATATTTATATGCTGTATCCCAACATACAGCCTCACTTTAGCGGTTATATTCTTAATCATAATGCTATTGATTATTTTTCTTTGTACTTGGTCTATTTATGTTATATACAGAGGGGCTGGTCGTATTTGTAGAGGCTTTAAAGGTATGAATGTACGCATTAATTTAGAAATTCAAACATCACAAGCTTCAGAAAGAAATACAAAAAGTATCGATAATATAGTACTAAAGGCGTATTCAGAATTCAGATTACTGCATATTAAAATTAGTTATAACTAAATATTAATTATTGTTTACTTTCTTTCACTGTAGACTTTGTACTACCAGAAACTAATAGCCTGTCGCATTCCAATAGTAAAAATAAATTAATGTAGCTAATTTCAGAATGAGCACTTTATCCAGTTTTTTGCTATCAAAGAAGCTATACATTCATCTCTTTACAGCTTTTACACCTACGAGTATAACCAATCAGAAATAACTACCGACATGGTAACGACGAAATCCTTAGAGATAGAGACTTTTCTTTATTTACTACATATGTTGAATGTATGTAGTCTGGATTATTTATAGAAAAGAACGCGTATTACCTTCAAACGAGATCGCGGAAACTCGTGATTACAATCACGACAGTTGAATTGTGCACGATATAACAACGTATGTACCGATGACACGAATACAGGTTGTCGTCACATTCGAGCGACACATGATGCGTCGCGGTTCCGACGGGACATCCTGATCATTCTGCGTGCCCGCGTCCACAGTACACTTGAAGGCAAATATATGGTCATGCTAAAAATATTATCGTGTTAATAGTAAGAAAGAGTATCAAATAATCGTCATAATTTTACATTTTGTTAATTATATTTTATTTTATACTTTTTCGAATTTATATCAAGTAGTATTTAGTATTAATGTGACATTTTTTTTTTTAAATTGTGTTTATATACCATCGGCAACAGAATCTACATAAAAATTTACACTTTTAAATAGACATTTAATACAAAAAAATGTAAATCAAATTTGTAAGTTTGTTTATTACTGCCCGCTTCGGATGGCCCGCACGGACAGTATATAATTTAAAAGTATAATGTCATAAAATATATTTCGTGTTATTTTGAACAAGCCAAAAGAAAATTCTGGTCAAGTTTTATATCTATATATAAGTTCAAATAATAAAAAAAAATATTGGTTCAAAAAAATAAAAATATGCATTCTTTTAATGAACGCCTCTCAACCTCTTTGCGGGTGAAATTTTGTAAAATCCTTTCTTCGCTCGCCTTTACTCGGTGTTAGAAATATTCCCGCCAAATTTCTAACCTCATGATTACAGAGATATCGAAATGAGTCAGTACATGGGTGGACATTTTTGCAAACTTATGTATATAATACACTGCAAAAATAGCAGATAGTGTCTCACAAATTATGTTTATCATATTTATATTTAATTATAACATTTATTTTGTCTTTAAGTGTACGAATATAATAGTGCGACCATTGGCGCGCGGTCGACCGTCAATTACCCTATTGGCCACAATTGTTGTGCGACACTGTCCGTCCTCTCGCTTATTATTTTTATTACTGCGATAGAACTGTCTCACGACTTCATTCTTTGCACAGTTCATTTGAGTTTAGTTTTATATCGTACCAGAGTGCCTGATTCGTTTACTACACCTGATTTTTGTGGTGTGTCTTCTGGAATCCCGTATTAAAATTTCCGAAACTCTCAACACCCTTTTACACTTTCTAGATTCATGTATTAGGCACTGTGATGATTAAATAAGCACGAACAATTGCTATTTTAATGCTCTATAACAATAATAAGATTATCGTCATCATCATCTTCATCGTGACAACTGATAAACGCCCCTACAAAGCTATGGCATAGGTCTCACCAAAAACCGTCCAATGACCGGTCTTGCACTGTCCGCATCTAGTAACTTCCCGCGACCTTGACTATATTGTCGATCTACCTTGTGATGGGCCAATAATAAAATAATAAAATTGCAATGGTTTTTTCAATAACTCATTTATACATTAATCCGTAACATGACTGTTGGTTTTTTTTTGAGAACCCATCAAAGTCGATACCGTTCTGCTTTGGTCTACTATAATATAAAGATATACATATAAATTAAGTTTTTACCATTACTAAAAACTCTATTTATTTTACTATTATCTACATATACAATACAATTAAGTTATGGTGTACTTTATCTAAAGAACAGAGGATTCAGAAATAACTATAGAAATTAATTATTGTTTACTAATCTGTCCTTGCAGATTTCGTACAGCCAAAAAATATTTGTCTTTCGCATTCCAATAGAAAAATTATTTATGCAATATATTTCATCACTTTATACAGGTTTATTAGGAACAAAAGTAAAACCTTTGAAGCCTTTAAAAATTACTCGCAAATTCGGTGTTGCGTAGGACTTGGTACTATTATAGATTCCATAATGTTCAACGCTGTTAACCTTTATTGTTAATCCTTGCATCATAGAGCAAACATTACTTCTAGCTTTTTTAAATCTTTTAACAAATGTTTTATGAATATTTTATTTTATATTATAGTTATTTTATGAAGGCGTATTAGTGTGATATGATTTAAAATTGAAGCTATGAATTTTTAATTTTCATTCTTAACACTAAATATACCATTACGGGTCAAATGACCCATTTTGATATTTTGCATTGAAAATTTAAACAATATGGTGAGGTATAGATCAAAAATTTTTGTATTTTGCGTTTGTATAAGAAATGATCAACGTACAATTTTGTCTAATTATAAAAAAAAATATTTGTATTTCCTTCCTAACTACCATATTCCATACGTTCTAGTAGGACCCATTAAGTGTTGGTATAATTAGTGTTAACTTCGGCCCATACAGCCTTTGTTGGAGGAGTTACAAAATAATGACCCGAGAATTGAACCTGCAACTTACGATCGCGACTCTGGTGATCTGGTAGTCTAGCGGTAAAGGAAAATAAATGGAACTTCATACAAATGAATTAATTTGGCTTGCAATTAATTTTCTTTTTCAGATATTTATGTTCTTACGAAAATATTGCAGAACCGCAATATTGTTGCAAGCATATATTAGCTGGCCACTAAGACGATTAGATATATTTTTTGTTTCGTAATTTACTTCGGTTGAATTAGCTAAAGTGTGGGACGTGCATAAATGGCAGTAGACAAGCTTACGGGCCTTGGGTATTTATATTCTTCTCGCCTTCACCCCTTATTGGTCCATACATCACTAACCGATCCTTATACACTATTTCAATTACATAAATAACTTCAATTATTTTTACCGATCATAATTCATTTTATTTTTTAAATGGCATAATGGACCGTTTTGATAACGTTTCCATTAGATTTTTTTTTTCATTCACATTCATATTGACCCCAGTTCATAACAGCTCTTTTTTAATTTTTAAATTATCATGCTTCTTTAAATAATATACAAGTAGCTTGGGGGAACTACAGCAACTCATAAAATCACATAATGAATATTTCACAATAGTCACTTTAACGAAGACAACATGAGTTTAATACTAGTGTAGTAATAAAAAGCTAGATAAAACCTTTTATATATAGAGCTGAAGCCAACACTTGTTTTACATTAACATTATTTATCTTTAATATATATACCAAGAACAATAGTATATTGTGAAAATCAGGAGATCACAGTTGAGAGCAATAAAGAATACGACGTAAAAAGCACAGAATACTCATTCACCTAGCGCTGGATGTATCTTCATTATGATGTCAGTCGAAACACGTCGTTTTGACTATATTAGTGTATTCTCTAAAATATATTTATTAAAATTATTATCCAAATAGGATCATTTAATGTAAACCCTTGTGTACGTCATGATAAGAATGCATGAAGAAACCAACTGGAATAACTAGAATTAAATTGAGTTCCCCTACAAGACATTCTTCGACTTAAAGCTATGAGGATTCTAAACATGTCCTAATTTGAGGAGAGACCACAAACTAAGGCGGGGTTTTTTTGTGATAACCTTTACAACATGCTTAATACAATTGTTAAGGCAATTCATTCTTAATTTTTCTTATCATTTAAAAATGCTTCACTCTATGATAGGAATTTTTACAAATTTTTGTTTTGTGATGTTCGCAGGTACCGATTCCACTTTAACTATTAATTGCAAATTTGGATTGAAAATCTCTCAAAGGAGTTTACTGCTAGACAATGATCGTTTCACGGCAAAAATGATGATTATTACTTCAAAGTACCTTTTCTATAAAAAATATGGAGAGAACTTCAACGAATTACAAAAAGATAATTTAACTCGAGTAACTGATTTTAAATGGATATATCACTCACTACTTATCTTGTTATTTTTTAACAGTTCTTTCCATAGTAAGCCAACACTTCAACGTCTAGTAAATATGTATCCGAATATCCGTTCCGATCTGTACTGATAAGATTTGATAAAGCTTATCAAGACTCGAAGTGCCCGTTAATTTGAGAGATGGTCAACAATACAAATAAAAATTCAATAACTCTGCTCATTGGAGTATCAAATCCATATAATCCACGTAATCAGTCTGTCCGGCTATCCGTCACAATTAAAAAACGATCCGATAACAATACGTATTATGAAAGCTATTGGACGTTTATACAAGGAACTTTTTTACCCAAATTATAAAAAATACGTTAAAAGCATACCGAACAATTGTGAAAGCAATTACATAACGCAATGGCCTTTGTTAATATTATAATGGTTGTTTTGATTTCGATTTAACGAAATATTTTTTTAAGGAAAACCCTATGTGAAGATATTCATTTGGTTTTAGGATCATAATATGTAATACATCATATATCATGGAAATTCAATACCATATTACTTCACCTATGCGATGACGTTTTTAATGTCGGTAATATTAATATCCATCAAGAACAAAGTTTACTAATGTATAACTATCAAGGAAAATATTTTCAATTTATCTCATACTATATAAGTACATATACAACTAACTGTTGTGAAATTTTATCATGTGTCATACAACTTCTATGTTAGTTTGTTAACTCCATTTTGTGCTGTAAATCAACTCCAACACCAAAAGCCAACCAAACTCTTTCGTGATTTTGTTACTGACTAATGCGATGTCATGAAATTCGAAAAAATTAAAATGTCTTCATGTTAAATCCATAATGCTGCAAAAACGTAATCTTTAAGTTGCCGCCGATTTATAAAAATTAATTACATAATATTTGACAATTCTGTTTTTTTCAAACTTACATATATTAATTTAAAGTTCAGAAAAAATGTCTATTTTCGAATTTCACAACAGTTTTTTTTTGGTTCAAAACTAGCTACTTCTAAAAATTGTCATTGTCCGATGACAATTGCGTGTTAATACACGCGTATATATAACGTTTGTAATAATACAGACATGTTGCAAGAAATATTGTTCAAGATAATAAGAAAGACCTTATAAAAAATTTCGCAGTAAATCGATATTTTGGTACAATCGATAATCGATATAATACTGATTACGTAGATAATACAATAAATATTAATAATTAAAAAAAAATTAATAATTTAAATTAATGATTAAAAAAAAACTTTAACATAATATGTACCTACTTACGTAAACCATATAAAGTTTATATTATATAAAGCTATCTGAATGTTATGTTTGATGTGTATCATGTAATTTTATCATAATTATTAAAACACGTAATACAAAATAAAAATCTTTTGACGTTACTTCGAACATGATTCGACCTTTTGACAAGCAAGCTCGGGACATAGATAACATAAGGTCTTAAAGAAAATCTAAAATTATAGCAAACAAAATGCGAAATTCTCGCTTGAACCTAGAGTTTACCATAAATGCAGAGCGTGCGTACAACATGGAGCCCTAATGAAAACATACGACTCTTTGATAACCTGTTATGGTACTACGGAACCAGGCGTTGGTCCCACAAATTGGCCCTGGAGTCACTAATTTACGGCTATTGTCCAATGTTTATATTCTACACCAGTTAGACGGTGTAACAATGAAGTTCTTGCTATTTAGATGAGATTTTATTCATTTTCTTACTAAATAAAACTGGAAATCTTATTATGCCTGAGCCCTCATAAATTTGACCTCATAAGCTAGGTGAAAGGTAGATAGTGATTGCTATCCCTAAATACTTCCACGACAGCAAAAGTCGTGAGTTCTTTTTCATTTAAATTTAGTGTTGTTATCAGGCAAAGTCCGTCAAGCCGTAGGTCAACGTTATAATGTTTTCACGATTTATACATTCATCAAATTAATGAAACGGAATATAAATGGACCAGTTTTAATTTTATTTTTGCATTAAAATACTTCATAATTGATTACGTAAAGTATACAAACCTTTTTTATACGAAGTATAGGTACCACATAAAAAAATCAAAAGAGGAGGTACTAAAATTTTTTGCTGTAAGTAGTTTTCGCAACAGAACTTAAAAAATATATTTAATTCCGTGATTAGAGATCGCATTAAAAAGTCGCACGTAAAAGAAAGCTTAATACCAAGGTACTGCTAATATAACTATTATCCTTCATAGTCTTACAATATGTAAATTTTCTTGTGGTAAACTGGGTCAAGTTCGCTTTGGCCACTTGAAGATACTACCTTCTACTCGTATAAGAGTTGATTTTTTCAATTGTCATCTAGTCAGTGATAGATTTTTTTGAAGACTGTTGGTTCAGCTACAGCCTCCATGTCTCGGTAACCAAAATACACAAGATCTTATTTACTATTTTAATTTGATTGAAATCTTCAGATGCCGAACAAAAAAGCCAAAAAAAGCATTATATGTACGCATATTGTAATCGATAATAGTAAATTCTAGAATTACAAATTCGACATTTAAAGATGTGGTGCATATATGTATTATTGGTTGCGGCTAAATTGAGATGTTTACATGTATTGTCAGCAAAATAGGGAATCGTCTTGCTGGCGACGGCGCCGCAGTGAAATCCCGTTGCGCGGCTTATACAAACGAGCGGTTGAACCATGTAATAAAACTTATACCGTTTTTTTTTTTAATAACATTTATTTGGTTCACAGCTCAGAATATTATGTATTATGTTATGTAAGTAATAATTAAACCTAAAACATAGAGGAAGCATGATTTATACCTCTGGTACTTTTTAATACAAGTTTATGAAATTGGACAAATTTTTATGCGTTTCATTATAAACATAGCGGTAACATTCACCAGATTTGTTAGTTAGTTTTATAAATATTGTTCCTTTTTATATTAAGCATACTCTATCATCTCAATAAGTGTTTGAAAGTACTGCTTAATACAGTTTAACATTTTTTTTAAAACAATGTAAAAACTTTAACAATATATCTTAAGTACTTGTATAACACTTTAAGTAAAGTTTAAAGTAAATGTCTTATTTCATAAAGAACCTTAACAAAAAAATAAAAATGATTAACAAATATATTTTTTACAATGCAATGAAACATTTTTAAGCAATATAAAGCTTCAGGAATAATTTCTTTCTTAAATTATTTAGACAATTTACACTTTCCCACGAATAAAAGCCGGTTTGTGCAGTACCATGCAACCATGATTCGATGTGACTCGCGATTCGCACTAAGGCCCATCGCCCACTGCCTGTTGATTTATTGCAAATGGCGCGAAAGCGAAAACGCTCGTAAAACGCCGCGTTCGAGCGTTTATGACGCGTTGTTTGGCCGGTCGCTCGATTACTTCGTGCGTACTACCATTTACGTAAATAGTGCGATTATTAGATTGACTTTTACTGTGTGTTTATTTTAAGTTTCTTATCGTATTACTTTTTATCTTCTGTGCAAAATCCATTGAAATGCAACATATCATTCATTAATTATCAAACGTTTTAAAAAAGAACATTTTCAAAAACAGAGAGACTTTTATAAATGTCATTAAATAAAAAGTAAAAAAATATTCCTATAACTTTTTTCTGCGTTTTTAAACAAAATTCTATTTTTAAAATTCTCTTTTATTTTTATATAGCAAATAATGTTAAATTCATTATTTGTAGGTGCCATCGCCTATTAAGTGCCAATAAAACAGATCGAAACCGAATTAAGCAGATATTATTGTAGCTGAAAGTTTTGTAAAAAAAATACAGATAAATTGTGATATATTACAAATACTTAGCTACTTACAAGATATTACTTAAAAGTAAAACAGAGCTATCTAATGTGTTACATCTTGTAGAACGCATCTCAAGAGGTCCCGCGATAAATTCAGCGCGCCTTTGAACAATGACGTCACAAAACAAGTGGGGAAGCAGCTCGTGTGTGGAGATCGTGCTGGACTGACGGACTCTCACGCCCGCTATGTCACAGTCTAGAATATACAGAATAACCATTAGCTTATAATTGATATTAAAAGTTTAAGCTTATTATTATCTTCAAATCAATCTTGATAATCATCGTTTCAGTCCATAAACGCCCGATACAAGGCATAGGCCTCCGCCACAAGATATCTATGGATACCGTAATCGCCACTCTTGGCAGACGGCTTGGCGATCGCTGTGTGATATTGTGGTACGAAGAAGACGCTGCTGCCCATCGTAAGGTAGTTTTCCTATACCTATGGTAGCGCGACCACTTTCCCAAAAAAATCTTTATAAAGTAGTTATAGCAATAAGCTCTAATAATACTCAAAAAATGTAATTAGTTTTTTTAATAAGCCGTTATACAACTGTCAGAAATTGAAGGCAATAATTTTTTTGAAAATTAAAGGCTTTTGATAATCTTAACAAGGTCGTCTCTCCACCTTGTCGATGGACGTCCAACGCTCTCATTACCGGTCTGTGGCTTCCATATCAGAACCTTAAGGTTCCAGCGGTTATCTGGTATGCTTGTCTAGTGCAAACTTTAACTTGGCAGTTCGCTGGGCTATTCTGTTACCTTGGTTCACTACAGATCTCCTTCTTCCTAATTTTTCTTCTGTCCGATTTTTATAGTTAATAATTATGGGTAAAAATAAAGATAATGATAATTTTACAATTTTTATTATTAGCGATACTGTTATTCCTGTTCCTGTTATTCCACACTGTTATTCAGCAACTGTCCATTGTACACACCCAGGTTCATATATTGCTTTAGATATAACATATAAACATATAAACTTTCAACAATTGAAAACAGATTAATAGATGACACGCATGTATTATTATAACATTAAGATCCACACAAAATAGAAAATAAAAAAAAAACATGAAATTATGTGACACAAGGTCTCTGTCCTTTTAGGGTAAAGGTGTATTGCGACTATAAATAAAAAAATAATTAAAAATAGAGCGTATAATAGCGATTGCATCAATGTAAGAAATTACTGTTCACAAGCAAACATTTCGCAAGAGCAGGTTACATTCAAAATAAAGAAATTTCGTAAAATTTATTTTTGTGTTTATATAATTTTGGCAAATGTCGACCCTTGTTAATTATGCTATCATTACAATTATATTTATTTAAAATTAACTGATGAGAACAGTGGTGTAAAGAACACGGGGCATGAAATGAAAATTCAAAAAGAAAGATTTAAAATCTAGAAGCTTTGATATCATCTGTCATATATCTCCCGTCAGACTTCTACCCATAAGGTGAACAAACGACGTTGTTAACAATGCTAAATGCAGGCCGCTTCCAAATGTTCTCATTAGGAATCTACGGAGGAGCCCTTGTCTCACTGTGGTCTTCCTATGACTGAAATGTTTATGATGGTGTGACCACAAGTAATTTTTCAATTACATTAGATTATTTACGTTTTCCGGGCATCAAAGTTACTTCAGAGAGTTACTGTAAAAAAATCTAGCCTTCTTTGCTCTATGACTTCGAACTGTCAATGATTCAAATAAAAATCCAAAAACAGCTACATACGAGTATGTACTTTACGGACATGATCGATTTATTTTAATACTGTCAAATAGTTTTGTATTTTCACCCAATAAAAAAATAAAAATTGCTTAAAAATACCATTAAGAATATTATTAAATATTCCGTCTTCGCTGAGGCTGTGATTAAGGAGGACGTAAACAAGATATTTGTCAAAAATTTGGTATCCTTAATACGTGAAAAATGATCAATGAAACGATCCTCCCACAACTGTGTGGTGTCCTCAGCTATGGGAGAGCCAAATCTACAACAGATGAAAACTTTACTCGTGATGTCATTATAAACTATAAAAAATTGTAATTGATGAATAACGGGGATAACAGAACATTGAATTCCCACAAAGCAGTAGGCTAATAGAACGTTAATCAGCTAATTTTGCACTGTGGACGGAGTCACGACACCGCCGCACGAGGAGTGAGGTCTGCCCTCTCTCTTTATACCTCATGACATGCACAGCGCCGTAAATATTACCGTACCACTGCCTTAGTTCCCATAAACGCTAAGGACCATTGCGAATTATGACAGGCAAAACGGTAATTAAGATCAAAAATATTATAAACACTTTCAATTATTTTTCATTTATAATAATATATCGTTCTTACGTGCAGTTTATTTATCTAATAATAAGAAATTCAAGCTACCCGATGATACACAGAATTTGTTATTTAAAAATCTACAAAACAACATATCATTGATTATAGTGTACTTTAACCCAATAACCAAACATCTAATCATAAATATAACAATAGACCCAGATTGCTGAATTATATTCGTAAGTTAAATGTGTCAATTAATATATAAATTATATCTAAGGTGTTTCGTAGTTTCGAATTCCAGACACTGGTAGAGAGGAACATGGCCGTAGTTGTAGTCGACAAATATGGGCCATACTTCACTTAAAGCTTTTGTTTTATTTTCTCAGGAGAGCTACACAACATAAGAAATAAATGTACATAAATTCATTAATTAATGCATAAAATCCTTGAACACAAGGCAATTACTACTCTTACAACTACGCAGATTTTATTTAAATCACAGATGAAAGCCCTTCTCGTTTTGTCAGCTTACAAAACACACCTTAAAACACACATTTTAAAAGACACCTTTACCTAATAAGAATAACATCTGCAAGTCGCAACCTTGCTACAGATCGTTTACTAAACGAAACACGGCGCTCGGGCGCGGCGAACTAGGTTGCTCAACGTGGACCGTCCCATCCATCACGCGCTGCGTGGACCCACCCCGTAGCACATTGACAAATACCGGACGAGAAGGAATGGCCGAAATTGATCTGGTTAGCTATATGCAATATGAAACAAGTAATACATTCATTAAATAAAATGCTAATAAAAGTATTAAATAAGTCTTGCCTAATGTTCAACGTACGACAAAGTCGCGGGAAGTCGCTGAATGCGGACAGAGAAAGATTAGCCATCAAGATAGGCCTATACCTTATACTGGGTGTCTATCAGCTAACATGATGACGTTGGTGATTAAGCGTTAAACTACAACTGTCAAACCACTTAGTGAAACGACTACATAGTCAAGGTCGCGGGAAATCCCTGAATACGAGCAACGCAAGTCCGGTCTAAGTGGCGATCTTTGGATATTAAAATAATGACCTAAATTTAATACAAACAGATTTCCCATAGTTTAAGTAAACTATGGCTAATAAGTTAAGGTATTTTTTTAAGTAAAAAGCCTTAACTTACTAAACACTTACTTTTAATTCAGGAATTCTGTGACCAAGATGTTAAATATCTATAAAAGATTTCTGACAACATTCTGCATAATCACGACCGAGGCCAAAGTGGATCATAATGTTCGAAAGCGAATTGATTGACAGCCAAACAGAGCACAATGCGCGATAAACAATTATATTCTCGAATTATTGCTATATTCGTCCGGGTCGCGCAATACTGAATAAATTTGAAACGGCCTAAAGGTCGCAAACTCTTGACTTTGTTTTGATGCCATTGTTAGATAAAGTTGAGGCGCGATCTCTTGCTTGCGTCACCGGCTCGAAAATCCGGCGGCATTCAGGTTCTGACGGTTAGGATGTTATTTTGTAATCGATATTTACTAATAAAATTTATTTTAAATTTAATAGAGAACAGGTTGTCTGTAAGAAATTGCTTTGAATGATAACACGTGTATTAGATAAGATTAATTTAATTTACTTAACATAATATCTTTTACATTTCCCGTATTAAACTAACTTTTAAGTCTAAGAAAATCTCAAGCAACAGCGAAGAATTTGGTTAAGTGAATTTAAGTGAAATAGTAACAGGTAACAGATCGAGCCGAGGGGATCCTTTGAGAAGCGCTACCTTAAACGAGGTCTCAGGTTAGGCACCTTTTGCGCTCTACCACAACTAACCCGCGAGATCTGCAACGATCATTTGGGCAGAAGTAAAATTACAGTACAATTAAAAATGTACACCGCTTTGAAGCTTTAACTATTTTCAATCATACTGTATATCTCACTTAACTAAGTGCTTTCGTGCCCAGCTTAGGTTTTTCCTTCAAAAGAAGCTATCTAGTACATCATCTAGTAGTATAGTTTCATATATTAGCATCATCACTTCTTGACAAAATGATATTTGTAGAAATATTAAAACAGTAACAAAAAACCAATATCAATGCACATATTTATTACGAAAAACAACTTGACGAAATGGTATATTAAACCGAATCAAAACGTCGCGATGAGCTTAAATTAATAGAAATAGAGGTTAAGCGGAATTAAATTTAATATAAAAAAAACTAACATAAATGTTTATGACTATTGAAATTATATTAGGGAAAGTGTCCACCGCCTATTTCTACCACTAAGCATATTATTGTCCAAACCTTAACATATCCGTGTTGGAACACCGCCAGGGAAATTACATGACTAACATACAATATTATTCTTAGAATGAAATTGTACCAAAAGGTGTATTTCAAAACTTTTGTTTACGCAGCTTTTTTATACGTACGACTATTTAATTTCCTTTTCGTTCCATGACTTTATAGCATAATAATAATGATATAATTATTCATTAATTTTAAGATATTTTTATTTTTCAAGGCTTTTTAATATTTTAATTCGAAGACCTGTCTACATCCCGACGCCTCCTCGACAACGGATGCGATGCAACGAACGATAGACCTCCTCTACACATCTCATGGTCGTTTGCGACATCAACAAATGCCAAAATAAGGTTAAAGGTAATAATTGTCGGATGTCAAAACCTTTTGGCATTCCCGAACGCTGCATTTAAGGCGGAGGCATGGAGACAATATAATCCTATCGTCCAAAGTACATCACATGATCCGTGATCTTTATCAAAACCTGTTTAATTAGTAGAATCTCAAACTAAATCTCAAAACATACCTGCTTCCCAAAGAGACGCAACTTTATTTCATACATACACAGTGTAAATGCCGAGTCCATTTTTTTACAGGAGTAAGATGCACTGTACTCGGTGCTGACAACGTAGTAGGTTAAAGAAGACCGCCTTGCAATGCTTAGGCCTCTTTACCGATCAGACTCATTTCTTTACCTAACTAAATTTTTAATTTAAACTAATGCACCTTCAGAAACATGTTTCAGCAATGAGCCGATATTCGCCCCTGCCTTTCTTAAAGCTTTCAATAGGGTATAGAAAGACTTCATTATTACATCTCTTGCTAGTATACCTTCTCCTACGTATATTTGCTTTTAACAATTTTGTTAACAAGGTCATAGTACTGGTTCGCCTAAGGTTTTAAATATATATGTTTCCCGCAGAACACCAAATGCAATTATTAACATTAAGCGTTTCTATGTTCTTGAAAATATATCCGACCTATGAGTCGACACTTCTTTATCCTTAGAGATTCTATTTTTTTTTTCATGAGTGTCCAGTCATAAGTTGCTTATAAAACTAAATACGTAATCTGATTTCACATTGAAGTAAATTGTTGCTTTCTAATGAGCAATAGACCTATTCCTGAGTAACGACAATGTGTCACTATTTGCTTAACCCAAACAAAATGCAATTATACTCATCGTTGTACCATCTTGGATAAAATCATCAAAAAAGTGATACATTTATAAATATTAGATGTTTTAGTAGTGAAGAAAGTCGTTAGTTTTTGTGCTCTGTGATATGGAGGTGCAAACGCAATATTTGTAAAATTTATAGGTGTTAAATGTGGGCGTATAATAATTGTAAAGAGTAATTGGTTGTAGATGTGAAAACTTTAAACATTTAAATATATACATCATCGGCCAGCCAAAATCTTTAAAGCTTTTACATCTATTTCCAATCACCTATATAAAGTAATGAAACTGAAATAAATTACATTAATTTATTTTATCTATTTGAAGGCGACAGGCCAATGACTTCGGCAGTACGAAATCTGCAAGGACAGATTTTAAACAATAATTAATTTTAATATGTAGTAATCCGTAAACATTTTATACTATATTATCATCAAGTCATATATTATTGCTGAAATTGATTTTGAGTACGTTTGTATCATTAATTGGCAGGAAATAAACTATTTAATCACCGGTTATAACTTTTTACATTTATAATTAGTCACCTTGTATATAAACAGTAGCGAAATAAGTAAACAAAGTAAAAAAGGGATGCTATTAATAGTTCCGCCACTGCCGTAGGTCGGGGTTATGCGAGGCGTCGACGACGGCAGTGGGTCAGTGAGACGGGCCGCTTCCTCTGGGATGGGTCACGTGACCGCCCGCAGTATTGCTCTCGTCATAAAATCAAAATCAAAAAAGATGTTATAAAACAACAATATAGGAATTTTATATCATACCTAAATTATTATAAAAATTACAATGAAATCATAGGCATTCTCCATTGCTGTCAATAGTTTTGATAACACTAAGCTGCAAATCACAATAACACTGCTAATTTATATCATTAGAAAATTAGTTAAAATAGTTTACAAAGAAAAAATGATGTCACTAATAAATACAAAATGATGTATAACGAATTAATTATCGATTCCTGATAAATTCAGGAATTAACCTCACCTAAAGACTTTCAATAGGAGATGTTGGAAGCAATCTGCATCCAGCGTCTTCCGACTAGCAAGGTTATCTGTCCGCATATATATCATAATAAAAGGTAACAATTTTTAGTAAAAAACCCATAAAAAACATTTGTTGGAATGGTAAAAATGCCTCATTTTTATATCAATAAGTTATAATAAAAATAGTTCATGAAAAAATAATAATGAGAAAAAGTTCATTAATATATACATATATATACATATATATATATATATATATATATATATATATATATATATATATATTGATGAACTTATATGTGTATATATGAATACTTATGAATTTCAGATAGGCCTGTAACCAACGGTCCGTCCGCTCGTTCATTGAGCTCTTCCCATGACATTACCCGGCCAACCTATTTAAACGTCTCAGTATTACTGTTTCACCCGAATATAACCGCTATTTTCAAATTAACAGAATTTAAAATTCATTAGCTCGATTAATGCCATAGAGCATTTCAGTCGGACAGTTGAAATATCGCATCTGAGGCCCCGATGGCCCTAAAGATGGACCTCGCGTTTTATTTCCACCGAGGAAGACACGACTTTGGTACGATGCATGGGGAAAATATGGCCCCAAGTCCGCTCAACCGTATTTCACCGAGGTCGCTCGGGGTCGGCCGGGCGGACATTATTAAACTGTTAGTCTTCTGAAATCGTGAGACGTGACTTATGCAGATGTTTAAGTAGTAGTTTGACGGATAGTTTCACGTGTATGCAGTGGTCGGTTCTCATGTGAATCTTCCTCGCACGATTCTCAATGCAAGCGGAATTAGTTGGAAAGCTTTGTAATGGCGTTCCTAATCCGTACCTATCTTCCTTGCGGTTTTTAAATTTGGTCATACTTAATTTCTCTTATTCTCTATTTAACTTAATAATTCATTATCGTCAAATTCTTCTAGATTATATAGCGTGCATGAACTTTAAACATACGTAAATTTTACAACCATGTCTTATAAATGATAAGTAAATTGAGCACAAATACGCTAGATGTTAGCCTAACCTAGCATTGTTATTTTTTTAAAAAAAAAGCTCTATGCTTTATTTAAAGTTACAAGAAAACTTTTATTGTTTTATATTTACGTCTTAAGAATTGCGATCATAGGTCGCTAGTTTGACTGCCGGGATACAGTTTTATATTATACAATTATTATATATATTATACAATTTACACTTCGCGCATTAATTACGCAAAATTAACAATGCTCACAATTTTGCACCAGCGTCTTCTGAGTCCCATAATACCACACTGCGATTGCCAACGCACCTGCCTAGTGTGGCGATTATAATACATCCGCCCATAGATATCTTTGGAAGAGGTCTATGCCTTACAGTGGATGTTTATGGGCTCAAACCATGATCATTAATCTTTAGGTCCATAAAAGTATATTTAACACAACTCTTAATGATAGATTTAAATGAGACAAATATTTTAAATACTACAAGCACAACATATTTAAAGCCATGTAATATTTACATTAGGCACACATCTTTCGGGAAGGCGATTGACGTTGGCAATTTCTTACTTCTTTCTTCGTTTCTTTCCCCTACAGTACCTCATCGATACACTAGAGCTGGGCTATTCATTGCGGGTTGCATTCCAAATAAAAAATAAATATATTTTTAATCATTTTACTGCTATAGCCAGACATTGTCAAGGCATATATTTGATGGCGATGCAGGGAAAATATTTCGAAGGATTTTTTTACCAATATTTTGTGTTGCATTTACAATCCAATGAATATCTATACTCGTATTAAAAAAATGTTTTTTGAAAAATAAACCATATTTTAATTAATTGCATATTACTACGTAACACTATAAATTATTAATTAACTTGTTAAACAATAATTATCTAATGCTATCCGCTTTAAACAAGGGCAAGTCTCACACAAGACAACAATCAATTATCTAACGTAGAAAGACCTGCCTCTTCCTGAATAGAATAAAAACACACGGAGATCACAGAGCTAGTTGTCTGAGGAATGCAATTAATACACTTTTTGTTAGTAAATCAGGAAGCAATGGGTAACTGTAAAAGGCGAAATGTGGGAAAATTGATGGGAACAATAAGAGAGATGGTTGGGTTTTTTCGGTTGAAAGAGCGCACGTCGAACGCAATTACGCGCTCAACTCATATGCTATGAACTAAATGGTCCGGTTCTACCACGTATGGTTAAACTGTGTTTAATTACATAATAGTAAAGAATATTTTTAAAAATTATAACGAGCAGAAAAAGTGCTTATTATTGTAGGCATTTTATTTATTTTCAATATATTATAAACATATTATTTCTTACTACAAAACAGGCTATCTTAGTTAAGATGGACGATTACTGAGCCACTATCGAAGTCTATGGCCAACTATAACATATGTTATTATGTTTAGTATAACAAAACCTTTTTCATGCTCATGTTAAAGAATCTTCCAGTGTATTTCAATTGTTTAAAAATTAAAAGCCAAAACGTAGCCATTTTATTAAAATTTTCCTCCAAAAAAGTTTATTATGCAAAAGAGCTTAATTTTAAAAAAAAATATTATAACTAATCATATATTAATCGGCTTAAATGAAAACCGAGGTTTAAACTACAGTTAAAAAGTTGGTGTGACTGGGCGTCCTCATAAGTTTTTCACGAGGAAAAGCGCACACAATGCACCGTCGCAAACAAGATGAGAAAGCAACCACTCATTATCGTCGACTGGACAGTTATTGTAGGGTATAACGTTACATGCACTATTTCTACATTTATACTATCATCTTAAGCTAATTACTAAAACTGTTACCCATATAATAATAGTAGACAAACAGTTAAATGGTAAGAAATATGATTTTGGTGATATTAAAGAACTTTAAACAAATCTTAACTACATATACAGGGTGATTGGTTATTAGTAAAAGCTTTAAAAGGGTGAACATAACTCATTAGTCAGTAAAAAGTTTTAAATTTTTTTGAATATGTTTTCAATCACCCTATATAAAGTAATCGGTCTTAAATATATTTAATTAATTATTTTTTTTCTATTGTAATACTACAGGCCAACAATTTCAGTCGGAACAAAGTCTTCAGAGACAGATAATAAACAATAATTAATTTTATCATGTTGTAATTTGAATTTTGTACAGGCTTTCCTTACTATATTATTATTACGTAACATATCATTTCTAAAGCAATTGATTTTTTGTTTTGTTAGAAAGTGGCTGTACATTTACCATTTAACACCTATAAACTATCACCCTAAATAATAGATAACAGAGAAAGACAAAAAGGTACGTTTTATTTCGATCTTATTATTAATGTTATTTTAAGACATATAGTTTATAAATGAATAAAAAAAGAAGCGGAAAGGTATGAAGTAACAAATATATTGAATAAATAACAATTATAGCACGCCTTAGTTATTAAACCACATGTTCAATGTTTAACAGATATAAGCTGTTAAAATTAAAACATTATCGTGAAATATCTATGGATGCCATTAAAGGCTGAATTACTCTGCTAAACAAGACATAAATTTATTGAACAATATTATAAATTAAGCGATTACTTCGCCCGTAGCGTGTTAGCTTCTCACCTGCAACAAATCAATTGCGGGCAATAGATGTCCATTAAAAACAATTTGCCCAGCGATTCACTTCCCTGTTATATCCGTGAACGAAAGCTATAAATTTTTACACTAGTTTTCGTCGAGAATATAAATTTTATTTCATAAAGTTTTCTAAATTTCTTGTACGACAACTCTAAAATATATTTTGAAAGAAGAATCACCAATGAATCTAAACATACTAAAAATAACATTTAGATATGCGTATTTCGATTTAAAACGCTATTTGAGGCGCTGACAAATAGATTTACGCTGCAATTATAGTCGTGTTAGTTATTATTGCAAATACTCTCTCTCTCTCTCTCTCTCTCTCTCTTTCCCAAGCTTTTATTTTCTTTATTTTTAATATGATAATAACTGAAAACAACAACATAACTTTTGGGAATATTATTTAGATTAAATTGGCGATTTTTACATTTCTTACAAATTTGTACGCATACTCGTATATTTATCTAACCATACCCATTCTCTTTTCGTACGAAATTATTTAAGGAAAGTCAAAATTTAACAATTATAATATTAACTAAGAAAAAAATTATATTTATAAAATCAACAAATCTGAATGGGCTCGACAAATGCGATTTTAAAGTAACATTTAAAGTAAAATTTAAAATTACTAAAAGGAAAAAATATCATCTAAAGGATACACCTACGTCTCCAATATTATTTCAGTCACAGAACGTCCGCTACTGGAAATGAGGCCTCGCATTAATTTCTAATTGGCCTTCGGCCTTCGAAACGGCCTTGATGCAGCGTATTCCGAATACACGTATATAACAAGAATAATTTATAAAATATTTAAAAACAGGACCAGAAATTTAATTCTATATTTGTGTGGCAGTGCCCATTTGTAGAAGTCATTAGGTTATGCGATGTTCCATCTG
Source organism: Battus philenor (assembly GCF_028537555.1). Lineage (NCBI taxonomy): Eukaryota > Metazoa > Arthropoda > Insecta > Lepidoptera > Papilionidae > Battus > Battus philenor. The sequence goes on along the minus strand of NW_027181673.1, from coordinate 10,745,153 downwards.
ATATTTCGTCTTCTTCTGTTGCACCATTCGCGGTTGACACGATCACTGCCTCGTGGCAAACTAAACCATGTTCAGTTAACAGATGATTATTAATACTAAAAAATAACCATTAAGTAAATTTTCAATCATCTTTTTTTGGTACCTTTAAATCTGTTAATGTTTCTCTTGATATTTTTACACAATATACCTTACCTTTGTAAATCAAGAAAATTTCTTGAACAAGTAATTTTATTTATTTAATCAGATTAGTTGATGGTTAATCATCCGTTTAATTCTGTTTAGCATAATATGGGAAAGCCTATTGAGATTATCGAGTATAACTTCTGATATACGACAAAAGTTATTACTGAAAAAAAACTAACTTTTTTTAACATGCTGATTTAATATTCGATTTAGAAAAATTGATGGTGGAACTGACTCGCAAGCCCTTCGCGGGCGGTTCGTGTGATCGTGCTCATAGCTAGATTAGACTATTGCACCTTAACGTTTCAGTCACCATGGTAACCGAAACCACAGGGTTACTACAACACAATTTCGCCATAGCCTTATCACTTTGTAAATAAGACACGTTATTGAATGACTTCCGATTCGGAAAATCATTCGTGAGTTTGTGTAACGAGCCGTTAAGCAAGCTGTACATTTAGAAGGACCTGTCGAATGTTCGCACGAATTTCTTCTGGCAAATGGTCACGCTAAATAAAGCGAGGACGATGAGATAGACACGTTTATTGATACGAGTGCATTTTGAAATAGATGTCAATTAAGGTAAAAGCACCTATAACCGCAGTGGGTAAAATAGACATTAATCGACGATGTGTCACATATTTAACGGCGTTCTAATGATTTTCAAAATAATTTCCATTACTATCTTCACTTCGTATTGTTTTTTTCATTTAATGTCATGGACCATGAAAATATATTTTTATACCTGAAACTACGTTTAAATCTGTTTTAGTTTAGTCCGGTATTTTTGGACGGAAAAATTATCAAAATAGTAACATAATTGATTATCACTATTTCATATAAGCTTCCATATCTGACTACCGAAACCTACATGCGTCTAATGAAAAATCAAACGTCGTTAAAACTAATCACCTACTACGCGGTAACTGAAATATAATGAACACTAATGGGTGTAGGGAAGTGTATAAAAATGTAAAAAAATAGTTGTAATCTTATTGTCAACAATTTTAATTTTTCTTATTCAATTTCTAATTTTATACAAATTTTTTCAATTTTTTTCTGGTTATATCAATTTACTCTGTAACTCAAAATTTCGTTTTTAACTTTAGCATAAAATGTAGCTATCAATATTCTATAACAATTATTTGAATTATATTCGTGCATATAAAAAATTTCATTATTATTTTATTACGCTATATTTGATAGGAAATGTATGTGCAGTAATTTTTATTTTATTATATACTAACGATGTTATTTTCATTAATTAAATTATATATGCGGTCTAATGAAATAATACAAACAAGGGATGTTTATAAATGAAGACGTTTAGATAATAATATGATATTTCAAATAGCATCATGGTTGCACAACTGTGAATAATCCCAAGCGCTCGTGACTGCAAATATGTGCAGCCGGCGCGGATCGAACTCCCTGCAGATAGCGATGGCTCTTGATTCATTGCCTCGGACCGCGTACACGTACGTCCTGTTGGTATCGACTCCTGCGTGCGGCGGAGAATCGAAACACCCTGTACCCGGTCCCATTCACACGGTCCCGCCTTTGTCTGGCCTTAATTAAAGCATTACGATTATGTCTTTACGGTTATTTATTTGACGCGAATGAAAACGATGAAAGATTTCCTAGCTAGCTCCATGCGATGATTGCCTATGTTTGAGTTTTACATAACATTCCTAGTTAAATTCATGATTTTATATCCTATTTCTTACGAAGAAATCATTAAATAATGTAAAATGTCTCTTGTTCAAAGATGTTAGTCGTTTATACGAAATGCTTATTGAAAAAATTAATTTAATCTAGTAATTTCCCATGACACAAGCGTTTAAATTTAAGCTTTTAAGATACAGCCAACCGATTAACAATACTTTACCTTATCTTATAGTAACCCAAAGTAAAACAGAATTAGAAGTGCCTACATTATCTCTTTCTATATCCAGGACGAAGGTATTTAAAAAAATCATAAGAACATTCTGTTTCCTTCTTTTGATTGCCTTTGTGAAAATATAAATATATATTATTTTAGACATATTCGGACAATTGGAGTACAAAAAAAAATTCTTGGTTTAAAAATATCAATTTACTGACCTTTTCTGTTAGGGATTTTGGTGGAACGTATTGTGGAACGGTTTGCAATTCATTAAAATAATTACCTTTTAAAAATCATTACTTCATGTTATATTAATTATAATAAAAATATTTGCATCACAATTTGATAAATTATACAAAATCTTTCCCAAAGTGTACGAAATTTACTTTATTTTAAATCCAGGAAACATAAATTAAAAGTACAGATTGGCTACGATGAAAGTAAAAGATTAGAATTTACAGGTAATCCTACATGATTACCTGTACATTGTAAAAGTGTGAGCGGTTTTTTAATTGTTGGTCGGTCTTCCTTTGTTTAGTTTTAAATCTAAAATTATATGTACATTATTAAATAAATGATATTAGAGCGCTCAAGAGTTTTTAATTGATCGAAATGTATAGAACTTGGTTTGTTGACTCTGTTGATTTACATTGTTGACATAGTTAGTTCACATTAAATATCGTTAGATTTTAGTTTTTGACCGGCTCTTCTTAGTAGATGAGCATTACGAGCCGATGATAATTTACTATTTATTATGTTAAAATAATTAAGGACTTAAAAGTGCACGTAAATGCCTATTAGAATAAAGGTATTTTGAATATGAATTTGAACGAAACCAAATGCCAATGTCACAAACACAATTACATGAAAGTCCACATGTTAGAGTGGATTAATATTTTGCATTAGCCTTGTAATCTGGACGATGTGAATACGAGAGTCGTGATCCGACGGCGCTGTGTAGAGTGGGATCACTCGGCCGCGAGATAGATTAGCTCGATACCGCCTGGACTTTGTCACGCAGATTGTCCTTAGTCGGTCTAATCGTAGAAAACCTTTGCGCTACTTGTGAATACATACTTCGATTTCTATACAAAGTATACATAGTTATTTTCTTAGTATTTTAAATTTTATAGATATTTTAGATATAATTAGACAACTTGTGACTTTGAATTAATAAAGATAACATTTATTAGTCATTTATTCTCATCATTATTAGTCATTTAAAGAGAACACTTGTGTACGTATTGAGAATAATTCCAGTAGAGCTCAATTTAAAAGAATCATATTGAACTGCTCTGTAAGGCATCCTTCAACTTAAAGCTACGAGGCTTCCACACATATTCTAATCTGAGATACCACACAATATCCCCAGATTATATTTTTTTGTTCACTTTTATAACATCCTAATACAGTAGTAGCAATGCATTCACAAGCTGTTTCACCTAAGAAATCTTTTACACTTCTTTAGGATTTTTTTAAGTTTTTGTTATTTGAACTTCTTAAGTTTACTGCAAGAAAAAATATAAACATTACTAGAAAGTGAAATGCAATATTGTGAACATTTGCCCACAGAATAATTTTAGGATACTTGTTTACCGTTTGTTTTTCTATCTAGTGTATATGCACGTTTAACTTTTTATCAATAGACAATTACAGAATAAAACACATTTTTCAATCAGATTGATAAAATACGGTTAAAATATTATTACGTTAAAAGCCAGATGTGCCATGCAATAATTGTACTCAACGTTATTAAAATAAACTGTACAATTTACACATACAACGTTAGCCCATCACGAAGTGTTATAAAGACTAAATTGGCATGATATTTTGATACATCCTCGTAAGAACAGGCGTGCGTCCACTCACGCGCCGCACAAGGCTCACGCGTGACCCCACAACCCGCGCGTCTCTCCGCCAATTTGTTAGTCGGGCACATCTAGAACTTTCTAAAGATTTTAGCCTCATTACTAGCTGCGCTGCAGTCGCACGCTCGTTGAGACATCTTTAAAAGCAATAATGCAATAATGTATGATCCTAATTTGTCATAAGTCGAGATAAGCAGTCATTAAAAGATTAAACTTTATGGGAATGAAAAGCATTAGTGTAAATTCTACTCCATAAATCGGACTATAAAATAAGCTTTTTTTTAAGACAATGGACTCGAACTTTAAATACATCTTGAATCTCGAAGATAACATTAAATACTTATTCATCTTCTACATTTTAAGTACGTATAATACAAATATGACATGAGCAAAACGTGAGTGATACATATAAATATTATGGAGAGCAGAGATGAAGTGAGTGTTGCCTATACCTGCTATTATCACCATTATCTTTTCTGCTGTAAGAAATCCACTGCTGAACATAGGATTGCCATAGTAGATGTAATAACAATAAATAAAAATTGGGACCCAAATGTAGTAAAATCAATAACATTTGGATTACATATTATAAATATACTGTATTCGAAATATGTCTCGTTATCCGAAACATATGGTAAAGAAATAACGAATATATTACAATAATACTGTATTTGAAAAAGAAGTAATTTTTTTACTTAAAAAAAATTATAAGTCATTTACATGCTCTTTTGAATCCAAACAATCAGTTAGAACATGCACTAATTTATTAAACAGTCATGTTTGATAAAAAAAAAAAACTTTACTATAGACCATTTCTGTTCCAATAATATGATTAACAAAAAGTAGAAACCATATCCGGTAACATTTATAAACAGTTTATTTTGCAACATACAACAGTCAACGGCGTTTACTCATGAACATTGAACAATATTCACTAAACTTAAAAATTTTCCTGTTGCATTCGCTGATAGCATCAGTTCCAGGGATAGTGACAATTTAACACGTGACTTGACTGAATCGCGAATTACGAAAGTTTCCAAAATAAATAAATAAAATGATGTCATAAAAATATGTTATAAAAAATTTAACGTTTATGAAAGAACTTTTGGAAATCAATGAAAAAAATGTTCATAATGGATATTTTAATTGTACATTTTTAAGGATTTTTTAAGAATTTAATTTCGCTTCATGAGTATTGTATTTCAAATCTTACACTTTTTTAGAAAATGCAATGTATTGGAATGTAATAGGATTTTACAAATTTTGGTTTCATAAGGTTTTAGCATTTTATTGTCGTCGTATCAGGCCATAGACACCCACTGCAAAGCATAGGCCTTCTCTAACTATAACTGGGGGGGAGGGGAATTTACCATATATACGGTATTATGGTACGTACGTTACGTACATTATATGCTGCTCATCCTCTAGAAACTTGTTTGTAAGCAGTGGCAATCCTTTATAATGAATGCACAAAGTGTGTATAATAATTGATGGTATCCCGGGAATCTAACCCTCGACCTGTTATCGCAAGTCTCAATACCACTACCGCTGGGCCACCACTGATCGTTTATTGCATGATAATACAAAGACAAAAGATTACACAGTTACAAACAATGAAATTATTAATTTTATAGACTAGAAAGAGGTAACAAGCTTGTTATAATTATAATGTTTTTAATGATAATCGTTTAATTCACATAAAATAAAACTCTTCGTTTAAAGTTTCCTAGGCAACGTTTCACTTACACTGTTGAATCAAACTAGCTAACAAATAAACATGCAATACTGGATATAAAAGTGAAAAAGTGTTTCATTCTGCCAAAATAGTACGTTAGGATAAACATCTTTTATTTCATGATATACATTAAGAACCACCAACCAACCGCAAACCGCACCAACAGATGAATTCTTTTTTTTTGTCTCCACTGCCACGAAAGGCTTATGTCGGAGTACAATTTCACAATCTTCTCCGACCCCTTTCGTTAAAAACATAGAAAGGCATTAGTACACTACCATAGTTTAAACAGCGTTGGCCTACAGCTTCAACCTCTAAAGATAAAAGCTTACTCCACATAATATATTACCATACAGACACGAGCAGTTACTTTTTGTGTTAGTAGTTTAGTTATTCAATGGATCAAAATTAACAAGTTAAATCTTAAAAAGAAATCCCCTTTTACCACTTAAAACAACAAAAGACAGGAAGGCTTGGAATTTGCGATGCCTTCATGGCGTTTCAAAACAGTCACTACCCTCAGTAAAGAATCTGCTGTGTCACGGTTTAAGAAAGTTCGGCAAGATGGAGGCCAGTGATAGAAGAGCATAAGCGCTTCCGCTACTAGCGAAGGTTGACTGATGGAACAGCATGGCCAATATTCTCCCCGTGTCGCAATGGTTTTGATAAAAAAAAAATTAACAAAATATATCCCGTAGGTAAACAGCAATAATTTCTGTAATATTTCTGTAAACGTGTGACTACTTATTTTTATTCTGATTCGAACATTGAAACTCATGAAATTTTATGTTAAATAGTCTTGGTTAGGTTTCTTATCGGGACTCTCAGTCATTCACTTCAAAGAACATATAAATACGTAGTGTATATTTACAATGACAAGCCTAGCATACTAATGCGCAAAAATAAAAAATGTACCGGCCTGAAGGTCTTACGGGAGGCCTTATAGCCTATTTACAGTAATGAGGTCTAGGTTATGCAACTTCAGCGCTTTGCCACCTCTGCAAATCAGAATTTTAAAATGAAAAGGATAGTTAATGAAAAGAGAGAAAATGTGATTAAAAGATGTAGCCAAATATGCAATACTACCACAATAGTCCAGAGCACAACTCATTCGCATCCACCCGCCCACATGCCCGAATCCATTAGCCGGTGATTAACTTGTAAGCGTGGGCCGAACTGGTACCCGTCAATAATCGCCATTGTTCCACGGACGTGTTAGTTTAATTTTCATGTAGCGGAAGTCCATTCATAAATAGTCCATTTTGATTGTAAGCACTTATCAATGCACGTGAGTATTGATCAAGAGGAACATTCAAACATGAGAAATACAAAATTTTAAATGATCCAGTCTTTAAAGATATTTGAAAGGAAAATTTTGGAAAATTAAGTACATTTTTCCATTTTAACAAAGTCTATTCAATGGTTGTCTGCAAGAAATCGAGTTTTGCAATAACACCACCCTTTGTTCTTCACTTTTTTTGGCTTATTAAACGAGTTTCTATATATTTATTGATTGATATATGTAAGATTAAATAAATAAACAAAATAAATAAATAAAATTAGGTTCGCTTTTGATTTCACTATATTGAATAAGACTAATATTACAAAATAATAGGTGTTTTTCGCCTATTCCGCGAACTTAATGACCGCCCTCTTAATCCCTTTTATGGGCAAAATAAATTAAATCTGTTGTTACCTGAACTCTACTTAGCGTAAAGAATATCCCTGCCAAACGTCAGATCTCTAAGCTTTAATGTTCCAGAGGTACCGTGACGTGTTAACACATTAGTGAAAATCTTTTGTATATATAAGAGATTATATTTAAAGAAAATGTACAAGAAGCCTTTAAGATTAACATTTTCTTTTAATAAAGGCGACGCACTGCTCTTTTCTTAGAAAATAGGATTAGTTTTGGAACTGAAACTTTTCACTTATAAAGTATATTTCTGGATTATTTTCCCTGTTATTTTCTAACATTTTGTGACAGGCGCAAAAATAGTCACTTGAGCTTCACTGGCAACGGTTGACGACCTCTGTCTTGGCACAATAGGTACGTTCTGCAAAATATCAATTTTGATCATCGATTTAAACGAGGTCTGGTTCATAAGATTGAAATATCGTTTGGTTTTACTTCGATAGTAATTCCTTTACTTTTTATCATTTAGGTGTTTTACTTTTATAATTTACTATTTTAGGTCTTTGAAAAAATTTTGCACATTTTTAGAAAAAATTATACAGATATTTCATTAACTTAAATAAAATAACTTTAAAAATAGTAAATTAATTAAAAATGATCATTTTTTGGATTTATATATTATATCAACGATAGTAAACGATTGACTTCCTACGCACTGTCGATAACATTTGCAACAAAAGCCAGTTATGAATTAATAATAACATATCAAAGAAGCAGCAACTATTCGTTATAATTGACATTTTGTGTTCATTCGACGAATATTTCATCATTTGCTTAACATGACTACAATAATATTTCTATTGAGAAATAAAATTTATTGTTTTGATGGAATAAGTAAAGGTTATACATATTTGTAAAGATGACTTTCATGCTGAAGCTTTTTCTTACATTAAAATACATGTCTATTAACAGTTAAAAACATAAACTTTCCTATAATCTCAATAGACCTTTACTTGTCACCAACAAAGGACATATCCACTTCATTTTCGTACCGTCGTATCAAGATATAAATGCCCTCTTGAAGGCATAGGCCTCCCCCAAAAATGTGTATGGGGGGATATACTATAATCGCCACACTTGGCAGGCGGGTTGAGGATCAAAGTGTGATATTACGGTACGCAGAGGACGATGCTGCCCTTCCTCTGGAAACTTGTTTGTGAATAGTGACACTCCTATACAATTAATGCATAAAGTGTGAATTATGTGTGATTTTTTTACCGGGAGTCTAACACGCGACCTCGTCTCAGATATCTACCGCTGAGCTACTACTACTCTATTTTCTGTACAGCCTAGAATTTATTAAAATTCAGAAAATTCTTTTTTTTACAAATATAAAAGTAAAAATTTTAAAAAACTCGATGAAAATCGAATGAGCCATTAATTATTTGAATAGTGTACAAAATAGAAAGATTTTTTTACATTCAAAGTTTGTTACATTTTATTATTATTGTATGTAAGTACTCGTTTTAAAAAAGTACAAAAATATAAAATTTTGTTGTAATTTTAAATCAATCTTTACCAAGGTTGTTTTGACATAAATTATTATGTCATAAAATATTTTGACATAAATGATTTCGTTGGCACTTTCTCGTTATAAATATTATTGAACAATAATTAATTTTTTATACTAATGACTATTATATTGAAGAGAAATAGTAGAATTATTAACGTAAGCTTCTGATTCTGATAAACAAATGTATCAGTAACTGGCTTAAAAACATATAAAACTGGTACATTCGAGTTTTTTTACGACAACAAAATTTATTTGTTTTGAATTAGTAGGAAGTTTAACTACATTTCACATCAACGCAATAAAACTCTATTTCAAAAATGTAAAAATAAAACTTTTAAAACCAATAAATAATGTATATTCATAGGTACTATCCATCGTATATATGGAATGTTTGGTGTTGATGACTCACAAGCACAATCAAGAATTGCTTGCAAATAAATCAATTCATAGTTTAATTGGTTATTCTATTTATGATGAGCTGCATTGTCTCTCCCACAACATCGTAGCGATTTAAAGACTATTGTATCATAAAGTCTTATCCTATAAGGACATCATTTTCTTCTTTCTCAACATAAACTCACAAATATATGTACTTTTAAAGTAATAATAGTAAAAGTAAATAGTATGCTGTAAAGTAATAAATGTGATCTAATTTACCATAAATTTAAGAGAAGTTATAATCCTATTTTTTATTTGATTTATCCAATTGTTTTGTTGCTATTGTAAATAAAAATCTGCTCGTTATTAATTTATCTAGGCTCCTTATTTTTAGTAATACTTAGAATTAACTCCCTCTGTAATGGCTTCAAAATATCAAGTAATAAAATTAAAATGATTATTAAAAAAAATGTAAATAAATCCTTTTCCAGTAAATAAGTATTTTTTGGGGAATGAATTCCTCTAGCAACTGAGTTAAGGATATTTGCAAAAATGATCACAAAGAAAATTCTGTCTTTACTGTAGATTCTTTACAGGTCACGGCTCGTTGGAAACTCTCGTAATATTTGAAGCTGAAGAAAGTCACTTTCTACAGTATTCGTCTCATGATCTATATAAAAGATCAAAAATATATAAAATGGATAATGATATTAATAAGTGAAATATATTACACTTGTAATTTTCCAAATATTTAAATATATCTTCACTCAGAGGGTGAAGAGTGACCTTGTACGTGACTTCAATATGTTGTATGAATTGATAAAACGCATCTTAGGTTCATTGGTGGTAGGGTGTGTTCAAAAAGCCTAGTGGCAATGTTGGCAAGGTGCTTACATCTCCCGCATAACACTAGTATGACAATATTTTAAGGCGCCTTAGTGAAATTACTAATCTATCGTAGCAAATATGATCGCGCTGTATTTAGAATTATAAACACCTTAAGGAAACGACAATTATATGCTAACCGTATTAACGGTCAAATGAGCACAACTTTTAGTGAGAAAGTATATTTATTAGCACAGAAAAAATATGTATTAGAAAATTTTTCCACTATGTCATCCTTTACTATTTAAAGTAAATGTACGCTTGCGCTTCCCGGAGATCCAACCGCAATAGACAACCGTAAGCAACAAGCACAACACAGTTCTTTGATATCTTTGCATAGTTCACTAAAATATACTTTACATTATTCTAGTCTAAATAAAACCAAAATAAAATGTCCACACGATAATATTAAATTATAACTCAAAATAGTTTCTTCTGACGCATTAGCTATCCGATTAAAACATTCACTAACGCCATGTAACATATAAAAGCAATTACATATATTTATTTATTTTTAATTTTTATTTGACTGTAGTTACTTATGGTATATAACTGTATAATATTATATATAATAATATAACGAGTGAAATAAATTTAAAACATCCTTATATATTTGTAAATAAGTAATCTATAAACATTGTTTAAGATTGAAAACTTTTATATTATTTACATGTATGCCAATATTTATACTCATTACTTGTATCCATTATTACTTATTACAATCTATTAAAAATAACTACTAAATTTATAACAATATTTGTTGATGCCCGTTAGAAATAAATAAGCAAAATATTATTTTAAATTTTAAACCCACTTTCCAAACTGTTTGTTTATTAACGTATTCTTTTCCATTATACTACAGAACATGTGACCCTGTAAACAGGGAAAATTCTTAGGAATAATATTTATCGACGTTTTCGTGCACGAGCGTACAGTCACTGCGACAGAGATGACCATCAACGGGACCATCAGTGACCCCACGACGGTCATTTATAAACACGACCATGGGAACTCGCTGATAGCGCATCGCACGTACTTTATGATTAAAATAAGAACGTTTTTGCTCACAATTAAGATACAAACGCCACCGTCCGCTCCATTCACAATATAAAAAGGAACTTGGCGAAAAAAAAAACTGAAAATGTAAAACTAAACAGAACTACTACTTTCAATTATAATACAATAAGAAAAGATAGTTATCGTTATCATTTCAGCTATAGCATGTCTACTACTACTTTATACTGCATAGGTCTACCCATAAATTTCCAGTAGGACCGACTAGTAGCCGCCTGTATCCAGCGTCTTTCGACGACCTTCGCACACTACCTTGGTGTGTCCACCCAGATCTCTACTCCAGAAGATTAAGCTCCCGATGGCCATTCATTCTGACCACGGCCTGCCCATATCAATATTATTTTATAGTAATTATTTTTGTCACCAAATTTTAAAATAGCTTGAGTGAATTACTAGAAAGCTTTTGGAGATTACTTACTGCAAAGAGATCTAGGCTAACCGTTTCGGCCACATCAAATAAAATAAAATTATAAATGACAATAAGCAAACATCATTTGTCAATGACTTAAAAGAAAAGAGTATTAACGTTTTTATTCTCTTAGTATTTTCTTATTGGTCTTAGCAATCTTGTGACCACGTGTACCGCACGCTTTGCTATCGTGGAGATCGCGAGGACGTGCGCGAGTGAGACGCCGATAGCATCGGTTCTCATGGTCGGCGTGGCGGGCGGGCGACGGGGGACGTGCACTTCCGAACGCAGTCTTCCCGCGCAAACTGACAATGCTGCCGACATCTTGATTATTTTTTTTTAAATTTACTTACATTTACTTTGGCCCAGCCATTGATTGCCACAGATTCACTGGGTTATATTAAAGCCTGTACAGTAACTAAGCTCGTGGTCTTCCCTGGAATTCTTGGCTTTCTTCAGTCTCTGTCCACTGTCGCAATGGTTCAACCATTGCGACAGTGGACTGGAGAAAAAATGGCACGAGTGAAGGTTCTAGACCGTAAAGTAACTTCGTCGCAGGTAACATCAGCCTGTTTGATCTCTTTTAATAAGGTTATTGTGTTGGTAATCTACCTGTATCGACAAGTGTTCTTTTCCAGTTTTTGCCTAAAAGAACATAATTCTGACATTGTTTTACTTCACCCTTTCTAAACAGTGGCAATTTGATATAATTCATACAAGGCAGCAAAGTTAGAGTAGCAGTAACCTAAATGGCGTTTGTCCTGGCTTCGCGAATACGAGCGGACTAATTTTGTGCATTTTTAAGATAATGAGGCTGTAACTCTACAAAAAGCAACCATAGTTTAAACTACAGCACTGTGCGAAAGCGTTTCTGTAGTTTTAATAAAAGACGTCAAAGGAGACTGTTGGGCCATAGCTAGTAAAAGTGATGGTTATCCTTTCGGTGTCCCCACACTGGAAAAGTATACAAGGTAGGATTACCCCACAACACAAAAAAGCGTCTACTAACAAGGGTCTTAAGTTAAGATAGGTCTTGAGTTCAATCCACAAGATACATTTATATATTAATATATGTTTATATACTCTTGCACCATAGACTTAGTCTGGCTTCAAAATAACAGTCGGTTCCACTGTCAGAAAATTACCGTTAACCACAAATATTGAACATTTATGTTAAAATAATATACCTCTCTTAAAAATATTTAAGATGTCATTTGTAAAAAAGTAAAATTTTCCCGTTCCTTCAGGTATTATAATCTTTATTATGCTTTAAATTAAGGTAAATTTAATTACAGATTGCAGGCAAAGAAAACATTACGGATAACCTCAATGAAATAATTTGAAAAATTGCAATCAACGATTTGTCTGGCAGTGCACCGTCATTAAATTGTTACGTCTACGTCGCAATGACAGGCAAACAATCGACTTTCTAGTTGTCAACCCACGTCTTGCTAACGTGACACCGCCTTTGGTTGATAGTTTCGCCTCAGACTTATAAAAGGCCTTTCATGTGCCAAGTGACAACGATCATAAAGAGAATATGTTACTTTACCTTGTATGCTTCTTTACAATATTGTCTCCCATATGGAAATCCGCTTAGAGGTCAACAAAAGGATTATGCCGGACTCATACGTTCTACCTCCGGCTAAAATACCAAGGTTTTCTTTTAATGTCTATTAACTACTAGTATAACCGTAGTTTAAAGCTCCTTGTGCCTTATTAACCGATGGTGCCCCTAAAAATTGACCCTTCATAATAAATACCCAAGTAGATATAACTCGAACCACAACGGGATCTTGCCAAACATGCGAAAGATCACCTTGAACTCGTCGCCGAGCCCCTGTGATAGACTTTTTAGGAGAGCGTAGTTATTTTTTTCAAGTCAATCCAAGTTTCCTGCAGAGGATAAGAAGCTCTTTCGTTCTGCCTCTCTAAAAACATTTGTGAGTAACAATTTAAACCTTTTATACCCAATATTTAGTCCTTGGGAAAGATAAACTCAGAAATAAATTTCTCATTACTTTTTCATTTTGTTTAGATTGTAGATAGAAAAATGCGAGCTCTGTCTTAACTTATTATTTAGTAGTCTAATTCGCTGCCTTCACCTGGAAACTTTACAGACGTCATGGCAATAGACAATTCTACGCATTGAAGAATAAACGACTCGAGAAAAATGCTCTAGTAAAATTCTAGACCATAAAAATTCTCCAGCGTGGATCGTAATCCTCCTTTGATTTTGCTTCATAACAGAAACTTGTCTAGTTTATCTGAAAACATATTAGATTTATTAAAATACATACGTTTATATGTCTTAACTTTTTCTTCAATACCAATGAAGAGAAGTAGAAGCGGGAGATATAACAGCAAAAAATCTATATAGCCTGTAAATTATTTTCAGGTTATTAAGAACGAACATCACCTCATTTCTGAAATAAGTCTTCAACGCAGCATTAGTAGAGATATTTCAAATTTGTTTAGGTCGAAAGAGGAGCTTGTTTGTTGAAATTGCAAGTTAATGCATTGCAAGTAGGTAGAAGACCTGCTTGCAAAAACCTGCTACGCGATTCGTCAGAGTACCCGGCCCCAATTCTTACAACGCGACAGACCCGGCTTATTGGATCCATGGAATGTCGAAACCTTAACTCCCAAGCTACCTCTCAAAACTCTCCAACTCTTATATAATATCACTTAAATGCCTTTACGCATATAATAAGCCAATCCTGAATACAGTTTCATAGTCTACTTGCAGTACACATAGATCCCTAACAAAAATATCTTGTTCTAAAAATACTGGTAAATTTCCCAGTTTGTACCAGTTTTTCCTCAAAAAGAACATACGGGATCTTTATCCATTAGGTGAGTATAATCGATGCTGATTAGTAAATGAGCATATCTTTTGTATTATTGGTTCCTTAATGTGTATTTTTTTTCATCGCCGAAATCGTAGTCATAATTTATGATACGTGACCCATAACTGAGGCAAAATCTATATCCACTAGGCTAAGATTGCTTTTCAAATTTAAGTTTAATAGATAATTTTCTTTCTTCAAATTTTCACCTCATATTTCATTATGCCTGTATATATTATTTATATATTATATAACTTTATACTATAATTCCTTAAGGCTAACGTAGAATATTCGAGCAGAAAAATTTGCATAGATAAGTTCCTCGTGTTATTTGCAATAATTGAAGTCAGACGTACAAGGCCAGTCGACGCACGTTGACAAAAAACTTCAACGCTCAGCATGCCAGTGTACACAACAATGTAGCATTGACCCAGACCGGGACTGGCCTCTCACCTTAACCTGACCGATTGGGTTCCGGACGTGAGGATTGACTTTAAACATTGTCTCGATGAAGCATTGTTATACTGATAAAATTTCAAGGACACACTATGAACGTATTTTACTATATGAACGCATGAACAATACATTCTATTTGTCTGAAGAATTATTTATCTCACTTGGCATTTACCCCTTGCATTTGCATGTCTTGATATTGTATAACTGTCATATGTCTCATTAATTTTTTTACATGACAACTAAAATAAGTATTTTAAAGCATGATATTCTATTGAATAAATGCAATCGTACATTAGGTTAAGTATTTCTCGGTTAGTAAAAAGTGAAATTAATAGGATTACAAAACTTAACGTTCTTGCACAATATATCTCTTACAATCAGATGAAAACTACCATTTGTTTATATATTCATTTAGTAATTGATACACTATGCTTAATGGCGGACTTAATGAGTGAAAATACAAAAATGAAAATGAAAATGAAATTTTTTTATTGAAATTAAAGAATATTAATAAGGATTATTAGCGGATTAGGCAAAGCCTGACTTAAGAAGCTATCACACATTTGTGATTGTAAGGTTAATGAACTCCGTTATATTTTCGGTCTGCTAGCAGTCTAGACTATGAAATACATTACTGATTTTCGTTTTTGCTGCCCTTACTGTACAATCTTGGGTTAGGCATTCTCTACCAGACAATTATCTTACAGTAAAATTAGGTTTCTTAATCATTATTTTATTTTCATTAAATAATTGACTGTAACAAAATGTCTTTATACAAACTGTGGTCTGCGTAAATCCGCGGGGAAAAACGCACTTCTGTCAGCCGCAAACCACGCGACGCAATAAGTCTAGTCTCTACAATTCCTCAATCTACTTCCTTATTCCGTCCCATCACATCGCACGACAATAACAATGTCATAATAAACATATATATTTAGTACTTTCGTAAAACAAATATGCCGGTTTTCCACAACAGTAAATCTAAAAATACTCTATGTGCAGAATTTCTATTTTTTTCATGAGACACATTTTACTTTATAGTCAAAAAGTTTTATTATAAAGCATGAAATACGCATTAACACCATTTCAATAAATCTAGATAAAATAAAATCTTTTTCTTTACCTTTACTTATTAAAAGGATTTTAATTTTAATATCGCACCCTCACAGGGCCTTTACAAAGCATATAAATATATTTTTAAAAGCAAAATAACTGTTAAATGTAGAAACGGCCATAAAACCATTTATTCAGGTTTTTATATGTGTTAATAGATTACCGCAAAGCTTCAGCTTAGATACATTCCTCGATGTTATGGTGAACATCTTTCACCACTCCACATTTTGTGCAATTCGATATAGGTGCTTTACCTACTGATAAATTACCATAAAAGTACCTAGTAAAAACAAAGACATATGTATAATCCTTGCCATGAAATAAAATCAGAACCATTTACCTACTAAAACGTGTATAATATTTTTAACCGTTATTTATTCAAAGCCATTCAATATTATTTCATTTTAGGAAAGTGAACAAACTGGCAAATACGTGTCCAAATAAATGATATAAAGTTATTTCGCTTGTAATTAGATCCTTTTCCGATTGATATACTGTATTATTACTGTAATTCTTATTGTTACATTAGCTGTCCAGACGATCTTCGTACAGGCTAACAGTCAATAAATGAATAGATTTCGGATTTTGTTATTTACACCAAAATTGTAAAATTTAATTTTTACACGGCAAGATATTTAAAGATATTTTTAATAGATCTCATTTTAATACATACTGTTCTATTCCGGACGAAGACATATTCAAACACACAAATGTCAGAAAATTCCTCCAGACGTTCTATACTTATAAATAATGTAACTAATATGTCTTTATAAATATACACATATATATATATATATATATATATGGATTTTTTTAATCCAAACCAAAGTGGTCATATCAATTTAATTTCAAAGTCAAGAAATCAAATCACAGAATTAAAATAATCTTAAGTAAATTCTGCGGCGGCCACCTGTTCAAAAGGACCGATTTATTACTTACGCTGTGTTAAATCAGAATTACCATTTTATACGTTTATAGTAATAAGCTAAATAATAATTAACTTCAAAGAAGCTAAACCAGAACTGATGGAAAATTAAACGGACATGGCACGTAGAGAGGTCCGCTGACATTTGGAGTTGAAGCTGATATTAACGATTCTATACAATAACTTAATGGCTTAAATTCGCGATCGGCTAACAATCTACTTCAATTTAAAAGTCGACTCACGAAGCGCTTGCCCTTTAAAATATTCCCACCAAAAACGGAATACCTTATGAATAATATGCTTAGAGTAGGAGAATCTGAATTTGTAAACATTGGAGGGACAATGGTAAATAATGACCATTAAAATTCAATAAGCGCATTGAAGCAATAAATCTTCATAGAAGGCTATCTTAGCAGGAACCATCTAATCCAGAATACGCGACCAGAGGCTATTGTGCGGGCAGTGGCGGCCCGCGGCATATTCAAATGCGTTACCGTAACGGGACCGCAATTTGTGTATTATTTTGACACCTTATACATACGCATTACTTTCTTAACATCATTTTTATAGAGAAATAATGCACTTCAAAACTTTTTAAATCTATCTATCGAACTTGGGCTTTAGAAAATACATAATAATATAGGCTATTATCGTTATTATTTATTATCTAGAAAGATAATAATAAAACATTATACATGGCTAATGATTTTATATGTAAAAACTTTAAAAGGAGTGAACGTATAGCTCTTTTTTCAGCAGAAAACTTTAAATCTTTTGCACCTATTTCAAATCATCCTGTATATATGTATATGCAGGTACACAAAAAAATTTATTAGTCTACATTCTAATATGTCTTATACGTTGATATTTGTATGGCAAAATAAAAGCGTTGCTTCATCACATCCAACACACTTAAATTTTACAAGAACCCGCCTAATTAATGAAAATATCAGAAAAATTTGCCAAATCAGCTTTGTTCCAAAGGTTTCTGTTGACAGCAAAAATTTGATGTTTGTACAATAACAGAGCGATTAACTTACATGCTGTGAACATGACTCGCTTTAAAGTAATTTATTAAATGTATAGCTTTATATCTCTCTTATAACAAAAAGTAATAAAAGATATGTATATAATAACAATGCTTATTTTAGTAACGTTAGTGATTTAAAAAATGTAAAAATATCCTTAAAAACGCTGAAGATATAGTCTTGGTCTTCAAGGTAATATGGATTTAAATTTTGATTTTCATTTATTATAACTTATACAATTTAAGAAAATAACTGTTTTAACTAACATTTTTTTTAAGTTTTTGTCAACATATCACGTAATCTAAACATCATTTTTTTTATAATTTTCATCTTCATCATTACTTCAGCTGCGGGAAGTCAACTACTACTTACACCCCCCGCATAGATATCCAATAACACCGGTTGCAAGCGGCCTGACTTCAGAGTTTCCGACGGGCTTAACAAAGTCATCTTTCTACCTTTTTCGTCTATTTTAGGAAATACAAAGACAAGTGCAGTTTAGAAGCTGCACTGCTCCGTGGTCCTAACTCCAAAACGTTAAGACCACAGCGGCAATCTCTTGTACGCACTGACTGTCAATTCTACTAGCGAATCTGCTGGACTATGACAGTTACTTTCTTTTTTAAACTAATGCAATTAAATAAGTTAATACAGATACAACGATTATCTAAATATAACCTCATTTTTAACGCATGCTATGTTTAACGCACTTAAGACTAATTAATAACAAAGCTTACGCAATAAAATAGATTTAAATAGACATAAAGATTAACTAAACAATATATAGGATCTCGAAAGTATCGAGCATGAATGAAAAGGAACAAGCACAAACGCGTTATCTCCGGTGTATCGTGCGGTCTTGGGAAGAAGTGCAAAGGTATAGGTCAAGCGGCCGGCGCGCCTCGCGAAATGTCACCGTCCCGGACACCGACCCGTTATACATGAGGCGGCGACCACTAAAATGATACACTACAAAAATATAGACAGAAACAAATAGTGATTTGTAAAAATTAAAATACATATATAATAAAAATCATGAGTTAAGTGAGAAGGACAATGTAAAGTATTTTTTTAAACATGATAAACTTTAAATAATGTAAACTATATACACATATTTATGAATGGATACGCTGCTATATCTTTTTATAAAATCGCTGCACACGAAACTTGTTAATATTTCTCCATCATCACCATTTCAGCATTAAGACTTCTAGCCAAACTAGGCCTCTCCTATAGGTTTCCTATATAACCAGTTGGAAGACCTCTGCATCTAGCGTCTTCTGACGACTTTAAAGTCGTCTATCCACTTTGTGGGACGTCATACGTTACGCCTATCAGTCCGATGTTTCCACTCCAGTACCTTACGCTTAACTTTAAGATTAATGGTTCAAAACCCATATTCGTTTGTATATAATATATTATATGGAGAATGAACTCTAAATAATGTGAAAAATATAGTGAACAATAAACAGTATTGTCAAAATAAGATTAAATAAAATGGTATTAAATATAAATATAAATAAAATTTATATTATATTAATTATACTTTTAAAAAATTATTCTACTTGAAATTTAATAAAAGTCAATCATCTAAATATATTGGTAACGTAAATGGATAGTGAATTTAAAAAAAAAGTACATTAAAAACTAGGCGTAAAACTAAGACTTGTCGATTTATTCAGAGAAGCGTCGTTGCGGTCTCGAATCGTGAAGCGAGGCATCTTCGCAAAGGTCGCCGGCTGACCGATAACGACGTCGGCCTTCTGCGGCCCTAATCTGCCCGGCCGTTGCACCATGGGGTTACTATGGGATCGTGATGTATCAACGCCACAATGCACATCGATTAGATGCAATAATATAGATATGCACAAATTGAAAGGATTCCCATATAATGATTTTAACGCGCTATTTTTAAATTTATTTTTAATATTAATTAAATATTTGAAATAAATAGCTATTTCATTAAACACATTTAGACAAAAATCTGATTAAATACTAAACTCTAACGTCTACTTTTTAATTTACGGAAGTAATTTTCGTAAACAGAAATTATGGAATGAATTGTACGTTGAATTGAAAAGTATGCCTTGAAGTGGTTGTGAACTAGATTTTCTAATTAAGAACGATGTGATTGGTTAGCTAGGCTCGTCATAGCTTAGTTAAAGTACAATGACGTTACAGTGCATTCGTAACAAGAACAATCTGTATAGCGTATTCGAATTAAGAAAACTGTACTTCATCGTTGTTACCCAGCTCAGCCACGCCCCTTGACCAACTAGAACAAAGTAAATTAGAAAGACGCATTCACACATCTCAAAGGAATTTCTCGTTTGAATTTAGCTGAAAAAAAAACTCAGGTAGCATTGAATCGAAATAAATATTTTAATTTTGCCTTTTAGCTTTCGAGAGATATTTTAATTTAATTAATATTTCGCCGGTATACTTAATATTCATGATATTAACGTCATTGTGATGGTATAACGTCGGTTCAAGAGTGTGTGGGACATGTCCCAAGTCCTGCGGGACAATCACACGTGGGCGAGAGCTATCCGTGCTGACGATTATGCACGCCCGCTGCGAATGATACAGCTTGAAGGTTACTCTACTGTGATTTTATTGATAAGAATCCACTAACTAAGTTATTTATTTTATTTTGATTAATCTCGGTTCGAGAAAGAGAAAAATATTGATTTAATTTTATAAAATACCAATTGCAGAGGAAATTTAATCTTGGGTTCGGATTTAGTTTTTGGCGAAACTTTTACTAGGATTTTTTATGTCTATCTTCTGTGACAATACGTTCCACAGTTACCTGTTTATCGTGGTGCAGCTGATACACTATATGTTCATTAATTGTAGGTTAACCAGCTTATAAACAACCAAATTCAATCTACGCGCAAAACAAATCGTAGACATGTTGAAATAAAATATTGTATAGATCATTACAGTCGCGTCGTACGATCCATAACAAAAAATATCGTTTATAATACTTTGAAAACACCTGATTATTAAAAAATATTTATTGAAAACGATTATCATTGGTATTTTGTCAAAATTATGAAGATCACATAAGAAGTGTATTGTAATCACCTAAATTATGTAAGTGATCTGCGTAAGTAGTTTTAATTTAATATTACAAAAACGTAATTTAAAATCCAACAAAAATAAAAATTGCTTATGAAAAAATATTTTATATTGTTACAAATTACTAAAATAATACTTTAGTAATTGTGAACAGTACAGTGAAAAATACAGCAATGAGAAATTGAAAAAGTAGTATATCAATAAAATCTACATTTAAAGTAGAGCAACACACCTCTCCATTGTACAGTTTAACCTCTTGCCATAGTCCGCGCCATAATTGATACAGGCCGAAGCTAAAAACCAATAGCAAACTCTCGAATGATTTACGAGCGGCTAATGCGCATGTGCGGTGACTTTATTAACATTTATTATGGTAATGACCGTCTTCAATAATGTTTTAATGTACGCGAGAAGCATTTCAGCGTACAAGCTGACCTCACCTGCGACGACCAGGTCATTGCAGTAATAAGATATACTGCTTACACCAAATATGACCAATATATAATCATCGCTATTTTAGCCGCAGGACATCGGGCCACCTTTATAATTTTCCAATAGTACCGGTTGTAAAAGGCCTGCATCTAGCATTTGCCGACGATCTTAACAAAATCGTCTGTTTACCTTGTGTTGAATGTACCGTTTGCAGCGTTTACCAGTTTGTAGTCTCCACTCGAAAGCCTTAAAGTAACAGAGGCCATCTGTTCTGCTCACTGTGTGGCCCGCCCACTGTCACTTTAAGACAGATCTACTCATTCTTGACTCGATCTCGAAGAAAAATCTCAAATATCGTAAGTTGTAATTGATAATACACATTTACTCGTAGAGCTTAATCGTCACATTTTGCGAACAATTTTTCATAATTGTGATATCCGCTATTGAAAAGTTTCTCATAAAGACAATAAATGATCACATAGAAAATTTTATATTGGTTAGTAGCAGAATAAGTTCAAAAATTAATAAAAAGATTACTAAATAAAAAATGAAATCCATGTAAGCTTCATTGTAATAGTGGTTCATTGATTAATGTTAAACGTACCTTGCAACCTTTAGCGCTGATGAAGATAATTATATTGCTCAATGCCACTAAGAACAAGCCGGGACCAAGCCCTTTCTTAACTGGCAGTAATTTTTTTATAAAACGGAAGTCATTTTAACATTTCGTTTGTACTTTAATATTAAGAGATTACAATTTGTGAGACTCTAATTTACATGCATCAGCCAGTTTCCAACGGCCGTTGGTGCCGAAAGGTTCTGTAGCAGCGATCACGAGGCAGTAGACGCGCATGACTGTCCCCACTTGGTGGATCGATGATATAGTCAAGGTCGCTGGAAGTCGTTGGATGCAAGGAGTTCAAGATCGGCTATGGTGGCGATCTTTGAAGGAGGCCGATGCTCACCTGTGGGCGTATTTGGGTTACATGCTGTGGTCTCTTGTAATTTAGTAACACGTTGTAGTATCACTTGTAAAACTGTTGCTATACAACTGATGAGTACATTGTTGTAAGTCGAGAAATACCTTGTCGGAGGTTCTTAATAAAATTAAAATAACGATAAATAAATATTTATATAACTCATAAAATAATTTAGCATGTTCTGTCTTCAAAGTAGTCATCTAAACTAGAATAAGATTTACATGTACGCTATATAAGTGTTCAAGTTCATAAATTTCACGACTAAATTAAGTGCATGTTTATTTATGCAATCCGGTCCCCTGTGGCTTATAACCCTGCAATTAGCGTATTGTTGTTCAAATAACTCTTGTTACAAATTATACACATATATTCTGTTTAGTATACATCTAATAATTAAAAATACTTTATTAGCTTGTGGTATTTTCTATATAAATAAATGCCGAAGCACACAGACACACATACAAGTTCCAACTAAAGTTATATAAGTAACATAAATTTATCACACAAGCAATTGTGGTTCAGCTGCTGAAGACTTAGACTAGCGATCGTAGCTTGCGCGTTCGATTCCCGGGTACTTACGTAATTCACACTTTGTGCAATAATTATATAGGATTACAGCTCCTCAAAAACAAGTTCCAGGCGTCCTCTGCGTACCATATTAACACACTGCGATCGCCAACCCGTCTCCCTAGCATGGCGATATCGATCTATTAATGTCTTTAGGAGAGGCTTATGCCTTGTAGAGGGCGTCTATAGGATGAAACGACGATAACGATAATTATCACTTAGTTTGCCGACGTAATAAACTCCGCATAACACGTTGGGAAGTTAGAAGAGGTTGAAAATCAACGCTGCGCTTAACTACCATCTCTACCATTATAAGAAGAATCGTCTTTTTGTCTCTATTTTACTCATAATCTAAATATAATTAAAGCCGCAGAGGGCAGGAGTTAGACTGCCGCTGCCGTCTCAGAGTTCTGGACTACAGATTACTGGCGCAAGCGCAGCGCAGGACATTCACCCTCAAGGTAAAGTCGTCGGAAGAGGCCTCTTACCGGTCTTATTATAAATCTACAGGTGCTTACGGCTTAATTGATGATGTTGGCAATAAATGCAACGAACTGATTTTAATACAGGTGAACACCTAGGAGGTTTTACAGTGAAGTCATCACGTTAGGGACAGAGGGAATTTCACATATCACACAAAACATGTGGCTTCTGAAGAGGGAAGCTACAGAGTGGCAAGCGTAGGAATACGATATACCGCTAGTATTATTTATATATACAAAAATAAATTGCTGAAACTTTGTATATAAAACACGTTTCTGTTTAAAAAAGTTATTGAGTTTTTGTTAATGTACGATAAGAAAGTTCATTTACATATTAAAGAAAACTATATAACAAAGACATACAAAAATTTAATTTATCAATAATTCCCAAACGCAAAAGATTACAAATTACTTCCAAACAAAGGGCAAAGTAAAGAAAGGGCCCATAAGTTAGAGACGTGGACTTGTCAAAAGAGGAGTGTAACTCGAAGCGGTTGAAAAGTTTAAAGTTCGTCGGAAACTTTTCAATCAAGCCCCCGGCCCGTATGTCAGTGTGAGTTAAATTGAATGGACTTCTGAAACTGCCCTCCGCGAACTCTAGTTGGCATGATGTGGGAAAGACTTATAACGTAAAGTTTTACGTAACGTTTCGTTATGATTGTCTCCACAATTGAAGAAAATATATATTATACTTAACTTACATGAACAAACATAAGACAGAATACCTGGCGAATGGTTGTAGGTGTTAAATTTTCAATTACCCTATTTGTGTATTCAACATTAAATAATTTTTTTATTAAAAAAGAAACTAACATACTTTTATTTACGCAACTTGATATAATCACCACTCATCGAGCCAGTTCTATAAAAAGCTTCATTAGGTAAAAACAGAAGTTAAGTAATCTTTCAAAGTTTTAAATAATATGAACCTTACAGCGTTTAACAATCAGGAATATAATAAAGTTATTTCTATCCATACTAAACTAACTCCGTGAAATGAAGTGGGGTCGTCGAAAAACTTGCTCCCAGAGACCGAGAGATGGGCTGCGAACTGATAAGTGAATTTACTATCGCAATATCCGCGAGCATCGGCGATGCCCTCTTTGTACTCCTTAGCTTCTATAGGTTCGGTACTGACGATACCCGCATTTCCGACTGAGATAGGTACAGTTCACGACTTTCAATGAGCACTAAATGCTGTGGCCTACTGGTCAGACTTATCTGTTGATATTTTCAACGTTAATCGGCCCGTTATGTTGTCTTTCCATGTTACTTATCGGCTGAATAGATACGAAAGGCACTCCAAGGTCATCACAAATAAGATTAATGGTGTAGCAAATAAGAACTTTGATAAATATTCATATTCTCTGGTCCTTGGAGCCGGATAAGAAAGTCGTCTCGTATGTTTTGTAGAAGTCATTTATGAAACATTGACAGCATAAAAAATTAAATAAAAAAAAATCTATAGCACTCAGTTTTAATAAAAGTATTAAACGATAGAATATAAATGCGCATTTTATATTTTAAAGAATATTTCATAATATTATTTTACGCGGAGTTGCACACACTGTTCAAAACGGGGCCTTGTGTTTTCCGTCACACGATGCAGTAAACTTGGTTCAATTGATCTGATTTCTCGACAAATATTCTCTTTTAAATTTACAAGAGTTCGGGGATTGCTATTGTAAACTCACTTTTTCAGGTGGCCCCATAAAAAATCTGATGGAGTTAAGTCGAGTTACCTTAGTAGTCACAGAACATCCTCAAAGTGACTAATCAGAGATTTACAGGCCAACATTAGTTTCTGGCCTCTCCTCCCAGCAATCAGCAGTTTGAGCCGATAGCTTCCTACTTATAAAGTTATAATAATTTACGATTCGAAAGTGCATGTAATATTTGTAATACTTAAATAAAGGTAATTTGCATTTGAATTTGGAATTTTAAATCTGAACAATAAAAAATTAAACGAGATTATCGGAAAGAAAGATTTTTAAACAAAGTAATTAAATACACAAACTAAGTTTTTTTACTTTATATAAACTGCACAGACAATATAGTTGTAGCCTCTCACAGCTGAGTTTTACAATAGATACAAAATACAGTGTTATGTTATTATTACTATTATTAGCACGCGGATTTCGGATCCGCGAACCCTGAGTCCGGAGAAGCTGTAAAAGCCAAAATGGCTAACAGCGTGCAGCAGCAATCGAATAAAGCCCATTGTTATGCGTGATGATTAAAATTGGATATCGACAGTACGTCTAATAATTTTGTTTAATGAAGGTGAGATCTGAAGAAGCTAACACCACCGTATACAAATAAAATATATGCATATAAGACAAATTAATAATCTTAAACACAATAAAATACCAAATAACTGAATTTCAGAGTTTCAACAGGTAGTAATTTAAATAAAAATAAACTGGTCAATTCGACGAACAAAGACCAGAGTTATGGGCAAATGTTTAAACACGGCCGACAGCCAAATTCCGTATATTAATGGTACCACCCAAAATAAAATATCGGACGAGTAATGCACTTTATTTGCGCGGTCAACGTATTTACAGCAAGCGCGCATAAAGAAGCCGGCGAGAGAGTTTTCCTGTTTAATAACGGTTTGTTTGCTATGTTATCGCTTCCTTAAAACATTGTTTGGTTTGAATCTTGAACTCTTGCTACCTACAGACATACAAAGGTAAATACTTTCATGCTCGTAATTACTCGTATGTCCGCTTTAAGAAAATATTTATTTTTACAAGTAAAGATCTTTTATAACATAAATGATAAATCTTATAAAGCGTTCAGCTGATACATCAGCCAATGAAGAATCATTAGAGAATTATCGGATCTATAAGTTTCTCTCTCGGATATGTATTTTTACTCCTTTTCGAATAGTGTTTATTATTACTTATAATTGTACCTACTGACATATAAGTGTTTATTTAGTCATATTCTAATTTTTGTGAAGATTTTGTCTTGAGTTTTTACTTTCGTTTTTTTGTAATTATGTTTTAGGTGTGTGTGTCATTTTAGTACGAAATAAATGTTTGTTTTATTTTATTAGGCATAGCAGTATTACATAATTCAAGATTCTTTTAACGATTACACACCTGCCTAGTAGTTATATCTGCACAGCCTTGGGTTGACTGGTAGGTGATGCGTAAAGGCATTAGGTCCGCCATTACACAAATTGTAAAAAGAAGTGACTAAGTAAAGGAGTAACAGAGGTTTGGAACAGAAACGCGTTTGAACTCGCCAGCACAGAATAAAAAAAGTTTAGTTATATTAGCTGAGAATTACGGCTACAATGATTTTATAACGGGGACAAGACAATGCTTACGCTATCTACAACTGAAACCGTCTTTGCAGTGTTGTGCATTCGGTCTATTACAAAAGTAATTTATTTCCAGTATTGTGCGTATATGTGTACTAGCCATAACCATTTATGGGAAGTAAAAGATATTGTTTGTTTATTACACATATATACAATATCTTTTACCTAGCATTATTAGCTTCTTTTTTATGTGTAATATTAATTATCGTCCGTACACAAATATAAATTGTTAATTAATATATTGGAATAACTCTTAAAAAATCGGCAGCGATGATAAGGACATATTAGAAGAAGATCTTGACGTGTCCCACAAAGGCAGAGGTACACAAAAATTGCCTTGAGTGTCGTAAAGAACGACATGGAATGGTGGTCAATCTCAGACGAAAAAATTCAAGATAGAGTAGAGTAAGAAAAGGGACATTGACATCTGTAGAACGCTAAAAAGTTCAATAAAAATATGCTTATATAGGTAGGTTGATCTCCTCATTATCATCACCATCCTCATCATTTCAGCCCCAAGGAAATCTCACCGGTCCGGTTGACTCTGTTCCAGTACCTTAAGGCCCTAGCAACCATCTACTCCACTCTATGCGCTATGAAATATATATTGATGTTCTATTTCTATTGTCCCTTTCGTTCACTTCCCCTTTCCTTATGTCGTTGTAAGACGTCGCGTGCAGGCCGTTAGGAGCTATTTCTGTTGGAAATTTATAGCGGCTTAGCAATCGACATCTTATGGGTGATACGACGATGATGATGATGATAAGCTCTTATTTTGGAACTGCCGAAAGTCATGGCCGAGTGGCGCTGCTTCAGTCTTCTTACGTATACTTTTCAACGTAATATGAACTGTAAAATTTTGTGTTTTATGCTAAGCTTTCAGACCTTAACGGCATCGCATAAATTATAAAACATATTTTTCAAATAAAAGTCATTTAACCTACTCCTCTTAAATTTCGAACATGATTAATATTACTGTTCTCTATATTGTAGACGAAAATAAACATGTTTTACAATACTAATTCTTTTACGTGCGTTATTCAAGCAAGCGTGAAGAGCTAAACATTTCGACGGCAAATAAAACGTCGCGATCCCAAAGTGGACGGCCACTGGCGCCGCGCCAAGCCAGTCATCTGTCCATCCGTTCGTCCGGCGGTCATCGGTCGACGCGTTACTCACGGCTCCCTTATGCAAATAGACAAACATTCTTTGTCTGCCGCCCTGTTGCTCGGCGACAAGGACATTTGTCTTGTTTTATAGCGCTCCGAATACGTCTGCTAATCCCAACGCTCGTAAATAGCCTTTAAAATTATTTACTTTCAAAATATTTCTTCCTATTTTTGACACGAAAATTTCTTTAGCCGTTTTGGTAGGAAAAATCATATAGCATTACAGTAAAAATAAAGGAAATCATATTATAGTCTCGACATTATTTTTGTAAATATTCATTGATAATTATTAATGTTCATTTTATTATACTAAGCGTCAGATAAATAATTTTTGACAGAGTGTAAGCTATACAGGCTGTTAAAACAGTTTTAGAGAAATTTCAATCACACTTAAATATTTCCTACTAAAACTTCTAGAATCTTATTTGTAACGGATAGAAAAAATTAAATGTAAAAAGAACCTATGAATTGTTAAAAATATAATTTGAACTGAAGAATAAACTCAATTTGAAAAATAAATTGAAGAATAATGTAATCACGATGCGAAACATCATATAGTAGATATAAGTGACATCTTGTATTTCACAATAGATCCTTCCAGCACCACCCAACACGTCTATAAAAACATAGCCGTGTCTAATGAAAATGAAATTAAAACAACCAAAAACACGATAACAATAATTCTAAAATTTAAACTAACGAATTATCAAAGTTCGCTTTGTTTATTTTTCACCTATAAATTCAGAAAATAATAAGATTATTAATCAGACACATATTTAACACATTTATTATTTATGTCATAATTTAAAAATTTATGTGGAAAATAGTGACAGCCACGGGATTAATAAAAGAAATAAAAATAAACTCATAACGCATACATTTCGTCTTCACAAATTACCAAATTCTTCATGGATATGCATACATAATAAAGTTCCTCGAGATATCTTGGACCTTCTGTTTCTAAGTTTTAAATCTAAGGTTAAAAGTATATTATTAAATAAATCTTATTATAACGTTCAAGAGTTTTTAGTTTATCGAAATGTGTGGAACTTGTTTTATTAACACACTTACACGTTTGATATTATAATATACACATGAAAAAAAAATGTTAAATTTCATTTAAAAGAGCAACTGTTCAGCAAATCAGCATTCCGAGCTGGTGATATCTTACTACATTATAGTGTTAAAATAATTGTCATCATCAGATTCAAAACTGCATGTATATGCCTACTTAAATAAAGATATTTTGAATTAAGAATTCTCACACACTTAACATATACACGCCGAACACACTTTCATTGTACTATATTTTCTGTTTCGTTTTTGATTTACTTTTATAATTTAATTTTTATTAATAATAATGTGCACTCTCCTATTGGCGTACTGTAATTACTAATCTTTATGTTCTGTTATAAGTAAATTGTGAGCAGTGAAGGACCTCAGAATAAATAAATAAACAAAATGAACAAATCTTGTACTAGCGATAATATTCATATTCATAATTACTTATTCAAGTTATTCAAGATCATGACCTAACAAGTATATAATTATTGCTTAACGTCAATAGTTTCAGAAATCTTAAGTTAACAATTGTAATTAAAAAATGTAAATGTTGATTTTTACTATAATATACTTAATAATTAAAACATTATATTCCATAGTTTTTTTTTTGTAACAAAAATAATTAATCATATTATTCCAATAGCAAACCATTTCATTCCAGGTACAGGTCGTTTCGTGATTTCTTTATTGGATCACCGCCCTCCTACAATATTAGGAATGAATGACGTTGTCTTGATATAGGCTAAACGATTTCATTTATTGTTTTTCGTAAAACATTACTAATGTAATAATTATTTTAATTTCATTAAAATGTGCCTTTTTTTACTCGATCTTTTAAATTTTCTTTAGAAATCTTATACTTTCAATACTTGTATCAGCTATCTAAACGAATATTTAGAAGCAAAAATATAAAAAAACGCAAAATTAATATGATACTCCTAATTTCTAAGTCAATAATTATATACTTAACAGTAATCTTAATATCTATATGGGTTAAAATAAAACATATATAGCAGACATAACAAGAATAACGAGCACTGGTAGCCCAGCAATACCGTCTGAGACTTGTGATCATAGGTCGCGTGTTTGATTTCCGGGATAATCTTTATTAATTAAGAAACTTTGTGCATTCATTTTATGGGATTGCCACTGCTCTCAAACAAGTTACTATAGGAAGCACAGCAGCGTCCTCTGAGTACCATAACACCACACTGCGATCGCCAACCCGCCTTCCAAATGTGGCGATTATGGTATATCCCGCCATAGATATCTTCGAAGGAGGTCTATGCCTTGCAGTAAACGTCTATGGGATTAAACGACGACTAACTAATTAACGATATTCCTAACACAACTCTTAATTTTAGATATAAAAACACATATGTTTCAGACACAGCAAGTAGGTATGTGATATTAGAAGCTATGAAATAATTTTATAAAGAACATATAATAGTGTTATAATACACTACAAAAGCCACAAGGAAGAATTTAAGACATAATTATAATGTTCACCAATTTGAAGTCATTGCACGAAAAAAAGCTTTCATAAATAAAGTGTAAATTTTATTTTTGTACATTATGAAATCTGAGGAAGTTATTTTTAACAAGACAAACAATAGGAAACTAATTTTAATTTATCTCACAGATTAAATTATAAATATTTTTTTTCATGCTGTGGTTACTTTCACTCGATAACCGTTATTATGATGACGCTGCAAGATTCTACCGAAAAATCGATCCATACAGCTATTATCAATTTGAGCACAATGTATGCAATGCCAGGGAGAATAAAGTAAAACGGTCAATACAGAAGCGAATGACAATGCAGACGATGATTTTGCATAATTTTATTGATCTAAATACCCGTGGATCATTGATCATTGGGTCAATAATGCGTATTAAACTTGTCACTGTTCAGTAGTGTTGTATTTATACTTTCGATAAAACGATAATAAATTCTTTTAGCCAGAGTGCGATAAATTATTTTTTAAAGAAACTATAATAATAAATTATTTTTCTTACTCTTACGATCGTGTAAAAAATATTGTTAAAAAAACCTAATAAGTTTTCTTAATATTTGTTTTTTATACTAGATATCATAGGTATCAATCATAATTAATTATCACCGTCCACTGCAAGGCCTAGGCCTCTTAAAAGATCGCCACAATGACAGGTCTTGCTGTACCGACATCTCTGCGCAACCTTGACCGTGTCGCCTATCTACCTAGTTATTAATAGTATTCACAAACGCTATTATATTTTAATATTTCTGTGATGTTTAATCAATGTATTATTAAAAAATAAATTATAGTTTTTAATTTGCTAACATCAATAAGCGATCATCTTTACGTCTTACATCACTATATCGACTTTGTGCAAATCTTGGTTGACCGATGGTGCGTGCCAAATGACATGATCGATCATTGCGCACGAAGTCTTTGTGATCTGCGGAGCACCAGGTGTGGCAGACGCTTCATGTCCCTTCTTTTTAATTTAAAAAGCTGTACGAATAACGTCTGATTTAGTTTTTTAATAATTCTTAAGATGCGTTTTATTTCACTGGGTTAAGACATGTTGTTCTATATTTATTACGATGAAAATAACTTTGAACAAAAAATGTTAGGAATAATTATTTACTAAACTTTTTTCAAAAAATAAATTAAATAAACGAATCACCAGACCGAATTACAAGACAAAAGGTTATAAGGTATTTAATACAGTATAACACGAAAACACTGTCGTTTGCCTGGAACAAGACCGTGGCAATTTTCCATTCATATTAAATCATTTAAGTACTTTCATTTCGACCTGAAGTTTTTTTGTGAAATTTTTTCACTGATAAACATGTACAATTATTGAGATAACTTATTACAGAATTACCTCAATAATCTCATAGTTAGACTTTAGTTTATTGAAATAATCTTACTATGTAGAACGATTAAAAGTTACGAGTATATCAACCTTGACAGTTCATCACTATAATTATGATCATTTTTGACATAAAATTTCCACTGCTGGACATATATAGTTCTCTAATAAAAAACGCCGGCTGGCCTCTACAATTATCCAAAACAGCTAGCTGGATATGGTCTGTATCCATTGTCATCTGACGAGCTTCAGTTCTTCAATGTTGTCTAACTCGAAGATAGACGTTCTCCGCAACGCTTGCCAATCTGTAGTGTGCTCTCCAAAACCGTAAGACCTCAGAGGCCATCTGTTCTACGCACGTGTGGGCTACCTTCGCCACGAACAACTTAAGAAACGGTTTTACGACTTAAGCCCCCGTGTAAATTATGTGTACCGTTTTACAATAAACATTGCGATATAAATATTTAAACACACAACAACAGTCCGAAGTAAAAGTTCGACAAGAATTTTTTTAACTCGCAGAGCTCATGTTTCGCTAGCGTAACGCTAGGCTCAATATCGATGAAGCTGTACAAAACCTAAACCTGCTAATAGCGTAACGTCAACCACAAGAATTATAAATTGTGGCAATAAAAATGCGTAGCACTATTAATGTTAAAAAGACTGTTACTGTTCGATTGTCGTTATTGTCCCAA
Organism: Battus philenor; assembly: GCF_028537555.1. Lineage (NCBI taxonomy): Eukaryota > Metazoa > Arthropoda > Insecta > Lepidoptera > Papilionidae > Battus > Battus philenor. The sequence goes on along the minus strand of NW_027181673.1, from coordinate 10,712,486 downwards.
AAATTTAATTTTCATCACCAAGCGCAGATTAGGGCATACTAAATACCTACCAGGTAGACGTAGACGATATGTTTAGCACCAAACGTTCTACAGCTGAATTGATAACGAATTTTTATATATGTAGATTCATACAGATATATGCATTAATCTTTGTTAAAAATGTGAGTAACAAATAACAAAATGCATTCGAAATAGTAAAAAGTCAAGAATTAAGGTTAGTAAAGTACGTAACGAACACAGATTCCCCAATAACGAGAAGATGAAAGTTATTCAACGCTCGCGCCTTTCAAATCAAACACGTAAACCGGCGGCCAATATTTGCACCCTCACACATTGTTTGACCAAACTTCTCGCGTGTCCCAAATCTCGGTTAACACGGTAGAACCCTTGTTGCCCAATAAAAATCAACACAAAGTCCGGTGCGGATATCGGAACTTTCCCGCGTTCAAAAATTTACCAAAACTACATCGCAAAAACGAGACAAGCCAAATTATACTTAAATGCCTTGACTATAAAGAAGAAAATGAACGTATTTATAAAATTGCAGTCAGTAATTCTCCCTTTCAGACGATTTGCCCCATATGTTGGAAACAAGTGAACTGGCTTCTTAACACGCTGGACACCCCAAATTGAGTGAACTCGAGGGTAGGAAATTGGTTGAAGTTTATTGGAATTTCCTGTGGGTGAATATCACACGTGATTTAGGGTGTGAATTGACTTTAATGGATTCTGATAGACAAAGATCTTCAGAAAAAAATGACATAAAATATTTCTGCAGGTATGTAGTTTATATAAAGGATTCACTTGAGTTTAATTATTCAAAAATCTTTAAAGTCGATAATAAAATTTTAGATCAATCACTTGTTTTAAATAACTCATAAAATATACAGACGAATAACTTTGAACGTTTAAAAGGCTTGTAAACCTTCATTTTTTGACACTGTGTCAGAATTATATTTTTCTTTTTCCTTGTATGTAATATTTTCATTTTTTTATGTATTATAATATTTTATCATTATCTCTTCAGCCGTAGGGCGAAAATTGTTGAATACATGCCTTGTCTTTAGATTTCCAACTGGACCGATTGAACACAATGCTTCCAGCGTCTTCCGACAAATTTAAAATGGTCATCTGTTCACCTTGTGGATTGACAAAACTGAACCCTTACTCTTATCCTTCTCTGCCTACATTAAGATCACTCCAAGCTAGCCCATCCGTTTTGCTCTCTATGTGGCCTGCTCATTGCCAATCCGCCAAACTACATCAATTACGTGTATTAATAATACTTGGTCTTTAATTACAAAATTCATCGTTTTTCGTATCAGTCGACTTCTAATAAAACACAAATATTATTTGATTCATCTAAAGTTTGCCTGTAAGAAATCGCGGAATACAATTAGACTGCCAATTGCATTTCTGTCCTATTATTGTAATGTTTCTATATTATGTTTATAAGATGTACATACAATAAAGGAATAATTAAATATAATAAAATATAATAAATTCTTGGAGTATGTGCATTTTTACCTATAATTGATATCAAATATTGAAAATATAAGTGAAAGCCTTTATATCTGAATTTAGTTTAACTTTACTACATTATTTATATAAATATTTCTGGGAAACCTTGAATGAGAGACCCCTGATTTATTCATGATATTCACACATTGGTACTCGGCCTAACCGGAAGCCGATTCAATTGGGCGGAAAGGCGGCTTGACCGGCGGGGTCGAGTGACCCTTCTGCTCGCCCTTCCGCCCTACTAAGCCTTTTTAATAAATGCCTTAAAAGGATTTCTTTGAGAGATCACTTACGTTTTATTGCCCGTAGCATCATTTTGGCAGACACATTTTAGAAAGTGTTTTATAAATATTTTTGTACGTTTTGTAAATAATTTCATTCTTAACGAATTGGGACGTATTAATACGTCAAACGTAAACGATATATTCATGAGTATGTCCTTGAAATATATCATTTATATATATGTAGAGGCTTGGAACGAGTACGACATATAGTTTCGTACAACATGCTCTGACGTGTATTTAATTAAAGATATGATCGCTCTTGTATACTTGAAAAAGGAATTCGACGACTAACAGATGATTGGACAATAAACGGTAACTTATGAATTTTTTTTAGTTTATAAGGCCATATAGATTAGTCATAGACCTTCGTTTTAGAAGATGTTCCGGAGCTTCCCGAACACGGCCCATTCGAGTTAGATTCGGCGTATAGTTCGCTTTCTCTTTTTCTTTTGTAATGAAAATTCCAGTCAATAAAGTAAATAATGACCTTCATAATTTGATGTAGTTTAACTTAAAAATATCTATTTCTTTACTATAACCTATTAGTTTACACTTTATTAAAGAAACTCTCGTCGGAGCATTAAAACACATTGAAGTCCACTCTTTATAAATGAACTATCCAAGAATATTAAACTGATATTTATGCGTAGAATTAAATGTTTTTAATGTTCACTCATGAAGCTAATTATTGTCAAACACACTTCATAAAACTATATTTGTAAAGAGCAACTGTTGAGTTCTTGCCGGATCTTCTCAGCAGAACTGCCTTCGATCCGATGGTAGTTTCCTGGCGGGACAACAATGCCGACATTTTATGTAGATTAACTATTCGAAAATGCTTATAATAGCCTATTCGAATTAAAAATATTTCGATTTAGATTCTTGATTTAAAGCTTACCTTAAATCATTTGCTGTGTCATGGAAAAAAATTCTAAAGAAATCTCTTCGCAAGTGATTGACGTCTTAAACAAAAGAGCTGGCACCTTCATCATTAAAAATTTAGTCTAAAGATCCAGTGAATCTATGCACGCGACCCTCTGGGCGCTAAACACACTCTGCTGAATGCCCGTAGAGATGTATTTTACACGTATTTCCAACGAAACGTAACAGATGAGTTTTAGAAATATGTTTAAAAGTAGTCTAATAACTGATTATTTATTAATAATTATTAAATTTACTTGAGATTTAATTATGTGTAACCTTAAAATATTTTTTTAAATCGCTTATATCTGTTTACACCATATTTAAATAGAAAATCAGAACATCTCTGCAAGAAGGGAATTATAATACATATGAATAGTACAAGCTGATTTAAAAGAAAAATCCAGAATACATATTCTAAAGGCTCTCCTGGGTAAAATATAGAACATACGTGTACGTATGTACGTGTGGCATACAAGTTCCAATTAAATCTAGCAGGCCAACACTATATGGTAAATTTTCCACGACAAGCCTTGTATTGTTAAGAGAGCCTAAAAGTTAGCCCGGGTCAATAGTCCTAGCCAATACAAGCTGAGTCGCCTTCTTTTAACTTTGTGGCCTTAATATAAGATCCTGTTATTATTAATACTACGAAATATATTGATTTTCATTTACTTACTTTATGCGTCCAAAGAGGCCCTGTATTAATCCAGTAGTAATATATACGCACTAATTATTGAGGGCTAATATTAATGGACTACCTCTACCGAAGTAGATTTTTCACAATGTTCAAAATTCTAGTTAATATTAAGAACAGAACTGTAGTGAAATGTAATCTTACAATTCGAGCTTCATTGGCAGGCTCACAGTCGGTCCAGGATATCATAGAAAGGATTATGGCTAGGAATTTGTCTATGACATCAAAACAGGAACAAAGGGATCCGTAAATGGACAAAAGTGATCGACTTAGGCCAGCAGATTAGCTTGTTGGTGGTAGAGGGTACAACAGATGGCCGCTAGTAGCTTACGGTACAAAGCGGCAAATGGGAAACGTCCATCCGCAAGATGGAGAGAGGCCTATGTCCAGCGGTGGACATCTTGCGACTAAAATGAAAATCATGACACAAACTAAGCATTCAATAAACCGCACAGAAATAGAAAACATCTGTGTTAATAATAAAATTCTAGTGTAAAACATACATATCAAACATAAATAAAACAAATATTAACAACCAACCACTTTAATACAAAAACTACATCGAAACATTGCAAACAGAACTTTTCGGGAATAATCCACCAGACATCACTAACTTACATTTACATACCTCTCCACAAAAGTTGAACTTTTATTTCCTTTGGTATAACAAGATAAGCTGTGCAAAGATATGATATACAGATTGTGTAGAATTGATATTATGAGATATTATTTTCAAGCTGATTATTAGTTAAGAAAGGCGTATTAAACTATTCAGTTGGCTGTCATTTAAACGTCGGAGATAAATCTAACTGGATTTAATACTTAATTGGGGTTGAAATTTTAAACGGGATTTAAATCGTGGATCAAACAAAAGCAACTTTACCCACTGTTTGAACTAATAACAGGACAGTGACGAAGAAGAACACAGTGGGTGGGATGGATTTGGATGATTTGTCTTTTAAACCATGTGGCGATATCACTGGCAATGCAAGTGCTTGATTGTTGCAACGGTTTAACTGTGGAGTAAAAAATAATAAATTATAGTCTGTGTTAAAAAGATTCTTGAGCATCAATTACTGGTAGTCTTGTGTATTTAATGGATTCAGGCGTTACATTGCGGAAGTCCATCCTAAATAAGAAAGGACCAATATGTAGCCACCTCCGCACATGCAGTGGTTGTCGTGCATGGTAGTCTTGTGGTTCGTGTGTAAGGTTTATAATATTTTAAAAAATTGTTTTAGTATGTACAACTGCTTAGTTGCTCAGAGTCACATTACAGTCTATTTCTAAGATCTTATAGTCCGATTATTTGTCACATTAGTTATAACGTATTTTTAAAATCGCGAATAAAGCAGATATTGTTTTAAGCACGATTTAAAACGGTTATTATTATTTGTTAATACTGCGTATATTCACTTTATCGATACAATGCAGTCATACAGATAAATTCTAAACGGGTTTTGATCTAATAGATATATAATATAAGTGTCCTCAACAACAAGTCTTAACCAAATAGTATGAAAGTTTTACTGTGTCCTGAACAACAAGTTGTGATCAAACAATAATATGTTAGTATTGTTGTAGTCTGATGTTGTAATCAAACAGAATTTTGATAGTATTGGTGTGTTTTAAACAGCAAATTCTAAACACTTATGAAAATAACACTCTGTTCTTAACAACTAATCGTGACCAAACTTCAAAGTTATTATGTGTTCTGAGCAACAGGTTGTGATCAAACAACAATATAAAAAAATTAACTTAAATATATCACTGTATTCCGAAGAAGAAGTCTTGACCAAACAGTAACATTAAATTATCAAGGTGTTCTTAACGGTCCTTTTTGGACTTGTTCTTACCAAATAATAACGTGAAACTGTCAATGTATTCTCAACAACAAATCGTGACTAAACAGCATCAGGATATTCTGTTTCGAACCGTGCCATTTTCCATTAAAATTGCAGACCTAACAAAATGAACCGCCTTATTCTCAAGATGGCAAACAAAATTAGTGTCCTAAAAACCTATCCATTGCTACATTACAATGAATATGTATATCAGATTAGCTTAAGACTAAGGTATTTCTTATTGTACGGTATGTAATCAATTTATTTCAAGTAAAACATTTTTGTAGTCTAAATTAGGACGGGTATGTTATACCTCACAGCATGTAGTCTCTGGTGATCCGAGACATCCGGATCGACATCCACGTATCACGGCCTCGTAAATATTGCCTTTAGAGATCACAGAGGTGAAACATTTGTCGTCCACGCTGTGACATGTTATTGTGTGCACTCTGAAATAATTACAGAAAATATACGGTTAAATTAACACAACATTTGAAGTTGGAAGACTTGTTATAACTTTATTGCCTCTTGTTTCACTGTACACTGTTTTTTGTTTTACATTATTTTAATATTGTACACAATGTAAATTGTTTACTATCCTACTACATACTTAATTTTTTACTAATTTTGAAGGCAGGACGTTGAATGAAGTATATGGGTGTAATTTTACACATACATTTCAAATAGTATTACACAATTAAAAGATTCATAATTTGTATTTAATGTTATTTTTCCGCAATGCGAATACATATGGCAATAAAATTGTTACTATATATTTTAGGCAATGGGCAGGGACCGTTGTCATTGAGTTCTGAGAGGTCTATGTATTGCAATAGTCGTCCATCGGCTGACATGATGTTGATAACGCTGCTTTAGCGTTCTGCCCCCAAAAAAGTAAATAGCAAATTAAACATATGTTCGTTCATCTTACCTATACTTGGTGGGATCTAAACATGCCTTTAACGGTGTTTCGGATTTGTAAGTACAAACATAACATTCGAGGGCACGTTTTGGCGTCGTGCGCGAGACGGGCACGGTCTTCGGCGTAGGCAGTATCGCAGGCGCCCGCCTCCCTGGCCCCATGTCCGACTTCTCCGCTTGTTCTACGTCCTCTTCTTCTTCATCTTCTCCTTCTTCATCTTCATCGTCTTCCTCATTGCGCCTTTTAAAAGTAATTTCTACTTTTTAGTTAAAATTATTATTACCTGACTTTTCTTTTAGGTGTCTATAAAGTCATATGTTGGTTAAATAAACCTTAGCAGCAGAGGCCTTAAGGTTCTGGAGCAGAGGACGTTCTACAAGATATACAGATAACCTTACTAAGGTCGTCGCAGTATGCAGCATTAATACTTTAAATTTGTCTCTTTAATTTACTCAGTAAAGAAAGGTTTTCTTATTTGTCAAAAATAAAAGTGTAAAGAGTTTTTCTTCTTCTTTTATCTGTTCGAGAATAGAAACATATATGTTATTAGTAATCGATTTTTGTTAACTTCGCTGAATAAGATCAAAGTCCTTCAGTGGACCTCTTGGATATCTGCAGCTGATTCAAATAAATATAAATCCATCAACGAAATAGGAAATTTAGTAAATCCAAAGAATTCTCAATAAACTAATATATTTATTTCAAATCGCTTAAAACAATTTCATTATTATTATGTTAATGTAATCATCTTAAACATTTTTACATACATAGTTTTAACTTACTACTTATTGTTGTATTGTTTCTATAAAAGAAATCTATATCTAAATGAATTTTTTACCTTCTTTAGTAAAATCTACTTTTATATTGAGAAAGTGTCAATCACAGTAGTACAGTAGCAATTTCATGTTAAGTAACTACTGTCGCATACATTTGAAACCGTTAAATTGTTCCCCCTTGTACTAAATCTAAATTTTCCAATTAAGAAAACAAAATATTTACAATAGTCTTAAGCATTAACACGTTATTGTAGGTGCCAGAGAAAAATCTCGTACAGATTGCAAAAAAAATGATTCGATATTGTAATTATTTATTGACGTAACTTTATAATTTTGATTTATTAAAAAAATGCTACTAAATCAAATGTACATAAATAATTAATAAAATTTACTTCATGATTAATGTAATAACAGTGAAATTCTCATACTACGCAAGACGTGAAAGCCGTACAAAACGGTAAATATCTAACATAAAGTATAAATAAAGATAAAGAATCGACTTCATCGAGTCAGCAAACCTTTCTAGGGCAATGTGTATAATAATATGGGTACGCGCTTTTATAACAGGAAATATTCAGAAAGTTTCCCTTTGTATCCTAACGGTTACACTGTAAATTACTTCATAGAAGATATCACAGTTTTACCTATGATATATTTGCTTCCAAGGTATAACAATGTTTATTAAATTATTTAATCATGTAATATTAAAAAAATACAAAGTCCCGAGTTTTATTTCACTTGTTCTTCTCAGTTCTGAGGCATTTCATCAGAATAGGTTCTAGACGCAACTCCCAGTCAACATGTACTCCAAGGTAGGTTGTATAAAGATTTTTTTTTAAATTCGAATTTGAATTTAAAAGTTTCCATATTACCTCATTACTCAAATTGTTTCATACAGTAAAAGTTAAAGACTCACTCCTCTTCGTCGTCGTCATCCATCTTGGAGCGACTCCTGGCCGGCAGGAGAAGCAGCATTGCCAGCAACAAACACAACTGCCACCTCACCATCGCACGAACTATTCCGTAATCCTGTACTTGTATTACCCACACGGTTGATTTGTCATTTTAATACCAAAATTGTTTCACTGTAAATATTTGGACGGAATCAAAAATTTTTGTTATTGACAGCAAGTCATTTTTAGAATAAAATTCTTTCTTTTTTCATCGTCTACTCCGACCTCTTTTAAGATAATGTCATATGCATAAATTATTCGTCAATAACCGGTCATATTGTAAATATAATAGTGAGGTCTGTGTCCAGAAGTGTTCCTTAAATCCTATGGCTGAAATGAAGATGATGAAAGTGAATCACATATCAACAATATTTACTAAAATTCGATAGGTACGTCTCCTAGAATAAAGCAACCAAAAACTTCTTATTGCAACCGAAAGTCGATTTGTAAGTTTACTTTATTATTCAGGGTATTACTTGAAACAGATATTATCAAATATATTTTTCTGTATGTTATTCTGTGTGTAGTTTAAAGTCTCACATTATACTAACATGTTTTAAGGTAAAGTTTACGGAAAAATAAAGTACAAAATAACAAAAATCAATTTCATTAAAAGTATCTTAAATTAAATTAATTACACTAAAGAACAAAAAAGTTCCTATAATAATTTGAAACACATAAAGTTAGACAAAAACATTCATAAATAACAATATGCAGTTACTACTAGCGACATCTACATTTTTATAAAAACTAGCTACTCACTTGTAGATGTCGCTATTTTTAAACTTTTCAAAGTACGTAGTAGTTAAGAACTATCTAAATTTAAACTGTTATTGCACGTAAAATGTCTTTAGAAAATCTTTAAGCATTAAGTGTGAGGGATAACCATCTTACAAATTTTGTCTATTTTTCTAGATCTGTTGTATTTTATTATCATTCAGTTCATAATCTTATTTTAAAAATACTAATTTTTAATTAATTTTTCTTATAAACACAATAGAAAACTGAGTAGTTTTTATTGTTTATTGTCTTATTGTTTAAGTGATGTAATAAGTATTTTAACATGTTATTATAAAAGATCTATTAACACAAACAGATGGAAAAAAAATTGTCGATATAAATGTCGATTGAAATGATCCATAAAAAAGTGCATACGAACACCATCGCTGATAACTTTCCATCGGAGGCATGCTATTAATAAACGAAGAGCAACTAAACGTAACTCTTTCACGAACGCACACAGGCGTGCCGCCTACCTCGCCGCTCTCTTTGCGTTGCTTACGCCTAACTGGGGCTCATGACGGTTATCGCCCGCACAAAGCGTGGGGCGGCCTATCCAGCCGCAGAGGCCCGAATACACGACCTCATTAAAAAATGAAACCGCACAAACATCCCTCCACAAAACCTCCAAGACTCGTCAAAGCGAAAAGCGCTACCTAGCGGAGAGTAGCGGAACTACACCACTCGCAAAACCAACCTCTGTACTTTTTTAATTAGCCTCATACAGTGAGTGAATGAGTGAAATACGTAAGAATTTTCCTCTCTCGTATGCGGTTAGTTTGGTAGCTTTGAGTGGAGTATGTTAATTCACAAGTAGCCTCACTCTGGTGCTTTTTGAACTGTTCGGTTGGGGTTCTCCCGGGCGGGGAATACGGCTTGTGTGCAACTTTAAGCGCTCGTAGAGAAGTTAATTAGCAGCGAATTTGTTATAAATAAACGGAACGACGCCGGCGCGTCGTATTGACGACTTAAATTATCGGATAATTATATAATCGCAGAGTTCATTCGACGCTTCTATTTCACTTGTACTATCCATCTACATCTTCGTCCTTGAAAATATATACTCAACTTAATTTTATTATTTCACTAATTCTTCATTGTAATGTGTTATATTAGTACATTTTCAATAACAATTTTTTTCTATACAATACGTAAGATAAAGGTAACTATCGCGTGACTAACAGGGCTAAGCAGCTAGAAGATCGCTCGGCGCGGAGCGAGTTGGCCGCGTGCCTCGTCTTAAACTTCTTTTATCTCAGTCTTCGTTCAAAAACTGCAAACTCTGTACAAAGTTCACTTTCGCCTTGTGAACTAATTTTTCGCTCGGTGTCAAGTTCATGGCTGACGGGGAGCACGGGAAGGGGCGGGGCGCCGGGTGCGGGGGGAGACCGCTATGATAAAATAAAATATTCATTATGATTGCTCCAAGCGGCAATGTTCGCGGGCGCTGAGTTATACTCGCGAAACATCTTGGCCGTTGAGAACATTTCCCTGTACCTCAATGTTGGCGAAAAAATTCGCGAAATCTTTCCATTATGCGTAACATAAAATATAACAGACATCGCTATGTATAGAATTCCAAATCAATTTACGCAAATTTATTTAAAAATTTGTGCAAAGAAAATATGATTAATCATAATTTCTATATTATTAAATATTTCATGTATTCCAAATTAAGAAATTATTTCAAAGTTCTATAGTATGTTTATTCCAACGTCATTTCAGACGTAATATTTATACTTCTGGACATAGGCTTCACCCGTAGCTTATACAATAGGACCTTTATAAGGTCATCTGTCGACCTTATAGATGGACCTCCGCTACACTTGTCGATCCGTGATCTCAAGCCCAGAACCTTAAAGCCTCTGAACTGAAATTTCTGTGCTGCGATGTGTGGAATACTTTAGTTCGTCTACGGATCTCATTCCTTAACCGATCCCATAGACAAACCATGAGCATAGCTTTCCAATGTTTGTTGAGTGACTGCAATTTCCTATTTAAATAGTTGTATTAGCAAATATTATTTCTGTCTAAAGTATCAATATAACCAATCCACCTATACCGAACAAGACTGAAAACTGACGTAAAAATCTTCCCGGACCTGCCTCAAACAGTGGAAAGTGAATCGCGGCCGTCTACCCGGTTTCAACGCTTTCTTTTTCCTCTTTCTGCTTAATTAGGCCATTAATCCGCGAATGATTGCCCTCTCTCAACACCCCCAGTGCCGTTCGACACCAAATGTCTGGGATTTTTAAAACCAACTTCATTACCGTACTTGTTGATTGTTAAAACTTAACACTTATTATAGAAAGATATGTAGACATAAAAAGTTTTTCTTTGTAAATATGATAATTACAAACAGCTTTATCTTTTCTTAACCAACCAACGGTTGTTTGGAAGAAATCGCTTTTCGAGAGAAGACCGCCTTTTGTACTGCATTTTTTTGACTTTTACATGTTCTTCTTATTATTTCCTGTTGATATATAAAGATTAAATAAATAATCAATTAACTATAACTGTATATCAACGTATTAAATTATTTAAGTTGTTTTAGTTTACTTTATCAAAAGTTTAGTTTTTCAAAATATTGTACATCGATGCCTCCTGTAAAACTATTGGTTCTCTATGACTTTTTCGAACGCAGCCACAGTTTCTTCGACATCTTAAAAGCGTATTCTACGAAGTTGTTTTTTTCTTTTTTATAAATAAATAAAAACACTTGGTACAATGTCGGAACTGTGAAGATCTTGACTCAACAATTCCATATCTGTCCTAGTCAAATACACGGTTATTATTTTGACTGGGTACGCTCACGTTTTGTCCTGATGAAAGAAAACTCTGCGTGGTCGTTGTTAATGAACTTCTTCCAAAACAACAGACAAACAAACAAAAATGTACTACTCTACACGTTTTCTTATTTCCGAGAATAATTGTTATAGCCTGTCCAAATAAAGAACTAGAACCTAGTAGTTAACTTTTTCCTTACGCTTCTTCCTCAATAATTTTTTGTACGCAATTGTTCTAAAGGTAACATCCACTGTGAAGATTGTCTCATGGTTTCAAGATCATAATGATATATAGCACTTGAGGTACTGCAGTCAATTCCGGTCTCATTTCACGGCACCGAGTAATGCGACGGACCCATTTAAAATACGAGGTATCCATCTTAAAAAGCTTTCGTGCGCCTAAATTATAGGACATTGAATAGATTGTAATTTATACTAATGCCTAAGCTTGCTTAAATATGCTGATAGCTTACTCTCTTTGCAAACTTTATTAAGAATCGCACAGCTTCCACGTTAATTTCAGTATTCGCTTGAAGTAGGTGTACTTACGATCACACGATCACGAGATGGAGCTTCATAACCAAATATTAACCGAAGTCATCGTATATCTGTTGCTGACTGGAACCGTAATGAAAATCGTAAAACATCATACAACGGAAGTTTTCACATGTTTAACACATGAAAACGTTTATGCGTAATTTTTAAGTTACTACCAATTAGTCACAACAAATGACGGAATGATGCCATTACATGAAAATATTAGTAAAGAGTTCTATTTTCGAATTTTAAAACATCTTTGAATACTGTTTTTGAATCTGCAAGTTCTTAAATCCTCCGGCGACTCCAACTTATATTACACGTAGTATTTCCCGGCGATATGGGCGATCATAAAAACAAAAAACAAATATATTGTCACAGTTATGTGTATGCAATACCAAATTCTTATTTAATTAATTCTTATTTAATCTATTTTAATTCTAAATAATTCATTTTTATGGGATTTCACAATTACTTTTAAAATTAAATAGAGATATTGTATGAAAATTACTTTTCCATTTTATATAAAGGATGGTTGGCAATTATAAAAAATATAAAACACTTTCCGACAAATCCTCTACAATCACACCGATTCTAATAAGAAATGTAATCAGTGACAGACAAAATGGTGCTCTTTTTTCTATTCAATAATCACGTCGGTTTTCACTTTAAAGACTACCACATAACTAAAGCACCTCAAAAATAATCTAATGATTTTAAAAAGAATGACGGGATTGGCCAATTATCGAAATTTCGAGAAATTTGGAATGCAATAAATTATTATTTCACTTTCACAGCATTTTTCTCTCAAAAGCACAAATAATTGATATGAAAATCTGTTAGAAAACAAACGACGGGCATTTTTTTTTAAAATTACTGAATGTTCATGCATTATTAATAATCATTCATAAATGAAGAAATAATAATGGCGTTGCAGAGCACATGAGCATTTATATCTACGGTCCGACGACAATCCAACTATTTTGCCTAGTATGAACATTAAAAGACCAATGCCTAGTGCGATAATATACAAATTGGATAAGAGTTACACCTGATTAATAAAAAGTATTTATTAAGGATGTACAAATATTTGTAAATCCTTGTCGATGGATATAAATAACGAATGACCCATATGTCGTTTATTTAAGTCTGAAAAAGGAAATTCACCAAAATAATGTGAAATCTAACAAGAATTCTCCTAAGCAACGAGGTCAATCGTTGTCTTCATAAAGCTAATATGATTTCTAATAAGAATAAATGTGTTAGAACTATATTTTTTTAAAACAGCGATAAACTTTTCTCTAAATAGAATGCGTTCAATAAACTCATGAGGATTATACAACATATGAGTTTTCCAATTAGTCCAGATTTAGTTTATTTACACATAATTAATATGAATGTAGAATATATATACAACGGGCATCCATAAGCATATGATTTCAGTGAACATTATTTAATGGAGCTATACAGGACAGGATTAATATATAGGAGAGCTATTTTAGAGATAGTTGTGCGGAAAAAGAGGTTATTGAAAAGAGATTCAACGATTATTATCTTAGTATGTAATTATTACTATTTATTTATTACGTTAAATAATTTACTTAGAAAAGCTTGCAAAACTTTGTGAATAAAAATTCTTCTGACATATGGTATGCTTGAGTTCATGTACCACAACTTTTAAAAATCGCGTGTGATGAAAAATTACACATAATTTCCCATAATACCGTGCCAAAAATAATGATTAAATTCGTGTTAGAGAAGTATTTATAAAATATAAACAATAAATTTTTATCACAAAAAACTTAGAATCAGTGTACAGTCACAATTAAATACATTACTAATTTAAAAAAAAACATACCAAAATTCTAATTTAAATTAAGAACAAAAATCAATTTTACAACTAATTACCACTACTTGATAATAAGCGTGCATGTTTATTAAAGACTGTACCAAAAATACTATCAGTTGATACGTGAGGCATGCAGGTGTCGAGTGCAATTTTAGGGTTTGAAGAACTTCGTAATCCCCCTTTCGTATATTGTTGTTGTTGTAAAGATAAGTTAAGGCAAGCACTACCAAAATTTAAAATAAAAAAAAGTTGCATAGATTCGTGCTAGAACAAGAAAACCGTGTAAAAATGAGCGTGTAAAAAATGTTGAGTGTATTTAAATAATAGGTATCTATCATGTGTAAATAGCACATAGTATTTTTTTTTTTTTGTTTTGTGTTATATTTCTAAGACATTCACACACCTGCCAATTTGTTATCTGCATCACTCTGAATTGACTGGTCGAAAATGCATACAAGGCATTTAGTAAGTCGTTGCGCCAAGTGTAAAAAGAGTAAATATATAAAATACAGAGCAATATGGCGCTTATTTAGTCAATGGGTGTGAAGTCAAGTGCTGGCTTCAAACCTTGCACAGCAACTATGACAAAAATCATACTTAACATTTATTCTGTAGCATTCCTAATCGTTCAAAGAAGTTAAATTAACACGAGAAAGATATCATTTTTATTTTCAACGAGATAGACATATTTAGGTTAGTTTTGCAATCTCTGTGCGGTCTGTGTTGATATCAATTTAATTTTAAAATATTAATTCTTATAATTCACAGATCTTAGCTATGATAAGCAGCAAAACAGCGCTTCTGAGAAAGAGTCTACCGATTGCAGCTAGCAATTTTAATTAACGGATTCTAACTATTAAGGACGTGATAAATATTAACTTATTTAAAAGTAAAGTTAATGATTATGTAATCGATTAAAGCATTTATTAAAATAATAATTTCTTTGTTATAAATATTTGTGAATGCAATGCAAAGAATATAACGTAATTAAAATGTATCGTAGCCAAAGTAAACAGTTAATATATTAGAATTATCTGTCATTTAAATGTCTGTCATTTAAAATTATTCTAATTGTAAACATTGTATTAGAATTATGATTTTTACGCACATTGCAAGCACAATGACGTTCCAATATTTCGAATATTTTCCATATTTATGTCACCTGTACTGTATCCAATAAATAAATGATTTAATTTAATTTAATGAACAGGAAAAATCTTAAGCGATTTTTTGCGTTAATTTTGATTTAGTCTATATAATATGGACAAATAATATTATTAGTATCGTCGGTAAACGCTGGACGCAAACCGTTTTCAACCCGTCTCATTAGAAATTCTAGTAGAAAGCCCTTATTAGTGCTAAGGCTGAAATGATGATGAGGTCTAACGTATAACACGTAGTACGAAAAAGGTTTACAGACTACACCGCTGGTACAGGCACCTGGGTATGATGCCTACTGACATTACAAATAACCAAGATTAAACACAATAAAGCACTAAAAGTTCCAGATAGAATATTGCAATCAATTTAAATTTGCTACCTTACAAACTTTTCTAGTTGTAGTTTTGTGGATAATAATGTTATTCGTTTATTGATATCATTATCCACATAGGGTCACTGTAACCACAAGTATATGTCAAGAGAAGAATGCCACAAGAGGCCAATTGAAAAAAATTGGAATCAAATGGAGCTTCTCTACAATTGCATCATTCAACTTAAAGCTAGATGGCCCAGTACTCTAAATGGAGCCTACTTTTCGGGTTTTATGTTGATCCTTTTCCTTTTACACGTTTTTGTTTTGCTAACTTCTTAAGTCCATTACATTATAGCTCAAAGATAGTGCTTACAAAAGAATTACTAGTTATATGAAGCTTAGAGAGAGATAAAACTAACTTATCTTCATTACTGGTGTTATCCTTGTGTACATCGGTATTTTATTATATTTAAAAAGGGAGAAAAGCAGAATTTAAAAAGAAGACATAGAGAACGGAAGACACAAGATTTATTTATGTTGGAGATCTAGACTCAACATCTATCATGTAGTGGAAATTACAAATTTCCTTTTAAGGTGCAATAACATATCTCTGAGTCGTTTTATAGCGTACAGTGATGTAACTGAACAGTGCGGCTGTTTGTCAATATTCCAAAAAATAAACCATTAAAATTTTGTTCGGGCATATGTTTAAGCGAAGAATAATTTGGCTTTTATTATTCTATTTAGCTTAGTTCACAGTCGCTGAAAGAGTCGTAGAAACGGGTATGCTTAAGATATCTGATAATGAAAGATGAATGAATGGAAAATGAAATCCGTAAAAGGAATGAAATCCGTAGATGAACCAAAGTTACCGACATAGCCCAGCGGATTGGCGAGTTGAAGTGACTGTAAACAGGTCCCATAGCGTGCAGAACAATTGGCCACTGGGGTCTCTAAGTTCTGGAATGGAGACCACGGAGTGGTAAGCGCATTGTAGGACTTCTACTCACCAAGGGAACAGGTTTTGTTATGGTGGTCGGAAGAAGGCAGATGCGGGCCGCTTCAGAATGGTTCTTTTGTAAATCTATGGGAAAACCTATGTCTAGTAGTGCAGGTCCTACTATTATAATATAACTTAACGGAGTTTGAGATGATAAAGCGCTGAAGGCTTTAGATTTTGTAGAACTAAGCATAAGTGCTCAGCTTCAGCCAGAGCTAATCCATTACATTGCGCGGGTTAGAGAGGCCACCAAGTTCTTAGCGTATTCATGGGAACACACCATGTCGTGAATCGCAATGGCTTTGCAGGACTGTCACTTGTGGCGCTGTTAGAATTCCTATTTGTCGAATATTTCTATAACATCCAATATTACAACTTCGAGAAGAGTTTGTGTTCGAAAAAGAAATGTCGAAGCTTGTATAAGTTCCAATAACGTTTCTAGCAAAATAAAAGGGGGGAAAAACTGTCTGGTACGAAACGTCGCCATCAGTTTCGTCAATTTTTTTTTTATTTGTAGTAAGAACAGAAGACAGAAGGTCTTCCGTTGTTGTGGTTTACTGTTGTCTTATTGGTATTTATAAAATCCGTTAACTTAAAGACAGGGCTAACAGGGCTAAGATACATTGCACAAGAGCTTGGGTATTATACAAAGTTATTAACGTATAGGTGGCATGTACACTAAGGAGTCCAATTAAACGCTGGTTCATATTGATTAAAGAAAACTATGAAGGTAATGCCTTTGAACATTAGTCATCATTAGTGATTCTTTTGGAAATCACAGAAATTTCTTCAAGTGCTTTTACATCAATGGAGGAACTTCGGTTTAACAATAACAGTACCTTTCACAAAACTTCCCGGAATGTATTTTCTGGTAACGTGTCCGTGGTTTGCTAACAACACCCGCAGTACATAGCAAACATCAACTGCGTCACATTAGTGTTAAAAACTTTATCCATCTGAGTACTTTCGCCTAATTACAATTCTAAGTAAGAACATCTAGATTTCTCTGCGTTTCAGCAACTAACTAAACATTCCCTAATTTCATACACCAAGAGACTATGAAATAACTTCTAGTGCAAAACGAAACTCAGGCGACGACGTTGAACCAATTCAACAAGATCCGTCATTTTCCCCCTTCATGCTCTCCATCGTTCATTATTACGATAGGACGTAAAGGGGTGGATGGGTCTTGCAGAGCTGGTGTTGTCAAATACATACGAACACGATGCTGACAGAGTTAACATCCAACTTATTAGACGTTTCGGAAATTTGGTTTCGCCTCGCCAGCAACACGGAGTACGTGCTCTAGTGATGTACTCACCAATATATTCAAATACCGACAAAATAATAATCATTTTTCTAATAAAACATCATTTGCGGAAAAGAAAGACCATAAAAATATTGAAAACACTAACAAAATAACAATATTCCCGAACAGTTTTATTAATTCTTATAATTTAACATGTATGTATGCGATGTACTTAGTAATGCCATTAATAATGCTACAGTTATTAAATTAAAAAAAATTACTACATCGCTAAATAAAAAAAATATTAAATATTACAAATTTTACGGAGTCATTGGTTAAAGATGAATTGTTTATTTATTTGTCAATGGTTAAAGTACCTATTTATATTATACAATACCCAAAATAAAGTAATGATAACACATATTAAGAAAAGCGTTTTAAAAATTCGGATTGCATGTTATGTTTAATTATTGTTTAATATATGTTCTGCAGATAATACATCCAGAAGCTACAGGCTCGTTGCATTCCGATATAAAAATAGGTATTTTGAAGTGATTATATAGGTAATTGAAAAACCAATAAGAGCTTCTTTGCTAAAAATGAGCTGTACATTCACCTATTTAAAAATTGACATCTATTTATTATAGTTTACGTAAGGAAGTTTGTGTTATTTTACTATAACACATATTAAATAAATCGTTTTTTTTGTCTTAAACACTATTATAGATTGAGCGTAAAAGGCATTAAGACAAAAATTTGATTATCGACAACGACAGTGGCATCACTAATCGATATCCAGTCGGTAATGTAAACGTTTGTACTGAGCTGGCCCGGGATCCGCTCGAGGCAAACGCCCGGGGTAAATAAACCCTCATCGCCAACTATGTATGTACGTACATGCGCCGTAGACTCACCACGTACGGTTCGCGAGAGCCACTCGTGCACGTCACGGATTAAACTAAACGAAACGAGATCTCACTAAGTAGATTTATTTTTAAATTTATTTTTATTTCTTTTTTTTTTTTTTTCAACTGTCACGCTACTCCGCCAGACGCAATTTCTGCCTGACTTTTTTGAACAATTTTTCTTTCGTTATTTTTTCTTTGCGCGTAATCGTTTAAAAGCTTAAACCATTTGAGTTGATTTATAAAAAATGTAGTTCGGAACTATATGAAGAGCGTTCAACTACTTAAAAGTCTCACAAACGATCATAAAAAAATAATTCGGTTTATGAAAAGTAAATACGTCCACAAAATTTTTTACTCGTTTATCGTCTTTAAAACTTCTGCCGGTTTTATAAAATTTTTTAGATTTTTAAAAAAATATCAGAAAAAGTTTGGGTGCTAAGAGTTATTACACTGTAAATGACTTCTTAGGTGTGAGAAACCTCAGGAATGATGTGTGGCAACCACATCATTCCCAATTTTTACAATCCAGGCTATTTCCATGTTTATTGAATATGACTATTTCAATCTTTATTAATATGATCAAAACGTTAGTTATTAAAAGTTATTTACGATTCATGTATCCATTGATTTTTCAATAGGCTGTACCACACATTAATTGACAGCAAATTAAGTATAGGGAGACCCCTTTAAAGCTTTTGAATCAATTTACAATCATTCCGTGAACAAATTAAAAAGTATATCAATAGTATTCACAAGGTGACATCGACTTCACCAATATGCAAAGTAAACACAACGCTCATAACAAAAAGATCGAAATCCTAGTAACGTCTCATTCCAAGGACGTACTTCAATATATCTACGTTTGCACATATTGTGGCGAAGTACACAGTTACGAGAGATTTAGGAACGTATAGCTGCAGCATAAGCGTAAGATCACAAGGTTCAATTTGATACGTCGCTTACAAAGCCTCCAGTGGACGGAACGCGAAACGCCTCGGCTGTTTGTTTGTGGGTGGATGGTTCTAGCGAAATTTCTCCTTTGTTGCTCTACTCCGCCCGCTTATACTGTGGTACAAAATGAAAAGCGCTAGCGTTTCTAGAAATCTACCAAAAAGTAAGTCTTTTTCTCAAAGAATACCTATTGGAATAATAACACAAACGATCAGTCATACATTAATGCATGTACACACATTATATTACAATGAATTCAAACGACTTCTATTCGTCGTAATTTAAACTACATGTAGTCTCTGAATGTCGGTCAATCGCAGTTGTTGTACTTACTTTTTTGGTGAGCGACCTTTAAATCTTTAGCCTTCTATGTGGATCCGTTTAAAAGTGGAATTCAGTCAGATCTACAATCTTTACAGTTGAAAGTATGGATGAAGAGCTACCTCTATAAAAATATTTATATACAAAACTATTATAACCTTTTTTTAAAAAAAATGATAGTTTTATTTAGATAACATAACATGACAATTACAATAAAACTTAAATTAAATTACGCACAGCTTATCTCGTATATTTCGATGAAGTAATATTTTGGAAAAGTATGCAGTATTGACACTATAATCACGCTAATCAGAACCATTTTCTAGAATATTGTGGAAATAGTGTGTCGAGGTCACCGCTTATAAATTAGCCCGCCGCCCGACTTAGATTTTGGTGGGCATTATGTAGCAGCTTTGTTTCCCTTACATTATGTATTCCGTCGTGGACTTCTCTGTATATGGCTCTATATACCGCCCCACGTCAGGCCGCGCTTACATTAGTGATTTATAACTCGGCTAACACAATATGTTACTATGTGACATGCGGAGTCACGAAAATATAATAAAAATACGATACTAAAATAACTTTGTAACACGTTACAACTTGGTAAAGTTTTCTAATATAAACTATTTTATAAATAAACTATATTCTTCATTTATTATTACAGCGTTGCAACACATCAATGTTTTTAATGAAGCTGTTGCCAGAACAATTATTACACCAATGTAATTTTGGACACTTTCTTTTTTGACCTAGCTTACTCAAGTGGCTTTTACAAACTCCACCGTTGCGAAGGATACTTTACGAGAAATTTTTTGCGTTGACGATTCGACAGCGTTTCATTTTTAATACTTCGAAAACAACGTAGATCGTAACGAGATATTTTTTAATAATTCCTGATGGAACAGTTATTGCAAGACGATAATATAACGTTATTGGAAACGTCATACATAAAAATGCAAATAGTGTAAAAAAAATTTGCTGACTGACTCCCAAAAAAATATTATGATAACACTGCAACTCTTTACGCACTTAAACACAAACATAATCACACACATTAAATTATAAATAGATATTAATTGCATATGTCATAACACAACTTTTAATTTGAGTTTATTTTTTTGTTCTTAATGGCGTACGCATGTAACATTAAATTATTTCGCTATATAAAGAGAACGACGCTGACGGTTGTAGCATAATTTATAAATAAGCAGCAAAAAATATACAGAATTAAATATCCTGTAGTTTTAACTAAATAAACCTAAATAAAATTGCGAAAAATGTTAAACAACTTGCCCAAGGTCTTGTACGTTATTACGTTATTCCGCTTTACTTATTTCATAATTAAAGAGACGATAGTTATTACAAATAGCATTATTATTAAGCATATAATATAGCTAAGGCTATTAGCAAGTTATTTTATGTACCATATAGCATAGATTTTTTATAATCTGTTAGCATCTGCATTTAACTCTTTCTAACAGCAATGTACTAATAACTTAAAAGATATATTAAATATATAATTTGAAATCCAATTCGGTCTTCACTGGCGCTATATGAACATGAAGTATGAATAATTTAATAAATTATCTTGCGTGAGTATGAAATAATTCTTGAATCTATTTTTACGTTGAGAGATATAATTACCACCAATACAATTCAAAATTCGAAAAGAGTATTTCGTAAAAAGAATGTAATAAATTATTTAATATGATATTTAACTAATGCTCATTGGGATGATAAAACGTGGTTGTTAGGAGTTTAACAAAAAAAACATCCATTTTATATGTCTGTACTTAAACATAGTATATTTTTATTAGATATACGTAAGCTATTTATGCTATGCCACATAAAGTTCTAAATAATAACCGCTTTATTCATACAATATAAATTTGAAATACAATATAATTTTGAAAATTCTGATGTACTCACCTATTTTTAGGGACTATGGTGAACTGTGTAATACTTATAATAACAGTAGTAGTTATTGAATTAGTACATGATTTCTACAAATATTCTCTTTAAAAAATAAGGTTCTAAAACCGTTAATTTATCGCAGTGCAGTGATTCTAAATGTCTCCGAGGCATTCAAAATATGCGTGCGCGTCAAACTTGAGAACAAGTGACGACAAAACTTGTTCCAGAACTTTCCTACAATTTTACATTCTGAAGCCGTTGTTGAAAATCGCGGCTACTTATATAACACATCGTTTGATGAAATAAAAAGATATTTTATATAATAACTACATATTTAAATTAACAAATTAGAAACACTCATACATTATATACATAGACATACTTTTCTACTATGTCAAGTTCGTATAATTGTTAATTCACGAGGTTAAAAAGCCAAAGTAAGTTTAACATAATTTGCACATAATAACACATTATCGCTTGAAACATAAAATGAGCATTATAATAAAACCCATAATTGTAGCAAGAAAAACCTGATATTCATTAAATATACATTATAGAACACTTAATTTTTTTATTATTGTAAAAATATACATTAGGATATATTCTTACAGTCAAACAATATAATAGAGGGCTAATTCTAATTACCTACTTTTCAACGGGTTACAAATTATATGAAAAGAAGCTTATACAATAATTTCGAATTGAATTGTGTGAAGGTATAGTGGACAAACGCAGATTTTGTATATCAATAAAATCTAGGATAGCTCTGCGACATTTGACAAGTGATTCGTTCTTATTTATTTACTTAAGGATATGTTAAAAATGAAAAATAATAAACAATATGAATTACCTTTGAAAATATGTTTTGATGAAATATATTTTTATGATGAGGAAGATATACGCTATTTCTCATAGCTGACGGTTACTGATCACTACTACATTGCTATAACACTAAAACGCTTTATCATGAATTATTCTACAATTTTGTATTAATTTCAGATCACTCACATTTCTAATATATTACTTTTTTCTAAAATCAGTATAATTCTTAATATTCACACTCAACTTATCTCTGCGACAATAAAAAAATATTTCTTCATACAATGAATTTAACAATTTGTGCGTATTAATTAAACACACATGTGAGGATTTTATCAAAGCAAATTTTAAACCGAATTAGTGGTCATGTAGTTCTGCAATCTTGCGTTAATGAATGTATGTCAATGGTATTTTAAATAATAATTATTATTATAAAAATGTTTATTTTTATAAATAATAATACCATAAATTTTGAAGTCTATGTTCCTGGCCTAAACATAGATTTGAAGTAGAGACAATTAAATTATGCAATGTATCATATATTCTAATAAGAATACAGAAAAATACGAAAAATGTTCTTACGTTTGGTTGTGTGAAAAAACCAATGTGCTCTGCAAACTTGTTTATAAGCAGTGGTAATCTTATATAATTAATACACAAATTGTGAATTATATATAAGAAAATATATAAAGCTATAGAGTGTATAGACAAGAAAATATAGTCAGTTATACAACAATAACCTACATTCCTTATATTTTCGAAACTAGAGATTCCGTTATGCTTTTAGGAATCTAATGTCATTAATTAATTTACATAACTTCGTTGTAAGACGTAAATTAATTTGGAATGACAATCTAATACATAACATTTAAAACTTTGTAAATGATTACGATGAGAGGCATAAAAAATGAATAAGTTACATTAATTTTGTCTTGATTTTTATTTTTAACCTATTTAATGCATACTTAAATATATATTAAGAGTAATAAAAGGTTTGTCTGTATGTTTTGGGAGTAAGTATGTAAGTAAAACAGCATTTTGCAGTAGTTAATGCGGAAATCTTTTAGTAGAAAGTATTTTAGGTTAATAATAATATAGTAAAAGGTTGCGAAACCATCCTAAGTCATCAGTATGAAGTCGTAGTACATAAAATCTATTTACTATACAGAGCTATACTAGGTACAACTAATTTGAGCTCACGTATGGGGGAGGAGGTTGTTGGGAACTTGCTTAGATAATGTGCATACATTAAACTAAGACCGAACTAACGCTCTCGTATCTTGATGAAGGAACTTCGGGCTACGCCTGCGGTCTAATTACAGGGGAGGGGAGAACGAGGAGGAACGAGGGGGGGAAGCCTTTGAAGTGGTTACGTGAATGTTTATCTTAATAGGAAAAACTTCAGTGGGGCACACGACGCGTGCCTTATTCAAATAATAACAGTTTAATTTTTGACTGCGTTTAAACGTGATATTAACAATTATAAAATATAATAATTGAACGTGTATTTCAGCAAAAACTTGTACTTTCTTTAAAAAAAAAGACAAATAAAATTCGTAATATATTAATGCAACAACAAACATTATATATTCATACTAAACAAAATTCCTTTACATTACAGTCATAATAATAATTTTTTTAAAAGATTTTTATAATATTGTATCATTTTAAATATGTTTGCCTGTTGCAAGCTTACACTGCCTTCGTCATAATGATAAATGAATAACTAAATTTTCATTTTTACTATCTCTTTAAGTTTGGATTAAATGTAACTAATTTAATATAAAGAAACCAGTTTGTTCAGGTTCAGGTTCTTATTTATTTACCATAGGCTGTGTGCGCCTGCAATAGATAAACATATTTAAAATGATGAAATATTATATAAAAATTATGGTAAGCGGAATATAAAACATTTGATCACATCTATAAATATAGTTGGATACATGATTAATGCATGTCTATACATTAATAATATACATTAATAATTGTGTACCTAAAAAAACTGTTCCTTTGTAAGAGTTCGCTTAAAAAAGTTTTCAACAAGAATAAAAAAAAATGAAAATCGTTAAATTTTTATTCAGGTATTAAAATGATATTGACAGTCATTCACCATGATCACGCATATAGATACGAGTATTGATTCTTTAAATAAAATTTTAAATATATTTTATTAAAATGATGAGTTGTATTTTTAGTTTTAAGGCGTACGTACATTCCAGTTACAATGTTGAAGTAATGTCCTAGTCAAATATATTTTGCACTTTTTTTTTTAATTTTATTGGCTACGCAATATGTCAACGTCTTTCTAAAACCACTAAAATACTTTAATGCACGATAAACGTATGATTTCAGCCAAGTCATAATTTAAAATGTACATTGCGTTACGGGATCTAAAAGACCCCATGACTTTTGTTTTAAACGACGAACAAAATCCAAATAGCAATCTCGTAATTTTTAGGATATTTTGACGCAACGAATGTGTTAAATGTTTTCTTTTAAAAAGTGAAAAAAACGTATTTCTTTGATTGTTTTTCGTAAGCGCTTATAATTACATTTCCTTTCTTAAGAGAATTTTAATTGTAATTATTGTAACGATTATTTCCTTTATTATTAACCGATTAGAAGAAAAAAGAGATTACTATCAATTTATCGATAAAAAATTCAGTATCAAGTATGTAGCTTTATATTCTTTTCGTTTAATAATAAATGAAGAGACCGGTTATCGTGGCAATCTTTGAGAGAAGGCTATGCCTTATGCACATCTATTGGCTGACACGAAGATGATATTATTTCCGTTTTCTATTACCTATATTGCAGACTTTTTCTCTATCATATAATAAAAATTAATAGTTTTTTGATTCACACTGAACAAGTAATTTTGAGTTCAAACATTGCTCTTATGTCTATTTCTATATATTACATTTGGTTGTGTACTTTCTTTTGTCTGTTTTATTAATTATCACTACCATAAACTGTTTAAAATTTCTTAGTACATAACATTTATTTTTGTGAGTATTTGCCCATAGATATTATTATATGTGGAAGCTTGTTACCAACAAATTGTGGCTCTCCAAAAATTATGAAATAAGTACTTAAGTTTCATTAGAGCTATCAGAGCTTTTGTCCGGGCCAGTTTAAGTTTAAGTTTTTTTTTCACATAGGCAGTTTTATTTATAACTAGCTGACGCGCAAACTTCATTCCACCTAATAAAATATGAATGTGCAGATTACGAATTTTCAAATTTATATGACATATATAAATTTGATTTATATGAAGCGGTGCTTTTTAATTCATTTTTTTAATTGTGAATGTCAAAATAATTTTCCTATTGTGGACAAAGACAAATCAAAAAACACAATTTTTTTATAAACATTTATGCTCATTTACATATGAACTGTATATCTACAGTTATACTACAGTATATCTACAGTTGAAATGTAAAGACTATGAAAATATTTATATAATATGATCTTTCTTTTCCATTTCAAAAATATTTGAATACTGAAAAGATTTTTGTTCGGATAGCGACATCAATATATGAGCGAACCGACTTACGCCGGTATAATCCGGATCAGCGCGGGCAAATACGACGGTTACCTAGGACGGATATCTTGTTGAGATAGAACCGGGTGCCGGGATAGATGCAGGTGGGATTTTCCCGTAGTTTGCATGGATGAGATATTACGCTACCCGATTCAAAACATAATTGGCTAATAACAATGTATACATCGTTCGTAATTGCTTTGACAAACTAAAGCGTTATTATAAATAAAATCCAGGTAGTATTTTAATTAATAAACACTATATTTTTAGATAAAATAATTTATAATCTTAGAGTTTATTATATATTATCTATAAAAAATTACTACTGCTACTACTGGCTTACTACAACAACTATTGCAAGCTTATGAAGTAAGTCAATTTCAGTAGTGGACGTCCTTGGGTTGAAGTAACATAATGATAATTAAAAAACTACTAGACTTTGTTTCCCGATAGCAATCGCACTCTAGACACTAGGTTCATTGCGATATCATTTTGATTATTTATAAATAACTGTTCTAAAAATTTACACGTCTTTTACAAATTGATTGTAGTCATCGTAGAGTCCATTTTCGCTGCTAAATACCAATCACAAACATTTAACACGGGTCTCAAACGCAGGGTACTTAGTCGAGTTATTAAATTATTAAAACAAACTGATCTGATTAGCAAGCGAAGAATTTTATATTTCAACAATAAGTAACACCACTCTGGTTATAGTAAGTTTATTGCACTTACTATCTAGAACGCAATGCAATAAAGCGTAGTATAACATTTTAATTTCATTTGTTTTCAGCCGATCGACGCTCACTGCAAGGCCTAAGCCTCCTCCAAAGATGGCTACGATGACCGATCTTGCATTGCCCGCATGTAGCGACTTCCCGAGACCCTAACCATGTCGTTAGTTCACCTAATGGAAGCCTGCCCACAGCGAGTCTACCGCCTCCTGATCGTCACTTGAGAACCTTTCAGCCCCAAAGGTCATCGGTTGCACGAGCGATGAGCCCCGCCCACTGCCACTTCAGACAAGCCATTCTTCGAGCATTGATAACATACTTTTTACGATTACATACTTAACTTGTATTTGTCTATCATTCTCTCATTTGCTATATAGGATGTTTCATAAATAAAAGTTAAGACGAAATCCGTTGATTAGCACGTAGATAATGACAATTAAAAAGAAAGCGTCACGTATTATTATTTCTGTCATTCAAAACTGTAAATAGATTCTTAATATCCTGTTATTCTTATTAAAAACGTAAACTTTTCTATATTTTTTCACTTTCGTATTACCGTAAGCAAAAATAGAATACCGAAATGAATGTATAATCTAAGCATATCCTATGCTAGCCACTACTTGCTCTATTATCTGATTATAGTTTGACTTTTATTTATGGGACATCATGTGGCGGTATTCTCAATGAGTATCAAGGGCAGCATACGCTATCACTAATATTTTATATTTTCTTGCACTAAAAACTATGGCACCTAAATTTTTAGGTCATCTGACGTCATCTTATTATAGAATATTAAATCCAAAAATGTAAAATTTATATTATATAAATATTGAAATGAAATATGGAGGCTAAATTTTTGGATTGCTACAATAACTAAATAGGATCCTAAAAACTATGGACTATTATCATATGCACACAATGAAATTCTTTTCATTAGTTACTCTAGTTCATTAGTTATTAGTTACTCTAAGTAAGATATTAAGTGAAATACCATTATAATCTACTTCTAAACTTCATAGTAAGCTTTGGCCGCGACTTAGACAATTTAATATATCAGAACCCATGCCATCTTGTACCGAAGCGAGCTCGCTAGTCGCAATAAACAATTCTAAACGCAAATAAAGCAAACATGTCGCGGCAAGCGATCGCGCACGTCGCCGCAAGACAAATAGTCTCGCAGTTACACACTCCATGATACTTTCGAGTTTTTCGGGACATTGCTTTTTTAAAAACCAATGATATTGGTTAATTCCGTTTGTCTACGGATTACTACATTTAATCTTCAATCTCGTACAGAAATCCATTCTAGAACTATCCACAGCCAGTTGAGTGACTGGTTGCGAATAGGGTCCGAAATGAGAGACCACGTTCAACTGCCATAAGTCATACATGATAAATCTATCAATTCTATACGAAACTACGAATCAAAATAAGGTCAGTGCTTTAAACGAAGGTCTACTACCAATTTTGGTGCCGATGATGACTCAGGAGAGAGACCACGTTGGTTTTCGCTTTGGACTCAAATTGCCATGCTTATAGTCACTCCATGCGTCGCTTCATATTTGAAGTCTATGGGAAAGTCCTGTGTTTAACAGCGGATATCCCGAGCATAGACGAGAAGATTCATTAAGCAGCTGTTAGCTTGTATTGGGACTATGTGTGCAATGGATTCCGAAAACGACTACTGGGTGCAATGGACTACGAAAAGAGATCCTGGTTTGGACTAACTACTGTTCGGATTTTCTAAATTACAATACGGAAAATCGAACCACTGGTCATTTAATACTTCTTCTTTTTATTTTCAACCTATAAGTGCGCACTATGAGGCGTGGGCATCCCCTAAAGGTCGCCACGTTGACCGATGTTGCACTCCTCACATCCAACGACTTCCCACGACTTTAACTAGGTCAATCAATTACTAACATAGAATTATAATGCAGGACTAAAAGAAACATGGTTACACTATCGAAGAGACTACCAATCGAACGACGCGGGTATACGACAGATGTATTCACCTGCCGAGAAATTGAGATCTAGAGTATTTGTACTGTGTAAATTCTAATGAAAAGCGAGCGCATTGTGTTTTACATGAGATCTAAAATAGTTATCAAAGAGATAACGATGTGTTAGAGAAAATTATATCGTATGAACCTTGTAACACGTTTGTTATAAAAAAAATAGCTTATATAGCATAAGAAGCTACATACAAAATCAACAAGCTATTCTTATAAGAAACGCTTAACATGATTAGAAATTATTGTTAATAGTTGGTGCAAAATACATTTACAAAAAAACAAAGTTACATTTTAAAGGACAGGCTTCACTAAGAAAATTTATGATTAACCTAACTTCGTGTAGTCTTTAAATTTTGTTTTTCAATATGTAGAGCACAACCTGTATTGTTATTGATTTTCGATTTATTCTTTTATTTATCTAATAAGAATAAAAACAAGCAGATTTAAAGATATTTTATGATGCACTCATTAGTTTACATTATCTATTTCGTTCAAACAGTCATTTATTAAATCTTATGTAAATAATAAAAAATTCTTAACATGGAAGTAAAAAACTAAAATCTTATTCAAAAATTTAAAAAAAATGTTTACAGTCAATCTTATAAACAAAATTTTAACAATCTAGCTTTTCTGCGTATTTATCGAAAAAAGTAACTTCAAAAAAAAATATATGTATATACTCGTAATAGATATGCAATTGGAATCTACTATCTAATTGGAAGATTATAACCCTACCAAATAAAAAATGTAATAACATAACTAGCGACATCTGTATTTAATTACTTTAAAAAGAGTGGAATCTATAGTTTTTTACTCCTTGAACAACAGATGGTAGCACCACGATTAAATTGGTTCGGTGTTGCTGCCAGCCAGTTTACACAGAGAGAATAGACTGAAAATCGTTTTTCGCTTTAATAATTTAATCTTTACCTATCGATAAATTGTGTAAATATTTTTTATCATTGTGAAACAAACAAGTTCGTCCGTACTTAACTTTTTCACTATAACAATTGATAAAATAGTTTGGAGACAATCTTTTTTTTTTCGAATGTTATATGTAAATTTGAAAGATTTTTGTTTAAAGCTTATTGACATTTTCTTATAGTACTTTATTATGCTATTTTGATTAATTTTCATCATTTTGTAAGTAATGACATGATGGCGTTTCTGTACAAATTTTGAGACACTCTAATTTTTGTTAGATGTCGGCGCCGTTAGTCTAGTGGTTATAGTTTTGTTCACAGAGCTCGCAGACTGGAGATCTACGACCTAATAATTAAATTTCTTCAACTTCTAATTTTGCCTGTGCGCCACTTGGGTATTGTAGCTAGTCTGTGACTTCGGTACACAGTTTCTTCGTCCTTCTGCGTGATGTTGGGAGGAGCAGCCCTGGTTCCATACCTGTTACCATCTTTTTCGTGCTTATGTAGCTATCGCTGGTCAAGTTTCTTTCTTTGTTAGGTTTCATCTCTTTGGCAGCCCTCTTGCATGGGCATGTCAAGTTCGTGTGGTGATTCATTTTGGTGGTCTCCCTGCTTTAGGGAAGCAGTACTCGGGCCTTCTGTTAAATAAAAAGCGACGAGCAGTTTTGGAAGTCCTATCTAGAAGTTAACATGAAAATAAAAATAATAAAATCATTAATTTTTTTAGTAATTAATTAATCTATACAAATAAATAAAATTCGAGTGCCTGTTTGTAATATTAACTAACCGTATTTTACTGCATGCGTATGAATTTATACATACGTACACCAAAATCACTTTTTTTATTCTTATGTATCTGTCTGTATGTTTATTCCAGCTAATCTCTGAAATTGCTTCAGCCGTGACGGGATTTACACTGGCAGGTGGAATCTTATGCAAAAAGGAATGAATTTTTTTGTTAAATTCCACGCGGAAGAATTCGCGGTCACAGCTAGTGAATAATATAATAGACAGCTTTATATTTAAATCATTTTAACAATTATTAATTACAAAACAGACTAACTTATCGTCAAAGGAATTAATAATCTTCGATCTTGAGGATAGTAATCAAATTTTTCAAAGAGAATATCTCAAATCTCCGTTACCATCTTTACGTACACAAAAGTACAGAAAATTAAAGTCATCAATCGAATTTTCGTCTATGTCTCGCATTCAAGATTTTACACAAGAAAATACCATACTCAAGTAATGCTTTGATCGTGTTTCAAAGCAAACAGATCAGCAATGCCACATTGGTTAATAATACAAACTTAAATTTATTATAGATATATAATTTTTATATCTAAATATATCTACGAATACAACCGTAAATGTATAGGCCTAAAAGCATAAAACGGGTACATATAGTTCATTAACTGTCTATCAATTTATGTTGCTCCCTGTCAAAAAATAAATTATTTCAGAAATAATAAATAACATCATAATATATATGAATAGCAAGCAAAAGAATTTTAAATATTTAAATTACTAATTATTAGAATTAATCATTTTTCGGTCCTTTTCTCTGTCCCTGCATACTTTATGCCAGAAGTTATTGGCCGCTCGCATTTCAATAGAGTAATCACCATATATAGAGTGATATGGAAAAGTTTAAAAAAAGCTTTAAAGTCTTGCTCAAGCTTTTACACCTATAACCAATCACCCTGTATTTCATTTTGTTTGTCAACAGTGAAGAATGCATCGGAACACTTTAAATGATAAATAACAGAAGCTTTTCCGGTAAACTGATGATGTATTATTCGATATATAAGAATAATAAATTATCGATACATAAACTGTCAAAAAGAAAACGTTTTAGCGTTTTATATATTCATGTTTTATATATTTTTCAACTTTAGTTTTTTATAAAATATTTTTAAACGTAATGGCGAATCTAAAAATGGGAATAATTACTAGATAATTTGGTATAACAAGTATTTTATTTAAGCCGCTAAGACGATAGAGCATATAAGGCTTTCATTAAACTTTGAAGAAGTTTTTAAAAAAGATTTATTTGTTTTTTTTTAAGTTTTAAAAAAAAAAGTCATTTTTACCAAAATAAAAAAGAAATACTTTCATAGAAAAAACTACACTTCGACTATATGCACTATCTTGTGTATCGAAGTGGTGGGTGAGGTAATTCATTGAATTTATTCCATAAACTTGGCCATATATAATTGCCTCCTACGTAATTGTAATTGTGTTCTGGACCCGCTCGACATAATAGAACCTTACAAATGATTACGTATATCAAAATTAAAGCCTTCATTCGAGAAATAAATGCATTTGTAAACATTAGAATTGGAAATAATTTTTCGTTAGTTGGTACGAACGAAAGAAGATCCTATTTGTTGATTACAGTTTAGAATTATCTTTTAATTAATTGCTTTTTTAGTTATAATAATGGTGTTGTTTTATTAAATTTAGTTGAGTCTATTTTTTCTAATTAAATGTTAAATATTTAAGGACACAATAATAGTATTATGATCATATTTAATTAGAAAGAACACATATATAGGATGATTGGTAAAACTAAAAAAGGTTGAATGTAATACTACAGGCCAGTAACTTTTATCGATTCAGAGCCTGCAGGGACGTATGATAAGCAATAATTAATTTTGTTACGTAGTAATTCGAAATTTGAAAACGAGTCTTTCTTACTAATATCGTCATTATATGAAATATTATTTCTTAAAACTAATGATTTTTGATAGGATGTACTATACATTAATTTATAACAAATTAGCTATACACCTATATCCAATCACCATGTATATAAGAATGGCATACACAAAGAAATGCTATCACGAAAGCTCCGTGCGTAACATGAAATTCTATTTTCGCGTAACGGTCCATAAAACTTATCTTCGTACGAAAACATTTGCCGAACTTAACCGAAGCTCTGACAAAAGCTTACGGCCACATATTGAACACAACGAAACGTGCAACTCTTTAGAGCTTACCTACTAACATTATTGATGACTAAAATAACCCCTCACCCACCTCCGTACGCCCGCGCGGACCCGAAATACGAAGTGGGGTCAAATGTTAGCTTCTTCCTCGAATAAATTTAAATCAACTACTCACATATTGCAAGACAAAATACTTTTTATTACATACAAATAAAGTTTGATTTACCGTGAGTTATCTTGTGACTTAGGACGTGAAGTTCCAAAGCTTGTGGGTGGGTGAGCGTTAACTCCCCAGGTGGTTAAGCCGTTTTACCACGTTAGCCGGGGACGGTCGCTTGTAATTTTGGAGCCTAATGCGACTATTCCTATTTGAAGTTACCCAAGAGGCTTAAGACGTGCCTGACGGTGTAGATAAGGCGATACAGGTCCCTATAGACAATAGATATCGTATGTACAGATATATACACCTTCACATAAAAGGATATGCTTTCCCGCCCTGTGCCTTTCTACAATCTTTGTTCGATATAGTAAAAAAATTGCTTAAGTTAAACGGACTCATTTTATTAATATTAACGATTATCATTTATACAGACTGATTGCTTGTAAAACCTAAATAAAAATAATAATAAAAGCTAATAGAAAAATATTATCACAAATCGAATAACTACATACTCGAATTAAAATTAATTATTGGTTGAAGTTTCTGAATTTATTGGCTTGTCGCATTGTAACAGATAATGAGTTAATGTAACTTATTTTTATCATTAAAAGGCGAAGCATTTGACCTCCGATACGCCTGATGTCAAGCAATGACGAGGTCTACGATGGTACATACTTGGCTAGAAGAATCCTATTCAGTCTTGTCTTGAAAATTCCTAAGTTATAGTTATAGGTTATTCAACTCCTTGACTGTTCGCATTATAAAAATAGTAGCGAAGTGCTTAGTGTAGGTGGAATTTATTTCTAACTTTCAGAGTAATCACTTACATGATAATTGAAAATGGGGCTAATTTTGATAAATGAGCCACACATTAACCCTTATAAAACTTTTACAACAAAATCAAATTAACTTGTATAATAAAGTTAAAAGTTTATCAAAGCTTTGATTTACATAAATGGGCCATGTTTATGAAAAACAGACTCTGAATGTTAACGATGTAAAATTTACATACAATAGTTGGTCGATAGTAATTACACATATAATAAACCAATACATATGTGGAGATAAGAGTTGTTTTAGTTTACTTTGTTTATGTTTACGTTGTTTTAGATACGCTGTTAAGTTTGTTTTGTTCATACTGATATATTAACTAATTATTAATTGTGTAAAAATGTCAAAATATCTAAACACTTGCTTATGGTTTGATATTCAAGTTCTGGTAACATAAACTTTTAAGTTTTAATTATTTAGCCAATAATAAAATAACTTCAAAAACTTCATCAAAGTTTACATTGCCATAGAAATAATTTATTGCGATTTTTTTTACAAAATTGACTTTAATTAGACACTCCAATAGCGAAACATAATATACGTATACATAAGTTCGTATAACATTGTACAAACATAAATATATTTGCCTATTGAAGGCGTACACAGCTCTGGCCATAAATATGTTAACCTATGACTGAATAAAACAATGAAGAAGCTCTATAAATAATAATTAAATAAGCTAAAAGTGATCGATGCTAAATGAACTAAAAATAAGATCATATAAGGTAATAGAGCATTTTACAGTTCCATAAAATTAATGGTTTTAATTTAATTGTTCTTTACTATGAAGTTCTAGATAATTACTTTCTGCAAAAGCTCTAACCATTAAATTAATTTTATCACTACACAAAGCTCTGAAACAACCGAAAATAAACAGGCTACTAAAACAAAGTTCCCAGATAAAGGTTGGTACACAAATGCGCAGAGAACCGATAGACCGAGAGTCGAGAGACCGTGAGCCGCTCGGAATATAAATGGGTGCAGTAAAAGTTTGCGTGGCTTAATTAATTGCTTTCGGATTACGTCACGTCTAACATTCAGTTCGTGTTCGTCCGGTGTGTACCTACCTTTAATACTCAAACGATATTCATCCGACGATGTCTTAATTGTAAGTTGACTACGTACGTATCGTTGTTTTTATTCTCAAGCTGTAAGCGTACATATTCCAAAATTCAACTCTTCATGAACGTATGCAATATGAAGGTCTATCTATCTAAAGTTAAAATAAAGTAATGATCCCTAGTGTTAGAGAAAATGAAACACAAATGTATTGTATAAAGTCGAGAAAGTTTTTTGTTTAAATTGCAAGATGTGTCTAGTCAGTTGTGTTATTGAAAAGTTAAGTTTTGATATAAATATAAATATTATTGACATAAACGAAATAAATATTGCATAAAAATAATTTATAAAATATTGATATAAAAATATATGTATAAAGCAGGTAGCATATGTAAGTCTATCCCAATGCCTTTTTTATTACGATCGACGATCTACATTCGGAAATTCTTGAATAATGTGTTTTTTTTTTTAATTTAGAAATTACCGAATGGTATATAGGCTGAGCTGTGTATTATAGCTGTTCACTTCTGAAAATATTATTAAAAAAGGCTTGACGTACCTTGCCGATTTAAACAAAGGAAGGAATGTATGTTATTTATTGAAATTTGAATGAAATTTGAATATTTATTGAAAAATTGTTTGAAAATGAAATCGTCGAAGTTGATTTCAGATCTTTGAGAACAATCTTTCAAACAACACTGAGCGTTTCCAAAATCAGGCATTTGAGTTTAAAATAATTGCATAGCTGCTTTTTCTTCTCGAATATTTAATTCATCGGATACTTTGGTAGAGTTAAAGGGGACTCTGTTCTTGAGATGTCAGCATAAACAATGTCATGCTAGGGAACAATGTATGAGCCCCGAAGTTATGTGTGCAGTGTACAATATTTTGGCTTGGAATACATCGTAGCTAGTGCTCTGAAATGATGGATTAAATGAACCTCTGGATAGTACTGAATATTTGTGCTAGGTATTCGATGTTATTCCAAAATATAAAATATAATAAAATGGGCATTACTATAGGTGTATGATTCACACGATTAAATTAATAAAATATGCGGACATGATTAAGATGTCGTTATCTTCATATCTTGAGACACTAAAAATTAAAATGGTATAACTCTCTTAAATAGCTATCTAAAGTGTGGTTGACTCATTCTAATGCCATGAATTGCCCAGTTTTTCCAGAATCGCCCTAACTTGGTTTTGTGAAAGCGGTACGAGTAATATGCGCAGTCACGCATTTACTGGTACCGAGAAAAGAGAAAATATTTTCCAAGAATCACACGGCAGAAATCATAGACCTGAATACAAGAATCACTCACCTGAAACCATACACAAAAACCAAAAATTAAACAACGTTCTTTGTTGGCGAAAACGCTAAATTGAGGAAATTTTCATCCATTCTCCATCCAGCCGTCATCCGCGCCTAAAGCCCGCTTCAATTTCAATAGCGCCCCCTACACACTCCCTACACCCTTTAGGACGCACCCCGAACTTTCCATCCCTTTCCATCGGCCGCTTATCTCTGGGGTGGAAGCGGGTGGGGTTACCAACAGGGCCGGTCCGAAACTTAGACATATATTATTGTATTATACGATCGTAGGTGGCTCGGGGGAAGATTGATGCCACGGGCACAAAGCGGGGGTAGTTTTTGGCAGCCCGGCGTCTACGTAACGAAATTCCCCGTGACGTGGCCGTGTACGTTACACCTCATATTTCACGTGGAGGAAATTAGGCTTCGGAATTAATTTCCAAGTTTTCTATAAAGACGTGGATTTTTTTTGATGTTGCCCGTATGGGTGTAGGTGAGGCTTCCTCTCAAATTAAAGGTTAGTAGGGTTTCAAAGCAATTCCTGTGCTCTCGCTATCTCGTCAAATTAGTTTTGCGGAATCCTGCTTCCTTGTTCTCATCTTTGATCAGAGAGATAAGCCTATTTCGTACAAGAACCTCCCGTGATCTAACACGTTGTACATATAATATTAATTTTCTTTTTTTCATGTGATTAGGAATTATTGTAATATCTTTCGTACGGTTAAGTTGGATAGTAATATAATTTTTCTTTTGTTCTGTAATATTTTACAACAGCAGAGATATAAAACAGAGAAGGTATACGTGTACAGAGTAATTGGTAATAAGATTAAAATTTATTGTTTTTAAATCTTTTTCTGCAGACTTTGTACTGCAAGTAATTATTGGCTTGTCATATTGCAATAGAAGAAGCTAATGTTACTTATTACAGAGTGATCGCTTTGTTCAGGGTTATTGGAAATAGATGTAAAAATTTTAAAGTTTAGAGCCACCGCCTTAAAACTTTTACAATTGTAACCAATCATCCTGTATATATACCTTTTAACATACCTAATCATATTTTTGCCGTTACACATCAAAAATATTTTGGATGTTGTAGACACCTTAAAAAGACGAAGGCAACAAAAATTTTAAATATTTATTGCACATAATTGTAATTATTTTAATGCACATCATTCTGTTGTCGTTTTTCGAAATGAAACAAGGGAGTAATTATGATTTATTGACAGTATTTAATTAACAATAATAGCATACATATTTTCCTAAAAAATTATGTTACTTATAGATTTTTATACACAGAATGAATACATTTCGCTGAGCTACTAATAACTAAGAAAATAATCTTTAAATTTAACATAAAAATGATAAAATTTATTTATGAAATAGATTTTATATTTTTGTAGTGTATTTCTGAAGACAGTTCACTACCAATATACTTATTTATTAATTACTTTTTAATTCATTTGTTTCAGCTCATAGACGCCCACTGCAAGGGATAGGTTTCCCCAAAGATATCTATGGGGGATATACCATAATCGCCACACGTGTGGGTCAGTGTGGTATTATAGTACGCAGAGGATTGTGCTGCTCAACCTCTAGAAACTTATTTATCATCGGTAGCAATCCTCTATAATTAATTAAAACTAAATTAAGAGATGCATTTTTATATACTTCACACTTTGTACATTAATTACATAAGATTGTCACTGCTCACAAACAAGTTTCCAGAGGAAAGGCAGCAACGTCCGATACGTATTATAAAACCACAATGCGTTCGCCAAGCCGTCTGCCAAGAGTCGCGGTTATGGTATATCCCCATATTATTATATTTTGGGCTAAGCCTTGCAATGTGTCTATCGGCTGAAACGACGACGAAGACCTATTAAAACTTCATCTGTGCGTTTTTATGTTATTAAATCAAAAACTAGATATCGGATAATTAAGTATCTATGAGAAAAAAATATTATTGGTTCAGTATGACATACACAAAAAGATTTTTAAATTTTAATAACTAAAAGGTAAACATAGAGTTATAATAATGTAAAAAAGTACAATATACTATATGAATGCAAATTATTACTCAAGGCAATTTCTTACAGACAATTATAACATGGAAAGAGAAGAAGAGTACAGTGTCACGTACACTGTACTCTTCTACAGTGTACGAGATAGTTTTGAATATCAAAAATATATAATGTACTCAAAATGATGTACAAATATTCACCTATACATGTACAACATATTTGTGTAAACTAACATTTATTAATTAAACACAAATTATACATTGGTATCCAGTTTGGGAATCCTTGTGTGTCCCAATTAATATTAAAGGATTAGCGCCGGAATGAAACGAGAATTTTGATATACTTACTTTAATATATTAATTAGTACACGATAATTAATACAGAGCGTTAATACAGAAAGTTGTAAAATCCCGGCGTGACCAAAACAGGCACTAAAAATCTGACAGTCCTGCCAAAGTTGCCTGTACAATATAATAGTTGCGTTCAGGAAAAAGCCACAATATTATAATGAAAAAACACATGTATGTACTAATAAAATCACAGGCTAACTGTAGAGAAAATAGATATGAGGGTTTATAACTTAATTTATAATTTTACATCTAAGAGTAATAATTAGTCAAAAACTATCATTAACGTTGCTTGCACATGTGACTCGCTGAAGTCATATTTGTAAAGTGTGTTAATACGATATTTCATAAGCCCATATTGGCATTAGACAAAAAAAATATATTTGGTTGTGAGTCGGAGTTAAGCCACCCAATCCGTATTCCAAATACAAATCTTAAAAAAAATGTTCTTACAAAGTTGAACGTGTACATAGAACATAAGACGCGGCATTTAAATGAAAAAATTCAACACGCAACGTAACGACTTAAAGAATGAATTCATTTAAAAGTTCGCGGGACCGGTAGCATAGACGAAGTTTTTAAAAATAATAAAAAGAGCAAATAATTGTGAGTTCAAAGTCGGGGAGCTCCATTGTGCTAATTACGCGGCCACGGCAGACGGCGTGCTTTCACTCTCGCCGGCGCTCGTTTTAATTATTTTTTTAGCGTCTCGGCGTCTGGCGGGAAGCCGGGAAAAATCCAACGCTAGGATAATATAGACATGACGTTTTAATTTTCGTTATTCATACGACAACTGTCAACAGATATATAAATTGAAACATATCACAGTCGCTGTACTAATTAACATTTTACATACAGTTTTTGAAGATTACTTTTCGTTTAACTTTCCTGAACAGTTTACTTTGCCAGTTTAAGATAATGTTTTGTATTGATTTATTTATTAAAATAAGAGTTTAGAGTTATTTTGAAAATAGATGTTAGGTTGAAACAAGAGAATAAAATAGGAAAATAATTTAATTGAAATTTAAATGAAACTAGGACAATATCGAATTATAAGTGCACGTCTCAACTCGAAGAACTGCTCGTCTGGAGTGGCAGTGGGCAGGATACATCATTCGTGCATGTTTCTGCCGATAGGACTAAAAGATGTGGAATGGTGACAATGTGCCGATCGTTGCGGTGTGGAAGGGCCCCTTTGCTGTTGGACCGACGACGTAGTCGAGGTCACAGGAAGTTGCTGAATACGGGCAGCGCGAGACTCATGTCATCATCGTTATCTTTAGGAGGTCTATGATATGCAGAGGGCGAAGTTTGGCGTTGGTTAGATTATTTAAGTAGTAATGCGTAAGTTTTTTTGTTATGTTATTTGGCATTCTCACTGTCTTCATTATATAATTGCAAAAAATATAGCGGTGATTATTTACATTCAATTTAATTTCCGACACTTTTGTAATTCTATATGATAAAAAATATGACATTTCCGTAATCTAAAATTATTTAAAAACGAAATTTGGTTCATAAGAAGCAAATCATATACAAAAAGCGTTTTAAAAAAGACAGTTTGTGATATTTCTTAATTGAGTCACATCCATAGTAAATTAACGCGGACCTGTTAGCGAAGTTCGCGCCCCGCTCAATCTTTGATACTTTCTTCGTGCATTTTTTTAGCTCTTCTTATTAATGAAAAGTAGGTTACTAACTTGCTTCGCTTTAAGAATGAAAGTTACGGCCACGTTGCCGTAGGTCGATGAACTCTCAGCTGTCTTTTGTTTTTGTTGACATCTCCACAGGACTTCTGGAATTTAGTATATTTAGCTAATGGACACTAAGTGTAAGCAATAAAGATCAATATTTTTATGTTAGTATATAAAAGAAAGTGCCTTTTAGAATCAACAATTCATAAATAAATATAAATATTGAGAATATCTCATTTTTGGTTTGGCCATAGATCTGTACTTCGCGAAAACTGGAAAATTTTAGGATATGTAAATACAAACACTTCCAAATAAAATTGCAATTAAAAAACATGATATGATGTAGTCCTTTTTAAACAAGTTTTTTTTTTCTTTTAAAATCTTTATAGAGGTTATTCAAAAATGTAGCCTTAAATTTTAAACACGCGAATATGTTTCGTATTTTTATTTACTGTATTCTCTTATGTATTTAGACATTCCTCGAAAAAAAAATTATTTTATAATCTTATAATGAAAATAGATAACATCTTACCGTTATATGTGTTCAAAGATTTGTCAATAACATGTGTCTAAGATGAGACATTTTTATTATGTGTTACTTCTTACCATGGTATTATTGTCTCATCCCATATACGCCCATTGTAAAACATAAGCCTCCCCCATAGATATCTTATGGGGCAATATACCACAATCGCCACGCTTGGCAGGAAATTTTTTTTTGTGAACAGTGACAATCATTTATAATTAATGCACAAAGTGTAAATTATATAAGATTGCATCCCTACGAATGCAAGTCTTAATCCTCAACCGCCGGGCTAATATTTGTCGACTTCAAAAATGTGTTTCTGTAACTTAATACTTTATAAAATTACGTAAATATAATAACAAACGTCAGTAATAAAAATTAAAATATCGTTTTGAAGCCTCTGCATAAGCGTAACATCATTAATTATGTATTAAAAAATAATCCTTTTATATGTCACAACGCATTCTACGGCGGTGAGAGGACACGGGATTACTCGGAATAAAACCCATAAAAAAACGCCAAACAAACACCGTTCACAATGGCCCGCCCCACGTCGATTAGCACACTTTTTTTTTATAGTAGATCAAAAAAAGTTCCAACGCTAACACGTTATAATTGTCTATTACATTATTGATTTTAAATATATAGTCACAAAATTAATACGAACACCTTCACTGCTATAATTACAACGATGCGTGCTGTATGTCAAAATAATTCTATGCAATCATCATCTTTTCCGATATAGAACGTCCACAGCTGAACATATATACCCTATAGATTTTCAAAAGGAGCAGTTAAAAGCGGCCTACATTAAACTTAAAAAAAAAGGATATCCGACTTTAACAAGGTCGTCTATCCTTCCTCTTGGCTGACGTTGTATGCAATACAAAAACAAGTTATAAACAGTATATTACGAAAACTTACAAACAAACATAGGCGCCAAAAACAAGCGAATTTTTCCGTTTTTCTATTATTTTTCCACAAATATATGTACTTTTTTTTCTATATTCTCTATAAAAACTAAAAATGAATGAATAGAAATGGCAAGTAGCAGGCCACACAGAGCTCAGAACAGATGACCGCTGAGGCCTTTTTTTACTATGGTCTTCGCTATTTGTGACCTCTCGTACCCCTATCTTTTTTGGGACAGTCCTGCCGCTGAGACCTTCAGGTTTTGGAGTACAGACCACGAACCGGCAAGCGCAACGTAATAGGTCTATCCACAACATGGTCGTCGAAAGACAATGGACGCAAATCGTTCCCAACCGGTCCTATTCGCAATTTTTAGTGGTTGCCTTTATCCAGTAGTATGGCTTATTAATTTTAAATACTTTTATTATATAGCTCTTATTCGGAACTGGTTTAAAATTAAATTCTGTTTATATTATAGAATTTTTAAGCTTAAAGCATTTATTTTCCGTTAAGTCTCGAGCCCTTATACATAGCAAACGAGCACTTACCCATAGGAAATAAGCATCTTCACACATGCCTCTGGCGATGTTTCAACAAAATCTTCCTGAGAACGCATGCATAATAATCATCTCGAATAAGTCTCCAATACATCTGAGCTCGGATTACCCGCACCCTTAAAAAACCCTTCGGGTCACCCTTTCTCTACCTGAGGGTGACATTTTTTATTCACACTTCCGTCAATACGCATATGCAAAAAGGACTGTGTTATTTTCTTTGATAACGTATCGGAAATAATAATTATATGCATAATAGAACGGATTAAGGGTACCGAGGCCTCTGTTCGTGACATATTTTTTTTATGTTCCTGTCACCTTGCTAGGTCAGATGTTTGGGAACTTTTTATACAAATGATTCTGTATCGATTTTGTAGTGATTTAATAACGTACATTTATAGTGCAAGCTGCGATCATACGTTACATTTGAATTATATATTTTTTTATACAAATACGTTTGATTTATGCGCATTTTGATAGCCCAACGGTTAACCCTTGAACCCCGTAGGTGTAAATCTGGCACGTCGAAAATTCTAACAATAAAAATACTTGAGTGAATTCGTCGGTTCGAGATCGCGGCCCACAATGCAACCGGGTCGGTATCTCGGCGTGCAGCCTCTTGACTCCAATCA
The DNA here is from genome assembly GCF_028537555.1 of Battus philenor. NCBI lineage: Eukaryota > Metazoa > Arthropoda > Insecta > Lepidoptera > Papilionidae > Battus > Battus philenor. The sequence goes on along the minus strand of NW_027181673.1, from coordinate 10,669,760 downwards.
AATAATTACTGCCCCACGGTCTACACCCTCGGCGCTAGAAATATTCAAAATGGCCGATCTGTTTTCAATTCAAAATCAAAAAGTTACTTCATTTAACGTAAAGCTTGTTTAATGTAGATTTCGCAAATGTACGCGTACACGTGAATATTATCGATAGTAATAAATTTTAAATTTCACATTATAATAATAGTAATGGCAGAGACTCAACGGAATACGCTACAAAACATTACACCCTAGACACACCACACATCCCGAATAACAATAGGATGCAGATTCTGAATATCTAAAGATAAATAATACATTTTGATTTATAATGCGAGTGAAAAAAAATACTCTTCATTTATCGGGACTGCATAAATAGACCCTATTATTGGGTATCGCGATGTGCAAAATATGGGTGTAACATTTTTTTCTGTATCATCTGAATACGTGTCAGCTAACGGGTTGACTTTCGAGGGACGGGGTTTTTTTTTTTATATCGGCACGTTGCGCATTCAAAATAGTTCACGAAACATTTTACGTACGCATTGAAACTTGATTTGATTTATTCCACTGACATGCAGATGTAAGTGTCCTCGTTAGATTTATTTGACTTCTGTTTTCGCTGTGATATCGCGTTCCGCATGATCGGTCATGTCCATTGGCAGTTAGTGTCATACATTCAATTTTCGACGCTTTGTTCCGGGTGATTTTAAAAAATTGATTTTGTATTAAATATAATAGAATGCCCGCATGCGTTCTAATATTGATAAGGAAAATAATGGCACATTGTTACTACCGGTATATATTTACCATGCAAATTAAAATTTATTTGAGAAGAAAAAAACTTTTAATGTAAAAAAAATGTATGCTAATAATAAAGCTTGGCTACGCAAATCTTTATCTAAATCCGGCGCTGATAAATCCTAATCTACATAATAAAAAGAAGCGCCCGGAAATACAAATACAGTGATAATGGTACAATGGGCACCCGAGACCGTGGTGCGCGTCGGAAAGGGTTGCCATTGTCTGAACTTACTACTCCAAATTAATGAGCGACTGCAAAAAATGTGGCACAATCGCGAAATAGGATCTGTTTGTTGCTGCTCAAACTGTTACAGGTAAATCGAATGCGAGTAATGTTACAATAATGTTGCTCTGTAATAACTATACGACTTCAAAGACTTACTGGTATCAGAAACTTATTTTAAAACATTGTTTCGTCTCATTATTACATTAGCAGATTTTGATTAATTAACGATAATAAACTTTAAAAAAATATTTTTAAAAATCTCGTTTGATTTTGTAAGTAACTACTTGAGATTCATTTGCTTAGAACTATAGATTAATTACCACTGTTATAAGTTGATTGAATTTAAAATCATGTTTTTAATTAGATGGTGCTAATTACCAATGACACAAATTAAATTTGAATCATTACAATTACAATCCCTGGCTTTGGTACAATTCTACTTTTAAAATTAATTAGATTAGTAAATTATTCATTATCTTAAAAATATAACGATGAACCTTTTATTAACATGTGTCATTTTTAGTAATTATTTTTATATAATTAATATCATTAGTTTTATTTATTTGTTAAACAAAGTTCAAATCCCAAGTGCGTACCTGATGCATTACATAACATGCATTATTATGTGTCAAATTAACGTGATATTGAAAAGTAAACTATTTTTTTTTATTTAAATTGTAGGTTTTCAAATAAGACAGTGATTTTTAAAAGCACATCAAAATAATAACGTAATTAAAATTATTTTTTTACTGTCGAATAAAATGACATTCAAAATTGTCAAACCAAAGTTATAGAAAGTCATAAAATGTTGAGAACCACTGGCAAATCGTCGCTACCTACTGATCTAATTTCCATGCGCTTACGCCGAGGTAGCGAAGGGGTTACCGTTTTTATTCACAGTTTCAATGCGCGCTGTTGCATTTATTAACTTCGTGTAGCTCGTAGATTAGTGTATTTCAGATGTTTGATACGAATAGTCGGTTCTTGAGTTATCATGAAAATGTGTGATGTTGTAAAATAAATTCCATGATTATGCAATTTGTGTGCAAACTGACGTGTACTGTTTTTTGTTATGAACTGTGAAGTGCTTATATGAAACCAACTTGTTCATGAAGCTTTAGCTATTAAAGGCCTTATATTGACTACATTCCCAATTAGTGTTGAATAACGATGTACCTGCTGCTGGTAAACTCGTACCTGTAGTTTATTCATCGTCATCATCTCATTTCATCCGTAGAACGTCTACTGGATAAAGGCCTTCACCATATATTTGCGACTGAAACAATTGGAAGAATCCTGCATTCGTCTTTCGACGATATGAATAAAATCATCTGTCCTCTTTGCAATTGGATGTTCCACGACACGCTTGCTTTATTCACGTTTAAAAAATTATAACTTATGGTGACAGTAGGGTTGAATACGTACCTACGTGAGAATACATTTTATCTATTGGAAGCAAAGTCACTCTTCAGCTAAATATATTTCCAATGCCCCATTTCATTTAGTTCTTATTCTTATGTGTGTAGGATAATAAAACATTTTCAAAAATGTCGTTATACGTATTAATATTATATTATTTACGAATTTAAAATCTCTTGGGCTAATTGTGTGCTCTTTTTCTGATAATGTTTTAAATATATAAACATTTACAGTTTTGTGACGGAAAAACAACAGTGAAAAATTGCGGGAACCCTTTAATTTTCTTGTTTTTTACAATAATAATTTCAATTTTTTTAATATCAAAATCAGCAAGGTACATAAGGTACGGTGAAATAAAGTCCGTTGTAAATTTTGATTCACATTTACTTTAAACCAAACAAAGATTGAGTGTGAATGTACATCAAATTCGGGAGAAAAAGTGTCGGGAAAACTGTTGCGTGCTTTTGCAATATGCATTATATATAATGATAAGATACGTTTCTTTTTAATTCGGGAACAAGATCTAATTTTTTTTAATACTGTAGAAGATAAAATAGATTTATCACAAATGATGAACCCAATAAACCGACTCATTTACATCATATTCATATAGTATCTTAACTAAGTATTTTACGATCGTGACATGAAAAATTGTTAATATAAATAATTAAAAAACCAAAATACGATGTATTAAATTTCTTTTGGATCGATTTCTGGCGTATGAAAATTACTTTAAGACTAATTTTTGATCGACAAGATCCCGAATTGATGCGTCAAGGAGAGAAATTTCAGGCTAATAAAACATAAGGTCATTTTTACAAGGCGGCAATCGGAAACCAAGGAAAGCCTCAAATTATTTTATTTTTCAATCTTTTCTTAGTTATTCTGGGTCATCAAGTCTAAATTTGTTATCTAAATCGTCACACGCGTCTAAATTTACTGATATTTTGTTGACTATTGATATACATTTCACCGTTGTTTTCTTTTTAATTTTCGTCAGTTTTTTTTTTTAATAAAAGATACAATATGATCAGGATTGCCGTAAAAGTAACAGTTGTCATAAATTAAAAATGTCATACAATGAATTCTTCATAAACAAACTTCTTTTGTTATGGTTTTTTATTGTTATTTTGCATTATCTTTAAAAATATTTATTTCCTGTGACGCCTGCAACGTACAATACTATGACCCTAATTGCACTATTACAGGAACCTATAAAAAAAGTACTATCTGTATAGAAATATATTCGACTGTGGGACTAAAATATACTAGACTGTCTCCTCGCTGACCAAAACTCGCGCATACTGTGAACGGAGCAACATCGAAACGTCTTCGAGAATTTTCTGCCATAGCTAATACAATATATAATGCTATAGATATATAACCTCTTCTGTCTTTTTAATTTTATTTTCCATAAGTGCATTTAATTGTGATACACAATCGAAAATAATATAACGATAAGAATGAAAACATGAATAGTAAAATCAAATTTTTACACAGCTTTTTACATAGCTGATATTAAGTGTTTCTGATTTAATTAATAATTTCTTGTTTTAGTGGAAATCTTAGCAGGATATTTAAATATAATTCAATTTTGTTTTATATATAATATTAAAGTGTAATCAAATAACTATTAATATCTATTTTACTAGCATTTATTCCATCATTGGGACGTTGCACAAAAAATTAATAAGCTCCATTCGATGTCGCAGATCCGCGGTCTTTGTCGGCGCACGGGCGGTGTATTTGCGTAGCGAGAGCCGTATCTCAAGGCTTAGAACGCCATTTCGCCGGTGTACTTCCTGTTAACATAAATCCACCCCATTTTGAAACGTTCTCGGTGCAGTAAAAGCTATGAAGAGGTATATATTCAACAAGAATACTTTAATGTGAAAACGTAAAGTTCATTAAGTTTTCGAATGAGGATTATAGTGCTTTTACTTGTTACAGTATATAGAAGATAATAATTAAATTATAAAAAAATACATAACTAAGCATTAGGTGGACTGACGAAATAGACAAGGTCGCGTGAAATCGCCCGATGCGGGTCACGTGACAACCCTTAGCGCAAAGATACTCAACAGCAGGCATCTTTTGACAAGATAATGATAATTAAAAACTTTTTGTATCTGTTTTTACGTGTAGCAAGCACGCGCTAGTCAATCTCTAAGATTTATGAGGTAAATCAAGGGAGATAGACAAACGTCTAATAGTAATGTCTTCAAATAATTATGTGCGTCTTGTCAACCTTACTTACCACTCACCTTTCACGCGCGTCATCTTCGAATTCGTTGAATATAGCATAATCTAATAAATAATTAAATTAATTTAATAAAGGAGAGCTTTAAAATAATTGTTGAAAACAACGCATCAAACAACACATTTAATAAATTTAAAACAAAACTAATTTGGCAATGACCCTATTTGTTGGCTTTAAACAATATTTAAGGATAAATAATAAAAAACTTAAATTTTATTTATATATCTTTAATCCGGTTCCATCCCATACTTTGTTCCATGTAGCTAAACGTATAAACCAACCAAGTGTATCCCAAGATGACGTCCCAAAATATCCAATAACCATAGTTTTACGGGGGCACGCCATGGGAAATCGATCACACCACCTCAACTCCCCTTATTCGACCCTCTTGACGGATTACGGCACCGTGATGGAGTAAAAAGAAAACATAAAACTCGCCAGACCTCGAGGGAGGACATCAAAGTTTTTTTTTTTTTAACTTCTCCGCAGGGGCAAACCGGTAGTGATCTTACGCTAACCGCTTAAAGGCTGTGCAATAAAAATTTTCGAAACAAAAGTCGTTACATTCATATAGATTTATTTTTTAAAAAATTTATATTTTTAATTCAGTTGATATTGAAAATTTCTTGTTCGGTATCACTTAATATTGGGTTATTGTCGAAAAGGTTTCAAACATATAGCACATGTGTAAGCAAAAAGCTATGGAGTTTTAACACCTATTTCCAATAATCTTGTATAAAGTGATCACTCTATAACTCTATTGGAATGGGACAGGCAAATAACTTCTGGTAGCACAAAGTCTGCGGCGACAGATAGTAAACAATTATTAAAAATGTAGCAATTCGTATTACGAACACGCTTTTTTTACTATGTTATTTATTATTTCTGAAACCACTCATTTTTGGACAGGGTCGACCATACATTAATTGTTAGCAAATGACCTATACATTTATCCCTTCATAGCTTTTACAGCAATAACCGATCACTGTGTATAGTTTTATTACCTTAATTTGCATAAAATGTTATGTCTAACCCATATTTAATTTTTTTAAATACTCGTATGTTATAAGGAAGATTGTCAAACGTAGCAATATAGTTTATACAAGTAATAAAATGTGTAATGTATTCATAACAAAAGAACCAATTCACTGAAACGGTGTTACTTAACATAAATCCCGGACGGCATTCCGATGTCCGATTCACTTTACATACAAATGTTTGCAACAGTACATAACCCGAGAGTGGGGGAGTCGCCCCACAAGATACAGAGTGATTTACCGGGGGCCTTCAAGACCCTTATCGGGGGCCGTTATGACCATGTGAGGGGTGAAGTTGTAGTAGATGGTTTGGGGCTGTCGGGGGCTACCTTGGGGGGTAATGGAGGTGACGCGTTTGAAGATTTCTCTCGAGCACTTCGAAGGGACATAATATGTTATTATTTTAGAGTGGATACACGAAGTCTAACTTTTTTTATATTTTGCTTTAAAAGGGTTTAGTTTTAGTTCAAATCTTAAACTCTAAAACTTCTTAATATTTTCTGATTCTTTATGGAGCTATTAAATACAGCCAAGGTGATAATTTATTAATTTTATTAAATACAGCCAAAATAAGTTCTCGTATCTTTTATTATAACCGATACGATGGAATATCTTAGTAAACAACATATGTATACAATGAACTTATAAAGAACAAAAGTGCTTTATCCCTTTTTGATAATTTTTCTGACAGTACGAATTTTCCGGAAAATAGAAATATTTTTTTAAATATTAATTTTGTTAAAGCTATAACTTCTTTATATATATATTTGTAAAACGAGCGGCTTACTGATCAAATATTCTTATAAAAATATTTGTAGACATTAAAGGAATAACAAGTCGCAAAATATTTAATATTGCCGAGACATACCCGACATGTTTTGCAAACCGTTGGTCCCTGCAATAAAATTATATACGCCTACCAAATAAAGCGTCTCGACGTCCCCTTGCCGTCGGCGCTCTGCATGCAAAATTTAATTTTACAATCCGAGTCCTTCCAATATAGGTAATATTCGGAATTTATGTCCCATGCTTGAATTTCAATGCTGTCCCTCGAGCTATAAATCAGTTTACGCCCTATATTTGTCTCTTCTATTTTTATTTCTAAACTATTTCAAAGTAGGCCGCAGAAAAACATTTTTTTCTAATTTAAAATATTATACGTACGTTATATAATCATCTTAAATAATATGTTTTAATTTTTTTTATCACTAGAATATATACCTTTTTTTCCTTTTTTTTAACCTTAATTTGTTTTTGTTCGTAAAATAGCCTGCACTTTAACAATCACTCAGAACTAATAAGAAGAGAAAATTAAAAACTGAATGTTTATAAATTTTAACTCTTAAAAAATGACAGTAAATCAAGAACGCATCAGACAATAATTAACACAATTACGATCGCGGGGAAGAAAACACCGCGTTAAAGTCGTGTTAAAAGCCAAAGTAATACAATTTTCCCGCCTTTTTCTCCCCCGTCTAATTACGCGCCATTTTATTAATAAAGAACGTCGTTACAATTAGGGCTGTAACAGTTAATAAACTCTAAATTATTTTCTCGCGCCTTTTTTAAATAAGCCGTTATGTTTGAGTTATAATACGTTTATTAGCAACTTATACAGCCAGTGCTGTAAAGGGTTTTTACAATTGTGCACTGTTTTTTATAAATAATATTAACTTATTTATTTCAGATTTTGACTGCAACTTTACGGTTTATTTAGATGTATAAATACCGTTTAGAAACCGATAAATCGATCCTTATTTTTATATACAGGTTTACAGGGATAAAAACTTTAAAGTAGCAAATATATTTCTCAAATGTCAGCTCAAAGCTTTTGCACTAGTTCCAACCAATCTCATCAAATCAAGTGGTAACTCTGAAATATGCTACATAATTATATTTTTTTCTATAGGAACATAAAAGGCTTAATATATAAAAACTGCATTTTGCAAACTCATTTTCTTAATATATTATAATTACGTTATTAATTATATCTGAATTTCATTTACTTGTTCATAGAGTGTACGATTCATTACAGCAAATATGCTATACATGCCCCTCGTTTACATCTTTTACATTGATAAACAATCACCCTGTAAATTATAGATATTGTTACCATTAAGAAGCCCAGGATATTTTTAATTATTTTATCGATAGGAATTTTAAAAATAAACTAAATTTTTTTTTAAAGTTAAGTACAGTTATGAACAAATACAAAAGCGCAAAAAGTGAAACTATCGTAACTAGTTGGATATTATATTTATAATATCCAACTGGACATAACCAAACAAATAATTATCTGTATTAGTAGCATCACTTTAATATTATTTACATACATTTATGTCTTTTTTAAACTAGTCGTTATATTTAAAACTAAAATGATCAGATTCGTCATTATTATATCTGTTAGATATATTTATATAATATAATAGGTGTTTGTACTTGGGAGCAAAGTATATCTTGAATTTTTTCAGACTATTTACCGTTCGTCAGTATTGTTACATTATGCAGAGTGTTTGGCTGTAGATATAAAATGTTTGTATTTACTGTCAATTAATGTACCGGATGCCCTATCCAAAAATCAATGGTTTCAGAAATAATAAACAACGTAATTATGATATGATAAAAAGAGCATTTTTGAAATTCGGATATACTACAATTGAAATAAATTCTTATTTATTAAATCTTTAACTAATCGTCGCATTCCAATAGAAAGAAAATGTTTTTGTCACATTGCTCACTTTACACTAAGTGATCGGAAATAGATATAAAAGCTTAAAAGAGGTATAGCCTAAAAATAAGTGGTTATAGAACAAAAAATAACGTAACGATAATATAGTATAAACAAGCATTTTCGAAATTCAAATTTCTACATGTGTAATATGGCATTTATAAATAATTAACTTTACGATATTATAACATTGATCAAACAACACGCATTCTAATTGTATATTTTTACGCAATTCGCTGATCATAAATCAAACTAGCGGTTGTAAAGGCCCACCGATAATGTCCAACTGTAAAATGGACGCGTGGATTGCGGGTCAACCATTCAACGAAAATATATTTGAATAAGGAATGATGTACGGTTTGTTTATTGGCGGGCCCTTTCCTTCCTTTTTTAATACGCGAACCGGGCGACGTCTGTATGGGTCGCGGTCACTGGCAGGGGCCGATGGTCGGCTGACCCTTCACTACATTATGTACAAAATTGTAATATTTTTGCAGCTTGGTTCTCTTAAACCGGTTACAGCGGTATAGGGTTTCAAGTTATTGGAAATTTTACGTTTAATTTGTGATTTACTAGAGACACGCGTGTGATGTTAAAAGGTCAGCGAACTGTTCGGGGTTAATTCTTTAGGGTAAGAAATATGATCCGAAAGAAACTAGATTTTTAAACCTTTTTGTACGACAAACGTTACCTTGTATTTTTTTCGTTTTCATGTAAGTTATTAACGTTCAAATTTTATTTCTTAAACTTTAGATTAATATGCAAACGCATAGATAATAGCCATACATATATCTTCGCTTGCATGTCAATTTATTTAATTTCTTCTTAATTTTTTTATATTTACATCACAAAAGACTATATCTTTCATTATCTCCTTGTAACTAAGTTATCGTTACATATTGAATCATCCAGCTAGCGTCTAAAAACAAAACACTATTTAGCCGGGAATTTTAATTAAAAATTTTCACTTATAACTATTTTTTATCTGGAGACACGAAATTAATATTTGTCTAAGCCAATAATCGGACTAGGTGGACCGACGATATAATTAAGATCCTGAAAAGTCGCTAGATGCGGAATGCGCAAGACCGATCATCGTAGCAATATTAGGAGGCTTTTGCCTCACAGTATAATACATCTATCGGCTGATATTATGATGATAATGAATAGTTGGTACTGGAATTTTTGTCACCACAACCTATTCACTTTTCAATCATCTTTTTCTAATCAACCTATTCATTTTTGTCACCACGCTATTTACTATAAATAACATTACACAGATTGTTTTGTATCATAAAGGTACAAGGTCTGTAGACAAAAGCGAAATTCTCGTTCAAATGCTTTTAAATTACCACACAATAGCACAAAAATCGACTCTACTATTAGAATCTATTTTAATGAATTATGCAAAGTGATTACAGATACCAAAAATATACAACATAAAAACCGTTTTCAGGAAAATAATGTCATAAAATATTTAATTATTATTCCATTTTTTCGAGTAGTGCCAAACAGCCGCAAACTCTACAAAAGTAATATCTCACTGAAAAAAAAAATATTTTCCACCCCTCACTTTTTACATAACTAGTGTAAAAATAAACACAAACAGGGAGAGGGAAAGTTTCCTCGTTTTTCGACTCGCAGGTCGTGCGGTGTCGTAACTCAAATTTCCGACGCCGTAATAACTTTTTTGGAGGTATTTCGGACCTATACAATGTATTATATTGTACATATCTATGTGATTGCATAGTAACAAGATAAAACCAAAAAGGTTTTAATGTATTGTTTTTCATTTGTTTAAAAATAAATCTAGCGCGACGGTTATCTGTACAATATAGTATATACATGTAAAACATAGTGCACATTGTTTTTAATACATTTTTGCGTAATACTGTGATTTTTCACAAACTGATAATTTTTCGACAGATCATAGTATTCAGATGTGTGTAAATATTTTAAAGAGATTAAGGTATAGCTCATTCGTTAGCAAAGCTTGAAAGCTTCACATCTATTTCCTATCACTCAGTATAGAGTGATCAGCCTGAATTATATTACAATAATTCATTTTTTATTTTGTAAAACCACCTGCCAATATCTTCTAACAGTACATAGTCTGCAGGGACATGTAGTAAAACATTATTAATTTTAAAATGTAGTAATCTGAATTTCAAAAACGCTGCCTTATAATATTATCATTGATTTTTAGACAGCGTGTACCATACAAATGAGAAATAAACATTTCTTTCCTTTAAAGCCTGTACACATTTACACATATAACCAATCTTAAACACTTATACACGAATGACCAATACCCTTTATTTTACAATTACAGTCATCGTATTGCGAACACGTAAAACAATGACTTGAAATTTTGTCAAAGTTAAAAACCTGTATTCTATATTCAAATAAAAGAAAATTATTTGTTTTAACGGACGAATGAGCTATACATACATAGCTAAACATCGTCACTTTAAAGTTTTTATACCTACACTAATATATATTTGACAACAAGATTGTATATGATGTGGTACGCTGCTGACCATGCTATGAAAACTAGTTTCTGAGCAGTGGCAATCCTAAATAAGAGATAAAGTGTGAGTTATATAAGATCGTATCCAGGAATCAAACCCGAGACCTACGATCGCAAGTCTCAATCCTTACCGCTGGTCTACCACTGCTCAATTAAATAAATATAATTAAACATTAGCTGCTTAGCTCAACACATATAAACACCATTTTTGTAGTCTATTCATTGTTTAATAGTTTAAAAGGTATGATAACAAAAATTTAAAAAAATTGAAAAACCTTTTGAAATTAGTTGACTTTAGATGTAAAAGCGTTAACGAGATAAATGTCTATTCATGTTCCAACCTATCTTAAAATCAATTGTTTCAGAAATAATAAATAATGTAAGAGTAGTTTAGTAAGAAAAAGCTTATTAAAACTAATTATTGTTTATTATCTGTCCCTGCAGATCGTTGTATTCTAAAATAAATTAACTTAACACTTTCATAGTGATTAGAGTTCATGAATGATTCAGAATGATTGAAGTATGAATGAAACTATACATTCACTTGTTTAAAGGTTTTACATCGCTGACATTGGTTAGAGGTGTAAGGCCTTAATGATTGCATCCTTATTAATATTTAATGACAATGCTATAATAAACATATAATAACATAAATAATAGAGTAATCAATGACTTAGATAATAAGTTGTGATAATATATCCTTTATGTGCTAAAGACAGCTTAGTTGTACTAGAATTTAGCTTTACCGGGGTTCCGTAGGCAATTAGTGCTGTCTTTAAGTTCAGTGCTTAGTATTCCCGCCGTTCGCCGCTTTGTATGCGCGAGTAAGTACAGGGTTAATTAGTGCGCACGCAGCACTTTGACGTGACGTTTACGGTAATGAAGGATATCTATCAGGCTCGGTTTGTTCCCTTTCTAAGAGATACGCTTAAATAAATATTATAAAAAAAATTCGGATAATTTATTAAAAAACATTAATTATTCCCTTTATAAACTTTATGTTAATGTAGTTGAATAATTACATCAATAAAATGCCTGCTGAATAATTTAAAACATTTATGCTAAGTTATAATATTTCTATTGCTTCATCTATATAGTTTTTATTTTAGTTTAACGTGTCGTTTAAATTTCGCATTTTATTCGAATTTCAAATTATCTTACTCGTATTACTTGTTTATTTTAAAACCTCATGAAGATTTTTTTAATATGGTACATGGGAATGTTAATTTTATCGTCAACGTTTTTGTCATTGGGATAAAAATATCATATGTGACTTTCAATTGAATATAGATGAAGACGTTTAGGTTGAAACTAACTTGCTACCACGAAATAAGTTTGTAGTACCATTTTCGATATATTCTTAATTTTATTTCATATACTACCCAATAGCACATATTAAATTTTCAAATACTTTACGTGGTAGCATAAAAAGGAACAATTAATTGTACTTAAATTATTATTAAATAGTGACTCGAAATAATTATGAACAATATCAAATCTATTACAAAGGAACCGCACAAACACTGCGTAGATACATAATATTCGGACCCCGGCGCACACAGGCGTATAACACATAACCGAATACGCACACACACGCCCGCCCACATACGCGCCGTATGTGCCCACGTGTACGCGGGAGGGACACGTGTGTAAGCGAGACAGTGTACAACATCAAGGTGTGTGAGAGGGACGGTCGTTGCAGGACGAGCGATACAACAAATCAATACGAGCGGTGGTGACCGGTAGCCTGTGTCACTACCCTCCTCCCCCTAAATTCGCCCCCCCTTCGACCCACAGACCGCACGCCTCCTACCTACATTGTCAACCGCCATAGAGTAAAACAGGTTGCCGAAATTGTATAAACGCAGATCTATAAAATTGTGTTAATCTGAACTATTTATTATCCGACACTGTTTCACTTGTCTTGTTAAGCCAAATAAAAACATACTATTAAATAAATAGCATTTGATTGTACTGTAATTAATTTTAAACTCAAAAAATTAAACATTAATTTTTAATTTAGAATGTCACTGAAGAAAACGATGCATGCAATTAACAACATCATTAAAGTTAAGAAAAGAATATATTCCTTACAATTTTTTTCCCGCGCAATTTCTATATATTTTTACTCTATGATAAAAATCCGCTTGACCGCGCGTATGGAAAGCGCAGCGCAACTCCGACCGAATAAACTTGATACTTTATAAACTTTTGAAAAAAGAAACTCTTACGTCGGAAAGTTTAGACTCGAGTAAATTTTATTGTTCTGCGGTTAAACAGGCTTTGTTATTTTGTTGCTTTTTTAAGATCATATTTAGTAAATTACACTTTTCTTTTTAGACTTGCATTAGAATAAAAAAAAACTTGATGTAATATCAACTCGCAAGTTGAAGTTGTAACATAAATATGTTCTTTTACTAATATATGTCGGTATTTACAGGAATTAATTAATTAAAACCGTATTGATACAAGAAAGGAAGAATTTTACAACATTTACATTTTTACTTCTTTATAAATTTTCCACTACTAATAGCATAAGAGTACATTTACAATGTAACTATATAAATGTATTTAGCAAATAAAAATTAGCTAGAATAGTTATATATATTTGTATACATACGTTATTTTAAAACAAGAAATTAATTTCAGAACATACATTAGATCTAGATGCATTAATGATTGTATTTTCGATAGCAATCATAACAATAACATAAATTAAATTTACTCTTTTACATTAAAATAGATAATTATGCAAAAGAAAATTTGTTGTCATTTAAACGAGAATTCCATGCTTCTTTTTTAAAAAATGGCTCATAAATTCAAGGGTATGGTAGGTACCCTTACGTAAATTTATTCTAACATAGTAAGATCTTAACAAGACAAGTATATATATTTCATACGTAAAACATTGCAAAGGACTATGAAATACAAAGTAATTTTTTTATTTATTTGTCATGAAATCTCACTTGACGTTAACTGTTGATGCTGCAATTATTAAAATACACTAGTATTGACATCTTGTCCGTCTGCGTTCACAACTCAATATTTTTTTACCGGAATTTAAAACTTATTACTTTTTCATAATGATATAGAAAGATATAGACAAAAGTTTTACCAAAAGATTGTCTTCTAAAAGTTTCTTAACAATTTTGTATCATAATACCTTACTATAAAACGTTTTATAGTTTCTTAATTAAAATCGGTCTGACCAGTTGTATTCTTGAATAAGTTGCATCATCATATTATTGTCATAAAATTCTAAGTAACGTCAATGAAGAAAAAAAAACCTCGACTATTACAGTGAATTTCCAGAATTAAATAAAGTTAAAAGCAAGTTTTCCTGTGTCCAAACATTGCGAGCCTTAAAGTTTAAGGGTGCGTTCCACTAAATAACAGTCGAGTAATTCACTACCCTTCGTAAGGAGGGCTCATACAGAGGGACGATAAACTGTTAAACCGCGGGAGGCTGCCACCCCCCACCCTGGTAAGCAGAGTCGTAATTTATGACACCTAGAACCCTTCCCCGGATGGACCCAGCTTTCGGGAATTTTGAGAATTTTTATAGGATCGGTTTTTGTACTGTGAATATTAAATGCAAACATTAAATATTATAATACTTATAAACTTTATTATTATTACATTCCACTTTATTTATATAGCAAATTGCGTTAATAATGAAATGGACGCGTAAGACGTCTAACAAAGAATTGGATTGATGACCATGTTGAGGTCGTCAGAAGACACTGGGTGCAGGCCGCTCACAACCAGGTCCTATTATAAATCTATGATGGTCGTCTATCTCCTTTAGTGGACATCCAGTTTAATTTATGATGAAAGTATTGTGACAATACTTGATAATAATAAACTGTTGGCGTGGTTTATTTAACTTATTACAATTCAGTAATACATCAGTAATATACTATTAAGAGGTAGTCGTCTTTGTGTATTATGTAACTACCTAATAATAGATTTGATTATAGATTTAAGCTAAATTTTAAATTTTATTATTATACCATCGCAGGCTAAAAGAAGTCTTTATACCGCTGATTCAATCTTCTCTTCTTATTCGCTAATTTGAAATAACCACGTATGTTTCACGTATCAATTTATCATATAATAACTTTATGCGAATATTTCAATCGTACGAAAGAATATTTAAAGTATTAGAGACGTTAAATATTAAATGCAGGTAATTTTTATAAACAGAAGTTTTTCCTTACTACAAAAATTCACTTCACTTTATATTTAGATTTAACTTCGAGTGATATGAATGACTCATTTTTAAAATTTTACAATTAATATTGTTTTTGTTTCAGTTCTCAAATATTTAACGGATATGAGTACATTTTCGAATCTGTTCATTATTAGATTCGAACCATTCTCCGTAATCCATCCTACGCAAACAACGGGAGCCGGTAGATCGATAACAAAGCTCGCCTGACCAACACAAGTACATATTTCAAATAAATATATAAAGGCTCCTATTTTACCCTTATGGCCGGCACGGTCCGCAGCCATCTTGGAATTTTCCCCTTCCCCGCATCCCGCCCACGCTCAATCTTACCCCAAACATGCCCCCTCGATCTAAGGGGCCTTTCAAAGGCCGAAACCTACTAATGCTAATGCCCTCTATGTATGCGTGTGTTAGGTGTAACACACAGTTCATGTCTCAAACGTTTCGCGCTCGATTTAATTTTTATTTGCTTTTCTTTACACTAAATTAAATAATCGAATAATAACTCATAGTAGAAGTCCATCCAACTATTTTTTTTAATAATAACGTCATTAATACGTTAAAAATATTTTCTTAAATCGTTAATAATTTATGATTGTATGGTAAAAAGGTAATTAAAGCATTTTAACTGATTTTCATACAAGATTTGTGTTGTCATCTTATTTATTTGCGAGTTCTATACCTTTATAACACATTAATAACCAGATCAAGTAGAAACAAAAAACAATGACAGAAAAACGCAATTTTGTCACCGCTATAGATCTATGTGCAGTGATAGCCCAGAAGTAGAGGATTTAGATTTGCGATCGTGAATAGTAAGTTCGATTTTCGGAATACATTATTATATTAATAATGCTGTGCGTTAATTATATAGGATTGCCACTGCTCACAACAAGTTTCCAGAGGGACAACAATATCTTCTGCGTATCATAATACTACAATGTAATCGCCAACCCCTAGATTTCTTTTTGGAGGCCTGTGCCTTACTGTAGGCGTCTATGGGCTGAAATGACAGCGATAGATTTATGTCAACATTAACAATATACTTTATACATTAGAATGCAAAGCGTCCATTTTCACAATGTCTTGGTCATCTTTTTGGCTTCGTTTGAAAGCGGGACAAATGCTGTTACCGTCGCATCTGAACTCAAAAATCATATCAGTCGAAGAATCTCACTGTGGAAACACTGCATCAAAACCTATTTCTCCTCACACTATGCTGTCAAACGTATTAATCAGGGAATGTTCGGTCCGATATGTAATAATGACGATATTGTTCTTTTATTTATTAAACAACCTGCTTGTTTAATAAATAAAAAACGTTTTACGTACCGATGCATGCTCGTACCAAATATTTTCGATAATGTTCTAGAAAGTTTCATCCAGATACAGAATAATACTTACCTCGGAAATACTACCTTACCGCATTATGTAATGTTCACTTATCAATGTTATTTATTTAATTATTCATTTTGCATTAAGACAAAGGGAAAAAATCGAATCATATAAATGAGACAAAAGAAAAAAAAAGTGCAAATCGCGGACAACGGATTTGTAAGAATTCCGTTCTATAAGAATCGCAGACTTATCTTTCATCCATATAACCAATGGATGGACGTGATAATCAAGGATACAAAAAAGAGAAGACGTAAAGAACCAATATAAACAGAAATGTAATTTACAAGATAATTAATAAACGCGTTAAAATGATAAGAAAAGTAAGAAAAAGCGTTTTCAAAACTTAGATTACAACATGTTAAAATTAATTATTGTTAACTATCTGATACATGGTGATTGAAAATAGATGTAAAAGCTTTAAAGCATTTTGCTGACAATTGAGCTATGCATTAATCCTTTAAAGCCTTTACATTTGCAAGCAATCATCCTGTATATTATGTATTTTGTGTATAAAAATATAAATAAAAATGTGTCTAAAAACACAAATGTCCAGTAGCCATTTTAAAAAAAATTGGGTCAACTTATTGCACAGCATAGGTTAATAATGTAACAATTGTACGTACTAAATATTTATAATAATTCCGCCAACGAAGCACTTTTACGACGACGGTTTACAACGTCGTTTTATGACATGTTACAGACATAAACGAAGAGATTTCCTGTTAAAAGATACTGTCATGAATAACTTAGTATCGGTAAAACTATGACATACACGCGTATATGTATCACGTACATAAGACTATACAGGATGACTGAATGTATAGCTCATTTGCTGTAAAATAATGTATGGTACTTTTTTCCAAAAATAAATAGTTTCAGAAATAATAAAAGACCTGTACAATAATACCACATATTACAATTTATTATTGTTAAGTATCGGTCCTGTAGAATTATATAGTTGGCCATTAAAAACACAAATACACGAGAATGTCAAAAATTTATGTGTTAGCAAAAAGATTTTAATACTGAGAGTAAAATAGTAAATAATATTTGAAACTATGTCATAAATACAATTTTAAAACACATAATTTCATTATTATATTAGTTTTGTTGTGTAATTAAGTACTATATATTTATACTGTAAGAATTGATTTCTAAAATATTTAATATACACTAAAATATAAATCTTATTTGTTTTCAATTTATAATCATTTCAATAGGGTGTAACGGGTGTTATTAATTTAATATTCTCTATTGAATTTGTTTTATATAATATTATGTCTTAATTCAGCTAATAAAAGTTGAATAAATTCATCAAAAACCCTGTTCAACGTGCTAACCGTAGGAAAGTGCACAAATAGAAAGCTTAATAGACACTTCGCTAACGGAGAGATGAACAACAGAGTTAGATCCAATCAGTCACCTCAAAGAGCGTTTCAAATATAATTGGCATCGAGAAAACACGCCTTTCTCTAACACCCCGCCGCAACGCATTACCGAAATAAAAAATTCACGTCAATTTCCAAAGGAGTTTCCATCTAAACCGATACGGTGACTAAACACAAAGCCCTGAGGTGCACCCACACAGGCGCGCGAGTAAAATCACTCGCCACTTCAATACATCATTCATTCGTCCGCTGAGAACGTTTCGACACCAATCTTCCATTTGGCAAGAAAATCGATACACGTCGTGGCCATATAAGCATTCCGGGGGAGGCAGACGGGGTGTCTTAAGGGGAGTTAAGGTTTAGTCCCGAATATTGAATTTCCCTTGGGACAAACCCGTTTCGCTTTGTCCCTTCGGTCGGGGTCGTGTGGGCCTCGATGCCCGGGCTTTCTGCCTACACCTACACATATACAGGCGCGTGTATATGCGCGGAGCTCGTGCGTAAGTGTTGGATAATAACATTGCGCGGCTAGCACCATACGTGACTGCGAGAGCGTTTGACGGGCCCCGGGGCCGCCGTCTATACGCCTACCTACACATACACTCGAGCACGCACTCGGCATCTGACACACGGTGTACTTCAAAGTAACTAAATTAGGTCCCTCGTACTTAAATATTACGAGTACGTGTTTTAATTCAGAATATACACTAATTTAATTTTTTAACTTTTAATACTTTTACTGTTCAATTCCTTGTCAGATTTCACCTTATATATTTATGTAATTATTAGTTATTATTTAATACCGAGAAACATCAATTTACTCTGAGTTTCATTTACAGTTAATTACATTTGTACTTTTATATATATCATGTGTAATAGAAAATTAAATTATATTTACTAATCAAATTTACAAATTTTCTACGTTGAATAAACTTAAGAAGTAAGGTTAACCAAAGCGATGCAGTTATAAAACCAAATAATTTTCAAAGATTGCGTATTATTTTAATTCATATTTAATTTAAAAAAAAGTGAATAACATAACAAATTTAGTCGTTACATTCGCAGCACTTGAAATGAAAATAAACTTGAACATGAAAATTAAACCTTTTTCTACGCTTTATATAACTAGTAAAGTGAAGGCAAATGTGTACCGTATTACAATACAATCCCATCTAATCTGACTTATTATGAAATAATTTTTAGAAATATATGTTAAACAAAATATATAAGAAATAATATTATACTGTAAAGGATTTTTAAAGAGGCGATAAAGTTTGGGAAACAATTACTCCGCCACTGTGTTAAAGATATTTTAAAATTGCCCCAAAAATACAAAACCCGTCGGACCACCAGCAAGAAAATATAAATTGAAAATAATATACTTAATGCTCTAGGACTTTGAACAATATGTATAAAAAAGAAAGCTTCGTTAGCGAGTGTGGAAGCCGCCCCGTTTTCAATCAGGCACTACCTTTATACCGGGAACTATTGCTCAAGGTGACATACATATGGCGCGCTATCTGTCCCCGACTTTAATCCCGCTCGCTCGTATCGAAATTACTGCGATTGCGTCGTGTGTTCTGTGCATACGAGTAACTTATACACTATAAGTTATGCGGCTATTTGTTTATCGTTTATTTATTTCACCATCAATATCACTTTAACACCATCACTATAATTTAAACGAGACTTCCACTACTAGACATTGGTCTGTCCCACGTATTTGCAATATTCAGCGTCTTCCAACGACTTTAACGAGATCGCTCGTCCACCTTGTGGATGGACATCCTACGCTGCTCTTACCGATCCGTGGTCTCCAGAGCCATATGATCTAATTTTAATAAACATTAACAAGGTATAAATAAAAATCATAAGAAAAAGAGCATGAATTCAGTAAGAAAGAATTGTAAGACCATTATTAGCAAACAACGATTTCTTCCAGGCAACCATTGGACGAACTTGATTAATAAGAAAAAATAAAGTGAGCGGTTATTACCTAATAGGTGTATCTCTCTCTCTAGAGAAAGATTCTCTATATATAGAGAGAGATTTCATCTTATTACGATATCTTTTTTAAGGCCTGTAGACTTGTAAGCTAGTAAAAATATTCATTTTCCCGACTATAAGTTAGCCGAAAATATATAAAAAAAGCGTATTTTAAACTTACAGAATTAGAACTCTTACAGATATCAAACTTGGCGACGATATTTTTATAGCATATTCAAAATTATACAGAAGGGTTTTTACGAAACGAACTAAGTGGGAATCTGGAATTATATACTAAGTGGGAAACTAATCACTTACCATTATTAAACATAAACTACACAGTTCAAGCAGAATATACAATACACAAATTTAATGATAAGCATAATTATATATCTCTACTTCTGATTGTAGTGTATGTACAAAATACTGCAGCGACAACTAGTAAAGCTTTACCAGCCTTATGAAAATTGTTAGAGATTTATCATTTCTAGACAACACGTCGCCTATTTGCTATACAGGATGATTGATAATAGATGTAAAAGCCTCATAGGGGTGAATGTGTAACTAATTTTTTTTCAGCAAAAACCTAGTTCCGATCAACCTGTATAAAGTAATAAAATAAATTAATTTAATATTTCTGTGAGAATGCGACAGATCTGTTATTTCTGGCAGTACAAAGATTACACGGATGGATACATTACATATAGAGAAAACAATAGTTAATTATAATATACACATACCACTGTATATGAATTTTGAAAACCTTTTTTCTAATATAGTATATTACCATTTCGTTATATATTATTTTTGACACCATTGCTTGTTGGATAGGGTGTACAATACATTAATTTAAAGTGAATCAATACATGATATATTGAAACGTCGACGGCGACGAACTGTACATTCACCCTTTTAAGGCTTTTAGCTATATAAAATCATCCTTTATAAGGCTATATTAAAAAAATTATCATTGGATTTTGTATTAGAGTTTTTGAAAATTTATCTATTCTTTACTATTCGTTATATAATTTCTCAGATTTTAGGTTGATTGAAAATATAAAACTACTGAAACGGCATCAAAAAAGCTGTAGTGCTTTTGGAGTGTACGAGTTAAAAATAAAAAAAACAACTCAAACTGTGATAACCAACGTAACTGTAAAATGTCGATTCCAATTAATTCTATAAAATTGTCAATAGCTCTTTTACAATTTTAAAATATGTTTTTTTTTTTGATAAAAAAGCCTCCTTTAATATAGGTCAAGATACTGCCTAACGTGTTTTTTTTTACTTATGTTATTAAAGAATACTTTGTAAAATATTGTACACAAATCGCTTTATTTTTATCTTTATGAAATTGAATCGAGTATAGTTCCCCACTGTAAAACAATCTATCGAAAGATTCAGCAAGACACCGTATCTCCCCCTGAGCCTCCGGAGGACTTGTTAGAAGCATCGGTCGAGAATCACGTCCGCTTTGAAAAAACCTCCTTTGATGCCTTTCCTTGTTACAACCGGCTCCCAACTAGCGTTCTACACGTGTATTAAATCTTTAACTCTTTGTCACTACGTATTAAACAAAAATGAACTCAAACTCGTTACACTAAGCTTCAGTATTCAATAACAAAAGTTGTGATAGAATAAAATAATTTCAAGTAGGCTCGCGTGCTTGGGATTTTGTAAGTGTTTTCTCTTTACACAAAAAGCGAAATGTGATTTTAGCGGTTATAACTTTTATATTATTTCTATTTTTTTTATTTCTGCTCGAAATACTTTCGGAGTTTTACGCTCATAGAGCCTGACAAATTTTTTGAACATAGAAATCAGAGAGGCTTGTACTAATTGGTAAAGATATTTGTTTTAGTTGCAGCACGGGAAATGTTTTGTAGAAACTTTAGTATTTCGTCTAGTTTTCGTTTTAGTTTTTTTTTTATTTCGATTTTAATTTCCCTTTTTTTAATAACAGTTAAGTATGACGCTCGTTTCTGTATGTACTACGTATCAGGCCATGCGTCTGAAAGTATATATATGCGGGTTACATTGTGTATACTTTGCTTATATACGAGGGTCGATCCAAAAATAATCATAATAGATTATTTAAAGTGCATACAAAAATTTGAAAATAAAGATTCGATTCAATAATTGCTTAGGTATCTATTACTTTAGGAAAAAATCGCTTAAATAGGCCCCGATTCCCGAGAGCTTTATTCATTTGAATAATGCCTAGGTTTGTACATCAAAGTGGAAAAATAAATAAATCGGAACTGAAGAAAATGAACATCGTTAAGGACGCCCATCCACGTCCTTTATTGAAAATAACTTGAAGAAAGTTGAAGAAATTGTAATGGCCGATCGAATAGTGAATATCAGGCAGGTAGCTGAGGTCACAAGGATTTTATATGGCTGTATTCAAAAAACCCTTTAGACATAATTAAGTAGAAGAAAAATCTTCGCGCGTTGGACGCTAAGAATATTGCCCACGAGCAAAAGGAGGAACCAGTCGATATTTTAAGAGCAAATCTCTTAAATTCGGAAAAATTTTAAGCCCGGTTCATAAGCATGGACAGACCTGGATGCACCACTTCCATCCCGAAACTAAACAACAATCGTTAACATGGGAACGATTCAACGAACCAACCCTGATGAAGTACAGAGTATCAAGCTCAACAGGTATCGTTTTGGCGTAAGTTTTTGGGGACGCTTAATGAATAATTATGATGGACTATGAGAAGAAAGGAGCCACTGTTAAGAAGATTGCTGGAGGCTATCAAGGAGAAAAGGCGTGACATACTGCGGACTGGAGTGCATCTTTTGGATCATTCACTCGGACGACGCTTCCAACTGAACCTTATGGAACTAGGGAGAGGCCGATGTCCAGCATTGGATACATTACAGCTAAAATGGTGATGATTTTTATACCAATTTTATATGAATTTAAGTCTTTATGAATAAAACTCACGCTTCCTTCAAACTATAATAATGTGGACGCCATATTCGACTAACAAAAATTCATATTTTTTGCATTTGATTTTCTCATTTATCAAGCGAAAATTCTCATAGCAGGCACACTTTTGATATTTGAACCATAATGTATAATGCCGCCCTCTGATTAACATTTGACGAACTGAATATTCCACTCCGATAGACATTTTGAAGCTATGGCGTGCTCGGGATACGGAGGAAAAAAAAAGAAATTGTCGTTACCTTTGTGCCTGCCAGTTAACCTTTTTTAAAAAATGATTTGTATTTTTGACCACATAGCACTGAAACTTTATAAATATATTCATTGTAAATTTATTTATCTGCTACTGACAAAAACACTGAAAATTTGTTAATTTGTTAATTAGAATCACTTACATAAAAAGCATTCTTATAACTTAATAAATGCTAGCACAGACAGTATCAATAAATTTTATAAATAGAATTCATTTTTTCACGAAAGTTATAGTCCTCTGATTAACAAACTGAAGTAGCAGCGGACAGACCTCATAGCGCGCTCACCTAAAATCGCACAGACATTCAATTACTCTGTATCTCTAACTTGATTTAAATGGGCATTTTATTAAACGAACACCTGCCGAACGGTGTAAGCACGTATACATACATTTTAAGTGATCAAAGTGTAACTATCTAAGCGCAAAATCTCTTTTAAAACAACCACAAGCTTATAAAGTTTACTTATTATCTATATTTACTGCCTATGAAATTAGAAAACAAAACATAGAATTCGGAATTCCAAAACAATAGGGTTGCAACGAATTTAATTCGGCCATTGTTTTTGGTCACAATCGCCCGTAAAACAATGAGTTTCAGTCACATGCAGAGTTATAGACTAAACTCTGTTAGCCTTTGTCAACCCTTTCTATTAACGTACGGTCTCGCATTGTTTTCAGAGGGCGCAAATTAATCTCAGTATATTTCTTTGATCGTTATGTTTGGAATAATGGACTCCATCTGACAGGTATTAAGTGATGGATATGTAAATGGCGGGAACTGTATTGTGACTGGCCAGTAGCTTTTGTTTTTTTAAAAAGCGTGTGAGAAATTTCGTTAATCCCAAGAATCTTTTTTTATACTTTAATATGCAAAATATAATTTTATTTACTTTTTTGATAATTAATTAAATTTTAAAATCACATAAAAATAAATAGTAATGTTGTATCCAAAAATATAATCAACTTATGTCCTTCACTTCGGCAGTCTATTCAGTGAACATCCTACGGCTGAACTAACGATAAGGATCATTACTATCATCATAATCATCATCATGTCTGCCGATAGACGCTCAATGCAAGGCTTAGTCCGCCATCACCACGATCACGCGCTTACGCTGCCGCGGACTTTACGTGAACTCGATTATGTCGCTGGTCAACCTACTTTCTTCGCGACGATCTTATGGTCGCCATTCATGAACCTTTCTGCCCCAGCGATGTTGACGATAATGATGGTGATAAATCTCTTGTGCGTATAAAATTAACAATGATTAACAATGAATTTTAAGACATTCAGTCTATGGTTCCATTAAAATGTAAAGTCATACAGTTTAAGAAAAGTCAAATTAATTTTAGATAACTTTACAACAGTTCAATGATAAGACACGATTTTTGTTTTAAAATATTGTTAATTAAAAATGTATTTATGTGTAAGAGGATAGAGCGTCCCTGTTCATCAATTTTGTACGATATTACCGTAGGCGATGTAATATCCGTTTCGTATCGCCGAGCCTGTCAATTTATTTATACTCCAACATGTGGAGATTTACGGGGCGGGAGTAAGAAGGGATACCATGTGATGAACGTTATTTTATCTTAATAGAAAACGGATACAGTACAATATAGTACTTACGCACTAAACTTTTAGAGCTATAATTCTTTAACGATTTTTCTCATCCGAGATACTACCTTGTGATCAGTCAAAAATGTATTTAGTAAACATTATTAAATTATCCCATTACGTCATGTAACATTATGTTAACCAAACCTTATCCTACATGAAGTGATATATTAGATATATACATAGTACCTTTTCTAATACATTCTTTTTATATTATTCGATCTCATGTCCCTTGATATACTCTAGAGGATTTCCCGCATTATATCTTTGTACTGTAAAATTTATAGTGACTGATTATTTAATTCGTGCGTGTTTTTATATAATGATAAATATTAAATAAACATATTACATTTAGTGAAAAAATGCGCGTTATACGAGAATTCGTTTACACGGCGTTTCCTATAACGCGCAACAAATTTCCCGAGTTTTAGAGAGGTTAACTGTAGAATGATATGTAATTATGTTTTCGGGATAATGTCAAAAATTTTGTTATAAACGTGTAAAGACTAATAAAAAAGGTTTGGTGTTATTTTTTTTTTTAATTGATAGGAAAGTAATCAATTGAATATATAGTACATTCAATTAAATACTTTTCTCACTTCGACCGCTTTAATCACGCTCAGGATTTTTTTTTAAATTACATTAGATGTTAATATACCTGTTTACCTTATTTATTTAGGAAATTAACGCTTAGACCATTATACCTTCTCCATCTTACGTCGTGTACCTCACTACCAAGGATCGTGACGCATGTTGGCCTACGCAGCGTGTGTATTATGATACGCAAAGTACTCTGCTTCCCATCTTTGGAAAACTTATTTGTGGGCAATAGCAATCCTATATGATCAATGCACAAAATGTGAATTATATAGGATTGTATCCCGGGAATCGAATCCGAGCTAGGCTACCGCTGCTCTTCCATAAGATTTTCACGGAAAAATACTTACGGTGAATTCTCACGTCCTTTTTTACACTATTACACACCAATGTATATCCTACCATGCAAGGTAACCCAGATAACCTCTAACTAAATATACCAATAAGCAAAAACTAGTTCTAATGACCGTAAAAGGGAAAGCTGTAATTATAATATACCGCTTGACAATTTTAAGCCACTCATAAACTTAAAAAAAAGATTATAGTTGCTGATAATTTTTTAAAAAAAATCTTTAACACCTAAACTAAAAAAGCTGTTTTTTACGTAGTTATAGTGGATTACTTAAAACATTGTTACAGTTGATGTTATCGTTGTCAAGGTTAAATTCAACGTCTATTTTAATAAAATTTTATCAGAAATAAAATGGCCGTCGCACCACACATGTTAACTTCACGTCCCACTACGATATTCTATTCTCATTCACAACACTAATAAAATATAAGCCGCTGAAACTCGGAGCGGGAAGACTAATAAATGTCTTGGGACTTGTTACTCCTCGTATAAATTAACTTAAAACACGAACATGGAGCTCAATCCTTTTGCTAACTGGGACATACTACTAACTCTGTTCATATGAGAAAAAGAATATTGACTACGTTTATCTGTATGCTGTTACCGGCCAGTTTTAATTTTCAAATTTTTATTCTGTAACGCTAACTATAATATACTATGTAAACTATATTTGTTTAATAAAGAAGGTTCTAATTTTTATCTTATTATTATTTAATGGTAATAGCAGGCAGGTTTAAAAAAGGTATAAGCGTCTTAATAAAAAAACAATTAAAAAATTACTGTCATTGTATATTCTTAAATTAAAAAAGTAACCTTTTTCGTATGACAAAATATGCGTTATATTGTGTCATAATACATTTTCTACGAAAAGTAAAAGCTTTGTACTAAAATTGCAAGGAGAGCGACATTAAATGTTTCACCAAATGAAGTATTGTACTTATATTGCTCTGTATTGGTTCTGTAACCAATATTAATGACTAACTACAAACTCCCAAATATTAAAATATAAAAAGTCAATGTAAGAACAATCAATTATATTGTTATTAATTTGTTATATATGTACTCATAATATTTTATTCATTGTTTCATAAAAGGGGCCATTTCAGATTTATTCATAAATTTTCAGATGATGGGATCGAGTCATAATTATCGTTATTATTGTAGTTACTATCATAATAAAATAATATTTATAGTTTAACTAAAGCTTAGATAATCCAAAACGAATTCAAAACTAAATTACACTAAATAAGATCGGTATTTATTTCGCAAAATACCTCCCACGCAAACCAATTGACAAGAAACGCTCATTTACTCGCAGACTAATTTATCCCGTCTAATTCAACCCTTAACAAGACGCTGTCCGTAGCTTTAAAGGTGTGTATATAACGTACATAGTTTGTATATATTCAGTTAAGCCTTCCGAAAGTAGATCTCGGCATACATTGGAAGCGAGGCACGCACACATACACAGTAAAGCCGCAAGGCACGTAACATAAGGAGCTTTGAAATTAATTTAGCTCGGAACTAGCTGGCAAATGGATAGACGTGAGCTCGGCGAGGGGGGGTTTGGGCGCCCCCTTAATGGAGGGGGTGGGAGTCTTGCGAGGCCGTGTGTCGGGTAAATTCGGCGTTTAGAGGAACCTTTGTGGTGGGACCGGTTGCGCTTACGAGTAATTGTGTTGGCTCTTGTTGTGTAACAATTTTATTAACTAACGTTTATCGTTTTTTAATAAATAATCTCGAGTTTAGCCCCCACATTGTCTATTTTGCAGCCAGTATTTTTGATGCCTGATAGTAAATTTAATTCTTTACCTCACGAGATATAAAAATTATAGCTTCCTATGTACATAATCTTATAATACAAAGTCTCAAAATCGACTACAATACAGCGTATTTTTCCTCGATATAACTTTTCCGACTACAACGAAACAACTGCTTTGATATGTAGACAGTATCTGACAATAAAAATACGTTTTGCATTATGTCGCCTACTACATACATGTCATTATTTCAGCCATGGGACGTCCACTATTGGACATATTCCTACCTCTAAGATTTCCAATTGGAGCGTTTGAAAGCAGCCTGCATTCAGGGTCTTTTCCGGCCTTAAAGAAGGTCGTCTGTTCACCTTGTGGATGAACGTTCTACACTGACTGAGCCTGCCGATCTGTGGTCTCCACTAGGGAAACCAAAATACATGTAGAGATTGGTTATGGGTATAAAAGCTTTAAGAGGTGAATTTATTGCGCGTATGTCTGCAAAAAACTTTAGCTTTCCAGCTTCTTTAGATTCTATTATACTTTCAATCAACCCGTATAAATTGTTAAATCTGAAACATATTATGTTAACCCAAATATATTTTTGACTGGAAACACTTAACGTCAGTTATTATTTTCTACATGGTTGGATCGTAGCATAATATTAAAAGTCACGCAATATCCGTTGCGACAGCGCCAAAGGCCCGACAATATCCGACGGACGTGCCCTTAACATATCCCTGCTCGCTCACGAGCTACGCCCGCGCCATTGTCATGCTCGTACGCTGGCCGATTGACATATAACGGATATAATATCTTATAACTTTTATGTAGTCGACAAATGTTTTTCTTAGAACATATTTCTAATGTACATAACGAAAATAATGTCTCATTGTTTTGACTTAACAACTCTTCATAAATTAGATCATAGTAAGTCATAAAGCCGCTTTCACATACTCCATATGCAGCGTAATTTCTATTTTCTTAACACAAATTTTCTAAAAACTATAAATATCAAATCATCATCGGTAACCCGATAATAATGTTTTTTACTTAATTTAAAAGCAAATATGTACGTGGAATCTTGGATATTCTCTATCCTAGTTGTAAATATCCATTAAAACCGAAGAAATATTTTGTACGAATGTATCCAAGATGTCAGACATTATTGTAATCAAATATCATAGTTTAGAATTATGACTTATGAATAATTTGTTTCAGTTATAATTAAAAATAGTATTACATACATACATTAAATGTAAACCCGACTTTACCGACTTCATTCGTTTTTTTATGAATTTCCTAATAATAAAGAAAAGATTATTATAGAAAAAAATATTTCTAGTGCAGCTTATATCTGCAATGTCCATAAATTAATTGCAAGGGCAGTCATTGATTTCTTTTATTTTGCTTATACTCATGATGGAAATGCTTAAACATTATTTATTTACGTACCAGGAAATAGATCTACCTAACAATGCTATGTATCAATAAGGATTACAATAAATATTGTTTTGAGATAATTTATTAAGATTCGAATTGATTATTCATAGCCAAGACAAGATGTCTGTCTGATCAATTAATTTTCGATACAAAATAATCAATCACTTCAAAAATTCTATCCATTTTAATGAAATTTATTTTATTTTTGTAAACATGCTCTGTCATCGCTTGTGATTTTAAAGTTAATTATTCACGAAATAAAACGTTCTCTTTATTAATTTACGAAATCCTTACTAACCCTAGTTATTATATTGTTATTACAAGAAATATGTGTTTGGTTGTTAGCATATATATTTTAACATAAAAGACGTCAAAGAAGCTAGGAAAACAATCATCTAAAGATCTTTTATTTAGTCTTTCTCTAACTAATCCTCCAACAAGTATACGGTCTGCAGGGAAATATGTATGCAAGTTTAAGAAAAAAATTTTTTAAGTAAACTTTTTTAATAACATTTACATAAATAGAATCAGAAAGCAGATAATAACTAACTTTTAACCCTGTAATTGAATGTAGAACGCGAACACACTAAAATTTAACAGTATAAGAACAAGGTATACATAAATTAAAAATGTTTTTTAAAGGTTGTCTTTTATATATCTGTGGTACACGTCTGGAAACTTATGAATGAAACTTTATTGAAAGTCACGTATCTTTTGATAATTTGGTTTAAAGAAATCACGTTTCGTTAAAACTTCTTCTCACCCAGTAATCGAATCCAGAAGTACCAGAGCTGAACATTTCTAGCATATCCTAAAAATAATTTATTTAAGCGTATCTTCAAAAATGTATGAACAACCCAAAATGTATTTGCTATCCGTACAAGTAATTATAGCGAGCAAATAGGTATATAGTTGGTAGTACATAATGTAATTATGCACGCTCGTACATACAGCCTTCTAAAATACCCGAACAATTTGGAACTAGAGGCGAAGTTGGAAACCGCAGCAGACGGCGGCCATCTTGCCGTCGCCATGGAAACAGGCCGCGAATTGTCTGTTCAACACCTGAAATGTAAATAACTTTGTTACGTTGTTTACGAGTGTAACTTGTCCCGGAACTTAAGTCGGAACGAACGCTGGGATATGTTTCCCGCCTACATTCCAAACTTTAACTACTATAAGTGTAACTTAATAAATAATATTAAAACAATAATTAAACTATTTCATTTCGGACCACAGAGATCGATAAATGAAAACCAGAAGACGTTTTGGTAACTGGACAGTTGTGTCAACTTCTTTACTTAACAGAAACCCAGCCATAAATTATAGAACATTGTAGCGAAAGTAACGATTTATTCCTATAATACTATTCTAGTCTTAAATAAAACACTGGAACTTATTTTAACTTTTAATGGCAATATTTTATGAAAATTAGTTAATCCATTGCATTGGAATAAAACTATGTAATAACAGTTTTTAATTTATTAAATATCTTTTTTAACTTATATAAACTTGGACCTATACTTAGCACACACAACACAACATTATTTTTAATTATAGACATTAAGCTAATAGCATACCAGATTTTAAGGGTAAACATGATAAAAGATATATCTAGTATAAATCCATTCAAAGACATGACAGCGAGGTCGGCTCGTAAATCACTGGAGACGTCAACCACCGAATCAAACCGATCATATTAGACAGAAGTGTGGCTGAAATTTTTTTCGGCACTACGCCAACCATTTTAGAAGTGGTAACCCGGTTTGAAGTGGAACCATGAGTTTGAACCTTTCGAGCGCACATATATCAGAATATACAATCGTTTTGAGTGACAATCCAGGCAGAGTTCCCTCTCGATCCGGTGACCACTTGGCTAGACGCCCGCACAAGCGATCTAAGAGTTGGGAGACCTTATCCATATCCAATAATATAATTAAATGTAGAGACCAGTCTTGTGAAGTCCTTCAGTTTTGTCGTATAATAGATATAAAAAAAGGTTTAGTCTAATGACCATCTACGCTCTGCCTCTTCGATCTAACAGGAACCGTAATTGTGGTGAGCAGCAGTATCATTCCTTCAGAATTTTTTTTAGTAAAAAACTACTAACTATATTTCATCATATTGGCGCAAAAGAAATCGATGTTCTCTAAGTAACAGATATCTGAAGATAGTTTAGTTGAAGATATCTGAAGTTTACGCAATAAAAAATTTATCTAAATAAATTGTCTCCCGTGTAAATGATTGAGCTCCTCGAGCCGGGCTAAAGAAACAATCGTCAGGTGCTTCGCTGGGGTCATCGCCCCCTCTGCACCGGGCATACATAACAATTCGGCGGAGTATTTCAATATAAACGCCGGTCCGCCGTTAGCAGGCGACGCGCGCGGGCGGGACGCTCAAGATATGAGGACTACACTACCCTCACGGCTAAGAGCTTGCTAACTGTGGAGATGGATTTTAATTTATATGTCTATTCTGTTGCCGAGTATTATCTTGTTAAAAAGCAACATAACCTAATGAAAAATAATAACGTCCCCTGTTTATTTTATTAAAGTAAGACATAGTTAAGATCGCGGTAAATGACTGGTCGTGGGCAGCGTAATAGCAGTCATCGGGGCGATCTTTGGGGGAGATCTATGCCTTGTAGTGGGCTTCTATAGGTTGACATGAGGATGATGGTGATGAACAGTAATCATGGAACAACAAGCTCAGCGTACGCGACGTTCTCCCACAAGGATAAGCGATCTTGTCAATGTCGTCCAGGAACGCTTGATACAGGCAACTTTCATGCGGTGTTATTGGCATTCTTTGGAGAAGGGGTATGTCTCGTAGTGGTCGTCCTACGGGTAAAATGATGGTTGGTTATAATTATAAGTATTTTAGATTTAAATATATATGAAGGTATAAAAAATATAATTTATAATCTCTGTAAAATTATTTATCTTTTAATTAAATATTAATATTTATTGATTGAGCCCCTTATGCATGCACACAGTACAATATACTAAGTTACTATTGACGTGTTTCGTTTCAGAGCACAAAGAAAATCCATTTCCATACAAATGTTGCACAGAGGACAGACAGACTAGTTGTGGAGCACTCTTCATTTCAAATGCCTGTCCACGCGCCGCCTCCCGTTCCCCCGCGTGTACACGCCCTTCATCGTAGAAGCAAACTTTAAAATCACATGTGCGCTTTTGGATGAGGTAACCACACATACGGCATGAATGGGCGCATCACTAAGACGACTGACGACAAGGTCGCTGGTATTCTTTGGATATGGGCATCTACCAGCTGACATAATCATGATCCTTACACTCTTTACGAAAAGAAAAGTAATAAATAATTTCTTTCATTTTTCCAAAATAAAAAAAAAACAATTCCTCATGTTTCACATACAACTTAACTAATCTCGGTCTTATATAAAAAATCATTTAAATTAAATTTGGAGATCTCAAGTCCGACGTATTGAATGATTTTTAAAAATATTTACATTTCAAAGGATGAACAATAAATGTACAAACAGATATAATGATTATAAGTTGTAATAAATACTTTCGTTTTTTAAAATATTAAATACGTTTAATTTTGAAATACTGAATAGTGTAATCATAATATAACAATAAAAAGGTTTTTAACATCTGAATTTCTTCATATTAAAATTAATTCTTGTTTATTATCTGTCCCCGCGGACATTATACTGCCAGAAGTTATTTACCCATACCAATAGAAATTCTTTTTTTAACAGTGATCACTTTATACAGAATAAATGTGATTTTAAGCTTGATATTACATTCAACTCTTTTAAGCTTTTACACCTGTAACCATTCACTCTGTATACCGCATCCATTAGAATTTTTTTTGTTAATCGTGTATCGCATGCCCTTCGCTCCTTGGCAAGTGATGAAAGGACGTGTGATGCGTACCCCTCTATTGTGGTTTGTATCTTGGCAACCAACCTGCGGAGAGCCGGGAGGGTCCGCCATTACCGAGCACTCCCACCTGACGCGGTGAAATGGTGTAGAAATTGTAATAGATAAGACGCTAGCGCTGAAACACGTCTCTGTCCATTACGAACGGACTCTAAAACTTTACTTTCCGATGTTATATTGAATAAAATATTTGTAAAGAGATATAGTTATCACAATTGTCCAAATAATTTTTAAGTATTAATTTAATTTTCTTTTCGAAAATTTTACGATATATTCTCGTTGTAAATTAAATATGCATTAATTTTTATTAAACCCTCAACGATTTAAGCTTTAATAAAAATATAATAAATGAAATTACTTTTCATTACTCTTCCTTTCCTTTGTCATTTTCTTTATATACTTCATTTCTGTCATGTGACTTCTACTGTTAGGCCTCCCCCCTTATAGATTTTCAATAAAATCGGTTCTTAGCAAGCTGCATTCAGTGTGTCCCGGCGACCTTAACTAGGTTGTTTTTAAAATATCTAAAAACATCGCTGTGCCAAATCTCTAATACTTCTTCTTTGTGTCTTCATATCTGATCTCTGATCCGATCGTGTCCGTCTTGTAAAGCCTTGACGTAATCCATGACACCCTCTTTCTATAGAAGCCTTTCCTCTCCTCGCTACCTCGGGGTATCTCTAACACAACTTAAAATTCAAATACCAATTGCCGCGACCAACATTTATAATTTTAATATTTTGTAAAATTTATTTTTACTTAAACCTAAATTTTAATATATAAAAAAACCAAAATTGAATTCCAACTTTTCTCAGTATTGTAGCACTATAGTTTCTATTTTATTTTTATTGCAGTAGTGTTCACTTCTGTAGTGTGTTTTTTATTTTTTTTTTTATTTATACTTTGTTGCTTGTTTAATCGACTAGTTTAGTGAACCAAATTAAAAAATTAAAAGCTCTACCAGACACTAAAAATGTTGTTCAGTAGAAGCTCGGTCGACTGTATGGAGGTTATTGGTATTTTCGTCTCTTACTAACAGTCTATTCTCCTGCTCCTTCAAGAATTTACGGATTACTCTATATATGCCGTCCCAGAAACTCCCGGCAATCTAAGTCGTACAGAACTGCTTCCAGCTCTTTAATTGAGTATCATTACAATTTGAAGCGAACTCCATTTGAAATTATTAAAAAAACCTCCTTTCATAAATTCGTTATATCTTTATTCAAGTAGGCATTTACATGCATTTTTGAATTGTCGATTATTTTAAGATTGGAAATAGTAAGCTAAAACCGGTTAGCAATGCCGATCTGCTGTTAAGAGCCTGCTAGACAATCAACAGTTGCTCTTTACAAAGGAAATTTAACAATTTTTGATATATACTTTATAATACGAATCATGTAAATAAGTCGACAAAGTTAAGTCCACACGTTTTGATCAACTAAAAACTTGAAAATCATAATAAGTTTCTTTTTATTTATTTTCTTTTAATTTAACATTTAAAACTAAGAAAAGAAAGGTCTAAGATATGTCGTGGAACTTTTTTATATATGCTTCCACACAGGAATCAGTTTACACGCTATAAAGATACCTTAAAATTGCATTTGATAGTGACTTTACAGTTATCATAGAAGGTAATTTCACGTAAAATATTTCAGTTTCCCGGATGTAATTATAGCTTTGCTACTAACACAGAAACCAATCACATCTAAGCGCTGTGAGAGATCGCCTATCCGAGATTGAATTGCCAATCCACGTAATATATCAAAGGTAATCCGTTTAAGTTTAAGGGGCACTATATATCATGCGACGGTACATAGACCACCCTGCTGTTTGGTCGCCTAAGCAGGGTGGCTCTTGCGGGCTTAGTCGTGTGGTTGAAGCCACAAGCGATTCATTGCCTCATTATTTATTTTCAGTACGCATATACATTCTTTGTATATTGTCTATGACTTAAAATATTTCACACAGATGTCAAACATTTCTTTACATTTCAGGAGACTTTCACAGTTGAATTTTTTATCAAATATGTCATTTTATTTTAGTAAAAAAGCAATACTATAACCATGTATCATCGCTGTAAAAATAATGTATTTTTTTATTTATTTATCATAATCTTTATATCAGGCGATAGACGTCCACTGCAAGGCATAAGCCTCCTTCATATATTGCCTTGATTAACGGTCTTCCGCTGCCTGCATAAAACGATTTTCTACGACTTTAACTATGCAGTAAGTCCGCCTAGTAATTCATATTAATAACCAAATAGAATTATTTCCTTTGACCAGTTGTGCGCATCATAAAAAAAATGCAAAAAGAGCCCAATTTGACAGAAACTTAAATCACATTGAGCTTTTTTATAATGGCATCCTTTAATTTAAAGTTATGAGGGTTCCGGACATTACCTGATCTGAAAAAGTCCTACAAACTCAGACCTCTTTATGCTATGTGCAAAAATTAGTTTATACAAAAATGATTATCGAATATTTTTTTTCAATAGTTATCAAAACTACAACATAAAAATGGCTGTAAATAATAAGTTAGTACAAACTTCAGAGCCTCTGAACATGTATATAAATATTTATTTTATTGCAACTTACTCGTAAGACTTTTTTATAGGAGAGCTATAAAGTAACAAAAACAGTTTCACTGATAGTTTCTTCAATATTATCATAAATCATCAGCGGTAAGCCGTTACTGCTAAAGCACTCTACCATAGAGACATACAATAGCAAGGTTAGAAGCGGCCTACGTATAGCGTCTGCCGACGGTCTTAACAGCGTCACTTGTACACCTTGTAGATGGATGTTGCTACCCCGCGCTTGCCGGCCCGTGGTCTCCAGTCCAGAACCTTAAAATAATGCCATTAACACGCTTATTACTTAAAAAATAAAAATAACAGATTAACCTTTTTATGATAGTTGTAATTACAATAAAGTTATGATAAACGCTTTCGCTTATCCCTTGAGTCCATATGCGCTCGTCAACTAAGCAGTGGGAGAGGCGGTGCGGAGGCGGCGGGGGGGGGCTACATTTTCCTGTTTGAAGGCACACGTCGCAAAGGGAAATCCTGTACAGGACAGAGCTCTAAAATTGCCCGCTTGTGATAGAGGTACGCAGATATCTGCCTATCGCGGTAGTGTATGCAAATAAAGTAAAATGTTCGTTGTATCTCGCTTAAAATTTGACTTACTTGTCTACACACTGGCAAAGAAATTCTTATACATCTTTACCTTTTAGTTCGTCATAAATAAGTACTATCCACCTTCACGTTATTCTAGCATGATTATTGGTAATACTCTCGGGTATGATCGTTCCAAATACGTATTAAATTTATTGTCACTCAATAGTGTGACATAATTCAGGAAAGAATTATTTCTCAGCGAGGAATCATAACCATTAGTAATGAGATTTTATGACAAATTCATAAAATGATTCAAGCCTTATTAATTATTGCACAAGATAAGTAAAATTTACTTAAATCTTGAGGTTTTCTAGTCGCCGCCCAAGCGCTATAGTCAGCGTTTAGTAAGAGCGAAAATAATATTTTGTAAAAAAAACACTAGTGACACAAATTAGATATAATAAAATAATCTTGAGGACCTACTAGACAAATACTGCGATAGTTTTTTAACTAATAATAATAATTTCTCTTTTATTGACAAAGTTTTATAACTAATAACTGATCGTTCTTCTTCTGAACTAGTGTCGTCATCTGACCGTCTTTATAAGCATATTAATGTTTGTACTGTGAGACACTTTCATAACTATACGATTTTTTTTACACCATTTGAAAAACACTGTTTTAAACTATTCCAGCTTTATATTGTTTTACGTATGTTTGTAGGAGACGACGATTACCCAACAACGTCATAAATTTGATTCCAAAAGCTGTGGAATCAAAGGTAAATATGACATATGCCGTTCTCTGGATTGTCTCTCCCATAATAAGAGATCTTTTATTAAGGTGCCGGACACGGTATTGTGCCGAAATTTTATTTCAAAATTGCAATACATAACACTTACCACTGTGGTCTAAACTCGTTGTTGGCGACTGACTGGGTCCTTTAAAACCTTTATTATATTTTTTACCTTTTTACACTTTTTATATTGATAATTTGTGTCGCGATACAGATTTGCTTTATCGTTCATTCTGTTAGCCTGTTGTTACGTATTATTTTACAGTTGTATAATTTAATAAAATTATAATTGAATTATATTTTCCATCATTTTCATCAATTTAATCCTTTTATACAGTCTACATGTTTGCCTACATCCGTGAAGAAGGTCGTGTTCACATAAACACATAAACCCATTGAAGTAAGCTATTCAGAAAGGATCTCTATACGGTAAAACTATATGTGAATGTCTTACCTATTTACATAAAAAGTTTGTTTTTTCTGCCGACTGTACCCGGTAAGAGAGGCCGGGCGACCATGCGTCCCCTATCTATAGTAACGGTTACCCTCTGATTGCGAACGTAGGCTGCGGTGTTTACCTTTACTTCTAACCTCACGAAGAAGCCTTTCACTGTACCACGAACTCACAGAGCAAAGATGAGATTTTACGATCTTGATTACTCGAGAGCACGGCACAGATTGAAATGCAACGACGTACATGCGTATATTTATGCATCAAAGATAACATTTTATGGAAATAAAAACTTTTATTTTCATCGTTTATTTAAGATTAGAATATATGTTACTCTTGTATGTCATTGGCGATTACGCATCAATGCGTTAGAGATGCTGGAAAAGAATGTTACAAATACAGATTGTAGAACCAACACCAATAGTGAACTAAATGGATTTTTGAGTTTTTCAGCCACCTAGCTAAGAAAGGCAAAGACAACTTAGAACTTTTGATCAACAGAAAAGTAGATGGACAGTTATCACGCGGTCACAGTCCAATACGCTGGTCCTATCAGGTCTGAACCACGCCCGGTACCTCATTAGCTGAAGCAATACACACCGTCTAACACCGGCATAGATATAATATAGTACGCGACAAACTTTCCAAGATGGGTCATACGATACGACCCAAAAAGGAATAAACCGTATTATGAGACGAGTAAAGAGTAGAGTAGGCTATAGATCTACCAAACCACAAAACAACAAGAACTCCGAATGATATGCGGCAGTCAATCAACCTGTTCAAGATCAGATTTCAGCCACCTTGAATTTAAATCCCTCAAAAACGCCTGCCTAGGAACCCGTGCGGAAATTAACCGCGTGTATTTTTCCGAGAATACTCTAGTTGATGCGTGGAACAAATGGTTTTTGGGGTTTTATGGGTTTAGAGTACAGACCATGCACGGGCAAGCGCAGGGTAAGACGTCCACAAGGAGGACATACAACGTTGTTAAGGTTGTCGCTTCCAACCTCTCCTATATGAGTGAAATGATGATGATGACGTGGTATTACAACTGTCAGTATCCTGATCCTTAAATAAAGAAATAATAAAGTGATATATTCGAATGTACACGTAAACCAAACCATTTAATTCAAGGTAAAAATGGTCTTTTTGTACATATGAGACTAATATTTATTTATACTTATTATTTGTGAACATGTAAAGTTTGTCAGTGTATTTTAAAGGTAACATATTAAATTTTAATCACTGGTGAATTTGGGGATATTTTACCCTTATTTAAGTTCAAATATTGTTTAGAAATTAATATGAGATGACTTAGCTTTCTTGAAATGGAGTTAGAAATAACTTAAGAGAATTTATGGGAGTCTCTCGAGTCGTAATACTCATAGCTAAGGCTCGTAACCCCAAGGATCCAAGGATAACTTTCTCCTTGACGAACTTGCGCCTTACGAATTCCAGCTTTGTATTTGGCATCGCATGCTTCACAGTCTAGAGTGGTGCGGTTTTAGCCTGTCCAGCGCATTGGGCTTCTTCCTCGTAGCTTTTTATCTTCGATCTGACCTAACGATAAATTTCTCGGGGTTCTCTCCATCTTTGTGGGCAATGTAACCCAAATTCTCCATGACTCTTTGTATATAAAAGTCTCTTTGTCACTCTGAGTTCTTTAGGTATCAAGAAGTTCGTTCATTACGCCGTTTATATAAAGAGGAAGATAAAGGAAATCAAGGTCGTTATGATATTCTGCTTGCTTATTTTTGTAAAATACACACCAAGGTCTTTACGATCTTTTGTTTAATTATTTTTGTAATGTTCCTATTCTTTCATATCTTCTCTAACTGACTCATTTGACCATTTCGCTGTTAATCAATTTTTTTTAAAATACAGTAGTATTCGTTCCGAATTGTACAGATTATATTTATAATTAATTTCTTTTGATTCTCTCGTCCAACAAATTTATATGAATAGGAAATAAGAGAAATCGTTATCGTAACGTATTGTACAATTAAATCATGAACATTATAAACTTATTAAGAAATACACTTTAGTATCCGAGTCGTGACTCAAAAATTAAGAAACCATCAACTATAGATTGCCGACCCATCAACGTCAAACAAACCCAAAAATCTATTGTGAACACTATGGGAAAAAATCACCGAAAGTCCCACTCCGGCAACCCTATCGTTTTTTTTTACTATAGAACTCATTTGAACATCTCGATGCATCCCCTGCGATGCACCTTGTTGCAAATTAAGTATTCAAACTAAAAAAAATTGTGACCCCAAAGAATCGTGGGTAAAAAAGTTTTATCTTTTTTTATTATACTATATTGAAATGAGACACCGGGTACGCATATAAAATTGGTCTTTTTATGCACGGTGAAAGGGTTAGACACGTTGGATGGGTGCATTGAATGATTTTTTTTAATTTCCGATTGTATGGAATGTTAACCCTTTGCTACTGTGGTTCGCAACGGTCCGTTATTTCCGTGTTAAAGTCGAACATGATTTAGGAACGCGATTACACAAACAAATTAAGATCGCCTTGAAAGTCTATTTATTTAAAAAAAAAACCAAAAGCAGATACAATAATTGGTCACAATTAAGCGTTATAACAATTAAAAATTCTTATTACCTACTTATTTTTTGGCGTACAAAATTTAATATAACATTGTTTTCAACGTGTCAATGCTTCAAAATATTTTATTAAAAAATTACAAACAATAAGCTAATAGTAGCTTTTTTGGTTTATTCAAGTTATATAAACATCATTCATTCCGTAAAGATATTTTTGCTACCGTATGATTATTTAAAATATTACGATTTATACTACAACATAAAGAACAACATGATATATTAATTATTAATTTTTCACAAATTAAAAATAATTTACTTACTATTTTTAATAGCCTTTTCTGTATTACATCTGCTAATTAAAAATAAGCTGATAACAATAGCTTTTAGCAGGGTTTATAGATTACATAATAATTACGTATATAGCTAAGCTATTATTTTAATAACAGTGATAACCTATGTTTAAAATCTTAAACTTGAACAATCTTAAGCTTTTGTTACATACTCAACAAACAAACTGCTTTAGGGAATAACGTAAATACTAGACAAATAAGAATCGTTAGGAGTTTGACATGATCCAACAGCTAAAATCCGAATGAACTCGTTAAAAAATCCTATTACAGTGTAAAAGCTTTTTAAGTGATAATAAACTATAGCAATGAATTGCTCTAAACACTGGATAAATAATTAAGGATATTCGAGAAACTGATCATAAAAAACGGACTGAGTTTGTTAAGATCATTGTGCGTTCGGAACACTGGTAGCCATATATTTTAAGAAGAAGAATGCAAATATAGGAAAACTCAATTCAAGAGATTCTTCTGATAATAAATAATTTCAACTATAAATAAAACAAATGCATTGCCATAACATATAACTTCTGACAGGAAAGTCTATAGGAACAGATAATAAACGGTAATTAATTTTCAAATATAGTAATTCTAATTTTTAAAAGATTTTTCTTAATACATTATCGTTACGTTACTTTTTACTTCTAAAACTAATGATTTTAATATGGTGTACCATACATTAATTAAAAACAATGAAACTATTCTTTCACTCCTTTAAACTTTTAGAGATAAAATAAATAAATGTGTGATAATTTGCTTAAAGATGTCGCGTGATATAATACAACGTAATTAATCATTTAACAAATAATAATTAAACATTTCTGTAAGGTTGTTGAAACAGCACTGCGAGAGAAGCACCGATTTAATTAAGAGATACATACACATTTAAAATTTGGAAACATTTCCGGATGCCTATTGTGACAGCGCACAAAACGCACAGACAAAAGCTGCATGAGATAATATCAACAATTTCACACTTGGTACCTCGGGTGCATTTTTTTCAATTCGCCAGAAGTGCTTTATTTGTGCCGATAATATCGCCCCCGATTCCACGTCACGTCGTTATTATAGTCGAGGGCCCATTGACTTCTGTACATTCATTTAAAAAGTAGCTTTTGTGGATAGGTGTCTGCGTTGATGACATTTCGCGGCACTTGAACTTTTATATAATTAAAAAAAAATTTTAAAACTTTTGGATTTCTATTATTATTTAATTCAAACACGTGTATCATATATTCATGCATCATATCTAAGGAGGTTACTAATTATTAGGCCATTTATATCACGTCATCGTCATTATGTCAGCTGATAAATGCCCACTGCAAGGTATAGGCCTTCCCCAAAGAGCGCCACGATAATTTTGCACCACCTGCATCCGGTGACTTCACACGACATTGACTATGTCCTTAGTTCACCTAGTGGAGCACCTAACTACGCCGTGTCTATTTCCCATAATCATCAAACTTTTAAAGTAAACTTACCAAAATGGTAATGTATTTTGAAAGACCTTAGTTGACCTGATCATCCAAAGACTGTAATAGAAAACAGACTGATTTGCAGCGCCAGTGCGCCCAGTGGTACATGTTCAATTAAAAAACAAATTTGTGGCTAGGCTACCCATTTAAGTCTTTTAAAAGGCATAATGTTGATAATTTGACTCTGGTATGAACGAAAACCGAGATTCAAAAATACAATTCAATCCAAACAGAAAAATTCAAGGTTCGCAACTGTCACAGACTAATACACGTCACTCACCAGAGTGGTTCGTCAAAAATAGCTTAAAAGCTTTTAAATAGCTTAACAGTCAGGTCACATATTATCTCTAACCCTAAGGCCGGCATGCTAAATACTCGCAAACGTAGATATCATCTCTAGGTGACATACTTTACTAACGAAGATTGTTGGAGTTTCTTCCATCATTTCTCCTAGCGCTAATTCTTTCCAAAATGATAGTAATGTTAACTTCAGAAGATCTCTTGATAATTCGATGTTATAACAACTAACTCGTCCGAATCAGCCCTCTCTTTCACGCTCGAATGGAAATGGCAAATGTAATTCAAATGACAGCCCAATTCGACGATTCCTCAGAGAACATCTGCGTCCGGTCTCTCCAAAAAACTTAACAGTTATTGAAAAGTCAATTAATCACAAGATTAATAAAACGTACACAGTCACTATTAATTTCTTTAAACGGTTAAAGAACACTTTTTAGGACTAAAAAAAGGACCATACGATCTTAACATGCATTTTTTCTAGTTTATATGTTGTTTTAACTATCTTAAAACATTAAATAAATTAGCTTAAAAGTTTTGTCAGAAAATGACCTACACATACCTCGAAACACCCTGTATAAAGTGATCACTCTGAAATAAGTTATATTGACTTTTTTATTGGAATGCGACAAGCTCGTCCAGATGTCTTTAATATGGAGATAATAGAAATAGCGGAGAAAGCTCTTTAAGGTTACTTGACAAATGTTACATCAAACTAAAAAATATATGCACTATGTATGGTTAATACTTACTTAATGGTAATACAGTATGAAAATGTTTTCAATATTCTTATTATTATATATTAATATTAATTATTCTTTTTTATTTCCTGCAAACTTTGTACTGCCAGAAATTATAGGCTTGCCGCATACCCGTAAAAAAAAAAATTTGAAAACATTTTTAAAGTGAGCACAAACAAGTTGATTGGTATATCTAAGACTAAAGCTAGTCAGTCACCTTTTATATTCACTATTCTAATAACAACCGATAAACTTCTTCTGGACAATCAAATAAAAAAGGAAGATGGTCTTATCTATCTTCGATTAGAAACTATTAATATACTTTCTACATTAGGGAACATTACTAAAAAAGTATACAAATATTATTGAAGCACAAAACAAATTTGAAATGTTGTTATGGAAATTTATTATAAGCCACAAATCGTCGCGGACTGTGCAAAGAGCGGGCAATGTGCGGAAGCACATAAATCTCACGTAGCCGACGTGTTGTCCAAACCTCGGTGCCGCTGTCACTCCCCCAGCATTGGCAGGACACGCTCCTATTTACTGGTAACCCTTACTGACCCCTAACCCTGCCTACCTAAATATGACCTATAGGCCTGGCCCCTGGTCATTGTGAAGAGAATTAATCGGCTGGTATGCCTTTGTAGTGGACACTGCCCACCCGTTATCCGCGTCCGTTCCTCATTGTGTTTGAATTAAAAGTTTTTAAGTGTTCCCCTTAGCAGTTTAGGGTCGGTGAAACCGGTTTGCAATTTCTTTTTAATCGGAACGCGATTGTGTGCTGAATATTACATAAAGTGTTACCTTCCGCGAAATATATTTTTTAAATTTAGCATTGTTAAATTATTGTCTTTCTAGTGATTTATAATTGCCAATTAAAAACCGAAAGTAAAATCATAAGGAAATGTAATTAATCGTCAATTGATGTGATGAAAAAGATGGCAGAATTTTCTTCAAATCTTCTTCCACATTTAATCTTATACAGTTTACACTTTAATATTTTTTTATTCTATTTACTAGAAATAAATGTAATACACGGTTTTTTTATCAATTTTTTCGTTACATTTTAATTACAGTAGATTTGTTTAATGATTTTTACAAAAAGTTTTGATATTTTTAAACGTTTCTTTTTATTTTAACGACGTAAGAAACCATTCACCGTTAAATCAGAAGGATCCTTGACAGAAATAATATTAAAGATCTTCATTTTGGAATGGACATCAATCATGGATCATTGAATTTCTTTCTTGTACTAAATCCTACTGAAAACACCGGATCAAATATATTAGGGGGACCAAAAAGTAATGTCGCTTTCTCAAATTAAATTCACACGACTACATTTTTAACAAGTTTTTATTTCTAATCAAAAATATATTCACTTTCGTTATTAACAACCTTTTGCTATCTAGTATACAAATTTTCAATGTCGGAGCGGTAAAAACACTCGGTTTTTCTGCAAAATACGTCGACAAAAACGACATTACTTTTCGGTACCTTTAAAATTAAATGCATAAGAATATTTAGAAAATAATGGTTATGTTTGTCATAATAATACTTATTTGTTATTATTATATGAATGCTGTGACTCCACCACACACCGAGCTACATGGCGACATATAGCGGGAATCGACCGGCATATGACCATAATCCCTAACAATAGTGCAAGACTGAGGAGAAGCATATGTTGTTATAATTTACATATAAAACAATAGTGTCATAAAATTTTCACATGTTAAAATAATGAAGGTGAATTCATGCATCGGACTAATCATTAAGAAAGCTTAATTGTATATACAGAGATGTTATAAATATAAAAGCTTTAATTCGTGAAT
The DNA here is from genome assembly GCF_028537555.1 of Battus philenor. NCBI lineage: Eukaryota > Metazoa > Arthropoda > Insecta > Lepidoptera > Papilionidae > Battus > Battus philenor. Next base: position 10,625,219 of record NW_027181673.1, on the reverse strand, counting down.
GTTTAGCTCATTTGCTTTCAATTATTACACGGTACGTCTTATACAAAAATCGTTTCAGAAATAATGAACATTTTTATCCCAATTCCGATTACTACATATTAAAATTAATTATTGTTTATAATCTCTCTCTCATGTTGTATTGTCAGATGTTATTAATCATATTATAATAGAAAAAAAATTAATGTAACACATATCAAAGTGATAACGTTATATAAGTTGATTCAAAGCTATATATTCACAGGATGTAAACCTTTTACACTTATAACATATCACTTATTACTAACTCTTTTTATTATAATTATACAAAAAAATCGATTCCTATTTTTAGAGTTCGGCTGGACTATGTCGATATATTTAGTTCCCCTACGCATCTTTTCATCTCTGATTTCTGGTTACATGGCTAGTTAAGCTTACCAAGGATGCCTGAAGTGAGAGACCACGTTCCTTGCAATCCGAAGCTTCCAATAGGGAGCCCTCAAGGTTCGCTACTTTAACAGAGGTTTAATCGAAGATTCTTCTGCACCCTGCCCTGTATAAGCCATATAAAAAAGTCTAATCTCTTAATGTTTAACGTATATTTGTCATTAGATATTTGCTTCTATAATTCAAACACAAATTAATAGAATGTAACAGTTATTATTATTATCGAAGCGCTTTCTAAGCCGTTTGGCATTGTCGTAACTGTTTTGCATACAGCTCACACCCTCGGCAAATGCGTTTGTTATTATTACATGTTATTTATTGCACCGGAAGTGAAACCCTTCGCATCTGCATAAAAATGACTTACAATATATAATACATTAACCGTAAATCCAACATTAGGTGAAAAGTAACCTAACCTAAAAGATTTTTCGAGTTTTATTTCGATTTCAAAATATCAAAACTTTTAACTCTCTCTTAATACTATCGTTAACAGCGTAACTAAATGCATATTTAATTACGTTGCATAAGGAGATAATTGATTGTTAGTCTTTCACTAAAAAAATGATAAAACTATTGAACTTTTTATTTACTAGAATTAAATAAATAAATTGCTATTTAGTAACAAAAAACTTAAATAATGTACAACTCTACATCGAGACTATTAAAATAACTTTCAAACACTAAATATTGTCGAGCATTACTTATTATTTATTTTCACTTAGGTTTTTATGATATAAATCTTATGTACATCGTTTGGACATTCGTCCAAATTTAAAGTTTCCAATTTCAAATCATTCTGTATTTCTTCTGCATTCTTCTGTGATAAATAATACAATTTTTAACAAAAGAAACTAATACTCTATAAATCTAAAATACTTTGTGATAAATAAATAATTATAACCTAATTTGGTGTAAGAAATGAGACGTTAATTATGTTTTTTTATGAACTCATTCACTTAATTCAGGTCAATAACTTTATTCGTTTTTATTATTATTTCTATTATATGCAGGAGTCCTTAAAGGTTTTAATGTTTCAAAAAGTTCTTAATCATATAAGAGTATTGTTCCTAACGAAATATTTTATTAATGTATTAATGTATTTAATGGCAACATTAACAAATATATAAAAAGTAAATGACGCCTTCTCATTGCGGATTTATGCTTTATTCGACCTAAACCCTGTCAGTCAAACTGCCATAGAATGGATCAGCGGGAAAGGTGTGCGATATCGCTTATGCAAATTTCTATTCAATATACACGCAACTTTCACCTTTAAAGCATCACAACAAAGAGTATTCTAGTTTGTATCGTCAAAAAATAAAAATAATATTTGCATTCTCAATTTCACCGTGCAAATATAGCAATAATTGCTATCAAGTTAATGTAACTTTTGGCGTATCAGCAAGATTTGATTTACGTTCTTTCGATAGTATCGTTTCATCTAATTTGCATGGCGCATTGTTAGGAGAAATTTTACTTTTTAAATGGCCACAAAAGATTTTTTTTAATAAACAACATTGCAAATACGCGGGAAGCCAAGTTTGGAAACATCTGCCGTACCCGTGTGCCGATTTGAATATTGAAAATGTATCATTTTGCATTACCTACCTGAATAGTTCCGGCTTATAGATCTTTGGATTTAACAGATTAACTGCGTTCTGTAATTTTATTATTATTCGGTTATTTAAATAATCATTCAAGAATTTTCACTCTAAGATTTTTTATACATCTAGTTAACAGTAACGTGTACATTACCTACTGTACATTAATCCGTTTGAAACTTTTACACTTATTTCAATGTGAACTGGACAGTCTTATGTGTCGCAATTATAACTTTAAATATAATGCATAATGCGTTGTTAATTTCATGTCGAATTAATTTTTTTTTTTACAAATAATAATATTAAATTCCATAACTTTTTGTAAATATTTGTTTAATATTAATTTGCGTATACATCTATATACATATTATATATATATTTATATAACAAAAAATTCGCGACGATTGTATATACATATATATATATATATATGTATATTTATATATATGTATATACAATCGTCGCGAAAATTGCGTGAAATAATATGTATAAACCCGAGAAAGTTTTTGAAAAATCGTTTTTAGCAGTTTATGTTTGATTATTAACTGAAACAAAACCAAAACCTTCAGTTCAGATTTGCATATCATAGCAACACGTGAACGAGTAAATCTAGTTAGTTAGTAATGTCTTTTTAAAACGGTCTAAGTGTGCTCCTGGATAGTTTTTTTTTTTCATTTATTATATTTCTTTTTTTTAACGTTTTACGGCCAAAATGATTAACAAAATAACTGACTAACAGAAATAAGTCTGTATTATCTCCCTTTTTCTCTGTATAGTAATTTCCCTATATTAATCAAATTATCTATGATGAGATTTTTATATAAATTTAAAAACTAGTATGGAACGATCTGTCAACTTTCTTATTTCCCGAGAATTATAACCCAGGTGTCTTCAGGGTCAGAGTGAATAGATACCTACTGAGTCTGCATGCTTCATCTTCGACCACATCTTGGCTTTCAAGAAAGTATTAAAAATGGTTAATGTTAACGTAACCTATAATCATACTGGTGCCTAAAAAGTAATTATTAGGCCAATTTAGATCAGCTTGGTGGGACTGACTTACCTCGGGACACTCGACCCCGCTTTACTGGTATTAGTTAATTTTGAGGTCTTCGGAAGACCGAGATCCAGTGCCGACTGTTTCCTACCGATCCTAATAGAATTCTATCCCATAGTCTTATATCTTAGAAATACTTATAATGGGTTGTTAACGTATACAAAACATACTTATTTACAAACAAATGTACATAAACATACATAGACATACATTAACACACATACATATGTATACAACATATATATAAATACGTTCTCATGTGTTATGACTATGTAATATGTACCTTCATTCGATCAAACAATGCATATAGATTAAAATTATTAATTGAAAATGAAATAAAATTAGATTTTATTATGCTTTTTATCAGTAAAGCTAAGTTATTACAATCGTCTGTAATATTTAAAAGTGATAGACATGACGCAGAAACATTAAACATTTTACCGAACGATGTATTACGAGTGCCTGTTAGCTATAAATCAATTTCCATTACAATTTACAGTTTATTTCGACGCGTGCTGTAATTATTAACAAATTCAATAATTCGTTAACATCGCGGGTCATTCCGGACAATGTGTCTCTTTATGAAGAACCAGTTGCATGCACGCCGATCGTCCCCTACTTCACGGGTAACCTGATAAAGAAATATTGCGAATTATAAAAAGGCGCGTGTGGAAACCAGTTCATAGGCAAATAAACCTGATATACTGGTTCTCGCGAAAAAGCAACGCGCTCTATTTTGCGCGGATTTGCTAAACATAATGATTTTGAATGTCCACCATTGTTCGAAATGTTATACAGAAATTCACGGTGTTAGATTATAAATAAATATTTTGTTGTACTTTCAAACCAATGTTAGGCAGATGTTCGAGGTTTATATTTTATAAATGCATCCGATAAACAAGTATATATAGAATAATAAGGGTCATCTTGTGACCTTATAGTAGTTGTTATTTTATTTATTAATGATAATAAATATAACTTCTTCCCGTACAACCTACATAGATAAAGATTAATCATTATTGTACATCAAGCGAAAATAAAAATAAATAAGAAGAAATACCCAAAAATTAAGTACAAATGGTGGTATTATTGCAAGCGATGATTTTTTAGAAAACCATTGGATGGACTTAGTTAATAATGAATAATAAATTGGGCGGACACCAAGTCATAGGTGTTTGGAATGATTGTAAATTTCATCTTTTTTCTGAAATATTAGAGGTAGCATCTGATTTATCAACATTAAAAATGTATTGCTATAATGTGTTCACACTAAAATACAGTTACATGAAACGTAAAGTAATTGGTCTCTGTGCTTCTTACCTTATAATAATTAAATCAATAAATAAAAATTGTTGTAAAACGATGTTAATTTTCAACACTAATGAAATGATATAATAAATCAACAATCAATTTTTTGCTGTTTGACAGCAAATCCATCAAGTAGACGCAGCGTGGGCAGGCCGCCCTCTTGGTGGACCGAAGACATAAGTAAGATCACGGGAAGTAGCTGACCAAGCCCACAGACACCCGCTGCAAGACCAAGCCGGTCTTGCAGCGGGTGTCTATGGGCTTGAAAGAAGAAGAATTAAATCCTAATTCTATATATTTCATCCTAATTATAAATATCACCTAGCATTTAGAAATTAGGAAATTTTTGGTGCCTTTTTAATTAACATCCAGCAGACCAAAGAAATGAGGTGGAGGTGAGCAACGGGTTCTTTGCCGTTGCTTATTGGCACAGAGGCAGTGAAGAGAGTCCACACAATTTCTTACCTCGGTAGCGTAGTATCGGAATCAGAAGGGACCGAAGATGACACCGCTTTGAGAATCTCCAAGGGAATGGCAGCCTTCGCACGGCTCCGTTCTGTATGGCAATCACGGAAGCTGACTAGGAGAGTTAAGCTCAAAATATTCAGGTCCAATGTGTAAACCGTATTGCTATATGGATGCGAGACGTGGAAGGTTACCAAGGATTTCACGCGGCGGCTCCATGTCTTCATTAACAACTGTCTTTGACGTATTCCCGGTATGTACTGGCCTAAGAAAATCTCCAACGTAGACATCTAGAAACGCTGCGGTGAGATATCGATCGACCAGCAGATCAAACGCCGCAAGTGGTACTGGATAGGCCATACTGAAGGGACCCTGATCACATACCGAGGCAAGCCCTAGAATGGAATCCTCAAGAAAAGCGAATACGTGGCCGCCCAAAGCAAACCTGGTGGCGGACGATCACTGCAGAAGTGAAGGCAGTTGGAATGACGTGGAGCGATGTAAAGCGCGAAGCCCAAGACCGTTCGGGATGGCGACGTAGTGTGGACATCATCTTGGGGACATAATAATAAATAATGAAATGATGTTGCCTTTTACTATTAATACCAATAAATCTTAATTTAAATACATAACACAACCATTTTTTTCTTAATTTATATAAAACTGTCCTCCTACTCGTTGTTGTGTATAAATAGCGAAGACATATTATCCAGATAGACAGGTTTAATTAAGAGAGAGCCATATCAGTCACTGAATGATCATCTGAACAGGCTATCAAAACCTCTTATCAATCACATATATACCAGTGTTGCCAGCTATGAGATATGAACATATAAATAGGATTGAAAACATCCGAAACAGAACCATGGACATCAACCAATGGCTGAATGTATGAGAGACGTGTGGTATATCATACAGAAAAAAGTTATATTAGTTACATTATCAGAAATTATATTCTTAAGTACTAAAATGGTAACTGTGTTTTTAAAAGTATCGACAGACTCCTTCCATTTTCTAAGTGGACAGGAGATATCAAGTGACCACAAAGTCAAAGGATATTAAAGATGCAATTGAGTTTGGTGGAAATCCGTATTTTTGTTGTTGGTAAAAACGATGGGTGAAATACACCCATCTTTACAAATAATTCATACTATTATATGGTTTAAATACGGTAGCAAACTCTGCTAAGTTAGGAAATCTTTGGGGACTTGTATATTTGTATAATTCCGTAATGTAGAAACTTTCTATGACAAATTTTATTAGCTTTAGGTAATAACGACAGAATTGTATTCAGTTTCTGGGGCCTGTAAAGTAATTGTCTATATAAAAATAAATTAAATAAAAATCATTTACTATTAATTTACTTTACGATAAAATGAACAGGTTAAGATTTTTAATTTGTGAAGAAATGGTTGTCTTCAGACTAGAAAAATGCTTAGTTTAAGCAGAATGTCTTTAGTACCAATATTAAAAAGATTATTCATCTTTGTCATTCAAAATAACAATTAGTCGTTACTATCAGGCAAGATAATTCTTCTTTCAAACTACTACCTTTCTGCCGACAAGATTTTTAAATGTCTTTATTAAGCTGTCAACTTTTTTAGTATGATGTTTGACATTTTTTTATGTACACTGTTAACTTCTAGTACCCGAATAAATCAAAATAACAATTTTTACTTGTACTTACGTTTCAATAAATCTTAAAAGTAGATAAGTTAAAAAAAAACTTGTATCGCCTTTGACCCGCGATGTATGCATACGCCTTAAAGTTCGAGAATGTATTGCACGGGTTGGCGCCAAAATTCGGTGTTGTCCGCGCACCGCCTTACGTGCCGGCCCCGCCCTACATGTGGTGCCCAATCACATGTCGCTCACACCCTCGCGCAACACGCATATCGATCTGCCGAGAGCGACACCGCTCGAACGGTTTGCGTTTCGACATATCACACGCTAAACACCGCCAAACAATAACACATGTGAAAATCACGACGTAATATCTACTCTATTGCAAGACTTTAAGGTTCAATTTAGAATGTCTGTACAAAAGATTCATCTGCCTATATATTTCTATAAAAAATAATGTATCGTTTTTTATAATGACTTCCAAAACTAGCCTAATATTAAATATTAATTTTTTATTTCGTTAACCTCATAATTTGTATAATTTTATTGAAACAATTCTTTGGCACACTTTGTTATATATGTTGGAAGCGTATAAAGATAGTATATGTTTACTACAAGAAATTTAAATTGAATTAGCTAAACCTGTATACATGTCTGAAAGAAATAAGTTATTTAATTATACGAATTGAGTAGATACATTTTAAACTAAAGGCCACTAATATTTACTGGTAATAGTGTCATCTAGTGTATATTTATTATACTAACGTAAACATGTTTGCGCGCCACCTATTATTAATAAATTACACTATTTCCTTATAGCTATTTGATATTATTTTCTTAAATGAAAATATACCACGAATCGGCTCCTGAGAACCTTCGCGGCATAGAGGAACTATACTGGCGGTATACTATCTAAAACGAGATTGGGACTAAGCGCCATCTGTGCTCTGAGTCTATAAGTCTGTGAAACCCGTAAATTCCGGTTGGGGCTACTATCACCATCCGTCATCAAACAACGAAAATATAGTTCACGTATTTGATCTTATAGACTTTTTTTAAGCCAAAAACGTCCTTTTCCTTCAAATTTCGCAAATTATTATTTTTTTTAAATAGGTACGCCCAGAACAAGACAAATCGGATACGAGAAACTAATGATTAAGTTTACGTACCCGGCCACAATTAATAAAATTTATGACAGATGATAACAGATTATAATAAATAAATAATAATTTTCTATTTTATTCCATAATTTTTATTATTAAAAAGCTTTTTTGAAGTAACTTAGCACATGTGTTAATTTAATACTAGTAAGGTAACATAAATTAATAAATAAAAATCACAACAAAAAGCAGGAACAAACAAATTTCGCATTTTGTTATACAAAGTGCCTTTAAACGAAATATTTTTTACAGAATGTTAATAAAGATTAATTGACAAGATATATGTTAGCACACAATATAAGTCGTTTTAATCAGTGACCAAAAGGAATTATAATCTTCATACAAATATTATATAAAATTAATATAACTTTATATAATTAAATATAATACCTATTACATTAAAGTTATATTAAACATGTCCATTTTAAGTAACACATCATAGTTGATTGCTATAATGTACATAAAAATGTACTTACCCAAAAATAAATACACATATGATTATTGAATCCCAAAATATTTTTGAACAAGTTTCATATTGTCTTTTAACAATGACAGTAATAAAAAAATATTATTAATAATCGTCAGTTACAAAAGATAATAACACCCATACTATATTGTTAAAATTAGACACAATGGCTAATACTCATAAATTAGAAACAATTTTAATGCATTACTCAGTGGTATACTTTTATTTTTAACTTTAAATGAACATTAAATCAAATCCAATGTAAAAAGCAAAAGAAATTTTAAAATAAATTTATTTTGAATAGATGTGCAATCCATTTACAGGGTAGTAAGGACTAAGGTACCTTTTTATACAGATGGAATTCTGGCTGATTGACAATAATAAAACCTTATTATGATGACATTTAATAGACAATATTTCCTTTTTCACCAAGAACGCAATTTGTGAATGAAATGGAGATAATTAATAAAGAAAAGCGAATATAACTTGTACCAATATTTTCACTAAAAAGGTAATTCTCTGTTAATTGTCTGTTGACAAATATCACTATGGTTATTAGTCTCTTAACAAGTCTTTTGCCCGACCATTTAGAATGAAGTGCTAATAACATTTGGAAATATAAGATATGTACATTAAAATCTTAAAATATCTATAGCATTCATATTAATTAATTAATTAGTTTGCTTTCAATGAAAATATAAAATTCTGTTGCGTAAAGTCATATACAAATTAGTTCAACATATATATGTGCATGTGTGAATTTAAGCATTGTCAATATAAAATGTGGCAATACACAAGATAAATTAGGCTAAGTTTTCAATTGTCTTCACTTCTCTAGAAGGCTCGTTTAATACTAGAGGTATATTGCCATTACTATTGTTTGAAACCCATCCAGCAGATTCTTCTTCAATTTTTTTCTTTTCTTCTTTCACTCTTTCATACTCATCTATTTCAATTTGATATTTTGGTGTGGTGATACCAAAAAAGTTTGCCAAGGATTCTCCAGCATAGTCAACAACATTTAACACCTTAGTTCCTGATTTTTTTGCATAATGTGTAAACCATGGACCCCATTGTAAAGTTGTCTAGAACATAAAATAATCTTGATTAGAGATTAACTTCTAGCAAAACATCTCAAACAATCTATCTATTTTTTTCTTAATTATATTACTTGACAAATGTTTCTTTTACAGAAGCTCAGAGGGGCTAAATGACACTAAGAGAGTAGAAGGATGTGAAAACTGTGGGGTTCTTGTCCCTCTGCAATAAGGATTATGATGCAAGGAGGAGGATATTCCTTTAATTGGTTCCTTAAATTGGCAACACAACCAACTTTAGTTTGTCTTTCATTATTGGCCTATTTCATATAATTCTTATTCCATTCCCATGTCTTGGTGTACAATAAAGTTTAAAAAAAAAAATTTATGTAATAACAGAATAACACAATGATAATTAACTAAACATTTTACACTATGTAGTCTCTTTGGTAGAGATTACAAAGAAGTTACAAAGAAGTAACATTACGGACTGGTGTACTATGTTAACAACTCTAAATATTGTTCACTGTCTTCGACTAAATATTGTACACCGGTCTAAAAAATTAGCTACAATACTGAAAGTACAGGCAATAATAACTAATACAAATAATAATGAAGACAAAAAAATAAAAAGCTGGCACTATAAAAGGAACAATTCAACTATTTATTATGTTTGTAATTTTTGCTTCCCAATAGTTCGAGTTACTAATTTTATGAATTTTATTGCATTTATTACATAAATAATAACTCATATAAAAACTGGAGCATGAAGCAGACTGGAAATGAAGATGTTAGTATAACAAATGTTTACTATACTGCTGGGAGTTTGATTTCGGGAAAAGAAGAACCTTATCTAACTTAGTTTAGAATTGCCCTGAGAATAAATAACTTTTAATAAAATTCAATTTTATTAAGTTTTATATAAACAGCTATAGCTTTTTGTGTTGAATACTTCAAATCATATTTGTTAATAGCCGAAAATATAACTAACTATTAATTAACTACTCACTGGATCAATGTTGTCTTCATTTCTAGGTATAGAATCCAACTCGCTAGCATTTACTTCTTCAATTTCCTCTTCAATTCCATCACTAAAATGTATAACTTTGAAAGGTCGTTTAATTGTTAAATTAACTTGAGGCAGTAAACCGTTATCTCTAGTTTCCATGATGAAACTACAATAAGGTACTAAACAATAGTAAATTAAACCTCAGCGATTAAATTAATTTAAAGGTTTATCAAGGTCTTCTCGGTTCATGTGTCATTGTGTAGTTCGATTTATCGTGTTTATTTTTTTCCTGTCAATGTTATTATTTACAAAAATGACATTACTTGTGACAAAAATATAATATTGGTTAACAGGGCTTTTAGTTGCGCTGGTACTTATAGTTGAAAATTGTAGATCATTTAAATTTATTTGAATATTGTTGGGAAATTTATTAGTTAGACGTGGACATATTTCCAATGAATGTTTTAGAATTTTGTTATTTTTATTGTTCTTGGTTCCCTTACAACAAAAGAGACATAATTTTTCATAACCGAAAAAAGGGCAACAAAAATAACCGAAAATTTGAATTACTTCTAGCACACGTTAAAAAAAGTGGCCGCTTCTAAAAGAATCTTTAAATTTCTTCTCTTATTTTCTTACTAAAACGTTATAAAGTACCTTAGCGCTTAATAAAGTAAGCAAATTTTTTACTTATAATTTATGTTTTAAGGATAAAAAATTTAATATAATAATATAATTTATATAGTCTTTTCTAGCTGTATAAAGTCGAAGTCTTAGCCTTTTCAATTAACAATGAAATAAAAAAATTAAATAACAACAAACTGAAGTTGTTGACAGTATGATGTAAATAGTTTAAAATATCGTGTAAATTACCTTTAATATTTACAGTAAAAATAATGGAAGGATTTTGTAGAGGATGTTTAACTCAATGTAATGAACCTACAGATTTTTTACTATACAACGAGAAAAACCGGAGATTGTTTGTTTACTCCACCGGTATACAGGTAGACGATTAAATATTAAACATGGTTTTACTTTACAGTGGTTTTTTTCCTGAGATATAATATAGTTCCATGTTTGTTTGCTTTAGTAATGTCAGGCTTTTTTATATGTTGCATGTGTGTGAGCCTATTATTATTTGAATATTATTTGATATTTATTAACTTAGCTATTTATATCTAAAAGCAATTCTAACTTTTAAGACATATCCTCCTTATACTGATTGACTTTCCTGCATTTTAATATGAAAGGTTTATTTTATGTGTCCATATAAAAGGTTTATTTTATGGACACTAAAGAAAATAATGAACTATTATTTAAAAAATAAAGTAAATTTTTAACTTAGTTAATTTAATATCACATGAGTACTTTCAAATAAAGTAGGGTGTAGAAATACTTTTCACATATGTTTTCATGTGTATGTAATATGAATATTATACTTTAATTGTAAAATTATATAATTGTGTTACAGGTTAAGCGAAATGATAAATTTACATTCCAATTATGCAAAGACTGCTATCTCAACATGAAAGTGAGCTGTAAGTTTAAGAAATTGTGTAGAAATTCCGATAAAAGACTTAGAAACTACCTGGCTTTAAAAGATGCTGGTGAAAATGTTGATTTTACTACATACATGAAGAATAATGATGATTTAATATTCAGGTATTTTTATTTTATCTCTAAACAAGGATTTTTCATAACATGGTTTTTGTTACTTTATACATCAATGCATATTAAATCAAAGTAAATCAATTAAACAATCTCATTTCTTTTAATTTATTTTGTGCTAAGAGTAAAGGCACATTAACAATATTAACTCATATAATATGCAAAAACAATGAATTTAATTTAATTAAATAATAATGTTTTATTCTCAGGCTACCACACATGCCAGGATACAGTACACCAGCTAATAACAAAACAAGAGATGAAGATGATGGTAAGTTTCAATAATCAAAGTTTGATATGAGGATTTAACATTTCTGTTTAAGTTTTCATTTTTGGTTGTTTGGTAAATTTAATTATTACCATCATTTAAGGACCATTAAATAAGATTTTCTTCTTAGAGACGCTATAAGGTATTGGTACATATTTTGTTTAGCTATTTTGCCTAAAAAATTAAACTATGGATTGTTAGACAAGTTCCAGAGGACATTCTTTTTGATATTGAACAGAAATTTATTTATTATTTTACATATTAAAAGTTCTTTTAAAGAACACAACTGCATTTTGATCTGATTCTTATTAGCAGACACAGGTCTTGCAGGTACTTTGAACTTTGATAATGTGTAGTATACCATTATTGAGTATTCATATTACTGGAAAATAAAATCAAGATTCTACTTACTATTCCTGCATTGATTATTTATATTGGTTTAAGGTACAAACACTGTAATTGTGAAGAATATGTACATTTCTTATTTTTACAGAATCAACATGTACAAGCATACAAAATTTTATCAGTGATCTAATGGAATCAGAAGAGATACCAAATTCAGATGCGCGCATTATCCGTGAGGTGATAGCAGAAGAAGCGGATATTCTAGAAGATTCTTTGGACTCCCATTGGCTTCAAGATGATGTCTCTGTTGATACTGATATTAAGCTTGATTTCAGGTAACAATATTTTTTGGTTACAAAGTGACTATTGTGGTATTTATAGTTTCAACATATTGAATGTGGTAGACTATGTTAAGCCTAAAGCCTTATAGCTTATTTATGTCTACATTTATAAATACTTTTCATGGATATTAAATATTATTTAGTTTGTTTGTTTTCTATAAGAATTTTAGAAACAAGAGTCGTGTGACTTTCATCTGATAATTTTGTCAAATTTGTATGAAAGGCTCTGAAAGGCCGTTTTAATAAAGGCAGAGTACTGTAGTGTTTCATGACAATTCCTACAGTATATAACTTGTGGACTAGCAAAAGCATTTTTATAGAAAGTTAATCTGTTACGGAATTGTTCAAGCTAGGCTTAATAATAGATTGTTATAATGTTGTAAAAATGTGAAATGGGCAGTTAGATACTTTATTTCACAAATGTTTATGCTCATGTAGGGATTAACTGACTCGCTTCAGAGCAAGCTGACAAAGCAAGTCTTTGTTTCCGTGGTTCACTAACCTAAGTTGTTGGTTAAGTGATTTTGGGCTTAAGCTGTGTTTGATGAGATAGTTAGGGTGGCGGGAAATCGCTGGATGCGGGAAGACTATGCCTTACAGTAGCCGCCTGTCAACACAATTGATTTAGATATTTGTATAACTAAGCTTTAAAAGTAATACCTTCAAGTTATTGACTAATGGGAATTCAGTATAACTGACTTCAAAGACACGATGGTCATGTAATATTGTTACTTCGGAAAGAAAATGCTTGCATTTGATACAAACTTGTTAAAATAAGAAAGACCCATCTTCATTGCTGGACAGATTCAAGCTAATGATGAAAATCATTTAATCATAACTTCCAGTACTAACTTTTTTTGTTTTATATATTTATCATGATTTCACTATATACAAGGTGTAATTTAAAAAGTTTATATTTAATAGTATTCTATTTTAAGTTTACTGGAATAATGCATGAATTTTAAGAATTATTTTCTATGCAGATTTTATTTATATTTATAATGGAGATATTTTTTATATAGAAATGTAAAATTAATTACCTTATATTAATATTTAACATTATTATTCCCTGTACATGGTTTTATTTGAAATACTTATTTTTTTAACTGTACATAACTGTGATTTTTGATAGTTTTTTTTTTATAAAGTTTCAGCCCTTTCATGACACCTCAATATATTAATGATGATCATTGTTACACACCAAAGAAATATGGAAATCAAATTTTAACAGATGAAACTTCCAAGAATCCTCCAAGCCAAATTATAGAAAAAAATTTTGTAATAACCAATGCAAGTGAACCAAAATGCACGATAGATAGAAATTTACAAAATGCCTTACTGAATGTGAAAAATGAAAATTTTTCGCTGGACGATCTACTTGTTACACCTCCTTGTAAGATTTTTTTTATATTAAGATAACTCCTGCCTTAATAAAATTGCATAAAACCCTTTAATATAAAAACGTGTTTTAGGGGATACTTTTTTCAGTAAAATAATATTTTTTATGGATATTTTTCCGTGTTTAATATAGAAACTATGAGATAGTATATATTTTATGTACATAGGCTTTTTTAGTAACAAATTCTAGATAGGGATTTTATCAAAAAATGCATAACTCACTCAATGATTTCGGTTCTTAATAATATTTGTTGATGCCAATTACAATTATTTGCCCCTTTCGACACACCGGATGCAGGTTAAATCCAACTAATCCTATTGGAAGTCTATGGGGGATAGGCCTGCCCAATCTACGAGTGGATGGCCTATGGTTGAAATTTTGATGGCAATATGTTTTACTGTTTTCTGGAGCCATTTAATATTTATACTGTTTTATTTATAGTAAATCTAAACCTGTCCGGACCGCCAACACCTTTAATCACAAACATATTATTTGGCGACAAATTAGACAGTGATAATGATGAATCATGTGAGCGGAAACTGGGGCCGTGTATTGAAAATTTTATGTCTGTACAGAGTAATGATAAAATCTTGGAAGAATTTTTCGCAGAAGATACAAAAGATTTCAAAACAGAAGATACAAACGATTTCAAAACAGAAGATACAAAAGATTTCAAAACAGAAGATACAAAAGATTTCAAAATGGAAGATACAAAAGATTTCAAAACAGAAGATACAATATATTTCAAAACAGAAGATACAAAATATTTCAAAACAGAAGATACAAAAGATTTCAAAACAGAAGAACAAGAAATTAAAGATCACAGTGATTCCAAAAAAAAGAACATTCTATTTGTTGAAACTGATCAAAATATGGATATTAACAGCAGAAAAATAAATAATAAAACAGGAAAGCCTGTATCCCCAAGTGAAACAAAGTTTAACATAACAAACTTTTATTGCAAAATGTGTAATAGGCAATTTAAAAATCTGTCTGCACTGAAAGTACATTGTACTAGAGTGCATAAGTTAAAAATTAAACATAAAAATCCACAACTGCGAAAGACTCGAATATGTGACCACTGCGGGAAGTCATATTATCATTTAGCACAGTTTATCAGGCATATTGAAAGCCATAGTGTAAGTTATTCATTTGTTTAATGAGGTAATCCCATTAAGAACTGATTGTTTTCCAACGTTTTTGTGATGACATATTAAGAAAATACAGGTTGATTGCTTATCACAGTAAAAGCTTTAGTAAACATACATGTATCAGGCTCATTTGAAAGCACAAAAAATATAAAGCTTTTACACTTATTTCCAATCACAGAGTAATGGATTATGAAGTGATTGCTGTGAAATATTAATTTTTTTTTTTGGAATTTTAGAGGGTATTAATTTCTGGCAGGTTAAAGTTTGCAGGGATAGATAGTGAACAATGACATTTTTTTCTTACTTTTTTATTTTTATCTTTTTCTCATTATATTAACTTAACGTTTCTTATAAATTCTGAGATCTTTGATTTTTGGATAGGGTGTATATTTTACCTACAACCAATCATGCTGTATATGGAGAAAAATTAAATACAATTTATTGTTTATGTTATTTTTAGAAACCATTACCACCTCATATATGTAAGTATTGTTCACTGAAATTTAGCTCCGAGTCGAAATTGAAGATGCACATGACAACGCACATCGGAAAATCAATTCCAAAGCCTGATCCTGCAAAGGTAAGGAATTAGTATCATACACTTGATATCTTTGACAGAATCATCAAAGTAATTAGATTTTACCGTTACCCAAATTTCATGTGAAGCTCATGTTGGCAACCCATACGGTTTCGCAGGAATGTTCATATCTTTTATCTACTCTATCCTAGATTTAAATTTCTTCGTGATACATGAAAAGTCTTAGAGATCCGAGGTTAAAAATGCTGGCGAATTCAACGTCGTTTGTGTCCAAGTCTTTTATCACGCAGGCTTTCGATTGTGCAATGCGTTACAGCTAAATATAATACCTATTTTCAAGTAAATGGTTAAGAAATATTTATTACTTATCTACTAATTCTGTTTATTCTTGCCCTGGTCATTTATTGGATGTTTCTATTTATTACTGTTATAATTATGTATTATACATACAATGCATGTATGTATGTACACATTAATAATCCGCTACTTGTTCTTCTATTTTCACACTATGGTTGTCTGGAAGAAATTGCCTCATGTAATAAGACCGCCTATTGTATTTTACTTTTCATCATACCTATATATTATATATTTACCTA
This sequence comes from Battus philenor, assembly GCF_028537555.1. NCBI lineage: Eukaryota > Metazoa > Arthropoda > Insecta > Lepidoptera > Papilionidae > Battus > Battus philenor. The sequence goes on along the minus strand of NW_027181673.1, from coordinate 10,608,764 downwards.
GCATTTATATATGTAAATTCTAACATATATAGTGTACAGTTAAGAGTATTATGTACCATAAATTTAAATAAGTAATTGATATGTTTAATCTAAGTATTTGAGACACATAACTCGACCAACCGATGATGTTGAGATGGGTGAGGGGGGTCTAGCATGTCCAACAGTGGGATTATGTTGGAAAACGAAAATAGTTATTAGATACATAATCGGTTTGTTGCAAGCACACTAAGTTGTCTATAGTGTTTAAAATTCTTGCTGCCTCAAGACTCGGCAATTTTTAAAATTGATCTGGACTGTAGACAAATGCACAGAGAACTTCATGATTTACATTACTGCACTAAGTCAATTGAGGGTCTGTGTTTTGTATTACACTCATACCGTATCTTTGAGACAATTGCCTTAAGAGTTAGAACATTGCAAATGTATATGAAATTTTACTTTTGATTAGTGCATTTGAAATCAGTTTTAGTAGAAGAAGAAGATTAAGAATTACATGTAAAAGAAATCACAAAGTTTTAATTTTTTTATAGAAATACGTTTGCACAGTATGCGGAGCCTCGAGTTCTACGGCCACTAACTTGAAAACCCATATGAGAAGACATTCCAAAAATTATACGATATATTGCATCGAATGTCGCAGAGGCTTTTACAGAAAATCAGATCTCACTACGCATTACAGGTTAATGATGTTAATATAAGTAATCGATGTACGCCGGCGAATTAGTAAGTTGAATTAGTAGTGGGTGGGTGCCATAGAGGAGGGGGCGCGCAGAGGAAGGCCGTTGGGACCTTAAGGTCCAGGAGTAGATTAGAACGTCTGTGTCTACAAAGTGGAAAGACCACCTTGTTAAAGTCGTTGGAAGTGGCTGGATGCAGACCAGTTTCCACCGGTATATTATATGGAAAACAAAGATTTTTGTGACGTTTAAAAAATATTTGTACAAATTTAAATGTTTACGTAAAGCAATAATACGTTGTCATATTAAAAATCATTTCAGTAGTTTATGTTATGATTTTGTTTATAATATGATAAAAAATTACCAGAGAAACATATTTAATAGCATTTAAGATATAGTACGATTATCCTAGTATACTATTATAGCGGTATAAAATTTTTAGTTCTAATGTTAGACAAGGTGACAAAAAATATTTTTAGTGTTGCTTTATAAAAAAGTCAGATAAGAAAAATGGATAAAATTTTTAATATTACGTTAATTTACTTAAAAAATAAAATTTAATGTATATTCAAGGGAATTGGCTAGTCAAGTTTTATTATCCGGATACTTCTTTTTTAGAAACTATTAAGAGCCAATTTTGGGACTACTTTTAATGTTGTGGGATTCCCCTTTAGCCAATTTTCGTCTCGTTTCGGTCGAACTTGGGTGAGCAAATATTTCTTCGGAGTTTTAGTTTGAACTAACTCTATCATTGTCCGATGTTCCAGTTCATGACTTGAGGCAGCTTATTCGCCAAACCAAAGTCTAAGAGAAACATATTATATATTGCGAAGCTTGCGCAGTAATCTACAATAAGTCGTCTGCTGTATTTATACCTAGCTAATATACAATATGTATATTATATTATAAACAGATTTCTTTATAAATGAATGAAAATTTATTCAAAAACACTCAACAATTTTCAGACATCACACCGGCGAAAAACCATTTCCTTGTGAATATTGTCCTCGTAGTTTCGCGCGACGTGACGTACTCAACAGGCATATGAAATGTCACACGGGTAAGAAAAAATTTACATAAAGTTAACAAATTATCAGCGGGCGGTGCACTTCATTGCACGACAACTGCTGCATAGCGGAAGCGACTAAACCCTCCCCCTTCCCCGTCTATCGAGCATACCTAAGGCGCGGTACAGCGATTTCGGTAGTAATATAATGAAATGTCTTACAGGTCATATTGCTAAATATTTTGTCTCATTAACGAGTGAACTTTATTGACATTTTTAATAAAAAGAAATAATGTAATACATTTCAGATGAGAAACCATATCAATGTCAATATTGTTACTTACGGTATGCGAAGAAACGCGAGTTAAATGCGCATTTAGAAAAAGGAAAATTGTGTCTCCAAAAACGCAATGAATTGGCTTCGGAAGAAAAGATTGAAAAGAACAAGGTGTCGGTTACTTACGGTACAGTTGTCGGTACAAATATATTATTTGAAGATTTTGATGAACTGAGTAAAGAAACTTAAATAAATTATTGATTCAGTTATTTTGTTTTTATTTTTCACTCGGTAACGTTTTTATATACGAATCTGGCAAGAACCAGTCCATCACAGATGATGTATTCCGTATGAATATAGCAATTATGATGTAGAAATAAAATTTACTGAAAATGCATGAATATTACTGTCTCATATTGAATTAATAAAAAATAATGTTATATTTCCATCAAGGTAATACGATTGCCTGTTCAAGAACGTCGTGTATATGAAAAAGCTTTGAATTATAATTTAGCTTATTTGTAGTTTATTTATTGTTTAGTATCTTCCGGATCTCGTAGTCGTTTCAGCCCTTAGACGCCCACTGCAAGGCACTGGCCTCCTTCAAAGATATCTAGGAGGGGATATGCTATAATTGCCACTTGGCAGGTGGGTTGGCGATCAGTGTTTTATTATGGAAAGCAGAGGAATGTTGCAAATTTTCTCTTGGCTTGTTTTCGAGCAGTGGCAATTTTATATAATCTAATATTATATATAATTATAATATGATTTAGAATTATATATCTAATATTATATAATTCTATATTATATATATATAAATAATATGTCTCCGTGTTAATTATATATAAGACTATCTTGGGAATCGAACCCACGTCCGACGATCGCGCGTGTCTTCTACTGCCGGTACCACTGCTCGGTTTATATCTAATAATTATATATTATCTAAACTTTAATTTTTTACCTACAAAGGTTTACAATAAGGCAGTTTTTTTTTAAGTATGATCCATGAGATAGGTAGTAAAATAAATAATTCAACCTCAACAAGGACGTCTACCTTGTGGGACGTCCTACCCTATACTTGTCGGTGCGACGTCTCAACTACAGAACCTTAAAGCCCCAACGCAATCTATCCTACGCACTTATACCCCTTCAACTTGCTAATCCGTTACTTTAATCTCGTATACCGAACATAGCTGCGGGGGCTAGGTTCGGCAGGTATTGTTAAGCAACTGTTAACTTGCCTATAGTGAGACGAGTAAGACCCACAGTGAGAACACAGATTGGATGAAAATAAAACAATATTATTCTTTAACACCTGATTATATTTCATATCTGTATGGTGAATAAAATAAAGTTTGTTTATTCAACATCAATCCCATTAATTTAATGAATTAACATCCAAAACACGCCTTTTCCTCAAAACCTCCCTAAATATTGACTTCATTACTTAAAACCTATTATTTTGTCCTTGATATGATGTGATCAATCTTGCGAACAATACTTAAGTATGTATATTTTATTTTATTGAATCACAAGAACCAGAGTTGAACAATGTACCTCTATAAAAACCTATTACATTAATGAATCATGCTAAGTAAATAAAATATAATTACTTTAACTCTACACTTAATGCACTAAAATAATCTCTAACAAAGATAATTTATCTCGATAACATTAGGGCCTTGTTAATTCCTAACAAATCACAGAAACTATTATACCAGGAAACTCTTAATCTAATGTTTCTTAAAGTTCATGATAGCTTGAAACATAACACAATAACTAAAAATTACAAAACATTTTTTTATTCTTCTTATAAGCAAATAGACGCCCACTACAACGCATAGGCCTCCACCAACGAGCGCTGCGATGACCGGTCTTGCGCAGCTCGCATCCAGGGACTTCCCGCGACCTTAAATATGTCGTCAGTCCATCTAGTGGGAGGCCACCAATGCCGCGACTACAGTTTATCATTTTTTTTTACATTTTTTATTACATAACTGTATAAACCATCTTCGTAAATAATTACAAATATTGACTTTTTCCACATTTCATTGTAAAGTTTATCTAGTATAAATATTGTCTATGATTTGGTTCCTACTATTCTAGACACTTTACAATGTTGATATTACTCAAATCAATTCATCATTGTAACGAGTTGTACTTGACATTTATAAGTTTTCTTTTTAATATCATTATAGGCAAAACCTGACTGTCTCGGAACAGTGTAAACTCCCCAAGGCATAATTTAGAAAATATTGTAATGACTTTTATATTTACATTATTTAGATCTAAATTTCATTTAAACTAATTTTGGTAGAATCAAGATACTAAAATATAACATGCATTATAAACATAATACAAAATTTTTAGTGGCATCACTACTTGGAAATAAAATAACTAATAGAATTGATTAAAGGCTTCCCTGAATCATGATTTTCCTGAACAAAATTTATCAATTATCTTATATCTATGAAATTAGTATTCTATCTCAATACCACCTCAAGACCTATACCAAGTTTGTAGTTGACAGAAAAAATATTTAGAAATGTTTTTCATAACAATATATTTACATAACTACACTTTACCACTTTATGCACAAACACAAATTTTAATTCCAAGTCTCTTCACCATACTTCCTACTTTGTTTTAGTTCAAAACTTTCGGCCTCTTCGTCCAAGGATATGTTGGTGAGGGTGGTCGACAATTGTCTGCAAGTTGTTGTTTCATAGAGGTGTTTTCTTTGCGTAGATCAGTCACTTCTTGACTCAATCTGAGAATCTCTAACACTAGTTTATCATTGTCCACTTCTAATTTTTCTAATCTGTAAAAGAAATTCTCATTTAAATTCAGTGAATAATTTGTAACTAGCATTAAGATTAAAATATAACAGAAAAATAATTAACAAGTTTTTAAAAAGTGAATTCATTGTTATTTCAAGTTTAAACATCTTGTAATCCTACTAGATGAATAGTAAACTACTGTTTCCAAAACAGTTTTCCAGTTTTATTTCAAAAATTTACCTTTTTAGATTATACAACATTTAATTTATTGGAGTTAATAAATTGTTCTTTCAACAACACATTTGTAATCAAGTGAAAAGGATAGATGAAATGAGTAAATATCTTTTGTTAGATAAAATCTAGTTATGTTTACAAGTTTTAGTTTTAATTTTTGGTTAATGAAATGCCAGCATCATCTCAACAATATAGGTCATTACACAACATTTAACTAAACATTTAACCTCTTGTGCAACCACACAAGATTTTTTTAAAGTTGTGTCTAAATCTTTAAAAGAACACATACAAAACCTGACACTTTCTATCTTTTAGCATTAAGAGTGAAAGGAACTATTATAAATGCAAGAAAGAAGGGGAAAGGTATAAAAATGTACTAGGTGCACCCCGGGGCAGAGGGAAATGAGGATTAATTGCTCAAAGATGCATCTCTTAAGAGATAAAAGGCGACCGCAATGTGGAAGGTGCTCAGTTTTGTTCGCCAAGTACAACTCGCTCACTCGACGACATAAACAGGAGGTATGAGAAAGATGAGATAGCTTCAGTAACAAGGATTTTTATTTTTCCCGCACATTGAGTCGGCTTATAACACGCTTCGCAAAATTGTGCTGGACATGATTCTGACTCAAATGCTCACAGGGCATTGGGAATATCGAAGCATCCACACAGGTTTAAACTTATGGAGTCACTCATGTACCTGTGACCCAGCATTGGACCAAACCTTGGTACACATAATCATTTGTGTCCCTAATTTAGTAGACAAAGAGCGTGTGAGGTGCAGTTGGAAAGAGGATAGAGAACGGTTGCCTCTCTAATGGGAGATGGCGTCACGCGATAGCTGTCACTAATTCTTAAAGTATTGCAAAGTAATAAGTAATACAATAAAAAGAAACAAAATGTAATGGTGTAAGAAGTTTGGTGAAGGATGGGTGATGCAAGAAAGGTTTATAAATAAAAGTTTGAAATGAAATGTGGAGGATAAAAGAAAAAAATTCAGCAAACATTTTAGTAGCTGAAAATTAATAAATTACTAAGGAAATGTAATCTATGCCAGGTAGAACTAAATAAATAACAAATTTCTATAGTAACTTGTACAGTATTCTTTAAGGGAACTGCTTCCTAAATAATTAGTTTTATAGCAATTTAGCTTTATACTAAGGAATATGACCTCTTTTGTTTCTCAGTCAGTTCAGTTATGTGATCACAAGCTTTGGCCAATATGCCGCCTTTACTTGCTGCATCCGGCATACCCGAGTTGGGGACCAAAGCAGCTAACTTCGTTATCCAACTGTTGATCTTGTCCCTGCGCCGTCTTTCCACTTCATTATGTGTCGCGCGTCGTTTCTCGTCCCGCTTTGAAGAAAAAATTTAGTGGCAATAATAAGTCTATTAACAATTTCTATAGGTGATTAAAAGGTATAAAATCTTTGGTACCCTTTGTACATGTACAGCTATATAATCAGCAAAAAGCTGTAAAGCTTTTACACCTATTTTCAATCCCCCTGAAAAAACTGATCACTGAATATGTTACATTAATCTTTTTTTCTATAGGATATGACAGGCTAATAACTTCTGGCAATAGTATCAAATGAACAATAAGCAATTTTAATATCTAGTAAGTCAAATTTTTAAAACATTTTTTTGTTAAATATCATAACTCTATCTTCCGTTGTTGCCAAACCCAATGATTGTCGCTTGGATGAGCAATGTGCCCTGACTACTGTCACTTCCAAATGGATAAACCATGAAAATTGAGTAATTTTTAATTGAAGCAGATCATTTTAGTGGAATATGAAAAAATCAGTAAAATTGTAGTAGTGGCAGAGTTTTCTATGAATAAAATATTGAATGTTTTTTTCCATACATAAATAATTTATTTAGTAATGAAGAGAATGAAAAATATCTGCAATTAATTAAATTTTATAATATTGACAAAAGTACTTACTTTTTTTGCAGTTGTTATAGCTTTAGCTTGTAATGGTTGTCTCTTTACCGTTTTCTTTGGAGCCGGTGATGTAGGAAATACTTCGTCCGGGTTTGTGATGACATAGAACTCACCGCTTGGTATTACTGAAATAATTGTAGCAATTTTTAAAAGTTACCACCTCTTTCAATCTCTTTCATTAGAAACATAATCACAAGTATAACCATTTACAAAATAAAAAGTAATAATAAAGAGTTTACTTTTGTTACAATATGTTTCAATGAGATATCGCAATGCAATAGAAAAAAAGTGTATTAAAAATTTTATTCTCTTTTTGGCTTACTTATAAATAAAAATAGCATTAAAAATGTTTTTCGATTTCATCATCATTCCACCACTGTTACTGGATTCTCAGCTCACCCAGCATATTACTGGAATCTTGGCTATGTCATTATTCCATCTGGTGGAGGGGCCTACCCTCCCACACCAAGACTACCTTGGTTACCATTGGAGAACCTTTTTTTGCAATTGATATATAAATCTAATAAATATCATAACATACCATGGGCTGGTGAGTGAGGTGGTATATTATTATTACTCTTTTCTCCAGTCATTTGAACTAGTTTGTATGTCACTGCTCCAGCTGAAAGAAAGATTACAATTGTATTATTTTTAGTAAGAATAAAAAAACCTGTCCAACATAGTGAACTATTAACACGAATGGGAAGCAGACATTATTAATTCTAAATGCTTATCATGATAGATTGTTTATATAATCTATTTTTGTTCAAATAAGTTTCAACTTAAAATGGTGTATCTAAGATATGTAAAGATCAACATACATTAACATTACAAGTCGCAACAATATTAGTAAAAATTACTTTATTATACAATTTGTTATTATGTTTTTAACTATCCATTTAAATTATTTAAGCATTGTAAAAAAGGCAAAAAGACTTGGTTCATAAAATACTGAATAAATACCACTCTATAAGCATTATTTTAATGAATATTTTTTTCTAACAAGAAATAATCGTGATATTATAATTTCAATGATTTGATGATGATTGATATGGCCTACTTTGAATAAAATTAGTGAAATATGATATATCTCCTTTATAGATATTTTCTCCTTTATATGAAATGAAGTTTATCTAAATTTATACATACTTAAACTCAATAATAAACGCCTAATACTACTCTACATATTTAATTATCCTAGTATTTAATTCATGTTGATCACCCAGAGATGAATAATCAATGTAGATTTGAAAACATCTGCCGTTATAAAAGTAATATTATATGATAATAGTCAGTTATAACCAAACAACATGTTTACATTTTAACATTACTGGTAATCAACAAGGGTCAAAGTACTAAGGGGCCGTAACTATGATGATATTATTCCATCATGTAACTAAAAATTCTTAAATTCTACTTACACAGATCACGAAAATGATATGATGAGTTTTCTTCTTGATTGTTGCTTATAAAGTTTTGTGAGACCAATTGAGTGCTTTCTTTGGTATCTTCTGAAAATGGTCAATATTTTAACATCAATATCACTTAATAATAAGAGTAACTATTGCAATTCTCAAAATATTGTTGTCAATTTATTAAGGCATTTTAAGAAATATATATAAAGACGTACCATATATTGGCTCCTCCATTACAACTAATAATTCGCTGTCTGCACTATAAGAAACAAACAGAAATCTTATCAAAAATTGGCTATGTTGAAAGTAAAAACAAAACTTGGCAAATTGAAAAACTAAAGTGACTACGTCTGTGGGCACTCAATCGTTGTTATTATATAAGACATCCGTCTCTATTCCTAAACATTCTGCGCAGTTATTACTTTACCTGTTATCTAGCGAATTTTCGTGTATGTCTATGTTGATTTCCACTTTGGACATTGCGCGTAATTATTTTTGAATTTTCTCAACTTGGTCACGGGGACAAATAAATGGTCATGTGATGAAGTCATAAACAATAAATACAGATACAAATACAAATGGGAGATAATCCGAACAGCCATAGATTAAAAAACCTATGGTATATTTTGAAACCAAAAAAAAATCATAAAAACCCACTATAAGGTTTTAAAATAAAATTAGAGCATTGAATTAAACCGTACCAGAAGAGCAATATACTTATTTAATTACTACTAGTTTTGAAATAGTAATAGACAAAAACAGCAAAAAATGTAGCAAACATCTATCTATAAGATCGCAATTTTTTGAATAGTCGATTTGAAAGTTCTGGATCGATTACAATAAACAACTTATTATGAAGCGTTAAATTACCCATTTAATTAGATTGTATAACGGTTTTAATTGCTATTAAAATAATAAAGTGTCACACATGTATTTTGTATGACGTATACTCGGAAAAAATTTAACTTCTAAAATCTGACTTTTTGAATCATTAGTCTGATATTTGATTATGAATTGGCAATGCTGTGTGGATATTATTATTAGCTATATTTTTAAACTTATTTGACATTATTAGATAATAGCTTAAAGAATATCTAGAATAAATTTATAAAAAGTGAATGTAGATAAAACCTGTCTGTCAAACAAATGTCCTTATTATCCGATTAAAATTTTGCAATAATTAATAAAATCATTTAAAATATTATTTTATACTCTTCAGTTTTAGATAAAAAATTAAATGAAATTTTTGTAAATTTGAAAGTTTTTTGTAAATCCAAAAATTTTAATTGTCCTACCACCCGTTAATACGACGGTTAGTCGTCGGTTAGCATAAATAATAAAATCGGTTTTTGTTAGAAAACTAGCTTTTTAGACTGTTTTTGTCGTACATGAAGAATAAAGCTATATGCCAATAAATATATAATAAAGGTGAAAACCACAAATTAAGATGGTTTTAATTGCAATTTTTGACGAGCTGAATTGACTATCTGTAGGTAGGCCAATGAGTCAGTAAAAAGGGCAATAGTTAGTTTGAGTATTCGTTGCATATTTAATCTTAAAATAATCGTTTTTATAATTAGAAATGAGCTGCTGTGAGATATTGGTTTGGGCGTCTCTATCAGCAAAGGTTGACGCCGACAGTCTCTATCATCGCGTAGTGTACCTGTTAACTAAAGCTATTATTTGTGCAGACAATGCAGTCGCGGAGTATCTGCCATACTGTCTAACCTCTACGATTAAGTGAAATCTACATAAGTTTATTTCAGGGGATAAGATATTGCTTGTCATGGCTCCTCGATGGCGCATGTGCTAATTTTTCGTGCATCTTTGCGATAAAAGGTGCTGCAATTGTACCCGACGACGTGGACGTATCTGATCACCGATGAAAGTACGGTAGTATGTGAAAGCGTTACCATAGTTCTTAAAAAGGCTTTTGAGAAAACCGTAGGGTTTTACCCGGTAAGATTCTGGCATAACTCTCTCGTTGTCTATGCAACGAAAAGGTTCCCACTTAGGATTTTTCAAACTGCGAAACACAAGAAAGAAGAGTTGCTGAGCCGAGGAGAGCTTGTACTTATGCGTTTTCGCATTCGTGGTTTTCTGTGTAAAAGGTTTTGGTCTGATGTTAAAATAGTGGCAAAAGTAGTTCTGCCTCTTTTAGATGAAATTAGCGAAATACTATATATAAATCTTTCACCATCTGTATTAGTGTTTATATCGGAACATTATTCTGCACTGCTGTTTTACAGTGAAAATAGGAAACTTCATAGTATTCATTTCTACGAGCTCTTATAAAAGTTTTCAGATTTCTTTTGTTTACATGGCTTTCATCACTAACGGTGTTCACAGAAACTGCGGTTCAAGGCGGCAGAGCGCAGTGGGCTCTTAGCCTCTGCTCAGGTTGCTACATAATACAATTTTACCAAATAATAATAATATTAGGAAAGCTGTTCAGCTCTTTGAATGTTAGGCGGATGCTTCGCGGAGTGACTAGGCTCAAGGCGACGAGGGCATCCTGGCTTGGGTGAGCACTTGTCGATAATACCAGCTTAATATTCCGACTCAAGTGAAACCGAGAGAGCTAAAACCTGTACTTGGTCGGATGTAATAGAATTAAATACATAAAACATTATAGCCATATTACGTATACATCGAAGTTTTGAGTATTTAAAATTTTCTTATACTTAGAGGTAAATTTCAATTGGAATATTGATTGAAATTTTAATTTATATTCATTACATAATAGATAAAGAAATCGTAACTACAACTTTAGCAAAATTTTAAGAGTACTTCAATATTTTGTATTTAAAAAACGAATTTTGAACTTTTAATTGAACCGCTTCGCTGAGTAAAGTTTCCGAATTAAAATTGAATTATTTGAGTAGAATCCCATCAAAGAATTAAGACGGATCTACGGAAAGTTCATCGGGAATTATTCGCATAGCAAAATTTATTTTCAAAATCTCTTCGTTATCAAACATTGATTATGTTCCATTAAATTTCAATAAAGACTCTAACTTTTAGCACGATTTGGTTTTATCTTAACATACACAATATATCTTCGTCATTATATTTCTGCTATGGTCTAAACACTAATTGTATTAAAATTTGTGTTCTTTCCCTAAATTGTAGTATCGCTTTTGTGCTGGTTCAATAATTATTTTTCGTTGCAAATTGAATATTAAGAACTAAACTTTTCGAATAAATTTACTTCGACATGAAGGTCAGAGTTGCTTTGACTAAAAAAATATCTTTTGGGCTTGAGTCGTATCTCTATATAGGTTTGTTGGTTATTAGTGTTACAGATTTAATAGGTTAAATGTATACCTCTATTGCAAGCCAAAAGCCTTAACTCTTTTACATTTATTTCCATTCAGTGTGTAGAAAATGATCACTCTGTAATATATTCCATTTTTTCTGGCAGTACAAAGTGCAAGGACAAACAATAAAGAGTAATTAATTTTAATAAACAGATATTCGTATTTTGAAAACGTTTTACTTACTGTGTTATCATTAGATTATTTATCGAACTATCGATATTTGGATAGTATGCCATACATTAATTGACAACAAATGAGCTATAAATTCTCCCATTTCAAACTTCAACAATTATAACAAATCATCCTGTATATGTTAAGGATAAATTACATAATATTTGGTACTTATAGTTTATGTAAATTTCTTGGTAGCTTTAAAAGGGTGTAAATTAAATTCTTGCCAGCTTTTGTCTGGAATTTCTTATTTAAAGCAGTTTTAATAAACGGCTCCTACAAAGGCAGTCTCTATTTTATTTTAAATCGACAGCTTTGTTACGTGGTCGTTATATTTGCTTTTCGAACAGGTCACCTTTACCTAAACAAATATAGACGGATACTGGTAGGGGTGTTAGCTCTCGCGTCCAAGTACCATTATAACAATGTTTTAAAATGTTTTTATGCGTCTGAAATATTTTTAGAGATCTAAAGACAAAAGTCTACGACCAATGCTCGTTACCAATGATGTCTTATGGTACTAAAACGTGGTCTTTCACTTTGTGACTCATTAGCAAGCTCGTAATCTCTCAACGAGTCACGGAGACGGCTATGCTCGGGATTTTTCTAAGTCAACCGACATATCCCAGCGGCAAGGTAAAATGACAGTAGGCAACCCACATAGCGCGCAGAACAGATGGCTGCAGGGGTTTTAAGGTTCTGGAGCGGAGACTACGAATTGAAAGTGCATCGTAGAACGTCCACGTGCATGATGGACACGACGACCTTGTGAAGATCGTCGGATCACGTTGGATATATATTGCTTCCGACCGGTTCTATTAAAAATCTGTGGAAAAGGTCTTTGTCCAACATATTTATTTATTCAATAAGATGAAATTCTTTGTTCTTTCAGATATCGAATAATCTGGCACTTAAAGTTATTTATTCGGCACGAAATCAACGAGGCAGCTTAAATGTGTTATTAAAAAGTTTACAAAAGGATTAATTTTCAGACTCTCAACCGTCCATTCGCATCCGGGGATTTACACAAAAAAAGTGCTTTTCATAATTAGCTACAACCGGATAAATCTACTGCTAAGTACCTTAAGTCAATTCATTTATATTTGTTAATAAAAATACATAACGTCTATTATTTACAAGACATTGTAATAAGTATTTTCAATATAACGCTTTCTTTCCCAAGTCATGATTCACTGACATAAAATAAAGAGCGTTTTTATTACATGGCTATATCGCTCTATGAAAGTCATTAAAGTCAAGTATCAAAGTTAATATTTTATTAATGGTCGTTACTTTTTAACGCTTGACAGAAAACAGTATACTTGTATTACATTAACTAAATGTTATAATTATAATTTCTCGGTTTTGACGGTGTGGTATAAAAATTCTATAATGTTTTGCTTAAGAGTTATTTTACGAACATATATTAGTAAGAAATAATCTCATACCTATTCTATTCTATTGTTTCTGAAGATGTTAATGCTGTTAGCCCTAAGGCTTTTACAGCTTCATCTTTATTGAGTTCACGGAGCGGAAGGGTCCGTGAACTAGATAATCTTATACCATTTACAAGGTGGTCTATATGTATACCAGCAATTGTCAACCTTTTGAGCACGGGGTGTCAAAATTTTAAAAATCGAGTCATTGTGAATTCGAATTTTAATTTTTTTTGGCGTGTCACATATTAAAAAATGAAATTTTTTAAAATAATAACATTTACAATTTATGTAAGTTAATAATTAATAGCTTTTAAAATATAAAAACAACGATTGACATTTAGAGACTTATACTACAGATTTCATTGACAGTTCATAAAGAGATTTATTCTATTTATAATTATAAAAAAAAACACGATGCATTTAAATTTTTTTATTAGCGTATTTGATGCCATATATTAAATTCTTGTACACGACGGCAGCTTTTTGTGTTAAATTAATAATTATGATAAAGGTAATTCATAATATATTCGCCATCCCTGGTCTATACCTATGGGGTTAATAGTGCTGGTAGTTGGTCCAGAATGGAGTCCGCTCGTGGGGTTAGATAAAGCCTATTTAGATGTATTCCCAGATCCAATAACGAAATAGAAGTCCCCGGGAACACGTGATACATCGTTGATCTGCCTGTAAAGGAAGATCTCCTAGACAGAACTATAATTTGGCAAAGATCAGACACAAGGATAGATACAAGGGAAGCTGAGGTGGGTTTGGTTTGTATACGTCTTATTAATTATTTTGGGATTTGGTTGAGCTAGGGGAACTGGTTATGAGGCCGAGCAGCAAGGCGTGTTGATTTCGGCGCACATGACCAGGGGTGCAGAGCGAGAAATTTATACACCTTAAGGTGTACCTGGCAAGGCAGGCATGACTAGTTTTGTTGAAACTAGTAAAATAAAACATCTTTTTGATGCCTTCTTTTATCTACCTATTCGTTAAAACAAACAAAATAAAGATGAGACTAAACGACAATTATTTCAGTAGCAATAATATATTCGGCGATTTAACGGGACTCGTGTATGCCATCATCATTACGTCAGCCGACAAACGCTCGCTACAAAGCCTCTTCCAAAGATCGCATCCAGTGTATTCCCGACCTTGACAGTGGCGTCGGTTTACCTAATGAATCGAGAACCTTTGGCCACAACGGCCGGCTGCATGACCGATGTGCCCACTTATGTCTGTATTATTGTGTATCTGTTGTGACAAAATATGTATACACTAAAAAAACGAAAAAACTAAATGACAGATGGAGCCAATGTTTTTTTATTGATAACTTGATACAAATTCTTATAAGCCGTAAAAAAAAAATAGCACGAAAAAACTGTCAAAACAGCCTGGGTGTAAAATATATTCGTACAGATACAGATACAGTATTTGCAATTAAAAGACGATTTCTGTTATATTAAGATTTATAGCTATCATTGGATCGTTTACTTTGTAACGTATTTAGGTAAACGCGCGGTTTAATTAGAGTTTACGCCTTGTTTACCGGAGCCTTAAAGCTAACTTAATTGACGTATGCTTATATACATGGCATTTTCTTTTAGCAAATGTTACGTAAATATAAATGTACGTATCTTTATTTGTAAATATTATTGGCGTGTATGTACAATGGAATTAATCTCTTATTAAAGTGTTTACATAATTCGGTTTCAATCTCCACAAATTCATCCATCAGCCAAAATTGGTGCCTATACGACGGCGCCGTTCCTTGCTTGCGCTAACTACACTTTTCTATGTTCCTTTTTCTCCCACTTGTTCCTACTTATCACCTTATTTTAGTTTGCAGTCAGTACACAAAAAAACAGGTTGCTCATTAAGCAATAATCTAATTAAGTGTCCCTTTCATAGTACTGAATTTAGTCACTCTTTTGCAATACAATCTATTGTTCTCTGGAACTCGCTCTCTCCCGATATTACGATGATCGGGAATCGTTGCGCGTTCAAATCGAAGGTTCGACAGCTGTTGCTTGACAAGCTGATGGAATCATCACGATAATGGGATTTCATTATCTATTACCTAATATTTATAAAGTTATTATATGTAGATATTTAAATATACCCACTATATTATATTTATATGTCATTTTTTTTTTTTTTTTTTTATTTAGTTGCACCAACAAAGCAATCACTATACATATACAATATTATTCTAACATAAAAATAATTGGTAAGTGTTGCTTCACTTATAGGTACAAACAACATGCATTTTATAAAGCAACAAAATTTTGGAAAAAAAAAAAACAAATAACAATATTAATTTAAAATAAATTACATTGCTTAATATACAAATTAAAAAAGTAAAAACAACATCAATTGTGGATAAAATGGGAACATAATTGAAATTTAGTCACAGATAATAATTGATTAATGAAATAAAAATAAAATGGATTAATTAAATAGAATTAAAATTGATTAAAATTTATATCAAATGAAATACAAATATTGAATTTAAATGTGTGCAGACTATTAGAAAATATATCAATAACTTTATCAGATTTTTTTTGTTTATTATTACATAAAGAAGTTTCGAGGCATAGATTATGAATATTGTTATAATTTCTGAGCATTCTGTTAAGAGGAGAGTAATGCCCCAAATTAGTGCGAGCAGGTTTTGCAGAAAATGGCTTATACTTTAATGATCTTGGCATTCTCCTGGGGATAGTAAAATTAATCTGAGACAATAGATGAGGGGCATCAGTTTTACCATTGACTAGCTTATACAGAAACATGTTATCTAATTGCTTTCTTCGATTAAATAAAGATGTTAAGTGAAAGTGTTTCAAACGATCATCATAAGAGGGTAGGGATTTTGCTAAGTTGCAGCTATATGATAGGTGCCACAGAAATCTCTTTTGTATGTTTTCTATGCGTTTTATATATATATCGTAATGTGGGTTCCACACAACGCTACAATATTCTAGGCCACTACGAACAAGAGCAGTGTAGATCACAATTTTAGTGGTTGGTTTTTTAAAATCCCTACAGTTTCGCAAAACGAATCCCAAGGCTTTAAATCCTTTTTTAACAACGTGCTCTATGTGTAAGTTAAAACGTAGTTTAGTATCGAGAATGACACCTAAGTCCCGGACGTGAGTTGTTTCGTATAGTGGCTCGCTGTTAATATAGTAAGTTGTAGTAAGTGGCTCAATTTTTTTTCTGGTATATCGGACTTTACAACATTTTGATACATTTAAACTCATACCGTTAAAATCACACCATGACACAAGGCTATTTAAATCCTGTTGAAGCAATGATCTATCCCCATCTGTGTCAACCCTTCTAAAAAATTTTAAGTCATCAGCAAACATATAGAATTTCGTATTTTTAAAACAATTACCAATATCATTAATGAAAATATTGAATAAAAGAGGGCCGAAATGGGAGCCTTGTGGGACCCCAGAAATGGCAGTGAATGGCTCCGAACTATGTCCACCTATTACAACTATGGATTTTCTATTCATTAAGTAGGAATTCCACCATTTAAGAAAAACCCCGGCGATTCCTAGCGATGCAAGTTTATTCAGCAACATAATGTGACTCACTCCGTCGAAGGCCTTGCTGAAATCAGTGTATATTTTAGTTGGTAGTAATTATTAGTATGTTTATATAAGGTCTAATTTTTAATGTCCGTTATTATTCCCTTCTCATTTTCTTTTACGATATTTTCTTATTTCACGTACCTTCATTAATATATCTCTGCAGCACCCAAAAGATTAACTGGTAGAAAATGCTTTCGGCATTTTTTTCACCGTTATGTACATATTGTATAAGCTGTACATATTGCCGTCAACGACAGGTATTTAATTAATTAATTTATTTAAATACTCATACATTTATTTATATCCTAAGGATTTTTAACTTCACTTTACTTTTAATATTGTTATTTATAAGACTTAGTGGATGTCTTTTCAATTAAATACACCTTATCTTTTAATCTCCAGGACTTCTTGACTAGCCTGTTAAAACCTACGCCTCTTGATATATAAATTTATGTTAAATTTACTAGGGTTAATGATATGGTTTGGGACGGTGCCTTTTTCATTGTGTCATTTTTTATGGTACCTGCTATTAGGGGTACGAGAGGCTCCCAATACTAGTTTGGGATGGGGATTTTTATTTTTCTTTTTATTAATTTTTTCACATATATTTTTTATTTTCGCGCTCTTTTATCATGCGTATAGATATTTCATTATTTTCTTTACTTCCTACATTTCATCTGTCTTACCCTTTAACTCTATTGTGTCAGTTATCAGTTTAAAAGTTTATAAAATTAGGTACAGAAACCCACTTTATTGAAAAAATTTGAGATCCTTAACCAGAGCATACAGGTTAAAATCAATTCTTCATGTAAAATTGTATACTTTGCTAATTTTTACCTCCTAATCATTGTTATAGTTGTTTATTAGATCGCTTGTGATTTATGGCATGATCTAAAAATACTTCACATAGAAAATAGAAATTTTTGTATTGATTTCATAGTAAATATATATCAATAGGACAGGTTGGAAGAGCCCTGCTTTCTACGTTTTCCAATGACTTTAAGAAGGTTGTCTGTCCACTTTAAGGGTGGATATTCTACACTGTTCTTTCCTGACACAATAAATAAACAAGTTTATCTAAGTGAATCTAAAAATAAATCGAGTTAACATTTTTCAGTTATGTGCGTAGTATTCAGAAAAATCAATCTTGACCCAGACTTACCGGCGCCGACGCGTCCTTCGAGATCCTCTCTCGTCGCCTTCGTGTCGCCACAAGAATAAAATAATTTGCGGTTACTTAAATACAGTGTGATAGATTATAGATACATAAGCTTAAAAGGTATATGTAACTTATGTAATATGTTGCTTATTATTTGTCAATTAATGTATGGTACACCCAATCCGATAAAAAAACTAACACCATTAACAGGCATAAAATGATAAAATAATATCTTTATTTTCCGAAATTGAAATAATAAATTACGTAATAATAATATCATAAGAAAAACCGTTCACAAAATTCGATTTCCTATGTATAAAATGAATTATTTTTTACTACCTGTTTCTGCAGACTTTGTACTACCAAAAGTTATTGACCCGTTGTATTCAAATATACAAATTAATTAATGTAAAATATTTCATAGTTATCATTTTATACAGGATATTTGTAATAGATGTGAATGCTTTAAAGAAGTGAACGTGTTGAAAATTGAATGAATGTTATTTGCTTTTGCATAAAGTATATTACACCCTATTTAAAAATCAGTGGTTTTAGAAATAATAAATAATGTAAAAAAGCGTCTAACTTAAGAAGCGACTTCTAAATTCGGTTTATTTTACGCCTTAAAATGAAATATTGTTACTATCTTACTATTTCAAATTTTACAACATTTTGCAAAAAGCATAATAGTTCAAAAGAATAAGTGTTTCTTTTTCTTTGTTTGCAAAGGTTGTTAGTCCACCTTGTGCTGCCAGGAGTTATTGGTCTATCGCATTTCAATAAAAAACAATATTTTATATATTTCCGAGTGATCACTTTACACAGAATAATTAGAAATAGGTGTATTCGCTTTAACTCTTTTGTCACGACAAATGAGCTATGCATCCACTTCTTTCAACCTTTTACAACTGTAACCAATCATACACATGAATAATCCATAACTATTAGGATTTAATTTATTTGCACGTAATTCAAATGTTTCATTGTAAATTACACGACCTTTTAATACTTTTAAAACTACTATTTTCAAAATATACTATAATACTACGTAAGTTTATGAACCGTTTATTATTAAATATAAAGATAACATTAGTGGAAAACCATTTTATGTGGATCACTGTTATGGATTTCTTAAACGGTGATAAAGTCGTAATAAAAAGCAATCATTCGTTTTATGTTTACGAATACGTACTCACGTACGCCCAAAAATATTTTCCTTCAATTACATATGTGTTTATTTTGAAAATTAAAAGAAATATTTTTTCGTAAAAATTCGCAAGAAGAATTAAAATGTTGGCTTGACTTCACTAATCAACGAAGGCAATTATATTTTTGGAAGCGCAGCCACTGTTACTTGCTGTCAATCCATGGAGCAGGTCCCTGCCATTGCAATTAAAACTCAGCTCTGATCACAATCATATACAGTCCAGGGCCATATGTGAATTAAACCCGTTACTTAGGTGTGGTCTTAGATTGCAAACTTACTTCAAATGTGCACTTAATAAAAACGCATTTTGTTCTAAGCCGTCTTGTCTTGTATGTATTGCTATACAGCGGAATAAAAATGTCACTGTCAAATAAAGTGTAAATATAACTTGTAGTTGGAACTGAGCCGCACGCAAATTTTCATAGTTAAATCTAATCATTATATTTTTTGTCGAATATTTGGTACATGGTAGATGTGTACCTACAAAGGATTCAACGGAATCAGGTAAATTTGGAAACAGGTCCATTAGAAAAAAGGCTGGTAGCCGTTACTCTAAATTCTCATAAATAATGCGTCCATCAAGAAACATAAAATGTGTGTATTGATATAAATTAAACATATAGTGTAACACTATTTCTTATGTTTTTGTTCTTTAATCATCAATCTTCGTAAACATTAAGTGCACTTGTCGAAGTCAATGTACGAAAGATAGTCGTTCGGATGTCAGCCCTCTTCTAATTTGGTCGATAATTAGTCAGAGTCTTAACAATAGGTAACTAATTAATAATTTGTTTCATGAAATTACTTACTCAGTTTTAATATCTTGTCAAACAAGTGTAAATTCATTTCAGGGGTTTAAAAAATCTCATCAAGAAAAAAGAATTTAAGTTCAAAAAATTACGATTTTTGAAAAAAAAAGCTCTCTTATTTTATTATACTTGTAATTATGTTCATTTAAATTAGTTGAATAGAAAGTATGTATGTAAATTATGTTTACATAAATTAAATAAATAAAGAACAATTAGTTATTTCATTATCACTACACCTTTGGTAATTTTCACAAAGGTGTAGTGATAATTTAATAATTATATTATAAAAATACGTTGCTTAAATATTTCAGTGTATACATCTCGTCTTCATTTATTTTTTATAACATTTCCCATTAGCCTAGGAAAATAACTTCTGTTAATATAACCTTTTTTTTGGCGATGGAGTGTTTTTCATATAAATATAAAATTAAAAGTCATCTTTCTTTCTAGAGATTTACTCCTAAAAATTTTCTAACCCAAGAAAATATTGTGTACAAGATACTATAAAATTTATAAATATTATCATAGTTTAAACTATCATCACCATGCCACATGCTTAAGTTTTTCGCCATCTTTTTTATAATAGATACTACATAACTACTATGTTTTGTATACATTTATAATGATAAGGTTATTATAAATAAATAAATTGACAAATTATACTACGGTTCAATCTCTCTAGTTAAATGATTCTGTTAATTATCTAATAACAAGGTGTTACTGTTTGTTATTATTTATTTTAAGGAAATTTTATTATAAAACAAAAGTGCAATTGATTTATGCATTCTGCTTATAGTTATACGTATAGTATTCTGACGTATGAATTATTTATTATCGCTTAGCTCTGTTAAAATTTTTTATATCACACAACATGTTGCTTTCATTAGACACGAAATGAAGGAATGGTATGCTAATAATTATTAAAATTATAATTAAAACCAGTTTTCGATCTCTTAATTTTTAAATATGATAATCATCACCATTTAAGCTGTATATGTCAAAATTTGGGACATAAGCCTCCTCCATAGTATTCCAATGAGGCCGATTAGAAACGGTCCGCGTCTTCCGACGACCTCAACAAGGCCATATTACCTTATTTACTGTCAATTATTGTATGGCACACCCTGTAAAAATGATGATTTCAGAAGTAATTAATAATGCTATGATAACATAAGTAAGAGAACGCGTTCTCGAAATTCGATTCGATTACTTCATATTAAAATTATTTATTGTTTACTTTCTATACCTGTTGTGAGTTAGCCCGTGGTTTCCACTGCAGTACCTTAGGCCTCCTGTACCGGTCATCTGCATTGCGCGCTATATGGCTTGCCCACCGCCAATCCTCTGGATTATATCGTTCCTCTACAGATCTCGTCATCCCTATGTCGTTCTCATAGAGAAATACCGAGCATAGCGCCCCTATAGCTTTCGTTGAAAGTTCGTCAATGACGTCAGAAATTAGGGACCAAGTTTCTGTAGCGTAGATAATAGTTATATTAAGATATACGACAGTTAAAGCCACGTAATTGGCGGTCGGAAGTAGCCTTTTAAGTTAATAATTCTACTTTGTCATAAAATCACAATTATTTTGACTGTTAGCTTAATATTTATTATCTCTTAAAAAAACTTAATTCAATAAGGTTATCTTCAATTTTGTAACAACAAAAAATAGGCAAATAAAAATAAAAGTAGAGTTGGGAAAATATCACGTTTTAATATGAAGTTTATCTCAATGGATAAAAAAATATTTTCATACAACTATAATACATTGATTTTAAGTTGTATACGAGTATATGTTTTTATTCTGTGAATAATTTACATTTGATGTATATTTAACTAGACAATAATACATTGCCCATACTGGAGTAACAAACGGCAGGCAAATACGAATGTCGCTGTAAACAAAGTGTGCATTTAATATTAATCCAGAGCACTTATCTAATGAAAACCATGCTCTACACGCGTTAGAGCTTAACTAGCAATCTCATGAAAGCGGCTTAATAAAGTATTATTAACCTTGCAAACTAAACAGATACTCTAATGAACCCGTTTATAGCGTGAACTATGTTTTCAACGAGTTACAAAAGTAAACATAAATTATATAACTAATCCATGCATTGGTTCCTCAAATTTAATGAAATTTGTCAAGGGGCATCAAAATATCATCACGTACTATACCATAATTTAGGGTGATTGGTTATTGGTGTAAAAGCTATAAAAATAATGTATACATTATTACGAGTAGCTGTCAATTATTGTACGGCACACTAACCAAAAATAATATTTAATGAAATATATTTAACATTTAATATATTATATTTATTTATTTTAATACATATTAATATTTTTAATATATTTATTATTTAATATATTACATTTAATATTTCAGAAACCATTATTTTTGGATAGAATGTACCATATAATAATGGACAACAAATGAACGTAATGAGAATAAAGTAAGGAAAAATGTTTTCAAAATTCAGTTTATTATGTATTAAAATTAAATTATTAATTATTGTTTAGTATTTGTCCCTGCAGGCCTATAC
Source organism: Battus philenor (assembly GCF_028537555.1). Classification (NCBI taxonomy): domain Eukaryota; kingdom Metazoa; phylum Arthropoda; class Insecta; order Lepidoptera; family Papilionidae; genus Battus; species Battus philenor. Next base: position 10,586,177 of record NW_027181673.1, on the reverse strand, counting down.
TGGCAAAAATGATTGACCTGTCGTATTCCAATAAAAAAAAAATGAATGCAATATATTTCAGAGTGCTCACTTTATACAGGTGATGGGAAATGGCTATTTTATTAAAGCTTTAAAGCTTTTTGCTGAAAAATGTGTTATATATTCATTCCTTTCGATTTTATTTGATACCAACCATCCTGTGCATATATAACAAATACATCGAATGTGAGTCTGTAATAAATCTTGGAATGCGAAAAGACAGCCAATTGTGTTCTGTGCTCCTATTTTATGTTTGTTCAATAATATGTATGATTGTATGTAACATAAGGTATAAATTAATAATTACATTAAGTAATTAATATGTTCGGGTAAATGGTGAAATGTAACTCGCTATTTTTTTTTATTTATTCTAAAGTAAAAGGCAAAATCAAATGATTTCGGAACATTGTGATACTTTAGTTAGTTAGACATTTTGTTATTTATTAATATCATAATCAATAATCTTTTTGCGACCCTTTTTAAGTTTAAAGTCTTGCTAAGCAATTGTGCTACTCGCCTTATGATCAAGATGGTACGTCTACTATGTACTACTATGCCTTCACATTAGTCGTGAAATTTTAACATCTCCTGATTTATGTCCAGGCACTTATCAGTGAAATCTGTTGTATGTGAAGATCATCCTTACACTGTCTTGTAAGTATTCAATGTTTTAAATACATTCTTCTACATAAAAAAATTCTGTAACATTAGGTTTGTATCGATGTAGTTTGACTTATTGACATTCATCATTGGAATGTCTGTCCGCCATATTTATATGAATACGATTCCCGAGTCCAATGGATAGTCGATTTTTTATTTATTTTTCTTTTTGGCAATAGGAAACCGTAACTCGTACAGAAGCTTGTAGAAATTTTAAAATTATTGAATCCTTGATTAAGATCTTTGAACTATTTAGAATAATATCCGTGAAAAAATCAAAAGAGAATTTGTTAGTATTTTACTTAAAAAAATTAAAGTAACTTTGTGAATGATCCTTTTGATAACAAAGTACTGATACCTTTTAAACTCGTTCCAAAAACTTAACCGAACCAACAAAACTAATTTAACTTAAACCGAACCGTAACTTGAATCTGTTTTAAGAAAGTTGTTATGTTAAATTATGCTCTCTAGAGAATTTATAATTTCTTTTAGTAAACGAATGAAGAATACTAATAAAACAATAAACAAAATCAGGAATGAGGAGGTGCAAACAAATATGAAATTAACCATATAGCCATACAGCAGATCAGTAAATTGAAGTGACTGAACGGGCTATACAGCGTGCAGAAGAGATGCTATCGAGGTCGTAAGGATTGGAAAACTTTTAAAAGTCGTCAGAAAAGTCTGGATGCAGAGTGTTTTCAGTAGACCTTAATGGAAGTCTACGGGTAAGGCCTGTATCCATAGTAGTAGTGTGAATACTAAAATGATGATAATGATGAACCATAATTAAAAAATTTTAAGGGATTTTATTACGTTCGCTCCTAAATAGAGATTTCTAGATTAAATCAAAGTGCTAACGTAATTTGTTAAGAAAATAATACAGATAAGTTCAAGCGGTAAATGTTAATACAGATAAAAATATGTTACGCACAAGAAATATAATAATATTACAACAGTGAAGTATTTGAATTCATTAAGACACTTTTGAACAGATTATGATTAAATTCAGTAACTGGTAACCCTTAAGCTAAAGTATGATTACAAAACTGGAACAAAGGAACTTTACTTATTTTGACGACCTGGCCAAGTCCGACCTACTCGACCTGAATTCGGCCTGAACAAACACAACTAGTTAATAGTTTAGACAGTTAATGAATTTTCACACCAATTATAACTTGTAGTTTGGACAGTTTACCATCGATTCGCAAATATCTGTCGCCTTTACTATGTTCGTCAGACAGTTTTAGTGTAGAACTCTTACGACCAGTCAACCACACTTTAATAAATAAGCGAAATGAGCAGATCATTACAGTGGTAAGCGTAAAGATATTTAAAGATATGTTTACACATGCCTGTTTTTTTGTAATGATGGACAAATGAGAGGTTACTTTTTTATAGAATCTAAAAAATAGCCTGTCTCTAGCTTCTTATTGTGTTTTTTTATTTCAATCATAAAATTTTCAAACATTTTTCACACTTCATGATCCATGGAATTCATCTTTGACTATTTCCACAAGATTTTTAATTGTGTAATAAAAAATCACTCCAAAATAACGCCTAATCTCGGAGTAAACAATAGCAAAAAACTGATAGTATCGGAATAGATTCAAATAGTGCAAACGATAGATGTAAACTGACATTATCATTATCATTAACCAATGATGTATTGCGAATTTTTAGGTATTTACTCTGTCCAACGAATATATAAAAGTAAACGGCTAAAACGTCTTACTAATATAATTTAACCCTAAATTTTTAAAATTATATCTTGTAAATATTTAACAGTATTAGACTTCATAGTTTAACATCTTCGAACCACTATAATATGAATTGTGTTTACTAAGACCTTGATCCAGACTAACAGACGCCAGTGTCTTGTGACATTGTTGAGTCATAGGAACGCTAGTCATTTTATATTTTAAATAGTCTTTACAACAATAAAAATAGAGTTGATAACAAAAGCTAAAATAAATGCGCACAGAAAAGCTGTGGCGCCTGCATGTCGCGTCTGTCGACGTTTAAAGTACACAAAGTATGTAGATTATAAATTTAATTTGCTAAAGGTGAAATATTTTTGTCTGTGTTTTCATATTAGAAATTATTATTAAGTGAAATTTACTTCAGTATAAATTTAAGCTCACAAATATTGCTATCATTTATAAATAGATTTTGTTAATTAGCAGACGTAAACCAAAATATGGAGGAGACTAATTTTAGGAAATAAAATAAGATCTCGTCATTTTATTAGACCAATGTTGATGTAGCTTAGTAAATAAAATGGGAATTTGCCTGAAGTATTTCCCGTAAGATCTGTTTTTTTTTTTAAAAAAAAACCTGCAATTGCCACATTTGAAGCTGCATATGCCTATTAGTTAAAACTTTAGTCTAAACCGACAGCACACTTTAAAAGAAGAGAGAGAGAGAGAGCAATTGTCTTTATGATAGAAGACGTACGTCGCCAAAACGAGTCACTCATATGCTTCGCAACTGTGGTAAACCTTTGTGATTTTCTTCCCACAGGTGTATAAAAATCGTCAAAGTGTATATATATATGTACATATGTGTATTATTTATCATGAATTAAATTAATATTGTACAACTCAAAATTGCATGTATATGTGATAAAAAAATTACTATTACTTTTAAATTTTTAATTTATAAATGTAATCATGTAAACCGACAGCATTGTTAGACAAATTTAAGAATAGAATATTTATGGATAATTACAAAAATAAGAGTTATAGTTCAAAAAATATATAAAATTAATTGGATCCGTCCGGGCTTAATTAGCCGAAGATTCTGTTACATCGATATCCTTTGTTTACCGAACCCCAAAGCCTTTGATATTGAAATACAGATTACCAAGAGGTGATATTAATTTACTCGACGAGTAACATTTAAAACACCATAATATCTATAGATAGATACAAATGACGATACTATAGATAGATACAAATGACGATATGTATCATTTTAGATTATTTGCTAATAAGAATAAGCAATAAAACACAATAAATCGTATATTGTAAGCTTGTTATTGAACTTTGCATAGATTAAAAAGATTTATTGGAGTCCATTGGACTTTAATAAGTCAAGTAATTGAATATAATTTATTGATCGTATCTGACAATAAATTTGCGGTGAATAGATGGGGTATCGCAGCATTTAATATCGTCTCTCAGTGGAAATTGGTTCCGTACGATGCTGAATAAAGGTTTGAATAGTTTTTTTTTCTATTTTAAGTTTATTCCTATAATTAAAAGTATGCTTTTTTTCTCTTTCTAGTTTATTGATGTATATGCGTGAGTACTTATTAGCTTAAAAAGACTTTTTTAAAATTACAAATTAAAGAAATATTCATTAAGAAGTTGATGTCATCTGTGCGTTTAATTTGTTTTTTATTTGGCGTCAAATGAAACCATTAAGAGTTAATATTTCGTTACTCTATTTGTCAATAAATTACGATTAAACGAGTGTGAGTTTATATGAAGCTTTAAATTGTTTATCCGAGTCGTATGTATTGTATTGATATACTAAGTTTTATGACACATTGATGATGATGATTGATGATTTTCTTCCAAATTATCTTAACTTTCGACGGATAGTCTTTTCGACGGATTTTTAATATTCGTAAGTTATGGCTTAACAGATGGTCTTTGAGTGTACGTACAGCATGGGTTAAACTACGCTGAGTATTCATCGATATTGTGGGGAACGACTTCTCGTTGCTGGCCTTCGGTAGGGAGATGGTACAGAAGGAGCGGTCATGGTGTCGCTCGACTAACCTTCTGCGAAAAAATAAAGATGGGGAAGGAGGCTGCGGAGAGGGAGAGAGAGAAAGAACAAGTGAGCGCCTTATCCGCACTTGGATGTTGGAGGGTGTTATATCGCGCCTTTCTCTGAAGATTATCTTCGTAAAAGTTGGTTATGGTTTATGTATAAAAGTAGTTTTCATTGAAGTTATTTCAGCATCGTAGCGTATACACTACAAACACTTTGCTAGAGAGAAAACTAATTTACTGTTCAACAGTTGTGAGCCCGAGAGAGTTGACAGCTTACATTTCACAGCCTTTGACGGTCATGATATATTTAATACGCAATAACTTTGCGCATATACGTAACGTATAACGTATATAAACGTAAGTTTTTTACGTTTTAAATGGCAATGCCCCAACATGATGAACCGACGATATATTCAAGGTTGCAGAAAGTCGCTGGGTGACCTATACCTTGCAACGGTCGTCTTTAGGCTAAATTTTCATGATGATAATGGGACCTATATAAAATAATGTATTCGTCACCAACTGCATCTGTTCGCTTTTGGATTGCTTAACCACGCTAATATGGTTCAACGATCGAAGAGAAACTACGCTCTTTAGTCATGCATTTACCTTTTGCTATATTCAAACTGTCAATCACGTAACATATTTGATTATATTTTTAAGATTGCATACACGTAATAAAATAACAAAAATAGTAGGAACAACTTATAAAGTGACGACGATTATTCGAATATGAAATTATTTGAAACACACAGTGGCGTATCGTTTATATGTTGTTGTTTCAAAGTAAAACTTTTGGGCTTTCAATCAATCAAGTTCGAAGGGTCAGCTGTGATTGTTGGATTTAATCAAATATTAACTTACGTATCAACTTAATTAAATCCCAAGTTTCTAAATATATTTTGTTAATAAATGATTCAGTAAAATCGTAACCAGTGTTAATTATTTTACTTTTTTCAATGTCTTTATTTTATAGTTTAGCAATTTATAAAACTAATATATTATTTTATTATATTTAACTAATATACTATTAGTATTTCGATGAAAGTAGACACTGAATAATTATTATAAGTATGTGGTTTCCCGCGACATTTACTAAAAAAAATTCACTATGTCGACGAATTCAAGACATGGCTACAATTTTTATCTAACTCGTAATACTCAGATTTTATCAGAATCTGTAATACCTGAACTCGTCAACAATAAACTCCCACCGCCCACTCGAAAATTCGTAGAACTATGTTACTTTTAACCGCTTATGGAGCTTCTCATTCTTGATTCGAAATTGTAAATAAATTCCCAGAAAATAATTCTCTCTATGGCTCGGTCGGTCAATGCAACTATAACCCTGCCAATCGAAACGCTCACAAATCATCGCAAACACATCACAAATGAGATTATAAAATTATGTAACACAATTATATTCGTTACATAATTGATAAAAAAAACCTAAATAAATGGTTCCAATATATGTAAGAAAAACAATTTGGTTTATTTTATATACCATATTGTAGTATCTTTACATTAGTTTGATTGTTTTAGAATGAACAATATTGCGTACGGAGAGTCAAGTGCAATGTACGCCATTATCTTGAATGCTAATAGGTTACGGTGGAATCCATTACGTTTCAATCGGACTGCGACCCATTTCTAATGAAGATATGCGTGTTAAACTTTATGTGTAATGTGAATTAACATTGGATTAGTTACCACTGTGTACAGATAAACTCTTGTTCAATATAATTCAATACAAATGTCCACGTCTATAAAGAAAAATAAAGTCAATTTATCGAAGCATTCAAAATATTTAAAATAAGTAGGTAAAATATAGTAAGCATAATATAAATAAACGTGGGATTTCATTTCAAGCCTCTTTGCAAAACTAACAGTCGCTCAAATAGCCACAGGAAGAGGGAGCTATACTCGGAATGAAAAAGTCGTGGATGAACGAAGGTAGCCTAGCGGATTGGCCAGCTTATGTGATAGTGGGCAGGCTCACCAACCACCACCAACAATGACCAAGGACCGGCGAGCGCAGTGTACGATGTTCATCCACAAGGTGGACAGGCGATCTTGCGAAGATCGTCAGACGATGTCAATATTCGTTTAAATCTTATATATATATTCTCTTTAACATGATTTTCATTATTATTAGATATTATAATAAAATAAAATAAACTGTTATATAACCTTAATGTTTTTAATAACATCTATTCATGAGTCACATTGTATCTATTTCGACGTAATGTCTGTTTGTTATGAAATCAATTTGAACGTTCAATAAAAAACGCAGATAATTTATCTCCAAATTCTTTTTCTTGCTTTTTTTGTTGTTTTATTATAATCAAATGTAAAAATATACCAATACAACATGTTTATAAATTTCGTTTACAGAGCGTATGGCTCGCGTCGAATGGAATACATTTAAAAAATAAATGTTTACTTATATTATGTTGTATTATGACTATTAATGTTAAGTGCTGTCAAAGAAATATATAGTACTCGTAACTATAAAATAACAACTTTGCTATTAGTAAGTTTGCTTTTGCACACGACGTTTTGACATCTTGACGCATAAGATGAAGTTAGATATCTCTTCATACTGTACTATTGTTAACACTAAAAATGTTCTAAATTTAATGCTTAAATACTTTAATTCAATGTTTATTTAAAGTAAAGCATACGTATAAATTAAATATTTTCATTTCTGGTCAGAATTCAAAAATTTTTTTTAGGGACGCGTCTTTTCCGAGTTCTATGGTGGTGGATGGATTTAAGAAAATACGAGGTAACCTTAAACAAATTAAAAAGAATATCCTCTATACACCTTTACTTAATATGTTCATTTTATATAATAACACTGCCGGAGAAAATAATTTAGAGAAACAGTTTATTATAAACTAGGTTGTACACTATACTTATTTTGTAAACCAGCTGTCCATCACCCGCTTCGCATGGGTGTAATTTTATAAATTCCATTATTGGTAAAAATGGTATTTGAATTTGAAAATATGTATTTTTAATGGTTATAGCATCAACTGCCCTTGCGGGTGGAATTTATTCTTCCTCAAGTACTCAGCTAACCTTTGCTCAGTGAAATGACTATACCTAACAAAATTCTCTGAGCCTTATGGTTGCAAAAGTGTTGTGATGAATCAGTACTAAGGCGGAGATCTCTTATATGTATAGGAAACAACAGCAATCTAAGGAGAGGACGATGTCGCGCTCCTCGGCCACGAATTTCACTGGTTCCTTATGTAAATATAAACTATTTGTATAAAGAATTAAACCATAGTTATAATATTAACTACCTAAATGTTCCTCAGTAACTTAAGGGTCCCTCGTCGTCGTATTTAGATACTGGAGTCAAGATCCCGGAGAGACAGAACGGCAAGTGTATGGTAAATCGTCCACCGACAAGGTAAGAAGTACGGGTTTGATAAGGCTACTGGACGACGCTGTGTGGATCCATTCCGATCGGACCTATTGATCATATTTTGGAAAAGTGTACGTCATACAATTTCTCAAAGTATTGGTTGGCTTTGCATTATTATACGAAAACTGTTGAACGTTAAATAAACTGAATTAACCCTATTTTCAGAATTAATTTTATTGATTAGCTCAATTTAATATTTTTTATTAATAAATTCTTTAATAATTGGCAGTCAGTTATTTAAGTTTTAGCTAATTTTGAAAAATAAGAAGTAATTTTTTCAATAATGCAAAAGAAATATTAAATGTAAAACTTGAATTTCAAAGGAAATATATAAACATATGATGTTGAATACATACTCTTATACCAAAGACAAAGAAATATTGAATGTAGATATACTGCATACAAAGATATGATTTCATAGATTATAATGACTTGTAACAGTAAAAGAAGAAATTTTGGACAAGCAAAAAAAAAAATAAAAGAAAAAATTCTGTTTCATAATGAACATGTAAAAACATATACACATATTTAATTTTAAATTACACACTCATGGTACTAAAAATACATAGTTTAATAATATTAATATTATTAATGTAAAAACGAATCCCACAAAATTTTTAAAAAAAAGAAAAGATTTTTAAAATTCGCTACATTTCATGTTGTAATATGCGTGAAAGGGGAACTGTGTTTGTTTAAGTCGTGCCGCCAGCTTCAAGTAATTAAAACGGACTCACGCTTGTATCGACACCGGCATACACAGTTCGTTCCTTTTGTGTAGAGAACCCTAAAAACTTGTAATATATTATTTATGTGAAAACTTTTTAATACAAAGGAATTTTTTAACACAACACTTTACAGTTTATTAATGCAAATCTTCCCTCTATTTCCCCTATAATACGACATAGCACCGAAGGAGGTCCTCTTTAGATTAGTAATATTTGGGGTATGTACAAAATTTCTGTTTTTTTTTTTTAATTTATGTATGCTGTTGTGAAAATAACATTAATATTAACCGTTACCAATTACACTATTTTTTTTAAAAAAAAAAGAGAATGTTTATTACTACGTAGTTCTTCGTCTATCACGATAAATTGGTTATATTCGATTTGCGCTGGACCCTGTTAGCCGTTTTGGCTTTTACAGCTTTATCGGACCCGGGGCTTGCGGATCCGAAATTCGCGAGCTAATAAATTAAAAAAAAAAACATCTACGTCAGATGTGTCGCTTGTAGTATTGTATTGGTTAATTATGATCTACTCGGTTTTCGGACAAAGGTGTGGTCCTTTCCTCTAAAGACATTTTAACTGAATAAATAAATTAATCCTTGTTAATAATATTTCGGAGAAAATGTGGACCAACGACATGTTAAGGTCGCGGGATGCGGAAGGCATAAGACCGGTCATTGTGGCAATTTACTAACGGTTGCGAAAATTCTCTCTGTGTTTATTATGTCTGCTTATATTTTTGACAATATTACAGACTAAACAAGAGTTAATGGCCTCTAAATATGTTTATAGCTTAAATTCATGCTAAAAGTAGTATCGTGTAGCATTTATTGTAATATTTTAGGTTTACATAGCTAGGCTTAATCTCCAAAATTTTTCAAAGATAATATTTTGAGAGTCGGTGCAGTTAATTAAAGGAAACGTCGTGACCTTATTAAGAGTTAATTAGACATAACTTTTACTCTTAGTTCGCCACGTTCGAATGTTTGTCATTTCCACGTGGAATTACACGTTGTTCTTTTGTAAAACGCCACCCAATTCCAGTTTTATTTCAGAATTGAACACGTTCGACGGAAATTAATTTTAAAATGGACGGTATCCGCTCGCTGAATTGTATTTTTTGTGTAAATTTAAACAATTTCCGTAGTTTTGTTACTTAGCCAGGTGAAAATTTTAAGTGTGGAAGTTTCTGAAAGGTAAGTTATAGATCCTTATATATAATTTGTTCTCTTGCCATAAAACAAACACTTTGTGGGAAATTTCTCGAACTTGTAAATACTATTATAGTATCAAGCAATAAGGTATTCTTTGTATTGATACCGCTCACTAGACCGTTACGTTCACCAACCAACACTGTCGCGTGGCACATTGCAGTAGATACACATTTCAACTGGCTTGTGTAGTCAAGATAATCTAATTCTTTAAGTTTTTTAGCCGTCTCAATAATTTACGTACGCATTCGTAATAAATAATTTCATCATCGTCATTATCATCATTACAGCCAAAAGACATCCATTGACATAGCGCTCCTTTATGGTTTTCAGTAAATTGGTTTGAAGTTGCCTGCATTCAACGTCTTCCAACTATCTTAACTAAGTCGTCTTTCCATCATATGGGCGTCCGACGCTGCACTTACTATCCATGGTCACTACTCTAGAACCTTAAGGCCCGCGGCCATTGGTTCTGCAGGCTATATGGCCTGTCTACTGCCTGTTGGACTTTGTTGGTTACTTTCGTCCAATCTCCTCATTCCTGGTATGGTCTTGGGGATTTCTCGAGCATAGCTTTTTCTGTCGCTCGTTTAGCGATTGTGAGGTAATAATTTTATACATACTTTTAATGAAAACATTGTTTAATTATCACGTTATAAAGCATAATTAAAAACGAGAAGTTAACTATTACTTCACAAACAGATTCTCAACTTAAAGTTTGGACATTGAACGGAAGCTGTCGGTAACAAAGCCGCAATGTTTGTTGCATGAACTTTACAAACTTTGGCCTTGTTTCTTTCACTAATTTATTCGCTGGTTTGTCTTTTTTTCACGAGATTGTGGCTTTCTTTTGTATTAACTACGTTAAGTTTTACTGCATGTCGCTTCAATTATCAGTTGCTAGTAACATTTTGATAGTTATCAAACTTTAGAACCGATTAAACTTTGTAATTAAACAGTTTACCTATAATAACAGCTATTATCGAAATCCTAGATGAACACCATATATTTATAACGGTGAATTCGGTTTAAATAAAAGTATCAATAAAAAATAATAACATATTTATTACAGAGAATTTCATTTATTCGCAAAAATTGTAGACAAAAAAAACATTTAGTAATTTTAGTGTTGGTATTAGGACTTTTAGTCTTTTGTCAACAAGAATAAACTCTCCGCCGAAGTCTTTACAATATACAATTAGATTTCTTCATACCTCTATTATATAAGGTTTTGTTTAAGTTGATGCTCAAATGTCATAAAGGCAAAATTCACACCAAACTATCAAATGCGAAATGTCAAGTTGTTATAGTATTTGATAATTTCTGGACATTTTAATTTTTTTTTATATTGGATTTTTTTTTAGTTTTTATTGGAAAGTTTTTTCTTTAATGTTCATTATATTTATCGCATTTTACATAAGTTTACCATGTTTAGATTATTTTTTTTGTCACTCTGTCAAAACTCTAATGTGTAAAAATATGTTTTCCAAAAAAATTTTAATGTGGTCTGTAATATTTACTTTTTAAGCCAAAACAGTCAATTCAATTCAAAAAACTGTCATGTACATAAAAGCAGTGAAGTGAAGACACAGATATGAATATTCCGCAAGCGTTACAAGGCATCCACATTTGTATCGGATATATTGATATCGTACACAGCTTACGTACATATGTTAATACAAGCTTATAGCTTGGCAGAATTTGAATAACTAACTTAACTCTGTGCTAGGAAAAATTGAAACATCGTGGCTACCATCAGTTTCTATATCATAAAGATAAAGTTAAAACTCATTTATTCAATATTGGAACTTTTAACAGAAAAATTATTGATCGTCAACCTATTATTTATTTCATTTTTGAATCTATTTTTTGACCCTACTCTGCTTCGCAAAGTATTTTAGTTGTGTAGAAGAAGTAGAAAGAAACTTCACAATAACACATACTTTAATCTAACAATACAGACATCTACACTTTATCAGATAAATTAAATCAAAATAATCAAGGGACATTATTGCCAAGGATTCTTCTTTCTGGTCATCTAAATATCTTTTTATTGAATAATAAGCCTTTTCCTTCAAATTATCTTTAATATGCGTTTTGAATTTTGTAAATGTTAGTCTAATGATGTTTTTCAGAATTTTATTAAAATAATACGCATTAGGTCTTTGTTTGTGTTCATAATATTTTTATTCTAATATGGCAGAAATTTTATTTGTCCGTCACAATGGGTTTTTGGAAAGAAAACAATTAAAAAAATGTTTTAAAACTACAAATTTTTAGTTCACCGTTTACATTAAATCTAGTCTGTGACAACGATCAAAGAATTGTTGTTTACATGCCGTACCTTTCAATGACAAATTTTGTTCTAAATTTTAATACAAATATTCAAACCATTTCTACAATCTATATTTAAATTGTATGAATACAGCCCGATACAGATTTTTACGCTTACGTGAGGCATATGTCCAGCAATGGACATCTTACGGCTGAAATGATGATAATTTATAATTGAAAAAATTAAATATCTATCCGTCATGTAAAACTTGTAATTATTACTATAGCAAAATTTATTTTTTGTGTGATAGACGATACGTTCTATGAATATTAATTGTTAACTAAAAACGATCAGTTTTAAATATAAACCGCATATACCTAACTGTATTATTAAGTTTTATTCACAAAGTCCCTTATGTATTGGCATTTCATTTGGCAATTTGGCATGAACGAGTTCGCTAAATTAAGTTTGACAAATCCAATTTTACTTGAATACATGTTCCCTGAAGACCTTTCACGAGAGAGATGATTTTGAAATACCTTATGTAATAAATTATCGATAAAATTCACTGCTGTCTGTATCTGTAATGTAGCAAGAAACACACACATTCACATACGGATACTATAGATTCAAGCAATTATTCCAACATTTAATAAACCTAAGGTTTATAAGTAAATATATATTTTGAATCGTAATGACTGAAAAAGACACAGCAGTCATCCTATATTTCGACTCCTAGATTTATCGCACTGTTCCGATGATAATGCGAAATTCAGAGTTACTTCATTATATTTTATTCGCTGGACATAGTCAATATATACACTTTTGACCACACTTTTGTAAGTGAAACGAATAAATGAATTCAGTGAATGTGAACAATTGTGCTGAAATATAAACATACTACTTTTGGTATTTACATGGCTACTTTTTAAAAAGTGTGAAAGTCAGGTATAAATTTTGATATTGCTTATTTACTTCTTCTTTTTTTTCGGCCGATAGACGCTCACTGCAAGGTACAGGCCTCACCCAAATATCACTACGATGTTTGGTCTGGCGCTGTCCGCATTCAGCGACGTTAACTATGTCTAGCGGCTTGTGGTCGCCAAACGTGCGCCGAAACATACATTGGTTATAGACATTCGTCTTCAGACATTGCGATTTTCTTTACGAGATGCTTTCGGTGATTCGAACGCTGCATAGACGAGAAGGATTCGATGAGCATTATTACCTATTACTTTTGGGTTATTTCTCACTTGCTATTATTGTAGAAAAACTATACAAGAACTCACCAAATCACAGACCAAATAGCAATTAATTCAAAAATAACCAATCACAGGCTAAAATTAGAAAATAGCATCAAAGAAAGAGCTCGTTAATGATACATGCATGTAAACAAACAAACATATGATCTGTATATATTCTGATACTAACACAACATTGCAATATTATATTTGACTACTTTTATTTCAAGTTAATATACAGGATAATATTTTTTTCAAAAGATAACAAATGAACAGGTTTTAATACATCAGATAAATTACTATAAACTATATAAGAAATTACACGACATTACGTTACATACTTGGGTTCTAATAATATAATCATTTCAGACAGGTGACACAAATGAAAATTATTTAATGTTTTTAAATAAAATTACCATTAAATTTGTTAATCGATTTCCAATTGGTGTCCAGAGTCCTTTGATTGACATAGAGCACTGGCTCTACATATTGATTTGGCAAATTCACTTTGATTTGAGGTCGACTACGCTTATACGGTTTCATTTATCAAAACCCATCTAATCAAAATTCTGGAAACGTTTATTAGATCTTCAACATGAAAAATTGCTTTTTTAATAACTTTCTTTATACTGTTTTGTACTTGATCAAAAAAGAAAATATCTTTAGAAATACATAATGTTTCTGAACGCATTAATTTCCTCATAAACACAAATGTTTTATACTTTTCATTAATTGAAGAAATCGATAATTTTAACGTCTTTTTTTTAAACTCAAGAATCTCGCAGAACATTGGCAAACTATGGATAATATCCTGTTAGATTTGTTTGAGAAAAAAAATTCTGGTAAAGATAAGAATTTTTATTGCACGAGCAACCGCAACACAGTCCCTTTCTCTCTGTGGTCTCATCTCTTATTGCTGAGGAATTTTAGCGTATAATCTACGCGTTATAAGACTTTCGGTATATTTTCATCTATGTGTTTCGAAGATATAATTTTTAAACGTTTTAATCTCCACTCATAGAAAGTAAAGTCGTTTTGCGATTCCGAGATGAATATCAGTATCTTATAGTATACTTATCGGCCAAAAAAAATTTTATACCTTCCACCGATTATTAGTGGAAAGACCTTGTTAGAGTCACCCGAAAATATTGAATGTGTGCCTTTTTTAACCGGTCCTGTTGGAAATTTACCACAAAGGCCCATATCCAACACTAGAAAGCCTTTGGCTGATATTATGATGATGATTTTTAATTTTAAAATATGAGTACAGACAGTGTGTTTCTTAAGTTGTTATTACATTCTATATAATAACTCTTTGCCATTCGGCTACAACATTTTATTTATATAACAAAATTTTGCTAGTCACGTACTTGTTCTAAATAGTGGTTATTTGCTACATATTATAAAAAAGCAATATCTCTCATTGACATAATGTACAAGACAGCGGAAAATAATTAAAACTAAGTTACTTCAACTTTGTTGCAGAAACTGAATTTCGATATTAAAAGTTGAGATTGAGAGGGTTACAGAATGAAGCATTTGCACATAAAAATTTAAATGTTATAAGTTCAGCTCTTTTAAGTTTTACAATGCTCTTTTTTGTTTCGGTTATAATTACTTACACCAAGATATATTTTAGTTGTATAAAAATTCTTACTATATCTGAAGCATTTAATATAAAAATAATGTCTACATTTATTATAACGAACTAAGAATGGATTGACATGGGAATAAAAAAGTCTCATGTTGATTGTTCCCGTTCACGACTAGATGTTTTTAGACTGATTTATGTTCAACTTGCTATGGACAACATGTCGTGAAGGTTGTAAAATAACAAATGAATATTTTAACATGGAAACCATTTCTAAAAATAATAATGAGATATAGTTTTCCGTAACCGCTTTAGGAAAGCGGATGAGAGTCGTCGCCTCAAATATTGACGGCTGACTGACAGAACACATCGGCTAATATTCCCCCTGTCTCGCCGCGCACATACCTAAGGCGCGGTATAGCGGTTTCGGAGGCACCAATAATGCTATGTTTTTTGGTTATATCACAAAAGCTTTAATAATTACTTGTATATCTTTTTATAAAGAAGCCACATACAACACCATCTCCTACTTTAGTTACATTTGCAACCCACCTACCACAATCTGTCTCTTGCTTAATTTGTTCACAAAAGTGAGCTTAAAGAAGAGAGAAATGTGTTTATAATGTCTGGCGTATATGTTATAGCGTTTATTATAGTTATTTAATTTTGCACATATGTACTTATTGCATTACATTTCACATCTAAGCACTGGAAGGAAAGACATATGGTGTAAAAAATTCTTGTGAATCAATTGACAGAAATAAAAAAATATCTTTATATACAAAAGTAATTGATGTTTAATTTTTAATGTCGCGGGAAGTCGGTGGATTCATGCAGCACAAGACCGTAGCTTAAGTCTTGCAGTCGACGTCTGTCGGCACGCATAACGATGATGAAGTGTTTTTGTATATATTTCTAGTGGCTGTTGTGTCACGGTTCTTAAACTCGATTTCCAAATTTTGTTATTACAATAATGATGATGTGTACGTATCCAGCCTGGATCTGGTACTCGTTGTAGGTCTAAAGAGATTTTATGAAAGCAACATGCTATCAAAGTAAGTATAATTTTCTATTTATACCGCTGAGCTGTAAGCATTACTCTATTCCAATTAGAAGAGCGCCGTATGTAATGAAATTCCTGGGCTATCGAGACGTATCAAACTATCAACTATCTTACGTATCATAGACGCAAGTGCAGATGGAGTGAATGTTACAGTTATAATAGGTAATAATTTCGAGTAAAGTAATAGATGCATGCTGCAGATATGTTATTCCTTTTATGTTACAATTGGGGCCCGCTTTCAACAGGCTGGTTCCGTTTTATTTTAATTTTACATTTATATATCGTTCGTATCTACAACTGCATATTTAAATATATAGTCAATAATATCTGCTTATACTACATATAAGTAACATTATTCTTCACTGTTTATAATGTATATAAAAGTTTAAATGTAATTTTCCGACAATTAATACATGTTATAAACTATCCTAAAACCTATAGTTTCAGAAAATATAAATAACGCAATGATAATAATATAAGAAAGAGCTTTTACAAAATTCGGATTACTATAGACATAATAAATACAAAAAAAATTATACAGAGATTTGAAATAAGTGTAAAATATTTAAAACTTTTCGGTGACAACATGCTACTCGAATATATTCACTCTTTCAAAGATATACATATACATACAAAATATACAAAAAACAAACATCTTGTATATATGTACATACAGATATAATATCTCTCTTAAATATATTTAGTGCTTGCATAGGTGCAAAATTGAGGTAGGCTTAAATTATACGATTCTGGATTGACTGATAAAAAATAAATAAATAGTGACAAATAATAAAAAAAGCAATAAAGTATAATAAATATAAACTGCTATTTTACTTAAATTTATAGACAAATATCAGCCTTTTCTTACATCTATGACAAGCTCATTCACGTCATATGAACGGAGAATTTGTATTATTTGAACTGAAATATCAGTTTAAATTAATAGTTATATGATAAGATTTAATTTTTGTAAGGTTATTGAAATGGGCAACACAGATTATAGCAACAATACATTATAACATGAGATCAAATTGTATGGCAATTGTTTATATCTTGGTATAATTAGAACTTACGTCTGACTAACAGCGGACTGACGACATAATCAAGTTCGCGAGATAGTGATTAAGAATAACTGTGCATGACAACTTAAATTATAAACAATAAACGAACAAATCGAAGAACTGAAAAAATATATTTTTTAAATGAATAATTATAGAAAGATTGTAACGTTTCAAAAAAGGCATATTAATTTTTATCGTTACAACATTCAACAATTTGTAAATAGTTCCATATTGAATCTTAATCTACGACAAATAAAAAAAAGCATATTTAATTTTTTTAGCGTATTTTATAAATTATAAGATAATATATGAATTGAATAAACATTTGATACGATCTAAAAATCTACGTGGAATCGTGTTGAACGAATTAATTTTCAAACGGTACGTTGAAAAAATTTTCTGATCGATGTAAATAAAAGGGTTTTTAATTGATTTTTTCCCTGTCGTAATTGATGAATTGAAATTGATCACGAACGACGAGTCTTGTGGGCGCGTTAATTAAATTTCAACAACTACAATTGACCGAATGAAATTTTATTTTATTCCCTTTTCTCCGTTTATTTTAACATACTTTTTATATGTGTTCGTACTGTAAAAGTAATATGTTTGTATTTATACTTTCGTTAACTTGTATTTTAATTAAAATATATAGCGTTATAGATAAAGTCCACAAAATCTGGGTATGCAGGAGAATGCTGAGAAAAAATTAAAAGTGTTCTATATAATTAAAACAAGGAAGCAATAGTTAGAATAGTTAGACCAAATAACGGGAAACTTAAAATACAAGCTACTGTAACATTTTCTGCACGGCAAGATTCAAGGAAAACGAAGTGTGGGCAGATTACGTATGTCCTGACCAAAAAATTTACGGCTGTTGTGTAGGAAAAGCACTCGTGGGCTTTTCAGAGCCTCGGGATCAAAATAAAGAAAATAAGATTGCCCTAATGGTCACCGATCTTCGTAAGAGGATGGAAGATGATGGTAGGTATCACTTGCCAAGTTTACGCGCTGGTACCTGCCTATCTTGAGTCCCTTAGAGAAAGGTTTAGCAAAGAATGGTGATGTACATTAGGTTAACACTAGAAATAAGGATAAGCTTGTTATACCTTTTTTAGGTTTCATAAAGTAAGCCTCTAGTAGGCAACTATTTACGGTATCACAATACACTCTCATGTGGTATCTCTTAATAATCTTAGTAAATTTAATAAGTTCATGAAACAAAAACTTGTAAAAGAGATTGACGAATTGCTCTGCTACTGTATTAAAGATGTTGTAAAAGTTACTAATAGAACTCTAGTTTATGGGTTCTTCTTCATCAGGGTGCGTTTGGAACCCTCGTAATTTAAAGATGATGTATGCCAATATAGGAGAGTTGAATATTTTAATTTTAACACGAGTGGTCAGTATTAATGATCCTATAATTATATGAATGAATGAATAGGTAGTCTCCAATAAAGAACTAAAGAATAAATGATACATAATGACAACATAATCAGATAAAATATTCGTAGTTCTACGTTATAACTTATAAACTCTTACAAACGTTTAATATAAGGCTACTTCCGTTGCCCCGGGGAAGACTTTGTCACAAACATGTGAGGAAAACTTTAAGAATGAGAACGACTTCCGGCGGGACTTAATAACCACCGCTTTGAAAAAGAACTTAAAATGTACTTATATATATTGTAATAGATAAAAAGTCATTACACACAAAACTTGTGAAAATTATAATGTATCTTTACAATATAATAGAAGGCGATTGATTGTAATTGTAAACCTTTAAAGGGATGAATGTATCATCTGCTTTGTAAGTTTGATACATCCTATCCAAACTTAATCGATGTACAATAAAATGCTACTATAGTAAGAAAATTGTTTAAAAATTTGAATAGCTATACAAAAAAACTATTTATTTTTCTGTCCTTGCAAACTTTGCCAGAAAGTTCAGGTCTTTTGCATTCAAATTGATCAAATAAATTAATGTAACATAATTCAGAGTGATTAGCAATGAGTGTAAAAGCTTTAAATCTTTGCTGAAAAATGAGCTGTAAATTAACCTGTTTAATCTGTATCATCCTGTATAATTCAATTCCTATCACTTCAAAAAAACTTAATGTAATACAAATAATTTTAATTATGTTTGATCAAAAGTAGATACATTTACAATTGAAATTTTAATAAAACTCGATATATATTTTACAAAGTACAAAGAGTACAAAGAGAAGGTGAGAGAGAGAGAGAGAGAGAGAGTAAGAGAGCACGCAATCGGGAGACAAAGGTTAATATAATGTTTCATAAAAAAATTATTATAACCCAATTGTGCCACGAAACGAGCTCAGGCATAATTAAGGGCAACTACGTCGTCATTATTCGATACTTACTCATTTTTCATGGCGCCCTGCGAAGTGGGACAACTCCAATTATCTTATACAATGCTATGAAAATTAGTATCTGGTTTAACAAGAACAATAGTGCTTGTAGATATAAAAATTTCTAGGAGACATGTTTAGTGTAATGGATAGTAAATGGGGTAACTTTTGTTCAGCGGTCGTTTAGCAAGACAAACCCGCACCTAGCTACACTCGATTTTCAGTGCGACCTGGCCTCCACGTACCGCGAAAATTCATCACAATTATCGTCATCATGTCAATCGATAGATGCCCATAGTGTAATCCAGCGACTTCCTGCGACCTTGGCTGTGTCGTTGGTTCACCTAGTGGCCTACTTACGTTTATTTATTACACTCAAGTTCATATTTAATAGTGAGGAAAATATGTCATCATGACATATTATTATATTTTAATCCGTTCTACGGTTTACGGCGCGTTACAGTCATTGTTGGACATGGGCCTTCCGCGTAGAGTTATAACCAGCATTACATGTATGTATCATTATTACCAGAATCGAGAATGGTTTCATGGCATACCAGAGAAGTGTTGTGAAAAGATGAACGTAATTACCACGGCAGCGTGGACATCAGTTACGATATAAAAAACACTTTTTTTTATGAGGTTTAGGACTATTCAAAAAATGTTATCAATTTTTATTTGAGCCCATGGAACAGATGTTATTTATTACGAATATGTGTTTAAAAATATTTAATTTACTTTGATGGTCAAGAATGATTAGTAATCATTTTTAAATTTAATTCTTTCTTAGAAAAGAAAGTTTCTTAAAATTATATTCAAAATTGACAATCTTAATATAAACCATTGCGTTTGCGCTCTCACTCAATTATACTAAAAGTATAATTTAGACAGTAGATAGGATCCATGGTATTAGAAAATAGGTTTTCCAGCGTATAATTGGTTTTAAGATAAACTAAAAATGTACCAAATTGAAATCAATTCAATCCTAAGGATAGATAGAGAGCAAACTAATGACTACGTAGCTAAAATGAACATTGACAGTTTGAGAAGATAATCGCTACTGTTGGACCTAAGAATTTCATAGTTCGAGTAAGGGAATATGTCCAAAACAGATAAAACTTTTAAAACTGCTGACTGACTTACTGTCCAATAATATACGGTACATCCTATCGAAAATCAATGTTACAGAAATAATAAAGAACCTGATTCAAAATTCGGATTACTACATTTTAAAATTATTCATCTGTTCCAGCAGAGGTTGTATTGTACAAAGGCATTGTCCTGATGAATTGAAAAGAAACATATTTCATTGTCATTACTTTATACAGGTACAAACAGATACAGGTGTAAAAGCTACCCTTTTTAACATTTACATCTATAACCAAGCCAATCACTAGCTATAAAAAATGGCACATTATATCAAATCTTGGGGTATAACTTTTGTTTAAATCTATTATATAACGTATGTGTATATTTCTCATTTCAATTTGATTTGCATCGGACATAATTGTTTATCAGTTTTTCTCTGCTCTCAGGCCGCGGCTCGGCTGCGAGCAGCAAATTGCGTTTGTCAAATTCGATTCGATACGAACTGACGTTACTAAGCGTTTCTATTGAACGATTTATTATTGACGTTACAAGCAATGTTTTATCAACATTATATAGATACATTAATTTTAATTTTCGCTGTTTTCTTTTTACAACCTTAAGACATTTTTAACTAAATTTTCAGTAATTTAAGTGTTGGTTCCTTTTTATGTACTTTTTTTATTTAACTGGGCTTCAACATTAAATTCAACCAATATATCTGCGCCACCAAAAATTAATCGAATGGCCAAGGGTGCTATGAACCTTAATGAGAAAGTATAAAAAGATAAAAAAATTACACTTAAACAGGCTAAAGCTCATGAAAAATCTAGGAGTTCTCCACATGTCACGTTACTCTATAAGTATTTCTCTATAGTGCGAAGATGCCTAAATGGCATGATTGCGAACATGTATTTCTGGGAGAAAATGCTTTCTTTCTGCTGGACAACCAAATGAAATAATTTATGGATACTAAATTAACTACCAAAGGCTGTGAAAACCCTCTTTGAATGTTTCTATGACATCGTGCCTCGAGAATCTTCGCATTAATGAAAAATTCAAGGAAAACTCCATAAGGGAGAAACTCATTAAAACGAGTGAACTGTGTTTGGGTCATTCGAAGAAGGTGAGGACTCTTGAATACGCATGAACTTTGAATCTAATAACTGAAATTTCATTACGTATAATAATTTGTTTTTCCTTCCTTTTTACATTTACTCTTTAATTAAATTTACTTATTTTAGACACTATATCTCCTAAATAGTTATCTCTTAAACATTAATTTAAATACATTATTTGTCTCCGCTCTCTCTCTCTATAGTTAATTGGTAGAGAATACATTAAGTTCGTCGTTACATTGTACTTTGTCTAAGAAGTGTGAATAATAAAATAACTGTCCTCAAAAAAGAACTAAAACTTCGGCGCGAATAGTAGGTTATTTTCTCGCTATAAAGCTGAATATAAATCCCTATAAATTTTGTTTTTTACCAAAAATTTACGGCTATAAATTAATGATTTTATACAGTTTTTATTACAAATACTCCGCGTCTAACCTTGGACCATTAAATAGTGCCTTACTCGTGTAATTTTAAAACTTTAAGCGTTATTTCCTTTCCAAGTCAGTAATCGATAGGCAATAATGTTTGTTACGAAAACGGCGGAAATAAGCTCATCGGTGGTATCTCCGTAAAATATTCTATATAACAACACAGCTACGATCGGTAAGTACATGTGTCATTTGAAGTCTAAGTAAATCTCAAATAAGCTGAGAAGAGATAATTGTATGAAATTTAACCTACAAGTAATTTGATATCACATAAATTAATATTTTACATCATTATACTTTATAATACTTAGTGATCGCACATTTTGTATTTTATACACGAAAGTTCCTCCGTTATCCACGCACACCTATAAATAACCAAGTAACTTCGTTTATAACACTTTATACAAGAAAAGAAAAATAAACAGATAAGTAATCTTTACCTAAAAAAGAAAACCATTCATCAGTTCATTCGTCGTATCATATACGCGATTCATTTCACGTCAAAAGTGTAATGAATCTGAAATATGTGTGACGTAAAACTGCAATTTTTACTTTGAATAAGAAATAAAACGTGCCATAGAAAATTTTTTCAACAGGTTAGTTCGCTATACAAGTTCCGTCGACATGACATGTTACTGCACATTTACGTTTAAGGAGGTAGGTCATTAAGCTAATGACACCTCCGCGTGAAGTATACGAACTTCAGTGTCACTCGATGAGAAAGAAAAATGAAAACTCGACTTCGCATGAATGAGCGCGCGTTCAATCTTTTCGGTAAAGTTGGTTTTTTACGATGTATTGTGTTTAACTGAATAACTAATGACTGCCTTTTGGATTAAATGGAATGCAATGATTCATGTCAAACGCCATTTTAAGGGGTTTACTTTTGTGAATAAAAAAGTATTAATATCAAAATGAAAACTACTTTTATTTCACAAAAAACGAATAATGATATCGAAAGTATATAATGACTACAATTTTTTTAATGATAATATAACTCTTTCAGATAAAGAAACAGTCACACTCACAGGAGAAAATACGCTGCATCACTCTAGTAAATGCTATAAATGTTTTTGTATGTGTATGTGTATAATTATAAGCAGGTTCTTGTTTATTAAATTTAGCTAGGACCAACAGTAAAATGTTTTAAGTGCGGGTTGTATTTATCTTAAGTGCCAACTTTTTCCGGAAAAACTGAAAGTTGATATAGTAAAAAAGTTTATTTGGCTTATTTTCCATCACCATGCACTGAGTCCCTAAGGCTATTTGTTATAAGGATAACAGCTATTCAGGCAATGCGAGGCCGTCCTTACGTATAGGTCTTAAATGATATATTTAAAAAGCGGGTGAAATTTGTGATTTACATTGAAGCCTTCCCAATTAAGCTTCCTGAATAAGTATTGTTTACATATATATTTTATATATCTGTAAAGGATAAATTAAAATCAAACTTTATTCCCGTTAATTAAATTTGAAAAAAAAATATGAATATAACAAACTGTTATAAAAGTATACCGAGTGATTGATTATGGATGTAAAAGCTTAAAAGAGGTAAATGTATAGCTCAATTGTTGTCAATTAATCTATCCATAAATCAATGGTATCAAAAATAATAAATAACGTTATAATTGTATAGTAAGAAAAATAGTTTTGTCAAAATTCTATTACTACATATAACAATTAACAATTGTTTACTATATGTCCATGCAGACTTTGTTCTGCAAATAGAAAAAAAAATTAATGTAACCTATTTCTGAATGACCATTTTATAAAGAGTGATAAGGAATAGAGATAAAAACTTTAGTTTTTTGCTGAGAAATATGCTATACAATCACCATTTTAAAACTTTTAAATCACCCGTACAAAATTGTTTATTTACAGAAATAACATTAAAATCTCTATCCATATTTTAATATGCATTTCCATTTGAAAGAACGAAAATGAACTCATGTAATTGGATGTTATTAACATATATTCGAGTGGCTAGTTGTGAAATTGTTTAAGTTGATTGAAAAAGTGGGAGGTTAATTCTATTTTAATACATCACATTTAGGTCAAAATTTAATTCTGTTAATAATGATATATCATATTTAAACCTTGACAAAGGTTTTGTTTTAGTTACTAGACCGTCTGGTTCATCAATTATTTCCTACACAGGTGATTTGTTAAGTGTTAGTAAAAAAATTTAAAGCTCTTACATTTATTTTCTATCATCCTATGTAAAATAATCTCTCTCTGAAATATGTACCAATTATATTTTCTATTAGATTGTAACAGGCCAATAACTTCTAACAGTGTCTTCACGGACAAATAGTAAACAGTAAATCATTGCAATACGTTGTAATCCGAATTCCATACTGACATAATGATTATGATGATGATAAAATTTTAACACGAGTCAAATTTGATTTGATTTTTTTTATTTTATTCAGTTAAATAAATTGAATACTAGTTATCGGTGGAATATAACGTCAATTGCATTTAGTTCGCGATACTGTACATTTATAATAGTTCTGAACAATATTATAGTGATCCACTTTGACCTACCTACAACTTCTTGCAAAAAACGTCATTAAATAAATACCTCAGGCGATTTTTCTAATCGTTCTCCGAACGAAAACATTTTTAATGAATAGTTGTATAAAAATGGAAAATACTTATTTTCGATTTTAACCTCTGTTAATTTGATACTCTGTTGTGATCCGAACTTATTCTTGTTGAAAATAGGTCGCAGCTAGGTTAAGGAAATTTCTGCAGGGTATTTCCCTAAGGCAAACTCGTCTTTAAGGCTAAACCATTTTAACAAACAAACTGTCTTGCTGACGCGTTTACCTTATTTTCTTGTAGAAAATATCGACTAAATGTTTTATATAACATCAAAAGTAGTTTTAGTTATTATTGGTTATTTTAATAATTAAACTGAATATCTAATAAATAAAGTTCTTCTTCTTTCTGTAAAGGATAAATGAAATTACTGTAATATTTATAAGGTTTTTAACCAGATATTGCCGAGACGAAAAAATTACTCTCCTAGGTAAACATTTCAATATTTACAAGTTTAAGAAAAACAACGAGGTACATAAGGTAGCATTAGAAATAATCACAAGTGTATCGAACCTTTCTAAGTTTAGTAACTCTAGTTGGTAACTGTGTACGGTATTACAATACAATCCCATGTAATTGAGTTTCTCAATTACCACGTGATTTTAAAAGTGTATTAAAAAGAAATTTATAAAAAAATTCTAGTACAGTACGAAGGGCCTTAAGTGACAATAAAGCTTGAGAATGAATTGCTCTGTTGTGAAAGAGATCTGAAAGTGATCACAAAAAAATCCGCTTAAGTTTTTTGTCAGCTCTTTTCACTTTAGCGCACGCAAGGAATTCTATTAGCTTTTACTTGAAAGATGTTATTACAAGGAGTTTCTATTTGATTTTAATTTCAATTAAATTGTGTGTAATTATTAATAATTCTCAGTTGATAATAATGTGGATAAATGCATACTGAGCTGATGACTATGTTTTAGGGTCCATCTATAGCACAGTATGTCAAAATGCTACATGCAGTCAAAGGAGTTTGTGGGAATTATTGTAGAAATAAATCATTGATGCATCTATTTCTAAAAACTAAGGACAATATTAATTAGTCCGGGAATGTGACAGTATGGCATCGTAGAACACCCCTTACGTGAAAAATTCTTTATTTAGTCGTGATTTGTAGGGAGAATACCCATAATAATATATCAAGCGCTGTAACTCGGGGAAGCGTTTATCTGATTTTCTGTATAAAAGACAGACAAAGTTATATATGTATACATTATACGCCTAATATATTTATTGAACGTTAAAAGCAGATCGACGTATAGGAAGCCTATTCACTCTTTGTTTGAAGATACCATAAGTCATATTTAAAAGGAATGACAGCTGAAAAAGAGAAAAATTAGATTACCCACTTTTCAACGCGCATCACAAAGGTCAAAGCGAATTTTTTTGGCAAAATGAATGGAACAAGTTGAAAAAATTGATTCACATGTACACTAAAAGAAAAATACTTTTTTTGTCAAATGTTAAAAATACAATAGTATTGTTAATTTCAAATTGAGTTCATCCCAAGTAATTATTTAAAGGTATTTCGTTTCTTAATTTTTGTATTGTGGGCGTTCTTTCACAGATGCTTACCTATTTTTAACAATTATTTTTTTGGTTTTTAATTAATATTAGGCTCAAACTACAACACAAAACAATATTAATAAAAATGAAACCTGTTATAAAGTAATTTAAAATGTTAAGTTATGAACTAGTCTTTGTAACGCTTGTCACGTGATGATCATTTGTAACACTTTGTTCTAGATACATCGGCGTTTGTAATAAAATGTAAATTGATACATATATCCAGCGAGACGTGTGTGGTCCATCAAAGCGAACGAATCCTTTGAAGTGCTATCAGGCGCGTCGTCCCGTAACCTCATCGCTATTATGTTTGCCGCAATCATATTTACAGTTCATACATCTCACATAGTTATATTAAAACGTTCATCAGTTTACTTT
The DNA here is from genome assembly GCF_028537555.1 of Battus philenor. Classification (NCBI taxonomy): domain Eukaryota; kingdom Metazoa; phylum Arthropoda; class Insecta; order Lepidoptera; family Papilionidae; genus Battus; species Battus philenor. Next base: position 10,559,565 of record NW_027181673.1, on the reverse strand, counting down.
GATAGTTAATTTTTAAGGCAATGAAATGTATATATACTATTGATTAATCCTCAGATTTAATTCCTTCAATTTAACATGATGTAATCCGCAGTAATAAATAATTTATCAATATTCACAGATATTATACGAGAACTGATAAAGTACCAAGTAATTGTTTTGTAATACAGTGTTATAAAAATAAATTGAATAAAACCTTATTATAATCATTTTATATTACACTGCACAAAATTATTTAAATTTGAACCAAAATAATCGTTGTACAACAGTTATGCGATTTTCCGAAACGTTCGTACCGGCAAATGAATATGTGAACTTTATGTTGAAATTAAAATTACATCATCACGTTGATCTCGATTATAATAGTTACGTAGAGACTTAGGCTAAAAGCCCTGCTACCACAAATTTAATGATGCTTTAATGTCAACTGTCAAACGGCATTCGAAATTTAAATAACAATAATATAAAGCAGCTGTGAATTATAACATTCGAAATAAATTGAAAGTATCCTTGAACAATATGATTTGAATAAATAAATTGATATTACGGTGTTTACATACATAGCATATTCTGTTCCATTTCTGCGATCAAATGGCTTTAAGAAAAACGATGCCTGCCAAGAAACTTGACCCAGACTAATCGTCGCCGGCGTGTCCTTCAAATTTCAAACAAGACGAGTGGAGAATACGCAACCTACTTATGTGATAAATGTTCGGCAGTTGTAATTCTTTTTGCTTTCTTCTTCAAGAAGTGTTACTGAAATATACTGGATAGATATTATAATGGTACATGTAAATTTTGCCTAAACTGTAATTGTAATTTACTTTGAAAATGCTTGAAAAATAGCAGTTCATTTAAATAAATTGAAGTAAAATATTTACAACGTATATATCATACATTGATTACATAAATATATATACATATGTGATATTTAACATAGGTATCTAAAAGTTTGTCTCAGAATGAAGACAAAATAAAAGCGATGACTAATGAAAGCAGTATAAGAACATAATTAAAAATCGTAGGGCTAGAAATATAACGGATTCTAAAGTATGTGTACTATGGTAGGAAAAGCTACGAAAAATAAGTTTAGGCGCTGAAATCTAATTATGACAACGCTGCTCGTTTATAAAATTGGATTTCCTCTTTAAGATGAATCTAACAACCCATCATAAATCATGCGTCAATGCGTTCTTCCAATATCAACACTTAGAAAACATGGGCAATTGCCAAAAAAATAATATATAATTTCAGGGTTATTAAAAAAGCAATGGATACGAAGCTGGTAGTTGTAACTGCAGGGGACCAAAAGATAATCAAGTTCTTAAAAAAATCAGAGCTATGTCGCAGATATCGGCCTCGTAGTAGCAAAACTCAAATGGTAATAGGCTAAAAACAAGATTTCTGGCGCAAGCGCCTACTAGAGTGGAGACCATGGTTCCAAAAAAGTCTACGGGAATGGCCAGAAATGCGATATAAAAATGACATTATGAAGACGACTGGCAGCAACTGGAGCACCTAGTCCAGTATTAAATCACACCCTAAAATAGGGAAAAGCGGAGGGAAAGAAGTAAGGCTGACCCTAAATTTAAAGATGAGGAAAAAAATGGATATCTAATGTAACTAATACTTAACTTTTATTTCGTTCAAATTTGCATCACTCACTTCTAAGCGAAATTTGAATCAAAGAGATTTGTATACGTCTTTCGAATTAAGAAAAAAATCATCGTTATTTGATTTCGAGGTCAGTAGGCGAAAACTTGTCGGGGAGTGTCTTTGAGATTGCGGTAGAAAGCGCTCATTCAAGCTCTGACGTTGTTAAGACATTTTCACCTTTGTCAGCCTTAGGCTGTTTTTCCACGTATTTTCCCCTTCAGGATTATCTTGAAGCTTTATATTTACAACAATGTTTCAAAAACCATTTTTGTACAAAAAGTATGTCGTACATGCACTTATAACACAGAATTTTAATTTTTTCATAATTAATTGGTTACAAATAAAAAGAATAGAAAAAGACCAACTTTTTACAACTTTTTTAAGCATATATTCACTAATATGTTGATATTAATAGATTTGTTTATCCGTCTTGGTTTGATTTATAAGTTCATTCTAAATTTATACGTTAACATTAAAAATTAAAAGAAATTTGTTATTCCAACAGAGGATGAAAAATTCAATCACAAGAACTATGTGGGAAATTTTGTCATTCACATTTTTATTAAAAAAAATTGAGGTCAGCCACGGCAAATACTTTAAAGGACGTACAGTGAAACATATGATTTAAATAGCAAGAATTTTTTTCTGGTTAATTGTAAAAATAAAAACTAAAACAAGAAAAAACCTTTGTGTGATTATTTTTTCGTAGCTCAAAGTAGCTGCGTGAACATTAAGCCTGTATTACAATTTGATCGGTGCCGTAGTTATTGAATTGACCTAGTTATTTATCAGTGACTAATCAATAAAGGCAGAGGACTGAAACTTGCGATCTTTGTTCCCGGGTTCGATGGAGAGGATATAGTCTTGTTTAATTCACAATTTGTGCATTACTTTATGCCAGTTTCCAGAGGATGTGCAACAGCGTCCTCTGCCAACTATAATACCACACTGCGACCTCCAATCCGCCTGCCAAGCGTGGCGATTATTGTATATGGAATTTCTTCATAGATTTCTATAGGCTTTTGTCTTACTGTAGGCATCTAAGGGCCGAAACGACGACGATGACGGCGATTGTTAACTTAGATTCATTTACATTGACCATTTGTGTACGTTCCATACCTCTGCGTATCACAATAAGACACTGCGATCGCCAACTCGCCTGCCAAGTATGGCGGTTACGGTATACCTTAATCATGGCATGGCGGGATATATCCCGCAATAGATATTTTTGGGGGAGGTCTATGTCTTGCAGTGGGCCGAAACGACAACGGAATAATTAAAAATAGCATTAATGAGACGTATTATTTTGTATACTTGTTTCTCACAAACTAATATTGACCTAAAAAAATTTATTTGCAGGTTATAGAACTTAGCTCAGATGTTATATTTAATGTTAAATAAGGCATATAACTTGTTTATTAATATAATACTACTTTAAATTACTTATCTCTTTGTCTTAATAAAATACTTTGGTAAGAATTTACAAAATTTTATATATCCACGTACTATGTTTCGTTATATAAAGAGAAGCTTAAATCTTTTTAGGTTTCGGGGGAAAAACTCTCGTGGAAAGTCTTCACAGGATTACTAGGAGGATGGACAGAGTCGTGCAGGATTCTTACCAACTAAAACATTCGCCGTGATCGTGCATTGCGCACTGTAATATTAAAATGAAAAACCCGTGTAGGTTTTGCATTGTTCACGAAACCTTTAGTATCATCATAACGTCAGTTACGCTAAACGGTAATGCGTTTAGAAAATTTTAGAGCCATTGGCCCGTTCAGAACTCTTACTAACTCTATGGAGCATGATATACAAAAGAGATACTCTTTAAGACGGTAAAAGAATCTGTACCCTTTGTCCGTAGACAATTTAGTAGAAGTGCTGCTTTACGATGGACGGAACAAGTAAAAGCCATCAGAGAATTATTTCTATATACGTGCGTATAAAATACCTCCCTTAAAAGAGACATCGCGGAAAACAGAAAAAATGCTACGCACGACTGCTATACTACTTTACATTACAAAGGGGTTAAATTTTAAAAAAAGTAATGACAATTAAATTGCGGGATTACAGATGTTGAAATTCAAAAAACTGCACATCACTACGTTGGCATTTGCTTTTCAAGTTGGAATATTGTAAATAAATACTTACAGCTTGACAAATGATATATATATGTATAAACTGCCCTGATATAAGACCTCTTTGAAAGAAACGTAATAATAACAGGCGCTTTTGGAAGGTCCAGACTGATTACCGTATATGTTAGTTAACCCTACACGGCATCATGATCATCATTTAAGCCAAAAGATATCTACTTCTGAAAATAAGTCTTTTTGATAAATTTTCAATGGGACCGGTTTGAAGTGACATGAGTCCAGTGTATTACAATGACGTTAACAAAGCTTCCTATTCAGCTGGTGGGTGGACATACTGCGCTGCGCTTGCCGGTGTCCAGCGGTCATCTATTTCACGCGCTACGCAACTACTAAACCCTGATTCGAGCACGTAGCAAAATTATATGAAAAGCCTTCAGTATAGGTCGTTGAGCGTCTGTGAGCTTGCCAACCTTCACGTGGTACTTAAATCATATTAATAACTTTCTTTTACGAATCTAAGTTGCCTTTAGAGATTCTTATCTCCGGTTAAGGCACAACTTGAAATGGATGTATTACTAATTTAAACTTATGTAATTATAGTAAAGAGTAGTTGATTAATAACAGTATCAAATCAATTCTTCCAATTTATTTTTATAATTTTTTCTGTAATTTGATTACAATCTATTTTAAGTGCGCAAATATTACATCGTTTTGATGCTGAAAAAAGTTTCTTTTTCAACCTAAGCCACTAGATATTGTTAATTTATTTGCAACTCTGGATGAGATTAATATTGAGCTAAGCTAACTTGCTACCGGTTAAGTAATTACTAGATATTATTATCTTTGTTAAATTGGGTTACAAGGGATTAGTATAATAAAGTGGACAGAAAGGACTGCGGAGTTTCTCATCCGTAGCCGAAAAATTTGACGTCAGAGGAGCATATACCATGTCCTCTATCAAACTCCTTTAACAAGGTCTTGGCGAAGAATTGTGTCTGAGATTACTTAAAAAAATTATGACAGTGAATAGTTTTAGGTAAGTATTTAAAGATTGCGTTGAAATAAATTTCCAGGTGGACAAGGTGTTTTAAAATCTGTGTAAGAGTTTTTGTCTGCAAATATATAATATTCACTTCTTTAAACCTTTAAGACCTATTAATATTCGCCCTCTATTATTACAGTACTAACATTGTATTCCAAAAACATTTAATCAAATTTCAAACTTACGAAAACAAGCAAAAGTAAATGGAGAATTGAATAACATTAAAAATGCTCAAACGTTTATTCAAACTTTAATATTATAAAACTAAAGTTTAAATACTCTGACTTTGTGGTAGATAACTGGACGAGTATACCCGAAAGTAATAAATTGTACAAACATTTGTGATTTGGGGCGAAAATCTCAAACCCACGACTCTGTATGTGAGTTTCTGTTAATTAATTTTGTCCTGAAAATTGTTTTAAACATATACATTTTATTTTGTTTGGTCTTCTTTTATGACTTTCCTTTATTGCAGTTAAGCATAAAAAATGTCAATTATAATATCAATAATATTTTCTTTTTACATAAATGACTAGTTTAGGTCTAAGCTAGTGTTTATTTAAATTGGAACAGAGTAACGTTTATTAGAAGGAGTAGCTCGAAGAAATGCTCGTCTCAAGTGACAACGGACGGAGTAAATCGTTCCTGCAATCGCTGGTTCTCGAATGCGACCGATGCGGCTTAGGTAGGCTATTCTATATGTGGACCGACGATATAGTTATGGTGGCGGGAAATAGCTGAAGGTGGGCAGCGTAACACCAGTAATGGTAGCGACCTTTGGAGGAGGCCTACACCTTGCAGTAGGCATCTATCCGCTGAAAATAAGAAAAAAAATGTTACTCACTACTTTTTACGTTTAAAGTTATTGACGATTTAATAAAATACGGGGTTTTTGGTTATAGGTGTAAGTGTTTAAAGCTTTTTAAAGGAGGGTCAATGTATCCCACACATGTCACCTTTGTCGGCAATTAGCTTTAAAATTTTAACACCTGTGTCTAAACATTCTGTATGAAGTGATCACTCATAAATATGTCAATTTTATTGATTTGACGTTAATTGAATTGATAAAACAATTATTGAAATGCGTTAGGCCGATAACTTCTGGCTGTATAAAGTCCGCAAGGATATATAGTAAACAGTAATTAAATATATTATTTATTATCTACTTAAACTAAATTTTGAAAATGAATTTTCTCACTACTGTCATAACATTATTTTTTTAATTTGTATACTTATCTTTGGATAGAATGTCTACTGTATTCTAGTAATAGTCTAGTAGCAGTAGTTTCGGCCCATAGATGCTTACTGCAAGGCATAGGCCTCGCCCAAAGATATCTTTAAGAAGATATACCGTTATCGCGACGCTTGGTAGGCGGTCTGGCGACCGCTGTGTGGTATTATAGTACACATAAGACGCTGCTGCCCATGCTCTAGAAACTTATTTGTAAGCAGTGGTATCCTCTATAATTAATGCAGAAATAGTTAATTATATAGCACTAACCCGGGAATCAAACCCGCGACATACGATCGGAAGTCTTAGTCCTCTACCACTGGACTGCCGCTGCTCAAGTGGGATGTACCATACATTACACCTTTTTTAAGGTTTGACTGAATTTATAGAGAGATAGGTTATTTCTCCGACCAATTACTCTGTAAGTGACCCTTTGGTAATAATAAGCAATACAATGATGATAGGAATATTTTTTGAGAGTTAAAGGAAAATAGACATAATTATTTATAATAGTCTAAAATAATGTTTTGATACTTTCAATTTCATATAGTAGTAGACCGTAGTAACAGATGTACCCATTTGCCAGCATCACTCGACGAACGTTGTTACGGTTAATACGTGACTTATCTCAATCGGCCGAGTTCAAGTTTCAAGTTTTTATCCACGCGGCCGTTGTACGGACAAGCAGTCCATCTTCATTTTAAAGCCATGTATGTTAATATGGGAAATTTTTAAGTACAAAAAAGGGTTTTTAAAAAAAGAACTTTATTACCTTTCAGATATGCAACTTTATGAATTAAATGCTTTATCATAATTTCAACCGTCGCATGTCATGATCAAAAACCATTTGAACAGTGTGAACCAGGTCAATTTTCTTTGGGTAATTATTTATATATTTATGTGAACGAACTATATTGTTATGAAGATAAAATAGAAAAAAAATGTGAGAAAAATTGTATTTAAAAAATACAAAGAATGCATCAATGCAGAATAATAAAAATACAATATTACTAATAATGTCTAATTTTTTTAGGAATCGTTATTTATTATTAGGATACTAAATTAAAAAAATAAAATGAACACTCAGTCAGTAACTTTTGATAGTACGAAATCGCACAAACCGGGTTAGCTTTAAAACTCTTATGATTTTTTATCACGTTGTTGACTTACTAGACTTAAATAATTATAGACTGTGATTAAAATCATTTCTCAAGAACCTTCAGACAACCAACAAAAGCAGACGATTTTAATGACTTTGTAATAACCGTAATTTTTCAAAAGAACGCGGCATTACCCCCGTAATATGTTGACGTGGTGATAACATTGAATAATGGCTCTCTAAGAAAATGTTCCCCACCGTTCGCCGTGAAATGAACACACAGCATATGTACAGTTTATTTAATACGCTTCAAAGGGATTTTGTATGAACAATGAATATGGAAAATAATTTTCTCTTGGTACAGAACATAGAAAATTTATTTCGCAACTGTCTAAATCAGACTCTTTATTATTGTACATACATAAGTAGCGGTGGTTTTTCATAAGACAAAGAATACGAAATTCTGCGTTGGCAAATATTTTGTAACGTGGTCTCGTGATATTTTTTTACGATTTATTAAATTATTATTTGCACTTATTTTCTGAAAGTAATAGCCTCTTGTTAGCTTAAAAAGTTTAGTACAAGTGGCATTGTGGAAAAGAAACAGCTTAGTGGGGTTTATGAACATTTCTGCCAAAAAAAATGATTTAACATCATATTCTCTACAGGCTTTGATGATATATATTGACTGTTACAAAATCGCGGGAAGTCGCTAAATGAGACCAGATCAAGACCGGTCATGGTCGGCGATCTTTAAGTGAGGCCTACGCCTTGCTGGCATGATGATGATAATATATATTTCACAAAAATATAAGTAGTAAACTCATTCGTAAATAATTTCACCACTCGTGACACTACTCTCTTTCTAGAATACATGCTTTTACTACGGCGACTAAGTTTGCCATCACAAAATATTGCTTAAATTTTTGCATTCCAGTTAAGAAATACCGTAGCATCACAGCATTCGCTGGATAAAATTAATATAGTGCTTTACGGACAGACAAACAAAACAAAAGAAGAGCTCAATTAGATGGAAACTAGAAGATATTTTACATTGAGTTCCCTTCTAATTGGAACTTTAAACTTCACTGCTAGTGCTCCAAACGCGCCCTGCATCCATACAAAAAATATACAAGAATATCATTAATGCAAGAAGTTGTTATTAAACAAATGGAATACTAGTAAAGAATGCATATATTCCAAATGCGGTACTCTGGAAAATCGTTTCGCGATGTAAATAAAATTACACACATACACAAAAACATCGCACAGCGGATAGTTAAAGAAACAATGCACGAACTGCGAAATTAGTTTTCTCTTTAACGGCGTTACAGCAATGTTAGGGTAACGTGTCAAAGGGAACCACAAAAGTATGTTTTCACATTTACGTATCAACGGCATCTATTTGTTATGTGTTGATGTTTATATTATTCGTGCTCTGTTCTACAAGTTTAAAAGTAGCGATAACCTGTTTTATTTACATTTCTTCATTTTTTCAGGCAATGGACGCACGCTGCAAGATGTATGCCTCCGCGAAAGATCGCCGCGATGTCCAGTCCTACATTTCCCGCATCCAACAACTTCCCGATCTTGACTATGTCGTCAGTTTACCTATTCACGCTTCGTCTACCGTGGCTCGTGGTCGCCACACGAGAACCTTTTTTTTAGTAAGAAAAGGACCAACATTTAGCCACTTTCGCACATGCAATGGTAGTCGTGCAACAAAGTGCACCGCTCGCCAACCCGCTGATAAATGCGCATGCGGCAAACAATGCGAATTACACAACTACCACCCTTAAATCACTCGACACGTGATTTACCCCTCCACGGAGCATCTTCAGGAGTTATGTTACACCGATTAATGCCAAACACAGAGTTTTTTTTTTACATTGATGTGTATAAAATTCATTAATTTATATCATTACGAACATAATATTTAATATGTAAAATAATAATTATGTCCAATTCATTTAAGTGCGTGATAAGAATGCCAGAAGAACCCAATTTGACAGTAATTAATATCAGATTGAATTTCCCTATAATAAAATTCTTGAACTTATACTCCAATGCTCAAAGGCGCTCTAATCCGAGAAGAGCTCATAACAAACACACACGTTTATGTTTCTGATCATTTTCGCAACATCCATACAATGGTAGGCCAGTTCATTCCCCATCTTTATTATCACCTAAAAAATCTTTCACGTTGTAATAGGATTTTGGAGCTGTTAAAAGAACTTACTAAATTTATTATAACTTAATTCAGAGACATGGGAGTGTATTGGAATATTAAAATACATAATAATATTGTAAAGTTTTTATGATTTTACTCGCATATAATTATATACTCACAAGTAGCTTTGTAATTAAATTTATATATTCATTTATTAATAATAACTTCAACCAAAAGACTTGTAGTGGATTGTTTTAGGATGAAATATGAAGTAGAAAATTTATTTTTAAGTTTATTTAAAACAAGGGAGCACCTAAAGTTCTCCGTGCGAAGGAAGTTTTAAAAAGAATTTAATGCGAACCTTGAATGTGTATATAATATTTTACTGCTTTGGGTAAAATCCAACACTAAGCTTTACACACAGGATAAAAAACATTTATTCTACGTTATACTGCGATCCTTAAATGTGGTGTGAAGACGAAATATGTTAAGCGAATTCGATGTTTTTCGAATTTCATGTTGTCTTTTTTTTCTGCCTTAGATGTTGCTCATTATTCTTGTTTTGTAATTAATGTTTTTTTTTCTTTTTTGGATTAGTTATTTGCCTCATTTAAATATCCAGAATACATCGAACGGTCCGTTGCTGCCCTTAGTCAAAGAATAAAAGTAAACTTTTTAAGTATACAAAAAATATGGTTTTTAGCCTATTACTTCGAAATATTGTTTAAGTTTATACTAAATGATATGAAACGCTAATTGGAAAACCCTTATTACAAATTGTCTGAAAGAATTTTGTATGCTAACTAAACGAAATTTCTTATTTCATCTAAACCGATACATATATTATTATAATACATTATTATACATGTAATGAAATCAGCTGGTTTTTGGCAAAAGGTATTATATTTAGACCACGCAATTACTATAAAGGTGTAGTGATCTCACTATCACTAGTCACTTTGTTATTTAAATTGTTTTTTATCAAAATTGTTGTTTGCCAAAATTTATATTTACATTTATTATTGTACAAAAGATTTTATTTACATTTTTTTACAATATCTTGTGTAACCTAGTCATTTGTACAACTTAAACTAATAAATAGATAAATATTATAAAATATGAAAAACATTGTAAACTTACCTAAATTCATTTCAACTATATTAACTTGTAATTGTTTATGTGTATTTAATAAATAAATATCCAAGGTTCAAACTGACAAATCGACTTTGTACGCAACATTTATTTTAGTAGTTTAGCTGCGACATTTGCTTGCCGGCTGGCTATGTAGGTCACGGCCCGCCGTCGCCCGCGCAGCCCCTGCTCACTCCGTGCGGCGGCTGCGCCGGCGCGGGATCCAGTCTCGGTACTATTTTGACGCGGAGCGCATGTCAGTTTGCCCCTCAACTTTCTCGCATAAATACGTTGTTTCGTTTGGTTTTAGTATAAGTTTTCCCATTCTGCTAAAATCTATCTCTGCTTGCCTCACACCTTCTATTTTCTAAAAAGCTTTGCTACGTATCTATCTGGCTTGCTTTAAAGGAAAGAAGAGAGTTGAATCGATTTAGGCTATTTTCTTACAAATCTTGATAATGAGTCGAACTTAGCTAATTGCAGCGTGACATGTCCACCCACAAGGGGACGAACTTTATAAGATTATCGGAAGATGCTAGATGCAAGCCGCTTTCTACCGGTCTTCTAAAATTTACAAGAGAGCCCTATTATGATTAATGCTGATAGTTTCAGTCTATAAAAATTTTGGATTCCATTATATATAGGGTGATTGGTTATAATTGTAAAAGTTTTTTATGAAAAAAATCTTCTACGTCTTCCAAAGACAACAAGATCGTATGATAAGTAGCCTCCACTCCAGAACTTTAAGACCCCAGCGGCGCCTGATATGCGCGCTATGTGATCTACCCTCTACCCCTTATACTTTAATTTTTCTTTCATCCATTATAAAATTTTTCACTCCATAAGCATTATTGTCGTTCAGCCATCGCCTTTCTTCCCCCTTCTCCATTCCCAAAGTATCACAGATTATTTATCACGTTATGGTTTCCTAGTTTTGTGTTTTGACTTTTTTTTATCGTACATTTTATTATATTCTACAACTAATATATTGTTATTCTACGTTAGTACTTTTTTTAAATTCTTTAATATTTTTACATTCTATCGGTCTTACCCGACCCTTTATAATTTTTCTTGCTCTCATCTTGCCACTCCGCTGGGCTATGACGATTACTTTCTTCGTCTATAGATCTCTCTTACTTCTACATCGTAGAGTTTAGCAATAATACATTACATTAATATTCAATAAAATGTATGTTAACATAATATAAGACAGGGTAATTTCATCATTATTTATTTGTAAGCGATCCAGACTTGATTTTAGTTCTATTTATTAAATAAAAAAATTAATCATCCTGTCATTTAACAAAACATTATGCTCTATAAATTGGTATCTCTTAAGAAAATTTTGTTAGTCATTTTGCCTTGTTCTAGAAATTGATAAATTTTAATTATGAAAAGGAAATAAAATGTTACCTCCCGCAAAACGTTTTCACAGAGGAAAACGATTTTGCCGCTTGACTGTTACCGAATTTTGTACGTAATTTATTGGCAATTTGTACCTGTCCCCGTATTAGATCGGGGTGTAGAATCGTGAAGTATTGCTTGTTTTTATTATCATATTTACAACTTTTCTCTTTGGTACATAGCTTTAATGAAAAAAAAGTATAATTTTACCTATTTTTAAAATGAAATATACGTAATATTTTACATTTTCACATTCAAATATACGTGGAGGAGCTTATTAGTTAAGATTGGTGACATACGATCGTATGTAACACCAAGAGTACTTTAAGTGGTGATAGCAGCTGAACTATCCGGGGCGAAACGGATCATCGTTATAGGCGTCGTGAATCAACTGCCCTTCGCCGACCGAAGCAACTTTACCCTATTAAGGTATCACCGCCAAGATTATTTCTTTCAGCGGTAGGAAGAGATTTTTTGCGCCCACAGGAACCCAATGGATATGGCGTATGCCCTAAATGCCTGTTCGTCCATGGAGGTGATAAACTCCCTATGCAGGCGTCTATATCCGAGGGAGAATATTAGGAAACAAAACAACACCTGGTACCTGAATCAACAAAGACACCCTTGGGCTATATAACAGTGTTCAGTTAATATAAAAAAAAGAAAAAAACAATAGGATCTGTCTTTAGCTTAAGTATTTCTTATAGGGTCACTGGTTGATAATATATCGAAAAGTTTTATCCGAACTTAAAAGAACATACGTATAAAACAGTTCTAGGAAACTAAGGGTAAGCAATTCAATTAAAAAGGGACAGTCCCTCTGTATTTACGTTGACTTTATTTAAACAATTGACCCTTTTTCGATTTCCATTCTAAGAAATTCGGTTATGTGTAAAGTTTGGAATACAAAAAAATTTACTAAGTTTCCAATTTAAATTTGCTAAGTCACCATTTTTTAATTTCTGCTTTTATCAGTGTGTAACGTGTGCTTGCATCTAAAAATAATCTTCAATACTATTACCACCGTATTTAAAAATCTGCCTCATCATATGATAATTCTGCCATTATAAAAATGGGATATAATTTAGATTAAAGATGATATTCATTAAATTTCGACGTCTATGATATTTAATATTAATACTTGTATTATACAGATGATCACAAAGGACAAATAGAAAATGGCACCATGGGTATGTAGTTGATGTTTTTAACAGAATATTATAATTTTTTTGTGTTGATTAATCTTGGATATTTTTAGTTTTCTCTTTGTGAAAAGTAGCTTAATGTGTAAGCCACTGCTTACATAAAATTTACATCATTGCCTATTTAACATTAATGAACGACTTTCTCTACAAAGGAGCTCAAATTATCATACTACAGAAAGGCTAGGAATCACCTCGACAATTCCTTTAATTCTTGAAAAAATGAAATTCATTTAGCATATTATTTGATTAATAAATAAGGTCTATATGGTATGTATTAGTATACAGGTGATTGGATTTAAGTGTAAAAGCTTTAAAGGGGTGAATATAAAACTTGTTGTCAGCAAAAAGCTGTACATTCATTATAATTTTTTACACCCATTTCCGATTATTCCGTATAAAGTGATCACTATGAAATATTAGTTTTTTGTATTAGAATGCGACAGGCCAATAACCTCTGGCAGAACAAAGTCTGCAGGGAGAGATAGTAAACAATAATTAATTTTAATATGTACTAATCCGAATTTTGAAAATTTTTTTTCTTTATCATTACATTGTTTATTATTTCGGAAACCATTATCGGACTCCAATTCCCATGTTATCGTAATATCAATATTAAATCGAGTAAAACAAGTATTTGTGTCAAAATGAAAATAAAATATTGGCTCGGCTAACATCAGCAGACAAACAAAAATGTTTTTACACAACAAAACTTCCCTTTTCGCTTATTCTCTAGCGGATACCACAAAATGACGGAGGCGCGTGTATTTATAAGAAAAAATATTATTGTAACACGGTTTTGAAACAAGTCCAATCGAAATTCAAATTTTTAGAAAAATAAAAAAAATAATAGATTAGTTAAAAAAATTGGTAACAGTTTTGTCTCTTTTTTTTCTTAGTTAATGTAAATACGTAATTCTTTACTTAGTGAAATACTGGTATTATAATCATCATTTCAGTCTCAGGACAGCCTACTTGAAGCAGAGAACAGCTAGGAGTCTGTCCACCTTGTTGGTGGACGTTTTACGCTAAGCTTGCCGGTCTAAAATCTCCTCTCCAAAAACTTAAGGTCACAGTCGCCCGTTTTGCCCGCTATGTGGCCTGTCCACTTAAACTTGCTAATCCGCTTAGCTGCTTCGACTTTAGTTCTTCTTAAGGTCTACTTTTCTCAGGTTCGATCTCTTAGAAAAATCTTTAGCAGTCCTCTTCGTGTTCTGTTGATGTTGGCTCAGAGTGAATGACTACATTTCTGGACCCTAATTCATCACTGGTATCACACATTTCTTGTAGACTTTTATTTGAAGTTACGCAGGAATATTTGACAGGAAAACGTTTAATAGAATAACATGATCTAATCTCGCTTTCAAGGCTTTATTCCAGATATTTACAAATTATTTTAAATCTTTGCCATATTCCGTTAAAGAAATGTTTAATTTTTTTTCTAATAATAAAAATAATGACTCTTCTCTTTGTTTAAATTATAATTATGACTCAAATTCCAGTAATGGTATAAAAATAAAAAGACTCATAGAATTTATAACATAATTTATTTAAAATAATGTACTTCTCTCCTTGCTCGTAATTCTTAATCCAAAATATTTTAACTTTAGCATAATACCTATGTAATATTTAGGTAATAAATACAAAGTAAAATGTTGCTTGGAATAACACTAAAAGCACATATTTTATTACAATAAAAAATGTTATAAATATTGTTATTGTACTATTTAATAAAATATAAATAAACAGTAAAACATTATTTCACTTTAATACAGCAAATAATTACCTCGTATATTATTTACGTTAAAATAATTGTGTTAGTTGCTAATCACAAAGGTAAGGTGAAATCTGATATTTAAATAAAACAAAAATGTTTATAAATTTATCATTGGTTTCAAGCAGATGAACAATTTGTCCCCGAGATTGTAATTTTACGCTCTAAAAGACCTCGGGCGTACAGAAAAAGTTTTAACGTTGACTCTTAAAAATTCATGAAATTTTCTCAATCGTTTGTGGCTTTGGATATGTATCCCAACAAAACGATGCGACGGCGGCGCTCAAGCTTATTTCTTCGGCCCCCGCCTCGCCGTGCTTCCCTAAGGTGCGGTATACAGGTTTCTGGTGCATTTACATGCTGTTTCACTATTAAAGTGATACTAAATAGTAAAGTTATTTACGTACTGAAAAAAAAATTGTCAACAAAAGATACAAAAATCAAGTGCCTACGACTGTCATTTATTTAACTGATTCGTAAATAAAGCGGAGAAATTTTTTTCATGTTCTCTTTCTTTGGTGTATACATTTTTGATTTATATAAATTCGGCGAAGTCTACTTCAAACAAAGTCTGTGCAACCTGGATTGAATTATATTAAACATGAATATCAATCTTGACTCAAATTCGCTATAATGAAAGTTGTTTCAAACATTTTATCCTCAAAAATTTCTGGAGTTTAGACCTCGGACCGTCAAGTGCAACTTAGGACGTACAACCATTTGATAGACAGACGAACAATCGGAAGACGCTTAATGCTGGCTGCTTCTAACCAATTATATAGTAAATCTATGAGAGGCCGGTGTTTATAAAGATGTCTACGAGGGCTTCATATTATATTCATCATTATCATCACGTCAGCGATGACCGGCTTTGCGCCGCCTACATCCTGTGACTTCCCGCGACCATGACTATATTTGTCAATCTACCTAGTGGGAAACATACCCACGCCACGTCTACCGCCTCTTGATCGCCACTAGAGAACATGGGAAATTATATTGTTGTTTTCTAAACAAAAGTTTTTTTTTTTAAATCGGATTGTGATATAGTCGATGTAATGGTTTTAATCTTCGGCACGGACATGACTCCTGGCCGACATGCATTAAGAGGTTTATCTCAGTGTTGTTACTATTTCGTGGACCGTCGACCTACATTAAAAGTACGATAAAATCAACATGAACGCTTTTTGTTCTCCAACCACATGGCTGCGGACAAACGTTTTTGCATACTCATAAAACCAAGCGTCAGTCTTTGTAAAGTCGCATGCATTAGAATATTAATGACGTGTTAAATCAAAATAGGCGGCATTTTCTCGAACGTAAAATTTTGAGTGCAAAACATCAATTCTATTTTATACATGGTGATTTGTATAGTTATTCATTCAACGCTTTAAAGATTTTAGCTTTTACGTGGGGAATGTATAGCTCATTTGCCCTCAATTAATGTATTACACATCCGATCTAAAAATCATTGGTTTTTTCGAATAACAACCCGTAATGATAACAAAGTAAAAATAGATGTTTTAAAAATTACACCCATAAAGGCTTTGTATTACCAGAAATTTTGTCCTGTCGCATTGCAATACAAAAAAAAAAAACAAAATAATGCTACATATTCCAAAATTTTCATTTCATACAGGTGATAAGAAATAATTTCAAAAGTTTTAAATTTTTTTACTGTCAAATGTCTATTACCAAACATCCTATATAGGCGGTTTCAAAACAACGTCTACTTTTATTAAAGACAAAAATTATCAAAATAATTAATCAAGCTTTGTTTCTTTGCTTTTAACCGAAATTTGTATTATATTTGATGTTTAAACCGCAATCTGAGTATAAACTTTATCGGTTTTAAATCTACTTACAGAAACGTAGAAAGCAAAAAATATCTAGGAAAAAATAGCTTTTGGTTTTTATATTCTAAAATATCGTCATCTATTTCTACAGCAATTATTCTCGAAGGTCCCTATTAAATATACATTACATCGCCTCATTAACGAGTAATCGAGTTACCATCGTACTATTGGCACTTTCATCTTATATAATTAAAGATATATTTACAAGCGAACACGCGCTTCCTAGACGTACGTTTACGGCAACTATTTGGATCTTTAAAATAAGAAGGTACATTTTAATAAAATAATCTGAATATAATAATTGGTTCTTTCGTTCTTACTATTTGAAACGTATGAATCGAATGCGGAAATATCCTTAAGTTAATAATTATATTAATATCACTTTAGGCGTATTAACCTTGTTCAATAACATCTATGACTAGTCGTTTGTGCACCGTGATGTTAATGCTTATGACATCTAATCAAGTTCCCAATTTTTGTTTCTTCTAAAAAGAAACCCGGAACTCTAAGCATACTTAATAATTTACAGATATAAATAAAATTGTAAGGCACTGCCTTCAATTTCCTTAATATTTTGTGCTACATTTGTTTCAACAACAATTATGTAAACATTGGCTAACTGCTACACATTAAATTAAAGAATAAAACGAAATTCTATAAGGATTGAGAAATTTTGCCATAAAAAAATCGAGTAAAAGTTTTATTAGATGAAATATAGAATATTAATTGACTTTACAAGATTACAGGAAATTGTGTACAGATATATTCCTTGATTAAGTTATAGAAATTATAATATTAATTAGCATGCTAATAGTTCAGAAGCAATAAGCTTTTTTTATTCCTACCTATCTATGTTACAACAATTATTTACATTTATTATATAAGAATATACAATTTTTGTCAATGTATAAGAGCTCGTAAAAGTCAATAACAATTATGGACGATCAACTACACCGGTTTCCTTTTGTGTTATTCAATTCCAGTTCAATTTACGTCTATTAGTATACTAGAGACTGGGTAAGCTCTCTTCGTTAAATAATAAAAATGGCGTCTAAAGCGTCATTTAAACATCTTTTAATTTAAAACAGAAGAAATCGTTATAATTGCTAAATATAAAAGCGAATTATTAGAGAGGCGTTTCATCACCAGATTCACTTTGGGGCAACCTTATGGTTCTAGTTCCAGCCAAAACTCCAATACCATCCAAACACGACCTCCTATTTGCGATCACGTCTCTAAGAAATGCTCTTCTAGGTCCTGCTAAATCCGTCCCTGTTATAGATCTTGTAATTCTTCGTAATGCGGGTAGTTTCAATGCTTCTTCATAAGGTGGAGGCTCATCTGTAGGGGTTGTTTGTGCCCGACCCCCAAAAGGATCTCTTGAACATGTAGGTGATAACTCTCTGGAGAAGTACAAAGTGCTCTCTCTATTCCTCGCCACTCTCTGTTCAGGTATTAATTGGTAGTTAGCTGAGGCGTTGTTAGTAAAATCGTCCAATATTTGTCTTGCGCTCCTAGTTGTTGTTAACACTCCTGCCCAAGACCGTCTATTTTGTTTAATTTCATAAGATCTAGCGCTAGCAGCTATATTACTACTTGAATGAGTGCTAGCTATTAATACTTTTGGTCGTCGTGGAGGCTCATCGAAAGATGCAGCCTTTACTGTCGGCCTATTATGTCTATCTTCAGATTCGATGTCGACGAGAACGCCAGTGTTTGTTGTAATTTCTCCAGGGTCTTCTCTGAGAGCGGCGTCGATCCGCATCGCTTCTGAATATGACGGTACTAAGGCACAATTTCCCCGAATCGCAGCAAATAATTCAAGACTATCTACAGTAGAAGCATGTGATAGAGGAAGAGTGCGAGTTGGACGGGGTGCAGAACAAAGCACGGCACTTTGTTCGTCGGCGAGATTCCAAGCATAATTTGGAGCCGGCACCGGAGGTAAAGTATCCGATAGATGGGTATCTAAATCGAGTTGCCGGCTCGGATCTAATTCGTAGTTTGTACCAAAAATTTTAGTTATCTGGAAAAGGCAATGTTTACATAAGTTATATAATTAATACCACATGTATTCTATCAATTATATCTACTAATAAATTTCTTATTATACCGTATAATGCACGTAAGCTGTATTACATTCTATTACAATTCGAAGAGGCCAAGATAGTAATAAACAGGATAGCGTCCAAAATAATATCTGTGATGAATACCACGGACAACGATCAGCTTCCCTGCAAAAAAAAATATATTTTAGTTTCGTTATTATACTACAAATAAAATACGATTGACAGAACATAATTTTTTTACAGAAGTCACGAATCGGGTGAATTTCATCTAACCGCAAAAGACCATGGCACGATCATAAAAAAAGTCTTACAAAGTAAAGTGAATATTATGGAGGCCGAAATATTTTTGCGTGGCGATCACTTGGTAGACCGACGATACAGTTATGGTAGCGGAAAGTCGCTGGATGCTGGCAGCGCATGTCTGATCATCATGACGATCTATGGGGGAGTACCATGCCTTGTAGTAGGCATCTAACAGCTGATATCAAGATGATGATAATGAATATATCTTCTCCTATCAGCTACAGAAATAAGTTGGGTCGCCTCATAAAGTTTCTGATTACACTGCTACTAGCTACGAAGCTTTGAAACTGAATCAAGTAAACAAGAATTTAAGAAAGCAGTAAAATATTGATCTACATGAAATAAAAGAATTAGAAATATACCTGTAAGCTACCATATACTCTTTGAAGGAACTGACTCCAATAAGGTCCAGACCTTCTCGCATTTCCATGAAGTCATCAAACCGTTCATGTTCAGCAAAGAATCTTGACCTTTGATCTTCAAATTCTATAACATTGAAGATAACGTTACAGTAATAATTTAAGGCATGAACGATTTTTAGATACACTATAATAAAATATTTATTTATATTATGCGACAAAAAATTGTTTAAAGGTATACACATATTACCTACCTTTTATATGTTAAGAGAGTGAGTTAGTAAAGAGTTTAATATTTTTATTTATGAAAGAACCAACCATATCCCATCATAAATTAAGTTCAACTCTCACATATTCTATTACCTGAACAAGAACTTGAAGAAAAAATAAGATTTTCAAAGCCTTAATTCAATTTAAATTAGTCGTAATGTAATGATCCAAAACTTATAAATTTAATAAAGAAAGTTTTTAGTCATATTTGGAGAATAAAAATATTTTGAAGCCACTGAAGTACAATGAATTTATTCGAACATATTTGATTATTTTTAAGAAAGCATCAATGAAAAACGAGCTGCGTTTATCATCGTTTACCACTGTGACTTTATTAAAGTCACAGGTTCGCCGGCCAGCGCAGACATAACGTAGATCACGTATGTATATTACCTGGCTACTTCTCGCAATTGATGACGGAAAACCGGGCAAAAACAATTTTGTTTTCACTTGTTCCTCTGCTGTGAATGATCAGTAGTGACACTCTTAAATATACAATCTGTCATACTACAGTAGAACCCAGCTAAGCTTAGCTTTGATATAAATCAAATTTTCTTAATTATTGTAAACACTAAGCGTATATATATATATGTGTATACAATCCTTCTGAAACGGGTAGATCCATTTTTTATAAATTTCATATGTATATTCAGTGGATCTAAAAATCGGTCGTATTATATTTCAAGCCCCTAAGTAATCCAAACGTCGAGTAGATCTATAACGCCTCGTAGAACCATGACGGACACGGTTCTGGCCCAAATGTTCACAGGGTTTGAGGTATTCTCAGAGTATACACACAGGGTTAAACAGAAAACAGAGTGTGAGGTACAGCTGGGAGGGAGGATAGAGAGCAACAGCATTACCTCCCCGATTGAAGATGGCGGTAGCTGCCACATATTCTTACACTACTGCAAGACAATGATAAGTAATATAATAAAAATAAATAAAACGTAACAATGTAATAATTGTGGTGAAGGATGGAAGTTGAAGAATGGGAAGTGATGTGGGATTAAAAAAAATAATTTTTATAGAACTTAACATTAAAAATATATACAGCCTCAAAGTTTGACCCTTACACTATAGACCCCTAATTTTTAATATTAATATTAGTCCTTCATAAATTTTCTACTCTTGGCGGCTTAAATAATTAATCACTCGCCACGAACACACTATAACGGAATTGACATTATTTTTTAGTTTTATTGTTACGATCAATGGTATATAAAATTTTTACTTAGAATTTAAAATAAATAAAAACATAAGTTTAATATTTTATTATTTTTATATTCCATCGTCGTTCACAGTACTTACTGCCTCTATGGGTTATATACCACATTTTCACACGCTTACAAAGTTATATATAACCTTATACCTTATAGGTTATATATAACCTTGAAACAATTTATATGGCAAAAGGTTTGCCGGGTCGGCTATAGATAAATGTTACAGCTTATATTAAATTACTTATTTGTTTAAAGTAATGACTTTACTACCTACGTACTTATAATATCAATACATCTATTTATATTATCATGAATTTATTATAAATATATTTGCGCTATTTACGGCTACATTAAAATCTATTTCTACATTATTTTTAAGCTATTACAAAACGAGAAAACTGTTAATTTAATCGCATTAATAAGTTTTTTTTTTGATACTCAGTACATTACATTATAACCCTATAATGTTTTTGTCGCTGGTATCTAAATTGAGGAATTTCCGACTATGGAATTTAAACAGAAGACTCTTATTCGAAAGATAATTATTGATGTAGTTATACTTACCACTGGCAGCCTCAATATTAGCAAAGGCAAATCCTTTACTAAATCTGACTTTGGTTATTGGTGTTTTAGAATCGAGCACCAAATTCCTGGAAGCGTCGCGTTGACCGCAGCATGCGTGGGCGAATGACGTGCTCGCACTGTGTGTATTTACTCGCTCATAGTATACCTATGATGTAACAGAGAAACGTTTACCTCCTGTTTTCTAAATCAAACGTCTCAATATGAATTCATTATTAAAACGCTACATTGAATATATAACATTTTGACATATTTTCGACACTATTTTTATTCAGTATTTCAAAGACTGTTTTAATACAAAATTTGTAACAATCGACGTACTTCTCATTAGCCTGGGAAATACAGTTAACAATTACTATAAAACGAAACGGTAAAGTTATTTGTCAGCAAAATGGAAGCCGTGCTTGTAGTCATATAAACTGTGGTCTACAATATAGAGTAACTAACAGTAATCGAAACGAAAATACAGCAATACTTGCGCACTGATTTTTAGCAGGATAGCGAGCCCTGGTACCTTCTTATATAGTCTTCTACACAAGAGGCCCGCTATAAGTTAAACTAGTAAACTTATAGCAGTAAAATGATTTTGCTAAAATCGGAAAGAGCGGGTACAAACTGTGTCCCATAAAGGTACTCACCTGAGAGTCCTATTTCCAGTAAAATTAGTAAACCAGTAAAACGCAGAAACTAAAAAGAACTCAAAAGCCAGTAAAACCTAAAAACACTGTCGCAACGATAATATTGTTCAACAAAACTATCTTCCATAAAAAAACCTAATATCAGTAAAACTAGTAAACCCGTTAAACAAAGAAAACTTGATATTTCCTTAACATAGTTTAAATCTGTATATTACAATGCTCGCGAATAAATATTTACCAAAAGATGTGCCGTTGTAGAGAGCGGCACACCTAGGTTATTTAATATAGAAAAAGAACTACTATAACGAAAGTTAATAAGATGGATTCAGTAAAATACGAACAACAATGTAGAAAATAGCATTAGTTTTGAGAATAAATAAATCAAAGCGTTTTGTTTACGTCTTAAGTTTTATACTGTATATTTATAGCACGGAACATATTCAATCTACGATCTACTAAAGAAAGGGTTCACTCGCACGTAATGTTGTTTCAAGTCACGCACCTGTGTGGTAGTGTAAGCGTCTCCGTTCCGATATCGCGTAACCTGCCTTTTGCGTCGCACGTAATGGTAACATATTGCCTTCCACCTATATGATAACACAAAGAAATATTAATTGTTTTAAGATCTCTCTTTAGCATGAAAGCTAAAGATACAGCTATCTTAGTCACAACGAAAAAAAAAACCGATATAAACACACTAACGACTAATACTAACAATAATACGACCACTCTGACAAGAGTACACTACTAAGACTGAGACGAAAATTTATTTATATATATGATTATATATATATATATATATATATATATATATATATATATATATATATATATATATATATATATGATTCCATCCGCATTTCAAGCAACAGCATTCGAAGCTTGACTTTGAATGTTTGAAAGCTTGACTACACTTCAAAGAATTTTAGTATCAATTTAATTGAAAATTCTTTATTACATTCACTGTTTTTAAATAACTCACCGTCAGTTTATTAAAGAACTATTGATAACAAATAAATATTAGATTGACAAATCTCACCAAACTCTTGGAGTAGCGTTCCTCATAGCATGCACTCTAGCGCTCACAGCTGCAACATCCACTCTCCTAGCGAGCTGAATTCTGGCAGTACTGTGATAGCATTCCACTAAATAAACTAAGTATAGCAATAGAACAAATGCGATGGGAATATATGCATAGCCAACATCGCATGGTGACTCTCGAACAGTTCGCTTAATAGGAAACCTGGAAGAGAAATTATTGAGCATAATTATATCATTATTAATTTCTATTTGTTCACTCTAAATCATTATAATTCAATAAAACATGTAAAAGGTAGTAATTTTTTTTTTCATACAAAATATTGTTGCTTCGTTTAAATTTGTGTATTATAAATGTTTAAAATGTTTAAATAATGAAGTAGTATCTAGCACAACTTTTCTTATCTTTAATTTAGAAAAACAAGTACATGTAATAAACATTAAAGGTAAGGATATTTATAAATTTCCTAGTTATGAGAGGGCAGGTCACACACAGATGGTTGTTAGCTTTAACAATGTTTTTGGCAATAAAGCTCGAGGATTCCCTTAAGGATATTCGGCACGGGTCACCATATTTTGCTATATCACTGAATAAAGGGTTAATCAATTCTGATATGACTCAATTTATTATAATCGGGGCCATTTTGAGTGTTAATCGTAATTTGAAAATTGTAATTTTTTTGATGATGCCTTCTGAAAAAGATTCTTAGTAATTAATAATATATAATATGAGAAGAGTTCAAGTTACTGACTAGTTTTTTTGATTTAGTTTCATTTATAATATAATACAATGCATGTAAAATTAACACAGATCTGAATACCGACAATTAGAGCTAAGCTTTGCTCGAGTTATAAATTACAGTGCTCTACGTGTAAGCCGCATAACAAGTTAACTTACGTATTAAGGTCGATAAGCTCACGGTCGATCTCGGCTGTATTGCACCAGGCCACGGACCCGAGGCACCCGACGATCATGAGAGTGAGGAGGAAGCATTTCCAATTGCCCTCTCTTCTGAGAACACCGCCGAGACTTTGTTGCCGAGGCCGCTATGAAACAATCATAGATAAGCAAAATTAATCAATCAGCAAAATAGTAATCAATAATATAAATAATGATTTTAGTATTTATAAATCATTTGCCGTCAATTAATATATTGTACATTTACCAACCTACAGGAGCTGTGACAGTCCAGCAGTAAAGAATGTGACTTGCGATCGTACGTCGTGAGTTCGATTCCCGAGATACAATTTTATATATCACACTTCTAGCACAAGTTTCCAGAGGATGGGCACCAGCGCCCTCTGTGTAACATAATACCACATTGCGCCAACCCTCTTGCCAAGCGTGACAGTTATGTTTTATTCCCCCATTTACCATCTTTGGGAGAGGCCTAAGCTTTGCAGTAGGTGTCTATGGGATGGAATGTTGACGACTTTTTACCCAAAAATCTATGGTTACAGAAATAGTAAATCATTACATTATTTACTATTTCTGTAATATAGGAGTAAGAATAATTGTTTTCAAAACTCGGGTTACTAGGTATTAAAAATAATTATTGTTTACGTATCTGTTCCTGCAAACTATGTACTGTCAGAATTTATTGACCAATCGCATTCCAGTAGAAAAATAATTAATGTGAAATGTTTCAGTTATCACTTCAGAGCCCACTTAAAAGCTTTACCAATCACCTTATAGTCGAATACGTTTCTTTAGTTCAATAAATAAGAAATCTGCCTAGTTTGTAGAAGGCAGCAAATCTCGTTTTCTATTTGATCGCAGATCAAATTGATATAACTCGCTTTAAGCTTGGTCGGGTGTTTGCAGTCTTTGAAAATGACTAGATGGGTCTTTTTAATCTTTATCTTTAATAATAAATTGCGCTCTTTTAAAATGGTGGAAGAACTAACAGATGGAGAAACTGGCAGTGAAAAGCCAGGTTTAACATCTACAACAACATCCCTAATTAATTATAAAAAATGCTTTGGCACGTAGGCTATAACATATTAACATACATAGATCTGAGGCGACTAAACTGCGGTCCCCAATTCGCATTCGATTCTATGAAAAGTTATTTTTGACTTCGAATATTTCGAATATGTCGAATTATACATAATAACATACTTATATAAATGATTTCATTCCACTTTGAAATCCCCAAAATCTTTATTAACTACCCAGCATCTGATATAATAACTGTAAAGTACTGTCAACAATTATTTACCAAATGTCACTGTTTATTAAGATTAGTATAATTAATGTGTTTAATTTTGAATATTTTAATTCAAAACAAATGTTTTAGTCTTTTATTTTTGTTTTCAATACATATAATATCAGAGGTTTTTTTTAATGTATGCAATTGTGGCACATGAAATATTTTAAAGTTTGACATGTGCCTATGACTGTCAAGGATCATGGCCATCCGATATAGATTTTAATCGATAGTCTCTCAAGTATAGTAGCTACTACAATTAAATTAACGTATCATAAAAGAGAAGAGAAATATAGAGGGAATTGTATATTAAATAAAATCAGCAAAACTGTACTAAATTTAACATATTATATAAATAGAACTAAACAAAGTATAGAACATGCTTTTAACGCACTTACGTAGGAGTATTGTACAGAAAACCTGCTTAACATAACATAACAGGGTTGACAGATGGATTCCATTCAAGCAATATTGATTTTCCGCGTATTCTTTGTTCGATATTATTAAAGACACAATGAAATTTGGTACGTGCGGCTCTATCTTCCCGTTATTGTAATATTATAAAGATAGAATTAAATATTTGTGTTACTTTTTGGAAAACCTTAACGTCACATAATTTTGGTCGGAATAAAATAACAAATTAAATTTAATAACGCCTGCTCAGAATTTCAACCTTATTCAAAATAAACCACTTAAATCTTTGATGTGCAGAATCCTTTAATACCGAACACACGTTGTTTTTCCCGTATTCAACTTAACCTTTATAAAAATGATCGTAACATTAAATGATTTGTTTTGTTTTGTATTATAATCATTAAAGCCATTTCCACAACTAAGTAGACGTACGACATAATCATTGTCACGGGAAGTCCTATACCTTGTAATTTGTGTTAATCAGCTAATATTGTAATGACGTAGTTGCAGTTTTATATCAATAATAATATTTAAGCTTTTCTAGTTATAGTCATATTGATAATTATTATAATTTTACATTTATTTTGCTGAAATGAACTAAGATTTAGTTAGCCATGAAACGGAAACAGTTCGCTCATGATGCCACAGAAATTGACGTCCAAGTAGCGCAGCATCGAGGATCAACTAATGGTATTTGATACCCAATCCTGATGATGACAATGGTATTATCACCATCATTTCAGTCGTAGGTCGTCAATTGTTGCCATTCGTCTTACCGTAGAAACGACTACATAAATGCTTCAGCAATATACGATACGATGTCCAGAGCTTAACACCCGCGTATCAGGATTCAAGAGGCCAAGCTCCTATTATAAATTAGCTGTCTTGACAGGTCCTTCAGCAGGTTATAGAGGTTTCGCTGTTATACCCCTAGCCCGCGCCACCGCATACAAATTCACTATTAGTTTATTCTGCTATTTCATTGACTACGTTATAATACTTGTGTACATTAGCTGTTTGAGCTTTAGGTGTACTGTACTTGTTTCCCAGGGAGCTTTTATTAGTACTACACGTACTCGAAAATAGGGATAAATTGGGCCCAAAAGACGTAGACGCCGTAGGGGTTATTACCTTACGGATTTACTGTAATAAGTTAGTCGAATTTATAAAAGAAAATATTTGAAGTCAACAATACTATCGACGAACAATTTATTGACTTACGTTATTAATTACTTGATAAATGCTTCCAAAAATTCTTATAAATGCTGCTCCACAAAAAGTAAACACAATGTGGACGCATCTTTACGGGTACAAATTGGATTATTAAGGTGCGCTCACTTTTAACATATTTTGACAACGAGACCTCTGCCAATCATACATATGGTTTTTTTATCTCTAAACTTTTCAAGGCGCAAATAAGAAAATTCAATAGTATATTTTGTGTTTTTAAATAAACATAATGCTCCTTAAACATGACTTTCGGTAATGACATTCTGTACTCATCCCTCAGTTATTACACAGGATACAAAGTAAGAGGAGAAAAACAGCCATACCTAACCTAGCTATCAAGTCTACTATAATCTGTGTATACATCTAGGCGTATGTATATAACATATTTCTATCGACTATACCTATATTTATATACTTCAGAAATGAAATTGCATTAAATCCAAAGCTTTTAAAAAATTGGAAGACGGATACACTCATGAAAATATAGTAGTTAATGGTCTAAACTTTATATAGATATAAAAGGGTTGGTTAAGGTTCCACCGGGATGTGTCTGGTGTGGTACAATAGAACATAGCACAGTGCGCAATATTAAAAGCAATTGGTGTGTTTGGACACCCAAGAGTGGACCTTCCTCAAGAGCAGAGATCTACCATTTACCTATAAACCACAAACCAAAAAAGTACATTATTTTTTTTATTAGAATTAAACATCGTACGATTCGACACTTAATTACAGTCAATATGCATCTTTAATCAAGGTACATGAAAATCATAGGATTAAAGCCTCAAGAGCATATATATCACATCACGGCTTTCGCCTCAAACCGATTTATAAATAAGTTATGAAAGGTTCTCATACAAATAATTCAGTAGCCAGGAAACTTTCCAGGCTTTAATTTAAACTTGGACGTTAACATCAAGGCTTTTAGAATAATAATATATAATTTTATAGACCATGGGAAAAGGCAATATATAGGAAAGTGGTAGACAATAATATACTTTTTACATTAATGCGTTTTGTGTTTTCATTTGATGATTCAGTATCTAGTGAAATTAATTGCTTTATGATATACATAAGTAATTGTAAGTTATATACTGTTAAGTGGTCACTTATTATCAAGTGTTCGTCGTGCTTATCTCTCTCTTGCTTATCTGACTTATTAAGTCGATCTTAATTGTTCTAAATTTAAATTAATCGTAGAAACTGGGAATTAATAGATGACATTAAATATTAATTAACAGGAAATGTTTTTGTTTTCATGGATTTCTTCAAGAATTAGCTGTGTTCAATATGAACGTAACAAAAGGCGAATCTATAATTAAACGCTTATGGTTACAATCTGCATTTATAATAATGCCGTTTACTCAATTTGAGTGACCATGTCATAGAGATGTGGGAATTAGGTGAAGTAGAGGTTCTGCTACTAATGGCAGCTAAGACGAAGGCAGTCGGTGTATATTAGTTCGCCTCATTAGCTCCGTCATAGCTCTCCTCGGAAATTTAAAGAGGCAAAAGAAAAAGTTATTGGCCTCATAATACACGGTTAATGTATGTTTAAGATTAGAATTTCTGAATGTTTTGTGTAGTCATATTTGTTTTGCATAGAACATTGTTATTATTGATTTTTAGTGAAATTATTTTCTTTGTTTTATCATAAATCATTACATTTATGACTTTAATGATATCATGCAGTAAGGTTTCGGGAAAAAACTGTTAAAGCCACTACACTACACACTATAATTTTCCACTACGTAGCACAAGGGGCTTTTTTTCTTCGAGCTATACTTATTTTCTCCCACAGACTAAAAAATATAGAAATGTTATACATATAATAATCATATAATTCACATGAAGTGTGCCGCCTGTTAGTGGTTAATTACGCCATCTGTGGTTGAAAACCATTGTCTCAAGGTATTGCTATCATTCTCAAAGTATTTATATTATTTACGTATCTTTTATAATTTATTTATATTATATGTACGTAAAAACTTACTAGATAAATAGTTTTAGTGTTATACAAGATTATTGGTTATTGGTACAAAGGCTTTAAAGGGTTGAATGTATAGTTCATTTCCTATCAATGAATGTACGGCATACCTTATCCGTCACTAGTTTTAGAAATAATAATAACGTAATGATAATATAGAAATAAAAAGTGTTGCCAAATTCGGAGAACTACAAATTAATACTAATTATTGTTTATTAACTGTACCTGCAGACATTGTACTACCAGAAGTTATTGGCCTGATATATTTCAACAAAAAAACAATGTTATATATTTCAGAGACGTCACCTTTTATAGGGTGATTGGAAATAGGTGTCAAATATAAAGTTGTTTTTTACATTTAATCCTTTAAAACTTTTATAACTTTATACATAAATTACAAAGGCTGATAATGTTCCTTAAATAATAAATTTTAATCTCATTCAAAAATATTGTAAATATATACTCTGCTATTATTTTTCTTTATTGAGAATAGAAACATGAGTCAAATATTTTGATGACGTATGAACGGGTCGAGACATGGAATTTATAGTAATAATAACACAGTGCCCCTCTGTATACATAATTTCTATTAGTTATATTGTACATAACGAAGCTCTCGTAGGAAAAATGTTTGCATTGAAGCGAAAAAAATAATTTCAATATTATATCTGGTTTGAAGTGATACGTAAATTTGCCAGGAATGTCTAAAAATGTCAACGTTTTTTTCAGATTACGATGTGAATATTATACATTCGAGCGATAGAACGCCGGGGGTGTTTCTAAGACTGTTCATGTCAAGGTTCTGACGATACTTTGTTTTGGTGCTATGAATGAGCAAATACGTAATATTTATTTATGATTTTTATAGTATGTTACGAGGTTTTCTTGTCTGTTTATGTTTTGTAAACGTGGTTATAATTATATAAAAGAAAATATATAAAAACTATCTATGCAAAAATTTCGCTAACGCTGGGAATGTTGATTCAATTTAGACGGATTCAATCAGAAGGAATTTGATAAAGCCAACTACTCGATATTGGAATCATAATTAGCGTAATTAGGCAGATACGGAATATTTTGAGGTAGTTTATCTCATATATAGGAAATTAAAGTAACTTGGTTACTTTAAAAGGCTTTATTTCATAATCAGCCACCATCACCTTTAGGGTCCACTAGGGTTGTAAACTGGGGCCCCTATTATTTCGACGATTTAACTTAATCTCTCTAAGCCTCTTTTACGCAAATGATTTAAAACTATCATATTGTAGAAAGTGCAGATGATTGCAATATACTTCAAATTGATTTGCCTATCATCTCAAAATGGCAGTCCTTTAATTTTATGTTTTTAAACAGAGAAATATTTTATAGTTGAGTTCTCAAATAAGCACCAGATGTTTTGACTAGCCAGCTGTTAAAACGCCTAGCATATTCGTATGGTCTCGGACTTATATTCGATGAAAAATTATATTTTCACCTGGAACACATTATAATAAATGCTTGCAAATGGTCGGTTATATTATAAGAGTTATAAAATTCCACAGTCACTGTTACTTCAATACAAAAATATTTTTATTGTGTTTTTCCTATATTATGCTGTTTATAAATATTATATATTGATATTTGAGGGATGATTATGCGTTGTAGTGGGCATCTGTCTGATATGATGCTGTGTAGATATTACAGTTAAGATTGCATTCTAGATTCATCACTAAACTATTATAAAAAAATATTTACATTTTACTTTAGTTTTATTCTAATATATTTACCTTTTATATAAATAAATAAAAAAGAATATTGGACTGAAATTAACTACTGTTAAAAATAAATTATCATTAATAAATTCATTTCCCATCGAAACCTTACTAATATAATTCAGAATCGTATTGCCATAAGATTTTCAATTACTCAGAGAGGTTTCCCGTCGTGCATTGCTTTTGTTACTGTTTGTTAGTCGCTTTTTATATTGTACAAAGGCGTTTTAGTCGTTTTGCGATAAAAACGTGATCGCTCTCTATTACAAAAAGTCGTCTAGACAGGTCGACTGTTGTTCCTATTACTGACTGAGTCATATGAACAAATAATCGAAATCCTATCACTGCAATGTTACGAGCTCATCCTTTTATCGCCGGTTAATACTGTACTATATTATATTCATCGATCAGAGTTAATATCGCTAATAACGCTTTTTCCATCGCACTTTTTTAAGCAAGTGAAAGGGATAAATGATTGCAAAGGTCTTAATCAATTACAAAGAAATTAAATACCAACACGTGGCAGGGTTTATTGTGTAAGTAACAAGTTTTATTTTTTTAACACCGTATTATCAATTTCTGATACGCCGTTTCATTCTCTTTTTTTCAGCTTTTCCTATGTACATTGTAATGACATCATCAACATCGAAAAACACTTTACTGTATGTCTTAAGCTTCGGCCGATACATAGATATTCAAATTAAATTGACGGTCTAAGAGTTCGTCAAGTCGAGTTCCCGAGAAGGAATCTCGGCTTGGAAAGCATAGCTTGGTCAAATGAATTACGCACAATTCATTTGTTTATACTTAAAAGGACAAATAATAAATGGGACTTAACTAGGTACTTTATAGGAATAATTAAAATATATTATTTCACCTTAAGAGAAAATTTCAAATAGTCGGTATACACGTAGTAATAAATATTACATGTAAACTTTATCGCACACTTTACTTGAAAAAATACATGAAATTATAGTTCCTAAAACAAAGGAACTAAAACAATTGGCGGTCTTATCACTCAAAGCAATTTGAAGCTTTTTACAGGAAACCGTAGCACGCAAATAGAAGAAATACAAGTAGCAGGTAGTCATATATCATAAATTAATAATATAATATAAAAAAGATAAAAATATTAAAAGATATAGGTATACTTAGCTATTTACATACACATAAATATTCATTGATTTATACTCATAATTAATTAATTCAAATACATAATTATAAATACACTAATAAAGAAAAATATTTAGTTAACTCGGATAAGTTCACACTTGCCTGGGAGAGAAAAAAGAAAACTAAGAAAATATTGATGAATCAATAATTAATTGTTAGGAAAACAATAAAAAAATCAGCATTTAAACATTTATTTTTAAGTCATGTCATTAATTATTTCATGCTCTTCAAGAGTAGGCCAATTACTTCCATAACACATTTAATTATAGTACGGCGAAATTGGTGGTTGTTCGGCGTTCAACCTTTTAACGGCTTTTACAAATTCATCGGATTCAGGGTTCATTGTTTGGTAATCTGATAATTATAATGGATAGAGAAGTGTCGCTCTTAGAGATATAGCTGGACCGATGTAATCTTAATCGTTTACTACAGTGCTGTGAGAAAAACGAAAGTCAACTGGGTAATATTCAAAATTCTACGTGAATCAGGCTTAAACAATTGCCAATTATGTTGCCTATTTGCAAGTAATTGCTCTCCTAGTCATTAAAGTTTGTATTATAAAAAGGTAATGTTAAGATCATTAGTTATACATAGTACGTATAGCAAAAAGCTTTGTTTATTATTTTGTTACGCATGCAATTTCCCTTCCATCGAAAGGAATCTGTTGTACCTAAATTGGGCGCTGGAGGCTGAATTATATTTTCTAAAACTACACTCCTTCTTCTTTCTATATCTATTATTTAGTGGAAAGGTTTTAAGTTATAAAGGAAAAGATATAAGTAATATAGGTAAAAGTTTTGAAAGAAAAAACACAGTTCTTTTGTCAGTTTTAAACTTTTTACACTATTTCTAATCACTCCATATATAAGAATACGAAAGGCCAATAAGTTCTGGTAATACAAAGCCTACTGGGAAAGATAGTGAACAAAAATTGATTTTAAATGCTTTTTCCTACTTTAATATGTAATTTTTGGAAATAGTGTATATTAACACGACAGCAAATAACCTATAAATTAAAAAATCTTACGCCTAGAACTAATCATCTTGTAAGTATAAACAAAACATCAAAGGATTCGCCTTTAACTAAAATCAAAATCTAGTTAAATAAATACATTTCTAAATATTGTTCTCATTTCATTAAATTTATAAAGAAACGTTATTTCTCGTTATGTCTGAACATTTTATTTCATTCCCTAAGTAAAAAGTTGGCATTCGTGACAAAAGTTCTTTAACTTCCTCAAAAGAAAATATTTTGATGAATTCTACTTTTGCCGATATTTTTTCTTTCAACTGGAGTAAAATATGACATTGAAAGTAAACAGTGTACCGAACTCTTTTTTTACGTGATAAATTGTGTAAAAAATACATGTGATATACTCAACCACTTCAAAAAAATAGTGTATGATTAAGAAACTAAATATCTTCCCAGAAACAATGCATTTTGTAGAACGTTCTTAATGGCCTCTGTTGGTTTTTTGTTGTTATAAAATTAAAAAGGTTTTTTAGTTTACCAAGTTGCTTATATAATTTTTGATATTCATCTCCACAACACTTAAATGTCGTTGAAATTTTGATTTAACATTTCGGCGATAGCACTGGTTGAACAAAACAAAAGGAAGTCAGTTAGAGAAAGCCTACTTACAAAGAAGGGTCTTAGTCATAGCGTAAAATTACTAACAGAGCTGACTTCTAACATTAAGGGAACTCTAGATAACACTACTAACAACATTTTAAATATTTTTGTAAGATAACAATATTAATTGCTTTTTATATCAATTCTGAAAACTTAATATTGTGTGCCTTTTTCTTTTTCCAACTCAGCCCTTGTGAGGCTGTAAATGCCAACAAAAATACAACATATGACTACAAAAAAATCTGTTACTTGTATGTCACGCACTAAGCGTGAGCTGGGACGACAATGTTATCAAGGATCAGTGTAATGTAAGCGCAGGGTTCGTTTATCACCAACACGTACGGTTGATAAGTGTTTGTCTGTTGATCTTATTTTCCATAAAATTAATTACGCTACGTGTAACCCGTTTTTGGTTTGCGATTTGCATGTTACCAAAAATTCTGATAGTAAATTTGAATAGGCCTATACTATTAACACAAGTAATTTATTTATCAATGTTTTATATCCATTTGAATGTTTTTTTCTCTCCACTATACGTAAATAATAATCTTACTGCCTTTTACCTCGTTGCACACATAAAATTAAGTCTGGTCTGGCAAGCCATTTTAGGTTAGTTCTGGTTCATCATCAAACCTTTAAGGAGGAACGATCCTTTAAACGTACATGATATACTTTCCACTATGTGAATTTTGCATAACGAAAAAGTGGTATTTGGCTTTGAGCCTTTTTGGCAAACTCACAGTCGCTAAACAAGTCATCGAGAAGGCTATGTTCGAGATTCCTTAACGAGATTGAATTAAAAATCAGGAGATCCTTTGACAAAGTAACTGATATAGTCCAGTGAATTGGCATGTTAAAATGACACTGGGCAGAATACATGGTGCGAAGAACAGATGAACACTAGTATTTGAAGGCGTAGGACGTTGGACAAGGCGAACAGTCGAATTTGTTAAGGTCTTTGGAAGACGATTGATGCTATTCGCTTCTAACCTCTAATAGTAAAACTGTGATGCGTGCCAATGTAAAGCAGTGGACGTCATACGCCCACAAATATTATGAAATCAACACTAACTATCTTCGATTTGAACAACGGCTTCGTGATAAACCACACCAGTCGTTAAACGAGTAAAACTTAAACTACATCCCATCCGCGATGAGAAGGAAGAGGTCAATAAACCTCGTTCCCCTACTCATTTTCGCTATAGCACAAATTCCCTCGTGGTAAATATCGACTTCGTCATTATTAAGCCTTTAGCGTCTGTTCGTAGCGCTTTGGGAGGAGCGATGGGTAGTAAATGCGGCACTTACTCTGTTTTATGGCCTAAATTACTTTTATTTTACACATTTTCGATTAGATCACGGTATTACTAAAGAAACAGAAAATAGGAAGAAGACTAAAATTATCTTATAATTCTAATAAATGAAGCTGTGATAGTTTAAAGCTTATGGAACTCAGGTTTCGTAATGTCGCAGATTTTATCCCGAACAGGCGCAAATTATTCGAAAAATTTGTTCCATTAAATGTCAAGAAACAGTTAAGAAAAACTTAACATAATCTAGGGAAATAATTATAAAAATGTGTAAAAATAATACAATGCGTTTATATTCTCATTTTTAATATATCTATTTCTCTGTAGTGTTTGATTTTTTTTTTGTTGAATTTATTGTATTTGTGTATTTTTAAACATTAAACTAACATTTATTTTGTTACAACTGTTTTTTATCTGAGGATATCAACATACGAATTAGAGAAACAATGAAACCTTTTTGCACCGTGGATTTCTTAATAAAAGATTATAATCCAAACAGGAAATAACGGTGTAGTGGAATTCGGTCTATACTCTCTCTCTATACTTTTGTCCTTCATCAAAAACATTACATAGCTTTGTAGCGTAATGTAAAATACAATAATGTACTTTATATAACGTCATATAACATACCTCTATTTTACCAGCTCCGACAGGTTTCACACTTAAAAGTAATTACTTTCCTGTAAACCTGTCACAGTCTAATATACAAATAAATAAATAAAAATTATTTATTTATCATTTGAACCTTAATTTAACTTGTTTAAAAAAACGTATAAAATATTAATATGTTACTGAAATTTTTACTAATGTATTTGTGACATGACTCATTGAGTTCATAATTATTTTTACAATGATAGTTAATGCTATCAATAATAATAAATTGCAATTACTGTCAAAAACAAGGTTTCTGTTTTGTACACTGGATAATCCTTGAAACTTTATGTATAGTTATGTAACTTTTTACTACAAACAGTATATCATCTGAAACTGCACATTGAAATATGTATGACATCCAACAATCCACGCTGAGCTCATGTTATGGATTGTGACGTACAAAGGCTTTTGAATTTTGGCAAATAATAAATCAGTGTATTTAATAACAATACAGTGACTTTTTAGAGATTTTAAAGATATAAATTTTACGAACATATTGAACCACAGTAAAATTTCCTTCGTAGGTCATTTACCATGTACTGGCTTTTCCTATAACTGCGTTAAAATACCTGCTAGCGAGTGAAATTGATATTAAGGATTCAAATTGATACGTCGCTCACATAATAATGTTCCTTCTACTACGATCGTTTCGGAAAACTTATTGAAAATGTATTTTATGTCTTCAATTCTTATTTTAATATAAATCTTTTCTTATTATATTAATTCTTTCTGTTCTTCTCTAAAAACTTTTGACATTTGTGAGACGAAATATGTAGCAAAGAAACTAATTTTTGCAAGATACAACTTGTTTTTGGCTTAAAATCTTTATATTTTATTTATGAAGAACCCATTAAGGATAGTAAAAATTTCGCTTTTTTTCACTTTTTTGTCTTTAATTATACATGTATTATATTCAAAGATTATAACCTTAAAGCCAGCCTATTCGCATTTCATCGTCCTTGATATTAGAATAATATATAATAAATAATAATATTACTTCACCACTATCATTTATGCCTCGGGACGTACACGGTTGGACATAGGCCTCCCTCATAGATTTTTTTTTGTCGGTTGCATACAGCCTGCTGTGTATTCTGGCAACTTTTTGGAGCGACATCCAACACTGCTTGCCGGTCCTTCGTATCTATTTCAGAAACTATGGGCTATGTCAGGTTTTTTCGTTGGTCTACGGATCTTCTCATTCGTAATTCGAACTCGTAGAGAATCCAGAGCATAGCCCAGACCAAGAGTCGTTGATCGAATATTAAATATTACTTAAGAAATAATGCTTTGAATACTCGAGATCAGTAACGAAAGTCACTCCAACTGCACTCTTCGCTTTTTTTGTATTTTTTGCATCGTTACCAGGATATTCATTTTTGCGGTGAATTTGCATTGACATTACACGTTACGTGCTTGAAAGCTCAACGCCCTATGCATTTGTGTATACTGTGCTCCACTTCGCGTAAGCATCATTATGGCTGGTGCGAGCGAGGTATTGTCACGCAAATCAACCGAGCAAGTGCTCCTGTGCCATAACAATATTCAGTGTATTTCGTGTACGCAACTGTTAAAAAATGAATTTGGAACATCAGTTTTGTAATGTACAAGCTGTCCCCCGCCCGCTTCGCGTGTCTCATAAATCCTTTTGCGGGTGTTATTTCATAAAATCTATGTATGTTAATTTTTAACACGCCAAATATTAGATCTATAATAGATATAGTTTGAATATATACATTTTTTAATGAATAATTTCCTCGACTTCCATTGCGGATGGAATTACTTCCGTTTTCCTATAATTAAACTTTACGTGACAAATATGTAATAGGAAAATTCCTATCCAATTTCAAGTCTCTATAACATAATAAGCGAGTAGTGAAGTACGTAGCTGGAAATCTAATGATGTCCGGTATAAAGTTTCAAATCGTTTAATTTTTAATATTATTTAGTGGAGTAGCCAGCTTCCAGCGTCTCCCGGCGAGCTTAACACGTTCGACTATTCACCTTGTGGGTGAATGTCTTACTCTGCACTTGCTGGTACATAGTCTTTACTTCAAAATTTTAGGAATATAAGGGCTACCTATCACCAGCAGCGAACATCTTGCGACTGAAATAGTAATAATGATGAACATGTAAAGAGAAACTGAATATTCCCTAGATTTTAAATTATATTAATACGAATTCACGATACAGCCAATATTTTGCGAAAATTTTGTTTCATAAAACAAAATTGTTTATGAAAAAAATCACTTGCTCTCGTCAATATTATAAAATATTTGAACCGATTGTCCAAATTAATTTTCAAACGAAGGCCATCCTTAAATTCAAACCCGAGAATGGCACCTCAACAACTCAACCTCAGAAATTGAATACCAAAATACCAAATAAAAATACCAAATAGCGGAGCATTTAAAACTAAATTTTCATTTTAACTTAGAATAAATATATTAAAATAGATTGTATACTATAGACCAAAGACAGGCCAATCTAAACTAATGTTAGCTTACTAGATGTTATAAACATAAATCACATTGTAATTATTAATAAATAATACTTTATACGCGCTATGTAAGTAATTTATTTCAGAACTCGTCTAGCATTAAATCACATCCCAAGAGACAAAGTTCCTGTTATTTTTTTAAAGCAATATATTAACGAGCTTTAAGCTCGTTCTCCCTTGGCAGCGAGGTCGTTTTAAGAGAACACGTTAATATTGTAGGGGCCAGGAACAGTTCAGCATACTTAATATAGTGTACGTTGGGAGTACGACGGAGCAGTGCTAGAGTTACATGCGAAACAGTTGGTACGTGAATACAATGCAGATGTAGATGGCAGGGGCGAAACTAATCTAAAGCGTTGGAAAGATCATTCAATTTCTCGCTTTGAATCGATTTCTACTAAGCATTATTATGTTAGTTATCAAACATTCTATATTTGTCTTGTTCTGTTGAGTTTTTTTATGTTTTATGATTGAACATTTTCTTTACGTATTCGTTTATTTTGCTAAAATGGCGTATTATCTTAAAAAGCTACATTTATTTTTTTTCACACAACTTCGTATTTTTTTTTTTGGATTTATTTGAAATCGAGTAGAATGAAGAATGAAAGATCTACATTACATAATAATAATCCGATTCCACATTATTAAAGTTATAAAAAGTATTTCTATTTAACTATAGTATTTTCTGCTTAGATATTCATTCTTAATTACTGGACCTGAACAAAATCACTAAAATATTAAAAGTGGCATAGAAAGTAATGTAGATCGTGTAACAAAAAAAATCATAAAATTATGCTAGAATCCAATTCATCTTTCATAAAATAAAAAAAAATTATTTAAGAATCGATCAACTTTTAAATTTGATTAAACATGTTACATATTTTACATTTCAATAATAATTCTGAGAATAGCAAATTGTACATCAGTGAGAACAAATCCCAGTATTTTCTTATTTAAGTTTAAGAAAAGTATGATTAAATTTGAATATTTAAAAATGTTGCTTAATTTGTTGACCATAAAGTCCAATTTGCAAGAACAACTTCGCAATGACTACAAAACTTGGGGCTGTAGATGATCCAACAAAAGGGTCGTGTTTTTTACTTTTTGTGGGATTTTATAACAGGGAAAAAGTCCTTTCGAATGAAAAGGTATTATTGCCATACGCCTCACGGTTTTTCATTACATTCAATAAGACAAAGGACGATTCAATTGAGTGCTCGGAATACTGTTCTAACAATGCCATATATTTAATAGAGGTATTATAATAAGAGTTTTCATTTATGAATAATACAGGATGATTGGCTATAGATGTAAAGACCTCCCAAGGGTGGATGTATAACTCATTTGTCAGCAAAATCTTCAAAGCCCTTACACTTATTACACAAATCAACCTATATAAAGTAAACACTCTGCAATAAGTTGCATTAATTCTTTTTTATTGGAATGCGACAGCCCAATAAATGGCAACACAAGTCTGCAGGGAAAGATAGTAAGTAATAACGAATTTTAATATGTAGTAATTCGAATTTCGAAATTGCTTTTTCCTTCAATATTATCACTACGTATTTTTAATTCTTAAACCATTGAATTCTGGATAGCGTATATCATATACTAATTGACAGCAAATCAGCTACATATATGACTTTAAAGCTTTTACATCTATAAATATTCACTTGTATAAAAATTAAAAAAGAAAGTTTAGTTTAGAAAGAAAAGCAGTTGTGCTAACGTCATTGCAAACGTAATCTCATCCCGGATACTGCAGATGGACTTTTACATAACAGATTTTGGACTAATTCCAATAGCAAAAGTATTATGTAACATAAAAGTTTATATAACAAAACATAAACAAATCAAACAAATTGACACCAAAATATTGACAAATAATTTATTCATTACAGATAGTACTACATAACAATTAAGAATAGTTTAAGCAGAGCATGATGATGCTATATTTTTAAAACTTTAAAGAATAAGTGAACTGAATTTTAAATTTCACTCGTGATCCATGCTAAAAGTATTGTATAAAACGTGGTAAATAAATAATTTCAAAACATATTTCATGTTTGAGTACACATGATAAACACAAACAATTATATTTAGTTGAATACATGTAATTTAAATTAATATTATTTTCGATTCATTACTTCGGGAAAATTGTGTATTATTATTAAATAACATAATTTTTAATTAGAAATGGGAATACACTTACCAAGTCCTCGTCATCATCAGAAAAGATATTGGCTCGATCCTGTGTCGTCATACCTTCGTATTATGCGCACTTAATTTAAAACAATCCTTCATGATTCACACACACAATACACAACGCTTTATCTTTGAAAAGCACACCAACTGCATCCAAACTTGCCTCATAGAAATTTTCTGTATTACAATATTCATTATTAATACCACAAACCTTTTAAAT
The DNA here is from genome assembly GCF_028537555.1 of Battus philenor. Classification (NCBI taxonomy): domain Eukaryota; kingdom Metazoa; phylum Arthropoda; class Insecta; order Lepidoptera; family Papilionidae; genus Battus; species Battus philenor. Next base: position 10,519,138 of record NW_027181673.1, on the reverse strand, counting down.
CAATATTTTATTAATAATATTAAAGTTTTTTAACAAAAATAATAAGCGGTTGACTCAGTAAAGTAATAAGAAATATGATTACGAAGTCGATGTTAAATAAAATCGAAACGACTTTACTATGTGACGAGCGGGAGCTTACTGCGGTGGAGGGCGGGCAATATAGGCACTGCAGCGTCCCGTTGCCATGGTTACGCGTTGGTTTTCGCGTCGCTGCGGAGCCAACCTTTTCTAATTCCGTTTCATTGGACGTACTTTCGACAAAGGTATACATTTTAAACGTGTTGGAACATTGTCAGCTTTGTTACCCGACAATATTCCAACTTACGAACATTCCGTGATGGATTTCAAGGTTTACGTCTCTGCTTATTTACTTCCGACGTAAATAGTGAAAAAAATAAAGTTTGTGTTTCTGTACATATAAACAAGGTAGTTGGTTATTGCTGTATAAGATTTAGAGGAGTGAATGTATAGCTCAATTGTCAGCAATAGCTTTAAAACTTTTACAGCTCTTTACAATCAACCTGTATAAAATGATCACTCTGAATATATTACATAATTATTTTTCCTATTGGAATGCCGCATTCCAATAACATCTGGAAGGACGACAGGGACAGATAGTAAACAATGATTTTAATTCATCTACTAATCTATTCGAATTTTTGAAAACGCTTCTTTTATCTGTATTATCAATATGTTATTTATTATTTCTGAAATCATTGATTTTAGTACAGTCTACCATTCATTAATAAAAACAACAAAAACAAATGAGCTATACTTTCACCAATTTTCGCTTTTAACCCTGTAAAAAATCAATCTATATTTATTTACTCAAACAATTTCATAACTGTGATATTCTTATTCAATAATGTTTTTCCATAAATTGCTTCAGAAGTCTATTTATGAGTAAAGTATTTATGAATATATGAATAAAAATATTTTTATGAACGTAAACTCAAAGTTTAATCTTTGTAACAGAATTACCAAAAGCGAAAGTGTTTTCTTTGTGAAAAAAGCACTAAATCTGTTCTTTCATAAATACGAAAAGCATGCAAATCAAGTGAAAGGTGGATTTTATTTCGTTTTCCGTGCTACGTAGGTGATTTATGTTCGGACGTGCCGGTCCTAAGTAATTACATACACGAAGGATCTATAATATCAGGGCTGGAACTAAAATGAAATTTATCCATTTAACTGCAAATAAATATGCGTGAAGAGTATAACCTATTTCTTCATTGATATTATGTTACAAACACGGAATAAAATCAACTTAGATCACTTTAACAATTTGTATGGAAATTTCTTGTCTATTTTTTCTCGTCTCTTATTTATTGGAAATCACGGCTTAAGGAACTAATAGATTTTTAATATACAGGGCAATTGGTAATAGCTGCAAAATATTTAATGTAGTTCATTTGTCAGCAAAAAGGTTTAACACTACTAATTACTGTGTATAAAGTAATCGCTCTAAAAAAAATTTTTTTTTTTCTATTGTAAAGGGACAGGCCGATAACTTTTGAAAAAACAAAGCTTGCAGGGGTCTTTATCTGTCGAGTGCAATGATTAATTTTATTTCGAAGTAATAAAACGCTTTTTCCTGTATTATGTCATAACGTTATTTATTAATTCTGAAACCTTTGATATTTGGATAGGGTGTAAAAAAATGTTAATTGATACCAAATACATTCAACCCTTTAAAGCTGTTACACCTGTAACTAATCATCCTGTATAATTTTATTATTTACGATAATATTGTGTGTTATACTCCGATATGAAAGAATGCGGCTCTTGTTTTTGTTAATATATGATAGTAATTGTAAACAACTAGACTTATGGATAGGATTGAAATGTACATTATTTTGTTTAAAATGGTAATGAGGTGGTGGACGCTTCAGATTTGGTAATCCTGTGTAAGAGCATAACGTTCTAATGAATAGAATATTATCATTTACTATCATGTAACAATTATAATATTTAGGTGCTTTATGCAGGTGGTGGTGAAAGACCATCTGTGCACGAATCTGTTCCTTTTTGATGACGAGGAAAATAAATGCCAGGAGTGATCGGAGTGGTGAATAAATACAAACTATTTACAACATTGACTCTAACATAATGGCAGCGACTATCTGACTGATAGCTTCCAAATTTAAATCGGCTTTCGAATCGAGACTTGATTTAAATTGATTTTGATGGAGGAATGATTTAACACTGACTGTACTGGCCAGTAATACGGGACGTTCTCTTGTGAACGTTGTGTATGTACAAAACTTATTCGATTTTTAATATAATTCTTAGCATTAAATTTTAATCGACGAGTTGCTAAATAATTCAAGACATAACTTTTCAGATATCAACAAATTATAACAAATATATTTCTATAACTAGTTTAAAATCTGCGCAAAATTTAACAAGAATCATGAGCCCGCGCTCCGGACACATATTGTAAGCGATGCGCGCGTGTGTAAGAATTAAAAAAAAATAAACTTCTAGCATTTCCCTAAGCGAATCTCGTGAGTAGGAAATGAATAGAGGGCATTGCAACGTGCTGTAAAAAGAAATTTACATAAACCGTTGAAAATTTTAGTTTAAACGAAAATTATTTTAATGTTTAACGTATTTTATGACCTTAAATAAAAAAAATGATTTCTTAATGAGATGTCGTTTTTAAATTTTTTATGTAAATGACTACTTCACACTGTCATAAAAGAAAGTATATTTCGATTATATTGTATCGTAAAATAATTATAATACAAAGTGTTTGTCCTAACAAGTTATTTATTTATTACTAAATCTGAAAAACGTACCACAGAAACATTAAAATAATTATTGTAATTTTCCATCATTTTAGCCTGGAGACGTCCATGCACATAGGCCTGCAAAGTGATCTATCCTATATTATATTTCACGTGTATTATAATTACTAAAAGGCATAATTAACCTGATCGTCAATTGTACTTCTATATTTTTATAGTGGTGGTAAACATCGTCTTACTTTGAATTTTATAGGCATACTCACAGTCGCTCAACGAGCCATGGAGAGAGCTACGCTCAGGATTTCTCTATGAGATTGAATTAGGACAGACGACCTCGTAAGCATCATCGGAAGACGATGAGCGGAGGTCGCTTCCAGCCGCTCCTGTTGGAAATCTTAGCGATAGGCCTATATCCAGCAGTAGAAGATATTAAGGTTTATCTGTCCGCAGAAACAATAACATGACTTTGCTTTCAAATGTAGCCTATATTTGCTTTGCAAAATAGTCAACAAGATATTCATGTACATATAGTACTATGCACAGGCTGACTTATCAATTAACTATAGAAGTATAAAAAATTGTCGTATCGTATAAAACAATTACAATTTATATTAAATAAGTATCTTGTAAACGAAAATGTAAGCCGAACGATGCTCAGTTTTTTAATATGTATAAAATACTTCCATCACCAGCTAAAGTTAAATATAATATAGCTATAGAAAAACACTATATGAATAAATTCAAGTATATGAATATTTAACCAGACAGGTCAAACAAGAAAAGTGTATGACAACATTTGTAAAGAACTATTATGCGAGAAGAACTCGAAAATATATAACACCAACGATATTTAACATAACACATTTCGTAAGAAATGTTACAATCACCTTCGCGATAGAACTTTAAGAACAAATTTAAAAGATACTCTTTTCTGAATACTTTATTCATGTAAATAATTTAAAATATTAATTTATAATAACTGCATGGTGCGCCTAATTTCGACAACAAAGTGTGTGTACATTTTGGCTATTTTTTTGACGGATAAATTCGTAAAAATATAAAAAATATACTATGGTTGAAATGATAATTATGATAGTAATAAACAAACAATTATCCTTTAACAAATAATAAACATTTTATAGACACATTGTCGCATATGACTAATCAAAAACAACTTAATAGATCAATTTATGCTCCAATAACGCAGCAGGTCAGAATTATGTCGACTGGGGACGACATTACATGAAGCGCTCTCGAACTGATCAATGACTAGAAATGAACGGTGGAGAGAATATAATATACGATATATATATGTCCGAATATACGATATATGATGTCCGAATATACGATATATACAATATATCGTATATTCGGACACTGGGAAAACCTCACTAGGTTGTCGTCTTATTGATTGTGAACAAAAAAGTTCACGGCGAGAGATTTGACGCGTTAGTCAGACCAGGTACGCACCAAGCTCGATGAAAAAGTGGCGCATTGCCTTGCACGCCGCGTAAGACCAAGGATGTTGGAGATTGATAATAAAACAAAAAAATCTCTCAACTTGAATTATGAAATCACGGTCGAAGGGAGCCCAGTCTGAGAGACTGTTTTAAATATATTACGTATTTTAGTGCAAATAGAATCAACTACAATCAGCGTATTCCGACGAACTTAACACGATGTCATCAGATCTGTACGCTATGTTGCCTACCCACTGTCACTTTAACCTGCCAATCCGCTGGGCTGGGTCATAAAAAGCGATGCATGGAAGGTCATTAAGCGTGAAAAAGAAAGTCAGATAAAGTGAAGGAAGGAAAATGACGAAAGGAAGATAGTGTGATGAATAAGAGAGGAGAAAGAAAATAACAAAAACAGAATATGAGATAATTTTGTGATGTAAGATATAGATCTTGTCCACCCAGGGGTAGCAAGAAAAGAGAGGCCTCACAACGGAGACACAAAATAAAACATATGAATTAAATCTTCAATGTCCTAAGTACAATTACTATACGGCGTCAATACATCCAACTAAAATTGAAATTGTAAAACGTAATGTTAGTCTTTAGTATTTTTGATTGTTTCAGATTATTCAATGAACTATTTCTCTTGTATCCATCTGTACAAAAATATATGTACAAACCGAGAGTTAAGGATATTACGTCAGACGAGAACAGAATTATTTAAATTTTCCCCATCTACTTCATTCACAATGCGTATTGATTCCTGGCTTTACATAATTAAGTGTCAGTACTGCGTAACTGATTGGAATAAATAACTGAAAATATACGACATTTATGGCTTCGACCAAAAATATTTTTATAGTTTCTCATTTAGATGTTTTTGAGTTTGCATATTTTATATCCGTTGGCATGGATAGTTGGCATAATCTGATTGTAATAAGAAAACTGTTAGAGAAAAAAACGAAATCAGTTTTTAAGGTTTATTTGTACATTTATGATTTTAGAACTTCAACAAAAATTGTCATAACATGAACAGACGTCAGAAGACGTAGACCGTTTCCAATCGGTTTTGTTGGTAATATATGCGTACATATAGATATGGATGAGGCCTTAGTCCGACAGTAGCACAAAAGCTGAAATGATGTTAACCAATAAAAAATTAAATATAATTTACAAATGGTTGTAATAAACCAAACTATAATTAAAGAAGCCATTAACTTTTATTGTAGAATAAAGTATAATAATATAGTAAAATCAAAACCTGAAATAGTTTACAACTCTAAATAATACAATAGATTTTCTCTGAGTAATTTAATTGATTCCAAAAATATTCTTAAATCCAACCGTGTATCGAACTCGTAAAGCCCTTAACTTTTCGTCAGACGCTCCGTTCGTTTATCAATTTGTAATTGATGCGGTTTATAAACAATTAAGTCACTTTTATAGTAAAGGCTATAGATATAGATTCTAGTACGATACCAGAATATAAAAGGAAATCCCTAAATAAAACCCTGGAAATTATATTTTAAAATCGTTGTGACCAAACCGTGTTAGAAATTAGTCCAAAATAATGTACTTCATAATTATGTGCATAACATATTATAAATAGCAAGAAACAAAAGGCATATTCTTATTCAAAAAAAATAAAACAAAACCTACTTTAGACACCGTAGATTAGTCCGAAATTGTATAGTGAAACTTTAAAGATACGGGTTTATTAAATCTATTACCCTGTTTTTAATTTAGCTCTGAATTTTCTTATTAGCTTCACCATTTATACAATGCTCCTGAATTGGGATTCCCGCCATTTACAGAATTTCCAATTATCCTCGTTTTTCCCTTACAATTTTAAATTATTTTTCTTGGAAAAATGTTACGGCTTTTAAAGGTTAATATTTAGAGGAAAAATTTAAAAGTAAATAACTTATAAAATTAATAATACATAAATGTATATCTTCAGTAAATATTATTATAAAGTTGGTAGAAACAAATGATTTCCTATTAATAATATCATTAATCCTTTTATATAAATAATAACAGATTCATCATCATTACTTAAGCCGTAGGACGTCCAATATCGAACATAAGCCTTTCCCATAGATTTCCAATAGGACCGAACATTTAAAAGCGGCCTGCTGTATATGTGGTTGGGAAAATTCAAATTCTTCCGAGGAAAAAAATGAGAAATATATATACACCAGTGTATACTTGTTATTATGTATTTTTTGTACGTAATAAATACCTATTAAAAGCAGATCTGCATATATAGTGCAGAGAAAAAATTTGGAGTATCAGAAAATTGTAAATTATTAATGTACGGATTAAATTATAGTTAATATTTATTCGTTATAACTTTTTAGTTGATATAGGTTTACTTGGTAGGTGGAACAGGATTTCACTTCGAAGACGTTTGCGGGACATCCTGGAATGGAACTGAGTTTAGTAAGAGGCTATCTAGATAGAATAGCGGTGCTCGTATATTTCTGCTGCGAGGAATAAATTTTATAACAATAAAATGCTGTATGGCTTTAGAGGCATTCACCTCGTAATGCTTCCTCTTTTATGATGAAGATAAATTACTACCAGCGTTCTGGTTTCTCATTTTCTGGTTAAAAAAACCCTATCATAACTTAACCTCTGAGCATACTTAGAGGTTGAATATTAAATGAGAGAAATGTCAGACGCTGTCTCTTGATGCTAATGTTTAGTACGCGGTGTCGTATCTCGCTTATAAAGTCGGCCGGTGTTCATAATAATATACCTATGAATGTGCGATTCATATTTTTTAATGTTTTTTTTTTTAATTTACTAATAACTTGTGTTTTTAAGTGTATATAGATATTAATCAGCTTTAACTTTAGATTTATTATAGTATTGATAAAACCGCAGTAATGCGCAATACTAAACGCAACTTGGCGAGTGAGGAGGGAAGCGAGAATATACCGCGTGATACGTGAAACCGCGAGCATTAATGGCAGACTCGAAAAATGAGTGGCTGATACCTCTCCCGTCTTGCTGTGTGCATACCTAAGTCGTGGTACAGCGGTTTAGGTAACCCTTTAATAATCAAATATGCTTCTTAATTAAGAGCAGTTATGATGGCCAGATTTTTGAGCAATTTTTAATAAGCATAATTTCAATAAAAAATCAATAGAATGCAATTTTTTGGTCGAATGAATCATATAAATTAGTTTATATTAATGTACATTAAATTATGTTAATGTATTTATAACGATAATAAATTATTTCTAAATTAATGTCATAAAAAGTTTTTATAAACGGTTTATTACAGAGTTATCTGTTACAAAGTTTCGATTATAGATAATTATTATAATTTCAGCCGATTTTCGCCCACTGCAAGGCGACATGATGACCGATCTTGGGCTGCCTTCATTCAGCAACTTCTCGCAACCTTGACCCCAACGGCTGTCGGTTGTATGAATGGAATACGAATATTCGATATGAATGCCGAATTCACGATAATAGATGCTTTAACATTTAAAACATTAAATTATATTATATCATTTAAGTATTTAAAAATAATATAGATACGAGATCAGAAATATCAATAGCAACTTAATACAAACAACGTTGAATGCCCACGGCTACGCCTCGCCGCCCTCGTTCCACAATGACGCGGATAATGCGACGGACACGTCACTCCCGATGAATTTCATCCGACCCTTGCCTTTGGTTATCATCTGTAACCACACAGACATTTGATTGCTATTTACATCACTAGTAGTAGTTCTCTTTGTTTAAAGTCCGTATAGTTAAGTATCACCACTGCCAAACAGTATTGCATCTTCATATTTAAGAACTTCGTAGCTAGAGTTTCTGCTTTAATTATTTTTTCATATTTATTAGTACTAATTAACAGTTAGATGATTTTTTTTATTAAAAATTTATTTTAGATTTTACCGGGACTGATAGGCTGGCCTACTCACTTGTTTATTTAATATCCTTTATTCTCACGCTAGGAAACATTTAAATAGTTTAATAATAATAAACAAAAAGTACAAGTACAATGGGCAGTCTTAACATACGAAGTAATATTACTATTTAAACATTTATACATTCGCTTTATTTTAATAAAGTAAAATAAAGGTTGTGAGGCAGACAAAACTACATGATACACTGCAGTAATGAAGAAACAATTGTAAAAAAGTATTTGTGGATATTCTTAGGTTTAAAATTCTACAATTGTGCTACCGCGCCTATGGAATGTGCGAGGAGTAAAGTGGGGGGAGGGATTATAATTCCGTTAGTCCGCCATCTTTATACTATTTTCAATACCTGTAATAATAGACTTTGTTATGCGTGAAGTTATTGACCTGTCGAAATCCGTAAAAAATATATGTAACATTACAAAATGAACACTATTTAATGATAAAATGTGAAACAAATACTCACCGATGAAATTGATTACGAATAAGCGTAAAACAAAGAGCGAAAAACTGTCAAACGCACAAAGCTTATTATAAGCAAAACATTACAACTTAAGTCTTCTAAGTCTCTATGAAAATGTTATCGAATTTGTCGTGAGAACCTTTTAGAAAGTATCAGAAAACTTACAAAAAAAAAGATGAATGAACACGTTCTCGGGGTATAGCGGGGTATAGAGACCAGGGAAATAGAAATTATTTTTATATACATGTGTATATAAATATGTATATATTTATTTATATATATATGAAGCGAGAGAGAGTGAGAAAGAGATATAAAGATTAAATTACATAAAAATAAAATAAAATTTACAAGCTAATACAGTAATGAACTTGGTATTATAAAATTGGCGTAAAATGTTTCTGGCCGTGAAGAGTTTTGATAATAAAATTCATTTCCTTACAACCAAAAGGCAATTCCGTAGAGTACTTTATTCGCGGCTTAAACTTAAATTGCGGAAGTTCGTTCATTTGTTAAATATCTTTAATGATTTCGGGTCAAAGAATTTATAAACTTTTTCTAATTGTTTAGAAATAAAATATTAATAATAAACTTTCCTTTTTGTCTTTTAAGATAATGCAACTGTAAATGATGTTTGCATACATTAAAAGCTAAGTACATACATCTCTCTTATACCAACAGCCAATATATTAAAAAATAATAGTATCCCAGAATCGTTACGTATTTTTAACGCTTTTGATTTTTAATGTTTTCCAAGACCATGTTTCGTAAAAAAAAAAAAGTTTCACTTTTTCTTGTTAAGTAAGACACACACACCGTTTAAAACATTACAAATGACAAAAAATAGCTTAATGTTGCATGGCACCACCATCATCGTTATCATTTCAGCCTTAAGACGGTCAAAGTGGCCTGCATCAAGCAAGACCTTGTTAGGTCGATGTCTCATACCGCCCTCTCCGGTTCGTGGTCTCCATCCATTCCAAAGCCTCAAGATCTTAGCCGTCTATTCTGTTCTGTGTATCGTGCTTACAGTAACTTCAACTTGCCAAACTGCGGCTGCCAGTCTACGGATCTCTCCATTTCTGATGAATAAGTGAGTGTCAAATATTTTGTTTCTCACTCCTTTTCTGCATATTTAAAATAAAAATATAAATAGGGGTTTTCATAGACGAGACCAATTTTTGATGTTCAACTAATAAGAACCTAAGATAGTAAATGACGTGGGCAGTAAATAACATAATGCTGGTATGGGGCGCCGTGACGTCGCGACTGAGTGGCGTCTATCGAAATATCGCCAGTTCTGTGAGGGAAGCTGAAAGAAATTTTGTTCGAAATAAATATTATATTAAGGCAGCTTACACGATTGTTTGAAATAATACAAAAGTACTTAGAATAATTAGAAATAAATTGGTCCATTTATTTTAATATTCTAAATAAATTATAAAAAAAATGTTCTTTATTTAAAAAGGTGATAATTGAACATGTATTTCTTGACACTAGAAAAACTTTTAGTGTTAGTACATACGTATATATTTTTACTACTCAAAGGCAGTTAGTTTGACTGACTTGACTACTTATTAGATATCTAGTCTATGGGGGAGGCTTGAGAGAGATGATACCCAGCAGTGATGGTAATACGACTTAAATGATGATGGAATAATGTGTACAGAATTTTTTTTTATTGACAGCCATTTAAAAATTATTAATGAATAACCATATTTCGACTCGCTTGTGCAATATAATGTTAATTTCGCTTCTTACACCACAAATATATTAAAATATTAAAGTTTGATATTATTGTGATATAATTTTCTTAACAGAAGAGATATAGAAGTTCTTAAAACAATGATAAAATACACGATGCAAGGCAATCTGCCGTTAAATAGAATATTCTAAGCAACGAGAAATTATCAAGGATTTTTAAACATAAATAATAAGTACTAAAGGTATTCTATTTCTATACTAAATAAAATGAGGCGTCTTATTAACTCAATATTATAGTTATTGCAAAAATCAGATATTTATTTATTATGCGTAATCTGTTTTAATCTATAATAACGTTAAGTTTTTTCTATATATAATGGTGTATTAATTTATTTACCATAACTAGATTTATTTTTGAAGTAACCTTATGACTCAACAAGGCCGCATCGACTAGCTAGGGGTTGCCAAATGTGTCCGTCAAGGTTAGACTATGGGTTATGCGGTAAATATTTTCTGTAAACAAAAACTTATCTAAAAGCAAATGTGTTACGATCCAAATTTGCACATACTTATTTCTCTAGATGACAATGAAAATTCAAATTAAAGATACTAATATTTTGTTGAAGTTTTACGCAATTTTAAATGAAAAATAGCGTTAAATTCAATTCTATTAAATGGAGCGTTTCCTATAATCTACTATTCTATCAGGAAGTCACACTTGGGATAGCGTTGTAGCAATTTGTTCGCGTCGATAGGAGTAATCAATTCGACCCATTGGCTAGAGTAAGTATCACCACTTTATATAACAAAATAAAAAGAGATTAATTTATTTATACAGAATGCATTTTAAAACCTGTAAAGGCTTTAAAAGGATGAACGTGTAGCTCATTTACTATCAAATAATGTATGGTAAATGCTATCCATAGTTTTCAGCAATTATAAATAACGTAATCATAATATAGAATATAAAATAAAATATTATAAGAAAGAGTGTCTTCAAAATCCGGATAATGTGTATTGTGTGTAATTTATGTGTATTATAATTAATTATTAGCAATGCTAGCCCAGCGGTAGAGGACTGAGACTTGCGACAGCAGGTCGCGGATTCGATACAATGTTACATAATCCACCCTGTGTGCATTAATTATATACATTTACCAATTCTCATAAATAAGTTTCTAGAGAATCGGAGTCAACGGTCTCTACGTACCATAATACTATACTGCGATCACTAATCCGAATACAAACCGTGGCTATTATGGTATATGCCCACACATATATCTTTGGGACAGACCTATGCCCTGCAGTGAACTTCTGTGGGCTGAAAAGACTTTTTAATTATTGTTTATTATCTATCCCTGCAAGCTGTATACTGTCAAAAGTTACTGGCTTGTTACAATCCAATAGAAAAAATAATTTAATGTTATTTATTTAAATGTGATGCATTTTTAAAGCTTTTTGGCTGACAACTTGGCAGTACATTTACCCCTTCAAAGCTTGTATACCAATCACCGAATACCCTGAATATTTAGAAAAAAATAATAGCATCGTTAAATGTTATCTTCTAATGCCTTAAAGCCATAAAATAGCTTTTTGTAAACGAAATTTAATTCGCGGTTTAAAAGATGGTAAATAAATCAAAACCAATATTTTTATAGGACAAATTCCAAATCCTTTCTCCGGTAAAACGAGCAAGAACTAATGACCCGTGAAATGAAATCGTTCACGTAGAAATATTCCCGACCGTTGAGAATTCAATATCTTGTTGTGGAGTAAACATTCCCATTTCGGTGAGGCGACGGCCCGAGATTTCGGTCTTTGTGGACGAAGGAATTTGCAATCTTTAATCGACAAAAGGACATTGTTTACTAAATAAGGTGGCTCTCCAGTGAGACGTTAAAGTACTTAGCCTTTCTGATTTCTTTTATTATTAAAAAATAGTAAATTTAGAAGCAGAATAAATTCAAACTGGAAATTAGAAGAAGTTGTTTTTTTTTATGTTGAAGAATCGAGGTAGAACAAATTTAATATTTGTATGTATGTTTATAGTATATATACACATAAATCGCCCAAACCTTCACAGTAGTTTATTTCGTCAAACCAAATAATGTGAAAAATTAAAATATAATGACAATTTTTTGTTACGATTATTGTGTAATGTACATAAGCACAACGAAAGCTATCAATCTTCGTTTATTATTATTTCTACGTAGCTGACAAGACAAAAACATGAACCGCTTATAACTTGTTCGGTAGTTTCTGTTTGCTTTTCTTATCGCTTAAAACTTACGACGGGTAATCACTCATTATTTACTTAGCGTCAATTTCATACACCATAGTGATTAAATGTTTACATTTTTTTAATTTACTAAATAACAAAAATTAAGAGTGTATAAAAAAATATCACTATGGAATTATTAAACATCACCAACAATTACAAAATCAAACTAAAGTTCGGCTCTTTCCGTCACCTCCAAATAGGAATGGTAAACGCGTTTCGGATGACAGCTCAAGTCAAAGTCTCCGAAGGTCCTTGAGTCATTTCATGAAAAGTTCGCCTAAGCGACCCTTGAATGTCTTTCGCCGTTTTTATTCTGTGAAATAAATAATGTAACAGCCCGAAATGAACCTCCCAAGGGTATATTCAATCTTAGTAACTGCGAAGGCGTATAGGTTGAGTGCCTTCTGGGACCTTATTTCTAAAGAATTAAAATCTACGTAAATTCTTACGATATAATCAAATTTGGGCTCTTATTTTACATTACTGGCAAACACTCGTTTCTTAAAGGAGCCGTGGAGAGGGTTATACGACGTGATCTATAGACTAATGAAAGTAACCAACATAGTCCAACGATTAAGCAAGCTAAAGTTAGCAGACCACATAGCACGAAGAACGGATTGTTACTGTGGCCTTAAGATTAAGCCAAACTGGAGACAAAGGATAAGCGAAGCGCAGCGTAAAATCTCCACCTACAATATAAACAGATGACTTTGTTCAGTCTATTGAAAAAAACAGGTTTCAGGCCACTTCCATCTAATCTTATTGGATATCTGTCAGGGAGGCCAATGTCCAGTTGTGGACAACCTACAGCTAAAACGATGAACGATAACATTTATCAATACAAAAAAATAACATAATTATCGTGTAATTAGAATCAGAGGTAACAAATAAAACACTACCGCTTCCTTCTTACACTTGACCCTATTGAATAGCTTCACTCATAAATTGCTGGCTAATTTACCTTCGAGCACAACCGTGCCTTATCTTACTTTGTTCAAATAACTTGTTGGAATCATTTCAGTGGTTGTCTTTATTGTCGTTCAAATTTTGCAATAATATTTTGAGATAATAAATGATTGCTCCTTATTGCATAGATGGCTGTGTAATTGATTTTTCAACAGAGGTGAGAATTGACTATACGTATGTATCGTATATAATATTATCGTTACTTCAATACTGTTCACTATATATATTATGATTACTATATATATTTCGATAATATTATACTTAGTTTGGCTATATATACTGTTATAAATAAATAAAAAAAAAAAACAAAACAAAAATGAATTACTAAAATATGGAATCTGCCATTTTTAATGATTGCTCATTGTTTTCTAGTTTTCGTTCTTATCAAGGTATGTGTACATGTATCAAAATACTTTACTATACTATAACACCGTGTTCTATAGCCAAGAATGGTCCTTTCAGCTAGACTCGGAACCGGGTATAAAGCTTAATCCATCTTGGTTAGAAACGAACGTTCGATACTTTAACAAGGCGGAAGACGTTGTCGTGATCGCACGTCATCGTACGTCACGTAGTCTTGATCTTAACCCACTGGACTATGATTTATGGTCAGTTTTAGTAAGCAAGGCTTGCTATAATCGCCATTATAATTTGGAGTCCCTAAAACAATCCATAAGATTGTCAGTGAAGAATTTTTCCATAGAAAAAGTGCTTTTATACTGCAGCCACCAGAGACTACTTCGAATAAAGTTTATTTGGTTTTATAATTTAATATTAATATAATAACAAACATTAATCTGTACATCAATCATCATCAAATCTATACACCAATTTTCTTAATTAAACCGATTTACTACTTACTCAGGGATACTTTTATGTGTACTCAAATTAAAATCACAAATCGTTGATAAATTTAATGATTTTTATAAAGTTTCCGAATTTGAATAAACTGAGTCATGTTAATTTTTAAACCATTCAATTTGAAAAAAAAAACATACATATTTGCAGCCGCACTTATATAACCCAAGAGATAACTATATTTATTAATGATTGGCGTTAAAGGCCCGTGTTGAAGAGGTACGCGAATTGACGAATTGCAGTTATAATATAAAATGTGAGAGACACGGACATCGCCTTTTTTAAGCATTTTTTAAATTAACGAGCGTTTTTAAAAAAAAAGGAAATCTAAATGTTCGTTTCACTGCTGCTTATTTAAGTTGGAACATAACACTGTTTACTCAACGCTGTTTATGTTTAGTGTTATCGTATAATTAAAATATAAAGGGTTATCGGTTACAAGTCTAAATAGCTTAAAGAGTTGACCCTATAGCTTATTTGTCAACAAAAAGTTTTAAAGCTTTTCACTTATTTCCAATGACTCTGTACATATTGATCACTCTGAAATATAACATATTGATAACTTGTGGCAACACCAAGTCTGTAGGAACAGATAGTACACAATTTTTATTTTAAATATTTGTTAATCCGTATTGCGGAAATTTTACACCTGTAACCAGTTACCCTGCTCATGGTAATAAAAAACGTTTTCCTAGTGATTATAATCAATGCTCTTATATCCCAAATTTCCAGGACTAAGTCAATTCATCCTCATTTCAGTCGAAAGACGTCTACCGCTCGACACTGACCTCCGTTCGAAATTTACAGTAGAACCAGTTGGAAGCAACCTGCATCGAACGTCTTCAGACCTCCTTTATAAGGTATTTTTTTACTAATTATAATTTATTTCGCTTGGTTGTTTTGCTTAACACTTATTGTTTTCCTTTAGCGTTTATTAAGGGCAGACAGATAAAAGAAGAATTGCAGCTATTTGATACGGATCTTTCTTCTCTCAGTTGGTAGTCACGAGACAGCCTTTGATAGTATTTATTTTTTATAACAATATATATAATATATTACTATTACTAAATTCTATACATTGTTTCTAATATTTAATATAAGTCACTGCCCAAGCGCTACAGTCCGTTAAATTTCTTGAGGTTTAAAACAATGTGCCGGGCCAGCTTTTCAAAGGATTTTGCAGTCAAGTCGTCTGTCTACCTTGTGGGTGGACGTCGTACGCTGCCCTTGTCGGCCCGTTGTCTGCATCCCAGAATTTTATGACCCCATTGGCTTTCTGCTTCAAGCCAAAAAATAGTTTCGATTAGATTTTTATTATTGAACAAGACTGTAACGAAAAATTTCGTGGAGTGTTATGTTAGGAATAACTTAAAAATCAATGCAGCTAAAATGAAGCTAAACCCTACAAGTATTTGTTTTAAATATATTTAATTAAGTTTACTGGAAAATAAATTCATTATGTTTAGCTTATAATTTAAACTAATGTAAGCACCAACACTGTTTTGATTGACTGGTTTGTTTAGATAGTGCAATATTTAAAACTACAGTATTTTAGTTATAAATAATTAAATTAAAAAAACTTGCTTAGTAATGAAAGTTAAACACTCATTAAGTGTAGCAGGGCGAAATGATTTTGAAAATGAGAGTAAGCTTCCAACCTAGTCGCAAGTTTTATTCGACCTTTTCAATCTGCCTTACACGTGAAATTTCTAAAGCAAATAATTTGTTAGAAGAAGTAAGTCGAGAGCAGGTCGTACAACGGACCTTTTCATATCTTTTTAACTTCAAGAGGCGCTCGACATAAGAGCCCTTTGCCCCTCTTACAAGCTCGTCTGTCTCATCCAAACACAACTTAGATTTCCCTTTGTTTTTAACGACCTCTAAAGATTAATTCGTTTTTAGTTTGTTTCTGTACCTGAGTACGTATAAGTCGCAGAAATAGCCTTTGTTGTATTTTAAAAAAGTGTGATGTTAACAAGCTTACAACATTTCAACATTTCCAAAAAAGTTTCAGAGAATTTTATTTTAGAGGCGTCTTCAGAGATGAAAGAGACAACTGCCGTCAGTGCGTCATTTCCTTCATTGCATTATTAATTTGCCAACAAGCGACTAATTTTTTTCATTCAACCCTAATAATTACTTTTTATTAATGAAATGTTTACATACAAATATAATGCGGTTAAACCGACATATTCAGGGTGATTAGTTACTGTAATTTTAAGTTAATGTCTGTAAATAATCATCTTGTATACCTAGAATATATTTTGGCACCACATAATCAGTGAATAATGTTTATTTTCTAATGATAATATTTGTATTAATTGATAACATCTGAAAATATTAATGACATTATTACGCTTTTTAGATCTAAGTCGATTCATTGATACCCTTGCGTAAATGAATAAAATATATTCGACTAGTAATTTGCAATGAGTATTTTTTGATTGATTTTTAATTACGATGATTTCTAATTACGGCTTACTTTAACTACGTTGTGATTAAATTATTTAGCGCCTGTCATTTAAATATAGCAAAAAGTTCGATTTACATTTGTATGCATGTTTATTTATTTACTAATTATTTATTTTCAGAACAAACAAACAGACACAAAATAACAATTATTAAAAGTAATTATAACATATTAAATAATATAGTAACCTTTGTCAATTTCATTTTATAATTGCTAGGCCTAGAACTGGTTTAATAGTTTTTTTTTATTAAAAAACAAATATTTACCAAAGAATATACCGAACGATTGGTTCTATGTAAATGTAAAAGCTTTATTGGGGTCAACGTATAACTCATTTATCAGCAAAAAGCTTTAAAGATTTATTTTTCTATTGGAATGCGAAAGGTCAATAACTTCTTAGAGTACAAAGTGGTCAGGAACAAATAGTATATAATAATTAATTTGAAAACATAGTAATCCGAATTTTGAAAACGTCTACATATTAATTATGTTTATTAATAAGTAGACGTTTGCAAAATGTTTATTACCCTTTAAATATGTATTCATTAACCCTCCAGAGTTTTTGCATCGATAATCAATCACCCTTAGGATAATAAGATATAAATTAAAAACAGATTAATATTGACTAAAATTAAGCAAACACGAACAGAAAGCGCAAGGGAAAGAATTTCAATTTCGTTTCAAAGTAATAATATTTGTTATGTAATTACGTTTACAAAGAATATAATCTTTTTAATTTAATCAACATAAGCCGACGCTCTTACTTAGTCAAATTGTTACAGAAAAGGTTTATGGGATTAGAATCTGAGAAGTATAGGCCTTATAATTAATAGGATAATCTTTTAAAATTTTATATATACTTAACTTTGAACAAAACTTTAAATGATTAATCTTTAAGTTATAATGCGCCTTTCGTGCTTAAGCATTTATATTTGCGTGAGTTTTCGTTAAACATCTATCAACTACCAAACACGAAGAATAATTTAATACATTCGAAAGGTTTTTATTTGAAATTCGGCCATTTCTCCCCAGATTGGAATTTTTTTTAAATACTTATTGTTACAAAAAGGCAAAAGACAAAAAAATATCTGACGGGAGAGACTGTATTTTACGTAATAAAAGGGCACAAGAAACCACAGACCGGCAAGCGCAGTATTGAATGTCCAGATACAAAATAGCCATAACGTTCACTTTTGAACATTGGTCTCTCCATAAAGTTACTGCTACCACTTCAACTGTCAATTTACTGGACTATCTTGGTTACTTTCATTCGTCTATGGATCTCCTTATCCCTGATTCAATCTCATAGAGAAATTTCGAACATATCTATCTACAAAAGTTTTTGTAACCCGAGTTTAAAAAATTTCGCCTATTGTGTGTGCTTTATAGAAATACTTCTTAGCCAAAAATCGCTTCTTAACATACTAAGAAGCTGTCTAATTCTATACCATTTTTCTAAATATTTTTTGATTAAAAAATAAGGATCTTGAAGTATATATATGTGAAAATATTAACACATTGTATAGTGAACAGTGTTGTGTGGGGATCAACCCCTATGTTAGTCATTACCGGTCCGACAGAGGTCTGTAATCTGTTCCCCCTTCGGAGTTTCATTCTCGGGTGATCGTTAAATGACGTCACAGCGGCCACGTCCCTGCAGATAATACGTCATAAAATAAATTATTGTACCAAGGGAAACATAAAAGGCCATAGCGATGTTGATGGCTTATTCAAGTTAGATTAAAGTACCTAAAATGGATTAGACTCGTTATAAAATAACTATTTAACAGATAATTAAAAAAATATAAGAAATAGCAGAAACGTCATTATAATGATTAACTACACGTGTTGATTGAAAATAAGTGCTAAAACTAGAGAGGTGTATGCTGGAAAAAAACTTTGAAACTTTTACATCTATTTCTCGATTCTGAAATACAATACAATTATTTATTAGGGAGACCGAAAAGTAATATCGTTTTTGTCGACATATTTTACAGAAACACCGATTGATTTTTACCGCGCCGGCATTGAAAATTTGTATACTAGATGGCAAAAGGTCGTTATCAACAACCTTTTGCCTTGATTGTTTTACAAAGGTGAATATATTGATGATTAGAAATAAAAAAATTGTTAAAAATGTATGAATTTAACTTAAGAAAGCGATATTACTTTACGGTCCCCCTGATATTTTTTCTATTGGAATGCGACACGCCATCAACTTCTGGCAATACAAAGTCAGCAGGGATAATTAGTAAACAATAGCTTATTTTTAATATATATTAATCCAAATTTTGAAAATGCTTTTTCTTATCACGTAATAAGTAATATATAACATAATCATCGTTATTTATTATTTCTCAGCAAATGACAATTGGTTATAGTTGTAACAGTTTTAAATACATCATTTATCTCTTTTAAGCTGTATATTACACCTTTTAACAATCACCCGGTATAAAATATTATAATTTTTAAACAGAGTAAAAGACAATCGTGTGCCGTACAAAAAAAATATGATGAACATACAGAGTAAGACATAAATTGGACTTACTCTCATTACTTTGATAGCCTTGCTGGTGGATTAATTTTTTTTAATTTAACTTGTGACAGTAAATTGCGGTTTCCATGCGGCGATAGCATCTGGGACATTCCTGAACTAACATACTAAATATTATACATACTAATCAGGCTAAAATGTATTAATGCTATTAAATAATATAAGTTTTTCATCGTTGCAATAATAAAAAATAATAATTAGTTATAAGACTAATTCTCTTAAACCAATTATGGATATCTTAAGTATATTTATAGTAATAAGTAATAAGTTATTGAGTTGTTTATATGAGTATTTATATATACATACGCAAGATGTATTTACATCAAGTAGATGGTAATAAATGTGAAATTATTTTTTTTATATTATAGGTTGTATGTATGTGTGCGTTTTTTATCGTATTACATCATATAGGTATCTACAAACGCAAACATGTAACTATACTTTTTACATTCAATAGTTTAAAAAGTCTGAATCATTCAAACGAACGTTTCCATTCTTTTGCCAATGATAAATAAATCATTATTTGTTGCACAACCGTTATATTGTAGTAAAATTAGACGATGAGCATTAAATTTAATCTTAAAACATCAAGAGACGTTTCATCACTATTATTATTTTAGCCATAGGTCGTGCACCGCTGGACATAGGTCTCTTCTACAGATTTCCTATGGGATAGGTTGGAAGTTGCTCCATCCAGTGTCTTCCGATGATCTTAACAGGGTCGTCTGTCCTTCTTGTGGTCGGATCTCCTTCGCGGCTGTTACCTGTAAGGAGTCTCTATTCCAGAAGCTTGGTGATATTAATTCCCAAAATAAATCAAACTAAAGCATAATTTAGATATCAAGTCTTTTTTTATTAATTCTAATTTGTATCGCTAGTGTTTTTTTTACATTATTTATTTTTCGCTTAAACTAAATGCAGACAGTTGGGAGAGGGTTGCCGCTATTTGATACGGATCTTTCTTCTCCCAGCTGCGAAGCACGACAGCGATTTATAATTTTTTACAATTTTTTTGATACCAAGTCTAGGGTCCAACTTTAAAATTTTTTAAGTATAATCAATTTGTACATAATTCAGTGTGTGATGTATTTGGTTTACTTATTATACATAGAACTACAAATGAGATCGAGGCAGGATTTAGAACACTATAATATAAATTGCTTTTTTTAATCACTATAGTATTTTCATTTTTCTTTCATGTATAACTTATGTTATTAATTATTGTCCTCACTTTAGCGTCATTGTATTTATAAAGTTCTATAAAATATCCTAGTTTGGCAATATAGTAATTGGTATCTTCAGTAGGTTGCCTCGAAGTCGTTGCGGCCTTGCTCCGTGACGTAACGGCTATGCCTTCGTTGATCTTCACACCGACTGAACTATCGTACGTGCGCCCGCGCCGCTTTAACTCGAAATTTAAATTTCTATTTTTCTTATAAATTCTTCAACTTTAGTTTGCGACCAGTATTTTCCGTATATATTCTAAATTTAATTAATATTACTAAGTTGGATCCAGTGTCCTGTGTAATGTGTTACATTTTAAAAATAATACAAAGTAAAAGACAATGTAATAATCGGGAGTGCATTGCATTACAATAACGAAAGTGTTTGTACTTGACAAGGATTATCTTTTAAATATTCGCGTAAGTACTATTATACTTTTATTAAAGTAATTGTTTTATTCGAATGATATTCCGTGTTAAGAATGAGATAACATAATTTTAAGCGTTGTTAATTCTTACTGTAACCGATTATTAATATTTTATTACATGATAGTTCAAATAAATATACCTTCAAAATATTATCTCCTAAGACGTAACATTATTATCACATAGTACATAACAGTTTTACATAGTGTTTCGAAGTTTAAAATTTCACTTTTTAATTAACTTTATATTGATTTTTTCAAATAAGTTCAACGAATAACATTATCAAACCTCATTGAGCTAGAGAAGAGCTAAATATCAAACCCGAAACCTGTTATAGGGAAACCAAATAAAGAATTCCCGCATACCTACATACCTGAACCAGTCATAATTTATTTTGTCCTTTTGTTAGAGTAGGTATTCATACGTTATACTTTACAACGTATATCTTAAATAATACATTATTTTTCGGTTAACATTTATATTTCTTATCGAAAAGCTGATATGTTGTATATTTTAATATAAATAGGAGAATCATTTAAATGCAGTTTTTAATGAACATAATACAATAAGTAAAGAATAAATATAATATGTTAAAAAAGTACTCGAAATCCAAAAAGTATTCATATTTTTTTATAAAGAAATAATTGTATCGCGCTGCTTCGTTCTAATCTAAACCCGTTACATTTTTAAAAATGGTCTTCCTCACCGTTAAAGCCGGAACGCACGCGAAAGCTGTTAGCAATGATTTACTCTTATATAGAATCTTTTAAAAAGTAGTCTTCGCTTCATATCTCTAATGGGAAACTTGTACTCATAACTCCTAAACTTATAAGGATATTGGATAAGTGATTATAAAAAATATCGTCTAAACTAGTAAGCTCTCCTCAGATTAGGATGTGCTCAGAACCCTCTTATCTTTAGCTGACATCGTGGGGGTATATATGGAGATATATGTAAATAAAATTTTGATGTACAAAAATATGTAAATAATGTTTATTATGAAAGGAACATAGTAAAAAAATGAGATTTTACTTGCGTTCCCAAAGCTAAGATTACTCCATGAAGTGGGACATCTAAAAGCTCGGGAGTCACCCGATCAGGGAATAAAGTAGACGTTAGCGGCTCGAGATAAGGCTCCTGATGAGCCATCTAGGCTCTGCCCGCTTATCAAAGTCAAAGTTAAAGTAACTTTATTATATAAGATCATTACAATTATCTATAATCGTTGACTTAAAATTAAGTTCACGTTAGTTCGTAACACGCCACCTACTGACAAAAACTAAAAAGAAACTGGGTTTGTAATTTTTTTAATGACTGTATTATACAAATATATAATATATACAAAGAAAATCTTAAATTATAACAATTCATTTCCTTATATCTTTATCACGAACATGGTCTGAAATAGATCTTAAAACAGCAGAAACTGCAAATGCTACATTTACAACCATGTAGTCTAAATAAAAAAAAATACTTAATTACATCACAGAAATTTTTTAAATTGAAATTATTTATTTCTGGACAATGGTTATAAATACACACCATCTCCAGCATCATAAACATTTATTGAAACGAAATTCATTTCAACTATTTAACATTGCTAGTCACGCAGCCTTTATAAATATTAAATCACGAACCAAAAAAATACAATCTGGCTTTAAAAAATAAATATTTAAAACGTACTCGTGTATGATTTTCTATTATAATATTTATCGCTGCAACTATATTTATTCATAATATTCCTTTCTCCATGTGTTTTGTTTGTAAATCGTATTCAATCTACGTTGGCATGCATCACAGCATTGTGCATCATTGACCGCCTGACACAAATGATAAAACGGCTCATTGACTGACGCACATAATTAATTATTGTATGAGGTTTTATTTTTTACTAATATACGTATCTTCATCGTATATTAAATTATAGTAAAATATTGAAAACCATTAAAAAGTTTTTATACCTACATTATTAATGACAGATTTATCTCTTGTAAGGTTTTTCTAACGAATCTTTATCATTGCCGTCATTTCAGGACATTACACCTTGATATAGTCTCATACAAATTTCGAATCCAACAGGACGAGTTGTGAGCGACATGCGACAAGGTCGTCTGTCTACCTTGTGTTCAGCGACCTTCTTAAACTTCTCCTTTCGGTCCGTGGCCTCCACTTTACTTCTAGCAGATTACCTTCTTAATTTAAGCATACGAATGGAGACAACTATGCCTGAGATTCCTCTACAAGATCGAATCAAAAGTGAGGAAATCCGTAAACGAAAAAAAAAGTAACTCTCACAGTGGATTGACAAGTTGTAGTGGCAGTACACAAGCAACGTAGACCGAATAGCCGTTGTGATTAAAGGTTCTAAACTGGAAACCACAGACTGGCAAGAACAGCGTAGGAAGTCCACCCACAAGGAGAGACGCCCTCTTAGGGTTGAAAATATTGGATACAGGCCATTTCCTGCCGGCCTGTTGTAAAATCTTTTTTGATATATCTAGATGTAGACGTCCCTTTATCAATATAATTATATGCTAGCCAGCATATATGCATGCATATTAAATAAGTGTCCAATATTAGAATACAGTAGTCATTTTATTTTTATATTTGCCACATATTCGTATTATTGCTTAGTTAACATTGATAAATTAATGTTTTGTTTGAAAGTATATAATATTGTGTGTCTTATAAAAATAGTATTTATTATAGGTTTCGATTGTTATTCATGCTGGTAGCCGTTGTTAGGCGCATTATTCGTAACTTCGTCTGATACGGGGCTCGCGTATCTGGAATAACCAGTGCATATATTTATTTATATAATCTTAGTGCCGTACTCTTATTTTCCATACATTCCGAAAATCTATAATACAATTTGTGTAGTAAAGGGTAACCGTCTATATTCTACAACGGTAGAAAGTTTCGAGATGAAAAACATTACGTCATTTTGTTGCAATGCAGATTGCGAACTGCATTCCGAATTCGGAATACTTTTTTAGCGCATTCTATCTTCTAGGCAACGACTAGGACGGGGCTTTTCAACATGAATTTTGTTCAGTTTAAAATATAGATAACTTTGTGTAGTTTCAAAGAGACGATTCGTGCGTTATTAATATAACGAGTTGAACTGTTAATAATCGGATCATGCAATTTAACTGCACTGGATTATAGGATCGGAGTATCTCGGTATCAGACGGTCTCAGCCAGTCGTTTCAGCTGATATGAATTAGCCAATACATTCCAAGTTAATACACGTTAAATCACGAGCTATCAGTCTATTTCTCGGTAAAGTTTACGTTAAGACTCGTTGAAGAGAAGACATAACAAGGCTAAGATAAATCGCTTAGTATCTATACAATTTAAAGGTAACTCAAAAGTAATGACGTCATTAAAAAGAGAGACGTGTTATATGTGCGTGACCAATGGGGACATCTGTCCGTTATCATTTTTAATTTCTCTTGATAGCCAAACATTACTGTTTTTGTCAAAAACAAATATTTTTAGACAAATTATTCGTTTAATTTCGATTTGTAAAATACAGTAATTGTTATAAAAACTTACAATTTTAATGACAACAAAATAAAAGTGTAATAAAAAAGTACAAGTAGACAACTCGTGATCCAATTAATCCCAAGGTTTTATTTATAAAAATGTCAATGTTAATTATCAGTTTCTTTTAAACATTAACGGTTTATATTGGTATCTGTAAAAATGTTCTTACTTTTTCGAAGGTTATTCTCATTAATTAATGTGTACGTATTACAAACAAAAACATACGATGTAATTCTATTATATACAAATAATTGAAGCATTTCATTGTCCCTTTGATTTGTTGAGGTTTTATATCCAATAACCGTAAACATTTTTAAAGTTTTTTTTATTTTTATTATGTCAGTTTACATAAAAAGAACATACACAATCTTTAGTTTTTAGTGAAATACAAGTATATCCTAATTAGCGTACTATCGAAACGTATACTAAACAACACTTTGATAACACACGAGTCATTTCAAAAAAAAATCGTCAAGGTTGCAGGAAAACGTGGTAATTTGTTTGCCGAATTATGTCATCGAGTGGGACAGAAGATTATTAAAAAATACGTCTGTCGTGTTTAATCTAATGCAACGATGATGTCTGATACAAAATAGCTCTTAATTGTTACAAAATGACATCATAGTTAAATCGTAAACAAACGCTTGTTGCTAAATTTTGTAAAATTATGTTTGCTATAAATATAGTTAAAAAATTCTGAAAAGATTTTACCTTGTTGACTTTGCATGAACATTAACTTTTTAACTAATAATCGTATTGGTATAATTCAATAATTTAAGTTAAAACAATTATGTTACTTAATAATTACTACAAAAATCATGGCAATTTGATTGTTCGAAAAACATTATGATGCATTGTTTAAATAAATTATCATATTAATGGACACAAAGTTTTAATTTGCCTTAAAATTACACGATACGAAAATATATATAAGTTATTCAACAAATAACCTTATTAACATAAGTGATAACTTTTGAGTCATCCTCCTTTCAGCCCATCGACGCCTACTGCAAGGCATACGTCTTCCTCAAAGATGTCTATGGGGTGATAAACCATAATCGCCAGGCGTGACATGCGGGTTGGGTATCGCAGTGTAGTATTATGGTACGCACAGGATGCTACTGAAATGTTGTTTGTAAACGGTGGTAATCCTTTATTTTGTATCCCGGGAATCGAACCCACTACCTGCGAACTCAATTCTCAATCGTCTACCGCTGGGTTACCACTGCTCCAATTTTTGACCTTTGATTGTAATTCACCAATTTTTTTATAGTTTTTCGTTCATTTCAAAAGTAATTTCGTAATTTTTCTTGTAAATGTACAAGCTATTTAAGATCTTTACATACAGTCACGTTTATAATATATATATATATATGTCTATGTATATATATGTATATATATATATATATATTTGTATATGTCTATGTATATATATATATGTATATGTATATATATATATATCAATTTTTCTGTAATAGTCTATAAAAGAATGGCGTTTCAACTTTTATTCTTAGATTCATAAACAGGAAAGTTTTGTTGGTCTATAATAAGACTTTTTTTGAGATCATTAACTTAAATATAAAATTATTTCTTTTTTCCTCGATCATCATATATATTGAGAATGACTAAGCGATTTCATTCATCTTTTTTCTCCAAGTTTCAGATAAAAGTTATGAGCAAGTTTCAGCGCCATTTTTAAGTAAAGGAAGATTATTGTCCAGAAACAAATAAAATTTAAAAAAAACTAGTGATATGATTGCGCATTTGACATTGAAAATGGCGTATTTGGTAGTTCGCTTAGAACTTTGTGCGTTTAAACTAACTCTTGGAACATCGGTATCGCCTACTAATGAGAGAAGCTTTGATGGAGTTTCTTCCCGCACTGATTTTCCCAGCGCTGTCAAACAAAAAAAAAGAAAACTGTTTATTCTTCTTAAGTACTACGTGCGTACCTAGATGTCACGGGCTACAAAACGCATTGTAGGACGTCCACCCACAAAGAGAATAGATGAACTAGTCAAGATCATCGGAAGACACTGATCGCAACCGCTTTCGACCGATCTTCTTGGAAATCTATGGAGCAAGCCTGTGCCTAGCTGAGTACGTTCTGCGGCTGCAATAATTATAATAATTACGTCTGTTCATTACGAAATTACGAAGTTTATTTGTAAAAATTCTAATCATTATAGTTTATGTATCTACTGTTATTTAGATTTTAACTAGGTTTAAATACCGTAAGCAGTCATTTTTTCTCCAGGAATACAGTTTCGGACGATTAGTTTGACGACCGTTTTTATCTTTCTTGCGGACAAAATGATATCAATGGCAATGTCATTGTCTCTGAACGAACAATGTACTCTTTGTTAATTATATTTTATAACGCGATATTTCCTCGTAATTAGCTGTGGTACAAGGTTTTAATGATGAAGATTTTAAGTTAAATAAAATGATTAATAAGAATCAATGGAATACTTAAGAATCACTAAAGAAATATCAAATCATTTCGCTACTATCAAATAGTAGTTGATTCCAGAAGTAACATTTTAATAATAAATCTAGATATAAGAATAAGGCAATAGTTATTTTAAGAATAATGAATCGTATTCTTAAAATAATTATTAATTCCATAAAGATATTTTTTATTTCTATGATAACAAAGATTTAATAACTGACATGGTATGTATAGGCATTCATTATTTCAAACAATTGTAAATGTTATATGAATTTCTTAACTGAAATTTATAAATAGCTAAAAAGTAAGAACTAAAGTAGTTGACTTATCCATTACTTTGTCACAAATACCACAAACGAAATTTTCATATTTCTTTTTTGCAATAACCAGTATGTTTTAGCCGCAGGACGTCCACTGGTGGGAATAAACTTATTCCTTAAATTTTTTATAGGACAGGTGGAAGCAGCCCGCATTCTGTATTTTCCAACGAACTTAATAAAGTCTGTCTGCCTTGTAGGTGGGCTTCCTTGCACTTGCCGGTCCGTGGTCTCCACACTAGAACTTTAAGGCTTCAGCGGCCTTTTTACGCGCTATATGGCCCGCGACGACCTTAGCAAGATCAATAACAATACGACTTAATTTGTATATTTTTTTAAAATAATTCGTTGGACAAATCAAAAAATCTTGTAATCCGCCTATATCACAAATAACACGATTAAAACGTGAAAGAGTATTATAAACTAAAATAATAAATCTAAATAGGTGATTCTAGTAAATTGTCCATGGAACCGAAAAAGAACTCACTAAGTCGTTAAGATTAGCGACGTAATACAAAAAGGTCAAGTGAAGCGTACCCGCGACGGACGAGTTAGGATGGATATTAAAAGGGACAAGTAATTTGTGCTAGGATCCTCTTTAAAAGACAACCTCAATATCTTTATAATATGCAGTTTTTATCAGCAATAAACGAAATAGTATCCTTGAAATAAAATACTTCTATTCAAATATATCTGTTTCGAATAGCTACGTCATTATGATGTGATAAATTTTATCATTGCACAAAATAGAAGATTTATATGAAAACACTTCCTAAAAATACTCGACCTGAAGAATCCATTTACGCTTAACATAAGAGCGCTCATCCTACCTTTTTATAAACCGCTCCCGTCCTTGGACCGTTCGTTTAGAGTTATTAACCTGAAACCCTCTCCCCACATTATCCTTTAACAAAACGCCGACGCGGCGAACCATGACGACGTTACCTTGCAACCAGTCTACAATGACCCTTTGTACGCTTTACTCAAACTTCTCAAATATTTAACCGCAAAGGTCTTACATTCTGGACGCTCTTGCCAATTAAGTACCCAAAAATAGCACATCGTTTTTCTTTAGCGTAGTACAGCTAAGTTTGGTTCAAAGATAGTTGGTTGTATCGTTTTACCCTGTTCGTGTCGGGAGCGTTGAACGCTAAACAATTGAATTTACGGTTCAGCCAAGTGCAAAACATTCACACGCTGAGACAATGAACGAGGTATTCTGCTATAAAAATCTGTAAACACATGAAAACAAGTGTACTTTTCTTTTTATATACAAATGTACTCTTATACTGGATTTAAGACAATTATTCGCTGAAAGCGTATTATAGTAGCGTAGTATTGTACGAGATGTAAAAACCATCAAATAGGGTTTTTAGAAATAATTTATAACTTAATGATAAAATAGTCAGAAAACACCTAAAAAATTCGCATAACAATATATTAAATTTAATTATTTTAATAACCGTCCGTACAGACTGTACTGAAAAAAGTTATTGGCCTGCCGCATTCCAAAAGAAAAATTGACATGTATGTATGTTGACATGTAAAAATTGATATGTATATGCATGTAACATACTTAAAAGGGATTACTTTATGCAGAGTGAATTGATATAGATGTAAAAGCTTTAAAACTTGCTGACAAATAAATTATACATTCACCCCTTTAATGTTTTTACTCTTTAACCAATTGCCCTGTATAAAATAAAAATATTTTGATACTAATAATATCAATTTAACAGGCACTTATATAAGAATGATTTTATTAGATAAATATTTATTTATAGACACAAAATTAGTTATTTCACTAGTACCGAAACATTATATTAGCTACTTGATGAAGTGTAACATACATTTTTAATGTTTTATAGGCAAAGTATACTTTTAAATGAATTAAAAATGAATTTACTCATGAACAAGCTTATTAATTGCTGTGATTCATGACTTTGTAACTACATTAAAAAGGTATAAAGTTAGATAGTTATAAGTTTCTCATTCATTACAGTAACAAAAAAAAAAAGAGCGTCTTGACTTCGTTTTTTTTAACATTTATTTTTATCTAAGCAAACTTTTGATTCCAGAAATACGAATGACTCAAGAAAATGACAAGAAAATTCCTATTTTGCTTTCCATTGCGGATGGGGAATGTTGTTTTTGGCTACATTGTTATAGTAAGTACTTTCATACTTTCGTTTATGAATTTCTCCTGCTAAATTTAAAGAGCAAAGTTGACTTTTTGAATCTTGCTTACAAGTTTTGATTCGAATAAAAGTTGGTATATTAACTTTAACAGTCGTATAAATGGACTTTTTAGTGGTTGGAAAATACATTACATAACAAATTTATTTAATATTTTCAAACCTGTTTAATCTGTATCATCATTTTTTCACCATAGAACGTCCACTACTGGACATAGGCCCTGTCGTAAATTTTCGTTAGTACTTGTTGGAAATGGCTTACTTCCAGCGTCTTCCGACGACCTTGATAAGGGCGTCTGTTCATCATGTACGAGGATATCTTACGGTCCAACAGTATTTGTTATTTAAAACTCATCCTCACCATTTCAGCCGAAGGTACACTCAGAGTCGAGATTTTAACTGACCATCAATATTTGCTGCACTAGGCGCGGATCCTTGTGACCCATGCCTAAATACGGCCCTGAATACTTAGGTCTCCAAGGTAGATTTCCGCTAGTTATTAATAATTTAATAACTCACCAAATTATTGTTTAGTATTTTAAATACGACGGAAATCAACAAAACAGCAGAAATATTATCTAATCAAAATATGAAAGTAATTCTATAACTGATAAAAAATATGCTAATTAAGTTGTAAAATTGAAAGTTCTATTCAATTAAGTTTATTAAGTCTGTTCCAGATAATAAGTATAGGTGTGGTGGCCTTTAACCTTTATCAACTGGGCTTGGCCATAATTTCTGAGGAGGATAATGAACATGAGGCTAAGTTCGGGAACTTCGACAAATTGGAGAGCATATTCGGGGATGGGAAGAAAGACCTTGTTAGTTTAATAGTGAAAATATATTACCTCACTTACGCTGTAATTGGAATGTTGTTGTTTATTTTCGCGTCACTTTTTACATGTGGAGCTTATAAGGTAAATGTTTTGTATTATTTTCTATACGAGTAATTATAATTATTATAATGACTTATCAAATACATATCTATTTTCATGTTTTGACTCGTAAATTGTTTTATTGCTACTTAAATATTACATTTGGCGGTGGTTTGATTCCTGCGCCAAGGTATTCTTTTTCGATCTAGGTTTTTTTAGATCTTTATTAAAAAACATCATCCAAAATCATCATCAGCGTTTAAAAAACAACATCCAACAGGCTTCGTGCCCTCGCCGACGTTTCAGTCGCGATGCAAACCCGATACTGTCGCGTCTTTGTTGCGATACAAACGCGATTCAGTACCCTATGTTCTCTCACCGTCGCGATGCAGCAGCGCGTCGCAAATGCGACGAACATGCATTAGTGGTCGTTTAGTAAACGCACGATAGTGTCGCGTATTACTTTAATTTCTCTTAATCAGCAATACCGATGAGAAATTAAAATACAGAGTAGTTTAATTTGTTATGGGTTTTACAAATATTTTAATTTCTTAATATTTTCCTTAAAGATAAGTAAGGGCACCGATTTCACATACTTATTATAGAAACATTTGTTAACCATAAAACATATATGCTTTTTGACAGTACTAACATAATAACTAGGTATAGATGGAAATCTTATATAATACGCTTCAAATATTTAAAAAATAAGCCATTAATTATAAACGCCGTTAGTTTCTTAATAAATAATAAATTAGCTAGTGGAATCACAATCTACAATCTCCTTAAAAGAATCGTTTTCAACCACATTTTGTATTCTTAAATAGTAGCAGCATACAGCCATAACTATCGAACGATGTCATTCATTATCAATAATGATTAAAGTATTTAACTGTATTCCTATGTTTAATAAGTTTCATCGACCTTGACAAATTCATCGAAACGGCAGTTTCATATTGAATATGTTTATAAATAGCTCTGCCCTATTCACAAAGTCTCCTCGATCCGACCATATTCGTGTCACGCAAACAAATATAACGTAATTACTCCGACGAGAATGGTATTCAAGGCGAACTGACTACTTGTACAAATTACCATTCAAATTATTTACGTCGGAACTCTATAGACGTGTTCAATTTTCGAAATGTCCTCAAAATTTATATATTCAAGACTTCCTGCGGTGGCGTTATAATTGAAAAGCAATTGTTTGTATATACCCCCAGTTTGATGTACGCTTCGGAATGTCATGTTTTGTTTTTCCATTTTCATCTCAAATATTGGGCAATAATTGTATTGCCCAATATTTGAGATAATTTGAGGGCAACTTGTAAATTTTAGCTGTTTTTATATAGCACACTATATTACGTCATTTGTGGCGATCTTCAGTAGTGCGTATTTTTATACAATACAACCTCGAACCATAATTGCAGATGATTTAGACCTTACTCATAGATTTCCAATAGGATCTGTGGTAAAAGGATCCAGCGTCCTCTAAAGACCTTAAACCTGATATCGGTAATTGCACGTATTGACTCTTACCATAATAAAAATATTAATGTATAACAAAAATTTGTAAAAAATCCTATTAAATAAAAAATATTTAAATGTTACTAAAGCTTGAGCATATTGATCTACTCAGTTGTGGGACTGAGAATTTTGTAAAAGTAATCATAAGGAAACCCTGTATATTTGTTGAGAGCTCTTGTATCAGAGCGCGTTTGAAATATTATAACTTGAATAGCACTGTAAGGGCGCACAGCCTTCTTTTACTATCTAATAACGAACACAAAGAGAAAATTATATGAATAAGTAAATTGACTTATATGGAATGGACAGTATCTTAAAAACTATAAACCATTCAAAATAAGTTGTTCATTGTATTACTATTAAAATATTATCAGAAAAACTCTAATTCACAGCACAGTAAATACTATTATTCCACTTTTAATACTCTTATAGGCTAACTAGCATAGTTTCCACTAGACAACTTTACACTTCGATGGTTATCGAACAAGTGACCGAGCTACCGACTCAATAATCAAAACGCTGTTTCAACCCCATCACATTTAATCCTTTTATCGAAAGTTGTCATAAAAGAGTGACGGGGTCAAGTAGTGTTTCCATTTAAGAAAAATAAAAGTACCTTTTATAAAATTATTACATTATTTTACATTAACGTACTTTGTTATAAATGGAAAATACTTTTCAAATCGCCTAGTTCCAAAATTAAACATTCAACGTACAAAACGCGCCGTTGATCTCTTTTTAAATAAAGAACAGTCATAAAATATTCAACAAAGAAGAACCTACGAATAAATACGTATAAATCGATACACTAAAGTAGCCTATTTTAGAACGATCGAATTTCGAAATTATTACAAATTTGATAAATTTTTATATTTTAGCTAATACAATTTTTTAATATTAGAAACATTATCGCGATTAGTAGAGATAAGAGAATAAACGATATTGTGTCTACAACATTGTTTTATGTGCCAAAAAGTGGAGAAGCCTATTGGATGTGGTGATACAAAGAATTTTATAAAATTATATCTTGCAGGGTAACCTGAAATTCTATCGGCGGAAATTTGGCCGACACATACTTTACTTTTTTGTCTAATACTAGACCGGAAGTGACTTTTAACCGTCAACTAAAATACTGAATGGATATCTTGACAATGTTTTATAAATAATGGCTTACTTTTTTTTATAAATGTGTATTTGATCTTCAATATTTAAATTAATAAATAAAAAAGTACATAAATATTTTTAGCAAAATTTCATTCGACCAACCGAGTTTCATTTCAATAATTTGTCTTTTGACCATGAGGCGATTAGCCAAATAGATTTCGATATTATGTCCAAACCGGCACAAAATATTATATCTCACTGGCCCAGTAATTGCATTTATGTGTTTCAGTCGAATATATCTGACAAATGAGAGGCATCATTTCCTCGAAGTGAGAGAGTCATTTAGATTTACGCAGAGCTTTGTATTAAAAGAATCCTTTATATCACATTGGTATCGCTGACCCGTATCGCTTATCATGGACTTGTGTGATACCCAAAGAATGACCTGGTCATCTTGTCATTTTCTGGTAGTATATTTAAAGTTTAAGGAAATTATAGATATCTATAGACGTGTTGGTCATTGTTTATGATCGTCATTTGAGTCATAGGATGTCGTGTTGGCCATAGGCCACCTCCTTTTAACTTACAATAAGACCGGTTGGAAAAGGCTTTCACAAAGTCGTCTGTCTACCTTGTGAGCGGACGTCATACGCTGTTCCACTCCAGAACTAAAGTCTTGCTTAAAGTCGCGGTGATACAAAATAACATATACCAAAGAAGCCCTAACTATAACAATGTTATAAACATAGCACAATTTTTTAAGAATTAGCGACAGATATTTGCAATAATGTTATGATTTATTTTAAGATCATTATTTACATAGTTTTTAGCAATTTTCTTTTCTCCCTTCTCAGTTATATTCTTTAATTCATGTGTTAGCTGTTTCTATTTTTTTTTTTTTTGAAGGGACATGTTCCGAGTTTATTATTTTGTATCACATGCATCTGTAGTCCAAATCTTACAACTATTTTTACTTATTTGTATCTCATACAGGTAAACCTACAAACTAAAGGTCTTTTATCGTAAGAAAAAATACAGTAATTTTTTTTCCTCTTTATCTTCCAGATAAACAACTGTCTAGTTACCACGTTCTTTGTGTACAGTTTCTTCCATTTATTTCTCACGATTGGGCTTATTGTGTGGGAAGCCATTACAGCGGGATGGATTCAACTGGGATTAATTCTGTTGACGGATTGTAAGTAAGACTTTTTTCCTTCCATTTACAAGTTTCACGGAATTCTTTTTGTTATGTTAATAATACAACTTGGTGACTTTTTCTTACCCTTTACAAATGCAGATCGGTCGTTGGTATTTAGAACTTCATCAGGTTGAAGACGCTTTCGAAGCACCAGCACATGGCAATATTAAATATTTCTCCAGACTGGAAGGCTTCATTTTTTTCTATTACATAGGCGCATGATTTGGCGAATCATTGCGGTATAATTGTGTATATGCACACAATATACATAAAAGACTTAATTTTAAATTAAAAACGCAAAATCAAAACATAACAAACTAACGCACTAATTAAACAATTGAACTACATCAAATTATATAATAAATTGTACAACATACAATTATAGTCATAAAACTAATAAAATAGGAAAGAATAGGCTATTTTTTTACTTTCTAAATATTGTTAACCTCCGTAAGATCGTTTATAGTTACGCCATAAGAAGAACGCCAAATTGAAAATGTCAAAAGAAAGACCAATTTGATAAAAACTACAATTAGTAATCGCCTGTAAAGCCGTTGCATTACTTAATGTTATGATAGCTAACTAAACACATACACTAATTTAAGAAAGGGTAAATCAAAGTAAACATTCCTTATATCAACGGTACAGAATAGTGGCCATGGACGAACATGGCTGATCTTTCATAAGCTTGTCGTGTTACATTATTTAAATACTTGTTAATAGTATAATAATAATAGTATTGCTCGGAGTTTTGTTGCAAGATTGATCCTAAGATGGAGAGATCTGCAGAAGAACCAAAGACACCAATGCAATTCGAAGAATTGCTCGTCTGAAGTAAGTCGAGCAGATAACTCATGCAACAGATAGGCATTGGAGTAGCAAAGTTCTCAAGTGGTAACCACGACCCAGTAGACGCGACGTGGGTAGGCCTCATACTAGGTGAACCGATGATATAGTTAAGGTCAGGGGGGGGGGGATCTAACTAAAAAGAAGTGCCTTAAGTACTTAAGCGATGGGCGATACATTGTTCAGCAGGCATTTCTGTACATTTTGATTTTTTACATTCATAATTTTAAAACTATTTATAAAATCTGCTTAAAAATAAAGAAAGGCTACTAACCCCGCATAAATTTGGCCATTTGAATTTTTAAATATATTTACGAAGATAATATATAAAGGAACAAGTTTCCTAATTGGTAAATTGGTAAATTACATTATTTGTAAAATTTGCTTAACAATAAAGAAAGGCTACTAACCCCGCATAAATTTGGCCATTTAAACTTTTAAATATATTTACGAAGATAATATATAAAGGAACAAGTTTCCTAATTGGTACGCAGCTTGGAAAATGTATCGTGTTTTTCTTTATCAGTATTTACGCATGACTGACTGCGTCCCGATACATAGTGGCAACTAGCATGAGGGGAGCCATGTTATTTTGTAGCGTGAAAGTTGACTACTACACTTTAATGACAAAAATAAGTGGACTGTAAATAACAGAGTCTGCGACGTTAATTAGTTTAAGAAATATGCAGATAGCACATATGTAAATAAATTATTTTCAGAATAATTAATTCAGGCCGGTTTCAACCAGTCTCATTGGGCTATTGTAGAGTTCTTTGTCCAACAGCGGACTCATACAGCTGAAGTAATGTTGATACAAAAACTAAATAAAAGCTATTGCCTCTCTGTTGTTTTCGAAACCAAACATTTTATTTAAATCTATATTTGTCTGCTCTTCTTTGAAATCGCCAGAGCCAGATTTTCGCGACAGGTTTTAAAGAAATTATTGATGTCCATAAATGTGTTTTTTTAACTTACATTCAATAGTTCTAAGGAATTTTATTTCGTGTAGGAATTCGTGCTCGAAATCTTGGGATAAACAGTTTATTCATTTTTAATTTGTTTAGTTCGTACGTTGTCTTGACTTAACATAGTTCGTTTATTTGTTGAACAAATAGTAACAAACAAACACACACTCAATCTGTACTAGCCTGAAGTATCCTTAAGCATCCTCGATACAAGAATATACGCACGCGTAAAGTCGATTGTATGTGTAGTGTTACTGATAGCTTAAGCTATAATTATATGGATAAGATTTAAATACAAATTCACCAACCTTAATATATAGTATTTTAAATAAATTTATATACTTTCTCAAATAAATCATTTCTTTTAACCATATTACATATAAATGAAAATACATACAGAATGATTGATTATAATGATTTTTGTGTATGTCTGTGTAACTTATTTGTCAACAACAAGCTTTACAGTTGTACACATATATTTACAATCATTCGGTATAAAGTGATCAATCTGGAAAATGTTACTTTAATTTATTTATTTGTTCTATTCGAATGCGACAAGCTAGTAAATTCGGAAGTAATAGAAAGTCTACAGAGTAATCAAATAATAAGATAAATATGTAGTAATGCGAATTTTGAAAACGTTCTTTGTGCAATACGTTATTGTTTCAGAATTCTTAGGTGATTTTATTGTTCCGTTGATTTCTAAATATGGTAGACGATACATTGATTGACAACAAATGAATTAAACATTTAGTCCTTTAACGTGTAAAGGCGTAAAGCATGTAAATAGTTATTGTTCGCCTTGAATTTGACCTTTTTATATTCAAAAAGATTTTCACCAAGAATATTCCTTTCGTTGAGTAGACGTCAGTTGAAAAACAACAACGCACTTTCTACACCCTCCCCTTCTTGAATTCATTAAAGATGCATATTTTATAGACATATGTATATGAGGTATAACTCGGCTAAAATAATTTTTAGTAGGATTAAATTTAACAAAAACAAATTTTGTGAAATGATACCCAAAAATGTTAGCGCTAGTCAATCGAAGCGGGCGGGAGACTACCAATATATAATTATTATAATATATAGTACGTACCCTTATCCTATTCATTAATTGTTATATTTTTGTTTCAGTACTCCTCATTATTTGTTTGTTCAGCGTAAAATACTTGAGGGAGGCAATCAGGAACGGCAACATCTACAGTCGGCCGGGTGAAGAGGTGTACAAATATTGAAGTTGTGACAGCCAATGACATGAAGTGTTTCGTACTGAATGGGAAACAAGATGTGTTAACAAATAAGTTTGTTAATATATTACATTCGTGATGAGTTTGTTCTGTGCTGATGGTGCTGATTCGTCTGAATTTATTATATTTATTAAAGACATTATTTATTGACATGTAACAATAAGAGCAAGCTAATTTACTAGTGTTCTGAAGCAAATAGTAATATTAAAGAAATGTAACAACCTGTTCAGATTGAAACCTTTATACCAGGAACAAGTAGTAAAAATGTACAAATAAATTTTCTTGCACAGCATATGTTACTTATTATATATCTAACTTTACTTCACATAGATAATATTATTTAAGCCATTCGCTGCCAAGCCTAAATTATATGAAGTCATTCCTATCGATATTTATATTTGGAGTGTTAATGCTTACCAAAACCTTGTTATTTCTTGGTAAGAGCACATATATTAGATATATAATAATTTACATGCAGAAAACCAAAGACGAGTATACTCGTCCTTGGCAGCGAATTGGTTAATAATAGTATCTGTTCCAGTCGTGCATCGACTCTCTCGAATCTAAGTAATCTTAAACTAAGCACATATCGAATGATAATCCAAACAGAGGCTTTTGCGCGCCCAGTCATCCCATTGAGAGTCTATCTAAGTGACTTAAGAACTTGGCTCAAGCAGGTGCAATATCTGGTACACGAGGATCTCTCGAGGGCATTTCAACTTAGTTACTGTAAATAGATTTAAGCTAAGCGTTTTTAGCGCTCTGTAACTTGGAGTAGCTGAAAATAATAAAAACCAAGATAGTTATTAATTTTGATTATTCAATCACAAAAAAAAACTAAATCAAGAACGCTGCGAGCGAAACCTATTGTTTATCAGCTTTTACCTTACCGCAATAAATACATATTTTACTTATCGTTCTGTATCTTTCTATATAATCGCCTTTTAAACGAATGAGATCTGAAGAAAGTAAGCAAATAAAGACTTAATAATGGGCAGATCGTTCTTTTTATTTGTATTATATTACTTTATGTCATTATCATTATCATTTCAGCTGTAATTACTGCTGTACAATGGCCTCTCCCATAGATTTCCAATAGGACTCTTTGGAAGAGCTTGCACCCAGCGTCTTCCATATACCTTGTGGGTGGAACTTCTACATTGCGCTTGCCGGTCCGTGGTATCCACTACCTACCTTTCTACGACCTTCCAGTTTGTTTTATTCATTAATTTCCATGAAAAACATACATTTATTCTAGATAACGTACGTTACATAAGTTATCTTTCAACATTTGCTTTCAATTATAAACTTTTGTTATAACTGTAAAATGTTAACCTTGTTTTTGTTTTTACATTTTTTCTTATAATTTTAATCCGTAATTGAAATTAGATTGTGAGAATAGATAGAAAACGAAAGACGCATAATCCTACGAAACCTCTGATATTTAAATGTTAATTATTAACCGAAGATTCACTCCGTATACCTAAGAAAAAGTTTTTAATTCAAAATTCAAAAACTGAACGTAATTTTTTTAGATCTTGTTTTTTGTACAACTTTACACGAAAAATTATCAATATTTGATTTTATTAACTCACTATTACTCAGTTAATGAACACTATCTTTTTAAAATTTTGTTTAAAAAGACGTTTGCAATATTAGTACTTGTGTGCATTTGAATATATTTTTTAGATTTTCTCAACGCTCGAAGAAAGGTTATTTTATTTTAAATAACAGACGACTTTTTTTCAAATGCAGTTCTCCTTTTGTGCATTCTCCTTTTATTACACTTAAATACAAAATTGTCTAAAATTTTACTATATAAGCTATGCAATCTATGTAACTACACATTTTAAAAAAAAACATTAATTAACAGGTTAAAAGAAAACAGGGTTTTTATAACTTTTAATATATTTTATTAAAAATGCCTTCTCTTTGATCTAAATTTAAACTATCACGCTGAACTTATATATAATAAATACATTTCTTACATTACTACAAATAATTAAAATCTCCAAACAACACTTTTATTTTAAGCATTCATTTTGGAAATTCTACATTCGGTCCTTTGTCTTATACACTAAAACGGTTTTTCTTTTAGCATAAATTTACTCTCTACGTAAAAATTCTCGTAATTAGCAAATAACATTTATCCCGTTCAAAAGAGAAGTACTTTTTTCTTAATAGAGATTGATATTTGTAATTGTTTTGCTGGCTATTTTTTAAAATAATATACAATAAAAAACATATTTTATTGAGCTGCCAAGAACCAACTTTATACACCAGAGTGTTGTCAACTTATTGTAATACTTAAGAAACAAACAGATTATAATTTAAATTTGGCAGGAAATGTACTGCATTATTATTACAATAAATTGAAACTGCAGTGCAGTTTTATGATTCAAATCTAAAATGCATTAAGTGCGTTATTTTTTAATAAAAAATATGAACCCCTTTAAATATCGTTATTACTATGTTAAAACCAAAACAGAATAACAAATCTGTTTAATTCTGTTTAGAAGTTTTTCTCGAACGAAGATTTTATTCCTCCATCCCTTTAAAAATTAATGATCACAGTCAAACAAACATTCTTAAATAAAATATGTTTTGTTAATAAATAATTTAAATATCGTATTGCATCTATTCGTTCCTATATACACGAATATAATCGTCTACGTGCAACGGTTGTACCATTTCATTAATATCTCTTCTTCGTCTTCGACCCAGCATCATAGGAACAACCATAGCCATAGTTGCTGGGAGCATTCCTGCGCCGACTGCTGCAAAAACTGTGGAGCTATCAGGAGAATTACTAGGTACCAATTTTCTTTTAATAAATTTATTTCTAGTTGGCCTGTATTCAGTGGAAGAGACATCTAAATCATTTTTTTTATCCATATCAAGTTTAGATTCTTCCACAGTTTGAAAGCTTCTCTCTACTTCTAACAATCCGCCATGGGATGTTGTCATGTTTACATTGGAGTGATCGGCCGGCAATACTGTTAATGCTACTGCTTTGTGCGCTGTTACCATCGGAACGTCTGTATTCTCATTTTCCATTGGGTTCAATGATCTTTGTCGTTTCTTATTTCTATATCCTTTAGTAGTAGATAGTAACACCCAGTGACCTTCTCCGTGGGGAGGCCGAGACGAACGATCGTCATCAGAGTCAGTCGTCATTCCACCATACATAGTAGGCCTTCTATATGGTCGTTTTTGTACTGCAGATTGATGCAGTGCTTCATAATCATAAGGGAACTTTGATGGTCGCGGATCAGTTATTATTGAATCAGGAATATCGTAGTAACCCGCGTCGTCATTTGGGTAATTTTCATTGGTATCACAATTATGTTTATTAGGACGACGGCTTTCGTCTGGAGCCCAGGAAGTTTGAAAATTGGTTGCTGACTGTTGCGGTTTCATCCAGGATGGTTTGGATGGTAATTCCGTATCATAATCAGATGGTAAATGAAACTTATTATTTATATATCCGGGTCGATTTAAAGTAGGCTTTTTTTGATGGTAGTTATAACTCATATCCACATCTTGATTGGAATTAAACGTATCACCACTAGAATAGATTTCGTCGTCATCATTCCAAGAGTTAGGTCTCTGCTTTTTTACGTTTGGTTTCCACTTAGAAATTTTACTTGTAGACCATGCTATCGGTTCTAAAGTTACCCATCCTTTTTTATCATCATAAGGATGCTTATGTTGATTAATATTTAATCGATTCCAAGACGTAAATATTTTTCCACTGTTATCCGCATCTACATTCTCATCATTTATGGAAGAATAGCGGTCTGCCTCTAGTTTATCTTTTTTTAATTTTGCCATTAATGCACTTATTGCCTGTAGACGATCTTTTGAAAAACCGCTATAGTCTCGTAACTTTTCCAGACTCTCGGTCATATATATGTCTTCAATACCATCTTGTGGACCTTCGTTTCCATTAAACCCTTCTTGACACGATGGACCGTAACAACGTGGGCGATTCCCATTAAGATCGTGAACGATATGTGTCATAAGGTTTTTAATTTCCACATCTTTATCACTGTTTTCTTCAGCGGCATCCCACTTGCGAACTCTATCTGAGACAGGTGCAGTCTCAATTATAGTAATTGATTCCTTTCCGGGTACGTCCAATTGATATGTTTTAATTTTATCATTATATTTCTCCATTTGGGTAACATGATCGTTTGGAACGGACGCAACAAGGCTAAAGACGCAAAACGCTACTTGCGTTATTAGTAACACTGTCATTTTCGTTGAAAAAATGTTCACTTTCTTCGTTCAGCGTGTCTGCGCGCTTTCGAGGCGCACGCGTACTGAGCTCCAGCTCTGCTTGCAACCTACTGTTATAGTTTTGATAGTGGATGCACAATAACCCTCCCTGCTCTCTAATGCAATGGTAATTTCAGTTTAGTCACGACGAATGGACGATATAATTATGTGGCGATTGTCGTTTGACGGCAGCTTATCATAATTTACTATCGCGTCTCTCTCGCCGCCGTGACCTACGAGGCGGTGAAAACATTTTTCATCATGAGAAATGTTTTCTCTTGACGAATAATGGGCGAAAAGTTTCACAGGTCAGACGTGCTTCCATGTTTATTATTTTGATGTGAAGTAAGTACTCATGCAGTTAAAGGGAATAAGAGAAGTAACAGAAACATTTAAATTCAATTTGTGGATAAAAATTCAATAAGTATTTACGATATTCAAGGCGTGACACCACTCACGATGCACCAAATATATTAGCTCGAATTATTTCTTGTTGTGTTAAAACGGATAAACCTTAATTTAATTTTTCCGAGTGACTTAAAACATGTTATTTTTTGCTTTCCATCCTGCAGTCAGCCAACTCTCTCCATAATACTACATCACTTATTCCCTATCATTTCTCGATCGACTCCGCTCTAATTGTGCCACACACTTTTACCAACCGGTCTTACCCATCCTGTTGTTTACTTTGCTTAAACTTGTACTTATTTTTTAATAACGAAGAGAAGAAAAAATTAACGCAATCACTTTTAGTTACTAATACTATTAAAAATAATTACGATTTGAGCGTTTTCATTCTTTACAATATTAATTAAATACCTTTCAGCGAGTCTGTTATCTTCATGTAAAAATATCTTCTTTTTGCACTAATTTAGTATTCACTTTCTATAGTATTTTAAAACAATTACAAGATTTAAGCTTCTAATGAAT
Organism: Battus philenor; assembly: GCF_028537555.1. Taxonomy (NCBI): domain Eukaryota; kingdom Metazoa; phylum Arthropoda; class Insecta; order Lepidoptera; family Papilionidae; genus Battus; species Battus philenor. Next base: position 10,476,550 of record NW_027181673.1, on the reverse strand, counting down.
ACAATGTAATAAAAAGTTATGACAAAGAGAAAGGCAATAAGCAAACAGTTGTACAAAAATATTTTGAGTTCGACACGTAATATTAGATTCGGTTACTTTACATATCCATATTTAATTGCTTTTGTTTATAAGCTTATATCCGGAAATGAAAATATCAGAATTTTTTTTAAATATAATATCTTGTCGGTCGACAAATAATTTCGTTTGTGTCGGCCTTATTTTATAATATTTTTACACTCTCTCAAATAATAACCTATGTTAAGATTGTCGGATGACGTCCTATTTTAAATCTCTAGGAAAGGTTCCATCTTCTGTTGTGGACGTCTACGTCTGAAATGATGACGACGAACCGATGTTTATTTTTGACATCCTTGGTGTACTTTGCAATCATATCATAAGAAAAGTTATAGCCATAATAAATTATGAGTAGTTATTTCATTGCGATAAATTCTTTTGATAATTTATATAGGTATTTTGCCTACTAAAATATAAAAAAGCTTTTATATAACGTTTTAAATAATTGATTTTATGCACATTTATTCATTCTATTTTAGATAAATATGTTTAAAGAATAATTCATGAATATTTAACAACATTGTTGTTACAGCATATTTGTCTCTTCTCTCTTCAAGTCATGACTGAATGAAATTTTTCTAAACTAACAAGCTCATCATCGTAGAGATTTAAAGTGAAATTATATTTTTACAGTTTAATTTGATTATGTACATATTTTTAAAATAAAATTGCTACAAAATATTTAATATTCTATATCGTAACCTACGTGATTACACAAGGTTCGTAGATAATATAATATTCTCGCTACGCAAGCGTCCATTGTAAGTTATAATATGTAACAAGGCACGGCTCATTAGTTCACCAATTTTATTAGCTATGGTGGCCTTCAATTATGGATACGGCTCACTGAAATATAGACACGCTGAATATACTTTTCTCTTTGAACAAATTACTTTCTTCGTTAATTTGATTATAAAAAGATTTGCTTTCAATTACGTTTCTATTGAATAAAATTTTTTACAGAGTACTAAACCTACAGAGGCATCTGTCACGGTCATACCTCTGCTACAATGTCACACTGTCGACAACTCTCATTTAACGCCCCGCGGTTCCTTTATGCTTTCTAAAACTTGTCAAATTAGATTCGTTGAAAGTTTCAAAGAATAATTTCACTCGCAATCCCCCATGCGGATGAGCTACGGCTGACCAACGATATTATTTACAAATAAAGTTTTAAATTTTCTTAGTTAAACTTAAAGCATGATTGGAATGATTGGAAATAAATATTGAACAATTTGTTCACTAAATGAACAGAGCAGAAGGCAGCTGGGGTCTTGAAATTCTTGAGTGAAGAATACGAATCGGCAAGCGTAGCTTAGGTCGTTTGACCACCTAAGGTTTTAACCTTATTAAGGGTGTTGGAAGGCGAATGAAATATTCATGTACAATACAATACACAATGACAGCTTTTTATTCTAATTTTCTATAGACAATACGATAAATATCATGGCGTAATTTAATGTTACGAGTATATGTACAGGTCAGAACCATCCGTTATTATAAAAAATACCAGACTCTCTTTTTTGCATGTCATGCTGACAAAGTACTGCTTTTGTTAGTTTAAACAAAAAATCAAGTCGAGGGTGAAGATATGTCGTCGGTGTTGACGCAGGTACTCCACCACAACTTTTGGCACGTTTAGATGGATGAACAAGGAGCGGATTGTTTATCCGAGTCAACTATTATTGTCATAATTTCAGCCGGCAGACTTCATTCCCTGGACATAGAACTCCACACTAGATTTACAATGGGCAAATTGAAGAGTCCTGCAACCAACATCTTCTGACGACCATAACATGGGCGTCTAAATACACCTATAAGAGAATTCATAAACAAAAATCTTTGATGAACTATAATAAAAAAGACTAAACTACAGTAATGAGGATAGAGAATTAGGATAGAATAGAAGAGAAAGATAGATAGAATTGTAGAGTGAAAGAACGAAAAGATAGATAATGTGGTGCATGGAAAAAAAGTATTGCAAAAATAAATGAAATGTAAAAAAATAATAAAAGAAAAACAAAATCCTTGTTCCTAAACAAATAGAGGTGGAAGGAGAGTTCCGCAATAGCGGTAACCACAAAAAAGGGTGTCTATTCACTTTGCGGGTGAACGGCTTACTCTGCGTTTACCTGTAGCTAATTTCCATCCCAGAACCCCAAAGTCCGTGCGGCCATATTTAATGCGCGATATGTACCTTGCCTCCTGTCACTTGAACTTGATAATCCGCTACGCAATGTCAATTAATATGTCAATCTGTCATTCTAAAACTGTCTGTTCGGTATTCAAATAATCATTAGCAACATAAAAAAAAAGATAAAAGTATAAAAGCACTCCTTGTACACAGTTCTAGGAATATTTAACAATGGCTATTGGTATTTTTATTAAGATTGCTTTTAACTTTCTGAATAAAACAATAATATTAATTATTTATAGTACCTTACCAGGTGGGATTTGAAAATAAAAGCTCAGGTTATCGTTGTAAGACAATGAATAATTTATGAAATTTGTTTACATTAATTTATACAATTTTCCGAGTAACGTTGAGATATTTAACTGCTGTTGAATTTCCGTTGTACAAGCGTACTAATTAATGTTCGTACTTCAAACATTAATATTTTTGGATGGAAAAGATTACACTTAATCGTAAGATGCTTGTATAAACATTGAATATCTCTAGAAGAAATACTTATGAAATTTCTTTATCTTAAAACGTATTATGTCATTATAATTACGTGAAATAAAAATTCGGAAGCATTTTATATGTATGAAATGATTTAGTATATTTCTGTTGGAATGCGTCATACCAATAACTTCTAGCAGTTGAGAATCTGTAGGAACAATTATGTTAGTAACAATAAATAATTGTATCACTTAATAACTTGAATTTTCAAAATGTTTTGTTTTACTGTTTAACATTAAATAAGTTATTATTTCTGTAATCACACATTTTCAAAAAGATTCACATTAACTGCTATAACAAGCTTTTACACCTATAACCAATTACCCTATAGAATTATTGGAGATAATTTTAATGGATATTTTTTGATAATAGGCTTTTTAGATATCCATTGGGAAAATCCCTTAAATTAAGGAAATATAAAGCAAACAGCGAATAAATTTTAGAAAAATATTGTACATTTTCAAACGAGATGATAAAGAACTTCAAAGGCAGTCAGTATAAACATTGGTTACACTAATTTGCCGGAAGTTGTCAATTACGTATGTAGTCACACTTACCGAATACAATTGCGTCACGCTGGTAAAGTTTGAAAGCATAATTGACGCCAAATGTTATAAGAGCAAGGCAAAAGCACTTTCCTACCAATCTAACAAAACATCCAAGTAAATTTTTTAGAACAAGATTTGCCACGGAGACGCCTTTCAAATTGTAGAATTTCTTGCGTAATGTTTTTTTTGCGTATATTTTTTAATATATTACTAACAATAATATTAACATAATCAATATTGTTTTCAATTTGTGACTAACTAAACCCTCAATTCAAATTCTTAATTAGTAGTAATTTAATTGAATTTTGGAAATTTGTACGCCAATACTTAGCAAATATGTACGCCCATAATTATTAGTAAGTTTTTTATAATCATCATCTTTGAATATGTAAGGAATTTTATTAAAGAAATTAATTTTAAAACATTAAACATTTAACACGAAGATTTACTGACTTCAACTTTTTACTAAAGGTAAGAAGTGAATGAAATATTTAAAGATATATTTTTATAAAAATAAAGCAAGTAAAATGATAAATATAAAAAATAAAACCTCTCTACGGTTCTCTATTCGTAACGGTCAAGGCCCGGTTTCACTTTCTGATACCAAAACATTTTCACCGTTCGCTCTCACACGTCGCTGCCGTTCACGAAGCTCGGAGAAATGGCCGTTAAAGGGGAACGTTTTGCCTCGCTTCATCAACTGTCTTGACGCTAAATTTATTAGCCAAGAAAAAAAATATTCGTTGTTGAATAATTAAGATCGGTTACAAAATTAATAGCTTCCATATCACATTAATTATTCTATATTTGTTGTGGCTAAATTACGTTTTGTAAAATTTGAAAAATTTCTGACGCAAATAGCGTTGTTTTTAATTTACAATTGTTGCTTTGGGCCTCAGTCGCGCAACGAGCCATGGAGAGGGCATGCTCGGGAAATCGAACCAGCAATCAGGACATCTGGAGATACGGCGGATTGGCAAGTTTAAGTAACAGTGGGCGGTCAGCGCGCAGAACAAATGAATCTTTAGGTTTTGGAGTTTTTACCGTGTACCGACAAGCGCTGCGTACCCACAAGGTTGTTGAATGCAAGTCGCTTCCAGCCATTGTCCTGCAATGTACATGTTGCTGCTGTAATATTAAAGATGATTGTAACTAAGATCGAGGGCTCCGTTATGAAGCTAGACTCGGGTACATATTATTTATTTCAACGGATAGGAAAACAGACAATTCCTTAGTAGCGTAAGCGGATGTCATATTTTCTAACGACTCTAGAAAAAATAATTATGAGTTTGTAGTCTTTTCACGCCAAGCTTCAAATCTGGCCTTATTCATTTATTTTCTTATCCTAAGCATCCTATTTTGGAATTAACTTCCCCACGGAATTAGAAAGTTAGCAAACCGTTGCATTTTTAAAAATAGGGTTCGATACCCGTTGACGGAAGAATCGACGTAACTTCTCGCAAATATACATTATTATGTATATGTATTCGATTTATGTATGTTTGTATTATACCCACCTATATAAGTCAGTGTTTATTAGTAATTAGATACTGAGTATAGTCTTTATCATGTTCATACAGTTTGAAGTGTTTTGTATTTTTTATATTGTTTTTCTATCACATTTACAGAAATATCGACTTGTTATCCCTGCACCACTCCACGTTGAATGGTATAGAATGGTTATAAGGCTCTAGGCTTACCATTACGTTTGTGGAAAATAGTAAATAAATAAATAGTCAACAAGTAGCCTTTAAATACGCTTCAATTGCAAACGCGCGTTGTTCAACTATCCAATACAACATTGTGACTAAAAAACTAGCACAAATTATCAAGCTTGTTGTTGAGCGTCCCAGCCAGGTTAAGGAAAATTTTGAAAATGGTATCCTAGTTTCGCCAGAATGTCCATTCTCATAAAATTGTTTAGCCTAGGTCTCGTCACCGACAATATGAAAAAAAAAATACAAAAAGTATAGATTGTAACTGGTAATTGCTTTTTGCTCCCACCGCAGAAGATCCGTTTTTGCCTCTTACTCCACGAAACCACTAATGTGCAAATTAGCGAACGAATGCAGCAGTAAACTGCTGATTATGTACATCGATTACATTCCGATGTTCTAATTTTTAACCTGATTTAATTAAATCCTAATCCACTGTGGATTAAAATATCCCACTGGAATAAAATACTATACCATCTTTCCACCAGTGTTGTTTTCACAAAATATATTTCATCTGATTTTTATTTTGTAGTTGTGCAACGTATTCTTAATTAGCGTGTAAGTTTGTTATGGTAGTAAATTTCAACAACTGTTAACGGATCTATTTTAAAATATTTAAAGCCCAGCGGGAGATACGAGTCAAAATGCAAAAAAATTTATCGAATTGGTTGGAAAAAAAAGTTGGTATTGGTAAAGATTTCTGCAATATAAGCTTTTTTCGTTATTTACTCTAAATTATGTGTATGTTTAAAAATACCTGTTAAAATATTATTTCGGTTTATTTTCCAGCATAACGATACTAATGTTACTTTACAATTAATAATTTTTAGTTAAAACAAAAACAATTTGATTTTAAAATTACATATTTCGTGTCAAAACATGTGGACTAGTTTAAAAAATAACCATGACTTTAGGCTTAGAAATTATCACAAAAACTTGCTCATTTAATGATCTTCTTAAAAGCTATAATGTATAGAAGGTATAAATGTCAATCCAACAACGTATAACCATAATAAACTCTACAATTTAATGCAATATTTAGTTGCAAAACAATCCGTCAGTACATGGTATCTTCAGATCAGTGCCTGTTAAATAGATACATAACACGAGTAGGGTAACAAAGATTCTTGCAGTTTTCAATAGCAAAGGAAAACTACGTGAGAATATCAGCGCTTCTTAGAAAATGATTAAAAAAAATTTCTACCGACCCAGTTTCTATTCGAAACTTGAATAAAATTTTTCCAAAGCTTTCCATTTCAATTATAAATCGAAAGATATTGTAAACCCAAGATTATTTCTGCGATAGGTTTATTTTTCCATTTACCGGACGCGAGCGTAACCTTTTTGGTTCTGATTATTTATCGAAACTATAACACAGAACTAGAGCTAATAAATATAAGCTCTAGTTCTATGTTATATTTTAGCAGTTATTTTATTGTATGCATATTGTGAATGATTTTTCTTTTACGCTAGACTAAGGGAGAGAACCCAATAATGACGAAAGAACCTAAAAATTATAATGATATAAATATGTTCATTTATATAATTATTTCACTGCGTGATTAATTACTACTTAATCTTTAGTTACAAATATATTATTCTTAACAGAGATGCCATAATCGTAGGCATATTTGTCTAAAGTTATTTTTTGGCTAAAAACATGGAGACGACTTAAATAACTAATAAATAAATTAACCAACAGAACTATTTCCTTTGCATTCATAATCACATAAACAGGTATTTTGCCTTCCTCCCACAGGCACAAAATTTCATTTTTCGAGACATTCCATAACCCAAAACATCAACTTTGTACAATATACAATAGGTTATAGAAGTAAAACTTTAAAGGGGTGAAAATATAACTCATTAGTCAGTAAAATCTTTGCACCTATAAGCTTTTACACCTATTTCCTTTCCAATCACCCAGGATAAAGTGATCACTCTAAAAATTTAACGATTGTTAATTTTTTCTACTGGAATGCGACCGGCTAGGTACAGTCTGCAGAGACAGATTGTATAAAATTATTAATTTTGGTTAGGGTGTATATTGACAGCAAATGAACTATACGTTCAGCTCTTTAAACCTTTCATATCCATAACCCATATTATCACACCATGTAACCATATACATATTATATCTCTGATTACCAAAAACATAAAGGAAATTCTAGAAATATATTTAAATATGAAAATTGTTTTGTAACAAATAAAACAATTTTCATAACATTAGCTTAAACACATATAATTTTTAAAACATTCTTCTAAATATATCGTAAGCGTATAAATGCTTAGTCATCTCAATGTCTTTTGCTAATCGCCATGTTCTATAGTTTCTAATAAAAATTGTCTTGACTTGAACGGACTGTTCTTTTAGTTAGCCTTTATTAATTTGGCTAACAAGCATAGTTTATGGACATCTTTACAAATCATTATCAAAAAGACATCACAGTGACATATTCACTTGAAAGAATAAATACATTTATACGTGTCGCTTTTATTATTTAATATACTAAACATAAAAAAATAATAATAAATCAAGATATTCAACACATTACATTGTTTATATACATAATCTAAATATTTTGTACATGAAGATTTCTACCATATAAAAAATAGCAAAAACTCATTTTTATATTCATTATTTCTTTAATTATATCACATCTTTTTCCCAATAAATAAAAGAACTTAAAAGTCTAACGAATGTTTTGGATAATAATGCCATCTATAAAAGTAAATATGTCTGACTTATTTTATCTGGAACTATTGTTATTGTATTCATTTTCTAGGTGGCGCTGGTTTCTACCAACTGTATGACATAAGTAAAATAATATACAAATATATGGAGTTTTACATAATATTGTTTACGCATTTTATATTTGCGCTTTCTCGCAGGTTAAAAAAATGTAAAACGAATATTAATCAAAAAAATAAAACGCCATCTATATTATGTGGTATAAAATTTCCATAACCCTCAATAACACATTGCCAGCAATAATAAAAAGATGGAAGTGATTTAAACTGTACGCGAGGATGATATTAAATTTTATAAATCGCCTATAGAAGTGTTTATTAATATGCTCGATCAACGATTATGTCTGTTAACAAAATAAATGGAAATAAATAAATAAAAAAGTTATTTTGATCCTTTTGATGATTCTGTGTTTGAGTGTTTGACAAATATTTTCTTTAAAAAATATAAATATGTACATGTACTTTAATTGTGTTTGATTTATTTCAATGTACCACGACTTAACATAAGAAAAATGAATTCACATTGCAAATACCAGATAATGATTACTTGTAAGCAAATCGAAAGCGAAGCGCCTTCCATGTAGAAAATTGTTTGATTACCATTTCAAAGGAACGACTTTCTCCTATTGCTCGATAATCTCATAAGAAAACAAGAAAGTGCACAGAATTATAACAAAACTTCTAATACGACAATATTTTGTCATTCCATAAGAGTTTTCAAACTACTATTTGGCTTTAATATCTTTCCCTATCATATAGTAGCATCTATCCATTGTTTTTAAAACTACAAAACTGAGAATGGCTGTAACTTTTAATCTTTTAGCACACATGTGCTACATCTCATTCATTCATTGTCATTTATATGTTCCGCTGGTTTTAGAGAAATTTTAGCGCCATCTACGTGATGCGGTAATCTTAACCTCGTTTTAAGTCAAGTTGCTTCCCCAGGAGTATCGGCTCGGGCCACTACTTGCTATTTTATTATCGGATTGTGAGGCCGTCGAGCTGTACGATCGATGAGCGGACGCTCCATAGAGTGACCTGATGCAAGAGCCATCGATAGGCCATCAGCATGAGACTCAGTACGCGTTTAGCATTTTTCAAGGGCCCGAGAGGGCCAAACCTGGAGTTGATCAGATGTTGGCCGATGTTTTGATGAGTCATAAGCCCATGTTTGTATTGAGTTAAAAAGTTTTAAAATCAGTGTAAACAATGGGACTATTATTCTCTTTTGAAATTTATCAAACTGTAAATTATCAATAGGTACAAGCTGACCAAATCACCTTTAATTTATTTTTGTATTCTTTGAAAAAAAAAATAACATGTCACAGCCAAACCTAAAGCAATGTAATAGTATTCATATAGTCGGTGATCACTAAAATTATTTTTTTTCTTAGTAGTAACATTCACTGAAAATCCATCACATACACGTCATCATCATTTTAGCCGTAAGAGGCCAAACAGCATTTGTTAACAAACACATCAGCTTAATGATATCATTAGAGTAGTAATTACAACAGCTCCAGTGGCTTCAAACCCGAAGATTATGCTTATTGTTAGAAAATATTTCAGTTGTAAGACGTATACTTCTGGTAACCCGGGCAGATTTCCAATGGGACTGGTTGAAAGGGACCTTCATCCAGCGTCTTTCGTGGACAAGGCCTTCTATCCACCTCGTTGGTGAACTTCCTGTCTGTGGACCCCATAGCCGCGTCCACTCCAGAAACTTAAGGTTCATCGCCCTATGTGGCCTTCCCACTATCATTTCAAGTTGCTAGGCTACTTTTATTCGTATTCATACTATATATAATATATATTTTAAAATTTAAACCATCTACGTAATATTATAACACCCAATGTCAAGTTGGAAATCAAAGATATTTGTACTTTTCTTTAACCCTAAAGGAATCACCGTTAATTTGAATGGTAAGTGCAAGATGATGGTCATTCAATTTTTTTTTCATGAACTAGTTGATCATCAATAAATAGTACGAAAATGATAAAAATAAGTAATACAAACTGTAAGGCTGAAACCAAACAGAGATGCGTCAAGGGAGTTTAGCACCGAGCATAGAAGTGATTAGTTTTAGTAAGTAGGAAACCCACATAGCCTGGTCTTTCTGCAAGAGGGCGGGGCATCTTGAACATCCGGAAGGTTTACCCCGAAAAAAAGCTCAATACAGTAATTTTTACTTACAATATTTTATTAATACAATATTTAACGAATGTAGTTATTTCATAACATTTGTAATTAATTTAAATCAGAATAAATCAAAGAGAGAGGAATTGTTAGATTACAACCTAATTTTACTAAGCCGTTCTAAGTGAAACAAATCTGTGTGTAGACGTAGATGTAGATGTAACTTATTTTTTTAAATAAATGTGTCACAAATCTCGGCCATAGATGTTATCTCTCGCAATTGTTATGTCACGCAGTAATCTTGTCGCTGAGCTACATAACTGTTACGCTTACGTTACGGAAGTAAAATTTCTATCATTAAACATGCGTGTTCCGCTTTGTACGTTATCGCTGTCTGTAGAACTTGAAAATAAATTCTTTAGAACAAATAAGGGAGCTATTTGGTAATAATCTAATTGTTCTTCTAGACTGGAATATCAGAAGCTATTTCCATCAATTACAAACTTCTTGGAACTCAAAGTTGCTAACTGTAGTGCTGATTTGCGATTAATAATGACAAAAGAGTATTAAAAAATTAAAGTAAAATTAAAGTAGTTTATCCATTTATTCGTTTTATTTACCGCTTTGTTTAAGATCCTGAGCAATAGCATACGTCAAGAAAAAAGTATAAAAAGATTTGGTTTTTAATCAAACGAGTTCCTCTTTCGTGGAAGGAAAAATGACAAATTACAAGCACATAAAGAAAACAATGCGGCAAAATAGACTACTGCCACTAAAAGGTAACAACAATGGCGCCATTAGGAGATGTCATCGTGCGTGCGACAAACAAAGCCGCCTCGGTGGAGATAAAATAGCGAAACGCACCCGACCCGCCGCAAACCCTATCGCAATCTATTGTGAACACTACCTGCTACCTTCCACAAGTCCGCAGTTGCAACTCAGTGACGTCCCGACATGGCTGCGGTTTACGGTTTGCTCTTCTTCGTAGTAGCAATAGCGGCAGAACATCTCGGAGCGTATTCCTCTCCGCAGTATGCCAAGAAGATGTATCCAAAGAAATCCTTCGATACCAGCGAACTTCTTCCACATGAAAACCCTCCGATACCTTTCCACAGCCACGGTTCCATAGACAGGTTCGACACAAATGTTAAAGAAAAAAACAACACGGGCGAATACGCACGCTCGACACTCCTGGACTCAGCCGGCAGCCTCCTCACCAGCGCAGGAGGGCAAGTCATGTCAAGCCTGGCGAAGGACTTCATAGCAAGGTCAACCGGAAGCAGCCAGGTTGGTTTTGACTGCATGACGCAGGTTCGTATCGCACTTTCGATCTTAGAATGGCACGCAGTTATGCATGGAATTTTTCTTTTGATACATTTTAAAAGGTCTCTTGTTACTGATATAGCTATTGTGAGTCAGCCGATTTGTGGAAGTATTTAAGTCCTTTTTTTCTATTACTCATAACTGATTAGGCGAATGATTCTTATTAAAACACAAATTGGTATGCTAAAAAGCTTAAACGATTGATTATTTATTGTAGGTATTTATAACACAAAATTATAACCCGCATCTATTCCCCTTACAGTGTTCAAATAAAATAAGATATTTTATCGTAACGCAATAAAATAGCGCAGCAGAAACGACTATTTATTGCTATCATATATATCATAACTTAAAAGTAGCAGCCCTCTAAGCACTCTCTGCGCCCTGTCATCTCAAAACAGCGGAATCTGCACGCCACGTCAACAAGAAAAAAAAACAATACAATATAGATAGGACGTATTTATTTAAATAAAGTGTACACTTTTCTTCTCTTGAAAATTTTAAAAGCATGACATATCAGTAACGACTGATACATATCTTTATAACGAACTATTAAGAAGCCAGTGTATAAATTGTTATCATTTCGCAGGTGCTCAGTCTGAACCTGACCAACTTGGTTATTTTAGTAATCTTGAAAGCCCTGATCCTTGCCGCCGGGTTCTTCGGAGCAGGAGCTTGGAAGGGATATCACTATGGACGAAGTATTGACGGTAAATAACATATTGTCTATTTTTTATTAGTTTTTATATATTTACTTTTTACAACAAGTTACATATTTTTGACATTTCAGTGTCTCAAAAACCTAGTTCAGGTTTGTCCGAACTATTTTAAAAACGTGTTATAATAAAAGTTACGAATGTATATATACATATTCGTAACTTTTTAGTGGACATAAATAATGAAACATCGATGGCACCAGTGACTTGTAATATGAATTGCCGGAACGTTCGAATCAGAAGTCGTTGATATGCTGTCAGTCTAATAAAAAACATTGTGTTGTATTGGGAATTGTAATCAATATAATTATATTATTAAAGTCGACAAAACTGACAGTAACTTTAAAATAAAACTACCTCGGCTATTTCGTCTGATATATACAAGTTGATTGGTAGTAAGTATAACAACTTAGAAAGGGTGAATGTATAGCTCATTTGCTGTCAATTATTGTTTGATGCACCCTATCCTAAAACCAATGGCTTTAGATATAACAAACCAAGTATTGATAATATAGTAACAAACGTTTTCAAAATTCGTATTACTACATATTAATATTAATTATTGTTTACTACCAGTTCCTGCAGACTACGTACTGCCAGAAGATATTAGCCGGTCGCGATCTAATACAACCTTTTTAATAAGTTACGTTTAATGACATTAACCTCTTCTTCTACTTATTTACCATCCTGTCTAGGAATGCAAATGTAAGTGTCGTTCAATTAAACATATTGATTATCAATTCATAGAAAGAGTTCCGTTTAAACGTACGGATATACTGTGAAAAATATTAAAGGCCCATAAGCATTGAACACTACTAAATATCTTTTTAATTAGCCATATAAACTGGAAACATAATAACCAGGAAGTGGTATTAAGGCGGCGTGTGTCAAACAATAATCCCATCTGCCTTACCGTCCACTCGGGGACCGTTAACCCTTTTGTGGTCGACACGTGCCACGGCTGACCATTCGCCAGCCTGTAGTTAATCCAATACACCTAGTGATGCGTTTGTCGTGTCGCCACCGGAGTAATCCTATTGCCAGGATAAGCCGTACCCGGTGGACACCGCATTCGCCAAATGACCAACAGCAAAAAACTTCTGCTTGCTGACCCTTGATTTACTTAATCTGGCCATAAATACTGTTATAAATAAAAAGGTAATATTACTTTATAATTCGGGATCAGTCGTTGCTTTAATTTTTCTTATATATATAGTCTGAAACACTCCATAACATGCACAGCGATGGATTTTCACATGGCTGCATGGCCTGTATTAAGCCCCCTGGCAATGGTTTCCATAATCCAATTATAACTATATATTTTGAATAATGTATTAAAAACATAATGATAGCATAATTAATATAATAATAGCATAAAAATAGCATAATTAAAAACAAAGAATATCACTGCCTTCATTCATAAGCTTTGTAACACTATTTTTATGTGTATATACTAAACTTTTAATTTTGAAGTAAATAAATTTTATAGTTTTTAGATGCAACATCGTCCTAACATTTGTGATTTAAATTATTCAGGGGATCTTTCTTTTCAAACACTAAATGTTTTACTTAATAATATTAACATCGATTTTTTATAAAAGCGTGAATTGTGAGAATTTAATATTAATAATATTTTCAAGGTATTTTCGATATATTAGTGAAAATATATGTAATTACTGGCATTGATATTCCGCGCTTACTTTTTACTGTAATGCTTGTTTGGTTAAAGTTTTTTTTTTCCCCTGCTGCGCTACCAACATACTAACTAGGTATACATCGAAATTATAAAATGCAAACGTCATAGATTTCAGATTAAATAAAAAAAGCACATACGAAAATGTTTAAACTCACACTTTTGTTACATATTGTTACAAAGAGGGATTCAAGTAAAACATTTTCGATTCTCAATTTTTTAATAGTAGGCCTACGCATTAAGAAAATAGACTTATCATTGTATTTCGTCTCAGCCTTGTTTCTTCTTTTAAATCATTGTAAATTAGGTTCACGCGGCTGTATTTTCCGAATGGGTTATTTTCAATTGGCCAGTTTTATTGTAATTAATAAGCCGAGTGATTCCGAGTACTTATGTTTCTTACGATCGAAAAACATTGGTTAATATGTCTATCTATATATGAGATTTCTACCACGAAACCACAAGCAAGCTTAGAGACTTAAAATTCACTAAGAATATTCCTTTTATTGAATAGAGATTAGTTAAGAGAGGTATTTTACGAAATTCCACTGGAGTATAAGTAACTACTCAACTAAGTGATTCATTAAAAATGCTTTTTTTTTTCAAGCTATAGCTCAATAAAACTTTATTGTCAAAGTATAGCTCTCATAGTAAGACTCTAATACTGTTTAAAAAAACGTCCTCCGAATATTTTTTGGCATGTAAAAAATTACTAAGAATGTTTTTTGGCATTACGTATCAAAAGACAGTGCGGGCAACGGGCGGTGGTCAGCTAGTACTCATGTTTGTCACTTAATATATATTCTCAGAGAACAGTAACGCCGTGTACCTTACCGAGGACGAAATTCTACTTTACCTGAGCTACCTGACGGGGCAGCAAAGCAAGGACTACGGCTGCTTGTACCGACTGTCCTGCCAAAAACCACACCAAGCGTCACTTTACTCATCTGGTGCCGAACTGATGCTGCAAGGAGCAAAACTATGGCAAGGGTATGAGATCAACATACTTAAGGCTTATTAAAAAATATATTTACTGCTCAGTTTTAACGCTTTTGGAAGTGATAGCAATCTTTAAAATATTCATAACAATTCGATAACAGCTTAACAGTCGGTGGCATTTGCGCGTAATCCCTATATGAAGAGTCCGCTTATCACAACCATCATTTTAATTGTACTTATAGTTATAGTACTGGACATGGTCCTCCCCGTAGATTTCCTCTAGGTCTCGTCCATCTAGCCATTAGGCCGCCCTCAATAAGGTCGTCTATCTACCTAGTTGTCGAACGGACTACGTTACGCTTGTCGGTTCGTAGTCCACTCCCTAAAACTTAAGGCTTCTCTACTTCTTTAAACTTAAGGCCTCGGCTATCACCTGTACTTCGTATTACCTAGCCTACATACCGCCGCTTTAACCCGATCATAAATAAATAATGTTGTGGAGGGAGCTCTCAATTTCTGTTAAACATGTCTGAACTAAGCATTTATAATGCTCTGCTAGCTGAAGCTGTAAATATTAAGGTATCTTTCTATGGTAAAAATAGCTATTGAGTAATATAACTCATTATTTTCAGTTTTAATACATTATATTTAATTTAAATCAAAAACACTGAACTTATTGAATTAATACACACAATATTTATTAATTTTTAATTCTTAAGAATATTTTTACTTTACAAGACTTGATATGAGAATACTCCGCACCTACGAACTCTTCTTGGACAATTTACATTATTTTACACACTTTAAAATATTTTACATCATTTATAGAAAATGGAAGTTCTTTGTAACATTCTCTATAAATAAAATTATTAGTCTCGGAAATCAAACAAAAGACAAGTAACGGTGTATAGTTAACGACTTCTGTTTAAAGAATATGGTGTTAAATCTTTATAGGTAATTTTCTATATGTGAATAAAAACATTATTTCTTTCAAAAATAAAATTCCATGTCAAAGACCCCTAAGATAAGCCATCCCATCTTATATCTATCAGAACTTAATTTGAATCGGATTATTGAAGTCGTTTTGAATACCGCGATAATAGATGCATTTAATTTAAATTTTAACCGTACGTTTTCAGTAACAGCATTGAAATAGAAGAATATGAAGACATCTCCAACGGTATAAAGCAGGCATCGAAATTCGGCGAAGAAGGCAAACCGTGTGAAAAATTATACAAATGCGTGTAGTGACACAATAATTATATAAAATTAAAAATAATTCAGATAGATTTACCTTTTTGTCGATATACTATTTAGTTCTTAATAAATAAAATTCTAATGTCACTAAAAGTCTTATTTAAATATAAATATATGTTTTATTTATAGCGTTTTATAGCGTCTGTCACTATTGCAGATTAATTAATGTAGAAATGTTTGCAGTAGGAATTTGAACCCGCGGAAAGTACATTACCTTTTTATAAGTTATAATCATCAACTGCTATAGTTTATTCGCATTAAGAAAGTAGTGACACGTCATTATCATTCAGCATCAACTTCTTCTTACTTATTTAAAATTTAAATTATCCTATTGATGTTGCTTTGGTGACCACTCTTGACAGGTCTAAATCCTTCAACAAATTATATAGAAATTTCGCTGTTATACCACTTGTACCTTCACCTCTTACAAGATTAATACGAAATACTCCTATGTAGTTATTTCGTTGGCTAGTTCGTAGTACTTTTTCATTTTATTCATGTCGTATTTAAATATATCTGTTTCCTAGGGAACTGTAAGTTGTATCGGTTTAATTTGACTACGATAAATCACTATTTTTATCGTGAATCACTGTTTTCAAAGTAAATAGTAGGAACAATATATAATCAGTTAGCAGCGAGTACTCTCGGCGTTCGTTCCGCTGGATTTCTTGCCCTCGCAGCACGGTACTCCGCGTACGAAACGTAGCCATCACCATCTGTGTCATCGAACTCTAAAGTGCGATCCACAAGCTCTGAAAACGATGTAAACATTAATAAAATTACTTCAAGTAAATTAAAAATTAGTATAGGAGATGCGAAACCTTAATAAGGTGTCAAAAAAAACATAAAAGGAATCAAAGACGCTATACCTCTGGAAAATGACATTTTGTAATCTCGTTTACATAACATTGCTCGAGGGCTTCCTAGAGAACCACAGTTCGAGCCGTCTTATCACATACAAGGGCCCCTTAGACTTCGGCTTGGGCGTTCACTAGCACCCGGAGTCGAACCTTGACTTGGTTGGCTATTATTGCCTGGCTAATATAACTATGACTTCGGAAAGCGTTAACGTTGGGAGAAATAATGGCACAAGGAAAGCAACGTTTTTGTCTAGGGTTTTCAGGGGAGAGTTAGGAAATAGAAGCGCGTATTTTCTAGTGCAGAGCCCATGACACTTAAATTTTAGTAAATTAGAAAGACGTGTCTGTGCTTTTAAACAGTTTACTTCAACTAGTCAATGTGAAGATTTTTTTCTAATTAACTAAGATTTAACTAGTCAAGAGACGTTGTTTGGTGATTATAACTTCCTTCTATTATGAATACAATATTCTGAACCCTAATATTCTATTTTATACAGTTTACTTTCAGTATCGACTTATATATATTCAAATATGCACACATAAGATAATCTAGCGGTTTATTCATCTTACCTATGTAAGCGTCCATAGCATTCGTCTCAGGTTCAATAGAGTCTGGATCAGGTTCATGTCCTTCGTGGTCCACGGTGTGATATACGGCCTGGAGGATAAAATAATGTGTTTCCGCAAAAGATAAAATTAATATGGAATTACTGCGCATTAATATAAAATGCTATAAATATTTAATACCATTCACGAATTTACATACTATTTACTTCATAAAAAGAAAAACAGAGTTATAATAACATATAAAATTATAATAGGCGAACTTATCAATCGGGGCACTATTTACCGATTACCACAGTATGAACTTAGATGAACATATAATAAAATATTATACAAAGAAAGTCGACATGTAGTTTGTTTGATAATATTTTATATTTTTATTATAGTTAAATGCTTATGTAGATGTAGATACTCCATACATAGTTTTTCTTAAAAAATTATCACTTTCTGTAGCTTATAAAGCCGCCATAATTTTTTACCTAATCTGTTCGTATTGTTTATAAAATGAATCCCCTTGGTTACACCATGATTTGACAACGACTACTGATTTTTTATTTTTTGTACGGTTCCTAATACATTGCCAAAGGTTCTCATGAAAAAAATGCATATGCACCTGCAATGTCGATATATCACAAGGGCAGTTGTTGAGTTATTGTAGCATCAATATTAAAAGACAATGTTTTTCACGTGGCCGATATGAACGTCGCCTGCTTCCGCGTTGAAAGAGCTTCAACATTATTTCTTTACGTGCCAAAAAATAGAACTTCATATACACTCTATAAACCATCATTATAATAAACACCATTTTTTTTCTCAATAACTCTTTTTGATTAAGGCTCAAATTGATTACTCATAGCTAAGACAGAACATCGTCTGATGAGTCAGGTAGTTAGTTGATAACTATTAAGTAGTATACTTTGAAGTCGTTATTGTCCCTTTGTTGCAAATTGAATCAAGAAATTCTCCATTATTTAAAGTTAAAACAACTTAAAAGTTAATATTATCACCTTTAACAGTTCCAATCCGTCTAGTTTTGAATTTCTGTCAAAATCATGCGCCGAAAAGTAATGGAATTCGAGCTCTTCTGGACTCATCATTGCTAAAGCTTCTGGTGTCAATATTTTTGTATCCTCCTCAATATGCCTTGAAACAGATGATATTTAAAATTTAGTTTACATTTAACGACTCAATATTGTTAGATATTGTTGTAATTATCCTTTCTTAAATAGGCTTTTTATACCTTTGTCTAGACTTCATAAAATTAGTAAGTGGTATTACAAAACATTCTTTACAACGTATCTTAATTATCATATAATAAATTTAAGAAGTGATTCGAATATAATTTGTACATAGTCCTATTACAGTGTCAAGGATGTCTAAATGATAATAAACCTTCAGAATGAATTGCTCTACCACTGTATATACTATTTTGTTATGGCCTGTTATATCAAGGCACGTTTGTAGCTCTCATAGATTTAAATTGAAGGATTCGATTATAAAGGAGTTCAATCTAATTCAAAATATTTCAAATATAGCGCTTCTGGTATTCTCCTTATAATACACAAGCGTTCACTGCTCACAAGTGGTCATATGTGAATAATTATATAAATAAAAGAACAAAAAAAACAATATTTTCCCACTATTGAGACATGGGCTTCTTTGTCGCATAAGGTAAGTAAGAGAGAAAGACAGAATGTAGAGACCAAGTATACATAAGAATGTATATTCATGAGAACAAGTCTCGATATCTAATCAAAGAATTTTATTAATGCATTAAGTTTATTTTTTATGACTTTAAGCTTTTTTTATTTTAATTTCGTCAAATAGTTTGTTTGAGATGGGAATCGAACTGTTTTTACTATTCCTTTTTGTCTCCATAAGAACCTAAACAACATTTTTAAAATAATTGCCAAAGAGGTTTTATATATATTAGCAACACGTTTTGTGATTCATTTTATTCTTGTAGATTACTTTCAAACTTTGCTACATTTATGGTAATTAAACAAAAATGCAGTGCAAATTACTATTACTACACATATATCGCAAAAAGACGATTATTTCCGAAGATTCCAGACTTTTTAATTGAGGAATTGTCTTTTAATTTAAATATACAGCAAATCATTGAAAAATAAGCTAAAAATGCGCGTAATATTAGCAAATAAAGGATTAAATACTCACAATGTGTCATGCAACACTTGACTTTCGCCAGTGAGAGATTCATCGCCACGTGGCCTGTAATGATGGTGTTTGTTTTTCGAGGTCTGTCCGTGAGGGTGGTGCGGGCCTCGTCGCATACCGGAGACCACCGCATTGAGAATCAGAACTAAACTGACTGAAATTTCAAAACACCTTAGTTTATTTGTATTATTTTCTACTGCGGATGATCTGTATTACTTACTTATAAATATCAAGGAGAGAATGATGGGCAAACCGAATTTGACAGAAATTACAACCAAATCGAGCTTCTCTACAATGAGATCCTCCATTTTAAAACACGAAATTGTATGTTACCGGCGACTCTGTATAAATCATATTATAAATTGTTAATTTTTATCGCCACTAGGTACGGACGACTGGCTATATTCGATTAGTGCTGTAAACATCATCAAGGAAATAGTTCTAACTTTAAATAAATATATAAATTATTGTCCGGAAACAATATAGGTTGTATAACGCTACTAAATCGTTTTAATTTACCTTTTTTATTTTATAGTGCTTTCGCTGTCGCAAGTTTTTATAATATTACGCAGAAATATGTATATTTAAAAATATAAAGTTTAACAGTTACGATGTTTTAAAAAGTTTATAATTGAGACAGAAAGTATAAGGACAAGATTAAATGAATAACACTAACATACGACACGCACGCGCCGTCAATTTGGACAACAATCGACACAAACAGATACAATGCGAACAACAGTTCGAGATCAACACCAACAGCACTATACCTGCGAGTAAATTGAAGGGCATTGTAGTATTTTATAAAGGGTAAGGGGAGTGGACAGCTGGGGCGCCGTCCCCATGGGGCCAGGAACCCGGAGAGAGAGCGTATCCCGCGGAGATGCAATATTCACACCTCATTTCACAAGTACCCGGCTATTACGTTTGTCATTGCCCACAAAAAGTGCCGAGATGTTGAAATAAAATCGATTTTTGAGCGCCGATTAACTTTATTAATTTATTTATGTTAGATTCCTTTTTAAAAATATCGAACGCAAATAGAACAGTGAAACAAGTGTATCACGCTTATGTAGCCCATTATATTTTAACTGGTGGTTTTCTCTTGTGAGAAGCCATCTATAGTGTATACGAGTTTCATACATTTGAAAGACGTGTTTTTTATTTTCTCGAGAGATTACTTCAACTGGTCAAGGGGTGTGGCTAAGCAGAGTTTTGCTAAAGCGCGTTTTACCTAGTGAATGTACTGAGCTAATAATAGATACCAATTAATTTCTGCAAACAAAAGAAACATGTGTGGTATAGTTCTATAAAGGATTTGATGCTACTGTTCCTTGGCACTGCAAGGTACATAAACAACCTTATTAAGGTAGTCGGAAGACGCTGAATGCAAGCCACTTCCAGACGGTCCTATTGGACTACCGGTACTGATGGACAGGCCTATGTCCATCATTGAACATCTTACGGCTGAAATGGTGATGATGGCAGCGTAGTTATGGGAGTGCTATATCATTGAGCATCAAATATACCCATATATAAAAAAAGTATTTAAAAATTCCCTATAAGTAATCATAGTTTTGAGTTTTATAGGTAATATGCTTGCATTAGGAAATGGATGTGACAATGATTACATTTAGTTTTAAATAGACTTAAAATATGAATTCAATATAATGTCTAAAGTATTACCAAATTTAAACAATATACTTTTAATTTCCTGTCGATATAGTAACCCACAAATTTTATTATTGCCTTATCATATAACTTAAATCTTCCTTAATTTTATTTCGAATATTTGGTATGTTTTGCTAAAAAGAGAGACATAACTAACACATACTTATTGAGCAAATATGAGGTACTTATTAGTTTTGGTACATGGCAGACTAAGTTGGTAGATATGTTTACAAAAAAAAATGATTTCTTGATAAAATTACTTAATTTTAATCTCATTTAGTTTGATTTTAGAATTCTCCTTTACGAAGAAATTAATAATAATAAATGCTTATGACGCAAGTAAGCAACTAACAAATAAAATATGATAATTAAAGAGAAACAGGTGCCTCAGTACCCTTTAAAAATCTATTACAGTTCATTTTCAATATTTCAAATGAATAATTTATTCGGCCGCGTCCCCTTCGACCCAGATCGAACAGTTGTTCCGTTGGAAAGACGAGACCAATCTTTAATCGGACCCCACTTTATTATAGAGCACAGTGTATAAAATAAAGCCATAATGGAGGACAAATTATGCGCCTGTAGTGACAAGTGCGCGCTCCGTATGTCAGGGTGTCCGTCACAAGCGCTATAGAACACGGCGGAGACATACGACCGCAGCGAATGTCAAACATGAGCTATAAATTTATTATTTTTTTCGCTTAGTTTAACATAGTAACTTTGCATTACAACAAACATAATTATTTTTAAAAGAAATCGTGAGACATTTAATGAATAGGTACTTTAGACTGGTGATAAATAAAACTTAAAATTAAATTAGTAGTGAAAATTGAAATATGAACGATTATTTAATGACTCATACTTCAGACCTTTTTGGCAAACTACAGTCGCATAATAAGCCATGGAGACGTATTTTACTACGAGATCGAAGTAGAAATATCAGGATGCGTAGATGAACAAAAGTAATCCGCATAGCAGCGTATTGGCAACTTAAAGTAGCAGTGAACAGGCCACAGCCCACAGAACAGATGACCAGTGGGGAGAAGATTCCTGATGTTCAAGGGCGCATGCGCTTAGTAGAACGACCAACAACAAATCTATTAGACGATTTTGCTAAGGTCGATAGAAATCGCTGAACATAGGACATTTTTAACTGATCTTACTAGAAATCGATGGGATAGGCCTATGTTTAGCAGTGGACATTGTACGCCTGAAATGATGACGATTCAAGGTTTTAAATTTTAATTAAATTACATAATTTTAGGGTGTTGGTAAAAATATTTACATCTGAATTAACAGTATTATCAATAGATCATATTTAATTTATCTGAAACGCATATAATACAACAGTAGTTACCGTGCAAATAAAAGAATATAGTTTAAACGTACGTTGCATATTCTTCAGATCTGTATGTCAATTCAGCTATGGTCATAGGGTTTTTAGGAGGGAGTCGCGACTGCACAGCCCATCGTATTATCACCCGATAACACCCTAATACTATGCGATTACAATGGATCCCTTGTACGGGTCACGAATTCCTTTATTATTCGCCTCACTTTGGTTACATTTGCACCAAAAAAGGAATAAAAGAGGATTATTGTGACATGTCCTAACGCCTACATACCATGAAAAGATCAACGAAGAGAATTATTACAACTGAAATTAATTAATCGTAGATAATATTAGCTCACCAATAACAATCATTTTTATTTTAAGATTTATTTTTAGTTGAAAATAACTAAAACAATCGCAATTATTATAACAGATACAAATCAAATTTAAAAATAATTTTTTATAAAGACCTAAGACCAGTAGACATCATCGAGTTAATAAATATTTTCATGGGCATTTTATATGCTTTTGTAATAGCATCTCAAATAATGTTCAGAAAAATCCTTTTGCTAGATTTAAACAAAATATCAGAGAACTTCGCATCATCCGTAAAGTCAAGATAGTGTTTGATCTCGGGAGAGTGAACTACGATTGAATTTATCTTGCTGGAGAGGCAGGCTTCAGCTACTATTAGCAGGTTGATGTGGTTGATAGCAGTGTCAGAGTTCCGACTTGACCACAGTTTTAAAAATTGTGCTAAACTTGATAGGTCTTTAAAAAATTTTCATCACGTACGTATCACGAAACGCCCGTGGCCTCAAGCAAAAATCTGTTCTCTATGATCTGTAGTCTGTGGATGTTATGCGATGGAGCATGCGCAAAGAGCGTTATTATCAGGCGAACTACTTGACTAGAATATAACCATGATGGAAATCGACATTTTACTAGTTACGATAATAAAAGAGACTATATTACTCCAAAAATACACACATATTTTCAGAAATATGCACATGTTTTCTAAAAATGAATTTCTTTTGTATTAATAGCAAAATAAGACGAACAGTAATATACGTATTAACCAATTGTATGTTTTGTAACTTGTACTTAATATATTAACTAAATATTGACTTAGCCCACGTTACGTTAAGATGAATTTCTTAACTTTGATAGGGTATACTCTAATGAGAAGGAATGATACTTGGTCTTCTGAAAATTTAGATCTTTACAATATCTAAAGAAACAAATACCATATAGAGAAAAAATACTACTTACGTCCAACTTTCATTGCTACTAAACCAACGTGTTTTGTTTTGGTTTGTAACTAAAAATATAATAACATCTTCAGTTCTCAACACTTCACTCTTGTCAAACCTGTCAAAGGAAATCAACTTTACAGCGCATGCGCTGCTAATACACAGTAATATCAACCTTAAAGTCATTGCATAAAGTCAAGAGTACAATAACATTTTTTTACGATCACGCATGACTTTTGAAGGGGTTTTGCGCATGAAGTTTATTTCTTGTACATACGAATTACTAGATGGCGCTAACTGGCTGCAAGTTTTGATATTTGTGTTAAAAATTGTAAAATTTTGCAATTACAATATACCTTTAAAATATAAATATTTCGATCTCGAACAATAATTTATTTATAATTTAAATAATAAATATTGTTGTCAATAAAAAATCACTTAGAATAACAATCTTAGTAATAATTAATTTAACATAAATTTTTCGAATCTTTTTTATTATTGAAAGAGCCGATTAATACTGTTTCTGTGCTCTATTCATTTCTTAACTTTTATATATAACTAGCATAAAAAAATTCGTATATGCCGCGGAACTAATGAAAACTTAATACAAGATTTGCTTTCGGCGTGCCTATTTAAAATTATTTGGTAAATAAACAATCACACATGTTTTTTAAGGCCCCACTCAGACATTACCATAATCTTTATTTATAAAAATTATTTCGATCTACTTTTTAAACGTTTAATTTTACCTTTAAGTTATTTATAAGTAGGTGCAAGGACTAAATTAATAGAAATAATGTTGAACTAAATCCTATGTACTATTAATAACCTTGAATTGGTAATAATAACAGTTGATCCACGATAATCGATGATGAAGTATAGAAAAACTTAATTAAGTTCATGACACATATCAACTTAACAATGTAAGTACTTATTTGATAATTTCATTAAAATAATACATTGTTTTCATAAGCAATACCAGGTAAACTGGTAGGATTATAATCGCTGTATGTCGCAAGTCCGATCATCGCGGCGTCTGTCGGATGACAATGACTAGTAAGGATGCCTAAAAGTCATTAAGTCCCACATTGAACTACGTGTCTTTTTCTTCTCTTTACTTTTTTTAAGCCGATAAACGCCCTCTGCAAGGCATAGGCCTTCCCCAAAGACCCATCACATCCAGCATCTTCCACTTCGCGTCACGTGTAAAAAGTGTATATTAGCATTTAATAAATAAATAACACAGATGATAAAAATTGATGTTATCTCTAGATGAGGTTTTATTTTCAAATTTCGCAACATCATATTAAATAACATTTCATTAAAATACGTTAAGCCGATTTTATGTTTATTGAGAAGAAACTAAACAAAAATGTCATTTAAAAAAATTATTTGACTTTAATGACAACATTTTGTGAAAAAAAAATTTGAAACAGTTTTGGACTTTTTAAAATCATAATGTCAACTTTATAACTTAATTATTTATTAATATTACGATTACATTATGTTTAATTTACAGACTCTTCATTAAAGTTACAAATTTGACATAATGTAAACTTTATCAAGGGTTTCTAAATAGATTACTGCAACGTAAATTATTTATTTTTCAAAATAAATCAACTGAAAACACATTTGACTCCCACACTAATATTATGTGTGTATTGGTTGATTTACACAATTTAGATTTCAGAGATGTCTGAAAGAAAATTACATAAGTATAAAGAATTGCGATTGTAGGAGCCTTTGACGAACCTATTGACGCCGATGATACATGATAAAGAATCCAATTTAATACATTTCAATTCATTTCACAATATTCAACATGGTATTCATGTTACTTAACTTATTATAAGGGTTGTTCAAAAGATATTATTAAAAGTATATTATCAAGTAAATACTATGTGTT
This sequence comes from Battus philenor, assembly GCF_028537555.1. Taxonomy (NCBI): domain Eukaryota; kingdom Metazoa; phylum Arthropoda; class Insecta; order Lepidoptera; family Papilionidae; genus Battus; species Battus philenor. Next base: position 10,450,945 of record NW_027181673.1, on the reverse strand, counting down.
TGTGTTTTTGTAAAAGCCAATGTTATTATATGTTACTTTATTTGAAGGAGAATATTTAATTTCAATAATTCTCTATTCGAATGAATGCCAGAGTTTTTATTTCAGAAATTTACTCTGATTGGTTAAACGACATGCTTGTTAAAATAGATGAATTAATATGCTTGAAGATTATTTCTATCTACATATACGAAATGATTTATAACTCGAAGAATTTAATTTAACAACAAACTTTCCACAAGTGTGTTATCTTCCTGTATGCAAGTTTGTGAAGTCGTTTAGTAGGCTTAGAGCTAGAAAAGACATAAATGAAACTTAAACATTAAGAAAAAAACTTCCATCATTAAAAAAATAAATACAAAATGTTCAAACTAGTTAATTTAATTATTACTAATGATTCCCCTAAACCCTAACATGTATTGCAGTAAATATCTCACTACACAGAACTCATCTCCCTGTTTACAGACCTCTTTTGACGTATATAGGCACAACTAAATTTGTCAACAAATTGAAAACAGAACTCTTAACGGATTTATGAATAACAACCTTTGAATAGCATTAATAGAATACATTTTCTTTTAACTCATCTCTGAAATAGATCTTTATTCCTTTAAAGATACGAACAAAATTTACTGGCACAACAACAGCTTTTCTTATGAAGAAAATCAAAAGTAACACGAGTCTTTTAATTTGAAAAACATGCTTTAATTCTTAGCACATAAGGTTTAAATTCTTTTGTCAGATATTAGGACTAAAGGCATTTTTGAATGAAAATGTTTATGTTTATAGCTATCTGTTGTGAGGGAGTTAAAAAGAGACGGGCGTATGTAAGCGTGTGAGGTACCGTATGATCAATACATCGCAGGGGGAGAGGGTGCGTGCTCTGACGAAGGCTTCTCTAATGGTCGTTTTCTTACATTTGCATTCTAATTGACTTCACCACTCAGAACATTCCGGACTCTTTCTTTTGTCTCGTATATGTGACGTAAATTGCGGTGCATTAGCCAACCATGCATTTGTGCACAACGTTAGTTTAATGAAGCGAGTACTTTAGCTTCCCGTATCAGAAGTTACTGTATTAAAAACTAGAAATTGGAATATGAATAAGGAAATATAAAATATTATTTCGGGCATTGGAATTTTTAGAGTCGCTCAGTGGGCCATGGCGAGGTCCCGGCTCGAGATTTCTCAACGAGATCGAATCAATGACTAGAAGGTTATACAAAATTCAAACGAAATTTCTCAGCGAATTGAAGTGACGGTGTGCAAGCCACATAGCGCCAACAACAGATGGCCACCAGGGTCGTATGGCCCGACCAGGGATAGCGTAGAATGTCTCTCGTAGAATGTAACTCGCGAAGTCGTCGGACAACTCTGGATGCCAGCCGTTTCCATTCGATTTATTTGAAAATCTTTAGAGGAGGCCTATGAAATGAAATTATTATTTCAACAATTAACGATGTATATTAATGTAGACTGTATTTGGTAACAATTAACATGAACAGAGACTTGTTGCAATTTCCGTGAAAATCCAAAACATTACATAACATCGCTTAGATTTACAAAATAAAAAATGCAAATCTAATGCTATTTTCCATTTCAACATTTGTTACAACTGTCAATCTGTCGGAATTTTAAATACTTGTATTTATATTTTAATTTTTTTTTATTTCTTCTTATTTAAATTGATTTCATTCTGATTAGATCAGACGCACTAACATGCAGAATTAAACGCAATCGGCAGTACCGATGTTAACAGATTATTAATACTTTTCGATATATTAATCTTCCATTATAAATAAATCTAGTTCTTTATACTTTTGTCATCTATAATCTGATTTAATAATAAAATGTTGATATCATGAAATATTATTTACTACTCGAAATTTAAGTCTCGATTGAAATTACATCCTATAAACTTTACTGACAGCTTAAACCGAATCTTTGAGGTATTTGTTAACGACCGAAGTCGAATGGTAAATACTCCTTTATCACGTTGAATATTGTTTATAAACTCTCAATCGTCGTCAATTACTGAAGATTTTATTAATTTTGATTTAATTTTCTATTTTTGAAATTCTTCCTTGCTGAAGTAAACATTTTAAATATTTAATTAGTTACCAAAACAGCCATTTTTATACTACAACTTTATATTGTGTAATCGCTTTAACGTATAGTCTTAACTTTTGATATCAATCACTATAATTGATCCGATTCGATCCAAAGATCTGGCATAATCTTGATAATAAATATACATTATTATCATCAGTACTGTGTAGATATAGTAAACAACAAAGCAATATTAACTTTTTAAAAATATACTAGATTTTATTTAGTGGTAATATAGACAGAACACCGAGACGTCCACTCTTAAGGTGGACAGACGTCCCTGTTAAAGTCTCAGAAGACTGGATGCTTTTTTAACCGGTCCTATAGGAAATCTATAGAGTAGACATATGTTTGACACTGGTCGTCCTACAACTGGAATTATGATTAAGATGCTAGTGAAAATTTCACTTCTTTTTATGACTTTAGACCATGTTGCCAAGTAGAAGGCTTTAAAAGCTTTAATTTATTTATATTATTATTCACACTGCATCCTTTACAGTAACCACTTATGTAAGTCATGAGACGAACGCCTAAAGAGATCGAATTGAAATAAACAAGAATCGTAACCTCTCTATAATGACATCCTTCAACTAAAAGCAATCTTTTTTTTTTAGACGATAATATGAAAAGTAAATGTGTTTGATATAAAACAATAAATTTTCGGTTTTATATATCAAACGGAGATTTGCAGCGCTGGGCGGGCGAGGGTGGCGTTACCGAGCAACCTTACGCTCCCCTACTCCCATTACGCTTCCCCCACTCGGATCACTTTTAAACTTTCATGTTGGAAAGTTTTAAGGTTTGCTTGTGGCTCTTAGATTCGCCTCCTTTTTGTTTTCAGCATGACATCGCCGTATCGTGACGTACTTTTAAAAGTAGCTAACATCAAAGATAAAAGCTAATCTTAAGTTTTCTCTCCATTATTCATATATTACTAAATATGTACAAAGTACAGCGCAAAATTTCGTCTTTATTATTATTTTAATCTACCTCATCTAAGACGAAGAGCATTCACTGGTCGATATAAGCCTCTCCCATAGATTCCTTATTAAGACCGATTGGAAGAAGACTACATCCAGCGTCTTTTGACAAACTTAACAATGTCGTCTGTCTACATTGTCGGTGAACATTCCACCTTGCACTGGCCGCTTATTTAGAAATAATCGTTTACTTTCTTAAACAAATTTTCTATTTACTCTTTTTCCACCATTACGCTCAACAGCTACTCAGCATCTTTTTAGACTCTCATCAGACGTTTTTCAACCTCCGATATATTTAGAAGAACGGGAATAATTTTTTTTATTAAGTTATGGACCCCAGTTTCGTAAACGCATATCGATTGAATCCATAAGAGCAACAAGGCTAACAGCCGTAACATCATCAAAACTAACAGTGGATACTTTTACGTTAGCCGGGCGCAAATATCTCTAGTTGTGAAACTAAAGGCAAGTAAGTGAAGTCACCCGATTATACCAAAAATTATTTTTGAAAAAATTTATATATTTATAACCTAACCTAATGATTCTGGTGTGTTGCACGTTGCACTTTTTGCCAAAATATCTTTATCTTGAAAAAAAAACAATGAGACGCGGTAAAGCAAATAAAAAAGTTCTAGCTAAATCCTAAATTTACCTTGTTTAACAAAAATTAATCCTGAAGAAAAAAAATAACTTTATTTCAAATGCATTAAAAAAAATCATATCTCTAACAGATATTTTCTTGATGATAGTAAGGAATTTTGAGGAAACACATATTATTTGACGATTTTTTACTTGTTTTTTCCTGAATAATGGAAAAGTATATATTCTTTATAGTGATAGTGATATAAAATTTATGTATTATAAAAACGATGTGCAGCAGTAGAACAGCGGTAAAGGAATAAAACTTGCGATCGTAGGTCGCGGTTTCGATTCCCATTATAAATAATTCACACATTTATCGTTAATTATATAGGATTGCCTCTTCTCCCAAACAAGTTTCTCGAGGATGGAAGCAGATTCTTCTGCGTGCCATAAGACCACAATGCGATCGCCAAGCCGCCTGCCATGCGTAGCGATTATGATATATCCTTCCACAGAAATCTTTGAGGGAGGTCTATGCCTTGTAGTGTGAGTTCATTGGGTGCAACGACGAATATCAAAATAGAATCTCTATAAGACATGAAAAGGTTTAAACTTTAATTGCTTTATAACAGGAAAATATTCAAACAGGAAAAATTAGTATTTACACAAGTACATTGGTTCCTATATAATTCTTAACAAACTGTAGTAATGAATCTTTAGTAATAAGTCACTTTAAAAATAAAACATGTACCAACACTGAAAATAAGAGTACAAATTATTTTATGTTTTTTCTCTCTGATCTATAAATACGACTCCGTGACCAGAGCACATGTTACAGTAATGAATTCTTGAAAACAAGTCCGAGCAAAAATCTCGAGCATTAGCGCCGGATTCGGGTTGTTTTTACTATATTTGCTCCGAACGAAAAGTTTTCCAAGTAACGAGAGAGTACCGTACAAAATTGATGAGGGAACGAAACCGCGAGCCGCGAAGCAGCCGGGACTCGAAGGTGCTTTTAGCCCCTAATTGGTGAGCTTTTAAGACTAGCGTTCGTTCGTTTGACATCGTATCTGCGAGTATACTTGCCGCCCAAAAATTCTAAGAAATAAGCAAATAAAGCGACACAAAAGGTTTTACTTTTATCGCCATATTAAAGTTATTTAATAGTATTATCGTATATGATGACAGTAGATGACGAAAGCAGCCGACATAATTCCGATGATCAAGTTCAACAATCTTAATCATGATAATGATCAACAACCTTAAGATTCTAGAGTGGAGACCAAGGATTAGCAAGCGCAGCTTTAAGGTTGTCGAAAAACGTTGGCTGCAGGCTGCTTTCATCACATACCATTGTAAATCTATAGAAAACTTATTTTTGACAGTGGACGACAATCAGCTGAAATCGTAACGATGATGATCATGAAAAATAGTATCAATCTATTTATTATTAACCTACTTATTTATTACAATAACCGATTTGATGAGTTTGTTGTTCGACTGTTTAAAAGTGCTTTTACATTAATTTCAAAATATTTAATTTAAAAAATCTTCTGAGACGAAAATAACTTTACGAATAGACAATATATAACAAAAAACACATTTCACATCACGTATCCTATTAAAATCAATTTAATGTGTATACCTTGCTTGTTTTTTAGTCAAATAATACATATATTGAAATATTTACACATATCTGTGTCTGACTGTACGTCATGAAACGTAGAAGCAAACATTTGTGTCAAGATTTAGGCGGTAATGTATCAACTGAGTATCTTTTAGTTACGCCAATATAGGTATAATATTAACACCGCATTATTTTACACATTTGAGAGTTTTTATACTACTTAAATTAATGATAATAAATAAGAGATGAATAAATGGAAAATTATATAAAAAAATCTAAAAGAGAAATCTAATACATACGTATTCATTATTCGTCGCAGTTATTATATTTTTAATTGAGCTATGTTTTATATTATAATAAGCGTTAAATTTAATTTTTAAAGAGTAAATAATGAAATTTATTATCAAAACAGCAATAACTTACCAACAATAAAAATAACAAAATAAAATGGATTGTTCTATAGCTTCAAACCGTTAAAACACGGACTGGTTCATTTTTGACACGTGACGACAATAAAAAAAGTTTGCCGTTCTAATTTCAAATTATCACTGGGCGGGTCCCAGCGCACGCACTAAATTAGGCAGCAAATCTAACAGAGGGATAGGCCAAAATTTACTTGTCAAAATATTTTTGCAAACAATCGGTACTCTTTTTTGGTTACAAAAGAAATCGCCGCCTACTTTGAAATAACAAAACAAAACCACAATTAGCATAATAGTTACTTGTAACTTTTATTGAAATTGTAACAATGGTTTATATTGCGCTGGTGTGGATTTTTGCCTGTGTGAGTGTTTTATGGTACGTAATGCAAGGCATGAAATTTATTTTTTGTATTATAAAAAATAACCTTATTAGGTTAGGTTAGTAAGTGCTATTATAATAACGTCTAACTTTTATAGCTGAATCTAATGAAAAAAAAATTAAAGACGCACATCTTAGATAGGTTTTGCATTACGAATCATCAGTACCTAAAACTCTGATGATGAAATAAAAAGCAAAAGAATGTATTGGCGAAACAAAGAAGTCGTTATTTTTAGTTGTACTGGTATCTCACCTAGGGAGAAACTGTACATCAATTCTTAAACCACATCAAGGAGGATTGTCGCTTTATTAAAATTAATTACAAAAGTATAAAAACTCAAATAGATAACTTATAGTTCAAGATTTAGATAATAAATAGCCTTAGACCTAGACGTCCACTGCAATACGTAGGATTCCCCCAAAGATATCTAAGGAGGATATATCATAATTGGCACTCTTGGCAAGCGGAGTGGCGAGCGCGTGTGATATCATGATATGTAGAGGACTCTGCTGCCCATTCTCTGTAAACTTGTTTGTGAGCAGAGGCAATCTTATATAATTAACAAATAAAGTATGAATTAAATAAGACTGTCTCCTTGACGATTGTTATAAAAAAAAAACTTAAGACAAATAAGTTGATTCTATTGTGATGATTTAAAAACTTTAATTAAACTAGATTTCTATTTTCATATTTTAAATTACACCGAAATGCTATCAAGATATCTGTTTTTTTAAGTCATACCACTCGGGCGTGAATTTCATCTAACGTCAACATATCATTCAATATTTTTTCTTCAATCATTAAATATTACTTTTGAGCTCTTATAGTGTATTGTAATGTGTGCTCTACAAATTCTTGGATATTTAGGGATATTGAGTGCTATCAACCTTTACGGGTTTTTCTGTTTTTTGGAAGTCAGGGTGAAAGGGTGCTAAAATGGTCTCCTTTCATAAATTAAGTTATATTTTTTAAAAGAAAAATATTTGTATCGACACACGTATAGAAGCGAACTGTCTAACCATTCACAGAAATAATTAATCGCCCCCTTAGTTAACCTGCCTAACAAATCAGAGGACAACATAAATATTTAATAAAGGAAAATGGCGGAAAAGGGAAGAATTATAAAATTATCTCTCAAACGTTTTCACTGAAGCCAAAAAGGGTATGCTTTTAAGATCTATACACGGGACTCCACAACCCTCGATCGGTCCGGGAGCAGTGCTGACCCCTTTCAAGGGTCGCTTGTCTTGTCCCTGTTTGTTGCTAAAATAATGACGTAGTATTCACTGTTAATATTTCTTGAGACGAACGTTTTTTTCCTAAAATTAAGAAAAAATAACTTTGATTATTTCCATTAACTGTTATACGAAAATAATACCGAATTCGTAACCTAATCTACTTAGAAACTATAGTTTATATCTATAAAATAAACTATATTATATAGTTTATATAGTGTCTATATATAGATAAAGCCAAATCAAACGATTTATGTCTCAGCAATATCATACATTTTTACAGACTGTTTGCACTTCGTTGTTTCTTAGTTATCTTCAGTTTTCCAAAGTGTCTTATGTATTTTATCAAGGTACCACGGTGACGTAACTAAACAACGATTGAGTTCAGATTAAAATGAGAAGTACCGAAGAACATGAAAGTATTTTAAATGAAAATCATAACGATTTCAAAAACGATTGTCAAACAGCGGTCCAGTTAAAAGAGATCCTTGTGTTTTAATATTTTACCAAGTAAACGAAATAATGAGAGTTCTTTGGAAGTTGGTGGTATATTCGAGACTGGATAAATGTCGGCTCCGTACCGTGACAGCCATTAAAAACTTATTAAACATCATCTCGAGCAATTACACCTCCCTTTCCTCTCCCTCATTCCCTGAGGCACCTGGTCCCTTTCCGTATTAGTGTAGTGAGCGTTCAAGTGATGAATTAATATTGGATCATGACATCTCATATCTAAACGTTAACGTATGAAGCTATTATGTATTTGTATGTATTCATACAACTCTTATATCATATATACTTATCGTAATACATGCGCCATAACAATTTATTTATTAATCATAATAATACTAGCATTTCTACAAACTTACGCGATGTACTCGTAAATATAAAAATATGTGGACGAAAATAATAACGTGGGAAAACTGTTCCAACTTTTGCTTCGTTTATATTTAAAGAAAGAATGTTCGTCGCGTTTTTTAATATATTTCTGGTGATACAAACAGGAAGGTGAAAACTATCATATTTGTAACATAACATCCACATCATATTTGAACTGAAACATTGCAAAGAGAGATTCCAGTTTTTTTAATTAAAAAAAAAAACGAAGCTATTTTTATAATAACGACAAAAATCACTTTTGCTTCTATTACATTAATTACATAAATTTTCTTTAGGATAAATATATCTACTATTAATAAAAATTAACAGCATTTACAATAAAAATAAGCCAAAAGAAATTACTTTTTAGCTGCTCTCTTTTTGAAATTAATCGTTATTTAATTAATGATAATTTAATTATCCGTACTTTAAACTTGTTGATTTAAATTATGACAGAGAAGACATTATCTTCTGAAATACAGTTAATACTTTTTTTAGAAGCCAAGGTCTAACAAATTTTTATTTTATTTTATTTATACTAATGTATTTTTCATATAAATCATTATTATTTAAAGATTTATAATCTCACAAAGAATGTTAGTAGTGACTTGATATCTTTACGAGTTATTTGCGTAAGTATTTCAAAATTTATCTAAAGTAAGTTATTTTCAATTTTTGAACACGCTTTTCTAAATAAATCGTCAATTTTTTAGAGAAAACTGATCCTGGTAAAATAATCCTGATTTATTAGAAATGATTGATAAAATCGAGCAGTGGTAGCCCAGCGGTAGAGGACTGGAACTTGCGATCGTAGGTCGCGGGTTCCATTCCCGGGATGCAAAATTATGTAATTCACCTTTTGCGTCTTAATTATATCGAAATTGCACCGCACACAAACAAGTTTCCAGAGGATGAGCAACAGCTTCCTCTGCCTGCCAAGCAATACGATTATGGTATATCCCCCCACAGATATCTTCGGTGGAAGCCTTCGTCTTACAGTGGGCGTTTAGGGGCAAAAAAAAAGAATAGGATGATAAAAATATTGACACCGCCGGCACATAAATATTCAATTATAAACATATAGCAAATTCGTTTCTACTTTATTGATCTCATCGATTGTATGTGGTATCTAATAAGGTTTATTGAAATAATGCGACAATGCAAAAAGTATAATATATAACAAAACAAATAATGACAACACTTAGAATAAATAAACATAATGGTTCCTAGAATAAATCAGAATACAGCAAACTCTGTTCAATTCGAACACCCAAAACAGTATAATTTAAATTATTTAAATAAAGATCAAAAAAGGAAACAAAAAGTTATTAATAAACTATGATAATTTTAAAAGTCGACTGAAAATCAACTATGACATAGATAATAAGGAAACAAAATAAAATTAAAATTAAACTAAGGGAAATAAAAGTAAACGTAGAATCCCGCAAAGACGGCGAAAGAAGTGAGGCGATGTACGAAAGAAAAGGTAAAAAAAGGAATTCAAGATATTGTGAAGGGAAAAGTAAAGGAATGAATGGAAGATATCTAGAAGGTTGAGAGAGAACCATGGCAATAATAATATTCAATGAAAAATTATTAATTGTATAAATAGTCTCTGCCTCATCATGGTATAATGAGAGGTCTCCAAAAACGGGAGCCTTTGAAAAACAAACTCGTGCACACAAAATTCACACATACACACAAACACAGTAAGGTATAAACAAATACTTATAAATACAGTTTTAAACTTAAATTTTTAGTTGGTTATATAGTACAGATTTATTGTTTCGATATCTAAAGAGAAGAACCCAGACGAGTAACAGTTTATAACTAGCACGAAACAAAAAAACACTAGAATAATACGCGGTAATTTTAAATAAATGAAAAAATGCCACTGATGATCTTAGGTCGTTATTAAAAACCTTAAAACTATTTGTTAGGAATTTCAAATAAAAAATTCAAAATATTCACTGAATATTTTCTTGAAATACATGTACACTTCGATAGGTAAACACAGCCCAGGCATCTGACCGGATGCGACGGATGCGGGCGCCCACAGGAAACGGTCACGTCTAGCCAGTCGCTTCGTGCTACACGAATTATACATATATATCTAAATATTATAGACATGGTATTCATTTCGGTTATTCACATTGAAAATTAATTTGTAAGTTAAATGTATTAAAAATTTAAATATAAGAACTGTTAATGTGTTGTAACATTTATTGCATAAACTTCTCCAGTTACTTACACTTAAATTAACTTAAATAGAAAATTTGTAAGCTATTATGGAGCTATAAATAAAGACTTTCAACTAGCTCATAATTTATCTACGCTTTTATTTTGTATATATTTAATTATCTACATCTGTAAGCGTTTTAAAGAAATTAATGAATAAAAATAAATTATTTGAAATTGACTAGACGAAGTTAATGTCTTATACCCTTGTCGTGCCTACTCAAGTAGTTATCGCAGGTACTACGCCAAAAGCTGTAGTTGTAGTCTACTTTTTTGTACCTGGGGCAAAACGGTCAGCTTGCTAAGTCCGACTTCGAGAAAGAGATCACTCGCCAAATCCAACTCGGATGAACAGCGTTCGGGAAGCTTCGAAACTTCTTCTCGTACAAAATGCCGCGATATGTAGAGGTCTTTGACCAAAGTGTGTTGCCAATAATGACATACGGATCCGGGAAGTGGTCGCTTACGATAGGCCTCATAAGAAGAGAAGGCTATGCTCGGAATTTTGCTGTGAGATCGAATCAGAAATGAGGGGATCCTGAAACTAAGATCACCTACATATCTCGAAGAATTTACTTGTTTGAAGTAGCAGTGGGCGGGCCGATGTCCGTTGGGGCAGAAAGGATCTCGTGTGGCACCCACAAGCCGGTAGACCCGGCCAGTTAGTGGACTAGATGCGCTGACGAAATATTTAAGATCGCGGGAAGTCGCTGGATACCGGCAACGCAAGATCGATCATCGTGGTGATCTTTAAGGAAGACCAATACTTTGTAGCGCACGTCTATCGACTGCAAATGGAGAAGAAATTTAAAATAAAAATCATCAAGATAATTTGGACATCATAATTTTGAGGGCACAAAAAAATCAAAAACCACGAAAACCAGCATGGATAACAAAATATGGTGCTTTGCAAAATTTTTATAAGGCTTACGTTCCTAAGTAGTGAGTGATAAGATGCGAGGAAGAGAAGGATTCTGGTCGAATAAAGAAAATGAATAAACAACAACGACGCAGATCCATGTATTCGATATATCAAATTCTCGCTACTCTGAACATGTATTTTAGCGTGTGTATGTAACTAGAAGTGCTACTAGAAATCTATAATGAAGTGCTACATACATTTTAATGTATATATACACACGTGTATACATATGTTTTCGTAAAAACTATCAAAAATCCTACTAAACTGTAAAGTATTTTGATGACCCACTGTAGCTAAGCTATTTGTGAAAGTAGTCACAAAAAATCCGACTCTTTAAGGCTCTTTTCAGATCAGGACGCATAAGGAACCAATAATATTTTATTGAAAGTTGAAAAAAACGATTAAAATGGAGGTCTATTTTACTTCAGTTTTTTAAACAGCAGAAATGTTTCATAATGTTGAATAATAATAGGTAAGGTTAAAATAATAATTTCATTTTTCTTAAAATTATATATACGTAAAGCTACATTCATTCGTCACAATGAGATGTAACTAAAAGGGGCATAAAGGGACTTATTAGTGAGTACACGTTGTTGAATGACAGGCAAAGTGTGGGCGTAACCGGCACATGTTCGTCACAAATGTCCAAACATTGCAAGCTGGTGGTTACTATACTAAATAATATAAGTTATTGAACATTGAAAATTATCTCATTTTTACTTTGTACTGCCTATAAATCATAGTTATAATGGAGAAATCGTTGATAAGGAAAATTGATTACGGAAAATATTCCGTAATTGATCTTCCTCAACGGAGCTTTCCGAAATATTATAGTTATTATAAAATTGGTGAAACGTACATGTGTTTTTAAAAGAATCGAAACTAGAAATAGCAAGTTTTTGAGCTTAAGATTTTGAAGTCAATGGTAATGCAAACAAAATAAATTTTTGCCGGAATTTTTTAAATTATGGAAACCAGAAAGTTTACCTTTAACCGGTCTGCGCATTCCACTACGAGTGCCGTATCCATCGCCCTTTAGGGGGCCGAGTACGTTACGTCTTTAAAGATTTTCTTCTTCTTTTCAGCGTATCTATACTTCAAGGAATACCCCTCCCCCAAAAATATCTATGGGGGAATTTACCAAAATCGTCACCCTTGGCAGACGGGCTGGCGATACCAGTGTGGTATTATGGAAGGCAGTGGATGCTGCTACATCCTATGGAAACTTGTTTGTGTGTAGTGGTAATCCTAATACACAAATTATGAATTATATAAGATTGTATCCCGGAAATCGAACCTGCGTGGAAGTCTCGATCCTCTACCGCTAGGATACTACTGTCAAATTATAAACAATAGGTAACAATTTAATTTCTTTGGCACATTGATTAGTAGTGATAATATTCTAAAGGTATCTATGTCAATCACGAAGTTCATCAATCTATTCTCTACCGCGTTATAACACGTATGTAACTTACAATTCCAATGGTATGTCCCACGAGTATGCTGTAGTCGTAACACAGCGTTCATGAGTAATATTATTCTCTAAGATCACCGCAATTTCGGAACAAAACCAGGAATATCTTTGTTCTTGAACCTGAGTTCTCAATGTGTTCTATTATTTATTCTTATATTTTATTCACCAGAGAAATTAATATAGCTCGTTTTAACTTAACCAAGCTATTGACTCTGAATATTACACGCGTATTGAGAGTCAGCCCAAGCGGAGGTTCTTCGAGGTGCCTGGCGCCAGGTAACTCCACGGCACACCCTCTTAAGTGATCTTAGAAGTTATTGGCCCCCTAATCCGATAATAATGAAGAATTATAATATAACATTATATATATATTATATAACACCAATATCAACAAGGCTTAGATTGTCCCACTTTGTCCCACTAAAACAAAGATTGAAGGTAATACCAGATCAAAAAAAAATTAAAAGGAACCTGGATTGTAGCGGTTATAGATGGTGTAGTGGTAAAGAAATATAAAGATTGGTCTACATGCGGCAACTTTAATAAAATTTATTAGAAGCATCAGTCATAGTACTACTTCATTGATAAGAAAAGTTATTTAAGTTACAATTTTCATATATTTTTTTTTAATTTTTATAATCATCGTCTCAATTGACCACAGTGCCTTTTTGTTGCTGACTTTTCTAATACTCTTTAAATCTTTGTCTAAGAAAGACACAGAATAAGACTAAAACAGATTAAAATAGGAATCTGTCCAAAAATACAGCAAGCGTAGGGGTAAACATCTAGATTGACAAAAAATTCCATCAAACTCTATTTCTGCCGGTTGCCATATTACAGAACAAACAGGAATCAACGCGAAAACAAGTGCAACCATCGATTTAATAGGAATTAGCTAAAAATACTACGAGTATTATCAGATAGTCAAAGGTAAATAGAAACAATTAAAATATAAAGAAAAATACGCAGTCTTCAAAGTACATACAACATATGCCTAATTAAACGCATCTCTAACGTTAGTTTTGACTAACTAATGAGACTAATCCTGCATTTGTACGTATAAATTGTTCGACAAATATAATAGAGATCTATACAGACAGTCTTCCTATACTGTCATCCCAACGTTCTGCTTGTTTCGTGTTATTTATATAACTCGAAACAAGCAAAACGTTGGCAAAACACACACACAACAAGCAAAACAATTATAGAAATAATAAGCAATCTGTCAAAATATAAGAATATTTATTAATTTAGCCCAGCGATAGAGAACTTGCGATAGTAGGAAACTTGCGGTAGTGGTTCACGGGTTCGATTCCCCGAATACAATTTTAAAATTTTTTTTAAATTGCCACTGCTCCGAAACGAAATTCCAGAGGATAGGCAGCAACGTCCTCTGCGTACTTTAATACCACGCCGCGATCGCCAACCCGCCTGCTAAACGTGGCGATTATGGTATATACCCCCATAGATATCTTTAGATAACGCCAATGCCTTGCAGTGGACGTCTATGGATAGAAACGAAGACGAAAAAAGTTTTAAAAACCCAATGTCCATATCTGTTACTAATGAAATCTAATTAAAAGTAACCTAAATAAATATAAAATAGCAAGTTAAAAAAATGTGTATTAAAATATTTTTAATTTTATTCATTTTTCATTAGTAAAATGGACGATTATGATAAGGTTATAATGTAAAATGTTAATTATTATTAATACGCATTGAAAAACTTGGTATTAGCTACGTAACCTAGTTTTTCTGTACTATTAAACAATGATGATGTTTAAATAAAAATTAGTTATACAATTATTTACTTGTGTATGTTTAAATCAAAGTTTATAGTATGTACAAAAAGAGAATTGTATAAAATATTAAATTGATGTACACAAACAATGTACATCAAAAGGTACTTCATGCTTTTAAAAAGAGAATGTACAATATAAAACAAGTTTTAAAAAATAATGATTCAGGTTTAAGGGGATGTTGCTAAATAAAAAGTTACTTAAAGTGACTTGTACAAAGCAAAACATACTCAGGTTTTCGTTAAAAATAAAAAAATAAAACTATTTGTTACGACCCTGCCAGGATTCGAACCTGGAATCTTCGGATCCGTAGTCAGACGCGTTATCCGTTGCGCCACAGGGCCTGTTAGAACTATACTGAATTTTCATATTTTAAGATTTATAAATAAAAATGGACTATTTAGATAAATTTAGATTAAATAACATTCACGGAGAAGTTAACAAAGCAGCTTCAATGAGTTATTAATAGATAAATGGGCAAACAGAACTATTTTGAAAACACCTGCGCATAAGCAGCTCTACGTTTCATTCGTACTTTCGTAACCCGAGATTTTTTATACAACCACAACGAAACAACATAAGTTCACACCGCGATATTTTCCAATATTACAGGAGACCACAACATGCAAACCAAAACTCAATGACCAAAAACAAAATCTCGTTCGCAATTGAAGTTACAGAATTATAGTAGTTTTAATTAATGCTGTTGGATTAATTATTCTTTTCTCTATTTATTGTATAATCTAGTAAAAAGTAAGGGCAAAGACGTGAACGAGACATAGTATAAGTACGACAGCCAAAAAATTATGTAACACGAGTCGTCAGTAATTTTGTCTGGGTCTAGACGTGGCGATTCGTGACCTTGACCTCTAAATAATTCTCTAAATTCAATTCTTTCATCTAGGTCTTTGAAAATGTTTTATTACATGAAGATCGGAACTAGAGTTAAAAATATTTTAAGATATAATAATTTTTTTTAAATACGCAATGATACATATTTTTTAAACTTAAATACTTACTGTGTTTTTTTATTATAATTGAGTAATGTATATTTTGTTTTTACTTATCAGTGGTCAATGTTTTAATCTCCGTTATAACAAAAGACGATCGTGCACATTTGTTTTGAATTTGATATTCAAAAATAATCCAGTATGTAATCTATTCTTTGAAAACGATAAAAATCATTGAATATCAACCCTTCGGCTGTCGCCACATGACGTTATGAATATAATTAAGGGTATCAAATAAGCCCACAGAATGCTTATCAATCTATCCCATTTGCCTCAGGACAGGAGCACAGATAATTTATTCAATTTTTTTGCTCGTGATAACTTATTAAATTGTAATAATCATAAACATCGTTATCGGATATTGAAAACGTTGTTTTAAATTACACGTGTGTTGACATATGGTAAATTTTTAGATTATCTTTAGCAAGTCTACTTAAGAAACACAAGTGCTCTAAAAATAATATTATTCAAATGTGTACGATGTTGATGAGATCATACTACAATTATCTCAGGGCTGTAAACACACGTGACAATGTAATTAAAAACAATCATTTTCCATCTCATATCTTTATTAATTTATTGAGAAGAAACACTGATACATTCTTAACTAATAATACGGAAAGTAAAGCTAGACATAGCAGGCTTCTTTTCAAGAATATTCATGGCATAATTGCTTATTTTCTTAAATGTACAGGAGTACATATTGTGTTATTACTATCATCAGGAATAAATCGACATAAAACACATTTCAATAAATTCGTGTTATGTGAGTGGCGGTGAAAGACCACCCGTGCATGTATTTGTTTCTACTTGATGACGAGGAATTGAAAACCAGGAGTGCTCAAGATAATATAGATACGTACAGAGACTACTTTCAATTTTGACATAAGCAACGACTATCTCAGTAAAGATGTCCGAGTTAAAAGTAGCGTTTAAATTTGAATTCGAACGCGCAAGAATAATTTAACTCTTAAAACTATTGTGACCGTCATAGCCAGGGATACGAAGCAATGAGCGCTACATCACTTGAAGATGCATTTGTAAAGTAGTCTTTTACAAGGCCGTTGTATAAAGTCATGGTGCCAATTACCCCCGTCAAACAATGCCATAAGAAAATCAAATACTGGATTTATGACAGGTGAAATAAATATCACTTCTTCTCAATCGTTTTTTCATTTCTCAATATCGTGTACTTTATGAAATGCCATAACGATGACAAGTTCTTTCCACGCTAACCTAACCTCTGCTTTTCTTAGGGCAGATTAGACCAGAGTATAATTGAACGTTTACTTATAATCCATAGTTGGATGGAAAATAGACTATAAAAAGAAAGGATGTGATGATACTTAAATCCAAAGAAATCAAATTCAAGGCAAAATTGTGAAGATTTTTTTGTAGGACGAATGAATAAATAAATGCTCATTTGGTTTATAGTTTACGTGAATTATATTTAAATATAGAAAAAGAAAGAGAAAATTAATTGTATGAAAATAAGTTTTAGTGATCAGACGGATTATAATTATGGAGGACCTATGTCATTTCAAACAATCAGCAAACTATTGACTTATGATAGGAACATGCTAAATAGAATAAAGTTAATTTGTTTGCAAAATAAACTCAAAAATCTAATAGTGCACACAGTGCTAAAGCACTGACCGAAGGTATCTTGAAAGAAAAATACACGGCTCTGTTTCAGCAAATTATCTCAAGAAGTTCATACGTGATTTTGTATTTTGTGCAATAAAACATGGTACAATGCATAAACTTTAAACGCAAGACCGACGAGCTATGGAGACAATAAAACAAAGAAGCGTATCTGGCCCGGAGCGGTACAGACGCACCCCGGCGCACGTTCCCCGCCAATCAGAGAGAACGGGTGCTCCGCATCGGCCCAATGGGGCGCTCGGCTGCCGCCCCCGTTTATCTCGCACCGGGCATGAATGAGACGCAGCATCCCTATAAAGATTTTACATCGATTATGGGGGTATGAGAGCAGGCCGTTCCGTTTCAACCCGAGGGCGGCGACGTGCGGTCCTCTCGCGCAGTCGCGGACAATTAGCGCGCGGGGTGGCGGTCGTCGGCGAGCGACGTCACTATAATGTGGTTAGTCAGTGAGCGTCGGGGCCGTGCCGACGGCGAGGGCAAGGAGCACGAGGTTCGAGGCGCGGGAGAGCCGCGCTGCTCGCTCCAGCGCGCCGGC
This sequence comes from Battus philenor, assembly GCF_028537555.1. Lineage (NCBI taxonomy): Eukaryota > Metazoa > Arthropoda > Insecta > Lepidoptera > Papilionidae > Battus > Battus philenor. The sequence continues at coordinate 10,433,091 of NW_027181673.1, read as the reverse complement.
TACAGCACGGTGGAGTTCAAGAGCTCGGCGTGCGCGGGGGCCCCGGAGCCGCCCGCGCCGCCGCTAGCCACGCTGCCCGACCCCCAACAGTTCAACATCTTCCCGGCCTTCTTCAGCCGCCAACTGAACTTCACCAGCAGCGGCGGCTGCGGACAAGGCTCCAAGATCATGGAGGAGCTCAGGCCGAACTTGGTGGGTGGTCTCCTCGGCGTACCAGGGTTGCTAGATGAGCACCAAAACGACGCCAAGTTTCTCCCGGGTGCCGAAAGCAAGTATACCCCGGACAAGGGAAGAAAATGTAGCAATGCTTCGTCCTCTTCTGCTGAAGAGTTTGGCGGGCTATACGGAGGCGACCACGCTGCAACACCGCCGGCCCCTCTTAGTCGATCGCTACAAGACCATTCGGGTACGTATTACCTTAAACTGTATAACCGTATGTCCTCCAAATAAATATTAAAGCATCATTAAGTACGATACGTTTAATGTTTTCCACATTATCATAGATATTACAAACAAAATCACTTACATATGAATTATCTCTGTACTGGTAACATTACAGGGTTTAATGTTTTTATACTGCTAGATCGTTAGGTTATCTGTTTATTATTGAATTCGTCTATTACTTTCGTACCGATTGAGCAATGTTTCAAAAGAAGACCAATAATAGTCCTTAAATGAATATAAAAAACTACGACACAATCATCGTCGAAAATCTTCTAGTAACTCAGTTTTAATTCTACTAAATTTACGTTATAATTCCACTATTTTTACTGCAAAAAATTATCGTATTTAGTAATAAAGCACAAGATTGAATTAAGAGGTGCGACAATAAGCTTAATTGATAAATTAATAACAAGAAATATTACGGAGTCCTTACGTGTGCGCAGGCAGGCATATGTGGTCACACCATTTGCCCATTTTCAAAATATTCGTCGTCTCGAGGTAAACTTAGAGAAGAACGACTTAGAGAAGAAGAAACTTAGAAGTCTGCCCACTGCTAGGCACTATACCATACCCGAAATAAAATCTTTTCAGATATGTAAAGAAGCATGATATTCTGTACTATGACCCCTAAACAGAATTAAAACGATTTCCTCCCGTACGGGTCGCGTTGGCCGCGCCCAATATGTACGATTACTGTAAACAATCTATATAATGCCCATATTCTTTGTATGTAAATACATGACTCGATTCTATAATCAGAATATTAAATTCATCAATCTCGAAACGACGATACACAAGTGATTTTTATATTATCTATACACGTAAGACAACGGTTCAGCTTTGTATAATATGCGTGCTATTATCTGATCTCTGATTTGATAGATCTCTGATGATGTTGTTAATTATACTGTGTTTAATTTTACGCGTGTTAAGCAATCAGAACAGAGTATACTTAATTCGCATGGAAAAAAAATATTATTTCAAAATGAACGTCGCTTTATTTATACATCAGATAAAGATTTTAATCGTTTAATCATCACCATTCATCATCATTTTAGCCGTAGCCGTACACGAATAAACTTAAGCCTCCTTCATAAACCGATTTTCATTCAATAAGGCCGATTGAAACCCAGCCACCTGGTGGACTTTTTACACAGCGCTTGCCGTGGTTTCCACTTCAAAATCTGAAAGCCCGTTCATCCAATATTTAGTTAAATTACTTCAAAGCAAAATTTTAAACAATGTGCCATTGAAGTAGATTAAACGAATTTATCTGCCGGATAACAACAATAACATTTGCTAATATTTTAATTCTGAATGTAAATCTCATCCACACTTTTAAATTCATACATGTCATGATTTAAATTGTATTTAATAGGTTATTTCGAAACTGTTTTGAAAAAAGCGTTTTAATGATCTACAATACATTATGCTCAAAAGTAAATTCAATGATTTTGGATCTTTAGTTTATTAAAGCTGTAACAGGCGAAATGACTATCGCACCCATTCATTTAAATAACATGAACATCATCAACAATAATAATCATCATTATTTTAACCGTAGGGCGTAAAAAACTGGTCATGTGCATGGGTGCCCAATGCTGCGCTTGCCGGTCCGTGGTCTCTGCTCCAGACCCTTGGGGCCCAAAGACCATGTATTCGGCGCACTGTGACCTATACAATGCCACTTCAACTTCCTAATCTGCACAATAAAAAGATAGAAATAAATTAATAAAGTAAACTGTTATTAAGCTCATAAAAACTACGTAACCTTTGGTGATTGATATAGTATAATGGCCTATATTCAATATATTAATAGCTAAAAATATATTTAATATAGTTAATCTCTTTGAAATTAAAAAAAAAACTGACATAGCTTAGCGGATTAGTAAATTGAAGTAGCAATGGGCAAGCTACATAGCACACAGAAGGCTGCTGGGGCCTTAAGATTCCGAAGGTAAGACCATGGAACGAAAACCGCAATGTATTGCGTCCGCGCACAATGTGGGCAGACAACCTTGTTAAGATCATCGGAAGACGCGGGATGCAAACTACTTCGAGCCGATCGTTTTGGAAATCTATGGTGGAGGCCCATGTCCAGCAGTGGGAGGCCCACTACTGAAATAGCGATGCTAATGATAAATGTACGAAACAATTTTCAACAACAAAGCTACGTTTTAATAAAATAATCTTTGTGTTTCGTAGTCGCACAGTACTTTCCTTTTTAGGTTTATTTGCGTGATGTTTAAAATTATTAAAATAATACTGGACCGAAGCACTTTCGGTCACGTATCGCCGGATCTATCCAGAATATGTACGCGTATTACAATTCCAATTAGACTAATATTGCAAACAATCGGCCCCGGGCTGACGTCATGAATACGAAATGTCACTAACGACCGCCCACCGGATCCCACCCCAGTCGCGAATTGGGGCCGAATTTTCAGACAACGCTGGCTGCCAAGTTAAACCACGTTATATCTACATATGGTAACACTTTTGGTATAAATATTATTACTAGTGCTCTTCAATTTGTCGGTGATATAACATTTAAGATTAACACATATGGAAAGTGTGCCTAATCATTTGCATTACCACTAGTTGTAAGCTAGTGTTAGGCTGCATCATATTAACATATTAGGTACATCGAGAATGTTTATCGTTCTAAATATTAATCTTTTATAAACAATCGGTTTTAACTATTATAGGAGCACTGTACAATAAAGAAATCGATTTACAAAACTTTATCCTTGCCGATCGCCGTAAGCCTTTTACGCCAAATGTGCCAAATCAAATACCGGGAACTATAATGTTTTTTCTGTATTTACTGATTGTAGTAAAGACAACGCGTCATCGTTACACAAAGATTTACGGTCTAAGAGTAAGTGTGTTAAACATAGATGCTTACATGTACTAAAACTACAATAATTTCTACTAATTTATACACAGGCGTCTTTCAAATATTGTCGTACATTCTACAATATGTGTTGTAAGGTTAATTTTAAAACTTAAAACAAATTTCAAAACGACATAGAAAGATTTATGTATATTAATTTTCATATCAATATAAAAGACAATGTACAGAAGGAATGTGCGTGTATTCGCATCTAATTCTCAAAGTAGACCACGGTATATCTACATATTGAAATTGGTCACACAGATACAAATTAAGGTCGGTGTACATCGGAGTGGCACGTACTTGCAACTGCTAACAATGGTCGCTTCGTACGTGCCGGACGGAATGCCTTTATGCGGCCGCCTGCCTGTGTGTGCCCACCACCTTTTACTCTGGTCCGTTCTACTACCCTTTTACTAAAGTTATAAGTTTCGGTACAACCTACTAAACAACCTAAATTTGACTTTGTTTTCATTTCTATAAGGTTTTTTATTAAAACTAGAGGATTTAATATACAACGTTTATCTACGATTCGACACGATCAGTATATGTACATAAAAAATAATTAATAACTAAAAGGAAGAAATATTTTTTAAAACTAATAACTAATTTATGTTATTTAATATCATAGTTTAGTAACAATTAAAAATATGGTCGTTTTATAGGCATAATTTTAAATAGACCGTGATATTCGACTAGGTTAGGTAAATTATCATCTTTGTCTATTAATAAACTGTAGGAGCAAAGTGTCATAAATACAACGCTCTACAGAACTCAGACAATCTTTGCCAAATGGAATGTCGGCTACTATACCCACCAAACAAACTTCATTAAGGGGAACTACCAACACTAGACTAAAATATTCCGACGGGATCTATGAACAAAGATTTTAGAGGCGAATCGCACATGTATTATAATTTAACTTTATTAATGACATATTACCAAAATTCTTCTGCCTAAAACATTTGTTACACCTGTAGCTCATGTTATTTGCACAAATTCGATTTAAGGTTATTTTTAAGTGGAAGCTACTATTTATCTCATTGGCATATATTTTCACCGAATTGTGGTTGCAAAATAGAAATTAAATTATAAGAAATGAACATCTTAACCCAAACTAATTTTCTAGCTTAAACCTCTTTTAATTTAAAATGATAACTCATTTTCTACTACTCAATACTGTTTAGCTAAACGCTGTCGTAGCGAACCGATGTCTTGTGTTTATCACTAAGGACACGACTTCCGAAAATTTTTGTCTGGTATTTATCCTGATATTTCTTTTATCACTACATCGAATATGACCTACCATCGTCCAATTGGTTCATTAGTTTTAGCCATTGGTTGCCTCTATAGCCTTTAACCTGACTATAGGAAGCGATCAAGCCGTTGTTTGACCTTCTTGGGCAACATTCGATAGGAATGCTCAACGCGTGTCGGATAAAACGGTCACCCCCTTTCGGCTAAACGAACTAAGAACTCGGAAACCATCGTGTTCTTAGGTCGTTTAACCGCGAAAAATATTATGATACGATACGGTCTGAAATTCCGACGTCTTCGATACTCTGCCTTCTTCAATCTATGCAAACTGTAGATGCCACAAAAACAAATTGTAGCCTATTTTCACAAAAATTATTCTTTGAGTAAAATCATTCTTTCGTTCATGTTATTATCCATTTATAATTACATACAGTTTCGAAGATTCCTAACTTGACCAGATATTAAAAGATATTACAAAAAATACAGATGGGTATTTTTTAACAATATTCCTAATACAGTAGTATATAAATAAGAAATTTCTTCTAAAGCCTTATTATCACTTCAAATTTCAATATGAAAGTAAGTCATATGATTAAGGCTCACTGTCAAAAAACTGGCCAAACGCCCACTGCAAAGCTTAGGCCTCCTCCAAAGATATCTATATATATATATCTTAATCGCCACGCTTAGCAGTCGGATTAGTCATCGCAGTGTGGATGCTGCTGCCTATCCGCTATGGAAATTTTTTGTGAGCCGTGACAATCCGTGATAATTAATGCACAAAGTGTATAATCCACACTTTATAAGTTTATAAGTTCAAAAGATATCCCGAGTAGCGAACCCGCGACCTACGAATGCAAGTCTCAATCCTTTACCTTGGGCTACCACTACTCATTTTTTGATATTTACTTCAGTTATTCGTTAGTTTATTTTCAGAAATTTTATTATTTTATCTATTAGCTAATTTTTTTCTGCTGTCAAACAATTTATCGTAAATGCTACTATATTCTACCTTCAGAGGCGATTCAATAAACTAAGTTAATGAGTCATACCAACTTAGCCTAATGTATTAAGCGCCAACGCGATGCACCTTTCGAAATACAATAAAACAGTTACACAACTAAATTGCTGTTCAAAGAATTTGTTAACAGTGTCGTAATCTCCTTGCAAGGCCTTTTTTATTATGCATAAATGCATTTATTATTTTTGAATGTAAAAAAATACCATGCAACTGGTTTTGAATACGGTTATTGCCTGTAAACGATATTCAATTTTCGGGCGCATTTTTCAAAAGTTTTCCGATTCGTACAAAATAATTATAGATTGTTAAGTAAAACTTAATATCGATTTATTCATATCATATGCCTATTACCCAAAGCTTAAACCTCAATACGGATGAGAAATATAGATTAGTATCGGAGGAATTTACCACTCAATATACTTAATGTTGGGTGACGTTTCCGGCTATTCTATTAAAAATTATAATGAAAAGACATAAATTAAATATTACGAAAATGTAATCCAAAAAGAAATAAAACCACTTCTATAAATAATTTATTAGCTGTATTTATCCTAATACTTATAAATTTTGTTTTAAATAATTTAATTTCAAAGTTCTAAATGGCTTTAGGCTATCCGTAGTTACATCATTTAAATGTAATATTTATATAAACTTTACATATGACTAAGTAATAACTATTTTTTTAATTATTCGAAGTCTAAATAATAAACTGTTTCTAATTCTAACTGTTTAGAGTTCTGGGGCCGCACTGGTGCAGCCTGAAAATAAAATTTTATTTTATTTAATGCTTTTAATATTAAATTAGGCAAACGTGTCGATTCAGACTGCGGTTCAGACTCGTTAGACACGTCTTTGATGCGGCTATTTATTGTAAATAAATCGTCGTCGTCTTCTTTCAAATCATTGTCTTTTGAAGGCTTTTTTAAAATGCCGAATTCCCACTTTTTTGTTGCTGCAATTTCGATCAAAATACCTGGAACAATTTATATAACAATTTAGAAAAATATGGACGATAATGAGGATTAATTGGTAATTGGTATATTATTAGAATAATTAACAAGTGAATACAATATATTCCTCTCACACTTTTTAAGTAAAAATAGAACTACGTGTGATATGCCATAAACATGCCTAAATTCTTTTTATTCATTTCCTACTCTATACCATATTTACGTTGGTCACCTGATGACATTAGGCCCAAAAAATACTATTTTTAAAGAATGCAGAATAAAACGGAACAAGGCATAATTTACATCAATGATTTATGAGACAAATACGCATTTCCCGTGAGCTGAGATAGCGAACTTGCGATTGTAGGTTGAGGGTTCAATTCCTGGAATACAATCTTATATAACTTACACTTTGTGCATAAACTAAATAGCATTGCCACTAATCACAAACAAGTTTTCAGAGGATGGGCAGCAGCGTCCTCTGCGTACCATAATATCACACTACGATTGACAACCCGCCTACCAACCCTGGCAATTATTGTATATGCCCCCATAAATGTATTTGGTTGAGGCCTATGCCTTGCACTGAGTGTCTATGGGCTGAAAGGACAACGGAGTCCTCTTTGGCGCTATCTTGAAATAAAGATTTACAGATACAACCATAAAGTTATTTATGCTGTAGTTACATAATTATTGAATTATCCAATTTTCAATTAATGAAGAATATATAACATCAATTAACCCGATAACTTTTCTGCAAACAGTTTAAAAAAGTTTTATTTTTATCTTATACCTATTTTCACCAAATACTAACATACACTACAACTACTTACAGCTAAATATTATAAATACATTCAATATAAAATAGAACAATAAAATAAGTAAGCAATGACTTGTTATTTTTGACATTTAGTTCAGATTTAAAAATAAAATCAGAAATTTGACAAATTTTACTATGAAAATAAAATATGGTTTAAAGAAAAATTATTCGTTTATGAATATACGACTTTAATTTATTTTAAATACATTTCTATATTCACTTCGTAATTTGGTCACTTACCTAAAATAATTAGTGAAGCTATGCTATTCCTTTTATTTATCATTATATATAACACATAGAACATTCTCCAGAATTATCAGTTTAACAACTAAATATTATTCATAAATATAAAACATTAAGGTTTACGATCAAACCATTAGTTAAAATGGATATGGTCGTTAGTAAATCATTTATTAATGATCTCTGGTGTCTATAATTACACCAGTACACGAATCACAAGATGTACTTTTACGAATAGATAAACATATAAAAGTAAAATTGGCTATGGACAAATTTTGGACATCCAAAAATATAACACCGATGTTAAATGTATTTTCAAATACAGCCTTAAAGGAAGGAATGTATAGCTCATTTGTCAGCAAAAATCTTTAAGGCTTTAACATTTATTTCCAATCACTCTCTATAAAGTGATCGCTATGAAATAAGTTACATTGATTTATTTGCGACATACCGATAACTTTTAGCAGTATAAACTCTACCGGAACGGATAGTAAACAATTATTAATTTTAATGTACAGTAATCCATATTTTGACAACGCTTTTTCTTCCAATTACATAATTATCTTATTATTTCTAAAATAAATGATTTTTATGGACCTACACATTCAACCCTTTAAAGTTTTTATTCCTAAAACCAATCTTCCTATATTTAAATTATATAATATCAATATGATTATTTTAAAAAATTGTTATTATAAATATTAAGAAACAAATTAAAATGTATACTGGACCCTATGGAATGTAAAGTGGTAACCCAATTGCAGTTTAACAAGTCGCATTAAGTGCGTACTCGACATAATGGAGTGTCGATTTTGACAGCCGCGTACGCACCCGTCACGTACTACAAATCCCTTTAAGCGCTTTATACTTATCAGCTGGCAATTGAAAAAGTTGCAAGTTGTAAAAGAAATAACCGTGACATTATGTAGTTCTTTTGCAATGTTAATTAACATCACGATTACCTGTAAAATACAATTGATGTCTTCATCGTTTCAGCCGTAAGACGTCTACTGCTGATATAGGTCACCCACATATACTTTCAATAGGACCGGAAACAAGCAGCCTGCATCAAGTTTACCAACGACCATAGCAATGTAATGTGTCCACCTGAGGTGGGCGGACACCCTATACTGTACAGTACTACCACTGATCAATGACATTCAAATGACATATCATTTTAATATTTCAATTTTTTTTAAAATATCGTTGCTATGAAATAATTCATGGCTTTTTTTAATTTATACTCTGTACCTTACACTACTCTACTCATATATCTGTGTACAGCAATGAATCGGTGATTAAAATCATTCGGATTTGCGGCATTTGCGCCGATTACAAATCTATTAGTGGCATGTGACAACATATGCACACCGCTTGAAGGGCGAAGTACCCCGCGGGCTCTCAGGAGGTGGCATAAACCCTCTCTGCTAGGGCGACAAACCTAAAATAGATTTTCGATTTTTATTTAAGCACTTCGCCAGTTGTAATAAATTGTAGGAGTTAGTTCCTGTTTAAGCTGTTCAGTGTAAGTACTTAAAAGATTAATAAATACTTTAGTAACATATTTCAGACCGATTATTTTATATGGGTGATTGAAAATAGGTGTAAAAGCTTTTAACCTTATTTTCTACCAATTGACTATACATTCACATCTTTAAAACTAGTACCAAATCATCCTGTAAACTACTTATTAACGTTTACAGTTGAACATTTTCTACGACAGATAACGGTGATTGAAAGTTATAGTTATTCATTTACGCACGAAGAGAATTCAAAAAAAACTATTTTTACTGTTTACGCATTAATGCGTATTCGAAGACAGATTAATCATAACGATTAATCATCATAATTTAAGCCGTTCGTCCACCGCTGGACATAGGCCTCCTTCATTGATTTCCGATAGACGACGGAGGCTACATACCGTGTCTTCTAACGACCTTAACAAGGCTATGTAGATTAACTGACATTTAATATGCAAGAAATTGAATTAATTATCAAATGGTAAAACCCAAATCAATAGTTGTGTCTCAATAGCTGTGCTAATAACTATTTTTTATTTAAGTGGACATGAGCGAAATAACTTTGAGTTTTAATAGTTTTGTTTTAAACATTTTCGCAGGCTTTAAAAACTAGCAAATAAAATTATTCATTATCTTGAAAAAAATCATAAATAGTTACCAGTGGGAACTTTCTTGCAATTCTTAAAAATAAAAAAAGAGTGACGTAATTTTGACATCAGTCAATCCTGTGTTGAGGGTGCAGTCATCCGACACCTCTCGAGCCGCCACAGATGGCGCTTTTATGTCAATCGTCATAATTAGGGGATTACGGCCCCCTAATGACATGTTACATTGAATTTTTATAACGCCCCCGACCAAATGTTCTCTATTCGATGTTACAAATAAATATTGTTCATTGACTTTTCACAGAATTTCCGTGATTTCTGCAACATCTCCGTAGATAAAATATTTATATCAAACGTTATTACTTTATTACAATTTTTTTTACTATAAACAACAATTTTAATATAAACAACCCAACGAGAACTTGAAGTAGCAGTGGACAAATGATAAAACGCACAGAACAATAGGCCGCTGGGGTCGCCTGACGTCCATCCACAAGGTAGCAACCTTGTGAGATCGTCGGGAGACTCTGAATGCGGGTCGCTTGCAACCGGTCTTACTGGACACCCAAGCAGGGGGCTTGCATTCATCAGTAGACGTCCTGTGGCTATAACGTTAATGAAAGCAATACTAAACGTTTCAATTAAATCGAAGCTTATTTATCTATAACTTAGTTACTCCGTCAATATACACATTTTTTTAACACAAAAATTAAAAATTATTAAAATATTCCGATATTATATTTTATTAATTTCCGAACGCTCCGTTAAATTCGGCTACAAAGTCTTTTTAAAGTCAACTCTAACGGCATAATTGCCACCAAAAATGACAGATAAAAAGGCGAAACCGATATAACCGTCAAAGCTTGTAAAATATAGACATAAAAAACGAACCTTTTAAACGCTAAAAGGCTCCGTTTACCGCGGACGCAAACACTTAGCTCCACGTTAATTAGTAAGTAGCTGGAACGCCGTCAAAGGGAATGCATGAATACTTACCAAACCGACCTCCAACGACGCTTTTAAAATCTCCCCCTCTTAATTCAGAAGCTCAGAGAAACCAAAGGTAAACTGATTACTCTTCCAATACAGCGTTTTTAAAAGCGCACGCGGAATTTGTACAGACGGAATTTAAAAATAGATAATAAAATCACTTTCAACATTTATAGCTCAGGTTCCGATATCATCCGTTCTAACTCTGTTTATTGGCTACAATAAGATCCGTTCTAAATTCAATAAAGATACAACTAGAACCACAGATCAATAAAACTACTTTGCCCATTAAAATTCACAATTGACCTCTTGCTTTTGCGATTGATTCTTCCCACATATTTCATACAGACTTCATTATAATAGAAATAGGATTTTCTTAAATAAAATGACAACAAAACGTAATTAAATATTGAAACCATTGAATCATCCCTTATTAATACCTCTCAACGCCTTAAGATGAAAGTTTACGACACATATTCATCAGTCATCACTTATGGCACAGAAACGTGCTACCTCACTACGTGCTCCATTGACAAGCTCACAATCTCTCAACGAGCCATGGACTCAGAGCTTAGGAGACCCGAAGATGAACGAAAGCAAAAAGCGGACTGACAAGTTGTAGTGCTAGTAGGCCGGTGACTCACCACGCAGAACAGATTAACGTAGCAATAACAGATTAAAATAGCATGTACATTCACAAGTATACCCTGAAAATGTTCCACGCCGACAGTCTTGTCAAGGTCGTAAATCTATGGTTTTCCATAGATTTCCAAAATGGCCTATGTCTAAGGGTTGACATCCAATTTCTAAAAGGTTAATAATGAAGAGGATGATATATTCAATACGAAATTAAATAAGTTTAACTCAACCATAATTTCTAAGATTTATAATAATAAACCTGGATTACTTATTCATCAACTGAAGTCATTGTGATAAGCCGTAGAGCACAACTACGTTATTTAAAGTTTCAATGTTATTATAATTAAAAAATTTATTGAAAACTACAACGGAAAAAGGAATATATTTATTTTATCGACGTTTTAGACCTCCCACAAAAATATCTATGAGGAGATATACTATAATCGTCACGCTTGGCAGGTGGATTTTAGATCAAAATGTGGTATTATGGTACGCAGAAATCGCTACTGTCCATCCTCTGGAAACTTGTTGTTTTTGAACGGTAGCAATCCTATATAATTATTGCACAAAGTGTGAATAATATAAGATTTTTTACCAGGAATTGAACTCGTGACCGATGATCGCAAGTCTCTGTTTTTACTGCTGTTCCGCCAATGCACGATATATTTTTATTTACATAGATACACATTATACAATACACTGAATCCAATTTATTATAATAAGTATTTAAAATTTTATTAATATATTAAATTATCATATTCTATTATGATATTGGCAACTGTACTAAATATAGACTGTGTTACAGTCATTAACTTCCTTCTTCTTAAATAGTGAAATATTTAAATGATACATTCAAATGTACTATATTAAAAACAATAAAAAATGAAAGTCAAGTAACAATTTATTTGCCTCATCCACAACTAAAATTTATTCATTTTCATTGTTAATGAATTTTATGTGTATTTGTGAAGTTTGCTCGTTTATATGTTCAAATTAGATGCTCAAACAAAAGCGGTTTTATTATAGACGAAACAAATGAGTAACAAAAACATTATTATATCAATTACATAGTTCCGAACTGTCCTGTCTATATATCTTCTCGATCGTTTCCATAATAGGATTAAACGAACACAATTATAACCGAGAGAGCCACGAACTTGACCTACGAAGGATCGATGCCGGTTGCCAGCCACCCGCTATGCAAATGGGGACGTTTCTTTGAGCTGAAGTCGTCGTGATTGCGGACGCGATTTACTAAAGCCTTTTTTATACGAAAGAACAAGAACGCTTACGAAAAAAACCTAATACGCTTTTAATGTGAATCAAGATTCAAAAATAATCCAGTGTCATTTTGGAAAACAGATCCGATACATTATAAGGACCAACACATAACAATAAATGCAATAATGTAGTTTTCATCCAAAATTCTTGAAGAGAAATAATTTCGTCAGGGTCTGAAGCATTTTTTAAAGCACAAAAATAAATATAATACACAAAAATGTAAGATGAAATATCAAACGCCTATTTAAGAACAATATTATCATAAAGGACTTAACACATTCTTAAATTTAAAACATACTCCCATGAAAAAATTGAAAAGTTTTCGGTTTAGATTTATTTAAAAACGCTCACGCCAAATTTAAAAGTAATTTAGAAAACGTATCCAACGGAATATAAAAATTTATTATCTTCGCTTATAGTTAAACGATTTTATAGCAAAGATTTACAATACTAGACTAAATACGTTATGTATAATGACAATGTGTAACTGTTTTTACAATATAGTTTGTAGATAATTATTAACACAGTGGATATTTCTGCCACGAAGCAATTGTTTGTTCTGTTGCATATGACACTTTTGCTTATTTTATAAGAACAAGTCACAACAACTCTACGGCATAGAACAATAGATGTGACATTTGAAAAAAAAATAAAGAAAATTTGTACAAATATGCCCTCTAAACTATTCTAGTTTAGACAAAATCAATAAAAAAACAATTTTGACTTTAAGTTTCATATTCATCATAGATAAATTGATATTTAATATGCATAGAATGAATCAAAATTTTCAAATGATCTACCAGCAATGTAATGTTAGTGATAAGGCACGGAATATTCTTTATTATTACGAAATTTAACAAATTCCTTACCTTGTAACAACAACGTGTTGGTCATTGTCATTAGTATTCCATGATACTTACCATCTTCATGGTCAATGAATTTAAATTACTACTAATCATTTCAGTTAATTTAATTTTAAAATATTTATTTATTTCTTATTTCAATTTATTAACCATCAACAATGTTAATATAAACATATACTAAAACTTTTACAATAAATCTTAAAATTAGTGCGTCCATAAATAATAGACATGGACAACATGTTTTAAAATTAACTGTGAAAACAGTTTTTCCTATTTTATCTATAGGCCTTCTTAAAAGAAATCAAAAATTCATCAATACCTCACGGTGCACGTACGTTTTATATTTCAAAATCTTATTTAGTACCGTAATGTCATGAATGAGTCACAGTGAAGAACCTTCTAAGAAAGTTTTTCCTGTTAATCTTTAAACATTATCAATATCTTGTATATATTATACAATATCTTGTGATATAGGGCTTATTCTCAGAAAGATGAAAGAGATACCATACATTGTGTAGTTTATTCGGACAATGCCTAAAGATATGTTCAACTTAACAGCGGAGGGCGCATTTAAGAAATTAAAACCTGAACCGGGCGGGACTTCAGGTACGGGCACGTCGGGATCTTCGTCAGCGCTCTCACCGGCGCTGGGCCCACAGCACGCTGGACACACGCCTACGACCGCCTCCTGTCCTACACCAGCGCGGCGAAGGCACAGAACTACTTTTACACAGGTAAGAAAACTTCTGAATCGTTTCTATAATACTGAAGATCTGTCGTAGAATGCTTTAATGAAATCTATGACGAGCTCTTTCCATGCCATTCCATCCTCTACTTTCTTCAGGGCAGAAGTAATAGAGTTTAGTTATTGACTTGACTTGTTCAGACCGCGGGTGAGTCATCTTCCAAGTGGTATTTTATCGTCTACCCTCCTTACATCCAGTTAGTTTAAGTCATCTGGTGTCTTGCGGGCGATATAGCCAACATAACACAAGACTTGTGGGTAATACGTTGTGGAAACCCTAGTCATGATTTTCAGTTGAATAAAGAACATGAAAACTTATAAAGGCACTGTCCATTTACTATTAACAAACCATTTATAACATAAATGCGTATGTTATAATTGCATTTAAACTATTACTCTATTTTTCATAATCATATTTTTTTTCGTAAATATGTCGCCGTTTCAGTGTAAAACCTATTTTATATTTAAACTTATCGAATTAATCGGAAGGGCTGTGAATTGTTGTCTCTATAGATAAAATAAATTAAAAACAATGTCTTATTTCTACTGAATACAGTCATACAGTCATAACAGATATTCTTTTGTCACTGGCCCAAATTATCTGCACTGGGTAAAAATTAAAATAATATATTACAGGTCAATAACAATTAGTTATCAATACAACTTTGATATATTATGAATTTTTGTAATACTTTTTATTATGATGTTTAACTTTGTATTACATTGAACAGGAACAATTAGCGGAATTAGAAGCTGCTTTTGCAAAATCCCACTACCCGGACATCTACTGCAGGGAAGAACTGGCGCGGACGACAAAACTCAACGAGGCCAGGATACAGGTATAGTACAATACCTTTCTGGTTTTCGCTGAACATATTTAATATAATAAAATGCTTCTCACTTCGGTTAGTGATTGCATTTATACTTTAGAATTAACTCCTCCTCTGAATTAGAGAGTCAGCAAATCGTTATATGTTCACAAAAAAAGCTCAAGACCTATTATAGGAAGAATTGCAGCATATATATGTATTACACGTAAATGTTCTAATTAAATGATAAATGTAGAACTTTACGGATACATAAATTATATAAACCCGCCTACTAGTTATCTATTCACTACTCCGAGCTGACTGGTTGAGAAACCTATAAAGCATTAAGTCCGCTATTGTACAATATGTATAACAGGCAAAATAAATAACGAACTAAGGATTTGTTTACATGTGTCTATCTTTGTGTACGTGTATCGAGCGTTCTTGTATACCCTAAAACGTGGCGAACATTGGACTTATTTTTATTTCCTGAGTACCAATTTGTAACTTAGCGTATATACCGGATAATTATTGCAAGCCTTTATTAGTAACTATAGACAATTATTCGCGCACTTCATAAAGGTAGCGCCGTGTAAAGACGCCACGCCTTCTTTAGAAATTCGTCTGTCATTATAAGTTGAAAGAGCTCTTCATTGACTAATAAAGTACTTTATTATTTAAATGTTTGTCTCTATTGTAACTTCTTGAATCTATGACTTTAAATATTTCTAGAAAATTAAAGACAATAATATCACTAAAATAACACTTCACTATTTAAATAATTATCTATGCTATAAAACTTTCTACAAATAGTTTATCGGAATAAACATTCAATTTAAATGCGTTCATTCTGTGCAGTGGTGATCACGTTCAGATTTGTCTCGTAGCAGATACTTTGAACGAACGCTCGGCTACGGAACTACGGAGGCTTCGTTCCGCTACGATTACAAAAATGTCATAACTCTATTAGTAGCCTGCTTGATTATTAAATAATATAAGATAACATTGTGACATATACATTATTTATTCGTAGATAATTTCAGTGGTATTCGTTTTGTAATTTTTATTGTTTTAAATATCTGGATACAGTCTGTCGTACCGGTCCTATTGGAAATTTCTGTGGGATTGCCATGTCTGGTCGTGGATATCCTTCGCCTAAAATGATGAATATGATGTTTTAGCGATACACTGTATTTTATATATGTATATAATTTATTAGGTTCGTGTACTTACGTGATTTCTCTTTTTAGTATTTCGTTTTAACTTATTTCATTTTTTTTTCACTTAATTGCGTGTGTTCATCATTCTATCTATAACTTTTTAATTAACTAAAAATTAATAAGTAGCAACATTAATGTGGTTTCAAATACTTTTGATAGATATGTAATTAAATCAACATAATCAGATCGCTTTTTAAAACAACACTTTAATAATATTTGTTACAGTTGTCGGACACAACGATAGTATCATTAATAGATAAATAATCTCAGAAATAGAAGCTTTACACGGTCAAAATATCAATGATGCGAACACTGGGTTAATGAAATTTGCAACGTGGCCCTGAGGCGGATTAAACTAAAGCGCCATCTGTCGTGCCCGCTCATATAAAAATGAAATACTTGGTCTAACTCGCGATCTTTATCTCAGTTTTAAAAATCTCTATCCCTCGGGGCTAAATATTGATTTGTCCCTCGGGCATCTAATTTGACGCTCTTATACATTTGCTAAAAACGTGACTTCGAACATCTTTGATAGTTACATTGAAGCGAATTTAATATCATTATAGTACTATTTCTATTAGTTAAAAAGTGTATTACGAAGTGTAGTTACACTGTGTAATATACTGATTACTTTAGAGGAGTGAACGTTAACTCATTTGCTGACAATTATTTTTGGTACACCTTATCCAAAAATCAGAAATAATAAATAACGTAACGATAACGTAGTAATAAAATATTATCTTTTTTTAAAATTCGAATTAATACGTATTAAAATTGCTTAGTATGTGGCCCTGGAGACTGCCAGAAATTATAGGTCTGGTATTCTAATAAAGAAACAACTAATTTAACTTATTTCACAGCGATCACTTTAAATAGCTATTTAAAAACTTTTTGCTAACATATACATTTCCCCTTTTATAATTTTTACATCTATAACCAATCATCTTGTATATTCAACAAAATACGATTACATATATTTACAATTATAGACAAAATGTCCATAAAACAAATGTCATGACAAGATAAGGGAAAGCTCGGTGTGGTGAAATAATTACATACGACCATATCTTTAAAGCTTTTACCCTTGTAGACAAATAACTTTTCAAAAATACAACTATAATAAAAAAACCCGTATTCTTATGTGTGAGTACTGGGTTCAAAATGAAGCCATGCTTAAGAATATAAAAGGTTTTCAAATGTAATTATATCGAGGAGTTGTGCATACGTACCGTTAAAAGGTCGTAATAACACGTAAGGCGTACGCTCGGGTACGTTCGAGTACATAAAAACGAGTACGTACGCGCCCGGAGGAACCTATTAGCGTTCGGGCGACGCTACATAAGAATGTAAACGTTAAAGACGACGTCGAGCTCCCTTTCAGAAATTTCGATATAAAAATACAACGCCAGAGCGAGCGGGTGGGGTTGTGGGGAGCGGAGTAGGGTGGCCCCTGAGGCATTGCAATCCCATCAAATGGATCCGTAACGAAGTTAGCCGCTCATCCTCCCCGCGCGCCTCCCGACATTGTCTCTGCCCTCAAATGAATTCTACAATTGGAAATAAGAAAATGTTTTGTTGGAACCCCGTGCTTTTTCAGTTTAAATACGACCGTTTTCATCGGATAACACCGAAACTCGGAGACGAATTGTTGTCCATTTATTACTGGAGTTAAATGCTACGCAGAAATTTATATCGGACTGAAGATAATATCATAATAATTTACTTTTCCATTTATTTTTCACACTTAAATATTTGTTTATTGACTCCCTTTACAAACTATATAAAGACTATTTACAATATACAATCTCGACCCGAACGCAATGGCTGCGTCTACATCGCTGATAGCGTCCAAATTGAACTCTGCGTTCTAAGTTTTAATTTGAACGCGCAAGAATGATTTAACACAAAAGTATTAAAGCTGTAGTGGCCATCAATATGGAGCTCTATATCCTTGTGTAACGGCGGACTATATGTCTTATAGCTATCATTCAGCTTAGCATTTTTAAAAAAAAAATTGTTACAAATGTTTATAAGAAACATTTTCGTAGTGCTAAAGTGTAATATAAATATATTAAAAAGGACGATTAATTACGGGTCTACCTACAAAAATAACCTATCTAACTGGTAATTAAATGATATGCCAGCGAAATTAAATTATGACAGGCTGGTTCGATAATCACGGTATCGCTTTTTATCAGATTGCCCGCTAAACAAAAAAAATTATAGCCGCTTTACAAATATAAAGAAATCTTTTTATGTATTGTTTTTAAAGGGCTAAGTTAAATTTAAAAAATTATACTTATTTTTGTCATTTTTTTGTTTTTTCTACTATATTAATCAACCTATAAACTTACGAACTTATTTGAATGAAAGTTATTATATTGTTATTTTGGACCAATCTTTATTGTTAACAGATTCTCCTGTTTACGTCAATACAATACGTAATGCAAATTTAGCAACATATCATTGAAGAAAAATATTTCAAACCAAAAAACGCTTCTGAATTTGAATCCATTTTTCTAGGTGCGTGTCAAAAGTTGCGTCTTGAAATCCAAAAAATAGGATGCTTAATGAAGCATTGAAACAGCTACAATAGATAAATTTTTCGAATGATTTACCACAAATTACATATCGTCCTTTAACGAGATAGGAAATAGCCTTATTTTTCAACACAACGCGCAGCCAAATACGAGACTTGGATAGCTTCAGAAAAAAAAACTAATGCGCCATTTATGTGTCTTCCCTCCACCCACGCCAAGGTATCCATGTAGCGAGCCCACTCACACAAAAAGCAATCGTATCTTTGATAGATAAAGAGCAAAATTGCTTAAATTTTGACAGACTGTTCGGGGTGTGTTAGGTATAGGGTGTATCGGTTTATTTATATGGAGAGTGCGTTCGGAGGGAGCAACACTCCGCCCCACAGTCCGCCCTCCTCTAATCAGGTCTAATCACCATATCAAACGACGTATACTCTCATTTCTGGTGACAACAACGGATTAAGGTCTTGCGTGTTGAGCTTTCCTTTTGTGTGCGCGTTTGAGTTGTTTTAATGTCATTACCATTTTATTTTTGCCACTTATTTACTATTTTTTAGATTATTGTGTATTTTGACTGGTAAACGATTAAATAGCCCGATATATAACGATATATTAATAATGTATCAAGCATTAAGCGATTCAAATCAAGTTCTGTTGTTTTATCAATGTATGAAATTTCAAGATGTTTACGTAACTGTGTTTTATTTTAATCTTTATCTCTAATACTGAACTTCATTGAATAGTTTAGAACTCAGTGTCGACGATATTTATTTATATATTTTACAAAAACAGCACCGTTTTTAACAAATATTTATCAGGATGCCTTGTAAGGCAATTATTTGTTTTTTTTTATACAATAAGTCACTTTTGTTAAATTGTTTGCAATTATCAGTATGTTAAAGGCTGTAAATTAATTTTCATTTCATTGTTAAAAAAAAATGGGATAAAAGAGCGTAACATTTGTACGCAGGTTTGGTTTCAAAATCGACGCGCGAAGTACCGAAAGCAAGAAAAGCAGCTACAAAAGGCACTTGCGCCGGCGGTGCTACCGGGCTGCAATGGCATGATGAGGAACATCCAGGGGTACCGCGGCTACCAGCCCTATCCCCATCCT
The DNA here is from genome assembly GCF_028537555.1 of Battus philenor. NCBI lineage: Eukaryota > Metazoa > Arthropoda > Insecta > Lepidoptera > Papilionidae > Battus > Battus philenor. The sequence goes on along the minus strand of NW_027181673.1, from coordinate 10,413,137 downwards.
AACACTATCAACCGATATCCACAGGTGAGAACAGTGTTATATTTTTATAGTACGCTTAATATCCGCTGAAGCCTGAAACTTTTGAATTGGAGACTTTCTAAGATAACTAAGTTTATGAAAAAAAAATTATGAACATACGACAAATACGTCTATGTGCTAAAATAATGTTAGTTAACTTAATAAAATAGCGATGTACCTAAACGTGTGTAGCGATGGTTAGTACTAAAAATAAAGATTATCTTGTCACTTTGCTCTGGGTTTGACAAAATTTGTAACTTTTATAGGCAGTCACCCAGAAGGTCCACTGTTGGGTATAAGCCTTCCTCATAGCTTTCCAAAAGGACAGGTTGGAAGCAGCTTTCATCCAACGCCTTCTGATGACCTTAACAAGGTCGTCCAACTTGGATACCACAAGGGTGGACGTTATACGCTGCGCTTGTCGGTCCGTTATTTCCTCTCCTTAATACCACAGCGCCTATCTGTTATGCATTTTATGTGTTACCCAGTAACATTAAAATTTGACAAACGGCTGGTTTGTCAGTTACTTTCGTTCGTCTACTTTTCGATCTTATAGAAAAATCTCAAACTTAGTCCTCTCCGTGGCTTGTGAAACATCTGTGAACTTGCTAATGATGCTCCGTGTAGTAATTAAATAATTACCGTTAATAATTTTAACAAAAAATAGCTTGAAAATCCAGATAATCGATGTGTGGTATAAGTTTATTTTTGTTATTAACAAAAATGTAACAAATTGTGTTGTGTGGGGCCACAATTCGTCCGCTCATTACGATGTGGCGCTAATCAATGCTCTGATTACGACGTAATGAGATTTTACGCCGGGCCAGCTTCGACGCCGAAAATAATGCAAATGGTGGCCGGGAATACCGCCGCGAACGTAGCCGAACAAGTGCGAACAATAGCCATCGTTTGCTCCTCGTAATCGAATACACGCGCTCTGTCCTGCAGGACAGGTGCGTCATGCTCAATTAAAACACGGACCGTTCAGCACAACTGTTTACAACGTTACATACGGAACGTTTAACTATTTACTATGTAGTAATAATATAAGCGAGTACATAACTGCAACTGACAACAAAGTAAACATTCTTTTTTTTTTCTTGATCAGTCTTTTTTCTCTCTATTTTTCTTTATTTTCGGTGTCCTTTGTGATATCATCGCTCCAGTAGAATTATAGCCTTTTCTGTGGTCTTTTCTGCTCCCACGGTATCCATTCTAGTATCATGTTTCACCATGTGATTTTGTTCTCACTGTTTAGCCCTACGGTTTACCTTACACTATTGTGTCAAGAAATCTACATGGCTGTTCTATACGGAATACTTTTATTCATAAAATTACATGACTACTTCTTCCCCGCGATAATAATGTCATAAAATTACTGTCGCAACGCATAAATCGTTAGTTTTGGCGACGGTGTACTTTTGCAGCGGCTTTACACGTGTTCGTCGCCTGTTGCAGGGGCGTTCTTGTAGGCTGTAAATCTGTGGCCCAACGTTCAAAGCGTGCCGTCGGGCAGGGATCGCTAGTTAACAATTGTGCGTTTGTATGTAGCGTGTATAGCTATTGCGTCTTGATACAAGGATTGCATCACAGTTATTTTTTGGTATATAAAAATCATCGAATTGTATTGTTATCCGTGGTGGTACCGGCATACAGTATGGTCCCCATCATCTCCTGCTCATAAAAGCTGGCTAAGAGAAGGATGTTCGGACGATGAGCAGCAAAATTTCCCGAATACATTTGAAAAAAAATTGCGTTAGTTAAGCATGCCGCATGCCAAGCGTGGCAAAATTGCCGGGATGTGCGTCTTCATGATGACTAACAAAAAGACCAAGTATTTAATGGAATCAAGCGTTACCTCGCGGAAGTCCATCCTAAGCAAGAAAAGGACCAATATTTAGCCACTTCCGCACATGCAGTGGTAGTCATGCAATAAAATGCACCGCCCACAAGCCCGCTGATAAATGCGTATGCGGCAAACAATGCGAATCACACAACCGCCACAGCCAAATCACTTAACACGTGTTTCACCCCTCCACGGGTCATCTTCAGGAGTTATGTTACACCGATTAGTGCCAAACACAGAGTGAGCTCAGTCCGTCGCCGCTTGTTATTTATATGCCATCTAAAAAGACCAAGTTCCCTGTTTCTAGCAGCTCGATTATTCCAGTTAGATGCAGGCAGCTTCCTACTGGTGATATTGGATTATATTTATCTACAGTAGATTACAAGTGATAGGTCGAATAACTTTTAGTCGATCGAAATGTGTAACTTGGTTAGTGGATTCATGTACATGCTTGATATTATAATACAACTGTTGAGTTTCTGGCCGACTCTCCTCAGCTGATTAGCATTTTGTGCCAATGGTAGCTTACTACATATAATATTAATATAATTGACGTTTGAAAAGTGCGTGCAAATGCCTATTTAAATAAGGATGTTTTGGATTCGAATTAGGCATTAGTCACTTTTCCTTACCTCTAATTCTTTCTCAAAACGGTAAGAACTCTCGCAGATGCTCAGGAACTGCGTATGAGATAATTGCCTCCCACATCGCATTGCCAATTAGCGGAAGTGTTGATGGCAATAAAACATACGACCGCAGCTCAACGAACGATTAACATAAAACAAGCGGGCGAAAAACGATTAACTTCCCCGGCGCGACCTCTCCGTGTGTTAATGAGCCGTTGATGAGATTTCAGGGCGCCGGAATGCCACGCGTGCACTCATTTACATTTTGTCAATTTATACTTAATAATTTTGCACGCGATTATATCTACTTTATTAATTGATAATTTGTTTTCTCGTTATTATCATTTATAATTCTTATATACAGGCCTCTTAGTAAAAAGATTTCATAACTAAAAGAATTCACTGTGTGATACAGGACGTCACTGTCTTTTTTATTACAGACTTCTTACTATCACGTTATTACTTCTCATTGTCCAATTAAAAAAAATTTCGTATTTCAGACTTCACTTTTACCTTACTTAATATTTATTTATTTTAAGCTACTGCACTAGGGAATGCACATCCTCTGTCTGTGTGTAAGTACACAAACAAGTTTCCAGTGGCAATACTATATAAGTAATACACGAAGTGTGAATATATAAGATTGTATCTCGGGAATCGAACCCGCGACCTTGGATCGCAAGTCTCGGTCTTCTACCGCTGGACTACCACTGCTCTATACAGTAGTAGAGCAATTAATTACCCAGGTTTAGTTTTAGTTAAAAATCTTCACACAATAAAAGATTTTTTTAGAAGTTATTCTTTAATAGATAATTAAATTTATTACATTATCACTTACACAGTTACACATTTGCTTATAAAGGGGTTTTACATCAGTTGGATTAGAACGTCAACTTTTATATTTGAATTATAGGCATCGAGAAATACAGGCAATTCTTTAAATCACATGTATTTTATTAAACAGCACCACGGCAGCTACGAGGAGCTTCAGAAGGACATATTTTCGCTGTCGCAGATGGGCGGTGGGTCGTATCCCATGCCCCAAGGCTTTTCCATGGGTCACGGCGCAAACATGTCCGCTGTTGGCATGCGGCAGGATACAATGGGTAAGATCTATAAATAGTATTCATATTCACAAATCATTTCTAGGTACTTTATATAATTGTATTGTTTGTTGTGAAGAAACGGTGATAATTTTGAACCATATTAATATAATAACCATATTAATATAGCAAGTAAGTAAGTGACGAGGTCTACGGTTCATGCTTGCTAGAAGATACCTATTCACTCTTGACTTGAAGACTCCCAAGTTATAGCTGGCTGCAAATAACAACGCTGTTAGGTTGTTCCGTTCCTTGGCTTTTCGCATTATAAAAGTAGTAGCAAAACAATTAGTGAGGGTTGAGGGGATTTCAACCGTGTAGGGATGTCGGGAATTCGACAACTAACTAAATGGCAGAACACGATCATAATAATCATAATAAAATACCGTATTCAATAACATATTAAAGTAATAAATAATAAGCGCTATGTTATATTACTGTAGCATGTTATTAAGAACAAGAATAAGGTATAATATAAACCAAGTTAACAAGTTAAGTTTACTTTCATACAAATTTAATAATAATAGTCTAGCATCAATATAACATCGATGCAAATACCAAACCTAAGGTATCTATCCAATAATTTAGATTATGATCATTTTGTGCAATACATCGTATTAAAATGACGTATTGTGGCTATAGAAATTTGTATTTAAAGCCTAATAATTGATCGACAAAAGTAACATATCATACATTTATTAGTGTAATTGATGTTAAACATAAACGGAGCGAGTGATTAAACATATCAGCAAAGGGCTTTAAACCTCCTACATTTTTTCAATCATTTATTAAAGTGATCATTGATATATATGACATTTAATTATTTTTTCCATTGGATTACGCCAAGCCATTAACTTTTGACAGTAAAAAGTGTACAGGGACAAATAGTTATCAATAATTAATTTTAAAAAGTAGAAATCCGAATTTTGAAAACGCTTTTTCTTATTATATTATCACTAGGTTACGATATCGTATACCATACACTGGTTGACAGCAAGTGATCTATACCTCCACCTATTTAGTAATTTTACACCTATAACCAATCACCCTGTATGGTGTATTATTAAATAGGTATCATGAAATTTTAATTACTACTCAAACAAGCCGTAACAAAGCCCAGAATAAAATTAAAAGCCGTGCAGTGAAAACTAAAATGCAAGTTTCAAGAGAAACAAGGAGTAGCGGCGAGCAACGGGCGACGGGCGGCAGTTTTCATCAACTTTCTATTAACGCCGTCAAGGCAATTATAAAGTTGCCAAGAGCCGAGCGATGATCGCGGAACTGGGGCCGTTTTTATACAAATATCCCTTATAATAATGAGAAAAGTTGCTCTCCACGCCCCCACAGATAACACTAAGTTCCGTCAGATGATCTTGAAAGAGAAAAAAAAAACTTAATTACAATTTGTTAAAGCGGGCGAGTAAATTTCTTATTCCTTTTACGAAATCGTTTGTCTCAGTTTTAAAAGGAACGTAAAAACAAAACTGTCACAATTTTAAAAAGTATTATAACTTTTTATAGTCATTTGTTGTGGCCAAAAGGTTTTCTAGTTGCGATCATAAGCCAACAGACACAGCGTGGGTAGATCTCCACACTAGATGGACCGATAATATGGTTAGCCTTGCAGTAGACGTCTGTCAGCTGAAAAGAATAATAAGAAATCATTTATTATTCAAGTAATATAAAATTTAGTTCTAATGCAAAACAAAATACGAACGATAATAAAAAAAATAATTAAACGTCCCATCAGAATGAAAGACGAGGTTTACAGATGGCTCTTAAATAAAACCTTTCAAAAGCATACAGAATAAAAAATTAACATCTCACTTATATTATTATAAGAGCCTCAAATAAAATTTAATACGCCAATAATAAGGTAAAATTTAATATAGTATTTAATAACATTTTCTTTATGAATTTAAGTAATTTTAACCAGCTTGAGTTTACCAAAAGGGAGATTGGTACTTAAGATTTTGACCTACATATCTAATGCCAACTCCAAGGTGCACTAATTCAATGTTACTTGAACTAACAGACGGAAATGATAAATTACTTACATAACTGCGGAGCTCAAATACTCGGAGTATACTTAAATTTGGTTAGCAATAATTTAGTCTATATATAGATTGCTGTTTAAAATGAAACAAAAGTGTGACATCATTATTTAATTAAATATTTTACTTATATTGTCCATACTTTAATATTTTAATTAATTTTCTTTATTTTAATCAAACTATTGTTAGCTAACTTTAATTTTTTTAAGTTAGTTAATAATTTCAAGTTTAAATTGACAAAAAGTTAAAATAATAACTGAAACATATTTAAAATATTATTCTTTTAAATTATTGCAACTATGAACAGAAAGGTTTTGGAATAAATGTTATAAAAATTATTTACGCCAAAAATTAAATGGACTATCTATAATTTATGATATTGATAATTCTATTAATAAGGAGGTATTATAAATGTTTTATTTTATTAATTACACAACAGTTCCGTCTTAAATGTCAAGAAAGTAAAGGCAGACATAGTTTTACAAAAGTCGCGATGCGTCTAGAAATATCCAAAATAGCGGAGCATTTACAATCATTTGGGATAATGTTACTCCAATCATTCATGATGGTGATGATAACTTGTTAGCTAACTTCTGGCGATATTAGAAAAATGTTTTATATTACATGTTTCTTAAATACATGCATTCTTAAAACGTTTTTTTGTTATAAGAGAGTGATATATCTGTATATTTTATAACTTTAGTACAAATCGTATTCACATCGAGAAGGTTGCTCGCTTTGTATTTACATACATCAAACTCAGTGTTACGTATTTTTAAGAGCTTAGACTAGTTGGTAAACTAAAGAAAGTAAATAATAAAAATCTAAATTTAAAATTATTACACAAAATAAGTGAAACCATTTCTATAAAATCCTGACGCGACGAATCATGAAACGCGACGCCGTGGGCGCGGAAGATTCCAGCGTAGAAAAAACGAGCAAGTAATGGAAGCGAGGCATCGTACCGTAGATATTCTAATAAGAAAATTTCCACTACATTTACTTTGGCGGGCGTCCTCGCGGCGTCTTGGCAAATATCTTATTTCCTGCGGCGAGATTGCATCTTGAGAAAACGCGAGGGTCGATTCGGTACCTCACTATTCGCTCCCGGCTCTCTATACACCCCTATACCTACATATCTGTTAGGGTGTCCCGTCTTGTTAACTTGTCTGCCTCTATTTATATAAAACGTTGAGATCTTATTAATGTACAGGGTGATTGTAAATCATAAAATAATTTCGTAAATAAAAAAACTACATCATCAAGTTCATTAACAGCCAAAACATCGTGTCTAGTATCGGGGAAAAGTGTCAAATTCTTTAATTTCGTATTCGATGACATTTGGTATTAGGAAATAACATCTTATTCTTGGCTATAGGTTTAGAATCTGTAAAATAAAAAGCTTATAGCACAACATTCGCTGTCAATTAAAGTACACCTTATCCAAAATCAGTGTTTTTAAAAATAATAAATGAAGTAATGATAAAACAGTAATAGCGTGTTAGAAAAATTAATTTTTGTTATTATCTGTCGGTTCAGACTTTCTACTGCCAGAAACTACTGACCTGTCGCATCCTTACAGAAAAATATATCAATGTAACTTATTTCAAAGTGGTCGCTTTATAGAGTATGATTGGATATAGGTGTAAAAACTTTAATGATTTTCAATGACGCTAAACGCTCACTTCTGAATATTAAACGTTCTCATGATTATTAATGCATACATAAAAAGACGAAGATTATCTATATAACGAAGGTTGTTTATTTTTCAATAACAAATAATCGATAACGACAACTAAAATCGAAAACTAAATAATTATTTTAACGCTGTTTATTCCAGTTTCTCAGTAACTTGGTGATTTTTTAAAACACAAAAAATATTTTCGTAAAATCATATGTTAAAACTTATCGTCACTATTTTTATTTTTATTATTATAATGACATTACTATATATGGTGCCTTCGAAAAAACGATGATTATGTAAGTTCCATCTGTCATATATAAATAAACAATTATTTTAAATGATTTGATTTCAACAGGCATGAGCGCGGAGGATGAATGGTACAACAAATCGTTGTCTGCTCTGCGGATGAACAGCGGCCACCACGCGAACCTCGCTGCTGCGCCCATGCTGCAGTACCAGACCTAATCGTTACTCCACGGCGCCGACTATTCGCCGGCGCCGGCGCACGAATATGCGCCTCCATAGCCGACCCGCTATAACAGTTCAGTAACTAACAGTTCTTTCGTATCGGTTATGTCCATTAAAAAGAAACCTTAACCACAAGACTTTTTCGCAACCATTTTAAATAGATTACTTCACAGTTCATCAAAGACAAATTATCTCAAACAAGTTAACTAATAGTTTGTGTTTGTATAAATTAAAAATGTCCCTTGAGTGGTATATTTCCAATGTGCTTAATATATGTAATAACGAAATATTGTTTAATAGATTTTATACAAGATGTTTTTAAAATTTTATATGTATACTGGCTAAAGATTATTATCTTGATCGTATCCGACAACAATATCGAAAGACATTTGTTCGACAATGACATTCAACAGACATCACATAATTGACATTTGGCGAGGTGTAAGTTGTTAAAAAATTTTATTTAAAAAATGTATTATTAGACTTACTGTCATAATAAATGTTTACAATTTTATCAAATATTGACAATCATTAATTACATGTTAATTTCATTATTTATAAACTGTCGAAAACGTCACTTTGGCCTTTTCTGTCAGGTAAATGTCAGACGATATTTCTAGATACTGTTGCTGTCAATGTCAGTATAATAATGCGATATCATGATCTTAATCGAATATTTGCCCTCTTTTTAATCAGTCATCTCAATGGTTGTATCATTCTAATCACTACTACCCATAAGTTATATATATATCTTATTTTATCCATTAAAAAAGTAAATTTATCTTGGAAACGTATCGTTGACGAAGATCCAGTGCGACTACTGCAGCGCCTGGGTATTGAGATGTTCTGAGATACGCTGAAAAATATTCTAGCTGCTAAAACATGCGTCGCTTCACGGATGCATTTAGGTGTACGTACAAAATAGAATCTTATCACTAACGTTTGTTTCGCGACGTAATATTTACTCTAGTCATATTGTACAGCCATTTAAATCGAATAAGTAATGTAAGTTCTACGTACATGTATTCCTTGCATGTTGTACTGAATTTGACTTTATTAGGGAGCTCTTTATTTTTCCTAAAACTTCGTTGTCTTGATTGCAAAAATAAACGCCCTCCTACTTTAAAGTCGAGTTGTAATAAATTATTGTAAATATATCGTTTTTGCATGATATTCATAAGGTATTAACAGCTCAACGATATTATAACGTTAACTTAATATTGTTTAGTCGAATTCTAATAATAAGCGGCCATTTTCATATCTCTATTGAATACCTAACGCTATATTTGCTAGTCAGTTTTCTGTGAACCAAATTTTGATCTCATGGTATTGTACTAATTAAGATTGTATGAAATGTTTATTTTTATTTTAATTAATAATGAGTTAATATAGTAGATGTTTACCAAAGAAAGGCCATCCTGTGCATTTAAATGTAAATATAATTTTTAAGAGAACTATCTAAATAATGAACATGTGTAAAATTAAATAAATTGTCTAAAATGTACACCATTCGTCATTTATACCTGCTATTCTATACATATAAATCTAATTTCCTATCCTTTTCAATGCAGGGGTATGCAAACTAATTTAAATATCTCTCACAATGTTTTAAAGCAAAAAAAGTTATTTATTTTAAGTTTGAAACGTACATTTCATGTAACCACTACTTATTTTTAAGGAAATATGAAAACATCGATCACATTAGCAGCAAAAAGCGCCCTTTGAATATATATACATAATATTATAATATTATGTATTCTTTATGATATCTAAATTATATGTTTTATTTATTGTATCGTTGGTAAAGGTCAAACATATTTACCATAGGCACAGCTAAGTTTTCAGTTATAAAAATAGCTCTTTAAAGTCCATCCATATCTAATAAGAAATAATAGTTCGTATCTCCATCATAATTTCAGCCGTACGTCCACTACTGGATATTGCCTTCCCCCATAGATTTCCTATAAGTCCGGTCAACGTCTGCCTTTCTCATGGGTAGACCACCTACTCTGCCAAGACCCAGCAGCTAACGACATATTTTCTGCGCGCTATATGGCCTGCCCGTTGCCACTTCAAGTTGCTATTCCGCCAGGCTCTGCCGGTTACTTTCATTCCTCTACTGATCTCGTCATTCCTTCTAATTCAATCTCTTAGAGAAATGCCTAAATAATCTGGCAAGCTTACCGGCGCCATAGAGTTCGCTAGGAATGAAAGACCACTTTTTCAGTAACCGTAGGTCATCACTGGTAACAAAAATGTCATTATGTATATGACATGTGTGTTGTATATGACACACACAATGCAAAACTGTCAATAAGTGATTAAAATCAAACATATGTATGAGGTATATGAGACGAAGACGTGTATAAAAAAAATTACACTGTAAAATTAAATTATGTATATTTAATTATATTTGATTACGTCCAAAATAAAACACATTAAGAAAATAAAGCATATTAAATCCTGCAAAAGTTTAACAAAACTCGGGCTTGGGCAACGAGTATTGCGGGTTGGAAGCGTAGTTTTGCTGCAGGAAGCGGGCCAGATGAGCGACCACGATGCGCTTCCCGCCGACAGCTTTCCAGAAGGCCATCGCATCGTCGCGTACTGTTGCACTTTGACCACATTCCTGTAATTACATACCATATTCAATGTCAGATTCATAATCTAGAAATTTCATTGAAACATCTTTGTACCAAAGTAAGTCAATTCTAGGTAACCACTCCATAGTTGCCATTTCTAGTTATAGTGCTACCGAATCCGCTGCACGGCGACTTAGGAGAATACGGTGATATGAGGGCCGAGAAAAAAAGAAAAGGAGCGATGCCGCCGCTAATGTTGACTGTGGTTGAGGCGATGAAACGGCCGATATCCCCCCATTCCGTCTCGCGCCGGGCATAGGTAGACCCTCCGGGCGCTGTACAATGGATTTAGTAGCACTAGTTTTTTTTTTTCCTAAAAAAGACAGGAGCTCTAACCTACTATACAAGTCTGGTGCAAATCTTTTATATTTTGGCACCAGAACGACAAACATTACAAAATATTTATACCATGCTAATTTTTTAACATTAAAATGCCTTTTCTGTCAAGGTATCTTCGATGTTAACACAAAAGCATAAGTGTCACCTCTGATCACTTCTTGATAGAAATACATTTATCATAAGCACCATCATCTTCATCATTTCAGCCTTAGGATGCCCACTGCTTATACATACATACCGCACACATACACAGACATAGGGCCTCCATCAAAATTCTTTAATAGGGACCCGTTGGAAACGACCTCCACGCAGCGTCTTCCGACTTTAACAAAGTTTTGTCCACCTTCTGGATATATTTGTATATATATTATGCATTTTTGGCATCAATAGCAATAATATTACTAGAAAAAATTCCAAACATTAGGTCCATATTGATATAACTTTAGCGAAAAATTAACTATATTATTTTTGCAGCGGTGTGAATGATTTTACAATACTAAAAGCCGTTTAAATGCTTCACCACTTACCGATGGCACGTTAGCTGATTGTTGAGCCTGAAAAAAAATTATTATATAACATCTAATTGTAAAAAAAACACCAATACATACACTTTTTATAAACTTATGATAAGCGATTTATCTCAGAAATTATTGCAAATACTTTTCATGATATACGAGTACATAAGAATTCACAAGCATCACCACAAACCATGAACCAACTCACGTAAGATTTTGTGAAAATAAAGAGCATATCATTCCGCAATTAATGGAATATTGTTACAAAATATCATCTTGTTGTCGTCGTGTAAGCCCATAAATGCCCGCTGCAAGTCATAGACCTCTCCCAAAGATATCTACGGGTGGATATACCATAATCGCCACGCTCGGCAGGCGGGTTGGCGTTTGCAGTGAGGTGTGCGTGGAGCTGACCATCCTCTGGAACCTTATTTGTGAGCATTGGCAATCCGACATAATTAACACGCAAAGTGTAATTGTATCCCGGGAATCAAACCCGCGACGCACGTCACAATCCTTATTGCTGGGATACCTCTGGTTAAAATATCATATGGTTTTAATTGAATATTGATACTTTAAACGACAGTAATTGAATTAATCTTTAAATATATCTACCTCAATCCTCACTACTTCCAGAACAACTATATTATCATAGTTAAAAATAAAATTAAAATTTACCCTTTCAATGCTGGTGCGTCCAACGAATTTCTCTATTACAGATCGGAAAGTGCCAAGATCTGGTGCCTCCTGTGAGTAATTAAATGAATAAAGATAATAATTCATTAATGATTAGAAGAATAACGAGCACACAATCTTTCTACAATAAGGTAGCCGAATTGTATGAAATAGCTGTAAGTAAAGGCAAAGTCTTAATGCTTTATTACATAAGATCATTACAATCATCTATAATCGTCGGCTTAGAAATAAATTTACGTTAAATCGTAACGCGCCATCTACTGAAGAAACTTAGAGTGTTTCGTCTTTTTTCATGACGTTACAAATATTACCCAAAAAAAAATCTTAAAAATAAGAACAATTCATTTCTAAATCTGAAATAGAGTAATATGCTATAACTATAATAAATGGTTAAATGTAGGAAATGGTAGTTATAAATTGTAGAAACAAGGAATAATTTTTAAAAAGTTGGAATAATCATGTACGTTAAATTATCAATCTCACCAGATAACCATGAAAAAGCTACTGAATTTAGATATACTTCTAGACAGTATTATTGAAAATACTTTCTAAAAGTATACCTTCTGAAAATTATTACCAATTAAATTCATGTGAAAAACTACAACACTTAACATAATAGTTAAACCTAATTATGAGTATACTAATTGATTTTATTTTAACTACGACCTGGTTGGTTTCAAAGGTTAAGGACACTGCTGACGCGTAACATTGATCGCGGATCCTTTTCCAGGAGGACACAAACACTTTTCGAAAATTGTAATACACTACCACTACTCCCAAATGGCGAAAGACAATTTTGCGAAGAAACAGGCAAGCTCAAACGCAAAAACACTATTCAGATCTCCCGGTCACAAACACACACACTCAATCACGCACACTTACTGAAATACACCCTAACCTGAACCAGAAATAAGTAAGGTTCAGCAATTCGCGGCAAATAACGTCCTTAACCTCTGATTTTTATTTATTTTTACCATTCGGTATTTTCTGAAAATGTTTCATTTTCATATTTTCACACACCATCCTCCAATTCGCACTGAGACTATATAGTGGAATATTTTCCCCATGACCTCTGTGCCTGTTTTCTAACGGAGGGAAGATTACCAGGATAATACATTTTAACCCTAGTTCTTCATAATTATTATTTAATGAAAAGGATTACTATTCAAACTAACCGTCTTGTCTAATCTACACGAGCAAATTTGCGACTCCACTGGTTTCCCGTTTTTGTCATACAGCACGAATCTTGACCGCAGAAGGTCGTGGATCTTAAACAAAATAAACAACAAAACAAATATGTATAATTTAAATATACTAGTGTATTATTTCAAATATCACGACGGAGCTTGTAACACCAAAATGCGAATAGGCTAATAATTTCAATTAATGTATTTTATTAACGAAAGCTGGGCTATTTTTGGTTATTTTCGTTTGTCTTTGGGTCTCATTTTTTATTCGGTCTCACAAGATCGGAGAAGGCCGGTGGAGCCTTAAGATTCTGAAATAGAAACCACAGACCAGCAAACGCAGCGTAAGGAGTCAGCCTGCAAGTTGGACAGACAACCTTGTTAAGGTCGTCAGAAGACACAGGCTTCCTACCGGTTCCTTTGGAAATCTACGGTGAAAGCCTAGCAGTGAGCAAGATAAGGCTAAAATGATGATGATGAAGACAATGATGATTAATGGAAGCTGCGTCATTTAGGTCCAGTAGCGTGCAATAAACGCTAGTACATAATATTTAACCAAACAACAATCTGTTGTTAATTAGACGAAGCTTAATGACATTGTATCTGGGCTTATTATGTGTAGTAAGCGTAATAGCACAAATAAGCTTAAAATTGCCTTAAATGCTGATTCGCTTTATTTATTGTATTTAAAAATATCGCTAATGTTTCACTTCTCACTAAAATACTACTGATAGCGCCACCTATCGGTCTGCATAAATACTAAATACTAACCGTGCCAACGTCTTGATCGTTAATGTCGTCCAGTAAGTTCTTAAAACTCGTCTGATACATCGCAAACATCCAGGGTTGCGCGAAAAATTCATACAAATCATCGATCAGTTTTAACTGAAATATGCATTGTGAAATTTTATTAAACCAAGCGCGTAATTATTTAGTATTTTAAATAATCCCATAAATTAGCATCTTAGCGTATAGTTATTTTTAGGAATATTACGTTATAAAGAAAACAATCAGCATAGACGGGCTAAATTTATTCTTAAAACTCAGTATTAAACATATGAAAGCAGATGGCAACGAAGTATACACGACAGACACAATTTTTACATATAATAAAAATGAAGTTACATCTTACTTACGTTAGTTGTTGTGTTATATTTATTAAATTTAAAATTTAACAATTATAGAGAAAATCTGACACATACGTAAATATAAGTTTTCCGTGGGGCAAAGTTTTTTTGAAAATTTCTTAAACGTCATTCTATAACAATTATTATATAAAAATAAACCAGATTGTTATGTTTACCTAACAGCCCTTTGTACTCAGTGTGCTTATGTAAGTGAGTGAAATATATTTCAAAATACACTTTGTACTGGCGTGCATCGATAGACAGTTATTAAAGTTTAGGAAAAACAATGATTCACTATATTTACTACATATGTTTTCGGATACAATTGCCACTTAGTAGATGTCTGTTCATATTTTGCTTTGATATTAGTCGTCGTAAAACGCGAAATGTAAGCCGTTTCCAACCGGTTCTATTGAAAATGGGAAATACCTATGTTCAGCAGTGGACATCGGAGGGCTGAAATGATGATGTAATAAATGCTATTAGAAATCAGCCGTGTTAATCTGATCGTATATTGGGAAAAGATTGAAATTACAATGAAACAACTAAATAATTGGGTAGCCCTATTGAAATACTTACCTCATATCTGACCAATAGTTTATCAAAGAATGCTTCATGCTTTCCATACAATTGTCCAAGGTTATCTGATGGGAAAGGGTCTTTGGATAAACAACAGACAGAATCCACACAATGTAGTGCGTTCAGCTGTAGTCGAAAATAGTTGCCATTTTTATCAGTTATTAACGTATGCCCCTGAGAAAAATAATAATTATAGATTATTACAGAAATAAAATCGAAAATAATGTTATTTAATGGTAAAAATACCTGGAGAGGTAAGGACAACTGAACAGCCATTGGTATCTCTATACCGGGTTTCCTTTGTTTAAAATAGTAAAGTGGTCCCGGCATCGTTGCCGAAAATGTAATTGGCGAATGAAATTTCATAATTGGTTGCCACCTAAAATAATAAATCAAACGACGGATTACACATTAAATATAAACTGCTTTTACATAACGATAATTATAAATTAATGATATAAAATTTGATGGAAATTATATAAAGCATAGTACGCCGAGGCCCATGTCCAACTGTGCACGTCCAACCGCTAATGATGTATGATTTCTTACGTTATTAATATTCGATTACACTTATTTTTAATTGTGATTTACCTTTATTTACTAACACTACACTGAAAATCTTATTTACACTCATAAAGATACAATAATTCGCTATACGAGCAAAGAGTACCAACTTTATTCTGCTCTAATAAATTGTCAGACAGTGCCACAGTTTAAAAAAACTGTGTTCTTGACTAAGACTTAAGCTTTTCCTTGTAAATCCAGAAACAACTAAAGTCAAAATTAACAATTCATAAACTAACCTTTTAGTTGTCGGCATCTGGAATCGCGATTCACTACTAAAGCTACCGTACAAAGAGCTTTTGATTCTGAAAAAGTTAATTAAACAATAATACAGTATATAACAACAACAAAAATATTGCTACGGCCAATAACTTGAATACCCCCCTAAAAGTGGGTTCAGAGGTGAGGAAAAATAATAAAGATGATGATTATGAAAGTTTTAATTTTGCAAATTTAAAAAATAGTATAAATACAGCACAAAAACATTGCTATGCAGCACAGGCATATGTTTTATCTTTGTTTATTTTCCTTTTACTTATTTCTCTATCTTTTCAGCTGCTTTTCATTGCAAGACATAGGCCTCCCCGAAAGATACCTATAGAGGTTTATACCGTAATCGCCACGCTTACCAGGCAGTTAAGCGATCGCAGTATGATATTATGGTATGCAAAAAACGCTGCTGCCTGTCCTCTAAAAACTTGTGAGAAATGGCAATCCTAGCGATGCATAAAAAATATGTTTACATGAATCGCACCCAAAACCTACGATGGTAAGTCTCAGTCATTTACCACTGGGTTATTACTTACTCGTACTAGAGAGACCATACCAAAACCTGTAATTACCTTACCGTCCGTCCGTTCTCAGGAAACTGTAATCCTTCGTTTATTGAATTCTTGGTGCAATTAAAACCTGTTTAAAGGTGTTTCAAATTTGCCATTGATAGATTATTAAAAATACATAGTTACTTTATATTCGTAGCAATAAGCTAAATTTCCAAGACTAAAATACCTATACAATCTGTTTTTCAAAAAAAAAAACAAGGGATCTAATGCTGTACAGTGTACAGTAATCAGAAACTTATTACAATTTTATAACAAAAAAAATTATAACAACATTTATAACAGTAAACTATTGGCTATAAAGTATAATAAATGGTTTATTGTCAAATCCTTTTCAACCGTCAAGAAGCAAGTACACGTAAGTACTATAGAGCAATGAAATCTCGTCACATAACACGACAATACACGGGAGATTATTCAAAGCCTATTACGTATTTCAAAGATTTAGACATTATTAATTACCACTGTTAAATCAATAGCAAAATTATTCTGTTCTTAATCGTATAATTAATAAGAACATATTTCATTTTCTTACCCTAGGAAACTTGAGCTGTATCGAGATACACCTTCGGACGGATAGAGTTCATCATCTTCACTATCACCCAAAAATGGGTCCAATTTTTGTAAGAATAATGCAGCCAGCTGAAAAGTTCGCATATTTTTGAAACGGAATTATATTTTCTTTATTTATTAATTGTAAAATCCACTATTACTATACCTCATAAATAACAAAAATAGAAAAAAAGTGGACGTTTCGCGGAGAGACCGAGGAATAGTTAGCTCCTTGTGGCCAATATTGTCTTGTGTAGGTGTAATTACATTAAATCCATTGGAGTTTCGTTTCTTTATAGTTCCAGAGATATCTTGATTAGTCGGAAATCTCACACAGATTTATATATGTAAACAAAATAGGTAAGTCCAACTTCAAGAAAGAGGTCAACTGTCGACAATTCGGTTGGACAACGTCTGGTAAACTGCGAAACATATTCTCGTCCAACATTCCTCCGTGCGTTAAGACGAAAGCCTTTGACCAATGCGTTATTCATTGATGACTTTCCACAAAAATTGTCAACTTTGCTCGGGATGTTTCTATGGGGTTGAATCAGGAATCAGGAAATTCGTACACGGACAAATAACACCTACGCAGCCCAGCAAATTGGCAAGTTGTAGTGGAAGTGGGCATGCCGCATAGCGCGCAAAACAGCCGCTGCGGCCATAAGGTTCTCCAGTAGAGATAACAGACAGGCAATTGCGGCGCAGAACATCCGCCCACAAGTTGGACAAACAACCTTGTTAAAGTCGCTCGGTACAGGCAGATTTTAGTTGGTCCTTTTGGAAATCTATGAGGGAGGTCTATATCCATCAGTGGACATTCTTTGGCTTTGATGACTATGATAAATGGACAGAAAATAAAAATAAGCAATGAGAATTTGTAACATACCGCTTCGCCAACGTCTTCGGAACAGTAATGGCGCTGAGCGTGAACTCGTGCATACAGACGGCGTGAATAGGTGGTGCAAGTGCCCGCCGCGTGCACGTTCGGGTCGTTGGTTTCGAAACCCGTTCCCACAACCAAACCACCATCATAGACCAGACCACACTCCGTTATGGCTTAAAAGTAAAAACACTTTTTACATGAAAATCATTAAGACTACTTTTTTTAAGTTCTAATGTCTTCCGCGGATTACCCACTATAATTCATTGATCATTTACTGGGACTACTTGTGTACGTCATATATATCTATCCTATAACATATTCGAGGAGGTACATTCTGTTGAGACACAAGCGTCCGATTCAAGAGAAAGTGTAGGCAATCGTTAAACTCATAGGCCCAGAGCAGATTATTCGATTTCACTTAAGTATCTATTGATATTATTATTTACAATGACCACTTATAGATGAGCAGAATTAGATTGTGCTCCCCTATAATGATACTCTTCCCTTTCCCTTATTCTTCCATTCAAAGCTACGAGATTTCCAAACGCCCTGATCTTAGAAGAATCCCCAACAAACCCTGACGATTTTTTGTAGCCACTTTTAAAATATCTTTACATAACTTTATTCTACATTTACAGCAGCAGAATAATTTGTACCCGAGCCCTTCTGTCACTAAATAAATTATTCTCACTATCTCTCTCAACAACAAATACAGACCGTAAGGTCAGGTTTCCGAATGCAGATTGGTAGATGGTCTATATAAGATTATGATTCTAGGATTACTAAGCCTATTGAATAAACGGGTTTCGTCATCATATTTGTTTTGGTCCTTTGTAAACAGTATCAACGTTATATAATTCACACGAAGTGTGAGCCTGTCGAAAAATTTAAAATAAAATAAAATTTTGTAGTGTCATAAACCAAGCTCCGTTCGACTGCTATAAAAATTATAAAATTGATCGCCAAATGTGTTGCTAAGTTCAAAACCCCATGACTGAAATTGGTTGACCACCAATTTAGCTAATTTTAATTTTAGCATTTTCTTTAAAGCACGAGGAAAGTTTTTATTAAAATAAAAATGTAAAAATGCGAGTAAAATAATAAAGTTTTTTACCCGTAGCCGTGAAACGTTTAATGTCAACTAAAAACGTCGTGTTGGGATGTAATCAATCAAAAAATATCATATAACCACTACAGGTGTTTACTGTACAGTCTTTAAAACATAATCAAGTACAATTAAAATCATTCATATCATTGCTCAAATATTACAATGTACGCAACATAAAACTTATTATCGTAAGTAATTATAGTTTATTGTTAACAGATCAAAAGAGCAAGTTCTAGAATGTGTTTTATTTTATATCATTTTGCACGGCAACTAACCAATACCTTTTGACTGTAACTAAACAACTCACCTTTAAAACTATGGACATCAATGGCCTTTATACCGTAGTAGAAAAAGGCAAAACAAGGCAATGTTATGGCTTGCATATGCGTCATGAAATATAAAAATTCAATTCTTGAACCTAATAATTTCCAACCATTGAAATAATAGCGTCTATACACTTGAATTCCGAGTTCACTCAAGCTTAATTGCACTCTCTCGTCGACCTTTTAAAAAGAAACCAACTATACAATACCATTACATACAATTGAGAAAAAATAACTAAATTATTTAAAATAGTAAATAGTATGTATTAGGTACAATTAAATAATATAGGGTTTTTTTTTGTGGTACTGCCTATTTCGGAATATTCGCATGGAAATTTAGAATAAAGTATATGTCTCATGTTAGGTGAAAGCTAAAAATAATTTCAGCGTAGTTGACATTATTATATTTTTTTATATAGTTATATTTAAATTAAAATCAATTTAAATAATTAAATTAAATCTAGCATCATTTTATGTCTAGCGACTGAAAAGTTGAAGTAGCAGTGCCCAGAGCAGATGGTCACTTGGGCCTTTAGTTGCTACAGTTGACCAAGGAACGGCAAGCGCAGCCTGTAACGTGGACAGACGATTTTAAATTCGTAGGAAGACGCTAGACGCAAGCCGCTTCTTGCCGGTGTTATTAAAAATCTATGAAGAGGCCTCCTGTGTTCAGCAGTCTTATGACTAAATGATAATGATAATTTTTTAATAATTCATATCTATATTAACTTAAAACACACTTTAGAAATACATGAAAATAGATTGACTTGTTTTTTGTTTAACTTATTTTAGTGGAAGTAAATAGCCATGAAAACATAAATAATCGTACCGTCTCATTGTTAAAGCAGTTAACTCTGAGAGCATTGCCATCCTCGGAAGGAAAGGGCTCTACGAACGTGATCATATCGGCTGCAATTCCTAGCTCGAGCAAGGCCGCTATACACGAGTAGGCGTCTATACAGTCGCCGTAGACTACAATTTTATTTTCTTCGTTTAAGGCATTGAACATATGTTCTGTAACAAAAATCAGAATCAGTGATATCCCAGCTGTAGAAGACAGAGACTTGCGATTGTAACTCGCGGCTTCAATTCCCGTGATACAATCTTGTATTAGTCACTTTATATACTATTTACATAGCATTTCCACTGCTCACATACAAATTTCCAGAGGATGGGCAGCAGCATCCCCTGTGTACCATAACACCACACTGCGATTGCCACTGCCAAACGTTGCTATTATGGTATATACCCCATAGATATCCTTGGGGGAGCCGACGGCGAAAGTTTGACAGTTCTGTAGTGGAGACCACGAACCGGCAAGCGTAGCGCAAGACGCTGTTAGAGCGTAATTATGTAAAAATTAGTATGGAGGTCCGGTAGGAAGGAGTAACAAAGTAAAAAGTCAGTGTAATAAATATTTAAAATTCTTAATAATTTAGTAATAGTAACGAGTAAACAACAAAACTCTCAGGTTACACAGACCTTGTAATGGTCATCTGAAGACGTTTAATGCAGGCCGCTTTCAACCGACCTTTTTGGAAATATATGGAGAATAATCAACTTCTGAATACAAACTGAGATTGGAACATCTACTGCTGGATATATAGCAGCAGATGTTCTACCGTTACATTGATTATAATAATACATTATCAGGACCTAAAAATAAATCAGTTTCAATAGGCAAAAAAAATCACAACAAACGGCAATTTCTTACCGACAACCACCGGATGGACTAATAACATAAACATGGCAATGAAAAATGTATCATGTATTATGCAAAATGTCAATTTCTCTAAACTTACTTGACTCTGTTATCATTCGTAACAATTTCCTCAAAGCCGTGTTAGCGTCAAAGAGCGAATTAATGAGCATCATGTTCTCAGGAATACTTGGTGGCGGCGGCACTCTGTCTGGTTGATAGCGCGGGTTGTCCATAAGCAGTCTTATGCAGCCTTTGTCTTTCTCTCTTGAGAAAAACAATGAACACAAACATTTTCACATTAATAAATCAATTTAATTGTATTAGGTGATCTGGTATAGGCGTAAAACCTTTAAATGTTTGAATGTATATTTCATTTACTGCCAATTAACGTATAGTACACCCTATCCAAAGATCAATGGATTCATAAATAATAAATAAAGTAATGATCATGTAACAAAATTTTGATTACTACATATTTAATTCATTTTTTTACTGTCTGTCCCTGCAAAAATTATAGGCCTATCGCATTAAAAAAAGAGTTACAGAGTCTAATTAGGTCGAAACATACAAAACAGGTCGAAAATAGGTGTAAAAGCCTTTTTTTGACAAATGAACCTTACATTAACCCATTTAAAGCATTTTCATCTATAACTAATCAATCACCTTGTATATCTTTTAACTTATTTTTTTACTTTATATTATAATTCTCATGTAGATATATTAAACTAAAAAGAAGAAATAATAACAGTGAAAGAATTTGAACATGGACTAACTGCATTTGCTTTATCTAATTCTGCATAAACAATTTTATTTCTTTCATATTTACGTGTCTGTTTTATATCAAATTGGTTCCTTTCAGAATATACAATATCGTTGGTATAACTATTTGCAGTGAGAAGTATTTTACTTTTTTCTTTAAAGCGTTTGTTAACGAGACAAGCGCATCAGAGTGTTCTGTTTTACATTACCTTGTGGTAATATACAGAACGTTGTTTAGCACCTTCTGATATAATGAAGCTTTAGTAAGCTTTAAACCAGTACACAAAAACACTTATGTCCTACTATTTGATGACAATCACTTGTGTTGCTGTTAACTTACCCTCTTTTTGGTTTTGGAGGGTAATCTTTCGTTAACAAGATAACCTATTCTCTGACGAGAAGACAGAGTTCTGTGTGGTTTCAACATACTAAAAACGGTAATCGTCCTTCAATTGTTTGACCCAAAGCGTGTTTCGGGAGGAGGCAAGGTTTACCTAACGGTGACATAGCTACACAAGATCACAACGCTGCTACTCTTCCCGGATTCGCTTAATTGAACGATGAAGTTTCCAATCATCAAGCTTCGAATCCTGCCCCCTAAAAGGCCTGTCATATCAGAGTATCATAGCCCTGTTCTAACAACTCGCATTAAACTTTTGACGGGATCCATTGTCACCGCCTCGTCGAGTACATCTCCGAGCAGGATCTGTTGTTCCTATCTGTCGTTCTAGCTTATTTATTCTAACAACCACATAGTGCAAGTTTTGGGATTTATCATAAACATTTCAATCCACTGCTGGCCTCCACAATAAATTTCTAATAAGACCAGAAGCGGCGAACATCAATAATCTTTCAACAACAATAACAAAGTCATCTTTCCACTTATTAGATTTTTGGTTTATTCATACTAAATATAAAAATATTAATGGATTTAAATAAACCTGACCTTTATTATTTTAAAAAGTACAGACTTATTTATTTTTTACTGACCGGTCTCATTTACTTACTTTGATACGCGATCACGCTCTAACAGCTCCTTTAGATAATCAGGATGTTGAAACTGTTGTCCACAAGTCAAGACTAGTTCGTCATAGTACTTCACGACGCCACCTTTCAAGTAAATGCATTTCTTTTGTCTAAAATCAGAAACATTTAAATACTCATTTGTAAAGATTATATTGGAAAAGAATTCACTTTTAATAGTGTCGGTGCAGCATCGCATTTTACATTCTGTTATATGTTATACCTATAGACTAATTGATGCGCGATTAACTATTCTGTTTTATTTTATTTATTGAAGTAGGCTATAGTGATTCCAATCAATAAGATATATTAACAATTATGAATATAATGAATGTGTACCTATCAATTCGTACCATTACGCCAGGTACGACGTCTAGATAAAAATAGTAGGGCACGCTCTTGATGTATCGATCTGTGTAGCGACCGTCACGAGGCACGCACGTGTCGGCCGCGCGCAGGCACTCCCCGACGGTGGGCAAGCCGTGCTCCGACAACAGTGTCAGGTTGGTAAAGGTTAAGTATGGTGACGTGGGCCTAGAAAGCAAAGAATTTAAAATTTCGACGTAAATACTATCTACAATGAAACACCAAAAAATTATCAAACGATCATTAGAAAAAAATTTACTGTTAGAACTGGATGCGGGAAGCGCAAGTCCTGTCATCAAGACAATTTTTAGAGGAGGCCTATGCCTTGCAGTGGGCGTCTATCGACTGATATAAATGAATAAATGAATTCCATTGCTATACATTTTTATTGCAGTTTAATTCTACCGCGTCTTCAAGCGAGTCGTCCGCAGAAATATAGTCGAGGCAAGAAGATGAACAGTTTTAAGACGTACAAAGATCAAAACACTAAAAGACATCAATGATTTTGATCTGGTGATGATACCACTATGGGACCACGTTCCCTTACGTTAATTTTCACTATTTTCTTTAATACCTGGGGTGTTTTGGCCTGTTTTATACATAACACGTCCTTCGGCGTATTTTTCCATACATTTATTGTATCGTTAATTGTAACGTTATAATTTAAAATTATTATTATGAAAACGAATTATCGATGAGTGTAAGAAATTAAAAAAAACATTCACCTACCCCATAATTAGGGTCTCTAGAAATGAAAGCCCAGTTCTACTTGCACCCACGACAACGATGCTCTTGTTGATGTATATCTTCGGCAAACTTGTCATCGGTCGATCCAACGTCCACAACGCGAAAGGGGCTGAACTAAATTAGCAATACAAAATATATCCTCCAATAATTAACACAAAATAAATTATATCTTCATTATACTTAAAAAGTAACTTTTAAATATGTAATGTGATACCGTAAACAGATCTTATATGAAACGTATGAAGGAAGTTAATGTCAATCAATGGACGTCATATCGCTAAAATGATGATCATGATGATGAATGCATCAGTTCAAATCATCACAGGTCGAGTACACGCTCTACAGTTGCACGCGTGCCTTGTAGAAATAATTACAGCAACGTTGCACAACCTAAATCATATCATCATAAGGATGAACCTAATAGCACTAAATTTTTTTAAGTATAATATTAAATAAATTTCTAAATCTATATTAAATTATATATTCAATATTTCTAAATCTATGCTCCGACAATACTGTAAATATTATTAGTACATAAAGTATAATAAATATATCATGTAAAATCTGTAAGCTAATTTGTTATTTCGCACCGCAGAAAACATACGTATTTTGATAACCCTGATATAAAATTTGACACTGACAATAATCAACTATATTCTATGCTTATTTTTATGCCCTAAAAACTATTATTACCTACTAGACTTTATTAAATTGTATATATATCCCACTGAGTTATACAGCTCTCTTATATCTAAAATACTATATCTCAAAATTTTAAGATATTTGCACATATATTTTAAAACTTGCAAACATCGTAATATATACATACATATAAAATTGAAAATAATAGTTTAGCCATATTCAGACCTTTCTTTGTAAGCCTTATCTTTGTCATGTTCAGGGACGAAGGGAACATGGCGATATGGTAGAACTGGTGCCATGTGACTCGCCATTGACATCAGATTCCGAACAGGATTCTAAAAATACACATATATTTTGTTCATACAACAGTTTAAATTTTGAAGATATTTGCTGTTAAAAAACAAAAATTTATTTTTCTTTAAATAATGACATTGTGTACGAATTATATTGTTATGGCCGTTGCTTTGACAATAACCGATCATTTTATAATTGAAAACCGAATTCTGACAACCAAACCAACATTTATTGGCATAAATATATAATTGATACATAAAATGTACCGTCGTATGTATTACAATATATTTGTTTGTAAATTACGGAATATATGAAACATGCAAATTCTTACAGCATCTCCTTTGGCGAACAGCCGACATGTCCAGAACAACTGTGTGTAATGACTTTGTCGCAAAACATCGCGCATATACCATCGACTATGGGGTTCCAAAGCCGGCGATAAAATTCCAACCAGCACCTACAATATTTGCAGTTAAAACAAGTCCAATTTTTGTTTTGAGAGAAAATATATTTTCAAGATCCAACTTAATGGTTCTTATGATTTTGAAATAGCTCAGCAAAGGTCGGCAAATTCTTCTAGAGCCAAATATAAGAAAAACATTGAAATTTTTTCAAGGTGCCATTTTTCTAAACGTATGTAGCATTCACAGTAAAATGCTCTATGTTACTGGCCAGTACTGCCACAATACCTTTTAGAGTAAACTATTTTTTTTTTATAATTGCTCTTGCGCGTTCGAATTCAATTTATAAAGTCGATTTAAATTCGAACGCCATCAGTGAGATTGTCGCTGCTATTGTGTTAAGGTCAAAATTGTAAGTAGTATGAAATTGTAAATAGTCTCCGTAAATATGTAAATAACATTTTCTTCATCATCGAAGAAGGACTAGATACGTTCATAAATAGGTGGTCATTTTAAGGGATTAACTCGGATCTTAAGTATATTTTCTAGCTCGTCTTCGCTAAAAATGTTTGATCTGTCGTAACCCTACATGAACAAAACTTCTATATAATATAATTCTATATATTATGTAATATAAAGGGAGTTTGTAATAAAAATCCTAACGACTCCTTTAATAAAGAATTAGAATCGCCGTTAATGTGAACTATGTTCTTGTGTTTCGGAAATTTTGGGTAATTACAAAAACTATTTATATACATTCATCTCATTCTCAACGTTTGTACGACAGCCGAAAAAAAAGTATTCAAACAGAGAAAATTGACTAATCTACTGTGACTAATACAATATCTGTGACATAAACAAGGTGAGTTATAGATTAGGATATACTCGATTAAATAAAAAAGTACATCTAAATATTAAATCGTAACATACATTTCCATCCGTTCCTGGCCTGTCCGGTTCTGGTTGCAAAGCATACTGAACGCGCACCGATATTGAATCCTCGACAGGTCTAAAAACGTATATATAAGCATTTGTAAGTACTTTTATATGGATATCTATTGTATTTCACTTTTCGTTTATGTACTTTAGACAATATTAAGGAAATGAATAAATATATTCATAATTCATTTTATTGTCAAGTCATCGTCATCTTTTCAGCTATAGGATGGACATTCTTTGTTGTAGACCCCTCCCATAGATTTTCAATAGGACCGGTTAGAATCGGTCTGAATTCAGCGTCTTCCGACAATATTGTCTGTCAATCTGTGGACTACCCAGACAGGCTTAGTAATTAAAAGAGAGGTTTCCGTTCAGCGCCACAAACGCTCGGCTACTTCCAGTCCACGAAAACTCTAAAATCAACTAAGCCAAACAGTGGCCGACAAAAAAAATAAACAATAGATAAATTACAAATCTTAGAAATACATTTTTATTACAAAATAAGAGCGACGTTCATCTAAAAGTGTATAGATACGATCATAACTAAATGCTGCAATACAAATTTTTTTAATATAGAATCCAGTTGTCATATTTTTCCATTTCACCGAAAAATAGCAAGGCTCATTAGTTGAGTATTTACTTTATGTAAACATTTTTTCCGTGTAAACAATAATAATAATTGTATATAGAAGTAGATAGTAATATACAAATCGGTACATTAGTACCGGTGCAGAATTATTAGAACCTCCATTCATGACGTAATCAATTGAATTAAAATCACAGATTATAATTATAAAAACGATTAACTCAAGCTATTGATTACGAATTAGTTATACAATATCGTGCAACATATAAACTATTTCTTAACATTCAAATACAAAAACTGAAGCAAATACTTTTTGTCTAATTTACCTACCATTTCTAACAATTTAAGTATGATTAATCTATGGATATACAATTTACAGTAATGTAAGAAACAAAAAATATTGAACACGAATCATTTCTTATAGTTCAATTTTATATATACGGTATATAAAAGCGTAATAGACAAAATACAATGTTTACATATTATTTTGTTTCAAAAAACTCTTTCTAGTGACGAACTACAACTAATACTTATTTATAGTAAAAGAAACTGAAAAAAAAAATATTACGCAAGTATAACCACTCCTACGGGTTGATTTCTACTTAAAAGAACATATGTGTCGAGCGTATCCGTGCTGAAACTAGACTCAATTAGTTCCAATAATTCGTTTTGCCGCGGCGCGTGTTCCAGTACATCGGTTAAATATTGCACGTCGTATTCCTCCGCCAAACGCACGCTCACCTCACTGTGTGGAAACGTTAGGCCAACATTAATACATACGCCCGGATAACTCTAAACCAACTAATATTCATTTAAATTTGATTAATATTGATTTGCTATTTATATTATTTTAATCACGGGTAATCTATATAATCATATCTGTACATCTGGATTTAATGATCAGCAATCAGGGAGGGCACGATCGACATAAACAATACGTAAGTTGACCAGAATATGAAACAATAGGAGTGTCTCTCTCTAACGAAAATGAGACCAGTAAGAATTCATATATTAATAATCTTCACATACGTTGCTGAATACTGGACAATACGCACGGTATACCCAAGAAAGATTAGCGCTTTTGAAATATGATGCTGGCGAAGGATGTTGCGCATATCTTGGACTTCCAAGAGATTTTGGGTTACTTCGGCCACATAGCTCGGAGGCAGCCAGAGAGTCTCAATAAGCTGGTTGTCGTAATATAAATAGAGGAAAAAAGACAAAGAAAGAGATGAACAATCTGATGGGCGAACTTTGTGCAGGTGGTGAAGGAGCCACACAATAACGGACGTACTTAGAAAAGCAACAGATGGAAAACTATGGAGACAAATCGTCGAATCCTCCACCAAGACTTTGCAGGAATGGCGCGACCTACAACTAAGGAGATAAACGACCAAAAAGAAAATTTTATTGTTAAGCGCAAAATTCGAGGGTGGTTAGACCAATCGCCACTTTTAATTTCATATTTACGTTAAGTACAACGAAGGTTCTAAAGGAGAGAAATTTCTGAAAAATCTAAAAAAGTAGTAAATTAACACCTGTCCCCAAGTATTAAACATTTGACATCAATTTATACGTAAAAATATAAATGTGCTTAGATGTAATCAAATAAAAAATGTGAACCATAAAGCATTACAATGAAAATATGATTTGATCAACAATATTATTAGTCTTGCAATGTGAAAAGACACGTGTCCTAATTGCGTGGTTAATACTAACAAAACAACAAATTTCCAAAAAATATTCTTCACTTTTCCAAAAATATATTTGTACTTTTGCGTAACAATGCATCACAACTTACCCTTTAACCGAATTAACATGCGCAACGAAAAGAGAATCATTGACAAAACGTCCTCTCACATTGTGCGGCGCGACTAGCTGAAAATACAAACAACTGTTTTTAACAGAAAATAACAAATTAATCTCAGATAAAACGAATTCATCAATGTTCACATACAACTCCACTCACAAGAACAGAAGACTGATAAGGTAAGGGCTGGAAGCTAGCCGCCTCCAACCGATCCCCAAGGTTAATTAATAGGGGAGATCTAGGTCCATGTGTGTGCATATCCATGTCCATATTTCAACACGTGCTTTATTTTATTCTAAATAAACTATTAATTATGTCTAAAACTCAATTTTATTTTAATATATATTTTAAATACAAATGAAAAACGTAGATACCGTAAAATGCTCTAAGAGCGGAAATGAAGGTTCGTCTGACGGTAAACATATAATGGCATAGTCCCTGCCTGGAAAAGTTTCAAATGCAGCCTCTAACAAATGGTAACCAAATCTGTAAACAAATTCTTTATTTCAGTGTGTATGTAGATGAATATTATGTCAATCTTTTTTAATTTCTCTTTAGAACGACAAAAAGTCTTTTTATTATGGTTTAAACCTTACTTTTATAACCCAGCCACCATAGTACCGTCTATCAAGCGGAACTTTTAGCACTGAAGGTCACAAAGTATGCCCTGTTGAATCCGGCACTGAGCTATAGTGTACATTGTGATACTCGATCTGCCCTCTAAACAGTAACACAGACCAATTGCCTACATCTTCTGGCAGAAGAGGCAAAGTACAACATAATCCAAATAAACAAAAAGGTAAGGAAATTAATGTGTTTACATAAAAGACAAAGCAGGGACTGTAAGTAAAAAAGCAGTATTAAAATTAAAAATAGAACCGCACTATAATAGGTGTTTTTTTCTTTTGTTAAGCGACAAATTCGTAGAGTCGCTTCACGAGTTGAAATGCCGTTACAGGGGAGGACATACGGCTACGACCACTAAGGTATTCTTTCCGGACGCGATGCCGCCTACTCAGTAGAGTAAAAACTAGAGTTTTACTCAGTGTTAACAGGTCACGGCTGATTTTTAAATATTTATATAAGTCTAAATGTAAGGACAGCCCGGTGTACGCCTGTGATGCGGAGGTGAGCCAAAGTATACACTAACCTAACAAATAATAACAGACTATCCTCTGTACAGAGGAATAAGAAATAATGTAGAAACAGAATTAAACACAAAAAAACTTAGTCAAACATAAACACTAATTGATAAAATAGTAAATCCTTAGCTAACAAAGTGATTAAGACAAATAAATAAGTAATTTAAAGTAAGCTGTAATATGTACCTTCTATAAATTTTTAAATAATATTACTTTTAAACATTAAATACAACAACTGAGGTAGGTTCTATAATCAAGTTTTGCAATCACATTAAGTTCAATAATAGTCTGAGTATCCAGCAATGTCTCTGACCATTGACATCAGGGGAACAAGCATAGAAGAACTTTACTATTGTTTATACCGAGCTGCGCCGGCATATTCATATATAGCTTGGTAGAGAAAAAAATTGAATCGATCAAGCCATTCTCGAGCCTTGCGCTTATATATTTATGGTGCGGTACATTTTTATTTTTTTAGAGATTCCCAACCTATAGATAACATACTATGATTTCCGTATATATCTTTATTACCACTCATCGATTAAAAAGTAAACAATATCTAAGTTATAATAAGCTAGAGTCGTAGATGTCATCCTATTACGAATGTTATACAGTGGTATAAGAATACCTCTCATCATAATCTTGGTGCATAGCAAACAGTTCAATAAGGATAGCATTTGGCGGTCCAGAATATCGTGTTGGCTCAGGGGACTTGCTCGGTGGCGCCGATGAAGCTGTCACAGAAAAAAAATGTCCACACATACAAGGTTTTAAACGTTTTAAACGGGTGAAGGTATTTTCTACAAAGTCTACAGGGGCAAATACGAAACAATGATTATATCTATAATATATACTAATTATATTGGGATCACTAGGTATTAAACCTAGTGATCCCAATTGTGAAATATCTTTTCCTTCCTATATAATCATTAGGGTGTTTATTTTTTCTGAGACGTGGCTTTTTGGACAGGGTGACTTAATTTATGGTATTGATTGTAAGGAAATGAGCTTTACAGCTACCTTAATAAAATTTTTACACCTATAACCAATCACCCTGTAATTATAGGCTTAACACTTACGAGACTTTTTTGCCCTTTCTTTTTTCGATCCTTTACTGTCCTCAAAGGAAAAAGAATCTTTACGTCTATCATCGAGTATCTTAGACAAATTATCACCGCCACTAAAAGTAAAATTTAATAATTAAAAATTATACATTTATATACATATATAACTGTCTTAAAAATACTTACCCTATCTTAGACTTCGAAATTTCTTCATAAGAAATCAAGCGCGGCATTCGAAGCAAACAAGTGTCAATATTGACAATGTCAAATTCTAGTTCCTCTTCATCGTCATCTAAAAGGTTCATAATATCCAGTTGGGCTTTGGTGCTCAAGTGTGAGATTTGCGATGACAACTCTTTCTCTTGTATTTTACGAACGATGCTATCTCTGTCTTCTTCTTCTTGGATCTATAGTTTTTTTTTAATAAGCAAATATTACTTCTTTCGAATTGGTTTTATTGAACGCCTACGAAAAGTCACGTCAGAGATGTAATGTACATATAAATATGTATTTATTGATAGTATTATTCGCAATTTTCTCCACATACTGCCATGTTTGGTATGTTGATTCTGTCATCACACATCATAACACATCATAACCTTTCTCAACATTATCTACCCATCTTAAATATCTAGTAAGTGGTTTATTCAGAAAATATACAAACAATTTTAAGTGGTTGAAGCGTGCTTTAATAGAATATATTAAAAACATTTAAAGTTAAACAGCAACCAGTTATTTTAATATTATTATTTAACACTTTTTTGGGACAGGCATATACCTTACTATATTCACCTTCTTTATCTCATGCTTCACAATTTCTCTCTTTATTCCCTCATTTACCCTTTATGTTTTGTTTCATTCTCATAGCATGCATCCACATTATATTCATGAAAGCAGTTAACCAGTTGAAATGGCATAGGGGCAACGGGCCGCATAGCGAAGAGAACATACGGCTGCTGAGTTTTTAAGTTTCTGGTGTTTACCAGGAACGAAAAAGTGTAGAGTAAAACGTCCACTCACGAGATGGACAAGTGAGATTGTTAAGGACAATAGAAAACGATAGAGGATGCAGGTCACTTCCATCCAGTCTTATTTAAAGTTTTATGGAGGAGGGATATGGAGGTCCTACGGCTAAAATGACAATAATTATGAAGACAACGATAGTATCAAATCGGACCTCTTCTCATAGCTTGTTTTCAATCTTGTTATCATCTCATAACCCATAGACTTCATAGACTATTAAAAATCATGTTGTTGTGCCTATACATTAAAGACTCATGCCAGGACTTGTGCAGCAGCATTACTCACCGTAGTTGATTTCGCTTCCAATAAGTCTAAAGGCGGCTCTCCAGAAACTTCATTAGGTTCGCTTATAAGATGAGCATTGTTTTGAAGACCTAGAAGGCTTGATAATACATTATTAAACAATTTTTTAAACTGTAATCGCAAGTAATTATGAGAAAATTGATATTATGAAAAAAGATGAAAAATATCAAACCTAATCGTCGATTCTATATCCTTGTTACGTTGTATCTCTTCTAAATGTCTTAGTCCCGCAAATGGTGTGAGATCAAAACTTTCTTCTAATGCTTCGTAGTTGATCTGCGTGTTGAGACACATTACTCCCACCGCCACCTCTTTGTACTGTTGATACCGACAGATATTTAAAGTACAATAATAGCAAATGCTATTTCAAATCTTCCGTAATAAAACTCTGAAATATTTTTTCTGAAGTAATACATTTGTTTATATGGGAATATTAACCTTAAAAATCCATTTCAGTATCTTTGTTACCCAATGTCAAAACCTGAGGTTATTAAGAATAACCGTTACAGATATATCTAACTAAATATTTATGAAATAAATTTAAATAATCATTATACAGAAAAAAGTGAAAGTTTAGACGCAATCACTACTCTCTAGCTGTAATATAATTCACTTCACCTCGCAAACCAGAATGACCCGTTCAGACTCGGGATGACGCGATATAAGTTCGCTTATATAAAACTCTCCATAGAGATCACGCATTCGCTTTGAACGTCGTTCAAGTATCGGTAGCAAGTCATCGTTGTCTTCTTCTCTATTTAAAAAAAAAGAGTATATATTAACAGTAACGAAAGTAAAGCATATAAGACGTGGTCGCTTACGATGTGTCTTATGAGAAAGCTCACGATCACCCGGACAACAATGAAGAGAGCTAAGATCAGAGCGCCGCTGTGAGATCAAATCAGAAATGAAGATATTCGCAGAAAAACAACGGTAACGTTGACGTTGCTCGTACAATTGTTCTTCTGAAGTGACAGTGGCTGACGGCTGATGGGGCCGTAACGTTATTGAACGGTGATCATAAGCCGGTAGACGCGGCGTAGGTATCTTCCCACTAGGTGGACCTACGACATACACACAACACGAGACCGTTCATCTTCGCGATTTTTGAGAGAGGCCTATGGCTTACAGTGGGCATCTGTCGGCTGACATGATAATGATGATAAACGATACTAAAAAAATATGTAACAGCTATGTTTGTAATATTGCAATCTTACACGGCTCGTCTAATACGCATGCGAAGACAAATTTCATTTCTTTCCGCAATCTGTAGAGATGGCAATCGGTCCCCGGACAAGCCACGCTCCATGACTTGGACGCGTTTGAATGCCGCCTCGCTTCGATGCTGTCCGGGCATTAGATCTGAATGATAAATATGAAAATATTGAAATACCGCGCAAAAATATAAATAAAAGTTTACTGCAAGAAAAATTCTCAAGCGGTCGTCCTTGTGCTGATTTATGTACACTCGTAAAAATGAAGCGAATAAACAAGCTAATTGATTCTTTTCAACAATTTACATGTTTTAGACTTCTGCAAAAATTACCATACTGTGTTGAGACCAAATCATTTACCTATTTTTAATTTCACGAATAACAACTTGGTCAATTATGACCAATTTAGTTTTATAAAATATATTAATCGGGAGTGTTCAATTTTTTATCGTTATTTTTGGTTTTCCATGTTGTTTTCACATATGATTGATGAACGTGTTGCATAAAAAAAGTATAAACAGTTTCCTTTATCGGTCTGCTTGTATGTTGTGTATAAGTAATTAAATAAAGCGTACGATTCAAAGACGGACAAAACAGAGCCCAACGAAAGAAATCGAGAAGTGATTAACACAAAAATTTGCAAACAAAATATTAACCTAGCTCATAAACCTCTTAATCGTGTAAACTGAACACTATTTTACCTAGCATCTCTGGCAGACTCTTCACCATTGCAATGTACTGAAGGTGTAAATCCTGCATAAACACAGATCTCAGCATATTATCAACAAGTTCGCGCCCGTACGACGGACTCCAGCAGAGTAAATGGATAAACAACGTGTTTCTAGTTGTTAGCTCTACAGATCTGTAAAGAGAATATTATCAGTCTCTTGGATTAAATTTGACACTTTTTTAATTATTATTCATTTAAAGTATGTAGTATATACCTATATACATATATATAAACACAGTACAGTGTTCACCAGAACTGTTACCAGAAAACGCACAACTTCCGTGTAGTTAACGTTATATACATATAGTTTTTTTTTTTTGGGAAATACATGTCCTTACTTTGAGTTTGAGTAATCTCATCAATCTCTAACATGTATGTACATCTATTGCAAGCCCCTTTTATCAATTGATGACCGCTCGTTCTAGTTTTCTTTATTAATCAAGTTCATCCAATGATTGTTCAAAATAAAACTCCGTTTACAATAAGACCGTCGTTTCTAGTTCGTCGTCTTGATAGTGTATCATCATCATAATATTAGCCGAATTGACTTCTACTGTTGGACATAGGCCCCCCGCGTAGATTTCTACTTCTTGTCTTAATTGAAACCATGAACATAATAAGAAATAAAACAAAGATAATAACACAATATTACATAAACAATAACATAGGCAAAATATACACTAAAAAAATATTGCGAATTACAGAATAGCCCCCAGTTTTTTTTTCGGAATGACGTCGTCAGTCGTGAAAAATATTCAAGTTATGCAGTGTGTGCCAACTGTTAATGGAAGTAAACCTCTGTATGGGTGCTATAATTAGGTACTTTAAGTGTCGCGCATAAATTACCTGTTTTTAAATTAAATTTGACCATATATCTCTAAGTAATTTGCAAATTTGCGATTGCGTAAGTACTAATAACGCAATCCGGTGGTAAAAACAAAAACACGTTTCACTTAATAGCTTGCATACAAATCGTTCACCTTGCCTTTGATGATCAAAATACAAATTTTTTGTTAATAGTTGTTTTACGTTAATGTCGTGAACTTTTATTTATTTATCGATAAAGATCTTAATCCTATGCTGATATGCGTCCTATGCTGCGCTTACCGGTCCTTAGTCTTCTGTTCAGAAACTGACCCAGCGGCTATCTGCTCTGTGTGCTAAATAAGCTGTCAACTTGACAGTTAGACATAAATGTGTTAAATATAGTGCTTACTATTATATACTGAAAAACATACTTATACTTTGTCCATATGTAACTCTCCCATGCAGCTTCACTGATCGATGGCATCAAAGGAAAATCTTGTAGTGCTAAGAACCCTACCAGATGATCATTTTCATTTAGTTGACATACAGATAATACGCAGCTTTTTCTGTAACCAATTATAGTATATACAAGTTATTGATTCTCTTTGACGAGAGAATTTAGGCGTGTAAAAACACGCACAGATAATTCTGTTTTTTGCTATAAGACAGTCGTGGCTATTAGAGTTATGTAACTACTAAACATACCAAGACAAGAGCAAATGTAGCACTAATAGTGACACGACATTGATGAGCATATTTGTTGAGCCTGAGTATACATCACTTTTAAAAATACGTTATTTTTTTTTGTTTTCCTTAGTAATTAATTAATGATCGTAAACCAACGAGATTATTCACATAAACCCAACATCTTTCTATCATGACAGCCGGTCTGGCAGCGTTGTAATAATACTCGGCATTTTATTTGGCACATCACAGCTGAGTTCGGTTTTGTAATCTTTAATAAAAACAATTTTTACGCCAAAAGTATTTTTGTTTTGTATTTGCATGACAGATTTAAATGTGTTGTGTATATAACAGATAACAAAAATGTATCTTTAGTTGCTAAATATTACCTTATTTTACATAAAAAGTGATAGGATATAGGAGGATAAAGGGTGATAGTGTTTTCATGGTTCAAATTTTTTCGCTGAAAAAAGAAACACATGTACATTCACCCATTTAAAACTTTTACACCCATAACCAATTATCCTACTACTACATCCATATTTAGTATTATTAGTATAACCGGCATTTGATTTGGCACATCGGAAAAGTCATGACGATGGCGGAAAAGTACGATGATCGGGCGAGTTCGGTTATGTTTGTCTTGTGAACATCTCTTTGTAAATATTTTCGTCACAAATATTAATCATTAAGAAAAAAAAATGATTTTATCTATTATAAGATAAAAGAAATTTTATTACATAGTAAATTTGAATTATGTGTAATACACTATAGATAAAATATATTATCACCTGTTCTGAGTTTATATATGTATATTTTAATAATGAAATTTCAATAATCTTAAAGTTATCTTGACGATACCTTTCACGGGTTGCTGCTTACCGCACACGACATTGTCAATAAGGTCGACATCCTTGAGTACCATCCAGGATTCTGTTAGGAAGAACTTATCACCTACTATAAAGAAATCACCCCGCTTGTTTTATTTTAAGGTACAATAAAATAATTTGGTGGCAATGTCCAAATAGTTTTTAAAGAACGTTATTTTTAAATTCAATTTAAAAAAAAAGACATATGGGTATTTTAAATGATAATAAATAATAACATAAATGCCTACATCAAGGTCTGGATATCCGAAGATTTACTAATTCGAAAATTCGCAGCCATCGATTCGTTGACCAGCTCGTGTATCTTAACAGCATCCTCTTGTACAGCAAGACGCATCTTTCCTAATTCAGGGACATATCTATCTCTAAGCCTCTCGGAAATTGCTAAAAAATATTTTTAAACGTATTTATTTGTAACATAAACACAATTCACAAAGTAATGACCAAAATATTATCGCTTATTTACCACTACTCATATTTATTTGCTTTAACAAACTATTAAGAATTATTTCCTATGGGATACGTATCCCAGAGTATTTGACACTATCAATATCACGAATTTCTTAATATTTTCAGACAGCACTATCAAAGAGTTTTTATAGTGGTTCAACACTAAACTAATTTACAGACTAAATTACAGAACGCATAACAACATGAAAAATTAATATTATAAATATCGAAGAGATTTGATGCTATGTCTATA
The DNA here is from genome assembly GCF_028537555.1 of Battus philenor. Lineage (NCBI taxonomy): Eukaryota > Metazoa > Arthropoda > Insecta > Lepidoptera > Papilionidae > Battus > Battus philenor. The sequence continues at coordinate 10,376,155 of NW_027181673.1, read as the reverse complement.
TAAAACATTTCCTGATTTATTTTCACTGTTTTACACTTTAAGTAATGGTGGACTTAATGCCTTTTAATTTATATATGTTCTCATCATGTCAACCTAGGGTGGTGCAGACATAAGAAGTAGGAAAGTGATTATTGCGATCGAAAAATTACACGGAACATTATATACTAACTGATATAAAAAGTACACGAACTATGAGATTATCAATTAGAGTGGAATTACGTAAATTCTTCCGACATAAAGTCTCGGGAACATTTTTAACGTAAAAAGCTTTGCTGAATGTAATTCCCAAGGGGAGTTGACACCAGAGTAGGGCGCCAAGGAAAATCTTAAACAGTGACGAAGAGAGCTAAACCTCGGCTAGATCGGTTGCTATTATCATATTTTCGGAAGAACTTCTACCAACATTAGTAACACTGCTACTAGAACCGCTATATCGCGCCATAGGAAAACTAAGCGGGTTGGGATCGAAGAAAAAAGAACGCCGTCTCTGGGAACGTAGACGCTTTCCCCTCCTCTCGCGGCGAGTAATCTAATAAATTATTGTTTAGTATCTGTCTCCGCACTTTTTACATACTGACGCGGTTTATTGGACTTTTGCATTTCAATAGGCAAGATAAATTAAGGTATCTTATTTCAGAGTGATCACTTTATATAGATCGATTATAAATCTGTCTGAACCTATTGGTTGGAAGCGAAGCGCTTTTAGCATCCTTCAACGGTGTTTCCGATAAGGCTGTAAATGCATTTTTAAAATAAAACAAACACTTAGACTTAATTTATTTAATGTCCTTACATTAAAACCTGAATTTTAAAATACACAAATACTAAATAATTTTGTAAAAAGCTTAGTCACATTCGACGGAACTGACATTTAAATATTGACCTTAACGTAACAAATTAAAACCACATTTCATCGAGTACTACGCTTAATATACAAATAACGAAAAGCTTAATAAAAATAATTTAATTCTGTAACAAATTAATCTAGTTTTAATTACCGTCAATAAATATATGACTTCATCGAGTGGGTCTTTGGAGCAAGGTCAACATATATCACTTATGTTTTATGTTCATAAGGTAATCAAGAATTGATTGAAAAGATTTATTCTAAAACACAAGCTAATATAACAGGAGTCTTTTGAAACCACAGACCTAGAGACTCCAGCATGTTTTTAATGGGAAAAGTCAACTCCAGTTTACTTATTTAAATAAAAACTAAGGTAAAAATTATGACCTAAATATTGCTAAGTGTTTTGACTATTTCAAACCAAACACAATATGTTTCTCTCGAAAAATAAGTAAATACTAATAAATTAAACATCACTTAAATCAGAGATCGGAATATTTTAGAAACTTCTTGATTTTGGTTTGAAAGAGCGCTTAGGCGGACGTTAGTTTGAATATTTAAAAAAATTACATATTCATTTTACTTTTAATTTTGGGCAAACGACATATATCTTTAAGTTGTTGCTGCGAATTAAAAATTTCTAGTGTTCTTGGACGATATCCAAGCGACAGAACAAAACATGATTATTCAGTGCCTAAATTTTTACAAAAGATTTAAAACCGACAATTACTTTGCCTTTTTTCAATAAATATGGTTTCTAATTAATACATAACTGTATGAGCCTATTAAGTACGTTTTTGTTTTTTATTAATTCAAATTGTGTATCTACTCTTGTATAAAAAATGGAAATGTGTTCAAATTATATCTGACGAAAATATCGTGATTTGTACCAAACTTCGAAAATTTCATGTTTTAAAAAGTACTGCATACAAGAAATGTATGAAAAGAATCATGTTTTGTTCAGATTTTGTTTATTATTTTTAAACAAAGTAATTTCATGATTTGTACCAAATTATTTGGAAACTCGATTTAGTATAATAAAGTACTGCCGTCATCAGAAATGTATGAAATGTATCATGTTTTTAAAGATTTAGTTTATTCATATCTTTTAACTTGGAAATATCATGATTGGTCAAACTTTGAACTTCAGAAGCTATTTTATACTCTGCCATTACTAACTTTTTTTTTAAATAGCAGTGGAATTACCATGTATTATTCTGTTACTCCTCATCTATGCATATATATATCTATGCGTATTTACAGTTTATTTGTGACATTATTGAATTTTTGATGAGCACACACAGACCATGGTGCCTAGAGCCTAATAAATGCGTAAACATTATCACATCTAATCGACAACCTCGATCTATGACAATCTAGAGTATTTATTCTGTTTACTAAAAGGAAATATGGAAAACGGTATCTATCTCCAAATAGATACCTACGAGTAATTACTTAGTACTTTCTTTAACGTTAACGACATTTCCAGGGACATTTATTTTATTATAACGATTTCACCAAACAATTTCAAAAATATTTACTTTATATTCTTAAATTTTGAATACGCCTAATAATTTAATATACTAGGTGACAGTAGGTGGAAACGTATAAGAAATAAGAGTAATTATTGCACCTTGCGCAATAAAGCATGCAATTGTAATAGAAAAGCAGAAAGAATGTCAAGTGCTATTTTGTTAAGTTGTTAAGTTTGTTAAGTTTAACATTAAAAGCGATAAACAGGATTGATAAATGTATATTTGTATAATTGCTTTCATAGAAATAAAATATTATTTCATGAAATAATATACACCATGTAAATAAGCAGGTCACGGTATAGTTTTCATGGGTAACATTTACTAACCAATAGCGACCTCATTACTCATTTCCTAAGGTGGAAAAATACAAGAACTAGTATCAATGATTATGCTGTAAACAACTGTTTTATAAAATTCATTATCATTTTTAATTAAATAAGATACAAACTATATTATTAAAATTATTACTATAGTGCTACCGAAACCGTTGTACCGCGCCACAGGTATGCTATATTTTCCTCGACCCCCGCCTCGTCGAGATTTCCTAAAGCGCGGTACAGCTGTTTCGGTTCTATTAAAGTTTAACATACAACACTAATTCACAGATTCCCTATGATCCAGATGTGTATTTTAATTGTACAAAAATATAATTAATACACTATTTCCATACATATTGTTTGTAATTAAAATGGTCTGAAATAAATTGGTGTGATTTAGTCTATCAGGATACATTATTACTTTGATTTTTATGTTAGTAACATTTTACATTATTTGCATACTCTATCAGTAAGACACCTTTATTCAGTTACATCATAAAACTAGAAGCAAGTGGACAAGTTAATTATAATAAAACATTACCAAACTATCTATAACTCTCTTACGTACATTTACAATATAAAACTAATTTATTTTAACATCACTTACATTCTGAATAGCTTCAGAAGTACATTAATCACTTAACACCGAATTTATTAGAATAGGTTTTATCACGCGAGTATATGTGACATGTAAAATGGTTACTTAAGGCAAGTGGGATTAACATGGCTAATTTAATCCGCGAAAGTATATAAATGTCTATATATTTCACACCGAGATCATTAAAATGTAATAGAAATGACCATTTCCTATATAAATGTAGATATTTTAACGAAACAGTCATGTATGCAACTCAATGTTTTGTATAATTACACTAAATAAAAAATCCGTAATAAAATATGTGAAAACCTTTTTTGTTATTAATATATTGTAAAGGTTTTAGAACAGGTAACCATAATGTCAAATAAAGCTAAAAGCTAGAAGACTAAGGTTCGAAAACCAAATATATTTGTTAAAATAAAATTTCCTTTGCAAAAGGAAAATAAAAATGATCAGGCTATAATAACAATGATTTTAAAATGGATGTTTGTAATGTATGTAGTATATGTATTTCATCCAGACCATATATACTGGCTTTTTTTTACTTTACGACTACTTTTGTTTATGAAATTTTAAAACATATGTAACACATTAACTTTTTAAAATAATTTCAAATTATAGCCAAAAATTTAGTTTTTTATAATGGTTTAGTGCTTAGGCCTAACCATAACAAAACCAATGATTTTATACGCCAATGAAGATATAACAAAAAAAGATTTACTTGAAGTGATAAGTAATAAATTTGTAAAACGCTGTTGTGAAACACTAGAACCTAATCCACATAAACACTTCATCATTCATTCAAGTTACATTTATATATACCTTTACAATGATTGTTTGTAAAATATCTTTCGGTGGTGGTGGATAATGTTTTTTTTTTGCACTGTGCCTATCTTTGTGAATAAACAATGCAAATTTCTTACAGAAACCACCATGAATCTTATGAAATCCAAAATCTTATTCTAAGCATGCTTAAACAAATATATGTACATAGGTCAAAGCTTTTTGCGTATACTGACACTTGATTTTTGTTACAAAACTAAATCTCTTGTGTATATTACTTTACCAGCTACATTATTATTCTAACTTAGGAATCTAATTGCCTTAATCTGAAGTTACATAAATAACCTAATTGATATTCCCAATATAATTATTGTAAATGTCAATTGTAAACAGAATCATTTAACCAAATTTGTTATAAACACTGCAATATTATTGATTGAAATAGTTAATCCTCATTATGTCAAATATGGTAAAATAATGTTGGTTTACTTATAAATATAATTATTTATCATTTTAAACAATGGAATGGTCTAATTACCAATGGTACTATTATTTCTAACATGTCCAGGGGTGAATAAAATCATATTAAAAATGTCGTAATTTTATGAATAATCTCTTAGATATATTTACAATAAGCGTTCCATTAGTAAAAAAAACTTCAGACTTTTTAAACATTGTGTACAGGTAATTTGAAAAGTAGACATTGACTATTGCCATGGTATTTCTTTAATAGAAATTATGCCTACGTACAAAGGTCAAACAGCTGAGAAAGGCTTCGGCAAACGCAGTAAGTTATATTACGCGTTATAACTTTGCGACAAATTAATACATTAAGCTAAAAATTGTTATAATGCTCATGTACATTCTCCAATTTAACTTTATATTTCGTGAATAAATACAATGCATGCAAATAATGTTGTACAATGTATTTTCCTTCTATTTCACTTAATTTATACTTAGTGATTAAATACAATGTATTATAATGATGTTATACAATGTATTTCGATTTTGATTGACGCGTGGTTAGCTATGACTTACATCACTTGGCAGGCTTGTGCTTTGGTGGTGTGGTAGGAGGTCCGCCCTGCTCTGCAGAGGCCCCAATGGCCACACCCTCACTATCCACCTCCGTCTATTAATCAACGAGAATTATCCAGATAAGCCACCATTTTTAAGTACAAATTGTATTGAAACAAATCTATTATGATATAACTACATGTCAGTCCTTACCTTTTCATCTTTTGCATTGCTTTGTGGTGAAGATTTACCATTATTGCCATTTGTGTTGTCAGATTCATTGTCACCTTCTGTGCTTGTTGTTCCTGTTTTAATAATATTTGTAAAAGAAAGCAATAATTTTTTAGTATTGATTGTTTCATATAATATTTAACATTCATTATAGGGATTCTTAACCTTAAATAATAGATCACATAACAGAATAATATATTTTTTTCGTTTTTGTGGAACTTGTACAATTAATGGTCATGTTTGTAGAATTGTCTAGAATAGACTATAAAGTAATAAATTTAAAATAATAAAGAATTTACAAAAACATAAGAAATTGCTTTGTCTAACATATGAAGGATAATGTTTTATATTATTTTTGTTTATAATGTTTTATTTATATTACATGTTTCCATGGGAAATCATATGTACATACATATATATATACATACATAAATATTTCAACAACATGTTTAATAATATTTACCTGGTTGTATGTGATTAGCATTTCCACGTTCAGCTTCGTGTTCTCGCAATACGGCGTCCAAGTTATAGCGGCGCCGGTAAGATATAAAGAAGGTACGCACATGAGCTTCTGTCTTTGTACCAAGCGTCTCTGCTATGGCTTGAAAATCTTTTCCTAAAATTTATACACTTAAAATGATTGATATCCATCACATGTATAAAAATTACATAACAATTACATATTTATTGATACAATTTTGTAATTATTATATAAATTTAAATGTTATTTAACATTTTCACTAAAATATGTTGGTGTATTTGAGGGTTAGATATTAGACTAAAATTATTTGGTTTTTATGGATCTAGAGACCGCAACTATGTCTGGCTAGCACTTGTGGATCTCCATCTCACTTTCCATAAAAAAATAATCTTCATATGGTACCCCTTGAAAACTTTTGTTGCTATTTAATACGGAAGACAAGAATCTTTATTATTTATATGGACACAAGAAAAAGGGGAAATAATAACTCAAAAACTAATCTAAGACAGGGAAATTTTTGTAATATACTGGCCGTTACCAGACTTCATTCAGGCCTTTTCAAGACTCATTTGCTTACCATATTTCCTGACCGCTGTAACAGCCATAAGTAATTCATCATTAGTCCAACGTGAATTAATTTTTGCGGGCGGTTCTCCAGGTCGCAGTTCCTCCACTCCTGCATCGCCAACTTTACGTTTCATGGCACTTAATTGTTGCTTATTCTGTTGAACCTGCATAGAAATAGCTTTTGAGCGCATAGGCCCTTCATATTCATACATATATTAGAAGCAAATATGTAAATGAAAATCACTACTTTGGAATATTTTGCATACCTGGATTATCCAAATTCTACAAATAAGGGTTTTAATATTCGAAAAATAAAGCAAGTACATCACGCAGAGAACCGATAGTTGCTATATGTGTGCAGAATACATTTTGTTGACTGTATGATATATTCATCTATGTTCAAATGATTATCTATTGACTAGTGTAAAAGTTACTCATTTTCCACATTCTCACTTTACATCACACAAACCGTATGTCTCGTACCCGCTATGTGACAACTGTTTTCAACTGGAAGGCGCACCGTGTCAACGTAAGGGTGAGAATGTGTCGCGATACTAAATAGCGACTTTTGGCGAGTTGCATCTTACTTGTCTCTTGAGCGATATGATTTCTCTGTCCATCGCTTTGAGCATGGCTTCGCCCTGATTGATAAGGCCGGGCTGCGGCGGGTCTCCGGGCTGAGGACCGGTTGCCATGGCGACGAGATCATCATGATTGATGTAAATGCCTCTCGGCAAGCGGTGCTTGTATCGCTGTTGTTTCGAGCCGGGCCCGCGTCGCCCCGACGGACCGCAGAGCGGCCTCATAGTTCCCGTGCGTCTGTCACATTACCGCCATTGTACTAACAACCTTACATCATTAAAACCGACGAGTTACCAAAAAAAAGGATTTCGGGGATGGTTAATAATATAAGATAAAAATAAAAATTGCTAATTCAAAATTAGAAAAATTAAGTTCACAACATTTTACTCTGTAAATTTTAAGCTTCTTTCAATCAATATTTACAAATTATTAAGATTATTATTAAAAAAACCGTTAAATATCCTACTTAATAGAAATAGCTCTGGTTATATCAAATACATGCAAATAATGATCGGAAGGGATACTCGAAATGAAATTAATTACGTTACCGACCTGGCGTGCACGAGGCATGCCTGACACAACTTCTGAGAGTTATGCGCCGTGGTTTGGGTGCACAGAATGCCGCAAACGGTGCACCACTTTCCCGGGCCTTCGCTGCCACCCTCGCCCTAAACCCCAATTCAACATTTTACAATCTAACCTCGAACCAATACAAACCGACACATAACCTACATGAGAACAAACAACTGCTATGGACTCCTCACACACTTCATTTAATAACCCATTTACTTACAAAATGATATTCTGCACACATTAAAACAATAACACAAGAATTTAGAACTCCTGGGGGCTGTTAAAGGAAGCATGCGGGAACACTTAAGGTTAAAGGAAAAGGGTCAGGATTAACCATCAAATGTAAATTACTTGTTAGCTTTGGTCAGATTTCATTAGATTTAGAACAAAACTGATATCATTTCTGTTATTTTTACAAATTTCATTGTTTTGAACTGGGAAAAATCTTCCATTACATGTGATGATGAATCTTATAAACATTTAGACAGCCATAAATTATAAATAAAAATTAAACTTAAATATGGTTGGACATAGTTGGTAGATATAAATGCAGAGCAGTCAACTTAAAATAAGAAGCAACAATAAGCAGTAAACAGAAATTAACAGAACAATTAAACAAAAGTTTACAAATGAAGAATAAAAATAGAAAAATGAACAAAGTTTTTACATGTTTAAAAAAAGGAGTACACAGAAATATAATAGAACAACATAATTCTAAAGAATCAAAAATAAAGTAAATTTCAAAAGGTTTTGGATATAAATATAGACATGAAAGACCATGGCTGGTGGACATTGATTTCCATTTTATTTATAGTGGTGTAGCCACAAGAAATATAATGAATGAAATTTTTTTTTTTTGTTAACAATACAATAAAGTGCATATATTGCTTTGTGAAGATTAATTGTAAGAATAAGACAGACAATCAAATTCAGCTAGGACATTCAATAAATATTAATGAATGACAATAAATAGCAGAAAGTTTTGTGGACTCAAAATAGACATTCAACATTAAACTGGTCTGTTTATCACCAAACTCATACTTGTTGTGGGGAAGCTTTTCACCCACCTCGCCTTGGTGTCCCGTGCGTAGAGATGAACCACCCGCCGGTAAGGACTTGCCTCCTCGGACAATACCTCGGTGGATAGTCCACTTCTGTCATATCCAACACAAGTCCATCATAACATAGCAATGAATATTAAGTACCCACAATTCAAAATAGCTAACTGTTACATAAATTTTTATTTACGTTATTTCAGATCTAGCTGAAGACATTGTCTACATGCAAAGATTGAATTAGGTTAATCATAGGGGTAAAATTATTTAACAGAGTATTTTTAATGGATATATTCAAATGCTATATTCCTTAAAACAATCTACTCTGCATTTCTATTTACTGACTATGTGCTCTTGTATAATATTGGACAATCCAGATACTGTAGATTTATAAAACAATCACTGGAGAAATTTAACTTTATTTGTCCATAAAATTATGAATTGCATACAAAAAATAGAGCAAATAAATTTAGTAATGTTAATGACACATGGGGATTAAAAAAACTACACATACCTTTTCATCATTATCTGACTCCTTATCGGAACCACCAGGCTCAGAGCCTGCTCCTGACTCCCTCTTGCCCGTACCTGAACCAGTAGCATTACGACCTTCTCCAACAACATCCATTAATGATGTCCGAGCTCTTGTTTTTTTCCATGAATAATAGTATTTTACTAATGAGGCAATTGATTTATCAGGCAGCTGTTGAACAGATTACATCTTAAATGTCAATAACATATTGTAATGTTATTTGTGTTTTTATTGTTTAAAAATATACCATTTGTCTTATCCTGTGAAAACTTTTCCCATGAAATTGAAAAGCCTGTTCAAACAACACTTTATCTTCAACTGTCCATTCATCCGGAAAAGGTGTAAAATTAGCAAGATCCATAGAGGCACGGTTCAGATCATGCTTATGCCAAAATAACATTCCCAAAGCTTGTTCACCATTATATCCATATTTTTCTTTGGCTGTTGTTATATATTCATCCACTGGAATGTAAAGATAAAATTAATAATTTATGCCATAAAACATAAGCTGCATATCTCCACAAAATTTACTCACATTTAATATCGGATATATCAGATGTTGGTGACCAGACCAATAAAGCTCTGTCAGAAATTTGTTCAGGTCTCCTTTGCTCTACAGGTTCCAGTTCAGGACAAACAGCCTGGTAATCACGACCCACTCTAATTTTCTCGGCTGCAAATGGTACTACTGCTTGGTTTCGTTTTAATGAGTTGATGATGAGAACGCAGCATGTAGGCAGATGATGGGAAGCATAAAAAATAAAGCATGATATGAATGCAAAAATTACTGATAACATGAGGCGACTAGCAAAGTAAACAAAAAGTCGGTTATTGGTATAATGGTTTTAATGATTGATGATAATTTATGTGTACAGCGTTCACTGCACCATTTGACATGCACAAAATTCTTAAACCATTAATCAAAAATAGGACCCAAATCCCACTTTAATATTTGACAATTATGTAAAACTTCCCATACCGTTTTCGTCCTCTGAGCTTGAATCTGGACTTCCATGGCCATTAGGGCTCGGCCCTCTCGATCGCTTCCCGTTTCGAACATCACTACTTCTTTCAGCCAACACCATGATTAATTAATTTCGCACAAAATCCCGCAAATGTGTTAAGGAAAATGCTCAATTTACTCGTTCATCTATATTATGTTTTGATTAAGAAACAACAAAACGCAAATAAAACTAAATGCGAAGCTTCGCACTTCAATTCAAACGTGATTCAAACCACCGCATCAATAATTTGACAAACCAGCGATAGAACGTAATGATTCATTACAAGGCGTCTGTACAGCAGGCATTCACTTTGGCCCAGGCGTGGATATTTTTATTATTAATTACGTAAAAACTTAATAATATTTTAGAACCATTAAGTGTTTTAATATTTTAATTGACATCTGAAATAGTTTTAAAATATTTTGTTCAAAGATTTAAATAAGTAACTTTAAAATATTTTTTTTTATTTCAGGCAACTTTATTGTACAGACTTTTTGAAATGAGCTGATACCCATTGTTCAAAGTTTTTTAGAAAATTGTGCCATAATTTTTTAAAAAAAATTTAAACAGATTGATACCAAAAATGTTTCGAAACGAGATAATATTATAACCACGATATAATAATGCAAATGAAGAAATTAAAGTTTTTTAAATGATTTAACATTCTTTTTGTTAACTGATACAAGATGGCGCTTTACCTAAAAACTAAAAAAAACAACGAAGTATAAACAGTCATTTAAGTTGATAAAAACTTACCGCAATTAACATCAAAAAGCAACCGTTAGTCTTTTTATTTTCTTACGCTTTTCGAAAGAAATTAAAATATCGTCATTATATCTTTTATGATTTATCATATTGACTGCGAAATACCAAAGGTACATCAAAGGCGTAGATAAATCGATACAAAGAGGCTACTACGTCACAAAGAGTACTCGACAAAGAATAAAATCAATATATCACAAGACTGTTACTAGAGCTAATATTTAATTTTTAATGTTTTTATTGTCTGAACATATCATTTTTACAGGAATTTGTTTATTGCTTATACTTATATATATTAAAATAACTCATGCAATCGACCGCCATTAGGGTCGAAGATTGGCGTGGGTAGACCCCCCATTGGGTGCACCGACGACATAGTCAATATTGCGAGAATTTGTTTGCGATTTTTTGGGGGGTCTATGCCATGCAGTCGACTTCTATCGGTTGACATGGTGATGTTAAAATAAGCTTGTCAAATATTTTTTTATAAATATTATCATTTATGTAAATATTTCAATATCTATAAAAAATACCCTTCGATTCATATTACACAAAGTCTTAATAATTAATTCAACTATTAAAAAAGTATCTTTCATTTGGCACTCCTTTCACGTTATCATAAGAAACTACTATTTGTTTGTCATAATATCAGTCGTTTCTTTTATAAATGTAGTAAAAAAAAATATAAATTTACATTTGAGGTTATTCTTGTCATTACTTGCTTTGTTATTATTTATTAGCTGGTAATGACTATAATAAAACATTAAGTTAAACGTTTTAAATATATATTTCTAATATCTTTTTTTACTCTACTTTCTTTTAGATGTCGACTCTGTTAGCTTCAGGTCTCGCGCATCTCCTATCTGAGCTAACAATTAAATTTTCTAAAAATAAAATAAAAGTTTTAGTCACTTTTACTATCATTTTAGTTTTTTGGAATATACACTATAATACTATATATGTACATACTACATAAATACTACATTATAATAATATATATATGTACATACTACATTTTTTTAACCGCCGACCCTCAAACATTGTCTATATAGTTTTTTAAAATTTTCATGTTAAAATTGAAATTATTTTTTTTAGCTACGCATAAAATTTACTGCATTTCTATTGAGAATATCTATGAGGAAAAAAAGAGCAAAATATGTAAAGAATTTCATATTGTCCATAAAAGTACAAAAAGGTTAATAAAAATGCATTTTTTAAAAAACTTTATATTTGAGCACCCATTAATATTTTTTATTTTTTGGAGCGCTTGATAGCTGCTCTGTTATGAACTATAGGATTATCCATTAATTACGAGACGCCTTGTATACCCATTGAAATATATAATATAATTTTCTAGCCATAAATCCTATAGAGGCATCTAAAGAATTGTGTACTGTTAACTAGTTGAGCTAAAGTATTAAGAAATGTAACATTGATTTTTATCGAGGTGCCATTAACGAAACGCGGAAGAGTAGTACCGATACTATAAACTCTCAGCCTTGCTGAGCCATAGTTGTAGATTATTTAATTTTACTTATCTACGATGCATTTCCATCCATAAATATATTTATATATATATTTGGGTAGCACATATATATATATACATATATATATATATATATACATATATATATATATATATGTGCTACCCACGTGCATCAATTTGTTAGTTCGTGGGTACATTAAAAATAAGAGATAATTGGGTTTAAATAATTCTCATATAACTCATGCTATCTTACTTAAGATAAGACAAATTATTTTACATATTATTAACTACTTTTAAATTTTGGCGGTTGGATACTTTGTAGATACACTAAGGCATAACCACATATCTCCACAGACTGTGTTTGGCAATAACCACATATTTTTGTGTTTTAAAATATTAATTGTACAATTATTAAAATTATTTTGTATTGGATATTGGTACTTTCCCAGCAAGATTGATAAACCTTGTATATATTTAGAGTCATATATGTATGTCTCATGAAATGACGTTGGTTTGTGTATAGCCACGTGGCTCAAACTATAACAAGGGAAAGTCGCTGGTATATAATAATATAACAAAAACCAGTAAACTGCTTTGCTCAGCCAAAGACTAAAAAACCTACCTTAAAACAAAGAGCAATTAGTAGATTTATTACATTGATAAAAAAAATTATTTACTACGTCATGATAATCATTTTATCCATAGGACGTCCACTGCTAATTGAAATAGGCCTCCCCTATAAATTAGATCACTTCTAAAATAGAAAGAAAGGTAATATTTAAAAAAAAAAACTTGTTTAAGCACTAATTGTGAAAAATATTGCTTTTACGTTATATATATTATTTTCATAATGTAAAAAATTGTAATATCGACCATGGATGTATTTAACATTATATGAAATAGTAATATTTTAAGTGCCCTATAAACCTTTAAGTATTTTTTTTATCCGTTATATAATTTTTTTGTCATTAAAATTTAAGCACCAGATATTTCTTTAATAACTAAAATATTTGGTAAAAGTCCTTCCATATATATTAAAGACCTTGGTTTAGAATCTTCTTTAAACATGACACGTTAAAACGTGAGTGAGTGCAAACATTACTGTAATGATAATTTTATTCATACATTTATTACATTAAAGTTTGTCTCAGCATGCTAAGAATTACTATACATCTATTTAAAATGTATACAAACATTCATATTGTACTCAGTTTTAGAACGAAATAAACGTTTGACATTTGATAAAGCTGTGCGTGAAGTTTTTCAATATTTTTCTTCTAGTTGAAGAATGTTATCAAAATAGATAACGATTATGCGGCAACTTATTCATCTCATATACGGACTCTTGTATACTATTAATTCAGAATACTAAAAGTTTTATTCGTTTAACGCGTAGCCATGTTACAGTCGTAAAAGCCGCATTGTGTATTTCAATTCAAAATTTATCTAAAATGTTATGAATGTTATGTAACGGGAATATAGTGTTTAATATTCGGTGATATTGGATTGGGAAGATGAGGACGGTGGCGTTGATCAGCGGCGGGAAAGACAGTTGCTATAACATGCTGCAGTGCGTCGGTGCCGGGCACACGATCGTAGCACTGGCCAACCTCCAACCACAACATAAAGGTTACTTTTGTCACGTTAACTAATTTAGACATGGCATTAGTGCGTATTAATATTTAAAGTAACAAATCTTTGATAAAGACGTGTAATTGGGAAATTATTCATTATAATAAACATCATGAAGCATTGATGATATAGAAAAAAAGATTATTGTTATCTTATTAAATAAGATATCTTTGTTTTATTACAGCTGCAGAAGTTATATAATAATCTCTAAAAAATCCAAAATATATGTTGCAGTTGTAATCTTAATGTTAAGTGATAACTGGGTCCATTAAACAAAAAAACTCTTAGGCTCACCTTCTGTAATACAATTTATATAAAAAAATAATCTAAGTTCCATTCTTATTAAAATGTGAAAAATCAACAATTTTCATCTATTTTTATACATATATGTATATACTTATGTATGTGATGAAACTAACACTTGATTTGATAAATCATTATTTTTGTTAATATGTCAAAATACTTACAATACATTTTAATTTATAATATAAAGATGAGTAGTACTCTAGTATATTACAGGCTTAATTACTCATTGCAAGTACACTATGTGTGAATTATATACCATTGTCACTGGTAATGACAAAAGATCACTTATGAGAGCCAAAACTTTGATAGAACATCACTTGAAAATTAGACAAGATTCCTGAGAAATTGCTTATTTGTGATCACCAATAGATAGAACATCTGTAAAAACATTGACAAGACTAACAATAATTGTAACTCCCTCCTTATCTTGTTTCTCTTAAGGGGCTGGTTTCTTCAAATGTATACTCGTTTTGCATCATGTGCTCTGCACCCTCCCCTAGATAGTATTTATGCAAAACAAAGTATGAGAATGTCTTCTAATTCTTCATATTCTTGAAATAATTGGGAAGAAGAGTCTAGTTAGTGAAGGTATGATCTTTAAACCTGTTAGGCTGGTCATCAGCCCCGAATATGCTGCAACGCAGCTATATACCCTCCCAGAGCTGGTACAATGAAACCATTGAGTGCCGAGATATGCATCTCTTCAATGCTATCTATGCTTGTGTCAGTTGGTTATATTTTTATTCTTTTTGCAGATGAGTTAGACAGTTACATGTATCAAACAGTTGGTCATCAAGGTATAGACTTGTATGCAGAAGCTATGGAATTGCCACTGTATAGGGAAACTATATCTGGTGTTGCTGTAGACCAGGGAAGAAATTATAACCCCACTGAAAATGATGAAGTTGAAGATCTTTACAGACTCCTTATGAAAGTGAAGGTATTGTCAGTAAATTAAAGTATTATGATATTTATAATGGGTATATATTAAACATCCTATTGAATGAAAAATGAAATGAGGCATATTGGCTTGATTTATCAATTATTTCCATGTTAATAATAAATCTTCTTTGTCTTCTATTTATATCCATGTTTTATTATTTTTTCTTCAAAAATATTTATTTAGTAGATTAAAACTCATTAACACTTATCTATAATTTCTATGTTGTATACATTGTAACCAATGACCTTAAAAAAATGTCAATGTCATTTTCCTCACTCACAATGATATTTGATTTACATTATAAGAGTAAACAATGATAAGAAAGTGCATTTTGTTTGTTTTACTGTTAATATTTAGTTGTTTATTGTAGGATGATTTAGATGTAGAGGCAGTGGCATGCGGTGCCATTTTATCTGATTACCAAAGAATAAGAGTGGAAAATGTGTAAGTACATTTTTATAACAATATTCTGTCATCAAATACCATTATCAGGCTAGATAAATTAGGTAGATAATCAGCTAAAAACTCATTTTTCAAGCATATTGCTGACTGTTTGAAACATAACTCTATAATCTTTAATACTCTTAAATTACATAATGTTTGTTTTTAGATGTCAAAGGCTTGGTTTAGTGTGTCTCGCATATTTATGGCGGAGGAACCAGAAGGAACTTCTACAAGAAATGATAGCTAGTGGTGTAGAAGCTATTATTATTAAGGTTCAATATTATTTTATCATAAATATTGTTACTCAGTATATGCTAAAATATTATTGCATCATCAGAGGTCAGATAATCGGATGCATATTTGCTTTAAGTTATTTTTTGGCCTAGAAACTACAAATGTCTTGACAATTGTTTTCAAAGAGTTACTGCTTGGTACATTAGCAGAAGGTATTATTTTCAGATTACATAGTATTTATATATGAGCAAGGAAAGTTTTTCATTTCAAACCAGCAGTTATAGATTTTCACTTCTCTTGCCTGTTTTCCAAAGTAATATCTATAATGAGAGTACTTTGACTTTTTGTAAATATGCATTCTTATATAAAATCTCTGTGCATTATATGTTCATCTTACTCAAATATCTTTCAAGAACATTATCCTATTGATAATTCAAAGCATCTAAGTTACTGTGAAGCCTCAATTTATAGCAAATATATACTTGTTGTATTAAATGTTTAAAATTAAAATATTAAATAATTAAATTGAGGTCAATTATTTTGTACTTTGCACACTACTTTACAAAAATGTAAAATATTAAGTATATGGATAATGAGTGATTTTATTCCAAAATCTATTAAAACCATGTTCAATTCTAAAATAAGTTCAGGGTGAAATTGTTATTAAAAATTTATGTTTCTTTGTGTAATATTCTTTATAATATTTTATGTATTGTTGATCTACATCACACAGGTTGCAGCACTTGGTTTAGATCCTAAAATTCATCTGGGAATGAGCCTAAGTGATATCCAACCTCACCTTCTAGTCATGCAAGAAAAATATGGACTAAATGTTTGTGGTGAGGGAGGGGAATATGAGACATTTACATTAGACTGTCCACTATTTAGGAAGCGCTTGGTCATGTAAGTACATGAAATATTCACTTGTTTTAAACTATAAATGAAACATTTATAGACTATGTAAATTAAAAACTACACAATAGAGAAATATAACACTAGCTGATAATTCAGTAATTGCATCACATTGTTGTTAAACCAGTATGTGACATGGATTTGACCTTTGTACTATTTATTATGACTTAATTTATATTTTAAGTATAGTATTTGAAATTTGTCAGAGTTGACAGCAGAAAGCTTTATTGAATACATAATTTGAGAATGAATCATCATCGTTAATTTGAGATGTTTTAATACAATGCTCACCTAAATATTGTAGAAATATAATTAAATTGTCGGGTTTAAGTATGAAATTACTAAAAAAGTTAACATAATATTAATCATTATGACAAATTTATGTGGTATCTTATTCTTTCTTTGTTCATAATATCAATACCTTACAATATATTACTTAGTTACCGGAATAATTTTCTAAGATGGATCAACAACATCTGCAATTCAAATGCACCAAATCTTAATATCTATTATTTAATTTAGAAAATTGTTGGCATTATTAAAATAATTTACCTTTGTAGATGTTGTAATGTTGCTATTTGTGATCATAACATTTCTAATTTAGATTGTAAATGTTTCCATGATTCAGATTTAAGAGCTTTGTGTTTTTACTTCTCAAAGTTCTAAATGCTGGGTCATTCAGATTTGTATTTTTTTCGAAGCAAATTTATTGTAAGCGTTTAAGCATTTTTATTACATTTGATTAATAATATTGTATGACTTAAATATGTACAGTTCCCATAAATCAACTTTAAGCTAAAATATGGTAATGAAACAGGTAGTGGTTAGCCAAAAAATTAATTATATAAATCATTTTCTTAACATTATCGGTTTTCGAGCTATAAGTTTGATACATTATTTTAATAAATATAACTTATAGTCACCGAAAGAACATGTTTTAAAATATAATAGACGACTACTACAAGGCATATGCTTTTCCCAAAGATATCTATGGGGAGATATATGATAACTGCCACGCTTAGCAGTCGGATTGGCGATCGCAATGTGGTATTATATTAAAGGACGTTGCTGCCCATCCTCTGGTAACTTGTTTGTGAACAGTGATATTCCTATACTATTAATGCACATAGTGTGAATTGTATAAAATTGTATGCCAGGAATCGAATCCGCGACTTAAATCGCAGTCATCGTCAGCCGGACTACCACTACTTCGACATGACGTCAATTTATGGGATAAGTGTATACGTATATACATATTTATTTTAAATCGCATTTTTACAGAGACGAAAAAGAATTAGTGATACACTCAGAGGACCCCGTTGCGTCTGTTGGTTATTTAAATTTAAAATTGCACCTGGAACCAAAAAACAATTTGAATGGTCCAACTCAACTACCTCCGACTGTGAAAAATTCATTAGATTTTGTAAACGATTTGAACGATGCTGTGTTTAGTGATTTAAGCGACATAGAACTTAGCGAATCTGAGTTGGAATCAATTGAGAAGTTGGAGAAGGGGAAGAAAGAGGACGACTTGAATCCATTGCTCACTTACTCCCGGGAAGCGAAGGACATTTCTGCCAATTTGGAGGCAGCAGACGATTGTCAGAAAGACAGCGTAGAAAACATAGAAGTTGGATATAATTATGACTATACATATAGTGAGAGCGTGAAGCATCCAGTCATTGACCATAGATGTATTTATGGCAACAGTCATGGATGGTATTTTATTGGTGGAATCGTAGGAGAAGGTCTCGATACTGCTGTTGCAACGGAGGACGCTATGAAGAAACTCATTAGTAGGTAAACTTTTTCGAGTGTTTTATTTTTACTTCTCTAGCATGAAAATATTAGATGATAAACTAGCCTTGTTTGTATAGATACATTAATTATGTAATATGTTCCTCTTATTTGCGTGATATTCCTCACAACTGAGGATCGTGTCCCTTTTTGTACGCACTATGTTTTTTTTAAATACTCATTCCCTCATCTTGTTTTCGGATAGGGATATAAACCCTCCTACTTCCCTCTCTCATCCTTTACAATTTCTCTTTTTATTCCCTTTTTCATCTTTCATTGATTCACATTACATTACGCATCGCCTTCCATCCCTCGCCACACTTCCTGTTACACGGTTTTAATTGTCTAATTACGTCACCCACCACCCTGCAACAAAACTTCAAAATCTTGTTGCGGCTCTCCTCTGCAATGGGCGAAGTGCGAAGCGATGTTGCCGCAAGCGATGCTCCTACCCATTTCCACTTCGCAAGACAGCAAGTAATTGCGTGCACCACGGTCTGGTCCACTGCTGGGTGGCAGATGCACTATGTTATGTCATTTATGGTGGTGTGTATTGCTTATGCTATTGAATTATCCAGGCTGATTCGGATCTGATCAGACTAAAGCATGGGTCTACGGCCTCGTGGTCGCCAAAATCTACCCTTCCAATGATCAAAAGATTTTTCATGTTGTCACCGCTTTTCCTGACCATGCATTATTTAATATAGAGAACAATTATTTAATTTATTTTTATATATCGGTGCAGCCTATACGTAACTTAAAATCGTTTACGTCGCCTCTTATGCGTTGCCGAGAATTAAAGCTAAAAATTGGTTCGTCACGAAAGATGCAGTTTATCCTGTTTATTGTTTCATTATCGTCATTACCCATACTTCCTTCGCGGAAAAGTTATACAAGATTCTTTCAACTGCTCTTGTATAGACGGCGGCAATAATTGTAAAGATGTATTTACATGCAACCACATTTTTTTTAAGTGTCCAAGTAACGAATAATATTTTCTTTTTCTAGACACTAATTGTCTTCTCTATGAATCTCTGTCTTATTTTACGATGTACCATCGTTTTCTGAAAAAGATTCTTCCGTATTTAAGAATCAAAGGTCGAATAAGTTGATCCGCGATTTGAGGTGTTCTCGCATAGATTCATTTATTGTATCAATGCAAAAACACAAGTCGTTGAGTAAACAATATGACCGTAAGAGAACATGTCCAAATGAATCGTGCATGAAAACGCATTCTTGGTATTTTAAATTGTTAAATACTTTTTTATTGACAGACATGATGATGATGATGACTTGATAAATAGTATACGTAGTTACGTCTATAAATAAATAACATATCCTTACCCTTATCGATTGAGTAATAATAATAATATGTTGACATAGTGATTTATTGTAATCTTCGGTAGCACATATTGATATCGTCATATCGGTCATAAAGCACATGCGCCCACGTATTTATCACGATAACATTACGTGTATACTATTTTTTATTATTTTCTTCTTTTTTTTCTCGTGTATATTATTATAAGCGTCTGTCTGCCTTTGCTTATAATCAACCACTGGATATTCGGATGTTTTCTTTAGCTTATTAAGTGTTGGATTAATGAGGAAAGCACTTCTGTATCTGTTTGTTTTTTTTTATCTAAACGGACTTCAATTTATTAAATATTTTTGCTATCACTAACAAATTCTAATATCATGCCGGTAATTTCACTTTCCATCACATGTAAAATGAAAAAAAAAAATTGCCGATTTTTTATAATTGAAAAAAGTATTTTATGGAAAAATTGACTGCCCCGAATGTCTTTTAAAAATATGCCTTGCAAGAGCCTGCGATTTAATCCATCCACATGTGTACCTAATACTTCAAAAACCTATAGAAAAAGTTATATCGTACGAGCCAGTAATAACCTTAATAGTGTCTGTACGCGGAATTATATTGATCCTTTTTCGACCACTGTTCTTTTAAGGACGATCGGTGGTAAAAAAGTCCCCACGGAGTGCTTAACTGTTAATTTTTTTAACCAACCTCTGCAAACTAAATTTTTCCTCTTCCTTTGCATTGAACATTTTAGGTAAGCATTTTGGGTTGTGGCTTTCCTTATTTAGATATTCATAACGTAAATAATATTAACGTGAATAAAGTAACTTAACATCTTAAAATATTTTGTCAATTTAATCCTAACAGTAAAAGTCATTAATTCTATTTCTTTTTAAGTCTAAAGATTACTCTTTATTTAAGTTACTTTAAAGTCGACGTTTGTTCACTAACGACATTAAAATGAAAGACTTAAAAATGAAACTTTTCTTTATGGATATTTGTTTGTCTTACTACTGATTTAATTTAAAAAGGAATTAAAAATGTTTGTATCAATTTTACCTATTTCCTGAAGACAGTATACATTGTAACTCGTATCTTTGAATTACCACCACCAATCACTCGTGATTTTGATTTGAATTTTATTTATTTGGAAAACATTTTTATGACAAAGGTACTAAAATTTCTTTTATATAAAAAACTAAATGAGCTTTATTCGAAAAGTCCTTAAAGGTGTGAAAATTTCAAAACAATTTTAAAATCTTTAGATTTACTGGAATCGCAAGATCTACATTTGTCGAACGTCAGTTCAGTGAACATTTACATGCGGGATATGGGTGAATACGCTGCCCTGAACAATGTGTACGTAAAAACGTTCCGGTACCCGAATCCACCCACTCGGGTTTGCATACAATGTCCGCTGCCTAATGACGTCGGACTCATAATGGACGCGGTGAGTATGAACAACCTTTTACTTTTTTATTTTCTCTTATCACAAAGTAATTTAATATTAAATATGAAAAGATCTTAAATGGAAGAAACGTGTTAGAGCATTATAATAGTTAATAATTATTTTTTTTTTTAGAAAAAAAAATGTATAAGACGCCCAAAAAAGTGGACAGTCGATTTTGTTAAGGTCATAGGAACTTAGACGTCTAAATCATGCAGAAATTATTTGTTTTTAATTTAGGATGCTTTTTAAAATTATTTAAATTTTAATATTAATAAAAAATAATTTTGACAATAATTCCGGGCTGGCAGATAGATTGTTGATGAAACTAAACTTGATGATGAATTGTTGAATAAGATAAAAGTTTGATTAATTTGTATAACTAATAACTGTTTTGGATATAA
Source organism: Battus philenor (assembly GCF_028537555.1). Classification (NCBI taxonomy): domain Eukaryota; kingdom Metazoa; phylum Arthropoda; class Insecta; order Lepidoptera; family Papilionidae; genus Battus; species Battus philenor. The sequence continues at coordinate 10,354,345 of NW_027181673.1, read as the reverse complement.
TTTTATTAAGTTAAAGTTACAGGACAATTACAAAACAGATGTCATGCTTTAGCCATGAATTATAAATTTGAGCCTTGATAGTTCAACAAATTAATAGTGTTTATTTTAATGCTCTTTGATACACAACATTGTTAGTTTGCATAAATACGCACCAGAAAATGAAATGTTCTTTTCCCGTTATTTTTACAATTGCCCATGTTAAAAACTTGGATTTCCAAAATCAATACTAGAAATACTCAAAGACCTCGACATACCAAATGGATGTCACGCTAGAAATTTTAATTTTGATAAGTGTGTAAGTTTGTGTGTCGTAAGTGATAAGCATTAATTTTATAAGCATTAGGACATTGAAAAAATTGTATTTGAAATTATACGAAAAATATCGTAATTTTTTATCATAATGAAAGCACCAAATCCAAATAACGTTTTATTATTTCTTCTACTTATATATAATATACGGTGTATGGTTTTTTAATGTAAATATTTTCTCTAGGTGGCCCATAAACAAGATGCAAATCAAAATCACGAGGCGGATGGCGGTAATGCAAAGGAACGAGTTACAATGCATGTGCAGGGTATATCGCATTGGGCACCTGCGAATATTGGACCATACAGCCAAGCCGTTAAGGTATAATTTTGATTTATAAAAATTATTCGAGAGTTGAAACTGCGCTGTAGCTTGGAAGTGTGTGATTTCAAGGATTAACCCTCCCCTAAAGATAGCCACCATCCCACGAACTTGTCAATGTCGTCAGTCAACATAGAGGGGGCCCTAACCACCTGGTATTTTGTAATATAGAGGATTTAGAAATAACTTCTGTCAAATTACTAATAAACTTCTTCTGGCAAATGACATTAATATGATATTACTTTTATAAACAATTTCAGAATTTCTTTTATAACAATTAGTAGCTCGCTGTTTGTTATTGAAGATTGGCAACTTTTTTTTTTCTATATCTAGGCTCGAAGGCCCACACGGAAGCCGCAGATCGTTTCCTTACACAACAGTGTTACTGAAACCGCTGTACGGCGTCTTAGGATATGCGCGCAGAGACGAAGTAGGAAATCGGCTATTCCGTACTTCGCTCCCCTCTTTTCCCCGGTCACCACCATGCCCCGCTTTCCTAAGACGCAGTATTGCGGTTATGTCAGCACCTTAGCAACGAATCAATATTACGTCGAATAAACACTATGTATATAATTTTTTTACACAAATTTCGTAAGTTGGATCTTGTTTATATAACTACCTTCAACTCTTTCTACACTTTGAGAAGTGTAAGGAAACTCTTGCAACGCTTTCATCGTTAATTAAGTGTCTTACCACTTTTTGTTTTGGCTTTAAAAGGTAGGGGAAGTGGTGAGTACCTCTGGGCAGATAGCGCTGGTCCCGGGTTCGATGCGGCTGGCCGGCAGCGGCGCCCGAGGGCAGTGTGCGCTAGCGCTTCGCCACATCACTAGGGTACTTCGCGCTGCTCACCCGCGTGCTCACATACGCAGCGTCGTACAGGTAACACTCACAATATTTATATAAACTTAATGGTAATCACTATTCTTTCATTTATTCATACAGGTTCCACATAGAATCATTAACAGTAACCACTTAAGTACATCATGTTTTTAAAGTTGGTAATGTATTTCATTTAGTGCGAAATTGCCAAAAAACATGACCACGGGCCGGCAAGCACAGCGCAGGACGTTCACTCACAAGGTTGACGTACAGTCTTATTAAGTTCGTCAAAATACAACTAGCCCTATAGGAAATCTAGGGGGAGGGCTATACCTAGCAGTGGATCTCCTACTACTAAAATGATGTTAATGATAATAGTAAAAAATGCACTTGTTTTTGAAATTCTCGTTTTAAGACTTTCAAAAACAGTGTTTATAATAGAAGGCACTTTGAAAGCTTTCCTTTATTCATACTATCACTCACAAAGAACCATTAATATCGACCACTTGTAAGTCACGAGAGGAATGCCAAAAGAACCTAATTTAAACTTCTCTCCTTAATTGCTTCCGTTATCTTAAAAATACCAGGGTTCCAAACGCACTTATAAAAAGATTAATTTAATGAACTTAAATTGATTACTAGAATTATGTTGACCGCTCAGACATGGAAATTTAGTTGGCTGACTGCTACATAGGTCGTTAGCAAACCGATATCTTCTATATGCAAATTACCAAATTGTTGATTAAAAATATAGTAAGACTTTTCTAAAAAAATTTATATTCATACTCTTCTTTTGTCCTTAATGTCTCGCTTATTTTTCTATCGTTCATTTTCATACTTAATTTTCCTTTCATCTCTTTTACATCTATACCCTCTAGAATGTGTATTTGTTTCCGTTACAATTGTCTTTTATTTTTATTACTTTTACTTTTGATTTATATTGCAATTTACTTATTGCTATTTGTATATTATTATTTTATTTATTATATCACATATTCTCTTTTTTTTACCACCTTTCCGATATTATCCGACTCAGGACTTATTTCTTTTAATAACGCCACTTTTAATAACTAACCTTTTTACTGTATTCTTAGAAGATATAGCGTCTTCCTTCCTTCTTACATTAACAAGGCGATGTTACCTTCCTCTACCTTCTCTCTTCCTGCAACTGAAACTGGTGTTTCACTTTCAGTGCCCAAAATACGGGACAGTTCGTGATCAGGTGCACCACGGTCTGGTCCCATATTCGGATCAAAGATACACGGAGAATCCCTCGTGCACTATAAAATTTGCTTGCTGTTTATTATGGACTTATGAGTAATAGATGTATATTAGTACAGTAAATCTAATGAAGTGTGTTATATTGTCTTAATGACGGCAATGAAAGTGGTCGGAATTATATATAGGTGATTTGTTATAGGTGTAAAAGTTTTAAAGGGAAAAATGTATGGCTCGTTTGCTGTCAATTAAAATCGAAAAATTTGATTTGTGGATAGAGTAGGTATGATACATATTTTTCTAACCGTAAGTTTCAGAAATATTAAATAACGTGAGAAAATGCGTTTTCAAAGTTCGGTCTTACTAAATATTTTGTTAAAATTTTCAGCGATTATAAAATACGCGTAAGAGAAGCGTTTTCAAAATTTGAATTACAACAATTTAACATAAATTATTATTAACCTTCAAACTTTGTACTGCCATAAGTTATTGGACTGTCGAATCCAAAGGAAAAAATTAGATTAATCTATTTTTATTTTAGTGTTCACTTTATACAAGGTAATTGTAAATAGTTGCAAAAGCTTTTCGCTAACAAATGAGCTATACATTATTCATCCCCTTACAGCTTTGACAACCAATAACCGTGAATATATAGAATTCTGGTGTTTCTAACTCGACGAAACTCTAACGAAAAATCGTATTGGTGTAATTAGACGTAAAGGTATTATTTAATGAAATGGTCGTTGTTTTTTTAACAGAGTGTGTGCTATGTGACTCAAATATCTGCGGCGCGCGAGGCACGGCGGCAGCTGGAGCGTCGCACCGCCGGCGCTATAGTGCAGTGCGCGGTCGTGGAGGCTTTGCCGCGCGGCGCCGCCGTCGAGTGGCACGCCTGGGCGCACACCGACAACAACCGCTTCGACTGTACGTACACACACGCACGCACACATACAAACCGAGAGATCACTCTCTGTTGTGATATACATACACGTACATAAAGGTTACCCAAACGTGGGCACTCTAACACATGCACATGAGTAAGAGTCTGACATAGCCTGGGCTTTCCATTCCCAGCCGTCCTATGCAGGATTTCCCACCTCCGTCTAGAAATTTTAAATAGAAATAGAGGCTCTGACTATGTTAGAGAAACTCTGTAAATAAAACTTAAAAAAAACATGCACATATGTACGCAATGGTTAAAGAACAATTCCTTACAGTGCAGTGTTATTTAGGCATTTGAGGTATTGCATTAGTAGAACAGCGCGCGGAACCTACTAAACTCTACGCAAACCTTAAATTTACAATATTGCATAAATTGTTACTGAAAATAAATTAATAATGTGTTTTTTGTTTATTTAAAGTAGTTTGTATTTCGATAATCTACATGAATAATAAAACTACCGTACTTGCTACTCCTATTACTTTCACTTGTGATGAATGATTTCACAAAAGATAATTTACATTCCACGCTTATATCATTTTCAATGCAAAACTTATATTTCTGGTACACTCATAGCTGGATACTCATCAAATTTATTGTTTTTAAAAATTACCAAAAACATATATTCAATAAAATATTTGTGAAAGTCTCCTAAAAACAAACAGACAAGTTTCCTAGACAGTAATTTATAAGCATAGATAATATAATAACAAGTAAGAAATATTAAAGACAAAACAGACAATTTACATGTATATAAGACGAACGCAAAACCTTGTGGAAGACGAGTGACGTGAACATATTTCTAGTTGAATTACAAGGTTATGAAACTATTATTAATTGTTCTACGTAATAACATACCCAATAAGCCAGATCAGACATGTCTCGCAGATGGCTTTTTCAACTCTTAATGCGTATAATCATTAATTTAACTGAACGTGCACCTGTATAGATCTGTCAATAATGTTTGTATTTAAATGTGAGGTTAATATTTTATTTGCTTGCACACCGCATAGTTTTTCTCGGCAAATATTCGGCTTAGCAACAGATGGGCAAGTTGAAGTAGTGATGATCAGACCACGCAACGAGCAGAACAGAGGGTCGCTTTGGGTTTAAGGTTCTAGAGGTTATAGGCCTACGGACCTGCACGCGAAGCGTGATACGTCAACTCACGTAGTGGACAAAACCTTTTTAAAGTCGTCCGAAGTCGCCGGTTGCACGCTGCAATCTAAGGGCGCGACCTATGTCCAGCTGTAGACGTCCTATCGCTAAATGATGATGATATTAATTGTTGCAATGTTTGTTACAACAGGCCGCTTATAACTAGTTTTTTTTTTTTTTCAAAAAATTTGCATATATCTATGTTCAACAGTTTACGGCTTATTTTCTTAAAATGTAAATACACTCCGCGTTCGATATTGCTGCACACAATAGAGGAATACACAAATTAATTACTCGATTGTGTACATAATAATTTATATCTATTTATTGTTGCAGACGAGGAGACCGGTTGCAACGTCGGCGAATACAAGGTCGCCATAACGAGAAGGTGGAATTACGAAAACACTGTTGCAGCGTGCGTTTGTTACGTAGCCACTGGTAAGATTAATCTAATTCTAGTTGTGTTGCCATGAAATTAATGCATATTTATAAAAAACTACTGAAGTGATTGGAAAAATATCATATACTAATTTTCATGTCGTGAATATAACAATAGTTTTTAAGTACATGGTCTAACATAAAGTTCTATTTTCGTCCAAAATGTGGTCAGCGCAATATGATTTTTTTGTCTACCTAGGATTAGTCACAGTAATATCAAAGTGAAAAAATTAGAAAATTTTAGATTTGTAGTAATAGAAAGAACATCACAAGCTGCATAAAAAAATTATTAAAATTATATAGATTTAGGCACTACTTGCCCTTTCAAACAATTTATTTTTGACGTGATATATGAACATTTAAAAAATTAGTAAACCAATAAACAAGGTTATAGTTGTAAAAGCTTTAACATCTGTATCAATGTCTTTAACGAAAAATTTTACAATGTTTTTTTATTAAAGAAGAATACTAAACAATAATTAGATTTAATACACAGCAATCGCAATTTTGAAAATATTTTCGTTACACATTATTTAACAGCAAATAAGCTATACCATTTATATTATTTACATTTATAATCATTAATCTTGTTGCTATTGCATTTTTATTTAATTTATTGATGTTTCAGGTTCATCTCCCTCAACTTGCCAACTTACTTTTCCTAATGAAGAGGCCTGCAACTCTCACAGGGCGCTCGCGTCGCAAATGCAGCGTTCCGAAATAGAGGAAGTTCTAGAATATGCTCTCAAAAAATTACTAAACGATTGTTACGACAGAGAACCACAGCCCGCTGTTAAACTGAGGGTATTTTACCAGGTACGAGTTGTTTCCTCACACATAATAAGACAAAAAGTTAAAATTTAGATATAAGTACTGGGTCTAGGTAAAACTCTTCACAAATAGAATTTATCTATATGTAATGAAATTTCTGTGTTTGTACTATTTGTATCTAGCTGGTTTTGATATTATGGCCGCTGGGGCCTCAAGGTTCTGCAGAAGAGACTACGAGCGCAGCGAAGGACAGAAGCCCACAAGTTCGACCTTATTAAGTTCCTCGGAAAATGCTGGATACAGGTCGCTTGTAACAGGTCCTATAGTATATCAATGGGGACGGCTTATTTCTAACAGTATATGTCTAATGGTTAAAATGAGGATGATGATGGTGATGTTAATTAGATTTTTGGTGTTGCAGGTTTGGAGTGCACCCGCAATGTCCCTCCTAGTGCACGCGACTCGGGAGGTGGCTGGCAGGTTGGGCGCACGCGTCGCTCTCACGGCCGCCCCCGTCGCCGCGCTGCACAATGCATTCACCTTCCTCTCTATCAGCGGTCTGCGCCTCGACGAGTAACCGCGCAACTACCCAATCGTAAGCACACACAACTTTAATCACAATCCCAAAACTAACATATTTCATCATCAATTAACACATTGATGACCGGCAATTTTACTGAAAATTTATCTCGTGTCACCGGCAGGGTACCGTTTTTGCATAAGAATAGTTCAAGTTGGTCCGAGTAACGACTTAATCATCAAAACACTGCTATCGAAAAATTAAACCGTTACCTAGTGATAGCCGGAGAGTCACCAAGTTTAATAGTTGCATCAAGAATATTTAAATAATTCTGTAAGTTTGGTGTAAATAAATGTTCTTTCCATTTTTATTTCATATGGTCGTTACTACATTATGCTATAATATATCTTTTTTTGATATTTTGGTGTCCTAACATCGGAGTCTTTTGATACAGTATCATTTTCAGTCACCACAATTAGATTCATAATCACTCGGAAAATCAGATAATGCCTCTGAATATAATTCATTGAAAAATTCTTCATTACGTTCCGTCATCGTTTTTTTTATTTATTTTTTAAAATTATTAAATACTTTTTACAACAAAAGATTTATAGCGGCTCTTATAAGCGGGTGAAACAGCGTGTATTATACTGACCAACAATTGCACTGTATGGTTGCCAAAAGAGATAACAACGGTGATGCAAAAAAAAAGTATCACGGGTTTACACGTGGCCTGTCAGCAACATCCGGCATTAAAAATACGAGTAACTCGTAAACAGTCAACAATGTATTAAGCCGGAAGGATTTCCACTGAACGTTTTTGACAAGCTAATATTATATTATTAAATTCAGTGCTATTATTTAGTTTTTGCATCATACACAATTTGAATAGTTAGCAAATATTTGAATCAAAAAATTAGAGTCAGTAATACTTAAATTTGTGTTAAATTTATGATTTAATTTTTAGATTAAGTCTGTATGGTGTTTTTTGTGTTCATAACTCTCTTTGTCAAATGTTACTTTGTATCTTTTAACATTATTATTTCAGCAATAGGACGCTGGACAGGCCTTCCCAGTAGATTTCCAATAGGACCGGCCGGAAGCGGCTTGCATCCAGCGACTTTCGTCAACCTTAAAGAGGTCGTCTGTCCAACTTCTTATAACATACTTGCTGCTATTGAATTAACGTTATTAAATTTAAAAAAAAAGTGAATTTGAGTTCTTAGAAGCACATATTATCTTGATTTTTTTTTACTATAACAATAATTAGTTCCCACCAACTGTCAAAATGATTAATGCACTAATGAAAAAACATCATACAGATTACTTGTAACACTCTTAAAAATCAGTATCATCGATCATCAGTTTACCTTAAATGTAAGTAACATATACAAACATCATATTCATGTCTCCCGATAGACAGCGGCAAGGCCTTCGTTGACCGATTTTGTGCAGCCCGCCGTCTTGGCACTTGCACGGAACTTGATTTGTCGCTAGTCCACTTAGTAGGGAGCGTCTTCCAGTGCTCACCACTAGAGCTTTCGCACCAACTCTATGAAATGCGTTTAGAAATGTTGTCTTGATCAATTTACTAATTTTTCAATGCAAAATTTAAAATCAACGATATTGCATTTAAATCATGTCATCTTTTGAATAACTTCGATTGGGAAATACTCGTCTTTTCTTCAAACTTTGTCCGTGTCGATTGAATCTTACGTCTATATGTTCTACAGCTTTATCTCTTTAATATACTATATTTTGTATTAAAAAAATAGGTAATAATGGAAACGATTTTTCTTGTTTCTTTTAAAAAAAATTATTATAGTATACAGATATTAAGTGAATGATTTACGTTCCCTGGGCAATGATTACTAAAAATCAGATAAATAATTAAAAACAACTCTTTGACCCAATAGGATACATCCTATTAGTCACCTGTTGTTTCTGTAATTCATTATTATTAAGAAATAAGTACCATTTTAGCCGTTTTCATTCCACTGCTGGACATAATCCTCCATTGATTTGCAATAGAACAATACTTCAAAATTTTCAAGTTTTTTTTTTATTTCTTATATCTTAAATTTATGTAAATATCTAATTACATAAGTATAATTTTTGTTTTTACAGATTTAAATTACGTTCTTCTTGTAATTTATCAATTTTTGATATAAATAAATACCGTAAGCAATTTGAACGTTGAACACTTTTTTGATAATATGTATTAATGTATATAGATGATTTAAAATATTTCAAAATTAAATAAGATTTTTGCGTGTCAATTGCGTATATTAAAATGAATAAAACTCATAAGTGGTTTTTTTTATTTATCTTTAAACTGAATAATGGTGGGGTTTGTTTAAAAGGGCTACCTTTATTATTTTCTAGTTTCAATAATGAACTTACACATTTACTCGCTCAAATGATAATATAATTTTATTTTGTAAACAATTTTAACTTACATTAATATTTTATTCTACTTTTTACACTTAAAGTTTTACGAAGTTGTGTACTTTGTTTACAGGTCTCCTCCATACAAGATGTAACAACGCTTTACGCCGGTTCATAAAGTATATGTACTGAATATTTTCAGTGTTTATAAAATTTTGTTAACTATGCTATCGAGTTTACCATATTTAAGTCAAATTATATAAATTATTTTTATTGCATATTTGAGTTTTCATTTGTTTCCTAATATAACTGATATAATAAAAAACCAAAAATCAAATTAAGTTTACTTTATTTTTTTACAAAATTGACCGAACAGTGCGAGATTTCTATAACGTTTACACTTGCATTAAGTAGACATAAAGTTATCATTATTCCTCTTACAAGTAAGTCTTAATAATTCACCTGTGTCAATAATAAAGCAACGCGAATAGTGGTGTGGGACACACCCAAATCAGTTGTGTATATCATATAAAAGTTATAACATGATTTGGATTAATTTCATAACCTGCGGGACATTATTTTTATCTTAGAAATTGTCACTAAGTAAATTATTTATGATTAATAATAACGAAAGCATAATTATAAACTAAACATGTTACATCGTTACAAATAATCAGCATTAGTTGATGATCCTGCACTTATATACCTCTAATACAATGTATAATACACAACATATTGGGATAATTGCACATTGCAGTGGTTAAAGAACAATAGCGCGCAGAAAGATCGTAAGTACAGCAAATGCATACGTTTGTAACCGACGCCGGGGTGTTCCCAACCGATTCTGGGAAAACATATCACCCAATTGTTCTACATTTCAATACTATATTATGTCCATCATACAATAAATAATTTCTTAGTGATGAAAATAAACATATACTCTGCGTTAAATAATTTATTTGATCCTCTATAATAAATCTATATCGATTGGGCTTATACAATTTCCAGGATGAGTGAATAAATTATAAAATACCATACAAATAGCGCATGTGTTTTGTACTTCGGGAGTAAGACAAAACGCTATCTTAAATCTCTTCTACAGCAAGTCTAGGCTTTAGTGATCTATGCAAGTACATTACTAATTCGGCTAAATATCAAATTATATTTGAGTTACACGGATAACTTCGCTGCATATAACTATGTTAGAGTGGTGTAAATAAAAAGTAAATTTCGGTACGACTCGTTTCGGTCAAAGATTGCGTTTCGCCTTAAATATGGATCAGTGTCACTTTGAGAAAGAGCTGCTGAAATTCATTGAGAAATTAATCTAAAATAAACGCAAAACTAAAAATAATATTGTAGCGTAACATTAAACAGTATTTGTATTATCAAAAAGAGGATACACTAACAAAATTGATTCATAAGCAAATTGATTTAGGCATCACAGTATATTTAGTCAGGCATTAAACGGAGAATTTCAACAATATCCTCTAATAAATCGTCAAATATGTATAACATAGGGGTATATTGTATACAGTTGTATCCATATAAACGTATAACTAAAATAAATACCTTATTAAGGAAAAAAATTAACAATAGTCTAAAATTAATCTATTCTCAAAAAAAAAATGCGCTCTGTCTTCATTAGATCATTTTTGAAATGATTATAACCAATTAACGAAAGTGATTGCATAGCAATTGCATTAAAAGGCAGATTTTATTCATATCATACAATTTATTTTTCATTTTTTTGAGAAATCATGTGCAGGTAAATCATACGACAAACATTACTCCATGTAAAATCACTCGCGTACTCATAAACAATGTCGGCGACAAAACGATAAAACATTCTTTAACGAAACAGCACACTATTCAATCTCTTATATTTGACTCTCCTTAACATAAATAATTCACGGGGGGATGCATACATGATTTTTGCAGCAAATATAAAAAAAAAACTATTATTAATAAAAAATAGTATGATTGCCCAGCTACCCACATAGTGAAGTTAGTATTAAATTACTGTACATTTGACGTGTTAGTGACCTGCGAACTACAGCTATCTAACCACTTTATGTTACTTTCTGTTAAAATAAACCACCTACTTTTCTCTAGGCATACACTCGTAACTTTTGTCCGTAGCTCCGCGCGCCCGGCGAGCGCGGGGGCCGCACTGAACTGAGACCGCGGCTAAACCAGAGACACACCTGTCTCTTCACTATCCGACAACTTACATATACATAGCCTACTAGTTAATCGTTATATTAATCAGATTTATGCAACAGTTTACCTTACAACCGTATTACCGAAGCGGATAAGAGTTATATACTAATAACAGCTAGATATATTACAAAGTCACTATTCACCCGCGCAAAGTTTCCGACAGGACCCACTTAGACGTGTACTTCGTGCACTGAATTTTTTAGCTCGACGGTTAACGCTGAGCAGCCAGCTCAGTCGGTGGAGTCGGGCGGGTGATCGTCGCCGACATCCAGTGGATCGTGGACCTCCTCGGTGCCGTCCGACATATCGGAAGCGTCCGTTCTGTCGGTTCGCTCGCAGGACTCCATCGCGTCGTTGGTGACGTCGTCAGTCACGTCGTTGGAGTTCTCGGATGCTTTCGACCGTCCTTGCATGCGACTCTGCATGTACTGTCGGTGCGCGTATTTGTTGAACCGCCGTTTCGCCATGAACAGCGTGGCGATGGTGCGAGGTGCTAGGCGTACAGCGGCCGCTCGAGACGTGATCCCGCCGCGCCGGCAGTCTCCACACGTGTAATCCATCACGTTCAAGTTGCTCACCGTCTGCCTAACGCAATCTGCGCGACAATAACAATTCAATATCAACAGTCCTCTTCCATTAACCTTTTGGGCTCTACGAAAATATTTGGAGAAAATCGCCGCCGTCAACACAGATATGCATTTACTGCAAGTCTCCACGATGACTACAGGCGCGAGTCTGTCGATTTATTCGATCAATATGCAGTTACTTTTTCGTAAAAATAATGTAAAGACACTCGCTAATGTCTGCAAATATATGTAAATAATACTCACAAATAACACTATTTAATCTCGTGCAATAAGATTACTATAATTTATTAGTGTTTGCGTCCCGAGCATCTCTAAGGATCGTTTCGACCGCGTAGGTTTAGAGCCCAAAAGGTCGTCACGTCACTGAACTTGATTTAGGAAACCGTTTAACAAATATCTTTATTTTTAATTTACGTATCTTAAACCAAGCTCTCATATCTAGTCGATTAAAATGCGTATATAGCACACACAATTGGTCGATTCTATTCGTCTATTCGAGGACAATTCGTCCATTTGCGTTCCGAATAAATTTCAGCTATCGTACATCATGCGTTCACCCATACGTTTTCTCTAACACATCTAATACAAAAAGGAAGCGTCATTGCAATGTTTTTCAGGTTTATAATTTTTAACTGTTTCATAGCGTTATATATATATATTCCTGGTTTAAATTGTTTCGGTAGGTGCAGGATAATGAATGAGATGGCAGACACAGTATCTATTTAAATATGATTGAATTGTGTACGCGGCGTGTTCAACAATGCCATTCTTTAGAGATATCAGCGTAGTAGGTAACCATGCGCGTTATTGCATAACAAAAGAAGCACAAGCGTGAAATATGAAGAAATGTCTTTATTGTTACATATGTTTCACATTCAAAAATATTTCTCCATATGGTTCAAAAAGCAAGTATATAAGAATGACTATTTATAAAGTGACTTTTAATAACCATTAATTTATCGGAATACACCCAACTCTCTTGTACAAGATATTCAAATAATGTGGTCAACCAAAGAAAATAATTACACCTTTTTACACAATTTTTTTGTACTAACTTGAATCCCTACAAATTTTTTTAAAATATAATTTTTACAATGCTCGCATAAACTTATTTATAACACAGCAAAATACAAATAGGGCAACATAAAGTTCCTCAAATCTAACACTCGTGTTAGACATCTGCATATCTGACGTTTCTGCTGATGAAAACATTTTTGTTTAGTCCATATTAAACGTAGCAAGTAGCATTGAATAGTTACCAATTTGGTTTTTATTCCTAATTTCAATTTGTATTTTAATATGTTTTGTACTAATGTATTAAATTTTTTGACTGTACACTAATTTTAAACTTATTTGTAATTAAAATGAATCATTTTCGTTTTTTAAATACTTATATAATATGTATTTAATTATTATCCCTTTTGCGCGTTTTTTTGGAAAAATAATTAGAATTTTTTCACCTCACACAATTTGTTAAAATTATCTCCAAATTTACCATTTAAATGTATTTTCTACACGATTCTTTAAATGCTTTTCTAGGTGACGCATCTACCGTGTACAAAATGAATTAGGTGTACTTTCAATGCAATATATTTGAGACGTGTCAATGTCACTTTATAAGAGGTCGATTAGAAATTTCATATGTAGATGGCGGTAGTGGGAGGTGGTTGGTGGGGGGCAGAAGCGTTTGCGCACTACTGGGCACCGTACCGGATGACGTACCTTGATGCAGTTGCCTATCGCAGAGTTTACATATGACGAGCTGCATAGTCCCCTTAGGCCCGATGAAGGAGCGCTCGCACAGCGGGCAGTAGCGACCGATGCGATACGCCCTACGTACGCACACACACATACGGACCGTACGCGCACAAGCACCGGAACACAGAAACACGCCATTAGTATCAACACGTGAATACGCCGCTGCTTAATTCGACGCTTACGTTACTTTTTTGTTACTTCTCTTCCTTTGGCTCTTACATATACATAATAAAAACATATACACATATAAGTGTGTGATATTTGTTCTTAAAAATAAAGTTATTATTTTGTAAAGTAAATGAAAATAAAAGGTAATATTAAAAATAAACTCCTGTATGTTTGTCTGTGAATCAATAAATATATTTATGATTGTAATATATAAAGAGCCGGAAGCCAAGTAAAAAAAAATCTCTAGTTAGTATATGCACTGGAATCGATGTAATTCTATGCCCGTGTTAGTTGGTGTTTTTACACAAATGAAAACAAGTTAGTGGGAGAATCGTTGACTGATGATCGTTCCCATTGATGGTATAATAGCAATTGAGGCAACTTCACTAGCGCTTTCCAAATTATTAGTTTGTCATTTGCATCAACCACTATTATTTAAAAATGGAATGAAATTGAATTACCAATAGTAAAAATAGTAAAACAGTACAGGTGGTATAGCAAATTCTATGTATATGAAAATTATTTGGCCACTATACTGTTTTGCAAAGAAAACTATCTGCCGTAAAACAATATAAAATTGAACATTTAACACTAAACAATTAAAAATAAACAAACTAGGCAGTCAGTCTTCCAAATTAAACTAGAAGTAACTTACATTTGAAAGGATGTGTAGCATGCAACAATACATAGCCTAATTCTGCTAAATAACAACAACTGTGTAATCAATTTTGAATTATTAATTTCGCTAACCAATTGTAATATAGAAGGCCCATTATCTGTTATTTCTTAGTAGAATTAGGCAGCCAACATCTTGTGCGTATTAAGAATGCTGCTCTGGGTCATAGAAACAATACGCAGGGGCCAAAATGCTACAAGATAAAAGGTAAAAGCATATGTCAAGAGTGTAAAGGCAAACGTCGGAAGAGAATGGCACGGCCGTTGTTAGACCACATTGCACGAGCGTGGAATGACATGAGTACAGCTATCAGGGAACAAGACCAGGTGTGTGCCGTAAGGAACATTTAACTTGTCGTCGTCGCTCGTTGCACGACATCCCATATCCCAAGCTCTTAAACATAGTTTTCTACATACATTTTTTTATTTGAAAAGTACTTCCTACTTTAAGGTTTTATCCATTGATTTTGAAACGATATAAATGTGAACTCACAATCCACATAAAACAGTTTTGGTGCCACAAAATTAGTAACAAACCCCTATCATAAAATATTAAAAATAGCAACATAAAGATGTTTCTACACACTTTATTCAAATTTAAAAACGTATTTTTTACAAGCTACTACCTAACGTTTATTAGATTTTTTTGTAGACAGTGCAATATGTATGTTTAAAACAATTATTTTTCCATTGTTAGGATTATTACAAACACGAGAACATAAAATACAATTGTAAAATATTAACAGTTTAAGTTTTTTTTAAGTTTACTAGAATCCTAAATTTATTATAATGTTAAGTAACATGAAGTTAGTTTCATTTTTACTTTAATTATTAAAGTTCACATATTAATTAGATTTAATTTGTAGTTCATTAAGCTTGCGTTATATTAACAGAAAACATTTTTTCAGAATTAATCAAGAAAACCTTCAAATTTAAAAATCGAAATTTTTGTTAGACTTGGAAATTGATAATGTTAGAGTTAAAACATTGTTTTTCATCAGAACTTGTTTTCTCTAATTAGTATTGATTCTTATTAAATGCCTTTATTGAAACTAGATATACCACTGATATATTTTTAGATAAAACTGGTTTTGACTGTGACAATAATATTGATTTATTTTTTGGATCCTTTACTTTTGCCCAAATAGAATTTGCAGATTCCGCGGGACAAGGCTGACCTCTTTTTGGGCAGCAGGAAGTTCGGTGGTTCTCCAGGAAGACTTTTTCACCAGATTGGGAAGCCGCCGAGCTCTTATATCGCTTCAGCGGTCGCTACATGGATTCAAAGGCTCCTATGAAGGAACTGAGCCTTGGGTAGTCACTCGTCCATAATACTCGCTTGACATTCGGACTCAAGGGCGACCGAGAGGACTGACTTGGTCGATTGCTGATTAATAAGGAATTTAGTTATTTGTTCTAATAAAAATAGCATTGTAACAAAAAACTGCTGTGACAATAATGTTTTTAAGACAGGACTTGATTATGTTTATCGAATGTTAACCTTGACAATTATTTTAAATTCATGCAAAATTATAATTTTTACTAGATCGGTACCTCGTTTTTAATTTCAAATAAGTTTCTCTAGTGCTAATTTAAACTAAAACTGCAAAATCAATAACAGTGGTAAATTCTACTTTTAACAAGGGCGATACTTTTTTTCCTTTTTGGAAGTAGACTTTCAATGTCATTTGAATAATCCGCGAGTTCGATACTGATGCCGACTTTACCAGAAGGCCGCCGAACTTTTAGATCGATTCGTCGGGATCTCCATGGAGTGACTAGGCGCAAAGCCCTCCACGTGTCATTAATTACACCCTAACCAGGAAAAACGCTAACAAAAAACTGCGACTTTCACTGCTGCTCATATGTGTTAGCTCATTCACCAGATTGGCAGGTCGCCGAGCTGTTTGATCGCTCGGGCGGACGCTTTATAGACTTAAATAGTTATGTTGACGATTGCCTCAAATACACGCCGTGGTGAGCGGCGCGTGTGAGGGGGATGGCAACTGACCTGGCGCAGGGCGTGCAGAGCGAGTGCGAGTAGAGCTTGTGTCCGCCGGGCCCGCGGCGCGTCTGGTGGTGCCACTCGGCCGGCGCGCCCGCACACGCCGCCCCGGCCGCGCCGCCCGGCGATCGCGCGCCGCACGACTTGCATATCGCGCACTCCGCGCAGTGCCACCGCCCTAGTACCAAATCAATTTCATTTATTTAACCATTCCGATACGGTGCCCGTCGGCCACAAAACCGTACCGAACGTCGACTTTAGTCGTCAACCAAGAAATTTTAACATACCTCTACAATATAAAGTTTACTATAATAATGCGTCATATCAGGATGTGTTGGGTGTAATATAACAAAAAAACATTTATCGTATTACTCAAAAACTAGCGAGATAATGAAATAAACAAATGATTGAGTTAAATCTTAAAATTTTTCATTTATAAAAATAAAACTTAACATATTGAAATACCTAAATAGAAACAAACGCTGTCTTAGTCACATTCCGAATATTATCCGCTTGTAATGTAAAACACTCATCGCAAATGTCTTAAAAAGCAAGACGTGTTTAATTTAGTTGCGCAAAGCAGCACGCGGCAGGTACGCACCGGCTGTGCGCATTCACCTGTGACCATCGACTATAATCAATGCTCGGGCCGTATTCGTACTCGTAACAATACAGCAGCAATACTTTTGTTTTAAATTAATTCTGATTGAAATTCGCACGCTGATTTGAATTCGGACGCCATCTATGATGGTAGTTGCTGCCATTGTAATTGGGTCAGAATTGAAAATTAAGGAATTTGAACTGTGTGTCTTGAACTTTATGAAAGAGATCAATCATCAAATGTTGACAAGACAAAATGATTTGTGACATTTGAAACGTGATCTCTCACACTATCCTCATTGGTAAGCTCACAGCATAGGGCTAGTTCAGGATTTCTCAACGAGATCGCATCGGGGACTAAAAAAATAGTAGACGAACGAAAGTAACCGGATAGATCCACTGGGGATTAGTAAGGAAGTGGCAATGGGCATGCCACATAACGCTGGCACAGATGACCGCCTGAAGGTTCGAGTGGAGCACGGAGCGGCAAGGTAGAACCTCTTACGCACGAGGGGGACAGACGACCTTGTTATGGTCATCAGAAGACACTGGATATTCCAGAGGTTCTTTTTAGGAACCTATTAAGGCCAGTGTATATTAGACATTCAATGGCTGAAATTATGGTAATATTTTTTTTTATAAATTAGCGGATAAGGTCGTAAGAAGACTCGGAAAGTAAATTATTTACAACCGGTCATAGAACGGAAATCATTTCCAACCGGTCCTATTAGGAATTTATAGGTGAAACTCGTGCCAGCAGGGCGTGTTACCGATGAAATGATGATGACTTTCTAAATGAATTAGTTTGAATTTGTAGATGTAAATGTGACTGACCGCTGGGCACGTGACGCAGGCCGACGCAGTAGATGTGGAAGCCGCGGTCGCACAGGTCGCAGAACAACATCTTGTCGTCGTCCGCGGGCAGGCGGCAGCCGCAGCACGTCTTACACTCCGCGCACTGCCACGGGTACTCGCGGCATTTGCGGATCGTGTCCGGCCCGAGCTCGACGCAACCCGGGTGCACTGAAACATTACATAATTTTCAAACATCTATTAAAATTATTCGGTGCGATGGGTGCAGTTGATGCAGTAACTCCATGTCGCAGACGTATCGGACCTTAACCGCCCACTTTGCGAACTTAATGCAATTAGCAAACGAAAGGAATATTCCCAACAAATTTCAAGTTTTTAGTCTTTTTATATATATATGTGTGTGTGTGTGCGTGTGTGTGCGCGCGCGCGTATGTGTGTGCGTTTGTGTAGCTACTTTGGAATAAACTTCCCCTGGGAATTCAGAGTCAGCAAATCAATACATTTTTGAGACCTATTGGTAGTTGAATCGTCATAACTTCTAATCATATATTAAACAGTATATATATTACACATACACACATATATACTTGGTATATATGGTATATAGTATTTTATGTTTTATATTATTCATCTTGGTATACTGGTAGAAAATGTCTATAATAAGTCCACCATTACACAATGTGATATAATGCGTACTTATGCACATATAAATAAAAAAACTGTTTGGTATCTTTGTACATTTTAACTTGTTCAACATCTGTTTAAATAAAAATTGAATATCCATATACTCACATTTTGCATTACAATTGGAGCAAACGAGGAACCTCTCGTGAGTGTATTTGCGATTTGCCTCGAGTCGCAACTTACAGATACGGCAAGTGTCGACTTCTCCTTCCTGAGTATCTTCTTTTACTGTGCTTGGACCATCGGCTTGACTGATACGTTTCGTTTTTGTAAGCTTTTTACGCTGAAATATTTTTTCTTATTTTATTTATTCATATTTAAATCACAGGTTCCCAAAGGGTACAGTACCTATTGAATGAAATGAGGGTCAATATGAAGTACTAGAAAAAACACCACTCCCGTCTGTGTGTTGGGGTACCTTTCTATTCCTATAGAGTGTTTGTTTTAGACATCTTGTTTAAAGGTATTATTTGTCATTAGTTATTACTGTTACTATGCTATACATTGTTTGTATATTATTATTTTACAAGCTAAAAATGCCTAGACAAAATATCGAATTACAGGGTTAAACAACAATTAAAATAAATAATCCTTAACACTTAATATAATGGAAGTCTCTCGCTTCGGAGGCCAAGACCCACTTTGGGTCACTGAGCCAGCAGAGTAAGTTAGTAAGTAGTATAAGTACACTTACTATAGGAATACACAATGAATTATATAAAAACATAATGTTTACTTTTTGAATTTGGCTTAAACATACTTTCTCCCTGACTACCTCTGCGTGCTGCTTTAGGTAGGACTAAAATTTGGCGCGAGCCATATTTATGAACGAAAGACGGAACTATAAATGTTTAAATAAGGGCATTGTAAAACTATTATACCTTGGGCGGATGTGTTTCAAGGTCGGAGTCCACTGATGAAGAGCGCTCTAACCAATCATTTTCTGAATCTGAGCTAGACTCCGCTGACATGACCGCCGGCGGAGCAGCTAACGCCGTGTTCAGGGGGAAATATCTGTCCAACAAACATACAAACAATTATTACAAATGTTTTAATTTATAAAGTTTCACCATTAGCATTACATTACCACAGTTTTGAATAGTGATCTCTTTTGTGCATATAATTGCATTATTCTGTAGTTTGTTTGCATTAGATTGTTTCCAATTAGAAAACCAAATAACACAGTTATTAGTTGAAGAGATACTTTTATACATAACTGCTGTACCCAATAATAGTTACTGAGCGTAGCTAGGTCAGTTGACAAATATTTTTCACTGCATTCTAAATGCAAATGAACTATTTATTCACTGGAGTCAATATAACGTTCTTTCAACAGCACTTAACAGCCAATGAAAGGGATAGATGATCATGAGATATAAATGTATTTTTGTATAATATTTCGCCATCAATGTAAAAGCATCCAAATGTTCTTTAACCCTTGCAAATAATTAGCTAGTTTTAAAGAAAACAGAAATCAAATATTTTGCATTTTGATGTACAGTACCCGGCGATTAATATTGCACATCGACCTTTGGAAAGAGATAATCTAATTCGATAATCTAATTCGAAAGAGATAATGCTAATTTCGGCTTCGAGGACTGTTATTACTCAAGTACTATTTAACTTTTATGGCTAAACCTTGTGGTTACGTAAGACACAATTAAAGTACCTTATATAAACGACATAATGGACTGATTAGTTAACAAATATAATTCGCGGGCCACATACAGCTGTTACTATTCTAGCATCTCTCCCGTATAACGTAAGGAGCAGAAGAGTAACATTAAAAACTTAAAGGTATTAAAAATTTAATATTAAAAACAAAGCTTGTTAAAGAGATAAATGTTCATATTACAATAGAATCTAAATTACAAAGATATAAATTTTATTTACTGTGCCATTGGGAAATATTAAACATATTTTGCAAAGATAAACTGGAAAATAGATTTGTAATTTTCTTTTCAAATGCAAAGCTTATAACTAATGGGTCTTTAGGAATTAAAATGAATTGGTTTACAATTTATATTAATGAAATTTAATTCTAATTGATGAAGTGTTCACCTATCCCTGTACTAAACCACATTAAAAGTGTAGATTTATTTTAAAAAAAGTTTATTAAATATACTTTAGTACAAACAGTTACTTTACCGGTTGTTACTTTAATACAACAATTTACTATACATTTAAAGTAGTTTACCACGTTTAGTCTCGATAAACTAGTTGTTGTAGGAAAAGTAGAAGGAAAGAGAACAAGAGGGTGAACACCCATTCGATGAGAGAGGACCCTGTGTGAGTGCTGAGGGCCCTCACAATAATGGAAGTACAGAAAAGCACATCATAGAGACCTAGGAAGGCAACTTGTCGAATCTTCGACCAAGACTTTTCAGGAACCAACAAAGCCAACCTTCAGCAATAAAGATAAATGACTAAAAAGAAGATATAATTTTCCTTAGTACAGTTACTTCAACAGGACTTTAGTTAATAATCATATAGATTTAATTCATAAATTAGTTAATAACACTTTACCTGAGCTGTTCAGAGGAGTAAACCCGGTAGCAGTGCTGGTACTGTCCAGGCAACAGTGCCAGAGGGTAGAAGCCGTGAGGTGGGCGCACGCGGGGCGGAGGCGGTGCGGGAAGGGGCGCACGTCTCCGCAATAACGTTAGCGACTGCAGGTCCGCACACGCCGGTCGACGCAATGCGTTCATACGGGTATTCCATTCACTCGCGGATGCAATAGCTGCCGCTGCCATGTCCTGACAACCAATCATATTTTTTAATTCTACAGAAACAAACTTATGCTCATCATTAAGATTATTATGTATATATTGACTAAGTACGTTCAGAAATATAGAAACATATTTAAATTATTTTTGTTTTATTTCATACTTTCGATTATGGTGAGAATGCAGTGAGATCATCAATGTCCATTTGGCTAGCCCCTACCTTTTACCTATTTAGCCTTTGCATTAGAGAGTATTCCAATAACTGGTCACTAAGAACTTGACTTTATAATTAGAAACAAATTGATCAGTGCATTCGTAATATGAATGGGCTGTGGTAGGACTTTATTTAAACTATTTCATGGTAGTTGAGTATATAAGATTATCATCATCATTTCCGTTGTAGGATGTCTACTTTTAGACATAAACTTCACCTATAGATATAGATTTCCAATAGCACCAGTTGTAGGCGGCCTGCACTTACCGTTTTTCGATGACCTTAACAAGGAAGATTTACAATAAGGCACATATAGTGAAATACCTGTCTGGTTTTCTCGGGGTCAACTTTAGGTGGCTCTGGTTTATGCTCAGCTGGTTTTTGTTCCTGTTTCGCATCAACTTTCTCCACCTTAACTTCCTCAGACTTAATTTCTTCTGTTATCTCTTCAGATGGCTCTATCAGTTGCTTGCGGCATTGGTGTGAACGATATTCCTCATATTTATGCGGATAGTCTGAGAGCATTATGTCTAGTACTTCGCTTGCATCTACTGCTGTTATTCCTATAGGGTACAAACATTATAAAATTATTTTAGAATAAAGTCAATACCTAACAGAAATTTAACTAACTAAACTTAGTTTCATTTGTATTTATGTACACTAATTGTATATTGCAATTACTTACTTAGTTTTGAAATAATACTAAAGATATTCACATGTAACAACTTTTATTACATCCTTGCATGTATAAATACTAGTGATATTATTCATAAAAAATAAAATATTTACCTAAGTCACAAAGAGCCTCTGTGACAATTCCTTTGTTTAGTACATAATCCCTTTCTTCACCACTAATCGTTCTTCTTTTTAATTCTGCATATCTCCGCTTGAAGCTCTTTACTCCAAGGAACATTGCAACTTGTTCTTGAATCATCATTACCTGAAAATTTTTGGAAAGGTCGTATTTTTTATGTCAAAATTATATTTAGCAGACTTATGGCATATTCTTTAAAGACATCAAGATTAATTTTAAATTATTACTTGGTTTACAAAATCCGTATTACAATAGATTAATCAAATTTCTACTCATTATACAAAATAATTAAATGTTCCTTTTATGTAATTCAATTACTGCATTATTATCAAATGGTATTATTTATGTAGATAACCAAATGTATTTTTGCCTAGTTATAACAAGCTTGAAAATAAGAAAATGGCTTTGCTGAGTTACCAATAGATAAATTAACAAGGTGTAATAACTAGTAGTCCATCAACTCAGTGGAGATCGTTAATATTGTAATACATTTATTAAGTGGCAAAATGAATAAAAGTTAAAATTATAAAAAATCATTTTCTAGTCTAAATGTTTTGTCACCAGAAGCTGTGATCATATTTCTCAATCAGGTTCCTTCTCTAAGGCGATAAGAGGGCTTGTAGAGGTGACAGTTAGGCTTGAGAGGTCTACTTAGAGCAATGCCCTCTTTGGTTGAAATTTAGACAGCAACAAAATGCCTGGCATACGTGGCGCTTTTCCTTTTCCTTAGAGAAAAAGAATATAAGTATTACAATATGATGATCCATCTATTACCCAGTATCCAATAAGATTGCACTGATTAACACTGCAAACCGTTTTGGGTTAATGATTGGTGTGTTTATGAGGATAATTTAGACCAGACTTTGCCCCTGTGATTGCAAATTTGTACATATGTATATAAGCAATAATTCAAAAACTAAATAATAAAACATCAGTCAGATTTCTACAATAAATCAATTTCTCTTGTTAAGACTACAGCCATTTCCTAATGTCTGCTAGCATTTGTTTATTTGCTTTATGGTATATAACAGCTTATGGTATAGTTAACATTACAATAATATTTACCTGGTGTTCTGCAGCTGGTTTCTCTGGCGGTGGCCACATGTATTCTTTAACATCAGCAGCAGTCCACACTTTGTTACTACAATTGAAATAAACAATGTTTCTCAAACACATTCTTTAATTTCTAGAAAAATTTTACAACTTTCAGTGTTCATTACCTGTCAAATAAATCTGCAAATTTTGATTTCTTCATCTTACTACTCTCATTTGTAGAACTTTTGACAGAGCTTTGTGAATCCTCATCAAGCAAATGAGATGGCCTGGTGAAAATAACATAGTTTTAAATGGGATTTTAAAATATTACACATGATGATGATACTTATTTTATTTTGATAATAATTACTGGAAACTCACTTGGCGGGGGTAGCATTGTCATCCATCATACAAGTTTCCTCTTCAAACAACTGCACAGTGGTAGTAGCTGGGCCACAAACACGACCATAAATACCCATTGTTTCCTGTAAACAATATTACAATTGGTGAATACATACACATTTGAATTTCAAAATCAAATTATTGAATGCCCAACATGAAATTAAAAAAATACCTTCATGTACATTGCACCTCTTCCTCCGCCTCGTCCTCGACCTCTTCCCCTTGGACTACGCGCAGGACGACCTCGTCCACCTCTACTGCCACGTCCCCGTCCCCGCCTACCTCTCCCTTCAACAACCTCTGGAGTCTTTAAAAATGAACCATCCAAATTAGGTAGTGTGTTGTCCAGCACAACCTTTAATTCTGAAGCATCGCTAAACAGCTTTAAATCTCCTACAGAAGAATTACGCCTTCTACTACTCAATGGAGTTGAACAAGGCATCTTATCCAAAGCTTCTGTCATCCGTGGAAGCTTTATTCTAGAACTAGTTGGATCAATAGTTGGACTGGGTTTTTGTTCTTCAAAGAACCTATTAGCTGCTTCCATTAGATTCTCTGACTTTATAATAGAAGCACCGTGACCGCGCCGTGAACCACGCCCGCGTCCTCTACCTCTAGGTTTTGTCAATATCACGGGCCTATCCCTGAAAATTTATTATTATAATTATTCAAGCAAAAAAAATGATTATCAAATACATGATTGCCAGTCATTAGTATTATTAATGGTGTTTTGTCCTCTAAAACTAGCACCAAACAGTTAACAACATGGGATAAATCATTTTGAAATAAATGAATTTATCATAAACAATTTACACTAAAACTTACCTTGATAGGCGTAATGATCTTTGTGGTCTTTCCTCTAGTGCAGGTGTAGGCAAGATAACTTTGGCGCCTTCAGATAATGGAATCTTTCGCGGCCGTCCACGCTTCTTTGGTTGAGGTGTAGAGACCATGGGTGGTGGTGTGGGCGTGGGAATGTTAAAATTCTCTATATTGACTACAGTAGGCGGTTTGACGCTTTCTACTTCCAGTGGATCTTGAGACATTTCTTCTGGTGCTATGGCAAAGTCACGTGATTCAGAGTTATCATGAAAAATTAACTCTTGTACTTCAGAATTAGTTTTTCCCAAAGCCATAATATCAACTCTATCACAACTACCTGTTGATGTACTAGATTCCAGTTCATGGGTCACATTAGGATTCTTATCAGAATGACATAAATCATTAAAGGGTTTTACTTGATTTTGCTTTGCTTGCAAATTTGATAGAATATTGTGTAACTTGGAGTTGCCATTTTTAGAACAGTTTTCACTATTTAGAACTGTATGATTCACAAGCTTTCCTTCCTGTTTGATTTCTAAAGATGGTTTCTTTGATGGTGACAACTGCTCCGTTTTGGTTATCATAGAAGTCATAGTTAAAGCTTTGTTGGACAAAATTTGTCCTAACTTTAATCTTTTGGTCTCAAGTAGTGATAGCTCAGGTTCTTTGTTATGAGTTGGACTAGTAATAGCAGAAGATGGCCTTTTCACAATATTCTTTTTTCCTGTGGGTGATTTTTCTACATTTTCCACAATTCTTGAACTTCTTAGTCTTTTACCTAGTTGTATTGTTGGATTCACATTACCTGGCGTTTTCCTTCTACTATTTAAGATATTCTTCTTGATGTTTTCATTGTCATTTATATCCTCCTGAGTATTATCCGCTGTATATATTTGTTGTTCAGGTCTCTTAATGTCCTCAGTTATAATTTTAGCTGAAGGACCATGATCAGTCTTATTTATTTTCAATATAATTCGAGGTGAATCTTGACCTGAACTTTGATTGCTTATTTTCTCAGATACATTAATTTCTAAAGGCTTAGTTAAACTTTCTTTCATTTCTTTAGAAAGTCCTTGCATTAAATGGTTCTTAATTGTATTATCTATTGTTCCATCTTTGGAAAGATTAACAATATCACTAGCTGTAGCAAGTTTATGAGAAATATCTGAATAGTCTGCATCTGTGTTCACTTTATGATCAGAAATGAGAGTTTTAGAGCTTAAAGTGGGTGATGAACAGTTGATCTCTCCTATCCGAATTTCATCTTTTTTTGTACTTAACCCATCATTTTTGGTTTCAAGAAGTTTTTTCAGCAAAGTACAATTTTGAATAGAAGGCAAATTTTGTTGCTTACTACTAACATTAGAAACTGCACATTCTGATATGTGGTAAGTTTTTGAATCATTACCACTGTCTTCACAATTAGAATTTGCCATGTCACACATTTGCATTAAGCTGGAATTATTAGGTTTTGGACTATCCAACTTATTCATATTTATAATAGATTCAGATTTTTCTGTTACAATTTCTTCCACAGGTATATCTTTTGATTGGTTTAAATTACCTAGCTTATTATTTGTCTCTGTAGATATTGCTTTGTCTACAGGTGATATAGTATTCTGTACATTACAATTTCTTTCATTAACATTCACACAGTTTTGGTTTGCTGCAGAAAGTACAAACAATTTATCATCCATATCCTGTGAATTGATAATCCTAGCCAAATTTTGATCCTCTGTAGTATCTTGATCTTTACAGTCAGCTGGTTTATTGTTAGAGATATCTTTTTCTGGCATTGGTTTAATATTAATTTTTGTTACTATAGGCAGGCACTCTTCTATATTATTCATATGCTCACCATAATCTTCATGTTTATCTGTGTTGACTTCAATTCTTTCATTACCTCCCATATCAACAGCCTTCATATTTATTTTCATAAGAAGTGGAGGATTTTTTATAGCCGAATCCTCAATCTCCTCATTAATTTTGAGAACTTCTGGTTTTACAACAGGTTTAATGTTTAATTTGGTGATAATAGGTATAACAGAATTTCTGTGATCACTTCGTGCACTTTCTTTTTTAGGTGATAATGTAGAAATATCTTCTGGCTTAAGAATAGGTTTAATATTAAGTTTAGTTACAATAGGTATATTACTGTCATTAGATATACAGGGTTTAGATTCTTCTGTTTCGCATGGTCGGACAATAGGTTTTATATTAATTTTTGTAACAACAGGTATGTGATCATTATTCTCATCACTTGAGTTTCCAGTTTCTGATGATTGATTTTCTGATGTTTCATCTTTAGACACATCCTCATCTACTGGCTTAATTATAGGCTTAATATTAAGTTTAGTTATAACAGGTATACTATTTTCATCTAATTCAATTTTTGAATCACAGTCTTTTTCTTCTGATGATTTAACTTCAGGGTTTTTTAATGTTTTTATGTTTAATTTTGTTATTTTAGGTAAATCTTCTTTGTTACAATCTACTTCATTATCTTTAGGTTTAATAATAGGCTTAATATTTAATTTTGAAACTACAGGAACTTTATCATCCATATTTTCTGTCATGTCTTTGCTTTCAGTAGGTTTAACAATAGGTTTAATATTCAACTTAGTTACAATAGGGAATTGCTCATAAGTTTCACAAGACCCAGACTTTTTTGAAGCTTCAGATTTTAGAACTGGTTTTATGGTAATTTTGGGTACATGAGTGCTGTCTTTTCCTTCAATGCTGGATGTAAATGTATCTGTAGTTATTTTTAATTTTGGTAATGACTGATTATCCATTTGATCACTTAAAAGTTCCTTACTGTAAGTATCTGGTGGCTTAATTGGTTTTATTGTAAGTTTTGGACTCAGTGGTTGGTTATCTGACTTTGACACTGTTTTTATAGTTAATTTGGGAACTTTTTCAAGTGGTTGTTTCTCTTCACTTTGGCTAACAATAACTTTTAAATTAGATGAACTGTCTTGATCCTCATGTTCATTCTGTTGGATACCTTTAATAGTAAGTTTTGGTACATACTTCTCTGTATAAAACTGCCCCTCAGCTTCTGTGCCAACTTTACCTAATTTAATTGTTACTTTAGGTACTATATCTACTGGTCCTTGATCAGAAGCTGAAGCCTGGTCTGATGTACTTGTACTTTCATCATTTTCAGAACATTCCGACTCTGATATTTCACTGCTACTAGATTTACGATGTATATCATTAATTTTCTCGGGCCGTTTAGGTATAGGTTTAATGTTCAATTTAGTCACACACAATATTTGCTCCTGATTATCAACTTTGATTTCTTCTTCAGGGGCTTTTATGGGCTTTATTGTTAATTTTGGTACAGGCGATTTCATTTCATCAGACTGTTTATTGCTTAATTTGATAGTTAATTTTGGTACCTGTTTAGTTAGCTCTGACTCTTCATTAGAAACATTACTACTGCTTTCATTAATTTTCTCTGAGTGTGCACTTATTTCAACTACAGATTCTGCTGCACTTGTTGCAGAAAGATTTAGTTTTAATGGAGGAATTTTCTTTATATTTTCTTCTGAAAGATGCATGTTACTTGAGCATTGACTTGGTTGTAGTATTTCATTATTTTGTTGTGAATTTTCAATACACTCATTTAAAGTTTCTGCAGTTGGTATACTAGCAACACCAGGAACAGTTTCTGTGCAACTAGTATTTGTATTTGATACCTCATTTTCTACATCTGTTTTTGATGTACTAATTATATTTGATTCCGAACAATTAGTATCATTTGTTATACTTTCAGAAGTAGATTGACATTGATCCCTTTCAGGTAATTCATTTTCTAATGATTTGTCTCTACTGCATACTTGAGGGAGTAATTTTTGCCTAATGAGTTTTATTTTTTTTACAGGACTTGATGTTTCTGCTTTGCAGATACTAACTTCACTTACATTTCTAATCTCATCTGGCTTAATATTAGCATGTAAAGCCGGTACTGCATCTGATGAACTGGACACATCTTTGACAATGCATTCACTATTCGATTGTTCATGAAATAAAACATTAATACTTTGCAAATCAACTGTAGATGAGACAGTGGAGTCTGGACGGCGGTCAATGGGCACCGGCCTTACAAGGCGTCGCCGCAAGGGCGACCTCGTCACATTTTCCACAACTAGCACTCTGTCCACACTTAAACTATTGTCACTTGACGTACATTCCACACTTCCTTCGACAACATTGTCTTGGTTATCACTGGAAGTCACACATTTCACTGTCCGTTCACATATTTGTTCATTTCTAACAGCAACACTTTGGTCCGTTTCCACAACACTGCTGGCAGGAATACTAGAATTTGGGCTACTAGGGGGCACCTCTGAGCTCAATTCTACAGGTTCATGAGAACTAGTTGATTCAGTTTTCTTTTCATTTAAAGGCAAATGACATACTTCTGACAAATTAACTGTCTTTGTTGATTCATCTCTAGATGTACTTTCTGCACATGTATCAATTGAATCTGATCTACTGTCATCCTTAGGGGCTTCGATAGGCAGCTCCGAAACATTATCCTGCGAAAACAGGCCAGCGTCGGGCTCGATATTTAATTTCTGCGACTGGTCGTCTAAATTATTTGAAGTCTGACTTTTAGAAACACATTCAACGTTTTCAATAGTTAGCGGTAGTCGTTTAGGAGCTCCAGGTCCGTCAACAATCTCATCAATCATGTCAAGGATCGCTTCGGTACTGGTGTTGACATCTTGCGTCGACGGCGACGGAACGCTGTCGCCATCAAAATTATCCTCCGACATCGCGGGGGTATTACAAGACGCTCGCACTTCAGATGTTTCTTGCTGATAACCAGTTGCACAGATGTCCTCAACTTGCCCAACGTCTTTTTCCCGCGCCGTTGGGCGGCGGGAAGCGTTTGTTGCGGTGCCCGCATCATCTTCCGAACCCTCCATTATCTACTATTTTGCGACGCTGTCATATCTGAAATATAAAACGTCCGCTGGGTGATATTTACGTTACGAACGGGTAACCTGTCGACGTGCGAGCTTGACAAACCACAGGCACCATTCTAATTCACCATAACGCTACGAAAATTTGTTCACAGAGTCCATGGTGTTGATTATTGTACCTACACATGTACTTTATTTTCATATTCACGACGTTTACGTGTCGTCAGAGAACACACGGGGTCTTGAAAACTAATCATTCAACAGCGTAAACCGGCAAACAAAAAGCTTGTATACGCCATTTTTAAAACCAAAGACATGGCAGGTTTGGCTGTACGAGCCAATAAAAAATATCTTATACGGACAATTCGGCCATTGTCGTGTTGGTAAACGGCAAGGAGCCCATAGATCGCTCCACTTGAGCTTTTTAGCTTGAAAAAGAGTGATAAATATGCTTTTCGACATGTGGTAAAACGAGTAAGATAATAGCTCTCAAACATGAAAATTATTATCTCATATGGCAATCATCCTGTTTTCGTTGTAAGTGTTAACAGCTATTAAACGATACATGTACTAATTTATTATGGATCTAAAATAAAATGTTAAAAGGTAAAGAAGTTGATTTTTTTATTACTAAAACTAATTTTTGATGAAAAATTTTCTCGTATTAATTACACTATGAATTAAATTACTACCAGTCTTAAAAAGTTAAAAATAGCATAAGCTAAATGGTTTTCTTTAATACTTATTCCTCATCACTTTATAGAAATAACTAGCAGTTTATTATAATGTATACAACACAAAAAACTAACGGCTTAAAAGTTTTTTATAATTTATTATTTATTTAAATAAATAGAAACTGTTTAATTTGCAAGTATTTGTATAAATATATTTTGACTTTTTTTCGGCATAAATTCGTACTTGAATTTCAACCTTGTGGTAAGACAAGGTATAAGCTGTGCTAACTTTATAATCTCGTTCAATTATTATTAAATAAAATTAGAATACATATGTCAAACGACAATGAAAAGAATTATAAATTTTGTTATGAAAAATATAGTATTTTTATAGACGCTAATTTTCATCCGCAAAAGACTCTTTTTTATCACATTTAAAATGATTGATTTTTCATTAATCTACCACTAATGATTTTAAATGAGATCAGAATTTTTTTAATTAAAAAAGTATTTTTTTGTGAAGTAGTAAAATTATGTCTAAATATTATTCGTTTTCACTTTTATATAACTAAATTACTATAAAAAAGTTAATAAATTACCCAATTAATTGTCTATCATTTTTTTTAAATGAGCAATTTTAAGAATTATTAGGAATTCATTAACTACACTTAATTGTTTGATACGTATTATTTTAAGTAAATATAAAAAACCTTTGCTTAAAGAAGTTATAAAATTTAATGTTGAGAGAAAAATTGCTCTTTGGCACTTACGTAGCATTACAAGTAGTATTTAAAAACCCAAATCAGTGAAATCGCTTTTGTTTAAAATAAAGGTATACTAAGTTTTTACATCAAATAACGTCGTATTGTACGTAGTGTTCGTATAGTATTGACACCAATTTATTAATGTATTACACTTTAACTGTACTTGTCCGATTGAACTTAAAATTCTGAAATATATTTTTAAGAGTAAATTACAAATGTAATATAAAACTTTTTATAATAATTTCTTCTTTTTATAACTCTATTTAATAAATTTAAGAATGTTACGAATCTTTACTAAATATTTACGAAAAGTTAATGTTTATATTGAATGCACTTTATTTGTTGTAGGGCCCTGATATTAAAGGGATAAAAGAGATTTAGCGGATAATTAAACTAGCAGTTATTTTTTTTTTATTAATAACTATTTATTTTTTATAACATTAATACGAATTTTGAACATAAATATTTTATAAAATAAGGTTAATTTGTACAATTAAAACAAAGCAAATTATATTTATTAAACGATTTCGATAAAAACGGATGACACTGTGTAATCTGCTGTCCGTGGCCTATATCTGTAAGCCAGAAATGACTTATTGTCTATGAGTAAATGAAAAAAATAGGCCTACAAAAAGATTTGTTTAGTTTCAATTTTAAGGTATAACCTCAAAAAAAAAAAGTAAAAAATGACGACCATTCGGCCTTTTACTTGCGAGGACATGTTATATTTCAACAATGTGTTAGTGTCTGTCTCAAAAATACATTAATTAGTTTTGTATGTCTTGGTTATATATTTTGGTGTGTTCCAGGAACTTAGATCCACTTACCGAAACTTACGGCTTATCCTTTTACACACAATATCTAGCTCATTGGCCCGAATATTTTCAAGTAGCAGAGTCTCCTAGTGGCGAAATTATGGGATACAGTAATATCTCTTCATTTGTTACAGTTTAAACAGGATTTATACATATATTTAAAAATGAAAAAAAACACGTTAATTAATTTATTTTACAGTTATGGGAAAAGCAGAAGGGCACGGCGAAAATTGGCATGGTCACGTTACTGCTTTAACTGTTAGTCCGGATTACAGACGACTGGGTTTAGCTGCGACATTGATGAACATCCTTGAAGAAGTTTCAGAAAAGTTGGTCTTATTTGTTGTTATCGCCAGCATAAGTACCTAATTATGATTTAAATAGTAATTGTTAAAAAGAATTATTATTAGCTTGCGGAAGTTAGTCAGACAAAGCAATAAAAGCTAAAATATCTCGTGATTAACTTTGTAATGTTATACACTACTTTTTTGTTCTTTTTTATTCATAGTGGTAGCCCATTGGTAAACAAATCGTTTATAAACGTAACTTATATAGTAGACACTGGGAAATCTAATATTTTTGTAATTATACAGACTGACTATAATTTATTAAAAATATGACTAATAATTTTAAATTTTCAGAAAAAAAGCATATTTTGTGGACCTCTTTGTAAGAGTGAGCAATAAGGTTGCCATAAATATGTATAAGAATTTAGGATATATTGTGTACAGAACAGTTTTGGAATATTATTCTGGTGACCCTGATGAAGATGCATATGGTTAGTAAATTTATCTATCAATTATTAAAAAATATTTCATAAAAATGGCATCCATGGTTGTAATAGCAATGGCAAATAATGGTATCTACAACAAAAATAATTTAAAATAGCAGCTAAAATGTATGAGCTTAATGCATAGCAAGTAAAAGTAAAAGCAGCAAAAGCATAAAACATGTATTCACAAATCAGCTTTTATAATGATTGGATATGTTATGCTAACCATATTAAATTTTTTTTATTATAGATTTTATCTATCTGAATACTTAATGAAGAGTCAAATTTTAAATATTTTTATTTTCTTATTTTCAAATTGGCTAATAATTTATTGAGACTAACTGCTCTAAAAATCTCCACAGCAGTCATTTGGAAGAGAATTTCGTAATAATTTTTATCATACATCAAAAAGATTTTTAAAACTTGTTGTTGAGATATTGAATTAGTTGTTGTTGTCTGTATGAACTGATTCACAAAAATTAAAATGTCTATTTTTCAGATATGAGAAAAGCCTGTTCACGGGATGTGAAAAAAAAGTCTGTAATACCATTGACACACCCTGTAAGACCAGAAGAAGTAGATTAAAAGTACAATTGAAAACAACTTGTAAATGTGTTATTTTTCTTATATACATAAGTATATTTATCAAAGAATTCGACAAAAAAAATTCTTAATAATGCCATAATGGTAAAAGCATGTTTACACCCTCTCCCCTCCTTTAGAATTTCCTTGTCATGGCAATACACAATGAGTATCACAATAATTCAATAAGTCTTAGAATGAAGCCATGAGATTAACAGAGATAGTGACTTGGTAATCCAGTGCTGGATCAAGGAGCATCAGCCATACTCGGAGAAGTATTTTGAGCATGTCAGCAACTGGCGAGTGGATATAGTTATGCACCGCATACCACAAGCTGGCAAACTCAATGGCATTGGTTTCAATGGTAGTGTTTGAGCTGGTGCACTATTCGAATGAGGGAGAAAAAATACTGCCTGCACTTGCATTGCCCAATTTATAGTTAGCAAACTAGTATTAATTAGGACCCCCTTATATCATTAGTGTATTTCTATGTGAAGCTACTATGTTTAATATAATAGAAACACTCAAAACATGTAAGCAGTTTATTATTCTGAATAAAAAGAGATAAACTTAATCATGTTTTTTGTCTGCAATCATTTAAAATTCTATTAAGTATGACCTCCAGAGACAAAAATTGTTCCTCTTTTATTTGTTTGACTTGAAATTATTAATATCTTTGTGGGGTTGCATCACAAATTCTTTGCAACACTTAAATTAATTAAATTAGTATTTATGATCTCTACAAAATATGTGCATATCTTTATCATGAGTTATTGCTTTTATCTTTTTCTAGTTCTGGAGTGGAAGGTGATACTTGAGTTTCCATATTTTGACTATTGTCATCTGTAGGTTCATTTTCCACCTCTTTTAGTTTGCGCCAGTTCTTAGCAGCTGCAAGTAATTTCAGGTTAGGTCTTACCATTTCATCTTCTGGGAATATGTAATCAAATACCTCTTCCCATCCTTCTTCCACACCAGCCTCACTTACTATCTTTTGCCTCTTCTTAACTCTCCTTGGCATTTTAGAAAGCACCTTTTCAAGTTTTGTTTCTTCTCCAATTTCAACTTCAAAATCTTTCCATGCTTCTAATAGAAGAACCCTTGATTCTTTTTCTCCTGCACTTCTAAGGCTATCATTTGCACGTTCATAGATTCTTCTTGCCAGTTCAACATTAATATTATCTGGATTTTCTGCATTAAGCTCAAATTTGGCATAAGACAGCCATACTTTGACATGTACTGTTCTTTCTAATAATCTTTCATAGAGTTGCCTAGCTTTTTCTGTTTCACCCTGAGAAACTTCAAAATCTATATAACTCTTCCATAACAATTCTGGCATATCCAATCTTGGCTGAGAGACTGCTATTTCATAAATTGCTCTTGCTCTGTCTATGTCTCCCAGTAGTGTTTCTAATTCAGCAAACTTCATCCAAGTTATACAATTTTCTGGTCCATATTCAAGAAACTTTTGATACAATATTCGACATCTATCAAACTCACGCAACTGGATTTCTAAATCAATATAACCCCTGTATAACTTATCTCTAGGACATATTCCTAATGCCATACCTAATGTCTTACGAGCCTGCTTTAAATTTTTACATCTTACTTCTAATTGAGCATACATTAACCAAATTTTAGAAAATGTAAATATTTTGTGTGGTATCAGTTCTAAACATGTTCTATATACCTGCCTTGTTCTTTCTATGTCTTCTGCTTCTAATTCTTCATATAAAGCATAATTGATCCATAAGTAAATGTATCTTCTCCAAAACTGTTTGTCTTTTGATGGTGGTACATTAGCTATTGCCCGTTCATAAGTATCTCTGACATCATCTACATTGCCTTCATTTTCAACTAGCCTTATGTAATCAAACCAAGCATCATAATTTGTTGGGTTTTCTATCACCTCTTGCTCATACATATATTTTCTTTTATTAACAATGACATCTTCAATTCCTGATCTATCACCATATTTTTTTTCATGAATTGTGTATGCTTTATAAAGTTCCTTGTTTCGATCTTTCGAAATATGATCCAGGGCATATTTGTAAATAACCCTAGCCCTATCATGTTCTTTTTGATTCTCTTCAAATTTTGCAAAAGCTATAAACAATCTTTCATCAAGCTCTTCATCTCCAAAGAACTCAACTGCTCTCTCATATACTTTTCTAGAACTGTTAATAAAACCATGATTTTCTTCAAATTTGGCATATTTTATCCAATGTTTTACATCAGGGTGAACCATGACAAATCTTTCATATATCTGCCTTGCCCTGTCAAGTTCCTTGTATCGCAATTCAAAATTAATATATGTTTGCCATGCTTGTTCATCTGGTTGCCATTCCATCCAGCGCTCGAAAACCTAGAAAACCAAATAATTATGATTAAATATTCTCATTTCCTTTACATACAACTTTTATTTATGGATTTATAATATTTTTATGATGAAATTATTATACAGCTGTATCCACTTAAAATAATAGTGCTTATGGTTCATGTTGTAAGTCATAATTTGTGTTTGTTTATAATTTTGGTAGGACACTAGAGAAGCTATATAAATAAATAAAATATATACAGTTGTATGTAAACATTCAAATTGAACATTGTAGAAAAATTTCTGTACTTGTCTTGCTCCAGCAACATTTTCGAGCATTTCTTCCATATAAGTATACTTGTACCAAAATTGAGAAACTCTTGGAAGTATAGTTACTGCCCTGTCCCATAAATTGCGAGCATGGTTCACTTGTCTATTACGCATTTCCATCTCAGTGTACTTTAACCTGAAAGAAAATTATTAACATATATTATAATGACATACAAAAAAAACTGGAAAAACAAAAACATTGTTATTAATATAAAAATTATTAAAAAGGATTTTACAAACCAAAGGGTAACATTTCTGTGATCCACATCCAATGCTCGTTCATAAATAGAACGAGCTCTCTGTATCTGCTTTTGAGACTCTTCCCACTGTGCATATTTAAGCCAATTGCCAATTACCTGGAATACAAAAATAGATAAGGATTGTAAGCAATTTCCAAAAATGCTTATTTAATGTTTTTAATGGTTAATATTCTAAGCACAGCATGTGCTGGTTTTTTTTACTAAAATATCTAATATTCTTTGGTGTATGTGACTGAATAGATTCCATTACATTCGTAATTGTATATTAAATACTCTATTTATAATAACACTTACTTGTCTGTTTTTACGTATATTATCTTCAAATGCTTTCCGTTTACGATGTTGGTAGTCTCTCAATTCCTCTGGGTCGGATATCTTCTGTTTCGGTGGTGGTGGTAAAATTTCCAAGTCTCTCTCTTTTGCTTCTCTAAGTAACTGCTCGGCTGTGATTTGTATTTCGGCAGGTGCTTTATTTTTTACCTAAATGTCACATACAGTACACATTTTTGTTTTAGTGATAAAAGGTTAATTTTAAGTATTATAACAGAAATGTCTGTACAGAAATATGCAATGATTATTACCTTTGCCACTTTAGGCATTTTCGTTGTTTTGCCTTCCATTATTAATATTTTATCATACGATCCTATACAGTTCTAAAATTAATACTCTTGTGTATTAATTACTGCCATCGAAGGTAAACAGTTGTTACTTTACACAAAACCATAGACAAAAACCAAAGTGAAAATTGTGTCAATTTTGAAACATTACCGAGAACATCTATTAAGTTGCGATACAAAGAAATTATACATATAAATAAAGCAGAAACATCAATTATAGTTTTTAATGAATACATACTAATAAAACTTTTAGTATAACATTACAGCATTTTAATAAAAATTTTGCTCGTATATTTGTTCAATCACCGTAGAAAACCAGCGAAGCCGAATTTTTAAAGAATTATTTTTGAAGAAACTTTTAAAATAAAATAATATCGCGACGGTTGTAATCGAAAAAACATTAAATAAAAAAATGGATATAAGAGACAATGATAATGTAATTAAATTTTAATACAAGTTCATTAAAAGCTATTAGAAAAATAATTATTGGATTAATGTACTAAACACGTAAACTGAAATTAAATAGCTGTTATGCCAAAATCGAACTATCATTAGTCTGTTGGTATAATGATATTTGTATTAATCATTAAAAAAAAGAAAGAGTAAACTTTGTTAATGTCAAATTTATTATAGGTTATTTAAATTTTTAATGTTCAAATATTAAATTCCTGAAAAACGCTATTTAAAAATTCATCTGCAATGCATTTGAAACATAAATACTTAAGCATTTGGACTAAATTCTTATTACCAAAACACTGTATGTATATAAAACACTAATGTATATATCTCGAGATTTCCTATTAACAATAAGCTTTAATTTTAGCTAAAAACTCAATGCGGCATTATGGCAATAAATGTTCTGGAGATGACCAAATAGGATATTTAAATTGGGCACTTGAGACCAATTTACAAGACTGGAGTATTTTAAAGAATAACATTCTCAATAAACCAGGAGTAATGAATGAGAAAAATGTTGATGGAGTAATAATAAAAACAATGGTTAGAAATAGAAAACTTGATTCAGCCTTATCCTTTGCTAACCATTTGAAAAGTGTAAATTTAAATTTGAGTATGGGTGCTACAAATGGTATATTAAGTTTATATTACGAAATGGCTAAAGAAAAGCCTTTGTCCGAGCCTGAAAAACAATTTATTTTGAGCACATATAATGATTTGTATGCCAAGTTCCAAGTTTTGGATTTTACAACTGCAGAAATTCTTTTGCATGCTTTATGTGCTATAGATGATTGGAAGAAGGCCTTAAAAGTTTTAAACGACATTAAAGTAAGTGGAACCCCTAGTCATTCTGCTTACAGCACTTTAATAGGAACATTATTTAGAAACAATAAGGAAAAAGAAGCAATGATGTTAATAAGTAACAGTTTGTCAGACTTACGTCCATTACAACATTATGTGTATAAAGAATGGATAGAATATATTCGCAGGAAGTATAAATCCAAGGATAAAATATTAAAGAACTTAGAAAAAATTTCATTACATATTTCAGCAAATTTTGCTGTGATAAGTGAAAAAGCTGCAGTGGAAATTAAAAAAAATTATTTATCACTAGGATGGAGAGCAGATTTTGTAAAAATAGACAAAAAAAGGTAAAACAAGACTTTCTCTGGGTTAAAAATACAATTGTAAAAATAAGTGTAAACCAGCAACAATTGAATTTTGCACAATAACTATTTTCTTTTATTTAAAATTGTTAGGTAGAGGAATAGTTATTTTAAATGGTTTGGGAATACTTTTTTACATTGGGGAGTTCCGTAAGATAGGCCGATTTACTAAAATAATTCATTCATTAATACATATAAATTGTGTTACTTAATAGCTAGCTTAGACGAAAGAAAACCTCTTATCATAATAAGGACAATAAAGATATCTGTAGGACAAACCTGGAACTGCATATTTTGTGGATAAACTTATAAGTTTTAAAACTATAGCTTTCTTATTGAAAAAAGTATTATGACCTTGTTATATATTTGGCAGGCAAGGATTTTACCATCAAGTTTAATAAAGTGGTTATTATCATATTAATCAAAATAAAGCAATCAATTGAAGTATGGTTCAAACCTCATGTACCATTGGATTGAAATGCTAAATGTGTATCAAATGCTAGCCCCAGGTCTGTAGGAGACTCTGAGAACAAAGAAGGCACCTTCACAATTTCTTAGTCTAAAAATTACTTTAATGTGCATCTGAACATTGCTGCAGTGCCCCCGAAACTGCTCTATTGCACTTTACATAACAAGGCATCCTAAGCTAGGCATCCTAGCCTAAGCATCCAATGCTGCCTAAGGTCGCGCCATTTGAATACCTAAGGTGCAGTATGGCCGTTCCAACAGCACTATAGTGATAATTCAGTTCATGATGTTTACAGATGCATTTAAAGTTATCATAGTATATAATTAAAGTTCACATTTATTTTAGCTTTCAGTGTTTGTGTTGCAATGATACATTAAAATGTTTCAAATTGACAAAAGAAGAATTTGAATTACTCCATAAGAACATAAAGGATAAACTTATTATTGGTTCAGATTTGTTTCTAAAGACCTCTCCTAAAGAAATTCAATCATTTATGAGTTTTGTAGATAGAACTGCACCTTATGATATTGTTTTGGATGCTCTAAACATTGGGTATACATTGGGGAAGAGTTCTAACATAGATAGGATGGGATTCTTGAAAACCGTTGTTGATCATTTCAACAGACAAAACAAAAGAATATTATTATTGGGTCGCAAGCATATGTTAAGATGGCACAATAAGTCATTAGAATATTTAATGAGTAAAACGTGCAGCTTCTTCACAGAGGATATGTGAGTATGTTTAATATGAGTTTTAAACTTATTGCTTAGGTTCTTTAAAAGAAATTGTAATTTGTATATGGTAACTCTACAGAAAATTTTTGTAAATTTCTTCGTCATTAGCAACCAAAAATTTAACGGTCGGGTATTTTACTGAAAAAAATATATTGATTAGTGGTGGGGGCCGAGGAAAAATGAGTTGGTGGGACATCACCACAAACGTTGTTGTCGGACTAACTCCTCCATGTCTTGCTGTGAATTCTTAAGGCGCAGTACTGCTAATTAAGTGGATTCAGTGGCCCTATAAAACATATGAGAGTCTTAGTGGTTTATGAAAGGCGTTCTTAGCGCTTTGGCATCTCCAATCCGCAGAAATCGTAAATGTCACTAATTAAAACAAAAACCTTTTGAATGCTGCGAAGATGATGGCTTATGTTGTAATGAGGAAGAAATAAT
This sequence comes from Battus philenor, assembly GCF_028537555.1. Taxonomy (NCBI): domain Eukaryota; kingdom Metazoa; phylum Arthropoda; class Insecta; order Lepidoptera; family Papilionidae; genus Battus; species Battus philenor. The sequence continues at coordinate 10,314,604 of NW_027181673.1, read as the reverse complement.
TAAATTGTTTACAATTTGTCGACAGACTTAATTTTTATAGAATCGATCTTCGAAGTGTAGTGTCTTTTGAGATTCGTAGCTATGAGTTTCTTTGACGCTTTAATTTATTTACAGATTGATTGGTTACAGGAGTAAAAGCTTTGTAGAGCGGAATATGTTAGCAAAAAGCTTTTATATCTATTACCAATTAACCTGTGTGAAGTGATCATCGTGAAACTATTGGTTAATAACTTTTAATATTACGAAGTTTACACGGACAGATAATGAAGAAAAGAAAAAAATTTAATATGTAGCAATTAGCGAATTTTTTACGACGCTTTTTCTTTCTATAATATCATTACTCTACTTGTAATTATTAAAACTACTGATTTTCTGATTTGGAGCACCATACAATAATTGACAGCAAATGTACTGTTCATTCACCCTTTCAAAGTTTTTTACACCTTTAAATAAATTTAATTACGAGGATTTTTTTTTAAAACAGTGATATGTTTATAAAATTCTAGATCACAAGATGATCCTTTCTTCATAACTGCAGCTATTTTAAGTGGTCCTCACACGGACATAGTATCTAAGGATTTATTGCGAGGACATAAATTTATGTTGAAAGATCAAGTGTTAAAGCAAATTTTTCAAAGATGGCAATGGGAGCATCAGTGGAAGGTTTTCCTTGCAGGCAAACGTTTCACTATACAGGTGATATTTAACGTGATTTTATTTTTTTAATATAATGGGAATAATATAGTAATTTGGCTGGAATCACACAAAGTGGGCGTACAAAATCGAAATAGTAACTTTAAATTGTAAATCGGAATCCTTTATTATTAATGACTTTAAGCATAGGACGTCCACTGGGCCTTTTCCATAAATTTCTTATACGTCCAGGTGGAAACTTTCAGCGTCCTACTTCGTCTTCCCACGACTTTAGTAAGGTCGCCCGCACACGAAGCCTCTGCAGCCGTCTGTTGTGCGCTCTCGGTGGTCTGATCACTACCACTTCAATTTACCAAACCGATCTTCTCATTCCTGATTCGATCTCATAGAGAAGTCTCGAGTATAGCATTTGCTGCACACAACTGTTACGGTTTAATATTATGATTTTATTAAACAAAATTCTGCTTTAAAATCAAATACTTAATCAAATATATTGTGAGTAAAATGTAAGTAACGTATATTTTAATTTCCAGCCGCCATTACAATTTACACCTTGCGCTCAGAAAAACCAAGAAGGCTGGCATCTACCATTTGAAAGAGTAACGGTTGACGATAAAGGTCTTTTGCACGACGGAATCCCAGACTATGATAGCTGGCTTTGTATAAGACCAAATAATGTTAAATAAAATCAGGAAAAAAAATAATTCGATGATACGTTGTTTTATTCTATAACGATTTGAAATACCAACTAAACATCCTTGTAATCATAAATATTTATTATTTTTTGCCGAAGGCTGAAACGTGGCTAATTATTGGAGTAAATAAAATATTCACTTTACGTTATTGTGAAAAGTAGGTAGAGCGTATAACTACTGACAAGGACTTACGGCACTAAAACCTTGGGCCTCATAGGTAAGTTCATAGTCGTAAAGTGAAGCTATTGAGAGTGCTATGCAGGAAGGAGATTCGTAGACCAACAAAAGTTACCGTCGTAGTCCGGATTGGTAAGTTTAGTGGCAGCAGGGAGGCGCGTAGAATAGCCGGCCGCCAAGGTTTTAATGTTCTGAAGTGGAGACCATAGATCAGCAATCAAAGGGTATGACGCTCACCCACAAGGCGGACAGACAATCTTGTTAAATCTATAAGAAGACGCGGGATACAAAAAGCTTCTAACCGGACGTATTAGATTATATTATGAGAAAGGCCTATGTCCAGCAGTGGATTTCTACGACTGAAATGATAATGACGAAACAATCAGATATTAGCAACCGAGTAAGCTGAGGTTCCGCCCACGGGCATCTGCAAATTGTAATGCTAAAGGTGTCTCGTGTGGCAGTTCAATTCCTGGTCAGTGAGGTTTCTCAGGAGCCCTTGCGATCAGTTACTCTAAGATACTTTCGCTTCTAATCTTAGTAACTATAATAAAATGTAGATTAAGTGCCTTCAACAATTTGTCACCATCCAAACGTTGACTCAGCAAATGCCAAAAGGTAAACAGACAAACAAAGAAATAACGCCGAGCAATATAGTGCAGATACTAGTGAGGAAGATAATTTGGGCAAAACCAGTGCAAATACTGATAACACTAATTGGTTTCCCTATGATACACACTTTTTTCTATAAATTATATCTACAATTCGTCAAAGAATATCGTAATGCTTTAACCCTTAAATTAATAATAATTAAAAATTGCAACATACCACTTAAACGGCATAAGTGGGAGTAAATGCAGTGTTGTATATCTGCAACGTAAGTTTTTTTTTAATAAACAAGTATCGAAAAATATTATAAATATTTCTTCTATTTTTTCCTCCATTGTGGTGTACTTATCTGCAAGATATATATATATATACTTTAAAGTATAAGTAATGCATTTAATTTCAAGGGTTAAAATATTTTTTAACGCATAACAAAAAGAGGAACTACAAACTTTTTGGTCCACTATTCTCCATTTTTAGTGATGTAAAATAAAGGCGTAGTTTTTCTCGAAAAATGTCAAATCAATGTAGCCACTCTTTTCATACAAGTGTCACCTTTATTAATTTCTTTTAAAATTCCAGTATTATATAAAAATATAATTATGCCGATGTTTAAAAAATCTAAGAATAAGAAACAAACAGTCGATAAAGGAGAAGGATCTGAATCTGAAATGGACACATCATCTGATCATAAGGTTAAAATTATGAAAAGCACTTCAGGTAACAATTTTTTGATTGTTGATACACAGGTTGGTTACATTTTTTTATTCTTCATTAATGCAGAGACTTGTTCCGATGATCTTAACGCATAATAATAGATATATAACATTTATATAAGGCCGCTGGAACTTTATAAGTTCTGGAGTGGACACCACAATATGGACTGACGGCCTTGTGTGGGTCGTCCCAAGATGCTGACAGCTTCCTTCTGGTCCTATTTGTAATATATTTAACAAGATGTTTTATTATACCTTACAAGAAATATCTTTCTTATGTAATTAATAAGATCTGTATTTCAAATTAGGACCTGTAAAACAACCGAATCAGTCCTCGCGTCAAAGTCGACATATGGAACGAGTAGGAATGCTCGCTAGGCCTACCTCCAGGCGCCTTCGATCTCTTTGGGACGAGAAATGTGCCATTCTTCCGGCGGATCGTCGGGATAAGATCAAAAGCGCTTTAGAAGAAGACTATTTTCTTAGCCCGGAGTATGATGAACTTTCTTAATCTCACTTACAACTGTAGTAATTATTAGAGTATTCATTTATTTTCATATAACTATTAGGAGGACCGGAAAGTAAGTTCCCTTTTATAAGATAAATTCACACGACCACATTAATAACAAGTTTTTGTTTCTAATCCACAATATATTCGCCTTCGTTATCAACAATCTTTTGCCATCTAGTATACAAATTTTCAATGCCGGGACGGTAAAAATCAATCGGTTTTTCTGTGAAATATGTCGACAGAAACGACATCACTTTCCGGTCTCTCGAATCGAGAATCACAAGTTTTATGCATTGTATTACCGCATTGGGTTCACCGTGGAAAGATACACAGTAATCTCTGTGCTTATACTTCCTCATAACGGTAAGTAGGGAGGTACGTCCGACAATATTGTCAGCAAAATTAGTAACAAAATTTTGAAGGTAAATTTGCCACGTGAGTACAAGGTAAAATTAAATCATCATCATATCAGCCGATAGACGCCAACTGACACCAATGTCGGTTGCATGGTCAATGTCCCTCTCTCTCTACCACTTCCGACAAGCAATTATTCGAACTACGGCTAATTCAATCTCGTAGTCAACTGTAATGGTTAAGCTCGGACAATCTCCGATACTTCAAATTAATAATGTAATCAGTTATAATTTTTTGGCAAAATCGTAAAGCGGATATAGCGTATATCTAAATAAAAAAATTTATGGTTTAATCAAATTTATATAGTTTTCATTTTACCAAAAAAATGTTATAAATTTTTTTCAAATAAATTTGCAAATTATTTATTAGGCAAACGGAGCAATACTTTCAATCAATAAGTCACACGAGGCAATGGACAGGTGTGGGAACAGCTGTTAGTCGCAAGGAGCATGCGGAAATGGAACGTGAACTTCGGCAAAGGGAGAAGTGGCTCATCAATTTTAGTGCACAGGTTAAACTGTTCATTATTATCATTTCAGGCATCACTGCTGTACATAGGTCAACCCAAATATTTCCAATAAGACCGCTTGGAAGCATACCGTCCTTCTGTATGGACTCCCCGTGCTTTTATCTATGTGAATAAGTATTACATAATGCGATAAAAAGGAATAGAACTCGAAAATTACTTTTCAAGACTTGGTTTTAAGCCAAATATAAAACTAAGTGTGAAAAATGTAGGTCTACTCACCGTTATCAAGCAACATTATTTTTCGTATATTCCAAGTTGTCTCTCCAGATGATCAAACTTAATGAGAAATATTATTAATTAATTAATATTAATTGGTGCTGCAATGTATCCTATCGCATATATTGCACAGTTATTCTAGCACTGTTAATGAGGGACTGTATGTAATCATTGTGTTAACCCAGTACTCGAAGGTTCTATTACAAGATGTGTATTGAAATTAAAAAATGATTATATATTCCGTATCTAAATTTAAATAGGTGGCGTATCGGATTTGTGATTACATCGCCAAAGGTGAAAAGGAGATGCTAGTTTCCAACAGATTGAGGAGCATTGCTGATGTTGTCTTGGAACGTGTTGCTGATATTCTAGGTAAAAGTTCAAACGGTAAAATTTATTATTAATAGTAAAGTTAATTATTAATCTACACATACAAAGATATTGTGGAGACAACAAACAACTACTCTAGTGGAATGAGTAATGTAACGGCGCAAGTGGAGGTAGTCTAGGAAGCTTTCAAGCTTTAGAAATTTACAGCATGCGCAAGATGCCTTTTGGGGAGAGGACAAACCTGTCTGAATTTGTAGTGGTGCATCAAGTCACGTTTGGAATTTCCGTAACTACCTTTTAATTTGAATAACGTCAGGGCTTCTATGGCTTTATTTTTTTGGTTAACACAACTGAAATCGAGTCACGTTAGGAACTTCATTTTAATGATAATGGCGTTAGTATTCTTTTGCATTCTTTTCTTGGCATAAATAAGTGATGGACGTGGAAAATAATGACATCATAACCATTATGATTTCAATCGTAGGACATTCGCAGTTGAACATAGGCTTCCCCCAAACTTTCTCAATAGGTCCGGTTGAAAGCGGCCTGCATCCAGCGTCTTCTAACGACTAACAATATTTTACAATTTATGAATGAATAAATTAGGTATACAAATAGCGCCACACAATAATCTTGGAACTTGAAACCCGTGCACAAATCGATTTTATGACATTTTTGTATAATTGACAGTTTATTTTTGCGATTTTTCATCGAGATGTTAGGTAACTTAACTTTAGTGAAGTGTTTCTAATACAGTTAAAGCTCTTTCATTATGCGCGGATGAAAAAAAGTCTCACTTCCAATATTCGCGGCTAAAAATTTCTTTTCTCGCGGATCTAATAAATACATACATAATAATAATCAAATCCAATCAAATCCACCAAAAAAAAATCCAATAGGAATTCAACTCAATATCCTTAGTAAACGAACTTATAAAAAAAGTAAAATAGTGTGGGCTGCTGTGCCGAAAACGCGAATAGAATCGGACGAGGAGTGTTCGAACACAGAATCAAGTGACATTAAAGAATTGCTTTAATCGTAAGATGATTTGTTTGAAATCAAATTGGGGAAATGTTAAATTCATAGCTAAATGAATATGAGACTTCAACAAGCACTGGATACGTGATATGGAATTTTAAATTTTTTAATGAAGGTTTAAAAATGACAATTGAGCAAATGGGCAAAGTATTAATGCAACTGATGCGTATCAGTCTGAATTGGAGGAGAATTTAAAAATTGTCAGGCAAGAAAAAAATACAAAAATTCTTCAAATTATTATTTAAGTTTCAAGACAATTTATCAAAATATTTAAAAACTATAATTAAATAAATTTTTATGATTTTTTTTTAATTTTGTCACTACGTTCCTAGGAATGCGTCCCGTATAATCGCATATAAATTACCATTCTGTATTCACGGTTTTGTATTTGGGGCATATTTATGGAACATATATATACCCTGCGAATAAAGAGCTTTTACTGCACTGTAGTCTGACAGTCCTGGGAGTAACGTAAAAATTTTGATAACAAGAGCAATTAACAAGTAAGTCTTAGATTGGCGATTTTTGGGGGTGACCTATACCTTGCAACTGTATAGTTGTGTTACGGAAAATACTTATTCTTATTGTGTTATTGTTTTGTTTAAAAAAATAAAAATTGACAGGTGAGCCGAAACCGTCCCGTTCGCACCCCGGTCGCCTTGCACGTTTTATGGTGGCCATATCTGATCGCATCGCTGTGTGGATCGAGAACGCTGTGTATCGTGCCAACGCTCTGGAGTGGCGCGAGTCGGGCAACCTGGATGATCATGTTCGCCTCGATGCCGAACAGCCCCTCGTGCGATAGGTATCTAACACTCCATTTTCTTTTAAATTTATGTGCCGAAATATTAAGCGGATTGTACCATAACGGATCTGCATAGTATTTACAGGATGCTTATTTTATCGATTAGTGAAATGAAATATACAAGAAGATAGGTTATAGCTGTAAAAGCTTGAAAGCGGTGAATGTATAACTGAATATATATTTCCAATCATCGTGTTAAAGTGGTCACTCTAAAATACATCAAATTATTATTTTTTCTATTGGAATGCGATAGACCAGTATCTTCTGACCATAATTAGTATGCATGGATTTGTCACTACTGTCTGTAAACAGTAATAATTATGTTTAAAAATTAATAAACCGAATTTTAAAAATGGGTTGGCGTAGAGTATTATATTACCAATGTAATTATTGTTTCTGAAACTATTGGCGGCAAATGAGCTATAAATTTACCCTTTTAAAGCTTTTACAGATATAACTAATAACCCTGTGCAAGAAAGTAAATAGAATCGCTTAGGACAAGGTGGTGACGTCATTTAGAACTGACTTAGTTCTTTTTTCAAGAATATTGAAGCATTTTATACTTATTCAAGTTACTTATTCAATATGCAAGGCATAGGCCTATCCCAAAGATATCTACGGGGGGATCTACTATAATCGCCACGCTTGGCTCGGTTGGCGATCGTGGTACTATGATACGCAGAGGACGCTGCTTCCCATTCTCTGGAAACTTATTTGTAAGCAATGACAATGTAATATAATTATTAATATATTTGCGAGCTTTAGTCCTCGGTCGCTGGGCTACCACTGCTCAAGGTGAACACATACTTCAAACGAATTAACGAAATATCCAATAATAAAAATTTATAGCCGCGTAACATAAATCTCTCTATAATCTGCTAAATCAATCTGTATATCAATCACCCTGTATGCTAAAACAAATATATCGTATTACATTAGACACATCTATTTGTGTATGTAGAAACGTTTAATTATGTATACATCGGAGGTATGCATAGATTTCCTATTAGATGTATTTAGTAAAACATAATAATGCCGGGTTTCTGCAATTGTTCAAGAACTCATTATGATTAATTTAGTTAAATGAATGTTAATATTTACATGTTCACGACAAAGAAAATAGGTATTACATGATGCAACCGCATCGAGATTTATCGTCACGCGACTTTACGATTCTAGGCGTTGAATAAATTAAGCAAGTATATTACTGCATGCCTATTAAGGCGCATAGCAACACTTTGAAATGTAACGGCACGCTTGTTAGTTTATTTTTATCTTTTGATCTTGTTTTTTTAATCTGTTATTGTTTTAATCTGTTGTTTTATTTATTTTATTGGCATATGACATTTCCTTTTCTTTGTTGGAATGGGATGTAATAAACATAGACATTAAGTTTTCGTATACCATCGTTTCAGCCAGAAGTTGTCAAATGTCGGCCTGCATTTAGCGTCTTTCAACAACATAGGCGGAAGACGCTGGAATCGATAGTAAAGGTTTTGGCTTGTTACGGAAATGAAATTTCTACTAAAAAATTGAAAAGGTGTAGTGAGGCGACCAACAATACCGATAAAGCAGTTCTTTGTGTTAATTTATATAAGTAACTCATTAAAACCGCCGCCATAATTATTTAAATAAAACTTATAAAATACTTAAGTATTTGTATATGTTCATAGTTTGAAATTAATATCAACAGGGTTATTGATGTAATAAAGATGGTTAGTATAATTAGGGACGCGGGACGGGTGGAACGAAGCGGTCGATACTACGCATACCTAAGGCGTGGTACAGCGGTTTCGGTTGCACTGTGCCACTTTTAATAATGGCGATTTCTGTTGCATTCATACTTTTTTTCTCTTTCTCAATACGAAGCCTGGACGGGTTTGCCTCGTAGGAACTTGACTGTATAACAGTTCGAAAAGTAGATATTGATTGTCTACTATTTGTTAAATAAATTTTATGATATATATTGACATTATAAATAATTATAAAAGAATTACTTGAACTAATCTAAATGACTATAACACATTAGAAAAAAAATGTTATCAATCAAATTTTGATAGCGTCTCTTTATTATTAATAATTATGGGGACTTCAGACAAAGTAAGCTTAATGAATTCATTAATTACACGACTCTACAAAAAAAATTTCGTTCTTTGTCCTAAAGTTTATACTATTATTTTCCAGTTAGTTATGCACAAAAACGAAAAGAAAATACCTTTTTTCGGTATAAAGTTTGCTTTTGTAATAGTTATAATAATAATACTCATTTTTCAATTTTTTCATAAATTTTAATTGATTTTAATATTTTTAAAAAGACCGCGCGGTGAGAGTGGGGTATTAACGTTTACACTGTGCCGCTAGATGGCACCCGAGTGATAAACAACCATCAGGTGTTATTTACAAGCCCAGAATAACTTAAAATGTCGTCACGAAAGTGCAAATACGATGCTGATGCATTTTGTTTTATATGTGGTCAATTTACTAAAGTTCGAGACGTGAAATATGAACTAAAGACATCTCACGTTCTCTGTGAAGCCTATGAAGCATATTTTGACTGTCCTGTACGGAATCAAGATAAGCCATGGGCTCCACATGTTGCTTGTAGTTATTGTAAAAGGTGTTTGGAAGGTAAGCAATTTTTATTTAATTAAGCGATGAATCCAAAATAATAGAAATATTAATTTTAATTTTTATATTTTTATTTTGGTATCGAGGTGAGAAGGTCTATGAAATTTGCAATACCAAGGATTTGGCGAGAACCAAAAGACCATATTACTGACTGCTAATTTTGTATGGTGAATCCGAGTAAAAGACGTAGAGGTAAAAATGCAAAACCTATTGAATATCCTGACCTCGAATCTTCTTCTGCTCCAATTGCTCACGACCTGACACGACCAGTACCTGAGCCACCAAAAAATTATCGCAGAAAAGTAGCTCATCTTTTAGTTCTTATAAAAGTAATTCCGATAAGGAGTTTTTGCCTACACCTGAACAACCAAAACACTATCTCATTACTTCAGAAGATTTTAACGATCTAATTAGAGATTTAAATTTGCCAAAAAATAAAGCAGAGCTTCTAGGCTCTCGGTTAAAAAAGTGGAATTTGCTTGATGATGTTAAGATCAAGGCCAATACAATGAAAACATGATGGGCGACTATATTTGGGGTTTATTGAGAGAAAGTAGCTATGAACATAAAAGAAAAAGTAAAAGTATGCACTTTTAAGTTATTTTCCACTTTTCTGTAAGCTAATTTGATAGTAAAACTTAATAAAAATAATAAACATTTTTATTTCAATAGTTTTATTTTCAATCAAAAATTAAAATCCGAGATTTTTAAAAATTTCGTTCAATCAGTCTTCTAAGCACAAAAGCAAAGTTTTTCATGCCATATATTTTTTTTCCGTCTTATTACGACCTAAACTACCGAAATTTAGTGCTTTGCAATCAAAGTCAAATTTCATGTTGACCCGTGTTATTGGAACAATGATATATTTATTTTCCATTTACAGATTGACATCGAAATAGTCTGAGTTCACCTTACGTTGGATTTGACGAAGACGTGTGGCTACTGTTCAAATTTAGCAGATTTTTAATATCTGTGTATTACGTAAACTGTTCATAAATATGTTGTGTATATTTCTCATTTGTTTCTATAATAATAACAAAATGGTGACATTCTTATATATTTAGTTTTATTACGAGAACTTTTCTTTCTACTATTTGCTTTTTTCCTAAGGCCAGATTAATGTAATCGAATAATTCAAACTATGACAGTTTAGATTTATTTCCTTGAGAATAATCTTTATAATACTTTGTAGGTTTTGATACTTAAATACATACAAAAATGATTCAATTGTCAAACATCACTATCTTCGTTGGCCGATACAACTAACTTAGGAAATCAACGAAGAATGTTATGTGACAAAATTAAGTAGCACCCATTGTATCATATTAACAGAGTACGGTACTGCAAAGAGAAAGAGATAGACAGAATAAGAGATGGGAGTATGACGTTAGAAAAATAGCGGGAGTAACATGGATGCGCATAGCATAAGACAAAACGGAATGGAAAGCTTTGGATGATGCCTTTCTCGGAAGAAAAGCTGAAAGCGTTTAACGACCGTCTCTCATTTTTACATTATCTTATTACTAGTATGGTTATTTTCAGCAATAAAGGCTATTTTGTTTATTTATTATTATTTTGTTGTGTCTAAGATAAAACACATTTTTAATAATATTTATAATTCTTTATGAGGTAAGTGTTTTTTTTTGATATTTAACCACGCGTTTTTGCTCTAATACTGGGTCCTAAAATTTATTTATGCCATTAACTCCATTTTTATGTTTGCAAATTAAACTTACAATACGAATAAAAATGTATATGGAGTTAATTAAATTTATTAGCAAAACCTTATTACATTCATGTTTAAATGTATAACAGCTTTACGCTTTTTTATAAGATCGAGTTGTTTTATTGTATAATTGCACGAGAAGTGTTACTGTGCTCCCTTTACAATTCATACCTATTTGCCACCTTTATTTTAAAAGTCTTCCGTAAATAAGAGAGCTAAAAAGAATTTCATTATTTACATTATAAAGTTCACATAAAAATTAAAGTGAAGTACGGTAACATAGAAATAAATGTTTAGTAATAATGGCTTGAAATATGTGTTTACTAACATTATCTATAACTAATACACATGTCCCTTAAAACAACTTCAAGCCCAAATGTGATGGTAGAGTGGGTAAACGTTATCCCCAGAAAATTGATTAAAAAATCTAGTTTCTATATTAAATTTGCCCAAGTTCGATCCAGCATGGAGTACTGCAGTCTCCTCTTGGACGATTCAGCCAAATATCATCTGGAAGCTTTGAACTCCGTTGACCGAAGAGCCAGTAGGTTAATTAACAACAAAAAGTTCTCAAATATCAGATTACACACCCTTGAGCATCGTCGTCGAGTTGACAGATTATCGGTTTTTTTATAGGATAGACTTTGTAGAGTGCTCGAAGGCTCTTTTCGAACTTATTAAGCCATCTCCATTCCTTTATTGGACTACTAGGCGCAAGCACAAGTTTCATCCATACGTTGTTGACATACCCAAAAATCGAACTAGACGGCTTGACAGCTCGTTTGTGGTCACAGCCGCCAAGATTTTGAATGACCTGTCTGGGTATATTTTTCCTGATAAGTTGAACTCCGGAGCCTTTAAGAGTAGAGTGTTCTTCGTCTACATCTACACTTTCCATCAGGTGAGATGGAAGACAAACGCCTATTCTATTACAACTATATACATAACAAATTAGTTCATTTATTGAGAAATGGCTGTATTTTACTACTGGTTGACATAATGATAATATTTTTAGTAGGGTTACTAATTGTAATATGAAATTAAAAACATTTGATAAGTAATGATTTAAAATGAATAAAATGCATTCAACAGCATTGAATAGCAATCATTTTAAAATATGTAGATTTTAATAAATTTTCTAAAGTTAGTTACCATCATCATCACGACCAGATTTTGACGTGACATTGATTTGTGGAACTTCTTGTTATTTTATTACAGGAAGTAAATGGATCTCATAATATGGATATAGTTCAGAGGGCCAATCTGCGGCTCGCGAGCTACATGTCGCTCTTTTAAAGATAATTTGTAGCTATCGATAAATGTATCAAAGTGCCTATTTAATTTTCATGCTATAATATTTTTGTAAAATTCAAACACCTATCAGTATTGACTAAACAGCAACTGAAAGAGTTACTGAGAAGTGCTGTCACCAATTATTTACTAAACTTTAAAGAATTATTTAGATAAGCAAAAAAAATATATATTTTGTTTCAATACACATATTGTACTCTTACTTGAATGTTTAAAAAGAAAATAATTTTTGTATTCTAGGTATTTTTTTGCATACATTTTATGTATGTATTTAATAGCGACTAGTGAAAAATTACGAAATTTGGAAGAGTGCTTGGACTATCAACGAGCTTCGCTCTCCCTGGTATATTTAAAAAAATCATCATTTTAGTTGAGAGTAATTATGTATAAACAAGTTTGAAAGATAATTTTGCCCTAAGATACAACATCTATATTTATAGTGTGCTAGAGTATATAAATAAATAAACAAATAATAAAAGTCATGAATGTCTGTTGAATAAACAAATGTTTAAATCCCACTCCGTTTTTACAAGTGAGGATGCCTTAATACAGAGTTCTCCAAACTTTTCTGTTTTTCCGTGTCGGGTAGATCCCCTACTCGGGTAGATTTCCTGTAAATTTTAAACTGTAGTGAAGTTTAGTGTTAAATACTTAAAGTAAAAACACATGTTAATTTATACATTTATTAATTGAATTGAAATTAAAACTACTCAAAATAAAATTTTGTATCTGTTATGAAAAATATACGTAACATTAAATAGACATAAAATAAACTATAAATAAAATAACATAAGCAATAACTCAATATTTTTAGTGAGAAGGATGAACCTGATGCTATAATAATAAATTATCAACTTTTGGCGTCAATTTTGTAAGGGTTAATCTTAAATCTCCTCGGCTAATGATGTCCAGTCTGTTTCTTTTTTTCGTTTTATAAACATATATAATAAATTTTTAACTTCATAGGTACTTTTATAAATAATGTAAATGTTTTGATATTATAAGATAGTATGATGTAAGTAAATAGATACTATCAGTGTTTGTGTTGAGATCCACTATCGTGCCCATTTTCATTTCATGGATCCGCAAATTTTTTTTCGCTGACGTAGACCTCTTGCAGGTTGTCATAGACCCCTAGGGGTCGATATAGACCACTTTGGGAATCACTACCTTAATACATAGAACTCGCAATATCATGAAATGTTGAGCAGGTTACCCCTGGTCATTATAGAATCCTTATTAATTAAAGAAGCTAGCCAGTTGCTGGAGTACCTTTCGCGATATTTCCAATTATTAATATTAATTGTAACAACTTTGCCGATAATCCAATTAACAAGAGATGGAGTTTGGTTCTAGTTCGACCTGCTCTAGCTTTGTTTTATCGCTGATGCTTCGTTCTACTCGAGAGGCCCATTCCCATTCAGGAAAAATAAAAACACACCAGCCCTATCCAACGCCCTGGAGGGAGATCCCGACTATATTTATTGATATGAAGTCTAGTCTATGCGCTCTTAACGCTCCATCATCTTATACTGGGAGACTCTAGTTAAGCCGACGGATTTTTGACGGACATTTGTAATTGATAACCAAAAATACCTTTACTTAAATCTACCAAAACATATTAATTAATTGAAGAAAATATAGGAGCTATTCACCCAACACTAGAATCAAATCTTGTTATATAACTTGTGATTGGTTATAGTTGTAAAAGCTTCAAAGGGTTGAATGTACAGCACATTTGCAGTAAATTAAATTTACAGTAAATTAAAGTTGTATATATAAAAGAAAATGAAAGATGTAAATTTAAAATAAATGTTTCCAGAAATAATAATTAAAGTAATTATGATATTTATTATTTACTTTCTTATAATAACAACTTTGTTTATATAACAAAATAGTAAGAAAAGGCGTTTTAGTTTATTCAGATAACTAAATATTAAATTTTAATTATAGTTTGCTATCTGTTCGAGTTGCAGTTGCAGCCGAGTTGCAATAGAATAAAATGTAACATATTCCATAGCGATTACTTCATACAGGTGATCGGAAATAGGTGTAAAAGCTTTTTGCCTACAAATGAGATGTACATTCACTCCTTTAAAGCTTTACATTTATAACTTAGATTTTTCAAATCACTGCCTAGTTTATAATGTAAATCAATTTTGACCTTAAAAGGTTTGATGACAACGTCTTTAACCGTACTGGCTTAGCAACAATTGCTAACACGTTGCTATATAATACTCGGGAGTTCTGGTGTTAATCATAGTTTGAACTCGTGTTTGAAACATTCAATACATAATGAAATACATCGTACGTATTTCTTTTAAATATTCCCTTACAAACAATTTTTTTTTTCAAAAAAAGTGTTATTACTTAAACATAGTTATCACTAGCGTCAACATTCCAACTGTAGCGTGTTCACTACTTGTTTAGGCATTACATAAACTTCGCTCACTCATTCGCCCGGTTGGATGTGGCTTGTTACTCAATAATATTATATATATATATATATATTTAAAAATAGAAATATATTGTAGCTAATGTAAATCCATCTTATCTCATTTTCAAGTATCAGAGCTTTTTTTTCCTTTGACAAATGGCACTTACAACTTTGAAGAGTACTATTAATATAATGCGTTTATTTTTACAGTAATAAACTTTAAGGGCTACATTATTTCTTCATTTGACAAAATTTACTTTTTTTATTTATAAAAATAAATAATAACTTTAGCCTTTCAAATCATAGTTACCTGGGGGTGCCAAAATTTGGTTTAATCAGATGTAATCATCAGGAATGATTAGAATATATATAGGAAAGATTTTTTTCTTACTAGATTCTGTAGTCGCGTGTGTTGAGCGGATCATTACCCTTATTATTTTACAAACGTACTTGTCGCTTCACGAGCTTAATGAACGCCCCTAATAAGAATAAGAATAGCACTTGCAGGTAGAATTAGTTAAAATTTGTTTTTAGCTAACTTTACTTTGCAAAAGCATTATTTTAACTAAATTTTAAGTTTTTAAATCTTATGATTTCAGAGATATCGTGATGTGTTAGTGCATAGGGAGAAATCTCTTGTGTATTTACATGAATATATATATGTATGTATGTGTAGTTATTCAAGACTAAATAAAAATTAAATATTCTTTTTTTAACAGGTGATTTTCGTTCTGTGCTTTGTAGCACTCGCTGCTGCCAACCCTCAGCTGTTAACCTGGCCTGGTATAATAGCTCCGGTTGGACCCAGTGTAAGTATAGTAGTACTATGTACTAGGTACTACCCAGTGTAGTAATACTAGGGAAAATCATTGTCAAACTATATTTATCTACAGCCTGGCCTCTGCAATTCTTTCCAACCTATACGGTTCTGTTGCTTTCCTACAATTTCTAACCGCTGTGTCCATTTGAATGCGTAGCGCTCTACTCTTCTACCGTTCCGTATACATTTGTGTTAAAATAGTAAGAAATAATTGTCATTAACCTCATTATATTTTGTTAATTTACAGACAGTTGTCGCTGGCCCAACAGTGATAAATGAAGGATATTTGGGTGGCCGTGTCTACTCTCCAGGGCTTATCGCAGCTGGTTTTATATAGATATTTTAAAACGAAATTTCGAATCTTCATATGACATAATGATCAGGTCGTAAGGAAAAACCAAAACAAATAAAGACTTTTATTAAAAACCATTATCTTTTATTTAATGACAGTACCCAACGAAAACAATTTTCAGTGTTCTAGACTGGTATAATCTAATATATATAATAATATATTTTATATTCGTAGTTAGGTTTCGACCACACCGTCAACTTTGCTTTCGAATATTCGTGTTCAAGTATAATTAGTATAGTATAAAGGTGTAAAGAAACATTAAGTTAGAAATACCGTTGGACATAAATATTTACCTAAAGTGAAAAGTTTGTTAGGTTATTATGTAACGAGATTATAAAAAGCGTTTTTCATGTTACGTTCTTCCATGTAAATATTCGCACGTAGAGATTTCACAGATATATTTACTCATGTTAATTTTTCTTTATTAAAAACTCTTCTTCATCTACAAGGACTGCTATAAATATCTATCTGCTATAAATAACTTTCTTGTATTATATATTATTATCGTATCTGTTGAATGTTTAAATAAATTAACAAAAGTTGTTCAACATAAGGTATCTCCGGATTAAAAAAAAATATAATTACACTAAATGTTCCTAAAATTTATATGTATTTGTTATAAACTTGAAATTGCTTTGCTTTTTATTTCTTACATTTTATTGCTTTATTTCTTCTTTTAAAAAAATTGCTACTGATTTTTATAGAAGCCTAATTTAATTAACACAATAGTTTATTATCGAATAAAATACAATGCAAATTGTGTTTTAAATTTAGGTACACACATTTTTTGTATCCGAGTGGGCTTGTTAGTTATGGAAACAAGGCATTATTGTCAGGTCGGGAATGCTTTCTCACGTCCGCCGCTTGATGTAAATGATGGAGAAACATCATGGGGCCTTTAGTCGGTGCAAGTTCGACACAGTCCTTGCAAGAGGGGTAGGAGAAAGCGTATAAGAAAATGACTTCGATTGTTATTGTAAAGTGGAATGAATTGTAACAATTTAGTTACATAGTTAATCTAATTGTTTATTGAATTTTAGTTCTAAATTATTTACAATATAAGAAAGTTATCCATATATTCGGTAACCTTTCAACGTTATCGTTCGTAGTAGACTTAATGTGTAATAGGAGTACCTCATTGTAAGAATTTCTCAACTTTTATAATGAGAGTATAATTGTGTACCAATATTATTTCGACGAATAGTTTAAAACTAGGTCCTACGTTAGACAATCAATAATAAATTGACCGTTGTGATAAGTATAATCATAAAATGTCTACAGATCAAAGTATTTAAATTGTATTTTAGAGAAAATTTACGATTTTTGAATACAACGAAAATGAATGAAAGAAAAAAGTAGTAATCATGACAAGTATTTTTAGATTTTTGTCGGTCGGTAATGAGAATTGAGTAAATGAGATGAATAAAAATAAAGAAAGTAAAGGCACAATATATTTAAAGCTGATAAAATTGTTATTATTGACATAAAAAGGATTATCCATGTAAAACAGACTAAAACAATCAAATGGCAAACATTGGAGATAGGAACTAAGTTACAATTTATAGCATATTTCAAAAGTCACGTATTATATGATTTTAAATGGATTTATTTAATACTTTCATGACCAGGCTATAGAGCTCACATAACGATGGTAACTAGCTAAGGCTCTAAAATTCTGGAGTAGAGATCACGAAGAGGCAAGGGCAGCGTAGGAGGTCCATCCATAAGATGAACAGGCGATCTTCTTAAAGCCACATTATAAACTCGGAAAAAGCTGGGTGCAAGCCGTTTTCAACCAGTCTTATTAGAAATCTATGGAATAAGCCTATTTTCTGGAGTGATTGTCTTTCGGCTGAAATGATGATGATAAAATAATAAAAGACAGAATTACGATTCTTAGTGACTAGTTGGAATTTCGTTGAAAACTTTGTGTGATATTTACAGATACACCAATACCTCACTTTGCGTCGTGGTTACGTTCCAAAAAAACACGACGCAAATTGAAACGCCGCAAAGTGTAATAAGATTTTCTATAGCAAACCATGTAAAGATCGAAGATAAGTTCCAGGGTTACGAAAATATTACTTTTTAAAAAGAAAAAAGTAAACATTTAAAAAACAAAAATAATGTAACTCTGCCAATAAATAAGTTGGAAAAATATTTTTTTGTAACCAGAAACAACACGAAAAAATGTATATAGATTTATTATTCTCTTTTAAAAAAGCACAACACACCTCATTACAACACACTATGTAATTGAAACTAAACTCTAAACAAAGTGAAAATAAAATTTTATTCAAATAGCGTTGTTTTTAGTTAGAAACGGAATCCCCGAGTTTTAATGGCATGGCGCAATTAGAAACAAAAGTGTTGTTATAATATCTTTTGAAAAATAAAAGAAAATTTCAAAAAAAAAACATTAAAGACTCGAACCCAAAACAACGCAACCTCGAAAATCTAACGACGCGTGAAAATTAGCACTAATTAAGCAGCGACACAACTTCGAAAAAAACGTAAAATGTAACGACGCAAAGCGAGCTATTAGTGTATATTAATATGTCGATATTGTTATTATATCACGAAAAGGCATTCGCAGCGTACGACGTCCACACAAGAAGTGGATAATCTATATTTTTGTTGTCAACAGGAGTTGGATACAGGCCGCTTCCGATCGGTCCTATTGGAAATACATAGGGATCTTACGATAGAACTAAAGCTAATGTGGGGACCATAGCGCTTAAAAGGTCGAACTACTTAAAAGGTAAACAATGAGCTTGGAACTAGCTCATTGTGTCACGTTAAAGTTGTGTGATCTACCACAGTAAAAAAATGTTATCAGTTCTGATATTATATTAAACTTGTAATAAATCATATTGGTCGTGTATTAAACAACATTGAAACTACGTCTGTAGTCACCACACAAATCGTCTCTGTTATTGAAGCGAACTACAATTAAAGTTATCGCGTTTAGATCATTAACATACAAAGTAGTAATATAAATAGAAATAAACACCTTGAAAAGGTCATCTGTCAACGTTGAGAGTGGAGGTCAAAAGTGCTCTTCAGTCCACGATCTTCACTCTAGAACCTTATAGCCAAATTTTAATTTTTTTTAATTGAGAAGTTTTAATTCAAATATTACAACACTAAACTTGCAGTAGTCCTTCTTTGTGTAAATAAAAATAATGAACAAAATTTTTATCTCAGTTATTTTCTTATAGATGTTAATAAATCTTCAACTGAAACAAATTATTTACACATTAATTGACCATGTGACGTAAATCACTTCAGAACGATTTTTTTAAGTTGAACTTAAAAAGAAAATATATAATATCATTATGTTTTCGACAGTAGGACATCCGCTGCTTGACATAGGTCTACCCTATAGATTGTGTGTGTGAAGATGGTTTATCCGTCCACCTTGAGGGTGGACATCTAACACTGCACTTGCCGGTCTTTGATTTCTCTTCTGTTTTGGACGCTATGTAGCCTGTCAATACCACTTTAATTCGCCAATCCGCTGAGTTGTCGACCTCATTCGTTCCTCTACGAATCTCATACCTCCTCGATTCGTACAGAAATTTAAGCCAAAACTATAAAATAATTTGAATGGAATATTACTTTTTATTTTATTAAAACTATAATGTACTCATGAAGTTGTTGTTTATACACTCATCAAGAAATCAATTGTCGCTAAACTAGTCAGAATAACACCTCTTAAGGTTATATCTACTTTTACTCGGTGCGGTCATTAAAATAGGAAACTCATGTAATCTCAATAAACGTTAATATATTAAGATCGTCTATAGAATATGGATACCTTTCATAAAATACAGAATAAATTATCATTGATCTAATACGCTACTTGTAATGTATATTATAACTATGTTTGAAGAAGTTTTGTGATAATTTTTTCACCAAATTTGGAAATTCTTTAGAATTAATTACATCTTTTATTGAGATCACGATGACTGTACTACCTGTTCTGATGAGTAATGCTTCAAACCTAAAAAGGAGTGAAAGACGTCAGCGGGATAATGTATTTTTTTAAAGAATATGAAATTCCATATTTAATAAACATTAGAATAGGCCAGGGCGCACACATACTTTTAGTATGCTGTCTTCAATGACGACTTTCACTGTATAGTTACGCTCAGTATTGGTGTATTTTTAAGACAGTTTTGTTAATAAATGTTTAATATTTTGATAACGTTTAATTAATTTTTTTATAATGTGATTACTCTTTTAAGTAATCATCATCATTATTGTAGCAGTAGGACGATCAATTGTGATGTAGGCTTTCTACGATAAAAAAATGATTAAGCAAAACTGTTCCTGTGAACCCAATTCGAGGTTTGTACGAGAGATACTCAATAGCGGAGGTCATAAAAAAAGGAACAGTTGGAAGCGGTCTGCATCTAGAGTCTTCCGGCAACTAGTTAACTTTTAATAACAGTTACAATCATAACTTAAATTGACATATGTTCCAATATACGAATATGTCACGCTGTGTATAAAACACAGCGTGACATATTCGTATAAAATGAACCTGATGAAATAACCGGTCCCTATTGTATAAACTGTTTATGACTATCAAATGTTAAAGTTGTTTAAAGTTCTCTTGTAATTGGAACTATATGATTTTTTACAATTACCGTGAACGGTATTCGATAAAAAACGACATGAACTGTTACCGCCTTGGTTATCTATGGCATGAAATATTTTTGTTTCGTATAGTATTAATAAATCCATTCATTGTTTATTTATAACTGCATTCTCATGAATTTTTCTTATGTAGCGTTTGAATTAATAAATAACATTATTATTATATCTTCAGACGATCATTGATTAAAGTTATTTTAAATAATATTTTTTTATGTAATTTACTTCGCGAAGTCCACACAAGTGGGTAAATCCTCTGGAAACTTGTTTGTGACCAGTGACAATCGTATATAATTAATGAACAAAGTGTTAAGTATATAGAATGATATACCGGGACTCGAACCCGCTATCAATGATCGTAAGTCTCAGTCCTTATCACAGGGCTATCCCTAAAAACTTTGTTAATACTGTAACATACGTACCATTTTTATCATATAATATAAATTACAATACGTACAAATGCGATGTTTTTGATGTACTACCCGAGTTACTTTAGTTATTGTAAGTCTAGTCGTATTTTAACATTACTATCAATCTTATCAAAAATCTGTTAAATTGGGATTATTTTTGACGGTACGGTATTTATTTATCAGGAAATTTAATTTAACCGCCTAGCTTACCTCGTACTTATTTTCTATTGTAAGTGCAATTAATAATAATTAATAATAAATAATAAAAAATAATAATATTTTCACGACAATAATTAATAAGACTATAAACAATATGCTATTTGTAATAAACTTATAGCAACATTTTTAAGTATATCGCCTCTGTGAACAAAATACTCAAATTTTAGAATAAAATTACTTTTCTTATGATTTCATACATGCTGTGGTACTATTCCTCAACCCTTATATTATTTATAACCTTTTGGTGAATATAAAGAAGTACGATTTAAAGATAACTATGCTCCACCCACCATTATACCGGTTTAACGACAACTTCCTCAAGAGTTCAGTATATATTCCAAGATTTCCAATCACAATACACAGTTTGCTTCATCGTTTTCAAACACCGACAGCAACTTTTATTAAAATGAAATACTTAGTACGTACTCCATTAATAATTCGTTTAAAATAATTTATATATCATGGACATTAATTTCGTTACGTTTAAGTTGTTTTAAATGCAAATAAATTGTTTCACAGATTATCTTCGTTTTGTGCTTCATCGCCTTGGCCTCTGCCAATCCACAGCTGCTCACATGGCCAGGCGTTGGAGCACCTCTCAGTCAAAGGGTAAGTATGTTGGACGTTCGTTGTCGTCGTTCAGACCATAGACTACCACTGCAAGAGATAGACCTCTCTCAAAGGTGTCTATAAGGGAATTATTCCCTATACCATAATCGCCATGCTTATCAGGCGGATTGGCGATTGCAGTGTGGTATTATGTTACGGAGACGATGCTACTGCCCATCACTGGATATTAGTTCAAGAGTAGCGGCAATGTCCCGGGAATCGAACTCTTAACCTCCGATCTCAGTCCTCTCAAGCCTCTCAAGTCTCAGTCCTCTACCGCCGGGCCACAGCTGCTCAAATTTCAGTTACACATTACAGTAATATAAATGAAACAAACAAACATACTCCCATTGAATTATGGAAGATTTTTAAACATTTTTGAATTTTACAGACTGTTGTCGCTGGCCCTTCTGTTGTAAATGGAGGTCTTTTCGGTGACCGCATCGTTTCTCCTGGGTATATCTCCACAGAATTAATATAAGCTGACAAATACTGCAAACGAAACAAGGAACAATAAACATCAATTTCAATTTTTAAATACAAAAGAGCAATAGGTTACTCTTTAAATAAAAGCAATATCATCAATAAAAAACATTACAATAAATTGAGCTGTAAATAAAATATCTCTTTAATTTCAACGCCTCGGCCTTTTTCCTTGCATTTTGTAATTCTACATTTAAGATATGGGTAGCAATATTAAGGATATATTTATTGTAAATGTTAAATAATTTATTTTCACGATAATAAGTTTATAGTTCACTAATAAAATAAAATCTGTAGAGATTTTGGTATAAGTTTATTATACCGCTGAAAAAATATTTATTTGAGATATTAAAATATTTATTATGGGGATTGGAGAAATTTTTTCTGATGGTATATCATTATTTTTATTTGATTCTGGACATGGGCTTCCACATAGAATTCCAATAGGACTGGAAGTGGCCCGTGTCCAGCTTTTTCCAACGACCCTACTAAAGTCATTTGCTCACATTGTCGATGGACGTCTTACGCTTCGCTTGTCGGTCTGTGGTCTCCACTGGAGAATCTTAAGGCACCAACGGCCATTTGTTCTGTTCGTTACTTTCTTTTCGGATTCCACGTACGGAACTTTCGTAAATAAAACACAAAACTCGTCATTCTAGATTGAAATTTGCAGAAAAATTTCTAGAATAGCCCTATCAATAGCTCGTTCAGTCATTGCGAGCTTGACAATAAGGTTCGCGGCGAGTAACTAAGTTTCATGAAGTTGAGTAATGACATTTAGTAAAAGATGCGTTACTTTTGTTGTTTCTTATTAGAAAATAAGCCTAGTCACAGAAACGTAGGGATAGGGCTTTAAAATATTCTACGGGTCTAATGCAGATTGAAGAAAGTTACACTAGTTTGTAGTCTTAGGATTTGATTTCATTGTTTTCTCCCATCATAACAAATAGACAATATGAATTTGACTTTTTTATTACGGCAAAGAACAATGTAATCGCCATAAAATTTACTTGTTTGGTTGCACTTTCATTTTAGTGTTATGTTATAATTACTATTTATAAATTATATGCTATAAAATATACTTCGTTACAAAATATTTATTATAATTTGGTTCGTAACGTGAAATTGTTTACTGAAAATCGTTAGAAAATATAATTTTTTAAAATATTATAATGTTTTTATACTTTTTTAAATTATTGCTTTTTAAACTTTGCATTTGGTCAGATGCTTCACACTGGGAAAATAATACCTATCAACGAAATTGTTTATTTACTGATGACACATATTACGCCTAATATCGGCTAAGCATGTATGCATTTAATTAGTAATTACTTTAATATTATTTATATCTTTCCCAAATAACAAAATAGATCTTATAATTAATAAATAATTTTAAGAATAATTATTTTCGAGGCGAAGTTCGGAGGATATTTAACGATTTAATCTTTTTCGGTGTTTACCGTATTAATAAAATAAGATAAAAATAGCATATGCTTTATTGTTATCTTGGCAATCTTTATTAAATAAAATTTGTATAGTATGGAAATTTTCTCTATAGATGGGGTCAAACTTGATAAAGAAATGTTTCAAAACATTTTTATAGCAATAAGCGCTTGACGCTTCTGGAACATAAGCTGTCATTAACCACTTAGGCCCAGGGTAAATTGCACAATTTTGGATTTTTTTATATTATAAATGTAATACTACGTTTATTAAGATTAACCTATGTATGTGTATTAACCCTATACCAAGTTATATAAGTGATTATGAGTAGATGGCTATCAAATTACTTTTATGTATTAGTTTTACGTGTACACATCTATGCAGTACTTTATTTCTTCGACTAAAAGCTTAATACAATTTATTATTCTACACGAATGAGGTTTTATTTTAACGGAAGGTTGACGGAAATAATTTTTTTAGGTACACAAAAGCCTTGTAATATTATAAACAGAAAAACGTAAAAATCCAGGGAACTCTAGTTTGCCATTAAACTTTTTTTTCTTTGTGTTTTCATGATTTCAGCCCTCGGGGGTCCACTTATGCACATAGGCACCCCCATCAACTTACAATACGACCGGTGGAAAGCGACCAAACACATCGTCTTCCGACGACATGCCTTTCGTATATCATTACTCAATTATTTTCCATTTGAAAAAATAGTATTTAAGTGCATATTAATAATTTATTGATATAAATGGGTAGGCAAAATTAACTACATATTTTTTTTAATTTTATGTATTTATTTTAAATAATTCCAACCAGAGATAGTTAAAAATGTGTAATCTATTTCCAATCAATCTATGTAAAGTGATCATTCTGTAATATGTTACATTTTTTTTATTGAAATGCCACCAAACAATAACTTCTGGCAGTACAAAGTGTACAAGTATAGATAGTAAACTATATACAATTATAATATATAGTAATCCGAATTTAACTTACTTGAGTTTTATATAATTTCTGAAACCATTGATTTTTAGTACCATTTTTTGTACCAAACATTAATCGCAAAAGAGCTAAATAGAGAATGAATTATATATTTATCCCTTTAAAAGTCTTCAGTCAAGTCCCTTTAAAAGTTTTCACTTCCATAATCAATATATTCCGTATATTGAAATGAACAATAGAGAACTTGGTAATATTTTAAAGTTACTGATCATATATTCACTGTACCAAAAATCCAGGACGACAGAATTAAAGACATTTGTTATTGAGAGAGAATTTATTGTAGGTTCGTATTAAAAATAATGCTGTTTATAGAGTAACCGATTGCTCTTCTATATGAAGTGTTATATTTAAAATTCATGGTTCTATTTTTTCATAGTATCTTTTTTCAGCTAATATTCTTAAAAAGTGGTGATATATCCAGGAGACACGACGCGGTCACCTAAAAGTCCACCGTTCACGACAGTAGGGCCGGCGACAACAGTCTGTAAGATAACCAATAGTTTAAAAAAATTCACAAGCACTTTTATCATATACTGAAAAATTTTTGAGGCGATTGGGTATAAATGTAAAAGCTTTAAAGGTGTGAATGTATAACTTATTTATCAGTAGAAAGTTCAGCTTGTACATCTATTTTCCATCACCATAAATAAAGTGAACACTGTGAAAGATGTTACATATTTTTTTAGACACAACAGGACAATAACGTCTGGAAATGAAAAAAATAAATAAATCGGAACGTGATTTATTTTTCTGAAACCATTGACTTTACGATATGGTACATGCGCATTTATCCCTTTAAAGTCTTTTACATCTATGTTCAATCACTTTGTACGTAAATTGACAAAAATAATTTGGGTAATAATTATTACTCATTCATCACACTGTGTGATCCATGATTACTTACCCTTTGCCCGAAAGGTGCTACGATGCCAGGCCATGTGAGCAGCTGAGGGTTGGCGGAGGCCAAGGCGATGAAGCACAAAACGAAGATAATCTGTGAAAAAAAAATATTTGTAAATAGAGTAAGTTAAACATGGCGAAATAAAGATACATGATATGTAGAATATTTCAAACATGTGTATAAAAGACCAATCCATCGACTATTTTTTAAGGATGTCGAAAGACGTTCGATGCGACCTACAGGTTCAATAAATTATATTTACGAGAGTTCTATGGCATAGGACGCCCAATGGCTAAAACAATGTTTTAGCCATTAAATAATCTATATATTTTTAAACGCACCAAGTATTTCATTTTTACTGAAGATTACTAGGGCGGTCAGTGATTGACGATGCAGTAAACTGTGTATTGTGATAGAAAATCTTAGTATATATACTGGATTATTAAGGAAATTGTTGCATAACCGGTACAATAGTAGGCGCGGCGCAATTATCTTTAGGTCACACTTCAAGTATCTTATATATGTAAACACTATGCTCGAGAAAAATCTAGCTTGATCTAGCATATAATAAATATTAATTAAATTTTAAAGTTAAAGTTATCCCATTATGGTTTCATAACAATAAACGAGCCATAAGGCATTTTAGAAAAAGCTTTTGATTATCTAATATATAAAATTTCCTTTCCATATATATAATTGTGTATTCCAAATTGTATTGTTAATATGTATAAATTTTAGCTGTATTTACCCGTAAGTGAAAATTGTGTAAAAAAAAATAATAATATAAAAAACGCTGTCGTGCCTCGCAGCTGGGAGAAGAAAGATCCGTATCAAATAGCGGCAACCCTCTCCCAACTGTCTGCGTTTAGTTAAAGCGAAAGATAAATACTGTAAAAAAAAAACACCAGCGATACAAATTAGAATTAATAAAAAAAAAAAAAATTAAAAACTAATATTTTTTGCAAAAAAACGATTGCGAGATAAGCTAGTAATATTTATAAAAAAACAGTGCGATCGATTATAAAAGCTTTAAAGCTTTCTGCAGACAAAGTGCAATATAATCACGTTTTATCACTCTGCAGTATGTTAAATTCATTTCATTCCTGTGAATGCGTTAAGTAAATAACTTCCGGTAATACAAGGTCTGCAGAGACTGGTAAAATTAATTTTATTAGATATAATGAAAATTTTCAAAATGCTATTCCATACTATATTATTATTACGTTATTTATTATTTATAAAACCATTAATTCTTGGATAGGAATTCCATACATTAATTGATAGCCAATGAGTACTTTGTTTGCATAATATTTCTTTTTCTTATGTTTGAATATATCATGTATGACAGAATGAAATTAAAGAGTCGTAGTAAACGTGGCGATTTAATTAAATTATTATATTTTCATTCAAACAAAACTTATTAATATTTAAGCTATGATTAATAACCCAAAAATATATTCTTTGTTATGTATTGGTTTTGTTTCTTTTTGATGGGTTTTTTAAAGTATCTGGTTAACACTTTAGGACAAACACATATTGTGTGACTCCGTGTATGGTGTTATTACATCATTATCATTTCAGCCGTAGAACATCCTCTGCTAGAAATAGGTTGATCCATAAGTTTCCAATAGGGCAGGTTTGAAGAAGGCCTGCACCTAGTCTTCTGACAACCCTAATAAGTTTGTCTATTCAGCGTGTGAATAGACGTTCTATGCTACGTATGCCGGTCTGTAGTCTTCTCTACCGAAGTTCATGGCCACAGCGTCCATTTTGCAATAAATTGTACCAAAGGATTTCTTTGTATCGTTTATATTTTCAATAAAAAATAAATATCAATACTTTTATAAACAATATTTAATACTATGCAAATTAAGTACATGTGATTAGAAACACGCATCAAACCATAAAGCAATTGCCATAAAATATAATAAATATGCCAATAATATGCCATTAAATGAATTTTATTAAGATCAGCAGATTTCATTAAGTTGTAAATGGTACAGTTCCCGGCTTTTGATTTTGCACGTCGGCAATCAGAGCGAGATATCCGACTAGTTTTGGTTTTGTAAAGCGTTGTCCGTCGCAATTACCAAGACGACCGAGTATTATACGACATAGGCAACATTCTACAAAATTATATTGAAATTAATCATATAAACGATAAATATAATTCACGTTAAACTGAATAAGTGCTCTTAAAAAATTACATAAAGTTTAATTAAAATGACTTTTTCGGTGATAATAATGTTTATATCAAACGGTAAAGGGCTCGCAACGGCAATTTTTCTTTGTTGTGAGCGAAAATTTTGTAAGTTATTTTAACAAAATTGACTCAAGTTTAATACCGGAGATGTTTATTATATAAATTTATTCCACATAAACATCGAAATTTTTAATGGTATCTGACATGCAAATCACACACAGACCCAGTGTGTCGCGCTTTCCTAAGGCGAGGTACAGCGGATTCTGTCGTCTTTCAGGATATTTAAACAAAACTTAATTTAATTGTCACACTAGCATTCAAGGTATACTTACAAAAAGGCTGCTGCAATGACTAATAAGACAATTGAAATAATCGAGTTTCTAACCTTCAGAATATTGGTTTCCTCAAACATAGTATTGTGATTGACGTTTGCTAATAACATTTTAATTTTCTCTTTTAAAATATCTGTAGTAATTTATTAAAAATAATTATAAATACATTCGAATGATGGCGTTTTATTACCATTGGTTTTTATGTTTAAAATTGTATGATTATATTTATTAACAGACTATAAAAATAATCTTTAAAATGAAAAAAAAAACAAATACTTATTATAACTTAGATCTACTTTTTTATCAAGCCTAGTATTTACATACTGGAGTAAGATAACTTTGCCCCGCCCATTGTTGTACCGGTTATACAACAATTTCCTTAAGAGTTCAGTATATATTGTACGATTTTCTATCACAATACATAGTTTGCTTCATCATTTTCAATCACCGACATCAATCTTCAATAAAAATGAAATACTTAGTACGTACTCTATTAATAATTCGTTTAAAATATTTTATATATAATGGAGATTTATTTCGTTATTTTTAAGTTGTTTTATAATACAAATAAATTGTTGTCACAGGTTATCTTCGTTTTGTGCTTCATCGCTTTGGCCTCTGCCAATCCACAGCTGCTCACATGGCCCGGCATCGTAGCACCTCTCGGCCAAAGGGTAAGCTTGTCACGGCTTTATTACAGCTGTCCGACGTCTGCTACTGGACATAGTCTTCTCCCATAGATTTCCAATAAGATCGGTTGAAATCGGTCTACATTCAGCGTTTTCCGACAGTCTTAACAAAGTCATCTGTGCCTTTTGGGGGTGGACGTTTGACGCTGTGCTTGGAGATCCGTAATCTCCACTCCGGAACCTTAGGGTACCTTCCTCGAACTTTGTAGGAAAATTCTAGAGGAAAAAATAAGAATAAGGATAAACCATAATGTAGCAAATAAATCAAAATGAAAATGTAAAGTATATAGAACAAAATGTTTAAAATAAAATAAAGAAATGTAAAACTGAGGAATAAGGTGATCAATGAATGATATCGAATGAAAGAGAAAGGCAGAAGAAATTTGGAAAGAAAGATGAAATACGAAATATTATAAGAAGAATGCAAGAAGAGGTGCGAAAATAAAAGTAATTGGAAAAAAAATAATTAAATGAAATAAAACGACCCTGTCTTTCTCAAAGATACGAAAGGCCCCCAATAGCGGAAGCCGTTAAAAAACCTTAAGGCACCAGCGGCCTTTTGTTCTGTGCGCTATGTAGTCTTTTTACAGCCAGTGGTTAACTTGCCTATTATCTTTATCATTGTCATTATTTCAGCCGATAGACGATAATTGCAAGGAACAAGCCTACAAAGCAAAGGTCGCCACTATGACCACTCTTGTGCTGCCCGCATCTAGTGACTTTCCGCGACGTTAACTATGTTGTCAACCTTTGAACTTTTTAATTTATCTATAAATATTAAAACTTTCAATGAAGTTTGTAACATTTTTCAAACTTTATTATCTTCCAGACCGTCGTAGCCGGCCCTACTGTCGTGAACGGAGGATATTTAGGTGATCGAGTCGTATCTCCTGGATTCATTTCCACTTTTTAATTACATAAGCTGAAAAATTACACCCCGTGAACAAATAATAATGAACCTTAACTACTGTATAAAGAAGAGCAATCGGTTACTCTGTAAATAGCAATATATTCAATACGAACCTTTAATAAATTGTTTTGTAAATAGTAAATGTCTTTAATTTTGTCCTCCTGGAATATTTTTGTGTGATAAGCCTATGATTAACAATTTTGTAATAGCTTTTTATCGCTATTACCCGCTGAATAATTTACCACTATTAACATTTCAAAAGATTAATCGATTCATAATAGGCCGTAGAGCTTAGTTCGGAGAAGTATTGTGAGAAACAGAAAATTAAAGATGTCAGAAAAAAGGTCGGCGGTGTAGAATAGGAATTACATTAAACTGCTTTATGATAATGACTAAGTTAATTGCACTAGGAATTTTTCGAAAAAACCTTTTTTTTGCATGCATTTTTTGACCGCCAGTTTGTTTTTGAGATTACATTTTTTTTGAATAAACCATTAATAATTTTGGCTATTATATTATATTATACAATAAAAAAGTTTAACTACCAAAAAATATTTAATTATGTTTTATTCCAATAAACAAAGCTTCATGTAAACATTATTTCTTCTGTGTTTTGAGTTTAGACTGCAACGATTCTGTGTGTAATTAATTAAAAAAAAATAAAAGTCTAAAGCCTAAAAATAAATTACAAATTTATTTTCAAATCATTTATTTTTCATAAATATTTATATACGTATGAGTGTGTAATAATGTATGTACACCCTAAACTGCCCTTTCCTTCATGTCTCTCCAACTGATCCGACCAAAGGGTGGCTGGTAGAGATCGCGTCAAGCGATAAGACCGCCTCTTGTTCTCCTACATAAATTGTTTTTTTTTTCAGTTGTTATCAACGATGTACAATAAAGTGCAAATAATAAAAAATGAGAGTCAGTGACAATTTTTTACGTGTATTCTATAGATTTTAATTATACGGTATTATTATTTCCTTTCATTGCTGTTGTTAGAAAATACTAACAATCATATTATAAGTATAGATTTTAGCGTTATGTGTGAGAGTGTCATTTCGTTGGTGAAAGTCACGTTAAAAGTTTAACCCTAGGATATGCCGATTACCTGCTGCATTGTTTCCCTTCACTGTTTATGAGCAGTAGTGTTTTTATATTTATCAACAACGAGTGCAACCGTCGCCGAGCGCAAACGCAATTCGTGATGATGACTACATTTTTCTAAATACACAAAATACTGTAATACAGTATTTTCAAAACTTTTTATGTGCGATGTTGCACTGTAGCCTTTTTAATATTCATATGCGCCTTGGGTAATATATATATATATATATATATATATATATATATATATACATACATACATATATATGTATATATAAAGATATATATATATATGTATTTGAATTAACTGTAAATATTTTAAGTAAATGTGAACGCTAACACATTTGCTTTGTTTATTAAACTAAACTGTAATACCCATAGTAAATAAAAAATGTATTTTGTTGCTGTTATAATTTGTAACCATTGCAGTGTGTTCCACGAGTCGGAAAATCTAATACGGTATTAGTATCACTATGTTTTAAGATACTTAAATAAAGTCGTTATATATACACCCCTATACATTTTCTTAAAAATTAAATTCGTTAATGATCGTCCAAAATCAAAATTCGTGTATATTATATTTAGGTTATATTTTAATCTTGGATAATGGGCTTTGAGTTTTAACTGGATATAAACATAGATTCTTTCAGATTTATTTGTATTATTTAACTTACAAAAATTAGCAAAAAAGGGAGTATGATATTATTAACTTGTAAGAACTATGTATTTTTAATGTCCATATTATTAATAAACTTAATTAATGAGCAAAGAATTTCTATTGAAAAACTCTATATTAAATGTACACTTTTCTCGCTTTCTTCGGCTGTGGTGACCAGGGGTTACTTCGATGCCATTTATATGCAGTAAGAAGTATACGGAAAGCATCCGGAAATTACAGGGAGTCTGCATAAATGTATTAGAAAACTTTACGTAAAACGTAAACACTAATGACTATACTAACGTCTTATCACTGCTTAAACATAATCTCATATGGAATTCTATGGGTACACACACCGTATGTTCTATCTGATTTATTTAATTCTCAATGATTTCATTTTTTTGCATCTGTATTAGCCGCGATAAAACTGTTATTCAATTATTCTTATAATTTGATTGTACTTTGTATTAGAGTTGACATTTTAAAATGTTGTTAGTAAAATTAAACTCAGTCGACCGCACGCCGTCCGATATTGTTTGTGCAGTTATAAAAATAAATTAGGTGAAATGGCCAAAAGTTAAACGTACAGAGCTTACAGAAAACAGTGTTTTCTTCACAAAAAACGGCGTACCCGTTTTTACACAGATAACATGTGCTTTTTACCGAATGCATGAGAAATGACTATGCTCTGCCTTTGTCCTAGCAAAGATTACGTGTCTTAAGGACTATTACTTTCTCATAAAGGCATTTTTACTGTATGTACTGGTCGGAGACCAGCGTCTTCTTAATCTACTTGGTTATATATACTCTATTGTTAATTATTAATATGAGACAGACGAGACTGAGACTGAGATATGAAACATACTGTTGTTATCTAACGATTTCCTGCGACCTTAAATGTGTTTCTCAAAAAAACTTTCTGTTATCGGCCACTATAATTAATCCAGAGTGGCTCTAATTGGAGGGTATGGAATGCGTGTGAATATACCTACATAAAGTTGTATAAAATTCACGATTAAAAATTACATTTTAAAATTACTCAGCGCTACATAAAGCTGAAATAACATTTTTTAAAATTAATCCCAAAGAGCTTTTTATTTTTATTCCAGGTTAAAAAGTAATCTAATACCTTTATTGAAAACGTTTTATGATAATCGATGTATGTTATTCCATATAATACTCTATTACAAAGAAGATATAGCTGTTTGAATTCATAATAATATAGGAGTTTACACATGCAATTAACATACGTAGGTGCTTTTATAGAACTACTATTTAATATCATAATTAGAAAAAACCAGTATGACCTTAATATAAACAAAGTAAGGGTAGCAACAGTACAAGTTTTAACAATTAGGTTGCTGGCAGTATATATTCTGCATTCTGTCTTGAGATAGCATAGTTTGCTTTTGTAAGATTAATAAGCAGTTCCACTTCATCTCTGAAAATGAAAGCCGTTGTGAGTATTTTTATTATCGCGTGCTCATTTGATTTTTGCTCAAAATAAGGTGTCATCATAAATATCATCATAATCATCATAAGGTATTATCATCATCATAAATATCATCTTGTCAAAGACTGGTGATTGACCGCGGTGAAAAACTGGAGCTTACAGGTGCATTTAATCCAGAAACAGTCAGTCGGTTTTCTATATCTGGTCTATATCAGGTTTTTATATCCCACAGATATCCGTGACTTTATTTGTTACTATTACAATCTTCATGTTCCTTTTTTGCACTTGTTTTTGTCACATTATTTACTTGTATTTATTAGTGCTTAAGTAGTACAAAGTCTTAGTAATTAGTGCAAAGTCCATTCTTAAACTTTATAGTAATTCTAGTTTTTATTAGACGTCGACGGTGTTATCCTTAGAGGGCTGTTAAAGCAAAGATCTCCCATTGGATCTCCGATCCACTAACTAAAATAAATATTTCTCCTACAAGTATCGTTGTTCGTTCTCGTGCACCACTTGGATATGTGACTGGTCTTTGTGACTTGGTTACACTGTTCCTACGACCTTCCGGGTATTGTAGGAAGGAGCAGTCCATGTTTCGTATTTATTGCTGCCGTTTTAGGGTGTTTCTTTAGCTCTTGGTGTAAAGTTTCTTTTTTCTTGGTTTTTCCTCATATCTAGTCCATACGGTGACACAAATTCGCGGCCTCCGTGCTTCTGGGTGACGGTTCTTGATCTCTTTTGGGGTCGGTGTATCTAATAGCGTTACAAGTTACTTGACTAAAGAATTATTACTATTATTTTTTTTCAATTTTATACTAAAAGTATAGTGTTGTGAAAACCGATGTACTGCTTAGTGAGACGGGGATAGCATCGGCCGCATCGTTTGGTCATGCTCGCGGCGGTGTGATGCTCTTTTTTCCTCAACGTGCACTTCGGTGTGCTGTTCTAATGTGCGGAACATCTGTTTTAGTAGCACCTAAGACCTGAGCCACATATCGAGGTGAGATTCGGCTCTCTCTCAGTCATCCTTAAATTATTGACCACCAGATGAAATCATCCCCCTTTCTGAACAATTGTTCTATACTAAATGGAAAAGTAAAATGGATAAAAGCGCATATTGAATGACATAAAAATATAATGCTCTACAATTTTTTCTTTGTGTTTCTAGGTGATTTTTGTGTTGTGCTTGGTGGCCATGGCCGCTGCAGCACCTCAGTATATTTTTCCCTTCAACGGTCTCGTGGATTCTATTCCTAAGGTAAATAAACCTTAAATTATCAAGTAAATATGTTTTATGAGGATAATTTTTATACGTAAATTTTAATGTCTATTACGTTGAGACTTTTTTTTACAAAACATTTTACAATTTTTTTAAACAATTTTATTTCAGTAATCAAGTTAATAATGTTTTCAAATACAATATAACGTTGCGAAAATAAAATAAATATTCTTCTAAAAGGACATTACCATTATCTGTGATCGACTATACAATTCATTCAGGACGTCTCTTTAAAATTAATACGATAGTCTTAGTCTTATTCCGGCGACGGCGACGGCGAATAAGACCATCGTATGTCGGTGTGTGTTCATTTAGAATCTGGAAAAGCTTGAAGTAAATAATTATTAATTAGTATATATATTGAGACAATTTTAAATTAAGTTCAAGAACCGCAATTTTAAAAATGATGAGTAATGCACTAAAAGACGGTCATAATGTTGTTTATTTATTATAATTTAAAACATTAAAATTCGAGAAATAATCGTGTATTATTTTTCCAGACTGTTATCGCCGGTCCTACAGTTGTTAACAGCGGTCTCAATGGTCTCGGAGGAGGCCTCCTGACACGTGGATTCGTCGACTACTTATGTGAAAACTGCTAAATGTTACAAACGTGATGTAAATTTAAATCATAATCATTCTGTAGACTCGAATATCATTCGCATTGTATTTTAAATTGATCATCAATAAATTTTTGTATACAACTCTTTCTATTTATTAGTTCCAAAAAAGGTCTGAATGCTTCAGTTGATTAAATTTTTAAACTAAATATAAAATACAATAAAAAAACTTGCGATAGCGTCTAGTACAAAGTTATCTTGTTATAAAATATGAAATTATTATTATCGCCATTTTAGCCCAAGACGCCCACTGCTGGACATAGGCATGCCCCGTACATTAGATAATTAGATAGCAATATCCATAAATATACAAGAATTATTTTAATATATTCATTTAAACAAAACGGTATATGTGTAAAAAGACACTTATGTTTAATTTTTTGTCTGTTTAGTCTGTTAATAAATTATATAGTTTTATTTTTGACCTGGCTAAGATTACCGGCTGATTATGAATGAAGGTAACTGAAATTAATTACAGATAAGTAGGTGCTATTTTATTAACCGACATCATGTCATAAATAGAAGAAATCATGTCGATAAAATAGTTTCCACGATAACCTGCTATGCATTGCTCGAACTTACAGCGACTTTACGTATGTTGTCGGTCCATCTAGTGTAGTGGACTACCCTCTGCTATGTCGCGTCTCTCGACTAGTGGTAGCCGCTCGATATATAACGGTATGGTTTTTTGTATCAGTTTCCTATTCAGGTTTTTTTTTTCCAAAAAATTAAAAATGTTTCTACAAATAAGATAATAAAAAGTAGATTCATGATTGGCAACGCAGGAGTTGTAAACATCGATAAGCTATAGATGCAAGGTGTATGCAGACCGTTTCCAACCGGTTTTATTGAAAATATAAGGGGGAAGTCAATGTCCAACAGTTGACGCCCAGCGGCAGAAATAACAATGATTTTGACATTATGCGCTCGTGAGCATTTTTAAAAATGATGTTATAATATGTACCAACAATTTATATAATAAATTATAGTATGACTTTCGTAGATTCTCTGTTGGAACTTATGTATGCGTTTTGAAAGTTAAAACATAGTATGTATTTAAGTAGTGTGTTTATTAGTAATGAGATAACAGGTACAGTATTCATCATCTATAGCTTATAAAATAAAAGAAAAAAAAGCAAATATTGTGTGACATTACACAATGTGTAAAAATGTTAATAAATGATTCAAAATAAATAATATAGTTCTTTGTATACTTTTTAAATTGCAAAGACAAAGAGTAATAGAAAATAAATGAGAACAGAGATACCTCTTTGTCATTACTGTTTCACAACATATAATATTCTTCTTTGAAAGGACTCTGTAATGTGGAGTTATTGACGTTGTTATAACATAAGTTGTTAAAGCATTTAAAATATACATGCCGACCTAGGAAACATGTGGACAGAAACGCCCACATTTTAGTCAAGTAAAATAATGGTAAGCTTGGTGTCCTCGCATTCGTTACATTGTAACTATACTAAAGAATGTTAATACAAACAATTGTTGCAGTTTATTTATATATTTCTCTACTTACGTACCATTTGAATTGCAAAGCGGACCAGTACCAACATTTCAATATCAATCAATATTTAATTATATCATAACGTAATGAACACGATGACGATAATAACTAAGTGACTTAGCCTTTTTAGAATAAATAAGATTCTAGACTGATTTAGTCTTTCACGGATTTCGGATGTTTTATTGACAGCTGCACCTTTTAATTTTTGCCACTTTTTTCATTTGAAAGCTCTCTAAATACAGCAATGTTTTTAAATATACTTTGCGGTTAAGTTGTTATTATGTTCGGCAAAAGTTTTTTTCTTAATTAATATGTAGTTTCAAGACCACTTTCCAGCATAGTTAATTTATTTTATTTAATAAATAAATAGAATACAAGACTCATATTGTGGAATGGTGGACTTAGTGCTTGACACTTTTCTTGCTTGTGTCTAGATTTACATTTGGTTAAAATTTTCAGCAAACTACTTTTAAAACCAACGAAAATATTAACATATTCTACATTATAATCTAACTAAAACAAAAAGAAATTTTGCGAGAAGAGACGAGGGTTGGAACTGGCAAATGGCATTTATGGCTATGGGAACACCGAACTTTGTGGGGAACACCGAAATCAACTTCCACAAGACACCAATCATCATGGTTACGGACTGACTAAAATAAATCTATATAGAAAATATTTAATTTTATACCGTACATTCAGGTCTCTTTTAACTTCTTTCAACGGTTCAAAACTGCCTCTTGGTTACTACTAGCTCTTTAGCTTAGTCACCCATGTAACAACTAACGTATGTTTATGTCGGAAAGTTTTAAAAAAGGTCTCGTCTTTTTCTGTAATGAAACCACCGGAACATTTCCTGAACTCAAAAACGCTTATACGTCACGGAATTTTTAAAACTGGAACAAAGTAAGGCCTGTTTACTGCTTTTCAGTAGTACCTTACCAAAAGGTCTCTAGTAAAACAGGCCGCATATTTCTTATTTTTTTATTTTTAATATTATTTAACTATTCTGTACTTGATTTTGTTTAAACTTTAAACTAACATTCGTTTTCATGTAATTCTTAGTTATCTTTTGGAAACTAAAGAAAAAAGAAAGAAGTACTTGAAAAAATAGAAGTTTTCTTTACAAAATAAAAAAAACTTTTTAATGAATAATTTAATTTTACTTAACAATCTTTATATACAAATTAATCCCTATTTCCCTTGGTCAAGTCATAACTTGGGAAAGACTACCGATTACAGTGAACTTTTTTTAAAGTTTCCTAATACTTTGTAGAAGAAACTTACAAAATCAGAAAATGTAATGAACATTGAAATGTGCGCAATGTTTGCTAGCCATCTTTCTTCGTGTGTTTGTCAGTTTGCTTTGAAAGTCCGATATTTTTGATAAGACCGCTCATTTCACTTTTTTTGTTTATTATTATGAAACTATTAATATGTGTTCTAGCGTGTACAATAAATCATATTAAATAAATAAAAAAACGTTGCGTCTCACGTTTTGCGTGGTACAAATTTATAAGTATAATAGTTGTTTAACAGTTGCATCGGTCAATATTTATCGATCTCATAATTATTACACATTTAATCGATAACGAAATATAATCACTTTGAAATTTGTTACATTATTATACTGAAGGTTGTGTACGAGGGCATATATTTGTCCGAGGCAGTGGTGCACTCTGTGAGTAGGCCCCCTTACTCTGGGAAGAATATCTCGAAACAGAGAAACACTCTGCACCTAACTCACACCCTAGTCGATAAAGAAGTTCTGAATAGCCAAGGTTACGGGTACAGAGACAGTTTCAAGGATGCTCACCATCCACGAGGTTCAAGGGCTACATGCCAAGGCGGTCATCGTAAATCGAACAACAGACATCCTCGGGCTGTATAATATTGTCCATCATGCGGCGGTAGTGATATCACGTCACACGAACTCGTGCATGTATTACATGGATGAGATTCAAGTTGTGATCGCAAGATACATCGATGTGGCTAATACGGCAACCACCGCAGAAATACAGGCGTACAACCTGAGAATGGCAGTATGGAGAAGGGATGAGGAAATGGTCGCACGAAACGTCATTTTAAAAACATTGTTAGGGTGTCATTAAAATAGATTAAGAGACAGTAAACATCGTAACATGCAAAAACTGAGCAAAGAAATATGAAATATTAAACGTAAATGTTAATAAAAGGTTTGGACGCTGATGTCTATGGAACATAGGTCCTAATAATAAAAAAATATGTTACATTAAGTTTTTCTTTCTATTCGAGTGCGAAAAGTCAATAATTTCATAGATAGTTGAGACACTACTATAATCAATCTTCTGAGGTCATTTCGTCGTAATTGTATGGAAAAAGACATTTCAAATTGAGGCATGATTATAGATGCTTATATGCATCGTAGAACTTTGCGGAGCTTGATTATAACATATATAATATGTATTATATAATTATATAAAACTTGTTAATAATTCTTGGTTTGTTCGTTTAATAATTACGATTTCTTTCAGCAGTTATCTGTGTATCAACTGAATAATAACATCTCATGGCTATCAAGTTATTTATAAATCAGTTTACAGACCAAAACTAGGTACAAATATTTAAAACAAGCTCGATATGCGAGAACTTGATCTAATAATTTATTATTGTTTACCTTATCTGGCATAGAGTTGTCGTCGCATGTCGACTTCATTTTTTCTCAACAACAAGTATTTTCATTACATATTCAGATTGTTAGATATGACCTTAAGAGGCCCTGAGGACCACTAACTGTATTAGTAGACGACCTTCTATGTTAGTATATATGCAGCATTCATCAAGAGGGAGGCATAGTTTGCACTTAGAAGGCCTCCGTGCAGTTCTAGTGATATCTATACTAATTCATCAATCTCATCAAAATGAAATTCGCCGTACGTATATTTATAAATTTCTTAAAGTTTTTTGAGCGTGTAATGATTGAGTTATAATTTAAAACACTTTGCAATATTGGAACTAAAACATTAATACAGTGATTGTATATTATATAGAGTGAATGGTAATAGATGTAAAAGCTATAAAAGGGTCAATGTATTTATCAGCAAACATTCTTATGCGATAAGTGATCACACTGATTTTTTTTTATTTTTTCTATTGAAATACAACAGGTCAGAAATTTCACGCAGTATAAAGTTGTAGGTACATATAATAAACAATTAATGACTTTAATATGTAGTAATTTGAACTTTGAAAACGCTTTTTCTAACTCATAATTAAAAAAAATATATATTCACCTCTTCAAAGCTTTTTTACATGTAACCAATCATCCTGTGTAAAACAGTCTTTTCAGTTATAAAATTTATAACTCAGGAATGGCTCGATTAATTTTTATGATTTTTGTGTTTGTGGATTTATCTTCGTCTTGAATGTGATAATAGGTATTAAAATATGATATTCATCAATAAAAAAATTACGTTAAAAAACAGCGGTCTAGCCGAGTTAAAAATTGATCCTAATAATAATTTTGAGTAAATTTGAAAATTCGAAATTTATTCATTCATTGATAGTTAAGCGGAATAATGTTCGCCGGGACAGTTAGTATTTAATAAACGTTTTTCATCTTTTAAGAAATTGTATTATAAGTATAATATGTTAAAGGGAAGACATACCGGCTTTGTAAAAGTTATTAAACATTTTACGACCACATAAAAAATACAATAAGCCAGTAATTCTAGTAGTAAGTCGGTGGTTTGAATATAAAACAATTATTTTATTTAGTTCTTAATTAATTGATTGTTTAATTACAGATCTTCTTCGTGCTGTGCTTTGTGGCGTTCGCTGCAGCCGCACCACAATTCCTAGCATTTCCCGGTTTCGCTGCTCCAATAGCCCCTCTAGCACCTAAAGTAAGTGTTATTTTTGTATCGTAATTTAATTACATATATGACTTTTAACATACATGCCATTATATTTCACAAACGTGTAATATATTTTGTGCTTTTATTGTATTTAATTAGATAACTAGGCCTATCCTAGATTATGAAATATCTATTTATTATGTATAATATATGTAGTATTTATTTCATAATCTTATTAACTGTCGTAAATGTAAGCGAATGATGCTTTTTATATAAGCACTAAAATAACAGAAAAAATTGTGTCTGTTAAATAAATATAAATAATCATTATACAATAAATGTCATGCCTTGCGGGCGAATTGGCGATCGCATTGTGGTATTACAGTACGCAGAGGATGCTACTGCCTATCTCATGGAAACTTATTTAGGGGCACTGGTAATCGTGTGTAATTAATACACAAAGTGTGAACTACATGAGATTGTACCATGATTGTGACATACGATCGCAAATCTCCTCTACCGGTGGGGTACTACAAGGTTAATTGTGTAGTTACTTTTTCATCATCATGATCCACTACAGAACACAGGCCTCCCCATAGATTTCTAATTGGAAAACCATTTGGAAGCGATTTGCGTCTAGCGTCTTCCAAGGACCTTAACAATGCCGCTGTTCACCTTGTGAAAGGACATCATGCGCTGTACTTACCAGTCCGTGGTCTCCACTCTAGAACCGTAAGGCTCCAGTGGACATCTGTCATGCGCGTTATGTAGTCACACACGTCCCACTGCATCATTAACTTGTAAAAATGTAAATTACAAAAAGCGGGTAACGAGTAGTACCAAGAAATGTTATAATTTAATAAAAAGAGATTTCTAAATGTGTTTAAAATCATGATTATTGCATTTACATTGCCTATTAAAGATTACATATTTCTTTTTAACATTTAATATATTTTCTGTTCGTGTGTTACAGACTGTCGTTGCCGGCCCTACAGTGGTTAACGGTTACGGTTGGGGCGGTCGTTTCATCGCTCCTGGATACGTCGGAGCCGGATTCATCTAATTTTCTTAAGCCACCATGTCGACCATCCAACGGACCATACGCTACCACGCAAAAAAAAATCAAAGAACACTTGACAACCTTTGAAATTATTTTTATCGAAATTTGTACAATAAATACATTTATTTAAAAATTACTCTCTTTTATTTGTTTATATTTTAATATTACATAAGATAAACATTGATTTCACACCATAGCATAAATACAATTACAATTACAAAAAAATTAGAAAAAGATGAAACTAAAGGCAAAAACTTAAAACAGAATATGATAAGAAAATATATTTAAAAATTAACTTAAACATAGCTGCTGGGTCTGGCTGGCATAGTGCATGGGTCGCGTGACAACATCCGAACCGAACGTCACGCTTTCGAGCGGCTCCGCGTACGAAAAATCGTAGTTGCGAAAAAAAGTGCTCCGATCCCGATGCATTATACATCAAAAGACGCGCAAAAATATTAGCAGTGCCATTGTGAACTAACTAGTAAAATCAGTGCATAATTGAACCTGTTATAGTCGAAAAACTGCCTAACACGGACATTGTTCATTTAAACTGAAGTTACAAGTGTTTTGTTATATATTTCGTCGGGACTCTGCGGACGACGGCGCCCGCTTGGCAACAGTGTGGATTGTATTTGTCAAGTGGTTTGCGTCGCGACCCAAAATTTTTTTTTTATTATTTTTTTTTTCCTTTTCTGTAATTGCCTCATCTGTTCAATATGAAAACGTAAGGTAGCTACTATAGCCGAAACCCCGGTGGATATTAAAAATTCACCAGGCCATTTATATAGTGCGACATGAGCCAGGCAAGCCCGGCCGCCGGTGCGCCAGCGGCATCGCCCGCAGAGCGCACCGCTCCGGAGACGCCAACCACTGCGTGTGCGCCTCCAACTGCGCACGTGCTGCAGGCTACAGCGGATCAAGTCTCCGACCTAGCTTCCCTGACCGCGGTAATAAACACGCTGTCTACAACTATCGTAGTAGCCGTCAGCGAGGGAAAACATGTAACGGCAGCGAACAAAAGGCTCATTGTTCGCGCCGCTGAGGAGAGTCGCCGAGCTATGGCCGCCTACGGCCGCGTGGCTGAGGCGTCCGGGAGCCGCGCCGCCTCTGCTGATATGCACTCAGGCAACGGAGGCGATAGTTTGCGCCAGGAGCTTCTCGCCTGCGTGCGGGAAGAAATGGCGAAAATAAAAAAAGACCTTACTCGCGCCGTGCACACAACCTCGACCTCAGCCGCGGTCATTGCCCCGGTTTCTACCGCGCCATCCTACGCGGCAATGGCCAGGCTTCCGGCGAATACAGGTATGACGCCCGCATCCAACAAAACCGCACCTCCACCGACACCGCGCCCAGCCATCATCGTGGCTTCGAAGACGCCAGCCAGCACCAAGCAAGCGGCAGTCGTGGCTTTCCGAAAAAGTATTTCTTTTCGACAATCGAACTATGCTCCTACTAAGGTTGTTCCACTATCGAACAACAAACTGCGTGTAGAGTTCGACACTGCCCGAGACTGCGAAGACGCCTTACAGCGTCTTACAAAATCTGGCGCGTCGCAAGTGACAGCGGAGAAGGCACAGAAACTCAGACCCATGTGCATCCTTAAAGGCATATCTATAGACACTCCAAGTGGTGAATTAACGTCCATATTGTTGCATCAAAACCCAGAAATGAAGGCTTATACGGATGCCGACATTAGTTTTAAATTTAAGCGCAACAACCGTAACTGTAAACTGTATAACGCAGTATTCGTTCTCAGTCCCGGGCTGTGGCGAATTTTTAAGGCAATGGGGAGAGTCCGAGTGGATCACCAGAGGGTCCACTGCGACGACTTCTCTCCATTTATCCAGTGCCAC
Source organism: Battus philenor (assembly GCF_028537555.1). Classification (NCBI taxonomy): domain Eukaryota; kingdom Metazoa; phylum Arthropoda; class Insecta; order Lepidoptera; family Papilionidae; genus Battus; species Battus philenor. The sequence continues at coordinate 10,271,373 of NW_027181673.1, read as the reverse complement.
GCGTGCTTACAGTTCGGGCACCTTAAGGCTCAATGTACAGGTGGAGCAAAGCGCTGTGCGCATTGCTCGGACTGCTCGCATATTGAGACAGAGTGTCCGCATAAGGAAAGCGCACCCAAGTGTTACAACTGTGCCGCTCGTAAAATTAAGTTTAACACCGCGGACTGCATTGCACATAAGGCCACTTCCCCATCCTGTCCAATAGTTACTATCGTGAAGAGACGAGTGACTTCCAGGATCGATTATGGATAAACGCACCTCTATCAAAGTAATCCAATGCAACTTAGACCGCTGTAAAGGAGCGCTCCTGGAATTCACTCGCTACTTTGTGGCCGGCGAGTATTCCATTGCTTTAGTGTCCGAGCCATATGTAGGCTCAGCTAACTTTGTTAATAACATTCCAGGCATAAAAATCTTCCAATTCCCTACTCCTACACGCTGAGTCAAAGCATGCATATTCATAAAGAACGGAACGCGGTGTCCTAATCCTTTAGGACTGACACAGTACTCGACAGGCAACTTAGCGGTCGTGAGACTCGATTGCGGACCAACAAAACTCTACGTCGCGTCAGCTTACGTCGAACCAGGCCAAGACGACTTAGGGACACTGGACCGCTTAGACTTCTTTCTCGGCAGTATCGGAGAATCTCGTTGCGTCATTGGGGGCGACTTTAATGGATGGCATCCCATATGGGGCAGCGCGAGAGCGAACGCTCGCGGACACATGATTACTGACATTGCACACGGACACGACTTCTTCTTTTGCAACGTAAACGATATCCCAACGTTTGAAAGCACCGCTCACGGACGGCCGCGGTCCTCTATAATCGACTTAACATTGGCTTCGGCATCGACCATAGACGATATTAGTGACTGGAGAGTCAATCTAGAAGCATGCCCAATCTCACAACATAACGCTATAGACTTCTCGATTAGTACACGCCACGACATAACCTCCCAAACGGGAAACATCACGTCCACATTCAAATATAAAAGCGAAAAAGCTAACTGGGCAAGTTTCAAGACTGAACTCCACACTATCATGACGAACTCTAACTTACTAGACACAAAAATAGCCGATTTGAACGCGGGCGACTTAGACGTCTTTATAGACCAAATCACTGACACCATACACGCGGCGTGTAAAGTTTCTATGCCATCCAGGGGTGCTGGGACGCGCTCCAAACCTCCTTGGTGGACAACAGACCTGGAGCGACTTAAATCTGAAGTAGTTCATCTACACCGCCGATTACATGCCGCTAAACGACACCACGCGCCTTCAGACACGATATTCGACCGATTATGCGAGGATCTAATCTTTAAGCGCACTGAATACGCTCGAAAGCTTAGAGAGACTTCGACGGCCGATTTCCGCACATTCTGCAACCGACAAGATAAGGAGAATGTATGGTCAGTGACTAATCGCCTCCTCAAACACTCGACTCGGCGACAACCTCCTACCACTTTAAAGATAGACACAGGGCACACACATGACGCCCAACAAAGCGCTACAGCTCTCTTAAATCATTTCTATCCCGACGATTCTCCAGACTTTTCAGCCCGACACAGGCATCTTCGTCGTCACAGACAGGATACCTCTGAGGCCCCTGACGAACCTCCTTTCGCAGTGGAAGAGGTACTGGAGCTACTAAAACTTATGAATGCAAAAAAGGCACCAGGTATGGATGGCCTCACTTCAGACATATGCACACAATTTACACAGGCTTACCCACAACTAATAACAGATTTATTAAATAGATGTTTAAAATTGCATCACTTTCCCCGACAGTGGAAACAGGCATATGTCAAGATCATACCGAAGCCTGGTAAATCTGATTACAGTACCCTCGATTCTCACAGACCAATTGGCCTCATCCCTGTTTTCGGGAAGCTGTTAGAAAAGCTCCTAATCAAAAGGGTGACTTTTGTAGCCACGGTCGCAGGCAAGCTCAACGGTCACCAATTTGGTTTCAAGGAGCAAACCAACACAACCATGGCGATCTCCTCGGCTCTCGATGTCGTTCGCTCGGCCAAACGAGCTAGAGAGGCCGTCATCGCCGTCTCCCTTGACATCAAGGCAGCATTTAACAACGCCTGGTGGCCAGCTCTATTCGAGGGCCTCAGGCGGATCGGTTGCCCTCGAAACATTTTTTCAATTTTTGAAAACTATGTTCAAGACAGAGAAGTGGTTTTAGATTACGCCGGAGAACGAGTCACTAAGAAGCTAACTAAGGGCTGCGTTCAGGGTTCGGCATGTGGCCCAATTATGTGGAACATTATCCTAGACGAGCTTCTCGAAATAGACCTGCCTGATGGGTGCCATTTACAAGCGTTTGCCGACGACGTCTTGCTCATTACACACCACATTCGCGCTGAAGATCTCCAAGATTTAACCAACTCCGCGCTTGGTAAAATTATTGAGTGGGGTGAAAGTGTTAAACTGACCTTCGGCCCCGAAAAAACACAAGTTATTGCATTCACACCCACAGCCAAAAAATGCTCAATAAGAATGGGCCAATACTGCCTTCCGTTTATACACGAGTTCAAACTTCTGGGAGTCATCATTGACGAGAAATTACTCTTTAATAAACATGTTCAGCACACTATCAAAAAAGCCTCGCGCATATTTAATAGACTTAGTCTTTTCTGTAGACCAACATGGGGGGCACATCCCGAGAACATCCGGACAATCTACATCAGTATCATTGAGCCAATTATGACATATGCTGCTGGTATATGGGGGCAAGCGGCTCTAAAAAAAGGGATAATAAGGCGGTTGTTAAGTATGCAACGAGGCTTTGCCATCAGGATCACACGGGCGTTCAAGACCATATCCACCACAGCCGCTCTAGCACTTGCAGAACTCACCCCACTCGACCTCAAAGTTCGGGAGGTACAGGCACTGGAACTCACAAAACTCACCGGCGCCTCTCATCTTTTACCTTCTGATACAGCTCTAGAACGCCCTACACCACCACACAAATTATTGCACCCCGCTACCAGAGTATCCATTTCTGTCCTTTCTCCCTCTAGAGGTCGTAATTACACAGCACCCTATCCCCATGCTTTGAATATTTACACTGATGGGAGCAAGCTGGAGGACTCCTCCGTAGGAGCGGCATTTGTTGCTTTCATGGAAGGCCGCCAGACTGCTTCCAAAAAATACAAACTTCACTCGTTTTGCTCGGTCTTTCAAGCTGAGCTTCTCGCCATTTCGAAAGCCTGCTCGTGGGCCTGTTCAACATACCCGAACACATACACAATTATTCACACGGACTCACAATCTTCCATCGCCGCGCTGCAGAATAGAAGCAACACCCACCCCATCGTCACACAAATTCACAATCAGATACACGCACGCGCGCCAGCTACATTACACTTTACATGGGTCAAAAGCCACACAGGCGTCGTCGGTAACGAGGAAGCCGACTTGGCAGCAAAGAGTGCTGCCGCAATGCACTCTCCACCGGCTTATGTCTACTTCCCAATGAGTTTCGTGAAGAGCGCAATCCGCGCGGAACACAACCGCATTTGGCAGGCTAGATACGAGAGCTCGGCACAGGGTCGACATACCATAGGACTCCTTTCGAAACTCACCGACATAAACAAACTGCGAAAACTCATCAAGACATCCTTCCATCTGACACAACTACTAAGCGGGCACGGGTACTGCAAGCAGTACCTGCACCGCTTTAAAATAATCGATAATGAGACTTGCCCATGTGACGACTCCACAGTACAGACTTTTGATCACTTACTCAGACACTGCTCCCGATTCGCATCCAAAAGACATATCCACGTGACCTTATGTGAAAACCTTAATATATCTCCGTTCAGCTTACCGGACCTTCTCAAGAAAAAATCTACAGCAGAATCTTTTGATGAGTTGGCCCGGCACATTGTCCTAAATCTCAAGGCATTTAACGGTCTGTAGCGCTTGGGCAGTGACTTAAATAAAATAATGTAGCAACTAATATATAATTGTGTATTCCCAATTGTATTGTTAATATGTATAAATTTTAGCTGTATTTACCTATATTTATAAGTGAAAATTGTGTAAAAAAAAAAAAAAATTGTAATAATAATATAAAACGCTGTCGTGCCTCGCAGCTGGGAGAAGAAAGATCCGTATCAAATAGCGGCAACCCTCTCCCACTGTCTGCGTTTAGTTAAAGCGAAAGATAAATACTGTAAAAAAAAAAACACCAGCGATACAAATTAGAATCAATAAAAAAAAAAAAAAAAAAAAAAAAACATAGCTGCTACAATTCATGTGTGTCGCAGTATTTTGTAATGGGTCAGACAAAAATCACTCAGTGAGCGAAACACTGATTTTCTTAATTCATTATTTATTATAGTTTAGTTTCATATAATAAAGATACCCTGATTATATTTTGTAAATATCTTTTAATATTAAACTAATAATATCAACGGTAGATACTTTAATTCGATTAGTACGAAACAAAATAGCTTATATTAATAAATTATTAAGATATATGAAAAAGTGAGAGAAAGTTAATGCTTTATGGTAGAAATTGTCTCATCGTGAAGACATTATCGAACTTTTGCAAGGTTATTAATATAATCTACATAAACATTTCACTGACATAATATAGACGGAATTTAAAAGTAATCTGTTATACAACATTCTTGCGTCATTTAGAAGTGGGTGTAAATGAAATCTTTTGGAATTTTTGGTTTTTATGGACGGACTATCTTGACCGCTCCATGATGTTACGATAAACAGCTTATGAAACGGAAGAGATAGTTTTAATTTTTTTAATGTAAATGCTGTAAACGTATTAGCATGTTGCATAGTTTATGACACCTTTTTAATTTTCGGTTTTACATAATTATGTTTTATGACTCTCTGTTCTATATTTTCATTACATTGTAATGTACAGGTTGATTGGTAGCTTTTTTTTTAGACCATAAATTTTTAAAGCTTATACAATCATTTTCAATAACTAACTGTAAAATGATCAATCTGAAATACGTTACATTAATTTATTATTTCTCTTTGAATGCGTCAAGCCAATAATTCCTGCCAAGAACAGATAGTAATCTATAAATAATTTGTATGTATAATTTAAACTTACTATGTTATTATTGCTGTATTTATTACTCCTGAAACCATTGAATTTCAGATATGGTGTAGGGTACTTTAATTGACAACAAATGAGCTATTCATTTACTCCTTTAAAAGTTTTTACACTTATAACCAATCACCCTGCATATATTACGTCGTAAATGGTGCGTATAACTTAATAATAATTCAAAGACTATCAAAAATAATTATAAAGGTGCATTGTAATAGTATGTGTCATTCATTGCTAACTATCGTATAATTGTGCGTTGATTATAATTTTAAACCAATGATAGAAATTAACTTTAACTTACTGTTACTGATTCAATTAAGAAAAATTTACAATATCATAGAACTGACTTTACTCACACCTTCGCAATACAATCTTTCCTTCTCTGGAACGCGGTCCCTCTCGATATTAGGATGAGCAGGAATAATTATATTCGAAAGCTGCGACTTCACAAGCTGACGGAATCATCACGATAATTGTATTTTATTATTTAATATTTTTAAATAAATAGTATATGTAGGTATTTAAATATATGAACTACATTGTATTTAAGTGCCATTATAGTCAATTATTATGTATATATATTATATATAATTATATTTATATTAGTTGTGTTTTAATGTTATTTATCATTTTCTTTCTTATTTTGATTTTTCTTTCTCTATTATGTTTACTTATTTCCATAATTTATCTTTGCATCACCCAAACGGGTGGTAGACAATGCCTTTAGCATTAACTTCGCCGTTATACATGCATTGTATAAAATGTGATATAAAAGGTTTTTAATACATAAATAAATATCGAGTCGTAATTAATAGTGCACATTTTTTTCTTCGAAATATAAAAATCCCACAATTTCTTAATGTAAATAGCTTAAAATGGCATACAATAATTATTGTGTAACTATAACGTAAGATGACGAGGTGAAATACTGAAAGTTATTGATTACTTAAATAGGGAAAATCGCGTGAATCTCCTGAAATTTCGGGTGAAGCTCGTATTTATTTTATTAATTATGATCACTTTTACTTGTCAAGAAATAGATTCATAAGGCCCTATTTTGAAAAGAAAAAAGCTATAATCAATCCAAACTCTCTTGTAATTCTTCTTGGAATTCTTCAACAATAAAATAAAATTATGAGGATTTCGAATCCACGCTGCACTGAGAGAAAAGAACTCAGTAAGTATTTTTCTTGTGAGTGATCACAAGTCTTTAGTGTTACTGGAAAACGCGTCTCCATGTGACGGAAGATTGGAGTAAAATAAAAATCTAAGCTGGTACAAGTAAATTCTGTTACACAAAGTCATCTGGTAAACTTCTTTGACTTAAACGGATGTCCAACATTGGTCAGGAACTGTGATATGATATAGACCCTGCACCAGCCCAACGGTGGCTATTGAAGTCAGGCATAGCAACCGGCTGTAAAATCAGTACTTATTTTCTTATCTCCATGGAATAATAAAACTGACACCGGTACTACTAGAAAGAAGAGAAATATCTCTTTCAATAACGAAAATATTTCTTAAAAAATGGTTTAAGAAATGTTACACTAGCGAAATGCGTTAACTGGAGCATTTATAATAATTTAAAATGTCATATAATCTATGATGTAAGCTTGTGCGGATGTAACTGCGACGGCGTTTCGAAGAGATAGTAAAAGTATTGGCGGTGCATGTAAACAGATTTTTAGTAGATATATATTCACTTACTTCTATACAAACAGTAATTTTAAAATAAATTATAATTGAAAAATCAACGTGTATCTAGTATTGAGTTGTACCTTTATAGGCGTTTAAAGTTTTTACGTTTATAATTAATAAGCCTGCATTCCTATAAAAAAGTGCGTCGTCTTTCGGCAATCGATTTCTTAATCTTTTAATTCTCAAATTTATTTATAAATTGTTAAATAAAATTACTTAATGTTTTTTTAGCATTTTCCTATCCCTTTAATGTAATATATATTATTTTATAACAAATTTAGTTGTGTCATTATATACCATGACAACTAAAATGCATATTTTTATCTGATATATAAATCGCATCAAAATTAAAGTAACCGACATTACCCAGCGGATTGGTAAGTTGAAATGACAGTGAGCAGCCTATATAGCCCGCAGAATACATGGACGCGAGGGCTTTAAAATTCTTAAGTAGAGACCAAAGTATAAAAAAGAATTATAGAAAATTGTACAGTAGTAGAATAGGATAGATAGAACATACCAAGAATGATAGAAGAGTACAGAAATAAATGGAAAAGAAAGTGAAAAAATCATTAAAGAATATCAAAACATGCCCTACAACAAGATGTACAACAGGGTGCACGAGAGGTCCCCAATAATGGGGTCATAAAAAGAGTAGAGACCAAGGACTAGCGAGCGAAGCAGGAGGTCCACCTATAGTGAACAGGCCGGTGGAAAGAAGATTTATTAAGGTAGTCGTAAGATGTTGAATGCAGGCTGCTTCTTATTCTGGTTTCCCAGGTCCAGCATTCGACGTCTATAAATCTTCATCGAAAGTATAAACTTAAAAATATGCTAATACGCTTTTAATTTTTAAAGCGGATCTCTAAGATACCTCTTAAAAAGTTACAATGCGAGAAAGAATGGCTATTGTGGCTCGTAACAAAATTTCGTAACTCAAACTTATTGTTGATAAAGGAAATGGAGAGGTTTGTTTTTTTCGCTCTTACAAGTAAAGAATTAATTGTTTTTTGTAAATGTATAAAACAAGTCATTTCCTGTGTACAATTCGGTAAGTAAAAAATAAAATACATACATCAATTGCTCACGAATCGGAATGATTAAGAATCGTGTGACGGCTTGATCAGAGATTCATTTTACGATGTCCATGTGATGTCGTTTTTAATATTTCTTTTTTTATCTACGACCAAAGTGTGATACCAATGATGTCTTTTAAAATTGAAACGTGGTCTGTCACTCCGGGTCTTTTTATCAAGCTGACATGCCGTAGAGAGAACTATGCATGGGACTTCTTTACGAGATCGAATTAGGAATGGGAAGATCCACAGACATAGACTTTATCGTTTGGCCGTTAGGATCTTATAGTTCTAAAGTGAAGGTCACAGACCAGCATACGCAACCCAGGATATTCACCCACAAGGTAGACAAACGACTTTGTTAAGGTCGACGAAAGATGCTAGATGCAGGCCTCAGACAACCTACGGCTTTACTGATTTCATTGCAAACTCGATGTACAAATAAGTTAAATTAAGTCACCACGATTCGGGCCCTAGATGTATTAATCGTTAATAAATTATAATTTAAAATAATTATTGAGAATATTGTAAACGCGTCTTATAAGACACTTGGTTAGACGCTCGAGCTGGCTAAATGTTTTTCAATAATTGTAACTAAGAAAAGGACCAATATTTACCCACTCTCGCATATGCAGTGGTAGTTGTGCAACAAAGTGCACCGCCCGCCAGCCCGCTGATAAATGCGCATGCGGCAAACAATGCGAATTACACAACTGCCACCGTCAAATCACTCAACACGTGTTTCACCCCTCCACGGGGAATCTTCAAGAGTTATGTTACACCGATTAGTGCCAAACACAGAGTCTAAATTGTAACTTTTTATTATATAATATTTCGTAACTGATAAATGACTGACTTGACAAAAATATTTTATAGTGCATTACGAACTATATGTCAACTAAATTGAAAGAATTCAAAAAAAAACTTATAAGGCACATGGGTTATCAATTCCGTACAACAATAGATATTAAGTTATACATTGACAATTGGTGTTAATAAAAATAGTTTATAGTTATATGCATTATTTAACTATATTTCAATTTAATTTAGAGTTGATTTGTGTTATGAGAGTTGAGTCATTACCTGTGTATCTGTTATTAGAGATGTAATTAAAATTTAACGAATTTCTTTTCGTGTAAACGTATTTATTTTACATTGTATTCTCCGTTGATTATTCCAAATAATTAAAGAAAAAAGAATATTTTTTCTGGAACAACTGAAAACATAACAAGCTTCGCTACCAGTGGAGACTTCTACGGTGAAGGGAAATGTAATTTGAGTGAACGTCGGAAGCAAACCACGTGTATGTTACTATTATTTAATTTCATCCGGTGCGGACATTGAGAGCGGTGCATTACAACTGATATAAAATAGTTGACAGATCATGTTTAATGCTGTTCTATGTGCGGAGAAGAAATTACTTCGAAATTTTAATACAAGTATATTAAAAATAAAAGCTATATAGTTTTATTTATTTTTCTATATGCAGTCTAATTGGAAATTGGTGTAAAAGTTTTGAACGATTGAATGTATCAGTTATTTGTCAGCAAAAAGATTTAAAGATTTTACACTTATTTACAATCATTATTTCTTTGTACCGGAATCAATAAATTATGGCATTCCAAAATGTGCTTGGACTGTAACTAATTGATTCTCTTTTTACTATTAAATACATTAGGTATAGAAATATAATTGTGTTAGATAACAGGTTGTCAAATATCTCCCTTCCGCTTTTTTGCTCTTTATTCAATGCTTTATAAAAAGTGTTACAGTGATCGGATTTAGTTCAAATATGCGCCGTTTTGTTCGATAATCTGTTTCCATCTAGACGGCAACTTCATAATACCTCCCTCGTAGAAGCCCCCCTCCTTATTTGCGAAGAACTCGGACAGCCACTTTTCACAAATCTCTTTTGAGTTCAACTTTACACCACCAAGGACGTTCGCCATGGACAGGAACAGGTGGTAATCACTTGGCGCTATGTGGTGGATGTGATAAAACCTCCCATCCGAGCTCCCTTAGCTTCTGACGAGTCATCAACGAAGTGTGTGGTCTGGCGTTGTCCTGGTGGAACACTACACCCTTCCTGTTGGCCAATTCTGGACGCTTCTGGTCGATCGCCTGCTTCAAGCGGTCCAGTTGTTCGCAGTAGATGGTAGAATTAAGCGTCTGGCCATATGGGAGCGGCTCATAGTGGATGATTCCCTTCCAATCCCACCAAACACACAGCAAAACCTTCCTGGCCGTCAATCCCCGCTTGGCCACTGTTTGGGACGATTCACCGGCCTTCGACCACGACCGTTTTCGCTTGATATTGTCGTATGTGATCCATTTTTCGTCGCCAGTCACCATCCGCTTCAAGAATGGGTCGAGTTCGTTCCGTTTCAGCAGCATATCGCAGGCGTTGATTCGGTCCAGAAGGTTTTTTTGCGTCAAATCATGCGGCATCCAAACATCAAGCTTTTTTTTGTATCCAGCCTTCTGCAGATGGTTTAAAATGGTTTGGTGACTAACTTCCATCGGTATTTGTCGTCACAGGTCTTCCGTCGGCTGGCTTATCCATGGTGTCGTTTTCGCCGGCTCTGAATCGTCGAAACCATTCCTCCGCGGTTCGAAGTGATAGAGTACCATCCCCCAAAACACCTTTAATCTCACGGAACGTTTCTCTGGCGGATTTGCCTTTAACGAAGGAAAACTTTAAAATAGCGCGAATTTCGGCGTTAGTGGACTCCATGTTTACACGTCTATAACTGTTGAACGCAATATCCAAACTAATCATGCATAGCGTCGTTTTGTAGGTTATGTCAAGACCTTTCAAATTATGTATAGTATTGCCAGATACGAGCTCTGTAGCGCTTTGTACATAGCCGCGAAATTCAAAAGACAAAAAGGCGGAAGGGAGATATTTGACAACCTTTTATAAGATACAAGTAACGTGCAAGATTAGGTCACAAAAATGCGAAACAAGAGATAATCATAACTTCTAAGCAAAAAAAAAACAAATAATAAAAAGATAAGGTTAGTTGTTACTGGAGCGATTCGATATTGTTCTTTAAGTTACATGATTGTTCTTTTTCTACAAGTTTCATAATCAGTTTTAGTGTTAAAATCATTGATCGCCTGGAGGTTTGACCTGTTAGTTCAATTTGTTATTGGTAGCGTGTAATTGTCCGCCCATTGCGGGAAACGCTGAATGTTTCTCAATTTTAAACAAACGTTTTGGTAAAAGTAATATTAAATTGCGCAATAAACATTAATATTTTTATAAGTCGTTTGTCATCTTAAGATATATGGCATACGGGTTAGCGGGCGCAGTCTTTTTTATTTCAAATGTATCCGGGAGATGCTGCCCATTGTTCGTGAATATTTATTCTTCAGGCGGCACTAAAGGTAACCACAAGAAGAGAGAGTCTATTCTATACACCGGTACTACCACGGGTAATATATTATTAAGCATATAATAACTCATATATATATATATACGCAAATATTTACTTATATATAGTGTAGTTATAAAAAGTTTTGAAAGAGTTTCTTGTTAATTACTAGTTATTTTAATCAAATCATCTGAGAATAGCACTAACAATTACAAAAAATTTAAGCACTACACGTATAACCTAAGTCAGAAAATATTTGGTAGACCTCCGGTAAGATTTAACTTGTTCTATGGGCACTGGAGGTATTTCGATTAAGACTTAGCAAATTATACAGTTCATAATATGTAACATAAATTTGCAGGGAAATAGGTTACCAAAGAGTGCGAAGTTATGTGTGTGTATCTTGTGTATCTCAATATACACACACCTGACTAAGAGTAAGCTTGTCTAAGAGATGTAATGACATGTAGAGTTTTAAAATATTTTGATCAGAAACTTTTTTAATATGAAACAAAAATCTTTGTTGTACGTAAAACAGTTTATATGTAAAAAATGTGCACAATTACGCTTAATACCATAAGAATACCTAAGGAGCATAAGGGAGTAATTAAACAACAATGTTCAATACGTAAGGTATTTCATTGAAAACATATAAGGTAGCCTGTATTAACTTCAAAATATACTCGTAACCAACTGCTCTATAAATCATAAACAATTACTAATGATAATGCAATGTTATTGCTTTTTATCACCCGTGTTTAACCAATTATTGTTATACTAAATAAACATTGTAGTATATTGTCTCCTTAAAGATCAAAGTGAGATTAATGGTAACTTTCGGCAGTGAAATGTGGTCTCTTACCTTAAGCCTTATTTGTCAAAATTAGGGTCACAGAGAAGATTGTGCTCGTGATTTCTCGATATAAGATCGAGTCAAGAATATAATAGATCCATAGTTTAGCGGTGAACGAGTATAGGAAGTTGAAAAAGCTGCGAACACAACACATAACAATGGAGTACAGCAGGCTGCTGGGACATTAAGGTTCTTTAGTGAAGATATTGAACCGGCAAGCGCATCGTCGGATAAACGACCTTTTATAGGTTATGTGAAGATACTGGTTGCAGGCCGCCTCTTATCAGTCCTGTTGGAAATCTCCTGGGAAGGCCTATGCTTAGCTATAACCGTTTTATGGCTAAAATGTAGATGTTGATGGTGATATCAACTTATATATTACTAACTTAGTATTTTTTTAATTTTCGGCCAAAAGGAATGGTTATTTTCTTTATTAAAAAAGTGTTAAAGCGCTGAAATATAATCCGTAATTACTACAGTTTTAAATGTGATAATACCATTTCACAACTGCCTTTCACTGTCTAATGTGTAGCAATTTTTAATAGTGGAACGCTTAGAAATATTCGTTAATGTGATTTGCACTATAAATCACACCTAAGAATTTTGTATTACCGTTTCAAACGACCACAACCAATTGGACAGAACGCACGCGACGTCGAAAGTTGGATGAGTTTAATAATAATTCGATTTACAGAACCAGTTTTCCTAATCGGACAGTTATGTAGCTTATGTCTCTGCAGACGTCTTATCTAACTAACACTTTTAGCATTCAAGACTTTTTAGTTGATCGAAATGTGTGCAACGTAGTTTTGTTGTTTGTATATAGTCTGGTAGTGTCCGTACCCAATATTGTTAAAGTACATTTATAAAGAGCAAATGTTGAGTTTTGGCTGGATCTTCTCAGCAGATCAGCATTCCGAGTCGGTGTTAGTTTACCGATGGACTGACTACACTGATCTTTTTATCATTTAAAAAAAATTGATTATTCTAAAGTGCGTGTAAATATATACTTGAATATGGATAGTTAGAATTTATTCATATTTATATTATATATATTTATATATGTAAAAATAAATAGCCCCCATCATTGCTAAGGGCCTAACTCTGGAACGGCTTTTCCTTATACAAAGCAAGAAGTAAATAAAAATACCTGTATCTAAATGTTAAAAATTAGACAACAATCAAAACCAAAAAAATGTTGTAGGAAGTAAAAAAATATCGTTCTCATAAAGATTTTTTAAATTGTACGCTAAACTAGTCGATTACACAAAGTGAAAACTAAAAAATAAAGCAAAATTATATTAGAAACTAGGCCAGGTGTACTATTTATATATTGCTATGAAAATATACTATTATATATTACTGCAATAGTTATCGTTTTTTATTCTGTTATGAAAGACATGCTATTTATTATTAAAAATATTCTGGTTCTCTTAATTCTATAAGAACTGTCTTTGTAATTACGTAAAATCAGTTCTCAGCAGAGCTCTACTTTAAAAAGAATTTTCACACGAAATTTTAAGTCTCTTAGCCTTATGTTTACAGCGATATCGTGATGAGTCAGTACATTGGTCCAATTTTGTTATAAATATATATACATATACACAAAGATTGTATATATATATATATATTTATAACAATTGGGAAAACCAGTGGCGTAATGTAGGTTGTGCAGATTTTGTATTTCAAATTTAAATTTTTGGCACTTGTTGATAAAATTGAACGTGTAGAAAGTGTTATTTCATGATTCGACAGCAATATTAATATAACTCATTTGTATTCTTCAGGCCATTTTATTGAGGGAACGATATCGAGATCACTGAACTTTACTCACATGTCAAGTGGCAAATAACACCATCTTTACTTATTTACTCGTAATGTGATTTATTTTATTTGTAGTCAAAATGTTATAAAATAATAGTATATCTTATTTAAGTATTTCATATTAATAACCAAATTTTAAAAGTATCTGTTATTATACTGTTTACGTTTTCAAAATCTAAGTACAACCTGAGAAGTAGTAATTCAGGCTGGACTTAAAATTTAAATCTATTATTTTAAAATAGAAACAAGAATTAGACTAATCTATCGTATGGCTAAATTCTTAATAAAGGCTTAGAAATTACACTAGTGATTTTTTTTAATTAAGTAATTTGTTTTGTAGGTAAAAAATTTAAATACGTGATCATTAGACAAATTTAATACAATGTTTATATAAAATAAATTATGTTCATGTTGATCGATATTTCACCTGTAGGAAATCTACTGCTAGATATAGCCTTCCCCACATAGATTTTTTAATCGAAGACGAGTGGGAGGCCACCTACCTCCAGTGGTTTTTGATGTGCAATATTTATATTAACAAGAAATAAAGTGTGTGTGTGTGTGTATTCATATATTACTATTTTAAAAGTTTTCTAAATTTTAAAAAATAAAGATCTTAAATACGCTTGCCGGACACTGTTCATTTAACAATAAATACTCGAGCTTCATGTTTCGTAAATTAATTATAATAACGGTATAATAATAATATAAGAACTTGAAACTGGTGATCTGTAATCGGATCTTTGATTATTGAACTAAGCGGCGGTAACTTCGCTAATGGCAGAGGTCAAGTGTACACTCATCATGTTAATTTTTAAGAGATGAATGTATTTTCATGTGTTTGTTGTGCATCTTCCACTTTCTCATTGATAGGTATGAATCACTTTAGATGTTTAGCGACCGAATGGTAGCGTCTATAAAAGTGAAAATTTAGGCCGGAAATCCTAAAGCACCTCGACTTGGTAGCATTATATTTATGTAACCAAACACTCGATGAATCAGGTTAGACGCTCTACTTTTACGCTCAGTGAATAAGCATTTTATTTGGTTTTGTTCGCTAATTGATAAATTGTTTGAAAGTACAATGATGCAGAAAGTTATTTGGGCATAAAAAAATTTTCGCACCAATAAACCTTTACCGGTTTTATATAGTCATATGTTGCAACTACGAAAGCATATGTAAACTAAACTGTGCACATAATTTTATTGAACCTTAATACAGCAGTGTTTGACGTGGACAGATAACATTTTTTTTATTTGAACCTACACTGTTGCCTTATTATTATTCACAGATTCCGCGCTCTTGAGGATGCAAAGTGCGTAAGACACTTAGCCTAAACCTTGTCAACGTAACTTAGCTTGGCAGCTCTCTAGGGAACTTCGGCTCAGGTAGTTACATAGTATAAATTATTACCGGTTTGGCGTGGAAATACGAAACCGCAATAATATCATTTTATATAACAGTGTAATTTTTACAGGTTGTAAAGATTACTTCTTTAATGATGAATCACCACGTTGTTCTTTTCATAAAACTCGTGTTGAGAAATTTAATATCTCTAAAGCATAATATTCTTAACCACTATAACACAGCTAAAGAATGTTACGTAATACATTCACCGCGAAAACAAGTCACCGCAAAAAGGGAATAAAAAAGGCGCAGATGAGAACTTTGTATGCTCCAATTAAGCATGAGCAAATTATGTAATAATGTAACGCTTAATAAACTACGGACTTCCTGTCTTTTGTATTCTTAAGAACGTTCCTCATTTATTAATCAAAATAAATGTGCAATTCAAATCTCTCACGCTATTATTATCTACAATAAAAAATATACAACCAAAACCTCGCGTTTCAGTACTTTATTTTCTTATACTTTTAACACCATCATCATGTTTTACAATATTTCGTCAACAGAAAGTATTCCTTTTATTAAAAAGGGAAGAGATGTGCATGTCGCTTGTCTGATGGCAAGTTATATGACCTATCCACTACAGAACGGTGCTGTTAAGATTTTTGTTGAACAAAATCTTGCGTACCACCATGTTTAAGTTTTGACTTTTTTTTAAATCTAGCAATTAAAATTTTTTTAACATCGTTTGCGATCCTGTAGAGAGAAGAGCTAATACATTGCAAATAAAAAGACTTGCTAAGTCGTTAAGTCGAATCTTCGGTATACAAAATTCGTTTTTTAATTGCTATTTACATTGTGTATGCCATACTTCCCGAGAATATCGTTAATAGACGTATAGTCCACAAAAACATCTACATTTTCATACACGTATTAACAAACACCAGTCAATATTCTTATTTCCTATTTTTTTTGTTAAAGACACTAATAAACACCTATTCATAAGTATTAATAACAATATGAGAGAAAGATTCGGAGATTACTCTAAAACATTTATCGTCATTATATTTGTCTAACAGTATATTTTCTTCAGTTAGTTTACCAATCAAACAAGAATTCTATTATATATGCAAACTAAATCTCAGAAATAGGTACAGCTGTGATACCCAACAAGACGGCTTTCTTCTTAGGAAATCTATGTATAGGTAAAATATAAAATTAGCGGGTTGATATCGATATCATTTAATGATTTATTTATTTATATGGAAGGCTAACAACTGTAGGTAATACAAAGCAAGAAAGTGTAACAGTAACACAAAGAGCCAATTAGCTCCACTTATAATATAATATATCATATATATTTTAATAGTCTATCCATTTGCACGGAGATCTAGTTTCCGTCCACTTTTTTTTAATGATCAAATTTGCAAACTTATTTTTCCCTATACTTAACTTCCATACTTCTACTTTTGTATATTGTATACTGCTGTCTATTATTACTACTTTTGACTTTTAATCACACTGTTTTACTTTTACTTTATTTGCTAATATATTCTAAATTTTGATATAATTTTTTATTATGATTTATGATTTTTTGATGATTTATGATTTTCCAATACAATATTTTATGATCGCCACTGGTTTTCTTATCTCTTATGAGTTTCACAAATGTGTTAGTTTTAACCATTCTATCAATTCTATCCTCCAGATCATACCTTTCTTATACTTATATGGTACACCCAGCGAGGACGTCCGCAACAGTTACCTCCTTTTTAAGGTCGCACGGGCAGGCCGGACTATCCTTCACTCGTATCGGATTATTCGGCGTATATTAACCGCACGACTAGTTTAAAACTGTCCAGCTCTTTTAAAATATTGTTAATTAAATATGCCTTCTTAAAGTTTTATTCCGTTATTATGTTAAAAGAAGGCATCGAATTATTCACCAACTCTGAAAAAAAAAATAAACTCTGAGAAAAGAGGTATAAAGTAGAAAAAAAATATGTAAAAGTGAAAACAGGTGATTTTAAATATTTTTAAGTAAGTATCAATTAAAATATATGAATTAATTTATAATTAAATAACACGTCAAAACTTTAAGTTAAATACCTAATATTAATTATTGAGTAATGTCAATTTGTGTGCATTCACGATATAGGTCTTTAGAGTCAAAGAAAAACACGAAAGACTTGTTATTATAACTCCTAAATAGGTTATTGTTGTCAAATGTACGAAGACAATGACGTTATATAACAGTAATAATCTTGATAGTGATATCTAAACAATAGCATGCACTTGAGGTAATGGACATAATGAGAATAATACAAAATGTCCCAACATTCACGGCGTGCGGATGATATAATCGGCTTTTAAATGGAAATCGATTTTAATATCTAAATTTGTGTTATTACTAGTTATTCTAACAGGCTATACTGTTTGAAGTCACGGATATGTTACAGTTCAATAGAAATAAATAAAAAACATGCCTTTCACAGTGATAATTTTATTCATTTATTTAATTTTTTAATAACGATTACTTACATAATTAAATTTTACTATTCCGCACACTGCAAGACTAATAATAATGTTATATTTCCATTCCAATGATTTATGGTACACGATATTCTTTGTGTATTACATCTAAACACGACTTTTTTTTCGATTAACCTCGAACCTCAAAACAAAAAGGGCAACTCCAGACGATTTATTTGTTTACTTTATGATTAGTATAGTAAGAAAGAACACTTTTTACACTTTTTTTTAAGAACCTTCTTCATAGTGCGCATTTTAATGGAACATATAAATTAATGTAAACAAAAATTTGAAAGCTATTTCCAGTCCCCTGGATAAAAGGCCAATAGAAAAGGGCTTTAAGTTTTTTTAGTGAACAATGTGCTCTACATTCACCCCTTTAAAGCTTTTACATCGATAACCAATCCACCAGTAAAAAAAAAGTCGTTTTAGCATAGATGCCCACTGCAAGGCATAGGCCTCTCCCAAAGATATCTATGGGGGCATATACTATAATCGCCACGCTTGGCAGGCGGTTTTTTTTATGGCCCCTTTTATTGGAGGCCTCCCGTATTCTCCTAACGTGTGTAAAGTAAACATTTATATTTACAATAAGTTTTTAACATTCTCAATTTATTTCTTCCGTCATACTTCGCATAATCATTTATTCTCTCTACTGCCACACATCACAACATCTGCCACTCTTTATCATTTATTACATTCCGTTCTTTCATCTTCTCTCATTCTTCATCTCGGTTCTTAATATTACGGCTATGCTAAGTTACATTTTCGGTTATTTTTACATCTTTACTTTATTTTTACAATTATACTCTTATTCTATTTGCTTAAACTAGTTACTGCTGTATAATAATATTTAACTTATACTACTACTTAATTTATCTTGTACTAGAGATAGGCTAGGTCTTATTACCACTCACTGTTTTATTTATTATATATTTACAGAATTTTAATAAAATTTCTCGTGGCTTATTAAAGAGGAGATGGTTTCCCTTGGCAGGCGGGTTGGTGATCATTGTGTGGTACTATAGTATGCAGAGGACTTTGCTGATCTTAAGATCTTAAATTTCTGTCCTCTACCGCTGGGCACACTCGTATAAAAAATAAATTAGCCAAATTAGTTGAGCCGTTTTCGAGTTTTGCACAGAGTAAAACGTTTTGACGGTTTTACTTTATGAACATAAATTTTAGATGTAAAAGTTTTATTTCTACACATTTGCATTATGTCATCTAAATGATTTAATCAAATATTTCGCTAAAATGTATTATTCTGTACGGTTTTATAGGACGCCATCTCATGTCTCAAGGTGGAAAGTGAAAATATTGTTTTATGTAAGTCGTATGTAAAAACTAAGGGATTTAATTTGGTACTTACTCGTACATAGGGTACATACATAATAGGGTTTGAATTTTTCGTTTATTCCTTATGGTGTAATAAAACTTTGATTCTACATTAGAAATATGAATGTTCTCATTTTACGTGTTCACGCGATTTCTTAAAAAAATATTGTTCAATGAATTCGTAACTCGACTACATTTTTAAACGATTTAATACGCTATTTGTCAATAGCAGTTGCACGGTTTACTTTCAATAAAATTTTATTTAGACTTTTATTTCTCTTTTACTACTTCGTGATTTTGGGAATTGGCATGAAATTAAGGTGTTATTTCATATTAAAACTGTCGAAATATTACTTAAACAATAAACAATGCCTTTAGATTAGGTGACATGCTAGTGAAGATATTAACAATTAAAATTAGTTCTTTGAACTGTTATTATACTTTTAGTATGTGTATAGATTAATCACTATTTAGTTTTTAAATATGAAATTTATACAAATAGGCGTAAGTAAACATCGCTTGTTACTTTTTTTGTAAAATTTAAGTATGCGTATTACGCTGGTAATATAATAATTTTACATTGAAAATTTTTTAAAATAAAATAATGTTTTACGCGTTAAGTACACGACGTTTTTAGTTTTAGATTTTGTGATAAAACTGTTTTAATAAAGCATAATTCTTTTTCCATCCTTATATTTTTTTCTTTTACAAAAATATTAAAATGATAATAGTATTAGTGTAGTATGTTTCTAAAGTAATTTGAAAATATATGAAACCAGCGCGCGACCAAACCCTAACAGATTAGTTTGTGTTGCAGGGCACGCACTGTGATGTCAACGTTCGTGTAAATACAATGAAAGTGCATTTACATCTTAAAAATTCAACGCACATTAATTCGATCCGTTATCAGGTTTCTTATTTTTAGATATCTTAAAAATCTTTACGGAAATATATCTACGTTATTATATAATATTAGGAATTTTTTTCTTTAACTCACACATATAAATTTTTAATTTATTCGTCATTAACCAATAAGTTTGCGTTTCTACACGAATGTAGAATTTTAAAGAATTGAAAATAATAACTAGATAGATTTTCATTGAATTAATATTAAGATTTAGAGGATTTATTTTTTATTTCTTTACTATTTTTCTTTTCATCTTCACGGTTAACTGAGGTGTTCGACGTATCTATATCGTAGTTATTTCACGGTACCTCCAAACATATAATTATTATTTATTATTGATCTTATATGAACTGAACGAGCTCACGGTTTTTTTTTAATTCTTGGAATGTTTTGCATGATTTTAAAATTTAATTATATTAATTATCTGTTTTCAAATCGACAGAAATTATAATTATTTAAATATTATTTTATTTCAAGAAAATGTAATTTTTAATAAGTAAAAAAACTTATTTCTCGTTTTATTGTTTTAAAATTTGATTACTATTATTTTCATTATCATCTTTTACTAAAATGATTTAAAATTTAAAACCAGTTTCTTCCTGGAGATTGTAGGCATTATGTTTAAGTTGACCTATAACCAGATGAACGCAGCTTCGGAGACTTTCCATTGTTGTATACATACTATCCATTTTATATAACAACTCTCTTCGATGCTGTATTTAACTACCATTTAGTTAAATTTGAGAGAATACAAAATATAAAGTAAACATACTATTAATAAGTTTATGATGTCTATTAAAGTACATAAAAGGACTAAGTTCGTAAAAATAATAAGCAGAAGTGACCACGATATGATATTTCATTCATTAATAAATACCCCAAAGTTTCAATAATCAGATTTCTTCCTTTTCATCCCATGGACGCCGACTACATAATTGCCACGCATGGCAGGCAGGATGGCAATCGCAGTGTGGCATTATGGTATACACAGGACTGCTGCAAACTTGTGTTAGTAGTAGCAATCCTTTATAATTAATGCACTAAGTGTGAATTATTTATGATGGTATACCGGGAACTGAACTCGCGAACTGCGATGGCAAGTTTCAATCCTCTACAGCTGGCTACTCGCTTAGCTGCTAATTATCTGTGATATAATTATCTAATAAATGTAAAAAATATCTAATAAATATAGAAATAGTAGAAAATAATATATATTCTAAATATATGATTGTTTGAAAACTATATAAATGTCAGGTTGCGTTTTTTAGGGATGACCTACTCTACATCTTTAAATTTGAACTAGAAAATACAAGGATGACAGTACATTAGGTACGCACAATACAACTATAAATATATCAGCATGAATCAAGTTTTTAAAGAAGTTGAGAATAGAATGACAAAATATTCTTAGCAACCATGTTGTAATAAAATATATTAATGTAAGCATATTGTTAGTCATAAACGCGTCCGAACGACATCTGAGTTGATAAGTGCACCAAACCGTGATCGAATTGTGACGTAACACTTCCGGTATTTAGTATTACCTCATTCTTGGGCTCGGAAGCCCGATAGCTCGCTCCCATTTTTTCAGACGGTTCAGTGAAAGGGTCCTCCGATACACTTTTACCCTCCCGATAGCGCCCGAGACGTAGACGGGCGCCTACACCGTTCGCTGTCTTATAAATTCGGTGAAAACACAGCAACATCACATTACAAATTCGGCGGCTGTAGCGAACAGCCGTTCGATCTGCAGCTTTTATAAACATATACATTTGTGTTGTGGGAAAAAAAAACATTCATACAGTGACTTAGTTTCATAAACGTGACTAGCGTTCTTAATAATCGTTTAAAAATGAAATTCACGGTGAGTGTGCATTTTGTGATATATAACATAAAGTGAAACATTAAAAAGTTCGGATGATTTCGTAGTGATAAAATTGTAAATATATAGATTAATCAACTAAATATCAAATAGTAAAATTTATCTGGTATAAGTCCGATAAAATTTGTCAATTTACATATTTTATTTAAATTAACTAAATTTTCCTTGTTTATGTAAACAATGTAATGTAAAAATCTTTATTACATTCGCAATAATTGAATTTAATAATTTTATTCTTGCGAATATATTTATATTTGCTAAAAGTAAAAGCGGTAAAAGTGAAATTAAACTTATAATGCAGGCTTTAATCTCGAAGAGCGTTATGCGGGTCGTCGTTTTTATTATGGTACAAAACTTGTTTTTAAGCTCTCGGTACGAGATTTGCATTAACGGAAGGAAAAGAAATCTCATTTACAATGGATGATAATCGGTTTTACTATAAATTATTAGATTAAATACATATTTTTTTTTATTTTAAATTCTCATGTTCATTAATGTTAAATATTTTTTTAGATCGTATTCATCACACTTTTGTGCCTGTCAACGTCGTTGGCTATAAAATCAAAGACAGACGAATTAAAGAATAAAAGAGAAACTTACGGAGGCTACCCTGGAATAAGTCACTCCTCGCAAAGCTACCCAGCTCCATCGTTTGGTCAAGAAGAAGCTAGCTCTATCAGCGTAGGAGCTGGTTACAGTATAGGAGGTGGTAAACCAAGCTACAATTTCGGTGCACAAGGATCTGGAGCAGGATATCAGCTGTCAGCAGAAAATCTGCCGTCTAGTTCTCAGAACATTCAGCTTGCTCCTATTACGCTACAACCAAGTCATGGATCCTTAGTTGGTACGGATCTTTCGCAACTGATGAGTCAACTCTCTCAAGGTCTTAATTCTGGAGCAATTACCTTACAGCAAGGTGGTCAGGGAGCATCGTATCAATTAGGTAATTTAGGTGCCCATGGCGGACAAGAACTCGCAGTCCCTCAATACTCTTATGGAGCACCGAAGCTGCAGCAACAATTTGCTCTTTACGACCAATCTCAAGGAGTTCCCGCTTATGCTGCTGGAACTAAAGGGCTTAGTTCTTATGGTTCAACCGGTCCTGTTTTATTTTCTCCCTCCGAATCTCAATCTAACCAAGCTGCATTAAATTACGGAGCTCAAAGTGCAGGCCCGTCTGTTGGCAACGCCGGCTCATTTTCAGTTAATAATGCTGATCACTCACTATCTGGATTTTCTTTAGGTAACTCAGGACAACTGTTGGGTGGTCAATACAATAGTCTAGGTGCAAGTTACAGCGCGCCTGGAAAAGCTGGTTTCAAACCTTCAGCTTTCTTGGGTTCATCAGTCCAAAGTGATTCTGGACATGGTTTAGCAGGTCTTTCTGGATCATACGCCGCAGCGCCTTCATTCGGAAGCTCCCACGGATTATCAGGCTCTCATGGCGGGTTTGCTCTTAACTCGGGTCGTGGAGCCAGCTTCGGAGGTTCACTGGGAAACTTTGGTGGAAGTTCATCAAAACTTCTTGCTCCATCATACTTGCCTGCCAAATCGGAAGGATTTGGTTCTCAAGAATCTATTGCCGCATTCTCCTCCAGCGGACATTTAGAATCACCTCCTGCCACGACATACGGAATTCCATCTGGTTCTTTTGCACAAGCCTCGTCATCTAACAGTCCTCAGTACTACGTATCTTCTTCAAAACATTCTTTGCCTAGTGTTGGTTTCAACGGCGGATCTTCCTACCGGGGACCTTCGTCTGGATACAGTTCCTTGAACTCCTATTCATCGGGACCAAAATACAGCATTAGTAGCTCTGGCTCACGTTATGGCCCACCCAAAGATTCTCACGGAGCTTACAGTGAATCCTCCTATAACACAATAAAGTACAGCGAAGAACTCAAGCCCCGTGTTCATTAAATTGTTTGAATCAAATATATGAAGTGTTTCGCTACATCGTTTTATGTAAATATAGGCTAAATAGAAGTTTGTGTCGGCGATATCTGGGTCATGATCTAGACGGAAAGATTGTAAGTGCGAAACTGAGTCGAAGCGAAAGCGTTTTACTTACGTTCGGCATTATTTAAATCTATGTACACTTGCAGCTAATTACTTACTATACGGAGTTGACTGCAAACACTTTGTCTAAGTAAAAATAAAAGATTTTAGATATAAATAAGAATACTTGATTTACCATAACAGAAAATGTAAAATTAATGAATGTCTCAATGTCATATTAAAAATATCTTTCCACCGTTATAGCTCGATGTTGATAATGAATATGACGTAAAGTTTTGTACATATACCGTTAAGTTTGACGGCTTATTTATTACTGTTATAATATTTAAGTTTGTTTTGTTTTGTTGAAAATAAATATTTGAAAAAGAGTTGTTGTTGCTTTATTACACGATCCGAATGGAGCACGTTTGAAATAGTTTTCACATTGAACTGATATATACAAACTATCAAGTAACTTTCAAACGCTACACTGCGCAATCTAAGAAAGTTGACTCAAACAGAGGAAACGTGATATAGAAACTTAAGTAATCACACGTGACATATCTTCAATTTCACGCGAAAGAAAGTAAAGGAAGTTACTAAAGAAAAAAAAAACAAATAAATAATGACATTAATGGCGGTTGATATTACACAACCGCTGGTTTAAGTAAACAAAAAAAAATGCAGACTTTACGCTTGAGAGAATATGTAGATCAAATGGAAGTCAACCTCCTTCACTTCCGAATTCTTTAACCAGATTATATAACATCTTCTCTACCGATTATTAATGTGTTTTTTATTAATAAATAATTAATTTTAAATGTATAACGGTGTTGAGTAGGTACATATTCTTTTTTATACGTTTTAGGTATTTGTTTTTAAAAAAATAGTTTTTAATACAACATGCAATTAACTATTTAATTGGAAAAACTAACACTAAAAAAATCAACTATATACACTGCAATATACCGATCGGAGGAACATAGGAACCTGTTATGTTTCCGTAAGGAAGTAAGTACTAATTGTTAATAATTATTTGTACATAAGAGTCTGGAAAATGGGAAGGAAATCATGATGTGATCAGAACAAAATCGCTGTAATCTTATGTAATAGCAATATGTATATATATAGGTTTCGTATTATTAATTGCTTTATCTTTCCGAGATTATGGGAGAAAGTTAAATAAATTGATAATTTTATTAGTCTTTATTTTTAACTATCATCATCATCACCATTTCAGCTGCAGAAGAAATCTCAGTGGAAGCACTGCTAAAATTAAGCCGCCTACTTTTAATATACAAAATTCTCTTGCAATAATAAATTTTTGAATTATTTTCATTACCGTTCAAAGTACATGAACACTGTGTCCAAAATCACCGTAAAGCAAATAACTAAACTAAAAAAAAACACTAAAAAAACATGTACGCATGGTTTCTATTAAGAGATATAGGAATTGCATCTATTTTCTAAGTAATCTTTTTGCACTAAAAATACTTAGAGTTCTAAATATAAAATCTTAATGCTTTTCCTTATATAATATGGATCAACATGGAATAAAAATTGTTATTAGGCGCAATACCCTTAATTTGGCGTTATTTTATATTAGTAAACATAACTTAAAATAAACGCTTCATTAGAATTCTAGTTAGAAGTTCAGGTTTGAAACAGAAGGTCATTATTGAAGGTACATTCACCCGTAATGAACACAAAAGCGCCATCTGTACATTTAATTATATTTTAAATCTAGATAGATGCCGCAAAGTCTTAGTCTAATAAAAAATATCTTTAAATTTATTCAGAAAGATCATTTTATTTATCGATTTAATACTTTAATAATTAACAACGGTTACTAACAAAGTTGTGTTACGTACACTGCAAGTCTTCAATAGTAAAAATTTTTGGTTTTATCATCGCCTAAATTGCATTTTTTGGTTTTGTATTAACATCTAATGTTTGATAGGTAAATAAAATAGTTTTAACTTACTTTTGTGTTTGTGTAGGATGGAATCGTTTTATATTTTTATTAATAAGCAATTTTGATAATATTTTTGTAAGTTCAGTCATATAATTATAACCTAACTAAAGATATAATACGTTACTAACGTATAGTTTTTATTGGGTGTGAACATTGTAAGCATAATGAAACACGCAAATTTTTCACAAGTTTTTTATTTAAACTTTCCATACATATATTCTATTACGGTTTTTCATTATTATGGTATGTTAAGTTTTGATCACAGGTATTTATATAATTAAGATAGATATTACTCATGCAATTTTTTTTGTGTCTATGACCCTGCCTTTTAGTAAAAACGTGTAGAAGAATAACTATGACAGCTATGTATTTATAGAATACAATCTGAAATTATGTGTATTTATTGACGCCTAACTTCTTTATTTCAATTAGTTTTATTGCATAGATACGGTGTAGGAATAATTCAACTTCAACGCATATCATTATACAAACATTCATTATTATGTATCGTCTACACCATTGACTTCTGTTGCTACATCTAGTACTAATATAAAGCAACTAAAGAATGTTAAAAGATCTTAATTGAAGCATCAGAACATAGATGGCGTTATAACTAAACATAGCGAAGCCATGTGACAAAAATGTTTAAAGAACAAAGTAAAGTAACAGCTTCTGCTGGAAAATCTGTTCAATGAATATCAATATATAAAAATCAAAATAAAACAGATACATTGATCATTATTAACCTATCACAAATTAACCGATAAATCTGAAGAATTTAAAATTTGTCACATTGATTTATTTTTTATCTCTGGCTGTTCAAAATTTGCCGGTACAGATAGCTATGATAATATATAAACACTTTTCTTAGTTAATTTAGGAACAATAAAAATGATTTTGGCTAAATTAAGAGAAAAAACGTTTCGAAAATGGTATCGAATGTATTTACGCTAAGATTTCGAAAATTTGTAGTTTAATTAAATTTAACGGCAATCGTGTCCCATTACAAGTCTTAATTTATTCCACTAGTGTTAGATACGCATCCAAAGTTTGGAGCGTTCTAGACAAACAGCTATTTTTTACATCGTTATCCCTTACTGGACATGCCTCTATACGGACAACACAAGCTGGGAAATTTAGGTTTTGGAATGACTATTCTAGAAAAGTAAATAAATGGAAGAAGGGCGTTGGCAAAGGTCTTTATTTATACTAGTCATCTTGATATTTGCATTAAAGATTTTTTTATATTTTAGATTCGTATCTAATTAAATTACAAAGAAACGTAAAGGATTGATAAGGACTTTTTAAAAGAATATGTGTATATGGATTTCTTTTTCGTACTTTAATATTTAAAAACTCAGCGAGCCGGTTTAATCGTTATTACGGCTTTATTGTCATGAGTTGACTCATAAACTAAAGTGTATATGTGTTTATGGTTTTATTCATATTTAACGGATAACCCGTAAAATAAATATTTGGATATCTGAACATCTTATGTAAGTTAAATGTAACTGCCATACTTGCAATTTTTTTTTCGGTTTTATTTTTGAAAAGTGGCAAACAAAATTTTTGAAACATGTATTATTTTGAATCATTATATAAGTTAGAGAATAATAATAAGATTTAGTTACTAATATAATTTTTGGTTTTGTATTAATGTTACGCTTATTCTATATACTATATGACTTTAGCATATGACGCTAAATTTTGAATTCCCATAAGTCTTATCTGCATAATCATGTTTGTTAATTATATTATTAGGCCACATTGCACGGAGGAGTTGTCTTATAGTTGTCGGCAACATAGAACGTAAAAGGACAGAAAGGAGGACGGTAATTTGCTACTGAAATGATGCAGTATCAAAACTCATCCACTCAACCATGCATGGCTTCTCAGAACGTTAGGAAAACACGAAAGCCCATAGTTTGCCACGACCCTCAGTCACGAGAAAACGACGAACAAGATACGATGACGTAGGTCGCAGGTTTGATACAATTTTATATAATACAAACTTTATGCATTAATTATATAGGAGTGCTAATGCTCACAAACAAGTTTCCACAGGATGAGTAGCAGCGTCCATTGCGTACCATAATACCAAATTGCGTTCGTTAACCGTTAATAGATAACTTTGGGGGGGAGGCCTATGTTTTGCAGTCGGCGTCTATGGACTGAAACGACGACGACGGTGACCAATATTTCATTCCTAGAATCTTTCCTACTTAATTATGTATGTAAATTACAATTTTTTTTAATATTTAATGAGACGACATTATAGCGTTTGGTCTGTATTATCAGGAAGTCCCTATAAATGTACCGAGTAATAAGATGGTGAAATTTGTAGCATTTTTGTAATTTTTTATTTTTCTGACATTAAAATGGCTTAAATCAATTTTAGTGTATTATTACACAGTTGGTCATCACATTACCATTTACCTTACTCACTAAATATTTTTTATGAATTCTATGGATAACAACGTCCATCCTTCCATAATACAGAAGACCTAAGTTTGAGGTTCTTTGGAATAGAAGTAAATGTTGAAGAATAAAATAGTAAACCTAAATAGTGTTTAAAATACTATAAAGAATAAATATTTTTTTATCTTACCCTAAATAATATTCCAGAATATAAATAAGCCAGAAGGTAGCATCCTATGTTTATATGACTTGAAAAGGAAAACTATGGCAATGGAATGTTAATTCATTATTTGTTATTTGTTTCAATACTTAAAATATACACTTATCACTTCCGTAAATTGATTAAATGAACACGTAAACGTAAAAAATTCTATACATTAATCTATTATACTATATTAATCTAGTATATTATACTATATCTAATCTATTTACAGTATGATGGATTTTTAGGTGATAACAAAGCTTGGGATTGAATTAGTCTAATATTGTATTACAAAAGTGGCCACGTAAATCAACTCATTAATGTTACCTGTAGGATTCTATCAGATCTGGTCGCATTTGGAATCTTCCTAGTTTTAAGTTGAAGGATTATATTAGAGAGGAGTTCAATCCGGTTATAATTTTTATCAAGTTATAATTTTTATCAAGTTAAGCTCTTCTGGTATTCTTCTCGTGATGTACGTTGTCATTGTAAACGATCCTATGAAGAAAAAATTATTAAACACAAACACACGACGAAATTGAATATAAGATTGATTTGAATTTTGTAAATATTGATTCTAACAAGCGCCTGAGAAGTAAAAAAAAACATTTTTTTATCTTATTTTGTTATCTGAGAAAATCTGTATAGTGAAGAATGTTGAATAAAGTTTGACTGAACTAATTTTCGTAGTATTTTTCTATTTGTTTTTTTCGTTCATGACAAGCGTGCACTGGCATACATGTATTTATTTAAGCCTCTCTACATGAAAGCGTGGAGGGAAACAGACGGCAATCGACGAATGCGCGCAATGCGTTTCCGCGACTAATCAGGAAGTCGACACTCTCTCGGACTGGATCTGTTACGATACAGGACAAAGACCTATCGGTCACTTCCTTTAGTGACCGCGCTCTGGAGTCGACGTCGGAGGAAAGTTGCCCGTGCTCGTTCTTATAAATGCATGAACTTGATAATGCTGGACACTTTTCCGCGCGCCATTGAATAGATCACTTTTCCTTTCGCAATACGCGTTTTTTCTTGAGAAAAATTATGTTATTGTAGTCTTCCATATTTGGTGTTTAAATATAAAATAAAATGATGTTGAAGCAACTTTTTGTAAGTATTTTAATATTTCTGATTGCGAACAAATTTCAATTGACAATTATCAATTGAAGAATTGTTAGTAGTATTTGTTATTTATTTTTTGATTCTCTATTTTCTTTGAGTGAATATATAAAGTATTATAAAGAAGTGTTTAATTATTGATGAACTTCTATATATTAATACTTATATTAAATAAAGTGCTATATTTTATTTTGTTTAAGTTATGATTTGTTAAATTAATCTTAAGATAAAATATGGTTAACTAAAGTGTCCAATATTTTATTAATGTTTTAGGTATTTTTTGCTGTAATTACACTAGTATGCAGTATCGAAACAGATGACATAGAACACAGAAAACGAGGTGCTGGGAAGACCACTGGAGTTAATACTATTCCTACAGGAATTCAGAAACCTGAATATACCTATACGAATATTTACTCTCAAAGCCCCAACACCCAAAGCAGTTTGTCAAGTCAAAACTACCATACCCCATTGGCAAATTCTTTTTATCCAAGTCAGGCTAGCAGTCAATATTATTCCCCATCAAGCGCCACTGATGGGACTCATTCTAGCTCGCCTCAACAACAGACTAATTCACAATTTGTACCTTTAAATTTTGTTCCGAGTCCAGGTTACCAAACGAAATATCAAATCGTGTCTTCTAAAACTGGTAACGGTAACATCCAACTGGCTCTTTTACAATCATCTCCTGGATTTGCTACTTCGAATATACATGTGCCGCAGACCTTATATTCGCAACAAGCTAATCAAGTAAATGCTAATACGAATCCTGTTCTTACGTCAGTATCACCGCACGGTCACTTTAATTTTCCTGCAAATTACCATTCTTTATCTTTAGCCTCTCCTTATTTTGGCCACGCCCCCACAGTTTTGCTGCCACAATATAATTCTCCGTTTTATAATAATCTCCTTTATCCTACCCCCAATCAGAACTTCTTCTATCAATCCCAACCCAAGTACAATTATTCTCAAAGTCAATCGTCAACGTCTAACGAGCATGAAAAATTACAAGGTTCTCCTTCTCAAAGTTCTTCGAAAGATGACAATGAAATTGCGGCACAAAACACCGAAATACTTCACTCCGATCCGATATCTGGATATAAAAATGCATATACTTCAAGTCGCAGCTCCACCTACGCGAAATTAAAATGAATAGAAGTTGGGACAATAATTTCGATATATTTATAGCATCACGTTGTTGTAATATGCAATATAAATAAGTTTTATTATAATTTATGTCTAGATTTAGAAAATAATTTATAACTGTTATTAAATTACGTAAGTGTTAAATGTTATTTTTCATTATGTGCACATGTATTGTTATATGTCATAGATTATCTTACTAATCATTTGTTAGTAGAGATAATGCTACTGTTTAATGTTCTAAAATTGTTACCAATTATAACCAAAAGGTTTTAAAGTTAAGTATGTACATTTTTTCAACGGTTTACCTAAGTCTTAATGTCGTATAAATTATTCAACAGAGATTATTCTATCTTCACTGTAAATTATTACCAAAACAATGATCTATCAAAATCGAGAAGTAAGATTTTTTGTAAGAGTTTTTTTTTAATTTCTAAGTTTTCTTCACTTATTTAGAAATCTTAATTAATAATTGTACTTAGCAGTCCGATTTTGTTTATCTTTTTTGTTTTGTCTGAATTTATCAAATTGTTATTAATAAGAAAGCTTTTCTTGAATATTAAGAAAAAGAATGTTTGTCATCAAATAAAAATATTCAAACATCACTTTGTTTCTCTAATTAAACGTATGTCTTCAGTTAAGGATCGCCAGCGCGGCCGGGCGCAGAAATTTATTTTAAAAAAATTTCACCGTCTGATGATACGATTCCTTGCCCTCCTCGAAATCGAAATTCCTTGCCCTCGTCTCATCAAAAATTGGTTAATAAATAATTACTCCGGTAATTACATCGCATCTACTTCAGTCAAATTAGTTCAATATGATAGCAGGAAAATAAAATTTAAAACCATTTTCTTTAACGACGAAAAATATTAATAAAACGGTCAGTAGACTGTATTTCGAAAACATTGGTTATAATATTACTAAATATTTTAAAGCAGGCATTTATACGGCAGTAAACTAAGATTATATTTAACATAATGCACCTTTTGTAACTGGCTAGACATCGCATAGATCACGTGAACATAAAGACGAAACGGGTATGTGCTTAATAATTGATAAATGACAAGTCATTATAAAGTTACAGAAATAGGATTCTACATATTATGCAAGGACGCATATACTAAAAAAGTTCAACATGGATTCCCGTTATTTCAAAACGTGCTACGAGTGCTATGGTGAAAGAGCGCGTTTATCTAATTGCTACTCATATTTATATCATTTTTGAGATGCGCAATCATCAACGGCACCGCGTTATACTTTTATAAAAATGCAACCACACCTTAAAAACTTGATCTATAGGTTGATACATTTTTTGTAATAGTATTAAGAATATTTAAAATGAAAGTGATTATACATATATCTAATGTATGTCCATATCTAATACATATGTACAAAACCTTTTTTGAACAAGGTATTTTGTACAGGATTTTGATATAAGGCAGTTCACCAATAAATTAAAAGTATGTTTTACTCCATGTTTTGTTCTAGCAGGAATTCTTGCAAATATTTTGTTTATTTCTACATGAAGCGTGATGTAAAATTTCAAAAGAATTTTTAGTTTTACGTAGCTGAATATCAACAATTATATATGCTGAATTACATACTCTAGGCATATCAGACGAATTTACTGGCGATAGCATTTTTGGTCCTGTCCATAACAATAGTGCACGCTTGTCATTAAGAAGCGATGAATAGTTGCCATGTTGATTTTTATTCGTAATGAAAATGGATTATTTGAGCTACATAAATAGTTTCACTAGTTTTTATAAGATTATCTCCTACATAATTACTCATCGCGATATCTCAGGAACCATGTGACGGAGAGACTAGAAGTTTTGTTAAAATATTTCTTTCTGATAGTATAGGAATTTTACGAAATTTCATAAGCAGGGGGTTGACAGGATGTTCATTAAGTTCGCGATGCATTCTGTCAACTACAAGATTTATATATAGTAGGAATCTATATTTGTCAAGTTAAAAGTTAAAGAGAGCATTATGGAAATTCAGGTAGTAAGAAATTAGTTCTTATATTTTACCATTGAATGAGTATGTATCAATACTTCGAGTATGTTACAATTCTTCGTAATACGAAAAGCTCTTACTGGCATTTACGGGTTCTGCAGCCTTGTGAGGATAGAGGACAAAGGGCACTTAGGAGAAGCTCAGAAAGTAAAAATATTTGTTTTAATCCATGTATTTTTCAAGTTTAATATGTAACACCTATTTAAACGAAAGCCATAAGCTCAAATGTGATGTACGTCAAGATCTTTCGGTATTTTTTCATGGAAGTAATCAAAAATGAACCATGCTGTATTCAAATTCCTTTTTTTTTTCAAATCGTTCGACATTCCAATTGCGTCGAACGGGTTTGCTCATCGCGTAAATGTCTAATAAATATACTACCACACAATCCATGTAATACATGTGCCTGATTGTGATATATTATTACATCTGAGTTAAAATATTATATAGCTTTGAGCTACTTTCTGATTTATTTGAATGTTACTTAGTTTTTAAGCTGATGCAACGTTTTCTTTAAAAAATATTTTACCTACCCAAATGCAAAAATATTATAATATTAGATTCATATCACGTGTTCGTCAAGTTATAAAAACGTTCGTACAAAGAAAGTATCAGATCGCAGGTCATCATCATTTTATCTATAAGTCGTCTTCTGCTGAACATAGGCTTGGGAATATATTTCCACTAGTTGGTAGTGGTCGGAAGGAAGCGTCTTTCGATAATATAAATAAAGTTATCTGTCAAACTAAAATTATAAATACATTCATATAAAATATAGCAACTTTACAGAACATCAGTTAATTAAATACGTAACGATAATTAGAAAATAAAGTAAAAATAAAAAAAAATCGTGTACAAATATTTATTGAAAGCTCATTGACATTATTACATGTTGGTCACGCTACAGTTTACTGTTTAAATTGATGCATAAGCTGTTAGTGTTTGTTTCTAATCTATTTTATTTCAGTGCAAACAGTACGAGAAGGCAGTGGTCACGAATCTGTTTATTTAATGATGATTGATCACGACGGATAACACGTAGGTTATATCATTTATTGATTGCCGAATGAGTGTTTGGCTAAACAAAGTAACATAAAAGTAAATGTTATTTTGCCATTGACCAATGATGTTGGCTCTTTGGCATTTATAGGTAGAGAAAGCATTGAAAGTGCTTAGCTTAAACTCCTTTGCTGTGCGCCCTACCATCTCGAATCCGCGAAATCTGCAAATGTCTCTCTTGAACAGCAGTGTTAGCCAGGTCGAAAAAAACATTGATCAACTGGATGCTAAAATTCCCTACAGAGGAACTCAGCATATCTTATTACATAATGACCGGGTTGGAAACTTTAGCTAGATCTAATTCTGATATATAAAATGAGAAAATTTAGAGAATAAAAGTCCTACCCAAATTTTTGTTTGCTGTTTTATATATATATATATATGTTTTATATAATATTCAGACTTCGGGTTAAAGTGAATTTTATTAAAATGCGTTCAGTGTAGCTTGTATCGTATTTCAAGGAGGATTCTAACTGAGAAAACTGTTAATGTTATTTTTCTCAAAGTTAAGGCTCCGTCGCACGTAGCTTTAACATTGTGTCAGTAAATCTTATTTTATTATATATCACAACATAATAGAAAATAATAAGCTGTTGTATTCAACATTTTCAATTATTTTCCTGGAAATTAGCTACACTCACAAACACAATACAAACTTCCCTATTCTTTGCGTTATTCTTCTATTCGTTAACTTCTTTATTCCTTTCCCGATATTATCACTATTACGACGCTCGAACTATTTTTAAGCAGTCTCTTCTTTATTTAACTTCTGGACTTTAGTATGATGTGGCTTCTTGTTAGATGTCCAATCCAACGCTCCTTTTTTTCTTATATATTCACTTTTAATCTTCTGAATGTTTCCGTAGGTTTTTGTAAGTAGCTTATATTGTAATTATATTAGTTTTATGAAATAAGTGAGAGTTAGTAAGATATTCACGTCTGTTACGGTTTTTTTCAGATGGAGGTGGTAAGACTCGCAGAGAATTGCTTACACTACAAGTTTGAAAAAAATAATTATTTTAATTTTTATCTAAAAAACATGCAATATACAATATAACAAGTTTACCAATGTATACTTAGCCAAGATATGGATATTTTTTTTATAAAATAAGACTATTACTCGGAGATTTGATAGAAAGTATAAATGAATAACATAATTGCCATAATAACATACCAAACAGGTGCTATAGAACGGAGTTGTTTTACAAAGACGGTGTAGTTCTGTCAAATCTTGGACGTATTGCATAGGACTTACGTAACACTGACTTAAAAAGGAAATTATAGATAGTGGTTGGCTGGCGGACCGACCAGTTTGCTATTGTTTCAAATTGCCGGGCGTGAACGTTGAATTAAATACGTTAACTTGAATAAGAAATAAAAAATAGTTTTTTTCCGTTTTTGTCACTTTCCTAAATAGATTAAAACTGTTATGCGTAAATTTATAAAATGTTATTTACTTGTTTTTTTACTAGATCAATAGAAAATGATAACTTATAAATTATATTAATAAAATACTACGTTGCCTTTTAAATTTATGGCAATTGGTGGTTCCATTCATTTTCGTTTTTAAAGTATCCTTCAATGAATAAAGGTAACGAATGTCGGTTATCACTAAGCACATTTACCGGTAAACCACTTATGTATTTTTTGTAAACCGGACTGTGATGTAAGTATCCAATTCGGGTGCTACGAGTATGTTAATAAAGCTATTTTTATGTTACGTAATAACTGATGCAATTTCGTAAGAAATATAGAAACGCTGCACATTCCATTCGCAAATGCATTCATTATCACGTGTTGATATACGATCGTCTGTTTGGAAATATATGGTGATTAGTTACAAAGGTAAAAGCTTTAAAGATGTATATGAATAGCTTATTTACTGTATATTAATGTATTGTACACCTTATCCAAAAATCAACGGAAAGTTAAAAACATGTTAAAATGAATAATTGTTTATTATCTGCTCTTGTAAATTTGTACTGCGAGAAGTAACTGGCCATTAACATTCCATAAAAATAATAAATTAACGGAACATCGGTATAACCAATTATCCTGCATATCAAATGAAAAATAAATTACATTTAAACTGTTTATTTTCTATTGCTAATTGTTTTTGATATTTTGACTTTTGCTCCTACTGGTTATTGGTTCATTTAACAACTCCTTAGGAAATAGCCAGGCACATAGATGGTCACTTGATATACGTTAACATTGCAAGGGTGACTAAGGAGGCATTAGCTTGAAAGGTTGCTGCCGAACCAAATAAAGTTTATTTTTTAAAAATGTCGAAACGAGCAGGACGTTCACTTGGTAATATGTGCAACGGCCAAACCATACCAGTACGGTGATGCACAGAGTTTTGTAATAAAGACTGCGTAACACTACATCACCTTGAGACATAAGTAGCATGTCTTGTTAGCATGACGGCGCCCTCGAACTGAAACCCTGTTTTGTCCATACTGAAGTTTTTATAGACAAACCTTAGATGCATAACAATGTGGTTCTCATATTTTTGATTTATCTAATAAGACCAGTTTAGTAATATATATGTAGTAAAATATTCGTCGATTGACAGGTGTTAACACACGTTACTGTATTTTAGTTAATTATACACCATTATACTTTACGGGCTACTTTTATGACGCAATACTGCTTACATCAATACAATTTTCGTGAATTTTTATTAAACCTGTTCGTGCAATCTATAACATGCGAGCTGAAGACTCTGAGAAAAGTTTCGAAAAGAAAAAAAAATACTTACAGATATCTACATAACTTGACCATGTCTATAATATTAATAGTTAAGAAAAAAACTTGACTGTTCACAGTGAGTTAATTTTTCAACAGTAGTTACTGTTTCATTTCTATACATTATATAATTTTTCTTGCTTCGTATCAGTCGACATTCAAACACACCATTGAAAGAAAAACCTTTTTTCTATCTACTCAAAATTGTCTGTAAAAATCGACTATGGTACTTCTGTATTGCTATAGAAATGTTTCCATGTTATATTTATAATATGTGTAATAAAGTAATAAACAAAATAAATGATTACTATTCACTCTTATTTGTATCCCACCGGTTGTGATTATTTTAATTTTGTATTTTATTAATTTATAATATTTATTTGTATTTTACTTACACAATCACCACTGTGATTGTGTAAGTAAAATAATGACTGCTCACACACGTGACTACACGTTTTGATGACATTTTTACATACTCATGTATTCATTTTAAATATTGTATTTGCAAATTGACTCTTATTTTATGATAGCTAAAGTTTACAGTCTTAAATTTCACTCACGGAATATTAAGTTAATTTATAGATATAAGCAATAGTTTTCGGATTTTAATATAATTACATGATATATGATCCATTTCATTATAGCAACTTGAAGTCGACATATAAATGGGGAAAGTGATACATATTAAGGAGTAAGTAAATTAGTTCGAAATATGTTTTTTTTTTAAATTATAAAAGCTCCAATAATGTTTGATTGATAGTAGGGCTGGCTGCGTGTGACTTCCTGCCGTAGGCAAAAAAACATCGGTTAAACAAAATTGAACCCTGGGGGGATTGGATGGCTTGAATTGGATAGACAGTAAGTATCGTCTACCGCCTTCTGTCAGTCACTTTACGGACATGCGGTGATTGTGGATTCACGCCGTAAGTAAAAGTCAAGTAATTTGTAGTAATTTTATAAATTAGTCCTTCAATTTATAGGTATTGTATAACACTACGCTTTACAATACATTTATTGTATTAGGTAAGTATAATATATAAAATTTGATACCTCTCAATTTTTTTGACATCAATGGCTCACGCGTGTAGGTAATTAAATATATAAAGTTATAGTGTGGTTAAAATAGGAGACAATTAAAAGGCTTCACCTGTAGCCTTATTCTAAGCTTCTAATATTAAACCTAAAAGAGGTTTTAGATTAGGCGCCCTCTGCGTTTTGGCGCCTCAAGCCCGCGGGATCTGCAAATGTCATTTGAGCAGCACCGAGAATCCGATTAAAAAGAAATTAAAAAATAGGCCGCAACCAAAATGCTTTATATAATATTTGTCGCAAATAGAAACTAGAGAAATTCCTTTCGACAATTTGCATAACATATAATAATTTAAGGCTAAACATATATTCGCCGAAGAAGCGGCAGTCGAAAATACATCAATTTCATAGTGCTTAGCAGGCGAGTTAGCGATCGAAGTGTGGTATTGTGGTAAGCAGAGGACGCTGCTGCCCATCCTTTGGTAACTTGTTTGTGAGCAGTTGCAATCCTACATAATTAATGCACGGTGTGAATTATACAAGATTGTATCCCAGTAATCGAACCCGCGACCTGCGATCGCAAGCCTCAGTCATCTACCATTGGGCTACCACTGCTCGCTTTCACAATATTTTTACTTGTAGCTAGTTGATGACGTTTCGTACCTTATGAGTGAATAATATCGAAGAGCCTTGCCAGGTATATATAAGGAAAATCATCACGACAATTTATCCTTTAATTATTTTTAAAAATAAAGAAATATCAGCTATGTTTTTACAATAGGTAAGTGAAGATTTAAATGGGTCAATAATACTGTTGGCTGCTATCACTCCGGATCACAATAACTATTTAATATAATAATGATATGTATAATTTTGTCTGTAATTGAAGAATGGAAAGCGAAGGTGAGAATACGCACCGCGAATACACCATACGCCAAAAACCTGTTCAATGTTGCATTGTTATGGGCACGTCGTGTTGTTTACCGGGTGAATGTCCTGAACCTATCGTAATTTTATTATATAAACATGATTCCGTACTAACATACAGTGAGGTAAATATAGGCATATATTTTAAATAAATCCAGAAATATATTAGCACTTTCACAATTTTTTTATGTAATAAATTTCTCTAAATTGAAAGTTTATCATAATTTGGTTATCGGTAAAATTATTTACCAATAAGCAAATTTTCTTAAACATTATGTAAAAGTAATCAGCATTTTTTAATTAATATAAATTATATATCTATAAAACTCTGTAACATATTAACTTATTGATTGCCTGTTTTCTATTCCGAATTATAAAAGAGCGTAATAAGGTATTTTTTTTAAATTATTTATACGAATAAAAAATTGATTTAGGAGAGACTTGACATATTAC
The DNA here is from genome assembly GCF_028537555.1 of Battus philenor. Taxonomy (NCBI): domain Eukaryota; kingdom Metazoa; phylum Arthropoda; class Insecta; order Lepidoptera; family Papilionidae; genus Battus; species Battus philenor. The sequence continues at coordinate 10,232,340 of NW_027181673.1, read as the reverse complement.
TGACAAAACTATTTGCTTTAAAGCGCATCTTTATTCAAGTACTTCCATTGAGATTGAGCGATTCTTAATTTAGTATTTAATTAATTTTTATTAATAATATTTGGTTAATAAGCTTTTGTTTTATTTTCTTCGAAAGAGTTTTTAATGTAATTAGATACATCGTAATTTTGGTCAAATAACTTTGAAATTTTTTTTAAATCCATTTAATTTATTTCTTTCATCGTCATATTATTCATACAAGACAATTTACAGTCACAACTTTTGCACGTCATGGGAATAATAGCAGAAACGTCCAATTTCATAGAAACTAGAATCTTATGGAACTGTCTTGTTGAACTCGGACGATATATACTTCTTGGTTTAATGAACTTTAAAAATGTATTACAAGATATTTTAGATACATTATATGGGAGACTATATTGTATCATCGTACAAAGGTGTCTACAAAATAGCAACTAATTTTGTAAAGCCTAGAGATAGGTATAATAAACTCATCTTTATTTGTGGTGCTAACCCTGTGTACATCGCTATTTTCCTTTAATTCATTAATATAGTATTCTACACATAGGCAACATTGTCAGAAATATGTAAATTTATTTATAATAAATATATATGTTTTATACTCTCACGCTCATATCTGTTTATGACATTTTTACCGACATAATATATTCTAATCCAATGTATAATTTGTTTTAACATATTATGATACAGTCTGTAATTTGCACAAATATTTTAAGGTTATTTCGTCAGTTTACCGCCATTATTGCGTGCGGACGGACGGCGAAGCCATATTACGGTGAATTCTCTGGTAGTTATAATTATAAAGCATTTCACCCACACCAACGTTGTAATAAATATTCCGACAAACATGGACATGTTATGCACTATTATATAATGATTATTAACATGTGTACAATTTTATTTCTCTTTTTCATAACTGAATATTAATATGTTATATGGTATGTAAATATTACTGTTAAATGCCGAAACGAATATTTTGTAAGATAAATTAAGGTTAGAATAAAATTGGTTTAATCGAATCATCTGATTGTTGTAATAGGTTTTGAAAACTTTGCTGTTTACGGTCTTTCTTTAATGAACTAAGATGAGAAGTAGGCTGGGATCTCATTTTTGTTTTTTGTTCCATAAAGGTACACAAAAAAGGTTATGTAAATATGTAATGAACTGATGTTAATTTAGCTTTTTCATATTGTTAACGAAAATAGTAAATTGGTAATAAAGAAAAGAGAAGATAAATATATAGTTGTGTATAAATTAGTTACGCAACTCGATTTACCCAACACAATTTCGACTACAAAAATACAAAACAAACTACGAAACAATTTCGATTTACAACAAGTTTTACGTACCATCTTTATTTTTTATTTTTACTTGGTTTGTGTCTAGTATATGTTTAAGTCCATACGTACATTGTATTAATAAACAAGTATAAATATATGAGTGGTATTATTGACCACTCCAGTGCATAGGACATGGTTGGCTGATTATTTCGCATCGCTTAGAAAGTGAACAAGTGAAACCGATCTGTACAGGGCGAGTTCGGTGTAGTCTCCGTTTACAATAATTTTAAACTACTCTTTTGAAATGATAACTATCGTAGCCTTCTTGGCACTGAGTTTACGAAGCTGTGAGTAACTTTTTATACTTACTTATAAAAGAAATATATAGGTTTCCGATTAAATAATTTATTCATAGGAATTAGAATCAGATTGTGCTGCTTCTGAGGGTTTTAAACACACCCCTTCTAAGAAGAGCTTATGATAAACTTTATAAAAGACTTTGTTTAAAATAAAATTAATTTCACGATAAATACAGGGATATACTAGGGCGTCTATATGAAACCTAAAGCGTTAGTTTAAGGCTTATCTTTGTTTCGGGTGCTAAACTTACATAAATCTCTATTTCGATTTCTAAGTTAGGTAACGTTAAGTCTGACCACTTTTTAGTCGGGCTACAAGTGGCATTTAGAACTGACTATGCAGAGCCATAGTTCCCGATTATTGTCTTACGACAGCCTTAAGGTCACGGCTACATGTTTATATTAGTGAGTCTGACCATACTAGAAACAGAATTAAATAAAAATGAGTTCAAATATGACTGGTTGTCAAGGCTTATCATTTGACTAAAGAATAGAATCCACGCCATCTATTTTTCATATTATAATAGTTCGATTTTTATACTTTCAAATTTTATATTCGAATAATTTTCTTTCTAATCACATTTCATTTATTTTGTTATCTATTTAAATCGCATTCTTGTATAATACTGGATTACATCAGCCTAAGCGGTTTTTTCTATATTTAGCTATGGCAAGGAACAAGCGAAACGAAAAATTCGGTTGACATCCGTAGTAACATTTTTTTTTAATTAGATAGAGTATCTGAAGTGCAAAGACCATTGCGCGGTTCCGTTGTCACGTAACTATGAAATAATCTGATTAGAACGTTTATTTAGCGGTATTGTTATAGAACGGACAATGATTATACATTACTTTTTTTGTTCTTCTATCACGATTCTTGTATTTGATCTTGCTCTTGTGGTAGATTGTGACCAATATTGCACAACTACTAGTCTACTAATCTATTAAAAATAGGTTTTTTGAAAATAAAATTTTCGTGGTAAATATTATAGAAATCAACTATGTATATAATTTAAAACGTTAAAAATGTTTTAAGTAACGGAGATTTGACGTAAAAGGATAAGAATTACGATATTTATATTTCCGGTCAATTTTATTTCCCAAACGTTGGAATCTATTAACAAAAATATGTAAACGTAATTAAAATTTTAGAGAAAAAATTATAGTAATTAAAAAGCTAATCTAGATATTAGCCGTTTATCTAACTGCAAACAAAAATAGACGTAGTTGTCATCTGTTATAAGATCTAATATATTTCTCGTTTTACTTAATTTTATGTCAAATGAATAAGTTAATAATATTGCATCAATTTTAATTTAATGTTATTACATTTATTTACACATACATACGTAATGTTACAGTTAAGCAAATGCAGTTCTAAGAGACATAAAATAATCAGTAAAAACAACGCATGAACACAACGGCAGCCCCAATATAGGCTAACGAAGAATCTCTCTTCGATAAGAAAGCACAAAAATAGACTCTTGCGATATCATGTTTTTTTTTAAATGAAACAAAGATTCTTTTAAAACAAGGTCGCGCGATACAAAAATATGTCTATGGCACTCGTATAAGTTACACAGGTATAAGTTTTTCCATTATTGTCATTTCAGCCATAGGACGTTCACTGCAGGACATAAGCTTTCCCCATAGATTTCTAATAAGACCAGTTGATAATAGCTTCGATTTCACTCCCCTCGAGGATCGTAACAAAGTAGTCTGTCCAACTCGTGGGTGGATGTTCTACGCTTCGCTTGCCGGTTCGTCTACTTCAGAACCTTAAGGTTCCAGCGGTCACTTGTTCTACGCACGCAATTCCTATACCAATCTCATTAGTGATTCAATCTGTAATAAAAATTTGTTAACTTAGTATAATAATGTTTCGATAAAAATAAAATTACTTTAATATTAGGTCCCAAAAGCGTATTGGAAAGTGCAAAAATATGTGATGGGCATCATAAAAATACAAATAGTTTATTAGTAGATTTACATGATGTAATTTCAAATTGTATTAATGCAATATTTGATCTTGTAACTTGATTTGAAGTCTTTACACATACAACTATTTCACAAGAAATGATTGGCGAAGAGTGGTCGAGAAAAAAAAACGGGCCAGTAAGAAGTGACTTTTACTTGAGCCCTTGTATGTGACCTTTCTAAATAAATAATGAAATCCAGTTGAAATTCGCTTACTTCATTCGAAGAGAATATTATTTCCAAATATTAATTTAGTGTGTGCGAGTATTATGTGAAGTATATTAGCGCAACAAAGGTGTGACAACAATGAAATGCTCAACGAAATATTTCTCTTCTCGTATTATTTCGTTTATCTGGGTCGGCTATCTTAGGCTGCCTTAAATTTTGGCTTAACTTTCTGTATCTAAATCTTTTAAGCAGCGGTGGAGGACAGAAACTTACGATCGCAGTTCGCGGATTCGATTCCCGGGATACAATGCCATGTAATTCACAATTTGTGGATTAATTATTGCCACTGTTCAAAAAGAAATTTCCAGAGAATGGGCAGCGGCGTCCTCTCCATCCCACAATACCATACTGTGATCATCAACCCGCCTACCAAGCTTGGCAATTATGGTACATCCCCATATAGATATCTTAAGAGCAGTCATATGCCTTGCATCTGAAAAGAGTACGGCGATCTAGAAGTCTCTATTCTTTAATAGGTAATGTTTAAGGTTAGTCTAATTATTATTTATAATATTAGTGTCGAACTTTATAATACGTTTATTACATATTTTATTTGAATCGAACTTATGAACCTTTTTTTTGTTTCGACATTTGATTGGGCACGTCGGAAAAGTTTATTTTTAAAACAATCTTCTGTAACCACTCCATAGACATATTAAAACTATATTTATATAGATTAGTTATTGTACTCAAAATTGTTTGTGTTTAAAATATTTTAAAAAGTGTAATTAAGTTGTTTTTTCCGATTTGTCAAATCAAGTGACAAGTAGTATATGAATGTATTTAAATCACTGTTAAAAGTTTAATTTTTATTATATTTCCTTTAGTTAAATAAAGAAGTTTAGACTAAGCTAATTTAACAGTAACACTTCAGCCGGGTGAATTTATAAATGCTAACAGCCAAGCAGCATTTTTCGATGCCAAAAAAGCGGTATTTTGCAATACAATATTCTGCGCAACACCGCTTCTTCATTCGTCACCTTGAGACATCAGATGGTAGATAGTTTCTTTGGATCAGTACTTTCGCAAGCCACAGTGCTCTTAAACCAGAACAAAGTCATGCATGCATGCAATGCAGTGGTCCAACTTGACGACCTCTTGCAATAATAAATAAAAAATAAATTATATCTTTCTAATATGTATAACCTATACCAATAAGAAATGCAAAATTTCTTTGGACTTTTAAAATACTCCTAAAACTGTTTTATTTTTCAATGTCCTAAAATCGTATTCTCTTTTTTTCTCTACCTGTAACACGTTGTATATATAACTACATATTATAAAAGATATTATATTGGAGTGACCACAAACTAGTAACCGAAGTAACGATGTTCACCTACAAGACTTTGATAAGGTCGTCGGAAATGTTGAATTTAAATCGCTTCCATCCGATTTCCATCTTATTGAAAATCTATGGGAGAGGTCTTTTCCAAACAGTGGATGTTTTACTGCTAAAATGATGATAATGATTATGAAATATACCATGGAATATAATCCTTTTTGCGTATAAACCGACTATCGATGAATTTGACGATATTCTTCGATATTCGATAAGACCGCCAAATGTAGTTCTCCATTGGTATTATGTTGGTTGTACTGAATAGATGTATCATAAAGTATTTATTATGTATAAATAAATAAATAAATAAAAGGTTATCTAACATTAATAGAGAGAAAAATTAATAGTCAGTATAATATCTTTCGCGCGGCTTTTGATTTCTGTCGCAGTTATATTAACTCTGAAAAAAGTATTTACGAATTGTTTGTTACGAAAGCATAAATTGAAAAAAAAAACATACTGTTTTTCTTAATATTTGCTAAAAGTAAAGAAATTAATAACTTAAATATTGATAATTTATTAATTTATTCTGTTAATGTTTCAGATTTATGCTATGTAGCAATAATCTTTAATTATACGTGGATGATATTTGATTTTTTGCAAGACCGACAAAATTAAAAGCTTTATAGCCATCAAATTATAATGAAGTAATGAAAGAAGTACTTTTTGTTTTCCAATGCGATAACAAAACCGCTCGATGATGAAGACTGAAGTGACGCGAACACACCTGAAAATAGACTAGCGCTATATTGCAAGTTTTTGGAGTTGAGTTGGTATAACCCTAGCTCTAATTTGTATTGGTACTAAGTCTTCCGTTCTCATATGCCAATTTCGTTCTATATCGTGCAGACTTACGGCATTTCATAAATACAAGATCATCATCATTATCGCTTCCGAATGGTGTGCACTGCTGGACATTGTTCTCCGACATAGACTCAATAAGCCCAGTTGTAAGCGGCATGAATCCAACATGTTCTATCGACTTTAACAGAGTCACCTGTCCACCTTGTAGGAGGACGCTCTACGCTGAGTTTGTCAGTTCATGGTCTTCAATCTAACGGAAACAGCGGCCTTCACTTCTGCTCGATATGGCCCTCTCATGTCTGGTAGACTTTGTCAATTATTTATGTTTGTTTACGGATCTCCCTGTACCTGATCCGAACTAGAAATCCCGAGTACTGACCACAGCATAGCTCGTTGAGAAAATGTGAATCTACGCTAAGGCTCATAGAGAATAATAGATAGAGAAGAGCAAAGAGCAAGAGCATGATATGTAAGAATCTCGAATCCGAGGCATCAACAGAGTAAAAGTTCTACTCTTGCGAAGGTCCTATCCGAAGTTTTTTTCGTGAGGCATTGCACTTTGTTACTCCATGGAACGCCTGAACGAACCTTAGAGCATGGCAGTTTCATAATCTTGTGAAATAAATAATGGTCTGAGCCAAGGCACCAGAATACGTCCTCAAGTTTAATTACTCCATAGAACTCAAAGTTCAGCGCCTTTAATGCTGCGTCTTATCAATCTCTTTGAATCTGTGAAGGCCACGAACAAATAGCATTTATCTGTAACAAGAAACATTTGCTCAGCTTAAAATATAAAATTAAAATATCAAACAGTAGAGTAAGCATAATATTGGAGATACTAAAAGATATTTATGTAACATTTAAAATTTTATGCTAAATATTACTATCAATTTAATAAAATATAAATGTGTTTTAATTTATAAAGATATAACATTTTCATTTATTAAAATTAACTATCACGTTATACTACATATCGTAACATACACGTCGTGAAACTAGATGAATTTATGTAATAATAAATAATAAAAACTCATCATCTAGTAATAAAAAAATCTCATTTATATAAATGGTAATGCAATTTTTATGTTTTCAGTTTCGTTTTGTTGATACCAATACCCATCAACAGTTTAAATTATTTACGTAAATATTGTGCAAAGATATTACTTATTTCTTCAGTGTGTAAAATATTTTACGTTTATTAGTGTCCATTTAAATAAAACCTCAGCAAGCTGAATGTGTTCGTTGAGTTTTTAAAATGCTATCTTGAAAGTGCCTTCCATTCTTTAATTCCAGATAATAATTAAAGTTTACCAAATCTTTGTTTTGTATAGTTGTTTATTTAAGCGTGGGAAACCAAATATGGTGTAACAGTGGTAGAGATGTTATTTCTTTATTCATTTTCGCCAGAATAAGCAGTATATTATTAAATTATATTCACCATGATTATCATTTCAGCCATAGGACGGCCATTGCTGGATGTAGGCCTCCTCTTTCATAGATCTCTAACATGATCGCTTGGAAGCGGCCTGCATACAGCACCTTTCGACGACCTTAACAAATTCGTCTGGAAACTTTGTGTGCACCACCTTTCATTTTTTTGGTATCGGATGGGAAGTTTTCAGGATGGATGCAGGATACTCTATCGTCTGGGGAAAGGAAAGGGTTCTGTAGGTTTCCTATCCACTAAAATCCTTTCGGTGGGCGTCTTGGGTACTTTTGGAAGGGCCGTCGGACCTCCTACGGAACTAACAGCTGCTCCTTTCTTCTGCGCCAAGACACATCCCGGGAGGGAGCTGTGCCTCCTCCGCCATCCTCGCTGTACCGCAGCAGCACGAGACGTGTACAGACATCGTACACTGACTACGTACTACTGGTCTATGGACCTCACTTCAAAGGATCTTAAGACTCCAGAGGCCTTATGGTCTGCACGCAATGTGGCCCTTCCAATGCCAATCTCTCATGGCAATCCCAATCTGATCTATGTCGCTTGCTTTTGGATCTCTCAAATATGTTACTTACAATCCATGTAAATCAAATAGGTTTTGTAAAATTAACGTGAAATTTATTTTGACGACACTGCCCATGATAAAATACCGTACAATAGAACGCATAGAAAATAACTAAAATATACCAGTCAAGCGGTGTTAACGTCCGTTAACAGTTTTACTTTTTTAATAGCAAAGACGGCCGAGTCGAGTGCACCTGCGAGTGTTGGGAAATGGAGGTTCCACCGAAGCTTTTTATTCAAATTAACGCCTAAGAAAACTGTCGAGTCAGTTATCTCTAACACTTCATAGCAATAATTGATAATATTTACGAATTATTGACATTCGAAAACTCGGTTTGACAACTGAATAAAGTCATCATTTATGTAAGATTTTCCTGTTGTCTTTTGAAAGCTTTAAACTAATTTCTATTTTCCTATATATCTTTTTATCATTTGGCATTTATTATGCTTTAGAAACAACGCGTTATTAAATTTTTTAACAAGATACTAGAACTTGTTATATATAATACATATTAATTGTATATGTTAGTTAATCGGAAGTAATTGTTCTATTTATTTAATATTTTGTACAAGAGGATATTAAGTAAGATAATTTTAAATTAAATTTTGTTCCTCGCTTTAGTTCTCACCGTCATTTAGTAACTAATGAAGTAGCCTTCGATGGGAACTCGCGCTCTCATTGGAATTAGCGTATTGTGTATACCAATAAGAGGATATTACGATTGCGTTTCTGCTCTTCTAATATGTAGAGTAGTGTTGTATTTAACAACGCAGCGAACGATACGCGCGACCACTTACCAAGTGGACAGCCCACCGAAAGCATTTGTACGCGCGAATTTCAGATAAAATAAAGTTCGTAAAATTTTAATATTTTTTTTACAATCTCGATTTATTAAAAAAAATCATGCTACTTTATTTTATTTTATTGATTGTTACATATATCAATTAAACGACATAAAATACATAAAAATAATTTTAATTTATTTGTGTTAAATTTGTATTGAAGTAGGTACCAATTATGACAGTTAGTCAGTAGTGAAGTAAAAGTTTTAACGATAGGATTCTTTCAAATTATAGGGCTTGGACTGCTGCGCATGAGTGGAACGTTTCATTGCGAAGTCGGATATGAAGACAGTGCACTTGACCAGTCGTCGCTCTAGGATGTGGTGACCTGAAGGAGTCATATTCCGTTTGTGTGCAACAGTGAACCATAGTGTCACAGCAAATCGTAACTTACATTACTGAAATCGCACAATGATGGCTTTATTAAAGGTAAGTTCATATATACACAAATACACACACACACACACATGATTAAATAAATATTTATATATAATTATAGAACATAGTATGTAGGGTTTATTCAAAATAAGCTCATGTAAAAAATAATTTAATTTAATTAATTAGTACATCATTGTCACGCAGTTTAAGATAAGCCAATGTTATAATGGATGCAAATATCATACAAAAAAGAGTAATTACAAATATGTTTTAAAAGACCTTCTTTTCTAAGTTTGTGTACATAAACATACAGGAATAAATAAACATATTATTTTATTATTATTGAAAAGCGGCAGCTTTTAGTAAGCCGACAATTATAAAACGGATTACGAGTAATGTAGCGATCTCGGGAGAACATAGGATATATTTTTAATCAAATCCATCGATTATTATTATCTCATAACCAAAAGATAGTTTTTCGACGTAATCAATTTAATTTTTAAAAGTAATTTGATAAAGATTTGTGAAGAAAAATATTACGCTCAAACCTTATAGCATTAATGAATTTTTATATTTGTCGGTGAAATGGTATTAAATAAGTTGCAATCTACATACATAAAGAAAATATAAAAAAATATAGATTATTTTAGTTATCATATTTTTAATTATATTTACATCTGTACGTTTATTTTTGGAAATGCTCTATAATCAAAAGAAAAACAAGTTAACGAATTTATTCCTAGAATAGTACTAAATTGGAATTTTTAACATTCGTTTTAGTTAATATTTCCGAAAACAAACTGCTTTTTAAAAGACTGGGTAATATAGGTAGATACACCTGAGCTTTTTTAAAGTTTAGTGCAAAGACATAATAAGTAGCGTGTTCAATACTACATAGTTATCTATGTTCGTATATATCAAAATCTTAAAAATTGTTACCTAGAATTTTATATGTCATGGATTATCGTAGTATGTTTGGATTTACATTTTCACCGGTTTTCAGATGTTAGAGTGCTGGCCTTGAACGAACCTCTTTATAGTCTCTAAGTTTTATAATTCCCACGGCAGCCATTATTTTGAAGAGTCGTGGACGCACAAACTTCTTTTTCCTCTGTGATAAATTAAAAGGAAACAAATTTCGTAAGAAATAATCATTTTCATGAATTGGCATACTTTAAAACGTATTACGCAATTTTAATCTACAAAAATAAGCTTTTTAATAAAACATTAGCGCGTGACATAATATGCATAATTTCAAAAGACAGATCAACTTTTATAATCATTAATGACAAAGAAGACAATAATTAGCCGTTTTAAATTTAACAATACTTCAGCTTACAGCTTTATAACTCACTAGATGTCCCACGCTCGTTTTACGAACTGAATGCGCACCTTCAACCTCCCTTGCGATGTTCTTACCAAATTTAGAGTAAAATTCTCTTTACGGCTCCAGAGATATTGCGATGAGATATATATAGGTTTGTTTATACCATTAAAATATCAATATTTTAACATAGTTTCCAAATGTTATTTCAAAAGGGTAATAATTACCAAATTTTATGGCGAACCTTATCAATGGTACAGAAAGATATTTTGTAACTTAGTAGGTTTATGTAACATGTATATCTCGCCGTTTCTTTAAAGAAATAGACGGTTTATTACAAAATAAAACTTTGGTGGTTTAACCACCACACTAGTTTCATATAATTTCTAACCAATGTGTGTCACATTAACGATCTTTAGATAACATGTAGAAATGAATTTTTTTGCATATTTTAAGAGTTAATTTACATTACCTTATCTACATATATGAAAATTAATGTATGTGCCTGTCTATCAGTACTCGATTGGTTCAAAAACCATACAACCAATCGCCGTGAAAATTTAGTAAATTATTGGGTACGTCCCCGGAAAAATTTTAGAAAAATCTTTGTCTAATTAATTTATGTTTAAAGTATCGAAACTACCTTTTTGTTTAGAATTTAAATTATTTGCATAACAGAGCAATGCGTGAACGGATTAGCCTAGTTTCATATAATTTTTGAGCATAACAATACAACATATATATATACACACACACACACACACACATATATATATATATATATATATATATATATATATATATATATATATATATATATATATATATTTAATGTTAAGATAATTCACATATTGGTTTGGTAGTTTGTTTAATTTTGTTCTCTAGGAGAGAGAGAGGGTAAGAGAGACTGATTTTGGGTTCCGATTGTCTCGAGGTATATTAATCTAACTAACGCGATCAATAGTAGGCTAGCGGCAAAAGCCACGAGAAAATCTAACGATAAGTTATATGATTATTAGTTAAAATTATTAATTTGTGTCGTCCATACATAAGTTGGCTAAAATTAGTCCTTGTTAGAAACACATGTAATATCGGAGACTGTCAAGTCTGATTGTATTAGTTTATTTTTAGATATTTTAGATTCGAAGATATTTTTACGTATTTTCTGTACGGCTTATACAATAGTTTCAGGGCAGTACACGTTGATTACTTGAAAACAGCAGATGACATAAGCTTTGATAAAATATGCCTTACAGTCCTATACTATTAAACTTGCTTCGAATCGTCTTTTCGTTGTGAGAAAGTTATGAGTTAAAGTAAATTGATATATATGACTAAAATGTAGCAAGTGGAATAAATATTCCGCATATGAACGAACTCTAATTAGTCTGTGTCAAATTCTCTTGTTTTTGTTTTACATTTGCATCAACTGGTGGTAGATCTTAAATCTTCATTTTATATAACCATTGCTTTTTATAGTTGAATGGTATCGCATTTAGTAAGTTTACAACGCAATTAAGATTAATCATCTAGTTTAGCTACTTTCGAATGATAAAATCTCTTGAAATTTAATAATTTAAAGTAATCAATCTCATTGATATAAGTAAGGCGGGTAAATGTCGTCAAACAGTAAATAAACATTTAAGGCTAAAAAACATTTAAAACTAAAACAAGTTAAATCTAGTCCTTCCTATTTTTGTTTTACTAATAAAACCTACTTAAAATTCAAACTGCGTTATTGACTTCTACGAACAAAGGCATTGAATTTAAACGATAAAGAAATTGTCACATAAAAATGTGAGTTTTAAAAAAGAAACTAAAAGTAACACTTTCCCATCTCTACTCATGTTCCATGTTAACTAATATCGTACTTAGAATATTTCGTCAACTGCATATTATGTAATACTACGCACTGTCAACGAATTATAGACTGTTCTAAATATCACGTATTTCGAATATCACATAAAATTCGTAGGTGTTGACTTACAGCACTACGACGTGATCTCCTACCATACTCAACGAACCATGAAGATAGCCCTCTTAGCTCGGGATCTCTCTAAGAAATCGATTTAGAAGTGAGGAGATCAGTAAGAAAATATTAGTAACCGATATAATCTAGAGGATTGTTAAGTTGAAATGGCATTGAGCAAGCTACCATAAAGTGGCATCATGTACTGGCGTCAGCAGTGGACGTGATGGATATTCTGATGATATGTTGCGAACACCAATTACGTCATTAGTAACTTTTTAAAATATAATGGTCTCAATCTTAATAATGGTCCATCAGTTTTTTTTCTTCATAAATGACTAAACAAACAGAATCAACTCAGTAACTTGATTTATTTTTTGTTGCTGTGATTACCAAGATAACATCAAATACATTAATCTATTACATAATCTATTGTAGACAAAATCGTTTGAACCTAATATAAAAAGAAATCAAGGAAGTAATGAAATCCAATTTTGAAATTTTCTATTGCTATCTTTTCTCGTGATTCTTTTGATAACTCAAGAGATGTGAAATTTGACTACAATGGATGGAGTTACGTGAAAATGTTTGACGTTCCAAGTGGAATTTCACTTACAATCTTAGTAGGAAGGAAACAAAAGTATGCAATTTGCATTTCTAACGCTGGGTATATTTTCGCAAAAATGTTAAATTTTTTAATAATTTTTTTTAGATTTCTTATTAATTCATAATTATTAAGCCCACACCTAAATAAAATTTTTAACTATTGTACACGTTAGTATATATTAAGAGTAAAAGTGAACACGATTCCTACAACGAGATCAACAGACAGAATTAACTGGTTTCGTATTACATTCTAATGTTTTTGCTATACACCTGTTTGTCGCACTTTGAAGTAGCTCAGAGTAAATAGCGACACACCTCATCATGCCATTTTTAGCACAGCTCTTAGTACACGCCACGGAAGTGTACCCTCACTAGAATTCACCTGTATGCTTTTACTTTCAGATTGCACCTGTTTTTATACTGGCTATTTGCTGCGTTATTGCGGAGAAAAAAATTGAGTTGCAAGACATCGAAGAAGACAATTTAAAGAGTGAAAAAGAATTCAACTACGAGATCGAGGAACCACAAAGTGATGACAGAGAAGCTTCTGATGAAGCTCCATTGGAGTATCTAAAGAGCGGAGTTTTACGATATTTCAGAGGCCCGAGCCCTACTCAGGGGCCACAACAACAAAGGTACACCCAACAATATGCTGTAACTGAACCTCAAGAGAGATCTGTTACACCTGCGCCTCAATATGGTCCACCCGAAGCTCAACAAGCGATGGTGAACTATTTAAAGAATGTTCCAATGCAAGTTTACCTAATTCCTCAATATGATGAGTCTTCTAGAACACATACGGAAGCACGGTATCAAGGACAAGTAGTCAACCAGTTCAACTATTCAACTCCTGATCTCGAGCAGACGTTACATAATTATGTAGATGTACAATCTTACGGCGCTCCAACTGCGACGCCACATATGCAAGAGTACCAATCTCCGCTAACCTACGAGTCAGTTTCAGTTCAGCCAAACGCTGCAACAACAATCGCGCCTCTAGTGTCTTACCAAGTACCTGTAATTCAATATCAAACTGCCCTTGTACCTCCTCCTACTCTTCCCGCAAGTATACAGCAACATTACACAAAATTGTTTTATCCAAATGTTCAATATAATCAAGGACAGTTTGAAAATGTTCAAGAAAATGGTATAAAATCTCAAAATTATTATTCTGCGCAAAGAGAAGTGCCTTCTGTGAAATCTCAAGTTCAGGAGATTACTCGCCATTACAACTCTCGAAAGCCTTACAGAGAAGATTATACAAAGAGTAACCCAGTGCTACCACACCCAAGTCCAATGCTTCTAAAAGCTCCACCCCCACATCTTGCTCATATTCCTAAGGCTCTACCTATGCACCGTCCCTGGAGTAAGCCTGTATATAATAATGGGGGCTTCGGCGCTGCCAGTTCTGCTACCAAACCCTTTGAACTTTACGGACCACCTCCTAAAACCAGACCAACATCTTTACTGGATTCTTATGTACCATCGCATGTTCAAGTAGAATATTTAAAGAGAGGTATAATAAAGGATCCGCTGGTCGCATACGAAGCTTTGTCTAGGGGCAAATTTATGTCTCCTCTATCACCGGCTTCGGGTCATTACGAGAGTGGCTTTCTACCGAATCAAGCGTTCCATACGGCAATCGGGCGATCGTTTTATGGACACTATAAAAGATCACCTAATATGCCGGTAAAATTAAGTAATTAGCTTAATACTGAAATAATGTAGAAATTCTAGCCATAAAGTTACATTATTTATAGCGTGAAAATATTCTGATGCAGAATATAGAGATATTACTGTACCTGTTTTGTGTGCGTATGTGTGTGTGTGTGCGTTTTCTTTATATTGTATGTTGAGTAAAGAAATAAATGTATTCTAAGCGTGTAAGAGTTATTTCGTGTTTTATTATGTGGTGTAATTAAATGTTCGTTGTTACAGAATAAAACTTTAAGTAAAATTTGGTTTTGATTATTACAATAAGTAAATATAAAATGCAAATAGTTGGATTTAATACGTTTTTAAATGTAAGCTTCATATCGCATAAGGAATTTAAAAATACTAGAAATTGGTTCCGTTATGAACCCCGGAAAATCTCATCATCATTTTGTATCCATTATCAATTGTTACATCGTCCACGGGAACAAATTTATAATGGAACTTTCATTGTAGCCGGTTTGTGGTCGCTCACACATCTTACACTATATAACATTAAGTAAAATATGATGCATGTGATATAATTTTTATTACAGTTTATATAATCAAAACTTAAACAGTCACTTGTACCTTAAAAAATGGAGAAGTCAGTAAGTAGTTTATTTACGTACGAGTTATATTCTTTAAAAATATATTATTTTCATTATTCCAAAAATGTATTTGAGGTACATGTGACAAAATCCTATCGGTAATATTTATGTTTTTAAGGGTCCCACGTTTTCCCCATAATATTATGTTACAAAAAGGATAGAAATTAAGATAAACATTTAAAACTGGTCACAACATCTAAAATGATGTTCCATTGGTAATTTGTACATAATATATTGGTAGCCTAGCAATAGAGGACTGGGACTTGCGATCGTAGGGCGCAGGTTCGATTCCGGGGGGATAAACTTAAATAATTCGCACTTTGCGCATTATTTATATAAGATTGCCACTGCTCATAAGCAAGTTTCCAAAGGATGGGCAGCAGCGTCCTCTGGGTACCATAATTTCGATCCGTGATCGACAATCCACGTGTTAAGCCTGGTAATTGTCGTATATCCCCCATATGGGTGAGGCGTTGCAGTGGGTGTTTATGAGCTGAAATGACGAATGTATTTAAAACCTTTTGGTAATTCTTCTCGATGTAAAATAATAAAACAAACTATACAATTTTTCTTTCATCATACTTTTACAGCGCATACCAGTGTGACGTGAATTCATTTTTGAAGTCATTTTTTGAATAAACAGCAAAATCTAACATCAGTGAAAATGATATCTTAGGAATTAGAACAGAATTTAATAGTAAAGTTGTATCACAAAAACATATTCATTTTGTAATATAGGAAAAAATGTAAATGCTAACGGATATAACTTAATTTTGTATTGATGATGGATTTAACTAAATTAAAAAAACTTAAAGTTAACTAAATTTCCAATCAGAATAACTTAAAATATAATAAATAACTTAAAAAAGCAATACTTCATGGTATTTATAAAAGCTATATACATATAATTTATATTACATAATGTTAGAGGATTAAAACATTTATATGTGTATTATAGCAATAAAAAGAGTTATAATACGAAATATATGATATGTGGTGGTACATAATACAATTAATTTTTATAATAAGACGTGAGTTGTGATAATAATATTAACGGAAAATACACATAAATCACCGAATACATCGAAATAGCTGATGTTCGCCTCTCTCGAGCACCTGTAACTCGAAATGTTAAATGCACATCGAGTGACAGCCCAAGCTATGATGATAACATTGATGACCTTTCTCTCCGACTCTCAATCTGTAGAAATATACAATGTAAAGAAATAACCCGAGCCGAGGCTCCTTGTGAAGCCCCTTATTTAGCAAAGTTACTTTAAGGAGGTTTTATTATCGCAAAAAATTCTTAATAACTTCTATGTTTCTGTAAACCTTCCCCTTCATCCTACATCAGAGAAAATATTATTAAAAATATATTTGGATATGCTTAATTTATTTTATTATTTTATTTCGTTTAAATCAAGAGTTACTCTTCCATTGAAAAAGTTTTTTTTTTTTTAATTTTCTTAATTTAAAAACTTGTGACTCCCTCTATGATTCATGGATTATAAACGTTTAACTGCAGTAAAATCATTCCTACTCAAGAGAATTGGCAATAGAAGAAACTTGATAGTTATAAAAAGTTTCCAACAGATGACGCGGTTTATTCGTACATGTGCTATTGGGAATGATATCGCTAGATGGCAATAAAACTATTTATTAAAAACTTTTGAGCACGGTTTTTAAAAGCATATCAATTCAAATCAATTCATTAAATTATTAAACAAAGAGGAAGAGAAAGCAGGAAATATTCATAATAAAAACTTTTTAAATAATTGCATGTTATGCGAGAGAATTTAAATGAAGAACAAATCACATAATATATTTTAATAAAAATAGTTTGTGAATTTGGTAGATATTTAAATTTTTATAATTCTAGTTTATTTTTTCTGCGATAAAAATATTACGAAACTTTGTCTGTGGGTAATACACCATTAGGTCTTTCTTTAAAAAATCTATAAATAATAGTGATGAAGCGCCATAGAATCTCACTTTTATGATACATTAAAATTAGGATTATTTCTACACACTGTTTATTTCTTATACTCTATCGTTTTTATACTTTTTAGTTTTTCTTAAGACTTCGTTTAAGTGAAGTAAATTACTGATGTGTTATAACACTATGATAGAAACAGATCAGTGTATCTGTGTAAAACATCAGTGATCCTATGTCAAGTATTTACTATGAACATTTAGAAAAAACAGGGATTTTTTTTAAGAGGCTCTTATATAATAAACACTAAATTATAAATTTTTTTGTAACGAGAAAGTAGAGTTTGAGGAGCAGTGGTAGACCAGCGGTAGGGGATTGAGACTTGCGATACGACCGCGGATTCTATTCCCGGGGTACAATTTCATATCTTATATTATTCACACTATGCGCATGAAGTATAAGGGATTGCCACTGCTCATATGCAAGTTTCCAGAGAATGGGAAGCGGCGTTTTCTGCGTACCATAATACCACACTACGATTCTTAACCCGCTTGTTAGGCTTGGCGACTATAGTTTATCACTCCCTAGATGTCTGGAAAAGCCTATACCTTTTAGTGGGCATTTATAGGCCGTAATGACGACGAAAAAGGAAGTAGAGCATTTATTTTTAGTGGAAGATACAAACTTAGGCGCACTTGCGATCACTACATAATATATTGTAGAGATTATTATTGTAATTTGGTATTTGAATCATTCTAATACTGGTTAGTAGGAATACACACCAAGAGCACCAAAGGCTCAATGAGAAAAAATAAAATCCGATATTAAAAAGCTACTGAAACATTTAATGTTTTTTGATTGACAACTCAAGTCGGTTTCCTGCCAAGAATTAATAATGAAACAATTCGAGCCTAGGCTTTCGAAGGAGCTCTGGAACTTTATTACTGTATATAACTACTCGACTCCATGTAAACTCGCAAACTGCCTGTAAATGATTAAAAAGAATTTTCAGCTGTATTGGTTAAAGAACAACATTTATTTGGTTCCATAATGCCATGTCCAATTATTTGTTAAGTATATTAAAAAAAAGTTCCTACAAATGTTACTGGTTCATAAAATAAGAATATTTAAAGCGCAAGCAGTGTTACAAGTACAAGAATGTGTTATGATTTGATTTCTAACAGTGATGACATTTCGAGTGTACTCGAGAATGATGAGTATAATTGTACATAGTAACGCGAAGTTTGTAATCAACACACCGATAAATGATATCGGTGTGTTGATTACATATATATGTTATACGCACACACACACACACACACACACCCATATATATACATATATATATAAATATATATAGTATAGCTATAAACATTCTTTACTACCAATGTTATGGTTTGTTAAAGGGTGTTTAAATTATCACAGTTTTAAGAGCATACTATAATCTCTATAATTGACCATAAATCATAATCCCGTTCATTAAAGTCGGCATTAGATCACAGTAAGTCTTCAGTTCAGATGAAGTCAGAGAAATTCGTTTTCAAATACTATAGGCATATTTCTGACTCGATGCTGAATGCTGCTAGAAAGACCATTATTGATTATCGAACCTAATGTTATTAAAAAGCTTAACCAACTTCTCAAGAATCATTCACTGGCACATTTTAATTAAAATACCGCACAGTCGTTCCTTGATTGCTAACAAACTACTAAACCATTAATAAAGTCAGATAATATCTACCTTGTACTCGGTTGACTTGAAATCGGTCATTCGATTCATTAAAATAATGCTAAGTAGTATAAAAATTTCTTTTCAGAAAATAAATGTATTCTGCGACTCCCCTTTGCGAGACGTTGATTTAATTTTACTTTCTGATCCATTTCTAATTAGTTAATTAATAAAACCAGTGTGTCTCTTATAGGCTACAGGATGTAAATCTTCTTCTGAAGCAAGTTTTCGATGATATAATTATTTTCGCCTATTTCATAAATAATATTTGGTCAGATCCAACAAAGCTGATTTCATTGTAACTGTAAATATCCTCGTTTACAAACATTCAACTAATACGAAGCAGATGGAGAGTTACCAAAATTTCGGTTTCATCCCTGCTTTTTGTAATGCCATTACAGCAATTTGGTTCTTTTTAAAACCCCTCTCCATTTTAAATTAAAGAAAATACGTTGAACATCGATCGACGAAGACTTGAGAGAACACACAAATATTATCTAAGAGTGGAAAATTCCAAATAGAAATGTAATATTTTTTTTATTGTTACATTGTTTATGGCCTGATTAAATTTATGCGTAATAAATACACAAATGTTAAAAACAGCCAAATACTTACAGTCAGCTACTATATGATGATAAATAACTGTCGCCGAATATTTGACTACCACATTATTTGGTTTGTCGCTGATAAATCTTTAAAGAAGCTTTGCGAGCCACGAAATTGTTACGTATTCAGATTGACACTTGTCGCGCATAAAATTACGAGTTGCGATATTAATTTAGTTACGCGACTTAAAAATATGTCACGTCGATTTACGGAATATCAAATAATGGTTACTTTCCCATCATATAGCTAAAATGTAGGCAATGTTATATAAGATGGCAATCGTGTGACAACTTAGTGAGATCGTTCAAACACGCAAGTTTGCAATATCACAATTAAAATGCGTCCTCGGTTATTACACCCGAATTCATGCATGCTAAGCGCCGCGGAGATGGAACATCTCTGAGAAAAAAGTGAAAACAGCGGCTCGAAAGAATGGCATGTGCTAGACGGCATGCGTCATTCCGTTTATTAGCGTGTTTGTTTTATTATATTACTGTTTATAAAGCTAATAAGATCAACATTTGTACATACATGTTGTCAATTCTATAGTATATGTACTAGCTGTCTCCCACTCGTTTCGCATGGCCTGCACTGTTTGTTGCAGGCATCATTATTTAAAACTAGTTCTTGGTCATTTTTAAAACGCCAAAAAAAATTATTCTATTGGTTTTATCCCTATAAAAGCTATAGTTTGAAAAGGTGCTTTCTTTTTATTGAACGCCTCCTGAGCTTTGTCCACAAGTATTAGATAAAAGAAATATTCCTGTAAAACTTCAAGTCTTGAAGCCTTGTGATTCCAGAGATATTGTGATGAGTCAGTACACAGATGGAAATCAATGTCAAATTCAAGGTATATTAGTAAAGTAATATTTTCTTATACAAATAATTTTAATCCACTCCTAAATAAAACAGCAGATTTCATTTCCTTAACGTACATTTACCATGTCTCATTTTGTCTGAGAGGGCTGATTTTCTCAATCACTCAATTAAGTGGCACTGCGCTTATTATGCAAAGAAAGTGAGAAATCCCAGCAATCCCTTGACGTCATCGGCGATCTCGGAGAGGCATCTCGGTGATCCAAGATAGGTAACACTGTAAGATGCTACCCCCGCATACCGGAGCAGTTCGTGAGTACCAGTCTCAACTTCTTCATAGAGGACTGTCGGTAACATCTAAAGTAAACATTTTATTGTTAAAAAGACCATGACCAATTAAGAACAAAATATTGAAGAGCCGGCAGCTTATACTGGGACACTGACTATGAACTTTTATAAAAAAAATCAAAGACGCTCAAGTATTTCGCTATTTTCGGTTTCTCTGATCTACTCCCATATTATGAACGTAAGGCGTAACCTCTAGCTATTGTTGATGAATCTAAATTCATTTATTCTCATGACAATCGCAGCAAGTTGCAAGTGCAAGGATGCAAAACAAAAACTTTGTTCTCAAATCGTCCATTTTATTAACGTAGTTGGCTTATTCTCACTTTAGCTTGCTACTTCATTAGCGGGTTGTATAATACAATGACGAGAAACGAAAATTACTATGAATAAATACAAATTGTTTAAAATAAAATGGAGTGACCCGTGGAAATAGAATTACACAGAAAAATTCTTACAGAACTTTATTCTAATATAAGTCAATAAATGAATGCTCTCACTTCGCCAAACATCGATGTAGTTCGGTGAGCAAATACGAATCCCCAAGTTTTTTGGACATATCACTCGTAATGAAGACTCAATAGAACGTTGTTGAAACCAACTGTTGAACCAACAGTTGAAATCAAGCGATCTCGTGTACGTTCTCCAACGCGACGGACAGACAACATCAAAACTGTCACTAATAAGTCAGTAAATTAACGCTCTTATTTCGCCAAACGCCGAGATACACGGTGATGCTCAGCCAGAATAACAGGGGCACCAGAACCGACTGGAGCATGAACACAACCACTCTGACAGGAGTATACAGATGAGAAGAAGGATTAATATAACACCAAATCAAATCAAAACAAAGGGCAGGAACCATTAGACTTAAACATTTTTTTAGCTAAAAAGTATTTAGCTTTGAAAGATTTTGTGATAATCTATCGGCAAAGGGATGAGGCGGCGTTCATTAAAAATGCATGTTTTTCAAATTATAGTTCGCATATTTTCATATTACCTCTAATTAATTAACCGATAGTGCACTTTATAAAATGACATCCGTTAATAATAAATACACATGTCAAACTATGCCGTTAGTAATATAATAATTCGATTAATATTAATAACTCTTAAATGTTATTCAAGTCAAAAGTTTCGAAATTCACTGCGTACTATGGAAGTGTGAATAATTTTACAACGTCGCTAAAGCTGACATTATATCACGGCTTAGGTCAAATTGCAAATTAATTTAAACCATCAATCATTGACCTTGCAGATTAAGTGATGGTAGACGATGAAGAGTTCGCACGTGAAATAAAATTTTCAAAATTATTTGTGGTTAATAAACAAATAATAAGACTAGGGTATGATTTAAACTGCAACAAATAAGAAAATGTCGTCTTAGTTTCGAATGCCGAAGAAACGAAGAAAAGAAAGTTCACGGACTCTTCTGCTCTGTGGGTTCAGTTTTTCAGATGAAGCTGTAAAAGCCTTCGGGCTAACAGCACGTACTTCTACAGAGTACAGAGCAAGTAAGCAAGCGAAGAAATAATCAAGGTGCATGGCTACGCTGGATGAAAAACTTAAGACATTATTTTATTAACGCGAATAGACTAAGTAACATAAGTAAAATATCTTTATGAATAATATTTCTTTAAGAAAACACGAAAGATTTTCAATAGATGCAAATAGTGCAGGATATACAAACGTATACAAGTCAACAAGGATTAACTTGTGACGCGGACGTGACAGAACTAAAGGTACTAATAATAATAATAAAATGAATAAAATAAAATAATATATCTCCAAAAATCAAGAAAAGACTAGGTTTTACATTGTAATTACTATATTTTTACATGTGTATTGTATTGTCATGGTTTAATAAAATTAGTGTTTTATTACTATAAAACGATATTTACACGATTTTCTCAATGCTTAACAATGTGATGCCATCAAAATTATCTTAAAAACAAGACTGCGAAGTTGCATTATTGTATTTGTTACGTTAAGATACAGATGGTATATCACATTTCTTCATTGTCTTGTTACCATCACTGGCAATTAGCAATGGCTACCTAGACGCATTAGGATTCCTCGCAATGATACCGTTAAATTTTTGGTAATAGTTGTAATGATTCAAATAGATAATGAAGGTAAGATAATAGATAATGAATACATTAGAAAATAAACTTAATATACTACTAGAATAAATACTATTAATTATGCAAATTGTTATGTTTAGGTGTTAATACATTATACTTAAGGTTAATTTATTTATTTAATTATTTCAACACTTCTTATATAATGTAGGTACAACGACGAGCTTTAGAATCATAATAACTGTAAGCCTGTAATATTATAGAGACTGGAAAGTTATCTATTTTTCCGTGATTTACCGATTTTGAAAAGTTAATAAAGTGATTTATTTAATCCCATAATTAGCAAATTTAAATGATTTAGTGTTAAAAGTTCCAACCGTTAAGAATCAATTGGTTTTATAACAAAACAAACAGGAATGTCTTGGTGAGTGAGCATCTCCCATTCTTATTCAACGATATTGTTCTTCTTGATTGATAAGAAGCCGTAATATTATTGGGAATAAACTTTGAAAACTGTATATTACTTTTACAAACAATATTAAGGGTCAGGAATGGTTTTAGCAGCAAATGTAAACGCAATGTCGAATATTTACTTTTTCTTTCAGTTGCATATATCATTCAAAATCGCTCTATAAATAGTTAATTCTTTTATTTACAACTGTTATCTCAGAGTATGTTTATTACAACTTTTAAAATAGACATTTAAATAGTGACATTCTCATAAGCGTAAGTGGAGACATTAACTTTTGTTAAAGTTGTCGGAAGACGTTGAATGCCGGTTGCTTTAGAAATTTGTGAAGGAGGCATATGTCCATTTTTGGATAAAGGCTTATGTCCTTCGGCTGGAATAACTCGCAAAAATGACATCGCTGTCCGGTCTTTTTAATATAAACTTTGGACTGAATTTCGATTGAAGTGAATTCCATATAGATTTCATAAACTTAAATTTTTTGCCTCCTAAATTTCCTCTTTAATTTCACTTACTTTATGTAAATGCAAGTCGTCATGCTTTCACCATCATTAAGTTATGTTATGTTTAATAAGTAAGCTTAACTGAGCCCATTACTTGTAGCCTTTATTTCAAACCAAAACCCACGATCGCATAAGTTCATATTCATATCGTCTATACAGAGACCATTGAATCGACTGCAGAATTAAAACTCAAAATCCGTAAATCAATTAATAAATCGGAAACTCATTTTGCTAAAGTGTTCTTGTATTTTTTTATAAATACTCCAAAATTTTCATTGCTATTGTGAATATATGCTCCTTATTAAAATTTTCAACTCTTGCTCATACCAATATAACATTAAGATGAATGATTTTTATAAACAAATTATCCTTTATTTTGATCTAAAGAATAATTTTGATTAAAAAAATGTCCTTTACTTTGACATAAAAAACGAAGTCTTATTGAAAAATCTCTGAGAAAATACTAATACTCGTTTTATCAACGGATATTATTGTCTTCGTATATTCATGTAAAGTTAATCGTGGTCAAGAAATGTAGTCATTCATTATCGTAACGTTTTTGCTTCCATATATCTGGTAAGACACGAGCAAAGATAACGCTAATGTACGAGAAAACCGGTGCGTGATACGTTGTCGTATTTTAATTTAGAACGATGTGAAGAAATTTACTAACTAATCAGTACTCCAATGCCGTTAAAATATGTTATTTAATAGCATATATTCGTGATCAGATACTATGTAAACTTTGAAAGTGTGCAGTCATTTTTCAATGCAAAGTTAAATATTTCGTAATTATCATGCGATTGTTCTAATTTCAAAGTTAGCTTCTCGGTATTTGTGAATAGTATTATTTAAAATTTGAATAGCTGCTTATAGAACTTTCTTTAACGAAAGGCTCATTTTTTAGTTTCTTCAATTAAATACTTACTCGTATATTAAACTATATTACTCGTTACCAACGAGACCCAAGTTATTTTTTTTTAAAAAGGCACTTCCAGGTAATTTTCACAAACTGCTGGTTCTAGGAAAAGTACGGTAAAAGACTAAATGGAGATCTCTTACTAAATAGAAAGCAGAAGATAGGTTGATATGGAAAGAGCTTGTCACTGATCCCGTCAAGGCTTTTTACGATGGACATGACCTTTAGAAATGAAGAAACAACTGAAAAGAAAAAGAATAAACTTCTCTGTCATTCCATGGTATATAGAGAAAATTTTCGCAATATTGTCCTGTTTTTAAACTATGCTATATAAATACCCTGTCATTACACCAGTGCGATTTTATCCAAAACTTTGACATACATACATTTTACATTTTGACCAACATATAGTATTTATCCTCTAAGTTAGTCCTTTTGCATGTGATTGTTAACTAAATTAATTACGAAATCGTGAATTTTATGTTATTATTTTAGTACAGTCGTTTTAGTATAAATAACGATAGTCAGATACCAATCTATAATGTCTGTAGTAATATTATAGTATATTTTCACGTAGATATCTTCGGGGGAAGCTTGCAGTTGGCGTCTATGGGCAAAAACGACGAGATATTAATTAACAGGTATGAAGCATGCTTGTTAATATACAGGTTGAATGGTTATAGGTGCGAAAGCTGTATAGCTGTCAGCAAAACGCTTTAAGGCTTTTACATCTATTTTTAATCGTACTGTATAAAGTAATCACTCCGAGATATGTTACTTTAATTTATATTTTTATTGGAATGTGACCAGCTAATAACTTCTGACAGTAAAAATTCTGTAAGAACAGATAACACACAATAATTAATTTTAATAAGGAGTGACCCAAATTTTAAAAACGTTTTTTCTCATTATCATTATCATTACGTTAGAATTATCATACATACAATATCATTATCATTACGCTATTTATTATTTTAAGGACGTCTACATTATTGTAAACAAATGAACATGAAATGACATGTAAATATAATGTAATATTTAAAGCTTTAAGACCTATAACTAATTGCCCTGTTTTTGTCTTTTATACTATTAATGCTTTCATTTCTATAAATTATGGCTGGCCACATCACTTTTGCCCTTGACCAGATTTAGAGGCAGTACAAAGTTAGCTAGTATAGCTACATATATATGCCTCAAGCAAACGCATCGAATGAATTATTTAAAGATATGTAGGCTAAGTTAAGAGAGAAAAGTTATACGTTACATCATTAAAAAGGAAATAACATTGCGCAATTTGTGTCAGTTATCTAAGCTTTAACATAATTTTTAATAAAGCAATTAAAATTAATTCTTATTTTAAATTATTATTACATTATTAATCAAGAAATCGAAATTCAAATTTGTTTTCGTCGTCATAATAGAAAATAAATATATTCAATAAAAAACTGAAAACGTTATTTTTACAGATAGGTAAAACAAGTTTATCTATGGAGGGTTGTATAACATTCCAATGTATTTCAAATTTCAAATAATAACCAGAAATGTTAATGCCATTTTTGAAAAAGCGAAATTTACGCGATTTCAAGCAACTAAAAATGAATACTTTCATTTTCAAAAACGGAGTGAAAGCTTGAGTAACTAAGTTTCAAATCTCTCTAAAATCATAAATAACTTTGCCGTTTATCCATCGATTCATTATACATACAATTCGGTCACGGTTTAATAAAATACTAATGTTAAAAAAGGAACACTTGCGGCTTGTACGCATAAAATATCTATCGGCCTATCTATCGGGAAACATAGCCCGCAATTTAAAATCAATTAGAATTAAACAGAAATAGAGGGAAAAGAATTTTAATGATGACTTGAAAATCTGCACTCACCAATGAAAGACTATATATTTATTAATCGTGACAAATATCTATCAATTTCCTAGTTTTATTAAACAAAAAAAGCATACAACAAAATAGCACCAAATTCTATTTTTGGTGTTAAGGTTGTTAAATGATTAAATTGTCAATAAAAGAAAAAGACGCGCAAAATTGAAGAAACAAATAGTCACATACCGAAAATTTCGATAACGTTTACATATATTATTTATGTTTTTTCCTAGATTAGGACTAAATGGAGGTGTTTTTTCCGTCAAAAATACTGCGTACAAAAATAACGTTACATGTTATAGGTATTTTTTATGTAACATTTTCCTTAAACCATGTTTAGAAAAAGACACGGGGTATTTCAACATAGTACAACAACATTTAAAGCATTTATACTTGTTTCCAATTTCTGGGTATAAACTCGGCTTTATCAGACACAGCGAATGGTTTTCTGTAATTTAAAAAAATATGTAACAGTATTAAAAAAATTAAAGACTGTGCTTTAACAAAACTAACTTTACGACTGGTCTTGGAATTTAAAGGCGTGTGTTTAAAACAGTGTAATAGAGAATAATCTATTCAAAAATTATTTTTCTTTGTATATTTAATTTATTTAAAAAAACAGAATTCACATGAACGAATAAGAGTATGTAAAGTGTCGATTACATGTTTTACATTTGAATGGAAATCTGTTTATAGTAAGTTTACCCAAAAATTAATAAATATTTTCGTGTAATCTCTAAAACTATTCAAAATTACTAATCATCTTGTTAAATTAGAGCGATTCATATAATTAGTAATTAATAATTAAAATATTGAAAGCATATGCTGTGCCGATTAGGTCAAATTGATATTCAGCATATGTGTATTAGACAATTTGTTCTTTTTTCCAATATAAATGTTTCTAAATTAATCCCGAATCAGAAACATTATAATATGTTAATGAGGCAATTTGATAATCAGAGGATTTAAAATTATTCATAAAGTTTCAAATTCTATTTTATTACATCACACGCGATAGCGCAATTTCCTCAAATAACTCTGTGATATAAATGTTTGATGCATAAAGAGGTGTTCATTTAGTTTCTGCTCTAAATATTTAACTTTTTGGTAAATTGTTTGTGATGTTACTACTTACTACATTAATTAATAAATTAATATTCAAGGCAGCAATAGCAATTATCCGGTGTTGAATATTGCGCATTTTTTGTATATTTATTAATTTTTCATTGTGTACTGTATTTCATGTGATATTGTAAATACACCATATACGGCGCCTTTTATAACTAATAATCTGCCAAAATAAAATCCTGTTCCTATTTCAACGTTACAAACAATATTATTGTCCAACTTTTAAAAAATAACTTAAGAGTTACAAAAGAATGAAATCAATACAATTGAAATGATACGATGTGGTCAGTGGTTGATTTAATTTCAACGAAAGTTGATATTGTTACTAAATTGGCTAAATCAGCTGCCTCTCGTACATGAATGTTTGTGCATTTTTTACTAAGTTAATGTCATCAACTTTTAAATCACATTATGAATATACATACAATTGCTGCTCGTCAAGCAAAATTTGTCTGATTCTTTCACATATTTTCTTATTATTTACTTCATCATAATAAGATAATCCAAACAACATTCCACGATTGCCTGCGACGTAATTACGATAAGTTATATAGATAAATATGCCAAAAGCTAGATTTGAGACATTTCCAGCACCACACGAAGATGCTACATATTACATTGCACGTTACATTTTGCTTCAACGGCACTAGCTGACATATAAGGTAGCGCTGTAGATTCCAAGCCTCTATAATAATTCACGAAATTAAACATAAACTAATAAATGTCTAAAGTATACGTTCAATTTTAAACATTATTGAGAAGCTCTCCTAAGACTTTTGAACATTGTACTGAAGGTTACTGTAGCGATTATGTTTTTGGTCAATCGAAGATAAGCGATGTATCAATGCTTAAAATAAGTCTATCAATAGCAGTCGAAAAATTTGAAGTTATAACATAATTGAAGAATAAGAACAATTTGCAACGTGAAATTATCTTTAAGTAAATTTAATAACATTTTTTTGTTCATTTTAAATATGATTCGGAGTCATTTTTATAAGTTCTTTCATTGGAAATCTATAAAAACTGACATAACTGCTAGGTTATTTTTACTATCCAAATTATTTAACTCAAGAAAGGCTTACAAGTCGACAAATAAATTACGATAATGTATATAGACTTACACTGATGTTTTGATAAATAATTAGCTAAGTAGTTAGCAGCTTATACAACATCATTTACCTTCGCTATAGTAAAAAAGTAAAAAATGATAAAAACACCGCTTATTATGTATTTAAAATAGCACCAACGAAAAATTACGTATATTTAGTTAAACATTTTTACAAACAAACTTTGCTACATAAATTACGCTGGTGTAATGATTATGAGGCTTAATTGTGCTAATTCACGGTTCGCAAAAATACAATTAACTCATCTGATAGGAAAAAACGAAATTACTTTTTGAACATTCCAATATATGAATATAGCCACTAAAGATATTAATTATTTAAATATATCATAACAATCATAACTAATAACAATATATTTTATGAAATGCGATATGGTGAGGATTTTTCTAAAAATTTTTTACAGTTATTACCGCGCGAAATCTCAAAAGTTTGCTTTTGTGTATTGCGTAAATATCGTGTAATTATAAGAAACCATTGCAGTCTATATGTAACTATTTGTATGTTAATTATCTGTTACAGCACTTAACGCTACTGAATTTAATTGCATTGATGTACATATCAAGTCATAAATATGGTCTATAATTTTTGTGTTACACAAAAAGCATTGGACCAGTTTATTATACCACAAAGTGAACTTTGATGGGTTCATAATTTATATGATGACTTTCAGTCCATTATAATTATATCTCATTGTAAGACGAAGTATTACAAATTGAGAATTTCGGGTGTCTAGAACGTCTATAGCCACATATTATTTGCAATCTATCATGATCATACTTAATAGTCTCATGAGAATTTCAAAGGTGACTCTATGCTTCCGTAAATCAGCGATCAAAATGTGATCATGAATCGACATTAAATTTTTTTTTCACTGCGTCTTGACTGATGACGCATATTAGTAAAGTCAAGAAAGCCAAGCTAGATTCGTTTTACTTTCTAAGTGTATAGCTAGCTAGTATATATTATAAATACGTGTTTTTCATTTTTATATTACAAAGGAAATAACTATGCTGATGGCACTTGCATAGTCGTCTATTATCATGTAACTAGAAATGAAATTGAAATTGAAAAAATGAATTAAATTAAGAAAAAATTGTAAATTTGTAGCATAAATTTAATTAAAGATAATCCAAGTTTTTTCGGGGCATTCCTTTAAATAGTTTAATTTAATAACTAAACTCGACGTCTATTTAGAGCTCATCGTCTTTGCCTATTACAATTTTTATCACCAGATCAGCAGACCACCAAGCGCATGCTGCTTTGTAGGGATGTTTCATGGAACGGAAAGGCAAATGGCCCTTATATGGGGTTCCTAGCTTGAGCTGTCATTTGAAACTCGCGCATTAAATTTGGGGATATGTGAAGACTTACCTCGATTAGTGCTTATTGTTGTATT
This sequence comes from Battus philenor, assembly GCF_028537555.1. Lineage (NCBI taxonomy): Eukaryota > Metazoa > Arthropoda > Insecta > Lepidoptera > Papilionidae > Battus > Battus philenor. Next base: position 10,201,969 of record NW_027181673.1, on the reverse strand, counting down.
TTCTCGAGAATTTCTGAAACTAACATTACTACCATTTCAGAAAATGTTAAAGCTGAAAAAAGCAAAAAGCGCCAGCAACGTTTCTATTATTTGCAATGAATCATCAGTTTATTTTCTAATACAAAGGTTGCCTAGATAATGTTCACAGAGTTCTTTTTGCTAGATTTAACAAAAAAATATTAGAGAACGTTAGTACATCAAGGTAATAATAGAAGGGCATATACTGTAAATGGTGCAGCATAAGCATACATTTCAAGTGGTGTGTTCTTCTTCTGGCTATTTATATCTTAATTAATTTTTTTTAAGAATATATGGTTCCGCTGATTTTTTTCCCTTGTTCTTCTTAGATGTACCTGGCTTTTTAAAAGCATTTATTATTTGAACAAATATTAAATACTACAAGAGATGTATTAAAGAATAATTTTTTTTGGGTTTTAATTGAGTTCGTAACACTGTTGTTTTGCTATTAAACAAAACAAAGTACCATAAACGATTCGCGTTCATAAAAAGCGCATTCTGCAAACAAGAAAAGTTGAAACATAAACGTCTATAATATGTTACATGGGAAAAAGCTACGTAAGACATAGTAAACTATTATGTGTCATTTTCGAATTACGCACATTATTCGGTTGTCAGTTCCATTAAGTAAAAGTATTTATAATTATAAAAAAATATATATCTATTGTTTTCTCAGTGAAAGTGAAATGCCTGTACACATATCTGAACAAACTTGTAGAAACTCTGTGTTTTCTTTCTAATTAAATTATAAGGTTCACGATTGCACAACGTTAATTTCGTTACACGAAACTGTTTCTTTTCACAACAGCGTAATCACCATGCGAGCGAGTCTCAAAACAACGGACGAGTTCCCGTCATTGTTACTGAATATACATTACGTACAACAAATAGCGGGACATTTACGTGATGTAGATCGAACTGATCCACATACGCATTCGTTTCGCTGCAGTTGTATCTTACAATATTAACACAAAACATTCTTATGCCTTAATTCTCATTTGGTAAATTAGCAAAAAATTGTTGATACGTCAACGTGGATTATATTTCATTGCACTTAAAATGAAATAAGGTTAAGATAGCCTCACATGCATTTTGCAAAATCATAGTGAAATAAACTGTTGGCACGGGTCTAGATATATGTAAATAAATTGAAAGCGCCACTGTCCCGCGTTAATAAACAATACGCTAAACATAGCTGCACCGTTAGATTCCTCATTTTTTAATACATTTTTGATATTTATCTTATTATATTTTGTTTCGGTGTTGATGTTTTTGCTATAAGAAAAAATCAATAAAACTACAAGAATCAAACAAAAATGACATACAATACTAATTTAAACTTATTTGGTTAGAGATCTTTTATTAATAATTCCTCATTATCTCTTACAAAAATAGATGTTCTATAGGATCTACCTTTTAGGTTAAATATCGTCTAATAAGGTGTCAAATATCTAAATATTTTTTTATTTTTCATAGCACTCAATATTAACGTAGTTATAGTTAGTTTTGTATAACATTGTTAACGAAGTGATGAAGGTTGATCCATTTAATTCGAACTTCAAACAAGTTTGTAATAAATATGTTCTACTGTTTCGAGAGAAAATTTTTATTTTATTATTGGTCAATATGGTCACACCGATGTCATTCAATGCAATGCAGTTATTTTTAATAATTTCAGATACTTTAGGAACCCCAACCTGTATCTTAAAATGTGTAGTGATTAAAATTGTGAATTTCATTTTGGAAGTTATTTCATGTCTTGTAACGAGAGTGAAAGCACGCAATCAAGTTTGGCGTATCAACTGTACGTGTATTTTGACTGTGTGAGTGCTTTCGGACTAGCGGAGCCTCGCGGCGCATCTTGCGAGAATGTTTCCGAGGTATATAAGAAGCTAACATAGTGTTTCACGGACCTATTGCTCTCTACTTACTCAGCAGAACACCAAAAGATAACAGGTACATAGTGATGTGCGTATCCGTGAATCGATAATGATAGTGTTGTGATGTGTTATGTGATAATTAAATAAATAAATACATTATATTAAACAGTTTCGTTTTCTGTTGACAGAGTGCCGCGGTTACAATCAAGAGGGACAAGATGCAGTGCAAGTTTGCATTGGTAAATATCTATCGAATACTTTTATGCTAAAGTTTATTTGAGAAATTGATTTATTTACCGACTTTGATTACTTGTTTATTTCATTAAACAAACAGGCTGGTGAATATTTTTTATAAAGTGAACTATTGTGTACTTTAATAAAGTAATTGTTCAAATTTTACAACCACTAATGTAAAATATTAATAGGAATATGATATAGAATAACCGCTCAAAAGTTTTTCTCGAGAAAATATACCTGAATAAATAGTAAAAAATATTATAAATAGCACTGTAGTTGTTTGCTATGTGGCCATGTGCGCAAAAAACAAATTACCAGTTTTTGTGATGTTCTTGTATATACAAGAACATCTTATTGCAAATAGTCGTTACACATATTGGTTGCGAAAATGTCATTAGTTGGCGAACGGTGACGCTGTTGGTATCGGTTTGCAATATTTACCTTATTCCCTTGTTAATTCTAGTGTTTTTTAATATTATATACGCTTAACATCATACGCTTTAATCACGTTAAAGAGAAGAACATTCAAACACTTTAACTTGCTTTTAGAGGAAAATGTAATAAAAAAATTACATTGACAAAAACATCATCCGTTTAAATGAAGTTCTCTCAAATCGAGCTTAATAAATTTAATTTAATTGCGATTATCTATTGCAATTTGGACGGAAGTCGAATGCAATATGATAACTTTATGGAAATTTTTAAAATAAGATTAATTTCACTATTTCTTGGTTACCAAATAAACGTATAAATAATATAATAACAGCCATAGTTTTTTTTATATTTAAAGAATGCAAAAGGTGTAAGTCCAATATAATACAGAAGAGTAAAGTATTTTATGGAGTAAGAGTTGTAACGGTTTTAACATCCAATAATAAAAATTGCGACTGTATAAAGATGTTCTAGATCTAAGAACACAACAAAGTATGACCTAGTTGCTTTTCTATTCTCAGTATTTATTTGAATAAAAATAAACGCCAGAAGGTATTTTCTTTGTAATCCATAATGAGACGTTCATGTTTGTCATTATGAATAACTATTTCTTGTTGCAATGGCACTAAATTTTAAATATACAGTTTAGAGTTTTAGAAAAGATTACGGCTAATGGTTATTTATATGTAATTTATAAGCATACATATCTCAATTTGTTCATTGGAAATTCCTTTCAGAACATTTTGCTATTTATCCGTCACGTATTTACTTGAATATTAAGATTTGTTATCTTTAAAACTTTAATTAACCTATTAATAATTTTAACACAGTAAAATATTTTGATATAATCAAATAAATAACTGAGTTTTATATAATTTTAATTTCTGGCAATCACTACAAAAACTGATATTTACTGATTTAAATATTAAATTGTTTTTTACGATTGCTATTTTAATAAATGTAAGAAGATTAACTTCTTAATATAAGTTCCAGGGTGTTTTAACTGTAATAAATAATGTACTTTGTTGTACATGTTATATAATTAATTTCCAATGCCCCATGTTTACATCGGACACGATCTATTAAGATAGTATCTGGTAAAATTAATTCCAAAAATTCAAAACCTTTTTATTTATATTAATCTTATAGTTGTTAATTGTTTTATACGCTAACAATAACACATATCTTACGTTTAACGCAATACTCAAACTTGAATAACCGAGTGAGTGGCCGTTAATTGTAATTCTCATAATTTTATGCTAAATTAAGTTAACTTGTTACGGAATATTGTGTAATTAACTGTTTGCGTATGCTCATAAATAGTGAATAGAGTTAGGCAACCACAATGTAAATGTTAAAAGGCATGGGGATAAGTCAGTCAGTCAGTAGTAAGTCATCAGTCAGTCAGTAAGTCATCGAATTTTATGCTTGCCTACCTAGTCCACGTTTCATATAATTTCTAAATTTATTGAATAATTACCAAAGAAAACTTATTTACATCTCATTATAGCACGACATTGAAACTTCTAGAATAATGTAATTCGGTAAAGGGTCCAAAACCAAAACCATGTTATTATAACGGAAGAGCAATTTTATCCCGATAGTAATCTGACGGGTATTACATAAACTTTTATTGGTGACGTATGAATATAAATTCATTTAAAACAAGTTCGGTGCTCTTATCCGCCCGTAAGAGAAAGCGAAATTATTAATTCAATTATAAAAGTATGCGTTTATATTTAAAAAAAATTACCAAAGCGAATATTGATCGATCATTAAGACATGTTAACTAGATTCATTGACGTTTCGGCAGTTAGTTTATTACCGTCACTGACATTTGCAAATGAGCGTTTTGCAATGAGAGTTGATTATAAAGAAATGTTTTATTTTATTAATCCTAAACTTTTTTTTTAAGTAGTAGAAATCAATTTGATTTAATCTATTTAAATCTAAATAATAGCAGTTACGTTAATGCATACTTATGAACTAACACGGAGCAAAATATTTTTACCTAAAACAAAAAGGCCACCACTGTAACCACATGGTAGGCATCCATTATCATATGGGGAGAAGCCTATATCCATTAATGGATGTCCTTCGTGATGATGAAACGATAAAGAAAACTTAAACACAATTTATTGTTTAAATTCTGTGCATTATATTACCACAATACGATTGATGAAAATAAAGGAATTTATACTTTTAATAAAAGTCATTTATATTATACATACCAAAATAAATACATTCTTATGTAGCAATTTCCTATATTGTTCGGTAAAATTTTGTGTGGGGAAGTTAAAGGTAACAATTTAAGCCGTTTGATTTAATATTAAATAAACCAAAAGAAGAACATCTAGTTTTGTGTCAAAATCTATTACAAAATATTTGCTTTAAGTGTCAAAAATGGTGCGATATTAGCTTTAAACTATTTCTAAATGAACTTATTGACAGTCATCGAAATTGCACATAGAGAACGGTAATGATAGGGTATTCGCAATGCCATATTAGGCAACAAAATGTTAATACGGTAGATCATACGAAATTGACATTCCAATAATGAAGCAATGTTAAGATTATTGACTCTTTTTTGGTTTATTATTAGAACATGTAAAATAATTTAAGAATACTCTAAAACAATAAATATACCTTGGATAATACTAAACTACAATATTATCAACATCTTTATTTTAGCCTATACACGCCAACTACAAACCATAGGTTATCTTCAGAGATTGCCACAAGCATGTTTATAAAACAAATTTAAATGAGAAATTTTTATTTAGATGTACAATATTAACAATAGAAACGTATAAAGCATGGGACATAAAACAGGAAACATTGGCTCGATGTCGCAACTCCCGCCTGGACGCAAGCCCGATGCACTTTCTCTTTCATTTAACTTCGATTTAATCCGCTAATGCTCACTTTCATCTCACATTACTCCGTCCAGCACGTTACATTCAACGTCTTAGAATCGACAAACATTTATCGCTATTTGTTAACTTTAATATCACATTTATTTTGTTTATTGTAAATATATTAAAAATGTTAAGGTTTCAACGAAAACTCAGCGATTCTCAATTGTCTTTACTTTCTAATACATGTTGAGTGATTGCATGAAAGTGCATTCGTGTTTATTAATAACATAAATTTTATTTATGTAAATTACTCGTGAAATTAAGAAATAGTTTTGCAAGTGTATGTTTTATTCTACAACAATTAGTAGAGGACCTATAATTAATTAGTCACTGAAAATTAAAATTAATGAACTAGAGTTAAATATTTACGCCAAATAATTTCTAGCGCCACGCTTCGAACCTTAGAAAATGTTAGAGATATTATAAAATATCTCATCATACTCATATAGATCACACAAGACACATTTAGAACTTGGAAAGTGACAAATGATTTCCCTTTTGAATGTACCGGATATGTAGGTAATTTTTATAATTAATTTGCTATTATTTTGTAGTTCTCACGTATAGAATTTGATTAAATAAAAAAGTACATAAATGTTCCTCGTTATGTTTTATTTATTGCAATATATAGTTTTGAACACGATAAATAATAAGTAAAATGAGACGTCAGCGACAATGCTTTAATAGTTAAAAGTTATATGGTCGTATACATAAGCGAAAAATCGCCTAAAATTGGCAGGAAATACATACGATAAATTAAACATGGTTATAAAAAAGAAATTTTAATTGCAAGCGAAAGCCTCGATCGGATTGGAAAATAATATTGTTATTTATTATTACAAATGATATCTTGGCCATTCATCGTTATTTAATCGATGACTTTACTTCCGTGAGCATAAAATTATCCGTACTTTCCTATTCATAACTGCTAAAAGTCTATGGAGATTTTTGCGTAATTCAACAGCACAGGTTCATCCATATTAATAAGTTAACGCAGTTTTATCAGCAGGCGTCATAGAGGTCATTGAAAGTAACGACTGAGGAAAATACTGTTTTCGCATTCGAATAAAGTTATGCAGTAGATGGTTATTGATAATACAGTACGACGCGTTTTATACCATGCCATATATTGTACGCAACATTAAACTGTTTCACAAAGCGGATTTAACCAAACTGCGTCGTGTTCTTTAACTTAACTATAGTTACGTAAGCAAAAAATCTAAAACCAGGAACATTCGTTTACTTAAAAAAATTTTTATTATGCCTTTTGGGTTTAAGAAATGGTTACACGCTTTTGGTAATGAAGATAAAGTTTCATAAAGTCATAGTTAAGACAATAGCGTTACATAGCGTTAATGTGAACAAAATAATAACAATGACTAGGAGAGAAAAAACGTTTTATTTTGATGATTTTGCTCGTCGCCAACTCAGATAATCGATTGGACAAAAAACTTTAACTTATTTATGCCTAATTATGTTAAGTTCAGTCACAAAGTTGCCGATTAGTTATTACTTACAGAAGAATTCTTTCAACGAGTACCTTTTTTAGCCTTATTTGATATCGCTTATGTAATATTTTGAATTTTCTCAGAATATTACAAAAATTTCTTGGTGCAATGTAATAGGCATAACTGTTGTTGTTCACACCATCCCTCGTATTTTAAAAATCGAAAACCTATTGTTAAAGCGTGCGAACAAGTTCCAATTAAAAGACAAAACAGCCTATAGATTTTTGTTATGAATATTAAATATAAATAAAAGAGTGAGAAATTGTTACATGTTTGTGAATGAGTCGTTTAGGAAATAAACATTTATGTAATAAACTCGTAAAAACCCATGCAACGATAGAAATTAAACTCCCATCTAACTCTTTAAACGTGAAAATCGGATGAAAAATACATAAACAGTAAACGATATTTAATGACAGCTAACAAATTGCAGATGTAATAAAATTGTTCCGTGTATCACAATTGTTATGTAATATTCTTTGTTTCATTTCAGATTTTGATTTGTGCGGTGTTAACAAGAGTGTCTACGGAACCAGATCCGAAAAAATATAAAGCTAGCGATGCAGAAAAAGACAAAAAGGCAGGATCATCTTTGACTGACGATGAAAAAAAATTTTTACACGAAGTAGAAGAAAAATTCGGCGTTAAATCACATGTGCCAGTTGAAAATATCGAAAACGAAACATCGAATAAATCAGCGAATACAACAGAAAAAAAGCCACTGCCGGCTGTTATAGCGATTGAAATTGTAAACGACACGGACTCAAAATCTAAAGATAAAAGAACTATAGATGCCAACCTAGGATATGGTTACCGAACCAATGAAGGGTACAAATATACTTACTTTGGAAAGCCCACGCAGGAAAAAGGAAAGTTTGTGATTTATCCATACTCACAAGTGGACGTTCCATCTCAATACAATGAAAATAATGAGGGTTATTCTAAACAGTCATCAGGAAAAAAGACTGAATCTACGAGTGTAGAAATACAACCATCCCAAGCTTTCGAACTAGTATCAGTAAAAGATGATCAATATGATGACAGCTCTAAAACCTTTGAGCCCACACAATCTTATACAAAGGACACATCAAAAATGCGTCCGTCAACTTTATATACGACATACAATGGTGAAGGACTATCTGGGCTGAGTGGCCAATTTCCAAGCTTAATGTCAAATTACTTTGTTGAACCTAAACAACTGCTTCAAAATCCTCAGTACCAAAACATTGGTTTAACTTCGGATCATTTGAGCAAAAACGGCTTAGATCAAAATCGCCCAGTGGTACCAGTTTTAGTTTTAAGAGTACCAAGTTCCTACTTAAAGAATCCTACAGCTGAATTGTACGCAAACTTGCCAAATAATTATCCTCACTCCAATTATTTAAACAACGTTAATCTTCAAGATTTGGTTAATCAGTATTTTACGAAAAACGGTTATGATAGTGCTCCTCGAGTAATGACTTATCACAATTCCGTTATGCCATCATCTTCTTTAACACCTACTTCGTCGTCTTATAATTCAGAACCTCAACAGTATTCAAACCCCCATGTTCAGCCATCATACACGCAGTCAGATTTCTCAGGAGTACAATACTCAGCAGTCAAACCCGTTATGGCTAAATATCCTTCTGGTTCCAATAGTCAAAAGTATTTAAGTTCACAAATACAATCACAATACAGACGACCAACACAAGAACCAAAATACGAATATCGTTACCAATATGTACCACAGTCAGCATCGCACACACAAGCTTACCAAGAACAGTATCAGAAATCCCAGCAGCCACAGTATCAGAATTCACAGAAGCTACAATACCAGAATTCTCAGCAGTCACAATACGAAAATCCTCAGCAGTCACATTACGAAAATCCTCAGCAGTCACAATACCAGAACCCTCAGCTGATATCATCCTATAATCAACAAAGCGAACATGCTTCATTAGTTAAGCCTTCTTTCGAATCTGGAAGTAATTCTGAATATGGGGCACCTCAGTATTCAGTGAATCAAGATTCGAAATATATTTCCTCTGCATATGATAGTAGCGTACAGTCTCAAACCGAAAATTCTAACATTGAATCACAGTATGAATTTTCTAAAGAGAGCCAGTCGAGTTTTATTCCTCAAGAATCTTTATCTCAAGATTATTCCAGTCAATCTGTTACCGATCTCACTTCTTCTCAGCTTTCTGAATATTTAGCGCAACATCAACTTGCAGGCTCGGTAAGCGCATATTCATCCCCATCACCCAACACAGAACAAGCCCAGCAATATTACTCAGAAGTAAGCTCAACAGAGGGATATAATTATCCAAAGCCAAGAGAAGAAGGAGAAATTAATTCTCAAGTCTATTCTGAAACTTACCCAAATAAAGATTACACGATTGCAACGGTGTTGCCATTCAGTTACAAGAAGGCCAAGAAACCCAGTTCTGCGACGGTTCAGACAGTGAGCTATGTAACCCCTGTGCCTAATTCATCTAAGTATCAATCGCGTTTTAGAATAATGGTACCTCAGACCGTCTTGACTGGGCAGGAGAAGGTTACATACGTGAACTCTATGCCAATGCACTACACTAAAGCAGGATCTAACAATCAAGATTTTAATGCCGAAGAATACAAAGTTTCTAAACAATATAGTAATCAATTTAACAGGCAAAAGCATCCTTCCTATCCAAGGAGTTATTATCACAGTTATCCAAAACGTATGATTAGACCTGACAATAAGCCTGAAGTCTCTTCACAATCTAAGAAATCAGGCGAAATGAAAGTATCGTCATAATAAAAAAAAAATTAGATTCCTAAAGCGCTCTTTTGTATATACAAGTCAATGTTTTAAGTTGGTTTTAGCTGTTAAGTTAAACAATGGAATAAAAATAATTCACTTCCTGTAATATACTAATTAATATAGTTCATGTTCATAATGACATGAAAATATTCAAAAATGAAATGATTATAAATTAGTTAAAATTGTTATTATTTATTTTGCTACATATTAGATGTGAATGTGGCTGTTTGATTGTGCAATAATTAAAAATAAGATTAATTTGTACCTAGTTCAGTAAGAATTTCAATAAATTTTTAATTGTAATATCTTAGTTTTTTTAACGCTTCATATAAATATTTCTAGTGCTGACACGATTGCTATATTGCCAATATATTATAAAAGAAATAAGGAAATTCTGTTTTTCGTTGGTTTACGAGATCTAATCGGGAATAAAGAGATTCGTAGACGCACGAAAATAACCTATATGCCCCGCTAAATGTCAAGTTAAAGTTACGGCGACCAGTCTATATAGCGCGCGGACAAATGACCAGTGACTTACAGGACGCTGGATATAGGTATATCCATGGGGAAAGCCTATGTCCAGCTGTGGGCATCCTATACTTGAAATGATTATGATGACGAAGTTTTTTTTTATTTTGAGATATTTTTCGCATTAAATTCTACCAAGGTCTAATCTTTGGTGAAAAAAAGTGCATTCATGTATAGGAAAACGGTGCAGTTAAGCCATAATTAAATTTAATGCTGTAGCGATTCTGTTGTAAAGACAGATGTAAATTCAACCGATACTCTGCTCTTTACTATGTCAATAATAATGTTATAATAAAATACATAAGTTAGAAAAAATTAATTAGTGTGATTATTCGTTGCTCATGTCATTTGGACATAAACGATTTATAAATCTGTACTTGCATGGTGGTAACCAAATGAAGGAAGGTCTATGAATATTATAAATTGTATTGTTATCTATAAGTAAATTTTTACTGGATTGCACATCTTCACACCAAGACTTTGTTAGGTTTTAAAAAGCTTAAGAACATTGAACAATTTCTTCTTCGTCGCTGCATCATGACTGAGTATCGTGGCGAATCAAGTCAGTTGCTATTACCATCTTTAAACAGGCTGTTCTATTTTATTGAGCAATTTATGTATAAATATTTTTAGAGGTAGTTTTAACCGAGGTAGATAACCTTCTAAAAGGAACACGCTGGTTGTAGACAGCTTCTAACCACCTATTGTAAATCAATGGGAGAGGTCTATGTTCAACTGGGTACGTTCTACTTTAAAACTTGTAGCTGTGTTTTGTATAAGTAATGTACTTAAACCAATAATAGATTTTGCTATGTTTGGATTACATAGACGTATCTTCTCAGAAAAGGAATCACTTTACAAATAATAGTATCTCACATATTTTTGTTATTCAAATTTGACTTCAATTTGTTGGCCTGAATTTGCCAAGGCTATGGTACAGAGACTAGGCTCAAGAGTCGAAGAACGAAGCTGTCATCGTTGTTCGTCGTACCACAGACACCCTGGTGTCCCTCATGCGTGGTAGTGTCCATGATGCAAGTAGATGGTAGTAATATTACGTCACACGAACTCGTGCGTGTATAACACGGACGAGACTCAAGGTGCGATCGCAAGATAGTTTCATCAACGTGGCGAATACTGCATCCACCGTACAAATACATGGCATAGCAACATGGAGTATGGATAAGTAAATTAGTTACTAACCGTAATTTTCAATAAGGGACATTGTTAGTGCGACGTTAAAACCTAGCAATATCCTAATGATTAAAAAAAAATCATAATAATTAGTCGAATTCAACATTGTTTTAAAGTTTACTATTTATGTTGTTAAATAGTTTAAAAGACTTAGTAAACGCTGTAACAAAAACGTGAGCGAAAAAAATGTCGGAACCATTAAAGTTTATGTGGATTATAGATTCTAATAAAAAATGTCTATTTATATGAAACGTACTGAATATATTTCCTTTAGTAACTACATTACTTAGTAATACAATATATAAAGGCACATTATATTTACTATTTTTTTTATTTAACCTACATTTTTTTTAATGATGTGCCTACATTATATCTGCATTGCTCTTTACTTTCATAAAAAATAAAACCGTAAAAATTGTTTAGCGCACACAATTTTTTTGTTTTTACATTTGGTATTATTTAATTAGTTTTCACAAGTAAAAACAAACGCACTAAGCTAAATCAATGCAAAATTTGTTAGTGTGCTAACTGATTATAAAAATCTATTACAAACTAACAAGAATCAAAAACCTTATACCTTTTAACCAGGCGCTTAATGTATAAACTACGTGCATGCGACAACGAAGTATTGAGGAAACATGTTTCTTTTTAAACTATGCTCAGAACATTAGTTTTTATTAATTTTTTTTTGCTGAAATAGCGAAAAATTAAGCACAAAAGCTTTCTTTAATGACTAAATTTACTCTGTAACTTTTTTACGCCGACTTATTGATTAAAAGGGTCTGTGACGAGTCAGGTGATCAATTGGTAACAAGTTATACAGCTGTGTGTGCCATGCTGAGAAATTTCACAAAACTTTGTGCATCTATGCTCGTTAGCTTGAAAAGTAAAATAGTATATCTACTACCTCAGTTATTTAATTAGCTAAAACGCTTCTGAAATGAAACTCCACATTTGCTGGTTATGTAGCAGCCAATATTAGTTCGTCGATGTTATTCATTTAAGCAACTTCTTGCGAAGATGTTCTAAAATTAATATATTTGAAAAATATATCAAATGTTATTAAATTTCAAAGTAAACTAAATTTATGATCATAAAATAAATAAACTGTATTGTTTTTCATAATTAAAAGGGAATACCATTGCAATCATTAATCATACAATGTACTATTTAGCATTATAAATATAAACACAAGCGCCTGCGACTTGTCAACATTTTAATATGCCTCGTAAAGATTTAAAAGGTAAAGGCAATGCCTCAACTTTGCCTATAATAAGTAACTAGGTACATAAATCGAACGTACACTAAAAAAATATAATATTAGAATGATACAATAACTCAAGAAGGTATTTTTTCAAGCATATCATAATTTAAAAATAACCTGCGATAATAAAATTTTAGCTAATACGGGCTGTCGTCGAGTCGAAGCATACAAACTCTCAAGACTTCTTTAAGTTTATTTACATCATAAAGGAAAGTTACTATGTGAATAATTATAGAAAAAGAACGACAGAAACTATGTAAAAAAATTAAATTAGAATATGCAAATCAAAATAAAAAAATATATTGTAAATATTATTGATATAAATGTTCCTGTCGTACAATAACACGAGAGAACGAAAGGCGCCAGAAATGGGGCCAAAACAAAAAATATAAGAGCTACAATAGTTTAATGCGAAACCAGACGGGTTTATGTATGTATTATGAGATTAGACAATAAAAAATTAAATAAAGTAAAACAATTTAAATTGAAGGTAGTCAATACGAATACGTCGACAAACTTCTGGTAGGAGTGGCACAAGAAGTCTAAATAAATCTTTTTTATTATATTTATTATACGTTAGTCATAAAATTATAGTATTAATTAGTAACACTGAAGCTTGTGTTTGAAGTTATAGTTGGTTATAAATTGTTATATTTTGTTATTACTTATTGGTTTATCTAAATAAATCTATCTAACTCTTGTCATTAAATATAATAATAGGATTTGCCTCTTTAGATCTTAGCCAGAATAATAAAATTTTATGTTCTCATTGTTCTATTTCTTTTCACTCGACAGACGGCCACAGCATGACATCGGCTTCCCCAAAGATCTCGACGATGACTGGTTTTGAGCTGCCTGCATCCGGCGACTTTTCGCAAACTTAACTACGTCATGGTCGCCACTCGAGAAGATTTCAGCTCCAACGGCAAACTGCACGAGTGATGGAAGCTTGTGTTATAATAACACTACCATCTTAAAATTATAAAACATGGAAAGTAGTAAGGAGTAGAGAGTTTCCATCTTAAATTACACAATGAACGTTCATCGAAACAGCAACGGCGTTAATGTCCACAGTCGTTTTGCTGCAGGCAATACTTGAGCTGTACGATCTAATAAATAAGAAGGCATACGTCCGTTTCCTTTCTAGGCGTTACTTGATTGTATCGATAACTGCAGCGTTAAACACAAGGAAGTCTTTTGACCGCTCTCCAGATATGATTTACTGTCTTAGCGAGGGACAATTAGTAGAGGAATTACACAAATAAAGTACAAGGTGTTTCTGGGCGAATCTTTCAAAACTTTATGAATTTCACTTTTTGTAAATGAATGCCAATGAAAAAGTTTGGTTTTTCTGTGAACATCCGCAGTCCAAAAGTTTCAAGATGTAGTTCATAGAAACAAGATTAGAACAGTTCTTAAGTTGCAAATATATAAAGAGTAATTGCGAGGAAACTGTGAAGTCTGTTTACAATGACAATGCATATTATAAATTTCATGTACAAATATATATGATAAAAGTATTTTTAGTCACTTCCGAAGAAATATGTATAGAATAAATTTATACCTTTTTTCATTAAGAGAGCACTGTTCATCATAATTTTTTACACAATTTTCAAAATTTATACACAGTGTTTTTAATATTTAAACCGCTACACTGAATTTTAAAAAAAGAAATTTTTGAAATTTGAATCAATACGTACTATCAACAGTTATTGGCCTGACGCATTCCAAGACAAAAAATTAGTTAATACAACATGGAAATATGTTGAGTGATCACTTTATTTATTGGTTAAATGAAAAATATGAATCAATGTTATGATCAACAAACTATGCATCTATAAAAGACAATGTTATTTTATAGCGCTTTAACTACCATACGCGTAGTTCTAAGCGTACGGTAAAACGCGCAAAGTTCAATGCGAATGATCAGACGCGCGTTTATTATATAAAACTGTTAAAGTCGCCAAATTTTAAGTAACTTCGTTTTCAGAAATTTTTCAAGCTTCTAAACAATTTTATTTTGTTTTTCATTAAACCCTTCCACAAAGTATTAGGAAAGATATTAAAAGGTTGAGTGAAACCGGCGAAGTCGTTTTCAAGTTATTTTGCGACCATCTAAAAATGGGATTTATTATTCAATAAATAGATATATGATAAAGCCATAGTTGTGAAGAAATGTCTCGATAATCGATAAATGTAGACCATGAATTTATTTCTAAAATGTACACTCAAAATAATACATTGTAGTATTTTTTTATTGATAACACATCTTACGATGATTTATTGTTATTCTGCTTAAGTTGAATAGTTCCTTTCCAAAGCCCCATGGATAAACAGTAATGCATGATAGGATCTTTCCTTTCTAATCTCCTCTTCTATCTTGGTGATTTAATGTATACTACGAGATTCTTTTAATACTAACATTAAAGAAAATTATTACAGCAGTATTGTTAATAAGAAAAAAATAGAGCGATTGAATGCATAACTTATTTGCTGTCAAATTTATCGTATACCCTGTCCGAAAATCACTTGTTTCAGAAGTAAAACGACTATTATTTGATAAGAGAAGGCATTTACAAACTTAGTATTACTATGTATTAAAATGAATTATAATACTTTTTACTATCTATCCCTGCACTTTGTACTGTTAGAAATTGTTTGCCTGTCGCAATCGAATAGAAAAAAGAAATTATTGATTTATGTTAGACTAAAAACTTAAAAAAAATTATCACTTTCGCTGTACAAATAATCTATAGTGAACCTATAAAAATTTTACACCAGTAAACCATTCAGCCTGTATGTTATGTATACTCATAATAATACCTAATATAATACATGTAACAAATTTCCAATATATAAAACTTTTTAACATTGATATTCATAAGCTTAAACGTGTTTTTCTTAAAAAAAATCTGTGAGGTTATAATACGTTTAGAGAAAGATGCGCCAAGATTTTCTATAATTGCAAGAACGCAAATTCCTTACTTCTCTAGTCTCAAGCAGACTGTTATTAACAGTACTTGCGTGTATAGTATTCATTTCGAATGGTATCTAATAAACTCTTCTAGTTTAATTATTTTTATTTTCTAATAACTAAAGATCAATTATTTGCCAACCATCTAATTTATACGCATTGCAGCGTCGCGTTGGATCTAAGATACGCAATGTTTTGTACTAATTTAATTTTAAACAGTAAGTATTTCAATGTAATGTGTTTTCCCGGCTTGTTATAAAAAAATTAAACTGGTTAGAAATTACAAATATTAGGATAAATGCGATGTTTATAAAAATAAATAAAACTGAACTGTTTGTTTGTAATATTTAAATAACAGTTTTTCTACTAAATTGATATGAATACATGTATTTTTACCAAAATGATTTTTTTAAAATTTTTGACAGTTCGTTTGTCTGTTTGTTTCGGTTAATTTTCAAAATGGCTGGATTGATTTTTAGGAGACTTACACTGGCACAAGTAGCTATTGCAATAAGGTGTCGTTTAGGCTACTTTTATTTTAGAAAACTTCTTAAAGCCAAAAAAAAAATTGTTAAATTCCACGGAGATGAAGTTGCGGGCACAGTCAGTTATAAATAAGTTAAATTATCATGTTTAGTTAACTTAATTAACCGCAGTGAATCTTCCATGCATGCATGACTCACTGAAAGCGAAATTGAAACTTGCAAACCAAGGTATAGTTAGTCACGCGATGATACCGTGGGACGTCGATAGCTATGCAAAGGTTAATATCTCCGAATAGGTCAATTTAACAAGATATCTTGAGTATTATAAAAAGTTTTGCAACAACGTTGTATACTGTAATTCAGTGAATTTAAAAGCACGTATTCATTTCATTGGCTTATTTTATTAAAATAAGTATTTCCAATAATAGTAAATACAGGACTATTTAGTCAGCATGGCCAGTCATCATGGCGATCTTTGGGAGAGGTTTGCCTTGCACTGGACGTCTATCGGCTGACAAGATGATGATTATGATGATGTTAAATATAGAATAAATTGGGACAGGAATGGGAAGGCGTAATAATTTTTTCTTTACTAGATTTTTATGCATTGCTATAAGAGAGAAATGAATTGCCTCGTATTTTAGGTTAGATACCATCAGTTCAATTTTCACGTACTTTAATTTAAAATATGTAAATCATATATTATCGTTCAAAAAAATTTCCAAATACTATTGCCATTTATTTTTGATTGCGTATTGACATCTTTTTTTATTTATTTGACATAAGCATATTAAAACCCAAAGCTACCGGTAATAGTTTTGAAACGATCAGGCCTTGTCGAAAGATTTACGTCGCAAGGGGATTTCATAATTAATCTTACGCATCGGTGAAATTATACATGAATATCTTGAATCGTGATGGAAAATCGATAACTGAAGAAAAGAATTATTTAAGTCGAAATTATTTTATAAAATAACATTTTATAAAAAAGTGTTTGTTGGTAATTAATAATATTATGTCTTTTATTATGTATGCGTAATGTATAGTATTTTACATTTTTTTTTGCTTTGCACCAATATAGATTGACTAGTAGTAATACCCCTATAAGGTTTAAATCCGCCATTACGCAATTAGTTACTAAAAAGAGTTTCTAAATAAATGCAATTAGTTTTTCTGCTGCTAGCACGTGAAAAATAAATATTCATTCTTGTTTTATAGGAAATTTGCACATAATTTCGTGTAAGGAAATCAACATGAAATATATGTATTATTTATATTCATATATTTCATATATTTATTACCGTAAGTAATACATGCCACAAAAGACAGAGAAGAGAATTTAATTTTTTTATCAATTAACTTTACGTTGTGCATGAAAGTTTACACTTGAAGTTAATAGTGAGTGTACGTAATTACGTCAAATGTTTGCACAGTATCGTTTGATATCTATAGTCCCGAGAGTAACGTTCGCTTGAGCATGAAACACTGGGACCGTGCATTATACTGAACAGCACACATAGAAGACTCCACGCTTCGCTACCCCTGTATATAAACCTAAGACAAACTAGCCTTGAACTTCATTTCACCACGGCTGCAACGCTCGACGACCATAGACAACCCTTGCGAACCCTTTATTAATTAAACTTTATCAAACATAACGAATAAAAGGACTATGGTGTGAGATTGTGTTCAAGTTATGTGGTGTTAATATATTATCTGTAATTCTTGTGTTTAGTGCCGAAAAATCTTAAATATGAAGGTCGCGAATAAAGCAGTAAGTAAAAATATATAGTTATACAATAAAAAAGGTTATTTTACTTCTATAAGCCTTTTTATAATTTAAATTTATTTATTACGAATATTTCAGCAACTGCAATAAAAATCAATAAAATTATGCATTTTATAATATCAAATCAATAGTTATAATTAATTTTTATTACTGACTGTATGCTGTCTAAACTACGCAATTTAAATTAAATTACTATAAATCTGGCCAATGGAATTAACAAATAAAAAAACAATCTAAATGTAACCGTAAGTCAACGTATACGATTTTATAACTAGACCAAACAATACGGTAAATTTAGCACAAGCTCTGCTAAAAGTGACTCCACTCTACTCTATTTCCAAGTATGTTCACAATAAAGAATTTGGCAATGAATTGTTGTAATTTAAAAAAAAAATTATGCTTATGTAAATCATAAAAATAAATTACAAAACCCACTGAGTTTCTTCTTAGTTCTTCTCCGTAGTTGGCGCGTTATGAACTAATGTAAATATAATTTTTAACTGACGATTGTAAACAATTGCAATGATCTCATTTAATAAAGATATTTTGACTCAATGTCGTGATCATTTTAAACATAGGTCGTCCACTGTTAGGACATAGGTCTCTCCTATGGCTTTCAATTATTCCATAACATTTTTCCGTTATGGTAACTTCTAAAGTAGACTTAGGTAGTCTAAATAAATAAACGTTATTTACAAGAAGTGAAATGATAAATAGATAATGTATTATTCTCACACGGCCTACACGGGTAATTTCAAAACTTTGTGGTTTCCTGATTATTAAGATTGAGATTAATATGACTGGTTATTTAATGTAATATATACAACTTTTGAATTATTAACCTAAATAAATATTATTAATATTTTACAGTCGGCAAAAGATTTCCAATAAATATAAATTTGAAATAAATGTTTCATATACATTTTCTGCAATCAGCTTAAATTTACGGTATTATTATGAAATAGTGACAGGTCTTGTCATTGTTCCTGAAATCCACTTATCGCTCGTATTCCTCAAACGTTATGTTGCTCTATGACGTGGGAATTGTATAAATATTATAATTGCTTAATTATAATATCATTATAATACAGTATTAAATATTACAAAAAATATGGCCAATAAATGTTTGCACAGTTAACAATATTCCATTAAAATTAGAACCTTTCATTCTTTTGTAATATTTATATTCTCCATTGATATCTTAACGATAAACTTAAACAAATTTCGAACACTACATTTATAAGTAACGTAACAAGACAATTAAATATGTTAATAACAAAGAAAAAAATATTTTTTACAATTAATTATGCAAAATTTACTCTGAAATTGTATAATTAATTAAATAATTATAATTTCACATAATTAAAATAATAAGCATTAAGAAAATAAACATACAGAGTGATTGATAGGTGTAAAAACATTGAAGGGGTGAATGTATAGCTCATTTGCCGTTAAATAATGTGTTGTAAACCCTATCCAAAAAATCATTATTTTCAGAGATAATAAATAACTTAATGATAATTTAGCGAGAAAAAGCATTTGCATAAATTGGGTTACTACATATGAAACTTAATTATTGTTTACTATCTGTCTAAGCACACTAAATTGCTAGTAGTTACTGATCTGTCATATTCCAATAGATTTTGAAAATAATAAATAAATTAGATTTTGAGAATATTAAATAAATTTAGAAAATAAGTCTTAAAGCTTTATAATTTAGCTTTTTTTACTGTAAAATGTTATGTATGTATTTCTTTAAAACATTTGAAATTATGATAAATATTACTGGACAGGTATCCACCACCATCACATAAACATTTGTCAACATTTTGTTATAAAGAATATGTTTAGTTAATCAAGTGATGAATTTTAAACGTTAAGGTTACAATCTATTCGATCGGGTTTGTAGTGTTTATCTTTAACATGGCTCTATACAAAATCCAGTGGTGTTAAAAACATAGCGCCGAACCAGCAGCGGAATTATGACGATTGAGTTATATGATTGAAAAATTTGGTTATAAATTAATTTATTATTTGTGGAAACTTGCTGTTAAAGCCATACGAAACCGTTTCTATTTGAAAACTAATTCATAAATATATAAATAAGGTTAAACTAAAAGGATTTACTATCATAATAATTCCGATTGAACGAGCCCTGCTTTTACATTATTATCGAACAAAATAACAAAGAATTGAAAAGTCAACACCAGACACCATTTGAATTGTTTAGTTGAATAGTTCAGTCGCGACGTTTACTTATGAACATATCTTGAAATGATTGAAAACATAATAAGCAGTATGTAGAGGTATAAAAGTGAATCCCTATTTCCTATGTCTTGATTATGGCCAATAACTTGAATGAAGTTGAACGACTACCGAATTCTGCCATTTTTTCCAGAGTTTCGTAGTTTGCAGAAAATTCATTCGAAATTAATAATTTGAAAATTGAGCAGAAAATAAAAAATTTAAAAAAAATATAAGGATTGGAACTGTGCGTAATAGACCAGTTCGCTAGAAACTAATATAGCATTTGACATTTCATTCATTTATTTTGAAGTTCGCGACTTTTATAATTCATCTGCTACAGTCAGCTTATATATTTAAAATAAAATCAATGAATAAAATGAACACTCTGAAATAAGTAACATTAATTATTTTTTCCTATAGGATTGAAGCAGGCGTATAACTTAAGAGCACAAAGTGTGTCGGGACAACATAATATAATTTATATTCTAATAATAAAAACTTCGTATTTGTAGATCAGTATAGAGAGAACGAAATAATACGCTTGCTAATTTATAAGTTACTTTATTTTTTTAAGCATCACCTATTGAATAATCAAGTCATTTGTATAACTGTTCAAATATAACAGTATCTTGTATTATTTATTTTGTTTAAAACTGGATAAGACTTTTTTATTTTGATTAATTGAATTATTTATATTCTATCTGAATAGTAATAATTTTATTTAAATTTATTTAAAACTATGGATTACAATGCGTGGTTTAAATTAAATTTACTATAAGTTTTTTTGTGACTCCAACCGCGAATACTAGACGTATGTCGCCAGCTTTTTAAATTTCTCCTTTTAAAGTTTCCTGCGTATATATGTTTATTGTATTTATTATCTCGGATTATGCAGGTTTACTCGAAATGTTTTTTATACGTACAAAGAGTTTTAGTATAAAATTTACAAATGCGTACTCTTACCGGGAATCAGATCTTTGGCAAGGGTAAGTAACATTCTCTGTTTAAAATTTCTACTGCTGTGAAATACTTCATATTATGTTTACCCATTTTGTGGAGCTAGGAAATTAATTTTCTCTTAGTCGTCAATCATTTTATGGAAGAGATATTGTGAAGATGAAGACGGCCACCCATGCCTAATTTCGTACTGTCGACCGACATAATATGGGCTGCTTATACACGATTCTTTTAGTATAAGAGACTTTATTTTGTAAATTTAAGTATAAATACGTTTATCATCATCATCATCATCATCATCATCATCATCATTTCAGCCATATTAAGTCCACTGCTGGATATAAGCTTGCGCCATAAATTTCCAATAAGATCCACTGGAAGCTGTTTGCATCCTACGTCTTGCAATGTTCTTAATAAGTTCACGAGTGGTCTCCATTTCAGCTAACATTATGGCTCCACCGGCCATCTGTCCTACGGTATTCAGCTTGCCCACTGCAACATGAACATGCCAATCCGCTTATAACAACATTAAAAAAATACTAATGTAATTATTTACGTATATTGACGTAAATAGATGAAGTGCAAAAATAAACAAACAACAATTTATGTACTTGTTAAAATTACGAATGGCGGATACGTATTACATAAAATAACATAAAAATGAAGTGAGTGCGTTTCGTCCACTTTCTCTGGTGACTTTGGTTACGTGATCTAAGTATAGCCGTGTCGCGTTCCAATTAGGACAATGTCATAAATCTAGTTTTTACGTAATAAATATTTCCGTTCCACATAACACTCGACAAGCGTATGTAAATAAACCTACATATTTATATTACTCGGTTCAAATATTCATATAGATAATGTGCTTTTTTTTCATTTCACTAATTTGTAATTTTTTTTTTCGTTTGAAATCACTTCAATGTTATAAATTTGCAAAAAATCTAAAATTCTGTTGTGTTACACGATATGTAAGAAACATATATATAGGACTCTAAAGGTTGATTTCACATATAGTGTCCTGTCAATTGCCATCAAACATATCTGTCCGAACTCCTCGGGTGCGTACGGGTCAGATCTGCTCGAAATAAAGTAGGCTACATTATGTCGAATTTCTTTAAAAATACGGCTTAAAATCGCTTTCCCTGGATGTAAGACCACAGGATCATAAACAAAAATACTTCATTTATCATTTAAAAAATTTCTTCCCGACACTGACATGCGCCATGTTACGGCAAACGAAAGGTCTGCTGCAGTCGAGGATTTTTAATAATGATTATGATGTATTTTATATATGTACATGTATTGTAATTTCAGTGTGCAAGTGTCACCATATCCTTAGAACTTCTTTCTTCCTACAAGGAGGAATAGTTTGTTTTCTCTCTCTTTTACACGTTGATATATCTGTATATCTAACTTGCTAAGTATCATTCCTGGACTTATTTGGTGTAAAATGCTTTCTATTATAAGCCAAAGTTCTTTTTTGAACTAAACTTTGCAAAAAATCTTATTTCAATGTGAAGAATGTTTGAGTAATAAAGCATAGGAATGAATTGCTCTAAGTAAAGATATTGTTAATGTCTGCTTTAAGTTGTAAGATATCATTATAAGGGACTTGAATCTGATTCTTTAATAGTTTCTATCAAATTGGTCTAATATGACATTTTTCTTACATAAGAGGTCGTTATGAATTGTCTAATGTGGACAAAAATATTAAAAAATATATAAAATCCAACTAAACGGATAAGCCCGTTTGCGCTTCTGAGTATCTGTTTTATTACGATCAAATAGAAAATTTCCGTATTGCTAATGTCTGTATGTTTGAGGAGTCTGCAATTCTCCGTGTCACCAGGATGTACAGTCATTAATGGTCAAATAGACTATTCGCATAATCTTGATTTTTTTTGACGTTCCACTTTGTTCGTATCAAATAATGAATGGACAGGTTTTACCTTTATGGAATTTATGTAATTTTACTAAAAGCGCTGTATTACATAATTTTAGAAAATGTTTTGAGATAGGAATAAATATATTTGTCTATAATTATTATGCCTGAGGAAAATTTCTAATAGTTTATATAAATTCTCATGAGTTAGTGTTGATTGAACCATAATATTCTGCTTCATTAAAAATATTTTTTAATTTTAAAAATGTCGTTCAGAAATTTGACTGGTGAAATTGTTTAAGAAGATAATAAAAATAACAACAAAAATACCTTACTAATTATGTTAATATGAAATCTATTTTTTTAATTAATCTGTTAGAAGAAAAATCATCATAATAAGACATTAATAAAAATAATAAATTTATAAATTGTTTGCGATGACAGATAGGATTGTCATGTGGGAAGTTGGCACTAAATCAAGAGTCCCTACAACTTTCCCTTGGGTACCATGTAAGGTTAGAGAAACTGATAAATGCTAAAGGCAAGAGAAAGGCTGTTGTCGCATCCGTAGGTTAAGACCATAGATAATTGTACGTCACATTGAACTTTGACACCGAGTGGTCACAGAATAAATTTATTACTATCCAATTTCCCTGCCCCTCTGATTTCATGACAGAGAATATCGATAGTCGCTAGTTAGTCTTCTATTATAGAATCAAATATATTTTATATTAAATAATAAGAATGAGAAAAAATACCAAGTAGTTCCTTTTAATATTTAGATCAAGAATCGTTGCGCATTCAAAACGTAGGTTTGAATTTATTTATTTTATGTTATAAGAAGTTTTTTTTTATTTTTGTTTATTTACATGCGTGTACATGTATTTGCTATTTTTTATGATATTAAGTTATTTCACCTACCTCCATTAATTTATCTCTACACCTCCCATATGGTTAACTGTTAAAAATGCGTTCGGCATTAAGTTAGCCGTTATACTTTGTAAAACAAGACTAAATTTAATTATAAGTATTAAAAATAAGTTATCTTAGAAAATATAGTTCTTATTACATATGATGTTATTTTCTAAAACAATTACCTGAAATGATTCATTGTCATCTTTGACCAAATTTAAACAATAGTCGTTAGTTTTATTATTTCTGTACATTAGTGTGCCAAAGAGAAATCTACTATTACAAAACAGCTATGTAACGGTACGGATGATTTAAAATTTTTTTGAATGTTCACTTTTGGTGTGTGTTGTAAAACATATTTGTTAAAATATTATAATTATGTGTGCATAAGAGTTATGTTCAGCTGTTGAGTGTTTCTTTCCGATTGTTACTAATTTTTAAAATACCTTTTGTATGAATAAACAAGAAGAATATTTTTTTACAAATTATATATAACATTTAGTTTGTTGGTCTTTTAAGACTTTCAATTTAAAAATATGTTGATGAAGCTTTTATTATCTAATTAACATAATGATAATAAATGCTTGTAACATTAAATTTAAACAATAATGTGATATTACATATCACTTTAAAATTAAAACTTAAAATTTTTTACCTACTACATAAAGTATTTTAATTTTTATTTACTTTTTGGGACATTAAAATTGTGTAAAAATGCATTTGTTGGTTTATTAATTAATTATTTTAAAAATCATTGCATTTGACTTTATTGTCATCTGGTGGAGAAATCCACTTATTGCATTAATTTTAAATACGGTGTCATATACTGGTGAATACCTTATAACAAAAAAATATTTTTAAAATTTTATATATCTTTCTAATACATAATTTTTCACTGTTACAGATACGGATACTGGTTTTGTTGCTGATCACCGTAGAGGTCCACTGCTTAAATGAATATGAGGATCAAAACAATGTTCACTTAAAACAAATTTCATCCAATGAAGAATCTCCCGAAACTATCACTAGTTACAGTACAAATCTTGTACCGAATAGTCAGACCATGAGTTCTGTAAACATTCAACAATATCATATAGGAGATGATTCCAATAAAGTTTCGGACCACCATCGACTGGATAGAGGAAGGATTAGAAAAATATTTCGTATAAAAAATCCTTTTCTACAACCAGAAGATGATGCTAACGAACAAAGTGTAAATAAAAATACACAAGATATTGAAACCGAAGCCAGTAATCAGTACGCAGCAATGCAATACTCCTTACCGCCTGAAGAATTTCTAAAACAGATGCGTGCCGAAAATCAATACCATCAACAACAACAACAAATATCAACGCCTGCGCCGACTTTTGGATATACAGCTACTCCTCAACCACAATATCAATACTCTACGCTTTCAACTTCAGCTTATAATAATGGAAACCAACAAATGAATATGTCACCGCTTATGGAACCTAAAAATCCTTCACAAGTATATACTCCTAATTTAAATACGAACCAATACAACAATGCTTACTCTTATGGTATTGACACTATTCAGAGTACTCCTTCATCGGTAACTTTATATTTATCGACAAGTTCACCGAACAATCAATACATTGAAGGTCCCTCTAGCAACTATGTTTCAAGTTCCTCGCCTATGTACCTGTCTAGTCCTACAAACTTACTGTCATATTCTTCTACACTACCAAATATACAAACAGGATCACCTTCATACAATCCTATTAACCGATATTCTTCTACTGCCGATACTAATATATTTAATTACGGGAGTAACAATAGAAATAGTGATTCAAACATGCAAGTAAACCATTATGAAAATTCTGCCAATGGCTTTGGTAAGGTGAGCATGAATATGCAACAACAATATATAAATGAATTCCCATCATCAACTCAATTACCAACGTCATCTAGTTATCCAGACACAGAAAGAGTGAACTGGCAAAACTCTGCACATTTAAACTATAACAATTTGGCAAATTTAAGACAAGAAGCACAAACTCAACAACAAATTTTTCAAAATAATATACAAGATTCTCTACAAAATTCTAATGTAGATAGTACAAGTAGTGATAACAACCGTATCGGTAGCATGCCTTCCGCAAACAATTTGTTTGTAAGCTTCGTTCAACCTGACTATCAGACCTTTACTGATCTCAAAAATCGAGATAAGGATATGGAACAGAGCAAAGTAAGTGAAGTTTATTCGCATGGAGATTATGGTTGGAAAATTGACGGTCGAAAACCTTTGATAAAATACGACGTAAATTTCCAAGCAAAGTATCCTAAACAACAAAACAGCATTCATCAAATAGATAGTAGTTCAATTAGTTCACCTTATCACTATGTCGACAATGGAAAAACATACAACTATGACCAAACTTCTAAGTATAATTCTGAAAAGTTAGGACAAGAATTTGCAAAAGCAGCAGCTAAATCTCAAGAAAACATGAATAAGCAACTAAATATCTACTTAAATAATCCGCAAAATGTTTTGACAGGTTCTGACATAAATGATGCCATATTTAGAAATAATAACAATAATCAAAAAAGTTTTACTAATGATAATTCAAACAATTACAAAACACAATCAGATATGATAAAGGGCGGACCCTACTATTATTCGAATTCTCAAGAAAGTATGAAAGAAGTAACAACCAAACAACGATTTGAGGAGGATAAAGTTTCACAAAATTCTGTTAAAACGGATGTTTTTAATAACAATCAAGTCAATAATGTACAGAAAAATATTATAACAGATTCACACAATGGTTATATTTCAACCAACGATAGCAATTTACAGAATTTTAACCAAGCTGCTAAAACAGTTTCTGACTCTTACTTTAAAGATAAAAATATAGAATACGGTTATAACACAAGAACTACGCCAGCGGAAAATATACCATCAGATGATTTAAGACGCTTAGAATTAACAAATGAACAACCTAAAAACTATGAACCCTCATTAAATTTCAAACAGTTATCTTTTAAGCCGCAAACAAACGGAAATGTACCATCGTATCAATACATAACACAACAAAATTTAGACAACGTGCAACTCCAAAACAACGTGCAACATCAATCTTTGCAACGTCCACAAAATCAAGCATCTTCTGATAGTATTAGTTTGAAGCTCAATGACATTCCGTATTGGTTAACACAAGGCTTACATAATTTGCGTTTTTCACATATGAATGGAAATAATAATGGAATTATTCCTACAGGTACACCTTTAACACTTAATCAAAACGTTGATTCGCATCAAATAGATGTTGCTGCAAGTATCCTAAACAAACTAATACGAGACAAGCAAGCTGAGTTAAGTTCTAAACCTGAACATGAAAGTCAACGAGAAACTTTACTACCTACCATAAATGGATTTAAAGTTGTTAATCCGTATAATTTAGATCTTAAATTGGTGACAGAAATTTTAAAAGGAAGAACACCATCAAACGATTTTAATGTTCAGACATTTCGTAATCCTTTACCGTGGGAATTATCACATTTACAACAAATTATTTTAAATAGTGATGTTTCTGGACAATACAGAATGCCTGATATGAAGAATGATGGTGTGGGAACTGCCAGTAGTCCTTTTTTTGAAGTGCGTAACATGGACCGTTATCCTTATCAAGGAGTAAAATATTCACGAAGCCAAGAAGAACAAGAAAGTCTTATACCTATTACTGATACAACTCATATTCACCCTATAGGGTCAGTTATTGAACAAGATGATATGGATACTGAAAATAGAGAAGCTAGGGAAGCTGACGAAACGGAAACAACTAATGATGTTTTAGCAATGGAAATTGATGGTGACCGATCAAGACTGCATTCGCATTACCGGGTAATGAACAGGAATAGGCATCCAAATTCTTTAACATTATCAGATCGTCAGTACCTTCACAGAAAATTGCCTAAAAGCACCGGTGAGCCATATCCTCTGCTTAAACCTCCAGCAATACATCCTATAAAAGGTAGAAGTCGGAGCAAAGTTGAATACAATCGGAGACAACGAGGTAGCAAATATAGATTGTCTCGTATTGCTAAGCGTGAGCAAATGTTTGACGCAGAAAGTTTCGATGATGACACAAAACCTACAGTCCCAACTCTTTTACGACCTCCTCCTCCTGCAGCTATCGATAAATCTGACACGTTAGATACTAATGAGTCTTAATTACGGTAGTTTCATTTCTTGATTTTATAATAATATTATGGGTCGGAACATATAAGGCGTCGCTATATGTTACGGTGTTTCAAAACAAAGGGTTTATTGTCGTAAAGCAGGCTGATCATTTTTTGTGATAATCGAACATTGGTATCTTAGCCAGGGAGCGCAGTTAACGCATTGATCTTTTGTTATAACAAGAATTAACACCAATTTAAAAAGGAAAGGGAGATACGACATCAATGTAGTAAAATGTAAAACTGTGAATTTTGACTGGGAGTTCTTTTATCGGAAAAACGAAGTGTTAAAAATAGATAAAAAATTAAGAGGTTATAAGGATAATCTTATTAACACTCCAAGAAAGCTCTTAAGAAGAGATTGTTCCCAGAAACTATATAGAAAAATTAATTCAAATTAACCTTTTACTGATTTACAGATGATGGGTCAAAGATATAAATAAATCTATCTTAATGTCAGAAATTAAAATATTAACAGCTCTGTTAACATATATTATGCATAAACCTGATAGAAACTGCATTGGTTGTCACTAAGTGTGACGTCATAACGCTGGAATTTGTGGCGCGGTGTACGCAGAAAAAGTTTGCAGCCGATGTTAGTAGTGCGGAGCCGCGACGCGGTTGTATTTCGGCCCTAGTGAGCAATCACACCGCATTCTAACAATGTCGTTAAAGTAACCAGTTTTTTAATCATTTAAATTTATTAGTTATTTACGCTTTATTTTAAGTTCAGTTTTAAGGCAAGCTGAGACGGCATTTATCTGAAAAAATAATTTAAGGAAGCTTTATTGTAAATAATTCATGGTACTCAACTGGATCGCTACCTTTAGTGATATAAAAGTATAAATATTTTTCATATCAATACGATGATTGTAAATAGTCTCCAGTTTTTTTGTTTGTTATAAGTTTTTAATGTTATACTTATTTATTATTATATGGTGTTATTGTTAAACAAATAAAAATTAATAAAGAATTGGGAAAACCATATATTTTTTGTCTTTTGTCAAAAGTATGCAACATAATATTTATTATTCGGAAAAAGCTTGAACTTGATGACAGAAAAAAAAGAGTTAAAATTGCTCTACCGCCAAAATTTTTAGAACATTTATTTTAGCAGGTTAATGAAGTTTTTTTTTGTATTTTTGAATTCTACGTGTACTCTTCTAAAAAATATTACTTAATAAACTAATAATATCAAAAACGTTGACCAAAACGATTTCTTCTTATTCTGCTACGAAGACCCGACTTCGGTGTCTTTTACGGCTTCTATGATTGTCTCACGATTCTCCTTAATTTATCGCCCTCGTACTCTCAACGGAATATTTCGTGAGTATCGATTGAAGGGAGATTGCATGTATATTTTAACCTGATCCGTCTACCATAAAACCAAGCTACTTCTGGATCTAGAGTCTATATCTACCAAAAACTACAAATCTCTTCCAAGCACCGTCTTACTTTCGCCGTTTTTCGTATAGCGTACCCGAAGTATTATTATATTTGAGAATCAATCATTTCGGAAAGGCGTTCATTGATCTTAAGTTCCTGCAGAATGAAGACACGAATTTTGTGCTAATTCCACGATTTTCCAACATTCTTAATACTACACGAATTTATTCCACATCTTTTACTTTATTTTCATGTTTAAGATTTTGAGCTCACATAGTTGTTAATTTATCAAAGTATTTAATAACAATTTCTAAGCCAATCTCAGTGCCTCAATCAATAAACAATATTTATAAATTTATCAGTCATTATTGTTAAGAAGTGAAATGAATTTTTCTTGCGTGTGTCTCGCTTTCTTCTTGCGTCTCAAGCGTATATCACAGACGTGTGATTAAATCATTAAACTCAAGAGTTTTTTGTTACACTATTATTCCAAACATCTGTCGTTTCATAGCTCGCGTGATAGGCGAAGATCAATGGAACATTATTTTGCAACCGTTAATTTACATTAATGATAGTTATTATATATTTACGAATTCTTATTGAAAAACTTACTATTTTCTATAACAATTGAGTTTTTTTTAAAACCTAATTTAAAAAATCAAGTATTATCCTCATCATAATTTTAACCGCTAAAAGTCCGCTGTTGGACATTGATAAAACCGATTGTACCAATGTTTGTATTAAGGACATCCGTCTGATCTGAACCTTACAACTCCAGTGACTACCTGTGCCGCATGCAACAAAAAAAATATTATTATCATGTAATAATATGTGTAAGGAATAAAAAAATATTGCATATTACATCATAATTCCTGTGAAAGAAATGTACCCAATAATCATACAAGAAAGGTGAATAAATAAACGAAATTACTAGGAATAAATTCGTAGTGAATTTGTATGCGACGGAGACGACCGAAAGGTTTAATAATGAAATCTCTCTATAAACTGCTGAAGGATTTAAGTCTGTTATTGGCGGATATCAATTCATTTTTTCTAAAGCAGTATAGGAACATTTAAATTTGGTTAGGTAGGGAGAGCAAAGGTTCGGTGAAGGTGAACAATGCATTACAAGGGGCCTCCCTAAATCTGCTACGGGAGTCGTCAGCGCCGTGTACTGAAGCCGCTCGCTCTCCATAAAACGCACGCTGAATCCACGAAACGCCACGAAATTACGTCATGTTTATTTATACTGTCTATAAGTATTGAATCACAAATCTAATTGACATAAAATCACAACGAAATTTACTATTGACTAATCTAATCAACCTATCTCTTTTCGAAAACACTTGCGGGAAATTTAGCGCGGAAAATTATTTTGATACAAATTTAATTCAACAGCAAAATGGAAGCAGTAAAAATTAGAAGAAAATAAAGAAATATATAGTCTATACATTTACCATGAACTAAAATATATTTAATGACTTCTTTGGCCAAATCAACTTATTTTATTTCAGACACAGACTAAAATGATCTTTAAAGGATACAAAGATGTTATTGTATTTTTAATATTTTCTTACTACATTAATAAAAAGATTAGGTTCTATTTTATTAGTTTGACCAATAAGTTCTCATTACTTGTGTTTCGAGGTGAAAACTGGATTTGTCCAAGAATTGAACGTCATAATCCTAGCTAGCTTCATAATGTAATGGCCAGGGTATACCACTTGATATCAGGTGATAGTTGTTTGTTTCGGCGCTATATTGTACGACATTTGTTGCAACGAATTATTATTAATAATATGAAATTATAATTGTAATTTGAATTCGTAAATTATTGTCGAATAAATTTTCTTCTACTTTTAGCTAGTTATTACAAGTAATATATAAAAAAATACTTAACAATACATCAGATTTAGATTTAGATTCATATTCAGAATATGAACTTTGACTTTACATTTTAGATTAGTTAAAAGCCTTAAAAGAATTTTATAACTACAGCAGAAATATAAAGTTAAAATTTCTTTTTGTCAGATATTCGAAAGCAATTTTAAAGGAAAACTGATTTTTTTATCATTCTTATATTTTTTGTTTTGTGTATACGAAATCATTATTTATTAATGACTAGAATATTAATGAGAAGAACCTTACTTTAGTGATACTCTCAAACATGTTTGTAGGTCAACGATTAAGTAACCGAAATCGGAATTAATTCAGTAGAATATAGTATCCGCTAGAAAGAGACGCGAACGTATAACCTGTTCGGCGTGCCAGCATCGCTTGGAATCATAGTAACCACAACTGTGATATAAATATGAGGGATATGGC
Source organism: Battus philenor (assembly GCF_028537555.1). Classification (NCBI taxonomy): domain Eukaryota; kingdom Metazoa; phylum Arthropoda; class Insecta; order Lepidoptera; family Papilionidae; genus Battus; species Battus philenor. Next base: position 10,170,045 of record NW_027181673.1, on the reverse strand, counting down.
CGGAACCACACAAACGAGCTTGGCTTGTTGTTGAAGAGACAACCACACGTGTGGCCAGCGATTAGCTAATTAAAATGGCTACTTTTGTAAGTATATATTCAAAGAAAAAATAAAAAAAATATTAGCTATTATAAAATAAACATTTGATCATTGTTATTTCAGACTCAACTTGCAGTTTTAGGAATATTGATTTGTAGCAGTAATGCAGGCTACTTACATGGTAGCCACGGCAGTCTCTCAGCACCACCATTACCATCTTCATACTCTTCTTCCGCCTCTTCAAGCTTCTCTCCGAGCAGTTTCCCATCGGGGTCTTTACCTTCAGCTTCCTTTTCTGGAAATGGATTCATTAGTGGATCACACGGCAGCGGTTTTGATGCATCTGCAAGTGCAGGTCCCATTCATAGTGGAGCAAGCTTGCCCGGAGCTAGTGGGATAAGCGGATCTTTGGGATCATCTCTAGAAGGATCTTTTAGCGGATCTTCATTCGGATCTTTCGGCGGATCATTAGGCGGACCTTCTCTTGCAGGTGGCGATGCACCGCCTCCCGGAGCTAAAGCTCCAGTAATTACCGAAATTCACGGTCTGGCTAACAGTAATGGAGCCCCAACTAAATACCGTGTTCGCGACGAAACATACCAGGTAGTGCGCGAAGTGACCCATAGAGTACCTCAGCCAGTGCCCGTTCCAGTGCCGCAACAAGTAAAGATTCCAGTACCACAGCCTTATCCTGTCAAAGTGCCCGTTGTGAGAAATGTGCCGGTACCAGTTCTAAAGATCAAACATGTTAAAGTCGACAAACCAGTGCCTTATCCAGTTGAGAAGATCGTTAAAGTACCCGTCGAGAGAGTAGTAGAGGTGCCAGTAGATCATCCTGTACCAGTCGAGAAGGTTGTCGAAGTTCCCATTGTAAAAGTGGTGAAAGTACCTGTTCATGTTGTCAAAACCTACCCCGTACCAGTGGTGAAGACAGTACATCACAAGGCGCATGTTAGCCATAGCCATGGACACGAAAAGGAACACGGCCACGGCTGGTCGCTTTGGTAAATGGAGGATCTCCACAAGGCTACCGATGAACGTCATTAACAAAATATTTTACACCTCTCTACTAGTCTAACCATTTTGTAAATATTTGCGAACATAAGCTCATCGAGAGGCTGCAATGTAGGGTGATAACTAAGTCATTAAGTTAGGTCAAGAATTGTCTTTTCGAATGATTTTCACCTCAGTTTGTACATAGTAATATAAGTTTCGTTATTTTAATAAAATGATTATCCAAAGACTCAGTATTTTTAATTAATTTATGCTGTACATACATTACAAAACTATTACGACCATTGACAATACATAAATATAAAAATAACAACAAGTTTATATCACCACTTTTTGAGTTATTAGGCGCCATACGTCATACTCAAAATAATAATAACGATAATTTGATTCAACTTATTTAAAAAAAAAAACTAACGTAACTGTTAAGGTGAGAAGTCGACTGCATTTAAGTCTTAGATTAAAAAATATTATACAAATAACCTAACAAAAAAAGAGAAATCTTCATCTAATCTTAACATGTCATTTTGTCCTTTTTAAGATAAATATACCTTTTAAATAAATTTTAATGTTATAATATATACTTACATACTTACGATATACTTATTAAGAAATATCAAGATAGCGAGCAGAAATTTACATAATTATTATTATGTAATAAAATTTGAATATTATTATTGTGTTTTCTAAATTTCGGTCCATCGTCCGGACCTTAAAGGCTCGAGTGACCATCATTTCTGCGCGTATCTTGATCTGCCTAGTGCCATTTCAATTTACCGATCCGCTAGACCATCTGTGTAATTTATTACCAGGCTTAATTCAGAAATTATAAAACTAAATACTCTTCTACTGATTAAACATGAACATCTATCAACAATGATAAATGGGTACTATTTTTTTTCAAATGGAACTATTAGGCTCATAGTATGATGTAAGATATGTATGTACATATAAACATATATTTATATATGTATATGTATTGAAAGTTATCTAAGATTGTAGTTTTATACATGATATCGATAATTCCTTCGTAACGACACATTACTTTTTGTAGCACAAATCATTAAACAAGTAGCACCCCCGTTTTTGTAAAAAAAATATATTGGTATTAAAAAGCTATTTCGAACGATTATCTATTACACGATTTATTTATTAATAGAATACCAATTATTTAAACCTTATTTTAATACTTTTTAATAAGAAAGACCGTAATCTCGAAGTGGATTATCACCTAAGGTCACACAAAACTACCACCCGCCTGCTACTTAATCGTCATCATTATTTCAAACACAGATATAGGGTTATCCCGTAGATTATTAATAGAACTGATAGAAAGCGTTATGCATCCACCGCCTTCCGAAAACTAAGTCCTCTGTTCACCTAATAAACGGAAGACTCACGCTGCGGTTGCTGGTTCCTGGTCACTCTAAAACCTTAATATCCCAACAACCATCTGTTCTGCGCGCTATTTCAGCTTCCAGTTTTTACTAATTTAAACAATTTTACAAAGTAAGTTAAACAAATTATTAATAAAATGTAGAGAAATACTACGAAAATCAAATCTCTTCTTAATAACGCCTAATGCGTTTACTCTTACTTTTTATATGAATTAAAATGTCTTTTCACGGTAGACTAGCCACTTTCGAAATAAAGATTTGAATTTTTTTTGTTTTGAAAATAAAAAGTTGTGTGGCCTGGACAACTTTTATTTTCTAAGCCTTTTAACAACTTTTAATTCCGCTCTCATCTTTCCTGCAAGAAAGTTTCTTGTTTGATAAAAATGAAATATGTATACAAAGTTTATCTAATACAGATAATAGTTTGTTTATTGCTACTTGGACCATCCTTATCCTTTCTTATCATTATTATCATGTCAGACGGTAGACGCCCACTGCATGGCAAAGGCCTCCCCCAAAGATCGTCCCCACGATGATCGGTCTTGCCCAGCTCCTATCCAGCGACTTCCCACGACCTGGACTATATTGTCATTCCACCTACACCCCCTTTTCAATTTCACTCTATGTTAATTGATGGATACAATTGTATTATACCTGATTTTTAACATCGAACTCAAGACTCACGGATAGAAAATCCGCAATATAAAAAACTAACAAAAGACTAACAGGATTAATATTACTAATAAAATAATTTATTTTACGAAGTAACATTATATAAAGGGTTCGCTACCAGTACCATTAAGCTAGAGATACACTCGATATGCGACGAATAAAGGTGAGTGATGATATAAATTACGTTATACGTCTGTGCACATATAAACCAGATTAGAGACAGGTTTGAACAAGCTGAGCTTAAAATTACGTAAAAGGTGACACGGAAACAGCCGGAAGAAGTCGAAAATATCGGTCATTCGAAAACTGATTAGCATATATTTTCTCACGACCAGGTGAAACTATACAGAGAAACCTCAAACCAGTTTTATATGGAATTATTATAATAATTTCGCGTTGCTCAATGAAGGGCGGTTATGTTAAAATTAGGTGGCGTAACAGAGCCTGAACGTCGCACAAATTAAAAAATTTGATCAAGAAACGTTGCATACTAATTTTATAGTGTGTTGCTGAAAGATGGCCATGGTCATCTATTAATATTAATAAGATTTGTAACTAAAATTAATTTGTTTTGCAAGAAGGGACAAGCCTATAATTTACTAAAGTTTTTTTTTTTTTAAATTATTCGTCTTACTTCACACCAGCAGTAAAATATATGATAACAGTTTACATTAATTACGTATATAGTACAATATAAAATATGTTTGCCTATTGCAGTCGTACGCAGGCCATAATTATACTAGCTTATGTTTAAAAGTTAAAAAATTAATAAGACAGAAAAACAATAACAAATGGCTCTGTAATTAATAACACAAGTCATGAATTTTATATTAATAACAATATTATTCGTAAAATTTAAACGTTTATTTTATAAAAACTGTAATAAAAAGGTGAATAATAAACATCGTTCGATAAATTTTTTTGAAATAAAGCCACGACAGCTTCATACATTGCACTCGATTACAATATCGGCAACTAAAAAGTTGCGAGAAAACCACAAGGAATCAAACAGAATGTTTATGCGATGACAAATGCACTGTGTGTGTACACTATGCAAAACATTGCGCTGTGAATAGAGAAGTTAAACGAAAAAATCAGCCACAGAATCGCGCTTCACCCTAAGACAATTTGTAGTTCCATTATCTTAGTATTAATATTATTTACAGAATTCTTAAAACCGGAACATAATATTGGTAAGAATAAACTTATACCATTAAACAAAAATACCTGCAAATTAATTAATTAAGACAAACTCGATTTAATCAATTTATTTATTTGTCACAAAAATACAGTATTTTAAAGTATTGCATCATATAAACTATTCGTTTATTTTGTGCTAACATTTACTTAGATTATAAACTAAATATTATTAACATAATTTAATATTTAGCTAAATTTTATCAACTTCAAATAAATAAAATGACTGTAACTACTTTAAAAAAGTTACTTTGCTTATGAACAATTAATGAAGTACAAAACTATTAAATTTAAAATACAGTAAATTTAAGATTAAAACAAAAATTCATTGATTTTAAATTATTTTACTTTAGTTAACGTCAACTCTGATAAGGCATATCAAAAAAATGTAAGTCCACGTTATATTATTTAATACGTGAGCAAGAAACAATTAAAGTTAGTATAAAAATTAGTAAACAATTACTTAGCCAAAAATAGAAAGAAGTTTTTTGCCACCGGGAATAAATAACGTTGAAGCTAACAAAATTTACCCAACTGTAATACATTAACACCGAAAAACTAGGGACATATAACCTATGATACATCCGTCGCTGTTAATTTATGCACGGGCGTTGTATCGAAAAACCTGTATAAATATGTGCTGCCACCGCTTTAACAAATCACAAACCACCGAAACTCGAAACAGACAACAACAACTTTAACTTAGCTGGCTCTAAGCGTTTAGCTAAAAGCCATGGCGTTTGTTGTAAGTTTTAAAATGTAAAACATTTTAACTATATTATTAAATATAATTTTATTTAAATAATAAATCTTCCATTCCCGTTACATTTCAGATGAAACTACTATTTTTGACAACCTTAGCGTTATATGCTAACGCAGGGATCCTTACTGGACAACACAGTGCTGATTCCTTTTTATCATCTGCAATCAATTCTCCATCAGCAAACTTTGGTGCACCATCGTCGTCTTACGGACCACCTGCCCCATCTTCAGATTTAAGTGGACCAAGTGCGAGTTCTTTTGGACAAAGTTTCGATGACCACTCCTCAAGTTCAGGTGGCTTCAGCAGCGGAGCTGAGTTCGGAGAGAGTCACAGTTTCTCCAGTGGTTCCATTGGAAGTGGAAGTGGATATGATAGTTCTGGGTTCAATGGCGCTGGTTTCGGCGATGCAGGCACAGGCAGTGCCCCAGATATTTCTGGTCCGTCTTTAGATGCAGGCTCACTACCGAGTGCACCAGCTCTTGGAGGTAATGATGGCGGTTTACTGAGTGCTTCTGATGCCTCTGGTCCTGCTTTTGGAAATGGTGGTTCAGATGGACTCGGTGGCCCCGCCGCAGCGGGCGCCCTTGGAGCTCCTCGTGTCATTGGTACCTCTGTCTCAGTTGGCCGTCCAATAACCTCCGCTTCTAGATACGAATTACAATCAGTCGTGCAAAACGTTGTACGTCGCGTTCCTATTGAAGTAACACGTCATGTGCAAGTCGCTGTACCTCAACCTGTAGCCGTGCCTGTCCGCCAAGAAGTGAAAGTTCCAGTGCCACAACCATACCCCGTCCACGTTGATGTCGTTAAACACGTCCCTTACCCTGTCTACAAAACTGAACATGTTGAGGTTGAGAGACCAGTCCCTGTGGAGGTGGTGAAACACGTGCCTTTTGAAGTCATCAAGAAAGTGCCCGTCCCTGTGGAGAGACCGTACGAGGTGATCAAGAAAGTCCACGTACCAGTTGAGAAGCATGTAGAAGTACCCGTAGCCGTATGGAAGCCTTACCCTATTCACATCATTAAACACGTTACCCACTACAAAAAGAAGAGCTGCTGCTGGTAAAAAATAATAAACAGTCATGATCGTACCAAATAGTGAACACAATTGTAAATATTCAGTCATTAGCTATAAAAATAAAATGTTTATATTTTCTTAGAAATCGTATTAAAACAGTTTTATTTTTTCGAACCTTCCCCGTGTTAACTTACAACGTAAAAAAAATTGTTAAAAAAATTCGACAATCAAAATTTTTATAGCCGAGACCAAATTCAAGCTAACATGAAAAAAATAAATAATTACCAAAGCTGATTCTTAAAAATATTATTATCCAGTGATATATATTAATTATTTGAATGTTATGATTATTTCAAATACTGATAATTGACGATAAACATTTTCACATATTGTATGAGATTATAACTAAATAATTTTATACATCTAAAAGAAAATAGGAACAATAAGTATATTTGTTTGTTATACCAAGTCTCTTTACTAAAAATAAACAAACTGTTTACAAGATTTCTTAATATGGTTACTACGAAATATTAATAAACATTTTTAATTTATTAATACGTGAACAAACAAGTCTTAAATTAGATATTTTGTACTATAAACCAAACAAAGATAACGAAGTCTCATAGATGGTGTATTTTTTATTATTTTATGATTTTGAAGTAAATACAAAACTGTCTTTTATTTATGTAAAACCTGAAGAATTATTGTCAGAAACCCATATATTACTGAAAAATATGTAAAGCTGACAATTATGTGAATATTAATTCATCCAACTTGTTCAATATATAAGTTCGAACGCCTGTTATACATTGATTGGATTCGTTTTTGACTTCCAGCTTAACATTTTAATGTAACTTATGACTAAGAAGAGTAACTGTCTAAAGTGGCAGTTGCTTATCGCTCCAGAGTGGCGCCTATGAGCTGGTAGACGGATTTGGAGGAGGCCTATGCCTTACAGTGGACATCTATCAGCTGAAAAGAAGAAGCGAAATTGTGTACGTGTTTAGATTACATTTCGTAAAAATTTGGTTTAAAAATGAAATAAATTGAGTGTATACAAATATTTAAAGTAACGCAACAACTGTTCAAGAGATAGTATTTTTTTAATGCTGAAAACTTAAAAACTATGTAGTTATGCATTAAATATAGCTTTCTTTTTATAAAATATTATATATATTATATAAAATATTATATATATTTCATGCTTACCTGAAAAATGATGTAGCCTATAAAGAACTTAGTAAATGATGTCCAGTAATTAGTTTTTATTTCTTATGTTTTGGTTTTATTGTTCGATTTGATTATTTCTAACTTTATCTTATTTATGCACGCACGCTTAACTTCTTTTCGGTTTAAAAGTGCTGGATTTTTTTCTATTTCCTGTGTTTTATCATGACAACATCCATTCTAAATATTACACTTGTAAAATATTCATTTAGCGACCATAACTACGACGCGTGACAATGCTTTGGACATATATTAACTTTTTTTTTAAAATAGTTCAACATCGTCATCGATTCTGCATTAAATACCCAATACACACGAAATTTGTGTCAGCAATTGGGTCTTTCTGTATATACAAAATAAAGCTCCGATAATCTGCAATTTTATGACATTATACTATAAAGCATGGTTGCACAGACTTATTAAGACTAGGGGCCACTCGGGCAAATCATGAACTGATGGCGGGCCGGTCGCCAGAAATTTAAATAATTAATTTATTTTGGTTTTATTCTGGTATATAATTCAATATTTTTCGAATGTACAAGAGTATTATTTTTGCTGTCGGCGGGCCACCAGTATTAGACCGGCGGGCCGCGGTCTGTGCAGCCATGCTATAAAGCCATAGTAATTATGAACAAGCCTGCATATTTCAACGTGTGTTATGCAATATCTTGAGGGTACGCGATGACCAGCAAGGGGTTCTTAAAAATTTTATGAACTATCATATATTCCAACCGGTACTATTGGAAGCCAGTAGTGGACGCCTTACGGCTGAAATGATAAAAATATATACAATACTAGTCCAGAACTAGATGTATTTTAAAAATTAACGTTATGAGTTAGATATAAGTAATTAATAGTTTGTAGGGAAACTAAACAAGTTTTAGCGAGTAGGTATTAAGATATCAGAGTAGATGATAAATTACGTTCATTAAGAGGTACGAGAACCAAAATTAGGTTGCTTAGCTTTGTAATAAACGAGCTTGACAAACTTCGTAACATGTAACAAGTGTTGTTGTAGGTTTTTATGTGATTGATGAGTTAGGAAGGTTATTCAACTTATTGTTAGTTATACAACGAAACAACATTGCGCTATGCATATTTTTAAATATAAATTCCTGCTGTGACCACGTTTAAGTTCATCTTTAGATCTTCAACATCATTATTATTATCCTTTCAGCCGTAAAGCGTCCATTACTGAACATAGGTGACCCTCCAGATTTCTATTAAGTTATTATAAAAAAGTACACCTTAATATTAAAGAATTTCATAAACTATGCTCAATTACAACTGAGATATATCATACTTGCACACATCAGACAGCCCTTAGAAGATTTCCAGCTAATAATCTGACATTTTCCGTACAAACCTTAACTTTTACACTGTATTTCAATTCGATATCACTTATTTTAAATTCACAGTAACTGTTGTTGGTTCTCTGCCATCTAGCGGAAAGTATAATACTTAGTGTTAAGTTTTTTTAACCACATTGTTCTTATTCCACAAGAGATGGAGTGAAATTTATTTCTCGTTAGCTACATCAGAGTTCATTGAACTTTATTAAACATCACATATATGACGTAACAGCAGGTAAAATTAAATTATGGAAAATTTTGAAGTGGGTCAGGCCTGATTATATAATGTTTGTAATCGCGCAGATGTTATCTTTTTTGTTTTACTGTCGCCCATCTATTAGACAAAAAGAAAATTAATATTTTAATTTTTATTACACTACAAGATTGTCGAGTATACTTTTTTGTATTAATAGCAAATTTCAAACAATTGAAATATTTTACGTTTTATTAGACTTGATTTATGAAATTACGTGTGCATATTTTGTTCTTAAATTCATACATTTTTAAGGCCTGGCCTGTATAAACATCACAATTAAAAAATGTTTAACCATCGATATCTACATATTCACATCAATGTTTTCACTAAATTAAAAATTTAGATTTATGTTATCTTAACTAATTGAATAACATTTGTAAAGTTATATCAACACAGCCTAATTTAGCTTCCACTTGGTTAATAAATATTATTGAACTATAAAAATAATTTAAGTAAAATCCACATTTTAATTATCTCCCGTTTATTCTCCTCCCGTAATTAGATCCTGTCTATCATTATATTCATTTTGACTACCAAGGAAATAAGATATCTTTGTTGAATGAACTAATCCTGAAGGAAAAGTATAAAGATTTCTAAAAAATATTCCTTTCAAAACATTGTTGTTTCCTTCGATAATTCGCCTCCTTTCCATTACCATCCCTGCAGAATACTACGGGTTATAATTTTTGTTTAATCCCGTTTTTCTATCACAATATTTCAATTTTACTTTTCCTCTTTTTATTGCTTACTCAAATTATTTCTTTCTTTTTATACTCACCTCTATCACCTTCCTGCAATACTACAGTTAGGTGTGGCGACTTGCCATTTGACTTATCAATGAGGGGATTTTACCCTCCTTTCGAGTTATAGATTACAAAAGGCCAAATAGAGCTGTTGGTAACAAAGGGAGCATTTATCTAATAAACATTAGAAATGTAACTTTTACTTCATATGGAAAACAAACGAATTGTAATTTCATCGGTGTTATTTCATCAAAATTACCAAACAATTATAAAAGCCTTTTGAACTGTCATAACAATAGAAGTTAAGATCTGAAAGTCGGTTATCAAACCCATCATGAGTTTAACTCTATTGTGGTTTACAATCATCAACACACAATTTTAAAAATCAATACACATATTTGTAAAATGTCAACACAATCTTTGACACCGTTGTAGGCATCTGTTAAAGTTATAAAAATTAACATTTACATATTATAAAAAGAGGTCTAATTTTTATGTTTTCGAAATCGCCCACCCAGTTCGTAACTTAAAAATGCCTACGTAAATTTGCATATATAGTTTATTAATTCAAAAAACGTAAACGTAACTAATGTCTGCGCCCTGTTTCTAATTATGTGATGCCTTTAAATTTTGATGAAATTTCGAAAACTTGACTTTTGTATAAAATAAGTGTTGGTTTCTCATTTTGCATAGACTTCCCTTGGAGCCCTTCGCAGCCACTTGTGCATTGTCACCATGAATACTTTAGTAAGTTTATTTATAAATTGGTTTAAAAGTGAATGTAGTGTAAATAAAAAATCCTTTAATTTCAACCGTTATATCTCGTATTTTACACTGTTTGTTAGTGAAAATATAGAAAATATTACATTATTAAAAAAAAACTCATTCAATAAACTTTGGTATTTAAAATATTAATAAGAAACAACATTCGATTTCAAATGTAAAAATAAAATTTCTAAATTTTATGCCAAATCCAGTCTTCTGTTTTTGATTCGCATTAAAAAGAAACATTTGTTACAGTTTTGGTTTATGTTTTTGGCCTTCGCTGTAGTGCTTGTACAATCGAAACAATTGGACCCCGGGCCACAAACATTCGTCGAAAAGACACTAACGGTCCAAAGACCTCAAAAGAGGTATGCCATCAAGGAAGTTGTAGTATACTTAACACCCAGCCAAATAAAAGCAATACAAGAAGGTAAAGGTTACATTAGTACTGAACTTGAAGACCAAACTGAAGGCGCGGAAGCAAATCAAGATGAGTTAGAGGAGAGTCAACCTGAACAGAGTGATATTTTCGATCTGAGCCCTGCACAATTAGACTCACAAAGATTAGTAGGAGAACAACAGATTCCTTCTTTAATACCGGTCAATGAGCTTAATTTAGAACAAATAGGAGAAGAACCACAGTTATCTTGGCCTGAAGAAAAGAAATTTATTCCATCACCCGAAGATGCTTATGCTTATTGGCGTTATTACCCTGAAACTGAGACACAAACTGAACAAACCCAACAGGAGCCAGAAGAAAGCGCGGAAGTAGTTGAAGAACTCCAGCCAGAAGTCCCACAAGCACAACAGCAAAGATATAAACTAGTTCCTTACGACACTGCGACTGGAAAAAATGTATCCAACACGACTAAAGCTCCTCAAGAGGACCCTATTAGAGAGCGCTGGCTACGTTTATTAGAATTGAATCGTGCTCAAATAAGAAAACAATTATCTAGTACCGAAAGAACTACCAGCACAATAACGACGACAGAAAAGCCAAAAGCTAAATCTGAGTCCACGTTTAGTAGACTGCAATTCTCAGCGAGGTATAATGATCAAAAGCAAGCAATTGAGAACGAAGAACGTAAGAAGAGTCAATCAGAAAAGCAAAATGCGACACGACCGGTATCTCTTACTAACAGTACGTCGCTCCTAATTCGCAAGGAGGTGACTATTACAAAACATCAACAGGCACCGCTTATCAAACATGTTAAAGTTCCAACTCCCGTGTTAGTGCCGATTCCGGAACCATTTGAGGTTAAAGTACCCCATCCATTCCCTGTGCCCCTGGAATTTTTTAGACCAGTGTCTAATCAAATAGCAAAAATTAAAAAGTTGGATCCGAAAATTTCCCCAACACCGACTGAAACCGAAATACCTAGAATTTTACGAGTAAAAAAACCTACGGTCGCTTCTACAGAAAAACCAGCAAGTGAACGTAGAGTAGTTTCCGGTGGTAAGAAAGAAGTTACCGCAGAAGTTCCTTCTCGACAGAGAGGTCAGCCTGAAAGCATAACTATCATTCGCCATACATGGGAAAATTAGAACTTAATGTCTTTTGTTTTTGTGAAAATTGTTGTTATTCTTGGTGACGTTTAACTATTAATTATATTTTGTTACCACAGAAACAGTTTTCATTATTTCACGATGATTACCACTGGTGCTAAGATTTGAAAATGTGTAATATAAACGTCTTTATTCTATAATTAATATATACAATATTATTTTATGAAAGTTCATCTGAGAAGTAGACATCAAGAATTAGACAAAGTACACTTGTTGATTAAAATTTCAAGTTCTTGTTTTTCTAATTAAAAACTGACATAAATAAACTTACACATACACATTTTATAATATTCAACGCCGTTTGGGTTACTATTGCTATTAAAACCTATCAGGCGTTTTAAAACTTTTTACCTTAAATTCACAAATTAAGCTTTTTATTAGTAAAATAATTTGTAGATCACTCATTTTCGAGTATTTTTATTAATACGTTTGAATTTAAAAGAAAATTTTTAAATTTGTTGTTCTTTTCATTTATATTATAAACTGTGTATATTATACTAATAGTTATCCTAATTCACCGTGTGATTATCAAATTAAGTAAGGTGAAAGAGATTCTCAAAAAATTGAATTTGAAAAAGGAAAATGAAGTAGTAGCATAGTATTGATTTCGAAACACAATATTAGAAAGCGGCGAAACTTTGGTGTCCAGTGCGAATCACAGATACTTGTTTTAATAGCGTTTCTGTTTCATTGAACCATTAACTAATTGTTTTCAATCTTATAAGTATGAAGTGTCAATGTACATATCATTTGTATGCCGATGACTTACAGTTTCACACTCAAATAGACATAGACTCTGTGCCTGCTGAAAATAAGCGAATGAATTCGGACCTATCATACATAAAAGATTGGTCCAACAAATTCGGTTTAAAAGTAAATCAAACTCGAAAGATCCGTCTTATGCGAGAACCTTAATATACCTCCGTTCAACTTACCGGACCTCCTCAGGAAAAATATCTACTGCAGAATTTTTTGATGAGTTGGCCCGGCACATTGTCCTAAACCTCGAGGCCTTTAACGGTATTTAGCGCTTGGTCAGCGACTTGATATAAAATAGTGTACCAATTAATGTATAATGGAGTAAAATTTCTAAATTGTTTAGTTTATATGTATACATTTTAGCTGTATTTACCCATGTCAAATTGTAAATAATAACAAAAAGTTGTCGTGACTCGCAGCTTGGAGAAGAAAGATCCGTATCAAATAGCGGCAACTCCTTTCCAAACAGCCTACTTAATAAAGGCGAAGAAAAAATATTGTAAACAAAACACTAGCGACACAAGAACCCGAAGAACCCGAAGACAACATTTGCGAAGTAATCAAAATTACGAAGACATTTTTTTATTATATTATTATTACGTTATTTAGTCTCTGAAACTGTTGATTTTTGGACAGAGTGTTCATATTCATAACAAATGAGCCATTTAAAGCTATTACGTCGATAAACAATCACCTTGTACTTCCTAACATTGACCTGAAGAATAAGTCATTGGACTTCATCAACTAAACAAACTTAACTAAAATGTGACATGGACAGCATTGACAAGTATGCGAAGATCGTAAGCAATTAACGACTTTTTTTGCATTTAATGTAAGAAATCGAGTGACACAAGATTTCACTGACTTTCAAAATTTACAATGCAGTACGTGGATAGGTTGTGAATCGATTAAAACCTTTGTTTGTAGTTTTTTTATATTGTCTTTTAATTTTTATTGTACTTACTTGTGTTTAAATGGGTTATTTAGAATAAAACAATAAAATCCATTAATTGATATTGGGTTTGTATTAGGTGCATTGGCTTAAATGTATTACGTGTAATGTAGATATAATTCCTAGACATATGAGTAAAGAGTCCGTACATCTCATATAAGCTATCTTTTAAATAGGCATCAATAGTAGCATCTATTCTATTTTATATGTTATATCCTAATTTTCTTCAGATTTGCAACACTAGTATCGTCAATTAAAATCAACACCAACTATGTTGTACGAAAATTTAAGATCATATACGAGTTTCAGAAAAGTAATATATCTTTTTAAAATACTGTAACAAGGATGTGGGTACGTGGAGATAATGCAGACATCGATGTATTTTAACGCCAATCCTGGTGCCTTGAAAAATAAATTGCATTATTATATAGTTATGTTAATTATATATTGTCTTTTTCTTATACCATGCTGTGTAACTCAGGATGATGTTCGATTACCTCATTTGATAATCGCAACGGGTGAGTTCTAAAATGAACATAGATGAGGTAAAAACTAAAACAACGCCTATGTTACGACTATATAATGCCAATATTAGTATAAGGCTCGAATTTTAAAATTGTCCAATCGTACTTATGTACACCTAGAGCAAATAGTCAGACTAAGGAAGCCTTACTTCGGGAAAGAGGTTGGGCTCAGCTGGGTACGGTTGCGTTCGTGAAACTACAAAATGTATGTCCAATACACTTTAGTGCCGGAGTCGCTTAAGAAGCCATAGAACTATCGTCGGGATAACCCAGCGGATCAGTAAGTTGATAACTTCTACCACTTCATATTATGGTTGTCTGTAAGAGATTGCCTTGTATGATAAGACTGCCATTCGTACTTTTCTGTTTATTATTGTCAAACTATTTAAATATATCTTAACATGTACAATAAAGGATATTAAATAAAAATAGGTTGAAATGATGGTAGTTCATATAGCACGCAGAACAGATAGAGGTTAGGACTTAGCGGTACTAAAGTGGAGACCAAGGACCGACAGACGCAATGTAAGGCGTCCAACTACAAAATGGACAGATGAGATCATCTATTCATTTGTTAAGGTCTTCGGAAAACTCTGAAAATAGGCATCTTCCAACTGGTCTTATTGGAGATCTATGGACGAGGTCTATGCCCAGCTGAGCACGTCCTACGACGTTGAATATTAAACATATTTCTATTCATTTGATTTATAAATAAGTATTTACCAATCTTTATATGAATACGAATGTATAACGAAAACAGTAACTAATTTTTGTATCCGTCCTAAAAATGCGCCGTCGTGACTAAATCTAATTGCGGTACGATTAGGGACAATCATGTCGACAATAGCCAATGATGAAATCACAACGGGCACGGATTTGCGCAAGTTCCTTTAACTAAGTCATACATATTTTCAGCATGCTAATTGCACCGCCGTCAAAAAAGTTTGTTTTCTTTTAAAAAACTTTATGTATAATCAGAATCAGGCTTTGGACTTTTATTCATACCGATATAACTGTGAATGTTTTACATGGATCATGTGCTTGACACTTTTACGTAAGACTTTAAAAAAATAATGAATTAAATTTTCAATAAATTAACATGTGAATTACCTAAATTGAAGAAAAAAATCAATTGAAAAGAAACTTTTGTTATATATATTTTACATATAGGAAACAAACTGCATAATATTTACAAAAAAATGTAAACAAATCTTTTTATAAAGTGATACCAAAAATATTTCCGACATTTAAAATTAATTTATTTACAAAGTTTTTTTACTTAATGATTGTGTTTCATGTTTTTCATCATTTTTTCTTGAAATGAATTTTGTTTTCGTTAATAATTACCAAGTGATTAATGTCTTATGCAGGTAATTATTTTGTTTCTATCGGTGATTGACTTTGCATCGGTTAATAATTTTGACAGCTTGCGATTATTAATTGGCAGGTATGCAACAGTCATGTACTTATGCGATCGAATTCTTCAATTACATAAGTGTATTAATCCATGCTTCCAAGCTCAACGAACTAAGTACATAATTGCAGTTAGCATAACGTTATTTTAATGCATAAGTGTGAACGTCGAGAGCCATGTTGCAAAATTCAGTTGGCTAATATAAATTATGGAAAACTGTATGCAAATATAATGGACTTGTTTGATTCTTTAATTTTCTATCTATAATGACTTCCGTAGTTGTTAACAGTTAATATCTGTGTCGATCACATAAATCTTACGTGTTGCAAAAGACGGCGAGCCTTTTTGTTTAATGTAGGTTAAATCTGCACGCTATTATTGTATTTTGTTCTTAACGGATCAGTTTTTTTGTTTATGTAATATAATATTAAATAAGGTACATATTACACTGTATTTAATAAAAAAATATTGCTAATATAGTTAAAATATTACCATAAATATCTGAGAATATTTGAAATTGGGTGAAAATAAATAATAAATTCGTAATTTTTTAATTCAACATTTTATTAATATCACAATTCACGGCAAAACGCACTTAGTCATAGTTTTAAAGAATTGAAATCAAGCATGGATTCAAACACCTGTAGAAATCAAACAAAGAGACACATTCATTCAAAATATTACACGACAGAATTTCTTATTAAAGCACTTAATGAATTAACTAATGCGTTTCATAATTTAATTGTATACATAAAAACACATAAACGATACTTTTAACAAATTTTAGGTATTTCAAAAAATCCTATTCAAACAGTTTTAAATCTATCTCAGGTACATAGAGTTGAAAATAAAACATGAAGCATTAATAACCATAAAAGCTTAAATCAATTGTAAGATTAAAAGTTCTTACATTAGAGATTACAGGCACGAAGTATATCTAACATTGTTTTAGATAGTGGAGAAACATTCCACAGTTATGCCCGAATAAATTTTAAGTTTGATGTTGTTAGTTATAGCCTTCATATTTGTAACCTTCTGAGCTCTCTCCGGACAGTCCCTGGGCGTGGCCGGTGTAGTATTGGCCCTCAGACTCGGGCTGTTGTAATTCGTAAGATTTCAATCCCTCAGATCCCTCGTACCCTCCGAATCCCTCATATCCACCATGTTCAAGCCCTTGCTCGTAGCTTCCGTGACCAAGGCTAGCGGCGAGGTGCTCAGAGTCGAGTCTGTGGTCTTCGAGGACGAGACCACCGCCGTGGCTTTGCTGCGCTTCAGGGTGAATCTGCTTCAAGTTCTGTTCAGACTTTCCCTTTTCGAGGGGATGCTTCAAAAGATGGCTGTGTTCCTTCTTAACGTATACGGGCACTGGATGGAAATGCTCGAACTTAATGGACTGATGCGACTTAGCATGTTCATGCTGTATCTGATGGTGATGTCCTGATTGTCCGATTAAAGACTGTTGGTCGTATTTTTCCTCGGCTTGAGGTATTTCTTCATGTATGATGCCAGGGTAGGCGGCCACTACGGCAAGGAATCCTAAGAAAACCTGGAAGTAGAAATATGGATAAGTCATAATAATATTTATTTAAAAATACTTTTTTTCATTTCTTATCGTATATTATAAAAAATTAAGAATGTCAGAAGTTTGCCTGACAACTAATATAACAGACTATAAATATTGATGCTAATTTCAGATATTGTAAAGACATTATCTCGAAACATGTTTTGTAAAGCAATAGCGTGAGGAACACGCATTTAAATTAGTTATGCAACGAGAAAGACTTCCGGTCCCGAGCCGCTTGCTTTAGATGAGGAAGAATAACGCCATTATATCGTTTGGTTGCGTTCATGTATAATGCATGAGCGAAAAACTTCGATAGCCGTGAATAAAATATTGGTTATGGTTTATAATTATGTTAAGCATTATTTTAAATTTTATTAAATTATTGCCACTGGCTCCGTCAAATCACTGTTACTTTCGAAAGCACTATCACAACAAACACATTACGCACGTGGTATTTCATTGCGGTCTGTTCGCTACTGTTGGTCACCGTACTCCACGAGAGGGTTGTGGGTAATGCCAGCAGTTGCAATTTACATTGCTTTTATACTCGTTTTCACTTAACTTGCGGAGCTGTGTGAGTGCTCTGCTTACGTGTTACGTCTAACCAATTGCTACATTGACAGTTCGTCCGTGTCTTGGTTAGAACAATAGATAGAAATTGGTTGTGAGATATATGGAAAAAGTTCTCGATCGTTGACTTAAAGAGTATTTTGTTCACATTATCATGTAATATCTGAAATGGTGACAGTTGTGATCGTTTGTGTAACAAGTACATTGATCTCGATTTGCATGCAATTGTGTTATGAAAGAGCTTACATGAGGACAAAAAACTTTTTGTCCTAATAATGTTTTCATAAAATTCCTGTAATGTTACGCTTGTATAATTTTCCTGTAATGGCGAAAATACCTTTAAAACATATAGGAGTATTTGGGATCAATGTTCAAGAGCGGCAGCCATGACTTATAGTTAGTGCTAAATAGAAAATAATTTAACGATTTTTAACACATAAACATACACCTACTTTTATAAAATATTCATTTTTATATTTAATCCAGTGCGCAGAGTCTATGATTTTGAAATGAAAATGAAAAAATTTTCCGTACTAAAGACACTCCGACATAAACCCTGACCATTTTAACACACTGCCTATGTCTAATTTGAAAACCTTCGGGAACTTTTACTTTTGTAGTATTCCTTTACTTAAATAAAGATGAATTCCAGAGCAGTACTTTAGTTATAACGACATTATTGTATGGGTTTATGGTAATTGTAAAAATTGTAATGATAGAAAATAAATGTTATTAAAAAAAAAATAAAAACGAAGTTGCATCCTTTTAGCTCTGCACAGCTAATAAAATTACATTTCTCAAGCAAGAATGCAAAACTTATCTGCCAGCAATAGCAGATTATTTTATTGCATAAAAATGTTAACGATTGATATATTTTTAAAACGTCTTTCTTGACGTAACCGACATAGATAATAATTAAGAAATGACAGTTTAGTGGTTTGCTTATGGACATTTTGTGGGTCTCTCATATACTTCATATATACTAAGTTTCGTTTTATTTTATTCTAGAAAATTCCGAGCTTGCTATCTACTTGCGCGCAGAATAGATGAAAACTGGCCAGCAAACGCATCATCGAATATCCACCCACAAGGTGGCGTGATAACCCAGTTAACAAGACTAAACGCTGTCGCAAGACGATGGGTGGAAGTCCTTCCAACCGGTCCCATTGGATATCTACAGCGGAGAACTATGTTCAGCAGTAGACGTCTGACGTCTGAAATGATTATGATTACAAAAAATTATAACATGTAAAATAATGTGTAGCGGCTCGTGCCAAGATTCTCTCGGGAGAATTCGAGATTCGCTACCTTAAGAGAGGTGCTAAGTGAGTCGCCCTCTGCGCCCTGCCACCTCAAACCTGCGTAATTTGCAAATGCCACTTGGGCAGCAGTGAAATTCGCTATCAAAAAAAATCTAATCTCTGATGCGTGATTTACTTGCGTTTGGAACTAAACGAAATTTTCACCGGACTATATTTATTTAGTATATTCTCTGTATTATATGCATAATACATAACTAATTTGTACCAAGTCTGCATGATGGAAAAAGATCCTCAGTCTACGGGGTGGTAAATGTCATAGCCGTAGAATTTTTACAAATAGAAAATGATGGAGAGCGTCACAATTTCACATTTTATTGATCCGCCCATGTCAATGTCGTACCAAACAAAGTTTTGTAGGTGTAGTCAATAGTAATACTTCTGTTTTCATAGTTTCACAGAGACATGAAACGGTATGTCGATTAGTTCTGTAATATATGCGACAGCACAGAAACTTCATATTGTAATATTAATGGAGTAACAGCTGATTTACTCGCCGCAGTGAAACCTATCTATATAAAGTAAAATCTACCACCAGTCTTTGTTTTGCCTTCTTGATGTTTACAATTTTAGTGGATTTGTGCTAAAATCAGTGGTCTTACTGAAGCTGAATCTAAACAAAACTTAGAAAAGGAGGCTGCTGTGGTCTTAAAGTTATGAAGGGGAGACCATGAACCTACAAGCGCAGCGTAGAATGTCTACCCACAAGGAACTCGGAAAACTTGGTTTCAGGCGGCTTCCAACCTATCCTTTTTGAAATCTATGACGAAAGTCTATATCCTATGGCTGTAATGTTTATAGTAATCTTATATTTTTACAGACCTAAACCGCAGATACCTAAGAATCCCTAGAGCTTAGGTACTATATAGAGGTTTTAGCTCAATAAAGGACATAAAGAGCGCTACTGCGCTCGGCAATCTCTAATCCGATGAAACTTTGAAATGCGAGTGTGCAATAAACTTTCATTCATCAGTTATAAAAATTTGAATATTTTATCTGTATTTGCTAATATCTGTCGTTAAACAGGTCCAAACACAAGCAACCACAGTAATAGTACTGTTCCAATTTTAAAAATACGGCTCAACAATGATTTATCATATTGAGCGTCTTCCCACTTAAAGAATAAGAGAATAGACCTAATTTATAAATAAAATTAGTAATTATATGATAAGCGTATTTATTATTAGCTGAAACAAATAGTTTTAAAGAGACTAAGTGGTGTACTGTGCGGTGTATACTATATAACTGGCATGTTCATAAACAGCGTTAGATATGTATCTATCGGTATTTGATTCCACTCTCGAACAGTTTATCGATAATTATATTTTATTACGAATTCAACAACGGCAAACTTTCTTTTTTAGAAACACTATTATCATAATCATCATTTCACAATAAAATAGAAAAGAATGTAAATATGTATATATATGCATATTCGCACATATTTACTACTAACTATCACCTACTTCGCGTTATGTTGAAAATAATTTTTCTAATATTATTAACGCCCCCCTATTTACACGTATTGATAGAGGTACTAGAAATATCATGATGAGTTAACATAGATATAATTTTCTTAAATAAATTTAATGTTATTCTTACTAACACATCGTTATATTCTTGGTCGGCATTAAATATTCTCATAGCAGTGGGCGCCTTTTTTGGATTAGTAATTACATAATCATTGAATTTTTATATTTTTCTGATTAATCTTTAATATTTCTGACATGTCTTATGTAAATGCCAATTATTTAATTAATATTTCTAGATACTTATACTCCATTCCAGATAAAATAATACATATCTATTATATATTGAAAAAATCTTTTGCATAATTATTATTCTGTTATTTTTTGTTGTTGTAAACTGTTATATTTCGAAATTGAATTTTCTATACGTCATTTAATAGCATATACTGCGAGAATAGGAAGTCATTAACGTCTGCACAAATGTCATCTTGAGAGACTTTTTGATGGTTAACCATAACTGCGAAGACGCAATCTATCATTACTCAACTCAATTTACAGCAATTCTTAATAAAATCTCGTTCGGTGACACATTGAATATGGCACATATAAACGCTTATGGCATCATTGCTTTGCGTTTCAAGTTTACTGTTCGATTTTCTAGTGTGAAATCGATTAAATAAGACATGGCTAAGGATTTAGGCATGTTAAACGATATTTTTCTTTAACTTGTGCCTCGTTTGCAAGCTCAAAGTCAGCTAACAAGCACAGTGAAGACTAAGCTCTAGTTTAGTCTTCGAGATAAGGTCAGAAATGAGAATGAAATTAACCAACAGAGCCTAGCGAATTGGCAAATTGATGTGACTGTGATCAGTTCGCATAGCGGGTAGAACTGGTGGCAGCTGAGGGCTTAAGTTTCTGAAATAGACCACGGACCAGCCAACGTAGTATAGAACATTCACCATCTTCAGACGATCTTGTTAAGGTTGTCAAAAGTAGCTCGATGCAGGCGCGTCCAATATATTTCCCATAGGACGGCTATTGTAAATCTGTGGGGTAAGCGTCTTATGACGGAAATGATGATGATGATGAATGTAACAATGACAATGACTAATCATAAAATTAATATTGTAAATAAATCGCAAGAAATGTATGCGAAATTTTTTAATTACGTAAAACATTGTAAAGACGTAGTTGAGTAAGAGAGACTTAATACATTTTTCCTTATGTCTAAACATAGTTGCGGTATTGTTACAGCAGTTGTCATTTTAGTTACTATATTTGAGTGACTAAAAAAATAATTCGTTTTTGAATGCAAGTTTCACCAAAAAGAATGGCCTAAATTTGCAAACGACCCAATACTTTTATTATAATCAGTTATGTTCGAAAGCTTAATTTTACAGCCTTTTTACATTTCGAACTTGCAGTGAAACCTGAGATTGCAATCGAGTACAAGTAATTAAATTCCATTAGGTTACAGGTGACGTAACGTTTTGATCAAACTATACCGTTAATTGTGTCTCTTACTTACATAATTTCTGACTGCTCTATTTAAATCGCAATAGGCAATTACGAAGTAATGTAAAGGATAGTTTGAGAAATCATATATTCAAATGTATATTTTTATAGCACAGAAAGAAAATCATCAGTATTAGCACGCTGTGATTATTTTCTTTTCTATTGGATTATTGTCATGGTTGTCATCAAGCACATATTGCAGCCTCTAAATAATGGGGCGCACGCTTCATTTTGTTTTGGATTAATAATAATAACAAAAATTCAATTGTGTGCATGAAAACCGACTTTTATGAAAGCTTTTGCATTTTCGTACAATAATTAATTTCCGGCATAAAGAGACAGAGGTTAAAATTCATACCTGAACGACATTTTTTAGTAAAATATAACTAAGTTCAAACGTATCGTCTGGTATTTATGTGAATAAAAAACCCTAAACCAGGACATTTCTTATGTATTATGTAGATAACTATTACTAATAAACAACCTTTACGAGTTATATACTATTGGAAAAATTTACATCAAACTTTATTATTACAAATTTTAACGAACGCCTTAACATTGTGGCGCTTTCCAGGTTAATAAAAAAGCACATTTTCTAATAAGTTATATTTATTTATTTATCTTTATTTAATATTCTTTATTATACATCCTAGGATACATTTACATATAGTATACAGTAACCGACTTTTAAAATTTAAACGGCTCAATAAAGTGCTTTTGAAAACGGAATAATAAACTATAGTTCAAACTATAGTTGTGGTTTCTTATAAAGGACCTTCTTTACCAATCTTCAATGCCAAATATAAATACGATCTGTTGACATTATAAAGCCTTTAGCAAATTTACTCAGAAATTAGAACAATAGCAATTAAATCAACAGCCATTCATTAACAAAGCAGAGAACAATGTAAAAGCTAACTTTAAATGAGATAAAATCAACACACACTTCACTTTAACGAGTGAAACGTTTTATAAATTAAATTGCAGTATTTTAGAAACATTAGAATGACATGAGAATAATAAGTAAATTTTTTTATTGACATAATTTAAAATAAGAAATGACTGATAAGTTGTACGTCAGTAACATAATTAGACAATTTGGGAAAAGAAACCTATAAATAAATGTCTCAACACCAACGATATTTCCTCTCATTTTATTTCTATATAGCATTTTGAAACATTTGGAACTGTTTGTAAACAAACTAGAAAAATGTTTTGCAAAGTCGTCAGGGATCAACGTCTACGGGGTGACAAAAATTGAGGGATTCTTAAGCAGTTTCACAAAAAATATTTTTTCATAGTGAAGAAATAAATCATCAATAACTGTAGTCAGATAGTATTTTAAAGAGCTCAGCGGGATGTAGATACAGGTTGTCCACCAGAAACAACAAAATTTTGATAGTGGTCTATGTAAGAATTCAGAGTATCCATGTTCTAGATAATGTTTACAATAACTTAAATTTACCTAAAAAGTAAAATAGTTGTCTATAATTGTTCAACCAAGTTAATTAATTTAAAAATAGGATTAACTTAAAGTTTATTGATTTATAGATAAACAGCAATGGTATTAACGACCAATAATGGTATAATAAAGAATGACGGGTATAACACAAAACAATTGCAGTATAAGCACCATTGTATTTAATATGCAACATAAATCCCTAATCCACAATATTCTAGAAAGCATGAAAGTGTCGTTAAGTCTTTCCGGATGCACAGTGAATTTGTAGCAATTGTAATAAAATGCAATAGACCAAAGCAAGATACGCGATCGGCATGAGAAACGTACAAGTGGAGCATAGAGAAACATGTTAGATATTCCGTACATTCGGAATTGCTCTTGTTTGATTTTACCTTTCACTTTAGTATTGAATTAGGTGTAGATGTTTCTTAATTTATTTCATTATTTATTTATTTTCATACATACAATATTTTACCTTTTAGTACCAAAAACTTAATACAATAAATATGCTATTTTAGAATAAATCTTCATTAAAATTAAAGTCTGGTACAAATGATAAAAATATAAAACTCCTTAGAAGTTCCAAAATTAAGCATAGCCCGTGTCTTGTGAAAATATTACATCAATAAAACATATTTAATTTAGTGTAAATCGTTGAGCGTCAACAAGATTTGTACACGTAACATGCAAGACGAATGTTTATATGTTATTATAAATGTATTATCGTTACTTAATAATATTCATTACTTACTTTATATATATTCATAACTTAATAAAATCTACCTATTTTTCCTTATGTCCACAAAATAATGTTACTATATAATTTGTTAAAATGAGTAAAAGATACTGAATAGATTGAATTAAAGAAATTGTGTTAATTTACTTGGATACATTTCAACCGAAATTGGATTTCAATTTTAGCATTAATGATGTGAATTGAAAAATAAAATAATTATAATAAATATAAATTTAAAAAAAAGATTTTTTCCTATTTAGTTAAACATACATATTTTTAATAGCCCTATTTGATAGTTTTCTTGTAGCTTATTCAATGTAAATTATATATGTGGTAATCAATAAATTAAGAAATGTGATTTTGATCGAAAATTATTCCATGTCATCGGGTCAGTAATAGTAGACAAATGAAAGATATGTTGTAATACAAATTAGTAACGCAATAGAGAAAAAGGTAAAATATAACACTGTTATTAATAAGATTCAAAGATTATAACTTAATTGAGTTTAAAATTCGTTACGCTACTATTGACATTAACATACTTCCTCAGCGATTTATTTAAATTTTATTTTTATCAACTATTTAAAGCGATCGTTATCTAGTGGTGAACTTAGTTTTGTATTGCTGTCGTATGTGTCCTCAAGTTAAGAATTCATTTCACGGCAGTATGATTCGGTAGCTGATCGGGATAGTTTTTTTACTTTAGGGTCTCTGAATATTTTGTCCGATTTACTGTCTACGCAATTAACGTAGAATTTCTAAAATATAATGATTGATCCATTATAGATATCGTCGTTTCATCCCATAGAAGAAACTGGAAAAAATATATTGTAAACAAAACACCAAAGCGATACAAATTAGAATTAATAAAAAAAAAAACTCCTTTATAAGAAGCAGCAGCATTTTATGCGACGCAAGAAATAAATAGCACGTGTTTTGCGATATCTTTTCTATACGTATAAATTTTCATCCACTTTCGAAATGTTTTATTAAGTTCTCTAAAAAATATTACGCCAGAAATAATTACAACTTTAATCCTTTCGTTACCAGCGCCGGAGTTAGCCGGCATGTACATTGTGATTTGGGCTTATTTATAGCTCCCTGTAAAATATAATAATATATAAAATATAAAATAAATTACTAAGAATTATCCTTATTTATATTTTTAATTAATATACCATTAAAATCTTTAAATATGTAACACAAATGAGAAAATTAGAAAATTAGCTTGCAATGTGCACACTTCGCAGCGCACATTCCCGGTTCAGTAGAATGGTTTCGGCGGAACGGACTACCGTAAGGAAAGGATTAAAAATTCGGTACAAAACAATGCGTATAATAAATCTAAGGATACAATATGCATTACATAATAAATTTAAAAGTCTGCTAATAAACATTTTTAGGTAATAGTAACAATGATACATCAAAGAAAAAAATCAGAAATAAGACTTGAAAACAATACGTCTGTAAATAAATAAAAAAATGTCTGGTAAATTGTTATGTTTTATAGTCTTGATATTAGTGGTATGTTTAGGTATTTATTGGATTAAGGTTCGAATTTAAAAATTAAGACAGAGAATAAATATTATTTTAATTTTAATGGCAATTTAAATATATTACATAGTAAAGATACCGTATTTGCAAAATATATTGCTCGCAGTGTTTTTGTTGAATAAGAAGAAGTGCCGCGTCTGCCTTATATTTGCAAGTCTTAATTAACGTATTTTAATTTGTTCGTTCCGTTACAATTGATAAAAGAATGAGAGCGATCTTAAAATTGCACAGTAAACCTTCAGACGATGAACAAACATTTGCAATTATTGTTACGTTAGTATTGCGCATTTTGAGATGAAAACCTGATGTTAATATTTAATTTTATCCATGAAAGTTAGTTTTGACGAATTTGAAGTTGTGTATAGTACATATTAACTTATCTTTCGGCGTTATTGATGATGAAAGTAATAGCGCTATAAACAAACAATGGATGTGTTCCAGTACATACATTGCCTATTACGGAAAACAGATTTGTGTCGGAAAAATTCCGGTTATTCTGTTTTAATAACTTCAATGACTTTATGGAATTTAATGTATATTTAAATACGGCAAGGTGTTGGTTATAAACACTAGAAAGATTTAGAATACCTATATTGCAAATTTATTTCATTATGAAAGAGTATAGTGATATGTTAATTTTATGTTATTCACGGTCATATAACAATGTATTAATAAATATTAAACAAAAAAATTAAGGAAAATATATCATTGTATAATACATTTTTACATTTAATTTCTAATAATATATTAATAATAATTAATCTGTCAAAATTACTATCTATGCAATGTCAAGGAATATATTTTTGTACCTAAAAATACAGAATTTCTGAAAAAAACAATATCTATAGAGTTGATTAGCATTTTGGGAATGGATGAGTGAGACGGATACAACTGTGCAAGCGAAACGAGAAAATACACGTCTGCTTATGCGCAGATAGACTCTGAAAATAGTTCCCTTTGTAAATTTATATATTAGTTAGGTAGGGTTATTCAAGCATTCTGTGTGATGAATAATTTAGATAACATTAGATGTCTGCTGATAAAATTGTAATAAACTGATGGAATTCATTTTTATCAAGCTTTCGCTGGATATAATTTATTACCAGCTTTCCATCCTTTCAAACTTTTGTTTAAGCGATAGTATCAGTCGTTATGAAAACCTATAAACCCAAGTGATGGCTTAATTGACTTGTTCTAAAACTTTAGAGATGAAAGGTAGTATATATACGGGCCGAAAGTCGGAGTAGGCAGGAGGATTCGATATTTTAGGGAGACGGATAATTTGTGCATCCTTCCACGCAGTAGGAAATACTCCGGTGGAGACAGAATTGTTAAAGATGTGAAAAATTATAGGGAGGACTTCGTCAAGGATATGGATAATCCTTTTACGTCCGATACAGTCACTTCCAACGGCATTAGAGGTTACCGATATAATACTCTTCTTAACATCACAAGCAGTAAAGTGCGTGAAGACTAACGGGGAACAGTCGGGAGTTCTACAGTTAGACAGAAATTTATAGTTTTTTTTTTAATTGTCCTATTAAAGTCGGACGGAGATGAGGGGTGATGATTAAGAGAATTAAAATCTATATTATTAGGAAAAGAGTACTGACAAGATTTATCAAATCCTAGTATCTTAAGAAATTTCCAGACCATAGCTGGATCACTGTTTTCAACTGATGAGTGAACGTGTCGGCGTGGTGTTGTTGCAATGATTGCGGATTGTTACGTATTTGCCCCAATTTTTGCCATCGGTTCGACGCACGTATTTTGATTTAGCAACATATTTCTTTACCAGCAGAGATTTTATATCATCTGTAAGCAATGGAGCCAGCAGGCTAAAACTAAAGCTGCTTTAATTTATTGGTGAAAATGTTGACCATATCCTCAAAATTATCCGACGCGATTAGCAAACCACCGGTGATTTCTGCAGCATCCTCGAGTAGGTTATCAAAATTTATTTTATGGTAATTATGCTGAAAGAGTATTTTGGATGATGCTTTTGGTGGACGGATACGGAGGGATAGAAAAATTAAGTCATGATATGAAAAGAACAAAGCAGAAAATTGCTCATGTTTACTTACATGGTCTACGAAGGAAACAAATATGAGATCTAGGAGAATGAGTACAGTTCGGAAAATGGTAAGCGGCGAAAAGCGGTAGGATAGAAAGATTCAATATTGCACTTGAGAGAGAAAGAACAGCAGTCATTTTCGAGGAGGCAGGTATTGAAGTCACCCATGATTAAAGTTTGACTGTACAAAGGAACTGAATTTTCAGGCATGATTTCCAGTGAAGAAAAGTAGTCGATGCTGAGAGAAGGATTGTACTACACACTAAGTAAAACCTTGGCATGACGAAGCTTTATTTCTAGAATTAGATGTTCGCCAGCATTTGTTGGAGAAGGTTGAAGGCTCATTTTGGACTTTACATATACACCTGCTTGAAAGATTTTATCTTCGTGTAGATTTAAAAAAAATTGTTTACACCGATAATCAAATAAAAGTATAATTTAATTCAAATATTGCAATTGCCTAGAAATTATTAAAAGTAATATTTAAATATTTAAACAAAAATTTTAATGCAAATTTTGTCTACTAAAATAATACATACTTTTAAAACTAGTTTCAAGTCTTCGGTAGTATAGTGGTAAGTATCCCCGCCTGTCACGCGGGAGACCGGGGTTCGATTCCCCGCCGGAGAGAACTTTTTGTTGCTAGTTTGTAATTAACCATTTAACATATACATTATTTTAAGGATAAAAAAGTTTACTTCGTAAATATTTTACTAAAAAGAAATTTTTCAAATACTAATAATGATGTGATGCACGTATAACTAAAAAAAAATCATATAATGCAAAAGACCGTATTCGACTAATTTAATTTAAAACATCAATGTTGTATATAATCATGAAAAAAAAAAACTAAATAGATTCAATACGAATATTTACTCTAAATAATTCTTAGTATTTATCCAAACTCTTCTCAAATTGAATGTAATTTTGACATATTTATTGTGTTTGTGAGTGTTCATTTAATAAAAAAATTTACTTTTATACTACTTTTGTAGTTGATGTTAATAAAACAAAACTAGCACAAACCACTTTTAATATGAATAAAGAAATTAGTTTAAGAAATTATGAAGTTGTATTGAAAATTATTCAAATCCAATAAAAGTAAATATAGGTAGGCAATATTCTGAGTATTATATTCGTGTAAAAGACGTTACTGAGTTATGTTCATGCGGAATGTTACTGGATGTGGGCAACGCATAACTACAATAGTTATTATGACAATTTTTCAGTAAGCGTCTGGTGGCTGATAAACTAACGTCATCGCTCTTTGCGAAATTAAAATGTTCTTATTTATTATTTTTTTACGTGAATAGACTGTTAAAAAGGTTAATAATATTTTAATTTAAACAGACTATACTTGACAAGAAAACAACAGCGTTATTAAAATTTAAATAGATTAATACTCATTTATTTAATTATCAAAACAGAAAAAAAATTATTAATTTTAATAATTATTGTACTATAAGGAAGATTATTTTCAAATATTACGGAATTTTATTGCAGGATTTAGTAGTTTATATTTAAGTATACGTGTTTTAAATTACTTGTTTTAAAAAATGTCTTTGGTTTTAGGAGTTAGCATAGAGTTTACAAATCGACCAATCACAGATAAGTTTGACCATTTTCATAATTTTGTTTGTTGTAACGTACATACGTTTGAAACCATTGAACGGTAACTCCATTACCTGAAAGTTTAAAGTTTTATTCTTTTACATTATTTCTATAAACTAAAACTAAAGTGTCTTTCATGCTTGATAGTGATTTTTACAAATTTTGAAAACATGAACGCGGATAAAGATGAAATACGGCAGTTGTTGTAAGTCTTGAACTTAACATCTTTATAATATGAGAATAAAATGCACGAAGTAATCGATTTATATTAAAGATATTAATTTGTTTGGTACAATTGTATTTTTAATTAAATTAATAATAATAATAAGATCTTTTTACACCTTGACACTACCCATTTTTAATATTTCCATTCAATTCATTTTTAACGACAGTGGTATTACTTTTTAAAGTACATTTTACCTAAATTGTACATTGATTAATAACATACGAACTTTAAATTATTTTAGCAACGAAGTCGAACAACAAATAACGCAAAATGTGCGGCAGATGATGGAAGAATTGTGGTTGAATTGGTCGCATCTTGGCGTAGACGATGCCACTAAAGTTAACAATATCACCAAACTTGTACAGATTGAAAAAGAACTTCACCGAGATGTTATCTCAGAGACAAGACAAAAACTTAAATCTATGCAGGCTCAAGTCGACAGTATGTTTTAAAACATTTTCATGACTTCTCATACATTTATTTTACTTACCACTTGTTTTTTATTCATTTGAAATGAACATATTTCTAGAGTTAAAAGAAGAAACGGAAGAGCTCAGCAGATGCCTATCGGTAGACATCACAATATTAGAATTTAAAGAGGACATGTTGTTGGTTGTATATAAAAGAGAATTAGAAAATCAGATAGCAGGGTAAGAATATGTATATATATACACAGGCTTCTTAAGCAGTATTGGTAGTATTATTTAAAATTTAGGTAGGTAGGCAGAGAAGTCTTATTAGTGAAATTGAAAGCTTATGCATTGTCAGGAGGCCCTAAACCTGATATGCAGGTAGTGAGCCATGTATCTGGCTCTACAACGTGACTAATCCACCACATATGAAGTGAATCAGTGAAATGGTCATAAATTGCCTCTATATAATTTGGAAATTATAACACAATAAAATTAAGGCAATGTGTGTGTGTTGTCAAGGTCATGGGATGTCCCGAGATGCGAGTAAGGAATAACCAGTCATTGTGGCAATCTTTGGGGAGGACTATGGCATGCAGTGGGCACTATTGGCTGATATGATGATATTAAAAGTATTCTAGACCATTCTTTTAAGCTGATAAGTTATGATTTATTTAAGCATTATATTGTTAATGACTAAGAAAACATTCCATTTCAAGAGATCTTTTTCATTTATGTCTTTTGTAATGAATTAGGATACTTTCACAAATTTAAAGTTTTAGCTTTAAGCAATAGTATATCTTTTTATGAATATTAAAATGTTAAAGGATATTTATAATTATTTTAGGTATAGGGAGCAAGTTGAGCAGCGCCGTATGAAAATGGAGAGATTGCAAGAGTGGCAGCGTGATCTTGTTGAAAAACTTGGAGTAGCAATTGGTGAGCTGCGTGATATGCCTCTGCCATCTGAAGAGGAGCTTGAAAAGTTAAAAGACCAGCTTGAAGTCCTGCAAGCTGAGAGGGATAAAAGAGCAGAAATATTTCTGACCACACAAGTTGAAATTAAGGATATTATGGGTGAGTTAACCTAACATTGTTGTAGTGTTAATTGTTAGAAGTCATATTAATAATGTATTTTTTTTGTTTAGAGAAACTTCAGATCAAGCCACAGAATAAGTTTGAAAATCTAGTTATAACATCTCTTTCTGTGGACTTCAAGGTCACTGACCATAATATGGATCGCCTTGCCAAATTACTCCAAGACCTTCAAGAAAAATATCAGCAAACAAACAATAGAGTAAGTGTATTCTAAATTTAGTTGTGTGAATGGAAAGTGATGAATTAAAGTATTTTAATCCTTTTAGCTTTATTCTTCATTACATGCAGTAATGCTTTTGATTTTTTTGTTGTTATATCCAGTATTTTTTATTTGTACACAAATATTCATTAAAGTGAATTGGTAATACAATACTTTTTTCTTTTGTTTAAATGCCTTATTTTATTTAGATTTCTTAAAATATGTTCGTTAATTGCCATGAGTGAATAAGAAATATTCATCTTTGCAACAAATTTTAGCAATTTGATGTTTAATTGTTTATAAAAATTAAATTTGTTGTTTGTTTTAAACAATAAACATGCTTTATAATATTAAATGTTATTCGTTTTTTATTAATCAACATTAAAGATTTAATAGCAAAATAACTTAAGGACTTGTTTTAATATTAGGTTTTAGAATTGCGTGAACGTTTAACAAAACTTTGGGACTGCTTGGAAGAAGATCGCATTTACAGAGAGAATTTTTTACAAGCCCATCCCGGATGCCATCCTCACACTGAAAATGCCATAAAAGAAGAGATTAGGAGATGTGATCAAATTAAACGGCAAAAGATACAGGTAAGGATAAATATCAATTACAATTCCATTTACATATCTACAAATAATTTCAAATAAGACATCACTTCATTGGACATAAAGAAGAATCTTCATTTAATTATGTTTTATAATGCTAGGAAAGCACGAAAATAAAATATTGATTGGACAGGTAAAAGGTTTATTTTAAAATTTGCTTTAAATTAAAATTAATTATTTTCTCTTTTGACAAATAATGTAAAAAACGGGTAAAACAAAAGGTATCTTTGGTCCTGTAATGGCTACAAAATTAGGTGTATGCTTGTACTTAGTGATTAGAACATATTAATGGAAGGAAACTATTTATAAAACCCTTTTCTTAGGTGTTTGTGGCTAATGTAAGGACCAAAATTAAGCTTATGTGGGATAACATAATGTATTCAACAAAGGAGCGTGAAGAATTTCTTCATTACTATCAAGATATTTTCAGTGAAGACACACTCGCTTTACACGAATTATATTTGGAGAAGATTACCAAATTCTACAATGACCATAAGTAAGTGAATTTTGTTATAAAATTTATAGAAAACTTCATTACAACTTCGAAATTTGCTGTAATTTGACACTTGTTTTGATATAACTTTGCTGCAGTTTATATTTTTACAACATTAATTAATTTCTGTTAGGATTTTTGTTTTTTTTTTTTTTGGGTTTCACCATATTTATATTTTAATTGGCATCATCAAAGTTTATTTTACATTAGTAATTTTTTTATCTGCTTAAAATTTTTAACTATAAGTGCAACCTGTCTTTGTTTAATTTTCTTAGTTTACGTCCCATATCTCTATTTGTAACTGAGTATTTTATTTTAGATTAAGAGGAGATAATGAGAGAAGTGAAAAAATGTTTATTTTAAGTTGTTAATGGCGTTAATAAGTTATTGTATATTTGAAATAAAAAAATAGATAATTACATATTTATTACATATCAGAAGTTTTTGGTTTTCAGTTTCTAAATGTTGAAGTCTTAAGTATTTCAACAATGTTAATGCAACATGCACAAAATGATTGCAGAAATTTGTATTATTGTAGTAACAGAGTAATACATAATATTATTTTATTCTAGGGATATTTTTGAGATGGTCATGACTCGTAAAAACCTTTGGCTGAAAATGACGGAATTGGAAGCCCGTGCTACGGAACCAGGCCGCTACCATAACCGTGGTGGACAACTGTTGAAGGAAGAGAAGGAAAGGAAAGTTATTGCTAGCAATGTGAGTAGAAGATCAATTCCCGACCGCAGTTTTTGTTGTATTATATGTATGTACATATATAATATATATATTATTTAGTATGTATTGAAAATGGTCAGGAAAATTCCAAATTAGATTGTCTGCTATCTTAGAATTGTTTTATATATATAAACAGATATTTATTGCCAACATTTCTTGTAGTTCCAGGCCCATAGTATATCTATTTCAAGTATAACTTTAATATATCAAATAAAGTAAAATATTTATCTGAATTTTCTTGTACACATTATGAGAATTAGTTTCTAATTTGATTTTCATAATATTTTACTATGATAAACTACAATTAAAATTAAATATTAAAGCCTGTGATTGCTTATTACATCCATATCAGGTAATATCCTCAATGTACTTCAACCAAAGAGAGGGTTTCTTAGTATTTTCAAGTAACATTATTTGCATTATTGTTGCAGCTACCAAAGATTGAAGCCAAAATACGGGAGCTCGTTTTGGAATATGAAGCAAGGACAGGAAAAATATTTACTGTGGATGGAAAGCCATTGCTGCAGCTTATGCAAGAGGATTGGGAAACAAGGAAAGCAGTAAGTTTTTTTTTGTCAATACCAGTATGTTATTGAGTACCTTTGTTTTTGTAAGAAATCCATAAATATTTAGAAATGCTGATTGACGCAGTTTATTGGCTGCTTGAAAAGTCCTGTAAGATGAATGAAAGAACACAAATGAGTGTGTTCCATCTGTAAAGTTCAAAACTAGGTTCAATTTGAACTGAACCTACAATATTGAATGAGATCATAAGGACACATCATACCTGGAAAGTGTTCATTTCCAAAAACAAACATAACCTAATCATCAAATTTATTTAAAACTTTCTGGCCGGTCATAAATAAAGAAAGGAAAAAAAAGCAGTTTCAAATTGTTATTATGCTTAGCTTAAATGTTTTTTTTCTTTTTCCTATTGTGTATGTATAATTTTCATGATTATACTTTTTTTTGTCAAAGAATATTAAGTTTTACTTTGGCTTCACAAGTTACATTACCAGATAATCTGGAAGACATTGAAGTAAAACTATTTCTTTATAAAAATCTTAATTATTCTCTAGTTTTATAACATCAAAAAAATAAATAAAATAGTTTGTTGATATTATGAGGGAAATTATTACACAATATTCTTTATTCTT
This sequence comes from Battus philenor, assembly GCF_028537555.1. NCBI lineage: Eukaryota > Metazoa > Arthropoda > Insecta > Lepidoptera > Papilionidae > Battus > Battus philenor. Next base: position 10,135,584 of record NW_027181673.1, on the reverse strand, counting down.
ATTGTTAATACTGGTTTCAATTTGAATTTTTGAACAGAACTTTTAATAAAATATATTAAAAATTATCTATTGCCTTAACTAGTATCAAGTCTTATAAAAATAATAATGGAATTCAAAACATACAAAATCATTTCATTGAAAGATTTAAATATTATTATTATTTTTAAAATTTAAATATTACATTACCACAGGAACGTCAAAACAAATTGTCAGCAAGAAAACAAGCTCTTACGCCAAATACACCATTGTTTAGTTCAATGGCCACATCGCCGCTTGGCAAAAGAAACCGAACTGCTGCAGGCTTAGCCGCTACAACTGAGAAAAGGTAATTATAAACTACTGTTTTTATTTTTACGATTACATGATTCATTATCAAGAGTAACATATATAAAGTTCAGATTTTGTTGCTTCATTATCATTACTGGCAGTGTATTGTGTTTCTTACATTTATATGAACAATTTACCTCAGGTATGTTATTGAATCTAATCATATCATATACTATAATTTGAGTAAAAGGTATATGATAACCAGGATATACATGAAAATTTTTTTTTATCTAAAATCGCTGAAGTTTTCTTACTAAAAAATTATAGATTCTAATACATAAATTAATCAAAAGAACTATTTTCGGATTATGCGTGCTAAAAGTAGGCTTGGTTTGTTCACCTGAAGCAGATTTGGTTAGCTACCTATCTTACTCACTGCTTTATTTTTATACTAAAGAACTTATTCATAGTAGGTTGTCTTTAACTTGAAATTTTGATGAATATACTATAAATTAACTTAATTTAGGTACATACCTACGAAATGTATACAAATACCTGTAAGCCTTCCCCATTATCATTACCATTTTAGCTGTAGGATGTCCATTTCTGGATATAGGTCTCATCCATGGATTTCCATTTCTGGTTCCATTTCAGCTTGCAATGCTGGGTTTACTGACTTGACAAGGTCATAGATATATCCAGCTTATGGTTGAACATCATATGCTGTGCTTGCTGGTCCTTAGTCCCACTCCACAATCTATAGGTGCAAGTGGTCCTTTGTTCTGTGGTATGTGGTCTACCCACTGCCACTTCAAGTTGCCAATGCTGGATTATGACGGTTACTTTCGTCCTTCCACAGATCTTGTCTCCTCTGTAAGGCTAATGATTATTTAATCAATTTTCAGTCTGATTATTTAAAAAAATTATTGAATATTTACAGATTGCCAGCAAAGAGGCAACTCATTACTGGCAGTGCTACTAAGGCGGTCTCTTCTCTCGCTAACAACTTGTCCGCGTTCAAAAGATCGGCTATTTCCACAGTGAAAAGGTAAACAATACATGAGATGTGTTACTAAATATATTTAACAGTTTTAATGTTACTTATCAGAAAGTACAGACTGTATTGTATGAATGACCATAAAATTATTTGCGCCTACAAGTTTATTAAAACAGCTGTGCGACTATTTATAACTTTTAAGCTAAAGATACCCTGAGATATGTTTTTAAAGAAATTAGTATTGTGATGGTTGCTATTCAATGCATATGTGATAACATATTAGTTATAAGCAAAAATTTAAATATTTATATAAAAAGTAGGGACAGACCTATGATAAATACACGAAATAAAGATTTATTCGTAATGCCTACAAAAATTTAATATATCCATCATCCAACACTGAGTGTATGCATATATAATGAAGTTCCACAAGATATCTTTTACCTTACTTTTTTGTCTTAAATTTAAAAGTTAATTTATATTCCAGTCAACATTGTTATAGCATCCAAGAGTTTTTAGTTGATGGAAATCTGTGAAACTTGGTTATTTGACTCTTTTTATTTACACGATTGATATAATAATATATACATCAAATATTGTAAAATTCATTTTAAAAGAGCATCTATTGAGTTTCTGTCTGGCTCTTCTCAGCAAATAAGCATTCTGAGCCAGAGATAGAATATTAAAAACAATTGACGTTTCCACAGTGCCTGTGAGTGCATATTGAATTTCGTTAAGTAATTTTCTCAAATGATTTAATAATTTTGATCCACAAATATTATTATAAAATTAAGTCATCCATTTTTTAAGTAAAAGTAAAAAGGGATTATTAATATTACACGACATGCACTCACTTTCTATTGTACAATACATTTCATTCCTTCTATTATATTTCAGTGCACATTATTGAAATTAATGAGGTGAGAATCAATCACGTTACGTCACCGTAAAGAAAGCTAGTTTGCGTCAGTGGCGAAAAAAGTTCATTAGCCATGTCATAAAAGTTACGCAAGTATATAGATGGAATGAAATCTATTGTTTTTAATCTTCTATGTTATTTATACTACTTATAAAAGGATATGTAACGTAATGAAGACGCTCTAGTATGTATTATACCTATATTATACCTATTTTTATACATGTATTTAATAATTTTGTATTCATTGTATTTAATAAATATGTATATATTGTTGTAGGATTAATACCATAAAAAACTTATAATTTTAATAGTAGTGATATTATCTGCTTAGACCAAAATTTTATGGTCCTATTTAGTTGTGAATATTCCATAGTCATAAAAGATAAAAAATTGAAAAGATGGTGGATAAAATCCATTTATTCAATATTGAAACTTTTAAACCGGACTCTTTTCTTATTGAATATCAAGCATTTTAAATCTATTTTATTTTTGACTGTGCATTGAAGAAGAGTTATATTTATAGAATTTCGTTAATAATTAACTATTGATAAATAGCTTTATGACTTTTGAATTTTTACAATGTTTTTGTGAATGACTATTTTTAATAGGTTCCCTCAAAATTCCATTAATACCAATTATGGGATTTATAAATGAATGGTAGTAATTAATGTAAAGTTTTCTAAATAGTTAATTATAAATATTATTCGCACATCTCGACATTTTTATAAATAAGTTAAAGTATTCAAACAAAAATTTATATTAAAAGTTGCCTGTAGGGATGCATGTTGTTGAAAATCAGAATGTTGTAACTGTAGAAACATGTCAAGTTTTTTCCATCAAGTGTTTTATTTTAAATGTGGCTATAATTATATATATATATATATATATATATATATATATATATATATATATATATATATATATATATATATTGACAGGTAAAGTTTTTTTTAAATCTTAATTGTTTTTTCAGACGCCTTAGTGGACGTTTAGCGGCTAGAGCTGTTGCAGAAGGTAAAGGCGATCACGCTAAGAGAAAGTTGGATTATGGCGGCGAACAAAAGAAAACACCAAAGATTTGTGTTAACGCCAGTATCCTCAAGCATAAGCGAACGGTAACATTCGCATGTGATAATTATTTTCTTAATGTGTAGTATTTAAACTTGTAGTAACATCATTAGATTTTTAAGAGTAAAGATTCTCTGTCCTATCCGAAATTGAACACAGTTGCGTGAAGCTGTGGCATGCCTGTTCCATATAGAATGCATCTGTTGACAAAAATACAAGACTAATTATGCCCTCGCGGGAATAATATAGAGATCCAATAGCCACGCGGCTAATGAATGGAATGCCATCTTTTCTGGCAACATTTGTATGTCCCGATGCAGAGGAGTCCCTTCGGCGAGAAGCATGTCAAGAAAACGATTGTTGTTACTTTGCTCAAAGCATGCAGATTGTATTTAGACAGCAGCATGTAGCAGCATTATGTAGTAGCAGATACAAATCAAACAAGATGCTACAAGTGGTAGATGGAGGGATGGGTGGAAGCTGTGGGACATAACTTCTGCCATATTATAAATTTTGTATCCTCTAGAACAAAGTTTATTTATTTATTGAACCTTTAATTTATTTAGATTTTAGTCTTATCAATTTTTATAAACTAAGATCTGGTTAAGGACCTAAATAATTGCGCTTTGCTCAATTTACATCGAAGGTATCGTAACCCAGTGCACGTGTAATGTATGTATGAGTGTTTTGCCCCCAACTTATTCTTGTCTCTGAATTATGACTTATTTAAAATTAATGCGATACACATAAATTTTTTATTGATTATAAGTTTTTATATCATATTGTTTTTGTGTCTTTAGTTTATTTTTTTATGTGTAGTTGTGTGTGTTGATAAGTAATATCAATTATGATCTTATCTTGCAAGAGGTTGATGGCGGTTTTGTATTTCTCCTCTTAATAATAGCTCGCAAGCTTTTTTAATTTTAACATTAAGCAAGATAATTTTCCTTTTATTGTAGTCTCATGGACGTCGTAGCACCGGCCGTCGTTCTATTAATAAAACACGTTCTACTACTGATACACAAGAGGAAGGGGAAGAGAAAGAGCCAATTACTAAAGATCCACTTATGGAAACCACATTGTTAACCACTTACACTGAATTTAAGGTAAGAAAAGTTTAGTTTATAATTACTTCATTAATAATATGATATAATGTAAAAAAGAACACTATAAGTATATATTTAAACCTTGTAGGACCGTATAAATGAAAAACAGATAAGTCGAAGTTCATTAGCTACAAAAACTCAAGAAATGAACATGCCTGTGATATTTATTTCTGAGACTATCGCAGAGAAGAAAACGCCGATGAACACCCCAAAAAAAACTCCGAGGAATAAAATACCATCGACTTTGACGCCTTTGAAAGTTGGAAAGGAGAACATGCATTCATCACAATACATAAACAACGTAATGACGCCCAAGAGTAGTATCTGCACGCCTAGCAAACTCACGAGATCTGCTCTGAAATTGACCAACGAAGGTTTCGCCACGCCACGGACCCCTTTAAGTGGAAATAAAGTAAACTTGCAAAGACAAAATACAGTTACAGCAATGCATTTAAAAACTACACCAAATAATGTCTCAAGGTCAAAGACCACTTCACACTTAGTACGTGTTAAAAACTTACCTCCGTTGATTTAAAATTTTGCCTTGGGACATTTGGTTTAATATATTGTTTGGCTGCAGACCACATGGCTTGTACAGTTCATTTATTATTTCATAGTTAATATTATTAAATGATATATGCTCTATTTTTTTTGAAAATTATCTACACATGTGAGAATGTTATAATTTAATAAATTTAGTAAATAGTTCATTTTATAGAGTATTACATAGTTCTTAAAAATTTCATTGCTTTAACCGCCAGTTTGATTCGTGGGCTTAAAATCTTATGTGCATGACTCGAGTATTTAATTAAACTTTATTTAATTAGATAAAGAATACAAACACTGTTGTATAATTCAAAAGTCAAGCATGGCAATGTCTTTTTGCTTTTGATGAACCTTGCAACATACAGAACACAGGTTTGTTAACAATTAACTTATAACCCATAGTATTCTTTGTTTAGATGGTCAAATAAGTGGATAGATGGTAAATATGTAAAACGAGTGAAATACATTTTTATGGTTTTGAATCATATAATGTTTAATAAAAAATATTTTGATAGTAAACTATGAAAGCAGCTCGATAGACATTGCCATTTTTCTCAAATAGAGAAACATTTTGCTTATAAAGGATTTTACTTGAAAGGCTGCTCGAATCTCTTCTGTATTACCAAGGGGGCAATTCGTGTTTGTCTGATTGTAACACGTTGATTGCGATATCGATAATATACTAAAATTATTATTATTTTATACACAGGACAAATTTTTAACTTTTTGCTCATAACAAGTGGCCTGCTTTTTCAGCTACTTCCTACGTTCTTAACAAAGTCGTCTGTCCTCCCTGTATCTTACATTTTAATGATTTAAAAATTATTAAGTTATCTTTTATTTCTTCATATTTTATACGTAAAAACTAAGCGTTCTATTATATAAGTAATGGTTCATGTTGTGACCAAATGTTAGATCTGATTCCCACATTTCTGTTAATTCTGTTGTTGCATAGTTCACTTCCGGTAAAGTTAATCATGTGGCCACTCATGTACCTTTAGTTCTAGACACGTTTCCTTGAATGATCAGGTTGTTTGTTTCCTCAGCTCTGCAGCCGAAAATGAGTTATTCAAATAGTAATACGAATCTGACCTCTAATGAAACAAGTTTAGTGGCTGCAGTTGAAATTTATTAAATGTAAATGTGTTGTTTTCTTGGTTTTACATTTTTGAGTGAATTGAAGCAATTGATTTAATTTTAAAAATATCGAATAATAGTATTACTGTTACTAATATGTATTTTTTTTGTGTATTTTTATACATTTTCAAAATTTTGGAGTTGCTCTTAATTTATTTAAAATTGTGTTTTATACTGTGACATGTTGTACAGTTTTATTAATCCTTATACCCATAAAAGTCGTTAATGATAATTTCAAAATGGTTTTGTATTGCGTCCATGGGCATGTAAGGTTTTGGGAACAAAGTATAAAATTAAATTTATGAATTGTTTACACTCAAATCTGTTTTTGTGCGGCTTATGGAAATTTATCCAAATCTGAATATTATTGACGAAATTATAATTCAAAAATAAAAGGTAGGATGTATCATGCTATCAGTCTTTACAAAAATTGTTCAAAGGCTACACGGCTCTTCAAGTACCGAAAGCGATTTTTAACCACAAGAAAGTTCGCATATTGTCAAAATATGGAGGAAAATGGTTAAATGTTTAAGCAATTCCTAGTTATTTCATAAAGTATTTAGTCATTAGACTCTTCACTGCATAAATAAAACTTACCCTGTAGCGAATACTAATTCTATAGCTCCCTGTGAAGTTTATTTAGTTATAATTTTTTTTTATGTAGTCCATATTCAACACAATCAGTTTTGAGTGTATTTATAAACTTGAAATATTTGAATTTCTAAGAAATATATATTTTTTTCATTCTTAAAGAGTAACATTGTTTAAACTAAGCTAGATTATATTTTTAAGACTAGATCTAAAATTAGTCTTAAAATATCACGTGTATTATTTAGTGAAGAGTTGAATTATTATCCACCGATACCAGTTAAATTATAATGTACAATTTCTTATTTACAGTAACATTCAATCGTCGCAGCTAGTTTGGGTATTTATTTACATAAATTGCCATAAAAAGTAGGTTGAATAATTTTTGCTTTTGTTTTAAATATCGTTTTACATTCATAGGTGCTGTATTTTTTGCTTTGAAGTATTATGTATTGTTATTTATGTCAATATTTGCAGAAGGCCTTTACCAAAAAGGTGTTCATATGTCAAATACTAACATTACTTTAAGAAAACTGATCACTTAAATTTGTAATGTAACTTGAGAGATATGGAATAAATGGCTTTGTTATTAATATTATTTGTTATTATTATGAGGGGAGACTGGATATGTATATACATGCATGAGAACAAATAAATTAATAAAAAAATCTTTATAGGCACCAGATGAGGTTATCTTTCGTAACATTATTTTATATGGGGTACATTGGCAATACCGTAGGCGTAATAAAACGTCATTAAACAAAAATGCCGTTTAATTACAGCTTTTTGTATGTACTTAATCAGTATTGCAATGGCCTCTATGTGACATTGCTTATTTCTTTTAGGATTATTGGATTTTTGATTTGTAAATTGTAATATATTATGAGTAATTTGAACATTGAAGTTTTATTGTATGCTTTTTCCTATTTTCTTCACATAGACACACTTGAATCTTCGTTTATTTTTACATAAGAGTACCCCTCCGGCTAGGACTTCTGACCGTCCGAGAAGCGCCGGAGACTCAACTGTTTATCTTCATAATTTAAATCTAATAATGCTTGATGTAAACATTATAATATCAGTTATGTAAATGAGTCAACAAAGTTTCACACATTTTTATCAATTACAATTTCTTGGATGCTATATTAGATATAAAAATAAGAAAAGTTTTAAGGTACCTTGCGAAATTTTGTGTCATCAGTTTATACATGGCTACTTTTATTAAACGTTGTAACTATTCTTTATAATCCTTAAAACGTATCAGGATTTCGATTCTTTATATCTTCGGCCTGCATAAAATTTTTCAATCCCAATTTAAAAGATATCGGTTCATACACGCCATGTCGCAAGTGAACAACCAATATGAGAATGCGTCTGCTCCGTGCAAAGAAATGATGATGACATTTGGACCCTGTGTAAACGCATCCTTTGTACTTTAATAGATTTGTGCTTTCTAGGTAATAATACTACCAAGCAAATACAGAATAAACATCTATAAATATCCAATCTAAGCCTACTTGAACGTTAAGTCAAGTTATCATATTAATTGTGAATTCAACGAAATGTCTATATTTTTCGATTTTGATGTAGGGGCTACTGGAAGAAGATTTAGAAGAGCTGTAGATGGTGATAAAGCGGATATAGAATTCATTATTAACAAGTCATACACAGCAAAATTATTTGGTAATGTTGACATTGGCAGTTTAATGTAAGTACTGTTACTGAAAATACTTCTCCGATTACATGTAGAGTATTTTTTTCATTACACGATCAATCATCGAAAATGATTTTGCAACAATTTTTTTGTCTTAATTTCTCTTTTTCCTATTTGTTTACTACTGCCTTATGTAAATACATGATTAAATTTGTTGCCTACCAATCTCGCTATTTTTTTAATCAACGATTATAGTGGTTTAATATCAATTATGCCTGATACTATAATATTAAAAGTTTTTTGTTATGATTAAATAATGTATCCTTACTTGTATAACAAACTGTTTATATGGAATGCCTGTAAAATTACATGGCTATATATAATCCTGAGGAATTAATATTATAAAGGTTACCGCCAATTTCAAATTGAATTTTTGACCATATAGCTTTGTTATTTTTATGTCACAAAACAGACTCTTATAAAAATAACAAAGTTAAACAAAGTATATACCATTCCAGTGAATTAAGCACTTTGTCCATATGTATGATCGATGAAAACAAAGACGTAACAGGATTTTTGGCGTTAGATGACCATCCAAATTTGCCGTGGGTCAATCAAGCTGATTGGGAAAATTGGATAAGAAATATGTTCAAGTAAGACGCGTTCAACGTTTTTGTACATTAATACTTTCATTATAGAATATAAAGACAATCGTTTATTTTAAGGAAATACTATTTGGCACGGAACACGCTGTTCATACATTTCATGTGTTGCATTGATGATGTGGTTGATTTTTTCCTAGAAGAAGCAATCATTTCCGCGTTCAATGAAGACTTTCACTTGTGTAACATTGTTCTGATGGTATCACAGAGTTGCCCGGAAGGTATTTAATTTTACCGATATACTTACGATAAGTAATAATTAATAACATATCTTTATGATTTATTGTTTTTATATACGTAAATACACCTTCCCTCATCTTGCTTTTGTGGCAGCGATACATACCTTTCTATTTTCACCCTCTTTCTTTCATTCTTCACAATTTCTCTCTATTCACGCTTTCACGCTTCATGTTTTCTATTATTCTCACAACATTCACCCACATAACATTTACGCAACGCCTGTCATCCCTCGCCACATTTTTGTTACACTTTTTTTTTTAGTTATGCTTAATTACGTCACACATGCTTAATTACCACCCTGCAACAAAAACACAAGAAAGTGTGGTGGCTCTCCTCCTCTTCCTAAAGGAAAGCGATGCTCATGAATTATGCTCGTGAATCATGAATTATTGTTTAAACTCTAGCACTTAATAAGCAAACGCTAACGCGGAAAACGCTAACACTTGGACCTGGTGTTTGAGATGTAGTACAGGTGCACATTAAACCACTGCATTGATAGGGCGGATTTTAAAGTTTTTCGATCACTTATCCAGAACAAGCAGTGACACATTGGAAAAACTATTACTGAAATAGGTTGAATTTTTTGAAGATGACGGCGACCGCGAGGTCGCAGCCTCATGTGCTTGCTGATTCGATTATGTCCGAACCTCAACACTACAAACTTTCCTAGAAAAGTCACGATCATTAACAGTAAGGGACACGACGCAGGAAGGGAAAACAATATCCGAAGTGGTATAGTGGTACCGAAATCGCTGTATCGGAAAGGCTCTAGACTTCACCCGTCTTGCTAGTGCATATCAAAGGCGCGGTACAGCGGTTTCAGTAAGTAGTAATGTTAATGCGAATATTACTTTATTTATTAAAATTATGATATTAGCCACGCATCTCACTCTAGTTTTGATGTTTTATTTAATAAATTGAAACGGTAATAGACGACCAAATTCTGTTCATTTGTAACATTATTGTTTATCAGTTAAATGGCGGCGAGTAAGTTTCCTATAATATATAAATAATAATTATAGATTATTTATTAAAATTTATGACGTCCAAGAAAAGGAACATGAATAAGTTTTGGGCTAAAAGGGATGTACGCGATGAACAAAGCGATGCCGTGTTACCGGATTGCAGTTACTTTTACACCGCGATGCGGCAAGATTTCTGTCCTAAATTGAAGATTCGGAGAGCTGTGTTAGTATACTTCGTAACTTTGATGTGTCGTAAAGCAGGGTTTTTTTTCTGACGATGAGGAAAATTGGCATGCCTGTAATAATGCGATCAGACACTGGAACACATGACTACTAAGCAGCGTTAGCATTAATCATCAACGTTTCAAATGTAGGAAGTTCAATGCTGAACATAGAATTCTAATAGGAAGTTCGAAGCGGTCTACGTACAGCGTATTCCGACATACTCTTAAACAATCTTTCAACTTCAAAGTACATTTTTTTTACTTTTGTCATTTGTTAACACTTTATTATTTTCTTTTACTCTATGATGCTGACCATTAATTGGAATCTGGGAAGATAAAGAGGATAACAAAATAATATTTATGATACTGACAGCTTATCTTGTATTGTTTTGATATATATCTGTTGAAACTTTCCAACCTGACCTTTCCATGTTTTTGTTCTTTTATTATTTAATCTGCTCATAGCTGTAAGTTTTCCGAAAAAAAAAAATTAAAAATTAAATAGACCTTAATAGTGACGTCTGTATACTTTTTGAGTGTGCTTCTATCAAACAAATCAATATGAAATGAATCAAGAGATGGGCTATGATGATTTAAGATTATTTGATTAGGGGTATTATAAATAAACACATTTTTGGGGTCTGGATAATCTTTCAAAATAAACACGATCAACGTTGATAACAACATATACCGTTAAATAAATGTCACGTGTAAATAAATTCTTATGATATTCTTTAGCGAAGAAGATAACGATGATATCATAGCATTATTGGACCAGAAATGTCCACGGCTAAGGGAAATGTATGGAGACTATTACGTCAGTGAAATAATTGGTCGTCATACTAACATCAAACGTAAAATTATTGTTGCCGATGTAAGTGAACACTATTTCTTTTTTTATTTACCTACTCTTTGGGATTTAAAACAGTTCTCATTGTTTTATTTACAGATACAAGATCATGTTGTTGGAGTAATGTGCTTGAATGCAGATATTAATTATGAAAATTTGCAAAGCGTATACGAATTGCAACCATACTATGGTTTACGGAAAGCAACTCCTTTGGAAAAGGAACAGAAAAAACGTAGTAACACATTGCTTAAAACTTTTGGGTATTATTTTCGTAAAATGTGAATAACTTAATTTTATTTCGTAGTTTGCAGATTTTGTATACAGAATTTTATTTACAGAGAACCGATACTTTACGGTAAATGGGGACCATTTGATCGTACTTTAAAAGGAAAATCTATAATACATGATGATGTATGTATATGCAATTTTAATGTATTTGTGAATAAAACTAGATTTAAAATTCAACTGTTACAGCTAAATTTAATTAAAGAAATTACAATATTTTATTAACACTAGCTGTTTAAGTATATATTATCTTAAACTTTAAGATCCAACGCGGCATATCACATCAAAGAGCTAGGCTTATCAAAAGAATGACTAGTTCTCGATATTCTGATATATAAAATTCTCGTATCACGGTGTGCGTGATTGAATTCCTCCGAAATGGCTCGACCGATTTTCGTGAATCTTAGCGTGCATATCGGCCAGGGTGTAGAATTGGACAGCATCTATTTTTCATCCCCCTAAATGTTAAGAGTGGTCTACCCCAATTTTTTTTATTTTTTAGACAATTTTTTTTTGTTTTTATTTTTTTATGACACAGCATACAAAAATACACACACTAAATTTTCATCCCTTGTATAATTATAGTAAACGGTAGACTGGAGATGCCCATTTGAAAGAACCCTTAAATATAATAAAAGATGCCGATTCAAGACGGGGAGAAAAGACTCGAGTAAGCTACTAGACAGGGTTAACAGTACGTAAGGAACGATAACAAATGAGGATAAAAATTAACAAATTAATTTTCAATTCTTGTCGTGAACTTTTACTGTTCGTTATTAAGTTTATTTAATGCAAGTCTAACTTTGTTTATTTATTTTATGAAAAAGATATAAAACCGCAAAATATGAGTTAAATCTTAAAAGACATTTAAATTATCACTAAATGAGGATTGAACAGTATTAAATAAAAAAAGAGTATGCTGTTACAGAACTTGTCAAATGAAAATATAACACAAAAGCCGCCGAAGTCACCGAGCAAAGTCATATTCAGACATAATTCTTCTATCGGGAATAGTTACGAACGTGTATATTACAAAAAAGAGATCTCGGACGATTATAGTGCTAAATTTTACGGGACTTCTCCAACTACATCTCTTATTTCAAATATATCTGTAGCCGGCCTACTTGACGAAGATCCTTTCGATTATGAAATTGTTAACATTGACACTAAACTACTAACTGTTCCACGAGTTATATCCGTTGACTATGCGTAAGTAAATTACTAACCTTTTTAGTACAGTTCTCAAGACAGTACTTTGCTTGTATGTTTATATTTATACTAGCTGCCTGGCTTATTTAATTTCTAAAATAATATCTCAATAAAATGTTCTCGAAAACAATAACAAAACTATTATATTACACTAGCTGTTTCCTGCACTACCGCGATTGGGTGTAACTTTCATACAATACTTTCTTGATAAATTTTAACACGCCAAAAATATTCTAGTTAAATTTTGTGCCTATAAAAGCTTTAGTTTGAAAATATGCATTTTTTAATGAACGTTCTGGGGTGAGCCACTTGAGTGATGGAATTTCGTAAACTCGTCCTTTTTAAGCAAAATTCTAACCGTGATGAATAAGTGGAAAACTCTTATACGTAAAGAAACGGATAATATTTTTTATATACCTTTGTCACTGCTGTTTGCCTATTTACATTGACAGCTTTACTGTGTTTCATGTGACAGTGCGTTAAAGGCACTTAGACTATATCGCGTTACTGTAATTATACCCAGGTGCTACGAAGGCCTCGGTCTAGGCTTTTTCAATATTTATTTGAACGAATTACTCGAGACGGTCGAACTTCGGCTTGATCAGTTGCTATTATGCAATTATCAACGCTAATAATTATATAGTTTTAGGATCACCATCATCACATTTTAGCAGCAGAACCTCCAATGTTGGTTATTGACCTCCGCAAAGATTTCCTAAAGGACCTGTTGAAAGCAGCCTGTATCCAGCGTCTTTCGACGACTTTAATAAGGACGTCTGTGCATCTAGTTTGTCTTTACAGTTGTGTAATATTCATTTAATGTTTAATATATATTTTATTCATCAAATGACCAGTCTTAATAACAACAAAATTAAAACAGATGCAACTGTTTCAGACCAAAAACACTTCAAAGTGCAAGGCTGTCCAGAATAACTGAACTTGAAGCAAAACTCAAAAGTATAACTACATTATTACTAAATATCAATTAAATAAATAAAATAATACCTTTGCGACAATAATTGCAGGAAGAACATCTTTGTTCAAATCAAAGAAAGAAGAAGAACCAAATAAAGTGAAATATTTAGGAGAACCGAACGCGTTTATTATTGAATTGTTCGGCCTTCGAGACGATATTGACTTTCGGTTAATATAAAATGATCTTTACATTTACCATAGTATATAATAAGGTGATTTGTTATCTAAATAAAGTTAACTCAGGTCATCACAAGACGGATTGAGGAGACTAATTTTTTAAGAAAAAAGTGTCGTAAAATATATATCTGTCGTTTACATTTAATATTCTTAATAGGGAAATTATAGTCATTTCGCTTTAGTATTTATATATAAAATTATAATTGTATATTGTTACCACTGCTGGGCTGTGAGGTAGTCTGCAGAAGAACCAGGGTTTTCGATGTACGAGAAGAATTGTTCGTCTGAAGTAGGCGGGAGACATCGTGCAACTGACTACGTTGGAGCCGATATCTTCACGAGTAACAGCCACGAGGCTGTTAAATCATTGTGGATAGGTTCCACACTAGGTAGAAAAATGACAAAGTCAAGGTTGCGGGAACTTGCTGGATATAGCGCAACACCGGTCATGGTGGCGAGCTTTGAGTTAGACCATTGCCTTACAGTGGGCGTCTATGGCCCGTCATGATGATGATGATATTGTTACAATGGTAATTAGACTACGAGACATTTTAATTAAGTCGAGAAAGACTAAACTACATATTTTTATTAGCGAAAGACATACCTTATCTAGGAAACAATTGTTGATATAATGTTTAATATTTTGTAACTTTCGTAGGTGGCAAACAATAATGTTAGAAAAAGTAAATTTTGAAGGTCCTTGTTTCAGTCCTTGGAAGATGCTAGAAGATCGCTTGTCGGTGGTCTATGTTCAGCATTGGTGATAAATAAATAAGATTAAAAAAACTAATTTTCTGTCTTCAAATAAAACTAAAAATTTCAAATTCTCCTATTATATACTACATTATAAAGGAAAAAGGTGGCGGCTTAGCTTATGCTGACCGGGCCGATGGTTCCAAACAGCGCTGGTTTTCCTTTTTCTGCTTCCTAAAGTGTTATCCAGTTCTGGCATGTGTGCAAGTGTTTGAATACCTTATTCTACTGTGTACTATATATACTAATTGAAGTGTTCCCATATGCTAAAAATTTTCCAGTGGGTAATGCAAATTTTAAAAAGTTCTAGTTAACAAGCATCAAAACACTAACAAAATAGCAAAAAAAAAGTTATTTCGGTGTTTTTATAAAATTTTACTGTGTTCTTTTTTGTACTCTACATTAATATGGTTTTACAATTTTCAGACGAGCATTTGATTTTCTTGAAGCATCTTTCGAGGCTATGACGAATTATGATTACTGCATTATTCGTGTTCCATGTTCGGAGAAAAGTTTTCCATTGTTGCAACATTTCTGTGTATGTTTACTTTTATTTATCGTGTACAATATTTCAATAGCTTTCATAACGAACTTTAATTTTGGTTTTAATTTTTTATTAATACCAGTTAGTTTTTCAATTTATTACATTGTTACTATTTTTTATTTACTGTATATTTTACTCGGACAATTCTTTATATATCATTTTTTACTTTGCTGATAGTTTCTTCTATGATGATATTAGTTGTACATAATATAAATAAATATATCGTCCACATCTGGTTATTAGCGTATGTAGGGTAAAACAGGGTAATGGGGGTCACTTAAGCGAGAAATCATATAAAAATTAATTATAAAACAAAATATTTATTGCAAACGCCTTTAAATATAATATAACTAATATACTATCAATTGAGATCAGTTTCAATCACTTTGACAATCAACTTTTAAAATTATTCAAGTTTAAAAAAAAATAGATTTGACTCCCATTGCACCGATATGAGGGTAATGGTGGTCACCCTGGGGGCAATCAGAGTCAATGAAAATCTAGCACATATCACAGACATAACCTTGAGCTGAGTCCCACCCAGTGCATTCCGAGTGAGCCCATAGACCACATGAGGTACATCTGAACCATATCTCATTGTTTCTGCCGAAATCGTTGCATACTGGGCACTTGTTTCCCACATCTTTTCGGTCATCATCCTCATCATGCTGGCACAAATCGTTAGTACCAACATCAGATACAGAAGTTTCATTCGATTCTTGAAGTATTTGACGCTTTACCTTTTCAGGAATCTTCTTCACTACTTTACTTTTTTTCCCTGACCTTTACCTTTCCATTTCTTATTTTCTTTCTGTGTTTCTCCTTTTTTCTTTTCTTTCTTATTTTATTTTTCTACAAGGTTTTCTTTCAATGGCATTGAAGTTAAAAGTGTTGCATGTTGTTTTTTTCGGCATTGTCTTGTATTAATAATACGTGTCTTCTCTGGTAACTTGATTATATCATGCAATGTAATTTGACTTGAAGTGCTAGGATCTGATGAGTTAATCGCAGACACTGACTGTTTTAGTGTGCTCGGTACTATGGGATGAAATTCTTTTGATGTGCTCGGAACTGGTGATTATGATTCTTTCGATACATGATCATTCGTGGGAAATGGGAGTCACCCGACTTTCATTACCCACTTCTACACAAATTAGAAAAAAAATGAATGAAAATAAAACTGTAACATATTAACACGCTAAGAACTGCACATCACAATTTTAAATGTCTAACTAAGCACGTGTGAATGTCTTAATCGTATACTGCAAATTATTCGACACTTACCTTTTAATTTACATTGACGAAAAATTAGATCAGCGGAGCGAAAAAACAAAATACAGCCGTATCTCAGAAGTGCGGGCGCCAACTGGTGCGAGACTTTCGAGGCAACGCCTGGGGGCCAGGGCAGGGTAGAGGGCCTCATTTACGAGTCGCTCTCGTGTACTGTTTTGGGGATGTGTGGGTGATTCTCATTACCCACTGACTCTCATTACCCTACTCTCCCCTACCAAAATTTGTTATATATGTATCAGAAAAACTCCAATTCACAGCTCAGTCAATATTTTTATTCCACTTTTAATACTCTTATAGGCCAACTAGTATAGTTTTCACTAGACAACTTATCACTTCGATGATTATCGAACGAGTGACCAAGCTCTGGACTCAATAATCAAAACGCTGTTTCAACCCCACCACACTCAATCCTTTTACCGAAAGTTGTCACAAAAGTGTGACGTGATCGAGTAGTGTTGCCATTTAAGAAAAATAAAACTACTTCTTATAAATTTATTACATGTGCTTGTATTTACTTATATAAATTGTCTTATTTTTTCAACAGTTTGTCCCGACAAAGCCTAATGTTTGTAGTAAATACGCATTATACTTAGCACATAAAAATGCCGTCTTAGGGTGAGTTTATTTTTTTGATGTTATCAGGAATTTTATTTATACAGAATAGTAATCAGTAAGGATTGTTTTTTTTAATATACGACGTTAAGCCTAAATATGCATAACCGTTACTGTTTAATTTATGGCTCCATGGTATTGATAAAGCGTACTGATCAGTGCCTAAATTTATTGTTTGTTTTATGGCAATCGTGATCATTACAGTCAAACGATTTACAACTGGACATTGGCCGCCTCCATAGACTTAAAGATTTTTAATAATGCCGGTTGGAAACAGCTTGCGTTTGGCGTTTGCCGGCGACAAAGTCATTTGTCCGACTTGTGGGTGGACTACCTACTACTACACACTACTACTACTTGCCGGTTCTTGGTCTCCACTTCAGAATCTTAAAGACCTCTCCTGTGAACTTTCCACTATCATTCCAACTTGCTAATTCACTGGGTTATGTTTGTTACTTTGGTTTATCTTCGGATCTCCTCATTCCTTACAATTCGATCTCGTAGAGAAATCACGAACATTACCTTTTCCATGTCCAACTGTCAGTTTGCCAATAAGGCTGAAGAAAATACAAAAAATAACAAGAGCAATGTCTTGGGTAAGTAGAGATAGGCTATTTACTTTTACAAATTGTCTATATAGACCAGCAGCAACGCAATTTGAAAGTCAACGACTTCAAACTATGTCATATTTATAAGTCGTTATCCGTATACAATGTTTTTAATGAAATAAAAATAATAGTAATGCAATTATAACACCCAATACTTTTACAGCAAGTTACGTGTTCGTATAGCGGAAACAATAGACGTACCATTGATCGCCCAATTCTTAAACTGTTTGGATGTGAAGGAAACAATGTGGACTGTGGAAAGCACTATAATTATGAAAGATGAACGAATATTTTTGCTAATGTGCGGTTCGTCTCTTGTTGGGCTTGGAATTTTGGAGTAAGTTTAAAAAGTAGGAATGTTTAATTATTTACATTAATTTTTAAAAATAAATGACGAGCATATCACTACCGAATCTACTGAACCGCACTTCCATAAAATTTGGACGTCAAGGGGGTCGAGGAAAATAGGGCACGAGGCACTAACCGCAGATTGATGGAACGGAGCCGCTGGTACTCCCCGCGCGGTAAACTGGTTCTGGTAGCACTTTAAGCAATATTTTTTTAATTATACAATGACTATGGATCCTACATAACTTGTAATTTTAAAATGGATACTTTTGACATTTTCTCCATTTATTCGTTATTGAGAAAGTGAGAAGCAAATTTTAAATAGTAGACAAAACAAGAAACTATCTCGGTTAAATAGTAAAGAACGCTGGTATAACAATGAGGATAAGGGAAAAAGGACAAAGAGTCAACAGTATATGACCATAAACATTACTTTATTTATTTATGTCAAGAAACTAATTAAAAGTAAAAAAAACCTTAGTAATTTACTTTTTGGTCTGTTACATCTGTTGTGAAAAAAGACGTTGTATTTTAGGGATCTGTGCAAATTTTAATTAATTGATAATTTTTTTTTATTACTATTACGCATCAGAAGATTTACGACAAAGATCGTTGGGTTCGAATTTTTCAGTGCTCTGGCAGCGTTGTATGTGTATAGAGTAGTAAAAACAGCTTGTTTAAAAATAATAATACAAAATTTCCGACAAGATACTGACGTGCCAAACCAACTGCCAAAGTAATTTATAATTCTTTTTATTTCAGGAGAGCAGAACAAATCGATTTTATACAAACCAAATACAATTTAGACACGTATCATATACAAAAGTACCATTACCAATCGCATGGTATTTTCGCCGGTTTTAGTGCTTTGAAAACGGTTTTAATTTTTCCAGTTTTCGAGGTTCATTTCAGATTCTTTGCGCGAGAAATGATGAGATTATCCGATTGCACCACTTTAGTCTGGTTAACTGCGTACAGAAATAAATGGGTATTTTGTTATTTATATATTTATTTTAAAGAACAACATTATATACACTTATATAAGCTTAGTACAACAATGTACATATTTAAATATGTTCGCATATAGTAGGCGTATATACCCCTTGACCTTAATTATGCTGGTCTATATCTAAACGTTAATAAATGAATTGAATACGATTATAACGGTGAAAGGGCTCACTTAATAACTATAAAACAAGACTCGAAAAATCAATATTCAATTAATCATGGGCACGATTTTATTCTTTCATTATGAAAAGTGTTAACTCATTTTGTTTTAGAAAGTATTACCGGAGCTAAAATATCCAACTCGGGTATTTTTGTATAGTTCGATTTTGGATTAGAGTTGAATTATGAATCTAATTCCTGATAAAGAGTATTCATATTTGTAAATCCACGATACTTTAGTGATCGAAATAAAAAACGACAAACATTAGAATGTTACCAATTTTTATTTTACTTTTTTAGTCATTACTTCCTAATACTCTGATATAAAGGGCGACATAATTTGTCAATGCCCATTAATACTGAGCACATAAAAATTAAAAATTAAACAGATAACTAATAAAAATACAACAACAACAAGGTATAAAATGATATTAGAAGGTCACAAATGCGTATATTAATATAATGCCGCTAGAACCGAGGCTTTCTGGGGGCCCCTGAAATTTGTTCATAATCATTAAGATTTATAGATTGAACTGTCTGTCATGTTTGTGGGTGAATGTCCGCTGCACTTGCCGGTCAGCAGTCTCCACTCCAAAACCTTATATATTCTGCAAGTTATTTAACTTATTAAAGTATGTATGTATAAATACAATTTTAGATGAATAATTTATTCATTTAGGTAGCACATAAAGCTAATACATTGGCAGCAGCAATGATTCCGCTCGTGCCTAGAAAATCTGAAGTCGATTGCGCATCTGTTCCAGAAATTAGGAAAGTCACCTTGATCTCAAGTAACCTGTAAGTAAAATACAGAAAAATACTATATAATTCCTTTGTGTTTCACTGTGGGAATCGTATTTGCTTAGTTATTTATTTAGATAACAAACGTTTTCTGTTTCTATATCATCTATAGTAATAATTTGTGTTTCATTTGAAGACAAATTGGAAGCAAAATAAGCTACACTATAATGGAATCCTTTAATCACAAAAAACTCAGTCGGATATTTAGTCGTCATCATTATTACAAATATTCTTTATTTTGTAGTTAGAACATTTAATTCATCACCTAATTTTTAATACACATTTCTAAAGGCCTCATTATAGAAATGGGAGGTAGTGGCCTTTTTACAATAGTTATGTAAAATACAATGATACTTAATTTGTCAAGAGACTATGTTGAAAAATAATACCCATTACATAATAAGTTAAATTTTTTGTATTCTAAAAATGTTCAGTGCAACTTGTACCTAATATAAATAATAATTTTATGTATACTTACAGTGAAGCCTTTGGTACTTGGTTTATAAGTAAGAAGTTTACAACTCTCCCAAAACAGAACGTCGACAATAGAATTGTAATAGTAGGGGCGTCTAGAACTGCGATGGCGTTTCTAAATGCTTTACTATTTAGGTAACTGTGTTATATAACAAGTAATATTAACTGATATAATAATGTAATAAAAAAACTATATACAGGGTATATAAATTTATTGTAATTCTTTGTTAAAAACATTATTGGGTTTATTTTGATGTTTCAGTGATTCTTGTACATATCTTACGTTCACAAATGTTACACTTATCTCGCCTAACGGTCTACCTTACGTGCGACACTCGAAGGCTCTCGTGGAAAGCATGTTCCTTAAATGTCGCACCAACTCGGATAAGTATCTGAAGAGCGTCCCATATACTTACTACGTTAATGTTGTACAAGGAATTATGGCGGAGATTGATAGGTAACTATCATACCCTCCCTATGAGTAAAAATAGAATCCCAGGTTGATTTATCGCTTGTGGTACATTTAATGGAATTAATCACAATAAGTTAGCTACGCGTAAAGCTGAGCCGAAAGAAGACAAGTTAGATTATTAAATACTTGATCAACAACTTAGTATTTATTAACCTATATGATATGTCATTTTAAATCTTAATAATGTTGTAGTTAGAGGCATGTAGAGGCAAGTAGTAGAACATGTAGTAACTGATAAATAAATAAATTAGTAGTGTATTAAATTATATTTACATATACATTAATGAATTCATATATAATTTGCCAAAAACTTCTTGTCTTAACGTGGGTACAACGGAATTGAAATAACTTTCACAAAACATTGATATCATTAACTTGATATCACCAGTTTTCGTAAAATTTTACGAAAATTAAATTATTTATTTAGTTTTAACGTAAAATGCTATAAATTTGTAATTAATTTAATAATTACGATGAGCCTCATAAAACGGCTCATGGTCACCCAGGGAGTGATGGATAGGGATATGCTTGGAGTTTCGCTGCAAGATGTAATCATAAATTGGGAGATCCGAGACAAGGAGAACCAAAGATACCAGCGTACTTTGAATGATCGTCCGAACTGGCAGTGAGCGGGGTACATCGATGGGCACAACCGACAGCCATTAAGACCGAAAGGTTTTAACCACGAGCCGGTAGACGAGGCGTGGGTAAGCCTCCCACAAGGCGGATCGACAACATAGTTAAAGTCGCTTTACGTCGCTGGATGCGGGTAGCGCGAGACTGGTCATAGTGGCGATCTTTGGCGAAGGCCTATGCGTTGCAGTGTTCGTCTATCTTCTAAAAAGAAGAAGAAAAATAATTACCAAAGAAAATGGAGGCAGTACACTCTTAAAATAATATTATTTTTCAACGAAACATTATAAAAAACGTATAAATACTTCACAACAGTGAAAAATTATTTTAAAGTCAGAAAGTCTATAGTATAGTTCCCTTTAAGCATCAACTTCAAAAGTCTCCAGTGTGTAAACACTTTACAAGGTGATTTTTTTAATGTTGTATTCAATATGCAATTTACAGTGCTATATCGCTGCCAATACCGTTGTAATAATGAACACACGCCATAGAAAAGTGCTACGCTACGCGCTAAGTTCAACAGCGGATGAGGTAGCTATAGTGCTACCGAATACATAAAAAATGTTTTTTTATGCAATGATTTAAGAGATTTCTTTAGAAAATCTAATTTAGTTCTGACATGTGTTATATAACGAATTAGTTTCATTTCAAATCGTACTATTGCTGTACCGTTGTATGTGTTAATGTACTGTTTGTATATTACAGGCGAGGAAAATATGTAACGTTGACCAATGGAAATAAATATCATTACGACTTATTATTTTTGTTGTTTGGAAAACAATATCAACACCCCAATTACATGAATTCTATATTGGAAAGAGAGGAAAAAATTAAGTAAGACCATATAAAACATCATATTGATATTTCTTATGGACAGTACAAAAATAATTAGACGTTCATTTTAAGAAACATTTATTTACTTTTTTATTTCAGTTTAAATAACCCGTTTATACATTTACCCTAATAACAACAGCACATTTTTTTCTTATACATTCAATATTTTCACTTTGTACAAAAAAAAGAAAATTATTCATCAATTATATTTTTTCTAGGAACAGTCAAATTCCAATATATAAACGCTTAGATGTTCCTACATTTAATAAAGAAAAGTTTCCTAACTTATACATACCCGAAAACGTTTTTATTATTAACAATCTTTCCGATGCGAATAAAGCTCTGAAATACATTAAAAATAAACTGTTTGATTATGGTATTTGTAAGTATTGAATTATTAATCCTTACATGTAATCAGACATTGTGTGTGCTTCACTTATTTGGTAAAATTGTTGTAGATTACATTATTGTTTACGGTGCTACGATACACGCATACTGTTGCATATCGACGCTGTTGCAAATGGGAGTCCCTTATAAAAACATACTTTTCATAGAACCATTCCCATCTGAGAATCCGAAAGAACCTAGGATTTCAGTGTTTGCGAATAGTAACGTTAGTTTTTTTAATATATTGACAATCATACTACTACTTAAACCCTTACTTATCAATAATTTGAACTATAGGTAGACGAAACAGTAAACAATATGCTGAAGAATTTAAAAATCAAAATATTCACATCGCACTATTTTCAATCATGGATCTGTGATGAGACTGATAATATTGTGACTAGTGTCAACTTCATGTCGCAATTCAAAATGGTACAATTGCAATGTTCAGCGTTATTTTATTACGGTAAACAGGGAGTTGACGAAGCTGCTTTTGTTGGTGAGCTTATGAAAAACATAAAATAAGTATAATTAATATAAGATTGACTTTTTGTGGCCTATGCCTTTCAGAGGCGTTTTTCGGTTGACATGAAATGTAATTTTTTTAGACTGAATATGCCGAGTAACGGTTGTTTAATCGTATCTCGCCGCACTCGAATGCCAGTCCAACGCGGCCCGCGCATTGCAAATTGCCACGTATCACAGTCTAGTTTGTGTCTACTGTAAAAGCGCTGTCTCAATATAAGAGTACACTTTACTATTATATACAGATCTATTTTTAAGTATCTGTATATTAAAATTTCCACCTATGTACTGACTCATCACAATACCTCTGAAACAATAAGGCTCAAAGACTTGAAATTTGTCAGATAGTAGAGTTCAGTTGACTTTTGAGTAGAGATCAGCTAAAAATTAAATGGTAAGCAAAGAGTTGTAGGAAATTTCGCCCGCAAGTGGTTAAGAGTGCGTTTATTCAAATGATTATATTTTAAAGAAAAGCTCTTATCTATATATAAGTTGGCTAAAACATTTTTTATCGTGTTAAACATTACTATAACTGGGTTTTGCAAAATGATACCTACAAAAGGCATTGCGGAATATGTGAAGTGGGTATACAGCGGACAGCAAATGAAGGATATAATAACATTCATGTTTAAATATTCTAGCTATTAACAAAAGTGGTATAGCATACAACGAAGGGATTCTAATAGACCACCAGTTCAGAACAAGAGATCCTGCAATATATGCCGCCGGGCCGGCGACGAGATACTATAGCAATTACTACGCTGATGACAAGCAACAGATGTACTACGACTCATATGAAGTCGGCACAAAGGTATCTGAATTGAAGTTGTGTATATATCGATCGCCAGTCGTCGTCACATCACGTTTATCCGCTTAAATGATCTATAAGCTCGGCAGCCTTCTAATGCATAAAATGTAATAGTTCGGGCCGCGGGTTTTTCTAGGGCTAAGTGACAAGTAAGGACGTTAAGGCTAAGTGCCTATAATACTTTGTCTCCACAAACCCAATGAAGGTGTAAATTATAAAGACAAAAAAAAAACAACGATTGTCATACTACATTGCTGTCGAGTCCGCCGTCAACGTTCATAGCGGCAATATTTTTAACAGCGCAAAACTAATAATTTATATGACCACCAGTTACCAGCTGTCTCGTGACAAGGAGTTGTAAATAAACCTGACAGATCGTTAGTCGTCTCTTACCTGCCTTACGGTATACGGTTCGATACCTAAAACTTGACTTCATCAAGTTGGCAAATTTTGCTACATTTTTCTTTAGGATAATGTTCAGAAAATTCCTATTCCTAGATTAAAAAATTCTGTCTAAGAATGTTTATATGCTAAGGGTTTAAGATTACACACTTTGGGAATGATGTGTTTATCTCCAGACTATTTCAATGTAATACACAAATATGAACTTTTATGTTCTTTAAAAAGGTAAATAGTCTTGCTGAGTTTTTTACGCCTGTTTCTTTTATATCTGAGGCCTTTATCATCCGCATAAACGGTAAAGGCATTTTGACTATACTGACTGACAATCTTATTTTAAACATTATATCTGTAATTTTTTGTACATAGTCAATTTTATTTCTTTTTTAAAAAATCGTTTCTTTTTTTAGTTAGGAAACCAAATACGTGATCAATTAGACCCACTGTTCCAACGTTATGGAGATACTACGAAAGCTAATACATCTTTTTCAAATAATCCAAGTATGGAATCGAGTTCTTATGATACCAGTCACGAAGAATCAACTTCTGAATCGACGTTAGTTTTCACTTATTTTGTTCTTCTTTGTAGGAAAAGTACAATAAAGTTCGACTATGTTACATAAAACATTATATTTGGGGAGAAAAAAATACGGTAGTTAGAACGAGAATTTGTAGATTTTTCCTATTTCTGTAGTTTTCAATGTTTTCGAAACGTTTTGTTGAAGGAAAAATTTGACGTTCGTCGCCTGACTTCGAGCGTTTCCGAAAAAAATAATGGTCCGATTATTCCATTCGTTGATCGTTGAAAGCTTAATAATCATACACATTACCCTGAGGAAATGCAATGGTCTTTGATGTTTCAGTCAAAAGTTGTGGGTTCTTGGAGGCCACTAACGGGAGTTTCGGTTGTTGAAGTGACTGTTTAAATGAAAATGAGCCTCGTTGCTCCAAAAATGAGATTTGTGTGTGAGTGCGAAAATCCTCCTACATCGTTTGACAAAAAATATTTGCTAAGAAAGGTCACTTTTAGTTCTTGAACAATTTGAATTTTAAAAGGCTTGAACTTCATATTCTTTTTTGAAATTTTCTCAGAAGTCCTAGTGAGGTTGCTGTTCTCCGTATTGAAAGTCGTGGATTTTCACGTAAATTGCTTTCAACCAGTGTAATGTTTTCGGGAGTCTTCGAACATAAACTGCCCTCTAGCTGTGGGATGTTCATAGTTGAAGCAGCTGCGCGGAATATTTGCATCCAGGAATGAATTAAATTTACCCTCAGTCCATCACCTATCCATAGAATACCGAACGTATGAACGACATTGTTGACAAGCAGTTACCTAAGAATTATTACTCTTAAAAAATGCCTCGATGGCGAGCTACGCTCACTCGAGACTGCAACATTATGATAAAAAAAAACCCGTACTGCAGCGATTACAACGGCAGCGCCAACGTCCCTCCGCACTGTTTATTTAAACATTTTTTTAAATTGATTTAAAACACAGAAATCGGTCACCAAACACCCTTGTTATCATTACTCTTTGCTATTTTTTTCTACCGATAAGCAGGAAAAAGTTTTTTTTACAAATTTGGCCGAGTATTTCATTGAATATCAATAAATGTAGTAGTGATAATACATAAATTACTTAACAAAGTAATTTTCTCTCTTTAGGAAGCTTTGTTTTCAATAGAGTGGAAGGAAATTTATAGTTTTTTGTTTCAGTTTTCATGACGAAAATAACTTTAAAAAGTTACCAGATTTAAGGAGTCCATTAATAATGCATTGCGTTTTGCCGGGCGGACTACAATACTTGGAAGTTCGGGCGCCGGGGAAAAAGACTCCGTGTTACTACATTCAATCTCTACAGTACAATGTAATTTCAATATTTTATTTTTAAATATCCAATGGTTATTTGAAAAGGACATTGACTGGGTGAAGTTATTTGTGTCTAGTCTAAATCGATTGACGATACTTGAAAATATTAGGTTACAGCGCAAATTAGAAATTTGAGTAATAAAATCCTCTTTATACGAGTACCTTATAGAACGTATCATTGAATTTATACCAGTTGAAAATTTTGAAAAAAAATACAGAATGATTAGTAATAAACATAAAACCTTTAAAAGGGTAAATGTGTTGTATTAGCTGTAAATTAATATAAGGTATACCCTGACAATAATTCAATAATTTCAGAAATAATAAATAACTTAATTATAACAAAGTAGGGAAAGCCCTTTTCGAAATTCGGATCACTGAATATTAAAATTAATTATTTTTTAATATTTATCCTTGCAAGCCTTTGTACTACCACAAGTTATTGGCTTATCGCATTCCAATAGAAAAACTATAAGTAGCATATTTCAGAGTAATCACTTTAATCAAGTTGTTTAGAAATAGTTGTAAAAGCTTTTATGTTTTTTGCTGCCAAAAATGTTATAAGTAAAAAAAGTTTTTTACGTCTATTAGCAATCATTCTGTATACAATGTAAGCTATGTTGCTAAGTCCCATTATATATTTTCTAGGGTCAAGTGATAGAAACTTTTAAAGAAGGATATTTCAAGCTTCATTTCAATAAGAATTTGATCGTGGACGGCATCACTTGTCTAACACTCGAGAAACGACCGCTCGATAACTTCGCCAAACTTTATGGTCATTCAACCGTTGTACTTAATAATGTACTTTTGCGATATACTGTGAGTAAAAGGCTTTTGATGTTATTTAGAGATGTGTTACAAGATTTTATCGATATTATTATGCTTAAGATATGTACGTCCAACACATTGCAGCTTCTAAAAATACGTCTATGATAAAGTGTTTCAAAACTGGTAAAATTATTAAAAAATATAATTTTATTTCAGGCTAAGAAATTGGACAATCTCTATGCATTCTTCCGTTCGCCCTGGGCGTATTTTCTGTATCACGATAAAAGTGATGAACTGTTTGCTATGGTCCAGGAACTCTTGCCTAAGGTAAAAGAATAGACAAAAAAAATCTAGTTAATATCGCCAGTATAAAATACTGCTAACTAACATCGAATTAGGAATAAGAGATCTATAGAGAAACGAAAGTAACGAACATTGCGAATTGGCGAAGTAGAAATGGCAGTGGTGACTTGCCCACGCGCAAACCGGATAGCCTCTAGCCATAGACTTCCGCTGTTGAAACTAAGTAATTTGTTTGAATTAAAAGAGCTATATTACTTTTTGATAAATCACAAAGTACGGCTATTTTGAAGGGTTTTTTTACGGTTTTTTACGTTTAATCCCGTAGACCCTTGCTGGAAGGCATTGATCTCCCCCAAAGTTGTAAATGGGGAAGTTGGCAACCGCAGATTGGTATTATGGTTTGCAGAGCATGCTGGGGCCCTTACTCTGGAAACTATAATTGTTAATTACATAAGATTGCATACCGAGTATCGAACCCGCAACCTATAGCTCATCAAGCTTCAGTTCTCTACGCCGGGTTTCTCGCTAGTATCTTTCGGTATAACTTATTTTTCCATTATATTTTACCTACTAAACACATTGATTTGTTAAGGGTCAACGTCAAGGAGAGACATTGAAGGAGGCCCTATGTGCAGTTGGCGAAAAACTTAGTGTAACGGTAAATCAATTTGTCTTTAAAACATATCATATGATTTATTTAAATAGCCCATTCTAATCAATTATTACTGTAATATATTGCATCACCATGCCGTTACCATGAAACGAAAGTCAATCTTAAATCTTTCGACTGAAGTTAATTTCTTGTTTATTATTCCGCTTGTTTATTAATTACATCTCGTCTCTTTATTAAGTAAATATAAGGTAGTGACAGTTAACTAATATTATCATTTTACTTTATTGCTTATGTATGTTGTTAAACATTTCTCATAGAAGATACGAGTAAACAAAAAAGTAATATTAAATCAAAGAAATAATTTTGTTTACTCATATGGAAATTATTTACTAATGATAAATAAAAAAAATATTTATTATTAGTAATTTATACTATATAATATCATATATGTAATGAATTATAAAAAATATGTAAGGTAAAAAATAATTTAAAATTTTTAAAATGTCGGTTGGAAAATTGTGGCTCTATATTCTGTATTTGAAATTTTGTTTAGAGTAACAATTTCAAGTTGCTTTATTTAATTTGTTAAAATTAAAAATTAATTACTTAATAGTCACAGATCAAACTAAAAATTATTTATATCTAAAGAAATAATAATATTCTAAGTGTAGGTATGTAATGCAACTATGCGAGTTAATAGTTTTTAATTAATGCATTTATTACATAATTGCAGTCTAGCATTGAAACTTCGAAGCTAGAAATGCGTTCTGTCTTTGAGACATCGCCTCACGTGGAAGCAATTGCTGATTATGTCATCGACTGGTTGTCCGAAAACGAAGCTTTGCTGCCGGTATTCCTGCAGCCGTGGCACCACTCCGAGTACGGTCATGACGTCGACACCAATCCTGCATTTAGGAGACGTAAAAGAAGTCTTATAAAAATGCTGAATGCGATTTATTAAATTTTACCAATGAAATATTTACCCTGTCAATATAACCACATTATATTTTCGATTAAATGTTGAAAAAAAAATAGCAAATGAAGAATTATTTTTAAAACTCTTTTAATAAACTATATTACTATACGTGTTATTTCAAGTATTTTTAGAAATTTAGTAAGCGACAAACCCAAAGGATTGGAAGATTGAAGTAGCAATGGGCAGGTATATAGCGCGTAGAAAAGTGACTGCTGGAGCCTTATGGTTTCAGAGTTATTGGAAATCTTTGGTGAATAGTATAATGACTACGAAAGAAATTTTGAGTACCCTTCGAAGCGAAGATTTTTGATTTATAATTTCTTGTTTTATCTTGCGACATAAAATGCAGTCGTGGAAGCTTTATTTAATAGACTTTATTTTTAAAATGGGTTTCGACCTCCAAGAAATTTATTCTTTTAAGTTCTTTAATAAACTATTGGTCATCTAAATTAACAAAGCGATATTATTTTACGTTTTTCGCAAACTTTAAATAATTTTTTTAACTCATTTACCTACTAGAAAAGTTATTTTTGAAAGAAAATACTTTCATATCATGATCAAACTTTCTAGAAATTGTTAAAAAAATAGTAATAACTTCTTCAGCAAATAGATCCATTTTTCAAAGATCTATTGAGTTTTATTATTATTGTGCATCTGAAAGAGGCAAACCATGCCATTGATTTTATCTTAGAATAGGCATTTTCGCCATGTATTTTTAGCAAAGTCGCTAATTTGTTGATTCGTCGTTGGTCGGTTTGTTGTGGATTCGACCACACTAACTTTATGAGTAATAAAAAGGCAAAACTCGCACACGGTTCTTCTATGTACTGGCTTTTTTCGATATCTCTAAAAAGATAAGGCGTAAGAAGTTCAAATTTGATTGAAATATTGCTGTTGCCAAGTAAGCATCAGCTAAGAACGTTTACAAAATTTTAAACGCAAGGTGGTTAAAGAGGCGTCAATTAAAATAAATGCGTATTTTCTACCCATTTATTTCTAGGTAAAAAACTTGGCCAAAATATTTTCTGCATTAAAAGATAACCACACAAACCGTACAAAAGAAAACGATAAAACTGAAAGTCACGTCAACAGTATTGTCAAAATCAACACCTTTTATAGCAGTAGGCGATTTTATTTTTATTAAAAATTTTACTATGGCGCAGACGAAGCCGTGTAAGCCGTTAGTTTTAAATGAACTTCTTATTCCGAATGTCAACACATGGGGAAACGTTCAATACAATATTCCGTTGAGGTTATCCAACAACGAAACTAGAACGGGGACTAGTATCGCACTTCGACATATACCAAATGTCCCGCATAACTTTGACTGTGTAAGTAAATATTATCTGACAATAGAAACTGATCTAGCAGTATTTTGGTACATTCGGATACGCTTTAATAGAATAGCTAAATGCGTATCAAGTGAGTCAGTATGAGTCCTCTCTCTGGGGTCTGCACCTGGATACTACACGGAGCTAAGCAAAACTACAAGACAGGTGAAATACGTATAGTGCTGAAACTTCTGTACTGCGCCTTAGGAAAGCGTGGCAAGGTGTGGGCCGAGAAAGATAGAGCCGGAGCGCTGCTGCCGCGAGCATTAATCGGTGCGTCTGATATTCTGACTCTTTACGCCGCGACAAAACCAAAGGCGTGGATCAGCGATTTTGGTAGCACTAATATACAACGGTCTTTGCCGGTGCAGCTGTAAATATCCAGTCAATATTAAAAAGTGATTTGTTTTATATATTAACAAGAAATTAATACGAACTATATTCAGTTCGAATAGTTCGCCAGTAGCCGACTACAAACTATTAAATCGCGAGCAGCTACTGACGATATCTTTTGAGTGATGTGGCGTCCCAAGAACAATCGTCTTATTTGACATACGAATCGTCTTCAAAAACGTCACCATAAGGGACGTCGCAATTCGAAAAATAACGTTGCAGCGTTGACAAATTTCACCACAACAAACGGCGAGTCTGACGGAATCCTTTAAAATATTCTCACGAGTGAATATGATTTTGTCAATATAAGCTACCGGCTTGTTACACCCATGAGGTTTACTACGAACAACAGTGTCTCATTTCAGTTAGGATGGAGAACTTCTGTAATCCGTTACTAAAAATTTGTCACCATGCACTTAAGAATGTTAAAATACAGTATATCCTTATTTTTTTTAATTTTCTTTTTTTTAGAAAATCAAAGACCCTCTACCAGAGCGAGTCACTGGACGAGATATGGTGGTCGAAAAAGAGTCCTATAGAACCACCACCGGTGAATACTGCGTTAAGCCCAACCCTAATAAAGCGATGGAAAGAGCGGATTGCGCCAGTAATTGTAAAAGAGTTATATTCATGACTGGTGTTGAAAAAAAAGTTTGTAATATTTTTGTTTTTTACATGTATGATTGAGTGAATATAAAACAGGTTATTGTTGCTGTCTTTACGGAAGGGCTATACCTTGCAGAGCGTGTCTATTGGCTGGCATGATGATGATGACGAAAAAGGATAAGGATTAACCAGATAGTAATAAACAATTCGTTAAAGGTATTATAGAAAGTTTGCATACGCGCTCTGTTTTGTTTTTATGAAACTAAAATCTTCTTGTAACAAGGAACATTGTTAAAAAGTGACTTTAGAAAATAAAAGTTGAATAACAAACCCTGCATATTATTTGCGTGATGATGATGATAAAATTTAGTTTTTTAGTTCTAATGTCACGTACTATCAGCTTATTATAAATCTTTTAATTTTTTTTTATTTTATCGGAAACAAACTCGGAACCTACTAGATTAATTTACAAATTGGCTTCTCCACAGTGATTATTGAATAGTTTAACAATGAACATTTATGATTGTCATAATGCAATTGACATATCCTACATTCTACAGTTACATATAGAAGTAGTATTTACATTTAATTTATTTAATATTATGTAATGATATCATTATTATTATATATTACAGTTATAGAATAAAAGCTCAACATAAATATGGAATCTTAAACACAATAGATTAAACGAAATATGAAGTATTTCCAAAATAAAGAATGATAGAACCAATTCCAAAAGGTTCGATCGTTTAATGTAAATTAAGGTTTTGTAACTTCGTAATATTATTTACAGTTGCAAGGCAAGGACATTATACAACCAACTATGATATCGGCAATGAAGGACACTTACAGAGGAGTTTCCAGGTCGCCGTTGATGCCTCCGGAAATTATTGTTAGGGCTCCGGATCCGGAATACATTTTTGACGTAAGCATTTTTAAAATGTACAAGAAACGATACAAGAACCGATAAGATTTTCCATTTTTTTGATGATCAATAACGTAATTCAATTTTTCTGTATAAATAATAATGAATCGTCAAATGCTAAAGGCAAACACGAGAACGACTCGAAAAATCGGCTATTTTCTATATTTTCGTGGCACAAAAAAGGTTGTTGTGGAGAGAATAAATGGATCACTTTAGATTTCCTATACAAACCACAGCAAAATAAAATATTTGTTTGTAAAACGCAAGAATGTAAATAAAGACATGTTTGAAAATATACTTAGGAGGACGGAGGATCTTGTTAAGGCCGTTAGAAGACGCTATACGCAGACCGCTTTCAATCGGTGTATTAAAAATCTATGGTTCCCTATAGGAAAGTCATGTCCAGTAATGGATGTTCTAAGACGGCAATGATGAGTACGACGACAAAATATCGTTCACCGATAACTTATAAACTTAGTTAAAAAGTTGACGTTTATAATTCAGACAGTAAATAAATGAATAAAGTGATTCTTTCCGAAAAAAAATAATTCTCTCTATTGTACTGTCGTAGTCAATCTTTGGTAGTACGAACCTACTTATCGGAGTAACTTGTGCGTAATAATAAATACGTATTTCTGGTAAAATTACCGTGACAACTGTCAAGATTTAAGCACCTGAGTCGTTATTTCTGTATATTTGATTTATAGGTAGTAGCCTCCGGTAGAAACGATGCTGCCGTCATACCTGAAAGCGCCGGCGGATTCCGTCGACTTCTCGATCCTTACGTGACCACCTACCGGGCATACCAGCGGCCTTTCACAGCTGACGAACAGTACGGGATAGGCGCAAAGGACCACATCACATTCTACTCGGAATCTAGCACACCTAAAGTAATAAAATATCAATATACATTTAGCAATCAAATAACAGATTTAACATAATGGGCAGCCGGTCATCGAGGCAATCTTTGGGGAAGGTCTATGCCTTGTGGTGGGTGTCTTTCGGTTTACATACATGATGATGATGATGATGATGGTGATGATAAGACATAGCCACAAAGCACGAAAAACAGATGGCAACTAAGGCTTTATGATTCTGGAGTTGGGATCAAGCAATTGCAGCGTAGGACGATGATAAGGTGAAAAGACAACTTTGCTAATGTCCTCGGAATATGGTAGGTGGAGGCCGGTTGCAACCGCTCTTCTTGAAAAACTCTTTTGGAATAGGCATTTCTCCAGCTGTAAACATCCTACAACACACTCTTAGACCTTATAAGACCTTTATAAGACCTTTTTGGTATAGAAAAAGAACTAAATAATTAACTAATAGCACATTAGGCTATACATGAAGATAAAATTGTAAAAAAACATCAAGAGAAACTCATTTATTGTAATCATATTAAAACAACAGTTTCATAATTGGCTAATCTTTAATATGGCCGGCAATCGTTAAAGAGCTCCAATAAAATCATGCACATATTTTAAAATAAAAAATCTTCTTTACAAGTGCTGAAATCCGTACATAGTGAACTTTAAGTTTATTAAATTTTTTATTTTATATTGTTAAAGTTGAATAGTTTTTATATCAATTTTTGTATAATTACTTTTATGCCTAAAATCATAATAAAGTACATTATCATATTCATTCCAGTGTTCTAAAATCTTCATGCTTTAATATTTATCAGCATTCATTTTTATTAAAAGGTTAGAGGATTTGGACCAAAACACAAGGAGGTGTGGATGCCCTTGCTAGCAAAAGTGCATAGAAATGTGTACGATAGAATCCACGTGAAGAAGGAATATAAAGAGGTGGCTTCATGCCATAATCCAGTTAACAATATAAAAGGGTACGTGTATACTTGTAAATTATTAATAAAACACACAGATTATTTTAATGCATATTTTGCAAAGTTGTTGATTTTTCTTTTACAGTCTAAAATTTCATTTTTTTTATCAGAAAATTTAGAAAGCAAATGATTAGTTGAAGGAAATGAGGAATAATTGCTGCTAATGTTATTTCTATATGATACTACTACAGCCTAAAACGTTTAAAAATTTACGCTAGTCTTACTTCAGCACGACGGCTAAAATAATTTTATTATTTTTTTATTCTTTGTGGTGGTAATCGTCTATGCTAAACTATACTATATATATCTTGATCATACTTTATCTGTTGTACATGTAGATAAGCACTAAATATTGGCCTAATAAAATGCGTAAATAACAAAAACTTAGTAGTTATGACGTGAATGTCTTAGGTGTGCAATAATGTAAGCGTGTGCAACAAATGGACGTAGGGGCCGAAAGATTCTCGAGTAGCAACCGCGAGCCAGTACACGCGGCGTGGGAAGATCCCTAACTAGGTGGATCGACGACACAGTTATGGTCGCGGTATGTCGCTGGACGCGGGCAGCGCAGAATCAGTAATCGTGGCGATCTTTGGGGGAGGTCATTACCTTGTAGTGGGAGTCCATCGGCTGAAAACAAGAAGAAAATTATAAGCTTCGTGGGACCCGTAGTAGCCTAGAATGCAAAATACATAAACATTGTATCGTTATCAATGTTTCATCACCAGTAAGACGCCCACTACTGGACGTAAACTTCCTCCTAAGTTTTCCTATAAGACTGGTTGGAAACGGATTCTATCCACATCGCCTTCCGACAATCTTGTAAAGTTCGTTTGTCCACCTTGTAGGCGTCGTTCTAGTTTCCTATAGGTATAAAGTTGCATAAATTTTTTTAACCAAAGATATTCTTACAACAGAGTTTTTGAATCGGAGACGAAGAGACAGTACAAGACGCCGTTCGCAGCGTCTCCGCTCGCGTCGTGGTCCCACGGCGAAGACTTCTTTTTGGCACCGTTCCCACCCAATCCGTACCAGACGAACATAGCTCCTTTTATGTACTGCAGCGACTACTGCCACATTGCGCAAGGGACGAGACCGTGTACCGTTGTGGATCAGCTAAGTCACGACATGACACCCCACAAGCCTTGTAAAGAAAGATTTGTAGTTTCCAGAGATTAGTATAAAAATTAACAGCATGTCTTTTTAATAAAATTATGTAAATGTGGATATCGAAATTTTATTCTATAAATTGCTAATTGCTCTCCATTTAGCAATAATGCAGTTTTTTTTCATTTATAAGTTTTGATACCGGAAGTAATAAAAACCTCTCCAGATAATCGGTCAGAGAGAAACATTATAATCATTTCGAGCCGTTGGAACTAGGCTGCATCCAGCGTTTTTCGTTGTCTCCATTTTAAAACCTTAAAGTCATATCGATTATTTGTCCTGTGGCCCGTCTACTGCTACTTCAATTTGCCGTATAATGTATATAACACAAGGGGATTTCTCGCACGATTTTATAAGGCTAAATTATTTTATTTAATCGACTCTGGCAGGTGTATAGCTTTTTGCCAGGTGAGTAGGTGCACGTGTGCTGCGCAGCAACGCGTGCAAAGAGAAACCTGGCAAAATGTATCGTGAATTTGATTTTGCCTCGTTGAAAGTACTTCTGGTTTATTTATGGTTATCTTAAATTATAGTTAATCTTAGGAATAAGAAAGGTATATAACATCTAATGCAACAAAACAATTTCAATGTTCACAAAACTTTATTAATTTTGTTTTCATTTTAATGCAAATTATTTTAATTATCTTTTGCAAATGAAAGTCCCAAAAAGTTTTCGCCTTTTAACACGTCGCTAAACGATAAATCTACCATTATTTTTATTCTGACTTCATCGGTGGTATCGGATTCTGCAAAGTAAGTTTTATTGTTAAAGAAAAGTATAAGATAACAAGCAGGTCAATTAATTAAGTTTTTACTCATGTTGAGAATTTTCTGCTCAACTGACACAATCAGATCGGCACAGTTTTCTGGTTCCAACGTTGATGTTAAATAAGTAATCTTGAAGATCACTTAAACTAACTTATTTAACATCAACTTAAAGATGCTTTACATCAACATACTCGAAGTAGAAAACATGTATGTTTTTGGTCGTCACAAACAACGTTAATAAATTTATTGCCATGAGCCACATAGTTTTTGCTTGAAATATACAAAAGATATGCGGTTGGAACAGGTAATAAAACAGCAATAGTAAACTGTCCACCTGATGACAAGAAATAGAGACAACCAGACATCCACTAATGGACGACATTTTTAATACCGCTTATCAGTAACTAACATATAACACGGTCATCTGTCTTGTGGATGATCGGTCTACTGCGTTTGCCGATATGTGGTTCCCATCCCAAAGTCTTAAGATCTCAGTGGCTATCTAATAAACCACTAATAAATTGTGGTTACTAAGCGTATATAGGATATACGTTAAAACTAATACTTACTGCTCCTTTTTTTTAGGTAAAAGTATTGATTGTAATAGTGTTGTAAAAATAGTGTGTAAAAGTGTTGTAGTAATTGGCTTACTTTAGGTTTAGAGACGAAGCAACTTGAACATCCCGGGGAAGAACACTCGCATTTAATCGGCTTCTTTTTCTATTAAAATGAGTACATTAGTGGGTTAAGTACATTTTAACTTGAAATCATTAAATATTAATTTCCGAAACTACTTACTATTTTCTTTTTTCCGTTGAGGTAATAAATGAACTCATTGCTTTCACTGTGCTTGTTCTGAAAAATTAATATTAATTACGTATGCGTCTGCTGAATCACTAATCTACAGGGTGATAGGTTATTGGCGTACAACCTTCAAAGAGTGAACATAGCTTTTTTGCTGTCAGTTAATGTATTACACGCTATATCCGAAAACCAATAGTCTCAAAAGTGATAACAAAAATGAGATAAAGGATTTGCAAAATTCAGAATATAAAAATTATGTGATGATTATATTTATACGTATGTAAAAATTATTTGTTTTTGACTATCTGTCCCTGCAAACTTGGCACTGCCGGCAGCCAATATTGCCTGTCGCTTTCCAATAGAAAAAATCAATGAATGTAACAAATTTCAGATTGATCATTTTATACAGATGATTCTTTATAACATGATTCTTCACAAGCTTTAAGGGGGTGAAGGGTCATTAGTTAGTGAAAAGTTAAAAAGCTTTTTCGCTTATTTCTTTTTATGTACAACAATTTGAATTTGGATCACATACCTCTCCACAAGAACAAGAGCGATGGGGACCCTTGGATTCTGACATTATTCTTTATCAATTTATTTTTTTGCTGCACCAAATCTTTTTTCGATTTCTTTCTTCATTGTTTCGTTTTTCTGAGAACATATGTATACGTTAATATCGATTTATTAAAATCTATTTATAATTTAACAAACGAAAATATTACCCCAGGACACGACGGGTTGGGACATTGAATTTTTTTAGCTTCGTCCACACATTTCTTACCCTAGAAAATAGTAAATTATTTATTATTTCAATAATATTTTACCAAAAATATTAAATAAAACTTTTACGCGAATATTATTTATAATTCACAAAGCTTGTAACTACTTCGCTTAATTTCTATCGACTCCCTTAGTTTTAATTTACACTAACAAATTATAGTTTTATTAAAGAACTTTATAAAAACCACTTTCTTGGTAATCACCGAAACAATAAGAGTTCTAGATTTTACTAGAAATAATCATCATATGACTTTTATTGAGCTAATGAATCAATAAATATATCGTTATGAAACGCTTATTCGTTATAGAACCACGACGCTTTTTATTACTTAATTTACAGTAAATATGTTTCTATATTCCCAGATACAGCAATTTGGAGTTGTGCATACAATAAAGAGTGTTATGCTCGATCAGTCAAAGATTCAACGATGTATTTTAACGGTACAAGAAATTTTTAATAGTAACGTAAAAGTTAAGTATTGGATCTATTTTCATTAAATTATTGTAATGTATACATCGAAATTTGTTAAATTTCATTTAAAAAGAGCAACTGTAGAATTTCTGACTGTCTCTTCCCAGCAGATAACCATTTTGAGTCGGTGTTAGCTTACCATATATAATGTTAAAATAATTGACCAATCAAAGTGCATGTGAATGCCTATTTGATAAAAGATATTTTAAATTTATACATACGTGTGGGCATAGATATTCCAGCGGTATAGGCGCCTTTCGTTTTCGCGGCGGTCGACAAGGTGGGTTGTGAAAACATCGCGCTGGAGTGTTACAAGGTGCACTCGCACGCGGTGGCCAGAAGCAAGGCATTAGGTATGGGAAACACGACGACGGTGGGATGCAACGTGGCATGTGGTGGCAGGACCGTGCTGCTTGCGGCTGGTGGCATTATTAGTAACTACAGTTTTAGTTTCAGAGTAACCATGTTTTTTATGAAGAAGCTGAATGTGGTCCGGTCCCAATAAGTCCTATTGGATAGCTTTGTCCAGCAGTGGACGTTCTAGGATGAAGTGATGATGATGATGACCTGAAAATGCTAATTACACATTGGCATTTACAGCATCTCCGGATTTAAGGTGATATTTAAGGTGGTGTAATAGCTCTAACGGCGTCTTTTTAGTAATCAAACTCAAGGGCTCTCTAATAAACTTCTTACCTCTCTCTAGGCTTCATAAAATTGGTATTTTTAGTGAGAAACTATACAGGATCACGATACACACCCATGAGATATCTCTGAATAATCATGTAATAAATTTCAGAAGTTTATGAAACAAAAACTTGTTAAAACATCGTAGTGCAATGTAATGGATTTATAAGACATAATAAAGCTTGAGAATAATAGATCTACTACTGTATTAATAATATTGTGAAAGTTACTATAAGAAAAAAAACCTGTTTGAGTTTGTTGTGGGTTTTTTTCAGATCAGTGCGGCTCTTCTGACATTCTTCTCGTCATATGATCAAGATGACAATCTAAATTATCCTAAATGGATATATCATGATATAATATGAATTACTACGGCTGGGATCGTAATGTTGTTTATTATACCTGCTTGGGAAAGTAATTTTGTTCATGAAAACGATCGCACTAAATAAGAAATATAAAGTGACGTAAGAAATAATACTGATCTATTATAATAAGCATTGACGAGTGTTTAAATAATAACAATAGATTATAGTAATTCATATTCTTATGAAAAGATATGGTTGCGTTATCTGTAATTGAATCGATTACTTCAGAACTTCACGGGTCATTTCTCATGATCTACGGGCTTATTACTGTAAAGTTTACAACGTACAATAGTAAAGATTAAAATCTATATTTATACCTAAAGAATAATAAATACTGGATTTTATATGAGAAGTTTTAAAATTATGTGTAATAGCTTGTATAAACCACTGATATACCTTTTGGAGTAAGCAACTGGAACGCGGTGTAATTTCTACCTGTAAAAAGTTAGGTTAATTATACTATATTTATACACGACGATGATTTATAAAATTTGGTACAAATATGGTAAAATTTGATTAACCTGGTTAGTTAATTCATTGCTTATGGAGTATCGCATAGCATTTACAATCAAATAATTGTTGGAGATACATCAAATGTATGTAAATTTAGCTCAATATTAATGAGAGCTTTACTTACTGGAGAAGGCTCGTACGTCGGTTTCCTTTTCAAAGAAATCTGTAAAAATATGTACTTGTATAACTTTGTGGTAAAATTTTACACTTAGAAGTCAGCATGTTCGACCAATTTAAGAGATTTTATTTAATTTCACTAAATTTTATTTAATGCCAACAAATTTATAATGTTACGTGCACATATCTATCAACAAAAAATACATCCTGTATTTTGCAATTTCAGTGATAGGCTACCACCACGAGATGAAGCAGTTGTAATATGTAATTTGTTTTTTTTTAATATATAATGACGCTTAGTACAGTACCAGATTACATAGTATATTTAGTACGTATTACATGCATGTAGCCTAGCCTCTGTTTCATGTTATCATATAAGATGTATTTTAAGAAAAAAAAACAGGTATTTCACGAATGAAAGACTCAATTGGTTATAACGGGACATAAGCAACGTAGTTTTTTGACTCGACATTTTTTTAAACTTTAATAAAAACAGATAATCTGTAACGTAAGTGTTAAGTGACATATATAATAAGATATATAAAATAATTAAACATATTCAGATAACTCTGAAATATGTTTAATAATTTTTTTATCTGAATGCGACATGCTACCAACTTCAGGTAGTACAAAGTCTGCATGGACTGGATAGTATTTCGTATTTTGAAAAAGCTTCTTTAACTAGATTATTATTACGTTATTTATCATTTCCGAAACTATTGATAATTGTTGTATCATATATTAATTGACAACTGATGAACTGTACATTCTCCCTTTCAAGTTTTCAGATCTGTAATAAACATAATATGCTTACCTTCATACCGAATCGCGTGCTACAGTCAAGTAAACATCTCGCCGCAGAACAGGGAGACGGCTGTGAAACCAAATACGTGTAAATAATGGCCTTAAATATAAGTCAATTATTGTTGTGTAAGTTATATTTGCTCACCTTACATTTTACTTTTCCCTTTGTGCACTGAAAAAAGAATACATAATTTTACTACGTTAAGAACTTTTTTTTTTAATTGTTAAGTAACTCTAAGTCATTTAATTAGAATAGTAACGTCATGTGCAATTTGCAGACGTAATTATCGAATTTTTTTTGACGCAAGATGAGTTTAATGACCTCTTCGACTTTCTTAATTGTCTTTAGAACTATATACACATATCAACATATCAGCTGATAGACACTGATCATCTCCCGTAGATCGCCATAATGACCGAAAAAATGATGATGAATAAATAATTAACAATATACTATATAAACTATAGTATATAGCAAAGGCCTTTGCCTTCCGGTGGGAGTCTTTCGGCTGACGTGGTGATGAGTATGATGATGATCTTCAAAAATAAAATAGGAACTTTTTTGTTACATTATTATAAATTTATAAGTAATAATATAGATGTGCTAACACATATAGGTCCGCAAG
This sequence comes from Battus philenor, assembly GCF_028537555.1. Lineage (NCBI taxonomy): Eukaryota > Metazoa > Arthropoda > Insecta > Lepidoptera > Papilionidae > Battus > Battus philenor. The sequence continues at coordinate 10,094,324 of NW_027181673.1, read as the reverse complement.
GCAGTGCGCACGGAGTTCCGCAGGGCGAACCGCAAGGGTTACCACAGGGCAGCGGGCACGGAGGCTTAAAAGGCCGTGAACGCGTCGATTTGCATGGCCTTGGGCATGGAGATCTGCATGGCCTTGGACATGGAGATTTGCATGGCTTTTTACACGGAGATTTGCAGGGCCGCGGCATTTTGCATGGCAGTGCACAAGGAGTTCCGCAGGGGATCCCGCAAGACATACACGACATACAAAAAGGGTCCGAGCAGCGTAAGCATGTGCCACACTAAAAAAATAATAATAAGTGAGTAAGAAAATTGCACAAAGCATCATTGGTGCAAATAATATGTAATTGCGTACCTTGAGTGAAGGTGGCAAATCGGTATTACTCTGAAATAAAAATAATAACTTAGCTGTTTTTTAAACAAAGATAAGATAAGATATTATTGTAGGAAAGTGGTCCGAATTATTTACCCGCAGCTTCGGAAGAAATTATCCAAACGTATTTCTTTAGGCAAACAGTGTACGCGAATCATAACGTTTAAGCTAAGTTTACGATTAAGCGAAGAAGTCTGCATTTCGGTGATATTTGGCGATGCTCGGCGGAATAAAAGATTTGAATTTATTTACCACTTGTCAGTAAAAAGCTTTAAAGATATTACACCTATTTCCAACCACCCTGCATGATATGATTCTCTGAAATATGGTACATTAATTTTTTTGTTGTTGGGAAGATCGAGACTAATAACTTCTGGCAGTACAAAATGTGCATAGACTAATATTAAACAATAATTAATTTTATTATTTTGTGATTCGAATTTTTAAAACCCTTTTTCTTACTATATTATCATGACATTATTTGTTACTGCTGAAACTTTGATTATTAGATAGAGTGAATTAAACATTAATTGACAGCAAATTAAATATACATTAAGTTCTTTAAAGCTTTTACATCAATAACCAATCATCCTTTACATGGTGATAGGAGTTTCTGTACTCCAATTATTTCTCTAAATTGTTTAATAATAAGAATAATTATTAAACCTTGTGTTTACAACATCCTTTTCCACAGCAAACTTGGATAATAGCTGTTTGTGGAAACGCGGGCTCTTCCTCTTTCTTGCGGGGTTTCTTCACAATTTTCGAATCAACGATGGTGCTGTGCGATAATCCAAACATATTGTGTTCCTTGTCCAGGCGAAGAATGGTCGAAAGGCATTTTTCACCGAAGCTTACACATTTTTTCATATTATCTTCCGATTCGCTCTCACTGGAGTCCGTGATGGATACGCTTCGCGTAGAAGGTGATCTAAGATAAATATTATTTCATTTGTCAATATAATTGTAAAAAACTTATCGTTCCTAAATTATCATAGGTAACTTTCTTTGAATATATAGACAAATACACGTGTACCTTTTTGATATTTCCTGTGGCATCATGAAATCTGTTGCTTCCTCCTATTCCTTACCTTTGCCCCTGTTAACGCGTTAATTACTCTGGAACGACACCAGACCTGTATTTTTTAAAGGATTCACAATTAAAGTAACAACATTTTTTTACTAACCTCGAATCGGCGGAATCAGATTGACTTTCCGTTAGCCATTTCATTTTTGTCAGTTTCAATAGATTCGAATTGTCTCTATCCTCTTTAAATTCATCTACTTCTGAATGCTCGCTGTTTTCAACGGTCGTTGCAGAAGGCTAGAAATCATAAACATTTTTAATAAGGGAAAGCGAAATAATTATTAAATTTAAAAGAGGCACTTGGTACTGATAATGTTAATTTCATGTACTTACAAATGCTGATAAATCTGTATCTCTGATGCGTTCTTTATTTGGGCCTTTGTGTTCAAGAGCTTGCGTTCTTTCTACAAATTTTGGTTCATCTTCCATTACCTTAAAATGGTATTGATTTGTAAAATGAGCGACAGTCAGTGATATAGTCCAGAGGGTTGGCAAGTTGAAGTCACAATATGAAGGTCACAAAGTGCGCAGAACAGATTGCCGCTAGGGCCTGAAGGTTCTGAGCGCCACAGCAAGTACGGTACCGATAAAGACAAGCGAAGGACGTCTACCCAAGGTAGACAAACGACCGTGTTAAGGTCGTCTGAAGACGATGGATACAGGATGCTTGACGGTCTTATCGGAAATCTATAGGAGAATCCCATATGCAGTAAACGTTCGTTTATAACGTAAACGTTCTACGGCTAAAATTTTTTGACGCAAGAAGTAAAAATTAAAAATTAATTTCACATTTCCGTATTTTCAATTGTACTTGACGACAAAGATTTATCTTTACTTACTTCATCTATAAGCATACGAGACGGTCGGTTGAAACAGTCGGTCACTAATTTTTCCACATCACTTTGTTTAATGTTGTTCAATTGACACGTATTATTTGTTAACATTATCTTAGTATCCTGTATTTGAACGAATTCATTTTCATTTTTCATGTTGTTCTGGTCGGGAGATTTGGCGTCCATGGTGATGTTTCTAGTGTTTATATTTTGTTTGTAAATGAGAAATAAAAATACATCGTTAGCGACGTGTTAAAAGAATTGAGTGGTAAAAATTATCAAATTTTTTATACTTCTATCACATCGTGAAATTTCATTATGACAGTTTGTGAAACTGTTACCGTGAACGGGTTTATTATAAGTATTTTTTCAAATAAGTCATTTACAAAAAAGGTGTTACTCTTTAGTTTTTACATATGATTGCTTACAGCTGTAAAAGATTTCAGAGGGGCTTTATATGTGTAGCTCATTCGTCGCAAATCTTTGAAACTTAACTTAATCATTCTGTATAAAGCGATGTTACATTTTCTTTATTGGAATGTGACTGGCCAATAATTTCTAACAGTACAAAGTCTGCAGGGATAGATAGTAAACAATAATTCATTTTAATATGCACAAACCCAAATTTTGAAAAGGCTTTTTCTTATTATATTATATATTTGCGTCATTTAAACTTTTTGCAAAGTCACCTATCGTTCACGGTCATAACCAACAACTCTTGTTTTTAATCAAATCGTGCACCTGTATATTTTATGCTGAGTTGCGACTATGATAAATAAACTGTTTTTTCCATTCTTTAATTGATTTAATTAGAGTGCAGGTTCAGTACAGAACGTCCACCCACAAGATGGACAGACGACGTTGTTAAGACTGTTGGGAGACGCTAGGGACAAGCCGCTTCTACCAGATTATATTAGAAATATGGGGAGGCGTATGTTCAGAACACGTCTTACGGATGAATGATGATGATGTGAAATTTGCTTTTAAGTTTCTAAAAACTAATTCAATGTTTTTGTATTGTGCTTATTTAAAAAAGTAGGGTCCAGTACATGATATTGGTTAAGTTAGTACGCACGCCGCGACGAAGTGATGTGAATGACATCGAAACGTATAAAAAGCGCGCATAACAAAGAAATAACAATTAAAAGAGATTTTCACGAAGATTAAACGGCTACGGTTCGTTCGGCATGCGCTGAATAGGATGCGCCATTTTTTACACGTTTATCGGTCGATCTGTGAAAATGTATCGAAATAACTACAAAGTATTATAGCACTTCATTACATTTACTAAGAGTAAATTGATGTTAGAAATTGAAAAATAAATTAATGTTATTGTGTGGATAGTACACTACTACCAATATCAATCGATACAAGGCAATAGTAATTTATTTTTTGTGAATTTCAAATCATGTTATTGAAAAAAATAACTACGCATTTTTAGCGGTCGTTGGACCGTTTTCAGTAACATACAGAACAATTACTTATCAAATTATGGCAAAGATGTTTCATGATATTCTACAAATATTTGTGAGTAAAATTGGTTTTAGCTTTCGAAAAGTTATTGTCCGTTGGTATAAATTTTTAAAGAGTTTTAAATAAATAGATTGAAAATTAAAAAGTTTAACTGGTTAAAATTTAATGAACAATATTTTGATTCAGGTTAATTAAGTATAACACAAACATTATCATATTTTGGTATATAATCAATATTTACAATGAGGGCTTGAGATAGACTTTACTAATTTTAATCTGTTTTTTTAATCAAATTTATATTTTATAGATGTTTCTTACAAAAAAATTGAAAATGGCGCAAAATTTTATAGGATTTTGGAGAAAATTATAGTTTTGGAAAGTGCGTTTTTGACATTAAGCTATGAATGTACCACTCGTAACATGCGCTGCAAATTTATTTTGTATTTTAATAGCCGTTTCGGTTAGTATCTATCAATCACAAAATTGATTATTTTTTTTTACGTTAAAACAATTAATGAAGTGGTTACTTAGATGTATAATACAGTAATTTTTAATATTAGAATGCGTGTGATCGGACGATTCCTGGCTGGCATGAAGTCTGTCGGGACAGCTAAAATGTTATAAATGAAACGTTACTGGCTGGTGTTTTAATAAATGAATAGTTTGTCCGTTAAGTAACAATATTGTTCTTAACTCTATACGAGAGCAAATAATTCGTTACATTTGATCATAAAAAAATCAAATGTATGTGTATGTTAAAGTTAGCAAAAGAATCAATAAAATTAGTGTAATAAATAAAGAAAATATATAGAGTACTTTCGCGTTAAACTTTACCGAGTTCTTCCTAAATTTACCGAATCAATCGAACGAAACGATACGTAAACGTGATTAACGTTTAAGCAGAGATGTTAAACTATTTTCTGGCCGCTTAATATACATCATTTTTATTGCTTTACCGTTTAATTTTTTGGTAATATGTATTTTTTCTGTTGACTTTACTCTATTCTGTTCTTTATATAATATCCTGCAAATAAATTACATCGATTTTTCTTTTATAATGCACCAGTTGTGAAAGATTTAAAAACTCTTGAAACCTTTTTATTTTGTACTAGATTTTTATGGATTGGAGGAACTATTGGAATCCAATAACATTTACTAGTCGAGCAGATCCTTGACTTGCGATCCTGCTGGGTACCAAGTCTTGGCACTTAGTAGCCTCGCCTCCCTATCCGGACTATGACGTGATGTAACATGCCGTGCAGTTAATTTTTTTTCAACAAGCTTAGACTTAGCTTAAACAGCTAAACGGTAAGCGCTTTAACACTGAATCCTAAAATCAAAGCACACACGCAAGACAAGTGTTTTGTTTTGCACAAATCATTTTACACTATTCTAAGAGCAAATCATGTCAAGACCCGAGTCAGCGTCTGTCCTACAATAATGTATATCATAAAATAATAGATCTGTTTTTTAAAGTTTTAACCGCTATATCGCATCTTTTACTGGCTACTGTGAAGTGCTGTTGTTCCCATTTCCTCCTCTTAGTGTTTTTATCCTCAACTGAGGATCAACGTACTTTCTTTTTATTGTGGGGGTTTTCTTGGACAATTAATATTACCCCTACTGCTTTCACGACGTTTCGGATCATCACTTATTTTAATATATTTATGACATAAGTAGTGGGTCCCATTTCCTGTAAATTTATATTTTACGATTTAAATTCATATAAATGGATTTAGACCGTAAATGAAACAACAAATAAATAGAGGAATCACATCCATTTATCTATCAATTTTCATTCTTGTTAAGTGTTTAACCTCTGAGTCACGTCGTCCGGAGTAGACGCTTTGTGCTATATCACTTTTGCTGCGAGAGCCGACGCGGGAGCAGTCGGTTAACATTTAAAAATGCGCGTGTGAAATTAATTCCATTAACACCGTTATATCGAAGATGATTTTGATTAAACGGCGATAATAAATTTGGAAAAATTTATGATGGCTCCATACGTGATGTTGTTTTGGATTTTATTTGTGTTGTGGACAGTTGAAGCACAGTTTGGAAGTAAGTTTCATTAATAATTTTATTCTTTATAAGCCCATTCTTCGATATATAATGATAATTTTTAAATAATATATATATATATATAAATTAATTTAACATTTAAATAATATATATGTATATATATCAAAGATATTTTTTTACACTCGAGATTTAAGATCAGCTTTTTAGCAAAAGTCATGTCTCCAAATCAATAATAATAATGGTACTCGGATTTGAATATGATTTTAATATTAAACACTTATTTTTAGTTATTTCTTCAACGATGTTAATAATGTGAAATTGATTTTATAACAATTTGACACATAAAACTCCAATAATGTCGTTAAAAATAATAACATTTTGTTACCACAAAAATTTTTTTTATTATAGAATTTTTTTTCCGCACAAAATTCATTTCGTATCACCGAGCATTATCATCATCTTTATACAGGCTTTCCACTTAGATTTCTAATAGGTCTTCCAGCGTATTCTGACGACGTTCAAAAGGTTTGTCCGTTCTAAGTCGATTACTTACATTATACGAATCAATACTTTTCTCTCTACATGAATACTACGTTGTACACGATAGTACACTAAGAGAGTAGTAATAGAATATTATTTCCTGATTACAGGCGATTGTAAGTTATTCTTTATATGTCCGCATTCATAAATTACAACAAATCGAGATAAATATGCAGCGTAAAAACATCTACAATGACTTCACATTTATAATTTATTAACGTATTTTAGAATAATAATTACTATGTTCCCACATCTTCAATTTATTTTGTATAAATTAAGTAAAATCTGATTATTATCTTATTATTTGAATTTTCAAATATATTTTATTTTATTTAACTAGTGTGTGAGTCAGTTTTTATCAATAGTTTTAATAACGTTCACAAAAAAAAACGAGGATTTAATAATACATCTCTTTAACGAGGTACAATGTATGCTATAGCAAGCCACATGCCACCGATTATAAGGCAAACCATCACAGAACTAAAATCATAATAATAAATCATATAAAATAATCATATAAAAATCTAATAATCATATAAAAAAACGAACATTAACATATGGGAGCAGGAGTTTGTGATTGTCTAACGAATCTGCAATTCAGCTTTCTCGTGTATTTTACAACCCTGGCCAAGGTCCTCTTCCAAACTTCACGTAACATTTGCTTCATGAGGTTTGAGGTCTAATCCGATGAAACTGTAGAGGACTGATGGAAAGGAGCGGCTGATATATCTCATCCCTCTCCCTCTCGCCGCGCGCATACCCAAGGCGCGGTTAAAGTAGCAATAAAATTCGCAAAACATGAGTCTATAAGAATATTATAAAGAAGTAGTATGTAATTATGTCTCATATTATTCGAGAATAATATAGCGAAATAATGATAATAACCTATAAAAAATATATCATCATCATTAAACCAATGTCTATCTTATTTTAATGGTTGCGATGATACATAGCGGTTTTCTACGAAATCTGATATTATCTCTAATCAAGGTTGTTACGAATGATGATCAATCTAAAAACTACATATATTAATGATACTCATTATTTAACCACAATAATTTCGAAGGAATTATATGTAGTATCGAGATGAAAATACTTGATAATATGTAGAAGGTTGTATGGGTAAAAAAAATTAAGAATTGCATATTTTAAGTAAATATAATGTCTGCGAGATTGCTAATTTGTTTTAAATTTCGCACGTTTTAAATTTCGATTTAAACTCCAGGCGTTTGACAGTTCACGCGCTGAATATTATACTGTCGTATAACTGCTGCATCCGTTAGTACAATCAATCATAAAATATTTTTTTTTCACACAAATATATATCCATCTTTCTTTCTCTATGTTTGTGTGTATATATATTTATATATGGATATCTATGTGGAAATATATATATTTATATGTGGATATATATATGAATATTTCACGATTTTACGGAAAGACAGGGCCGTTCTTTGAGTTTTTGAAGTAGTGAACAACTGTTGCATTATTTTTATTGGGACGCGATAGAATGGCAACTTCTGGCAGTATAAAGATACTCGTATAATATATCTGTCGAGACAGTTTTACTAAACTGTAACTACATAAGAGCTTCAAATTGGGTAATTGTCCTAAGTAGAATGTCTACCCACAACGTGGAGAGATGACCTTGTTTACGTAGTCGGAAGAAGCATCCATTCACGTCGCTTTCCACGTTGTATTAGAAATTTATGGGGAAGCCCATGTCCAACATTAGATGTCGTACAGAGTGAAATTAACAACACTTGATATGGTAAAAAGTAGAAGTTAGTTCTATTCCACCTAAATAAGATTTATATTTACTTAGATTATTTATTTATTTATCGGTAATACTTTTTTTGCAGCTGTGTCCATCAGCTTAGATATGGGAACGGAAGACGATGCTGTAAATTACGCAGTAAGTGCACAATTAATTGGTAAGTTGACATACAGTTCAGCGTGTTTTAAATTTAAAAAAAAAAAACATTTATTTGCAGGGACGGTGCCCACCAAACACGTCATGTGTTCCCATTAGTTCGTGTCCGTTATTAGAGGACTTATTGGATTTTTCATGTTTTTCCTCCGACAAGTAAGTCTAATGATATTGTAAAAAAATATGCAACATGCCTTAAAATTGCCACCTAGTTTGTCATACATCTTTTCTTATCAAATCTTAATAAGTTCTAGGAATAGTATAAAAATTAATCAAGTTATTGTAATGCTTAAAAAAGTTTTAGTAATAAATGGTACAAATGGTAATGGTACTTTGGTACAAAGACTTCTTTGATCAAAACTTTTTGTTAATCTATTTACGGATTTTGAGTTTTACGGTAATCAATTCCGAAGCCTCTGTATTTCATTTTCATAAAAAATGTCTTTGAAAAATAGTTCATCTGTATTTAATAGTATAATCGAGAAATAGAACGTACGTGGCAGCCATCCGTAGTGGTAACAAAACCGTTGGAACGTGCCTTAGGTTTGCGAGAGGTCGGGGAGAGTATCGGCCTTTCCATCCCGATTCAATAACATCAAAGCTCGCGGTTCCGGCTCGTTTTTCCTTGATTCCTACCTCGCCGCGCTGGCCTAAAGCGCAGTGTAGCAGTGTCAGTAGCAATAACAACCGAATTTCGATAAATGATGCAAAAATTTATTTACAATAAATTCATTCAGACAATGGCTGTGTGACATATAACACTGCTGTTTAAAGAAAAATGTGAAATTAATATCTGTTGAAAAGGCTGTTGTACTAAAAATTCTTCAACAAGATACCCTGTAAAAAGTTAGAATTAACTACAACTTCTAATTTGTAACAATATATATACAGTAAAAGCTCCTTATTTGCGCTTCCTTCATTCGCGTTTTCACTATTCGCGGATGAGAAAAAAGGTCTTACTTCCTATATTTGCGGCTAAAAATTTCTTTATTCGCGGATCTAATAACTCTACATACATAATAATAACAGGTATCCAACCCAATATTCTCTATAAATTCCGTCAAATAGACTAATAAAAAAGTAAAATGGAATATCCATATCCATTACAACTTTGCCTTAAGTATGATGTTATCGCTTGATATATGTAGATATCGCCGAGGACTTTGAAATAAAGCCATTTTAATAAATGAGCTTTGCGATTTCTTTATGAACTGTACTGTCTATGGAACGAAGTCTTATTTTTAAGAGACAAATTGCTGATAAGCCTACCGCGTGTCAGTCTGAATAGAAGGAGCTTTTAAAAACTACCAAGCAAGAGCAAAATTACAAAATTCTTCAGACCATAATAAGCCTTAAGATAATTAATCAAAATTTATTAAAAATTAAATAAAATGATTTTTCCGTATATTTTATATGTTGTCACCTAGGAACGTATCCCCTATAATCACATGTAAATTACCATTCCAAATCCACGGTTTCTATATTTGCGGCATATTTATGCATAATAAAATACATACTATAAACATATACATAATAAAATTACGACACCACGAGATATGACTATCATACACTGTTTGAGCTTGTTGTGAGCTTTTTTCTAATCAGGGCCTCTTTGAAATTCTCCTAGCTTTAAATTGAAAGAAGTCATTATAGAGGAAATCAATCTGATTCTAGTTTCTATCAGATTGGGCTATTTTGAATTTTGGTCATGATGTACATACATAAGTGGCATCCTTTAAATGATTCTATGCGAATAATATCTATGTAATACATATACCAAAAATTTTCATTTATGTACTAACTTACCATGTCTCTGGAACCTTAAGGCTTCGAGGCCTGAAAATTGGTACGAATATTACTTTGGCGAACGAGAGGTCTGGTCTTAGACGGACTTTACGAAATTCTATCTGCAAGGTGGTTAAATGGACTTTTTGGGGTAAAGGTTACCTCGCGAAGCAGGAAGAGGAAAATGAGTTATTAAAATAATATGGCTTATCGTTTTCTTCTTTTATTTTAGGTACTTCCACCGGCTCAATGATCTTACTTGTGGTAATAATAACGATGAAGACTACGTTTGCTGTCCGTCCTGTGATTGTGCCAGGGTGTACCCGGAGAGTACGGCTGAGTGCGGCAGAAGTATGGTACGCGGTATTGATTATAAAGGAATTGGAATGCAGCCATGGGTTGCCAGAATTGGATTCACTAGTGAGTTTGAAATACTATTTAATCATAGAAATTTTTAAAAACCCTCCTAATACTAGCTAATTACTTTTTGAGTGGACACGAGTTTCTCGTCTGTAGTGGCAGTGAACGGAGCACATCGATTAGGCAACTGACGGCCATTGCAGCCGAAAAGTTTTCTAGTGGCAACCACACGCCGGTAGACGCGGCGTGGGTAGACTCCTTACTAGGTAGACCGATATAGTTAAAGTCGTGGGAACCTGCTAGATGTCGGCAGCGCAAGGTAGGTAATCGGGGCGAACCCTGTTTGACCCCCGCACCTTGCAGTAGCTGTCTCTCAGCTGATAGGATGATAATGATGCCTTTTTGTAAGAACTTTATCGGGTTGATATTTCATATTGTTGGCAACTAACTTCTCACTTTCTTTTTTCTGTATCCCTCATCTCGCCGCGCTTTTCTAAAACGTGGTATAGCAGTTTCCTTAACACTACAGTCTTCTGAAAGTAATAAAATGAAATATTTATATTTTTGTTCTAATTAAAAATTGTTATTAATAACATTCATTTCAGACCTAACTACCGGCAGTGTTAAATTTGCATGTGGCGGCTCAATTATATCAAGAAGAGTTATTTTGACAGCGGCACATTGCGCATTGGCTAAACCTGAAGGTTATAAATTGTAAGTAGTATGAGGTTTACTTATATAGTGTGACTCTAAGAACTGATTTTTAATGCAACCGTCGCATCACACCGTTCCGATCAAACCATATATTGTCTTACATTAAATATTATATATTATTAGGAACCGAAAGAGTTACCGACTTTCTTGTAAATTGGCTTAGGCCAAACTATAAATTCCAACGGACGAAAAGCTAAGTAATATTAAAAACACGACATCATTGAATGAAATCAAAATAAGTAGTTTCTCGTCTTATGTGTCGAAAGTCATACCACGGTACATATTATCATCATAACTTTAGCCGTAAGACATCCAATATTGTTGGACTGATGGCTAGCCAACCTTATGGGAACGGTTGGAACAGGTTTGCCCGTGCCTGCCGTCGAACTTTAACGCCCAACAAGGTCGCCAGTCCACCTTGTGGGTGGACGTTCTTAGCTGCACTTGCAGGTCCTTGGTCTCTACCTTGGAACCAGGGAACATACTCTGAAATTTGATAACCATCCATAATGTGCACGTTGCAACAATGCTTCACATGGGTTCCTAAATTCCCCAGAACGTCGAAAGAACGTTTAATGTAAGATTTATTGCAACACCAAAATACACATGGACTTCACGATTGTTATAAGATATTTTTGAGAGGTAATTAAATAAATTTAATTAGTATATATAAATACGTATATACTTAAAAAAAAACGCTTGTCGACTTTCTAAGACCGTAATTCAAGGCCCCCCCCCAAAGATCGTCACGATGACCAATCGCGTCGCGTGAATGCGCTGTCCCCATCCTGCGTCATCTCGCGATCATGAATATGCCGTCGGTCCACTTGGTGAGAAGCCTATAGACTCCGTTCCTACCGGCTCGTGGTCACCACTCGAGAACCTTTCGACCACACCGTCGCCGTCGGTTTCAAAAGCTACGTTCATCGGCCACCCCTACTTCAGGCGAACATTTCTTCGAGCTGTCTTTGACCTTGCTTCAACTGAGGATCTCCTCATTTCTGACATCGATGTATCACAGAATAAACCTGTGTTGCATTGTTATTTACCAATAATTTAAAATTTGTTTATGGTTACATTTGTCATATATTTTAAATATAGGTCAACAGTAGTAATTGGCGAGTGGGATACTAGTCGGAGTCCAGATTGCAATGAGTTCTTCTGCGCTCCCGTAACGCAGGCTATCAAGGTGGAAAACGTTATCGTACACCCGGGCTACGAGCAGAAGATATTCCGACATGACATTGCTCTTATCGTCCTTAGAGACAGCATCAAATACTCTGGTAAGTTTTTATTATTTTCATTAGGATTGAATAATATTTATTAAAATTACGAGATATTTTAATTCTTTACTTACGGGCAGTGGTACAAGTTAATGAATGTATTACAGCCGCCATTGCCCCTTTTAAATAGAGAAGTAACTAAATCATACGTTCAAATGTACTTTGATGTGGAATGTGTAAAGTTTGTTAGTGAGTTTACGTGTCTAAAAAGTTTTATAATTTTTCTTTTCTTTAAAAATGTGTATTATAAAGTTATTATATTTGGTAGTCAACGTTGATCATGCGAATAGAAGTATATATCAGGCGAAAGAAGCAAATTAAAATAATCTGTTTGTCTCACCTGAATACGGGGTCTGTTTTTCTAAACCTTTTTCAAGAGATATCAGCTTTAACCTTTTTTTTACGACGCTTGCTCGCCACAGTTTCAATCAATCTTTGCGCCACGTACCAGGCATGTTATGTATTGTACCTTGACTGCCTGGTAAGCGGTTTCAATTGAAATCTGTGAGGGAGGCTTATGACAAGAATTTTTAGTAGTTTATGTGTACTATCACTGTTTTCCGTATCACATCTTTTGGAGCATCTCAAACAAATAGGCTACCACGCATGAACTTGTTCCGAATTTAATCGAGTCTCGCTAGCATCATCTAGCATAGTATCAAAATAACAAATTACCAAATGATTCCTCTTAAAATAAGATTTAAGCTCTTAAAGCCGAAATATTGTTATGGGCAGACAAAACATCTACGTATGTATATTACAGTTCTGGAAAATAGTAATAGTAGAGTATATGAAATCAGTTATAATGAACAAACGGAATCAACTAACGTAAATTGTTCTTACAGCAAAAATCTGTACATATTCATGAGAAGTTAATATTTTTATTTCAGAAAATATTGTAATATGGTCTCAATGGACATAATTAAATATTGATAATAATCATTAAAGCTTACCCGATATAGATTATGGACGCAAATCAAAGCCTGCAGTTGCTACGTAATTATAATTCATTGTATTACAAGGCCGTCTAAAATAACCTTGAGTCACGCCGTTCAGACTACGTAATCACTGAGCATTGCTAATTACGTTTTTTTTCAGTGACAGCAGCTCCGATCTGCCTCAATGATAAACCGGAAATAGTGATCAACGAACGCGCCACGCTAGTCGGATGGGGAAAATTATCCGGGCAGACCAACATGGTATGCAACTATATTCACTTCCTGTTCTAGATAATAGATATCAGCAGTAATAACAAATAAAGTTTACCTGTTGGGTTATTAATAAGATTGTGTGCAATACTTGAGTCACGACAATGTGTCGGCAGAAACACTGTTGTTAGGGTTTCTACCAGGTGGACCGACAAGATGGTCAAGTTCATGAGCTGGATGCGGGCAGCATCAGACCAGACATCGTCACGTTCTTTGGGAGAGGCCTATGCTTTTCAGCGGGCGTCTATCGGTTGATATGATGATGAATTTTCAACTGATTTATGTACATGTGCACGGTTCTTCAACACACTCCCATATAATGTCAGGTAGTATCATATCTCCTAATTTTAACATAATAAATGAAAAAAAATACGTTTACAGAGACAAGAGTTATTGTAAATAATTCAGAGTGGTTAAAATAGAATAAAAGAATAAAAATGAAACAATATTATTAGTCATGTTATACCTCTACGTTTACAATAAATTGGTATTATATACATTTGCTTAACCTTTGTTTAAAACTAATTCAATAGACAATATAAAAAAAGATTAGGAATTTTTTATGTGGTCAATTGTTCTATAGAAAAGTTTTAGGTCAGTTGTCGGCGAAGTATTATTTTCAGAGACTAAGGTAGTATTAGTTAAAATATATAATAAAATAAGAATTGTGAACAAGAAGTAGCTTTTTATTGAAGATTTTCAGAAAAAGCTTGACTTGTAGTTTACTAGATTTTGCGAGATGCAAACGGTCTTCATAATTATTATCGTTTCAGTTGTGGGATGTTCACTGCTGAACATAATCTCCTCCCATAAATTTCCAACAGGACCGATTGGAAGCAGCAACCATCCAGCGTTTTCCGACGACCTCCACAAGGTCATCTGACATTGTAGGTGGACGTCCTCTACTGCGCCTGCCGGTCCATGTTCTCCCCTCGTAATTTTGGCCATGTTCAACTTGATAAGCTGCTGGGCACGTCGTTCGTCTCTGTCGATCTTCTCGACAAAGTTCGCCTGTCCGCCTTGTAGGTGTAGGTCCTATGCTGTGCTTGCCGATTCGTGATCTCTACTCCCGAGCCTTAAGGCTATTGCCCATTTTGAAGTACTTAAATAAATTAATGCTACGTATTTATTTATTGAAAATAAATAAATTGTTACAAGTTGAGCTTATATTTTCTTAAAGTAGAAGTCCTATTATTCGAACAAAAATTCAAGGATTTTTAAATGAACGTACCGCAACAGGTGTGGCGAAAAATCCAGAATCCTAATGCCGTAGCGGCATTCACCGGCGACCGTAATGGACGCCATCATAACACCATTATTGACAGTGCCATCTATAAATTGTGAAGGTTAAACAGCCACTGCTTGGCACAATACAAAATAGAAATATTAAAGAAACTAGATTCCCTACATATATATTTACCCTTCATTGGTATTTAAAAAAAAATAGTGATTTTACAATCCTATTTTATCTCTTACGACTTTATAGTTTTGAACAGAAATGTGGAAATTTTAAAATAGTATTTTTTTATCGATTAGGTTGGCAAACAACAACAACTAGACGTTCCGTTGCTGTCGTTAGAGATATGCGAACGTACATTTGGTGATTCAGTACCTGTCCACGAGGGGCAGCTGTGTGCCGGCGGTGAAGAGGGAAGAGACGCTTGCTCTGGATTTGGTGGGGCTCCATTATTAATTAGTAGGGAGGGACAATATTTTCAGGTAAACATATTGTAAAATTTAGTATTATTTTCCTAATGTAGATGAGTTTGACTGGCACCTCGTAGAAGTTCTTTCAAATTCTAAACCCCCTCCCTTTCGTTTTCACAGCACGTTATGCTTTATACAACCCCTTTGAAAATATTACATCACAAAAGATAGCCTCCATTCTTTATCTATTCAAATGAAGTCAAAGTATAAAAAAAATTATACAAATAAATTATTTTTAAGTGCTCTTGTTTTATTTCGTTTCTTAAATTTATCATACTTTTAAAAATACTTTTTAAAAAGTAAAGTTTATTAATTACCATAATAATTGCCGCTTAACTTGCAGATTGGCATCGTTTCCTTTGGCTCGGAGAACTGTGGCAGTGAAGGTGTACCCAGTGTTTACACTAACATCGCTCATTACTTTCGGTGGATCATAGAAAACATACCGTCGTAAATTTTAAACAAAAGTTCATATCATATTATTTTTATTAACGACAATAATTTATTTGCAAAATAAAAGAAATATTTTTTTTTTGCTTTGATACGTGATAATGATTCGGTTAAATAAAAAGTATGAAATTAAAATAATTTTATTTTCTACCTAAAAAAACTAGATATTTGTTTGTGATCTGACATTAAACTGAAATTTTATTTATAAACAATGAAGACTTTTAGTATCATTTAAATTATACCTTTCTGTAATTTTAACAAATTTGAAATATTTTTCAGATTTAAAACTTTACTTTTTGCGTTTCTTTTCAAATACAATCGAATATATTTTTATAAACCCGTGAACATTTCAGACAGTTTAAAGTTTTAGTCATATTTTCAAGATAAAAATTTATGTAATTACTAATGGATGTCCTTAATCCTAATTAATTATAATAATTAATTAATAACTAATCCTGTCTTAATTTCGTGATCTCAAATTTCTCTTTTTTTCTACAACACATTTATTATTATAGCTGCTTACGCTATCTAGTAGTACGAGTTTTAAACCTAATAAGTATCTGTTAGACAAATCTCGCTCGAAAGGACTTTAAAGCAATACAACATATTAAACGTAAATTAATGTTCCCGATATGTTGTCGAACGATATTCAAGTAGTAAAGGAAGGATTTTTTTCTTTTTAATGCGTACGACGCATGCAAGAGTGGAGAACCTTGAATCTTTTTTGACGATACCGCCTTCATAGGCGAGAATCCGTTCTATTACGTATTAAAGTTAGTATAGCTTCCATAAAGTCATTAATTTATAATGAAGGGGTGTACTAAATAAATAAACTACTAATCATAAAGCTATTTGTCCTTCTTCAGTTTCCCTACTATGGTAGTATATGAGAAATCGTTTTGAGAGGTAATACCGCCCATTGTAATTTTTTATGTTGGTCTTTCTAACATTGTGTATAATAAAGATTATTAAATAAACACGTAAAATAGAGCACAACATATCGACTTTCAAATTTTATTATTTAACTTACTTTAAAATAAATATCAGTTTATAAGTAAGGAAAAATAGAATGTGTATAAAGTAACGAGTGTAAATTGAGAAAAGTCGATAGTCGGTAGGAAATTTAAAACGACAATAGCTTTATTTTAATACCGTGAGCAGAGATCAGAATTCAACAATAACGATTAAAATACAGAAGGGATATTTCAAGTGGGTTTATAGAAAATATATTCCCATGCACGGTTATTATAGTATCGAGCACAAGGACGAGCTTCTCTGAGGATTGAGCAAAGGGTCCCTTTTAAGTCAACCAGGGCGGAGTCTTGTATGTCTTGGTTAAATACCTGTAAATAAAAAGTTATGTACGTTAATAAAAAAAAATAATTGTAATTAGCAGTCTACATGGTTATAATCATATACTACCAATTATAAATTTTTAAAAATATTGTTGAACAGAACATATGATCGCTGGACCTCCTGGAATTAAGACCACGCACCGCAGGGTAATCCCCGCAAGCTGGACAGAACACTCGTAAGGTTTTTAGAAGCCTTTCGTTAAGCGACAAATTCGTACGGTGTCGCTCCACGGGTGGAACTGCCGGTACAAGGAAGACAGATGACTATGACCACTAATATATTCACCTCGTAATTAAAAAATTGAAGTTCGACATAGTGCTTACTCAGATGCTCACAGGACATGGCAGGTTTTCGGAGTATTTATAAGTTGTAATAATGTAGTCGTAAATGTAATGACAGCCCGGCGTGCGCCTGTGTTTCGAAGATGAGCAAAAGTATACATGTAAAACATGTAACAACCGAATGTCACCTGTACTGTATAAAGTAGAATAAGAAATAACGTATAAATCTAATTAAAAATAGAAATAATTAGGTCAAATTCACACAAACTGATTAGCAATGAGAGTATACACAGATTGACAGAAATCTGTAAACACTTAGCTAACAAAGTAATTAAGTCCAACAAATAAGTAATGTTATGTAAGCTATATATATTATACTTATACATCTTAATTATTTCAAGCATGTATATACTGTGTATATACTTTTAAACATTAGATACACCGATTTCAGATACAGATATAAACCAACCACATCACGAGAACAAGTATAATAACTGGATGCTTGCTACTTTTAACTGTTTTTACTGGAAACCTGTGCGAAAGTTATTTTCAATAGTAGACGTTCTATGGTTGTAATGTTGACGACCATGAAACAGATAAAAGATAAGCTCTGTTCTCTCAATTTTGGCGTAGCCCCAAAAAAAAATATAAATATATTTGTATACACATAGATGTTCTATTTACAATATTCTTCAAAAACCTTTTTTGTTTTTAATTACTTAAATCTTTCTTTTAATTGAAACTTAGTTGGGTTCAATTACAGCTAATATTTTTCTCGGTTCCGTGGTAAATAAAGATTTTATGTAAAAATATTAACTAATATGTATTACGGCCACATTTGCCCATTTTAAAATACTGATTGATATTAACGACAAACCGTAGTCTTTAACTGGCAGTAGACTGGTTAAAAACTTTAATCGATAGTAAGCTAAGATCGGCATGTTCTGGTAAAATTCGAAAGATACGTAACACCCATCAACTAAGGCCTGTAAAGTAAACTCCGTCACGTGTCCTTGTAGAAAACATAGAAAATTGTTTAAGCAAAATCTTTTTAAAAAAAATTTATTGCCCTTTGTTAGCAAAGTTAAACTGAGAACAACTTTTTAAGATGAAAGTTCAAACAACAAAAAAATTTACTTCATGCTAAACAAAGTGCTAATTACCCCGTTAATAGTAATCGTGGGGATGAACTTAGGCTTTAAAAGATTCGTGTGGTATTCCGAGTCCAGTTGGAGGGCAACTCCCTCGCCTGCCAAGACACAGCCTTCCACGTCACCAATTGGCAATCCTGCGTGTTTCACACACTGCAAAGATAACGTAACATATTATATAAACTGTAGCATTACAGAGTAATTGTTCATACACTGAAGAGGTGAATATATATATATATATATATATATATAGTATATTATATGTTTAGCTCATTTTTACAGCTCATTCTTGTCAATTAATGTATGATGACACCCTACACAACGAAATGATATTGTATAGTGAAAAAAAGATTTTACAAAATTCAGATTATTGTAGATAATATTAAAATTAATTAGTACTCAGTTTGTCCCTTTTGATCAATCCTATTTGAAATTTTTAGGAGGCCTATGTCCACGAGTGAACGTCTTGTACCTAAATGAGGACAATGATGACGGTCTGTCCTATAGACTTTGTGCCGCTAAAAGTTTTTGGCCCGTCGCATTCCTATAGAAAATATAAATTAATGTTACATTTTTCAGAGTGACCATTTTCTGATCTTTATGTAGGGTGATTTAAAATTGATGTAGAAGCTTCAAAGCTTTTTCTGGAGAAATAAGCTATGCATTCATCCCTATAAAGCTCTTATATATGTATGTAACCAATCGTCCTGTATAATAACTTTTAATCGTTTTTTTTTGCCTAAATATTAACAGAAGATATAGAGCCATATAATCTAATATAAAGAGTCGCCGTACTTGTCGTACTATTTATGTTAGTACTTATATAGAAAAAATAAAATCGTGTAATTCATTCACTAATTAAAGACAATTATATAATATAAATAATAAAATAACTATGAAATTCCAGTAAAATGATATTGTATGGATTACACTGACCACAAAGACACATGAACTTCTTTCAAATTATCATCATCATCATCCGTTTAAGCATAGGATGTCCTCTGCTAGTTTTAAGCTTTCCGAATAGATTTCCGTTTGGACCAGTCGGAAGCAGCCTATATTTTTTCCATAAACGTTTTCCATCGACTTTAACAAGGTCCACGCACCTTATTAAAGTCGTTCTCTTATTAACTGCATACATGCAATCATTTAATTAAAAATAAGCGATTTTCTTATTGTGTTTGACTTCTGTTGACACAAACTATAAATCTATGATTCTGTGGTACTTTTAGTATATCAATGTTATTTTTAAAAATTTAAACAGCTTGCTGTTTTTTACACTGATTTAGAAATATGTACGTATTTAAATTAAATAAATAACTCACGGCCAAACTTCCATGGGCGCCGGACTCCGAGGCCATTTCGCAGACGACGTAAGTCACGCGTTGGACGTCGTTATACTCACGCATATATTTGAGTGCACAGTCCTGAACCAAGTTGCCAAGACACTCCCTGGGCCCGTGTTGACATTCAAAACCCTCATCACCGTAATTTATACTCTATGGAACAATCATATGTCCTCCCAATTAATATAATATACACAAAATATTCACCAGTCTGATTCTTAGATTAAGTTCACGTTAAGTTTCTAAATTTAAGTTAATTAATAATGATCAAAATTCAAAATATCTTAATATATGATCATCTCGTGGTGACGTCAAGTTGAGTCCACCAACTGTTTGGATAAAATGCTTCAGATCCGAGGAGAAAAAGCAAAAGAAACTCGAAGGATTGCGTAATTTAATAAACATGGAATTTGCCTGGAGGCGAACATATCCCCAAGGTATGTTATCTTCAGTGAAGTCATTTACAGTACAGCGCACAGTCGTTTTTGTCATTTTTTTTTAAATCTAGCCATGAAAGCTTTCTGAACATTATCTGTGATCCTATTGTAAAAGCGTCATTTTCCACATTTTTTTATCAGAACGAAAACTAATCGAGAAAACTGAGTTATTTCTGTAACAATAACTAAACAGATTTAATACAAATAATGCATATATTTTTTTCTTATGAGAAAAAATGTATACATATTGTTTGTTAATTTTCGTCTTCTAATTCTAATCTCTTTCTTTTTCAGCTGCTATTAAATATTTATTTTGCCAACAAGACACTTCTAGTCTACTCTAAAATAATTATTGACTGTTGTATGGAACGAAGTTCTCTGGAACAGCTGGTTTCTTTATACAATTATTGAATCATTTTATAAACAAAAAAAATGAGAGTGTTAATTTTACCCTGGATTTTCCGAATGGGATCAACCTTAGCTTGACATAATTGTGTAACAGTTCGATCGCCGGTTGCAGTTGCTCCAAGATAAATTTCTTGCTGTCCGGACATTTACTCTCGTAGTATACTGTCACCGGGAGCTGTAACAGATTGTGCAATCAGATCAACGCTTGATATACAGTCAACTTCAAACAGTAAAAGCATTACGCGAAATCATTCATCGTGTAACGTTTTATCGTATCGTTTTATATATATCGATCCAAAAGTAAACAGAGTAGAGAGCCTTGTGAGCGACGAATGCAAATAGGCAAGATGCCGAAGCTTTTTAAATATTTAAGTCATAACTTTAAACAAATAAAAACTTAATTTTAGTTAAAAATACTAAATCGTAATTTTCTTTAGCATTTATTTTGTAATTACATTAAGATGTTACTTAGCTATTACTTTTTTGGTTACATAATATAAGTGCTAATTAAAAAAAAACTATTTACGGTTCAAATTGATATTAAAGATATTCTGTGGTGTCATATTAAGTTTTTGCTATTTATCATTTTATATAAAAGATAAGCGATATCACAAGAAACTACCCAGATTAATATTAATGTTATCAATGTTGACATCGAATAAAAAAATAATATTAAATACAATAATTAAAAATTGAGTTAAACTGTGACAATGAATAAATGTTTAATGTTTTAAAATCTAAAATAAAGGAAAAAATTAGGCTATGTCTACTCCAACTTATACTTACTATACTTCTTACTAAAACTTCATGAATTCTAATGTATATTTTAAAAGAAAATTTTATTGTATTTTTTGTATTTAAAGAGCGCAGGTCATTGGCAGAGTGATTGCTGCTATTTTGATACGGATTTTTCTTCTCCCACTTGCGAGTCACGCGAATGCCTTTATTGTATATAAATTTTCGTAAGCATGTTTTCAAAAATATCAAATATTAAAAAATATGATAAATATAATTTAAGAATTGTAGTGTTTCACTATTATTAAATTCTATACAACGTTTCTTATATTTTACTTGAAGTCGCTGCCTTACAAGGTATTAAACGTATAAAAAAGTATTGCCTATATTGTAATGAAAGCTCTTAAAATAGTGAGTGAAGTTATTTCTATGATTAAGGTCTAAATGTAAAAAGGTAAATCTTCTACACTGTATGTAAGTAGTGCAAAAAAGATATAAGTGGCAGGACAACTTTCACAAGTCCACATGTCAACTTGTCCTTGCGTGCGGGATCACTGTAGCTTGTATGTAAAGCATAAGTTAGATAAAATAATTTATAATGAAACATAAGAATTTAGGTCAGGGTAAACTTAGTGTACATGTGTTCAAGTAAGTCATATAACATATATACATTGCGCATAGTAAATTACATAGTTTATACTATCTTACAAGATCTTTAAGTATGAAAAAATACCTAAGGCCACTTTAAAATTTTTATTATCAGTTTCAAAAAAGTACACAAATCTTTTATTTCAAGACTCTTTATCCCTTTCATAAATTAATTTTCTATGAAATATATTCAAAAGAAAAATATGACTAACTAACATGGCTGTTATCTAGCCAGAATATAGTTTCTAGAGTCCATACAATAATCAATAATATATATATGCATTAATTAATAAACTTATTTATGATTTGTAAACTTTTTGTGCGGGCTTGTGAGAGCTAATAGTGCCCTCAAAGAAGATTTCGAAAAAATTGAAAAATTTCTATTAAAATTTTAAAAAAAATTAGAAATTTGAAATGTAACAAAAAAATTTGACCTTGAAAAAATTGTGTACAATTTATTTATATAGTTTATATATTTTTAATTTATTTACAAGGGGTACCAGAAAGTAATGTCGATTTTTAAGTTAAATTCACACGACAACATTTTTAATAAGTTTTTATTAATAATCAACAATATATTCACCTTCGTTACCAACAACCTTTTGCCATCTAGTATACAAATTTTCAATGTCGGAGCGATTATAATCAATCGGTTTTTCTTTTTGTTAAATATGCCTACAGAAACGACATTACTGTCCAGTTCTTCTAACATATCAAATATGTTTCTAGGATTTACGTATAAGCTTACGAAACAAAAGCTTAAACTAAGAATATTTAAACATCTTTTAAAATATATGTTTAAAATACATATACAATAGTTCTAGTTCGATACGGGAAATGACATGCACATTACTTAACAGAGGCGTGAAAATCGCTTGTGTCATTTGTTATTATGATGCAAAGGTCCATCTTGCGTAAAATAACTCACTATTGTTCTTCTAAAATTACGTAAAATTGGTCTAAAGAAGTAAAGACTAAAACTTGGGTATATATCTCAGAGAAAGAAGCTGAGATTAAGAATTGGTCATAATTCATTTTTTAATAATATTATTTTCTTAGAGTCATTTACAGTTACCGCTTATATACATCATGAGAAGAATGTCAGGAGATCCAAATTGGAAAGAAAGAATCAGATTGTACTCCCCTTTAAGGCGTCCTTCAGTTTACAACTACGAAGTTTCCAAGCGCATCCTCATCTGAGAATAACCCACAACAAACACGGACAGTCTGTTGTGGTCACTTTTACAAGATCTTTAATATAGTAACAGAGAAATTCACACTCACATTCACTTGTTTATCACTAAAAAAAACCTTCACACAACGATACGATTTTTTTACAGCTTTTATATGTTAGTTTTATATAATTTAGATACATTATATTAGAGTGTATTGTAATACAGTAAACAATTGTCGACAAAAGATCAAAAAAGAGTAGAAGAAGTGTAGTAAAATTATTTTATACTGAATTTTTATTATTATTATATTATCTGGCGTCCAAGTGACCTTATTCTAATACTCCTAAATGGAGATCGCAGTGAATTACCGACAAAGGCATTGATCGTTCATCTACCATATTAAATTATTATTATGTTTAAGAAAAAGTAAAATTTAAAGCTTAGCAATTACCAAGAATTGTTTTATATGGTAGTTCAGTTGATTATTTCAAACATTTACGTAATGATACTATTCTGAAAGCGTTGTTAGTTCTTTTAAAAAATATGACAATATTTTTTGTGTAATGTGTACTATTATAAAGGTCTAACTTAAAGATATGGTCTATGCAATGACAGAAATGTTTGAATATGTCATTTTTGTACGCGAGAGTTCAACTTTAACAAATTTATTTGTAGTAATCACTGTGATAATTAGTGTTCATTTACAGGGACAGTAGTTGGCTACTTATATATTCACTATCTTATTTCCACTAAAGAATTAATAAAAAATCATAATAGTTTAACTGTAAACTTTATCTACATAAGTGCTTCAAACTGGGCAATTGCTCTTAGGCTCTGGAGTGGAATGACAAGGACTGATGACCTTGTCGGAATCGGAAGAACCTGGATGGGTGTCACTTTTCCCGTTCTATTGGAAATCTATGGGGAGGGCTATGACACCGTTATGTGAAAGCGGCTAACGTCCAGCAGTAGATATCCTACCGCTGAAGTGATGATGACAGAATCTTACGATCGCTGGTTACTGGCCGCTTTCAGCCGGTATTTTTGGAAATCTGTGGGAAATGCATACGTCTAGCCGTGGACGTATTACGACTAAAATGATGATGACAATGAACTATTGTCATGGCCTTTTGTTCATTATTATATAAAGTTTAAAACTGGCTCCAAGAGAAATGTATGATGACATAGGAAATTCTGTTTAACTCTTTTTAAATTCAAACATAGAAACTAACTTAACACTTTCATTAACCAATAAATAACATTGGATAGGTGGTGATAGAATTATAAAATTGGTTATCTAAATTTATATTGTTTATGCAGTGTATTTGAACGTTTCCTTTAATTTTTTCTATATTTAACTAGGACCCTGAAGTCTGTATTAGTTTATAACTAGTACGTTTGTCAACCATACACTAGAATTACATATTGTAAATTAAAATAAATTAATGAATATATGACACATATGTTTATAGTCACTAAAAATCTTTCCAATATTCAAAAAAAAATTTTTTTTGGATATAATAATGGACATGAATGAATGGGACAACGAGTTGTTGTTGTCATTGTTCTACAGGTTTGTTTACGTCGATTCGATACCCAGTTATTAAACAGCATGATGTGTACACTCCAAATCTAATGGTTTGATGTTACACTCCAGTTATACGGAATAAATGATCTTCGACTGTGTAAGAACTTAATAACAATACAGATTAAATCAAAATAGCAAATGTGATAAATATAGGTTATTACATAGATATTAATTACTCATGGCCAGTGTACTTGCACTGTGTTTTAGCAAAAAAATATTATAATTTATGTAACATTCGATCTACATTTTGCTATGATGGTAGACAATAACATAGATGTGGAGTCTTTCACCACCACGATATGTGCTGTCTTAACTTCATTTGATAATCATCATCATATAGGCTTAAGCTGGCAATACTGGCCAAATACTGCCAATCATAGGCCTCCCTCGTAGGTTTCGGATAGGACCGGTTAAAAGCACCCAACATCCATCCTGTGGATGAAGGTCGACTTCAAAACCTTATAGACCACGGAGGCCATCTGTTCTGCGTTATGGCTTGCCAGCTACCACTTTGATATGACTTTCTCGATTACTTTTCGTTTTTCTTCTGTCAAGTAGCCTGTAAGCTTGTAGCTGAAATCTCTCATACATTTTTTTTATATGGGATAAGATTCCGTTTAAAGAAGTAATTTCTTGCTATCCTTCACAAGTTTTTCAACAGTGTTTCTGATTAATGTCTGTTATATATTTTTTAATACATCTTAAAGAATCAGATTTGATATATTTTTCATTCCAGCTACATAATTTTAAATTCTTGTATTTTTTGATAGTTTTTAATTGTCAATTTGTTTAATTTACCTGAATTTCTAATTGGTAAATCTTGGTTATTCATGTAGATAACTTTTACCTTATGCTTGTGTTAAAAAGGTATACTTTAAAAATATTTAATGATTCTTAAAAATCTGCATACAAATATGCTCGATTTTTTCCCTTTTTTAACCAACTACTATTCAGTAAATGAAATAATGAAACGAAACAATTTTTATTTTTTGTATTTTACACTAGATTTTGAGATTTAAATTATATTTTTTTTCGATGTCGTAATAGAAATTAGGATATTATAGAATTAGGAAATTATTAGAATAGATAAAATTACACGTTTTTTTTATTTTTTTCCTAAGTTTAATTAATTTTTAATCTTTTAATAGCTAAATGACGAATCGAACCCAGGATCTCTTTCTCCCCATTCTTCGAACATTGATATATTAATGGATGCCAGAAATATATAAATTAAACATGTATAATTAAAAGCGAATATTTAAGAATTTCGTGCACGTAAATACAGAGTAAATAATTAAAATATACCTTTTTAGAGATATTTCCACTCGTATATGTTATCGTGTACACGAAAACAAAAACCAAGAAAAGATTCACTCGAGACATTTTCACGACACAAATAATTATTAACTATATTACTGTTACTGAATAAAATGGCAATTGCATCAATTTTAATTTAACCGAGGCAGAACTTTGAACATTTTTAAGCAACGGCTCAATACGTTGTGTGCGGTTCGAAATCGACACAATTGTGTCAACATAGAGCTAGGCCTGCGTATAATTTAATACAAATATTATTTGTGCAAGTGTGCGTGTATAGCTTTGTAATAGCCTCTCGGCTTTGCTTGCCTCGTCTATGCTGGAAAGTCGCTATTTCATTGTTTTTTTTGAACATATGTTTACAAATTATACAGTCACTTAATGTACCATGGAGAGGATTTCTAAGCGAGATCAGATAAGGAATGATTCGTAGCCGAACGAAAGTAACTGCCATGGTCCAGCGGATTGGCAAGCTGAAGAGGCTGTGGGCAGGTAATGCAGAAGGCAAAACAGATAACCACCGGGATCTCAAGGTTCTAGAGTGAAAAACAGATGACCTTGTCAGGTTCTCAGTGAGTTTCAAACACAACCGAATTTGCAGACTTCATACGAGAGCTCTGCTCAGGCTAAACACACCATAGGACTGTTTCCTAATCTCTTCAATATAAAAACACTTACGCAAACTCATCAAAACACCCTTACATTTCACTGCAACACAACTGCTAAGCGGGCACGGGTACCACAAGCGGTGCCTGCATTGTTCTAAGATAATCAACAAAGATGCTTGCCCATGTGACAGCTCCACAGTACAGACTTTTCAACACTTACTCAGAAACTGTTCCTGATTTAAATCCAAAAGACTACGCGAGCATATGCGAAAACCTTGGTATACCACTGTACAATTTACCTTCTTGAATCTTTTTAATGAAGTTGCCTTGACTTTGTTTTAAACCTCCAAAAATTTAACGGTCTGTAGCGCTTGGGCAGCTGCTTAAAATAAAATTTAGGAAATGTAATGTGGAAATAAATTTAGTAATAGTCATAGGAAGTCAAAGGTAAAGTAAAATAAATAAAAACGTTGTGTAGAATTCAGTAATAGATACGTTACCATTTTTTTAAATGTTCATCATATTTTTAATATATGATATTTTTTGACATATACATAGAAAAAAATATTATATATATTTGACATATACATAGAAAAATTATATACAATAAAAGACAGTCGCGTGACTCGCAACTAGGAGAAGACAGATACTTATCAAATAGGGACAATCTCTCTCCCAACGGTCTGTGCGCAGTAAACGTGGAAAATACACATTGAAAGCATAGCACCCTAGCGATAAAAATTAGAATTAATAAAAAAAGACATTGTTAAGGTCATCTAAAATACTCACCCATATAAACGCATCTTTAATTCAAAGGGATATTGAGATAAATTGTAAAAGGCCAGAAAACAGGAAGTTCATGATTTTCATAACAAATTACAAATGTTTTTATTTTTACTACTTATGCCGAAATTTGATAAAATTAAACAAATTGCTTACTTACCAGTTAGAATATAGAACATATTTGAGCATAGAGAGCATAAATCATCGCAAAAGACAGAATAATCGTCCAGTATGGTTGAATCAAGTATATCCCATAGAATAAAACCAGGAGAAAGATCAAAAAATAGACTATTTCCATTTATGCATTGCGGACATTTTGAATATCCAACCGACTATGTCATTTGATTTATAGTTACAAAGTTATTTATTTTTTTGAAAATACATTTATTTCATTATAAACGTTTGACTGATTGACAGTATTTAATGACAGTATGTAAGTGCTAAGTGTTTTCAAATCTATGCATCTAGCAATTTAGCCCAAAAAAAAATTACAAATTTAACTTATTTTTTCTGGATACATTGCTCAAATACAGAGCAAATAGGTTTCTTGGATCCAATACTCAGACTTTCTGGTTTATAATTCATTTGGATGTATTGATCTTCAAACGGCGTGTTTGTTTTTAATTTTGCAAGCGCCCGTTGATATTTTGAACAAATATCCTCTTCGTATGTATCCATGGGTACATTTGATAGGGGATTAATAACTCCATAGTTATCTTTGGCTTCAGTTCGAAAAGATCTAGAAAAATAAAAGAAAATTATTAAAGCCAAACTTCTTACTTTTCTGAACTCGTCAGATAGTCCATCAACTAAACTAGAAAATGAATAATTATTTTTTTTATTAAGTGATAACGAGTAAAGATGTGTTTATATGAAGATAAAATATTATTTTGTATCTGTCTTGTCTGTACGGTGCGGACATGTTCTCTTGTTTTAAAATAGTTTGTTTAAATTACGATTTGTCAAGTTATTGGATTGATTTCCATATAATCTATGGTACAAATATGTTGTGTAGATTGCAATGTGTGCCATAGATGTAAACATATGGATAACATGAAAAAAATAAAAAGATAAACAACACAAACTAACAGTGAATCAAACATATTTCTGAATTATCTAAAAATGAATTGTTAGTTGCCCATTTTTTAAAATTAGCTACGTGTAAACGCATCTTTAATACTTTACGATCATTGACACACTATAGCCATGTGTATGTGAATAGGCATAGTTCAAAGTGTTTGTCCATTCGCTATCCCATCTTACCAAAGACATCGCCTTGTACATCTGCTATCGATGATTGATATATAATATGGTCTGTTCTACCTAGTCCTAATATTACAGAATAATAATACTATAATAATAGACAAAAAATATTGCAGAACAAAATAATACTAGCTTACTTCATCTGTTTTCTTTTGGCAGTTGCCTGCTTAACAGAAGAGATATAAAAAACAAACATTCTATATCATCACATACTATATATATATATATATATATATAATATTTAAAAAAAATATACTTATCTTCTATGTTAAAAGTAAAAAACTATTTGTCAGCCGTGCAATATTATAACAGGTATACATTGTATATTCAACGATGATTAAATAATATAATGTTTGTGTAACATACAGCTAAAACATTGATAAGGTATTTATGCCAAATTTTCGCCAAGTTTATATTTTTTTCAATTAGGGTTTGTTAATAAGGTGGTAATTTTACCCTGGTACCCATTGTAGACGATTATGTGTCCTTATTTCTCTAAAGGAATTTTTAAATTTCTCTCTATCGCACATTATTCTGGGTGGTCGATGTCTTAAAAACCATTCATCACTTTTTGGTTTTGGCGACCTCACCTGTAATAAAATAGCTATATTATACAAAAATAAACGTTTTTTTATTGTTATTATTCAAATAAAATGTAGGTTAAGATGAAGACCAGAGGTCAATTGATAAGTTTGGTAAAGCAGGTGAAATCACTTAATCATATACTGGAATCTGTTATCTATCATAATTCTAAGAATACTTTTTATTATTGTTACGACTTTAACTAGACCATTGGAATTCTTTATTCGTTAATAAATATGCAGAGTGATTGGTTTTGTGTGTATAATAAAATAAAAAAAATAAAGGAGCGTATGCATTTGCTGTTAATTAAAGTTTGATACAACCTACCCATAAATCAATGGTTTCAAAAATAATAATATACTATGGTAAGTAAAACATTTCAAAAAATAAAAAATATAAAATAATTATTATTTACTTCCTTCCCCCACAGGCTTTGTACTGCCAGAGGTTGTTAGCCTGTTGTATTCCTAAAAACATAACACGTTTCAAAGTAATCACTTTACATAGTTAACAGGAAATAGGTGTAAAAGTTTTAGAGCCTGTACATTACATTACATACGAGTTAAAACATTTACATAGTTACATACGAGTTAAAACTTTACCCATGGCAAATCCGATAAAGTATGATAAGTAACGATGTCCTTCGTATTGGAAATCGGCAATTGATCTGCAGTAAATGGCCGGTGGTGAAGCCTGCTCGTGGTAAGATATAGATCTAAATACTTCTCATAACCTTCATAAGTAGTATCTATAGGTCCCAGCTTTTTTTGCCAACTTGGTTCTATTGGGATCTGAAAAGATAAAAAAAGATAACAATGATAGTGCTATGTATATAGGTAAGTAGCATTTCTTGGGTAATAAAATTACTTATTCATACCGATAAACTGTCCAGGGCAGGTAGGTTGTCTTGAAGTGCGTTGGTTATAAGGCGACTAGAATTTGCAGGAGTCTTAAAAGATTCTTTCATTTCAGTAGTTCCATGAACCCTAGACGCAGGCGGTCGATTCTCAATCTAACAACAAGTTACCGAAGTGATTATTTTAAAAAGTTGCTAAGAACAATCAAAATTAGAAAAATAAATTGTACCATTCAGGTTTGTTAACATAAACATAATTTAAATATTTGAGATTCATAAATAAGTTATACAAGATGACACTTACATAACTTAATTTAAACATAGATTCATGACACAATTTCTCCGATACTATCAATTCTATATATTCTACAGTCCATTTATTATATGATTGCTTATTATTAAATGTTTATAAATGTTGTTCTGAATGGCCACATAGCGCACAGAATAGTTAGCAGCTGGGCCTTAAGTGTATGGAGTGAAAGTTTACCCTTAAAGTTGATAGACGGCCCTAACGGTCCGAAAACGTTAGACGCTTTCCGCTTCTAGTCGGATTTAACAGATATTTATGACGAAAGCCTATATCAAGCCGTGGACATCCTTCGGCTGGAATTATCATGATTATGACGATGAATGCTGTCTTCGAAGTATTGTATTAATTTAGGTTCAATTTTATATAATATTTTTAAAGACTGCACTATATTATGTAATAATAACTTACGTGTCTAGTTGGCGGATAGATGTAACTGTTTTCAAATGCTGATGTGGGTTTGCATAATATATTTGTTTCCGGTATCTTGTAATTGTAATCCAAAGATGTTTGGGAGCGTTGTAATTCGTTAATAATTCTGTAATCTCGTGAATAACATCTTAAGTCTTCAATGTGAGACCTCTGCATTAGATGAAATGGTTAAATTTATATATAATTTTGTGTAACAATTTTAATGGATTTTAAATTTCGAATGAAATTTTATATAAGTTAGCTTACCGTAGGCTCATGAATAACTTCTGGGGATGTTTTCCACTTTCTCGCAATCGTTTCGCTCGATGCATTAGCATTTTTTGAAATTTTTACCGGATAGTCGACATTAACATTATCCCAAAGCGCTCGTGGGTATTTTTTTGGATAATCAACATGCATATTCATAACCGTATTTTTTTTATTCCAGTTATTTATTATTTTTTATTGTTATTATTATCCACATAAGATTATTTACAGTAATCGCTTGTGTATGTAGTGTGGAGAAAGCCGGCCTAGTTTACTTTTCGTAACCTAGAGATATAACGAGAATGCATTTTCTACATAGTTACGTTTTGTTAGCACCACAATATATTGACAAAACTTAGTTTAGAAGCCTGTAAATTATTTCTTGACGTCGACGTCAGTGGAATTGTTTTGTATGTTAATTTTTTTATTATATTAGTAATTGTTAAAATCAACCTTGTTGATTTTTTATTTATTTAATATAAGTTTAAAAGTTTTGTTAATTAATGCAACATTACCGTTACTAACGGTAAAGAAAGAGAGTAAGAGAAAGAGGCCTGAAGTTGCTAAACAATGCATTGGGTGTCTAGTGGTGTGTTGGTAAATATATGTAACAAAAACAACAACAATTTTTTTTTTTATTTTTGTGGTCGACCGTTACTTTCTTTACTCCTAAATTGTAGCGTAGGATGAATTTACGGCCCAAATGGAATGTCAACATTTGAACTTTAAAAGCTTGTTAACTTTTTTAGAAAGACTTCTATCCAAAGAGCGTTAATAAACTTAAAGGCAACTATGACAGTTGTTGTCTGAGGTTGATTAATGATTGTTGTTATACATTCACAAAGTGAAAAATTTTCAGGTTATGCTTGTCGTATTTATTTGTTAAGTTATTATAGGTTTAAAGCTTTGGTTGTGAGATAATAGTTACGAAGTCTTCCAGAAGTATTTTTTTAAGTAATAAACATGCCTATTGCAAATCTGTACAACAGCATATAATAACATAAAATTACTTTACTTTCTTACTTTACTACTTAGCTTTTAGTGAATTGGTATTTGTCCATTACCAGAAAATCTGCACGAGTTATTACTAATATTTATTTTTCCAAGTTGAAGAGGTGGCTAAGCATTATATAAATTTAGGTAAACACTCCATAACGTTAATGGGTGCAAAAGCCATCGAGAGGAATCAATTTGGGCTGTCTCGGAGATGAGTTTAGAATTCCGATTCATGAGTACCCGAGAGTGCTCAATGTCGGTAGCAGTTATTGTATTTAAAGGTCGCTGATTTTCTAAAATTACGACAACAATTACACTGGACGGATTATACAATATAACTTAAAATACTTCGTGGTGGCCTACAACTGCCTCATCTGGTGGTTATTAAAACAAAAACAGTATTAAGTTTGGTAAAAATTCGTTTAATTTCTCACAAATGACTGAAAATGTTATTGAAACACAATATACGTGTTATATAATAACTAAGTTTAAAAATACATGATTGCTATAAATACAAATCTCATACAGTATCATCCATTCAAGAGTTATAATTGTATAGTTATGACAAATGGTTTTTCAAATTAAGAGATAACGGGTATTTATTTCATTTTAATTACTCTGCGTGGTCTATAATCTAATATATACTAATTGATAAGTATCTACCTATTAGAATTTAATAAAAAATTGCTATTAGTGGTTTTTTTCTACAATATTTACCAAAACAGTGTGTATATTACAAAAACGATTAGTGCGCCAAAATACAATACTTTTGTTTCTACTTAACTGTAAAATACAAGAAATTCATACTTCTTAAAGTTAATGATAATTATGGTAATTAAAAAATAAGAATGTTGCATGCTTAATGTGCAAAGTGAAAATTTTTGAAGAGTATTTTCAAACGCTTTTTTTAAACCGTTAACTTTATTATAAATTAAACTCTTTAGTTTATGTTTGAAAGTAATGTGACAAAAGGCAATTGTCTCTAGTAGAATTTTATTTTCAGGGGAACCTAGCACTGATTAAAGGTTTTATTTGTTATGTATTGATACCATTCTTTTGATTTTGATAAATTAATTACTTTTGGAATAATTAACATAGCATGGTTTTAAAATTTAATAAAAAATATTAAAAACGTCGTAAACTGAAGTACTGTTATGAACTTTCATATTTCTAATTTTACGATGATACTGTAAGAAATTTGTTCCATACTCTTATAACCAGTCTGCATCATACACTGCACATAGATCACTTTTCGGATTATTACACAATGAAAAGTTTTTGTAAATTTTCTGTTACCAGAAATTGAAACAATATCCAATTTCTTTTTGCGAAGTTTTCTTTTACAAACAATAAATCTAAGTTCATATACATACATAGTCTCTATATAAGCAGAGTTTCTGTTTTTTATCAACTCGATTATAACCAAAAATGTTTCACTTTAGTTTTTTTTTTTTTACTTTGAGTAGATGTGGTCACATAGTTTAAATTTTTGACACTACAACAATATAACGGTTGTTAACTTCATAAAGGATAAGCCCTGCTATATTTTGATTTTAATTAATCAAAAATAGTAATGTTATGAGTTTGGTATGTGTAATGAGTTTGGTAACACACAAAACTAATTTATGTTTCGTTCAGACAACTAAAATTCACAGTGGTTATTATTGATATTGATGTAACAGCAGATCAATTTTTTATAAATTTGATATTTAGTAAGAATCTCAAAAGATATCTTAAATTGTTCTTTGTTGAAAAGAAAACAGCTTAAACACTATAAGAGTGTCCAGAACTAAGACTGCCCAGCCATGCTGCTCTTAGCTGGCTGTTGGTAATAATAAAGTGAAAATCTAGTGAAAAGTTACACCTTCATTAGGTACAAAAAGCATAATTATGCTAGGTTGACGCTAAATAAGTTAGCTTATATGAGCCAGAGCTTTAAACCACAGAAAATACCAGAAACAGAGTGCGCCATGATAGTGTCAGTTTAGTTGAAATAGAGTAACCCTATGGATTAGTACGAAGCAGACTGAAATATCAGAGTATGTTGTTATGAATAAATTTTAGCTCTTTATAGAACTTGCACCATCCTCACAGATGTATAAATATTAAGAGATTAGAGTTTACCTACGAGCTAAAACTTGTTCATTAGTTCATTAACACTGAGTCAAATACATTCGCTTAAATTAAGTTTAAATAAATTATATTAAGAATCGCCTCTACGAATATACAAAATTAATACAAAACTTACTGTACTAATACAAATTACATCACAGTTCAATAAACAAGTTAGCGTTAAAGGTTAAAATACAGGTTAAAGGAATTATACTTGATAGAACGTTATAAAGGGAAACCTTTGAAAATACTTAAAAACTTATTTGTATAAAAACTAAAAACAACAATTTGGTGAGTTCGTTCAGGGTACATTGCGAATTTTAGGAACATTTACATACGCACACCTGATAGTTGTTAACCTTTACAAGGTAACTTTAGCTCCTAGATGCCTAGAGTTTCAATCAATACAATCAAATTTAAAATTGACACACAGATACAATAAAAACAAAAGAAAAGAACCGAGTCATAATTTACAAAAGATTCAAATGAGAAAATCCAAAATCACCCAGTCACTTAAAATATGAACGTCACTTACGAGCTATCGGGTAAAAAAGCTACTTTATTAAAAAGTTATGCAAGAGTCTCGAATAACAACAGCGGGGTTTAAAAAATACTGTCTAATTGCAATGTACTTATAGATAAAAGGGTAAGCTAGGTTACAAATATAAGAAATGACAGTTCACAAACATCGGTTGGATTAAACCGTACTAAAATATCACTTTAATAAGATGACAAAAATATAATTTTTAAAGTCCAATTTGTTACTAATCGGTAATGAGCATATTGTTTGACAACTTTTTTCATAAGAACGTTACTGTTTGTATTTATTATGAATATATACTTCGATTGCACGTCAATTGATCAAGGCTGAGAGATTTCTGCTGCCGCAGCTTAACGTTATTGTAAAAATATCTTACGGGTAAGACAACAATGCTTGTTGGGGCCACGCAATTTTAGCGTCTATCCTTTTATAAGCCAGTATAAAATTCTGTCCACTTTTCTCCGACATGACCTCTTGAGGACAGTCGTTCTCGTTCAGCATTGTTTCTGCAAAGAAAAATTATTTTTACCATCATTATTAAACATACATACCATTATAACCAAAATACATATCACGATTTTATTATACAATATGAAAAGAAAAAAAGCGTCCCGAGTTACCTACGAAGATTTTCTATTGTTTCTAATTGTCTGTGTTGGTTCTCACATTCATTGAAATTGTAAAGTAAGTAAACTAAACATAATTAATACAATTCCACAATTAGCTTAGTTACATTAACTTATTACACTGGTATAATACAGTACAATACTACTGTGTTATATGGTATTATAATTATGTATTTATATGGTATTATAATATTTATTTTTGTGTGATGTGGTAGGTGATTTGGTGGGAGTGACACTTATATAGTGTGATGGTTTTTGACAGTACGATAAAATGATTACCAACTGCTTGTAAATACCTACTCGAATAAAGATATGTTGAATTTGTTAAGAGGATTACCTTGGCCGTCGTGCAGCGCGAACAACGCGTAGTCCTGCGGGTTGGTGATGGCGGCGGCATGCGCAAGCGCCCGGCAGAGGTCGCGCGCACGCGCCCCGGGCCGGCACGGCAATGCCACGCGCCGGATGGAACCGCGACACTCGTCCGGCAGCGCGACGCGGACCACTGCAGCGCCGCGCGACCCTTGCCACGCCTGCGACCCCTGTGATGACGACCCGCGACGGTACTACCAACCAAACACATCACCTCACCAAATGCCTTTGTAAAAAGTTTTTTCTTTTTTACAAGAATTCGATCATGAATACAATCTTTTACTGTAGCTTTATGTATTTCTTTAATCTATTCCATGATCATTCTGAGATATGATATTAAGATTACACGAGACTGCATTGCGAAACCGTACGCAGTTGCCAATAAGAGTTGAAAATGTAATCATGATTATAATCATAATGTCAGATGATAGACGCCAACTGCAAGGCCCTCTGCAAAGATCGCCATAATGAACGGTCTTGTGTGGCACGCCCCAATTAATGGCACGCGGTGGCTCAGTGTTAGAGGGAACGCACCGTGGTACAATGTAAGGAAGTCTGGATGAAAAAGAGACATTCTTAAGTTCTCTTAGCAAATCTCGAAGAATTTAAGGATCGTGTTACGTGATTTCGATAAGTTTATTCTATTCTATAGACTTACAGGCGTGGTGCTGTCCGGCGCGGGTTCTGGAGCGAGTCTCTTAAGCACAGCGACTGCGGAGAAGAGCGCGGTGAGGTAGTATCCCCCCTCCCCGGCTAGCATGGCGGGCGGCAGCAGCCCTGCCATCAGCTCAGCCTCTAGCTCTGCACAAACCAGTCGACAGCGTGCCACTGTCCACGCCAGAACAGGGAGCAAGTCATCCGCCCCTAACGTTCTTTCGCCACGCATCTGTATAACACAATTCCTGAATTAATAAGATGATAAATACTGAGATTAAGGGTACTAGTGATTAAGGGTAAGTACGCAACAAAAATAATGTAATTTGTTTTGTATAATCAAGATTTTAAACTATATATATTCATTCCTCATTCCTCATTGTCGTCATTTTAACGGAGTAACGTCCGCTGTTAGATATAGACCTCCCATTAGATTTTTAAAACGACTGGCTGAAACCAGCTGGCATTTATCCACCTTGTGGATAGACCTCCTACGCTTGCCGGTAAGTGGTCTTCACTCCAGAATCTTGAGTGAATGATTGACTTGAAATTTTGTTGTTCTTATAAGAGTATTCGCTTAAATTGTTTTAAAATAAAAACTTAAAATAAATATATGTTTGTATTTTTATGAAAAAAAACATTACTGTTAAATTTAATACCTATCTAATTATCTGTGTATTTTCCTCTAACCACACTATTTACATGTTGAGATAGCCTCGATTAGGGCCATTTCGCATTATATACTATTTTGTTGGAATGTATCTTATGCATTAAGCGGGGTCTTACTGTATTTTAAAAAGAATTTTGCTTTTGAATATTTTTCCAGTATAATATTTGATAATTTATATATACCGCATTGAACATAACAGATATGGCCGCCAGAAGATTCTCTAGTTTATCCAATGGTGAATCAGCCTCTTGCATCTTCAGAAAATGTTTTGAGATCACTGCCAACACTGCCGATGACGGTACTTTTGTTGACTCCTGTAAATAAAATCAATATAACAATAAACAACTTATCTAGTGATGCAGTTAGACAAGAAAAGATAACTAGAATATAATTCTATGATAATTTAATAAATAATTGAACTAATGCTTAATTATGAAGGGTGATAAATGTAAAAGTAAAAGTGACTAAAATCGATGTCTTTAGAAATAGTAAATAACGTAATATTACAGGGTTTCAGAATTAACAAATAGCGTGATAATATAAATAAATAAGTGTGTACTATATATCCTTGCAGACTTTATATTGCCAGAAGTTATAGGACAGTCGCATTTTAATAGAAAAAAATTAATTAATGTAACGTATTTCAAAGTGATCACTTTTTAGGCGCTGATTGGAAATAGTACAAAAGCTTTTAAGCTTTTTGCTGACAAATGAACTATACATTCACCCCTTTAAAGCTTTTATGCCTTTACCCTCTCACACCATATATTGTTATGGATTTAGAAATATTTACTACATTTTTTAAGAGTTTGTTCAGTTTGTGAGGCAAAAATCTTTTTCTTAAATAATAAAGAACTTTATTACATTATAATTTTTAATTGAACCTGTCGTAATTTAGGAACAGACCTTAACACCCAATTGCAAAGGTGTCGCATGCTGTGCTCGTTCGATTGCCGCATGCAGACGCCGAAGATCCGGCGCATGCCACGCGGCCAGCAATGTATACAAACGTCCGCGAAGTGGTCGCACAACCAATCGATGCATTACGCCTTCGAGAATCGCATCCAGATTCAAAAACTCCGTCGGCTTCAACTGCAAATGAAGGACGAAATGTTTAATTGATATCTGAAGTAACGGTCCAACTTGAACATTTTCGTTAACGACATCAAGCTACGTCAAAACCATTTTTTTAAATTCCGTTCGAATTTGACCTCGTTAAAAGTAAATAATATTTTGAATAAAAGCTTGATAATGTGTCTGTTTTAATTATTATTAATTTCTTTACCTTAAGCCTTTCTTTCTCTACTTCTTTTTCAAATTCTCTTTCCCCATGCTTGACGAGATAATTCTTCATGCCGGACATAAATTGTCTCATGTTTCGCATCATTATCTGAAATTGTCAATTGATACCTGCTGTGATTTTGTAATATTACATTCAACCGGTGAAAAAAAGTAACAGTACTAAATATTAACGCTCAATTATTTTTGTCACTGATTAATCATTTTTACAGAAAAAAAATGATTCGTCAGTCTGCTTTCAACGCACTATTTTTCCCTGTGCCTTTCACTGCACTTTCTTCAGATGCAGTGCGACAGTTTTAGTATAACTACTAATAAACTTAATCATTTTACTGTAAGAATAGCTCGAGCCGTTGTACTTTTTAAACAACCGGATTACATGGTCTTTGACCTATTAGGTTGCTTAGGCGGACGCTTTATGAAGTGACCAGGTAATATGGCGCCCGAGAGGAAACTTCGGCATGTGTTGTCACTTATTACTTATTCAGTATTCTGATTTGAAGGTATACACGGACCTCGGCTCGATCAGATGCTCTTATTGGCAAATAAGCTACACCGTTAAATTTTATGAGATAAATATTTATTATAAAATAAACGCTACGTCTTTCATTTAACCGAATACAGGCGCATGTAGAAAAATTTTAGAGTTTTAGTTATTGTTTTTATTTATTTATTAACTTATCGTTAAAACCTAGCATAATTATGGCCAGGCCTGTGTATATACGAAACATACGTAAATATATTGTTTTTAATTGCGTTTGGCGTGCCTAATTTAAATAATAAAATCGTTAA
Source organism: Battus philenor (assembly GCF_028537555.1). NCBI lineage: Eukaryota > Metazoa > Arthropoda > Insecta > Lepidoptera > Papilionidae > Battus > Battus philenor. The sequence goes on along the minus strand of NW_027181673.1, from coordinate 10,054,991 downwards.
ATTAATAGTTACCTGTGGACAAACTTCCTTAGAGTCAAGAGTACAGGCAATGAAGTTGTCGACGTTCTGTGCGAAGGTAGTGCTTTTGTCTTGAGCGAGATGAAGGGCGTACGCTCTTAGGGCTGCTCCGGCACCGCGAGACGTTCGTCCGCCCCGGAGAGCTTTCACGCGACCAGCCGCTGCTTAAGGCAAATTAAATAATTATTACAACCATTAGAGAACAGTAATAGCCTTTGGCAATAAACTTCTGACTTCTAAGATAATAGATGACTCGTCTAATTAACCTAGAGTTTTCACTATCTACTTTAAACTGGAATACAGCGGCCATTTCACATTATTTTCCTCTTTGGATTATGTGTAGTGAACACTCGTGTTTGTATTCCGTACTGTGAAAGTAGTTTTAAATTGACCTCCCTGTGATAACATTGTTTATATTAAAATAACGATATGAGGTTTCCAAACTTGACATGATCTACAAAAAGCTCACAATACACGGGTCATTCGGATTTTTCTGGAACAACATTCACAAATATCCCTAATACAATTGTAGAAGCACCTTATTCTCAGCCATAACATCTTTGTAAAACCCTAACACTATAGTCGAACTTTTGTACTCAATACAGTATGGACGGAAGTGCTAATCGGCTTGTAAGTTCACGAGCCCTTCCGCTCCGTGAACTCAACTCCGACGTAGATGTAAAAGCCTTCCGGACTAACAGCGACAACATCATAAGAAACAATTGTTGCCTCATCTACGTGAGCGATTCGCCAGGGAAGGAACGAATGACATAAGATATTTGAAAACAATTTTTTGAAGTTTGTCTACCTCCCCGGTTCTGCCGCTCACATAACTCTGGTGATAAGCGTTTAAGAATACTATGTTTCAGTATAATGGTTTTTTTTAATGTATTTTATGCTGATTCTGGTTCCAATTCCTTTGTAGTAAAAAGGCACAGTTATTTAAAGAGGAGTTATTAATTTTATGACGATTGGAAAGAGCTATCAAAGGCTTGTCCCTATATCTAACGGTAATCATTGTTTCAACATCATTGTTTTCTCTTTTATTTATTACAATTCACGTATGCATTGTCATGGTTTTCATATATAAAATATGAATAAATTTATAACTAGTTCTAATGTCTGGTTGTTGTCATCGATCGACGATTAGTGTTCAAGACGGCTTAGTGTTCAAGATTTTATATTGTTTATCGATATGACAGTTGTATGAGGATTAGCAAAGTAATTAGGAGCCCTCACATTGTTTTAAAAAAGCTTGTATTCAAATATTGCAAGACTAGGATGACCTTGATTCATGGAACAAGTACCGTGACAGTAGCTTAAGGTAAGACTTAGGTGTTCGTAGTATAATCTATTGATTGAATAGTCTTATACGAGTATAAGACTATATAAATCCGAACGCTCCGCAAACATTTTCACAACCTATTTAAATTGATATTACGGTTTACTTAAAGCTGTCACGTCGTAAAATTATTAAGTAAACAAGTATAAGTACTTTGTCATTGCACTATTATAAGAATAATCTTTATGAATGGAATTAAGGCGAAGTATAAATGTTTAAGTAGAGATTATAATTTGTGTTTGATTTTATATTACACTTATCTTTTAATTAGATACGGTTGATAAGTATTAACGTATCCTTTTATTTGTATTATATTCTTATACAACTCATTTCTTACTTAAATGAAATAAAAGTAAACTCAGTACTTCCCTACTATGCGAAGTACGTAACAATTTTATTTTAATCTTTAATTTTCAATGTGAAAAATCTTTACTAATAAATACATTTATTTACTTATAAATACATTTACCATTGTAAATAAATAACAGTTTTATTGTGTTTATTTTACATTGCTTTTAATTACATTACTTTTAAAATTACTTTTTTTACACATCATCTAACTACTTTTACTACTGAATTTAAATGTATAATTATTATATTAACACGTTCACTGCGGCTTGAGGCCGATTCAGCCTCATGGTAGACTTTGCGCTGGTGCGGCGCGTAAAACTCGTGTTTTCTCTCTAGTGCGGCGGCTGTTTACACTTAACCGTATGAGGTATGACAAAGACAAATATAGCTTTCTTTATGTCTGCGAAGCATTGACTCAATATTGTAAAAAAAATTATTGAAACATGAGGCAGAAAAGGCCTCAACCGCACTACTAGGAAGCTCAGCTTGAGGCTGATTCTACCACAACCGCACCAGCTGAAAGTTCTTCAAAATTGGGCCCGCAGTGAACGTGTTAATATTAACATTACATTTCACTGGAGAGCAGTTATTAGGACTGTAACCGACTGTAATCTAGTTTATACGAGTTAAGCCGCCTCCGACATAAATAAATAAATGATTAGTGGTAATTTTATATAAATGTAAAAATAGGATAATCTAACAGTGCAGCATACATTGAGCTTCTAATTAAACTTTAATTTATGTTAAAAGATTTAAAATTATTAAAATTAATTTAGACGGAACAAAATATTTAAAGATACATCATAAGATACTTGGAAAAATGTTTTTGTAATTAACGGTCTCACTTCGAATAAATAAAAGCAACCAAACGGAAAGGGCAGAAAGCAATAAACTCTAAACAGGTTTTTGTGAATACGATATGACCCTTGCATATGGTGGGCGAACACTGCACAACACGGGAACTACGGCGTGGTGAAAACAAAATACAATTACGTTGTTATAGTGTGCGTATTTTTTGTTCGCAACTTCTTGTAATTAATCATCTTTTTTGCTGAGACCGCCCTACAAAGGCTAACAGCATCGACATCGCACGATAATACTTGAACCGAAATCACATTATGTGCGTTATGGCATATTGTTTACTGTTAAAGGAAACTGGTGTTATTCGTCGTTAGCTTACTTGAAAGGATTTTGATTAAATCTAAACCTCTTTGCTGTCAATATAAGAGAGCACATTCCAGAGCCTCGGTAGGGTTCTTTCTAACTTCATGATATTGAGAGGTTTCAAAGCAATTCTTGGGCCGACAGACGTTCAAATATGTATGCGTACTTATCGCTCGAAAAGCTTATTTACTCGTCAAACACGATACACGCTTACTTTAATATTGTCGCGCAAGTTTGTCAGCCAGCCAGCCCGTTTCATCTTTTGCCCATAGCCTGTCACGGTTCGCAAGTTTAGCTGCACAGCGAACCACTGAACATTGAACCTTATACTGCCGTTGAACATTATAAGGAGTCTGAGTTAATTTCTCTCTTCATATTAAATTTTTATTTGAGTAGATCAATTCTTTTATTTCGTTTCATGTGGATATGTATCGTTGTTTTCTATTTACTAATGATCGAAAAAATTCAAACTACATCAAAAGTATTAAGTAAAAATAACAAGATACTATTAAGTTAACTAAATTTAAATAGATGAAGAAAAAAATTAAATTAATACTGCATTAATTATATTTTTTAAACATTAAGATTCGACTTCAAGGAACAGTACGAGCTATTCGTCCGTATGCTAGACATGTCGGGTTAAGTTTGCGAACTTCAACATCGATATTTTTATGAGCTTGAACGTCTCCAAAAATTAGAGTGAATGGAACCAAGGGCCCCCGAAAGAACACCTTTGCTTTGGTTACCAATATAGACGCGTATTGCAATTTCAAAAAAAAAAATTACAAGAACGGCAGAACGATGGCATGATAATGCCATGATGGCATTATGTTGCTATTATCAGTTATTATTATTTGTAAGTATTGCCGTATTTTAAGCAAAAAACAGTTGCGGTAGTAAAACAACACGTGTTTCTGTTTTTGCGTTAGATGTGTTTTTTTCTACCTCCACCCTGATGGGATGCTAAGGCGCCGTGCATTTTGTTCAAGTAAATGAACACAATCCTGATTCAAAACTTTGACTATGAACAAAACCATTATTGTATTAAGTGCATTGTTGTTAAAATTCTTTTATCTTTGTCCATTTGGTTAATATACTTCTTATTACAAAAGAAAACATTCTGAACGACGGCGGCTTATAAACAATAGAACTAGAATAGACGGCATTCCAGCTTCTTTTAAATTTTTTTATGTCAATATTTCGAAAACTAATATAACTACACTTTTATGTATCTATAAGAATGAATACTTATTTTTGATTTTTAAAGAGCTGAATAATATTAATATAAAAATCTTAAAATGCCTCAAACTTTGTGTGAGAGTTAACTAGTAAAACAAATATTTAAATTAAACCATAGCTCCCCAAAATTATATCAAGATAAAAACCGATGATCCAGCATAGACCCCTAAACATTTTAAATGGATTGTCCAATGATACGTCTAGCACATTTCGATTACAAATATGGTGCTTGATTTTACATGTATATATATATACTTTTCATTATTTTCACTCTCCATTTAAAGTGGAGGACAAAAAGCATAAGATAACAAAAAAACATTACCTACACTGATACAACTGATTAAACTCGGATAAGTCATCTTCTATGCTCTTGTAGCTATTCTTAGCGGTTCTAAACGTTAGACAGGTCTTAATTTTTCTATATACACGTCGGCAAAACTTTATTACGGCTTTAATAAATCTGTGTAAAGGCTTCACGTTTTGTTTCTTTTCACTGTTTTCCTCGGAACACAAATCACTACAATGACAGGCTGGTGGTTTGGAGACAACCACTACTTCCTTTTTATTTACACAACTCTCCCTCGACATCTTGCATAAATTAGTCAACGATTCCTTCTTTGACAAGTGCTTTTGAAAGCTTGGCTCCAGAAGTTTTTCTTTAGTCACAATCACCCATTCACTCTCCAAGACAAAATCGTTGAGGTCATCGCAACGAAAATTTTTAATCGTTGTTAAAGCGTAGACATCTTCGCCAGCGGTTATTACCGTATCCGGGATTTGGGATGGCTCCGACGAAACTGACGTCTCTGGGTTCTGGGGAGGTTCCGGTTTCCATTTAGGTCCAACATTTTTCCAGATTTTGGAAGATTTGGTGTTCACTTCAGTCACTTTCTCGCACTTTTCTGAGAACAACTTTTTGAACCAATTCATGATTTATCACCCGGCGGTTTCTTCCCGCGTGCAGGAAAGATTTGAAACGGTAATTTCTCATTCACACAACGTAAACAATTTGAGATAACGACACGACTTGCGTGAGCGCCGGTGGGATACTGAACGCAGCCGCCGGAGCAACGGCTGGTAAGGTCGGTGTGTAGTACAATCCTGGCACGCGCAGACCTTTACCCTTTAACAATTGTTAATTTATTTACATAACTAAAGTCGGTATAGATAACACGCGCACAGCGGTGCCATTGTTCGTGTTCTACAAAGTTAATTAATTTCGTAATTATTCGTAATGATTCATTATATGTTATCGGGCATGCGGTCATGATGTGAACATGCGTCTTGTGTGAAATATGCAATTACTATACTGGATCATTGGCTATTAATAATTTTCATTGCTGGTTACATTTTTATTGCTGTCAAGGAGCAACAAATTAGGTACCTGTTTATGTAATATAATATTTACGATATGTTTACTACAAGATAGTGGCTTGTTTATTTACGTAATAGTAATTGATACTTATGTTTATTTGGTAGTGTTATACAAAAAGTGATTTTACAAACATATGGTAAATAAACATTACAGAGGACGTAATTTTTTTAGAGTTGCCTTTTTTGGTTTTTATTTATGCATATGAGCTTTCTTACTTTACTTTTATTATTTTTTCAAGTTTTTTTACAACTATTAATTGAATAATTTTAATTCAGATAATGAGGGCATTACGTTCACTAGACACATTATCGTCTATTAATGAATGAGCTATGTTTACGCGGTTAATTATATTAGGAATAGAAATATAAGCACGTGATTATTTTATTAAAAAAAATCAGGTATCATCTATGGGGTGAAATATTGAACGTAGATTTTTTGAAAGTAAAATTTCAACTAATCTTTAAAATGCACGACAGCTGCGTTTATGTTTCGTACGTGTAGTAAGCCAACATCTGCGCTGACCGATCGGAAGTAAACACACCTTTTGAATTTTAGAAACCGTTATACCCCAGATGATTTAAAAAAAAAGATCTAACCGTAACAGAGGGGTAAGTGAGTCCTACATCAGAGTTTAATTTTTTTTTGTTGTTAAAATATCGATTCTTTTTTTAATGGTCAGAATTACAGCAATTGAATGTTTCAACTAAACAATTAAAACATTAAGGTTAAAATGGCCGAACGCCTCTCATACAATTAAACTTTTTTAAACAAATTCTTATTTTCGTAACTTTTTTTTTTAAATGTCACGTTTTTGCCGTTTTTCTTGACTATAATTTTTTACCAGATATATTTTAATTAGAAAAGTAAATTCTTAGCATTTAATGAATACACCGAGTGAGTGTCGAGCCTATCGCGTTGTAAAGTGAGGCAGACGAGAAATGAATTGAGGCAGAGAACATCGCCTCCCGGGTGGGCGATGAAAAGAGTCGCCCCCCGTTTCTAAAATTAGCCAGTAGGGTAATGAAAGAGGGGATAAATAAAAATAAATGAAGATAGGGTCGAGTAATACCGGAAAAGAAAATAATTTACAATTAAAAAAATGTAAAAAGTGTTTAAGAACCTAGAAAAAGAGGAAATAATAAAAATGTAAAGATAACAATAACTTAGAAGATAAACTATTGGAAAAACAAAAAGAGAAGAACTTACTGTAAAATTTTGGGAGCGGAAACGAATGTAGATTAAGAAAGAGCCAAGTAAGAACGGGAATGCTAGTAGACATTTTAATAGAAAATAGATGACGAATGAATGATATTGTGAAGAATGTAAGAAGAGTAAGAAAATAAATAAAAATTGTGAAAAAAATATTTAAGCACTAAAAAGACCTTGTCCCTCATTAGATAGGGGAGAACAAGAGGTCCGCAATAAAGGGTGCTCCAAAAAAAGTGAAGCAGACTTTAGAAGGCTTGCTTGTAATGCCTTCACCGACTAGTCTCCTCTCGCTACATAAACAAATATGAAATGGTCCTGATCAATGGCGAATGATGCGTTGGAAGCTCGTTCCCTCTTAACCGGCCTAGATCTTGGGTTGCAGAGATATTTCGCTGATATACCTCCGATTCTTATATTTATTACCAGTTATTTCGTTGACTTTATTATCCAACTACTTGTTCACCTTATTGTCGTATTAGCTTTTAGTGTATTTGTTTTCTAAGGAACAGCAAGTTCTATTGGTAATATACGTTTCCTGAGAATAGGATAAAGGCTGATACAGGTATCGTCACTTTTAGGGATTCTAGTATATGTGTTATGATGTCGTTAGTTTCGTATAAACGTAAACCCACGTGTATATTGTTGCTTAATTTATTTTTAATAAATGCACTAAAACTGTTATAAAAAATCAACACTCACCTAGTAAGGGATCTAGACGGTCTCTGAAGCTCTTCGAGCGAGACACAGCCGACGGGCCCCTTCTTGGTACGGGCGACTCCCATTCACACGGTTCATCCTTTTCAAAGACAAAAATATGGAATGAAATATTTATTTACAAATGTTCGGACGAAGTTAGTGTTTTTAGCACACCAGTTTTTACAGTTTCAGCGGAATAAAACTTAAGCTTTTAATTTTACTTCATTGTGTAATAAATATATTTTTATATATATATTAATTTTACTTCCCCTAGTACACAAGTACTTAAGACATAAGAAAAAATAGTAAATAATAAAAATCTGTCGCTTGACACGCAGCTGGGCGAAGAAAGAACCGTATCAAATAGCGGCAATCCCCATCCTTGTCTGCGCTTAGTAAACGCAAGCAAAAAATATAGTAAGCACCGTGGCAAATCAAAGTTAAAAATAAATTAAAGAAAATGTAAGGATATAATATGTCTTTCAAGTTTTATTTTACAAAATTTCGAATGCCTAAAACATTAAGAGCTCAGCACCTCGTGAATTATTTAAATACCGTCAACTGTGGCAACTACTTTCTATGGGCAACTTGACCTACGACGACCGCGGACACAAATATTAGTTTAAAACCATTTTTTGTTACACGAACTATATTTTATGCATTTTGGTAGATTATAGATTAAATTCTGGCATACCAAAAACTTTTTTTCTCAGGTCACATCGCTAATAATCCAAATATAGTCATTTTTCTTCGCAACGGTCAATTTGTGTTTGTGCAGCTCCCGAAAACTTTTGAAATTTTTAAGAAAAATCGAACTTAAGGTAAGACTTAAGGTAAGCTGGGTGTTGAATATTATGAGTTATATTGTCATGTTACTGTGCATTTAACGTGCAAACAGTTTCAACAACTAGTTCTGTAATAATGAACAAAAGTAACGATGAAAGGAATGATATTTATGTTTAGGTCAAAATACCGCATGATCAGTGGCATCTTTACCTAATAGTAGGGTTGTCGAATTAAGAAATTCGTTAAATGTGTAAAACATATTAATTATTTATTCAAAAAATCGGTTAATAGTATTGTTTTTTTTTTATTTGTTTTTTATGAGGATGAAGATCTAGAATATTTTGTTTAATTATTGTTATTACAATAGATAAAATTTCAAGTTTAAAGTTTCAAGTTTTTTTTTACGAACTAACATATAACCAAATCTCTCTCATTTTATTATATTGAGATAGATGAAAATCCCGTGTATATATAATTATTAAATTTTATATTGATACTTCATCGTCAATATTTATTTTCTACCTCTTTTGTCATCTGCAATCATTGGAACAGGCTATAGTCAGATCGTCGACTTAACAGCAGTTTTACTAACAATACTTAGTTACTTTTTAAATTTAAGTTTTAATTAGATAATAAAAAATAATACAATTTTTTTGTTTTTATTTTTTTAAAGAAAGTTGAGTTAATCCATAAAATAACGTAAAAGTCAGGAAATCTTTGGTCAACTTTACCGTACATTAAGTTATTAATACAGACAAAAAAATAGTCTCGATACCATGTAGGTGCTTTTACTACCCACATGTAAGAGAATGACTTCATAAAGTAAAAATAAATATAAATTCACAAGTGCACGCATTTGTTCAAATTATTAAATATTGGACAACGGGTAAAGTTGCCAAAAACTTGGTAACTTTACGCAAGGTATGATTTTGAACTTAACAATCGATACATTAATTATTTTGTAGAATTTTACTGATTAATATGTAGAAACATGTCCAGTTCAACAGATTATGCAATGATGGAAAAGATAACTCATGTCTTGTTTCGACAGTTTCATAAAATATTGAAAAACATGGTATAGTTGCCACAGTTGACGGTACTTAAAATGTATTTAGGTGCTATAACAGATTCTGACTTATGCCGCAGAGATTTTATCAATTTGTTTATTATAATTACGTTTAAACGTATTGCCATTGCGCCGGTCCGATCAGGTCCATATATATATATCCGGTGATAACCACGCCCGATACCACATTAGCCGAAGCAGTACACTCTGAAAACCTAAGTGCGGAAGATACAGTGCTCGACTTAATTTCCAAACAGAGTCACTACTCAATACTGGGATACGATCAAGAAAGAGGAAACACATCATTAATAAAAACTATGGCCATCAATAATCTTTCTAATTTAAAAGAAGGAAGGCAGTATTCAGTAACCCAATTTTTTGACAGAAAGTCGTTGTTGCTTTATTAACATTTAGAGGGTAAGAGGGGATGAAGGAGGCTAGCGCGGAGGGCTTTTAGTCTAGACTTTATTTTTGGTAACAGGGCTTTAGGGCTCCCTCGGGAACCTCGGCTCGAACAGCTTCCTATTATTTCTTTTCCAGAATGTTTATTTCAGTTACATTATTTTACCATAGCATATATTGCTTTGGCTTCATTATAACACGAAATAACCGTAAAAATGGATCTAACTTGTATGGAATGCCGTTATCGTAGTTTATCAGTCCATTATTGTAAAGCTAGTGTAATTAAAGTAAACAGTACTACCAGTTTTGTTAATACCTGTACACATTAATTGTTCGTTTTAGGCGTAACATTACGACACGAATAAATACGATATAAGTACGCGGAAATAAAATACATATTTTTTTTTCACTGCGTAATCTTGTTTGCTAACTTAACTGAGTAAACAAGAAGGAAACAAGGCACTGAGGGCGCTTGAACTAGATCTATTTACCTAACTAGACACGAAGGTTTCCTTTGAAATCCCACTATTTATTTCATTCGATTCGGAGGTCACCGAGCTCCATCAAGAGTCAGAGTAACAATGCGTCAATAAGTGTCACGAGTAAATAATAACCCTGAATAGCTTCTCTTTTATTTTCTATGTTTGGAATAAAATTTAAATAAACTAGAACCAATGGGTTATTTATCTTGCCTCGTAAAACTTGAAATGTATACATGGCTAGCTTACAGCTATTGTAAAAAACACTTAAACTTTATAAAATGAAGTCGATAGGTGCAACAATTATGAAATAATTGTAATAGTTCTGTTACGATATCAATGTACATGTAATTGACCAACATTTGAGATAATGCACTACGCATTACAATTTACGATAGGGCGCAGACTTTACTCGCACCAAACGTGTTTGATCAATTGACCTCAATTTTTATACGATCGTATCAATACGGTACCGTGTAAAACAATAATCAATGTTTATGTCTTTATGACCGGGATTTCGTAAAATCTATTTGGTACTAAAATTTATTGTGCTAAATACCGATGTTCTGTAACATATTATTAACCAGCGTAAGCATAGGTGACACCACTTTTAACTGTAATTAATAAGAAACAGAAGTTTAATTGATGATATGTGATTCGAAATTCTTATTATATTTATGGTATTAAAAAATTTTTTAAGCACAAAATTCTGTGAAGTGGTGTGCTTACTACCGCTCGCATACCTCAGACGTGGTAAAGCGGTTTCTGTAACTTTATTATATCATTATACCTACAGCGCATTTAAAATCGGAAAACACGATTGTGCCACAACACTGTTAGGCGGGACCCATCTCTTGGAATTGTACAAAGAAGACTGACGAATAATATTACTATGTAGTCAGTACAAGCCAACCTATTGGAGGGAGTCCATTCATTTTGAATCCAGTTTCAAAGTGCGAAAAAAAAATACCGTGAAGATGACAAACATTTATCTCGATATATTAAGTTATTAAGCTATGGTCGTGAGAAATTGCCAGAAGCGGGCGCAAGACTGGTGTTCGTGGTCTTTAAGAGACCTGTGACTTGCAGCGGGTGTCTATGGGTTGATATAATGATGATATAAATAAACAATTTGTATAAAATAACAACACACAATAATAGTGCTAACGTTAACGGCAAAGTACTTTATTTGCTAACTTAATGTCATTTCGTTCTGGTCGTGTTTGTTCTCTATTTAACAAAATTTTACATGCATAAATATATAGGCTTAGGCAGCAAATAGGCGATATCAAGTGTAATAGACTCAGGTCACATAGTATGCAATACAAATTATTGTAATGAATATGCAACAAGAATATCATTAGTTATTATTAGATGCAAGGTTCAAAGTTTTCCTTTTGCGCATAACTTACACGCGCGCCTTGAGCTGGTTTAAAAGTCCTTTTAAGGTTATTTCTTGCTAATATTTTACACAAAAACCTATATCTTTGTGAAGTTCGACCGGCCTTGGAGGTCGAAAGATTTAGTGGCGACCACGAACATCTCACTAGGTAGACCGATGCCATAGGTCGCGAGATGCCGCTGGATACGCCCAGCGCCGTCATCACGGCGATCCTTTTGCGAGAAAAGTATGTAGAAGTAGAAATATAGTGATAGAAATGTGGAAGCTACTTACAGTGTCATATGACTGATGTCCATTGCAAGGAGGAATAAGTCCGTCCCACTGCGAACTGTCCCATGGCTCCGAGAAAACTGTGCCGTCGTCACTTGCCTAACAAGTGGAAATTACGATGTTAGATAATTAAACTTGAGAGTTTATATTCTAACAATGCTTGTAGCATATATAAGCAAGATTAAACATGAAAAGTGAACAAAAATCAAGTCCAATTGAGTCTGTTTTCAGTCAACAGAACGCCCTTTTCAAATTGTAAAATGAATATCATATATTACGTGATTACTTTCATTTTGTTCTCATTAGATTTACCTTATAAGCTGTAGTTATAAAAAACAATACCTGTTCAGATAATGGTCTCAGATCGTGAACATTATCATAGCAAGATGCTCGGGGAGGAGAACGTATTTCTTCTGGCAAAGCGGTAGGCTCGGCATTGAGTCTTAATTCAGGGAACCTGTACAATAAGATATCAATATTAAGTGCGTCTTACATTTAAAGATTAGTAATAATCAGTAGTAATGAATAGGCCCCCCACAAAGTGGACTAACGACATAGATCGATCGCAGGAAGTTGCTGGATGCCGGCAGCGCAGCACCAGACGTCGTGGCGATCTTCGGGAGAGGCCTATACCTTGAAGTGGGCGTCCATCAGATGAAAAGAAGAAGTAATTTCAGTCGGCTGCTTTATCACTTTTCCGTATTCCTCGTCTTGTTATTTCTATTTATGGCTTATTTAATAAACGATTAACAACCATATTTGTATGTAATTTGGGAAAGAAAGCATGGTTTCGATTTACTTATTTTTATGTTTTTTTTGTTAGTATGTCTGTGCCAATTTTAAGCCAATTTCAGGGCCACGTTAAAAATATACATATCACATTATGTATTTAACGACATCTAAAATTCATTTTAATGTTTTAGACAAAAATGACTACTGTTAGAAGCGTATAAATTTAATTTATTTTTAGAAACTACACTTTGGCTATATTTCTCAAACTCGACTTGAGAATATTATTTGCTTTGAAAGCTACATACAGGTAATGCTTGGTAAAAGCTTTAGAAGCGAATGGATGGCTATCCCTTCTTGCGTCGTATTCCTCACAGCTTGGGATCATGACCGTGTTTGAAAAGTTATCACAGTAACCGTAGTAAATACTGCCGAAGAGCGGCACAGATGTGCACGTAAAGAACATTTGGTGTCAATAAATCTATGAGAACGGTTTCAGAAATACCAAATAATGTAATGACAATACACCTATCCCCCGATTTACACGGTACTTGTTTTACACGTTTTCGTTTTTACATGGTTTTCCAAATAAGTTTTTTTTTCTTTTATCACCGATTTTATTATCATCTCTCATAATGTAAATATTTCTGCTTCAAACATCGAATCGGCACAAATAACTTCGAGTGATGAAAGTGAATTCGAACCTTCAATTCCGAAAAAATAAATGAGATATAAAAGAGTAATTTCAGAGAGTGATAAATGATAATAAAACACCTCAGGTTTTATTTTTTGTTCTTCTGTTTAATGTATTGCAATTAAATAAATAAAAACAGTGTTTCCGTAATATATTAAATATTTTAACTTGTCAATGCATTTTATTTTTATTTCTGTGTACACCTAAAAATATTGAAAAAAATCGGTTATGACTTGAAGATTTTTAATTTTCGATTTACATATTTTTCTCAGGCACGTATCTACCGTGTAAATCGGGGGATATGTATATAGTTAAATAAAGTGTTTCTTTTAAAATTTGGATAGTTTCATATTAAAATCAAAAAAAATTGTTGGCTTGAGTGAAGTGATCACTTTATACAGTGATGACTGAAAAATAGTGTAAAAGCTTTTTGGTGATATTTGAGCTATCGATTCGCCCTTATTGGAGCTCTAAATTAATAATCGGTTAACTTACATACAAAAATATTAAAGATATGTTAAGAAAGGTCCTACATATATTCACTGTATAAAAAGGTATTATTCTCTGTTCAAGGATCTCAAGTTAACACTTCTATTTTGGAGCATGACCTACATAATATACATAACTCAATTACGAGTAACCGGCGTGGATTCATGGTTTCAAAGTATATTTCGAATTTTATGTTCAAAGGATGTTCTTTTTCCTTCGCAATATTTTTCTTTATCATTATGTCTGCATTGTTATATACTGCACTCACATGAAGAGAGCATTTGTTTGAGGACATGCTTTTAATAAATAATAAAACGTGTAATGAACTTAAAGATTATAAATGTAAAAAAATGTATTAAAGTAGTACTTTTGCGCCACAACTTGATGCACGGTGAGATGTTGTGCAGCTTCTTCAACTCCACCCAATCTCGTTTCCTGTTCAGCTAACGATGGAAAAGTCCCATTTTCACTATTAGAACTTTCCTCATTTTTATCTATGAATAAAAAAACCGCCTATTATTACGGAGTTTATATTAAAAAAACATAATTACGGTCAGTTATCAATGTAATATTTTTGTCTCTAACTCTAATTCTGTATAATATTCCTGATAAAATAAGTGAAATACCGTACATAATTTTTATTTATTTTTTGTCAATTTTAACAATATAACACAGCAACAATTAATTATTACATTACAACAGTAAGTAAGCAAAAGGTGACTCATTGGTAGTCACAATGAAAGCGAAAATTTTGCCTTTCTTCGAGACGACCCGCCTGCTATAGTTTTATTTGAAAGCTGATTATACTGTGTAGTATTACAAGCTTACTTATAAATTGCCAGCTGGAATCAACAGCCCATGGTTGATCACCTTTTCCAGTTGGTGGTTTATTATTTATCCGTGGCGGCTCCACGGGACGCATTTTTGGTTTGCTTCTAAGCGATACAAGGTTATCCACTGAAGTTGATGTATTTGGAGACGAAGCTAGGAAGGAATAAATGATAAATTAAGTTTTTCTTCCAATTATTTGTCTAAGCAGACATAGTAAAAAAATGTTTTAGTGTAATATTAAATTTGCTAGCACAAAAAAAATATTTAATACTTACGTGATAGTTCTTCAATACTATGCATATCTCTGAGTGGATAGTAGGGGTGATTTTGATTCGGCGGTTCGGAATATCTTTGAGACAAACTCACACCTACTCTTAAGAGTTTCCTTCTTTGCACCGGCGGAAGAGCAGCCTGGAACACATTCAAATAGTCAAACATTTATTAAATGCTTAGTTTGATGATAATGCCGTTTTGGGAGGAATGCTATTGTTTGTATCAGATGTTTGCAGGACCGTACGTCGGACGTTATTGTAAGAGAAACGTGTGTCCATATCACGGTTTCTCTATGGAAATAAAGTGTCACATTGACACGTTAGTTAGGCCTGTGTACAATGAACGTCACGCTTTGCAACTGCTACGCATCCTCAGATTTGGTTTGTGTTTATTGTTAAAAAGTACATCACAATATACACGGAATTTAGTCAAAAAAAGAAACCAAAAAAAATCACACGGTTGCATTTAAAAATGCCTTAACTCTTTAATCATCATTTGAGCCGTAGGGCACATAGAGCAGAGCTGAACATAAGCCTCACGCGTAGATTTAAATCGGACCAGAAGAAGACTACATCCAGAACTTTCCGACAAAATTAGCGAGGTCGTCTTTTCACCTTGTGGTCTTTGGTCTGCACTTCAGGACCGTATGGCCCCAGCTGACATTAGTTCTGCTTACTGTGTGGCCTACAATTTCAACTTGCAAATACGGCTATGTCGATTATTTTTGTTAGGCTCCGGATCTCCGCATTCCTACCTCGATTGCGTATAGAAATTTCGAGCAGGACAAATTAATGAAAATCTAAAAACAACATATTAAAAACATACTCACTTCTTTCAGTGCATCAACAGGATCAGCGTAAAACGGACTACCGGCATTATCTTTCTCTGAATCTTCAGTAACCGGATCCTTTGTACAATCGTCTTCTAATTTGACAGTCTCCATACTCTCAGTTCTATAGTTCTCTCTGTTCCTAAGCGCTGCTTCGATTTCTTCAGTCAATTTCTTATTCATGTTTAATGCAATGTTAAGTTTATCGGGTCTCTTTGGTACAATCTCTCCTTTGCTGTTGGTGGTGGCTATAATTTCACATGAGCCGTTGTAGCTCTTCTTTAAGGAATTATCAGAGAGATGTTTCTTCTCGATTAGGCTCTCCGTTGAATTGATGAGGTGAACATTTTCTTTTTCTAATATTGATTGTGTACTTTTTGCGGCGTTCAATTTTGCTATAACAATATTAAAAAATATAAGCATTTTATAAGTAAATTATTAACAAATTAACCTTGCTTACTAATTTATAAATTGCTTTTACTTACGCAGTGTGTCAGGCAAAAGATCGGGCCGTTTACTTTTCATTAGACCATTGTTCATATTACTATCATTTTCAGATTTTAATGGTTTGAAAGTAGTACAATTGTTGCCTTCTGGTCCCCAAATATCTTCATAATCGCTCACTTTATCCATCAATGAGCTCCTATAGTACACGCCAGGTGACTCTAAGATATCTGACTCCTGAAATAAAAATATCTTATAAATATAACAACATATGATATTACGCATATAATATTATTATATATTTTACATGCAATTAGTGATTATAGTACATTACACACAATATATGTATATTATGATGCTTGATGGGTATGCACATGCTTTAATTTTTTTTTACTAATCGTAATATAATTTGTATAATATAATTGTTACATTATTATATTGCGTTAGCGTACTATGTGTCTAAAATACAAATAAGAATCTAGTATATAGCCACCCTACCTGATAGTGTCTGGACTCCTTTCGCAAGGAATGTTTACTCCTCCTTGATCTACCAGATGGCGTGGTACTCGTCGTGTTCGTGTTTGGAGACAGAACTTTATCTTTGTCCTTGCCTATTACAGGGGACATTATATTTTGATTTGAAGTGGGTGAAAATACGTTTTTGTTACAAATAGGCGAAGTTCTAGATATAGGTGAAAATACTTCACTCTTATTTGTCTGACTTGATGGAGAAAACACTCCACTTTTAGAAGAAATAGTATCATTAGATACCGGCGAATTAATTTGGCTTGTCGGTGAAAATATTCCACTTGTAACAGAGTTGCTTCCATTTGGAGACACCAATTGATTCGGTGCAAAACTGCTGGATTTTGTTAAAGAATTAACAATAGGATCGATTGAATCCGAGGTGTTGGTTTGGGATTGTGATTCTATTGGTGATCCGGGGTCGACAGTACTTTGCTCTACTATTTGCCTTTTAAAGCTGCCGTGTAAGCAAGATGTAACGGTTCTGACACACTCCCCTTCTGGTGACAGACGTTGCGTCATATTCTATACAGGAACAGGAATAAGTTTTATATAAGTGTACACCTTTATTAAATACAAGTAAATACTTTAGGTTAGATAACAAATATTCGAGCGATTGGCTGCATATGTAACTAAATACTTCATGCAAATTATACACACGCCATGCAGAATCATGTTTAGTGTTTCTTACCTGTGTATCACCATTAGATTCGGATAAGCTTTTGATTGCTTCCGCATTCATTGCAGCGTTACTATTATTGTTGGCGGGAAGCGTTAGTTGCGAACGGTCAATATGTGTTTCGTTTATGTGGTTGCTGTGAATGTGTATATTGTTAACATTAACTGTTACTGTCGTTGTCACAGTCATGTTTCCATTCTGCATAGATTTATTCATAGGACTAAATAAATGTGTCTCTGATTTTGGCGATAAAGACACCTTTGAAAAAGGTGGTTTTGCCCATCTCGGTGGAGGCGGTGGTGGGGTGGTTTTTACGCTTAAGGTTTGTGTAGGAGAATGTTGAGTGTTTGCTGTTGGAAATGTATGTGGCTGAGTGATATGAGCCTGAAAAGAGTTTAAGCAGTGATTAAAAATAAATTAGAAAACAACACCGAAAAGCTGCTAGAAATCGTGATATGCATTCACTTACAGTACTTGAAATGAGGTTAAGAGTGTTCGGTGGGGTCGGTCTGGGTGCACGAACAAAGGTTCCGCTTGGTTTCGTAGGAGGCGACGGAGCGGTTCTTCCTTTAAATGTGCTTAGACTTTGACTTTGACTCGGAGGGGATTCAGATGCATCGACTGGTGACATTTTTAATACTACGTTTTGTTCTCTATCTGGACTGAAGATATGTTCCCGCGAATTCGCTCCAGCGCCTGAAGTTATAAATTCAGCATTATTTTAATGAATATTCAATAATTGTTGAACACATTAACGCTTTAAATAATTTTTGTTTATCATAGACACTATGTAAAGTATTGCAGATTTTCGAAAAAACTTTTTCTAAAGAATTTGCTGGAAAAGACACGACTTGAAAAATATTAAATAAAGGGTAAATAAAATTACACTCACTAGCATTGAAACTGCTTAAACTAGATCCGGTGTCAGACGGTGTAACGGCCATAGGTATGACACCGTTAGCAAGCTGACATGGCGAAAGGACGTTCTGCGAACTGTTTTTGGGGTTAGCCATTGGATATCCCCAGAACTCTTGACCAAGCAAAGTGAGTGAACTGAGCTGGTGGCGACTCTTAGCTTCACGTAATGGCCTTGGCAACTGCAGCTGAACAGGCAACTCGTCGCTGTAATTTAAAGAACAGATTTTAGCCATTATCATTGGAAATTTCATTATAATTTAATTTATAACGATTCTTAGTTCTTAGCGAATCATAATATTAACTAGTTATAGGTAAAAATTATATATAGTCTTAGTAATAATTATTTCATTGACATTGTAGCAAGTTATTGACATTTCCATGAGGGTTTCAAAGATAGAGTGAATAACGCATACGTTTGGACGGGCTGTCCACAAAAGCGTAGCACGTGGGACTGTGGGCAGAATAAAAAATTGTGTTACCGGAGTTCCCCACTGTGTGTAGAATGCATCCACCGAGAGGATATTAGTGGATAAGAACCTCACATAACTATGTCCTCCCCAGGATATCTTTAACTTCTCGAAGAAAGTTTGATGGGTAAGAACCCTCGAAATTAAAAAAGGTCATTGACGTTTAATATAGAAGTTAAATAAAATGGCTTAGTTTTAGTATACGGTATTAAATGACAACTCTATAGCGGGAAAATGGATAATGGGTCAGACAGGGCGGTAGAACTGTTGCGCTGACGACGATATCCCTATCTCCTAGTGACCTAACAAATACAATGATTTTGAAAATCACTTGCGAAATAAAATTTTATATAATGGACTATTTGATAGTCTCTATATTTATAATACCCCGTAGCTGTATCAGTCATAACAAAATAACATGGTATTCATTTTTGCTTTGTTTCTTTGTACTATCATTGTTTGTTTCCAATTGTTATAAATAAAAGGAATAGAAAAGAGCGAAGTTATTATCTCCGCTTTTCGAGCTATTAAGTAATATTATAACAATACGGAAGCATCAAGAAAAGATATTAGTAATAAAGGAAAATCAAGACTTACCAACACTGCGAATAGTGTGCAATCAGGTCAGGAATATTGTCGAATCGATTGTGAGATGTCTCCAGGCCGATGCGCCCGCCCGATGCTTGGATGAGGTAATGTTCGATATATGGTCCTTTATCTGCAGGAAGGCGAACGCTGATCGCCATTGTATCTGGTTGACTTGATTGACGAACAACGAAATTCTGAAAAAAATAAATTAGTTCATCTAATTTACTTTAATAACAATCTTAGCATATTTAAATATGATCGTTTGTTAAATGTACTAACTTATACTTATATGTTATATTTGGCTTCGGTACAAAAGAATATTATCAATGACGAACGGAAATTCTGTTCGTTACCTAAAATCCTTACGTACTTGGTAAGGGCTTTAAAAGATGCTGAATGCAGGCCGTTTCCATTCGGTCTTATTGAAAATCTACGGCGGAGGACTACGCCCAGCAGTGGATGTTTTACGGCTCAAATTATGACGATGATGAAGATAAATATCAAGACTTATATTTGATACCATGTTATATATTTCCTTGAAACGTGTTATTAATGAAAGATTTTGTAAATATCAATCATACATAATGACACTTACCCCTTCCTCCTTTCCCTGCAGTAAATGAAATGCGCCTGCTCTCTGTATCCCGGGTAAGAACCAAACGGGGTGCGTCCTTATCAGACGCTCGAGCAAACCAATGTCGCATGGCGGTTGCTCCTCCGATCCTGATCCTGAGGAACCGACCGAGGAGCAATCTCCTCTGGCACCCTCGCCGTCTGATGACAAGCTCTCTCGACTCTGAAATGGATACAATTAAAAATATTAAAAATTTAAATCACAATAAGTAAATGTTAAAACACTTAAGATTATGTTTAATTTATAGAAGCATTTACATTACAAATACATTTGTCAATACTCTTAGCAAACTATACATAGATGTTTTCTTACTCCTTGGTTACAGGTGTAAAAATGTATATTATAGTTATGTAAGCTATTTCCTTTTTTCTAGTGCATGGTAAACACGTCATCATTTCAGCTGTAAGACGTTGACCGTTAGATATAGGCAATCTTCATAGATATCCAATAGAACCGATAGGAATCAGCCTGCATTCAGCGTCTTCCTAGAACCTTGATAAGGTCGCGCGATCATCTAGTGGGTGATGTCATACGCTGCGATTGCTGCTTCATGGTCTTCGCCGAAAAACGTTTATCACCAGCGGTCATATGTTCTTACCCGTCGGGATATTCGTTCTAACAAATGTTTCAAAAAGGATTTTTAATATGCGTTAACAATCCAAAAAAGATGAGTAAAAACACTGTCTAAATAATTGGCGTAATAATAGGGGTTATTAATAAAACGACTTGTGTTTGTTTTCAATATTTTTTATCGCGATAAGGTTTCGTGAGGCGCACTTAAGCTACTTGTATTTTTTGTAGTAAGTTTATGTTGTTAGGCCGTTTGCAATTATATATTTACACTGGGTAGAAGAGCGCTGAAGATGCTAATCCTATTTCTTTTACCGTAACTAAACTCTACGACTACAGCTCGTCAAAGCTCAAGAGACCACTTCAGCAATGCAGTAACCGTGTATGGTAGTGTGATGCTACATAGGAATTTGAACCTCAAATATCATACTATAGAGCTACCAAAACCGCTGTACCACGCTTAAGGTATGCGCGCGACAAGATAGAAGTATTGGCCTAACTATCAACGTCATGCGGCGCTTATGCTCTTTTTTCCTCGCCTAGCTTTTCTAAGGCACGGTACAGCAATTTCGGAGAAACTATAGCAGAGGCGCCCTAAATAATCCACAATAAAGATTTATTCAATTTCAAGATTCTCTGTGTATTATTAATGCTGTTTATATATGATATTATAATAACATTTCATGGTATAAAGTCGATAATAATAACTGATATAATTTAAAATTTAATAAATCATTGGTTTAATACCTTAAGAAACGACGAAACATAAAATTTAGGCTTAATAGCATATGGCTCAAGCTATAAATAAGGTTTCCAATCGCCAAGTCCCGGGCAACTTGCCCACAAGGCTGGAGACAAGCCGATAGCGTCGGCAGGCAATTCAACGTGTACTCCAGGGAGCTCACTATATTTTCTTTTGATTAAATTTGTAACCGGTGCCAAGGCAGTATTACATTCTTACGTCGTTATTGGATCTGATTTTCAAACTACCGCTACGAAGTAGCAAAAGTTTTAACGGTAGTTGTTCACTTGAACTATGAATCTCTAACGGCAACCGCCGAGATAAGAATTTAATTATAATGTTATTGTTATAGCCGCCTCTGCGAGTTCTAATGATGAGATATTAAGCAAAGTTGAAATAACTTTTTCTTAACTTGAGTATCAAGATAGTATATATAGTTCTCTAGCTGTTAGATAAAGTTGTATTATACTCTAATCAATTATATTATATATACGAGTAGATTCTATTTGCAGTCAATAAAAATGACAGAAATTCGTTTAAAATTGCGCGTAAATTACTGAGCTGAATTATTGATTCACACAATTGTATAGCTCCAGTAAGACTGACTTGTGAAGCCTTAAATGAATAGGAAATTAAAATTCATAGTTTGAAAGCTGTATTGAAGCCGAATTTAACAGCCAAACTTCCATTTCTACAGAATATTAAAGATAATAGAAACAGCGAGCCGGGAAACTTTTTTAAAAGGCAGAAATATATTTTGCGACAAATTTCCATGACGTTCACTTCAAACAGAAGGAAAGCTCTTTGTTCACGGAGTTGGAAATATTATTACCCGATTTCCACGCAAAAAGGTTCGGCGGCGTTTGTTACAAAGGCAAAAACCAGGGGTTCTCAACCGCTGGTGAATGTCGATTATAGTTCGCAAAATATTTATAATAAAACAGTCGTTTTAGGCAGGATTTTGATCAGATAATGTTCATATGAGATTTATAACAGGATTCCATTACATTGAAAGGTACATATCAATGAACTAGGTTAAGATCATAATTTTACTTCACGATTAGGTTAATTCGTCTCATAACACAGGCTACTTCTTAACACTCGCTTACTATTTATTTTTTCTGGCCACAATATTTAGCTCGTGGTTGTTTAAGATTGAGTACGCCCTGTGACCGACGAAGTTGTAACATCCCCACGGGGTTAACAGCGCCGACTTCTAACAGAAACTAGAGGAAATTCTAGTTTACTTTGTTTTATGTTGCTAAATAATATAAAAAATAAAAGAAAAATTCATAACTTAGTGCCTTATATAACAAATATTTTACTTTTTGCTGTATATTATGCCTTCTGTACATGTACTAAGCATAGGTAACGATTTGTCAACTCAGTGATGTAGTTCTTTTATATTCTTTGCACATTTCATGATGAAAAACATGAATCTTCATGTGGCTTTTTTATTTAAAAGATGTATAAGTACCAATTTAAATACGTACTGAGTTATTGTATATGTAATTTGTCTTCTATTTTTCCCAAACATCCATGGATATAAAGGATAAAATCAATTCTTGTAATTGTGATAATTCTGATTTAAAAAAAAAATAAATGACTTATATTCAAAAACGCATACTTTCTCCCCTGAAAATCAAATGTGAAAAATTCGAAACGGTTTGTTGCTCTGATGGAGGCAAGCAAATACGCACATATTCTTTTCTAAATCTCATATGTACCCTCATTCTTCCTCGTTTATGTTGTATTACGTTCGTGATTATGTGAAGATATTTCTACCCTTTTGGTTACGTATTTTTGACCTTAAATGAGGGACCTATCATGATAAAGGGTAACGATATCCAACAAATATGTTAAGCTTGTTTTGAAATTTTCCTTATATTTTTTATGAATTTCGGGTAGCCCGCGGCGAAATGCAGTTATGAGAAAATATATATAAATATTTTGTATGAGAATATACATATCTTTTTAATATTCATAAATACGGAAAGCAATGTAGTTTTTTGTAATAATATTGATTGCTATCTATGAAATATCATCTATGTAATTCTATAACTACTGAATTCATACTTGTAAAGAGGGCTTTCCTTCTATAATAATTTTATTACTGTATAAGCTTTCAAAAAGTATAATGATTATGCGTCTTAAGTGGGTTTGAAAAAATTGTCTCTGTTGAGACTAAATGAAATTAATATAAAAAATACTCTACGAACAACGATAATATGCCAATTAATAGATGGTTAAAGAAACACCGAGTGGCATGACAACAAAAACAGTAATGAAAAATAAAACTTCTTAGTTTGTTGTTTATAATTTGCGGATTTCTGTTGCAAATTCGATATTATCATCTATTTACAACAATGTGCAGGCCAAATAACGTAAAGACTCGATAACCGCTATAAAATTCAGGAGTAGAAACCTAGGACCACCAAGCGCAACATCGAAAGACGCTAGCTGCAAACTGTGTCTAATCGGTCTTAGAGCAAACCTATAGGGGCGGCTTATGTCAAGCTACAGGCAAATTACGTCACAACTGGTTTTTTTTTTTGTTAGAGAAAAGTGTATTTTCCAAATCAATTGTGCTGAATGAAAACAAATTACGCTGTTAGTTCCAGATTTCTGTTGCAAATAAATGCTAACTCGAAAACATAAATTTTAAATACTTAACTGCACGGTAATAAATACCAGTATGTTTAATAAAGCACTAAATTTGCAGGTTACGTTTGTCCAGGCCAGAGAACAGTAGCCAGTAAATTGTGATAAAGCTCCCTGCAGTTAGTTAATACTCAGCGGTATTTAAATGCTACGAATTTGAATTGACTAGTTTATTAGATAGGGCTTTTGTTACAAATCGTGGCTTATATACTAAGCATATTAGGCCATTTCTGTTATTATTTAAACGAGAAAATATAGATTGTTTAATGTTGTTTTTAATACCATTTAATACATACACTGGTTTATTACAATAAGTAACAGGTTTTTTTTTAGTTTATCAATAATTTTTAAGACTAATGTTTATTGAAATATTAAGTTATAACCGTACGTTTTTACAGATGAAAAAAACGAAACTAGAAAAAACCAAACACCGGATATTTAAAACTTTAAATGGTTTTAACACCTTTTGCCAAAATAATATATAATTATTAACACACATATTAATTATAAGTAATATGTGTATATATGAGACATCTGAACCCTTAGTCGTCAATGTCATTACTTGTTTGTCCAAAACCTGAATTCTTTTTCGTTACAACGCAAATTAAATCATTTGCCAAATATCCGGTGTTTGGTTTTATATATATATATATATATATATATATATATATATCTAATTTGTCAGCTAAAAGCTAAAAAGCTTTTTTAATATTTTCGAATGTCCTATAGGAAGGAAGTCGTCACTTTGAATTGTGTTGCATTATTGTTCTTTTTTTTGTTTTGAAATACGACAGGCCAATAATTTCTGCCATTAATATTTAGGTTAATAATAAGTTAATAATAATTAATTTTAAAATGTGGTAACTTGAATTCCGAAAAAGCTCTTCCTTACTAAATAATCATTACGTTATTAAGTATTTCTGAAACCTGTGATTTTAGATAGATTTTAAAATAAGATACTTTAAATGAGCACAAATGAGCTATAATTTCACTTCTTTAAAGCTTTTACTCCAGTAGCCAATCACATTGTGTATGGCACGAAAAACTACTAAATAACTGATCCTCGTTTTATTTTAAACAAGTTTGGTACAAAAGCTGGCGTAACGTCTTCGTCGTGTGTTAGTAATGTCATTGTAGTCACCTACAATTTAATTCAATAGTACAAGCCAATTTATCATAAATAACAATTAAAACCTTGCAATTAATAAATTGAATTTCAATGTATCATAAATTTTAATATAATTTTTCCAGTCTATAAATATACTACATATCATTCTAATTTTAAAAAATACATTTGAGATGATAGGACATGAAAAGAATAAAGGACCTTTTTGTTAGCAATTTTGTAGAAAATCTCAAAGGATTTATTTTATGTGATTGTTGTTTTATACAGCGACTTGGTCCGTACAAAGGACACAATTGTGGATTAGAGTTTGAAGTCGACGCGGCTTTTCCGGTTACCTTATTTAAAATAAATGTTGCGTAAATTATGTAACCAGATCCATTCAGTACAACTTGTTTTATTATGAGAAATGTGGTTATATTTTAATATTCGTGGTGTTTATATATTTATTTCAAATATTGTAATTACGTGTCACAATATTAGTTACACGATAACTTAGCAATATCGTACATATCATAATAAACGCTGGACTATCTATAGTTTTCTTTTAGAATTTTTTGCCAAAAAAATAACAAATTAATTAAATACAATAATAATAAAAATAAAGAACTATATTTTTAAGTACGTGACAATATTTTTCTGTGTGTTAAAATAAAAAATAACCTCCGTTAAATAACAATTGCAACAGGTTTTATTAAATTGAATTTTAATGTTATTAATGTAAACTTTGTCTGCGAGTGTTGTATAGGCGTATGTCACTTATACATAATTACTAGAAAGTCTTGAGAACATCTTATTTGTCAGGTTAGATTTCTCTAATGACACGTAATTTATACCAACTGTAATTTCTGTGCGAAAGGAAAACCACCAGAAAATTAGCTAATTTAGATTGAGAACTTAACTCGTTACCAGTTTAAATTGTCGCTTTATTAATGAAGTTTCTAGAAAGCTTAATTGGGACAAACCGAGCATCTACTAAGTTTACTAGAATATAAATGAAGAAATATTACCAATGTACTTTAATGTTAAACGGTTAAACCAGTTTATTATGTAAATTTTATTTAAAACTTGTATTGGAAGTGTACAAAATTTCCAGACTTCGTTTACTACAAACTATCATGAAGATTATTGTGAAAACTGAGTTTTCGTCAATAATAATTTGTGTTTGCTGCAAACAATTTTGGACAAACTGCAAAGAAATCAAATGTTTTATATTTTATTTCTTTTTTATTAAATTTGTCAACAAAACCGTCACCATTGTCTTAATTTGCACGCCATTAATATTCGACAATGTACTGCTTTACACCCGGCAGCAAAACAACTATTTCATTTCGAACTTTAAGCTAAGTAAGATATTTGTATACTAAATCATACTAATCAAAATTATATATAGTAACATATAGTACGTGGTATGAATCGGTAGATTACAAATGATTTGTGCATGCGGGCTGCACCGCTCGTGGCACCGGCGGCATGTGCAGAGATAAATAAAAAAGCTCATCGGCGGTCGTCGTTATAGTCCCATAAATTAATGACCGGCGTTAAATAAACGAATTCATGGACTGTTTACCGAAATGGCTTCGGCCATTGCCAAATTTTACGTGTATATCAATACGTGCAAGTAATACTTTGCGACGAGATAAAGTATAGTAACTTTTATGTCTATATATTTAAGGATTCCGAACATAGACTGTTTAAAAATTACGCAAATTATAAGGACAGATTTAAATAGCGTACCCAATATGCCTACCAAAAATATCTTAAGGTAATTAAAGTATACATGCTGAATAATTATAAGTGTAAAAACTATTAAGGGGTGAATATACAGCTCTTTTTTAGCTAAAAGCTTTAAAGTTTTTACACCTATTTCCTATCACGTTATATAAAGTGATCACCCTGAAAGCTGTTATATTTTTGTATTTTTAGTACTGGAATGGGACAAGTTAATAATTTTTAATAGTACAAAGTGAACAGGGACAGATGGAATAAAATAAATAATATATAGTCATCCGAATTTCCAAAACGCTGTATGTTATTATAATATCATTACGTTATTGAGTATTTTTGTAACTATTGATTTTTGGATAGGTTGTATCACATAATAATCGACAGCAAACGGGCTATACAACCACCCCTACAAAGCTTTTGTAACTATAACTAATCATCCTGTATAAGTAAGTACATAGGTACCATATTTTTTCTTGCCGTGTCAAGGAATGTGAGTTTAAGTACTTAACTATAAATAAATATATAATGAAAGAGTATAAAATAAAAGAGTATAATTATACGAACGTCATAAAATTAATATTTACACGACTCTATTCTGGGAATCATTAACGAGGATCTGAGAAGTGACTCAACGACGTAAAATTCGTTGCAAAGTATAAGCAATGGATTGCAAAGGAAATGTTCTTTCTCCAGTGTTTTGAAAGGGAATAAATTATAAGTCAGACGTTGCGGTAGAGACGTGGAAATTAATTTTGGTGTAACAATGTCATAAATCATGCTTAAGTTGTTATGTTGGCACGGACATGTTAGCGCGTCTACGCTTTCAGTGAATTTGATTTATCTTAAACACTACACGATTTCGTCATATTCCTAATGAATATGCCTACATTTTGAGGATTAGCCCGTATTCATAACATTTTAACAGGTTGTTTTGTTCCATTATCTACATACTGTTTTAGTAAGAATAAATAAATAAAAAGAAGCCAATATGAGATTGTTTTTTTTTTCACAATCTGTACATTTGGTCAAGAGAAGTCTTTTCTAATTTTACAAACCTAAAAAATATTAAAATGATAATCTGCAGTTTATCTTTAAACAACTATTAAAATTTGAATAATGTATTACGCTAAAATTTTAATATAGAATTGTGTTGTAAATAATGGAAATCAAATTAAGCGTCATAAAAGACAATGTCTCGGCATCAGACCGACGTATTGTAAATTAAAAGCTTTTCATATAAACGATTCAACTGTAGCGCGGAAAAGCGGGAAATTAA
The DNA here is from genome assembly GCF_028537555.1 of Battus philenor. Lineage (NCBI taxonomy): Eukaryota > Metazoa > Arthropoda > Insecta > Lepidoptera > Papilionidae > Battus > Battus philenor. The sequence goes on along the minus strand of NW_027181673.1, from coordinate 10,026,992 downwards.
TTTCTCTATCAGTAACAATTATAAACGTTACATTGCGGTAATGAATCAAATGCAACAATGGCCGCCACAGCCCGTCCCCGCGAAAGGTGTTAAATTTGCGAGCCACAATAGCTACTAGATCGTTGTGAACCTAAATTGCACCTTTACGAAATATGGACCGCGATTTATGCGGAAAGTTGTCTGCAATTAGTTTTATACAGTGCTAAATGTTGTAAATTGGTTTAGGTCGCTTTATGACTCCCACAAAGGGACAAGGACATATTCGTAACGTTAAAAGTTGGACAATGACATTCCAGGAACGTGGTGTATTAAATTTTAAATGAATACTGGAGACATTTTCATAATTCGTTTATATAAACCTGTACATATATTTATATATATCACTGACATTAAAAATAAAACTATCGAACATACTTTTATAGATTCGTTGTCACGTCTCGTTTTCGATATAAAATTGTGAATTGCTACTTTAGCTTTGTGGAAACTCCCTATTTGAGCATTTACATTATTTTTTCTGTGTGTTCTGAGCATTATGATGGCACATAAAAAGCGTAATCACTAACGTAAATGTCCGTGACGTTCAATAATTAAATTTTAACTGTTTTAATCAAGCAAAAGGCTCATAGATGTTAGATCAATTTATTTAAAGTGAACTGTGACGAGGCTTTGTAGTATCGAAAGTTATTGACATGTAACAATCCAATAAGAGAAAAAACGCCTTTCAGGGAGATAACTTCATTAAATGCCTTATAAATAAACAACGGTAATTTTCGTTTTCTGTTTCTTAAATTTTAAAAATGTTTTTACTATTTTCCTCGCTATTTCTCCATGAGGCCTTGCTTTATCGAATACATGAAAATTAATGGCGGAACTTGCGATTATACATCTATTGTACATTGTCATATTTTACCATTAATTTTAATTTATATAGATATAATCACAATTGTTTTATCGATATTTTAATGGATAAGTAAATTACTCTGATAACAAGCTCATGTTATCTCAGTTAACTTGTAATTTATTATGTCGTGATTGTCAAAATCTTTATGATAGTGGATGTCTAATTATATTATAGTTTAGAAAGCCTTTTTAACGTTTATTAGCATTATTAATACTATTATATGAACTAGTATAATTATGGCTAGGGCTGTGAATGCATACAATAGGCAAACATATTTAAATTCGTACAATGTTTTTTTTTTTAAATTATGTAAACGTATATTTAAGGTTGTGCTACTTGTATGTTTATTGAAAATATAGAAATAGAAAAAAATATACGATACCTAAATATAAAAGTCAAAATTAAAGCACCAAAAAAAGAAATACAAAATACGCCCCCTTAACGTTCAGTCTACGAAAATAATTACGACTTCATTCTAATCAACGAAAACGCACCTTTACGCGTATCCCCTAGTCTGAGAATTCGCAATCTCTTAAGTACCAGCTGCGCTAGCGTTGGAGCTCATAAAAATATACAACGCTTGTCGTTCAGTGTCGCATAACAGTTGACTTTAGTCGACTTCGGAACTGCGTGCTAAGTACCTCACGTGTTCGTGCTCCGCTAATGGGAGCAACGCTTTACTGTCGGATGAGCGACACCTGCGTCTTGCTCCTCGAATAGAACAGGGATGTTCGAACTGGGTTAATGGTCGCCTCTCTATTCAAAGTTCGACGTTCTTCTGTTTAGACAGTGCAGCAAAACGTGTTGCTCGCCCTAAAGTTATTTTTATGTATCAAAGTAAAAATTGATTACTCCTGCAGAGGTGCCGAACTTGTAGTATTGCGTTAAAAATGATATTCGCTTATAATAACCCTTTTTATTCATTATACATATATATTGTGTTCTCATCACACTAGTAATTTGAGGAATGCCAAAAGGTCAAATTTCATATTAACTACAACCCAAATGAGTTTCACTAAAATAAACATACTTAGTTCGATTTTTTGTCACCACTTCCAGGAAAAATCTCAATGTAATAAAACAAAATAATGTAAGATAAAATAATAGTTATTTTGTTTGATAGATGATGTTTTAGATGTTTTAAGAAAATAAACTATGATTTTAAAAAGAACTAGACTTTGTTATTAAATGCATATATTTACTTAAAACACAAATATTACAAGTATTCACCATGCGACAAATATATTGGTAGCTACTCAAGTCGCAGCGAAATAATTTCAAATCAAAGTTTACAAGTTATAAAAACCATCTCAAAGGGAACACGGTGCAAAAAACGTCCAAAACGGCATATAAAAAACAGAGTACGAAAGATACAGTTATTATTACATTGCAAACCCGACCCTTTAGTTTCTTCAAGTTCAATCAAAGAGAGCAAACAGCGTTTGCGGTCCAGGCGACGGGAGGGTCGGGCGGTTTGCGCGAGTACAGATGACTCACGCGGGGAGACCCGCAATCGATAAATCGTCGGACCCGTCGCGACTTCTCGGTTGCGTCGCGTGCTTGCAGTTGGTTTCTATCAGTTAATTGATTTTCTATTGGACTTTTCAATCAATTAACTGAAATGTCACGTATTTTTACATAACTGTGCAAATTGGTAAATAAATGATAGAGATTTTTAAAATAAAAATAAACGTATGTTGTTATTTCTTGAATACTATTACACTATCATATATGTGTAATGTATAAAAAAACATCATAATGTGATGATTTTATGACAAAGCCTATATCCCGGCCTGCTTCGCTAGTATAATTAACACCCTCGCAACCCCTTGCGTGGAATTGGAATTTCGTAAAATTCTTGTTATCCGAACTCTAATTAGCGAAAGAAATATTCTTAGTAAATTTTAAGCCTCTAAGCCTTATGGTTCCAGAGATATTGACAGATATCTTTAGAACATACACGGAAATCTTAAAAATGACGTAATATAAGAAATTGTATATGAAAATAAATTGTTAAATAACTTTTATCAGATTAATATCTGTACATCTTAATATGATATACCATAAACATGTTATAAATATTATTATTGCTTTCATGCCATACTTATAACTTCGATATGTTATTACAATAGCACAAAAACCCAGTGAACTGAATGCTGTAATCAAAGGCGTAACATTACGTTAATGAGTGTTCCGAGTCCGGCCAGGGACAATACTTTGCGAGTATTTGCAAGGGTCCTCGCGCCCGCTGGGTATTGACTTGACATGTGACTTATGTGATTATCACTGCCCCTGAACTCCAATTTTTGTTGAAACACTAATTGTTTTTGTAAGCCCCATTACAAAATCCAATTAGTGTTCCAACAAAAATTGGTGTTAGAGGATTTATGTAGATAAGCATTAGCCTAAGATTAAAAATTAAAAACAAGATATACAAACGATATCTTGTTCTAAAGACTCATCACATTTTGATAAAATAGGTCGTCAAACCAAAATATTTAGAAATGAATTGTATGACCATCTCCATTATTAACATTATACTACTATAAAAAAAGATATGTTAGAAACTTACCTTAAATGATAAATAACGTTTTTGAACAATTATCGCAAAAATAAAATATTTTTAAGTGCACTTTATTATTATATTAAGTACATGCCTAAATATTTTTCAACACGGGCTCTATGGTTCTGGAATGCGTTACCGATAACTATAAGACGTGTGAAATCACTACCAAAATGGAAAATGATTAGGAGATATTTTTCTGACAATTTATTTTTCATTTATTTACAATCATTTTTTTTTCTCTCTGGCAAGTGCGAACTTCAGGTTGTATTTACCATTACATATTTTATTGTATTTAATATTAGTGCGTATGAATAAACGTATGTATGAGTAAGCCTATTAGTCTTTTTGAGTACAGTATATATTTATCATATTCTAAACTATATGATAATATTTACTCTTCCACTATCCTCTACTTTTGTGCTTCTTCTATTACGTATTATGGTTGTCTGTTAGAAAAGCCTCGACTTATGAAACCACCTGTACATATTTTTTATGTTATTTTAACTCGATATTTTTTATGATAGTATGTACACATATATAAAGAGTATTAAAATAGAAATAAAATAAAAAATTGTATTCTTAAAGAGCCTTTAAACGCAAAATGTGTGCGTCGAGAATGCTACAGTAAAGAAAGACCAAAACGTGGTAATGAATTGTCGTCCAATTAAATTGGTAAAAAGACAAATAGGAGTCAACGAATTTATAGTTGCGTGTTAAAGAATGCAATGCGTTGCAATGGACGCAAATTATGTACGGGTGGCGCTTGGTATTTTAATTGCATCGATTAAAATACGCCATTGGAGGGCGTTAGGGCGAAGACGGAAGTGCTGGGATAGACCGATAATCGTCTCATGCCGGCTGAAACTTCTGAATGCTTTGTTGTTTTGTTTTTGAGATAGTACTATAAAAGTGAAATGGGGGTGATGACTTCTATTTTTATTTTTTCGCTGCCCGTATACACGAGCCGAGTCGTAAAATGTGTCCTGTGCACAACGTGTGTACTACATTGTACACACATAGCGACGTCTGACGATGTTTAATAACAGCTGAAGGAAATAAATTGATTCATGTTAAATAATATTCTTAAATCATATTTAATATCTGTTCGGCTTCTAAGCATTAGATTAAGTAATTTATGTAAATTATTCACAAAATATATATAAGGTAGATAACAAAAAAGTTATAGCAATACCGAAATTATCATAGCTATATTACACACTTATCTACGAAGTGATATAATTTAAACGTAGGTAATGTAACAGTTACTACTATAGCAGTGCAATTTGTACATAATAAGTATTTAATATATTATACAATGCTTTATAACCATCATTAAAACAAAATACATAACGTTAATCATTTCTTCAAGAATTCATTTTAATGTTATTTTCAGAACAAAACGATATAAAACAGACTTAGTTGTCGTGAGACGACGTACTCGCCACAAAAATAGTCCAAACAACATTACCAGTCACAAAACACAGTTTACGACGAGATGATGGCGTTCATTCAAGGGTTAATTGCCAGCTCGACGATGCGTGAAGAATATTAATAGATGTTAATCTCACATGTACTTAGTAGAATTTGTAAATGTACGTGCCCAGATTTTGTTAATTACTAAATTATTAATAATAAAACCTTCGAATTATTTGTTTATTCATACATCTATCTACAGAAGATCATTTACCACTTGCGTGTGACGTCTTGGGTACATCATGCGAAAAATGCGGGAAGACCCCATTCAAATTGAAGCTACGTTGGTTCCAAACGTATTCTTATATATATTATATTGTATTTGTGGATGTAAATGCTGTTAGTCCAGAGGCTAATGCAGTTTTATCGGAACTGAGTTCTAAAAGTACAAACGAAAAACCTACAACAAACTAAGACGAGTTCTTTTTGTGGTCACTGTTATTATTATATAATTAATATAGTACTTTATCAATTCATTCTCTAGCTCTATTATCACTTAAATCCTTCTCGATATAATAGGATTTATTTACAAGTATTTTCAATGAAATTTCTAAATTTGTTTTTTTAATTTAAATTCATACGTGGGAGTGTATCGTAGTACCAACACAAAGTTGCCCACAATTTTTCGTACTATTTAACTAGATTAAAACCTTAAATATAGGACCGATAAAAGTTAACCAAACGTTCATTTTTGTTAAATACTGACTGCTAATAGTGGAAAAGATTCAGTAGTTGGCTATAATGGCAGTTTAATATTGGTATATTTCGGGTACTAGGTAAAGGACACGATCGTTCGTGGAATTTAGGGTCGGAGAGAAACTTTTCACGCCATGCCCTAATCATTAACCTCTGAATCTTTTCTATTCTATAGATAAAAAGGTGTAAAAGCTTTAGAGGAGTGAATGTATAGCTTATTTCCTTTGACAAACCTTTAAAGCTTTGGTTATTGGTGTACTTTTTCCATTCACTTCTGGCAGTACAAAATCTGCAGGAACAGATAGTAAACAATGATTAATTTTAATATGCAGTAATCTGAATTTTGAAAACGCTTTTTTACTTTACAATTATAACCCCTGGTTGCGTTATTTTTAACTATCATGAAACCTTCATGAGTAATATAAATATTTGTTCTAAGTACTGTGTAATGTAGATTAATGAAACTTAACACAGTAAAATTGTAACGTAAAAGTGTTCAGAGGAATGTTAACAGTTAACTTATTATGGCTTTTTTGCACAAAATAGCTTTTAGGAGACTATTGGCACTAAGGAATAAAAGCATAGTCCCCGGTGTTTTCCCCAAGTGTACCGTCAACCAACAATGGACAAAAAGGGTTCGGTATGTACTCGAGTGTACAAGCAACACCCGCAATTGACTGCGAGGTATTACACCTCAAGTACCCTCTCGTCACCGTCCATAAGTGCATTGTGAGTGCAGCTGACGCATTTTGTATGCCTACAAACCCGTCCCTTCTGCTGTTTGGAAAAAAACAAAAGAAAACACGATTTTTGCAACCAGATTAACTTTAAAATATGTCAAAAAAGCCAGATCAGAATCGTCTCCTATATACTGGTTCCAAACTGGCAAAGATATCGCTTTCGCTTAAAGCAAGCAATTTATTTATGGTCCAATGTTAAAGTAAATGTCGTTAACATTAACACTTTTCTATGCACTAGTACCTTTGATAAAAGAAAAATAGACGTTAGTTATTAAGGTAAAACAGGGAGGAACAGAAGCCATAAATTTATAGGTTCAGGTCGTTTTAAAATAAAATATCGTAGAAACGGAATTTATTCAGCTTGTTTTAAAAACATCGTGTAAATGCAGGCTCAAATAAAGTAAAAAGGGAACTAAAACACAGTAGTCTGCGTAACTTACCAGGTACGGCACGGTTCATTAGTCGTCCGGGATCAAGTTCTCTTCATGAATGGAACTTTTAAACTTCCTCGTAGAAATGCAAAGAATCTCTTGACGTCTCGTTTGAAAGCTTATGTCACACTTTTTGCGCAAACTTTTTATTTTAGAATCTCTAGCGTACGATTCTATTTTTTTAATGTACTAAGTATGATTTTTATATTTTATGACAATAAGATAAGTCTGATATAATAATAAAGTTACATATGTTATAAGTTTCATAATAAATAGGTGACAAAAATGTAAGTTTAAATGTTTAAATATAAAATAACACTTGCCCCACAAGAGTATGAATTGTACGGATCGGATGTATCGGATTTACGGTAGTGAAACTTAGTCTCTCACTTTGGGCTAAATTGGTAAACTTACAGTCGCAACGACCCTTAGAGAGGACTAAGCTTGAGATTTTAAAAAAAAACCTGATAGTAGTATATTACTGGTTAAAGTTTCCTCTCACCTGACTAAGACTGTCACCCAAACTGCCGTCAGCGTCAACCGCTTTAAACAGTTGACTTGCGTCTTTGATTTCGCGTCTTGGCTTTCTGTCCTGTGCTTCTCTCATAGCTTGGCTCTGGAGTCTTTCGAAAAAGTCTCGAGGTTTCATCGGAGGCGGTTCGTCATCGGGTGGCGGTGGTGGCGGAGGCGGCAGTCTGGTTCGCGGCGAGCTACGTAGCAGTGAACGCTCATCATCTTCCGTAGAACGCTCATCATGATCGGAGTCGGAACTACGACTGTCGCGGCGCCTTATACCTTGAAGATGTGGTTCGAGGAAGGTTGCATTCCTGAAACAAATACATAATCTATATATATAAGTGATTTCCGCTTATGTACAGATTTATTGTGATATCTCGGGAACCTATAAGTTTAGAAAATGAAAATTTGTCAGAAATGTTGCTTCAACCGTGTAAAGGTCAGCTAAAACCAGCTTTTGCAGATATAACATCTTATAAACTGTATCCCCTCGCAAGAGTTGCGGTGGCGTTCATTAAAAATGCATTTTCCGAACTATAGGCTATGTGTATGAAACTTGTGCAGAGTATTATATATTGGCTTATTAATATTTCCATAGAATGGATTTAACGAAATTATACCCATACAGTTCGGAACACGCAAAGGAAGCTGGGTTTTGCTAGTTTAATATAAATTTATCACTATTTTTTAGCAGTAAATTGATGCTTTTTTCTTATTTAATCTTTAAGGCACATGAACAACGTGAACACAAACATATACAAAAACATTGCAGCAAATCATAAAATTGGCGCATTCTTTGTTGGCAGATGTGCCATATCTTCATTTAAATTAGAAAACAAAATAAGATATAAAAGCAAATTGTAGTAAATAAACAACGCGGACTATGTAACAGCTAGTTCTTTTCTGAATGAAGTGGTCCAGTCACCCCTTTTAAGTTTTTACACTTATTCCTAATCACTTGTAAAGATTTAATATTATATGATAACGTATAATATTCATCTGCCGTACAAATCATACAGTTTCGTGTAGTAATGCAGCAATTCTGATGTCAAAAAAAATAGTAATTTAGCCTTTGGTTCTGACATGTAATTTTAAGTTGTTGTTCAAGGTTTTGTCTTTTTTTAAAGTTATTTTATATTTTCACTGAGATACAGTGGCTTCTATTGAATTTATTCTCTTTTTATGACATCAACATTGTTATATATTATTAGAGCAGAAGTTAAGAATGAACGAACTAGGGGATATAAAAGTTTCATTAGTATTCATAGTGATTGAATCACCATTAAATATAATTCGTAATTTTAAAATATATATAAAAAGAGCTAATTTTTAAAAAGTCGCAAAAGATGTATAACATAAAACATCTATTTCTACAATAATATTGAGACGTAATACATGTGAAGCCAAATAATTAATTTTGTCAGATGCTGTATAGCCTACAGTTGGTCACAAATTTTCTTTATAAATTTACTATAGGACCAGTAATAAACGGTCTGTATCCAGCGTCTTTAACAAGGTCGTCTCTCCACCTTGTGGATGGACTTCCTAACTGCGCTTAGCGGTCCGTGATCTCCACTAAAAAAACTTAAGGCTCCCGCAGTAAAGATAATATATCAAATTTTGTAAACAATATATGGATTGTACAAATAACGATTTCATTTCCCTGAAGCTATAAACGCATGCGTGTCAAACAATTGATTAATTTGCATAATTAAATGCATTGACAGACGTTCATTGTCGGATACACAATAATAGTAATAATGCAGTTTCAGACAGTTAACGGTACCTAATATGAAATCGATGGGTGTACATCTACCGCGCAGTCCGGTGCACATGGGTACGTACGACTGACCAGACTAAAGGGACATTAACTAAGATTTATTTCCTGAACATGGCGGGCGTCGCGTATTAATTAAAAACCTCTACACGAGGGTTCGCGAACGCAAGTGCGTTGGATCTTTTATAATGATTCCTTAATTTATTATCAATAATGTTTGCGTTGTTACCATTATTATACTGTATTGTGGTAGATATTTGAGTTTAAGCTGTGTTATAGTTGGTTTTTTTTGCTCTATTATAAAATTACGTTAGTGTTGTCAAACCAACTATGTTATGGAATATCTGCTACTGGAATTTACTTTTAATTTGTGAAATAAATAATTTTGTTTAAATGGATGATTAAAACATATTCTTAAAAACCGCTGCTCTCTCTCTTACATTTTATCGATAATGTCTGAGCATTAAATAATAAAATGAGCAGTTTAAAGTTTTAATAATAATGCAGAACGTTTTTATTAAATATTTTTCAAAACAGCATAACATTTACTTAGCATGCAAAATGTCACTAAATACATTTTAAATTTAGAGCTAATGGTCTAACAGTTTGATTTGTTTAAGAATATACTCTATCAAGTATTTGTTTAGTCTATTTCAAGATATGGATTGATCTAAATATTTAGCCTGGATATTTTTTTTTTCGTTTTAGTAATTATAAATAAATAGTCTTTTACTAATAACACATTTAATTAATCACATTATATTATAATCGATTAAGGATGGTAGTATGTATATTACATACACGAAGTCAATGAATTTAAAATGAAGGCGGCATATTTGTGTTCGAATTAATCGGGTCTCATTTGTTTAGGATCAAAAAACCGACCCAACGATTTTGTCCGGCGTTGACGTGGAGGTGACACTCAATTTGTTACGATGCCCTCACAATCTCTGATATTTCATGGTTAATACTAACGAGAATATCGTGTGTCGGTCGCTCGGGACCATGTTTATCATCGAAGGGTTAAGTTATTATGCAAACACCACAGCGTGTATTAAAGCTGCGGACTAAATTGTTTATTCTGGCTTACTATCGGTTATTGCGGATTTATCTCTTTTGGTTTGCCGAATATCAATCAAAACTAATCAATATTTGTGATTATAAATAGTACAATATTTCGTTTTCTTTTACAACACAATGTTACATACGCATCCATGTAATGTCAAGAAATTATCTTGTAATAAATTTACGAAATTTATTAAGCAAATACGTGGAAAAAATCCTTTATAATCTTATAATCATAAATGATTAATACAACTTTTATAGTGTGAAGGATAATAGTTTGCGAATGAATTGTACTACTTACTGTATTAAGAATATTAATTAAAAATAATTGCTAAAACGAAACTGTCCGAGTTTTACGTGAGCTCTCCTCAGATCAAGGCGCGTTTGGAATCCACATAGCATTTGAGGAATGACTTGTCGGATAGTTCAATCTGATTCTAGTTTATATCACGACGTACACAGGTAGTGACTTTAAATGATCCAATGTAGATAATAATATTACTATCTACAATCCGAATAAATGAATACTGCTAATTGAAGAGACAATAAATATCTTGACATCTTATATTAAAGGGAATATTACTCAAGTGTTATATTTTTTTAACGTATGATATCATCCGTTTCGAGTGCTTTGTCACGGGTGACACTGAGGTAAAAGTAATACACTAGTATTGCTATATACTATGCTATATGCTAGATAGACTCTTCACTAAATACTCGCAGCTTTTATATTATAAAAGTATGCTGAATTGGTTTAAGTAACAATATTTATTCATTTTATTATTTTGTAGCTGAGATGATGACATTTTGTATATATATAATGTTTATTATTTATCACCAGTATGTATATTATATATTTATTAGTACGAGCATGAGAAGTGTAGCACAAAAACAAAACCTTCAAACTGATAACTAATTTATAAAGTTTAAAATAGCGTGTATTTGACTGTATATTTTAAGATAATGTATGTATATCTAAATGATATTTGTTGTCGCTAAATAAATAAATAAATAAACAGATTTGTACAAAGAGCCTCACGTACGTGTTGTGGCCTAGCTATCTGCCAAACGAGTAACATGTCTAGTCTAATGAATCAAACAACAAGTGCTGTTACGGAGCGACCTCTGGCGACGGACCGCCGCCATCACGCAGCCGCTCGTTACGCCGCCGGTTGATGGCCACCATTATTAATAACGCTATAACTCCACGTCAACTTTGTCGCAGGTGTACCGATAGACAGACTAATTACTTTTTCATGGGACAACACATACGAGAGCTACGCATGTGTGTACTTTACAAGCGGCCGCTGAAAATCATTTTGTAAGCGCTACTGCACTATAAAATAATAAATGAGAAACAGCTAAAATAGATTATATGATGCATTTTATCTATGTAAACAAGGAGTTAGGAATATTATTAAAATTAAGTAAAATTAAAACTCAACTATATTTTTGTAGAACGATCATCATCATTATTTCAGCCATAAGACGTCTTCTTCCTTAACAAAAGTGCCTGTCCACCTTGTAGGTGGACGTTCTACGCTATGCCTGCCCATCTGTGGTCTCATCTCTAAAACTTTAAGGCCCCAGCCAATTCATTGGGCTATGTCGATATTTTTCATATATTCTATTCATTATATACTTATTTATTTTTTAAGTATGTATTCTAACGTTATTTACTCTTTGTCATTATATTAGAATCATCACAAACAGAAATGTTTAATATATTGTTTATCTTAAATAACTTACGATTCATTTACTGCGTAAAAATCTCCTCGTTTCTGATCGATGGATGGTAAAAATTATAATAATTATAACAGAAAAGAT